>NC_135330.1:167685790-172685790 GCF_023851605.1 Tamandua tetradactyla
GTCCTCCCTCAATTTATTGATTTGGTTTTTGAAGAGTTTTTCCATTTCTGTTCGTATATTCAGCATTAGTTGTCTCAGCTCCTGTATCTCATTTGAACTATTGGTTTGTTCCTTTGATTGGGCCATATCTTCAATTTTCCGAGCGTCATCCATTATTTTCTGCTGGTGTCTGGGCATTTGATCAGATCTCCCTGGGTGTGGGACCCAGCTGGTTGAAAGGTTTTTCTGTGGAATCTCTGGGCTCTGTTTTTCTTTTCCTGCCCAGTAGGTGGCGCTCGTGGCGGTCGTTTGTCTGCGGGGCAGTCGGCCTGGGAAACCGCGCGTGGAGGCGGGGGTCGCTGGCCGTGGCTTGGGGGAGTGCCGGTCCAAATTGCCCAGCTGGCCCGAGACGCCAAGCGTGATGGGAGGGCCCCGCTATCCAATGTTCCCAGTCAGACCGGGGAGCCACGTGCGTGGAGGGGACCCCAGACGCCAGCCACCCCAGCCGGGAAAACGTGCACCCCTCGGGTATCTCACAGCAGTGGATTCTCCCTACCCGTTCAGCCGTTCCAGAATGGGGTACGCTGTCTTTTTTGGTCTCTGTCGTGACTCCGGGAGCTGTTTTGTATTGTTTCTGTTTCTTTAGTTGCTTTTCTGGAGGAGGAACTAAGACCCGCGCGTCTTACTAAGCCGCCATCTTCTCCGGTCAGTTTTGCTTTTTAAGGCTTCAACTGATTGGATGAGGTTGACCCACATTAGCAAGGCTCATCACCTTCACTTGAAGTCCCCTGTTTATAGATGTTAATCACATCTACGCAATCCCTTCGCAGCAACACCTGTGCTAGTGTTGGCTCATCAGCTGGGTACCCTGCCCTCACCGAGCTGACACATAAAATTAACCATCATTGCTTTACAATTTATCTTCTCCCATCCTTTCTTGGACCTACTTCAATCATTCTTTGTGAAATAGCTTTTCAAAGCCCCTAATCATCTGTACTTTAGCCCAATCCAATGGCCAATTCTTGGCTCTCATTTTATTCTCATTTGCTCCAGCTGAGCAGTCCTTATTTCTTGAAATACTTCATTCACTTGGCTCTCTGGACACTGCCTTCTTGTGGTTCTCCTAGCTCACTGGCTATTCTTTTGTAGTTTTTGATTGTGCTTCGCCATTTCCATGTACTCTGAAAAGCTGGAGGGCCCCAAGGCCCAGTCCTTGGAACTTTCTCTGAAAACATACTGGGAGGTGCCCTCATCTGGCCTCCATGGCTTAAACACCATCCATATATTGTTGCCTTCCAAATATTAATGTCTCTCCAAGCCCAGACCTCTCCCCTGAATTCAACTTCTGTATCTAACTGCATGCTTGATAGCACCATTTATGAAAAATCTCTAATTTAACAGTCCTAAAGCAGAACTCCTCATTTTGCTGCTCATTCCCACAGTCTTTCACATTTTAGCAAACAGCAACTCCATTCTCCCAATGGAAATTTGAGGCCCCAATCTTTGGCGTTTTCTTGACTCCCCCCTTTCTCTCTCAACCCTAATGCAATCTTTGGCTGCTCTTGTCAGCTATCCCTTCCATATATATTTGGGATCCAGTCACTTCTCCTGCACTTCTACCCCCCAATGCCCTAAAACCTCATCTGTAATATCCCAATTTCCTTCTAATTGTCTTGCTGCTTTTCCACCCCACTTTGGTCCCAATAATCTCTTCTGTTCGGAGCAAAGTCATCCTTAAAAAATATGTTTGTTCACAGGTCAATTCAGTGTTCATAGTTTTCCGATTGCTTCCCATTTTACCATAAAATGAAAAGTCTTCATGGTGACTAGAGGACCTTATAAGACCCAACACTCCTTCCCACTGACCTCATCTCTCCCACCTCCCCTTGGCTCACTTAGCTCCTGCCATGCTCCCTCCTTTCTGTTCTGTGAGTGTGACAACTCTCTCTGTTCCTTCTGCCTTAAACACTCTTCCCTTCCATTACTTGTAGGCTCATCTTTCACTCAGGTCTCTGGTCAAATATCCCTTGGTCAGAGAGGCTTTTCCTAACCAACATATAATAAATTGTTGCCTCTGCCCTCTGCCCTTCCTGCTCCCTGTGCCCTGCTTTATTTTCCATCCAGAGCACCACCAGGTATATTATCTATTTATTTGCTTACTATTTGTCTCCCTCCACTAGATCACAAGCTCCACAAGGGTGGCCCTTTGTTTCAACCACAGCTGAATGCCTAGAGCTTAAAACCATGCTGGACAAATATATGTCAAGTAAATGAAGGGTGCTTTTTACAACACTTCTTATAAAAGTCCAAATGGTTCATAAAAGTGGATTGATTTAAAACAATTATGTGTCCATACTATGGAAGGCCATTCAGCTAGAACAATGGCTCATTTACATTTATATTCATTGTCATAGAAGGTTTTCTAGGACGTGGTAGGTAAAAACAGCAGGTGAAAAAATAACATGAATAATAAGATCTTGTTAATGTAAAATTGCTTATGGCTATCCATGCTGTTGTGTGTATATATATAGCCAAAGAGAGGTTGCTTTTGAGTGGTAAACTGCTACAGTTTTAGTTTTCATTTTATACTTCTGCACTGTCTGGATTTTCTTCAAGATGTTTTTCTTGGAAATAGGAAAAAATAAAATTATCACACTGATGGTGGGCATGGGAAAGTAATAGTCCCAGCCAAAGTTAGTGATTATTTCCAAACTCTGGTGGTCTCACTGACTCCTGCTGTTGAGTGCTGGAGTTTTCTAAGAACAAGCATCATCTCTGTCTTCTGGCATGTTGTTCTGGAGAGAAGAGTTTGAGCTGCTGTGAGATAGTGGCACGGTCAAGATCCCACATGGAAACTGGGGATCTAGGAAAGAGAAAAATGGTTTTATGGAACATCATCATTCCTGGAAGGGGAGGCCATACAATTTGCTTGTCAATTCATAGTGAGCACTACTTAAAATGATACAGCAGATCAATTCCTTCTTGCTGCTGTAGCAAAGCACCAAAAATCTAGTCCCTTAGAACTACACATGTTGATTATCTTACTGTTCTGAAGCTCAGAAGTCTGAATCATTTTTTCTGAGCCAAAGTCAAGATGCCGGTTGGGCTGGTTCTTCTAGAGACACAAGGGAAGTTTGTTTCCTTGCCTCTTCCAGCTCTTAAAACCTGAAACATTCCTTGGCTTGTGGCCCCTTTCTCCATCTTCAAAGCCTATCTCTGCTTCCAACATCACGTTGCCTTCTCCTCTGACTTCTGTGTCCCTCTTATAAGGATTCTTAGCCTACGGTTGCCATACAAGGGAACATTCACAGGTTCTGGGGATCATCAGTCCATTATTCAGCCTATCTCATTGGGTAGTAGAGAGGTGGTTGTTTTCTATTATACTAAGCAACAAATTCTTTAAAAGAGTAATCTTCGATCCCATTATTTGGTCAAGAAATGAATGGGAAAAGACAGAAACTCTGCCAGGGCAGTCTGAGTGTGGTTGATAATAGGACTCACTCAAGGCCAGGTTCTCAGGCTTGGTCCTCGGGCTGGCATCATACAAGTACTCACTGGTCAGATGACCCTGACACTGCTACAAAATGCGTGAGCACCAAGAGAAGGACAGATGTGCCCTTGAGAGTCAGCCAAGATTGCTCTCCATATCTGTCAGTTTTGTTTCCCTAGAGAACCTTGACTAATACAAAGAAGTTCCCCTCTATTTATAGTTTTCTGAGCATTTTTGTCTTTAATGGGTTTTGAAGTTTGTCAGTGCTTTCTCTATTGATTTATCATGTAATTTGTCTTCTTTAGCCTGTTGTTATGGTGGATAGCACCGATTGAGTTTAAATATTGAACCAGTCTTGCATCTCTGTAATAAATCCAATTAGGCCATGGTGCTTAATTCTTTTATATATTGCTCAATTCTATTTATTGGTAATTTGTTCAGGATTTTTGTATCTATATTCATGAGGAGCATTGGGATAGTTTTTGTTTTCTTCTGTTGTCGTTATCTTATTTTTGTATCAGGGTAATACTGGCTTCATAAAATGAATCAGGCAGTGTCCCCTTCATTTTCTATTTTCTGAAAGAGATTTTGTGTAATCAGTGTTAATTCTTTTTTAAACATTTGGTAGAATTCTCTGGTGAAAGCCTCTGGACCTGGGAAATAAATTAATTTTCTCTTCTTAATTAATTAATTAAGCTATGAATTAATTTTCCTTAACAGTTATAGAGCTATTCAAACTATTCATTTGAATAGTCTGTATCATTTTGGGTGAGTTGTGCCAGTGTGTGCTTTCAAGAAAGTGGTCCATTTTGTCAAAGTTTAAATTCATGCATATGTGGTTGTTTGTAGCATTCCTCTATTATCTTTTTGATGGCTGCAGGGTTTGCAGTGATAAGACTTATTTCATTACTGATATTTGATTTTCTAAATTGATTTTCTGTTTTCAGCTTCGTTGATTTCTGCTCTTATCTTTATTATTTCCTTCCTTCTGCTTACTTTGGAATTATTTTGCCTTTTTTTTTCAAAATTCTTAAAGTGGAAACATGCTATTGATATGAAATTTTTTTTCCAAGTGTATAGATTAGTGGTATAAATTTCCATCTCATCACTGTTTAGTTGTGTCTCACATATTTTGATATGTTGTGTTTTCATTCCATTCAATATATATATATTTTTATTTCACTTGGGACTTGTCTTTGACCCATGGATTATTTAGAAGTGTATTTAGTTTCCACTCATTTGGAGATTTTCTTCTCTTTCTGTTATAAATTTCTAGTTTGATTCCATTGTGGTTGAGGAATAAATTTTGTATAATTTCAATTCGTTTACATTTTTGAGGCTTCTTTTATGGTCTATCTTGGTATATGTTCTGTGTGCACATGGAAAGAATGTATATTCTGCTATTCTTGGGTTGGAGTGCTTTGTAAACATCGATTATTCTCTTGATTGATGGTCGTGTTGATTTCTTATATATCCTTGCTGATCTTCTGTCTAGTTGTTCTAACAACTGTAGAGAGAGGGATGCTGACTGTTTTGACTGTGATTGTGGATTTATTTATTTCTCCTTTCAGTTCAATCAGCTTTTACTTCACAAACAAAATAATTTTTGAAAACTGCTTTTTTAATCTGTCTACTTGTGATTTATATATTCCTTTTTTTAAAAAATATTTTTATTGACAAAGCAACATACAAACACAAACATTCTTAACATACAGACATTCCATACATGGTGTACAATCAACGGCTCACAATATCATCACATAGTTGTATATTCATCACTACAATCTGTTTTTGAACATTTGCATCACTTCAGCAAAAGAAATAAAAAGAAAAACTCACACATACCCTACCCCTCACCCCTCTCTCTCATTAACCACTAATGTTTCCATCTATCCAATTTATTTTACCCTTTGTCCCCCCGGTTATTTATTTATATATTTTTATCCATATATTTTACTCATCTGTCCAAACTCTATATATAAGGAGCTTCAGACACAAGGCTCTCACAATCACAGTCACATTGTAAATGTCATATCATTATACAATTGTCTCTAAGAATCAAGGCTTCTGGAACAGGCTCATCCCTGGGAGTCATGTCCCATGTAGGGGGAGGGCAATGAATTTACCTGCAGAGTTGGCTTAGAGAGAGACCACATCTGAGCAACAAAAGAGGTTCTCTGGGGGTGAATTTTAGTTATAATTATAAGTAGTTTTAGCTTCTCCTTTATAGGAATAAGTTTCATAAAGGCAAACCCCAAGAACTAAGGCTTGGCCTATTAAATTGGTAGTCCCCAATACTTACGAGAATATCAGGAATTTCCCAGGTGGGAAAGTTTAATATTTCTACATTTTCCTATATGAAGTCCCCCTCTAGGGAACTTTGCTAATACTTTTTAGAATTTTCTGCCCAGATTACTCTAGGATATATCAGGGCATCACCCTAACATGAACAAACCAACAGGATTTCACTTCCTATTCAATGTTCCATGTAGTTATTGTGTTCAGATAAACTGACTATAGAAGTTAAATTAGATAGTGTGCTACAAAAAATATAAATTCTGCACCAAATAAACATCTCTTACTTTGGCCTCACACAGAAGCTGAAGTTTTAAAAATAGCCGGTATCATCCTTTACCCTTCAGTCTGATTTACCTTAATCCTGACAAGATCAGCTTCATTCATGTCTCTAATTGAAGTCTGATCTCTTTTCAGCTTTTTAAACAGTTGCTCTATGGGTTAATGCTGACTTTCAGAACTGCAGAACTCTAACTCTGAGTCTCAGGTGTCACACAGATACCCGAAGTTCCAGGAAATGACCAGGTTATACACAAAGAGCTCAGCATCTCATAATTCAGAAATAACAGTTACAACTCAGGAATAGATGTGACTGCTGTAAGAACTTACAATCTAGGAACCTATATAATAAGCCTTCCCCTGATAACCTATGCTCTGGAATTCAATTCTCAGAGTGTGCTTGTTATAGTTAATCCATATTAACGAGGCATTATAATATCTGTCCTTTCGTTTCTGGTTTACTTCATTCAACATACTGTCCTCTAGATTCATTGACCTAGTTGCATGCCTCACAGCTGCTTGATATTCCATTGTATGTATACACCACAGTTCACTCTTCTATTCATCAGTCAATGTACCTTTAGACCACCTTCATACAACTGCAAATCATGAACACTGTCACCATAAACATCAGTGTGCAAATGTCCATTCATACCCCTGCTTTCAGCAATTCCAAGTAAATACCTAATAACAGGGTTGCAGGATCATATGACCACACCATACTTAGCTTCTGGTGGAGCCACCACACTGCCCTCCAGAGGGGCTGCACCATTCACTTCCCTACCCACAGTGAATAGGTACATCTCTCTCTCCACATTTTCTCTAGTACTTCAATCGTTCTGTTTATTTTTAAACCATTTTATTCATACCCCATACACTCCACCCTAGTAAACAAACAATGGTTCCCAGTATAATCCCAGTTAAGCATTTACCACCACATTCTATATGTGGACATTTCCATTTCTTCTGCAAATAAAGAAGAGAAGGACAAAAAATGAAGGAAAAAATAAGAGAAAAAATAGAAACATTACCACTACCACCAAGAATCCTATACCTCTTCTTATATCTCCCTCTTATTGACTTTTAGCTTTGGTATATTGCCCTTGCTATATTTAATTAAAGTATATTACAATGTTATTGTTAACTATGGACCCTAGTTTGCATTGATTATATATTTCCAAATGCTATCCTATTTTCAATACCTTACAATGTTGCCATTCATTTGTTCTCGCTCACGTAGAAGCATTCTTATGTTCGTACATTTAATCACTATCATTATGCGTTCTAGGTTTTCCTAAATTATATAGTCCCAGTCTTTATCTTTCGTCTTTCCTTCTGGTGTCATACATGTCCCTAGCCTTCCTCTTTCAACCATACTCACACTCAGCTTTATTCACCGTACTTACAATATTATGCTTTCCATTTCAGGATCTTTACAATCAATGCTGTTGAACATTCTGTACTCCTTCAACATCAAATGCCCACTCTCTTCCCTCTTTTCTATCTCCTGATAACCTAACAACTATTAATGATAGTTCATATTAGTGAGACCACACAGTATTTATCCTTTTGTTTCTGACTAATTTCACCCAATATAATGTCCTCAAGTTTCAACCCCGTTGTTGCATGCATCATGGCTGGATTCCATCTTACAGCTGCACAATAGTCCATCGTATATATACACCAGTTTGTTTATTCACTTGTCCATTGTTGGACATTTGGGCTGTTTTCATCTCTTGGCATTCATGAATAGTGTACAAATGTCCATTTGTGTCCTTACCTTCAGTTCCTCCAAATATATACCTAGTAATAGATGCTAGGTCATATGACAATTCTATACTTAGCTTCCTGAGAAACCACCATACTGCTTTCCAGTGAGGTTGCACCATTCTACATTCCCACAGTGAATGAATATGTATGTTTCTTTCTCTACATCCTCTCCAGCACTTGTAGTTTTCCTTTTTTTTTTGATAATGGGTATTCTAGTAGATGTGTGATATCTCATTGTTGTTTGGATTTGAATTTCCCTAATAGCCAGTGAAATTAAGCGTATTTTCATGTTTTTGAGCCATTTATATTTTCTCTTCAGAAAAGTATCTGTGCATGACTTCTGCCCATTTTTAATTGGATTTCTTTTTGTTTTTGAGTTGTAGGATCTCTTTATATATTCTGAATATTAAACCTTATCTGAGATGTGGTTTCCAAATATTGTATTCCATAGTGTAGGCTATCTTTTTACTTTTCTGACAAAGTCCTTTGATGCACGAAGTTTTTCAATTTTGCAGAGATTCCATTTACCTATTTCTTTTTTCCTTGCTTGCGCTTTGAGTGTAAAGTCTAGGAAACCACCTCCTATTAAATATCTTTGAGATATTTCCCTAAATTTTCTTCTAAAAGTTTTACGTTCTTAGCTCTAGTGTTCAGGTCTTCGATCCATTTTGAGTTAATTTTTGTATAAGGTGTGAAATAGGGAGCCCTCTTTCATTTTTTTGTACAGGTATCAAGTTCTTTAAGCATCATTTATTGAAGAGGCTGTTTTGTCCCAGTTGAGTTGACTCGACCACCTTATCAAAGATCAATTGTCTGTAGATGAAAAGGTCTATTTCTGAACACTCAGTTGGATTCCGTTGGTCAGTATATCTATCTTTAGGCCAGTACCATGCAGTTTTGACTACTGTAGTTTTGCAACATACTTTCAGACCTCCCACATCAATCGTTTTCTAAAGATATCATTATCATTCAGGGCACCCCACCCTTCCAAATAAATTTAGTTGGTTTTTCTTTTTCTGCAAAGTAAGTTGTTGGAATTTTAAATTCCTGTATTTTAGAGTCATTTGAAATAAATTCCTTTTTGTGCAGTTATGTCATTAACTTGATATTAAGTTAGGCTCATTTATTTCATTTTGTTTTTAATTAGGAATTTAAAATATTCATTTTATTATGGTTCTAAAGTCATATTTATAAAGCAACTTATATCTAGACAAGTTTATGGCCAACTCTGTCCCCACATGTTATTTCCTCTCCCAATAGGACAAAACTAAGAATAATTATTTGCTTTGCCTTCTGTTTTAGTTTGTTAATGCTGCCAGAAATGCAATATACCAAAAATGCGTTGGCTTTTGCAAAAGGAATTTATTAAGCTACAGGTTTACAGTTCTAAGGCCATAAAAATGTCCAAACAAAGGCATCAGAGAAAGATACCTTGCCTCAAGAAAGGCTGATTTGGGAGGGTATGTGCAGGATCTGATGGTCCTTTGACTCCTGGTTTCAAACCACTTTCTGAGGATGTTTCCTTTCTGTATCTCCAAATATCTCTGTCTGTGTCAGCTCTGAGCTTTCTCCAAAATGGATCCTCTTAAAGGATTCCAGTAAGCAACTCACCTTGAATAAGTGGAGACATGTTTCCATGGAAACTCACCAATCAAAAGGTCCCACTCAAAGTTGGGTAGGTCACATTTCCATTGAAACAACTTAATCAAAGAGCTCTCACCCAACAATATTGAATCAGGATTATAGAACATGGCTTTTCTGGGATACTCAGCAGTTTCAAACAGGCACACCTTTGAAATGTTAATATTTTATATATTTAAAATATATAAGCAAGTACCTCTATATATTTATCTACTTAATATATTCTGAAGATCCCTCTACAATATATAGATATTCCTCTTAACATTTTATAGCTACATAGTATACCATTGTGTGGCTGTACTATATTTTATATAGATGATCCCCGATTGAGGAAGATCATAGGTTTTTTTTAAATAGGAATTAACTTGTTCATGACTAGAGAAGGTGTTTGGGAGTGCTGGGTGCAACTATTTCCCCCAGTGGTTTCAATGGAATAGATCCTTTTTTTCCTCCTCTGCAACTAATCACAATCATATTTTCTGAACATTCTTTCTTATATGTAGTAGAAGCCAAAAGTGAATGCCAGCCTAGCAAGCAATGCAATACTGATGAAGAAAATAAATATTGAGTTTCTACACTGAATAACTCTACTATACGGTTAAATCGGTCCCTGTGATTATTTTTCCTCATTCATAAGTTACCCGCCAATTTTGCTTCCCTTCTTCTCAGCAGCTTTCTCCAATGCTAAGTGCTGGCTCAATTTGTATTACTACTTAATTAGTTCCCAAGTAGCTAATATCCCTTAATAAGGTACTCACTACAGTTTTAATTCCAAAGTTGCCTCAAAAACAATTTTCCCCTAGAAACTGCTGATTGTGTTATTTTGCACAGAAATTAGAAAGTTATTTTAAATTAAATGAGGTTTTGAAACAAATGTGGCTCATTGCAGAGTTAATAGAAGATGCTATCATTGAGATGAACTTTGAGATGGTTCTTTTCTCTGCTGTTGTAACAAACGAGGGCTGGCCAACTTCCAAGCTCAATCTCATCTGACAGCATCCGTACAGATTGCTCTCCAGGTTTAATGAGAAACCAAGTTAATTTTTTCTAGACCTATGTTTATCTTACTACAAGGTGGCTTGAATTTTATGGCCACTAAATCAGGCATTTATAAGTCAGAAATTGAGCTAAATGACAAACTCTTTGACCCATCCCCACCGATGAGCGTCAAGTTTTTTTTACACCGGACTGGTGCTGCCAGAGACTTACGATAAACCTATAGAGAGAATCCTTGTACTCTTAAGACCAAATCACTGTGAATGGCAATTGGATTTGAGTGAGGAACTGTGATCCTTCACTGTGATGCTTAAAATACTTCAAGCAGGAAAATCAGTTATTTTATTTTTTGTAGAATGACTCCTCTCCCTTCCATCTCTGGAACTATATATGGCTGAGTTACAAAGAATGGGCTCACCTGCGAGGACTACTAGGTACCTCCGAGGTGGGTGCAGCACCTGCATGCTGAGCTGTGTTGTGAGCCAGGCACAGGATGAGGATGGGGGGCAGGAGATGTGTGTGTGGGTGTGTACATGTGGGGCGGCCTTGGCATTGCTGGGATAAACAAACGAGGACCTTATTCCAGAGAATTCATCTCAAAAGAAAGTAAGGCAGATCATAAAGATGGAAGGCTTGATGTAGTTAGAGAGGAAAAGTTGGAGGCAATAACGTATCTACATGTGCTCGGGAAAGCAGGTACAATTCAGGGGCAGATCACAGTGCCTTGAAACATTCATCCAAGTCCTCTGGAAGATGTGATGGCTAGCCCCTGCCTTTTGAAATTTGTATCATGGGAACTTATACAAAAGCAGAGAAAGTGGTATAAATCATTCCCTATGGACCCAATTTTAGCTTTAACAATGACCAATATTTTGTCAATCTAATGTTTCATCCACCAATACCCCCCTTCTTGTTTTTTTTTTAAACTTTTTTTATTGTATAGTATAACATATATACAAAGTAAAGAAATAAAAAAGCAATAGTTTTCAAAGCACTCTTCAAAAAGTGGTTACAGGACAGATCCCAGAGTTTGTCATGGGCTACCATATTATTCTCTCATATTTTTCCTTCTAGCTGCTCCAGAATATAGGAGGCTAGAGGGCTTAAATACCTTTTTTTATCATCACAATTGACTTTTTTTTTTGTGAACAATAACATTTACAAAAAAGCTATAAATTTCAAAGCACAGCACCACAGTTAGTTGTAGAACATATTTCAGAGTTTGACATGGGTTGCAATTTCACAATTTTAGGTTTTTACTTCTAGCTGCTATAAAATACTGGAGACTAAAAGAGATATCAATTTAATGATTCAGCATTCATATTCATTTGTTAAGTCTATCTTCTAATTCCATCATCACCTTTAATCTTTCCATCTCTCTTTTAGGATGTTTAGGCTATGGCAATTCTAAATTTTTGATATAGGAAGGTTGTGTCACTAATATGGGGTAGGGAGATGGAACTACCTGATGTTCTGGAGAGGCTGGGCTAGGTTTCAGGACTTATCTGGACAAGGGACCCATTGGAGATTGTAGGTTTCTGGAAAGTTACTCTAGTGCCTGGAACCCTTGTAGAATCTTATATATTGCCATAGGTGTTCTTTAAGATTGGCTGGAATGGTCCTGGTTGGGGGTTGGCAGCTTATGATAGGTAGCAAGGTCTACCTGAAGCTTGCATAAAAGCAACCTCCAGAGTAGCCTTTTGACTCTGAACTCTCTCTGGCACTGATACTTTATTATACTTCTTTTTCCCCTTTTGGTCAGGATGTAATTGTTGATTCCATGGTGCCAGGTCTGAATTCATCTCCCATGTCACCAGGGAGACTTTCACCCCTAGATGTCATGTCCCATGTAGTGGGGAGCTCCCCTCCTTGTTTTTGGTTGAGTATTTTAAGGAAAATTCCAGATACCATGTTCATCCCCAAGCACTTCAATGTCCTGCCTCTTTTAGGGGTGTCAAACAATAAATACCCAGAATTCACTAACAAAAAATCAGCATGTTACTTTTAATACAGAGGTGGTACAGAATGTTTAATTACAGCAGGGCAGTAATTCCAGTTAAATAAAATTAAAAACCTTTATTTTCCCAAATATAAAATTACTAAATTAATATCTTAAAAGAAAATATAACATGGTGAAAGCTTTAAATTATACCACCATTCACCATAGGATTTATGATTCACCAATTACACACTCTATCACTTTGGCAAAAGGATGACAATTTTAAAACAGTTTATAAACCTCACATAGCAAAGACTGTATACATCTACATATTGCACTTATTTATTTACAAGAATAAAACAGTAAAGTCAAATGTATTGCATATACTAAGAACAGCACAAATTCATCACAAACAATGCAGAAGCTGATGTATTAAAAATGTATAGAAATGCGATACATATATATACAGAACGTCAAGACTGTATTAACAAACAATATGTACATAACAACATACTGTTCTATTTTTTAGTTTTCAGCATAGTTGTGTTTATTAATACAGGCCTTTGGTTCTAAACTGCTTGACTAGTTTTAAGTTCACATAGTTTCTTAAATTTTCATATATTTTAAATGCAATTAAATGAGTATAAAAGCACTATATCTTCTTGTTAACTGGTATAAAAATTACAATGGTTGATTCCCTTCGGTCATCAAAAACTAGTCACAAAAATAGTTCTTGTATTCAACCTGAATGTGCCATAGGGAAAAAATATTTTCAAGCTTTCCCAGCTTAGCCTAGAGGCAAAAAGGCTAACCCAACTCCAATTTCAGTGCTACTGTTTCTGCTATGTACATTCCATAACACTTGTTTTCTTTAGGCTATTTATTTTACTACTACTCTGTAAGGAAATAAAATTTAGCTACAGCTTAAGACTCCTCTGTTAAGATACAATGAAAACTCTGAATATTGCCAGTGAGATTTAAAAAAATATGTGCACCCTCTTATTAACTTCTATAGAAAATCTGCTATGAAACAACATAGTTCTTTATTTCCTTTCCCACCCATTTTCCTTGGCTTCTCTTTGTGCTCAGTCTTCCCCATGTCTTACTTGAACCAGTGATCAGCTTTAGAAATCATCCTGAGTTTGCAAATGACAAAGTCTACACACAGAGTTTGTGAGGAGCAATCACACAACTGAAGAAGAGCTGGTCATGCCGTGAACCATTGTGCTTGTTGGCGTTCCACTGATGGCATTGAAGATATGAAGGGAATTCGGTAAGACGCTTGTCTTCTCCTCCAGTGGGCAAATCTCGAGACACAGAAGAATAACATTACCAAACAAACATTTCTCAAAATGGTACATTTTTCATAACATATACAACTTCCTATCATACTGTGTCATTAGTGTGAACAAAGGTACTTTTGGACAGGTTGAATTTAACAGTTCGTAGAGACAGATTGTTATAGTTACCTGGGAAGTGACTATTTCAGATCAGAATTATTAGGATAAAGTCAAGAACAACATATTTTGTTTACTTCACTAGTTAACAAGTGGAAAGTATTTTAGACCGACCAGATCTGGAGTCTTTTACACTAAATTACATTCATTTCTTTAATCATTTCAAAATGTTTTCTACTTTTCTAAATGCCCAGAAGAAGGCTGCTTCCTTTGCACTTGCATTGTCACTATGTCAATGTCTGCAGTCACTCAATCTTAGTAATAACGTTACCTAAGGCAATATATCAAGGTTCAGAAAAATAAAATAAAAAATGACATTACCATCCCATCTGAATGTGTTAGCATGGAGGAGAAAAAAAGCAACGGAGTTAAATCTCAAATATTTAAGTTAGTTTCCAACAATGAAAATTTCCTAATGAAATGAATATGTGATATGGTAACTAATACAAATGGTTCTGCTTTTCATTTTACAAGAATGAAAGACAATAATGGAAGGAGGAGGCAAAGAAGGTATGTGCCATCAAAGTGCTAACATTAGTTATAAAGACTGGTATAGTGATTTGGAAGAAGGCAGGTTGTAGCTTATGGAGAATGGACCTCAAAAAGCAAAAATGTGGATACTGTCCTTTGACATTCACTTTGTAGCCACCCCTCTGATGACTACTAAGCTGACATTCATAATCTTACCAAAAATAATAATAGATGAAAGAGACAAGAGCAACGACATAATGAATGACAAGGCATAAAGAAGAAGTAATAATGAATAATCAACTGGGACACCCAGGTCAGCCAAAAACTCTTAATAAAGAATTGTATATAAAGGATCGGGGAATGAAGAAAGTTGTAATAACCAAATGCGTAATGCTTTTTGTGTGAGGGTTTTTTGTTTGTTTGTTTGTTTTCTTTTTTTTATTTCAGGGTGGGAAGAGAAAAAGTTTATGACACATGGCCACATCTACAACAAAGATGAGGAGGTAGGAGCTACTTTCTTGTACTTGCTAGAGATCCTAACAGCTGGGCAATCGGTTTGCTGTTCCCCAAAGAACCTGGGGTTAGAGAGTAGAGGGGTGTGGTATGCAATATCATTCTTTAGATATCAAAGTTCTGGGAGTTAGGTTATCATCGGGTGTACTTCTGACCCCAACTAATGCACAGTCCCTAAATAAGAAATCCAAGTTACCAGAGACAGTTTAGCACTTACCTGCTCATGCATAATTTCAGAAAGCTCTTTTGCCATTTCCCTGTAGTTGGCCTTCATTTCTTCCTGATACTCTAACTGGTCTTCTTTAATCAGACGTTCGTTTACTGCTAAGGCTTGACCACAAGCTTCCACAAATTGCCTGAAATGGTACAAGAGAGGACATAAAGACATATAGAGGACAAAGAAAAGGTTCAACTGGTCGTATCTCTTTCTTGAATGATCACAGTACTTATCAATACTTGAGAAAAAGACATTTTCAGTGTGCTTTACCTGAAAACTTCTTTAAGCAATTTCACTTTATTGTCAGGATATCTCTTTGTGTTTGTGTCATCTAAGAAAGCACGGGCATATGCTAGTGGACCAGCATTAACCTAGATAAAGAATAAAGATTTAAAACTAGGTTATGAAAAAATTACCATGATTGTATAATCAGGTTCAGTAGGCATGTGCTAAAATAAAGCCTGTTTGAGTGAATGAGTTAATCATGACCCCGCACCACTGAGGTATTTATAACCTCAAAGCAAAGAAGTGAATAAACTTATATTCTCATATGTCATTTAAATTTTATCATCTTAGCCACCCTCTGATATAGACAGGGCTCTTATAACAGTGGTTTGTTTCATGTAAGAAGAGAACAAGGCTTGAAGAACTTAAGTTTGAGGCTCAAACACCTAATGAGGAAAACACCTGATCCCAGTTTTCAACTGCATGTGAAGGATTCTTACTACCAAGGCTTTTAGGATACTGAAATGTATGTATGATACACTACACTGAATGAAGACAAACAATCTGATGAAGTCAATGAAAAAAAATTTTTTTTAAGTATATATGGCAGTTTTTGAAAAACAATAATTCACTTCATTCCATTGACATTACAGTCATGGACAAACCGATTTGCTGTCTGCGAAGGAAAGAATCATCCAAGGTATATTAGGAAGCCAAAGAGTAGAGGCACTTGGCACACGGGGAGTGAATAAGGACCCTATATCTCACAATTATCTAAGAAGAGTTCTCTGAAGTTGGGTAAGCCAGGAAATGTGGGAATGTGGTGAGAAGGAAGGTGGCTCACATTGGGTTGAAAGGAGAATGGTCCAGCACCTGAAACAGCTTAGGAAAGGGCCTGATCATGAGTTGATAGCACAATTTTTACTGGAAGTTATGGTGGGTTTAGAAGGAAAGAAAGTAGGGACAGTCATCTGGCTTGTTAGTTGCTACTGGCAAAGGGGGATGGGCTGTGGTTCTGATCCATGATGTGCAGGATGTAAATGGCCAGGGAAATGAGCTGGGAGAAGTCACATCAGGAGGTGGGGAGGCAGAGCGTACTAGCCACAGGGGCCAGAGGTGGAGCCTCAAATCAGGAACAACTAGGTGACCTCTTGTGATGACTGGAAATGTAAGGGTGGACTTGACATCAAACTAGATGTATGCGGGGGACCATGCCAGGAAACTGAAGACCATCCAAATCATTATCTGAAATAATAAAATAGAATTTTAAGAAATTGCAAAGAGACTTCATTCTAACACAACAAGTTCTTTTAGTTAGTGCCAAGAAGTCACCTGATGGCTCTGTTCTATAAAGCAGAAACCCTGAGGAGCCTCTAGGTGAAACAATGACAGAAATATGCAAATAAAATGATTAAAAAGTTAGTTCCCTGTCCTCCCTCTTTGTTGCTAAACTTAATCTCATCATTTTATCATGGATTCTTTGCTTTTGAAGATGATTACTTAATAAAACTTTAAAGTTGCTGTCAAATGGCAGGGTACTTGCTGCCCTATAAGAAAGCTCAACAGACCTGGTCTGCCCCACTTTTACTAGTCTTTCAGAGACTGATGTTCCGAGCCACAATTATTGAATGGTTTTGGTTTAAGATGGAAACAACTGTAGCCTCTGATCCCATTATGTAATCAGTTACATTGCTAAAATGTTTATCATAGTCACTTACTAACTTATTTTGGTTGATAAATCTTTCAGTCCTTAAGGGAAGAGGTTGAAAACATCAGCAAATACTTTGTGATCAATGACATTTAGAAAAATGTTAGGCAACAACTGATGATTCTGTGGTGTGGAGCTTATGAAAAGTTGACAAAAACTGATTTCAAAAAATGAACCAACCAAACCAAACCAAATTATATATTACAATCTATGTGTAAACTTTTACAAACACACCATTTTGGAGAGTTCAGAAAATGAAAAGAATGGGATATAGGGAAGTATACTTTTACATAAAACATGTGCTAGAATTATTTACATATATTTAAAAATAGTAAGAAGCCTTGCCATCACTGGAGGGAGGTAATTTAACATTTTTCAATTACTTAGGAAACCATGTAAGTATACCTTAAAAAAAAATTATCCCAGAGTAATCTGAACAGATTAAAAAGTATTTGCAAAGTCCCCTTGAAGGACTGGAGAAAAAGGTAGAAATATTAAACTTCCCTACCTGGGGAAGACCTGATATTCTCACAAGCATTGGGGACTGCCAATATGATGGGCCAGACCCTCGATCTTGGGGCTTACCCTTAGGCAAAGCAGAAGTCAAACCTATTTATGATTATGCCTAAGAGTCACCCCCAGAGAACCTCTTTTGTTGCTCAAATGTGGCCTCTCTCTCTAAGCCAACTCCATAGGTGAACTCACTGCCTTTCCCCCTACGTGGGACATGACTCCCATGGGATGAGCTTTGCGTCATGGGATTGAAAGAATCTTCTTTTCCAAAAGGGTGAAGAGAAATGAAACGAAATAAAGTTTCAGTGGCCGATACATTTCGGATAGAGTTGAAAGGTCATTCTGGAAGTTGTTATTCAGTATACAGATATCCCTTTTCAGTTTTGGGGATATTGGATTAGCTAGGAGGAAATATCTGAAACTGTTTACTGTAATCCAGTTGGCTTGATTCTTTGAGATGACTGAATAACCACAGAACTTTTAAGGTATGACTGTGTGATTGAGAAAAATCTGTGACTGATACTCTCTTTATCTAATATCTAATGGATAGAGGAGGAAAAAACAAAGACAATAAATAAATAAATAATAGGGGGGTAGGGAGGGGGGCCTGGGATGTTTTGGGTGTTCTTTTTACTTTTATTCTTATTTTTAGTTTTTGGAGTAATGAAAATGTTCATAAACTGATTGTGATGACAAATACACAGCTATATGATGATACTGTGAACTACTGATTGTACAATTTGGATGATTATATGGTATGTGAATATATTATATGTCTCAATAAAATTGCATTAAAAAAACCCTGTTATTGAGGTATAACATATTTCACAAACTGAACATATTTGTGTAATAGGTACCTAGACCAAGGATGATGTTTCAAATAAATAGTGAACATCAACTGGATAGCCATATGGAAAACATATCTTGACAGTCCTACCTAACTCCATATACAGAAGTCAATTCCATATGGATTGTCTCAGATATAAAAGTCAATTCTAAATGAAGAAAACATAGGAGAATATCTTTGAGATCTTGGAGTAGGCAGAGATTTCTTAAAAGGACATAAAGAGTGCTACCCTATTCTCGTTTGCTAGCTGCTAGAATGCAATATACCAGAAACAGAATGGCTTTTAAAAAGGGGAATTCAATAAATTGCTAGTTTACAGTTCTAAGGCTGAGAAAATGTCCCAGTTAAAGCAAGTCTATAGAAATGTCCCATCAAAGGCATCCAGGGAAAGATATATTGGTTCAAGAAGGCCAATGAAGTTCAGGGTCTCTCTCTTAAGTGGAAGGGCACATGGTGAACACAGTCAGAGTTTCTCTCTCATCTGGAAAGGCACATGGTGAGCACAGCGTCATCTGTTGCTTCTTCTGGCTTCTTGTTTCATGAAGTTCCTCGGGAGACATTTTCCTTCTTCATCTCCAAAGGTCGCTGGCTGGCAGACTCTGCTTCTTGTGGCTATGTCATTCTGCTCTGCTCTCTCTGAATTGCTTTCATTCTCCAAAATGTTTCCTTTTTTATAGGACTCCAGAAACTTATCAAGACCCACCCAAATGGGTGGAGACATGTCATCACCTAATCCAGCTTAACAATCACTCTTGATTAAATCACACTTCCAGGGAGATAATCTGATTACAGTTTCAAACATACAGTATTGAATAGGGATTATTCTGCCTTTACGAAATGGGATTTTGATTAAAACATGGCTTTTCTAGGGGAATACATCCTTTCAAACCAGCACATACCCATAATAAAAAAATTGATCAACTAGGCTACCTCAAAATGATGAATTTTTGTCAATCAAAAAATACCACTAAGATAAGCCATGCCCTCGATCTTGAGGCTTGCCCTTATGAACTTGTTTCTGCAATGGTGAAGCCAAGCCTACTAATAATTATGCCTAAGAGTAACCCCCAGAGAACTTCTTTTATTGCTCAGATGTGGCCTCTCTAAGCCAAACTCTGCAAATAAATTCTCCCTATCTGGGATATGACTTCTGGTGGGGGTGGAGGGGATAATTCTTCTTGGCAACATGGAACATGACTCCCAAGGATGAACCTGGCCCTGGCACTGTAGGACTATGGATGCCTTCTTGACCAAAAGGGGGAAAAGAAATGAAACAAAATTAAGTTTCAGTGACTAAGAGATTTCAAATTGGGTCAAGAGGTCATTCTGGAGGATACTCTTGCAAGCTTCAGCCAGATAGTATGGCAAACTGCCATACTATGTCAAGTCCCGACCAATACTATTCCTGAAGACCATAAAGAATACTCTTTATGTATACTTTACATAATACTATGTAAATACTATTACATACTAATACTATGTATTAGTATTAGTATACTAATATACTAATATTATAGTATATTACTAGACCTGTCACAGAGCCTCTTCTTGTTCTGGTCCCTACTCAAAATTAGCAGCTTTTCTGGTCACCTGGGACATGGGCCAGAGTAGCACACCCGAATGAGGAATATATTGTCTCCAAAATCCAGAGGCCATCTAAGGCATTGTGCCTCTTTTTTCGTCATTGGAGGGGCCAGATGCAACAGTTTATCCTTCACCTTAGAAGGGATATCTTAGACATGCCCCACACCATTGGACACCTAGAAATTTCACTGAGGTGAGGCTCCTATATTTTTGTTGGGTTTATCTCTCTTTTCCTGACATGCAAATGCCTTACCACTAAGTCTAGAGTAGTTGCTTATTGGACCTTCTTGCTCACTAAGTCCAATCAACATGATATCATCAATATAATGGAACAGCGTGATGGTCTTGTGGAAGGAAAAAATGATCAAGGTCCCTGTAGCAAGATTATGACATATGGCTAAAGCATTGATATACACCTGAGATAAGACAGTGAAGGTATACTGCTGGCTTTGCGAGCTGAATCCAAACTGTTTCTGGTGGTCCTTATTAACAGCTATTGAGAAAAAAGCATTTGCTAGATCAGTAACTTCATACCAGGTTCCAGGGGATGTGCTGATTTGCTTAACCAATGATACCACATCTGGAATAACAACTAACCAATGATACCACATCTGGAATAACAACTGTAATTGGAGTCATCACATGGTTAAGTTTATGATAATCCACTGTCATCCTCCAAAACTTATGTGTTTTCCGCACAGGCCAAATAGGACAGTTGAGTGGGGATGTGGTGGGAATTACCACCTCTGCCTCCTTCAAGTCCTTAAGAGTGGTACTAATCTCTGCAATTCCTCCCGGAATCCAGAATTGCTTCTAATTTATTATTTTGCTGGGTAGGGGCAGTTTTAGTGGCCTTTCCCACCATAATAGCCCTCATTCCACGAATCAGGAAATAGGTGTGGAGGTTCTATCAGATGCTGAGTATGTCGATTCCAATTATGCATTCCAGAACTGGGAAGATAACCACTGAATGGGTCCAGGGACCTATGAGACCTGGCGTGAGACAGACCTGAGCTAAAACTCCATCGATCACCTGACCTCCATAAGCCCTAACTCTGTGTGTGGACCAAAATGACATTTTGGGTCTTCTAGAATTATTGTCACTTCTGAGCCAGTGTCTAGTAATCTGCAAAATATCCTTGGAGTAACTGATTAGGCCAGTGCTTGCCTGACCAGACAACTGGGCACCATCACCTGGTCAAGTTAACACCTGAACCCAATCATTACATCCAGATATCCCAGAAGATTGAGAGAATGGTCAGATGAGAGGGAGGAGGTATAAATGAGAAGTTAGGATTTAACAAATGATTATGACTAGTGACTCATTATCTATTTCTTTTTAGTTTCTAGTGTATTAGAATAGCCAGAAGGAAATACCTGAAATTGTTGAACTACAATCCAGTAGCTTCAACCTTTGATAATGACTGTATAACTATACAGCTTTTACTGTGTGACTGTGTGATTGTAAAAACCTTGTGACTCCCTTTATCCAGTGTATGGGTAGACAAGTAACAAATTAAAGACATACATGAAAAAAATAATAGTAGTAACAGGTCAACAATATGGAAAAATATCCCTATGTAAACTAATGACAACAGTTAATAGTACTACTGTAATAATCTTTCATCAATTACAACAAATGTAACTATTTAAAAAAATAGTAGAATTACAAAAAAATAAAAATATTTCCACACCAATGCAAGTGTTGATGATGGGGTGGTATATGGGAATCCTATATTTTATGCATGATTGTTCTGTAAACCCACAACTTCTCTAATAAAAATTAAAAAATAAAAACAAAAAAATACTCTTCAGAGAATGAAACTTAAGGTACCTTATATAAAAATTTTTATAAAAAACAGAAAACAAAAATTCTTTAAGAAAATTTATTGTCAATCTATACCTTATATTTAGCAAAGTCTAATTAGGTACCTAGAATTCCCTAAATTATTGCAAAATCAGGTTAGCACAGAGGCCCAGGTATTTGAGAGCTGTCTCTTATTCTTTTCCAGCAGGACAGCTTAGTAAACATGACAGCTCTTGTAGGTGGGTTGGGTAGGGGGCCTTAAGGCTACCTCCCTCTATGATGGAGATACTGCATGGATGCTGGGAAGGCGAGCTAAGGATTGCCACTGGGGTCTAAACTAGCCCTCGCTAGCAGAGAGCTTTTTCCTCCGATGCTCTAAGGTCTGCCTTTTGCCCTGGTGCCAGGTGCTCACCTGAACGCTCACGCTGCCCTGGAGTTTGAGCTGCAGTTTGATCATGTCCACCTCAGCTGAAGAGCACAGCTGCCGGAGTTCAGCCACCTTCTTACTCATTTCGTCAATGGCCACTTCAATGGGGTTAAGATCGGTGTGATGCTGGTACATGACAGGAATCCGCTTCTTCACATAAGGGAAGCAGTGTATTGCTGCAGAGGAAGAAACCCCAGAATTATTCCAGAGCCTGCATGGCCTTTATAATTAGTTTTACAAATTAAAACACACTTCCAGGAAGAAAGCTGAACAGAATAGCTCGAGCTTAGCCCTGCTCCATGGAAAAGTTAGAGAAGGGACAGGAGGGCGACTGAGGTGGCGATTCGGGAGTGCGTCTGACCTGGGAGAGCACCACATGTGCAGCCCGGGTTGCAGAGGCCGAGGAACTGAGAGGCAGAAAGCTGGAGCCTGGCATGGAGGTGTGGAGACCACGGAAGTGCTCGGACAGGAGCCCGGGACTAGGAAGTAAGCCAGGCTGTGTTCCTTGGGTGTGCTACCACCACTCACCAGCACGGCCAGCCCCGTGACTGGCAAGTCACCCCATACCCCACACACCTGAATGCTGTCATATGCTCCCATTCCCCATGCTCCAGGCAACCCCACCCCACCAGCCCCAAGTGCACATATCTCCCCCACACCCCCACTCCAAGTGGAGCCCAACCCACCTCTCCTGAACCCCTCCTGAGCACTACTTCCTTCTCCTTGTTCCCTGCAGGCTGTTGCCAGCGCATAAAGGCTGCGGGCACTAACCTCCATATTTAGGCTACCTCTCTGTCTCCTGCCTCGCCCACCCATGGCATCGCATAGCCTCACTCTGCTCCTCTGACCTCAGCACATTCGTTTACAGCACTCCTAGGCCCGCGCATGCACACGGGCCCCCAAAATGTCATTCAGCTCTGGGAACTGACTTTACAGCAGTCCTAGAGCAGCCCTCAGCCATACTTCCCAGCTCTGAGAAGTGCCGACCTGCACAGCCGGGTCACATCTGCCCCCAATTCACAAAGGCATAATACTGACCTGCTGCCACAGCTCTATGCATTAGCACAAAGGGCCCCATGTCTCAGACCAGCGCACACCAAGTTTACATCCCCCAGACCAGTGTACCCACACAGCTACATCCTCCCTGGCCGCTGGGTGCCCATGTTCACAAGCATCAGCATAACACCCCATACCTGCCCTGAAACAAATCACTGTACTGAGGGCTCCCCTTGTGCCGTGCTCCCTGCAGTACAACCATCCCACAAACACAAGGCCTTAGACTACTGAAAGAAATCAAGTCCCAAAGCAAATCATTCAAGATATTTACATGTGACGAAGACAGTAGAAGATCACTAAGCATATTACAGTGCAGACAGATATAGACCTGCCTAACGACCAAATTAAAACACCAGAGGAGACACAGATGCTGAAATAACTAATCAAAGATGTTCATACAACTCTACTTAATAAAATAAGTGGGATAGCAAATGACATAAAGGACATCAAGAAGACAGTAGAAGAGCATAAAAAGGGATTTGAAAGAATAAATAGAAAAACAGCAGATATCACAATGATTCAAGACTCTGTTGACCAAGTAAAAACCATACTAAAGGCACACAACACCAGATTTGAAGAGACAGAAGAAAGAATAAGTGATATAGAGGACAGGATAATTGACTTTGAAGACTCAAAACAGCAAATGGCAAAAAAGATGAAAAATTGAATGAGAACTCAGGAAATGATAGACAAAACAAAGTGCACAAATACAGGAATCATTGGTGTCCCAGAAGGAGAAGAGAGGAATAAAGGGCTAGGAAGAGTAGTTGAGGATATAATGGGGGAAAACTTCCCAATCTTCATAAAGGACATAAATATACAAGTCCAAAGAAGCCCAAAGAACTCCAAACAGAATAAATCCAAATAGGCCTTCCTCAAGGCACATATTAATCAGTCTGTCAAATGTTGAAGAGAAGCAGAAAATCCTGAAAGCAGCAAGAGAAAAAGAGTCTACTAAACATATAAGGGAAGTCAAATAAGACTGAGTTCAGACTACTCAACTAGCACCCTGGAAGTGAGAAGGCAGTGGTATGGTATATTCAAGATCCTGAACAAGAAAGACTTCCAGACAAGTATTATCTACCCAGCCAAGTTGTCCTTCAGGATTAAGGGAGATATTAAAGTCTTCACAGACAAAGAAGTCCTGAAAGAATTTGTCAACAAGAGACTGGCCCTACAAGAAATACTAAAAGGAGTTCTGCTGGCTGAAAAAAAAGACAGGAGAGGGAGGCCTGGAGGAGGACAAGGAATTGAGGAGTGTCACTGAGGGTAATTTAAAGAATACAAAGAGAAAGAGGGAAAAGAATACATAGATCTGACAAATAAAATTAAAAAAATAAGATGGTGGAATCAAGAAATGTATTTTCAGTAATAACTGAATGTTAATGGACTAAACTTACAAATAAAAGATAAAGATTGGCAGAATGGATTAAGAAACATAATCCAGCTATATGCTGCTTACAAGAGACTCATCTTAGACACAAGGATACAAATAGATTGAAAGTGAAAAGATGGAAAAAAATTTTCCATGCAAGTCGTAATCAAAAGAAAGCAGGAGTAGCTATACTAGTATCGGACAAAATAGACTTTAAATGTAAAGACATCATAAGAGACAAAGAAGAACACTATATACTAATTAAAGAGTCAATTTGCCAAGAAGATATAAGAATCACAAATGTTTATGCTCCCAATCAAGGGGCTCCAAAGTACATGAGACAGAAACTGGCAAAACTAAAGGGAGCGATAAATATTTCAACAATAGTAGTAGGAGACTTCCATATACCACTCTCCTCTGTAGACAGAACAACCAGACAGAAGATCAACATGGAACTAGAGAAGTTAAATAACTTGATAAATGAATTAGACTTAATAGACATATATAGGTCATTTCACCCCAAAGTACAAGGTTACACATTCTTCTCTAGTTGTGCTGGTTTGAAAGGATGTATGCCCCCTAGAAAAGCCATGTTTTAATCAAAATTCCATTTCATAAAGGTAGAATAACCCCTATTCAATACTGTATGTTTGAAACTGTAATCAGATCATCTTCCTGGATGATATGATTTAGTCAAGAGTGGTTATTAAACTGGATTAGGTGACGACATGTCTCTACCCATTTGGGTGAGTCTTGATTGGTTTACTGGAGTCCTATAAAAGAGGAAACATTTTGGAGAATGGGAGATTCGGAGACAGCAGAGAATGTTGCAGTACCACGAAGCAGAGAGTCCACGACCTGGCAATTTTTCGAGATGAAGAAGAAAAATGCCTCCCAGAGAGCTTCATGAAACCAGAAGCCAGGGGAGAAGACGGTAGCTGATGACACCATGTTCGCCATGTGTCCTTCCAGATGAGAAAGGGATCCTCACCGTGTTCACCATGTGCCTTTCCAGATGAGAGAGTAACTCTAACTGTGCTCACCATGTGCCCTTCCTCTTAAGAGAGAAACCCTGAACTTGACTGGCCTTCTTGAATCAAGGTATCTTTCCCTGGATGCTTTGATTGGACATTTCTATAGACTTGTAATTGGGACATTTTCTTGGCCTTAGAACTGTAAACTAGCAACTTATTAAATCCCCCTTTTTAAAAGCCATTCCGTTTCTGGTATATCGCATTCTGGCAGCTAGCAAACTAGAACACCAGTGTTCATAGAACATTACCCAGGATAGATCATACGCTGAGGCACAAAACAGGTCTTTATAAAAATACTGAATTATTCAAAGAACTTTCTCTGATCACAGTTGGATGAAGATGGATCTCAATAACCACTAAAAAATGAGAACATTCACAAATATATGGAGATTAAATACACACTCTTAAACGACTAGTGGGTCAAAGAAGAAATTGCTGGAGATATCATTAGATATTTGGAGATGAATGAAAATGAGAATACAACTTATCAGAACTTATGGAATGTGGCAAAGGCTGTGCTGAGACTGAAATTTATTGCCCTAAATGCCTACATTAAAAACAAGAAATAGCAAAAGCTCAGAAATGGACAGCACAATACTACCTAACTGTAATACAATTATGTTAAAACACTGAATGAAGCTGCATGTGAGAATGATAGAGGAGGAGGGCTGGGGACATAAATGAAATCAGAAAGAAAGATAGATGTTAAAGATTGAGACGGTATAATCTAGGAATGCCTAGAGTGTATAATAATAGTGAAATGTACAATGCACAAATTTTAAAAATGTTTTTGCATGAGGAAGAACAAAGGAATGTCATTATTGCAGGGTGCTGAAAACAGATGGTAATTAACATTTAAAAATGTCACCTTCTGGGCCGCGGTGGCTCAGCGGGCAAAGTGCTTGCCTGCTATGCCGGAGGACCTCGGTTCGATTCCCGGCCCCAGCCCATGTAACAAAAACGGAGAAACAGAATACAATAAAACAAGAAAATGTTTAAAGATGTTTCCCTTTCTTCCTTCCTTCCTTCCTTCTGTCCTTCCTTCCTTCTCTCTGTCTTTCCTTTAAAAAAAAAAAAAAAAAAAAAAAATGTCACCTTCTGTGTGAGACTAAAGCAAAAAATGTTTATTTGTTACAAAATTTAAAAAAAAATCATCCATTTGAATATTTATAGTATCTCTATTCATAATTTACAAAATACAGAGATAATCCACATGATCTTCAACTGCTAGACAAACTGTGATGCATTCCTATAATGGAATACTAGTCAGCAATAAAAGGAACAAATTAAAATATATGTTTTGTTCAAAAACATCATTAAGAACATAGATGAATATGAAATGAATTGTTTGAAGTGAAAGTAGCCAGGCTCCATTAACATGACATTCCAGGAAATGAAACACGATATGAATGAACAAGAGATGGTTTCTGATCATGAATGAACAAGGGATGGCCAGAGGTCATGGATGGGAGGATGGTTTGACTACAGGGGATTAAATTTTGGAGTGATGGGACTACTTTGTTGCCTAATGTGTATTTCTTAATTATTTCTACTATTTTTCTAACAAATTGGATTTTTTTGAAAATGTCAACTTCATTGGCAAAAACATTTTGAGACTGTTGAGTCATTTTCCCTAATATTGTATTTTAGTAATTGTAGCAGTGTCTTCTCTCTTGATGATGATATGAGCCTTTTCTCTTGGTTTCATTTCCAAAAACCCAGCTTTTGGCTTTGCTCAATATTTTGTTTGTTATCATGCATTCATTTATTTTCCTTTTTATTATAAACTTATCTTTTCTGAGGAATATTTTATATATTGTTATGTTCACAGAATTTATAATAAAATTTGAAAAATGAATATATGTGTTCCCCATCCCAATCAAAATACAGAATACGTTATCAATCCCAGAAATTTCCTCATGCACATTCCTCACTGATGTCATCACCTGTGAAAAATAGCCACTGTTCTGATTTCAATCACCTTATCAAAATCTTGCCTGGTTTTGAATTTAACATAAATTGAATTACATAACAGAATTCATATTTATTTATTTTTAGCCTGGATTATTTTGCCCTCCATCATGTCTGTGAGTTTCATGCATGTTGCAACATGGGTCAATAGTTAATTATTTTATTGTTCAATAAATAATTTGAGTGAATATACTACAATATCCTTGCCCATTCATCCCCTATAGAAACTGAACTGTTTTTAGTTTGGGGTTATTATGAATAAAGCTGCTATGAATGACAAAAAAAAAAACAAAAAAACAAGAAATAGCAAAATCAAGGATTTAACAGCAAATAAGGAACTTGAGAAAGTATAGCACACTAACCCCAAAGCAAACTGGAGAAGAGAAATAACAAAGATTAAAGCAGAGATAAATTAATGGGAGAACAAAAGAACAACAGAAAATATCAATAAACCAAAAGTTAGTTCTTTGAGAAAATCAATAAAATTGATGGGCCACTAGCAAGACTGACAAAGAAAAAAAGAGAGAGGAGGGGCAAATAAACAAAATCAGAAATGAGAAGAGGTGTGTTACCAAAGACCCTGAAGAAATAAAAGAAATCATAAGAGGATACCATGAACAACTATATGCCAACAAATCAGACAACTTAGATGAAATGGACAAACTCCTGCAGACACACAAACAAGCTTCACTGACTCAGGAAGAAACAGAAGATCTCAACAAACCAATCACAAACAAAGAGATTCAATCAGTCATCCAAAATCTTCCTACGAAGAAAAGCCCAGGGCCAGATGGCTTCACAGGGGAATTTTAGCAAAATTCCATAAAGAACTAATACCACCCTGCTCAAACTTTTCCAAAAAATTGATTAGGCCAATTCCCCTAATGAATATAAATGTAAAAATTCTCAATAAAATATTAGCAAATAGAATCCAACAGCACATTAAAAGAATTATGCACCATGACCAAGTGGGGTTTATACCAAGAATGCAAGGATGGATCAACACAAGAAAACCAATTAATGTAGTACAGCACATTAACAAATCAAAAGGGAAAAATCACAAGGTCACCTTGATTGATGCTGAAAAAGCATTTGACAAAATTCAGCATCCTTTTCTGATAAAAACACTTCAAAAGGTAGAAATCAAAGGTAACTACCTCAATATGATAATGGAAATATGTGAAAAACTGATAGCCAGCATCATACTCAATGGAGAGAGACTAAAAGCTTTCCCCCTAAGATCAGGTACAAGACAAGGATGCCCACTGTCAGCACTATTATTCAACACTGTGCTAGAAGTTCTAGCTAGAGCAATCAGGCAGGACAAAGAAATAAAAGGCATCCAAATTGGAAAGGAAGAAGTAAAACCCTCATTATTTGCAGATGATATGATATTATACTTAGAAGATCCTGGGAAGTCTACAGCAAAGATACTCGAGCTAATAGACAAATTCAGCAAGGAGGTGAGATATAAAATTAACGTGCAAAAATCAGTTACATTTCTATACACAAGCAATGACCTAGCTGAGGAATCAGTTAAGGAAAAAAATTACATTCAAAATAGCAACTAAAAGAATCAAATACTTAGGAATGAACTTAACTAGGGATATATAGGACATGTACACAGAAAACGACATAATATTGCTAAAAGAAATCAAAGGAGATCTAAATAGGTGGAAAGACATTCCCTGCTCATGGACAGGAAGGCTAAATATAGTTAAGATGTCAATTCTCCCCAAATTGATCTACAGATTCAACACAGTACCAATCAAAATTCCAACAACCTACTCTGAAGATTTGGAAAAGCTAACTACAAAATTCATTTGGAATGGAAAGATACCCTGAATAGCTAAAAGCATCCTAAAATAGAAGAACAAAGTGGGAGGAGTAACACTCCCTGACATTAAAACCTATTATAAAGGGACAGTGGTCAAAACAGCATGGTACTAGCACAAAGACAGAAGCATTGACCAATGGAATCGAATCAAGAGTGCAGAAAAAGACCATCAAATTTATGGTCTACTGACAAGGCCCCCAAATCCTCTGAACTGGAATAAAATAGTCTACTCAATAAATGGGCATGGAAGAACTGGACATCAATAGACAAGAATGAAAGAGGACCCCTATCTTACACCCTACATAAAAATTAACTCAAAGTGGATCAAACACCTAAATATAAGAATTAACACCATAAAGCTTCTAGAATAACATGTAGGGAAACATCTTCAAGACCTAGTAATAGGAGGTAGCTTCCTAAACCTTACACCCAAAGCACAAGGAACAAAAGAAAAAATAGATAAATGGGAACTCCTCAAAATCAACTGCTTCTGCACCTCAAAAGACTTTGTCAAAAAGGTGAAGAGGCAGTCAACTCAATGGGAGAAAATATTTGGAAATCACATATCGGACAAAGGTTTGATTTCCAGTATATACAAAGAAACCGTACAATTCAACAACAAAAGAACAAACAACCCAAATATAAAATGGGTGAAAGATATGAATAGACATTTTTCTGAAGAGTAAATACAGAGGGTTCAAAAACACATGAAGAGAGGCTCATTTTTATTGGCTAAGGGAAATGCAGATCAAGACCACAATGAGATGCTACCTCATACCTATAAGAATGGCTGCTATTAAACAAATAGGAGACTATAAATGTTGGAGAGAATATGGAGAAAATGGGACACTTATGCACTGCTGGTGGGAATGTATAATGGTGCAGCCACTATGGAAGATTGTTTGGCGGTTCATTAGGAAAGTAAATATCAAGTTGCCCTATGACCCAGCAATAACACTACCTTGTATATACCCAGAAGAGCTGAAAGCAATGACAGAAACAGACATTTGCACACCAATGTTCATAGCAGCATTATTCACAATTGCCAAAAGATGGAAACAAACCAAGCACCCATCAAAAGACAAGTGGATCAACAAAATGTACCATATACGATGGAATATTATGTGGCAGTAAGACAAAATGACGTCCTGAAGCACATGATGAGATGGATGAACTCTGAGATCATCATGCTGAATGAAATTAGCCAGACACAAAAGGATAGATACTATATAATTCCACTTTTATGACCAACATAAAGGTATAATCAGAGGCTTATCATACAGAACATAGGGGACTTAGAGATACATAGAAACTAGAGATGGGTGAACCTTTAGCTATTGAGGTCTTACTCCAATGTAAGGGAATAGATAGGAGAGAAGGTGATTCTTTAGTGGGTGTATAAATAATATTATCATAATGAAGATGAACAAGATTGAAAGGGTAGTTATATAGACCTACGTGTTCCACTGATTCACACTAGAAATATGAATTAGTTCTTGTAAGAATTACTTCAAAGATATGATTCTTGTATTAAGAGTGTTCAAGTCCAGAGTACAGGGGTAAAGCTGCTATTGCATGCTATGAGCTATGTTCAAAAGGAAACCATCAGCACTACCACAGCAACAGCAGAGGTAAATAATGAGGTGAGGGACAAGAGTTAAGGAGAGGTTTAGATTTCCTATTGGGCGAGGGTGCATTTATTTGTTTTCTTTTTCTTGGGAACAATGAGATTATCGAAAAATGAGAATGTTGATAGACTGTGGACTTTGGGCCTTCTACATGATGCCCAATGAATGCAGGTGGCTGAAGGATGCACTGACAGAGAAGTAGATTGGCAAGCGATGGTATATACTTATGAACTAAGTTTGTGCTGCTACAAAAAAGGAACACGGTTGTAAGGCATGCAATGATGTGAATGAGCATGTGGGATATTTGGTGAGACAAAATAAACCAGAAACAAAAGAATAGGAATGGTATGGTGACCTTAGGATATGCTTATAAGAAAACAGGGGCCTAGATTGTAAGCTTTTAGAGCAGACACATTAAGTCTGGAGTGGTGATTAATATTTCTGGATTTTGAGAGGCTGTTTTATATATATAACCTGATATTTAGAGATAAGAATGAAGCTGAACAGGTTGGGGTTAAAGTAATTTAGAACATAGGGGTAAGGAAGACACTGTCTATATTTTAGAACCACATGTACTCTTTGAGACCAACGGAAGAAAGGTTTATTTGATCTGGAACTGAAATTTTCTGTAGTGCATAATATAACTCAATGTATCTGTATAACTCACTTGAACAATTCAAACAAAGGGAGCACAAAATAAGAAAGATATCCTTTAACATTGCATAGATTATTGTAATGCCTGGAAATATCCTAGAGAATACTAAGCAGATAATCAAAAAGTATTGGCAAAGTCCCCTGAGGGAGGGGAGAAAGAATATGGAACTATTAAACCTTACCATCAGGGAATCCCCTGATACCTTGTCAAACTTTAGGGACACCCAAATCAATAGGCCATGCCACCGATCTTGAGTTTTACTCTTGTGAAGCTTATATAGGTGGCAGAGAAGCTTAGACTACCTAAAGGCACGCCTAAGAGTTGCTTCTGGAGGACCTCTGTTCTTGCTCAGATGTGGCCTCAGTCTCTCTAAGTCCAACTCTGCAAGGGAAATCATTGCCCTTCCGCCTACATGGAACATGACATCCAGGGTGAAAGTCTCCCTAGAGACATGGAAGATGACTCCCAGGGATGAATCTAGCCCTGGCACCATGGAATCAACAATTACATCCTGACCAAAAGGGGGAAAAGAAGTATAATTAATAAATGATCAGCGGCAAGAGAGTTCAAATAGAGTTGAGAGGTTACTCTGGAGGTTGCTCTTATGCAAACTTCAGGAGGACCTTGCTAAAACTATCATAACCCGCCAATCCTCAACCAGGACTACCCAGCCAATCTTTAAGAATACCTAGGGCAATTTATAAGATTCCATAAGAGTTCCATGTACGAGAGTAACTTTCTAGTAACCTACAATCTCCAGATGGGTGCCTGGTCCAGCTAAATCCTGAAACCTAGCCCAGCTTCTCCAGAACATCAGATAGCTTCATCTCCTTACCCCATATTAGTGACAGACCCTTCCAATATAAAAAATTTAGAAATGCCATAGCCCAAAACAACCCTAATGAGCTGTATGGAAAGATCAAAGGTGATGGTGGAGTCATACATACAAGATAGGATTTAACAAATGAATATGAATGCTGAAGCATTAAATTGATCTCTTTTAGTCTCCAATATTTTAGGGCAGATAGAAGTAAAACTCTAAAATTGTGAAATTGTAACCCACGTCAAAGTCTGAAAAATGTTCTACAACTAACTGTGGTGCTGTGCTTTGAAATTTATAGCTTTTTGGTATATGTGTTATTCTTCACAAAAAAAGAAGGAAAAAAGTCAACTGTGTTAATAAAAAAATATCTAAGCTCTAGCCTCCTATATTCTGGAGCAGGTAGAAGGTAAAATATGAGAGGATCGTATGATAGCTCATGACAAACTCTTGGATCTGTCCTATAACCACTTTTTGAAGAGTGCTTTGAAAACTATTGCTTTTCTATTTCTTTGCTTTGTATATATGTTATACTACACAATAAAAAAAAGTTAAAAAAATAAAAACATTAGAACTGCGGCTAATTGACATAAAGGAATGCTTACTATGGGCTAGGTTGTGTTCCCTTTATGTATTATTTCTTTAATCCCCTCAAGAAACCTGTTAAGAAGCTACTATTATTGAGGTAGAAGTAATTATCATTCTCATTTTATGGATAAAGTACCTGAAGCTTGCCAAAGTCACACTAGTAAGTTTGTGGAATCTGAATATTGTTATCTTTATAATCATGTAACTATGTTTAATGACAGGTCTTTGTTATCCTTTTGTGAAGAGTGTCTTTGAGTAAATCACTTTATCATTTCCTGCTCAACTTTCTCATCTATATACGCTCTAACCTCCCCTGAAGCTGTGTTCAGAACTAGTAGGTTTAAAATGAGCTGGTAGTTAAAAAAGGGCTTTGAAAACATAAAAAAAATAAACAGTTTTGTGCTATTACATAACAGATTAAATCTAGAAATTAGCCTGTAAAGATATCCTCAAGGAAATTCATGGTTATAACCAGAGCTTTGAATGGCATAATAAAGTTTGTGTGAATCTGTGAAACCAGTGAAAAATAATAAATGGGAAAACATTTCCAAGCAAAGCGGTTCATGAACCAGAAATCAGCAAACTATTAGAGGTGTACTAATGATTTTGAAACATTCATAGCTATAAATGAAAAAATATTTTTTTAAACAGAAAAAGCCCATCAATAGAGTCTTCATTCATCTAAACATATCGACACCAAAGAGCTAATTTTTAAAAAAAATTGAAAAACAGCATGTTTTAATTTGGGTCTATTTCACATTTCTATCTCACTGCTTTATATGGGTATCTAAATATCTATAAGAGTCTCATTCAATATATATTTACTAGTAGACATAGATTTATGTTTAAAAGCTTATTTTATTTTTAATAAGCAAAAATAAGATGGGATTGGTTGTGTTTGGACTCATTACTATTTTGTAAGTGTCTGGGAAAAGTTTACTCTTATCATAAAAGAGAAAACAGAGTCAGCTATAAAACAGTTCAGAGAGGCCAAACCAAGGTCTGGATAAAGATGAAAAGATGTCCAATCTAATACAACCTCACTTGTCACACACTCAGAGCCCTGTTCTATTCTCTAAATGTTTTATCAATTTATGTTCAAGGGTTGTTGTGCTATTATTCTTCTGTACTTCTTCTGGATAGTTTTTAAGTAGTGGAACTGGGATCAATAAATCTTCTTTGAACTGAAAGCTCCTTTTATAGTGTGAAAGACTAGACACTGCTGCTTACCAGCCATGGAAACCATAATCTGACTAGAGGTCTAACTGAATTTGGACAGACTGATGTGCTTTATAAAGTTCTACCACATTGCTGTTTGTGAGGAAGAAGTACCAGTAAGTGTTTTGTGATGCTGACAGACAAATCAAAACACATGAAATTAGTATCATTAGAGTATTCTGACTCCATGAATAAGCAAATCTATAGAGTCAGAAACTAGAGGACAAGTTACTCGGGGCTAGGATAGGGGTAGGGTATGGGAGCTGCACTGGTACAGAATTTCTAATTATAGCAAAGGAAAAAATTTTGGTAACAGATGGTGGTGATGGTAGCACACTATCAATGTTATTAATATGATTATATATGTAAATGAGTCTAAAAGGGGAATTATAGATAGTATATGTTACTAGAATAAAATTAAAAAAAAACAAAACATAAGAGTGTATGATACAATGAAATGTAATGTTAAACTACAGACCACAGTTAGTACATTTATAATATTCTTTCATCAATTATAACAAAGGTCCCATAGTAATGAAAGGGGTTAACAATTGGGGTAGGAAATTATGGGAACCCAATATTTTCTGAATGATTTTTCTATAAACCTACAACATCTCTAATAAAAAAATTATATTGAAAATACATGTAATTAGTATCACTGGAGTATCTCTGACTATATTGTGATAGTATTGTTATTTCAGGGAGAAAAACAATCTCCATGGGTAATGTCGTATATGCATTGTCTGAGGACTGACAAAGATATCTTTTTTCTTCAGGTGATAATAGGAGACTTTAGGAGCAGACAAGATTAAGGTGCAAGAAGATACAATATTAATCCTCAGAGAAAACACAGGGTCCATGCAAGAGCCTCCAAGATCCCATGGGATCAGGGACTTCCCAACTGACCCCTCCCAGCTTCCTTTCTGGCCTCTTCTCTGCTCCGCTCCCTCTTCTCACCCTGCTCCAGTCACCCGGGCCTCTCACTGCTCCCAGAATATGCCAGGCCCCCACTATCCTGCTGTCAGCCTCTGTACCAATGCTTCTTCCTCCACATATTTGCATGGCTTACTCCCTCACATCCCACAAACCTCAACTCAACAGGTCACCTCCTCAACCCGGGGCCTACTCCACTTACTCCATTTAAACTGAAACTCTCCCACTCAACCCCACATTCCCTAATGTTTATCACTTTCCAGAATAAGGAGTATTTACTCATTATATTTATCCTCGGTCTCCCCTTGCTAGAATCTAAGCTGCCCAAAGGCAGAGATCTTTGTTTTGTTAGAATGCCCAGCTGCCTGTGCTCAATACATTTTGTTGAACTAAGGAGTGTATTACTGCTGAAATGACTCAATGAAAGAGCAAACTGACCCTGGAAAGTGGAACATTACGGGACCGACTGAGCAAGCCATTGTGTTAATAAATGGCCCACATTAGTGATCAGCAGGATTAGGAATACATGGCTAATAAGTGTGGGTGATTACATGGTCTGGCTAGAATCAATAGATGGTGTCGGGTAGGAGAGTATTTCCATCCTTCATTCCTGGTAAGCGCTGGGAGTTTGGGTGAGATTTAGAAGACCCTGGAATAGTGCCTGGGAAGAAACTCCATGGCAGAAGTTCTATGAAAGAAGGAAAAGAGGGATCATCTTGGGAATAGGCTCAGAAATTTATACTTAAAGAGACTGTAAACTGGGGGGGTGCAACAGTGGCTCAGTGGCAGAGTTCTCTCCTGCCATGCTGGAGACCCGGGTTTGATAACTGGAACCTGCCCAGGCCAAAAAAAATAGATTGCAAGGTGATCATTAGGTTTCTCAAATACTCATACAACTGCAGTTAACTAACTGGTTGTGAACAATCTAGGAATGTGACCCTCTGCTGGGTTCAGCAGCCAGGGAAGGCTGGGGCTTCCCTACAACCTGGAAGGCCAAAGGTCAGGTTTGAAGCAACGCAATGTAATGGAAGAACTTAGGGGAAAGTTCAAAGTCTTTAGAAAGTCCTAGTCTATGTATCACTAAGGTTGATATAGAGTTTATAAGTTTTATTTATAGTAGCATTTTTATGTCCCTTTCTCTAAATCTTTATACTTTCTAGTAACTATCCCTTCAATACTTGGAAACCTTTCAGGGCAAAAACCTGCATCTTTTTTGTGTTTTGTTCTACCATAAACCCCTTTGCTCATCATTGACTCTAAAAGGCAAGGAGCTTTTGGTGGATGAGAGCCAGCAAAATGAAGTACATTCTTCCTCATCCTGGTTACAATTTACAAAATTATATAACATAACGAGATGGATTTTATAACTCATTTTTTCATATGAGGAAACTAAGGCACAGAGAGGTTCAGCAACCTGCCCAACATCACACAGTGAGGATTTGAACCCAAGCCTGAGGGATTCCTAAGCCCAGTCTCTTTGCTGCCCCACACTGCACCTTTTCAGCCTAACAGCTGGGTGGTGTCGTTGTACACCAATAGCATGTATATCTACTCTGCCTTTTTCTGTAGTGGACTCTTCCTCTTTGTTCCATTCTGTTCTGGCAGAGAGAGAGCCTTGTTCACATACTTTATCATATAAAATATTTCTGTAACAAAAATGACAAATTATAACCTTGAAGGAAATGTGCCTAGGGAAAACATCCTATGGTGATTGTCTATAAATCAGTATGCTACTTTCACAAAATAATAATTAAAAATCCTGGCCTTGCTTCATCAGTGAACTAGGTTTACTTAAAGTAGCAGTTCACAAACTTGAGTGTGCATCAGACACACATGGAAGGCTCATTAAACAAACAGCCACACCCCAACCATAGAGTTTCTGATTTAGTTGTTCTAGGGTAGGGCCCAAGAACTTAGATTTCTAACAAGCTCCCAGATGATGTTGATACTGCTGATCCTGGGACAATCCCTTGATAAAAACTGATTTAAGGAATCAAAAGTAAAATTATTGTAGCTATAGAGATAAGCATTGCAAGCGGGATTCCCATAAAATGATTCCATCTAGAAATGTAGTTAACCTGCTTAGTAAGAATAATTTGCTCCTGAGGTGTGCACTGGAAAAAATAATTCATTTACTTATGGGGGACGGGCTAAAGTTAGTGAGAACAGTATTATTTGTGCTTTATGTCTGTCATCTGATTATTCTAAAAGGAGATTAGGGACTTTTTCTTTCAGAATGTAGATTTTTAAAAATTTTAACTCAGCCCCTTTTAAGGAGGGTAAAATATTCCCCTTGATATGATGTTCTGTGCTGTTTTATAATAATCCATATTCTTTTTTTGTAAGAGCTTTATTGATTTAATTCACATCCAATAACTCACTCATTTACAGTGCACAATTCAATGGTGAGAGGTGAACCTCACCTGAAATCCTGCATTTTAGCACTAAGGCCTTTCACTTATTTTAATGGGCATATTTTACCGATCAGATGGAAAACTCCTGAACACCAACTTCTAGAGAAGCAATGGGCACTTTCTTGGTTCAACTTACCAAGGTTAGTCTGAAAAATATGCCTAAACAGGGGATACTGACACACTTGACATTCTGAACAGGCTTCCTCACCATTTTTTAAGTTCAAGGATGTATTTTATTTTAGCTTATCCCTGCTACATTGCTAACCTTGACAACAGTTTAGACTCCCCCAAAGAAGGTAAAAAATCACCCCTAGGAAACTCTATACTTGTTAGCAACTGGATGCCAGTTCCGTCAGGAACTGGAAAATAATGAAAAATACATTTCTGAGAATTGGATACCCATGGCTATACAGTGCCAGAGGGATCAACTAAAACTCTGAAACAACTGGACAGGGGACTCCTGAATTCAGTGAGCTCCCTGGCATGGAAAGCATTCAAGCTAAAGTCAGTCAACTACCATCAGGAATGAGGGAATAGAATCCAACCCTTCCCATCTATTCATTCAGACTAAAATTACCAGGCAGGTGTATGTGGAAACCTATGTATGAGAGATAAGTGAGATGGGTCTCTTCCCTGGAGGTACAACCAGGATCAGGTTCTTGACCTGGGGGCCAGGGACCTATAGAGGGGTCCACATGCATTTTAGAAGGACTGTGTAAATCATCTGAAATTGTGCGCAAAAGCATGCTGGGGAGATAAAAGTCAAGGGTTTTCATCAGATTCTATGTGAATGACCTTACATAGGATATGACCTTAAGGTCTAGTGGAAGAAAAAATATAAAAAGATAAATATAAAAATACCGTGAGTATTAAACCATAAGAATCTGATAAATGTTAAACTGAAAGGAGTACATGGGGGAAGCTAAATAAGCTCTAAGGCCCTGAACTGGGTTGAACAGAAGTTCCCCAAAAGATATGTCCAAAAGATATGTATGTGAACACCTTTGGAAAAAGGGTCTTTGCAGATGTACTTAAGGATCTTGGGACGAGATCTTCCTGGATTAGGGTGGGTCCTAATTCCAATGACAAGTGTCCTTAGAAGAGAAGAGAAGAGGAGAGGACAGGCACAGATGGGAGAAGGCCAAGTGGAGGCAGAGGCAGAGGCAGAGGCAGAGGCAGAGTTTGGAGTAATGCTGTCACTCACGAGGAATGCCAAGAGCTTCTGGAAGCTCTTGGCAAGAAAGACTACTCCTCTGGAACCCTAGAAGGAGTGGGGCCCTGTGGACACCTTAATTTCAGACCTCTGGCCTCCAGAATGTGAGAGAATAAATTTCTGTGGTCTTAAGCCACCCAGTTTACAGTATTTTGTGGCAGCAGCCACAGGAAACTATGATGGGCTCCTTCCAAATCTGAAACCTTGTTAATCCCTTACAGAGAGCTTTTTGACTTCAGTGTCTTGTGCGGCTGCTGTCCAGATGTGATAGGAAACTAAAATTAAAGACAAAGGAACAGCCACGCTCTTGATGAGCAGGCTGCTGGTGCCATACCTGTCAAGATGGTGCGCCGCTTGCACTGCTCCTCCACCCCGCCCTGCCGCTTCCCGGTCTGAGTAAAGGGCATCTCAAACATGAAGCGGCGAATGTTGTGGGATCTCTCAAACTCTGTTTTCCTTTCCTGCAATTCTTTTTCATCAAAGAAGGGGACCACATGAGTCACCTGGATATATGCATACTTGGAATCCAGATCCTTAGGGTTGACCTTTAAGTGGATAAACAAAATTGAAGATTGGTGCTATTTAAATGGATTTTATAAATCTTGCCTAAGCTGTATCTTCCAGTTTTTTATTAATAAAAGTTTTTGAAAAATTCAGAAAAGTTGAAAAAATAGTACAATGAACACCCATATACTCACCACTTAGATTCAATCATTGCTAATATTTTTGCTTTATTTGTTTCAAATACAGACACACATACACACATATATATATATGCATATATATTTTTACTTTTTGGCTGAACCATTTCAAGCAAGTGGCATACATCATGACACTGCTTTTGGCATCTCTGAAAAACAAAGACATTCTACCATATAACCACAATACCACTATTTTACCTAAAAAAAAATCAATAATTCCCTATGTACCTAGTCTACATTCACATTTTCTCAAATGTCTCCAAATGTCATTCATAGCTGTTCATTTTTGAACCAGAATATAATCAATGATCACACATTTTTTTTTTTTCATGGGCAGGCACCAGGAATCGAACCCTGGTCTCTGGCATGGCAGGCAAGAACTCTGCCTGCTGAGCCACCATGGCCTGCCCAAGATCACAACTTATATTTGGTGGTTATATCTCTTTAGTTCTGTTTAATCTAAAAGAACTCCCCACTACTTTTCATATATTTGATCTACAGAGAAAAATGTGTATTTTATTTATGATATTTGAAAACTAGGCCTCCAAACTATAATTCGAACAGCGCAGATTAATCTAGTAGAGGTAGAGATTAATCTAAGACTAATCTAACTATAAGTGCAGTTTCTGATTAACAACATATAAAGGATTTTAAAACCACATTTCTAAAAATGGTAGTGCTCTAATTTCTGTGGCATGATAGAAAATTAAGCATATGCATTTTTCATATAGAAACAAAGCTAATTTATTAGAGATAGAAATCAATTTTGCATATTTTAATTACATTTAACCTTCTAGAGCAATAAAAAGGGACATGGAAGAAACAGTTGTGCAGAGAACTTTGATATTAAGTTTGAAGATGATATTAAGGGCAGGAAAATTAATGAGAACAAGATAGTTTTATTGGTCTGAAATAAATTATCAAAATGTATCACTATTCACTGAACAGAGTTTTGTGAAGAAATATGAAAAACAGATGTGAAAGTGCCTTAACTTTAACTTTAAACTTTAAAAGTTAGGAAGATACATGAAGTCACAAAGTTATTATTCCTGTTTTAAAAAAATCTGGTCAACTATTATAATTGCGTTGAAATGTATAAAACTTAAATTTCTTTAAATTTATGTGTGAAAATGGAACACTCTTGCCTATTTTTCCATGGTAGTTTCTTACTCTTTTCATTTTTAAAATTGTATATATTTATCAGTAGAAGGAATAGAGGATCAGTGCTTGGGGGAAAGAAGATTTAGTTAATTTTTTTAGCTGCTATTAGCAAGGGGAAACAAGAATGCATAAGAACCTTGACTGAGAAAAGCTTGTATTGTTAAAACCACAATTTAACCCCCACAAAAATTTCAATTCAGAGATAAAAAGGCAAATGGGATCTCAGTTATTTGACCTAAGAAGGACAAAGTTCTTAATAAGGTTATCCTGAGGTTTCTGGCTAAAAATGGACCAACACTTTATCCCCTTTCCTCTGTAAAACTCTTGTTAAAATGACAATAAATAATTAACTCGCAAGGAGCAATAAAAGAAGAGAGCAAACAGCAGTGGATATAAGATTTCAAACAATTTTTGGAAGGCAGAGGTGCAGGGAGGAGTTTTGACAAAGTGGAGGAAGTTACAATCCACACGCCCACGAGGAGGTGCAGCAGAAGAAGTGAGTTGGTCATCCTCCGAAGCCTGGGGAAGACCAGCACTTGTAGTCCCTAGGGTAAGGGTGATGGGTGAAGTATGGGCTGAAACAAGGTGAGCGCCCCAAGTGTCTATCTGGAGTGGGGGAACCCCAGGTTTCCTCCCTTAGTTCCCACCCCAAAGGAGAGCAAAAGCTGTTCTCTGAAAAACAGATTTGGATATGTTCCAAGCAGGTCCACCAGTCTCAGCAGAAAGCAAAGGCAGGGCACTGAGCGGTCACAGGGAGTTAAGGTTGCAGGCCAAAAAGTGGAACTGTGTTGGACAGAACTGTGTATCCCAGTTTGGCCATGTTCTTGGTCTTGGTTCACATTCTGGTGGGTGTGGACACACTGTAAAGAAGATCTCTTCAAGATGTTACTTCAGTTAAGGTGTGGCCCAAATGAATCAGGATGGACTTTAATCTGCACTGGTGGAGTGCTTTGTAAGCAGAATGAGGTTCACACAGATAGGGAGAGCTATGGGGAACAGACAGAAGCTGGAAGTCAACAGAACTCAGAAGAGAAAGGGGAAGATGCTGCCACGTGCATCACCACCTGACAGGAAAACCAGGGACCAAGCATCGCCAACAGTTCCAGAACACCACAGTCTTCAGGGAGAAGCCACTTTCTTGCTGATGCCTCTGTGTTGGACTTCTCCTAGCCTCAAAACCATGAGACGAAAATTCCTGCTGTTACAGCCAACCCACTGTATGGACCATCAGCCTTTTCTCTTCTCCTACATTCAGAATTCAGAGTCAGATGTTTATCCCTTTCCCCATTCTATACTACCTCCCTACCCACCTTTCTATGGAGTCTTTTCCATAGAAAATGAAAAGCCCAAGGAAACAGATCCCAAATACTGGGAACTCCCAATGAGGCGGAAAGAAAAGAAACAAAGTATCACCCCCAAATCGTGTACTTGAGAAAGAAGCATTGGTGGAAAGCTGAGCATAGGAAGTAGGAAACGTGATTTATTTTTGCCTGAGTATCACATACACCACTTCGTGGAGATTTCTGAAGGCAGAGCGACACATAAATGCACAGAAAAAATGTGCAGGTTCAGAAAGGGTCTTCATGAGAGCAATATACCAAAGCACAGCTTTTTGAAATATAAAGTTAATCTCATTCACGCAAAACACACTAGCTAGTTTGTTCTTTCCTTGGTTGGCTCATCTGTCCATCAATCTGTACATCTATCCATACATCCAACTGTGCTAAGTGCCAGATACTGTGCTAAGTGCAGGAGGAAAAGTGCAGCAAGTAAGAGAATCTTGGCTCCTACTCTTACAGACTTTTTAAATATCTGGACCAAAAATGTTACATTTTTAAGACATTATTTTGTAAATTCAGAGCTTTTTAAAACTATGAAATAAAGATTTGCTTAATGCAGGACATCTAAGGAATGCTGTTAAGAAAAAAGATAAATATAAGGCCACTCAATTTTTATTTTTCTTTTCCTTAACACATTTATGAATATATAATACATGCATACATACAACCATACATAATTAATCAAAACAATATTACATTGCTTCAGAACTTATCCAAACATGACCATACCTTTCCAGAATCTTGTATCATTTTGACATTTTCAGAACCAAATTTATCTGAGTAAAGCTTAAGGAGTCTCTGAGAAATTTCCGACAGAGGCGTGAGTTTGGGCTCTTTGTATATGTACTCCTTTCCATCTTCATCTTCAAAGAATCCCTGTGACATAAAGTACAATTAGATCTATCCTCAAATACAAGCCCAAGGTATACCACCCAGGAAGGGTTTTTTGTTATAAAGGTTAAAGAAAAAAGGGAATGATTCTAAAATAAAATCCTACTTAATCAGGCTTTCCTGATGGGAAAGAAAATGATAATAATGTGAAGTCTGGGTACAAAGATAAAGAACACAAAATTGCAAACTTATTCAAAATGCTGTCATTAAGTGTTGAATGAAATGAAAAGATCAGGGGATCAAGACTGTGCTCTCTCAGTCAAGCCTAATGATGGCATTCAAACCAGTTTCACATTCCCAAGAAGGAGAATTTGCTATAAAAAGATTCAGTAGCTTGCTAGAGCCAGGCCTGAGAAATGCGCAGTCAACCCTGTTCCCAACTGTTTCCTTTTACACAAGACTTTCAGGTAAAAGCTGAAGTATTCAGGTATGGAGAACTTTCAAGTTATGTGAAGTTTGTGCAAATTCTTTTTTGCTTTACCAATAAAAGAAGTATCTCAGGCATGTAGTACAAGATCAGAAAATGTTTTCATTATCACAAGTTATCATCTGTTTTAGTACCAATCTTGTTTGAATACAAGGCTCAGTCTTGCATGGGAAGTGAAAAAGGTTGAAATTTGAAAAGTCCACATTGGGGTTAATATTTGAAATTAAAAAAAAAACATTTCTCATCTAAAATGAAAGAGAGAAAATGGTGCAAAAAACACAGTGTATAAAAAAAAATGCAGGCTAACATGAAACAAAAAAATCCACATCAAACTAGGAGTTTAGATGCAGTCATTTTACTACATTATTTGCTTTTTAATCATTTACTGTAATTACCTCCACATCTGTTTCACTGTCTGTAAACTGGTATTGCTATAAAGTTATAAAAGACAATAACAAAATAAATTTAAGGTTATATATATATATATATGTTAAGGTTATATAATGTATAATATTCATAGAAAACCACACACTCTAAATAAATGGAAAATTTATACCATTTAATAATGTTAGAGATTTGAAGGTTAAAATTTATGTTATATTTAAATGAAGCCTTCCATATGGGGTTTCTGAATTATTATGATGGTAAATAAATTTGTGGAGATATTGTATTACAAAAGATAAAGATACACAGGCACAAAGGAAACCAGGAAGTCTTAATTTTGGTTTAAAACATGCAGTACAGATACATAAGGAAACAGATGATTTATTTCTGTAAATGGAATAAAATGTTAATTGTTTTTGGAGAGTTTATAATGACTAGACAGATACACATACAGAACTGAAATGGAAACTGGCAAACCACACTGAAGTACCAAAGATGCTGCTAAGAGTATCTTATGGAGGGAGAACTTACCGCTGCCTTTAGAAAGTAACAAAGAAAAGACAGGAAGAAAGAAAAAGCAGAAAGTTTACTGAGGAAGATAAGAATCAAACTGAATACATCAAATTCATCAAATAGCTTTTATAGAAGTTAAAGCAGAAAATTTACAAAATATAACCCTTTTAGAGTTAAAAAAAAAAAAGAAAAAAAAAGACTTAAGACAGCCTACAAAAAGGAGAGATGTGGCTCACCTGTCCAAAGAAGGCCACTCGGAAGTAGGTCCCCAGGAGCCTGCGACCTGAGTGCATGACCTCTGTCACTTTGCTGTAGGCCCGGTGCAGTGTGTCATACAGATGGGCTAGCCTCTGCAAATTAGAACAAAATCCCTTTCTTCCCATTTGCAAACAGCAGAATCAGTTTTAAAATAGCAGTTAAATGTGATTATGTAGGTGAAGTTTTCTTAGGTTTGAGTAAGATATCACAAATATATTTTTGACTACACAATTTGCAGTGATCATTTTTTGAATTTTAATGTCTCCTATCCAAAGGGCCAACATGCACATGAAGAAACACCAACCCTAGATTTTAAGAGGCTAAGTGTCTCCATTACGGTAAGCAAATTCTGTTTTCAAGTTAATGTGAACTGTCAGGAGACAATAATGTTTTTCAATGATAATATTTTTAGTCTTTGCTTTTAGTACTCTATTTGATACGTGATCATGTGAGAGAAATTGGACTGCCATGCCAGCCCAGGAAAGATGGAAGGGAAATCATTTCCCTGTACAGGTTGTGCCAGTTTGAATCAGTTGTTACCCCAGAAAAACCAAGTTCTTTAATCCTCATTCAATACTGCTGGGTGTAAGAAAATTAAGTCTAGCTTTCACACAAGATGGTGCAGGAAAGGGCTGCAGAATAACTCTAACTGATCTTGTAAGCAGGGAAGGAAAGCACCTGTAATGTAAGCCTAGAATTGGCACCAAATAGGTAAAAACAAGTTTAAATAAGTAATGGCGTAGAAAGCGTAATCAAAGGTGGGAACCTTGCATCGGAAATTTGAATTAGTTAGACAATCCGGACAGGCTATAAGCTCTGGAGTATTCAATCAGCAGAGAAACAGGGAGGGACCTGTGGGTTAAGCTTAGAAGATAAATATCACTGATTTCAATTGCTCAGCATGCTGGCCACCATTTTTCAGTTGGGCACCTGTTCTTGCAAGAACGCAAATAAATTCTTTTATTCTCCACAATCAGGTGAGTGTTTATTCTCTTTCAAATATGGTGTTCTTTCTAACACTGGGTGGGGACTTTTTGATTGTTTCCATGGAGATGTAGCCCACTCAACTGTGGGTGGTAACTTTTGATTAGATGGTTTCCTTGGAGTTATGTTTCCACCCATTCAAGGTGGGGTTGCTGACTGGAGCCCTTTAGGAGGGAACTATTTTGGAAAAAGCTTGAGAGGAACCAGAGCAACCAGAACCCACAGAGCCAACAGAATGGACTGAGCCCCAGGGAAGCCACTGAGGAAGCCTGGAGAGAAAGGTAGCAGACATCGCCATGTGCCTTTCCAGCTGAGAAAGAACCCCGAATATCATCAGCTTCTTGAATCAAGGTACCTTTCCCCTGGATGCCTTAATTTGGACACTCTTATAATCTTCCCTTAATTTGGACATCTTCATGGCCTTAGAACTGTAAACTAGCAACTTAATAAATTCCCCTTTTTAAAGCCATTCCATTTCGGGCATATTGCATTCCAGCAGCTTGCGAACTAAAACACAGGTGGAGGAAGAAGAGTTCTGAGGAAACTTATTATAAGGTTCTGAACATGGCAACCTTTCCAATGTGGAACACCAAAGTTGTAAGCCTGATTGTCTGAGATGCTGGGGTGTGTGAAGAGGTGGTGCCCAAGTGTGTGCCACTACCTGATGCTTCTTTCAGGCTGGTGACTGGTGGTCACATTTAGTGTAAATGCAGAGGGATAGAGACCACCTGTTCAGCACTGAACTGTGGCCTGCTTCCTCTCCTTACGGAAAAAGTTAGTCTTGAAATATATATATCATTCCACTGTTCTCTCAAATAAGGGAAGAAAATAACCCACTCTGGTACCTCAAAATCCCTCCGCTTCTCATAAATGGGGATGATGAGTTTATAGATGTCAGCAATCAGCTCATAGCGTTCAGCCTTCCAGAGTCCATCTGCGCACTGCTCTAGAAGTTCCATCAGCACATCCTAGTCAGAAAAGAACATTATGAAGGTGCAAATGGAACATCGGATTTCTTGCAGAATACATAACTGGTAAGGGAGCTAGAAGGAAAATAATATATAGGTGACTCCAAAATGTACAATATTCTTAAAGCTTGGTGTCCATGCTTCCAACAACTTCTTGCTAAGTCCTTTTACTCAGGAGCCATTTTCAATTATGTTTACAAGCGAAAATGAAATAGGCCATAGTGCAGTGACTGGGTGGTAGCTACCTGCATGGAAAAAACTGACATAAATAGCTTTTCAATTTATATTCCTAGATCTTTTTTTTTTTTTTTTAACATGGGCAGGGTCTGGGAATTGAATTCAGGTCTCCGGCATGGCAGACGAGAATTCTGCCACTGGGCCACCATTACCCACCCCCTAGATCTTTTTTATAAAGATTATATATATATATATATATATATATATATATATATTTCTCCCCTTTCTGAGGAATGGTGACAATGCTGAGACATGGATTGCTACTAAGCATATGACTTCAACCCAAATTAAACATCTCAGCAATTCAGAGGTGAAATGTAGAAGGTAGATACTGTGTCTGCCTCACCTAGGGCCTTTCTTTTCCTGGGAAATTCTTCATTGAAATAGCTACCCTGCTTTCATAAAGCTATTGAACTTGGATGGAAGCTAAGCTTCCCACAGCTCAAGAGTTGAGGGCATGATTTAAAGTAATCAGTATAATTCTATTTCTGAGCCAGTGATTGCTTCATCATGAGGGGGCATGTGACCTAGGCTGACCAATCAGGGTGAGATTTAGGATCTCCACATGGAATGCTGGGACAGAAGTGCTTCCATCAGAGATCAGAGGAGGGGTTTTGACTGGGGCTGGCATCCTTCTCATAGCCACGAAAGGGGCCTGCCTGACTGAGTGAAGAAACCCCCATACCTCTGGCAAAAAGCAACCCTTGATGTCTATAGTGCTACAGAATTTCCTAACAGGAGCTAATACTTGACCTTTATTGAAGCACATTTGAATGGGGTTTCATCAGTGATATTAAGTAAATTCTTACGTGCTTCTTTGGCATTCTGCATATCTTTGATGAAGTGTCTCTCCAAAGCTTTGGTTTGCTTTTCTACCATGATTTTTATTTTCTTTTTATTAAGTTCTGAGAAGCCCTTTATCAAGTATGCAATTCTTCCAATCTGTAGCTTGACTCTGGATTTTCTTAACTATGTCTTTGAAGATTAGAAATTTTAAGTTCCGATAAAGTCCAATTTATCAAGTTTTTATTATAGGGACTGTGCTTTATATGTTATATCCAAGAAATCTTTAACTAAAGTTCACAAACATTTTCTCCTATATTTTCTTCTAGAAGTCTTATAAGTTTACATTTTAAACTTAGGTCATTGAAACATTTTGAGATAATTCTGAACATGGTGTGATGTATAGGTTGAGGGCTGTTGTTGTTTTTGGCATATGGGTGTCAAATTGCTATAGCACCATTTGATCCTTTCTCCGTGGTTTGTGCTGCCTTTGAATCTCTGTAAAAATCAACTGATCATATATGCATCGGCCTGTTTCTGGTCTTTCTATTCTGTTCCACTGATCTAATGTCTATCCAAGTGCCAATACCACAATGTCTTGATTACCACTTAGCTTTTATAACACGGTTTCTCTATAGTGACATTATTGACATTTTGGGTTGGAAATTCTTTGTTGGGGGCTATCCCGTGCATTGAAGGCCTCCTTGGCCTCTACCTACCAGTGCCAGCAGGACCACTCCCTCCCCCAGTTGTGACAATCAAAAATGTTTCCAGGCATTGCCAAATATAGGGAGGTGGGGGTGGGATGGGAAACTGGCTTTCCTTGATGTAGGGAAATGGATTAATTAAGAGTCCCTTTATCAAAGCCTTGCATTTCTTGTGTATTTTAGATTAAAGACACTGCTAATAAGTATTTATTGAACACCTTCATTATCAGGAATGCTAATATTATCAGGGACTGGAGTAGACATGGAAGAATTCTTAGATCATCCAATTTCTCAGAACACTCTACAGCCAACACATTCTTCAGATAATGAAAAATAATGGCAAACTATTTTTCCATTAAAATTTTTTTTCTTAATCTTAAGTCACAGACTAATCATTGGGCCTCTCCTGTTCTTTACTAGAGAAATGTTTTCAAAGAGAAATGTAAATTTTCTATGAAACACTACCATTGTTCCCACTAGAATGTCATGTGTCCATACCGTGGATGTAAATACACAATGAGAACACTCTGTTAATCGTGGATGGGATCAAAGAGACCTGAAGAGTCTTAATTCCATGCCAAAGAAGTTATAGCATAACAAGAATCTGGAGTAATTTTAAAGCAATCTTAGAGGAAATTAAAAATTATTCTGAATGTTATAAATATGAACCATTACTATCACATAATTAACTAATTCACCCCTTCAATCATTCATTTGAACATTTTACAAAGCATCTACTATGTGCAAGACACTATGCTTGACACTGGGGTTATCAAACAAATCTAAACAAATAAAATTAAGTTTAATAAAAACTATTTTATTTAATAAAATATTTAATAAAAATAGCTCAATAGTTTTTTTAAAATGTGGGGGTGGGGCATGGCTTTGGATGGCCTATTAGGCTTGTGAAACAAATGAGATTTGCTTTGGAGAGAGCGCCATCAAAGACACACACAGGTATCCTTCAGAGCAGCTAAAACTGTTCTACTAGACACAAGACCACTGATTGGAAGAGATGGGCATAGTTGTTAAAATTCCGAGGACAGACAATGATTTCAAACACACGCCCGGGTAAGTCATGGGGCAGACACTGGATTGAGAGCAGCAGGGGGTTATTTATCAGTCAGTGAATCTCTGAGTCAGTACTGGGGAAGCCAGCTATCAAGTGAAATTGGCACTTTCTTTCTTCTCATAACTAGTATGCGAGACAAATGGTTAAAACAGTAGTAAGTGCATACTAATAAGTGTGGGGAGGTGGAGAGTAGTGACATTCATCCAGTGATAAGGGAGAGGGAAGGCATGGAAGGCTGAGAAAGTGGTAATCAACTGACTCTTGAAAGATGAACAAGAAACAACAAAGAATTCTAAAAGGAACTCAAAGAGATCCATGTACACCTTTGTTCATAGCAGCATTATTCACAATAGCCATAAGCTGGAAGCAACTCAAGTGTTCATGACGGATGGATGGATAAACAAAACGTGGTAGAACCATACAATGGATTATTATTCATCCATAAAAAGGAATGAAGTACTGATATTTGCTACAACATAGATAAACCTTAAAAATATTAGGCTGAGGGAGTGCAAGAGTTGTTCATGGTAGATTCTTGCCTGCTATGCAGGAGACCTGGGTTTGATAACTGGCCCATGTGCTCCCCCATGTCCCCCCCAAAATATTTCAACAATGGTGCTGCAATAACAGGATAGTCACATGGAAAAAGAATGAACTGTGACCCCCATCATCCAGCATAGAAAAAAAAAAAAAAGGCTGGGTAAAATAAACCAGATAGAAAAGAACAAATAAGGCATGATTCTACTTACACAAAATATCTAGAATAAGCAAATTCACAGAGATACAAAGTAAATTAGAGATTAACAGGGGCTGGGGAGCTATTGCTTAATAGATGCAGAGTTTCTGTTTGGGGTGATGAGAAAGTCTTGGTAATGGATGGTGGTGATGGTACCACAACATTGTAAATGCAGTTAATGCCACTGTATTGTGTATTTAAAAATGGTTAAAATGGCAAATTTTATAATATATATGTTACCACAATTTAAAAAATAGATAAGCAGGAGCTAGGTGACAGAGAACGGTGAGCATGAAGGAGGAAGAAAAAGAGGGCATGTATCTAGGCAGAGAGAACAGGATAGGAAAAGGCAGGGAGTGAAAGCAGCATGTGTGGGGGAAATTACTTGTGGTATGGGGGTTAAAGTATAAAATCTGAATCACAGAGTAGCAAGAAATGAGGTAGGGAGATGTGAAGGGTTCAGTGTAAACAAAACGGCCTTCTCCAAGTTTTCTATGTTAAAAAACTAATAACGGAATATGAATAATTTTGTGAGATACAAAAACATATATAAATATACATCAACCCCGAGAATAGACAGTGAACTATTAGGTAAGAAAGATGCTACTTGACTTTAAATGATGTTCTATCTATTCAAGTAAGTTTTTTGTGCACAGCAGCCTTTCAGGTATATTTTAAATAGTTGTAGGTTTAGTCACCTAATAAATGTTTATTAAATAGAGCATATGCACAATCAACTGGGTCAAATAACAAAATGAAAATGGCTTTTATAAAAAGTGGTAAATCCTTCTCTTGTAAAAGTTGAACGTGGACTACCAAACATCAATGCTTAATTTGGTAAGGTAAATTTATTCAAGCTAATGCCAACTCTATACCTAGATGTTTACAGTCAGTACATCTAACAACAATTCTTTGGACAGAATTAACTAATAAGCATATATAGTTAAGTTTGAGAGGCGAAATATAAATACAAAATATAAAGCACCCTAAAAAATAAGACATTGTAACTAAACACTATGGTATGTATCAACAGTATTTTCAGCAGAAATTCTACTTAATAATTTACTTTCAATTCTCGGCAACCACTGCACCTGTGAATCAGAACTAATCCAGACAATAGTCAATAGTGATGACTGTGAAAGACTGTTAAGGGAAGATTTGATGGTTTAAAACATCTTGTTTAAAATTTGAACACCAAGACATTTTTCTAAATTGTCAATACATGCAAAGAACTGGTTAAAAAAAAAGAACAAGTCTCAATCAACTTGATGCATCTGGAAAGTACACATTTTATGATATTAGACTAATTTTAAGAAGGTCTCAGTGCACCAAGTTCATAAACCACTGAGGAAGCTGTTTAAAATGTGACCGTCCCATTTTAAGATGTGCCACAGTCAGCCAACACAACAAGTAAACTCACTGCCCTGCCCCGTCTACGTGGGATATGACTCCCAGGGGTGTGGACCTTCCTGGCAATGTGGGACAGAAATCCTAGAATGAGATGAGACTCAGCATCCAGGGATTGAGAAAACCTTCTCGACCAAATGGGGAATAGTGAAATGAGACAAAATAAAGTGTCAATGGCTGAGAGATTCCAAACAGAGTTGAGTCAAAAGGTTATCCTGGAGGTTATTCTTACGCATTAAATAGATATCACCTTGTTAGTCAAGATGTAATGGAGAGGCTGGAGGGAACTGCCTGAAAATGTAGAGCTGTGTTCCAGTAGCCACGTTTCTTGAAGATGATTGTAAATGATATAGCTTTCACAATGTGACTGTGTGATTGTGAAAACCTTGTGTCTGATGCCCCTTTTATCCACTTTATCAACAGACGAATAAAACATATGGAATAAAAATAAGTAATAGGGGGAACAAATGTTAAAATAAATTTAGATTGAAATGCTAGTGATCAATGAAAGGGAGGGGTAAGGGATATGGTATGTATGAATTTTTTTGTTGTTTTTTTATTTCTTTTTCTGAATTAATGCAAATGTTCTAAGAAATGATCATGATGATGAATATGCAACTATATGATGATATTGTGAATTACTGATTATATATATAAAGGAATGATCATAAGTTAAGAATGTTTGTGTTAGTTTGTTATATATTTTTTTAATTTAAAAATTAATAAAAAAAGAAAAAAAGATGTGCTACAGTGATTGAGAATATCGTGGCAATAGCACACAAATGCTGTATGTGTGTGTGTATATGCCTATGTTTGCCTGTGTTTGTGCAAAGCGTTTCAAAATTTTTCATTTAAATGCCATGTGCTCCATCTTAGAATTGATTAATTTAATTAACCTTACCAATAAAACTAAATGTCTCTATTAACTGCCATTTGGGAATAACTAAATGTATGACCTGGCTTAGGCAGTAGCATACCTCATAATATAATTCATCTTCCCACTATACTATCATTTCTCAAGCCAGAGTTGAAGACCACCTCTACCAGAATAATCATCTGAACTGCGTGTTAAAATACAGATTCCTAAAATCCACTAAAAGAATCTGGGGATGGGGTGGGGGTGGGGGTAGGAAGTGGAATCTATATTCATAACAGGAATTCAAATAATTGCTAAGCACACTAAAGTTGGAGGACTAGGACTTACTGCACTAGGTGAACATGTCCGAAGCAGGTACCCCTTATATATCCCTGAGTTAGCATACAGCACACAGCTGGTTAACAGAATGTATCAGCATATGCTAATATAGAAATTTCCAGATCACAAAGAGCTGAGACAACTTTGAATTCAAATGCTAAGAATCTGGTTTAGAAAGAAAGCAGTACGGTTTGTTAGAGCAGGGACCACCATATCTTGCCCATCTTTGTAACTCCAGCACTTAGCTTAGTGCCAAAGAAACACAGCAATTATTTCCAAAATGAAGCACGCTGATGTCCTGATACAAGAAGTAAAGACAGAGGAGTAAAGATAGGGAGAGGTAAAGATAGAGAACAACTATTTCTGAATAGAATCAATTTTGGCTAATAGAAGCCAGAGACCTGCCAGGTTATCTTTGTGTAATATTATACCTGATGGTGATTCTGTAATGGTGACAGTTGCTCTGTAAACAATAGGTGCCAGATATTTTCCATTTCCCCCTCTAGATTCTCTCTCCCCTGTTTCCCCTAGTTTGTGCTGTGGGAGGAACACATACAGACTGATCGGCTGCCTGCATGGTGGGGTCCCTTGTCCTTTAGCTCCTGGCTAAGTTTGGCCAATGCAAAGTAACAGCAGGAGACGGGAGAGGAGGAAGAGAGAGAGTAAGAGTGGGGCAGTTGTTCATTTGGCTGCCTCCATGTCTGGGTGCCATGGTTGACTGAGTCCTCTACTAAAGCCCACAGGTCCTATCAGGTGGAGTTCTCTATGCAGTGTCTCTCTCTTCCTTGCTCCTCTAGGTTAAGGGGTATCAACCCATCTGTTGCTAACCTTGGGAATGTTGCAAAATTTCTTATTTCCCTAAAGCCTGTCCACACTTTAAGAAAATTCAATTTCCCAGTTTGAGTGTGCCATCTATTTCCTTCCAGGAACCTGACTGGTACAGATAATGAAAGAAGGATCTCAGAAGTACATGGAGTGTGTAGAATTCTGAAACCATAGTGGAATCAGAACTCTGCAATTTACAAATGCTCAAACTTGTGAAACGAAAGTGTAAATAGGAATTGGATAGTTCTCTTTGCCTAATTAAAAGCAGCTGGGAGAGAAATGGAATTCCTACTAATAGAAACTCACCTGGGGCCTGAGGCTAGGAGAGTTGTGTATTTTCTTTTTTTAATGCATGGGCAGGCACAGGGAAATCGAACCCGGGTCTCTGGCACGGCAAGTGAGAACTCTGCCTGCTGAGCCACGATGGCCGGCCCAAGAATTGTGTATTTTTATGTAGTGCTTATAAAAGTATTTTAGTAGAGCATTTAAGATATTTAATTATTTCTAATAACCAAGATGAAAAGTGTTAATGATTTTTATTCAGCTATGCATGATACACTTACTCGTCAGCTTTTCCCAAAACTCCTCCCTCTCTGATGAGACTTTTATCTTTTATAATGAAACGCTGTTTCTTGAAAAATGCTGGTAATCAAAGCAAAAATACATGTAGCAATTTCTGTTTCCCTTCTTTTAGAACACATGTTATTTTTTCCTCTCCCCATTAGTATCGATCCTGATGTATAACGCTTGCTCAGTACTTAATAACCCCACTCTGTCACATTCTAATCATTACAAATCATCATGTACTATGGACCTTGTTAAAGATTTACCAACTTTATGTTTCAAGGACAAGGTAGAAAATCCATATTCTGAAAATAATTGATAAAATTATCCTTATCACGTGTTTAGCTGCTACTAAGAGTGTGTACCATTCAAAAAATTTCCTTACAATTTCTGCACTTGATTTCAAAGGCTTACTTCATTAGGCTATAATTATTTCAGCCTATAACTTAACTTATATAGTTATAGACTGCTTACAGAGGAGCTATCTCAAGCTTCATTTTATCATCCCTGCAGGACAGGTTACTGAAAAGTGTTTACTTAAAAATCTTTAGTTGTTCTTGGCATCACTGCTTTCCTTATCTAATTCCAAACAAAGTGCTGCATTATGGAGGTTTGACTTGGCACTTGGGTGCAAGGGTGTTTTCTACAAGGAGACAATGCAGCCATGCCTATTCTCAGGGAGAAATGTGCCTTCTAAAAAGAGAGAGGAGTTCAAAGTCAAGAGCACATGGGTCTAGTTATTGCAAAGGCAGATTTCATGTTTCACAGTAAAAACTACAAAATTATATCTGCCCAGGCATTTCAAGGGGGGAGATATAGCTCAATTATTAATGCCATGTAATAACCAATTTACTTTTTTTTCTTTAGGATACCTAGAAAATTTTATTTATTGTGGTTGGAATTATTTCAACATTTAAAATAATTGCCTGGTACTTGGCAGGCACTCAATATATTATTAGATTCATCCTTTCTCTTCTTTAGCTTTTAATTTAGAGGGTCATTTTGAGACTAGGCAATTTAAGGTAGTGGTTTCCAAACCCTGTATCTTAGGATTCCTTAACATTCTTCAAATATTGGAAACTTGATAGAAATTTTGTTTCTATGGGCTATATCTTTTTTTTGTATGCAGGGGTCACTTTTCATTCTTTTTCCATGTGAGTATCCCATTATTGCAGTACCATTTGTTGTATTTTTGTTTGTTTGGTTTTTGTTTTGTTTTGTTTGCTTGTTTGTTTGCTTTTTGGGGGAAGAGCATGGGCTGGGAATCAAACCTGGATCTCCCATATGGCAGGCAAGAATTCTACCACTGAACTACCCTTGCACCCCGGCGGGCTAATTCTTTAAATATTTTATTAGAAATTAAAACTGAAAAAATGTAAAAATATTTATTCATTTAATAACAATAACAAACCAATTATAAGTTAGCAAAAATAATACTTTTTAATGAAAAATAATATTCCCCACCAAGAATGGTATTTGCTTAATATTTTTGAAACTCTCTTTAATGTCTGACTTAACAGAAGAAAGCTGGATTCTTGTATCTGCTCTTGCATTCAATGTGCTCAAAATGCTGTTCTGGTTGATGTTTACAATGAAAATTCAGTATCTATGTGAGACTGTTTGAAAAGGGAGGAGCTCAAAGGGTCCCTGGATCACTCGGTGAGAACTGCTAATTTATGGATTGGTAATGGCATGGAAGATGTTCGTGCATGGGCCCTAATTACCGGCATGACAAACGGTTAAAAGCCATCATATCAACTCTATGCTACTACACTATAGGTCAAGATAAACAAACACAGGCAGGAGACAGGCACTCCTTTCTGTTTGTTTTCTCTTTCCACATGAAGAAATGCACACCTTTATTTTTCCTTAAGAGGGACCAGATTAAAATACTTTCCTTTCAATATTTCATTCTGCCCTGGGTTGAGGTGAGGCAGGCATGCATGAAAAACCTTCTGGTAGATATTCACGGAAAAGGAAATATAGTAAACACAATAAAAGAACTGGCATATGTTCAAAATCCTAGCTTTATTTTGAAATTCTCTAGTTACAAATAAGTGGCTGCAAGGTTATCCGGTTTTGGCAAGAAATTACAGATACTGCTACAATTACTAAATGCTAGATCTTTTTGGTCTCTAGAAATGCTGAAGTTGCTCAGTCTCCCATCATTACTAACTGGTCCCTCAAACTCTCTTTCCAGAGAAAAGGAGGAATTCCTAGAAAGGAAGAATGACAGCAACTTTTTCTGTTTTATTAAGTTGTCTAGAGAATTCTGTCAGTAAGAGTTAAGTGTATAAGTAGCACCTGCAAGGAACAAGTCTGGGTTTGATGGACTGGTAGGGCAAACAGTAAGCTGTAAGGTTCTCATGTACTTGAAAACTCAGACAAGTTCAAGCACACACCTCATTGAAGTGGACATCCTGCATTCCGACATCTTCCATCATGGAGGCCTCCTCATCTATGTTTGGAGTAATTACCCTGAAGGCTGTACATCCTTGTCTAAACATGCCTAGGAATTGAGAGAGCAGGAGAGAGAGTTAAAGTTATTAACGTGAAACTGGGCAAACCTCGAGGGTTCTTCCTGCCCTGTATAGTTCTGTGTTGAATGAAACACCCAATCTTGAAATCTGTTGTCTTAGGCCAGCATTCACACAGGGAAACTGGGGGCCACTGTTTGCTTTTCTGAATTCACCCAACCTCATTCAACCCTCATTTCCCTCAATTTCTTTCTTTTTCTCATTCCTTTTTATTTTTTACCCATCTTCATTAAAATTTATATAATCTTTAAAGCAAACAAACTGAGAAATGAGTACTGAATCAAATGGATAGTAAAATAATAACAAACCTTAATTTGATTTGGCAAGATGACCCATACTCAGATACCAAGAAAAATAAAGAAGCCAAAGCTAGCCAAAGAGAAATATCTGACACAAAATAACTCCGTTTCCTTCAAGCTGTCATCTCACTGCCTCTAGCTGGGGCTAACTCCAGAACTCAGATCAGATGAGAACATTACTCTCATCAATAGCCACTTGGGGCCATGAACTGAGAGGCTGCCTTAGCTGGTTCCAACATCAACTGCCTAGAGGATTAAGGAGAGTCTTTTCCCTCCACCCTAGCAAGGAAGTGGATCAACAAAGAGCATCAATAACTTTAGTGGCCCAGGCACTCTTATACTCTAAGGGGAAAATGGTTTTAACGTTGGCACTAGGATAACTGTCTGGGGTCAAAGTCCTAAACAGGCAATTGCTCATCTTGGGTCTTTATTCATTTCATAGTTACTGGGAAACAGAATTTTAAGTCTGGACAACATCAACTGTATAAAAATCAAGTGAAGAAGGACTGTCCAGCTATTCTATTTTGAGATGACCATGGAGATTAAAATGAAACAAGAGTCAAAACTTGAATTGAGACCTTCCATATTGTGAGGAAAAGAAGAACCCAGAGTATTTTGAAATCAAGCCCGGAAAAAGTAAGTTGTAAAGTCAGAGATTTTTTTGCTGCGTATTAGTCATGAGTAACCAAGCCATTCATGAATGATCTAGCGTCTCTAGCCCTGTTCTAGTTTAGTCTTGCTTTTATTTTGTTAAATGGAAACAAAAGATTTTCCAGTGGAAAGCACTCTTCTAGGAGCCTGAGGATATACTAACTTACAAAAAAATAAAATTATAAAAGCTAAGCACCCAGGTTTTAGGCTACCAAGGACATTTAAATATAGAATAAATTCTAGTGGAATGCAACTAAGATGGTGCCCAAAGTGCCTTCCCTCACTGCTCATATGAACAGATTGCCAGCGAACTGAAGAGCCTAGGAAAAGAAGGCAGGGAAGGAGAGTGAAGTCTGTCCATGCAAAGTTGAACCAGAAGATCCCCACACCATTGAATGGCATGTGAACAGAGTGGCTGTGGCCGCTGGGGTCTGGGCCGACCCTCAGGCTCACCTCCACGGCTCCTCCTCTGGCAGGTGCTGTGGCTGTAGGGGAAGTGGGGTGGCTCCCGCCGGAGTGCTATGTCTGCTTCTAAACATGAGGAAATGTATTACCTGATAAATGGTCTCAACAGGAAATAGTAATGATAGTAACTGCTTATGAGGCCCTTTAATTTCTTTCTCTTTTAGGCCCTGATACATAACTAATCTGGACACCCTTAAAATTCCACTCCAAATCGCCAGCTGTACCAGAAACATACATTTTTTGGCCTCAGTGTTTGTGATTTTATATCATTTCTCACTTTCTAAATGTACTCCTCCTCAACCCAGATTTGATGGTGCTGTTCTCCAGACTGTATGAGCAGACCATGGGCTTTTCCAAGAACCTTAGTATTCCAGAAACAAATGCCACAGTCTCAGACTGATGATTTTGAAATAGAAATGAGCAACTGGTATTTAACCAAAATGAATGAGTGAAAGAATTTATGCTCTGCAAATCTGGGAACAAATATATAATGTACATATTAGCAGCATTCATTCTATGCTTCCCTCCTTCTACTGGGAGGCCAGGTGTCCTTCCAGCAAGCCTGTCTTCTCACACAATAATGGCAACTGGGCTGTGTTCCAGAAAATGATGATTGATAATCTCCCATTACAACTATCTATTGACTGATAAAAGTTTCAGTGGGAACTATCTCAAGAGAAAAAGAATCAAATCTTTTCAGCTCTACATTGGCCTGTCAAGGACCCCCACTTTAAAGCTCATTAACTAGTTTTTGAAGAATGGAGCCACCAGCAAGAATGTATGACAACATGTCATCTACTTTTCTTTTTACTACTGGTGAATTTGCTGTGCCTACCAAGTCAAGCAAATGTCCTATTGGGGAATAAACAATGAAATAGTTCTCTCTCATATATAAAAGAAACCCCCACCTCTAAATCTTCCTCAGTGGCTCTCAAAGAAGACCAATCTGCCTTGTATTTGCTGCTTTATAGAGTCATATTCATTTCATAAAACATAGGAAATTGTTTCTTACCCTTCCGTGTGAGATATTCTGCCACCAGGGCTGTTACATGGACATAGCACATTGCCGCCTGTAACGAAAGACATGAACGATCACTTTATTTAATAGCACATAATAATGCTTGCCAACAGACAGAAACTAATGAATATATGTACATACATAAGATTTCAAAGCATCAAACAGTGTTTCTAAAAATTTATTGGCCTTTGAAGGGCAAGTAAAAAAATGAAGACTAAAATATAACTAGTCTGAAACAATAGCTTATAGGTTAAGAGGAAATTCAAAAGCAAAAGATGCATCAATTTCAAAAGAACCAACTTACAGTAATGACACATGGATTTTCAGGTGTCACTACATTTTTTCTCTCAACTTAAAGGAAAAAAAGATGAAGCTATAGTTTTTTTTCCAGACAAGAATTCTGAATCAAAATCCTAATTCAATATTAAATGGGTAAGATTACAAACACCTTACAATGAAATTTAAAAATTCTTTTTATCAATATGCTATGGTGTTACAAAAGCAAATCCACTATAAGGTTCTAATGCATGAGCCCCTGCTACCACTCCGGGGGCCTTCTGTCAGGGTCTCACTCCAAGCTGCCGACACTCACAAGAGGTTTGGATGTGTAAACATATCAGTAATGCAGCCTAATACTATGATCTGTACTTTAATATAGAGAAAAATCTGTTTTGTCCCTTTCCACAGGGCATATCATGATGATATGCACAGAACAGGTTCTCAAATATGTGATGGTTTGTTGATCAGGTACATAAAAACTAGAGTTAAAAGAAATCTTATATATTAGCCTTAACCCCTTATTATAGAGAAGCAACTGAAACTTGGAGATTTCTTTTTATGAGAACTGGACCACCCAAATCATTTTGAAAAATCTTAAAATCTGAGAATAAAATAAAAATTACAACTGCTAGTATAAATAAATAATTTTATTATGGCTAATGTAGAGTTTAGATTAAATTTAGGGCCAAACAGAATTGTAACGTAATGTGTACATTAATTTTATAATTATATAGCTTAAGCAGTTGCATAATTTAAAAGTAGGTGCATGTTTGTTTTTTGTTAATTGTACCTAAATGTCTTAAGACCATGCCTTGCACAGAGTTCTCAGGAAACACGGAATCTGCTTTACAGTCTACTGTTTGCATTCTTTTCCCTGTTTTACAGATAATGAGACTGAGGCTCAGAGAGTTTAAATAACTTGTCTGATGTCATAAATTAGTAGGTGTTGAATCTGAGATCCAAAGTCTGTATCCAGAGTTCACATACTCAACATCCATGCATTGTTGTCTATATATAGAAACACATTACAGTTGTGTAAAAGAAGAAACAGTCTAATACCTACCACATCTGAAATGGATCCCATCATAAAAGAGAAATTGATGCCCTACTATTATATTAATAGCAGAAAAAATTAATTTTATTATAAAATTAATGATTTTATTAAAATTTTAATTTTAAAATTAGAGAGGAGTTTAGCAACTGATATGCACTTTAATTAGCAGGCAAATATCTGAAGATGTATGGTTTTTAAGAACTTTCAAACAATACTCTTTTGTAATAGAAATAACCCCTAACAATCTTTAATTATTAAAATGCTTAGGTGACTATCAAGAGCCTACCACTATTTGAAGGATCACACCTTTTAAACTGGCTCCTTTTAATTAATGGGATTTTTTCCCTCAAAATTGACTTATTTTAATTGATGGAATATAACTAGTTTTCTCAGAAACCCATATCAACAGGCTTGCATATTGAGGTGAAGAAAAAGTTGGGGTAATAGATGTTGGTGAGAATAGTACAACACTGCAAATATAATTACTGCCACTGAATTGCACATTTGGCAGTGGTTAAAATGGGAAATTCTGAGTTGTATATATGTTGCTACAATAAACATTTAAATATATATATAAAGGCTTGCATGGCTACCTCTGAGAGATCACCGTTTTTGACATGGATTCTGGCCATGCTGTCAAGCCACGTCTTCCTGAGCTCCGGAGTGCTGGCATAGGACTTGGCCAGACTGTACTGGAGGTCCACCAGCATCTCAGGGTCATTCTCATGTTCCTTCATCTGGGCAGTGGCCATAAGAACTGTGCGTATCCTTTTGGTCAAATCCTTCACATCAGAGGAGAAGCTGGTGTGCTGAAACAAGGGTGGAAGAAGAACACATCGTTCATCTATTTTCTGCCTGTACACGCACATACTAGAAGATGAGGCAGAGTCTTGGGGGTAAAAAATCAAACGCGACCATGCCACACACCTTAATTAACCTGTCACTGTTGGCACAGTTGTTGATGATAGACAGGGACTGCTGGAATCTGGTTCCCCCAATTCCAACAACATCTGCTATCAGCTGGCTGACAGAAATAATGACCTGAGGGACACAGAAAGGTAAGCAAATCAATTAACATTCAAAAGACTTCCCAGGCTTGGTTTCAGTTTGCAGTTATGCATGAGGACAGAGTAAAGGTAGGATGATTTGAGTAGTGATTATTCTCATGCAGTAAAAAATCTCTTATTTTTTTCCCCTTTTAAGAATTATTCCAAAAGATGATTTTGCTGTCTTTAAGTACTTATTTTGCAAAGCAAATGCTAATCAGTATGATACATAAGATTAAGAATTAGAAAAACCTGCATTACTTGGATATTAATTTACCTATTACTTTCTTGAATACAAAGGAAGGCCTTATTATTTACCTCCTTGGTTTTTGGTTGGAATTCACATGTATTAAATATTCAACAGGCAGATTTCCCTTTGCATTTTTTGCGTGTACATATATGTATCAAATATGCAACAGGATCTGCCTTTTCGGATCCATGAATAGCACCTTTACCTGATGACTCAAGCTAACAATGGTGATGTTATCCTTACTCCCTCTTTTTCCCTTCATCACAACCAGATGAAAATCAATCTATGCCTTCTAACCTCATCATCCCTGGCCCAGATCACCACTATCTCTGGCTTAGATTTGATCATGGTCTCCCAAAGGTCTCCACAGCGAACGCTGTGACTCCCTCCAATGTATTCTCAACACTTGTGCATAGGAGATCCCTCTGGCTGCACAATGATGCTCTCCACAATTCGTTCTCCCTCAGCTTGAAACTCCACTGCCAGGAGCTCCTAAAATCCCTCAGATGGGCCCTACTACCTGACACATCCATGGCCTGGACCATGCTTGTTAACTCTTCACTTGAGAACCCCCCCCCCCCCCCACCACTCATCCTGACATCCTCGGGGAAGCCTCCCCTAATCCCAGAACCCACAGTCAGATGCCCTGTTCTATATTCCTGCTGCTCTCATGCTCCTCAACTAAAGCACTTGTCATGCTGCATTGTCAGACCTTTAGTATTTGACTGTGTCCTTCTTTGGGTTCTACATATCCATGGGGGCCAGGAAATGCTTCTGAATTGTTCATGGTTATAGTCATGAATCCTAGCAAGTAGCATGCGAACAGTAAATATTTGTTTTTAAGATAGGAGTCAATACAGAGAGCTAGAAAAGGGCCTCCTATAATGTTAGTAGAAAAAGAGTCTACAAAAATGCACAGGACTCATCAGCAAGGTTTCCAGAAAGCAGATAATTTGGGATGGTTTAACTCTGGAGAGAAGGCAGAAGTGTCAGGGGAGGGAAGAGAGAAAAGAAACAATTTAGGCTTTCTTTGTTGTTATTTTCTTCAGATGTTTATTTACTATGAGGTATCCTCATAGGTTCTAGTATTTCTTGATTTATCCTTTGAAATTTCAGTCAGTTCAACTATCTTAATTCAATATTTATATGCTAATTTACCAACAGAAATATGTCTTGAGCCCAGATCTTATAATATGGCAGATGAAATACACCAAACCAGTAAATGTGACTTTCTTCTTGGAACCAGAACTTGCAGTATTTATGATGAAGTAAATTAGTAAATGGGATACTCAACATTTTCCTTCCAACACAGAATTACATATCATAAATTTGCACTGGAAAGCTAAAGCACACGTACTTGCAAATGTGTCCGGACAAAGGACTTCTTTCCAGTGTAGTCGAAGTTATTCCTCATCAGGAAGTAGAGCAGCTGGGAGGCTTCAGTTCGGATTGAGCTCAATTTGGAGTTACAGCACTTCAGGATCTCATAGCACAGAGCAGCACACATATCGGCTCTACCTTCATAAAAGGTTGAGGGAAACTGGGAAAAACGTGAGAAAGTACACAAAATAAAGGCTAGTACTTGGCAATATTCCCTTCAATTCCAGGTGGAAAGAAAAATTTATGGCAATCAATTATTACAATCATTGATGAAACAACTTACCTTATAAATTAGTGACCTTAAGGCAGTGAAGACATTTTTTAAAGCTGTTTCAGACTGATGTTTTTGAAGAAAACACAGGTAAACATCAAAAACTTTTTTCATAAGAGGATTATGTCCGTGGTCAGCCAGGAGCTGGTTCTTAAAACACACATTGATAGCATAGTTAGAGACACACAAGACACTTTTGAGAGGTGTCATCCAACTTTCAGGTTCAAAGACGAAGCTTTCCATGCATCACTTAAATTTTTTTTTTTTTTTTTGTGGGGAGTGCATGGGCCAAGAATCAAACCCAGGTCTCTCGCATGGAAGGCGAACTTTCTACGGCAATTTAAAATTTAAAGGAACTCTGTCATGAATCCTCTAGGAGAGCATGGGCTTTTCTTGTAGTACAAGTAAATCTAGCCATAAATTTGTACTTTGAAGAGTTAATATTTTTTCTATTAAGGAGGGACTAATTATAAAACTTCCCAGCAAACTACAATATGGTTTCAAGTACCACTACTGTCTTTTAGTAGATAGAGCTCTAATTAATTAATCATAACTGGACCTACAAAGGTGATATCTGTGACACCTTTTAATTTCAACAAAGAAGTATCATTTACCAGTGGTAGCTGATTCATAGATATGAAATAAATAGTGAAATGGGATTTATGAAACAGGTACTCTAAAAATGAGTATTTTCCATTTTTCAGGCTTACAAGGCACCCTGCTAATCTATAAATAATCAGGCAGTGTGGTATGGTGGGAAATGGGCAGGCTTTTGACAGGCACCACTTACCCTTTGCATGGATTTGCACAGGTTACTAAACCAAATCAGCATTCTCATCCGCTAAATGGGAACACCAAAACTGACCTTGCAGAGCAACTGCCAAGTCTGGAGATAAAGTATAGAAAATGTCTGGCATACTTGGTCTAGCTCAATAGATGGTGTGTAGGTTTGAAAGGATTATGTTCTTTAGAAAAGCCATGTTTTAATCCTAATCCAATTTTATGGGAGCAACCATTTCTTCCAATCCCTATTCAGCACTATAGGTTGGAAACTTGATTAGATTATTTCCATGGAGATGTGACCCAATTGTGGGTATTAACTTTTGATTAGATGGAAATATGACTCCACCCATTCCAGGTGGAACTTGATTAGTTTACTGGAATCCTTTAAAAGAGGAAGCATTTTGAAGAGAGACACAGAGTCCACCAGCCAGCAACCTTTCGAGATATAGGAGAATGCCCCTGGGGGAGCTTCATGAAGCAAGAGGCCTGAGAGGAAGTTAGTAAATATTGTCATGTTTGCCACGTGCCTCTCCAGTTGAGAGAGAAGCCCTGAACTTCATTGACCTTTCTTGAGTGAAGGTAACCTCTTGTTGAGGCCTTAATTTGGACATTTCTATAGACTTGCTTTAATTTGGACATTCTCACGGCCTTAGAACTGTAAACTTGCAATTTAATAAATTCCCCTTTTAAAAAGCTGTATCATTTCTGGTATTTTGCATTCTGGCAGCTAGCAAACTGGAACAGATGGTAACTAGCAGCATCTCAATATTTTATGGAATTTTACTTCACAGAACAAAATGAGAAGACCATGATTTGTCCTCAATCATTCTTTGAGATTTCCTCACACCAGTTTAAATGCTTTATAAGCCTGGTTGGCTAAAAATTCATTTAATTGCTGAATAGACACAGAACACAGATATGCAGCACAGCAAGAAGCAAGAATGCTTCACATCTAAATGTCCATGACAGCAAAGAGCAGTGCCTTCAAATATGGACAAGCCTGTTTGAACAAAGGTATATGTTTGGGAAAGAGCACATTATACATTTTGCAGAAACAGGCAAAAATTATTAGAGTAAAAAAATGCCAAAAAGCCAGCCAGCATCTCAAATTAATCTTATAATTTAGCCAACTGAACAGAAATAACTTATGCCCAAATAATAAATTATGCTCAAGATTATGGTTGGAGTCATAGCTTCAGAGCAAGATCTGCCTCATCTTATTGTTGGAGGGAAATTTTTCACTCAAGGCATAAGTTCTGTTTTCTTAAGCCCAATGACTCACAGATGTATTCACAGCTGGTGAACACCTGGAAGCATAGTGATCCTTATTAGTATCATGAAATACAGAAGTATAGTGTTTTATTCTATCAGGTAAAACAGAAGCAATTTAATGAGCAGAAAACACGACTTTATTAAATGAGTATGATATAATTCTCAGCCACGAGCAGCTGTTCACCAAATCAAAAATAAATAAATAAATAAATAAGCTGTTCCCAGTGTTTTGGGAACCTTATATATTTTATTGCCTGTGAACACTGCTTTCCCCAGGAGAGCCACAGTTTGAAAGCCATAGGTTTTCATAATACATTTACCTTCCTAACTATGGCTGGATTATAAACTTGGGTGAATATGGAAATGAGCTTTTATTTTCTTAACACTCTTTGGTGGAAATAGCCAGTAGAGACTATTTATACAAGAGTTGGGAAGGCTGTTGTGAAGGCTAATGCCTGAGGCACAGAAGGCACTCGATAACTAGCAGGAAGTTAATATAACAGCAATCACCAGAATTCAGGGCTTACATCTTTTCAGATATTTTATTTATTAAGAAATTGATTGCTTGGTTACTTCTGACAACTTACAAGAAGTGGCCAGTTTGAGATTTACATCAGCTAACAATTCCATAATTCAATTTTTCTTATATGCTCCAACTGGTGCCTCTGCTGAGTAAATATTCACAAAACAAGATCCCTGGTGGCTGTTGAACCAGCATGCCTCAAGAACTGTAAGTCTAGGCCAGGTAAACTTACTGCTTGGTACAATACTACATAAATGCCAGGGTGTGCCATACTATTTGCCCACCTGTTCACTTTTTTAATGGGGATGTGCTGAGAGGTTTTTTTTTGCACACAGGCAAATAAAGTCTGTGGGAGATAACCTCAGTTCCATAGCTCTAAATCAGTCTTTGCTGCTCTCAGGGAGCAGATCCTTTATCATAGGGCCAAAGAGGCAAGAAAACAGGTAAAAATGTTTATTACTAATCTAGAGCCAACACTTGAGTGCCTGCTGGGTGCCAGACACGAGGCAGATGCTTTTCGTACTTCATATCAATACTGAAAAGACAGTGGCTGAAGAGCTCATCTCTACCTACTTGAATATTAACTTCTAAAACTTAAAAACAAAACAACAAAACTTCCATTTTCTACCCCTGAAAGAAAAATTTAAAAAGATAAATGTTTGAACTTATTATTCTTCTATGTATAGCTATCTAATTTTGTTACAATATTTGGATAGATTTTAAGGTACCAGAGGCAGAAATGTATGTTTAGGTCCCTATATTTATCATCCTTGAGTAAAGTAAAGTAATGTTTCCCCTGGTAAATGCTTTTTTGTCGTCAAGAATTAATGGCCTCTAGAGATTATCTTTCCATCATTTCCAAGCATGGGGCACATACTAACCAGTTAAATTTTATTACATTTCAGGGAATTCAAGCCATTAACTGTGCAACAATTGCATGAAAGACATTATGGATTAAGTGTTTCCTTAGGGGCAAAAACTGTTGCTAAGGTAAGAATATAACACAGTAAGTTTCTCCTGCTGGCTAAGCCAGATAGGCAGAATGAATTTAAAAGGTAAAATCTGCCTATGAGCAGCTTGTTCAGTACTAACCTTAAATGCCAAGGTAAACAGAGACAGAGTATCCAGAGCTGTAAGGCAAACCTCAGTAGCAATGTTGGCTTCCAGTAACGACTGGTGAAGGACGTCTGCATCCGAGTAACCATAGCCTGCAGAAATCATAGCCCAACGTTACTGCCCAGGGCTTCAGACACAAAGGCAGGTGGGATGGTGTAGTCACAGTCAACTTTTGATTATTTAGAGAAGGCATACTTTGGGGTCTTGTCTACCAGCTCACCATTTTGAAGGGGCAGAAGGGGAGGTTATTAGTAATCTTTCCAGTCAATTCTAACTCTAATTCTGAAAAGGAAACAGCAGCAAGCATTTATTGTGTACTTGCTATATGCTAGCCACTATTCTATGAACTTTACGTGTTCATAGTACATGTTTCTCATTTAATCCCTCAACAGCCCTGTGAGGCATATATATTATTAAACCCATTTTACAGAGAAGGAAATTAGGAAACAGAAAGTTTAAACTATTTGTTTAAATTCACATTGATAGTTAACAGTGGAGCTAGGATTTGCACCTGGGTGAGAGTCGATCAATTCAGCTACTTAAGTAAACTGCTACCACGGCGGGAGTGGAGGAGGAGGCTGCTATTTCTGAAGCTGCCTGTGTCGGGGGAGGCAGCGGTCCAGCACAGGGGTCCAGAGGATGAGCTTGAGTCAGGCTGCTGGTCACTGAATCCAGCTCTGCCATTTACTAGCTGTGTGACCTTGGGCAAGGTTATTGAGCTCTTTATATTTGGGTTTCCTCATCTGTAAAATGGGGGTAATAACAGTGTCTACCTCAAAGGGTAGTGGTGAGCACTAACTTGGTTAATATTTCTAAGCTTGTAGAACAGTGCCTGGCACCTAGGAAGCACCGTCTAAGTGTCAAACCAATAACATAAAGATCTGTATTATCAGATGGAATCATGAATGATCATCAAGAGTTGACTGCACTGTAACAGTAGTCTAGCTGCTTTAATAGAAAGCACAAAAGCCAATGTCTGAAAGAAATGTTCAAGAAAAGGAAAAGAATTTAAGAATCTGTCATTTAAATGTAGCTTCATCATACACAATTTAAATGCAAACTGATAGCTTTTTTTATAATCGCTTTAGTACTGACATAATGTAGTTTGACATAAAATTCAAGATATTAAATTATGAAATGGTATGCATTAGCAGAAATACATACAGGGATGCAAAGATGTTACAGTATTGATCTAGATTACAAAGAAAGGATGGCAATATCATAAAACACCATGTAATGTCTTTCTCAATGGAGCAAAAATAAATTAACACTTATTATTTAGGTAATTTTCCTAATACTCCAGAGAGGAAGACATTGCATAAATAGGAAAATGAAGTACACAAAGCTGTAGGGAATTTTCTTGAGATCAGTAATGGGATAATACCAGGATTTACACCTTCAAACTCCTTATCCAGGTCGCTGTACTATATAGTTCATGCTATTAGGATAAAATAAATTAACTAGCATGAAATCCTTGTGATTTTAATAAATGTTAGAATTATAGAATGATTTTTAAAAGACTGCAGAAAGCTTTTTAATGCTACGGAACTGCTTTTTAAAATACGGTGAAGGCACTATTATGTGCTTTTATCCAATTTTGAATTGCTTTTAAAAGGTGGTCCTGAAGTTTTAAGTTTCTGGATTGCATTATTTTCATCCTGCAACAGAGTCAATGGCTCTTTTTAGTGAGGGTACATTAACACAGTTTGGCACCATGTTAGTTCTATTTTTTTAATTTTTGCTTTTTTTGTTGTTGTTGTTAAGAAATCTCCCAGAGAAGAGAAAGATGGATAATTTTTGGTACTAATATTAATTGTATCACCTTTATAGCCAAGGCTTTATTTCATTCTGTGAGGTTTGGTAAAATACAGAGACAATGAAACAGGAAAACAAACAGATTGATGAATATGTTAGAATGATTACAAACCATGGTAAGAGGGGACAAAACAAATACCACACCTGTTATTAGACCAACCAAAATTATCACACAGGTCAAAAGGACCCTTTATTGAGAACCGCCATTTACTTCAAATGAGTTTTAGTCTGGGTTAAATTTTAAAAAGAAACTTGTTTCAGAGATTGTTTTCATTTCTTTCTCTGCACAGACTTATCCTTTTCTCTTTCTAGACAACCTATAGGCTAAGTGTATTTCAGGTGATCATTATAGAGGAGATGGCCTAAAACTGGAGAATTCCTACAGAATTTACCTCCTGGCTCAAAGCCTGGAACAATTTAGGTATTAGAATTTGGCAATAGAATGTTTTAAAAGTATACATAAACAATGGGCCAAGCTCATTGGATTATTATATAACTATGTATATATTTTATACATCATATAATTATGTGCACATGTATGAAAACATGCAAACAACAAATTTACTCTTTTTGTATTATGCTACTCATAAACCATTACTCCATCTATCTAATCTACTTTAGAATAAGAACTGGATTCAAAGAGAAATCTGTCTGCCTTTGTCTGAATCATATAGTAACTTAAAAGAAATGGTCCTTTTGGTCACAGTTACTTCAACTTTGCTTTTCCTTAAGCTATTCATCTCAAAAAATCAACTAGATTCCTCAGCTAGTATTATTTTCTAAAAATCCCTAAAAATAAATGTTGGCATAAAGAGTTTGTCCAAGTCACAGAAACTGTGAGGACCATTTGCCATGTGATACCTCATAAGGTGCATTAAGGCCTGGAACAAAGCTTTGCCTAAGGGAAGATGTGAAGCAATGGTTGCCATCTTGGAGGAAACACCAGAAAAACGAAAATGAACTGGTAAATCCAAGAGGGGGTTCTTAAGAGACAGAGCAGTTTCTAAAATTCAGGGTCAGGCACCTTTTGAAAGCAGCTTATGGAGATTCTGACCCGGGTATGTGAGAGTGTAGTTTTAGCCACAGTGATTTCCATGGGAACAGAGGTGGCTCAGAGGGCCGTGCACTGGCCCCCTCACCCTTGTTGGACGGGGAGTAAGGGTCAAGGCCTTCTTCACTCATGTGCATCTTGGGCTTGTACTTGGTGGCTGGTTGCTTTATAGTCCTCAGGCTTCACTGCTCAAAATTACACGATTTCACTGCTGTCAGCCTGATAAGAGATTTAATTAATTCTAAAACTCTAAAATCTTCTACAGACACTTAGGGAAAAAAGAGCCAAGAAAGATGAGTTTGCTTGTTTTTCTGTTCTCTTAATAGTTATATGCAATGTTTAGATATAAATAACCCTACTCTGTTTTAGAAATTCACGTTACCTGAACAGCTCAATTTAATAACGCTGACCACAAACTATTCCTCCTTTCTCATTTCTTTTACTATCTTCAGCACATACATTTAAAATATCCAAGCATATTTTACTTATTTTTAAAGATATACATATTAACAACTTCTGTAAAATATGAATTTCAACTCAGAGAATGTATACATTCAATTATCACTTATACTCATTTTCTTACTTGTGCTTCAAAGACATCAAAGAATTTCAGAGTTAGGTGGGGGTCTTACAAGCCATCTAGTCCAACTGCTATGATGCTTAAGTGAGCTGGACAAAATCCCCAATGTATTATATCCAGCCTCTGTTTTCACACCTGTAGCTCCGAGTGTCCATACTAGCTTTAGGGGCAGCTCTGCCAACTCCAGACATGGACAGTTCAGTTAGAAAATGATTTCCCATACTGATCTGAAATCTAATACCCTTAAACCTAATCCAGTGACATTAAACTGCCCCTTATGTTGAATACAGGTTTTCTTCAACTATTTCTACCTCATGGCTGGCTTTACCTCCCATGACACACAAGTATGAACTCTATGCAAATGAAATAAATGTATTCCTAGAACACTACACAACATCAAAGGAAATACAAAGTATTGTTTTCTCTCTTTTTTGCAAATGTATCACTTATTTGCAAATACATATCACTTAGTTTTCTCTATATAATGTGATTTAAACTATAAAATATGCCATATGTAGTTATCACTCTAATTCTATAAATTGACACAAATTCCTTCCATTGATACACATTGGGTTAAAGTTACAGTAACTGGGTCAATATCTCAATATTCTAAATATTTATATATCCTATATATACTATATATACATATCCTATACATATTCCTACCTTGGAAACGACTCAAACAACAAACCCTGTCCTTTGATAGCACTGTGTGAAACAATTAAGTCTATTTGGCCACAGAGAGATATGCCATTTTCATTACTTCCAATTAAAACCAAAGGGTAAAGCTAAGTTCCTGCTACAACAACATATGTAATGCATATGGTGTCTTTTCCCAGGTTCTGCTAGATTATTGGGTTATAGGGGATGGTGGGTGTGCTGCAACAGTCAGGGTGCCACTGGGTTAGTCTCTCACAGTCCTCTGTTGCCCCCTGCTGGCCATGACGAGCTCTGCCAAAGCCCCTCCTGCTCCACAGAGGAAGAGGACATGAAAAAGCCAATGGTGCTGGGACTCTTAATTTTTTTATTCTTTTCTGAAATAGATTCATTTTAGACCTCTGGGATATCCCTGGCAAGTCTCTCACATTTTGGATGTATGTCATATTGGTTGGCCCAACAAAAGGTACTGTATTCATGGTTAAACGGGAATTTTTTTTTCTTAGACAAAATCATTATAAATTTCCCTTTAAATATCTAGGTAAGGATGTAAAACAACATGTATAGATATATGCATATATATGTTCACACACATACACATGTATACATATCATATACATACTGAATTGATGATTTGAAGCTCAAAAGCTAACAAAGGGAAAGGCTGAAGCTAATCAAATAATCAGAGATGTAAATGGAGACAGTTCTACAGGAAGATGTAATGACTTAAGAGATATCAGAACTGATTCAGGATGAGCAGAAATTGTAGGAACACAGGAGAAGGCTAAAAGTATCAGCTACATATTGTTTACTGGCAAAGCAGGGGATAACTTGAGAATGGTATGTCACTGAAAACTGACAAAAGCAAAAACTATAGGATGAAAGAGGAGAGAGGCAAGAAGGATGGACTTCTCCATGGGTAGTTGGAAGAGAGAACAGAAACCAACCATGTTAATATGATGGCTTTTGGCAGGAGAATACAACCAGCTGTCTCTCTCCTCCAATTCAAATCACCACCGCAAAATCCATTTGTGGTGGGAATAGCTGCTGCATATCTTAGTGGGTGAAGGTTATTATTCATGGGTTGATCATTTATTTTATTTTCTATGTTTCTTAAATGGTTACTTCTGGAGTCAGGCACTTTTGTTTACAATTTCTAAAAACGTGCTTTAAAGTTCAAGCATTTATTTCAACTGATAGTGACTTCATCCTTGTGTTATATAATTTATCTGAGGAAAGGCTATCGGCAGGTTCTATTGACTTTGTATATCCCTGAGAATTTCATTTCAGTTTGTCAAATAAGAAATGAAAAATAAAAATAAAAAAACTCTTGGTTTTATTCAACCCCCTTGTCTGCAGAGCTTGAAATAACCCTAACAGATGGGATGTTGACATATCAAGTATTGTTGCCTTAAATGTCACTAATGTACACCCTACAGTTAAGTGTATAACTCAGAATTAGTATTTTAAGGCTACTAATTCAATGTGTGGTAGACTGACATAATATTGATTTAAATTTTGCCTAGAATTTTATAAAGAGAGACTACACCAATTACATTTAACTTTGCTGGGTGTAGAAGAGTGGGAAGCTGCTGTATTTTGATTCCTCAGCCTTCTTTTGAATATAAGGCACTGAAAATAGTTTCTTTGCTCTTAGCCTACATTTAGAAAAAGTGAGAAAGTCACAGTGAATGGAATTCTTATGATTAGAAATGATGGGAAGATATTAATAACCATGTTTTAAAGGCAGTACTTAGGATGAGAACAAAGAATTTGCTAGATAAAATAATATAGCTGTGTCATGCTTGAAGAGGAGATGGGAAAATTCAGGGAACAGACCACTCACAGAAATGGTATTTACTATAAATACTCACATTAGTTTTAAACATAAATTTCTAGAAGGAGTATACAATGCCATGTCCCCTCTGATGATCGATAAAAATAAATTAAAAGTACTCTCCCATTTGGCAGAATCTCTATTGTGAAGTTAGAAAGCCCCAAAGTGAGGAAGGCAAGATGAACAAAAAGGTTTCGGTTTTGCAAGGGAAGCGGCCTCATAAGCAGACTTCAACCTGATTAAATCTTACCATTGTCTACAGAAATTCCAAGCACACTTGATATCTTTCTCACACTGAAAACACAGAAAAAGTCACTTTGTTATTGGACGCTTTTTCACACCCTCACAAATTGATTCACGGGTTTCATGTTTTCACAGCAGTTTAAAGATTAACACACATTCAAAGGAGAAATGTCAGAATGTGGATGCTTGATCAATTACACACACAGTATCAGGAAGGACCTGAAGGAATCCATACCAGATGTTGTCAGGAGTTGCAGGGGAAAGAAAAGTCAATACCTAACAATAAGTTGGCTCCAGGTAATGAATCCAAATATTAAAATACCAGAGAATGTTTGACTATCAAATCTGCTAAATTTCGTCTTAAAAATACCAAGCACAGGAGATGTGGCAAAAGGTCTAAAACTTTTAGGTTGGGTGCTGTAGCTGACCACGTTCCACATTATGTCACTCCCAAATGCTGAGCACTCTTTTCCAAGGAAGGGAACTGTGCCATGAACTCTTCATCCTACTTGCTTTGTGCTGGAAGAAAAATCAAGTTGGTGATGTGGTCTGGTGTGGCCTGGGGCTGTTCCCTCTTAGATGTCAGATGAGATGGCTGGCTGTTATGATGGCATGTCATGGGACTTACTGTGGTTAAAAGTGAGAGAGTTATCCAGGCTGCCCAGCTGCTGCAATCTGGCATGCATCATTCCTGTTCTGTTACGGGAAACAGGCAATGTCTGAGATTTTCGATCATGAACTATGGGTCCCAACCCCTCCTGGTTCCTGCAACATGAGTGAAATGGGATAGAAGCAAAAGTTAGACCTGTTACACTGCAGCGAGACGTGGAGCATTAGTGAAGCCATTACAGCACAAACGAGACTGGCGGCGCCTGACTCAGCGCAGCTGAGCAGCCTGCTTTGGGTTGTATGAGAGCCAGAGACAAAGACAGCAGCTCTTACGGGGTTCACAGCAAAACATCTGACAAAGAAGAAGCAAAATCAAGCCAAAGCAGAGACCTTTTCATTTTTAGAAAGTACGTGACAGATTCTACTTTTTTAAAAAATTGAGCATCACTTAAATGATGCTAAAGGTTAATGTTCTGACTATTGTCAAAACATCACAGATCATTTTGGATATTATTAAAGGGCAATTCTTTAAATTAAAAAATGCATCGAAAGAACAGAGAACAAACATGCAACGGAAGGGATTATATGAGGCAATTTTAACACCTTTATTCTTACCCAGGCAGGAAGGAGAAGAGCCATACACTTTGTTAAACTTGTCAGCAATCAAGTGAAGAAAATAGAAAAGTGATCTGGGTTAGCAATCAAATAGCTAACTTCCTATTGTGTACCATCACCAGAGCAGATGAAAAATGAAACCAGTGCTGGAATCACACCTGTTCCCCGTTCCACAGCCAACCATTTCCCTCACTGTGTTATTGTGTGTAGTATAACAGGACATGCATGGACTCTCATCAGACAACATGCTGCTGGATGCTTTCAAAGTGACACAATGAAAAGGCATGGTATTTATAAAACTGGACTATCACGGATGGCAGACACTGTCAAAGTTTAAATTACAGTTCAGGATTTTTTCACATGCAGCAGAGACCAAAGTGCATAAAACAAAGTAACATGATCTTCCATTCTTGTTTTCCTAGACCTACCCACTTTTAAGGTAGTTAAATGAAGTAAACCTATATATGCCAATATATACAGGGTGCTTATGAAGTTGGAAGATTTTCTTTAAAAAATTAAAGCAATTTCCATGGAATAAAATAAATTGACAGTTTCACAAAATCCAATTCTAAAATATTTTGTTGAAACCAAAATCTTCAGCTTTCTACATTTACCATTTTAAGCTCTGAGTCACTTTATTCTGTTTTGCATAGCATTCTCCAAATGCTATCTTGTGACGTGGGTTACAGTTACTAGCTCAACATAGCACCTGCTATGAAAAATATACCATTCATCCATCTCCACAGGACAAATTCAAAGGAATAAAATCTAGAATGAGGTGGCAATGGTACAAAGACATCCTGTATATATCTGTAGTTAGTACTCAAATAAAAATCAAATAAAAAATTACTGTTATAAAAATAAGAGTTAAAATTAGAGAACTTTTAGTGACATATTTCAATAAAAATTGAAAATACATATTAACAGAGGGAATAAGCAAAATATTGTTTTTAAAAAATATATATATATCATTTTATTTCTTAACACATAATGCAATTCTGAACATTTTTCAGATATCCCTAGAAGAGAACAATGTTTACATAGAAAATGAATCTTAACACTCAAATAGAAGTCTATTAAAATTCTTTGCCATAAAACAGAACTACAAATGATAAAAGATAGCAAAAACTCAATTACAACTAAATTTTGAAAGCTTTCTTAAAACCCAGATATAAGTTTACTTTTAATTAAACTGGAAGGAAGAAAAAAGGTTACATATATTATACTTGGACCAGGAGCCTATAAATACACTAACACAGAATGGCTCACATACAGAGAAAATAAAAATATAGACACACTGAACAGATAAATGGGCAGAAATAAGAAATTGGTAACAGACAGGAAGAACTTAGTAACAGATAGGAAATACTTCCAAAGAAGAGCTGTTTGGGCACAAGTCAGCAAGAAGTTTCTGGCTCTCCCTGAACTCAATGCAGAATCAACAAAGAATTCTGATCAGATAACAAATTGGAGTATGTATAGATTATTCAGAATGAGAAGGGAAAAGTCAATTGTTGAGAAAGTTTTGTGGAGGTCCAAACAAACTTGGGGTGGATCAAAAATGTTCTTTCATTAAGGAAGAAGGAAGGGGTCAGGTGAGAAATTACTATCTATGTATCTGGGAGCAAGAATGGTAAAAATGACTATTGAAAGTAAAACGGGGAATAAAAATCATTGAGGATGGAGGAAGAGAAAAAAAAACCCACCTCCAGAGGAACTGGGAAGAAGAGAAAGAAGGAGACAGAGTGAAGAGAGTATGAGAAGAGTTTGGAGCGAAGTGCAGAAGTGTTTTAACAGGCCACTGAACAAATGCTTTCCAAGAGATACGTATAAAACAAAATAAGACAGAAGGAATATCGGAATGTAGGTGAAAGATGCTACCAGATTTTTACAGTGGCAATCCAAAGGCCGACCAACTGTCTTCACTGTTGCTTATGTGAATTCCAACTGCCAATCACCACAGATGACAATCCTCACACGTTCAAATCCAAGAAATACAGAAGGGGGAGGGAGAGGAGGGAAACCAGTCGACACAACATCTCAAACTAAAACATTCAACAGTACCTGGCTATGTATCGTTTTCCCATGTACTGGAACTGGTGCAAGCAGACCCTGCAGATAAGATAAAAAATTATTAGGGGAAACTTAAAGATAAAATTGTTTTCAACACATTGCTTTGTTAAAACCTATTAACAATAATGATTCAATAAAGTCTTAAATCTACCATTAGCCCCCTTACTTTGGGTTTTGTCTACACCCAGTGAAAATTATTAACCTATAAGGGAGGCCCCATCTTGTGCTGCTCTCAGCACTGCAATGGACTACATGAGGAACACAGAAGAAGGGCCCATGACTGATAAGATTTTCCATCTACTCAGAGTTTGGAACCTTATTCAAAGGCAGTTTTACCTTAGAAATCACGTTGGGAACCATTACACTGTTCTGAGATGTGTATTCTCCCTCATTCAAAGTTATACAAGGAGTACTCTAATTTGGCTCAAGTGTATGTACTAGTCTTTTACAGACATCAAGTATTGGAGAGTTTGTTTTATTTTGTTTTAGTATATCCAAAAAAAAAAAAAAAAAAACAAAACCCAACAAACAACAGGGAAGTCAACTTAAAAAAAAATCATATTAAAAAATAATGTCTAGTAGGTTCCTCTGGCATTAAATCTCAGTCTCAACCACATGACAACTCTCATTTTTAATTCAGCAGAGGGAGGAGATGTGAAACTGAAATTGACCACATCCTCCACTGGAGGGTCCACAATCTCTCACCTGTAATTCCAAAATACACAAAGCTCTGAAAACCACAGGTTTTCACCTGTTTGTAGAAATATATTTAGCAAAACATTACCCATAATAACAGCTATAAAGCTATTTATAGTTATTTATCCAGTGACTGAATAATCATACATTTTACTGTGGAAATGATAATGTATACGATTATGTGGTGTTGCCTGAGACCATGCTGAGCTATGTAAAATATGCTTTGTGTACATTTTTCAAAAATCTGAAAAATTTTTGAATTCTGAAAATCTTCTAGCCACAGTAGTTTCAGAAAAGGGATTTTAGACCTATGTTTCCAAAAGTAAACAGAAACTAGGACTCAAAAGTAAAATTGAGATAATATAAATAATATATAAGATTTCTTTTTACTTATTTTTAAATTATATCAATTTTTCTGCCTTAGTTTCTGTATGTGTTCAATCTTTTGAGTTAGATTTAACTTAGGAAAGCAGCATTCAATAAATACATTTTGTTATTAAAATGGCCTATACACATAAGCAGTTACCTCTCATCTATGACAAGCATACATCTGCAACAATTTAAGGCTAGCTACTGCCACTGGGCCATGAGCCACCGAGATCAGGGTCAGGATCAGTTCCAGAAGAAAGAAACAACTTAAAGAGTAAGTAAGCGAAGATCTGATACATGCTGCATTCCTAGATCAATTAGGCAGTATTAGTCACACCTTTCAATTATGCAGGAAAAATCAAGAGGCAATAAGCAAAGACAAAACTACTCACTCAGATATTGTAAAAAAATCCATAAGTTCAGATGTAGAAGCTTTGTTCCAATATGTAAATAAAGCATCTGGAAAAGTAAACATTTATTTGGTCAGAATCACAATGCACATTAGGTACATTATGGAGACTCACCAATTATGAGAATGGGAAGAGACCTCAGAGTATATGCCTCTAATGTCCCCTTGCCCCACTTCCTTTTATAGTTGATCAAAGGACAAACAACAGAGACTAATCTATAGTGTATAATATATACTACAGCTCATTCAATTTAAAGAAGTTGCATTTGAACACTGAACTTGAATTTCATCGTATATCATATAGTACTAGTAACACAATGCATATTTAACTCACACATAATGTGCTCTTAAATAGATGAGAACACAAGTGGGTATAATGTTAGGCTTTCTCTTCTCTTACTACAGAAACTCTCTCCAGCAGGGAAAGCCGTTGAAAACTCTTGCACGTATATATGTACCCCTTCCCAGTACAAACACACACACACACACACACACACACACACACACACACTGAAATGGAAACATGCATACAACACTCATTGTTGCGCTCTGAGTTTCTAATTCAATAATATGCATAAAATATGATCTGACAGCACATGTGCATTTACCCCATTATTTTTGAAGTTGCATAATATTTCACTTTATGGATGCACTATGATTGAGTTAACCCATCCCCCACTGATGGACATTTACTGTTTATATTCCCTAACATCTGCTCTTATAAATTTTGACTTGATGAACATTCTTTTACATGGGTCTTTGTACTCATGTATAAGTATATCTACAGGACAAATTCCCACAAGTGTAATGGCTGTGTTAAATGGTATTATGTACATTTACAATTGTGACACCTATTACCAAATAATCTACTGACCAAGCAGTGTATGAGAGTTCCTGTTTCCCAACACTAGGGCACATTAAGAACACATGCCTGGTCTTAATCTAGGGTAACTTAGCATATTTTTTTGGTTAAGGTAAATTTTAAAAATTCATAGGATTTTTAAAACATAGGATGTTCTCTGTGCTTGTTAACCATTTAGTATTGCACAAGAGTGTTCTCAGTTTCTGGGTTTTTATATTTTACATTGAACTTGAGAAATAAAGAAGTGATCTATCTCAGGGAAAAAGCAATTTCGTCTTTGGTGCCTAGGATGAACTGGAGTACAAGGCAGCTGAGAGGGTGGTTGCACAGAGATGCTGATGGCTCATGAAGATGTACACTCATTGACCTTTACTCTTTACTGGTCAAGAACAGTCACAGGAAGGGGGAGTGGTAAGGGGACTTACTGAGAATCTATTCTGTGCCAGGCACTATGCTAGCTGGCCTCATGATTTCACATATACTGAGTCAACTCATCCTCAACATAGTCCTGTAAGACAGACAGAGTTCCCATTTACAGATGTGCTAAATGAGGTTCAGAGAAGTTAAGCAGTTCTCCCAATTACCAGCCTAAAGAAATATGGCTCATGGGGAGTTAAATCAAATACATCTCCTCTAAAATCCAGATTCAGCCTATTAGACCAGTGTCAAGGGTGAGTCAGGGAGCTCCCATTGTTTGGGGGATTTTAGAATCCAGAGGGCCAACACGGGGTACATGAGGCTGGTCATCTCTGTAAGGTGAGCATGCAGAGAGTCATGGAAAGAGGCAAAGTCTTGTGGGTCTACTCCGAGGTATCTGTGGGTATCCTAGCATCGCACCAAACAGAACCCAGCACCCAGCAGAGCAACACTAGCTCTGCTTTGCTTGGTCTATCTCAGGCTACTGGCTGAGGAGAACAGGAAGATGCAGGGCAACTCTGTAAAGGAGGGTGGGAGCACAAGAAAATACAGAGAGTGAGGGGCCAGACTTGCAGAAGGTGCTCGTTAAACTACAAAGAATAAAAGAAAAGGAGCTGGAGAGGGGGCCAAGATGGAGGCTTAGTAAGGTGCGCGCGTCTTAGTTCCTCCTCCAGAACAACTACTAAATAACCAGAAACAGTACAGAACAGCTCCCAGAGCCACGACAGAGACCGGACACACAGCGCACCACAGTCTGGACTGGCTGGACCAATTGCGAGAATCCGCTGCGGTGAGATCCCCGAGTGGCGCGCGCTTCCCCGGGACACGGTGGCTGGCAGCTGGCGCCCCTCCTTCCCTCCTTCCCGGGCCAGCTGAGAGACTCGGAGAGGTAAGTTCCCCAAGCCACGGCGGCTGGCACCCCTCCCTTGCGGGCGGCTTCCCGGACCGGCTACGAGTCTCAGATCAGCGAGATCTCCAAGCCGCGGCGGCCGGCGACTGGCGCCCCTCATCCACAGGCGGCTTCCCGGTCCGGCAGTGAGACTCGGATCAGCGAGATCCCTAAGCCGCGGAGGGTGGTGGCCGGCGCCCGTCTGCCGCAGGCGGCTACCCAGAGGAAAAGGAAAGAGTCTCTAACAGTAGCAGGGACCAAGTCCAACCAAACACCAATAGTGGCATTAATAAACAACAAATTCTGACTACTAAAAATAGGCCCCCAGCTCAGGCGAATCTGATCAAGGCGGAAGTCGCCTATTGGGCTAACTGAAAAAGAGGAAAGGGGGTGAAACAGAGTCTTCTGTGGCTGTTTCTACAGAGGTTTGGTGCCTCTGGGCTCAGCGCTGGGATTACACAGGTTGCAACTGCCCCAAACGCAGAAACAGGCTGCTTTTAGGGCTCTCTACCACCTGAACCTTCCCCACGGGAGGGGTGAAATGCATCTCAGGTGGAATCCCTCTCTCAAGGAATTCCAATCCCAGGACTTCGCAATTTGAAGCCATTAAAACCAGCCTACAACCTTTCCTCTGTCTCCACCACACACACAACAGGGAGAGCCTTCCAAAGTTAAAGGAGCCACAACATCTTTTGCTGGTGGGAGGTGCAGACAGGCAAGCACCACATACTGGGCAGGATAAGAAAAACAGAGCCCAGAGACTTCACAGGAAAGTCTTTCAACCTGCTGGGTATCACACTCAGGAAAATCTGATTAAATGTCCAGACACCAGCAAAAAATAACAAATCACACCAGGAAAATTGAAGATATGGCCCAGTAAAAGGAACAAACCAATAGTTGAAATGAGATACAGGAGCTGAGAAAACTAATTCTGAATATACGAACAGAAATGGAAAACCTCTTCAAAAACCAAATCAATAAATTGAGGGACGACATGAAGAAGGCAAGGGATGAACAAAAAGAAGAAATGGAAAGTCTGAAAAAACAAATCACAGAACTTATGGGAATGAAAGATACAGTAGAAGAGTTGAAAAAAACAATGGAACTTTAAGGCATATTATGAAGCCACAGTGGTCAAAACAGCATGGTATTGGCATAAAGATAGATATATCGACCAATGGAATTGAATAGAGTGTTCAGATATAGACCCTCTCATCTATGGACATTTGATCTTTGATAAGGCAGTCAAGCCAACTCACCTGGGACAGAACAGTCTCTTCAATAAATGGTGCCTAGAGAACTGGATATCCATATGCAAAAGAATGAAAGAAGACCCACATCTCACACCCTATACAAAAGTTAACTCAAAATGGATCAAAGATCTAAACATTAGGTCTAAGACCATAAAACAGTTAGAGGAAAATGTAGGGAGATATCTTATGAATCTTACAATTGGAGGCGGTTTTATGGACCTTAAACCTAAAGCAAGAGCACTGAAGAAGGAAATAAATAAATGGGAACTCCTCAAAATTAAACACTTTTGTGCATCAAAGAACTTCATCAAGAAAGTAGAAAGACAGCCTACACAACGGGAGACAATATTTGGAAATGACATATCAGATAAAGGTCTAGTATCCAGAATTTATAAAGAGATTGTCCAACTCAACAACAAAAAGACAGCCAACCCAATTACAAAATGCGAAAAAGACTTGAAGAGACACCTACCAGAAGAGGAAATACAAATGGCCAAAAGGCACATGAAGAGATGCTCAATGTCCCTGGCCATTAGAGAAATGCAAATCAAAACCACAATGAGATATCATCTCACACCCACCAGAATGGCCATTATTAACAAAACAGAAAATGACAAGTGCTGGAGAGGATGCGGAGAAAGAGGCACACTTATCCACTGTTGGTGGGAATGTCAAATGGTGCAACCACTGTGGAAGGCAGTTTGGTGGTTCCTCAAAAAGCTGAATATAGAATTGCCATATGACCCAGCAATACCATTGCTGGGAATCTACTCAAAGGACTTAAGGGCAAAGACACAAACAGACATTTGCACACCAGTGTTTATAGCAGCATTATTTACAATTGCAAAGAGATGGAAACAGCCAAAATCTCCATCAACAGAAGAGTGGCTAAACAAACTGTGGTATATACATACGATGGAATATTATGCAGCTTTAAAACAGGACAAACTTATGAAGCATGTAATAACATGGATGGACCTAGAGAACATTATGCTGAGTGAGTCTAGCCAAAAACTAAAAGACAAATACTGTATGGTCCCACTGATGTGAACCAACATTCGAGAATAAACTTGGAATATGTCATTGGTAACAGAGTTCAGCAGGAGTTAGAAACAGGGTAAGATAATGGATAATTGGAGCTGAAGGGATACAGACTGTGCAACAGGACTAGATACAAAAACTCAAAAATGGACAGCACAATAATACCTAATTGTAAAGTAATCATGTTAAAACACTGAATGAAGCTGCATCTGAGCTATAGGTTTTTGTTTTGTTTTGTTTTTTTTACTATTATTACTTTTATTTTTTTTCTCTATATTAACATTCTATATCTTTTTCTGTTGTGTTGCTAGTTCTTCTAAACCAATGCAAATGTACTAAGAAACGATGATCATGCATCTATGTGATGATGTTAAGAATTACGGATTGCATATGTAGAATGGTATGATTTCTAAATGTTGGGTTAATTTCTTTTTTTCCGTTAATTAATAAAAAAAAAATGGAAACCTACAATGGTAGATTTCAAGAGACAGAGGTTAGAATTAGTGAACTGGAGGATGGAACATCTGAATTCCAAAAAGAAACAGAAACTATAGGGAAAAGAATGGAAAAATTTGAGCAGGGGATCAGGGAATTGAATGATAATATGAAGCGCACAAATATACGTGTTGTGGGTGTCCCAGAAGGAGAAGAGAAGAGAAAAGGAGAGAAAAATTAATGGAAGAAATTATCACTGAAAATTTCCCAACTCTTATGAAAGGCCTAAAATTACAGATCCAAGAAGTGCAGTGCACCCCAAAGAGAATAGATCCAAATAGGCGTTCTCCATGACACTTACTAGTTAGAACACCAGAGGTCAAAGAAAAAGAGAGGATCTTGAAAGTAGCAAGAGAAAAACAATCCATCACATACAAGGGAAACCCAATAAGACCATGTGTAGATTTCTCAGCAGAAACCATGGAGGTAAGAAGACAGTGGGATGATATATTTAAATTACTAAAAGAGAAAAACTGCCAACCAAGAATTCTATATCCAGCAAAACTGTCCTTCAAAAATGAGGGAGAAATTAAAACATTCTCAGACAAAAAGTCACTGAGAGAATTTGTGACCAAGAGACCAGCTCTGCAAGAAATACTAAAGGGAGAACTAGAGTCAGATACGAAAAGACAGAAGAGAGAGGTGTGGAAAAGAGTGTAGAAAGAAGGAAAATTAGGTATGATATATATAATACAAAAGGCAAAATGGTAGAGGAAAGTATTACCCAAACAGTAATAACACTAAATGTTAATGGACTGAATTCCCCAATCAAAAGACATAGACTGGCAGAATGGATTAAAAAACAGGATCTTTCTATATGCTGTCTACAGGAAACACATCTTAGACCCAAAATAAACATAGGTTGAAAGTGAAAGGTTGGGAAAAATATTTCATGCAAATAACAACCCGAAAAGAGCAGGAGTAGCTATACTAATATACAACAAATTAGACTTCAAATGTAAAACAGTTAAAAGAGACAAAGAAGGACACTATCTACTAATAAAAGAAACAATTAAACAAGAAGACATAACAATCATAAACATTTACACACCGAATCAGAATGCCCCAAAATACGTGACGAATACACTGCAAATACTTAAAAGGGAAATAGACACATCTACCATAATAGTTGGAGACTTCAATTCCCCACTCTCATCAATGGACAGAACATTTAGACAGAGGATCAATAAAGAAACAGAGAATTTGAATATTATAATAAATGAGCTATACTTAACAGACATTTATAGGACATTACACCCCACAACAGCAGGATACACCTTTTTCTCAAGTGCTCATGGATCATTCTCAAAGATAGACCATATGCTGGGTCACAAAGCAAGTCTCAACAAATTTAAAAAGATTGAAATCATACACACTTTCTCAGATCATAAAGGAATGAAGTTGGAAATCAATAATAGGCAGAGTGCCAGAAAATTCACAAATACATGGAGGCTCAACAACACACTCTTAAACAACCAGTGGGTCAAGGAATAAATTACAAGAGAAATTAGTAAATATCTCGAGGCGAATGAAAATGAAAACACAACATATCAAAACCTATGGGATGCAGCAAAGGCAGTGCTAAGAGAGAAATTTATTGCCCTAAATGCCTATATCAAAAAAGAAGAAAGGGCAAAAATTCGGGAATTAACTGTCTACTTGGAAGAACTGGAGAGAGAACAGCAAACTAACCCCAAAGCAAGCAAAAGGAAAGAAGTAACAAAAGATTAGAGCAGAAATAAATGAAATTGAGAACATGAAAACAATAGAGAAAATCAATAAGACCAGAAGTTGGTTCTATGAGAAAATCAATAAGATTGATGGGCCCTTAGCAAGATTGACAAAAAGAAGAAGAGAGAGGATGCAAATAAATAAGATCAGAAATGGAAGAGGAGACATAACCACTGACCTCACAGAAATAAAGGAGGTAATAACAGGATACTATGAACAACTTTACGCTAATAAATACAACAATGTAGATGAAATGGACAAGTTCCTAGAAAGGCATGAACAACCAACTTTGACTCAAGAAGAAATAGATGACCTCAACAAACCAATCACAAGTAAAGAAATTGAATCAGTTATTCAAAAGCTTCCCAAAAAGAAAAGTCCAGGACCAGATGGCTTCACATGTGAATTCTACCAAACATTCCAGAAAGAATTAGTACCAACCCTGATCAAACTCTTCAAAAAAATTGAAGTGGACGGAAAGCTACCTAATTCATTCTATGAAGCCAACATCACCCTCATACCAAAACCAGGCAAAGATATTACAAAAAAAGAAAACTACAGACCAATCTCTCTAATGAATATAGATGCAAAAATCCTCAATAAAATTCTAGCAAATCGAATCCAGCAACACATTAAAAGAATTATACATCATGACCAAGTAGGATTCATCCCAGGTATGCAAGGATGGTTCAGCATAAGAAAATCAATTAATGTAATACACCATATCAACAAATCAAAGCAGAAAAATCACATGATCATCTCAATTGAAGCAGAGAAGGCATCTGACAAGATTCAACATCCTTTCCTGTTGAAAACACTTCAAAGGATAGGAATACAAGGGAACTTCCTTAAAATGATAGAGGGAATATATGAAAAACCCACAGCTAATATCATCCTCAATGGGGAAAAATTGAAAACTTTCCCCCTAAGATCAGGAACAAGACAAGGATGTCCATTATCACCACTATTATTCAACATCGTGTTGGAGGTTCTAGCCAGAGCAATTAGACAAGAAAAAGAAATACAGGGCATCAAAATTGGAAAGGAAGAAGTAAAACTATCACTGTTTGCAGACGATATGATACTATACGTCGAAAACCCTGAAAAATCCACAACAAAACTACTAGAGCTAATAAATGAGTACAGCAAAGTAGCAGGTCACAAGATCAACATTCAAAAATCTGTAGTGTTTCTATACACTAGCAATGAACAAGCTGAGGGGGAAATCAAGAAACGAATCCCATTTACAATTGCAACTAAAAGAATAAAATACTTAGGAACAAATTTAACTAAAGAGACAAAAGACCTATACAAAGAAAACTACAAGAAACTGTTAAAAGAAATCACAGAAGACCTAAATAGATGGAAGTAATACTGTGTTCATGGATTGGAAGACTAAATATAGTTAAGATGTCAATTCTACCTAAATTGATTTACAGATTCAACGCAATACCAATCAAAATCCCAACAACTTATTTTTCAGAAACAGAAAAACCAATAAGCAAATTTATCTGGAAGGGCAGGGTGTCCCAAATTGCTAAAAGTATCTTGAGGAAAAAAAACGAAGCTGGAGGTCTCACGCTGCCTGACTTTAAGGCATATTATGAAGCCACAGTGGTCAAAACAGCATGGTATTGGCATAAAGATAGATATATCGACCAATGGAATCGAATAGAGTGTTCAGATATAGACCCTCTCATCTATGGACATTTGATCTTTGATAAGGCAGTCAAGCCAACTCACCTGGGACAGAACAGTCTCTTCAATAAATGGTGCCTAGAGAACTGGATATCCATATGCATAAGAATGAAAGAGGACCCGTATCTCACACCCTATACAAAAGTTAACTCAAAATGGATCAAAGGTCTAAACATTAGGTCTAAGATCATAAACAAGTTAGAGGAAAATGTAGCGAGATATCTTATGAATCTTACAATTGGAGGCGGTTTTATGGACCTTAAACCTAAAGCAAGAGCACTGAAGAAGGAAATAAATAAATGGAATTTTATTTATTTCAAAATTAAACACTTTTGTGCATCAAAGAACTTCATCAAGAAAGTAGAAAGACAGCCTACACAACGGGAGACAATATTTGGAAATGACATATCAGATAAAGGTCTAGTATCCAGAATTTATAAAGAGATTGTTCAACTCAACAACAAAAAGACAGCCAACCCAATTACAAAATGCGAAAAAGACTTGAAGAGACACCTACCAGAAGAGGAAATACAAATGGCCAAAAGGCACATGAAGAGATGCTCAATGTCCCTGGCCATTAGAGAAATGCAAATCAAAACCACAATGAGATATCATCTCACAACCGCCAGAATGGCCATTATCAACAAAACAGAAAATGACAAGTGCTGGAGAGGATGTGGAGCACACTTATCCACTGTTGGTGGGAATGTCAAATGGTGCAACCACTGTGGAAGGCAGTTTGGCGGTTCCTCAAAAAGCTGAATATAGAATTGCCATATGACCCAGCAATACTATTGCTAGGTATCTACTCAGAGGACTGAAGGGCAAAGACACAAATGGATATTTGCACACCAATGTTTATAGCAGCATTATTTACAATTGCAAAGAGATGGAAACAGCCAAAATGTCCATCAACAGACAAGTGGCTAAACAAACTGTGGTATATTCATATGATGGAATATTATGCAGCTTTAAGACAGAATAAACTTATGAAGCATGTAATAACATGGATGGACCTAGAGAACATTATACTGAGTGAGTCTAGCCAAAAACTAAAGGACAAATACTGTATGGTCCCACTGATGTGAACCGACATTAGAGAATAATCTTGGAATATGTCATTGGTAACAGAGACCATCAGGAGATAGAAATAGGGTAAGATAATGGGTAATTGGAGCTGAAGGGATACAGACTGTGCAACAGGACTGGATACAAAAACTCAGAAATGGACAGCACAATAATGCCTAATTGTAATGTAATTATGTTAAAACACTGAATGAAGCTGCATCTGAGGTATAGTTTTTTTTTATTTTATTTTTTAATTTTTTATTTTTATTTTCTTCTATTATCGCTTTATTTCTTTTTCTGTTGTCTTTCTATTTCTTTTTCTGAATCGATGCAAATGTACTAAGAAATGATGAATATACATTTATGTGACGATATTAAGAATTACTGATTGTATATGTAGAATGGAATGATTTCTAAATGTTGTGTTAGTTAATTTTTTTAATTAATAAAAAAAAAAAAGAAAAGGAGCTAGGTCCCTCTAGAAGTAGTTAACTATAAAGTTTACAAAATTAATTTGGTTAGCTGTTTGATAAATATCTGTGGAGGCAATTTCTTCACCACCCCACACACAAAAAGGAATTCTACGTAGACTTTTCTAATGTGATAATTTAAACAATAAAGCTTTTGTAAGAAAATATAGATGACTGCCTTCATGACCTTGGGGGTAGGTGATGAATTCCTGAAACGAACACAGAAAAAATTCTAATTATAAAGGTAAAACACTGATAACTTGATGGCAATTTAAAAAAAGATATTCAAAACTGTTTTGAATAGGTGGTACCATTTTTTTTTACCTTTTATTTTGAAATAATTTCAAACTTATAGGGGTTATAAAAAGAATACAAACCTATGCAGAAAACTCCCAACATACCCCTCCCCTCCCAGATCTGCCAATTTTTACATTGGTGGTTGTATTTAAAAAACATGTACATAGCATTCCAAAGGGCGGATTTTAAAATCTTTCACTTGGATGTGATAGTTCTGGCACACTTGTCTTTAAAAAGCAATAACGTTCTAGTTATTTATCATAATGTGAGGCAAAGTTTAAAATATTTGTCTTAAATGGGAAGTGTTTCAACTTTATAATTTAAACATCAAAGTAAGTGCTCTGTACTTCTGTACTTGGTTGTCATTCATAGAAAATTGTGTTTGTTCATTTGTTCCTTTTTTCAAATAGATATTTTCAAGTAACAAATGAATGGAAGAATAAAACAGTCCATGGAGATAACAATTAAGCATTTTAAGGATAGGCCTGCCATTCCTAACATTTGAGTTACAAGGTCAGGCAGCTAATATTGCTGAAATAGAAGCTCAATGTACAAGAAACACTTATTTTGCGGCAGAAATAATTTCCGCTGGATTTTTAGGGCCCATACCTATTATCAGATACAAGCAGCAAAAGAGGCCTTTGGATTCTTACAAAAAGAACACAGCATTTTGTTTTCAAAAGAGTTCATCTTAATTCAGTGACCTTAATGAAGCTCATTAAGCTTTTAATTTGTTGCAGGGAAAAAAAGACAAGATTTTTGACCAAGATAAGAATTTTGACATTCTACCTTGACACAGTTTCATTGGATTGGTTATATTACACAACTAGATTTAAAATTGTACTGTTATACATGTTTAAAAGCTTTATGTGGTACAGATAAAGCATTAATAATTGTGATCACTGCTGTTAAAAAATGTAGTTGTCAAACCCTTAATAAGAAACATAATCTACTAGGAAGTCACTATTTCTGTTAAAAATAACATATCTCCCTTACAATTAGAACCAGTAATGTCACGCACAATATAAATGAAAGGGATGTGTAAGTCCCCAAAACATATTTTCTAATACTAGAGATTGACAAACATAGTTATGCAAGTGGTTGGTAAGGAGGAGTTCAGACAAAATCAAAAGCTACTTCCATTATCTACTTCTGTCTCCTTTAGTTAAGATATGGAATTAACCTTTAATATAATATTTAAAAATAGATCCATTCCTATTTTACAAGTTATTTCCAATAACAAAATAATAAAATATTTTGCTCTGAATTAAGGTTTTAATTTCTACTACATTTAGTATATTAACATGCATTTCAAAAGAGGAAGAAAATCCTTTTTAATCTTTATATCCTTTCAACTAATTACAACCTTTTGAGAAAACAAATCAAATACCAAAACAAGGAAGGAAAAACAGAAATCTTCATTTTTTTTTACCTACCATCAGACATGCTTTTTAAGATATAAAGGAAACACATCAGCAGGCTTTTAATCTCAGATTGGTCAAGTTTGTCACACCGAACCACGGAATTTCCCAAAGTGCCACTTTGTTGGGGCTAAAAAAAAGAAAATAGAAGTGATTTTTTCCTTCAACTATGGGGGAAAATTTTAGTTCACTTTTTCCCCTTGGAAAAGAAAGATCCTTAGAAATTAGTCACAATATACAAATTGGAAGGCATGAGCAATTTATCAACAATTAAAACCACAGACACATCTTCACTCAAATATGCACAAATGTTGTTTTTCCACAGATGCTTTAGCTTGTCTTTTTTGCATACTTTCCTAAGGGACATGCCAGAAGACACAGACCTTTCAACTGGATAACTACTGTTTAAGTTATCAGCTTAAGTTCTGAAATGCCAAGAAAACCCTCATGCAAAAAAGTATGTGTGCTAGGATCAAACACAGAAATGATGATTCAGAAGACACTGCAGAACTAACTGTATCCTCTAGGGAAATAAAGTTGCTGAAACAACAAATCAAGTCTCTGGTGTCACAAGTGCCCGGAGGCAAGTCAAGTCCCTGTCATTCGGTAGACATCACAGGTACCCTCAGGGGAAAACAAGTGGTAGGTGCCTGACAGATACAAACAGAGACACCTCAACACAGCACTGCCAAAACCTCTAAACTGATGAGGTCATCCCATCATCAGCTTAGCTCAAACACTGCAAATGCCAGAAAGCTCAGGGCAGAGGGTGAAGGCAGTTTTGCCACTAAACAGCAGGTTCATTTGTTTAAAGGGTTCCCATTAAAAAAAAAGAACAAGAATCTCATCTCGTGATAAAAACACATGAGATTTAAAAATCCGCACTGTCCGTTTGCAAATTAAACCAGGAAAAACATTTTTGCCCAATACAAAGCAAAAAAGATCAGTGAAAAAATATTTTCATTCAAGGTATTGGTGGGCAACTGAAAAAATATACATTATAAGGAAGCTTAATAAACAACATGCAAGAATGCTTTTATTTAAGAAAGAAAGAAATGTACACTTAGTGGCAAAACCATGGTGCGGATGCATGATCACGCCCGTCTGTTTAATCAGAGCTGCTAGGGGAACTCAGTACTTCTTGCAGTGGGGGTGAAGGTGCAGCATGCAAAGTTTCCTCTGGTAAAGGTGGAATCGTGAAAAGGGAAAAATCCACAGTGACCCGGTTTTTCCTGGCTGACTGGCAGCTCTCCTCCTCCTTTCCAGTGCTGCGTATCACACAAGCAGAGTGCCTCCTGAACAGCTGCTCCCTCTGCCACATGAACGCATGTTAGGGTCAATGGAAAAGTCAGACATGTCATACACACACCACACCATAAAGCTTGCGCTCTCCACGACTGCATTTAAAATAATCAGGTCAGTGCCAGCCACAGTTTTAGGTGGTGAGCTTGTGAACCTGATGCCAAGGAAGGATGCTCTCCACATTTCTGAGAATTAGGAAGATATCCCGAATGTTCACCTGTAAATTGTGCTGCTCTGTGTGCCTGCTTATAACCGGAAATATCTTAGGAGAACAGTGCCCAAGATAATACCAAGCTGTCGTGCTTTCCAGGTTTAAATCCAAGTCTTTATTCTTTCCCACAAAGTTCCAAATAGAACAATTTCAAATCGAGCTTTATCCCTATTCACTGATATGATCAATTCATCTGTTTTGGAGTTGGCTTTAGACTTCATATCTATTAATCTGTATAACTGTGACATAAACTATGTTCTCTTAGCATCAAGACTAGGATGCTTCTGAGTGGCATTCTGATTTCCTTACCAGTCCACCCTGTGAGAATCATTTGCTCAAGGTACTCCATTGTAAACACTGTTCTGGGCTGACATCCTAGCAATGGAATCAGGGAGATTCAGAGAATAGGTCCCATCTTTAGCTAATGCTCTGACGAACTAACTCAGGTTAACAGAGGTGTTTTTTTTTAAAAAAAGTCAAACACTACAACGTGAAGCATGTTTACTTTGAGCTCCACCCACTAACTATAAGAAACACTTGAGTTATATGCAAAGCGAATTACCTTATCCAGGGAATAGCTTTTCTCACCATTCCTTTCTGGCAGGCTGTTACCAGAATCTGTGCTTATAAGAGATCCCCTCGAATCAGCATTTCTCACACTGTTGATATTTGGAGTTGAAGTGGTATATGGAGAAGCTAAATGGAAATTAACCCAAGAACAAAGTTTGGTAAGACAAAGCAATACAAACATAAACTCTGCACTTTATGAGAAACTCATTTCAAAGTGTTTATTTTTTCTTTAGGAAACTGGCTCAGGAATTGCTTTCAATTACCTCACCTTTAAAGAATCAGGTCATTAAGATGAGATAAAAAGAAACTTTCATCTGAAACATACAGACATAAATATCAACTCACTTCTTAGAAACTGTTGATTGCAAACACCAAAGGACATAGCTGTTTCTGAATGGGATGGAAAGAAAGCTTAAAAATAAAGATAAATTCACCTATAACTACCAAATAAAAAAATTAAACCATACACTTAAGTTTACAGTACTCAAACTATGCTGAGGTGCCCTAGTAAACACAGAAATGCGTGGTGGGGCACTTTAAATTTCCAAGGAAAACATGGTGATACTTGACATTTGTCCTATACTTCAGTTTCCACATTAGATCAAACTACATTCCTTTAGATGACATTATAGCTCTGTGAAGCTGGAGTTCTGGCAGCTGCTATGATACAAAACAAGTAGTGGGCAAAAACCAAGATGGAACAGGAAAGAGGGGGCACAGTGTTCAATCTGATTCCAAAGTTTGAGAAGTTATGCAGTGTCCAACTGGTACATACATTCCATGCATAAGTAATTGTTGGGTTTTAGTAATGAGATAAAAATAAATTTTAAAAATGTACATGTATTATTTACTTCAGATGGTGGACTAAGTCGTTAGACTATAAATACCTATTAAGTCATTTGCCCCTAATACTTAGTAAATATAACTGTTATATATATTTTTTCTTTTAGCCTAAGGATGGCATGAAAAAATTACCGTGATACCAGAGGAGCTGTGACCTAAGAATGTTTGGGAATCTCTGCCATTAGCAGTTAAGAGCAGAAAAGAAATCTAACTTGGAAATAAAATAGTGTTTGTGAAAAAAACATCTGAAGCATTTGAAGGTAGAAAAGAGCCCCCATATTGCTACTATGGAATTTTTTAAGCTTTAGGTAACTCTCATAATTAAAAATTACTCTTCAGACTTGTACATCCTGTGCTGAATCAAAAGGCATGCCCTTCACTTGAAAGGTTGGCTGTTTTTGCAGATTGCAGTAGGAGACTCTGGCACCATGCTCCTGCAAGCTGTAAGTACAGCCTTCCGTACCAAAGCTGAAGATGCAGTTACCAGCTTCTCAGAACAGGTTGGTTGTCTTCAGATTTCAGGAGGCAAATTAATTCCCATGGAAGAAGACACTGCACTTTAGCTTCTAATTTTTAAAAATAAATTACATAGCTAGCTCCTGGGTCATACCAAAGTGTTTTTTAAGTCACTCAGTTGTAGCATTTTTTAATTTGATGGCTAAGGGCATAAACATCTCTTTTCTCAGGTAAAGTCAAGATGGTCTTTAATCTTAGGAGGAAGACCTGCTATGATGAAGCAGTAAAATTCCTCTCCCTACCTAGCACTCATGCTTATCTACCACCATCCTTGAAACTGATTCATTGTATGGAAGTAAAAATAAGACCAAGAAAAGAAAAGCCAGGGGAATTTTAAAATACAAGTGAAAACTGGAACACGTACACCCTGGGCTTTACTGCCAGCCACAACCTGCATCTCCCTGCAACAGAAACTTTGAAACCGTCACAGAGGAGAGGGTGAAAACCCTATGAAGTAACCATGAATGAGTCTTTTTCTATATTCAGAGTGAAAATAAATATACATCATAACCAAATTATGATTATAATCCTCCTAGTTTAACAATAATTGATATTAAAATAGAACTCAGGAGAAAGAGATCGTCATAAAGGAAAATGAGATCCTAAAATCTCAGAGTTCTAGGCTTGATTCAAGAACTAGGGCCAAAATCCAAGGCAAACAGATGGAAATGTATAAATCAGTATCAGTATGCTTAACAGAACCACATTCCTGTTGTGTTTGTATTTAATATCCTGGCCCAGTCCACAACTTTTAAAAACCTTAACATATAAGTAAAATGAAAAGAAGTTTAGTTTACCTCCCTGCCCTCCACCACCTTATAGAGACAGTTCAATGCTACATATTGAATAAGCAGAAAAAGGAATCTGAGCCTATGAATCCTTTGAGTAGGATAACAACTGCTTAAGTAATTTTTATCCAGGCTCTGAATCAGTTTTAGAAATTCTCATGCACCACATTTCAAGATAATTAAGACAAACAAACAAACAAAAACAAAACTGCTGATGACTCACTCATTATATGTGGAAAAAGGATTTCTACTAAACAAAGATGTAAGGAGAAAATCTGCTCTGGAAGGACAAGCAGAGACTAAAAGTAACCGAAAACCCCTTAAAGACTAAAAGAAGAGTTGCTAAAGAGACCAGATAACTAAAAACCAAAAAACTAATTGCCCTGGAGAGCAATCCTAAAAAGGAACGAGGATTTATGCTTTTAAAGTGTGTGTGTGTGTATGTGGGGGGGAGATATATAGATAAAACCTAAGTATAAAGAAGCCTGTCATGTTGAATTCCTATGGAAAATAGTAGATCTGCAAACTGAAGTTCAGAAAGAGTAAAAAAGACATGCCAAACTATGTCAGTCTCAAGTAGTTTTCATAACTGCAACATGAAAACACAACAAAAGCCATTTGTGACATTTGGAACATATTAAAGATATCCAAAGGCTTATTTCTAAATTCTCAAAGATCCCAACTAACAAAGTGAAATCTGAATTGGAGAAGTGAGTCAAATTAGCACAAACATCCTCTCAGTTTAATTTCACACAAAGTCCTAAATACTTCTCTCTGAGACCCTTTCCTACTACAGTGTACTGGTTAGAGAGGACAGGGAATTAAAGATTTTCAATGAATTCCTAGGCTCCTGGACCTATCTGACTGGTTACTGAGGGCATAACACAAAATATCAATAACTTCAAAGACCTGTGCTTGTTATAATGGCAGTCAAAGAATAATAATGGGTGTTTACCATGCCAAGCACTGTATAGATCATATTAGCTCTTCATTCCTCATGATGATTCTGTTTTAGAGATTTGGACACTGAGGGTGGAGTGGATAAGCACCTTGTGCTCACGACAAATAGTAAATATTGAAGTCCAGGTATAAAACCACATTTGTCCAACTTTGAAGCCAGTGCCCTGAACTACTGCAGACTAAACCCTCTGAGAGAAAACCCCTTTCCCACTTGCTGCTTGAGCAGTGAGTAGACATGGACAGAGCAGAGGAAAGAAGACAGAGTGAAGGCCCCAGACAGAGTGAAGGCCCCAGACAGAGTGAAGGCAAATGAAACTTATGATAGTGGCTAACATAGGCTGAGTGTTCAACCACATACCAGGCTCTATTCCAAGCATGTATTAACTTATTTAATCTTTACAGGAGTTAATTGAGATACAATACTATGAAAAATTACTTAATTATAAAAAAGGATTTACATAATATTGATATTTCTTTTAGTTTCTAGTATCTTAGAGCAGCTAGAAGTAAAAACCTAAAATTGTGGAACTGTAATCCATGCCAAACTCTGAAATCTGTTCTACAACTAATTGTTGTGCTGTGCTTTGAAATTTATTGCTTTTTTTGTATATATGTTATTTTAATTTAATTTATTTTGTATTATCAAACCAAAACAACACACAAACATACAAACATGAACATTCTTAATATACAAACATGGAATGTTAATATACAAACATTTCATGTATGGTGTACAATCAATAGCTCACAATATCATCACATAATAGTATATTAATCACCATGATCATCCCCTAGAACATTTGCATCATTCCAGAAAAAGAAATAAAAAGAAAAAACTCACATATTCCATACCCCCTACCCTCCCTCTCATTGACCACTAGTATTTCCATCTACTCAATAGATTTTAACCTTTGTTCCCACTATTTTTTTTCTATAATCCTTACCAGTCCCTTTCATTGTTCACTAGTATTTCGATCTACTCAATTTACTTTAACATTTGTTTCCCCTATTATCTATTCATTTCTAATCCATATTTTTTACTCATCTGTCAGTATTCATAGATAAAAGAAGCATCAGACACAAGGTTCTCATAAGCACACAGTCACATTGCAAAAGCTATATCATTATACAATCATCTTCAAGAAACGTGGCCACTGGAACACAGCTCCACAGTTCCAGGTACTTCCCTCCAGCCTCCCAATACACATCAAGCTAAAAAGGGGATATCTATAACCTCCAGGATAACCTCTCGACTCTGTCTGAAATCTCTCAGCCGCTGACACTTTATTTAGTTTCATTTCTCTTTATAAAAAGAAAAAAAGTTGATTGTGATGACAAAAAAATATTTATTCCTTCTAGCCTCCTATATTCTGGAGCAGCTAAAAGGAAAAATCTGAGATGATGGTATGGTAGCCCATGGCAAACTCTGGGATCTGTCCTGTAACTACTTGTTGAAGAGTGCTCTGAAAACTATTGCTTTTTTCTTTCTTTGTTTTGTATATATGTTACATGATAAAATAAAAAGTTAAAAAAAAGGATTTATATAGTAGGATAAAAACGGGCACTGGCATGGGGTTTTCAATTTTGTGTTCTGCCTAGTTTCATCATTTACATGAAGTGATATGTTAAAAACACCACCTCCACAAAAGGTAAAGGCATAAACTCAGAGTGAGTAGTTATCCTGTGAATTAGTTGAATAAAGGACTGCTTTTTATTCTGCCCCATGAATTGTTGGGTAGTCTAACCACTAGCCTTAGTAGGATGCTTCACTTATATTCAAAGTACGGTAAAAGAGCATGAGAAAGAAAACAGAAGAAGTCTGTGGCAATTCTGTGAAGATATAAATATCTTCAATATATCTACAAATATATATATTTGTACTATATCTCTACAAGGAGCTGGCACAGGTGCTCGACTAATCAGAATATTATAAGTACATTTGTCAGGCAGTTTCTTAAGGAAAAACTACACAATTTGAATCCTGATTTATGCCATCTGTTTTCCTCCCCCAGTGAGTTGTTTTTATATTATTCCAGAAAGAAAAAAAAAAAAGTCTACAAAAGATGATTTTAGAAAAATGATCTTAGGATTGAATTCTAGCAACAGACCATTATCACCTTCAGGAATTTCTCTTTCACATTTCCTCTGCATTGCTAACACTACAAATACACCCATTAAACAAAACAAAAACAAACAGTATAGGTAAGTGATTAAATGTAATACATCAGGTATGCATGAGAATTTGGAAGCCTTTATTTTAGTGTAGAATTAAGGGGAGTCAGTCATTTTTAGTATCACAAAAAGAAAAAAGAACAAACAATCAAAGCAGAAACTCAGACTTCAAAATCCTATTCCACAAGTTTAAGACATTAACAAAACTTCTGCTCAAAGACCCCTTTCAAGTTCACCAGGAGAGAAGTGGATAAGGGCACCAAGCATTACCAATGCCAGAGATAGCACCGAAGAGGTCTTTGTGCAGGTTGTTATCAGGCGGGTTTCCTGGCTTCTGTGGAGTCACTAATGGATTTACAGTTGGCAAATTAAGTGATTCATCCTTCAGCACCTGTCAAAGGGGAGGGAAAAAGAAAAAATAATCAAAGATATTTGAAAAATCATCAGCTGTTCTTGCAAGTGTTAGAACAAGACAGAACAACCTGACATGTTCAGGGTGCCTGTGTGGGAGAAGCAGCCACATGATATGCAGGAGGCAGGGAAAGGGGGCGGGGTGGGGATTAGAGAAGGAGCAAGGAGAGATGAGAGCAGAGCATTTAAAGTCTGGGGTGGGGTAGAAGGGGGAGAAAGCTTGTTCCATAAGGTCATTAATTTTTTTCTCCAGCAATTCTAGCATCTTCCCTTATCTAGAGTGCTAAGGCCCAATATTTCTTTAGATTATTTCAATATTTTTTTTCCTTCAAAAAAGCTTGACATCTTCTTTCTAACTACAACACTGATTTTTGTCTCACAGTAGAAATCCTCCCAATTGAGTTACACCGAATTACAATAGCAGCAACTGAAATTTCTGAAAGGTGAGAGGCTTCCTGAGGATTCCTAATTAGTGGAGAAGCATTTATTTTGAAATTACATTTAAAAAGGTATATTACATTTTGGTGATTTTGCTTTTGATGAAAGCCAAAGAAAGACCCTGTGTCATTTTTTTTTTTTTTCAGTATGATACAGTACAGGAGGGCGTATTATACCCTAAATTACTTATTCCAGTTAGAAAAGCTGACAGGTTTAGAGATTATAAGTATGAAATACAATGTTGCATAGGTGAGGTTAGTGAGGTGCATTTCACTTAAGGACAGAAAAAGATTATGTCCTTTGGAACTACGAAAATATTCTGTTACTATGGCTAATCTCAGTGCAACTTTTTTTTAGGAAATGTATTCAAAAGTGGAGAAGCTAGAGTAAAAAAGAGGATAATGCCAAACTCTTTGGGGGAAACATGCATGGAACCACCCCAAATGAACGTCAGCATGACAAAGTGGCAAGGTTAACAATTCATAGGTCCAGAATAAAAGGGGAAAGGAAATTATTGGGTTGGTAATGTTTGCCCAAATTAATGATGAGTCCCCTGAGGCCCAGAAAAGAAACTTTAGAAAGATAAAGACTATCTCAGCTTTAGTTTGTAAACCTTTTACAAATTTTAATAATTATTATGGTTTAATAATTTAAACGCTTTATGAAATTCAAATGTGACAAGGTATTGACAGTGATAATGCTTTGAAAAGTTGAACTGTAATATGATACTAAGAATCCTTTTCAAATCACAAGACAAATCAACACATATCAAGGATTGAGTAAAAACAATTTCCAGCCAAAAGTTCTGTGATAATTCCTAGGGTCATCCTTCAGTCAGTGTAATTTCCAACACATCTTTAGTATTCAGCCTAACTTTCTAATGTTATAGATGGAGAAAAACTGTAGCCCAAAGAGGTGGCTTGTCCAAGACTTAACATCATCAGCATTTGGGCTAGAATTGTGCTCTCAGAACAGACAGGGCAGGACTATGTTCTATTTCTTATGAATGTACAAATGAAGATCCTGGGGTCTTAGAAGATACTGGATCATCAGGAGAGCATGGTTTTTATAATGATTTTCAAAAGAGTTCAGGAAGGTTACCCATTGATTCAGAAATGCAATTTACCAGGATCACTGCAGATAATTACAATTTTACTGCCCCCTCACAAAAAAAAAAAAAAAAAAAGTGAAAAGGGAAAGAAAAAAATAGCAAAGAAGGTACAGAGATGTGAGTAAGTTGACGTACATTGCCAGGGTTCACGGGGAAGGGAGACACATCCTTCACATTGATTCGCTGGACATTTTCAATAAGCAAACCAAACAGAGGTAGGTAGAGAGTAGCTATCCTTGCTTGATGGCTCTGAAACAAACACACAAATTACAAGTCTATCCCATAAGTATGAGAACTGAATGACAGGCTGAATTGTTATTGGCCATCTCCTTTATTTGGATCCTGTCTATAAAGGCTGATATTTTATTTACTGCTTAAGTAGAGAATTATGATGGGTTACCTTCTTTTAATTACCTAAATTAAGGGCATTTCTTCACATATCTTTCCTTCCATTGGAGAATACTCACCCTTGAAGCATATCTGTCATCAAAAGAATGCTTTATCAGTAGGTTCTTTAGCACACCAATGGCAATTAGACGGACTTCTCTAAACTCCTGGAGAGCAGTCCCCACCTCTCTCAGTAACAATCCCACCAAAAAGTGGTTCCTGCAGAACTCATCTGTTAATGCGTAGTCAAGCTGGAGATCTGAAATAAGGATACAAACTAATCAGAGAGGATGATATGAATGAAGAACCAAAATCTATCTCTGCATTCAACCCAACCTGTGCATATGCACAAATGATTATATTTGACTTCAAACAGGAAAGGGTCCAATTATTCAAAAAACTGCTCTACTTCTTAAAGTATCTAATTCAAATGAAATCAGAATTTAAATATAAATAATAGCATTGGATTTTGATTTTGGAACATATTGCATCCTACATAATTATTAAGTTTCTCTAACTTAATAGTTTTAGTACCAGTTTTTATAATACAGAACAGCATGTTACATCACAGCCGCAATTTGTTATTAACAAATAACAAATTGGCAAATAAAGTTAATGTACTAATTAACAGAATTAGAGAGAAGTAATAACAAGCATGTAATGAAAGAAAGAATAAATACACATGGTCTGTTAAAATGTCATTTACTACATGGGTTCATGTACCCATTTTCTTGTCATTAATACCATTATATTCTCCTTAAAATGCAATGTGTTTAAAAAGAACAAGCTAGCCTGTAACCTATTTATTCTGTTATCACTGAACAAATTATAATAGTATTTAATGTAGTACACTCTAAAATACACTCAAAACTTCTGCATCTCTAAAAGTAAATTTAAAAAATGAATATAAATTAAAACTAAAATGGACAAGCATCAAACCACACTAAATCATCAGCAAGCTAAATGACAAAACCAAAAGCCTTCAGGAAAAAAGAGATAAAAGCAAACATGAAATTTACTCAGGGAGGGTAATATAAAAGCAGTTAAACATCACTCAAACACTGAAACACACATTTCCAGTACACTGCAGCCATGATTTGAAATATTACACTGAACCCATTACTAGAGGAAGTCTATGAAACCCATCCTTTGACTTTAAGCCAGCATCAGATAGTTACTTCTAAACTCATCTAAAACACTTGCCCAAGTCCTATTTAACACTTCAGCAGAAGTAAGGGAAAGAGTGCACATCTTGCCAAAATAATCACGTTAGCTGTTTATAATTATTAAACCTAATTAATCCAAACTACAGTTCACAGCTTGAATTCACATAAACTCCCTAGAAGAAAATGATGGGTTCAGATGTGCACATGCTCACGCGTATGTGCTTATGTGCATGTATGTGCACACATACACATGTGTGTGTGAGAAAGGAGAAGGAAAATCCTAAAAATATTTATTCCTATCAGTACAAGTTATCTGTGTGACCCACATGCACCTAATTAGGGCAGCCCCTCTTCCTACCAAATACCTCGAAAGATTATGAAGATCTTGGGTCAAAGCCCTGCCCTCAGGCAGATAAAAAGGAAAGAGACACAGTCACCAAGTACAGGTGAGCTAGTAACTATAAGACAAGGGAAGGTGTGGTTAGGAGTGAGGGCGGGATGGGGGAGTGGGGAGGAGGGAGGAAGAGCAATTAATTCTAGTTGGAATACTAGGGAGAAAGAGAGGAGGAGTCCTACATAGGGGTGCTGAAGATTCGGAATCCCCCACAAAGGCAGCTATTTGAGGTTGAGGGGTGTGCGGGGCGGGCATGAAATTGCCTGCATGCCATGTTTAAGGAGCCGGGAGTAAGTGGATGTGCCTGAAATGCGAGAAACAGCAAGAAGGGAAATCAGAAGGATAGTGGGGATAGATTGAGGACTCCGAATGCCTGGCTGTTACCTCTGCCCAGAACATCTCCCCCAAATACACATGTGCATGGCTCCAACCCACAGTTTCTGGAGATCATTACTTCAACGTCACCTCCTCAGTAAGGCTTTCCCTGGCCATCCTACCTTAAATATTATCCCTCCCCCATCTCTTTTTATATCCCCTTTCCCAGTTTTGTTTTTGCCTTATCACTTATCATTGTTTAATATACATCCTGTTTTACTTAGGTATGTTTTGTTTCCATGTCTTCCCCTACTAGAGTGTAAGCTACAAAGAGTCGTGTTGTCCACGACCATATCCCAGAGGTAAGGGCAGTTCCTGACACACAGTTCATGCTAGGTAGATAGGTATTGCAGTAGTTAGATTCAGGTGTCAGTTTGGCCAGCTGAAGATGCCTAGTTCTATTGCTGTGGACAAGAGCAATGGTATATGAACCTCATCTGTTGCTGATTACATTTGCAATCCGTTAGGAGGTGTTCCTGCTGCAATGAATGATGTTTGATTCAACTGGCTGGTGCTTAAATGAGAGAGCTCAAGGTAGCACAGCCAAAGCAGCTTAGCATACCTCATCCTAGCACTGGCAGCTCAGCCCAGGCCTTTGAAGATGCAGAAAGGAATCACCCTGGGGAAAGTTGTTGGAACCCAGAGGCTTGGGAGAAGGCTAGCAGAGATTGCCCTGTGTCTTCCCACGTAAGAAAGAACCTCAGTTGAAGTTAGCTTCCTTTCCTCTGAAGAACTATACGTCAACTAAATAAATCCCCTTTTATTGAAAGCCAATCCGTCTCTGGTGTGTTGTATTCCAGCAGTTAGCAAACTGGAACAGGTATCTTTTGCATGTATGAATGCCAACTCCACTACCACAATCCCCATCTTGCTCCTCAAATGGAGGGACTGTCTGTTCTGGGAGAAGAGAGGTAAAAGTCTCTGAAATACAGAGGCAACTGATGTGTGTGTTCTCAAGTTTGGTGTCATCCTCCCACTTTTTCTTTTCTTTAACACAAATAATCCTAAGTACACACAAGGCACTAAACTCAATAAATGTTACTTGAGACTTGATAAACTAATTTGGTGAACTTTATCTACTCAGCAAAGACTTAAGCTCATAAGGGGGTTTGTAAGAATCTAATTTAAAAGTACTTAAAAATAACTAGTACAGTGCCTGACATGTAGAATATGTACAATAAACAGCTAATTGCTAAGTATGCTAAGAAATACCTTTTGAATTCAACTCTCTTCAAATTTAAAGAGGATACAAAAATAAAGACTCAACATGCAAACATAAAAAGCATGTGAAAAAGCCGTGTTGCTTGTGATTTAGGTTACTGCCACTACCATGGAAAAGGGCTATGAAAATAATGAAAAATGGGCCAAGCAGGGCTTTTTGTGTTTTGTTTCTTTTGCTTAAAGAAACATCCTAAAGGAGATAGTGATTCAAGAAGCAAAAACTAGAGGTCTCCCTGGAATGTTATAGCAATGTCTTAGCTTCAGTGAAAACGAATTAGCTGGTTTATTATGAGTATAAAAATTGATCAAAGGATATAGAAAATGCCTAAATGAGTAGCATATGTAAGCATTTCAGCAATCACTTGCATTCTTTTTAAAGGAGGACAATGCAAGAAAGCAAGCATCACACCCACACCTACCTACAGGAGTGTCATTTGACTCCACAGTTGGTGAAAGAAAAGCTAATTCATAAGAAAAAAGGAAAAGTAAAACAAATAAAAATAAACTAGTGTAAGTAAAATGGATTTCTATTATTTAAGCAAAGGAATTTTTAATGCAAAATAGTCATACTGGCCTAATCTGTAGTTTGTTACATTTGCTAAAAAGTAAGTGCCCCACATAATCAATACCTTTTAAAATAGAAATTTAACGAGAGAAAAATTTAATTCATCAATGAAAAAAAATCAGGAAGTTCTGATGTCATAGTTGGATCAATTTTCTTATTAAAAATACATGGGTCTCTCTGTGAAAAGATTAATATGCATATATATAAGGATACATTACCTTGATATCTTTGAATTCTGCCTTTTCCAAATGGCATTGGTAGATTCAGAGGAATATAATGTTCATGATTGCACACCACACGGAGAAATTCAAACTTGTATTCAAAAAGGGTCTACAGGAAAAAATGTTTAGTCATAAATTAAATATCTCACTAGATATTTTATTCAGCATCCTAAAAAGCCTATTAGACATATATATCCCCAATCCTCAGCTTCTTGACTCTTTTGGAACTGTATGTTCCATATTTTACAGATTTTAAAATGGCTGGAAGGATTTGGTTGAAAAATGAGAACACACTTCATTAAACAATGTCCTCTACTGACTTTTAGGGCATTTATTATTTATGTTCCTCCGACTTCAATAAAAGATTTCAAGATGCTTATTCTTATAGACACAGAATCAATACAATAAAAAATTACTAAGGCAGAGATTAAAAATAAAACAAACAACTAAGGGAAAAGATGTAGAATGATATTCTACCACAGAAAGGTTACATGATTACCTCTGTTATCATGTTAAGTAAACTATAACTTGCAACTAAATACTCTTAGTTTTGGTGTGGAGAAATCAGTTTAGGTATTTACGAGAAAATCAACAGGTAATGTTTAATTCTCATTTGGGATTACTGTGTCACTAATATCTCACACACATACTGATGAAGTATTAGTATCTCTGAATAGGGTCTCATAGTGCCTCCCGGACTAATGTAAATGGAGAGAAATAGGTGCACTTCCAGATGTAAATCAGAGAGAAAAAAAAGGAAGAGTATATAATATCCACACTACCTTTGGGTCTCCAGGAGCAAAGCAGCTGATGTAGTTGTTGATCTGCTTAAACACAAAGCCTCTGTCCATAAAGGTGAAACATCTCTGTGGAGAGAGAGAACTTGCAAAGGTAAGTATCTCAGGGCCAAACTTTTTGGAAAGTTGAGTTCAAATCAATGTTTATTGTTAATAAGTTTAACCTTTAGCATGAAAACATGCAATCGACATTGACTAAGTGCCTATTATGAACTAGTCACTCTGTGAGTTTGCTACTTAAACAGAACATTTTAGTCATGTGGCTAAGATAATTGTTAATGGAAATACTAACCTTGATGAAGACAGCAAGGCTATGATTTGCATTTTTAGATGCCTCTGGGTTATCTCTAAATTTCTGAGTGATGTGTGGCATCAGCATATTAACAACAGTTTCGACTGCATGGTGATAGGATGCAGGAAATCTCTGGTTTCGCAATAACTGAAAAGAATTTAAAGCAAACATTTATTTTTGAAGTTGCATCCCTTTGGAAACAGAAATCTTATCCTGGAGTCCATTTTTAAAATTCAGAGCTCTACTCTTTTTTATGTGAAATTAGATAAGATGAATTATTCTTTCTTCTTTCAAAGTACTACACAAATATTTAAATACTTTAAATAAATGCTGTGGATTAGCCCTGAAGATCTCAAACTTCAGCGTGATAAAGATCACTCTAGTAGTGTTTGTGAAGATGTGGGACTTCAGCCTCTGCTTCTAGAGATTCTGAATCAGGAACTTGGCAGAGGGTGAAGAGAAGAAATAGGGACCTGAATTTTCACTAGGCACTTTGGGTGATTCTAATGTCTGTACTGTGAAGAGCTCTCTTTAAAAAACAATGGCTTGGGTTTAAGTTTTAGTATCGAACTGTAAATCCATGGAGTGATGATTGGACATGATCAGTTTAAACTGCTTAGAGGCAGAGCTCTTCAAATGAAGTTTACATAACAATTTTTCCCCATCAAGAATGCTTTCCTAATAAATTAAAGCTAGCCTACTTAGCAATTAGCCATTTATTTTACATATTCTACATGTCAGGCACTGTACTAGTTATTTTTAAGTACTTTTAAATTAAATTCTTAGAAACCCCCTTATGAACTTAATTCTAAATGTATAGATGGTAGGTGCCTCTTCAGTCACACAGCTAACAAGTGGCAGAGTAGAAGATACAAACCCAGATCTACCATCAGTCCAAACGAGGCTCTCTCAGCCAGGTGATGCTGTACTTCCCTCTTCCCCACCCCCTCAAACTGGAACTACTTATTGAGAGCCTGCAACTTGAATGGCACTAAACTAGAGGTGCCTTCCTGCATTCAACGCTAACAGCCACAAGGGGGGGATATTTTCTTCCCCATTTTACAGATGAGGAAACTGAAGCTTGAGAGAGCTAACTTTCAATAGCCCCCCCTTTCCTTCCCCCTGATTTCTACAGGGGCACGTGGCTGCACCACATTCCCCAGACTAACTTGTAGCTAATATGGGCCATCTGCTTTGTTCTGGCTAATGGGTGGTAAAGAGGAATTGACATGCCATTTCCAGGTCATGCCCTTAAAAGAAGTTGCTTGCCTTCCACTCTCTCTTCTTTGCGCTGCCTGCTTGTTTCTGGTGGTGATGAACCAGCTTCTCAACCATGCGGATGAGGGTCTCACCCTAGGCTGAATAATAGGCTAGAAGGTGCTGGAGTCCCTAAATGACCTGCCTCACTCTCCAAACTATCTACGAGCTCATAATTTCCAAAGAGAGAAATGAATCTGTCTTATTTAGGTCGCTATTATTTTGGCCTCTTTTAGAGCAGCCAAACCTGTATCCATGTCAAACAAATAGTGTTTTGTAAAGCTAGAACTGAAACCTAGATATTTCTTCATGCAAGCATATATTATTCCTATGTATTAAATACCAGAACTTAGTGAAATTCTGAAACACCAGCTTTATAATACTCTCAATTTTCAAAACACTAATACAAAATTTTGTGTACTTATGTAAGCTAAAATATTCAGTGAAGTAAGGATAAAGCAATACGAATTTGAAGTTTAGCTAATTTCCAAACAGAGCAACACATTTTGAAATTCCACAGGGATTTTGCTCCATAAATGTGACCAGTAAGTCTATATCCTGGGGTGTTAGCCTCAATAAATTATCAGCATCTGAGAGCCTAGTACCGGCTAGCTCTAACCATCAGCCAGCTACCCAAGCTGGCCAATTCTGAAAAAGAGAAATGTCTGCGGCTTTCAGAATGGGGCCAAGTCAATGGCTGCTAAAATCATTAGATGAAAGTTGATGGAGAATTATATGTAATGGATGGATCAGGTAGTACCAACTAAACCCATTAATCAATATTATCATTGCTAAAAGTGGGACAACCAGATTTTAGATGTCTCCTTCTGTGATATAGTAGAACCACCATGAAATATACTTGCCATTAAGAAAACTGAACCTGAACCTAATTGAGACTTGAGATATAACGAAAAGTTTAAAGAAAATACATGTCAACACCATACGGCTATAATCAGTGTTGTAGAAATGTGGGAAATTCTACAGGACAAATGATGGACTTTTTTCAACAAATATATGATATTAAAAAACAAATGAACAACAACAACAACAAAAACAAATGAACAAATGAAGAAAGAACAGTGTAAGAGTCACTGAATCGTAAAGAGACATCAATCAAATGCAATGTATGGGTCTTGTTGAGATCCTGATTCAGACAAACCAACTGTAAAATGGCATTTTCAAGACATCTGGGAAAACTGAATACAGATTTGTGTTAGATGATAAAAAAAAGTATTGCTTGTTTTGTTGGGTGTGATAACAGTATAGTAGGGCTTTTTAAAAAGGCCTTATCTGTTAAAGATGACAGATTAAAGCTTTTATAGGTGAAATGTTTCGTATAATGTATGAGAACTGCTTTAAAATACTCTAGGAAAAAGTGTAGGAGGCTGGATATTTAGAGCAAAAAAAGTCACAATGTTGATAACTACTAAAGCTGGGTGATAACATGAGATTTGTTAACACTATCCCCTCTAACTTTGAATTTATTTGAATAATTCTAAAACAAAGAGTTTTTATTAAAAAGAAAGAAAACGTGGTGAAGAATGGTGGATAACTGACAAACCAACCCATCACTAATACTCTTCAGTGATTAGGAAATGACAACTCAGCAACTTTGAAGGCTGAAATGAAGTTCTCCCTTCAGTGACAAATAGCTGCTGTCAGGACTCCTAATTTGGCAACCAAACTAACTAAAAAGCCTTTTTATGAGCTGAGACATGCATCTTAAGTAATAAACACCTAAGTAATCAGATGCATTTATGAGATTAATATAAACTGAAATGGAAGGAAAAACTTCTAGGTGAATGGGCTGATGCCCAGGGTTTTGAGTATATAAGAGCTAGGTCAGACAGAGGAGAGGACACTGAGACAGTAAGAGACTCCTCAGCCAAACAAAACCCCGGCTCCTTACCATGTCCTGCTGTGGGATCTCTTGGCAGCGCTGCTGCAGCATCCCCAATGGCCCAGCCACCACCATCTGCTCCTCTGACAAATGCTGCCAGTGTGGGGTCTGCCTGCTCAGCACCTGTCCATATGAGATCAGCCTCCTCCAGCCGACCTGCTGTGACCCCTGCACCCCTCCCTGCTGTGAGCTGGATACCTATGTGCCATGCTGCTGGCTGCTCAACTCCTGCCACCCGACTCCTGGGCTGAGTGGGATCTGCCTGACAACCCACACTCAGCCTTGCTGTGAAAACCCCTGTGAGCCCTGCTGTTAACAAGTGAAGTCTTGGCGGAGACCTAGTGATGGGGCTAAACTGCATTCTACATGTCATTAGGATTTCAACAATAGCTGCTGCCCAAATCCCAGCTTCACATGTAAGGACTTCAGAACATCTTTCAAATTTTCAGTTCTTTGTTCCTAATTGTGTCCTTCCACATGCATGTGAGGTTGAGAGAGCTCTTTTCTATGGGCTATTTTACTGCTCTCTGAGATACAATAAATAAGACTACTAGTTAATAACTTCATTTTTTCCGGCTTAACAAACAAGAAAAATAACAATAAAAACCTAATGGGGCTGAGAAGAAATTTGTAAAATGGTACTTTTGGCATTTTGAAGTTGCTTCTTCTTATTATATTATTTCCTCTCCCTTCTACTTTGCCTACAACTTCTCTTTTTCCTCCTACTTCCTCTGTTATTTTCATTCACAAAAATCAGTATCTGTATCCTCTCTCTACATACTCTCTGTGTTTATGTCTCTCTCTAGCCTGCTGGTGCCTGGGAATGGTACCTCTGATTTCTGATTACAGGAAAGGTAATTAACCTATGGCCCAGCTGCTGTGCTATAAAATCCATTGCTGTATTTGCACCTCGGCCACACTTTGCACAGACTGCTCCCATCCAATGAAGGAGAGTGGCAGAGATACTAAGGCCAGCTTGCTTCTGGGAGACGTGAGATTACTTTGACAGTCAACTTTGGCTCGAGCACTTTCCAATAGCCCTGCTGGACTCTCTTAGCACTATGCTCCCCTGCTTCCCTCCCTCTTTCACCTGGGGTCAGACCTGTACTGCAGACTATTGGCTCTCCCAGGTTCCCATCCCAACTTCCCTGATAGTCATTACCTTAATAAATCCCTTGCATGGATAATCCCATGGACAACCTGGATGGTCTCAGTTCTTTTCCCCAGAGAAAAGCTTAGGCTTTATGGTCTCAGCAAATGGGGTTCACAAATCTATTTCTTTAGTTTTGTCTGTTCTCTGTCTTGTTCAAGCTTGAATCTCTACCTGCCAACTGGAAATTTCTGTTGGATGCATTATGGCCCCTTATAGCAACAACTGTTAGTTATCTGCCAATATTTGTTCTCTCCTTTCCCTCCATTGGTAACAGAATATCAACTTTTTAACCCACAATACAGACTATAATTTCCAGTACCCCTTGCAGCTAGGTGTGGTCATGTAACCAAATCTGTCCAACAGAAAAAAGTGGCAGAGCTGTGCATGACTTCTGGGTGATGTCCTTAGAGGGAAAAGGGAAAAGGTGTGTCTTCTCCTTCCCTCCTTTCCCCTCCTACTGTGGATGTGGTGGTGAAGCAAGCCTAATGGTGAGGATGTAGGCAGCACTCCAGGACAAAGCAATGAGATGGAAGGAGCCTGATCTCTGATAACTTTGTAGAACAGAATCCCCTTATGAGCTTGGACTTTCATGTGAGAAGAAATGAACACTTTTTCTTGTTTAAATCACTGTTACTTTAGGTCTCAGTCACAGCAGCTGAACCTATAACCTAACACACACCTAAAGCTTAAGCCACCCCCAGCATAATAGAGCACCTTCAAACTTTCCAGGTAAACCACCTTTTCTACTCTATTATCCTTCTCAAAAGCTTTATTCTTCTGTGCTCACAAATTTGAAATCTAGGCCTTTTTATTCCCAATCATGTCTGATGCTACTATGTTCTGTTTTTAAAGTGAGGTTTATTTAGGCATAAATTACATACAATAGAACTCACCCTTTAAAGTCTACAGTTTGATAAGTCTTGACAAGTGTATATAGTCATGTGGCTACCAGTATAATCAACATAGAACATTTGCCTCACCTATAAAAGGTGAGTCAATTCCCTTCCCCCACCTCTGGCTCCCAGCAACCACTGCTCTGCTTTCTCTCCTGCAGTTTTTCTTTTTCTAGAATGTCAGATAAATGAATTCAAACAGTATGTGGTCTTTTGTATCTGACTTCTTTCGCATAACATACTGCCTTTGAGATTCAATCATTTGCTGCATGAATCAGTACTTTGTTTTTAATCCTGAGTAGTATTTCATAATATGGAGGTAACACAATTTGTTTATCCATTCACTAGTTGATGGTCAGTAGGTTGCTCCCAATTTTGGGCTATTATGAACAAAGCTGCTATGAACATTTACACACAGGTCTTTGTGTGGAAATACACTTTCATATCTCTCCAGTAAATACCTAGAAATAACTGTTTCTTTCTTAATATAAACTCTTATTCGGTCATAATGTTCTCCATCCTTATCATCCCTCCCAGTGCTAGATCTTCATTAGCTCCTTTTAAAATTACTACACCATAACATGTCGTTTCATATTATTTCAGTTAGAGAACTAAAAAAAAAAAGAAATATAAAAAGCAACAATTCAATTAATCACTCCATAGGCTATTTATGCTAGGTGCCCAGAATGTCTTAACATAATAAACTCTGAGGGTAGGTAGGTAGACTCACTGATATGAAAGTTTCCAAGTCACTCTGCTGTCTTTTATATTCTCTTTTATCTTGTCACTCCTGCTATAAAACCTATTCTACTTCTCCATGGCTTGCTGATTGGTTTTCAAAGTCCCCCATAATCTCATCTTTGTTTCTAAGCTAACATTATTTTTCAATCTTTCCCCTCTACTCTCATTCTAAACATCCTGAGAGCAAGCCACAGAGGCCCTTACCTCTGCATGAGCTGTTTCCTCTACCTAATACTCATTTTCCTCTCTCTAATTCATGCATCCTTTACAGTCCAGGTAAAAAGCCATTTCTATCCCCATACTAATCTTCTATCATTCTTGGATATGACACCTTACCTACATCTTCCTCCACTCTTCTCTAAATGTTCCAAACTGAATATTTTCTTTCTCCAATAGACTATGTCAGCTTCAAAGCTGAGGATTCACACTCTACTTCAGTCACATATCTCATCTGTGCTGTTGCCCAGCTGTTCAAAACACTCATTCATGAGATCAAAGGTGATGGTAGAGTTATACAGAAAAGGAAAGGCTTAATGAATGAGTATGAGTGCTGAATCATTTTATTGATATGTCTTTTAATCTCTAGCATCTTAGAGCAGCTAGAAGTAAAAACCTAAAATTGTGGAATTGTAACCCATACCAAACTCTGAAATCTGTTCTATAACTAGTCGCCACGATGTATTTTGAAATTTATTGCTTCTTCATATATATGTTATTTTTCACAAAAAAGAGAGAAGTAAAAACTAAATGTAAAGGGTGGTACGATGGTGGCTCAGTGGCAGAATTCTTGTCTGCCATGCCAGAGACCTGGGTTCGATTACCGGTGCCTGCCCATGCAAAAAAACGAAAAAAAATACTCATACATGGACAGAAGCATGGATATTAACATTCCCTGTCATGATGTTCAATGATTATAAGTTTGGTTTAGGGAAAGTTCAAGCAGTTCACTGAGAATATGTACTACAGCACCCTTCTTCAATTAAAAAAATTAAAACTCTTTCCTTGCTCAATGAAGTCAGAAAATGGCAAATGTTAAACAAGTAATGCTTATTAAAGGGTATATATTCATCCTATCTCATACCAGGTTTCCCAACTTCTTTTGTTGACGAATACCTGTGGAATGCTAGCAATTTACTTGGTTCAGTGTGGGAGGAAAGGATATTCAAACCCAGTCTGCTGAAATTATAGCTGCTAAATATAAATGACAGAAAAGAAACACCTAAAAATGTTGACCATAGGGGCAGAGGGGGTGGGGAAGGCTGTTTGGTAGGCCTTGATGAGGTCTCTCTCATATTTCCCTCAAAAAACATTTATTGTAAATTCCAAGCACAAGCAAAGCACTAGAGACTGACATAGTCATATATAATCAATACAAACTGCAGATCCATCTGTTGTGATCAGGAAATGACTTATGTTAGATGCAAGTCCAAAGAGATGCTCTAATTCACACTCTTCCTCAGTAAATTAAGTGTGGTTTTTTTGGCTGGGGCCTGGAAGGTGGACACAGGTGGCCTCCTCCCCCTTTCAGAAAGAGCGCAGCATTAAAAGGAAGCTTAACCCTATGAAAATGTATCCCTCGCTATAAATATGCATCAGCTGGAGCCACTCTACTAATACTGGGTGTATACACTGAAGACCAGCTCAACATGATCGATGCTAGATATCCTCAGAAAGGGAAATTTAAGCAAACTGAAAAGATTATCTGGCTCTTATTTGAAACCACAGCCCAGTTGTTCCTACAAGACTAATATACATCTGCTTATGCCACTTTGACAGACTCACCAATGAGGAAAAGAAAATCAGGATCAGGGTTATAAAGACATTGGAAGAAATTAATAATCTTCATTCTAAAAACATAAAACCTCTGAAGGGATTTGATCAAAGTTTTGGAAATCATGAATGGTTTAGGAATGGTGAACATGAACTTGTTTCCTAAATTCAAAACACTAGAATTGGGAACTAAAGAATGACGGGCTCAAGATGTAAATATAAGACAAAATATAAAACCTAATTCAAACATAAAATTCATAACTGCTAGGAAATGAGACAAACTGAATGAAGGTTTCAAAAAACCTTCTAGACAGTCATAGATCAATAATGCATGATTAATAAGACAGAGTGGCATGGTATCTGAGATGACATGGAAACAGAAACCATCTTAGAATTCATTATTCCTCCTGAAGTAGAGAGCACTCAAAAAGTGATCATGTTAAACTATACAAAGTGGTAAGCAGGTTATTTGAATTTCTTTTTTTTTCAATACAATTTTATTGAGACATATGCACATATCATACTATTCATCCAAAGTACACAGAGTTCACAGTTATCATCACAGAGTTATGCATTCATCACCTAAATCAATTTTAGAGCATTTCATTGCTCCAAGAAAGAAAAGAAAATCCAAAACATTTCAACACCCTTATGTTTCCCTAGCATTGCCCCCTAGCACAGGTGTGGTACATTTGTTACTGCTGATGAATATTAAGATATTACTGTTAACTATAGTCAATAGGTATATTTTTCCTATATACCATGCTTTTATGAACTCCTTGTAATAGTGCTGTGTATTTGCGCTAGTTCATGGAAGAAATTTTTTATATTTGTCCTGCTAATTATAGTCACAGTCCACCACAAGATTCACTGTGTTACACAGTTCTATGTTTTAGCCTCTAGCTTTCAGTGCTACCATCACTGAATTTCTTTTTCTAATAAATTATGTTTTGGTTAAGTTTTCTCCTTTTGGAAAAAGAAAAAAATGAAAAATGCCAATGGTTGCATTTTTAAGCATAGGTGAATAACAATTTAAAAATAAACTACTTCTAAAAACTCTCGGAATACTGTTTTAGGACCAAGATATAATTAACTTATGGAAAAGATTGTACATGATAGCATTTTAGTGGGTTGTGCAAAGTTACAAAGAGAAATAAACTACTTCCCAGAAGTACTAGAGAATGAAGTTATAAGGCTGCAAATGGCAGAACACTGGGGAAAAGACTGACACTGACTACAGCACTAATTCCCAGCTCTGCTAAATTGTTTGACCCTGGGCAGGCCACTTCACAGGTCTACATTTCTGCCTACACTTCTCCTTCCATATCTGCAAAATAAGGGAGGAGATGAACCAGAAAGCACCTTTCCCATCCTTACCATCCCTTAAATTCTGTGGTTTACTTTAGAATATTGAAACAGAACACACAAAAATCAATTCCTTTATTACTTTTCTAACACAGTACTCAGAAAGATACCATAGATACTTTACGAATGTATGTCTTGTGTTTTTGGACATTTGCATGACCTCTCTAGACCACCACTCACATGGTCTTTTTTCTGCTGTCACAGGAAAGCCCACACAGGCTTGTAGTTCCTTGGACGTGTGAAGCAGTGTCCCAGCTCTTTACCACCACAGTTCTCTTCTCTGCCAAAAGTGTTCATTCTCCTTCACATCTAGCCAACCCCTAATTTACACTTCAAAGCCCATCTCAATTCACACCTCACCCAGGCAGGCTTTGACACCCCCTCCCCCATTCTTCTGGAGCACTCTGTCCCCACCTCTGTCTGATCACTTGAGATAAGGTGACTTTTGGTTTTTTCTATGTTGTCAAACCTAAACTCTTTCAGTGCAGAAACCATGCCATATTAACCTTGTAACCCTCAGGACTCAACGATTTCTTTCTGAATGAATCAATGATAGTTTTAAATATGAAGTCACTACTCTCTCTAAAGTGATCACATTTATTTACGGAAGAGACCAAACATAATGAAAAATCCAAGGGGACCTTAAGCCTATCCCATACACAACAACATTTTAAACAGAAAAGTAATAAATCCAAATGACTTTCTTTCTTTGAGTGTATGTGTGCATGTGCGTGTGTGTGTGTGTGTGTGTGTGTGTGTTTAGATGCATACTGCCAGTAGACAATCTGTTAGATTTTTCCTTGGCAGGCTGTCCTGGCATCATTTGGCTGGTACATTACTCTGTGACAGGCAGGGCCCACTTCCATCTGGCAACTCCTTGGACACTAAAATCAGAATCCTTAACAAGATTTAAAAAACAAAAAAAGGAACCCACATGGTGAGGCATTAGCACCTGCACTGCTAGAGGAAAGTACAGCTTTAGCTTCTGAACAACCAGCCTTCTGCCTGACAAAAGTCTAGCAGCCTTGCACAAGGCTTTCAGAGAGTTCAAATACTTTGCTTGGGAGTCCTAGATTTTGAGCAGCTCTTCCTATTGCTTCTTTCACCTACCTGCAGGACTCCAATGGCATAAGAAATCATTATGAGAGGGACTTCTATACAATTCCAATAAGACAAACATTCATATTCATAATGACAACTCTGAGACACTGTATGGTTCAGAAGGAACTTTGGAATCATCAAAATGGGAAAGCTGCATTGCCACAAAATGGGAAAGTTACACTGTATTTACTGCATTTGAATTTTATAAAAACTTAATGCCTCAGACTCAAACAAAGGCTGCTCACACCACAATGGGATCAGTTCAGAGCTGAAACCATGCATCTCATGGCAAAGGCCAATAAGAACCTGGGTACGACATGGAAAACACCCACAAAGTCACAAATCTAGACCCCATCTCAAGGAGGTGCTAGGGGAAAGAGAGGAAATTTAAGACTAAGCATTTATGGCAAAGAGACTGAGTTATCACAGAGTTCATTAATTCATTAATACAGAGGACAAGAGACTGACTCAGACAATTCTATCCTAGACCCTGAGGAATGTCTAAAAGATGGTCAAGAGAATAATAAACACTGGGAAATGGCATTTTAAATTAATGGTTAAACTACTATTCCCATTTCAACAAACTTGAAATTTAGCGAGCTAGTAAAAAGAAAAGGTATTGTTTTTCTTTGGACTTAATGACACAGAGATTCAGGAGCAAGCTTTGAAGCCAGACTGGTTTCAAAACCTGACTCCCCTACTCACTTGCAGCATGAACTTGGGCAAAACTCAAGCATTGGCCTCAGTTTTCTCATCTATAAAATGAGGGTAAGAGTAATATTTTCTTCACAGGGTTGTTATGAAGCTAAAAGGATGTATTACTTATAAAGTACTAATACTGGTGCTGTAATTGGCACAAAGAAAGCATGAATAAACATTAGCTACTAAATGTAGTGACACTTGATATGAAGTAACATACCTTAACTTTGGAGTTCTCAATCAAATGCTGAGCCATGGATTTTATCAAAACATCAAAGAAAAACCATGAATACTGAAAGGGAAAAAAAATGATCCCAATAAGAAAAGCAACAAATAAGGAGGTAGGAAGTTAGGCTTACAATGCTATTAACATGAAACAGATATGGCTCTAAAACACCACTGAATATCTTAGCAAATTATTATCAAACCAAAGAGGGGCTTGGCAGATGTTCTTCTGCTTTCACATGTTCAACAATAAATAACTCCACTCAACCAGGAAATAGGGTACATATGCTCAGCATGGTATAATCTAACAAGTTTCTGCTACTCAAAATTATGTGCAATCTCTTCCCATAGTTGAGCCTAACATTTGGTGATACCTGCCCTTATAGTCCCTAAGTCAGAGTCTTCTAGTACATTTTAATTTGATTATAAGGACTTATTAATATTCAAGAGCTAATAGAATTCTGAATATAGTGATACTTTGCAGCTCCCATCTCAACACAGCAGCAAACCTGGTATTGAAGTACAACTCTGCTACCCCTTTTCAGAGTTGCTGACAGTCTTTCAGAGCTCACAAAAAATGGATAGTCTATGGAATCTGAATTTTCTTTAATTAGTTTCAATGTTGCAGAGACATACTAGCTATCCCAACATACCTTAAGTAGTTTGTTGCTGGTGAGGAAATCTGCAGAAGGCTTGAGAATTGTGGTCATAGATTTGGTCAGTTCTTCATGCACTGTCTTATACTCAGAAGCAACATATGGCTCAGCTTTATAAGCATACTTTGAAGAAAAAGGAAAGATACTTTAATGTACTGGTTCTCAAACTGGGCTGAAAGCTCTAGTGGCTCCAAAGAATAAAGATGAGGGATGTGGGTACAGTTTCATTGGTGGGAGAGGAAGGTATGGGAATGGAAAGTGGGAAGGGTGATTGTCATTTAATAGAAAAGGGGAGGTTCATGATGTCTTCAGAGAGCATGCCAAAGTATGTAAATCAACTAACTCAGTCACGTCATTGGTATTTCAGCCCTATAGCTCTATCTTCATCAAGGGCTGCAAGGACTGTGTCATGTAACATTCGGCAACTGATACCCTGAAAAATCCAAACTTCATTTTTTAAAGTAAGTCATAGCTATTAAGTCTCAAAGGTATCTAAAACTTATTAGAATTTATGTGTTTTTTAGAATAGTAAATACTAGAACATTTATTGAATGTTTGTGCCAGCTTGAAACTATTATGTACCCCAGAAAAGTCGTGTCTCTTTCTCATTCAACATTGCTGGTGGGATCTTTTTGATTGTTTCCTTGGAGATGTGACCCATCCAAATGTGGGTGGTAAACTTTTGATTAGATGGTTTCCATGGAGATGTGTCTCCACCCATTCAAGTTGGGGATGCTTACTGGAGCACTTTAAGAGGGAAACATTGTAGAAAAGGCTCAGTGCCAACAGAGTCAACAGAACCAACAGAGCCCATGCAGCCAGAGATCTTTAGAGACGAAGAAGGAAAACATCCTCAGGGGAACTGCATGAAATAAGAAGCTGAAGAGAAAGCTAGCAGACATCCCCATGTGCCTTCCCAGCTGAGAGAGAAAGCCAGAACCCTATCAGTACTTTCTTTGGAGTTAAGGTAACCCCTTGTTGGTTCCTTAAATTGGACATTTTCACAGCCACAGAACTATAAACTTGCAATTTGAAAAATTCCCTTTTTAAAAGCTTTTCCATTTCTGGTATATTGCATCTGGCAGCTTACAAACTAAAATAATGTTGTATATAAAAAAAAGAATTTGGGAATGGGGAGCTACTGCTTAATGGGTAAAAAGTTTCTGTATGGTCTGACGAAAGAGTTCTGGAAAGAGTGGTAAAGGTTGCATATCATTGTGAAAGTACTTAATGCCATTGAATTGTACACTTAAAAATGGTTAAAATGGTAAACTTTAAGCTATTTATTTCTTACAACAATAACAAAAGGGATAAAAAAAAAAAGAACCTCATGACATTTACCCTAATGACATCTCTTGCTGTTCCAAAGTCATCTAATTGGATTGTGACCAGAGCTAACTTGGGAGGAGTTTTATTGGAAATTTTAGATGGTAAAGAGAAAAATGAAGACACCTGGGTATACTAGAGGTCTAGTCAAGAGCAATTCAAAGTTCTTCTTTAAAGTTTCATGTCATTTTGGGTCACGTTATTTGTACAACACAGTAAAAGAAATATAGCTGAAAGAATAAAATTAAGTAAATAAATGAACAGGTGTCCCTCTTTGGACTTCTCATTCAGGTATACGTACTGGCCATAAAGTAAAGAAGAGAAAGCATAGGTAAGTTTTAAGTATATCCCAAAATAACTAGACTTAAAAAAAAAAAGTCCTTAGAAGGAAAACTGGAGAGCCACAGATATAAATGTGAGTTTATTTTACATACCTTAACATATGACCTCAAGTGGCTCTCCAATCCTTCCTCATGGCACTGGGCAACCACATGAATAATGACCCTACATAGCACAAGAACGAATAAAGCAATGAATAATAACATGAAAATGGAAACATTTCATTGTTGTCACAGTACAGCAGAACAATGATGATGCTACTGGCACCACAAAAAAGCAAGGAATTAGACATGGTCTCTATAAATGGGCTCAAAAGAAATTTCTTAAAAATAATGTTCAACATACAAGAGCATCCCAGATATGTATAGTTGGGCTCCAGCTATGGACACACTGAAAGAGAAGATGTATATCTACCCGTCCACTTATCTTACCGTGTCACATTGACTGCAACCTCCTCCTGGGTGGCTCTGGTGAGGACTCGGAAGAGCTGGTTTAAGATGGTGGGCAAGAAGGCGATCATGACGTGGCCTTCCATTGCATGCAGACTCTATGGGCATGGAATGGCAAAGGAAACACTGTCTTTTTAAAAGTAAACCAACTCAAAAGTAATATCTTCCCAGTTTCAAGTAAAGATAGAAAAGCTCCATTTTCTAAAGCAGGGCCCCTGAAGATGTCCACATCCTATGAATATATTATATGGCAAAGTGAAATTAAGGTTGCTAATCAGCTGACCTTAACGTAGGGGGATTATCAGGGATTATGCAGGTAGGCCCAAATTATAATGGTCTTTTAAATTGGAAGAAGGAGGCAGAGGAGGAAAGCAGAGAGAGATTTAACTACAGAAGAACACCAGAAAAAGGCTATGTTGTTGAGTTTGAAGATGGAGGAAAGGGCTACAATTCAAGGAGGGTAGACAGTCTCTAGAAGCCAGAAAAGGAAAGGAAAAAATAAATTTTCCCTTAGAACTTCCAGAAAGAAGCAAAGCCCTGCCAACACCTGGATTTCAGCCCAGTGAGACCCATGTAGGACTTTTGACCTACAGAACTTTATTATTTGAAATAAAGTTTATTATTTAAATAATAAACATTTGTTGTTTTAAGCCACCAAGTTTGTACTGATTTCATACAGCAGCAAAAGACTAACACGAAGGCTCTTTTTATAGTCACGTGGGGTCTCTGTTAGAAGATGTTGTAGCAAAGCAGCAATTCTCCAAATTCTCATTCCTTGCTTAAACCAAACAAACCTCTACCCATCTCTCACATTTCATATATTCTATCCCCATAATTAGAATGCCCATTTAGTTACTCTCCTTCTTCAAATGTTCCCCCGACTAAATCATTCTGACAAAATGCGTCTAGACAAACTCTACCTTAACTCTTGCTGCTCAATGATTCCAGGACCTCCCTAACCCCTATACAGAGCTGGGATTGGCTATATGTATTATTTCTTAGTTTTATGTATCCACCTAGCAATAATTCACCAAGTTTGTATTATCTCTTACAATGAACTAGAAGTTCATTAAGAGTGGGACCACAGTCACCACTTCTCATAACAGTGCTCTGTATTTAGTAAACACTCAATAGGGAGAGCCTATGCAAAGTGATTTTATATACAGGGGAAAGAATGTGGTCTAGAAGTCCAGTACTATTTCTAAATCCAGCTTTTGCTACTATTGACAACCACATAGAAGTTGTGATTGTCTACACATCTAGGCAAAAGTACCCTTTCAGAGGCTTCCAAGGGACAAGAATAACATGACGAAACAGAAAACTCAATCTATTCCAATCTCATTAAAAAAGTATCACTAAGAAAGCCATCTGATACCTTAAGGTATTTTACAAGTTCATTCCCTAAGGCCTGGGCTCCAGATTCGGTTTTCTGACAGTACTGGAAAAAATTATGTAAATGCTGGTCCTGAAAAAAAAAAAAAAGAAAAGAAATCCTATTAACATTAACACATACGCTGTGGAAATAGAAATATTTGCTTATTGTAGCATGCATGTTTTTGCTTGACTCTGCAATGGATCACATAGAAGTGACAACATCAAAAACTGCTCAAAGATCCCCCAACAAAAGAGGAAATCTATTGAGAAATGTGACCTGTATCATTTATTTATAGCAGTGTGTATTTCTTTAAAAAAAAAAAAAAGAAAGAAAAAGAACTATAGAGTAAAAATATATCCATAGAGCATATCAGTTAGGATTCTGTTTGGCAAAACAAATGTGCAATCTCAGTCACGGAGGAATCACTGTTAATTGAACAGCACATACCTGAGTATATACTGTAGAAACAAGATGAGTTGAAACTTTCAACAGTGGCTTCCCTCCATCTACCCATTTAATTTCTGGACCATAATGCTGAAAAGAATATGGAGGAAAAAATATCACAACAGATGAATTATCCTGGTTTCAGATATGATGTCATCTAACAACGAGTGTACTATAGAGGTGTTACATGCCCAAACTGCTTCAAAGATTTGATAGATGTGCCTGATCCACAGCAGGAATGCAAGTGTTATTGATTTCTGTCCCCTTTTTTCCTTACAAGATTAATGCTATTTATACTATATTTTCTAAGTTATCTTTTTTATTTAGTTGCAGCTGCATGAATTACTGTACAAGTGAGAGGCAAAGAATCCTATTTCAGCAGTAACTTAACCAGATTTGAATTCAGGATTCTGAAGGAGATGGTACCAGATAAAGCAAGCACAACGGTATATAATATGCCTGGCTTACTTACCAGCCAGGCATCTGTTCCATTTATTTTAACTTCTGAAACCTCTATTTTTCTCATGTTAGATTAGGAATTTATAACGGAAAGTTATATGATTTACCCTTATTTTGGTAAATTTTAACTATTTTTTCATAACATGGGTCCACATTTGGCACAATATAAAATAGAGAAACACTTAAAGGTCATTTATAACAAAGTGAAACAGATCTCATCTAAGTTTGTTATAAAAGGGAAGTCTATACATTTGAGACGGCTAACAGAATACAATAACCAAAAAAAATTATTGGAGAAATCTAAAAGAAATCAAGGTTTCACAAATCAGAAAGGTATCAGAACTGGCTAACATATGGATTAGAGATTTGCTTATTAGACATATATTAAGTAGGAAAAAATTCCTAATAGTTTGCATGACTCAATTCATTTGAGCACAGTTAGTTTGCAGAGACAGACTTCTACCACATTCAGTAGCTCCAAGTCTCTACTTCTCTGCAGAGGTGCTGCTAGTTCAGGGCTCCTAAAAGGTCCACACTATAATTATGAGAGTGTGATAACTGTTAATTACCTTCCAATGGCGTAAGCTGACTTGGAAATGAATAACTAAAACCACAATGTTGGGACTGGCAAAAAACATTGTGTGCTTTTTAATTGTTATTGTTTTAGTTGTTTTTAATGTTTTCTGAAGGAATTCAGATAAACCAATGTAAAAATCCTTATACCCTGCCCATGCCAATCTCTTGGTAGCCGAGGTAGCCAGATGGAAGATTAGCTGACACAGAGATGTGCTGCTCATTAGTCACAACCCTTCCATCTTTCAGGAGAGGAAGCCAGGAATATCCAACTGTTGAAAACAAAGAACACAAAACTTAACTCTTGCGTGTAGGAAAACTTATGAAAGACAGCCAATGTGACTAAATTGCCTAATCTTTAAGAACTGTTAGTATCAGCCAGATACAATACATTGAAAAGGTCTCAAATATAGTCTCAACAGAACATTGTCTACAGTGACCTTTGCCCTCTTTGGCATTAGAATTCTGAAATTATCTTTCATAAACATTTAAATATACAACCCAGGCATAGTACCTTCACAAAATTCATGTAAAAACCCGTTTAGCAAAAGGATGCAAATTCAGAAGCAAAATAAAATTTAAGAAACTAAGGTGTTATTAAAAATAGAAGGAAGATGAAATTCCAAACCCTGTGTTTCAATAACATCCTTCTTCTTCGTGCTTCCTTTACTTGAATTATCACAGCTGACATGGAAGAAAGTGAACAACAAGTGGTGCTTCTCATGTAGCTGGGTGGGCAGTTCTATTTTAATCTGCAAGAAAGGCAAAATAACAATTCTTCCAATATTCCAAAACAATTAACAAAAATTCTCTTGGTGAAAGCAGCAACACAACGTATCACCCAATGCACAAACATGCATTTGTTCTCCAGAGTGATGTTAACATTTGCATTCAAAGACATCTGAGACTGTAAATTGTGCCAAAGAAGAAATGGATTCTTGATTCCCTAATGAGAAACAGGAGGGTAATAGGTGTTTCAACTCTCTAGACAGAACTGAAAACCACACAACAGAAACCACCACATGAACTTAGCACAGCCAAGGCATTATCAAAAACTGGGGTAGAACATTAAAAGTTGGATTCATGTAGTCTTTTCAATGAACTGTATTATAATTCTACATAACCTAAACCCAATGGAAAGAAAGGAAAGATTCTCAGGCCAACAAACAACCATACTAAAGTATGAATTTGAAAGGAAATATGCCAGAATATTAATTATGGTAGTGATGGTTGGATTATAACTTTTTCTTTTCTCAATTATCTATATTTTCCAATATAATAATTTGGAAATTCATTCTTTTTACAATAAATGTTACTTTTATTTTTATAATAAATGTTACTTTTATAATTAGAAACAATTATTTGAAATACTTCAATATTTAATTTTATCACTGTAATTTCAGCATAGTATAATGCAGCTTCTTCTGAACTTTGATTTAGCAAGCAAATAACTTGGAGTACTTCTTAAAACTGGCTTAACTGCAGTTTTCCTTGAAAATATCACTTACCTCATCATAAAATTCTGGGTTTTGGTGATGGTGTAAAACCGCAGCAAAGGCGCTTCTTATGAACACTGGCCCACCAGGTCTGCCATAAATGCACTAAAGTAAGAGTTAGCAAAGGGGGACACTCAGTTAATGGAGTAAGAAATTATACTTTGATGTGTTGAAAAGGAAGAGGCACTACCACACAATAAACTTAACATAACCACCTCTGATGATTTTCTTTTGCCTGTATAGACTCCAGGCCTGCAAGCACCTTTACATATGGGTTCAATTCAACCTCATCTCCAAGCCCTCTTGTTGGCACCCTGCCCTTCCCACCCTATCTAACTCTGGAATTCTTCGTGCTCACTTTCACAGTCACATCTGCAGGTCTCTGCTTATGCAATTCCTGTCTGATGACCTATGAGCACCAAGCACACCCTCACTCATCCTTCAACATCTACCTGATCATAAGGCCAGGATAAACAAATTACCTCCTTCCTCTATGCTCTCTCGGCATTTTTTTGTATACCTCTTCTTTAACAATTATTTGGTTTTGTCCAAATAAACACTTCAGTACCTTCTGTGTACCAGAAAATTGAATACTATACTCCATTTTCTCCATGACTGTTTTTTTTCTACTCAACAGTGAATTCCTTGAAAGCAGAAACTGTATTTTATTCTTCATTGCATCTTTGTATCCTTTCCTTATTATTATTATTTTTTTGCATGGGCAGGCATTGGGAATCAAATCCAGGTCTCCAGCATGGAAGGTGAGAATTCAGCCACCATTGCACCGCCCTCCTTTCCTTCTTTGAAAGTCATTTTAATATAGTTACAGTAAAGAACTATGACTGTGAGCAAGACTGCCTGGGTTTGAATTCCCATTCCACTATGTTAAATGTATGACCCTAACTATTTGTTTAAATTCTGTGCATTAGTTTTCTAATTTCTAATCTAAAGAGTACAGATAATTGCATTAGTTTTCTAATTTCTAATCTAAAGAGTACAGATAATTGCATTAGTTTTCTAATTTCTAATCTAAAGAGTACAGATAATAGTACCTAATTCAAAAGACTATTACCCAAAAAAAAACAGTTACATGAATTAAGAGGTTAAGGCACAGAAAGAAGTGCCTGGAACATAATATGCATTCAATAAATGTCACCTATATTCTACTACTATTATTACTATAATATAATAAGTATTTAATAAATGACATCTATTGTTAATCTATTATTATTATCAATATTACTAATACCATAATTCCTAGCATCCATCAATGCCTAATCATAGTAAGTGCAAAATAAGTGTTTACTGAATTATTATGAATATGAAAACTTTACTTCTCATTTAAATACAAATCCTGGGTCTAATGGAGGAGAAAAGGCTCAAGAGGACATTATTGGAACATATGGAAAAACTGGAAAATAGAGTGTAAGCTTTATAGCAATGTTAAATTTCTTGAACTTGATAACAGTATTTAAGATGAATATCCTTATGTCCAGAAAATGTTCAGAAAACAGAGAAACAGATATGCAGATAGACAGATAAATAAATGAATGGCTGGGTGGATAGATAGAATGATACAGTAAATTTGGCAAAATATTAGAATTGGTAGCTCTGGATACTGGCACAGGGTTGGGGGGAATTGGAGTTCAGTGTACGGGTTTTATACTATTTTTACAACTGTCCCATAAGTTTAAAATTATTTCAAAATATAAAGTTAAAAAAAACTTTTTAAATAATAAAAAAAGAAACTTTTACCCTTAAAGAGTATATAACAAAACAAACAGAATGAGGAGAACTTAATTATTTCATATTCTGTAAGGTTCAGTATATGTGCTTATATACTGTAATTTCATATACTTTGGGGGTTTGTGTTAATTAAAATATACTAAATTCCTTTAATTGTACAATATCATGCAACTGCATTTTCAAAATGTAAAAATCAGGGTATGCAGTGAACATACATTAAAAACAAACAAACCTTTAGAGGCTGAGAATCTTCTTCATCTGAATCTTTGAATTCAATGCAAATAGCAATATTTCTGGCCTGAAGCAACATTTAAGGACCAAAAAAAGAAATGAAAACAAAAAGTCAGAATACATAAATATTAATAAAAGAACAAAGGAAGCCAAATCCTAGGAGTCTGAGATCAAAAGTGAAATCTCAATCTTTGTACTCACCTTGGCAAAAGATTTTTGACTGTCATATTTCAAGTACTTAGGATAAACATAAAGGTGATTATAGTAGATGGTATAAGGCTGAGTATGTTTTGGGATACAGGGCACAAATTCCTCTACTTCAAATGTGATTGGAGTTTTAGTACAGGTTTCAAATTGCTTCATGGGAATGTATGATGAATTAACATAATCTGAAAAGATATTGAAAACAACCAAACTGAAGTAAAAACCAAACAAACAAAATTTTGTCTGTTTATCACACAGAATGTACACTTACTAGGGAAGTCTGAGGAAACATTATCAATTGTAATGTCTAGATTGCCTAAAATCACTGGGAGTTTAGCCATCTTCTCAGGTCTACAAACAGAAGAAGAGAAAGTCAAACACTGATAAGTTAGGTTAACTCTAGAACCTTAATTCTAATGCAGTATTTCCAAAGGAAATATAATGTGAGTCACAAAAGTTATTTTAAATTTTCTAGTAGTCACATTTTTTAAAAAAGTAAAAGGAGGTAAAAGTAGTTTTAATAATACATTTTATCTAGCAGAATATATCCAAAATGCTATTTCAATATGTGGTCAATACAAAAATATTAATCCTAAGTGTTCAAAATCAGATGTATTTACACTTTACACATATAGCACATCTTAATTCAGACTTGCTATTATTTCTACTGCTCAACAGCCACATGTGGCTAGTTTCTACCTTATTGGACAGCACTTATCTGGACAATGAATATCAACAAGATGGCAATTGTTAAAGTATTCGGGAACCACTCTCTCCTCACCATAAATATTTGGCTCATTTAGAATCATCAAATTTCAGAATTAGAAGGCATCATAGGTCCCATTTGGTTACCAAATCAATGGGTAAGAAGTATGTGTTCAAGGATTGTTTACTGTTTACATTTGGTCTGACCTCCACCCAATACAGGAATCTGATTCCTGTACTGAGGCACTGCTACTGCCTCAACCCTTTCTAGTATAGTGACAAGGAACTGAACTTTCAACACAGCTGCTTCCACCTCCACACTGCTCTTCATCATCATTGGAGTGAAATTTGCCTCACTGAAACTGCCACTCATCAATATGCCCAGATTATTTCTCTCTATGTAATACCTTTCAACCATCTAAATATAATTATCACACCTTTCTGAAGTCCTCTGTACTCAGCTGTTTTGCACCTCCCATCAATGCCATTTCTCTCCTAGAGAAATGCCCCTGCTTATGTCATAGAAACCCAGAACTGTAAAGCTCCTGCCTGGAATGATCTGACCAGTGGAGTACAGCAGCAGATCTGGTTTTACACAACATACCCCTTCTACTAAGGCAGCCAAAATGCTATTAGTTTTGGGTAGCCACACCATCCTCGTGATCTATGTTAAATTTACAATCACATACAGCTTCTAAATCCTTTTCCACATGCTTTACTAGAAAGCTACATGTTTCCATTTTGTAATTAAATTTTGGACCTAAAGTACAGGATTTTATTTTTGTCTTTTTGAAATGTCATCCTTTTCTATTTAGCCATTTCTAGCTTGTCAAAACTTTCCAAAATCCAGATTCTAACATCAAATGCATTAGATATTCCCAATAGCTTTATGTTCTGAAGACATTTAATTAGCAAGTTATATTCTCATAAGTGTCACTGATGAAGACACGGCACAGGATAATGCCAAGAACAGATTCCTCCTCAAATTGCTAGAGACCCATCTTCAAACTGATCTAGCCTATTAATCACCCTTGCTTCCATCTGGCTGCCCTAGCAGTTGAATGACAGTCCTCTCCTGCACACAGTATCTCTGATTTATTCGTAGAATATCCTGGCATGTAAACTCTGTCAAAGTCTATGCAATCCTCTATTGTCCTAGCTTAGCAAACTAGTTAAAAACAGAAAAGAAATGTGGTTAGGATGACTAGTTCGACATGACATGACTGATTCCTAGAAAACAAAATGCTGCCTGATGATTTTTCATAAGCCATCTGTTAAATAATTTCTTTTAGAACACTGCCAAGGACCATTTAAATTCAATGGCCTATAGATTCAGCATTTTGCTTCCATTTTTTAAAAATTACTAACTCTAGTTTTAAAGATTCCTCAGACATTAATGTTATCCATTAACTAATCTTACATGTAACTTCCAGTATATCTTGGGATTCTGTTCATCTGAATCAAGATGTCCATAAACTGTTGCTTCCTTATGACTAGTGACTATGTTGAGTATATCTTTTTTTGTCCATTACAAGTTCAGAAGTTGGAGAATCACTCTCTCTCATTTCCCTTTGTCCTTTGTTTACAACTGAGTTTAAATTAGCAATTTCCATTATAGCTTCCTTGAAGTTCTGAGATATGAATCTGTCAAGAAGGCAAGTCAATAATTTTTCATACATTTTGCCTTCAGCTAAAGATTCCAGTTAAAAGATTTCTGGCCAGCTCTGCCCTGTTCAAAATGGCAATGTGAGACACTTCAAAGCACCATTCCCCCAAAAGAAGTTTTGAAAAGCCAGCAAGAATTGGCAGAAATACCTTTCTCTAAGTTTCAGAAAACACTTAAAGGACTTCAGTAACAGCATGAGCCCCAAATCAAGAAAAATGCTACCTAAAAGCAGAAGGATTTTGTGGTGCTCTGGTTGGTTCTATCTTGAACTTGATAACTGCACTAAAGGTGGTTACATAAGCGAATATCTTTGATCTTAGGAAACACAAATGGCAGCATTAAGAGAATAATGTATACAACCTCACTCAAGTGCTCAGAAAATGGTTGCTAAATAAATAAATACATAGACAGGCAGACAGATTGATAGATGGATGGACTGATAAGGCAAACATGGCAAAATGTTAAAACTGGTGGATTTAGGTGGCTGACAGTTCTCTGTACAGGGTTCGTATTATTTGCTTTTAACTGTCCTGTAAGGACAACTTAAACTTAAAAATAAAAATAAAATAATCTAAAAAAAGATTTCTGACCAAAAGCTATCCAGGTACAATCTAGCCTTACCCCTACATTTTGCCTCTGTGTCCACTGTGTAGCATGTGCCATAAATGCAATATCCTTCTCCACTAGCAGGAGGAGGGTCAGTAGCTCTTCAACAATCATTTCCTCCCAAGTACTGTGCACTCCTGTATATGCTGTTGTTCTAACCTCATTTCTGTGGGTTTCTATGCAAATACATACTTTCTTAAAATAGTGTCTTGCTCTTTTGTCTTATTGTGATACTCTTCTATCATAAATGTTTCATTTGAAAAATTTAACACTGCAATGTTTCAGATCTGAATCTATTCTACAAAATCTCAGAGATATCTAGGAAGTTGTATGTACTTCCTTGAGTCAGAAATCGTCTATTTTTTACAGACAATACTTTCATATGTAAGTGTGCTGGTTTGAAAGGATGTATGCCCCCTAGAAAAGCCATGTTTTAATCAAAATCCCATTTCATAAAAGTAAAATAATCTCTGTTCAATAATGTATGTTTGAAACTGTAATCGGATTGTCTCCCTGGATGATGTGATTTAGTCAAGAGTGGTTGTTAAACTAGATTAGGTGATGACATGTCTCCACCCATTTGGGTGGGTCTTGATTGGTTTACTGGAATCCTATAAAAGAGGAAACATTTTGGAGAAAGAGATTCAGAGAGCAGAGAATGCTGCAGAGAGTCCACCAGCCAGCGACCTCTGGAGATGAAGAAGGAAAACATCTCCCGGGGAGCTTCATGAACAGGAAGCCAGGAGAAGAAGCTAGCAGATGATGCTGTGTTCACCATGTGCCCTTCCAGATGAGAGAGAAACCCTGACTGTGCTTGCCATGTGCCATTCCACTTGAGAGAGAAACCCTGAACTTCATTGGCCTTCTTGAACCAAGGTATCTTTCCTGGATGCCTTTGATTGGACATTTCTATAGACTTGTTTTAATTGGGACATTTTCTTGGCCTTAGAACTGTAAACTAGCAACTTATTAAATTCCTCTTTTTACAAGCCATTCCGTTTCTGGTATATTGCATTCCAGCAGCTAGCAAACTAGAACAGTAAGTAACCAAGATTATGTATTTCACCTCTTCTTAATTAACTCCAACTTTTCCTAGTTAATTCCACCTATGAAAAAATAGGTACCTTCTGCAACTTTTTTTTATCACTGTGACATCATCCAAACTACAGAATATTTAAACGTATTGAGAACATCCTAACATGCATTTTCATTTATTTCCCAGGAAGAAGCTATTATTATCTACGCTTTAAAAAATATAAGAGACAAGCTGAGAAGTCAAGCAACCTGCCTATGGTCTCTCAATATGGAGTGAGTTATAAACTGGGTTTTGAAAGATTAGTAGGATTTCCTTAGAGAGAGAAAAGAAAAAGGGGAATATGTATGATGTATGTTTTGGTGATTTTTGTGCTGTTTGGTAAGGCAGGAAGAGTACACAATTTTGGCAAAGGGAAATAAGACACAGTAGCCTGAAACTACAAAGAGGGTTTACAGAATACAGTGTAGCCTACATGACTTGCCAAGTAATCAAGGGGAATGGAGGAAAGAATGTAAATATAAACCAGGAAAGACTGAGAAAAACTTTCCTCCTTATGCAAAACTGAGGATCCAAAGAAAATAAATGCAAAAAGACTTACATATAATAAATATTTTACACAAATAACTGATAGTATTATTACCTAAAACTACCCAATCTAGTGGCATTAAAAAAGATCTACATAAGAAATATGCTCTAGTTTTATATTTTGCCTTTATGCCTTCAGATTTTCGCAGAAGTTAAAAAAGATACTATCACAAACATAAAACACCAGTTATTTATTCTTACATAAATAATTCCTGCAGCATATATGTTGGCAACACAGTCCATTTGACAGAATTGTTTTCTTCCTAAATCTTGGAACACATCCCCTATTAATAACAGCAAGTAAAAAGAAAAAGTGGGCTTATTAGTTTTGGCAGCTATTTACTAAAGACTGGGGCAATTTGAATACATTTTTCTCATCTGGCATTCACTGACATTTTGAGATAATAATGAGATCAGAAACAATGATAGTTTTGGATCCAGTCTGTATGGTCAGGCCACTGATATCAGATTATTCTGATATAAAGGAATATAAAGATGCCACATCTCCCCATTCTATATTTATATACAGAATATAAAAGAATTTCAAAAAGGAAGGAAAAAAAGCAAAGCTGATGTTAAAATAAAAAAGTATCTCCCACTTTCCTCACTCTTGTGAAGAAAACAGAATGGCTTCTGTTTTTTTCAGACTTGCATTAAGGATATTGGTTACCCTACTGCCGCTGCATATTCTGATTCTGTTAGCATCTGATCTGAGTCTTTACCTGGAGCACACCCTTCCCACTGTATTCTTCCTAATGAGCACAGGCACGAAGGTGTGATGTGCAGGAAAAAACCCCACACATGCCTTCTTCCCGTGCTCTGAGCCAATGACGTCTGTGCCCATTGCCCCCGGCTGGCCTTGCACTCAGGTCCCTTTTAGATTATATCCCTGTAAGTACCACCCTTCAGCCTCCAGTGAGGAAGACACAACCATGATGCCTCAACCTAATCAGCTTAGGAAGTAACATCTGAGACAGGGCTTCTAAATTCCATCACATCTAAAAAGATTTATTGTTTGCTTTTTCTGAGTATAAAAGTAAATGTTGGTTAAAGAAAAAGTTAACATAAAATATTGGAAAGCTACAGCGTGGAAAGTGGAAAATTACCTATCAACCCATCCTTCAGAGATAATAGGCATGATTAATATTTTTGTGCCTATCCTACATGAATATTGTTATGCCCATTTTTCCATCTATTTACCTAATCATTTATTCATTTATATATAAAAGGAAATACATAAAACATTTTCTTTTAAAAAATGAGGTCATATAGATATACTATTTTATCCCTAAAAATCACTTTCCTTGGTACACACAGACGTACATCATAGTTATTAATAGTTGTATGATATTCTAATGTGGGAAAATATTATAATATATTTAATTAAAGGTGACCGGGTTTTCAACAAGTACATTTTTATTGTAAAAGCGAGATGACAGTTTACTGAAACTCAAAGACATTACTTACTGTTCAACAATATATTGGCCACTATCAGAGAAGGTTTTCTAAAAGATAAATTGTGGCTCTATTTATAACTCTGAAAAATCAGAAGCAATCTAAATGCTCAACAATAGGAGAAGAGTTAAATAATCCACAGTCCATCTACTCCATAGACAATTATGAACTCATTAAAAATGATACTTATAAAAATGCATAACATCTTCAGAATGTTATTTTGCAGGGAAAGATTAGATCTATAATACAACTACAACCACAAAACAACAAACTAAAATACACATAAAAGTTTTCAAATGTTCAGCATTTGGGGTTCAGGGTAAAATTATAGGTAAAACCATTTTCCTTCCTTTTATTTTTCTGTCCTTCTCAGAATTTAAATAATGAGCATGTATTATTTTTTAAAATGAAACAACCTCTACTGTTTTTAAATAAAGCATCTGGGATCCAGGTGCACATTCTGACCAGGCCCTTTTTCCTTACCAGGGCACATGATGGCCTGCAATGAGCGGCACCTTGTGTAGTCCAGGAATCCAGTGAGGCTAAGCCCAGCAAAGTGAGGATAATTCTGCACCCTCATCTATCCAAGCTCTAAATAACTAAGGAGCTGGGGAAAAATTCATGCAGAATCAACCAAGTAAGTGTGCTCACTGAACACCTCAACTTGCTCGCTGTAGTAGTCAGACTCATTTGTCAACTTGGCCAGGTAAAAGTGCCTAGATCTATCGCTGCGGACATAAGCTAATGGCCTATGAACCTCATCTGTTGCTGATTACATCTGCAGTCGGTTAGGAGCCATGACGGCTGCAATGAGTGATGTTTGATTTAATTGGCTGGTGATTAAATGAGAGAGTTCAACATAGCACAGCCCAAGCAGCTCAGCATACCTCATCTCAGCACTTGCTCAGCCCAGGCCTTTGGAGACGCAGAAAGCAATCACCCAGGGGAAAGTTGTTGGAACCCAGAGGCCTGGAGAGAAGGCCAGCAGAGATCACCCTGTGCCTTCCCACGCAAGAAAGAACCTCAGTTGAAAGTCAGCTGCCTTTCCTCTGAAGAACTAAAAAAATAAATCCCCTTTTATTGAAAGCCAATCCGTCTCTGGTGTGTGGCATTCTGGCAGCAAGCAAACTAGAACACTCACTGAACTGACAAATTGGTTAGAAGGAAGGAAATTAGTGTAGTGAAGGGAAATCTGGGGTTGTATTTGCCATTAAAGCCCAAAAAGTGTGTGTGGGGGGCAGGATTGGGGGAAGTGGGGTGGAAATCAAAACAATCAAGAATCACAGCACTGACTGAAAGAAACCTTGAAAATCCTTTGTTGATTTCATAAAGACCCAACATGATCCATCTAAAATCTTCTTCTGCACTTTTTAAAACCCCTTGATAAGAGTTTCCACGTCATCTTTAAGCTAAAGCTGCTTGTTGACAGGGAAAAATTATTAGATTATTAGGAGAAATGTATCTCTAAGTTTTTAAAATTATTAAACCTGTTTCTACAGCTCATTTCTGCTACTCTCACCATTTGCAAACAGAGAAGTGGGAAGAAGGTAAGAAATGAAAGCAAAACAACCATTCTTGAGTTCTAGGAAAACTGATAATACTGTTACTCTGATGTGCATTTTTTTTAAAAACCAGATGCTAACTATTTTATGCCATAAACATTTTCAAAAGGTATCTATGGCATAAAATAGTTAGTATCTGGTTTTTAGTTGCACTTTTTCATTACCTCCTAATATCTACAGTTTCTTCTCATTTCCAGAAATTTCCTGGAAAATATTCTGAAATCTATCTCCCTAGCACAGGAAATCAATTTTATAGGTTCAGATGTGAAAGCATTATGATGGAGAGGCACAGCAGCTGAGATGACAGACTCTTAGACCAGCTGACCTCCACCTACAACTGGTTTACTGATATTGGACATGCTACTTAACTGGTCTTTCGCTCAATCTCTTTCTCTATAGAGTATAGCAATATTACCTATCTCATTATAGGTAAAGTATTTAGAACAATGCCTCCAAATAGTTAAGAACTAAAGAAGTTATCTTTCCCCCCAATCATCCATTCAGTTAATGGTGCCATGAGTCAATCCATCAAGCAAGTCAGAAATCTAGAGTTATTTATCCTATTAAACTACTACCCACTTCTCTCTTCTACCTTCACACCTAGTCAGGAAACCACAATCTATCTATTCTGCCTCTTTGGCACTTAAATTAGTCCCTTCTTCCTATTTCCACTTGCAGTGGTTTTGCTGAGGTCCTATTCACCCCCTTCAAAGGTTCTTCCTGTAAAGATTTTTTATAGAATTCAAATTAACCAGAGTACTCACAGGATTTTAAATTCTCTCTCCCTTCCCAGGACTTGAGGAGAAGTTGCACACTGCTTAGCATGGCCTATAATGACATTCATAAGCTGTCCCCTTCAACATTCCCTATGATGCTTGAGTTGAACAATTTAAGACTGCTATCTCCTCACCCCCACCCACCCACCCACAGAATTTTTATTTTATAAGTGTGGAAATAAATAAGACCCTGAAACTCACTTCCGAAAGTCTGCAAGTAACTTGAGCATGTCATCATTTGAGAGCTTATTGCTGTCTTGCCTGTAGAGAGCAGAAAATCTGGCATTTTTGTCAAGGTTTCCAGATGCATCCTTAAACAATGTCCTGAAATATCAAAGCAAAATTCCTAAATTGGGCTTTCAAAATACCAAAATAAATACCTGATTTAAGTCTGGTTATTATTCCATTGGCTACAGCCAACAAAAATCTCAGTTTTAAAGATAAGGAAGATATTTATGAGGGTGAATTATACTAACTCAATTTACATAGAAAACAGTTACAACAAATGGCTTATGCTCAGAAAACAACATGCATAGTCAAATACCTAATAAGTAGAGACTACAAATGAAGCTTACTTGCTAGTCTGGCCTCACTGGGCTGCCACCTCACTCTCAACTGGAGACAAGTGACTGGGACCTGGGACCTGGAATCCCAGCTCAGCTGCAAACACTCCTGTCCACCCTGCCAGTTTCAAAATGACTACCCTTCAGCTAGCATCTTTCCTCTCTATGGCTCAGCTGAAATATGGTCTAATAAATAGCTTTCAGATTTGAAGCTTATTTATTTTTCTACTTTACACATTCTAATTCTCTTTTTCACTGGACAAAACTGCATGGGTTGGTTGACTGGACATCCATGTATATAGGTGTATGTATGCATGTATGTATGTATGCACGTATGTATGTAACTATCTATGAAATATGTTCTTCTTACCTTGCTGCCCAAGCAAATGGCATTCTGTACTGTCCTAGCCTCTGGCAAGCCTGCTTGGCATTCTTTAGCACCTTCTGAGCAACCTTGAAGACATAAGAATAAAGTCATAAGATATCATATCCCACTGACAGGAAGAATTATGATATAAAAAGCCATTCATCATCACACGTTCATTAAACAAGTCCTTAGCATAGCAGTAGACACAGAAAAAAGTACATCTTACAATAATGAATTTGGCTGGATGTACACTCAGTATAGTTTTTTAACACATTCTCTAACAGTGACTCTCAAAGAATGGACCACAATACTGGGATCCTAAGAGATTTCTCTTGAAATATGAGGACTGTTACCAAAATGCATGTCTTTTCTTTGATTTTCACAAGTAACAAGCATACTATTTCATAGAATTTCATAGTTCCTTATGACTAGGGCTACTTATTATTAGCCCACAGAGTTATTTGTAATTACTAATATTTGGTATTCAAGCAAAAAGATTACTAGAGCTTATTGAGAACACTAATGAAACACTAAACTTTAACAGCGCTTAATGTACACTGGCTTGTGCAGACTAGCATGATCTAGGAGACAGGCTTTCATTATTAAGACATTATGGGTGCTGATTTAAGTTGACCAGTTTTCAATTCTATAGTCTGGAGTTTTAAGGATAAATTACTGTTAACTGTTATTTTTGTTTCCTAATAGTCAATTTTGGCTTGCTGTGGGATTAACTGGTTAACCTTTTAGAGCAAAGTAGAGCATATTTACTCTTGCCTGATACATGAATGCAAGGCAGTTCTATTATTAATAGCTACACTCCTACAGACAAAGCAGATGACACCTAATCTTCCCAGATTTGTCTGTACCAGATATTGCACTGTTATCAAGGCAAAGTTTGATTCAGCGTGTCAGAGTGGTAGAAGTTGAAGGATATTCTAATTATTTAGATATATCAAAGTCAAACCAATTTTGAGAAATGTATACTAGCACCTTGTGAACCAAAGAGTGCACAGCAAACCTGTAGCGTCACTATCACCTGGAGTTCGTTAAAAATACAGTCTCAGACCTCAACCCAAACCTCCTGGATCGAGCCTGCATTTTGACAAGCTTTCTGGTGACCTGTACCATCAAGTTTGAAAAGTGCTGAACTAGAAGACCTAGAAGGGGAACAACAGAGCAGTAGATCCAATAGGCCATCAAACACTTCTGGGCTTGACTTTTCGTCACCTGAAAAATGAAGAGCTTGGCTATACTTTTTCTATTATCCCTTCCAGATACAAAACTTTATGATTCTTTCATAATCATGCTATGGGAATTGTTGCCTTCATGAATGAAAGAGAAAAACTGGATTGTAATAAATGTTAGGAGATCCTCTAGACCCTCCCTTTCTTCTTCAAATGGGGTAATTTATGCTTCCCCAGGACTGGCATCTCAGGGTTATGCAGTCGTTGGTAAACTGGTCTATCTCCCTGGCGTTTCTTATTAATTAAACACTTTCATGTAGAAACAATGATTTCTAAGTTCTAACAATAACAAATTTTCTGGAGTAAAAGCAGTACGTACATAAAATTTAAAGTTAAAACAGAAGCACCAAATAAGCACCCAATGAGGGCTGACCCCTCAGACTTACTTAGGGTACAAATAGAACATAATATGTTTGAAAGGCAGAATAAAAACATATCTTTGTCCTTTGGGGTTTTTACTTTCCTTTTTTCTTCTCTTTCTATCCCTCTCTCCTACCCTTTCTTTTTTAATATTTTCATGGTAGACACCTAAAGAGACTTTTCATAAAAATTTCCTCCAAAATAAAAAATTTACTTTAAATGATGTATAAAAAATTTACTCTAAATGATGTTCTACACCTTCCCGGAGAACATGAAAAGACAACTTCAATATACAGAAAAAAAATTCCTCTGTAACATCTGCTTGATTAAAGATGATTGAGTCTTAGCTGCCCCATTAATTCAATGTTTCAGAGCTGTTAGGAAAATGACTGCATGGAGTAACATACAAGCAGATGAGCTTTTCATTCTATAAGTAATGAGAGAAAAGGAGACTTCAACAGAGGCTCAATGGGCATTGGACAATATACAATGTGAAGTTTAATATACAGCAATATGTGACTTTTGCACCAATATGAGACAGTAGGTTTGAAACCAGGTATATGGCAAACAGAAGTAATAAAGTTGTCTTAAATGGGCCCTGGAAATATGTTGTGCACACAGTCAGTGGAAAAGATTTTATCTTGGGCCCCCACTGATTATTAATAAAAACATAAAAGAGCTTCTCATTCAAGGTTTTACAGACATGGTTTAGAAAACTAAAACAGCTTTTCTCCAGATACTAAACTATATCAGCTATCACCAGCCAAAAAGGCTTACTACTAAAGCAATGTGCCTGGCTAAATGGGCTTTTACTTGACTGGAACTGTAATAAATGAGAATAACATCTTACATATGTTTAGTGCTTTACAGAGTCCACAGCACTATCTCATACATTATCTCACCCTAACACTGTCCCTGCGAGGAAGGTAGGGGCAGGTGGTAACATCATCCTTCATATACAAATGGGATCCATGGAACCCAGAGAGGCGAAGGATTTGTCCAAGGTACCCAGGTAAATTAGGTGCTCAGAATCCAGGTCTTTTGACTACCAGGCAATGTTCTTTAAAGAGCATCCTACATCTTAGTGGACACACCACAAAAATAAAAGGAACCTCTGAATCCACTCAGTAAACCTAGGTTAGAGACTCCGGAATGTCCACTCCTACTGTTGACCAGTTCTCTAGTCCATGTATCAGGGGCCATCTCTCAGATGACAACTTATAAATTTTTTTTTTAAAAGAGCTAAAAATATTGTAGAACTGGCAGCCACCATAGCACTCAATAGCTAACTCTTACTAGGTAGAAGATGATAGTCAAGTGCTTTTGGGCCATGATAGCTGTGTGATACTAAACCTTCCTATAATTAGTCTTCTGAAGTATAAAAGGAAGTCTTGGACTAGATGATTTCTAATATCCTACCTAGCTCTAATGTTCAATAATTCTATAGTACGTCCATACCCAGGCACCCCCGAGTAATGAACACTACTTAGAAAAACATACATCTTGTATGTTTTTCATCCCTCTTCAACCTAAAGATACACCACGTCTGCCATCATAACCATGCTTCCTCTGAACTAAAAAACACATGGACCAGAATCAATGGCACTACCTGGCTAGACCACCTATGCCAAAATCATCTCCTGGTCTCCAATCTCCCCACATTTCTTCTTTCACTGCTCCAGGGCAATTCTTTCCATTCAGATGAATATATACATGCAGGCGCACAAACACATCCAGGCACACACTTGCTCTAGCTCATGCTCTCCTTTCTCAATCCTTATCTCTCTCCTAATTCTTACGTGGTGACCTTGGGAGAATTTTCCTCCCTCATTCCCTTCCACTTTCTTTTGTCCCCTTCCATCTTTACGTTTAAGAAAACAACAAAAATTTCTGCTTGCAGCTGAAAGTAAAAAGTAATGCAGTGACAATTCATTATCAACTGGAAAAAAAACCAACTGCTTTGAAGTGACTAATCTATAATAATAATAAAGACCAGGACCATTCGCTGCTAAAAGTCTTGGAAAGGCCCTAAAGTCACTTTCAGTTCACAATCTGTACAGAATTCTCAGTTGTCTCTGCTTTTTTCTAATTAATTCCACTTTTTTCTCAGGAGTCAGCAGCAGAAAAAAAAAAAACAATAAAAAATATATACCCATTAAATTATTTGGCTTGTGTGCTATTTTTTTTATCACAAATATACAATATTCTATGACTTTATAGGACATAAATTCTATTTACAATGTTGTTACTTTGGAAAAAAGAAATTCTTTGTTTTATATAACCAATCATAATCTCCTGTCTTGATCGTCTACTGTATGCAAAGGGCCTCTACTAGCTATTTCTGAAAAACACATGCACTCTTTCTTTCTTATTATGGGTATAGTGCATTCCTATCTTGGATAAGTGAATTCTTATCTTAGATATTGTTTTCACTTGGTAACAACTTCATGATACATTTACAAAATCATGCCTCTTGGGTTTAAAACATAAATATGTAAAACAATAGTCATTTAATCTTAAGGACTGACTCAATGAAACTCATACAGGAATGTAAGTAGAGAAAGACAAGTCCAGAGCCTAGAGACACATGCAGGTAAAATGAACTCTATTTGAATATAATAAATGCATTTTTAAATGCCAGAACATTTACTATTAAATTGGCAATTCACTTACCAATTATTTTAGGATATCAAGACAGATTAGTTAAATGAAGCATTTTATTTACACATAGGACTACTTTTCATTAGAAATCCAGCATGCAAAGTTAAATATATGAAGAACATTTTCTATCTTTTGGAATACAAATGAGGCTAATTTTGATTCTCTAAGCATTAATATTTCAAAATAAAGTCACCCAAAACTTCACTTCTTTTTGGTTTTTATCATCATAAAAGCATAAAAGTCATTCATACCTTAGAAGAGTCTGAACTTTTCATATATGGCTCAGCACAATGTGTGATGCTTCCTTGAAGGACTTTTTCAATTTTAGCCACAAGAAATATATCTGGATGAGGACATGTGACTGAAAATATTCCCTAGAGGACAAACATTTTTTTTCAGTAAGTAGAATTCATAGCCATATTAAACAAATCCCATACACATAAAATTCCTGAAGCTGTGAAAAACAGTGAAACAGTATAGTAATGAAGATGCACCAGGAGCCAAATTGGTTAGGAATCAATAGCTTATCAGCTGCTCAAAAAAAATCTACCTGGTAGGGAAGACAATTAGGAAGAACTTTAGAATAAAGAAATAAGAAATTTTAAGAATCACTTCTTTTCCTCAGCTTGTTTTTACTGTGTAATCATATATATCCATCTAAATATACATACTGTCAACCTAATTAATAGTGAAATACACCCCCCACCATACCTTACAGGATCTCGTTTTGGCATTTTCAATATATTTACATGGCATGTACATAATAAATCTTGGTAGCCTTCGGGCCCCCACCTGCTTGGGATACTGCATGGCGGCTTCCTGAAGCAGGTCCTGCAGGGCAGGGGAGCTCTGCCCGCTGCCATTCATCAGGGCTGTGGGTGTGGTGGCCAGCATCTGCCTCACTGAGAAATGGTTCAGGTCCACGTGGAAATCAGCAGAAATCTTTCGGTTGTATTTTATGTCAAATAGGGATAGAGTAACAAAGAAAGGTTCCACCTGACCAAAACAAAACAATGCAGACTATCGCTATTGCTCAAACTGTCAGGAAGAAAGAATATTGCTATCAAAGAAGAAATAGAAAGACCTATTAACGGCTGCTGCCCAAATGATTCAAGTCTTTTGTCATTAAGATGGTTAGTTATAAAGATTTTAGGAGATAAACAAGAAATTATATTATCATATATGTGTGTTGCCACTTAATTGATGATCTACAGAAAACAGGCACCCGTGCTCTTCAAGCATCTGGGAAGAAAATGCTTTCCTGGAATGCTGAACATAAAACTTCCCTCCTTATCACTGGCCATAAAGCAGGCTAACAACTATCTGTGAAGCATCTCTTTGATACCAAGAACTAGAGCGTCATGTCCTGTCTGTGTGGCAACTGAAACTTCTGATCAAAAAAAAAATCTTTATTTTTAAAAGAAAATTTACATTTGTGGTGGGTCCTTCTTCATTTTCAGCAACACAGCATTGCAAATTGAAAGATAAATCATTGCACTTGACAAGAATTCTTTTCCCAAACTTCTCTTCAAATGGCTTCACTTCTGGCTCAGCTGATGAATAGTCAAGCTTCTTTAAAAGAAAACGTAAAATTGTAAATATACATATATATTAGGCTCCCATTAAAAAGAATACCATTATAAAGGTATTCAATGGATTCTAACTAAAATATGGAAAATCTGTATACTCTTTACTCACAATAGTATTACTTATGATATTAAAAAATGGAAAACACTTAAATTTATAATAATGGTCAAATAAATGATCTATTAATTTGATGAATCTATCTATTCAATAGATGATTAAGTTGAACTTAAAAATCATGGTTATAAAATCTTTGAAGAAACACAGAAAAATACTTATAATTAAAGTTAAAGGGGAAAAGGAGGGCAATAAAAAAGACAACAAATAAATGGGAGGAAATACAGCAAAACTTTTGCCCTCTTCAAGTAAACTTGTGAACTGCTTACAATTTGTAGGAAATTCTGAAATTATGCCATGCAGGTGTTTTGTACTTTGTTGGGACACAGATGTGGATCTCATACAGTGTAAGTCTTGTATTTAGGACTGGGCTTGGGATAGACAGGAAATATCACTGATTACTGGGCATCTACACTGATAATAATATTATGGAGTAAATTACAAGTTCTTTGTGGACCTGAGGGGTTTGAGAATGTCTCAGGATAAATCTTTTTCAATTTTTAAGAATCTGCTGAATAGCACAATATTAACGATAATGCTATGGTAATGGGAATATTAGGTAATTTTTAATAGTACCTCTTTCCCCCTAAATTTCTACACTCTTATTACATTGCAACAATCCAAAACAAATAGGCCTGTCAAAGATTTTCTTCCCCCTCATTCATTTTGTTTTGCTTTTTTAACATTTATTTATTGTTAAATATAAATAATACAAAGAAAAAAAGAAAAAGAAAAAGAAATGATTTTCAAAGTGCACTTCAACAAGTAGTTACAGAACAGATTTCAGAGTTTGTTACAGGTTACATTACACTATTTCAGATTTTTCCCCCTAGCTGCTCCAAAACACTGCAGGATAGAAGAAAATTTTCATTTTTGTGAAAAATAACATACAAAAAAGCAATAAATTTTAAAGCCAATCACAACAATTAACTGTAGAACAGATTTCAGAGTTTGGTATGCATTACCATTCCACAATTTTAGGTTTTTACTTCTAGCTGCTCTAAGATACTGAAGACTAAAAGAAATATCAATATAATGACTCAGCAATCATACTCATTTGTTAAACCCTACCTTCTCTGTATAATTCCACCATCCCCTTTGATCTTTTTCCCACTTTTTAGGGATAGTTGGGCTATGCCCACTGTAACTTTTTCTGTTGGAAGGGGCTGCTGATAATATGGGGTAGGGGGATGGAACTAGCTGATATTCTGGAGAGGCTGGCCCCTCTAAGTTTCAGGACATATTTGGTCTAGGGATTCATCTGGGGGTTGTAGGTTTCTGGGAAGTTACCCTAGTGCATGGAACCTTTGTAGAATCTTAAATAATGTCCTAAATGTTCTTCAGGATTGGCAGGAATGGTTTTGGTTGGGGTTTGGCAAGTTATGATAGGTAGCAATGTCCAACTGAAGCTTGCATTACGAGTGACCTGCAGAGTAACCTCTCGACTTTATTTGAATTCTCTCAGCCACTGATAACACTTCTCTTCCCACTTTTGGTCAGGATGGCATTGTTGACCCCCTACTTCGTTTTAAATTTTAAATATTTCTTACCTGGGCATCTGGGTCCAAGTAAAAAAGTTTAACTCTGCTTTCACTTTTCAGTTTGATTTCTGCTTCTCTTGTGCTCTGATAAAAAGATAAATAAAAATGACATTAAACCTTGCTCCCTCTGCTTCTGCTTCTCTCCTCACTAAATAAAAGGAATCTCTGGCATTCTATACCTGGACCATTTGATTGTTTATTTTGGAATTGGTGTATATCATGAAGCCTTGCTGAACGAAATTTTATGTGTTATATTTAAAAAGAAAAAATCAGTGTTTAAATAAAAAGACCTGTATACTTAATCCTTTAACTCTGTGGATAGTTATTTGGTATAGTGATTAACTGTGAATAATAAACATACAAGTAATTCTTAAAAAAAGATAACATTAAAACAAACACTGTTTTTCATCAATTGTAACAAATATACCACACTAACGCAAAGTGTTAGTAACAAGGTGATATGTGTAAACTTTATATCTCACACATAATTTTTCTGTAAACTTACAACTTCTCTAATTAAAAAAAATATATATATGAGAAAAAAACAAATCCTTGTCTGAGATGGGTATCCAGTTAGGTTTGAAAGTTGCCCCATCCTGCAGAGTCAGACTCCCAACAACTGTGCCTCATCTTGAAGAGTCAACTTCATTTCCCTGAACAAGCATGTAACAACAAGTATGTTGTCCACAATATAAGTGCAGTGGGGAAAAAAGAAGTTCTAACATGAACTCTGCCCTTAGGAAGCTGACAACCAATTGGAGAGCCAAAAATAATACAAAGACATGAGCGAATAATCAAGCATTAAACTGTCAAGAAAGTCTTCAGAAAGTAATGGAATTTGGAATTGTCTTTGAATAAAGAATAGGGCATTTATATAGTAAAAGGAGAAAACATAAACATTCCAGGTCAAATCAAAAGGATGAACACCATGAACAAAGATAATGAGGATGGAAATGAGCCCAGATGACAAAAACGGTTTAGAATCCAGTCTAGGATTGAAGGTATGAGCAAAGGAAGAGAAAGGAATGTCTTGAATGACTTCAGTAGACACTGAAGGACAGTTACAGGAGTTTGCGGAGGCAAGACGGGCATTCCTGATTCATTCAGTAAATACTTCTTGAGCCTGTATTACATATCAGGTACTGGAGACACAAACATGAATGAAACAAAGTCCCCACCCCCCAAGGAACTCAAACAGGGGAGAAAGAGCATACAGAGGCAGTAAGAATGTGTAAGGTACAGTGGGAACTAACCTGGACTAGGGGGCAGTAGTAGGAAAGACTCCCTCATCCCCACCCCCTAGAGGAAGGCCCATTTTGAATGACAAGGAATGTTTGGCCAGGAAAGGAGAAAACAGAACAACAGGTGCACAGGTACAAGTCACACCTGAGAAAAGACCAAGTCATTCACTGTTATTGAATAGCTGGGCTTGAGGGGGAAAAGCGAAGAGACATGAGTTTGGGATTTGTATGTTAAGGATTGAGGATTTCATTCAGAATCCAGATACACCTGCAATATTGTAAGCAAGGGAATAAAATAGCCAGAACTGCATCTCTTGGGTAGGACTGAGGCAATGGATTAAAAAGAGTGCAAATAGGAAGCACCCATGACTTCTCCTGGGTGATTACAACAGCTTCTTCTACTCATGGCAAGTCCCATAACAAATCTCACATTTCTAGCTTTAGTTTACTGACTGGTAACCCCATTAACCGAGATAAATAATTGAGGAAGAAGAGCAGGCTTACGGAGAAGATGATAAACAAAATGGGGCTTGGAAAGGCCTGTGGGATTTCCAAGCAGAAACATGCAGTAGATAGCCGGGTAGAAAAGACTTCAGCACAAGGCAGAAATGAAAGCTGCAATTAGAGATCTGGAAGGCATTAGCATAGAGGTGGGAAATGAAGTCTTAGGAGTGGATGAGAGCCTCTGGAGAAAAGTGAATCTGAGGACAGAATCCCAAGGGCCCCAACACTGAAGTGATGGACAGAAGAACAGAGGAGATGGGCTTAAAAAGACGTATGGTGGCTGAGATGGGAGCTGGAGATCTGGGATTTGGGAATTAGAAAGAAAAAGTTAGAAGAGGCTTTCAATGTATTTGAAATACAGTCATTTCTAACCTATTATTTCTCATGCCTGGTACCTCTAAATTTATCTCAACTTCTTGGCAATCAAACCTGTTACTTTGAATTTCCAGCCTTAAGTCTATAAAATCAGAATTGAATGTCTTCTCTTATCTGCTACCTTCCCCAAAGACCATGAGTTACATTTCACCACTCCAACGGGCAGTGACAGCCACGGTGGCGAAAGCACTCTACTGGTGACTGAACAAAGTTTATGATTACATTGAAAACATATCTAATGAGAAATGGTTTAAACATCTTCCTAATTTTTTCTACCATGGAGTTGTTATAATAGATTCTCAGCAATGAACCAAACCCTATATTGAACCAATTGTCTACATGCAGCAACATGAATAAAAATGTTGAACAAGGTGATGGCTCAAATCTCTTGCCACAACGAAGTTTATCTTGATGATATCTATGGAAGCATTAGGGCTTATGTAGGTTAAAGGGCATTTCTATGGATTGGTTCATGTTTACAGAGTGAAACATGGCTTTGGCTGAGGCAGACACTCTCCAGATGGGATGGGATCACTTCTTAACTCCATTTCCCTAAAACCTTTCCTTATTTTTCACAGCAAAAGAGCAAGAACATGTATCTCTATTTAACAGAACCAAAAAAATTTGCTCTCTACCATATACTGCCACAACATTTCTTTACAAAACCAGCAGTACAAGGTGCTGTAAAGCACCTTACAGCACCTTGTTCAGATGTTCTACTTCTGAATCATCTGCTTGAGTCCTTCAACAAAGGTAAATACTGTGATCTCAGACACTAGAGCAGAGCAATGGTTCTTAATGTCATGCCTGGTCCCTTAAATAACTAGTAGCCAGGGAAGAAACCAATTAGCAAACTTCAACTACCGTTTGTCTATTTAAGTTTTTACAAGAAGTTTACAATACTGGGCACTCTGATACTATAAATCCTGTCACATTTACAACAAAAGTATGCTTGGCTTGGTTCCATATTAGACAATAGGAGGAAAAGAACAGATTTAAGGTAGATACAGCATGTGCCTCAATATGAAAACAATAAAGATGTTCAGCACTAAATGTACAAAGATATAAGTTCCAAGAATATACAAATATTCTGAAATCTAGGTCCACATTACTCACACCACAAGCAAAGGGCCTCTCTATAATGTTTCAGAATGAGACACCAGTTATTTTTGTACTAAAACAACTTCCTGTCAATCATATCCTGTTTGGTTATATCATAGTCACGGTGGAAAACAAAAGCCGGGGCAACAGGATGAGTGAGGCAGAAAGCGGAGTTGACCAAAGAGGGGAATGAGTATTAAATTCCACCTTTAACTACCTTCTATCGTCTCCAATTGTTCTATTCCTTTCCTATGCAATTCCTACTAACTATGGCCCACCTCCCACCTCTGACCCTCTCTCACAGCTTCCTTCCCTGTACCTGACTACTTCAACTCACCATCCTCTGACTAAACTCTTTCACTTTGCACAGCCGTATATCTGTGCCTTTCTCCCCCCACCCCTTCTCACTCTTCAATCCCTGATTCTGTGACCACAGAAATCTATTCTTTCTAAAAACTAGCCCACAGGTTACCAAATTCCCTGCTTTCTTAAAAGGTCCAAATGATTTCCACCCTCTGATATGCTGGAAGAATGGGGTGTGGGGGTGGGGGCCCAGGTTGTGGGCAAGAGAGATGATAAACAGCCCAAACCACACTTTTCCTTAAGGCCCTGGATTGTGAATGGACTGGGAGCTGAGCACATATCTCCTGGGCTCCCCACCTTGCCTAAACTGAGCAGCTGTCAAAAATGCAATGCCAACACACAACTCAGCCCATCAATGGTAGGATGTTGAGTAAATGACCATACAAAATATTTTAACATTTAAAATATTTCCTTTTGAAAAACTACCTTCTGCCTTTTTCTGAATGCTTAAATAATGCTTTAAAAAAAAAAAACAAACAGACAGGAAGTAGGGAAAAAAAGTGAAGTCCCTTATAATGTTGCATTTTTCAGACTTTGTCCATGACCCACAGCAAGAAATACATGGCTCTGTTTCTGGCTCTCCCTTTCTCCCTCCCTCCCTCTCCTCAACCCTTCTCTTGCACACACTCCTACACTGAAATAATATCTATCACTATTAAGGACAAAATCTCTATATTAAGTCTATTCCATTTATTTATGTTTTTTTAATGTGGGTCACATAATCTTGAGCAAAAGAAGTGTGACACCAAGAGTACATAGCATAAGATTCTATTTATAGGAAGCTCTAGAACAGTCAAAACTATCTCTGGTGACAGAGGTCAAAATAATGTGAGGATCCTCAGGGAGGGGCCAGAAGCTAGTCTGTTGGGTGCTAGAAATGTTCCAGATCTTGTACTGGATAATGGTTGCATGAGTTAAAGATGTGAAATCCATCAAGATGGACAATAATACTTGCGCATTTTAGCCCATGTAAGTTATACTTTAGTAAAAAATTAAAAATTTTAAAACATCAAACAAAAGAACAAGAAATGGGAGGTTGGAGCCAATTAAATTGCACTTATTAAAATGACTTCAACTAATTTGGTTGTAACCCATAGTTTGAAAATAATTCTGAATATAAGTTATATAGATATTATTTAAAGAAAATGTTTTCCTTAGGTCTTAGAATCCAGGGATACTGAATTATGTTGGCTGGGCAGAGAAAGACAGCGATAGATGAGATGAAGGGCTAATCCCCAGTATGTCTTCACAGGGAAAAAATACTGATTTCCAATTAATCATCCTTAGACTCAAATAGTACAAATCTTCTCCTAGGTGTCAATTCTGTGTGCCCGGTAAGTGTAGAAAGTAAGTTTCTAAATTTTAGACTGCATCATATAGATTATTCGCTTCAAAAAAACCTAAAAGCAAAACAGGTTTAAACATTTTAAGAAATCATAAACCCTAAAACATCCAAAAACAAAGAAGCAAATCTCAGTGCAAAGCACAATACAAAAAAGTGCATAACATCAAAAATATAAACACACAAGTCAAAAGTCTTCCCTGCCTGTGAGGAGGTTCAAGAGGGGCACTAAAATTAGCTTTAATAGGCAGGTGCTAAAAAGACACTGTGGCAACAGTCAAATCCCAAAGAAAAGCAAAGCTCTAAATTCCAGTCAAGAAGGGAGATTTTATATTTTAGAACAGTCATACTGTCTTAAAATAAAGGCCAATTCTGAATGCTTCTCTATTTATAATTGTATATAGATGAACTATTTTCTATTACAGTATTTAAGATGTGGGTGTTTAGGGTCATTATTTCACTGCATTCTCAAAAATAAAATAGAAAGGCAATAACAGAGTAAGACTATAAAGGGCTAAGGAAGACAACGATATTTCTCTCATTTAAAAAAAAAGGGTCATTCACAGATGCATACAAGGAGGAAAGAATAAAGATATTCATTGTACCATTGTTCGTAGCATTGGAAATAATAGAACAACTAAAATGAAATGTTTATACAATATAAAAAGGATGAACTAAATCTATTCACCAATTTAGACAGATCTCAAAAACAAGGCTGAATTTAAAAATAAAAGCAAATAAAGAGAACATATATAGTATGGTAGCATTTACATAACACTTTAAACATACAAAACACTACCATATATAAATTATGATTGATATATTTGTAAAAATATAAAAATGAATGAAATGGCAGCAATCTCAGCAACACAAAATAGAAAGCGTCTCTGGTGGTGCAGGGGAGGAAAGGAATGGGATTAAGGAGGTATGTAAAAAGAAATCCAGCTATAATGAATATTTTATTTCTTTTTTAAAAATGGGAAGCTAAAAATGACAATACAGTAACCAGTATTGAATGCAGGTGGTGGAAATAGGGTTGCTTTGTGTTTTCAGTATCTTTTAAGTTTCTCAAAATTATAACACAGGTATGACTTTATTTTTTTCCATTGAAAGTGGCCTCGGAAAACTCTCTTTGGTTTAGTGGCAAGATGGTCACAGATCCTCCTCTTTGGAATTACATCCATTAACTTGAACAAGGGGGAGCATATGTGTAAAACTGGCAAGTACTACTTTATTATGGAAACACTTTACCTATGTATTTTGATTATTTCTTCAAAACTCATGAGGCAGTATTAAATATTATACGAAATAAACACTTAAAAAGAATAAAAAGGCAATACACTGTAGGGAGCACACTGGAAAATACACTGAAATCTGACTCATGTCAGTAACATATTTCACATCATCTCAGATTCATGAGAGAAATATGAGAAATGAGTCCGAAAACTTAAGATGATGCTAAATTCCATAAAGAGCAGAAAATTTAAGATGATGTTACCTTGGCAAGTTCGGGCAGGTAGCTATCTAAACCAGAACCAGAACCTTCCAATTTGCTTTGTTCATCATCTAAAATGGTAAAATAGATAATGTGAGTCACCAGTAATTGAAAAAATTTTATTTAAAACAGGGGGACAAAGACTGTTTCTCTATGTGCCCTCCAACTGAGTAGTTTTCAATCCTGGCTGCACATTAGAAACACCTAGGGGGTTTTCAAAAAAAAAAAATACCAATGCCCAGGCCCAGTGGTGATTTTTAAATATTTAGTAGCTGGTACATCATGGACACTCTATCAAAACTGATACATGCTAGAAACAATAGCCCACATGGCCACATCCATGTACACCTGTCAAAAATCAGAGCAACCCAGGCGCTACTAATAAATTAGAATCTTTGGTAAGGCCAAGGAAACAGTGATTTTTTAAAACTCCCCAGTATTTTTAGTCTGCAGCCAGACTGACAATCACCTGAGGGCTTAAAATGAACTATCAAGAACTTAACCATATTTTTCCCACCAATTTAATCTGAGACTTCCACTCAGTCAGATTTTCCCCACCAATTTAATGAGGCTTCCACTCATCCTAAATGTGCTTGAGAAGTCCAAAGAATATTATAAATGAACAAACAATAACTTTATTATGTTAAGTGCTGGCTCTATGCCAGGTACATTATATTAATCTTCCCTTGACAAGCAAGTTTAATTTGTATTCTCATTTTATAGGTGATCAAGATGAGAGTCGGAAACCATAAGTAGTTTGCTCAAGGTCACACAACTAAAACAGGGTATTGTTGTGATGCGAATCCAGGTCTTCCTAGCTGTCTCCAAAGCTATGGTTCTTCTCCTTATACGTATTGCCTCCTTTACACTGTATCCTTACCAAAAAACTGATAATCAGTGTAGTAAATTCTAATGTGACATAATCTGAGCCAAAAGAATATTCGTAAGGAGCTCAAATCTGCCCTCCTGTGAGCCTAGCAAAAAGAAAGAAATTCTGCAGAGTGTGTGTGTGCGCCTGGGGTGAGCTAGATGTACCTACCTTCATGAGAGTCTCCATTTCGCCTTTCTTGCATTGCAGCTTCAAAGTTGAGCTGGAGAATCTTGTTTAGAGTTGTAATCCATTCTTCCATTTCCACTTCACTGTCTGCTGCCAAAAGATAACTGCTTTTGTCCTGCATTTTGAGCTCAAAAGCAAAACGCCTGACTTTGTTGTTCTGAAATGTAAAAATGATAGTGACCCATTTTTTAAAAATTTGAATTGCCTTAGAGCAATTATTATTTACCAATAGCTGCTCTCTCACTGGCATTTCGTACTACCCTATTTAGAAGTGCAAGCTCCTCCCCACACATCTCCAATCACTATTCACCTTCACTGCTCTATTTCCTTTAAAGCTATATTTTTCAATCTGCTACATTTTAAATTTTACATATTTTGTTTATCCTCTGTCTTCTCCAATGTAATGAAAACTGCATAAAGGCAGAGATTTTTCTTTTCTTTTGTTCAAGGCTATATCCTCAGTCTCTAGAAAAATGCCTGGCACACAGTAGGCATTAGAAAGATAATTGCTGAACAAATGACATTTCACTTAAATTTTCAACTTCCTCTAGTTCGTATTTTCCTCAATGAAACAGTGTGTGGAATTATATTTTGAAAAGCAAACCATTATCTATCAATACATTGAACTTGCTTATCTGAAACTCTGTAATCAGTTATGAATTCCAAAATGCATTTGGCCTCCATGTTTATACAGTCTTTCTTCATGCCTACAGTTTCTATGCCCATGAAAGCAAGTCTGGCTCAAAGCATAAACACAGTAGTCCATGTGTATTAAATACTGCTTCTCAATCTTGGAACTACTGACATTTGGGAGTGGACAATTTTTTCTTGTATGGGAGTATCCTTCGCATTGTAGGATATTTAGCAGCATCCCTGACCTTTACTCAAGATGCCAGTAGTAACCACAACCCTCCTAGTCTTGACCACCAAAAAATGTCTCCAGGGATTGTCAAATGTGCTCTGGGGGACAAAATCACTTCTAGTTAGGAACTGCTGCACTGGACAGAGGTTCAGCTCTAGCACAAGATTGACAGAATCTTTTAAAAGCATAGGCATGAAACATGAAACCACAAACTCCCAACTCTATGAGACACAACAGCTCCCCATCCCACCTACCCACTAAAATTCTAGCTGGCTATCCATAGGTCCATAAGCTCCTCAGCCTGTGTCTCAGGGACAGGACAATCTTTCTAAGCATCTGCCTGTGTTCTCTGCAGCACAGTTCTTAGGAACACAAAGCAAGGTGCTGTTCTTGGCAAAGCTATACAAATTGCTATGCACAGATGGTCTGCTGTGGACTCAGTAACTGCCACTCTGGACCTCACTTAAACTTCAAGGCAAGAAACAGAGGAAGAGTCAAAAGGCTAGAAATTAAGTGAGTTTTCTCCCAAACCCTGACCTACTCTTTTCACATATTCACAATTTTGAAAATAAAAAGTTAAAGGTGGGGAAAGAACATTAGGTCTTGGTTCTAAGTTATTCATCCTATTAAGCCTCAGTTTCCTCATCTGCAAAATAAATGTAATAAATTTTAAGGATTCTAAAATAACTTTTAGTATTTAAGATTCTAACCGTTATTTCTTTCAGGACTATTTAAAAATTTAGTTTAAGCATTTCTTCAAACTAATAGCATTAATCAAACAATTTTTTTTTTCACAATGTCCAAAAATAACAAAACACTTAAATCAAAAATTTGGGGGCTTAATTTATAAATAGACATGGAAGAAAAAAGTAAATTATTTTAAACTTTTGAAACCTTAGATATAATTCATTAAATGCAAAATTAAACCCTGACTTTAAAAAGAAAGGAGAGACTTCCATTGAAGTCAGAGCCTTATATTTTGAAATGCATTCCAGAGACAAAATGATAGCCTAACTTCAGGGCTGCTATACTTATAAAACACCTATACTTGCAGGCACGAAAAAACTAACAAAATTCTTACACACAAAACAATTACTTCCTACCTTAAAAGCAAGATTACCAAATATCAAACTTTTGTTAGGCCAATGCCAGAAAATTCAGCTGAAAATTAACTTAAAAGTCCTCTTAATTTAAGAATATAATTGAAACTCCTATTTGGGAATCTTCCACAAGGAGTTAAGCTCTGTCATGTACAATTAAATTCATTGTGATACTCCTTACTTTAACATTGGCAATGAGCATATTTTCATATCACCGTGTTGTTCACACTGGCAGCTTGAAGCTGAGGGTTGGGAATGTGCTATGAAACATCTACATGCTGATGAGCTATCAATCAAAAATAATTTTTAGTGAACATTAAGTGGTGCTATAGTCTTGACCTAGGGCCCAAATATACTCTCCTACGTCAACATGCATGGCCTCTCTTCTTCTGTGGCAAAAGTTGCAAACTAGCAGACTAACCTACAGATAGATGTATTCTTTGGCACCCACTGCCTCCACCATTTTTTTGGTATATGTGCTGCACAGTGTATTTTGCTTTTTAAAATTAGTTACCAGTAATTAATATAATAAGATTTAACTAAAAATCTGTATTTCTTGTACTTCTTGAAAAACCAGATGATCTGGCAACATTGCCCTATTAATTCCACAAGGCAACATCAGCTACAGCTGAGAAGCAGCTACCCTCTGTAAAAGAGGCACCTGGGTTCCAGTCTCTAGCATTCCCAGTTATTTTATATCTAGGCCTCTTCTTTCACAAAATTTACCTGCTTGACCCTTGGAGATAACTGCTTTTGGACCCCTGACTTCTGGCTATGAAAGAGTAACAGGGTCTGGACTTACACTCCCACTTAACAACTAGAACACTCATCAAAATAGTTGCAACAACAGTTTTCAGATTTCAGTCAACAGGCAGTGTAAGCCTATGAACCTTCTTTTGAAGGGAAATAAATTAAGTGGGCCTTCTCAACACCTCAGCTTTCTGCCTGGAGACAACTCAGAGGCCAGCTGCCTTGCTCAGCTGAAGAGACCAGCTGGACTTAAGGAAGGCCAATGTGGCCAGAATGTGGAGGACAGAGTGCCCAAAAGGAGCGAACTACATAAAGAAAAAGAGCTCCACAAAGCTGTATGAAGGACTCCTGGAGTATTTTATTTGTACTGTACTATGAATACGTAGAGAGAAACTCCATGAGACTAGGAAACAAGTACCAAGGAAAGTACATTTACTTTGTTCAGTTCTAAGCCATACAACTAACATAGGGCCAGTAGTCATTTGATTAACCCCCAGAAACTGCCTACTCAGTTTCAAAAGGCCTGCAACCAGACATAGACCAGCAGAAACTACTCTGAGGGAACTGACTATCTCTAGCAAAAAGACCTACAGGTGCCAATATGTGTAATATGTCAAGGCTGGCTGGGCATTTGGTCACTTCATATAGTGAGGCCCACGAGTCCACAAGACCTGTCCCATGCACATACTTTCTAGTTCCTCACTCTTAAGTATGAACAAATGGCCAAGGATTCTTAGACTTTTGGAACATCCTCCAATGTGAAAGAGTGGCTAAAAAAAACAAAAGGGAAAAAGGAAAACCAGAGGAAAGGCAGGGAGTAAAAACAAAATTTAACCTCCCCCCAAATCATGTCTTTCTTTCCAAGAAAGAGCTCATGGAAATTATATATGATAACAGATTTCAAAAATTCAATAAAGGAATAAGAAACAGAATTGAAGAAACCTCCAAGGAAGTAGGACAAACAGAAAAAGAATTTTAAGGCCCACTAAAGAAAAGCCTTAAGAAATCAAACATCAAACAAACAAAACAAACACACAGAAAGGAAGGGATGAAAATTTTTAAAGTAAAATTATGAGGAAATTTCCCAAAATCTCCAGAAAAGAACTCTCCCAGAGTCTTCAACATGAAAGATAAAAAGAAACAAGCCTAGTAAAAATTTACTAGGATATTTACATGAATTCATTATTTGTACATCTCCTTTGAATTTATACTTCAATGAAAATGTTTACTAAAAATATGAAAATCAACAGAAAACTAGAGTTAAAGAGAAGATTTTAGAAGTTTTCATATAAGAAAAGATCATGAAGAACACGGAATAAGACTGGCATCTGAATTTTCAAAACACTAGCATCTAGAAAATAATGGAAGACCTTCAAAATTTTAAGGTAAAATGATTTCATCTTGGATTTCTACATTCAGCCAAACTATCAACCAAGCATGAAAGCAAAAATAAAGATATCTGCAGATATGCTAAGTCTCAAAAAATTAACATCTTGCTCAGGACTTCTCAGGAAGCTATTAGAGGATGTCTTCTTCCCAACAGGAAGGAAACAAGGAATCCAAGACAGGGAGGAAATCAAAGGGAATTTCTAGGATGATAGCTACACAGAGGCTGAGAAAGCAATTAGTCCAGGGTGGAGCAGAAGATGGATGACAGGAGCTAAAACTCTCGTCTACCACCATAAGAAGTCATTAAATAATGTCCAAAATTAATGAATATAGAAATAGCAGTGAATAATCATTATCTAGCAAAATAGAAGCCAACACTAGAAGAAACAGTGAAAAGTGCTGAAAATGGTTGCCTTAAGGAGTGGGGAAGTGGGTGAGGTAGGGTGATACAGGCAGAAATGTACTTTTAGTGCCACCCTTTAGCACTGTTTGACAATCTAAACTAGGTGGATGTATTAGTTTGAGGAAAATATAATTAAATTTAGGTAAGCACTTAAATACATAAACAGGTATACCTGAGAGTGAAATCAGAGAGCTGGGTCCCTGACCTTAATCACCTTACACGGGGGAAACAATCTTTTTTGTAGAGCCAAGTTTGAGACTGATGTCATCAGCCAATATTGAGTCATTTGAGTGATAATTCTCTGATAATGGTGACTGCATCTATTGTGAGGAAATTGTCAAGGAGACTGTTCATTAATCACACAGTGCCTCTTTATGAGAGCCCCCAAGAGAAATGTCTGAATGATTTTCATTCTGAGATTACTTGGGCAGATTCTGACTAATTGGATTGCTTGTATCTGAAGTGCACAATCCAACTGTGAGAATGAACATGTCTCTAAATCAGAAAGCATAAAAAAGCCAGTTTGTGGACTACCCATAGCAGACATTAGGTTTTTAATGTTTTTTTTTTTCTTAGCTTAATTCTACTTTGTCCCTTCCCTACTTTGGCCACTTACTTGTTCATCTTTCTTCTTTAACTCCCACTTTAAGTTTATGCTATACTGTGTTTTATGTTTCTTTTTAAGCTGCAGCCTTAAATCTTCCTGGAAATTATAGGGGTGTGAGAGGATGTATGTATGTATGTATGTATGTATGTATGTATGTATGTATGTATGTATGTATGTATGTATGTATGTATGTATGTATGTATGTATGTATGTATGTGGAAATTGGCAATGTGCTTTTAAAGAAAATCTTCAAAAGGTTTGGAAGGACACAAACTGAACAGGTGACAGCAGCTGCCTGGGAAAGGGAAAAAAGAGGTATAGGGGAGGGAGAGTCAGGAAGGACTTTATCTGAATTGTCTGATTTTTTACACTAAAAATATTCTCATATTTTATGTATACAATTAAAAATAAATTTAAGAATAACTCTAAAACAGCAACAGCACTATGATAACAAAAATATCTCATGTTGAATGAATGCTGACCATATGCCTGCACTGTTTATAATTTAATCCTCTCAGCAACCATATTGGGTACTATAATTATCCCTATTTAACAAATGAAGAAGCCAAAGTACAGAGGTTGAATAACGTTTCCTAGGCAACACAGCTGGTAAGTGTAGAGTGGGGATTTGAACTCAGTCTGGCTCTAAATACCAGTCTTGAATAACACACCAAATGGCCATCAGTCCTATGATGGTACAGATAAAAGACAATATTCACTGAGCGCTTACTAGATGCTAAGAACTGCTCTAAATATTTTCATATGTTAACTCATCCAACCCTCTCAAATCAGCCAATTATATTATATCTGCAGCTGAAGAAACTCAAATAGCTTGTCCAAAGTCACACTGGTAAAGGCCAGGTTTTAAACACAAGACTCAAGCACCAGAATGTACATACTTACAACATAATTCAGCCTCTCTGCTGAATCTGTCATCTTCTGAATTGATGAAAATCAAGCCTTTACTCATTTTAAAGTTAGATTTTGCAATTCTACCACTAATATTCACTTTTAAAAAAAATCACTAATAAAAATGTTTATTGTGGTTACATATATACAATATGAAACTTCCCACTTTAACTGCTTTCAAGTATACAATTCAGGTGTTGCGAACTACTTTTACAATGTTGGGCTACCATCATCATCATTCATCATCAAAACCTTTTGTCAGTCCAAAGAGAAACTCTGCACTCATTAAGCAGTAATTCCTCAGTAACTTATAATCTACTTTCTGTCTCTTTGAGTTTGCAAAAATTCACATTTTTAAGTGTTTACTTAAGCTGCAAATTAATACATGGAATTTTTACAGATATGAAAACTTGATGATATTTTCACATTTACCTGAACTACACCCATACAGGAATCCAGGAATATTGATCCTTTCGGTTCTTTAGAGATCTTCTCATCTTTATAAAAATTCAAATTATAGGATCCATCACCAAGTTGAATCAGGTGGAAAAACCGTCTCTTAAATGACTGAGAGAAAAATACACACACAGTTAGTCTTTTAAAAGTAAAAGAATCACAATCTTTATTGATAACTAATGTATAAACAAATCTAAAAACATTTCAGTTCTCTCCAAAACAAATTTAATTATAGCCAATGAACCAGGTAATTGGCTGAGCTGACTCTCCATCACATCTAATAACTTGGCTGCATTTTACTTATGAGATGGTTCATTTAACATCGCTGTGTCCTTTTTCTTACCCACAGAATGAGATTTTACATAAGTACCCAAAAGCAATGCAGTGAATTACAATTTGGGCTTTAGAACAGGAGGATATCAGCTTTCTAGATTCCCCAGGGCTTCTTGTTCACACAGAATAGGAACTAATTTCTGCCTCAAAACGTTGAACTATTTTCCTGCCTCTCAAGTAGCAGGGTCAGAATTTCTAATTCTTTAGTTTTCATCTCCCTATTCCCCCTACCATTTTTCCATTTCTTCCATTGCTCTTTTTTTTTCCTCCTCTGTCCTGAATAGTTTTCTGCACTAGTTTTACTTTTCCTTTTGCAAACTTCTTCCAATTTAACATTTTCCTTTAGTCCTATACTGTTGCTTTACCCAACCGTGTTACCTGACTATACCTCCACAGAAGTGCTTAGGTTTAGTCTGCAAAATGGCCTCTTGGTGATGTTCTATGAGTCACCAAGTATCGTCTTTGTAGTTAATATAGAGAAGGAAGACTGTCGGGGACTGCACCTTCACATCGGTCAAATGGTGGTCTCTTTATGTTGGTGGTCAGAGAGTAATGAGGGGAGGTAAGCAGATGGGTCTGTGTTCATTGGTGGCACTATCAGCACAGATGCTTCTTACTGACCAGACCATGTCATTTTTGTGAGGAAGAACAGCAAGTGCATTCATCTTGAGCATTATTCTCAAGACGTACAGCAAAAAGGGTTTAATCACAGGAGAAACAGGGTCTCGAGCCCTCTTACCCTCATGGTCACACTGATTGCACTGTTCATGTTGCCTTTGTACAGCCACCCGTGCTTGGTGATCCCACCTTTCTGAGACCCGAGGGAGGCAGCATCCTAGGAGAGAAGGAAAACACCACCACACTAAATCTCCCTTTATTACACCTCATGTTGTTTGCTCTGAGTTTGTTCAACAGGAAAGGCATTTGCCGTTACTGGAGTAATCATCTGTAGCCAATGCCAAAAGGTCACTTCAAAGTCCTCTTAGCAGTAAAAGAGAGGGACCAGCCTAAGTTTATGAAAACTCTAATCCACTAAAAGGCAATACTAGCGCCAGTCCAAGTTTTTATTTTTAAGTGCTTAATGAGCCACAGAAAGTACATACCATCTTAGACCACTCAAGTTGTAAGGTCTTGCCTGGTTACATGAAAAATGTTTTCAAATTACACTCCCTTATAGTTGAGGGACAAAAGCAAATTCCTGGACAACTTCCCAGAGGCTTAGTTCAGGGAAAGGTGAATAAAGAAAGGAAGGAAACATGAATCAATACCGAAAGGAGTGTTAAATGATGGGGCAAAGAAAAAAAAAAAAAGAAGGAAAGACAGGCAAGAATGTAATCAGGGATAGCAGAGAAGGAAAGTTAGAAGGAAGGGGAACGAGCCAGAGAAATGAAGAAAAACATACTTCTTCAAGTTCTAACCCTAAGATACGAGAGCTGAGTTGAAGGAGGTGGGCGTGGGGCTGCCACTGCTGCTAAAAAAGTTAGGCACCCATTTGTGTATATAATGAATAGATAGATGAAAAATATACATATGCAAACAATCTGGCAAATCTTCTGCCACACCGTGACCCAAACCCTTTCCACATATGCTCTAAGATTGTTCCCTTGTGACTCTTGCCCTTTTAAGGCTGTGTGTGGTATGACACACATTCAAAAGGTACCCTGGGAAGAGAGGGCCACACAATGTTAAGCTACTCAGCTCATACCCTCCTAAGACTAACCTCTAATTATAATCATTATTTTTGTAATCAGATAGACAACTGCAGAGAAATCCAACTTAGGCTATCTCAACATTAATACTGATGGTTTTATGGCTGCTGTTATCATCATCATTATGGGCAATAATGGAAATAACATGCATTCTAAGAATTAATAGTTTACTGTGCACCTTCACATGCATTATTTCCATTGGTCCTCCTATTCTATTATGATTAACCACCAAGTTCTTAATACCCTCTTGCTCATACGGAAAAAACATTTACTCCTCCCAGAATTATTTCATTGGTGGTTTCTCAAATAATTTGTCATGGACATTGTTAAATTTCATGAGTGGCTGGTGTCATGGTTAAGTTGGCAATTTAAAAAGAAAAAGGGAAAAATGCAAATTCACTATGCAGTAGCCAATATTGAAGAAGAGAGAATGAGAAATGCAGAGACAGGTAGCACTGACTATTGGGCTTTCCTTTTTCAGTTAGCATACCCACTTTAATCCCCTGATATTTTTATATACCTCTCTAGCCATAATTATTTCTCCTGTTGTAGGGGGAGTAGGCCTGTTAAAACCAGAGCTTCTGGGTACCTTAGTGCTCACTCAAAGCAATCAGTGAAGAAACAACCATTTAAAATCTATGAGCTCCCAGTTTGTCTCAAGATACGCTATTGAAAAACAACCTAAATTTATAGCCTAAGCCAACTTTATATCTTCAAAAACAATCTAAATTTAAAGTCTAAGTCAACTTCATATCTTTTTAACAATGTAGTCAAATCTGATCCAAGTCTTTGAGAATGATCTCAGAACAAATAAACACAACCAGAACATATGAAATGCTAAGCAGTAAGGCTGACCTTATTTCAAACAATACAAAAGTTATTCTACTTTAAGAAACATTTCAATTCCTGCTTCAGCTAAATGTTGGTAATTTCCAAATTAATTTTCTTAGTCTGTAAAATAAATCATCTTTAAAATCTAAAATGTAAAGAGAAACAATAGCAAGCAATCATCCCACCTCATCTTTGTCGATCTCCTCGTCAACTTCATAGACATGAACTGGAAGTTTATCCAACTTTACCACTTTGCTTTAAAAAGAAGAAGAAAACATGTTCTATAACTACCTATTCAGTGAAGATTCTTTGCATTTCTTCATCCATCAGAAGAAACAGCATTTAATAAATCCAAAGTCAGTTCACTCAGATCAAGAATAAAAACAAACCTATCCTATTGCTTTTCAAGTGAGTGAAAAGCACTTGAGTTGCAGAGCTCCAAAAAGCTACATGAAAAAAGACTGCATAGCTTGCTGGGAGTTAGAAATGTCTATTAAAAATGGGGAAGTGGACTGGCTGTCATTAATAAAGACTTAGTAGAATAACATTTTTTTTTGTATGCTGTATGGCAGGGGGTCACATTTCATTCTTTTTCCACATGAGTATCCCCTTATTACAGCACCATTTCTTAAATTTTTGTTTGGTTGGTTTTATTGTTTGTTTGCTTGTTTGTTTGGGAAGTGTGTGGACTAGAATAACTTTTAATATGGTGTTACTGGAGAAGATAACAATCTGTGAACCACAATCACTTTAAATGCAGTATTAATAACAAAAATACAATAGCAATAACAATAGCAGCGGCATTTATGAAACAATTATGTGCTAGGCACCGTACTGTGTACTTGACTTGTATTATCTCATCTAATCCTTTAATGTATGCGACTATTATTAAGTTCATTTAATATATGAAGAAACAGGCTTAAGGAGGTTAAATAACTTGAAGGCAGAGTAAGTTAGGTGAACCAGGCAGACAAGCAAATCTTTGTTTTTTAAACACTGCTATAACCGTCCTCTCTCATTCCACAATTGGGAACTATTATGAATGTCAAAGAATAAATCTACCAGCAGTAAAAATATAACTTTATAGTACAGACTAAGTTACTGTCATTCAAGCAATGAAAGTGGACTAATCCAATCAAATGGGAAGAATTTTTAAAGCCCCACATGAGTATTGGGTAAACATAGAAATAAAGAGCAAACCCATCTGGAGAAGATAATGCTAGGAGGGAGTGTACTCTGCTGAGGTTAAAAAGAGACAATCAGGACATTGGCTGAATACTTGTAAGGAGTGGCTGAACCACACAGATAGGAAAAACAAATAGCTAGGTCCGCTGAGAATAGTATAAAAGGTTCTCCCACATTCACAGAAGCAACAAACACAAAGGAAAATAAATTAATTTTCACTGGCCATGGTTATTTTTTAAACACAGTCCATCATCATCTGCTAGTTCATAATCAATAATAGTTAAATTTGCCAACTGCATCATTTCAGGATGTACCATATTATAACATACTCTCTCAAGGAGAGGATTATTCCAGGTTCCTATTAACCCCTACTAACCAATCTAAACATATTTGCTTTTGATATAGTTTTTAACAAGTTAATACTTTAAAGAGAAGAAAAAAATTTTGTCTGGGAAAATGCTTGTTCCTTGATTTACTGTCTTTGAACATAAAATTTACTCAATATAAAATAGCTTCAAAATACTTCCTTTTGAAGCTTTAAAACACTCTATAGCAAATTTTAATATACTTCCATTTTCTTTTTCGCACTTAAGAAATTTCACCCGTTTATATTTTATAAGTGGTACCCTGAAAAAAAATCACTAGGCATAATTAAACCATCCACATTTACTAACCCCTACCAACACCAGAGAAATAAGAAACTAGCTTGATTCCTAATCAAAGGCCCTGTAAGCAATAGTTACACCACATACATACAAATTATCTAGAAATATATTCTCCAACTACTTTGATTGCATCTAAATTTATAAAACTCCCTGAGCATTTCAAGTACAAAGAATTTTTTCTTTTTTTATTACCCTGTGTTATGTGGTCTGACAATTTACTCACTTTGGAAGCTGTCGAAACTCTCCTGCATAATCTTCATATTTATAGTTCACAAGATGCCAGTCAGAGTTATAGGTTTTGATGCACTGTTGGGAGGTTGGGGAGGGGGAAAAAAATAGAAAGTATAATGGAAAAAAAAAAAAAGAAATGCAATAGTCAAAATACATAACTGCCTTTGTGATGGCTTTTGGAGAACATCTGGGGAGGTTTGTGAAGCCACACCCATACAGACATCAAAAAATTCTTTCCCATCAAACAGCTGACGTCTGAAATTCCAGAATCAGAAACTTCAGTGAAGCATAAACCTTTGATCCATGGAAATATTAATCTTGAGATAGGTATCATTTTATCATCATTAGTGAGTAGACTTTACACAGAGATACACTTCACCTAAGCTCACTGGCAATTACAAAGCAATGCAATGTACTGCTTCTGCCTTAAATACATTTGGTTCTTAAGAAGTCCTATGGTCTCTACCAGTACATGAAAGTGAATGGAAAGTTTTGATCTAAAGACACTGCCATGGTATTAACTAATATTCCAACCAGCTCTGCCATTCAATATTATCAAATAAAACTAAACTTTCACTCAATTTTCCCTGTCTTCTTTACTAGTGACACTATTCTACCCTTAGTTTTTTCTTTTACTCATAAATGACAAGAGTAAGGTTATCTGGAGGAAATGTTTAGATTCCCTTTCAAAGGGACATGTGACTTTTTCACACACGTATGTGTGTGAAAGCATCTTAATGCCAAGGATCCTCTTGGTGACACATACCTACACAGACAACATTTAAACTATCTCAATATATGATACATATAATGGCCCAGAATGGTGTTTTTCATTCATTCATTCATCTTTCCACGAGGATCCATCAAATATCACATAGAGTCAAAATTATAAAGCCTCATCTACCAAAGCTTCAAGTATGAATGAGTTAAAATGAATAGATGCAGATTTGACTTGGCTAACATCAGTTTAGTTCAAATGTTTCTCTGTATAGTTAGTTTTTGACTGTCCACACTAGGCAGGCTTCAGTATGGCAAAGAGATGAATGAATAAATTAACATATAGGTAAATATATTTTCATCTTACCTAGTTTATTTGACTCTGTAATTAGCATTATGACCAAATTCTCTATTCTGCTTACTTCACTTTGTTGCTTATATGGCTAATCTTTCTGTTTTATAGCCTATGCCTAAAAAACCTTCTGAAACAAACCTCCATCCGCAGCCACAAATACATACAAATTCATGAAAATAACAGCAATAACAGCTGTCGCAGAATCTATGCTAAGCACTTTATGTTCTAGGTTGCAAAGAGAAGGCAGTGCAAGTGTCATCTAATTATCCTGGGAGGTAGCGTAAATCGCAGAGAAAGGTTAAGAGTAGAGTCAGATGTGGGAGCTTAATAACTTTTCAACTATGTTGCTATGTAATACAAATATTTTAAATAATTTTATGCTTGCAAATGCTTTTATAATTTTGCAAAGCATTTTTACATTCAGACCATGAGATATCCACACTCAGAATTACATTCCAAAAATAATGATTTCAGAATTATCCAGTAGTTGTATTTTCCCACTACTGCCCTAGTTCCATTAGCATAGCTAAGGCAGCTCTGACCATGTATAATGCAGCTATGTGACCCCACCCCTTTTATCTTTGTTTCTGGAGGCCAAGTCAGAAAGAACAGAAGCCCTCCTAGTCATAATGGTTGTTCATAGATCACTACTAGATTTTGTGGTAAAACAGAAAGTGGAACCACAAAAGACTCTTACAGGACACTAAAATCATTTTTAAGGATAAAACATACCTACCCAATTAGAAACTAAATAAATAATAAGCATAAATTTACACATCATGAGTACATTTGTAAATATACCATCTGAGTATCCAGATTTTTAAGATCTTAAGCAAAATGGGTAAGATAGCTATAATGTTGAAACATTTAAAATCATAAGGCACATCAGAAACATAGCTATCCAGATTAAATACCCAGAGATTCATTAATTTAACATGTCACTATTGACTGTCTAGGTAGCAGGCACTGGCAGAGGCACAAAACAAGGCACAGACTCAGCTGGAAATAAAAAAACTGGGAAATAATGGATTCAATCAGAAATCAAGATCCAGCGCATTATATCTCCAAAAAGACAGGAAACTGATTGATCGACTACATAATTAACCTTTCAAAGTTGTGAAATTCAATACTATTTTGAAGTTATATTAAAAGATTTTCTAAGCTGTTTTTTTTAAGCCATTAGGTCATTCTGCCCTGGATCACAGGATGGAGAGGAAGTATTGTTTCACTCCACCCAAGTGAAAGAGTCCCAAGAGGAGTTGGTTATGTTGGCTCCAAAAGCATAAGATGAAGCAGTTATTGCTCAACCTGCAGTGATTAAAGAATTCAATGGAGAGTTATCCCACAAAAATCAGATTTTTATGAGACTGGAAGAACTGAGTTAGTAATTAATAATTTTGCTTCAAGCTTTTTCTTAAACAGGGGTCAGCAAATTTTTCCTTTAAAGGGCCAGACAGTAAATATTTATGGCTTTTTGGGCCAAACCATATCTTAAGTTATTGCACTGCAACTGCAATTTTATTGTCAAACTAGCCAAAGACAATACATAAACAAATGGCACAGTTATGCTACATTTACCAAAAACTGGCTGAAGTCTGGGCTTTGCTAGGGTGGGGTTGGGGGGCTGTAGTTTGCCCACCTTAAGTTTTAAAATAAACACTTAGGACTATATAAACATTCCTGGCTGTATTTATCCAGAATTTTACTAATACAGTGGCATAGGAAGTATAAAAAGGGAAGTTACATTTTAGGAAGGATCAAAGAGCATACTTAAAAATTTAAGTGTGTATTTAATTTTTCAAAATTATCAGTGGAAACAAAATATTATTTTAATTGGTCTTTGCTTATAAAAACAAAGTTTCCTTGTAATGGGTATATTTATTGATGGTCATATTTATCATCTAAATAGCAATTAGAAAAATTTTTAAATAAAGGAGTACTTCAAGAACCAAAATTAAAACTCCTAATTAGTTCATTCTACCTAAAAATACCTGGAGCAAAAAACAAACATGCATACACCAAGAAAAAGAATAGGCATAATTATTATTTGTATGTTCAAAGAATAAATTATTCTTCTATCAAATGTCTTATACATAGATCAGGAATGGTCAGATTCTGCTTATTATCATCTGGCACTTGATGATATTAAAATAGTCTTGAAAATAACTTGCAAATACAAACATAAAAATAAAGAACATGAATACATAAATATGCGTGCTGGGTCTCCATTAAAAACAGTTTCAGTAACAGTAACAAAGTTGTCCACAGAGATTTCCAGTGAATTAATCTACAAATTATCTCTTATTTTAAGCCTATGAGATAAACTGTGCAGAATTTATGTTTCATGGTCAGAAATGGACATCTCTGTCCAAGTTTCAAACTCTGAAAACTTCATGTTATTTTCATATTTAAATTTCCATCATAAAATGCAATTACCTCTAATAAGTATTTTTTTTGGTGGGGAGGTGCATGGGCAGGCACCAGGAATCAAACCCGGGTCTCCGGCACAGCAGGTGAGAATTCTGCCACTGAGCCACCACTGCACTGCCCAATAATTTTTTGAATGTATCACTAAAACTTAAAGAAATAGGAGCTTAGAGAAATAGGGCCTTAAAAAATGACAAGTAAATTAATGTAGAAAAAAAAAACATTACCTCTGTAACAAATAAACTCTGCGCTTCCTGTTCCGCATTTGCAGGAACCGTTGAGCATACGTATCGACCCTGTCGTCTAAGAACTGCCGTCTGTATAAAAGCACAAGGAAAAGACTGAGTTAAGTGAAGATCAAAAGGAGTCGGACTCAGAGCTTAGCTGAGAGCGCTCTGCAGCAGGGCCTAGCACCAAGGCAGGCACTTCCCTCTTATGTCACATACAACAGATTCCATTTGGTACCCTCAAGTTCAAAAGTTGTGCAGGATAGTAAGGGGTCCTGCTCATTTCTAGACCAAGGGCACAATGATTCCTCCAGGAAGCCTTTCCTCCTCCCCCAAGGCAGGGTAAGAGGTCTCTTTCACATACCCCAAATGCCCCACCCCCAACATGTGTCTGATCTAGTGTATGATATTATCTTTTACTTGCCTTAATTGCCTTTTTACCATCAGTCATTTCTGTTCACTGCTAAGAGCACAGTAATCAGGAACACAGAAGGTCACCAATAAATACTTGTTGAATGAAATAATGAATTGGGAATACCAATTGTTCTTGTTTCAGGTGATTTATGTGTTTATCTTTAATGATAAAATACATGACTTTTGGCAGCAGCACATGTACCCCAATTAACATTGTTTGAAAGGGCCTGTAAAGTACAAATATGAGGAAATTGGATCTCAGAATTTAGAAAGGTATGTTCTAGATTTTTTTCTCCCAGAGTTGGTAATCCTTGGATACTAGTAATAGGTCATCATCATAGAAATAGCATATATGAAAACATTCAGCTGAGCCTGCCCTGCCGTCTCTTGGTGGCTAATCATTAGCTGGGAGTTCCAGGTACCTCTTATAGCTGTTTCCCATCTTCATTTCTAGAAGAAGCCTTGTGAAAAATCTGGGATCCAACCCTAGCATAGGTGGAGAACTTCATGGTATGTATTTGGCATATAATTTAATTTTATTTCCTGCCCATATTTTCACTCTATTGTGTCGGCTTCACCTATATTTATTTTTCTCTTGTTATACTGTATCTATCTTTGAAAGTAATCTTAATCTTAATCCTATTTTTGTAATAAGGGTTCCTTGCTTTAAAGGAGGGGAAAATGAAGGAAAGGAAGGGACTCCATTCCCACCAAAGTCCTTTGCATTATAAATCCATTCAGTCTCTAGTAGGGCTTTCAAGACTCTGAGTATTGGTTTCTTTGTGACTATCATAAACAAAAGGTGAACTTCATTGCACACTTGTTCTCATGAAATGCCACAGAGATAAGTGAGAGTAAGTATTTAACAGAGGCACAATCTATTTTTTAAAAAAGCTATAGAGCAACATATTGATTAAAGAAAGCATCAACACTGTTAGAATCAACTGTGATATCAGTAAGGGGGAACAGTTTTATAAGTTCTGTATGCTTCAAATGGAAGGAACATTTTATATCACCACTTACTATGTCATTGTCTTAACTTATTTGGTTCATACAGGTTTTTTAAATTAATTTTTCTAGTGTTGAAACATTCAAGAAATGGCTCAGGTCCAGAAACAGGGCTGATGGTGATTGAATCAAATCCCCCCACGAAAGCTTTGTGCAGGTCCCAAGCTCTGGTCTGTGGGTGTGAATCCATTTATAAACAGGACTTTTGGATGAGGTTACTTCAGTTATGGTATGGCCAAATGAATCAGAATGGGTCTTAATACAATTACTGGAGGCCTTACAGAAAAGGCCACAGAGAGAGTCATAAAAAGCTAGAAGCCAGAAATCAATAAAAGCCAATGTGATGGAAAATCCAAGGATCACCAGCAGCCAGCCTCATAATGCCACAGTCTTTAGGCAGGAGGTGTAGCATTGCTGGCACTTCAATTTTGGACATTTAAACTCAAACAGTGAACCAATAAATTTCCATTGTTTAAGCCAACCCATTATATGATATTTGTTTTCTTAGGCCAGAAACTCAGACAAGGACTATCAGGGTCATTGTTCAGCCCATTTTGCATAGCAGCACTAGGAAGAAAGAAAATTTATTATGAAATTTGGAATTATGAAGTTGGAATTACCAACTCAAGAAGCTTCACTAATGTGACACTTTTCCAAACCCCTATGAGAAAAATAATAGGAAATGGATTTTTTATTCTCATGAATCAAAATGCTATTGTGCTCACTTAAAAAAAAACTTTAATCATTAACGAGACTTAATTTTTAACAGATCAGATAGTTTACCATCTCTCATCTTTAAGTTTACACATTAATCATTATTGATCAATTCGTAACTTTGATTTTGACAAAGCATAGTTTTCTGCCCAGAAAGAGCACTTTGTACTCCTCCTCCAGAGACTACATCCAAATAAACATAATGTAATTCTATAAAACCAGTCATTTGAACAAGACATATCTAGCTTAAATGCAATTTTTATATGTATGTTTTGAACTATGTATTAGATCTGTGTTAGGTAATCTCCAAAGATGGCTGCTATCCTTCCCTGTATATGGTGTTTGTTCTTCACACCAAAAGGTAGAGCCTATTTCCCATCCCCTGAATCTGGGCTAACATCAGTCAACGAAAGGAAGTGGAAATGAAGAGGTGCCAGTTCTAAACCTAACCTTTAAGAGAACTGACAGTTCCTGCTTCCTCCCTCTTGGAAGCCAATCAACATATAAAAAGCTCTACTACCCTGAGACCTCCATGCCATGAGTAAGTCCAACTTAGGCACATGGGGAGGCCATGGAGAAAGAAAGATGCCCAGCCAGCCTCCAGCTGGTTTCAGCCATAGTTCAGCACCATGATATGGGTAAAAAAGCCATCTTGGGCATTTCAACCCTATACATACCAAATAGCACAGAAGAACCCCCCAACTGAGCCTCAACCAGATTTCAGAACTGTAAGAAATAATAAACTGTTGTCTTAAGATATTAAGGCTTTGGGGTGCTTTGTTACTCAGCAATAGATAACTGAAACAAGATTGTAAGAGAATAGGAACATTTCCAAATTAATGTACTGAAGAATACTGCCATTTTCATGAAAATAGATTTCAAATACTAACCACAGTATAGAGTTAGGACAGAAGCATTAACATTGAGGTGACATGCTAAGTTGTGATCTAGTTTTCACAATCACCTTTCTACTCACCCAGGACCACAACGCTGGTTAAGTAAGACAGAAAAAAATGTTGTTTGGACCTTAACAGAAGGCTGCAATGGCTTGTCTTCCCAGAAATCATTCTACTGACCATTTAAGGACACAGTATATCACTCCATCCACCCTTCCTGCTGTCCATCTATCCATCCCTTTACGGGGTCCCTACTTTCTTACCAGACACTAAACCAGGGCTGGAGACACAATGTTTAATAAAATAAAGCTGCTGTTCTAACAGAGCTTATAGTCAGGTGAAAGAGAAAGACAAGGAAATAAATTATTATAGTATGATAAGTGTCATAAAAGGGGTAAACACAAGACAGTACAAAAGGAAAGAAGAGGGAAATCTAAATCAGACTGGGAGAAGAAGAGGACATCAATAAAGGGTGTACTGAGGAAAGGATGTTCAAGCTAAATTACAAAAGATAAGTACAAGTTGTATTTAATACAAGAGGAAAAGAAACTTGGGGATAAGCTTAAAACCTTGAAAAATTAAAAAAACAAAATCAAGACATAATAAATGAGATTAGCTCTTTGATAAAAAAAAAAAGTCTTTTAAACCCTAGAACTAAAAATCTCGCCTATGCCAAAGGAAAAGCTGCCTACAACTCTAACAGAACGTGGAGTAAACAAAAACAAAATCTCCACCCATTGATAGCATAATCAATAGTCTTTATTCATCTGGGAAAAGAATGGACCAACAGAAAGAATAGGGCTTGCATGACTGGAGAAATTTTGTCAGTGTCTCTATCATCATTTGAAAAGAAAGGCTGGGACCCATCAGGGTAGGACCCACCCCTTTGGCACCAATAGCATAGAGTGCAGTCACCATCGCTGTTTCATTCCACCAGATGTCATGGTCTTCCAACTCATACCCCTTGTTTTAAGTCCAGCCTCACCAAGCCATTTGTTTATAACAAGCTTTCCATTCAGCCTTTCCTAGTGAGAGAAAATGTATAGCCAATGAATGTATTCTGATCTTCTTGTTGGTTATAGCTCTCAATGTACATTAAGAAAATAGTATTCTGGTTCCCTGAGACCAAACAATTCTGGTCACATCAAACTCAGTCTCCAGGCTTACAAAACCCAAATGTGATCCAGGACCTTAGTGACTTTGTAAAACCACATCCCCCTAGCTCCCTACCCCCATCCCCACTTTCTTCTCTCTTGTGATGACCCCTCTGAAAACTGTCAGCCTTCCACTTTGACTCCATTATCAAAACCTCTCCTTCACGTACACGTCCTTTCCTTTCCCTTGCCAGACTAAGAACCTCTTTAAGGGTAGGAGACATATTTTACTATTTCTATCTCTGTGCTAAGTACTCAATAAATGTTTCAAGAATGAATGAATAAATAATCAATAGAGACAGAAATAGGAACCAACCACTAACCATCCATTACTTGCCTACAAGGTTTTTCTTTTCTATTATTACAAAAAGTTCTCTCGCCCATGAAGGAAAATGACACAAGAAGACTAAAATATAAGTGAATGCTCTACGTTAATTTCTCCATATTTTATGTATTAAAAGTCACATTATACCAAGCTGATTCACATTACATTTCTACAGTTTTGTTTATCTAGCTAAAACACAACTCAAATCAATACCAGATTTTTTTTACTTCATGAACACTAAAGCCCTTCTCAAGAAGCTTAATTTTTTCATAACTATGATGTTCTTTTCTACTTTTTTATCATTTAAAATTATATTACAGCTAAGCGATGAATCAGTATTCACTTTATATAAATCAACATTAAAATCTTTGATAATCAAAGAATATCGGTCCCATTCCTATGTTTGGAAATAAATTATTCTCACATTGTAAAAGGGGGAAGGGGAAAATTTTCACAACATGTAGTAATGCAAGAATCTGAAAATTAAATCTAAACATAGCTAATATGTGAGACAATCCTCAGAATAGAAATCTCACAGATAACAGACATCTTAAAGATAAAGACCTCTTAGTGTGGTTAGCTCCAGAGGAAGCTAGGGGTGGGGTTGCCATGTGATTCTGCAACTCTGTTGTAAGGTATATATTTTGTGGTACTGAGAGGGGGGGACATAAATGGACTTTTGCAAACTGGTGTTCACGGTGGCAGTGTTCGAGATTTGCAATGGGTGGAGGTGGCCAAAGCATACACTGAGGAATAGACGGGGGAACTGTGACTACAGAGCGCTATAAGAAGGATAAAGTTGTGAGGCATGCAACTAGGCGAATGAACCCTGAGGACTGTATGTTGAATGAAATGTCAGAAACAAAAAGACAAATATTATCATGCCTCACTCATAAGGATTAACTATAATATACAAACTCAGAGAACTGAAGTCAAGAGCATGGGTATCAGGTTGGGACCTATTGTAAAGGTTCCTTGATTGTAAGCTCTTACAGTAGTCACATCTATTTTGGAGTTGTAACTGTTATTTTTAAGTTCTGAGATGCTGAGTTATTTGTGTATAACCTGGATGTTCCTTGGAATTTTGGGTATTTGTGTGACACCTGAGACTCAGAGTTAGAGCTCTGAAGCATTACCCCTTAGAGCAACTGTTTAAAAAGTTGAAAAAGTGAACAGACTTTAACAAGAGAAATGAATGAAACTGATCTGGATAGGACTAAAGTAAATCAGAATTCAGGGTCAAGGCTGATACTGACTATTTTAAAACTTCAACTTCTGTGTAAAACCAAAGGAAAGGATATTTATTTGGTGCAAAATTCTTATTTCTGATAGCACATTTGATTTAACTTGTATCATCAGTTTATTCAAACACCACCAATTATAAGGAATTGTAAGTAGGAAGTGAGATCTTGTCAGTTTGTACAGGTTAGTGTGATGCCTCCATATATCCCAGAGTAATTTTTGCAGAGAATAAAAAAGGATTTGCAAACTCTTCTTGGGGGACTGGAGAGAAAGAAGAATAGTAAAGTTTCCCATCTGAGGAATTTCTGATATTCTCACAAGCAATGGGGATAACAAAAATCAATAGGCTGACCCCTTAATTTTGTAGTTCACCCCTGTGAAACTTATTCCTGCAAAGGCAAAGCTAAGCCTAATTATAATTATGCCTAAAAGTCACTCCCTGGAGAACCTGTTTTGCTGCTCAGATGTGGCCTCTCTCTCTAAGCTAACTCGGCAGGTGAACTCACTGCCCTCTTGCCTCCTATGTGGGACATGACTCCCAGGGGTATAAATCTCTCTGGCAAAATAGGACATGACTCCCAGGGATGAGCTGTGATCCGCCATCATGGGATTGAGAAAGTCATCTTGACCAAAATGGGGAAGACAGAAATAAGGCAAAATAAAGTTTCAGTGGCTGAGAGATTTCAAACAGAGCTGAGGGTTATTCCGAAGGTTATTCTTACATACTATATAGATATCCCTTTCTAGTTTGGGTATAATAGAATGCCTACAGGGAAGTACATGAATGGCTGAACTGTATTCCAGGAGTCTTGATTCTTGAAAATGACTGTTTAACTATAAGCTTTTACAATGTGACTATGTGATAGCGAAAACTTTGTGTTTGAAACAGGGTATGGAAAAATGAGTAAAAAATAAGGATGAAAAATAAATAAATAAAGAGGGGCGGCTAAAGGGTGAAAAAAAATTGGATAGATTGCAATACTGGTGGTCAATGAGAGGGAGGGGTAAGGGATATGGGATGTATGAGTTTTTCCTTGTCTTTTTATGTCTTATTCTGGAGTGATGCAAATGTTCTAAAAATGATCATGATGATGAATACACAACTATGTGATGATACTGGCTATACTTTGGATGGACTTAATGTACATGAAGATATCTCAATAAAAATATCTTCTAAAAAATTAAGACCTAGCTACTTTGTAATAGGGTCTGATTTCCAATCAGTACCATTACTTATGTTAAACACTGGTAATCTTTGAAACACAGAAATCCTTAATTATCTTGGTCTTCTACTTGGCAAGAGTCTTAGAAGTTCCACAAAAATTACAGGAGTAATTCAAAAAGAAAACTTATGTCTGCTAGCAGAAGAGTAAGGATGAAGTCACCTCTCAAAAGGCTTGTATATAATAATGCACAAATACGAGGACCCCAGATCAATTTTAATAAAAAAATTGGAATGAGTTGAACAAGCGCAAAGTTTGCCACCAGACTCGAATATGAGAAGTAAAATTTACATTTCCAAGTGTAGTTTGGAATGACAAATATTGAATATATCATTTTTATTTTAGGGATGATTTTTCTCTAGGGTGAAATGATTCTCTCCAGAAAGTGGGGTAATTTATATATGGCTATGGGCTATATGTGGAAAGCATGGGAATTTAAGGTGCTTAGTTAGCCCAGAAAGGCAGGGCAGTGGGCCAAGGGAACAGTGAGATGCCACGTTTACTCATCTGAAACCAATCTTGGGGCTTCCTCAACCTGGCCACAGCTCTTCCTTCCCTTCATAGTGCCAGCCAGCATCTCCCTGGACCCCAATGAAGATGGGGATACTGAGAAGTTCATGTTTCAAACTCCAAAAAAAGTGAAGCAAATAATTAAACTTCCTATGGAATAATCTGAGAATTGATGTTGTAGAGACTTTTGAATTGAGAACCAGGATATCTGAGTTCTCATCTGAGCTCTGACTCTAATTAGCTGTGTAATCTTGGGAAAAATTATAAGTTTCCACATCCACCAAATAGAGTTTTCTAGGACCTCTAGGTTTCCTTTTGTGGTATACTGAAATGATATTAATGATCTTGAATCCCAAAAACTTCATAAACATGTTGACCCAATCAGAACAAAATGAGAAAAACATATTTTTGTAACAAGTGATAACCAGGCATTTGTGTGAAGATATGGTATCAACTGGCATAATGCCTGCCAGAGGAAGACTCCCTTGATAACCCTTGATAAGGACATGCAGTGACCACCAGACCGCTGAGGTACTGAAAACCAATGCAGTGCACACCTATCTCAGTTGCATAATTCTCAACTGCCAAGCGGGAGCCCCAGGTTCAATTCCCGCCCATGCACAACCATCACCACTCCCAAAGAAAGAAAAATGTGTAAACAATATTCCCTATGATATACATATCTGTCTCTGTGCGTGTATCTATAGACATAGAAATATCTATATATGTAGGGAGACACGTAAAAATAAAAATAAAATAAAATAAAATAAAATAAAAACCCAGTGCATGTGCCACTTTGCTGAGCATCGGATAGGGAGGCAGGCTGGTAACCAGCTACTCTGGCTCCCTGCTCCAATGCCCGGGCTGTGCTGCAAGGCTTGCAGCTGCCCTCACCACTACACAGCAACTAGTATCCCAACTGCATCAGACCAGATCCCAAAACCAGTTGGTGAAGGCTCCTGCCTGCGTGGCCCTCGCGTCCATGGACTTTAGAGACTCTGGTATCTTCCATTTTTAAATGTCTTTCACATCCTTGACCTGGTTATTGCATACTGGTTGTATTGTCTGCTCACGATTAAGGAAGCAAATAAATTACATTAAGCAGTCAAACTATAGTGGTGCTGAATATGCTTTCAATCTGTGGACATATCTCAGGTCACTGTACGACCATTTTACAACAATTACAGGACACCTCTCTAGTTTAAAAATTCCACAGTTCTGTAAATGTGGAGTTCTAAGTCCTTGATTCTCAAATGTGTTATCTCAGTGAAAAGAACTGCTTTGTGAGAAACTAAAAAAATAAAATGAATCCAGGAAAAAACAAAGATGAATACTGTATTTGCTTTGGTTTATTGACCTATAACCCCACCTTTTTTTTTTTTTTTTTACTTAAAGGAACTGTTTGATAAAAAGCAAGGACAGATTCATTATAAAGATAAATACAGGAGTGACTATTAACAAAGACATGGTTTTGCGTCACTGTTTATTTTTCTAACTCTCAATCCATATGTCAGCTGGTTTTTTAATTAATCACTTTACAATGGGCATGAAGCTATAATAAAAAACCTTCTTAATTCATGGTGAGAAGAATGCATATACATGGTGTATTTTAATGTCATATTTCATAAGATTTTAATTAAAAGACTGAAACAAAACCCTCCCCTTTTCCCTGGGACCATCTGAACAACAAGCTAAAGAAAATACCCCAGAGAAGTGGGTGGGCTGTAATCTGAGCTAGCTCCCTTAGCCAGTGAACCCAGGACAGAGACCTCTCCTGGCCTCTCTTCATCTCTGCCTCTCCCCATCTCTACAGTCTAGAAAAGCAGAGAGCTGGGAGCGTCCTCCCTCAGGCAGAAAAACAAACAGTGCAGACAGCTCAAAGGGAGTATAGGCTTTGAAACAGGAAGTGATGGGGAGTAGAGGGCAGCATCTCCTCAAGACTGGGACCTAGAATAACTGAGTAAGGGTTGAGGCCACAGTATACCAGCTGAGACACTAAATTACAAGAGGTGAAGGAGCTTCTCTTAGAGATGAGGTAACTGGGTTGTAACAACATGACTGCGGCAACCGAGTCAGTGAGGAAGATTTTTCTAGGTACCTAGGATCTTACTTTGAGGACTGAGGATGGCGTGAGTGAGAAAGAAAAGGGCTTGAGGTATATCTGACAAAACCTGCAAGAGCAGAGAAGCCCACCAGGCCTGAGTCGAGTCAACTTCAACCTACCCTTGGCTAACGCTTGGAATTTCTTTGCTTAGCAATCACCCCCATTCCTGCTTATAAATTCATATAAAGGATCTCATACTCGGTTTCTTTTTTGCATTTGTCTTGTTATGTAATAAAACTATCCCTTCGAACTTTTGAGAGTTTTGTGCAGTTGTCAGAGAAACAGCTATTTAATCTTTGGAGATAAGGGTACTTTCACCTGCCAGAGGGGTGGAGAGTGTGGGACGGGAGACAGAACTCAGGGAAGGGAAAGAAGTAGATGGTCACAAAGCAAAGTCCAGAGGGTTAAATGTGCTTGAGTTTCTTCAGGCTGGTGTCCCTGGTGCCTGCTCCTTCTACCTCAATAAATGAGTAAGCCCTAGGCTGAATTTTTATGGTGCTCAACTGGGCCAAGTGGATATAGAGGCCACTTTAATGTTCTGAAGTTATTTCTGACTATGAAATACACTGTTAGATATATGGCTCCCAATGGCTCCTTTCTTTCCTCTACAGGTCTGAGCCAAGCCACAGGGTGCCTCACAAGTCTGTTATCTCCTTTTGATATCTGCTGAAACTATGTGGTTGCATTTGTCTGTACATTAAATGTTTTATCACTAACACAATATTAAATATCACTGTTAGACAACTCTGGGAACTTCGCTACGACTTACCGAGAACACCAATAATGAAACCTTTCCAAATATCCGGCAGAAACATTTGTTTCAGAGCATATGATTTGTTTTTGAGAAGATTCAATATCAAGCTAGGCTGGGAAGTAAAATTCACACAGGGCGTTCCCCACATCTCACAGTTTGTGTTTTGGCAGCTGACGCACAACATTCTATTAAAATCAAACAATTCCACTCTCAGGGAAATAGTTTCTTGAAGATTCTCAATGTTTAATTTGCTAATAATTAAGAAAAAGAACAAAGTGTGGGACAAGGGTCTGAGAGAAGAAATTCTATTTAGTTTACTGGAAGAATTTATCAAAAAAAAAATTCCCAAGGAACTAATTAGAATATTACAAAGGCCAATCCTTGATATGGGCAGAGAAATGTTACAATTCTTATATACTTTCTCAGCCTGGGTTCACATAACAAAAGATTCTACAAACTGTCCCAGGCTCCTTCATAGTCCCCAAGCTTCCACCCCAGTCTGCATTTCTCAGTTCACTCAACAGTGTCACTCCGTGAGATGTCTTTGACTCCTACTGACTCTCCCTCCGGTTCATTCCCACTACAACAGGCCCAATTTGGGGCTCTTTTGCATGAACCACAAGTGGTTCCTACCATCCTTACTGGTATGAACGCCTTAGTGGGTTATTTCCCCAAAAAGATATGTTGAAGTCCTAATTCCTGGTAGCTACAAATGTGATCTTATTTGGAAATAGGGTCTTTGCAGATGTGATCAATTCTTTAAAGACTCCTCACTGTCACCAGAATAAAATCCAAACTCTTCAGCCTGATGTAAAACCTTTTGTGACTGACACTTTCTACTTTTCTGGACCCCTGCCCTTCTCCAACCTTCCACCACACTGGAGAACCTCCCACTCCCTAATGCAAGGATCCCCTTCTTCTGGCTCCAGAGCTGCTGGTACTGACCTGTGGACTCCTGCAGCACACAGACCCTTTGATCAGTCCTTCAGTAAACCTCATTAGCAATTCCACTGAAATTACTCAATCATTCTGTTTCTCCTACTAATTTGAAAACTTGGGATTTTTTGTTTCTCCAATACACAGCATAACACCTGGAGCAAGATAAATATTTGTTGAGTGAATAAGCAGTAGGGAATTAAAAATGGGGATATTGTATTTAGTGAACTCAATCAGAGTTCCAAACAGTTAGACATCTGGTAGTGGTAGCCTCTATCATTGCATAATATTCTGTTTCCTAAATTGCCATATACATTTATGAATTTCACTAAAACCTTGAAAGCCATAAAAATTTTGTCCTACCTTCTCAGCATCGCAAAATTGTATAGCACTTGATTTCCTGTTCAAATGCTGCTACATATAACTAAATAAAAAGCTAAATGTTCAGACCTTTAATGATGAAATTCATTGTGCCTGTTTGAATCTGTTGTGTACCCCAGAAAAGCCATGTCCTTTAATCCTCATTCAATATTGTTGGGTGGGAGCTTTTGGATTACCCATGGAGATGGTGGTAATTTTCGATTAGATGGTTTCCATGGAGCTATGTCTCTACCCATTCAAGGTAGGGTTGCTTACTAGAGCCCCTTAAGAGAGAACCACTCTGAAAAAAAACTTTAGAGTCCTTGCCAGAGACTTTAGGAGATGAGGAAGGAAAATACCCTCAGGGGAGCTTCATGAAACAAGAAGCCTAGAGAGAAAGCTAGCAGATGTCACCATGTTCACCATGTGCCTTTCAAGTTGCGAGAGAAACCCTGAATGTCATTGGCCTTAAGGAGCCAAGATATTGTTCCCTGGATGCCTTAGACTGGACATTTCTATATCTTTGCTTTAATTTGGACATTTTCTTGTCCTTAGAACTGTAAACTTGCAACTTAATAAATTCCCCTTTTAAAAAGTCATTCCGTTTCTGATATATCGCATTCTGGCAGCTTACAAACTAGAATACTCATCAATTAAGTTCATTTTTAAGAGGTTTTTTCTAAAAATTTTTGTTTCATTCTACAAAGAGGCCAGTTTTCCATCACTTTATTCCATCACACATCTATGAGAATACAATTAAGGACAGTGGAGTATCCATAAAACCAAAGTGGTCTCAAGGTCCATTAGTAAGAGTCTCAGCCAGCTATACACAGCCTCATAATGCATCCCCAAAATTGCCATCCTCAAAAATAAAACAATGTTAACTAGGAGTGAGGAAGAGGCTGTGATAAGCTTCCTAGTCACCTAGTTCTCTCTGCCTACAGAAAAATAACAGCAAGGGTATGCAAAGACTTGCTCTCCTGAATGGCAGTATCTTCTTGGATTCTTTCACATCTATGAGAATCCAAATTTGAAGGTAAATGTCAATCCTGAATTAGAGACTCTGAAAACTGAGTTTCAGGAAGATTTATCACTTACTGAAAGACCAGATTACTCAGAGAGACCTCGGAATAAAATCTAGTGATCGTATGACAAAATCTTGTGTCTTGCCATGGCTATGAGTGTCTAGAGGGTCTACTGTCTCTCTGATTTATTTGCATTTCATTCAGTTAACATAACTGGAGAAGGATATAAGCAAATACAGTTCCTTTTTTTTGCGTGCTTTTTTTTAATTAAATATAACCACATACAAACACAGTCTTACCATACGATCATTCCATTCTTGATATATAATCAATAACTCACAATATCATCACATAGTTGTATATTCATCATCATGATCATTTCTTAGAACATTTGCATCAATTCAAAAAAGAAAAAAAGAAAAAGAAAGAAAAAAATTCATACATACCATACCCTTTACCCCTCCCTTTCACTGATCACTAGCATTTCGATCTACTAAATTTATTTTAACATTTGTTCCCCTATTATTTATTTATTTTTAATCCATATGTTTACTCACTTTCGATAAGGTAGATAAAAGGAGCATCAGACATAAGGTTTTCACAATCATACAGACACATTGCAAAAGCTATATCATTTTACAATCATCTTCAAGAAACATGGTTAGTAGAACACAGCTCTATGTTTTCAGGCAGTTCCCTCCAGCCTCTCCACTATACCTTAGCTAAAAAGGTGATAACTGTTTAATGCGTAAGAATAACCTCCAGGATAACCTCTCGACCCTGTTTGGAATCTCTCAGCTATTGACACTTTATTTTGTCTCATTTCGCTCTTCCCCCTTTTGGTCAAGAAGGGTTTCTCAATCCCTTGATGCTGAGTCCCAGTTCATTCTAGGATTTCTGTCCAACATTGCCAGGAATGCTTACACCACTGGGAGTCATGTCCTATGGAGACAGGGGGAGGGCAGTGAGTTTGCTTGTCATGCTGGCTGAGAGAGAGAGAGGCCACATCTGAGCAACAAAGGAGGTTCTCTTGGGGGTGACTCTTAGGCCCAATTTAAATAGGCTTAGCCTATCCTTGGTAGAGTTAAGTTTCATATGAACAAACCCCAAATACAGTTTCTTTTGGTTTCTAGTTGTCCGAGTATGTGTTTATAAGTCTTTACTTTAGAATGCAATTTTAAGCTGCTAAAAAGACAATATCTTTGTGTGAACACCTAGCATTGTGAAAACGTGTCACATTAAAACATTTCCATTATTAACAAATTTCAATACACTAATGAATTTTCTTCTAGGTTTCTCATATACCAGCCATAGTTCATGTATAAAGTTCACTTATGCATTGAGGATCATTTCATTTAAATCTCTCCGTACATTTATCAGCACCACATCAGGCTTGTCAGAGCAGCATTTCACCCTCCTTGGATAACATCCAAAGTGTATTTCAAATATAGTGAAACAAAGATCATGCTTTGCAGAAAAAAAATGCTAAGCAGATGGGGACTACCCTCTGATCTGAGTACTTCTGATGTTGGGGGACCTCAGTGGAGTTTATGAATTTGTCCTCTCTGGATCTCACACACACATTCAAAGGATGTTGCTGTTTCAAGACTGTTCAAACCCAAGCAGGGCACAATCGGCCATATCCAGGTTATCCCAGGCAACCTGATAGAAAAAGGCAGCAAGATGGACATACTAGGACCTTTAATAATGTGGGAAGCATAAAGATTTTATGCCTACTAATACACTAAATGTTATCTATAAATTCTGAGGCCAAAACCTAGTTTTTCTTCTTCTATGAACAAAACTTTTTGTTGGTTATTTGTTTTTGTTTTGTCCTCTTGAAGGCAAACATACTGTTTCTCTTCTACTCACTTGACCTGCACCTTGGCATATGCTCTTATAATTTCAAAGGCAGCTGCTGCTAAGATTCTAAATCCTTCCATTTCTTCAATACATATTAAGTGCCTACTATGTATAAAACACTACCATAGGAACTAGGAGAATGCAAAAATGAATGGTCAAAAAAACATGCTTTGTAAGGAAAAAAACCATGATTTGCTACTCTCATAGAGATTTTATTTTCTAATTGGAGAGAAAATGATAAGCATTCTTACAATTATAGTAAGAAGACTAAGCAATGGATGCCATATCTAGCATATCCTTCATAAATTTCCACCTGCTTAAGTATCTGACTTAAGATACTGTCCTTGTTGAAATCTTCCTCCATCCATGGCTGCCAGGAATCTTTACTATCCTAGGACCTATACATTAGCTGTGTAGATAATATAGCCCTTCTTTCTCCACATTTATTATGAATATGGTCTGTATTTACCCAGGTCTATTAATTATAAAACATTCAGCATTCTCTCTGACCTATTTAAAATATGAGCTAAATATAATTTAAAAAAAAAAAAGAATATGAACTGACATGGGGAATACAAGCACACAGTGATAGAATACTGAATTCATCTAATATATTTTATTCCACATGATAAGAGAATCAAATCTTAGATTAATTTCATTTGAAAGTTATTATTTTATAAGTACATTCTGTTTCATCTACTTATTTATGTAAGTATAAGTACTGCCAACAAAATTTTGTCCACTACAGTAAGAGAGGGAGAAAAAAAGCTATTTCCCTCACCAGCCTGTCTCGAGGCAAAATGGAAAAAAAAAAGGTTTAAGTGCTTTGTAAATGTTAAAAACCAATATGGCAATCTTTTACTATAATTGTTTTAACACAAGGCATAGCAGTTCCAATGAATTCCACCTCCACAGGGCAACATCACACTGTATTCTATATGAATGCTGCAACCATCATCCCCCACATAACAAGAAAAGTTGTATGCCACTCCTAGAGTTGTGTTATGGAGCAGGAGGGCACAGCTATCCACATACCCTCCACTGACAAATGAGCATCCTCTGATGTAACAGAGCAGGGGACTTCAGAGGGATATTCATAAATCAGTGGGGGGAGACGGGAATGCCCAACTGGGGTGCCCCAACAGCTAAACTTCACATACAGACAACAGGGTACATGGCCAGATGGTCCTCTTATCCTATAGGATACCATCTTCACGCAAAAAGGACGACACAAATACAAGGTTAATTATTGGTCCTCAATATAATTTTATGGTTGCTGATCTGGAATCTGCTATAACAGTTCTTTTTCAGAAGCAATATTCACACTCATCAAACACTTTTCTTTCTCAAATTCAGGCAAATAACCTGGAAAGCAAAGTCCATTGCTGATATTTCCTGAAGTCTGGTGAGCAGACAGGATGGTTTCAGTTAAATGAATTAACTAAAGAACAAATGAGTCATTCAAAATAATTATGATAATTAAATGTTCCTAATTTACCTCCTTCTGCTTTCTAATAAGGAGGAAAAGTTACAAAATATACATACACATATACATATATTTTTTTCAAGGAGCCTTGGAATCTATCATCAAGTTTAGATTAGATGTTCAAAATAGTCACTTGCAAAGCTTCATCTATATCTTACTGTTTCTTTTTTATTTTTATGTATCATTTAAGCTTAGTAAGCCCAAAAATTGTACTGAACATTTTACAACTATTAATTTATTGAATTCCTACCAAATAACTTAATGCTTTGTTGTTACAAGCTGACTTACCTTACCTATGTGCCACCCAAAGCACCTATGCCAGGTGGAGAACTCAAACACTGATATAGATCCTCTCTCTAAGCACCAATTTCTACCCTCAAATTACTTCATACTGCACAGTGCTGCTCATTCATCCTCAGATCCTCTATTGCTGTCTTTGCTCTGTGGATTGTTCACCTCTGTGAACTCTCCATCCTGCTGTGAGTTCATGGGAGGCCATTTTAGTGCCTTGGGCCTCTCACTCTTGGACTGATGACTACCCCCTTGACCTGACCCTCTTAGCACACATAACCCCATCCTCTTCTTTCTCTCCTCTGTAACCAGGTATTGACATTTTCAATAAGGTTAACCCATTTCATCAAAATCTTAGACACAAAGAGCCCTCTCCTAAGTAATAATTCATTCCCTCTCTCTTTTTCACATTTAATGACTCAATTCAGTTCTACACGTATTTATTGAATCCTGCTATATGCCATTCTGCATACCTGTAAAACATCAATGAACAAAACCAAAACTGCCATCCTCAGAAAGGTTAGATTGACATGAATAAACAATAAACACAGAAATTGTAAGTGATATGGAGAGGGAAAAAAAACATAACCAAAAAAATTAAACAACAACAAAAAATAAACCAAAGCAAGGTAAAAGGCAGCAGGAATGCCAAAGGATTAGAGGGTATGGCGATCAGCAGTGGCCTCACCAAGTAGGTGAAATTTGGGGAAAGGCTTCCAAGAGATGAGGATAGCTGGGTAAAGACAAACCAGGCAGAGGGAACAGGTGAAAAAGGACCGAGGGCAGGTGTGCTAGTTTGAAACTGTATTGTACCCTAGAAAAGCTATGCTCCTAAAAAAAACAAACAAACAAACAGACAAAAAAAAAAAAACTTGTTTATTGTGACATATAACATATACAAAAAGTGACAGATTTGAAAGTATATTGTAACAAGTCGTTACAGAACAGACTTAAGGGTAACAGTCCTACAATTTTAGGCGTTTCCTTCTAGCTACTCCAAAACACTGGAAACTAAAAGAAATATCAATATAATAATTCAGCAGTCATACTCATTTGTTAAATCCTATATGTTCTGTTATAACTCCTCCTTCTCCTTTGATCTTTCTCCTAATCTTCAGGGGTATTTGGGCTATGCCAATACTAACTTTTCCATGATGGAAAAGGGTATCAATAATATGCAGTAAGGGGAAGTAATTAGTTGAAGTTTGTGGAGAGGCTGGCCCCTCTGGGTTTCAGGAATTACCTGGCCTAGGAACCCATCTGGACTCTGTAGGTTTCTGTAAAGTAATCTTAATGAGTAAACTTTTATAGACTCTGAGACAGAGCCCTACGCATTATTTAGGATTAACAGGAATGGTTTTGGTTGGAGTTTGGCAAAGTGTGGTAATAAGCAATATCTAGCTGAGGCCTGCATGAGAGTAGCTTCCAGAATAGACTCTCATCTCTATTTGAACTCTTTTAGCCACTGATACCTTATTTTGTTACATTTCTTTCCCCCTTTTTGGACAAGAAGCCATTGTCGATCCCATGGTGCCAGGGTCAGGCTCATCCCTGGGAGTTATGTCCCATGTTGCAGGGAAACTTTCACTCCTGGATGCCATAACCCACGTACGGGGGAGGGTAGTGATTTCCCTTGCAGAGTTGGGCTTAAAGAGAGAGAGAGAGGCCATATCTGAGCAACGAAAGAGGTTTTCTGGAAGTAACACTTAGGTATACTTATAGGTATGATTAGCTTCTCCTTTACAGAATTAAGCTTCACAACAGCAAGGCTCAAGATTAAGGGCCTGGACTACTGACTTGGAAGTTGCTAATGTTTGAGACAGGATCAGGGGTTTACTTTGTGGTAAAGCAATAGTTCATTATTTTTTTGCCCATCCCTCAAGGGACTTTACCAATACTTTTAAATTATCTGACTGAAATACTCTGGGATGTATCCAGGTATTACATTAAGCTATAAAGAATTACAAGCCCTCATTCCCATTCTGGGCTCCATGTGTTCGGGTGTTTAAATGAGCTCTCCAGACAGGCTGAGTTAGATTACATGCCACAGAAAATTTAAGTTTTAGACAAAATGAACTTCTTTTCCTTTGGTCTCATAAAGTAGGTGAAGTTCTAAAATACAGACATCCTTACCCCTGTATTCTGATTTACCTTAGTTCTAACACAATAAACTTCATTCTTATATCTAATTGAAGTCTGATCTCATTTTCAGTTTCAACAGTTGTTGTAGGTAGTAATGCTGTCTTTTAGAGCTGTAGAACTCAACTTAGAGTCTTAGATGTTACACAAGTAGGCAAAGTTCCAGGGAAATACCAGGTAATATATATATAGCATAGCATCTTAAATCTAGAAATAACATTTACAGCCCTGGACTAAATGTGACTGCAATAAGAGCGTCCAATTTAGGCCCCAATTTTCTTATAAGTATTTTCTAACAGAAACTACACAATATTTGTTATTTTGCATTTTCTAACAGAAACTACACAATATTTGTTATTTTGCACCACATTATGTCCCCAAGATTCATGCACCTCGTTGTATGCTTAATGACATTGTTCCTTTCTGTAGTAGCAAAATATTCCATCATACGTATACACCACAATTCACCACAATTCCATCATACATATACACCACTACCTCTCAGTCAATACATCCTTCAGCCACCTCCGACCACGGACATCATGTATAATGTTCAAAGTCAAAACTCCATGTCTCATATTACCTTCACTTAGCATCAACACTCTCAAATTTTAGATAATTTTCATTGCTCCAAAGAGAAAAATGACTAATGTTCTAGTTTGCTAGCTGCAAGAATGCAATATACCAGAAATGGAATGGCTTTTAAAAAGGGGAATTTAATAAGTTGCAAGTTAACAGTTTTTAGGCTGTGGAAATGTCCCAATTAAAATAAGTCTATAGAAATGCCCAATCTAAGGCATCCAGGGATCAAGATACCTTGGTTCAAGAAGGCTGATGAAGTTCAGGGTTTCTCCCTCAAGTGAGAAGGCACATGGCAAACACAGTCAGGGTTTCTCTCTCATCTGGAAAGGCATGTGGCGAACATGGCATCATCTGCTAGCTTTCTCTCCTGGCTTCCTTTCATGAAGGTTCCTAGGAGGGAGCATCATTTCCAAAGGTGGCTGGCTGGTGGATTTTCCTTCTTCATTTCCAAAGGCGGCTGGCTGGTGGATTCTCTGCATCTCATGGCTATGTCATTCACTGCTTTCTCAGAATCTCTCCCTTTCTCTAAACGTCCCTCTTTTATAGGATTCCTGTAAAGTAATCAAGACCCATCTAGAAGGGGTGGAGAAACCTCTCCACCTAATTCAGCTTAACAAACACTGTTGACTGAGTCACATCTCTAGGAGATGATCTAATTAAAGTTTCAAACATACAGTGCTGAATAGGATTAGAAAAATCAGCTATCTTTACAAAATGGGATTAGGATTAAAACATGGCTTTGGGGTACATACATCCTTTCAAACCAGCACAACCAATAAATACATCTTCACCAAACAGGAATCCAAACCTTCCTTTAACTTTTGACTACCCCCGCCTCACAATTATTTATGCATCATATTGCTGTGGTACTGTTGATGTCTTCCTGTTATTAGACCATAGCATGCAATAGTTTTCCACCTATACTCCTCTACTATTGACTCTTTAAAATCATACCTTTGAAGTAGTTCATGCAAGAATTTATTTATATTTATAGTGTTAATCGGTGGGATACATGGCTCTATACAACCTCTTTCACATAGGTTCGCATTCAATATGGCAACATTACTTATAAACTCACTAATAAACTGCTTTCACTTCTATCAACTCCCCTAATTTAAGATCAACGTCATTAGCTAACCATTCATTCGTCTCTAGCTTCTGTGTCTCTCTAGGTCCCCTATGTTCTATATTATAAGCCCAAGAGTTTACCTTTACCAAGGATGTAACAGTGAAATCACGCTATCTATCCTTTCATGTCAGGCTTATTTCACTCACCATTATGCCCTTAAGGTTCATCCATGTTGTCATATGCTTCAGGACCTCATTTCATCTTACTGATGCATAACAGTCCATTATATGCATATATCACATTTTGTTTATCCATTTATCTGTTAATGGGCACTGGATGATTTCCATCTGTTGGCAATTGAAAAAAATGCTGCTATGAACACCGGTGTGCAAATGTCTGTTTGTGTCACTGCTTTCAATTCTCCTGGGTATATGCCGAGTAGTGGGTGGTATTGCCAGGTCATAGGGCAACTTGATATTTAGTTTTCTAAGAAACCACCAAACTGTCTTCCATAGCAGCTGTATCATTACATATTCCCAACAGCAATGCATACATGCTCCAATTTCTCCACATCCTCTCCAATATGTGTAGTTTCCTGTTTGTTTAATAGCAGCCATTCTTATAGGTGTGAGATGATATCTCAATGTGATCTTGATCTCCATTTCCCTTATAGCTAATGAGAATGAGCATCTCTTCATGTATCTTTAGCCAACTGTATTTGCCCTTTGGAAAAAATGTCTGTTCAGATCTTTAACTCAATTTATAATTCATTTGTTTGATCTTTTGTTGTTGAGTTGTATGATTTCTTTATGGACACAGGATATCTAATCTTCATCTGATATATGATTTCCAAATATTTTCTCCTATTGAGTGGGCTGCCTCTTCACCTTTTTGACAAAGCCCTTTGAGGTATAGAAGCATTTGATTTTGAGGAGTTCCCATTTATTTACTTTTTCTTTTGTTGCTTGTGCTATGGGTGTAAAGTATAGGAAGATGCCTCCTATTACTAGGTCTTGAAGATGTTCCCATATATTTTCTTCTAGGAGTTCTATGGTTCTGGCTCTTATATTTAGGTCTTTGATCTATTTTGAGTTAATTTTTGTATAGCATGTAATTTAAGGGTCCTCTGATTCTTTCTGGCTATTAATATCCAGTTTCCCCATATCCTTTTATTGAAAAGACTATTCTGTCCCAGTTCAGTGTATTTGGGGACCTATCTCTACACTCTCGATTCGATTCCTTTGGTCAATACGTCTATTTTTGTGCCAATACCATGTAGTTTGGACCACTGTGGCTTTGTAATAAGCTTTAAAATCAAGATGTGTTAATCCTCCTACTTTTGTTTTTCTTTTGTAGGATATTTTAGATATTCAAGGTCTACCAAATGAATATGATACCTAGCTTTTTCAATTCTTCAAAGTAGGTTGTTGGAATTTTGACTGGTATTGCATTGAATATGTACTTAATCTGGGTAGAATTGACATCTTAACTACATTTAACCTTCCCATCCATGATCAGGGCATGTCTTTCCTCCTCTTTAGATCTCCTTTTATTTCTTTTAGCAAAGTTTTATAGTTTTATGTATACAGATTCTTTACATTCCTGGATAAGCTTATTCCTGGATACTTGATTCTTTTAGTTGCTATTTTGAATGGAATTTTTTCCTTAATTGATCCTCAGTTAAGTCATTGCTGTGTACAGGAACATTACTGATTCTTACACATTAATCTTGAATCCCACCACCTTGCTGAATTTGTTTATTAGCTCAAGAAGCTCTGTCGTGCCTTTCTCAGGACTTTCCAAGCATAGTATCATGTCATCTGCAAATAATGAAAGTTTTACTTCTTCCTTTATGATCTGGATGCCTTTTATTTCATTGTCCTTTCTGATTGCTCCAGCTAGAACTTTTAGTACAAGGTTGAATAACAATAGAGATAGAGGGCATCTCTGTCTCATTCCCAATCTTCAAGGGACGGTTTTCAGTCTCTCAACATTGAGTACGATGCTGGCTATGGGATTTTCATACATGCCCTTTATCATATTGAGGAAGTTTCCTTCAATTCCTACCTTTTGAAGTGTTTTTATCAAAACAGGATGCTGAATTTTGTCAAAAGCCTTTTCAGCATAAATGGAAAGGATTATGTGGTTTTCCCCTTTCCATTTGTTAATGTACTATATTACATTTATTGATTTTCTTGTGTTGAACCACCCTAGCATTCCGGGTATAAATCCCACTTGGTCATGGTGTGTAATTCTTTTAATGTGTCATTGGATTAGATTTGTTAGTATTTTGTTGAGAATTTTTGTATCTATTTTCATTAGAGAGATTGGCCTGTAGTTTCCATTTTTGTAACATCTTTACCCAGTTCGGGTATAACAGTGATGTTAGCTTCATAAAAATCAGTTAGGTAGTGTTCCTTTTTCCTCACTTTTATGGAATAGTTTGAGCGGGATTGGTGTTAATTCTTTTCAGAATGTTTGATAAAATTTCCTTGTGAACTCCTGGCCTTTTCTTTGCAGGAAGATTTTTGATGATTGATTAAATCTCTTTACTTGTGATTGGTTTGTGGAGGTTTTCTATTTCAGTTAGTGTAGGTTGTTCGCATGTTTCTAGGAATTTGTCCATTTCATCTAAGTTGTCTAGTTGTTGGCGTATAGTTGTCCATGCACCCTCTTAGCATATTTTTATTTCTTCGGGGTCACCATCTCATTTCTGATTTATTTCCATCCTTTCTCTCTTTTTTGTCAGCCTAGCTAGGGGTCTATCAATTTTATTGATTTTCTCAAAGAACCAACTTTGGGTTTTATTGATTCTTTCTATTGTTTTTTTGTTGTCCAGTTCATTTACATCTGCTTTAATCTTTGTTATTTCTCTTCTATTTGCTTTGGGGTTAGTTTGCTATTCTTTCTCTAGTTCCTCCAGGTGAGCAGTTAAGTCCTCGAAATTTTCTCTTTCTTCTTTTTTAATATGCATTTAGAGCAATATATTTTCCTCTCAGCACTGCCTTTGCCACCTCCCATAAGTTCTGATACATCGTATTCTCATTTTCACTCATCTTCAGATATTTACTGATTTCTTTAGCAATTTTTTCTTTCACCCACTGATTGTTTAAGAGTGTGTTATTTAATCTCCATATATTTGTGAAAGTTCTGGTTCTTTGGTGGTTACTGAGTACCAGCTTCATTCTGTTGTGATCAGAGAAAGTGTTTGAATAATTTCAATCTTTTTATAAAGACCTATTTTTTACCCCAGCATATGATCTATCTTGGAGAATGTTTCACGAGCACTAGACAAAGTATATCCTGGTGCTTTAGGGTGTAATGATCTATATATATATATGTTAGGTCTAATTCATTTATTAAATTAAGTTCTTTATTTCCTTGTTGATCCTCTGCTAGCTGTTCCATTTAAAGAGAAGAGAGGTATATTGGCGTCTCCCACTATTATTGGTGAAACTCTTTTGCTGCCTTCAAGTCTTGCCAATGTCTGCTCTGTGTACTCTGGAGTTCCTTTATTGGGAGTATAAACATTTATGAATGTTATCTCTTCTTGGTGAATTGTCCCTTTTATTAATATGTAGTGTCCTTCCTTGTCTTTTATGGCTTCTTTACATTTAAAGTCTATTTCGTCTGATATTATATAGCTACTCCTGCTTTCTTTTGGTTACAGCTTGCATGGAACATCTTTTTCCATCCTTTCACTTTCAATCTATTTGTATCCTTGTATCTAAGATGAGTTTCTTTTAAGCAGCATATAGATGGATCATATTTCTTAATCCATTCTGCCAATCTGTATCTTTCAATTGGTGAGTTTAGTCCATTAGCATTCAAAGTTATTACTATAAAGGCATTTCTTGAATCGTATCCTTTGGATTTTATTATTCAGATCTATATATTCTCTTACCTCTTTCTCTTTTTGTCCTTTAAGTTACCCTTATTGGTACTCTTCAATTCTGTGCCCTCCTCCAGACCACCCTCTCCTGTTTTTGTTTTTGTTTTTTAGCCATCAGAACTCCCTTTAGTATTTCTTATAGGGGAGAAATTTCTTGTAGGGCCTTTGTCTGTGAAAATTTTAATCTCTCCTTCACCTTTGAAGGACAACTTGGCTGGATATAGACTTCTTGGCTGGAAGTCTTTCTCTTTCAGTATGTTGAATATATCATACCATACCTTCACAGTTTCATGGTGCCTACTGAGTAGTCCTAACTCAGTCTTATGGTCATATCTGCCTGCATCTTCATATGCTTAGTGATTTTCTGTTGGCTTCGAGGCTTTTGATTATCTTGATAGGGTTATTTTGAAAGTTGACTTCCCTCAGTCACCTAAGGTCTTGTATTTGTTTAGGTTTGCGTTGAAGGTCTCCTTTTGCACTTAAATCATCAGAGTTCCCCACAAAACCAAGGCCTGGACCTCATATAAGGGATGCAACTCTACTTGAAGATCTGTTTGAAGCTGGATAAATAAGGAATTTGCCAGACTGCACTTCCCATTTCTTTTAAGCAGATTTCACTCTTGGGCCTTCTCTTCCCCTCAGGCCCATCTCTTTCCTTCTGTGGCAGCTGAATGAGCTGGATGGAGACCCGCTGCAATTCCAGCCAGGTCTGCTGGTCCCGGAGCAGGCTGAAAGCCGCCAACCCTGGGGTTGGAGGGTATGCAGTGTGCACCTCAGCAGAGATTTCACTTGCAGGCTTGATGGGTCTCATAGCCCGCAGACTCATGCTTGGAATGACCATGGGTTATGGGACTGGGTATATCAGTTGCCCCTGTCCACAGCCTAATCGGAAATGTCCGCTGGCTAGGCATGGCCCAGTGCTCAACACGGGGCATGGGGCACAGGGCTGGGAATGGGAGTATGGAGTGCTGGTATGACATGGGATGTGGTGCAGGGTGTGGGGGCGAGTGAGCACAGGACACAGCAGCGTGTGGGCACAGGGTATGGCAAGTATGGGCACAGGGCACAGCGCGCATGTGCACAGGGGGACCAGGGCAAGGTGCGGCTTGCTTTCCCATCTCCACCTTGCTGACCATGCGCTCCTGAGGGCTCCAGGCCTCTGTATGGAAAGGGGAGCTGCAGGCTTTGTGCACTAGCTGTTTGGCCTCTATGAACAGAGAAAGCAAATTTATTGGTTTCCAGTTACCCCAAGGGAGCTCCAGTTGCAAGGGCAGGCACTTTCCTGGGAATGGTCTCTTGTCCCTGGTATAGTCCCAACTGAGCTTACTCATCTTGTTCTCAGAGTCCCCATTCCCCAACTTTGTCATCCAGGACCTCCCTATATAGTGTAGAAGATCCTCTCAGGTTACTCACATCCTGGAACTACTGTCCTGGTTATTTTTCTATCACTTCTCTAGTTGTTTCTTAGAGCAGGGGTGAACTTGACCTATCTTATTCTACTATCTTTCTAGAAGTGAGCCTGCTCTTTTTAATCCAGTCTTGTAGGTGCAGACTTGTGGTTGGGATCTTTTCATTAGGTTGTTTCCATGGAGATAAAACCCATCCAATTGTGAGTGGGACCTTCTGATTAGATTATTTCCATAGAAATGTAAGCATGCCCATTCAAGGTGGGTCTTAATTAGTTTACAGGAGTCCTTAAAAGAGCCTTCACAGAGACCAGAGAGATGAAACCAGACACAGTCGTTTGGAGATAATAAGCTAAGAAATGCAATCCGGAGTTTGCCCTGGAAAAACAAAGAAAGGACCCATAGGCACTTAAGAGAGAAAAAGCCATAGGAATCAGAAGCTGAAACCAATGAACTAGGAGCAAGGACAAATAGGTGCCAGCCACATGCCTTCCCCAGTTGACAGCAGTGTCAGATGCTGGCTACTTTTCCTCTGAAAAGGTATCCTCTTGTTAGTACCTTAATTTGGACATTTTCAGGGCCTTAGAACTATGAATTTATAATTTAATAAATCTCCTTTATTAAAGCCAATCCATTTCTGGTAGACTACATTCTGGCAACTTTAGAAAACCAAAGCAGTAGGATACTGCCTGGAGTGAGAGAGAAATCCCAACTAGGCCAATGTGACAGAGATAGAGCAAGCATGGGTGAGGCAAGTCTGGCAGATAAGTGGGGAAATTTTCAAGAAGGTAAAGGGTAGACAAATTAATGTGGGGTCCTTCAGGCCACTGTAGGATCTTCACTGAGAGATTCTGAATACAAGACTGATACTAGCTGACTCATCTTTCAGACAATCTGGTTACTCAAAACTGAGGACAGACCAGGAGGGCAAGGATAGGATCAGTAAGATCTCATAGGAGGCTCTTGCACTGATCTAGGTCAGAAAGGATAAAGGCTGTAGCATGGTTACAGCAATAGGGGCACTAATTGATGATACTTCCTGTATCTCCTCCCCACCCCATTCCCTACAGCCCCCTTCTTCATCTCCCAAGCTGCACTCAACCTGGCAAGCCTGACATTAGCTCTCTCAGCCCAACCCACCTCTACACTGATCAATATCCAATCCTCTCCTTGCTGTCCACAGACATAAATTTCTTTTCTCCTTCTAAACTCTCCCACAAAACCCTTAATTCCATCCCGTATACCCACTAAAGAACCTTCCTTCAAAATATATCCCCATGTTTTCTCACATCTTTAATTTCTTCATTAGTCACAAATTTCCCTCCTTTGTCCGTTCTCACTGTTGCCCAATCCTGAAAAAACCTCACAGAGCTCTTATAGCTCTGAGCCACTGTGAGTCCTTTTCTCACCTACCGTTTAACTTTAACCTCTTCACCCCCGGCTAGAAACTGTTCTTATAGGCAAGGATGGTCTAGTTATGAGCTCCAATGACTTTTCTGGGACCTCAGCCACTAAAAGTCATGCCTGTCTGCTCCCACCTGTCAAACTCTCCCCTTCTTTGGCTTCCAAGACTCAAAGTTTTCTGGGTTTTTTTCCCCCAAGCTTTCTGTCTCTACTTTCCACTCTCCTTTTTACAAAGTGAAGGCACGCCTCAAAGATTTAGTCCCCAGAAAGGCAATAGCATGCCCTTGGCCTCTTTGCCACTGTCTTGTATGTCTGTGAATGAATGAAGATCTTCCTCTTTAACCCTGGCTTTTCTCTGAGGCTAGACCATTGCATTTTCAACTATTGAAAGACCTGCTAATGTCAAACTCCTACTAATATCTATAATTTAGTATTCCTAAATTCTCATGAGACATGATATATGTCATGACACTGATCACATTCTTCTTCTGTTTTGTTATTAGTATTAAAGCAAGACTTTATTTTCTCTCCTAAGCTAGAAACAATTTAAAGCAAGAATCCTCTCTTATAATCTTTATATTCCCAAGTACCTCACAGAGTTCAGCCCTTTGCACAATGTAGTATAATTATAAATAGTCAAATAAATACATGCAATTCACCTGAGCAGCGCTGACTGAAAAATAAGCTTTCTGTTTTAAGGACTATTTATTTGATAATGGAATTGTTTGCACTGTTTGCTGTAAAAGGCATCACTTGAACTAGAGTTTAAAAAATTCTCATCGCTTGAAGGTCTGACCAATGTCAGTTCAGAAATATTGTTTATCCAGATTTTTCAAGTAGGTCTAATCCTAGACATGAACTAATATCCCACAAACCACAATGTTCATGGGAAATTGCATTGTTGGTGACTGAATTCCAACTGACAGAAATTTCGAGGAATTTATAAAAAGAATACATTTGAATAAAAAGCTAAAAACAAAGTATTGGTATTATTTTTTGGCAACAATAATAAAAGCAAGGACAAAACACCATGGAAAAAAAAATATTTTCTTTTCAAAAGGACAGATGGGAAATGAGATTAGGGGCTTCCAGGCCTTTTGTAAGTAGCGGGTTTGGCTTCCTTTTCAGGTCAGTGGTTTGTAGATCATTATCAGTCTCATGTAAGTAGAATAGGAAAAGAACCAGAGGAAAAATTAAAATCAGGATGTTACTTAAAGGGAAACAGATTAGCCACATTTTTCTATACAATGCTGAGAACACTCTAAAACTTTCTACCTAAACATTTCCAAAAGTTAGTTTTTTTTAGGATTTGCCAATTATTAATAATCTTTGCTCAGCACTCCCATCTTTTCTTGCTGAGAAATTTAGTATTGCTCAGAGATTTAGTATTGATAATACACCATGAAATATCACTAGAGAGACTACCTAAGAAATCATTACTCACCCTGATTTTACATACAGCTCTAAGGATGACAACATCGCATATACCACAAAAATCCCATAACAACATACCCTTTGTATCCTTCCCACACGAACACCATCCCAAGTTAGTTTACACCAGAGACCAAAGTCTAACTTTAAATATATGAGCAGTATCCATAAATTGCAGACCATCTAACTTTTTAAATATATGAGCAGTATCCATAAATTGCAGACCAATCACCTTTTTAACTATTTACTGCCTTTTTCATATTCTATTATTACAGATGTACACACATCAATAAATTGTGCTCCAAGCCAGGATACAAGGAACTCAGCAGATTTAGTGGCTTGATAGCAACAGTTAAGGTTGTCATCACTTTCACTACCACCACGACCTTACCTCCTCCTCCACCGCCACCACCCCCACCACCTCCTCCACCATACATTTTAAAATGTTTAAAATCTAAAACATTTTAATCATAAAGATCATCACTTCTATCCTACTAACTGTTAAAATTTACCTACAATTTTGCTCCTAGAAAAGTAAGTTCTTAGACTTATGCTAGGCAAACTTTATAAGGTCATAAAACTTAAAGAACAATAATCATCAAATAACCACCAGAAATACACCACTTTTTTTTTTTCCCTCACATAGGCAGGTACCAGGAATCGAACCTGGGTCTCCGGCAAGGCAAGCATGAACTCTGTCTACTGAGCCACCGTGGCCCGCCCCAAAGCATACCACTTTTAAGACCCTGTTTTACCTACAAATTTCAGAAATTATCTAATTCCACCAAACCAAATCAGTGATCTGGCAATCAGTTTTACTAATCTAGTCACTGGCACTTTCCACATGTGATAAATGGTATTCATATTTATTTCCTAAAAATCAACCAAAAACTACCTAATATTAGGAATAATTTTACTAGCTGTAAATATACCAATACATTTTCAATACTAGTAGGCACTAGTATGAGGCAGGATATTGTGTGTGTGGAGGGTGAAATGTACAAATGCATTATCACTACGTCTACTTCTATTTTAGCAAGTTATCATTCTGAAGATATTTGGAGGACATTGGCAAAAATTCTGAAAATTTTAACACTTAATCAATATTGTTTAATTAGTAAGTGTAGTATTACAGATCAATCCGCATTATGAATTCTACTCACTATTCAACCCATTTCCTAACCTACTCACTATACTTTTTCCTTACAAAACACAATATTTTCTCTCATCTAATCTGTTCCTTCTACCTCTGAAAATACAACAATAATTTCCTTCTTGTTCTGCCTTAAAAGGGGTGGGGGTGGGAGCTGAGACAAAAGGAATCTATGGCATAATTAAAATATTCTACGCATTAAGCTAACTAGACAGTTACTGAAATCACAAAGGCAATTTACCAAGAAAGCATTTTGTAAATGGCCTCACCCAATTGGAATAAGGCAGTCTCAAAAAAAACAGATAATGGCACCAAGCTTAACTGGAGCCCACCACAATTACGTGATAGGGATCAAAGCTGAGACTGTGGCTCCTTAATTTTTGGAGAAACTTTCCGAAAGCAGAAAATAACACTTGCTCATTCATCCTTGACCAGCAAAACATGGGTAAATTCTTTGCCTTTCCTAGAATTATATATCAGAGAAGTATGTACAGGCAAAAGATACAACATTTTTTCCCTCAAAGGTTCAATCATCTAATTTTACAACTGGTTAAACGTCCAGGTTCTTTGTGTCTGGGCTACAAGATGATCCTAAATTAACCGTTTCTTGATTTACTTGTTTCTTAAGCAATTTTATCTCATGATACCAAATAAAACAAAATATTAGCTTGCAAAATTCAAAATAACTTTGTTACTCCAATTAATACCAAAAAGAACACATACTTCATGCTCAGAGAAACTTGAGATAACCTTTAGCTTCCTCAGAGAACACTACAGGAAAAATATGTCAAGATGTAGTATAATTTGTAATCATTCAATTTTACTTCTCATGCGAATAAATTTGTTGCCAAAACACAGGCAAAAGTCATCATTCTGAGGTTCCCATTAATCTGTTCTTTAGCTGTGAAATCTATTTGTACAATGAAGTTTTCAAAGTATGGTATTTTTGACATGATCAGAAACCATTTACCAAGGGAACATACTTTGGCAGTAACATCAGGTAGAGAAGCATCCAGATAGAGAAGAAAGAAAAAGCAAAGATCAGGTCCCAGGAGAGAAGGGATATAGCCAGAACCTCCACAGAGGCGTAGGTGACACTAGGTTGCCAAGCATCCAGCCCTGCTGGGTTTCTTGGAGGAAGAAAATTGTTCTCACCCTTCAGTAGCCTCAAAGCCTCTTGTGGGTCATTAAGCCATGGGCTACAACCTGAAAAATTTCAAGCATTATCTCCAGGTCAAACTCACAGCAGGACCTGTTCTGGGTCCTCTGTAGGCAACTACTAAGCTACATATTTCCTTCAAGGAACAGCACTTTGGGGCAACTGTTCAAGAGAGTTTTTTTTTTTTCCAAGATCTTTTTTTTTCCCCAAGATCTTTGCTTTATAGACAGTTAAGCCTTCAACCCTTGTCTGTGCGCCCACAGAGAGTTCAGGGCCTCTCTCAAGACAAAGTCTCCCAAATTGCCATGCTAAAAGGATACTTCACAATTCTCCACTCCTCCCCGGCAAATCCTGTACTAAAGACTCTAAGGCATTTGGCAAAAAAACAAGATTGCTCTTCAAACAAATCTCAAAAAACACAGGAGGCACTTGTACCTACTAAATTAGACCAGGGTACAGCATTTTTATTCAAGACAACACACACATGCACGAATGCACAAACACACATACTTTTATTTCATATATACATGCAAAAATAATATGATTAAAAATATGAACTGCTGAAGGAATGCCTGGAAAAAATAATCACTTTTCTCTTAAACAACATTTTTCATCTTTTAAAAACCACAAATTAACTACCAAACAAATAAATAAAAATAAACAAGAATTGCTTGTGACACTCAACTACATGCTTTTATTTACAGAAACTTAAAATTACCTACCTGAAAGTCATCATAAGGGAAAAGCAGCATCTCTCGTAAACAATCATTCAAGATCTGTGTCTTCTTTTGAACAATGACATTTTCATAGTCGAGTGGCTCAATAAGCTTTGGCTTTGCCTGGAAGGCAGAAAAACACATATTTGAGACAGAAATAAGTGCAATTTTTAAGATTAAAGAACTTGATTCGTTCCACTTTATTTATTTTTGTATTTTCCAACTTTTTTACCACGAGAATCTTAGTTTTGCTGTCAGAAACAGAAACAACAGATAAAAGTTGTTTCCAAAGAAACAAAAGACACTTCACAGTATTAGTTATTTAAGCACAAAGGAGGCTCTGGACGCTGGTGGATCCTCCAGTCATTTTTGGGTCATCCATGCCTAAATTAGTCCCATCCCAAGTCCTAGGGTTTGTTAGAACTGCCATACTTAGGGGATCAGTCATGGTCCACAGTGAAGGATGGATGCCAGAGTGGCTGCAGTCCAGCCCCAGCCTCTTTGGGCTGGGACTGTAACACATACACAGGACTCACTATTTCACACAAGGTTCTGTGGAACCCTTTTGAGGCTCAAACTACTCCTGCCTACTTATCCTGAAGTAATTAAACACTTGCAGATTTAATGCCTGCCTAAACATAGGAAAGCATAAATAGAAAATCTTTCTTTTAGAAAAAATGTGAGCTGAACCTAAACCAGGTAAACAGAAAAAAATAAAAATACTACCTAAACTAAGGTAATACTAAGGCTTGTGGGTGAACCTCAGAGGGCAGGAAAAGAAAGATGAGACTATGCCTTTTCTAGCTATATCCAAAGTTAGTCTTCTAAGTAAAAATCTCTTTTATCTATCTCTACTCAATGCCACAGTGTTTGCTAATCACAGACTGAGCTAGGTTGGGGATAAAGACACATATTCAACAAACTGCAGCACAGTATGCTAAGTGTTAAATAGGCACATCTATAGGACATTACTGGAAGTAATTCCACATCAATAGGTACTGTGAGATCATTTTCAAAACTATTAATTAAAGAAAATCACCTGATATAATCTCAACAACTGCAATATATGTATTAAAATAACAATTTATAAATATAGGAACTACTTTACAGACTTCTGATATTTAGGATCTAAACTAAGAATTGTGACTGAGGCTGCTACATGTCACCAAAACGTGTCTCCTTTTCTTCCTGTGACAACTAGAAAACAATTCCCAGTCTCCCTGTGGTTGGGTGTGGCCATGTGCCTATCTTCTAGTCAGTGGAACCTGAACGGAAAGGACATGCCACCGCCAAGCCTTGTCCATAAAGCCCCCCATGTGCCCTCTGCTCTCTCCCTACCCCCTCTGTCAGCCACATGCACAGGATCCAGCAGTGGCTCTGAGGCCTAAAGAGGGCAGAGCTCCAAGATGGAAGGAATCTGGGTCTCCGAATGATCATCATGAAGAAGGCTGTCTGTTTAAAACAGGCACTGAAACGAAAATGTATACTCTGTTAAGGTACTGAGATTCTGGAGTTGTTTGATGCAGCATTTACCTTGTTCTGCCCAATACACGTATAACACTCATATTTAACCTCAATTATTGACTTAAGTAGACTCTATAAATATGTTTTGACATGTTAAGAAAAAAGCAATGTGCAAATAAGTGTACAATTATTATAGTTAGATAAAATATGTTTATGGACAGAAACCAAAAAAGAAAAAAGAAAAAAGTTAAAGCTATAATAGTGAAAGTCTAGATAATTTTTCCGTACAACATATTTATAATGTTAAAATGTTTTCACATTCCAAAAAGGGTAAAAAAAAAAAAAAAAAAAGGACATTTACACCAGGTAGTCAGTTATTTTTAAAGGAAGAATTGCCACAGAAAATAATAAGCATATTCTATAAATATTTTAATTAAATATAACAAAATGATTCATTCCATTATTTTAGCTTGTTACTCTGCATATATCAATCAGTTAGTAAATACTTGTCGACAAGATGAATAATTGTCAATGTTTCATAACATTTTCCTTAGAGACCATGAGCATATTCGTAATAAAAACCAAATATGTATAGAGCTGGATGACTGGTATACAGCGTTATTATACCATTTTTCTACTTTTGTATGTGTGTGAAATCTTCTCAAATAAGAACATTTTTAAAGAAGAAAAAAAAATTTAAGTTGCCACCCTGTATTCTTATGTCTCTATTCATCACAGAGAATTCTACTTAAATAAACACTTCTACCCCATGGCGAAAGGTTGTTCTTTACCTTTCCTGCTGCAATAGCCCTATGTTTAACATTGCTCTCCCAGATACATTGCTTTTTATTCTCCACTGCATTCTCCATTCTCTCCTGTTCAAAAATATTCAGTGGCATTTCATTCACTAACTACATGGAATATTCTAAAAGTCTTAAAAGTTCATTCAAAACCATCAGGTATTTAGCCTAGTCTCTTTTCTCCCTGTTCCTCAAACAAACCCTTTTATCCATCATATTAGGCCGGTGACTCTCTCCTAAACATGTCTTCCCCCACCAACTTCCTGCCAACTCATGCCATTCCCTCCAAAGAAAACAGCTTTATCCTCACCGATCTAAATCCTATTTATTATTGTAGCTTGTCCCAGCACACACATACCCCCCAACCTGCAGATAATAGTTATTACCTCTAACACCGTATGTAATTTTCTTATTTATAAGGTTTATTGTTTATCATTCCTTTCTTCCACTGAAATATAGTTCTCTGGTTATTTTGTTTACTGAAGTATCCCAAGCATCAAAACAATGTGTAACATACGGTAGGCATCTAATAAATATTTGTTGAATGAATGGATCAATGAGAAGATGGGTGTTTGTGTGTATCATATCACTACCATTAAAGAGGAGAGGGGAGGGGGGAGCTCTGGGGAAGGGAACTACGTACTTCAGAGATGGGAGTAAAGAAGAGACTTCCTTCACCTTATATTCATTTTTATTGTTGAACTTTGTGCTAAATACATGTATTAGTTGCTCACAAAGCAGTTTTTTAAAATCCTATTTTATCACCCCAAATTCAATTCAGTTACCATGTCCTTCATAGTACTTTCCTCGAGGACTACATACAGCTTACATGATAATCCCTCATTCTCTGAGCCCCTAGATGGCATTTCATGTAAACACTGATCGTCATTTAGTATCTTCTCTAACTTCTGTTTCTTAGACATTTTTTAATGAGGGGTGAAATCTGTCCTTACTTGTTCTAAAGTTTCTCTCCTCTTACCCAAATTCTGAAGTCACTATCAGCATTATACAGGCATCCCATGGAATCAGCAAAAGGGAAAACTATGGAGGCACCTTGGCATCAGCAGGATTTGGCCCAAGGGCCTTAGTTTGCTAACACATGCTTTAAGGTTATCTTCACCCCTTACCAGTCGATCCCCCTTTACCAATTTAATCATTCTTTTACATTAACTTTCATGGCCAACTACTATTGTGTTTTCTGTCTCCAGAATGTTATAGGCAATATGTTTACATCTTCAAAGACTGAAGTCCCAAAACTTGTACAAGCCCTTAGATAGTTTAATGAAATAACTGAAAGAGACCTGACTGTGGAGGTCTTCACAGCCTCAGGGAGCACTGACCTGGACAGAATCACCTCCAAGGAAAAGAAGTCAACTGAGAGCACCTCACCTGCTATCAAAATTAAGAACCAGGCAAAACTCTCCTAAGTCAAACACAAATAACTCACATAACACTTCTCTTGTACATATGGTCTTTTTGGGAATAAAGAAAGAAACTATCAGAGGAGAAAGGCTAGGGAATGGAGACAGGTGAGGGAAGAAAATAAAAGTGAAGCCGACAGAGATGCAGGGGGGGACAAGACAAAGAGAGAGTCATGTGGGGTGGGGCAGGCAGAAGACCCAGAGATGGAGGAATCATAAGGAGGAAGATAAAGATACAAAGGGAAGATACAAAAAGAAAGGAAGCCAGGCCACGGTGGCTCAGCAGGCGGAGTTTTCGCCTGCCATGCCAGAGACCAGGGTTCGACTCCCAGTGCCTGCCCATGTGAAAAGGAAAAGACAGAGGAGTCTGAAAGACATGTCATACCACTATATATACTAGACTGTGGGTTAAGAGTGTAATTGCCTAATTACGACGCTCCTTTAAACTGATGATTTCACTGTTTACAGCTGTTCACTGTTCTGCACTGTTGCCCCCACACACAAAGCTTTTCCACTAGCCAACATGAGTGGAAAACAGCTTGCCAGGGTAGGAAATTGATTGGCCTGTAGCAGCCACGGTGGCAGGAACATCACACTAACAGCAAAATGAAATCAGGCTGCTTACCAGGCCTGGACCTATGCTGCCAGCTTTCTACTCCTGGCTTAGAACGAGGCTTAGGAAAATCGGACACATGTCTTTAGTTTTTAAGGCCTTCTAAACATGCTTAAGTTCAATTCTTCCCTTAGAGATGTAATTCTAAGAGCCAAGTTCTTAACTTTCTATTGTCAAAAGAAACAAATTATCCACATCGACCAGTACTGATGAATGGAGCTGCTCCTAGATTGTCAGCACCATGTTTTGATCAAATGGGAAAGCCTGAGAACTCACTAGTTAGCATCTTACGTAATCAAGGATGCTGTCTGTGGTTTCCCTAAACATGATGGGACTTGACCAGCTGCAGTCTATGGCACTCAGAACATGACCGGTGTATGACAATGCTGCGCTCATAATGTGTGGAAAATGTGGCTCAATCTGCACCCAAGTCCTACAGCTTCCTTCCCATCCTAATCTCTGACCATTGACGTCTCAGGTTACTTACAAATTCAGAAAGGAAGAGAGCAGAGTTACGTTCAGTTCAGTTTACAACAGCCGCTCTGTAAGTGTGGTCCTGAGAACAGCAGCCTCAGCATCACCTGCAACTTGTTACAAATGTGAATTCTTAAGCCCTATCCCAGACCCAAATCAGAAACCCCAGGGTTGGGGGCCAGCAATCTGTACTTTAACATGTGCCCCATGAGATTCTGCAGAGCCAATGGTCTACTGTGATGCTCCAGCAACTGTGTTAAAATCTGGATATTCAGACAGAACAAGGAAGAAGCCCACGCTGACCTTTTTAACCTTCTTGGGGTTATAGAAGCCTTTGAGATTCTGGGCCCTCTCACCAGAAAAAAATGCATATACACATTATTAATCAAAATTTTATGCACAGTTTTGGGAGAAGGTTGTAATTCCCTGAATAAAAGCCATGGGCCTGAGCTAAAGAAACCCTGGTCAGTGGGAGAGGTGGGCAATTAATTCAATAGAGTGACAAGTCCTGGCAGTGTTAAAAGCAGAGCCTTGAGAGTGCAGAAGGAACAATGAGAATACTCCAGGTGAGCAAAAATTTGGAACTCCCTGAGACGACAATGGAGCCCCCTGAACTAGGCAGACACGAGGGTTCTGGTCATATGCCTCTACCCCAACTCCCGGGCCTAGCTTGGAGGCAATGAGGCTGACTGTTTCTGACATGGGTTTGCTCTTGGCTGCCTACAATCCTGACACACCCTCCACTAGGAAAACATTCTCCACCTACCATCCACCAGTCCTTCAGGTCAGAGGGTGCACAAACATTTTATTTTAGCAGCAGAATCCTTTCTCTAAAAAGAAATGTTACACCCAAAAGCAGAATTGCTTGATGCCCTGCACATACAGAACTAAACCCCATAATTGGGACACCACCTCCTCAACCCACTGAAAGGTAGCCTTTTCCTTCTCTAAACTCCTGCATCCTCGGCTAGCTTTGGAATGAATTTCATTATGCTTTGGATGGTAATGACCTGTGAAGATCTCACTTGCCTCTCACTGTGAGTGCTTTGAGGCACGGCTGGGTCTTGTTATCTCTGTATCCTCCTCAGTATCTAGTCCAGAAGCCAGAGTTATATGTATCGTGAGGTTAAAAAGGCTTAAAGCCCCCTCGTGTGTACAGACACCATTCTAGGTCCCGGTTGGGGCCCTCGACACTTCTGTGTATGGTTTAATTGTTGCAACAAAGGCATTTTGGTTTAGGAAAGATTCCCAGGAATATGCCCACTGTGCCGATTCATTCAATAACATGACGCTGAGGTGCAGGGTAAGCGGTCATAGAGCAATGCAAACATGTCTGCAGGTGCTTGACATTAGCACTAAATTGGGGGTGTTTAGTCACTGCACAAAATGATTATGCCACTCATATGAACAAAAGCTAAGAGGTTTTCTAATTTAAGAAATGTATGTGACAATATCAGATGTTGTGAAGCCAGAAGAAACTTTTCTAAACTATTAATAATAAAAAATGGTTAGTTTCTGAGTAACCATGCTAGAGGGAAGACAATGATTTATTCTTCTGATACAGAATAATACAAAATCATGATCATATGAAGTGGTGATAAAAGAGGATGAAGCCAAAAAATGTAGAGAAGAAAGCTTTATAGAGGTATGTCAAGTTGTTACTTGATTAAAAAGTTAAATATAGGGCGGGCCGCGGTGGCTCAGCGGGCAAAGTGCTTGCCTGCTATGCCGGAGGACCTCGGTTCTATTCCCGGCCCCAGCCCATGTAACAAAAACGGAGAAACAGAATACAATAAAAACAAGAAAATGTTTAAAAAATGTTTCCCTTTCTTCCTTCCTTCCTTCCTTCTATTCTTCCTTCCTTCTCTCTGTCTTTCCTTTAAAAAAAAAAAAAAAAAAAAAAAAAAAGTTAAATATATATTTATATTTAATAATATATGTAGCTTTCTGAATATCTGGTGTATACGGTTTTGGTTAACTTTTTAAAAATTGTAATTTATTGTGGTTTTTTTCAAATTCTAAATAAATATCCACTTTTATGCCTTATTTTGTATTTGTAGTTTTTAATTCTTTTTCTTAAAGAAGGCCCTCAAACTATAAAAGTTTCATCTCTCACACAAATAGGCCTGCCTGAGAAAGCCAGATACATAACACAGATACTAATCACATCAAAGCAATATAGCAGAGTGGTTAAGAAAACAGAGCTGTACAATCACATGGGGTTGCTGTTAGGCTCAGCTGACTTAATGCATGTAAACAGAGTGGCACAGAGCATGGCTCCTCTTAGGCACATAATAAAGGCAACTAGTAGTAATAGCAATAAATGCATTTTTGCAAGACAGTATGATCTTAGATTTTTGTTTTTGACAGGTCCATGTACATTCAATATTACCAATCTGTTTATAAAGCATTCCTCTACCCTCCAGGAACATATGAAACAAAACAGACAACAATGGCAGGGACACTGACAAGGAAAAACAAAAGAAAAAACACAGAGGAACCTGTATAATAAATAAGAATGACACTGAAGCTCAGGAACTGAGCTCAAAGAAAGCATAAATAGATATTTACATTACAAACTGAATTGCGTTTTGATAACATTTGTCAGGAAGGATCAAGAAGAAAAACAGCCGGAGGATTGGGGTGTACAGAGAAGCACTTTAGATCCAGGCCCATTAGGGTATCCTATTTAAGAGAATTCTGAAGAAGAGAGAAGGCAGATCTAAGGGATGCAGTTCACAGAGAGTTATGTGGAACTTAGCTCAGAGGCAGGCTCAACAGGACAGAATGGGAGGATCAGAGCCCACTTTGCTAAACAACAAAGACTCAAAACCTCAGATTCCAAAGAGAAGATGGGAATGACCTGAGGCAAGAGACAATGTGATCAAAATGTTTGGGGAGAAAGAGTACCTACTCTTTTTTTTTTTTTTTTTTATTAATTAACGGAAAAAAAGAAATTAACCCAACATTTAGAAATCATACCATTCTACATATGCAATCAGTAATTCTCAACATCATCACATAGATGCATGATCATCATTTCTTAGTACATTTGCATCGATTTAGAAGAACTAGCAACACAACCGAAAAAGATATAGAATGTTAATATAGAGAAAAAAATAAAAGTAATAATAGTAAAAACAAAACAAAAACCTATAGCTTGGATGCAGCTTCATTCAGTGTTTTAACATGATTACTTTACAATTAGGTATTATTGTGCTGTCCATTTTTGAGTTTTTGTATCTAGTCCTGTTGCGCAGTCTGTATCTCATCAGCTCCAATTACCCATTATCCTACCCTGTTTCTAACTCCTGCTGAACTCTGTTACCAATGACATATTCCAAGTTCATTCTCGAATGTTGATTCACATCATTGGGACCATACAGTATTTGTCTTTTAGTTTTTGGCTAGACTAACTCAGCATAATGTTCTCTAGGTCCATCCATGTTATTACATGCTTCATAAGTTTATCCTGTCTTAAAGCTGCATAATATTCCATTGTATGTATATACCACAGTTTGTTTAGCCACTTGTCTGTTGATGGACATTTTGGCTGTTTCCATCTCTTTGCAATTGTAAATAACGCTGCTATAAACATTGGTGTGCAAATGTCCATTTGAGTTTTTGCGCTTAATTCCTTTGAGTAGATTCCCAGCAATGGTATTGCTGGGTCGTATGGCAATTCTATATTCAGCTTTTTGAGGAACTGTCAAACTGCCTTCCACAGTGGTTGCACCATTTGACATTCCCACCAACAGTGGATAAGTGTGCCTCTTTCACCGCATCCTCTCCAGCACTTGTCATTTTCTGTTTTGTTGATAATGGCCATTCTGGTGGGTGTGAGATGATATCTCATTGTGGTTTTGATTTGCATTTCTCTAATGGCCAGGGACACTGAGCATCTCTTCATGTGCCTTTTGGCCATTTGTATTTCCTCTTCTGACAGGTGTCTGTTCAAGTCTTTTTCCCATTTTGTAATTGGGTTGGCTGTCTTTTTGTTGTTGAGTTGAACAATCTCTTTATAAATTCTGGATACTAGACCTTTATCTGATATGTTGTTTCCAAATATTGTCTCCCATTGTGTAGGCTGTCTTTCTACTTTCTTGATGAAGTTCTTTGATGCACAGAAGTGTTTAATTTTGAGGAGCTCCCATTTATTTATTCCCTATTTCAGTGCTCTTGCTTTAGGTTTAAGGTCCATAAAACCGCCTCCAATTGTAAGATGCATAAGATATCTCCCTACATTTTCCTCTAACTGTTTTATGGTCTTAGACCTAACGTTTAGATCTTTGATCCATTTTGAGTTAACTTTTGTGTAGGGTGTGAGATATGGGTCTTCTTTCATTCTTTTGCATATGGATATCCAGTTCTCTAGGCACCATTTATTGAAGAGACTGTTCTGTCCCAGGTGAGTTGGCTTGACTGCCTTATCAAAGATCAAATGTCCACAGATGAGAGGGTCTATATCTGAGCACTCTATTCGATTCCATTGGTCGATATATCTATCTTTATGCCAATACCATGCTGTTTTGACCACTGTGGCTTCATAATATGCCTTAAAGTCAGGCAGTGCAAGACCTCCAGCTTCGTCTTTTTTCCTCAAGATGTTTTTAGCAATTCGGGGTACCCTGCCCTTCCAGATAAATTTGCTTATTGGTTTTTCTATTTCTGAAAAATAAGTTGTTGGGATTTTGATTGGTATTGCATTGAATCTGTAAATCAATTTAGGTAGGATTGACATCTTAAGTATATTTAGTCTTCCAATCCATGAACATGGTATGCCCTTCATCTATTTAGGTCTTCTGTGATTTCTTTTAGCAGTTTTTTGTAGTTTTCTTTATATAGGCTTTTTGTCTCTTTAGTTAAATTTATTCCTAGGTATTTTATTCTTTTAGTTCCAATTGTAAATGGGATTCGTTTCTTGATTTCCCCCTCCGCTTGTTCATTGCTAGTGTATAGAAATGCTACAGATTTTTGAATGTTGATCTTGTAACCTGCTACTTTGCTGTACTCATTTATTAGCTCTAGTAGTTTTTTGTGGATTTTTCTGGGTTTTCGACGTATAGTATCATATCGTCTGCAAACAGTGATAGTTTTACTTCTTCCTTTCCAATTTTGATGCCTTGTATTTCTTTTTCTTGTCTAATTGCTCTGGCTAGAACTTCCAACACAATGTTGAATAAGTGTGATAGTGGACATCCTTGTCTTGTTCCTGATCTTAGGGGGAAAGTTTTCAATTTTTCCCCATTGAGGATGATATTAGCTGTGGGTTTTTCATATATTCCCTCTACCATTTTAAGGAAGTTCCCTTGTATTCCTATCTTTTGAAGTGTTTTCAACAGGAAAGGATGTTGAATCTTGTCAAATGCCTTCTCTGCATCAATTGAGAGGATCATGTGATTTTTCTGCTTTGATTTGTTGTTATGGTGTATTACATTAATTGATTTTCTTATGTTGAACCATCCTTGCATACCTGGGATGAATCCTACTTGGTCATGATGTATAATTCTTTTAATGTGTTGTTGGATACGATTTGCTAGAATTTTATTGAGGATTTTTGCATCTATATTCATTAGAGAGATTGGTCTGTAGTTTTCTTTTTTTGTAATATCTTTGCCTGGTTTTGGTATGAGGGTGATGTTGACTTCATAGAATGAATTAGGTAGTTTTCCCTCCGCTTCAATGTTTGAGGAGAGTTTGAGGAGAGTTGGTACTAATTCTTTCTGGAATGTTTGGTAGAATTCAGATGTGAAGCCGTCTGGTCCAGGACTTTTCTTTTTAGGAAGCTTTTGAATGACTAATTCAATTTCTTTACTTGTGATTGGTTTGTTGAGGTCATCTATGTCTTCTTGAGTCAAAGTTGGTTGTTCATGTCTTTCCAGGAACCCGTCCATTTCCTCTAAATTGTTGTATTTATTAGCGTAAAGTTGTTCATAGTATCCTGTTATTACCTCCTTTATTTCTGTGAGGTCAGTAGTTATGTCTCCTCTTCCATTTCTGATCTTATTTATTTGCATCCTCTCTCTTCTTCTTTTTGTCAATCTTGCTAAGGGCCCATCAATCTTATTGATTTTCTCATAGAACCAACTTCTGGCCTTATTGATTTTCTCTATTGTTTTCATGTTTTCAATTTCATTTATTTCTGCTCTAATCTTTGTTATTTCTTTCCTTTTGCTTGCTTTGGGATTAGTTTGCTGTTCTTTCTCCAGTTTTTCCAAGTGGACAGTTAATTCCTGCATTTTTGCCTTTTCTTCTTTTCTGATATAGGCATTTAGGGCAATAAATTTCCCTCTTAGCACTGCCTTTGCTGCGTCCCATACGTTTTGATATGTTGTATTTTCATTTTCATTCGCCTCGAGGTATTTGCTAATTTCTCTAGCAATTTCTTCTTTGACCCACTCGTTGTTTAAGAGTGTGTTGTTGAGCCTCCACATATTTGTGAATTTTCTTGCATTCCGCCTATTATTGATTCCCAACTTCATTCCTTTATGATCCGAGAAAGTGTTGTGTATGATTTCAATCTTTTTAAATTTGTTAAGACTTGCTTTGTGACCCAGCATATGGTCTATCTTTGAGAATGATCCATGAGCACTTGAGAAAAAGGTGTATCCTGCTGTTGTGGGATGTAATGTCCTATAAATGTCTGTTAAGTCAAGCTCATTTATAGTAATATTCAGATTCTCTATTTCTTTATTGATCCTCTGTCTAGATGTTCTGTCCATTGATGAGAGTGGTGAATTGAAGTCTCCAACTATTATGGTATATGAGTCTATTTCCCTTTTCAGTGTTGCAGTGTATTCCTCACGTATTTTGGGGCATTCTGGTTCAGTGCGTAAATATTTATGATTGTTATGTCTTCTTGTTTAATTGTTCCTTTTATTAGTATATAGTGTCCTTCTTTGTCTCTTTTAACTGTTTTACATTTGAAGTCTAATTTGTTGGATATTAGTATAGCCACTCCTGCTCTTTTCTGGTTGTTATTTGCATGAAATATCTTTTCCCAACCTTTTACTTTCAACCTATGTTTATCTTTGGGTCTAAGATGTGTTTCCTGTAGACAGCATATAGAAGGATCCTGTTTTTTAATCCATTCTGCCAATCTACGTCTTATGATTGGGGAATTCAGTCCATTAACATTTAGTGTTATTACTGTTTGGATAATATTTTCCTCTAACATTTTGCCTTTTGTATTATATATATCATATCTGATTTTCCTTCTTTCTACACTCTTCTCCATACCTCTCTCTTCTGTCTTTTTGTATCTGACTCTAGTGCTCCCTTTAGTATTTCTTGCAGAGCTGGTCTCTTGGTCATAAATTCTCTCAGTGATTTTTTTGTCTGAGAATGTTTTAATTTCTCCCTCATTTTTGAAGGATAATTTTGCTGGATATAGGAGTCTTGGTTGGCAGTTTTTCTCTTTCAGTAATTTAAATATATCATCCCACTGTCTTCTAGCTTCCATGGTTTCTGCTGAGAAATCTACACATAGTCTTATTGGGTTTTCCTTGTATGTGATGGATTGTTTTTCTCTTGCTGCTTTCAAGATCCTCTCTTTCTCTTTGACCTCTGACATTCTAACTAGTAAGTGTCTTGGAGAATGCCTATTTGGGTCTAATCTCTTTGGGGTGCGCTGCACTTCTTGGATCTGTAATTTTAGGTCTTTCATAAGAGTTGGGAAATTCTCAGTGATAATTTCTTCCATTAGGTTTTCTCCTCCTTTTCCCTTCTCTTCTCCTTCTGGGACACCCACAACACATATATTTGTGCGGTTCATATTGTACTTGAGTTCCCTGATACCCTGTTCAAATTTTTCCATTCTTTTCCTGATAGTTTCTGTTTCTTTTTGAAATTCAGATGTTCCATCCTCCAAATCACTAATTCTATCTTCTGTCTCTTTAAATCTATCATTGTAGGTATCCATTGTTTTTTCCATCTTTTCTACTTTATCCTTCACTTCCAGAAGTTCTGTGATTTGTTTTTTCAGTTTTTCTATTTCTTCTTTTTGTTCAGCCCATGTCTTCTTCATGTCCTCCCTCAATTTATCGATTTCGTTCTTGAAGAGGTTTTCCATTTTTGTTTGTATATTCAGCATTAGTTGTCTCAGCTCTTGTATCTCATTTGAACTATTGGTTTGTTCCTTTGACTGGGCCGTATTCTCAATCTTCTGAGCGTGGGCCATTATCTTCTGCTGCTGGCGTCTGGGCATTTAGTCAGATTTCCCTGGGTGTCAGACCCAACAAGGTTGTAAGATTTTTCTGTGAAATCTCTGGGTTCTGTTTTTCTTATCCTGCCCAATAGGTGGCGCTCGTGGTACACGTTTGTCTCACGTGTTTGGAAGGGATCCTCCCGTCACCGATCTCCGCGGCCTGGGGATTTCCGATCCAATTCTCTCAGTTGGTTCGGGGGGCCGCGCGTGGTGGGGGCATCAGCCGCCACGGCTTAAGGGGACCCTGTGGCTCCTTTATTAATTCCCCTATTGGTGTTTGGTTGGACCCAGTCCCTGCCACTGTCGGAAATTCCCTCCTCTCCCTGGAGGGGTATCAGTCACCGGCCGCAGCGGGCCCGGGGAATTCGCCACCGGAGCAGGAAGTCGCCCACGGGGGAGGGGTATCAGTCACCGGCCGCCGCGACCTGGGGAATTCGCCACCGGACAAGGAAGCCGCCCGCGGGGGACGGCCACCGCAGCTTGGGTAGCCCTCTGATCCGAGACTCGTAGCCGGTCAAGGAAGCCGCCCGCAAAAGAGGGGCGCCGACCACCGCGGCTTGGGAAACTTGCCTCTCTGAGACTCTCAGCTGGCCCGGGAAGGAGGGAGGGAGGAGCTCCGGCTGCCACAGCTGCCGCTGCTCGGGAAATCGCGCACTGCTCGGGGATCTCACCGCAGCTGAGCCTCGCAGTCAGACTAGCCAGTCCAGACTGGGGTACGCTGTGTGTCCATTCCCTGCGTGGCCCTGGGAGCTGTTCTGCACTGTTTCTGTTCACCTAGAAGTTGCTCTGGAGGAGGATCTAAGACACACGTACCTTACTAAGCCGCCATCTTGGCCCCCTCAGAGTACCTACTCTTGAGGTGAGGTGTTAAAACAATGATCTCATGGACATGCAAGGGCACAGTTTACCCCCTGCATCAAACCCACCAACCTCATCTAATGGGAAGAGCAGAATTTCCAGTGATCATACTTCACTCTAGCCCTCTTGGATGCAAAGACCGTGGTTTACATGACCTGCCAAGGAACCTTCCTCTCTGGCTTTTTTAACTTACCCCCTCCTACAGCATTTGCTGCTTTTGGTAGGGCTGCACAACATTCATGAAAATTGCAATTGCAGATCAAAAGGCAATCAAAAGCCAGGGAATCTTCTCAGTGCCAGGAAAATAAGATTCCTCTGGAATCTGGCAGACCTGGATAGCGTCTGCCCACAAATGAGTCCAATTTTGGCCAAACATGTACAAAGAAGCCTCAGCAACCTTGAGAAGAGCTCAAAGACTTATTCCATTGCTCTTCCCTTGGATATAAAGGCTTCCCCTGAACTTTCTAGTCATTTCTTTGCCTTTGTCTCTGGTAATTAAATGTTAACACAAGCTGAAATCCTGTATGCTACTTCCTGAAATAGAAAACTGAGGAAATGGTACATATTGGAGCATTCTATTTTAAGAAATGAGAAATTCATCATTACTGCTTATGAAGAATTCAGAACTTCCTTGATTTATCCCTGACGAATGACTTGAGCAACAGAGATAAAAATCCTTCATGAAAACTTAGTCCATTTGCAAAGTGGTGAGTTTCTCAACGTTGCCTACAGGGTAGCAGCACTGTTGCTGGAGCAGGGAACACGTGCAGCTTGCGATAAAAAAAGGGCTTCTAACACCAGGTGCTTCCTGCTTTACCATCTTGCACACGACTCTCACTACACACACACACCAAGAAAACTTTTGAAATTGTCAAATTTGAAGGAAGAATCCTCATTTTCATATAATTAGAAGGGGCACAGGAAACTAAAAACTGTCTCCTTGCCTTGCATACAGATATTAGTAGTAGTCACATTTTCATTCCCTCCATACATATTTATTGAGCCTATCCATGTGTACTGTGCCAGGTCTTTTGGGAAACCATGATAAAAGGACGCAAGTCCTTGCCCAAGACAGCTCAGGATCCACAGGAGATACAGATGTGTAGACAATTAGAGAAGAATGCTCTAATAGGAGTAGCACCTGAGTTACTTGAATGCCCCTGACTTTCCTCAACTAGCTTACAAGTTCCATGAGGGCAAAGACTTCTCTGTTTTATTCACAGCTACCCTCAGAACCTGGAACATATCTGGCATATTGTAGGCATCTAAAAAATATGTGTTGGGTGAGTGAGGAAACCCAACAATATGGACGTTTCTTAAAGGAGGCTTCTTATGACCTGAGTCTTAGAAGATGAACAAGTCAACCAGGATTCAGGGGGGATTAGGTATTTTTTGCAGAGAAAATAGAGACATTATGGAGCATGCTTACGGATGGATACAGATTTTGTGTGACCTGATACTTGTACAATGGGATGGGGTGGGTGATTTTAAAAAACTACAAAATAATAACTATAAAATTGCTGGGTCTCTTCCAAGGTCTTGGAAGGGATCCTGAAACTTAAGCTTCATTAAATTTATAGTAAATCCTCCTCTGTGTGAGTTCAGGAAGCAGCAAGTAGTTCAGAAAGCTGGAACAGAGCTGCCTAGACCAGTCTAGCCCCCCTCATTTTAAAGCTGAGGAAATCCAGGAGTTTAGGCCTTAAGTGACTTTCTTGGTGTCCCAGAAAGAGTTGCTGGTGGAGCCAGGCCTGAACCCCAAGTCTCCTGACAGCTGGTCCAAGCTTTTCTTCTCAATCCCTACCAAAATAGTACCATGTTTTAAATTTTTTGCACTTTGATTGACAGTATGCAGAAATATTGACTATAAAAACTAGAGAGAAAACAGAACTTTATCCCAGATTGGATTTGGAAAGAGGATCAAAATTACCTTTCCTGAGCTTTAAACCACAACAGTTAATGATTGGATAATGTTTAAAGAATTAATAACAAACACCAAACTCTCAGACATCTAAATATATTTCTCACACTGAAATGTGTTATGCTCAGAACAGACTAACACCAAGAATGACACACTTGTGAATACAGTTCTTTATATTATAAATACAAATAAGATGTTGAATTCTCCTTTAATACATCACTAGAAAAGCACTGAAATTTGAGAACTTGTCACTGAAAATATTTTATCTAATAAAGCACGTATTACTAAACTTGAACATTCAAAATCAATCAGTTTGATGAAAGATTCTGGGTTTTCTATTTGTCATTCTATAAACTGTAGTTTCCTAAAATTATCCTATTACAAAAAAGAACAGAATTAATGTTTGATGAAATACTGTCAGATCAATGTCATCTAGAAAATGGTATAACTGAAATATAATAAGGAAATCAAGATAAGAAAATAATAATAGCAATCAATGAAAATCCACATAACTGCTTGCTTTTAAGTCAGCTGTGCTAAATGGGGATGCTGCAGAGAATGCTAATGAAGAGAGGAAGACAAGACAGGGATTTAAGGGAATTATTCCACAGCCCTGTGCCCATGGAGTCACATGAGGAGAGAGCTGAGTGGACTCAGAATATCTCCCTTGCAATACAGTGCTGGAAGTGTATTCCTACTATTATGACACTAGGGGAGGGCTGAAGAGAGGCAAAGAAAGGTATGAGGAGAGAGAGATGCAGAGACAGAGAGCCTGAGGGGCAGTCACAAGCATGTGTCTCTCACACACATATTCAGCCCGGCTCTAATTATCCCTGCCATTTTTTCACAGGTGAAAGGCAATAATAAACTAAAAAAAAAAGAAAAGAAAAAAAAGTATAATGGAAGTTGCATAAGTAATTTCAACTCAAATCTATACTTTACCACAAAGACTCTTTTCCAGTCAATTTTTTTTTTCCTTCTTTAGCACTGTGGTCTGAAATTCCTAATTCTGACTATGTTAATAAAAGCTATTTTTGAAACACTGAAAGGAAGAGCTCAAGTAATTAAGCTAAAATATTCTAAAAGCTGGATTTAGTTAGATTTCAAAACAACTTACTTTAAGCTATTTATTTTAAGATACTGGGGACAAGGGATGGAATAGTCATAGCACATATCTGGTTCACAAAATAGTTTCGGCATATTCAATGACAGAAAGATAGTGTAGAGACCAGTTAAGAGCAGGTATCGGGAATTAGAATTAAAATCCTGGTCCCAAAAATGTTCAGTATTACTGGAGCTAGCGATAGGCATGTAACAATTCATTCTACCAGTCCAGTGATTTTCACAGTGTGGTCCCTGAGCCAGTTGCATCAGTATCACCTGGGGACTTGTTATAAATGCAAATCCTCAGCCATAACCCAGATCTACTGAATTAGAAATTCTGGGGGCAGAACCCAGCAATCTGTTGTTTAGCAAGCTGTCCAGATGATTCTGATGCACGCTCAAATTTGAGAACCATCCTTCTAGTCTTCTGTGTATGTTTGAGAATTTTATATTTTAAAGTATTTTTTGTAATCCCAGCTCATTATTGGTTTATGGGCTTGGTACAAGTTACTTACTTAACCTCTCTAATTCTCCTTATCCACATCTGAAAATTGGAATAACAGCATTTTCTCTTATCATCATCGCAGGTTATTGAAGGGTTCATTAGGTACTGCCTGGTACAGATTTGGAACCCAACAAATCATGGGGGTCATATATAGTTATTTGTAGTAAAGATTCAATAGACTATGAATCTATGACATATTCATGCTTTTGCTGGATTATACATATATTATCTCATTAAACCTCCCCAAACGCTGTAAGGTTGAATCATCACCATTTTACAGATAAGGAAATTGCAGATCAGAAGTGATATGTGACATAATTAAGGTCAGACAGATGGCAAAGCCATTAACAGACACTTTGGTCTCCTGGACCCAAGTCAGGACCTTTCCCATCACCCTTATAGGCAACTTTGAAAATTTCATGGAAAAACAAAGAATTGACTTCCGGGTCAAGATGGCGGCTTAACAACGTGCACATTTTAGTTCGTCCTCCAGAACAACTACTAAATAACCAGAAACAGTACAGAACAGCTCCTGGGGCCACGTCAGTGACCAGACACACAGCATATCCCAGTCTGGACCAGCTGGACCCACTGCGAGCACCCCCCAGAACCGTGAGTTCCCAAAGCTGCGGTGGCCAGCGCCCCTCCCCCACAGGCCACTTCCCAGAGGGGAAAGGAAAGGACTTTACCAGCAGCAGGGACTGGGCACAATCAAACACCAATTGTGGAACTAATTAACAAATTTTGACTACTAAAACTAGGCCCCCAGCTCAGGTGAACCTGATCAAAGCAGAGGTTGCTCATTTTTGCCCAGTGCCAAGGGGGCAGGACTGACAGAAAAAGGGGAAATAAAAAAAGAAGGAAACAGAGGTTTTTGTGGCTGTGTATCTACAAAGGCTTGACTGCCTCTGGATATAGCGGCAGGACTTTTCAGGCTGCAACTGCCCTAGGCATAGGCAGAAGTGAGCTCTTTTGGGGGCTTATCTGGAGACTGTGCCTTCCCCAGGGGAGGTGTGAAGCCCCACCCAGGTGGAATCCCTCCATCAAGGAATTCAGACACCAGGGCTTGGTAATTTGAAGCCATTAAAACCAGCCTACAACCTTTCCTCTGTCTCCACCACGCCCCCAGCAGGGAGAGTCTGTCAAAGTTAAAGGTACTGCATCATCTTATGCTGGTGGGACCTGCAGTCAGACAAGCGCCACATACTGGGCAGGATAAGAAAAACAGAGTCCAGAGACTTCACAGGAAAGTCTTTCGACCTGCTGGGTCTCACCCTTAGGGAAAACCGACGCAGGTGACTCTTTCCTCCTGATAGGAGGCCAGTTTGGTCTGGGAAAATCTGGTTGGGGTCTATAATATCTAAGTAGACCCTCCTAAGTGTTTGTGGGGGAAAGGCACCACACCAGCAGGCAAGAAACAAGAAAACAAGAACAGAAAAATTCTCCTCTGTTAAACAAAGCTTAAGCTAAAGGTCCAGATAAAGCTGAATGGAATGTCAAAGAAAAGATAGACAACAAATTCATCCAGCAAGAAAACCCTAGATAAAAGAAGTGAAAGCAATCTCCAGAATAAACTAACTAAGGTAATTAAATGCCTAGACACCAGCAAAAAATAACAAATCACACTAGGAAAACTGAAGATATGGCCCAGTCAAAGAAACAAACCAACAATTCAAATGACATACAGGAGCTGAAACAATTAATTCAAAATATACGAACAGACATGGAAAACCTCATCAAAAACCAAATCAATGAATTGAGGGAGGATATAAAGAAGGCAAGGAAAGAGCAAAAAGGAGAAACTGAAAGTCTGAAAAAACAAATCACAGAACTTATGGGAATGAAAGACACAGTAGAAGAGATGAAAAAAAACAATGGAAACCTACAATGGTAGGTTTCGAGAGACAGAACATAGGATTTCTGAACTGGAGGACAGAACATCTGAAATCCAACAAGAAACAGAAACTATAGGAAAAAAAATGGAAAAATATGAGCAGAGACTCAGGGAATTTAAAGACAATATGAAGCGCACGAATATACGTGTTGTGGGTGTCCCAGAAGGAGAAGAGAAGGGAAAAGGAGAAGAAAAACTAATGGAGGTAAGTATCACTGAAAATTTCCCAACTCGTATGAAAGACTTAAAATTACAGACCCAAGAAGTGCAGCATACCCCAAAGAGAATAGATCCAAATAGACATACTCCAAGACATTTAATAATCAGAATGTCAGAGGTCAAAGAGAAAGAGAGGATCTTGAAAGCAGCAAGAGAAAAGCAATCCATCACATACAAGGGAAGCCCAATAAGACTATGCGCAGATCTCTCAGCAGAAACATGGAGGCGAGAAGACAGTGGGATAATATATTTAAATTATTAAAGGAGAAAAACTGCCAACCAAGAATTCTATATCCAGCAAAATTGTCCTTCAAAAATGAGGGAGAAATTAAAACATTTTCAGACAAAAAATCACTGGGAGAATTTGTGACCAAGAGACCAGCTCTGCAAGAAATACTAAAGGGAACACTAGAGACAGATACGAAGATAGAAGAGAGAGGTGTGGAGAAGAGTATAGAAAGGAAGACTATGAGTAAAGGTAAAAAGAAGGAAAATTAGATATGACATATAAAATCCAGAAGGCAAAATAGTAGAAGAAAGCACTATGGTACTTAATATTTTAAAATTTCAACTAATGTGTGAAACTAAAGCAAAAAATGTTTATTTGGTACAAATCTACACTTTGACTAGTGCATCTCCTGATATAACTTATGTAGATAGTTGATTGAACACCGTAAGTACATGGAACTTTATATAGGACACGAGATTTTGTTGGTTTGTCCCAGTGATGCCCTGATGAATCCCAGAGTGATTTGATCAGTGAGTGGAAAAGTATTTGCAAAGTCCCCTTCGGGGAATGGTGAGAACGGGGGAAAACTCAACTTCCCCAAGTTGAATTCTTGATATTCTCACAAGCAGTGTGGACAACCAAAGCTATAGGCTGAGCCCTCAGTCTTGGGGTTTGTTCATATGAAACTTAACCCCACAGGGGATAGGTCAAGCCTACTTAAAATTAAGCCTAAGAGTCACCCCCAAGAGAACCTCTTTTGTTGCTCAGATGTGGCCTCTCTCTCCAGCCAACACAGCAAGCAGACTCACCACCCTCCCCCTGTCTATGTGGGACATGACTACAAGGGGTGTAGATCTTCCTGGCAGCATGGGACAGAAATTCCAGAACGAGCTTAGATTCAGCGTCAAGGGATTGAGAAAAACTCTAGAATGAGCTGAGACCCAGCATCAAGGGATTGAGAAAACCTTCTCGACCAAAAGGGGGAAGAGTGAAATGAGAAAAAGTGTCATGGCTGAGAGATTCCAAACAGAGTCGAGAGGTTATCCTGGAGGTTATTCTTATGAATTAAGTAGATATCACCTTGTTATCCAAGATGTAATGGAGAGGTTGGAGGGAACTGCCTGAAAATGTAGAGCAGTGTTCCAGTAGCCATGTTTCTTGACGATGATTATATAATGATATAGCTTTCCCAATGTGACTGTGTGATTGTGAAAACCTTGTGTCTGATGCTCCTTTTATCTACTGTGCTGGTTTGAAAGGAAGTATGCCCCCTAAGAAAAGCCATGTTTTAATATAAATCCCATTTCTTAAAGGTAGAATAATCCCTATTCAATACTGTATATTTGAAACTGTAATGAGATCATCTCCTGGTTGATGTGATTTAGTTAAGAATGGTTGTTAAACTGGATTAGGGGATGACATGTCTCCACCCATTTGAGTGGGTCTTGATTAGTTTCTGAAGTCCTATAAAAGAGGAAACATTTTGGAGAATGAGATTCAGAGAGATTCAGAGAGAGCAACACTACAAAGCAGAGAGTACACCAGCCAGCGACCTTTGGAGATGAAGAAGGAAGACGCTTCCCGGGGAGCTTCATGAAATAGGAAGCCAGGAGAGAAAGCTAGGAGATGATGCCATGTTCGCCATGTGCCCTTCCAGCTGAGAAAGAAACCTTGAACTTCATCGGCCTTCTTGAACCAAGGTATCTTCCCCTGGATGCCTTTGATTGGACATTTCTTTAGACTTGTTTTAATTGGGACATTTTCTCAGCCTTAGAACTGTAAACTAGCAACTCATTAAATTCCCCTTGTTAAAAGCCACTCTGTTTCTGGTATATTGCATTCCGGTAGCTAGTTAACTAGAACATCTACCTTGTCAACAGATGAGAGGAACATATGGAATAAAAATAAATAATAGGGGGAACAAATGTTAAAATGAATTTAGTTTGAAATGCTAGTGATCAATGAAAGGGATCAGTAAGGGGTATGGCATGTAAAAATTTTTTTTCTGTTTGTTATATTTTTCTGTTGTCTTTTTATTTCTTTTTATGAATTGATGCTAATGTTCTGGGAAATGATCATGATGATGAATATGCAACTACGTGATGATATTGTGAATTGCTGAGTGTATGTGTTGGGAATGTTTGTGTTGTAATTTTTTTACTGAATATGCAACTACGTGATGATATTGTGAATTGCTGAGTGTATGTGTTGGGAATGTTTGTGTTGTAATTTTTTTAATTAATAAAAAATTTAAAAAAAAAAGAAAAACAAAGAATTGACTTCTTCCTGAAATATTTACTTAGAGGGATGAGACTTTTGGAAAAACTACCACAGGAGAGACAAAACAGTCAGATCTAGTCCTAGGTCACGTAAAGTAGGCCACCTGTGTTCAGCATTCTAACAGGCCCCAACTTTCCTGGTTCTCTACCTTCCCTGCCCTATATCTTGTGAGTCACCATCACCTTTTCAACACATAATCAATTTCCTGGGATGATGGCGATGTGATCACACCATGATTTTTTCAAGTGCAACTACCATCTGTGATGATGTTAAGGTTTCATACATGGCTGACAAAAGAAGTGGTGCTGATAAGAGAAAGGGATGTGGATAAAAGGAAGAGAGAGAGAGTTTTAACTTTGGTCACATTCATTTTGTATTTCTGTACTCAAATACTCACATGTTAGCTAACATTTTAATTTAGTTGAAAAGCAAATGCACTTAGGGGCACAATTCCTTCCTTATATGCAAGTAAAGTAGGTTTCTCCAGTGGCACTCCTTTTTACTTTTTGGATATTGGTGGCTAAACCTTTGAAGGTGGAAGAAGGGAGAATGAAGAAGGAGAAAGGAGAATGCTTCTCAGATCCAGATTCTCCTGGAGACCCTTTCTGCAATCTGTTGTCTGTCAATCACCCCAAAGCAAAGAGTGATCAGACCCATGCTGGAGAGTGCAACCCACCCCCACTGAAAATAAAAAAGCAGCAGCAGTGTTGACATTTATCATGGGAAACAAAGATAAAAAGACCGCTTATGGTTCCTGCTGGGCAAAAGCCCACTGTGATACCACAGTGCAACCACTTAGCTACAATATGCTGGAAAAGCACAATAACAGGCCATGCCAGAATACAGATACTATGATTGCTAGGCCATGGGAAGACAGAAGTCTAGGGAAAATGTGTGGAAATGATATTAAAAGACTTCTTCAAGGAAATGCCATTTAAGCTGGGACTTGAAGGACAAATGGGAATTGTTAGGCAATGGGGCATATTCCAAGCAAAGGAGGAAGTGTGCCCAGGTGTGAACTCACACCAGGTAGAGGAACCGGAGGACCAGGGCTTAAGCTGCATTTTAAAAACTGCAGGATTTGAGGCCATTAAAAAAAGAATGGCCATCTATTTTTTCAATTCAATATACTTTTCCTGATTTTTGTGGGTCTTTTTAAAATAGCCTGTATATGTTAAATACTTAGAACAAATCAATAAAACGATTTCTTTCAAGTGTTGTCAGTACGATGTGTTGGGAAAAATCATTAAGGACAAAATTATACTTGATTCTACCCCTTGGTAGTGACACAAATTTGAGAAACTTGTTTGCCATTTCCATACCTGCCTTTCTAGGCCTGAATTTTTTTTTTTAAAGCATTTTTTTTATTGTGAAATATAACATACATACAAAAAAAGCAATAAATTTCCAAGTATATTTTAAAAAGTAGTTACAGAACAGATTTAAAGTTTGGTATGGGTTATAGTTTCATGTTTTTTTGTTTTTTTTCTAGCTCCTCAAGACACTGGAGACCAAAAGAAATATCAATATAATAGTTCAACAATCATGCTCACTTGTTAAACCCTATCTTCTTTGTTACACTCCTCCTTCTCTCTCTTTTTTTTGTGATAAATAACATATATACAAAAGAGCAATAAATTACAAAGTACATCACAAGGATTAGTTGTAGAATAGAGTTGAGTTTGGTATGGGTTACAATTCCACAATTTTAGGTTTTAACTTCTAGCTGTTCTAAGGTAATGGAGACTAAAAGAAATACCAGTGTAATGATTCAGCAGTCACACTCATTTGTTGTTCTAGTTTGCTAGCTGCCAGAATGTAATATATCAGGATCGAAATGGCTTTTTAAAAGGGGAATTTAATAAGTTGCTAGTTTACAGTTCTAAGGCCAAGAAAATGTCCCAATTAAAACAAGTCTATAGAAATGTCCAATCAAAGGCATCCAGGTAAAGATACCTTGGTTCAAGAAGGCCAACAAAGTTCAAGGTTCTCTCTCAAGTGGAAGGGCACATGGCGAACACAGAGTTTCTCTCTCATCTGGAAAGGCATATGTTGAACATGGTCAGGGATTCTCTCTCATCTGGAAGGGCATGTGGTCAACACAGCATGATCTGCTAGCTTTCTCTCCTGGCTTCCTGTTCCATGAAGCTCCCCAGGAGGCATTTTCCTTCTTCATCTCCAAAGGTCGCTGGCTGGTGGACTCTGCTTCTCATGCTTCTGCTCTCTCTGAATCTCCCCAAATGTTTCCTCTTTTATAGGACTTCAGAAACTAATCAAGACCCACCCAAATGAGTGGAGACACATCTCCCCTACTCCAGCTTAATAATCACTCTTGACTGGGTTACATCACCAGGGAGATGATCTAATTACATACAGTACTGAATAGGAATTATTCTGCCTTTATGAAATGGGATTTAGATTAAAACATAGCTTTTCTAGGGGACATACATCCTTTCAAACCAGCACATTTGTTAAATCCTACCTTTTCTGTATAACTCCAACATCATCTTTGATCTTTCTCCCATTCTTTAGGGGTATTTGGGCTATGCTCATTCTTACTTTTTCATGTTGGAAGGGGCTGTTGATAATATGGGATAGGGGATGGAACTAGTTGATGTTCTGGAGAGGCTGACCCCTCTGCATTTCAGGACTCATCTGGTCCAGGGACCCATCGGGACGTTGTAGGTTTCTGGAAAGTTACCCTAGTGCATGAAACCTTTGTAGATTCTTATATAATGCCCTAGATATTCTTTAGGGATTGGCAGGAATGATTTTGGTTGGAAGTTGGGAAGCTATGATAGGTAGCAACATCTAACTGAAGCTTGAGTAAGACTGACCTCCAGAGTAGCCTCTCGACTCTTATTTGAACTCTTTCAGCCACTGATACCTCATTTGTACAATTCTTTTCCCCCTTTTGGTCAGGATGGCATTATTGATCCCATGGTACCAGGGCGAGGCTCATTCTTGGGGGGGGGGGGGGTCATCTCCCACGCTGCCAAGGAGACTTTCACCCGTGGATGTCATGCCCTAATAGGGAGAAGGGAAATGGTTTCATTTACTAAGTTGGGCTTAGAGAGAGAGAGGCCACTCCAGAGAAGGATTCTGTGCAGAAAATTACTGATCATACCCGTGTTGTGGAAGAGCCACACAGTGGCCTGATAGAGAAAGAAAAGACTTAAAGCCTAATGTTGATTTGAACAGTCCAGAAACCTACAGAAACGAGGCATCTGGAGAGCAGATATGGCTATCTCCATCTGATATACAACCTGAATTCTTGGTTCAGAAATGCTAAGTGAGCCAAGATATATTTATTGTCATGATGGAGCTGGGACAAAAACCCAAACTCCTGATAATGAGTCCAGGACTTCTTACACCACTGGCTTCTCCTTTCCCCTGGTAGTGGCAACTCTCCACAGTGAGGCAATCCCAAAACAGAACTACAGAACTGGCTCCTTCCCAAGTACCTGGTAAAGCCTTCAGAGATTCACATGGCATGTACACTTGCCTGGAAAGGGAGCGCTAAAACTTCTAAAACCTCAAAACTTTAATCAAGAGAAACTTTGACCTAGCTATCATAGGGATATTGCAAACTTTGGAAGGTTGTGGATAAACTATAATTTCCAAGGCATCTTGGTTCTAAAATTATACTCACAGCAACGTGTCATCTGTAGGTTTAGGCTAGGTCTTGCATCTCCTGTATAGTATTTCTTGCTAACTCCAAATTCTGCTGTCACTTTTATTTATTTCCAGATTGATCAACCCATTTTATTCATCTTACTTCTATGTTGGGTAGAAATCCAATAACCCTCGTTTAACAACTCCTATGACTCAAAACCCAAACGATTTTAAATGAACTAAGCTCAAACTTAAAATTAAAACTCCAAAGTACTAACCTGACTCTATCACAGCTTATTCTGGGATCAAAGCTAATAACTCTGAAACACTAAGCTTTAGCCCCAGAAGAGACCTTAGAGATTACTTAGCACACACTTTTCATTTTACAGATGAAAAAAACTAAAGTCCAGGCAATGATATACAGCAATTTAGCTTTATGACAAAAGCTAGGTCTCCAGACATCAAAGAGCTTTCTATTGGGCCACCCATTCCACCAGCTCCCTGTAATATAACTCTGCTGCCTTGTATTTAGCTGCCATCTTTCAAATAGTTTAGTTCATCTGGCCAAATTAATGGCAGCCAGTTCTAAACACTACAGGCACCACAGAGCCCATTTTACTAATTAAGATAAACATTTTAGGATCAACCTGTATCATGCTGTAAATTAATGGAAAGAGAAACATGCTGTAAAATTAGTGGGACAAGATGCCTCCAGAAGCTCAGATACCCACCAATCTGTGCTCCCATGTAACTTGATAAAACATGATACCCAAAGTAGGAGTAACTTCTAACACCAACTCTATGTTGTTCGTATTTCCAACTTCCTCAGACATGGCCAGCATTCTCTTTATCTGTTTGCACTATTCAACTATTGTTCTTCTGCCACTTATAATTTGGACTTTCTCTACCAATATTTACATTTCTAAAGGAAGAGAATTTTTTAAACTTTTACTTTTCATCTTTATAATTCCAATGTTAACACAAATGAATATGTTCATTTTCATTAATAAATTGTATATATGTGTCCAGATATGGATTTTAGAAAACCTGACCAGAAGACTAAAATCCTAGCTCTGCTACTTACTAAATGTGTTAACTTTGAGCAAGTTAGCTACCCTCTCTGTGACTCAGTTTCCTCATGTGTAAAAAGAGGAATAACAAAAATATCTACCTCCTAGAGTTGTAAGGATTAATTGAAATAACATACTTAACAGGCTTAAACCAGTGGCTAGCACAGAAAAAAAGCACTTTTATAAGCACTTGCTGTTTTTATTATTATACCAAAAAAGAAAACAATTGGCACGAACCTATTAAAATATGAGTGATTGTGGTAGTCTGAATCTGTTATGTACCTCCAGAAAAGACTATGTTCTTTTAATCTATTCCTGGGGGCAGACTTATTGTGGGTGGGACATTTTGGTTAGGCTATTTCAATTGAGATGTGACCCAGCCCATTCAAGCTGTATCTTAACCCTTTACTGGAGTCTTTTGTGAAGAGGAAAAAAATGCCCAGAGAGCAGAGAGATGAAACTAAGTGAAGGACACAAAGAGAAACACCCCAGAGATGCGAAGAGAAGACATGCAGGACACAGAGAATTCAGAGAAGGGTCTCCAGAGAAGCAAGCAAGCAAGCAGCAGAATCTGGGAGCAAAGAACTAGCAAACACCTTCCCGTGTAACAGAAGAACCCCAGATGCCAGTGGCCTTTCTTCAGTGAAGGCATTCTCTTGTTGATCCCTTAATTTGGACATTTCCATGGCCTTAGAATTGTAACTTGTAACCTGATAATCCCCATTGTTAAAAGCCAACCCATTTTTGGTATATTGCATTTCAGCAGCTTTAGCAAAACAAAACAGTAACCAACCACTCTGCCTCCATGTTTATGATAGAACATGAGAGAAGAAACATACTGGAGATAGCCGGATTTCAGTTTTTTTATGAAATCAAGAATTTCAGGAGATAAGAGTGGTTCTACATTATAATGAATTAGTGATACTGTGGAAGTTCTTTCTCTGGAGCCCTTGATAGATTGTATAGTTTTCTCATCATGCATGGTATGGTTATCAAATTCAACCTGACCAAATGTAAAATGGTACAGCTGCTGTGGAAACAGTTCTGCAGTTCCTCAGAAAATTAGGTAAAGAATTACTACATGACCTAGCAAGCCCATTTCCAAGTAGATACTTAAAAGAATTGAAAGCAGGGACTCAGATATTTGTACACCAATGTTTATAGCAGCATTATTCATAGTTGCCAAAAGGTGGAAGCAGCCCAAGTGTCCCTCAATGAATGAAAGGATAAACAAAATGTTCAATGTAAATACAACAGAATATTATTCAGCCAAAAAGAGGAATGAAGTCCTGACACATGCTACAAGATGGATAAGTCTTGAAGACATCATGTTGGGTGAAATAAGCCAGACACAAAATGACAAATATTGTATGATTTCACTTATATGAAATACCTAAAACATACAAATTCATAGATACTGAAAGAAGAATGGAAGTTATCAGAGGCTGGTGGAAGATGGTGACTTATTGCTTAATGTAAGTTATTGCTTTCTGTTGGGGTGATAAAAAGTTTTGGTTATGGATGGTTGTAATGATACTACAACACTCTGAATATAATTAACAGCACTTAATTATATATGTGAATGGTGATAAAATGGGAAATTCTATGTTGTAAATGTAACACAACAAAAATTTTTTTAAAAAACTCAACCCGACCTGAGCATGAACATCTCAAAGATTCCTTCCACCACCTCCTCCACAAAATATGTGTGCAGTAACTATTCATTCACAATGAGCTGTTCATATGAACACTCAATGGTCACTATGCCTCCTTTAAAGCAGTGTTATGCCTGTACTGGGTGCTAAAAAACTTAGAGAGCATGTCTTTGCTGGAGCTGATGATGATTTAAGTTGCTACTGCCTAAATGGGAATAGATGGGTGAGACTAACACTTACTGTACCTAATAAATACCACTTGATTAGCATTTCTGAGGAGTGAATCTTCTCATCATTCAAAACTTGCTCCTGGGGGTAAGGAAAGGGTTGGTTTCCTTCACCTCTGTACCCTCAACACTATTTAACAAACCTGGCAAAACTCAGACCCTATAAATATGGGATAGATAGATGAATGAATGAATGAACGAATGAATGAACGAACAAAGAAAAACAGAGAAGGTAGTGATGGTCTGGGCTCTGAATAAGTGAATTTCATGTTTTGGTTTGGTTTTTTTTTTGTCACTGGGAAAATACAACAACACAAAGCTTTCAGGAACTTCTTTTCTTCACCACCCAATATTTTTTAAAAGGAACTACCTATTTTTTTTTTTTAAGGAACTACCTATTAAATGTCATCGATAAAATATAATTAACTAATTCTAAATAAGTCTTAGGGGGAGAAAGGCTTGCTGCATAAATATGATTTCATTAACTCAATCACAGTAATCTAAAAAGCCTTATAGGATATTAACAGCAACATGATCATTACCCATAACTTAGACTTAGGATTTGTGTCGTATTCACTTACTCTATTTCTAGAATAAACAGATCTCAAGGATAGAAAAGGTTTTCTAGTCTCATTCCCTCTCTGTTCAAAAGAGAACACATTTCCCAAGTAATGTACTGACTTGTTCAACCAAACAAGTCATCTATTTCTTTCTACAGCAGGCACACAAGCGTTCTCACAAGAGTTAGTGAGCCAGAGTAATAATTTGTTCACTGAAACATTAAAATAAGAACAGATTCAGTTTGACACTTGAAGATCCCAGAAAAATATCAAAAGCAGAAAATGTATCTCTAAAAAGGATAATTTCCAAAAAATACCTAATGAGCCTACTTTTTCTATTCAAATCCTTTGACCTTCAGAATTCCCAAAATAAGACCAGTGCTGCAGTTTTTGCCTCCCTAATAAAGGTAACAAAATGAGAGAGCAACACAAACAACCTATCCTTAGCCATGTTTGATTTTTGAGGCTAAGCCCTTTCCCTCAAAATTGTTGAGCCGTTACAATTATTTCCAGGAACTATTTTAGAGTTGGGGAACAAAAATAGGTATTCAAATGCAAGCAGGGTAACTGACATGTAGATATCAAGAATATCCTATGTTGCCCCGTTAGTCATTCAGAGCACACAAAGTCATTTTTCAATGCGTTTGGCAGTGAGCCTGGGTTAGGAACAGGAAAGTTTCACCCTGCACTTCCTCCCTCACTTACCATCACAATGCACGGGATAAGTAAGACCTACCTATGTAACTGCCTGTAAATTGAACCCTGTAGCCTCTGAAACTTTATAATGTCTAGGCACATACTTCTCTCAGAAACACTGAATTACATTAGCACTGAACAAGCAGCCTCTGCTTAGAGAAACTTTAACTGCTACTGGAAGAGGGGAGAGAACCACTATAGTCAAACAAGGGTAAAAGGAAAGGTCTGATGGGAGTTTTATAGAAAAAGCACTACTTCTGATTAGCATAAGTGCCTTAAAATATATTTAATAGGACATTTACTGTGACATTGATACTAATTACATAGAATTGGAAACTAACTGAAAAACTATTAAATTATGCCATAGCTATAAAATGGAATACTACTGAAAATAATGGCATAAATCTATGTCAGGTGACAGAGAAAGATGTTTTTGTTATGCTCTGAGAGAAAAACAACTTGTAGAAATCTATAGTGTTAGTACATTTTCCAAACAAACATACACATATAATAAATTCTGTTTCTATATGTATAGGAGAAAATCTGGGCATATATATACCAAATTATTAACACTGGGCACCTTTGGAGAGTAAGGATAAGAGCACTTACCCCCATTTCTACATTATTCACATCTGTTATTACATGCATGAATTACTTTTATGCTTTCTAAACTATGCAATATTTTTCCCAAGAACTGTTTACATACCTAAGTAAAATTAGGAAAACTTGTCTCCAAAGTGCCACCTCTTGAATTTAACTGTCCCCTCAGTATAATACATGTAAAATATACATAGATTAAGGGACACTGACATCATAATAATGAATAGAAGTACAAGAAAAAGATCTCATTGCTATATATGCATACTTTTAAAAAGTCACCCTGAGCAGCAACTTGTATTCCAAGCAATTTGTTGAACTCTGCCTTGCCATGGGTAGAGATAGTTACTATAAGGAGATCTGTCCTGTGCAGAGGTCCTGCTGAAATATTCTTGCTTCTCTTATTTGATCTTGGTTCTTTTATCTTGTTTACCTCTCATAAAGAAGAGAAACACAATCAGATAAGAAAGTTTCTTGTGTCTCTGTTGCCTTCACTTCTCTCTAACATCTTCCTGCAGGCTAAGAGAGCCACAACTTTCTGCACACTGCCAGGAGCTTCTGGGTCCTGATGAGCGTGCCCGCCAGCTGCAGCTGCAGCCTTATCCATTATAGTGGAAAAATAACTCCCTGGGGAATTGGATGTAGTGAGATTTGACCTGAACAGATAAATGGGATGTGAACTGATAGCCTCTTTTGTAAGCACTAGAAGAGAGCTAAGTTTCTAAAAAATCTGTTGTCTAATTTTAAAAGTTATATTTAATCCTCTAAACAAATATTTCTACACATCTGGAGAATCACTGACAAAAGATTTTTAAGAATATTCACAAGGGAACCCAAACCACACGACTTCCTCTAAGAAATCATAAGCTACATCAGCTGAGAACTTTAATCAGTTAAATCTATAGAGAATGCAAGCTGCTCAAGCTATGCAATAAATAAACTAGCTATTGTACTAGCAGAAAGGAATCCAAGATAATGAATAACATCTATCAACAATTATCAGAGGGTGAAAATAAAAATCCAAATTCTATGCTGAAAATCTGCCAAGAAAATATTCATCATATTTTACTGACCTTCTCAATTCAGGGTTAGCAATATAATTTTGAAGATAATACAATATAAGGCAGCCACACGTCACAGAGGAAACCAAATCAAATCAGCTACAGGAAAGTTTAAGTTCAAATTCTTAAAGACATTAATTGAAAAGTAAAGAAATTAGTAAACAAATACTTTATGATAATAGCAACTGAATCTCCACACTGAAAAAAAAAATCAGTATATAAAATCACTAAGTACTAGTTTAACAATCCCTTTAATTGTCTTCTCCGCAGTGCATGTTGATGGTTTTCTGTAGCTTGTTTAAAAAATTATGTCTTTATTGTACTAAAGAAATTCCAAGAGAAGCACAGCCTACTCATTGATGAGTAGCATTTTGCACATTCCTCTCTTAGCAAGTCCACCAAAGCACTAGACTATACAGACTACTAAGAGATTAGCTAATGTTAAGAGAAACTTCTGAATTGGTTCAAAGTTTAGGGTCCTTCTTAGTTTGCTCAAGGTAAATCTCCTGTTAGAATGAGTAATGGAGAGCACATGAAACTTCAACAGTTATGTTCCTTAAAATGTCCAAACATCACCTTCCTAATTTTCTTGATAACATAAATACATAATGTAATTAAAAAAAAAATTTTGGCAAAGTACATCTTTTATCAACCCTATGAAAGGCAATTACAACGTGCTCCTTGCTTTTACCTGTGGTAACACTGCAGCTATGTGGGACTTAATTTTGAACAATACATGATTGTTCTTTACAAAGAAGGCTCCTGAAAACCACATTCACCAACAAAATGTCAACATTTCTTTCCTCACCAAGAAGAATCAGTATGTACTTTAAAGTCAATGTACAGGAAAAGAGAGAGAGAGTTCACAATAGCCAAGCAAAGTAAGTTTTAAAATCAGAGGGTAAAAATGCATAACCTCCTGGCACACAATAAAAACAATGAGTGGAGACCACAGAAAAGCTTTTAATAAAACGCTCTTACCAGCACTGGACCTGGGCTCTCCACCTCCACCTCTCCTTGTGCCGCATCCTTGTTTTGCAAGGGGGACTCAATCACCAGCTCTTTTTTGACATTTCTACTATTTGTCCTGCATTTATCAGCCTGCATTCTCGGCTGAAAGAGCAAGTCAGAAAGTCTGCAACTGGGACAGCTGGGAGTCCCTGGCTGTGCAGGGCAAGCACATGCCAATGACCCACGTAAGGAAAGGAAATTGATTCCCAGGCACAAGTGGTCAGCCCTGCTGGCCGGGTCTTGTCTGGAGCGCCGTCTGCAGAGCTGTGTGGTGGGAATGCATGCCAGCGAAGGCCAGCCTCCAGGGGTGTTACTACTCCTCGGAAAATGGGAGGCTCCCACTCGCCGGCCAAAGGAAAACAAACCCCAAATTGTACAATACACAGTGTCCTGCCTCTCAGATAAAGAGAGGCCTTTCTGTGTCTATTCCACACAGCGTGGGCCAGATCAATTCGAATCAAAATAGTGCAGTGTTTAAAAGAAAACTATTCACAGTCACTGTTAGACTCTATAATTACTTCAAATCTGTGGTTCATAGCTCTTTGAGGAGAAGGCTAAGTCGTCTCATTCTAAAATGCTTATAGCTTTGGAATGCTTGCATTTGTGTTATGGCTAAACACCAAATGCCTGGCTGGTGATCAAAGCAGCGAAAAGAATAACCAACAAGGGTGTTCCTGCCCCCACAGCTAATCCCACAGTCTCACGGGTGCAGGTGTAAGACAAGAGTTTTCCCAGCAAGATACAGCCACAGCACACAAAACTTGATTTATCAACTATTCTATGCCAGAAAGGAAAATTCATCAAATATTTTCATGTGATACTACGCTTCATTATAAACATTTTTATTAAATAGAATATTACTCTAAATCCATCAATAGGTATGTGCCCAGTATTGAGAGGCCACAGTAAAAATAAAAGGCAGAGTGTCTCTCCCTTCGAGAACCTTAGGAGCTAATTGGGAAAGCAAGATAATACACTTGAAATAATAAATGACAAATTAAGATAGGACAGACAGACATAAAGGCACAGGGAAGTCATAGGTTTACCACCCCACAGTTCAATCATAATATCCCCTGATATGTGTACTCCCAAACGTATGTTATTTTTTAGTATTTCCTCAGATTAACAGTGGAGTGATTTTTAAAATTCACCTCTTTAGAAAAATTGAAACAAAGGTGTTAAGTGATTCATTAAAAAGTTACATGGAAAATCAGCATTATAGATGGGATTAAATATCAATCTTTACTTCCTGGAATGCTTCAGAGTTTCTCCCTGTTAGTAATCTTTATTTTCTGGAAATTAGAGAAAATTTAGCAACAGTAATTAATAGATGTAGTAGTTATTAACAGCAACAACAATTAAATTAGTTCTTCTAGAGCAACAGTAGGTGTCATAAGGTATACTACTTATACTACCCCAGGGTAACCACAACTGAAATATAAGCATTATCTCAAATCTTATATAAATCTTGCAGCACAGGCAGTGGTCCCACTCTCTAGGCAGGGCAGGCTCAGAGGGCAGTGGAGGAGCCAGGACCCCCCATGTGTTCACATGCCCCCTTTTACCCCATCAGGCCTGCTGCAGCCACCCCACTGCAACAGGTAAGTTAAGTCTCTGCCACTTCAAACACCAGGAATCCTGACTGAGTGTGGACATTAATTATTTACTAAGTCACAACGGTTCAGTGAGCCCATCACAAAACTTAGTTGTTTCTATAATAGTTTTTTTAAAAAAAAAGCCTACCCCTTTTCTCAGCCTTCGGTCAGCTTTCAGGGCAGATATAAGGTACAAAATCTGTTCTAAAATAATATGATCTAAGTCAAAGGTGATGGTAGAGTTATACAGAGAAGGTAGGGTTTTACAAACAATTATGATAGTTGAATTATTAAATTGATATTTCTTTTAGTTTCCAATAATTTTAGAGCAGCTAGAAATAAAAACATAAAAGTGTGGAATTGTAACCCATCCCAAACCCTGAAAACTGTTCTACAACTAATTGTCGTGCTGTGCTTTGAAATTTATGCCTTTTTTGTATATATGTCATTTTTCACAAAAAAAAAGAAAGAAAAAAGTCGACTGTGGTGATAAAAAAAAATATTTAAGCCTTCTAGCCTCCTATATTCTGGAGCAACTAGAAGGAAAAATCTGAGAGGATCATATGGTAGCCTATGACAAACTCTGGGATTTGTCCTGTAACTGCTGGTTGAAGAGTGCTCTGAAAACTATTACTTTTTTATTTCTTTGCTTTGTATATATGTTGTACTACATAATCAAAAAGTTAAAAAAATAATATGATCCAAGAATTCTTTTAAATCTATCTCTATAAGGTTACAAGAGGATGGGGGGGAAACAGGGTTTTAGCTATATAAATACAGAACTAACAATCACATCAAAACTTATAAATGTGCTATAAAGCAGAGAAGAAAAAAGGTTCAAACCAACAGCGATGTACGGACAAACTGAGTACTGTTATTACAGCAGCACAACCAACTCAACTCAAACACCTTATTGAAATGTCTCAAGAAGTTCTAAATAGCCCACTTTTTCCTTAAATCCCAATTGTCATTAAGCCACCAGAAGTTCTATTCTAGTGATAGAATAGAAACCACCCTATCCTATTTGTTTCGTCAAAAAACATAGATACACATTATTTTAAGTCTCTACTCCAAAATGATGGTGCCATTTCTGTTCTGGGGAAATAAGCAGTTAGTAAATAGAAATTACTTTTTAAAAAGTAATTTCTGATATTCTGTAAGAAATGGGAAAGAATTTATCAGTTCCCCTACAGACACCAATGTATCTAATCTTCATAACAATCCTATTAAGTAGGTAACATCATCATCCCCATTTTACAGAGAAGGAAACTGATGCCCAGAGGGGTTATGCTACCTGCACAAGGTCCCAAACCGAACAGTGACCACCTGGATCCAGAATACAAACACTTTTAAACACAATATGGTGCAGGATCAGTAATGCAAAGTATACTCAAACTGCTAAAAAGTGTAATATATAAAAGGTACAAGTCAATGATCAAAGATAACAGCAACAACTGAGTTGAATCCTATCCAGATGATGCTAATGAAGGGATCTTTAAATGGCATAGCACAGCACCTGATACATTGTAGGGGTATTTAATAGTAGCTACTGTTGTTATTTCTGCTGCTGTTTTTCCAACCTAAAGAAATTAACTCTAGTTTTCAATCAGGACTTAGACAAACTCAGGATTCAAATAACAATTCCATCAACTCTGTTGCTACAACATACTACAAAGTCCTTTAGCAAGTTAAAATCAACTGCTCTTCCCTCTTTGCTGCTTGATTATGACAGCTGCCTTCACAAACACATCAAAAAGCTCACGGGTTCTTGCCCTGAGCCAGGCATCTTCTTGTTGAAGTTTTTCTATATTTTTCAATTTTTAATAATGAATGTATATTTCTTTTGTAATCAGGGGAAAAAATTAGTTGGCTCTGAGCTTCCAGGAAGCTAGGACAAATAGGCCAACATGACTGGTTCTATAACACATCCCAAAAGGAGAAAATATATCAATTTACAAGGCAAGTACATTTTTTAAAAAAGTATCGGGCAAGGTTCTTAACATGTTTATAGGCAATGCAGCAGTCAAACTCACTCACATAGCTGTTTCTTGCCACTATCTCTTGAACACAGTAGTAAAACACAAATCAAGGGAAGCAATTTTGAGAACAAAAGTATCAGCCAAGCCTATCACCTTCAAGTGGACCCAACTTGATGAAAGAAGGGAATTCTGAAGACTTGGAGGAATAGAGAAAATGTGTCAGCTTTCCTGCTACAGAACTTCTCAGGCAATTTAAAGCACTCCTGTTCTATAGCGCTTATGGAGGAAAGACCAATGCTTTAGAAATCTTGCAATCAAGGGGAATCACATGGTACAGCATTAAACTTCAGAACCTAAACCTCTGTGTAGGATGTGGTTTCTTTAAGGGGTTTATGAAATCAACGTCCAAGGGCATGAGAATGACAACTGGTTAGAGCAGCCACAAGAGGAAATGCCATTTTGGAAGATAGGAAGTGGGTGGCCATGCTTTCCTTTACAACATCAAGGAATATGTAGGACCTTTGGATTCAAACACTACAAACTCTATTGAGCTCCTACTATGTACCAACTTCAAGCTCTTTCATATGTTATCTCAAATCTTTAACATGGTTGGAAGCAGGAATAGGATGGACTGAGTGCCTACCCTTGGCACCCATATGGGTTTTAGTTCTCAAATTTTAATGTGCAAATGAATTAGAGGAATTCTACATTAGAATCCTGGAGGGCCTCGTTTAACAGTTAAAATAAAAAACAACACATTCTAATGATAAAGTCTGATGCTTACCTCAATGATTTTTACATTAGCAATTTAATCAAATGATCATGGAAATATAATCTGTATTATGTCATAGTCTAGCATTTCTTAGTCAACAGTCTAAATTTGGGGGGAAAGTTGTCCATGATCCTCTAAAATGATATAAATTTTAGCATGCCTGTGATTGTTCTGACAGGCCCAAAGAATTCATTTGGTTCTTAGAAAGGATACCGGTAGAAGACCCTCCACTCACAGAATGAGGAAACTGAGTTTCAGAGATTAGCTGGAGAGGCAACCAGAGTTTGAGGATGTAAATATCTTCACTTTGGCAGATTCAAATGCTGCTTAAGTAGTATTAACAATTTAACACCAGTCATCAGTTAAATAAACAAACCATCAGACTGCAATCAGAAGTGTCAACACATGCACAGTCTACTACTTTACTGAATAATGCCCAAGTCAGGAAATGGGTAGTTATATGAAGACTACTGGCAGGATTAAAACCCAAAGCCAAATTCTACTTCCAAAACAGGGCCAATAACAATATAACTGATAAAAATCATGCTAAGAACTTTTAATGACACTGAGAAAATATTCATAATTATGCACACATACAAAGCAGAAAAAAAAAAGCCAAAATGTGACTCCTGACTATCTCTGATACGTGCAATTATTAGCAATGTTCTTTTCTCTAAACTCTTGTGTTTTGCAAGTTTTTTTCAAAAGCACTCATCACTTCCATGGTCAGAAATAAATGAATGACATGGATTACTTGATAATGTACAGAGATGCTCACATAAGGGTCTACCCTCCATCATGCCACAGCTATGTGAAAGTCATATCACCTTTCTGAATCACACAAATCTCACCCATAAAATGAAGGACTTCCACCAAAAAAATCTTTTCAGTGTTACATGTCTACAATATCAACTATTAGAATTTCCCTTACTGATGACATTTGGGGTAAAACAAACCATCTCAATGGAATAGAAAACATTTCAAAATCATACTGCCCTAAGCAGAAGCTTAATGTCTACAGAATATTTAACTAGGTTGAATTTAAATACTTGGAAATGGATAGAGGTAATAGTAGCACATTATGATAAGTGTAATTAACAGCATTGAATTATGTGTGTGATTGTGGTTGAAAGAAGATTAGGGTTGTGTATGTCACTAGAAGGAAAGCAGAGGAAAAAACATGTAACTGTGTAACACAGTGAACCCTGTGGTGGATGATGACTGTGATTAATAGTAAAAATTCAAAACTGTTCTTTTATGAACTAGAACAAACGTGTGTCACTGTTGAGGAGTTAATAACAGTGTGGTATATCAGAAAAATACAACTAATGCAAGCTATGGACTATAGTTAACAGCAGTATTTTAATATTCTTTCACCAATAGTAACAAAGGTACTACACCAATGCTAAGGGTCACTAATGGGGAGGGGAGAAGGGAATAAAGGGTATGTTTTATTTTATTTTGTTTTGAATAATGAAAATATTGTGATGATTGATGAATGCACAGCTATGTGATTATATTGGGAACCACTGATTGTATACTTTGGATGGAGTATATGGTATGTGATTATATCTTAATAAAACTGCTTTAAAATCATATTGCCCTCAAAGATTGGGAGAAAGATCAAAGGAGAAGGTAGAGTCATAACAGAGAAAACAGGATTTAACAAATAAGTATGATGACTGAATCATTATATTGATATTTCTGTGGGTCACAGTATCTTGGAGCATCTAGAAGAAAACACCTAAAAGTGTGGCACTGTAACCCATGCCAAACTCTGTAATCTGTTCTATAACTAATTGTTGTGGTATGCTTTGAAATGTATTGCTTTTTTGTATATATCTTATTTTTTACAATTAAAAAAAAAGAACAATGAAAAATAAAAAATAAATAAATTCATACTCACTAAAGGCAATTGTTAAACATATAAATTCCTGATTCATATTTATATTCAGTAAACTGAAGATTCATATTCAGCCAACATAGAATGGAACCCAGGGATTTCTTTATCTAAAAAGCTCTCCAGATGACTCTGCTGCACAGCAAGTTTTGTGAATTACTGCAATAGAACATAGTAATTTATGTAGATCTGGTGTTCAATGAATATTTGAGAAATAAAATAATAAATTAAAAAAATCATGTTGCCCTATTGTGCACAAAAGAAAACAACAAAAACTAAAAATTGGACATATTCCACAATGTATCAAGTGCCATTTCCAAAGGAGAGGGGTAGAGTTGAGAGATGGCAGAAGACAAGAACTACAGAATGCCTGTAGGTGCAGAGAGTCAGTGTGGACCCAGTCCCCAGGAAACCTGCAGTCCTCCCTCTGGGGTAAACCCACAGGCCCTAACAAAATCTCCTTTCAGAGAAGGAAACCAAGACATGAACAGTTTTTCCATTTCTAGAGACTGCTATCTGTTATTAGCTGTGTGAATTCAGGAGAGTGGCTTCACTATTCTGGGACCCCAGGTTCTTTGTCTGAAAATGGGGATCATAATGTATGACTATAATCCTAGCAAGATTTGGTTCACTTCCAAGACCCATGTGGATAACAGAAGTGTCCCATTGTGTAAAGCTGCAGAATGTTCAAGAAACTTCTCAGTAAAGCCAAACCCACGCCATCACCATCCCCTTCATCTGCTTTCTTTTTTCCATAGCTTTTGTTACCATTTGACATTATTTTTCTTATTTGCATAATGCCTGTTTAACCTCAATAAAAGCTTCATGAGGGCAGAGATTTTTGCCTGCTTTGTGCACTGATGTATTCCCAGGTCCTAAAACAAAGTAGGAGCTCAAAAACACTTTTGAACAAATTCACTAGAGGATAAGGATGTCTTCAGTTTGGATATGGCATTCTTAAACTCTGGACATCAACAGTTTTTCTGTGAACGATCAATTTATTTTGATCGTGATAATGGGAATTCAGCCATCAGTGTAATAATTTGCTTTAGATATGGAAATTTACAAAGCAAGAAAAACATAATGTGCCGGGAGTATTCTCAGGAAACTAAACTCCCGGTATGAGTTCACAAAACCCAGTCAGCTACAGTGGCAGCAACCTTGTTTGGAAGTTATCTGAGCAATTGTTATCACCCCTCATCACCTTGAAGCACTGGAAAGGGAGGGGAGGGACTGTTACCCCGTGCCCGCCACCATACTAGGCACACAGTAAGCAATACATAAATGCATGCTGACAGAATAAATGATGAAACTGCTTCACCTTGGTATGATTTATCACACCCAAGCCTCACAGAAGTACACATGAGCTAGGATTTGCTTACATTCCTCACTGCATAACAAATTTTGAGGTTAAGGACCAGAGAAGGTATTCTTGGTGAGAAAAGCAATCAAAATCTTTTTTTTTCTTTTGTAAAGCACTAAACTGTTTTTCTTTCTAAATAAAATGCATCATTCAAATATAATTGAAAGACAAATCGTCATTCATTCACTTTTCCTCATGTCCACCTCCCAAACGGACCTATTCAAAATCATAAATAATCATCCTCCAAGTTTATCTGTTTTTTAAAACCTTTATTTGTATATGCAAAATTTACTTAAAGCAAGGTTCCCATGTGTTTGTAATTGCAAAGCCAATAGCCCATCTACCTTGATTTATAGAGGTTAGAGATGGAACAAGCTCCAGAGGTCACACAGCTCTGATTATTCCCAGTTGTCACTGTTCATGCCAATCAGTTACCTAGCATGGATGAATAAAAAGGACAAGCCTCCAGGCAAACTCTAGATACCTACTTCTGAAAAAAGAAAATGTTACCACACTAGAAGGGGAAAGTCCATTATGTGGAAACTTTGCAAAGGTCACTGTAGAGTTTCCCCCCAAGTTTCTGGTGTAATTTAATTTGCATTTTAAAGACAATGGCCATTTAAAATAATAGAAGTTTCCTGACAATAATTGGGAAGTCCCCTCATTTAAAAGGCAGTAGATTACGTCCTTCCATAAAATAATATCAGCAGCAGCAAAGATGATGTATCCCTTCTCATCCTGCTACCTAAATGAGGGCCTTCTATTTCTTTCAAACTCATTGTAACTGATTTCCTATATGAAATGAAGGCATCTGCCAAAGAATAACAAACAAAGCCAGGAGGTTTTAAGGAGGTCAACATCATTTCTGGACACTACAACCTGAAAGTCAAACCATTTCCCCCAAGTTCTTGTAAAAATATGTAATGAAACTAAACGAATTTCTTCATGGATATGCTACAAATAAAGACTAGAATTGTAGCTGCAAATACGGTAGGTGGAAAGAGTAAATGCCACCAACTCTTCCTTCTCTTTACAGTGAAATCAAAGCATACGCATCACATAACTCAAAAACAGCTGATGGTGTAGGGTAACCCCACATTTGGTGCTTTACTAAAGTTTTACTAAAGTCCAATGTTACTTCTGCTGTATTTTTAAAGCATTGTACATGCAACACAAAAGGTTTCAACTCTGCCCTCTCAAACAAGGAAACAAAACCCTTCCAGCTAAGTTATTGTTATTAGAGACAGGGCCATGTTTGATCAAGCTGCGGAAAAGATGCAACATCAGTAGTTATAAATATTACACTGGCCCTTCCACAAAGAAGGGCCAGGTCTTAAAGTCCCTCTTTTGGTTCAAAATAGCAGGTTAAATAAATATAAAGCATTTGTAACTCTTCAGACACAAATTTCCATTTATGCTTTGCCAAGACCTAAATCTAGAATTTGGTACTTATTTTTTATTATATTTTCCATACAGGAATTTCAACACAGAAGGGAAAAGAGAAGGCAAGTACAGGGCTTGGAGTATGGCAAAGACATGCAAGGAAAACATTTACCAAGCCCCTATTATGTGCCAGGCACCTGACATATAATCTAGCTAATTTAGTTCAAATTAACCCTAATAATATTAACACTATAAGTAGGTACTACTGTTTACAGAAATTGGTGCTGTTATAAATTAAATAACTTTACCAAAGTTCACACAGTAACTATGTTTTAGAGCTACAGTTCAAAATTAATCTTAAACCTGGTAATTAAATAGAACAGAATGTTTCTGTTTATTTGCTTATTTTACTGCAAACATAATTTTATCTTCCTTTTGAACACACATCTCCTCAGGGGAGTCTTAAAGAGTATTGGAGGGTTTTCTATATCCTGAAAATATCAGAATGGAAAATAACAGTAAATAAAAACTGAAAGGAAACATACTGCTAATAATGGTTATATGTGACATATTTCCCTTCTTTATTTTCCCTTCTTTCTACTTATCCATTTATTTTCCCTTCTTTCTACTTATCCATATTCTTTTAACTTTCCTTAATAAGCATGAATTCTTTTAAAACTAAATTCATTTTTTAAAATTTTAAAAACCCACAATTATTCTGGAATTAAAATATATATTTATAAAGTAACGTCATAAATTATGCTTCCTCCATGGCCTGAGCTAGGTTGAGGTGAGCAAAGCACTCACTTCGGGAACAAAATTTAAGAATGCACTGATAAATTCAGAACCAAGATCAATAATATTTTAATAAAATTTTTTTTTAAATAAAGACAAAATCAGTACTACTGATTTTTCCCTTCGTCTCAGGCTTCAATATGGTTCTACTCGGCAGTGAGTTACTCTATGCCAGATTATAAGCATGATATTTAGTCCTCCAACAATTCTGAGATAGGTACTCAATTTACAGATGAGGAAAGGAGGCACAGAGGTTTGGTAATGGGGATAGAAGTCACAGAGTTACATGGCAAAACTATCTTAAAGAGATCCGTAGGCGGTAATTTTTGCTTTCTTTAACCGAAAAGATAAAATCAACAAGCTACAAGTGACCAGGTCTTCAGACATCATTCACACTTGAAAGATTTAAAGCTTGTGCTCAACAGAACTCCTTCTTCCTTATAAGTAATTCAAGAAGAATTTGGGCAAGCCAAGCTTCCACCATATTTAAACCTTTTTGTTGAGTTTTTGTTGTACCCACACACAGGTGAAACCTCCTAATGGCTGGAAGTACAGATCAAGGTGAGGGATATAGGAAATGCAGAGCAGGGCAAAGTCTTTCCTCTCATTTTAATTACCCAAAGAAAGAAGACAGGAACAAGCAGTCTAACCATGAGAAGCCGCTTTTCAGCTCCAGCTCTGCCACTGTGTGTGAACTAGGCAGGGCAGGTCCTCCATGTGCTAACTGTGATCAACCCCAGTAACAACCATTTACCCCATCATTCTCACACTAACATAGCACACAACCCCCTCTGTGGTCTTTCTTGCCCTGAACCTTCTGCACAAAGACACTGATTGTATTACTTCCTCATACCATACCATTGCTCACCTTCATATATCCTGAAATACTATCCTGTTCATCTGGAATGTTCTCCCCCCTTCCTCCTGAATAAACCTGTCAAATGCCTGCTCACCTCTCAAGGTTCGGCTTGGTCCCTGCTTTCACAAGGCCCTTCTGAGGAATCCTAAAGAATGTCTTCCTTCACAGTACTCCAGGGGCAAGAAGCTACAAAGCAGCAGCTGTTCTGGAGGGGCTCCCAAGCCAAGCTATGTGCCAGTCACTTTGGGAACTTTAAAATAATAATAATACAGGTTCCAGGACCCCATCCAGAACTTCTGAACTGGATGGGGTTGAGGCCCATGGATTTGTATTTTTCACAGCTCGCAGCATACACCTATGCTGCTGGCTTTCACCCATCCAGGACCAAGGTATGAGAATCATTGTTCTTAATGTAATAACTTAAAAGATTCAGGAGAATTCACAATACTTAAACACAAATGCAATACAAGGAAACATGGATGGGTTCCCAGAAATATCTCTGTATAGTTATGACACGGATGAATGCATTCTGGCTTAAGGGAGAAGCAGGGGAATGAATTGAGGCCAAAGTTTATCATCCTCCACAGGATAGAACACATATTTTAGCATTATTGAAAATGCCATTAAAGACTTCAACTGATTAATTACTGATGATTTTCTATTTAGCTGAACTTTTTGAAATAAACAAAACTTTATGGGTGGGTCTTCTTCTAGAATCACACTTCCCCCACCTCTGCAAAAATACAATGTCTTTCAATTTCCAGCCAGTAAGAAAGTCCTACAGTGCATTACAAGCTTCACACATTTCAGAAATAATTTTCATGGTGTGATCATAAACTGAAATACTTTTTTAGCAAGCAGTATTCTTTCCTAAAGCGATATAGAGCAAAATTAACCCTCAAGGTTTCTTTTCTGCAATTGTTTCACAAACCCCTTACTTGCTTGCCAGCTGAGTTAGCAGCTCTCAGTACAGTTCAAATCTGTGACTGTTAAAGGATGGTCCCTAACTAAATGCATTGAAACAATCTCTTTGGAGAAAAAGTGCATTTCTGTGGATTTCCTTTCTCCCATCCATAAGAGGAATACAAAGTCAAAGTTACATCCTCCATATGCATCCTCAATAATTCACTACAAATAGGCCAGAAATGAGGGGGGGGGGGGGGGGAAGGTCCCTATCCAATAATATAGGCTTAACATACCAGTATTTTTCTTTTAAATAGCATCTCTTACACAAACTGTACATTGTACTGCTATAACTTTCATGAACTTGCTTATTCCCTAATATAAGATTTGAAAAGAAGAGACAGTACAACAAACAAAAAAATTCAGTAAGTTTTGTTTGGCAATATTTTTAATTGAGTCTGTATTAATACTTTCCCTAACATCTCATTTTTGAAAATACTGCAGCACATACTACACTATGCATTCATTAACCAGGAAAAACACTGGACTTCTAGATTTATGGCAAGAAGAGTTACATTAACCAACATGTTGACAGAGCCAGCACCCCAGAGCTCCTAGAATTACTCATCTCAGGGACACACATCTGTAAAGTGGACACTGTCAAGCTCTTTCTGCAATTCAGTGGCACATATTGTCCACTGTAAATTGGGCTCATCTCATCTTACTACTATGACATTAATTTTGTGATACTCTGTGCAACCCAATATTTACCACAGAAGAGGATATCTTAGGAACTTTCAGCAAAGTCTTCAAAAGAAACAAAAGGATTACTCTCCTGTATTCATTTATTAATCCATTTACTAATGGTGAATTCATACATTAACTCCCTTGCCTACTCAATCACTCACCAAGCATTTCCTAACCATGGATTCTGTGCAAGGAAGGAGCGGTGAGGAACACACAGAAAAGAGAAGTAAGGAATACGATGGAGGTGTTCAAACAAGTAATTTCAATACCTGTTGGCTGAGACTAGCTAGACTTGCATGCCCAATATGATAGCCAGTAGCCACATGTGGCTATTGTGCACTTGAAACTTTGGCTATGAAGTGAGATATGGTCTAAGTGTAAAATATACACTGAATTTCACAGACTATGTATTTAAAAATATGTAAAATATCTTATAAATTCTTATTGATTGCATGCTGAATAATATTTTGAGTCTACTCAGTTAAACAAAATGTTAAGATTAACTTCATCTGTTTCTTTTTATTTGTTTAATGGAATGTAAAAAGTAGTACTACTTTTTAATAGAAAACGTAAAACTTTGCATTTGTACTGAACAGTGTACAGTACACTGGTCTAGCTCTCCAGCTCTGTTTCTTCTTCCTGGGCACTCAGAAAGACCACATTTCCGAAGCTCCTTGGCAGTCAGACAAAAAGTATACGATTGGGTTCTGCAAAAAGTATATAAGAAAAATGAAGAAGCAAAATCAAGGCACAGTCCTAAAACATCCTGCACAATCGTCATAAAATATCCTGCACAATCATCCTCACACTTTCTCTTCACTTGTGGGTCCACTGAATACAGAGGACCCAAAGGAAGACTCCAGGGAGGTCATGCACAACATCACAGAACCTTAACATGCAAGGAAACTAGATTCTTTAATCATCACATGGAAGCTGCCCAATAAACACCAAGTGAGACTGTTGTCACAAGTGAGAAATAAATATTCACAGTGTAATGCTGCTGCCCATTGGAAGGTTTTATTACAGCAGTTAGCCTATTTTGACTAATTAATACACCAAAAAAATTGCCACAATAGGATGGATGACTAACTGTTCAAGGTTGTCATGAAAAGTTTCAGAAATGAGGTATCGATTAAGTGGTGTTAAAAGCAGTGGTTCTCTCCCTTTCCAGCATACTGTGGTTCCAGCCTATTTTTCCATATTGGGTTTTTAGCCATGTTCCAGAGGGAGCAGAGTAAACCCTAAGCACACACTGGGGTGCCCGTATGTTAGTGTCAATCTATTGGATGGCAGCCTGAAAGACTAAACTAGGACATTCATTCCTGGCTCACCCTCCCAAAACTTACCCCATAGGCAGAAGTTGTTTACAGACAGTTAAAGCAGTAAAAGCAGCCTACAGCAAAGGATTACCTGCTTTAATTTATACAATACAGCCCTTATGAGAGGGAGAAAGTCTATTTCATAGGGAATATAGGGGGCATTCAAATTTCTGTAAATGGGGAAATTCCGAAGGCCATAAGCAAGCACAAGCAAGATCCTTTCTGCATTTCCTATTCACCTTCTCAGGTTGATTTTCTTGATAGGAGGCTGAAGCAGAGCACCAGCCAATGTAGAGCCGATTTGCAAAGTCTGTGCAAGATGTTTATGCATTGGTTTGTCTGTTTTTGCTAGGTCCTCACATTCAAGATATCTGTCATGTCACTAACTGGATACAAACGTAAGAAACAGACAGCTCAAGGACTAAATCCCAAACACGTTAAAATACTAAAAAATACAGCTGCAACAAAAAAATGACAAAACAAAGAAAGAGTAGATGATGGAACATCCAAAGGAACAAGATAAAATTCCAAAAATCATCAATAAAGAGTAGACATTCAACATACTGAACAAAGTATTTAAAAACAGTGATCCTCAGTATGCTCAGGGAAATAAAGGAAAACACAAAGAGAAAATCAAAGACTACCAGGAAAGCAACAAATTAACAATATGAGAGCCTCAATAAAGAAATAGAAATGTTTAAAAGGAATAAAACAGAAATGTGGAGTTGAAAACCACAAAAATTGAAATGAAAAGTTCCCTAGCACATTTCAGATTGTAGATGGCAGAAGAAAGAATCAGTGAACTCGAAGACAAGATATCTGAAATGACACAGGCTGAGGAGCAGAAAGAAGAAAAGAATGGAAAAGAAGTGAACAGCAACTATTAGACCTGTGGGACACCATCAAACATACCACTATATGCATTGTAGGAATCCTAGAAGAAAAAGAAAGACAGAAAGGGAAGAACAGCTACTCAAAAACATCCCAAATTTTAATGAAAAGCAGAAATATGCACATCCAAGAAGTCCAACAAACCCTAAACAGGCACATTAAATAGAACATTGTCCAGACTCACAGTAGTCAAAATGTTAAATGCCAAGGACAAGGAGAGAGATCTGAAAGCTACAAGAGAAAATCAACCTGTAATGTACAAGAGGTCCTGATAAGATTAAATGCCAATTTCACCTCAAAAACCATGGGGGCTAGAGGGTAACAGGACCAAATATTTAAAGTGTTGAAAGAAAACAATTGCCAATGAAGAATTTTATTTTCAGTGAGAAAGTCCTTCCGAAATGAGAAAGAGATTAAAACATTCCCAGATAAACAAAAGCTGAGGGATTCATCACCACTAGAACTGTCCTGCAAGTAATGCTAAAGGGAATCCTTCAGACTGAAAGGAAAGAGCACTAGATAATGGATCAGACAATAGGTTTGATTCAGTAGAAATGAAGTGCAGCTGAGAATTTGCATCTTTAACAAGGTGCCAGGTGCATCTGTTGTCCAGGGACCACATTTTAAGAACCTGAGTCTTAAAGGACAGCAAGATTTTGTTAAACATAAATACACTAAAAGACATTTAACAAAAAGAAAGTATATATACAGAATGATTTGTGGAGGGATGGGAAAGCATGGTGTGTTCCAAGAACAGCAAGCCTTTTAGTAAAGCAGTATCACAATGTATGGGAAAGAAAAAGGAAGCAAAACACAGAAAGGTGGCTTCAAAACCGTTCATTTTGGTAATGAAGAGATTTAAATTCTGCAATCAGAAGTTGGAATTCTGCCTCCTCAACAAGAATTCTAAAGCACAGAGCTTTCCCATCACAACATCTGTACTAATAAAAATACTTACTCTAAAGTAAATAAGAAAATCTGCTAATATTTTAATTACACATAAAAAATGGCAAAATGACTGGGTATGGTAACTTGGTCACTGTGGAACAAGTGTGAAACTCCAAAATCATAATTCTTGGATTAACCACCCATTTATTATTATTTTGTTATGTGACCTGAGAAACAATTCAACTTCTGTATAATTGCTATGCTACAAGCAGAGTTGTACATGCCTTCAACTGACTTCACAGAAACCTTTGAGAAATTAGATGTGGGAATTTTTTTTTTAATTGTTCATAGGAAGAGGCATATAATTTACATGCAAAGAGTATCTACTGTTTTAACCAGATGCTACTCAATCTACTATGATACAAATTGTCTTGGAGAGAAGCAACCAGAACTGACAAATACCACAACAAAGAAAGGAAGACAGATGGGTTCGTGATCCATGAAGAAAGGCAGCAGCTATAAGAATTCATGTGACTTCCCTAGAAATCCTTTCCAACAGTACAATTCTGAATGTCTTGCTTCCCTCTGTTCAGAACAGATTCCCCGTACCCCACCCTTCCCCCAAAAATCAGTTCCTAGTTCATCAAACCAAGATGTTAAAAGCCAGATGTTAGTGCCTTCTGACCATCCTTAAAATATGGGGGTAGGCTAGATCATCTCCAAGATTACTGTGAACAATATTCTACAAAACCATAGTCTAGTTTATTATAATACCAAATTTCAGACCCCTACCACAGATGTGCAGACATATAGGCAGCATAACAACTGAATGAAGAAAATGGACTGCTAGGTGGAAGATGCTGAAATAGGCATGCTATTTTTACTATATTCAAGATGATATGGAAAAGATTTTACTACGTGTTTTTGTTTCTAAAAACTCCAAAACGAATGGCTTTGTTTTAGTTAAATATAGCTTGTTCTGTATAGAAATATAAAGGTTCCTCTATGATCATTACAGGGAAAAATGATCAGTGTAATTTATTAAATATTTTCTCTCACTATAGTTAGAATTAGATGAATAATACAGTGGATTGCTGATTTCAAAGACTCAAAGGAGTAAACCGATTTTATCTCAAAGAGAAAAAAATGACAGTACTTTCAACATATATATTAATATCAATCAAGGCTGGATATGAGATATACTTGATATCCTTCATTCACAAATACATTTTTCAAAGAAGTTTCATATGTTATCAGTTTGTTTTTATTGGGGGACTATCATAAGGCTTGCAATACTTTAGCTTGCTAAGTAATAATACTGAAATCCAAAACTCAAACAAAACCAAAATAACACTGACCACTACCCACTACTACTGCCCCATTAAGAAAGGCTGTTATAACACACAAACGCACATACACACAAACAAAAACACTAAAAGCATACTTAAGACTAGGGATATCAATCTCGTAATTTAAAAAAGCTTTTAAATTCAGTTTTTAAGAACTCACTACATTTTCTTCATCACTGGACTAAGAAAGCATTGCTGCGAACCAGCATTTGGGAACCAAGGAGTCTAATCAATCAAATGATCACAGGAGTAAATGGGTGATTAAAGGAAGTTCTTGCAAAGGTAGATTTGAGTTGGTTCCTAAAGAATGAGGTTTGGATGGGTACCAAAAAAAAGAAAAGAAAAATCAATGAACTAAACTTCATCTACTCCAGAAAAGCTCAGAATAAAACATCCACTGCAAGTGAAGGGGTATTGGCATGAGTCCCAATAGAAGCTCCTAGGACGGGAACCCTAATATACATGGGCACTCTGATCTGCCTAGATCAGCCTTGTTTTGACCACTCACTCTTCAGACTACATGCTTAACCTGAATCATTACATATTCTAATCTAGTGGTATTCAACTGGCAGTGACTGCCCCCTCACCACCCCATACCCCCAAACCAAAAGGGACATATGTCTATGTTGGCAGATGTCTGGTTGTCACAACCACAGTAGGCAAGCAGCTACTGGCAACCAGTATGTAGAAGCCAGGGATGTTGCTAAAAATCTTACAATGCATAGGACAATCCTCCTACAATAATGAATCACCCAACCCAAGATGTCAATAGTGCTCTTAACCAACACCGTAAGTACACGGAATCTTGAATAGGGCATGAGACTTTGTTGGTTTGTCCAGGTTAGTTTGATGCCCCAATATATTCCAGAGTAATTTGGGCAGTGGATAAAGAAGTGTTTGCAAGGTCCCGTTGGTGGACTGGGGAGAAAGGAGAAAATATTCAACCTCTCTATTTGGAGAATTTCTGATATTCTCGCAAGCAGTGGCAACAACCAAATTAACAGTCTGAGCCCTCGATCTTGGGTAGATGGAAATACTATTGGTCAATGAGACAGAGGAGTAAGGAGTATGGTATGCATGAGTTTTTTCTTTTTATTTCTTTTTCTGGAGTGATGCAAATGTTCTAAAAAATGATCATGGTGATGAACACACAACTACGTGATGATATTATGAACCACTGATTGTATATCATATATGGAATGTTTGTATGTTAAGGTTTATCAATAAAAATATATTTTTAAAAAAATCAAAAGAGGAAAAGAAGCATTGTACCAATCCTATCAAAGAAATTACTTTCCAAGTGTGTAAATCTTCTGAAATAAGGGTGTATGTGTCCAAAAAGTTCAGTTTATTTGTCCTTATAATTATATTTATATATAATCTTAATTATGCATGTGCACATATAATGGCTTATATATACAGATATAAGCATATAATTACAACTATGTCCCTGAACAAGGTTAATTACTTTATTAACTTCCTTCGTCTCAATTGTGATCTTAATATGATACATTTTCTTATGTATAAAAAGTGCTACTTCCTTTTCCCCTCCTTTCAGTCTACTATTATATGACTTCCGGAAAAAATTGAGGGACAAACTTAGCAAAAACTTTACTAATTTTTTTTGTCAAAGATATGCAATTATTAAATTTTAGAATAGTTAGTTCTTGAAGTCCAGTAATATTAAACACTGAAGTTAATGTTTCTGTTCACTTTAAGTTCTAAACAACTGAAAAACAGTATGAAGTTAATGTGGTATTACTATTATAATTTTATCAATTGGTAATTGTGTAAACAACCTGGGTGGTCTAAAGAAATGTACACATAGAAAAAAAATCACTAGAATCTTAATCACACTGTTAAAAGTCTACCTGCAGGTGGTACAATGCTGGCTCAGTGGTAGAATCCTCGCCTGTCATGTCAGAGACCCGGGTTCGATTTCTGGAGCCTGCCCATACCAAAAAAAAAGAGTTTATCTGCTAGATGGGCAATGATTCTCAACCGTAGGGGTCTAGGTGAAGGTCACTGGCCATCAAGAACTCCAAGTCCTACCATGACAGAAACAAAACACCTTTTTCAGGAAGGTCTTTGTGGATATTCTATTAATATAGTTCACTCATACAAAGCTAATCCATAGTATTGTTCTGTAGTAATATTACTGTGGTTCATCATATACAAGAAGACTGGAAGGAAGGAATAGTGGAAGATACATTAACTTTCCAGGGTTTTTACAAACACATCTGCACTGGAAAATTTCAGTGGACAGCTAACAACAGAATTACTCATATATTTACAACTATGATAACTGCCATGAAATAAAAGCAGAAGATGCTTAACTAGTTGTGGGTCAAAGAAGGCTTCTCTAAGAAAGATACTTTTTAGCTGTGGCTAAAAGAGTGAAAGTAGAATAAAGAGAGGCTGAGCTGGTGTGTCTTGAAGGGGGGTGGGGCAGCATGTATGAAGGTACAAAAGAGCTTGGCCTCTCTGGGACGCTAAAAGGTGGCCCACATGGTTTCAGTGTAGTGGTCCAGGAACAGGTAGCACACGATGAGTGCAGGAGTGTGAACAAGGTGTAGACTACCCAGGACCTGCATGTTTTCGGGACTGCGCATTCTAGGCTAAGCTAAATCAGAAGCTATGAAAAGATTTTTAAACAGGAAAATGACACATGGCCATATGTGTATTGAAATGACATTCAGGGCTTCAGGTGCACATATGATGGAAGACCACATACAGGCAGGTGGTGGTTAAAACAATGAAAGTGAGTGACATCACCTAAGAAGAGGATGCTGGCCAAGGACAGAGCTCTCAAAAACATAGGTGTTACTGGTGATCACTACAAACCCTCCCTTTCACTCATACCATGTCTATGGTACAAACAAGAGCATAACCAGGACAGTGGCTATACATCTTTTTCCAGATCCAAAGTACTAACAGCAATTCATCATTTGCTGACTTGGTTTATACCTTTTAAAGTGATCTTGAGCTCAATACTAATCAATACTAGTATTCCATTGTTATCTAACTCTTCCTATATTTTTACTTCATGCTCCAAAATCACTATTCCTTGCATTACCTATACATTTCAATATTCAAATTCAAAATCAAAGAATTTCTGATCTGGAAGGGATAATCTATTACAATTCTTCCTCTACAGATGAGGAAACTGCAGCTCAGGGAAATTAAGCAGCCTGGCCAAGGTCTGTCATTGTGACTAACTGCCTAATTTCTTAGTATAAATTACTGTCTGTATTTTATTGTAAAGCTATAATAACTTGGAATTAAATTCTCTGTCAGTAAAAATCAAACAGCATAGCTTACCACAAAAAACGTGCCGAGTTATGAAATCCAATGAAGCTCTATCCACGCTAATTCCAATCCCATTTCCCAAGCGGTTTAACATAAAGAAAATAAAATCAAAAGATGTGTCCTCACCTTTCCACACCTCTGAAAAGGAAAACAGATTTCTGTGAATGCAGCGGCCAGGTGTGCCACAAGGTCACACAACTGGCACTTGCTCTGAGAACACACCTGCTTGGCTAGGACACATGACACTGTTAGCCGTATGTCCACACATTTCAATAATTTCAAGGGACAGATGATGGAATCAAGGCCCTCAGTAGATAATTTCACATTTTCCCATTGTTATTTAGGTATGGATTTGTTTTGGCATTTTTCCCCCTACAACACAGATGATATGAAAACTGCAGCTAAGAAAAAACTCACCAATTAGGCTCAAATTTCTAAAAAAAAAAAAAAAAAAAGCTTTTTATTTAAACTTTTCAGCCATGCTGATTCCTCATCTCACACTTTGCCTAAAAAACTCTATAAAGAAGACACTCCTCAAGGGCTTTGATAATACTTCTTACATCTGAAATAAAAACATAACAGAAGATTCCTAAGTTCTGAAACCCAGACGGACCAGCCTCCCCAGAATATCAACTAGTTCCATCTCCCATCCCACATTATCGACACCCCTTTCTAACACGAAAAATTTAGAATGGGCATAGTCTAAATACCCCTCAAGATTGGGGGAAGGATCAAGGCAAAGGAGGAGTTAAAACAGAGAAGATAGGATTTAACAAACGAGTATGACTGCTGAATCATTATATTGATATTTCTTTTAGTCTTCAGCTTCTTGGAGCAGCTAAAAGGAAAAACCTAAAATTGTGAAACTGTGCCCTATACCAAACTCTGAAATCTGTTCTATAACTAATTGTGGCAGTGTGCTTTGAAATTTATTCCTTCTTTGTATATGTGTAACTTTTCACTATATATATATATATATATCAAGGTTAATTCACCAAGAAGATATAACTATCATAAATGTTTATATTCCCAATCAAGGAGCTCCAAAGCACATAAGACAGACATTGGCAAAACTGAAGGGAGCAATAGATGTTTCAACAATAATAGGAGACTTCAATACACCACTCTCCTCTGTAGATAGCACAACCAGACAGAAGATCAACAAGGAAATAGAGAAGTTAAATAACTTGATAAATGAATTAGACCTAACAGACATATATAGGTCATTGCATGCCAAAGCACAAGGATATATACTCTTCTCTAGTGCTCAAGGAACATTCTCCAGGTTAAATCAGATGCTGGGGCACAAAACAGGTCTTTATAAATTTAAAAACACTGAAAATATTCAAACCACTTTCTCAGATCATAAAGGGATGAAGCTGGATCTCAATAACCACCAAAGAACCACAACATTCACAAATATACGGAGATTAAATAACACACTCTTAAACAGTCAGTGGGTCAAAGAAGAAATTGCTAGAGAAATCAGTAGCTATCTGGAGATGAATGAAAATGAGAATACAACTTATCAGAATTTACGGGGATGCAGCAAACGCTGTGCTGAGAGGGAAACTGGGAAATTGATTGCCTTAAATACCTATATTAAAAAAACAAGAAAGAGCAAAAATCAGCGACTTAACAGCACACCTGGAGGAACTTGAGAAAGAACAGGAAACTAACCCCAAAGCAAATAGAAGAAGAGAAATAACAAAGATTAAAGCAGAGATAAATGAATGGGAGAACAAAAGAACAATAGAAAGAATCAATAAACCAAAAGTTGGTTGGTTCTTTGAGAAAATTAATAAAATTGATGGGCCACTAGCAAGACTGACAAAGAAAAAAAGAGAGAAGATGCAAATAAAATCAGAAACGAGAAGGGGTGTGTTATCACAGACCCTGAAGAAATAAAAGAAATCATAAGAGGATACTATGAACAACTATACGCCAACAAACTAGACAACTTAGATGAAATGGACAAATTCCTAGAGACACCAAACAAGCTACACTGACTGAGAACGAAATAGAGGATCTCAACAAACCAATCATAAGCAAAGAGATTCAGTTAGTCATCAAAAATCTTCCTACAAAGAAAAGCCCAGGGCCAGATGGCTTCACACAGGAATTTTATCAAACATTCCATAAAGAACTAACATCAATCCTGCTCAAACTTTTCAGAAAATTGAGGAAAAAGAAATTCTATCTAACTCATTTTATGAAGCTAATATCATTTTAATACAAAAACTGGGTAAAGATGCTATAAGAAAGGAAAACTACAGTCTCATCTCCCTAATGAATATAGATGTAAAAATTCTCAATAAAATATTAGCAAATTGGATCCAACAGCACATTAAAAAAATTATGCACCATGACCAAGTGGGATTTATACTAGAAATGCAAGGATGGTTTAACACAGGAAAATCAATTAATGCAATAGAGGACATTAACAAATCAAAAGGGGAAAATCATAAGATCATCTCGATCGATGCTGAAAAAGCATTCAACAAAATTCAGCATCCTTTTCTGATAAACACTACAAAAGATAGGAATCAAAGGTAACTACTCAATATTGTAAAGGGAATATGTGAAAAACTGAGAGCCAGCATCTTACTCAATGCAGAGAGACTGAAAGCTTTCCCCCTAAAATCAGATACAAGACAAGGATGCCTACTGTCACCACTATTATTCAACACGGTGCTAGAATTTCTAACTAGAGCTATCAGGCAGGACAAAAAAATAAAAGGCATCCAAATGTGAAAGGAAGAAGTAAAACTCTCATTATTTGCAGATAATATGATACTACACTTGGAAGATCCTGAGAAATCTACAGCAAAGTTACTTGAGCTAATAAACAAATTCAGCAAGGTGGTGGATATAAAATTAATGTACAAAAATCAGTAACATTTTTATACACAAGCAATGACCTAGCTGAGAAGTCAGTTAAGGAAAAAATTACATTCAAAATAACAGCTAGAAGAATCAAGTACTTAGGAATGAACTTAACTAGGGACATATAAAACTTGTACACAAAAAACTACACAGCACTTCTAAAAGAAATCAAAGGAGATCTAAAGAGAAAGACATTCCCTGCTCATGGATAGGAAGGCTAAATATAGTTAAGATGTCAATTCTCTTCAAATTGATCTACAGATTCTACACAGGACCAAACAAAATTCCAACAATCTACTTTGAAGGTTTGGAAAACCTAACTACCAAATTCATCTGGAAGGGAAAGAGACCCCTAATAGCTAAAAGCATCCTAAAAACTAAGAACAAAGTGGGAGGATTAACACTCCCTGACTTTAAAACCTATTATAAAGCCACCGTGGTCAAAACAGCATAGTACTGGCACAAAGACAGAAGCACTGACCAATGAAATCGAATCAAGAAGGTAGAAATAGACCTACAAATCTATGGTCAACTGATTTTTGACAAGGTCCCCATATCCTCTGAACTGGGACAAAATAGTCATTTCAATAATTGGGCATGGAAGAACTGAATATCAATAGTCAAAAGAATGAAGGTGGACCCCTATCTTGCATCCTACACAAAAATTAACTCAAAGTGGATCAGACACCTAAATATAAGACCTAGCACCATAAAGCTTCTAGAAGAACATGCAGGGAAACATCTTCTAGACCTAGTAAACTTTACACCCAAAGTACAAGCAACAAAAGAAAAAACAGATAAATGGCAACTCCTCAAAATCAAATGTTTCTGCACCTCAAAAGATTTTGTCAACAAGGTGAAGAGGTTGCCAACTTATTGAGAAAATATTTGGAAATCGCTTATCAGAAAAAGGTTTGATTTCCTGTATATACAAAGAAATCATACAACTCAACAACAAAAGGACAAACAACCAAAATACAAAATGGGCAAAAGATATGAATAAGGATTTTTCTGAAGAGCAAATGCACATGGCTCAAAGCACATGAAGAGAGGCTCATTTTCACTGGCTATAAGGGAAATGCAAATCAAGACTTTCACTGGCTATAAGGGAAACGCAAATCAAGACTACAATGAGACACCACCTCAAACCTATAAGAATGGCTGCTATTAAACAAACTATAAATGTTGGAGAGGATGTGGAGGAAATGGGACACTTATGCACTGCTGATGGGAATGTATAATGGTGTAGCCACTATGGAAGACTGTTTGGCGGTTCCTTAGGAAACTAAATATTGAGTTGCCCTATGACCTAGCAATAGCACTACTTGGTATATACCCAAGAGCTGAAAGCACTGACACAAACAGACATTTGCACACCAATATTCATAGCAGCATTATTCACAATCACCAAAAGGTGAAAACAAACCAAATGTCCATCAACAGATGAGTGAATCAACAAAATGTGGCATATACATATGACAGAATATTATGCAGCAGTAAGACAAAATGACATCCTGAAGCACATGACAAGATGGGTGAGCCTTGAGGACATAATGCTGAGCGAAATTAGCCGACACAAAAGGATACTGTGTGATTCCACTTTCATGAACAGCATAAAGGTATAATCAGAGGCTTATCATACAGATTATAGGGGACTTAGAGATACACAGAAGCTAGAGATGGGTCAACCACTAGCTAATGAGGTTGAACTCCAATATAAAGAAATAGACAGGAGCGAATGTGGTTCTCTAGTGGGTTTTTAAGTAATATTACCATATTGAAAATGAACAAGATTGAAAGGGGTTGTATAGACCTACGTGTCCCACTGACTACTACTAGAAATATGAATTAGTTCTTGCAAGAATTACTTCAAAGATATAATCCTTGTATAAAGAGTGTTTAAGTTCAGGGTACAGGGGGAAAACTGCTATCGCATGCTATGAGCTATGTTTGAAAGGAAACCATCAGCACTACCACAGCAACAGCAGAAGTAAATAATGGCAGGAGGGGCAACAGTTAAGAGGAGGTTTAGATTTCCTATTTGGCGAGGGTATGTTTATTGGTTTTCTTTCTCTTGGGAACAATGAAATTATCTAAAATTGAGAATATTGATAGACTGTGGACCTGGGGCCCTCTACATCATGTCCAATGAATGCAGGTGGCTAAAAGGATGCACTGACGGAGAAGTAGATTGGCAAACGATGGTGTATACTTATGAGCAAAGGTTGTGCTGCTACAAAAAGGAACAAAGTCGTGATGCATGCAACAATGTAAATGAAAATGTGGGACATTTGGTGAGACAAAATAAGCCAAAAACAAAAGAACAAGAATGGTATGGTCACCTTAGAAAACGCTTATAAGAAAACAGGAGCCTAGACTGTAAGCTTTTAGAGCAGACACAATAAGTCCAGAGTGGTGATTATTATTTCTGGATTTTGAGAGGCTGTTTTATATATATAACCTGATATTTAGAGATAGGAACAAGGCCGAACAGGTTGGGGTTAAAGTAATTCTGAACATAGGGGTAAGGAAGACAGTGTTTATATTTTAGAACCATATAATATGAGACCAGTGGAGAAAAGGTTTATTTGGTCTGCAACTGAAATTTTCCACAGTGCATCATCTAATTCAACCTATCTGTATAGCTCATTTGAAGAACTGAAACATAGGGAGCACAGAAAAAGAAAGAGGTCCTTTAATCCTGTATAGATTATTATAATGCCTGGATACATTCTAGAGTACATTAAGTAGATAATCAAAAAGTATTGGCAAAGTCCCCTGAGGAATGGGAGGAAAATATGGAACTATTAAACCTTACCATCAGGGAACCCCCTAATACTGTGCCAAACTTTAGGGAAACCCAAATCAATAGGCTATGCCCTCAATCAGGAGGCTTACTCTTCTGAAGCTTATGCAGGTAGCGGAGAAGCTTAGACTACCTATAGGTGTGCCTAAGAATTACTTCTGGGGGACCCCTGTTGCCGCTGAGATGTGGCCTCACTCTCTCTAAGCCCAATTCTGCAGGTGAAATCACTGCCCTCTCCACTATGTGGAACATGACATCCAGGGGTGAAAGTCTCCCTGGTGACATGGGAGTGGACTCCCAGGGATGAATCCAGACCTGGCACCATGGGATCAACAACCACATTCTGACCAAAAAGGGTGAAAGAAGTGTTATTAATAAAATATCAGTGGCAGAGAGAGTTCAAAAAGAGTTGAGAAGCTACTCTAGAATTTGCTCTTATGCAAGTTTCAATTAGACCTTGTTACCTATCATAACCTGCCAACACCCAACAAGGACCATTCCAGTCAATCCTAAAGAACACCTTGGGCAATATATAAGATTCCACAAAGATTCCATGCACTAGCTAACATTCCAGAAACCTACAACCTCCAGATGGGTCCCTGGTCCAGATAAGTTTGTGAAGGATTGGTGTCAATTCTTTAATTGCTCAATAAAATTCACCACTGAAACCATCTGATCCTGGGCTTTCCTCTATGGGAAGTTTTTGGATTACCAATTCATCCTCTACTTATTATAGGTCTTTTCAGATTTTCTACTTCTTCTTGAGTCAATTTTGGTAGTTTGTGTCTAAGAATTTGTCCATTTCATCTAGGTAATCTAATTTGTTGGCACACAATTGTTTATAGTATTTCCTTATAAACCTTTATTTCTTAAGGTCAATGGCAGTGTTCCTTCTTTCATTATTAATTCTGATTATTTGCATTAATTGCAACTAGAGGTTTAAAGCATACAAATCAATGATGAAGATGTTAAAGGAAAGACTGGTAAGATCGAAGGGTGAAATGACATTCAAGGCCCACAGAGTCAGAAGTTGGAGAATGGTACCAAAACTGAGAAAAGTTCTCCTGGATACAGCACCAAAATTTAGAGAAAACTGCACAAACTTTTTATTTCTTTTTCTAGTTACCCTGATACCCAAACTAGAGTAAAACATCACTAGAAAAGAAAGCAACAAGCCAATATCTCTAATAAATATAAACACAAAGACTGCACAACAAAACACTAGCAAACCAAATCCAGCAACAGAGAAAAAGAATAATACACAAAGACCAGGTGAGATTTATAACAAGAATGAAAGCTAGCCCAGCCTCTCTAGAACATCAGATAGTTCCATTTCCCTACTGTCATATTAGACAGACCCTTCCAATATCAAAAATTTAGAGTTGCCATAGCCCCAACACCCCTAAAAAGAGGGATGGAAAAATCACAGGTGATGGTGGAGTTATACAGAGACGATAGGATTTGTATTTCAAATGAATATGAATGCTGAATCATTAAATTGATATCTCTTTTAGTCTCCAGTATTTTAGAGCAGCTAGAAGTAAAAACCTAAAATTGTGAAATTGCAACCCACGTCAAACTGTGAAATATGTTCTACAACTAATTGTGGTGCTGTGCTTTGAAATTTATAGCTTTTTTGTATATATGTTATTTTTCACAAAAAAAGAAGGAAAAAAGTTGACTGTGATGATAAAAAAATATTTAAGCCCTCTAACCTCCTATATTCTGGAGGAGCTAGAAGGAAAAACATGAGTGGATCATATGGTAGCCCATGACAAACTTTGGGATCTATCCTGTAAGTACTTGTTGAAGAGTGCTTTGAAAACTATCGCTTTTTTATTTCTTTGCTCTGTATGTTTATTGGTTTTCTTTCTCTTGGGAACAATGAAATTATCTAAAATTGAGAATATTGATAGACTGTGTATAGTATGTTATACTATACAATAAAAAAATTAAATATATATACATGTATCAGTAGAAATGTGAAATAAGGTTTGTCTTCAAAGTCAGCCACTCCTCTGACATCTTTTGTCATTCTTTTAACACTTCACTTCCTGGTCCATCCTCAGCACCTATTGGTCAGCACCTACATATCTGTCCCCAGACTATTTTCAAGGTATTTTCCATGCTCGCCCCCCGCCACTTCTTCACTTTTCTTGTCACTGTGCATTGCTGGTTCGCAGCTATATTCAGGACAAGGCCTTAAAGGTTCTGTCTGGGTAAGAAGGGACAGTCCAGATTGCTCCCTGATTTTTGCATATCTTTGTCATGCAAAAGAAAGTGCTTCACTGTGGGGATAGTGAGAGAACTAATTAGAAGCATGCTGCTTTCCAACTCATGGTTTGGGAGTGGATCACTTGGCCTAAGTTTAGTATGGGTCCAGCCCTACCCTCCACTGACACAACAAATCCCTGCTAAGTCCCCAGAATCCTCTTTGTAAAAGCCCTGAGGATTTTCTCAGACTGAGGTAAAATCAGTTAGGCTTTTCTAAGACGTGCAGCAATCCCCAGAAATACCCCTGGGATGGTGGCAAAAGTGACAGTACGGTGGCCAACCTGACACTCTTTTTAGCTTTTCCTTTGCTCTCGGTTGGAACTCTGTGAATCACTCTCAGACAGAGAAAACATACCTCATACAACAGCTAGTGTGGGACCTGGGCAGATGGTGGTGCCAGAGGGCAAGGGCATATCATCAAAGAAAAACCAACAGGGTGCAACAAGGTCTGGGACCCCCACACACCTCCACACAGGGCTCCTCAGAGTAAATGAAATGCAAATTCTCTGAAAGTAGGAACCATGTGAGTTTTAATTGCGCCCACATTCTGGCTAACAACTAAGGGCAGATCATTATGTGGAGGCAGGCAGACAAATGGAACATGCCTGTCACTAATTATGTTTTGGGCGCCTGAAGGCCCTTTTTAACCTCAACAGCACTCCTGGCTTAAGTTCCATCTGAATCACGAAAAGCAGAGGCCCAGCTCAGGATGCCAAAATATTTTGAGTCTCCAACCCACGAGAGTGGGTGAAATCCACAGAGGAGGAAAATTTCTGTGGTAACTTTAAGTCCAGCTCCTCCTTCTTCTAGGTCAATCTGCTCTTCCCAAAGCCCACTCCCCTCCCAACTCTTTCCATCTCCCACCCCAATACAGTAAGAAAGCACTCTCAAAAGGGACACAGTTATTAATAATCCAACTGGTTAAATTGAGGCACACAAACTCCTCTAGATTATTCACATTATTCCCCCTTACTTTCCAGGTGGTAATAGAGAAAGCAAAGGTACCGTCTGCCTTTATGGCAGACGATTCCAAAGCCATCCGTTATCCTCTATGGACCTGAGCAATGAGGTTTATCTTCCTAAAGATGTTTCAGTTTGGGCTATTATCAAATTAGTTTGCAATCCCAAACACATAATGAGTGAGTGGCAGAGGAAGACAGTCACTGTATCCCTGAGGGGAGAAAGAGAGGGTAAAGGGAAAGCAAGCTTAGAATCACAGTTTTGCTCCATAAATCACCTAACCACAAATGACAGGATGAATCAGAAGTCAAAGATATCCATCAACACCCTCTTTTACATTTATGATAAAAAGACCCAACCCAAACTCGAATATACACTGACACCAGAGATCCATACATTGCATATTTTGGAAATAAATGACCTAAGCGTTGTCTAAAATCTATTGTGACTATTCTCTTAGTTCCTTCACCAGCCTTTCCAAATAACTAATCTTGCTGTTCAAAAGACATGCTCAGAGGGGGGTGGGTGTGGCTCAGAACATGCGCCACAGGAACAGTTTACAAAGACACACACACACAGAGTCACACTTCAAGGAGGCCAAGGAGAGAACACCAAAACAACACTTTTTAAAATAAGGAATATAAAAATAGTTTAAATTTTTTTAAAAAATTCATTTCCCAACAGGAGGATTTCTTAAACAACAATTTATCTTGCTTGTTTCAAGATCATCTGGCATTCTCCTGAACTCTCTAATTGCTGCTTTGAGCCAAGTCCTACATGTCTGGGGTTGCAGAATATACAACATAAACAGCCCTAAACTTATTCTCATTGTTTTTTTTTTTCCCCCTCTTTTTTGGGGGGTGGAAGGTGGAGGGGAAGAGAGTGATTAAAAATTATAAAATTGAAAAAAGTTTTAAAATTCTGATGCAGCTAGAGGTTGTTTTTAAATTAAGACCATGACTGCTTGCTTTGCCTTTGGATTGTATCCAGCTTTTCTCAGATAAACATGCATCTGCACAAACTATCAGAATTTCCACTTGTTTTAAAACACTAGCCACAAGAGAATATGATTTGGACAGCAGCCTGCATCCTCTGTAACACAACAGTCCAGTCTAAAGGTGGTTGAATTCTAAGGGCAAAAAGTGAAAACAGAAATTCAGTGACAACTCTCATATTAAAGTTCCAAAGAACCATCAACTCACTCTCATTTATAATATGGCAAACAAAAATTGGTGAAATCCTACTTGAGTGAGCAGAAAAGAGAAACCAAAGACAAGACAATGTCCACGTTTCTAGAACAGCTAAAATGTTCACTGCTCTGCCAGGCTTTCATATTCCATTCCTCCCAAGGCCTCAAATCAGAAGAAAAGGAGGATATCTGACTTAGACTTCTAGATGACAGCATATGTGGAAGCGGCTCCTACCTACCAACATTAGGTTATAAACATGCACCAATTCTTAGAATAGCCCGTTCCCGGATTTTCTCCTGACCGGTTACATCCTTCCTAAAAGACAGCCACCAGTTCTGAACATAGACCCCAAAACGCCAGCAAATCATGGATTTGCATGAGAAAGAAGAATCTTAGTTCCTGTCTAAGGTCCCAGAATTTCAGGGCCAGCAATGCCATCTGCAGATATTTTCAATTCATAAGAGTAGGAACTGACCTTTCAAATGCTAGGTTCTAGAATCCTAAATTCACCTTTCTAGGAGCTTGGTAGGGGAGCTGGGGGGGAGGAGCAGGTGGCAAGATACATTAAGTGAGGAAGGCCACCCACGAAAAACTCATGCTATAACCAATTAAACTTTAGAAATTCACTCTAGATAACATATACAGAGAACAATCACCTAGTGTAAAAGGAAGGAGAAAAATGAGGCAAAAGCATTTTCTTCCAGTAAGAAAAACAAAATCCCAAATTCAGACAAACTCCATTCATTCTACAGTTTGGAAAAGAAGGATAAAGCTGCTCCAAAACCTTTCCTGGCACCTCCAGTGCCACCCTTAAACTCCTCTTTAAAGTACAAATATCTTTTGGCAGATTTGTCTTTTAGCTATTTATTCCAGGGTGTGAATTTTTTAATCAGATAAGAGCCTAACACCTAGCTGAGATCATTCACACACAGGAACTATTAGTTCTGACAATGAAAGAGAAGTGGGGATGGAATTCTGAAGCATCAGTGATGAATCATTATCCAAAGGATGAGGCATTATAGAATGGAGGTTCCAAAAGCCAAGGCAATACAGGAGGCCAGCAGGAGATCAAGGAGGAGAGAGTACAAAGGAGGATGGATTTTGCTAAACATAGCCTTATCCCTGGCAGTATGGGCAGTTACCTCCCAGCAAGGAAAGGTTTTTCACTCTGAGTTACCTAAGACACAGACAAAACAATGATTCTAGGATTCTCTTCTTCACTCCCATGTTACCACTAAAGAACTCAATTTGTATGTATTATTGGAATAATTATCTAAATATACTGCTTGACATTTACTTACTAGTATGAAACTACTTATAATCTGTATTCAGAAACCACTAAGTTTGAATAAAAAGATTTTAAGTGAGAAGCTTAAGTAAACAGCTTTATGCAAACAGCTCCCTAAAATTCTTTCATAACAAGCAAAGCTGGAAGTGCTTTGGTCCCATATATACATGATCACCACTACTTCCTGTTGATAATATAATATAAATGGAGACAGTATATTTTCATCCTCCTTCAGGCATAGGTGGCAATAATAGTAGTAGAAGACTATTTATCGCACACAAGCTCTTTGTGGGGTTTTTTTGTTTGTTTGTTTCCCTTCAGTGTCAGGAAGACAACCGAAGCAGGGCACCTTTACAGCAGCAGCATCAGAAACACAGCATGGGCCTTCCTTGACATCATCATTTCCATCCCAACACCACTACCACCACCACCACCACCCTGTTCCTCCAGCACTGTTTCCCAGCAATGTTCTGCACCATGGAGGTGCAAAAAGGAGAAATTTAAATAATCTTCCTTCTTCCTTTCTCCCTCACCAGTTCTGCTGATTCTCTCATTTAACTACCTCTGAACTCCAGATACTTCTTTCCAACTCACTACCATCTACCTTAATTCGGGCCACCCTCACCTATCATCTTTCTACAACCACTTCCTCACCAATGCTCCTATCTTCAAATTTCCCTTTTTCCAACCCATTATCCACTGTTCAGTCTGAGTAGTCTTTCTAAAACACAAATCCTTCCTTGTTTAAAAACTTCAGTAAATGGCCCTTCTCTGACATTGGAACAAAGTTCAAATAAGACCTACCATGATACGGTCTTTGCTTACCTCTCTATTCTTACTGGCCATACCCCTACCATTTTCCTCCGGCCAGTAAGTTTCCTCCAAACTTGTGAATTGGGAGCAGCACCAAGGAGGTCTCAGATCTCCCTCTCTAGGCCTTCATTCCCTCTGGTGAAATGCTTCTCTCCTACCCCCTCATCTGGTTAAATTCTTCTCCTTTACCTTCCCTGACTTTTCCCAAAGCTGAGCTAGCTGTTTCTTAGGTTCTCTCATGATACCTATAATTATCTGTATCACACTTGGGAACTCTAGTGGCCTTCTGAGAGCAGGACTGTGACATTCACTATTATACCACCCTGTAATTATCCAATATCCAACACATATTTGAGAAATAAAGAAAAGATGAGAGGGAAAAAAAACAGTTTCAGGACTTTCTTCTGATTGTTCTTCATTAATAAAGTATAGAGAAATAAGAATAATTTATAAGACGAATTCTTTAATGATTCTGTTACCTATTTCATAAGCTCAGAGTACTTATAGGGAATACCAAACAATATATGAACAAGCAAGCACTGCCTTAGATGATGCACAAGTGAAAACTATTTGGCATATAAGCCTGCCATCAAACCCACATCCTAGAATTCTATAAAACAAGCTCTTATCACAGAGATTCTGCAAAGGCAGAATCAATGCAAGAAGAGAAGATACAAAACCTATTTCACCACCTAACTCCATGTCATGTCTCATCTTAGATTGGCAAGTCATGTCTACTTTACTTTTTTTAGAATATGTGATTTTCCTTGGCAGGGAAACACATGTTTTTTGAAATGCATCTCAGAAGAAGGCCTTTGATTGTTCATTGACATTGGATAAAAAAATAAGTAAAGTATCCTTTATTCAATATTCTAGTACTGCATTGACAAAAAATACACACATACACAAACACACAGTCAACACATTCATACACATCTACACATATATATATAAACATTTGCACATACATATAAAATCTAGAGTAAAGAGGGAAATTAATTATCTTTAGACTTCTATAATGTATGAGAGAAAAACTAAAATTTACTGTTACCCTATAAAGATACAGATAAAATTCCTGCAAACATGAATATAATTTTTTTAGAAAACTCCAGCAGCACCTCTGCTTAAGTTTTGCTAGAACTCCTTTTGTTAGCAGAGACCGGATATATAAAAAAATGTAGATTCAAATCAAGGTTACTTGAGGATGCAGCTGCCACACAGGAATTTTCTTTCATCAAAATGCACCAGGGAATTCATATAAAGACAAGCTTAATCTACTTTACGAAGGCTATTTCCTTAGGAAACAAATTTACAAAGATACTTAATTCCACACTTAAACCTTAACCCTTAGGTCCTAAATCTTAACCAATATGCTTTATAGGAATACTTTATTTAGTGGCTTATAAAGTTATTATTTATACTGCATATTCTGATTTAAAAATATAGAATTTATATCTGCCCAAATTTCTGTTTCCCTTTTTACTGAAATGCAATTAAGCTAACAGCTGGATAAGGGATGAGAGGAACAGTACAGAAAGGGCTAAAACAAAGCAAAAGAACATAAAATAGAATGCAGTCGGCATCTCAAATCAATATGTGAGGAGTGAATTACTCGACAAATGGAATTGGGAATATTTAGTATTGGGACCGGGAAGGGAATCAAGTTAGGGCCTCAGCTAAACTATATATACAAATAATTATAGATCAACTAAAGGAGGGGTCAACAAACTTTTTTCTGTAAAGCCCAGCTAGTAAATATTTTACGCTTTGTGGCCATAGGTCTTTGTCAGAACTACTCAACTCTGCAATAATGAAAGAAGCCACAGACGAATACATAAACAAATGAGTGAGGCTATGTTCCAATAAAACTTTATTTACAAAACACAGTTGGAAGGTCAGGTGTGGACCACAGGCAGGAGTTTGTTGAACCAGGCACCAAACAGCCAAAAAGAAAAAAAAGTAAATAAGCAAACAAACAAATAAAGTCCCCAAAGAAAATACTGGTGAATATCTGATCTCGGATCTGGCAAAAAATTTCTAAGCATAAAAGCAATAGGAGATATCACAGAGAAAAGATGGTTATGCTTGTCACATACATTTAAACTTCTGTAGGTAAAACAAGCTTCATAAAGAAAATTAAACAAAATTAAAAGCCAAATGACAAAATGGGGAAACATCTACAACATATATGACAAAGGATTTGGAGTTAGTGAGGGTATATAAAGCATACACTAATACTCACTGCTATTGGGAATGTAAACTTGGATAAATCATCAAGCAATGAAGCAATATATATTAAAGGGTCTTTAACAATTCATTCTTGCCTCAAGTTTAAATTTTTTATTCTAATTTATAAAAATAATTACAGATCCACAGAAAGACTTTTAATGGGGATGTCCTCTGTAACTTTAATTTACAACAACAGAAAAGCACTTTAAATAAATTCTGATACATCCATACAATGAAACATTACACGCGATATTAAAATCATGTTTTAGTAGAATATTACTGGCATAGGAAAAAATCTCATATAAAATGGTAAGTGGAAAAGGCATACGAAATTGTTTATAGGATATTACCTCATTTTTTATATTTGTTTAAGCAGAGAAAAATATTAGAAAAAAATACACTACACATTAAGCAGTAATTATTTCTGCGCTGGAAGGTTACGGGTAATTTCTTTTTCCTCTTTATTCTTCTCCGATGTCTCTAAATATTCTATATAAAAAGACAATTTTACATATAAAAATCAAAAAAGCAGGCAGGCCATGGTGACTCAGCAGCAAGAATGCTTGCCTGCCATGCCAAAGGACCCGGGTTCGATTCCCGGTGCCTGCCCATGTAAAAAAAACAAAAAAAAAAAAGCCATTGCTTCTCACTAAGGCTATGGGAGAGACACAAATCAACTACTCTGAAAATTTTAAAAATAAATCTTTAGCAAAACAATAGAAGCTTTAATTATGTTTCATATTTCTGCTGCTTTCTTTTTAATGTCTACGAACTAGTTATACCAACTCTAAAAGGGTGAAGACCTCCCAGAACAAACACATTCCAATCCCTACAATGGAACATTTCAGAATTCTCCTGGGATACTAAAGAATGCTAGCAGTCATGCTTTCAGGAGTTGAGGCAAAATTAGTAATAATTTAAACCACAGTATGACTGTCGTTTGCCTGAGTATTCAGCAACCAAAATGGGTGTCATTCTTTTGATCGCATACCCTGTCAACAGCTTAATAAAGAGCAATAACGAAGGCAAACTATTTAAGTCAAAAGGAAGGAAAATAAACTCTCTTGACTTCAATTTTTAAAAATCTCAAAATAATCTTTCTAGAGGGCAATCTAGTTATATGTATCAAAATCCTTTAAAAAAGTAATTACAGTTTGACCCAGCTATTCCTGTTCTAGAAATTTGTGCTAAAAAATAATTTAACAAGTATTTAAACTTGAAAGAATGTTTATCACAACATTTATAATCAGGAAAAAAAATGGAATTGCAGATATAGGTTAAAATTTATATATATATAGGCTAAATAAATGTCACTGTATAGAGGTGTTATATAGAGAGACATTAAAAAAATCTCTATACAGTGACATCTATTTAACCTATACCTATTAGCCATTAAGAATGAGATATAGATGTACATTTATTAACATGGAAAGATGTTTGTGATATATTGCAGAGTCTTTTTAAATCAAGTTGCGAGACATTCAACAAGATTCTTGTTATATATATTTATGAACAGTGTTATAAATGGATGAAACTCCAGAAGCTTTTTCCTCAAAATATTACTTGAGTAGGTTATCTCTGTGTGGCCACAAGCATGCTTTTTCTACAATAAATGTTTATTATATGATTATTGTTTAATAAATGCTAAAATAAATTAATGCCAGTGATAAACTAGATAGTAAATTTTAGTAAAGCATCAGAGAAAATCCAGTACACTTGCTAACATGTTGGCTGCATTCACAAAAAGCAGCATCAATAGAGCTGTGCATTTCAGTTATGACACAGGAAATGGATCTAGGAATCAGAGCAGACTGTTCCTTGAAAACATCAGCCCAATTTACTGTTGTGATCAAAACAGACAACAACATTCACAGTATCATCAGGAAGGATATTAGAAATAAAATAGAAAACACAGTCTACCCACAAAGCTATAGCCCAATTATTTCAACTTGGAACTAAGGGACTGCCAGGCCCCGGTGCTTTGCAACAGCAGAGAACCAAGCAGGTTCCTGCTTTCCTCCTGACATCTCCAGACACATAAAACAGAACAAGAAAAAGTCATGAGAGAACAACTAAAATAATCAACATTCAGCTTTCACTTTCCCTCAAGTTGACAGGTATTATACCTTTTATCACTTAACACTTACAATTTATTATGTCACTTATTCACCTCCACTGCATCCCATCCACCCCCACCCCAAAGAGACATGAACAAGCACAACTGGGGCTCTCATGAGCGAGAGACCAACCACATCACCTTCAATTTTGTTTTTATGCAGTGCACATATTAAGTAAGTGATTGTTAAATAAATATGCAATAAATAAAAGGACTTTCCTACATCATGGGTGTTTTTAAATTAGGAAGGACTGTTCAGCCTAGGAAGACTAAACTGATCTGATAAAATTCTATACAGTAATAAATGCTGAGAATGTGTTGAAGACATTTAGCAAATACTGTAATAGAACCATGAAAAACTTCAAAGCTTTAAGAAGGTAAACAAACAAAACAATGAAATATTAACTTACATGGATAAAATGATACAAGACGTCACACACATACTACACATTAAAAAAAAAGCTATAAACAGTTTCCAAATATTCTGCATAAAATCTCTAAGTCATGGGCAGGTCATGGCAGCTCAGCAGGCAGAGTTCTCGCCTGTCATGCCAGAGACCAGGGTTCGTTTCCTGGTGTCTGCCCATGTTAAAAAAAAAAAAAAAAAAAACTCTAAGTCGGTTATATTAAATGGAATATAGGGCATTTCTAGAGATTCATAAATATTTTGAAGTCAACCTCATACTTCAAAACTTCCATAAAAGAAGGCAGATATTTCTTAGAGAAAACACTAGCCATATAAAGAATTCTATAAATTGGGCTTCAAGTAAAATTTAAAACTTCTGGTCATCAAAGATATCATTAAGAAAATAAACACACAAGCCAACAAACTGGGAGAAAATATTCCTAACACATAATCTCACAAAAGACTTGTAAATATGAAAAATATGAAAAGATGCTCAACATCATTAGCTGTCAGTAAAATGCAAATTAAAACCACCCACCATAAGATATTACTACATACCCACTTGAATAGCTAGAGGTAAAAAGATGGATCAGGGCAGGCCATGGTGGCTCAGCAGGCAGAATTCTTGCCTGCCATGCCGGAGACCTGGGTTCGATTCCCAGTGCCTGCCCATGGGAAAAAAAAAAGCGGATCATACTGTTTTCAAGATTGGTGGGCAACAGAAATTCTCCTACATTGCTGAGTGGGAACATAAAATTATACAACCACTTCTGATAACTATTGGCAATTTTTTAAGAAGACTTAAACACACATTTCCCATATGACCCAGCAATTTCACTCCCAGGTATTTAACCAAGAGAAATGAAAGCATATGTCCACCAAAAGCCTTTTATAAAAATTTTCATATCAGCACTATTTATAATAACAAAAACACCACCAGTTGATGAGACCTATTGACATCTGTGCCTCAAGAAGGGCATACATCACTTCCATGGTATGTTGGCCAAAATGGCATAATCTAAATTTAAGCATGAGGAAACATCACACAAACATAAACTGAGACTAAAAACTGAGACTTTCTAAAAAATAACTGGTTAGTTCTCTTCACGAAAGATGAAAAATACTGAGAAACTGTCCCAATATTGGAGAAGAATAAAGACATGTGACAAATGCAATATGGGATACTTTGTTGGAATTCTGGATCAGAAAAGGCATTAGTAGGTCAATCAACAAAAACTAAGTAACATCTGTTAATTTCATAGTTTTGAGAGTATGGTTATATACTACATTAACTTTGGGGGTAGCTGGATAAAAGAGAGACAGAATTGTCAGTACTATTTTGGCAACTTTTTTGCAAGCCTGAAATTATTTCAAGACAAATAGTTGAAAATACTGAAAGGACCCCATGTGTCCATCAAGAGGAGAATAGGTTGAGCGTGGTATACTCATAAAATACTACTCAGCAATAAACATGAACAAACACATACAATAACATGGATTAATCTCAAGACATTACGCTGAGCAAAAGAAGACAAGCAAACGATTCCATCTACATTAAATTCTAGAATAGAAAAAACAATCTATGGTGATACAGTGGTTGTTTCTAGGAGATACAGGGAAGGGTTTACTGGGAAGAGGCATGAGGTGACTTTCTTGTGATAGAAATATTTTGTATCTGGGTAGGGGTATGGGTTATTGACTAGACTGTATACTTAAAATCTATACCAAGCTCCTACTGACCACAGAAAGCACATCACCCCTCAGGGAAGAGTCTGATAGTCAGTAGCTATAGAATGAAATGGGCTCAGGTAAGACAGATGGCAAATAGGGAGACAATGTCCCTCCCTGCTCTCTTTTCATGATCTAAATCAGGTTTAATTCCAGAATCAAGGAGAAAGATGAGATGAGGCCTTAAGGGCTTCTCTCTTTTCCCAGAGGTTGTTGTTGCAGTCACCAAAAGCTGATGACACACTATTGGAGTCAGAGGGATATGCCTTTGAATTTACTCTTTCGCATCCATTCCTCTAAGAACCCTGAATTGGCTAAGGGTGGAGAAAACTGCTAACCTTACACAGAGTGTGGTCTGGTGGCTTTAGGGGAGTGAAGGAATATTGTTATATTATGGCTGTAAAACTGGGCAGTGTACTAGTCTAAGCTGCTGGAATGCGATATACCAGATATAGAATGGCTTTTATAAAGGGGAGTTTATTAAGTTGCAAGTTTACAGTTCCAAGGCCATGAAAATGTCCAAATGAAGGCACCAGCAAAAGGTACCTTCACTAAAGAAAGGGGAGTTTCTCTATCAGCTGGGAGAGCACATGGACATCTGCTAACTTTCTCTTCTGGCTACTTGTTTCATGAACTCCCCCAGGGGTGTTTTCCTTCTCCAAGGGTTTCTGGCCGTGTGGACTCTGCTGGTTCTGGTTACACTGTCGGTTCTTGTGGCTCTAAAGATTTTTCCAAAACGTTCTGTCTTAAAGGGCTCCAGTAAGCAACCCCACCTTGAATGGGTGGAGACACATCTCCATGGAAACCATCTAATCAAAAGTTACCACCCACAATTGGGAGGGTCATACCTTCATGGAAACCATCAAAAAGGTCCTACCCAGCAATAATGAATGAGGATTAAAGGACGTGGCTTTTCTGGGAGTACATAATAGCTTCAAACCAGTAAGGCAGTGATGAGGAAAATGCTGGGATGCCTTAATTAGTCTTCTCAAAGGAAAAATTCAGCAGTCCAGCCCTCCTTGGGATTGGCCAAGTGTATCCCAGTGATTCATGGAAGGAAGTTAGAAAATGGGAGTAAAAGAAAGATTTGGGGTTTAAGGGACTTTCAAAGCCAAGTTGGTGCTTGTTTTGTTGCCATGGAAAACTGGGGCTGGTAGAACTTAGGCCAAAAGCATAGAAGCAAAGATGGAACCCAGAATGTTCCATATATCTACAACTCAGCCTGTAAGGAAAAGAGAGAAGCTATCTATACTTTGAAGACTACATTACTCAAAGAAAAAAAATCATACCTCGGACTAATTTAGATTGCTTCCAAATTGTGAAAATGTCCATGATTTCCCTTATCAAGACCAGCCGTACCTGCTACCACCCATGGTCAAGATTGCTAGCCAGCACATGATGCTGTATAAATTTGATTGTAAACAAGATCAGCCTTTCTTAAGTGATTGCATCCTCTTTTTGATTCCTTAATTTGGATATATTCATGTTCTTAGAACTGTAAACTTGTAACTTAATAAATCTCCTTTATAAAAGCCAAAAAAAAAAAACTATCATTCATGTTCAACTTGCAGTAATCTATATAATAAACTATGCACTTTGGGAAAAAAATCTGCACGAAGTCATAATACAGATAAATTATATATTTTTAATGGAGTAGAGTTGATCAGCTACTATGGAAATTCTAAAATATACAATTACTTTTTTTTTAAGTGTTAGATAGTGCATAAGGTATATCTTTCAGTAAACAAAAACTAAATGTTCTCCCTTGAGAACCGGAAAAAAACTTTCATAAAAGCGCTTACTGTCTGCATTAGTTAGGGTTCTCTAGAGAAACAGAATCAACAGGGAACACTTGCAAATATAAAATTTATGAAAGTGTCTCACGTGACCGTAGGAACGCAGAGTCCAAAATCCACAGGGCAGGCTGCGAAGCCGATGACTCCGATGGATGGCCTGGATGAACTCCACAGGAGAGGCTCACCAGCCAAAGCAGGAATGGAACCTGTCTCCTCTGAGTCCTCCTTAAAAGGCTTCCCATGATTGCATTTAGCATCACTAATTGCAGAAGACACTCCCCTTTGGCTGATTACAAATGGAATCAGCTGTGGATGTAGCTGATGTGATCATGACCTAATCCTATGAAATGTCCTCATTGCAACAGACAGGCCAGCGCTTGCCCAATCAGATGAACAGGTACCACAACTTGGCCAAGTTGACACCTGTCCCTAACCATGACACTGTCACTGTTTAAAAAACAATATTGGGCTACATTTATTGTAGTTGGGGCCAATAGAATATTTGCAAAGTTTCATTCCTGATTACACTTCTAAGGAAAATGACCACAGAGAGATTTTCTCTTTCCAAAGGTAAAATAACTATTTTCTCATTTGAAGTCCTAATTGAACCACTCACTTTCTTTCATTTGCTTCCTCCACAACTCCAAATCCCAGTACTTGGAGAATCACTACATATAATGCTAATTATTATTAGAATTGAAGCCAACTGGGCAACACTTCTCTATTTATCAATCATATCTTGCTCTACAGTTTTCAAACCTGCAAAAACACTAGAGACAGTATTTAGGGGTCTGCCACCAAAGGATTCCTGGGTTTACAGATCCAAGAATGTAATGGGTCAAACTAAGGATTTCCTTTCTCATGTACCTGATTAAATAGAGCCCCTTGAGAACTTGGTGAATCATCTATTCAGGGTCCCATGGAATGAACTAAAGACACAGAGACAAGACAGATCCTAGCTGTTAAAGTTATGGTAACTGAGCAACTTATTCCACTTCAGTTATAATGAAGCAAAACCAGAACATATGGGGTAAGGGGTATGGTACGTATAGTTTTTTTTTCTCTATTATCATTTTATTTCTTTTTCTGTTGTCTTTTTATTTCTTTTTCTAAATCGATGCAAATGTACTAAGAAATGATGAATATGCAACTATGTGATGATATTAAGAATTACTGATTATATATGTAGAATGGAATGATTTCTAAATGTTTTGTTTGTTAATTTTTTTTAATTAATAAAAAAAAAACGCAGAACATATCTAGAAAAATCCAACAGCTCCTCAATTTTTCCACAGAAATGTTGCGAGTAAAATATGACATTACCAGCTATGAGAAAAAATAGATCACGGTCTAGTCAATAAAGGCTTGCTCCAACACAAACCTTTACAGAAAAGGAAAAATGAAATTTATAAGGTGCTAGTTTCAGTTCAAGCTTTTCCTCCTCCTGAAAGTTCTCCAAGTTGAGTGTGCCTTCCTGTCTTCTAACAGTTCCCTATGCATTCCTGTATGTCAACCTCCCTCAGACTGCAATGCGAGCTTTCTGCATGCCCAGCACACAGCACAAATAAGCATTCAAGAAGCTCCAGGGGCACAATTGATCAGCATGAGGTACGTATAAGACAAATAAGTACTCAATTTTGCTTCTTTGAATAAGTTAAACTAATATATTTAATTAAGCATAAAATAGAAAATCCTTTTTTTAAAAAAATCTATACTCAGGAATAAACTCCATCCAGCCATACTTGCTACCTGTCCATCCTGATTGGGCCCGACTACTTCACTATGGTTGAATTATTAGCACAATTCTACTGGTCAAAATTTAAGTATGGCATATTTGAAACTCACATTTGGTCCACAATTGCAAGATAATCCCATTTCCCACTATGCACATCTACCATGGGGATGATTCACCTGATATGAATATAAAAAGCACCGTCCTGTACAAGAGTGCACAATCCCAGTTTACACAAAGCTGAAGTTTGTACTCAAAACATCTGTTTTTCACCTCAGAGTCATTCTTAATGAATATAAAAAGATGTTTTTTCATCTTTATTAGCTTATTAATTTAGACCCTACCTTGTTCCAAAAGGATTTACACTAACTTACATAAATACATACAAAAAAAGATTAAAAGTATTTTAGTAAACAAAAAAAAGTATTTTAATAAGCAAACAAGGAAAACTAAGCTGTGTTAAAGTGGTAATAGAGGAAAATAAGAAGAAGTTTAAGGGTAATATTTTTTAAATTAATGTTGTATGACCTTAAATATCTGTTAGGTTTTGGTCACAGGTTTGGAACTAATTTTTCTGACAGGCAACTGACTAGATACCTGAGATCAGTTACATGAATCATAATATACATAAAATAAAAACAAGGTAGTTCCTCAGGAAAAGTTCAATACTCCCAATACTGAGGAAAAGAAGTTTCTTCAAGGATCCTCATAAAGGAGACACTAAAAAATATAAATAATGATAATGATAATAATAGCCAACAATCAGCAATTATTTATGTGCCAGGCACTGTCCTAAGAGCTTTAGACCTAGTCAGTCATTAATTTGCCCTATGAGGTAGGTACTGCTATTATCAGCATAGAACAACAAATGACAGGATGAAAGGGAGCAGTAAAGTAAATTACCCAAAATTACATGGCTGAAGCTGGAGTTCAGACTCTGAAGACTGGCTCCAAACTGGGCAATCATAATCCCTCTACCATATGGCCTCTCATTGTTCCAAAAGTAAAATAATAGTGCCCTCAACAGCACCCTTCTATTAGACAGAGACACTGTCATAAGGATATTTCTTATAATGTCCTGCCGTGTAGGCCAAGAGAAAAACACAAAGTTCATTTCAGGAGGAGCAATTCCACAGAGGCCAAAACAAGGTAGTCCAGGCACGTGCATCTTGTCTGATGGGCAGATATTTGAGTTCTTTAGTCTCTAGAGACGGGTAGACCTGAGCCCTTCAGGCTATACTCCATGAATAATATTTTGCTCCATAGAGGTCAAAAATGTATTCAGTGACTAGAAGTGGAGGTTATTCTCTCTGGGGAACAGGTGAAATACAGCTCTTCGGTGCTCACAAGGCAGAGAGCCACAGGCAACAGTATCCACCTGAGCTGGAGGTAGGACAGACATCCACCCATCAAAGCTGAGGAACCTAACAAGGACCTACATCTACCTGAAGAAAAGATCAGCCTACCTTTGCATGGATGTGGCCCAAGGGAATGTTGGTGGGCAGGGATACCTTAAGAAAGGGTTTGGCTCTTTAGTTGCTCGGATGTGGCCTTTCTAAGAGAACTCAGCAGGTGAACTCACTGCCCTCCTCGCTACATGGTATATATCTCCCATGGGTGTAAATCTTCCCGGCAACGTGGGACCTGACTCCCAGGGATGAATCTGAACCTGGCATCATGACTTCTTGACTAAAAGGAGGAAGAGAGAAACGAGACAATATAAAGTCTCAGTGGCTGAAAGATTTCAGAGTTGAGAGGTAATCCTGGGGGTTATTCTTATACATTATATAGATAGCCCTTTTTAGTTCATGGTGTATTGGAGTAGCTAGAAGGAATGCCTGAAACTGTTGAAGTGTGTTCCTGTAGCCTTGATTCTTGAAGAAAACTATATAACTATGTAACTTTCACAATGTGACTGTGTATTTGTGAAAATCTTCTGTCTGATGCTCCTTTTATCTAGGATATGGAAAGATGAGTAAAAAAAAGAAAAAAGGATAACTAAATAATAGCAGGAGATAAATGGTAAAAAATGGTAAGATTGACATACTGTGGGTCAATGAGAGGAGGGGTAAGGGGTATGGGATGTATGAGTTCTTTCTTCTTTTTATTTCTTTTTCTGAAGTGATACAAATTTCTGAAAAATGATCATGGTGAAGAATGTACAACTGTGATGATATTGTGAGTATAATATGGTTGGACTCTATTTGTGTGGATATTTCTCAATAAAAATATATTTTTTAAATCGGGTAGATTAAAATACTAGTGGTCAATGAGAAGGAGAGGTAAGAGGTATACGAGATATGAGTTTTTTCTTTTTTCTTTCTATTTCTTTTTCTAGAATGATGCAAATGTTCTAAAAATGAACACGGTGATGAGTGCACAACTATGTGATATTTTGAGCCACTGATTACATAATTTGGACGGACTGTATGTGTGTGAAAAAAAAAAGTGTGGGTGGCTCAAACCAAAGGACAGTAAGGTTCGCGAATTTCTATACCATGGAATAGGGCCCAATATAGTTAGGCTGAAAAATATCCAAAGATAGTGTAATCAATTATCATTCATGGCCACAGAAAACTCATGGAACCTTCAGCCTTGAATCACACTACTTCTTGGTATGGCCTCAGGACAAAAGGTTTGGAAAGAATAACTCTAGGGGATTGTGTGGGTTAATATAGTGGGAGAGATTATAAAAAATGAGTCACCTATTGTTTGTGAGAAACACCCCTGCCCCCCAAAAGCCTTTGGTTTCAGAATAAGTGTTATGACCTATCAATTGGCTACTTCTCCATGTTCAAGTTCAGGACAATGAAGCCATTTCATCTGTACTGAGTCATTTGCTGAGCACTTACTATGAACCAGGCACTGTTCTAGTTGTCAGGGACAGAGTAGTGAATAAAAGAGACAAAAATCCCTGCCATCATAAAACTTAGTCATGTCATATTTATAGCTACTATAAGTACAGTTACTACTTATAATTACTACTCCTTATGTTATTATTCTTGACTAATAGCACGTCAGACAGAGATAGATATCAGGGACAAAAAAAAAACATGACAGGGAAGCAAGAAAGAACATGCTGAGGGTACCACAAGAATAAACAGGGTAGTAAAGGAAGCTTCACTGAGAAGGTAAAATTTGATCAAAACCTGAAGGAGGTCAGGGAATAAACCATGTGAACACCTGGGTAAAAACCATTCCAGGAAGAGAGAAGAAGGGCAGGGCAACTTGTCCATCACAGCAAAGTGAGGAATGAGGTGATCAGAGAGAGAGAAAACAGAGGAAAGGCAGAGAGTGGTAGGTGGTGCTGGGGCCAGGTTGGGAGGGCACTGCTGGCCATTGTGAGGATTCAGGATTTGACTAGAGGTTTTGACAGGGCTTTGAGCAGGGTAAAAGGGTCACTCAAAGGGTCACTCTGGCTGCTGCATGAGGAGAGAATGTAGGAGACGAGGATAAGTGTCTGAGTGGGGTATGCCCTCCCACTCAGCAGCAGCACCTTTGCCACCTGCACTTCACAGTGATGTCGCCTTCCTCTGCCTGCAGATATAGGAGAGGATGGTAGGCAGAGAGCAGCAGACACAATGCATAGGAACAGAGCTTCAGAAATCAGCCCTAGAGCTCTGGCAGATTATCACTCCCTCATACAAAAAATGAAAATAAATAAAAATAAGCAGTCTCTTAAAGGCAGATTAACCAAGACAAGTCAATCTGGAGCAGATCTTGTAGCACATGAGGGACACTGCAATTAGTGGCCAGAGTAGGTCCTCTGGGCTGTCAGGATTATGGATAACACTGTCTACTGGGTCAGAATGCTGTAAACTAGTCCTTCTCATCATTCATACAAGCTATTCTCAAAAGCATGTTCCAAAATACATCAGAGTTTAAATATTTAACAGTTAATATAGCATCACTTAAGTTCCATCTCCACATATAACACTGCCTTCAAAATGCATCCAACAATGCTCTCCTTTTCTAACTAAGTGCTAATGTCACACAAGCCCCTCAACCAAATGCACCCTCTCTCCAGGCTCCTGCAAGGCAGAAGCAACCTGAAAGAATCCCAGGGTACATATGGCTGGTTTAACCTCCCTCTCAGTCTCAAATGGCAGCCTGGCAACCAGGAAATGTTTCAGTGTTTCCTCATGGCAACCTTACCAAGTACCTACCGTCAACACTCATACACAGAAACTCTCACATTTATTATTCTCACTCATTTTGACAAAAACTGTGATAAGAACAGGAGAAGGGAAAAAAGGCAAAGCATCCTAAGAGAGGAGGAAATCAGTATGTGGCTTCCTCGTTAAGTCTGGTTATTTGTGAGAAGGGCATCAGAGGCACACCCATGTAAGATTTTATACCTCTTCATGCATTTTAAAGGCAGAAAAGAATACAGAAGCGTCCTGCCAAACTAAGCTTCCTTTTACTCTCAGAGCCTTCACCAGAAAACACTGTAATTATCTGGATTTAAAAGCATTAATACTATGAACATTTTTCTTTCACCCATTACACTTTTCTTTCATGCTTCCTTAAAATTTTTGTTTCCTGAATTGAAGGACTGACCACAAGTCATTGGAAAAGAAAATCAAGCCATGTGAAAGAATAAGATGTAAAGGGACTGAATAATTCCCCATTACAGGTCACCTGTAGAGGGTTCAAATATATACCCTAAATACACACTTTGCCAAGTATTATTTCTGGACCAAGTCAAAAACCTGTAAGTTCATCAAGCTAACTTAGAAAACTATTCTGTAATAAAATATCTTACTTTCAAGCTCCTCTCTCTGTATGTGCTTAACTTTAATTTAATACATGGCATTCTCACACATACACACAGGCACCTCATTTTAAACAAAAAGCCACTAATTACCATTTATGCACAAAGACTATATATACAAAAGTACACTGAAATAAATACATTTGCTTTACAAATGAAAACTAGTTTTTTTCTAGCACCATTAAACTATTTGTTAATTATTAAGCAAGACAGCATTTACCAGAGAGGAGATCAACAGTTCTGAATCTTCTTTTGTCCAATTGTATGCTGTATATTCAAGGGCATTATTTTCTCCTGGCTGTTTGCACATATAAGCACAGTTTCTTTCAAATACGGTGCGGATGCCTTTAAACAGAATCACACTAGTAGTGCAACCCATCCCCAAGGTATAGATGTTCAGATTTCTAGCAATCTCTACTCCATTTCCACATCATCTTCCTTGGCTCCTTAGAAACAGGCTCCCACTGTACCATCTTCAAGACAAGCAGTTACCGGTACCTTGACAGAAGGGAAGCTCCGAGCTGTTATACTAGAATCCTCTCCTCCCAACAACAGCCTGACAAAAATCCAGGCTCCAACTGTAAAACAGGAGGGGTGGTGCAGAAACAAGATGACACACCTCAGATGCACCAAAATCTCTGAAGTACCATTTTTCCAGTAGATTGCTTCACTATTAATACCAAAGAACAAATGAGCAGAAGATTTACATGTGGTTACTGGAAAACCGCTGGGTCCAATGATTTGTTGGGGTTGTTCTGAATCTCACAACCTGCCCAAATGAAAAAGACAGTGCCAGACAGCCACTCTGCTGCAGATGCTGCTGGGAGGCACAAAGAAGGTTCATCTGCTGCAAGAAATCACTCTCCCAGAATGCTTAGCCTAGCATTTATATTAGAAGCATCTCTTTCCTTGACCCAAATATGCTGTTTGTTTAATCCTGCACCAGCGAGGAATAGAGAAGGAAAAAAAAAGTCCAAAAATGAGTGGAAATCATTAAGATGACTGCTGCTATGGAAACACGTGCAAGCCCACTTCAAACAACCTTTTGCATGTATGGGTAACAGCTTGCTGACAGCAAACCACAAGGGAACACAGAATTGCTGTGTCGATTTTGACTTCTGCCCACCTCTACTCTTTGCTAGAGAGATGGTGAGTGAGCATTGCACTGCTTAAAAGGATTTTCCCACCTCGTATACCCAAAGATGCAAATGAGAATATGGTTAAAGGGTTCCCTGGTACAGCTGAATGTTTACTTTCTGAGGAAGCACTCCGTTATGCAATGTTAAATACATGTTGAAGTCCCACAGTCAACATGGTTATTGTTTTCAGTGTCTAAGTAATAAAGGTTATTATTTTCAGTGCATAAGCAATAAAAATATAAAGGCTGAACCTGGTGCTATTTTGTGTCTTTGGGAATGACTAATAGGGAAGTTTACCACTGATACATAACAAGTTGACCATGGCCACTTTCCTTCCTTAAAAAATGAAAAGCTAACTATGTAAAAAGACCACATGAACACACGGGGATACCCCTCCCACCCACAATATGCATCTAGAAAAAAGTTATCAATCTTACAAGATCTGTTCTGCTATTAGCCCTCATTTCACAAGGCTACAGTTGGTTTTCATTTTCTATCTATAGATTTCAAAGCTAGAAGGAATTATGGTGACTGAGTACTCGGGGACTAAGAACAGAAACTTGTGTAATGTACTAAAAACAGACTTTTAGAGAACGTCATCCAGCCTTATAACACCAAAATCTCTGTTTTCTTTAGCTAGTGTAGCCATTAGGGCCTACAGAAAAGCAATAAACAAGGCTTAGACTATGTCCTGTAGTTTTATCCAACCTAACAAAGATCAAAGTACTGGAAATATTGGCCACATGCACAAAACAAGGTGACTCTATGTAGACTAGAACATGCTTCAAAACGAGGATTCTGTTTAAACAGAGCTAAAGAGTTCAAGATTACACTCAAGATCTCATATAAAAAGATCCAGGTCCTCCTGTGATGTAACAAAGCTAGGGAACAAATAAGAAAACAGGGAAACTCATCTACATAGAAACTGAATGCTAGAGACCATAAAACACTAAACACATAGGTTAAATCGTCTGTTCTGAGAATTCAGAAAATCCGCCAATTAACCTAACTCCTATATTGCAAGGGAACTATCTTAAAAAGTAAGAGTTTATTCAGTATAAAGAATGGTATTTAGAAATGCAAAATTAAATTATTATTAGCACTATCTATTTTAGACATCCTGAGTACAGAAGGCAGAAAATATTATTTAAGAGACAAAACACTTTGAACTCTACAAAGAATCACAAATGGTAACCAAGCAAATTTGAAGGCACTCAAATGTTAAGTTCTATTTGATTTTACTTTAAAACCAGAACTAGGATTTAAAACAATAGAAAAAGTGGTCAATGAAAGGGAGTGGTAAGGGGTATGGCATGCATGAGTTTTTTCTCTTTTTTTGCTGGAGAGATGCAAATGTTCAAAAAAATGATCATGGTGTTGAATACACAACTATGCGATGATACTGAGAGCCACTGATTGTAAACATGTCACGAATGTTTGTATGTTTGTCATTTATAATAAAAATATTTTTAAAATAAATTTTAAAAATAAAACAATAGGAAAGAAAATACAGTTTCCTAGATATCATTCAGAGGAAAAAGAAATGTTTCCTGGAGATGCATTAATAAACATTTAAACAACTTGCATCCATTTTAAACATTTATCATTTCCCAACCAATAAAATTAGAAGGAAAGAAAAAATAATAGGTTTCATGCCAGCAGATGCATGACAAAATGAATCATTCAAAATGTATATTTGGTTTCACTGATTTTTCAGGTTTGGAATGATCTTCATTGGTCTAAAATGATAATTACCATAAATTTCTTCAGAGGACATGAATAGACGGATGGCATCTACCGGCAACCAGTTCAGAATCCACAGAATATATATTTCAATCTGGAGACAACATCTACTCTCACTTCTTTAAATGTCAGCTCTAATTTACACAACTCCCAAGACTGGATGTCTGCTCTTCTCTTTTTGAGATCCAAGCCTGTGTCTTCCACTACTGATAAAACTGACACCTGATTCTCGCAGCACCATCTCATTCTCAGATGTTCCAAATCAAGCATTTTTTATTATGACAAACTAGCTTCCCAATGTCATTCTTCTGTTTCACAGAAAGTTACATCATTATTATTAAGCTTTTATAAATACATATGGGTCCTCTCCCTCTCCCTCTTAAAAAGCTCATTTTCCATTTTCCCGGGAACAAATCCATAAATACCATCACGTTTTCATTTGGCAACAGTGGAAATGGTAGGAATGGTCCCACCCCCTAACCACCATACAAATTCTAAGCCAGTTTCCTTTCCTTGCTCTCTCAAGTCATTTTAAGAGCTGTTTGGGAGCTGTCCAGCTCTCCCCAAAAAGCCTTATCATGTGAGTGATAAACCTTCATTCCACACCCTTTTGGTGTTTGTGTGTGTGGCATATAAGTCTCAGCATCCAAACCAAATTCTGGGTGGGGGCTCCATATGTTTCTGTGGAGGAGTGCAACAGTGAATTATATCTCAACAATGCTGTTATTTTAAAACGGAGGATGATGACATCTACTCTGCACACCTCATAAGGTTGTCAAGTTCAAATAAGGTAACAAAGCGAAAATTCAACAAAGAAATTGCTATAAACATCTACGGGATTATTGTTTTTTGTTTTTTTTTTTTTTTTTTTAGAAATCATACCATTCTACATATGCATTCAGTAATTCTCAACATCATCACATAGATACATGATCATCGTTTCTCAGTACATTTGCATCGGTTTAGAAGAACTAGCAACACAACAGAAAAAGATATAGAATGTTAATATAGAGAAAAAAAATAAAAGTAATAATAATAGTAAAAAAAAAAAAAAACCCTATAGCTCAGATGTAGCTTCATTCAGTGTTTTAACATGATTACTTTACAATTAGGTATTATTGTGCTTTCCATTTTTGAGTTTTTGTATCTAGTCCTGCTGCACAGTCTGTATCCCTTCAGCTCCAATTACCCATTATCTTACCCTGTTTCTAACTCCTGCTGGACTCCGTTACCAATGACATATTCCAAGTTTATTCTCGAATGTCGGTTCATATTAGTGGGACCATACAGTATTTGTCCTTTAGTTTTTGGCTAGACTCACTCAGCATAATGTTCTCTAGGTCCATCCATGTTATTACATGCTTCATAAGTTTATCCTGTCTTAAAGCTGCATAATATTCCATCGTATGTATATACCACAGTTTGTATAGCCACTCGTCTGTTGATGGAGATTTTGGCTGTTTCCATCTCTTTGCAATTGTAAATAATGCTGCTATAAACATTGGTGTGCAAATGTCCGTTTGTGTCTTTGCCCTTAAGTCCTTTGAGTCCATACCCAGCAATGGTATTGCTGGGTCGTATGGCAATTCTATATTCAGTTTTTTGAGGAACCGCCAAACTGCCTTCCACAGTGGTTGCACCATTTGACATTCCCACCAACAGTAGATAAGTGTGCCTCTTTCTCCGCATCCTCTCCAGCACTTGTCATTTTCTGTTTTGTTGATAATGGCCATTCTGGTGGGTGTGAGATGATATCTCATTGTGGTTTTGATTTGCATTTCTCTAATGGCCAAGGACATTGAGCATCTCTTCATGTGCCTTTTGGCCATTTGTATTTCCTCTTCTGACAGGTGTCTGTTCAAGTCTTTTTCCCATTTTGTAATTGGATTGGCTGTCTTTTTGTTGTTGAGTTGAACAATCTCTTTATAAATTCTGGATACTAGACCTTTATCTGATATGTCATTTCCAAATATTGTCTCCCATTGTGTAGGCTGTCTTTCTACTTTCTTGATGAAGTTCTTTGATGCACAAAAGTGTTTAATTTTGAGGAGCTCCCATTTATTTATTCTCTTCTTCAGTGCTCTTGCTTTAGGTTTAAGGTCCATAAAACCGCCTCCAATTGTAAGTTTCATAAGATATCTCCCTACATTTTCCTCTAACTGTTTTATGGTCTTAGACCTAATGTTTAGATCTTTGATCCATTTTGAGTTAACTTTTGTATAGGGTGTGAGATATGGGTCTTCTTTCATTCTTTTGCATATGGATATCCAGTTCTCTAGGCACCATTTATTGAAGAGACTGCTCTGTCCCAGGTGAGTTGGCTTGACTGCCTTATCAAAGATCAAATGTCCATAGATGAGAGGGTCTATATCTGAGCACTCTATTTGATTCCATTGGTCGATATATCTATCTTTATGCCAATACCATGCTGTTTTGACCACTGTGGCTACACAATATGCCTTAAAGTCAGGCAGCGCGAGACCTCCAGCTTTGTTTTTTTTCCTCAAGATGTTTTTAGCAATTCGGGGCACCCTGCCCTTCCAGATAAATTTGCTTATTGGTTTTTCTAATTCTGAAAAATAAGTTGTTGGGATTTTGATTGGTATTGCATTGAATCTGTAAATCAATTTAGGTAGGATTGACATCTTAACTATATTTAGTCTTCCAATCCATGAACACGGTATGCCCTTCCATCTATTTAGGTCTTCTGTGATTTCTTTTAACAGTTTTTTGTAGTTTTCTTTATATACGTTTTTTGTCTCTTTAGTTAAATTTATTCCTAGGTATTTTATTCTTTTAGTTGCAATTGTAAAGGGGATTCGTTTCTTGATTTCTCCCTCAGCTTGTTCATTGCTAGTGTATAGAAATGCTACAGATTTTTGAATGTTGATCTTGTAACCTGCTACTTTGCTGTACTCATTCATTAGCTCTAGTAGTTTTTTGTGGATTTTTCCAGGTTTTCGAAGTATACTATCATATCATCTGCAAACAGTGATAGTTTCACTTCTTCCTTTCCAATTTTGATGCCCTGTATTTCTTTTTCTTGTCTAATTGCTCTGGCTAGAACTTCCAACACAATGTTGAATAACAGTGGTGATAGTGGACATCCTTGTCTTGTTCCTGATCTTAGGGGGAAAGTTTTCAATTTTTCCCCATTGAGGATGATATTAGCTGTGGGTTTTTCATATATTCCCTCTACCATTTTTTTTTTCTTTTTTTTTTTTTTATTAATTAAAAAAAATTAACTAACACAACATTAGAAATCAATCCATTCTACATATGCAATCAGTAATTCTTAATATCATCACATAGGTGTATGGTCATCATTTCTCAGTACATATGCATCGATTTAGAGAAAGAAATAGCACGACAACAGAAAAAGAAATAAAGTGATAACACAGAGAAAACACAAATAAAAATAAAAAGTACAAAAATATATAAGAGAAAGAAAAAAAAAAACTATAGATCAGATGCAGCTTCATTCAGCGTTCCAACATAATTACATTACAGTTAGGCAGTATTGTGCTGACCATTTTTTTTTTTTTTTTTTTTTTAGACATCATACCATTCTACATATGCAATCAGTAATTCTTAACATCATCACATAGATGCATGATCATCGTTTCTTAGTACATTTGCATCGGTTTAGAAGAACTAGCAGTATAACAGAAAAAAATATAGAATGTTAATATAGAGAAAAAAAACTTATGAAGCATGTAATAACATGGATGGACCTAGAGAACATTATGCTGAGTGAGTCTAGCCAAAAACTAAAAGACAAATACTGTATGGTCCCAATGATGTGAATCGACACTCGAGAATAAACTTGGAATATGTCCCTCTACCATTTTAAGGAAGTTCCCTTGTATTCCTATCTTTTGAAGTATTTTCAACAGGAAAGGATGTTGAATCTTGTCAAATGCCTTCTCTGCATCAATTGAGATGATCATGTGATTTTTCTGCTTTGATTTGTGAGGTGGTGTATTACATTAATTGATTTTCTTATGTTGAACCATCCTTGCATACCTGGGATGAATCCTACTTGGTCATGATGTATAATTCTTTTAATGTGTTGTTGGATACGATTTGCTAGAATTTTATTGAGGATTTTTGCATCTATATTCATTAGAGAGATTGGTCTGTAGTTTTCTTTTTTTGTAATATCTTTGCCTGGTTTTGGTATGAGGGTGATGTTGGCTTCATAGAATGAATTAGGTAGTTTTCCCTCCACTTCGATTTTTTTGAAGAGTTTGAGGAGAGTTGGTACTAATTCTTTCTGGAATGTTTGATAGAATTCAGATGTGAAGCCATCTGGTCCTGGATTTTTCTTTTTAGGAAGCTTTTGAATGACTAATTCAATTTCTTTACTTGTGATTGGTTTGTTGAGGTCATCTATTTCTTCTTGAGTCAAAGTTGGTTGTTCATGTCTTTCCAGGAACCCGTCCATTTCCTCTAAATTGTTGTATTTATTAGCGTAAAGTTGTTCATAGTATCCTGTTATTACCTCCTTTATTTCTGTGAGGTCAGTAGTTATGTCTCCTCTTCCATTTCTGATCTTATTTATTTGCATCCTCTCTCTTCTTCTTTTTGTCAATCTTGCTAAGGGCCCATCAATCTTATTGATTTTCCCATACAACCAACTTCTGATCTTATTGATTTTCTCTATTGTTTTCATGTTTTCAATTTCATTTATTTCTGCTCTAATCTTTGTTATTTCTTTCCTTTTGCTTGCTTTGGGGTTAGTTTGCTGTTCTTTCTCCAGTTCTTCCAAGTGGACAGTTAATTCCTGCATTTTTGCCTTTTCTTCTTTTCTGATATAGGCATTTAGGGCAATAAATTTCCCTCTTAGCACTGCCTTTGCTGCGTCCCATACGTTTTGATATGTTGTGCTTTCATTTTCATTTGCCTCGAGGTATTTACTAATTTCTCTTGCAATTTCTTCTTTGACCCACTCGTTGTTTAAGAGTGTGTTGTTGTGCCTCCTCATATTTGTGAATTTTCTGGCACTCCACCTATTATTGATTTCCAACTTCATTCCTTTATGATCCGAGAAAGTGTTGTGTATGATTTCAATCTTTTTAAATTTGTTGAGACTTGCTTTGTGACCCAGCATATGGTCTATCTTTGAGAATGATCCATGAGCACTTGAGAAAAAGGTGTATCCTGCTATTGTGGGATGTAATGTCCTATAAATGTCTGTTAAGTCAAGCTCATTTATAGTAATATTCAGATTCTCTATTTCTTTATTGATCCTCTGTCTAGATGTTCTGTCCATTGATGAGAGTGGGGAATTGAAGTCTCCAACTATTATGGTATTTGTGTCTATTTCCTTTTTCAGTGTTTGCAGTGCATTCCTCACGTATTTTGGGGCATTCTGGTTCAGTGCGTAAATATTTATGATTGTTATGTCTTCTTGTTTAATTGTTCCTTTTATTAGTATATAGTGTCCTTCTTTGTCTCTTTTAACTGTTTTACATTTGAAGTCTAATTTGTTGGATATTAGTATAGCCACTTCTGCTCTTTTCTGGTTGTTATTTGCATGAAATATCTTTTCCCAACCTTTCACTTTCAACCTATGTTTATCTTTGGGTCTAAGATGTGTTTCCTGTAGACACATATGGAAGGATCCTGTTTTTTAATCCATTCTGCCAGTCTATGTCTTTTGATTGGGGAATTCAGTCCATTAACATTTAGTGTTATTACTGTTTGGATAATATTTTCCTCTAACATTTTGCCTTTTGTATTATATATATCATATCTGATTTTCCTTCTTTCTACACTTTTCTCCATACCTCTCTCTTCTGTCTTTTCATAGTTGACTCTAGTGCTCCCTTTAGTATTTCTTGCAGAGCTGGTCTCTTGGTCACAAATTCTCTCAGTGACTTTTTGTCTGAGAATGTTTTAATTTCTCCCTCATTTTTGAAGGATAATTTTGCTGGATATAGGAGTCTTGGTTGGCAGTTTTTCTCTTTTAGTAATTTAAATATATCATCCCACTGTCTTCTAGCTTCCATGATTTCTGCTGAGAAATCTACACATAGTCTTATTGGGTTTCCCTTGTATGTGATGGATTGTTTTCTCTTGCTGCTTTCAAGATCCTCTCTTTCTCTTTGACCTCTGACATTCTAACTAGTAAGTGTCTTGGAGAACGCCTATTTGGGTCTAATCTCTTTGGGGTGCGCTGTACTTCTTGGATCTGTAATTTTAGGTTTCTCATAAGAGTTGGGAAATTTTCAGTGATAATTTCTTCCATTAGTTTTTCTCCTCCTTTTCCCTTCTCTTCTCCTTCTGGGACACCCACAACACATATATTTGTGCGGTTCATATTGTCCTTGAGTTCCCTGATACCCTGTTCAAATTTTTCCATTCTTTTCCCAATCGTTTCTGTTTCCTTTTGGAATTCAGATGTTCCATCCTTCAAATCACTAATTCTATCTTCTGTCTCTTTAAATCTATCATTGTAGGTATCCATTGTTTTTTCCATCTTTTCTACTTTATCCTTCACTTCCATAAGTTCTGTGATTTGTTTTTTCAGTTTTTCTATTTCTTCTTTTTGTTCAGCCCATGTCTTCTTCATGCCCTCCCTCAATTTATCGATTTCGTTTTTGAAGAGGTTTTCCATTTCTGTTCGTATATTCAGCATTAGTTGTCTCAGCTCCTGTATCTCATTTGAACTATTGGTTTGTTCCTTTGACTGGACCATATTTTCAATTTTTTGAGCATGATCCGTTATCTTCTGCTGGCGTCTGGGCATTTAGTCAGATTTCCCTGGGTGTTGGACCAAACAGGTTGAAAGATTTTTCTGTAAAATCTCTAGGTTCTGTTTTTCTTATCCTGCCCAGTAGTTGGCGCTCGTGGCACACGTTTGTCTGCGGGTCCCACCAGTAAAAGGTGCTGTGGGTCCTTTAACTTTGGAAAACTCTCGCCGTGGGGGGGGGTTCGCCAGGCAAAGCGGCTTGGAAGAGTGCCAGCCGGCCCGGGGGTCCGAATGTGGGGAGGGTCACCAGCCTCCGCAGCCCGTTAGAGCGCCCGTCCGAATTTCCTAGTCTGCCCGGGGCGCCAAGCGTGGCGGGAGGTCGCCAGCCGCCGCGGCCCGGGAAAGTGCACTGTTCCCAGCCTGACCGGGGAGTCATGTGTTTGGAAGGGACCCCACCCCCATCACCGTTCTCCGCGGCCTGGGGATTTCCGATCCAATTCTCTCAGTTGGTCCGGGGGGCCGCGCGTGGTGGGGGCGCCAGCTGCCACGGCTTGAGGGGACTGCCTGTCCAATTCTGCCAGCTGGCCCGGGAAGGAGGAGGGGAGGGACTCCGGCCGCTTGCCGCCCCGCCTGGGGAATCCCGCGCCCCTCGGCGATCTCACCGGAGCGGGTTCTCTCAGCCAGTCAGCCATTTCAGGATGGAGTACGCTGTCTTTTTTATCTCTGTCGTGGCTCTGGGAGCTGTTCTGTATTGTTTCTACTCCCCTAGTAGCTGTTCTGGAGGAGGAACTAAGATCCGCGCGTCTTATTAGGCCGCCATCTTCTCTGGAAGTTGGGATTATTGTTTTATTGTTCACAAGGGATTTACTGTGCACAGCTTTAAACAATCACCTTGCTTGATGAATTTAACAATTTAGTTTCTGAATGTTGCATTGGTCTCACTTCTCAAAAGTACACAAACCACATAACACTAGCGATTCCTAGGGCTGCCCTCAGGGTGCGCATGTTAGACCTGAGAAAGGAGCCTCACACTATACAAATCACTAAAAAGCCTGTACAAACAATAAGCTCAGGTTAAGATTTACTGGCCAACTCAGTGGTCACAACAAACCTCAGCCATGCAGCTAGAGAGACCACGGCAAATTATAGGTCCCAAGCTTTGAGTTCCCGCAAAGCATACCCATCTGGAGCTGCTGGTCTCATTTGCAGCACTCTCCTTGACAACCGTCTTTTATTTTAAATATCTTCTAAAACTTCATTTAATTTGATTGGTTGATTTACTTAATAGGCCCCCAGGAAAATGTAGATAAAGAAGACTCTGAAGTCATTCCTAAAAAATCTAGAACAACAAACTAGAAGTAACAGTGTATCCCAAACAGACCCAGTCTTACATAGGTCAAACCCTGGGGTCTACCTTACAGGCCAGAAAGGGGTGAGATTCTCTCCATTCTGGGGAAACTGAAATGAAGATGTTATATAACAATAATATATGACATGTGATACAGCCACACTTCACAAACCTGAATAAATGAAGCATTGGTAGAATTCAATTTAACATGTCATTCATTCTCTGTAAATACCATTATAGCTACAAGGCCAGTCCACATAAAGAGGCTATTTCTAACCCTTAGGAGACCATATTTTATATATCAATGCAATGAATTCTTCTGAACAAAGAAATCTTATGTTAGCTGGCCTCTCGACACCCATCCATTTTATATTCAATCAACACAACCAATGGTAGGTAGAATGTCTTGACACAAGGCCTAGTATAGGCCACATGCTCAATAAATGTTGGTCTCTCTTCTCCCTTTCACCCCAAATTAAATTTTCTTCCCTGATACTAGAATGAAAAGTAGAGTAATTCCTAAGTATTGACAAAGTCTCTTGAGGGGTGGGAGAAAAATCATGGAACTGTCAAACTTGATCACCAGAGAAACCCCAGATACTGTGCCAAACATTAAGGACACCCAAATCAATAGGCCAATTCCTTGATCTTGAGGATTGCTCTTGTGAAGCTTATGTTGTGGCAGAGAAGCTTAGCCTACCTATAGGTATCCCTAAGAGTCACCTCCATAGGACCTCTTTTGTTGCTCAGATGTGGGCTTTCACTCTCTAAACCCAACTCTGCAAGTGAAACCATTGCCCTCCCTGCTATGTGGGATATGACATCCAGGGATGAAAGTCCCCCTGGTGGCATGGGAGATGGCCCCCAGAGATGTGGCTGGCCCTGGCACCATGGGAGCAACAATGCCATCCTAACCAAAAGGGAGAAAAGAAGTGTAACAAATAAGGTATCAGTGGCTTAGAGAGTTCAAATAGAGTTGCAGGCTACATTGGAGGTCACTCTTACACATGCTTCAGTTAGACACTCCTACCTATTATAATCTGTCAAACCCCAACAAAAACCATTCCTGCCAATCCTAAAGAATACCCCAGCATTATATAAGATTCTTCAAAGGTTCCCTGAACTAGGGTAACTCTCCAAAGCCCACAACCTCCAGATGGGTCCCTAGACCAGATATATCCTGAAATGCAAAGGGGCCAGCCCTTCCAGACATCAACTAATTCCAACCCCCTATCCAATATTATCGACAGCTCCTTCCAACATGAAAAAGTTAGACTGGGAATAGCCCAAATACTCCTAAAGAGCAGGAGAAAAATCAAAGGTGATGGTGGAACTGTACAGAGAAGGTTGGGTTTAACAAATGAGTATGAGTGCTGAATCATTATACTGATATTTCTTTAAACCTTCAGTATCTTAGAACAACTAAAAATAAAAGTCAAAACTTGTGGGACTGTAACCCATACCAAACTCTGAAATATGTTCTACAACTAATTGTTGCAATGTGCTTTGAAATTTACTGTTTTTATGTATATATGTTATTTAAAGAGAAGGAGGAGTATAAGAGAGAAGATAGGATTTAACAAATGAGTATGACTGCTGAATCATTATACTGATATTCTGGTGGTCTCAAGTGTCTTGGAGCAGCTAGAAGAAAAAATGAAAAATCATGGAACTTCATCTCCCCTTGTTTGAATCCATAAAAACATTGAACCCCCTACACATATTTTTGGGCCACTGGCCATTTGTTCTCCTGCTTTGCACCTGGCAATGAACTGTTTCTCTCTTTGAAACCGCAGTGTCTCAGGAATTGGTCATTTGAGCCACTGGGCAGAGAATTCACCATGTTCATCAGTATCAATACTAAACAAAAGTGAACACTAAGTTAAACCATGGACTATAGTTAATAGCACAATTATTTCTAACAGATATTCTAAATAAATGCAATGTATTAATAATAGGGTGGTATAAGGCAATCCTGTGTTTAATGCATGATTTTTCTGTAAACCAAGTTCTCTAAAATAGAAAAAAAAAATCGCTCATAAAAAATAGAATTAACAAAACCAAGAATTGGTTTTTTGAGAGGATCAATAAAATTGAGAAATTCTTAGCTAGATTAACAAAGAAAAAAAGAGAGAAACTGTAAATAAATAAAATCAGACATGAGAGAGGAGCACTACTACTGACCCCACAGAAATAAAACGGATCATAAAAGGATTATGAACAATTGTATGCCAACAAATTAGAAAACCCAGATGAAATGAATAGATTTCTAGAAACACAGAAACAACCTACACTGACTCTGGAAGAAAAAGTAGACCTCAGACAGAACAATTACAAGCAAAGAGACTGAATCAGACATCAAAAACCTCCAAAGAAAGAAAAGCCCAGGGCCAGATGGCTTCACAAGTTGAATTCTACCAATCATTCCAAGAAAGACTTGATACCAAACTCTTCCAAAAAATTGAACCAGAGGAAATACTTCCTAACTTATTCTAAGACAACAACATTATCCTAATACCAAAGACAAATAAAGATAATACAAGAAACTAGAATTACAGAACTTCTCTAATGAATATGATGTAAAAATTCTTAACAAAATAGTTGCAAATCAAATCCAACAGCAAATTAAAAGAATTACATACTATGATCAAGAAGATTAAATTCCAGGTATGCAATGGTGGTCCAACATAAGATAATTAATGTAAAATCCCACATTAACAAATAGAAGGGGGAAAATCATATGATCATATCGATTGACATAGAAAAGGCATTTGACAAAATCCAACACTCTTCCTTAATAAAAACACTTCAAAAGATAAGAATTGAAGAAAATTTCCTCAACATGACAAAGAACATATAGAAAAAATCTACAGCTAACATCATACTCAATGGTGAGAGACTGAAAGCTTTCCCTCTAGGATCTAAAACAAGAGAAAAGGATTCCCACTGCCACCACTGTTATTCAACATTGTGTTAAAAGTTCTAGCTAGAGCAGTTAGGTAAGAAAAAGAAATATAAGGCTTCTAAATTGGTAAGGAATAAATAAAACATTCAATATTGCAAATAACACAATCTCACATATAGAAAGTCCTGAAATATCTACAAGAAAAAATCTACAAGCAAAAATCAGTAGTGGTTCTATACACTAGTAATGAGCAACCTGAGGAGAAAATCAAGGGAAAAGATAATTTACAATATCAACTATAAGAATCAAATTTCTAAGAATAAATTTAACCAAGGATGTAAAGAACTTGTATACAGAAAACTACAAAACATTGCTAAAAGAAATCAAAGAAGACCTAAATAAATGAAAGGACATTCCATGTTCATGTATTGAAAGACTAAATGTCATTAAAATGTCAATTCTACCCAAATTGTACTAGTTTCTCAGACTTCACACCCAAAGCACAAGCAACGAAAGAAAAAAACAGATAAATGGGACTTCCCCATAATTTAAAACTTTTATTCTTCAAAGGACTTTGTCAAGAAATTGAAAAGGCAGTCTACTCAATGGGAAAAAAATATTTGGAAACCATATATCCAATATAAACTTAACATCCAGAATATATAAAGAAATCCTACAGCTCAACAGTAAAAAGACAAACAACCAAATTTAAAAATGGGCAAAAAACTTGAATAGACACTTTTCCACCTGAAAAGATACTCAACATCACTAGCTATTAGGGAAATGCCAATCAAAACCACAAAAAGATATCATTTCACACATACTAGCATGGTTATTATCAAAAAAAAAGGAAGAAAGAAATCTACAAGTGTTGGAGAGGATGTGGAGAAATAAGAACACTCTAACACTGCTAGTGGTACTGTAAAATAATGCATCTATTGTAGAAGACAGTTTGGTGGTTCCTCAGGAAGCTAAGTATACAACTGCCATATGATCCAGCAATCCTGGACTAGCTGTATACTTAGAAGAACTAAAGCACATATTCAAACAGACATCTTCACAACAATAGCAGCACTATCCACAATTGCCAAAAGATGGAAACAACACAAATGCGATCAACCGATGAATGCATAAACAAAAAGTTTTAAACATATACATATGATGGAATATTATTCAGCTCTAAGAAGGAAGTCCTGATGCATGCAACAACATGGATGAATCTTGAGAACGTGATTTTGAGTGAAATAAGTCAGACACAAAAGGACAAATATTATATGATCTCACTGACATGAACTAACGATAATAAGAAACTCATAGAGTTAAAATCGAGAATATTTTACCAGGAGATGGAATGGGGGTAAGGAATGGGAGCCTAATGCTTAATTTGTATAGAATTTCTAATTAGGTTGATTTTAAATGATTGGAAGTGGATAGTGGTGCTAGTAGTGAATTATTGTGAGACTAACAGAGCTGAATGAAGCATGTGAATGTGGTTGAAAGGGGAAATTTTGGATCATGTATGTTACTAGAAGGAAAGTTAGGGAATAAAACATGCGACTGCATAACACAGTGAGCCCTGTTGTAGATGATGACTGCAGTTAATAGTACAATTATAAAAATGTTCTTTCATGAATTGTAAAAAATGTACAACAGTATTACAAGGTGTTAATAATAGGGTGGTATATGGGAAAAAACACACCTAAAGTAAACTATGGACTGTAGTTAACAGAAATATTTTAAAATTCTTTCATCAATTTTAACAAAGGTACTATACCAAGGCAAAGTGTCAACAATAGGGAAATATGAGAAAGTTGTATTTTTTAGATGACATTTATATAAATCTACAACTTCTCTAATTAAAAATAATAACAATAACTTTTTAAAACATTATCCTAAGTGAAAGAAATCAGACACAAAGTACTACATACGGTATGATTCTATTTGTATAAAATATAAATATAAATAAATCTATAGAGACAGAATTAGATCAATGGTATGTAGGGTGTGGAAGGACAGAGGGATTGAGAGATGAATGCTACGGGGTATGTGGTTTTCCTTTTTGGAGTAATGAAAATGTTCTAAAATTTATTGTGGTGATGAATGCACAACTCTGTGATTATACTAAAAGCCACTGATTGTATACTATGAATGGATTGTATGGCACGTGAATATATCTCAATAAAATGGTCTGTTTTTAAAAAAAACAAGCAGACAGGACCCAAGGATAGTATTAAGTACATGAAAAGATAATCAACTTCATTAATCATTAAGGAAATACAAATCAAAATTACAATGAGATATCACTTTACACCTACTAGGATGGCTATAATAAAAAGGCACGACAATAAATGTTAGCAAGGATATAGAAGAACTGGAGCTCTCATACATTGCTGGTGGAAATGTAAAATGGTGCAGACACTTTAGTAAACAGTCCAGCAGTTTCTCAAATAATTAAACATACAGTAACCATATGATTCAGCAATTCAACACCTAGGTTTATACCTGAGAGGAATGAGAACATATGTCTAGGCAAATATTTGTACAAACATTCATAGCATAATTCATAATAGCCAAAAGGTGGAAATAACCTAAGTGTCATCAACTTGAGTTGGTCTGATGAATGGATAAATAAAATGTGGTTTATCGTACAATGGAATATAATTTGGCAATAAAAAGAAATGAAGCACAGTTACATGCTACAATATGGATAAACCATGGAAACACTATGATAAATGAAAGAAGCCAGATACAAAAGACCACATAATGTATGATTCCGTTTATACGAAATGTCGTGAAAGGCAAATCTACAGAGATAGAAAATAGATTCATGGTTGTTTAGGGCTGGGGAAGATGGGAGGAGTGGAGGTAAGGGGTACAGGGTCTCTTTTTGCGATAAGGAAGATGTTCTAAAACTGATGTGGTGATAGTTATACAATCATGTGAATACTAAAACCCACACTTTAAATAGGTGAATTGCATGATATGCAAATTATATCCCAATAAAGCTGATTAAAAAAAAAAAACCAGTAAGATATCAGGGCTACATCTATAACACACTGAGTTTCTTTTGAAAAGATGACCTTCAACACAGTTATCTCACCACTGCCAACACAATGAATTTGTGAAAGCATCCCTGGCACTGTTATGTAAAAAAGAGTATAGACAAAAACAAGTGCCAGTAGAAGTTATTTTACTTTAAATCTACAAGGCACTTAAAAGAAATCTTTCATCCAGTCAATAACCCTGGCTCATTCATTATGTTAGGCAAGGTCTAGGGCCTTGGGACCACACTATGTTTCCTAATTCATTAAAAGTACTTTATTTTGCAGATATTTTCCCACAAAATTTCATCTTTGCCTTACCAACAAAGTTCTCTAGATCTGAGAAAAAATGTGATTTGTAGAAAAAGTGAGAAGAGGGGTAGAGAGTGACAGATCATTAACAGGGGTGTGAAATGTTATTCAAAGCACAGAATTGATTCTTTAGGCCATTCTAATCATCTGTACAAAGGTGGAGATTTAAAACTTAAATGTAAACTTTAATCTAAATATTATATTATACAAATAACACACTGTTGAGGACCTCATTGCTGAATTTCCCCTACAATGCTTGACAGTATTACCTGAGAACTAATTCCTATACATACCATACCAGCACAGGATTTAGTTCAGGGTTTCATGTAATCTTCAAAACAATCCTAAAAGTTAAGTTTTCACAGATGATCTCACTTATCATTGCCACCCTTCAGCCTTTTTACAGTAAACAAGAGTATCAAAAAATTCATTCTTGTTCATAACCACTGAAGAATGCAACCAACAGTGACCCCATGTGGGGTGGGACTGATAAACCAACCAACAGGGTTGGGGACAAGTAAACCATGACTTCAAATTATCTCTTTAAAACAGTAGCTTTCTAAGTAGTTTCACCATGACATATATTAAGAAGTTCATTTTAGGGCAGGCAATGGTGGCTCAGTGGCAGAGCTCTCGCCTGCCATGACGGAGACTCAGATTCAATTTCTGGTGCCTGCCCATGTAAATAAAATAAAATAGAAGTGCATTTTAAATCATGATAGAGTAAATGCGTTAAAATTTTTCTAAAATAAAAGTATCCTTACAGCATGTGATACATTGTTATCTTTTTTATTCCAGCATCTCTGTTCTTTCCTATGCAGCAGCTGAATAATCAGATTTGCAGTTTTTCTAACACTTAAAGAACCAACCTCACTCTGGCCCCCACTCAGAAACACATTACTAGCCGCCCACCACCCTGTCCTCAAAGGTGTGGTTTTCAGCTCCTCTAAATTCCTAAGATTTTATAATAGCAAGCTCATCCCTTTGCTCCCCCAGTGCTAGACTTGATGACTGCTTCTGGTACTTGCTACCTCCATGATACTTTACACTTCTCTTTTTTACCTTTTCAGTTACCCCCATAACAACTTTATGCTTAATAGTAATTCTTTATATTTCACTCTCTCTGTTAAAATTACTGCTGTATGCCATCCTGACCAAAACAGAGAAAGGAAGTGTAACAAATAAGGAATCAGTGGCTAAGAGAGTTCAAACAGAGTCAAGAGGCTCCTCTGGAGGGCACTCTTACACAAGCTTCACTTAGACGTTGCTACCTATTACAGCTTGCCAAATGCCAACCAAAACCATTCCTGCCAATCCTAAAGAACACCTATGGTGTTATACAAGATTCTACAAAGGTTCCATGTACCAGGATAACTTTCCAGAAACCTACAATCTCCAGATGGGTGCCTGGACCAGATAAGTCCTGAAATGCAGAGGGGCCAGCCTCTCCAGAACATCAACTAGTTCCATTTCCCTACTTCATATTATCGACAGCCTTTTCCAACATGAAAAAGTTAGAATGGGCATAGCCCAAATACCCCTGAAAAGTAGGAGAAAGATCAAAGGTAACGGAGGAGTTATACAGAAAAGGTCAGGTTTAACAAATGAGGATGACTGCTGAATCATTAAATTGATATTTCTTTTAGTATATCAATTAGAGCAGCTAGTATCTTAGAGCAGCTAGAAATAAAAGCTAAAATTGTGGAAGTGTAACCCATACCAAACTCTGAAATTTGTCCTCAACTGAAATCTGTTCTACAGTTAATTGTTGTGATGTGCTCAGAAATTTCTTTCTTTTTTTTATATCTGTTTTCACAAAACAAAGAAAAAAAATCGATTGTGATGATAAATACACAGCTATGTAATGATACTGTGAATCACTGTACATTTTGGATGACTACATGGTATGTAAATATACATCAATAAAAAAATTTTTTAATTTAATTTTAAAAAATTACTGGTGTGATTTCTGTTTCCTGGCTGGATCCTGATTGTAATACCACGGTAGGTAATAAGCAATTATAAAACACTAGGATTACAAAAAAAGATATATGAATGGCCATTAAACAAATAAAAAGATGTTCATCATAGTCATTTGGGAAATGCAAATTAAAACTACACATATTAACTAAAATATAAAAGACTGGCTCTTATATCAAATGTTGGCAAGGATGCAGGAGAAGTGAAACTCTCAAACATTGCTGGTAGAGCCACTTTGGGGAACAGTTTGACTATTCGTCAAAATGTCAAATACAGAATTACCTGATGACCTAGCAATTCTACTCCTAGGTATCTATTCCCAAAAGATGGAAATACAGGTCCACAGAAAGGCTTGTATGCAAATGCCCACAGTATCATTATTCATAACAGACAAAGAGGAGAAACAACCCAAAGGTCCATCAACTGGCAAGTGGATAAACAAAACGTGGTATATACACACCATGAAATGGAAAACTATTTGGCAATAAAAAAGAATAAAGTACCAATGCATGCTACAACATGGATAAACCTCAAAAATATTAACCTAAGAAAAAAGAACCATTCACAAAGCCCACATACTATATGATTCTATTTATATATGAAATGTCCAGAACAGGCAACTCTGTAGAGACAGTTAATTAAGTGGTTGCCTGGAATTTAGAGTGGAAATAGGGAATGACTGCAAATGGGCATAAGATTTCTTTTGAGGGTAAATGTTCTGATTAGATCATGGTGATGGTTGCAACACACTGCGAATTTACTAAAACTCACTGAATTATACCCTTAAGTGAATTTTATGTGTGTAAATTACACCTCAATAAAGAAAAATATTTTAAATGTATATATTCAATAATAAAAATAAAGATAATATATATATACATATATGTTCCTATATACTATGCAAAATGGAACATTCGTGTCTGGATATACATATAAGCACATGTGATAAATACAGTATGCCTAAGAAACAAACAATTTCAGCAAACAGAATGTCTTTCTTCTTAATGTTTAAGACTATGTCTGGTGTGCAGCATTTAAAGAAAACATTCAGCTTGAGTAAAAGATGGATGAATTGCTTCAGAAACACAAGAGTTGGACAGCACCAGCTTTCAGGTTTAGCCAAAGCCATAAAAAAGGAAAATACTATTTTGAGGTTGAGAAAATTCTTTCACGTGGATAAATAAGCTTTTTTTTTTTTTTGAGGTGGGGGTGCGGGATAAGGGAATGAAAGCCTCTTCACGACACTGCCAAAGAGGAAAGGCTAACAGTGCCACATTAGAAAACGGAAAAGACCAAATGACCACTGGCATCAAACATATCCCTGAAATTGTAACTGACCTTGAAAACTGGCTTATAGTTGAATTGTTTGCCTCTAAATCACAGGAACTCTGTTATCATTACAATGTAAAAGTAAGGAAAGAAGTAACTGAAAGTAGAAAAGTTCCCCATTACAGCAAACATTTGACAGGCAAAAAAAAAAAAAAAATATATATATATATATATACATATTTGTTATGAATGGCTCAGATTTGGAACTCATTTGTTGATTCTTGGATGACAAAGAATGTCTATGCTTGTTACAGAGAGTTTAACAGAAAAGAACTACAGTTTAGCGAATTCAAAATTAAAGATGGCTCATCTCCAAAATCCCAGGTAATATATTTTAAAAAGAATACTGACATATAAATTTTATAATAAATATTCTATTTTGCATAATTAATGTTACAAAAAGCACACAAGAGTAGGATCACTTTTAAAAAATAATTTTTGGTGCTTTTATGATAAAAATTTATTTTCCACAATAGAATCCCAACTTGTAGCATTGTCCCAAAAGGAGAATATCAGCACAATTTAACAGACTTCGCATCAAATGTTATCCAAGAACTAATTAGGCTATGAGACACAGGTGACCTGTGTTACTCACTGTTTCAGGTTGTTAAAGCTGCTGGAGTACTAAGAAATGATGAATATGCAACTATGTGATGTTATTAAGAATTACTGATTGTACATGTAGATTGGAATGATTTCTAATTTTTTGTTAATTCTTTTTTTAATTAATAAAAAAAAATAAAAATTAAAAAAAAAAAAAAAAAAAAAAAAAAAAAAGCTGCTGGAGTGCAGTATACCAGAAAAGGAATGGCTTTTTAAAAGGGAATTTATTAAGTTGCAAGTTTACAGTTCTAAGATATGAAAATGTCCAAATTAAGGCACCAATAAGAAGTTACCTTCACTTAAGAAAAGCTGATACCATCTGGAACACCTCTCTCAGTTGGGAAGGCACATGGTGACCTCTGCTAGTTTTCTCTCCTCATTTTATAAGGCTTCCCCAGGGGCATTTCTTTCTTCATCTCCAAGGCCTTTTGCATGAGCTCTATGGACACTGAAGCTTTTTCCAAAGTGGTTCCCTCTAAAAGGGCCCCAGTAAGCAACCCCACCTTGAATGGGTGGAGACACATATCCATGGATACCATCTAATCAAAAGATACCACCCACAATTAGGTAGGTCAAATCTCCATGGAAACAATAAAAAAGATTCCACCCAACAATATTGAATGAAGCTTAAAGAGTATGGTTTTTCTGGAGTACACGAACGACAGTTTCAACTTGGCACACTCACTCTTTACAGATAAAGAAACCAAGGCCCACAGAGGTAAATTAACTTGACAAAGTCACACAGCTCATATGTGGGATGCGAACCCAGAGCTTTCTGGCTCCTAATTCCTTGTTCTTTCCACCGTGCCACATTAAATCCTATTAACAATACTGATGATAATACAAGGAAGAATTAAAAACTGTAATTCTTATGGTTCTTATAAAAAGTATTTATATGTGTAAGTTTCTGAAAAGGAACATGAATTTATAGCTGTTTATTTAGTTATATTAGCTCCATAGAATAGATCTATTTCTCTCTTTAGGAAACACAGGATGGGAGATATATCTTTTCCATCAACTAACTATAAGGAGAAGTACAAACCACAGAGCCAAACAGCAGCAATGAAGATGATCCAAGGTCACCTACCAAAAATTCTAAAATATCAAAGGTGGTTCATGAACAGTCTATGCAAAGCCTCCACTTTAAAGGCCTGGTTCATGTTCTACTCACGATATAAATCCCTCACTTCCAAAGACATCGAGGAATTGTTCCTACTGTTCCCGATGAGAACCACAAGAAATTCAAGGGCTGATGTCACAGCTACCTGCTTATGACACTCCAAAACACACCTCTGATGAGAGGAAGAGATTAGATTCTTCCCACTTGTACAAATGTACACATTCAAGAGTACTTCATGGAAGACATGTTTTTTAATTTCTCAATAACTAATAACTTAATTACATCAATTATGTGACCAAAGAAAACTCTTGATGATTCAACCTTTCCTGGGGAAAACCAATGATGTGTTTCCTTCTTTTAACCCATCAGTCATCAGTGCGTGTCACTGGCTGGAGGTCACAAGAACAGGGCGATGCATCCTTAGTGCCACTGAAGATACAATAGAGAGAGGCTATATATGAACATTAAAACAGATTCCAAAACCCATTCAAATACAGGAACCCATAAAACATGGTACAAATTAGAGTGCGTCTGGTGTTTTGTTGCTTTTCCATTGAGGATTCCAAACCTATGCAATTTTAAAGGAATTCTAATAAATGCTTCCAAATATCACAAACTTTTATATACTCAGCAACCATAAAGAACATCAACTTAAGTAAAATCAGTATTCAGCAGATGTCTAATTAAAAACCAGCAGAAGTGAGGAATGGTGAAATTACACATTTCCATAGAAAGTTCAAATCCACCTAAAAACGAAAGTTTTAATTTCACTTTGATAAACATTTAATAGCAAATTCCAGTAATCTTAAATATCACTGACTTTTAGAGAAAAAAAATGTGTTAGCAACTGTTAAAGAATAGTTCCTTGCTATTAAGATAATTTAATTTTTTTTAATTTTGTAAAAGCTAAAAAATTTTACAGCATATGATGTTTTAATATATCTGAGCACAGATAACAGATTTAAATATATATGGCCATCTTTCTAGAGCCACGGGTGAGAACTAAACACTGAAAAATATTTCGGTGATACTTTTTATTTCTTATAGACCTTTAATTCAGCCAAGGCCAAGTAGTAGTGAAAACAAGGACAAATAAATATAGCATCTTCATTTTTAAAGCAAGAAATCCGAATACGAAAGACAGATTAGACTTAAAAGATCTGGACTGTTATAGAGGAGAGAATCAGGACCAATATCTAAAAATTCTCTAATAAGCAGCATCGCCCTAAAATAAAATAAGCTCTTTCGGAAGGAAATGAAATTCCTGTCTCAAGAGGTATTCACATATTAGTGAGAATGCCTGTGAAGGAGAGAAGCATTGCAATGGCAATTGAACTAAATGACATGAAGACCCCTTCCAGTTCAACAATTTGATGGATTCTCCACTTTATAGGCATTGGATATAGTGAAATTCTATCTAGCAAAATGAAAGCCAGTGCATCGTTGGTCACATGGATGGCCTCTAGGAATGGTATGGAGGACCCTAAATACCCACGTGTCTTCTTTCCAACACTGTATGGTCCACATCATACCAAAACACTAGCAAATTTAAGAGTTGCAAAGTAATCTTACATGCTGCTTGGGTAACACTGCCACAGGTGAAGACACTGAGGCTCAAAGTTGTTTAATAATGTCCCAGCTAAGGTCACAGAGTATTGAGGGACTGAGCTAGGACTTCTAGTCCCATATACCCAGACTCAGACTAGAACTCTTTCGACTCTATCAATGTGCTTCATGGTCGAGACCCCAAAGAACCACACACATTTCTTACACAGGGAAGTGCAGTATAAGTAAAAGGAAAATCAACTGAAATGTCTAGCCATCTTCAGGGGTCTGCAACATGGCTCTGATGTGAAAAAGAAGTCTTCCTTCTAACTTCTAATTATGCAATATATTCAAACCAGGTGCTCCATCTAGTGGATTAATGGTAGATCCTCAGGAGGAATGAAATGCACATTTTTAATATCGTTCAGTTCACACAACCCTAAAGCATGTGATTGCTATCCTGTACCCAAAATAGTGGCTCTGAAAAAGAGAATATAAAGACTACAAACTTTCTGAAGTCAAGGATGAATTCATTTCAACTGGTTAAAAACGTAATCCAATTTTGCTTCCTCCCCCATTTTCCCAGTTTTCTCAAATATAAGTAAAGAGTCAACAAGCAAGGTGAGTCACTTTATAACTAATCAAAATAAAAGCTCTTAGGTGACATATACCCACAGGAGTAACTCAGACATGCTTTGAAGCTCAAGGAGACTCTATAGCCCCTTGATGTTGCTGCAATTATTCACCTTTAGCTTAAACTCAAGAGCAGACCCTTCTCTCAAAGAAAAGCACAAAATGTAGTAGGAAAACTCCAGGCTCAGAAATCAAACAAAATTCCTGGTCCTGCTATTGTCTGGCTATTGTAACCTTAAGCAAGCTATTTAATCTCTGGCTTGGTTTCTCATCTGTAAAACATGGACAATGATATATCCCTCACAGGGTGCTTCAAGGATGAAGAAAGAGAACAGATGCCAAGCACCTGCCACCCTTCCTGGAGTATGGAGCATTCAATGAATGGCAGAAATAAGACACACAGGTAGATCAAAGTCAGCTTGCTCCTCCAATTTATGGGCCCTTTTTCTCCTTTTCTGCACCTTCAAATTTCTACTAGAAAATAGTACAAATGGGAAACAGAGTTATTAGGCAACACTGAAATACATAAAAAATAAGAAACAGTCTAAGAACTATCTTATTCAGTATAGCCAGAATACAGGAGAAAAAAGCAGATGGCAGGAGTCGCAGTAAAAAAAGTAGGTAGAACCTTATAAACTACATTAATGAGTCTGCAACCATCAATGCAGCACCACCAGATTATCTTTCCATTAGCCCAGTCTATCATATTCTCACATTGCCCAAATTTTTCAGTCAACCCATTTCCTAAAGAATGAGGCAGAATATTCTTAACAAGGTAGGTTGCTGAATCTGTGTTCTTATCTTCTGCCTCAGCTTCATATTTTACATGCCATCTTTCACATACACAAATACCCAAGGCTTATGTTTTAAGTGCTAAAGATCAAATTCAATTAAAAAATTATGAGCTTTATGCTGTCTTAACTCTCAATTTTGGGTGAGCAAATTTTATTTCAGCAGTAAATATCCTCAACTCCAATTAAACTATTAACCATAATTTAACACGAAATGTGAATGAACCCTGTAAGTGACTACTGGTTGCCTCTTCCCACTCCAACACCTATCTTTCCCTTTCGATAGAGTAAGAGAAGTTGCAGCAGGCTAATGGCCATCAGACAAAAAAAGTATACTTTTGCCAAGCTTTCTTATAGCTGGGTATGGCTACAACTAGGTTACGGCTAATGAATGTGGACAAAATGACTGATGCAATTTTAACAACATGCATTTAAATGGGAACAAGTATAACATCCCCTTATCATCTCCCCCTTCCTGCTAACCAGAACACAGACAAGTTAATGGAAGCTGGGGTAGCCATCTAAACCTACAAGGAAGCGAATTTAACTTCAATCCTTTACAAGCCAATGTATTTTTGGTCTTTGTTAAAGTTGTATCCTAACAAATACTGAAACAACTACAAACCAAAAACAAACATTTTGTCCACTCAAGAAATATTTATTGGGAGCCTACTATTTGCCAGGCATAATTTAGGACTTACTATGTACCTGGAAATACAACTGAGTATAAAAGACAGTTACCGCCCTTGGAGAGCTCATTTTGGTGGACTTTTTAAGACCTTGGGACCTCAGTGCTTTATAAAAGGAGAAAAATATTATTCAGAAGGAAAACAAATTGCAACTTCATGATTTAAGATTTTCAAATCACAGATCTAGTAAAGAACTCATACCCTGAATATACAAAGACTTCTCAAAACTAAGCAATAAGAAAAAAAAAGTAAAAAACAATACAAAATGACAAGAGATCTAAACACTTTACCCAAAAGAATATATTGATGGCAGTAAGTGCATAGAAAAGATGTTCAACATTATTAATCAATGAATTTAATTTAAAATCCAATCATATGCTTCTACACATTTATTAAAAATGCTAAAATTAAAGACTGGCCATACCAAATATTGACAAGGAAGTGTAGGTAGCAAATGAACTCCCATATATTACTGGTAGGAATGTAAAATGGTATAGTCACCTTCAAAAGACCTTAAAAAGTTTAAACATACACCAACCACATGACCCAGCTATTCTACAACTAGGTATTCACCCAAGAGAAACTGGAAACAACCCAAATATCCATCAACATGTGAATAGATAAATTATAGTATATCTATACAACTAAATATTACTTATCAATAAAAAGGAATGAACTATTGAAACTCACAGAATGAATGAACTTCAAAATAACCATGCTGAGTCCCACTTTTATAAAACTAATTAATAGTATCAGTAAGCAGATCCATGGTTACCTATGAACAAGGAGGGTGCAAAGAGTAGGAGGGATGAATTATAAAAAGGTACAATAAGATTTGGGTAGGTGATGGATATGCTCATTTTCTTGAATGTGGTGATGATTTTACAGATGTATACATAAGTCAAAACTGACCAAATCATATATTTTAAATATGTGCAGACTAATGTATGTCAAATACCATCAATAAAGCTGTTTAAGTGAAAAACAGACTTTGTGGCAGCATTTTTACAACAACAGGCTCTCAAGTGCACTCACTTGTTTTAGCTTGAACCAATCTAATTCAGACTCTGATCTAAAGCTATCAAAATATTCTAGTCTTCATGGTGAACTAGAAATAATTACTAAGGTGAAAGGCTGACTTTATATTCCTTTCAAGCTAAAACAAAGCTTTTGAAAACAGGGAAGAAGAATATGCATTTTGCACTATATGTTCCTTGAAAATAAAGATTTCAGTTTTCCCACATGCCATTTTTGGCACCTCCCGTGGGAAAGCACATTTATACTCAACCTATGCACATGTATATTCTTCAAAGGCAGATTAAAAAAGGAAAGGATATATAATGTCTAAAAGTTATCAAGTATTAGTGGAAGAACCAAGGTTCTCCTAATCGCACTCTGAGAATTTATCAAAACACAGGGAAAAACTCCAATATATACTGGATGTCCTGAGACCTATGCAACATTTGGTCCATGACATTACTATTCCACACATCATTCTCTGAATGAGTGTAAAAGATAAAATGAGTAATTTAACTTTTTTATCCACTTGATTTATATTCACTTACTTTTCTAGAGAATTTCTAAATATAAATCTATGCTATTGCATTTGTTATAGCCAACACAGAGTACAAAAGCTCTCAGGAAACATTTTTTTATTAATTTTTTAATGCATTATTTGAAAAACAACATCTGCTTGGGCAACACATCAAGTAAATGAAACTTTACTTTTTGAAGTTAGAAAATGTATTGTTTTGTATACATAATAATTATGTTAATAAACTCTCCATAAGACAAGAGTCTTAAGAGTCATAACAACACTCCATTACACAAAATAAATCTGTAATTTATGGCTGTTAAAATAGCTCTACAATCTAACTTTTAAATGACATCATAGCCAACCATGAATTGTGGGAAGAAAAAAAATATTTCTCAACACTTCAAGGTTTGTTTTATTTTTAACTACTAATAAACAAACAAAACCCTACTCTCAAATGAAACTGTGAGAAAATGGTACAAGAAAGAAATCCTGGGAGAAAGTCACACAAGTAATACTTTAATTGAGTATCAATAACAGTAAAACAGAGTGGCTATTCTCTACAAAATGATGACATCATTTTATCATTCTTTCAACGAGCATTATGCTAGGTGATAGAAATAAAGTGAAATAATTCATTCACCTAATAGTCTCCATTTAGCAAAAAAGTTTTCTATACAAGGTAAACCCAGACCATTCTTGGTAACAAATAGTGAGTGTTTCCATCTCCACATTTGCTTAATCATCAGCACCTTTAAGGAGGCTAAGCTCCTTGATTATCTTGGCTATAAATTACTGCCTAGAACTGTCTTATGGGAGGTACAAATTTCTGTTATCAAAATCTTCATGGAATTTGGAATTTGCCCTGGGTTTGAGGAGTTCCAGCTCTACCTCTTACTGACTTAACTCCAACAAGTTACTTAATCTGTATGAAGCTCAGTTTTCTCATCTGTTAAAGAGGAACAATAATAGACCCAACTCTAACATTTTAAATACCCCATTAATGTGAGTTATTATTGTATAGTTATTTTTATATTATACACAGCAGGAGACACATCTATAAGTATTGCTGAGACTTGAGTGGAAATTTTTTTAAATGACACTATGAGAAAACAAAAATATCCTACTCAGACATATCTAATTTCAGGAAAATATGCACATTGGAACTTGTAAATGGAGAGTTCTACTTCAAAACTCAATCCAAATATTATGCCAGAGACTAAGTGTAGCATAAATCATTCATGGATGCCCCCCGAACTCATGTACTGATTCACCAAACATTTACAGAGAGCTCTTACTAGTCTCCAGATACAGGGAAAGGGATACACAGAGGAAAACCTGTTCTGGCTCTAAAGAAGCCCATGACAAAGAGGGTGGTGAAGATTAGGGGGAGGGAGGGATGACAGAAGTCAATATAACATAATGTATCTGACCAAGACCTTTCTGCCTCAAGGCTCCACCCAGGACCCCCCAAATGATGACTGAATGTGACTATCTTCCCTAAGTCAACAGCACAACAAAAAATGGCTTATTCCTCTAAAGGAACCTAGAATGGAAAGCTGGTTTGACAGCCCATTTGTCACACACTAAAGATGTGCACAGAGCATCTTTAAAAGGCGTACATGGAGGCATGAAGATATTCAAGCAGCAGTCGGTGAAAATAAGCCACTTGCTCCTACTCTGCCAGAGAGAATTTCTACTGGCAGGCACACTTTTTCCCTGATTTGTTTACAGTCTTCTGTAGATTTTAAATTTTCTACAATAAGCTAAGAATGAACTATATTCTCCAAGAGCATCATTCCCAAAAGTGATGCAGGCCACTTTTTATTTATCAGTACACAGATGAAGTGCAATACAATTAACACAGGATGGTGGTTGTAAGAATTTCCTGGTGGCCTTTGTTGACAGCCTACCACATTTCAAGCACCTTTATTTCTGATATAGTTGACAATACTAGCAACCAAAGTAGTATCATCACTGTTTTACAAATGAAGTTAAACTGATGCATTAGAAGTTAAATTGTTTGAGAACATGCAGCAAGACTCAGTGGAGCAGAAATTTGTACCCAGGTCTGCATAACTCTACCAAAATGTGGTCTTTTTCTACACCTCCCATGCCTTCCATCCAAAAAAATGTGTAAGTTTATCACACTGTCCAGCCTCCTCTTTCTACACCAGCTGCCTCTCATCAGTTGTGCTGGGCAGAATGATGCTTTCCAGACATCTAAACAGATCCCCCGCCAAAAGAGGAAGGGACCCGAAAACATCTTTTAAATTTTTGATGGAAATGTGTTAACACCATTGAAGTACTGTTCCCAAGGGTTTACATTTTTTAACATTTTACTTCTACCTGTGCAACAGATAGATGTCACGTCAACAGAGCTTTTAGGCAAAAGGAAGAAACTGGGGAAGAAATCACCAGTCTTTTCCTTGTTTTTGAAATCATACATTCTTACAGCTAGCCCTGAAGATAAACAACCCTCCATGAGCAGTTGCAGCCTCATGAGGTGTACGGCCCTGGGGAGGGGGTCATACGCCCATCATTCTGCCCCACATCTCTGAGGGGCCTCCCTTGTGGGCACCCCTTCTCCTGCATGGGCTCTCTTCCTCCTTGAAGGGTCATCACATCATGTTTCTTGGGATGTCAGCCCCTGTAGCTTTCCATCACTTTGATAAAGACACAGTACCCAGGAGCAGGGAATCAAGGGAACTTCTGGCATTGTGGGAGAGAAAGGGAAGAAACCAGACGGAATACAAACAGGACTCCCACAGAAAGATTAGACAGAAAAAAGTGTATCCACCAAGGGCTGTCTATAATGAGACTTGAGGTTATCCAAGCAGGAATTTGCAGTTTAAAATAGATAGTGGTAATAATGGAGGTAAAACCAGATAAAATAGGATAACTGTTAAGTCCCAGTTTACTATTCAGCTCTGAAAGAGTTAACAGACAATGAAAAGTCCCTTTTTCCTTATTATCTTGCTCCACAGGCACTAATACAGACCTGCAAACTTCAGCTACAAACTTCCTGGGACAAAAATTTCCCTGAAGCCCCAAAACCATTGAAACCTCCCCAAACCATAAAAATTTGTGAAGTCCTGGGCCCAAAGCAAACCCTTAGTTGATGATGGGAAGCATAAGGTCATAAAGATTGTTAACCATCTGCCCAACGACAAATTTTTGGTATGTGACAACAAACCACCAATTCCCTTAGCTATCTCCTCCTAGAACAAAGAAGAAACCTAGTATTCAAGGGTTACTATGGAAACCTGTTACCAACAAAACTTTTCTATAAAACTAGCCAACTCCAATCAGTGCATGTCCCTCCCTTGGGCATGGTGTCCGAGTTAACCTCTCTAAAGTATACGCTCTCCTTCTTTTTAATAAACTTTACTACTTATTCCTACTGGCCCTCTTGTCTCTAAATTCTTTTAGTTTCAAGACTATCAAACCTGGATCAGGGCTCAGCTGGCACCACTGCCAGTAGGGCACTGCTCACAGAGGGACCTGATACTTTTGCCACTAATCATTTTATCTGCATCTCTTCCAGACTCAGTTCATTTCCCCTCTGGAAATCTTCTATGACCACACAAAGCACCTGGGCATTTGCACAAGCCTGCCCCAACACTATTGTAGCCTGGATAGTGCTGCTGTGACACCCCCTCCACACAGTCCAAGATTCCCTCAGGGCGGGGAAGAGCACCTCCTACACTCTGTGGTGCCAGAGGCCTCTAAGATATGTTTGCTGAATTAATGAATACGAGCCCCTTACTTATTATTTCCATTTAATTACCCTGCAACCCAATTGTGATTCTTACTTATATGACAGATTAACTCTGCTATAAATTTATTTGCTAACATTAGCTCAGGGAGGCCCAGTCATGGTTGGCTAGTCACTAAGCATGTTCAACTGCTCCTGCAACATTGCTGAATATTCACAACTGGAAAGCCAGGGCCATCTCTGTTCACTGCCCCAAATTTTAATAAGCAAATTGACCTCAAATACAGACACCAGTAGAAGCAACTGGCCAGCTCTCCTGCAACTGTTTCTGTTGGAATCACTGAATCAAGAAGACTGCAGGCAACTCAGCATCAGACAGTGGGTCTTATTTGTTTCTTTAAGCAGCCAGCAGGATACCTGGTATACAGAAGGGTGGTAATAAATGCTTATTGTGAGGTTTCCTGCAGTAGCAGATGCTTCCGACAGCTGAGGTATTCCAGTCTCTGGAGACAACAGATGTCCCCTCACCAGAAACACCCCACTATTCAGGACCACCATAAGGAAGCTACTAAAAAGGAACAATACAGCAATCTTAATGAAAACCAGGATTACTTCCTAGTCCTGCACTGTAAAGCAATAAGTTGAAATTACTCACTAACACTTTATAACAGGACAGATTTTGCCACTGGGTTAACTTAAGACATTCTGTTCCCTTAGAATTCATTTTCATATTGACAATGGGTTGAAGACAAGAGCAACATTTCCCCAAAACTATAATACAGTCTTTAAAACCATGAGTAGAAGTAAAACTAAAAAAGCTACAGATTTTACCTTAGCGAGAAAAGGGAGGACAAATTCACACCACAATTTCAGCCCATAAATACACAGACCCACAAATCAATCAGTAACACCCTCGTCTATAGACCTACTTCAAAAGATGATTCACCACGTTAATCATCACTTTTTTTAAGGAACGTCAATATGCTTGTCACTGAAAACAATGTTCAGAAAATATCAAAAGCAAAGACAAAAAAGGCAAGAAGAACTCATATTCCAACACTGGGCCATCCCAGACTCAGCAGCATGGGGCAGAAACAAGCCAACTGAGTCCTCTATGCCTTGCATTTCTTCACTCAAAAGGTGGGATGCACACCAACCAGTGCTGCTAGAACTAAATGCCCGGTCTTGCCACTCACCCTATGAAAGATTAAGAGAGGAAGTATTTTGTTGGTTTTGAGGTTTCCTAAAGGAGGAAAGAACTTTAATTTACACCCAATGTGCTAACACTCCGGAAAACAGCAATTACAGAGCTGCTCAACTTGAGGGACCAGTCTAGGCAGCAAACACCCCAAAGAATTTTCCTGGTTATGAGGAGGTTTAACTGGCAGGAAAGTCAAGAGTTCACAGATGGGGTGGTCCTAAAGAGCTGCTCTGAATCACTGCTTGTTATCAAATACCGTGTGTGTATGTGTGTGAGCACACATGTGTGTATAAGAAACCTCGAAACCTGTTTTATTCAGAGTATAAACTCAAACACCAATATCTGTCTTTGCCTGCATGTATTGTTTACTTTCTTATTCCTATATCCCATTCTTGACATCCAACTCTCCTAAAGATATCACCAGATAACTTCATGTGTGCAACTGAAGCTACAAAATGTAGCACTGGATATATTTCTAAAAGGCTCCTCTTTAGGTTATGCTTCAAGTAAAAATCCATCTTGAAATTTCCTCTCCCCAAAGTATGAGAGAGAAAAAACTAGAGTGAATCAAAGTTTAATCTCTTATATTCTTAATAATTAAAAGACAAAATCTTGTTTTAAAAACAACACCAAAGAGCCACTGAAATCTGTTACTTTGGGTTGTTGGGGTGGACATACACAAGCAGCCAAATAAATAAAATGTACAAGGCCTATTAGTAAATTCTTCCCAATGGTAATATTCCCCAAAATGATGAGCTAATTGAAATAAATTCTAGCTGACACTACAAGTAAAATATTGGCCAAAAAGCCCCAAAAATATATCCAGACTCTCCTTGACTGGGCAGAAAACACCTATACTGAGAAATAGGGCGCTGGACAAATCTCTAGACAGTATTTGTCTTTTTGTGTCTGAATTATTTCAAATGATGTCTTCAAGGTTCATCCACGTTGTACCATTCATCACAACTTCACTCCTGTTTTACAGCTGAATTATATTCCATTGGGAACATATACATTTCTTTCCTCCTTTAGGTTTCAAATAAGCATTTGTATCGCTTCCAGGGTCCTGGAATTTGACAACAGGGACAAGAATCAGGGAATTATTTTTCTGTTTTTAAATCTTTTCAGATCTAAGAAATTCTTCGTCACATTGTTTTTCATTCCTGAGGTGCTGTCTGAAAGTAATCAAATAAAACTTAAACATGAACTTAAAGTCAAACTTTTTCTTAGAATCAGTGTTCTAAGAAGCATCAGACATAAGCAATTGTCTTTCCTGGACAGAAACTCATAGTTTCCCTCCCGCTTTCTTTTCCTTACCTTTTTGGAGTTCATTTCTTGCCTACTTATTATAGTACTTAACAGCAGAGCTCCTTCCTATTAGTCAAACATTCAGCTCTAATACAAGTTTGCAGCCTGGCATCATACAAGAAATCACAAGGTAGCAAAATCATTTCTCAAACCTTGATGTTCAACGGCAATTTTCACTAATAATACATCCATCCCATTGTGTTTCAAAGATCTAAACCATGTCCAAATAGTGTTTAAAAACTATTCATCACTTTCTGTTTCTTTGGTTTCTGTTTTACTTGCCTTTTTGTTTTTGTTTGGTTTCGTTCTCTCTTTGTTCAAAGTCTGGTAAGATTTTAACCAAATTTTGTTTTGGAGAAAGCGCAAACGTGTAGAAAGCCTGTGGGGTTAACAACTAAGTTCTCCTGATTATCATTCCCTACTTCCAGGGCCTAACTTTTCATCACTTTGCTGCTATCTACTTTGGAAAATAAAATAAAACAGAATTTTTCAAAATATGCACTTTGGGTGCACGGGTAGTTCAGTGATAGAAGGCTCACCTTATTTGTGGGAGACCAGGGTTCAATTCCCAGACGATGCACTACCCCCCCAAAAAAATATGCGTTTTTTTGTTCACCAGAGTAACATATACTCATAAGTAAAAATGCAAATGTAACAAAATGACTTAAAATGAAAAGCAAATGTAGCCTAGCTCACCCCACTGCATTCTGTCTTGCTTCTTTAGAGGCAAATGTTTCAATTACTTTCATGTTTTGGTAGTTCTCTCCTTCTCTCTAAATAATACATGTAATAGATGAGAACAGCTGATATATTATACTGCCATCCTCACAAGGGCACTATGCTTAGTTCTTTTGGGTTATCTCTGTAACTTAAAATAATATACTTGTACCCTTATTATTCTGTCATGGAGAAGCCAAAGTTACTGACAGTTTCTCTTAACTTCCCACTTTATAAGATAAAGATGTCAGCAATTCAAATCACTGAAATTCAGTTTTGCTGCTGATACATGGTAGGAATGAGAATGGAATTAAAATGAAGACCTAAAAAAATGTGTTTTACCATTGTATGGACTTTAATAAATCACTCTCTTCCCTAGTTTCAATTGGCAGTATAATCAGTGGATTTATCCTTACTCAATTCTCTTATTACTTAAAAATTTTGGAATGAAGCCCAACTGTGAAGCAGAAATTCATAAAGAGTAACACCAAGTTCATCTGAATATGTTTACACCACCTCTGAACTCACACACCCTACGTGCTCTTCTCACCTGCCAATCTCAGACTATCTGGTTAAGAAGAAGGTAGCATGTGAGCCGAAGGTTTCTTATGCGCACAGGTTGGGGCCTGCTCAGTCAGCCCAAAGCTTCAGGAAGTTGCTGAGGCTATCAAGCAAGGACATACTAAAAAAAAAGAATTTGCTTTGAGGAGACCAGATAAAGGCTACTGATGTAACAAATACATTTTTAATTTCTTTTATTGTAGTAACATGTATACAACTCAAACTTTCCTATTTTAACCACTTTCAAATGTAAAATTAATAGTACTAATCACTTTCACAATGCTGTGCTACCATCACCAATATCCATTACCCCAACTTTTCATCACCTCAAACAAAAAGTCTGCACCCAAAGAAACATAACTCCTTCTCCCCCTCCTAGCCCCAGCCAAGAGGGACCTATAATCTCACCATCTCTACGAAATTTGCTTCTTCTAGGTATATCATATAAACAAGATCACACAATATTTGTCTTTTTTGTGTCTGAATTATTTCAAATGATGTCTTCAAGTTTCATCCATGTTGTACCATTCATCAAAACTTCACTCCTTTTTTACAGCTGAATAATATTCCATTGGGTGTATATACATTTTTTTTTTTTTTTACCCATTCATCTGGTGATAGAAACTTGGGTTGCTTCCATTGTTTGTTTACTGTAAATAATGCTGCTACAAACACTAGTGCACAAATACCTGTCCAAATCCCTGCTTTTGATTACTCAACGTACATATCAAGAAGTGGGATTGCCAAGTCACATGGTAAATCTATTTTCAACTTTTTGAAAATTCATTTCCACAACTTCATTTCCATAATGGCTATACCATTTTACAATGCTACCAGCAATGTATAAGAGATTCATTTTTGAAGCATGACACATACTGTATTCCCAATGATCCCTAATACCTAAAATTGAATTTCATTAGGAAATTATTGATCTTTCAAGAGAATCAATGCTGCAAGCACTCGCCTAGGCCACCATCTTCATCAAATCTAAAAATACAAGCAGCAATTATGTTACCAGTGAAAAAATGTTTAATAATCTATGAAGTTTTCAAAGTGTATTGGGGATATTTAGGTTTCAGAATATAAGATGATACCTGATTACATGCTTCAGCCTGTCTAAAATTTCAAACAGTAGACAGCAAGTAAAAACAAATAAAAAATTCAAACACACATGGAATGTGTAGTTTACATGTCACAAAGGAGAAAATAAAACATCAATAACACTTTAATTATAATCAAGTATTAACAGTTCATACCATATTTCAGGCCCAAAGGAGAAAAACAAAACACTTCCCTTGCAGTGATACACCAGTAGAGCTGAGAGACAAGAACCTGAATCAGCTACAAATGATATGACCTTGAATGACTCACTTTTTCACTCATTCACTGAAAAAACATTAAAAAGTGCCCACTATACTCTAAACATTGTGTAAACAAGTTCCATAAGCCCTCCGTGCCCAAATTTTTTTGTCTACAACCTAAAGCAGCTGAAGCACTATCAACTAGGTCTTTTGCTCCAAAATTAGATTATATGTCATGGACATAACCCATCAAAATGTTGCTTCCCTTTTGATTCCAAAATATAACTTTTTCTCAAAATCAAAGATAAAAACTTTTCAATGACAACAGCCAGTATGTAAAGCCAACGACAACAAGCTAATTTTCCAGAAGTGGATGTAAGAAGGATGGGAATCAAGTGAAATGCTCCTCTCTCCGTCATCCTACCCTCACACCCAGCTCCCCTGCCCAACTTTGCAGGACCCCTATCCATCCAGCAATAATGGGTGTGCGAGCCACCAAACTCTGTGTGTGACTTACAGTACCTGCACTGTTACCTGAAGTAACAGAGGTAAAAAGTGAACTTAAAATGCTAAAGGGAAACCTCACCTGTGTCTCTGCCTAATTAGCCAGCTCAAGACTTCCCTGTGCTAACAGCCAGCTGGCAAGTAAAAACTGTAGATTCTCCTAGACTACTCTTTTACCCTAACTCCCAAGATCCATAGCTCAATTACTGCTCTTTAATTTACTGTTCTTTGATTCATTCACTATTCATGTAAAATACATCTGCAACTTCCTCAGAGGCCCTGAAATAAGCAGACCCTAAGCATACACATCTTTATCCAGGGTTGGGGGCCAAGTTCCCAAGAGTTTTTCGTTTTTCTCTCTTCCCTTCGTATCCCCTAGCAGAAACTTGAGCTCTGCAGCTTTCATATCAAAGAAAATATTGCCAAAAAAAAACCAAAACTATCCTTTTTATCATCCAGAACTTAAAGCTATCAAAATGCTTTACAAGTTATTCACTAATAGTTATATAAAAGCTCAAAACAAATCAAGCAAAGAAGAAATGTGAATGATGAACACAATCTAAAGAGAATTTCTCTCAGCTACAGAACTTAATCATTCACCATCATGGCGTTCTTATCCTTTTTACCTGTAACTACCTCAATACTCAGATAAATGTGGCCCTAGTTGCTAAAGATAATCCACAAAGGTATATAAATCCACTCAAAAATCAATAAAAAACTATGTTTCCAGTTAGGAGAAAAAGAACATGCTTCACTTCTCTAGAGGTTAAAAAAGAACTCGCAATCTACTGAATTTCCCTCATAATAGATTTGCCTACAAAAACACAGGAAACACCTCATTGAAGAGAGAAAAGAACTGGTTTCATATCCTTTTGAAAACAGAGAAAAAATTCAAGGAGCGATAGAAGCCAAACTGATATTCAGCCAAGATACAATTCCTGTTTAAAGATTCAAAACATCCTTAATAACCACAAGTCATCTGCTCCTGAGAGCTCAGCAGAACCATTTCTGCAATGCTTGAACTACCAGCAGATGCTCCTATACCAGTAGAACTGGGATGTATAGTGGAGATGACAGGCATGAGCCCCCAGCTTCACAGTCTGTGGGGAATCATTAGGGGCCAGGATGGTATAGAAGACACCTAGCAAAGGTAGGGGGGTGCACTGTATACCACCTACACCTTCAGTATCTCCATCCTCCACAGGGACCTCGCCCCCGCCCCACCCCGCTCACCCCAGCCCTCTCCACTATCTGGAGTAGAATGGAAGTATCCCTTGTTAAACAGATGCCCAGTACACAGCTTACTTCCCCTTCCTGAACTCCATGCCCCTTCTCTTCAGATTCTTTGAAGGTATAACAATCTATATACAAAATTTCTACTATCCTAAAATATTCCAAAGTCTCTGTTTCTCCATTCACTTTTTTGCCTCCATCCCCAAAGAAGACTACAGTTTTTATTGTAACATTTTTACCCAAGAAGGCTTTGCCTTTCATTCTTAAATAGAATGACACTATATTTTTAGTTATTGATAACTACCAAGAATATATTATTTCTAAGAGTCTTCATAAATCAGTATCTATCATGTGCCAAAGCTTATATATATAAGCTTTTTTTTCTCATGGGCAGGCACCGGAAAGTGAACCCGGGTCTACGGCATGGCAGGCGAGAATTTTGCCTGCTGAGCCACAGTGGCCCAAGTTATACATTTTATACACATCATTTTTCATCATCCCAAGGTACAGTATAAAATCAGTAAAAGATTAAAGTTTCCCTGGATCATTACTGACCCATTCATGCCAGAAACAACTGCCCTGATAATGCAGTTCCCAATCTTACTGCCAACTCAGCTATATCAATCAAGGCCAATTTAGGAAGCTTATGAAGTTTCTCTCCCATTCTGTGCCCTGTTTTCCCTTTTATCACTCCTTTTCTTTATTTCCCATTTTATCTTGGACAAGAGTTATCTCATAGAAAAAACTAATTTATGCTAAGACATAGTTTCAAAAGCTGTACACTCACTAAAAGATCACAGGAAACTGGCTTTGCTTAACACAAACAAATGAATTACTAATGGTAAATTCTTCAGGTCTCAATACAGATTATAAAATAGGGTGAAGTCTTTCCATTAAATTAAATAACTTTCAGTACCCTATTTTTTGGATGTCTCTAGGAGCCCAGTTCCTTAAAAAGGCCTGAAAATAATACCTCCAAGTAGTAGCCTCTACACCTTCCCTCTAATAGATTACTATAACATCACTATCATTCTCTCTCCTACCTTTCACTGTGTTCATTTTCCTACTGTCATTTTCAATTGAAATCAGGCAAAAATGTTGTTGATAACTTAAAACCACAGAGATTACTAGAACTTTGTTGAATAAGAAAAGTAAAAGCTCATGAGCTATAAAAATTTACAGAAGGAGAGCTATGAAGATAACAGAATCATCACTTCTAATTGTTCAAATCTGCAGCAATAGGTACAATAAATAATTTCCCACACAAATCACATATTAAAAAGGGAGGAATAAACCCAGCAACCTTGATATAAATTTGTAAAATACCACATTATGCTTTTAAGAAAAAGTTAGAATATGAATTGGATTAAATTTAATGTAATTACATTCAATTACTTAAACGGTTTTTAAAGATATTTTTCCTATAAGCTACTTGAACCAAGAAAGCCACATAGCTATATTTAAAGCCAACCCTAAGAACTTTTTCAGACAATCAGAAACCTCTGTGACTAGGATACCTGAACAAAAGAATAAAGAAATAAAAATGGGATCCCAGGTTTCAGTAACTGCTAAAGGATTCCGCTTCCTGCCTGCATGGAGTCAAGATCAGTTACGGCAGCTAAGAAACCTCAGACTGTTACCTGGTCCCCAGTGACGTGCAATGTGCAGCCGGGGCCCATCAGATAGCATAAACTCAGAAGGTTACTACACCAAGGGAAGCAAAGCACCCCACCTATGCTGCACACCTCCTCTCACCCTACCGGACACCCACCCCAAGTAAATACCAGGTGGTTGTAAGAACAAGGGTAATTCTGCATTGAAAAAAAGACACAACGGATGGGGCTGAGATGCATTAAAACCACATCTCGATGAAGATTATCTATCTGCCCTAACACATTAAACAAGAAAGGGGGAATCACAGAGAAGCCAAAATCAAATTGTGGGAAGAATTTCTATGTAGATAATTCTCACCATTTTCTTTTCCACATTAAAAAGATGAAGCAATGCTCAGTCACATTTCAAAGGGTACCATTCTTCCCATGGCTTGCTCTGAAATCCATTTCTGTGGAGATTATCCAAGGCTATTTATAAACCCCAACGGCTCCAAAATTACAAATAGAAATGCTCCCATCCAGATAAAAGAAGCCTCAGTTCTAGAGCAATTATAACAAAGAACTCCACTTTGATAAGTTTGTGCTCCCTTATGATGGGCTAACTTCTGGCCTTGCTAAAAATTTGAGGTAAGGTGGGACCATGTGGCCCATTATAACCTAGAGTTCTAGGCCAAGATAGTTTAACCAAAAATCTTAGGATATTCTAAAAAAGCAGACACTCAGCTCAAAATAGGAGAAATAATAATCACGATAAAGCAAGATTTTATAGAATACGATCAGGAAACCACACAAGCCCACACAAAACAGATACATTCTTAACTAAGATCAACCTAAAAATCTGAGTTTTTTGTTTTCTTTATTGGTTTGACAGGCTTTCAGGGCAAGTTAAGAGGGAAGATGCAGGCATAGAATAACATTTAATTTCTTCTAATTGTGCAGGCATAAAGCACAAAAGCTGATGAAACCTGCTCCTCTTGGTGCCTTTGCTACCTATGTTCTCTTTCTGCTGGGAGATTCTTAACTGCACTAGTGTCACCTACAGAGCAAATGTTATCAGACTCTACCATCGTGAAGTTAAAGGATGAGACTGAAGGAGAGGGAAAGAAAAGATTAAACCACTTTTCACCTGAGTTTGCCTTTACTATGACCATTTAAAACCAATGTATCTCAGGTACGTACACGATCTACCTCAATATTATAAGCTGCCTTCTTCATCTACTTCCTAACTCAGGGGAGAATTTTTCATCCTTCCATTTCACAGACAGAGAAAATAAATTTCTCAGTCACAACTTGCAATCAGTAAATAAGAAGTAGGTACAGAAAGGTTCTCATCCATTTTTCACACAGAAAGATTCTGCTATAAAAATTTCTTGAATGAATGTATGAATGAATGAATGAATGTTCCATTACTGGGAAGTTTAGTGGCTTAACTGAGTCCATTTAATTTATACAAAGGATGTGTCAAAAGTTGGAGAAAAAAAGGACACTCTGGCTACCTGGTGGGAAATTACCCTGGTGCAAAGCCTATTGCCCTACTTCTTCACTTCTATTCCCTTCCCTTCCTCTCTTTTCCTGGCCCCAGAAACACCATGAACCTCTTCCTTCTCCCCAGTTTTTTCAATAATTTTTGCAGCCCAACATACAGAGGATGCATAAGAAATGGTGTGCTGAAGGAGTGAATAGGAGAAATTGAACTTAATAACAAAAATCCTAACTGCATTCAAGTACTTACTAAGGCTGATCATACTAGCCCTTCTTGGGAGCTTCAAAGGATGCAATTTAAATACTATTTGATAAGAGGTAAGTACACACAAAGGGGGGAAGGGTTTAAAAATATAGGTCAATCACAGGATTTTAGAATAGGGAAGAAATTATATCTGGTTCATGTTTGTCAATAATTTGCCCTAATGTAAGCACGTGGGTAGGTAAGTTCAAAATTCAATCAAAAACTCCCCAAAGAAAAGAGGAAAAAAAAAACAATAACTTGCCCTCTGTGTAGGTTAGGATTCCACTGGAGACCAACACTAAACGAGCTTTCTACAACCTTTCAAAAACAAAATCTGTATCACAAGCAGAAGCAGGAAAAGGGGACTCCCTATGAGGAATCAGAAAGGGGAGAGGGAAATTCTGTAGGAATAGGAAATGGAAACGTTTGTTTTGGCAGGGAATGCTGCAGTGAGTAGAAGGGCACTGCAGGACCATGATATGCCTGACAAGAGAAAGATTACTGGTGCTCATTTGTGTTGAGAGACAGATGAACGCAAAAAATATCTGTGCTTGGGGAGCACTCGGTTAGCTGTGGTCAGTCAAAAACAGAGAGCCAGGAGTGCACAGGGGGTTCAGTGGTAGAATGCTCGCCTGCCATGCGGGAGACCCGGGTTCGATTTCTGGCCAAGCACCTCTGGGGACGTCATGGTGGGGGGGGAGCAGAAACAGGAAGAAAACAGGCACAAGGAATTTGGGTTGGGGTTCTAATGAAAAACATATGTAATTATACGTAACATAAACTCTATGAAGTTAACTAAATTAACTAGTACTATCCCCTTCTTTTAAGGCTGCAGAGAAGCTATACAGGCTTACTAGGCTACTAAAAGGACTGCCTAGTAAGTCTGTATAGCTTCTCTGCAGCCTTAAAAGAAGACAGATGCCAGATGCAGGCAAAGACAGCTCACGACACGCACTACAGGTTTGCAGTGACTAGAGCCATAATACAAGCCTTAGATGATAAATTCCTAAACCAAGCCATCTGGACTTTTACTGAAAGAAGCCAAGTTTTCCAAAAGCACTGTCAGAACCAAGTATCTGCTGCACCTGCATTACTGGGACATGGGATTTTAATAACAAAAATGCCTTTGTAGCTGAATGAAGCAGAACCTGATCTGAATGCTGTTTTCCAGACAAAATGCTTTGAAGATGACAAAGTTAAATTCCAGAAGTTCTTCTTCCAGTTTAGTGAACAAAAAAAATGTCTCCCTGGAAATATATATATTTTTTTACCAATAAAGAGGGAGCCAAATATATTTTGTGGGTCACTTTGGAATGTATGTACAAAAATTACCTTCCACAATGCTATTGTGAGATCTGTCTTGCCACAGACTAATAGCAGGCAACTCAATTTTCCTGGGCATCCAATTACATTCTTATTTGACATTATTTTGGCCCATTAAATGGTGACAATGATGTTTTAGAACCTGTCTTCAAATACAACAAATCTTAACTGAAAAATATCATCAGTGTGAGATTTAAATATTAGATATGCACAAGTATTTTAAAGATATGTTTATATACCTATAAAGGATAACTAACATTATTTTACACATTGCTGACTCTGGGGTGAAAAAAAGATGTTACATCTGTAATGGTTCAATTAGGCGTGGTCCAGATTTCATAAGTAAGATCAGCAGAATAAAGAAATGAGCAATCCAAAAGTCATCTGTGAATGGATTTATGTTTTGGGACAACAAACTTCCCTCCTCATTCTATTTTTCTAAGCTAAAATAAATCTCATGGAAGTGAATATCTGTTGGGGAGGCTGCCCAGCACCTCCCTTTCCCATTAGTACCTTTTTTTCTAGGCTACTCCTACTCCTGCGCCAAAAATCCAGAAATCCAGATTAGAGCAGTGGGGCTGCCAGAAGCCACATTCCTGTAAATGACCCCACAATGTAATAAGGGGTGGACATCAGACCAGAGCCAAATCCTGCTCTGGAAGGTTAGAGCTGAGCCTGAGATCTTGCCAGATAGCCAGACTCTCGAAAGCCCCATTCCCCATGACGTAGACTAGAAACAGGAAAAAAACAACACAGAAAAAAGAATCTCCAGGTAGAGAGAACGATCAAAACTTAAGGAGAACAGCAGAGATAAGACTGGGAAACCCCTCCGTAGACCCAGTTGCATCCCTGCCTTAGACTCTGAGCGATACCCTGCATCTTTAGAATACATCCCCTCTTTGGTTTAAATTAGTTAGATTGAGTTTCTCTCACTTGCAACCAAAAATCCAAATTAACACATATTATTCCTAACATACAAACCAAACAGACTAAGAAATGGTCTTGAAATTCTAGAAGCTGACATAGTGGGACTGAAATCTTACCACACAAGACACAAAACTTATACACGGAATGGGGGGGGATACAGCTATATTTTAAAATTCCAATTTATAAACAATTACCCTGCCACTCAGACTAGGAAAGTCCTGGCTGAACTGGATGACTGGGATTTCATTTCACCTCTTATTTCTTTACTTAGCCACTGACTCAGGGCACAGTTTGCATTTAAGAGACTTCCACATGTTGCTGCTGCACAATATTCCCCATATAAAATAATATTTATTTTAACATCTAAAAGGTTCCATAACTCTAATGTTACCTTCAGACATTTATAAAATACTGCCTTTTATAAAGAAAAGAGTAACTTATAAAGATAAGCAACTTATAAAGATAAAAAGTACAAATTTTATAAATTTCTAAGTGGAACAACTTTGAAGGTCTTTAAAACAATAACTATCCCCTCCTTAAAGAATGGTAATTTCAGAAACATAGATAAGCAGTCCTGGAGTTCCACACTAGCTTATAACGTACTAAAAGATGAGCAGATGTTCTACTTAGAAAGGAAACGAATTGACATATATTTAACAGAGTTTAAAGATACTGTAATCCACATAGATTTTTCTTTTACTGGTAACGCACTGTAACTTTATTATGGTAAAAACTCATGAGACCGAGATTTACAATCTTCAAAGAACTGCACAACTTTTATTAGGCAATATTTCAAGAGGCAAAAGAATGTGCCAAAAGAGGGCAGAGGAAGCTATAACTTCCAAGTATTTATACAATATCTCTCTCAAAACTGTACATGACCAACAAACCAAGACAAGTATGAAATGTCTCAACCTCAAAACCCAGGCCAGTGACTCAGACGCACACCATAATAGCACTTGGTACCTTAACAAACGGAGCCAGGGCCATGAGCAGAATGAAGAACCTGATGGGCAGGACCCCTCTGCCCTAAGACCGCACCTCGCTTCTTCCACGCAGTTCTCCATACCCTGCACTACTAGGCTATTCACCAAGGGTTCTCTCCATTCACCCTGCTCAAAAACTCACCCAGCAAAGACCCTGGAAGCATTTGTGCTCAAATGAGGCAACACCAGGAAATAGGGCAGAGCCAAGGAAAGCACGTTGGGTGCCACTGTCCATCACTTCAAGATCTCCACCTCTTGGAGGACCCATGAGTCACATGTGGTAGACACTTGCCAGGCCTGCTTTGGCCACATCTCTGCACTATCTATAATTTAACAAAGTCATCACTTTGTTGGCAAAACCAACTCACACTTTGCAGCTCTCTTACTTAACTTCTCAAGTTACGACACTTCCTCATTTTTAAAACACTCCTGCCTTAACTTCCCTGACACCTTGCTCTCCTGAATGCCTCTTATCACTCTGGCTGCAGGGCCCAGATTTCTCTGAGTCTCCCCTTCCTCTACTGGACCTGTAAATGGTGATGTAAACTTCTCGCCTGGAACACCCACAGTAGGCCTCACATTTCAGGTAGATCCAGTATGAGCAGAGATTATGATTCAGTAAGTTTGGAATAGAGCCTAAGAATTTGCATTTTTAACATGTCCATGAGATTTTGGGTTCTTGAGTGCTATTATCAGGTACCTACTGGACTCCTTTATGCCCCTAGTCCAGAGACATCTCAGGGAGTGCAAATATAGACATGAAGAGGTTATCTTCCTTCCCTAATCCACATACTCCTCTGTATAAATGATCCTAGAAACCAACAGTAACAGCTTAAGCTAGGCACATCTCAATTCCTCCCTCCCTTGCCCATCTAATCAATCGCCAAACCCTATTGAGTTTTATATTTTGAATCTGTCTACTTCCTGTCATTCTCACTGCCATTTCCCTAATTTGAACCACCAGTGTCTCCCACCTCTATTACTTTAACAGCTTCTTCAAGAGACCCCTGCCTCCAGTCTTGCCCCTTCCAAACCACTTTCTGCACTGCAAAGTGATCTTCCTAAAAACACAGATCTAACCATGTCACTGCCCTGGCTTAAAATCCTTCAGGGGCTCCCAAATGAACTCAGGTTAAACTCAAACATTTTTTTAATAAAAACTTGATATATATCACTGGCATACCATAAAATTCACCCTGCTCCAGTGTACAATTTAGGGGGTTTTGGTATATTCAGAGTCATGCACCATCACTACTAATTTTAGAACATTTTCAATACCCCAAAAATAAAGTACCCACTAGCAGTCACTCCCTATGTACCCATATCCCCAGCCTCTGGCAATAACTAATCTATTTTGTGACTCTACAGATTTGCCTATTCTGGACATTTCATATAAATAGAATATAAAAAGCCATATAATGTGTGACCTTTGTGTCTGGTGTCTTTCATTTATATGTTTTCAAGGTTCACCTTTGTTATAGCATGAATAAGTACCTCATTACTTTCAATGGCTAATATTCCACTGTATGACTATTCCATATTTTCTATATACATTCTTCAGTTGATAGACATTTGGGTTGTCTCCGTTAATATGAATAAGGCTGCTATGAACATTTGTGTACATGATTTGCATGAACATGTTTTCATTTCTCCTTGTTATATACCTAGGAATGAAAATGCTAGGTCGTATGTTTACATATATTATATATATATTACATATATAATTATATATGTAACATATTGAAGAATTACCAAACTGTTTTGCAAAGTTGCTGCTCCATTTTGCATTCCCACCAGCCATATAAAAGTATACCAATTTCTGCAAATCCTTGCAAAAATTTATTTTCTACATTTTTATTAATAATTATTAGTGGTATCTTATGGTGATTTGGGTTTGCATTTCCCTGGCAGCTAATGATGTTGAGCATTTTTTCACATGCTTATTGACCATCTGGATATCTTCTTTAGAGAATGTCTATTCAGAGGCCTTGACCATTTTTAAATTTGGTTTAAATGGGTTGTCTTTTTATTATTGAATTGTAAGCTCTTTATACATGCAGATGCAGGTGACTTATCAGATATGAGTTGTAAAAAAATTCTCACACTCTTAGAGTTTCTCACATTTCACTTTCTTTTTTTTTAATATTTTTATTGACAAAACAACATATAAACACAAACCTTCTTAACATACAAACATTCCACACTTGGTATATAATCTATGGCTCACAATATCATCATATAGTTGTATATTCATCACCACGATAATTTCTTAGAAAATTTGCATCATTCCATAAAAAGAAAAATGAAAAAACTCATACATACCATACCCCTTACCCTTCCCTCTCGTTGACCACTAGTATTTCAATCTACCCAATATATTTTAATCTTTGTTCCCCCTATTTTTTTTCCTATACACCTTACCACTCCCTTTCATTGATCATTAGTATTTCAATCTACTCAATTTATTTTAACATTTGTTCCCCCATTACTTATTTTTTTCTCCATATTTTTTACTCATCTGTCCATACCAAGGACAAAAGGAGCATCAGACACAAGGTTTTCACAATCACAGAGTCACAATGCAAAAGCTATATTATTATTATATAATCATCTTCAAGAAACATGGTTATTGGAACACAGCTCTACAGTTTCAGGCACTTCCCTCTAGCCACTCTAATACATCTTAAACTAAAAAGGGGATATCTGTATAATGCTTAAGAATAACCTCCAGGATAACCTCTCCACTCTGAAATCTCTCAGCCACTGACACTTTATTTTGTCTCGTTTCTCTCTTTCTCCTTTCGGTTGAGAAGGTTTTCTCGATCCCTAGATGCTGAATCCCAGCTCATTCTAGATTTCTGTTCCATGTTGCCAGGGAGGTTCACATCCCTAGGAGTCATGTCCCACAAACAGAGGGGGAAGGCAGTGAGTTTGCTTGTCGTGTTGGTTGAGAGATAAGCCACATCTGAGCAACAGAAAAAGGATCTCTGGGTGTGACTCTTAGGCCGAATTTTAAGTGGGCTTAGCCTATCCTTTGAGGGGATAAGTTTCATAGGAACAAACCCCAAGACTGAAGCCCTGGCCTATGATTTAGTTGTCCCCACTGCTTGCGAGAATATCAGGAATTTTCCGAAACAGGAAGTTGAATTTTCCCCCTTTCTCCCCATTTCCCCAAGGGGACTTTGCAAATACTTCTTTATTCACTGTTCTAATCACTCTTGGATTTATCGGGGCATCACACTAACCTAGACAATCCTAGAAATCACATGCACTATTCAAGTTTCCATGTATTTATGGTGGTCAATTAAACTGTCCATATAAATTAAATTAGGAAATGCACTAGTCAAAATATAAATTTTGTACCAAATAAACATCTCTTCCTTTAGTCTCACACAGAAGTTGAAGTTTTAAAATATGAATGACCATTTATTTTCAACACCCTGCAATACTGACATTCCTTTGTTCTTCCTTACACAAAAACATTTTTCGGTTTTTACATTTAGTCACTATCATTGTACACTCTAGGCACTCCTAGATTATAAAAATCTCACTCTATATCGCCTATCTTTCCTTCTGGTTTCACGTGCCCCAGCCCTCCTCCCTCTATACTTCTCACATTCAGCTTCATTCAGTGTACTTATATTATTGTGGTACAATCAGGTAGTATTGTGCTATCCATTTCTGAATTTTTACAATCAATCCTGTTGTACAATCTGTTTCCCTTCAGCTTCAATTACCCAATCTCTATCCTATTTCTATCTCCTGATGACCTCTGTTCTTAACTGAAATTCTCTAAGTTCATTCATTAATGTTAGTTCATATCAGTGAGACCAATCAGTATTTGTCCTTTCGTTTCTGGCTAATATCACTCAGTATAACGTCCTCAAGGCCCATCCACATTGTTACATGCTTCATGACTTTATTCTGCCTTACAGATGCCTGATATTCCATCATATGTATATACCATAGCTTGTTTAGCCACTCATCTGTTAATGGGCATTTGGGCTGTTTAAATCTCTCGGCAACTGTAAATAAAGCTGCCATAAACACTGGTGTGCAAATGTCCACTTGTGTCCTTGCCCTCATGTCCTCTGAATAGACACCTACCAATGGTATTGCTGGATCATATGGCAATTCTATACTTAGCTTCCTGAAGAACCACCAAACCGCCTTCCACAGTGGTTGTACCATTTGACATTTCCACCAACAGTGTATAAATGTGCCTCTTTTTCCACATCCTCTGCAGCACTTGTTGTTTTCTGTTTTATTGATAATGGCCATTCTGGTGGGTGTGAGATGATATCTCATTGTGGTTTTGATTTGCATTTCCCTAATAGCCAGAGAAGCTGAGCAACTTTTCATGTGCATTTTGGCCATTTGTATTTCCTCTTCTGAAAAGTGTTTGTTCGTGTCTTTCGCCCATTTTGTAATTGGGTTGTTTGTCTTTTTGTTGTTGAGTTTAAACAATCTTTTTATATATTCTAGATACTAGACTCTTATCTGATATATCACTTCCAAATATTGTCTCCATTGTGTAGGCTGTTATTTTGTTTCCTTGACAAAGTTCTTTGATGCACAAAAGTATTTAATTTTGAGGAGTTCCCATTTATCTATCTCTTTCTTAAATGCTCGTGCTTTGAATTAAGATCTAGGAAACCATCTCTTATTATAAGATTTATAAGATATTTCCCTACATTTTCTCCTAAAAGTTTTATGGTCTTAGATCTAATGCTTAGGTCTTTGTCCATTTTGAGTTAATTTTTGTAAAGGGTATGAGCTATGGATCTTCTTTCATTCTTTTACATGTGGATATCCAGTTCTCCCGGCACCTTTTATTGAACAGACTGTTCTGTCCCGGTGAGTTAACTTGACTGCCTTATCAAAGATCAATTGTCCATAGATGATATAGTCTATATCTGAATACTCTACTCTATTTCATTGGTCAGTATATCTATCTTTATGCCAGTACCATGCTGTTTTGACCATTGTAGCTTTGTAATACACCTTAAAGTCAGTTAGTGCGAGACCTCCTATTTCATTTTTCTTTCTCAGGATATTTTTAGTTATTCAGGTCATCCTGCCCTTCCAGATAAATTTGATTATTGGTTTTTCTATTTCTGAAAAGTAAGTTTTGGGGATTTTAATAGGTATTGCATTGAATCTATAAATCAAATTATAGACATCTTAACTGTATTTAGTCTTCTAATCCATGAACATGAAATGCCCTTCCATTTATTTAGGTCTTCTATGATTTCTTTTAGCAATTTCTTGTAGCTTTCTTGGTATAGGTCATTTGTATCTTAGTTAATTTATTCCTAAATATTTTATTCTTTTTTTTTTAATTTTTTTATTAATCAAAAAAAAGAAAAGAAATTAACACAACATTTAGAAATCATTCCATTCTACAAATGCACTCAGTAATTCTTAGTATCATCACATAGATGTATGATCATCATTTCTTAGTACATTTGCATCGATTTAGGAAAAGAACTAGCAAAACAGCAGAAAAAGATATAGAATGTTAATATAGAGAAGAGAATTAAAATAATAATACTAATAATATATATATATATATATATAAAGGAAAAAGAAAAAAAAACAAAAACAAAAGATACAAACACACAAACAAACAAAAAACCATATTTCAGGTGCAGCTTCATTCAGTGTTCCAACCTAGTTACATTACACTTAGGTATTATTGTGCTGTCCATTTTTGAGTTTTTGTATCTAGTCCTGTTGCACAGTCTGTATCCCTTCAGCTCCAATTACCCATTATCTTACCCTGTTTCTAACTCCTGCTGGTCTCTGTTACCAATGATATATTCCAAGCTGATTCTCGAATGTCGGTTCACATCAGTGGGACCTTACAGTATTTGTCCTTTAGTTTTGGGCTAGACTCACTCAGCATAATGTTCTCTAGGTCCATCCATGTTATTACATGCTTCATAAGTTTAGTCTGTCTTAAAGCTGCATAATATTCCATCGTAGGTATACGCCACAGTTTGTTTAGCCACTCGTCTGTTGATGAACATTTTGGCTGTTTCCATCTCTTTGCAATTGTAGATAATGCTGCTATAAACACTGGTGTGCAAATGTCCGTCTGTGTCTTTGCCCTTAAGTCCTTTGAGTAGATACCTAGCAGTGGTATTGCTGGGTCGTAATCCATTCTGCCATTCTATGTCTTTTGATGGGGAAATTCAGTCCATTAACTTTTAGTATTATTACTGTTTGGATAATATTTTCCTCTACCATTTTGGCTTTTGTATTATATATATCATATCTGATTTTCCTTCTTTCTACACTTTACTCCATACCTCTCTCTTCTGTCTTTTCGTATATGACTCTAGTGCTCCCTTTAGTATTTCTTGCAGAGCTGGTCTCTTGGTCACAAATTCTCTCAGTGACTTTTTGTCTATAAATGTTTTAATTTCTCCTTCATTTTTGAAGGACAATTTTGCTGGATATAGGAGTCTTGGTTGGCAGTTTTTCTCTTTTAGTAATTTAAATATATCATCCCACTGTCTTCTAGCTTCCATGGTTTCTGCTGAGAAATCTACACATAGTCTTATTGGGTTTCCCTTGTATGTGACAGATTGTTTTTCTCTTGCTGCTTTCAAGATCCTCTCTTTCTCTTTGACCTCTGACATTCTAACTAGTAAGTGTCTTGGAGAATGCCTATTTGGGTCTATTCTCTTTGGGGTGCGCTGCACTTCTTGGATCTGCAAATTTAGGTCTTTCATAAGAGTTGGGAAATTTTCAGTGATAATTTCTTCCATTAGTTTTTCTCCTCCTTTTCCCTTCTCTTCTCCTTCTGGGACACCCACAACACGTATATTTGTGCGCTTCATATTGTCATTCAGTTCCCTGATCCCCTGCTCAAGTTTTTCCATTCTTTTCCCTATAGTTTCTGTTTCTTTTTGGAATTCAGATGTTCCATCCTCCAGTTCACTAATTGTAGCTTCTGTCTCTTTAGATCTACCATTGTAGGTATCCATTGTTTTTTCCATTTTTTCTTCTTTGTCCTTCACTCCCATAAGTTCTGTGATTTGTTTTTTCAGATTTTCCATTTCTTCTTTTTGTTCAGCCCATGTCTTCTTCATGTCCTCCCTCAATTTACTGATTTGGTTTTTGAAGAGTTTTTCCATTTCTGTTCGTATATTCAGCATTAGTTGTCTCAGCTCCTGTACCTCATTTGAACTATTGGTTTGTTCCTTTGACTGGGCCATATCTTCAATTTTCCGAGCGTCATCCATTATTTTCTGCTGGTGTCTGGGCATTTGATCAGATTTCCCTGGGTGTGGGACCCAGCTGGTTGAAAGCTTTTTCTGTGAAATCTCTGGGCTCTGTTTTCTTTTCCTGCCCAGTAGGTGGCGCTCGTGGCGCTCGTCTGTCTGCACGGCAGTCGGCCCGGGAAACCGCGCGTGGAGGCGGGGGTCGCTGGCCGCCGCGGCTTGGGAAACTGCCGGTCCTAATTGCCCAGCTGGCCTGAAACGCCAAGCATGACGGGAGGGCCCCGCTATCCAACGTTCCCAGTCAGACCGGGGAGCCACGTGCGTGGAGGGGACCCCAGTCGCCAGCCGCCCCGGCCAGGAAAACGCGCGCCCCTCGGGTATCTCACCGCAGCAGATTCTCCCTGCCCGTTCAGCTGTTCCAGAATGGGGTATGCTGTCTTTTTGGTCTCTGTCGTGACTCCGGGAGCTGTTTCGTATTGTTTCTGTTTCTTTAGTTGCTTTTCTGGAGGAGGAACTAAGACCTGCGCATCTTACTAAGCCGCCATCTTCTCTGGAAGTCCATATTTTATTCTTTTGGTTGCAATTGTAAATGGAATTTTTTTTTCTTCATTTCCCCCTCAGACTGCTCATTACTACTGTATAGAAACACTACAGATCTTTGAGTGTTGATCTTGTAACCTGCCACTTTGCTGTATTCATTTATTAGCTCTAGTAGCTTTGCTGTGGATTTTTCGGGGTTTTTGAGATAAAGTATGTGCTGGTTTGAAAGGATGTACACCCCCTAGAAAAGCCATGTTTTAAACAAAATCCCATTTTGTAAAGGCAGAATAATCTGTATTCAATACTGTATATTTGAATCTGTAATTAGATCATCTCCCTGGAGATGTAACCCAATCAAGAGTGGTTGTTAAGCTGGAATAGGTGACGACATGTCTCCACCCATTTCGGTGGGTCTTGATTAGTTTCTGGAGTCCTATCAAAGAGGAAACATTTTGGAGGATGAAGGAGATTCAGAGAGAGCAGAGCAGAATGACATAGCCACGAGAAGCAGAGTCCACCAGCCAGCAACCTTCAGAGATGAAGAAGGAAAATGCCTCCTGGGGAGCTTCATAAAACAGGAAGCCAGGAGAAGAAGCTAGCAGATGATGCCATGTTCACCAGGTGCCCTTCGAGATGACCATGTTCACTACGTGCCCTTCCACTTGAGAGAGAAACCCTGAACTTCATCAGCCTTCTTGAACCAAGGTATCTTTCCCTGGATGCCTTTGGTTGGACATTTCTATAGACCTGTTTTAATTGGGATATTTTCTCGGCCTTAGAACTGTAAACTTGCAACTTATTAAATCCCCCTTTTAAAAAGCCATCCCATTCCTGGTATATTGCATTCCAGCAGCTAGCAAACTAGAACATAGTATCATATCATCTGCAAACAGTGAGAGTTTTACTTCTTGCTTTTCAATTTTGATGCCTTATATTTCTTTTTCTTGTCTAATTGCTCTGGCTAGAACTTCCAACACAATGTTGCATAACAATGGTGACAGTGGACATCTTTGTCTTGTTCCTGATTTCACTCTTTCCCCATTGGGGATGATGTTAGCTGTGGGTTTTTCATGTATTTCCTTTATCATGTTGAGGAAGTTCTCTTCTATTCGTATCCTTTGAAGTGTTTTCAGCAAGAAAGAATGCAGAATTTTTTCAAATGCCTTTTCTGCATCAATCAAGATGATGATGTGGGTTTTTTGCTTTGATTTGTTATGGTGTATTACATTAATTGATTTTCTTATGCTGAACCATCCTTGCATATCTGAGATGAATCCAACTTGGTCATGGTGTATAATTCTTTTAATGTGCTGCTAGATTCAATCTGCAAGAATTTTGTTGAGGATCTTTGCATCTATATTCATTAGAGAGATTGGTCTGTAATTTTCTTTTCTTGTAGTATCTTTGTCTGGTTTTGGTATGAAGGTGATGTTAGCTTCATAGAATGATGCTCTTTTTTTTTCCCTTAGGAGGGTCTAATTAGGTATTATAGACTCCAGTCAGATTTTTCCAGACCAGACTGGCCTCCTCTCAGGAGGAAAGAGTCACCTGCATCAATTTTCCCTGAGGGTGAAACCAGTAGGTTGACAGACTTTCCTACAAAGCATCTAGACTCCGTGTTTTTCCTATCCTGCCCAGCATGTGGTGCTTGTTTGCCTGCAGGACCCCAAAGCATAGTGATGCAGTACCTTTAACTTCAGCAGACTTTCCCTGCTGGGGGTGTGCTTGAAACAAAAGAGAGGTAGGAGGCTGGCTTTAATTGCTTCAGTTTTCCAGTCCCTGGGGTCTGAATTCCTTGAGCGAGGGATTCCACCTGCGCTGGGTCCCACCCCTTTCTGGAGACAGCACAACCTTCAGGGAATTAACTCTTTTCACCTGATCAGCCTCCTCTTCTCTCAGAAAAGCTTAATTCTGCCCTTGCCCGGGACAATTAGAGCCTGAGAAGCCTTGCAGTTGTATCTAATGAGTAGTTAAGCAGTAGAGAGCAAAAAAAAAAAAAAAACCTTTTCGGGATCCCCACTCCTTGGGTTTGTTAATCAAGAACTTAAGTTGGTATGTTGCTCTCTATGTATCTCCAGGTCTTATGTGCCCTCTTTATTTTTAGGGTCCAGACCTTTTCAAGTATTGCATGCTGTCTGATCCAAAAAACCTCTGGTTTTTTTTTGTTTGTTTGTTTTCCCATAAGCCCTGCCCCCTCTGCAACGCAGCAAAAACTAGTAACTTCAGCTCTTATTCAAGGTTTATCTGAGCTGGGGGCCTATTTAGTAGTCAGAATTTGTTAATTAATTCCACAACTGGAGCTTGATTGAGCTCAGCCCCTGCTGCTCGTAAAGTCTCTTTCCTTTCCCCTCTGAGAACCAGCTTGTGGGGGAGAGGCACCTGCCTCCACAGCTTGGGGGACTCACAGTTCTGGGTGGGATCACAGCTGGCCCAGCCTCTCTAGATGCTGTGTGTCTGGTCACTGATGTGGCCCCAGCAGGTGTTCTGTACTATTCTAGGCTATTTACTAGCTGCTCTGGAGGATGAACTATATTTCACACCTCACTAAGCCACCATATTGGAATGTCTCCCCATTTCACCTTCTTGATAGTGTCCTTTAACACACAAACATTATCAGTTTTGATATAGTCCAATTCACATACTTTCTGTTTTCTTATTTGTGCTTTCGGTGTCATATCTTAGCAAATAATACCTATTTCAACATCACAAAGATATACTCTTATGTTTTATTCTAAGAGGTTTATAGTTTTAGCTCTTACATTTAGGTCTTTCATCTATCTTGAGTTAACTGTGGTATGAAGTAGGGGTCTTTTCACTCTTATTTTAATACAATTTTATTGATATATTATATATTCACATACCATATAATCATCCAAACTGTACAATCAGTAGTTTACAGTATCATCATATAGCTGTGCATACATCATCACAAATGAATTCTGAACATTTTCAGTTCTCCGAAAACAAAGAAAAGTAAAAAAGAACACCCAAAACATCCCATATTTCCCCTTCCACCTATTTTTTTTTGTCTTTTTTTTTCTTCTTACTCATCTGTCCATACGCTGGATAAAGGGAGCATCACACCCAAGGTTTTCACAATCACGTGGTCACACCTTTAAAACTCTATTGTTATTCAATCATCTTCAAGAATCAAGTCTACTGGATTACAGTTCAAATGTTTTTGGTATTTCCTTTAGCTACACCAAAAACCGAAAAGGGATAGCTATACACTGCATAAGAATAACCTACAGAATGACCTCTCGACCCTTTTTGAAATCTCTGACCCACTGAAACTTTACTTTGTTTCATTTCTCTTCCCCCTTTTGGTCAAGAAGGCTTTCTCAATCTCATGATGCCATGGCCAGGTTCATCCCCTGGAGTAATATCCCATGTTGCCAGGGAGATATATACCCTTGGGAGTCATGTCCCAGTAGGTGGTAGGGCAGAGAGTTCACCTGTGGAGTTGGCGTCGAGAGAGGCCACATCTGAGCACAAAAGAGGCTCTCTGAGGAAAACTCTTCAGCATAATCATAAGTGGGCTTAGCTTCCCCTTCATAGAAATGTTTCACAAAGGCCAGCCCCAAGATTGAGGGCCTGGCCCATCAAAATGGCAGTCCCCAATGAATGCAAGAATATCAGCTCTTCCCCAGGTGGGGGGGGTTAATGTTTCCACCTTTTTCCCCTGGTCCCTCAAGGGGACTCTACAAATACTTTTTAATCTTCCGCCCAGATTACTCTGGATATATTACGGCATCATACCTACCTGTACAAACCAGCAAGACCTCACTTCCTATTCAGGGTTCCTTGTAGTTATAAGTTCAAGTAAGCTGACCATTCAAATTATATTAGATAACGTGCTATCAGAAATATAAATTTTGCATCAAATAAACATCTCTTCCTTTGGTCTCACACAGAAGTTGAAATTTTAAAATAAGCCAATATTATCTTTTACCCTTCAGTCTGATTTATCTTAGTCCTACACATATCAGCTTCATTCATATCTCTAATTGAAGTCTAATCACTTTTTCAGTGTTTTTTTTTCAATGTGTCTTCCTATATTTTTACATTTATACATACATACACATACAGGCAGATATGTGATATGTCTATCATAGGGAATTCTGTTCACAATGTTTGTTGTTTTTTTTTCTGTGGGCAGGGGGCAGGGGGGAATTGTATGGGCTGGGAACTGAACCCAGGTTTCCTGCATGGTGAACAGAGAATTCTACCACTGAACTACCCATGCACCCTGAGTTTTTTCTGTGTTTTTAACAGTTGCTATGGGGGTGAATGTTGAATTTCATACTGTAGAAATCCAGCTCTGAGTCTCAGGTATCACACAAATACCCAAAGTTCCAGGGAACTACCATGTTATACACAAAGAGCACAGCACCTCAAAATTTAGAAATAACAGTTACAACTCCAGAATAGATGAGTCTGCTGTAAGAACTTACAATCTAGGAACCTTTATAATAGGTCTTCACCTGATAACTTATGTTCTAGAATTCAATTATCAGAGTTTGCACATTATAGTTAGTCCATATTAGTGAGGCATTACAGTGTTAAAGTATTTGTCTTTTCATTTCTGGTTTATTTCATTCAGCATACTGTCTTCAAGGTTCACTCACCTTGTTACATGTCTCACACTTCATTCCATCTTGCAGCCACTGAGCAGCGCACTGTATGCATACACCACAGTTCCCCCTTCCATTCCTCAGTCAACACGCCCTTAGGCCACCTTCATCCGTTGCAAAAGCTGAACCGTGCCAAGGTTTTCACTTTCTTCATGGTGTCCTTTTAAGCACAAAAGTTTTTAGTCTTGATAAATTCCACCTCATCTATTTTTTTCTTTGGTTGCTTGTGTTTTTATTGTCATATCTAAGAAATCATTGCCTAATCCAAGGTCACAAAGATTTACTCCTGTCTTCCTCTAAGCACTTTATAGTTTTTAGCTCTTACACTTAGGTCTATGGTCCTCTTTGAATTAGTTTGTGTATGATGCGAGGTAGGGTCCAACTTCATTCTTTTGCATGTTTATATCCAGTTGTTCCAGCACCATTGTTGAAAAGACTGTTCTTCCCCCACTGACTTGTCTTAGCATCCTTGTCAAAAATCAACTGACCATAAATGTAATGGCTTATTTTTGGACTCCCAATTCTAATACCATTGATCTGTATGTCCATTCTTATGCCATTATCATACTGTCTTGATTACTGTAGCTTTGCAGTAAGTTTTGAAATAAGGAAGTTGAATCCTCCAGTTTTGCTCTTCTCTTTCAAGTTTGTTTTTGCTCTTCTGAAGGGATGATGTTGAATTTGTAGATCAATTTATGGAATACTCCTATCTTAACAACATAAACTCTTCTAATCTGTGAACATGGGATATCTTTTCATTTAGTCTTCTTTGATTACATTTAACAATGTTTTATAGTTTTTGCTGTACAAGTCTTGTACTTCTTTTGTTAAACGTATTTCTAAGTATTTTATTCTTTTTGATTATACCATAAACAGATAATTTTCTTAATTTCATTTTTGGATTGTTCTTTGATAGTGTGTAAAAATATAATTGATTTTGCATATTAATTTATGTTGTATGCTTGCTAAACTCATAGTCTTAAGTTCATTATTTCTTAACATGTCTTAGAAGGCCCTTTGTATTGAGCCCCCTCTCTTACCTCTTCCGAGCCCTCTCATCTCTCCCAGCTGGGGCTTTAGGCTTGGCCATATTGAGCAAATATTTTTTTTTAATTTTTATTAATAAAATCAATCAACATACAATATGAACATTCTTTTTTCATCACATAGTTGTATATTCATCATCATGATCATTTCTTAGAATATTTTCATCAATTCAGAAAAAGAAATAAAAAGAAAACAGAAAAGAAATCATACATACCATACCCCTTACCCTTCCCTTTCATTGATCACTAACATTACAATCTACTAAATTTATTTTAACATTTGTTCCCCCTATTATTTATTTATTTTTAATCCATATGTTTTACTCATCTATCTGTCCATAAGGTAGATAAAAGAAGCATCAAACACAAGGTTTTCACAATCACACAGTCACACTGAGAAAGCTATATCATTACACAATCATCTTTAAGAAACACGGCTACTGGAACACAGCTCTACATTTTCAGGCAGTTCCCTCCAGCCTCTCTGTTATGCCTTAACTAAAAAGGTGATATCTAATGTGTAAGAATAACCTCCAGGATAACCTCTCAACTCCATTTGGAATCTCCTACACTATCTATAAGAAAATAACTATTGGATTTGATAATAAACATGTTCTCACAGACAAAAAAAAAATCCCAAAATAGTTTAGTCTAATGCCATATAAGGATCAGTCTCACTGTCTTTATAATCCAAAACTGACTGAAAGAATGATTTGCTGACAGCTGCTCTATAAATATTTACTGAGACAAAACAGTGGAGTTCAAACTCCTTCATTCCATAGAACACCTAAGCATTTGCTAATATAGCAAGACAGAGAGAGAAGGAGAGGGTAAAGAAGACAAAGAAGGATAGCATAAGCAGTTACAATCTGAATTTTATTTTACTCTTCTGCATCTTCTCTTTTATACTCTTTACCTTCCTTACAGTCAAGGTACTCTAAGATTCTCAGACCTACACACACACACAAAATACTCACTGATATAAATCTCTGTCTCTCTTTAGAGACTCCCCTTGCCTAGCACTTTCCCCTTAACTGACAAGACACAAAATGCAGTGAGTTAACTGACCTTCCAACTTGTCATTACACAGTTCTCTAGTTCCAAACAAATTTGGAATGATCAGGCATAGACCCAGATTAGACTGTGGAGGTCTGCTTCCAAGGCTATAAAGTTACAACAGAAGGTGTGGCATTCTGGCAGTAGAGCTACCCCACAGTTCCAGAGTGGTCTTTCCTGCCCTTCCTCCCTACCCCCTTTAACCCTGAAGACCCTGATTCCCTCCTTTGCCAAAATGCTCTGATTTTCTGTTTCCACGTCATTATTTCAGCTCACGCCTATACTGTTCAGTTACCTGCGTTTTCTAATTTTCCTATAATAAAGATGTACTGCTCTTGGAATAAGAGGGGATAACTCAGTTATTTTTTTTTTAAGTACCATAGTCCCCTAAGAGTAGATGACATACACATCCTCTTGTAAATCTAAATCAGCAAGAATTTTGCTATTTATTAGGTAGTGATTTTAGACTTTAAAAATAAATAAAACTTGGCTGAAATTTACATTTACTTTTACAGTTTCTTGCCCCCGTCAGGCAAACTTAAAATGACCTCATGGTGGGGAAAAAACCTGTGTAGCTTTTAAAATTTGTCATGTGCTATAAATCTCTGTATCTGACAAGATTTTAAATCACAAAGCACATACACTTAAAACTTTCTTATTAGGCACCATAAATAAAAGGAAAGCCATTTTGACTTGGCCTGCAGAGTGACTGATTTCCTTCCTACCTCCTCATTTTCTTTAAAACAGAGAAAGAATGAAGTGCATTTGTCTACATTCAGTCCACCAAACCTTCTCCAACAGGATATCTCCATCCGCTGCCTGCTTTTTGTTCACTGCTTGTAACAGGAAAACTCGCTTTCCTGCTTTCTCAATACCAAATGGGTCAGTACAGTGAGGGAAAACATCCCCTCAAAACCCACCCCAAGGTTACCCAGAAGGCAAGAGAAACAAAAGCTGGTCCATTCTTTCCCCAAATATTCCACTGGCAGGCAGCCGAGGACTGCACCAGTTCAGTGGTTTAATATCCTGTCGCTTCAGCGGAAAAGAAAGAATTATGAAGCTGCCAGCCCAGAGTGCCAGAATCTACTCTGCTGGTGTTAATATTTGCTGGGCATCCATCAAGATACCATCTTTCACAGAGAGAAAAACCAGCCACTGTCAGACAAGTGACCAAATTAGGAAAAGGCCTACATAAAGGTATGTGGCTTAAAAAAACTATCAACAGAAGGAATCATTCTCCACCTTAGAAGACTATGAGAGAAGGATTCAGGAAACAAAAGAGAAGAATCAAAGTTAAGGTTTTTGCAATATGTCAAAGCAAGGAAGAACATGGAAAAATAAAAGCTAAAAAACAATCTCTGGAGAAAGCCTTGACTAAAAGAGGAAGAGAGAAATGAGACAAAATAAAGTTTCAGTGGCTGAGAGATTTCAAACAGTCAAGAGGTTATTCTTATGCATTATATAGATATCCCATTTTAGTTTTGGGTGTATTGGAATGGCTGGAGGGAGGTACCTGAAACTTCGAGCTTTGTTCCAGTAGCCTTGATTCTCAAAGACGATTGTATAAAGATATAACTTTTAAAATGTGACTGGGTGATTGTGAAAACCCTGTGTCTGATGCTTCATGGGCAGATGAGTAAAAAAAATGTGGATAAAAAATAAATAAATAATAGGAGGGATAAGGGGTAAAATAAATTGGGTAGATAGAAATACTAGTGCTCAATGAGAGGGAAGGGTAACGGATATGGTATATATAAGTTTTTTTCTCTTTTCATTTCTTTTTCTGGAGTGATGCAAATGTTCTAAAAAATGATCGTGGTGATGAATATACAACTATGTGATGATATTGTGAGCCACTGATTGTACACTATGTAGGGACTGTATGTGCGTGATGATGTCTCAATAAAAAAAAAATCTCTAGAATCAAGTTCTGATACATACTATAACATGGATGAATCTCGAAGACATCATGTCAAGTGAAATAACCAGACAGAAAAAGACGAATAATATATTATTTCATTTATATAAAATACCTAGAATAAGCAAAGTCAAAAACAGAAGGTTGGGTGCACGGGTAGTTCAGAGGTAGAATGCTCACCTTCTGTGCAGGAGGAGTGGTTCAATTCCCGGACCATGTACCCAATAAAAACAAAACAAAACAAAAAAACAGAGGTTACCAGGGGTGGGCTGATGAGGGAGGTGGGCCAGGAGGAAAGATGAGGAGTTAATGTTTAATGGGTAAAGAGTTTCTGTTTGAGGAGATGGAAACAGGTTGATGGATGGTGTTGATGGAACAATACTGTGAATGCAATTACTATTACTCAATTGTATACATGTTAGCGGCCAAAATGAGAAATTTTCTATTGCATATATGCTACTACAATAAAAATTTAAAAAAAGAAAAGCAGTCTTTGGTTACGTGGAAAGAAGTGATACCCTACTCATGTTTAGTAAGCCAAAACCCCTTATACTGGTGATGAGCAACAGCCCCTACTCAAATTACAGAAAACACCTTCCCAGCATAGACAGCCCAGCCAAGAGGACAAAACACATATTCCTACCAAACTGGGGTCCCTATTGCACAAAACAGTCACATCTACTTTCTCTTACTTAGAGAAAAAGGGCAACAAAATAAACTGCCTAATTATAAATCCTGTTTCTAAAGAATTGTTTACATCTACCATTTTTAAAGGCATCTTTAATTTTCCCTTAAAAGGGGGAAAGGATGTTTCAGAAAACTGATATGAAGTCAAAATGTCAGCCTTGGAAACGCAGAGTTGGAGAAGGCAGTTGTATGTGGGGCCTTTATAGTTACTTAAGCACACACACTGAATATGACTGGATATTTTAAAGAGGACTAGATGGTTTTTAAAGTTGTTTGCTTTACCCTAAACATTCTCTTAAAAATGAAGGCCCCTGACACCTGCTAATCCCCTTCTCTGGAGGTTCTTTATAGCAAGAGATGAGATTCTCATCTGTCTGGTTTATCTGAAAGCAAAGGGCTAAATAAACTGTGCACTTAACTCCCCTCCAGGCCTATGTAACAGCGATGGGTGTTCTCAGATTTCTGAAAACCCTCCTAGTCCCGCTTGGCTGGAACCTAAGATTTAATGCTTCCTGCTTCACAACATCACCTCGCCACTAAGCTCCAAACTCAACTGGCATTGGGGGAAGAGGGATTATCAATACATTTATTGAATAAATAAATACCTTAATCTAACCAGGTTCAAATACATATCAAATTTATCCCAAAATACTTTTTACACATAATAACCTCTTCCTGTACTTCAGGTCATTACCTTTTACCTAAATTACAGCAAAACCTCTAAACATATCCAAACCCCCAGCTCTCTGTCCACCCCACTCCTAATCATGCCCAAGCCACTAAGCTCCATCCACACAGCCACCATAGTCCACGGCAAAGCTCTCATCTTGGTGCCTTCCAGCTCAATTCAAAAACAAAAAACAAAAAACTTTCTCAAATTCCACAAAGAATAAAGTAAATACACTACCACCTGGCTGTTGTCCACTGTCCCCCCTCCTCGAGGGATCCTAGTCTGTTCAATTAACTTTCTCTGTGTTTCACCAGATTCTACTCACTGTTCCCTAACACACTCCATGATTTCCTTCACTCATGCAGGCTCCTCCACCTAAATGAAGAACACCCTCATCTCACTTTCATCTGTCAGCTCAAATGCCATTTCCTTTAATTAAGCTTTTTTACTGATTTCCTCGTCTGGAGGTAATATCTCAACCGAGGCCCCTTTAATACTTTACTTATAATTCTAACGATACAATCTTCTATTTAAAGGTAGACCAATCTTATTTTGCAATCTTCTCTTCCCTATAGTTGTTCAGCCATGTGGGACAGGATCAGACTTATTCATCCGAGTTTCCGTAAGCACCCAGCACAGTACTTGGCACATAGTAAGGATTCAACAAATGTGTCAATTAATTTGATGAATATGTGAAATTAAAAATCTATCCATTCAGATATATGTGGGAAACCGTTTTCAACATCTACAACATACATGTGCATATATCTATTTGTCAGTCAAATACTTGCTCAGCTCTTGTCCCAGGGGATCATCAGTATGAACCATAAATGTTTGTCATGGCAAGAGACAAAAAAAAAGCTAAAACTAAATAAAAAGCAAGCTTAAACCAAGTGCATGAACGCTTACACAAGGACCAAGATTACTTTCCTCTCACTGAAAAAGTGGTACTTTTCTAGAAACAATGATCAATACTATTATCAGTTTCCATTAGCCCCACTGCAATCAGCATAATAGTGTCATCAGGCTTCCAAAAGCCCCTAAGCTAAAAGGATTCAATATCTTTAGCAATCACTAAAACCCCAAGTAACAGCACCATGCAAATCTGTGTTCCATGGAGCTTAAAGTCACTGATAATTTTGCATAAAAAACTGAATTTTCTTTTCATGCATAGTTCTCACAATCAATTCAGATTATTTTTAATCTGGTGCTCCACAAAAACTGGTTTCATTTTCAGTTCTGAAGAAAGCAGAGGTTTCACAATTCTTACATGCTAAACTATGGTAATATAAAAAAAAAAAAACTACAATACTGTACTATTCTATTATTTGGCATAAGTTTAATATAGCTTCTGGGGTAAATCAAAGACATAATCAAGATTTCAATCCCTGCATATTTGGGGGATCTTTGCACCTGGGGAATATGTTCTAGATGCCAAAAGAAATAAATCTCTTAAATGCCAAATTTGTTTCCTCTAGTTAATGTCAAAGTAAATTACAAGTGTACAACTAAAAAAAAAATTTTAGTTTTAGGACTTTTTAGGATGATAAAAGCTACATTACTATAAATATAAAGTCTCCCCTCCAACCTCTCTAGCCTATTCCTTTGGGCTCTGACCACAATCCTCATTGAACTCTTATCATAGCAGTGATTTTCCCCTGTCCCTACACAATGTTTTCATAAGAAAAAACTCTTCATCACTACTCCTACAACTAAACATTCATATCAAACTTCATATCTTCCACATCTCAGCAAAGCATAATAACAGATGTGTAGGTTCTGGTATGTTTCTATTCCCCAAAAGCTGAAGGGTCTCAGTACCTTCCCCTATACTCTATCTCCACTGATCGCGACCTCCCTTCTTTCCCCTGCGGTACAAAATGGCCAAGGGGAATACCAACCCAAAGCTTCCTAGGTCCAATCCATGCTCCTTCTCCCCCTCCAGACTACACACTCTTTGAGAAGAAAGTCTGTGTCTTTGTCTTCATCAATATTTATCCTTTTGTGTTTGTTGAATGAATGAATGAATGAATGGCCAATGACAACTGGGGATCTGAATACTGAATATTGAATACTGAAGCACAACAACTTCTTAAAAACTAAAATAACATTGTATTTTTGTCTGCTAATAACATTGTTAAAAACTCAAATATATTTGTCTCAAGATCTGCTAAGATCTTCAACTACAAGATAAACAAGAGAAGACTGAATTCTCATGAGGCTCCAGGACAAGACCCCTGATAAGGTGGAAAAGGATCACAAAAGAAACCAAGAACAGAGAAAACTGGGTTCTATCTGGCCTCTGCTTCCACTCTTACCCTCCCAAGGTCGGGTCACTATTGACAGAAATAAGCTCCAGGCCTGCACCAGGGCAGATTCCAAATCAAAGGATTTGGTCAAAAAGAAGTAGCTTACATCAACTCAGGTTGGTCAGTGCCTCCCTTACTGTACAGGTAATACAACCGATGTGATAACCCAAGACCACAAAGGGTAACTATCACAGACAGAACCCAGTTTTTCCAACATTAAATGTAATGTTCACTGGCACATGCTGATTCTCGTAAGAAGAGGCAGGAGGATTGTGGGGTTGGTTTTGTTGGGGGCTTATTTCCCTGGACGGTACCCAGGAAAGCAAGACACCAGAACTCCATATTGTAAGGACAGAAGTCAGCATACTTCTCGACAGATTCTAACAACTAAAATCATAAAGAAAACATCTTTTATGATGTTTAGAGAGAACTCTCCCTCAAATGAGGTTCTCCATGTCTACAAGAGGAGCCCAACCCACTCCCCCACACGAACCTGTGGCATCTCCAGAAGTCTATTGTCTTCAACTTCCTTCTCTCTAGCTTTGATACCTTAAACCATGAAACCTTAGACAATGACGGGTAGTTTATTAAATGTGACTGCCCCAATTCAAGAAACTGTTAAACCATCGGCAATCCCTCCTCTCTCATGCCACTGCTTACACATTATACTAGAATGTTCTTATTCAAGTCTGCCCTATATATATATATATATATAATATAATATATTAACTCTTCCAGAGAAAGTAATAATACTGAACTGGGGTTTTTTGGGGGGTTTTTTGGTCTTCTGTTGATTTTTTAAATTTATGTATATTATATACATACATATATAATACATACATTCAAATTCCATATAATCATCCAAAGTGTGCAATCAGTGGTTCACAATATCATCATTTGGTGTGCATTTACCATCACAATCAACTTTTTCTTTCTTTTTTGGGAAAAATAGCATATATACAAGGAAGCAATAAATTTCAAAGCACATTACAACAATTAGTCATAGAACAGATTTCAGAGTTTGGTATGGTTCTCACAATTCTACATTTTTAGGGTTTTACTACTAGTTGCTCCAAGACACTGGAAATTAAAAGAAACATCAACATAACGATTCAGCAATCATATACATTTGTTAAACTTTACCTTCTCTGTATAACTCTACCACACCTTTGTTCCTAATACTAAAATTTAAATGATATTTAAGTGAGTTTTATGTGGTGATTCCTTTAAAAACTTGATACATTAATTGATTTTTCATAAAATCACCTCCAGAAAAGTGATTCTTCAATTTCCTAAGAAAAATATTATATTACAAGTATTTACTTCTGATCTTCAGGAAAAAAATAAACATTCTAACATCACTCATAATAAGAACACAAGAGGTGTTCTTAAAAGAAGAAAGAACATAAAAATGTCTAAATGAACACAATAAAGGTCTGAAAAAGATAAAGTTAACCTAAGAGTAAATTCTAGCTAGTATACTAGTTTATAAATGAATCAACTACTATAAATATTATGGCACTTCTGCTATCACCATAGGAACTCTGCTTTCAACTTAAGAAAACTAATATCTTAGAATGATAGATTAATTAAGTCCTCTAAACAAGCTCAGAAATGCAACTCCTTCCATAATAATACAATTTGAACCAAAATGCCATTTATAGCTGAATATTTATGTTAGCCAAGGCAAAGCAGCCTTAGACATAAAATGACCTAGATTAACAGAGATTATTCTATATTAAAGAATTTTAGGGAGAAAAGGCCCGGAAGGCCTTTTCTCAAGCCACATAATTATTTAAACCAAAGTAGGTGAAATCGTTATCTTCTATTGAGAACTTTACTACTAAATTGACTTTTGCTTCTTGAATAAGTCATTATTGACATTTTTTTAGACTAATTTCTAAAATTATTGTTCTTTACATCTTTTTCCCTTTCTTTCTTACACCCCTAAACAGAATTGCAAAGCTCCTTTTTTTGACTTTCAGAAAAATGAAGGTCAATTTCACCTAAAAAATGACAGAAGAACTAATGGAATATACAAGCTGGGAAGAAATCTGTGATGTAAATAGATGTTTCATTTTCTAATATTACCTGATCTACAGTCTATAAAGATACTTGGTGAAATGCAAATAAAACAAAGTAAATTCAAGTATTTTGTAAAAACGGTGGAAAATATATTCATCCAGGAGTCAGTAAACTAGACTTGGTTCTTGACTTTCATACTAACTAGCTGTATGATCATAGACAAATTGCTTAACCATTGTGGACCATTGCTCCTTGTCTGTAAAATTAGGTAGCTAGACCAGATGACCTCAAAAGATACCTTTCACCTCCAAAGCAGTATAATTTCGTGTCCACATCATGCATTTCTATCAACCCGGAGAATTCACAGTACTTTCCAAAAAAGGTACCTAATGATTCAAATTAACCATTTAAATTTCTGAGAAACTCAAAATGTTAAATTATAGTCTTAAATGTTTTGGTCCTTTAGATAATTCCTGCCATCTTATCAAGAAAACTAAGAATTACTGGGGCAACCTTAAGCAAATCACTTGATTTCTCTGGCCTTCAGTTTCCTCACTGAAAAAAGTAATAATAAAATTATCCCTGTCTACCTCACGAGATTTTTCAGAGTCTCAAGTAAGATGATTTTTTGAAAGAACTTTACAAAACTGTGACGTTTTGTATTTCATTATTAAACATGGGGCCTCCTTCTTCTGTCAGCATTTCATTAAAGCTCTTAACTGGTCAACAATATATTTGCTACCAAGATGAACATATATATACTCACCTCAGGAACACATCCTACATTAGGATTCACACCTATCCAAGCACTCAGATGCAGAAGTGCAATTTTTTAAGTACCAAACTGTATGTATTATTTATAGCACCACAATTCCCCTCCTATAATTAGTGGTTTCTTTTTCTTGATAGATTTATCTACTCACTTATAGAAATTTAAAAAATTGGAAAATACCAAAATATTTGAACCCTAATTCTAAAAAAATTGTAACTTTTTTTTAACTCTTATTATTATTTTCCCATGTTATAAATTCTCCCTTTAGGCTGCCCTCATAAATTTCAATAGCTTGCATTTACTGGATATTTAATATGTACAAGGCTCTATTCTAAGCGCTTTACATGAATCTCCTCGTGTACTCATCACACAGATCTATGGGATAAGTAGTACTATGATGCTCACTCTCCAAATGAGAAAAACTAAAAAAGTAGAACTAGGAAATGGAAAAGCTGGAATTGGAACCTTCAGAACTCAAATTCTTACCCACCATATACTACTGTCATCTTAGAAAGAACAATCCTCCTGCTAAAAACTTGATTATGTTGCTGCATTCACTCTGCTCTAGAGTTCAGGAAATAAACATTTATAAATTTAACTTATTCCTGAAACAAAACAATAGTGGCTTAATATATTATCTGTAAGATCATAAAACTTCTTCATGAACAATATATTGTTTATACTATTTTTTTTTTCAAATCAGTGGCTTTTTCCATATATACTACTTGATAGCCTTTTTTTCAACTTAGCATGGTAAGCATCTTTTCCTAAAACATTTTTATACACACGACAGAATACGTATTTTCTGTTAAGCAAAATGTATAAATAAGAATACATAAAAATCAAACTAAGTACATAATAGTTTTAGAATGAACTTCCAGTGGTCCAGGGAGAACCTGGGTGTTTCATGGACATCTTACCTCTCCGTGTGCTTTCAGATTCACCTCCAGATTAACCCTCAAGAAATAGGGGATGTCTCTAATACATGTACTGACTCAGACGGCCCTCCAATGCTGACACAACCAAGCACTATCTTAATTGCATTTATCCCTGCCAACTTCAAAGAAAGGAGGGGAGGTGGGGACAGGGATATTCAAACAAACCACTTGGCTCTATGCAATAAAGTTCTGATCAGATAGTAAGTCTCCTGGCATCAATTAACTGATAAGAAGTCAAGAAGCTGATTAAGCGACAGAGATGTAAAAGAAATAGAAACAAATTCACCACCCAAGTGCTTCTGATGGTTTGCATAACTCATGGTTCATCTGAATGAAAAGCACTTTCAGTGGCTTTATTATTTGTATTTTCGTCTTATTTTGTTTTGCTTTCAGATTAAACGAGTTACTAAATACCTAACACAAGCCTTGTATCTGTGTATTTGGTCTTTCACACATTCCTGCTTCACAGAGCTGATGAAAACAAATGTCCACAACAAAGGAAATCAATTTTACTTTGCATCAAAAAGTGTGGCTGCTTTCAAGTATTATGCAAGGATCATTCAGATTTACTAACAATCTGGCCATTTTTTTCAACTAACACCTAGGCAAACAAAGGACCAGCCCCAGAGTGATACATTCTTTATATGTGGGAGTATCGTTGAATTTATCATGGGTGTCAATGATGAACTAATGGAACCTAAGCGTAAGGAAACATATGTGGAAGCAGGAGGTAGGCTGAAATGGAGTAAAGAGAAACGAGCAGAATAATTTATTTTTCATTTATTTCAAGATAGATATTCTAAGAGTCTGCATGGCAGGAGTGGGAATGCTGAATCAAAAAAGAGAAAAATGAGATGTATCAGATGTGACATCTTCAGGACTGAGTCATCCAAAAAATATTTATTGAGCCCCTCTGTGCTGAGCACTGGTTAAAGAGAGTGAACAAGTAGTCCAGTGAGAAAGAGACATACACACACAAATAAATATATAAACTGTGCTAAGTGTTTAGCAAAAGGGAAAAGGAGTGGCCTGCCTTAGTATGAATAATTAAGGTAAGGTTTCTGATATTTACGGTAAGGTAAGGTAAGGCAATGATATTTAAGTATAGCTCTGAAGACCACAGCAAGTACCCTGACAGATGAGGGGGCAGACAGGAAGAGAGAGATGAGAGCTTCTGCCAAGGTCTTAGGGCATGAGGGAGCTTGGCAGACATGAGAATCTAAGACTAGCCAGTGAGCAATGAAGAGTGGTGCCTGATAGAGTCCTTACAGTATAAAGGAAAAGTCTGTATTCCAAGAGCAATGGGAAACACTAGTGTTTAAAGGATTAAGAACTGAACCTAGTATCTTAAGGATGGAGCAAGAAAGGAAGCAAGGAGACCCCACTCCCTACTAGGACACTCCCTACAGAAAGAAGGGGACGATAGACAGCAGGAGCAATTAGTGTTGCTCTCTCAATACTCCTAGTTCTTCTGGGTCCATAGAAAGGACTGCACTTCTCCACCCTTTGGAATTAGGTATGGTACTTGACTTGCTTTAGCCAATAAAGTATGAACAGAAATGACCAAGTGGAAACTGTGAGAGCCAATGAGGGAGGGCTTCATAACACTACCCTCTCTGTTCCCCCATAAAGACCCAACATACTCAAGATGGTGACTGTCCCATCAACCAAAGTTCCAGAGTAAGGACAACATGAAGCCAGGCCCCAACTCACACTCAAAGACATCCTGAGGGAAAAATAAACCTTTGCTTTAAGCCACTGAGATTTTGCCTCATAATGTCTGATGCAGAAATGGAACTTAACGGACACAGTGATGATTGAATAAGGAAAGGAAAAGAAGATGAATAAGTGAGGCAACAGAGGGGTTAGAAATTTCAAGGCTGACCACTATGTAATAGCGTCTCTCACTAAAGGAAGCAAGAATGCAAAAAGAGGAGCTTGGTTTTGGAATAAAAGGTGTTTAATATACAATGAATTTAAGGGGCTGTAGCACAGGCAAATACATGTATTTGAAGCTGGGGTGGGGGTGGAGGGATTAGAACTGAGTAAAGATTCAAAAATTGTTTGCAATGAAGGTGATGGAGATCATTTCGGAGTGAAGGAAAGATTAAATTCTATAAACCAACTGTAGAGAACACATCCTTTAAAACCGTCCCTGTATGGTGAGTGTAGCAGCAGGACACAGCAGAGAAGACAAAAATAATACATCACAGAGGAAGAAGGAGAATGAAGAGAATCCTATTTTGCATGAGGTTGGTGAATGGTATCAAATGCTGCAGGTAGAGAAGATGAAGAGATGAGCACTGAGAGGTAACCCCATACTGAGGACAGAAGTCAGTTCACTGGGGCTAAGGAGTCTGTGGGTGGTGAGGAAGCAGAGGAAGACCAAACAAGAGTGGAAGTAAAGAAGAGAAATAGGTGAGCAGACAGAAGGAATCACATGGTCCAGAAAAGGTTTAACAGCATAAGGAGAGAAATGAAGTCAAATAGAGCCTGTAACAAATAATCTCCGTCTTAGTGAGCTTAGAGCTTCTCTTCTCTCTACCACCTGCTAATATCTGAGAGATTTTATTTCAAATGACTTAAAATTACAGGTGCTAAATTATAAAATAGGAATAAAAACCACCACATTGTAATAATATCCATCTTTGTCCTGAGGACTACATGAACTATGGTATGTGACAGAACACACTTACCACAGCACATTCTCAAAAATCTCTCTTCTGTCAACATTATCTTAAATAGTAAAAAGTAATACACATTTATTGTAGAAAATACAAAGAGCTATAAAGACAAAATGTGAACTTCCCATAACTCCGTAACCAAAGATAACGATGGTTAACATTCTAGCTTTCTGGTTCATGCCCAAGACTAAACACAAAAACATCATACTTACAGCCATTCAACTGATCTGCATGAAAAATTCACACTAAAGAAAAATTATTTTATGATAGATATACATTTAAAACTTAATTCTTATCGAACCTATATTCTATACTGTATAGTATAGCCTATGTCTAAAATAATATATAGTTTTAATCTTTGAGCTTCTTTGGAATAAAACAAACCCAATCAGACATTGTGGCTAACAATCTTTTTCTTTACATCCTTCCCACTTTTTTGTTCCTATATACACAGCTTTTAAAAAATAATTTAATTATGCTGTGTTTATAATTTTATAGCACAGTTTTTATTGCCATAATAGTAATTTTAACTACAATGAACCACATTTATTGAGTGCCTACCAACTGTTCAGAGAAGAGTTCTGAAAGTTTTGTAAGAATTCGCTCATCTAATTCTCACAAAAATTCTAGGAATGAGTACTATTATTCATCTACTTTTTTTTTGGTGGGGGGGTACATGGTCTGGGACTCGAACCCGGGTCTCCCACATAGCAGGTGGGCATTCTAACCACTGAACTACCTGTGCACCCTCATCTATTTTTCAAATAAGAAAAAAATGAGGCTGGAGAGGTTAACCACCTTGCCTGAGCTCACATAACTGGTTAGTAGCAAAGGGGTAACTGAACCCAAACTGTATGGTCCAAAGCCCCTACCCTTAACCACAAGTTCCCACTGTTTTCCAGCACTGTTTTGTAAGAGTTTTCTCAAGTTATTATTCTTCTAAAACAAGAATACAATGACTTCAGAAGTAGTCCATGCTGCACAATTTTAGACAATGGTTAAGACCTTGAGGTAGTTTACAACTGGTCAGTATTTTACATTTTCTGCCCCAAACAAATAGCACCATAACTTCAGACACTCTGCTTTATGCAAATTTCAGGTAGTCCTTAGAAGAATTGGGTCAAAAAACATGAGCATGTTAAAGTTCTTGGTATATATAGCCAAACTGCAAAAAAGTTTAACATCCATCATGTTATAAAACTCCAGGGACATAATTCTCATGCAATGCTAGGTGAATGAGGTCTTCTGGAGTTGTAGAATGGTGATGTGGCCTTGAAAACGAAAGGGCCTGGGTCACCCCATCCTTGCAAATACTTGGCTTTAATCTTTCCTATCTTTACAAATTTGTCAGGAAAAAATGACAACTTGTTTTAATGAATGTTTCTTTAATTATTAATAAGACTAAACACTTTTCTGCTCTTTTCTTGGCTGTTTTATTGTCTTTGAGGAACTGCCTATTAATGTCTTTTCCCATTCTTCTGGATGATTTATCTTTTTAAAATTGATTTGAAGAGCCTTTAGTACATTAAAAACTTAACAGTATGACTGAGATATAAATACAGATAAATAGAGGATAAATATTGTTTCTAAGCTTGTTAACGTTTAAATACACAGTACTTGTGAAATACAAAACAGAATTTTAGTTTTCAGCTTTAGTTTAACACAGGCAGCCAGCAAGCAGAGTGCTTAGGAGGGAGGACAGTGCCCAAATTCACACCCAGCCCCTCTATTTACAGTTGTGTAACCTTGAGGTGACTTATTCTCCCTTATGTAAAGCCCTAACACAGATCCTAGGATGCAGTAAATGCTGGCTCCAGGTAAATTTAGTCCAGATACTCAATCTTGTCTTTTATTAACAGAAAAAGAGCTTATGTTTGTTAAGCACTAACTGGTAAGTACTTTGCATGCATTATCTTATTCAATCTTTATAAAAACTCTCTAAAATAATACCTAACAATCCCAATTCTCACATGAGCAAACTGAAGCTTAGGTAAAGTAACTTGCTCAAAGGCTTCAGCTAATCAGGTGCAAAGCCAAGTCTCAACTTCAAAGCCCAAGACAAACTGGTTTCTTCCTGGATTTTCACGCTTTAAAATCCCTCCTCAACCATGTTTTATGTTGTTTCTCTTACTTATGTATTATACACCTAACTCTTGAATTTAGTTATAATTACCAGGGCATTCTAAACATTTGCTCAATCTTAGCTTTTTCTGGAAAAAAAAAAAAAGTCTTCCTTAATTTTGCATCTCCCAAGTTCAGTTCAACTCTTCTAGTACACCCATTCCCTAATACTTCTTCCTTTATTCTCTGAAGGACACATTTGACTCTTTAAATGTGTCCCTTCATATCATAATCCATCTTTTTGTAGACAACTGACCTGTCCACCTGTTTAGATCTAAACCCTTCATGGGCAAGTGCCTGATCTAACACAACAACCTATCCTCAGCACCCAGCCAAGTACAAGCACAGAGCAGGCCCTCAATAAATGTGGATAAAGATTTCACAACCCCATCCCTCCCTTTTCACATTCAAAGTATCACTAATGTCCTCCTGTCTTCTAATATTCAAATGGACCAGAAACCACAGAAATAGAGTCTGTTGTTGATTATCTATTAATAATTGGAGATAGGCCTCCACCCTGCTTCCTGTATTCTGGGACATTTTTGTTTGTTAAGGTTCCACCTAACGGTGGAAAAAGATGGGGAGGTGAAGCTCAGGCCAGTTCAGTTGTCCATTTACTAACATATCTGATTTTAAATTACAGCCAAAATGAGGTTTTAGGTTACCTGCAGATTTCAAACATCACTACCCATTGGGTCTCACATTACCTCAGATAATGCTGTAATCTTGAGCTGAATGAACTGGGAGTGTAGGGGAGGCCCCAAGCACATACTCTGGTAGTTATCCTCCCACCTTCTGTCCATCCTCCAGGAACACAAAGGAAAATTTAGCAATGATTTGACTTGGTTTTGTTTCATTTCATATTGCTGGATCTCAAAGGACTGTGGAATGGTATCACTAGCAGGGGTAACAATCCAAGGAGAGTATTTTGAAGCTGAACATATTTAGGTAAGATCAGTTGGGAAGCCAGGTAGCCAGATGACTTGTACATCAATATTCAAGGCACAGCTGGCAAACCCAGGCAGAGTGACATGTTATAATATTTACACAAATCTTTCAGAGAAAGGGTATTTAGGCCTCGGATGGTATATTAATTTAGATCTAGGCCATTATAATACTGTCTTAAATTCCTCGAGGAGCTTCAAAAGCAATCACAACTTAACCCTGCTCAGGGAATTCTAGCTTTTCTTCTGAGCTTGCAGGCATTTTGAATGTGACGCCCCTCCTAACTCTTCTAAATCATGGAAAGCTGACTCTGAAATTTTTAGGATTTTTTTTTATATAACCAAAAAATCATAAATTATTTTTCCTACAATTAGGAATACTACTAGTAGCAACTCTACTACTGTTATAAAAGTGGCTTAAAATCAAAGTCTGTTAGTGGAGAAAGGGAATCTAGACGTAATCTAGCATAGTGCCCTCATTTTATAGAACAGAAAGTCGGAGGTTCAGAAAAGTTAAGCAACTGCCCAAGGTGACTCAAGAAGCTATTGGAACAGGTGCTAGGCATTAAGAGCTTTATATAAATATTCTTCACAACAACCCTATAAAGTAAGCATGATATGACTATCTCCAGTTCACATGTGAGGAAACTGAGGTACAGTACTGTTAAGTTACATATCTAAGACTGTACAGATGGGAAAAGGAAGAGCTGGGATTGCAACTCAGTTGGTCTGACTATAGCATCCATGCTCTGAACTACTAAACCTCTGGTATTAAAATCCAGGATTCTTCAGCCCACATAGCATTTTCTCCTTCATGAATAATTCAGAGGATTGTGAAAGAGCCAAACATTTGAAAAGGTCCATAAATCTTGTTTGCATCCTGATTAGAAAAAAAGTAACAATCAAAAATATTTTTTTTAATAATCTGGGTGCATCAACAAATTATTGTTAATTTTATTAAAATGACACTACAGTTATGTATGAAAATATCCACATATTTTAGCAATACATAGCAGGTATGCAGGCTGAAATGACATGAGGCCTGGCAGTCACATTGAAAAATAAAACAGAAAAAAACAGACTGATGAAGTAAGTTTGGCAAAATCTTGATAACTGTGGAATCTGAGTGATGGAATGTATTATAGTTTTGTATGTTTATTATCAATCTTTTCAAACTAATTAATGCAAAATTATTTTAGGGCAGGCCACAGTGGCTTAGCAGGCAGAGTTCTCACCTGCCATGCCAGACACCCAGGTTCGATTCCCAGTGTCTGCCCATGTAAAAAAAAAAATATATATATATATATATATATACACATATATATATAGCAAACCTGAACCCAATATGAAAAAAATTAATATGTCAAACAATGAAAAAGTTGAAAAAAAATAAGATGTCAAACAATGAAAAAGTTAACAGCACATGTCACTTTTATATTTTAAAATTTATCCAATGGCAGTCTTTATTACCACTGAACTATTTTATTTCATAATGCTTCTGATCTCATCACCATATACTCATCAATACTTGAAGTATGGGAAGAGCTAGTTAAATCCATACACTGTTAATTTTATTTTAGTCTATATGCAGAACTGCTTTAATTAGTCAGCTAGTTAAGAATATTTATTGAGCCATTTACTATCTTGTAGACATTGTACTCATGCTGGTCCAAGTTATCAAAGACAGAGTAGAGTAATACCTCCATCCAAGCACAGGTTGACAGCCCATGGGATTCTGAACCCTGGCTCGGTTTTTATCTCTGCGCCCTGTAAGGATCAGGATTACCTTCTTAGATTCTCATTCCACAAAGTTGGGCCAGAACTTTGTGGCAGGTGCACCTGCTATGACCTCCTGGAAGACACTGAGATGCAGTAAGAAGTATGTGGCGGCTCACTACCTGAGGGGAAACGGGGGTGGTAAGGATGGTTGAGGCTGGATAATTTTTGGTATCTATAAGTTATTTCAAACTGCTCCTTCTGCAATGCAGAACCACTGCAATACATTTCCCATTCAGCCAGGAGTCCTACACTCCAAACTAGGCCCACCTGTTCTCCCACACTTTATATTTGTTTAAACAACATGAATTTCATCAGAGAAGTGACTAAATACACTCAAGACTTAAGAGGACACCAGACAGGGCAGGCCAAGGTGGCTCAGCAGGCAGAGTTTTTTGCCTGCCATGCTGGAGACCCAGGTTTGATTCCCAGTGCCTACTTATGTTACAAAAAAAAAAAAAGAGGACACCAGACAGTCATTTGGTGATCATGCTGTCCACAGATGCCACAGATTTTTACCGGGAATCAAGAAAATAGATGTTCCTTCAAAGTATCACGAGACAACACAGAAGTATGTCACACAGGGCAACGGACATAAGATTACTATCAGTAGGCTATCCTTTGACAGAAAGGGGAGATATTCAAGGTCTCTTGCACATGTGTAATTAGCCTGTGTTGACATTTCTGAACTCGATTTGATGGCTTATTAAACAAGTACTGCCTCTTCAATCACGATGTCAGCACTTTAACACTGTAACATGTTTTATCTACTTTTCTTTTCCCTCAAAAGACTGATGAAGACCAGCAGCCCCTAGATGAAAGAACCAAGTTTTGTGTGAGAAGAGAAGTCTTATTACAGACATTGTGGGCTTTATCCTTAATATAAACATGTTAGGAACAAAGTTAGGAAGAAACATGAAAAAGTTAGAATCAGCATATCCCAAATAACTCCAAAGAGTAGGAGAAAGATCAAAGGTGATGGCAGAGTTATACAGAGAAGGTCACGTTAACAAATGAGTATGAATGCTGAATCATTATACTGATATTTCTTTTAGCCTCCAGTACCTTAGAGTAGCTAGAAGTAAAAACCCAAAATTGTGGAACTCTCTGAAATCTGTTCTACAACTAATTTTAGCGATGTGCTTTGGAATTTGCTTTTTGGTATATATGTTCATTTTTTATAAAAAAAGAAAAAAAGTCGATTGTTGATGAATGCACAGCTATATGATGACACCATGAACCACTGATTGTGCACTTTGGATGATTACGTGGTATGTGAATATATAATATATATCAATAAAAATAATTTTTTAAAAGTGTAATTACTAATAAAGTTGAATATTTATCCTAGGCTAACCAGCTTTAAAAAAAAAAGTTACGAAGATGGAGAATGGTATACTTACACCAAAGCAACAGAAGTTAGCGTTCAATCATGGAAGAGATGGCCAAGTTCTAGTCTGTTACCACCCCCCGCTCTACTCCTTACCATCAACTGATCAACTTCACTGTAACAGGAAAATAAAATCCCTGTTATTACTGAGCAAACTGGAGGCTGGACTAACACACGTGAGAAATCTAGAGTTAGTTGGCAGAACTGGCAAAGGAGAGAAAAATCCAACTGAGCAAACTGGATATGGAAATCAGCCACGCTTCATCTCCATTCTCCACAAACATCATTGATGCAATCCTACGTGTGCCCAGGAAGGATACCAATCTGCCACCAAAAAGGTGCCTCCACCCATGTATTTCGGGACCCACTCTGGTATAGCTCCTACTCCCCCACCCCCACCCCCAACACACACACACACAGTGCCACCAAACCCAGATAATCACTTCGGAGGCCTATCTTCTTGCACTGTTCTAACAAACAACACAAGTCACCCACCCACAAACAAATCCCTTTCAAGAAAACAAATGCCTACGACAATGCAAGGAGCTGCTAAAAGTTTCCAGCTGCCCTGCAGAGCATGCTGCTGTTCAAACGTCGCTGGGAAGAACAGCCCCACTCCTGTACAATCCAAGCAACCCGAGTACTGCGTTTCCAAATATAGCAGGACTTGCCCTGGCTGTGGAAAAGTTGATTTAAAACTTCATCTTCGTCACATCCAGAGGCCTATTGGCTAAAAATTTTCTGTCAAAACCAAATTAATTTGGTGGTTGCTTATTTCAAAACCCCCAAATTAATGGTAATTTGCACCAACGCTGAAATTACCAAGGGTTCTTATCAGGCCCCGTGACCCTTCAAAAGAGGATGCCAGTTTGTCAGCTAGGGAAGCAGGTGTGTGTGTGTGTGTGTGTGTGTGTGTGTGTGTGTGTGTGTGTGTGTGTGTGTGTGTGTGTGTGTGTGTGTGTGTGTGTGTGTGTGTTTATGGTGGGGCCATCTCCCACCCTGAATGGAGGAAGCCCGACCTCCAACTTCCCGTGCGTCCCCCAAGGCCACAGGTGCCAAGTTCCTCCAGAATACTAGAGGTGGAGGCTGTTGGAAGGATAAAGGTGAAAGAAGAGTAATTTCCCAATTGGCAGAAGGGAAGAAACTGATGAGGGGTTGCGGGGGCTGGGGAGGTGGTGAGAGATGGCGCCCCAGTAAATTTACCCCCAGCAAATTTCCCAGGAGGGAAGGGGCAGCAATGAGGAGGACCCCCAAACGCCAAGAAAAAGTCTGTGAGTTGCTGCCCCTACAAGAACATCCCTTCTCTCCATTCCGAAGCTACCCCTCCCGCCCGCCTTAATCCTGAGACCCAGGAGGGTCGGCGGCTCCGCCTTAGCCCGTCCGACTTAAAAGAACGTGAAGGAGGTGACCGCGCGGAGGGCGCCAGGGGAGGTGCTGCGCTCGCATCCAGCCCCAGGCCCACAGGGCTACCTGCGCTCGCCAACCCCCTTTCTCCCGCTCACTCACCAGGAGTACAGAGCCGCGCACCACCTCGGACACGCTCTGCCGCAGCTCGGCGGCGGTGCCCGGCTTACTCAGCGCCCGGGTGAACTTCCGAGTCTCCGCCGGGGCGGGGAGCAGCGGCGGCTGCGACATCCTCACCTCCACCGCCGCCGCTTTCCCCTGCTCCCGAAGCTCGGCCGGGCTGCACCGCCGCCAGGTGCACCCTCCGCGGCCCGCCGGGTCAGCCGCCGGCTCCCGGCCCCGCCGCCTTCCTGCTTCTCCCGCCGCTCGCTGCGCGTTTGGCCGGCGCAGCTCGAGGTCGCGCCCTTCGCGCCGCGATCACGCTCCCAGGCGCCCACTTCGGCGTCCGCGGCCCCCTGCGCCCTGGGCAGAGCCTGGACTCGCTCGGATAGACGGTGTGTGTGGTGGTGGCGGTAGCGGCTTCCCCATGCCACCAGCCTGCCTCAGCGACCACTCTTCGGGCCGCCTCCTCAGGGCGGGGTGTCCGGCGCGGCGCGGGAGGGGCGGGGCGGCAGGCGGAGGAGGGGCTGGCGCCGCCGGACTGTGAGCCGGGCAGGTCGGCCTGTCAGCAGCGGTGCGGGAGTGCGGTGGCCCTGCGCGGAGTAGCGCAGCCTACGGGATCTCGGGCGGGGAAGGAGGGGAGGCCCGAGTGGCACGTCCGAAGATCCGAGACGCGGACGGCTCACGCCGCCGGGAAAGCTCACAGCCCTGGGCTGGAGACTGAGTCCCGGGAACCAGCGCCTGGTCACCAGGCCCCTGTCCTTGGAGCCCTGCAAAGCTAATGAGGACCCTGGGCTCACTGGATGGGTCCGGGTTCGAGGGCACTGTGCCCTGCCCCCAAACCCCCGTGTGTACTAGGCGTCCGTAGGAACGAGCCGGGGGGCTCTGCGAGGACCGAGGTTTTTAAAAAGTGGCGTTTATGCGGCCCCGAGAGGACACAGACACCTTCGGAAAACGCCCTCGCGCGGAGTTGGACGGAGCGTCTCTAATTCGGATTTAGCGTGGAAAACCGCGCGCGCTCGAGGCTACGTTTCTCGGCCTAAAGCCACAATTCCTCCCCCGGAAGAATCTGATTAGCGCCGGGGAAGCCTCTCAGAGCCGAAGCGAGGGTCCCGGGCTGACGGAAGGTGGATGGAAGGGCAGGCGCTTGTTGACGTGTGAGCACTGCGTGGGGCACGGGCTGTTGGCGAGTCACTCAGACCCCGGCCCGCCAGGATGAGCTGCTGCGTCTCCTTGGACGTAATGCGAAACTTCTGAGCCCCGTTTATTTTATCTGTAAAATGAGGAGGAAAATCCTGAAAAAAGGTTTAAATGACCCAAAGCGTTGTGAAGCGCTTGGCTTTGTACGGGCCAAATCGGGGGTTGAAAATGCCCCTTCAGTCACTTCTCACACGGCGGGAAAGCAAGGCGCAGGGCCAAGGAATCTCTGGCAACGTGAGTCTGCGAGTCCAACATCTGACCTAGAATTGTGCCCAGCCACCACTTCTCAGGAACTTCTTCCTTACACAACCTTTACAGTTTTTCCCATGCCTAAGGGTCCCCCACGGCTCCTCTTCCGTTTTTTTTTTTTTTTTTTTTGAGGTAGCCGGGAGCAGTGTAACGCTAACTGGAAAACCGGAGGGCGCGCAGTAAAAGATATTAGCCGCGGCCTGGAAGAGAGCTGTGGCGCATGCTCGATTGCTTGGGTTTGGGCGGGTTCCCCGGGGCGGGGAGACCTAGCTTAAAGGCAGCTGCGCTGATTGGCTGAGCTGCTCAGGCCACGCCCATCGCCTGCTGACGGAATGCTCCTTACCTGTCCTGCTGACCGCTAAAGCACTCGCTGTAGTCGGGTAAACTCGGGTCTTCCGGGGGAATCTCTGTCCCAGGTTAACCCAAATACCTTGAGGCGTAGTAACCGGCGTCGTGGCGGTGTACGAGGCATCTGTCTCTTTGTGTCCCACCCCACCAGAAAGCCAAACACTGCCTAAAGCGTATTCTTAAAGTGATAGGGAAAAATAATCTAATGCAGGAAAGCAAACTACCACTGTCCGGAATTTAATAAGCAAGTCTGGCACATAATATAGTTGGAGGTTAGGCATGCAGTCAGCACTCAAATGCATGCTGGATTGGATTGTTTTCCTAGTGAGTTGGGACTGCAAGATGTGCCACTTAGTGAGCCTAACTGATTGGAAGATAAAACAAATAATGTATGTAATAAAAAAACAATTACGCGCTAACCCGTTTCTTCCTCTGTGGAATGAAGGAATAGACGATTTCCCAGGCCCCTTGCATTGTAAGGTAGGGAAGGTTCAGACCGGCCTGACACTGCCTTTCGTGGGCAACTAGAGAGCTTGTGCGGTTTTGCTTTACCTTGGAAAGCCCGCATTTACACCTCGGCACCGCACCGGAGTGTGTCAGCTCCAATTCTTATTTGTGCTGTTAGAGAGTAGGCTGAGAATCATAAATTAAGGTTTCCCTTTGAGCTTCTCAGTCCTAAAAAAGTCCCAGGCAAAAAACACAAACCTTTCCCCACCTCTATCGCCTGGGCTCTCTAAATTCCTACTTCCAAAGGCCAACGTTATATATATATATATTATTAAATATAATTATAAATATGAATAAAACAAAACAACAAAAAAGGCACCCAGGGTTGTGGGGTTTTATTTTCTTTCTTTCCTCTTTTTTATGTTTAAAAAGTATAAGAATAAAGAAAAAAGAATGTGAAAGTGAAATCTAGAAACTAAAGAGTTCCTCCAACCTTCCACTGATGCCATCTGCATCTCCACCACTCCTAAATTCTGTACTTGTTTGCTGATTCATTACATTCTAAAATTGGCAGCTTTCCATTTAGGAAGCAGGGGATGAAGTTTAATGTGCGGACAGTAGTCACTGGTGATGTCTAACCAAGTGCAAGTCCTGACAGAACAAAGCATGGGAATGTGAACTAAGTCCAGGAATATGGATTTACCCAGCAACCCAGAGCTGATCATCTTCTTCCTGGTGAAGTGTTGCTGATAACAAATGGGACGTTTCTCATTGTTTGAGCAGAAATGCAGTCCTTTGTGAAAGCTATTAATCCCCCATCAGAGTGGCCCAGAATTCTAAGTTTTTATCTCATCAACTGTTTCTTGGAGACAGGTGGTCACAGCTGTGACCGAGATTGAGAACCGCATCAGGTGAAGGTGCTGTGAGGGACGAGGCTGACCTGTGGCGAGACTAGGTTTGATGGTGTTTAAGGTATGGTAGAGAATACATACATCTACTCTACCTTGAAGGAGTAACTTTGTCTTTCTTTTTCTAAAGATGTAAAAAGAAAGCTTTCTTTTCTGTTGAGGATGACACTAATAGGTAGTAGAAATGAAATATGAGTATAGCCAGTTTTGAAAATTTGTATATAAATGATGATACTACACTCAAATATTTATAATTTAAACATTGCCCATGATGTAATAACCTCTTTCCACATCATTTCTTTGTTAGGTTTGCTCTAGGATTTTAATGTGTCTTAATGGCACATAATTACTTTAAAATCTTTTCCAGACATATCTTGAAAGCATACCTGTTTTTAGTAAAAATAAAATGTGGCCTGTGAAGAGTAGTCATTCCATTGTATTAGAAGGTTCAAGGAAGTGGGGAAGGGGGCTTTCATACTTTATCTTACATGGATTGAACTTGCTTTTCAATAAATGAGTAGTTTTGTGCTTCTTCTAAATAGTTCTCATAATGCCTTTTTTCTAAAATTACTCTACCAATACTTGGAAGTAGTTAAGTAGTTACTTGTTAATTCCACTGAGTAATATCAATGATTGAATGATGATCATTCAAAGAATATCTTGGGGAAAGGTATACAATTAATCTAACACATAAATTACAGATAACACTTAGGCATAGTGTTATTAGAGGAATATAAGCCCCTTTTCACTTCTATTTTATTCAGGAGAGATTCTTAGAAGAGATCAAATATAAGGTCTTTAAAGAGATAGTTGAGACCTGTTTCATAAACTTAATTGTGCATATAAATCACCTGGATCTTGTTAAAAAAACAAATTCTGATTCAGAGAGTCTGGGGTAGATCCCAAGAATCTATTTCTAACACAGTCCCAGGTGATATGAATCCCCTAAAACATGCAGATGCTGCTGATCCACAGACCACACATTGGCTAGCAAGCAGCTAGACTTCCATTTCCAGTGGAATGACATACAGCAGACCATTAAAAATTTTCCAAGCTGACTTTTAAAATACAAGAGAAAGAAGACCAGAAACTCAATAGACAATGGACAAAAATCAGAAACATTTAGAAGTCACAGAAAAAGATATAGGATTGTCCTTAAATGAAAAGATGTTTGACCTCATTTATGAAGTAAAAGAAATGCAGATTAAAAGTACACTGATGAACAGTTTTTCACCATTCACATTGGGAAACATTTTAAAGTTTAACTCTATTGGGAAGGCTATGAAGGAGCAGGCAGTTTCACAGATGGGTGATGGAAATGCAATTTGATATAACCCTTATGGTAGGGAATTTGGCAATATCTAACAAAACTAGAAAGTAGAAAAGGAAGTAAAGCAAGAGAGGATAAAAAACAGCAGAAGTACAACAAAAGGGAACCATAAAATAAACTGGTAAAAAGAAATTCCAATATATTAGTAGCCATAATAAATAGGTATGGACATAATACTCCCATTAAAATTCTGAGATTGCCAATATTGATTTTTAAAAAAGCCATATATATGCTGTTTACAAGAGACACACCTAAAGTACAGAAAAGTAACACATAGAAGGTTAGAAAAAATGTGTACTTGGTAAATACTAACCAAAATAAAGCTTAGTACCAATTCCTGGACCATTACCCTTCCCCCCCCAAAAAAAAGAAGTAAGCAAAATAAAGCTTAGTATAGCTGTAATATTATCAGACTAAAGAGATTTAGGGCAAAAAAGTATTTCAGAGTTAGAGCTATACTAAATAATAACAAAAAGAGAAGTTCAAGGCTTCAATTCCCCAGGAAAGTATAACAATTCTAAATTGGTATGCACCTAATAATATCGGCCTCAAAATATATGAAGAGATGGGTCATCTAGAACATTTTGGAAAGAACACAGTATCTCCCAAAAATTTTCAAATCTGATTTTTCCTGGGGCTTCACATTCAGACTATATTTTTAAAAGTTACTCAACAAAAGCCAGGTAATAAGAAGTTGAAAATTTCTAAAATATATTCTAAAAAAGGATTATGAAATATTTCAGAATACTCTGAAAGGGGATGTCAGTGAAACAGATTTTTTAAGCCATAAAGGAACACTTGAAAGCATATCATTTGATACCTTTTCAAATATGTGATCATTATGACCATGTCTGGTTTTCTCCTATATTTCTTATAATTGTTAATACTTATAAATCAACTGCTTTAGACTTACTGTATAGCATAGAGCATCGTTTCAGGCTTGCTCTATCCTTTTTATAAATAGTTACTTTCTCTTCTTATAAACAAATAGAAAAGAGGAGGGACTATTAAATTAGCTGAAAAAAATGGCATGTTTTGAAAATATCCTTGTTACTAGGCTGTTAATAGCTAGATTCATTCTATGCACCTTTCTTTAAAAAGGCAGTACCAATAGTTGGCCCCCCCTTTTTTTTTTTAAGTACAGAGACTACAGATGGGGAAGGAAAACATAAAAGGGTTGGGGAGAGACCCTTTCAAGAAACAACTTTCATCTAAATCCATAATATACTCAGTAACACTCTGAAGAACAGTAAATGAAAGTAAGATTTTGCAAAGTTCAACCAGATATTTATTCTGAGATTGTGATGGAGGTTCTAGATCCTACCCTCCAACTGCGTAATAACAACCACGAAATGAATTCAGATTAGACTCAGGGCTCCTGTCTAGCTCAGTCTCAATCGTAGGTGGTAATTCTGATTCTTCCAGACAAAAATAGAGACCTTGTTCTTAAGCCCTTAGAATAACTTTCCTCTGGCAAAACAAGATGTTCTAGCCCTGGGCACACAAATGAACTCAGAAGAAAAGTAGAATCAGAGTTCATTATTGTCTCTTCCCAGTGTACTGTAACCCATGTTACTGGGACTGTTGGACAGTAAAGAGGAATTCTACTAGAATAGCAGTAGAATTTGAGAAGATTAGGGCTTGTCTGGTTGATGAAGAAACTTTATAGTGCCAGGGGACCTGAATGTCTTCCCCAGACTGTAGTCATCATTCCAGTTTGGGAGCATTCTACAGACTGGAAACACCAGTAAGTATGAAAAGTTGTCCTTTCAATTACAGTTTCTTGGGTATCTATCATTTAATGAAACACTGGTTCTCTGAAGTGAATTTTATTTCTGCATGTGGGCCAATTCTGTCCAATGAGGCAAAGGGTGAATAATTGTTACTGTACAAAGGCAGTGCATTCTTTTGCCCAATGTACTCCAATCACCAATTTCTGAGACACCAGGGTTTCAAAGAGATAAAAAGTTTATTGCTAGTCACGAAATAGATCAGATGGCCTATCAGGCCGAAAATCTGTCTCTACAAACTGCAGTAATTCTAATAATTTTATAGTATCAAAAGATGGGCAGATTTTTGGTTAATGAACACAATGGCCCCAGATGATGTAATCAGAGATGGTTTTATTACTGAACATGCACAGCTTGATTACATACTTAGTCACAGAATGTATGTAAGAAAATGGAGGCCTTAATATGATGATGAGTGATTTTTAGTATTATAATGAGGTATAGATGACTTATAGGTCAAAGTCTAAATTACTGCACATGTGAACTGGGTCCATTTTGGTAAGGTCTAGCTTTGGTTATCAAGATAACTTTGGACTTGGGGGTTTAGTTCTGGGCTGACCCAAGACCCTTCACAAATAAACATTAGGCCTGTCTTTAGTGATCACAAGACTCTAAAGTCGAAAAACTGGATAAATGGGTCCAAGTGAAGGTTAGTCACAAGGTTTTTACAATCACAAGGACATAAGATAAAGGCTAGACAATCATTATCAGAGATCAAAGCAGCCGAATTACAGTTTAAATATTTCAGGTATTTCCCTCTGTCTACTCCAATATACCTAAAAGCAAAAAGGAATATCTATATAATGATTCAGCAGCCATTACAACATAGGTCCAGGAAAACACTAAGGAAAATGAAAAAGAGGGTGAAAGAAAAGGAATTACCATGCATCAAAGGGGAAAATACAGATGTTTTAAATAAGAGATAGAGAAAAGACCATGTACAGGCCAATTTGATCACTACACTCATGTTTGTCAAACTGCAGAGACAGTGTCCATTTGCGACCAATATTTATATAAAGATATTGCATAGAGTGATCTAGTTACTATGATTGAACACAGGGGGTATTGTCCTAAAAAAAAGTGACCAAATATTTTTAACTGATGGTTTTTACTTTTTAACATTTTAATCCACATTTATTGTAAAATATTTTCATTCAATATCCTAGTTTACCCAATAGTAAACCCAATCACAGCTTTGATACCTACTGCAGTTCTCTCTTTACATAAATCCTACGTCCACAAATTTCTCTTTCATTATGCTGCATCATGAGGGTATGGAAGAAGTAAAAATGTTACTGAGATATCGGCGTAATAACTGAACTTCCTAGCCCATCCTATTCTCATGCTTCTCCAAAATTGCAGGCAAATGGAAGTTGTTAACCATCATCTTTTCCTTACTTGAGTTGACACCCCAATCTCAACACTTTTGTCATTCATCAAGCAGAGAAAAAAATCCAGTTGTATCAATATTCCACCCTGAATAAATGAGAAATTTTCATTTAGATGAAGAAAAATTAAGTTGTGATATACAAAAAATATATTGTAAAGTTTTTTTTAGGTAATTGATCTAACGTTAGAGAAAGGAGAACCATGAAGGATTTCTTGGTTCAGATATTTTCCTTTTTCTCTTCTTTGACTCTTTATTATTTTCTCATCACTTAAAAACTCTAGATAATTTAGATAACATAGAATGATCCCTAAATTTCCAACAGATCATGTCTTTCTTGTCTGGTATGTTGCTAAAATTATAGTTAGAAGTAAAGTTAAAAATACCTATCTCTGTGAAACATTAAATTTATTCCCGTCTTTTGTTCACTGATACAAATTTATTAATTCAACACATTTTATTGAACACCTAGGGTAGTTTTTAAAAGTTCAAAATCTCTTTTCTTGTGGCGCTTACATTCTAGTGCAGGAAACACTCCATAAACAAATCAAATAAGCAAAATGTAGAGCATTTTGATAGAAGCAAATGCTAAGATAAAAAATATAGCAAGGAAGAAGGAAGAGGGAGATGCTTCAGGGCACCATCCTGAACAGAAGCTTTGAATAACCAGCAATAACTGGTAGAAATATCTCTCAAAGCTCAAGAAAACAAAAGACTGTAGTAATCAGACAAGCACCGAATCAAGAAAAAGGCTACTTAAGGGTACTAGGATCTTGTGGTACACTGGTTACCCTGTCCCCTACCCCTCATTGGCTCGGCATGGAATTAACCCACCTTCGCTGTGCAGATCCTTGGCCCCAGGACTGGAGAGAGCAGAGTGTCCGTGAACATACTGGAAGCACTTGTCTGGCCCAGTCTGTTTGGTGGCAGCCTGAGGGATTAAAGCAGGACACCCCTTGCAGGTTTAGAATCCCAGAACTTGCTCTGCATATAGAAGGCAGCTCACAGAGGATGCTGTGGGAGAGCAAGTAGGTGATTGCCTGGGGGAAGGAATTCATGGCTGTAATATATACAGTGCAGTGCCGGGAACTATAAGGAAACTGTTTCCTAGAAAAGAGGGGACATTCATATCTGTGTAAACAGGAGAATTCCTAGGGCCACACATGCCCAAGAAAAGATGCATACATCAAAAGGACCTGGGTGGCCCCTAAACTTTGGCTTGGAGATTTTCTCTAAACTCATTGTATAGGTAAACTTTGAAGGATAACACTCACATAGATCAGTCTGCAAAAAGTGTAAAAGAAGTAATTTGGGCAAATAATAAAAAAAGTATTTGCAATGTCCTTTGTGGAACTGGAGAGAAAGGAGGAAATATTAAATTTCCCCACCTGAGGAATTCCTGACATTCTTGCAAGGAGTGGCAAAAACCAATTCAATAGGCTGAGCCCTTGATTTTAGGATTAACCCCTAGGAAATTTATTTCTGCAAAGGAGAAGCTAAACCTACTTATAATTATGCCTGAGAGTCAACCCCAGAGAGCCTCTTGTTTGCTTAGATGTAGTCTCACTCTCTAAGCCAACTCCGCAGTAAATTCACTGCCCTCCCCTCTACATGGGACATAACTCCCAGAGGTATAAATTTCCCTGGCAATATAGGACATGACTCCTAGGGATAAACCAGGACCCAGTATCATGGGATTGAGAAAGCCTTCTTGACCAAAATGGGGAAGAGAGAAATGAGACAAAATGAATTTTCAATGACTGAGAGATTTCAAACAGTCAAGGGTTTATTTTGGAGGTTATTCTTATACATTACAAAGCTATCCCTTTTTAGTTTTTGGTATATTGGAGTGGCTGGAGGGAAGTACCCGAAACACTTGGACTGTGTACCAGTAGCCTTGATTCTTGAAGATGACTGTATAACTATATAGATTTCACAATGTGACTGTGACTGTGTCTATTGCTCCTTTTATTTAGGATATGGACAGATGAGTAAAAAAATAAGAACAAAAATAAATAAATAAATAAATAATGGGAGAAATAAAGGGAGTGGTCAATAAGAGGGAAGGGTGAGGGGTAGGGGATATATGAGTTTTTTTCTTTTTTCTTTTTCTGTCTTTTTCATGTAGTGATGCAAATGTTCTGAAAATGATCATGCTGATGAATACACAACTATATGATGATATTGTGAGCCATTGTTTGCATGCTGTGTATGAACTGTAGGTATGTGAAGATTTCTCAATAAAAATATTTATTAAAAGGAAGCCTCAATAACATTCAGTGTGATATCTCATCAGAAACCTTTGAGGTAAGAAGGCAGTGGGATGACATCTCTAAAGTGCTGAAAGCAAAAAAATTGCCAATCAATAATTCTATATCTGGCAAAACTGTCTTTCAAAAATGAATGAGGCCACAAATGTTAAAATAAATTGAGTAGATTGAAATAGTAGTGATCAATGAAAGGGAGTGGTAAGGGGTATAGAAAAAAATAGGGGGGACAATATATTAAAATATATTGGGTAGATGGAAATATTAGCGATCAATGAGAAGGAAGAGTAAGGGGTATGTTATGTATGAGCTTTTTCTTTTTATTTCTTTTTCTGGAGTGAGGCAAATATTCTAAGAAATGATCATGGTGATGAATATACAACTATGTGATGATATTGTGAGTCACTGATTATATACCAAGAATGGAATGTTCATATGTTAAGAATGCTCATGTTTGTATATTGCTATGTTTTGTCAATAAAAATTTTTGAAAAAAATGAATGAGGCCATCTCTCTTTCTAAGCACAATTCTGCAAATAAAACCATTGCCCTCCCCACCACATGGGACATGATAACCAGAGATGAAAGTCTCTCTGGCAGTGTGGAAGATGACTCCCAGGAATAAGCCTGTCCCTGGCACTGTGGGATCAACAATGCCATCCTGACAAAAAGGGGGAAAAGAAGTGTAACAAATAAGGTATCAGTTGCTGAGAGAGTTCAAATACAGTTGACAGGCTACACTGGAGGCCATTCTTATGTAGGCTTCAGTTAGACATTGCTACCTATCATAACTTGCCAAACCCCAACCAAAATCATTCCTGCCAGTGCTGAATACCTAGGGCATTATATAAGATTCTACAAAGGTTCCATGCACTATGGTAACTCTCCAAAACCTACAACTTCCAGATGGGTCCCTGGACCAGATTAATCCTGAAATGGAGAGAGGCCAGCTTCTCCAGAACATCAACGAGTGCCATCCCTCTATCCCATATTATCACCAGCCCCTTCCAACATGAAAATGTTAGAATGGGCATAGCCCAAACACCCCTAAAGAGTAGGAGATAGATCAAAGGTGATAGTGGAGTTGTACAGAGAAGGTAGGGTTTAACAAATGAGAATGGCTGCTGAATCCTTATACTGATATTTCTTTTAGCCTCTGGTCCCTTAGAGCAGCTAGAAATAAAGACCTAAAATTGTAGAACTGTAACCCATACCAAACTCTGAAATCTGTTCTACAACTAATTGTTGTGGTGTACATTGAAATTTATTGCTCTTATGTGTATGTGTTATTTAAAGAGAAGGAGGAGTATAACAGAGAAGATAGGATTTAACAAATGAGTATGACTGCAGAATCATTATACTGATATTTCTATTGGTCTCCAGTGTGGAGCAGCTAGAAGAAAAAACAAAAAATCACAGCACTGTAACCCATACCAAACTTTAAAAGCTCTATAACTATTTGTTAAAATGTACTTGGAAGTTTATTGCTTTTTGTACATATGTTATAGTTCACAATTTTAAAAATTTATTTTTATTATGGTATTAAATAATAATAAACAATACTTATAATAAACTTTCAAAGAAAAAAAATGAATGAGGCCAGACCATGCACCACTACCCCAAATAAAAATGAGGGCTCTTTGCTCCTCCTTACTCTACAGACAACCTTATCCTTTAAGGCAGTGCCAGCCACATCACTGAGACACAATGATGAAGGTCAGAAAAAAACAGATTTGGCCCTTTCGGGTGCCTGCTCACCAGGGTTCCTGTGAACTCCAGCAAAGTGCAAGTTACTGCCATCAATGACCCCTTCACTGACCTCAACTACATGGACTAAATGTTCCAGTATAAGTCCACCCATGGCAAATTCAAAGGCACCATCAAGGTTGAGAACGGGAAGCTTGTCATCAATGTGAATCCTCCAAGAGCAAGATCCCAACATCAAATGGGGTGATGCTGGTTTTAAATATGTTGTGGAGTCCACTGGTATCTTCACAACCATGGAGAAGGCTGGGGCTCACCTGAAGGAAGGTGCCAAAAGTGCCATCATCTCTGCCCCTCCAGACGATGCCCCCATGTTTGCACTGAACATGAAACATGAGAAGTACACAACTCCCTCAAGATCATCAGCAATACTTCCTGTACCATCAAATGCCTGGCCTCCCTGGCCAAGGTCATCCATGACAACTTTGGCATCATGGAGGGACACATGACCACCATCCTCACCATCCCTGCCACACAAAAGACTGTGGATGGCCCCTCCAGGAAAATGTGGCATGACAGCTGTGGGGCTGCCCAGAACCTCATCCCTGTTTCTACTGGTGCTGCCAAGGCTTTGAACAAGGTCACTCAGAGCTGAATGGGGTAGCTCACTGGCATGGCCTTCCACATCCCCCACACACACACACACACAACGTGTCCATTGTAGACCTGACCTGCTGACTAGAGAAAGTGGCCAAGTATGATGACATCAAGAAGGTGGTGAAGCAGGTGTCAGAAGGCCCTGTTCTGGTTTGCTAGCTGCCAGAATGTAATGTACCAGAAACAGAACAGCTTTTAAAAGGGGGATTTTACAGTTCTACAGCTGTAAAAATATTCAAATTAGAGCAAGGCTATAGAAATGTCCAATCTACGGTATCCAGGGAAAGATACCTTCGTTCAAGAAGGCCAATGACATTCAAGGTTTCTCTCAATTGGGAAGACACATGGCAAACATGGCAGTATGTATTAGCTTCCTCTCCAGGCCTCTTGCTTCATGAAGCTCCCCTGGGAGGGGGGCATCCTCCTTCTTCATCTCCAAAGGTCGCTGGCTGGTAGACTCTGTCGTGACTCTAAAAGGGACTCTCTCCAAAATGTTTCCTCTTTTAAAGGATTCCAGACAAGGTCAACTTGGAATGGGTGGAGTCACATCTCCCTTTAACCAAAAGTTAACACCCATAATCAGGTGAGTCACATCTCCATAGGAACAATTAAAAAACTTCCACACAACAATACTGAATGAGGATTAAAGGACGTGACTTTTCTGCAGTCCACAAATTCAAACGAGCACAGCCTCCTAAAGGGCATCCTGGGCTACACTGAGGACCAGGTTGTCTCCTGCAACTTTAACTGTGACACCCACTCCTCTACTTTTGATGCTGAGGCTGGCATTGTCCTCAATGACCACTTCATTAAGCTCATTTCCTAGTATGACAATCAATGTTGCTACAGCAAAAGGGTGGGGGACCATATGGTCTATGTGGCCTCTAAGGAGTAAGAGCCCCTGGACCACCAACCCTAGTGACAGCATGAAAGGAAGAGAGAGGCTGTTAGCTGCTGGGAAGTCCTGACCCCAACTCGATCCCTCAACACTGAGAATTGCTTATCCTCTACAGCTTCCATCCCAGACCCCCTGAAGAACGGGGGGAGTTGGTACCTTGTCATGTGATATTAATGATATACACCTAACCAAAAAAAAGAACAACAAAAAAATGAATGAGAAGCTTCACCTACTGTTTGGGACCAAAGGAAGAAATGTTTATTTTGTCCGAAACATATATTTTTTGTAGCACATAATATAACTCAACCTGTCTCGAGAGCTCATTTAAACAACTCAAACACATGATGCCCAGAATGGGAATGAGGGCTTGTAATTCTGTATAGCCTAATGTAATACCTGGATACATCCCAGAGTATGCTGGCAGAGAATTAAAATGTATTGACAAAGTCCCTTGAGAGATGGAAGAAAAACTATGGAACTATTAAACTTTACCACTGGGGAAATCCCTGATACTATTTCAAACATTAAGGACTCACAAGCCAGTAGGCCAAGTCCTTGATCTTGAGGGTTACTGTTATGAAACTTATTTCTGTAGTGGTAAAGCTAAGCCTACCTGTAGTTATGCCTAAGAGTCACTTCCAGAAAATCCTTTTGTTACTCAGAAAAGTGGCCACTTTTTCTCTAAGCACAGTTTTGGAATGAAAATCATTACTCTCGCCATTACCTGAAACATGACATCCAGAGGTGAAAGTCTCCCTGGTAACATGGGACATGACTCCCAGAGAGAGCCAGGCCCTGGTACCATGGGATCGACAATGCCTTCCTGCCCAAAAGGGGGAAAGAAATGTAACAAAATAAGTTACCAGTGGCAAAGAGAGTTCAAATAGAGTAAAGAGGCTATTCTGTCTATTGCTACCCTGATGCAACGTTCAACTAAATATTTCTAATTACCACAGTTTGCCAAACCCCTACCAATACCTTTTCCGTTAACCCTAAATATTACCTAGGGCTCTATTTGAGATTTTACAAAAGTTTCACACACTAATAATACTTTCCAGAAATCTACAACTTGCGAATGGTTTCCTAAACCAGTTAAGTCCTGAAACCCACAAGGGCCAGCCTCTCCAAGAACATCAGGTAGTTCTCCTATCCCATATTGTTGACACCCCTTCCAACATGAAAAAGTTAGAATAAGCATAACCCAAAGACCCCTAAAAATTGGGAGAAGAATCAAAGAAGAAGGAACAGTTACAAACATGAGTGAATATAAATGTTAGTATTATTGTATTTTTTGTTTATAACTCCAGTTGTTACTTCTTATAGGATTTAAAAGGCAAATGCATAAAGTGTAATGATAAATCAATGCTTTGGGACTGATAATGTATAAGCATATAGTTTGTGACAGGAACTACAAAAAGGTGGAGGTACAGGGGGTATAGAATAGGTTTTGTGTATACCATTTGTGTTAGTTTGAAAATATCATGTACTCTAGAAAAGCTATGTTTTACTCCTGATCCAATCTCATAGAGGCAGCCATTTCTTTTTTTTTTTTCTACCACCCTAATCTGACACCTTTAGGATCTATTCCCATACCTATTCCCAGGGTTTCTATCAATATAAATTGACATTTGAGGAAGTTTGATGCTCCGAGACACTGAAGACTAAAACAATTATCAATATAATGATTTAGTAGCCAGACTCATTTATTAAATCCTATCTTCTCTGTTATATATTCCTTCTTCACCTTCAAAATTTCTCCCAATATTTAGGAGTATTTCATTTCTGCCCTCTCTAACTTTTTCATGTTGGAAAAGGGTATCAATAATATGGATTAGGGGGATAGAACTAGTTGATAGTTTTAGAGAGGCTGACCCCTCTGAGTTCAGGATTTACCTGGCCTAGGAACCCATCTGGAGGTTGTAGGTATCTGGAAAGTAATCCTAGTATGGAAAATTCTTGTAGAATTTCAGATAGAGCCTTTAGTGTTAATAGGAATGGTTTTGATTGGGGTTTGTCAAACTAGCTAAAGCTTGCATAAGAATAGTCTCCAGACTCTATTTTTTAAATGGTTTTTAAATTGTGAAATATAACATATATATAAAAAAGCAATAAATTTCCAAGTCCATTTTAACAAGCAGTTATAGAACAGATTTTAAAGTTTGGTAAGGGTTACCACGACTTTTTTTTCTTCTAGCTGCTCCAAGACACTGGTGACCAACAGAAATATCAATATAATGATTCAGCAGCCGTACTCATTTGTTAAATCCTATCTTCTCAGTCATACTTCTCCTTTTCTTTAAATAACCTATATACATAAAAGCAATACATTTCAAAGTACATGTGACAATTAATTGTAGATCAGATTTCGAGTCTGGTATGGGTTACAATTCCACAATTTTAGGTTTTTATTTTGTCTAAGGAACTAGAGGCTAAAAGAAATATCAGTATAATTTTTCAGAATGCATTTCAGGCAGCCATTTCTTTTAATCCTAATTCAATACTGTAGTACAGAAACTTTTGACTAGATTATCTCCATGGAGATGTGACATGCCCAATTGTGGTTATAACATTTTGATTAGATGGAGATGTTACTCTACCCATTCCAGGTGGATCTTGATTAGTTTACTAGCATCTTTAAAAGAGGAAACATTTTTGAGAAACCTCAGAAACAACAGAGCTCACAGAAACTTCAGAGCAGAGCTGACACAGAGGCCAACAGTTGGAGAACAGAGGCACAGACATTTGGAGATGCTTGGAGAATAGCAGATGTTGCCATGAGATGTTAAACAAGACAGAACCTGGAGACAGCCAAGGGAAGCCAAGATATGAAAGCCAGCCCTGGAGAAGCAAAGTGAGGAACCCCCACAGGAACAGAGGTTGAAAGCAACAGAATCTAGGAGCAAGGGCCCAGCAGATGCCAGCCACGTGACTACCCAGAAAAAGGTGATCCTGACCCATCAGCCTTCCTTAAATTAAGGCATCTTTCCCTGGATGCCTTAATTTACAAGCTTCGAACTGTAAACTTGTAACTTATTAAATTCTCCTTTTTAAAAGCCATTCAAATTCTGGTATATTGTGTTCTGACAGCTTGTCAACTAATATACCATTGAAGTTAAGTTGGTATCTAAACAAATGAAATTTAATGTCCTAAATCTATAGCATCCTATAGATCTAGGATGTTATGGTAACTACAAAGAAAATATTAGAGAATATGTATGCTTATAGAGACAAAAATCAGAGTATAGGTTGACAGGGTTAAGGTTGAAAGGGAATGGAATAGGAAAACCAGGTAGATGGCAATGAGTCAACCAAGAGATGATGGTGACTTTGACCAGATTGGCTGTAATTAGGTGTAAAAAGCAGTAAAATTCTGGGTATAATTTGAAGGTAGAGCCAACAGGATTTGTTGACAGATTAGATGTGGGTGTGAGAGAAAGATACAGGTCAAGGAAATGAACAGGAAAGAGTGTGGAAGAAAGAGGTTTTGGCAGGGGGATATCAGAAATTCAGTTTTGAACATACCAAATATTGAATGCTTCTTACACATTTTAGTGAAGAGATCAAATATGCAATTACATGTATGAGTCTTGAATTCAGAGAAGCAGTCCAGGCTGAGGATAGAAATTAGGAAGTCATCAATATGGACATGGTATTTGAAGTCCTGAGTATAGGTGAGATAAGCTAGGGAGTAAGAATAGGTAGAAAAGGAAAAAGATTCAAGTTCTGAGCCCTGGCACACTCCAACGTTTACAGGTTGGGGAAATGAGAGAACAACTCTAAAGAGGTGATCAGAAAGTTGGAGGAAAATCAGGCAAGTGTGGTGTTTCTGGAAAAAGAAAAGAACACTAAGGAGGAGATGGTGATCAACTATGTCAAAAGCGGCTGCTAAGTTAAGTAAATACATTAATTTGATTTATAGATGCATTGAACAAAAGTTGGCTGAGCACCTACCTAATGCTTTGCATACATTATACCTCTAATACTTACAATAGCCCTACTAAGCAGGAATCATTGTATCCTTTAAACAAATGAGAAAAAAAAATTCAGGAAGTAAAATTATTTTCCCAAGGGCACACAGCATGTACATGGCAGATTTGGAATTTGAACCCTTGCTTATGTGGCTCTTCTGTGCTCTCTGAATGGCTTACTAATAAGATCAAGGAAGTTTTTTTTAGGGAATAAATAAGCCTCCTTATGAAATTTGCACAGGAGTTTGTCAGTAGGAGAGGTGAGGAGTTCCAGGCAGAAGGAACATGAAACTTGCTGAGGCTATGGTGGTGAGAGAATGACTTGTTTGGATGTGAGTCAGGTATGAGAGGAGGAGGGACAGAGGCCAGATCAAAAAGGTAATGTTATTCCAGCTAAGGAGTAAAAATTGTGTCATTTGACCTCTGAGAGATTTTAGCAGGACAGTAACATGGCTGCATTTGCATTTTTCAAAGAATGTTCTGGAGGTAATGTGGAGAGTGGACTGGGGAAGAAAAAGTAAGTAGAGAGACCACTTAGAAGGCAAGTGGAATGATGAAGGCCAGAGACAAAAGTCTAAAATAAGGCAAGATTGGAGAGGAGGGGGAGGAACAGGTAGGAGGGAGAGAAATTAATAGGAGGTAAAATATATACTTCCTAATGGCAAATCAGATGTGAGGGAGGGGAGAGAGAGGCTCTGAGATTCCGACTTGAATGACTGAGTGGATTTTGTTCCATTTAATAAAAGAGTGCTGATAGGGAAAAGAGCAGGTTGTGGACAGCCTGGGAAGTTACTATAAAACATATTTCCACAGAGCTGAACTGAAGATGTCACGGGACCTACCCGCCATCCCTTGTAGAGGGAAACTGTTTTGCCAATAGTCATGCTAGGGGAGGTGATAGGGCAGTGACCAAGTTTTAGCCTCGTGGCTCTGACTCCACCTGATCACAGCTGATTGGATCAGAACTAAACACCTAACATGAGAGCAGCCAATCTGTAAATTGAACACTAACCTATAATTTATGACCTACGACCTAATGCTAAAAAGAAAAAAAAAAGTGCTGGACCAGATTTTCTTTCTTGTGAATGTGCAACTGGGGGACAGAAACTGAAATCATAAAATAGCAGAAGCTGAAGTCAAAAGAATATAGTATGAAATGTGATGGACCAAGCTGGGTCTGGAGGGCCAGGGCATGTCAGGGTACAAATTAACCCTTGGATATGAACCAGCAGAAATGCGAGGGAGCAAGCCACAGAGAGGGCAGAGAGAAAGAAGAGGACAGAGATACCAAGGCAGAGAGATAAAAACACACACAGAGAGAGAGAGAGAGAGAGAGAGAGAGAGAGACACACACACAGATAGAGACTGAGTTCTGGTCTTCTCTCTTGCCATCACAATAAACCCTCTTTTACTTGAGATAGCTTGGGAAGAATTATCTTCATTCCTTGTAATCAGACTGGTTGGACTAACAAAGGCTTTTAGCACTTGCACTAACCCAGCTTTTCTGGAACCTCACAATAACCTACCAACAGTAAACTCCTCAAGACCAGAATCTCGGTTTAATTCACCTCCAGTGTATGGACATTGGAGGCATTCAATAAATGTAGGGAAGAATGAATAAACGAATGAACAAACTACACTGTATGGGAGAATCCAATATTAGTTCTATTTAAGGGTGAGGAATCTCAGGATCAGAGAGGTTATTTGACTTGTTCAAATTCACATAGCTAATAAAGCTGTAGCCAAATCCTGGGCTACATCCACTGAATATGCAATGGCTAGAAATGAAACATAGGATTACCCTGCCAGTGATTCGTTCTCATTTGTAATAGAATGACAGTGTTGCTTTCAACACCGTCCTCAACAAAGTCTTCAACATAAGTTCCTGTCCCAGGTCTACTACTTATTAAGTGAATGAGTTGCATAAATTCCATGTGCCTGCATTTCCTCATCTGTAAAATGGGGATAACAATATTACCTCCCTTCTGGGTTAACATACTTTTGGCTATTGGGTGAAAAAGTTGAAGGATTCACACTTCCTGACTTTAAAGCTTATTATAAAGTTACAATGGTCAGAACAGCATAGTACAGGCACAAGGATAGATATTATTGACCTGTGGAATCAAACTAAGAGTTCAGAAATAGACCTTCACTTCTTTTTTTTTTTAATATTTTTACTGTGATATCTTCATACACCATACAGTCCATCCAAGTACACAGTCCAATGGCTCACAATATCATCACATAGCTGTGCATTCATCACCATGATCATTTTTTAGAACATTTCTATAAACCCACAAAAAGAAATAAAAAAAAAAGAAAAAGCCCATATATCCCATAACCCTTACCCCTCTCCCTCATTGACCACTAGTATTGCACTCTACCCAGAATTTTTTTACCCCTTATCCTTCCCCATTATTTTTTTATTTATTTATTTATCCTTATTTTTTTGCTAATCTGTCCATATCCTGGATAAAGGGAACATCAGTCACAAGGTTTCCATAGTCACACTGTAAAAGCTATATAGTTAGACAATCTTCCTCAAGAATAAAGGCTACTGGAATACTGTTCAACAGTTTTAGGTATTTCCTTCTAGCCATTCTAATACTCTAAAACTAAAAAGGAATAGTTATATAATACATAAGAATAACCTCCAGAATAATCTCTCGACTCTATTTGAAATCTCTCAGCCACTGAAACTTTATTTTGTCTCATTTCTCTCTTCCCCATTTTGTGGTCAAGAAGGCTTTCTTAATCCCATGATGCCAGGTCCCGGCTCATCCCCAAAAGTCATGTCCAACATTGCCAGGGAGATTTACATCTCTGAAAGTCATGTCCCACGAAGAGGGGAGTGCAGTGAGTTCACCTGCCAAGTTGGCTTAAAGAGAGAGGCCACATCTGAACAACAAAAGAGGCTCTCCAGGGGTGACTCTTAAGCATAACTATAAATTGGCTTAGTTTCTCCTCTGCAGGAATAAGTTTCATAGGGGCGAACCCCAAGATGGAGGGCTCAGCCTATTGAACTGATTGCCCCTACTATTAGTGAAAATATCAGGAATTCCCCATGGGGGAAGTTTAATATTTCCTCCTTTCTCCCAAGTCCCATAAAGGGACTTTGCAAATGCTTTTTTATTCTCTGCCTAAATTCTCTGAGATATATTGGGCATCACACGAACCTGTCCAAACCAACAAGATCTCACTCCCTATTCAAGATTCCATGTAATTATACTGTTCAAATATATCTAATTGAAGTCTGATCACTTTTTCAACTTTTTTAACAGTTGTTATATGCGGTAATGCTGACATTCATAGCTTCAGAGCTCTAACTCTGAGTCTCAGGTGTCACACAAATATCCAAAGTTCCAGGGAATGACCACATTATACACAAATAGCCCAGCATCTCAGAATTTAGAAATAACAGTTACAGTTCCGAATAGATGTGACTGCTAGAAGAGCTAAAATCTCAGAAGCTTTACAGTGGCCTTAACCTGATAACGTATGCTCTTGATTTTAATTCTCCAAGTTTGTATATTACAGTTAGTCCATAAAAATAAGGCATGATAATATCTGTCTTTTTGTTTCTGACATTTCATTCAACATACAGTCCTCAAGATTCATTCATCTAGTCTCATGCCTCATAGTTCAATTGTTTATTGACAAGAATGCCAAGTCCACTCAATTGGGAAAAGAATGGTCTCTCCAGCCAACGGTGCTTGGAGAAATGGATATCCACAAGCAAAAGAATGAAAGAGGACCCCAGTGTCATACCTTATACAAAAATTAACTCAAAATGGGAAGATAGGATTTAACAAATGAATATGATTGCTGAACCATTAAATTGATCTCACTGTCTCCAGTATCTTAGAGTAGCTAGAAGTAAAAACCTAAAAAAGCAGCTAGAATTGTAACCCATTCCAAAGTCTGAAATCTGCTCTACAGCTCATTGTGGTGCTGTGCTTTGAAATGTTTTACTTTTCTGCATATATGTTATTTTTCACAAAATAGAAGAAAATAGTCAATTCTGATGATAAAAAAAAATTATTTACTCCTAGCCGCCAATGTTCTGGATCAGCTAGAAGGAAAAATCTGAGAGGATGGTACGGTAGCCCATGACAAACTCTGGAATCTGTCCTGTAACTACTTGTTGAAGACTGCTTGGAAACTATTGCTTTTTTATTTCTTTGCTTTGAATATATGTTATATTATACAATGAAAAACTGTTAAAAAATGGATCAAAGACCTAAATATAAGATCCAGGGCTATAAAACTCCTGGACAAAAATGTTGGGAGTCATCTTCAGTGTCTTGTGCTGGGCAATGGTTTCTTAGCCTTTGCATCCAAAGCACAAGTAATGAAAGAAAAAATAGATAAATTGGACCCTCTGAAAATTAAAAACTTTTGTTTATCAAAGGACTTTGTCAAGAAAATGAAAAGAAAACCTACTCAAAGGGAGAGAATATTTGGAAACAACATATGTTTTATGGGTTTAATATCAGAATATACATAAAGAAATCCTATGACTCAGAATAAAAAGACGAACAACTCAATTTAAAAATGGGCAAAAGACTTCCATAGACATTTCTCCAAAGAGGATATACAAATGACTAGCACATGAAAAGATGCTGAACGTCACTAGCTATTAGGTAAATGCAAAATCAAAACCATAATGATATATCATTTCACATCTAGTAGAATGGCTCTTATTTAAAAAACAGGAAATTACAAGTGTTGGAGAGGATGTGGAGATGTAGGAACACTCATGTATTGTTGATAGGGATGTAAAATGGTGCAGCCACTGTGGAAGATAATTTGATAGTTCCTCAGAAAGCTAAATATAGAATTACCGTATGACCCAGTAATCCTCTACTACTATATACCCAGAAGAATTAAAAGCATGGATTAGAACAGATTTGCACACCGATGTACATACGTAGTGGCATTATTCACAATTGCCAAAAGGTGGAAGCAACCCAAGTGTTCATCAACCGATGAATGCATAAGCAAAATGTGGTATATACATACTATGGAATACTATTCAGCTATAAAAAAGGAATGAAGTTCTGGTACATGAGACCACCTGGATGAACTTTGAAGATATCATGCTGAAAGAAATAAGCCAGAAGTAAAAGTATAAATACTGTATGGTCTTCTAGTATGAAATAAATAGAAAAAGCAAATTCATAGAGTTAGAAAATAGAGAACAGGTTACTTGGATTGGGATGGAGATAGAGAATGGAGAGTTAATGCTCCATTGGCACAGAATTTCTGTTTGGGTGATGGAAGGGTTTTGGTAATGGATGATGGTGTTGGTAGCAGAACATTATGAATGTGATTTATACCACTGAATTGTATATTTGAATGTGGCTAAAAAGGGAACTTTTAGGTTGTATATGTGTTACTGGAACAAAATTTCAAAAAAACAAAACTTAAGACTCTGTAACTTAAACAGATAACTCTAATATAAACTATGAACTATAGTTAATAGTACAATAATAATAATCTACTTTCATAGATTCTAACAAATGTACCATACAAATGCAAGGGGTTTATAATGGGATGGGGGCATATATAGAAACTCTGTATTTTCTGCATGTTTTTTCTGTGAACCTACAACTTCCCTAAAAAATAAATTAAATAATTGTAGATTGGGCTATACAAACAGTCAGCTCTAATTTTAACTGTTGGCCATATTTAATAGCATAATTTTTTAAGAAGCTCTTTTGACTTTTTATCTTTTTTTTTAGGTGCGTAGTCTGGAAATCGAACCCAGGTCTCCTGCACGGAAGGCAAGCGTTCTACCACTGAACCACCCATGCACCCTAGACTTATTTAGATATAGACTTTTTATCATACCTAAGTCTTATACATATATAAAATGAAAATATTAGAAAACAAATGGGTTAAGATGTTCCTACAACATCCTCACAGAGTCCAAATCTTCTGAGTCTCTTTTCAATTCAATGTCACATGTCCACATTTTTCTAAGAGTGCTGGTGATACAGCATTTCTCAAAGGAGAGCTTCATGATTATCTTCTGGATTTTCTTCTAAGCCACTGACACTCATTCTACAAGTTATGAGGCCGACAATTTCTTGACATTATCAGAAGGTGTCATTGGAATGTATTCTGACAAAACTAGAACTCATAATCCTCCCTCAGATGGACCCTAAAAGGTTTATTGTGGAAAACATCGGGGATTTCAGTTCATTTTTCAACCAGAATTAACAACCAAGTTCATGTGTTCCCAGGAAATGACACTCACTATGACCATCTTTTCAATGATTATAAGACTCCATCAAATGTGAGACTTCTGCATTTCAGGGATGTTAAAATTGCGAGAAAATGTGCAAAACAGCAGTTTCTTGCCTGTGATGCCAGAGGACCCAGGTTCGATTCCTGGTGCCTGCCCATATGAAAAACAAAAAACAAAAAACAGCAGTTTCTATTGCTATTTGGGTCTAGTGTTCCCTTTTACAAGTATGATGAATGATATAAAATTTGTAGGTATATCTAGCGTGCCCCAGAGTAGAATGCTTGCCCTCACTCCCATCTAGCTGTCCAGGAATGGTTCTTAGCTCAAAACAGAGAAAGTGCATAGTACTTGCAGATTATCTAATAGCAGTGCTGTTTAAAGTTTAAGCTACTATTATAAACCATGGTGTGGTGGCAAAAATGTGTAATGTATTTTACACATACATTATCATTATTTATTTATGGGGTTGTGATTTCTTCATTTGAGGTAGCTACTGTCATGAACTTGTTAAAAAGAGTAATGTTTTAATTTCATAGCTCTACACACAAATAGTTAAAATCAACCTTGGGCCTAATACTTTGAACTCTCAATTGTCTGCAGTTTATCAAAGATTAATTGACCTTTGAAACTGGTGCATAATAGACTCTAGCAGTTTCTGCTTCTGGAATTTGAAGAGAAAAAGATCTCTCTAAGCCAATGGTATAACTAGTCCTATGAGATGTGGGTAATGGCATTTGCAGGAGGTAAGAAGGTCCTTCCCCCACTTCTCCTCTCCTGAACTAGTCCCTATAAGCCTACTACAGTGACTGAAGTTCCATTTACTCCTTTAGTCAATGACATTTTACCTACAGGAAATCTCAGTTCCCTGGAGCTATAGTTTTTAACAAGCTCTATTTTTCTGTACACGTACTGTGTGCCAGGTATGGGCTGGGTATTTTGTATTTAGAGTACAAGTAACCCAAAATAAGACTTATAATCAGTTAGCTAAAGGAATAGCTATCTAATTTGACAACCTCTTAGGTGTAAGACCTTGGGGGCCACGATTATTGTTCTCAAGCAGAGCTTTCCAGTCCTTGAGGACATTTTGGAAAATCATGGGAGTGTTACTTTTGTTTGTCTGTTTGTTTGACATAAGAATCGGCATTTAGAAGTCAGGGATGCTGGACGCAGGGCTGCACCGAATAGTTATTTAGTTCTTCGTCTTCTTGTTTTTAACCACACAAAGGAACTCAGTAATGGAGTGAGTGGGACTGAACTCCAACCTGAGCTCCACTTGGCAAGCAGAAAGTTGCATCAGTTCTAGTGAGTAACCCCATACTATAAATCTTCCAACCAGATGGGGTTCCTTTTTGTAATTTGCCTGCCAATAGAGGATGTATTTTGCAATTCAAATACAGCTGCCCAAATATGCTAACTGCAACCCTAACTAGACATCCTGCAATGTGACAGACAGTTCAGTACAGCAAAGAATTACCCTTAGTCCCATACAACTGCTGAACTTTCCTCTGGACATGAAATAGATTTAAATAAAAAAAAAAAGGAGAAGAAAAAGAGCAGCTTATAATGATCTGAGTCTGAGCCTATGTCCTAACTCTGCTTTACATATAAAAGCAAGGTATTTATTTTATTTTTAAATTAACATTAAAATGAACTCTACTAGGGATGCACAGTTTTAACAGGTGTGCAGAGACGTATAACCACCACCACAATCGGGATACAAGAGTTCCATCACCAAAAAAACCTTCCTCCATGTTTCCATTTGCAGTCACATCTTGCCCCCATCCAAAACCCTTGACAACTACTTATCTATTCTCCCTCACTATAGTTTTGTCTTTTTGAGAATGCCATACAAATGGAATAATACACCATGCAGCCTTCTGAGACTAGCTTCTTTCACTCAGCATAACGCCTTTGAGATTCACCGACGTTGTCGCATGTATCAATACTTTGTTCCTATTTTTGCTGAATAGTATTCTGTTGTCTGAAATACAACAGTTTTTTACATAGTCCACCATTGAAGCACATTTGGGTTATTTCCATGTTTTGGCTACTATGAATAAAGCTTCCATAAACTATTTATGTATATTTTCTGTGGAAAAAAAAATCATTTCTCTAGGGTAAATACCTAAGAGTGGGATTGCTGGGTCATATGGCAAATATATGTTTTAACTTTCTAAGACACTGCCAGACTGCTTTCCAGAGTCACTGGACCATTTTTGCATTCCCACCAGCAACGTATGAGTTCTAAATGCACCTCATCTTTACCGGTACTCAGTATATTATTTTTTATTTTAGCCATTCTGAAAAATTGTGGTGATATCTCATTGTGGTTTTATTTTACATTTACCTAATGGCAGTGATGGTGACCATCTTTTCATGTGTTTATTTGACATCCATGTATATCCACTTTGGTGAAGTGTCTTAACTTGTCCATTTTTTAATTGGGGTTGCTTATTTTCTTACTGTTGACTTTTGAGAGTTCTTTATATACTCTGGGTTTAAGTCCTTTGTTGGGTATGTGATTTGAAAATACTTGCCCCAAGTCAACAGCTTGTCTTTTCATTCTCTTAACATTGTGAATTATTATATTAAGGTAGTGTATGAGCCTCCAACTTGTTCTTTCTTTTCAAAATTATTCTAATTATTCTACCTCTCTTTCTCTTTAATGTATATATTAGGGAAAAATATCTATGCCTACAAAAATCATGCTGGAATTGTATTCCATTAAATCTGTAAATAAATTTGGGGAGAACTGACACCTTTGCTATGTTAACCCTACTAATCCAGAAACATGTATGTCTCTCCATTCATTTATTTTAAATTTAGCATTGTATAGTTGTCAGCATACATCCTGGAAATTTTTTTGATATATTTACACTTAAGTATTTCATTTCTGGGGACTATTTTATGTGGTATGATTTTTTTTACTTTCCTTTTCCCAATAGTCCATAGAAATATGATTGATTATTTTGTGTTGCTCTTACATCCTGAGATCTTGCTAAACAACTTACTATTTCTAGCAGTTCTGTGATGGATTTCCTAGGATTGTCTATGTCAATAATAATACTGTCAGCAAAAAGGAACAGTTTTATTTCTTCTTTTCCAATCTGTATGTATTTTTTCTATTGTATTATTGCACTGTATATTTTTCAATTGAATTGTTGGAAGTAAACATCCTTACCTGCTTCTCAAACTTAGTTAAAAACATATAGTTATCCTCTATTAAGTATATGTTTTGGTTTGTTAAGCTGCTGGATTGCAATATACCAGAAATGGAAAAGCTTTTAAAAGGGGACTTTATAAGTTGCAAGTTCACAGTTGTAAGGCTGTGAAAATGTCTAAATTAAGGCACCAATAAGAGATTACCTTCACTCAAGAAAGGGTGATGCCATCTGGAATTCTTCTGTCAGCTGGGAAGGCACATGGCTGGCATCTGCTTGGGTCTTTGGCTTCTGGACAACTTTTTCAACTGGGAAGACACATGGTAACATCTGCTAGCTTTCTCTACCAGCTTCTTGTTTCATAAGGATTTCTTTCTGCATCTCTAAAGGTCTCTGACTGTATGGGCTCTAAAGCTTTTTCCAAAATGATTCACTCTTAAAGGACTGTAGTAAGCAACCCCACCTTGAATGGGTGGAGAGATATCTCCATGGAAACTTCCTAATTAAAAGGGGCCATCCACAATTGGGTGAGTCACATCCCCATGAAAACAACAACAAAAAGATCCCACCCAACAATATTGAATGAAGATTAAAGAACATGGCTTTTCTGATGTACACAACAGTTTCTAACTAGTACATTCCACCCTCTGGACCCCCCAAACACATGTTCTTTCATATATAAAATACATTCATTCATTCACAATATCACAAATACTTAAACCATTTCAGTAACAATACAAATAGAATACAAAGTCAGAAACAGTACAAAATCTCATCAGAGTCAGCTATAGGCATAGTCTGTCCTACAAAATTTTCCTCTATCTGTGAACCTGTAAAACTCAGAACAAGTTATCTACTGCCAATATACAAAGAAGGGACAGTCATAGGATAGATGTTCCCATTTCCATAGGGAGAAATTGGAAGGAACACAGAGGTCACTGGACCCATTCCAAAAACCTTCAGGGCAAATGCCTTTAAATTTCAAAGTCTGAGAGTTGTTTATCCTTGGAACTTTAGAAAGCAGCAGCCCCACCCTTTCCAAGGGCTTATGTAGCAGCCCTGTTCTCTTAAAATGCAATCTTGGGAGACACTGGGGAGACCACCTTTTTCTTTGGTTCACCTTCTCCAAACATCGGGGTAGCACCCAGGATCTCTGACATCTCCAGGGCACACACTCAACCCCTCCAGAACAATGTGGTGGCAGCAAGACTCTCCCTAATCCCCAACAAATATACTCCACCCTCTCTAAGGCCTGAGGTAGCACAACTCTCCCAGAGCATCAAGGTGGAAATCCTACCCTCTGCCTTCAGGGCAAACTCACCCTCTCCAAATGCTTGGGTGGGTCTACTCTCCTGGCCTGAGGTTTCTTGGCTTCAGACCTTAGCTTCCATGGTTCTGCCTTTGATGTTATTTTTCCTTCAATTTGTCCCTTTTCTGTCCCTTTTAGTCCAAACTGACAGTGGTTCCATTTATACAGATCCTATACAACTCTTGTTGGTTTTCTATGTAGTATTCAGGGATCATAACCATCAGATGGTAGGACTTTCCACAAATCCTTTTTTGTTAACTCCATCTTCAATCCTGGCTTTTTCTGAAATGGCTGACTGGTTTCATGTTCAGTTAAATTCTTCCTTGGCACATTATTCTCTGGGGTCTCCCTTTCTGGAAGCCTAGAATTTTCCAGACCCATGAATTTCTGGTCTCTTTGTACCCAAGAGCTCGGTTTCCAGCTTATCTCTTTCCTGTCACATTTCATTATAAGCTGCAAGGAGAAACCAGGCTGCACTTTCCACATTTAATTTGGAAATCTCTTCTGCTTAATATCCAAGTTCATGGCTTTTAAAATCTGCCTTCCATCCAAAACCAGTAGTCAATTTTACCAGATTCTTTGCCACTTTACAAGGGTCACCTTCCTTCTAGTTTGTAATAACATATGAACTATTTCTGTCTAAGTCCTCATCAGAAGTATCTTTAGAGTCCACATTTCTACCAATAGTCTCTTCAAAACATTCTAAGCCTTCTCTATCAAGCTTCTCAGAACTCTTCCAGTATCTTCCTCTTATCCATTTAAAACACTATTCCAACAGTTTGGTATTTGCAAACTACAGCAGCACCCCACTTCTCTGGTATGTACCAAAATTTGGTTTAGTTTGTTAAGTTGCTAGAATGCAGTATACAAGAAATGGAACAGCTTTTTAAAAAGGGAATTTATTAAGTTGCAAGTTCAGAGTTCTAAAGCTGTGAAAATGTCCAAATTAAGGCACCAACAAGAGGTTACCTTCACTGAAGAAAGGCTGATGCTTTCTGGAACACCTCTGTCAGCTAGGAAGGCACATAGTGACATCTGCTAGCTTTCTCTACTGGCTTCTTATTTCATAAGGATTCCCTGAGGGTGTTTTTCTTCTGCATGTCCGAAGGTCTCTGGCTGTGTGGGCTCTAAAGCTTTTTCAAAAATGGTTCCCTCTTAAAGGACTCTGGTAAGGAACCCCACCTTGAATGGGTGGAGAGATATCTCCATGGAAACCACCTACTCAAAAGGTACCACCAACAATTGGGTAGGTCATATCTCCATGGAAACAATAAAAAAAAATCCCACCCAACAATATTGAATGAGGATTAAAGAGCACGGTTTTTCAGGGGTACACAACAGTATCCCAGAATGTCATACCTACAGTATGACATTACCTGTAGTTTTCTATAGATGCTTTTTATCAGGCAGAAGAATTTCTCTTCTATTCTCAGTTTGTTGAGATATTTAAAATCATGAAGGGATATTGAATTTTATCAAGTGGATTTTGGTATTGACTGATATGATCATATAGTTTCCCTGGTTTAGACTGTAAATATGGTGGATTATATTGGTTAATATTTAAACATTTAACAAACATTACATTCCTGGAATAAAATCTAATTACTAATTTTATTTATTACTGAATTTGATTTGCTAATATTTTGTTGAGGATTTTTAACTCTATATTAGGGGGATATTGGTCTGTAGTTTGCTTGTTTATCTTTGTTTGGATTTTGATATCAGGGTAATGCTGGCTTTATAATATAAGGGTTTTTCTCACTTCTTGTTTTCTGGAATGTATTGCATAGAATTGTTAATTCTTCTTTAAATGTTTTGTAGAATTTACCGGTAAAACCACCTGGGCCTGTATATTTTTATTTGGAAGGTTTTTAACTATTAATTCAACTTCATTAGTAATTATAGGATTATTTATATTTTCTAGTTCATCTCAGGTTAACTTTTACGGTTTGTGGTTTTCAAGCAATTGGTCTATTTCACCAAACCTGTCAAATGTCTGTGTGAGTTGTTTTTCATACTCTTCCCTTATAATCCTTTTAAAGTCTGCAAGGGGCAGGAGGTAGTAATTATGTCCCCTCTTCCATGTATGATACTAATTTGTGCCTTCTATCTTTTTTCTTTGTCAGTTTTCTAAATGTTGTATTGATATTTTCAAAGACCCAGCTTTTGGTGTCATTAATTTTCTCTCTCTTTTCTTAAAAATTTTGTAGATTTCTGCTCTTATTTTTAATCTTTTTATTCTGCTTGCTTTGTTCTTCTTTGTAAAGTTTCTTAAGTTAGAAGCATAAAATATTGATTTCAATAATTTCTTCTTTTCTAAAATGAACATTCAATGCTATTAGTTTCTCTAAGCATTGTATTGGTTTTTTGAAATAATGAATTTTAGCTGATTAAAGATGGCTTTAGATCTTTTGTTTAGCCTCTATATATTTGTGACTTTTCTGACCCTCTGCCTGTTATTGATTTCCAACTTTTTTCCATTGTGATCCAAGAATGCATTTTGTATGATTTCAATCTTTTAAAATTTATTGAGACTTGCTTTGTGACTCAGCGTATGGTCTATCCTTGAGAAGGATGATGAGCACTTGAGAAAAAGGTAATTCCTGCTGTTGTGGGGTGTAAATGTTCTGTAAATGTTTGTTAAGTCTAGTTCATTCATTGTATTATTCACATTCTCTGTTTCTTTATTGATCCTCTGTCTAAATGTTCTATCAATTGATAAGAGCGGGAGGTTGAACTCTCCAACTATTATGGTAGCTGTCCCTATTTCTCCCTTCAGAGTTTGCCTCATGTATTTTGGAGCACTCTGGGCTCAGTGTGTAAATATTTATGATTGTTATGTCTTCTTGTTGAATTGTTCCTTTTATTAATACATAATTTCCTTCCTTGTCTCTTTTAATTGTTTTACATTTGTAGTCTAATTTGTCAGATATTAGTATAGCTACTCTTGCTCTTTTCTGATTGTTGTTCCCATTTAATATCTTTTCCCAACCTTTCACTTTTCAACCTGTTTTTGTCCTTGGGTCTAGAATGAGTCTCCTGTAGACAGCATATAGATGGGTCCTGTTTTTTAAATCTATTCTGCCAGTCTATGTCTTTTGATTGGGGGGTTTAATCTCTTAACATTTAGTGTTATTATTCTAAAGGCAATACTTTTTCTACCATTTTGCCTTTTGGATTTTATATGTCATATCTAATTCTTTTTTCTCTCTCTCCTGCCTTTTCCTATCTGCCTCTAGTGCTCCCTTTGGTATTTCTTGCATAACCGGTCCCTTGGTCATAAATTTGCTTAGTGACTGTTTGCCTGAAAATGTTTTAATCTTCCCCTAATTTTTGCAGTTTTGCTGGATATAGAATTCTTGCTTGGCAGTTTTTCTCTTTTAGAATCTTAGATATATCATACCACTGTCTTCTCGCCTCCATGGTTTCTGCTCAGAAATCCGCATATAGTCTTATAGGGCTTCCCTTGTATGTGGTGTATTGTTTTTTTCTTGCTGCTTTCAAAATTCTCTCTTTCTCTTTGACATCTGACAGTCTGGTTAGTCTTTGAGTATGTCTATTTGGATCTATTCTGTTTGGAGTATGCTCCACTTCTTGGATCTGCAATTTTATTTCTTTCATAAGAGATGGGAAATTTTCAATGATAATTTCCTCCATTAGTCTTTCTCCTTTTCCCTTCCTTCTCCTTCTGGAACAGCCTCGACATGTATATTCATGCTCTTCGTGTTATTCGATTCCTTGAAACCCTGCTTATATTTTTCTGTTCTTTTCTCTATATTTTCTTTAGTGTGTCAGATTTCAGAGGTCCAGTCCTCCAATTCATTAATCCTTTCTTCTGCCTCTTGAAATCAATCACTGTAGATTTCCATTGTTTTCTTTTTCATCTCTTCTACTGTGTCTTAAATTCTCATAAGTTCTGTGATTTGGTTTTTTGAACTTTCAATTTCTTCTTTTTCTTTGCCCAATACCTTCTTTATATCCTCCCTCAACTTGTTGATTTGATTTTTGATGAGATTTTCCATGTCTGTTCGAATGTCCTGAATTAGTTGTTTCAACTCCTGTATCTCATTTGAATTATTGGTTTGTTCCTTTGATTGGGCCATATCTTTATTACTCATTATTTTTTGCTGGTGTCTAGGCATTTGATTTCCTTAATCAGTTTTTTCTGGCAGTTGTTTTCACTCTTTTACCTAAGATTTTCGTGGCTTTGTTCTCTGTCTGTTCTTTGACATTCAGTTCAACTTATTCCAGACATAGGCATAGGATCAGGATTTTTCAATTCTAATTTTTCTTTTTCTTGCCCTGCCTGCCTATATAGAGCTTTTCTTTTCTTTTTTTTTCTTTTTTTTTTTTTTTTCAGGAGGGTCTCCTCAGATAATATAGATCCCAGTCAGATTTTCCCAGACCAGACTGGCCTCTTCTCAGGAGGAAAGAGTTGCGTGCATCTGTTTTCCCTGAGGGTGAGACCCAGCAGGTTGACCGACTTTCCTGTGAAGCCTCTAGACTCTGTGCTTTTCTTATCCTGACCAGTATGTGGTGCTTGTTTACCTGTGGCTTCCCACCAATGTAAAGTGGTGTGGTGCCTTTAACTTCAACAGACTCTCCCTGCGAGTGGTGTAGTTGAAACAGAGGGGAGATGGTTGGTTGGCATTAATTGATTCAGTTTTCTAGTCCCTGGGACCTGAATTCTTTGAAGGAGGGATTCCACTTGAGCTGGGCCCCACCTTTCTCTTGGGGAAGGTACAGCCTTTAGGGACTTAATACCTTTCACCTGACTAGTTACTTTGTCTCTCAGCCAAGCTTAATTCTGCCCTTGCCTGGAGCAGTGCTAGAGCCAGAGAAGCCTTGCAGTTCTATCTAATGAGCTTTTAAGTAGTAGCAGTAAAGTAGTTGTTAAGGAAAAAAAAAAAATCCTTTTCAGAGCAGGACCCCTGTTCCTCACTCCTCGGGTTTGTCAAAGAAGAGCTTAAGTTGGTACATTACTCTATGTATCTCCAGGCTTTATGTACCCCATTTTGGGGTGGTCCAGACCTTTTCAAGTATTTTGTGCTGTCCAACTCAAAAAACCTCTGCATTTTTTTTTTTTGTTTGGTTTTTTTTTGTTTTTGTTTTTTTTTGTTTTTCGTCAGCCCTGCCCCCCTCTCTGCTGGGGCAAAAACTCCCAGTATCTTTAGCTCTTATTCCAGGTTTATCTGAGCTGGGGCCTATTTTCAGTAGTCAGAATTTGTTAATTAATTCTACAGTTAGAGCTTGGCTGAGATAAGCCCTTGCTGCTAGTCAAGTCTCTTTCCTTTCCCCTGTAGGAACCAGGCGTCGTGCCTGTTGGGGAGGGACACCTGCCTCTATGGTGAGGGACTTACAGTTCTGTATGGGGTCTCAGTTGGTCCATCTTGTCCAGACTGGTGTACACTGTGTGTCCGGTCTCTGATGTGGCCCCAGCAGTTGTTCTGTACTGTTCCTGGCTATTTACTAACTGCTCTGAAGGATGAACTAAGTTCCACACCTCACTAAGCCACCGTCTTGCTGAGACCAGCTGGCTTTAGATGTTTTGATACTCCTTCCATCAAGATGTGTTTTGCGAGCTGGCCAGGCACCTCTCTCTTCATGCAATTTCAAGGAGTTTTTAAGTGTTCTCTCCAGCATGTGGTGTCAGAGTGGCTGGATTTCATACATGGCAGCTCAGAGCTCCATGAATGTTCCCAGAGCCTCAGGAGGTAGCAGGTCATATGACCCAGCGTTAGAAGTACCCAAATTCCACATTCTGTTGCTCAAGCAAGTTACTACAGGCCTGTCCAGATTCAAGGGGAGATAGCAGAGGGAGCTTCCAGAAAGAGCTGGTGCCAAATGTAGCTGTGGATATGGTATTGACCTGGAGAACCAAGGTTCCCTAGAATCCAATCAATGAACAAACTGCTTAGCATTGATTGAGTCTGTAAACCTTGATCATTCATAAGACAAATAGAGAGTGCCTTTCATTGGGTGAATTTGTGTGCAGTGTATGTGATATCTTTCCTGTCCTTGGACAGAGCTGCCAATGATATCATTTGAATTCCTATATGCACAGAGCAGACATATATTTGTCCAATATCACAGTTGTAAGTATTATAAATGAACAAAAAAGTTAAAGTCTCTGCCCTCCAAGGTTACAATGTTGTTGTAAAACAGGCACACAAATTTTCACAAATTAAACAATTTGCAAAAATTGCCACAAAACAGGGTTGAAGAGATTTATAAGTCAAGAGGAAAGAAATATCTATTTTTATATGTAACTTTCTATCTCTGATTTCAACCTTGGCTTCCGTTTAAAATCATATGGAGAACTTTAAGACATTAATTCCCCTCTACCCTTAGATTCTGATTTAACTGAGAGGTAGGGCCCAAGCATTAGTATTTATAAAGAGCTCTCCAAATGTAATGTGTAATAAAGGACTATTTCTTATCAACAGATGTTTCATATTCTTTCTCATTTTAACTTATTTATAAATCTGCCATAGTTTGCTCTGTTTACTTTTTAGGAGAATTTTTTTTTCCTTTTAAATTGTCATTACCTTCCTCTAGGCTTATACACCATCATAAAACCACATTTCTCTACTCTAGAAGCAAAATCAAGTATAGGGATGACGTCAGCTTTAATATCACCTTCAACATTGTAGAAAATAGAAAATGACTTTTATTTTTCTTCACTACAACTCCCTTTAAGATATTCCTCAGCTTGCATAGGCATACCTTCCTCTTCCAGAAGGAGACCATAACTTACTTTTATGACAGTAATTAAGGATTAAAAGAAAAAGTATACACCTAAGTTAACTTTACAAAATGGTTCCTTTTTTTAGCAATTTGGAATGAATGGAAACTGATTTCCCTATGAAAATGGGAAAATAGGTAAGATCATTTATAAAAGGAGTACATTTATATTAATTGCACATACAGGTTCAGGGACAATAATTTTAAGGAAAAGAATGTGTTATCAAAGCATATATGTATGTGCGTATATATGTATATGTATGTACATACATGCATATTTATTGGTAATTTCTTCAGGTGTAAGATTTTGAACTATATTGTTAATGGAAGTATGATTAAAAAATCATTACTGTTTCGATTCCCGGTGCCTGCCCATGCAAAAAAAGAAAATCATTACTGAAATAGCTAACATTATTAGAAATACTAATAAAAAAATGAGAGTGAGGTACAACTTTATGTAAATTGACAAGGAAAAGAACATTCTGTATGCTGGGAAAGACCCATTTCTTCTGACTTCTTTTTGTCTGAGCAAGAAAAATAAACCTATCCCTCCCTCTGATATTCTTTTTGGTGGAACTTTCATTCTTGTTCTTTTTTTCTTTGGTGTGGCTGCCTGCCGTAATAAGAACACATTGTTTCTAATTTCTTAGGAGCCCATAAATAAAACAGAAGCCAAAATAAAACAGAAAATGTTTATCTCTAGAGACACAAGCTCTTTCATTCAAACTGTTTGGTTCTGTTCTTCCATAACTTCTAGGTCAGTCCAATTGCCTCCTGTCTATAATTCTGTGTTTAACATTTGAGTGGTACTGTAAGGCAAAGTGAAGAATAATAGGCTTGATTTGGTTTAAAAGGAGCACAGTTTCAAATCCTAAGTAAAGTATGAAAAAAAATCATTTATAAAAATTTGCCAAAGGGACCACACGGAGGGCTTGTCAATATGTGTGCATCTTGGTTATTCATCCTTAAAGAGACTGCTTGAGCTAAAATAATGATAGTCCTTTTATTTCTTTTTGCTTTGGGGTGGAATGAGATGGAAGCTTTATACTGTACTTTGTATTCGTACATTGTCATCTAGCATGTGGAGCGTTTGAGCTAAAAAAATTCTTATGCTTTAAATTTCAGATAACATAAAATGAATTAAAGCCCTTCTCTATCTGTGTGGCAGATTCTCTAAATGAGAGACAACCTGAGCAAATATTGAGTGCATTTAAAATCCTGTTAAGATGGACAGGCATCATAATGGGGGGAATCTCAGTGATAACTATATATAACAGACCAAAGAGAAAGGAGACAGACATTTCTGTTTGAGACAGCATCTTGAGTTACGAGACTGAGATGGGAAGTAGACAATCAGGGATGAGGAACTTGGCAGAAAAGCACTACAGAGACATGTGTCCATGGCAGAGCTGCTTACTCAATAAATATATTGACTAGAACAGTCTAACTGAAAGCAAGGCAGGAAATCCTACTCACGACATTTTGGGCATTACTTTCCTAATTTCTCACAAAACGTGAACACCTACCCAAAAGGAAGCTTTTATTTGTTGTCATGGACCAGATACTATGTTGATAAAAACTTCCTTAAGACTGATCAAGGGATCCCAAAGGGCAGCATTAAGACCAAGGAAAAGTTTGAGGTATATTTCAGCCCAATCCAGAGAAAATCGTGGTAATGTTCAAAGCACCTGACCCTTAACTGCCTTACCTTGGAGAGTCACTTCCACCTGCCCCAATACCTAGCAACTGCCCCTAATGATTTCTGACTTTTCACGGGCTCACTTTTGCCTAGCCTCCATATTCCGATATCCTACAGCATTGCTGGATATTAGTTGGTCCTCCCTGTAAGCAAATGGGCTTTATGCCCAGCCTACTACACTGCCAGGACTGGTAAAACCATCACAGTCTGGCTTTTTACTACCACACCCCTGGATTTAAATTTCTGCCTGGATCCCTGAGAGTCATAGTTTCAACTTTTTCTCCCCAGTGAAGGCAGAGGAGCTGGAGGCCCTGCCCAGCTCACGGGTTTCCTTCCAACTCTTTTGCCCAAGGCTTGACTGTGTCAGGTTTTCATCCCCTGGGGAACAGCCATGTACAGCCAGGCAGCTGTGGGGAGGCTGGTATTCCATGTCATTCCTGACAATTTCCTTATTTGCAGTACTGAGGACCTAGTCACAGCCTGGTATCATCTAGAGCTGCTCCCTGTTTTGACTCAGGATTTGCTCACCTTCCCTCGGACTCGTCACCTCTATCACACCAGTATTTCTCCCCTGTGCACTTTTACTCCCTCCTCACCCACTGGGTACCACTGGGTTCAAGGAATAAATGTCCTTCAGGTTAAAACTAGGGAGTAGATCTTAATTATTTCTGTCTTCCTATATTTGACAGATGCTATAGGGCCCCCTACATACACACACAGCTTGGCATTCCCTTGTAAAGCCAAAGGCCACTTACAACTGACACCTGAAAAATCTGAACTGGAAAGTTTTTGTTTGGTTTGGTTTGGTTTTATGCCATTTTATTGAGTTGTATTCACATACCATATAATCATCCAAAGCGCATTGTATAGCTAGGCATTCATCACCACAATCAATTTTTAACATTTTCATTACTCCAAAAAAAAAAGTACATATAAGAATAAAAATGAAAAAGAATATCCAAACATCCCATATCCTCTTCTCCCCCTATTATTTATTTTTGTCCTTATTTTTTTACTCATCTGTCCATACCCTGGATAAAGTGAGTGGCAGCCACAAGGTTTTCACAAACACACACACTGTAAAAGCTGTATAGTTATATAATCATCTTCAAGAACCAAGGCTACTGGAAAACAATGAACAGTTTCAGGTATTTCCTTCTAGCTACTATAATACACTAAAAACTAAAAAGGGGTATCTATATAATACTCAATAATAGCCTTGGGTTGATCTCTTCAGTCAATTTGAAATCTCTCAGCACTGAAACTTTATTTTGTTTCATTTCTCTTTCCCCTTTTGGTTAAGAAGCCTTTCTCAATCTCACAGTGCCGAGTCCAGGCTCTTTCCTGGGAGTCATGTCCCACGTAGGGGGCAGGGTAGTCCTGGAAGGTTTTTATCTGGACCCAGGAACATGTTGTGCATAGGAAATGCCAGACAGTTATTTCCCCCCCAAAAAAACACTCCTGAACCAATAATAGAGAACTGGTGGATAAATACTCCAGCTTCCTTACCCCTTGGTTGGGCTAATTAGTTCTGAGGACTGGTCTTCTCACGGGAGTGGGCTCTGTGTGTCCCCGATCGTAACTTGCTTCATAAAGAACTTTTCTTGTCTTCCTTCCTTTCCTTGTCTCACATCCCCATTTCCGGTGTTATCTTTCCTAGATTACTTGCTCTGAATCCTGACCTCAGGGTCTGCCATTGCATGAGACAGAGCATGACGCTAGCACACATAGGCACTCAATAAATGAATGAATGAAGACTTGGCAGGTCAACTCTGTAGGTGGGATTTCTGCGCTGGGAGAGGGGCCACACTATATGACCATTAAAGATTCTTCCAAGAACTATAATCTTCCTGTGAAGAAATAAATGTCTTCCCAACTAGGGGACCTAGAAAAAGGGCTGTGCAATGAAAACATGTGGAAAAAAAGAGAATTTTCTCCCTTCTGTGCCAATGTCCTTTCCGATGAGAAGGGGAGAATTAGGATCATAGGTTACTTATGAAATCATTCGATTTCTCAAGCCAGTACGTTGCCTTTTATGGATACTGTAGTTCAGGGTGCTGTGCCGAGAGAGATTTTCCATCAGGTTCTATGTAGTTCACAGCTTCTGGCACAACAAGCAGAGCTAGAAATAATATAAGATATTCACACTCTAGAGTATTGAATTATAAATCCGTGAGGCCAAAACTGTATATGAAATAAAATTTTAATTACTCTATGACCAGTATTCTCATAACAGTCTTTTATGGTTAGTTGGCACTTCATTAGTATTTCTGTGTTACAAGTAAGGAAATGAGTCACAGAAACTGTAAAAAGGATGTGCTGAAGACTTGATGGCTGCTGTCTGAGAAGAGTCAGAAGAAAATGTTCCTGACCACTCCTCTCCGATGATCAGACTAGCACAGTGTTTGCATCAGAACGCCAGGCTCTCACATCTTTCTGGTGTATTTTGTGACCGAACAAAAACTTACAGTTAAAAACAACAACAATTTATGGTCAATGAACCATATAACAGTTAACTGTGAAGGGGAGTTTGATGAAACTATCAGTTTTTGGAAATAAAATGTAACGATCAGATTTTTTTTTTCATAACATCTAAGAGTTTAATTTAGTTGAGCACATGAAAATGAGGTCCCCACCTCCAAGGAGCTGCTTTGCTGGGAAGTTTCTGAATTGTGCATACTTTCTAGCAGAACTGGAGTTTAGGAATTGAGTTGGGGAGAGAGGACAGCAAAGGAGGGGTCTGCACGTGGAGTTTAGACATGTTCATGAGGCCAACACGAGATGCTTGGAGGGAGGGAACCACACAGGCAGTGGGCCGGGCAGTCCCTCGGGAGGTCCAACAAAAAGTAGAAGTGGGCATGGCAGCAGGGGGGCCCGTAATATGCAATGAACCAAAGAGACAAGCAGGGATGTCTGGCGATCCCAGGACAGTCGCTTGTGTCACACTACAAAAGTAAGTGTCACTTAGGGACAGTCGCTTGTGTCACACTACAAAAGTAAGCTCAGAAGTCAAAAGACACTGGCACCAAGTACTGGTGGGGAAGAGGAACTCAGTCATTAGAACCAGGACCAAAGTGAGGCCAAAACCCTATCTGTGATCTCTCAGGCAATTACAGAGGCTGTACCTGCCAGCCTCGAGGGGGTGAGCTGTCTTTTCCACACCAGACTCGGTGCAGTCTGCAGGGAGCTGCAGTCAAGGCCTCAGGTACCCCCAGCCGGCCAGGTCTGAGGTTTATATATATTCCAGTGCTGGCGCCTCCATTTGGAGACCTCTTGGCAGGGGTTGGGGAGGGGGCTCTGCTGAAGCCTTTCCTAGGTGGCTTTGCCAAGATTACCTCATGGCGCGGGGGCAGGAATGGGGTTGAAGACCCTTTTCTTCCCTCCGATTCAGAACTCAGTACTTTTGTACTCCTCGCTCCTCCCCTTCTTTCTGCTACTGTTCCCCAGGTGTGGGTCAGCCCACTGCTGGTGACCACCACCGCAAGTGATTCAAGTCTTCACTGTTACTTTCATTCAGGCAAATTGTTTTAATTGGACTCCTAGACACGTGGCAGCTTTGCTCTCTCCAGCTCAGAGCCTGACACAAGGTTCAAGAAAAGCCAGTCATATGGCAAACTTGATCAGTCACTCAATTATGAACTAGGCTTTTAAAATTCCCTACACCTAAGGGCGGGTTCGGTGCAGCAGGGGTTTGAAGTGGTTTGCTTAGCCTGTAAGGGGGGGCCATGTCAGCCCTCTAGGAAATAGGGGCGGCAGACGCAGAGCTGGGGGAGCTGGCAGGCCACACTGTAAGTACTCCCCAAGAAGAAAAACACAGATTTCTAAGAAGCAAAGGAAGGGAGGTGCCCATCTTTTTAAAATTGAAGCCCATGACGAAAGGACTGCCAAGTTTCCCAGAGTGGAATGACAGCACAGTAGACTTAAATACGCTATTTCTAAATAGGGGCTTAGGAAAATGTGGGATTGAATGAAAAAATTAATTGTATTCTCAAGAGAAGATAGTTTCTGGGAGGTATCCTTGGCTCTCCTCTATTTTCTGTTTTTATCAAGGGCTTAGATGAAGAAATAAGAGGCATAGCTATCAAATTAGGGAATGATTAAGTTCTGGGAGGCTAAGAAAATTTAAGATTATAAAATAAGGTTCCAAAACTTTCCCTAATTCTAATGAATTCTATAGTCAAAAATGGTTAAAATGGCAAATTTTATGTTATATTTATTTTGCCACAATTTTTTAAAAGTATCCTGAGAAAAATTTTAGGAAAAAGTTGTCTTAAACGTCCCCATGCTGCCCTCCCCTCCCACCCCAATCAACCCCAGGGAGACCCGGAAGGTAGAAGCAGGGTCTCTGTTCTGCCCTGATTCTGATAGAGAGAGGCAGCCCGGGTGTGGCCCACTTTCGGATAAGAGGGGTGCTGCGGGATCAGTGGCACAGCCTTGGGATGTGTTCAGTGATGGCTTCTTGAAGGGATTCTGGCCTGTGGCGATCCATGGGACCCCCAAGAGGAAGGATAATCCTGGCTCCTGTGGATACCTCTCGGAGAACACACTGGTCTCCCTGAACTCCATGAAGCTGGGAAGGAGTGAGGAAGAGAACTGAGCCTTCTCTATCGCTGAGACAGAGGAAATATAAATCCATGCAGCTAAGAAGATGAGGGCTCAGGAAGCCTCCCTCCCTGTGTCACAATGAAGAACGGATTATGCGCCAACTGGCACATCAAGGCCTACTGGGACAGACACTGCCTTGCTTTCATCTTTCACAGAATGGTCTCCACTCACTTGAGTACTGCGATAAACAAAATAATATCCTTCCTCGCCACCTCCCACAAAGATGTGCATCTTAATCCCCAGAACCGGTGAATGTGGTATTTTACATGGTAAAGGAGATGATGCAGATGTGATTGAGTTAATGATTACAAGATGCAAGATTACTCTGGATTATCCGCATGGACCCAATGTAATCACCAAGGTCCTTATAAGAGGGGGGCATGTCAGAGTCAGCGGAGGAGCTCAGAGGTTGGGATGAAATGCTTTAAGCATGGAGAAAGGAGCCAAGAGTCAAGGAATATAGGCAGCCTCTAGAAGCTGGAAAAAAAAACAACAAGGAAATGGATTCACCCCCAGAGCCTACAGAGAGAACACAGATCTGCCCACACTTGGATTTTAGGACTTCTGACTCCAGAACCATGAAATAATAAATTGCGTTGTTGTAAGCCACTGTTTGTAGCATTTTGTTACAGGAGCAATAGGAGACTAATATAAGCTACTAAAGGGGCACATTAGCTACAGAGAAATAACAATCAGAATAAACATAACATTTAGGTTTTAGGAGATAAATTGTTAGAGGAGACAGGCAAAAACTTGAGGTAAAAAAATAATAGAAGAGCATAAGAAGATCCCATTGCAACACATGTATACATACACAAACTTTGGGGACTAAAAAAAATTTTAAATAGTAGAAGATAAAATGATCACTATTCCATACTGGTATGGAAGACAAACAGAAAAGATCTTAAAAGATAGAGCAAACATACAAAGAAATGGAACTCACAAGAGAAAAAAATTTAAAACCTTGAAAAATGTTAAGTAGAAGAAATAACATATAAATAATGGGAATTCCAGAAGGATATATATATATATATATATACACAATGGTTTACTAGGAAATAGAGTCAAGTCTTATGAGCCAATACTTTAAAGGGGAGTGCAATCTCAAGGAAGCAGGGTGGGGAGAAGAAGAATGAGCAGGGAAGGAGGAAAAGCAATTCATTGGGATGCATCTCAAGCTGGCTATACTTCATGAAAAGCACAGCTGATAACTTGGTCTTGTGAGAAGTGTTCAGAGAGGTGGTATAACCTATCACAGCTCAGAAGGAATAGCACTTTCTCTCCAGCTCCCATTTGTGCCCTGTCTCTCACTGATCAAAGTCCAGGTAGCTTAGGAACAGCTCAAAGCCATTACTGCAAGGGTCCTGTCCAGAAACTAAGGCAAATAAGTGGATCTAGTATGGTGTATAAACTGAGTCTGGAACCATTCATCCCTTCCAGCACTCACATCCACTCAGATCCAAGACCTGAAGAGAGGTAAATGGCAACATTCAAGGGGATGGCCAGTAACAAATTTTAGCAAACCAGACTAGACAACCATTTGCTGTAGCAGGTTTGGAAGTTATAATTAGAGTGACCAACTATTCTGGTTTGCCTGAGACTTAGGACTTCCCAGGGTGCAGGAGTTTCTGTTTTAAAATCAGGTCAGTCCCAGGAAAAATGGAACTAGTTGGTCACCCTACATAATTGATATCAAATCCCTCCTTTGCCCCTCAGTCTGTATTCCCCCTGCCTCCAGCTAGCACTTTGGCTGTTCTGGGTTACTTGCCTGCTGGGACAACCCAGATCTTCATTCCTGAGAGATCCAAGCCCTTTTTTTTTTTTTTTCTTGTTACAGCTATCATGGATCAGGAAAACCCAAAAGATGCCCCAGAAATTTCTCTGGGTTCCAAACGGCCCCCATTCTGTAGCAGCAACTCTAGCTCTTCATGGTAACCAGAGTCGATTACCCCAGCTGGTATCTCCATTCTTTGCCTGTCGATCTACCGGTACAAGAAGCCCCAAGTGACCACATAGTAGTCATAACTTGCAGCTCAGAATAACCTTTATTCTTTTAAGGAAAGTGTTTCTCCCTGGGAACTAGAATCTTTAAACTTACAGAGCCTAAGTCTGTGGGAATGGGAACCACACATTCTGAGCACTGGTCACTGGGGTTAAGCATGAGAAAGACTATTCCTGCTTTGACTTCTCAGTTCTTGGTCCCATATACTCACTGCCATATATCAGCTGGTGGTTCAAGACCTATATCCTGCAAGATGTTTTCCCTCAAAACTATAAGATAGTATCCCTGAGCTGGCACTTTCAGTTTTTGACAGTCCATTTTACCATTCAGACCAGCTGCTTCTGGGTGATGGAATACGAGATAAGATCAGTGAATCACATGCCCATTATTTTCCCTCCTTTATTGCTAAGTGAGTCCCTTGGTCCGGGGCAATACTGGTGGTGGTGCTTGAGGAGGCACTACTCTCTATTAAGGAAGATAAACCCATATCAGGAGTATGTGCTGATTCTGGTAAGGAAGAGCTGCTGCTCCTCTCCATGGTAGAAGAAGTCTAATGTAATCAATCTGCCAGCAGGTGACTGGCTGGTCCCCTCAGGGAATGGTGCCGTACTGATTGCTCAGTGATAGCCTCTACTACTGGCAGGTCAGAAATTTTGCAGTGGTAGTAGTTAGATCAGCTTTGGTGAGGGAAAGCTCATGCTATTGAGTCCATGCCACTATAACTGACTGTTCATGGGCCCCACTGCACAAAAACTGGTATGACTTAGGAGAGAGATACTGGCTGATGCTGACGAATAGCATCCTGTCCTCCTGCTTGTTGAGAACTTCCTCTGCGGAGGAGGTTCTCTGGTGGATATTAATATGACAAAGATAGTGTAACTTGCTTTGTGCCTATTCCCAAAGATCCATCCACATAACTCTCCCAGAACCCCTTGTTTTCCAGTCTTGATCCTTCTAAGCCTCTAGAGAACCATTTCAGCCATTCATCCCTTCTCAGAAGTTAGTGTTTGTCAAACCTCAGGGCAAAGCACCTCTGATGTGAAATGAACACCAAGTATACTCATAATTCTCCCTGAGGAGATTTCCCTTCATTGCTATATTTTAGGACCTCTCTGAATGGGTTATAATTTTGCAGTTGTCCATTTCTAGCTAACACCAACCATCATGAACCAGGACTGAATTTCTTCATCCTCTATCAATAGTTTGGTGATAGGGAATATCTATCAGATGTTAGATGAGGGGGAGAGGTCAGTGCCAAGAGAGGTAGCAGACTTTAGGGTCTAGGGCATCTGTTTATATAATTTACTTGTGCCTTCTGGACCTGCTCACTTGGATTCTAGAGAAAGAAGAATGCAGTCCCTGAGTATTGTCAGATTGATGCTAGTCTTCCTCCAACAGTTAGGCCATGGTGATCTCTTGCTGAACACGGACCATTTCACATGAGTAGCCAAACAACATCACTCTGTAACTGTGGTAGAGCAAGCCCCAAATACTGCAATGAAGCCTGAACACAGGAAAAGGAAGAATGCAGTCTAAATCATAAAAACGACCCCCCAACAGCTCTCTCCCCCAGCAAACATGAACAGTAGGGTAAACCTCACTTGATCATGGTATGTAATTCTTTTTATGTGTTGCTTAATTCTGTTTGTTAATATTTGTCAAAGACTTTTGCATCTGTATTCGTAACGGATGTTGTCTGTAGTTTTCTTTTTTCTACTCTGGTCTTGGTATCAAGACAATACTGGCTATACAAAATGAGTTGGAGAGTGTTTCCTCTTCTATCTTCTAGTTGCGATTATGTAAAATTGTTGTTAATTCTTCCATAAACATTTGGTAGAATTCTCCAGTGAACTCTGAAGCATAGATATTTCTTTTTTTTTTTTTTTGGAATTTTTAAAATTATAAATTCAATTTCCTTGGTAGTTATAGTATTATTCAAATGATCCATTCCATACTGGGTAAGTTGTGGTAGTTTGTATTTTTTGAAGAATTGGTCCACTTAAAGTTGTGAAATTTATGTGTACAAAGTTGTTTGTAGTATTTCCTTATTATCCTCTTGATTGGGTTGTCACTAATATCCCTTGTATCATTCCTGATATTGGTAATTCATGTCTTGTCTCTTTTAATTATTTCTTTATCAGTTTTTCCTAGAAGTATATCAATTTCATTGATCTTTTAAAAGAACTAGCTCTTTGTTTATTGATTTTTCTCCTTTTTTCCTGTGTCAATCACATCAGCCTGCTCTAATTTTTAAATTTCCTTCCTTGTACTTGCTTTGGCTTATTTTGATCTTTCTCTGGGTGCTTGAGGCAGGAAGCTAGATTTTTGATTTAAGACATTTCCTCTTCTATAATGTATTAATTTAATGTTATAAATTTCCCTCTTAGCACTGCTTTAGCCACATCTTACAAATTTTGATACGCTATATTTTCATTCTTATTCAATTCTTTGTATTTAAAAAAAAATTCACTTGAGACTTCATCTTTGACCTTTGAATTATTTAGAGGAGTGTCATTAGTTTCAAATCATTTTGAGATTTTCCTGTTATCCTTCTGTTATTGATTTATAGTTTTATTTTGTTGTGGTTAGAGAACAGATTCTGTATAATGTCAATCTTTTAATTTAGGTTTAAACCTTGAGGTTAAGAACAAATTTTCTTGAGGTTTGTTTTATGGCTCAGGATATGGTCTATTTCAGTATATTTACACTTGAAGATAATGTGGGGGGTTTTGTGTGCTGTTGTGTGTGATTTATGCCTTTTGCCAGATTTGGCCATTATTTCTTCAAATACTTTCTCAGTCCTGCCTTCTTTCTCCTCTCCTTTTGGAACTCTGACGATGCAAATGCTAGCTGTTTTGTAATAGTCCCACAGGTCCCTGGGGACTCTCTTCTTTTTTGTTTTCTCTTCTCAGTCTCTCGTCCATCTATCCTTCTATTATCCAGAGTGGGTAACTTTTTAAAAATTTTTTCCATTGTATAATATAACACACATAAAAAGCAAAGAAAGAAAGAAAAGCAATAGTTTTCAAGGTACTCTTCAACAAGTAGCTACAGGACAGATCCCAGAGTTTGTCATGGGCCACCATTCCATCGTCTCAGATCTTTCCTTCTAGCTGCTCCTGAACACTGGAGCCCTGAAGGAAAAAATATTTTTTTTAGCAACACAATCGACTTTTTTTTTCTGTTTTGTGAAAAATAACATATATACAAAAGAGCAACAAATTTCAAAGCACAGTGCAACAACCAGTTGCAATAGAGATCCCAGGGCCCGGCACAGAACTCAATTCCACAATCCCAGGTGCCCACCTCTAGCTGCTCCAAGACACTGGAGACCAAAAGAAACATCAACATGATGACCCAGCAATCACACTCGTCCACTAAACCCTACACTCCCTGCACAACTCCACTACCACCCCTGATCCCTCCTGCCCCTCCAGATTGGGTAATTTTTATTATTCCATCTTCTGGTTTATTGATTCTTTCTTCTGCCTCCTTCACTCTGCTATTGAGGCCAGCCATTGAGTTGTTGTTGTTGTTGTTTTATTTTGGTTATTGTGTTTTTTCTGTTCTAAAGTTTTCATTTGGTTCTTCTTTACATCTTGTATTTATTTGTTGAGACTTTCAGTTTATTTGCGGAGGCATTCAGTTGCATAGAAGCATTTTTATGATGTCTTCTTTAAAACCTATGTCAATAATTCTAACACCCTGGTACCTATTGATTGTTGTGTTTTTTTTTTCATTTATTTTGACAACTTCCTGATTCTTGTTATGATGGGTAATTTTCCATGAAATCTGGACATTCTGGGTATTTTCTTCTGAGATTCTGGTCTTATTTAAGTCTTCTCTTTTAGCCAGCTTCCTCTGATACTTCTCTGTCAGAGCAAGTGGAGGGAGACCTCAGTACTTCCAAAAGGGGTAGAAGTCTAGGTTCCCTATTTGGCCTCTGCTGACAGCCAAGGTAGGGGGCTCCTTGTTACTGCTGTGTAGGGATGGGTGTCTGTCTCCCCACCTAGCCTTCACTGATGCTTTCCTAGCTGGAAGGGGCAGGAGTGCCTTGTTACTGTCCCCCGTATGGCCTTCTCTTGACAACACCTGAGGAGGGAGAGAAAAGGGTATCACTTTACTCCCAGGGGAGAGTGGAAACCCAGGCTCCCTGTTTGGTCTTTGCTGGCCTGTGTGAAGATAAGACCATAGGTTTTTCTGTGATGTTTGGCTTGAGTAAGGCAGTTATTGCCTAAAGATTTCTGCCTTGCCAGACAGCCACTTTCCTCAGCCTTTGGCTAGAGAAAGCAGGCATTTGGGGGAATTTTATTGTCTATGCTATGTTTCCAGCTTTTACAACTCCAACTCTGGGATACATAAGGCAAAAAGAAAACCCGGGGAATTCATTGCTCTGATATTCCTCTGGTCCCAAGGATCCTAACCATTCTGTCTCCTTCTCTTAACCTTTCAGAGTCTTCTTTTTTTTTCATATGTGATATCCATTTAGTTGTGCATAATAGGAGGAATAGAGAAATACGTGTCCCTTCCATCTTCCTGGAATATATATTTTTAAAGGTTATCCAAGTTCATATAGCTGAAATGTCTGAGCTGGAGCTAGGATCCAGGTCTTCTGATACCTACTTTCTTCTACTTGATCTTTGAATGCATATTTCATGGCTGATAACATTGTGCCTGCTACCGAATCATCATTTGAATTTTATAACTGCTCTTATTTATACTTAAGCATTTTACAAGAACAAGCCTTAGAGAAAAAAGTCATAGGCAAAATATACAAATGGTCAAAAGAGCCAATATTTAAATAAGTTAACTATTAGATCAAAAACTAAAGCTGACCACTAGGAAGTAAGTGATAAAATATAAATCATTCAAAATAAAATCTTTACTGATTTGATCAACATTAATTTGGTAAAATATTAACAAAAGGACTAGGAAGAGAACTTAAAGGTAACAGAATAATGTAAGAAATAATCTGGAAAATCTATTTTAATTAATGTTTTACTTTTTATAACATTTTCCAAAAAGAGAAGTAAGTCTGATTAAACTGTTAACACACACACACATACAAAAAAAATCCTCAAGAAACTGCATGTACTTTTCGGCAGCTCTCGGTTCTATCACATACATTTCAGTGAAAACACTTCGGGTTTCCTGCTTCTCAAGCAGAGGAAGTACAGTGTGTGAATATATGACATCTCACTGAACCAGCAGCAGAACTTGTCCCAAAATAAGGAATAAGGGGAGACCCAGCTGGGACTGCCCCAAAGAACCCTACAATTGGGCCAACTCTGATTCCCAATAAAGAAGCATTAAATGCTAGGGTGACCAGTCAGAAAAAATTATTGAGGGAACTTACCTATAGAGAGCTTCAGGTACCTTGCGTCAGACAGCAAGACGGCAAGAAGTTCACTCATATATGTTTGTACCTTTGGCAACTGTTTTAGAGGTTCTATATGACTAGGGAACAAAAGTGGCTAAATGCCAGGGGCTTGTGTGCAAGTTTTGGAAAAGCATCTTGGTATGTACTCTTTTCTCAAAACAAGATGTGCTCAGGGTAGGAAACATTCAAAGTTATAGCAGCCACAGCTTGGTATGCTTTTAGGGAATTCTGGGGAGTGTATTAGTCAGGGTTCTCTAGAGAAACAGAACCAACAGGAGATATCTATAAATATGAGATTCATAAAAGTGCCCCACACAACCATGGGTACATAAGAGTCCAAAATCTGTAGGATAGGCTGCAAGCTGGCAGCTCCAATGAAGGTCCTCAATGAACTACCCAGGAGAGGCTGCCTGGCTAAAGAGGAAAGGGAGATTTTCCCTTTTGCATTCTCCCTAAAAGCCTTCAGGTGATTAGATTAGGTGTCATTCATTGTAGAAGGAACTCCCCTTAGCTAACCACAGATATAATCAGCCATGAATGCAACCAACGTGCTCATGATTTAAGTCTATGAAATGTCCTCACAGCAACAGATAGGCCATTGTTTGCTTGACCAGACAACTGGGCACCACCACTTGGCCAAGTTGACACATGAACCTGAACATCACAGGAAGGGATACTTGAGGAAGAGGCAAGAGTGAGGTCAATCCTCAGTCAGGTAGATGCTATATATATCATACACAAGAGTAGAACAGGCCTGCTGTCATCAGCTCCTCACTTTATCTACTCCTTCCCCACCTCCCCAACACACACACTTCAGAAGATAGCTCTGATGCAGGAAAACTAAGAATGGAAGTAATGGCCCCAGAAGAAGTCAAAGCTTTGGCAGCCAAAACAGTGGAGATCTCTTCTAGGTAAAAAAAAAAAAAAGAGTGAGTGGGAGGGAGGAAACGAAGGGGAGCTTTGGAGTTTTTAATAAGAGAAGAGAGTCACAAAGCGTGTTTATTATAATTGCTATTTGTTCCTTAGGTCTCATAACCAAAGTAGTAAAATGGAATTCTGATTAAGAAAGGAGAAAAATCAACACTGTGAAGTTTATGGAATTTAATACAGTATATTTTAACAAATTAAGGAAATTCATCATAAAGTTTCCTTGACAGGAAGCTATAAAGGGCAAAGTGATAAGAAAAACAGTTGGTTTTCTTTCCATGAAATTGTCTATTCTATTTCTTATGAGGGGGTCAGGGTTAGCAAGAAATTTTCAAACCTTACAGTCTACTGGGAGCTAAAGCCTCTTGATTTTAGAGAGTGGAGGAGCTTGGGTGAGCTAGCTAGTATTAGGCAAGTGTGCCAGTTTGGAGCTATTATGTATCCCCAGAAAAGCCATGTCCTTTAATCCTCATTCAATATTGCTGGGTGGTATCTCTTTTTGATAGTTTTCATGAAAATGTAATCCACCTAATTGTGGGTAGTAACTTTTGATTAGATGGTAAACATGGAGATGCGTCTCCATCCATTCAAGGTGGGGTTGCTTACTTGCAGCACTTTAAGAGGGAACCATTCTGGAAAAACCAACAGAGCCAACAGAGCCCACACAGCCAGAGACCACTGGAGATTAAGAAAGAAAATGCTCCTGGTGAAGCTGTTGAAGAAGCCTGGAGAAAAACAAGCAGATAGCACCATGTGCTTTTCCAGCTGAGAGAGAAACCATGAATATCATTGGCCTTCTTGACCAAGGTATCTCTACCTGGATGCCTTAGTTTGGACATTTTTATAGCCTTGCCTTAATTTGGACATTTTCACAACCTTAGAACTTGCAACGTAATAAATTCCCGTTTTTAAAAGCCATTCTTTTTCTGGTATATTGCAATCCAACAGCTTTTACAAACTAGAACAGCAAGGATCAGGTTAACAACTCCTAATGAATAGGCAGTAATTCCAGGTTATATCAACCAGACATCTTGATATAATCAAGAGAAGATGATGTATCTAGGGATAATAAGATATGTGCGTACAAAATGGTGTGTGTGTGTGTATGTGTGCCTGTATGTCTATGTATGCATGTAAGTGACAATTTGTATGTGAGTGTAGAAAACAAGATAGGACATAGCTAGCTGGAGATCACAGAGGAATAAAAATCATTCAGGAGCATCAGTCTAAGATTTTAATAAGTGAGCATGGAGAAATGTCCAGCCATTGGGAAATAGGCTCTGAAATAAGATGGAAAGCAATTTAAATTCTTCCAGTTGTGATATAGATTATGGCTCCCCTCAACGTGCCCCAACATTGGGGACCATTATTTTTAAGCCCCAGTTTGGGACAAATGCTTTGATATTAATAATTGAAAATGAGTCCATTCCGCAAATTCCAGGACTCACAATTGCTGAATCAGCAGGGTTTCTCAGCCTGGACACTATTGGTATTTTCCTATTGGATCATTCTTTGTTGGGGGGGGTGGGGGTGGGGGGGAACTGTCCTCTGCCTTGTAGGACATTTACCAGCATCCTTGGCCTCTTACCCACTAGATGCTAGCGGCATACACATCCCGTTGGGACAACCAAAATGTCTCCAGACATTACCAAATGACCTTTGGAGTAAAAATTGCCCCTCCTGAGAATAACTGCTGTTTCAGTGACATATTAATTGCTACTCCTAGTGGTCCCAATCCTCACTAATCCTACCTAACCTCTGCAGCATTTACATCCTTGTCTGAGCAGCCCTCCTTCTGTAAAACCTCTTCTCCCTTGACCTCCGTGAAGCTTTGTTCCCGTGGTTCTACTCCCTTTCACAGCTTTCTGAATCTCAGTCATCCCCAAGGTAGGTGAAGTCCTGGCATCCATCAGTCAATCTTTCCCTTTTTCTTTTTTTTTTTTAATCATATAATCTGATCTCCTCAAAGTAACCGATTCCCAAGCCCAGCAGTGACACTCGAAAGAGCTGGTGCTGGTACAGCACAGGCGCTGGCTGGGTCGCTGCAGCAGAACAGTCAGCTAAACATCAGTCCTGCAAGTCAGCTTCTTGCTCTGAATCTCCACCTGGATATTCCCTGGTGAAGATGAAAATGTTCAGTAATGAGTTCTTTCCTTGCACCAGAATGTGTTCCCTATCCTTGATGAGATCATCTTTTTTGTGTCTGCAATTAGAGAGCTCTGAAGCACCTTTGTCTCCTTGCCCTAAATAGACATTTGGTCCTCAACTCTGTATCATTCTCTCTTCTGTAAGTCCATTTGATTCTATTTGTGCAATGTCTCTATATCCATGACTTTCTTTCCACACCACCAGTGCTGCCTTTGATCAGATCCCCTTCATCTCTCAACTGGATTCCTTTTTCTCCACCCACCTCCATTTTATTCCCAATACCCATTGATCCTACACATTACCACCCTCCATTTTAAACCTCCATTGCTCAAAAGTGGTTCTCGGCTACTTATAGGGAAAAAAAAAATCCAATCTTTTTATTGTGCGGTCAAGCCATTCTACTCTTTGAATATATATAATCCCATCTCTGAGAGTGTGGGTGGGATCTGTGACTTGCCTCTGACTGATAGAATATAAGCAAAGGAAATAGGATAGCACTCCCATTATGTGTGCATATAAATATGGCTCCATCTTGCTAGCACACACTAGAAAGACTGTCTCTCTCCATGGCGGGTTTAGAAAAAGTAGGCTGCCATGTTGTGACACATTGTGGCTCACAGGTGATAAGGGAACTCTATTCAGAGCATTGTGGGGCACGTCCGCTGCCCCTGCTGCAGACGTCCAGTTCCAGAGCTTGCCAGACTTCAGGTCTTGTCCAGACATGGATTTGCCCAGAGGATGAGAAAGCTGAGGGGCCTTCTCCTCGGCCTCCTGACCTGCCCTGGCTGATTCTGCCTGCTGGGTGTGTGTGTGTGTGTGTGTGTGTGTGTGTGTGTGTGTGTGTGTGTGTGTGTGTGTGTTGAGGCAAGGAAGGGGGCTTCATCTCAGCCCCTTCCCTGCTATGGCTAGAGCTGTTGCTGGGCCCAGGAGCCAACTTCACATATACTCATTTCCTAAAACCTGAAGCCCAATTACAGAGGGATTACAGAGGATTATAGAGGCTTATGGTTGTTACATATTTGCTTTTAGGGTTTACTGTCTGGTAAATCCCTAGCCAGGAGCAGGGTATGCAGTTATAATGTTGTTTTTTTGAGTAAATACCATGTTTCTTTTTTTGGATACAGTTTCTAGGAAGGATTATGTTTACAAGCAGCATTTATATATACACATACAAGGAGTGGAGGAATTTGAGTCAGTCTTTTGCCTTATAATCTTGCCCTACAAATCGGGAATCCTAGCATAAGGGAGAAGCAGTAGTCTTCAAACTGGGTTACCTATCATTTCCTCAGGTGACTGAAACACATGGATAAATTTAAGGGAATCAATTTCTAGGACTCTCACCTTCCTTTATGTGTTTAAGTTTTCCTTTCCCAGCTCTCCTTCCATAATCATTCCTCCCACTTATAAAAGAAGGCAGACCTCTCACCATCCTGCATATTATTACAGTGCATTGTCCAGGGGTGAAATGATTTCTCAGACATTAAACAAGGAGTTTTTGAAATACTGGTATTGGTGTTAAGAAGAGAATGACTAGGTTGAGTAAAAAAGTTTTTTCTTTGTTCTGTTTTTTGTTGTTGTTTGTTTGTTTTTGTTTTTGTTTTGTTTTGTTTTTGCAAATCAGGTGGTTTCCAATTCTTTATATCCAACTGTCTGGACAAGGGCCATGAATTCTTTTGCCTGATATACTCGATAACCAAGTTCTGATACACTGAGGTTTCAAAAAAGAGAAAGACTATGACTGGGCATGAAGTAGAAGAGCAGATGGCCTAGTGGCCCAAAATCTTTCTCCCTGAGTTTAAGGGGTTCAAGGTTTTTAAGGACTTTAGAAAGGGGAGATGAGGTCATTTCAAATAGCAAGTTGGAAAGAAGACTGCTTTCACTATTATTTCAATGGGAGAACATAAGCTGAAAGGAGGGGAGAAGGAGCTATCACTTCAGTACTAAAGATATAAGCCAAAAAGAAGGAAGAGAAGTTATCTTTCAATAGCAGAATCTAGCTGATATGATTTACAAATGTCCAAAACTCGTTAATGGTTAGCTTCAAATCCTTCACTTGAAGGATTTCTTAAGGGCAAAGTGACTGGATAAAGGGAGTGACAGCTCTCACAGTCACACAGGCACAAAACAAGGGCTTTCACAATCGTTTCAGATATCAGGGCAACTGAATTATGGTTTAGGGATCTCAGGTATTCCCTTCTGTCTACTCCAATATATCAGAAAGCAAAAAGGAATATGATTCAGTAATCAAAATCATCCCTTAAATCCTAATTTCTGTGTTACACACTTAAATAAAAGGAAAATCTAGTCAAATTGTCAGCTGACAGATCATTAAAAATAATTCTTGATGATACACCATTATGTAATATTGGAAATGTAACTCAGAAAGAGTCCAAAGAATTGAGGAATAAGGCCTTGTTTTAGTTTCTTTGGTTACTCAAAGAAGATACTATGAAATGGGGTGGCTTAAACAATGGGAATTTACTATCTTATGGCTTGAGACTGGGAAAATGTCCAAATCAAGGAATCATCAAGGTGATGCTCTCTTCTCCAAGACTGACTGCTGGTGATCCTTGGCTCCTCCACTACATGGCAAGGCACATGGCAGCATGTGCTGGTCTCTCCTTTCTCTTCCAGGTTTGTTGCTCTCAGCTTCTTGCTTCACTGGCTTTTCTCTCTCTCTTTCTGTATTCATTCCATTTATAAAGTTCTCCAAATAAACTCCATTTATAAAGTTCTCCTCTAAAGAATGAGGCGGGTCACACCCTAACTGAATAGCCTCATCAAAAGATCCTAATTATGATATGCTCACACCTGCAGGAATGTATTGCTTTTTAACTTTTAAAATTGTATTATGTACATATACACAAAACAAAGAAAGAAAAAAGCAATAATGTTCAGAGCATTCTTCAACAAGTAGTTACAAGACAGATCCCAGAGTTTGTCATGGGCTACCATACCATCCTCTTAGGTTTTTCCTTCTAGCTGTTCCAGAATATAGGAGGCTAGAAGAAATAAATATATATTTTTTTTATCATCACGATCAACTATTTTTCTTTATTGTGAAAAACAACATGTACACAAAAAGCAATAAATTTCAAAGCACAGCACAACAATTAGTTGTAGAACAGATTTCAGAGTTTGGTATGGGTTACAATTCCACAATTTTAGGTGTTTACTTCTAGCTTCTCTAAGATATTTGAGACTGAAAGAAATATCATTTTAATGATCAAGCAATCATATTCGTGTGTTGAACCCTACCTTCTCCGTATAACTCCACCATTGATCTTTCTGTCTCACTCTTTAGGGATATTTGGGCTATGGCCATTCTAACTTTTTCATGTTGGATAGGTCTGTTACTAATATGGTGTAGGGAGATGGAACTATCTGATGTTCTGTCTAATATTTCTTTTCTGTTGCTCGTAGTTCTCATTGCTGGATTAGTAAGAGCAGGTACTTAGCCTGGGCCTGATAGTCAAAATCTTTAACAACTGACCAATTAGATAGGACACTGGTATAGCATTAGAGACCCCAACCCCCCAACTTTGCCAGGCCACTTTCATTGCTGGATCATAGGAGGTCCAGGGGACTTCAGAAAAGCAACCACGTTGTGGGAAGCATTTGGGAAACCCAGGACAGGAGCTGTTTACTATTCCCACCAAGCAGACACAGACCTTCACTACCTACTCTGACAACCAGCCTAGTGTGCTCATTCAGGTTTATGAAGGTGAGCATGCCATGACCAAGGATAACAATCTGCTTGGCAAGTTCAAACTCACAGGGATACCTCCTGCCCCTCATGGTGTACCTCAGAGTGAAGTCACTTGACATTGATGCCAATGGCATTCTCAATGTCTGTGCTGTGGACAAGAGCACAGGAAAAGAGAACAAGATCACCATCGCTAATGATGAGGGCTGTTTGAGCAAAGAAGACATTGATCGCATGGTCCAGAAAGCCAAGAAGTACAAGGCTGAAGATGAGAAGCAGAGGGACAAGGTATCTTCCAAGAATTCACTTGAATCATATGCAGTAGGTTGAGAAACTTCAAGGCAAGAACAATCATGAGGATGAACGGAAGAAACTTGGCAATGTAATGAAATCATCAACTGTCTCAATAAAAATCAGACTGCAGAGAAAGAAAACTTTAAACAGCTGCAGAAGGAGCTGGAGAAAGTCTGCCACCCCATCATTCCCAAGCTATATACCAGTGTGCAGGACGCACGCCAGGAGAAACGCCTGGGGGCTTCCCTGGTGGTGGACCACCTCCTTCTGGTGTTGCCTCTTCTGAATCCACCATTGAAGAGGTTGATTAAATCAGCCAGCACACATACCTTAGCATTGTTCCACAGTAAAAACTTGAAGGACCTAAATTTGCAGCACATTCTATGGCAGTTCAGTGGCTCTACAAAATTCCTGAGCATTCTTACCACTTGACTAGAGAATATGTGCACAGGGAAAGGACAAAACATTGCACTTTATTAGTACTGTATTGTAAGTGGAAAATGCAATGTCTTGAATAAAACTATTTAAAATTGGCACTTAAAAATTTTTTTCAACCTTATAAGTGTCAACAGCATCTTATTAAACTTTAAATTTGTATTTCTCTTATTAAAGTGAGATTGAGCAACTTTTCATTTATTTGTAAGTGATTTATATTTCCTTTTACTACACACTGTCGAAATAATTTCCCATTTTTCTATTTTCTATTTGAATGTCTATTTTTCATAATTTGTATTCACTCTTTATATATTAAAGAATCTAAACTTGGTCATACGTGTGGCAGATATGTTTCCTGTTCAGTCATTATAGTTGATTTTGCTACAGTAATTTTTTTGTCTGCAGACATTTTTAGGTTTTTGCTGTTGTTGTTGTCAATAAAGTTATCAATATATTGTAGTTCTCCAGGTAGGAGGGAATTCCAGGCTTGGCTAGAGTGATGCTAGTGGATGTGGCAAGAAGTGGTAGGTTTGATGATAAAGGTATCGTGAAGCTAGCACCAACTAGTGTGGCTGAGACATTAAATGTAGGGGTTGTGCGTGAAGTGAGAGAAAGAGACAAAGCAAGGGTGCCCCTGAGGCTTTTGGCGATGATGCCTTTAGGAGGAGCAAGTCTGTAATCATTTTGGAAACATGCTTCCATCTGCCTGGTTTCATAATGTGATACACGTATAGGTCTTGTTCATTCATTGCCTACTGAGGTTCACTGCATCAAAGGGAAATATTAAGTCAAACTAACTATTTAGTATGCCTGAAACAGGCATTGCTCTGCTGCACGTATCCATAGGTAATGACTTAGAGACCAAGAGAGCAAACATCTTACCTGCAATGTTGTAGCCTCACTCTGCACCTGCTTGGGATCTCATATGTGGACTCCAGCACATGCTACACAGTAAATGGGTGAAACGTTGATCCATTTCTATGTCTAAGACTCATTTAAATGAGTCCAACTAGATTCACTAAATTCGTAGATATTTTTAGTAACTGACCAGCCAAGTCAGTTAAGAAACTTGGCCTGCTAAACCAAGTGAAAAAATAATATGATCAGTTTGTACATGTCTGTGGAGCCATGATCTGTGAGCTCAGTCAATAGGAGCATGGGAAAGGGTTGATTTTTTAAGAGACTTTGCAAATATAAATTCCACATAGATGATTAATACTTCTATGCAGCCTAATGAATGTTGGCCCACACGTGAAGAAAATCTTATTGGGATAAAAAAACAACAGCAATATTATGGAATGATTTCCTCTGGGGCTTTAAGCCAATCTCAAGGAAATATTTGAAAGTCTGTTTAATCCCTGCTTTTTTCATGTATCCTTTTGACATGAAAGTTAGTGCACTGCATTATCAGAAATGCCTAAGATCAGCTGCCAACTAAGTACTTGGTTCAAGGGCTGAGGTGAATTACCAACTCTTTGCTGTCATTTTGCCCATTGTCTGACTGTTCTGATGAAGTCTATTTTATTTCCTCATACAATGCGTGAACTGACATTGAGTACAGAACAGCCATGTGACTTAACAGAGAGGACAGGAGCAGCTGAAACTAGCTTAGGTGGACAGAGCAAGTGGCTGCCTGCAAGTTGCATGGCCGTGTGGAAGGTAGAGCAGGGTGGTCCCAGTGGCTTCCAAGGCTCTCTTGTCTAGGATGAAATGGTCACACCACTGGAATTATTCTCTCTGGCATGAAGGTGGTCTCTCTTGAAGGCTACTGTTCAAATGCTTTGGTTTGAACTGGAGGTTAAGAAGACCTATGTATTAGTCAGCGTTCTCTAGGGAAACAGAACCAATAGGAGATATCTCTAAAGATTATGAGATTTTTATAAAAGTGTCTCACACAACTGTGGGGATACATAAGTCCAAATTCTGAAGGACAGGCTGGAAGTTGTAATTTCTGATGAATTTCCCAGGAGAAGCTGGCTAGCTAAAGTAGAGAAGAAAAAATCTCTCTTCTGACTGCTGAAATCATCACTTATTTTAAAGTCTTCAACTGATTGGATGAAACATCTCTCATTGCTGAAGAAACTCTCCTTAGTTGGCTATAGACGTAATCAGTCATAAATGCAATCAACTTACTGATGATTTAAGTCCATGAAATGTCCTCACAGTAACAGTTAGGCTAGTGCTTTCTTGACCAGTCAACTAGGCACCATTACCTGGCCAAGTTCATACATGAACCTAACCATCACAGTCCATCCCATATCAATGTGCCAGAAACACACATCACCTTTAACCATACATAACCTCCAAATGAAAGACATATTTTTCACTAGCAATACTCAACTGTCCTGTGTACAACCAAAAATGCACTAAATTTTTCCAGAATAGAATGCAAGTCCTTGGGTAATATTCACTCTTAAACTTAATATCCTATAACTTAAATACTAAAATATGAACTCTACAACTTACGCCATATGATAAGGGGCTATGTACGGAAGAAAACGAAAATACATGCTTTATGTAAAAACATACTCATGGACGGGCCACGGTGGCTTAGCAGGCAGGAATGCTTGCCTGCGATGCCAGAAGACCTGGGTTCAATTCCTGGTGCCTGCCCATGTTAAAAAAAAAAAATACTCATAACAAAACAAGGAAGAAACATTCTTACCGTCATTATTTCTGTAACTGGTTGTGTTAGTTAGATTCAGTTGTCAACTTGGCCAGGTGAGCATACCTAATCTTGTTGCTGAGGACATAAGCCAATGGTGCGTGAACCTCATCTGTTGCCAATTACATCTGCAGTCAGCTAGGAGGCGTGTCTGCTGCAATGAGTGACGTCTGACTTAATTGACTGGTGCTTAAATGGGAGATTGCAACGTAGCACTGCTAGCAGCTTGGCATTCCTCATCTCAGCACTTGCAGCTCAGCCCAGGCCTTTGGAGATGCAGAAAGAAGTCACCCCGGGGAAAGTTGTTGGAACCCAGGGGCCTGGATTGAAGACCAGCAGAGACCATCCTGTGTCTTCCATGTAAGAAAGAACCTCAGTGGAAAGTTAGCTGCCTTTCCTCTGAAGAACCAACAAAATAAATCCTCTTTTATTAAAAGCCAATCTGTCTCTGGTGTGTTGCATTCTGGCAGCTAGCAAACCAGAACACTGGTCATGTGTTTATAGTTCATATTTATCACTATCTTCTTCCAGCACCCATGTTCCCTTTACTCTATGCAAGCACCTCAGCTGACCGTGGTTCTTTACCCGGTGGGGTGACACAAACATTCATTCCTGAAGTTCCTGGGCCATTATAGTTTGCCTGGATTGGGTTGTTGCCATTTTTCATTGACTTTAATCACAAGGCATGGTAGTACTAAGAGATGCCTTAGGTGATCTCCTGTATTCCAGGCAAACTCTTCTTTACCTCCATTGTGTAGCTGTAGTCCTATTTCCGCTTGGTAGTCATGATCAATCACCCCAGCCATCACAGTAATCCCCTTCCTTGCCTCTTGATTCAGTATCATGAGAAGCCCAAAGTGGCCAGGTGACAGTCTTAACTTCCAGTTCAATGGAATTGTTGTTGCATATCCTGGTGGAAGCACCCCTCCTTTTGGAATTAAGACCTGTAGACCAGCAGAGCTTAATGTGACAGGGACAGGAAGCAAAAAATTTTCTAGTGGATCACTAGAGTGAGTGGTAACACTCCCATTTCCACTGCTTGATTCCTAGACCTGTGAATCTGTGCTATTGGAGAAATAGTACCATAGAGTGGATGCTGAATTAGAGTGTAAACAGCCTCCTGAGAAACACTGCCTCAGCCCTGCAAGGTATTGTGATGTAGTTGGTGCCTTAACTGAGTATTCAAAAGGCCATCTCTCCATTCTATCAATCCAGGATGATGGGGAACATGGTAAGACTAGAGAATTCCATGAGCATGTACCCATTCCCATACTTTATTTGCTGTGAAGTGAGTTCCTTGATCAGAAGCAATGCTTTGTGGTTATAGTTCATATTTATCACTATCTTCTTCCACCACCCATGTTCCCTTTGTGGAATACCATGATGGTGGATAAGGCATTCTGTAAGTTCACAAATGGTAGTTTTGACAGAAGCATTATGTGCTGGGAAAGTAAACCCATATCCGGAGTATGTGTCTGTTCCAGTTAGAATAATTCACGGCCCCTTCCATGATGGAAGTGGTAAAATGTAATCAACCTGCCACCAGGTGGCAGTCTGATCACCTTGGGGAATGGCGCCCAGCTGGGACTGAGGGTGGATCTCTGCTGCAGACAGATTGGGCATCAGATTGGGCTATGGCCAGTCAGCCTCAGGGCGTGGAAGTCCATCTTGCTGAGGCCATGCATAACCTCCATCCCTACCACCATGCCCACTTTGTTCATGAGCCCATCGGGCGATGAAAGGAATGAGTGGGGAATGAGCTGAGTGGTATCCACAGAAGTGGTCATTATATCCACTTGATTATTAAAACCTTCATCTGCTGAAATCACCCTCTAGTGAGCATTCACATGGAACAAAAATATCTTCATGTTTTTTGCCCACTGAGAAAGGTCTATCCACATACCTCTTCACCAGACCACTTTGTCACCAATTTTCCAATCTTGTTCCATCCAAGTCCCTTACCATCCAGCCAAACCATTACAAACAGCCTATGAATCAGTATATAAATGCACCTCCTGCCAATTATCCTTCCAAGCAAAATGAACAACCAGGTGCACTGCTCAAAGTTCTACCAACTGGGAGGATTTCCCCTCACCACTCTCTTTCAGAGACTTCCCAGGAAAGGGCTGCAGTGCTGTAGCTGTCCACTTTTTGATTCATATCATGCAGAACCATCTGTGAACCAAGCCCAAGTTTTCTCTTCCTCACTCAACTGATTATAAGGAACTCCCCAAAAGGCTGAATCTGTGGGCTGGGAAATAGAAGATAATGTGGCAGGAGTGGGGCACATGAGCATTTGGGCCCCCTCTTCATATAACTTATCTGTGCCTTCAAGACAGACTTGAGCCCTGTCTCACATATACCACTTCCATTTTCTGATGGAGTGCTGGTGCGTATGCCCAACTTTGTGTCTTGGCAGACAAAACCCAGCTCATGGTAGCCAACTCAGGTCTCATGGTAACTTGGTGGGCCATGGTTAAGAGTTTGATTTCTACTAAGGCCCAGTGGCAGGCCAAAAGCTGTTTTTCAAAGGACAATAGTTATCTGCAAAGGATGGCAAAGCTTTGCTCCAAAAAGGAAGGGCCTGCATTGTAATTCTCCTTTAGCGGCCTTGTACCAAAGGCTCCAGACAGCATCTCTATTTTGCACTAACACCTCCAGCACCGTTAGATCTACTGGATCACATGACCCAAGTGGCAGAGCAACTTAGATACCTGCCTGAACTGTTGCAGAGTCTCCTCTTGTTCCAGTCTCCACCCAAAACTAGACTAGTAGCTTTCCTGGGCCGGAGTAGCACACCCAAATGAAAAATATGCTGTCTCCAAAATACAAAGAAGCCAACAAGGCATTATGCCTCTTATTTGGTCATAGGAGGGGGCAGATGCAATCGCTTATCCCTCACCTTTGAAGGTATATCTCGACATGCTCCATGCCACTGGACACCTAGAAATTTCACTGAAGTGGAAGGCCCCTGTATTTTTGTGGAATTTATCTCCTATCCTCTGACATGCAAAAGCCTTACCAATAAGTCAAGAGTAGTTGCTGCTTCTTGCTCACTAGGTCCAGTCAACATGCTATCATCAATATAATGGACAACTCTGATGTCTTGTGGGAGGGAGAAATGATCAATGTCCATGTGGACAATATTATAACATGGGGCTGGAGAGTTTATGTACTCCTGAGGCAGGACAGTGAAGATACACTGCTGGCCTTGTTAGCTGAAAGAAAACTTTCTCTGGTGGTCCTTATTAACAGCAATTGAAAAAAAGCAACTGCCAGATCAATAGCTGCATATCAGGTACTAGGGGATGTATTGATTTGCTAAAACAATGACACCACATCTGGAAGAGCAACTGCAACTGGAGGCACCACCCAGTTAAGTTTATAATGATCCACTGTCATCCTCCAAGACCCATCTGTTTTCCACACAGGCCAAATAGAGTTGAATGGGAATGTGGTGAGAATCACCACCCCTACATCCTACTAGTCCTTATGAGTTGCACTGATCTTTGAAATCCTCCCAGAAATCTGGTATTGTTTCTTGTTCACTATTTTGTTAGGTAGGGACAATTCTAGGGGCTTCCACTTGGCCTTTCCTATTGTTCTAGTTTGCTAGCTGCCAGAATGCAATTCACCAGAGATGGACTGGCTTTTAATAAAAGGGGATTTATTTCATTAGTTCTTCAGAGGAAAGACAGCTAACTTTCAACTGAGGTTCTTTCTTATGTGGAAAGGCACAGGGTGATCTCTGCTGGCCTTCTCTCCAGACCTCTGGGTTCCAACAACTTTCCCCAGGGTGATTTCTTTCTGCATCTCCAAAGACCTGAGCTGAGCTGCGAGTGCTGAGAGGAGGTATACTGAGCTACTTAGTCTGTGCTACGTTGAGCTCTCTCATTTAAGCACCAGCCAATTATATCAAACATCATTCATTGCAGCAGGCACGCCTCCTAGCTGACTGCAGATGTAATGAGCAACAGATGAGGTTCACATAACATTGGCTCATGTCCACAGCAACAGAACTAGGTACATTCACCTGGCCAAGGTGATAACTGAATCTAACTACCACACCTATCATTATAGCCCTCGCTCCACAAGTTATGGAACCAATGTGGGGATTCTGCCAGTTGCTGAGTATATCTATTCCAATTATGCATTCTGGAACAGGAAAAATAACCACAGAGTAGGTTTAGGGTTGGCCACTGGACCCACTGTGAGATGGACTGAGTTAAAACCCCATCAATCACCAGACCTCCATAAGTCCCTACTCTGGTAGATCACAGTGATGTTTTAGGTCTCCTGGAATTAATGTCACCTCTAAGCCAGTGTATAATAATCCCCCAAATGTCTGATCATTTCCTTTTCCCCAATGCACAATTACCCTGGTAAAAGGCAGTAGGTCTGTTGGGAAGGCTGGCAGAAAGATTAACGGTGTCAATTTTTTAAAAATTTTTTTGCGTGGGCAGGCACTGGGAACCGAACCTGGGTCTCTGCCATGGTAGGTGGAAATTCTGCCATTGAGCCACCGTTGCACTGCATTATTTTTGGCAGTGTGGTCCTTCCCCATGGGGACCCAGCCTTCCCCTCATTCAAGGGGCTTTGTGTCTGTAAACTGTCTAAAGTCTGGGGAATGATTAACGGGTTGTGACTTTGTTTTTATAATTGAGGTTAGACTTTTGTTCACTTGACCAAGAACTCTTCTGCTTATACAGACCAAGTAAGAATTTAGTAGACTGCCCATCTATTTTACCTCTTGGTACTCCATGATCTACTAGCCAACACCATAGGTCTCTGCAAGTCAGAATATTTTGAGTGCTACTTTGAGTCTGCTGTCCATTAAGGTAGCCATGCCCACCTTGTCTTTGGTGATTAAGTGCTGTCATGTAGCTTCTGCCAACTCAAGATCTGCTCATCCCCATTGTGTTTAAGGATTCCAGTTCAATGGCAGCAGTTTCCACAGTAATGTCTAACCTACAGAGAAGGGCTATGTTACTCTTCAGAGGTGATGGAGTTTAATCTTATAAATTTATTCCTCAGTCCTGGTGAAAGGTGAGTCCTCTGGACATTTATGGAGTGGGTAAGCTCTTACATGGTAAATCCATTCTACCATTCCAAACTCTCTAAGCCTTTGACTCGTTCGTCATTTACATGATACCAGGGCAGTTCTGGCATTTCAACCTCAGGTAATATCAGCTACCTTTTGACCTATGTTTCACCAACCACCCAAACAAACCATTAAAGTCCTTTTTCTTTTAATGTAGTTTTACTGAGGTATATTCACATACATACAAACCATCCGAAGTATACAATCACCATCTCACAGTATCATCACATAGTTGTGCATACAAAACACTTTCATTACTCCAGAAAATAAAATCAAAATAAAACCCAAATCCTCCCATACCCCTTATCTCCCTGTATTATTGGCCCATAGCAAGCTATGAGAAGCCAATCTTTCTGCTAGACAGTAAGTGCCTCAAGGAGAGTGTCCACAACTGCTTTTTCCATTGTCACTGTTGATGAAAAGAGTATTGAAATATTACTATTAATTATGATCCATGGTTTTCAATAAGACATTTTCCCCATAAACTCCTCTACTATTAATTCTATTTAATACTGTTATACATTTGCTCTAGTTCATGAAATAACTTTTTATATTTGTATAGTTAATCATGAACATTGCATTAGAGTTTTTTTTAACCCCTTAAGCTATAACACTGAATCCAGACTTTCTTGTTAGTGGGCCCATATCAATAAATTCAACCTGATCCAACTTTATATTCCTTCCACTATTACCCCACACCCTTAATAAATATCCATTCCCACACATATTCCCCTGATTTCTGTCTATTTCAATTGGAAAACTCAGTAGTTATTTTGGGGTACAGCATACCCCTCATGGGTCACACTTTGAACCTCACCTTTTGGGGCCTTTTAGGACTTGAGTCTAGTTATAGGTCTGGCAGAAAAGAGGGGTGGTGGGGGTGGGTTATGAGAAGAATTAGAAGTGTCTTTCCAGCCAAATTACCTCAGGGCACTCTGTAGAAGTTTCATCTGGTGAACCAGGATTAATCTCTCCAGATAGAGAAGTGAGGCCTTAGGGAAGGCTGTCCTCAGAGGAGGTGGTTACAGGTTTATCAGGCACTATAGGTTAATCTCGTCAGGTGGAGGTAGGATGGTAGACTCAAGGCAGGCTGGAGGTATGGTAGCTGTTTCATTAGGGCAGAGCATTACAGGTTTATCTAGCCCAGACACTCCTATCATTTTTTTCAACCCATATGTCCTCGTTCCAGTTTTCAGGATCCCATTCCTTTCCAATCCATGCCCTCACTTTAACAACAGGTTGGGAAATTCCCAGCAGGGTTGGGAATTAAGTTTATGCTGTAACTCTGCCACTTACACAAGGAGACTCTGGGTCTTGTTTTCAGAGATTTCAAGTCTGCGGCTACAGGAAATAAGAATTTTTTTTCAGGGCACATGTAAAAAATATCTCATCTTTCATGTGGTACTTAAGTTGCAAATTTGAAGTCTTTGGCTCATCGCTTTTTTGTATAACTGTATCCAGCATATTTAGGAACAATCAGCCAACATCATTATACCTACTTTTAATTCCACAAAACTCTGTTAAGGTATCAAAAACACTTTCACCCAAAGCTTTGCCTCTTATAAGCATATGAATAGCAGTATCCAATGGTGATATTTTGCATATCTCTATTGTCAATTCATACCATGGACAGTCAATGACATCTTGATTATTGAAAATAGAGTCATTCGTGCCTTTGAATCTAATCAGAGAAGAGAACAAATTGCAGAACTCCAGAACCAATTCAGGAAGCCCATTTTAAAAAATTATGATTCTCAGGAACCATTGCCAGTACCAAAGCTGTATTAGTTAGGCTTCTATAAGGAAACAGAACCAATAGGAGATATCCTATAAATATTATGAGATTTTTAAAAAGTGTCTCCCACAACTTTGTGGATGCATGAGTCCAAATTCTGAAAGACAGGCTGAAGGAAATTATGATGAAGGTTTTGGATGAATTCCCCAGGAGAAGCTGACTGGCCGAAGTAGAGAAGAAAAATCTCTCTTCTCACTGCTGAAGTCATCACTTCTCCTTTTAAAGCCTTCAACTGTTTTAATGAAGCATCTCTGCTGAAGAAATTCTCCTTTATTAGCTGTAGATGCAATCAGCCATAAATCCAATCAACTTACTGATGACTTAAGTCCATGAAACATCCTATAATTGCTCTTCATTTTGCCAAGCAGGTGTATAGAACACTAAAAGGACCTAGGAGATATTCAGGACCATGAGTGACAGTTCCTGGTAGAGAATACTGGACAGCAAGCTATGAGGAGCCAATCTTTCTGCTAGACAGTAAGTGCCTCAAGGAGAGCGTCCACAACTGCTTTTTCCACTTCTGTGCCCTCAGCAGCCAAAGGCTTAACTGGAACAAACTAGCAGCCATTCTTAAACATGAGCGAAGGAATTTGTAAACTGGTCATAGGAAAGGGGGTGAATGTCCATAAAGAGATGGCGAATACGAGGTAGTACTCAACACCAACTTTTGTTTTTTTCTTCTTTTTTAAACATTTTTATTTTGGAACAACTTTAGATTTATATGAGAGTTGCAAATTTAGTACAGAGTTCCCCATACCCTTCACCCAGCCCATTTTCCCCTTGTTTTATATAACCATGGTATATTTATCATAACTGAGGAAACAATATTGGTACATTATTAACTACGACTTTAGTTGGATTGCCCCAATTTTTTTCAATAATGCCCTTTTTCTGTTCCAGGATCCCATTAGTATCTCACGTTGCGTTAGTCATCATGTCTCTATAGTCTACTTTGATCTGTGACAGTTTCTTGATCTTTCCTCGTCATTCATGGCCTTGGCACTTTTGCTGAGTTAGTCTGTTTTAACCTGCAGCTCCCTCTTCCATCCATTTCTTCTCCTTACAGTTTATCTGCTGAAGAGGCCACAGCATTGGACCTGTAGAACTTCCTACAGTCTGAATTTTGCTTATTCCATATGCATAGTGCAGTTTAACATGGTCCTCTGAATTTTGCTACAGATTGGCAGCCGGATTCAAAGAGTGGATTAGACAGGTTTGATCCCTTTGGCAAGATCTTAATTCACTTTTTTTTTTGTTACTGTATTTTATTTTATTTTTATTAAACATACAAACACAAACATTCTTACCATATGATCATTCTATTCTGCATATATAATCAGTAACTTACAATATCATCACATATTTGTATATTCATCATCATGATCATTTCTTAGAACATTTGCATCAATTCAGAAAAAGAAATAAAAATAAAACACACAAAAAAATTCATACATACCATACCCTTTACCCCTCCCTTTCATTGATCACTAGCATTTCAATCTACTAAATATATTTTAGCATTTGTTCTCCCTATTATTTAAATATTTTTAATTCATATGTTTACTCATCTGTTGATAAGGTAGATAAAAGGAGCATCAGATACAAGGTTTTCACAATCATGCAGTCACATTATGAAAGCTATAGCATTATACAATCATCTTAAAGAAATATAGCTACTAGAACACAGCTCTACGTTGTCAGGCAGTTCCCTCCAGCCTCCCCATTACACCTTAACTAAAAAGATGATATCTATATTATGCGTGAGAATAATCTCCAGGATAACCTCTCGACTCTGTTTGGAATCTTTCAGCCATTAGCACTTTATTTTGTCTCAATACACTCTTCCTCGTTTTGGTCGAGAAGATTTTCTCAATCCTTTGATGCTGAGTTCCAGCTCATTCTAGGATTTCTGTCCCACGTTGCCGGGAAGGTCCACACCCCTGGGAGTCTTGTCCCACAGAGAGAGAAGAAAGGCAGTGAGTTTGCTTGTTGTGTTGGTTGAGAGAGATAGGCCACATCTGAGCAACAAATCCACACCAGTTTTACTTTCTCCAAATCTTCCCTGAGACCCAGCTCTGGAGAACAATCTATTTGAATTAGGGAAAGTAAGAAAAGAAAAGGGTACAATGAGAAACTTTAAAAAAAAGAAAAAAGAAAGAAAATCATAAAGGAGACATCATCTGCAAGAAAGGAGTATAATGATTTTTATTTTTTACTTTTATAGTGAAAAAACACATACAATAAAATGCACTGTGTTCAGCTCTGTGAGAATTGTTCAGAAGCAATGTTGCAGGTTTGCTTTCTTGCATGCTTCACTGACTGATTTCACAAAATTCCAAGTGAAACTCTCTGTTTTACAGTCCAGTCATTTTATTCTGTGGTGTTAAGTACCTACCATACTTCACATTTCTTTTATTTCTCCTTTCAACGAATATTTGTAAAGGGCCTCCTATATGTCATGCGTTGGACTTGATGGTAAAGATATAATAGTGAGTAAGCTAGACAGCCCCTAGCATCCTGGAACCTGCTGCCAGGATCTTACTGCAGGAGAAATTGACAAGTAGGAGTCAGGCAGAAGAAGGAAACCAGAGGGTAATCAGAGGTGAGGGACCTCTGAACCAATCATCAACAGCCTGAGGAAATGTAGCCAAAGAAGAGACAACTTGTAAAGTACAAGCGCTGTGCAAAATCTGATTCAGGATTTCTCCCCCCAGATCTATCCTTTTTGGTATCCCACCCCCACCCCACCTCTGATCAAGAGCCTCCTTATCCACTCATTGCATGATCCAAAAACATCTTTGACTCCTTTCCTTGCACAGCCAATCACCAAGCCCTAAATAGCTTCCTAAATATCTTTCAACCCATCTTTTATCCATAGCTTAATGAGTATACCAGTTCAATCACTGCCCAGATCAGGATATTAGACATTCCCAACATTCCTGTAATGTTCTTTAAATGAATGAGAATAAGAATAATTTCATTATACAGAGAATGGATAGTTATACTTATTTTTGCTCTTTAGTTCCTTCTGGGACACTAAATGTTTCCAGTTCTGATCACCCAGAAGACTTTCCCATAATTTCTTAAAGATTTATCCAGATGCCAGGAGAACATATATTATCTCAAGGGAACCTAAATCCCTTAACAGATGGGCTAGTGTAATTCTAGAATGGAAATGTACATGGTATTGCCTTGATAGATTATATCAAGATGTATGCAAAAATATTTTCTATCCCCTATACACCTCTGTAATGTGATTTTGTCACTTTCCCATCAAGAGTCAGGGTTTCATCTCCTCTCCTCAAATTTGGGCCCGCCTTAGTCACTTGCTTGTCTAAGATAACTTTGGGACTTTCCAGGGAAGGTCATAATAAGTCTTGCAGCTTCTGCCCAGGAATCTCAGAAGCACTCAATCTTGGGATGCTCCTCTTTGAAAGAGCTGTCAGTGTGTAAAAAGCCACATGATGAGGCTATGTATGGGTGCTCTGGTGGACAACCCCTGCTAAGCTCTCAGCCAATAACCAGCTTCAACTGCCAGCTATGAGAGTGAGCCAACTTGTTACTCAGCCCAGTTGAGATTACTGAAGTCCCAGCTGACATCTGACTGCAACTGCATGAGACACCCCAAGTGATTCCCAGTTGAGTTCAGTCAACTCAAAGAACTTTCTTTCCCCCCAACCCAAAGGACTTTGAATGGCTCATTATATAGCAACAGTAATTGAAACACTTGCCATCCTGGATGAAATAGTGGTCAGAAAAAATAAAATCAACAAACACATATTGAACATCTTCAATGTATAAGTCCCTGGAGGATACAAAAGCGCATGTTTATAATTGAGATGAGGAGAGTGGGAATTTACATAAAGAGTAACAGACGGTTCAATGTAGCACATAACTTCTAAATATTTGTGTGTAGTGGGCAAAAAGATCAGGGAGGTCTTCATGGAGGAGATTTGAAGTGGAAATTAAAAAATGAAGTGTATTTAGGCTTCTGAGAAGAAGCCTGAGGTATGAGTACAGCATAGTCATTAATAAAGGATTAGAAATGGGCCAAAAGCTTAAAGATTGAATAGATCAACTTGTCTGAAACATAGAATATATGTACTCATGTAATGGGGGATAAACATGGAGATGGATCTTGAATAGCAGGCTAAACTTCTTGTCAAGAGACAGGTTAGGGCAAGAGTTTTAGATTGAAGAGTCATCTGTGTTTAGGTTAGAGGTGAAGCCATGTGTGCCAGTTTAAATCTTTTGTATACCTCAGAAAAACCATGTCCTTTAATCTTCATTCAGTATTGCTGGGTGGGATTTTTTTACTGTTTCCATGGAAATGTGACCCATCCATTGGTGGGTGGTAATTTTTAACTAGATGGTTTCCATGGAGATGTGCCTCTACCCATTCAAGGTTGTTTCTTACTGGAGCCCTTTAAGAGGGAACCATTTTGGAAAAAGCTTTAGAGCCAACAGAGCTGAGAGAACCACACAGCCAGAGATCTTTGGATATGCAGAAGGAGAACACCCCTGGAAAATCCTTATGAAATGAGAAGCCAGGAGAGAAAGCTAACAGATGTTGTCATGGGCCTTTCCAGCTGACAGAGGTGTTCTGGACCCATCGGCCTTTCTTGAATCAAGGTATCTTTCTTTCTCCAGATGCCTTAGTTTGAACATTTTCATGGCCTCAGAACTATAAACTTGTAGCTTATTCAATTCCCTTTTCAAAAGCCTTTCTGTTTCTGATATATTGTATTCCGGCAGCTTTAGCAAACTAAAACACCATGGAAGTGAAGGTCTCTAAGGAAAAGAGCCCCCAAATTATATACATACACTTTTGTATCCTCCAGGGACTTATACATTGAAGAAGTAATATTTTAATATGATCATTTGCTTTGGTAAAATCCAATTTTCTCAGAAGAAACCCCATATTCATGAGTGTGCTGGTTTGAAAGCATGTATGCCCCCTAGAAAAGCCATGTTTTAATCAAAATCCAATTTCATAAAGGTAGAATAATCCCTACTCAATACTGTATGTTTGAAACTGTAATCAGATCATCTCCCTGGATGATGTGATTTAGTCAAGAGTAGTTGTTAAATTGGATTAGGTGACGACATGTCTCCACCCATTTGAGTGGGTCTTGATTGGTGTATTGGAGTCCTATAAAAGAGGAAACATTTTGGAGAATGGGAGATTCAGAGAGAGCAGAGCAGAACAACATAGCCACGAGAAGCAGAGTCCACCAGCCAGCAAACTTTGGAGATGAAGAAGGAAAATGCCTCCCTGGGAGCTTCATGAAACAAGAAGCCAGGAGAAGAAGCTAGCAGATGATGCTGTGTTCACCATGTGCCCTTCCAGATGAGAGAGGAACCCTGACCATGTTCACCATATACCTTTCCAAATGAGAAAGAAACTCTGATTGTGTTTACCATGTGACCTTCCACTTGAGAGAGAAACCGTAAACTTCATCAGCCTTCTTGAACCAAGGTATCTTTACCTGGATGCCTTTGATTGGACATTTCTATAGACTTGTTTTAATTGGGATATTTTCTTGGCCTTAGAACTGTAAACTAACAATTTATTAAATTCCCCTTTTTAAATGCCATTCTGTTTCTGGTATTTTGCATTCCGGCAGCTAGCAAACTAGAACAATGAAGAAGGTAAGGAAGGAGTGACAATCAGGGACCTAAGACTTTTGGGACCACTAGAAGGAAAACAACGTTCTTTTCACCATCTTGGAGCCTGTGGAGCCTACAGGGAAGAGGACTTCTGAAATGGTAAATATGTCTGGAAGGCTGTGGGCTGAGGCCATTTTTGCTGGTTATAAATGGGATCTCCAGAACCAGAGGGAGCACACAGCTCTTAAAATTGAAAGCATTTATGCCCGAGATGACAGTGAATTCTATTTGGGCAAGAGATGTGCTTATGTGTTGTAAGCAAAAAAAAAAAAAAAACAACACAGTGACTCCTGGCAGTGAACCTAACAAAAGCAGAGTAGTCTGGGGAAAGCGAACATGTGCCCAAGGAAATAGTGGCATGGTTCATGCCAAATTCCAAAGCAACCTTGCTGCTGTGGCCATTGGACACTGAATCTGTGTGATGCTATACCCTTCAAGGATTTGAAGGTATTGAAAAGTAAATAAATAAATTTGTGGTTTGCAAAGAAAAAAGAACAAGAAGGGGAACGATGATAACTTGGAGTGGTTCCATCCTCACAATGAAGAAATCTGGAGGTCAAAAGTAATGTAATTGGAGCTGAGGCCACCAATACCAAATGGTGAAGTTAATCCACTTATTCTGGAAGTCGGTTTCAGAAAGGAGATACAATCCTCCTTAACCAAGTATGGCAGGGCTATGGTAAAGAAGAGGGAGAAGTTCAAATATGATGCAGACCTGACAAAGCCTCAGTGAACCTGATGGAGAAATGTGGAGCAAATGTTGTCCATTACAGTTGTATTAGGTTGAAATGATTGGGCCTTCATACCCACACCTCACTTATCATTGGATACAGGCTGCCCCAGGAAGGGCAGCTTACATTCATATTAGTGAGAAGAATACACTTTTCCTTTATGAACCTAGACTAAAGCTTACTTTGATAAATGTGCTGGATTATTTGCTATAAAAAAAAAGGAAGTTAGTCGCATCCCCTGGCCTCGGTAGACCTGTAATCTAGTACCTGTCTTGAATTTCCTTATTCAAGGTATTTCATAAAAGCAGGACCATACAATATCTGTCTTTCTGTATCTGGCCTTATTTCACTCAACATAATGTCTTCAGGGTTTATCCATGTTATAGCACGTATCAGAACTTCATTCCTTTTTAAAGCTGAATAATAAAGAATAGTGACATTTTTAACTAGTAAACTGTAACCAATAATTTGATGTGAAAAAACTATGTGCTCTCCTCAGCAAATATTCTTCCAAATTGATATATAATGGGAAAAATCAAATGGAAAGATTTTATTCTGGCGAGGGCAAGGGTGCTTCCATGATAGAATTCTTGTCTGACAAGCGGGAGACCCAGTTTCGATTCCTGGAGCCTGCTCATGCCAAATTAAAAAAATTAAAATATTTAAAAAATTAAAAAACATGAATTTCTTCTTTCCTAGAGGTTGGAGAAATCCCAAATTTCTTGGGATAGTTCCCTATTATTCCCCAGTGAAGCATCTTCACAGACTCCAAACATTACTAATCCAAATTAATGACGAGTTTAGATAAGCACAGAGGTTAAATAGTTCCTTATAAACTCTGCGATACTGTTTTGAGGGAAAAAGATATTTTTCAGGCATTTGGATCAATTCAGCCAATTTGTTTAAACAAAAGAAAGCCTAAGACAGTTTTATGGGAAAAAAACATGTTTTTTTTTAAGAAAAGAACCAAGTTTTAAGTATTTACAGCAGAAACTTAGCTATAGTGAATGATTCTGGGAGTCCCCTGAATCTAGATAATAAAACGTGATGATTAGGTCCAATTGACTGTAAAAGTCAACAGCTAAGAAGAGCATTGCTGTGGTTTTTATAGTAAAATGTAAATCCATTTTTGACTTGCTGACAAAATAACTAAGAATGTAGTTAAGAAAATGCACTTAAGAAAAAGAAGTAAAAAATTTGACCTATGCCCTCTATTAATAATGGGAGGCATGTATGGAAGGGAAACCATTATTCTCAGAGAGCAGGGGTTCTCTACAATTTCCCCTTAAAGACCACTCAAAATTAATAGATGAGCTCTGAAGAAAAATCTTATTTTTTGATGTCATGGCCTCAATTAATGAACAATCCATCCCTTGCTCTCCTTCCCCATTCATTATCCCTCTTCTGCCAAAGTGTGTTATCATTTTGACTAAATATATACTAGTTATTATTTTTATTTTATTTTTATTTTGGGGGGTGCCTTCCCACATGGAAGGCGAACATTCTACCACTGAACCACCTATATACTGGTTATTTTAATTACCAATGTACTTTAAATCAAAGCCTTTTTTTTAAAGCTAAAATTAAAATGAAATCCTTAAATACAAGTCTACCTAAATAGGAAAGTTTACATTGCATTTCCTCTGATACTTTACTTAATTCTTAGTGAATTATTAGTAGTTACACATACTATAGCCAAATACAAAATAGCTATTAAATTGCCAAAAATCAGAAAACAAGCATAAGTATCATTTATATGGAAATTCCTACAGAACAATTAAACAAGATAATGCACAAAAGTTCTTAGGAAAGTGCCTAGCACCTAATAAATGCTCAATAAATGTTTGTTTTGTTTAGCAATATTGATGTCTTAAGTACACTTCATTTTAAGTTCATGAACTCTATGATAAATATTCGTACTTTTAGCAAGTAAAAGTCACCTTGATAGGCTGTATGCGGAACAGAAAGTCAAATGAGATATATATTTTTGAGAGAAGTATCAATTTCTCTAAGGATGGGGAGAAGACAATTAAATAAATAACAAAGCACTTAGCATAAGAAAGAGGACCCAAAGTGTCATGGAAATCGAGGTAGATGAGGGGAAACTTCAAAGTGAAAGAGGCATTTATCCTGGGGGTTCAAGGAGAAATAAGATTTTAACTGGCAAATAGCAGAAAGGTGCATTCTCAGGGCGGGAGAGGGGAGAGCACACATGCAGAAGAGGGTAGAAAAATGAGTGCAGAAACAGGATTATCTGGTTTGACTGGATCACAAGATAGTGGCAGGAGAGTTTCTGGTTAGCCTGAAAAGGCTGGTTAAGGCTGATGCATGGAGAGCTCAGATGATGAGAGATGGATGGGGAGCCCTTGAAGATATTTCTACATGAAAGAACATGAATAGAAGAAGTTTGGGGAAGATTAATAAGGTCAGTCTGGAAGCATTTTGCATCTAATGTATTGAAGTAAAGAGGAAAATTCCTTTCATTTAAGAAATGGTTAGTCCTCACTTCACAGATGTGGTCATTGACATGCTGTAGGCCAGACCCAAATCTTGGTTTTCAGAATTGAAGTCCAGGGCCTTTTCCATTTTGATCATTTTGAGAGATCTTGTTATCACTACTCATACTCTCTGGAAGTTGGAGAAACAAAGTCATCAGTGATACTTGTTTTCTGAAAATATTGTGTTAGAGATCCTGTAACTGGAAATGTGGTATCTACAGTCACAGGCAGTGATTTCTGGTCTATAAAAACTGATGCAGTGTGGACTATTGTGTCAGGCACTACTCTCAGTATTTTGCAAATATTAATTCATCTGATTAGTATAAAAATCCTATGAAGTAGGTACTGCTATTATTGAAAGGTCAAGTAACTTGTGCCAGGTCCTATAGTTGGTGGAGTTAGGATTTGGACCCCAGTAGTCTGACTCCAAAATTCATATTTATGGAGCCCGGTGGGATCCACTGACATACTAGAGAGATGAACTAACCCAGTGTTGAGAGTGCCAGGAAACCAAATACCAGACAGAAAAAGCTGCTTTCCTTTGCTTTGGGGAAGGGGTCCAATAGGTAGAGCACCCTCTTGGCCAAATGTTGTGCTTTCCTGAGCATAAAGGGTCATCACAGAATCAGAATTAGCTGGGGAATCCCTCCCTAACCCATCCCACCCCAAAATACCTAACTATTGAAGATTAGTTTAGACAGATACCTTTTTAAAAATGAAAACATCCCTGGGGGAGATTAACTTATCTTTGTCCAGTCACACCTTAGAGATAATTGTTTTATTTAGACTCTTTAACTGTAAAATCTGAAGAACCCAGGGGACTTTCTTTGGAATATATCAAAGGAAGGATCAACTTAATCCTTTGAAGATTGGCCCAAACCAGGGTTACTATGAAGAAACAAGCTCCTACACTGCCTCTGAATGAAGTTCCAAAGAATGTTTTGAAAACAGGCAGTACTACTTGAATTAAATATATGACCTCTTGTAGGATTTCCTTTGAGGTCAGTCCTGTTTTGGTTTTTATTAAGTTGTCCTCTCCTTCCTGGTCATACAGCTAGTCACATTTCCCAGTCCCCAACTGTCTAGGTGGCTTCATGTAACTGGTGCTAGTCATATCCAGTGGAATGTGGAGAAGAGTGATACATGGCAGTTCTAGAACTGAGCCCTCATCCCTCCATTGGATTCTCCATGTGTCTTTCTTCCCTTGTCTATGATTAGATGAAAGAATCTTCTGAGGACTCTAGGTCTCTAGAGGATGGAAGGATTATTAGATAAAAGAAACCTTGGGTCCTTGAATAACTATGTAGGGCAGAGCCCCCTACACACCCACCCCAATCCATATTGGATTGTGACTTTTTTTGGTAAAGCCACTGAGGTTTAGGGACTGTTCCTTACAGTAGTAAACCTCTCTTGACTAATACACACCATACCTCTTAGATTACTAATGAAATTCTTAAAGACTTTATAAGTGACACCTACCCTGAGTCTTGAATGCCAAATCTATAGAGCAGTAGACACAACTGCTGATCTTGGATTTATATAACACGGGTGCTATACTCTTTTAGTCCCCAAGGCAAACCATTTGGTTCAGTTTTCTGTTTCGCTGTCGATCAGTCGTCTGAGCCCAACCACCCTAGCAGGAATTGTTCCCTGGGGGTGGTTGCTGTGTTGCTGATAAGAGGCTTTGAATATCCAACGTTTCCTACTTTGGATAGCGGGTCACCCTCATCTTCGACAGCTCTGTCAATAGACCTGAAAGCTTCATTGCCCCTGAAAACTGACCAGTATCTTTCCTAATTTGTTCTTTTTTTAACTATTTATTTTTATTGATATATATATTATATTCTCATATCATGTGTGCAGGTTTGAATCTGTCACGCACCCCAGAAAAGCAATGTCCTTTAACCCTCACTAAATAATGCTGGGTGGCATCTTTTGTTTTTAAATTTATTTATTAATTTTTAATTTTTAAAAAAATGTAACAACCAATAGACACAAACATTCTTAACATACGATCATTCCATTCTACATATATAATCAGTAATTCACAATATCATCACATAGTTGTACATTCATCATCATGATCATTTCTTAGAACATTTACATCAATTCAGAAAAAGAAATAAAAAGAAAACAGAAAAAAAATCATGCATACCATACCCCTTACCCTTCCCTTTCATTGATCACTAGCATTTCAATCTACTAAATTTATTTTAAAATTTGTTCCCCCTATTATTTATTTTTATTCTGTATGTTTTACTTGTCTGTTGATAAGGTAGATAAAAGGAGCATCAGACACAAGGTTTTCACAATCACACAATCACATTGTGAAAGCTATATCATTATGCAATCATCTTCTAGAAACATGGCTACTGGAACACAGCTCTACATTTTCAGGCAGTTCCCTCCAGCCTCTCCATTACATCTTAACAAACAAGGTGATATCTATTTAATGCGTAAGAATAACCTTATTAATGCGTAAGTCCAGGATAACCTCTCGACTCTGTTTGGAATCTCTCAGCCATTGACACTTTATTTTGTCTCATTTCACTCTTCCTCCTTTTGGTTGAGAAGATTTTCTCAATCCCTTGATGCTGAGTCTCAGCTCATTCTAGGATTTCTTTGCCAGGAAGGTCCACACCCCTGGGATGGGTGATATCTTTTCTATTATTTTCATGGAGATATGACCCACTCAATTGTGGGTGGTAACTTTTGATTAGACGGTTTCCATGGAGATGCACCTCCACCCATTCAAGGTGGGGTTGCTTACTGGAGCCCTTTAAAAGAGAATCATTTTGGGGGAGGCCACTGTGACTCAGCAGGCAGAGTTCTCACCTCACCATGCCAGAGACCTGGGTTCAATTGCCGGTGCCTGCCCTAGCGAAAAAAAAAGGAAGCATTTTGGAAAAACTGACAGCTGACAGAATGGACAAAGCCCCAGGAAGCCGTCGAAGAAGCCTGAAGAGAAGCTAGCAGAGCTCACCATGTGCCCTTCCAGCTGAGAGAGAACCCCTGAACATCATCAGCCTTCTTGAACCAAGGTATCTTTCCCTGGATGCCTTAATTTGGACATTTTCATGGCCTTAGAACAGTAAACTTGCAACTTCATAAATTCTCCTTTCTAAAACCTCTTCTGTTTCTGGCATACTCCATTCCAGCAGCTTCAGCAAACTAGAACACCATGAAATCATCCAAAGGGTACAATCAACAGTTTACAATGTCATTATATAGCTGTGCATTTATCACACAATTGACTTTTTTGTGAAAAATAACATATATGCAAAAAAAGTAATAAATTTCAAAGTACATTGCAACAATTAATTGTAGAACAGATTTCAGAATTTGGTATGGGTTACAGTTCCACAATTTTAGGTTTTTTCTTCTAGCTGCTCTGAGATACTGGAGACTAAAAGAAACATCTATATAATGACTCAGCAGTCATACTCATTTGTTAAACCCAACCTCCTCTGTGTAATTCCACCACCACCTTTGATCTTTCTCCCACTCTTTAAGGGTATTTGGGCTATGCCCATTCTAACGTTTTCATGTTGGAAGGGGCTGTTGCTAATATGGGATGGGGGATGGAACTAGTTGATGTTCTGAAGTTGCCCTCCTCTGCATTTCAGGATTTATCTGGACCAGGGACCCATAGGGAGCTTGTAGGTTTCTGGAAAGTTACCCTAGTGCATGGAACCTTTCTAGAATCTTATATAATGCCCTAGGTGTTCTTTAGGATTGGCAGGAATGGTTTTGGTTGGGGTTTGGCAAGCTCTAGGTAGCAACATCTAACTGAAGCTTGCGTAAGAGGTGACCTCCGAGTAGCCTCTCAACTCTATTTGAACTCTCTCAGCCTTGTTATACTTCCTTTCCCTGTTTTGGTCAGGATGGAATTGTTGATCCCACAGTGCCAGGGCCAGACTCATTCCTGGGAGTCATCTCTCACATTGCCAGGGAGACTTCACTCCTGGATGTCATGTCCCACATAGTGGGGAGGGCAATAGTTTCATTTGCAGAGTTGGAGAGAGAGGCCAAATCTGAAAAAAAAAAATGGAATCCTTCACGAATTTGCATGTCATCCTTGTGCAGGGGCCATGCTACTCTTCTCTGTATCGTTCTAATTTTAGTATATGTGCTGCCGAAGTGAGCACCCTATGTGTTTTTGAATATGTGCTTTGAAATTATGAGCCGTCAGTACACAGTAGGGCCTGACCCGCAGTGCCAGAACTTTCAGTTACATTAGCAGAAAATTAGAAATCTATTTTAATATCATCCTCGTGTTCCCTTTTTGATTCCTCAGGGAGAGATATGCACAAATTCATTCTATTTGTTTATCAGAATAGGTCAGAATGTAAACCAGTAATTCCAACACAAGTGACTAGATTCTCATCTCTTATGCTCAAAAGCCCTCAGTAGAATTTCTCTAGATGCCAAATATGGATTTCTATTGAGTTAGCTACATGAATTTTACTGAATTAGCAATAATGTAAGGTGGATAGAGGTCTGGATATTTTCTCTGGATGTCTCCTGGGGGGACACTGAAGTGAAGACCATGTCTGCTAGGTAAGACTGGGTATAAATGTGAGCAGTGATTCTGGGAGTTAGCTGCAGACAGTGTGTTAAATAAGGGTATTTTGTGGTATCTTGCTTTGAGAAAAAATTTTTTTTTACCAAAGTCCAGGTGGGCCCATGAGCATATATTCTGACTGAAAAGAAATAATTGAGAACTGCTGATTCAAATAGGGACTTTTGTATATGCATTAATTTGATTTGCTTGTTGCTTTTTCAGAATTATATTCTTTTTATGTGAAATATTGAATAATAGAATGGCATGACCTGAAGGAGACACTATAATTCTCCTCAAATGACAGAGTCACACATCTAATAATGGAACTAAGAATAAAAGCAAGGGTTTTGAGTTCAGATTAAGAGGCCTCCAAAGGATATGTTCTTACTTTGATATTCACAATTGTAAACAAAACAATGCTTCTGAGGATTAAATCGGTATCAGGGAAAACATGATCACATGTAAGAGTCTTATAATCCAGCAAGCACTGTATTGATGAAGGTTATCATTGCCTCTCTTACTATGCATATTTATTGAACACCTATAATGTGCCAGTCACTTTTCTCAAGTCAGTTCAATACATTAGCAAATAACACGAAGTTCATGAAGCATTTTACTGCTGAACAGATAACATATAATAGTTTCTAATATAAGGTCAGGAGGTGATGATGAATGCCTTGATATTAAAAAAAAAAAGCAAGGTAAGTGCATATGCTATTTTACATAACTTGATCAGCGAAGGTCTCTCTGAGGAGGTGACATGTGACCAGAAACCTGAGTGACAGGAAAGAGGGAGCTGTGTGATATCTGAAGGAAGAGAGTAAGACATTAAATGTGGGAGATTTCAGTTCACAGATGTTATATATAGCTAGGTGCTTATATGAGATTATCTAGAGAGAGAATGTTGAGAGAGAGGAGTGGCATTCCTAGGACATTCCATCATTTAGAGGGTGGGAAGAGGAAGAAGAGGCGGTAATGGAGACCAAGAAGAAGTAACAAGTTCGATGGGAGGAAAATCAGGAGCATGTGATGTCCCTGAAGCCAAGAATACAAAGAATTCAAAAAGCTTAAACAAGTTGTTATCCATATGGAAACATAATGAAATCTCCACCTTATCATATATGTAAAAATAAGTCCTACGTACATTAAAGACCTAAATGTGGAGAACAAAACTAAAAACTTTCAGAAGGAAGTGTAAGCCACTATTTTTATGACCTCCAAAAGTGGAAGAATGTCTTTTAAAAGACACATATAAGTACACTGAATGAAGCTGAATGTGAGTATGTTTGAGGGAGAAGGGCTAGGGGGACATATGAAACCAGAAGGAAAGTTAGAAGATAAAGACTGAGATGGTACAATTTAGGAATTCCTACAGTGGACAATAATGGGGATTAAATGTACAAATATAAGAACATTTTTGCATGGGGGGAGAACAAATGAATGACAACATTGCAAGGAGTTAAAAATATAAATGATTGTATACAGGACAAGGCACAATCCATGCCAGCTGGGGTCTCTAGTCAATAGTAATATTGTAATATGCTCCCACTGAATGTAACAAAGGCATTAGGCCAAAACTAAATGTCAACAGACGGAGGGGCATGGGTGGGGTATGGATTCTATACATAAGAAAAGATAATATCTTCATACAGCTTATGGTGACAAAGGCATGTCTATTTAAACTTAGGTTGGATTGTGTGATGTGTGAATAAAATTGGTTAAAAATGAACAGGGAAACAATTTCTAGAGAAAATGTAGATAAAGAGATGTACCTATTCTCTGTTAGTAGGGAAACTGAGGTGCAGCCCCTCCGAAGGGCAGTGTGGTAGTTCCACAGGAGGCTAGGGGTGGGGTTGCCATATGATTTTACAATCCCATTGCTAGAATATACCTGGAGGAACTGAGGGGACACTTGCACACTGGTGTTTATGGTGGCAGTGTTGCAATGGATGGAGGTGGCCTAAGGGCACAATGACTGAGGAATGGAAGGGGAAACTATGGTGTTTACATGCGATCGACTACTGAGCAGCTGCAAGAAAGAATGAAGTTATGAGTCATGCAACTAGGTGAATGAATCTTAAGGAAACTATGTTCAGAGAAATGGTGGAAACAGAAAGACAAATATTATCATGCCTCACTCATATGGACCAACTAGAATATACAAACTCAGAGAATTGAAGTTGACAGGTTGGGGTTTAATGTAAAGGGTCCTAGATTGTAAGCTCTTACAGCAGTCACATATATTTAGGAGTTGTAACTGATATTTCTAAATTCTGAGATATGGAGCTATTTGTATATAACCTGGTCATTCCCTGAAACTTCCATTATTTATGTGATACCTGAGACTCAGAGTTAGAACACTGAAATTATGAAAACCAGCATTAGCCCATTCATCAACTGTTTAAAAAGCTGAAAAAGTGATCAGACTTTGTCTAGAGATATGAATGTAGCATATCTGGATAGGACTAAGGTAAATCAGAATACTGAGTAAAGGATGGTATGGCCCATATTTTCAAACTTCAACATTTGTGTGAGATCAGAGGGAGAGATATTTATCTGGTGCAAAGTTTATATATTGGGTAGCATATTATCTATTTTAACTTGTATGGTCAATTTACTTGAACAACATAATTACATGGAGTCTTGAATAGGGCATGAGATCTTGTTGGTTTGTACAAATAAGTATGATGCCCTGATATATCCCAGAATAATTTAGGCAGAAAATAAAAAAGTATTTGCAAAGCCCCCTTTGGGGACTGGGGAGAAAGAGGAAATATTCAACTTCACCATCTGGGAATTCCTGATATTCTCATAAGCAGTGGAAACAACCAATTCTATAGGCTGAGCCCTCAATCTTGGGGTTTACCCCTATGAAACTTTTTCCTGCAAAGTCTACAGAAATTATGCCCAAGAGTCACCCCTGGAGAGCCTCTTGGTTGCGCAGATGTGGCCTCTCTCTCTCAGGCAACTTGGCAGGTGAACTCACTGGCCACCCCCTATGTGGGGTATGACTCCCAGGGGTGTAAATCTCCCTGGCAATGTGGGTCAGGACTCCTGGGGATGAGCGGGGACCTGGCATCATTGGAATGAAAAAGCCTTCTTGGCCAAAAGGGTGAAGAGAGAAATGAGACTAAATAAAATTTCAGTGGCTGAGAGATTTCAAACAGAGCCAGGAGGTTATCCTGGAGATTATTATGCATTATACAGATATTACTTTTTAGTATATGATGTATTGGAGTGGCTAGAGTGAAGTACCTGAAACTGTTGAGCTGTGTTCCAGTAGCCTTGATTCCTGAAGAAGACTGTATAACTACATAGCTTTTACAATGTGTTGGTGGGATTGTGAAAATCTCGTGTCTGATGCCCCTTTTATCCAGGGTATGGACAGACGAATAAAAAAGTAACAATAAGGATAATAAATAAATAATAGAGGGAGATAAAGGGTAAAAAATTGGGTAGATTGAAATACTGTGGGTCAATATGAGGGAGGGGTAAGAGGTATGGGATGTATGAGTTCTTTTTTTTATTATTATTTCTTTTTCTGGAATGATGCAAATGTTCTAAAAATGATCATGGTGAAGAATACACAACTATGTGATGATATTGTCAGTTATTGTATAATATGGTTGGACTGTTGTGTGTAGCTATTTCTCAACAAAAAGAAAAGAAAAGACACGCATAACATAAATCACGAAGGCAAAAAGAAAACCTAATACACTTAAAAATTCTATTAATCAGAACAGTTATTAAAAAATTAAAAGACAAAGCACAAACTGGGAGAAGATAGCTGCAGTACCTATAATCAACTGAATGCTTAATACTCCAGAATATATAAAGAACTCCTACAAATTAGTAAGACAAAGACAGAAAAATGGCTAGATGACAAAAGTAAGCCTTTCTCATTAAAGGAAACCTGAATAAGCACCAAACAAATGAAAAGATGTTTAACTTAATGAGTAATTTTGAAAAAAATGTAAATTTAAATTCCCAAAAGCTATCATTTTCCACAACACATTGTCATAAATTTAAAAAACTAGCAATACCAAATATTCACAAGAATATACAGCATGGGAACGATTATTCATTTATCACATTGAAGAGCAATTTTGTCTAAAAAGCTGGAGAGACACATAACTCTGTGACCCAGTTTTCCTCTAGAGACTCTCTTGCACTGTGCACTAGAAGTCATAAACAAGAAAGATCATAGCAGCATTGTTTGTAATAGCAAAGAAAATGAAATGATATGAATATCATCAATAAGAGAATAGATAAATAAAGTGTGGTGCAGTCAATTGTGCTAGGCAGGCTCCAAGATGGCTTCCACCAATCTCACTTCCTGGTGTTCATGCCCCATTCAGGTAGGGGGAATCTGTGTAACCAATAGGATGTTTCAGAAATAACAGTATGACTTCCAAGGCTAGTCATAAAAGACATTGCGATTTCTGTCTTGCTGTCTTGGATCATTCTTGTGGGGGAAGCCAGCTGCCATATTGTAAGACCACTCAAGCCGCCCTAATGAGATATCATATAGCAAAAACCAAAAACTTGCCAGCTATGCTAGTGAACCTTCTTGGAAATGAGTTCTGTAGTTCCCAAAGCCTTCGGGTAACTGTTATACTTCACTAATATTTTGAAAGCAACCTCATGAGAGACCCTGATCCAGAACCATTCAAGTCTCTATTAAATTCCTCACCTTTGGAAACTGTTTATTGTTGCTTTAGGCTGCTAAATTTGGGGGCAATGTGTTATACAGCAATATGCAACTAATAAAGGCATATAAAGGAAAACTAAAAAATAGTGAAAATAATCTATGGAATAAAAAAAGAAAATTCAGGAAAGGAGTGATATATACAATATATAATATATATTATATTATATATTATATATATAATATAATAAAATATATATAATTATATATATATTAGTAGAAAAACTATTACTTTCTTGAGAGCATTGGTGTTTGAAATTATATATCTGTTGCCTGAATAATCCACTGTATTTAAATCTAGTTAGAAAATCATCAGCCTTTTATATTGTGTCAAGAATCATTGCTTTAATTCACCTCTTACCTTTCTATGTAATCCAAACCAGTTCGGGGCATTGGAAACACTTTGCTGGTTTTATGATATTTTAAAGGATTTTCTTTTTATAGTTCTCACACTTTGATCTTTTATCTCTCTTGCTTCAAATTCATATGACTAGAATCCAGTCCAGGGTCCTAAAATGAAACAAGGTCAGTCCATGTGAAGTGCCTGTTGTAAAAGTGTCCTGCAGTTTCTATTTCTGCTCCTTCGGTGGGGGTTCTGAATCGGGACCTGCGGGCTCTATGCAGGCACGCTTTCTTTTTCTTCTCTTGTTTTCATGGCATAGGTCAGAAACTGGAGACCTTTTCTGCCTTTGAATAGGGAGAAGAAAGATAAATGTGATACGCGTTTGGCCACAGCTGACTCCAGAGAGGGACAGAGCCATTTCTTGGCCTCAAAATATACCTAGTCGGGCTCCTTCAAAGTGTCTTCTAGTCATTACTTTTTTGAAATAGAGAAGGGGTAACCATGGACAGGGCGAGGGTGGTAAGGATGGACAGCGTCAGGGCAGAGAGAAGGGTGTGAGCAGGAAAACCTGGCTCGCAGCCCTTGCTGCAGCCTGCTGACAATGAGGCAAAAGCACTCCTGCGTGGAATTTAGGTTAATTGCTGCTAAAATTATACTGGAATTTTTTTTTTTTTTTACTCTTTATTGTCACAAGTAAAAATCTCGGAAGTTTTGCCATTAATTGCCTAATGAACTTTAAAATACGATCTTGTCAAAAGGAAGTTTTTAGCACTTGTCCTTAGCAAGCCTTATGAGAATGAGTTTTCTTTACTAGCAGACTGCGGGCTGCCCAGCCTCTGGGCTGATATTTATGAGGGCGGAGTACATTGGTATATCTTTCCTCATTCCCAGCACCGTCACAGCTAGGTCAGGTCAAGAATTCATTGTTCTGTTAAAGGCCTCGAATCCCCTGTAGACTGTAGGCCTGTCATCCTGGGCTCTCAGGCATCCGTACCCACTAAATCACTCCTACTCTCTCCTCTCTTTGTTTAACAGGCTAATATGAATGGGCTTTTGCTAGGACTTCTCTCTGCCCTGTACTCACCATCCTCTAAATTAGGGGTCAAAACTTTTCTGTTCATAGCCAGAGAGTAAATATTTTAGGCTTTAAATGCCCTGAGGCAAAATTAAGGATATTATGCAGGTATTCAGAAAACCATTAAAAAATATAAAAACCAAGTCGAGGGTGGGGGCTGGGCCCTGGGTACTGGCGAGTAGATTTGGCCCATAGGTTGTAGTTTGCCAACCCCTGCCTTAAACTGCTCTATCCCCTATTCCCTTAACAATAAGCAAAAGATCTCCTCTAAACAGACAAATCTCCTGCAGCTGTCAATGCCTGTCATCAAGTATTTCCTTTTTTTTTTTTTTTTGCATAGGCAGGCACCAGGAATCAAACCTGGGTCTCCAGCATGGCAGGTGAGACTGCTGCCACTGAGCCACTGTGGCCTGCCCATGTCATCAAGTATTTTAACTCCTATGTAAAGTTGCATGTTACTTTGTCCCTTCTGGATTGCACTCTTTGGTTATTACATCAGTTCCACATTGATCGGGCTCCTTCAGGTCCTTCTTGGCCACTTGTTTCCACAGACAGCTCTACATCTGGACATTCCCTGACTCCAGGTCCTCCAGGTGTCCATTTTGTCCCTTTCTCCATCAACCTGTACTGCTGGGGTCTCTGCGTGCTTCGGGGTCTAATCCATGAGGTTATAGGTGAAGATGTTTGAAAGCTTTTCTTGGGGAATGAGTTATTCCTGGAGGATAATAACGAGTTAAAAAATATTCTGGTTTGATTGTAACAGGAAATTTATGCTGCTGAAAACAAGCTTGAAAAAGGAAGATGACACCACCACTCAATCAGACAAAACTGAATCCATTACTGACTATCGTTGAGATATGCTGGGTGGGAACAGAGTCTGAGAAGAGCAGAGTGTTGACCAATATAGGGTTTGGGAGCACGGTGCTCAGGTGGACTTTCAAAGGCATACATGGGCTGGCATCATCTGCAGAAGTGTGGTTCCTGGGGAAGCTGTTACTGATTGGGTGGCACTCAGAGGCATCTTTACTAAAGTAAGCTGATCTCTGATGGCTAACTTTTAGAAGTGAGGAGCGTAAGTGAGGGATGTAAAAGTGTGTTCCCCGGGGCAAGTTGTCATTGATCAATTGAACAGTTGTAAAACTGGTTTTGGTGACTACCTGTTACCACGGCTATATAACTATCCACTTTTTCCCTTCTATTTGTGAGAACTTTCAAATTCCCAGGTATAATCTGAGTAGCTGTCTCTCCAATCTGTCTAATTCTCTGTCTTAGTTTCCTAGGGCTGCTGTTACAAAGCTTCACAAACTGGATGCCTTAAAACAATAGAAGTGGATTGTTTCACAGTTCTGGAGCCCAGGAGGCCAAAATCAGGGTGTCAGCAGGGCTGTGCTTCCCCTGAAGTGTGTAAGGAAGGATCTGCTCCATGCCTCTCTCCTGGCTTCTGGAGGTGGCTTGCCAGCAGTCCCTGGTTTTCTCTGCCTCAGTTGTCACATTCCCCCCTTTATTTGTCTAAATTTTCTTTTTATAAAGGCACCAGTCATATTGGATTAAGGGCCCACCCTACTCCAGTATGACCTCATTTTAACTTATCTATTTGCATCTGAAATGACACTATAACCAAATAAGCTCATGTTCAGAGGTACAGGGGATTAGTACTTCAACATAGCTTTTGAAGCAACACTGCAACCCATAACCCTTCAAAGCAAAGACTGCTAATTCCTGTTTGTCATGGTCAGGTTCCTGTGTCACCTCGGCCAGCTGGTGGTGCCTAGTGGTCTGGCTGGGCCAGCGCTGACCTGTCTGTTGCTATGAGGACATTTTTTTTTTTAATTTTTAAATTGTGTAGTATAACATATATGCAAAGCAAAGAAATAAAAAAGCAATGGTTTTCAAGGCACTCTTCAAAAAGTAGTTACAGGACAGATCCCAGAGTTTGTCATGGGCTACTATATATGAGGACATTTTATGGACTTCAACTGTGATCACGTTGGCTGCATCCACAGCTAATTGCATTTGTAATCAGTTATGGGGAGTGGCTTCTGCAAACAATGATGCTTAATCTAATCACTGGACGGCTTTTAAGGAGGATTCAGAAGAGATGGTCACTCTTCTTCCAGCTTCAGCCAGCCAGCCTCTCCTGAGAGTTCATTGAGGACCTTCACTGGAGCTGCCAGCTCGCGGCCTGCCCTACAGACCTTGGACTCTCCATCCCCACAGTTACGTGAAACACTTTTATAAATTTTATATTTGCAGATATCTCCTGCCGATTCTGTTTCTCTAGAGAACCCTAGCTAATACACTATCTGATATTTATTCTCCCCTTCTTCCTTACTTATAGAACCCTGTTTTTCTTTAGGAGAGCAATGTTCCCAAAACAACAAATCACTACATTTCCTAGCCAACTTTGCATATGGGTTGACCATGTGACATTGTTGAAAGCAAGGAGATGTGAGTCTAAGTCAGTGGGTGTTATTTATGCAAAAACTCCTTAAAACGGGAGAACAGTCTACTGGTATGCACTTTTGTTCCTGTCTGGAACGGAGTCACAATGTCTGGGGGGGCAGAAGTTATCTCGGATCCATGACAGCTAAAGCCATAGTGTAATGACAGCAGGCTGGGGGTGAGGGGGAGAGAGGGAAGGAGAAAGAGAGAAAGACAGAGGGAGAGGGAGAGGAGCAGAATGAGAGAGAGAGAGAGAGAGAGAGAGAGAGAGAGAGAGAGAGAGAGAGAGAGAGAGAGAGAGAGAGAGATGCTGCTGATGGTGGAACCATCAGCATCAGCTCTGGGCTGCTGGCCTCCAGACTTGTATCAGTGTGAGAACAAACCCTTACTTTGTCCTGCTACTGTAAGTTGCACTTTCTGTTACCCATAGCCAAACCGATTCCTGAATGATAAACCTGCCTTTCTGTTTTCTTATCTCTTCACCTCACAGTCTTATCAGTGGCTCCCATTGTGTCTTCAGTGCACAGCAGAGCGCCCAGCACACCAGGCAGCACAGAGCTAACATATGTTTGTTAAGCATGCAATTCCCAGATCAGGTTTCAAGTGCCTCCTGATATGTGGCAATAAATACAAAATCTCATCTGTGTAACAATCTCACCAGAAATATGTAACCCAAATCCTATTATAAAGAAACTATTCAACAAATCCATCATGTGGGACAATCTACCAAAAAACTGGCCACATGAACAAAAATAAACAAGAAGGTGGAGGAGCTATTCAGGATTAGAAGAGACTAAAGAAACATAATGACCACATGTAATGCTTGAAATTCAATTGGATCCTGAATCAAACAACCAAAGATATCCACAGCACCCAGTGTTGTAGACTTACCTACTAGAGCTCACGAAGGCATCAACTTTAGCCTGCATGGTATGGGAAAAGTAATTTTTGGTTGTTAGATTATGCCACTTAGCTTGCTGCACAGATCACTCACACCAGAGGAGAAACTTGGAGTGTTCTTTACACCAAGAAGCACTGCATGGAGCTGGGATCTAGAAACCCAGGAGTTTCTTTACCATTCCAAGGATTGCTACCAGCAGGGAGACTTAAGAAAACTCTTAAATCCATCAGGGACGCTCCTGCAGGGCTAGACAGACCAGCATAACCAACACATGACAATCCTGCTCAAGCCTCTGAAGCCACCAAGGATTCTCCTAGATTCCCCTTCTTCTTGATATTTGGGTCAGAACCTTGACTCCAGTGGAAAGAAGTGAGAGTCTGGAAAGCCTCACTAAGTATGTAGCAAAACTCAGTTACTGCTGTGTTTTTTTACTTGTCATGCCATAAGCAGTGCGGTGCCAGGGCTGAAAGAAGAGGGCATGCTGTGGAACTCCGGACTGCACCAGAACCATGAAGTAATGACTCTGAAGGCACCTGTTATTAAGTGGGAGGGTAGCTGGGGCTCTACTTGAGAACAAAGTCTAGGGACGACAACTCTAGACTAGGTGATCCACTAGGGGGCGGTAAAGTATAGCGGTTAAGGGCACAGACCCTGAAGCCTATTCAAACCCTGCTTCTCCCGGGAGAGACGTGACCTCAAGTTAGTCTCAATGTTTCTGCGTTTTAGTTTCCTGATCTGTAAAGTGGAGATGATAACAACATCTACATCAGAGAGTTATTGTGGGTAACACATGTGCCTGGCATATTGTAAATACTCAATGAATATTAGCTATTCTTATCATTTACTGAAATAACATATTATTCACAGGAGAACTAGAGGGTAAGGCTGCCCCGGCACATATAAACCTGGAGGGTGAAGCGTGTAGTGGGGCAGACGAGGACAGAAGTACACAGGAACTCACTAAGCAAAGCCTGAGAAATGCTGCTCATGAAGGTGAGTTGAGGAACGAATCAATATGGAAAGTTGGAAGCCACCCACTCATACGCCCAAGCTTTCATCCTGGGTTAGATCCTTTTGAATCAGAGGGTCCATCGGGGATATTCTGGAGGTGGACAAGCAACCAAGGGGACGGGAGGCTGGCCCCTGGAATGAGAAGAAACTCTTGATATGGCAAGAACCTTGAATCAGGAGTGTTTGTAGACGAGGGAGGAAAGACATTCAACCGATGTACAGACTGGCGTGCATATCCCGTCCCTCGGTGTCACTCACACAGTGGTGTCTGGCGTTGTGTCCTCCCCATGACGGTTATTGAGTTATTTATTGCCTCTCAGCTCCAAACCCCCACGTGTGTAGTTGGCTGTGCGATGCTAGGCAGAGGCTCCGCCAGTTGGGGGCGCTGCCGGGAGACCGCAGGCCTGCAGGAAGGACAAACTTGCGATCTCCTTTTCGCTCGTGGGTCGGAGCCGCACCGCAGCGAGGCGCCTCGCAGGCAGTTCCTTCCTACAGCAGCGGCCAAATACAGTTTCTGGTTTTTCCAAAACTTGTAAAGCCGGTTTCACTGCCCCTGCGTCCCTTCCTCCGTCCTCCCCGCGAGCCCCAGCAGCCGTTGGCCGACACCCCGTCCTCAGATCCCTGGGTTCCTGTCCCACCTTTAAGTTTCAAGATTTTAATAATTCCAACCTTGTCCCTTTCTCCCCCAAGCCCTGAAAGTGACAGTTGCTTTTGTAGGTTTTTTCCCCCATGAGTATCTTGGAGTTCTCCTTTTACCCTTTCAGATGTCCAGTTGACAACTTTACATGTGGTTAGCAATCCTTTATATTTAGTTCTCTCTGTTCACAATACTGATTTCTGTCTCCTGACGAGATCTTAACTGATACCCCCTCCAATCATTATCTCGAACATTTACTGCCCTCCCAGTTCTCTTATTTAACCCCAGAGCCTCACCCTAGTAAGGATGACTCTCCACACACACACCCTCCCCCCTCTGCCCTCCACCATTTACGGAATTCCTCTAGCCAATTTCCTTTTCTTTGGCCTCAGAGGATAAAACCGATTTCTTCCACATCTTCAGAGACCCTGATCCCTCCTTTGTATCCTCTCCAAAATCAACGTGGCCCTTTCTTTAGTCTCAATGGGGTCTGATCACGAACAGGTACTAGAAGAGGCAGGTACTTCTCTTTCTCTTTCTCTTTCCTTTTAACCACATTTATTTACTCTCGGTGCACTTCCACCTCCAAGGATGAGTTTCCACGCAGGCTCTGCATTCCCAGCATGCAGCCCGGTGCGGAAAGACCCAGAAGCTGGGGGTGCAGCCGCGGGGTGGCATGAAGCCTCTGGGGCTGGTTGGGCAGCTGCCTGCTGCTGTCAGCATTAGGAATGGTGCCTCCTCCTGAAAATGTCAGAGTGAAGTCAATTAATTTCAAGAACATTCTACAGTGGGAGTCACATGCTTTTCCCAAAGGGAATCTGGCCTACACAGCTCAGTCCCAAAGCTATGAGGGATTTCAAATTGCATGCAAGAGCATTGCCTTGAGGGAATGTGATTTCTCAAGTCTTTCCAAATATGGTGACCATACCTTGTGAGTCAGGACTGAATCTGCAGATGAGTACTCAGACTGGGTAAACTTCGCCTTTTGTCCTCAGGATGACACCATTATTGGGCCTCCTGGAATGCAGGCAGAATCTGTACCTATGTGTTTCTTAGCCCCCAGTATTGAAACTGAGCCTGGAACATGGACCCTGAAGAATATTCATAACTCATGGACTTATAACTTGCAATACGGGAAACATGGCACTGATGAAAAGTAACGATGCCCTCCTGACTGTCGCTGTTGTCCCCATAGCCTCCCTCTTTGTGGTCTGCCTGCTAGCAGTGCCTTGGCTGCCTTGCCCTGATGTGGTGCACTTATAAGAAGACAAAGTCTCTCACCTGGGAATTCTCTGTGCAGCACCTGAAAGAGTTTTGAGGCCGCCCCCATCACAGCATGCTGTTGTTTCTCTCCTTCAGACCCTCCATTGAAAATGAAGTTTTTGACAAACAGAGTGTCCTTATGGAAGACTTACAGAGCAGCAGGTGGAATCCTGGCAGCTGCTACAGCCTCAAGATCCCATCTTGGTAGGCACTGTTGGAGCTGGTTGCTGAGGGGAAATACTCTGCCACCAGATTCTCACATCCGCCTTTGAGGGTGATCAGGGTTTCACACCGGGCCAGGACCAGCTGTACAAACCCCAAATCAAGAACCCTCAGACACTGGACTCATCGGAAGGGCCAAAGAGCTTTATTTTAAAATAAGGCTCATTTTGCCAAAATACTGCATCTTGGAAACTCACTGCTTTATGATGGCTTTAATGATTATAAAAAGATGTTGGCCTTTGAGGATGCAATTTGCAGTCACTTCTCTAATACAAATTTCAATTGTGAGAATCAGAAATATTTAAAATGAGGACTAGAGACTGAGATGGTGCAAAATCCTTCCAGATTTCTGAAAGGTGGATCAGAAAAACAATCAACTCAAATGCAGTCAGTACAATGCTGTGCAGGGGCAAACCATCTTGATTCTCAGGGATGCTTTTACTGGATTTATTTTTCTGTCTGTCTATGTTTTGTATTACTGCTGTCTAATCTGTACACGTTAATGATGCTAGATTTGTGCGATTGTCAGATATGTAATAAGTCTCCAGTTTGCCATTTTTGATGTCCATTTACTCAACAGGTATTTCTTAGTACCTCCTGCTGTGGACCAGAGACAGTCCTAGGTGCAGGGTCCTAAAATCTTCTGGCGGCTCACAGTCAAGCCAACTCCAAAAAATAGAGGAGCTCTGGGCTTTGAATTCCGACTCAGACTCTTTCCAGCCTATGACCTCTTTTCTCATCTGCAAATGGAGATGAAAATGTTTGAGGATTAGCCAGACTACATAAAGGATGTCTGCCACAGTGCCAACAGGCAGTTAGCAAACAATGACAGCTATTCTTACCACCCCATCTCATGGGTATGACAGCTCCACAATCTTAGGTCAGCAAGAAATGTCCCTTCCTATTTGCCAGATTGTCCAATAAAGCAGATCCATCAAAACCAATGGTTTAACATTTTTAAAAGGAAGCAACATGCAGGGAGAGGGTAGGAGATCAGAAGTCCGTTGAACATCCTGACATTCAATTTACCATTTGGTATTTTAAAATCATTCAGTAACGTATTGGAAGGGAGTGGTCAACTCTTAGTGCCTCTAAAGGTCTTACGTGGGTCTGAAACTAGTCCTATGACATGATAGATATTAATGAAGTCTGTTCCCCAGTTCAGTTTTTCTTCCCTGAATGTGGGGTTGACAGAATGGCTGTCTTAAGTTCTACACCCTGTGGATGCATCAGGCTTGGGAAGGATGAAAAAGAGATAGCCCATTAGTAATCCCATCCCAACAGTGGGCATTTGGCATTTCTGTTGCCTGGCTTACATCTAAATCTCCTTCGTGTGTTTGAGGAATCTCCCACCTTCCAAGTCAGAACCCCCTTCCCACTTCCTTTTTCTTTCCTCTCCTACTCTAGAGGCACAAAATCCACATAATTATTTTCCCAGCTGCTAAAATAAAAGCACACAACCCAGGCTCCACCCCAGGCTCTGATTAGAAGCCAGATGGGCATCAGCAAAGGCAGGGGTTCTTGCAAAAGCATCTAGGGGCATGTGGGGCTGGGCAGAAGCAGCAGTGACATCCTCCTAAGCTGGGTCTGATTTGGACGTTTTTCCTATCTATGTCTCCCCAAGGCTGGTTCTCCAACGCTTCTGGAGAGTCTTTAAGCCCCTTAAGATCATGTTAATGAATGCCTTTTCTACTGAAAAAAAAAAAAAGACTCAGAAGCTGGTCTGGAGGACTGCATGGATGAAGCTGTTGAAACTACACATTACTTCTACCTGGGCTGCTGGAGCACAATCCCAACCTGCTCTTTATGCTCAAATGCCAAGAGTTTGTAGAGATGGTGAATGGGACCACAGCGAGGGCTGCAGCTTGAGCTTCCAAAGGCCCAAGTTTCAGGGCAGCTACCCTGGCTCCCCCAGCCTCAACCCCTGACATGGCCCCAGTAATCCCCACATCCCCAACACAGGAGCAGACAGTCCCAGCTGCAGCAGTGGTGTTGCACCTATGAAGAGCAAACCGAATCACAGTAAATATACTGCACCCAGCTCCTCCTCTTCCTCCTCCTCCTCCTCCTCCTCCTCCTCCTTCCATTACTCTGTGTCCAACTCAGCAGATTACACTGAGTCCCAGCCCCACAGCAGCACCAGTAACCAGGTGACCTGCAACAGTGAGATGGAGATGAAGGCAGAGCATTATCCAAGTGGTGTGCTAGAGAACTTTCCACATGCATTGTCAACGGTGCTTAAAAGCATGAGGACCTGCACATGGAAGTCAGCTATCCATGATGGGCAGCTCTGCAGGGTCAACCAGGCCTCCACAGAATCCACAGAAAAGTGTATTCTCTTTGGCTGTGAGTTGCAGGCACTAAATGAGTGGCTGGACTTTGAGTATGGCGAGAATTAGGCCCACATGGAGACGCTGCAGGATGCCTTCAGCATGCTAGCATACTCAGGACCCTGGAGTTGCCCAGTTGGCCAGCAGCCTGACCCCATCCAGAGGAGCCTTTGTGTGCTGCCCCCAACAGAACCATTTTAGCATCCCAGAACCTGACAAAGCAACTCCCTCTGATGCTCACCCTGGGCCAGGCATCTGAATGTTTCTGGCTCATGGCCTGAGTAGGCCTGGGATCTTGCTCCTTTCCCAGAGTCAATGACTACTTGCACTAGCTGACCGTGCTGGCTGGCCTCGCCTGGCCCCACCTGGCCCTACAGTCCTGCGCTCTGCAGGCATCTGGCGCGGGGACCTAAGCCATGTGCAGAGTCCACTCCTCCTGCCTCCTGCCTGGACTTTCCCTCTGCCTTTCCTTTCTTCCTTTCCTCTCTCCCTCAGCCTCTCTCTCCCTTAGGTGCAGTAGCCTATGATACAGTATTGGCTAGTTTCTCTTACTCTTTCTTTTTTTACTCCAGGAATCAAACCCAGGTCTCCAGCATGGCAGGTGAGAATTCTGCCCCTGAGCCACGGTTGCACCACCCATGCTGGTTACTCTTATATAGTGCTTTCTACTTTGAAAGGAGGGCTTTGTTTTGAAGAGGGCTGGAGTTTTTAATTCTTTTTTTTTTTTCCCTCCTGACTGACCAACCAGAATTTGACTCTGGAGAATTTAAGCTGAGCTGGTTTTTGCTAATTTGGTGATGAAGTCTATCCAAATTGGTGATAACTTCTTATTTTTGTAAGTTAAAAAAAGAGATTTTATATATATATATATATATATAATTGAACCACAGGTTCAGCTACAGCTAGGGAAGTAGAACAGGACTTCGGGGAGTGTGAGGGGTCAGGCTAAGTTGATGTGCAGCACCCTGAGATGTGAGGGGCCCTAGGCCTTTTAGACCTGGACCGTGCAGAAAGCTGCAGTGCTGAGGGTTCAGAGAGGAAGCAAGCTGGCCCAGGGCCAACCATCAAAGAGAGAGAATGAAGAGTCCTTGACCAGCACACAACTGTTCTACTCTGCCCCTCACTGCCTGCCTCATTCCTTTTCGCCCTTCCCTTTTTTGCACCCTTCGTTCCCTTTTTCTCAAGATGATGAAAGCAATTCATTACTCTAAATTTATTGCCTGGAAACTGCCTTCAACCCAGGAGCTGCTCCTGGAAGTCTCCACTTCTAGAAAGTCTCCACTCCCTTGAATACAGGAGTTGTCTACTTCCTTCCTGGATCTCACCATCTCTCAGCAGCTCTGATAGAATTGATGCTTTCTATTGAGAGCCAGTAGTACCTTGCAAAGGCAGCTTCTTGGGCTAGCTGGTCCTTGGAGCTGCTGGCTTCTCGAGCTCTTGACCCCTCAGTTCACTCTTCTCTGCAACTATGCCAGGCAGGTCCCTGCAGCTTGTCCCCAGCCAGTCATCAGGAAAGATTGCTGTGAGTATTTATGAGCTAGAGAAAGGGGCCTCGTGGGCTTTTATAAGCATCCTGTCAGATGTTTCAGATGGATCTTTACAGCTGGTGGAGCAAAAACAATTCTCGTCCCATCAGGAAATAGGGAGAGAGAGGCCTGAGATGGCTGCCAGGGAGGACTTGGGAAGGCCATCTGTGGAAAAGACTGCTGCCCAGGAGGAAGAAAGGGAGGAAGCCTACCCAGAGGAGCACTGAGAGGGCTAGAGGTTATGGGGGTAGGATGGGGATGGGGTAGCATAAGCAGCCTCCTGCCAGGGGAGAGTCAGCCATGACAAAGGTAAAAGCTGAACTTCCAGCCCCTGCCTGGATCTGCGCCAGGCAAGTGCTTGCTCCAGAGCTTGGAAATGGCCTGAGATATTAAAATGTCCACCAATCTTTGCTGGACAAGAAAAAAAAATGACAGGGTTGTACCAGTTGCTGGTGATGTGCAGAAGGGGCCTGGCCCTATGCTCTCCTAGAAGTCTACCTTTGGAAATGATCCTATAGGCTGCTGTTTTTTCTTGATCCCTGCCCAGGCTCCAGCTGGCAGTCCACAGAACATGGCCCATTGGGGAAATATTGTCCTGTCTATAAAGGAACTTTATCCCCGACACAAATGCAAATGTCTTGCTCCTAAACCCAGAGGTTGGAAACATCAGATTGTTAAAATTATCAGTGCATACTTCCCCATTTGGAGAATTTCTGTTATTCTCGCAAGCAGTGGGGACAACAAAATCAATAGGCCGAGCCCTTGATCTTAGGGTTTGCCCTTATGAAACTTATTCCTGCAAAGGATAGGCAAAGCCTATTAAAATCAGGCCTAAGGGAAAAAAGAAAAAAAAAATTAGGCCTAAGAGTCACCCCCAGAGCACATCTTTTGTTGCTCAGATATGACCTCTCTCTCTAAACCAACTTGGTATGTGAACTTGCTATCTTCCCCCTTACATGGGACATGACTCCCAGGAGTGTAAATCTCCCTGGCAACATGGGACAGAACTCCCAGGATAAGTTGGGGTTGTGGGATTGAGAAAACCTTCTTGACCAAAAGGGGGAAGAGAGAAATGAAACAAAATAAAGTTGCAGTGGTCAGAGAGACTTCAAACAGAGTTGAGAGGTTATCCTGGGGATTATTTTTATGGATTATATAGATATCCCTTTTTAGTTTATGGTGTATTGGAGTGGCTGGAGGGAAGTATTGAACTATTGAGCTGTGTTCCAGTAACCTTGATTCTTGAAGATGATTGTATAAATATATAACTTTTACGGTGTGACTGTATGGTTGTGAAAACTTTGTTTTTGATGCTCCTTTTATTCAGGGTACAGATGAGTAAAAAAATGGATAATAAATAAATAAATAATAGGGGTGGATAAGCGGTAAAATAAATTGGGTAGATGGAAATACTAGTGGTCAATGAGAGGCAGGGGCAAGTAGTATGGAATATATGAGTTTTTTTCATTTTAAATTTCTTTTTCTGGAGTGATGCAAATGTTCTAAAAATGATCATGGTGATGAATACACAATTACATAGTAATACTGTGAGTCCATACCATGTATGGACTGTATGTATTTGAAGATTTGTCAATAAAAATATTTTTAAAAGGATTATCAGAGCCTAGATGGATTGGAAATTAAAACCAAAGGCTTTTGCAGCTGTAATGGGGTTCAGAGAACATCTCCTCTCCTTTTACAGATAAGGAAAGAGGCCTAGGAGATTAAGTGACTTGGCCAAAGTCACACAGGTTAGTGGCAAAGGTAGGGCTGGCCTCATCCCCATCAGTTAAGCAACACTGTTTAGTCCTAAAACTGAATGGTGGATGATTGCCCCATGAAAGATTAAGCTGGCATGGTCTCCAGAAAGTGTCTGGTACTTTCAGTGGTGTGTCAGGGATGGGGAAGGGTACCTGGGCTTAGATTGTGGAGTGGCTGAGAGAGAGCCCAGGAGGGTTGTGTGCTGCATGGGGTTGGGTGTCTGCCGGCTTGCACTCAGTACCTATGGCTGCCTCCTTATTTTCTGTGCCTTCTCACTGTTTTAGCTGAGTCCAAGTTGTTTTACTATGTTCCTTTCCAGAGGGGTTTTCTGTCTTGGCTAGACAGCTCACCTTTGGGACATAAGCCTTTGCCCCACAAGGTATGGAGAGGGCCCAGACCAAGCTCCTTGAGCCCACTGTTTGGCTGATAGCCCGGGTCTGCCAGCCATCTGGAGGAGCTCCTTAGGCATATGCACTTCTGCTGATCTACTTCCAGATGCCTAGAATGGGGACGGCACCTGGGAGGAGGCGCAGCAACAAGGCAGAGTTGAGTCATGGGGGCAAGAGGAGGATCTGGCTCTGTTGGGCTGCCCAACCCATGAGGAACAGCTTTCCCTACTTACCTACCCTTTGCAGCATCAGCTGGTCTCTCCTTCCAGCGTGGAAACTGGCAGACTGCTCAAATAAAGCCAGAATTCCTGATCCCTACCCACATGGATCTGTGGCTTGGTGCAGGTGTCAGGACAGGAATACCAAGAAACAGAGACGTGAGATGGCTCAGCCACCCAGTGCCTTCCTACCCCTTAAGCAAGCCCAAAGATGAGGTGGAGAACTGTTGGAACTGAAATTCTTTGGTTGCTCACAACTTAGGTATGCACACCATGTGGCAGCCAAGAAGAAGCCCTACTTGACCTTCACGTCCTGTGTTCCTGCAGCCAGACTGATGACTCTGGTTGCCTAAGGCACCCGTCTCTCTCTCTCTCTCTTTCTCTCTTTTTAAAGATTTATTTTATTTTTTATTGTGATATAGAACAATATATGCAGGAAAGTAATATATCCCAAAGCACACCACAGCAGTTAGTTTTAGAACAGGTTTCAGAGTTTGGTATGGGTTACAGTCCACAATTCTAGGTTTTTCCTTCTAGCTGCTCCAACACACTGGAAACTAAAACAAATATCAATATAATGATTCAACGATCATACTCATTTGTTAAATCCTGTCATCTCTGTTATGACTTCAACTTCTCCTTTGATCTTTCTCCCAGTCTTTAGGAATATTTAGTCTGTGCCCATTCTAACTTTTTCATGTTGGAAAGGGCTGTTGATAATATAGGATAGGGGGATGGAACTAGATGATGATCTGGAGTTACTGACCCCTCTGCATTTCAGGATTTATCTGGCCTAGGAACCCATCTGGACGTTGTAGTTCTCTGGAAAGTAATAATAGTGCATAAAACCTTTGTTGAATCTCTGACAGAGCTCCAGGTGTTCTCTAGGATTGGTAGGAATGGTTTGGTTGGGGTTTGGCAAACCATGGTAAATAGCAATATCTAGCTGAAGTTTGTGTAAGAGTAGTCTCCAGAATAACCCCTCCACTCTATTTGACCTCTCTCAGTCAGTGATACCTTATTTGTTACACTTCTTTCCCCTCTTTTGGTAAGGAAGGCATTGTTGATCCCAAAGTGCCAGGACCAGGCTTATCCCTGGGAGTCATATTCCATGTTGCCAGGCAGGAGAGTAATGATCTTACTTGCAGAGTTGGGCTTAAAGAGAAGGACCACCCGTGAGCAACAAAAGAGGTCCTTTGGAAGTAACTCTTAAGCATAACTACAAATAGGCTTAGCTTCTCTGCAATAAAAATAAGCTGCACAAGAGCAAGCTTCAAGATCAAGCTCTTGGCCTATTGACTTGTGAGTCCCTAATGTTTGAGACAATATCAGGGATTTCCCCGGTGGTAACACTTAATAGTTCCATATTTTTCCTCCCATCCCTCAAGGGACTTTGTCAATACTTTTTAATTATCTGCTCAACATACTCTGGAATGTATTCAGGCATTATATTGCCCTATACAGAATTACAAGCTCTCATTCCCATTCTGGAGCCCATTTCTCTGCAGCAGGCTTCCCCTGTTCGTTACAACAGCTAAAGCAGACATCATCCACATTGTGCACACTGCTTCTGCCTTTGTCCTCACAAGTTATTACTTGGCTTACGCCTGAAACTTGTTGGTATAGGGGAGGGTTTAGAGAGAATTGTAACACAAAACATCCTATAAAAATTTTACCTGAAGAAAGAAAAAAGTCCTCTCGTATTTTGACCGAATTATTTTTATTAAAATACACATTCATGAGCAAAAACAAAGAGCTAAGTAAATGTTTAGTGATTGAACAAGATACACAAAGGAGCTACTCACCTGGCCGCTGAAGGAATCCATGAGTGGATAAGATTCTATATTTAGCAGAGCTCAGTGAAATTTGGTGCCACATTTCTCTGAGTAGAGGTCTTGGACCACCTGCAACATAGTCACTTGGGAGTTAGTAAAAAATGAAAAATCAAAACCCACCTTGATGGGGGTATGTCAGAGGGACAGAGGAGCAAACAGATGGTTTTCAAAGCTGTAACAATGCAAGCAACAAAATAAAGTAGTATTTGATTATAACCCAAAGTATAAAACAAATATCCATGGTCCATGTTGATCTACATAAAAGGCTGAGTAAATAAATGGGGTAGAAAAGACAAATCTCTTATGCCGAAGAATTCCAAAGAATTTATGTAGATACTCCACTGTCAGTTTCTTCACTCCTTAAGGGTGGGTTGTTCATTCTGGAACAACAGGAAATGTGTGTGTGTGTCTGTGTGTGTGTGTGTGTGTGTGTGTGTGTGTGTGGGTAACTTTACAGTGGAGAAACCTGACAAATACCACCTCACCAGGTGATCAAGGTCAATATTCATAATGCTAAGTCAGGTTGATAGTTTGAGTTCTTGATATGATATGATGAAAATGGCACTTTACCTTGTGGTCTTCCTCCCAACAGCTCATAACCCAAATCTAATCATGAGAAAAACCTCAAATTCCAAGAGAGGAACATCCTCAAAATACCTGACAAGTAGTCCCCAAAACTATCAAGGTCAATAAAAACAAGGAAAGTCTGAGAAACTGTCATAGTCTAGAAGATCCTAAGGAGACATGATAACTAAATGTCATGGGGATCCTGGTGGCACCTGGCAACAGCAAAAGGACATTAGGTAAAAATCAGGGAAATTTGAATAAAGTATGGACTACTTAATAACATATTAATATTAGTATATTAATTGTAACAAGTATACCATTATAATATAAGATATTATTAATAGAGGAAAATGGGTATGTGGTATATGGGGATTGTCTGTATTATTCTCAGTTTTTCTGTAAATCTAAAACTGCTCTAAAAAAAGTCTAATTATTTATTTATTTATTTATTTATTTATTTTTATGTGGGCAGGCACCGGGAATCGAACCCGGGTCCTCGGGCATGGCAGGCAAGCATTCTTACCTGCTGAGCCACCGTGGCCTGCCCATCTAATTTTTTTAAAATGCAGATTCTTGGGTACCACCTCAGAATTTCAGGTAATGGAGCTCCATGGTGTATATTTTAAACAAGCATCATAGATGGCTTTTGTGTACATTGAAGTTTGAAAACCAATGTCATAGAGTATCCCTGCTCAGAAATATAGAGAATGCTTGCTTAATGTGGCTTGTGGACCCAGGCCACCATGTTGCACAATGCCAAGGTCATCACCGATATTGTATTCAATTTGCAATGTTAGTCGGTACCTTCTACAGCCATGGAGGGGACATGATGCACCTTCATATATAGTAGCCCACTTGTGGAATTATTTCTGATGGGCCTACATGTCTTGATATGATCCAAAGTTTAACAATCAGGGGAGTCCTCATGAAAGTCCATAATTCTGGCTTCTAATGAAAACAATCAAACTCTGGACCTGCATTTCCACGTTCACCCATTACCTTATGATAATTGACATGTAGGCTATCGTCCTATAACGGGGACATGTGTTGATCAGTTTGGCACAGTCTTCACCACTCCCTATAGATCCTAACATTTAGGAGCTATTTTTATCATGTCTGTATTGCCAATTTTTATATAAAAAATAATTCTCTATTTTGTATGAGGCCATGTTTAAAAATGAAAGAAATGGCTTTTGTGTACATTGCCTTATTTAAGTGGAGAAAATCAAATACTGCATGTGATTAACATGCAAGCTAAGTGTGTCTGATGATTGTTCATCCTTAGCCTTCTTCCCTCATTGCTGGACATTTGAGTATTATTTGAGTGGATATTGGAGTGTGCCAGGCCTCATTTGGCTGTGAGGCCAGCAAGGAAGGCTGCAGTGATAAGCAGAACAAAAGTGGATGCTGCAGGAAGGAGTTGAAGGAAAATGCATCTCTGTCTTCTCCTCCATTTTATCATGCCTTGGGAACACCACCGGGAAAGTAACTTGACTCATCAGAAATTCAGGACTAGCCTGTGCTAAGGCCAGAAGCTGTATTCTTATGTCCTTTGTCACATGGTATGATCAAACTGTTTTTACTTTTTATTTCTAATTATTACTTTTGAAACAGACATCTCATGAGTGTTCTGGCACAAATGGAAAGACTTGATTTTCAGAGTTATTTTAGCCTTCTTGCCAATGTTCAAAGTATGCATCAAAGACAGGCCCAGTTCTAAGTACGTGTTTTAAAAAAAAATACTAACTTATTTCATGCTCACAAAAGCCCTGTGAGGTAGGTATTACTGTCATTGTTCCCTGTTTATATATGAGAAACTGTGAACAGGGACTGTCTTTTACCTGTGTTTCCCCAAAGCTTAGTGCAGTGATTGGCACACAATAGGGCCTCCTTACATATTTATTTATTGAAGAAAATGAATGAGAACTGAGGCATCAAGCCACATTTGCTACTACCCCCAGTTCTGACAATTGGGCTTCAACTTTTTCAGGCATTCAGGGTCCACCTCTGTGCCCTTTTGAAACTGTTGTGTACCCCAGAAAAGCCGTATTCTTTAATCCTGATTCAATATCGTTGGGTGGGATCTTTTTTATTAAGTTGTTTCCATGGAGATGTGATCCACCCATTGTGGGTGGGATCTTCTGATTAGGTTATTTCCATGGAGGCCAACAGATGATCCCTATCTGCTCAGCAGACACTAGCCTCGAGTTCTAAAGCCTGGGCCACCCACCCTTCCAACCAATTGGCTATAGGTTTGGGCAGTCCCTCTTCTGCCTGGGTTCAATAATTCCCTAGAATGGCTAACAGAACTCACTGGAAGTGCTATACCTAAGATCATAGTTTTATTATAGTAAAAGGATACAAATAAATATATACGGGGGCTCTGTTGTGTACCAGTCACTGTGCTAAGCATTGGGGAAACACAGATGAAAGAGTCTCTGCTCACAGTTGAGTGGAGGAGATAGACAATTATAGGATAACACTATGTAGCTTATAGTTGATTTGGTAGATGTTTTAGTTTGCTAAGGCTGCTGGAATGCAATACCCCAGAGATGGATTGGCTTTTATAAAGGGGATTTATTTAGTCATAAATTTACAGTTCCTCAGAGTATAGGCAGCTTGCTTTCATCTGGCTTTCTTTGTCACATGGGAGGGCACATGGTGATGTCTGCTGGACCTCTCTCCTGGCTTCTGGGTTCAAATGACTTTCCCTGGGGCAGTTCCTCTCTGCATTTCCAAATGTCTGGGTCTAAATTGGCTTAGAGTTCTGAGCTGAATTGTGCTGGGCTGTGCTGAGCTCCTTCTCTCTCTTCTGACTCTTCTTTTTAAGCCTCCAGCTAATTATATTAGCATTACTCATTGCGGAAGGCACTCCTCTTAGCTGACCACAGAGGTAATCAACCATAGATGAAATTCACACACTACTGATTTAAGGCCACAGCAACAGAACAACAGGGCATCATCACTTTGCCAAGTTGACAACTGAACCTAACTACTATGTTAGAAGAAAGCCCAAGGTGAAAAAGAAGTCCAAAGGCATGAAATCCAGCCAGTCTCACAGAGCACTTGCACAGTATTCCTTACATTTCTTTTGCCTTACACCAGAATTACCAGCCTTACCGACTGAGGTAGATTAGATGAGAACATGGTTATGGGGAGAAGTTGGAGCTGGAGGCTAGAGCCAGGTGAGTGAGTGACAATTTCTCCAAAACTCTGGGCAGATCAGGTAACACAGACTTAATTTGAAGCGGTTTTAGATTTGATTTACATCATGGGTTGAACTTCATGGTTCATGATCTTACCGTCATATGCATGGCATACGAAATCAAACATTGTCACCTTTGGGACAATGGGGTTGTTATAAGGAGCCCGGGGAGCTGAGGTACTGTGATTGCTTGGTACAAGTAAAATCTCAGTAGAGCTTTTATCTAGAGAGAAATTAAGAAAGAGGAAGGGGAGAAACAGATGAATAACAGGAAGAACAAGAAATTTATAACTATGAATTAAAGAGAAGAGCTGAGAGAACTGAAGAAGATCAAAGGGAGACCTGGACTTAGTTTTCCATAAAAAAAAAGTAGAAAAGTTAAAAACAACAAGTTAAAGTAAGTGGTATGTGATTGTCAGCTCTTAGTAATTTACTCTGTATATCTAGCTTATTTTCTGCAATATATTTTCTGAAAGTTTTCCCCATTAGCCACATTCACTCTTTCTGTGAATGTGTATTTCAACTGTATTTCTATGGATTTATAATAATATTGTAATATTACTAGTCATGGGAATAGAGGTTATGGGGGCATCTCCTATGCTATATTTTTATGATTATCTTACTTTAGGAGAAGGAGAAATAAAAGTTCAAATAAATGTTTTGCCTTAGACCATTATGTTGAATACATGAATTTGGATCAGTACAGTTCTGGTCAGCAGCCTGGCCACAAACACGCACAAGCAAGACGAAACATTTAAGCCAGTAATGACCCTAGCTCCTGGGTCCTTACTCATCTCTGAGTAAGCCAGTGAGAGTGGAGCTTTCACTTTTGCCAAAACAACTTTGGGGAGTATTTTCGTTTCCTAGGCTGCTCAAGTAAATACCATGAAATGAGTTAGGTTAGACAATGGGAATTTATTCACTTATGGTTTTGAGGCTAAAAGAAAGTCCAAATTAAGGCATCATCAAAGTGAGGCTTTCTTCCCAAAGGCTGGCATTCTGGGGCTGGCTGCCAATGACCCTTGGTTCCTCTGTCACATGGCAAGGCACATGGTGGTGTCTCCTGGCTCTTCCTCTCGTCTGAGTTCTGTTCCAGCCTCTTGCTTCCTGTGGCTTTTTCTCTTTCTGTCAAAATTTCATTCTGCTTATAAGGATTCCTGTAATAGCATTAAGACCCTTTCTGATTGAGGTGGGTCACACCTTAACTGAAGTAGCCTCATCAAAAGGTCCTACTTACGATGGATTCACACTCACAGAATGGATTAAATTTAAGAACATGTCTTTCTGAGGTTCATACAGCTTCAAACCACCACAGGGAGGCACATCTGTGATAACAGGTGTCCACAGTTGTACTCTTCTCATTATTGTCTGTTCTCTTCCCTGTCTCACTTCTCTAGTTCTCACCATGCTTCCTGGGATCACTCTCAAATAGAGAGAAAGGACTGGTACCAAATCTGTCTCAAGGTCTGCTTTTGGAGGAACCCAAACTAATAGCAATATACTCTATAAATAAGCTCCCCCTTTTGTAAGGAGTATTTAATTTGATTAAACAATAATCATGGATTAGGAAATGAGAGATGTGGAATTAACAGAATTCTGCAGTGGAAGGCAGGAATCCATTCCACTTCTTTACTGTGTATGCCTATAAGCAAGATCCCATCCACTTGGTCAAAATTACCTTTTGGAAAAAAAAATGGATAAGGAAAACAATAATAAGGAAAAAAAACAATAAGGAAAACAATACTGTTTATGTACAAACAGGTATTTCAGTCAATGGGGAGATGTTATGGAATATGGTTAGATAACCATATTAAGCTAATTAAAAGTTTGTGTGTCTCTTATTTATGTCATATACCTTATGACTTAAAAGAAAATTTCTTAAGCATCTGATTTGCAATTGTAGTATTACCTAACCCTACATATCTTGACATCATATTAGGCTGCTCAGAATCCAATCGCTTTTTGTCATATTTATGTTTGGCATAAATGGCATACATGAAGTCTACTGGTTCTCAACCCTAGGGATTCAACTTTCCTTGCTATAACAAATTTTCTGTAAATTCTACCTTTAATACTTAAAATGAAATTCAAAGAAAATGTTATACTTAGTTTTAACAATAAGTATAACACCCTTTGATAAAAGGAGAAACAAAAAAGGAATTTATACTAAAATACATGTTTTGATATACAGGTGTTTGGATGTGACTACGCTAGGAGATAAGATACTTGCATCTCCTTATAAATATATTAGTTCGTATATAAGCAAGAAGATCAGAAGTCATACCACACATGATGTATAGGAAAATGAAAGAGCTGTACTATGATGCAGCTAGTGTAGGATGAATATATACACTTCTGTTACAAACTGTAACACATGTTTTTGTGTAACATGAAAAAAAAAATAACCTAACTTTAGCCTCTGACAAAGAGCAGTCAGAGTGGAGAAGATGAATATGAAAAGTGAGTCTCACAAATGAGATGGGCTCTATGTGTGTGGCTTGAAAATACTTACCTATGTTTTGAGGTGTGCTGGTTTGAAACTGTTATGTATCCCAAAGAAGCCATGTTCTTTTAATACTAATCCAATCTTGTGTATGTATCCCAAAGAAGCCATGTTCTTTTAATACTAATCCAATCTTGTGGGAGCAGCCATGTCCTTTTTCACATAGGCAGGCTCCGGGAATCAAGCCTGGGTCTCTGGCATGGCAGGTAAGAATTCTGCCGCTGAGCCACCATTGAAACCACCCAGCAGCCTTGTTCTTTTAATCCTGATCCAATATTGTAGAGTAGGACCTTTCAACTAGGTGGTTTCCATGGAGATGTGATATCTCCAATTATGGGTGTGGACCTTTCGATTAGATGGAAATGTGATTATTCCTATTCAAGGTGGGTCTTAATTAGTTTACTGGAGTCTTTAAGAGAGTTCATGGAGGGAGAAAACTCAGATGCAGATGTTTTGAGATGCTTGGAGAACCGACACAGACACAGACGTTTGGAGATGCAAGGAAAATGTCAGAAGGACCCACAGGATCTGTGAGAGCCGTCTGAAACTAGAAGTCAGGAGAGGGGCCCAGCAGGTATTGCCATGTGCCTTCCCATGACATGCTAAGCAAGCCAGATTCCAGTGTTTTGCCTTGGAGCAGCTAAATGAGGGCCCACAGATGCTTAGAGAAGCCACTGGAGTCAGAAGCACAAAGCAACGAACAGGGAGCAAGGGCCGCAGATGCCAGCCTTCCCAGTTGACAGAGAAATCCTGGGTGCCACTTGGCCTTTCTTCAGAGTCAAGGTATCTTTCGCTAGATGCCCATTCATGAGGTAGGCAGGAAGAGTGCAGGAATTGCCACTTGTCTGGGAGCAGCCCTCAAGTACTGAGGGAATGGGTGGGTAACCCCATTCCCTCGCCTTCTGATAGATGACCCTGAGGCACCGGCTCCTAGGGGCCCCAGTGGGATTAAACTCCAGTTGCCCAAAGGCTAATTTGTTTGATAATGCATCTCTATTGGCTTTCTTCCTTCCCTTCCCTGTCTTACTTCTCCATTCACCCACTGGTGTTTCCTAGGTCTACTTCTCACACAAATTATTTGCACTTGAAGCTTTGTCTCAGAGTCTGCTTTGGGGAAGACCAAACTAAAACAGATGGTAATAATATAAAATTCTTTTTAAAACAATTTTATTTATGAAATAATTCAAGTTAAAAAGAATCTCAAATCTTCTTTGTTATATTGTTCCATTATATTGAAACCCTTTCACCTAAACATGCAGTTGGAAATGCTTGTAATAAATAACTTCACTTCCATTTTAAAGGAATGCAAGTTTTAGCTCAAACTAAAACTTTTTGTAAAAAGATTAAATAATTATTTTATGCCCCATTTTTTTTAGCACCATTAACTTTTCCTGCAAATATTGGCTTATTAATATGCTGCATCCTTTTCAACTGGGTAAGTTAACAAATCTGATATTAGTAATTCATACTAATCTTTACATAAGAATATTTTAAAGCATGAAAATCAGCCATTTCTTTCTAAATCAGTATCCTTAGACCTATCCTTATTCAACTGCTACAGACTGAAAATTCTGGGCGTCTGTTAAAATGATGAAAGTTTATTGAAAATTTCCATAATTTCTTTCTCCTTAATAATATCGATCTCATTTGCTTATAGTTTAAGCACTTCAGTTAGCATTTTTGATATATGTGAAGTATATGTCAAGCGATTTCATAATATTTTTAACACTATTTAAATTTTCATTTATTGAAACAAAAATTATATGTTAGTATTAAAGAATAAATTCAATGTTTTAAAAGAATTTTCTTTGGAATGCCATCCCATTTCCCTATACAGGATAAGACAAACTCCTATTCATCATTTCCAACAGGCTTTTAACCTACAGACATGTGGTGGGACCGTGAAACACTGGCTAGGGGAGAAACCAATCCTCCTTTGTGATCCATCTGGAGATTTTCTTTCTGATGCTAAAACTCAGAGATGTGTTTTATTTTATTGAAAGAATACAATGCCTTCTCATTAAAAGAGACTGAAATAAGTAGGATACAACATTTTATAAGACATTCCCTGCCTTTTAATGGCTCACCCTTTTCTAGAAGTCGGAAACATAATAATTGAGACAGTGGGATAAATATAACATAGGTGTGCATAAACTATGATGGGAGCACAGAATAGGGAATAAGTACTTCTGCCTGTTAGGGTCTGGGAGAGATATTATTTGAGCTGATTTTTTGGGAAGAGTTTATCAGGCTGAAGGAATTGTAGCTCCATCCATTCTATGATGTTCCTAAAGCACATAGGTAGCAGTGCAAGTATCTCAAGATGAATCAGATTACTTTTGACTACTTCTGGATCTTTCTGGTGGAGACAACGCTTCACCTTTGTAATGCCTATACAAATGAATATTTATTTTCTTACACTGTACATACATGGTGAGTTCCCAAGGCTTAAAAGCATACTATTGTCCAATATAGAAAGCAGATTCAAAACCAAATTCCCTACATAGCAAGGCAAAAAGATGATTCCTAGTAACTGACAGACTTAGTTTTCCGTAATAAAAACCACAGAAAAGATAAGGGGGAAATACAGGCACAGGCAACAAAAATGACAGACACCAGGAGTTCATGATAAAAGTTGGATGAATTACGCTAGTGTAGAGTTTCTCAATCTCCACACTATTGATGTGTTGGGTCTAATAAGTCGTTATTGTTGTGACACCCCAAAATGTCTCCAGATAATGCCAAATGTTTCCTGGAGAATAAAAATACCCCCTGATGAAAATCACTGCACTAGTGCTACTCAAATGTTAATGTGCATACAAATGACCTGTCTTATTAAATGCATATTCTGCCTTAATAGGTCTGGCATGGGTCTGGCACTATAGTCCAAACCAGATATCAAGTGAGGCCCATGCTGCCCCTCCAAAGACCACACTTGCTTTTTGGAAGACAAACCTTCAACTTCCTACCAATCAATAGGTACATGTCCTCAGGGCATACAGTTGAGGGACACTCAAGTTATGGATCGCTGCAAATACTTTCAAGCAAGGTCTGGATACCATTTTAATTATATTGCATTTTGTTGCAAAGACTGTAGAATTGAACATAACTGAAGACTTTTTAAAAAAAAACCTTTATCTTCAACAGTTCTCATTCTTTTTGTTCTTGGGAGCCTTCTACATTCTTTAAAAGTTATTGAAAACTAGAACTTTTGTTTAAAGGCTATATCTATTGACATTTACCATACTAAAAATTAAAACTGAAAAATCTTAAAAATTTATGAAATTCATTAAAAAAAAACACTATGCCCATCACAGGCTGAATTAAATAACCTGTTAATGAAAAATTACTGTACTTCCCCAAGCAAAATATTATGGGGTAAGAATAGCATTTTGTCACATTTCACAAATGTTTTTAATGCATGGCTTGATGGAAGACCCCTGGATCCCCGGAATATCAAACAAAGGTGTGAATTCTTTTGCCAATGCCTTCAAATGATGAACTCCTGAGACACCTGGGTTTCAAAGAAAGAAAAAGTTTATTAGATTCAAAATATATCTCCCTGAACTGCAGTAACTCTCATAGTTTTATAGCATCAAAAGATGGGCAGGTTTTAGGATAATGAGCACAATGGCTCCAGATGATGTAATTAGAGGTGATTTAATTATTGAGCAAGCACAGGCTGATTACATGCTTAGTCATAGGACATACATAATAACGGCCTTAACATGATGATGGATATGATTTTTAGTTATTGTAATGAGATTTCGGTGACTTATAGGTTAAAGTCTAAGCTACTGCGCACATCAGGTGGGCCCATTTTGGTTAGATCAGTCTCAGTTATCAAGATTAACTTTAGACTTAGTTCGGGGCAGACCCAGGAACTTTCATTAACAAACATTAGGGGCTGTCTTTAGTGATCACAAACTCTTAAGTCAAAAAACTGGATAAATGGGTACAAGTGAAGGTTAATCACAAGGTTTTCATAATCACAAGGGCACAAGATAAAGCTGTACAGTCATTATTAGAGATCAAGTCACCTGGATTACAATTCAAAGATTTCAGGTATTTTCCTGTCTACTCCCACACACTGGAAAGCAAAAAAGGAATATCTATGTAATGACTCAGCAATTAAAGTCATCCCTTTTTTTTTTTTTTTTGCATGGGCAGGCACCAGGAAACAAACCCAGAACGCTGGCATGGCAGCATCCCTCATATCTTAATTTCTTATTTACAATATTTGTGTGTTTTTGGTTTGTGTGATATATTGTTTGCTTGAAGTATATGAAGTAAATCTGGCCTCCCACAGATAAGTAATAAGGAAAGGAACATTTTAACAGCAGCCTTTTCAGATAATCTTTACTGATGCTATACCAAAACTTAAGTGGTAGTTTCTTAAAGACTAGTTGCAGTGAGGAATCTGAAGCCATATCAATGAACATTTTGTACTGTTTAAAGTCAATGGTTTATCTTGCAGTTTGAATAATTTTTTATCCACTCATACTTTTGTAACATCATGCACTGATCATCAGGAAAATAACGGTTCACTAAGTCATGCAGATTTTCCAACTGTACAGTGGAAAATTCCACAAATACTCCTGCGTGGATAAGAATAAAAAAACACAAACTGATGTTTTGGTCTTTTGCATCCCTAAAAGATCTGGGCGATTGCTCAGGGACTTCCATGGACTGTCCTATGTCAGCTACACGTTTTGTGACCAAACAATTTCTGCAAACAGAAAAGACGTTTAAACTATGGTTGCATCGCAAAATAAATCAACTGGATGAGCCTAAAGTTAAAATATTAAATGTAGTTTATAATTGTGAACAAATCTTACAAAGAAAAACCTAAAGAATAAAATAAAACTCACCGTATGTTTGCCTTCTAGAAATAATCAACATTAATATTCTGGTTCACTGGAATCTATTGAGGGCAGGTCTGTATTTTATTAATCAGATTTAGCACACCCATTGGCCCTTATAAGCACTCAGTTTTTTTTAATACGCATATTTTTAAAATAGAGTTTTGAAGCCTGTCATTTTCACTGAGCCTTGAAGTGTGTTCATATTCCCATAAGATGTAGTTTAAAACTTTTTAACGACTCAAAAGTTTTAGGCTAAAACTCATATTAAGGAAACCTTAGCTTTGTTTTACGAAAAGTAATTTCATACTGCAAGCTAAAAAAAAATTAAATGACTTAGAATTCATTAAAGGACCCACGTCTGAGGACGCCAGGATGCAAGTCTGGGGAACAGAGCCGCCCCCGTTCCCACATTACTTCTGCCAGGGATCCCCGGCCATAGGCCGTCCGCGGCGTTAGCAGGACAGGGTGTATCCAGCAGCCCCCACACCGGTCCCGGGTTCCGGACCACCATGCTCGGCGCTTATCGTGGAGACTCGGGTGGGGCCGACGAAGGGAAAGGGAACAGCCAGACGGCCCGGTTCCTGCGGCGAGGAGGGTCGTCCAGCTCCCCTTTCCTCGCTGCGAGGCCGGCTGACCAGCGTGTCGGCCCTGACTTGACGCCGGAACCTCAGAGAGTTCTGTGGTCCACAGTTCCCGGCCGAGCGAGTGTCCGCTGCAGGCCAGAGAGTCTGCGCGACTGGGGAGGTTGGAAAAGAAGACGCAAGGAATGCCTAGTCCAGCATTCCAGAGGAACCAGCTGAAAGCGGCGTGGGGTCGGCGCTGAGCAGAGATGCGCGGTTCCCGCAGCTAAGCCTCGTTTCCTCCCAGGCCACCTCATTTTTTCCATACGGTTACCTCGGCCGTCGTAAAAACCCGGAGAGACGACCCCCGGCGGTTGTGGACGCACTTCCCTTCCCCGGCAGGAAGGGAGCTTCAGAAGCCGCGCATGCCCCGTACGTCAGGCGGGCCCTCCAGTACAATCGAATCGTCTGGTTCACCGCCTCCTCTGTAGTGCGCCTGCGCGTCGCCGGGCCTCTTCAACGCCGGTTGCCCTCCCCTTCTCCCCGCCCCCTCGCAGGGGCTTCGGACCCGGCGGCACCATGTTCACCAGCACCGGCTCGAGTGGGTTTTGTGAGTACCGGCCGCCGCCATCCTGGCTGTCTCCTACATGTCAGCCTGGGCACCTCCTTGAGGGAAGTGGGGACAGCAAGGACCCTCGGGTTTGCAGGAGGTTTGGGAGCCGATCCTCCATCTCCGCCCCCGACCATTCATCCCGGCTCCGGAACTCGGTAGTTCCTGCCCTGGGGGGCAGCGGGTACTGCCCCTTCTACCCGAAGCGGCGAGTGGGGAATAAGTCCCGCCGCCAGCCTCGGCCCTCACCTGTGAGCCCCAGGTGCGATGCCTTGGTGCCCGGGGGTCTGCTGCAGGTGGGCTAGGCAGTTAGGATCAGGCTGGGTGACTTCGCGTTCTCCTAGCCCGGCCCCGCGCCGTTTGAGGCGTGGTTGCCAGACGCTGAAAGTGCCAAGCCGAAAGAAGAGGCTGTTCCGTTGCAGGCGTGTCTGGAAGCCTGCCCCTTTTCCACTCACCTTGCTCTATTCGTTTAGACTACAGTCGGACCGACTTTCCCAGAAGCCGATTTCAACCTCTGCTTCAGGAGCTGATCCCTCAGTTTTACCTAGATTTGATTCCTTCCCAGTTTCCCTTAAAAGTTTGTAGTTAAACGAAAATTGGTTAAAATACTTTAAAGTGGTGGGAAGTGAGCACGTGCTTTAGTGAGAAATCGCACTTTGCTGTTGTACGTTCCTATATTTTGAGTGTTAGAGGTGGTCAGAAGATAGAGGACAGAGAAAGATATATATTGTTTTAAATAATTGTTTCTCACCGAAATTGAGTATTTAATTTACTTAAATTAAATTAAATTAAATTAAATTTAAGTAAACTGATGAGGTGTGTTAACTAAACAACACTGTGTTAAGTAAACCACACTGAAGTTAGGCTTGACCCATCAGTTAACTGTTTGAACAACCATAGTTTGGGGATTCATTGTAGTGCTTCATATCTCTGTACACGTGAAGTTAATGTTGCCAGAGTGCAGAAGCATTTGCTATTTCCAAATATTAAAGATCTGTTGTGAATGTCACCAATCTATTTCTGTGACTATATATGTTAGTGTGAGAGTGAGTTAGTGTCAGAACTACAGGCTTAATTTTAAATCTTCCTCACTTCACAACTTCTCAGGTTTTGATGTTTGATGTTTATGATTTTCCTTGTTTCATAATTTGAATTATGGCCTCTTTCATGAATTGGCCTTAGAGTACAATTCAACTACGAGGTAATTAACCTCCCTAAAACTACCTCTTGGATGAAGGACATTGTAACTATCAATGAAACTGGCAGTCAAGGAGGGGGTGTGATTTTCCTAGGATCACACAGTGAGTGAGTGGTACACTGGTGAATACGAAGTTTTCAGCAGAATTCTTCAATCCTGGTTGTTCTTTCAGTGTTTTGAACTATCCTGCCTTGTTGACTAAAATACATATAAAACATTTTTTTTTAAAGGCAAGGAAAATCTGTTATTGGTTATTATGCTGTTATATTATATTGGCAAAGTTCATTCAGACTTGATAGAGGGTTCCTCTGGGGAGGGTAATACTTTATTACCTATGGCACAGGGTTGATGAATATTGAATTGTAGGAACCAAAATGTTGCCCCAGGGTGAGGCCTAGGGCAAGGACTCCTCAGTTGTCTTACCCTGTTTTTAAAATAAGTGCATTCATAGGTTGAGTTGATAGGATGGCCATTCCTCAGAAGACCATGTCTTATATGTTCATTTAACAAACATTTGGGGCATCTGCTATGGACCAGGCACTGTGTTGAGTTCTGAGAAAACAGCTTTATACAAGTCTGTCCCAGTACTTGCGTGCTTATAGTGGAGTTTAGGCACACTTTTTCCCAGGTCTGGTCTTTTGTTTAAAAATTAAACAAAATTGTTTAAAAATTTTTTTCTTTTTTCTGGCAAGACTACTTACTGAGAGGTACATGATTTCCATTAAATAAGAAGTTATGTGGCCCTTGTTAGGTCAAAATGCTGATCCTGAGGAAATAACAACATCTGCCTATGCTTGTTCCCAAGGATGGTGAATAACATTCTCTTTTTCAGTGGAGAAATCCCTGCCATTTGCTGCTGGTATCATTGTGTTACACTTGATTTTTTTTCTCTCCTTCATTCGTTCATTCAACAAATGAGTAACCTCATAAGTCACACACTGTTCATGCACAGAGGATAAAATGGTAAACAGGATGAAAGAGACCAACATAAGTATATTAACAGATAATTAACGTTATTTCACACAGTGGCAAGTGTTATCAAGAAAATAAGACGGTTATGTAAAGTACTGTTTTAGTATGTGAGGTCAGGGGAAATACCTGGGAAGGTGATGTTTGAGCTGATACCCAAACAGCGTGAAGGAGTTAGCCATGCCAAAATTTGTTGAAAATTTTTCATTCTGAAGAGAGTGAACGGCAAGCCCAAAGTCTCTGAAACATTCATAGCAGGGTGTTTGCAAGATACTAAAGAAGGCTGGTGCATCCAGGGCAGTAAGTCAAGTACTGTTTTAGTATGTGAGGTCAGGGGAAATACCTGGGAAGGTGATGTTTGAGCTGATACCCAAACAGCGTGAAGGAGTTAGCCATGCCAAAATTTGTTGAAAATTTTTCATTCTGAAGAGAGTGAACGGCAAGCCCAAAGTCTCTGAAACATTCATAGCAGGGTGTTTGCAAGATACTAAAGAAGGCTGGTGCATCCAGGGCAGTAAGTCAAGGGTAGGGCATTTGAACCTGGCATGTAATTAAAGCTGACTTTTTTTCATGTGGCGTTCAGTGGGTTCTTCAGAGACTCCCACAGTTGGGAACCTCTTATCTGCCACTCCCTTGACCTGTAGTGGGGTGGGGAAGGAGATGCATCTCTGTTTTGATGAGAGAGCAAAGTATAGTGGTATGGAGTATAGACTTTGAAGTCAGACTGTTGTATTTCGGAATCCTTATCTATTTTATGGGGTTGTTGTGAGGATCAAGAGTTGATGTATAGGGCAGGCCACGGTGGCTCAGCAGGCAAAAATGCTTGCCTGCCATGCCAGTGGACCCTGGTTTGATTTCCGGTGCCTGCCCATGTTAAAAAAAAAAAAAGAGTTGATGCATATAAAGTTCCTAGAATTGTGCCATAAAAATCTTCAAGTCAGAGTAAAATATTACTAACTAGACCCTCCACCTGAGCCTGTTGTTAGAAATACGAAAGCATAGCTGACTCATTGGCCCTAAAGGATACCTTCTCAGCCACTGACCACTTTGTTTCCTTTTCTTCCCATCCAAATTTGAAAGGTCATCTTCATTTGCTTTTTTTTCCTTCCTCACCTCCCTTCACTCTTTAGCCCTTTTTGCAATTAGCTATTTAATGGTCACCTGCTTCTGCCCCACCAGGGCACTAAAACTGCTCTGGATGGACTAGCCAGTGACATACCAAAAAATTTGAGTGGTCTCAATCCTTATCTTAATGGAATGTTCTCTTGCATTTGGCCCTGATGAGCATTTCTTCCTAAAATTCTTTATTCTTTAGCTTTTTTTTTTTTTTAACTTCATACTCCCCTGGTTCTCTTCATATTTTTCCTGATCCTGTTTACTTCGATTCTTTCACATCGTCAGAATCCATTGGATTTGTTATTAATGAATTATTGATTACTTTAAGGCCAGCAGTTTCAGTGGAGCACTGAAAGCAAGACCTGCTTTCTTGGAGGTAGGGAGTGAATCTGAAGCTAGAAAGTAGAAATAATGAGACTAAACTATAGGGATTAGTATGTAGATAGCCAGGTGAGTCTAGGGAAAACACCTGGATTCAGCTCTTTGAAGGCTCAGGTGCTTGTCGAGCTACCTAAAATTCACACAGCACTGAAGTGGAAGCCAATGCAATTAATTTAGAGTGAGAAATACAGTTTTCACATGAGCTGCAACTTTTCCCTGTAGTGAAATTGTGTTTGTTCCAAATTATTAGGGAGCCTGGGGTCAGATGCAATAAGGGAACATTTGATGAATCTGGGCCCAGAGGTGTCAATCAGGGTGAGGACGTTCATCTCATTGTAGAGATGGGTGTGTCATAAGGCCTGGTGGGGTCCTGCAGGATCTCCAACCATTGTTTTAGCTTTAGGATTCTTGCCTCAGGAATTTGAATATCCTTTCCCCAGCATAATGCTCAAATGGACATTCCCAACAATTGCCACTGTGACTCCACCCCCCCCCACACAATTTTTGCTGACATATTCTTTCTTTAGATATATTCAGCACATTGAGTATATAATTTGGAGATGATCGAATAAATCTTTATTTTCATCTCTCATCATCTCTTTAAACTTTACTCAGTAGGGGAAGCTTTTTGCCTTCATGTCTTATGACTTGCTATTCGTTCTTCATTGATTCAGTAGATACTTAATGAGCACTCGTGGGGGCAAATGCTGTTAAATTTTTTCTGTTTCTGACCTCACTAGGATTTAGGCTGGGCAGAGTGGGAGGACAGTTCCTACTAGCACATGGTTAAAGCAGACTGCTGTGGGCTTTTCAGACTCATAGCTAGGAGCCTCTCAACCAGCTACTTCCTTTACATGGGAGGATACATCTTTATTTTATATACTTTATTTTTATGACTGTTCCTCAGCCCCTAGCTTGAGTTTTACTTCCGTTTCTTCCTGCTGGGATCATTTTGGTCTGCTTGGGGGCACTTCTGGACTGAATCAAAGATGATCCCACTGGTGGTTCTTGCATGTGGCCACCTGTGGTCCACTGGAACTACCCATTCTTCACGCTGGTTGCACACTGTACATGTTGATCCCAATGATCAACGTGTCTTCTCTACCCTCCTTTAGATTTCCCAGGAAGAAATCCACTGTACCCCCACTTCCAGTGCCATGTATTTAGTCCACTGAGTAGGATCATTGAGCCCCCTCAGGATGATGTGAGGGCATAACTGTACTCAGCACTTGTTCACTCCTCAATAGTCCTTATAATGTCCTGTCTCTACAATAGAGAACTATTCCCATTCCACCCTCACTATTTCTATATCCATGATCCGACTGATAGGGGCTGAGATACATGGAACTGCTTTTGATTCATTTTCTCTGTAAATTCTTCATTTTGGCATGGAATCTCCCTCTGGTATGCAGCAACCTTTATATTTTAGTACTAGTGGAAATTAATTTTAACATCTTGTTTTAGTTGGCTTTCCATTTTGCAAGCAAGTTTCATTTGGCCTTTAAAGGTGACTATGGTTTATACATTTCTGATCTAATGTCTTTGTTTTCCCCACCACACACATACCCACACATACCCACACACACACGACTATATGAGACTCAGAAAATAATTTGTCAAGATCACATTGCTAGTTTATTGGAAAAGCTAAGATTTGAACCTAGGCTTGCCTGCCTCCAAAGCCTGTGCTCTTTCTACTGTATGATGCTATATTGAAGGGATGGCATTGACCTAAGTGTTAGAAAATGACTGAGAGCAATGGCAGGATAACTTAATAGCCTAACATCTGGGGAAAAAGAATCATGATTTAAATAAGTGCTCTATATACGGCTATATAATTTCTTACAACTTTTCAATTGAAAACCAATAAATGTGAGTTTTACTTATGTAACACTATGCGCTAAGCACTGTTCTATGCAGTAGACATGATAATTCTCTCCAATTTGCAGATGAGTAAACTGAAGCACCGAATTGTTTTTTTTTAAAGAATCAGAAATTAATCTTTATTTAATCTGTTTGTTATTTTCTACTATAACATCAATTTTATAAAATTTGATGTGTGAAAGAAAACAGTTTCTGCAAATTGGCAAACCTGGTTGTCATAGTGTTTTTTTGTTTTTTTTATTAATTAAAAAAATTTAACTAACATAACTTTTAGAAATCATTCCATTCTACATATGCAATCAGTAATTCTTAATATCGTCACATAGATGTATGATCATCATTTCTTAGTACATTTGCATCGATTTAGAAAAAGAAATAGCAAGACAATAGAAAAAGAAATAAAATGATAATATAGAGAAAAAATAAAAATAAAAAATACAAAAAAAATATATAAAAATAACTATAGCTCAGATGCAGCTTCATTCAGTGTTTTAACATAATTACATTACAATTAGGTAGTATTGTGCTGTCCATTTTTGAGCTTTTGTATCCAGTCCTGCTGCACGGTCTGTATCCCTTTGTCCGCTGCCGTCTCGTTCGGCTTCTGATCCCCGGCCGGCGAAGGGAACAGGAGGGGAGAAAGAGACAGGCGCAGGCAAACCGACTCGAGTGATAAACACGGGTTCGAGGCACGCAACGGTTGTGAGCACAGACCTTTACTGGAGTTAAGCTTGCATTCTCTGTTACAGGTTCCACGCGGGACAAGATACCCCGCGGGGGAACAACCTCTATGCGGCCGTCAGGTACGGCTCCCTGTGGGTCGTCTCCACCCACCCTGTCCGGGTAACCTCTTATATACTGTGCCCAAACCCAATAGGTTAGTGCCACGTATACAGAGGTGATTGGAAGATAGGGTTGGTGGGCGCGTGCGTCATACGCGGAAACAGGATGCGGGCGCCATCTTGGCTCACTCGATGGGCGGGGGGAACTCTAGAGCAGGCTGCGGCGTGTCCACTAGGCCAGACCCGGGAGGCGGCTCTCCACATCTCCCCCTTTTTTATTATTTTTGGTCCGTAGACCCTTTCTTAGACCCAGTGTCTCCATTGATGAGTGAGCTCCCGTGAGCTTGATTAGCCCACTACTTGTTTTGGTGCTTTGGGGAGTCTGGACTAGGCTTGCTAGGCACCAACCAGAATGCACTCCTCATATAGAGACCGGAGAGCCCGTGAACTGGAAACCACGTGACTCTCCCTGCAGTGCTTCGCCTCGCAACTGGGCTAAGCGGGGCTCAGGAGAGCGGCAACCAGAGTCGAGGGTGTCACTAGATGTCTCTGTGCAATGGCCGGAGTCTAGTCTGGCCAGGACCGTGACCCCGCCGTAGAGATCATCCTTTAGACAAAAATTATGACTTCTGGTGCCGCCTTTTATACCCGGGACACGGCCATGGGCTTTGCAGCAGATCCTGTTTTCGAGCGTCCCGCCTTGAGTGGCCGTGACGGGCCACGCAGTGGGGGGGGAGGACAGGGCTACGGTGCGGGTGTCGCCAGGGGCATCAGGGGCAAGTGACATAGCCAACATGGTAGTGACACGTAATTGCTGCTGTGTCTGGAACAAGCGTTCTAACAAACATTTAACAGTGACTAAGCCCACTAATAGTCCCACTGCCACGAGAATCCAAGTAGTCAAATTGGGCCAAGAGAACCAAGAGGTGACTCGGTTCCACAGACTTTGTACAGTCTCGCCCAGTTCGGAAAGGTCGAAGGCAACGGGGGTTAACTTGATCTTCCCAAGCACTTTAAGGTCTGATTCCACCTGTTGGGAGAGCGGGGGGTATTAAAACTGGTCCCCTCTCTGAACGGTCGGAGGGTGACTTGCACTTTTGTTGTCATTTTGTCGGTCGCCGCCATCATCAGCAGAGTTGGATGCCGGGTCGGACGGTTCAGGTTGAAGGTTTGCTGATTTGTTGGGCAGCAGTTCCTCGGCGCCCCCGGGCGGTGTCACGGTTCTCACCAGTCTTTCTGGAACCCACACTGGCTGGCGTCCTGGCTCCTGGGGAAAAACACAAACAGAGCCTCTGGCCCAGCTGAGCACTGGGTCAGGGCCTTGCCATTGTCCTGACAGGACATCCTTCCAACGAACTAGACCTCTATGTGGAGGACTCGGAGTAGTGTGCTGAAGAGCAGGTGTCATTCCTAGTGAATTTTCATTTAAAAAATTGTACGTAAACAAGGCTATAGACAGTTGAGCCTTTGGGGACAGGCCGTGACCTATTCCCCCTTTCTGTTTCTTTAGTAAGTCTTTGATGTCTAAGATGAAAATAGACCAATGCTCTGGCAGAGCTGAGAGAAGGGGCAACCCCATCTGAACAGGTCCTAAGGACTCCATGCAATTATTAATGGCTCTTAAATCATGTAACAATCTCCATCTGCCTGATTTTTTCTTTATGACAAAAATAGGGGTGTTCCAAGGTGATGTGGAGGGAATGATGTGGCTCTCTTTTAGCTGTATAGACACTAGAGTATGCAATGCTGACAGCTTTTCTTTTGGTAAGGGCCACTGAGGCACCCACACCGGGGTACTGGTCTTCTACTTTAGTTTTATAGGTGTGGGTGGGAGTCTCCCCTCAGTGGCCCCTAGGAAAAACCCAGGCCTCGTCTGTCAGAATTGGAGACAGCTTGTATAGGCCTTGTGCGCCCGTGCAATGAGGCTCCTAAGCCTTTGCCGGGGACATATCCCATTCCTTTTAACAAGCGCTTAGAAGTTGGAGAGCAGCCACTGTAATTACCTGATTCGGCCACCAGAGGGAGCCCGTGGTGAGGGTTTTTGGCGAGATCACCAAAACCATTCACCGGAAGCCGCCGCGCCCCTGCAGCAGACGCTGGCGGGGCGGAAGGCTGCGTGGGTGAGACAGGGGGCCTCCCCCAATCGATCAGCGGAGGCGCGTCTGCACCCTCGGTCTCGTCACCATCTGACTCTGAGTCAGAGTCGTCTGAACTAGCGCCAGACTCTGGCGGCTTGCCTTTACGGGAGCCGTCCGCAGACGAAACTGACTGAGTTTCTTGGAGCGCGTGCCGTGCCTGCAGCAGGGCCGAAGACGAACTTAGGCCTGTAGCATTCTCCGCCTCAAGACAAGCACGAACGGTCTCCCATATAGGGACCAGGATCGGGTCCATACAAAGGCCCGTCCGGCTCGCTCGTTCTATGTCATTACCAAGTTTTAACCAAGAAGGCAGACTAAGGCTCCCGGAGTGGGCGAACCAAGGTGCAAAAGCAGCAACATCGTCTAAGAACCGCAGGAGGGAACTCTTCCTAACCGAGATGCCCCGCTGCTTCAAAAGGGTTTTTAAAGGGGGTAATAAAGGTGAACTTCCTGACTGCCCCATGCTTGCAGTCGGCACTGTACTTTAATCACTCGGAGAGCTCTTCCGAGTCCCCGGGGCTACCTGAAAGCCCGCGGGCCTTAACTCTCACGTAATAAGAAGTACTCACCTTCTCGCGGTGATCAGGCGCGGGAAGTCCGCTGCGAGCTCAAGAAGCACGTCCACACCAGCTCGGGGAGAGGCAGCAGAAGGAGGTTCCCCGTACGGGCCACCACTTGTCCGCTGCCGTCTCGTTCGGCTTCTGATCCCCGGCCGGCGAAGGGAACAGGAGGGGAGAAAGAGACAGGCGCAGGCAAACCGACTCGAGTGATAAACACGGGTTCGAGGCACGCAACGGTTGTGAGCACAGACCTTTACTGGAGTTAAGCTTGCATTCTCTATTACAGGTTCCACGCGGGACAAGATACCCCGCGGGGGAACAACCTCTATGCGGCCGTCAGGTACGGCTCCCTGTGGGTCGTCTCCACCCACCCTGTCCGGGTAACCTCTTATATACTGTGCCCAAACCCAATAGGTTAGTGCCACGTATACAGAGGTGATTGGAAGATAGGGTTGGTGGGCGCGTGCGTCATACGCGGAAACAGGATGCGGGCGCCATCTTGGCTCACTCGATGGGCGGGGGGAACTCTAGAGCAGGCTGCGGCGTGTCCACTAGGCCAGACCCGGGAGGCGGCTCTCCACATCCCTTCAGCTCCAATTGCCCATTATCTTACCCTATTTCTAACTCCTGATGGTCTCTGTTACCAATGACATATTCCAAGTTTATTCTCTAATGTCGGTTCACATCAGTGGGACCATACAGTATTTGTCCTTTAGTTTTTGGCTAGTCTCACTCAGCATAATGTTCTCTAGGTCCATCCATGTTATTACATGCTTCATAAGTTTATTCTGTCTTAAAGCTGCATAATATTCCATTGTATGTATATACCACAGTTTGTTTAGCCACTCGTCTGTTGATGGACATTTTGGCTGTTTCCATCTCCTTGCAATTGTAAATAATGCTGCTATAAACATTGGTGTGCAAATGTCCGTTTGTGTCTTTGCCCTTCAGTCCTCTGAGTACCTAGCAATAGTATTGCTGGGTCGTATGGCAATTCTATATTCAGCTTTTTGAGGAACCGCCAAACTGCCTTCCACAGTGGTTGCACCATTTGACTTTCCCACCAACAGTGGATAAGTGTGCCTCTTTCTCCACATCCTCTCCAGCACTTGTCATTTTTTGTTTTGTTGATAATGGCCGTTCTGGTGGGTGTGAGATGATATCTCACTGTGGTTTTGATTTGCATTTCTCTAATGGCCAGGGACATTGAGCATCTCTTCATGTGCCTTTTGGCTATTTGTGTTTCCTCTTCTGAGAGGTGTCTGTCTGTTCAAGTCTTTTTCCCATTTTGTAATTGGGTTGGCTGTCTTTTTGTTGTTGAGTTGAAAAATCTCTTTATAAATTCTGGATACTAGACCTTTATCTGATATGTCGTTTCCAAATATTGTCTCCCATTGTGTAGGCTGTCTTTCTACTTTCTTGATGAAGTTCTTTGATGTACAAAAATGTTTAATTTTGAGGAGCTCCCATTTATTTATTTCTTTCTTCAGTGCTCTTGCTTTAGGTTTAAGGTCCATAAAACTGCCTCCAATTGTAAAATTCATAAGATATCTCCCTACATTTTCCTCTAACTGTTTTATGAAGCACCGAATATTTAGGTAACTTTCTCAAGGTCGCGTACGAAGTAAGGAGCAGGACTAGGAATTTGAATCCCGAAAGCCTGGCTCTGTATTGTGTGTTCTGAAGCAGTATGCATCACTGCTTCTCATATTTGAAGATGTTTATTTTCATTTATCTACCTTGAACACTGGGATATTCATAGACTATTGACAAATATAATAGCTCAGGTTAGCAGTAGAGCTTATTTCCCAGTTGTTGAAAATAGACTCCTGTCTTACAAAAACAGCATTATTGTGTCCTGGCAAGTTTCTTTTCATTCCTTACCCTTGGAACTGCTGCAGCTGTTTACTCATGTGCTGTACCACTTTCCTTCTCAACACTTTCAATCTAGGAGTCCCTCTTTTGTCTTGAATCAGAACCAAGATATAGTTTTGCTTTCAGTGAAGATGTCTTATGTCCTAATTAGAATCTTTTTGTAATAGCCAGTACACTATAGTTTTTTATTTGTGTATGCTTGTTTTTCCCCTTCTCTTATCTTCCTTCTCTAATTTTTTCCATTCTCATCTTGTCTCAATATCTGTTTTAGTAATGAATGTGGAATCTATCTTACATCAAGCTCTTTTAAAAATGCATTTCTGTGAAAGTTTAATAAATAAACCTGATAAAGAGTATCTTTTTTTTTTTTTTTTTTTTTTTTTTTATTTTTTTTCTTTTTTTTTAAAGGAAAGACAGAGAGAAGGAAGGAAGGATAGAAGGAAGGAAGGGAGGAAGAAAGGGAAACATTTTCTTGTTTTATTGTATTTTGTTTCTCCGTTTTTGTTACATGGGCTGGGGCCGGGAATCGAACCGAGGTCCTCCGGCATAGCAGGCAAGCACTTTGCCCGCTGAGCCACCGCGGCCCGCCCAAGAGTATCTTTTTTGTATCAGCATTTTTGAAGTGTGCTTTCTGAAACACTGGCACTGAGAAGGACTCCTTAAGTTTTAACCCTTGTTTAAATTATGATTCTTTTTTCCAGACATTTTTCCTTAGGCTTTATAAGTTATATTGCTGTTGTTCTTGGCCATTTTCCAATGGTTATGTCAATTTAGTTTCTTTATTGTAGCATGATACTGTGGAAGGGGTACAGTACTAATATTTGGAAAGGGTTCTATAGCGAAATAGGTGAGAAATGTTTTGTGGGCTGTGTTCTTTAAAAGTTGACAGTGCAGATTAGTACTTCAAAGGCTCTTTAAGAGCCCTGCCCAAAGTAATTTAACTTTAAAAATACTTTCTTTGTAAGACTTGGTTTGTAAGAGATGGTTTTCACAGTAGAAAATTTGGAAAATAAAATATAAGGAAGAAAATAAAATTCCATTTTGCTACCCAGGCTTGATCCTTGTTGATGTAGTTGTACGTTTTTTTCTCCTGTGTATATGTATATGCATATAACATTTTTGAAAGCAGAATTGTGAATGTGCTATTTACAGTTTTGTATTTTGGTTTTTTTTTTTCATTTAATGTTCTTAGATGAATTTACCCTATGTCATTAGTAATTGTCAAGGCTTACTTTTAACATCGTTGTTTTGCCTTATTACAAAGAAACAGTTTGCCTCAAAAATTTCAAAATTACACAGATGTATGCAGTAGAAATGAATAATCTCACATAATTACTCCCCCACCCAAATAACTATTGTTGGTGCTCATTCTTGTATTTTTTCCAACAAGTGCTCATTTTCATTTTCTCTCAGACATATAAATTATATACAAACACACATATGTATATTTGAGTTTATGCAAAAACAGCATTTGAATATGCATTTTGTCTGTAACATGCTCCCCCCAACATTGTCTTGGTTATATAAAATCGTAACTGAATAACTATAATGTTTTCTCTTACTAAATGTTAGTCTTTCTCTAGTTTTTCCCAATTAGATACAACACTGTGGTGAAAATCTGTATAACTAAGATATCAATCACATCTTTGACTTCCTCCTTAAAAATAATCACAGATTTGGAATTACAGGGTCAAAGATGAGAAACATTTTTAAGCTTTTGATATGTATGTCAAATCCTTTCAGAAAGGGTACCTTTCAGCAGTTTCAGTGTGTATCTTTCTCACCAAGCTCTTTAAGCATGATATATATATATATATATATATATATATATATATATATTTGTTTAATTGCCATTTTGGAGAGTAAAAAAATAGAATTTCGTTGTTACCTCAGTCTGCATTTCTTTGAATGCCTGGGATAATTAACTGTTTTTCTTTCATACTTATTGGCCATATAAAAACATTTTTTTGAACAGATTTAACTGTCTATGTGCCTTGCCTATTTTTTTCTATTGAGATATTAGTGTTTTGTTTTTTAAAAATGGGTTTGTCCCATATTATCGACAGCCCCTTCCAACATGAAAAAGTTAGAATGGGCATAGCCTAAATACCACTAAAGGGTGGGAGAAAGATCAAATGTAATGGTAGAGTTGTACAGAGAAGGTAGGATTTAACTAGTATCACTGCTGAATCATTATATTGGTACTTCTTTTAGTCTCTGTTACCTTAGAGCAGCTAGAAGGAGAAACCTAAACATTGTGGATCTATAACCATACCAAAATCTGAAATCTGTTCTACAACTAATTGTTGCGATGTTCTTTGAAATTTACTGTTTTTTTGTATATGTTATTTTTCACAAACAAGAAAAAAAAAGAGAAGAAATATAACAGAGAAGACAGGATTTAACAAGTGAGTTTGATTGTTGATATTTCTTTTTGTCTCCATTGTCTTGGAGCAGCTTGAAGATAAAACAAAAAATTGTAGAACTGTAACCCTTACCAAACTTTAAAATGTGTTCTAGAACTAAAAAAAAAAAAAAAAAAGAAATAAAATTTTTTCTATCCTTCTGTTTGCTAAAAAAAAAAATGGATTTGTAGAGTTCTTAAAGGATTTTAGCTTTTGTCTTGTTATATAGTACAAGTATTTTAACCTGTTTTTCAGTTGCTTTTAAATTTTATTCCTGAAAGTTTTTTTCATATGATGTTTTCATTCATAAGAAAGTCATTAAAATAAAGGAATTTAACTCAGAAATTTTATTTGGCCAAATTCATTCTTTTCTTTATCAACCAATGAAATGATCATTTCAGTTTTCTTCTTTATCAAGTCTTAGCCCTCCTGAGATCCCTTAAATATTTATCTTAACATTTTTTTGCCTTAATGTTTTCTCTGATTGTGAAAATAATATAATAGTGCCTGTTCAAATTCAAGCAACCCAAAAGAATAGAAAGTGAAATGTGAAATTATTTTCTTTTCCATCCAGCAGCAATTTGGAAAATATTCTTATAAATTATTTTTTCCTATGCATCCAGTATATGTGTAGTATGTATGTGTTTGTATGTATGTATACACACAAACAAACATATATATTAGTTTTTAGTAATATAAGAGTAATATAGTCATATGGTAAAAAATTTAAAAAAGGATATAATGTGACTTCTTACTTACTCAAGTTCTACTAACTAGGATTAGCTACATTTAAGCTCCTTTTTATTTGATTCTTCTGGTAATTACTGTGATAGCTTAAAATGATATATTTATGCCTTTTTACTGATTTTTCAACTTCTGGTTCTGTTTATAGATTTTCCATAACGGAAGAAATTTGCCTACCTTCCACCTCCTCTCCATCTTTTAATTTTGGTTTAGTTATCACTTATAGTAGCTTTATAGTTGTAAATAATGGGCAAAACCCCTTATTTTTTTGTTTATCCATTGTAGGCACATCATTGAAATCCACCATGAGAGGGAGAAAATTAGTCCAGGAGCATGAAATAACTCTTATGTATTTTAATTTCTAATTTTGCGTTATGTTGTGTGTGTTTTCATTCTGTTCTGTAAATGCTAATCAAGCTTTCCATGCTTTTGTCTGAAGATTGATATTATATAGAAAATGAAAACTAACAGCTGTATTTACATTATTTTATTTTATTTATGTCTTTTTTTGCATAGGTAGGCACCGGGAATCGAACCCTGGTTTCCGGCATGGCAGGCAGGAACTCTGCCTGCTGAGCCACCATGGCCCGTCCTATTTACATTATTCTGATTATGATTTATTATAGAGCCAAGGCTCGTGATTGGAGTTGTTCTGACCTTCAGAGCCCTAGGTCAGAACACCTATGCTATTTAAAGTAGTCTCTTAATTTTTGTTGATAGTTGTTGCCTACTTTTCACACTCAGCTACCACTGTTTCCTGAATCTTGCGTCATTTCTTTCTTGGAGTCTTCTTTTTTTTTTTTCCTGGAGTGCATCCTGGAGTAAATTGTTTTTATATGGAGTACATGGGTGGTAAACTTTCTGGATCTTTTGCTTGGCCATTCTTGTACAGTAGTGACAAGTCTAATTCTTATATAGCTAATGTGAGGTTCCTCTTTGTGTGTAGATCTTTTTTCCCCAAGAAGCTCATACCTTAAATGGTATGACTATAAAGTCTGTTCACGCATGCAGGGCTTGTGAATAGGTTAGTTTCCATATAGGATGCTGGGGTGGGCTCTCAGGCAAATGACTAGGTGAGAATGCCCCACAGTTGTTAGGAGAGCTTGGTTCTTTTTATGATTTTTCCTTGTAGGCGAAAAAGCCTTTCTTCTTACAAAACGTCTCTCACCATTTACTCCCACTTCCACGTTGGGATCTTCTGTGGAAGTTTGAGGTTACACCAGCTTCTTTTCTACTTTTGTTCTCAGGCCTCCAATCTCATGGTGTCATCCTTAAGCAGTTTGCCCCCTTTATAGAGCATTTCCTGAATTTTACTTTGGAAATGGCAGCTTTCTTTCCAACTAGGATGACTGAATGAATGGGTTGTGTGTGAGAAAGAATGTGTTAGGGTGTGTTTGGAAATACGGTTTTATAGAAGGGCCGATTGACCCACTGTCCTGCGTGGAAGTGTGCACTTTGCTGGAAACTATTTTAAAAATTGAATAAAACTGAAACAAAAGTCAGAAAAATTTCTCTTTTTCATTTCTTTTTTTATTGCTTTATTTTAATTTTAATTTTAAATTTTTTGTTGTTTTTCATTTCTTTTTAGTCCTCATTGTATTAAAGAGAAAGTTTCAGTTTGGTGCTAGTCTGAAATACCTAATAGCCTAATTTCCCATTGTAAGAGAGAAAACAGGAGGCAGGCCAGATCTTTGTCAGTTACAATACTACAATATTTCATTAGAATTCAATAGCTTTGGTTATTGTGGAATTTATTTTTATAGTTATCACCTGATAACACCGTGACACTCATTTTTCCATTTACTATAGTGATAACCTTCCTTTAAAATACATTTAAGTAAATCATAATATGGTGATTTAAAGAAAACTATTTAATTGAATAGGTAATACTGGGTTATGGTGAAAATTGTGGTGCTGTAGTGATAATGACTGAAGTATTTTGATGATTGCTCATGCTCCTCTCCAGGTATTAGTATTTATTGATTAGATTTTCTGGACTCTTTTGGAAGGCCACATTTCTTTCTGGTATTTTGAGGTTTCTTTTATTTTGATATAAATTTGGAAGGGGAGAAGAGTATACCAAGTCTGCTGTCTTAAGCTGAAATTTTTTCTCAGTATCTTTTTGGTTTCATTGTTTTCATTAGACTCTTAATTCTTTTGGAATTAAGTTTAGTGTTTGGGGTTTAGGTTGGGCTTTTTCCTCCCCTTCACCTGGCCAATTTTCTCCTCACCAGTCGTTAGAGATGTTTAGTAGTGTTTCTACTAGCAAACAGACTAGGAACTGAAAAGCTGTTTATAAGTTCAGTTAAAAGGATTTTAAGCTTGGTTCTCTTATGAATTTCCACCAGATAGGAATGGAAGAGATCCCTTGAACATCACAGCTTTAGAATCAGACTTGGGTTTCTCCACCTTGTAGATATGGGTTCGATTTGCCATCTTTTCCCAAAATAGACCAATTTAGTCTGCATTTAGAATCTCCCCCTCCTATTTATTTTCTGACATGTCCTAGTATAATGTCTTTGTAGCGATGGTATCCTTACTTGTAGACTTATTTTGGTTAATCAGAAATTCAACGGGTCTTTGAAATTATAGAACCAATCCTGGCTTGTCAAAAGCTGTTACCAGCAACACGTTCACCCTGCTTGGCCTTGAAAGCTCTCAGCCCTCTCTCTCTCTTTTTTTTTATTAATAAAACCAATCAACGTACAATGTGAACATTTGTAATGTATGAACATTCCATACTTGGTGTGCAATCAGTGGCTCACAATATCATTACATGGTTGTATATGCATCACCATGATCATTTCTCAGAATATTTCTATCACTCCAGAAAAAGAAAAAATTCATACATGCCATATCCCTTACCACTCCCTCTCATTGACCACTAGTATTTCCCTCTACCCAATCTTTTTTAACATTCATTCCCCCTATTATTTATTTTAATCCATATTTTTCACTCATCTGTCATTATTGTAGATAAAAGGAGCATCAGAACAAAGTTTTCACAATCACACAGTTACTTTGCAAAAGCTATATCATTATACAATCATTTTAAAGTAACGTGGCTACTGGAACACAGCTCTACAGTTTCAGGCACTTCCCTCTAGCCTCTCTAATACACCTTAAACTATAAAGGGATTATCTATATAATGAATAAGAATAACCTCCAGGTTATTCTAGATTTTCTGTCCCATGTTGCCAGGGAGCTTTACACCCCTGGGAATCATGTCCAATGTAGAGAGGGGGAGGGCAGTGAATATGCTTGTTGTGTCGGCTGAGAGAGAGAGAGAGGCCACATCTGAGCAACAGAAAAGGTTCTCTCTCACCCCTCTCTTAAGTGAGCTTTATACATAGATAAGGCACTAGCCTCTGTGATAACTCCTAGACCAGACTTGAAAACTGTCAAGCCCTACAGGCTGGCACTATCTATCCTTCAAATGTGTTTTGTTTGGTCTGTAGGGGTGAGGGCCAACATTTTAAAATTGGGATATTCAAACAGAAATCCAGATTTCATGAGGTGGCAACTTCAGGGCTGAATTTTTATGTGACAAAAATCTGCTATTTCACTGATACCTATCTGGGCTCCCAAGGCATTTGAATTTGCAACAGGTTTTCCTGCTACACATCACAGATTTTCCCATTGTAATTTTTAAATTGTTTTTACTTCTCTCTTACAGTTTATTACTTGGATCCAGAACTTTCCACAAGTTTCCTGATTCAGTCTGTCCTTTGGAGTTGTTCTTGCTGTTGAATGATTTATCCTGTATTAGTGTGTAATATTCATAATTTTATCCCTTTTTGCTTTTAAAATTATTTCATTACAATTGTATTCCTTGTGTAATTAGCACTTTCAACAAGTACTACTTTTTGTACTTAATGGTCATGAAAGTGTTAATATTTGTATAAAATCTTGCTAAGAAGTATAAATGCTACTGGTGACCAGCACAGTGTCAGGATCAAAGTAAAAATACACATGCCTGACACTATTGTTGACCACTTACAACTTGACACACATTTCCTCTGGCAAGCAGCTTCTCGGTTAGGCTCTGTTTTAGAACTTCCTTTTTAAATTTTATTGCTGCCTACTCCCCTCCACCCCCTCACACTTTCTAAATATTTTAGATGTAGAATACATTTTTTTTATCTAGAGAGTAAAGCGTTCCCCTTTCATCCCTTCTTTTTTTTTTCTGGAAATTTCTTAGCATTTCTCCTGTTTATTTTCCTGATAAACTCTGTAACTGTCTGGCCCAGTAACAAGTCTTGGCTGCCCTCATCATCCAGGCACAGCGTCTAGTGACCTGTATGAGTGGTCAGTGTCGTTGAATGTCGTTGAATTCTGCTCAGTGCATTAGCAGCAGGATTGGAGTCATGGGTGGCTTTTAGGATTTTTACTTCTAAACATTGTAGGAAAACAGGTATAACAAAATTAAACTTGGAACTTTTTTATTTCTGGTCATTCGTACAGAGGTCTGGAGATGGTCACAAGGAGACATTCCTTCCTTACTTGCTCATAGAAGATAAATTTCATTAAATTTGCTTCTAGGAAGCTCATTGGCCCAAAGAAGCAGGAGATGTCCCTAAATTGCATGGTTACTGCATTCGTGTGAACTTTAATATTTTGTTGTTTTTGGTTTAGCCCCTTTCAGATGAAAAACTTTAAGGCAGTAACTTCACAAGATACTATATCACCCTGTTCTAGAGGGAACCTTGAGAAGTTTACCAAATAGTAAGTAGTTAGAAATAGGAAAACCAATATTGCGACAGGATATGGTAGCCCCTTCTCTCAAGGGTGTGAACCACATTAGGGTTTGGTCGTGGGTATTTTTATATGCCTGACTTGTAGGGGCAAGCAGAGTTGCTGGTTTGCTGCCTCCTTCTTCATCCCCTCTGTCTTCAGTTAGAATGCTTCTGTTAGAGCCTGCATGGCTAAACTTTGCAAAACCTGTGGTTAGTACTTTCAGTACTCAGAGATGGTTTTTTTTTTGTAAGTCAAATTCACATAACATGAAATTTGCCATTTTAACCATTTCAAAGTACAATTCAGTCGCTTCAATATATCTAATTCTAGAACATTTCCATCACCCCAAAAAGAAACCCTATGTCCATTAACAGTCATCCGCTATCCCCAAGCCCTTGACAGCCATACACTGCTTTATGTCTCTATAGATTTGCCTATTCTGGACATTTCATATAAGTGGTATCATGCAATGTGTTACTTTTTGTCTAACTTCTTTAATTTAGCAAAATATTTTCAAGATACATCCATGTTGTAGTATATACAGCACTTTATTCCTTTTTTTCCTTCCTTTATTAGAGAAGCTGTGGGTTTACAGAACAATCATGTATAAAATATAGGATTCCCATTTACCACCCCATCACAAACTCCTTGCATTGGTATGGAACATTTGTTACAGTGGATGATGGCACATTTAATAATTGTATTATTAATTGAAGACCATGGTTTAACTTAGGGTTCACTGTTTGTGTAGTACAGTTCCATGGATTTTTAAAAAATATATTATTCTGTTACTATATATACAATCTAACATTTCTCCTTTTAATTACATTCAGATATATTTTTCAATGCTGTTAATTGCATTTCACCATCCTTTACAAAAATATTTCCATCATTCCAAATAAGAGTCCTGTGTATTTCAAGTCTTAACTTTCCATTCCCTACCTTCCCCCATACCCCCAGCCCCTGGTAGCCTTCTAGTTTCTGACTCTATGAATTTTCTTATTCTGTTTCAGATCAATGAGATTGTACAATATGTGTCCTTTTCTGTCTATCATATTCACTCAACATGATGTCTTCAAGGTTCATCTATGTTGTTGCATGAATCGGGACTTCATTCCTTTTTATAGCTGAATAATACTCCATTGTGTGTATATACCACATTTTATTTAGTTATTCATTGTTTGAGGGACACTTGGGTTGCACCCATCTTGAGACAACTGTGAATAATGCCGCTATGAACACTGGTATGCAAATGTCTGTTTGCATCCCTGCTTTTGGTTCTTCTGAGTATGTATATATGTACCTAGTAGCAGGATAGCTGGGTCATATGACAATTCTATATTTAGCTTACTGAGGAACTGCCGGACTCTCTTCCACAGTGGCTATACCATTTTACGTTGTCACCAGCATAGAATAGGTTCCTATTTCTCTTCATCCTCTTCAACTCTTGCTATTTTCCATTTTTTATTAGCATCCATTTTAATGGGTTTGAAATGGTATTTCATTGTGGTTATGATTTACATTTTCCTAATAGCTAATGATGTTGATCATCTTTTCATGTGCTTTCTGGCCATTTGTATATCTTCTTTGGAGAAATGCTTGTTCAGGTCCTTTGCCAATCTTTAAATTGGGTTGTTTGTCTTTTTGCTATGTTGAAAGATTTCTATAAATATAGTGGAAATTATTCCTTTATTGGATATGTGGTTTCCACATATTTTCTCCCATTGGATAGTAATTTCATGATAAAATCTTTTGATGAACAAAAGTTTTTGATTTTGATGAGGTCCCGTTTATCTATTTTTTCTTTTGTTGCTTATGCTTTGGGTCTAAAATCTAAGACATCACAAGGTCCCAAAGATGCTTCCATACATTTTCTTCTAAGAGTTTGATAGTTCTAACTCATTTATTTAGGTCTTTGATCTGTTTTGAGTTGATTTTTGTGTATGGTGTGAGGTAGGGAACCTTCTTTCATTTTTGCAAATGGAGATCCAAATTTCCCAGTATCATTTGTTGAAGAGACTGTTCTTTCCTAATTGGGTAGTTTTTGCCACCTTGTCAAAAATCAGTTGCCCATAAATAGTTGATTTCTGAGCTCCTAATTTTATTCCTTGGTCTATATATCTGTCTTTGTGCCAGTGCCATGCTGTTTTGATTACTGTGGCTTTGTAATATGTTTTAAGATTGGAACGTATCAGTCCTGGAATTTCATTCTTCTTTTTCAAGATGTCTTTAGCTATTCAGGGCCCCTTACCCTTCCATCTAAATTTGATAATTGTCTTTTCCATTTCTGCAAAAAAAGTTGTTGGAATTTTGGTTGGGATTACATTGAATCTATATATTGCATTGACACCTTAATGATATTTAGTCTTCCAGTCCATGAACACAGAATATCCTTTCATTTATTTAGGTCTTCTGTGATTTCTTTTAATAATATTTTGTAGTTTTCTGTATACAAGTCCATTACATCCTTGGTTAGATTCAGTCCCTAGATATTTGATTCTTTTAGTTGCTCCTGTGAATTGAATGTTTTTTTCTTCATTTCTTGTTCTGAGTATTCATTGCTTGTGTATAGAAACACTACTGATTTTTGGATGTTAGTCTTGTACCTGTCAGTTTGCTGAATTCATTTATTAGCTCTAGGGGGTTTGTTGTGGATTTTTCAGGATTTTCTGTATATGGGATCATATCATCTGCAAATAGGGAAAGTTTTATTTTTTCTTTTCCAAACTATTTGCCTTTTATTTCTTTTTCTTGCTAATTGTTCTGATAAGAACTTCAGTACAATGTTGTATAACAGTAGTGACAGTGGACATCCATGTCTTGTTCCTGATCTCTGAATGAAAGCTTTCAGTCTTTCATCATTAAGTAGGAAGTTAGCTGTGGGCTTTTCATGTATGCCCTTTATCATGTTGAGGTGTTTCCTGCTATTCCTAGTGTTCTGAGTATTTTTATCAAGAAAGGGTATTGTAGTTTGTCAAATGCCTTTTTTTGTGATCACAGATGATCATGTGTTTTTTTCCCTTCACTCTGTTAGTGTATATTAAGTGTTATTGTATATTACATTAATTGATTTTCTTATGTTAAACCAACCTTGCATACCAGGAATAAATCCCACTTGATCATGGAGTATGGAGTATAATTCTTTTTTTTTTTTTTAACCATAGCTATTTTATTCATTTATTTCCTTAGGCTGTAGTTACAAAAGTGAGGTCAGATAAAACAGGGTCGGAATATTTTTAAATCTTAATTTTTTCCTGCTTCGCCTCCCAAGGCATAGAGGGTAAGCTTTTATTTGCCTAAAATACCCTATTTAGGCAAAGCTTATACATTTGAGGGATCGTTTTCAAGCTTTCTCATTAAAGTCAGTCAGGTCTGCAGTTTGGATTTGCTGAACATACCCTCGGTTTTGTTCTTTGGAGGAGTGATGCTATATTCTTGGATAGTAGCATGTCTTTAAGAAACTTTGATATCTATGTCATTGGTAACAGAGTCCAGCAGGAGTTAGAAACAGGGTAAGATAATGGGTAATTGGAGCTGAAGGGATACAGACTGTGCAACAGGACTAGATACAAAAACTCAAAAATGGACAGCACAATAATACCTAAGTTTAAAGTAGTCATGTTAAAACACTGAATGAAGCTGCATCTGAGCTATAGGCTTTTTTTTTACTATTATTATTACTTTTATTTCTTTTCTCTATATTAACATTCTATATCTTTTTCTGTTGTGTTGCTAGTTCCTCTAAACCGATGCAAATGTACTAAGAAACGATGATCATGCATCTATGTGATAATGTTAAGAATTACTGATTGTGTATGTAGAATGGTATGATTTCTAAATGTTGGGTTAATTTCTTTTTTTTCCGTTAATTAAAAAAAAAAAAAGAAACTTTGATATCTTGATGTATTTATTATGCCCTAAGTATTTCGATGTTTATCGTGCTTGCCTTTGTTTTACATATACCTTTTAATTCCTCTTTTTTTCATTTTCTTTTTTTTGTGTGTATGTGGGCAGGCACCAGGAAACAAACCTGGGTCTCTGACATGGCAGGCAAGAACTCTGCCTGCTGAGCCACCATGGCCCCTCATTTTGTTTTAAAAAAATTTTTTTAATGCAATTTTACTGAGATATATTCACTTACCTTATAATCTTCCAAGGTATATAATCAGTGATTCACAGTATCATCATATGGTTCTACTTTCGTCACCACAGTCGATTTTTTTTTTTTCTGTATACAGGCTCTGGGAATTGAAGCAGGGTCTCTGGTGTGGCAGGTCAGAATTCTGCTGCTGAGCCACTGTTGCACTGCCCACCACAGTCAGTTTTTGAACATTTTCATTACTCTAAAAACATGAAAATAAGAATACAAATAAAAGAACAAAAATTATAAAGAACAGCCCATACTCCTTATCTCCCCCCCTTATTTATTTATTTTTTGTCTTTATTTTCTTACTCATCTGTCCATACACTGGATAAAGGGAGTGTCAGTCACAGGATTTCCACAATCATATGTTCACACCACAAGAGCTATATAGTTATACAATCATATTCATGAATCAAGGCTACTAGATCACAGTTCAACAGCTTTAGGTATTTCCTTCAAGTTACTTGAATACATTGAAAACTAAAAAAAAGGAATGTTTGTATAATGCCTATAAGAATAATCTCCAGAATGACCTCTTGACTCTATTTCAAATCTCAGCCACTGAAACTTTATTTTGATTCATTTCTCTTCCCCGTTTTGGTCAAGAAACTTTCTCAGTCCCACAATGCCAGGTTCAGGCTTATCCCCAGGAGTCATGTCCCATGTTGCCAGGGAGATTTCATGGTGTATAATTCTTTTAATATGCTGTTTGGTTTGCTAGCATCTTGTTGAGGATTTTTGCATCTATATTCATAAGGGGTATTGGTTTGTAGTTTTCTTTGCTTGTGGTATCTTTACTCAGCTTTGCTATGAAGGTGATGTTGGAGTTGTAGAATGAGTTAGGGGGTGTTCCCCCCCTCTTCAATTTTTTGGAAGTGTTTGAGCCTAATTGAGGTTGTCTTCTTGGAATATTTTGTAGAGTTCCCCTCTGAAACCATCTAGTCCTGGGCTTTTCTTTGTTGGAAGGTTTTTGATGACTGATTCAATCTCTTTAACAGTAATTGGTTTGTGGAGATCTTCTACTTCTTGAATCAATGTAAGTAGTTTGTGTGTTTCTAAGATTTGTCCATTTCATCTGAGTTAACTAATTTATTGAATGTAGTTGTTTATAATATCCACATATAGTCCTTATTTCAGCAATGTTGGTAGTAATGTCTCCTTTTTCATTTCTGATATCCATTATTTGTATCTTCTCCCTTTTTTTCTTTCTCAGTCTAGGTAAAGGTTTGTTTATTTTGATGACATTTTCAAAGAACCAATTTTTGGTTTTGTTGATTCTATATATATATTTTTTTTCCTATTTCATTGATCTCTACTCTGTTCTTTGATATTTCATTCTTTCTGCTTGCTTTGGGTTTAGTTGGCTCTTCTTTTTCTAGTTCTTTCAGTTTTGAGATTAGGTCTCTCATTTGAAGTCTTTCTTCTTTCTTTCCTTTTTTTTTTCTGGCATGGGCAGGCTCTGGGAATCAAACTCGGGTCTGTGGCTTGGCAGGTGAGAATTCTTGCCACTGATCCACCTTTGTCCCGCCTTTCTTCTTTTTTAATTTAAGCATTTTAAGGTATAAAATTCTCTCTCAGCACTGCCTTCACTGCATCCCAAAAGATTTGGTATGTTGTATTTGCATTTTCATTTACAGTCAGTGTATTTCCTGATTTTGCTTCTGATTTTAACCTCTTGGTTGTTTAAGACTATGTTGTTTAATTTCCACCTATTTGTGAATTTTCCATTTTTTTTCTCTGTTATTGATTTCTAGCTTCATTCCATTGTGGTCGGATAATATGCATTGTGTTATTTCAATATTTTTTAATTTATTGAGACTTGTTTTGTAACCCATCATGTTGTCTATCCTGAAGAATGATCCATATGCACTCGAGAAAGATGTGTGTTTTGTTGGGTGCAGTGTTCTCTGTATATTTGTTGGGTTTAGTTGGTTTAGTGTATTGGTCTAGTCCTATGCTTCCTTACTGATCTTCTTATTTATCCATTATTGAGAGTGGTATGTTAAAGTCTCCTACCCTTACTGTCAATTTCTCCCTTCAAATCTGTCAGTATTTGCATGATATATTTTTGGGCTCTGATGTTAGATGCATAAATATGTGTAATTATTATATCTTACTATTGAATTATCACCTTTATCAGTATCTAATGACCGTCATTGTCCCTTGTACCTGTTTTTTTAAATATTTTTATTGAGATATCGTCACATATCATACAGTCTATCCAAAGTATACAATCAGTGGCTCACAATATCATCATGTAGTTGTTTATTCATCACCATGGTCATTTTTTGAAAATTTGAATCACTCCAGAAAATAAAAGAAAGGAGAAAAAACCCATACATCTGATACCCCTCCCTCTCATTGACCACTAGTATTGCAATCTACCCAATTTTATTTTTACCCCTTGTCTCCCCAATATTTATCTATTTATGTCCTTATTTTTTTGCTCATCTGTCCATAGCCTGGATAAAGGGGTGTGAGCCACAAAGTTTTTGTAATCATATGGTTACATTGTAAAAACTATAATTATATAATGTCTTCAAGAATCAAGGCTACTGGAATACATCATAACTGTTTTTAACTTAAAGTCTATTTTATTTTATATTAGTATTGCCACCCCTGCTCTTTTCTTTGGTTACTACTTGCATGGTGTATTTTTTTTCCTTCCTTTCACTGTCTACCTACTTGCATCTTTGACTTTAAGGTGAGTCTCTTGCAGACAGCATATAGTTGGGTCATGCTTTTTTAATGTATTCTTCCAGTCTCTGTCTTTTGATTGAAACATTTAGTCCATTTACATTTAAAGTCACTACTGTTAATACAGGTCTTTTTTCTGCCATTTTGCTATTTAGCCTTTATAAGTCTTACACCTTTTTTTGTCCCTCAATTCTATTAAAGCCTACTTTTATGTTTGCTTATTTGCTTTTTGTGTTGTATCATATTGAATGCCTTCTCATTTCTATCTGAATCTGTCTGACTAGAAGTTTATCAACTTTATTGATCTCAAAGAACCAATTTTTTATTTCATTGATTTTTCTCTGTTATTTTTCAGTTTTGTATTTCACTGATATCTGCTCTTAATTATTTCTTTCTGTCTGCCTGCCTTGGGTTTAATTTGATCTTTTTCTAGTTAAAATTTTTTTAACCTATATCATAATTTGAGACTTTTTTTCCCCCTAATATAAGTATTTAATGGTATAAATTTCCCTCTAACAATTGCTCTAATACCACAAATTTTCTTTGGTTGCATTCTGCTTAAATTATATTCTTATTTCCTTTTTGACTTTCTCTTTGACCCAGGTGTTATTTAGAAATATGTTTAATTTTCAATTATTTGAGGGATTTTCCATCTATCTTTCTGGGTTTTTTTTTTTGTTGTTGTTGTTGTTTGTTTGTTTTCTGTTTTAATTCTGTTGAAGTCAGGGACCAAACTTTATATGATTTTAATTCCTTTAAATTTGTTGAGATTTGTGTTATGGCCCAGAATATGATCTGTCTTGGTGAATGTGTAGTTTGCTGTTGTGGGGTGGAGAATCTGTAAAATACTGTCATGGTTAGGTTCGTGTGTCAGCTTGGCCAAGTGGTGGTACCTGTTTGGTTGGGCAAGTGCTGGCCTGTCTGTTGCAATGAGGACCTTTCATAGAATTAAATCATGATCACATTAGCTGCATCCAAAGCTGATTCCATTTATAATCAGCCAAGGGGAGTGTCTTCTGCAATGAGTGATGCTTAATCCAATCACTGGAAACCTTTTAAGGAGGATTCAGAAGAGATAGGCTCTCTTCCTGCTTTGACCGGCGAGCCTCTCCTGTGAAGTTCGTCTATTATTTATTTATTTTCGTCCTTATTTTTTGACTCACTATCCATACCCCGGATAAAAGGAGCATCAGACACAAGGTTTTCACAATCACATGGTACACATTGTATAGTTGTCTTCAAGAATCAAGGCTACTGGAATATGATTCAACAGTTTCAGGTACTTCCCTCTAGCCACTCCAATATACCATAAGCTAAAAAGGTAGCTCCCTTTTTATCAGTGCTCCCTCCCAGTGCTTTATTATATCTATATAATACATAAGAATAACTTCCAGGATAACCTCTCAACTCTTTTCAAAATCTCTCAACCACTGAAACTCTGTCTTATTTCTCCCTTCCCCCTTTAAGCCAAGAAGACTTTCTCAATCCCATGATTCCAGGTCCTGTCTCATCCCTGGAGTCATGTCCTGTGTAGCGGGGAGGGGTGTGAATTCACCTGCTGAGTTGGCTTAGAGAGAGAGGTCACATCTGAGCAACAAAAGAGGTTCTCTGGGAGTGATTCTTAAGCATAATTATAAGCAGGCTTAGTTTCTCCTTTGCAGGAAAAAGTTTTGTAGGGAGAACCTCAAGATCAAGGTCTCAGCCTATTGAATTGTTTGTCCCCATTGCTTGCAGGATATCATGAATTCCTCAGATGAGGAAGTTTAATATTTCCTCCTGAATCATCCCAAATCTCCTGAGTCCTAAGGGGACTTTGCAATTATTTTTTGTTCTCTAAGGCAGTAAAGGCAGTAATTCTTTTTTTTTTAAAAAAATTTTTTTATTGAGAAATCTTCATACACATACATTCCATACATGGTGTATAATCAGTGGCTCATAATATCATTATGTAGTTGTGTATTCATCACCATGTTCATTTTTTCAAACAGTTGCATCACTCCAGAAAAAGAAATAAAAAGAAAAAACTCATACATATCATACCCCTTACCCCTCCCTCTCATTGATCACTTGTATTTCCATCTGTCTAAAGCAGGTAGTTCTTAATAGAGGTTGGGGAATAGAGGGGTAGGGAAATATTCCCTTGGTTTAGAGTTAAGTGCTTTGAAGTTTCTTTAAGCTGTCCTCTGTGGCTAATGTTTTTAAAATCTTATTTCTGTAACTGGTATTTGAGATCCTCCCAGGATACCCCAGGAATGTGGTTATTTGAGGACATCAGTATCCTGTGTTTTTCTTCTTTTCCATCTCTAGAGGGACAGTTTTAGCCAGAGTAGCCTTGTTGTCCTCTGTTGGGGGCCCTTCTTCTAGCTTATTCCTCTGCTGCGTGTAAAACCCCAGATGCTTCCTTTCCAGCAGTTTTTCCTATCTCTGTAACAGCTCTCACTGTATTCTATTGTAATGATCTGTGTATTTGGAAGGGTCACCCAACTGGATTGTGAGTTCCTCCAGAGTAAGGATGAATCCTTAGTACCTGTGATAGTGTCTGTGCTCTTGGTATTTGCTGGTTGAATGAAGAAATGTCTCAGCATGTTGATCAGCAATAGATTTCAGACTGCCTGCCATCATTCCATGAAACTATAGTTCTGGATGAGAACCCTGCATCTGATATTCTTACAGAGTCTAAAGGTGGTTGTGGGGTTCCTTTGTCTATGTAATCGAAGAGCTCTGGATTGGAATTTGTAGGGGACTGAGTTATTGCCTAGCTCAGTAATTTACTAACTTTGCTGGAAACTCTGTAGTTTTAGATGTTTCTCTATGTTCATTGTGTTTTTGTTTTCCTTCACCTTAGAGTAGATGAATTTTTAAAGTTTTTTTTTAAAATGAAAAATTTCAAACATATGCAAAAGTACAGGAAGAATTGCAATGATCCCCCATGTACAAATAACCCAGTTTCTACAATTTTTGGTTCATAAACATCTTGTTTAATCTATACCCTCACCCATTCCCTCTGCCTCTGGGTTATTCTGAAGCAAAGCTGAGGTATCATTTCATTTCAGGATACCTTAGTATGTGTCTTTAAAATTAGGACTACTTAATAAAACAAAACCAAACATCCATAGTATCATTATTGCACCTAAAAAAATTAACAATAATTCGTTAAAATAATTAAAGATTGGGCTAATGTTCATATTTCTCTTTTGTCTCCTAAATTGTTTTCAGTGTTCAGTTTGTTTACATCAGAATCCAAACAAGGTGCATCCATTGCATTGACTAATATAAATCTTAAGTGTGTTTAAATCTAGAGGTCTTCCTTCCTCTTTTTTTTTATCCTGAAATTTATTTGTTGAAGAAGGTCCTTTCTCACCTCTCAAATTCTGATTCAGTGCTCCCTCCCAATGCTTTATTATGAACATTTTCAAACATGCCGAAAAGTCGAAAGAACTGTACAGAGAATAACCCATTTCATAAACCCACCATCTAGGTGCTACAATTAACATTTTATTGTATTTACTTTATGAAATATCTATCCATCTCTCTATCCCTCTGTCCATTTCATCAATTCATCTTATTTTTGATGCATTTCAAAGTAAGTTAAAGCCACTTTATCCATAAACATTAAGCTGCATGCCATTAATTAGTTTAGTATTTGAAGTTTTTTTTAGTTGAAATGTGCATATAATGAAATGCACAGACCTCAAGTTTTTCAGAAAGTCATTCTGTCCATAATAATACTGTATATTTATCCTGTGTTGTGGGAATTCTTGGACATTTGTATAATATCTTGTTGCTTTCTACATAGATCTCTTGGTGTGATTTTTGCTTCTCCTAAGAGGACAATTTTAAAGAATGGTAGAGACCTTTAGGTTTAAGATCTGTATGTTAGGGGTTTGTTTAATCCTGGTCAAAATTTAAATGGCTCTATACATAGGATCAATTATTAATTCACTAAGTATGTACAGAGCACCTGTTATAGATCGTTCATCTTTCATTTAACAACACTATTGACTGCCTTTTATGGGCCAGGTCCTATTAAAGGCACTAGGGATACAACAGTGAACATACCAGACAAAGTTGCTGCCCTTGTGAAGCTTAGATTCTAGTGAGTACTGAGGGTGGGGGAGATGGATAATAAGCAAAGAAGCATATTTCTTTTATTATAAAATGAAGTACACCTGACAGTTGATGACATCTGAAAATTATATTTGTCCTTTTTAAGTGGCACCTAAAATAATGGTGTATCTTAGATATGATGAATCACTATTTATTAAGTTAATTGGCAATAAGTGCTATGAAAAAAAGTAAATCAGGACAAAGCGGATGGAGGGTGATAGTGCTTCACAAATAGGTGGTATTTGAGTAAAGCACATGTTTAGCCCACATGGCTTTTTTTTTCATGCCAGGATTTTCTCCATGAAAGAAGCAATAGGTTGATTTACATTCTGGTACAAACTCTTCATCTCACTGTGGATGGGTAAGAGTTTGCAGACTGGTTACTTTGAGTAGCACTCGGTATAGAAGGTAAAGGACTGGATATTGCTAGACGGTAAAGGACCAGATGTTGTGGGTTTTGGAGTATTTTGCAAGATTGACCTAGATCATGCAGGAACATGGAGGGTGGGGTAAGAAGTTACAGGTGACAATACTTCCAGTTGCTCAGAACTAAAGCTTTAGAAGTATCCTTGACTCCTCTGTTTGCTTCAATCAGCAAAATCTTGCAACCAATCAGCAAAATCTTGCCTGCTATACCCTCAAAATGTATCCCAATTCTGGTAACTTCTCACCCTCTCCACCTAAGTTACCCTAATCCAAGACATCATTATCTTTAACCTGAAAAGTAACTGTTTGAAAATACGTCCCTTCAAAAGTATCCCATTATATTTAGTATAAAGGTTAAAGTCTTTCTGATGAGCTGCAAGGCTCTACACTATTTATTCCCCCTTTCATCTCTCCCTAATTCTTTGATCTTAATATCCTGTCTGTCTGCTTGCTGCTCATTTTGCTTCCACCTGCATTGGCTGCTTTACTGTTTCTTGATCATATTAAGCATATTCCTTTCTCCAAGCATTTGAAATTACTGTTTCCTCTGTCAGGAATACTTTTCCCTCCAGGTAAGTGCAAGGCCTACTTCCTCAGGTCTCTGTTCAAATCTTACCTTATCAAAATGGCCTTCCCTAAGCACCTTATAGAAAACAGTTCCCCTCTTTCCCTACTAGCATTCTCTTTTCCCCTATAGTCAGGATAGGCTGAGTTGTGTTATAGTAGCAAACAACCACAATCCCAAGGGTGTGAAACAATAAGATCTGTTTCTCCTGGATGCTTCACTTCCTTTGTGAGTCAGTTGGAAGTCTACTCCACACTGCCTTCAACTCCTGGATCTGGGTGATAGTGTAACCACCATCTTGAGTACTGGCAGAGGGAAAGAGAATGAGTGATTGACTGACTCTTATAGTATTCCCTTAGAAGTGATGTATATCGCTTTTACTTGGGCAGAGCAAGGCATGTTGCCATACGTAAGTTCAGAGGAGGGGAGATGGAAGCAGGGAGAGCAATCCTACCATGTATTTGGGAAGAGACCAGGAAATACTGATGCGACACTGTCACACACTTTACCTTGCTTATTTTTTTCTGTAGTGTTTCTTATATAAGATATAATATATATTTACCTTGTTTTGTTTGTTTTGTTTTGTGACTAGAATGCACGTACCATAAGGGTAGAGACAGTCTATAATGTCCTGCTATACCCCAGGGCCTAAGGATACTACCTGACCTATAGTAAGTGCTTATTAATATTTATAGAATAACTGAGAATGCCAAAGGAAATCAATGGTTTATTCATTTGAAACATGTAAGCCAAGTTGGGAGTGTGAAACAGAGAGGTTTGAGGAGAGAGGAGAAGGTATAAAATAAGAAGTTGGAAAGCAGACTTACTAGAGAAAAGTAATTGAAATTGATGCTCAGTTTTGAATATCAGTTTGAGATTTGAGACCATGATATTAGTGAAATTTTGCTGCTTAGCTGTGTTATTTACTCCAGTAACCTTGAATTGTTGAGCAGCATGCAAGGAAAAGGCATTTCACAAGAAAAGGTATAAACCCATGTTAAAGAAGGAAATATCATGGCTGTCCTGTCTAGGTGCACCTTTATTACCCCTAGAAATACTGATGTGAAGAATAGTTTGATTCATTTTCTGCTCCATGTTAGCTCCTGTTAGAATAGTAAAGGAGCTTGCCTTTAATGAAGAGGCTTATGTAATAATTGAGGTGGGAGAAGCAATTTTCCCTATATGCGTTCTTTATTTCATTTACTTCTCTTAACTCTTTTGTGTTAAGTCCTATTACCCTTGTTTTGCAAGTGAGGAGAACTGAGGCTTAAATTGCTCAAGATAGGTTTAGGTTGTTCAAACTCACAGTTACGGTGCTTTCATATACTTCTTTGGAGGTACTAGGAAATGGGAAGCTCCCTTATTTGGGGCATGAAGACCTCTGTTACCTTGTAAATTCCATAGACCCTTGATTGCATCTCAGTCATTAAAAGTGTATGCAGCCTCATTGTTCACGTCTAACTTAGATGTTTGCAAAACCTTGCCAGAAAGGAAATGGTTTGGCTGTTTTTATATACTTAAATAAATGCGATAACCACAGTACCAACTGTAACTGGTAAATTCACCACTGGGAAATTTCTTATGAATAAGATTGTTGAAAGAAAAACTCTTCATGCCATTTAAGATCCTACCAGCTTATTGAGCAATTCATGAATCAGGTGGCATCTGCTTCAGAAAGCAGAAGGGAGCTCCGCCCAGGGAGTGGAATGAGGGAATTTATATAGGGCTAATGTGGGAGCAAGTGAGGAAATGTTCTGAATGGCAGACATTCAGTTTCCATTTTATATAGGGGAATGTCTTATAGAGTAGGGAATGGATGCATGTTGGTTGGTATAGTATGCCCAATCTGATAAATTCTTTCTCCTGTACAGAAACCTGTTTATCTTCAGGTGCTGCTTATCTGCAGTTCTGTAGGTGTGTTCCATTGTTCCATTCACTCCCCCCCACCCTCCACCAAAGCCCCTGCAGGTCAATTGTTTTTGTCTTCCTGGAAAATCCTTTCTAGGAAAGGGGTCTCTCCCATCAATACCCAATCTGGGCTGCCATTTTATTTTACTTAATAAGATTAAAGTATGTTTTATACAGTCTGAAATTGTATCCATTGGAGATATTCTCTGTGGTCTGGCCTGTTGATTCTCTGAACATTTTATATGTGCAGAGGGCTGTGCTAGGCTTAGGCAGATAACAGAGAAGAGTTTAAGTTTTTTTGCAGACTTCATTTCCCTTGGAACATCTTCATCCTTTCTGTTACAACCACTTTCATTTTTGTTGATAAGTTTACCTTCACTGTGTTCCTCTGGCTACATATTTAGAATCTCTCAAACAGCTCAGTGTGAACATTTCCAGGTCAATTATTTGTTTTATAGCTCCATTTACATTTGACCCAAATTTCACTTCCAGCATTATTACTTCTTATTTCTTTGCTGTACTTTTTTTGGCCACATTCCTCTTTCCATGATCCATTTTTGTAAAATATAGTATGGGTGTATCACTAGGAGACAAGAAGAATACAGTATACATGCTTTGGTGTCTCAACATGGACTAAATTAACAGATATGCAGTGACCAGCCACCACAGGCTTTGAAAGAAGTGATGTGAGTGGTCCCCCATTAGGATGTGCCTGTGTTATCTGAGTGGTGGCTTATGGACAGAGAGCTGGCGATGCAGTTTTGATTTTATGCGGTTAGTCACATTATATATATTTTGGTAACTGAAATTTGAACCATGTTGCTGAGAGACTGGAATTATTTAACCAAATTGGGGTAGCAGATTTGTACATGTCAGAACCAACCAAAGTGAGGGCTTTCTGTATGTATATATCTATCTACATATATAAATGGGTATTTATACAGGTAAACGTGTGTGTATTTTACTTATTTTTTTTTAAAAATTGGAATGCTGAGCTAGAAACAAATGGAAATGTATATTTTGGGGGTGGGGAATGGTGAGGAGGGGGATAGGGAATAGATGGGAAAATCTTTTCTTTTCAGTTTTGGTTTTTGAACAGTGTAAATATTTTACATAATTAAAAAATTAAATTCAGTTTTAACACTGAATGTAAACAGAAACAAACAAATCTGTATATCATAACCACCCAAAGAAAAGATTTCAAGTAGCTTTGAAACATTTATCTCTGATTATCCTTAGTGGATATATTCTAGGAACAACAACTGTAAGAAATCTTAAAACTTCTTATTAAGTAGGCTTAATAAGAGGCAGGCTAATTGTAATGGTATTAATGTAATAGTGAATTTTTTGCATGTGTTCCAGGTGAAAAAAAAAAACAAATGTTGATGTTTAAGAGAAAAGAGAAAAATGAAATCAAAGAGCCTAAGAAAAGCCCTGTAATGTTAAATTTGGAAATAGCATTATGAGTGATGATTTTAAAAATATGTTTTGTATACCCGACTTTTGAAAGCTCTAGAAGCAATTTCACCCAGACAGAATTGAAACACATCTCATGCCCAGATTTGGTGTTTTTAAGTACTATTCCCTAACAGAAGGAAGCAGAGCTCCCTACAGAAATTCTAGGACTGGGCAAGGAGAGTACAAGGTGAAGCAGGGGTATTTTGTTGAACCAGAGAGCAAGGAAGTTCTCACAGACCAATGGTCCTTGGTGGTTGTGGTGGGGAGGCAGAAGAGATAATGTTGAAAGGACACAGAAGCAAATTAAAGGGCTCCCACTAGGAGAGTTTGTTAAAAAAGAAAGAAAGAATGTAACTGATCATACACATTGAATATATAAAAATCCATATGAAGAGAGTGATTGATACCCAAATAAAAGGAGAAAAAAGAAAAGAACTTCTTTATATCAAGAATGCCAGCTAATAAATATGAAGTAATGGTAGAATTAGAAAAATCACCATTTTGTAATCTCTAATATAATTATTGATTCAGGCAAGGATTATCAATGGAAGTTAAAACTTGGCTTTCTCTAAGCCTAAAATTTTTCATAATAAAAAGATGAGATAAAATATATAGAAAGAAAGAAAGGCAGCATTTTAGCTTTTAAATTAAGCTTAAGTATTCTTTCCTTTTATGGAAATCTCAGCTACCCTTTTGTAACCAAATTTGCTTATACGACTTGGGTTCTAAATACCAGTGTTTTGAAACTATGAACATTACAGGGATGTTATATAAAGCTGTTATTTCCAAAGAAAGTGTTATATCAGTGATTTTCATAGATTTAGATTCATTTTATTTTTTGAGCAGCCATTTCTACATACATTATCTCACTTTATTGTCCTAATAGCCCTGTTAATTTGTTATCAAATGAGGTGACTGGTTCTCAGAGACTTAGGTAATGTATCCAAAGACAGGCAACATTGTCTAAGCGAGGATTCAAACTCAGGTCTTCCAGACTTTCCAAGTCCCTTCCATCCTCACAGCCTATCAATTAACTTGACAGGTAGCCTCAAGTGCTTGTTTTCAACGTCTGGGGGAAAGGAAGGCATGAAAACACAAAAGGTGGAATTAAAGGAAGACCAGGAGGGAGAGTAGAGGCTAAGTAGATATCTCACCAGAGTGTACATTTTCATTAAATGACATACTAGGAGGAGATGGTTCTGAGTAGGGCAAGGCTGAATAGGGGAAAAAAGATTAAGAGCTTGAAGAAAACATAATTTGCTTCTTTCCCCTTTTGATATATCAGAAGAAAGAGATTTAAGATGTTTCTAGGATATCCCAGATGTCCTTCATAGCATATTTATATTATACTCACCTGTAAAAGCTTAGACTGAGGGGTAAGGGAGTATAACTGCTTTAATACAAGACATGGAAGACATAGAGGCTTTCATATGTAAAAATGCCTAGGACTCCAGTTGTATTCACAGTGGAAATCTCAGTGGGCACACTCAGCAGTATTAACACTTTCAACCTCTTTTTTTTTTTTATACATATGTTTATTAAACACATTTGATATACATTGATATGATAGAAAATCCATCCCTCTGTCTATTTTACACTTTGATGACCATTTTCTACAAGGTTGTCTATGGAAGTTACTGGCTGAATACTTGCTTCAGGCTCATACAGACCCTGCTGCTGATGAAGTAACTGCTAATGAGTTCTACTTATTTTCCAGTGATCATAGATTATTTACCTCTACAGGGAGATGTTTTGAAAATGTTAATAAGAGCTAAACTTCAGCATTCCTGGACTTTGACTTCATTCTAATTCAAAAGAAATATATTCTCTTGATTTTCACCCATATAGCTTTTTATTCTAAGAATAGACATACTGAAGGTGGTTTTCTTTTCCCTCCAGACAAGGCACCTCTGTCCAAGAGTCTTTTACTGGTCCCCGGTGCCCTATCCCTTTTACTGACCCTCCTCCTGCCACATTGTCAGAAGTTCTTCGAATATGACCTCCAAGCAGTCAAGAATGACTTCCAGGTGAGCTCTGCTTCATTGGCCTCTTGGGAGGAGAAAGGGCAGATTTTTTTTCCCCTGTGTTTGCCTTTTCCTCTTGCTATTATTAGTCACTCAAAGTCTCTAAATTTGTAAGAAATAAAAACTATTCCATTAACAAGTAAATTTTCTAGTTCTGTTTATTGTTATTTTCACAAATCAGATTATAATGAAGTAATGCGTTATAATGAAGATTTCCTCTTACTGGACACATCTTTTCAGCTTCCCTTTTTACTCATGGAAATGCAGTTTTTAAGTCCAGAGGCATTAAGAGCAATGTTAAGGGTGCACGGGTGATTGAGTAATCTAATGCTCGCCTTCTATGTGGGAGGGCTGGGTTCTAGTCCCAGACCATGCACTCCTTGCCCCCCCCCAAAAGGAAAAACAATGTTAAATCTGTTTTTTAGAATCAGTTTTTTCATTCTTGACATTCGGATTAAATATTTGAGTAGATAATTTAAACTCTTTCACCTCTTAACAGATTGTAAATTAGTGATTATTTTTTTAAAAAACGTTTTTTTTTGTTGTTGTGAAATATAACATATATATAGAAAAGCAATAAATTTCAAAGTTCAGTTTAACAAGTAGTTATAGAGCAAATTTCGAAAGTATAATGTGGGTTACAATCCCTTAATTTCAGATACTTCCTTCTAGCAGTTCTAATACACTAGAAACTAAAAATAAATATCTAAATAATGATTCAGTAGTGATAATCATTTGTTAAATCCTTACTTCTCTGCTATAACTCCTCATTTGATTATTCCCTTCATCTTCAGAGATATTTGGGCAATGATCATTCTAAGTTCTCATGTTGAAAAGGGTGTTGACATTATAGGGTAGGGGAATGCAACTGTTTTATGATCTGGGAGAGACTGGTACCTTTAAGTTTCAGGGCTTGTCTGGCATAGAAACAATCTGGATGTTTTAAGTTCTGAAAAATAAACTTATTAAGTAAAAACTTTTATAGAGCTTAGATAGAACCCTGGGATTTCTTTAAGTTTTCAGGAATACTGTTGGTTGGGGCTTGGCATACTATAGCAATTTCTAATATCTGGCAGAAGCTTGCATAAGAATAACATCCACAATGACCTCTCAACTCTATCTGAAATCTCTTAGCCACGGAAACTTTATTTTGTTACATTTCTTTTCCTACCATATGGTCAAGCAGGCATTCTCCAGCCCACGGTGCTACGGCCAGGCTCATCCTTGGGAGTCATGACCCACATTGCCAGGGAGACTTATACCCTGAAAGTCATGTCCCATGTAGTGGGGAGGGAAATGAGTTTATTGCAGAGTTTAGCTTAGAGAGAGAGGCCAGAGAGGTTTTCTGGGGGTATGTTTATAAGTAGGCTTAGCTTCACCATTACAGAAATAAGTCTCACAAGGGCCAGCCTCAAGATCAAGGGCTTGGCTTATTAAATTGGGGTCCCCAGTGCTTGAGAGAGTAAGAGATTACTTTTATGGTGGTGTTTAAACCAAACAGGACATTTTTCTTGAGTTTTTGATGCTGGGAAGAGTAGAACAATGGCTTTCAAGAATTATAGTCCTCATCGAAAATGCTGCTGCTAGGGTTCTTGTTTGTGAGCTGGAGTGTTAGTGTATATTATGGCATATACCCTGTGGCCCTTACTTTGCTAAATACTTGATTAAACATTTTAAACATAATCTTTTTCTTTTTAAACTCTGACACCTTTTCTTTATGGTGATGTAATTAAAATATTGCTCAGATCGGCTTCACTAGCTCCCTGTGAAATTCTTTCAGTTATTTATCCATACTACCGCTTTCTGAAAAAATGAAGTATAGCTTCCATATTATTTTAGGTGCTATAATGCAGTAGTTCTCAACCCTGACTACCCACGAGAATTACCTGGGAAAACTTAGAGAAATATATTGATGCCAGATCCTTACCCTAGCTCAGTTGAATAAAAGACTATTGCTAAGGCCTTGGCATTGGAGTCCTTCTTAAAAAGGCCCCCAGGGGAAGTCTAGTGTTTGGCTAGCCTTGAGCACCACTACCGTAAGGAAATGTAAGGGCCCTGTGGTCCTGGATTGGCACCTTACTGATTTCTGTGGTAATTTGGTTCATCTGGCTGTTGGCGCATGTCCCCGTCCTACTGCCTCACTCTATGAACATCTATGACTTAAAGGCAATTTGCTGGCCAAAAATGGTAACCTTCCTAGATGGAGGAAGGCAACTCTTCTGTATAGGAATGTGAACAGCTACACTCTCCTACTAGAACCTCCTAAAAGACTTTTCAGTGTGCATTACTTAATAAGAGCTGTGACGAGATACAAGAAATCTAAATTCTGCCTTGGGTAATTTAAACACATATACATGTAAGAATATGATATTCTAAGACACAAGTTTCCAAATTTATTCACCTCAGATGATAACTGAAATAGGGACCCATGTAGGGTAGGATAGTCCTAGAGAACCGTAGGGATGTGAGTTTTCAATTTTCAATCCCTGGAAGAAGGGAGGTCTCTTAATCCACAGCAGTTAAGAGAACGGGCATGAACTTTAGACCTTTAGGAGTACTCTATAAGAGTCATGGTTAGAATAAAAGATTAGATTGGACAGGTACAGGAGGGTCATTGATGATAGGCTGTATTTTATGGGTTTCTGAATCTCTTAAGAGTTTTGCAGTTAAGTCAGAGATACTGCTTTTCGTTTTCTTTATGTTGAGATTCAGAATCAGTGCTTTGCTGAGTGCATGCCATTGAACAACTTTTATAGGGGGTGATCACTTTCATGACAATATGCAGTGTTTTATATTCTGATACCAGATTTCAAGTTTTTGTGGGTGTAGCATAGTTACAAAACCCAAGTTAATTAAACCTGTAGCTACCAGATTTACTTGCCATTAACTCAAAAAACTAAACCACGGGATTCTTTAAATGAAATTTGTTATATTTTAGCAATAAAGTCTTAATTTCCTTTATTCCCTAGATATTCCGAAAGACTCTCAGGGCTGAGCTTCAAGTAGAGTTCTTTCATTAGAATATTAAATATGAGGATAGAGGACTTGGAACTGTCTTCCATTATTTCTGAATCTGCTGCTCTACAAAGATGACAGTTACATCGTCTCATATTTATAAAGTACTGGATAGTTTAAAAAGCACTCTCATGTGTCCTGTGTTAAGTATATGCAAGCCTGACGTTTCAGTCTGATTAGAATCATAGAATTTCTGATGAAGAAAAGTGATTACCATTTAGTTTGGAGATGGCAACTGTATGACACACTTGTATCCATGACAGTTATTGCTAACTGATCATGGCGCTATTTCTTTCTGACCCCAACGATGGCCTCAACACTGACTTGCAGATAGCCACTCTCAATTCAGCCAGGTCGAAGTGATGTGAAATCACATAGGCGTCTCTGAACAAGTCCAGTGCCCTCATATTTTGAGTACACTGATAATAAAGACACTGGTTGGTATCTTGCTTGGAGTAGAGATAGACGTGAATTGTCTTGGCAGTTGGTATAGTCAGATTCCTCATTAGTATTCTTGTTATTATTTCTGTTGACAAGAGCATAGGTTGGTTTACTTTAGATGAATAAAATATGTTCTTCCTCTTTTTTGTTATCTTAAGATAGGGTTATGATTTTTTTTCTTTAAACTTTTTGTTTTGAAATGATTTCAAACTCACAGCATAGTTGCAAAACTAACACAAAACCTATATAGAGAATTCCAGTGTAATGCATCCCTACCCTCCCAGATACCCAGATCTACCAATTTCAACATTTCATCACATTTGCCATATTATTCTATCTACCCATCTATCAGTTCATCTATCTACCTATAGTTAATGTTTGTTTTACCTATATTTCATAAGGTAATTGTGAAAGGAAAACAAGATCAGAATTTGCAAATATTATTTGGGGTTATCTTAAGAACTTTGGAAAATATTCAGCAGGACTCAAAAATAGGCCTTTCAGTCGCTCTTTCTTTTTTATATACCCCCTTGTATGTTTTTCACCCAACTGGAAGTTAATTTAAATAAACTAAAAATTAAATTATTTAAATTTTTAGATCAGTAATATTTAGCAACAGTTGCCATAAATTATGCGGTACATAGTCGTTCTGAAGTAGGTTGATCATTAAAACTTAAGCTCAGAAATTTTTATTTTTGGGGCTATACCTAAATGTTTTTTCAGTTACAGCTTTATTTTTATTCAATAATATAAAAATAATCATGTTAGCCTTTTATTCCTCCTCATATATATAATTTTTTAAATGTTAGAATAAACATCTAAAATGTTTTATAAGCAGTTTTATGTTGTCTTAGTGAGAGTACATTTTCTTACTGTAATATGCAAAAACATTTTTAAGTAGCTGTTGTGTCATTATATGGGAAGGAATTTTTAGTATGGTAGAATTGAGCTTATTTCTTAGGGAAACGTGATTTTCCTTTTGCGCGTGCATTAATAATTTGATTAAAATTGGAGCATAAAAAACAAACAATATAAGGTAAGCATAATAAATTTGTTCAAGAAGAAACCTGAATAATTACTTTTATTTATTGTTCTCTTTTTTAATCTCCATCTAGATTTGGAGGTTGCTGTGTGGAAGAATAATTTGCCTTGATTTGAAAGATACTTTCTGCAGTAGTCTGCTTATTTATAATTTTAGGATATTTGAAAGAAGATATGGCAGCAGAAAATTTGCAGTAAGTTTTTAATGTATTTTGCCTTTGCCACTTAGATTGTAGGAAAAAAAATTATGGTTTTATCTTGTTTCTTATTCTTAAATGTGTTTATTTTGTTAAACTTGATGTTGTTTATTATTATCTGATCCTATATCAGATTTAAAGCATGGACATTAACCAAAGAAAAATTTTAAAATTTAAACCACTAACAGTAACTATTTATTATAATAGTATAATAAAAATAATAATAATGATAGTATTGGGAGTGAATGGGTAATACAAATTTTAACTAGGGCTTTGTTTTTAATACATTTTTGATCACTTACTTCACTTAATGGTTTGTATGTTACTTGTTAAAAATAATTGGTGCTATAGATATAATTTCTTCAACATAGAAATTATGGAGTTTAGGGCATTTGAACAATACAACTTTGTTCCCGCATTTTGAGAAGTATTCTAATCAAAAGAATTTTAAAAAAGATATACCTGAAAAAATATATATATATACACACACACACATATACACACACATACACACATACACACCACACACCTGAGCTGGTTCTAACTAACTAAATAAATTAGTTTATTTTTAGGAAACTTACCTCTATAATATTCTTCCTGTTTGATTTTTTTAGTCATTTTTGCTGGGTTCCTGGGTTTTGTCAGCCCTATTTGACTTTATCCTCGTTGAAGCCCTGCAGTATTCATTTGATATGACTGCAGCCAGTAATTTGCCTTCTGGATTGTAAGTATTTTAAAGATTGGCTTAATTTAGAGATATTTAAATCTCGTTTAAATAATTATTGCCCATGACAGTCAATAAAAGAATATTTTAAACTTTTAGATCTAATAAAATTGAATTTATGTGTAAAAATATCCAATCTATGCTTATATTTTCATTATGTCCTTGAAACAAAAATAGTTTTATATCAACTCTTCTTTTTTTGGCCTTCAAACCCCATATTTTAGAGAATTTTTAATGAATTTCTTATTCTGGTCCTGAAAATAGAATTTTGTTTTTATAGTGAACTTTTGTCTTTGTAATTTTGTGAACTAATTAAACACAAAAATACAAAATTTAATTAGATTAGATTAGGAAACAAAATAAATATGCCTGCGGTTAAACTTCTGATGAATTAGCTTTCTTAAAAAAAATTGATACTGCTTCTATACTGCCACCAAAGCTAAAACAAAGTCAGAATATAGGTTACAAGTTTGTAGCCAACCTACAATTGCCGGCCTCATCCAGAGTGTGTATATTTTCTTATTGTGCTAATCTTCTTTTTTAAGAAAATAAAGTATTAGTATATAACATAACTCATTTCTGGGAGCAAAGTTGTTTGCACATGTAAATTACTTTAAAACAATTCTGAATTAAGTTTTTAAGACTATAATTGGGAGATATGATAGTATGAATTATAGACACTGGGTATATAAAATTTTGTGTTTTCTAACTTCAGCCTTATTTGCATTTTAAAGATAGTTTTTGAGAACTTTTGGGCTATTGTATCCATTTTGATTTAAATGTTCTTTGGTCCCCTATATTTAAAATGTAATTACTTTTCTAATAGCTTTCATACTTATGTTGTTAATATTTGCAGCCTGGCTATCCTTAATGGGATTTGTTGTATTAAAATTGGCATGAGTGTTGACCTTTAACTTTTTTCATAATGTATAATTCTGAATAGTACTTGAATGGAGTCTGATAGAGTTCTGTGTCAAAATTATCATGCAGTTTTTGTTGAGTTCCACAGGTTGTAATTGTAATTAGACTGAGAAATTTTAAGTTGATTATTTTGCTATTGTGGAAAATAGTTTAGTCATCTGAAATGATTCCATGTTGAGTCAGAAAAGAAGCAGTGTTAGTTTTTCCCAAAACATTTCTCATCCAGGCTGATTATTTTTGGTTCTTTGTAAGATCTACTTGAGTTATGAAAAGGTATGTATGTGTCGTGTGTTTATGTTAGAATAAATTTTGGAGATAAATAGTAATATTACTTTCAATTTTTATTTACATTGTTTGGCTGATGACTTTTTTGTTTAAACTGTATTTAGAGTTGAATGACAGTAGAACCTCAAAATTCATTTATTTCTTTTTGGAATCCTGTTAACTGGTATATAAAAAGAAGATTGATTTAATTTTAAAGTTGGTGGGAATTTATTATTATTATTTTTACTTATTTTTTAAGGGAGAAATTTAAATCTCAGTTTGCAGTACAAGTTGTAAACTTACGTAAATTCAAAAGTTCTAGTGTCCTCTTTGAAAGTCAATATGAGTGTTAATTCAGCCACCACATCAATGAGTATATTTCTCTCCCTTTCCAAGTAACTAAATATTACAGTATGACTTTTTGGAACCTTGAAGTTTTCTTAAAAATGACTTCTTGGAGCATACTTTTTTTTTTGCATGGGCAGGCACCCGGAAATGAACCCGGGTCTCCAGCATGGCAGGCAAGAACTCTGACACTGATCCACTGTGGCCTGCCCTGGGGCCTACTTTTTTACTTCAATAAATAAACTTTGAATTGTGTGAGTGTATCTTTTATGATTGGTAGCAAAACTTAAAAACTGAAGAGAAGGGAGCAAACTACTTTCTTTTTAAATGAAAGTGCCTTCAATTAGCAGTGTTCTTCACATATTTTGATATCTTTTTCTTTGCCATCAATGCCAAATTTATCTGTTCTTTCTACCATGCTTCACTTCCTAAGTGTAATTTTTTTACAACTCACCACTATCGAAACTTCTCTTGTAAAGGTCACCGGTAACCAACTAATTTCTGAAGTGAGTGGCTTATTTTCAGTCATTATTTGACTCTGTGGTAGCCCATTAAGTACTTTTGATCTTCTATTATTTCATGAAACAGCCGGCTTCCTTCAGTCCCATCATCCTACTATTCTCTTTGTCCTTTTCAATCTGATTATCTGTGGCTCTTTTCTCAACCTTGCTCCAAGTAGTTTGTTTGGATTATCTTGTCCACATCATGACTTCTTTTGTTTGTTTCCTAATTTCCAGTCCATACTGTTTTTCATATCTTTCTAGAGTCATTTTTTCTAATAACCTCTGAAAGCAAAGAAAATTCATTATTTTCAAAAGCTTCTGTCTTCTCTTGTCTTCTTTCTTTACTATGTCCTCCTCCTCCTCCTGTGATCCTTATTTTAGTTAATGGCATTTCTATCTATTTGTCATCCAAGCACATTTTCTCATCAATAGAGTAGGGCACTAAGTCTTATTAATTCTAAATCCTAAATAACTCATTTGCCTGTCTCATCCTTTCTACTGCAAAGTGCCATTATCCTAGTCCAAACTAATCTAGTCTTTCCTTGCCTAGATTTTTCAGTAATTCTCTAACTAGTTTCCCTGTCAATTTCAAAGCATACAATGCAGTGCTGTCAGAAGTTACCTAAAATTTATTGTAAAAACAGGTCAGTTTTTAACCAAACTGAATTTTTGAAAGACTATTGCAAGTGTTTAAACAGGAAGAAAAGTTGTTTTAAATAATACCGTAAGTCATTGTAATATCCTGGAAAATTTAGTAGTTTTAGAGTTAAGATAACTCCTCTCCTTGGTTAAGAAAGAAGAAAGCTTTTCACCATTGTCAAATGATGCTCCAGTTTTAAAAGGTAGCTCTACATCATACTTCTTTTAAGAATTATATTTGGTAGTTATAATTACAGAAACTGATCAGGTGTCAGTTTACCAGTAGATTTAGCATAGTACTCATCACTCTTGGTAGATTGAGATGTTCTTTCACAACAGATGAATGACCTGTAACACTGTAAGATACTGACCCTGACAACTGTTTAATCAGTTTTGCTTTTTACAGTATTAGTAACTTAAGTTATTTTTGTGTCCCGTTTTTGTAAATCAAATGAAACTAAGATGATTCTGACAGTAGGTATTTTGTGTGTATGTATGTATTTGTTCAAATAAAAAAAATATATGATAAAGATTGTGAAAAAAGGGTCATTTTCCTTTTATAAACCATTGAGTCCTTATTTTCTTCACAATAAAGGTCAGACTCCTCTGAGATGCCATTTAGGCAGTCTGAAGTTGTGGAAATAGCATGGGCTTTGCCATCAGGACAGATTTGAGATTCCAGTTCTCCCACTTACTAGTTATATATAATCTTGAGCAAGTTGTGTCTTACGTTCCATTACCTAAGCTCAGTTTTTAGATGTGTTTCCTTTGTAAGTTGGGGGGTGCTTTATACTTCATGGGACAGGCTAGAGGATTAAATAAGCTCATTTATGCAAAGAACCGAGCAGTAGTGCCCCAAATACATTGGTTTTCTTCTTTTCCTTCAAATCCCTCATACCCTGACTTAAGTCAAGTCTTGCAAACCACTACTGTGTGTCACTTAGCTTTCTTAACGTGCTGTTTTTGTATTTTCATGTTTCCTTGTTTTTCTTTCTGCTCCCTTGTGCCCTTGGCAGAATTAAGTGTCCTTTTTTTGTGTATTCCAACATATTTATGAACATCCCTATTAGCATTTATTATGTTGCATTGTCATTATCTGTGCTTTCTATGCCACATTATTAGCTCTTTGAGGGAGAACCACATTTTACTTTATGTACCTATTACGTTACACTCATTTATGTCTAAGGGATAACACTGATTACAGTGATGCTACAATTAGACTGTAAGATCTGTGAATCATAGGTCCATTCAATTCTTTTTCTAGTGCTTTGCATAGAAATACCTGACATTTAATAGATACTCATGACTTATATTTGAAATTCAGAAAATACGGCCATTAGATTTTTAAAGTTTAGGTACTTCTGGTCCCTTGCCTATCATACATTGTCTTTATTGCCTATTATTTTTTGTTAGTATTTATATGTGGGTATTATATCATTTTCCAAAATCAACCCCTTCAACAACAAAGAGGAATTTTGAGTTTTTACATATTGTGTTTAAATATATCTGATTCCAATGAATAAAATTATTTTTAAGTTAGCTGTTTTAAATTATCTACAGTTTACTTGTGAGAGCCATGATGTATGTTTTCACTGTGACTTTGTGCTCTCAGATTAAACTCTTATTAGGAAAAGCCATTGCAGAGAATTTTCTATTTAACAAATTATGTAAGAGTAGATTAACCTGTGTAGTTGAGAACTACACACTACAGGCTGTGATTGTGTGTATATGTACCATAAGCCTACATATCAAATGAAAGAGTTATTTCCTTTGTTTTAGAAGTGTTAAAGATATTTGTATGAAGTATCTTATTCATTCAACTATTCAACCACAAAATTTCCTAGTATTTTCCTCTTTGAGGGAAAATTGCATCTTAGTATCCCCTTGACTCTCCTAAATTCTTAGTTATCAGAATGTTTACATTCTTTTTAGACTGCTTGCTTTTTATTTTGAAAAATTATTGATTGACATGAAAAGACAACTGAACAAAGTTTCTAGTCCTGGTTCTGTAACTGAGCAAGTCATATAACTTCTTTGGACTTCAGTTTCTTTAGATTTAAAACAGATTTAAATTTAAACAAACTTCTAGTGCTAAAATTCTATTTTATGATTAATCTCCTTTGTATTATGCTTTTATTTTTGGTAAAGGAAGATGAATGTTCTTGTTAATTATATAAATCCACTTATAGCCAATACATATATTTGGTTCCAAGTCTCGTTAGGAGTTGATCATGTTAAGACTGATAAAGGCGATTTAACAGAAAGGAAGTTATGGTTGAATCATTTTTGCATTTCTGTAATATTTAGAAAATTAGGGACTTTACAGATCACAGTTCAATTGCTTTTCTTTTTAAATGGAAGGATTACTTGGTTTGTTACTTTAGGGGAAATTAAGTGGCAAGACTAAAATTAAAATTAACGTTCTTGCCCAGTGCTCTTTATAGTATATAAAATCAATTGATCTCTTTTGTAATGTGATGTTTAATCACATAAAAACAGTGGACCATTTGTGTTGGAGAAACGTAATTCACATGTAGCAGAAACCTCATGTCCATAGGAATGGCAGAAATAGAATTGCAGGTCAGGTTTCTACCATTTGTTTTAAGTAGAGTCATGCAAAGTAAGATCTCGTTAAGTGTTGAGTGACTATAGTCTTTTTCGAAAAGAAATTTAAGAGTGAGGAGAGCCAATGGTTTTGGCCTTTAATTTTTCTCTGTAGTAATGGATAGTGGTTTTGAGTAGAATATGGTGCTTGTGTAAGAATATTGCATTTAGCCCTTTAATCCTAAGGGTAAAATAGGCCTAAGGGAGCTACATCTAGATGGAAAAAATAATTCAATCAAATTGTTTTGAACAGTAGCTGGACTTTTTTTCCTACCTTTTTGATTGACATAGATGACTGACTTGTACCATAGAATTAAATCCAAAAAGTCAAGTCATTTATTATTTAGGTAAGGCCTAAATATGAAATACCAATAGGATATTTGCCTCCCAGCAATTCTTGAATATGTTTTATAAAAGTTTTAAAAATAAAAATAATGAATTTATTGGAATACCTAAGAACATTTAATTATGTTGCCACAATAATAAGATCCCAAAGGAGTAGTTTTTATTTTATTATTTTATTTTTTTGAGGCGAGAAGGAACTTAATATCATGCAGAATACCCTTCAACCTGACCCTAGTGTAGTTGTAAAGTGAATTTAAAAAAATTGGGGAAGGAACTGCCTTTCTGTCATTCATAACATTTCACTGTTTATGTTGCTTAGTGACCGTAAACTAGCCGATCGGAAACTTTTTCTGCGCACACTCCGAAGGTAATTGCGGTATAACATGACACTAATAACTCGAGCTTGAAATTGTTTTGAAACAATATAGTAGAGAATAACATCCAGACATGTGCTGAGGTTCATGAGAAAGGTGGTAAAGGCTCCCCAGGGACTGTAACTATTTGCTTCCCCTCCCAGCATTAGGAAAGCAAAACAGATGTGAAAAGGCATAAAGCATATGAGCACTTGCACCACGAGAGTGATGATGATTCTTATAGACTTCTCCTTGACTTTTGGTTTCAGCTTAGATGTCCTTCCATGAAGGAGGCTATGAATAATGACCAAGTAGCACCCAATCATGATAAACAGAGGAATCAGGAAAAAAAAAATCAGTCGAGTGAAGTTGAGCACGTTTATAGCTTTTAAGTGGATAATGTCAGAAATCTTTAGGCAGGTGGCAGGGTTGGAGGCTTTATCCGGGTCTTCATGTAGAAACAGCAGTGGGGCAGTTGTTGTCAGAGTCATTACCCAGACTCCCACACACGCCAGCACGGCTTTGCATGTGTTTTTAAGTTCTTTGGCATATTTTGGCTGCACAATGGCCATGTATCTGTCAGCACTAATAAAAGCAAGAAGCCATAGAGCAATGCTTGGATAAAACACTGTGAGAGCCCCAAGAATCTGGCAAAAGTGCTCACCAAATGGCCATTCACCCTTTGCATAATAAAACATTCGAAAGGGTAAGCTCATTATAAATATTAAGTCCAGTAATGCCACATTCATCATATAGACAGTTACAGTGGTTCTCTTCTTGGTGGTACAGCTGAAAACCCATAATGCAGTGACATTAACAAGCAATCCAATTATGAAGATACAGCTATAGAAGACAAGGGCAGCAATTTTGTATTCCTCTGGATGTGAGTTGTCAGAAGGAGCTGGTTGATCTTGATTGCTAGTGGTAGTCATCTTGTATTTTCTTGGGAGGCATGATACTTAGAAACTGAGAAGATAGTTAAGAAAAATAAGAGGAATGAAACGCTTTTTTGAAAAATAAATGCTTAACATTCTCACGTTCAGTTTGGCATGTCAATTTATTTTAATTTTGAGAGCATTTTATGGTGAAGAGCCAATATATGTGTCTAAATATTTATTAAAGAATTAATCTTCATTCTGTTTAAATATTTTGTAATTAGATTAGTAATTTCAAAAAATAAATTTTCACTCATTAAAATTTTAATATACAAAGTGTGTTTTAGAAAACTGGTAAAGGGACTGTAAACCTGATGAATCATTGAACAGTTAACGATAATTTTCAGTTGAGGGCAAAAACTTTTCTTTTTTCACTGTTTTATCCCCAGTAATACTCAATAAGTGTTTGCTGACTTAATGAACGAGTGAAGGAAGGAACCTTCAGTGAGGTGGCCTCCAGTAGCTATTCTCTGGTTTGCCAATGAAGACTTGTGTAGTTGGCCATTGTCTTTTTTTTTTTTTTTTAAGTGGCAAACCCTTCTTGACATTATTACTTTTTGTTCTTTTAAAAATGCCTTATTTTAAAATATCACAGGTCTAGAAACAGGTGTCTTGTGTCATGGTCTGCAGGTCAACTTGACTGTTGAAACAAAGGATAAGCTATTTTATCAAGTACGGTTGGGCATGCCTAATGCTATCTTACAGATTGTGTTTGCCAGTGTCTTAGAAGCTGATTTCATTCACTGTAATGGCACACAGAAAGCAACAAGTTTCTAAGGAATTTTAAAACAATATATTGCTAGTATAACAATTTTTTATATCTTCATTCTACCTAGATACAGAAGCCTATGTATTATTTGTCAGGTTATTTTAAAAAGAGATCTCAAAGATAGTTAGATATTAACATTTCTTGATAATTTGATATGTTTGCAGAAACTAATAAATTCCCATAACAAAAATGTCTATTTTTAATAGAAAAGAGTTTAGTTGTAATTGTAAACACCATCGACTCCTTAGTGTGAAAATTCTGTCACCCGTGATGCAATACCAACAACAGGTTTTTAAAATAGACTCAATACAAAGAGATGGAACATTGTGGCATCCCTTTGAAATATGGAGGTGTATAAAAAGTTTCCTTCAAAAGTGTCACTCTACATAATGGAATGTCACTAATTCAGCTCTGAATCTCTCCTTTACTAGCAATGATGGGGGTGGTATTTAGCAGTCTGTGATCACTCTCATCATAGACTGTTGATAATCAAGAATTATTTTGAGCAATTGCTGTAGACAAATACAAGATATAAATTTTTTTCTCTCTCCCTCCTTCCCTTCATTCCTTCCTGCCTGAAGCTAGTTTGCCAAATATTTAGGTTAAATAAGATTTTGGAATAGAATTCTCTAAATTTAAAAACCTTTCAACTTTAATTCTTACCCTCTTATTTTCTGAGATAAGTTTTCATTTATCCACATGAACAGGCTTGGAAGCCTGTTGCCAGGAACACTTGTGGCTATGCTTTTTATCATCTATAGAATAAACTTAAATGACTGTTGTGAAGGCCATTTCCCTACTTAATTTTCTTAGCATCTATGAAAATCACACTCATTAGAAAATATTTTTTGCATACTATAAGCTATGTGTCTGGCTTCAAGTGTTCACCTCTCTGTATATCAGAATTTTGAAGTAGAGCTGTTTTAGGGCTCAATTCCAGAAACATAATAGCTTGAATATTGGTTGGGGTAAGACTACTTCAAAATCAAGTCCATATTTGCCAGAGAAGCCAATTTCTTCCTAAACTTCACCCCAGTTCATTGAGTATCCTGCACAGAAGCTTCATTTCACCATAGTGCAATTCTCTTCAAATGATTAAAATATTGCTATGTAAATTAAAGAAAACAAAAAGCAACCCTCCCTAAACTAATTAGAATTTCCAAATACTTATGACTAGGGTATGAATTTCTATCAAATGAGAAAAATGCTGCAGAAATAAATTAAATCTCCATTATCATACAAAGGAGAATTTTGCAGGATTGACTTACTTTCAACTCTCCATAATTTTTTTTCCATAAATTTTTAAGTAGTGGTATTTGTAATGTAAATGAAATTTTATATCCTTTTTTCTCTTTAATACAGCATGAGGTTTCCCTCTATCATCCTCATCCCGTAATTTTGTCACATAAATTCCATCCTCAGAAACCAGTTTTGAGTAGATCTCCCTTCCTGCCCCCAATTGAGCTCTATATAGCCTGCTTTTATATAGCCTGCTTTTATATAGCCTGTTACCAGTTCTTGCATTCATTTGCTTAAGTTTGAAAAAAATATGAGTGATGCATATGTTTTAAAGGCTTTGCCCAGTGTATGTTGGACTCTGCACACATACCCTGAAATTTTGGATATTTTGAAAAGTAACTGGCTTTCAGTTTAACTTTTTAAAAGCATTAAGCCCTGTGATTATCTGTAGTTTTTCTTTTCTTGAAAACCACTAAATACATTTTATGAAACAATGTAATTGAAACCATGTGATGAAAACTCCTAAATACGTTTCTGATTTGTTACACAACATATTCCTTAAGTTGAAAAACATTACATTTACTCTTAATGTAAAACAACATAGAACATTTATGAAAAACCATATTAATAATGTGGGAGGATGATAGCTTGACACATTTCTTGGTCTTTCACCAACATAGTATTTTGGTAATATAAGTATTATCAAAATAAAACAACACTTTTTAAATTTAGTAATTAAAGCATTATTACTTCTGACTGATCTTTGATGAAGTTAAATACTGCTTACCTTCTGTCCGTCAAAAAAGCTGTATTAGAGATGAACATTTTCAGTATACCCAGTTCTGTAAAAGAGATGTCCCTGGTTTGCTTCTGTTAAAATAACTCTTTCTGGAAATGATATGTTTAGAAATGCTGTGTTTCTTTTTGTTGCTTTAAAAAGTTGTTTCAAGTGTAACGCTTGGTACTCATTTGGCTGTAAGAGCTGCTTTGTCTCTTTCAGGAAGTACTCTTTGAAATAAGGTTTTTTCAACTTATGACTTCACTCTGGATGTGGTTTTTCCCTTTCACAAATGATTTGTTTATGAAGTCATGTTTAGCATAAGCTCCCCTTGAAATGATGGCATATATTTAAAAGAACATTCAAAAAGTGGAAAATTGTTTGCTTTGAGCCTGCATCATCTGTGGAATTTGATGTTGAATAGAAAGGGGATAAAATTCTAGCTGTGTGACTTTGTGTAGTTACTTAACCAGTTAGAGCCATTTACCTACTTAGTTTCTATGCTCTTAAAATAGAAATCATACCCATCTGTAGGGTTGTGAGGACCCAAATGCTTGACATAGTACGTGGCACTTGGTAGTAGTCCCGAACAAGAGTCTAACCCTCACCTACAAAGGGTTATCATGGAATATCCACTTCTTACTATTTAAACATTTCTGAATAGTTTAAAATTGGGTCATTCAGTTGTTTCCTTCTGTGTTGCATGTACATTTTCCCAGTTTAGTTTTTTTTTTTTTTTTTTTGCATGGGTAGGCACCAGGAATCGAGTCTAGGTCTCCGGCAATTTGCTTTATTTTTAAGTCTCTAATTTTCACTTCCTTTCTGTCATGTAGAAATCTAGAAATAACTTCTTTTGCCTAAATATCACTATAAATGCTCAGAAAATGCCTGGGAGTCTTTTATGGAATGATTTACATATTCGGAGTATTTTAATTTAAGAGGAGAAATGAAACCAGTGGAAAGGGAAGTGGTCAAATTAAGCATGCCTGCCTAGTTATATTAAATATTTTACTTTCTCTTTTCTTAAAAAAAATTATTTCGTTTTGCTTGTCTTAAAATTTTAATTATTTATATATTTGGTTATGCATTTGTCAGCTCTTAAAAAGCAGATGAATTTAACTGTATTTGTTTTTTGAATTTAAGACTCTCCTCTGACAAAACAGTAGTAAGTGTATGACTTACAAAAGCTTTTTAAATCCTTGCCTTTGGAGAAAAGGTACTTTTGAGTATTATAACCTGCCAGAAAAAATGGGTTTTAGAAACATTGGAAACAACCTGAACAATCATTTCTTGTGTAGGTGAGGGAGTTGAGGCTCAGACAGGTCCCATGACTTGCTTAAGAATTCAGAGTGACAACCAAGCTAAGCTTCTTTAGGTGCCTAGTTCAGTTTCTCCCATTTGTCCTCTAGTCAGTGTAATGACTTCTTATGAGATTATTGCAGTAGGTTTATTTATTAAATATGATTTATTTATTGCCAAATTATACTTTTGTATGTGGGATCATGTTTATTGGAGATAGGAACCTCCTGTCTACAGTATGATCTATTATTTATCTTAATTTCATTTAGCCTGTGACAAATTTTCTGAAATTAAGTACTACAGAGCTTTGCCTGTGTGTTGAAATTGACAGATACATTGACACATGTAGTCCCGAATTTTGTTCATATAAACTTCAGTCTTACAGAGATTCTTATTCTGAATTGCTGGTCGCTCAGCCAGAGGCCACATGGGACAAATAAGGCCTAGAGAGCTAGGCCTTGCTGGAGATTGGCATTCGCATTTCTCTCTTGTTCTTGTCTCATCTTATTCTCCATTGCACCCATAGAGGACCTTTTGCATTCGTTCTTTTTTTTTTTAGGCCTAAATTTTTTTTAAATTTATTTATTAATTAAAAAAATAAAGAAACAAAATAAAACAACATGCATAATCAGTAATTCACAATATCATCACTTAGTTGCATATTCATCATTTCTTAGAACATTTGCATTAATTCAGAAAAAGAAATAAAACAAACACAGGAAAGAAAAAAAAAGATTATACCTACCATACCCCTTATCCCTTGCTTTCAGGGAACACTAGCACTTAAACTAAATTTACTTTAACATTTGTTCCCCCTATTATTTATTTTTATTCCATATGTTCTACTCCTTTGTTGACAAGGTAGATAAAAGGAGCATCAGCCACAAGGTTTTCACAATCACACAGTCACATTGTGACAGCTGCATCATTATTCAATCATCCTCAAGAAACATGGCTACTGGAATACAGCTCTACATTTTCAGGCAGTTCCTTCCAGCCTCTCCATTACATCTTGAGTGACAAGATGATATCTACTTGATGCATAAGAATAACCTCCAGGATAATCTCTCGACTCTGTTTGGAATTTCCCAGCCATTGACACTTTGTCTCATTTTCCTCTTCCCCCTTTTGGTCGAGAAGGTTTTCTCAATCCTTTGATGCTAAGTCTCAGCTCATTCTAGGGTTTTTCTCAATCCCTTGATGCTGAGTCTCTGCTCATTCCAAGATCTCTGTCCCACATTGCCAGGAAGGTCCACACCCCTGGGCGTCATGTCCCACGTAGAGAGGGGTAGAGTGGTGAGACTGCTTGTTGTGTTGGCTGGAGAGAGGGGCCACATCTGAGCAACAAAAGAGGCTCTCTTGGGGGTGACTCTTAGGCCTAAATTTTAAGTAGGCTTGACCTATCCTTTGTGGGGTTAAGTTTCATATGAACAAACCTCAAGACTGGAGGCTCTGCCTATAGCTTTGGTTGTCCACACTGCTTGTGAGAATATCAAGAATTCAACTTGGGGAAATTGAATTTCTCCCCATTCTCACCACTCCCCGAAGGGGGCTTTGCAGATACTTTTCCACTCACTGATTGAATCACTCTGGGATTCATTGGGGCATCACTCTGGACAAACCAGTAAATCTCATGTCCCACCTGAGATTCCAAGTACTTATGGCGTTCAATCAAACTATCTACATAAGTTATATTAGGAAATGCACTAGTCAAAATATTAATTTTGTAACTAATAAACATTTTTTGCTTTAGTCTCACACAGAAGGTGACATTTTAAAATATTAATTACCATCTATTTTCAGTACCCTGCAATAATGACATTCCTTTGTTCCTCATGCAAAAACATTTTTAAAGTTGTACTTTGTACATTTCACTATCATTATATGCTCTAGGCATTCCCAGATTACAACATCTCAATCTTTTTTTTTATTAATCAAAAAAAAGAAAAGAAATTAACACAACATTTAGAAATCATTCCATTCTACACATGCACTCAGTAATTCTTAGTATCATCACATAGATGTATGATCATCATTTCTTAGTACATTTGCATCGATTTAGGAAAAGAACTAGCAAAACAGCAGAAAAAGATATAGAATGTTAATATAGAGAAGAGAATTAAAATAATAATACTAATAAAATATATATATAAAAAGGAAAAAGAAAAAAACAAAAACAAAAGATACAAACACACAAACAAACAAACAAAAAACTATATTTCAGGTGCAGCTTCATTCAGTGTTCCAACATAGTTACATTACACTTAGGTATTATTGTGCTGTCCATTTTTGAGTTTTTGTATCTAGTCCTGTTGCACAGTCTATATCCCTTCAGCTCCAATTACCCATTATCTTACCCTGTTTCTAACTCCTGCTGGTCTCTGTTACCAATGATATATTCCAAGCTGATTCTCGAATGTCGGTTCACATCAGTGGGACCATACAGTATTTGTCCTTTAGTTTTTGGCTAGACTCACTCAGCATAATGTTCTCTAGGTCTATCCATGTTATTACATGCTTCATAAGTTTAGTCTGTCTTAAAGCTGCATAATATTCCATCGTAGGTATACGCCACAGTTTGTTTAGCCACTCGTCTGTTGATGGACATTTTGGCTGTTTCCATCTCTTTGCAATTGTAGATAATGCTGCTATAAACACTGGTGTGCAAATGTCCGTCTGTGTCTTTGCCCTTAAGTCCTTTGAGTAGATACCTAGCAGTGGTATTGCTGGGTCGTAATCCATTCTGCCATTCTATGTCTTTTGATTGGGAAATTCAGTCCATTAACTTTTAGTGTTATTACTGTTTGGATAATATTTTCCTCTACCATTTTGGCTTTTGTATTATATATATCATATCTGATTTTCCTTCTTTCTACACTTTACTCCATACCTCTCTCTTCTGTCTTTTCGTATCTGACTCTAGTGCTCCCTTTAGTATTTCTTGCAGAGCTGGTCTCTTGGTCACAAATTCTCTCAGTGACTTTTTGTCTATAAATGTTTTAATTTCTCCTTCATTTTTGAAGGACAATTTTGCTGGATATAGGAGTCTTGGTTGGCAGTTTTTCTCTTTTAGTAATTTAAATATATCATCCCACTGTCTTCTAGCTTCCATGGTTTCTGCTGAAAAATCTACACATAGTCTTATTGGGTTTCCCTTGTATGTGACAGATTGTTTTTCTCTTGCTGCTTTCAAGATCCTCTCTTTCTCTTTGACCTCTGACATTCTAACTAGTAAGTGTCTTGGAGAACGCCTATTTGGGTCTATTCTCTTTGGGGTGCGCTGCACTTCTTGGATCTGTAAATTTAGGTCTTTCATAAAAGTTGGGAAATTTTCAGTGATAATTTCTTCCATTAGTTTTTCTCCTCCTTTTCCCTTCTCTTCTCCTTCTGGGACACCCACAACATGTATATTTGTGCGCTTCATATTGTCATTCAGTTCCCTGATCCCCTGCTCAAGTTTTTCATTCTTTTCCCTATAGTTTCTGTTTCTTTTTGGAATTCAGATGTTCCATCCTCCAGTTCACTAATTGTAGCTTCTGTCTCTTTAGATCTACCATTGTAGGTATCCATTGTTTTTTCCATTTTTTCTTCTTTGTCCTTCACTCTCCTAAGTTCTGTGATTTGTTTTTTCAGATTTTCTATTTCTTCTTTTTGTTCAGCCCATGTCTTCTTCATGTCCTCCCTCAATTTATTGATTTGGTTTTTGAAGAGTTTTTCCATTTCTGTTCATATATTCAGCATTAGTTGTCTCAGCTCCTGTATCTCATTTGAACTATTGGTTTGTTCCTTTGACTGGGCCATATCTTCAATTTTCCGAGCGTCATCCATTATTTTCTGCTGGTGTCTGGGCATTTGATCAGATTTCCCTGGGTTTGGGACCCGGCTGGTTGAAAGGTTTTTCTGTGAAATCTCTGGGCTCTGTTTTTCTTTTCCTGCCCAGTAGGTGGCGCTCATCTGTCTGCGGGGCCCACCAGTAAAAGATGCTGTGGCTCCTTTAACTTGCCAATCCGAATCTCGCAGTCGGCCCAGGAAACCGCACGTGGAGGGGGGGGGGTCGCCAGCCGCTGCGGCTTGGGGGAGTGCCGGTCCAAATTGCCCAGCTGGCCCGAGACACCAAGCGTGGCGGGAGGGCCCCGCTATCCAATGTTCCCAGTCAGACCAGGGAGCCACGTGCGTGGAGGGGACCCCAGTCGCCAGCCGCCCCGGCCAGGAAAACGCGCGCCCCTCGGGTGTCTCACCGCAGCAGATTCTCCCTGCCCGTTCAGCCGTTCCAGAATGGGGTACACTGTCTTTTTGGTCTCTGTCGTGGCTCCGGGAGCTGTTTCGTATTGTTTCTGTTTCTTTAGTTGCTTTTCTGGAGGAGGAACTAAGACCCGTGCGTCTTACTAAGCTGCCATCTTCTCCGGTTGCATTCGTTCTTGATTACCTTTCACATGCTGTTCCACTGACATAACATTTCTTACCGCCTCACTCCCAGCTCTTGGCTTGGCCAGCTACAATTTATCCTTAAGTTTTCATTGTAAAGACTGTGTTTTTCAGAAAGATTTCTTAACCCCCCAAGCTGGGTTGGTAATTCACCCTATAAGGTTCTAATTTAGCACTTGGTACTTAACCTTATTGCACATGTCTGTAATGTTACTATATATTTTCTTGACTTTTATCCCCCGCTAAATTGTGAGATCCTTGAGAATTGATATGTTATATAAGTGTGCATATGTGTATTTGTATCAATGTATTTTCAACCCCTAGTAGAGGGCCTTGCCTTTTACAGGCATTTAATAAATATCAGTAGAATGTATGATTGAAAAAGTAGGTGAAGAAATGAAGGGGTTGGGGAGAATAATGGCCGTATTACTGAGCCCAGTGTCAGCATGAGGGATGCTTTGACCAGCTTAATTTGTGGGGAACCTGCCAGTCACATGACAGATATGAAGTTAGGCAAGAGGCGTGGGGTGGTGGCCCCTTCCTCTCTTTCCGCCCATGGCCCCTGCAGCATTTTAACATCATTTTGTATGTTCCTGTTCTTCAAAATACATTTCTGTTGAAAATGAATTTTAATGAAAAAAATTCCCCCAAATTGTTTGACTGCAAGTAAACAGTGTGTCAGGATAAAACTTTTAAAGTGTCTTGTTTGACCCTTTAATACTTTAAGTGAGTGGATTTTATTTTTTATTCAAATGGAGAGAGATCTCATTTGGGGACGATTCATGCAACTTTAATTTTCTCACTTATTTGAAATATGAGTTAAAAGAAAAATTTCTCCAGCTTTCCAAAGAGGGACTTCACACATTTGCAGAAATTCTATAGGAAATAACTTGTTTTAGCTCCAATTTTGAGTGAATATAACATAATTTAATTAAGTCAATTTTACAATTATTAGAAAGGATGTAGTTAATGAATTTACACAGTAAATCTCCATTATAAAACATGCTCCTATGTTCGATTTGAGATTTGTCTGTGCAACAGGTAAAATTATGCCTGTCTATAACATATTACTCTTTGACATATTAAGCCTACACAGGGGATTTACCTTTGTTTCCTCATTCCAGCATTGTAGTTAGTGTTCATCAGTGTTTCCTGGATAGGTGGTGTGCTGGTTTGAAAGGATATATACCCCCTAGAAAAGCCATGTTTTTTTTTTTTTTTAACTTTTTTTATTAATTAAAAAAATTAACAAACAAAACATTTAGAAATCATTCCATTCTACATATATAATCATTAATTTCTTAATATCATCACATAGTTGCATATTCATTTCTTAGTACATTTGCATCGATTTAGAAAAAGAAATAAAAAGACAACAGAAAAAGAAATAAAATGATAATAGAGAAAAAAAAACTATACGTACCATACCCCTTACCCCTCGCTTTCATTTACCACTATTTCAAACTGAATTTATTTTAACATTTGTTCCCCCTATTATTTATTTTTATTCCATATGTTCTACTCTTCTGTTGATATAGTAGCTAAAAGGAGCATCAGACATAAGGTTTTCACATTCACAGAGTCTCACTGTGAGAGCTATATCATTGTTCAATCATCATCAAGAAACATGGCTACTGGAACACAGCACTACATTTTCAGGCAATTCCTTCCAGCATCTCCACTACATCTTGAACAACAAGGTGATATCTACTTAATGCGTAAGAATAACCTCCAGGATAACCTCTAGACTCTGTTTGGAATCTCTCAGCCATTGACACTTTCTCTCATTTTACTCTTCCCCCTTGTGGTCGAGAAGGTTCTCTCAGTCTCTTGATGTTAATTCTTAGCTCATTCTAGGGTTTTTCTCAGTCCTTTGATGCTGAGTCTCAGCTCATTCCAGGATCTTTGTCCCACGTTGCCAGGAGGGTCCACACCCCTGGGAGTCATGTCCCACATAGAGAGGGGGAGGGTGGTGAGACTGCTCATCATATTGGCTGGAGAGAGAGGCCACATCTGAGCAACAAAAGAGGCTCTCTTGGGGGTGACTCTTAGGCCTAAATTTTAAGTAGACTTGACCTATCTTTTGTGGGGTTAAGTTTCATGTGAACAAACCCCAAGCCTGGGGACTCAGCCTATAGCTTTGGTTGTCCACACTGCTTGTGAGGATATCAAGAATTCAACTTGGGGAAGTTGAATTTCTCCCCACTCTCACCATTCACCGAAGGGGGCTTGCAAATACTTTTCCAGTCACTGATCAAATCATTCTGGGATTCATCGGGGCATCACTCTGGACAAACCAACAAAATCTCATGTGCTACCTGAGATTCCAATTACTTACGACATTCAATCAAACTATCTACATGAGTTATATTAGGAAATGCTCTAGTCAAAATCTAAGTTTTTAACAAATAAACATTTTTTGCTTTAGTCTCACACATAATGTGACATTTTAAAGTATTAGTTATCATCTATTTTCAGCACCCTGTAATAATGACAATCCTTTGTTCTTCCTCATGCAAAAACATTTTTAAAATTTGTACATTGTACATTTCACTATTATTATACACTCTAGGCATTCCTAGATTATACCATCTCGATCTTTACCATCTATCTTTCTTTCTGATTTCATTTATGTCCCCAGCCCTCCTCCCTCTATCATTCTCACATGCAGCTTCATTCAGTGGAAAAGCCATGTTTTAATCAAAATCCCATTTCATAAAGGTAGAATAATCCCTATTCAGTACTGTGTGTTTGAAACTGTGATCAGATCATCTCCCTGGATAATGTGATTTAGTCAAGAGTGGTTGTTAAACTGGATTAGGTGATGATATGTCTCCACCCATTTGGGTGGTCTTGGATAAGTTTCTGGAGTCCTATAAAAGAGGAAACATTTTGGAGAATGAAGGAAGGAGATTCAGAGAGAGCAGAGAAGAAAGACATAGCTGTGAGAAGCAGAGAGTCCATAAGCCAGTGACCTTGGGAGATGAAGAAGTAAAATGTCTCCCGGGGAGCTTCATGAAACAGGAAGCCAGGAGAGAAAGCTAGCAGATGATGCCTTGCTCGCCATGTGCCCTTCCAGCCGACAAATCGTGACTGTGTTCACCGTATGCCTTCTCGGATGCAAGAGAGACCCTGAACTTCATCAGCCTTCTTGAACCAAGGTATCTTTCCCTGGATACCTCTGATTGAACATTTCTGTAGACTTGTAATTGGGACATTATCTCGGCCTTAGAACTGTTAAACTAGCAACTCATTAAATTCCCCTTTTTAAAAGCCATTCTGTTTCTGGTATATTGCATTCCGGCAGCTAGCAAATTAGAACAGGTGGCAATCAGCACACAGCCCAAAATAGTTAGCAGACAGTCTGTAGAGAGAAGAGATGAGGGAAATAGAAATGCCTGAGCTGGGGTGAGAATCTTATTATCGTTGGGGTCTAACATTCTCCCACTTCGATATTACAGAGCCTTTGTTCCCTACTGCTCTCTTTTTCAAAATTGTATCTAAGTACAATTTTTTTTGAGGGGGTTACCAAAATATTGAATAGTAGGAGTTTCTGCTAAATGAGATTGAGAAACTCTGTGCCTAAATATGTTGGTTTTAAAAAATTCCAACAATTTATAGCTATAATCTTATAGCCAAATTATATGAACCTCTTTTTTACTTGATTTCCTAAATTTCACTTGATTTATAAATTATAAATTTAATAATTCCAAAATTCCTTTCCCAGCACATTTGTGCAGTTTTAAAATTTCATAGATAATTATTTCCCTCACAGCAAAAGAATATAACATGATGACAAAGCAGTTGAATCAAGTTATAACCAAAAGTGTGGATGATTCTAGTTAAATAGATCTACAGCAGCAATGAAAGTAGAGTTCCCTAAACATATTAAAGATTCTTAAGTGTGAAAATCTTCATAGGAGAAGGCTTCTGCATGTCAATAAAATCTGTCCTGGAGCCAGTGAAGTCCTACAAGAACCGGGGCTGAGAGTTTGCAGTGTGACATTTGACTAACTGAATAGAAATCTAATCAAAGTCCCCAGGGCAGTTGATTGAGTAGAGCTCTGTGTTTGTTGTGATGTATACAACTTCCTTCTACAAATTTTGATTTCACAATTAAAATATGAGAAGACGTGGAGATGAGTTAATCTGAAAAGAATACCTCCTAACATGAAGAGGCAGCAGTTCAGAAGAAAAAGTGATAGCGGAGGGCCAGGACTGGTGAAGAAATCACAGATTTGTTATTGTGTTATTTAAATATAAGCTTGTATGCAAGAATGTTTGCTTGAAGATTTTAATAAATAGACATCTGTATATGAGAAAGAAACTGCGTCTTTAAGTTTGAAGGCTGTTGGTTTAAAAAGTGTAATATTAAGTTTTTAAAAAATTATTTCTTCCATTACTTTTATTTATATTCGCAAAAGTCATAGGGCACTGTTTCAAGTACATGATTATATATATATATATATATATATTTTTGGCATGGGCAGGCATCTGGAATCTAACCCGGGTCTCCGGCATGTCAGATGAGAATTCTGCCACTGAGCCCTGTTGCATTGCCCTATGCATGATCTTATTTAATCTTTATGCAGATAGCAAAGTATATCGAGGACACAATGGTAATACAGTTGGCACAACCACGAGACTGGTAATGATTCTAAGATTGTATGTACTTTCTATATTTTGCACTATGGTACTATACTTTGTTTTAGTGATTTTTGTCGAAGTTAGTTTTACTTAATAGAGAAAAAATCTCCTAAGGGAATAGACTGTATTTTCTTCTCCCAGTTTCTCACTAATGAATTGATATTCTAAAGGAAAGAACTTGTGGCTAAATTATAGCAGCCTATAAATTCAATTTTCATGCTAGATGTTGCAGCTAAATTCTAGCAGCCTATAAATTCAATTTTCATTCTTAGGAAGATCTCTGCCATACAACATTTACTGATCCTTGGGCATACCTCTTTATGGCTCATTGATGAAAGGGAAATGATATCATCCTGAATGAGAAGATAGATCAGTGGAATTAAAAAAATTTTTAATTGCGATATTTTCATGAACCCTGCAGTCCATTCAAAGTACACAATCAGTGGCTCATAATATCAACACATGGCAGGTAAATTCTTGAGGTCCCATTAAACTGATCGTGGTCTTATGAAATGTAAAATTGGAGAAGACTTTAAAAATCACTTTCCTGGTCAAGATGGCGGCTTAGCAGTGTGTGCGTTTTAGTTCGTCTTCCAGAACAACTACTGAATAACCAGAAACAGTACAGAACAGCTCCTGGAGCCATGATAGTGACTGGACACACAGCGTACCCCAGTCTGGACCAGCTGGACTGGCTGTGAGTCTCTGGAACAGTGAGTTCCCCAAGCCGCTGTGGCTGGCGCCCGGCGTCCCTCCCCCACAGGCGGCTTCCCGGAGGGAAAGGAAAGAGACTCTAACAGTAGCAGGGACTGAGTCCAACCAAACACCAATTGTGGCATTAATAAACAAATTCTGACTACTAAAAATAGGCCCCCAGCTCATGTGAAACTGGTCAAGGGGGAGGTCGCTTATTGGGCAAACTGAAAAAGAGGAAAGGGGACGAAACAGGTTTTTGTGCCTGTTTCTACAGAGGTTTGGCTGCGTCTGGATTCAATGGTGGGACTACTCAGGCTACAACTGCCCCAGGAATAGGCAAAAACAGACTGCTTTCAGGGCTATCTCCCACGTGTGCCTTCCCCAGGGGAGGGGTAAAGCCCAACTTAGGTGGAATCCCTCTCTCAAGGAATTCAGACCCCAGGGCTTGGCAATTTGAAGCCATTAAAACCAGCCTACAACCTCTTCTCTGTCTCCACCACGCCCCCAGCAAGGAGAGCCTTCCAAAGTTAAAGGAGCCACAACATCTTTTGCTGGTGGGACCCGCAGACAGACAAGTGCCACATACTGGGCAGGATAAGAAAAACAGAGCCCAGAGACTTCACAGGAAAGTCTTTCAACCTGCTGGGTCTCACCCTCAGGGAAAACTGACGCAGGTGACTCCTTCCCCCAATAGGAGGCCAGTTTAGTCCGGGAAAACCCGGCTGGAGTCTGTAATAACTATGTAGACCCTCCTAAGGGTGGGGAGGGAAAAGGCACCTTACAAGCTGGGCAAGAAACAAGCAAACAAGAACTGAAAAATTACCCTCTGTTAAACAAAACTTAAGCTAGAGGCCCAGAAAAAGCTGAACTGAAGGTCAAAGAACAGATAGACAACAAACTCATCTAGCAAGAAAACCCTAGGTAAGATAAGTGAAAGCAATCTCCAGAATAAACTAATTAAGGTAATTAAATGTCCAGACGCCAGCAAAAAATAACAAATCACACCAGGAAAATTGAAAATATGGCCCAGTCAAAGGAACAAACCAATAGTTCAAATGACATACAGGAGCTGAGACAACTAATTCTGAATATACGAACAGAAATGGAAAACCTCATCAAAAACCAAATCAATGAATTGAGGGAGGACATGAAGAAGGCAAGGAAGGAACAAAAAGAAGAAATGGAAAGTCTGAAAAAACAAATCACAGAACTTATGGGAATGAAAGATACAGTAGAAGAGATGAAAAAAACAATGGAAACCTACAATGGTAGATTTCAAGAGACAGAGGTTAGCATTAGTGAACTGGAGGATGGAACATCTGAAATCCGACAAGATACAGAAACTATAGGGAAAAAATGGAAAAATATGAGCAGGGACTCAGGGAACTGAATGATAATATGAAGCGCACAAATATACGTGTTGTGGGGGTCCCGGAAGGAGAAGAGAAGGGAAAAGAAGAAGAAAAACTAATGGAAGAAATTATCACTGAAAATTTCCCAACTCTTACGAAAGACCTAAAATTACAGATCCAAGAAGTGCAGTGTACCCCAAAGGGAATAGATCCAAACAGATTTCTCCAACACACTTACTAGTCAGAATGTCAGATGTCAAAGAGAAAGAGAGGCTCTTGAAAGCAGCAAGAGAAAATAAATCCATCACATACAAGGGAAACCCAGTAAGACTATGTGTAGATTTCTCTGCAGAAACCCTGGAGGCGAGAACACAGTGGGATGATATATTTAAATTACTAAAAGAGTAAAACTGCCAACCAAGAATTCTATACCCAACAAAATTGTCCTTCAAAAATGAGGGAGAAATTAAAGTGTTTTCAGACAAAAAATCACTGAGAGAATTTGTGATCAAGAGACCAGCTCTGCAAGAAATACTAAAGGGAGCACTAGAGACAGAAAGAAAAGACAGACGAGAGAGGTGTGGAGAAGAGTGTAGAAAGAAGGAAAATTAGATATGACATACAAAGTACAAAAGGCAAAATGGTAGAGGAAAGTACTACCCAAACAGTAATAACACTAAATGTTAATGGATTCAACTCCCCAATCAAAAGACATAGACTGGCAGAATGGATTAAAAAACAGGATCCTTCTATATGCTGTCTATAGGAAACATATCTTATACCCAAAGATAAACATAGGTTGAAAGTGAAAGGTTGGGAAAAGATATTTCATGCAAATAACAACCAGAAAAGAGCAGGAGTAGCTATACTAATATCCAACAAATTAGACTTCAAATGTAAAACAGTTAAAAGAGACAAAGAAGGATACTGTCTACTAATAAAAGGAACAATTTAACAAGAAGACATAACAATCATAAATATTTATGCACCGAACCAGAATGCCCCAAAATGCATGAGGCAAATACTGCAAATACTGAAAAGGGAAATAGACACATCTACCATAATAGTTGGAGTCTTCAATTCCCCACTCTCATCAGTGGACAGAACATCTAGACAGAGGATCAATAAAGAAACAGAGAATGTGAATAATACAGTAAATGAGCTAGACTTAACAGACATTTATAGGACATTACACATCACAACAGCAGGATACACCTTTTTCTCAAGTGCTCATGGATCATTCTCAAAGATAGACCATATGCTGGGTCACAAAGCAAGTCTCAACACATTTAAAAAGATTGAAATCATACACAACACTTTCTCGGATCATAAAGGAATGAAGTTGGAAATCAATAATAGGCATAGTGCCAGAAAATTCACAAATACGTGGAGGCTCAACAACACACTCTTAAATAACCAGTGGGTCAAGGAAGAAATTACAAGAGAAATCAGTAAATATCTCGAGGAGAATGAAAATGAAAACACAACATATCGAAACTTATGGGACGCAGCAAAGGCGGTGCTAAGAGGGAAATTTATTGCCCTAAATGCCTATATCAAAAAAGAAGAAAGGGCAAAAATTCGGGAATTAACTGTCCACTTGGAAGAAGTGGAGAAAGATCAGCAAACTAACCCCAAAGCAAGCAAAAGGAAAGAAATAACAAAGATTAGAGCAGAAATAAATGAAATTGAGAACATGAAAACAATTGAAAATCAATAAGACCAGAAGTTGGTTCTATGAGAAAATCAATAAGATTGATGGGCCCTTAGCAAGATTGACAAAAAGAAGAAGAGAGAGGATGCAAATAAATAAGAAATGGAAGAGGAGACATAACCACTGACCGCACAGAAATAAAGGAGGTAATAACAGGATACTATGAAAAACTTTATGCTAATAAATACAACAATGTAGATGAAATGGACGAGTTCCTAGAAAGGCATGAACAACCAACTTTGACTCAAGAAGAAATAGATGACCTCAACAAACCAATCACAAGTAAAGAAATTGAATCCGTCATTCAAAAGCTTCCCAAAAAGAAAAGTCCAGGACCAGACAGCTTCACATCTGAATTCTACCAAACATTCCAGAAAGAATTAGTACCAACCTTGCTCAAACTCTTCAAAAAAATTGAAGTGGAGGGAAAGCTACCTAATTCATTCAATGAAGGCAACATCACCCTCATACCAAAACCAGGCAAAGATATTACAAAAAAAGAAAACTACAGACCAATCTCTCTAATGGATATAGATGCAAAAATCCTCAACAAAATTCTAGCAAATCGAATCCAGCAACACATTAAAAGAATTATGCATCATGACCAAATAGGATTCATCCCAGGTATGCAAGGATGGTTCAACATAAGAAAATCAATTAAGGTAATACACCATATCAACAAATCAAAGCAGGAAAATCACATGATCATCTCAATTGATGCACAGAAGGCATTTGAGAAGATTCAACATCCTTTCCTGTTGAAAACACTTCAAAGGATAGGAATACAAGGGAATTTCCTTAAAATGATAAAGGGAATATATGAAAAACCCACAGCTAATATCATCCTCATTGGGGAAAAATGGAAAACTTTCCCCCTAAGGTTAGGAACAAGACAAGGATGTCCACTATCACCACTGTTATTCAACATTGTGTTGGAAGTTCTAGCCAGAGCAATTAGGCAAGAAAAAGAAATACAAGGCATCAAAATTGGAAAGGAAGAAGTAAAACTATCACTATTTGCGGATGATATGATACTAGACTTTGAAAAATCCACAGCAAAACTACTAGAGCTAATAAACGAGTACAGCAAAGTGGCAGGTTACAAGATCAACATTCAAAAATATGTAGTGTTTCTATACACTAGTAATGAACAAGCTGAGGGTGAAATCAAGAAACAAATTCCATTTACAATTGCAACTAAAAGAATAAAATACTTAGGAGTAAATTTAACTAAAGAGACAAAAGACCTATACAAAGAAAACTATAAGAAGCTTTAAAAGAAATCACAGAAGACCTAAATAGATGGAAGGGCATACCATGTGCATGGATCGGAAGACTAAATATAGTTAAGATGTCAGTTCTGCCTAAATTGATTTACAGATTCAACACAATACCAATCAAAATCCCAACAACTTACTTTGCAGAAATAGAAAAACCAATAAGCAAATTTATCTGGAAGGGCAGGGTGCCCCAAATTGCTAAAAGTATCTTGAGGGAAAAAAAACGAAGCTGGAGGTCTTACACTGCCTAACTTTAAGGCATATTATGAAGCCACAGTGGTCAAAACAGCATGGTACTGGCATAAAGATAGATATATCGAACAATGGAATCAAATAGAGTGCTCAGATATAGACCCTCTCATCTATGGACATTTGATCTTTTATAAGGCAGTCAAGCCAACTCATTTGGGACAGAACAGTCTCTTCAATAAATGGTGCCTAGAGAACTGGATATCTATATGCAAAAGAATGAAAGAGAAGCCGTATCTCACACCCTATACAAAAGTTAACTCAGAATGGATCAAATATCTAAGCATTAGGTCTAAGACCATAAAACAGTTAGAGGAAAATGTAGGGAGGTATCTTATGAATCTTGTAATTGGAGGCGGTTTTATGGACCTTACACCTAAAGCAAGATCATGAAGAAATAAATAAATCAATGGGAGCTCCTCAAAATTAAACACTTTTGTGCATCAAAGAACTTCATCAAGAAAGTAAAAAGACAGCCTACACAATGGGGGACAATATTTGGATACGACATATCAGATAAAGGTCTAGTATCCAGAATTTATAAAGAGATTGTTCGACTCAACAACAAAAGGACAGCCAATCCAATTACAAAATGGGAAAAAGACTTGAACAGACACCTCTCAGAAGAGGAAATACAAATGTCCAAAAGGCACATGAAGAGATGCTCAATGTCCTTGGCCATTAGAGAAGTGCAAATCAAAACCACAATGAGATATCATATCAACAGAATGGCCATTATCAACAAAACAAAAAATGACAAGTGCTGGAGAGAAAGTGGAGAAAGAGGCACACTTATCCACTGTTGGTGGGAATGTCAAATGATGCAACCACTGTGGAAGGCAGTTTGGTGGTTCCTCAAAAAGATGAATATGGAATTGCCATATGACCTAGCAATACCATTGCTAGGTATCTACTCAGAGGACTTAAGGGCAAAGACACAAACGGACATTTGCACACCAATGTTTATAGCAGCATTATTTACAATTGCAAGGAGATGGAAACAGCCAAAATGTCCATCAACAGACGAGTGGCTAAACAAACTGTGGTATATACATACGATGAAATATTATGCAGCTCTAAGACAGAATAAACTTATGAAGTATGTAACAACATAGATGGATCTTGAGAACATTATGCTGAGTGAGACTAGCCAAAAACTAAAGGACAAATACTGTATGGTCTCACTGATATGAACTGACATTAGTGAATAAACTTGGAATATGTCGTTGGTGACAGAGACCATCAGGAGATAGAAATAGGGTAAGATAGTGGATAATTGGAGCTGAAGGGATACAGACTGTGCAACAGGACTGGATACAAAAACTCAGAAATGGACAGCACAATACTACCTAACTGTAATGTAATTATGTTAAAACACTGAATGAAGCTGCATGTGAGAATGATAGAGGGAGGAGGGCTGGGGACATAAATGAAATCAGAAAGAAAGATAGATGGTAAAGATCGAGATGGTATAATCTAGGAATGCCTAGAGTGTATAATAATAGTGAAATGTACAATGCACAAATTTTAAAAATGTTTTGGCATGAGGAAGAACAAAGGAATGTCATTATTGCAGGGTGCTGCAAATAGATGATAACTAATACTTAAAATGTCACCTTATGTGTGAGACTAAAGCAAAAAATGTTTATTTGTTAAAAAACTTAGATTTTGACTAGAGCATTTCCTAATATAACTCATGTAGATAGTTTGATTGAATGTCATAAGTAATTGGAATCTCAGGTAGCACATAAGATTTTGTTGGTTTGTCCAGAGTGATGCCCCGATGAATCCCAGAATGATTTGATCAGTGACTGGAAAGTATTTGCAAGCCCCCTTCGGTGAATGGTGAGAGTGGGGAGAAATTCAACTTCCCCAAGTTGAATTCTTGATATCCTCACAAGCAATGTGGACAACCAAAGCTATAGGCTGAGCCCCCAGGCTTGGGGTTTGTTCACATGAAACTCAACCCCACAAAGGATAGGTCAAGTCTACTTAAAATTTAGGCCTAAGAGTCACCCCCAAGAGAGCCTCTTTTGTTGCTCAGATGTGGCCCCTCTCTCCAGCCAACACAACGAGCAGTCTCACCACCCTCCCCCTCTCTACATGGGACATGACTCCCAGGGGTGTGGACCTTCCTGGCAACGTGGGACAGAGATCCTGGAATGAGCTGAGACTCAGCATCAAGGGACTGAGAAAAACCCTAGAATGAGCTGCGAATTGACATCAAGGGATTGAGAGAAACTTCTCGACCAAAAGGGGAAAGAGTAAAATGAGAGAAAGTGTCAATGGCTGAGAGATTCCAAACAGAGTCTAGAGGTTATCCTGGAGGTTATTCTTACGCATTAAGTAGATATCACCTTGTTGTTCAAGATGTAGTGGAGAGGCTGGAGGGAATTGCCTGAAAATGTAGTACTGTGTTCCAGTAGCCATGTTTCTTAATGATGATTGAACAATAATATAGCTTTCACAGTGAGACTCTTTGAATGTGAAAACCTTATGTCTGATGCTCCTTTTAGCTACTATATCAACAGAAGAGTAGAACATATGGAATAAAAATAAATAATAGGGGGAACAAATGTTAAAATAAATTCAGTTTGAAATAGTGGTAAATGAAAGCGAGGGGTAAGGGGTATGGTACGTATAGTTTTTTTTTCTCTATTATCATTTTATTTCTTTTTCTGTTGTCTTTTTATTTCTTTTTCTAAATCGATGCAAATGTACTAAGAAATAATGAATATGCAACTATGTGATGATATTAAGAATTACTGATTGTATATGTAGAATGGAATGATTTCTCAATGTTTTGTTTATTAATTTTTTTAATTAATAAAAAAAAGTTAAAAAAAATAATCACTTTCCTTTTTTTTTTGAGTGCATGGTCCAGGAATCGCACCCGGGTCTCCCACATGAAAGGCAAGCATCCTACCACTCACCCACCCATACACCCTAAAAATCAATTTTAACGCTTTCACTTTTTAGTGGGAAAACTGAATCTCCCAACAGGTGAAGTCATTTAGGCAAAGTTAGTGAAAGAACTGGGTCAGGAAAAACTGGACTGTTGATTCATGGTTATAGGACTAAAAAGTAATTTAAAAAAAATTTAACTGACTAGAATTTCTTTAGTTGGTTGCTATTTCTTGTAATATCTGGGGTCTGGCTCAAAATTAAAATCTCAAAATTTGTATACATCACAATCATATAGCATTTGTTAAAATGCAGTTTCCTTTGCCCTAGGGACTATGATCCATGTGTTTGGGGTGTGGCCTTGGAAACTATTCTTTCAAGTACACCACGTGTGCTAGTTTGCTAGCTGCTGGAATGTGATATATGAGAACTGGAATGGTTTTTACAGAAGGGGAATTTAATGATTACTGGTTCACAGTCCTAAGGAAGTGGAAGTATCCAAATTAAGGTATCAACAAGAGGTTACCTTTGCTCAGGAAAGGCTGATGGTGTCCTGAACAGCTCTGTCAGCTGAGAAGTCACATGGCTGGCATCTGCTGGTCCCTTGCTCCTGGGCTCCATTGCTTTCAGCCCCTGTTCCTATGGAGGTTCCTCATTTTGATTCTCCAAGGCTGGCTTTCATCTGTTTGCTTTTCATGGCTCTCTCCAGGTTCTGGCTTGCTTAACATCTCATCGCAGTGTCTGCTGGGCTCCCATCATCTCCAAATATCCTTGTCTCTGTTCTCTACATGCCCAAATCTCTGTCAGCTCTGAAGTTTCTGTTGGCTCTGAGTCTTCTGTTGTTTCTCTCGTTTCTGGCTCTTTCCCAAGTGTTTCCTCTTTTAAAGGATTCTAGTAAATTAATCAAGGCCCACCTGGAATGGGTGTGGTCACATCTCCATGTAGTCAAAAGGTCATACCCACAATTGAGTGTGTCACATCTCTGGAGATAATCTAATGAAATTTCCAAGCTGCAGTCCTGAATAGGGATTAAAGTAAATATCTGCTCCCACAGGATTGGATTAGGATTAAACCATGGCTTTTCTGGGATACATAATACTTTTCAAACCAGAACACTGTGTAATACTGATGCTGATGTCTGTGACCGGAACTTGCTGAGGTATAGTTGGAAATTTGGGAGTTAAGCATGAAGAGAATTCCCTGGAAACACGCAGTCGAGACAATCATCTAAGGCCAGAACTGGTTCTATGAAAAAAAACCTGATAGCCATGAGAAATCCCAAGGGAGAGGGAGAACACAAATTGACGATATCAGGAATGAAAAGGGCACATCACTACGATCTTTACCTGGACCCTCCTGACTCTTATTTATTTATTTTAAAAACTTAACATACAAACATACAAAACATTCTTGACATATAAACAACCCATACATGGTGTACAATCAGTGGCTTACAAGATCATCACATAAGTTGTGTATTCATCACCATGATCATTTTTTTAATATTCACATCACTCCACAAAAGAAATAAAAAAGAAAAAACTCATACATACCATGCCCCTTACTCCTCCCTCTCTTTGACACTAATTTTTCAATCTACTCTTTTATTTATTTATTTATTTATTGCATGCCCAGGCTCTGGGAATCAAACACGGGTCTCTGGCATGGAGACGAGAATTCTGCCACTGAGCCACCATTGCACCATCCTCTACTCAAATTATTTTAACCCTTGTTCCCCCTATTATTTGTTTATTTTTTATCCATATTTTTTACTCATCTGTCCATACCCTAGATAAAAGGAACATCAGACACAAGGTTTCACAATCAACACAGTCACATTGTAAAAGCTATATCGTTATACAATCATCTTCAAGAAACAAGGCTACTGGAATACAGCTCTATAGTTTCAGGTACTTCCCTCTAGCCACTCCAATACATCATAAACTAAAAAGGGGATATCTATGTAATGTGTAAGAATAACTCCAGGATAATCTCTTGGCTCTGTTTGAAATCTCTCAGCCACTGACACTACTTTGTCTCACGTCTCTCTTCCCCCTTTTGGTCAAGAAGGTTTTCTCAATCCCTTGGTACCAGGTCCTGGCTTATCCCTGGAATCTGTCCCATGTTGCCAGAGAGATTTATACCCCTGGGAATTATGTCCCATGTGGGGAGAGGGGAACAGGGGCAATGAGTTCACCTGCTATGTCAGCTTAGAGAGAAAGGGAGGCCACATCTGAGCAGCAGAAGAGGTTCTCTGGGGGTGACTCTTAGGCCTAAATTGCAAACCCCAAGATCAAATGCTCGGTCTTTTGATTTGGTTGTCCCCACTGCTTGCAAGAATATAGGAAATTCTTCAAATGGGAAAGTTAAATATTTCTTTCTTTCTCCCCAGTCCCCCAAGGGGACTTTGCAAATACTTTTTATTCACTGCCCAAATTACTCTAGGATGTATCAGGGTATTACACTAACCTGAACAAACAAACAAACCTTCTGACTCTTGACTCATCTGCATAACACACCATCCTGGCCTACCAGAAGGGTAAATTATGGACCTTGTGATTCTTTACTCTTAAGTACATTTGCATGTATCTCCTAAGGATAAAGACCTTCTCTTAGACATAATATAGTTATCAAATTCGGGAAATTTAACATTGTTTCAATATTATTACCTAACCTATAGTCTGTATTCAAATTTTGCCAATTATCCCAAGAAGGTCCTTTATAGCGCTTCTTTTACAAACCGTAATTATACATTGTGTTCAGGTATCAGGTCTTACCTAAGATAGCATTTCTTACCTGCGTAGTAGTTAGGTTCAGGTGTCATCTTGGCCAAATGATGATGCCCAGTATCATGCTAATAACCTTGAAAATTACCCCAGATGGACAGATTTTTAGAAAAATGCCCCTTATGAAAACTAACACAAGTCATAGAGTCATTTGAGTAATTTTTAAAATCTTGATCTATAATTTAAAATTTTTAAATTAAAACTCATGCCTCACTTCACCAGTACACTCTAACATACAGTTAAGGGGGAAATACCGCTAAGAAAGAAACAATGCCAATCTTTATATATATCATATATATATTCACATACCATGTAATCATTCAAAGTGTACAGTCAGTGGTTCACAGTATCATAATATAGCTGTGCAGTGATCATCACAATTGACGTTTTTCCTTTTTGTGAAAATGCAAAACAATAAATTTCAGCACACACTGCAATGATTAGTTGTAGAACAAATTTCAGAGTTTGGTATAGGTTACAATTCCACAATTTTAGGTTTTTACTACTGGAGACTAAAAGAAATATCAATATAATGATTCAGCAGCCATACCCATTTGTTAAGCCCTACCTTCTCTATATAACTCCACCATCTCCTTTGATCTTTTTCCCACTCCAAATAGGAGTATTTGGGCTATGTCCATTCTAATTTTTTTCATGTTGGAAGGGGCTGTTGATAATATGGCATAGGGAGATAGAAATAATTGATATTCTGGAGGAGCTGGCCTCTTCAGATTTCAGGACTTATCTGGCCTAGAGATTGTAGGTTTCTGGAAAGTAAGCATAGTGCATGGAACCTTTGATGAATCTCTGATATAGCCCTAGGTGTTTAGGGTTGGCAGAAGTGGTTTTGGTTGGGGTTTGGCAAACTATGATAGGTGGCAATGTCTAACTGAAGCTGGCATGAGTGACCTCCATAGTAGCCTCTCAACTCTATTTGAACTCTCTCAGCCACTGATACCTTACTTGTTAGAATTCTTTCCCCCATTTTGGTCAGAATGGCATTGCTGATCCCATGGTGGCAGGGCCAGGCTCATCCCTGGGAGTCATATCTTACATTCCCAGAGAGCCTTTCACCCCTGGATGTCATGTCCCGCATAGCGGAGAGAATAATGATTTTCTTTGCAGAGTTGGGCCTAGAGAGAGAGAGAGAGAACGAGACAGAGAGGCCACATTTGAGCAACAAAAGAGGTCCTCTGGAAATAACTCTTAGACATACCTATATAGATGGCTAAACTTTCCTGCTACATAAATAAGCTTCACAAGAGCAAGCCTCAGGATCAAGGGCTTGGCCTTGGTGTTGACATGGGAATCCCTAATGTTTGACGTAGTATCAGGGGTTTACTCTGTGGTGAAGTTTAATAGTTCCATATTATTTCTTCCATCCCTTAAGGTACTTTGCTAATACTTTTTGATTATCTACTTAACATACTCTGGGGTATATCCGACCATTATATTAAGCTAAATAGGATTACATGCCCTCATTCCCATTCTGTGCTCCCTGTCTTTAGGTTGTTTAAATGATCTATCCAGACAGATTGAGTTAGATTATGTACTACTGAAATTTAGGTTCCAGATAAAATAAACCTTTCTTCCTTTGGTCTCTTAGAGTAGGTGAAGTTCTAAAATATAGAGAATGTTTTCCTTACCCCTGTATTCTGAATTACCTTAATCTCAACCTGATTAGCTTGTTTCTTATCTGTAGGTCCCCTGTGTTCTTGTATTATAAGCTTCTGACTTTACTTTTACCATGGTCATAAAAGCAGAATCATATAGTATCTATCCTTTTGTGTCTGGCTTATTTCATTCAGCATTATGTCTTCAGGGTTCATGCATCTTGTCATGTGCTTCAGGATGCTATTCTTACTGCTGCATAATATTCCATTTTGTGTATATACTACATTTTGTTAATCCACTCATCTGTTAATGGGCACTTAGATTGTTTCCATCTTTTGGTCATTGTGAATAATGCTGCTATGGACATCGGTGTGCAAATGTCTGTTTGTGTTGCTGCTTTCAGCTCTTCTGAGTATATACCGAATAGTGGTATTGCGGGGTCATAGAGCAACTTGATATTCAGTTTTCTGAGGAACCACTAGACTGGCTTCCGTACCTGCGGTACCATTATACATTCCCACCAGCAGTCATAAATGTCCCAATTTCAGCACATTCTCTCCAACATTTGTAATTTTCTGTTTGTTTAATAGTAACTATTTTTATAGGTGTGAGGTTTTATCTCATTGTGATCTTGATCTGCATTTCCCTTATAGATAATGGAAATGAGCATCTCTTCATATGCTTTTTAGCCATCTGTATTTGCTCTTCAGAAAAATGCCTATTCATATCTTTAGTCCACTTTGTAATTGGGTTATTCTTTTGTTGTTGATTGTATAATTTCTTTAGGTATATAGGATATCAAACCTTTATCTGATATGTGATTTCCAAATATTTTCTCCCAATGAGTTAGCTGCCACTTCACCTTTTCGACAAAGTCATTTTAGACACAAAAGCATTTGATTTTTTTTTCTTATTTACCATTTGTCCCCTGTATTATTTCCTTATTTTTTTGTCCACTGTTTTTACTCATCTGTCCATACCCTGGTAAAAAGAGCATCAGACAGAAGATTTTCACAAATACACAGTCACATTGTAAATGTTATGTCTTTATGCAATCGTCTTCAAGAATCAAGGTTACTGGAATACAGCTTGACAGTTTCAGGTATTTCCCTCCAAACCTACATCAATACACCATAAACTAAAAAAGCTAAGAGTAACCTCCAGGATAACCTCTTGACTCTGTTTGAAATCTCTCAGCCACTGAAACCTTATTTTGTTTCATTGCTCCCTTTTGGTCAAGAAGTCTTTCTCAATCCCTTGATGCCAGATTCTGGTTTATCCCGGGATTATTCCACGTTGTCACGGAGATTTACATTCCTGGGAGTCATGTCCCACATAGCAGGGAGGGCAGAGAGAGAGGCCACATATGAGCAACCAAAGAGGTTCTCTGCGGGTGACTCATAGGCCTAATTTTAAGTAGGCTTAGTCTGTCCTTGCAGGAATAAGTTTTGTAGGGGCGAGCCCCAAGATTGGGGGTTCGGCCTATTGATTTGTTTGTTCCCAGGCTTGCAAGAATTTTGTAAGTTCTTCAGATGGGGATGTTGAATATTTCCTCCTTTCTCTCCATTCCGCCAAGGAGACTTAAGCATTTGATTTTGAGGAGTTCCCATTTATCTCTTTTTCTTTCATTGCTTATATTTTGGGTGTAAAGTTTAGGAAGCTATCGCCTGTTACTAGGTCTTGAAGATGTTTCCTTACATTTTGTTCTAAGAGTTTCCCAGTACTCCGGTACTGGTTCTTATATTTAGGTGGTTGATCCACTCTGAGTTAATTTTAGTATAGGGTGTAAGGTAAGGGTCCTCTTTCATTCTTTTGGCTATTGATATCCAGTTCACCCATCCCCATTAATTGAAAACGCTTTGTCCCAATTCAGTGGATTTGGGGGCCTTGTCAAAAATCAGTTGACCATAGATTTGGTGGTTGTCATGGTCAGGTTCATGTGTCAAGTTGGCCAAGTGGTAGTACCTGTTTGTCTGGTTGGGCAAGTGCTGGCCTGTGTGTTGCAATGAGGGCATTTCATAGAATTAAATCACAATCACATCAGCTGCATCCACAGGTGATTCCATTTGTAATCAGCCAAGGGGAGTGTCTTCTGCAATGAGTGATGCTTAATCTAATCACTGGAAGCCTTTTAAGGCTTTTAAGAAGAGACAGGCTATTCCTTCTTGCTTCGGCTGGTGAGCCTCTCCTGTGGAGTTCATCCAGACCCTCCATCGGTATCGTCAGCTTCACAGCCTGCCCTGTGGATTTTGGACTCTGCATTCCCACAGTCACTTGAAGCACTTTTATAAATTTTTTATTTGCAAGTGTTCCCTGTTGATTCTGTTTCTCTAGAGAACCCTAACTAATACGAGTTGGTACCAGGAGTGGTTCTTAAGAAACAGAATCTTAGAAATGTGTTTATATAAATGGTTTTCTACTCTGACTGGACTCAGAGGCACTAAGGACTCTGATTCCCATAATCAGAATGACACTCCCAATCCATGGTGTGAGTTGGCAAAAGAGATAGTCAAAATATCACCATTCAGTTCTCCTAATGCTTCGCTTGTACAAAGCCAGACTCTGGGGGATAATGTTTTTGACACCTTTGTGGAGTTTTGTGGAAATAAGAGGTATAGAGATGTTGGCTGGTTGTTGTTAGATACACTGGATACATTAAGGAGTAAAAAGGATGGGCTTAAGGCTTCAAATGAGAAGCTTAAGTGCCATCTGACAGATGTAGAAGTTTCTACGAGTATCCTGAATGAAAATCTTATTTCCTGTAGCCATAGACTTGAGATCTCCGAAAGTCAGACTCAGAATTCTATTAGAGTAGCGGCTTTATAATGTAAACTGAAATCTCAGTCTTGCATGGTGTCTGCCATTAAAGTGAGGGCGTTGATTGGAAAGAAGTGGGACCCTGAAAAATGGGATGGTGACATATGGATTGATAATGATGTCGCAGGTGAGGTTGAAACCCTAGGTCATGCTGAGTCTTCCCTAGATAACCCTGTAATAGTCTGCCCTGAGGACATAGCTGCCCCCCCCTCCAGCCTGCCTTGAGGAGTTAGCCACCCAGCCTCCTCCTGAAGGGATTAGCCCTAGAGTGATTAATCCTGTTTCACCAGATGAAACTGCAAATGAATGCCCTGAAGCAAATGGCTTGGAAGATATTTCTAATTCTTTTCATGACCCACCCCCATCACCCCTCATTTCTTCCAGACTTATAACTAGGCTAAAGTCACACATGAAGAGGTCCGTTATACTCCAAAAGAACTAGTTGAATTTTCCAAATTCTATAGACAGAAATCAGGGGAATATGTGTGGCAATGGATTTAAAGGGTGTGGGATAATGGTGGAAGGAATATAAGGCTGAATCAGGCTGAATTTATGGATATGGGCCCAGTAAGCAGAGATTCTGCATTCAGTGTTATAGCTCGAGGGGTTAGAAAAGGAATTAACCATTTGTTTGGATGGTTAGTTGAAAAACATGGATCAAAAGGTGGCTGACATTACCTGAGGTTGAAATGCCAGAACTGCCCTGGTATAATGTACATGAGGGGATCCAGAGGCTTAGAGAGATTGGAATGTTAGAGTGGATTTATCATGGAAAGCCTGCTCTTACACCCCAGGAATGTACAGAGGATGCACCTTTTACCAGAACAGTGAGAAATAAATGTGTGAGACTAGCGCCATCATCCCTAAAGAGCTCTGTAGTTGCACTTTTCTGTAGGTCAGATATTACTGTAGAAACTGCTGTCACTGAGCTGGAATCCTTAAACGCAATGGGAATAATCAGATCCCGAGTTGACAGAAGCCAGGTGGCAGCACTTAATAGCCAAAGACAGTCTATTATAATAGACAGCAAACTCAAAGCAGGAGTCAAAATTATATGACTCATGGAGATTTATGGCACTGGCTAGTGAATCATGGGTTACCTAGAAATACAATAGAAGGGCAGTCTACTAAATTTTTGTTCAAGCTGTATAAACAAAAGAGTGCTAGGTCAAGTGAACAGAAGTCTAACCTGAATTACAGCAATACAGAGTCATGGCCCCTTAATCAGTTTCCAGACTTGAGACAGTTTATAGACCCAGAGCCCCTTGAATGAAGGGGAGGCCAGGTCCTTTTGGGGGAGAAGCCTGTCACACTGCCACAAATTTATACTGTTAATCTTCCTCCAAGCCTTCCCCAAGGAGATCGATGGCCTTTTACCAGGGTAACTGCATTGGGGAAAAGGAAATGATCAGATATTTCAGGGATTATTAGACATTGGCTCAGAAGTGACATTAATTCCAGGGGACCCAAAACATCACTCTAGTCCACCAGTCAGAGTGGGGGCTTATGGAGACCAGGTGAACAATGGAGTTTTAGTTCAGGTCCATCTCATAGTGGGTCCAGTGGGTCCCTAGACCCATTCTATGGTTATTTCCCCAGTTCCAGAATGTATAATTGGACTAGACATACTGAGCAACTGTCAGAATCCCCACATTGGTTCTCTAACTCATGCTGTGAGGGCTATTATGGTGGGAAATGCCAAGTGAAAGCTACTAGAGCTGCCCCTATCTAACAAAACAATAAATCAGAAGCAATACCAGATTCCTGGAGGGATTGCAGAGATTACTACCACTCTTAAGGATGTAGGGGTGGTGATTCCCACCACATCCCCATTCAACTCTCCTATTTGGCCTGTGCAGAAAACAGATGGGTCTTGGAGGATGACAGTGGATTATCGTAAACTCAACCAGGTGGTAACTCCAATTGCAGCTGCTGTTCCAGATGTGGTATCATCACTTGAGCAAATCAATACATTCCCCTTTGGGGATATGCAGCTGTTGATCTGGCAAATGCCTTTTTCTCAATAACTGTTAGTAACAACCACCAGAAACACTTTGTTTTCAGCTGGCAAGGTCAGCAATATACTTTCACAGTCCTACCTCAGGGGTACATCAACTCTCTAGCCCTATGTCATAATCTTGTCCACAGGGACCTTGATTGTTTCTCCCTCCCACAAGACATCACACTGGTCCATTATATTGATGATATCATGTTGATTGGACCTAGTGAGCAAGAAGTAGCAACTACTCTAGACTTACTGGTAAGGCATTTGCATGTCAGAGGATGGGAGATAAATCCAACAAAAATACAGGGGCCTTCCACCTCAGTGAAATTTCTAGGTTTCCAGTGGTGTGGGGCATGTCAAGATATCCCTTCTAAGGTGAAGGATAAGTTACTGCATCTGGCCCCTCCTGCGACCCAAAAAGAGGCACAATGCCTAGTTGGTCTCTTTGGATTTTGACGACAACATATTCCTCATCTGGGTGTACTACTCCAGCTCATTTATCAAATGACCAGAAAAGCTGCTAATTTTGAGTGGGGACCTGAACAAGAGGAGGCTCTGCAACAGGTCCGGGCTGCTGTATAAGCTGCTCTGCCACTTGGGCTGTATGATCCAGCAGTTCCAGTGGTGCTGGAAGTGTCATTGGCAAATAGAGATGCTGTCTGGAGCCTTTGGCAGGCCCCTATAGGAGAATCACAGTGCAGACCCTTAGGATTTTGGAGCAAAGCCTTACCATCTGGTGCAGATAACTACTCTCCTTTTGAGAAGCAGCTTTTGGCCTGCTACTGGGCCTTAGTAGAAACTGAACACTTAACCTTGGGCCACCAAGTTACCATGAGACCTGAGTTGCCTATCATGAGCTGGGTGTTGTCTGGCCCACCAAGCCATAAAGTTGGGCGTGTGCAGCAGCACTCTATTGTAAAATGGAAATGGTATATACGAGATAGGGCCTGAGCAGGTCCTGAAGGCACAAGTAAGTTACATGAAGAAGTGGCCCAAATGCCCATGGTCTCTACTCCTTCCACATTGCCTTCCCTTTCCCAGACCAGAGCTATGGCCTCTTGGGGAGTTCCTTACAGTGAACTGACTGAGGAAGAGAAAACTTGGGCCTGGTTTACAGATGGTTCAGCACAATATGCAGGTACCCCCCGAAAGTAGACAGCTGCAGCACTACAACCCCTTTCTGGGGTATCCTTGAAGGACATTGGTGAGGGGAAATCCTCCCAGTGGGCAGAACTTCGAGCAGTGCATCTGAAGTTCATTTTGCTTGGAAGGAGAACTGGTCAGAGGTGCGTTTGTATACTGAGTCATGTGCTATTGCTAATGGTTTTGCTGGATGGTCAGGGAATTGGAAAGACCATATTGGAAAATTGGTGCAGAGAGGTCTGGGGAAGAAGTATGTGGATAGACCCTTCTGAGTGGGCTAAAAACATGAACATATTTGTGTCCCATGTGAATACACACCAGAGAGTGACTTCAGCAGAGGAAGGTTTTAATAATCAAGTGGAGAAGATGACCCATTCTGTGGATACCAGTCAGTCTCTTTCCCCAGCAACTCCTTTCATTGCCCAATGGGCTCTTGAACAAAGTGGTCATGGTGGTAGGGATGGAGGTTATGCATGGGCTCAGCAACATGGACTTCCACTCACCAAGGCTGACTTGGCTACCAGCAGCTACTAGTCTGCTAGCAGCAGAGACCCACACTCAGCCCCCGATATGGTACCATTCCGAGAGGTGACCAGCCAGCTACATGGTGGCAGGTTGATTACAATGGACCATTCCCTTCATGGAAGGGGCAGCTATCTCTCCTAACTGGAACAGACACATACTCTGGATATGGGTTTGCTTTCCCTGCACACAGTACTTCTGTCAAAACTACCATCCATGGGCTTACAGAATGCTTTATCCATCGTCATGGTATTCCACACAGCATTGCTTCTGATCAAGGAACACACTTCACAGCAAATGAAGTGCGGGAATGGGCACATGCTCATGGAATTCTCTGGTCTTACCATGTTCCCCATCATCCAGAAGCAGCTGGATTGATAGAACGGTGGAATGGCCTTTTGAAAACTCAATTATGGTGCCAACTAGGTGGCAGTACCTTGAAGGTATCACTGTGGCTTTATAATAAGCTTTGAAATCAGGAAGGGTTAATCTTCCCACTTTGCTCTTCTTTTTAAAGATCTTTTTAGCTGTTTGGGGTCTTTTTCCCTTCCAAATGAATTTGGTAACTAGCTTTTCCAAGTCTTCAAAATAGACTGTTGGAATTTTTATTGGGCTTGGATGGATTGGACTTGGGTGGGTGGGGTTCAGTCGCATGGGGTGTTGGGGGTTGGATTGCAGTCCAGTGGTAGTGTGAGTGGTTGGGGTGCATTCAAGGCATGTGGCTTTGCTTACTTTCTAGTTCCCATCTCCCTGTCTCCTGAACTTTATTTTGAAAAGGAAATTCAGCAGTATATGAAAAGGAAAATATGTCATAACCGAGTTGATTAATTTCAGGAATATGAGGTTGTTTTAACATTGAACAGCAATAAAATTCAAGAGATTATTTGAGGATACTAGTCTATGATTGTGTAAATGGATGCAGAATATGTATCTCATAAACTTTGACATCCATTCATAATTTTTTTTACAGTAACAAATTAAGACAAGATGGGGCTTTTCTTAACCTGATAAAGAATTTCAACTAGAAACCTATAGCAAATACATATATGGGGTAATGTTGAAAGCTTTTCCTTTGGGATTCGGAACAAGATAAGGATATGCATTATAACATCCTTTTTCAGTGTTGTATTTGAAATCCTAGCCAAAGAAAACCATCACTAACCTAATAAATAAATCGATGAATAAAAAGTAAAGGATTGAAAAGTAAGAAATTGTCTTAATACAGTTTCAACATTGTGTATGTTGAAAATTTAGGTAAATCTACAGATAAGTTTTAAGAATGAGTGAGTTTAACAAGTTGATGGATGCACAAAAATATATAAATATAATTCATTTCTGTATATTAGTAGTAACAAGTAGTAAATGGAAATATTTTTTAAAGATACTCTTTACAATAGTATGAGAAACATGTAATGACCTAGTAATAGTGTCCATAGAAGATATATGTCTTCTATGTAGAAAACTATAAAACATTATCAAGAGAAGTTAAACAGACCTGACTAAATGAAGGTCATTGATTTGAAGACCTAGTATTGTCAAGATGTTCCTTTTCCTGAAGTTGATATACAGATCAATGCATTTAAACTCTCACAAGTTTTAAGTTTGTCTGCTTGTTTGTTTGTGGTGGGATTCAATAAGTTGTTTCTAAAATTTATATGACAGTATAAAGGATCAAGAACAGGAAGGTACTCTAGAGGAACTACTTGTAGGGAGCACTTGTATTGTCAGACATCAAGATTTTTTTTTTAATAAAGATTCAAAAATTAGCAAAGGAAGAATAAATAGCTGATGGAATAAATGAGTAAGGAAGAGACCCATACATATATGGATTCTTAATTTATGACAAAGCTGGCACTACAGAACAATGAGAAAAGAGCAGTCTTTTTAGAAAGACGTTATGTCAGAGAGCCATATGGAAAAAAAATTATAAAACCTGAACTCTTAACATCTAACACACAGATCAATTCCGGATGGATTGTAGATGTAAAAGCAATACCCAAAGCAAAGTTTTTAGGAGATAATACAGGAAAATATCTTCATAAATTTTATATAGGAAAGGATTTCTTACAAAGGACATAAAAAGCACTACTTGTAAAGGAGAAGACTGATAAATTTGATTACATTAAAATTCAGGAGTTTTCCACCTCATAAGGTAATAATCAGCGTCGAGAGATAAGCCAATCTTCAGGTTGGAAAAGATTTTACAACACATGTAACTGACAAAGACTTATATCCAAATTCTAAAAAACAAACAAACAAACAAACAAAACACCAAACTACTCCAAATCAGTAAGCAAAATAATAACAACAACAATAATAATAATAATAGTGGAATGAGCAAGAGAGTTGAATAAGCACTAAGAAATGAGTATAGCATTGAATAAGCACTAAGAAATGAGTATAGCCTTATAATCAGTAAACATGTAGATATTCCCAACCTCATTAGTAATCAGGGCAAAGAAAATTAAAACCATGATAAGATAATATTACCCACTCTACCAAATGCCTAAATGAAAAAATGTCGGTCAATATGCAGTTATAAAGCAACTAGGAATTCTCATACATTGCTGTTGAGAGTTTAAATTTGGAAAACTTTGATATTAAGTACTAAAAAGAAGATACTGTATCTCAGATTCCACTGCTAGGTATATGATCAGTAGAAATGCAAGTTTGTATATACCAGGAGACATGGACAAGAATGTTCATTGTAGCATATTCATAATAGCTCTGAATTAGGAATAACCTAAATGTTCAACTGTAAAATGGATAAATAAGTTGTATTACAGTTATACACCGGAATGCTATTCAGCAGTCAGAATGAACGATGTACAAGGCACATGCAGTGATGTGGATGAATCATGTGTATGAAGTATTAATTGGAAAAAAGCCAGACAGGAAGAAATTCATACTATGCGATTCCTTTTTTTATAAAGTTCAAGAAGCAGGCCAAACTAAAATAAAATGTTTAGGGATTGATGCTTTAGTGATAAAAACCTTTTGGTGGGATGCAGGATCATGTCATAAGGAGGAGGTACCAGGAGAACTTCCAGAATTATAGCAAGATATTATTGACCTAAACACACTAATGTCCCAAGTGTTATGTGTTAATTCACTAAATTGTATATTTTTGGTTTGTTCTTGTATCAGTAAGGGTCTCAAAAGGAAACAGATGGCACACTTAAATTAGAATAATTCAAGGAGTGCTTACTAGGGTCTAATGATAAAAGGGGACCTTTGTTCCTATAGGCTCTACATAGTCAGTTTGGATGGAATCTGTAGAGAACAGCCACTGGGACAGAGAGCAGGGTGGAGAAGGGAAAAGAAGCAAATTGGTTTTTTAGCACCCTGCATTTTTCTGTCATATTTTATATTAAAAAAAATTTTTTTTAAGGGTCTGAGCTTTGCAGTTGGCAAGAACACTTTGCTTCTTGCAGTCTGTTTCCATGAGTATTTTTGTCCTTTAGACACTTTGAGCTTTGAATCTTATTTGTGAATTGCTTCATAACTGATAGGTTGTGGGAGTTATGTAAAGTACATATTGTAAACAGTTAATGTTAGTTCTTCTTGTCTTTCTCCTCTCTGAAATGTCCTTCTGTTTTTTGCTCCATATTTAGATTATTTCTATCTTTGGACTGGGATCCAAATGGAAAACTGGTGTTTGAGCTGTACTTATATCACTAATAAATTGCATTATCTTAAACAAGTTTCCTAATTTCTCTGATTTTTATTCTACCCAATTGGAAAAAAGGGAAGGTTGAACTAGGCTTTTTCCAAGGGTTCTTCCACTCTGACTTTGTGTAATTCTAAGGGATTCCTTTTCATTCTTTTCAGTGCAGTGAGACTTTTATCTTTGGTTGCTCTCTGAATTTTTCTGAGACATATGTGTCAGCCAGCAAAATAGAACTTTGGAAGTCATTGCCCTAACTTTTTTTTTTCAATTTTTATTAATAAAACCAATCAACACACATTCTTAACATATGAACATTCCATACTTGGCGTGCAATCAGTGGCTTACAATATCATCACATAGTTGTATATTCATCACCATGATCATTTCTCAGAACATTTATATCACTCTAGAAAAAGAAAAAAGAAAAAACTCATACATACCATACTCCTTACCACTCCCTCTCATTGACCACTAGTATTTCCCTCTACCCATTTTATTTTAACATTTGTTCCCCCTATTATTTATTTTTAATCCGTATTTTTTGCTCATCTGTCCATACTGTAGATAAAAGGAGCATCAGAACAAGGTTTTCATAATCACATAGTCACTTTATGACTATGAAACCTATGTCATTATACAATCATCTCAAAGAAACGTGGCTACTGGAACACAGCTCTACAGTTTCAGGCACTTCCCTCTAGTCTCTCTAATACACCTTAAACTGAACAGGGGTTATCTATATAATACATAAGAATAACCTCCGGGATAACCTCTCGACTCTATTTGAAATCTCTCAGCCGCTGACACTTTATTTTGTCTCATTTCTCTCTTTCCCCCTTTCAGTCGAGAAGGCTTTCTCAATCCCTTAATGCTGAGTCCCAGTTTGTTCTAGGATTTCTGTCCCATGCTGCCAGGAAGGTTTATACCCCTGGGAGTCATATCCCACGTAGAGAGGGGGAAGGCAGTGAGTTTGCCCTAACTTTTTAGAGCAAAGTAGTGATTAATAGGAAACATGTATGAAAACTTTAATGTTTCCAGGATTCGTTTAATAAAATCTCATCCCAGAGAGAAAAGCCTTGAATGTGTCTGCTGGTGTTTGGGGCTTACTCTAAACTCAAGACACTCATACTCTGATGGCATCATGTTAATTCCTCGCCTTTGTTCTTTTTTCATCATTTACCTTTATTGTATTATTGTTCTTTAGTGTATATTTTTACCTTATTTTTAAGTTAACTTATTCCCTTTAACATTTTATTTACTTTTTCTTTAGAAGTTTATCTTTTTCGAGTAGATTGTTCTAATTAATTTGCCTATCTATTTTTAACTCGTTTTCCTTTTAAAACCACTACTTTTATATATGGCAAGTAGAAAGTACATCTGCAACAGAGATGAGGTCTAAGGATCACCTACATCTGAGCTTGAAAGGCTGCTACTCTTGGCATTCTTGGTGGAGAAGAACCTCATGTAGATATCATCATCAGCCTACAGAGGAAGACATAAAAAGTGTGTGGGTTTTCTTCTTTGTTTGTTTTGCTTTAGTAATAAAATTGATCTGGGTTGCTCAGAAGACCTGCTTACCAGAGTTCTCCCTCTTACACAAATAAATCTAGCTCCAGGGATAAATTTTTGGAACAATGTTGTCTTCTTGCAAATACTTATTGTATGGATATTCTTTATGAGAAGTTTATGGCCTTTGGCCCAAACGTCTCTTACTATCAGCCAGCCATGCATTCTAAATAGAATCTTAAAAAAGGGAAGGAAATAGGTAGGTACTACCACCCTCAGGAATCTACAGGACAACCACAAGAGTGTTTTGTTGGATAAAGAGACACAGACTCTTAGGTTGCTTTATCTTGCCTCTCATATAGGATTAATTCTTCTAACATTAATGTAACACTTTATTTAGTATCAGCAATCATCAGTTTTTAGAACTGGGACTAAGAGGTATCTATAACATCTTTTACATTTGTATTGTTACTGATCCCTTGATTGTACTCTTATTTATGTCTTGTATTATTATTTTGTGTTGCTCTGTTTTTTGTTTTTTTTTTATAAGCTGTGTGTTTTACTTTTCTTTATTTTTTAGGACCATCTTACTTTTTAAAAAAAATTTATTTATTTATTAATTTAAAAAAATTAACAACAAACGAAGCAAAAATTAACATGTGATCATTCCATTCTACATATATAATCAGTAATTCACAATATCATCACTTAGTTGCATATTCATCATTTCTTAGAACATTTGCATCAATTCAGAAAAAGAAATAAAAAGACAACAGAAAAAGAAATAAAATGAAAACAGAAAAAAAAAGATTAAAGATTATACATACCATATCCCTTACCTCTCGCTTTCATTGATCACTAGCATTTCAAACTAAATTTATTTTAACATTTGTTCCCCCTATTATTTATTTTTATTCCATGTGTTCTATTCGTCTGTTGACAAGGTAAATAAAAAGAGCATCAGACACAAGGTTTTCACATTGTGAAAGCTATATCATTATTCAATCATCTTCAAGAAACATGGCTAATGGAACACAGCTCTACATCTTCAGGCAGTTCCCTCCAGCCTCTCCATTACTGTGTTGCTCTTGTTAAAGGACCCAGCACAAACATCTTCAAATATTTCGGTATACCTGGCATAATGCTTCACCCACAGAAGGCCCTTAATAAATAAGTTCATGAATTTGTTTGACTAGGGTTTGTGTTTTTCTTTTTCTATGAGAACTCTGCTATGTCCTGAAAAAATGAATGCCTAATGTTTCAGGTAGATGTAATCACAAAGACATACAAAGCAAAAGAATGAGACCAAAAAAAAAGATAGATTAAATTCCTAGTAAATACCAGCTAAGTTTTAGATATGGCCGCAATGCCTGAGGACTCAGAGCTTTTAGGCGGAGGAGGTTGATTGGCAATATTGCTGTCCATTAGTTTGGTAGACATTGTTGAGTGGTCACTAGGATATAGAGATGAGGGTCTCTATCTTAGAAATTACGGTATAGAAAGTCTGATAGATATGGAAGTAAATACATTTATCAGTGTGGTTTATGATTATTAAAAACTCTAATATATTTCCACTAGAGATAAATCAAGACTGGACCTAAGAAAGAACAAGGTAGTATATTAGAAGTCAAGCTGAAATTTATGTTTAAGGGGGGTTCTGGATTCCATTAAAGAAAAGGATGTGATTTTCCTTGACATACATTTTATGTAAAGGAAAAATGCCTAAGTTTCCCATGTCATTTAGAGATCTAGTGATTGGAGGGTGGTATATATACTGGATGGTCTCTCAGTGAGTCCAAGTTTACCAAAATAAATAAGGCATTGTTGAGTTGGCTTCAGACCAAAATCTGGTGTCATTTGTATTTGATAGATCAGTAATATGGTTTACTTAAAGAGGGGATTGATATTTTCTGTGTGCTGTTAGTCATGTAAGAAATATTTACTTAATGAGTCCATGGAATATTATTTCATGTCTAATGTTCAACTCTATAGACTCTAAAAGAAAAGTTACATATAGAAATACAAATAGGCATAGTTAAAACATGTGATACCTGACTATCTAGATTATATTTAGATAAAATTCTCAATTATATGGTACAATTACAGAACAGGACAGATAAAATGAGGTGGTAATTTCCTGTTATACAGAATATAAGCCACAGGAGTATGAGAATTAGATCAGTGTGGTCTGGAGTCATTCATATTTGCAAAAGGTCTATTTAAGTAAAGTATTTACCTTTATTTTTTTATTTTTTATTTTTTTATTAACGGAAAGAAAAAAAAAAGAAATTAACACAACATTTAGAAATCATACCGTTCTACATGTGCACTTAGTATATTCTTAACTATAAGCAAGATCATGATTAGTGAATTTGCAGCCATAAGTTTTCATGAATGCCAGTATGTGCTGTGATCTATGTTCAGCCTTGTAAGTTAGACTTAGTAAATCTTCACTGAGTGCCCACAATAATGCTGTGATAGTTGTGATGAAACATCAAGTTTTTGATGAAATTAATTAGCTGTGATGTACTAATAAATACTGAAACATAGATAATACTATAATATAAAGTGTCCTAGTAGCATCAAGTTTTCAGGTTGGTAAATTTGCTCAGCATTTACTTTGTGCCAGGGACATGACATAGTCCCTATCTCTAAGGTTTTCACTCCAGAAATACTTATTCTTGGATCCACATACCACCAACGACTTATGAATAGGCTTCTGAAATGACTTGAAGTATTTGTGGGTATGAATGTAGATGCATTTTCTTAACTTTTTATTTTGAAGTAATTTCAAACTTACAGAACATTTGCAAAAATAATACAGCTTCCATTCAGAGAATTCCAACATATCCCCACCCTCCAGATGCGTGGTTCTACCAATTTTAACTTTTTGCCATATTTACTATATAATTCTGTCTATCTGTCTGTCAATCTATTCTATATTCTGGACATCTGAGAGCAGGTTGCACATATCTTCCTTGAACACATTCCTTCAGACAAGGATATTCACTTACATAATCACTTTAATGGAAGTTATCAAGTTCAAGAAATTTAATATTGATATAAAGCTTATTTTCTATATTGTGAATTTTTATGACTCAATAATGTCACTGAATCTTTTCTCTTCCATCTTAGATCCTACCCAGCCTCATGTATTGTGTTTGTCATCTCTTTAGTTTTTCTTTCTTTTTTTTTCAATCATAGAAATATATAGTATAACTCTTCCCAGGCAATCCCTCCTAAGCATGTCATTCAGTGGGATTAATCACATTCACAATGTTGAAGTACCCTCATCAGTATCCATTGCTAGAACTTTCCCTTCACTCAAATGGAAGCTATGCATGCATATTGCATTCACTCCCTATAGTCCTTGCCCCCCCACCCCTGGTAACCTGTACTCTCCTTTCTGCCTATTAGTTTGAATATTCTCTGATATTTTCTTTGAGGTTACCATTAGGCTTAAATTTTAAACATCACACATATATAACAGTCTCGTTTGCTTTGATACCAACTTAAGTTCAGTAGCATACATCAACTATATTCTTAAACTCCTCCACACCTGACCCACCTTTATGTAATTCTTGCCACAAGTTAAGTATTTCTACATTATGTGTCCAAAACTATTGATTTGTCATTACATTTTATTTATGCATTTGCCTTTTAGATCCTGTAGGAAGTAAAAAGTGGAGTTATATGTTAAAAATATATAAGGATTCTGGTATTTATATTTAGCTGCATTATTATCTTTACCAGAGATCTTTTTTCTTCATATAGCTTTAATCAATTGTCCAGTGTCCTTTCCTTTCAACCTGCTGAACTCCCTTTAGCATTTCTTATAGAGTCAGTCTAGTGGTGACAAAATCCCTCAGCTTTTGTTTATCTGGGAATGTCTTAATTCCTTGCTCAATTTTGAAATATATTTGGTTGGCAATTACCTTATTGCCTGTTTGGTTTCTGATGAGAAATCAGCACTTAATCTTTTTGAGGCGTCTTTGTATGTGACATGTTTCTCTCTTACAGCTTTCAGAATTCTCTTTGTCTTTGGAATTCAGCAGTATGATTATAGCATGGTACAATATGGATCTATTTGGGTTTATTCTGTTTGGGCTTCATTGACCTTCTTGGATATTTATATTAATCTCTTTTGTTAAATTTGAGAGTTTACAGCTATTATTTCTTTGAATATCTTAGCCTCCTTCTGTCTGTCTGCTTCTAGGATTTCCACAATGATCTATTGTTACACCTCATGGTGTCCCATAGGTTCTACATGTTTTGTTTGTTTGTCTTCATTCTTTCCTTTTTCTGCTCCTCAGACTGGATGATTTCAATCACCTTATCTTCATGTGCACTGATTCTGCTAGCTTCAGTCTGCTATTGAATCCCTCCAGGGAATTTTTAATTTCTATTACTGTGGTCTTCAGTCCTGTTTGGTTCCTTTTCATAATTTCTGACTCTCTTGATATTCTCTCTTTGTTTGTGTTAGTTAGATTCAGTTGTCAACTTGGCCAGGTGAGCATACCTAATCTTGTTGCTGCGGACATAAGCCAACAGTACGTGAACCTCATCTGTTGCCAATTACATCTGCAGTCAGCTAGGAGGCGTGTCTGCTGCAATGAGTGACATTGGACTTAATTGGCTGGTGCTTAAATGGGAGATTGCAACGTAGCACAGCTAAGCAGCTCGGCATTCCTCATCTCAGCACTAGCAGCTCAGGCCAGGCCTTTGGAGATGCAGAAAGAAGTCACCCCGGGGAAAGTTGTTGGAACCCAGGGGCCTGGAGAGAAGATCAGCAGAGACCATCCTGTGCCTTCCACGTAAGAAAGAACCTCAGTGGAAAGTTAGCTGCCTTTCCTCTGAAGAACCAACAAAATAAATCCTCTTTTATTAAAAGCCAATCCATCTCTGGTGTGTTGCATTCCGGCAGCTAGCAAACTAGAACATTGTTCATCTATCATTTCCTAATTACCATTAGTTCTTTGTCTATGTTTTGCTTTAGCTCTTGAGCTTATTTAGGACCATTTTAAAAAAGTCTTTGTCAGGCATATCCCAGGTTTAATCTTCCTCACTGTAGTTTCTAATGCTTTAATCTTCTTGAGTCATCACTCCCTGTTTCTGTTACATTTTGTAATCTTTTGTTGAAACCTGGACGTTTTGATATCTTAATGCATTGCTAGAATTTAAACTCTGAGGCTTCTGTTTCTTAAGTTTGTATCCAGTTAATGTTATAGCAGGACATTCCTTGAATGTCAGGAGCCTTAGGTGATTCAGTATCTACACTGGAGACTGCCCTGTAGATGGTTGGGTTGCTTCACTTTCCCCTGTGCTATGTTTCTTCTTGCACTTGCCTTCTCTAAGCTTTCGTACTACATTGGTTTGATTCTGTTCTTTCTTCTTCCAGGTTTGCTTTTATTTAGGAACTCTGCAAGTTTCTTTCATGCTCTTAATCTCAGTCTATACACACACATGTATATTTGTATGTAAATGAAAAACAAGTTTTACAGAACTAAATAAAGGAAACATCAGGGACTATTAAAAATAATGGATTCTTGATAAAAATAATGGAGCCTGCCATACGGGAGACCCAGGTTTAATTCCCGGCCCATGTACTCCCCCCCTCAAAAAACAAACAAGCAAACAAAATAACCTAAACAAGCAAAAATTCAACAAATGGTGCTGTAATAATGGGATACTCACATGGAAAAAGAATGAAATGTGACCCTTCCATATAGCATACAAAATAATAATAATAATAATAATAATAATAATAATGCAGATTCTCGGATTCCAGGAGGATTAGACGTAAAAGATAATAAGCTAGTTTTCAAAGAAAAGAGAAGAGTATGATAATTGAATGAAAAAAGGGATATTCTGGGCAATTGGAATAGTCTGTGTCAAGACTTTAAAATGAAAGTATTTGGGCAAGATAAAATTTTTGTATCAGAGAAGTTGATTGCATTTATTTGATGTGGGAATACTTGCTCAATTAATTTAAAATGAAATGGTTTTAGATTTCTCGTGTATGCTATCAGGTTTTTTGACTCTTGCATGATATCTATCTCAAGGTTGCTTTGATAAACATTGTGCTTTTACTGCCATCTGCAGATGATTATTCAGTCTTTTATCTTTTGACCTTACCTGATTGAAAGTTTGTTGAAATTGAAATGATTTTTTAAAATAAACTTCTCATGGGATTGATAGAAGATAATAAAATAATTTTAATGTTAATTCATAAATCTATATTATATAATATTATGTAATAGATATACTCATTCCTTTGAAACATTTTGGCTTATAGACCATTTCTGGAACTTTTAAGCATCCTGTCTTTTTAAAGGAAAAAGTTTTCCTCTGAAGGGCTATATATGTACAGGAAGATTATATTTTTAGTGTTATTTGTACCTGATACTCTATAAAGAGATAAATATACAGGGGGTCTTGGGACAAATTTGGTATGGTCTTAGGCCTGTCCGTTCATAACAAAAAACTGATGATAAGGTTGAATTTAAAAGCTTTAGAATAGAGTCTGGGGTAGATTTTCCTCTGTAAAATCAATGGTCTTTTGGGGACCTTTCCCAAAGTAGTATTTGCTATTAGTGCTCAATCCTTTTACTTACTCCAGGAGGGTGTAAAATAAGGCAAGAAGCAGCAAGCTTTATTCCAGAATCAGAGCTCACTTCAGAGTCTTATATTGTTAGTGTTGCTTTCTTATGCTCCGAAAATCATTTGCCTGTATACTTACAATAATAGGAAAGGGAAAGAATAACATTTGCCTTTGATAGGTATCCTGTTCTGTGCTCTGTTCTGATTATTATGAAAATATAGTGGGTTTGCTCATCACATTTGCAAAATTACAAAACCTAAGAGGTAGAAGCTAAGCTCTTGTAACGGAACTTAAACGTCTATTTCTCCTTTGTAACAACCCTGTGGGTAAGGCAGGCATTGTTCTAGGAGGCCTTCTAGGGACTGAGCTTGCAGGGCTGCTCTGTTGTCCTCAACACATGATTTCCAAAGTTGCTCCCATTGTTACCATTTTCAGCCAACATGGAGGAAAGAAGGAAAGTCCAGGATAAAGAATTAATTTTAAAGCAGGTGCCTTACATGTTGCAAATATCGTTCCTGCTCACAGACCATTGCCCAGAATTTGGTCACATGGTAACACCTAGTCAGTCATAGGGGAGACTGGGAAATGTAGTCTTTAGCCTGACAGCCATGGACCCACAGTTAAGAAAGAAATGCAGGCTACTAGCAGTCTCCTCAAAAGGAGCAAGAGATAACATATCAAGTAGTTCATTCAACAAGTTACATTGATGGGTTCCATAAGTAACATTTTAAAAATAGGAGGGAGAGAACATAAAAACTAGAGGCACGGAATGGTATAATTATTGTTTTGACAGCAGTATGTTTGAAAAAGCCCAGGAGACTTGTGAAAAGGCATTAAATTCTAGTTAACACTAATTTGATCATAGAGGCCTTTTGTAGTATTACAACAAGCAACAACAAACTGTTTGATGGTCCTGGTCGACTGTGCACAGGCTTGCCATGGGAAAACAGTTGAAAGAACAAGATGTGCTTATTCGGTAGAGAAGAAAATGGGGGGCAGGAAAACTGTCTTCAGGAGCTTCCTCATAAAGAGGGATTAAAAATTTGGGATTGTGGGATGGGGTGTGGCATAGGGCAAATGAAGAAATTTGATTTGGGGCTTGGGATAAGGAGTTACCTTGTAGCAGTAAAAACTGTCCTAAGATGAAGTGATCTCCCATGGTAAGTACTGAATTCCTTATAGGAAAGAATTCTACTTAAGCAGAGGCTGAAAAATCACTGGGCAGGGATGCTTTCAAGGAAATAAAGACATTGGGTGGGTAGTACAAATGAAATCCCTGTAAAATCCCTTTAAATCTTCCTGAGCATCTTGGATCCTACACTCATCTTTATTGTGGAAGTTACAGGTAGGCTTAGGGAACTAGAGAAATTAATATGAGTCCAGCAAGGAAACAGAACAATTTCCAGGGAAGTTCTGTATAACTTCTTTTCTATAAAATTCATTAACAGGACATAATTTACGATATAATGAAGAGGTTTTATATTTTTCTATGTAAATGATTGATTTTACTTTCTTATAAGTGAAGAGTTTTCTAAAAAATTTTGAAGCATATATTTTAGAAAATATTTAGTAAATATTTAAAGAGGAACAGAATGAGAAAATCCTGACACCATTCAAATAAGGGTATAAATAAGATAAGAACTAAATACCAAATTGGTAGGATGACAGTTTTGAAACATTTGTGAAACAAAATATCCAAAATAAATTATATTTTCATATGTTACTAAGAATTCTTACAGAACTTTAATATCGATTATTTAAGCTTCCATGTTAAAGCTATTTTTCCCTTTCTGAAATGATCAACGGTCGAATAACTCCATTAACCCGTCATCACACTCTGAACCACCAGGTGGCTCTGTTATGCAGAATTTGATAGGAGTGGTAAACGTGCTTTGAAAGAAGTTTTATTAAATGGGAGCTCAAAGTGAGAAACATTTTTGTAGTAAAACAAATGAGAGAGGTGTTATACTTTATACCAACAGTTTGAGCAGTTTGGATATCGTGACTAGTTATTCTAACTACATATAGTGTAGTTAGAATTAATACTTGGTATTGTGTGTGTATTTATCTTTTTTCTGAAGTAGATGAGTATTTCAAATGCCATTGCTATAACAATAGTGAAGCTTATGTGATGTAAATTAACAATAATTTTAAGTTCTGATTATGAGTGGGCTATACACAGCATAATTCCAAATTCACAACTATGCAAGGTGAGGCAATGCCCTACTTGATTCTAATAATAATCTTAAGGGAAAAAATACTGTTATCTGAAAACAATTGCTCTAACCAAAGATAATTGAAAGCAGAGATTTTGTCATTAGGGGATACAGTAATATTGTTTCATCTGTTGTGCCTCTTTAAAGTCTTACATGAGATACAAGCTATTTTTGTAAGCAAAGTGACATGTATGTAAATGTTGATAAGAAAACAATTGTAATTTAGCAGTGTGATATTATAACTTACTAAAGTCATTGTTTTTGCCTTTCCAAGTTAATGTATTCTTGCTAATTCTTAGAAGCAGATGAAATGGCAGATTTAATAACTACTTCTTGTGATTTCTAAATCAACACCCAAGGGTATTAGTATCAACAATAAGTGAGTAAATAGAGGACAAGAGTCTGTACTCAGAAACAGTGATATAGAAATTGATGGTTGATGGTGCAAACGTACACATGAGTTCTAAGGAAGGATAAAAATAAGGAACAGGAAGCTAAAACCCTGAAAGGTGACTTTTACACTACTCTGTTTGTGTGTGCTTTTTATAACCTGGAAAATGTCCTAATGTTTTATGGTAAATTATTATTTGAAAAGCCAGTTTTAGGCATTTTATAGGGAAAGAAGGAAAAATTTTCACAATGAAAGGAGAACCTTGATAATTCCTTGAATAAAGTTATCAGTTAATAAATGTTTGAGTATGCGTGTATGAATGAATGAGCAAATTCGACATCACGTTTTACAAGAATGATCACCTCCTTCTGATTTCTCTATCACAGTTTGCCTTAAGTTCCTTATTGAACATATGTTTATTGAGCCCCTGCTTTATGGTTAGCACTGCTCTGGACACTAAGGATTCTGCATTGATCAAAACAGACAACATATTTGTCCTCATTGAATTTGCATTATGATTGGGATGAATGATAGTGAGCAATATAAAATATAATATATAGTATGTTAACTGACATATTCTGTGCATGCACACACACACGTAAAAACCTGGAAAGGGAAGTGCCAGGGTGTGAGTGGGGTTACAGTTTTCATCAGTATGCTCAGGAAAGGCCTCAGTGACATTTGAGCAGAGACTTGAGGGAGTCAAAAGAATAAGCCATGTGGAGATCTGAAATCTGAAATTCTTTCAGGCATAAGGAACTCTTAGTGCCAAGGCCCTTAGGTGACCTGACCTTGGGCAACTATGTGGCTGGAGCAGAGTGAGCAGGAGGAATAATAGGAGATAAAGTCAAGGAGGTAAGAAAAGTCACTGGGCTTTATTTGTACCTGTCCAAACTTTGCCTTTTACTTGGAGGGCAATCAGGAGCCATGACATGATTCTTTGTTGAATAGTGACAAATTAGTTTGTGCTGCTGTTTCATTAGAATTTCTCTTTCTTTAAAGAGGTATTTAGTCACCACAGTGAGATACCACTAACTAAAATGGTTAGAATTAAAAACAGAAAATAACAAGTGTTGTTGAGGATGTAGAGAAATTGAAACTCTTGAACATTGTTGGTGGAAATATAAAATGGTGCAGCTGCTGTAGAAAACAGTTTAGTGATTCCTCAAAAAGTAAACTTAGAATTGCCATATGACCTGGCAAGGTATTCAAAAGAATTGAAAGCAAGAACTCAGACAGATTTTTGTGCACCAGTACTTATAACTGCATTGTTTACAATAGCTCAAAGGTGGCAGCAACCTCAGCGTTCATCAACAGATGAATGGATAAACAAAATGTGGTATATACAATCAATAGAATATTACACAGTCAAAAAAGGAATGCAGTTCTTATACATGTGATAACATGGAAGAACCTTGAAGACATCATGTTATGTGAAATAAGCCAGACACAGAAGGACAGATATTATATTATTACACTTATACAAAACAAATAGAAGATGCAAATTCATAGACAGAGAAAGTGAATTACAGGCTACCAGCATCCAGGGTGTTCTCATATGCAAGCTGTTGGAATGTGATATACCAGAAACGGAATAACTTTTAAAAAGAGGAATTTATTAAGTTGCAAGTTTACATGCTTTAAAGCCATGAAAATGTCCAAATTAAAGCAAGCTATGGAAATGTCCAATTTAAGGCATCCAGGGAAAGATACCTTGGATTGAGAAGGCCAATGATGTTCAGGATTTCACTCAACTGGAAAGGCACATAATGAACATGGATGGCGGCATTTGCTTTCTCTCCAGACTTCTTGTTTCATGAAGCTCCCCTTCATGAAGCATATTCCTTCTTCATCTCCAAAGATCTCTGACTTTGTGGGCTCTGGTGACCATTTTCCAAAATGGTTCCCTCTTAAAGGGCTCCAGGAAGCAACCCCACCTTGAATGGGTGAGACACATCTCCATAGAAACCATCTAATCAAAAGTTACCACCACAATATGGTGGGTCACATCTCTATGGAAACAATAAAAAAGATTCTACCCAGCAATACTGAATGAGGATTAAAGAACATGGCTTTTCTGGGGTACACAAGATTCAAACTGGCACACAGGGCATAAGGGGAATGGAGAATTATAGCTTAATGGATATAGAATTTCCATTTGGGGTGATGGAAGAGTTTTAGTATTGGATGCTGATGATGGTATTATAACATTGTGAATGTAGTTAATGCCACTGAATAGTATGCTTGAAGATAGTTAAATAGGAAATTTTTCATTGTGTGTGTGTGTGTGTGTGTGTGTGTGTGTGTGTGTGTGCGCGTCTCTTTCTCTCTTACTTGTAAGGCCTAATACACTGTCAATCTCTATCCACTACCTATGACAGTGAACTCTGCTGATAACAGTGACATCCACCAAAGCACAGTAAGATAAGCATTCTTGGAAAATAATTAGTATCTGAGAAATTAGAGAATTATTAGGAAATTGAAAAGAAGGTTAGTGAAGTCTTTTGGCTATCTTCTAGGTCTCAAATTGTTTAAAAAAAGTAATCATTTTTGTACACATTTACAGTTTTCAAATTACTTTACTATTTGTAGTTAGACTATTAAGGGAGTTTCTGCCTCTTGTGATTTGTAATTTTTGATTGTGAACTAATTTTCAGTGGATTTGTTTGCTGTTGGGGTCCCTATATGCCTTATTAGCTCATGAAAGTATCCCTATAGAAGGGGCCTTGTGTTTGTTACTGATGAGGTTCAAGGAACTTTTGTGGTTCTGGACTAGCTTTTATGTTACATTCTTACCTTAGAATTCCCATACCATTGGAAGTGGGGGTAAATCTAGACTACAAATTCAGGTGTGGTGTAGGGCTTGATTTTTCATTTTTTGTGGGACTGTTTTTTCTTTCTCGAGTCTTTACATTCTCGAGTCAAATGTAAGCTATTTGCTGTTTCAGCAGACTGTGAATGGAGTATTTTTAGCCTTCTTTGTAAAAGGCAGAGGTCTTTGAGGGTCCCAGTTCAGTTCCAACTCTTCCTCTTTGTAATCTGAGGCCATGTCTTCTATGTTTGAAAGGCCTAAAAGTCCCAAAACCTAACCAGAGGTTGTGTCTCTCGAGTACCTGTGGGTCACTGAGGCAGCCAGCCCATGCTTAGTGTTTTTGCTTTGATTTCTTTGTTTCTGATATCCGGGTATATTATGGAAAATTTAAAGCATATACAAAAGTGGAGAGAAGACTGTAATGAACCCCCATTCTTTAGCATCACCCAGCTTCAAAAATGTAAAACTCATGGCCATTTATCTGTATCGTCACTCACTCTTACCTGATTATTAGGGACCTGTGTTAGAATCCCTTTGGCATATAAACCCAGGTGTAAAATAGCTGGGTCATAGGGTGTGTGTGTGTGTGTGTGTGTGTGTGTGTGTGTGCGTGCGTGCGTGCGTGTGTGTGTGTGTGTGTGTGTGTGTCTTATTGCCATATTGCTCCAGAATGGCTACCCTGATCTTTACACTCACCAGCAGTACCTTAGCATTCCCATCTTTACATTTCTTGTCAATACTTGGCATTATCCAAGTTTCTGATTTTTGCCAGTCTAATGGCTATAAAGTAAGAGTGGAAGAGATCAAACATCCCTTCATATGCCTTTTTTTTTTCTAGTGCGATTCACTCTTTTTTTTGATTTGCAGAAGGTCCTTGTATATTCTAGTTTTAGACATTGCAAGTATCTGCTATTAAACTGTCACCTGTCAGCTAACTTTGTTCATTGTGTTCTTCTTAAACTGAAATCCAGTTTTGATGTAATCCATTGTATCAGCATTTTAGTCATTTGGATTGTTTTAAGATTTTGTTTAGGAAGTCTTTTCTTATTCTTTGTTACTTAGACTTTTCTCTTAATTCCTACTATTAATATTATGATTTTACTTTTCACATGAAGGTCTTTATGTAGAGCCTGCCTTTGTATACTTTGTTAGTTAGGTACTTCCTAACATACTAAGAACCTCTTTTCCTAGGACCATTGACTAAACAATCTGTTCATTGATATGTGCTGCCAGGTTTTGATGAAGACATAGTGTGTATTTGCCTCTGCACTCTCTATTTTATTCCATTTGTCTATTTGTCTGTACATGTATCCATAGTCTACTATTTTTAAAAAACTATTTTACCTTGCAGTTATCTTAATTTGGGGAATAAACAGTCACCCTTTTTTTGTTCATCTGCTTCAAGATTAACCTAACCATTGACTTTTATTCTTCCATATAAATTTTAGGGTAAGTTAATCAGTTATCTCTAAAAATTTACCTGGAATTTGTTTGAGATGGCATCGAATTTATAGATTGATTTGGGGGAGAACTGACACCTTTATTAAGCTGTTCCATTCAAGAGAATGGAGTAGCTCTCCATTTATTTATAACATCTTCTGATATTTATTAGATTTAAAAATTTTCAGGTAGGGATCTTGTGTATTCCTAGATACCACAGTTTTTATGATGAGTAACATTTTACCTATTTGTTATGTTTCCTAAATGTGGTTATAGCTGAAGAAGGGGAATGTTGTTGATTTTTCTAAGTTGATCTCACATCTGACAGCCATATTAAACTCTTTAATTCTGTTCTTTTTTCTAGGTAAAGACTTATTTACTTGCAAATAACAAAGTTTTTATTTTTTCCCTTCTAAATCTGAAACATCTTTATTTTTCTTATGTAATTTGGGTCAGGAACCTGAGTATTATATTCAGCTATAGCATTCTGAGTGAGCATATAAAGATTGTTAAGTATAAAGTTTACCTGAGGTGTTTTTTTTTTTTTTGTATGTTTTTCAAAATTGTGAAATATATAAAAAGAAAAACACAAATGTACAATTTAACAAATAATTTAAAACACCCACTCATTACTATTTAAGGCTAGAAATAGAATATTGCTAATATCCCCCAAAATTTTCTGTTTGTCCCATCTTCCTCTCTTCCCCTGGAAGTAACCTCTACCCTGATAGTGTGGTAATTATTTCTATACTGTTCTTCATTGTTTACCATCTATGTATATACAGTCCTAAAGTGTTATTCAGTTTTACTGACTTTTGATCTCTTTATAGAGTCATACCATACTTTTTTTTTTTTTTCTTGTTTTTTTGGTCAGGTTTATTATGGTTTAATTTACACACAGTAAAATTCTGTTTTGTTTTTTTTTTTTTTGCTGGTGGGGGGAGTTCAGTTATATAAATTTGATGAATACATGTAGTAGTAAAACCATCACCACAAGCAAGACAGAGAACATTTCTATCACCTTAAAAAGTTGCCTTGTGTCCTTCTATAGTCAGTCTTCTCCTCATCCTCAACCCTTGGAAGCCACTGATCTGTTTTCTGTCATTATAGTTTTGCCTTTTCTAAAAGTCATATAAATGGAATCATGTATCATATAATCTTTTGAGCCTGGCTTCTTTCACTTAACCTAATATATTTTAAATTCATCTGTGTTGCATATATTTGTAGTCTATATTGTCAAGTGAATTTTTTTGCCATCTACTGACATGTTTATATGGTTTTCCTTATTTAGTCTGCTAATAATCTATATTACATTGATTGATTTAAAATATTGAACCAGTCTTAAATTTCTGTTTTAAATGCCCCTTGATTTCAAAGTATTACCCCTTTATATATTTCTGGATTTGATTTGCTAATATTTTGTTGAGAGATTTTGTAGCTATGTTCATGAGTGATATTGGTTTTGTTTTTTTTTTTTAATAATGTCTTTGTCTGGTTTTGGTATCACTGTAATGACTAGCTTCATAAAATGAGTTGGAATATGTTAACTTATATTTTCTGGAACTTTGTACAGAATTGGTATAATTTCTTCCTTAAATATCTAATAGAAATTGTAGGTGAAGCCATGTGCCTAGAGTTTTCTTTGTTCATAGCCAACCCCTATAAATTCATTTTCTTTTTATTATTATTATTATTATAGTCTTTTTTTAAAAGCTATATGTATTTTGAGAAATATCCACACATGTACAGTCCAATCATATCATACAGTGGCTCAGAATCTCATCACATAGTTATGTATTCTTCATCATAATCATTTTTAGAATATTTGCATTATTCCTGAAAAATAAATACAAAGAAAAAGAGCTCATAATCCCATACCCTTTACCCCTCTCTCACATTGACGCACAGTATTCAATCTACCCAATTTTAACCCTTTATCTCCTCCTATTTAATTTTTATCTTTTTTTTTTTACTCATCTGTCTATACCCTGGATAAAAAATATCAGACACAAGGTTTTCACAATCACACAGTGACATTGTCAAAGCTATATACAACCGTCTTTAAGAATCAAGGCTACTGGAACACAGTTCAACAGTTTCAGGTACCTCCCTCTAGCCACTCAAATACACCATAAACTAAAAATGCCCAAGAATAATCTTCAGAATAACCTCTCGACTCTATTTGAAATCTCCCAGCCAGTGAGTCTTTACTTTTTCTCATTTCTCTTCTCTCTTTTGGTTAAGAAGGGTTTCTCTTTCCCACAATGCCAAGTCCCAGCTTATCCCAGAAGTCAGGTACCATGTTGTCAGAGAGATTTACGCCCTGAGAGTCATGTCCCATGTAGAGGGGAGGGCAGTGAGTTCACATGCCACGTTGGGATAGAGAGGGGGGGAGGGGCCACATTTGAGCAACAAAAGGGGTCCTTTGGGGGTAACTCTTAGGCATAATTATCAGTAGGCTTAGCTTCTTATAAGGGCGAGCCCCAAGATTGAGGGGTCAGACTATTGAATTGATTGTTCCCACTACTTGTGAGAAAATCAGGAATTCCCCAAACGGGAAATTTGAATATTTCCGCCCCTTCTCCCAGTCCCCCAAAGGACTTTGCAAAGACTTTTTTATCCTCTGCCCAGATTACTCTAACTATATTGAGACTATATTGGGGCATCACACTAACCTGTACAAACCAACAAGGTCTCATGCTGTATTCAGGAGTCCATGTAATTGTGGTGTTCAAGTACATTGACCATCAAGTTAGATAATGTGCTACCCAAAATATGAATTTTACACCAAATAAGCATCTCTCCCTTTGGTCTCAAACAGAGGTTGAAGTTTGAAAATATGGACCATATAATTCTCTACCCAATATTAGATTTTCCTTAGTCCTGTCAGCTTTATTCATATCTCTAGATGAAGTCTGATTGCTTTTTCACCTTTTTTAAATAGTTGCTGAATGGGCTAATGCTGACTTTCATAGTTTCTGTACTTTAAGTCTCAGGGTATTCACTTTATTTTACATGTAAATAACTATAAACAGCTATTTTTGAGTGACCTGTGGTAGTTTGTGTTATTCAAGGAATTTTTTCATTTCACTAAGTTGTGAAATTTATTGTTAGAAAATTGTTCACAGTCTTTTTCAGGTCTGTAGGTTCTGTAATGTTATCTCTTGTTTCATTTCTGATACTAGCAATGAGTGCTTATCGCTTTCTTTTCTCTTGATCAGTTTAACAAGAGGTTTGTGAATATTGTGGCTCTTAAAAATGTTGGTTTCATTAATTTTTCTGTTTTTTCTTTTCATTTTCGTTGAGTTTTGCTCTTAACGTTATTTCCTTCCTTCTGCTTGCTTTGGGGTTAATTCATTCTGCTTTGTCTGGTTTCTTAAGATGGGAACTTAGACCATTGATTTGAGACTTTTCTTTTCTAATGTAAGTATTTAATGTTATACATTTCTCTTTAAGCACTGTCTTGCATCCCACAATATGCATGTGACTTCTTTTTTGTCCTGTGGATTGTTTGAAAGTATGTTATTATATTTCCAGATATTTCAGTATTAGCCAGATATTTTTCTGTTATTAATTTCTAATTTAAATCTATTGAAGTTAGAGAATACTTTGTATGATTTCAGTTCCTTTAAATTTGTTGAAGTTTGTTTTATGGACTATCTTACTAACTGTTCTGTATGCACTTAAAAATAATATGTATTTGATGTTGTTTAGTGTAGCGTTTTCTAAATGTCAATTAAGTCAAGTTATTAGTGTTTTTTTAAAACTTTTTTTTATTGCGAAATCTTCACACACATGCATTCTATACATGGTGTACAATTAATGGCTCACAATATCATTACATAGTTGTGTATTCATCCCAGGGTCATTTTAGAACATTTGTATCACTCCGAAAAAGAGATATAAAGAAAAAAGAAAAAAATACATAAATATACCATATACCTAACCCCTTCCTCTCATTGACCACTAGTGTTTCCATCTACCCAGTTTATTTTACCCTTTGTCCCCCCATTATTTATTTATTTATTTTATCCATATTATTTATTTATTTTATCCATATTTTTTACTCATCTGTCCATACCCAGCATGTAAGGAGCATTAGACACATGTTTTCACAATCACACAGTCACACTGTAAACATTACATCTTCATACAATCATCTTCAGGAATCTAGGCTAGTGGAGCACAGTTCAGCAGTTTGAGGTACTTCCCTGTAGCCACTCCAGCATACCATAAACTAAAAAGGGATATCTATATAATGTGTAAGAATAATTTCTTGACTCTGTTTGAAATCTCTTAGCCACTGAAACTTTATTTTGACTCATTTCTTTCTTCCTCCTTTTGGTCAAGAAAACTTTCTCAGTCTCTTGTTGCTGGGTCTGGGCTTATCCCAGGCCTTTTGTCTCACATTGCCAGGGAGATTTACTTCCATGGGAATCATGTCCCACATAGGAAGGAGGGCAGTGAGTTCACCTGCTGAGTTGACTTAGAGAGGCCATATCTGAGCAGCAAAAGAGGTTCTTTGGGGGTGACTCTCAGGCCTAATTTTAAGTAGGCTTTGCCTATCCTTTGCAGAATAAGTTTCATAGAGTGAACTCCAAGATCGAGGGCTCGGCCTATTGATTTGGTTGTTCCCACTGCTTGCAAGAGTATCAGGAATTCTCCAAACGGGAAAGTTGAATATTTCCTTCTTTCTCCCAATTCCTCCAAGGGGACTTTGCAAGTACTTCTTTATTCACTACCCAAATCAATCTGGGTTTTATCGGGGCATCACACTAACCTGGACATACCAATGCAATCTCACACCCTATTCAAGATTCAAGGTACTTATGGTGTTAACTAACTGACCATACACTTTAAATTAGGAAATGCAGTACCCAAAATATAAGTTTTGCACCAAATAAACATCTCTCCCTTTAGTCTCACATAGAAGTTGAAGTTTTAAAATATGAATGATATCATTCTTCATCCAGGTCTTCTACCTTAGTCCTATCTACATGAGCTTCATTCATATCTCTACTCAATAACTGATCACTTTTTCAATTTTTTAAACAGTTCCTGTATGGGGTACTACTCACTTTCATAGCTTCAGAGCTCTAATTCCTGAGTCTCAGGTGTCACATAAATACTCAGTTTCTGGGAATGACCATGTTATATACGAACAGCTCAGTATCTCAGAATTTAGAATTAGCAGTTACACCTCATGAATATATGTGACTGCTATAAGAGCTTACACTCTAGGACCCTTTACCATAAGCCCCTAGGACCCTTTACCATAAGCCCCAACTTGATAACCCATGCTCTCAGTTTCAGTTCACCGAATTTTTATATTATAGTTAGTCCATATGATTGAGGCATGATGATATTTGTGTTTTTGTTCTTGACATTTCATTCAGCATACAGCTCTTAAGGTTCATTCGCCTAGTTACATGCCTCACAACTTCATTCCTTCTTGTGGCCCCTCAGTAGTTCATTGTATATACCCCTTTCCATTCATCAATCATTGTACCCTTAGGCCACCGCCATTCATTATGGACCGGAAACACTGCCTCCAGCAACATCACTGTGCAAATGTCCATTCTGTGTCTCCACTCTCAGTTCTTCCATGTATATACTGAGCAAAAGGTTTTCAGGATCATATGACAAACCCACCCTAGCCTCCTGTGGAACCACACCACACTGCCCTCCGAAGGACTGTACCTCTCATTTCCCTAACCTGCAGTGAATAGGTACATCTCTTTCTCTGCATTTTTTCTAGTATTTGTTTCTCTCTGTTCATTTTTAAACAGTTTTATTCACATGTCATACAGTCCAGCCTAATTGTATAGACATGCTTTTGCCACCATACTCTATCTGAAGATATTTTCTTTTCTTCCACAAAGAATCCATACCCCTTTCCCAATCCCCCTGCCTATTAACATTTAGTTTTGGTATGATGCCTTTGTTACATTCAGTCAAAGCATATTACAATGTTACTGTTGACTATAGATCCTAGCTTACATTGATTGTACGTTTTCCCATATATGATCTATTTTCAACACCCTGCAATACTGACATTCATTTGTTCTCCCTCATGCAAAAACATGTTTTAATTTGTACATTTAATCACCACCATTGTCCACTCTAGGCATTCCTAAATTATCCCGTCTCAGTCTTTATCCTCTATCTTTGCTTCTGGTTTCATACGTGCCCCTGACCCTTCTTCCTCTACTACACTCACATTCGGTTTCATTCAGTGTACTTCTGTTATTGTGCTACAATGAGGTAATATTGTGCTATCCACTTCTGAATTTTTTACAGTTATTCCTGTTGCACAATATGAATTCCTTCCACACCAATTGCCCAACCTCTATACTGTTTCTATCTCCTGATAACCTGTATTCTTAACTTCAGTTCTTCAAGTTCACTCATTAATGTTAGTTCATAATAGTGAGACATACATTTGTTCTTTTGTTTCTGGCTAATTTCACTCAGCATAATGTCTTCAAGGCCATCCACGTTGTTACATGCTTCATGACTTTATTCTGTCTTACAGCTGTGTAATATTCCATCATATGTGTATATCACAGCTTGTTTAGTCATTCATCCATTGATAGGCATTTGGGCTGTTTCCATCTCTTAGCAATTGTAAATAATGCTTTAATAAACATTGGTGTGCAAATGTCCATTTGTGTCCTTGCCCTCTTGTACTCTGAATAGATGCATAGCAATGGGATTGCTGGATCATATGGTAATTCTATACTTAGCTTCCTGAGGAACTGCCAAACTGCCTTCCAGAGCACTTGTACCATTTTACATTCCCACCAGCAGTGGATAAGCATGCCTCTTTCTCCACATTCTCTCCAGCACTTGTTGTTTTCTGTTTTTGTTTGTTTGTTTTTTGATAATGGTCATTCTAGTGGATGTCAGATGATGTCTCACTGTGATTTTGATTTGCATTTTGCTAATAGCCAGTGAGGTTGAGCATCTTTTCATGTGCCTTTTAGTCATGTGTATTTCCTCTTTGGAGAAGTGTCTGCTCATGTCTTTTGCCTATTTTTAATTGGGTTGTTTGTCTTTTTGTTGTTGAGATGAAGAATCACTTTATATATTCTGGATACTAAACCCTTATCTGATATGTTGTTTTCAAATATCTGTCTCCCATTGTGTAGGCTGCCTTTTTACTTTCTTGACAAAACTCTTTGATGCACAAAATTGTTTAATTTTGAGGAGTTCCCGTTTATCTATTTCTTTCTTCAATGCTCATGCCTTGGGTGTAATATCTAGGAAACCACCTCCTATTACAAGTTTTATAAGATATTTCCCTACATTTACTTCTAAAAGTTTTATGGTCTTAGCTCTAACGTTTAGGTCTTTGAACCTTTTGGGGGGGAGGGGGGTGCAGAGTCAGAGAATCAAACCCGGGTCTCTTGCATGGAAGGCAAGCATTCTACCACTGAACCACCCGTGTACCCTGATCTATTTTGAGTTAATCTTTGTATAAGATGTGAGGCACAGATCATCTTTCATCCTTTTGCATATGGAGATCTAATTCTCCACTCATCATTTATTGAAGAGGCAGCTCTGTCTCAGGTGAGTTGGCTTGACCACCTTATCAGGATCAATTGTTCATAGATGAGAGGGTCTGTATCTGAGCGCTCTATTTGATCGCATTTGTCAGTATATCTGTTTTTATGCCAGTACTATGTTGTTTTGACCACTGTAACTTCGTAATATGCTTTGAAGTCAGGTAGTGTGAGATCTCCTACTTCATTTTTTTTCTCAAGATATTTTTAGCTAATCAGAGCACCCTGCCCTTTCAAATAAATTTGGTTATTGGTTTTTCTGTTTGTGCAAAGTAAGTTTTGGGGATTTTAATTGGTATTACATTGAATGTGTGTATCAATTTGGGTAGAATTGACATCTTAACTGTATTTAGCCTTCCAATCCATGAATGTGGTATGCCTTTCCATTTATTTAGGTCTTCTATGACTTCTTTTAGCAATTTCTTGTAGTTTTCTGTGTATAATTTATACCTAAATATTTGATTATTTTGGATGCTATTGTAAATGGAATTTTTTTCATGATTTCATCCTTAGATTCCTCATTACTAGTGTACAGAAACACTACTGATTTTCGGATGTTGATCTTGTACCCTGCTACTTTGCTGTACTCATTTACTAGCTATAGTATCTTTGCTGTGGATTTTTTTTTTTTGGATTCTCAACATACAGTATCATATCATCTGCAAATAAGGAGAGTTTTACTTCTTCCTTTCCAATTTGGATGCCTTTTATTTCTTTTTCTTATCTAATTGCTCTGGCTAGAACTTCCAGCACAATGTTGAATAACAGTGGTGACAGTGGACATCCTTGTCTTGTTCCTGATCTTAAGGGGAAAGCTTTCAATCTTTCCCCATTGAGGATGATATTAGCTGTGAGTTTTCATATATTCCCTTTATCATGTTGAGGAAGTTCCCTTTTATTCCTATCCTTTGAAATATTTTCATCAAGAAAGCATATTGAATTTTGTCAAATGCCTTTTCTGCATCAATTCAGATGATCATTTGTTTTTTCTGCTTTGGTTTTGTTGATATGGTATATTAGATTAATTGATTTTCTTATGTTGAACCATCCTTCCATACCTGGAAGAAATCCCACTTGCTCATGGTGTATAATTCTTTTAATGTACTGCTGGATTCAATTTGCAAGAATTTTTTTATCTGTATTCATTAGAGAGATTGGTCTGTAATTTTCTTTTCTCGTAGTATCATTGTCTGGCTTTGGTATGAGGGTGATGTTGGCTTCATAGAGTGAACCAGGTAGCTTTTCCTCCTCTTCAACTTTTTTGAAGAGTTTGAGCTGAATTTATACTAATTCTTTCTTGAATGCTTGGTAGAATTCACATGTGAAGCCATCTGGTCCTGGACTTTTCTTTTTGGGGAGGTTCTTGATGACTGATTCAATCTCTTGTGATTGGTTGGTTGAGGTCATCTATTTCTTCTCAAGTCAATGTTGGTTGTTCATGCTTTTATAGGAAGTTGTCCATTTCATCTACATTATCTAGTTTATTAGTTTATTATAGTTACTCATAGTATCCTCTCTTACCTCCTTTATTTCTGCAGGGTTCAGTGGTTATTCCTCCTCTTCCATTTCTGATTTTACTTATATGCATCTCTCTCTTTTTCTTTTTGTCAACCTAACTAAGGTTCCATCAATTTTATTAGTTTTCTCAAAGAACCAACTTCTGGTTATGTTGATTTTCTCGATTGTTTTCATGTTCTCAATTTCATTTATTTCTTTTCTACTCATTTCTTTGTTTTGTTTGCTTTGAGGTTACTTTCTTTCTCTAGTTCTTCCAAGTGAACAATTAATTCCTCGATTTTTGCTCTTTCTTCTTTTTTGATATAGGCATTTAATGCAGTAAATTTCCCTCTTAACACTACCTTTGCTACATCCCATAAATTCTGGTATGTTGTGTTTTAGTTTTCATTTGCCTGAAGATGTTTACTGATTTCTCTTGAAATGTCTTCCTTGACCCACTGGTTTTTTAAGATTGCGTTGTTTTGCCTTCATGTATTTGTGAATTTTCTGGCCCTCTTCCTGTTACCGTTTCCAAGTTCATTCCATTATGATCTGAGAAAGTGTTTTGTATTATTTCAATCTTTTTAAATTTATTGAGACTTACTTTGTGACCCAGCGTGTGTTCTGTCCTTTAGAATGATCCATGAACACTTGGGGAAAATGTGTGTCCTTCTGTTGTGGGGTGTAATGTTCTGTAAATGTCTGTTAAGTCTCATTCATTTATTGTATTATTCAAATTCTTTGCTTCTTTATTGATCTTCTGTCTAGATGTTCTCTCCATTGATGAGACTGGGGAATTGAAGTTTCCAAAATACTATGGTAGAGGTGTCTGTATCTCTCTTCAGTGTTGTTGGTGTTTGCCTCATGTATTTTGAGGCACTCTGTCTCTGTGCATACATATTTATGCATTTTTATGATTGCTATTTCTTCTTGTTGAAGTGTTCATTTTATTAATCTATAGTGTTCTTCTTGTCTCTTTTAATTGTTTTACATTTGAAGTCTAATTTGTTGGATATTAGTATAGCTACTCCTGCTCTTTTCTGATTGCTGTTTGCATGAAATATCTTTTCCCAACATTTCACTTTCAACCTATTTTTGTCCTTGCATCTAAAATGAGTCTCCTGTTGATAGCATATAGATGTATCCTATTTTTTAATCCATTTTGCCTCTGTGTCTTTTAATTGGGAAATTTAATCCATTAACAGTTAGTGTTATTACTCTAAAGGCAGTAGTTTCTTTTACCGTTTTACCTTTTGGATTTTATATGTCGTTACTAATTTTTTTTCTCTTTTTGCCTTTACTAATAGTCTTCATTTTTACGTTTTTTTCCAGACCTTTCTCTCCTGCCTTTTCCTATCTGCCTGCAGTGCTCCCTTAAGTATTTGTTGTAGAGCTGATCTCTTGGTCACAAAATTCTCTCAGTGTTTGTCTGAAAATGTTTTAATTTCCCCCTTATTTATTTATTTATTTTTGCCTTCTTCTAGCAGCAGCCACAAATTTTAATTTCCATTTAAGTTTCCTCACAGACTCCATCACTGTGATTTTTTTTAACTTTTTAAATGTATAGTATAACATATATACAAAGCAAAAACATAAAAAAGCAATCATTGTCAAAGCACTCTTCAACAGGTTATAGGACATAACTATGTTTATGTTTGTCATGAGCTACATATGATCCTCTCAGATTTTTCCTTCTAGCTGCTCCAGAATATAGAAGGCTAGAAGGCTTAAATATTTCTTTTTATCACCACAGTCGACTTTTGTTCTTTATTTTTTTGTGAAAAATAACATATATACAAAAAAAAAAGCAATAAATTTCAAAGCACAGTACCACAATTAGTTTTAGAACATATTTCACACTTTGACATGGGTTACAGTTGCACAATTTTAAGTTTTTACTTTTAGCTGCTCTAAGATACTGGAGACTAAAAGAGATAACAATTTGGAAGGGGGCCAAGATGGCGGCTTAGTGAGGTGTGAGATTTAGTTCGTCCACCAGAGCAGATAATAAATAGCTAGGAACAGCACAGAACAACTGCTGGGGCCACGTCAGTGACTGGACACACAGCATACCCCAACCTGGACCACTTGGACTGGCTGTGAACCCACCCAGAACCATGAGTTCCCCAAGCCGCGCGGCTGGCGCCCCTCCCCCACAGGCTGCTTCCCAGAGGGGAAAGAAAAGGGACTTTACCAGCAACAGGGGTTAAGCACAACCAAACTCCAAATGTGGAATTAATTTGCAAATTCCCACTACTAAAAATAGGCCCCCAGCTCAGCTGAACATCAAGTAAAAGCGGAGGTTGCTGGTTTTTGCCCCAGTGCAGAGGAGGCAGGGCTGATGGAAAAAGGAAAAAAAAAAAACAGAGGCTTCTTTGGATCTGAAAAGGTCTGGGCCCTGAAGGAAAGGAGGGGCACATAGGGCCTGGAGATACACAGAGCAACATACTAACTTAAGCTCTTGATTGGCAAACCCCGGGAGTCCTACTCTGAAAATGGTTTTTCTCTTTTGTTTTGGTGACTGTGTTTCTATGGCTCTTAGAATATAGCTGTAAGGCTTCTCGGGCTCCACTGCCCCAGGCATAGGCAGAATTAAACTCACTTGAGTGCTTGTCTGGAGCCTGTGCCTTCCCCAGGAGAGGTGTGGGGCCCAGCTCAGATGGAATCCCTCCCTCAAGAATTCAGACCCCAGGGTCTGGAAAAGTGAAGTGATTAAAACCAGAGTACAACCTCTCCTCTGTCTCCACTTTGCCCCCAGAGGGAGAGTCTGCTGAAGTTTAGGTACTGCATCACCTTATGCTGATGGGACCTGCAGGCAGACAAGCGCCACATACTGGGCTAGATAGGAAAAACAGAGGGCACAGAGGCTTTCAATCTGCTGGGTCTCACCCTCAGGGAAAACTGACACAGGTAACTGTTTCCTCCTGACAAGAGGCCAGTTTAGTCTGGGAAAATTAGGTCTATAATACCTAAGTAGAGCAACCTAAGTGGGGTGGGGGTGGGGGGACACCAATCAGGCAGGGCAAGAAATAAGAAAACAAGAACTGAAAAATTCTGATCTGTTAAACAAAACCTAAGCTACAGGTCCAGAATAAGCTGAACTGAATGTCAAAGAACAGATAGACAACAAAGTCATCCAGCAAGGAAATCCTATGTAAAAAAAAGTGAAAACAATATCCAGAAAACTAATTAAGGTAATTAAATGCCTAGATGCCAGCAAAAAATAATGAATCATACTAGGAAAATTGAAGCTATGGCCCAGTCAGAGGAACAAAACAACAATTCAAATGAGTTACAGAAGTTGAAACAATTAATTCAGAATGTTTGAACAGATGTGGAAAACCTTATCAAAAATCAAATCGGTGAATTGAGGGAGGACATAAAGAAGGCAAGGGATGAACAAAAGGAGAAATTGAAAATCTGAAAGAACAAATCACAGAACTTACGGGAATGAAAGGCACAAAAGAGATGAAAACAATGGAAACCTACAATGTCAGATTCAGATTTCAAGAGGCAGAAGATAGGATTAGTGAACTGGAGGACGGGACAACTGAAATCCGACAAGCAAAAGAAAATATAGGGAAAAGTATGGGAAAATATGAGCAGGACTTGGGGAATTGAATGACAACATGAAAGGCACAAATATACGTGTTGTGGGTGTCCGAGAAGGAGAAGGGAAGAGAAAAGAAGGAAAAAGACTAATGGAGGAAATTATCACTGAAAATTTCCCAACTCTTATGAAAGACCTAAAATTACAGATCCAAGAAGTGCAGCCTACCCCAAACAGAATAGATCCAAATAGACGTACTCCAAGCACTTACTAAATCAGAGTGTCAGATGTCAAAGAGAAAGAGAGAATCTTGAAAGCAGCAAGAGAAAAGCAATCCATCACATACAAGGAAAGCCCAATAAGATTATGCATAGATTTCTCAGCAGAAACCATAGAGGGGATATGACAGTGGGATGATATGTTTAAATTATTAAAAGAGAAAAACTGCCAACCAAGAACTCTATATCCAGCAAAATTGTCCTTCAAAAATGAGGGGGAAATTAAAACATTTTCAGACAAAAAATCACTGAGAGAATTTGTGACCAAGACACCAGCTCTGCAAGGAATACTAAAGGGAGCACTAGAGACAGATATGAAAAGACAGAAGAGAGAGCTGTGGAGAAGAGTGTAGAAATGAAGACTATCAGTAAAGGTAAAATGAAGGAAAATTAGTTATGTCATGTAAAATCCAGAAGGCAAAATGGTAGAAAAAAGTACTGCTGTTGTAGGAACAACACTTAATATCAATGGATTAAACTCCACAAACAAAAGACACAGACTGGCAGAATGGATTAAAAACCAGGACCCATCTATATGCTGTCTACAGGAATCACATCTTAGACCCAAAGACAAACATAGGTTGAAAGTGAAAGGTTGGGAAAAGATACATCATGCAAATAACAATCAGAAAAGAGCAGGAGTAGGTATACTAAATCCAACAAATTAGACTTCACATGTAAAACAGTTAGAAGAGACAAGAACACTGTGTATTAATAAAAGGAACAATTCAACAAGAAGATATAACAATCATAAATATTAATGCACTGAGCCGGATTGCTCCAAAATACATGAGGCGAACACTGAAAACACTGAAAAGAGAGATAGACACATCTACCGTAATAGTTGGAAACTTCAATTCCCCACTGTGATCAATGGACAGAACATTTAGACAGAGGATCAATAGAGAAACAGAGAATTTTAATAATACAATAAATGAGCTAGACTTAAGAGACATTTATAGAACATTACACCCCGCAACAGCAGGATACAACTTTTTCTCAAGTGCTCACGCATCATTCTCAAGGATAGGCCATATGCTGGGTCATAAAGCAAGTCTCAATAAATTTAAAAAGATTGAAATAATACAAAATACTTGCTCAGATCATAAAGGAATGAAGTTGGAAATCAATAATAGGCAGAGTGCCAGAAAATTCATAAATATGTGGAGACTCAACTACACGCTCTTAAACAAACAGTGGGTCAAGAAAGACATTACAAGAGAAATTAGTAAATATCTTGAGGCAAATGAAAATGAAAACATGACATATCAAAATTTATGGGATGCAGCAGAGGCAGTGCTAAGAGAGAAATTTATTGCCCTAAATGCCTATATCAAAAAAGAAGAAAGAGCAAAAAACAAGGAATTAACTGCATACTTGGAAGAACTAGAGAAAGAACAGTAAACTAACCCCAAAACAAACAAAAGAAAAGAAGTAATGAAGACTAGAGCAGAAATAAATGAAATTGAGAACATGAAAACAATCGAGAAAATCAACAAAACCAGAAGTTGGTTCTAGGAGAAAATCAATAAGATTGATGGACCTTAGCAAGGTTGACAAAAAAAATAAGAGGATGCAAATAAATAAAATCAGAAATTGAAGAGGAGACATAACAACTGACCCCACAGAAATAAAGGAAGTAATGAGAGGATACTATGAACAACTTTATGCTATTAAACTCGACAATGTAAATGAAATGGACAACTTCCTAGAAAGTCATGAACAACCAGCGTTGACTCGAGAAGAAATAGTGACCTCAACAAACCAATCACAAGTAAAGAAATTGAAGTCCTTAAGAAGCTCCCCAAAAAGAAAAGTCCAGGACCAGATGGCTTCATATGTGAATTCTACTATACATTCCAGAAAAAATTAGTAACAATCCTGCTCCAACTCTTCAAAAAAATTGAAGAGGAGGGAAAGCTACCTAATTCATTCTACGAAACCAACATCACCTTTATACCAAAACCAGACAAAGATGTTACAAAAAAAGAAAACTGCAGATCAGTCTTGCTTATGAATATAGATGCAGAAATCCTCAACAAAATTCTTGCAAATCGAATCCAGCAGCATATTAAAAGAATTATACACCATGACCAAGTAGAATTCATCCCAGGTATGCAAGGATGGTTCAACATAAGAAAATCAATTAATGTAATACACCATATCAACAAAGCAGAAAAACCACATGCTCATCTCAATTGATGCAGAAAAGGCATTTGACAAATTTCAAAATCCTTTCCTGTTGAAAACACTTCAAAAAATAGGAATAGAAGGAAACTTCCTCAACATGATAAAGGGAATATATGAAAAACCCACAGCTGACATCATCCTCAATGAGGAAAAACTGAAAACTTTCCCCCTAAGATCAGAAACAAGACAAAGATGTCCACTGTCACCACTGTTATCCAATATTCTGTTGAAAGTTCTAGCCAGAGCAATTAGACAAGAAAAAGAAATACAAGTTATCAAAATTGGAAAGGAAGAAGTAAAACTCTCCTTATTTGCAGATGATATGATACAATTATGTTGAAAACCCCAAAAACTCCACAACAAAACTACTAGAGCTAATAAATGAGTACAGGAGAGTGGCAGATTACAAGATCAGCATTCAAAAATCTGTAGTGTTTCTGTATACTAGTAATGAGCAACCTGAGGGGGAAATCCAGAAAAAAAATTCCATTTCAATTGTAACCAAAAGAATAAAATATTTAGGAATAAATTTAACTAAGATACAAATGATCTATACAAAGAAAGCTACAAGAAATTTATAAAAGAAATTACAGAAGACCTAAATAAATGGAAGGACATTTCATGTTCATGGATTAGAAGACTAAATACAGTTAAGATATCAGTTCTCCCTAAATTGATTTATAGATTCAATGCAATACTTATTGAAATCCCAAAAACTTACTTTTCAGAAATAGAAAAACCAATAATCAAATTTATCTGGAAGGGCAGGATGCCCCGAATAGCTAAAAATTTCCTGAGAAAGAAAAATGAAGCCAGAGGTCTCATACTACCTGACTTTTAAGGTGTATTACAAAGTTACAGTGGTCAGAACAGCATGGTACTGGCATAAAGATAGATATACTGACCAATGGAATCGAATAGAGTGTTCAGATATAGACCCTCTCATCTATGGACAATTGATCTTTGATAAGGCAGTCAAGCCAACTCACCTGGGACAGAACAGTCTTCAACAAATGGTGTCTTGAGAACTGGATATCCACATGCAAAACAATGAAAGAGGATCCATATCTCACACCTTATACAAAAATTCACTCAAAATGGATCTAAGACCATAAAACTGTTAGAAGAAAATGTAGGGAAATATCTTATAAATCTTATAATAGGAGGCAATTTCCTAGAGCTTACACCCAAAGCATGAGCATTGAAGAAATAAATAAATAAATGGAAACTTGTCAAAATTAAATACTTTTGTGCATCAAAGAACTTTGTCAAGAAAGTAAAAAGACAGCCTACACAGTGAGAGACAATATTTGGGAACGATATATCAGATAAAGGTCTAGTACTCAGAGTATATAACGAGATTGTTCAACTCAACAACAAAAAGACAGACAACCCAATTACAAAATGAGCAAAAGACCTGAACAGACACTTCTCAGAAGAGGAAACACAAATGGCCAAAAGGCACATGAAAAGATGCTCAACTTCCCTGGCTATTAGGGAAATGTAAATCAAAACCACAATGAGATATCATCTCACACCCACCAGAATGGCCATCATCAATAAAACAGAAAACGACAAATGCTGGACAGGATGTGGAGAAAGAGGCACACTGATTGACTGTTTGTGGAAATGTCAAATGGTAAAGTATAACCAGTGTGGAAGGCAGTTTGACGGTTCCTCAGGAAGCTAAGTATAGAATTGCCATATGACCCGGCAATGCCATTGCTAGGTATCTACTCAGAGGACATGAGGGCGAGGACACAAATGGACGTTTGCATACCAATGTTTATAGCAGCATTATTTGCAATTGCCAAGAGTTGGAAATAACCCGAATGTCTATCAACAGACGAGTGGCTAAACAAGCTGTGGTATATTTTTATGATGGAATATTATGCAGCTCTAAGACAGAATAAAATTATGAAGTATGTGGCAACATGGATGGACCTTAAGGACATTATGCTGAGTGAGATTAGCCAGAAACAAGAGGACAAATACTGTATGGTCTCACTGATATGAACTAACATTAATGTATGAACTTGGATAATTTCAATTAAGAACAGAGATCATCAGGAGATAGAAATAGGGTAGATATTGGGTAATTGGAAGTGAAGGGATACAGATTGTGTAACAGGACTGATTGTAAAAATTCAGGAATGGATAGCACAATACTACCTAAATGTAATACAATAATGTTAGAACACTGAATGAAGCTGAATGGGAGAATGATAGAGGAAAGAGGCCTAGGGGCACAGATGAAATCAGAAGGAAAGATACACAACAAAAACTGAGATTGTATAATCTCAGAATGCCTATAGTGTATAATGATAGTGACTAAATGTACAAATTTAAAAATGTTTTGCATGAGGAAGAACAAAGAAATGTCAGTAATGCAGGGTGTTGAAAATAGATGGTAATTAATTGTGCTGGTTTGAAAGAATGTGTAGACCCTAGAAAAGCCATGTTTTAATCAAAATCCCATTTCATAAAGGTAGAATAATCCCTATTCAATACTGTTTGCAATTATATCATTTCCCTGGAGATGTGATTAAATCAAATGTGGTTGTTAAGCTGGATTAGGTGACATGTCTCCACCCATTTGGGTGGGTCTTGATAAGTTTCTAGAGTCCTATAAAAGAGGAAACATTTTGGAGAAAGGCAATTCAGAGAGAACAGAGAAGAGCGACATAGACACGAGAAGCAGAGAGCCCACAAGCTAGCGACCTTTGGAGATGAAGAAGGAAAATGCCTCCCGAGGAGCTTCATGAAACAGGAAGCCAGAAGAAGAAGGTGGCACATGATGCCGTGTTCACCATGTGCCCTTCCAGATGAGAGAGGACACCGTAACTGTGTTCACCATGCGCCTTCTCGGATGAGAGAGAAATCCTGAACTTCATCGGCCTTCTTGAACCAAGGTATCTTTCCCTGGATACCTCTGATTGAACATTTCTATAGACTTGTTGTAATTGGGACATTTTCTTGGCCTTAGAGCTGTAAACTAGCAACTTATTAAATTCCTCTTTTTAAAAGCCATTCTGTTTCTGGTATATTGCATTCCAGCAGCCAGTGAACTAGAACATTAATATTTTAAAACTTGAACTTATGTATGAGACTAAAGCAAAAAATTTCATTTTGTACAAAATTTATATTTTGAATAGTGCATTTCCTAATATAACTTATGTGGACAGCTTAATTGAACATCATAAGTACATGGAACCTTGAGTAAGGCATGATATTTTGTAGGTTTGTCCAGAGTGATGTCTCAATAAATCCTGGAAGGATTTGAACAGTGAATATAAAAGTATTTGCAAAGTCCCCTTGTAGCAATGGTGAGAATGGGGGAAAATTCAACTTCCCCAAATGGAGAATTCTTGATATTCTCACAAGCAGTGGGGATAAGCAAAGTAATAGGCTAAGCCCCCAATCTTTGGGTTTGTTCATATGAAACTTAACCCCAGAAAGGATAGGTCAAGCCTACTTAAAATTAGGCCTAAGAGTCACCTCCAAGAGAACCTCTTTTTTTGCTCAGATGTGGCCTCTCTCTCTCAGCTAACATGACAAGCAAACTCACTGCCCTCCCCCTGTCTACATGGGACATGACTCCCAGGGGTGTGGACCTTCCTGGCAACAAGGGACAGAAATCCTAGAATGAGCTGGGACTCAGCACCAAAGGATTGGGAAAACCTTCTCTACCAAAAGGGGGAAGAGAGAAATGAGACAAAATAAAGTCAATGGCTGAGAGATTCCATACAGATTTGAGAGGTTATCCTGGGGGTTATTCTAACGCATTAAATAGATGTCACCTTTTTGTTAAGGTGTAACAGAGAGGCTGGAGGGAATGGCCTGAAAATATAGAGCTGTGTTCCAGTAGCCATGTTTCTTGAAGATGATTGTATAATGATATAGCTTTCACAATGTGACTGTGTGATTGTGAAAATCTTGTGTCTGATGCTTCTTTTGTGTACCTTAAGAATGAATGATTAAAACATATGGATTAAAAATAAATAAATAATAGGGGGAACAAATGTTAAAATAAATTTAGTAGATTGAAATGTTAGTGATCAATGAAAAGAAGGGGTAAGGGGTATGGTATGTATGAATTTTTTTTCTGTTTTCTTTTTTTGGATTGATGCAAATGTTCTAGGAAATGATCATGATGATGAATATACAACTATGTGATGGAAAAAAGAATGTTCATATTGCATGTTGATTGAGTTTATTAATAAAATTTATTTATTTATTTATCTATTATTTTCATTTTTTTCTGCGTGGACTCCCCCCACATACAGGTGCCTGGGGGATCACTTGTTGAGTTGATTTTTAATGAGATTTTCCAAGTCTTTTCGAGTATCTTGAATTAGTTGTTTCAACTCTTGTATCTCATTTGAATTGTTGGTTTGTTCCTTTGACTGGACCATATCTTTGATTTTCCTAGTATGACTTATTATTTTTCACTGCTGTCTAGGTATTTGATTTCCTTAGTTTATTTTGGAGGTTGTTTTCACTCTTTTACCTAGGATTTTCTTGCTGTATGTCTTCGTTCTCTATCTGTTCTTTGACATTCAGTTCAATTTATTTTAGGCCTCTAGCATAGGTTCTGTTTAACTGATCAGAATTTTTCAGTTCTTGTTTTACTGTCTCTTCCCCTGCTTATATGGAGCCTGTTTTGTTTTTTGATGAGGGGCTCCTCAGACATTATAAACCCCAATTTTTCCTGACCTGACTAGCCCACGTCTCAGGAGGAAAAAGTAGCCAGCATCAGTTTTCCCTGAGGGTTTGACCCAGCAGGTTGTCAGATTTTCCTAAGAAGCCTCTAGACTCAGTGCTTTTCCTATCCTGCCCAGCATGTGGTGCTTGTCTGGCCAAGGCTTCCCACCAGCTGAAAGTGATTTGGTGCCTTTGATTTCAGCACTGTACCTGCCAGGGGGGTGTTTGAGACAGAGGTGAGGTTGTTGGGTGGCTTTAATTGCTTCAGTTTTCCAGTCCCTGGGGCCTGAATTCCTTGAAGGAGGAATTCCACTTGAGCTGGGCCACGCCCTTCTCTTGGGGAAGGTACAGCCTTTAGGAAATTAACTCCCTTCACCTGACTAGTTATTTTGTCTCCCATACAAGCTTAATTCCACCCTTACTTGCCTGGGCAGTACTGATGCCTGAGAAGACTTCCAGTTGTATCTAATGAGCTCCTAAGTAGTAGAAATAAAGCAAAAAAAAAAAAAAATCCTTTTCAGAGCATGTCCCCTGCGCCTTGGCTTCGTCAATCAAGACCTTAGGGTGGTATGTGGCTTTGTGTATCTTGGCTCTGTGTGTCTCCCATTCTCTTAGGGTCCAGCCATTTTCCAGTATGTTGTGCTAGCTGACTCAAAAAGCCTCATTTGTTTGTTTGTTTGTTTTCTGTCAGCCCTGACCCCTCTCTTTTGGTACAAAAACTCCTAGTACCTTTAGCGCTTATTCCAGGTTTATCTGTGCTGGACGCCAACTTTCAGAATTTGTTAATTAATTCCACAGTTGGAGCTTGGTTGAACTAACCCCTGGCTGCTGGTCAAGTCTGTTTTCTTTCCCCTGGGGGAACCTTTAGGGAAGGGATGCCAGCCTCCACTGCTTGAGGGGCTTACAGTTCTGTGTGGGGTCTCAGCTGGTTGTACACTTGTCCAGACTGGTGTACACTGTGTGTCTGGTTACTGATGTCCCTCCAACAGTTGTTCTGTACTATTTGTGGCTATTTACTAGCTGCTCTGTTGGACAAACTAAATTCCACACCTCACTAAGCTGCCATCGTGCCCCAAACATTTCTCTTTGGTTTTCAGTAGTGTTTTCTAGGTGTTCTGTATCCCTACTAATTTTCTGTCTATTTATTCTGTCAATTACTGAAGGAGAATGTTGAATACTTAAATTGCAGTTGTTGATTTGTCTATTTCTCCTTTTTGATCACCCTAATTTCAGCCTTCTATAGTTTCTGTCTTTATTCTTAATGGAGTACTTCCTCTGAGAATATTTTGAAAGTAAGTCTTTATGTTTGGCATGAATCTGGTCTTTGTAAACCTGAAGATATATATTTTATTTGAGTGTTTTGAGGTCTCCAATTATTCATTTATTAGAAATATCTTTTAATTCATGAAAGAAGAGGCATTTTTACCAACCAAGTAGTATTTCTTGGAGGTGAAAATTTTGTTACTCTCCAAGGCTTTCTATATGAAAGTCTGAATTAAAAATTTTTTCATTAGAGCAATTGTATACTTATAGAAAAATCATGCAGAATGGACAGAGTTCCCATATACAACTCTCACACACAGTTTTCCCTATTATTGAAGATTTATACGTACATATATATATATACACACATCAATTTTAAGTAATAATTGGGTAGATGTAAATTCTAGGTTGAAGTTCTTATTCTTCAATATTTTAATAATGTTACTCCACTATCTTATTGAATGCACTGCGTCTTCTGAGAAATCTAGTCAGTTTTTGTTCCCTTGTAGTTTGTTTATTCTTTGCCTATTGATTTCTCCATCTGTGTTCTTAAATTTCATCATAATATGTCTTAGTATAAGGTTATCCATATCTAAACTGTCTTTCTAAGAGATCTTTTGTATGTGTGTGTGTGTGTACATGGGCAGGCACTGGGAATCAAACCTGGGTCTCCGACATGGCACTGAGAACTCTGTCTGCTGAGCCACCATGGCCTGCCCTTTCTAAAAAATCTTTAACTGAAATTTATTTTGTGTTCTTTGACATAATTTCTTTCAATATATTCTCTCCATTTCTTCCTCCCATTTAGCATTTTACTGTTTTTTTTAAAGTTCTTCTATTTTCTAGTTTAGTAATTTGTTCTTCAACTGTATTTATCCTACTGTTTATCCCATGTGTTCTGTTTTTCATTCTAATATTTTCACCTTGTTCAATTTCATATTTAAAAATTTTTTCTATTTTTTAATACATATTATAATTGGGGGTCATCTCTTCTAAAATTTCTGCTTTCATTAGTAGTATTGTTCCATTTGTTGTTTCTGTTTTGTTGTGAGTCTATTTATTTTGGTCTGTGACTTCATGTTCCTCTGGGGGATATTAAACAACTTTGGCAATGTCATATCAGGTAAGAGGGCTCACAGTCACCAAAGAACTGTTACCCATTCTTGTTTGTGAAGTTGAGGTTCTGTCAGGCTTGTAGACTAGTTGGGAAATTTATCTTTAAACTTTTAAAAGAAAACAGTATTGAAAAGTAGCCACCTTATGTGGGAATTTAACAGTGGGTTAAAGGGAGGACATAGAGGAAGAAATGCCTGAGTGTTGTTTTTGATAAATTTGTGGAGATCTGATTGTTGACATTTTGTGGGAGTTCCTGATCTGCTACTTTAGCATTGTTCTGGTTTTAGCTGCTTAATTGTACTTTTGATGGGCTCTCTCAACCGGGAAACTCATATAATTTCTCTTGAATTTTTCTTGGGTTATTTCAGTCAGCTCCTTTTTCCATTTACTGTTTTCTCTTTCAGGAAATCTTATTATTTGGGTATTCAGCTTCCTGAACAGGTCTAGTCCTAATCTTATTATTTTTCCCCTCTTTTCTTTCTCTGTATTTTTGCTCTTCTTTCTGGGAGATTTCTTGAGCTCTGCCTTCCAGTCCTTCTATTTTAAAATAAACTTTTGTTGAAATATAGCATATATGGGTGGAAAAATGATAAATCATAAGATTAGAGCTCAGTCATTTTTTGCAAAGTGTCACCCTTATATCTCCACCCAGCTTAAAAATTAGAACATTACCTGCACCTCAAGAGCCCACTTTTGATGTTTTCTAGTCCCTACTTCCTCCTAAAAGTCTGTCCTGAATTTTATTAATTTATTTATTTGCATGGGCAGGCACCAGGAATTGAGCCTGGGTCTCTGGCATGGCAGGTGAGAATTCTGCCACTGAGCAGAATTCTGTCTCAACACCCTGTCCTGAATTTTAATATCCTGGATTAGTTTTGCCTGTTTTTGAACTTTAGTTAAATGGAATTGTAAATTCTGCTGTGTCTAGGTTCTTTTTTTCAATATTATGTTTGTGATTTTATTCATATTGCTGAATATAGTAGTAGTCATTCTTTTTCTTCATTATGTAGTATTTTGTTGTATGAATATACCACAGTTATTTTATCCATTCTACCATTGATGGACATTGGGAATATTTCTAGTTTATACCTATTATAAATTTTGTTGCTATGAACGTTCTTGAACATGACTTCTTGTTGCAAATATGTACCCATTTCTGTTGGGTGTACACTTAGGAGTTGAATGCTGAATAATAGGATAGCATCTATTCAGGTTGAGTAGAGATTGTTCCTAGTTTTTCTGTGAGTCAGAAATTCAGGAGCAGCTTAGCTGGGTACTTCTGGGCCACAATTTCTGATACAGTTGCAGTCAGGATGGCAGCAAGGACTGCAGTTGTCTGAAGGCTTGACTGGGACTGGAGGGTGAAAGATTCTTCTCTCTCATGGATGTTTTGTGAGACCACAGCTCCTCACCACGTGGGCCTCTCCGTACGGTTACTTAATTACTTTCATGACATGGCAGCAACTTCCCCGGCATGAGTGATCCAAGAATTATCAGTCGTTTTAATTTTTAGCCATTCTGGTGGATGTATGGTGATACATTATTGTGGTTTTAGTTTGATTTCCCTGATGACTAAAGAGTTTGAGTACTTTTTAATCTATCTATTTTTTAAAAATATTTCTGTTATATTTTTCATGTCAAGTATCTTTTATTTTTTTGGATATTATTTTTATGGGCATCCTGTTTTTGTTTCATGGATACAGTATTTTTACTGTAGCATTTTCTCACAATATTAAAGATAATATCTCCCCATTTCCACCCAGGTTTTCATTTCTCTGCAAATTTTCTGTTACTTCTGAGTTCCTCTTTTCCTCCTTATTGTCTACTTTTGATTTTAGGGCTTTCCTTAAGTATTTCCAAGTGTTTGGCTCTCTGTTCATGTTTAAGACTTTATAAAAAGCCTCTTGAAATATAACCTGGTTGTTCTCTGAAAGTTCAGGTATATATGTGATGCCTGAGACTCTGAGTTAGAGCACTGAAGCAATGAAAGTCAGCATTACCCTGACTTTCAGCAACTGTTTAAAAAGCTGAAAAAGTGATCAGACTTCATCAAGAGATATGAATGAAGTTGATTTGAATTAACTAAGGTAAATCAGAGTACAGGGTGAAGGATGATATGGTCCATATTTTAAAACTTCAACTTCTTTGTTAGACCAAAGGAAGGGATGTTTATTTGGTGCAGAATTTATATTCTGGGTAATGCATTATCTCATTTAACTTGTATGGTCAGTTTATTTGAACACCATAATTACATGGAATCTTGATAGGGTGTGAGATCTTGTTGGTTTACAAGCTAATATGATACCCCAATATGTCCTAGAGTAATTTGGGCAGAGAATAAAAAAGTATTTGCAATGTCCCCTTGGGGTACTGGGAAGAGAGGAGGAAATATTCAGCTTCCTTATCTGAGAAATTCCTGATATTCTTACAAATAGTAGGGACAACCAATTCAATAAGCTGAGCCCTCGATTTTGGGGTTCACCCCTATGAAACTTATTCCTGCAAAGGAGAAGCTAAGCCTGCATATAATTATGCCTGAGAGTCACCCCCAGAGAACCTCCTTTGTTCCTCAAATATGACCTCTCTGTCTAAGCCAACTTGGACAAATGAACTCAGTGTCTTCCCCCCCTACATGGGACATGACTCCCAGGGTGTACATCTCCCTGGCAACGAGGGACAGGACTTCTGGGATGAGCCAGGATCCAATATCATGGGATTGAGAAAGACTTCTTGACCCAAGGGGGGAAGAGAGAAATGAGATAAAATCAAGTTTCAGTGACTGAGAGATTTCAAACAGTGAAAAGGTTATCCTGGAGGTTATTCTTACACATTATATAGATATCACTTTTTAGTTTATGGTATATTGGAGTGACTAGAAGGAAGTACCTGAAACTGTTGAACTATGTTCCAGTAGCCTTTATTCTTGAAGACAATTGTATAACTATTTAGCTTTTACAATGTGACCATGTGATTGTGAAAATCTTGTGTCTGATGCACCTTTTATCTGGGGTCTGGACAGATGAGTAAAAAAATATGGATAAAAAATAAATAATAGAGGGGATAAGGGGTAAAATGGGTAGATTGAAATACTAGTGGTCAATGAGAGGGAGGGGTTGGGGTATGAGACCTATGAGTTTTTCTTCTTATTTCTTTTTTTGGAGTGATGCAGATGTTCTAAAAATGACTGATGATGAATGCACAACTTTGTGATGACATTGTGAGCCATTGATTGTATACTATGTATGGACTGTATGTGTGTAAAGATTTCTCAGTAAAAATATTTTTTAAAAAGTCTCTTGAAGTCTCTGATTTATGTGTCAGGGGCAGGATAGCCACATGCTTCAATGTAGGGTCCCCTAGGTGAGCTGTTGCATTGGGAACTCCCAACATCAGGATCTGTTCATTTTTAATATCTCTTTCTGCTCTGCATCTCCACCCTATGTATTAGTCAGATTCCCTAAAGCATAATGAGGATAAACCTGTAAGTTTCAACACTTAGTATATGAATTTTCAATTAGTGCCATTTTTAGAAATGTTTTTGCACCCTTGACTGCATGTCATCCTCCAAGTCCCAAGACCCTCCACTTCAACATTCTGGGTAATATACCTCTGTTCATCTGCTGGGATGGGAATGGGCATTCACCAGGTGGGGAGAGAGTGTTGGGAGAAGATCAGGGCTCTGATAGCCTCTTATCAATTCCAGAATTACCTGGTACTGCTAATCCTGGAGCCATTAGGGCCCTGAGGTATTAATCAGGTTGCTTTTCAGATTTTACCATTGTGAGTTTAGTGTTTGGCTTTCACAGCTTTCCTAAGTCAGTTATTACTGTACTTTTGCCTTCCAGCTTAGAAAAACTTTTACTATCATCAGTTCTTCATTTTCTTTATCTTTGTGGGGTTATACCTTCTAAAAATCCTTTTAATGCCATTCTTATGAGGTCTTGTGAGAGGATAGATAAATACATGTGCTCACACTACCATCTTTAATTGGCAGGATTATTTTTTAGAGTATGTGTTTGTTGAGAACACTGGAAATTGTGAAATCAAATTGTTTTCTCATCATTGAGTTATCAGGTCACCTTTTCAAATATCTAATATTTTTGTTAAGGTGATTTTATGTTGTGTCATCCTCAAATAGTACTTTTTTGCTCAAAATAAAATCATTGACAATATCCTATAATTTGAGAGACTTTGTAACCACTGTGCTATTTTTTCTCATTTTCACTAGCCTTTTTCTCTGTCCCTAAGTATTTCTGTTGATTTTGTCTATGCCTACACAGTCCCCTCAAGTATGAGCATCTTTTCAAGGCTCTTTTGTTTTCTTTAGCAGGTTGTGTTTTAGGCTCTAAATACTGTTTCCTGCCATCTGCTAGGGACGTTGAGGGGGGTGAGAGGAAGGTTTCTTGGTCTCAGGATTCGTCTATAGGGATTTAATATTCTAATCTCTGCAAATACCCAATATCCAGCACAGTAAATTTCTTAGTCTTGCCATAGAGAAACATTTCCTTTTGTTCTTGAACACATGATGTGGTTGACATAGATCTTTTTTTTAATTGAAATTTTCTAATTCTGCCTCTTTCCATTGCAAAGAATAAAACTTTCTAGGAATGACACAAATAATTCAGGATGCTAAGAAACAAATATTATGGTACCATAAAATTATTTTGTGCACTAATTTGGTTACTTAGACTTATTAATAATAATAATTCACATAGGTTTTATGTAATTCTTTCTTGATTTTGTAGTCCTGTATTTGACTTTCAGTTGGCCTATGGTGTTATTTTTCATCTTGGCATGTGGTAATAGCATTGGTGCTAAGGGATTAGGGTTTTCTCGAGAGGAGAGCTAATTTATAGTTAGCAGCAGATCTTCAATCATCTGCGGTCATCTTGAATATCAACCGTTGGAATATCTTTAAGGGAAGTGGGTATTGTGGGCAAAATTAACAAGTGACAGTTAGCTTTCTAAATTATTTTGCCCTCTGGTTTGAACTTGGATTAAATATTCAACATATAAATAATTGTCATAGCTTAAATGATGGTCAGTGTCTACTTTAGAAACCCATATAAAGAGATATTTCTCAAATAGATACAGCCACCAGGGCCTCCAAGTTTGAGGTGATCACATTAATGTGTTTAAAATAACAGATTAGGTAAGTAGAACTAATAGATATTTTAAATATCTTCTCTGTTAATTCTTATAACAAAAACCCATGTTAAGAAGATATAGTTGTATCTACTTTACAGATAAGAAAAGTGATTCTCTGAGAGACCAAGAAATCTGCCTAGAATCATCAAGTTGGTTTTTTAATCTAGATTGCTCAGCTCTAAACTATGGTGCCTTCCAGTTGAGAAAAAGCAATAGAAGTTGACAATTACATGTTCATGTTCCATTATGTTTATCAGTTTGTGAATGATGATATTTCTGAGTATTGATCACAACAAATGTTTATACTTTCTTTTCCTTAAGGAGTTACTTTGTAAAAAAGTGTGCAACTTTGTAGCTAGAGCCTTTGGGTGTGTGTGTGTGTGTGTGTGTGTGTGTGTGTCTACGTGTGTGTGTGTGTGTACATGTGCAGGCTCCAGGAAATGAACCCGGGTCTCTGGCATGGCAGGTGAGAATTCTGCCACTGAGCCACCATTGCACTGCCCAAGCCTTTGGATTTTGAGTTCTGCTCTTACCCTCTTCCTTTTCCCATTTTTCTCCCTTCCGTCTTCTTTCTTCTTTTTTTCTTCTTGTTACCCTTCCGTTTTTCCATACTCCTCCTTTCCCTTCCCAACAATGCCTACTGTTTAGTTAGGCCTACTAGGAGTTGTTTTGGTCAGTCCTTGAATATGATTGCACAAAGCAGAGTTGGCTAGTGAAAAATAAGTTTCTCAAATTTTTTATTTAGAATGAGAGATGTGAGATAATAGCCACCATTCAAGGGCTTCAGGAAAAACTTAAAAGGTCACATCTCACAGAAGCTTTCTTTGACCACCTTCCACCCCCAGACTAGTCATAGTACCTTGTGATTTGCTTTCGTAGGACATTTTTCTCTCTCATAGCACTTACAACACATGCATATTAAATAATTAATTGTGTAAAGATTTAATATCTACTTCTTCCATAAATTAAAGCTTCAAGCAAGCACGGGACCTTGTCAGTCTTCCTTACCAATTCTTCCCTCCCCTAGCATAGTGGCTCACACATAGTGTACGTATGTTTGGGGTGAATGGGTGGGTGGATGGGGTAAATAAATGAATCTAAGTCTCATATCATTGGTCTTTTTTTTTTCTTTGTATGTTGCTGTGTGGCGGGCATCACATTTCATTCTTTTTCCATGTGAGGAGTATCCCTTATTGCAGCAATGTTTGTTGATTTTTTTTTGGTTTTATTTGGTTTTTTCATTTGTTTGTTTGCTCGTTTTTAGTTTTGTTTCTGCAGTGCATGGGCAGGAATCGAACCCGGGTCTCTCACATGGCAGGCGAGAATTACCTGAACTACCCTCACACCCCCCTCGTATTATTGGTCTTTTGATTCCATTTTATCTCCTTTGGTTTGACTGTTGGAGTAGCCTCCTAACTGTTCTGTCACCTATCTCAAAACCATCATTTGTACTCCCCTAATTTTATCTCTAAAGAATGTCTGATCTTATCTTCTCATCTGCTTAGAAATCTCCTTTGGCTTCCTACTGCTTTTCATCATGTTTAAACTTGTTAATAAGGAATCACACATTCCTCCCTTGTGCTCTAAGTAGCACCTAAATTGCATTAGTCACCACTACTTATTTCTCCAGTGTCATTTCAAATCTCTGATTTATTAATGCCAGTAATTCTGGTTACAACATCCTTTCTCCCCTTTGCTTAGCAAACTTCTGCTTATCCTTTGGGACTCACCTTCAGTATCTGTTTTGTGAAATTCTATCCCAGCCAGAATTATTCACTCCTTCCTTTGTGTTGTCAGATCACTTTATGCTTGCAGGTTGCTTACAACATTTATTACTTGATGTTATAATTATTTGCCTAGTTGTCTGACCCCCTCTCAATTACTTTATAGCAAATTAATTTTTTTGTTCTTTTTTTATTTTAGTTTTTATTATTATAATTTTTCAGCTGCTTTTTAAAGAACAATCATGGGAAAAAAAAGTATTCTCTTTTATAGCTCCCTGAGCATGGAGCATCTAGGAGGCAGTATGGAGTAGTGCAAAGGGTATTCTTTAATTCTAAATATACCTGGCTGTGATTGAAATTTTGGCCTGCCACATGCTAGTTCCCAAAATTATTCTTTAGCAGTAATACTACCCTTCCCGCCCCCTTTTGTAAGCTGCCTCAAATTTGTTACTTATGAAAAAAATACAAAAATTGCATTTCAAATTTGGGTTCAATGATATTTTTAAAGTATTGAAGTGTTGTGGTTTTATAAAATCATTTTCATAGCTTGCCTGGAGAGAAGCATGTAATCCATTTGTGATAGATTCAGTTGTCAACTTCACCAGGTGAAGGTACCTAGTTCTGTTGCTGTGGACATGAACCAATGGTACATGAACCTCACCTGTTGCTCATTACATCTGCAGTCGGCTAAGAGGCGTGCCTGCTGCAATGAATGATGTTTGATTTAATTGGCTGGTCCTTAAATGAGTGAGCTCAGTGTAGCACAGTCCAAGCAGCTTAGCATACCTCATCTCAGCACTCGCAGCTCAGTCCAAGCCTTTGGAGATGCAGAAAGGAATCATCCTGGGGAAAGACGTTGGAACCCAGAGGCCTGGAGAGCAGGCCAGCAGAGATCGCCTTGTGCCTTCCCACGTAAGAAAGAACCTCAGTCGAAAGTTAGCTGCCTTTCCTCTAAAGAACTATACATTAACTAAATAAATCCCCTTTTATTGAAACCAATCCATCTCTGGTGTGTTACATTCCAGCAGCTAGCAAATTAAAACACCGTTCATTCTTTTTTTTTTTTTCTTTCCCCATTCATTTCTTATATCCTCAGGAATATCACCTTTCTGTAAAAAAAAAAAAAAAAAAAAAATGGTTCACAAGTTTTCCATTCAACTCATTATTTGAGGGCCTAATACCATGTGCCTGACACCGGGCTTGGTGATGCATAATATATTAGAAATAAGCGAGCAGATGCCTTGCATCCCAAGCACTCTGGTGTGCGCGTACATCGATGTGCCACACTTGTAATCCTCAGAATAATCCTGTAAGGTGGAGGAACAAGTGCAGAAACCGTATGTACTGTTTTCTATAAACTGATAAAAGAAAAATCATGATGTTAGAAGATACATAATGAGAGAAAATGACTCTTTTTGCCACACTTACGTTTTTGACATCGTCTGAAGAATGAGGAAAAGAGATTGCTAATCATTTTGGTCAAGATATTAGAAATGTTGAAGCCCTGTTTCATTAGAATCAGCTACCATGACTTATAGAGCTACTTAGTCTTGGAGATTGTGTTGTTTAATTATGGAAGGGGACGCAGAGGCTTTTAACAGTACAGGTGTTTCATTGGCAGTTTCAGTGGCCAGAACTTCTAGAGGCAGATTTAATGTTTCCTATTTGAAAGGGTCTGTAAGCTATCATCAGAAGTGTTTTGGTCTCATGTGAAGCCATGTGATCAATAATTTCATATTTGAATATGAAGGCTTTCTCAACCTTGGCACTAAATTGACATTTGGGATCACTTAAGTTTTTTGTTCTCATTTGTTCTCACAAAGTTTTTTGTTTTCATTCTATGGAATGGAGATGTTTAGCAGCATTTCTGGCTTCCACCCACTAGATGCCAGTAGCACACCTCTCCTAATTGTGACAGCCAAAAGTGTCTCCAGATATTGCCAAATGAACCAACCCTATGGGGCAAAATTACCCCTTGTTAAGAACTACTGGCCTCAAGTAAGCTTTTATAGAGGTCCCATAACAGGCATGGTGCTGGGTGACTAAAAAGAACCCTGGAAAGAGTTAGCCCACAGCCCTGAGCAGCTGATGACCTATGAAGGTTAAGATTTTTTTGACTAGGTAGAATATTTCTAGTAGTTGACTGAAATAGCTTTGGTTCAGGCTTGTTTCAAAGAAGTTTAACATCTGTTTTCATTTCTGCTTTTTGTAAGCTGCTTTACTACTCAATTCCTTTAACTGTCTTCCTCTTAGGACTTAAATTTTGAGTATATGTCAAAATGTCCAGTTTAATAGAAGTTATGCTTTATTCAAACAAAAATTAAAGTGTTAAGTGCTAAATTCGGATAGGTGGTAGAAACTTTAGTGCTGAGTTTAAGTCAGACTTAGGTGACGACGAAGTAAATTCATTTGTTAATAGTGAAGGAAACTATAAGTCTGGTTGCGTTCACATTCGCTTCCTTTTCTTGTTTATCATTGAAAAATTGTCCCTTATGAAAGATTTTAGATTCCAATCATTGTATCATTCTAAGAAAAATTTCAAAATGCTAACTAACCATGTTTGGTAACCACAGCAAAATATACAACACACAAACATAATCTCATACCTTTCTTATGGTTTTGTGTGCGTGTGTGTGTGTGTGTGTGTGTGTATGGTATATGTTGAGTTTTGAATTGTTTATTGCACTTTTGAGGTCAAAGGGAAAAAAGGCTTTCTCTCTCAGTTATCAGAGCATAGGCATGGATCTCTTGACTGGGTTGTTAGAAGTAATAGAACCAACTCTGGCTGATTTAGCAGAAACAAATTTGTTACAGTAGCTCAGAAATTCTGAGAATTGAGTGAGTCACTAAGGTCACAGCTATTTAAGTGGTAGAGCCTAGATTTAAACTCCTGCTCATCTGACTTTAAGCTCAGGTATATCTGTTAGTACAACACATTTTAATACAACTTTTTTTTTCAGGTAAAAAATCTAGTTAATAGTCACTTATTCACTATACTAGAAAGTAATTTGAGTGTAAAAAACTTATCAAACTGAGGCTTCCTTCCTGTATGTATTTTTAACTTAAGTGATGCAAATGTTTATGCATTTAAATGTTCATGACCAAGGACAGATTTTATAATAGTATTCAAATTTTGCTGTTAAATGAGAAATAATAGCAGGTAATATTCATTTAGCTTTCTGGGCAGCCTTGGTGACCTCGCCAACTCCAGTAGCCTTCTTGTCCACTGCCTTGATGATGCCCACATCAACTGTCTGTCTCATATCATGAACAACAATATGAGGATAGTCAGAGAAACTCTCAGTACATATGGGATTGCCAGGAACCATGTCTACAATGGCAACATCACCAGATTTCAGGAATTTGCGGCCTTCTTCCAACTTCTTGCCAGGGCTGTGATCAATCTCTTTTTAACTTGCAAGCAATATGAGCTGTGACAATCCAGCACAGGTGCATAGCCAGCACTGATTGGCCTGGATATTTCAGTATAATCACCTGAGCAGTGAAGCCAGCTGCTTCCATTGGTGGGTCATTTTTGCTGTCACCAGCCACATTGCCATGATGAATATCTTTTACAGACACGTTCTTTACATTGAAGCCCATATTGTCCCCAGGAAGAGCTTCACTCAGAGCACTTCATGGTGCATCTCAACAGACTTTACTTCAATTGTAACATTGATTGGAGCAAAGATGACCTCTATGTCTGGTTTGAGGACACTAGTCTCCACTCAGCCCATAGGCACAGTACCAATACCGCCAATTTTGTAGATATCCTGAAGAGGCAGATGCAAGGGCTTGTCACATGGACGAGTAGGTGGCAGGATGCAACCCAGACCTTCCAGCAGCGTAGTTCCACTGGCATTGCCATCCTTATGGGTGGCTTTTCATCCCTTGAACCAAGGCATATTAGCACTTGGCTCCAGCATGTTGTCCATTCCAACTAGAAATTGGCGTAAATGCTGCTGTATCAATGATGTAGCCAATTTTCTTAATGTAGGTGCTGACTTCCTTGATGATATCCTCTTATCTCTTCTGACTGTAAGGTGATTCAGTGGAATCCATTTTGTTAACACCAACTATTAGTTGTTTCACATTCGGTGTGTAAACCAGAAGAAATGCTCTCGGGTATGCCCATTCTTGAATATACTGTCTTCAAATTCACCAGTACCAGCAGCAACAATCAGGACAGCACAGTTAGCCTGAGATGTGCCTGTAAACATGTTTTTAATAAAGTCTCTGTGTCCTGAGGCATCAGTGGTGGCCACATAATACTTGTTGGTCTCATATTTCCACAGAAAGATTACCAATATTGATACCATGTTCATGTTCAGATTTTAGTTTATCCAAGACCCAGGCATACTTGAAGGACCCCTTTCCCATTTCAGCAGCCTCCTGCTCAAAATTTTCGGTGGTTCTTTTGTTGATTCCACCACATTTTTAGGTCAGGTGGCCAGTAGTGGTGGATTTGCCTGAATCCATATGTCCAATAATGGCAATGTTAATATGCGTCTTTTCCTTTCCCATTTTGGCTTAAGATATAGCAGTGGTTTTCACGACACCTGTCTGTGTTCTGGTGGTAGATCTGCTATGGAGCACTGTTACGTTGTTTTTGCTACACTGATTTTTCCTTCCTCCTCCCCCTACTCCTCCTCTCCCCTTTTTGATAAAATATTTTAATATTTCATACTGTAAAATGAATATACTAGATTCATTTACTCTTTGTCTATTCCAGGGTCGTCCGAGAGAACCTCCCTGTAAAGCAGGGGCCAGAAAGCTGAATGCTCTCTTCCCTATACTCCTTGGCATCCAGAGTTCTTGGTGTGAGTTTAGGTTCTGCCAATCAGAAGAACTTGTATGGTTCTTAAGTTCGGAGTGTGTTAAGTGGGATTTAGGCAGTAGCATATGAGATACCCATTTTGATGGTGCAGTTCTACAGACTCAACAGGGTTCTGGGGGTCACTCAACTTCCTGATCCCTAGACTCTGCTGAAATAATTTGACTCTGGATCCCACAGTTGATGTAATAACTCCTAATTCCCAGTGTCCTGAATGTGACAGAGAAAGCAGTTCTCTTGGGAGGCCAGTTTTTATGTGTTGTTCTAGGAGTCTGTTCCCGGAGGCATGGCCTGGATCTACTCTTCTAGCCCTTTGAACAATTTTCTTAGCAAAATTTTCTTTAATTCACAATGGCTTGAGAGATTTCTGTTATCTGTAATGGAAACTTAGTTGACAGAACTGGTAATCAAAAGACCATAACTGTTTTATATTTGACTTCAAATGAGTTTATACAGAGCAGTATATTTGGATCTGAAACATTTATTTAGATTTGAGCTGGGAAGACCAATGTTACCCGTCATTTCTGCCTTTGCCTCAGATTTCCTGGTTTCTCTCTGGTCTGACCATTGTTGAGAGTGCATGGGGTTAGTCACAACCATGTTCTGGGTTGAATCTGTGAGAGATTGTTGGAACTAAAACAAGAACTGTTTAGATTTCTCATTATGTGGGTGTCATGTTGATGGGATTGTTCTCATGAGTTCTCTTAGCAGCTATTCCTTAAACAAAATTCAAAACTTTCAAATTCATGACCATTTCTTTATCCTTATTCTCTTAGTGGGGAAAAATTGACAATGATACATGAAATGACACTTGTGAATACTTTCATTACCATATTTCATTATAATATATGATATGCCAATACATGATAATATACTTTGCATTTTTATTTGTAAATCAGAAGGTAGGCAGTAACTCCATATATTTCCACTATGGTACAAAACAAAAGTTTCGCTGTAGGACTTAGGGGAAAAATTATGGAATTGCTCCCCTCAAATAGTAAGAATGCATCAAAATGTTACTTTTTTAAGAATAGAACTAAACACAGACCTTTTTAGCCTCTATGCAGTTTCATTCTGACACTTTTTTTCTTCCCAAAACCTGCCTGAGAAAACTCATTCTTACAAGCACAGAAACCAGAAATAAATGTTCTCACACTCTGAGAAAACTGATAAAAGCCAATCAAAAAGTTCTTGTTTTGGATCATCTGTGGTAGGTACTGTGCAAGACAGAAAATAATGTGGCTTGAAGTTTATCGAGTAGACTGTTAACAATTAGAAGCTGCATAGAAGTATGCAAATAAAGAGAAAGAGAAGCACTTAAATTTTTTTGAAGAAAATAAGTGATTGAAACAAAACCAAAATGTGTATTGTCCCATGTATGTTGCCCTCTTCAGGAGTTTCTTCTTTGTAACATCTACATTGTTTCAGAGATTTCTCTTAGGTTGAACCACCTGGGTATTACTTATTACAGTACCAAGGCTTGTATTAGTTATCTGTTGCTACTTAGCAAATTACAACATGCAATAATATAGACCTCCTATTTCCCTCCATCAGACTATAATAACAGAAATGATATAGTATCTTCAGCTTATGTTTGATAACTGACAATCAATAATATATATGAACTTCTCCCAGTTCAAAATGTTTGCATCTCTTAATAGTCAGCATTCGCTTAGATCTGCAGTTGAGCTCAACACAATTCAAGCCTCATTTGTAGTTTTAGCCTTCTGGAAAACTGGCTTAATCTACCTTCTGGTAGCCACTCTGCTTCCTGTCATAACACCATTCCCTGAGCATATAAAGAATCCTTGCCCTTCTTGTACTATATCACTCTGTGGGGTTCATGCTTGCCTCACTTCTTCCAGAAAGTCCAGAATAGAAAGAAGTAAAAGGCAAGGTATTATCCCCAGTGGAATTTATGTTTTAGTTTAGGAATGCAAGAATAATGCACATGAAATAAGAGACCTTAGGCTATATGATTGTGGGCAAAGACACATATTTCACTGACAAGATAACTGAAGTCTAAAAAGACTAGACAAAGGGAAGATATGGCTAGTAGGTAGCCAAACTAGAACTGGCCCCCAGTCTCTAGCCCAGTGTATTTTTTTGTTGTTGTTGTTCCTTTACTGTAAGATAATATGCACAGAAGTTTAAAGCTCTGTGGTATAGATTGTAAAAGTCAAATAATTCTAATTCTAATTTACATGCTTTTAATTTTTTCTCATTCTTCATCTCGCTAGTCAATGAACAAATTTTTTTTTTAGTATTCCAAGAATAACAAATTACCATGGACTGAAAAGTGACAAAAATATACCTTTAGAAGGACCAATTTAAGACCAGTGCTTTTCCTTTTAAAATTGTATGGTGGGCGGTGCACTTGTGACTCAGTGGCAGAGTTCTTGCTTGCTGTGCCAGAGACCCGGGTTCGATTCCCTGAGCCTGCCCATGTTTGGAAAAAAAAAAATTGTATGGTACTTTTTAGAGTTTGGCAGGAGTAGTTGCTCTTTTTTTTTTTTTTTTTTTTTTTTTTTTTTACATGGGCAGGCACGGGGAATCGAACCTGGGTCCTCAGGCATGGCAGGCAAGCACTCTTACCTGCTGAGCCACCGTGGCCCAGGAGTAGTTGCTCTTTTTTCTTGAAATAAAAAATCATTTCCAAGCAAAACATATTTCTTATCTAGTTTTAAGTTTTGAGGAAAGAAAGATGGGTGGCTTTAAATAGTCGAAAAAGAATTAAAGGAGCAGGTGAGATTTGGGTGTGAGTGTAAAGAATAAGTGAAAGACACAGAATAATCTACCAGTGAGAACTAAGACCTTGTTATATTCAGGAGACAGTGACAAAACTAACCAGGCCAACTTGGAAGGTATATATTAGACAGTGAAAGAAAATTGGGTCAGAGGGTCCGATCCTGTGGGGAAGGAACTTGTATTTGATGTGGTAAATTGTGGGGGAACTATTCTCAACATCTGAGCATGAAATGATAAAATAAAAATGGAATTAAGAAAGGTTGTGTTTGTTTGCTAGGAGAACTGGATCGTTTCTACATTTTTGTTTTTTTACATTTTGTGTATTGATCTTTTAGTTCCAAATAGGTTAAATACTTTATATGAATCAGTGTAAGCTAGCTTATGTTGTAGTTACAAATTAACCCTGAAACCTCAGTGACTTCATACATAAGTGTGTTTCTTTTTAGTGCCTCTTACCCAACTCAGGGACCCAGGCTGACAACAGTCCCATCATCTGAAACACTGTTGGTCACTGTGGCAGGAGGGTAGAGCTGGTCTCACTCACTGGTCCTTGCTGCTTTCTAATGCTTCAGCTTGGAAGTAGCATATGTCACCTGCCCCCTAATCAAGTCTCTCTGAGGACCAGGGACATACAATTCTACTTGTGTAAAAGAGACAATATAGTGATTGAGTACAGACTCCAGAGCCATATTGCCAGAAGCTAAAGACTGGCTCTATTGTTTTCTAGCTGTGTGACCTTGGGCAAATTACTTACCCTCTATGGGCATAGTTTCCTCATATGTAAAATGGGGATAGTAATAGAATGACTCTCACAGAATTATGAGGCTTGAATGAGTTTATATATTAGATCACTATACTATATAGTTGTTAGCATGTATTTATTATTAATAACAATTTAATCTGTCTTCAAGTACAGCATCCTAAAAGTTTCTCACTCTAGTTGAGAGAGTCAAGTGAAAGAAGTTGTAGTAATTAAGGTATGTGATGGCCAGTGTGTGGACTGGGGTAGTGATACTGGGTGAAGGAAAAAATAGACCTAAGAAAGTGCAAGAAGAAAAAATCCAAGCCGGATTTGTTCAACTAAATACCATGGATGAGAGAAGGATAATCAAATTTCAGGTCTGGGTGACAGGAAGAATAAATCTGGAATTTCCAGGAAAATTAGGGGCTCTTGAGGGCAAGATGATGAGCTGAAGTTCAAATGCAGTGTTGTTGAGATGTCCAAGTCACAGGAGGCCATGGGAAATAGAGGAACAGAGTCTAAGCAAGAGAGTGAATTGCACATTTATCTTAAATGGTGATAGCTTAATGCTCTGAGTCAGGGTACAGGGGTCAGATGGTTTGCATTTAAATCCTAGCTCTACCATTCAGTGTGGCCTTGGTGCTCTAGTTTCCTCATCAGTAAAATGGGGACAATAATAGTACCCATCTCCAAAGGTTGTGAGGATTAAATGAGATAAAGCCTGCAAAGCGCTTAGAAAAGTGGCATGTCATAAATAATAATTGTTTATTCTTAGCTAATTAAGGTTTTAATTGAATAGAAATTGGGGGATTTCTTATGTGATCAGTTCTTAAGAATTTAACATAAAACAGACTTCCATTGGCACCTATTCTCATGAGTTTAGTCCTCCCTGGAGTCAAAAAAATGGGTGAAAAAGTTGTTGCAAGATCACTTCTGATTCACATGCTTTTAATTTTTTCTCATTCTTCATCTTACTAGTCAATGAACAAATGTGTTTTTTTTTTTTTTTTTTTTAGCATTCCAAGAATAACAAATTACCATGGACTGAAAAGTGACGAAAATACACCTTTAGAAGGGCTAATTTAAGACCAGTGCTTTCCCTTTTAAAATTGTATGGCAGGGGTGGGCCACGGTGGCTCAGCAGGCAAGAATGCTTGCCTGCCATGCCAGAGGACCCGGCTTCGATTCCCTGAGCCTGCCCATGTTTGGAAAAAAAAAAAGATTGTATGGCACTTTTTAGAGTTTGGTAGGAGTACTTGCTCTTATTTCTTGAAATAAAAATTATTTCCGAGCAGAACATATTTCTTATCTAGTTTTAAATTGGCCTCTTGGTTAATTAGTTCTGTCCTTTAATATATGGGGTTTAAATTTCAAGTTTTTAGTGGGCACATGCTCTCCATTTACGTAACTATCTTCAATTACACATGTTCTAGCACATGTTATTAAGTAGTTAGGGTGTTTGTTTTTATTGAGAAGTTAAGAACTTCCCAGGTATTTCGATAGGACTTTATACTTTTGTTAGTAATAGTACAGAACATTCTATTTAATTAAATGACTATTTGAAAACCCGCTGTGTGCCAGGCACAGGTGGTGTGTGTACAACAGATGAAGTTCTTAACCTCACAGGCCATACAGCATAGCAGAGTTTGTCATCTACCTACTGTTAGGCTATTTGTCCCTATTTAAGGACTATATAGTCTGTTGGCATATCGCAAAGACTTCTAACATTTTTTTAGGTCTGTAATATCCATTTGTCTTCTTTATGGATAGGATATGGAATTAGGCTTACATTCTTGAGTCTCTAATTTACCTCACACCTTTTCTGAACTTCAATTTCTTTATAAAGCACAGGATTGTAAAAGGAAAACATTACATAATTCATGGAGAATGTCTTAAATTAGTCACACTTCAATATACCTGATTCCATTTCTAACATCTAATATTATTATAAATGCATTTACACTGATTCAAACTAGATTGTTTTGAGGTTTGTTTTTAAATTAAACAAGTGATCCTTTTAGAAATAAAATTAAAGTTATAGAAATGGTAGTTAGACTCATTTGATGGTAGAGAGATGGGGTAAAATACAAAATGATAAACTTAGAGATTCCAAGATTATTTACCATATTACACACTTGCACAAAAGAATACCTTCATTTGGGTAGCATGACCTTTGTGAGTATAGTCATCCTATCTGCCAGCTCAAATTTGTTTTGCCCAAGCCCCCAAATTTCCCCAATATGACATCTCCATTAGGAATGAGACCAATTTTGATCATGGAACATAAAGAAATGAAATGCTATATCAAAGGTCATACTTTCATTTTTATTAATCTTTATAACATGGAAGTATTTTTTTTTATTCTTACGTTACTCATTTTCTACTTTTATCCAGTGAGAAAATTAATCTTCTTAGTGGTTGATTCATCACCATTTACTGAGTACTTTTGGATTTGTATTACATTAACTTCATAAGTAGCCACCTGACCTAAAAGCCACTACAAAAATAGACACTGGTCTTTCTAACACCTTATGAAAACAGCTGAGACACATGGATGGAAGTCAGAATCCTAATGCCTTTCCTTTACTCCCAAATGAAGCAAAAAAAAAAAAAAGGGCAAAACACTAAACTTTATGCAAGGTAACAATAAAAATTCAAAGTATTACTTTTGATGTAGGATTTCATTTCTTTATGTTCCATCAAATGAGTCTTATTTAGGAAGCATAACTGTATATCCCTACCCCAAGCCCACCCTAGTTGTCTTTCTGGTAACCCAACCTGTTGAACTATAGATACAAGATACTTCCAAGTGAAGGAAAAAGTAGTGATTCCCTGGAGACCCGAGGATAACCAAGCATATATGCAAATTCCTTATCCCCAAGAAGGACTTTGCAAGTAGACCGTCCTCTCTTTATATACCTTCATATAGAGTCCTTGTCACGTTCTTGAGCAGTGGGTTCTTAAATACTATACTAGCTATTTGGGGAAAAGTTCAATGCTTTTATTGCCTCAGTCATCATTATCATTTATAAAGTTGATATTTAAATTTATTTTGCTAATTATATTTTTCTTGAAACTTCTGTTAGTGGACAATGAACATTGAGGGACATACTCATAATTTTACAGCATCCTGCTCTTTATTTCAAAAGACTTTTAAAACAAAGTATTATGACTCAAAACAAAACAAAGAAGTGGTGTTATTGAGGTGATATAATCTAAGATCAAAAGAAACATGGATTCAAGGAGTATATTACAATATTAACATTTTTACATTGGCAGTATACCATCTAATCAGTCTTTTTTATTTTGCCAAATTTGGGCAAGAAATATTATGCTTAATTATTCATTAATCTTTTGTTTTTACAGTTGAGGATTATTAAGATAGCCTCTCTTTTGGCATTTTATTTCATTTATAAATTAGAACTTTATGTTATTCTCTTGAGCTGTAAAATTTAAAATAGTTTACTTCTAAATTGAAGGTAGGAATTAGAGCATAACGAAAGTTTCTTTTTAAAAGAACTTCTAATGGGAAATTGAACAACCTTTTTGTTTTATAAGAAAAGTCTTGCAAAGTATTTCATACAGTTTATTTTGCAATAAATCCAAGACTTAATTATTTTTTACTTTCCATTTAAAGACTTGGAATGTATCATCATTTGAGTTTCTGTCATTTCACGTGAGTTTTCTTCGGGGGCTGACCTCACAGCACTAGAAATTGATACACTGACTTGACGTTTCAGCATCCTCATAACCTTTCTCTTGTACCCTTTACAAGCAAAAAAATATATAAAAGGGTCCATGCAGCAGTTGAAGTTCATCAGGCACACTGTAATATGCAGTGAAATCTGGAATGAATGTCTTTGGGCACATTCCAGGGGATCAGGAAAACGAAGCTTCTTAATCATGTGTTGAATAATTGCAACATGGTAAGGTGTAAAGCAGATAACAAATACAAGAATTATAAAAATAATTGTGTTGAGAGCCTTTTTGTTTGCACCAGATTTCTCAGTTAGTGGGTTTTGTTTGGCTGTTTTAAAGAGTTTGCAACAGATTTGAGAATAGCAGATAAGAATGACTGTGAGTGGAAGGATATATCCTATTAAACATGCACCAAGCAGGATCCAGGGAAGAGAGCTTAATTCTCCAAAGTTTGGATATTCCATGCATCTGGTCTTTCCACACTCTTCCTTTGACATAGGACTTATGAGTAGTGGGAGCGTTTGAGCAAATACTAGAATCCAGACAAAGATGCAAACGCCTTTTGCATATTCAATTCTTTTCATCTTATTATATCGCAGAGGGTGCACCACAGCGAAGAACCGGTCAATACTTAGACAGGTCATAAAGTTCACACCTGCATATGTATTGATATAAAATACAAGAGCAGTTATTCTGCAAAAGGCATCACCGATTTTCCAGTCGAAACCCAGTGCATAGTAGGCTATCCGTGTAGGCAGAGCTGTGGTAAAAAGTATATCCGAAATCACCAAATTTGTTGAATATAGTGTGGTAGAGTTGATTTTTTTTCTGTTTTGAAAAATGACAAACAAGGCTAACAAGTTTCCGAAAAGCCCAATGATGAAGACAATGCTATAATGTAGAGGCATTAATATCCTGGCTGTGTCCTGGTGTGCATAAAGATCACATTTATTTCCGTGAGGAGTTGTAAAGGGCGTGGTAAAATTATTATCCATTTTTATATCCATCAGTAGGGTTCAGAGGCTCTAGGAAAGATCAAGAAGGTACATTTAATTAAACCCATGTTTAACTGAAAGCAATATAAACTGCCTTTTATATAAGTAATTTTTTAAATGTCAAGATTTACATCATTTTTTTAAATCTATGCTATATGATATGATTACATATATGACAGAAGTTGGAGGTAAACAAGGTATAAAATTAATGTTTTTACCCTTGTAATTTGGTCACTTTGGCAAAGGAAATCGAACTGCCTAAACAGGGCAGAAATGCATTTTTTAACTAGAAGGGAAACACTACTTTTTATGTAGAAATTCCCCTTTCTTTTTCTGAATCATTGTCTGGTTGAGAAGAAAATCAGCTAAAACACCCCAGATTTCAGAAGGGGCTGAAACTTTGCTTTTATATTGCATTTCAGTTCGACGTTTTCCTTTTCTTTCTTTCTTTCTTTTTTTTTTCTTTTAAGCCAAATGCATATCACTGCCAGGAAATGAAATCAGTCACACATTTATGTAGTGAAATATGAACCTACCACAGTGATCTGATTTGTGTTAACCTAACAAGTATCAGAAACAATCTTAGGCCTTGTTAGGAACTGAAAGTTAGGCTCTCTTAAAAAAAAAAATAAAAAGAAGAAGAAGGAGAAAGAAAGAAAGAAAATAACTTAAGCAACTTAACAGGAAAATGTTTAAATTAATCTTTAAATATCACTTCTCAAGTACCACGATGATACATGCAGTATACGTGACTACATTTGCACGTAGTAGTAAGCATTATGTGTGTAGTATTTTATATACTGCTTTACTCAGTTAACATTTTCAAGGAGCAGTGTAGTATTTGCCTTCTGTGTAGATTTTAGGTAGACATACAGTCTACAATGTCCCAATGTGTTAATGAATAATTTGCTTGGCTACTCCCTTAAAAAAATTTTGGATTATTTACAACTTTTTCATCTTATAAATAATGTTAAGACAGAAATTTCAAGACCTAAATTAAGAAGTGGAAAAGTTCTAGTCATGATGTGCATGACAATGAAATTTGAGAAAACTAGGAAATGACAAATTTTGTCCTGTTATTTTTAGAAGAAAAATAATTTAACTGATAGGACTCTCTGTACAAATTTCTTCTGAAAGCTGCCCAAATTAAAGGACGATTTCAATATTGTGATGATGTTACTATATCCTGAAAGGCAAATGACTCTCCCCACCCATATTCAAAGTACTGACTACAAATCTACTTGCCTAACTGCTGTTTAAATGAATTAGGTCACTGCTTACTTAGTTCTTGCAGTCCGAAAAAGTGTTGCTAAGAGGCATTCAGGATTATCAAAGGATTGCAGAGGTTAATTATTAACACAGTGTTAATTGTTGAAATACAGAAATAAGCCTAAAGCAAAAGAGAACAAAAATGGAAATAAATATTTTATCCAAGTGATGACAGAAAAGGAGAGTATAGGAAAAAGCAAAAATTGAGAATAGTAAATATAAAACACGAAATAAGAGGATAGAAATATGTTATACAAATTCAAATGCACTGAATATTATACTTATTAAGAGTCAGATCATCAGTTTAGAATTTTAAAAAATCTAACTATACTCTTTAGGAGATACATAATTCAGACAAAGTGATTCAGAGAAGTTGAAAATAAAGGATTGGGAAAACACATACCAGGCAAATTCCAACCAATAGAAAGCTGGAGTAGCAGTATTAACGTCAAAAAATAAAATGGAAATTCTAGTAATAGGGTCACAGAAAGTCACTAAAAAAGTTTAAAAAGAACAATTCATAAGGAGATAAAAGTAGTTATGAATTTTTGAACATAACCTCAGCCCCTATAATAGCAAAACTTGACAGAATTTAAAGGAGAAATTGGCAAACCCACAACCAAAATGGGAGATTTTAACATGCTTCTATTAGAATATGCCAAATGAAAAATTAATAATAATAATAAAGACTTAGAAGATTTACCTGACATGGTTTAAAAGCTTTATCTGTTAGAGAGGTTTAGAATCTGTACTCAACAGAATTTGTGCTGAAGGTGCATGTGAGAATTTTCCAATGTTGACCATGACATCCTCAAAAGAAGTCTGAAAACTCTCAGAAAATCATTATTGTAAATATTACATCCCTAGATTACAATGCATTACTAGAAATCAGTAGTAAAAAGATAAAGAATAAGTTTGGAAATTAAAAATTATATTTCTAAAGAATTCATAGATTAAAGAAGAAATCCCAATGGAAATTCTGAAATGCTCAGCACTGCATGACAAGTATTACACATCAAAATTATGGGGTGTATCTAAAGAGTTTATCTGAGGTAAATGTAAAGACTTAAATACAGTTATCTTTTTAAAAGATTGAAAAGAGATAAGTTAAATATTCAGCTTGGGAAGCTGGAAAAGAACTGAATTTGTCCAAAGAGAGTAGGAGAAAATATTAAAGATAATAGTAGAAACTAATGAAATAGAAAATAATAAAAACAAAAAGCAGTATCTATGGAATTTATATTTTGTGCAGGAAAAAAAACTGATTTTTAAGTAAAAAATCATGGAAATTACATTGTGGAAATAAAGTAGAAAAAAATTTTCTAGTAAGTTTGGAAAGACTTCATATGAGAAGCAAGTTTTCAGGAACAAGGGAAAGTCAATATTCCAGGCAAGGCTATAACTTAGGAACAGGCATTAAGAACTTCTTTTATTAAATTTTTCTGATTTCTGTGAAAATGTCTTTTTCTGAAAATTTCAACCAAGGGCTGCCTGACAGAACACATAATAATTCATTTTGAAGAGTGTTTCAAAACAACTTCATGGAAAATAGGCTTTAAAATATATGGTGGGGAAAAAATATATACCTTAGAGTCTCATATTCCTTCATGTAAGTAATTATTACTGTAGAGGTTAAGAAAGTCAAACTAATAGTGAAATTCAGAGAAGAGTATGCCATTGCTTGCCAGTTTTTAAATCTGTCTGACTTCTTTGTTAAAAGAACTATAGCATCCAGTAGAACCAGAAATGTCAGGGCTTCCAGAACATTTTTTAGTCAGGCCTGTTAACACGGTATTATATAAAAACATTAAAAATTGTAAACATATCAAATGTCCATCACCAGGGGATTGGTTAATTTTCTATGCTACAGCCATGTTGTGGAATACTGTGTAACCACTGAAAATGACAATGTAGATGTCTATTTATTGACAGGGAATAATTGTAAGTAAAGAAATCAGATTATACAACATACCACTTTTGGGCTGGGATTGGGAGAGCCCAACCCTGCCTATTTATATTTACACATAGAAAGATGTCCACTTGGATGTATGTGCCAAAACATAATTTTGTATTAATCAGTTAAATTTTTTTGTCTTATTTGTATATTGTAAGTTTTTAACACTGAGCATGAATTGACTGTGAAATGAATAAATAGTTGAATGATTTCTTTCTAATCTGAGGAGAATTTTTTTTTTCAAGTTTCAGCTCTTAAGTCTTGTCATCTGATGTACTTTTCAAAGTTGCCCTTCAGTGCTCTTTATTAACATTTACTGGGTGCCTACTGTGTGTCAGAAGTTTTAAATTGTCTCATATAAACCTTAGAACAACGCTGTGAGGTGAGTATTGTAGTCACCAACTCGCTTTCCAGATGAGAAAACAGTTTCAGAGAGGTTGAAGGTCCTGCCGGTTACTTCTCTCTAGTGGTCTGGCTTCATGTCTCATGTTCTGTCCACTTAATGGTAGGGACAGCTATTTCATACTGGATTCTGTGGTTTCAAAGTAATCTAGGTTTTAAGTGCCATCTTCCTCTATAAATAAACTGCTTAGTCATAATGTGGCCAAATTCACAGCAGAAGAATGAGTCTTCCTAATGACAGTGGGATTCCCACCTCCAGGAGAGAGACCTTTCCAAGTGGGGAGCCAGAACTTTTGGATACTGCACTGTAGAACTCTACATGTGGGATAGCTTAGAAATTATCTTAGGTAAATAAGAATCAAGCTTGTCTTTAAAAAATGTTTATTTTGAATATTTGGTAACCTCTCAAAGATTGATTCCACTACTTAACAATTCTAATATCTCACTTTAGTTCTTATATCTATCTTGTGTATTAAGGCTATCATTTTAACCAATTTTATGATCCTTTCCAAGTTGAAAGAAAGAAAAATTCTTTCATGTTCTTGATTGTTGTTACTCTGTTCTTATATCAACCAATCCCAATTTATTATAACCTTCCTTCAGAGAAACTATTATATACCTTCCTTTAATCATCTTATGGGGTACTATTCTGAATCTTGAAGTACTCCATTCTTTTATTCAGCAATTTTTTTCAGTATCTCCATATACTGGGTCCTGAGAATCAGAAATGATACCTGTTTAATTTGGAGAGTCTAGAACTGAAGGGTGAATGTATAATGTTGAGAATGTTTTATTACCTGAATGAAGTATTATCTCAGTTCCTTCTCATACACACCAATGTTTGCTGGCTCTTTGCATTACAGTGTTCCTCTATCAATCTTTGAATTGTAAATTTCTCTTTTAATCACTTTCCAGGTATAACTTCATATTTATTCTTGATTATATTTTAAATATTTTACATTTTAACTATTATTAGGCACCAACTTCTGAGTGTTACTTAGCACAGATGTGCTGAGTTGGAAATATTATAGCTCATTATTTTTGTTTAGGGAAACGCAAAAATAAGTGTTCTAAATCTTTTTTCTCTAGAGCACTAATATCTGTGAAACTTATAATTTTGTCATAATGCTTTCTAATGAAAAAATATGCAAGATCCATAAGCTGTCCTTAATATTCCAGACAGTAAGGGACGTGAGTCAGGTTGGTGACCTTCACTTTGAAGGCACAGATGAAAGTGAACTGCATGAAGTCTAAAGCTATATTCAGGTTCAACCTAAGGAACAGGGCTCCGTTGGCCTTCAGAACGTCTCTTCTTCCTGAAATTTAGGAACCATCTGACAGTTACCCTCGCGGCCTCTGTGCTGATTCTGTTTTCATTTATGAGCTACAAAGGAGACAATATCTGTTTTGTCTTTGTAGTACAATATTCGATCCTTTTAACTTGACTGTTATCTTAATATGTATAAAATAACAAGTTCTTCCTCAGCAAGGTATTTTCCGAAGTATACCTGTTTTGGTTTTTAGAAGTGGACCTGAATGCATTTTTTCCTCTAGAAATTATTTCATTGCTAACAGAGTTAGAGCTGCTAACATTTCTTTAGATATTATCATCTCATTTTTGCATAACCGGACATGTTGACATGTTACATGTTCTGCCTAGCCACAAAAGAGAAAAAAATAAAAGGCCCAAGAAAAACTAATTTATTAGTGTTCATGAAAATTCTCTAAGCTGTGCTTGTAGTTTAGTCTCTGGAAATATTTACCATGGATACCAGCTTAGAGGCTTTTGTGATTTTTCGTGAAGTATATTTGCATTCTACAATCTTAATTTACTTGCTTGGGTAATTAAAGTATATTGTTAATTTTTATTGGTGGTAAAAACAAAACCAGAAACCCCTTACTGTATTCACTAATTTACAAAGTACTGGAATACCAGCTTTTTAGTTTTGCTTTAAGATTCCTGAAATGTCATCCTTAGCCTTCATATTTATTCTTTTAATAATTGTCAGCCCCTTAAATGAAAAGAGTTGAACCTCTAAGAATTTTGTTTAAATTCAGGCTATAACAATTGCTTGGATGGATCAAGTCATAGTGAAATGATCATTGATAGGAAGTGACTTCTTCAAATAAACTCAAATTTGTGCTCAAGACACAGCTTACATGGTGAGGTAGTAATCTAACTTCGAGTGCCCACAGTGGCCTGCAACAAAGAGAAAATTCCAGAAGCACTTCAGAAAACAAAAGAGGACTCACAAAAATGTGGACATATATATATATATATATATATATATATATATATATATATATATATATGAATTATATATTTTCATTGCTAAATAATAAGTGCTGTTTTATCAGATACCTTTTCTCATTTTTGTTGATACACTGTTCTTACTGTTCTTTCTTGATGAAAGGTGAAGTTGAGGAGAAATTACTAGAGTGGGGGGAAATAAAACCATTGGGAAAGGAGAGGGAAAACAAAGGCTTGGGAATTGGAGTAACAAGGGTATGGTATTACTAAGGAAATAAAGATAAGGATAGATGTGTCAGGGCATCTTGCTGAGGCTGTTTCAGTTATCTGGAGAACAAACATACTCCATGGAAGAAAGAAATCATTAATTATTTCTTCCTCCAGCTATCTGGTTTTGTAAGTATTTGTCAATTATTTGTAAATGTCTCCTCATTGAATATAAATTTTCAAATAATTCTAATATAAATTACAATTTTGGGGTTTACAAAAATATTGTATCAGTTCACACACCCACCATCAAGGCAGAAGTCTGAGTTTCATAGCTTCTCAGCTAACACAGGTATTTTAATTCAAAATACAAATTTCTAATTTATATTAGAATTATTTGAAAATGTCTCCTTGAGTCTGAGTAAACAGGGTTCTCTGAGCTTAGCCTAATGTCACACACACCATATCGTAACAATCAATGATTTTTCTTACCTATTCTTTAATTGACTAAATGTGACATGTGCCTGTAATATATAAGTGGGAAACATTAATTCCTGATTGTGGAAAAGAAATCTGAAGCACAGACAGACTGTGACTTCACAACCTCCCATCACTTCTTCAGTAAAGTCAGTTCGTCTGTTCTATTATGCTGCTGATCTACTACAAGCAACTACTTTAATAGTTAGCGCACACCTTACTAACCTAGTTTAATAAATCTTTGTATGCTATTCATGTGATTTTTTTTCAATCAAGTTTGAGGCCTTAGTTGATAGCTTATGCACATGTCCATGATTCATTTTTTTGAAGGATGTGGGGACTGTTACCCAGAAAGGGTGCTGCAATGGCACTGCCTACATTTACTGAGGGTGGAAAAATGAATGTTCCTGAAAGGACTTCACAGATGCCAGAGTGATTATATTCAGGCTAGACCTGTCAGTGGTCAGGCAGTCTGAAGGGGTCTTCTGGGTCCTAGTTTTCTCTAGCTTGTGGAAGTGTGAAAAAATCGAGGAGCAGTGGTGGGCAGCCTTAGCAAGGACTCATTTGCACTGTGACACTGCTGCTGACACCATGACGTGGTCTGCTCTGACCATCTCTCAGCAGGTCCTCAAAAGGGTCATGTACAGGACAAGACAGGAGAAGTTTGTCAAGACAGTAGCAGTGTTCACCAGTCCGCAAATTCTTCTTTGTGCCTTTTATGATGTCCTGAACTCAGTAGGCACTTAATGAAGATCACCTTCTCCAAGTATGTACATAGTGTTGAAAAGGATGAAAAGTGAAAGGTGCCTGACAGTGTTAATTATTTGGCTAAACACCCACTTGCACATCAGGGTTTTACATATTCCAGCTATTTTTCTTTCACCTTGCACTGATCGTTTATTCCTTGCGTGAGTTTTGACAACTCCAGTACTAACTAGGGAGGTATGAAAGTTATCCAAGGTGGAGACAAAGGAGAGGTAACCTCCTTTGTCTTGAATTACATTATATAATGTAATAAGACTTGAATTACATTATATAATGCTAAGGAGCTATAAGAAAATTAAAGAACCTCACTCGAATTCTCATCTCAGTGTATGCAAGACAAATACTTCATGTTTCTATGTGACAGGAACCCTAACTGCATGCTATAATAAGGTCCTTATAATGAATGTCCATGTAATATTTCTTCTTAGAGTCCAAAATGTTTCTAAAAGTAATACGTTCCTTTTCTTCCTAAATACAAGGGAGTTGTACGTTTTCGGTTTTTGTCTATTAACTCATGGAAATTACGCAGAAACATTAGATGTCCTTATTTTCTGGATAAACAGAATTCTGGAAAAATCATATCATTTGCCAGATTTCTTTCACAGTACAGGTCCCCAAGACAGAGACACGTTCTTGTCTCCATCTCCTTTACCACGACCTCCAGCAGTTAGCTGTTCCTGTGCATCAGCCTTCTGACCCTCTCTGGGCTCCACCTCTCCTCACCATGAATTTATGTCTATCTGGCTGCCTGTGTGTTTACAGCTCTTACTGACTTTCTTCAGGGCACCCTCACTTCTCTCCAGGGCTGTTGCAGTAGCCTCTTCAAAAGGTGCCCCGCTGATCCCTTGGCAAACTGAAAACTCTCTCTTGATATATGATTTCCTTCATGATAAGGGCTCTGCTTCTGTCTTCAGCTGGCTATCTGGCCATATTCCCTTTTATTACGCCCTGACACCAGCCACACTGGACTATACACAATCTTTTGAGTGTCCCATATTCTCTCACAACTCTGTGCCTATTTGTCTGACGCTTTCTCTCCTCCATCCTTGTATCCACAGCTCCTCCTTTCCTTCAAGACTTACTTCCAACTCAGCTGCCTGGAAGCTGTCCATGATCTTCATTCTCTCCTGCTCCCTCTCCAACATCCTCCCAAAAAGGCAGAGTGGGTGTCCTTTCTAGGCTACTGTGCTCTGTAATAGCATCTGTATTGCTGATGCTTTTTTTCTGTTTCCCCCTAGCCTGAAAGTGAATCCCTAAGAGTGGGGACTATATGTTTTTAGTTTCTTATATCTCCAGTTGACCTATGATTGATGCTCAAAAAACACCTATTAAAGAATAGCAAAGTCCTAGCTTTCTTGATCCTCAGAGTTTCCTAATTAGACTACAGTAATCCCTAGATTAATAATGACCAATATTATTGAGCATGGACTATGGGCCAAGCACTGCCCTGGGCACATACACTATTCACTCATTGAATTGTCACAAAACTTTCACAAATCCACTTACTGATGGGGAAGTTGAGGCACAGAGCACTTAAGTGACTTGCCTAAAGACAGAGCTGTTAAGCGTTAGAGTCAAGATTTAAATCCAGGCAGTTTGGCTCTAGAAATCACATTCAGTATCATATGATATATTTTGTCCCTAGTTTCTATTTCCAACCTGATTTGATATTATCAGTAGAAAACAAGTAAAAATAGGAAGACAACCCCAAACTTTAATGTATACCAACTCATGCCTTTCTGAATGAGAGAGAGGTCGAGAGAGGATCAGAAAGGGGAGGGAGGGAGGAGGAAGAAGGATGGATTAGAGAGGGGACGGGAAGAGATAGAGATTGATTTAAATAAAGATATTTGTTAATTTATTTCTAACATATATTAAAGTCGGTAAAAGTTTTATAAATGAATTTAGATTTTATTACTAACAGTATTTTAGTAGTAAAACAATTTGGACTAAAATTTCTTTTGAAAGAGGATAGTGAATACCTAGTATGGCTTTTATGCTAGTTACTTTTAAAACTATTTCCAAGGCATTTACAGGTATTTGCAAGTATCTAACAAAATATTATTATTTCTCTCTCTTGGACTTCCAAGACACCACAAGAATTTTTTTTTACCTTTACAGCTTTCAGAGGATTTTCACATTATATTGACGTCCAGGTCTCTTTGGAAGCTGATAAACTATTCAAAACTGAGGATACTGTAGTCCTTGGCACACACCATACCCTACAGCCTTTAAACAACCCTAGCAGGCCCTTAACCATTGCCGACAGAAAAATAATTACTTGTAAACTCCTTTATTAGATTATAGACTGTTTTTTTAAAAATGTAAACCTTTTAAAGATAACTTTATCTCATACAACATTTTATCCCATAGGGGAACTGTTTCAGAACTTTCCCACAATATAGATATCTAATAAATGCCTATGAGTAAATAAATGAATAAGATTCATATAGTGACCCAAGTTAGTATTTACTCCAGCACTCTAGGAAGCCAGGTGAAAGTAATTCGTAAAAGGAATTTTCATGACAGCCACTCATGTAATACATGCACATGTGAGAATGCCTTGTGGAGTGGTGTGCTCTTTGCAGCGCTATGTCCAAAAAGTACAGTTAACCCCAGGAGAGAAAACGTGCACAGAAATACCAGCAAATGTATAGTCTACATAGTAAGCAGAATCAGCTATATAATCATCCATAGACTCATAGTCTTCATATAACATATTCCATAAAACAAAAACCTGAAAACAGAGTCAAAGAAAATAATTCTCTCAGAAATGGTAGAGAGTGGAAACTTTGCTTATTAGAGCCATCCTTTAGGAGTTAACGGGTGGGGCAGCTAATGATAGCACTTAGTGTGACTAGCAATGTTAAAAGCACTTGGCATACTGTGGTATCGCAACCCATGCCAAACTCTGAAATATGTTCCACAACTGGTTGTGGTGCTGTGCTTTGAAATTTATTGCTTTCTTGTATATATGGAAAAAGAAAAATTGTATATATTTTACAAAAAAGAAAAAGTCCATTGTGATAATAAAAGCATTTGGCATCTCACTACTCCATATTTTACAGTGAAGAAACTGAAGCCAGAGAGGTTCAGTAACTTGTCCAAGGTCACACAGTTTGTAAATAAGAGTCCATGCTCTTAGGTACACTACTAGACACACACACACACAGCTAAGCTTACTTTAAGGAAAGTCTCCTCTCTTGCCAAGAGTTTCTCTTTTCTCCATTCCCAACCTAGACATAAATATTGGCAAATCACTGCATATAACTCACTGTCTTGTAATAGATATTTTTTAGGCACATAGAAATTTTAGAATAATATTTGGAGAAACAAAATGTTTGCAGAAATACCTTAGTGATCATCAAATACATAAAAACCCAACAACAGAGATAGTACTTTTATACTTATCAATTCGAAGTTTGTATTTTGAATTAAAATACCTGTGTTAGCTGAGAGGCTATGAAACTCAGACTTCTGCCTTGATGGTGGGTGTGTGAATTGATAGAATATTTTTGTAACCCCCCAAATTCTAATTTATATCTAATAACTTCAAAAAAAAATACTTATACCCTTTGCTGCAAGATTCTAGCATTGGGATTCTCTCCTGAAAAATAATCTCAGGTTTAGAAAAGACAGTTATGTATATAGATGGTCAAATAGCAAAATGTAATAACTCTTTTTTTTAATAAATTGTGCTGAATGTATATGAAATGTCATATATGTATAGTGTAAGAGTACCCCCTTTTAAGGTGACTTTGTTCCTTTCTCTTAAAAAAAGCAGTCCCTGTGTATTAACTTCATAAAGTATTGGCAGATATTTGCTGGTGTGTGTGTGTTTGGAGTGAGGGGTTCACATGAAAGTTCAAAGTAAGTCCTGTTTCGGGGAAAAGATATTTCTGATATGGTCCTGTTGGCTTGCTCTTAGCTTAATAATAGCTGATTAGAATTGCTAGTCACCAGAGTCTCTACACTACATTAATAATATAATTTTTGCTAGGAATATTTATGACTTTTTTATTGAATAGATAAAACTTATGTTTTCAAAGGTTTTCTTAACAGTTTTTATTGAAAAAGCAAAATTTCTAGTACTTACTTCTCAGTGACTTGTTGGTGCTCCGTGTAGCAGCAGTCAGTACTTGCTCAAACTGATGTAAGTTATCCTTGGCATGTTATTTTAAGAGAGATCATGCAGACATCCTTTTATGGTGGCGACTTTTTTTTTCTGTCATCCTGTGACTGAGCGTAGCAGTAATCAGTTAGCCTCATATATACGTGTGCAGTTTTTTTTTAAATGGGAAGTGAAATTTTTCTGTTTTTTTAAATAGTTATAAAAAAAATCCCTTAAAATTTATAAATTGTTTATGCCTATGGAACTTTATAAAATTTTCTATGAAGGCTTAATTGTTAAAAAAAAAAAAAAAAAGAAAGAAAATTCTGTGAAAGAGACCAAAGCAATAGTCTTAACAAAAAAAGAGGCATAATTACTGATGTTTTCGTATTGATATTCTGTGTAAACTTATGTATGCATTTTAAAATGTTTTAAGGAAAAATGGCAAACTGACAATTCTGTCTGCCCGGAAACTTCGTGTCAGCAAGTGGTATACCCATTCTCTATCTGTTACCAGTTTATAAGAAAGAAACAAAAGTTTAGGTGGGGTGAGAGACAGGTGCATGTGGGTAGGATCAATTAGTATTTTTAGGCAGGAGGCCAACGGAGTCAAGGACTGCATGGACACAAGAATGACAAGAGAGAGGTAAGGGGGGCACTTTGTATTTAAAATTCAGACTCTTCTATTCAGGATGGAAGAAACCTCAACTGTGCACCTTATAATTTTAAACAAACATTGTAACATGGCTGTCAAAATACAGTTTATTTATAAGCTAAATTAATAGGAATATAGTACTCAGAATGAGAGAGGTGAGATTTGCGCTGGACCCAGGACTGATCTGACCATGTGGTCAGTTCTGTGTGCTGCGTTTTGAAAGGGCATAGAGATGACTCAGATGTGCCTGGGATGATGAGGGCTCTAGATAGCAAGTTTTATGGCAAATGATTAAGTGAACTAAGAATGTTTACACTTGGCAGGGATGTGATAATTGTCTTCATGTATTTGAAAGCTATCTCATAGAAAAGGATTTAGATTCTGTATGCCAACAGAGAGTAGCAGGAGAGCCAGTAAGAGGAAGTTACTGGAGACAGCTTTCAGATCAAAATTGAAAGTACTTCTTAAAAGTCTGGGTCATGAAAAATAGAATATGCTGTCTTTCATTTAGAATCTTACATAAACTGGACAACTATTTTCAGGGATGATGTAGAGAGAATTGTATCATTTGGTAGGAATTTGCAACCATATAACCTCAAAGGCTTTCACTGTCAGGATACTGTGAAAATGGCCTAGTGGCTTTAGCCTCTCAGTGGTGTTATTCCATTTGGAAATTTATTAGATTTTTTCTCAGCTCTAAAGTGCTGAGGATCTGTAAAGGAGCATTGTCAAGGACAAGAAAGGGTAACAAATCACCTGAATTTGGGGGTCTTCAGGCTCATGTCTATAAAATAATGGTATAAGTAAGTGATCTCCAAGATAATTCCTAGCACAAAAAGTATTATAAGGGAAGAACACATATTATTGGTGGATAACTATGGTATAATATTCTAGAACTAGTTCATTTAGAACTTGGATTGGAGAATACTTGAAGAAGACACTTAAGAAATTTTTTACTTTGTTTAAAGGCCATCCTGGTAGAGTTGTTTGGTTTTTAAATTTTAAAATAGTTATTGTTAGGTAAAACATCATCATATGATGAAAGACTGAACTAGTTAAGTAAATATTCTAGTAAACGGAATCAACCTTTTTTTTTTCCTTTTGGTACCATAGTAGTCAAGGATATGAAGAAGAGGTGAAATGATAATTGTCCTGTGAGGTGCTTTTGAGGTTTAGTATGTGATGATTTCATGAGCTCATGAACCTTATATTTATTGTTGAAAGTTATCAGCGTTTCTTTAGCTGTGATTTCACTATAAAAGTGGAATTTGAAGCCTTTTCTGTAGAAGAGGTGACATGGACATTTGTGACCTGAACTGACTTTATCTATTATTTTGTTTGTTCTATGATCTAGTATTTAGTCATCATTTAAAATTAGATAGTGATTCTTAACTTTTAAGGAATTTTAAACTTCTCTTCTAATATATGAACTGTGGTCATTAAAATTCCTGTCAGTTGTTTGTTTAGCTTACATTGAATGTAACCTCAAATAAGAACTCTGCTTCAGATTTTTAATTATAGGATCACTATTTGGTGAGCATTTTATTGCTGAATATAAACAGATGAATTTCTATAAATTAAGTGCCTCAAAGAACATGTTCTGTAGTGAGGCACTCTAACTCCATTTAGTGCAATTTAGGCAATCAAAATAGAGTTTTCTTACTATTATCAAGAGACCAACAGTACATATTTTGAATTTATATTAAATGTGTTTTTATCCTATTAAGAGTAAAAAAATAAGGAACGTTTCAGTTCACTTTTTTTTCCCATAGAAAGTACGTTTTACTGTCTGTTTTTACTGTTTTAAAGGAAAATTCATTTATTCAGCAAATATTTATTGAGTATCTACTATGTGCTGGGCATTTGCTCTAGGCACTGAAGATAAACCAGTGAACAAAATAGGCAAAAAGCATTGCTTTTCTAGAGGTAACATTCTAGCAGGTGAGACAGGGTATGTTAGAAAGTTACAGGTACTGTGCAGAAAAAATTAAATGGAGAAAGAAATAGAGAAGGCAGAGAGGGGGTGGAACTGTGAGATGGGGAGGTGGTTGCAGTTTGAAATAAGGTGGTCAGAGAAGGCTCCTCTGAGAAGGTGATATTTGAATAAAGACTGAAGGAAGGGAGTGAATAAATGATGCTGCTGCTTGTGGTAAGATGGTCCGGATGCAGATGCCCTGGGGTGGGGCACCAAGTGTCTGGTTGTGTTTGAATAACACATGCCAGAGTCCAGCGTGGCTGGAGCAGTGTGAGTGCGGGGAGAGTAGTAGAAAACCAGGTCTGAGTTGGGGTTGAAGGCCAGTAATCCAGGGTTTGTGAATGACCTTGGCTTTTACTCTGAGAAAGATGGGATGTCATTAGAGTGACTGACTAACTTGTTCTTTTGAAAAGAAAGCATGTCTGTTTAGCTTCTATCAATGTTAATAACCTAATCAGTTATGTCAGGTTTAAATGGATTGAATTGGGCAAGACAGGTTTTTTTTTGTATATTATCTAGAATAACAATTTAAATGAGTCTCTCTTCCTTAAAATTATGTGATGATTTTTACTTCTTTAAATATTGAGGGTGTATTATACGTAAGAATCATACATGCAAAGCTAAATAAAGTATCGTGCTTTCTCTCAATTAGTAATCTAATTGTAGATTTTTTAAAAATCCTATGTAAATCATTAAAATATGAGTCTCATGATTGTTCAAGAATGAGAGTTATTTCATTGCCAAACACTGCCAGATGCTGGGAGAACTGAGAGAAATAAACTTCATTCCCTGCCATGGGGTGTTCTCAGTCGAGGAGGAGAGCCAGATGAATGCATAGTTAGTGACTAGTCCGTACAATAACAGCTAATAGCCCCACTGTACTGTCTACATACCTCTGTTACTGCCATTCAGTGTTTGAAATTACCTGCTCTTCAGCTCATCCTGCTTTGTAGACAGTGAGAGAGGCTGTCTTACTTCTTTTGGTATCCACAGTTTTTTTTTTAATTAATTAAAGAAAAAAGAAATTAATACAACATTTAGAAATCATTCCATTCTACATATGCAATCAGTAATTCTTAACATCATCACATAGATGCATGATCATCATTTCTTAGTACATTTGCATCGATTTAGGAAAAGAACTAGCAAAACAAGATATAGAATGTTAATATAGAGAAAAAATAAAAATAATAATAGTAAAAAAAAGGACACAAACAAACAGACAAACAAACAAACAGAAAACCTATAGCTCAGATGCAGCTTCATTCAGTGTTTTAACATGATTACTTTACAATTAGGTATTATTGTGCTGTCCATTTTTGAGTTTTTGTATCTAGTCCTGTTGCAGTCTGTATCCCTTCAGCTCCAATTACCCATTATCTTACCCTGTTTCTAAGTCCTGTTGGTCTCTGTTACCAATGACATATTCCAAGTTTATTCTTGAATGTCGGTTCACATCAGTGGGACCATACAGTACTTGTCCTTTAGTTTGTGGCTAGGCTCACTCAGCATAATGTTCTCGGTATCCACAGTTTTGACACAAGGGCCTGACACTTAAGTGTTTAATGATTGTAGATTTCCCTATTCTCTCTATTATTTGTTACATTCTTGGTAGGGACCTGTGGTGCTGCAACCATTCACAACTTTTGCAATATTTTTTTGTTTTTAATATTAGAATTGAAAGGACAGTGAATGATTTCCACTAACATAGCCTCCATCAGAGTGAGAAAATCCATGAGAGACCAGGAGGGTCTGGTTTCCATAAAAATAGTAATAAAAATAGTAATGTGGAAGTGAAGAATTCCTTGCATTTTTCTCATGGTAAAGAAGGTATTCTTTGTACAGGTATCACTGTCAAAAATGTGGGGTGGGAATAGACTAGGTAATTAAGCTAAATTTTTAACACAAAACTGGTGTAAATGTGAGCCCAAACCACTTTCCTCATTCACATTACCTGCCTAGACCTCCCAGGTATGTAAGTTTGCAACCCTGAGTCTAGTTTCATGGGACTGTTTCTGACTCAGAGACATACATGTAGCTCCAGTGCCTGGCGTGCTGCCTCACACCTGGTAAATGCCGGGTGGATTCACTGGATCAGTAAAACCAGAGTCTCTTTGACTGAGAAGTACTAGCTGATGGAGGAGTCAGGGGAGTCTTTTCTGAGAAGAGTTTAACTGTGTCATACAAGTTATATATTAGTTTCCTAGGCAGAAAAATGGAAAGGATATTTTAGTTCAAAAGAGTAAAGTGTCATTTTGTAGTCGTAAAGGAACCTAATGTGCCCAGGGAGTAGCTCTGTATGTGAGTGTGAAAGAGGGTTAGACCAATTCAGGAAACTGGAGAGCAGGGCAGTTGTGGGAAACTACATCCATAAGAAAGTATTGGAGGGCTTTGCTATTTCATGTTAATATTTAATTTTGTGTTTGGATACTGGGAGCCTGTGAGAGGAAGGATTTCAAGCAGGAGAGTGAGAGGATCAGAGTTGTATTTTGGGAAGAGAATACCGTTGAAGTGTTAAGGATGGATTAAAGAGAAAGATGCGTTTGACTTTTGAATATGTCAAGTTGAAGTTATTAGTGATGCTTTCAGTTAAAAATTGGGTAGCAAAGTCTGGGTAAGGGGATAGGCTGAAGTTTGGGACTCACTTCATTTTCTTCATTGAAGCTATCAAAGGGGGTTGAGATTTTACAGGGAGAGAGTAGAGCGTGAAGCAAAGAATATAATGGAAACTTGGAGAGGGCAGAAAAAAAGTGGACAAGAAATAGTTGGGAAACATGAATAAGAATTTAAAGCAAGAGACGGAAGGAATTTGAAAAAGGGAGGACAGGAATGATAAGAAGGGTCAAGTGCTGTGATAATATTTTATTGGATAAAGTCTGAGATGAAGGTCTGGATTTGACCATGAGGAATTCTAATGTTTGTTGATGATGGTTTGTCTAGTGTCTTTTGTTGTGCTTTAAGTTATCTGTGGGAAGATAACTTTATAAATATTCTCACAATGTCCAATAATTAATTAGTAGTTGGTGAGCCACTTCTTTGCTGTGGTTTGGGGAGGTCAACAAGGATAAGATAAAGTTTTTCTGAATTGTTATATACAGTACATATTATTTTGGAAGTTTATACGTGTGTGAAAACCAACTTATGCGTTTCATACTGAAATAGGATCATAAATAGTGTTAGTTCAAATAAACATTTGCCATTGATATTTTCAACTGAATATTACACTATAGTGATTTTTTCTTATTTGTTTGCATAGCCTGGCACCTGTGTTTGCTCTGTTTGTACCATTTTACTGCTCCATTCCAAGAGTCCAAGTGGCACAAATTCTGGGCCAGTTTTCCATCACAAACAAGACATTGATATATATATTGGGACTACAGGTACAGTATACATTTTTATGCTCATGTTTCTTTAACCAGATCTTTTTTCTTTCTTTTGGTCTTTTTCTCATTTGATCTCCTACAAACAATGTTTTTTTCCCCCATAAGTTTGGCTTCATGATCTATATCAAATGTTCAAAGGAAGTTTTACAGTGCAAGAACATCAAGTTATATCAAGTACTAGAATACTCTCATAGCCTTTAGAAATCTGATAAGAGCTTTCACTGTAATTTGTATCAGTGGAAAATATTTTAATTTCATTTTACATTTGCATGTTAAGTACTTTTTTTAAAATCATAGTATAAAGTGGAAATAAATGAGACAATCAAGAGGCGGAAAGTGGAAAATCATGTCAAATTAATTTATTGAATACAATGTCACAAATAACGGTTCTGAAAAAAAAACCAAATATACTTTATCAACTGAGCTTTTGGCTTCTCAAGAAGTATTCTCAATTTTATAACTTCTCTGTCGATTAGGGATGATGTCACTTCACCATTTGCTAGATGGTTTAGGATTAAGACCTTTAGAGTACTGATTGTGTGACTTCATTTGGAGAGGTTCTCTTCACCGATACTCAGTAAATATCCACTGTTCCTTGCTATATATCAGGCACTGTGATAGAAGACACACAGTATTTTCAATTTTCTATTAACTCTCATAACTTTTGATGGAAAGTTTTATTCTGCTGCTTCCTGTGTTGCCAGGTGTACCTTGGCCTTTTGATCTCCTGATTAATACTCATAACATTCCTTATCCCACGCATGTCAAACCGGATCCTAGTGTCATTTTAGAATACTCTCTTCCCTCCCCTTTTAACCTTTAGCATTTCCTCTACCTTCTCTAGTCTGCTGTTGCATGTTATCAATGGCTCATCTGGGTGGGTGTTTCCTTACCACTTTTATCATTGTTTCTCATGAAGTACGTTCTTCACCTCTCAGCCTCCATACCATTATATTTCCCTTTGTCCCTCTTAATAGTCTTACAGCCAGATAGCCTATAATTCTAAGTCTAGGGAGGTACTACTACTGTGAGACTTAGGTCAAGTCGCGTAACCCAGCTGAGCCTCATTTTGACTTTGTATCTCGTTTCTTCCCACTCTAAAGGTATGTAGAATGTTCGAGGATCAAAAACATTGTTTTGTTGTTGATAGAGTAGGAATTCAGTGTAGCTTTGAGGAATGTCTCTAGAGCCAGTTCACTTACTTTCTCTGATGATCGTTAGCTTTGTCACTTACCTTTTCTGAGCCCCCATTTCCCCATCTGTAAAGTGGGAATAATATCTATCTTACAGCATTGTTTGAAGGATTAGAGATAATAATTACTAGATGTTTAGAGTAATCTGAACAGAAAATAAGAATTGTCAATTGATTTTGTATTGATTATTACTGTAATTATTATTAACCATCGGTTTATCTAGGATTATGAGTATTTTTTTTTGTTTTTTTGGTGAAAAATAAAAATGATATGTTTAACCTCTTATAGAAAGGGTTCCTATAGTTGGATAAAGAAGCACTGCATGTAGTACTATTTCAGCAGTATTATATAGCTCACAATGAAAGCATTTTGCCACACAGTAGAAATGTAGATGAATTTCTACACTGATATTTTCTCAAGATAATATAAATTTCTAATATTTTCATAAATATATTATTACTTCGTGAGGTAGAATTCTATATCAGGAGTAGAAGTAAAGATGCCTCATTGGCTTCTTTATAACATCATAGTCCTTAACATGAATGGTTTCCAGGGTTCTTGCCTATTGTGTGACCCCTGAAACGAGTCTGAGCAAACCCCTTATTCCTAAAGTTGCTATACCCTCCCATCCTCCCTCTCACCTCTGGGCCTTTGCTCATTTGCTGTGACTTTCTCTTTCTCCACATCAGCTTTTTTTAAGCCAAGGGTATTTGTTGAATGAGTGATGAATGAATGAATGAATGAGTGACTTTATTATCAGAAGAGCAAGGTTATTTAAAAATTGTTTAAGTATCAAGTGGCTGGGAGTGTCATGTAACAAATGACCTATGCTAGCTGCTGCGGAGGATGAAAGGAAGTATGAGATGTGGGCACCTGTCCTGAAGGAGCCTAACACACAAGAAATAACACACTGTTAATGCCTAAGGAAACAGTTGGGAACCAAGTGTGCAATATGATGCGAGACTTAAGAATTTAAAGGAAATCAGTTTTGTACTGATAAAATTAACTTTGTACTCTTTTTACTTCTATGAGAAATAGTAGAAATGAGGAGTGAAGCATAGTCCTGCAGAGCCAAACTGTGTTGATACAACTCACAGTATTGCCGACTACTAGCTTTTTGACCTTGGGCAAATACTTAAACTCTCTGTAAAATAGAGGTAATAGTACAGCTTACCCCCTAGGGTGATTATGAGGATTCAATGACTTTAATATATTAACATCATTAAAATCAGTCCCTGGCACATAGTAAGTGCTACAAAAGTGTTAGCTATTGTTACTCCATATATTTTTAGAAGGAAAACTACAGCAAATATTTTTTCAGATAATTCCACCCTTGTTATTATCAGAGGCATTTACACTGAACAAGCATCTACGCTGGAACAAAGGATTTAATTTAAAGTTGCAACCCTGCTTATTTCTAGGTGAGCTAGCAGTAGAACAAAGCTGTAAGCCTCACTGTACTTTGTCATCTCTTACCTTTTGTGTCTTTCTGCTTTCATCTTCTGTTTCCAGGACTGAGAGTAGAGAACTTTGAGCTTTGCATCTAATACAGTGTCAGAAGTGAACCTGGGATGGAGGATTATCCTGGTCCTTCCTTTTATGATTACCAGTTCTTAAACTCCAATGTAAAGTTTTAAAAATAAACAAGGACCACAAATATTTACTTTCTTATAGAAACAGATTTTTAGGTGCCTCATGTTTATTTTTACCCTGAGCGTGAACCTCTTGAGTGAAATACTGAAGGGAGAGATTTCATGAGATGTAATTCTAATTAATTTTGCCATTAGTTAACTTGGTTATTGTTAGTTTGCTCTTCCTTGGCTGAACTGGTGTTAGAATATCAGCACTCAAGAAGGATAACATTGGACATAGACCTTTATGCTGGCAGAATTATTCCCATCTAAATTTAGAATAAAAATGATAAAGTGGGAAAATTACATAAACAAGTATTATATGTCATTACCTAAAACCAAGCATGGAGTGTTGACTACATGTTTTCATGTTGTGAATTCTAATAATCTCTTTAGATTTGGTATCCTATATTATTTAAGTCCATTAATGCCCATTTCTAAATAAAAATATGCTTGGATTTCACTTATTTTTTTCTTCATGGATGTGGGCCAGTTTCAGCCAATTTGTTTTAGGCTACAGAAAGGCTTAAGGGTCTTGGTAAAAATATATACTTATTTTCTTTTAAGTAACAAAATTGACATTAATTTTCTATTTGTTTTATACTTTGGCATATATAGTTAATACTTAATGTAGATGGTTATGGTTATAGTTGTAAGTATGCTGTGATAGCAGTTGAATTTCTTTTTTAGTTGCCTTTTTTTTTTCTTTTATAGCTTTTCACCTCTGGTTCCTACATCTGGATTGTAGCCATAAGTGGACTTGTAAGTGTAATCTTTTCCCCCAACCCCTATGTATTCTGAAAAAAACATTAGAACAAATGTCATATTTAGATTATGGGTTATATTCAGCTGTCTGCGACATTCTTCTAACCATGTCAGGTTTGGGCTCATTGCTACTTCCTTAGTGATTGAAAGGGTCACTTTACATGGCTAACTGAGATGAAGGAGGCTCAGTCTGTCTCTGTTTTCAAGGTAAATGATGGACATTTCAGCTGAGTTTTTTGTCAGTGTTGTTGTTTTTAAATTGCATTAATAGTCAAATTCATGGTAGGAAAAAAATGACAGAAAAAGAAAATGAAGAAGTTAGACTTACTAAAAATAATGATGAGAGATGTTCTGCTTGTTTTATAAAAAGACATTGTCATACAAGGGGAAAAAGAAGGCTAGCTGGAAAGTCAGGCGGGTTGGAACTGTTGGAAGACTCATCAGGCTCTGTGTTCAGAAAAGGAAAAAGGGAATGAACTGAGTGCTTTGGGCAGAGTCCTCATTCTGTGTGCTTTAAGGTTAATTCTAATTATTGCTTTAGATGTGGTATTTTACTTTGTTTCCATCAATTGATGTTCATTTCTAAATAAGAATATGCCCCACCCTACTTTTTTTTTTAAATATTAAGTATTTCTCTTAAACTCTATGAAGTATTTGAAGGTCGTTTTTTTTTCTTCATCCATGACTTAAATGTGAACCCCCAAATGATATACAAATAATTGTATAACTAAAGAATATGGATATAATTTTAATTTCTTTCTTGGAAAAGTCTAAGAAAATTGCAGAATGGATTCACAGTTATATGTATAACATCAAAAGAAAAGGATTGGAAATGACTATTTGTAGTCTTTTTTAATAAGTTATCACTTATTCTCATTACGTGTTCTTATTTCCCAAGTGAATGACTGGTATTTTGTTTCCAACATGTTGTTCTTTAAACCTATTCACCTTTCTCTTTCCTTTCTGCTATTACTCCTTTTCAGTGTTAGTTTCCTGTACAACTTGGTCCATCATTCCCAAAGGCTTAGTTACTTCCAGTTAAAATTCTGGGATCCAGATCACTTTGTCCCCCATCTCTACCCCAAATATTTTCTAATCTATCCAGATACCCAATATGCTTCTGGATCACGGAGCCATTTTGAGGCCTTCAAACCACCTGAATCATTTGGTATTCTGAAGTCTTGTGTAACTGAGTGATTGCCTAAGTTCAGGCTGATTCTGTGGGGTTGCCAGTCTAATCTCATCCACATTTGAACTTCCAACTTGATAGACAGTTACTTAACCAGCCTGTGGACAATAAGTAGATAGCTCATTGCTTTTATAATGAGGGTTGAATAAGGGTTCTTAATTCTTTCATGTTATATGTACATATATTTTTGTTGTGTGTGTTTTTAGCAGTGATAGTCTTGTCTTTTTTTTTTAAATGTTTTCCTAAAGCATTTAAGCTGAGAAGCACCTTATTGTGTGCTATTTTATTGTGTTAGCTTTTGGTTGATTCAACTTTACTTCCCATACCATTCTTTAGTAACTCATTTTGTGAAGTGCGTTTTAAACACCAGCTGTGTTTTAAACACCCCGTTGTCTACTCTTATTCTCATATCAGATTCCTGGTTTTAATCAAGTGCCTGCTTTTCACTTCATGTAGTTTTGTGATAACATTGAGTGCCCTGAACTGGAGTTTTCATTTTTCATCTATTTATACTCTTTTTAAAATCTAAAATGTGCATGTTATAATCTCAGTCTTTTCTAGTACACATGTTTAACAGGTAGTAAAGTGCCTGTTTTAATTTTATTAAAAAGAACAGAAGTTTAACAAAGAGTCTTTAACCTAAAATCCCTTGTTTCAAAGGAAAAATAGACTTGCACTGTGTTTGGAATATAATTCCAAGACGAATTTAGCATTTTAAAGAATTCTAATAATCAACATCTCTGAGCCCATTGAATTTTCACTTTGTACAATTAATTAATTCAGCTAGTGTTATTGACCTCTTACTGTGATCACGAATCTGATAAATCTTCATATCAGCTTTGTTCTTTGTTAGATAGTCTACCATAAGCAAATGAGATGAACCATATTTATCACTGATAATTATAGCCACTTTTCTTTTATGCTTTACCATAAATGTTGGTGTTTATTTTGAACTTAATGAATATTTTATTTCTGACTTTTTTCCAGAAAACCACATTTTTATTGAACTATTTAATTTGTCATACATTATATAAAGATAATTATAAAACTATTAAGATCATTTGTAAATGTTTGGTTTATATACAACTGATTTGAAGATCCAAGTCAGAGATTCAAAAAAACTGCAATTTGCCTGTTCCAGATGTCTCTTGCACAACACCACTTCTCTCCCAGCATAGATCTGGTGACTTCCCTTTTTTTTTAATTTTTATTTTTTTTAACAAAATACTAGAGTCTTGCTATCAAAAAGAAATGCACAGATGGTATCAGTGTTTTCAGGGACTGTTACAAAACCTGTTGATGAAATGTCACCTTTTAACATTGAAACCAAAAGTTCACCTAATATACAGTGTGTGTTAAGGAAGCAATTTTATTTCAATCTGGCAAGTATGTTTTTTTTAAAGAAAGCTTTTAAAAAAAAAGACATTTGTGTAAAACATAAGTCACTTGTTATCTACTGTCATAGAAACCAAAAGCTTGACTCGTTTTTTTTGGAAAGCTGCCAGCTTTGGCTAAATGAATTTATTTATTTATTTAGGTTATATTAGTCTTTCTGTCTCACTCATTCTTGTGTGATTATAAATATGTCTCTGGATATATAACTTCAAAATGTCCCAATGATTAAAAGAAGGGGACATGGATAAATTACATCAGTACAGTATTTTATTAGGTAAGAGCCCACTTTCTGTCTTCAGTGATGTCACAAAAAAGAATGAGGACTAAATAATTTTCCTGGATTGAAGGAAAACATGTTTTTTTAGCCTATCAGGAGCGATAATAAATTAGTTTGCCCAGGACAGCTGTCACTCTTTAATTTCATTTTGTATGCATCAGAAATTCTAGTCACTCCCAGAAAGGGTGTAGGACATTTGATTGTACTTAAAGATTACACTTGAGATTATTCAAATGCATCATTTATAAATGTTTTTATGTTGCCATGTTCCTCCTTTGGCGATTTTGATTTTAATGCATACATTTAATATGTATGCATTTCATGATTGTTTTCATGAAAGATGCAGAACTGTCATTGGAAAGCTTGGCTATAGTAGCCTGGTAAAATATTCCAGTCCAAGCAAATACTTCAAAAAATTTAGCATATACCTACTTCCATCGTGTTAGCACCACCAAGATTAACTGTTCTTCTTAATGTCTTTGGTGAGAGATCTTGAAAAACAGAGGCCACTCTTCAAGTGTTCACAATTCCACTACTCTTGTTACACATTAATTCTTTTTTTTCCCTTAAATCTTGCTTACTTCTTATTGAACTATATTTAAATTATTTTTATGGTTCTACAGAAAGCCTTTGAGCCATCCATATTCCACCACTTCTTCATTTTCTGCACTTTTATGAATCATAGTAATGACTCATTACCACTGGGATGTACCCGAATTTTCAAAACCTGAAGTCTAAGGCTTGAGCTCGTTCTGGCATGATTAAAATAGAAAGATTCTGCTTTTGCCAATTTTCTTATTTTACGATTCATGTATTTATAATTATTTGGTCTTCTTTCAAGCTATTGGAGAGTGAGTTAGCAGACATGTTTGTATTTCTCAGACTCTAGGTTTCTCTCTTTTGGTACTCCTCTATCCATTTCCTGTGTTTGTCACCTGCTCTGTACAATGTGTGTCAGATTTTGATTTTCTTGTGATCAAGAATTCTTCGGGCGAGAAGAAGTCTGTTCTACCCAGTAATAATTGTAGATTGAAACCAGATTAGTTAGGACTTTGACTGTGGTTTGAGTTTGTATTTTTTTCTGTAGGCAGTAGGGCTCTAAAGGTTTTCAAACAGAAATATCACGATGGTGCAAGATTAGGGTCTGTAAATCATATGAAGGAGGAAGGGAAATGTGAGCAATCTTGAGGGAGTCAGGATGGCTCAGTTGTGGGTTGTGATTTGTGTTTCCCTCTTGCCTTCACAATAGTTTTTAAAACAAAAACAAAGCGTTGTCTTATGCTAACTATTAAAAAAAAAAAAGGATCAAACAATCTTATGTTGATTGACTTCCCCAGTCCTGATAAAACATTCAGGGAAAAAGTTAATCCACTGTGGGAATTTACACTTTCCTGGGAGTAAGTTTTGAACCCCTGACCTGGGTGAATGATAATGGTTTGTAAGGATCCTCTATGCCATCCCCTGTTTTGGCATGCCTTTCTCTTCTTTCATGCTTTCTTTTCTTCTATTCCTTATTCTTTACAGATTTCCTCTCCAGATTGGCCAAAGAGACGTACGCTATAGCAGGTCAGATAGTTCATTTTATTCTAGGGCTTCTAGGTCAACTTCAGAGGGTTAGATGATATTTTCTAGGAGTTTGTTATAAATGAGGATGGAAGCTGCAAAGAGAAGTCGAGGCTGGTTAAAGCTGTGAGGTTAGTTGGGTTTGTTAATGAACCCAAAACTAGAAGATAACCAGTAGATCCTTATAAAACATCCATAGTAAAAGGGCACTTTTACCCTTTTTTAATTAAAGCAGTAATCATAACCTTCTACACCAACACTGGATTGTTTATTGGTCCATTGTACATAAAACACACACACATAATTCATTCATATCCTCCTTCTCCCCTTTTATCCCTGTGCCCCCTCTTCCTTTTCTGATGCCAGGTATCCTGGGCCTGAAAGAAACATTCTGTAGTCTGCCTTTGTGTGGCAATTGCAACTTAGACCAGGGCTGCAAAGAATATTTTGTTAGCCATTGTTTTGGTTTGCTGCAGCTGCTGGAATGCAATATACCAGAAATGGGGTGACTTTTTCAATGGGAATTTATTAGGTTCCAAATTTACAGTTCTAAGGCCCTGAAAATGTCCAAATTAAGGCATCAAGAGGAAGATACCTTTTCTGAGGAAAAGCAGCTGGCATTGAGGTTCCTCTCGCATGGACAGGTACATGGGAACATCTGCTGGTCCTTTTCTCCAAGGTTCTGTTTTCAATGGTTCTCTCTAAATGTTGCTGATGTTTCTCTTATCCTCATAAAGACGTGGTAAAGGCATTAAGACCCACTCTGAATGGGTTGGGTCACATCTCAATTGAACCAAAAGGTCTTACCCACAATAGGTCTGTTCTCACAGGGATGGATTAAAAGCACACAGCTTTTCAAATATATAAATAGCAATTAGGGGGTATGGGGATACAGGATACTTTGGATATCTGTTTTTACTTTTTCTTTTTTTTTTGGAATGCTGTATGGTATGGTGGGGATCACAGTTCATTCTTTTTCTGTGTGACTGTCTCATTATTGCAACACCATTGTTGATTGATTGATTGATTTTTTTATTTTGGGGGGAAATACGTGGGCCCATAATCAAACCTGTGTCTCCCACATGGCAGGGAAGAATCCCACCACTGAACTACCCTTGCATCTCCTCTTTTTTACTTTATTTTAATTTTTATTCTCATTTTTATTGTTTTTGGAGTAATGAAAGTGTTCAAAAATCTATCGTACTGATGAATGTACTTTATGATGATACTATGAACCACTTACTGTATACTTTGTATGATTACATCTCAGTAAAAAAAAAAAATAATTGAAGAGACAAAAAGAATTTGATAAGAAGTGGATCTTCTTTGACTCCAACATTTTCATTCAAATTATGTCATCCATCTGCGTGATCCCCTAACTGGCCTTGCTATTATCCATTAGTTGGATATTCCTGAATCTCATTTTCCAATCTCTTTTTAAAACTTCTTTCAACTTTAATATTTATATAATTAATATATGTAAATAGGTTTATTAATGGTTTGCAGATTTTTTTCCCAAATAAAGAACATGGCTTTTTCTGGGGTGTATAACATCTCTAAACTACCACAGCCATGTATTCCCTAAGTTTTTATTTTAACAATACAGGGAGGGGATAACTAGCAGACATTTGATTTTTAAATATTCAGTGTAGAATGAATGAAATTATACCAGTGGCATGATGAAGCTGCCAGACAGAAATGCCTCTTTTGCTTATAAAACATAGCTATAAAATTTTTATTACTGCAACTTGTCTCTTACTTATACACCAAAATCTAGCCTCCTTACAAGGCTTTCAAAATTTGGCCTCCTCAGGTACCATTCTCACCTCTATGTGCCTTTTACTTCAAATACACTGAATGTTTTACTGTTTCTAAGCATCTCATCCTGTCTCATGATTCTGTGTCATTGTGCTGTCATTTATTTTTCTTTCACAAATTCGTGGCACTGTGTACCAGGCATTTGTGCTAAATTATATTATTTGTTCAAAATATTTGCTACCCCTCTCTATTGGGTCCCTCCCTACAGGGCCTCTGTCTGGGGAGAGACTGTACTACCTGCCCCAGTGTATATCAGGCTTATCTCCATGACTTAGCTTCAACCAGTAAAATATGAGCAGAAGTGATGAATGTTCCATCCAAACACAAGCTTTGAAAGAGCGCTGTTACGTGATTCTAGCATTGCTGTATCTCTTTGCCATGAGAAGAGCATCTGCTAGATAGAGGCTGTTCCTTCCACCCAGATTCCAGAGTGAAGATAACATGTGGAGCAGGCTTGAAAGAAACTTGAAAGAAAAATAAACCTTTATTCAGAGTTACTGAAATTTGGGATAATTTGTTATCGCATTAGAATCTAAAAAAAAAGCTTACTAATACAGTTATTTTCTAAGCGCATAACAAATAGTAACCTAATTAGTTCTTATAAGAACTGGATGAAGTAGAAACTATTATTATCTCCTTTTCACAGATGAAGGAACTGAGGCACAGAGAATTTAATTATTTTACTAAATTAAGTATTTTACTAAAACCACATACTGATAAGTAATGGAAACAGTATTCAAATGCAGCTGGGTAGTCTAGTTTTAATGCTTATGCACTCAAAAGTTAGGTTTACATAACTATATGCAGTTTCATCCAACTGTATCTCTTTTCCTCCTAGCAAAATTTTACTCTTTTTTATTTTTTTTTATTTTCTAAGTTCTGACTAAAGCCTTTTCTGAGTCAGTCCTAACTTCCAGTATAGAAATTATATATTATTCTTTATAATCCCCAATGCCTACCACAATGTCTGGCATTTTATATATATTGTATAAATAATTGTTTATTTTTTTAAAATCAGTATTACCACATTATTGATTTCTGTGCTATGACACTAGAGCGCTATGTGATTGTCAGAATGCTTTCAATGTGTGTTCCCTCACTAGATTTTTGACATGTCTTTGGTGGTGGAGTACCTAGGCTTCCTATTTTAAAGATGGGAACATTGAGATTCAGTTTACAAAACTGATGGGTAGTAGAGGCCAAGAGCTTTACTCCCAGTCCAGTGGGAGCCAGTGCTTTCTGCTACACGTTTCAAGGCTCACATACATGTCTGTTTTAACCACAAAGAGCTTACATACAAAGCTTTTCTTAGATCTTTGTATGTAACTGCATCACTGAGATGAGGAGTTCTTTATTGCCGGAACATCCTGGCTGTAAAGAAGTGTTAAAAGTTCCCACAGGCCCTGAAAGACATCTATCAACAACAACCTTCTGAATTCTGAATTCTGTGGACCAACCATATCCAAGAAAACTTTTATCTCATTGGTAGCCTCTGTTTTCCTCCTGGTATTCAGAATCTGGCCTATAGCTATACTTTCTTTTCTAATATCATCAGGGTATTTACTGGTCTTCCCTAACGTCCAGATTAATAATGCAGCTCAAACTTCCCTTACAGAAAACTCATCTTATGTTTCTGGTGTTGTTATTTACAAATATCTGAAGAAAAGAACGGCTTAGAGGGCCACAGTGGCTCAGCAGGCACAGTTCTCGCCTGCCATGCTGGAGACCCTGGTTCGATTCCAGTGCCTGCCCATGAAAAAAAAAAAAAGGTTTAGAGAAATCTTAAAGGGTAATTTAAAATCCATTAAGCTCAGTCGGTGGTGCTACTGGTTAAAGAAAGAAGAGGTAGAAATAAGGAGAGATTATCAAGAAAACAGCCATACTTTAAATTTTAGATTATTACCAATAGGTTGTTATTTCAGTTGTAGCAGCAGAGCATTTTCCCAGGGTCTTTACATTGTTATCCTTTCAAGGGATTGAAAATCTTAAATCGGTTTTCATTATCTATTCAACTGTTTTTTTTTTTTCAATAGAAGTGTCCAGTGTTACTTCCTCTTTGGAGCTAGTTCTATTGAGATTTCTATCTGGGAAAGGACTTTGGTGAAATCAATGCATGTTGTTTAGAATTCATTTATTATTTATAAAGAACAGCATAGCTCGTTATTAAAATGTTTCTCATGTTTCTCTTAGCTGGGAACGTCATCGGGGGGGTTGTTGCTAAAGATTGTTTTTCTTCTATATAATCCTACCTTTTTATTAAAATTTAAGACATTTTTGATACTCTAAGTGTCTAGATCTTCACATTTTTGTGATGTATTTCTTTTCTCTTTTTTGTTTATTAAAATTTTTTATATACAATAAAATTCATGTAAAAGTTTTTAAGTGTACAGGTTGATGAATTTTAGTAACTGTTATGTAACAACCACTCCAATCAAGACAGAGAACAATGCCCTCATGCTAAAAAATGACTTCATGTTCCTTTGCTCCCTTCCTCTCATCCACATGCCAAGCCCAGTTAACCACTGATTGCTTTCTGTCAGTGTAGTTGTGCCTTTTCTAGAATTTCATATTATAATCATATAGTATAAAGTCTTTTCCACTTTACTTCTTTTTCTTAACATGATGCTTTTGAGCTTCATCTGTGTTTTTTAAATATTTCTGGTATCCTGTTTAAGAAAGCTTTATTAACCCAATGTCACGAAGATTTTTTTCCTGTATTTTCTTCTATAATGTATTAGTTTTTCCTGTTATATTTTAGTCCATGATACAATATAAGAAAAATTCTTGTGAGGTAAGCGTTGAGATTTTTTTCTCATATGGATGTCCTACTGTTCCATTATTATTTGTTGGAAAGATTCTTTTCCCCATTGCATACCTTGGCATCTTGGTTGAAAATGACTTGACCAGTGTGCATCTATTTCTTGTCTCTCTTTTCTATCCCAATGATCTGTGTGACTATCCTTATACTGATACCACATTGTCTTGATTATTGTAGCTTTATAGTAGGTCTTACAATTAGGTAATATAAAAATCATCCAGTTTTATTTTTTTAAAAAACTGATTTATTCTACGAACAGTGCCTTTCCATTTGTATTTTAAAGTCTGGTTGTAATTTCTTCAAAATAAAAATACAGTTTAGATTTTGCTTGGGATTGCATTAAAACTAAAAATCAACATGAGGAGGATTATCATTGTGAGGGTTTTAAAATATGCCAACAAATTATTTTATACTTCAAGAAATGGGGCTTAATTTGCCTGTCCTAGAATATGTGCTGTACTTAGTAACTCATTTAAAATGAATAGAATGTGGCAGAACTGATAGAATGTGATTCCCAAGGATAGGTCATAAAAGACATTGCTGCTTCCACTGTTCTCCATCTTGGATCACTTGCTCTGGAGGAAGCCACATGTCATGTCTTGAGGACACTGAAGCATCCCTGTGGAGAGGTCCACATGGCAAGGAACTGAGGTCTCTTACGTACAATCAGCAATAACTTGCCACCTGCCTTGGAAGCTGATCATCCAGCCCCATTGAAACTTTCGGAGTGAGTACAGGGTTGCATTGATACAACCGCATGAGATACTCTGAGCCTATAACCACCCAATAAGTTGCTCCCAGAATCCTGACCCACAGAAACAATAAATGCTTATGTTTTAGGGCACTGAGTTTGGGGTGATTTATTACTCAGTAGTAAATAACTATTGCAGCTATTTTAACACTATTGAGTCATCTGGTCCGTGAACATAGTATGTCTTGTTTATTTATCTCATCTATAATTTCCCTTTATAATTTTTTAGTTTTCTCTGTACAGGTCTGTGCATTTTTTATTAAATGTATTCCTAAGTACTTGTGTTTTTTTATGATATATTAAATGGAGTTGTTTTATGACTTTTATTTTCACTTGCTAATAAAAAAATAGTTGATTTCTATATATTGCTCTTGTATCCTGCAACTTTGCTAAATCTGGTAGTTCTGTTAGCTTTTTTGTGGATTTCTTAGAATTTTCTACATATGTGATTATGTCTTCAAGAAATATGTTTTATTTGTTTATATGTTTCACATCTTATTTTCCAATCTGTGCCTTTGCTTTTCTTCCCTTGTTGCACTGGCTAAGATCTCAAGTACAATGTTAAGTAAAAGTGGTGAAAGTGGGCATCCTGGCTTCATTCCTGATTTAGATTGAAAGTTGAATTTTTCAACATTGAGTTTTGTGCCAATGAGTCTGCATCTATAAATGCATCTTTCTAGATCTTCACATTCACTTTTAGCTTATTATTTTTAGTCCAGTGTAAGAAGCCAGTTTCAACATAAAGCCCGTTTTTTGCTTAATTTTCAGCTTTTTGAATACTCTTAAGTGGATGTAATTTCAAAAGGAGATATTCTCTTTGTTAAAATAGATATTAGCAAGTGTTTACATGTAAGCACCTGATTAAGGCTTTTTCCGTTTGCCAGAGGCTCTTGTTGCCTCCTGATTTATTTTTCCCTTAGTTACAAAAGCCTTGTTGTGATTGAAGCAGCAATGGTCCTTACTGGGAAAAAAATGTTTTTCAGTCCTCCTTGGATTTAAGTATTCTGGCCTCCTAGCCAGTAAGCCGTAAATACCCAGATTAGTGAGACTTCTGAGAAGACTCCTTAAAGTAGCCTTTTGTCTGTTTGTCTATTTGTATCTTCACCCTGCTGCCTAGAATAGTTAATTGTGAAGCTTTTTTAAACTTAAGGGAAAAATAAATTTGTTTAGTGTTTAAGCCATTGTTGTTTGAGGTTTTTCTGTTTTATGCATTTAACTTAAATCCACCTGGTACATGATTCTCCAAAAGGAAAATCTTAGGTTAATATAATTTCTCTTCCCACATTTAAAAGAGGTTTGAGAGCTATAGAGAGCTCAATCTGAATTTCTTTTACACTTAACAAAGAACAAGACAACAAGAATCTTACTGTCATGTGGTCAAAGCCATATGGTTCTGTTTATTGTAAAAAGAACAATAGTTTTATAGTAATCACATATAACGAATATAATATTGGACATCCCTTGTTTGCATCCATATTCCTTAAGTGATAACATAAGAAATTTTGAAAGTTCCTTTTTTCTTTCTTAATCATTCTTCAATGAAGAAGGAATAAAAAATAAAAGATCCATTAAGCAGAGAGGTTTGTTTGTTCCTTACTATATCCCAGTGTTTAGAACAGTACCTGGCACAAAGTAGTTTTTCAGTAAATGTTTACTGAATGAATAAATAACTTGTATTTGTGCTTTTGTCCCATTGGATGATTGGTTCCTTGAATATTGGGATGATGGTACACAGGATTCTAGCAGTTGAAGTTTGTCTTCTTGACTTGTGTTCGGCCACAGTTGTCCAGAAAGGGCTCAATACCTGTGTCGTTGCCAGATCATGGTTTCTCACTTTGGCCCATCGTGGTTTCATGCTAATATTGAACAAAGACTGACCAGATGACAGTTGAGGTTTTCTCTCTATAATTTCAAGTGTTTTGCATGTGTTCCATTCAGCAAATTAAGTTCTTTATTTGCCTGATGAGTTATTTCATGATTACCTTTCTAAAAGGACTTAACATCTGAATAAATGTGTAATTGATGTCCATGTTTGTTAAGCCTGAAGCAAAACAATTTCCTGTTGAGTTTTACATTCTCAGATTCATGAGGTAATAACTTCTATTTTTGACATGTGGGGAACTCTACCCATAACCAGACCCATGACCTGTTTTTGGCCTAGGCTTTCAACTATGTGCAGCCGAGAACACTCTCTGGTTCTGACCTCTTTCTCCCTTTATTTAGCCAGGATTCCTGATCTCTGCTACTGAAAATGTTCCAATTCTAGCTCCAGCTAACTGTTTGGCACAAGACACCTCGCTTGAATTCAGGCTGTATCAGCTTTCGACATGCCTTCCTCACTAAGCTTAATTATTTCTAGCGTTTTATTTAAAGTGAGGGACGTCTCTCCCTTTCATTTAAACACTTAAACACAGTTAACTGTCTCATATGGATACAGTTTGTGGTACCCCGAAACAATTACAGTAGTCACATCAAAGATCACAGATCACCATAAGAAATATAATAATAATGAAAAGTTTGAACTATTGCAAGAATTACCAAAATGTGACACAGGCACCAAGTGAGCACATGCTGTTGGAAAAGGTTGCCAATAGATTCGCTCCATGCAAGATCGCCACAAACCTTCAATTGGTAAAAAACGCAATTATCTGTGAAGTGCAATAAAATGAAGCACAATAAAATGAGCTATGCAAATATTTATGGAAATAAAAATGTTTGCACCTTTTATCAGAACTTTTCTGAAGAGGCCTTTTCACATCTGGTAGGGGGTGGGGTTTCTTCTTTTGCACAGAGGAAAAAGAAGAATCAAATGTCTCTTATCAGAACCCATTGTGTGATTTCATCAGTGGTGTCTACTTTGGGTGTAGAAGGAGGGTTAGCCAAGACCAATGGCAAAGAAGAATAGCAGTTAGAATTAAACTAATTTAGAGTGTGGTTTCCTATATCAAGGAAGGTAGAAGCAGATAACTCCTGAATGTCGCTCATGTTGTTTGCTCTTCCTAACCGTATCTTTTGTCCCACTGCTTAAACGTTGCCATAGACCACCTAGCATTTCACGTGGCCGGTCATGCCTTGCTTATCCCTGGCAGTTGAGCTGGAGACAGCCTGAGTAAGTTAAGGTCTGAACAGGAGAAGGCAAGAGTGAATCACTGGAATGGGGTCAAAGCAGAACAATGTTATCTTCACCAACCACAATGGAATGAAGCTAGAAATCAGTAACAGAGGGAGAAATGGAAAATTCAAAAATATGTGAAAATTAATTCATTTTAAAACAACCAATTTGTCAAAGAAGTAATCACAAGGAAAAGTACCCTGCAATCACCATCAAAATCTCAATAGGCTTTTAAAAATATATAGATTACAGTCTTATTAAAAACAACTTATATGGAAATGCAAAGGACCTGGAATAGCCAAATCAGTTTTGAAAAAGAATAATGTTAGAGATTTATGCTACCTTATTTCAAGACTTATTATAAAACCACAGTAATCTAAACAGCGTGGTATTCACGTAAGGATAGTCATATAAGTGAACGATCAGAGAGTTCAGAGATTGACTTTAACGTATATATTCCATTGATTTCAACAACCATGCCATTATCATTCAATAGGAAAATAATAGTCTTTCCAGTAAGTTGTATCGAAACAGGTATCCTTATAAAATACAAATGAACCTTGACCATGAAAATAACCTCACACTACACACAAAAAGTGACATGTAGTGCATCTTTGGCCTAAATGTTAAGGTAAATCTGTAAAATTTCTATAAGAAAATATAGACAAATATATGTAACTGTGGGGTAAGGAAAGATCTTTTAGGTCACCAAAAGCGGAAACTATCTTAAAAAATGATGAATTGGATTTTATCAAAGTAAAATTTTTCTCTTTGAAAGACTCCTTTAATAAAATGAAAAGGCAAACCATAGGCTTGCAGGAAATATTTGCAGTACATATATCTGAATATATATATATATATATTACATATATTATTATAATATATATATTCTTTATATATATAAAGAATAATTACAATTCAGTAATAAGACAGCAAACATCCCATTTAAAAAATGGACAAAGATTTGAGCAGACATTTCACAGAAGAAAATACGCAAAATGCCAATATGTCCAGGAACAGATGTTCAACATTATGCATCAGGGAAATCCAAGTTAAAACTACAATTTATACTCTAAAGTGGCTAATATTAAAAAGTCTAACAATACCAAATGTAGAACAACTGGAACCCTTGTATGTTGCTGGTGAAATGATAATTTTTTATTTCTTGTTGCCAAAAGTACTTTTTAAGTATTGATTCAAAAGAACATTAATCATTCAAAGTTTTCCAATTTTCTTGATAATTTCTGTTCAACCCTTTTAGAAACTAAAATAAAAATATTTAATTTTGTACTTGATAAAAATCTGTATATTTTTATGTTAATAGCAATATTTTGCTATCTTCAGCAATATCAGTTTACATATGCTGTTAAATAAACCTGTTTTTCTTTTCACTTTCCTACCAAAATTTCAGAAAAGGAATTGCTGCTTCCTTACCTCTAGTTCTTTTTATGTGTGCATGCCAGATTTATTCCATAATCCCTATGTTTGATAAAGAAATATGTTATAGATAATGCTGCTACCTCCAAACATGCTACTCACACTATAATCCCACAGCAGAAGAAACCACTCTCCATGATTTCATACTTTGCCTATAAATGTATGTATCCATAAACAGTATATCTTATTATTTTAGGTTTTGAAAGATAAATACAATATGTGATGGCTTTCATATATATGAACTTTACATTTTCAACATGTAAACTTATTAATGCTCCCATATGTTGAGTTTATTTTAACTGCTGTGTACTATTCCCTTTTACAAATAAGCTATTCTTTAGCCTTTTCTCTACTGGGAGACACTTCGTTTCCACTTCCTCACTATTACATTCAGCATTCTCCCTGTGGGAGAAAGACACAATCTCTACTTGAAGCAAGGAAAGGTAGCTCTATGAAGCTCCAGTTGCAGTTTTAATGAACAAATTTGGACTGCTAAATACAAGCTTCAAGCACAAGTAAACCCAGAGCAAAGAGGAAAGGAACTCTGAGGTCTCTCCTCGCAGAGAAGAGGCAGGGCTGATGGAAAACAAACAAACAAACCAAAAAAAAAATCAGAGGCTTTCAGAGTCAGCGGAGCTTAGAATACCAAGAAAAGGGGCACATAGAGCCAGGTACCAACTCCAGCTCTTGACTGGTTGAATCTTGGGGGCTAGGGGCTGGCTCTGAAAAGGATTTGTTTTTAACTATTCTAAATAGCTTATTAGTGAAAGCCTTAGTCATTTTCCATTTTCAGCACTGACCCAGGCAAGGGTGGAATTAAGAGAGGTCTGAGGGACAAAGTAACTAGTGTAAAAATAATTCCCTAAAGAGCTATCTTCCCCCAAGAAAAGGTGGGGCAGACCAGCTCATGTGGCAGCACTCCTTTAGAGAATTCAGACCCAGGGGCTGGAAATCAGAAATAGCGTAAGCTTGCCTTCTACCTCAGCCTTGTCTCGACCATGTCCCTGGCAGAGACAAGGTCTGCCAAGAATTAGAGGTACCGTACCACTTTGCATTGGTAGGGAGCTGAGGTCTGACAAGTACCACCTGCTGGCTAGGATAGGAAAAGCACAGGATCCAGAGACTTCACAGGAAAGTTTGACAACCAACTGGATCTCATCCTCAGGGAAACCCAATACTGATTACACACTCTTCCTGAGACCTGGGCCTTTCTGGGCTGGAGTTAGTCATATCTGGGGAGATCCTCCTAAAAAGAAAAGAAAAAAAAAAAAAGGGTTCCATATAGGCAAGGAAAGAACCAGAAAAACAAGAGCTGAAAAATTCTGATCAATTAAACAGAAGCTGTGCTAGAAGTCTAGAATAAATTGATCTGAATGCCAAAGAACAGATAGAGAAAAAAGCCAACCAACAAGAAAACTCTAGGTAAAAGAGTGACAGTGACCTCCAGAATAAATTTATCAAGAAAAGCAGATCTCTAGACACCAGCAAAAATTATGAGTCCTACTAGGAAAAACAAAGATATGTCCCAGTCGAAGGAACAAACTAATACCTCAAATGAGATATAGGAGTTGAAACAAGTAATTAAAGATATTCCAACAAATATGCTAATAAAAAAAATCAAATCAGCAAATTGAGGGAAGATATGGCAAAAGAGATAAAGGACAGTAAAGAAGACATTGGACGACCATAAAGAAGAACTCAAAAACTTGAAAAACAAATAGCAGAACTTATGGGAGTGAAAGGAACAATAAAAGAGATAAAAAACACAATGGAGACTTACAACAGCAGATATGAATTAGCAGAAGAAAGGATTAGTGAACTAGAAGACCAGACATCTGAAATCCTACACGCAGAAGAACAGATAGAGAAAAGAATGGAAAAATATGGAGCAGGGTCTCAGAGAATTGTAAATGACAACATGAAGCACGCAAATAAATGTGTGATGGATGTCCCAGAAGGAGAAGGGAAGGGAAAGGGGCAGAAGGAACAATGGAGGCAATAATCACGGACAATTTCCCATCTCTTATGAAAGACATAAAGTTGCAGATCCAAGAAGTGCAGTGTACCCCAAACAGAATAGATCTGAATAGACCTTCTTCAAGACACTGACTGATCAGGTTGTAAAATGTCGAAGACAGAGAAAATTCTGAAAGCAGCAAGAGAAAGTGAGTGATCCACTTCATGTTTGAGAAACTTGGTAAGACTGTGTGTGGATTTCTCAGCATAAATCACAGAGATGAGAACGCAGTGGTATGATATATTTAAGATACTGAAAGAGAAAAACTGCCAACCAAGATTTCTATATCCAGCAAAGCCATCAAAATGAGGGAGAGTTTAAGATATTTTCAGACAAACAGACGCTGAGAGAGTTTGTGAACAAGAGACCTGCTCTACAAGGAATACTAAAGGGAATGCTACAGGCAGATAGGAAAAGACAGGAGAGAGCTGTTTGGAGAAGAGTGTAGAAATAAAGACTACCAGTAAGGTTACAGAATAAAGTAATGACACATGCAACAGCATCGATGATCCTTGAGGACATTATGTTGAGTGAAATTAGCCAGAAACAAAAAGGACAACTACTGTATGGTCTTACTAATATAAACTGACATTAGTAAGTGAACTCTGAAAGTTAAAGTTGAGAACACAGGTTATCAGGAGATAGAAAGAGGGTAGTGATTGGGCATTTGGTGCTGAAGGAGGACAGAATATTCAACAGGATTGATAGTAAAAATCTAGAAGTGAATAGCACAATACTGTCTGATGGTAGTACAATATTGTAAGAACACTGAACAAAACTGAGTGTGGGTATGGTTGAAAGAGGAAGGCTAGGGGCACATATGACACCAGAAGGAAAGATAGAAGATAAAGACTGGGAGTGTATAACTTAGCAAAGCCGAGAGTGGACAATGATGGTGATTAAATGTACAAATATAAGAATGTTTTTAAATGAGGAAGAACAAATGAATATTAGCATTGCAAGGTGTTGAAAATGGGATGATATATGAAAAAAAGACAATCAATTTAAACTAGGGTCTATTAGTTAACAGGAACATTATTATAAATATCCAAGTTAAATATCAGTAAAAGGGGGATATAAGGGAGGGGTTCTTGGTGGTGGTGGTGGTGTTTCTTCTCTTCATTTTATTTTTTATTCTTTTTTTTTCCCCTCTTCTTTCTTTGCAGAGGAAATGGAAATGTCCTCATATAAATTGTTGTGGTGAATGTATAACTATGTGATTATACCAAGAACCATTGATTCTTTACTTAGGATGGATTGTATTGTTTGTGAATAAAACTGTTTAAAAAATAAACAGAAAGATGTAAGTGCTAGGAGAAAATGTGGAAAGACAGATATACTTATTCATTATGGGTAGGGAAGTAGAATGGTGCAGCCCCTCAGAGGGCAGTGTGGTGGTTCCGCAGGAGGTTAGGAATCGAGTTGTCATATGGTCCAGTAGCCCCATTATTAGGTATATACTTGGAAGAACTGAAAGCATGGACACAAATAGACATTAGCGCACTGGTTTTTATGGTGGGATTATTCGTGATTTGCAATGGATGGACTGGCCTAAGGGTACATCGACTTAGAAAGGACAGACTGTGGTGCATACATACAGTGGAATATTGAGTAGCTACAAGAAGAAATGATGTTGTGAGGCATGCAACTAGGTGAATGAACCTTGAGGACACTACGTTGAGTGAAATAAGCCAGAAACAAAAAGACGAATACTATAATCCCTCACTAATATGGACTACATGTGCAGACTCTGAGAATTGAATTCGAGAGCATAGATTGTCAGGGGAAGGCTTATTGTAAATGTACCTAGATTGTAAACTCTTAAAGCAATCATATATATTCCTGAATTGTAACAATTATTTCTAAATTCTGAGGTGCTGAGTGCTTTGTGAATAACCTGGTTGTTACCTAGAACTTGGTGTATCTGTGTGACACCCTAGACTCAGAGCTAGAGTTCTGCAGCTATGAAAGTCAACATTACTCCTTACAGCAACTGTTTAAAAAGCTGAAAAAGAGGTCAGACTTCAATTAGAAATATGCATGAAGTTAATTTAGTTAGACTAAGGTAAATCAGACTAAAGAGTAAAGGATGATATTGACTGTATTTTAAAACTTCAGCTGTAAAACTAGAGGAAGAGATGTTTTTGGTACAAAATTTATATGTCCTGTAACACACTATCTAATTTATTTCTATGGTAAATTTATTTGAACACCATAAATACACAGAACCTTGAATAGGGAGTGAGATCTTGTTGGTTTGTACAGGTTAGTGTGATGCCCTGATACATCCCAGAGTAATCTGGGCAGAAAATAGAAAATATTTGCAGAGTACCTTGAGGGATTGGGGGGAAATGTGGAAATATTCAACTTCCCCACCTGGGGAATTCCGGATATTCCCGTAAGTATTGGGGACTACCAATTTAATAGGCCAAGCCTTTGATCTTGGGGTCTGCTCCTGTGAAACTTATTTCTGCAATGGAGAAGCTAAGCCTACTGATAATTATGCCAACAGGCACCCCAAGAGAACCTCTTTTGTTGTTCAAATCTGGCCTCTCTCTAAGCCAACTCTGCAGGTAAACTCACTGCCCTCCCCACTACCCCATGTAGGTTATGTCTCCCAGAGGTGTAAATCTGGGGTAAGAGAAATGAAACAAAGTTTTAATGACTAAGAGATTTCAAATAGGACTGAGACGTCATTCTGGAGGTTATTCTTATGCATTATATAGATATCCCTTTTTAGTTTTTAGTGTATTGGAATAGTTAGAAGGAAATAACTGAAACTGTTGAACTGTAATCCAGAAACCTTGATTACTGAAGGTGATTGTAGAACCATCTAGTTTTCACAGTGTGACCGTGTGATTGTGAAAACCCTGTGACTGAGGCTGCCTTATTCCAGTGTTTGGACAGATGAGTAGGAAAATAAAGACAAAAATAAATAAACAGCAGGAAGGGGAAAGGGTATGGGGTGCTTTGGGTGTTCTTTTTTATTTTTATTCTTTTTTTTGTAGTAATGAAAATGTTCAAAAATTGATTGTGGTGATGAATGCATCATTATATGTTGATACTGTAAACCATTGATTGTATGTGTAAACCATTGATTGTATGCTGTGGATGATCATATGATATGTGAATATATCTCAGTAAAGGTGCATTAAAGAATCCTTCCCAATCCCAATGTCAAAATAATGTTCCTTCTATTATTTTCTTCAAGAAGATTTACAGTATTATAAAATATATTTGTATCCTTAATCCATCAGGTGTTTATACATAGATATCAGGAAGTGGGCTGATTTTCTCTTTTTCTTTATGTATATGTAGTATGTCTTTTCACCTTTAATTTGCCCAGATTTGTCATATAGCCCCAAGGGCCCATACATTCAATAGTCTGTTTCTAGGCTCTTTTTCTTTTCTGTTTGATTAACCCTAATTATTTAAACTTTATCTTGAAGTCTGATCTGCCATAAATTCCCCTCTTTAAAATTACCTTGCCTATTCTGTATCCCTTCTTTTTTTTTTTAACTTTTGATTTTAATGTATAATGCATACAGAAATATGAATTTCACAGAGCTGTGTAAATTACTATAAATTGAACACACTCGTATGGCACGACCAGTCAGAGTGCTGCCTGTTCACGATTTGCATTGGATGGAGGTGACTTAAGGCTGCAACGACTAAGAAATGGAAAGGGGAACTGTGGTGTATACATTCGATCAACTACTGAGCGGCTGCAAGAAAGAATGAAGTTGTGAGGCATGCAACTAGGTGAATGAACTTTTAGGGCAGTATGTTGAATGAAATGTCAGAAACAAAAAGACAAATATTATCACGCCTCACTCGTATGAACTAACTATAATAGGCAAACATGGAGAAACGAAGTGAAGAGCATGGATTATCAGGTTTGGGCCTGTTGTAAAGGTCCTTGATTGTAAGCTATTAGAGCAGTCACATCTAATCTGGAGTTAAAACTGTTATTTCTAAATTCTGAGATACTGAGCTATTTGTGTATTACCTGGTCATTCCAGGTTATACACAACTTTGGGTATGTATGTGATACCTGAGACTCAGAGTTAGAACTCTGAAACTATGAAAGTCAGCATTACCCTGTATAGCAACTGTTAAAAAGTTGGAAAAGCGATCAGGCTTCGACTACAGATATGATGGAAGATCTGGATAAGACTAGGTAAATCAGAATTCAGGGCAAAGGATGATATGATCCATATTTTAAAACTTAACTGTGTGAGACCAAAGGGAGAGATGTTTATTTGGTGCAAAATTTATATTTTGGGTTGTGCATTATCTACTTTAACTTATATGGTCAGTGTATTTGAACACCTTAATTATATGGAATCTTGAATAGGGCATGAGATCTTGTTGGATTGTATGGATTAGTATGATACCCCGATATACTCCAGAGTAATTTGGACAGAGAATAAAAAAGTATTGCAAAGTCCCCTTGGGGGACTGGGGAGAAAAGAGGAAATATTAAGCTTCCCCATCTAGGGAATTACTGATATTCTTACAAGCAGTAAGAACAACCAGTTCAATAGGCTGAGCCCTCAATCTTGGGGTTTGCCCCTATGAAATTTATTCCTGCAAAGGAGAAGCTAAACCTACTGATAATTGTGCCAAAGAGTCACCCCCAGAGAAACTCTGGCCTCGCTCTCTAAGCCAGTTCAGCAGGTGAATTCACTGCTCTCCCCCACCACCACCACCATGGGACATGACTCCCAGGGGTGTAAATCTCCCTGGCAATGTGAAACAGGACTCCCAGGATGAGCGGGGACCCAGCATCAAGGAACTGAGAAAGCCTTCTTGACCAAAAGGGGGAAGAGACAAATGAGACAAAATCAAGTTTCAGAGGCTGAGAGTTTTCAGAGTTGAGAGATTATCCTGGAGGTTATTCCTATGCATTATATAGATATCCCTTTTTAGTTTATGGTGTATTGTAGTGGCTAGAGGAAAAAGTACCTGAAACTGTTAAGCTGTGTATCAGTAGTCTTGATTCTTGAAGAATAGCTTTTACATGTGGTTTTTTGTGAAAACAATAAAACTTTTAAAATGTGATCGTTTGTTTGTGAAAACCTTGTTTCTGATACTCTTTTATCCAGGGTATGGACAGATGATTAAAAAATAAGGAAAAATAAATATATAAATAATAGGGCGGAATAAAGGATTAAAAAATTAGGTAGATTGAAGTACTAGTAGTTAATGAGAGGGAGGGGTATGGGATATATGAGTTTTTCCTTTTTATTCCTTTTTTTTGAAGTGATGTAAGTGTTCTAAAAAAATTATGGTGATGAATACACAACTATGTGAAAATATTGTCAGCCATTGCTTGAATACTGTGAATGGACTGTTTGTGTGTGATGATACCTCAATAAGAAAAAAAAAGAGAGAATACTGCCAGCTGCCAAAGCCTTTGGCATCACTTCCCTCCTAGACCACTATGCTGGCATATATGGTAGTCACCTTCTTGTTTTGCTTTATAGTTTTACTACTTAATATATAGTTTAAATATAACCATTTACAAAAATGGAATCATAATGTATGTGATTGTTTAGGTCTTGCTTCTTTCTCTCTCTATATATATATATATATATTTATTTAATCTAAACCTTAAATATTCCACATGAAACAAGATCAGCATTTAAGTTCCAACAAGAAAACTGTATTATGATTTTATTGGGAATTATATTAAATTTACGTATCAATTTGGTGAAAATTGATATTTTAATTATTTTTCATCTACCTGTTCTAGGTATCTTTATTTATTTATTTATTTATTTATTTTGTTATATGCCTGTAATTAATTGTTTTTCCTTTCTGGGTAATGTGTATTTTCTCTCTGGATGCTGAAAAGAATTTCTTTCTTTGTTTTACTACAATGGATCTGGGTGTAAATTTCATTTTATTCTTCTTCTTGGGACTCCTGCATTTTCAATCTAAGGATTTATATCCCTTATTAATTCTGGAGAACTCTTAACTACTGTCTGCTTGAATAAAGTCACACCACCACCCATCCTTGCTGTATTCCCTCTATTTTCTTCTGGAACACCTAAGAGATGTACATTGGGGTCTTCACAGTTCTTTACGTGTTCCACCTGTTTAGAGACCCATGCCTCACCTCTGTGGCTGCTCTACCCCATTTCAGAGACTCGTTGGTTCATGCCTTCCAGAGCCTTCACCTTTTCATTGCAGAGGACAGTGTAGATACTTGACTATGCTGAGTTAGCAGAGGAATTGAGGTGCTTCTTATACAGACAAGTAATTCTTCACTTTACTCCTGACTTCCACAGTACCTGGTGCCTCTAACCTCTGAGTCTTTCTGAGTCTCACAAAGCCCTCTACGGACATTCAGGTTTACCCTTCTTCCCTTACGCTAAATGATGGATAATCACTTGATATACTTTCCATGTTTGTATTGTGGTTCAAGATTAGAAGTACTTTCTAGTGTCACTGAAAATGGAGTTTGCTTCTGTTTCTGTATTCTTTGTTGTTTTGTAGTATTTTTGAGAGACGGGACAAGGACATTATTGGAAGCTAGAAGTCTTTCTCCATTCACTCTTCAGCCTACTCAACCTGTCTACCCTCACCACGGCACCGTACCTATTCTTGTGAGGTCATCAAAGGCCTCCATTCTGCCAAGTCCAATGGCCATTTCTCTCCCTTTATCTTATTTGAACTCCCAGCTACATGAGACATAGCTAACCATTCCCATCTTAAAGCACCCTCTTCCCTTAGCTTTGGTAATTCTTTACTCCCTTAGTTTCTTTCTGTTTACTGGCGGCTCCTTCTCAGATTTCTTCACTGTCTTCTACTCCATTCATCCACAAAATATTGGTGTACTCCTGAGTTCAATATCCAACTGCCCACTTGGCAACTCCACTGGGATGTCTAATAAATATTCCCAAGCTTATTCCCACATTGCATTTTCTGTATTCTTGGCCTGAAATGCTCTTCCCCCAATTCTTCAAATCGCTGGCATCCCATCATCCATTAGATTTTTGTCCAAGTATTACTTCTTCATAAAGCCTCCTTGACTACCCAATCTAAAGAAGGCCCATGCTCCAAGTCACTATATCCTTCATAGAACTTTTCTGAAATTAATTTTTTGTTTACTTGTCTACCCTTCATATTGACTGCATCTTATAGAGTCAAGGCAAGATTTCTTGTTTATCATGTCTTCTGCTGTATTTTAAGTTCCTAGAGCAGTGTGTGATATATATCAAATGCTCAATAAACTCCTGTCAAATGAATTAATTTAAATTTTACTAATAAAACATCAAAATCTACTTTTCTCAGTTATTCTCTTCTTTGGTATTAATGACTTCTTTTATCCTAAGAATCAAAACAAAAAAATTATTTTTAAGTTTTACAAAGGAATAGTCAGTCTTTTTATTCCTAGAAAATCATTGAGGATCTTTAAACTTCTTTTGCCATATAAATGAACTTAAAGTTGAAAAATAGGTTTGTTTATTAATAGAATTATTAATTGTTAACTAATATTGGGTATGGAATTTAAAATCTAGAAAAAATAATACTTAAATACTGATTAAAATAGTATATAAAAAAGCAAAGATTTTAGATTGTCTTTATTTTCTGATAAATTTGTTATGAGACTGAGTAAGACCATTGAACATTAAAGTTGTTTTCTGCTGCTGTCTCTGATGGCCATCTGCCAGTAGAGTAACCACAGACTTAGTACAGTGTGAAAGTGTTTTGATAATCAGATTTTTTATTTTTTTTTTCAAATGAAGACATTGGCTTTTTAAATATTTTATCAGGACTTTGAATGATGAGTGGTTAGGATTTTCTATTCCTTATAATTTAATAAAAATAGATTTTAATGATTAAATTGTTTGCTGATTTGTACTCCTTATATTCTGCAACTTGGTATAGGTTTTTGGTTATCACCTTTAACACTGCTAAAACTAAGAAAAATATCATGTTAAGTAGTACTGCCCCCCACCCCCCAAAATGGGTTTTGTGGTCACTGATTTCTGAATTAAATATGTTCAGTGTTATTACAGCTTTAAAGTTACATTTTTTCTTTTAGATTTCTGGTATCTGCTACAACAACAGTGTGTTAAAAGTTCATCAGGTGCTCTGCATCCCCCGCTGGGTGGCAATGTTATTTTCTTGGACACTTGAACCCATATTTTCGTCTTCCGAACCCACCAACGAAGCCAGAATCGGAATGGGAGCAACAGTAGACATCCAGAGACAACAAAGAATGGAGCTGCTTGATCGTCAGCTGATGCTCTCTCAGTTTGCACAAGTGAGGCGACAAAGACAGCAGCAGGTAAATAATGATAACAATTAAAAATTTTTAAATATCCTAAATGAATTTTTCCTCTGTGATTGTATGTGTGGTAGAGATCTCATTTTAGTCTTGTGCACTGCAATGCAGATTTTGACGTTTCCAAACAGAATGTAATTCTCAGATGTGGCTATTCTTAGTTTTCTTAACAGGTAAAGAAATAAATTGCAGCTAAAAGATTGGCCAAACTGGACATTTTTGTTCCAGTTATATTAAATAAGCATTATTTCTTAGAGAAACACCAACCTAGTTAACAAGATGTGATATTTATCTGTTTTTATAATCTTGTAAAAGCCACAGTGTCTTCCTGTTAAAAATGCTTATGTGCCCTGGAGTGGAGAGCAAATGTAAAACTTCTTGATTTTCCTTTGTTGAAATAGAGAGAATATGAAGATGAGAAAATTTTTGAGGAAACAGTCAATGAGTAAAACAAATAAATGCTCTGTTTTCTTAACAACCTTATCAATAATCAGGAACTGTGAATCATTTATCTACAAATACAGCTGTATCTAAATATTCATTATGACACTTGTCTTCTAAGGGAGGCAGGGTTGGGTAGATTACTGTACATCAGGCTAGAACCACAGGCCTGGTCTTTCTTTGACACTTTTGTGATCCAGCTCAATTGGCTCTTCATTTCTTGTCTCCATCTTCTTTACTGTTTGGGGTAGTAAGAAACAAGACTATTCTTTCTTGGCATTTTCATATCTCCTGTCCACATGTGGATACGGGAGGCAGGTCTCTAATGACTTAGAGAAATGAAATCAGGTATTGACTCTCTGGAGTCCCATTGTAGGTATGAGGCCCAGGATTTATATCTGGGGTGGAAGGAAGGAAAACCCTCCTCAATGCACCAAGTCTTTAGGGAAAAGAGAAGAATGAGCAAAAGTTGTTGCTGCCTTAGTTATTTGAATTTGAGGTGACTCTGAAACATATAATATAGATATCCATCATATAGTCAAAGATGGAGGATTGACACAGCTTTGAGAATTCAAAGCTGGAGATGTAAATCCCAGAGTCAACATTGTAGAGATGAGAGCTGAGGGCAAGTTAATGGGTGAGTCCTAAAAGAGAAAAATTATATCTATGTTGAACACAGGGTATGAACTAAACCTTGTTTTTCAGTAGATCCTGCAAGGGAAATAGCCACAGAATAAAAGGTATGACAGCTTAGAGGTATCAGTCTCAAAAATGCTGAGCAAGTAATATAAGCATAAATATTTTCCAAGTGAAAGAACAGAGATTATGAAAGAGAGACAGAAGTAATGGATGAGTTTGAATTTTCTGGCTTAGATAATGGGATAGATTGATGATGTACCATTTCACCAATATCAAAAAAACAGATTTGGAGGAAAGATATTGTCTAAAGTGACTTTGGAGGGAGATCCCCATATAATAGCTATGGATCTGAAAAACCAGGGAAGGGATATTTCCCATGATTGGCTTCCCCAGGAAGATTTTTGTGCAGGAAGTTTATTGGAAAATGCTCTCAGGATTAACCTCTTTGGCAGAAGAGCAGTGAAGGAAGCAAGATTGGACAGAGAGGAAAAAGTGAACTGCAATTACAACAAAGGCCTCAGCAAATCTTATCGAGAGCTATGGCGCTGGGATAGCCCTTCCAGGTTTTCCCAGATTGGGGCAGGCAGCTAAAACTTTAACCATCACCCACAACAACAACCAGTCATCAGATGTAGATTTCCCCTAGGAAGGAGGCATGATCTTAGATTGCTTCTCTTCAGATGCAGCCTTTCCACAGAAAGGTTTTCGTTGGAGAACTATCAGATGCCAACATGATTGAGTGCTCCATCCTGAAGGAGGTGGGGAATCTGGTCTGCACACCACAGCATCTACTGCATTCCATCCCTTGTACTGCTTTGATCTTGATTTACATACGTTCTTGGAACAGCTCCTCCAGAATTTCAATGGGTCCTTTTTTCCTGGAGGAAACTTTTAAAAAGGAAGTTAGCAAGACAAATTGTATCCTTTCTACTGAGGTTGGTCACAAGGCCACACTGGTATTCCTCTCGCTTGTCTACTATCCATTCTAAATTCCCCTCACCCTTGACTAGAAGATTCCCTTGGTCAAGTGGTATATACCCTTATCTCTATGGGGTCTGAGTCCCTGGACACCATGCTCTTCTCCGACTGTGTCTGCAGCAGTTGTCCATTAGCATAGAAATTGGGCAAGCTAATACCAAAGAGACACCCAAGTGAATCACCTGGGTGCTGTTTATATTCTTCCCTGCCTCCTTTTTGTGACCAAAGCCCTACCTTTTCCTGATGGTCAGGGTTAATACTCTTGCCAAGAAATGACTCCTTTCTTTACCTTCTGGTCTTTTGGCATAAGGAATCCAAAAATAACTAAGCAACAGCTATAACTTAAAATGAAAAAAGGTTTTTGCTATGTCTCCTGATGGAGGTATTTCCCTTCTGTGAACCATGAGCTCTAAACCTATAGAACCTAGAGTTGCAGGGACAGGAAGTACAGATTCCCCAATGTGGATCACTAGGAGTGATGGTAAAAAGGGTCACATCTCCTTCAACCTCTTATTTCAAAGGTCCATGTATTCTACTGTTGGGGGCACAGCACCAACTAGATGGTGTCTGATTTGGGGGTTATTCTGCGTCCTAGAGAATAGAGCACCATCCCTCCAGAGCATCATCTCTAAGCTGATATTTCACTTCCCCTTTCAATGGGCTGTTTCACTGATCTGCTAAGGTGGCAGCTCTTGGATTCACATGGTATGTGAGATCACTGTATCCTAGATGATGTCACTGTTGCACCCACTTTGCTGACATGATTTATGAGAGATCCCAATCAGTAGGCCATACACTCTGTAAAGCCTCAAATAGTGGTGCTAGTTGAGAGTAAAGGCAGACCTATAACTGAAATATGTATCAGTTCCAGTTAAAATGAATCGCTGCCCCTTCAAGAGTGGAAAGGTCCCCATATACTCCATTTGGCACTCTATGACTGGTTGATGGTGGTGCATGGGGGCTCAGCATTGGTCTCTGCTGCTGGCACATTGTATATTCCACCAGGGCAGTAGCTAGATCAGCCTTGGTGAATGAGGCCCATGTATAACCTCTATCCCTGGCACCATGGCTCTTTATGTGCCCATTGCACAGGGGTGACCATTGATAGAGGCCAGCTGATGTCAATCAGTTGAGTCATTCTACTTACATTCATTCTGTTGTCTCTTCTCTGGTGGATACTCTATCTGCATACTGTCCTACAAAACAAAGATCTTCAATCTGCATGCTAGTCCTGTAGTTATATCCATGTGCCTCTTCCTCAGGCCTCCCTGTCTCCTACCTTCTAGTTCCCTGATCAACCAATCAGACTATTCATCACACCCTGTAAATCATATATATTATTACCTCAGGCCACTTCTCTTTCTACTCAAAATGGATGACCAAATATCATCCAAGCCCTGCCAATTGGGAGGATTTCTTGAAGGTCACCCTGATTGGAGCTATAGCTTTCAGTTTTCAATATAGCCAATCCATCCATGAACCAAATTTGACTATTTTCCTTCTCTTTCATTAGGTCATAAGGAGCACCACCATATGGTGAGCTGGGGAAAAGGTTTAATGCAACAGTAGTGAATGACATAAGTGTGCTCTGGCATACCTGCCTCTGCAGCTCACTCACATGCTCCAGCCCTGCCATGCAGATCTTAGATACACCACTTTCATCTTACGATGGATTTCTGTGGGACCACGTGATATTGTAACTTGGCAGGTTTCATAATTCTGACCACATGTTCACTGTATGTGTCACTTTGGGCCAAGGAAACAGTTTTTTGAAAATGTGTAATTCTCTGCTGTACGGCCTTGCTCCAGGACTCTAGGGTATCTGTATTAGGGTTCTCCCAGTGAGTCTTACTATAATCTCCACCCAGTTCTTTTCCCACCGAAGATACTTTTTCTCAATATATCACACAGTACGACTAAGCTCTTTATTATAATATGCTGCTTCTGAATATTAATCATGCCTTAGACTTAAAGAACTTTGGGTTTATCCACCAAAGATACTTTTAATACCATAGATTCTGTCAAGTTGCACAGCCCAGGCATCAATGAATAAAATAGATAAAAATCCTTACTCTCCTGGAGCATACATTCCAGCCACGCAGTTGCGAAGATTGCTACATAATTTTCTTTGTTTGTGGGCTATAACCATTGCTTGTCTGACAAGGTTCTTGCCAGACAGAAACTTTACACTGAATGATCTCTGGATAGTAAAGAACATATCTTTATTCCTAGATAATACTAAATTCACTCCTAGTATCTAGATATTTGTATGCCTAAATCTCATTAGTTAGCCTCTTGCAGAATCTTCACTGAGCTGAGATTTAAACCTTTGTCTTTAGGTTTTATTCAGTTCAGTATGATAAATTACCACATAGAGAACTCTTCTGCTACATAACTATTGAAGAAATTATCCATTGTGTTCATGCACATGCATAGGACCATATATGACAGTGTTATTTTGGAATTTAATACTGGAAAAAGGTTTATTTTCATTTATTTTTTTTAAGAAATATGTACTTAGTGCTTATTATATACTAAGTCTGGCATTAGACATTTAGGATACAGCTGTGAAAAAGTCAGCCACCAATCCTTTCTTTATGGAGCTTAAGTCCTATTTCACTTGAATAGTTACCGTGTTTCACTTTTTAACAGTAAAAAGAACACCACCATATATTGAGTGCTGACTCTGTCCAGTCATGTGCTAAGTACTTTGCATGCATTATCTTATTTAATCTAAACATCAGTATTGAGAAATACAGGTGTTTCCTTTATTCTCACCAAGACTCAAAAGGGTGATTACTTGTCCCCAAGGAACACACAGCTGTTGTTTTGGGAAATCCAGGATTGGGATACAGATGTGTCTGCTCCTTGGTAATTTTTACCTCCTTTTTGCTTTGGCCAGCAGGAAACTCGGTTCCAACTTTAAAGTTTAATTACATTAACTGTTTAACCCAAAGTTAGAAATGTTGTTTCTGTCTTCTTTGTTTTGAAACTATATTTTTGTGTGTTTAAATGCCTTATATATTTTGTAGTGGGCAACCTCAAATACTGTTGTTACATTAAAAATAAATCTATCATTTGTTTAGGAACTGTCCGTTTTCTGATATTTTTCATAGAACTCAGAGTTTATTTGGTCAGAAAGTTACTAATTACTATACCTCAGATAGACTATCTGCAGTTTTTAAAGTCAGGCATTCCAAAATAATGCTAACATCTTGTTTCCATATATTCCTTTATATTTCTTTTGCCTGCTTTTGTCTTATTTCATCTTGCCATATGGTAGCTGCTTAAATGTTCGGCTCTCATCCATCTGCCTGTATTTCTCACTTGGCTCTTCAGTGGTAATCATTCCGTCACTGCTTAAGGCTCTCTCTGACTAAAACGGGTAGGTACTTTATGGGCACAAAAGAAGTGAAGAACATGTCCTTTCCCTTAATGAATTTGAGATCAACTTTAGGGAGCTCAAACAGATGTATTGAATTAGACAAATATTTGAGAACAATGAAATTTCAACTGAAGTACACAGGAACAGTAAGATATCAGAGAAGAGAGCCATCAGTGTGGACTGGTACTGTCACAGACTAAAAGGATGGGCAAGATTTGTACAAGTAGAGTGGATGAGACAAATTATTCCAGAGAAGGGACCCAGCCAGACTGAGACATAGAGATGGTAATGAGACCCTGAATAGACATCAAGGAGACCTGTTTGATTGAAATGTAGTAGGATATGTATTGAGAAATAAAAAGTAATAGAGCATCTCATAACAGTAGTCATGAGTTTATTTTTAAACCTGACAGCAGATTTTGTTTTTGAAACTGGAAGCTGTGAAATGTAATTTACTCATAAATAAAGGTAGGACAATTACCTCAGAAAAATTAACCTTGTATATAAAATGGTTGGGGGAAAGAAGAGATGACAGAGCAAGAGACAAATAGAAGGTAGTTTTCAAATTCCAGCTCTCAGATACCTGAGCACTTTGTCTAAGGTCATGTAAGTCTCTTTATTGAACTCTTCTTCCTCTGCTCATCTTCTAAATATGCTTTTTTCCCAAGGTTTAGTTCTTAGCCTTCTGAGCTTTTCACCCTAGGCACTCTCAGTAGATGATCTACTCAAACCATTGCTGTCACCACTGTCTTAAGTTGATGGCTCCCAGATTTAAATCTACAGACTAGACCTCCCTCTCTCCTGGCCTCCAGAACTAAATATCCTACTGCCTACTGGACAATTTCCACAAGAAAAATTCACTGGCACTTTAAATTTACCATTCTTTGCTAAACTTGCTTCTCCTGACGAAAGTCTTACCATTTACCCAAAGTTGCAAATCAGAAAATCTTGGCTTCATCCTAAATTTTTCCCTCTTATTCATCCATATCCTTCTTGCCCTCTCTCCCCACTTAAGACCTAGAGAGTCTGCTTTCCTTACCTTCTTCATAGAAGTCTGTGATTCACTCTCTCTTCATCCCCACTGCCTTAGTTCAGACCATTATCATCACTTGGATTTTTGCAATAGCCTCTTAACTAATATCTTTGTCACTGGACTGACTCCTATTTTCTACCCTACCCACAGTCATGCCTTAGTTCAGACCATTATCATCACTTGGATTTTTGCAATAGCCTCTTAACTAATATCTTTGTCACTGGACTGACTCCTATTTTCTACCCTACCCACAGTCAGTTCAGCTTCAACCACTCCTACTAAAATACTTCAGAAGTCCGCCATGTTTTCAGATGTTTAAAACTCATTACAAAAGACCCCTCACTACTTGTAGGCTACATCTCCTTCCATGGCTTCATTTGCAGGACCTGTTCAAACAGTGCAGCACTATTTGTAATTCTTCATAGGCCTGTGATGTTGCTTGCCTTCTTGCCTTCACATCTGCTCTTTCTTCTGCCTAAAACACACTTCTGCTTCACTACCTTCTGCCCCCATTACCACTCCCTGCCCTAAACACACACACACACACACGTATATTTTGTGCTTGCCTAATACTCTTCACTCTTCAGTATTTGTTTCAGATATCACCACCCCCGGGAAGACTTCTTTGGCTTCCCACTCTGATATTGGTTCTAAATTCCCATAGCGCTCTGCATGTCTTTTCCATGGCATTCATCACTATCCTGTCATTATTGACTTACTTCCTATCTCTACCAATAATGTCTTGGGATGGGTGGAGACATTTTTCTTTGTATCTCCAGTACATCAGTAACATCTGGCACATAGTAGGTACTCAATAAATATTAGGGGAATTAATGATTAAATGTGTATACGATGATTATTTACAGAATTGCTTAATATACCAGAGCTAACTGGTATATTAGAAATAGTCGAGGAATCCAATTAAGTAGTCAGGACTAGAAAGATATTTTTAGTTATTAATAGCATGCTAAACTAATGCCCATCATGTATTCTCTGAGAAGACAAGTGTAAAGCAAACCACTAAAGACAGACCAGAGAAAGAAAAGAGGAAAAATAAAAGAAATTCCAGGGAGGTAAGGGAAAAGTCAGGAGAGTTCAGTTTCAGGGGAGCCAGGAGAGTAGATTATTTCTGGGCGAGTGTTCAACAGATGCAGTTGCCACCCTTAAACCCCCAAAAAAGTCAGCAGAGATAATGAATGGACTTGGCAAGAATTGGTTCACTTTTGAAAGAAGTTTTAAGTCTAGAGGTGGGACGAATGGATTTTGTATTGCAGCACATAAGAAGGTAATGGATGAATTGAAAGTGGGGAAACAAACATCACTTCTGTTCCTGATCAGCTGGTCTCACTCAAGGACATCATTGTGTAATCACATCTGTGTTCTGTGTTCTTTAAAGTAAAATGTGGCTGTATGTTACGGAAAACATTTTTTCTGTACATATTCCGTAGCTATACAGACCAGTGAACCGCATGACTGTTCTGTTGATCTTGCTTGGCCTGAAGCTTGATACTAACATGCTGAGATGGCCAGTGTACAGTTATCCTTAAGTTTATCATCAAGCCACTGTAATGTGATAAACTTTCCCAGATGTTTTGTTCTCTTAAAGATATTTTTTTATACTTCCACATGGCCATTATCCAAAAGCTCCTAGATGATTGTCTTATGGTCTAGTAAGGTTGAAAACTAGATTTACTACATAATGTTCCTTCACTATGTTGACTCCTATTTCTCTTCTTCCTTCACGTGATAGTTTTCCCATTCTTTTGTAAATTTATATAGGGACTATGTGTTAGATATACATTAATTCCACGGTTAACAACTCCTTGCTCTCCAAATCATTTGTATCTTCTAACAGAGTTGTTGGCCTAGAAATCTCAGTCATATCAGTACTTGCAGCTGTAGATCATTTTTTCATGCAAGGAGCCATTACGTAACTTTTTGTTGGTTTGTGTTTTATTCATCCACAGTAGTATATGAGTTCTTGAAGAATAAGAACTGTACTTTACTTATGTTTATCTCTTTGGGTTCTAATACAGTGGGCTGCCCTTAGACAGTAAATAAAGCATTGCCCTGACCTTCAAGAAGCTTGCAGCCTAGTAAATGAGTAAATGCTACTAAGTACTAGGTTTCTATTAGAGTTTGTATGTAGCCCTAAGGCAAAAATGATATTTCTGGTCATTTCTCCTTGAGAAGTCAAGAAAGCCCTGAGAGGTTAAGGGGAATCTTGACGAAGCTAATATTTGGGTAGGCATTTCAATCACAAGAAATCTTGTGAGAAGAAGCAGAGACTTAAAACAGCTGTAGGAACATGAAGTAATAGCATTTGCCCAAAGCATAGGGTGGTGTTAAAGAATAGGTAGTGTAAGATGAGGCTGCAGAGAGAGCAGAGGTAAGGACATAATGGATCTTCTGCCACACTCAGATTTGTTTTTTATTTTATCCTGCAAAAAGTAGTAAGTCTTTGAATCCCTTTAAGCAGGTAATAAACTAGATGTATTTTTTTTTTTTTTTTTTAGAAAGATTAGTTTGGTCATAATATGAATGACTGATTGAAAAAGTGAGAATGGAGGAACAACCCAGTTGGGAGATAAAGATTCTCTATGTAGTCAGGATATTAATGGTAATGAGGTACCACTTCCTCACTGAATGACAGCAGATGACAACAGTCAAGCTTTGCAGAGCCTCTGCATGTTCCAGCCTCCAGAGCAATCATTGGAATCTCTTATAATATTGATTTGAAAAGTCGTGGTGCTGTGTGAGTCTTTGCAGCCTCTCAGAGAATATTTCCCTCGTTTTTTAAGTCATAGTGGAAGAAACCCATATCCCCATGATATAAAAGCAGTATAATAGAATAAAAAAAGAGCCCTTTTTATAGTCAGGAGATTTGCAGTCAGGACATTATATAATAGGGTTGTCATGAAGTTAAAATAATTTTCACAGAGTTACTTTATATAGTAGAAAAATCTAGAAAATATTAGTTGTTATGGCATCAGTTTTATAGCTCTTGGGAAATTTAAGAGAGAGTTCTTATTTCTGAGCTATTCTGATAGTTATTACTCATTAAAGCTGTAACCTCTAGGTTGGCAGACTGGCTTGTGTGGAGAACCACTTTTTTTTTTGTATGATTTGTACAGTCCACATGCTGAGAATGTTTTCTTACATTGTAAGTATACATAATATACTCAATCTTGCGTCTTGGTATTCAAAGCTTAAAACATTTACTATCTGACCCTTTACAGAAAAAAAAAATTCTCAACTCTAAAAGATTATATAACCATTGGATTTCAAAGCAACTTTTTACCAGGAAGTTTGAATTCTCTGAGTTTTGATCATCTGTTACTTGTGTGAACCACCATTTTCACTGTTGGCTGATGACACTTATGCCTTTCCATGGGGTATCTCTGTAAAATCTCTGTATTTTAGAAGCAGGATTAAGGTGAAATCCACAATGAATGAGTTGTGCTTGACATAAGCCAAGTGGAAAACTTATCAACAAAGCAATGCAATCAGTCATTGCTAATTTTTTCATTACCCCTTCATTTCGTTGGGCTGCCTAACCTGTCTTGGTTGATTGTCACCCCTGTTTTCAGCAATGAGGAGTCCCTTTCACCTGCAAGGAAAAGGATGTTGATGCTTAGATTATCTCACCCTCACTCACACATGCATTTCAGTTATTTTCTTAGCATTTGGTTGAACCAGGTTAGCCCTATTTTCTCACCTGACCTTAGTAACATTTTGTGGCTGCTAAAGTTGTTTCTCTCTTTATCCATCTGTAGCAACAGTTGTTAAGTACCATCTGACACATGCATCATTATGAGTCATACCTGCCTTGCAAATCATGAGAGTTCCTATCATTAATCAAGTATTCTTAGTTTAGTAAATATTTTTGGGTATTAAAAATACTCTCAGAGAAAACCTTCTCGACTGAAAGGGGGAAGAGAGAAATGAGACAAAATAAAGTGTCAGTGGCTGAGAGATTCCAAATAGAGTCGAGAGATTATCCTGGAGGTTATTCTTATACATTAAATAAATATCACCTTTTTAGTTAAAGCGTAACAGAGAGGCTGGAGGTCCAGAACTGCCTGAAAATGTAGCACTGTGTTCCAGTAGCCGCGTTTTTTGAAGATGATTGTATAATGATATAGCTTTCGCAATGTGGCTGTGTGATTGTGAAAACCTTGTGTCTGATGCTTCTTTCATCTACCTTATGGACAGATGAGTAAAATATATGGATTAAAAATAAATAAATAATAAGGGAACAAATGTTAAAATAAATTTAGTAGATTGAAATGCTAGTGATCAGTGAAAGGGGGGATAAGGGGTATGGTATGTATGAATTTTTTTCTGTTTTCTTTTTATTTCTTTTTCTGAATTGATGCAAATCTTCTAAGAAATGATCATGATGATGAATATACAGCTATGTGATGGAAAAAAAATAATGTTCATATTGCAGAAAAAATACTCTCAGACCCTTGGTATATTTTCTTTTAACAGCTTTATTGAGACAGAATGCACATACCATACAATTCACCTATTTAAAGTCTATAATTGAGTGGTGTTAGTATATGCACAGAGTTGTGTGTGCATCCATCATCACAATCAATTTTAGACCATTTTCATTAACCTGGCCCTAAGCAACCATTGATCTACTTTCTATGTCTATAGATTTGCCTGTTTGGGACTTTTCATATAAATGAAATCAACATGTGGACCTTTGTGACTGGATTCTTTCACTTAGCATAATGTTTTCAAGGTTCATCCCTGTCATCGAATGTATCAGTACCCCTTAATGTGTTTTGAGATATTAAGATCCAAGTAGTAGAACTGTATGCTGGCAGACATCATCTCATTGAACAACTTTCTATCAATAGCCCTAGGTTTCTGAGTAAGCTTCCTTTTCACCCCTTGGCCTCACCATCACTACTGTTTCCATTAACACCCATTCCATAAAACGTATCTAGTGCCTACCATGTGCCGGGTCAGGCTGTGGTGAATTCCACAGCCAACAAGGCAGTATGATCCTTCCCCTCCTTGACCTTAGAGTAGAAAGAGGCAATTACAGTAAAATGTAATGCGTACCCTATACAAAAATTAATTCAAAAAGAATTAAAGACCTAAATGTAAGAGCCAGTGCCATAAAACTTATAGAAGAAAATGTAGAGAAACATCTTCAAGATCTAGTAATAGGAGGTAGCTTCCTAAACTATACCTAAAGCACAAGCAGCAAAGAAAAAATAGACAGATGGGAACTCCTTAAGATCAAGAGCCTTCTGTACCACAAAGTACTTTGTTAAAAAGGTGAAGCAGCAGCCAACTCAATGGGAGAAAATATTTGGAAACCACATATTGAATAAAGGCTTGCTCTCCTGTGTACATGAAGAAATTATACAGCTCAACAACAAAAGAACAAAAATCCCAATTATAAAATGGGTAGAGGATATGAATAGATACTTTTCTGAAGAGCAAATACAGATGGCTAAAAAGCACATTAAGGGCTTTTCATCTTCATTGGCTGTAAAGGAGATGCAAATTAAGACGACAAAAAGATATCACCTCACACCTGTAAGAATGGCTGCTAGTAAACAAACAGAGAACTATAAATGTTGGAGAGGATGTAGAGAAAATGGGACACTTATTCACTGCTGGTGGGAATGTATTATGTGGAAGTCAGTTCGGCAGTTCTTCAGAAAACTAAATATTGAGTTGCCTTGTGACCTGACAATACCAATACTCAGTATGTACCCAGAAGAGTTGAGGGCAGTGACATGAACAGACATTTGCACACCTATGTTCATAACAGCTGTATTCACAATTGCCAAGAGATGGAAACGATCCAAGTTTGCATCAACAGATGAGTAGATAAACAAAATGTGGCATATATATGATGAAATACTATACAGCAGTTAGACGAAATGATGTCCCAAAACATATGACAACATGGATGAACCTTGAGGACATAATGCTGAATGAAATAAGTCAAATGCAAAAGGACAGATACTGTACAATTTTGTTATTATGACTCTGATAAAACCTCCAGTGTTTTGGAGCAGCCAGGAGGAAAAATCTGAGATGAGGAAATGGTAGCCCATGACAGACTCTGGGACCTGTTCTGTAGCTGCTTTTGAACTGTGCTTTGAAAATTATTGCTTTTTTCTTTCTTTGCTTTGTATATATTTATTATATTTTACAACAATAAAAAAATGGTAAAGAAAAAACCTATAAGCAGCTATAGTAATATTAGATAAAATAAATTCAAATAAAAAATTTGAAAATGTTCAGTAATAGGCTGCTACTACAGCAAAGCTAGTATTTGTAATAACTTTCTACTTGATATTTTGAGAATGTACACAGTTTTGATAGTTAATCAAATGATGTTTAAGACAGTGCTTAATATCTAGAATTTAAGAAACTCTGATATCTATATATATAGATTTTTTCTTACTTGCTTTGATTTAAATTGGTTTATGAAACATTTTGTGCAAACAGGCTTTACAATGATTATTTAGATATTTTATTTACATATACCTATGGGTAAGCTAACTAAGATACCCATTTTAGGTGGTTAAGATTTTCATGTTAATTGTAAAACTTTGTATCTTCATATTTTCCTGAAACCAGGAAAATATTTAGTAACATAGGTCATTACTATAGCAACGTTGATATTTGTAATAACTTACTACTTGATATTTTGAGAACATTCACAGTTTTGACAGCTAATCAAACAGTATCTAAGTTTGTGTTTAATATTTAGAATTTAAGAAACTGCTGTCTTAATTTGTAGTTTTTTACCTTGTTGCCTTAATTTTAAATTGGTTTATAAAATTTACCTTGCACAGGTTTTACAATGATTATTTGTATACTTTATTTTAATATGCCTATGGGTAAGCTAACTAAGATATCCATTTTTGGTGGTCCTAAGGGTGTTTGTTTTCTTAATAAATATTTTTTTTAATATATTTTTTAAAAATGTAATGAGCACTTTCTAGGAAAATTACCTAGCCCAGGCAACAGGCTCGAGAAATAGTTTCTAGAGGAAGTACCATATGACCTGGTCCCTGAAAAGTATACCCTTATATCTAAATCTGTGTGTGTAGCAAAGTCCACCTTGAATCCAAAGAGTGTAAATTCTAATCAGTTCCATGCCTAAATTAACCCAAGCAACCTTAAAGACAGAAATCTGGCACGTGGCACACTTCTTAGTACTTTCCTTTTTAGGCACTCTCTTTCACTTTTTGGTGCAATTTGATTTAAAAACCATTCGTATCGAGTTGCTGTGCTTCTTTGTCAACAAAGCAATCTAGTCAGTTAGAGCTAGTTCTTTTATGACTTGTTTCTTTTATGAACATGTAAGTATTTAGTGTCAGGTGCGGAATAACTTACTAGTGCTTAGCTGATAAAAATCTGCAAATTAAATGAAAATTTTAGATGCAAGAACTCTATTTTCAGATGAAATAAAAACTAAGCTGTTTATCTCAATCTGTACTTATAGAAACTGCTGTTGTGTTTTTGGTGCTTTTGTAATTGATCATATTGACCTTTTTGATAAAATTCAGAACAGAAAGATAGGATCAATTTAAGTTCTAAATCCTTCCCAAGACTGACTCATTAAGTGACCTTGAGAAAATCATTTCTGTTTTCCATTAAGCCTGGTATCTTCATGAGAAAGAATAGCATGGTACAATCTCATAGTAATTAAGACAGTGAATAAATGATGATGAAATATTTGGCATTTTGGAGATATAAAAATGATAAGAAATCCTATTTTTTCATGAGCTTTTCTTTTGCTACTTTTACTAATCACTTTTACAAACCATGGATGAATTTAGAGATGTACTCTGAAGCAGACATAATGTTAAATAGGGATATTTTAGAAAAACCACCCTCCTAATCACATTATGAATTTTTCCTCCCCAAGAAACCTTTCCTATGGGTTTTCAAAACCAGAAAACAATTCTCATACAGAACAGACCACTGGGGAACTTACTTGTAAGCTTCTCAGGAAAAAAGAAATCTTTGTGATCATCTGAAATAGTTTTGAATTTCATGGAACCCACCATAGGGTTCAGACCAGCAGCCTAATGTAGTGGGTGACAGATGTGCTTTTATGAATAAGACAGCAGGAGGACAGGAATTTCCAGATTAGTGAGTCAGTATCGTCATGTCTGAGACTAGAGCACAGTTTAGAGATACTGAGGTTTGTGAAAATTATAAGTTTTAATTGCTAGAGATGTAAGCACACACGCTATGCCTTGATTCACAGAGGATACAGGCATAGTTGGTATTTAAGAGGCTGGGCTTTGGAATGAGGCAGGCCACTGAATAACTCTTTAATTCTTCATATCTCCTTCTCTCATTTGTAAAATGTCCCTATGGTTCTAGTAGTGATGGTTACTCAAAGAACTCATATGTCATTGGAGATCCATAATCAAAACAGATAATAAAAAGGAGTAGTGCAAGAGAGTATGAAATGAAAGTTTTTGAATCCAGTGCCTGCCTTGAGCAGAATTTACTTCTGCAAAGGCTCTGACAGGTGGCCATTGGGTTCCTGCTTAAACAGTAAAAATCTCTTTTTTAGAGAAAACTGCTATAAATCTTGGCTTTCAGGATACTCTTTAATATATCAATTAGGAAAAGCCAAGCTGTATTTAAAGAATCATCTAGTACATTTATCACTTTTACAGACAAGGAAACCTAGACTAGTATTTTATTCTGTTTTAAATGGGCAACTTGACGGAATTCTGTAGACATTCAACAGAGTGGGAAGATCAGTAAGGATTTGAATTGTCAAGAAAAAAAGTCAGTTACGTGTATGAAGCAAAAAGTAGGCCCTTTATAAACTGGTAGGGGAAAGGATAGAGGAAACAGGACAGAGCATTTGAGGGGATAGGAATAATTTGAGCAGACATAAGCTGCAATAACTGAGGGACACTGAATGGAAGCAACATGCTGGAGAGAGGTGAGAAATGTTAGGCTAGGGGTGATTTTGCAAGGATGTTAAAAACAGGACAGAATAATTTAGGTGTGATGCGGTAATCTTTTTGTGAGGAGATGGTGGAAAGGTGATGGTGTGAAGGGGCAATTGGCTAGTGAGGTTTTACTTTCTTCCCACTTACCCAGCTCTCAGTGTGGGGATAACTAGCATGGGAAGATTATACCCATTTCTTGTTTTAAGTCTTCTTTACTATCTTAACTTGAAATATGCACTCTTGAATACTGACCATATGTTACAGTAAGAATAACATAACTTAAGGACTTTGAAATAGCTTCCCTGAAATATGAATGAAAGAGCATAGTTGGTATTTAAGAGGCTGGGCTTTGGAATGAGGCAGGCCACTGAATAACTCTTTAATTCTTCATATCTCCTTCCCTCATTTGTAAAATGTCCTTATGGTTCTAGTAGTGATGGTTACTCAAAGAACTCATATATCATTGGAGATCCATAATCAAAACAGATAATAAAAAGGAGTAGTGCAAGAGAGTATGAAATGAAAGTTTTTGAATCCAGTGTCTGCCTTGAGCAGAATTTACTTCTGCAAAGGCTCTGACAGGTGGCCATGTCAGAGTCATGTAAGGTTTTAGGTTAAGGCAGTGACAATGCAAAAGGGCTCTACAAGGAAGGCTTGTCTGCTTGGTATGTAGATTGTATTGGGGAAATATCAGTGGCAGTAATGTCAGCCAAGAAGCTGTAGGCATAAATCAGAGTAGGATGACAAGCACCTAAACTGTAGCAGGCCCCATTCAAAGGGAAAATCAGAAGTGCTTGAAAATTGGCTGGGTTTGATATACAAAGGAGAGAATTGAGTCCAGGGGGATCATCAGGGTTTCAGGCAATGTCAGCTTAATGTTAGACAGAAAGGTTGAAATCTGCCCTGGCATAATATTTGTGAAAGAATGAGTGAGGAAGTAAGAGGTAATCATTGAAGACATGGAAACAAATGAGCTCTCTTAGAGAGATTATGTAAAAAGAGGGAAATCTTGAATAATCCCAAAATCTCTTTCTTGGGGGTGGGGGTGGGGCACGGTACATGGCCCGGTTTTAATAATTAATTTCACCACTTCTATCAAAACATTTACTGGCAACAGGTCCCCAAACTAAATAATTTTTTATTTTGACTATGTTTTGTGTAAAGATGAAGTTAAAGGAGGAAAAAAAAATGACCAAAAATTTGACAAAGGAAGGAAGGGGGAAACAAAAGATAAAATGCAGAAATTAGTAGTACATATGCTGAACATGCTCTTTCATTCATATTTCAGGGAAGCTATATCAAAGTCCTTAAGTTATGTTAATCTTACTGTAACATATGGTCAGTATTCAAGAGTGCATATTTCAAGTTAAGATAGTAAAGAAGACTTAAAACAAGAAATGGGTATAATCTTCCCATGCTAGTTATCCCCACACTGAGAGCTGGGTAAGTGGGAAGAAAGTAAAACCTCACTAGCCGATTGCCCCTTCACACCATCACCTTTCCACCATTTCCTCACAAAAAGATTGTACATTCCCATTCTCTACAAAGTAAAAACCAAACCTACCCACCAACCCAACCCCTCCCTGCAAAAAGAAGTTAAGATGTCTTGATCTTGATTCTCTTGGGAAGAAAGGGTAACTATTGGAGGAAAGTTAGAAACAAACAAAAAGCAAGAGTGCTGGCTGAGAGGGCCTGGCAACAACCTGTGAAAGAGAGGTTATTATTCCCATTTTCCTTATGAGGAAACAAAAGGGCAGGGAGCCTAATAAATTTGCCCAAAGCCTGTGTCTTAGGTAAATAATGAAATCATAGTTAAATCCTACTGTCTTTTCCCACAGTCCTTTCCCCTGCACCACTACAACTCTCCAAAAAGGAATTTACAAGGTATTATGCTTACTTTGTTGAAACATAGGGAAAATTTGTCTCTTGAGTTTTTAGCTTAAGTTAAGATTCATTTAACCTGTTGTTAGAATTGTGTGCATATATCAGGCAAAGGAAGATCACCTGTATTAGTTGCTCATGCATCTCAAGAAGAAATGTCAATAGACATGTAAACAAACGAGACTCAGGACACACATCTGTTGGCTTGCACATCAATGGAAATATTTCTAGTGGTAGCAGCAGTAGCCAAACTGTTGAGTTGCATCCTAGCCTGTTAGATACCTAGCAGGATTCTCTGGGTACCTCCTCACCCCCCTCTCTTGGCTGTCAATCTTTGTTCTGTCCCTAGAATACCACCATGGCCCTGGTACTCCAAACCCAAGAATGGGAGAGGACACGCATGCATGGCTTGTGGCCTCCAGAACTCTAGCCAAGTAGAGCAAGAAAGTAGATGAAGAGAGGTGGCAGAGAACAGCAGTACCATCAGAAATCTTTTGTCTCTCAAGCTAAAAGGCTCTAAAAACAAAGCAAAAGGCTGTATTTTCAGTCTCCTGGCCTTACTACCGTGGAAATTGCTTTCTATTTTGCAGAGAAGAATGGCATGATTTGAAGTGTCCAATCCTGGTCGGTAGGACAAACCACAAAGACAAAGTGAAACTAGGGGATGTCTACTCTGGGATTTTTGTTCAGTGACCATCTAGTTTCCTTCTAGTTTGTTTTCTCTAACACCAGTTAAGACTACTGCCAAACAGCCCAGAAAGTTATTTTAATGTACCTTCTCTATAACTCTGTGTAAAAATATAAAGGAATGTTTTTTCACATGGTTAGATTCAGTCTCCTGAGGTTTTTGAATGTTCATATTTTTAAGGCACTACCAATAGATTAAGTTTTTCGAATATAAGATTTATTCTGAGCCTTGCTCCTCCCATCTTTTATCCAAGTGATGATGTATTATGTGTGTGATGGTGGTAATGAAGTTTGTTTTGTTTTTCCTTTTTTTCCTCCAGTTTTGCCATAAAGCTTTCTCTGATAATTGCAGCCTAAAGCAATATTTCTTTTCCCTGTACTAGTGATACTTGCCTGTTAGCTGTAAGCCTAATAAGATACTTCTCACTAAGGAATCAAATGCTGCAACCTTAGTATCTCTATTTTTAGTGTTTGTAGTATCAACTCAACCAAGCTCTTTCAGGGTCATATGAAATTTTTGCATTTCTTTGTGTATCACAGCCCTCTTTGCTGTGCCACCAGTGCGGCGCACTGCACGTAGGGGATAAATGAATGAAACTGAACATATTCATATTTATGCTGTAAGCTGCAGCTTCCAAAGAGCACTTGGAAGCAGTATAGTAAATTACAAATAACCCTTTTAAATGAGGATTTATCATTTGTGGTTTTGCCATCACTACCACAGTAGTTTCCACAGTGACTATTTGTAGTGGAGTGAGGCCTTTTAGAGGAAGAGGTAGCCTTGCATTCTTCAAGAAGGATTAGCTATGTGCTTTGGCCTGCTTACTTTAGTCCCTCCCACTCCTTCTATCCCCATTTCACTATTAACCTACCACTTAGGTCTGCATATTACAACTAACTGCAAGGTCTTTGCTGATGAAAAACCCATAGAACCTTACTCAACTACATGCTTTACTGTGTATTTGACCATTCATTTGTTCATTCAGTGAATATTTATTGATTGTTACCTATGCCAGGTCATACACTAGACTGGATCTACAAACAAGGACAAGATGGATAATGTCAGCCCTCTTAAAGTTTATAGCCTGGTGTGAGAGCCTCACCACTCAATGTGTGATTGAAATACAATGTGCTTAGGTGCTGTCCTTGAAAAGGTACATGATAGGAGTGCACATTTGATGAACATCTAACTCCAGACTTGGGTAATTAGAGAAGACTCCCTGCTGGGATACAGAATATTAGAGTGGAGTGGTAAGAAAGACTGCTAAGCTACAATAAATTTGAATTGTATCCTAAAAGCAATCAGGATTTATTGAGTAATATCGAAGAAAAATATCTAAAGTTATCTGAAAAGACTCTTAGAGTACACCCCTTTTCCAACTGTTTCTGTCTGTGCCTAGATTTTCCTTATATACCTTAAAAGCCAAAGTAACATTTCACTACAGGACCTAATGCAGGAGCAGATATGAGATTTCAGCTATCTTCTATTAAGCCAGACATTAAAGAGATTTGAGATTTGCAAAAATATAAAACAATGCCACCCTACTCATTAATTCTTTTCTGTTTTGGAAAACATGGTTATTTTTTTCATAAAAATATGTTAGACACTAAACAAAATATATATTTTGTTTTCAGTACAGACTTTAATATTATTAAAAGACAAATGGAATAATGTTACTAAATCAACAAATCTTCAAAAGTCTAACAGCAACTGTGGGGATATTTTGAATAAACAAATTACTATAACCCACTGGTGGCATGTAATTGTGAATAACTTTTTAGAAAGTCATTTTGAAATTTTAGGGGTTCTCTAGAGAAACAGAACCAACAGGAGATATCTGTAACTATGAGATTTATAAAGATGCCTAATGCAACCAGGAGAATGGAAGAGTCCAAAATCCTTAGGGTAGGCTGTGAAGCTGGCACTCCAGTGAAGGGTCTGGACGAACTACATAGGAGAGGCTCACTGGCTGGAGAAGCAGTGAAAAAGTCTCTCTTCTTCCTTAAAAGCTTTGAACTGAGTGGATTATCTTCTTGGTGGGGGACGTGCCTTAGTTGATCACAGATGTAATCAGCCACAGCTGCAATCACCTGACTGATGATTTAATACACCAGCCTTCCAGTTTATCAACCAGTCATGAAATATCCTCTTAGCAACAATCAGGCCAGTGCTACCTGATCAAATACCTGGGCATTATCACTTGGCCAAGTTGAAACCAGAACCTACCATCACAGGAATTATACAAATATTCAAATCTATTGACCTGTGTTATGTTTACCCTGAGAGGAAAAACTTACTTATCTAGATATTCATTTTAGAATAAAGTGTAGTAAACACAAGTTGGAAAATTTCTAATGTTAATGAATGAATGTGGATACTGAGAATCAGAATAATGAAGGCTGTGTTGAAACATTCTTTTTAAGTTCTATGAATAAAATATAAAATCAGTGAATTAAAAAAATTTGGAAGTCTGAAATGCTTGTAAGCATATGTATACACATTGAAGATTAACAAATATTTTTAATGAAAATACAATGAGGCACCTTTTAAGGGCTTTTAAGTAGAAAACATGATGAGATCTTAGAAAAATCACTCTTAAAAACTTCTCTTAGAAAAGTCACTCTGAAGCCACCCCTATCCTTGATAGTAGTCTAAAATAGGGCAGGGAAAGTGGGGATGGACAGAAATGGATGGTTTCAAAAAGTATTTAGGAGTTCCAATCAACAAAGCCTGGTGATTTCTCCCTTGTGTAGTAGATGGATGTTGATGTCCTTCCCCAAAATTGGGTAACAGGAAGAAATAAGGAAAAAGAATGAGTTTTGTTTGGCACATGTTGTATTTTAGATATCTCTGCATCATCTAAATGGAAGTATCCAGGAGAAAACATCATCTGGGTAGGAGATACACCACAGGAGTCTTCCTAAACATCATAAAAAACAGATGATCTCTGAGGACAGAATATGGAAAGAGAGGACAAATAATCCTAGATCAGAACCTTAAAGGACACTAACATTGAAAGGACATGAGGAGGAAAAAAAGGCCCCAAGGTGTACTGAGAAGGCAGAGCCAGAGATTGGAAAGACCAAGAAAATGTTATGCCAGAGGAGAAAGGGGCAAGAAAAGAGTGGTCAGTAGAGCCCAGTGCTGCCAGGAGAAAGCTGAGGAGATTCATTGGATCTAGCCTAGGGGCTTATAGGTACCCTTGAAAAAAAAAGACAATAAACAATTTAATGGTTGGAATACCAGACTATGAGCTTGTAGAAGGCAGAGAAGTTGTTTTAAATTCTCTTTTTAGTGTTGTTGCTTAAGGTAGTACCAGGTACCATTAGTAAACACTTGATAATTCTGTTGATTTAACCCTAATAGATGGAGCTAAAGCAATCTAGTCTTTTTATGCCTTTGCAATCAATGAGTCCATTGTAGGTCAACTCCACTGTAAATATGCTTATATTAAATCAGCCATTCTCTAAATGTAAAAGTCTCTCTTTATGGTCTATGATAGAGCTTCCTAACCATTGTATCATGGTGACACATGGATCACACAGGACTGAGATATTGATCCCCTTAGCCCTTAGGAAACTGGGAAGGGGGACCCCAAGCTGTCAGGCTGGTTGTAAATAACTTTTTCCCTGTGTCATGCAAATACTACCATATATTCTATATATGCCACAATGTGAAAAATATTGGAAAGCCCTGGTCTATAGCAGTGTTGATGAGTCCTTATATAAGTGCCACATTACCTCCTCTATGCCCAAGACATGCATCATTTAACAGTCATATCACTCTTTCCTGCTAAACCTATACTCTTCCTCTGAATTTTCTTAAAGTAGTGGTCTGCTGGCACAAACAGTATTAGCAGAGGTGGCCTTCCAGAAGAAAACTTAGCGGCCATGCCTGCATACTTCTGATAAAGGATTTCTATTCACTAAAGACTCAGAATAAAGGATGGATTTTTTCCCACTGGCCAATCTTTTTAAATAAGAGGATGCTTTTGGAAATTTTAATTTTTCTAAAACATCATGTTCATAATGACCATCCTTTATAATTGTTATCCATTTCAATCATTTATGGAGCACCACTTGGCTGAGGGAATCATCTCAAGCTACACTGAGCTTAGTGCTGTGCTAGCCACCTTAGGAATATATATATATATAAATCTTATGCTCCATTTCAGTCATCAAAGATCTTATAATTTAATTGGAAAGACAGACTATCAACTCTAAAAAAATCGCATAACACTGAAAGATACAATGTCAAATATTAGAGATGATAATAGCTGAAATACAATATGCTCTTGGAATTCTTCAAGCTCTGTTTTAAATGCTTTACATGTATTTACTCATTTAATTCTCATAATATCCCTGTGAAGTGGATGCAGTTATTATTCCCATCTTAGTCATGAGAAAACTGAGGCTCAGAAAAGTTAAAAAAAAAAAAAAGTTTTTAAAAACTTCTTGACCAAAAGGGGGAAGAGATAAATAAGACAAAATAAAGTTTCAATTGCTGAGAGATTTCAAACAGAGTCGAGAGGTTATCCTGGAGGTTATTTTCATGCATTATATACTTATCCCTTTTTAGTTTATGGTGTATTAGAGTGGCTGGAGGGAAGTATCTGAAACTGTTGAGCTGTGTTCCAGTAGCCTTGATTCTCAAAGACAATTGTATAACAATATCACTTTTATAAATATGACTGTGTGATTGTGAAAACCTTGTGTCTGATGCTTCTTTTATCCAGGGTGTGGACAGATGAGTAAAAAAAATATATGGATAAATAAATGATAGGGAGGATAAGGGGTAAAATAAGATGGATAGATTGAAATACTAGTGGTCAGTGAGAGGAAAGGGTAAGAGGTATGGGATGTATGAGTTTTTTTCTCAATTTCTTTTCTGGAATGATGTAGATGTTCTAAAAATGATCATGGTGATGAATAAACAACTATGTGATGATATTGTGAGCTATTGATTGTACAACATGTATGGATTATATTTGTGTGAATATTTGTCAATAAAAATAATTTTAAAAAAAAACTTTGCTTAAGGTCACACAGTAAGTGACAGAGCTGGGATTTGAACTTACATATTCTGACTATAGTGACTGTGCTTGAAATCATTCTTTCTTCTAGCTCTTTTCCTTTTTGTCATAACTCCTTGGCATTGTTTTACTCCATGAAGTAATCATTAACTCATTTTCAGCCCCTATCTTGAACACATTGACAAAAAAATGTTTTGTACCCTCTTCTCCTTTATTTAAATCATTCACATCCTTTAAAATTGAATTCAAGCCCAGCATCCTCTTTGAGGTTTTACTATGGCTGCAGTTGTTCTCTGTCTATTCCTAATTTTTCTAACCGTTTAAATTTATACCTCATGGCTTTCCTTTTAATTATGCACCACCTTGCATTTTTCTGTTTTTGAATGCCTTGGCTTCCCCGGAGCAGATCATAAGCTCCATGTGAGTCTGGGCTTGTACTCACCCTTGGGAATTGTTAGTGCCCAAGGAGAGCCACTAAATTCTTTTGTTTTGGCTTATCTGATGTAGACACTCTACTTTATCAATCCTTTTCAGAATCCTTCAAAAGCTTTATAAGGTGTATTTCTGTTCCATGTAACCCCTGTTTGATAAAATGCTACAAAATGTTATTGCTCCTCAATTTGAAGAGTAGTCATTTATTTCTTTTCACGAAAAATTATATTTTATTTGAAAATCTCCTTACCAACTAATAACAAATATTTCATAAAACAGCTCTTCAAAATGCAAGCTGTTTCCTTTTTCCTTTTTAAAACATGTGGTTATTGCTTTTGAAGAAGACAAAGTGAAGGAAACATTTCCTGTTTGTAGAGGCTCATATTTAACCCTACAAAGTGTCAAAACATCCTAGTATGCAGAGCTCATGTACCTTTCTGATTTTTAAGTCTTTTTTTATTATCACAGCAGTAGAGGGACTGTTTTTGTTTTGTTTTGTTTTGCCTTCCCTTTCACTCTTATTCTCTTTTAAGAAATAAAGTGTTAACAGATCCAATTAAAGACTCATTCCCCATTCCATTGTCCTATAGCCATTGTGTTATATATGTATAATTTCCATACCTGTTTTTGTATCTTTACTACGTATGTGTATATCCTTGTTGCTCAAACCTCAGCATTGCACTTTGCGCCCCACTATTCTTTGTTGTAGGGGCTGACCTGTGCATTATAGGATGTTTAGCGGCACCCCTAGCCTCCACCCACTAAGATGCCAGTAGCACCACCACCACTCCCGCCCCACCCCACCACCCATCATGACAAACCAAAAATGTCTGCAAATATTGCCAAATTCCCCCACAGGGCAAGACCACTATCAGTATACATCCATAAAAATTGTTAAAATATTGTATGCACTATTGTTCTAAGTGAATTTTTTTTTGTTTACATAAATGGTTTAGTAGAAACATATTCTCATACATGTTCTTTGTTCATTCAACATTGCATTTTTGAGATTTTTCCATATTAATCAGCGTAGATAGATCTAATTCATATATTCTGGCTGCTGGTATAATATGTATTATGTAATAAGACCATTTATTATTTTATTTCCCTACTTAGAGACAGTCAAGTTTTTTTTTACATTTTCTTACTTAATATTATAATCAGTGCTTCAGACAAAAATGCTCCTCATAAATGCTTCTTAGGAACTTGTAGCTGCCTGGAAATGAGTTTGCCGCATCATAGAATATCCTCGGTTTTACTAAATATTGACAAATTGCTCTCAAGATGTTTGTGCCAATTTATACAATCATCAACAGTGTATAGTTTCTGTTTCCTTTACGTTTTATTTGATATTGGTATTTTCAGGCTTTTTTACTTTTGCCAGTCTTGTGGGTATGAAGTAACTTACTGTTTTCATCTGCATTTCCTTAATACTAGTGAATTTGACATCTTTTTATGTTTTATTGATTCAGGTTTTCCTCTTTTATAAATTGTCTATTCATATACATTATATGTTTTTCTCTTGAGTCACATAATTTTTCTCATTGTCTATCTGGATGTTGTTCTTTGTCAATTATATGTTTCTCTTAATTTTGGTTTGTCTAAAATTTGGTTTGTCTTTTAACTTTATGATTTTTTTTATCATACAAGTTCCAAATTTTAATGTAGTCAATTTAGCCATCCTTTTTCTTCTCAAAGTTTTAACAATTTTGCTTCTCCCATTTAAATCCTTAATCTATGTGGAATTTATTTTTATGCATGGTATGAAGTTAAGGTCTAATTTTGTCTTTTTACTTATCTGTAATCCCTACAGTTTCTTAAATGGTCTGTCCTTTCCCCACTGATTTGTAATGCTTTCTCTATCATATACCAAGAATATGGAAATTTCTAGGCTCTCTCCTTTGTGTTTCATTTTAATTTTTGCCTATCTTGTGCTAATGCCACACTGTTTAAATTCCTGTGACCTAACAGAAAATCAAATTATCTGGTAGAAAAATCCCTGCTAATTATACTCCTTCAAAATACTCATGTCTAGTTTTGAACCTTAACTCAACTTTAGTATAATTGGTCTAGTTCCACAAAAATGTACACGGATGCATGCACACACACCTACACATATTTTTGAATTTTGAGTATGCACCAGTTAGGAATAGGTTCAGCAAGGGCCAGAAAATCTAAAATAGCAGAAACCTAAACAAAGTAGAAGTTTACTCCTCTCTCATATGAAAGAAGTTCAGAAATTGACAGCCCAGGGCTTGGGCTACTTCACAAGGTTGTCAGAGACCCAGGCCTGTTTTATCTTGGCACTGCTTTATCCCCAGCACAAGGCTTTTTATTTCAACCAAGATACCTGCTGGAGCTCTGTGGTGCATCCACTTCCTTTAAGGATTTGTCCTAGAAGTTCCATATGCCCTTTCTGCTTGCATACCTTTAGTAGAACTTAGTCCACATTTGCTACTCCTACCTGTGGAGAAGCTGAGAAATGTAATGGTCTTGTTTCATAAAAAAAAAAAAAAAAAAAGGAGGTGTGATACAGCCATTGTGGAAAGAATCTAGTGTTTCCTCCCCAAGTTAAATATAGAATTACCACATGAACTGGCAATCCCATTTCCAGGAATATACCCAAAATAATTGAAAGCAGGAACTTGAACAGATTTCTGTATACCAATTTTCACACCAGCATTATTCCCAGTTGCCAAAAGATGGAAGCTACTCAAGTGTTCATCAATAGAAGAATGGATAAACAAAATGTGAGCTATACAAACAGTGAAATATTACTCAGCTATGAAAAGGGAAGCGGTTCTGATGCATGTATCCATGCATCAACATGGATGAACCTTGAAGACCTCATGTTGAATGAAATACACAGACACAAATGGATGAATATTGTGTGACCTCACTGATATGAAATAATTAGAAAAAGCAAATTCAAAGGGCCAAAATCTAGAATACAGATTACCAGTGGCTGGGATGAGTGCAAACAATGAGGACTTAGTGTTTAGTTGGCACAGAGTTTCTGTTTGGGTGATGGAAAAATCAGTAATGGATGGTGATAACTGTAGCACAACATTGGGGATGCTATTAACACCACTGAATTATATGTTTGAATGTGATTGGAAGGGGAAATTTTGTTTGGATGTTACTAGAACAGAAAAATGTTTTAAACTATAGGACTGTACAATACAAACAGTGCAACCTAAGGCATATTATGGATTATAGTGGATAATATAATTATAATACAATTTCAGCAATTGTAACCAAGTTCCTACACTAATGCAAAGTGTTAGGGAAAACTGTGTACGTGGACAAGTATATGGGAACTCTGTATTTTTTCATGATTTTTCTGTAAATCTGCAACTTCTTTAGTAGAAAATCTATTTTTAAAAGTTAAAAAAAAAAAGCAGGTATGTGGGGGCAGGGGGAAATATTGGTGGGACCAGTCAACTGCAGATTTCAATTGGCAGTCTCGTGATAAATTGCACTATTGAGTCTTTCCAGGCGTTAATGTGCTGAATCTTTCATTTTCATTGATTTAGGTCTTTTGATATCCTTCAGTCCTGTTTTGTTATTTTCTCCATAAAAACCTTGCAGATCTTTTGTTAGATTTAACTCCTAAGTACCTTATAGTTTTTATTATTTGTAACTAGTAAGTTTTTACACTTCTGTTTTCTAAGTGACCATAGTATAGGAAATGTTATTTTTATCATTTACTCTTTTATTATCTCTAATGTTCTGGAGACTATTTTGTATTTTCAGGTGGACAGTCATCACGTGTGAATAATGAGTTTTATTTCTACCTTTCCATCCTTATGCATTTTCTTCCTTTCTTCTCTTTTCTTTCATTCATTCATTCATTTATTTTTGGTCTTATGGCATGGTAATACTCCTGTAATAGATGGTCTTACAGTATGGTATGACTCATGGAATACAAGAGGTGGTGATAGCCTTTCTTGTCCTTTTGTGAAATGGGTACTAAATTTTATCAAATTGTTTTCATATCTTGTAATAATCATTTGGGTTTTCTTTAATCTGTTAATATGTGAATTAAGTTTTCATTAGAAAAAATATTTTCTAAGATTCCTGAGATAAACCCTAATATAGTACATCATACCAGATAATTTTTTTCATCACATAGTTGTAAATTCATCCCCATGATCATGTCTTAGAATATTTGTATCACTCCAGAAAAAGGAAAAAGAAGAAACTCATACATACCATACCCCCACCCCTCATCAACCATCCAATTTATTTTAACATTTGTTCCCCCCATTATTTATTTATTTTTAATCCATATTTTTTACTCATCTGTCCATATCATAGAAAAAAGGAGCATCAGACACAGGGTTTTCACAATCACACAGTCACAATGTAAAAGCTACATCATTATATAATCGTCTTAAAGAAACATGGCCACTGGAACACAGCTCTCCAACTTCAGGCACTTCCCTCCAGCCTCTCCAATACATCTTAAACTAAAAAGGGGATATCTATATAATGCATAAGAATAACCTCCAGGATAACCTTTTGACTCTATTTGAAATCTCTTAGCCACTGACACCTTATTTTGTCTCATTTCTCTTGGCCTATTGACCTGGCCGTCCCAACTGCCCACGAGAACACCAGGCATTCTCCATGAACTTTCCCCGTCGCTCACCATTCCCCCAAGGGGACTGTGCAAATACTGTTATTCAATGTTTAAGTCATTCTGGGATTCAGATAATAATTTTTTAACTATTGTTACATTGAGTTTGCTAATATTTTGTTGAGGATTATTGCTTTTGTGTTCATAAGTGAAAAGCAAATTGTCCTATAATTTTTCTTTCTCTTGATGCCTTGTCTGATTTTGGAAACAAAGTTTTTCACTAGTCACAAAAAAATAGGTGGGGGAATTTTCCTTCTCTTTTTGTTCTCTAGAAGGACATCTGGTATATGATAGAAAGTCTTTAAAGGTTTCATAGACTTTACCTATAAATTTTCGATGGGTAGATTTTTAAGTATTATTTCAAGTACAGTAATGACTAGAAGTCTGTAGTCAGGTTTTCTATTTTCTTCTGTAACTTTTTATTGACGTATAACATGTATTTTAAAAAGTGCACATAGCAAAGTACGTGAACATATCCTTGAGTGTACTCCTCCATGAAATTTCACAAACTGAATCCAGTTATGGAATCAGTTTCCATATCAAGAAACAGAACATCTCCAGCATCCCAAAAGCCCATTAGAGTTCCTGTCTTCTTTCAGGGAATCTACTATTCTGACTTGTAAGTACATGGATTCTTTTATTTTGGTTTTTTTTAATACATTGTATAAAAGTAATCGTATAAATGTCCTTTGGGGTGTTCTGTTGCTTTTGTTCCAACATTACATTTGAAAAATCATTCATATTGTTGTATATAATTATTGTTTGTTCTGTCTACTATATAGTATTATATTATCTGAATATATCATGATTTATCCACGTCACTTGAAAGGCACTTGGTTAGTTTCCAGTCTGTGACTATGAATAATGCTGCTGTGAAAATTCTCGTTCATGTCTTTGGTGCGCATGTTTGCATTTCTGCTGGGTGTAGTTCTGGAAGTAGAATTGCTCAGCCATACATGTGTTCAGCTTTAGTAGATGCTCCTGAACAGTTTTCAGAGATGGTTACAAATTTCTGTTTCCTTAGTTGGCTTGAGTACTTTGCAGTTTTCTAGGAAATTGTCCATTTCATCAGTGTTCAAAGTTATTGGTATGAGTAAGGTATTCCCAGAACTTTAAAATCTACCTGTATATCCCTATTGTTATTCCTAATATTATTTATTTGTGCTTCTACCATTTTCTTTTCATCAATATTGTCAGGTTTATCCTTTTTATTATTATTATTTCTTTTCAAACAACCAACATTAGATTTTGTTGATTCCCTCTATTGTGTCTTTGTTTTTCACTTTATTAGCATTTATTCTTAGCCTTTTATTTCATTCTTTCTCTTTTCTTTAAGGTATTGAGACATTCTCTAACATCTTAAATTGTATGTACTTCACGCTTTAATTTTCAGTCTTTTCTATACATTTAGGCTCAAAATGTCATTCTAAACTATGTAATTACATCCCGTAAGTGTTGATAAGTGATAGTTTTATTTATTCAGTTTTAAATATATTCTAATTTCTGTTATGATTTTTTTTTATTTCCAAATGTGTGAATTTTAGTTTGTTTTGTTTTAGTCATCATTTTGATACTGATTTCTAATTTAATTGCCTTGTAGTGGGAGAATATAGTTTGTAAAATATTTTGTATTTTGTATTTCTGGACAATTTCATATAGGACTTAGTGCAGTTACTTTTTATAAATATTTATGTGTAAAATAAAAGATTTGAGTACCAGCTATATATGTACATTTAGAAAAACTTATTTGTATTTTATGTTATAAATTTTTGTCTGCTGGTAGAAATGAATACAACTACTAAGAGTTGTATGCTAAAAATTAAATATATAAGTAGAGTTTTCCACTTCTCTTGTAATTTTGTTACTTTTTTGTTTTCTATATCTTGCTATAGTGTTATATGCAATAATAAAGATATATTCTAATCAATTTATCTCTAATAATGGCTTTTTTGCTTTTGAAGTCTATTTGGCATAAATATAGTTGCATCAGCTTTCTGTGAGTAATGTTTCTCTATTTCTTTTCTCATCTTTTCATGTCACCTTGTCTATATCTATTCATTTTAGGATTTGTCTATTTGGTGGGTGAAATTAGGAGAGGTTTTTTTAATTGAAAATCTCTGTCTTTCAGCCCCTGAGTTTTGACCATGTGTATTTATTGTGTTCACTAAAATATTTAAATTTATTTCTACCAGTGCCTCTCCAGAAAAGTTTTGCATAATGCCTACATTTTAAACTTTCATAATTTTTTCATACCTATATGGGTTTTTTTTAGTATCTTATTCTTTTTATACTTTTTAAGTTCTTTTACATACTAGTCACTTAAGAATTTTTTTTTTTAATTCTAATTTTATAGTTATTTTCAGATTCTTCTAAATTTAAGTTTTGGGGGTTCTAATCCTTTTTATTGTGCTTGCTGACTTTTGCTTATGATGGACTGCTTCCACATGGGTTTTATAATTTTGAATTCTGAGTCTTTCCTCTTTGGAGCTTTATTTATAAATCTGATGTAATCTCCAAGATAAAAGAGTGTCTCTCCAGCGTAATTTTGCATTTGCTTCTGGTTGGCTCCTTAGATTTATCCTTCTCATCCCAGAACTAATTTTTATGTAATATTTTTTTATTTGATTCGTTCTTACACCACATACATACTATGACCTTAACCACAGATTTGCCTTCAGTTTTAAATCTCAGGTAAGGCCAAGATTCCTGCTCTCTCCCTGAGGAAGATAAGTTTTTTGTTTTCATTTTTCTCATCCTCCCTTTCACTGAAAGTATTGTGACCTGAGTATTATGCCTTTATGTAGGTAGCTGGGCTCAGAGTTACTACCCCTTTCAGACCCAAGGCCTTATCTCCGGAACCCAGATAGATGTTAACCCAAATGGTTGTGGATTAACAGAATTTATGTGTACCCTTATACGCCATTCTTGGCAAGTCACTGCCTTCCTGCTCTAGTTTTTAATGCCTCCTTGTTTCTGGCATCTTGGCACTTCCATTTCTTCCTTTTGTGTTGAGCTATATATATAAAATACTTTTATTATATTTTATCTAGAATTTTAGATGTTTTTAGTAGGAAGGTTTCAGGTTATCTTGTTCTCTGGTTTTACCAGAACTGAAAGACATCTAGAAATGGAGATGTGATAAAGTCAAACAAAGATTGCCATATTGCTAAAAACGTAGATTTTTTTTAAATTGTAATACAATGCATCTTTCTTCACATGGTGACTTTGTTTTTCATCAGTAAAATAGGACAAATACAATTGGCACTACCATCAGTCTTAATTTGTCCCCAGAGCCACTCTCAAGAGGATGACTATTGAACCTTACATCTGAACCTGTTTGTCCCTATTTGTAAGATTTCCCTTTACACACTCCTATCCGTGAGCCTATTACAATCTGCCATCTCCCTCCACTAAGCATGCTCAGAATTTACTTTTAAAATGAAGGAGAAGGAGGAAAAGGAAGAGGATTTTGAAGAGCTGCTGCAGGAAACTCCAGATTTCTGTTGGCCTGCAGTGAATTAGCTTCCTCTCCATATCTTCTTTCCTGCCACATCTAGCAGCTAAGAACAAAACTGAGTTGGGGGTGGGCCACGCGGTTCAGTGGGCAGAGTTCTAGCCTGCCATGCCGGAGACCTGGGTTCGATTCCTGATGTCTGCCCATGCAAAAAAAAAACAAACTGAGTTGGGATGCTGTGAGGCTGAGGTTAAGAATATCTGCCTTCCAGAGTCAAATTGCACAAATAGCTTTGAAAGTGTCAGTTAACTACTTATGCACCTACAGCAGGTTACCTATTTTTTCATATTGATTAAAAGATGTTGTGATAATTTAGAATTTGAATTAGTTGTGTAATGCAGATAAATATAACTCTTTTCTAGTCCACAGATATGATTGCATTTAAAAAGAAAACTCAGATACTCTGATGCTCCTATTCCCATGTATGATAATTGTGTCTTGGTCTGTTTTTAGGGAGGAATGATCAACTGGAATCGTCTTTTTCCTCCTTTACGTCAGCGACGAGATATAAACTATCAGGATGGTCGGCAATCTGAACAACAAGCATCTCCTCCTCTAGAGGTTTCTGAAGAACAGGTAATCAGTAATATTTGGTACTTACCCTAAATCCGTGCTTCCAACGTCAAGCAGTTTTAGTTAACAAGGCTTAAAAGAAGTCAGGCATGTAAATAAATACAAATATTTTAATAGCAACTAAACTGCAACCTGTAATAGTCGTAGAGACTTTGGAACTTTGTTGGCTATTGTAAGGCTTATGAGTTTGAGGAAGACACGATTTGAAAAGAACAATGCATTGTAGTAGCTTATTTTAAAACTGTAATATTTTATATAAATAAAAACATACATGTATACATAAATACATAAATGTAAATAATAAGAAACTAATGAAATTGGTTCCTTATAATAGGTAGGGAAGAAGAAGATGGAAGAATGAGGAGGGAGTAGCACTTCTCTGAGAATAATACTTTTGTATGGTTTCACTTGGTGATCATTTTACTGTTTTACATATTCAAAAATCAAATCAACAAAGATGACAGACAAATATAAAACTAAAAAGAAAAATGATACAACAGTATTTCAAATGAGTAACAAAATGACACTGAAAAATTAATATCAGTAAGATTTGAACATAATATACCTTCAGTTTAAAAGAACTACAAACAAATCTTAAACTCTTCTTAGTAGCTTTGTTTTTCAGAGTGGTCTAAATATAACAATTCCAAAATTTTGTAGGTTTGAGCAAATGAGAAATATATTGATCTTACAATATGTATTATAATAGAAGACAGAAAATGCAAATATACAACAGGGAAAGGCAAGGAAGAACCCCATGGGTCTGGATTGACTAATTTAAATAAATATATGTGTATGTGTATGTGTGTGTGTGTGTGCGCGTACATACGTGTGCGTGCACGTGCATGTATGTTAACTGAAAAGGCTCAGAAGCAATGACATCCTAGTAGCAGTGAACACACCTGGTGTCCTATTCTTGGTTTCCAAGTACTTTTCCCCACTAAAAGGAACCAGATCTCTTTAGAGAAATAATGGATTCCAGGCCCTGGGGTAAATAAGGTACAAGATGATCCAGGATTTGCCAAGACGTAAGGAAGTGCTCAGTTACCCATGGAGGCATGTCACAAGGACATCAGAGCCAGCTCGAAGAGGATCCTACCAGCCAAATCTGGGACATCAGATTTGAGTATCAAAATAATGAGATCAGAAGAAAGCCATGGAAGCAAGAAGCTGAAATCAAAGAAACCCTGGAAGAGAAGAGGGAGACCAGCAGACGCCACTGTGTACCTTACCGTGAGACAGAAGTCCAGGATCGCTGGCACTCGGGTCTTTGGGGGAAAGCATCATTTGACGATGCCTTGATTTGGACATTTCTCTTAGCCTCAAAACTGTAAGCTTCAAGTGGCTCACAGTCCAATTCCCGAGGTTGTGCAGGAGGCAGGTGCTGGGTGGCAGGCAGTAGCAGGGCCTGGGCAGCCCAGAGCAGAGCCACTTGATAGCCCCAGGAAGTAGATGCGGGACTGACAGTGTCTTCCCAGGGATGCACAAACTGGGATGTGGAAGCCAGCTGACTCCTCTCACTTCCCTTAGCTGCCCATGAGCACTCTGTTTTGGAACCCAGACTACATACTGCAACTGGACAAACATCCATCTGCTTGGAGCACCTGGAATGCCAGTCCTGAGGACAAGCACCTCAATTTCAGTCTGGGAAGCCTTTTAAAGAAATTAATGTAAAATCATACATCATACAAGGAAGAAAAACTCCAGTCAACAATAAGGTGGAAAAGAACAATGCTGGCTTTAAACAACCTACAGATGTCCTCTATAAGCCAGTAATGTCCTGTGTTGGCACCGTTTCTGAGCAGTTGGAGCCTGTTACTTTAATTATAATACATGGGCATGTTCCTAGTGATGCAGACAGGTTCCAAGTAGGCTTTCAGTGTAGCAGCAGCGTCAAGCCTCGAGCTGATGTAGCCTTTCATTTCAACCCGTGTTTCAAAAGGGCCAACTGCGTTCACTGCAATACTCTGAAAAATGAAAAATGGGGATGGAAAGAGATCACCCAGGGCATGTCTTTCAAGAAAGAAAAACCTTTTGAAATAGTGACTATAGTGCTGAAGGACAAATTCCAGGTTACATAAATGAAGAATATATACTACACTTTGCCCACAGGATTAGCCCAGAGAAAGTAGAAACTGTGGGTATTTATGGCAAAGTCAGCATTTACTCAGTTGGTTTTAGCATCTGCTCAGATTTGCAAGGTACCCAAGGATCGTCTCTGGAACTGACAGAAATAAATAGAGAAAATATGCAAAAGTCTAACACTTCCCAGTTTACTATTTTTTGCAAGGCTGAACTCCTCAATGGGTCATGGAGGAACTGATGTCATTAAAGGAGATGTAAATATAGACGCTAAAAGATTTAGTGTTGATCTAAAAGCAGGAAAATCAGAGGATATTGCTCTATACTTGAACCTATGCCTGGACATTAAAGCATTTGTAGAAATTCTTCAGGTGGAGAAGAAAAAAATACTTCCTGTTTCCCGTTTAGTATTGGTTGTGCTTTGAGGTGATAATTTATTGTGATGTTAAAGAATTCAAAATTGTGGAGAATGGTATATAGAGCCTGAAGTACAAAACAGATTTAAAGGGCTTAGCAATATTGACACACTGGAAATTGATGGAGACATCAACATATTGGAAGTGAGTAGCTGGTAATTGACATGATTGCTAAAAAAACTAAAATACAAAATTTTTTTGTATATATAATCATGTCTCCTCTTCAGTCTCCTTTAATTTGTAATGGTTTATGACACTGGTATTTATACCTATATAATACTGGCCTTGTTAAAAAAAAAAAAAAAAGAAATGGGGACAGTAATGTAATCGAATCCAATAGGAAAAAAAGAATCAATGAGTTCATACCTGTATTAATAAGTACATATTTGCATACATACATATACACACACAGGGAAAAAGAAAATGCTTTTCCTTTCAGTGGAATGCCAGGTAATAAATATAGGAAGAATGATGGCATCAGAAAATCGCTGTTTTGTAACCATCATAGCAAAAATTGATTCAGGGAAGAATCAGTGATATGTGAATGATAAGATACTTATAGAATCTTAAAGTATCTCCTGACAAATAACTTACTGGTTACAAAAGGAAAATATTAACTTGCATTGAGAAGTTAGACACCACTAGCCTTGCCAATGATGGAATAAAGAGGCATCATACCCTCCAGATATGCCTTGCAAAGGATACAACATCGGTTATGAATTGTAGTAAAAAAATGTATAAATCTAACTTAACCACAAGGAAAAATCAGACAAACTCAGTTTGAAGGACATACTATAAAAAATCTGGCCTGTATTCGTCAAAAATACCAGTGTCATAAACCATTACAAATTAAAGGAGACTGAAGAGAAGACATGATAACTGAACGTAGGACATGATCCTAGACTGGAATCTGTACTACAAAAAAAATCCTTTTACAAAGGATATTTTAGAGTCAGTTGATGAAATGAAACTGTACATTAAAAAACAGTATTATATCAATGTAAACTTCCTAGAATTTGCTATCTATATTGTGCTTAGGAAAGTTCTTAGGCAAAACACACCAAAGTATTTTGGGATAAAGGGACGTGATATATGCAGCCTACTATCCAATGGCTCAGGAAAAACTAATGTGTCCATGGGTATATGTTTAAGGACAGAGAGAGAGAGAAACTGACAAAAATAAGAATTGATTAATTTAGTTGAAGACTAAGCAAGTGTTCTTGGTACTATTCTTGAAAGTTTCCTACAAATCTGAAATTACTTCAAACTAGAAAGTTTAAAAGCTATACAATTTAGAACATGTGACAACACTTTGACATTTCATGTGGAAATTTCTTTCTTCTTATCACACAAAACAAATTGGGGTCCGTTGGTCGTACCACCCAAACCATCCATCCCCATCCCTCTCTGCAGGTTGAACAAATGCCAGTCAAATCCAAGGCAGCCAGGCAGTATGGCAAAGTCTATCGTGACTTTTTTTCTGAAACTCGAGAAGTGCCCCTGAGCAGTGCTTCCACTGTCACCCTTGCATTAGGCCATGATTAATGCTTTTGAGAGAAACAATTTAATGTGCCTGATGGCATTGAACCAGCTCTTCCCCTTTGAACTTTTCAGCCCAGATTGATAATTTCAGTAACTTTTTAAGATTGAGAGGTGCTTTATGGAGCCATAGCTCTTTTCTTCCACTTCTATTAGAGGATTTCTAGAAAAATGTAATTCCCATTGATAAGAAAATGAAATCCAATAATTGCAATTGTTAAATCTTTCTGGTGGGAGCTTAAAAAATAATACCCTCATTCTGGTGAGAAGTGTCAAAGTTCTGTTATTTGACCGTTTAATTGGCATAACAGTGAATCACATTCCTCCCAAGGCATCCGTTAACAGTCTGAAGTAGTTAAAGGTGAGATATTTTTTAGTTTTGGCATGTTGAAAAAAAAAGTGTCAAAACGTGAGAACAAGAAGAACATGTGTTATTTTGAAGTCTTTAGTTTTTTTTTTCTTTAATGAATCATTTTTCCTTCATCCTCAAAGAATAACAATGAGGTTAATGTGTTGTCAATCTCAGTTTAAAACAGCATGGAATTCTTCCTTGCTTGTGTTGTGAAAAGAGGTTGTTTTTAATATATACTGTCTTATTCATTGATTCTCTAAATTTTGTGTCTCTGTTTCTTGATTATCTTGAAAATAGCACCTAACTGTCATCTCATTAAAGGCATAAAGTCCTCACTGGATTATTATGTACTCTTAGTATTTCTTGAGGCAGGTGCTATAGAGACTATAAAAAGATATTTTTCTTACCCTCAAGACTTTTACAATAAAGTTTAAAAATTTACTGTTAGTGTATAATCTTTTGATTAGTTTGGTGATGCTAGACACTATCTAAAGTATTATTTCTTAATAACACATTAAAATAGTTTGAATTAACAAAACTTAAAGCTTAATATTCTAAGCATGCTTGTATTTTCTTAACTTAAATATCAGTCATGTGATTTTTATGCATTAAGAAACTTTAAGAATTTTCTAAACTGAGAAAAGTCATTTAATTTTTCTATTTATAAAAATTCAAAATGATAATTTAAACTTTTTCTGATATAACAAGTACTTTAGGAATTTTAGTGACAGTTCTTAAGAAATGCTAGTAGATAGGAAAATTATGCCAGGTATTTTTAAAACAAAGAATATTCTAAGAAAGAATGTGCATCCCTTATTAAACCCAGTACTCTAACATACAATCATAGAAAATTTTCACTAGCTTTTCTACTGCTGCTATTGTTAGGTTTCTGGATTTTTAGCTCCTCAAATTCCATTCCTACCTTTTCTCTGTTATTCACTGAGTAGGCTCAGCGCACCCTTGCCAATTCATGACTCCTTGAAAACATAATCCCTGCCCCTTTTAAGAATATTCCAAAACCAACAGCCACCCAAAAAAGTCTCTTTAACAACCAAATGCACTCAAATGTCTGCTATCTTAAAAGTAAGTATATCCATTATTCGCTCTCCCCTCTGAGCGCATGTGCGCGCCCTCTCTCTCTCTCCCTCTCTCTCTCTCATGGATGTTATACTATACCCATATATCTAATACTCAAAATTAACCAGTAATGAGAGTTTGTCCTATTTTACTTTAGAATTTTTTTAATCAATGAGGAAAACGCTCATCAAGCTTTTCTCTTTTGAACCCACCTGAAGCTTAGAAAACGACTCTTCAATTTATACTTTTTGGGACACATAGGCAAAATCAGACGAGACTAAACCAAAGTTAGGACTTAAGAAAAGGAAGATAAACACAAACTTCTATTCATTTCTTTCATTCTGTTAGTCACCCAACAGTTATTAACTGTCTGCTCTGCACCAAGCTAAACACTGTACTAGGGACTTTAAGAGATAAAAAAGGCTGTTTCCTCTGTAGAACCTAGTATAAGAGAGATAGCACAAATAAGCAGCTCTATTAAAGTGTTATAAATGCTGTGGAAACTGAGACCAGATGGCAAATATTGTGAGGTTGGGAGCAGTGGCATCTGTAAAGATGTGGCACGGTGAAAATGTGAATCTAAAAAAAGTGGCATGGTGAAAGAGTGTATCTATTTTGGGAAAACACAAGTAGGTGAGGTGAGGGTGGAAGGTGACTGGTGGGGAGAAGAAGACCGCCTGGTGAAGAGCTGGGGGGAAAGGAGGCTCCTGTACAGTGCAGTGGAGTTACACTGTCATCCTTTAGGCATTAAGGAACCATGGAAGGAATTTGAACAGGAAAATAACATCAGGTTTCCCTAGAGATTGGAGGAGGAAGGGACAAATAATCATATCATGTACAGTCAGTTCTCATTATTCATGGTAGTGTGTTCTATATAGTCACTGCAAACAATGAATTAACAAATGCCAAACCATTACTCCTGGAGTAATTACAGAGTTCCGATGAGCCTGTGGTCACAAAATTTTCACCTGCCAACCAATACATAGCTTTGTTTTATGTGTTTTTCTTATTTACTGTATATTGTTAACTTATTAACATTGAACTCACCACCAACCACACTATAACATGTGCCCAAATGAAGCTTATATAACATATTTTCTATGTAAAGCATATTGCAGCCTTCTTGGCTTAGGACCACTAGACAGCACGTCAGCACTACTCTTAGGAACATATTAAATAGTGAAATCACCAAAAAACGTAAAAATGTATTAAACATGGCCCTAAATATACCATGAGAAGGATATTGTTTTGGTATGAGAGCTGAAACAAGACGGTAGAACATAGCCTTGTTGGACCTCACCTAGGAACTTGCACTTTGGGTGACTCAATTATTTCACAGCTCTGCACATGTCCATGAATGAGCATGAAAGTGCCATGAGTATTGATTTGGGGATTTTAAAAAAATTTTTGCAATTAGGCAAGTTCACAAATACAGAATCCATGAATGATGAGGCAAATTCACAAATACAGAATCCATGAATGATGAGGGTTGACTGTATATAATTTCTTCATCTCTGCCTAGAAACCCTGGTATAAATCTTGATAATTACAAGGCTCTTACCCTATATTTATAATATATGAGGCATGTTTTATGGATTCCATTTATGTCCTCTGAAATTTCGATTGGCCCAAGTGGACAGAGAATGGCTTTATGCACATAGGCATTATTTTTACTCTTAGCTGATAGATGTGCTTGGTATTAGAGAATCTAAGTCTTAGTGAGGTTCTCTTCTCATCTCAGAAATCCTCACTACTGACCACAATATCTACTCATTAACTCCAAAATACTCACCTTATGGAAACAAAACCCTTAGTGGTATTTGTTTTGAGGTATGCCTTAAAGTTCTCTGAATATTTATAATTATAATGAATTGGATATTTGTATAATTTGAATGCTGCTTGCTTTCCCTGATAGACAGTAAGCTCCATGAGGGGCTGGTACCATGTCTGCCTTGTTTCACACTAAACACAACACTAAAACAGCCTGACACACGGAAGGTGCTTCGATATTGGTTGAGGGAAGGAGTAACTAGAGAAAGGCTGAATGTGCAGGTGTGGTCAGTGGACTTCCTATCATAATAATTGTCATCACTGAAAAATTTTTTAGGGAATGGTACTGTGTCAGGTATTTTCATTTCTAACTCTAGCAGTTAGGAAATGTGCTTTCTAACACAATTGCAAAGTTGAATCTGTTAAAATAAAATATTGGGTGGTGTGGTAGTTAGATTCAGTTGTCAGCCCAGGCCCTTGGAGATGAAGAAAGAAATCACCCCGGGGAACATTGTTGGAACCCAGAGGCCTGGAGAGAAGGCCAGCAGAGACCATCGTGTGCCTTCCCACGTAAGAAAGAGCCTCAGATGAAAGTTAGCTGCCTTTCCTCTGAAGAACTAACAAAATAAATCCCCTTTTATTAAAAGCCAATCCGTCTCTGGTGTGTTGCATTCCGGCAGCTAACAAACTAGAACAGGTGGCAATCAGGTAACTACTGGTTTTTACTGGGTGGCGAATTCTGCTGGGTACTCCAAAATATATAAGCAGAGTTGCTCATGCAGCCTTCATTGAGGACCTGGTAAGTACCAAACCCTGAATTAAGCAGCAGGAGTGCAAAAACTAGGGGCACTGAGAGACCTACTGCTGAGCAGCCAACAGCCTGGTCAAGACTTAACAAGAACAGTTCGTGCAGTTGGTACGTATGATAAAGGGAGTTCAGTTTTTCTAAAAAGGAAGAAAATGGTCAGATAACAGGGAAGGAGACCTGTGCTGACCCACAAGACTCTTGCATCAGGATGGGGGTGGTGTGGAAGAGGCGGCTTGCCCCACTAGCTAACAAATAATAGTTACAATGAAGGGCAGGAAGGGTGAGCCACATCTTAGGATAGCCCATTACTCCTCCTGGCAGGCTTCTCCTGAAGGGTGTCCGTGCAAACAGGAAAGTGATCTGCCCTGAATGGGCAACCCAGCATGGGATCAAGTGGGAAGTGTCTTTCAGGTAGGCATCAGTTCCTACAAGCATTAGAATTTGGGAAGTAAGAAACAAAAAAAAAAAAAAATTGTTTTTGACACACTTAACTTAAAGGGAAGTTAACAAAAACCACAGTCTTATTTGAACAAAACAAGCAGGGGAGTATTTTACTGAAAGGAATTACCATTGGAGTGAATGTCCTACTGTTTCACTTGTGCCAAAGAGTGGTTGAATTGCAAGTATAATATCAAAATGGGATTTCATTGGTTTTCTTCAGTAAGAATTACTTTGAGTTACTAGGAAAACAAGGTATCTATCCCAAATCACAGAAGATATTAAAGCTAAAGAAAAAAAGGAAAGAAAAAGATAATGGGTACAGGTTTATCTCTGTCTTTATAAGTTTCTTTTCTCATTCAGCATGATCTCTCTTTGAAAAGCAGATTATAGGCAAAATGTATTTCATCTTTTCTCTTTTGGAACATTTTCAGAAAACTGGCAGAGCTCTTTGGGCTTTGGTGCCTCCTTGATATCCTTTAAGTCAAATTCTCTCATCATTACCTCTACGAAGTCAAGTTTTCAGTTACGGAAAATAGGCATTGGAGACATTACATGTTGGTAGTTGTAGTTTTTATGGATAAGTGGGTATGGAAGATAGGATAAGCACAGCACCCTCTTGGAACACTAACTGAACTATAGCTGATCTCTAAACGACGTTAGAGAAAAGGATCATTCAGATTTTTAGACTAGAAACTAAGATGAATCTTATGGTGAGAAGTTTTAGACCAAAACATTCCTGTGATGCATAAGCAGAAGAGAGCAGGTACTTGCTCTGCTCTGAATTGGCCAAAGAATGTTGAAGGAAATACTTTTTGTTTGTTTCTGGTTTTGGTTTTTTTTGGGGGGTGGGGGAGAGGTGCATGGTTCAGAAATCGAACCCTTGTCTCCCACATGGCAGGAAAAGATTCTACCACTGAACTACCCATGCACCACCCAGGAAATGCTTTTTTAAAAAATTGCTATGGGACATTTTTTAAGTTTTTCAGACTACTTCAAATCTAGTCAATCCAAAATAAAGCCTCAGTGGCTGAGAGGTTTCAAACAGAGTTGAGAGGTTACCCTGGAGGTTATTCTTATGCATTATATAGATATCCCCTTTTAGTTTATGGTGTATTGGAGTGGCTGGAGGAAAGTACCTGAAGCTGTTGAGCTGTCTTCCAGTAGCCTTGATTCTTGATGACAATTGTGTAACAATACAGCTTTTACAACGTGACTGTATGGTTGTGAAAACCTTGTGTCTCATGCTTCTTTTATCTAGGGTATGGACAGATGAGTAAAGAATATGGATAAAAATAAATAATACGGGGGCAAAGGTTAAAATAGATTGGGTAGATGGAAATACTAGTGGTCCATGAGAGGGAGGAGTAAGGGGTATGGTACATATGAGTTTTTTTCTTTTTATTTCATTTTCTGGAGTGATGCAAATGTTCTGAAAAATGATCATGGTGATGAATACACAGCTATGTGATGATATTGTGAGCCATTGATTGTACATCATGTATGGAATGTTTATGTGTTAAGATTTATCAATATAAATATTGGGGGGGGAAAAAACCTAGTCAGTCCATTCTGATTGAGAATGCAAACTACACGTTTTGCCCTGCTATTGCCTCTGCTTACATTAGAAAATGTATATTATTTTAGCATGTTTCTTTTGAAGAGCTCTTAAGTGTCTTACCAGCTTTCCCATTTTGTCCTCAAGATGTTTATTGGCCGTCTTCCCCCAACAGGCTGTTAGTTCCTTAAAGAACACATATCTATAAACTAACGCACTTTCACATCCACCACTTCTCTAGTTACTCGTTCTCTAAATCAATATCAGAGCACCTTTTATGTGTCAGGCTCTGCTCTAGGTGGTTGGGAAACAAGGCAGACATTGTCCCAGCCCTCATGGAGCTTACTGTCCACCGGGGAAAGCAGACGACATGCAAGTCATAACACAAATACTCAACTCCTGAGTGTAGGTCCTTAAAGGATATATTGAGTAAATATTTTTTTAATTAATGACATTCTTCTATTCTAACAACTTGATTTAAGCTAATCATGCTGTATTTTTATCTTCTGATCAAGTGATTTTTACACTGAAAATTTCTCTTCACATGGATGTTAGATCAGATCAAGTAACAGATGGTTCACATTCCAATGGCTAAACTAAAAGAAACAGGAAACAGCCTGCAGAGAAAAAGAATTACTTTAGGCTTTCCATGTGATTTAATATGTTTTGTGGCTATACTTTGAATGTGGAGAGGTAGACTTGAGTATCTGTAAAAAACATTATTTATATCATTGTCATAATTGAGGATTTGCTAGAATTTATAGATAGAACGTATTTCCAAGAACCATTAAAATAATGTATTTATTAGAATTTTATGCTTACATTTTAAAAAGAAGATTTTTCCTTTCTCACTGACTTCATTCAGTCATATCATGTTACTTTTCTTAGTCCATTTCTTATTTATACCATTTCAACCTTAGAGATATGTAGGAAGAGTCACTCTTTGGTTTGTTTTTAAATGTGGTTGTATTCAACCGCATGTGTATATATGGATGTTTTTAGCTGTGGTGCCAGGATTTAATTAGGTTTCCTGTGATCAGGAGAGGAGTGTGGGTTTCAGCCATGACAACAATGACCAGGGTTCCATAAGAGTGAGGGTGTGGGTGTAATTTTCTGATCAGAAACTCTCCTTCTGGCTGTTCTGTGCTAGGAGAGGCCCACTCTAAAAATGATGCTACACTTGATTATCGTTAAAGACACATCAGTTCATTGGCCAGCAAAGGATATAAAAGTAATGATGTGGAAACATATTAAAGTGAACACCACCTAAATCCTAGCCCAGCCTCTCCAGAACAACAGATAGTTCCATCTCCCTACCTCATATTAGTGACAGTCCTTCCAATATCAAAAATTTAGAATTGCCATAGCCCAAACACCCCTAAAGAGAAGGATGGAAAGATCAAAGGTGATGATGGAGTTATACAGAGAAGATAGGATTTAACAAATGAATATGAATGTTGAATTATTAAATTGATACCTCTTTTAGTCTCCAGTATTTTAGAGCAGCTAGAAGTTAAAACCTAAAATTGTGAAATTGTAACCCATGTCAAAGTCTGAAATATGTTCTATAACTAATTGTGGTGCTGTGCTTTGAAATTTATAGCTTTTTTGTATATATGTTATTTTTCACAAAAAGAGAAGGAAAAAAGTCGATTGTGATGATAAAAAATGTTTAAGCCCTCTAGCCTCCTGTATTCTGGAGCAGCTAGAAGGAAAAATATGAGAGGGGCATATGGTAGCCCATGACAAACTCTGGGATCTGTCCTGTAACCATTTGTTGAAGAATGCTTTGAAAACTATTTCTTTTTTATTTCTTTGCTTTGCATATATTTATACTATACAATAAAAAAAAGTTTAAAAAGAAAAAAAGTAAATGCCAGAAACAAAATCCCCAGATCCTAAAGGCTTGAGGTTGGTTTTGCCACATTGTCAAAGCCTCTGTCTGAACTGAGGCCTGAGAGAGTCTGAGTTCAGGGAGAAGGATTTTCATACATCTAACCCAAACGCTTTTACTTTTACGTAGGGTAGTAATGACCATAGGATGTAATGTTTATTGAGCACCCTTTCTCACTAATCTAGGCCTTTCTCAAAACTGTGAGAAAACCGAGAGCCAAAGGCTTTCATTCCTGGTTAAGGTCATGGAGTGGATATGTGGGGTAAAGGCACTAACCCCAGACTCAAGTTCTTCCTGGCCTCTGAAGGCGCCCACTCCCAGTAGGGATCGTTGTGTGGTTCTCCTGCTTTCCATTCACATCTTAAATGGCTCCTTTCCTTTTATTTTAAGGAATTGTGAACTTCTGGAATCCTGTCTCTATTTTGCTTACCTGACTATAGTTCTGCACATTTGAGTTCACAAGTTCATGCCTTTTGACTTCAGCCTTTCATACAAGTAATAAGATGCCCTAGGATTGAGCAAAGTGGGCTTCTCTGAGTAGATAAGGTCAAAAAGCAGTAACTTTATTATTCACCGAAGAGAGCTATAAGCAAATGTTCTCTGTGTTGCTAGTTTTTGCTCCAGTTCTTGTCTTCGGGACTATTAACCTCAGAAGTTACTAGAGAAAGGACAGCAGTAGAGCACCAGCAGACTTGGGCGGCCCACCCAGTCACTCTGCCATTATAGGATGGAAGCAGTTAAACCAGCCTCCCTTCTGAACCGTTATCTCTGTACTTCTCCTAATCATTACTGACTGAGTAGGATCCACATGCCCAAACCGCCACAACCAGAGGCTGTAACCAAAGCATGAGGTTTCATTTTCCTTGGGTGTTTATAGTTCTGGTTGCTAGGGAAAACAGTCACCTTTCTTAGCTTTTATATATTTTTTGTATATTTTTTTAAAAGAACTGTGTTAACACTTTTCTACACAGTAAGTTTTTTTATATGATAAAATATATTTTATATAAATATGTTTTTTATATATTAAAATATATATATAAAAAATATTTTTACTTTTAATATAATATTTATACTTTAATATAAATATTTTATATATATTTTTAAAAGAACTGTGTTAACACTTTTCTACACAGTAAGTTTTTTTATGTGATAAAAATACCAGGTCAGAATTAGAAAAACCAATAAGCAAATTTATCTGGAAGGGCAGGGTGCCCCGAATTGCTAAAAACATCTTGAGGAAAAAAAACGAAGCTGGAGGTCTCGCGATGCCGGACTTTAAGGCATATTATGAAGCCACAGTGGTCAAAACAGCATGGTATTGGCATAAAGATAGATATATCGACCAATGGAATCGAATAGAGTGCTCAGATATAGACCCTCTCATCTATGGACATTTGATCTTTGATAAGAAAGTCAAGCCAACTCACCTGGGACAGAACAGTCTCTTCAATAAATGGTGCCTAGAGAACTGGATATCCATATGTAAAAGAATGAAAGGAGACCCACATCTCACACCTTATACAAAAGTTAACTCAAAATGGATCAAAGATCTAAACATTAGGTCTAAGACCATAAAACAGTTAGAGGAAAATGTAGGGAGATATCTTATGAATCTTACAACTGGAGGTGGTTTTATGGACCTTAAACCTAAAGCAAGAGCACTGAAGAAAGAAAGAAATAGATGGGAGCTCCTCAAAATTAAACACTTTTGTGCATCAAAGAACTTCATCAAGAAAGTAGAAAGACAGCCTACACAATGGGAGATAATATTTGGAAATGACATATCAGATAAAGGTCTAGTATCCAGAATTTATAAAGAGATTGTTCAACTCAACAACAAAAAGACAGCCAACCCAATTACAAAATGGGAAAAAGACTTGAACAGACACCTACCAGAAGAGGAAATACGGATGGCCAAGAGGCACATGAAGAAATGCTCAATGTCCCTGGCCATTAGAGAAATGCAAATCAAAACCACAATGAGATATCATCTCACACCCACCAGAATGGCCATTATCAACAAAACACAAAATGACAAGTGCTGGAGAGGATGCGGAGAAAGAGGCACACTTATCCACTGTTGGTGGGAATGTCAAATGGTGCAACCACTGTGGAAGGCAGTTTGGCGGTTCCTCAAAAAGCTGAATATAGAATTGCCATACGACCCAGCAATACCATTGCTGGGTATCTACTCAAAGGACTTAAGGGCAAAGACACAAACGGACATTTGCACACCAATGTTTATAGCAGCGTTATTTACAATTGCAAAGAGATGGAAACAGCCAAAATGTCCATCAACAGAAGAATGGCTAAATTAACTGTGGTATATACATACGATGGAATATTATGCAGCCTTAAGACAAGATGAACTTATGAGGCATGTAATAACATGGATGGACCTAGAGAATATTATGCTGAGTGAGTCCAGCCAAAAACTAAAGGACAAATACTGTATGGTCCCACTGATGTGAACGGACATTCGAGAATAAACTTGAAATATGTCATTGGTAACAGAGTCCAGCAGGAGTTAGAAACAGGGTAAGATAATGGGTAATTGGAGCGGAAGGGATACAGACTGTGCAACAGGACTAGATACAAAAACTCAAAAATGGACAGCACAATAATACCTAATTGTAAAGTAATCATGTTAAAACAATGAAGCTGCATCTGAGCTATAGGGTTTTTTTGTTGTTGTTTTTTACTATCATTACTACTTTTATTTCTTTTCTCTATATTAACATTTTATATCTTTTTCTGTTGTGTTGCTAGTTCCTCTAAACCGATGCAAATGTACTAAGAAACGATGATCATGCATCTATGTGATGATGTTAAGAATTACTGAGTGCATATGTAGAACGGTATGATTTCTAAATGTTGTGTTAATTTCTTTTTTTTAATTTTTATTTTTTTTTCTTTTTTTCTTTCTTTCCGTTAATAAAAAAATAAAAAAATAAAATCCAAAAAAAAAAAAAAAAATACCAGGTCAGTCAGCAATGAAAATTCTCTAGTCATGCTTTTTTCCTCATTCCCTAAAAAATGCAAAAAGCTCTGAAGCCAACTTGGCTAAAGGGGCATGGTTGCCAACCTTCAAACATTCTCTTCAGCAAGGTCCTGGGAAAAGCCTGGCTCAGTTGCCAAAGCAGCAGTGGTGAATGTGTGGTGGCTGTATTTGAGAGAGAAAGCTCTGCATGCAGAGAAAGCTTACATTCTCAAATTGGGGTGTCCCATACATTGGAGCTGAGACATAGCCCAGCAATCCCAGACCTGAATGATTTCTTCCCCTGTAGGAAGGGAGAAGTGCTGCACGTCCTGGGGTTTTCTCTGCCACTGCTTCTGCCTCGGTTGCCTGTGTGCAGCCAATCCATTGTCAGCATCTTCTGAATGACAAAGCCAAGTTCATTATCAGTGGAGCGAAAACTCCAATACCAGATGGAATGTGTTAGCTAACACTCCTCCACGTTATCAACACCAGATCTAGGTCTGGATTTCATCAGCTCCAGATTATGAATCGTGATGTAAGAAACCCCAGAATTGCCAAGTGTGAACAGCAATTAGATTTGTTCCTGCTGGCTAGGTGAAAGAAGCCAGTTCTTAGCTATGCTTATGATAGTAAAGGTGACAAAATGTTAAGGATAATAAATGTAGCCTTTTCCATGCTATTTAAAGTTGTTAAGAATGGCTGAGTTGTCTGGGGGCTGTAGTATCATGTTCATAGATAACAGAGAGAAATAAGGTTATTAAATACCAACTCCTCATTGGCATAAGTGATCTCTACTAAAGATGGTGATCCTTCAGCTGGAAATAATTGAATTAACATCATAAAAGCGTTATTTCAACCCAAGATTGGAAATAACATAGTAAGAGTATCTATCTAGATTGGTGAGGTTTTATTTCCTTGTTGACACATATCCGACACAATCCTTTATCGTCCCTCACCACATGTAACTGATTGAGAGTAGAGAAAGGAAGGGCAGTCAGTGGTACTCAGTTTGAAAATGGCCTCACCTCACCCCAACGCCCCACCTCAGGAAAGGGAAAGGTATGAATTCTGAGAATTGAATGGCAAAATTGATGTTTCATGTCTGGCAGGAGCCTAAAATAGATTATCAAATGGGTGATTTGTGAACGTTAAAAAGAACGCTGTTGTCTGAAGGCACCAAATTAATCTTATTGACACAGGATGTCACCAAGACATTTGACGTCATCTCGTCCCTTTGAGATCCATGTGGAATGGATAATAGATGTTATGGAACGGATAATACTGAGGGTTTGAAAGTGATTAAAAAATGTTGATTACCCACATAAATACAAAAGGTGTCTAGTGAGTTCTGGGCTCTTCTTTGACCTTGTTGTATATGACATTTTTATCAGTAATAACTCGAATGAAGTTGTAGAGATTTGCGCATCAAATTTAGCGATGATACAAGTTTGAAAGAGATGATTAACATAGTAAACAACAGAATTAGAATTCAAAATAATTAATTTTGGTTGGCTAGAAAACCATCAGGTGAAATTGAACAGAGTCCTTTGTCTATAAGATCAAATGTAAACTTATAGGGTGGAATTTGAGAAACCTGGCATGAGACCATTTCATGTAAGAATACCTGAGGGTTTTAACAGGCCCCAACTTAACATGAGTCACAACAGTGTGATGTAACTACGTATACAAAAGCCTGCACACCTCACATACACACGTGTGTGCATGCTGCTATAGCATTCCTCTGCTGTAATAATCGAAGTTAAGGACTGAGTTCACAGAAAGGCAGTAGACTCGTTGCCCTTTGCCCTGTCAGACCCCAGCGGTGGTATTGTGCTCAGTTCTGGGCATGTATTTGTGATTGGCCTTCATAAGTGAGAGAACATTTAAAAGAAAGAAACTAGGCTGTAAAGTGCTACATGCTGAAACACAGTGATGAACCACGGTAGGCACAGCCCTGATAGAGCTTACAATATAGTGGGTGAGTGGGGAAAGGTAATCAGTCCTACAAATGCCTGTGAAAGTCCCAACTATAATAAGCATAGGGCAGAGGTAAATGGTGCCACAAGGATTTCTGCTCTGGGGATTCCTACTAGTCCCGGAGAAAGTGCCTAGTGCTCCCAGATCTGACGGATAAAGAGGAGTTAACCCATCAGGAGCAAAGAGAAGAGCTTTCTAGGCAGAGAAACAACATTAGCACGGTGGGAAGGTGCCTAGCACCCACGTGGATCTAGAAGAAACCCAGGAGGTGGGGTGGAAAGGATTGGCCTAAAGAAGTGAAGGGATTAAGGGGAGGAAGGAAAGTGGCCTTAACACTGAAAGTGCTTCATCTCAAAAAGAGAACAGGTTGTTTTATATTACTCCAGAGGACAAAATTAGGATCCTCGAAGTCCCTCTATGGCAATTACTAAGGCAAATTTCTTCTCCTTAAGTAACAGTGGCCCTCCAGTGTTCTGTAGTGATCTGGGGCAAGAAATGAGGAGTGTTCAGCCAAGGCTGATATTCTGGATATGTCTTCGGTGGGAAACAAAACTAGACGATTCCTCCCATTCCTTCCATCGTTCTCCATCCAATCTGGGGTGTTGAGCTTGAAATCACATGTGGGCATCTCACCGTCTTTCACATTTATGTGCTGCTGTCTCACACTTGCTCACCTCAGGATGGCCCTTCTCATGGGCACAGACCATTCCTTTAGAAAACACTTGTCAAATGTTTCTGACCACAATCCACAGTAACAAATGCATTTTACAGTGTAGCCCACTACACCCATATATAAATGTATAGAACTAAAATTCGATCTTATAGAATACCCATTACATGCATTTTTTTTAAATCTTAGGCTTTAACCCCCTGTGCTCATGACGCACTAATGAAATGGATCACACTCCTCAGTTTGAAACAACACTGACTAGAAACTCCGGCTCCTGAGAAGTGTTCCCTGGGTGTCTTGCTTCCTCTCAGTGGGGTTAGCCTTTCTCTAACGCTCTTTGGAGAAGGAGGGTCTAGGTGTCTCAGCCTGGTTGGTGCATGAGACGTTACTCACCTTGTCGTCTCCGCTCCCCACCTATCTTTGCCAAGCCTATCTGCCCAAGCCACCCCACACTCCACCCCCACCCCCAACTCACAGTATCCTGATCAGAGAAAGGAGAAGCAGTATTGTCCTGTTCTCTTTTCACTATATAGCACCAAGTATATTGTTTTCTATAGGAAAGAAAAATTACAACTAGTGTTCATTTTTTCTTTCTTTTCTTTCCTTCACTGCTCAGCCCACAAAACAATCTTAAGCCAAAAGTTGATGAAAGTATGTTTATAAAATATTGTTTTGTTACATTGTTGCAAATGTATGTTTCACTATAAATATAAATATTAAAAAAAGGATTTTTGAGGCTAGTCTTTTCAATGTGAAAATAGTTTAAAACAACCGGATTTACACATGAACTTTAGTAACACTGCATGTTTTGACATTAAAGACGTGAAATACAGGAACCCTCTATATTCACAGATTCAGGATTTGTGATAAAAAAATTCAAACTTGGTCCTCCCCACACTTGGTGGCTTTAGCTGCCTTCTTTCCACGGCTGCTATCCCAGACTTGGCCCCACTTTTGTTCTTTACTGCCATTGCCTATAAAAGCCCCAGGTTGGGGAGAGAGAGTCTCTTTGTCAAAAGGCACCTTACCAAATGTTGCAGCTATTAAAGAGATATGACCACCCGAAAGAAGTTCTCAGCCTGTGTGATGACAAGAAGGTAAAGTGCACATTTATCATCAGTATCTGCCAGCATCAGGAATAAAACATGTTATGCAGTTGTTCACATGTGTTTGGAAACATGGCTTTCATAAATTATTCCTCGGGAATCCAAGTTGACACTCAAGGAGAGTAGAAAGGTGGTGGAGTCCAGGACTGCTTGCCTTTGAAGACCTACTTTCACGACCTCGCCCACCACCTGCTCTGCTGATCGGAACAGGTTACTTCACCTCTCCAAAGTATCAAATGAGACAATGCATGTATATTGGCTATGTGTAGTAAGCAATTAAACACATAATCTGTTATAATTTTTTAAGATCAGATTTCACACTGAAAAGAAAATTAGTAGTTTTTTTTAAAATAGGTTTTGACCTTTCCTACAAAACTCACTTAAACAGCATGTGTTCTCAGTATCATTCTTTCTGGTTTTGTTCTCTTTTCAGGTCGCCCGTCTCATGGAGATGGGATTTTCCAGAGGCGATGCTTTAGAAGCCCTGAGAGCTTCAAATAATGACCTTAACGTGGCTACCAACTTCCTACTGCAGCACTAAGGGGCCGAGGCTCTGAGCACAGTGGGCACAGTCCCCACTTGCAAATCAGCCCCTGAGGACCAGGCCTCAGGATAGCTGCGATGTTCCTGTGGGTACAGGGAGGTCCCTACTGCTTCCCTGTCCCGAACTCCGAGATTATTACAGTGATGGTATCAAAAATAAGTATGCCGTCAAATTAGCATGTATTTTCTATCTTTATTTTTTTATTGGATATTTTCCTTCATTTGGAGAATTATCACTTATCCCTAACATGTGTTTAAAATACATTAAAATCGCAGATTTCTGCAAGCAGTGAAAATAACAGTCTGGATGGGAAATTTCTGCTGTTGTAATATTCTTCTTTCTACTATAATGCATTACCCTACATAATATTTGATCATCATAATTTTAAAGGGGAAAAGGGCAATGTCATTTCAGAAAGGGTGTGTACAATTATTTGCTAGTACTTTTTTAATCACTATTTTTTTCTGAAATTTGTTACTATGCACCAGTGGCTGTTCACACACAGACTTCCTAGGAGGGAGTGGTACCTGTCTGTGGTGCACGTTATTAACCAGGCCCATGCGCTGAGGGAGAGCAGGGAACCCAGTCCCGCTCCACTTCCTTCCAGCCCATTCCAGTCCAGGGACTTTTCCCCAGCTCCTTCTTTCTTCTGTTAGAGGTAATAATAATAATAAAGTACCTATTCAAGACTCTGGAACACTCCATGAAACTTAACTGGAATGAATTTGGCTCAGAATATCCAAAGTTAGCCACTCAAGCTAGAGGATGAAAACAGGACAGAGAGGAAACAAAGAATGGGCTTCCTGAAGCAGTACGAGGGCCCCACTGGAGTGTCCGGGGACTGGGTGCAGGTGTGCTGACCCAGTGAGGAGAAGAGAAAATATCTGAACCCGTAGTTTTGCCTGATTTTTGCCCAGGTGCAGAGCGAAACTGCCTGGCCCTTGCCACTTGCAGCCGGCTTCTCCGGAAGTAGGTAAACCCCGGCACCTGGGCTCCAATCTGAATTGAGGTAGGGTAGAATGGATTGCAGAGTGTGCTAGTCAGGGCGTGGAACATAAGGGATGGACTGAAATGAGCAGTGAAAGATCTACACCAAGTTTATTAAGATTTAAGGAAACTGTACTTCTATTATGTTCTGCAAAATGTGCGGAAATATATCAGATTGATGCAAATTTAGATGTGTGATACAATAAAGTTTTTTAATGTGTTTTACTTTTCAGTATCTTTTATTAGATTTATCTAAATAAAACTTTGTTGGGCTGTACTATTTACCACAGAAAATGATGTGCCAGAGTGCTCATCTTTCTTTCAGAAGATTTGGGTGTTTGTTTCAAGGTGAGACAGGCACTTTTCTCCCTGGAAATAGGACTGGCCTCGGCCCTCACCAGGTCAGTGGTGTGACTGTGCTGAGACCTGAGTACAAGGGGACTGCAAGGCCTCACTCTTCTTAGGCTTGTTGGGACCCTGGGGCTGCTCAGAATGGGAGCTCAGGGGACTTTCTGGGAACCTGACTGGCCCCACACACCGGCCTTGACTGCAGTTGTTTCCTCATCCCCAGGTATAAGGAACAGTTGACATAGTAGATGCCCTTGACAAAATTCACTGACCAAGGGACAGTAAAGAGAGCATGACAGTGTGCTGAAGATGTATTTATAGTACCTCTGAGACAAATTTAAATCCATCCTCTACTTCCTAATGCACACCATAGCAGATGAACTTGTATCCAAAATTATACCATCTCTTATATGTCCAGCTATTACCTAGCAAAGTAGAACCAAATCAGAATCAAAACTCTCACTTAAACTTGAAACTTTTTGTTGCTTCTCTTACAGAGAATGAGAAGTGAAATAGCCGTTATAAGGATCACTGTTTCAAGCACACTTTTTAAAGGAGTAGCCAGCCGGCATTTCTTGTTTCTTTTCTAATCGGGATTCCGTTCTAAATGTGATTACATGTCAGAGAGCCTTACCCTTCCAAAAAGAATCTTAGTGACCCTCTAACTCAGTCCTCTGGACCATCCCTGCCCCTCCGGACTAGTCAAGCTTTTTCACTCTTGGGCATGTTTTCCGTGCCTCACCACGCTCCTGTCTCTATCTCCTGCAAGTACTGACATAAACTCCTGCCGTCCACTGCAGGGATTTGAATACCTGAGAAATCCCTTGTCAAGACACCTGGAAAATCCTTCAGGCTGATGGGCTCTGAAAGGAAAACCTTGGTATCCTAGCCACAGTGGTGCCCAGAGGAGGGCATCAGAGAGCCGTTTGATTCGGTTTCCTAAGGCCTAGAATAGATCATTCAGGCTTTTGAGTCTGTCAAGGAAGGGGTAACTGATTGGGCTTCATTTCCAAGAGAGCAGATTCCAGCATGTGAAATGAGAAGAGGAGGGGGTGCACGGGGGGAAATTGTCTATAAGGAAGGTCCACCCCTTCCCAAATTAAAGAAAACCTCTGAATTCTTGATTCAAAAACCTAGACTATGTTTGACTTTAAAAAGGGAAAGATCTTAGGGAAATTGGGCACAAAAATATAAACACATTCCAGTGCCATTTAGAATGTTTCCTGAGTTCCTGAATGTATATGTTTCTACAGTTTAAGACATATTTAAACCAGATGGCTTAAGTGATACTGAATTTGGGAGACTCAAAGGGAGGTGATTTTCTTCACTTCATAGTCCCCTGACCCATATCAGTGCTTTTATAAAAAGATCGACCAAGAATATCAAATTGTCTTTCTTGCTTGGGCTAAAATTTTAATTCTGAAACTGAAATCTTAAGTTTAAGAAAAATTAGCAGATGCATATGATTTTGTTTACTAACCTGTTTGACAAAGCATTATCCATCTAGTGGAGAAACAACCCCAATAGCTAAATTCTGATGATACCACTAATAGAGTTGGGACTTCAGAAAGAGAGAGTGGAATGGGATGAGCATGGTTTGGCCTACAGAAGTTTTAGGTACCAGAAAGAAACCCAAAAGGAGTGTGGCCACCTAGATGTCAAAATCAGTCTTAAAAGAGGTGGGGCCTAGAGAAATCGTCATGAGTCCTGCTACAGTGCTGACAGGAAGTAAGTTCGATCTCTGGGAATATGGAGGGAAGAGGTAAGACACTTAGTGATGGAATCTTCAGGAATTCTTGCATTTGGAATCAAGGAAGAGGAACAGGAAAAGAGCCAGGACCGTAGAAAGAGAATTAGGAGAGGGCTGCAGAGTCATGGGGTGGGTGGGGTTAGAATATCCAGGAAGGGTGATGAGGAGTGGCTGGTGCTGCAGGGGAAGGTCCGAGGGCAAGGTGGTTTCAACTCAGTGATGGCAGGTCCCAGAGCACAGGAGAGAGAGTAAAGTGAGAAAGCAGGGGTGGTGTGCATAAGCTGTCCAAGAAGTGTGGGGAGGGAAGAAGAGAGAGAGAGAGGCTGTTCCTGGGTCAGCTTTGTAGGTCCAGATACAACAGGAGACTGAGAACCTGGCCTAGGAAGGGGCATAATCTGAACCCCATTTAGGGATTGACCTTAGAAGGGAGGAAGGATGCTTCAGTCCTCTGGAGCAAGAGAAAGGAGAATTAAGGTAAACCACAGGTAAGCTGTAGAGAGAGAAGTGGAAGTTCACATCATCTGGTTTCTATTAATAAACAAGGGAGTGAGGTCATCTCCTGATGAAGGACAAGAGAGGGTTGGGAACTTAAGGAGAGTGGAATCCATTAGGGTGGAAGCGAAGACAGTTTTCAATGAGGAGAAAAGAGCAGAAGATCGATACTGTCCAGGAACAAGGGGCCTCGGCACTTTGTTAACTGCAGTACTTTGGTCGGCTCACCCTCTACCTGGTGGGAATTTCAGGTGTCCTCGAGAAGCCCAAAGAAGCTGATCGATTCTTTGACATCTCTGGAATGTTCCGAGCTGCCCTGAGAATCTGAATAGACTTGGAGAGGGAGGGAAGAAGGAGAAACATAGATCTGAGGGAGGCAGGGGAGAGAGGCTCAGAAATCTACCCAGGCAAAGACATCTCTGGAATGTTCCGAGCTGCCCTGAGAATCTGAATAGACTTGGAGAGGGAGGGAAGAAGAAGAAACATAGATCTGAGGGAGGCAGGGGAGAGAGGCTCAGAAATCTACCCAGGCAAAAGCCTATGCTAACAGTTACCTGGACACCTACCCCAGTCCTCACCCAAATACAAAACCAGCCTAAAGGGCTCTGGAATTGCCCCCAGGGTCAGGGAGCAAGGACGCTGTCCCTGGATGGTGAGGGGTAGCTCCTCTAGGAACTCCCACTTCACAGCAAAATGGAAACAGCAGCAGGACCGGTTGCATTTGTCGCAGCGTGAACCCAGTGACACACAGTCACTAAAGCTAGGGAAACTAGAGATCCAGAGACCCCACCTTTCCGCCCAGGTGAGAATTTTATTAAATCTGACTTCTGCTGCTTTGCTCAGGCTGTTACTCAGTGCCGCCTGAGTGTAGCACCTCTTCTTAAACTTAGATATTTCAATCCTGTGTCTGATGCGCCTTTCATCCATGGTATAGATAGATGAGCAAAAATAAATAAAACTAAGGGTAAAGAATAAATAAATAATGGGTGATAAACGGTAAAAATTGAGTAGATTGAAATACTGTGGGTCAGTGAGAGGGAGGGGTAAGGAGTATGGGATGTATGAGTTTTTTTGTTTTGTTTTTTCCTTTTTTTCTGGAGTGATGCAAGTGTTCTAAAAATGATCATGGTGAAGAATATATAACCATGTGTTGATACTGTAAGCCATTGATTGTATAATATGGTTGGACTGTACATGTGTGTATATTTCTCAATAAAAATATATATTTTTTAATTTAGATGTTTCACAGGCTCGTAGAACGTGCAAACTAGAAGGGAACATTCGCCTGCGCTAAGCCCACATTTTGCAGGTGAGGAGGCAGACAGGTAAGATAACTTGGCGAAGGTCACCAGGAGCCCATAAGGAGCTTGAGGCTAAAACCACCTCTCCCGACCCCTCAGTCCCTTTCATATGCTGCTCCTTGAATGTTGTAACCACTGCTCACATTTGCCATTCCTCACGCTGGGTACTGCAGACCCCCTCCCCCACACCCCCATCCCACACAACCTGCAAAGGGGAGTGGGAGGAGAGAAGGGAGGTTCTTTGTTCAACCTTCCGAATTGCCTGTCCAGTCTCTCCCGTGTTCCTAACTGGCACTCCACACCCCTTGTCTCTGGCCACCTTACAGGCACCCGGGGCTCCTTGCTGTCCCTTATCCTTTCATGTGACTGGCCCTCCCGCTGTCTGTGGGAAGAGGGAGGACCTGGGAGAGACGCTGGAGGGAAACAGGGTCTCTCAGTGTCCAAGGGCTGGATTCCTCTAGCTGTTTTTCTTTTTACACCCCCTAAATCTACCTGACGCTATATCCAACGAGTTCTGCCAGCATTGCCCTCACATTCAGGGACGTTTAGAACAAACTGCAGGTCGGAGGGAATAACAGACTAGAGGTAAAAGGTACACTGCAAGCATGAAAGTGAGGACAGTTTATCCCCTTGCCTCTGACCAGGTTGGTGATGAAATGCCTCCTCTAAGAAGAAATTGGTGGTGATGCAATGTCCCCTCCCACCCAACATTAGATTCAAGATAATTCCCCATTGTAATGCTTTTCAGAGGTGCCCATTTGGAACTTAAATGGAAGTGTGGATTCAATTTCAGAGCCTTTAACCAGGGGGTGTGGGTTTTTATGGTGCCAGCCCCCAGGGACTTTGTAAACCCCTTATCCTTTTAACTGAGGACAAACCCCAGGCAGGAGCACTTAGTACCCCAGTTAGGTCCATCGTGGTTGGCTGGCTCAGGCTGGAAAGGGGAGGACTTAACAGAAGCCCCCAGGGAATGCCAAGGGGCAAAGGCCCTGGGTGTGGTGGTCAGGGGACTCATTCCTGCCTCCTGAGCATCCCTGCTCCCTCCGGGCTGCGCTGTCCTCCTCATGGGAGCCCACCGGGACTACATGGCCCTGGGCCATCACGTGACTGACTTTTCGATTTTATGAGATTTTTCATTTAATTACCTGAGACCATGGTCAGTTTTGTTCTTTTTGCTATCTTAACAATTCCATATATGGAGTTTTTTATTGTAAGATTATATTTTGATGCTAGACGGAAGTATGGGATTGTATCTGAGAATTGTTCAGTATAGGACTATGCATGCAGATTTTGTAAATTCTGTGTTCATGTAACATAAACAGACCCCAGCTTTTCACAGTAATAAACAAGCCAGGATTATGGAGGTCTTCTGCAAAATAGGCGAAGGTCTTCCCCCAATGTTTGGTGGGCTGGTGGTGCCTCCTCCCAACAGGTGGGGACCCAGTGCATTTAAGTGTTCACATACATGGATGTGATATTAGCACCTGCCTCAGGATCTTTTTAAAGGAAAGCAAAGAAGTGATTTTATTTTAAGCATTAAAACAGCAAGCAAACCTATGTACGTATGTATGTGAAGATTTGTCAATAAAAATATTTAAAATATATATATATATAAATATCAACCTATACCATAATAAAATTATAACTAAAATAAAACAAACTACTACAACAACAACAAAAGAAACAAGCAAGTTGGATGCATGGGTGGTTCCCTGGTTGAATTTATGCCTGCCACGCAGGAGACTCAGGTTCGATTTCCAGCCTGTGCATCCCTCCCAAAAAAAAAAAAAAAGAAAATAGTTGAAAAGCCAAATGTAGAGTACAGGAAGTGCCCAGGCCTGCCCCTTCCCCCACTTGGGAAGAGATAGGATGGTTTCCTGTTCAAAGTGCCCGGGGCGTGAATCCAATAGTGGTTCCATTATTTAAAAGTTACAGCCAAAACCCCCCTCCTGGCCTATCTTATTTTTGATTATTTGTGTAACTGTTTTAAATATTTATGAAGTTTCTAAATTCCTAACTTAAAGCCACTCAAATATGATAAAAAAAAAAATAAATTTTAGGATGGGATCATTTTGGGACAGGCAGCAAGATGGAATTGGGGAAGAGCACACAGAGGGCTTCAGAGGAAAAGTAATTTCTGATTCTTAATATGGGTGGAGATATATAGGGATATCAGTTGTATTGTTAGGGTTTTTTTTTAATGATCTATGCTCTATGTACTCTTTTGTAAGAATAAAATATTTTAAAGTTATTTTTTTTCAATACTTCAAAGAAATAAAGAGCCACATCCCCTCTTTGCAGCATTTACAGACTTCTTCCAGAGGCCTGAGTGCCTCCCCAGCGCCTCTGGAGAGCTCCAGGACCCAGGGCTGGGCAGAGGGTGTCCAGGTGGGGCAAGCATTGGCATCTCACTCCAGTCCAGGAGGAGCCAGAGCCGAGGGTCTGACAGAAAAGCACCTTGGAGAACTTCTCCTACCACTCCCCCTCACCTCTCTGATGAAGACGCTTCTGATGGGGGTCAAGACCTGTTTCAGGGACGTGCAGGGTAAAGGTCTGCTGGGACCAAGAGTCAAGGAAGGCTCTGGCTGCAAGGGCCTGCCTCCAACACCTCTCAGAGTAGACAGGCCGGCATTTCACAACCAGGCAGATCCTCCCAGGAACCTAACCTGATGTCACCTGAGAAGGCTAACAGGTAACAGCAGTTCTGTTTAATGCCAGGGATTCTCTTGGGCACCTCCCGCACACTAAGGGCTGAAATGCTCTAGAAGCTCCCTGTGGGCAAAGGGCTACTCCTGATTCCACTCTTTGCCCAGCTTCTGTCGCAATACCCGAATCCTAAGTACTTGATAAATGTTGATTAAGTGAGTGAATGAGGTACACAAACATGAATGAGAGATAATCCCAGCCCTCTAGGGGAAATGGTCCATGCCAGAAGTTCTCTTACCCTAGGCTATTTGGTCAACTCATTTTTAAAAGTCGGGAAAAAGTGCAGAATATGCCCATTTATTAAATATTTTCTTTTAATTTAAAACATGTAAAGATTCACCAATCTTCCGGCATCAGCGTGTCCAAGACTCCCTCTTTTTTTAATATGGGTCTACTGATTTCAATCAGTAGTCTTCTGTGGTAGTTAGATTCAGTTGTCAACTTAGCCAGGTGAACGTACCTAGTTTTGTTGCTGCGGACATGAGCCAATGGTACGTGAATCTCATCTGTTGCTAATTACATCTGCAGTCTGTTAGGAGGCGGGCCTGCTGCAACGAATGATGTTTCACTTAATTGACTGGTGCTTAAATTAGAGAGCACAACGTAGCACTGCCTAAGCAGCTTGGCATACCTCATCTCAGCACTTGCAGGTCAGCCCAGGCCTTTGGAGATGCAGAAAGAAGTCACCCTGGGGAAAGTTGTTGGAACCCAGGGGCCTGGAGAGAAGACCAGCAGAGACCATCCTGCGCCTTCCCACGTAAGAAAGAACCTCAGTGGAAAGTTAGCTGCCTTTCCTCTGAAGAACTAACAAAATAAATGCCCTTTTATTAAAAGCCAATCCATTTCTGTGTGATGCATTCCGGCAGCTAGCAAACTAGAACATCTTCATATCCATATCCATAACGCATCATTTATGGGATCCAGTTTTTTAAGTATTTTTATTGATAGAATTTAACATACAAACATTCTTAACATACAAACATTCCATACATGGTGTACAACCAGTGACTCACAATATCATCCCATAATTATGTATCCATCACCATCATAATTTTTTAGAACATTTGCATCACTCCAGAAAAAGAAAGAAAAAAGAAAAAACTATGAGATCCAGTTTGGGTTTCTTTATTAGAGTAAGAATTTAATGAAGCAATCAAAGTACATATGCATCCTGATCTCATAGTTGTTTCACCCACACCTATATTGACAGCAAGTTTTGTTTGGTTTTGTTAGCAATTCACAAACTTGCCAAGGTGTTCAACTTGGTTCTTATAAAATCAGCTCTTCCTATCTCCTTTAAACTCTATCCATAACATAATAATTAAATTATTTCATTTCAGTAACAAATACAACTGACATAAGAAGAGCTGTCTCTTGGTGAGCACAGCTCCCTCCACTTGTAGGGCCAGAAGAGCACCGGCCTACTAGGGAGAGGCCACAGAACATGTGTGTTCTGTGGGCGACTTGTACCCACTCAGCCCCTAGTTAATTGGGGGCCTGCTAAGACAACTTCTATTGTAGAAGCTACAAAGTAAATGGAGAAAGTCATTAACCCTGGGAGAATCACGAAAGATGTGAGTTCTTGGAACTCTGCTCTGATTTCTTATTCTGCCTCCTGGATGGCACCCAAAGCCTCACTAAGTTTGAATAAATGAATGATGGCACTTCATTGGCCAAGAACTCGGGAAGATGTTTTCTTCTTCAACTCCCCAGTGGTGGGACCTCCTCTCACGGTGCACCAGCTCCCACTGTCTGCACACACCAGTGAGACTCGAGGTCTCAGTGCCAGATGACATCATACGTTTGATTTTTTAATACCTGGACTCAGTACCATTAGTCTTGGCTTCTATGGCTCTTCCTCCTTTCTTCCCCTCCTCTCTCTTTTAGGGTTTTGCCTTCAACAATGTGTGCCTATCGGGCCCACCACCAGCTTCTCTTAGATGAGAGAATGAATAGCAGCAAGTAGATGACAGGTGATTGAAATCAGAATACAAAAAGGAAGCCATGGCAGAAACTCGGTAAAACCCACGAACTCATGGGAAATCAGGGCTCTGGATATACTTACTGGGCTCTGCACTCAGAAATCGTGCAGTTCTCAGGGCTGGAAGGGACGTCTGAGAGGACCTTGTCTATCGTCCTCATTTCACAGATAGAGTGAGGGTCCAGGGGTGCCAGTACTCATGGAGGTCACCCTCCATGGAGGTCACGTGGAATAGAGTGGGTCTCCAGGCCGAGTCTATGAGGTTCCATCACTGCCTGGGCTGAACTTATTGCATAAGGGTTGGAGGTGAGAGGTGAAGCACTTGAGCCAGCACTTCGCAAGTCTAGTGTTGTCAGGTGTTTGACCTCTAACCTTCGTTTGCATCTCCCTGAGTTGCCTGCTTCCCTCAGCTCTGCCCGAGGAGGTGCACATCACAGAGTCTGTGAAAAGGACTGTGGTTACAGTTGAGCTCAGTCACAGCCCCCACACGTGAACCAGAACTGTGAGAATATAAAAGATGAGTCAATGGATAAGACAGGAGATAAGATGAACAGATATCTTCAGAAGTTCTTTGAGTAGTGCAAACTAGAAAAATAGAACAGGGATCGAGATGAAAGTTGCTCTACATGAAAGACACTCAATAAATTTGAGTAATCAAATTGACCTAGGGAGAAAATTCATAAAAAAAAAAAAAAGCCACATGAGGTATACACATGGCACTTTGGGGGAATTGATACCATCCTCCTCCTACAGCCCTATCCACCTATTAGCCATCCACTGGGTGTATCCTTAGAGTCTGGCGGGCACAGCTGCAGGCTGTGTCCAGCCTAAACCCCACTGCTCGGGATGTATGGGAGCTCTTGGGGGTGCCTAAGGAAATAAATAGGAGTAATGATATTCATTTTAGCTTTTAGCTTTTATTACTCTTTCAGCAGCAGCTAGGAGTTGTGAAGTTGGAAAGGGTGAGCAGGATTTCTTTTCTTTAAATAGGGCAGAGAGATGAAGAATACCTTGGGGGTACAAGAAGGGATGCTAGCACTGACAAAATGACCTCCAGAACAGTGGGTGATTGCTGGGGTGGCAGAGGAGGCAGGGGACTGAGCCAGTCCCACTGTCTAGCCCACTTGTAACTGGAAGCAGCCAAGGTACATGAGACAGCGTTCCACAGCTCCAGGAAGAGCCCCTGATGCCGTTGAGAGGCCTTTATCAGCTGGGTGACAGGAGGTGAGTGGCATTCCTGGGCCTGAGTTCCCTGTCCTTTAAAATGAGGAGACTTCCTGCCCAGTTCTGCCCTTCTCAGAGGGCTGCTGTGGGGTGCAAGTGAGTTCAGGACCTGCTTCCTAAACTGTTAAACACCATACTTATGTGCCTTCATATTGTGAACATTAATGAATAATAAGATCAGATCTAATTTTGAAAATCGATGAAAGATTTTTTAAATATTTTTAAATTGTTTGGCAGCACTGGCTGACCTTAGTTAGGAAATGTTCCCACCAAAATGGAAATGAGTCATGGTGAAGGTCAAGGATGTATCTGTTAAGCAATTTGTGCCTGTGTCTCTGCACCCATGGTTTTTCTTCTCTCATCTTAAAAGAAAAAATGGTGCACTTCCCTAAGGACCTCTCTCTGTCATCTTCCTCCTTTTCTGTAACTTCTTCACTGACTTCTTTCTTTCAATGTTTAAAACGCATCTATTACTCTCCATCTTGAAAAAAAAGACCCCATTGTCCTCTCTGATTCCTTGTTAAAGACAAATTTCTTCAAACAAGTTTCCACATTTGCTGTCTTCCCTTTCTCAGCTCCCTCATTCTCCTCAGCCCGCTAACATGGGGCAATTTTGTGCTATATGCAGTGGCCCCTTTTTAAACTACTGGTCCTCCAGTACTTCCTCCTTCAAACTCTTCTCCCTTGGCTTTAGAACATCCCGCTATCTTGGATTTCCTGCCATTTCTCAGTCATTCCTGTGGGTTTCTCATCTTTGTCCCTCCCCTTAAATGTTGATGCATTCCCAAACCTTCCCTAGGCCTCCTTCAATTCTCCCCGGGCAGTATCATCCACACTCATGCTCCCAAATCTGTACCCTCTCCCTAGACTGTCTTATAGGCTTCAGACTCCATGTATCCAGCTTTGTACTGGACACCTCAGAATGCCTGTCCCAAAGAGACCCCAAACCACTTTCCTCCACTCCCAAACTACATCTTATTCCGCATTTCCTATCTCGGGAAATGACATTGTCATCAGTCCTCTCATCCAAACCAAAACCTGGGAGTCCTCTAAGATAGTTTCCTTAAACTCTTCTCCCATGGTCACTCACCCCTACTTAACCCTTAATGTACTTACACACTTTGTACTGTAATTGTCTGCTTTGTGTGTTTCCCCTGCTGGTCTACATGATCTGTGAGGTTAGGACCCATGTCTGTCTTGTTCCTTTGTGTTTCCAATGCCAAGGACAATACTTGACAAATGTACAAACTGATGAAGAAATGAATATTGAAGATGAATATTGGCCTAGACACAAAATGATCATTTATTGGAAATAAAAGGAGTCTAGCCTGCCCTTTCTGCACATGCCCTCTTCCATCTCTCTGAGCCTCCTCTATAAAAACAGGAAGGCTAGCCCTTCCTGTTTATACTTGGGGATTGATGAGTGTTTACTGGCATTGTCCTTCTTTGGTCAGTTTCTAGCATCTTAGACCTTATGTGAAATCTACCAAAGGGAACATTGAATATTAGCAAATATCTCTGCTCCCTATTTGCAGGAGCTACTGGAGTTAGAAGAACATGTGCCAGGACTTCTTGGAATCAAAGAATTCAAATGTCAGAAGGTGTATTGGACCTTTGGCATTAGAAAATACAACTTTTAAAATGTCAACAATTAGAAAGGAACCAGGGTACTTGCATCATGAGGGTTTCTCCTTGCCCGAGGTGTAACCTAAACCCTGTGCTCCAGGGTTAGTGTGTTGAGGGTCACAGCTGGCCCCTGAGCCTGCGTGCCCACCACCATCCTATGCCAGAGGATCTCTTGATCTCTATTTCTGGTCCCTTACGTAGTCACTTGGCAAAGTGAGAAAGAAAGCTGTAGTGAAAGCTGGGAATGTGGTTATCTTGTGGTTTGTGGCAATACCCAGGAAGCAGATGACTCTCCATGGACATGTACTTTTTGGAGAAAGCTGAGAACCCATAGGAACATTTGTGTATCTATGGACCTGATATATGAAACTCCCTGTTCTTCCCTATTAAAATGTCAAATGATTTTAGGCGTCATCAACCCTGCGTCCCATGACAGAGCCGCCCAACCCAGTCACTGTGTAGATTGAGCCCATTATCCATCCAAACTGTCCCAAGGAAAGGAAATCAGTGACCTCCCTATAGGGCCTGCAGAGCTCCCTTGGCCTTTACACTTTCCTCTGGCTGAGCTCACAGATGCAGACTAGGAGATACCTGGGAGTGCTCACTCTGATGCTCTATTAAAAAACAACAAGATTTATTTTGATAACATATGCACCATAAAATCTGCCATTTTTATCATTTTAAGTGTATAATTCAGGCATTTATATTATATTCCCAATGTTGTGTTATCATCACCACCACTCATTAACCAAACTTTTGCACTGCCCCATATAGAAACTGTTCCCATTAAGCAATAACTTCCCAATCTTCCCCCTCTCCTTCAACCCCTGGTAATTTGTAATCTACTTCCCATTTCTATGAATTTGCTTATTCTCAATATTTTTATAAGTGGAATCATACAGTATGTGCCCTTTCAAGTCTGGCTTCTTTCACTTAGCATAATGTTTTTAAGGTCCATCTGTGGTATCAGAACTTCAATAGATAGTTCAATGGATATCAGAACTTCATTCCACTATATAAATATACCACATTTTGTTTATTCATTCATCTGTTGAAGGACACTAGGGTTGTTTACACCTTTTGGCTATTGTGAAAATAGTCTAAAATTTTAATGCTCCCATTTTGACATGGGGATATTTTACAGCATTTGAAAAACAAACCAAGAAATTTAAACTCTTTTTTTTTTAACCAATTAATGTTTTAAACAGACCACCTCTGAACCCCTTCTTCCGAGCCTCACCTTTGCAGTAGAGCTCTGAAGAGGTATGGGGGCTTAACGCTGGTGCAGGGCAGGGATGTTGTTTTAGTTTGCCAAATCTGCCGACATGCAATACACCAGAAATGGACTGGATTTTATAAAAGGGATTTATTTAGTTACAAATTTACAGCTTCTTGGAGAAAAGACATCTGGCTTTCATTTGGGTTCCTCTGTCATGTGGGAAAGCACACGGCACCGTCGGCTGCCCTTCTTTTCTGGTTTCTGGGTTCCAAAGGGCTTTCCCCGGGCCTTTCCTCTCTGCCTCTCCAAATTTCTGGGTCTACATTAGCTCTGAACTCAGCTGTGCTCAGCTGCTACCCTCTCTTCTGAATTCTTTTAAGCCTCCATCTGATTAAATTAAATGTCACACACTGCTGAAGGAACTCCCCTTAGCTGACTGCAGATGTAATCAGCCATAGATGATGATGATTTAAGGCCACAGCAACAGAGCAACTGGGCACCATCACCTGGCCAAGCTGACACCTGAACCTAACTATCGCAGATGCAATGGGACTCAGAGATAAGGAGAGTGTATGGAGAGAGGTGTCAGTGGGCAAGAGGGTCAGATGCTAGTGAGAGTCTCTGGGAGAGGCCCTGGACCTGACACATTCTCTCCCAGGAAAAGCTCAAAGGCTGTTCAATGTAGGGATTATAAGACCCCTAGTTAAATTGTGGGAGCCAGAAAAAAAGGGAACCCATGAGCCTCAGTTCCTGTGTAGAACCCTTGGAGTGACCGCAGTGCATGAATTTCCTGCGGAAATGTGGGACTGAAATGGGAAACAGTTAACAGAGGTGGTGGTGGTGACATGGAGCATCAAGGTCAGAAAGAGCTAAAGACCTTTCTCCTGGGAGCCAACTGGCAACATGGACAATTTGGCACACTGATGCCATTATGCAATATGAGTGCCTGCCTCTGCCAACTTAGATGCCCCCAGAGAGAAAAAGAAGAGGGGAAATTTCTGAATAGGAGGTTCTAAAGAAGTGACTGAGTCTACCCAGAATTGACCAAGGTCCTGTTTGCTGCCATGAGAAGGAACAAAAACTCGCAAGAAAGATTTGGTTGGGTGACAGAGAAAAAAATTACATTTCTGGCACACTGGAGCATATAGCTCACAATAGCTCTTAGATTTTTTCTAGTAGTAAAGTTCCAATAAGCAAAGTGTGTCTTTGAGCATGTCTCCATCATTCACTGAAATATTGGGAGAGATATGTGTTGGGTGAAGGGTTTTGCAGATATGATTAACATGATCATCATCCAAAGCTGGGTCACACATCAAGGAAGTGGGGTGCCATGCCAGTAACTAACAGAGTGTGTCATTTTTCACAGACGAAGGACTGGTTTGACTTACTCTGTGTCAATCAGGGTACAATAATTTGCAAACCAAACAGAGCAATTTACATGAAAGATAATTTTCCAAGTGTATGAACAACTCCTTAACTTTGTTTAGGTTGATAAAAATGTTTAAAGTGAGTGAAGGAAATTTTACCACCCCTATGCCATATTGCTGTTTTCACTGACTTTAGCATCTTCCCCTCACCTCCTCTATTTGGTAGTGAGGCCAGAAAGCAGCACACCAGAAATGGAGTGACTTTTAAAAAGGAATTTTAATAAGTTACAAGTTTACAGTTCTAGTGCTGAGAAAATGTCCAAACTAAGGCACCAACAGGAGGTCACCTTCACTCAAGAAAGGCTGACACGCCATCCAGAACACTTCTATCAGCTGCGAAGGCACGTGGCTGGTATCTGCTCATTCTTGCCCCTAGGCTCCACTGCTTTCAGCCTCTTTCTGTGGAGTTTGCTCACTCAGCATCTGTGCACATTCATTTAGCTTCTCCAGGACACAATCCTGGGTTTCATCTCTTAGCTTACCATCTGGTGGGGCCAGAGATTTCTTCTCTTCAGGTTCTGGCTATTTCTGAGAGTACTTGCTTAGCACCCGGGCTATTTCTGTCTTGATCTCCAAACATCTACATCGGCTGTCTCTGTTGGCTCTCTGCAAAATGTTTCCTCTTGGGTGGTGTAACAGTGGCTCAGTGGCAGAATTCTCACCTGCCATGCCAGAGACCTACGTTTGATTCCCAGAGACTGCCCATGCCAAAAAAAAAAGAGAAAGAGAAATGTTTCCTCTTTTAAAGTATTCCAGTAAACTAATCAAGACTAAACTAATCCACTTGGAATGGGTGGAGTCGCATCTCCATCTGATCAAAAGGTCACACCCACAATTGGGCACGCCACACCTCCACGGAGATAATTTAATCAAAAGTTTCCATAATATTTCAGGTTAACTGAACATCATAAGTACCTGGAACCTTGAGTAGGGCATGAGATTTTGTACGTTTGTCCAGTATGATACCCCAATAAATCCCAGAGTGATTTGAACAATGACTAAAGCAGTATTTGAAAAGTACCCTTGGGGAGAAAGGGGAAAATTCAACTTTCCCATTTGGAGAATTATTGATATTCTCACAAGCAGTGGGAACAACCAAATCAATAGGTCAAGCCCTCAATCAAAGAATAGACTAAGCCTACTTAAAATTAGGCCTTAGAGTCACCCCCAGAGATCCTTCTTTGTTGCTCAGATGTGGCTTATCTCTCTCTCAGCCAACATGGCAAGCAAACTCACTGCCCTCCCCCTCTTTAAATGGGACATGACTCCCAGGGGTGTAAACCTCCCTGGCAACATGGGACAGAAATCCTAGATGGAGCTGGGACTCAGCATCAAGGGATTGAAAAGACTTTCTCAACCAAAAGGGGAAAGAGAGAAACGAGACAAAATAAAGTGTCAGTTACTGAGAGATTTCAAACAGAGTTAAGAGGTTATCCTGGAGGTTATTCTTCCACATTATATAGATATCCCCTTTTTAGTTTAAGGTGTATTAGAGAGGCTAGAGGGAAGTGCCTGAAACTGGAGCTGTGTTCCAGTAGCCATGTTTCTTGAAGATGATTGTATAATGATAAAGCTTTCACAATGTGACTGTGTGATTGTGAAAACCTTTTATCTGATGCTCCTTTTATCTACAGTACAGTCAGATGAGTAAAAACATGGATTAAAAATAAATAATAGGGGGAACAAATGTTAAAATAAATTGAGTAGATTGAAATACTAGTGATCAATGAAAGGGAGTGGTAAGGGGTATAGAAAAAAATTAGGGGGAACAAAGGTTAAAAGAAATTGGGTAGATGGAAATACTAGCAGTCAATGAGAGGAAGGGATAAGGGGTATGGCATGTATGAGTTTTTTCTTTTTTCTTTTTACTTCTTTTTCTGGAGTGATACAAATGTTCTAAGAAATGATCAGGGTGATGAATATACAACTATGTGATGACATTGTGAGCCACTGATTATACACCAAGTATGGAATGTTCATATGTTAAGAATGTTTGTGTTAGTATGTTGTTTTGTTTTGTCAATAAAAATTGAAAAAAAAAGTTTCCATAGTACAGTATTGAGCCAGGATTAGAAGAAACGGCAGCTCCCACAGGCTTGGGTCAGGGTTAAAACATGGCTTTTCTGGGGTACATAATAGATTCAAACCAGCACACCTCCCAACTCACCAAAACCACTCACTTGCAATCTCCCCAGTCAGTTCTCATTCTCATATACGTTCAAGTATGAAGTCATCTCTTGCTTTATTTGTTTAAATATTTTTATTGAGAAATATTCACACACATACAGTCCAACCATATTATACAATCAGTGGCTCACTGCATAGTTGTGCATTCATCACCATGATCATTTAGAACATTTGCATCACTCCAGAAAAGGAAATAAAAATTTAAAAAAAATCCCATACCCTTTGCCCCCTCCTTCTCATTGACCACTAGTATTTCAACCTAGTGAATTTTTTTTACCCCTTATCCCCCATCATTTACTTATTAATTATCCATATTTTTTTACTCATTGGCCCATACCCTTTGAACAGATGAGTATAAGCTATATAATCATACAATTATTTTCAAGAATTAAGGCTAAGGAGAACACAGCACAACAGTTTCAGGGACTTCCCTCCAGCTACTCCAATACATCATAAACTTAAAAGGGATATCACTATAACGCGTAAGAACCTCTAGGATAACTTCTCAATTCTGTTTGAAATCTCTCAGCCACTGAAACTTTATTTTGTCCCATTTCTCTCTTCCCCCTTTTGGTTAAGAAGGCTTTCTCTACAATGTGACTGTGGGATTGTGAAAACCTTGTGTCTGCTGCTCCTTTTATCCAGGGTATGGACAGATAAGTAAAAATATATAGATAAAAAATAAATGATAGGGGAGATAAGGGGTAAAATAAATTGGGTAGATTGAAATACTAGTGGTCAATGAAAGGTGGGGTAAGGGGTACGGGATGTATGAGTTGTTTTCTCTTTTTACTTTTTTTTTCTGAAGAGATGGAGATGTTATAAAAATGGTCATGGTGATGAATTCACAACTATGTGATAATATTGTGAGCCACTGATTATACACTGTGTATGGACTGTATGTGTGTGAAGAATTGTCAATAAAAATATTTTTTTTAAAAAAAGAAGTCTTTCTCAATTCCATGATGTCGTGTCCTGGTTCATTCTGGGAGCCCTGTACATGTTTGCAGGGAGATCACTTGCTTTATTTCTCCTAGAACAACATAGGCAGGCCTCTCCCCTGATTTCACCTTCAAACTATCTCTTAAATCTCTTGCTTTCTTTAACGGCTCTCAAAATTGGCTGCACAGCAGAATCACTAGGGGCCTTTCAAAAATTCTAACGTCCAGGCCATACCACAGACCAATTAAATTAGAATTTTTAGGGATGGAACCCAGTCATCAGTTATTTTTTCAATTTTCCCAAATGATCCCAATGTATAGCCAAAGTTGAGAACCAGTGGATTAGGAAATTATAAGGCCAGTAAGAAAACAAGCCACACTCGTTCCAAACTTTGTGTCCTTTGAAGCCTTGCTCCTCAGAGTGTGGTCTGTGGACCAGTAGCATTGGCATCACGGGGGCCATGTGGGAAATGCAGGATCTCAGGACTCACCTCAGGTCTGCTGGAAAAGAATCCGCATTTTAACAAGAAACCCAGGTAATCCATACGCACATTAAAATTCGAGAAGCATTGCTCAAAGGCATGCTATTGTGGGTTGAATGGTGGCACCAAAAAAGATATGTCCATGTCCCAACCTCCAGAACCTGTAAATGTGACCTTATTGCAAAAAGGATCTTTGCACATATAATTATATTGGATTTAGGGTGGACCCTAAATTCAGTGATAAGTGTCCTTATAGGAGGAAAGCAGAAGGGGGTTTGAGACTTAAAGACACAGAAAAAGGTCATGTGGAAACAGAGGCCAGCGATTGGAATTATGCTTCCACAAGCCAGGAACATGTGGAGCCACCAGAAACTGGAAGAGGCAAGATAGGATTCTGCCCTAGAGCCTTCAGAGGAGTGGCACCCAAAAAGACACTTGATTTCAGACTCCTGGCTTCCAGAACTCAGAGAGAATAAATTTCTGTTGTTTTAAGCCACCAAGTTTGTGGTAATTCATTATGGCAGCCCTAGAAAACTAGGACATGTGCCAAGAATGATAAATGTCCCAGATGATGCATGTCATAGAACTAGTTACATGGAAATGTAGGAGGGTGTGCGGACCCATGGGTCACAATGACATTTTCATGAGCTGGGGTCCTGCCCTCTTGTTTGTGATGAACTTGAAGCCTGATGCCTCTGAGTTCAGTGAATTGGGATTTGGGCTATTCCATCAGATTCGAGTTCCATCATTGCTATCTACCACCCTTTTGACCTCCAAATCTCTGTTTCCTCATTTGTTGAGTGGAGGTAATATTTCCTGCATGAAATTTTCATGAGAAATTAAAAAAAAAAAAATGCCATTCATATAGATGGCTTAGCATGGGGCCTGGAAAATAGAAAGTGTTCAGTAAACGGTAGCACTGCTGTCACCGCAGCAGCATTGTCTGAATCCACCACCAGAACTAGCATGTTGTTGGTTCTCAGTGAACACTGGATGCATCCGAAGGTCCTGATGGGTTTTGCTCCATCTTCAGACCTTCTCTCCATGGCTGCAGCCCCTTCCTGTTGGCCATTGGAGCAGGGCTGGTTGGTCTTAACTTCCTATCTCAGCATTCCAAGATGGAAGGCAGAGTGTTCAGGTTCAGAAACTCAGGTAGAAAAATGGATAAGAGCCCAGACAGGGAGGGTTTGGATCTAGGTTAATAGTGAGATGGGCAGGGTCGGATGGGCATTTGCTCGGATTCACTATCCACCAACCTTGCGAGGACCACCAGTAGCATTTTAGGAGTAAGTCTGGACACAATTCCATTGTCTCCTCCTCCTTGCTGCTTCTTCCCTTGCTCCTTTCATTCCACCTTCACCTTTCCTCTGTCTCAACCCTGCTCCTTCCCATGGCTGAAGCAGAAACCCTTCCATCTGTCCAAAATAAATAAATAAATAAATAAACCATGGAACTTCACTAACTTCCCACTCGTCCTTCCTTCCCAGTCTAGAACAACCCTTCAGTTAGCCTCCCCCTGCCATCTAATTCCTCCCCTTAGCCCCAGTGGCAGCACCTTCTGTGAGCATAACCCTGGACCAGGCACCCTTCCACCCAGCTCACACATACCCAGCCACCTGGCTCAGCCCCCCTTCATGACCTCCCTAGGACCCTATCCCCAGAGTTCCTGATTTAGAAGATCTGTGGTCAGGCCCAAGAATTTACATTTCTAAGAAGTTCCCAGGTGCTGCTGCTGCTGCTGTCCTCAGCACGACACTTGGAGAACTACCAGCCTAGGCCCTGGGTGTGGCCTGGGCGTCGGGACCTAACAGCATCGGTAATAGAAAAAGATGTAAAATGTAAATCCCCACTGACTAGTTAAGCCAGCCCACTTGGGAAATATCTGTGGCTGCACAGTTCTAGTGTTACTGATTACTTTAGTTTTACATTATTTACTTCATGTCGCTTCATGTAATCCCCATAATAAGCCTATGTGGTAGATTTTAGAGTCCTTATTTTATAGATAAGGAAAATACAGGTACAGATATATGCATGAATCCTAAGCATGACAATTCTCCCTTCTGATGCACTGAAATCAGGATTCCACACTCGGAGCTCAGTCCTGGAGCCTCCCTGGCTCGTTCAAGCTCTGAGAGCTCGCATTTCCCTCTAAGTAAGTTACACGGATCACCACCTTGTCAGAAAATAAAGAGAAGTACATTCACCTCTGCTCTCTCTTCCCACCCATTGTTGCCTCTTCTTCTCAGATTTTATGGTGTCTTGTTCCTCTTTCCTCATCCTGTTTTGTTCCCAGTGCCCTCCTGATGTAACCTCCTCCTTCCAGCTCCCACATCCGTGTAACAAGACGGCCCCAGGGCAGCTGTGGCGCGGAGAAGCTTGTGGTCATGAGAAATGTTGGAGATGATGGTTGAGAGAACCGTTAACCCGCAGAGGAGGACACAACTCGGTGGTCTCCGAGGAGGGCAGCCCCTGGGCACGAAAATAGCCCCTCGTCATTACACGGCTGACTGGTGACACTCTCTCCTTGCAACCTTCATGCTCTTTGATAAGTATTCCATTAGTGCAAATGTGTTAAGAGTGCGAGCTTTGGCATTTAATACATCCAGGTATGGCAACAAACCATGGGGACCTAAAAGATTTATCACAGTGGGCAAAATAGAACGCGAGGAGGACCTTTCAGCAACTGGAGGTGTGTCACACTTGCATTCTTAGAGCCCTGAGAACAAATTTCCAAACTCTTTGAGCCTTCAATCCCTTCCCTTCCAGGCCTGAGGAGACTCCACCCTGCGTCCTGGGCCTCAAGAACTGAAGTTCAAATACTGGCACCTTTCTGGCCCAGGCACCCACGCCACAGGTCTGCAAATCCCAGCGTTCTCTTCCCTTCTGAACCCAGTGGAGCCAGAGACCAGGAGTGGAGGAGAGGTGTGCCCAGAGCCTTATGTGGGTTCCTCGCAAGGTGCAACAAATAAGACTCCATCAGAGCAATTATTCTTATCAACTCAAACCAACAAAATCATATTGACCACTAACTACCCCCCTGGCATACTGCTTGCTGTAGAGGGCCCTAAAGTCTTGGGCTCAGCCACAGCCATTTCCCGCAGGAACGTACAAGCTAGTTGTTGAGATGAGATGTTGCCAGCTCAAGAGAGCAGACTGTGAAGTTCTACTCTGAAGACAATCAAGTGGTCAAAAAGAAAAGCAACAATGTGGGATATGAAACCCAGGAATGAGCCTGGCCCTGGCACTGTGGGATCCACAATGCCTTCCTGACCAAAAGGGGAAAAAGAAATGTAACAAATACGGTCTCAGTGGCTGAGAGAGTTCAAATAGAGTTCAGAGGTTATTCTGGAGGCTAATCTTATGCACGCTTCAGTTAGATATTGCTTTTTACGGTGGTTTGCCAAACCCCAACCAAAACCGTTCCTGCCAACCCTAAAGAACACCTAGGGCTCTATCTGAGATTCTACCAAGGTTCTATGTACTATGATCACTTTCCAGAAACCTACAACCTCCAGATAGGTCCCTGGACCAGATAAGTCCTGAAATGCTGAGGGGCCAGCCTCTCCAGAACATCAGCTAGTTCCATCCCTCTTTCCTTTATTATCGACAGCCCTTTCCAACATTCAAAAGTTAGAATGGGCATGGCCCAAATACCCCTAAAGATTGGGAGAAGGGTCAAAACAGAAGGAGGAGTTATAACACAGAAGAAAGGATTTAACAAACGAGTATCCCTGCTGAATCATTGTATTGATATTTCTTTCAGTCTTCAGTGTCTTGGAGCAGGTAGAAGGAAAAACCTAAAATTGTGAAACTGTAACCCATACCAAACTCTGTTCTACAACTAATTGTTACAATGTACTTTAAAATGTATTGCTTTTTTGTATATTTTATATTTCACAATAAAAACTGTTTAAGAAAAACAGCAAGATGCAAGATGCAGATAACCGGAACCGGAGGGCTCATTGTGCGGCAACAAATAGGAAGTCATTGCAGAGGACCCCGGACAAACGTGGGGGCTGGGGCAGACAGCGGGCAGAGCGAGGGCGGTCCAGGGAGACAAATGGCCACTGCAGGGATGAATGGGGCGGCTTCGGGGCCACGCATCTGAGACCAACGACCCGGCCATGTGCTCCTTCCTTTAGACTGGGAGGCACCTTTTCTTTTTCAGCATGCAGAATCACTCCAGTCCAACTGTTCTATAAATTGCTTTCCACCCAAAAAGTTACAATAACTTTGTTTCTGTCTGGCACAAACAGCACTTAGGTGGGTAAGCCTCCTCTGACACACAGGAAACAAACCAAAAACAAAAATTGTAACATTTCCCCAATTACACAAGAAATAGGCCTTTGGTTTCCCATTGCACAAGGTCCAAACTATACCAAAGGAAACTCGGAGTCCCTTCGCTCCCCACCAGCCCCCTCATTGCACCTTCGTAATTTGATGTGCAGCCTTCCTGCCTTTCCTGGCTTTTCCAGAAAAATCTTGGGTACTTAAGTAATAAATATTAGCACTTAGAAGTCATTTTGGTTTTTTGTGTGCAAGTAGTATTTTTGCACTTTACAACATTGCATCTCCCCACATTCGAACATGCTCTAAACCTTGGATCTAGTGCTCAGCTAATAGTTCTTTAGCCTTGGCTGCATTTGCTGCAAACATACGCTCTTCCTAGAAGAAATGGCACAAACCCCCTTCAGCGGCCAAGGAATCCAGTGTCATTTATTATGATCCCTCAGGTCAAGCTTCAGGGCCCCTCGTTTACACAGTCCCTGCCAAGACCGGTGGCTGATTTCATATTCTTTTGTGTTCTTTTTCTTAGCAAGTTACCACCCCCCAAAACTGAGCAAGCTTTAAGCCCTGAGACACACCTACAGCCAACAGCACATTGGACCCTGTTGCAGGGTTCCTGGGGTGGGGGGGGGGGCACATTGCCTACTCTCTGGCTGATACTTGGCATTCCTGAAGATGCTTTTCCTGGGGAGGAGGAGCAGGAGGCCCATACTTGGATTGTAAAATGCCATTTCCTGTAACCTTTAGATGCAAAGAGGTAAAGGCCTGCAGGGACAGTTTGAAAGCCCTCTGCTCCGGGCAGGATGGGGAGCGAGCAGCTCCCTCCCCAGGAATGGGATGATGTTGAGATGGCCGGAGCTGAAGCACACACCCACAGCCAGGGCAGCCCCAGGGTGAGCGGGCAGGCCTCCCGGGCTGACCTTGCTTGCTGGCTTGCCAGAGGGTTCTCCCAGGCTTCCTTACACAGCTTCAAGGTGATCTTCACAGAGCGAAGACGATAAAGGCCCACAGAAGCATATAGGACAGGCCACTAGGGTTATAAGGGGCAGCCCAAGAGTCCACTCAGTGCTGGTGGACTCCTTCAGGTCAGCTTGTCTGCCCCAACTTGGTCATGAGATGAAGGGCAAAGACGTTGTCTGCTGAAACGCCAGGACCCAGATGACCACCCTGACAAATGTCACTCGGCTGGCACAGCAACCCTGAGGGCGGACCCCAGCCAGGTAGCAGTCCATGTTCACACATCAGGAGGCAGAGCCCACCACAGGGGTTCCTGTAGAAGACGAACGCCACCAGCCTGCAGAGTGCAGCGCTAAAAGGCCAGCTGCAGCCCAGCGCCTACTAGGTGATCTTTCCCAGCAGGGCCAGAGTGAACAGACGCGGCCAGCTGGACTAAGTTGGCATCTGTTGAGTTGATCTTCTTGTCCTCTTGGTGGGCGAGGCAAAGGACAAGGACGTTACCAGGGCACCGAAGACCAAGAAGGCTGCGTAAAGCAGGGAAAGAGGGACACTGGCCACCCGGGGAGGCTGGCGCTGTGGAGGCTTTGGGGCTCAGTAATGCCAGATGCCATCTCACAGAGGTCCTTGGGGAGACAAAATAAACTCAAATGTCATATTATATGTGTGGAGTTACACCTCTCCAGAAGAGTATTAAAGAGTAATTTTGTGGAGACAACGTGTCATGGAAAGCACATCTTTTTTTTTTAAAGTCAACTTTGTGTGGAAAGCATGTCATGCTGCTCCTGTTACTTTTGCTTTGTAACAAATTATCCCCAAACACTTTTTTTTTAGGAGGGGGTTGCATGGTCCAGGAAGTGAACACGGGGCCTCCCCCATGGAAGGCGAGCATTCTACCACTGAACCACCCATGCACCCTTCCCCAAACACTTTTGATTATGCTCACAGATTCCATGGGTCCGTACTTGGAATAGGGCACAGTGGGAGTGATTTTTCTCTGCTCCATGAGAACTGAAACCTCAACTAGGAAGAATCAATGGCTGGGGGTTGCTGGACGGCAAGGCCTGGAATCAACTGGAGGTGACTTTTACTTGCTTGTCCTGTGATTGATGCTTGCTGTTGGCTGGAACCTCAGCCAGGGTTGTCAACTGGGGCACCCATAACTGGCCTCCCCATGTCACCTGGGCGTCCTCACAGCATGGTGGCCTCTGGGCACTTGGACTTCTTACACAACCGCCTAAGGCTCCAAAAGAAAATGTGCCAACAAACAAGGTGTACACTACCCAGCCTCAGAAGTCTTGCATCATCACTTTCCACTGCTGTTGTAAAGGGGGAAAAGAAGTGTAACATAATGTATCAGTGGCTGAGAGGGTTCAGACAGAGTCGGAAGACTACACTGGAGCCTATTCTTTTGCAAGCTTCAGCTAGATATTGCTAATTATCATGGTTTGCCAAACCTCAACCAAAACCATTCCCGTCAACCCTAAAGAACACCTAGGGCTCCATCTGAGATTCTACAAAGGTTTTATGCACTTTGATTACTTTCCAGAAACCTACAACCTCCAGATGGGTTCCTAGGCTAGATAAGTCATGAGACCCAGAGGGGCCAGCTTCTCCAGAACATCAACTAGTTCCATCCCCCATTCCAAATTATCAACAGCTCTTTCCAACACGAAGGAGTTAGAATGGCATGGCCCAAATACCCCTAGAGATTGGGAAAAAGATCAGAGAAGGTGGAGTTATAACAGAGAAGATAGGATTTAATGAATGAGTATGATTGCTGGATCATTATTTTGATATTTCTTTTAATCTCCAGTGTGTTGGAGCACCTAGAAGGAAAACCTAAAACTGTGGAACTGTAACCCATACCAAAGTCTGAAAGCTGTTCTATAACTAATTGTTGTGGTGTGCTTTGAAATTTATTGCTTTTTTGGAGTATATGTTATTTTTCACAATAAGAAAAGTAAAGCCTGATGATTTTCCCAAAGTGAACACATCCATGTAACCAGCACCCAGATTAAGAAGCACAACCTCAGCCTCCCAGAAGCTCACCTCTGACCCTCCTAATCTCTACCTCCACAATCCCAACTTCTAAAATCACAAATCTGTTTTGCCTGTTTCTTACCTTTAAATACAAAAGCATACGCTATCTATTCCTCCAAGTGTAATTTCTTTGACTCAGCATTGATTTGTGAGATGCATCCGTGTTCTTGGGTGGAGCTGCAGTGTGTTCATTCTCATCGCAGTGTCACATTCCGCTGTGTGAATGGATCACCACCTATATATCCAGTCGTCACGGTGGTGAACATTTAAGATGTTTTCAGTTTGGGGCGATTGTGTAAAGTTTTGCTATGAATGTTTTTTCACATGTCTTCTGGTAAAATGTGCGTAAATACTTCTGCAGCATATAGAGAAATAGAACCGATGAGTCATAGATGCTGCCATGTGTTTAGTTTGGGTAGGTGCTGACAAGCACTACTGCTCTCAGCATTCTCAGCAGCCTTGTGGTGCCTCTTCCACCTGGTATTGTCACTCTATTCCAGGTTAGCTTCTTTTGGTGCATGTGTAGTAGTAGTGTCTTGTGTTTTGTTTCATTTTGCTTAACAGCCCTTATTGAGATATAATGTACATACCATACAGTATTAAAGTATATATAATTTATACTGGTATATAATTCAAGGGTATATTTTAGTGTATTTACAGAGTTGGCGACCATCAGCACAATCCATTTTAGATCATTTTTATCACCCCACAGAAAAACTCCAACTCTTTAGCCGACATCCCAAATCCCTTTATCCTTCCCTGCTCCAGGCAACTACTAGTCTACTTCCTGTCTCCATAGTTTTGCTTCTTGCTTGGTATCCTATGAGATGTGATCCTTTTTAACTGGCTTATTTTGCCTAGCATAATGTTGTCAAAGTTCATCCAGACTATAACGTGTATCAGCCTTTCATTCCTTTTTTATTGCCAAGTAATATTCCATTGTATGGATATACCACATTTCATTTATCTTTTCATCAAATGATAGATATCTGAATTGTTTCCACCTTTTGGCTATTCATAAATAGTGCTGCTATGAACATTCATGTACAAGTTTTGCCATGGACACATACTTTCATTTCTCTTAGGTATATACCTAGAAATGGAATTGCTGGGTCATATGCTAACTTCTCTTTATTTATTATTTAAGCTTTTGAGAACTGCAAGACTATTTTTCACAGCAGCTGTACCATTTTACCTTCCCACCAGCTGTAAATGAGGGTTCCAATATCATCACATCCTTGCCAAAAACACTTTTATTATCTGTTCTAGTTTGCTAGCTGCTGGAATGCAATATACCAGAAACGGAATGGCTTTTAACAAGGGGAATTTAATAAGTTGCAAGTTTACAGTTCTAAGGCCGAGAGAATGTCCCAATTAAAACAAGTCTATAGAAATGTCCAATCAAAGGCATCCAGGGAAAGATACCTTGGTTCAAGTAGGCCGATGAAGTTCAGGCTCTCTCTCTCAAGTGAGATGGCACATGGCGAACACAGTCAGGGTTTCTCTCTCGGCTGGAAGGGCACATGGCAAATACGGTGTCATCTGCTAGCTTTGTCTCCTGGCTTCCTGTTTCATGAAGCTCCCCGGGAGGCATTTTCCTTCTTCATCTCCAAAGGTTGCTGGCTGGTGGACTCTCTGCTTCGTGGTGCTGCAGCATTCTCTGCTCTCTCTGAGTCTCTCTGAATCTCTCATTCTCCTTTTACAGGGCTTCAGAAACTAATCAAGACCCACTCAAATGGGGGGAGACATGTCATCCCCTAATCCAGTTTAACAACCATTCTTAACTAAATCACATCAACCAGGGAGATGATCTCATTACAGTTTCAAATAGACAGTACTGAATAAGGATTATTCCACCTTTTAGAAATGGGATTTATATTAAAACATGGCTTTTCTTAGGGGGCATGCTTCCTTTCAAACCAGCACATTATCTTATCATTTTTGACAGTGATTCCAGCTACAGGTCAACTCACCTTCTCCAACCAGGCATCACCAGGAATAGAGTGACTATTTAATACCAGTTTGAAAGTTGTGTGTCTGTTTCTCAATTTGTTCACAACTCACAAAGCAAAGGGACAGGACTAGTTTCTAAAGAGACCCAAACCCTTGGCAATTGCCTTCTCTCCTGATTTTTTGGGGGCCTCTTCCTCGAGACATATTACTTCACAACCTCAGCTCTGCCACATTCTCCTAAGCTCATGCACCTCTGCCCCATGGGCTCCCTCAGCCCAGAGCCCCTGCACCCTCCCTTCCCGGCCTGGCACACCTGTACTCCCCTTCGAAGCCCTTCCTCTCTGAAATCTCCAATCTCTGCAGAATCGATGCATCCCTCCACCCTGGTGCTTGCATCACCTTTGACGACATCTGTCCACGCAGTGGTACTCATAGCTATTCACATTACTCACTTATTCCTCTGCAGCTGCGGGAAATGCTCCTTGAGGGCCAGGCTCAATCCTCTTCCTTTTCACATCCCTGCCCCAAGGAGGGGCTGGGCAGGGGCCAGCAGCAGCTAGATCCAGCACCGTCAGCCGCAGGTCGAACAGAGGCACCAGATACAGAACAGGGGCCATCAAGAGAGGGCCATTTGGACCCCCGCCACCTGCCCTCCCTTGCTGGTGTATGCCATTCCCTTGCAAATCTCAGCGTGAAACTTCCCTCCCCGGGAGTGGGGTACTAACAGGCCAGCTCCAGGCCCGGATGGTCAGATTTGGGGTTCGTGGATTCTGGCATCCCACCTGCCCAAAGGTGAGCTCCTCAGCGCCTCTCTGCACTCCTCATTGCCCCTCCACCCGTTGTCTCCCCAGAAGCACAAAGCATCCTGCTCCCCCCATTGTATCCCCTTCTGCTCCTAGGAAATGACCTAATATTGGTCATTCATACTTTAATATGATGATGTCAATGCATTGTCCTTTCACAAGGGTATTTGCGTTTTGAGACACACAGAGCTGTGATTGTGGGGTGAACAATCACCTTCTTTTACCTTTTTTTTTTACCCTGCTAAAGGACAATCCATTTACCAATAGGGGATAAAGGGCTTCCAGAGGGCTTTGCTTTGGGAATTTACACCCACCCCTTCCTCACCCAGAAGATAACTCCATGCAGCTGCCTGTTTCTGTCAGCAGGTTTTGCTGAGACACTTGAGGCTGCCACTGGCCTGCCTGACCCGTCCTTCCCCCAAAACAGAAAGGGCAGCGGGTGTGGGTGGTGGGCTGGGGGTGGATGCTCTGAGCTAACCCCAGAACCAGAAGGAGAGGGCTTGAGCCACGTGAGCGAGGGGTGGGTGAAGGGCAGCTACAATTTCTCTCGGAGCTCAAGTTCCGGCTACATGCCCTGAGACGCTCCCTCGTGCACTCACCTCTTGTACTAAAGGAAACACCCAGGGAAGCCTGCAGTGCCTTGTCCAGCAGCCACCTGCCTTCCCGGGGGGCCCCGGAAGCATTGAGCCCTGACGCTCGCTCCTCCTCCTCCGCAAGGCCGGAATCAGTTCACTGCGCTGCAGAGCCTCCGCCTTCACACGCCCCTGCTGAAAAGAAGGGAAGAAGCGGAGGGGATCGGCCAAAGTGATCTCCCTGCCACTTTCGGCCCTGTGTGCTCAGCCGTAAGGCCTGGGATTTAGACCGTGGACGGGACTAACACTCTGAAAAGTGATAACGCCAGAGTCGGGAAACGCACCAGCAGCCAGCAGGGTCCCCGGTCTGGGAGCAATGCGCTGGGTAAAGCAAGAAGTGCCATCTGGGGACGCAGACAGGCTCGGCCCCGTGTAGGAAAGTTGAGGGGAGACCCACCTGAATTTCTGGGTTTTCGTGATCCGGGCGAGATGCCTTTACGACCCCTGACAACCTCATTTGCAAGCCAGTGACACGGCAGCGCTTCCCAGGTGACCCAGCAGGAGCTGGACTGGCCTAATTACAAACCAAAACCAGGACGGTGCCCCAGAAGGAAAGGCAGGGGGCTGACGCTGCCCCTCCCCACTTCTCCTTTCCCAGAAAATGGGTTTCCTTATCACGCTGCCGGCTGACAAAGGAGGCCATGAGGCACATGCTTTGATTAAGACTGTGCCTCAATTGCTAAGTTGCTGCCACCTAAGGGGCAAGAGTGCAGAGTGTTTTCTGAGGCTCCGTCTGAACCCGGCGTGAAGCCCGTTTCAGCCAGCAGCCGACTCAGCTTTGCTTCCACACTACCATGTCTCCAACAGGGCGGACCCTATGCCTCAAGTTTCTTCCGAGTGGAGAATATGGGTCGACACTCTCCCCTGCCCGGCCTCCCGCTTACGAAGGCTTCAAGACCCAATTTTCCAGTGTGTAAATTGAGATTCTAAAACTTTCCCCTAAAGGGCGGGCCACGGTGGCTCAGCAGGCAAGAACACTTGCCTGCCGTCCCGAGGACCCAGGTTCGATTCCCGACGCCTGCCCATGTTAAAAAAAAAAAAATAGTTGCCCCTGCAGCATCGGGTCTGTGGGAGAGAATTGACATAAAGAAGCTTTATTTTACATGGTCAACCTCCCCCTCTCGCCACCCCCAGAAGAAAAGCTGATGCGGTTTCCAGTGGTGCCTGAATTACAGGCAGGGAACAGGCCCCGAGAGAACCTACCTTTTTGTCCTCAAGGCATTAAGAAACAGCGTTTAGAAGAGAGACCGGGAAGCACCAGGAAGAGCGAAAAATTATCACACCACCCCAATCTGTGTTTCCTCATTATTCTTTCATTCGCTAAGCATTTGCCAGCGGCCATCTGCAAGCCAGGCACAGGCTGTATGTGCATGTGGGTGGCTGTCATTAGAAGGCACAGAGGGCCTTGTGGCCCACACATATCCCCTTACAGGTGCTGCAGAGGCCTTGAAATATTATTTACGAACGTCACTACTTTGAAGTTACGTTCATCATTAGACCTGCCACTAGTTAATAGAGAAGCATACATAACACCTTATCAAAAATCTATTTTTACCATTTTGATAACTGCATTATAATACAATACTATAATGTAATCTTACATATTTTAGTTCATGTACTTAAAAACCATCACTCTAAAAAGGAGTCCATAAGGTGAAAAAAACCCCAAAGCAGGTACTGGGCATAGAGGCCAGGGGGCATAGACTGTCAAAGAGACAGATCAGACCCTCTCAGGGGTTGTTACTGCTCCTTCACTTGCACACCTCATACCACCCTGCTTGGCCCCAGAAGATGGCTGGTTAGCCAAAGATGGGTAAGATTCCTCAGGGGAGGAACAACCTAAGACAGGCACAGTCACAAAGGGGCCATCAGGAGAAAACTTGAGGCCAACAGAGGGAGGACACAGATCTTTATCCCCCCCAACTTCACAGGGGCCTAAACCCTGCATGGCTACATTGTTTCCCATGCCCAGCTCTGATCAGAGCATACCAACACCTGCAGCAAATTAAAAAAATGAAATATAAATGATGCTATAACCCCTCCCCAAAGGTTGGGGTAAGCATCAATGGGGGGAAATGTAGCAGGCAGGCCTCCCCCTCTTTCTGGTTTAGCTGGGCTCTCTGTGGAAAATCCCCAAACCCCCTCTCCTTGCAGGCAAGCGAGATCAGGCACATTTCCCGGGATAGAAACCCCTACCCTAGCCTTCAGGAACTGGTGAAGATGCAAGTAGGCAAGAGAAGACATTCCTGGGGTGGGGACCCCTCCCTTAATGGTTCAGCTTTGGGCCATTCTCAACTTAAATCAGTCAATTGTTTACCTTGTCTTTAACATGTCAAAGAGTCTATAAAAGTTAAGGTTGCCTTTTGTTCTGGGCTCAGACTTTCAGAGGCTACTCAGCTGAGCCCTGTGGCCATAGCAAATAAAACCTGCCTCCAGAAACTACGGATCCTTAGTTCTCAGCCTGTTCTAACTTCACAGAACGTTCCTGAAGGCCTGTGGCCTCATTCCTGGTTTATGCGCTACAATAAGAGCATTATGCATAATTGCCAAAAGGTGAATATTACTCAACAAATTGTGATATTATCACTCAACTGCAATTCCTTTCTTCTGAGTTATAGGAATAAATAAAGGTGAACAAAATAAAGGTGCAAAGCAGGTATTCTCTGGAATCACCCCCCACTTGAAGTAGAAGTCCTTAATTGTTGGCATATTATTTATTTGGATTTCACTGTTTGTAGTATTAATTTGTAAAATTAAAACAGACATCCATGTACACTGACAAAAAAAAAGGGGGGTCCATGGACTTCAACTGCTTCTTGACTCATCCATTTGTCCTCTTCTGCCTGGGCCTGAAGGAACGTTGTCAGAGCTCAGCAGCAAATTGTTCACCCAGGCCCAGGCCCAGGCCCCAGCAGCATTGCAAAACAACCATGCCCTGCTCTGTGTCACACCCTCCTACTGGATTAGTACCCCGTCCACAAAGGGGCATTTCACAGATTAAGCAAATGAGGCTCAGAGAAGGTAGGTGATTTGTTCAAGGCTGCACAGCCAATAGTCAATGACAGCAAAAATGCTTCTGAGGTCGTTAAAGTGCAACGAGATTGTCGCTGGGGCTGGAGGTAGGGAGGAGACTCAGGAAGAGTCTCGCCCCGATCTGAAAGATGCCAAGATTCAGTGAAGCTGTTTTTGCTTGGTTTAGTTTTGTTTTTTCTTCAAGAGAAAATGCTTTTTATTTTGTCTCAAAAGGTAAGTAGGAGGCTAAAAACACTGGGTCCACACACCGGGCATGCAGCACCAAGACTCTTGAGGTAGCAGGCTCTTTTCAGACACCTGATCTTCCAATTGGCATACATTGATTTTTTTTTTTTTTGAACAATTGCACTCATTTCAACAATGGGCCCATTTGGAACCCCTTCATTTATTCAAAATTTCTTCCAAGACGATTTCTGCTTGACTGCCTCAAGGATCCCTGCTGGTGACAGCTCCTCTGTGGTTGCAGAAGGACAGTCTATCCTCATCCAGGCTAACCCATCCCAGTCGCCAGTAGTCCCAAGAGCCCAGTGCATCCCAGACCCAGGAGCTCCCGTGAAGGTCCGCATGGGTTTGCTCGAGAACTTTCTGTGGACCCCACTCAGCAGTTTATCCTTAAAACAGCTTCACACGACACTGATTTCTGACTCATCGTGTGCCTGCCAGAAGAAAGCAGAAATGGCATCCATATCTCACTTCTGTGGTTTGCACCGTTCTGTTCCAAAACTTCTTTACTCTCAAATGCAGGCAAGAGCAGCACAGTGTGGTTTCATTTCAGGTGTGCAACCCCTGTCCTGGAGCTCAGTATAGGCAATGCCTTTTCTTTATTTCTTTCTTTTATTTTTGGTGGGGTAGGGTGGTGAGGAGGAAAAGGGTTGGGGGGTGGGCACAGCTTCATTTGTTATCCCTCCCTCTGCCCTCCCCCTATTTAATTGTTGATAGGAGTTCTTGGCACTCGATCGCTATATCTATTCACTCATCTATTTAACCCTCACTGAGTGTCTACAGTGTGCTGAACTTCCAGAATCACAGAGACAGACCCTTCCTTTTGGTAAAGGAGGCAGATAAGTAGATAGGCAACATCTTCTTGGAAAAACAAACACCAGGTTGCTCAGGGGCTTTTCTTGGTCTTGAGAAGTCAGGGAGGTTTTCCCAGGAGACAAATGATGAGGATGAGGCTCAACTGGTCAAACATTTCCCGCTACTGAAGCGAAGGGAATGAGAGGTGAATTGGGCACGAGGACCTTTAGGCTTCTCCCCAGAAGTGGCACGTGTCACTTCCACTCAATTTCATTGACCGGCACAAGTCACATGACCACACCTGACTTCAAGAGAGCACAGAAGTTCAATCCTATCATGCTGGGGAGGAAACTGGGAAATTTGGCAATAGCAGCAATGGCTGCCATATCACTAAATGTATCCATCTCTCCAGCCCAGAACTCATGTGTCTGACTGTCTACTGGACACCTGGAAAGAATGGAATCAAACCAACATGTTTGTACCTGACTCTACAGTCTTCCCCTCCCCCATATTAGTCCGTCTCTGGGAAGCACACACCCAGGCTATTCTCCACATCCTCCTCACTCTCCCCCAACCAGCCATCCATCCCCAAGTCATCTTATTTCTGTGCTCTAATCCATCTCCTCCATAACGTTCTCGTGGCCGCGGCCTTAGTCCAGGCCCCGCCATCTCTCTCCAGGAAGACAGCCACAGCTTCTCAATTCCCTGTCTCCAATCTTGACTCTCCAGGATATGCTAGAGGTCAGGACCCAACCCCTGCTTCACATGTTGGCTTCTTTTCTTAGACTCCATGATTTGGCACCTACTGCCCTTTCTGCCTGGGATGCATTTTTCTCCCTCTCACTTAACCTGGTCAACTCTGGTAAATTCCTCCTTATTTAAGACTCAAGTCTGGCACCATCTCCTATGGGCAGTCTTCCTTGACTGCCTCCCCACCTAATTTAGATGTTCCTCTTCTCACGTTCCATAGCACCCTACCCTTCTCTATATTAGATGCTGAGCTGTTTCAGTAGTGAACTCTCTGCATCTTAGCCTCTCCAGCACCTGGCACAGGGACTGGCACAGAATAGATACTCGGTAAATGATTACCGAATGCAGAAGCAGAGGTGAAGCACTCTTATTCCAAAGCTACCTACTGTAGCCCTTATTGGCTTTTCTTCCTCCCTCATCCAAAGTTTTCTTCCTACAAGGATTTTTTGAGCATCAGCTTACTACTAGCCACTGTCTAGTGGGAAGGGATGTAATATAGTCTAAGACACATGTACTGCTTGCGAGAACCTTTTCATTTGAGTGGGAAGTTGAGATACTCACAAGACACTTAGAGCCACGTGGCACTCAGCCATAAGCACCAGACAGAGAGGAATGAGAAGGCTACCTTCAGTTTTCCCCACCTGGCCCTCATAGAGTCACCCCATTGCGGAACCTGATAGAAGCTCTTGTCCAGTACTCTCCTGCTGTAGATGAGGACGCTGAGGCCCAGAGAGGTAAAGTGACTCACCCACAGTCACACAGATCACTGCTGAGAGCTTCACAGAACTTGGGCCTCCCAGGAAAATGCAAAGAAGAAGGTTTGGGCACCTCCCACTTCTGCTAAGAATGGAAGAAAACCCTTAGTTAACCACCTATATTTTTAATTCCCTGCACTCTTCTTTCAAGAAGAAGTAGCTCTTTAATCAAATTATTCCTTTTTTTCTCTCTTTTCATCTATAATTGTTACTGAGCATCTCACATGCTCAAGGCACTTGTGCTAGGCACCACCGATGGTCCACAAGAGAAACTCATCCTCACTTCAGGCTGCGGGGACAAAACATATGGACACATGACGCTAACCAAGAATGCATGGGAAATGCCAAATGAGTGGAGTAGGCAGTGGAGACATTTTGCAGAAATTTCACAAGAAAATGCCCCAGTGAGAGAATTAGTCAGAAAAGCAACTCCTAGGAAGATCCCTGGGCTCAACTCCACCCCCAGCCCTGACCACCTCCCATTTGTGATTCTACTGTAACATCTGACTTCAAATGATGATCCGCGGCCCTGAAGGGTGCAGAATCGACAAAATCAGGCACAAGCTCCTCAGCAGGCTTGGGATGACCGGACTGGATCCTGACTCAGTCACTCTCAAATCCATGTGTGTATGACATGAAAGCATGTCTTTCTAAAGTCTCCTTTAAGAAAGTTTTACTATTGCAAGGGTTGAATCTGAAAAGAGTGTCTCCCTAACCCTGAGTTGGTTTTGGTTTTTTTGTAAACTATTTCACTGAAGGTTAACATACTTACAGAAAAATAAGCAAATCATAAATGTACAACTTGATGAATTTTCACAAAATAAAACACACTATGTAATAGCCACCCAGACAAAAGCAAACACACACCATTTCGTGCACTCCAGAAACCCCTCCATTCACTACTCCCAAGCTTAGTAGTATGCCATAGATTAGTTTTGCCTGATTTTGAACTTTATACAAATGGAGTCATACAGTGTGTGCTCTTTTGACTCTGAGTTCTTTCACTCAACATTATGTTCAGCTCATCCATTTTGTTCAATGGTGGAAGTTGTTCACTCTCATTGCTGTATAATATTCCTTTGTTTGGATGGACAAGACATTATTTTTCTCCTGTTGATGAGCATGTGAGTTATATCCAGTCTGGGGGCTCTTACAAATAGTGCTGCTATGAGCATTTATATGCATGTCTTTTGGTGACATGTGCATTCCTTTCCATTGAGTTATGCCCAGGGCTGGCATTGCTGGGTGTTTGCATTTTTTAAAGCTGCCTGAATGCAATATACTAGAAACAGAATAGCTTTTAGAAAGGGAATTTATGAAATCACAATTTTACAGTTCTAAGTCTATAAAAATGTCCAAAAGGCATCCAGAGAGATATCTTGGTTCAAGAAAGGCTGATGGGTCTGAAATACCTCTGTCAGCTGGGAAGGCATGTGGTTGGCATCTGCTAGGTCTCTGGCATCTCGTTTCAAAGGACTTCTCAGGGGCATTTTCCTTCTAAATCTCTAAAGGTCTTTGGCTGTGTGGACTCTGTTAGCATTGAAACTCTTTCCAAAATGTTTCCCTCTTAAAGGGCTCCAGTAAGCAATCTCACCTTGAACCAGTGGTGACATGTCTCCATGGAAACAATAAAAATTATTCCACCCAGCATATTGAATGAGGGTTAAAGGACATGGCTTTCCCGAGGTACAAAACAGTTTCAAACTAGCACACTGGATCATAGGGTTTATGTTCAACTTTAGCTGATACCATGTTTAGTTGATTTTTAAAAGACGAAGAGTAAGTACTCTATGAGACCAAAGGAAGAAAGGTTTAGTTTGTCCAGAACCTAAATTTTCTGTAGCACATAACCTAACTCAGCCTGTATGGATAGATCATTTAAACAACCCAAACACAAGGAGCCCAGCATGGTAATGACGGTTTGTAATTCTGTATATGTGGTAGTTAGGTTCAGGTGTCAACTTGGCCAGGTGAAGGTGCCTAATTTTGTTGTTGTGGACATGAGCCAATGGCATGTGAAGCTCATCTGTTGCTGATTACATCTGCAGTCAGCTAGGAGGTGTGCTGGCTGCAATGAATGATGTTTGATTCAATTTGCTGGTGCTTAGATGAGAGAGCTCAATGTAGCACAGTCCAAGTAGCTCAGCATATCTCATCTCAGCACTTGCAGCTCAGCCCAGGCCTTTGGAGATACAGAAAGAAATCATCCTGGGGAAAGTTATTGGAACCCAGAGGCCGGGAGAGAAGGCCAGCAGAGACCATCCTGTGCTTTCCCATGTAAGAATGAAGCTCAGTTGAAAGTTAACTGTCTTTCCTCTGAAGAATTATACGTTTTTAGCTCAATAAATCCCCTTTATTAAAAGCCAATCCTTCTCTGATGTGCTGCATTCTGGCAGCTTTGGCAGACTAAAACAATATAGTTTAATGCAATGTCTGGATACATCCCAGAGTATGTTGGGCAAATAATTTAAAAGTGTTGGCAAAGTGCTCTGAGGGACAGGGAAAAAACATGGAATTATTCAGCTTTACCACCAGGGAAAGCCCGATACTGTCTCAAACGTTAGGGATACCCAGTCTATAGGCCAAGCCCTTGATCTTGAGGCTTGTGCTTGAGAAGCTTATTTATGTAACAGAAAAACTTAGCCTACCTATAGTTATGCCTAACAGCTACTTCCAGCAGACCTCTTTTGTTGCTCAGATGTGGCCTCTCTCCCTCTTTAAGCCCAACTCTGCAAGTGAAATCATTACCCTTCCCACTACATGGGGCATGACATCCAGGGGTAAAAGTCTCCCTGGCAATGTGGGATATGACTCCAGGGATGAGCCTGGCCCTGGCATGGTGGGATCAACAATGCCTTCCTGACCAAAAGGGAGAAAAGAATTGTTTAACAAATAAGGTATCAGTGGCTGAGAGAGTTCAAACAGAGTCAAGAGGCAGTTCTGGAGGCTACTCTTATGTAAGCTTCAGCTAATATTGCTATTTACCATGGTTTGCCAAGCCCCAACCAAAACCATTCATGCCAAGCCTGAAGAATACTGAGGGTTTTATCTGAAATTCTAGAAAGGTTTCATGCACTGTGATTACTTTCCAGAAACCTACAACCTGCAGTTGGGTTCCTAGACCAAGTAAGTCCTGAAACCCGGAAGAGCCAGCCTCTTCAGAACATCAACCAGTTCCATTTCCCATCCCTAGTTATCAACTACCCTTCCCAACATGAAAAAGTTAGAATGAGCATAGCCCAAATACCCCTAAAGATTGGGAGAAAGATCAAAGGAGAAGGTGGAGTTATAACAGAGAGATAGGATTTAACAAATGAGTATGATTATTAAAACATTATATTGATATTTCTTTCAGTCTCCAGTGTCTTGGAGCAGATAGGAGTAAAAACCTAAAATTGTGGAATTATAGCCCACACCAAACTCTGGAATTTGTTCTACAGCTGATTGTTGCAATGTGATTTGATATTTATTATTTTTTGTATATATGTTATTTTTTACAATAAAAAAGACAGAGTAAGAGAAAAAAAATTAACTGAAAAAAGTTTTAACAACATTTTATCAAAGGGTTGTTTTCCCTCTGTGATTGCAAGATTAGATTTTTTTTTAATTAATTGGAGGAGACCCTAGATACTGTGTAGTCTAGTGTTTTTCAACCTTTGGGTTGCAATCTATAGTTGGCTTTGAAATAGTCTTCATGGGTCATGACAAGAATTTTTTAAACAGGTAAGAAAACACATCCTGAATAGTAAGCATAAATATCATTTCATGGAACTTTAGTTTCAGTTGTGGGTATGTGTGTTCTGGACCCAACTCTTAATTTACAGAGTGGGAAATATACTCAGAGACAAAGGGGATGTGCCCAAACAGAACTGGATTTAGAATCCTGATGACCTGGCTTCCAATTTCCTTCCATTCTATTTCCATCCCACTTCACCACCATCTTTGGGTGTTGAAAGATCTGATTAAAATTCCAGGTTGATGGAGCCATATCCTCGTGGTGGCCTGGCCCACCTTATTCTCGTATTCCCTGTCTCCCCAGTCAGCTGCAGAAGGGAGCCACGGCTCAGCACCCAGCTCCTTCTTACCTAGACTCTTGTAACCCAGGGGTACCCCTTTTGACCCTGTCTACTTTAGGGTCAACCAGGAATAATACAAACCTAGAAACTTAAAAGAAGAGTAGGGGAAAGGACCTGTGGTTTGACATTTTTCAGAACTTTTTTTCCCTTCGTGCGTGCTGCAAGAACACTTTTCATGTGCGAAAATCTGGAGAGGAAGCACTATAAATAGAAGGGACCGCAGGGGAGGAGGGACGTGTACTCCGAACACCTGCTTGTCTCTAAATCTAGGGCCTGGTGGGGCTTTTCTGGGGGCAGTTGGAAAGCAGATCCCCACTCCACCCCACCCTCGATTGCACCCCCAGACGGAAACTTTCCAAGCCTCTTCTTCAGCCCATGCAAACCTGGGCTGGGACCAAGACCTCCGCCTGCTGTCCCCACACCCAGCTCCAGCTTCAAAGCGGCAGGGCCAGAACCTGGGAGGAAGGGAATCCTTGCCTTGCCTTCCCTTACACATCCTACCATGGAGCTAGGTTCCTTCAGGCACTGAGCTCCCCTGTCCCCAGTGCATTCCCGCCGCCACCAGCTGGGGTTGTCTTCTTCTAACATGAGTTGGATCAGGTTTTGCCCCCAGCACAAAACTCAACTGTATCTTCCCCACATCATAGAATAAAACTCTAAACTCTCACCATTGCCCATAGATGTGGCAGATTTGTAATTTTTAAGTAGGAGTTGCTCAGACTTGGCAGTCAGGAAGGGGAGCTGCTGATCTTGAGGCTGTATTTGCATATCATGCACTGTTTACTAGACTTGCCCCAGACCTGCTTTGCTCCACCCCTGGGCTGGTTAACCTCCCATTTGTCCACCCACCCTCCCTTAGCCGGAGCCCTGGCAACTGAGCGCCTTTCATTCCTCTTGGGATATCACCCCATCCACCCCAGTGGGTGCACAGGGCCCAATACATTATTGGTGGGAGGAAGGGAAGAGATCCAAGAGGAGGGAGGGGAAGACGGTGGGAGACCAGAATCAGCAGGGGTTGAACAGTTCTCTCCCTCTGATTGCTCCATGAGAACTGGTTTTACAGTTCTCTTCTATTCTAAAATCAAGTAGTTGTTTTAAAATGGACACCAGCTTCCTTCCAGTGTCTTGTAAGCAGGGCAGCAAGCAGGTGGAAGCCAGTAAGTGCAGGGCCTGCCTTTTAGTTCCTGGCCTCGTGAAAATGAGTTTCACAGTTTTTTTGTAAACTGAGGGATAGGCCAGTGGGGCAACTGTGTAGGCTGCCAGGAGTCCCTAACGGGGCTGCAAACAGGTGGGAAATGCTCCGTCTGAGGTTAGAAGGGAGCTTCTGGTGAGGTGATCCAGTAGGGAGTGAGTCCCCAGGAGGGCTCTTGAGTGCAAACAGATGGGAGGGCCTGATTAGCCCAGAGAGTTGGTTTAGCTGAAAGTGCGTGTAATTTGGCTCAGTTTGAGCCAAAGCTAAGTTGTTTAAAGCCATAAAACTGCTCAACCTCAATTTGTAGGACATAATCTCAAAGAATATCTTTTTGTAGCATGGGCTTTTGGTCTACTTGGTGCACCTACCTGCTTGACCTGCCTCTGTGCACATGGCAGGCCAGTCCTGTCTGCCGCTTCTAAGGCTACTTATAAGGCAGATCTCTTAGTCACATGTTTCTCTCTTTCCTTCCTTCCTTCCTTCCTTCTTTCCTTCTCTCTCCCTCTGTCTCTTTCACTCTCTCTCCTTCTTTTTCTCACTCTCTCTCCCTCCCTTCCTTTCCTTCTGTCCTTCCTTCTTGCTTTCAACAGTTTTATTGGTATTCCTCATACCATAGAAGACACCCGCTTTAAGTGTGATTCAGTGATATTTAGTAAATTTAGTGCTGTATAGCCATTATCACAATCCAGTTCTACATTTTCATTATCCCGCAAAGATCCCTTGTGTCCATTTGCAGCCATTCCCTGTTCCACCCCAGCCCCAGCCAACCTCGAATCTGCTTCCTCTAGATATGGATTTGCCTTTTCCAGACATTTCCTATAAATGCAACCATACACTATGTAGTCTTTTGTGCTTGGCTTATTTGACTTAGCATAATGTTTTTGAGGTTCATGTTCTACCATAGATCAGTAGTTCGTTCCTGTTCATTGCTGAATAAGTTTCCCAAGGTTTGATTTTTAACCAACTGGGAGAGAAGACAGTTTTACTCATGTAGAAATCATTCCTTCCTCCAAGGACCTACCCGAATGGGAAGTTGGCCCAGCTGAAGCTCCCATGACTGGGAGATTGAGAGAGCATCACATCATCATGAATGGAGACTCAGAGAGCTGACTTGTCCCAATCTTAATAAATTGGATGAAAAAAATTAAAAAAATTTCTCAGTGGGATAGAGTGAAGATCAGACACCAATAACCATTTTGGTCAAATGAAAAAAAAATGTTTGTTTTCTAATCTCAATTGTATATTGTGCCAGTTTAAATCTATTATGTACTCCCAGAAAAGCCATGTTAGTCCTGATCTTATCTTTTGGGGGGCATCCATTTCTTTTAACCCTGATTCAACATTTCTGATACATTGCATTCCAGCAGCTTAACAAGTTAATACATATATGTTGGAAAAGACCTAACTTAGTAGCACTTTGGGGAGCAGAAAGGAATAATAGAAGAGCCCTGGATTAGAAGAGAAGATCTGAGGGCTACACATTAGCCTCACCCAGGTAAGTTTTAAAAATCCCAATGTCCAGGCCACCCCTAGACTAAAGAAATGAGAATTTCTAGGGGTGTAGATTATCCATCAGTATTTTTTCGATCTTCTCAGGTGATTCCAGCATGCAGCCAAGGTTGACGACAGTTGCACTAAATGGTTACCAGGCACCTAAAGTAACTGGCCGAACTTTAGAAGGAGGGAGAGTCCCATGACCTTCCTATCTGTGAATGCACCAAGGCTAATGAGGTGGGGAGTCTCTGGTCTCCCCACAACAGCCCCACACCAACCGCTTCTTCTTGAAGGCCCCTCTGAGGGTGTGGCCATTCTCCTTCTGCTTCTTCACTCTGGCCCCAATGCTGACCCCACAGGCAAGGCCTGGTGCCAGCACTGTGGTGCAGCCCCAACTGTAAACTGAGCCTCTAACCACAGCTTCCCCTGGGGGAGACAGACAAGGCCAGCTTGTCACAAGACTAAAAAGGCTGGTCCTTATAGAAAACTCCTGAAGAAAATGTCCCCCAAAAGTAGTCACAATAACAGTTGGATAAGTATACGTCTAGACTTTTTTCCACGCATTTACTTCTATGTGTAAGTACACAAAAGCACAGGTTTTATTTTGTTTTAAAATAAATGAGATTATGCTCTACATATTGTGTTGACTGAGGCAGGGCAAGATGGTGGTATAGGGAGGCATGGGATCTAGTTTGCCCTCTGAGGCAGCTAGTAAATAGCCAGAAACTTTCTGGAACAACTGTTTGGGGGCTTCTGTAACCAGATGCACATTGTACACCAACCAGGAACAAGTGGAAGGGCCAAGCAAAGAACTGTACGTAAACTGTTCCACACTGTGGAGGCTGGTGCCTCTCCTTTACTTGCACAGCAAGCTAACTTGAACCTCCTCCTGAGGGGAAACAGAAGCCCTCTTTACTAGGAGCAAGGGAAGGAGAGCTCAGTCAAGCTCCGATTGCAGATTTGATTAACAAATTTGGACTGCAGAATACTAGCTCTGAGCACACATAAATCTACAATGCAAGCAAGAAATAAGTTTGGAGATTTATATTAGCCCCACCCCCAGTGGGGAGGAGGCAGGACTGACAAGAAATTAAAACAAGCAAACAGAGGTTTCTGGAGTGGGCTGAGCTCAGAATACTGAAAAGGGCTGTGCACCAAAAAAGGGGGCACATAGAGCTGGATGCCAACTCCAGTTCTTGATTGGTGAACCCAGGGGGCTGGGGACTGGCTTTGGAACTGAACTTTCTCTCTCTCTCTCTCTCTCTTATCCTCTCTCTCTCTCTCTCATCCTCTCTCTTTTTTGCAGCCCATTAAAGAAAGCATTAGGTATTCTTGGTTTTCAGCCCTGCCCAGGCAAGGGTGAAATTTAGGAATGATTGAGAGACAAAGTCACTAATCAGGTAGAGAAGATAATCCCTAAAGGGCTTATCTTCCTCAAGAAAAAGGGAGGGCATGTCCCAGCACAAGTGGCAGCTCCCATTCAGAGAATTTAGCCCCCAAGAACTTGGATGTCTGCAACAGTTTCAACCTACACAAAGTGGAGGCCAGACTGTCCCAAACATGCTCCTGGCAAGCGGGGAGGGAGTATGTTTGGAAGTCTTGTAATTTTTCCAGCCTGCAGGGAACAGGGGGCTGAAGAGCAGCTCCTGCCTGTGCCCCCCCCCAAAAAAAAGTGGGGTGGGGCAAGGCCCAGCACAGATAGTGACTATTATATAGAGAATTCAGACCCCCGGAGTTGGAAAACAGAACTGGTTTAAGCCCACAATCAGCCACAGCCTCTGTTTCAAACACTCCCCTGGCAGGGACAGGGTCTGCTGAGAATAAAAGGCACGGTACCACTTTACCTTGGTGAAATGAAGGATATAAAGAAGACACTGCGCCACCATAAAGGAGAATTTGAAAGCTTGCAAAAACAAATTGGCAGAATTTGTGGGAATGAAAGGGACATAAGATGAGATGAAAAACACAGTGAAGACTTACAACAGCAGATTTGAAAAGGCAGAAGAAAGTATTAGCAAACTAGAGGACAGGACATCTGAAATCCTACACACAAAAGAACAGACAGGGAAAAGAATGGAGAAATATGAGCAGGCTCTCAGGGAATTGAATTGACAACATGAAGCACATGATATATTGTTATGGGTGTCCCAGAAGGAGAAGAGAAGGGAAAAGGGGCAGAAAGACTAATGGAGGAAATAATCACTGAAAAATTCCTACCTCTCTTATAAAAGACATAAAATTACAGATCCACAGAGAACAGATTCAAATAGACTACTCCAAGATACTTACTAATCAGATTGTCGAATGCCAAAGACAAGGAGATAATTCTGAAAGCAGCAAGAGAAAAGCAATTCATAACATACAAGGGAAGTTCAAAAAACTAAGTGTGGATTTTTCAACAGAAATCATGGAGGCAAGAAGGCAGTGGTATGATATATTTAAGATACTGAAAGAGAACTTTTTGCCAACCACAAATACTATGTCCAGCAAAACTATCCTTCAAAAATGAGGGAGAGTTTAAAATATGTACAGATAAACATATACTGAGAGAGTTCATGAACAAGAGACCTGCTCTACAAGAAATACTAAAGGAAATACTACAGGGAGATATAGAAAGACAGGAAAGAGATGTTTGGAGAAGATGTAGAAATGAAGATTAACAGTAAGAATAATTAAAGGGGTAAAAAGAGAGAAAAAAATAAGATGTGACATATAGAATCCAGAGGACAAAATGGTGGAAGAAAGTACTGCTGTTACAATAATAACGTTAAATGTTAATGGATTAAACTTCTCAATCAAATGACATAGACTGGCAGAATGGATAAAGAAAATGGGATCCATCCATATGCTGTCTACAAGAGACTCACTTTAGACCCAAGGACAAAAATAGGTTGAAAGTGAAAGATTGGAAAAAGATATTTCACATAAACAGCCAGAAAATGATGGGGGTAGCCACACTAATATCATACAAATTAGACTTCAAATGTAGAACGATTAAAAGAGACAAAGAAGGAAACTATGTATTAAATAAAAGGAACAATTCATCAAGAAAAAATAACAATAACAAATATGTATGCACTGAGTCAGAGTGCCCTAAAATACATGAGGCAAACACTGACAACACTAAAGGGAGAAGTAGACACCTTTACAATGATAGTTGGAGACTTTAACACATATTATGTTAATGTTTGTTTTCAATATATTACCGAGAGCATTCCATGTCAGACTTATAGCTCTGCCACTGTTTTAAAACAGCTGCCAAATGTAACATATCATTATCCATTATCCATTTAGTCATTCCTCTATTGATGATAATGTACGTTGTCCTCAGCATGTTTTTGCTCTTAAAATGATGTTTCTGTGAGCCTCCTTGAATATATACTCTTGTTCATATGTTAACTTTTAGATCTTTGGAAGTGGAATATTTGGGAATTCTGGTCTCTCTATTTGGCTCTGTTCTTCTATTTGTGTTCCAGTGCTGGTTTTAACTATTTTAACACTATTACCAGTGGTTTCATTCTTGCTTCTATTATGGACTTTGTTGCTGTTGTAAGTCCCTTTTCCCCTTACATTTTCTAACCAGTGATAGTCAGTAATTAAGAAAGGCATTGATTTTATATGTTGCTCTTATACAAACCATCTTACCAGACTCTTATATTCATTTTTCATTTGATGTCTCTGATTTTCTAGGTGGATATTCTGCAAGATGTGACTATTTTGCTTCTTTCTCTTTTTAGTCTTCATGCCCCTTTCTTTTTTTCTTATTTTACTTTATTGGCACAGAATTACATTACATGGTCGAAGAGTAGCAATGATGGAGACATCCCTGCTTCTGATTTTTACTATTGTTTGTCATGTTCCTAGTAAATGCCAGGAGTTAAAGGAATATGACCTTCTGTGCCTGGATTCCAAAAGCATTTGTCAAAGGTATTCATCTTTATCAAATGCTCTTATTATCTATTAAGATAACTATATGGCTCAATGCAGTGAATTACATTGTTAAATTCCCTAATAATGACTTATTCTTCCATTTGTTGAGATAAACTTACTAGCCATGAACCATTTGTGTCTAACCATGAATCCTGTCTAGCTTCTGTTGGCTCTCTCAGCTCCTGGTGTCTCTTGTAGCTTCTACATTTCTAGACATCTGTGTCTGCATCTGTATCTGGGGTTTCTCCAAAATGTTTCCCCTTTAAAGGTCTCTAGAAAACTAATCAAGACATCAAATGGGTGGAATCACTTCTTATCTAATCAAAAGGCCACATCCACAATGAAATGCGCCACATCTCCATGCAAGTAATCTAATCAAAAGGTCATGCCCGCAATTGAGCAGATCAATCACCACGGAAACAATCTAATCAAAGGTTTCCATCCTAAACATATTGTTTGGGTCTGGCCCCACAAGATTAGATCAGGATTAAAACATGGCTTTTCTAAGGTAAATAGTTTCAAACTGGCACAAAACCATTGGGACATGCAGGTAGTTCAGTGGTAGAATTCTCACATGCTATGCAGGGGACTAGGGTTCAATTCCAAGCCCACACACTCCAAAAAACAAAAAACCCACTGACCCTGGTATAATAAGATGGAAGAAATTTTACTCATATAAATTAAATCCTGAGAGTTCTAGAGATGTTTGTAAGAAATACTTTGATAAGTAGCTTGAAATTGTTAAACTGTCTACCCAAGGAGAATGTAGACAGCTGGGATGAGCAAGCCTGGGGCACAGCTGAACTGTCTGTGGAATAAAAGGAGATGAATCAAAGGTAGAAAGGGGAAAAAGGGGAAAGTCCTGTGCTACGCATGAAAGAAAGGAGAAAAAGAAAAGAAACTAACTCGGGCATTGGGCAAACAAGTAGGACCTTTTGAAGAAATGGAAAGTCTACTTGGAAATCTGACATTGTTTCCCATGGTAATCATTTCATGCTGGAGCCCCCTACACTGCTCAACTTTGGGCAACTGGATTCTGGGAGAGCAGTAAAAAGGGCTGAGTTCTCCTGGAAGCATCATGTTGAGTGAAATAAGCCAGACACACAAAAAAATATTATATGATTCTATGTATGTGAAATAGCTTGTCTAAGCAAATTCTTAGAGATCGAAAGTAGATCAGAGATTACTAAGTGCTGAGGGAGAAGGAATGGGGAATTCCTGCTGAGAGGATGTAAGATTTCTGTTTGGGGTGATGAAAAGGTTTGGTCATGGTTGGTGGTGATGATAGCATAAATAATTTTGTGAATGTAATTAATTCCATTGAATTATACACTTAAAGATAGTTAAAATGGGAAATTTTGTGTTATATATGTGTTACCACAATAAATATTAAGGAAAAAAAAAAGTAATGTTCTTTTTACAGATGAAAAGAGGAAACCTGACTTCCAGGTTATGCCGAGATTAGGGAAATGACGGGCCCTAACACCTGAGCCAACTGGGAATTGTAGGGTGACACAGCTAAGTACAATGTGGGAGATAGAGAGTCTAGTCCAGAGGTTCTTTTTTTAAAAAAAATGTTTTTATTGAGAAATTTTCACACACATATAGTTCAACCATAGTATACAATCAATGGCTCAAATATCATCACATATATAGTTATGTATTCATCATCATGATCATTTTTAGAGCATGTGTCTCACTCCAGAAAAAGAAATAAAAAGAAAAAAAACAAAACTCATACATCCGATACTCCTTATCCCTCCCTTTCATTGATACCTGTATTTCAATCTACCCAATTTTTTACACTTTATCCCCTCCCTATTACTTATTTATTTTTTAACCATAATTTTTTTTTTACTCCTGTGTCCATGGAGAAAAGGAGCATCGGGCACAAGTTTTTCATAATCACATGGTCACACTGTAAAGCCAAATAGTTATACAATCATCTTCAGGAATCAAGGCTACTGCACACAAAAGAATAGAGACTGTATGATTCCACTTTGATGACCAGCATAAAGGTATAATCAGAGGCTTATAATACGGAACATAGGGGACTTAGAGCTGCTACATAGAAGCTAGAAATGGGTGGACCATTAGCTAACGAGGCTGAACTCCAATGTAAGGGAATAGATAGGAGCAAAGGTGGTTCTCTAGTGGGTCTAGAAGTAATATTACCATATTGAAGATGAACAAGATTGAAAGGGGTTGTATAGACCTACGTGTCCCACTGACTCACACTAGAAATTTGAACTCTCCCAAGAATTACTTCAAAGATATGATTCTTGTATATACAGTGTTTAAGTCCAGGGTATGGAGGAAAACTGCTACTGCATGCTATGAGCTATGTTCAAAAGGAAACCATCAGCACTACCACAGCAACAGCAGAGGTAAATAACGGGGGGAGGGACAAGAGTTAAGAGGAGGTTTAGATTTCCTGTTTGGCGAGGGTGTGTTTATTGATATTCTTTCTCTTGGAAACAATGAAATTATCTAAAATTGAGAGTGTTGATGGACTGTGGACTTTGGGCCTTCTACTTGATGCCCAATGAATGCAGGTGGCTGAAGGATGCACTGACAGAGAAGTAGATTGATGAATGATGGTGCTTACTTATGAACGAAGGCTGTGATGCTACAAAAAGGAACAATGTCATGAGGCATGCAACGATGTGAATGAACATGTGGGACATTTGGTGAGACAAAATAAGCCAGAAAGAAAAGAACAAAAATGATATGGTCACCTTTAGAAAATGCTTATAAGAAAACAGGGGCCTAAATTATAAACTTTTAGAGCAGACATATTAAGTCCAGAGTGGAGATTATTATTTCTGGATTTTGAGAGGCTGTTTTATATATATATATAACCTGATACTTAGAGATAAGAACGAAGCTGAACAGGTTGGGGTTAAGGTAATTCAGAACATAGGGTTAAGGAACACAGTGTCTATATTTTAGAACAAAACATACTCTTTGAGACCAATGGAAGAAAGATTTATTTGGTCTGGAATTGAAATTTTCTATAGTGTGCAATCTATCTGTATAGCTCATTTGAACAATTGAAACACAGGGAACACAGAATAACAAAGAAGTCCTTCAATCTGTATAGATTATTGTAATGCCTGGATACACCCTACAGTATGTTAAGCAGATAATCAAAAAGTATTGGAAAAGTCCCCTGAGGGATGGGAGAAAATATGGAACTATTAAACCTTACCATCAGGGAATCCCCTGATACTGTGTCAAACTTTAGGGACAACTGAATCAATAGACCATGCCCTCAATCAGGAGGCTTACTCTTCTGAAGCTTATGTAGGTAGTGGAGAAGCTTAGACTACCTATAGATATGCCTAAAAGTAACTTCTGGAGGACCCCTCTTTTGCTCAGAAGTGGCCTCAGTCTCTCTAAGCCCAACTCTGCAAGTGAAATCATTGCCCTCCCCCCTACATGGGACATGACATCCGGGGTGAAAGTCACCCTGGTGATGTGGGAGATGACTCCCAGGGATGAATCTGGCACTGGCACTGTGGGATCAACAATTCCATCCTGACCAAAAGGGGGAAAAGAAATGTAATTAATAAAGTATCAGTGGCAGAGAGAGTTCAAATAGAGTCAAGAGGCTACTCTGAAGGTTGCTTTTATGCAAGCTTCAGTTAGACCTTGCTACCTATCATATCTGCCAACCCCCCACCAGGGCCATTCCAGCCAATCATAAAGAATGCCTTGGGCAATATATAAGATCCCACAAGGGTTCCATGGGCTAGCTAACTTTCCAGAAACCTACAACCTCCAAATGGGTCCCTGGTCCAGATAAACCTAGCCCAACCTCTCCAGAACATCTGATAGTTCCATCTTCCTACCTCAAATTAGTGACAGACGCTTCCAATATCAAAACTTTAGAATTGCCATAGCCCAAACACCCCTAAAAAGAGGGATGGAAAGATCAGAGGTGATGGTGGAGTTATACAGAGAAGAAAGGATTTAACAAATGAATATGAATGCTGAAACATTAAATTGATATTTCTTTCAGTCTCCAGTATTTTAGAGCAGCTAGAAGTAAAAACATAAAATTGCGAAATTGTAACCATGTCAAAGTCTGAAATATGTTCAACAACTAATTGTGGTTCTGTGCCTTGAAATTTATAGCTTTTTTGTATATATGTTATTTTTCACAAAAAAAAAAGAAGAAAAAAAGTCGATTGTGATGATAAAAAAGTATTTAAGCCTCTAGCCTCCTATATTCTGGAGCAGCTAGAAGAAAAAATCTGAGAGGATCTCATGGTAGCCCATGACAAACTCTGGGATCTGTCCTGTAGGTACTTGTTGGAGAGTGCTTTGAAAACTATTGCTTTTTTATAAAAAATAAAGTTAAAAAAAAAAAAAAAAAGAATCGAGGCTACTGAAGTCCAGAGGTTCTGAGTTAAGTGGAGTACGGCAGTCTGGGAGAGAATTCAAGGGTTCCGTGAACTTAAGTGGGAAAAGTAATGTATGTTGATTTTCGCTCACCTCTAACTGAAATACAGCTCAGCCTTCAGTTGTGAACATAGATAACGCTCACTTAGTATGTTCAGAACCAGGAAAAATAACAGAAATCTTCCCACCACAGTTCACTTGTTGTGGAAATCTCAAAATCTCATGCTCATTGCTACCTCAAAATCACAGCACAAATAGGCCCACCCTCCTGGAAGTCAGAAAGAGCGCTGGTGGCTTTGGATCCTAAAGACCAGACTGAAAACCAGGGAGAGGTGTCCCATCTGTGGCCTTTGATATTGGCATTCAATCCAGCAAACACTTACATACTTCCTTATCTGAGCACATTTTCTGTGCTGGACACTAAGTACAAAGATGAGCAAGACAGAGACCTTGTCTGGAAGAACTTGGAGGCTGAGAAAAGACAACCAGAATACAAAATAATTCATTCTATGAGGCTACAGAGCAGGGGGTGGTGGGGCCAGAGGTTTCTCACGGGAAGCGGCATTTGAACTGTTTTTTAAGGATTTATTGAGAAGTGTGCACAGGGACATAGGACTTTCCTTGAACCAGGAAACTCCCTCGCCAAGGGCATGTGTGTCTCAGTTTAACATTCAGAGGAGCAAAAAGCAGAAATCCCCCCTGGGCTGTGTGACCAAAACAGGAAACTACCCAGGAGCCCTCTGCAGAAGTCAGGCGGGAGTTCCCAGGAACCAAGTGGACATTCTCACCGGAAGGCCGTCTGGGTGAAGCCCCCCCATCTGTCTGACCAGCCCTCCGCCCCTGCTCTTGGGTGGAAGCTCCAAGTCTGGTTTCTTTACTGGTGAATCCCAAGCAGTAGATCAGTGGCTGGCTCAGGGGGTTGCCTAATGGAGAAGTAAATGCAGCTGGATCTTTCCAGAACTGACGGGGGCAGCTGGATAGGCGGGCCAGGCCCTCTGCTGCCTCTTGTCTGGCATTTTTACCTCCAGATAGCCGTGGTGCCTGCACTCTAGATAACCCGAAGAGTCCCCAGGAGCTGCCGGGAGTTGGGAACTGCCTCACAGCGTTGAGTAGGTGAGCGACCCAGCACGGGGACCACTCCGATGTGACTCTCTCCCTGCCCTCTTCCAGCAGTGCCAGGTGTTGTCACATGAGTCTGCAGATCCTAAGTGTGTCTGCGCTGCCTGGCTGAGGGGTCGCTTTCCTCAGAGTCATGAAATGGGCAGGAGGGATCAGTCCCCGGACGAGGGAGCGTGGGACTGTACAGAGGTGAGCTCACATCAGCAACCGAAGATGGTCCGGTCTGGCCCCGGTCAGTGAGTGACAAATGCAGAACATTTCTGCAGGCCCGTCTCTGTTCCCCACTGCGATCTCACGCCGCAAATCTTTTCAATGGGCTCTGGGTGGTGACCACAGAGAAGGAATAAACAGAAATGCAGGCCAGAGTCATAGGTCAGAAAGCCCTGGTGACTCAAGAATGGGCTGTTTGGCCACCTCATCGCTTACTAATAAAACACAGGGTTTCAGAGCTTGAATTTCCCAATAGCAAGGTCTGCTCCTTGCTGATGTCAGAGAGCACACACATTACAGTAAACAGATGTTTGAAAATGCAGATTTTGCAAATGAGAGAACCACACATCCTAACTCAGGATAAGTGGCTAATGTCTGCAGTGAGGGTAGTGGGTTTTGGGTGTTAAAAAAGAAACCCAAAACCTCATGCAATGCCTTGGACTTTCACCAGGTTTATTAGAAATGTGCCTGTCCCTACAGCACGAAAAGAGTCATAAAAATAAGTTCAGCCTTAAAGTTTCATAAGCTACTTGGCAGCCAGTCTTTAAGCTGTAAATACATTTCACTTATTAACTAGAAATACCTGAGAATATGGAAACTGTGCCCAATTCCAACTGTCCCCTCCAGCTCACTCAGCCATAGATTGCTATGCAGATAATCATCTCAAGCTGGGCTCCATTTAAATAAAACCAAATTTCCCTTCGTTTCCTGCGAAAGTCTTGGCAGTTTGTTGAATTTCCAAAATGAGAGTGAGGGGTTGCCAAAAATCCCTTGCGAAGTTGGGGTTGGGTGACAACACCTACCATCTCCACCCTGCCTCACATTGCTAGTTCATGCTTCACAGGGCCGTATCCCCTGGGGGCGGCCAGGAAAACCAGGGGGTGGGGGGACCAGGCTCTGCAGTTACATAGGCAGGTCGTTTAACTCACTGGGCTTTGTTTCTTCCTCTGGGAAATGAGAATTACAGTATCCACCCTCTCAGAGGACCTTTATGAGAATTAGGGGAGTGATGTATGTATGTACTGTGTCTGTATGTTCTTTCCCTCCCCCACCCCCCCATGGGAAGGACTGTGGCTTCTATGTCTACCAATCGCCTAGTGTAATTCTGCACACATTGAAATCTGAATAAATGTATATTAATTAATAGATTTCCTGGTCTCAACCTGTATCCCACGCAGCTGGGACTGTCTTTGATGAATGTGAACTTTAAAATTATTTTTCTAAATGGAAGCAGCCCAAGCGTCCATCAACAGATGAGTGGATTTTAAAAATGTGGTCTATCCATTCGATGGAATATTATTCTGCCATAAAAAGGAATGATGTCCAATACATGCTACAATATGGATGAGCCTTGAAGACATCATGTTGTGTGGAATAAGCCGGACACAAAAGTGCAAATGATGTATGAGTTCATTGTTATGAAATAATAAAATGGACAAATTCATAGAGTCAGAAACAAGAATTCAGGTTCCCAGGGGCTGGGGGAGGGGGAGGGACTAGGGAGTTAATGCTTCGTTGGGACAAAATTTCTGTTTAGGGTGATGGAAAAGTTTTGGTAACAGATGGTGATAATGACAGCACAACATTGTGATGTCACCAACATCACTGAATTATATATTTGAATGTGGTTAAAAAGGGAAATTTTGGGTTGTATATATGTTACCAGAATAAAATTTTTTTTAAATACCATAGAACTGCTCAATACAAACAGTAAACCTTAATATGAACTATGGACTACAGTTAATAGTATAATTACAATAATATTCTTTTACCAATTGTAACAAAGGTACCACACTCATGCAAAGTGTTAAATAACAGGGAAAGCTGTGTGGGAGGGGTTAGTTACATGAGAGCTCTATTTTCTGCATGATTTTTCTGTAAACCTACAACTTTTCTAATAAAAAAATATTTTTTCTGATTGGAAAGGTAATTAATGCTCACTGTAGAAAGTTTGAATATATATTCAGGTATAATGAAGAAAATAAATATTATAGCCAACTGCAACATCCAGAGATAACAAGAGACTACTATTTTATAGCATTTCCCTCCAGTCTTTTTCTCTATGCATCTATATATACCCAAACTGTTTTCAACTGCCTGAGAATTCGGTGGTAATTGTCCCAGAGCACCTGTTCAGCTTCTAAAGCCTCAAAGAAAAGAATTAAAGTAGAGTCAAATTTAATAGGGTTTTTCTCTCTAAATAGATGAAGTATTTGTATATATTGGAACCTGTCTCACACTTCTACCTTGCAGCTAGCAAAATCTGCTCCTGTATTGAAAAAAACAACTGAGAAAGCACTGCCAGATAATCTAGAGAAAAGAATCTCTCTGGGTTTCTTGGCAACTTGTTCTATGCTCTGTTGTTTGGTTGAAGAAATGCAGTAATCATAGTTTTATTCATGTCGAAGGGAAACTGATGGCAGGTTCCTAGAGCACACAGTTAATGCCTACTCTGTTTCCAGATCAAGATTTCACAAAGGAAATTTAAGGGAAGGCCACTTGTGGCCAGCACCTGTGTACCTCTCAATTGTCTAATCACTGCTAATTCATTACTTCGCCAAGGGCCAAACACGGGCACCAACCCATGAGGTTAAGTGGGTTTGCAAATCTGGGCAAATTAATCTGAGCCAAAGCATTTTTTCAGAATAAGAATGCAAAGATATGCAAAGACATTTATGGAGTCCAGTCGAGTGGCAAAGCCCCTTTTCTGATGTGGGACGTGTCCATCATTTTTACTCCGCAAGAATAAACAGAACTATGGTTTCCTTGCTTTGAACAGGCGATTCTGATGCCATTCCAGGAGGTGAAATATTTCCATGACTTTGTGCCCTTCCATTTCTGTGCTGAGGAGTCTGACTGCCCCTCAGATATATTCGGAGGGTGTGTAGGTGTGCGTTTCTGCATGCGGACAATGTGTGTGAGTTTGTGTATTTGCTTATGTGTATAGAAAAGGGATGGAAAGAGAGAAACACTCAACCGTGCACAATTTCTTCTTGGCCAGATCTAACATTTAAAACTCTTTGGTCCTGAGAACATCTGCTTCACAGATTTCTCTCCACAGTATTTATACTCTACCCTTTACCCTGAAATGCACACTAAATTATTAGAATATGTTTGTGTGTGTTGTATATATATATATATGTACGTGTACACACACACACACACACACACAGCTTTGCTTAGTGACCACCGAGTATGCAGTAAGTTACAGTTATCATTATTATTGTTGTTCAGATGAGAGTCTGGCCTTTAGAATTGCACGTGAACAAAAACAGAGATCCCAGGAGCACAGACCCTAAAATACCTAGGAGGTCGCCCTTCCTTTTTATGTAAGGCCGGTGTGTGTTGCTGTCTGAGGGGAAAGCTCTGAGCTGCCATTCCCATCACCGAGTTGGAGCGCATGCCCCTAGTGGTGAAAAAGTGGCATGACAGGTGACTGGTCTGGCCTGAAAATATTTCCTTTGTGTGAATGCCGGTTTTCCCTCTTATTATCATTGTCATTGTTATCACTACCCTTTCTACTGGCTGGCTATTATTATCCAGGAGGATGATATAAGCCATATATTCTGATTCTGCTGAGCACCTTACATACCTTACCTCACGTAATACTTATAACAACCCTCTGGAGTAGCTTTTCTTTTCACGGCCATTCAGAGCAGAGAGCAGTAAGTTACAGCTCAGAGAGGTTAAGTAATTTGCCTAGAGTCACACAAATTGTAAGAAATGTTTTCTGCCCCAGGCCTTAAGCTCATGTTCTTAACCATTCCCCCACAACACGAAAAGCATCATTAGAGCATTGTTACTCACACATGAGTTCCTTGGGTCCCTTTAAAAGAAAATACTTCTTTCTGTATCACTGCAAATCGAAATTTCATTTTGACAACACTGGGTTGAAAGTAAAACCCTGTAGCTACAGGCCCTCCCTGGGCACAATTGGCACCAAGGCAGACCCTGCACGGAGTACTGGGGCTTTTCTATACTGTTCCCTCCAGTTGACCCAGAATAAGCATATTCACTTTTTATTAGATTATCACAGAAATTAGTGCATAACTAAATTTAATTCTCAGGAGACATATGGACAATGTACTGCCTTCCTCCATCAGCTCAGCCAACAATTTATTAATAGAATACAGCTTGATAAATAATGGTTTAGAATATGGGTAAAGAATAAAGCTGCTTTGATTACTGTGGTTTTGTAATAAGTTTTCAAGATGGCTTTGACTAATTCCAGTTTAAGTTTGGAATCCATATAAATTTGATGATTGGCATTTTCATTTCTGTAAAGAAGCATGATGGAATTTTGACTGGGATTACCATATGAACTGGCAATCCCACTTCTAAATACACACCCAAAAGAACTGAAAGCAGGACTCAAAGAGATATTTACACACTAACGTTCCTAGCAGCATTATTATGATTGCCAAAAGATGGAAGCAACCCAAGGTTCATCAATAGGTGTTGGATAAATAAAATGTAGTATGTACATACAATGGAATATGATTCAGCCATAAAAAGCAATGAAGTCCTGATACATGTGACTGCATGGATGACTAAAGAACATCTGGGGCAATATATAAGATCCTACAAAAGTTCCATGAGCTAGGCTAACTTTCCAGAAACCTACAACCACCAGATGGTTTCCTAGGCCAAATAAGTCCTGAAACCCAGAAAGGCCAGCCTCTCCAGAACATCAATTAGTTCCGTCCCCCATCCCATATTATTGATGGCCCTTTCCAACTTGAAAAAGTTAGCATGGGCATAGCCCAAATACCCCTAAAGACTGTACGGAAAATCAAAGGAGAAGGTGGAGTTATAATAGAGAAGATAGGATTTAACAAATGAGTATGATTGCTGAATCATTATATTGATATTTCTTTTAGTCTCCAGTGTCTTGGAGCAGTTAGAAGGAAAAAACTAAAATTGTGAAACTGAAAATCATACTAAACTCTGAAATCTGTTCTATATCTAATAGTTGTAGTATGCTTTGAAATTTATTGCTTTTTGTACATATGTTATTTTTCACAATAAAAAAAAGAAATTTTGACATGCCAAAATTTATATTTTTTGTTTCATAATCTCTAATAATCAGTTTATTCGAACAGCATAATTACGTGGAATCTTGAATACAGAGTGAGCTCTTGCTGATTTGTACAGGTCAGTGTGATGGCCCAATACATCCCACAGTAATCTTGGCAGAGAACAAAAAAGTATTTGCAAAGCCCCCTGGAGGAACTGGGGAGAAAGAAGGAAATATTTGACTTCCCCCATCTGGGGAATTCCTGATATTCTCGAAAGCATTGGACACAACCAATTTAATAGGCTGAGCCCTCAATCTTGGGGCTTGCCCCTCTGAAACTTACTCCTGCTAAGAAAAAGTTAAGATTGCTTATAATTATGCCTAAGAACCACTCCCAGAGAACCTCTTTTGTTGCTCAGACGTGGCCTCTCTAAGCCAACTCAGAAGGTGAACTCACTGCCCTCCCCCCATGACTCCTGGGAATGAGCTGGGACCTGGCATCATGAGATTGAGAAAACCTTCTTGACCAAAACAGGGAAGAGAGAAATGAGACAAAATAGGTTTCAGTAGCTGAGAGATTTCAAACAGAGTCAAGAGGTATCCTGGAAGTTATTCATTTTTTTCTAAAAATTTTTTTTTCACAATTCTGGCAGTCAGAAGCCCAAAATCAAGATGTTGGCATGATTACTTAGTTCCTTCTGGAGGTTCTGAGGCAAAATCTGTTCCATGTCTCTCCCTTAGCTTCTGGTGGTTGCCTGCCATCCTTGGCGTTTCTTGGCTTATAGATGCATCATTCCAATCTCTGTCTCTGTTATCACGTGGTATTCTCCATGTGTGCCTATGTCTTCACATGGTATTCAATTTCTGTCTGGAGACTACTCTTATGCATTATACAGATATCCCCTTTTAGTTAAGGTACTGGAGAGGCTGAATGGAAGTGCCTGAAAATGTAGAGCTGTATTCCAGTAGCCATGTTTCTTGAAGATGATTGTATAATGATATAGGTTTTGCAATGTGACTGTTTGTGAAAACCTTGTGTCTGATGCTCCTTTTATCTACCTTGTCAACAAATGAGTAAAACATATGGAACAAAAATAAATAATAGGGGGAACAAATGTTAAAATAAATTGAGATTGAAATGCTAATGATCAATGAAAGGGAGGGGTAAGGGGTATGGTATGTAACAATTTTTTTTTCTGTTTTTGTTTTATTTCTTTTTATGAATAGATGCAAATGTTCCAAGAAATGATCATGATGATGAATATGCAACTATGTGACGATATTGTGAATTACTGATTATACACGTAGAACAGAATGATCAAAATAGGAATGTTAGCGTTTGTTTGGTGTTTTTTTGGTATTTAAAAAAAGAAAAAAGAAAAGAAATATTGGCATGCCGGTATGCTACAGTGGAGCGTGGTCTGCCCAAGGGGCAAGTGAGGCATATCCTGACTTCCCCCGACTGGGACCCACAGGCTTTGGATCTCATAGATTCTTTATCTGCTGATGAAAACAAGAAAAAAGAAGACATTTGGGGGGCAAAGGATGGAGTAATACCATTTTTATATGCAGCAGTTCTAAAAGTTGCCTCTTTACTACAAGGAATTAAAACTCAATTCTTTTTCCCTTAAATTGGGCCAGTCATCCTGTTTTCATCTTTACCTGGCGTGCTAGTTTGAATCTGTGGTGGGCCCCAGAAAAGCCGTGTCCTTCACCCACATTCACTACTGCTGGCTGGGAGCTTTTTGATTCTTCCCACGGGGATGTGACCCATCTAATTGTGGGTGGTAACTTTTGATTAGATGACTTCCATGGAGATGGGACTCCACTCACTCCAGGTGGGTCTTGATTAGTTTACTGGAATCCTTTAAAAGAGGAAACATTTTGGCGAGAGTCCCTTTTTAGAGCCACGAGAACCACAAGAGCCCATGCAGGTACCTTTGGAAAACGTCCCCACGGGAGTGTCACAAAACAAGAAGCCTGGAGAGGAAGCTAGCAGATGATGCCATGTTCACCATGTGCCTTTCCAGTTGAGAGAGATAGGATTTAACAAATGAATATGATTGCTGAATCATTATATTGATGTCTCTTTCAGTCTTCAGTGTCTTGGAGCAATTAGAAGGAGGTGCAAAATATGGCTTAAATTTTGTAGATATGCTGTAGATGTGGCTGCTGGACTGTTGCTGGCCTTCCTAGTAGGGAAAGTTAACCAAAGAGCCATAATACATAGCTTAGAAAAGCTAAGTGCATTCTTTGGTATTCCCACAAATGTGGACGGTAATAGGGAGAATCCCTTTACTGGACAACTAACTTAATTCTGGGCTACTGAACATGACATCTTATGAACATTTTATTTGCCTTACAACTCCACGGCAGCAGGGTTAATTCAAAGAATGAATGGGCTTTTAAAAGAGCAATTAAAGGATAACGAGCAGTCTCCCCAGCAGTGGACACGCCAGCTGTATTGGCTCTTACCAGCCTTGATTCATGGCCCCGAGCAGCTGCACCCGCTCCTGACAAACAGGTAAGGGCGGGGCCCACGCACGTGCTGTGAATTCAGGTAAAAGGACAGCAACGCTGCAGCCGCAATGAGGTAATGAAAATAACTTTCTCTTGCCTACACCACAAGCATCAGAAATTAGAGAAAATAAAGTCGATTGGTCATAGTTCTGGCCCATGAAGCCAGGCTGGTTGGGAATCCTAAACCCTTGGGGTATCAGGGTCACCCACAATTTAAATATTAAAACCACAATTCACACAGAAAATGACAAAAGTTGTACATAGGACCAACCCGGTCCCCCACCCCCACCCCCCCATAACCCAAGGCACAATGTGTATGGCTTTTTGGACACTTATTATGCCCAGGCTAATTGTGGATTTTACTCCCTGCAATTGCAGGGCGGAAAGGTGTGGCATCTGTCTACTAATGGAAGTTTAGCTTGTATTCTTTTTGCCCCTAGTGTCGTAGCTAATACCTTACTGCAATAAGCGTCTGTGGTAAGCTGCATGCACGATAAATCTCATCGCTGAGTGTGCTTTGAACTGCCACTGTCAGATGCTGGCCTGCCTTGAACTGTGACCCCTGCGAATTTGGACTTTGTAGGATATCTTGCTAGCCTGGCAGAATTCAGCATATCAGAAAATCTGGAAAAGAATCTTTGCGCGTAGGATTGAAATCACAGGTTTTATCAATTATCAGCAGACTTGGTTTAATTCCGTTTCTTGGCTGTAAGGTCATCACTTCGTGGGATTGTTATGTCTGTGTGAGGGGCTCCTAATGTTCCACGGCCTCTTATACTGCTGCTGTGGACTATGGATGCAGCGTCTGTCCTAGGGTCAACCTGCATGGGAGTGGATCCTGGTGGCCTGGGGGTCGGGACCCCTCCCTTAGGGAAAGGGAGGGCCTTAAGCATGTAGCAACCCACGTGACCAGAGCACAGCCATGTGTTAGAACTCCCTCCTCTAACCAGCTTGGAAGCCAACTCTTGCAGAACTCTGCTGAGACTCTGTTGCAACAAAATCTTGCGAGATTCTGCTTGACCTTATAAGCCCCACCTCCTCCTTGACATTCTCACTCTCTCTCTCTCTCTTTAGGTTTTTGGGTAGAGTGCTGATTTCCATTTCCCAACCAGTCGCCATTGGGAAGAATTTTCTCCTGTCCGTAATTCCCTGATTAAAACTCATGGGTAATGGTCTGCCTGGAGTGCTCTTTGGTGTCACGGTTGTGCTGGGCTGGGACACCAGTTCCTGCAGCCCTTAAGTAATTTGCAGTTATTTTTCTAGTCAGGTGACTATTGTCCGTGTTATTGGGGCATTGATCTGATTTATTTCTGCAGTAGAAGAGGCAGTTGTCGTGTATGAGTACTGTCCAGGGTAGAAGTAACCAAAGATCATCCAAATGAGAACAAAGACTATTTATCCAGAGATGCGATAGCGTGGGAGTCAACCACCATTGTGTGAGTTCTGACCCACTTTTTGCCACCACCACCGACCATCGACTCCACCGCCACTACCCGACCCCCGCCACTGACCACCTTCTGAAGCAGCTCCCTCCTTGACTAGGTTGCAAAAGTTTCCGGTTCTCTTTTTTCTGGTCTCTGAAATCCCCACTTACACGCCTCATAGGTAAGTTCTTGTTTTAACAGGTCCGGCTAGACCAGCCTTAATTGACTTTAACCGCCAAGATTTGCGCAATTAAAAAGCAGGTTAACCTAGAAGGAAACCTTGCCTAATTATAACAGCAAAAATCACACTCACTGAACTGTAACTCAGATCCTCTGTTCTACTGGCTTCATGTTTTGAAATTGCTCCCTGCAACTGGACAATGACAAGATAGCTCATCACTGACCCCATTTGTATCCCCTTATCCTGTTTTGCAGCCCTGAAGTTGAGTGCCCCTGCACAGAGCCCTTTATTGATTAATATGCGTCAGTCCAGAAATAAACACCCCAAATTCCTAACCTGTCCTGTGGAACCAAGCCAGTTCTAGTCATGGTTGGCGCACCTGACATGTGCAGTAGCCTAAGTACGTAACCACTCTCCCAGTACCCAGTAATTAGACTATCTCTAACCTCATCATCTCAAACCACCTTGCATATTAACTTGCCTTTGTTTGAATGCTATAAAACACTGAAAGTTTTTCCAGTTCTGGGAGACAGATTTGAAGACTGCCCTCCTGTCTTCACAAGGCTAGCCTTTGCTGAATGAACTTTTTCTCTTCCCCAAATCCCAGTGCTTCAAAGTGGTTAAGATGGGAAATTTTATGATGTATATATGTTACCACAATTAAAGAAAAAATCCATATTTACTGACTGGCTCTTCACATTGGCCCAGGACTCACTTTTGAGTTACAACACCATCATTTGCATCTGGCAGAGACTCAAAGGCAGGCAGCAAGTAGGAAACTTTATAGTGGAAAAAAGGTGTGCAGGTATGTCAAATCCCACTTCCTCAATAAACCTGTCCTGCTGCTCCCATTCCTACAACCTCTCCCTTCTCTCAGGGTAAATAGCACTTAGACTACGGTAACAAGGTTTTACGCGGTCCCAGTACTTTTTGTTCTGCTTTTTGTGCATATGTAACTCTTAGCCCTGTAAGAGAGAATACTCCTAAAGAGCAAAGACATCTTTCATATTCTTCACCCTGCTTTAGACTCTGCTGGAAACAAAACACGAACATATCAAATACTTATTAAATTAAAATAAACTTCAGAGGTTCTTAACCTACATTCCGTGAATAAAATTCAAGGTGTCCAATAACTTGGATGGGCACCATATTACATCCTTGTTTTTACTTCTAGCTGAAATGCAACAGGTCCTTCAATTATAAACTGTAAAGTCACACTATCGTTGACTTTGTCACCAATAGAATTGCAAGTATTTCTATCAGATGATGGTTGTTACCGATGTCTCAAAATATTGTATGAGCTCATCACTACTTTGAAATTACAATAGTTAAGCTAACCAAAGCTAGACATTCTGATTTAATGAGCCAATCAAGACACATGTTTTTAAATATTTATGTTCTCATGAATTTACTTCAATATAACAGTTCCTTTCTTATTCTCTGTATTTTATGAATTTAAAACTATTGTTCTGAGTAGTTGTCCATAATGATGAAGGAAGCCTGGGCCCAATCAAGGGTCCGTCTGAGCTGCAGTACTAGGATACATCCAGAAGAGGGCACTAGAGTACCTATGCAGAGCTTTTCATCTAAATAAATAACTGCATTTTACTGTATTCTCCCTCATTTCAAATAGAGAAATGTCCTATAAATGCGTATTATTTTTAGAATATTAATAATGTATGCACTGTGATCAAAATATAGAAATATTGCAGGCCTGCTATCCTATTTGTTGACTCAAAATTTCCATGCCATTTTTTTAAATGCTTACAGGAACAGTTGGTGCTGAAGTTATTTTTAAACTGTATCCTATAGCTGGCACCACTTTGTAATTTCTGTGTCCTATATGGAACTATGAAATGAACATAAAATGGAAATTAATATAAAGAATAGCCTGACCACTTTACAAACGTGCAAAACATCCCAAATATGAATTCTTGGTGATAACCACAGTTTGGGTCTCTGCGAATGGCCTCCCGCATCACCTCAACATTCCCTTATATATAACATGGCCCTTTTTTCTTTTCTTGGCAAAAGAAAACCTTTTCTTTGAATCTGATCCCTTGTTGTTTGTGCAATTATCCAAGTAGGCTGGGAGCTGGGTTAGCCTATTGCTTGTTATGCCACAGTTTTGATCTGGAGGCCAGTGTGGAAGCAGGAGAACATTCGTTTGTCCTCTATCTCTCATTGTCCACCCCCCACCCCCACCCCTGCCCCTGCCCCTAAGCCTCGGCCTTCCACGGACAGCAAACAGGGAGTGTAACAGGATCAGAGAATGAGGAACAGGAAGTAACAGGTGAGCTCTGCCTAAGGCTTCTTATGAGCTGGGAACCTCCTGTTTATCTTGTTGGGCAAGCCCTCTGAGTAACAATGTATCCTGAGCCCCATGGGCCTGCCACCCAGGTTCTGTGCATTCCTGTGATCCAGGATATATGGGAGAGATATTGCCCAAACTTAAAAACTCTGAATGGAGTAAAGTTCTCTCCCCCCACCCCACTCCCCACCATGGACGGCCATGGTATGGCTTAATTTTGAGTTTAGATAGATATGACATCAAATCCTAAAGTGACATTGGACGAGTTACTTAAGATCTCAGCATCAGTTCCCTTCTCCATAAAATGGGGTAACAACGGCTGCTTCCCAGGGTTGTCGAAGTGAATTCAGTTGTGCACGTAAAGCAGTGGACATACAGGAGGGAGTCAGTCAAGGTCAGCCCCCCAAAAGATATGCTTTCCCCTTTGAAGAGCTGCACAGTTTGTGTTTGAGTATCCCTTGCCCATCCCAGGCATGTGATTTTGTTAATTAACTTAGAGGCGGGATGGGTGTTTAAGCAAAAATTTTCAGAAAACACATAAAATCATTACTCTCATATAGCTATAAAAATGAAGACGTATTAAATTATTTAGCTCATTCAATAAAGGAACCAGGCAGATGTTATAAATGGTTCAAAAAATAAGTCACGAAGCATAAATTATATGGCGTAAAGGACTATTGCAATGAACTGCAAACAGAGGCAAAATGTTGTTCTGCCAGGTGGGATGGAAGACAATCAAATCTATACTGGACAGCACAGAATTTACATCTCCCAGTTGCCAGCTGTTCTAGTCTGCTAGCTGCCAGAATGAGATACACTAGAAAGAGAACGGCTTTTAAGAACGGGAATTTATTATGTTGTAAGTTTACAGTTTTAGACTGTGAAAATGTCCAAATTATAGCAAGTCTATAGAAATGTCCAATTTAAGTCACCTTCACTCAAGAAAGGCCAATGGCATCCAGGGTTTCTCTCTCAGCTGGAAAGGCACATGGCGAACATGGTGACATCTGCCAGCTCTCTCTCCAGGCTTCTGTTTCACGACATTCCCCTGAGGTAGGAGGGATTCCTTCTTCATCTCCAAAGGTCTCTGTCTGCGAGGGCTGTCCTGGTTCTTGTGGATCTCTCACTGTTCTCTCCAAAATGTTTCCTCTTTTAAAGGATTCCAGTAAACCAATCAAGACCCACATGGAACAGGTGAAGTCGCATCTCCCTCTAGTCAAAGGTTAATACCCACAATTGGGCAAGTTACGTATCCATGGAGAAAATCTAATCGAAAGATTCCAACCTACAGTACTGAATAGGGATTAAAAGAAACGGCTGACCCCACAAGATGGATCAGGATTAAAATATGGCTTTTCTAGTTCAAACAGAGTCGAGAGGTTACTCTGGAGGTTGTTCTTACACAAGCTTCAGGTAGACCTTGCTACCTGTTGTAACCTGCCAACCCCCAACCAGGACCATTCCAACCAATCCTAAAGAACACCTAGGACAATATATATGATCCCACAAGGGTTCCAGGCACTAGAGTAACTTTCCAGAAACCTACAACCTCCAGATGGGTCCCTGATCCAGATGAGTCCTGAAACATAGCCCACTCTCTCTAGAACATCAGATAGTTCCATCTCCCTACTCCATATTAGTGACAGACCCTTCCAATATGAAAAGTTTAAAATGACCATAGCCCAAACACCCTTAAAGAGAGGGATGGAAAGATCAAAGGTGATGGTGGAGTTATACATAGAAGATAGGATTTAACAAATGAATATGGATGCTGAATCATTAAACTGATATCTCTTTTAGTCTCCAGTATTTTAGAGCAGCTAGAAGTAAAAACCTAAAATTGTTAAGTTGTAACCCATGTCAAAGTCTGAAATATGTCCTACAACTAATTGTGGTGCTGTGCTTTGAAATTTATAGCTTTTTGTATGTATGTTATTTTTCGAAAAAAAAGTCAATTGTGATGATAAAAAAGTATTTAAGCCCTCTAGCCTCCTATATTCTGGAGCAGCTAGAAGGAAAAATCTGAGAGGATGGTATGGTAGTCCATGATAAACCGTAACCACTTGTTAAAGAGTGCTTTGAAAACTATTGCTTTTTTATTTCTCTGCTTTGTATATGTTATACTATACAATAAAAAAAGTTAAAAATATATATATATGGCTTTTCTAGGGTACATAATCCTTTCAAGCCAGCACACCTACTATTACGGAATTGGAAAAGAGCGCCCATAAAATCAGACCTTGATGTGGAGAAGGGCGTGGTTTTAGCCTTCCAGGGCTGCTGTAACAAAGTCCCACAGACGAATTGACTTAAATTAGAGATGTATTGTCTCAGCAATCCGGAAGTAGGAGGCATTGGTGGGTCCACATTTCCTGTAAAGCAGAGAATTCGTTCCATGCCTCTCCCCTGGCCTCTGGTGGGTGGCTGACAACCCATAATGTTCCTTAGCTTTGGGTGGCATAACTTAATTTCACCCCCATCATATGGCCTCTTCCTCTCTGTCTCTCCATTTGCCAAATTTCCTCTCCCCAATTAGGTCCGCCCTAATCCAGTTAGGTCTCATTTTAACTAATAACATATTCCTAGATTCAATTTACAAATAAGGTCATATTCACAAGACCAACGGGTTAGAACTTAAATATGTCTTTTGGAGAAACAATGCCATCCATAACAGGTGTGCTACAGACAAGGTTGTTCATTGATGTACATGCTTTTTTTTCCTACTGGTGAAGGAAAATGCATCCTACACCCTAGAGTTAGATTGACACACATATTACCCTGCTGTGGCCAAGGTCTGCTGTGAAATCACTAAAAATCAAGGTCCTGGGTACCGCAAAAGAAAAAAAAATCTATAGGCTCCAGGGGCAAACAAAGCTGTTTACTAAAAATCAATGAATTGCGACGAAAGCCCCAGCAGCGCAGTACCCCGTCTACCTCCTCCTGCTCCTGGCTCCCTTCCCCACCCGTCAGTCTCCTTCCCTCACCTGGTTTGAGATTTGCAGCCCTGGGTGGGCTGCCCTTGGGATTGTGCCCCGTAGGGAATCTCTGCCACCCGCAGGCGAGAGTGAAATAGACCAGAGTGGTGGTTCAATTTCACACTCGGCAGGCCCCAGGGGGAAAGCGCTTCTCCCAGCAGGACAGTCCCACCAGCTTCCAGTTTCCAGTCCTGAAGTGTGCTTAATAACTCTTCTTTCCCCAACACCTTCACCGATTCTTTCAGACTCACCGGAAGGCCAGGTACCCCAATTTGAGGTTCAACCCCCCACCCCACCACACACACACACACACACACACACACACACACACACACACACGCACACACACACACGGTCCCTGAGCTCCTGGCCTCCTTGGGGATAGTCATTTTAGCGCTTTGCTAATGGTTCAATGTTAGTAATTAAGTACACAAGGGAAGTAATCCAGAATACTGATTTTTTAAATTGGTTCAGCTACTTGGCTCCTGTGTTGAGTTTAGCAAATGGATTCAGCAACATTTGATGCTGTCTTCCAGCCTTTATCTGCTCCAAATGAGCCCTCCCTTTGGACTTTCCACAGCCCAGACCAGGCAGAGGCAAGCTGCCCCGGAGCAAAGTTTAAGAGGTTCAGGGGGCCTAAAAGCTCAGTAATTAAATACTACTTTAATAGAATATTTTTATATAATAAATCAATGCAAAAAATTCACAATGAATATATATAAAATTTTTTAATGAAAAGAGGATCCAGTCTTGCTACCAGTCCAGGTCAAAGCAAATCAGGCAGCTTAGCGCCTCAAATTTTGGGCCATTTGAGTTTATAATTTAGTTCCTAACAGGTTTGTGTACCTTTTCAAAACAGCGAATGTACATTTAAGATTTGTGTTTCATTGAATGTAAATTTTACATCAAAAGAACAAAACCTAACAGGTACTAAACTCTAATTAATAAAATACTTAGGGGGAAGTGTAACAGGGGCTGCAATTTACTTTACCAAAAAATAAATAAATAAAATGGGTTGTGGATGGACAGAGGGAAGGGCAACTGTAAAAACAAAATTAAGCTTCGCTTTCACGTAAGATAAGAGAAACGGAACTCACTAAACAAAGGGCTGCAGAACCGCCCAGACTGGTCTTGCCGGCAGGGAAAGGGAAGGGCCTCTGACACAAGCTTAGAATTGACACTTTAAATCCTTATATAGATAAAAAAACAAGTTTAAATAAATAACATCCAGGGTCACTGAAATGTAAAGCGTAATCAAAAGTGGGAACTTCGCAGGAAATTTGAATTAGACTATAGGATAGGCTGTAACCTCTGGAGTATCCAATCAGCGGACAAACAGGGGCGGGACCTGCGTGCTAGGCTTAGGGTATAAAATCTGTGGCGTTAGATCGCTTGGCGGGCTAGTTACCACGTTTTGGTTAAGCGCCCGTTCTTGAAAGATTGTGAGAAAAGTCTTTTCTTCTCCACAACCGGGTGAGCGTTTTCAGGTATGGCTTTCTTGCTAACAGTAGTGGGATAGGTGTTGATAAATGAGGTAAAATGTTGGTGGTAGAATTAGGGGTTGAGTATGTAAATGTTCATGATAAAATTCTTGCAATTGTGTTCTGTGTTTGAATTTTTTCAAAATAGTTTTAGAAATACGACACACACACACACACACACACTTATGCACATACAGTCTCCCACAATAAATGAAGGAACATGAGCTCCCAGGTTAAGGATCTTGAACTTATCACTTTCCCTTGTTCTTCAAAGAGTAGGAAATGTTAAGAGATTGACTCTAAGTGAACTTAACCAGGTTTGCTATCTTCCATGATATGTTGGATCATGCCCCAGTGCTTTCAAGAAGAAGTTTCCATGTTTAGGTGAGGAGAAACGATGTGCTTTTTACCTTTCTGAAGCCCTGACCTCACCTAGTGTGTGATAATTCAACAGGCAGCAGCTGAGTCCCTGCTGTCAAGGGCATCTAATGCATACCATGCCCCAACAAAGTGCTTAGTGCATCATCAAGATTTAATGAGTGTGAGCTATCAATATTTTTATTATTATTACTATCTCACTCGTTAGGAGGAAGGAGGGAAGAAAGGAGGTGGGGAGATGGGGTAATGCGATGGGAAGAGCTCAGATCTGAGTAAATAGTGCTGCTCTATTTATACCTGGATTTGTATTTAAAGGAAAAATCCCCTCTGTGGCATATTTAATCTGCTTTCTCCCTAGGGAGGGCTGGAATATGATGAGAATGATTCCAACATGCTCCACCAGCCCTGGGCCAGGGCACAATTGGTATCTCAAGTCTGAGATTAGACCAGTGAACTGGGGGGGGGGGGGGGGTTCAAGGGGGAGGGCGGGGGAGTGCTGGTGGAAACCTGGATTATACTGGTGTCTCTAACACTTCCTGGCTCTGGAAAAGCCCTGTACCATCTCTGAGCCCATCAGGGAATGAACCAGTGAATCCGGCCAACCACATAACCCTAGAATGAAGCCTGTCAGTCAACAAGTGCTTCTCACCACAAAGCTCCCATCCATCCAGTAAGTGTCCCGTTCTCAAGTATTATAGGACTGCCGAGCATCACCAGACAATCGAGGAAATCTTCCAATGGGAAATAAAGGCCGGAGCGAGCAAATGAGGAAGAAAGGGTAGGAGATCAGGGGGGGAAATAATGTTGAAGAAGAAAGCTATATATATATAGCCTCCTTGGAGGATTAAGAGAAGACGTCGCACTTATGAAGCAAGAACAGGCACATATAGAATCAAGGATGAGATGACATTGGGCTTCTCAGAAACACCCTGGGGACTAGAAAATGAAGACCAAAAACGCCTTCTGTTGGAAACACTTAAGAAACTGTTTCTGAGAAGCAGTAAGAAATATCAGAAGGAACATCTTACTTAAATTAATAAGAAATTTAGTTATTTCCATCCAGAAATTGATAATAAGTTAAGTGAAATTTAAGTATTTTATATTTCAATTTATAAAACTGGTAAAAATCAGCACTGACTTTATTGTATTCCATATATGGATTTTGGTAGCTCACATGAAATAGTACATGGAAAAGTCATTAAAATTGTAAAGAACCAGCATTTTTTTTGTATTGTGAATTTTCATTTAAGAAAAAGCAATAAGCATATTTATTTTGAAATATGAAAAGCAGAAAAAAAAAGAAACTAAAATAGTAGGATAAACAGATAAAAGATCCAGATGGGAAGTTGAGTTCAAAAAGTAAATAAGAAGCCTGTCAGGTTATGCAAATGGACATTTTTCTCCTCAGCCCCCTGCCCATTTTGCCTGTTAGCATCATTTCCGTCTTTCTAAAGTTCCCTAATTTCATTTGGAGAATTGCTTCTCCTCCGTTGTGGATGGCTGTGTGGAAGCTGATGGGCTCACAGCTCCCCTTTTCCAGCTCTAGTACTGCCGAGAGGGCATGGCCAATAGCAGGGAAGCTCTCTCCTTGGGTTGGAGCTGGAGGTCTATGGCTAACAGCAAGAAGAAACATAGGGAAAAACAAATGGTGGCACCTTAAAGGAACAGGGTCCTTGCTGGAGCGTGGGGGAACAAAGGTCTGAACACAGCAGCAAAGAACTGTGTGAACATGGACCTTGCTTTCCCCGGCTGAGGTGTGGGGGTACAAGGAGAGTAAGGGCTGGAAGTTCTTACACGCTGGGCAGTGTAGCAGACAGGATGTAGGGCAGCTCCCCAATTCATGCTCTGTTTAATGTCCTCCCCTTGATAACCTCTGACTTGCTTCTAACAAATAGAATAAGGTAAAGGTGAGAGTTGTCACTCTTGTGACATTAGGTTGCATTATATGGCAAGGGTGATAGAATGTCATTGCTATGGTTGTGTTGTGTGCGTGTATACAGCTGGGGCTCTGTCTTGTAAACATACACTAGAGAGATTCTTTTTGCAGCTTGTTAACATGAGAAGCTGTGTTGAGGGAGCCCACGGGGCAGGGAACCGAGACAGCAAAAAGCCAAGGCCCTGAGCCACATGACTGCAAGGAAACAAACCCTTCCAAGAACCTGACTGAGCTTGGAAGCTGATTCTTCCCCAGTCGTGTCTCCACGTCAAAACGCAGTCCGGCCGGTACCTTTACTGAAGCCTTGCGTGACCCTTGGCGGAGGGCCCTGTGAAGCCATGCCCAGGCTCACAGACACTGTGAGATACTAAATGTATGAGTTGTTTAAGTTACTAAGTGTATGGCCATTTGCTAATACAGGCAATGATTAGGGATAACAGTAAGGTGTGGTAGGTTTAATTGGAATTACTTTTATCATCCTTGCATTTGCCAACACCAAAGTTTGCCTCTAAGTCTAAACTCTGATCATAAGTCTCTTTTGATTAAAAATCTTCAATGGGTCTCCAGCACCCATAGAATTCTAGAGTGTTTACTTTTCTAACCTCATCTCTTGATGCCACACCTCCCCTCCCAACGTGCACCCCTCCACACCCCTTTCCCTCTTTCCTTTTCCTTCCCCCATCTCTCCATACCAGCCAAACTCAACTGTCTATTTTTCCCAAACCCACTGTGTTAGTTTCCTAGGGCTGCTATAAAGTGTTACCAAAAACTTGGTGCTTCAAATAACAGAAATGTATTTTCTCCAAGTTATGAAGGCTGAAAGTCCTAAAGCAAAGTGTGGGTATTTTTTTTAAAAGTGAGTATACTGGGCAGGCAATGGTGACTCAGTGGCAGAGTTTTCACCTGCCATGATGGAGACCCAGGTTCGTTTCCCAGTGCCTGCCCATGAAAAAAAAAAAGTGAGTGTATCAGTTTATATTCCCACCAGAAATGTGAGAGAGTTCTAGTTTCTTCACATCCATACCAACGATTGATGTGGTCAGTATTTTAATTTTATCTCACTGTGGCTTTAATTTGCATTTCCATAATGACTAGTGGTGTTGAAAGCTTTCCATGTACTTATTTGCCATCCATATATCTTAAAGTTTAGGGTTTAAAGCAGAAATCTGAGAGCCACTGTACAAAGGCACTGTTGTGAAAATAAATAGAGTGTGGTCTAGGCAATTTCCTAGAATAAACATACCTGATAGTAGCTGGCTTTTCAAAAACGTCAACTTTATTGAGATATAATTCACATTCTATAAAATTCACTCATTTAAAGTGTGCAATTCAATGATTTTTGGTATATTCAGAATTGTGCAATCAAATTTAGGAAAATTTCATGAATTTTCTAAAAAAAGATTAAAAGAACCCCCCACGAAGAAACCCTGTACCCTTTATTCAGGTAACATCCCTCCATTCCTTCCACACACACATACCCAGACCTAGGCAACCACCAATCCTTTCTGTCTCTATAGATTTGCCTATTATAGATACTTCATAGAAATGAAATCATATGTATGTGTGTTTTGGAGGCTGGCTGATTTCACTTAGCATGATGTTTTCAAGGTTAATCCATGTATCATAATTATATCTCTTTTTATTGATGAATAAAATTTCATTGCCTGATAAACCACATTTTTTATGCAGTATTCAGTTGAGGGACATTTGGGTTGTCTCCACTTTTTGCTTGCTATGAATAATGCTGCTATAAGTATTCATAATACTAATAAGTTTTTGTACAAACTTTTCTTGTGTTTTCATTTCTCTTAAGTATATGCCTATGACTGGGATTGCTATGTCCATGGTAACTCCATGGTTAACCTTTTCAGGAACTTCCATACTGTTTCCCAAAGTGGATGCACTTTTTAATATTTTATATCATATTCTCACTAGCAGTGTGTGAGGGTTCCAATTTCTTCATACCTCTGCCAGAACTTATTATCTCTCCTTTTTATTATAGCCATCTCTCCAGCAAACAGCTGACTTTTATGTGTCAGTGATGAATTGATGAAAATGCCAAATTTAAAAATGTCAGGGATGGAAACTATTAAACATTACCAATGGAGAAACCCCTGATAATGTCTCAAACATTAGGGACTTCCTATTCAATAGGACAAACCCTTGATCTTGACACCTGCTTTTGTGAAGTGTATTTATATAGTGGAGAAGCTAAGCCTACCTATAGTTATGCCTTAGAGTTACTTCTGGAGGACCTCTTATGTTGCTCAGATGGGGCCCCTCTCTCTAAACCCAACTCTGCAAGTAAAATCATTAACATAACACACAGGGGTGGAAGTCTCCCTGGCAATGTGAGATATGACTCCCATGGATGAGCCTGGCCCTGGCATCCTGGGATTGACAATGACTTCCTGACAAAAACGGGGGAAAGAATTGTAACAAAGAAGATATTAGTGGCTGAGAGAGTTCAAATAGGGTCTAAAGGCTATTCTGGAGGCTATTCCGTTTCAGCTAGATATTAATATTTACTTTAGTTTGCCAAACACCAACCAAAACTGTTCCTGAAAACCCTAAAGAACACCTAGAACTCTATCTTAGATTCTACAGAGGTTTCATGCACTATGATTATTTTCCAGAAATCTACACCCTCCAGATGGATTTCTATTTTAGTTTGCTAACGATGCTGAATTACAATATACCAGAAATCGAATGGCTTTTAAAAGGGGGAATTTAATAAGTTGTAAGTTTATAATTTGTAAGGCTATAAAAATGTCCAAACTTAGGCATCCAGAGAAAGATACCTTGGCTAAAGAAAAGCCGATGGGTCCAGAATACCTCTGTAAGCTTGGAAATCATGTAGCTGGCATCTGCTAAGGTCTTTGGCTTCTGGACACATCTGTCAGCTGGGAAGGTACATGGCTGTGTCTGCTAGCTTTCTCTCATGGCTTCTCATTTCATAAGGCTTCCCCAGGGGTGTTTTCCTTCTGCATTTCCAAAGGTCTCTGGGTGTGTGGGTTCTAAAGCTTTTTCCAAAATGACTCCTTCTTAAAGGACTCCAGTAAGCAACCCAACCTTGAACGGATGGAGATATATCTCCATGGAAACCACTAACCAAAAGGTTCCTCCCCCAGTTAGGTGAGTCACATCTCCATGGACACAACTTAATCAAAAAGATCCCATCCAACAATATTGAATGAGGATTAAAGAACATTGCTTTTCTGGCATACACAGCAGTTTCAAACTGCCATAATTCCTAGACCAGATAAGTCCAGAAACCCAGAGGGGCCAGCCTCTCCAGAACATCAACTAGTTCCATCCCATATTATCAACAGCCCTTTCCAACCTTAAAAAGTTTGAATAGGCATAGCCCAAATACCCCTAATAACTGCAAGAAAGATCAAAGGAGAAGGTGAAGTTGTAACAGAGAAAATAGGATTTAACAGATGAGTATGACTGTTGAATCATTATATTGATATTTCTTTTAGTTTCCAGCATCTTGGAGCAATTAGAAGAAAAATCTAAAATTGTGAAACTGTAATCCATACCAAACTCTGAAATCTGTTCTATAACTAATTGTTGCAGTGTACTTTGGAATTTATTGCTTTTTTGTACATGTTATTTTTCACAATAAAAATTAAAATATCAGGGGTGGAATGGACATCCACATTAGGCTCAGTGTGTATTGGGCACTATCATGGGGAGTGTCTTAATTAGGGCTCCCCCAGGACCAGACCTTGAGACTAGAATTCCATTCTAGTACAAGTAGTTCATTTTGGAGGAAAGAAAAACTACTGTAGGGGAGTGGGGAAGTGAGACTGGGAAGGCAAGATGGCCAGCATAGGGTTAATAACCAAGCTAGGCGATGCTGTGGGCAATCAGAGCCACTGCTTCCCTCCAGGGCACCTCTGTGGGTCATTTTAGAACGCTTGCCTTCAAAGTTGCCCTCTGAAGCTGTGTGAGAGCTGGGGTATTAATATACCATTTCCTGTCATTGGCTGAGGCTCCCAGGGGGCATAAATTCCCTGCCCCTGCAAGGGAGATGGTTGGAGAAGCCCCTCTAGAAAAAAAAAAAAGCAGATTCTGGCTGTTTCAATTGGGCTGGTGTACATTGAAGTGGTTTGAACAAGAGGATACAGATATGACACAGAGAGAATGTGCTGCAAGGTGTATAAAATGATGCCTGCCTACCCCCAAAAAGCTAAAAGTCTCATCAAGGCAAAATGTGCACACTTGATAGAAATGGAGGGCAATTCACAGAATACACTCCCATGTCAAAATGATGATCTGAGCAATGTGTGGTCAGAAAGATAAAAATGATGCAGAGAAACGACCACATGCTATGTGAGTCCATTTATATGAGATGTTCTGAAAAGGCAGATCCACTGAGACAGAACGCAGATCTGTGGTTGCCTGGGGCTTGGGGTAGGAATGGTGAATGACTGCAAATGGGCGTTTGGGAGGATAGAAATGGTCTAAAATTGGATGGTGGTGGTGATTGCACAACTCCGTAAGCATAGTAAAAATCATTGAATTTTACACTTAAAATGAAATAGGAATTTTATGGTATGTCAGTTATACCTCAGTAAAACTTTTTTTTAAAAATTGGTGAGTGGAGACTTAAAATTTCCTGTCAACATAGAAATTTGATGCCAGCCTTCAAGCTTTTTACATCTGCATAAGGTGCATTTTACTAATCCTAAATCAGAATCAATTCCCAGGGATGCCAAGGAAAATAATCTTCATCTATTGGAAATCTATCAGACCCTGGCAGCTGTATGCTGAGCAGGTTACCTAAACTCCTCAGTTTCACCTCCATATGTACAGCAATGGGTGTTTTCTAAAGATCACAGGAGAACCAAGTGCCTCTAAATCTGCTAATATTATATTTGTTTCATGGTGCTATTAAGGATGACTTCTTTGCATTATGAAGCACAAATACAGTAATGGGATAATCGTCCAAACAAAAGTGGATTGGAAAACATCTTAGCCCTAGGACATTTCATTTAAAAAAATGTGACTCTTAAAATGAATAATACAACAGCATTAATAAAGAAGAGTACAGCATAGAGCATAAGGAAAAATACATCAAGGAAGAAAATGGCAATAGGCAGCTTTCTGGATGTGAGGCTTTTAATTATTTATACACCTGGTAGAAACTCTAGCTTCAGGAAACCTCTAACTCAGCTTGATGAAGAATGAAAGGAATTTCCATTAGTTACTCCAGCTCTTATTCAGTCTTTCTGATGATAAAAGAAAATTGAAACCACTGAAGCATGCTTTATATAACCAAGATTATCGATTTTATTTGAGCAGGTAATAAATTTGGCTGAGAGGCCACATATGATTGGCTAAATTAGACTATACAAAGTTCCAGTCAAACTCTTTTAAACACCAGTCCAGAAATTTCTCTTGCACTGAACACATCTTAATATCTCGGTTTTCCATCCCAATTTTTCCCTTAATACTTTTGCAATCAGTTGTGGTGACTATAAGTGTTTTGAGATTGAACTTTATTTAGCTGCAAACAAAATTAAGTCAACTGATCAAAGCTCTGTGAGGTGGGTTTCATAGTATACTAACCTTTGGGTGTCTAACTTTCAGAATGATGCTTATGAGAATTACTGCACATGACTGATCTTTCAAATGATTTTGCTTATGCAAAGTAATGACTCCGTGATTTTTATTAACTTTTTTTTCTGAGTTTCACAAAAAGTCTAAAATAAATTGATATTATTTTGCTTTACTTTCAGGATTCTTTGTCTTAGTTTTTGCAGAGCTGCTATCAAAATACCACAAACTAATTTTGGCTTACCAGGAATTTATTGGCTTGCAGTTTTGAGGCCAGAAATCCAAAATCAAGAGATCAGCAAGACTTATTTTCTCCTGAAATCTGTAGTGTTCTGGTGCTGGCTGCCAGCAATCCTTGGGGTTCCTTGGCTTGCATCTTTGCCTCCCATCACAGGCGATGCCTCTCTCCTTGCGTAATCTCACCCAGTTTCCACTGACTTCCAGCTTCTTCCTATGTGGCCTTCTCTGAGTTATGGCTTCTGGTTTCTTCTGTTTATATGGTTTCCACTAATATGGATTAAGACCTATCCTAGTTCAGTTGGCTCACCTTAACTAAAAATAACATCTTCAAAAGGTCCTATCCACATGCAAACACAAATGTGGCATATATCCATTCAATGGAATAATATTCAGCTGTGCAAAGAAGTGGTATTCTGATACATGCTGCAACATGAATGAATCTCAAAGGTACCATGTTCAGTGAAATAAGTGAGACATAAAAGGACAGATATTTTATGATCTCACTGATATAAAATTAGTAGAATAAGCAAATTTATAAAGTAAGAAACTAGAATACAGGTTACCAAGGACTGAGTAGGGGTGGAGAGTGGGGGATTTAGTGCTTAACTGGTGCAAGGTTTCTTTTGGAGTGATGGAAAAGTTTTAGCAGTGGGCGGTGTTGATGGAGGCACAACTTTGTGAATGCAGCACCCAAATTGGATAACTCAAAGTGGGTAAAATGGGAAATTTCATGTTGTATACATGTTACCAGAATAAAAGTTAAACAATTACAACAACATAGTTGAGTGAACCCTATGTGAACTACATACAGAGTGAACCCTAATATAAACTAATAGTAAAATTATAATGATACTGTTTTATCAATTATAACAAAGGTACTACACTACTGCAAAGTATAAATAACAGGGAAAAAAATGTGTGGAGGCAGGGGACTAGTATATGAAAACTCTGTATTTTTTACATAATTTTTCTGTAACGCTACAACTTCTCTAATGAAAAAAAATCAGGGAGTGAGGCCTTGTAAATCACAAATTAAAAAGGATCCTATTATCAACAGATAAATTCATACCCACAGGGATGTGGATTAAGAGTCTGTTGGATTACATAATTCAATCTGCCACATACTTTAATTTGTTTAATTATGCTAAATAATATATGAATATATTCTATTTCTAAAAGATTAAACAAACCAGAAGTATCTAGAGTAATCTCTACCGTCATCTCTCTTTTTGCCACTGTAGTAACCAGTATAACAGTTTAATGTCCAACCTGCTAATACTTTCTCTATTTAATTGCATTCATATGTGGTTTTCTTGGGATTACAGTATGTGTTTCAATTATATTTTATGTTGTGACTTCCCTTTTGTGCTTAGTAAATTCTGGGTGATCTTTAAACAGCCATATATATAATCTTTTTTGTTGACTGTGCAGTACTCCAGAACTGCAGCTTATTTTACAATTCACTTAGTTTTCTAATTCATTGGGAATCCTTTGTACCTGAGTCTTTGTGCATATGAGCAAATATTTTGTAAGAGGGATTCCTAGAATTGGAGTTGGTGGAACAAAGAGTATTTGCATTTTTCACTCTGTAAGTTCTACCATGTTGCTGTTGTTTCGGTTTGAAGCTATTATGTACCTCCAGAAAAGCCATGTCCTTTAATCCTCATTCAGTATTGCTGGGTGGGATATTTTTTATTGTTTCCGTGGAGATGTGGCCTACCCAATTGTGGATGATAACTTTTGATTAGGTGGTTTCCATGGAGGTGTGTCTCCACCCATTCAAGGCGGGGTTGTTTACTGGAACCCTTTAAGAGGGAACCATTTTGGAAAAAGCTTTAGAGCCAACAAAACAACCAAAACCAAGAGTCCACACAGCCAGAGACTTTTGGAGATGAAGAAGGAAAACGCCCCTGGGGAAGCTTTATGAAACAAGAAGGCAGGAAAGAAAGCTGGCAGACTTCGCTATGTGCCCTCCCAGCTGAGAGAGAAACCCCTAACTTCATCAGCCTTACTTGAGTGAAGGGAATCTCTTGTTGGTGCCTTAATTTGGACATTTTCTTGACCTTAGAACTGTAAACTTGCAACTTAAAAAATTCCCCTTTATAAAAGCCATTCCACTTCTGGTATATCGCATTCCAGCAGCTAGCAAACCAGAACAGCTGTTCACACACATGCTGAACCACGCACTTTGCACCAGCAGTTACTGAGTGACTAATTCCTTCACAAATCCTGAATATTACCATTTTGACGTGTTTTTTTTTTTTTTTTTCAGTCTGATGTGCAAAAAATAGTCCAGATCCTGATTGGGAATCAAGTTAAGGCTAGGCATCTTTTTCATATATTGATTGATCTTTAGTATTTCTCTTTACCTATTGTGCTGGTTTGAAATGATGTATGGACCCTAGAAAAGCCATATTTTAATCCTAACCCCATTTTTTAAAGGCAGTCATTTCTTCTAATCCCTATTCAGCGTTGTATGTTTGAAACTGTAATGAGATCATCTCCCTGGAAATATGATGTAATCGAGAGTGGTTTTTAAACTGGATTGGGTGACGACATGACTCCACCCATTCAGGTGGACCTTGATTAGTTTCTGAAGTCCTATAAAAGAGGAAACATTTTGGAGAATGAGAGACTCAGAGAGAGCAGAGGAGAACGACATAGCCACGAGAAGCAGAGTCCACCAGCCAGCGACCTTTGGAGATGAAGAAGGAAAATACCTCCCGGGGAGCTTCATGAAACAGGAAGCCAGGAGAAGAAGCTAGCAGATGACACTGTGTTCGCCATGTGCCTTATCACTTGAGAGAGAAACCCTGAACTTCATCGGCCTTCTTGAATCAAAGTATCTTTCCCTGGATGCCTTTGATTGGACATTTCTATAGACTTGTTGTAATTGGGACATTTTCTCAGCCTTAGAACTGTGAACTAACAACTTATTAAACTCCCCTTTTAAAAAGCCATTCCATTTCTGGTATATTGCATTCCAGCAGCTAGCAAACTACAACACCTATACTGCTATTAATTTGTCTTTTTGATTAGTAGGAACTCTTTGTGCACTGTGAATACCTGTCTTTTGTCCATTTAACATGTTGTAAATATATTCTCCCAATTCCTCTAATCATATTTTTTTAAATGATGATGAGCATGCATCATTCAGAGATTTTTCATTTTCAAGAAGTCAGATGTTTCAGACTCTTTCTTTATGTCCTAAAGGTTTTGATTCATGTATAGAAAGACTTTTCACACAAGATTATAGCACTTTTTTTCCTACTTTTACTTGTCCTTTTAACTTTTTTTTTGTAGTAAAGTTATGTACAACTCAAAATTTCCCATATTGACCCACTAATCTGGTGGTAATTATATTCACAGTATTGTGCTATCGTTAACATCCAATACCAAAACTTTTCATCACCTCAAACAGAAACTGTGCACCCAATTACAAATAGCCCTCCCTTCCTCTCACCCCCTGACACCTGGTAACCTATAATCTTTAAGAATGTCCAAATTAAGGTACCAACAAGAGGTTACCTTCACTCAAGAAGGCCAATGATGTTTGGGGTTTCTCCCTCAACTGGAAAGGCACATGGTGAACATGGTGATGTCTGCTAACTTTCTCTCCAGGTGTCCTGTTTCATGAAGTGCCCTGGGGCATCTTCCTTCATCTCCAAAGGTCTCTAGCTGCATGGGTTCTTGTGGTTCTCATGGCTCTAAAAAAGGGACTCTTTCCCAAATGCTTCCTCTTTTAAAGGATTCCAATAAACTAATCAAGACCCACCTTGAACAGATGGAGTCATAACTCCATGGGAACCATCTAATCAAAAGTTACCACCCACAATTGGGTGGGTCACATCTCCATGGGAACAATCAAAAAGCTCCCAGCCAGCAATACTGAATGAGGATTAAAAGACACGGCTTTTCTGGGGTCCACCATGGATTCAAACCGGCACACAGGGGGATGGGTGCGTTTACCTTCTTTGACCTTTAACACCTGTCCCTGGTCATGTAGGCGGCTGTGCGATTTGCTCTCAAAATAGAGTAGGGGGCAGGGCCTGGGGCTCGGGTCCTTGCAAAGCTATGGGCTATAGTTAAGAGAATGATTACAGTAATATTGTTTCATCAGTTATAACAAAGGTTCCCCACTACTGCAAAGTGTTACTTGGGAAAACTGTGTGTGTGAGAGGGGGTATATGGGCAGTACTTTCTGCAAGATTTGTCTGTAAACCTACAACTTCTTTAATTTAAAAAATTGAAAGAAAAAATACTAATTAGTCATTTTGGAAAACAAAGGGAGAAATATAAATATTATTTAGAAAGGGTAAATAAATTCAAGATTTAAGTTAAAAGAAAAACTTAAGGGGTGGTGCAATGCTGGCTCAGTGGCAGAATTCTCGCCTACCATGCCAGAGACCCGGGTTCGATTCCCAGAAACTGCCTATGTGGAAAAAAAAAAAGAAAAAAACTTAAGGCCCTATGACCCTAGAGAATGTAAGGTCCCAAGGAGCTCTAGAATGTGAGCTCCTAAGTCAAGACTCTGTTTCACTGTAATCTCCCCAGCCCTTAGAACAGGGTAGGCACAGGGTTAGTTGCTTAGTATTTGCTGAATAAATGACTCTGCAATGTGTTTGGATTTGGTTGATAGTACAGACAGTTGATGAATGCAAGTTGGATGAAAGAACACCACAATTTTATGGGAGTTTTATCTCCAGAAAAACGTCAAGCCTTACAAATAGTGTCATATGGATGAGCTGACCCCTCAACCTCAACTCCAAGGATGGGTACAGAACCCATTTATGGCCAATCAAAGTATTGAATCTGCAGACACAGTGATTGGTAGACATGGAGATACAATACAAGCCAGGTTGATTTTATATCTGAATCTTTTTGTGCCTGCCTTTGGACTTTTTCAGATACTTGAGATGAGAAATTCTAACCCCACCACCACCCCCTGCTTTTTCTCAAATTAAGGCAGCTTGATTTGTTTTCCATCACTTATAACTTTAAAAGACTCACAACTTAGTCTACAGGTTTGTTTACTGAAGAGTTCAAATCAGGATGCCAAATCAGGATACAACCTTTTGAAAATTTTACTCACTAGCTTGGCCTGGGTGGTAAAGGGTAATCAAATTAGAGGCAAAGATGCTCTTTGCTCTGTTTTTAGCTCACTACTGTGTAGTGAAGAATTTACTGTGCTCAAAGAGAGGTCTGATCTTTGCCCTCGGTTTCTGGGAGGTAATTTCTAAGCTCTTGGAATGTCTTGCCTGATAAGGAGTGTCTTTGCCTCAGGGTCTTGGGCCACACCATGTAGTAATTATTTGACCTAAAGCAGGGGGCTTTGGGCCTCACCAGTGTTGTGATTTAGGGTGGGGAACTGGGTCTTCTGTCATCAACTCTACCTCCTAAGGGGTGGAGCCTGTGATCAGCCATGTGGATAGTGGATTTTCAGCCATGCTTACATGAGGGGCCCCATTTAAACAACTCAGGGTTTGGGGGAGCTCCCTGGTTGGCAATGCCCTGTGTGTCTCTCATGCACCGAGACCAGGAAGTTAACACTGCCCATAATTTCACAGGGAAAGAACACGGATGCTCATGTTTGGTATCTTCCTGGACTCAGTGCTTCTTTCTTTGATTTTAATCAGCATCATTCCTTGTAATAAACCCTCACTGTGAATACAGTAGCTTTCAGTGAGTTCTGTATGCTCTGTCACTTTTGAACATCTATTTTAGGTTCTCTGAACTAGGCTGAGCTGCGGTGTGACTCATTGGCAGTGCTGATGGTACTCAGAAAATGTGCTTGAGAAATGAACTGTCCACCTGCTCACGTAAATGAGAACTAGATTGTCTCCATGGCCTTGCAGGCTTCTGCTCTCATGAACTCTAATACTCCTCTTTGTCTCTTTCCCCCAAGGTCCTATCCATAACATTTAGCTCATGATTTCCACACACAGTTTCTCTTATCCCGTTTTCTCTCTCTCTTATCTGTTTCCTTCATTTGGATGACACTCATATTTCCGTAGCACTAAATTATCTTTTTTTTTCAAAGAAAAGTATATGCAAAGTACTGTGTTAGTTCCATAAGAGACTGACTAACTCACTGGAGTGAGGGGAACCTCTGCAGAGTTGGTAGCACATGCTTTAAGAGAAGAGTAGGGGGATGTCCAAGAAGATGACAGAATAGGATAGGCTGAATTCACCCCTGCTCCACGGAACAACTAGAGAAATGACAAAAAAAAATGTCCAGACAGCGGTTCCAGGGTATAAGCGACCAGAGAGGGACCTCTACATTATATAGTGAGGACCTGGATAAAAAAGCAGAAGAAATTATGATTGAGAGGATAGAATGAGTTTACCCAGTCATGACTCCACCTGGGGTAAGCGGCAGCATGCAGGAAGGAGCGGGTGTTGAAGAAATGGCACACTCCCGCATACCTGCCTACCTCCATAGCCAGCCTGGGAAATCTTCCCTCTCAGCTCCTCAGTCGGGAGCTCCTGTGGGACACCTGGAAACTACAAGACTTGGTTTACCTACACACAGAGACCTTGCTACAGTGCACAGTACCTACCCTCAACCCCTGAGGCAGGACTCTGTGACCCCTGGTTTTAGCTGAGACTGGGCCCCTCCCCTTGGGAGGAAAGGGGGACACAGACCTGAGCTGATCTGACAATTGGCCAGCAAACAGGACTCCCTGGGTCCTGTGACCTCTATCCTTTCTCCGCAGGGGCCTGGAGCATTCATGGCATGCACAGGCAGGGACGAGGGAGTGAGCTACACTGCACCACCGGCCACTCACGGGCTTGCTATGGGCAGGCATAGTTCAAATAGTCCCACAGCCAAAGATCATCAGACCCATGGTGCTCACAAGCAGATCTCCACCAATGTACACACTGGCCACCCCCAGCCCTGGGGTTGGCAGATTTCAGCAGACACGGAGACCTGTGGCTTACCTGGTTTTGCACTTGGTTAGGTCCTGGCCCAGCCAGCTGCTTAGTCAGGGAGGGGCCAGCCTGAGTGGAACAGGTAGGGCTAGAGTGCCAACTTTCGGGAAGACACGGAAAGTGTAGTCTGGTAAACTGCCTTTCTGCCTGGCATTTAACAGATCTTCAATTAGTGTTGCATCTCCTGCATAAGGTCCTGGCTATGGTTTGCTGGGGAATTAATGACAAACCAAGTGCAAAAGGAGACCTTCAAAAGCAAAGCAAATTGGCTACAAAATGTTAAGACAAGTACGGGAAATCAACTTTCAAAATAACCTTATCAAGATAATCAAATACCATGAAGTCAACAGAAAATCACAAGGCACATGAAGATGCGAGAAAATATGGCCCATCCAGAAATAACAAAATTAAGACACCAGAGGAGGCACAGAATTTGGAACAAAGATGTTCATACAAATCTAAATAGCTTCAGTGGGCTGGCTAAAGACATAAAGGATATCAAGAAGATACTAGAAGGACATAAAGAAGAGTTTGAAAGAATAAATAGAAAAATAGCAGATCTTATGGACATGAAAGATACTGTAGATCAAATTTAAAATATCCTAGAGACACACAACAGCAGATTTGAAGAGGCAGAAAAAAGAATAAGCAAGCTAACAGACAGGACAACTGAATTCGAATCCACAAAAAGAACAAATGATGAAAAGGATGAAAAAATTTAATTGGCGCTAAGGGAAATTGTGGACAATATGGAGCACACAAATAAAAGAATCATTGGTGTCCCAGAAGGAAAAGAAAAAAGGGCTAGGAAGAGTAAAGGGTTATTTGAAGAGATAGTTGGGGAAAACTTTCCAACTCTTATAAAAGACATAAATATGCAAATCAAAGAAGACAAATGAACTCCAAATAGAATAAATCCAAATAGACCCACTCCAAGACACATACTAATCAGACTGTCAAATGCTAAAGAGAAACAAAAAGTTCTGAAAGCAGCAAAAGAAAAGCAACTCACCACATACAAGGGAAACCACATAAGACTAAGTTTGAACTACTCAGCAGACACCATGGAGGTAGAAATGCAGTGGAATGATATATTTAAGATTCTGAGAGATAAAAATTTCCAGAATTCTTTGTCCAGGAAAGTTGTCCTTGAAAAGTGAGAGAGAGATTAAAATTTTCACAGACAAGCAAATAGTGAGAGAATTAGTTAACAAGAGACCTTCCCTGCAAGAAACACTAAAGGGAGTTATGTTAGCCAAAAAAAAGGGAGAGAGGTCTGGAAGAAGGTACAGAATTGAAGAGTATTAATAAGGTAAACTCAAAGCATAGAAAGGGAAAAAATATGTAGATCTGACAAATAAAAATGAAAGGATAGATGGTAGAGTCAAGAACAGCCTTTACAATAATACTTTGAATGTTAACAGACTAAACTCATCAATTGAAAAATATAGATTGGCCAGATGGATTGAAAAATATGATCCATCCATACGCTGTTTATAAAAGACTCATCTTAGATTCATGGATACAAATAGATTGAAAGTGAAAGGGTGGATTAGATATTTCACACCTGTAACCAAAAGAAAGGAGGGGTAGCTATACTAATATCAGCCAAAATAGACTTTAAATGTAAAGCTATCATAAGAGACAAGGAAGGACACCACATAGTAATAAAAGAGACAATTCACCAAGAAGAAATAACAATCATAAATATGTATGCATCCAATCAAGGTGCTCCAAGTTCATGAGGCAAACATTGGCAAAACTGAAAGGAGCAGTAGATGTTTCAACAATAATAGTGTGAGACTTCACTACACCATTCTCCTCTATAGATAGAACAACCAGACAGAAGATCAGTAAAATAGAGAATATAACAATGTGATGAATGAATTCGATCTAGCATATATATATATATATATATATATATATATATATATATATATATATATATATATAATGACTGTTAGACTCCAAAATACTAGGATATATATTCTTCTTTAGTCCTCATAGAATGTTCTCTAGGATAGATTATATGCTGGGGCACAAAAAAGGCCTTAATAAACATAAAAAGATTAAAATTATTAAAAACACTTTTTCTGACCACAATAGAAATCAATAACAACCAAAGAACCAGAACTTTTACAAATATATGGAGATCAAATAATACACTCTTAAACAATCCGTGGGTCAAAGAAGAAAATACAAGAGAAATCAATAAATATCTGGAAAGGAAAAAAATGAGAATACAACATATCAGAACTGATGGGATGCAGTAGAGGCAGGCCTGAGAGGGAAATTTATTGCACTAAATGCCTATATTAAAGAAGAAGAAAGAGGTAAAATCAAGGACTTAATTGCTCACCCAGAGGAAAAGAACAGCAAACTAACCAAAAAGCAAATAAAAGAGGAGAAATAATAAAGATTAAAGCAGAAATAAAATGAATTGGAGAACAAAAAAACATTAGAAAGAATCAGTAAAACCAAAAGTTGGTTGTTTGAGAAAATCAGTAAAATTGATGGGGGCAGGCCATGGTGGCTCAGCAGGCAAAGTTCTCACCTGCTTGGTGCCTGCCCTTGCCAAAAAAAAAAAAAAAAAAATTGATGGACCCTTAGCTAGGTTGACAAAGAAAGAAAGAATGCAAAATAAATAAATAAAATCAGAAATGAGAGGGAGGTCATTACCATGAACCTGACAAAATAAAAGAAAATCATAAAAGGATACTATGAACTACTATATGCCAACAAACTAGACAACTTAAATGAAATGGAAAAATTCCTAGAAGCGCACAAATCTACACTAATCTGAAAAGAAAGAGAAGATCTTAACAAATCAATCATAAATAAAGAGATTCAATTTAAAAAAAAATCTTACAAAGAAAAGTCCAGGTCCAGATTGCTCCACTGGGGAATTTTATCAAACATTTCAAAAAGAACTAACACTATTCCTGGTCAAACTATTCCAAAAAATCAGAATAAAGGAACACTACCAAACTCATTTATGGAGCTAACATCACTCTAATACCAAAACCGGATAAAGACACTATAAGAAAAAAAAAAACTATAGGCTAATCTCTCTAATGAATATAGATGCAAAAATTTTCAGCAAAATACTGGCAAATTGAATCCAACAACACATCAAAAGAATTATACACCACGACCAATTGGGGTTTATTCAGGGCATGCAAGGATGGTTCAAAACAAGAAAATCAATAAAATACAACACATTAACAAGTTGAACGGAGAAAATCACATAATCATCTTAACTGATGCTGAAAAAGAATTTGACAAAATTCAGCATTCTATTCTGATAAAAACACTTCAAAATGTAGGAGTTGAATATGATATGATAAGGGGCATATATGAAAAACCCAAAGCCAGCATCATACTCAATGGTGAGAGAACTGAAAGCCTGAGATCAGGAATGAGATAAGGATGCCCACTGTCACCACTATTATTCAGCATTGTACTAGAAGTTCTAGCTAGAACAATCAGGCAAGAAAAAGAAATAAAAGGCCTCCAAATCAGAAAGAAAGTAGCGAGTCTTTCATTATTTGCTGATGACATGATCCTATACTTGGAAAATCATGAGAAATCTACAACAAAGCTACTTGAGCTAATAAACATATTCAGCAAAGTGGTGGGTGGATACAAGATTAATGTGCAAAAATCAATAATGTTTCTATTTGCAAGTAATGACCTAAAAAATTCCATTCACAGTAGTAACTAAGAGTATCAGGTATCTAGGAATAAACTTAATCAGGGTGTAAGGGATCTGTACACAGAAAAGTATAAAACATTGCTAAAAGAAATTAAAGAAGACCTAAATAGTTGGAAAGGCTTCCATGTTCATGGATAGGAAGGTTAAATGTCATTAAGATGTCAATTCTACTGAAATTGCCTTACAGATTCAACAGAATATGAATCAAAATTCCAACAACTTACTTTGAAGATTTGGAAAATCTAGTTATCAAATTTATTTGAAAGGGAAAGGGGCTTTGAATAGCCAAAAATACCTTTAAAAGCAAGAATGATGTTTGAGAACCTATACTTCCTGATTTTAAAGCTTATTATAAAGTCACTGTGGTCAAAACAGCGTGGTATTAGCACAAGGATAAACTTATTGATCAATGGAATCTAATTGAGAGTTCAGAAATAGACCACCAGATCTATGTTCAATTGATCTTCAACAAGGCCCCCAAATCCACTGAACTGGTACAGAATCGTCTTTTCAATAAATGGGCATGGGAGAACTGGATATCCAAAACCAAAGGAGTGGAAGAGGATCCCTACTTACACCCTATACAATAAGTAACTCAAAATGGATCAAAGACCTGAATGTAAGAGCCAGTATCATAAAACTCCTAGAAGACGATATAGGGAAACATCTTCAAGACCTAGTAATAGGAGATAGCTTCTTCTCCTTCTTTCTTCTTTCTTCTTCCTCTTCGAGATAGCTTCTTAGACCTTATACTCAAAGCACAAACAATGAAAGAAAAAATAGATAAATGGAAAGTCCTCCAAATGAAAGTTTGGCATTTCCTCAGAAAACTAAATATCAAGTTGCCCTACAACCTGGTTGTACTGAGTGTTATATGCCGTTACTCAGAAGAGCTGAGAGCAGTGGCATGAACAGACATTTGCACACTCATGTTCACAGTGGCATTATTTACAGTTGCCAAAAGGTGGAAACAATTCAAGTGTCCATCAACAGACGAGTGGATAAACAAAATGTGGTATATAACTATAGTGGGTTATGAAGCAATAAGAAGAAATTAGTTCCTGAAGCATATGACAACATGTATGAACCTTGAGGACATAATGCTGAATGAAATAAGCCATTTGTTATGACAGCAACTGTGTTATATTTCACAATAAAAAAATGTTTAAAAAAAAAGTTGAATAGAGATGGGTTTGACAGATGAGTTTTATGATGTAAGAAGAAATGTATATATAGAAATATAATAGTAATAGTAATGTTTAATTCCCCATGATCAATTTGCCATGGGTCAAGTAAAAATAAGCAACCAAAGAAACAAAGGATCTGAACAATATTGTTAATAACATAAATTAAGCAGTCATAACAGGAACTGTTGGTTGCAGAGAAAGGCTATATATTTTCCTTCACCCAATATTTATTCAGAACATTTTTAAACTTACAGAAAAGTGGAAAGAAGTAATGCTTCTCCACTGGGATGCTTAAGCTGGTACCAGGGAGATAAAAATCAGAGGACAAGCATGGCTGGATATAGTGCTACTTCCTGGAGTGCCAGTTTCCTTTGAAAATTTCAGGGGAGTAAAACATTATTTTTATAGTAAAGCTAACTTGAATATTTATGAAGCAGAATGCAAACATTTTTAAAGATGACTCTTAAGCCTTCAAATATTATTTTCAAAACCTTAGAGAAATGCATTAATTTTCCTTGGCCATTAGGAAGGCTAGTGAGAATGCCTGAAAATCACCCAAGCCAAAGCTTCTAATTTGCCCCAGTTTTATACATCTGAGCTTCCTTGTGCATTTCTTCTCACCATTCCTTGTAACCTGGGCTCCAGCCCATTGGGATTTCTCATCATTTCCCATATGTTCCTAACTTTGCATCTGCTTTACAACTGTCTAGAATCATCTTTAAAAGTCCAACTCAATTCTAGCTTCCTCTTTGAATCGTTTCTAAGCAGAATGGAATAGAAAGAGTAAATCATTGGAGACTCTGATAAACTGTATTGATAATATTATTCCCAAATATTCACTCCCCTTAGCAGTGAGAGTTCCTCACCGGTTGTCCTGTGACTTGCAGTCACTTCCCTGAAGGAGAAGTTTATTTCCTTGCCCTAGTGATATCAGCCTTGTCCATTTGACTTCATCATAGGCTTATAAATTAAATATAGCTAATGATTTTTTCTCTCGTGCAGAAACAAGAGGATCAACAGTTGTGAATGTAGTATATCTGTTCTGGGTTACAGTAATACATCATCTTTTTCATAAGATAAATCATACATATTGCATAAGAAAAGAGATTGATTAGTATTTGTCAAATTCCTGTGAGACACCTCTCTGAACATTATTCTTGCCTATTGTTTTAATGTCTCTATTAAAGAATAAATTTTAAATTCCCATTAAATGTGCTTGAAATCCTCATTTAGAATTATGGCTGGATGTCACATGGCCTGTTATGACTTCCCCAGGAGAGTATGACCCCCTCCACTTTTTGAGGCTGGCACCTTGCCTTGCCCACTGAACTTGGCCAAGGGTTGCAGATAGCACTGCTGTATCTGCCCCCGAGAGCAAGTAAGCGGGGTCCTGGAAATGCTCCAACATTTGAAAGATTAATCTCAGAGAAGGTTTCCTACATTTTGCTTAGCAAATTGTTTCAGGTAAAGAATAAAAGGCATGGTACAACACCCATTTGATTGGTCTCTTCCTATCGTCATGCAGAGATTTCCATCTCACTGAGTGTTAAAAAGAATCATAGTTGAAACAAGAGATAGCATGAGTTGAAGATTGTTGTCTGCTGGGGATTGAATCCCGTACCCCACAAATGACACAGTCAAGTCTTAATCTGTGTTTCTGTGGGTGTAAAACCATTTGCAAATAAGACCTTTGATGATGCTATTAGTTAAATTGTGGCAAAATTGAATGAGGGCAGGTTTTAATCTAATATGACTGAAGTCCCTATAAGCAAAAGAAATTATGGAAGTAGAAGCCAGAAGTCAGTGGAAATCAGTGGAGCAGATAGAGAGAGAGAGAGAAATGGCCATGTAATGGTGGATAACCAGAAAGCTACAGACTCCAAGAGAAAGCAGGCTCTGCAATACCTCGATATTGGGCTTCTAACCTCCAAAACCATGAAACAATAAAATTCCTATTGTTTAAACTAAACCATCATGTGGCATTTGTCATAGCAGTCCTGGCAAAGACAGTAAGTAATGGGTACAGGGAAGTTCCTTGTATTTTCCTCTAATTTATGTGTAATTTGAATTTTTCCATAATAAAAAGTTTAGATGGAAAAGCTAAAATGAATTAAAAAAAATTTAGAAGGAAACAAATATGCTAAGGTCTCTCTCAGAAAATACTTATAAGAAAATGGGAGCCTAGATTGTGAACCCTTATAGCAGCCATATTTGGTCTGAAGTTGTAGATATATTTCTGGATTCTGAGACACTGAGCTATATGAGTATCAGCTGGTATTTCCCTGGAACTTTGAGTAGCTCTGTGACACCTGAGACCCAGGAATGAAGTGCTACTAGCCTGAAAGTTAGCATAGCTATATATATAATAATAGTTAAAGTAACTAAAAAAGAGATCCAGCCTCAATTAGAGTTTAAAACTAAGCCAATCTCGTTGACTCGAAGGTAAATTAGAATGCAGGGTAAAAGATGATATGTATGCACTCTAGACCTTCAACTACTGAATGAGATCAAAGGCAGAGAGGTTTATTATGTCTAAAGCCTAAATTTTCGGTAACGTATAATCTAAATCAACCTCACTGGATAGCTCATTTAAACAACCCAAACTTCTGGAGTCCAGAACAGAAACAAGACTTTGTAATTCTGTATAGCTTAATATAATAACATGATACATCTCAGGCTATGGTGGGCTGATAATTAAAAAGTATTGGTACTGGGATCTGTCCTTTACTTGCTGAAGAGTATTTTGAAAATTATTGCTTTTTCCTTTCTTTGCTTTGTATATATGTTATATTATACAATAAAAAAAAGTAAAAAAAAAGTATTGGTAGAGTCCCTTAAAGATCCAAAGTGGGGTGTGTGTGTGTGTATACATATATATATATATATATAAAGAGAGAGAGAGAGAACTATTAAGCTCTCCCATCTGGGAAACCCTGAATACCCTATCAACCACTGAAGATTCCCAAGAAAATAGGCCAAGCCCTGGATTTTTTAAAAAATATATTTATATTGAGAAACCTTCACACACATCTAGTCCATACATGGTATACAACCAATGGCTTACAATATCATCACATAATTGTGTATTCATCCCACCATGATCATTTTTAGAACATTTGCATCACTCCAGGAATAAAAAAGAAAAAAAAAAGCATGCATCCCATACCCCTTACCCCACCCTCTCATTGACCACTAGTATTTTAATCTACCCAATTTTTTATCCTTTATCCCCTTATTATTTATTTTTTATCTTTATTATTATTTTTTTTTACTCATCTGTCTATACCCTGGATAAAAGGCACATCAGACACAAGGTTTTCACAACCATACAGTCACACTGTAAATGCTATATCATTATACAATCGTCTTCAAGACTTAAAGCACAGAACACAGCTCTGTGGTTTCAGATACTTCCCTGTAGCCACTCCAATACACCATAAACTCAAAAGGAATATATGTATAATGCATAAGAATAACCTCCAGGATAACCGCTCGACTGTTTGAAATCTCTCAGCCACTGACACTTTATTTTGTCTCATTTCTCTCTTCCTCTGTTTTGGTCAAGAAGGCTTTCTCCAGACCATGATGCCGAATCCCAGCTCATCCTGGGATGGGTGTCCCACATTGCCAGGGAGATTTCCACTCCTGGGAGTCATTACCCACATAGTGGAGAGGGCAGTGAGTTCACTTGCTGAGTTGCCAAACCCTGGATTTTGAGGCTTGCCCTTAAGAAACTTATTTCTGTAGGGAAGAAGCTAAGACTACCCATAAAGAGGCCTAAGAGTTGTTTCCAAGAAACCTCTTTGTTACTCAGATGTGGCCTCTCTCTCTCTCTAAGTCCAACTTTGCAAGGAAAATCGTTGCCCTCCCCACTACATGGTACAAGCCATTCAAGGGTGAAAATCTCCCTGACAACATGGGGTGTGACTCCCAGGGATGAGTCTGGCCTGGCACCATGGGCTCAACAATGCTTTCCTGACCAAAAGTGGGAAAAGAAGTGCAATAAAATAAGGCATCCATAGCTAAGAGAGATCAAATGTAGTCAAGAGAGGCTATTCTGGAGGCTGCTTTTAGGCAAGCTTCGGTTAGATAGTGCCCATTGCTATGGTCTGCTAAACTCCAATCAGTATCACTCCTGTTGTCTCTGAAGAACACAAAGGGCTCAAACTGAGACTATAAAGGTTTCATGTACTAGGTTTGCCTTCCTGGAACATATAATTCCTGGAGGGTTCCTAGATCAGATAAATCCTGAAACTCAGAAGGACCAACCTCTCCAGGATTTTCAGTTAATTACATGCCCCTACCCTTTAGTGTGTACACCCCTTCTCAACATGAAAAAATTAGAACAGGTATTGCCCAAAGATCTCTTCACCCAAAGACTGGATGAAGGATTAAAGGAGAAGAAAGAGGTAAAACAGATAAAATGGATTTAACAAATGCAGCTTGGCTCCTGAATTACTATATTAATATTCCTTCTAGCCTCCAGTGTTTTGGAGCATCTAGAAGAAAAAAATCTGAGATGATGGAATGGTAGCCTGACAAACTCTGGGATTTGTTCTGTAACTACTTGTTGAAGTGTGCTTTGAAAAATATGCTTTTTTTCTTTTTTTTTGTATATATGTTATATTTTAAAATTAAAAACGTTAAAAGCTTAGAAGGAATAAAAAGGAAAATAAAAGTAGGCTTATTCTAGACACGAGAGTCACATGATCTTTGCAAAAGTTTAAAACAACTGGGTACTATCTCTCTTGAAATATGTTGCTCCATTGTTCCTCCAAATGGTTGGATTCATTTACAGTGTCACTTGCAATAAATTATCTATTTTACAAAAAGAAAGAACAAGCAAATGAAAGAAAGAGAGAGGGAAACAAAGAGAGAAAAGGAAGGAGAAAGGAGGTAGTAAGGTAGAACAGAAGGGGAAGGGAGGAAGGAAGGAAGTTACAATGGGTAAATTACTTAATTTTCATAAGCCTCATTTTCTTCATCTATGCTATGGGGGTCAATAGCACCTCTCTGAAGAATAGTGTCTTAGTAAGGAGTTCCAAGGACAATACCCTTTTGCTCACGAAACAAATACCTGCTTGTAATGAGACTTTTTCCTTTGGTTACATTAAAGTAACTCTCAAAGAATATGACTTCTGTAGGTGGGAAGTTTGCTCTTGCCACATGATCACAATAAAGCATTTGGATTTGGGCAACAATGATGTTTTAAATACAAATATGTGACTGGCTTCTGGCTAAATATTTTAAAGGGTTGGGTGGACATTCTTGCCTGGACATCCCCAGCAATAGTTGTGTGCCCACTCTCTATGGATTTTTCACCCCAGCCTGGCAGCCTTGTGGACCACTCTTTAGAAGTGAGGGTTACACCCAGTTAACCTCATTGAAGGGGAGGCCTAAAATTCATCTCTGCAGGACAGCCCAAGGACATCTGCGATGCTGCTGATGACCTGCTGAGATTCCCTGTTAATGTGATGCCTCTCTGCTAATCAGAGGGCAGATTTAGGTTCCTGAGGACCCACGAGCTGCAGTACTGTCATCCCTGTCCACCGTGAGATGCACTGACTGACTTGCTTGCAGTGGTTAGACACTGTAACCTTTATTTGCCTTCTTTGGCTAGAAACAACTTTTGACTGTTGTTCCCCTTGATTCTTGGGAGGATGAAAGGCATAAATAAAACTTGTTTGTGCTTTAACTACATTCTGTGAGTCCATGACTGGGCGAAGTTCTTCCTGTTTAGAGGGAGAAGAATCTGCTTCTCATTTCACTTTGCTAGAAAATTATTTCTTAACTTCAACAAATGAAGATAAGTAGATAAGGAATCTGATGTTATTCTCAATAAACACTAGCTTTCTTTCTCTCTGGATTCCCACAGGTCTTAATTTAAACCTCTGTTTTAGTATTTAGAATACATAGTGTATCATTTATTTTCCCCATTAGACAATAAGTTCCTCTGACATATAATAAATGCTTAGTAAATGTTCGTTAAAGGAATGGATGTATGGATGGATGGATGGATGGACAGACGGACAGATGGATGGATGGATGGGTGTACTGGCAGATAGAGGACTGTATAGGTCATCCGTAGCGGGGAGTCAAGGATGCACGGCTGAGCAGATGGATAGATGAGTGGGTAGATTGGTGGTTAGGAATCCACTTTCTCTGTGTAGCTATTGCTATGATTTCTGCATTAGGTCTACTTCTATTTATATTTCTACATCGAGCTTTACATGCATGTATGTTTGCTTATGTTCTTTGTGCTAGATTAGAATGAAGGACTTTGTGCTATGTGTGTATGTGTGTTTCTCCTTCTTCTGAATAAGGTTTAATGGAAAAAGCCTGTACTACATTAAACATTTCTGTAAAGCAGAGATAATAATATAGCACCTATCTCATAGGAATGTTATAAATTTTAGATACCATTAGTATTACTATTTTACATGATCCTTAGATTTGAATTAAAGTTTTATTTTATTTTACATCATTCATAAAGGCAGTTTTAATGGATATGACTGGATTTGGATCTCAGATTTACTCTGTCTACACATCCATCCATAGCCTGTTTCCCTATCTGTAAAATGGACATAATAAAAATATCTTCCTAACAAGACAGAATGAAAGAATCCATGTGCTCTGGTTTGAAAGGATTATGCACCCCAGAAAAGCTATGTTTTAATCCTGATCCAATTTTGTGGGAGCAATCATTTCTTTTAATCCCTATTCAATAATGTGGGTTGGAAACTTGATCAGGTTATCTCCCGGAATGTGACTCACCCAATTGTAGGTATTAACCTTTAATTAGAGGAAGATGTGACTCCACCCATTTCATATGGATCTTGATTAGTTTATTGGGATCCTTTAAAAGAGGAAGCATTTTAGAGAGAACTTTTGTTTGGGGGAACAACAGGAAGTCATGAGAACCACGAGAGCCACACAGCCAGAGATCTTTGGAGATGAAGAAGGAAAATGCCCCTGGGGAAGCTTCATGAAAGAGGATTCCTGGAGAGGAAGCTAGCAGACATCACCATGTTCTCCATGTGCCTTTCCAGTTGAGAGAGAAACCCTAAACTTCATCGGCCTTTCCTGAGTGAAGGTAACCTCTTGATAGTGCCTTAATTTGGACATTTTTTAGACTTGGTTCAATTTGGAGATTTTCACGGCCTTAGAACTGTAAACTTGTAACATATTAAATTCCCCTTTTTAAAAGCCATTCCATTTCTGGTATGTTGCATTCTGGTAGCTAGCAAACTAGAACACCCTGTAAACAGCTTAGTACAATGCCAGCATTTAGTAAACACTTAATAAATACCAGATAATAGAGAGAGCAGAGTGTTCTGTTGCAAACGATAATACTTGTAGGCAGAAAATACACATTTAGAGGTGATGGTGAAGGTACAGTGATGCTGGCACTGCAGAACTCCTCAGAAGGCTCCATCTCCTCTTCCTGGGAAAAAAGAGAGGGATGAGTTACATTGTGTCTGTAAGGGAAGGTACCTCTCACCATCACCCCAAATTCCACTCCCCTGCCCCGCACCATAAATGAGATCACAATGATCCTGGATGACAAGAGTTGGCTTCCTTCATAGAAAAGGAATACTGGCTTGTTGTAGCTGGATGATATCTCTAGGTTGAACATATCCCTCCAGAACTGATTTGAACACTAATTCACTTCATATGTGTGTATGTGTGCTGTCAGAACTTTGTTAATCCTTTACTGTGCCTTTCAATTGAGATTCTCAACACACCCTTAACAGATCCTGAAGCAGGCATCTGAGTTTATAAAAAAGATGAACTAGACACACAAGTGTACTTACCAGAAAAAAAAATAGAAGAACTTATCTGTTGAGGAAAGTACCTATTCACTTGGAGCCCAAGTTTTCTCCTTTATAAAATGAGAAGATTAGAAAATTAGCTGCAGCATTTGGTCTGGTTTTCTGAAGCATAATAACACTCTCTTTGGTGTTTCCTAATTCGTGTATCTGGTCCCTGTTGTGTATGGGCGTGGATTTCTGTGAGTATTGTTTGGAAGGAAAATAACTGATATTAAAAGGCAATGGTGGGCGGGCCACGGTGGCTCAGTGGCAGAGTTCTCGCCTGCCATGCCAAGAGACCCGGGTTTGTTTCCCGGTGCCTGCCCATGTAATATTTTAAAAAAGGCATCTTTTTTTGAACCATCTCCTAGCTCCAAAAGTACCTCGAAATTCCCTCTTCTGTATCCCATCTCCATGCTAGAAGGCTCCTGAGCTAGGTAATAACTTACAGGCAGACGTGGGTAGAAGGGATAGGGAAACTAAGTGATAATACCAGCTTGGTCAGATTAAAGGACCAGAAGACTCTGTATGCGGGAAACATTTCCACCATGGAGACTGACTGCCACACCTTCCTTCCATCCTCATCTCAAAATACCTCTCACTTGCCTGCTTGCTTTTTTTTTTTTAATAAAGTATAAGCGGGAATATAACACTGTTACAACAGCTGATGTGTATGGAGTATTTACCATGTACTAGGCGTTATGATATATAGGCTTCACAAGCATTATCTCATTCCCTCTCTTTCAAGATTATTCTTACTCAGGGCTCTTATCAGCTGATGGGCATTATAGGGCTGTACCAGTTAAGATTTTGAAACAGTACAGTACTGGTTGCTAAGTAGTTAATGTTAGAGTCTTCCAGGTGCCCCCGACCACCTGGCTATGGCCCCATGTAGGGCATTCTGAGGGGCTTCCTTGGTACTTATTTACTGGGGCTCCAACAGCTCCCATCCCCCAGACAGACTGCTCCTGCCTGAGAAAGGGGGGGTGTCTCTCTGGAGCCCCAATGGGAAAATGCCCACCTGGATTTCCAAGGATGCCTTTACACGCCATTGTCTGGCACCCTCTATAATTATTGCAGCTGTTTGTCTGAACTTCAACCTCCACACTGTATAATAGAGGTTATTAAATGTTTTGAATATCACCCCCGTCTTTATTTATGCTTTACTTTTCTTTTTTCACCAACTACAGCAGGATTAAAGCAAAACCAAATGACAGTTTTTAAATCCCACCAGGAATGAAATACTCTTCATTTTCACATGTTGTCTTAGAGCTCTTTTTGTATGCTTCATGATTATTAAATAGGTGTGATCACATCAAAGCTCATTTTTGTATCTTGCTACTTTTGCATAACACTACATCATGAGCATTTTCCCCAATTATTGCATAGTTTTCAAAATTATTGTTGTATTGATTTATCAGATTCCATTGGGGAGGGGGAAGAAGTGCATGTCCAGGAATCGAACCCAGGTGTCCCACATGGAAGGCTAGCAGTCTACCACTGAATCACCCATGCACCCTGTCAGATTCCATGTTAAGTCTGATTTCTGCTTAGTAAAAATTACAGGGTATGTGGTGTGCATGAATAAGAGAGAGCAAAGAAAGACTGTAAGATGTTATCTGTCCCCATCCACTGGGAGCTCTTTATAGCCCATAGATTCCCCCAACAGGTGGTAGATGGTAAGAGAAAGTAAAGTTCAAAGTTCTCCTAAAGAACAGTCTTGGAGAAGGAATTCCTGTAAAACTTCACAAACAGCTGTAATTACAACTTCACCAAGATGCCAGTGGTTCTGAATTACTTGTTTTATGGTCCTTTTCTCAGGAATGCTCAGTCCCCATGATGCTTCAAAGCTTTTTGTTGAGGTACTAAGACTACAATTAAAATAGGGCAATTAGGACAAATTGTTAATTTCAAAAACGTAGCCTGTCCATTAAGGTCCAGAATAAGAACACTAGTTTCTCAGAAGCATCAGTTAATGAATTCAACAGAACTAATTTGTTAATATGTGAGAAAAAAGATGTTTTAATTGGGTCACCCTTTTCTATGCCCTAAGTCAGTTGTCTCCATACTTCCTCATGTCTTCTTTGCAGTTGGAAAAATAAGCAAGAAAAATAACAGAGGGCTTAATAACTAGGTATTTGTCACATTTTCCTGTTGCCAAGACCTTTTTTTTATCTTCCTCTTTCTTCTTAGAACACAGTATTACCCTGTGCTTAGCTTGCTGTGGACAATTTAGCAACAGGATTTACCTAACAGAGCAGTTTCCTCTTGATCTAATTTTAGGTAATTGCCTCTCTTTTCAAAGCTTGTTTCTCTAGTACCTCTACTGCTCCTGGTTTGTCACATAGCAACCTATATCCCCAGGCTCCACTGCTTGTAAGGCAATAGAAAGGGCAGCTCAGTTTCCTTCATCAAATATCAAATAACAGAAAGATAAGCAAATGTGTAAAATAAGAAAATTTATACAGCCATTAAAAAACTACCCATAAACAGGTGGAGAAGGAAAAAACTGGCCAGAATGACTAAGTCAATGAAAGATTTCATAAAATCTAGTAAACACTAACATTGTGACAGCTGGATATCTAATCTGAGTCATTACCCAAATAGGACAACCTGGTCCGCGTTCACCAAATACAGAGTATTTTCATTCAAAGGGGCCCTGCTTTGTTGGAACTGGGTTCGCCAATGCCTTGATAAAGCCAGTCCCTGGAAGCGAGGGAGAAGTCTGCTAGCCCCTCAGTGACCCCTCTCATTTTTCGGATAAACACTTTTTTTTTTTCTTACAGCCTTCGGTCTTTTCATTTGAGCACATTTTAAAAGGCTTTACTTCAAATAAAGTATACACATTTTCAAATATTCATTATAGCGAAGATGGGAAAATATCATTTCTTCAGTTCCTCCTCTGTGCCAGGTGCTGAAATGGTGCCATTTGGGTGGTGTCTCATGGAAACTGGGCCAAACCCAACACTGAGAGCTGCCCCCAGAGGCTCCACCAGCAGTCTGCTCTCCGAGCGGGCACCAGAATGCCTGCCTTGGCTGCATACCAAAGTTTTAGTGGGAACCAAATGAGTGGGGTGGGGTGGGGTAGGAGGCAGTGGGGAGGAATTGCAAACCCCTGCTAGTAGTTACCTCTGTGAGGTAGGGGCTACTTTTTATTTTAGATACTTTTTTGCATGTGCTGTATGGTGGAGGGTCACATATTTTAGATACTTTTAACAGTATGCATTACATTTGAAGCAATAAACTTTTTTTTTTTTTTGAATTAGACCTGAATTTTAATTAGGGTTTACAAACAGAAGAGGATTCTTCCCAATGGCGGCCAGCTGGGAAACAGAAGTCAGTGCTCTGCAAAAGGAGTGGCTTATAAGTGTTTAGGATAAGGGTGTTAGAACACAGCCTCAGCAGGATCTCATGACACAGGGGTGTGGAGATTTGTTTTTTTCAACAGTGATCAAGGTAGGAGAGTTTCAATGCCTTGTTTATTATGTCATCTGTACATTCACTCCCCCCTGCAGTCTAATGATCTTCAGTGTCTGTCCTGGTCATGGAGGTGCTACGTGCAATGACCTGCTCTTAATATGGAGGGGAAACCCTGGCCCTCAGTCCCCACGTCTACTAATTCCAGCTGGTTAAATTTTCAGCAGAGATGAATTGCATTGGTGAAAATCCTGAAGGGTAGGTACGATTGGAGCGCACCATGTAGAATTCTCTTCTTTCCTGTAAACCTTTGGGTAAGCCCAGGTAGGGGCAGTGAAGACAAGTCATGAGACATTGATTAGCGCTCTGGCAGGATTTTCTCTTAGTGAACATGGCACAGTGGGTCAACAAACCATACATATGCATTGCCGAATGATCTCCAAGGTTTTTCTTCAGGCCATTTTTATATTTTGTTCTGTCCTTTCAGATGGACCACGTGTTTGCTGCAGGTTATGAGGTGTTTCTAGGATGGTTCAAAGTAAGGTTCAGTTTTCCAGATTCTTTAACCCAATTGTCTTAGTTTCCTAGGACTGCTGGAACAAACTGCCATAAGCTGGGCCATTTAAAACAACACAAATTTATCGTCTCACAGTTCTGGAGGCCAGAAGTCTGAAATCATGGTGTCGGCAGGGCCATGCTCCTTCTGAAAGTCCAGAGAGAGATCCATTTTGGATTCTTCCAGCTTCTGGAAGCCCCAGGCATTTTAGATTGTGACAGTGTATCTCCACTCTCTTCTTCTGTCTTCATGTGGCCCTCCCCTCTGTGAAGCAATAAACTTTTAAATAAAAGTATCCTTTAAATGTAGCCTGTTAAAGGTGTCTTAACGTTCTGTAAATTACTATTAAGTATGGCAGTTATCATTATTCACATCACATTTAATGATTCCACTCAACCCCACATGAAAAATGAAATAATTATGCCATCTGAAGATTCATTTTAAGGTTTCTCGGAATATAGTGTTCAGTCTGCTTTTCCACTTGATATATGATCCTAAGTCGTCTGAACACTACCAGAATAAATAAGGTAAAACTTGTAAAATCTTAATGAACCAAAGAAATTAGCTTGTGCCATGCTCAATTTAGCTAGGATATTTTCCTACACATTTGACTTTAAGGAGAAGAAAAATAATATATATAAGAAAATGAGGTATTAGAAACTTATTTTATAAAGCTCCCACAGCTTACAGGTTGAGTGCTGGGTATTTATTTTTGCAGTTTATATTTATAATTATGTCTATATAAATGCCTGTATCTAATGATGGGCTTTCTAGCTACATTTTGCAGTTTTGAGAAAACTCTGAGTACTTGCCTTGTCCACAGCTTTCTACCCAAGAGCTCCTTATGTGTAGGATACCATGCTGGGTACCATGGGACTTCACAGGACAGCACAACCCTGGTCACAGTTGATCTGACCATTAACAGGGGCCTGGCCCAACAGCAGGAAGCAACTTTGGCAAAGGGGAGGGGTGGTGACTGTGAGAACTCTACCCACCAGGGACAAAGTAGTGAGTTTCTTTTGTTTCATCTACCAAGAAAAATAACCCCCTTCTTCTGAGAAATCATCCTTCTAAGCACATGGTGTGTGTTTGGAAAGAATCATGACCACGGCAATTAGTCTAGGGGTGGGCTCTGAAACCACGCTGGGCCAATCCCAGCCCTTAGACTAAATTTTTTTTTTTTTAACTCGAGGCTGTAGAGTCTATAATTTGCTTCCCCTCTGACTGTGGAAATGTGGAACCCTGGAGCTGTCAGTCATTGTGTTCCCTGGAAGGAGGAGGTATGAGAGAGAAGTAATGATAGAAGAAAATGCAGGTGTCAAGGTTCATATTGTTCTTAAGACCCCTGTCCCCTGCAGACTTAAAACTATTTGGATTGGGTTTGTTACAGACAACCAAGAATTATGACTACCAGAGGATCCTGCTACTGCACAGTGATGGCCAAATCCACTCGTTCTTCTCTCTGGAAGTTTGAATGGCAGGATACAATGAATTGGTTGATCAATAGTGGCAGGAGCATTACTTGTGGAGGCACTGATCCATAGGGTCAGAGTCCTAACTTAGGGGACAACAAACTTAACTTTTGCAAGGTTCTAGTTGCTGTCAGATGATTCAAATACTGTTTTTGGTTTCCTTTGAAAGACTGCATTACCTGATACTGAGATAGCTTTTCCCTCTCTCTTACTGTGTATTCTTTACAATAAGTCCCTATTACCTGAGATAATTTGAATGTATCCTGCTGATTGCAACCTGGAAGATCTTAAGTCAACAAAATGGAACAGATATATTTTTTTAACTTTTTTATTGTATAGTATAACATATATACAAAGCAAAGAAATAAAAAAGCAATAGTTTTCAAAGCACTCTTCAACAAGTGGTTAACAAGACAGACCCAGAGTTTGTCATGGGCTACCATATAATCTTCTCATATTTTTTCTTCTAGCTTCTCCAGAATATAGGAGGCTAGAGGGCTTAAATACTTTTTTATCATCACAATAGACTTTTTTCCTTCTTTTTTTGTGAAAAATAACATATAAAAAAGCTACAAATTTCAAAGCACAACACCACAATTTGTTGTAGAACTTATTTCAGAGTTTGACAAGGATTACAATTTCACAATTTTAGGTTTTTACTTCTAGCTTCTCTAAAATACTGGAGCATATCATCTGCAAATAATGAGAGTTTTACTTCTTCCTTTCCAATTTGGATGCCTTTTATTTCTTTGTCCTGCCTGGTTGCTCTAGCTAGAACTTCTAGCACAATGTTGAATAATAGTTGTACAGTGGGCATCCTTGTCTTGTACCTGATCTTAGGGGGGAAACTTTTCAATCTCTCTCCATTGAGTATGATGCTGGCTATCAGTTTTTCCTATATATTCCCTTTATCATGTTGAGGCAGTTACCTTCGATTCCTACCTTTTGCAGTGTTTTTATCAGAAAAGGATAGTGAATTTTGTCAAATGCTTTTTCAGCATCAGTTGAGATGATCATGTGATTTTTTCCTTTCGATTTGTTAATGTGCTATATTACATTATTGATTTTCTTGTCTTGAACCATCCTTGCATTCCTGGTATAACCCCCACCTGGTCACAGTGTATAATTCTTTTAATGTGCTGTTGGATTTGATTTGCTAATATTTTCTTGAGAATTTTTGCATCTTTGTTCATTAGGGAGATTGGCCTGTAGTTTTCCTTTCTTATAGCATCCTTACCTGGTTTTGATATTAAAATGATATTAGCTTCATAAAATGAGTTAGGTAAAGTTCCTTTGTCCTCAATTTTTTGGAAAAGTTTGAGCAGGATTGGTGTTAGTTCTTTATGGAATGTTTGATAAAACTCCCCTGTGAACCATCTGGCCCTGGGCTTTTCTTTGTGGGAAAATTTTTATGACTGATTGAATCTCTTCACTTCTGATTGGTTTGTTGAGATCTACTTCTTCCTAAGCTAGTGCAGCTTGTTTGTGTGACTCCAGGAATTTGTCCATTTCATCTAAATTGTCTAGTTTGTTGGCATATAGTTGTTTATAGTATCCTCAGAACAGATATTTTTAATTGAAATTTTTATTGAGATGAATGTATATTCACATGTAATTGAAATAATAGAGGACAAACTCATGTATACTTTATCTAGCTTCCCCCAATGGTAATATTTTGCAAAACTGTAGGTACACTAACACAACCAGATTATTGAAATTGATGCTATCCACCAAACTTATTCATATTTCCCCAGTTTTACTTGTACTCCTATGTATGTGTATTTGGTTCTATACAATTTTAACACATGTGCATTTGTATATCCATCAACAACAGTCAAGTTACTGAAACAGAAATATTTTTAATGAAGTTTTCCAACAATTTGTATATACATAAATATAATTCTCTGACAAAGACAAGCTTGCCAAATTTATTTAGTCAGGGTTTTCTAGGGAAACAGAACTGATAGGAGATATATGTAAATATTACAAAATTTTTATAAAAATTGTATCACACAACTGTGGGGATGCACAAGTCCATATTCTGTAGGGCAGGCCTCAAGCAGATATTCTGATGAATTCCCCAAGAGAGGCTGGCTGGCTGAAGCAGAGGTAGAAATTCTTCTGATTGCTGAAATTATCACTGCTCCTTTTACGCCTTCAACTGATTGGGTGAGACTTCTCTTCTTGTTAAAGGAAGTCTCCTCAGCCAAAGATACAAGCAATTTACTGATGATTTAAATCCATGAAGTATCTTTGCAGCAACAATCAGGCCAATGTGTGCTTAACTAAAGAACTGGAAACCATAACCTGGCCAAGTTGACACATGAAATTAACAAGTACACCATAGACCTAAATAAAACAGAGGAGTCATTTTCCAAGTGCTGCATTTTGCATCTGTACTTTTCGCATAACACTTATCAAACTATTTTATAATTGTTCATTTAATAATGTGTTATATCCACTAAATTATATTCTCCACAAGAGCAAGAACTCTGAATTGGTTACAATTGTATTCCAATTTTCCAGAGGCAATCACTTTCAACTTTTCTACAATATTTCTTTGCACATTTATGTCCACATTTTTAAACAATGTTTATAATGCATTATTTTTTATATATTGAGAAGATATCAATTAACTCCTATTGTGATCAACAAGTATTTGTCTTTCTTGTTTCATCACATGCTACAGACTTTGCAATCCTTCTAAACAATCATTTCACATTGTTTAAATTACTATTTGGAGTTACATTATTATAACTATCTAAGTATTCCTCCCTGTTAAGCCACATAGTGTACTATATTACATTCTTTTCCTGCCTAAGTATTGATTATCTTAGAGTTAATAATCAAATTTTCATTTGTGTAGATTTCTTTGTATATATTAATTCTTCTTCCAATTGGCATTGGTCATAAACATAGAAATCAGTTTATTTTCTTCTTTTTAAATCCCTTTGATCTCTTACTCCAATCTGGACAGATTTCTCTTTATGCTTACTACAGTGTCATTGTCCTAAGAATTCTCTTCCCTCTTTTCTTTGTCATGTAGCCCTATTTCTATATCTTTCTATTTCTTGGCTTATTCTCTAATTTTAGTAGACAATTGTGGTGGTTTGAAAGGATGTATGCCCCCTAAGAAAAGCCATGTTTTGATATAAATCCCATTTCTTAAAGGTAGAATAATCCTTATTCAATACTGTATATATGAAACTGCAATGAGATCATCTCCCTGGTTGATGTGATTTAGTCAAGAATGGTTGTTAAACTGGATTAGGGGATGACATGTCTCCACCCATTTCAGTGGGTCTTGATTAGTTTCTGAAATCCTATAAAAGAGGAAACATTTTGGAGAGGGAGATTCAGAGAGATTCAGAGAGAGCAACACTACAAAGCAAAGAGTCCACCAGCCAGCGACCTTTGGAGATGAAGAAGGAAGACACCTCCTGGGGAGCTTCATGAAATAAGAAGCCAGGAGAGAAAGCTAGCAGATGACGCCGTGTTCGCCATGTGCCCCTCCAGCTGAGAGAGAAGCCCTGACTGTATTTGCCATGTGCCTTCTCACTTGAGAGAGAAACCCTGAACTTCATCAGCCTTCTTGAACCAGGGTATCTTTCCCTAGATGCCTTTGATTGGACATTTCTTTAGACTTGTTTTAATTGGGACATTTTCTCGGCCTTAGAACTGTAAACTAGCAACTCATTAAATTCCCCTTTTTAAAAGCCATTCCGTTTCTGGTATATTGCATTCCAGCTGCTAGCAAACTAGAACAACAATATATACTCCTTTGGATTCCTAAGAAAAGGTGCAGGAGAGGTAAGTTTTTTGAGACCTTGTATGTCTTTATTTTCACACTCGTGATAGTTTAGCTGGGAGTGGGATTCTAAAGCAGTATATATGTCACCTCTGCTTCCCAATCAACAATTTCAACAAGTACCATATTTCCTTTTCCAGGAAGTATAAATGATCCAAACCAATGATTTATTCTTGGTTCTCATTCTTCTTAATTTCTTGAAATTTTCATTACCCCTGACTTCCATAACCCTGCCCTTTCCTGATTTGCTGTTGGTCTACCTATTCCTATTTGGTCTTCTTCACCCTTTATCTATACACTCCTTCAATTTCAGCTATCCTCAAAATCACAGGCTTCTTTATCATTATAGTGAGTCACTTTGAGATAAAAGCTTCTAGTAACAAAAGCTGTAAATAAGAAAGACTTAAAAAGTAGAAGTTTATTTCTCTCTATTATAAATAAAGTCCAGGGATAGGAGGTCCAGTGCTGATTTGGCAGCCACACAGTATTATTGGGGATCCAAGCTTTTATATTACTGATCTACAATCATAGAATGGCTTTTAGACCTTCAGGTCAATCAGGTGTCAAAGATAAGAGGGAAGTATGAAGGGGAATAAAATAGTTACCTGCCAGCTGTCTTCCTGCTTCCTTAAAGATCTTGGAAAGAAATCCCATCCTATTTTGGTTATCACAACAGATTTAGTTGCACAGCCACACCTAGTTGTGAAGGAGGCTAGGGAATGTAGTTTTTTAGCTGATCACAGAGCCACATTGTATACAATTAGTGGTCTTCTACTAAGGAAGAGAAGTAAATTGGCTTTTTACTGAGCAAGCAGCAGCCTCTGCCGTGACTACTATAAGCCATACCCTTGGTTTTTTACTGCCTGTCCAGCGTTATGCCCCTTCTTTTGATAGCAGCATCATACCCCCACTCATATTGCTGAAAGTCTTAGTGGGACTTTCAATCAAGACATCTCTATATTCCTTTGGTCAAGGAGTTAGCATGTGACCTAAGATAGGTGAATCATATTCACACTCCTTGGATTTGAAAAAATATATATTTGAGGAATCTTCACACACATACATCCATACATGTTATACAAGTAATGGCTCACAATATCATCACATTGTTGTGCATTTATCACCATGATCATTTTCAGAACATTTGCATCCCTCTAAAAAATAAATACAAAGTAGAAAAAAGAACTCATATATCCCATATCCCTCCCTCTCATTGACCACTAGTGTTCAATATAGCAAATTTTTTACCCTTTATCTCCCCCATTATGTATGTATTTTTATTCTTAATTTTTACTTTTGTCCACACAGGATAAAAGGAGCATCAGACACAAGGTTTTCACAATCACGCAGTCACACTGTAGAAGCTATATAGTTATAAAATTGTCTTCATGAATCAAGGCTACTGGAATATAGCTCAACAGTTTCAGGTACCTCTCTCTAGCCACTCCAATACGCCATAAACTAAAAAGGGATATCTATATAATGCATAAGAACAACTTCCAGGACAAACCTCTCAACTCTGTTTGAAATCTCTCAGCCACTGAGACTTGATGTTGTCTAATTTCTCTTTCCACTTTTGGTCAAGAAACCTTTCTCAATCTCATGATGTTAGATCCTAGCTTATCCCAGGAGTTCTGTCCCATGTTTCCAGGGGGATTTACACTCCTGGGAGTCATGTCCCACTTAGAGAGAGAGTGAGTTCACCTGCTAAGTTGGCTTAGAGAGAGAGGCCACATTTGAGCAACAAAAGAGGTTCTCTGGAGGTGACTCTTAGGCATAATTATAAGTAGGCTTAGCTTCTCCTTTGCAGGAATAAGTTTCATAAGGGTGAGCCCCAAGATCAAGGGCTCAGCCTATTGAATTAGTTGTCCCCACTGCTTGTGAGAATATCAGGAACTCCCCCAATGGGGAAGAATTATACACAAATTGCTCAGTATCTCAGAATTTAGAAATAATAGTTACAACTCTTGAATATATGTGACTGCTATAAGAGCTTACAATATAGTACCTTTTACGATAGGCCCCAACCTGATAACCCATGACGTTGACTTCAATTCTCCAAGTTTGTATAGTATAGTTAGTCCATTTGAGTGAGGCATGATAATATTTGTCTTTTTGTTTCTGCCATCATTCAACACACAATCCATAAGTTTCATTCACCTAGTTGCAGGCCTTCTCTTTGGAATTTGACTCTTGAGTATAGTAGCAAAAAGTTTGGAAATGATGGGAAGTGATTCATACCCCCTACCACCACCCCATAGAAGTGCCCTGATGAAGTTCTCCATTAGATTTATGGAGTAGCCCTGATTCCTATAAGCATATTCTTTTTCTTTTAATTGTCTCAGCATCCCCCATCCTTCTAACAAATTCCCTTTCTTTTCCCCTTAGAGTCAGTTTCTGTTGCTTGCAATTAAAGCATTCTACTTGCTACAACTCCACTACTCTTCCTCTCACATTATCTCTACTCTTAGGGCCTCCGTGCTGTGTGATCCCAGAAGGCACTATAGTCTTAAGGTATTTTATGGTACCTTTTGGCATTATGCAATACATGACTCTGTCATACCAATCTGTTCAATACACTACCTCTAGAACTGTCTCTCTAAAGAATATAGGTATGTATCAATTCCCTCCTTAGAACCTTTAATGGCTATCCATTACATAAATAGTAAAATCCAAACTGGCTTCAAAATGCTTCACAATTTGGCTCTAGTTAATTTTTTCCAGCTAATTTCTCTGCTTTATCATCCATTATATGCTCCCTACTTTCCTTTTTATCATCCATTATATGCTCCTTCCTTCCATTGATTGTTCCATCTTGCACTCAGGGCCAAATCAATTAGGCAAGCCATATTTCAATACATCCCTACATCCTTCAGCATCCATCCTATGCCAATGTGGGATTCTCTTCCCCAATTTCTCCTAATGCCTTACCAGTCAATGTTCTAGCCACCTTTGAAGGTCCCACTCACATTCCACTGTCCTTGACCTTCTAGATCTTCTCAGTCAAAGTGTATTACTTCATTTCTTATTATACTTTGTTTGTACCCCTGATTATCACACTTCCCACTGCCCGTCTCTAATGATAATCTCCATCAAATGTCTTTATTTTACTCAATCGTATTGTGCATCTGCAAAAGGCAATGGCTAGGGCGGGTCAGAGTGGCTCAGCAGGCAGAGTTCTCGCCTACCACGCCAAAGACCTGGGTTCAATTTCCGGTGTCTGCTCATGCCAAAAAAAAAGAAGGAAAGAAAGAAAGAAAAATAAAAAAAGGCAATGGCTATGCCTATCTGCTTGGGTCCCTCTTAGCTTCCCAGTAGAACACCTCACAAGAGTCAATACTCACTTCATGTTTTTCATTTATTCAAATGGAAACCTTTAAAATTAGACAGAAGGACAGTTCAGGGGCTAGAGAGAATCAATGTGAGGAATCATGTGAAGCGATCTTTTGAACTGGTCTTGCCCTCTTGTTTTGACCAGCATATAAGTCTCTCTCTGAAGCTTTGTGCCCACAGATCCACCGAAGGCTCTGAGTCCCTGTTCATCTTTATTATGCCAGTGCATCTAACAGGAAACATCCTTGACTAGCTGTTATATTTCCTTCACTTTATTACCAGAGGAGAGTAACATGCAAAGAACCTGAAAGAATGAACTAATTAAATGAATAAATACATGAAAGGAAGAAATTTTTATCTCTAAAAGGAGCTCTTTTCCTTCAGATTTCTTGAAACTATTTTCATGGAGACACTGAGTATATGCATAATTTCAGTAATGTCCTCGACAATAATTACATTAAATTTAATAAAGGGGAAAATATGATTATCTATACAAGTAGGTCATCTGGATTATTATATTACTTTTTTCCTTGTTCAAACATGTTAAAATGTACTCATACTAAAAATAATAGAATTTAAGAGAACCACTAAGTAGTCTCATTTTCTTACTTGGAAATTCTAAAATTTTAAAGTAGGCTATATTTAAGAACTATAGTGCCTTATTTTAGTGATTCATCCCCTCCATGGTAGAACATTCACTGATACTCCTGTGAACTTCTATTGCTTTAAGCCTAACATGGTGACTCATTTTTCTGCACTGATTCACTACCATAATGGCCTCATTGAAATAATCTTATTCTTCGTTCTCTGGAAAATGAATTTCTTAATGATGATGAAAGAAGGAGGGAAGGAGAAATAAAGGAAGGAGAGGGTAAGAAGGAAGGAAATAAAGGAAGGAAGGGAGAGAAGGAGGGAGGGAGGAAGGAAGACTCCTATTTCCTATCTACTCTTACCTTTTACTGAACCAGGTTCAGAAGCATGCATCTTAAAAAAAAAAAAAAGCAAAACAAACAAACAAAAAAACTAAGCAATGACTCAACTCTTCAGACTTTTTTAAAGGTTGACCCTTTAATTCATTCTCCCCTTTACTGAGGGAACTATTAACATCATATGTAATACTTCTTATAATGTTCCTCTAGGAGTGTATTTCAGGCTGTTCTTTCCTTCAAAGTTCTTTGCTAATTGTGATTGCTTTTATTATGCTGAACTTCTAAAACCTTCTCTGCTCCCTTAACTAAATTTCTGGTCAGTGGTCCTGGCTCTCATCATACTGAAAAGGTATCCTCTATGCGCCACAGTCATACTCATCCTTGAAGGCCCAATTATGACGCCCCATCATAAACTACCCAAACACGCCCAGATAATTTTGTCACAACCTCCTCTCTGTTCCCTTCTTCACTTTGCACTTCTTCTCTGTAGAGTTTGTCAGATTGAATTATCATCATTCTTTTGTCTGGCTTCTTCACTAAACCATGAGCCCTTCAAGAACAGGAACATATTTTTCATCTTTGTTATTCCCTCCTGAGTGTGGACTCCTTGAAAGCCTGATGACATCCTTTCTCTTTACTTTCTACACAATATGAAATGCTGCCACCATCCTTTCAAACTGAGAGATTTAGTCAGGTTCTTTCTCAAAATGCCTCACATGGCCTCTCTTGGTCATTTGCATAAAATCTAAACACTCTCCTATGGAGGCAGATAACTCTGAACCAAAGCCACGCCCCTTGAACACCAGCTTGCTTTCCTATCTCCACAAACTGTCCACCATATGCTCCCTTTCCAATCTTATCTCTTCTCTTCTATCATGTGGTCATGTTTTGTTTCTGGTAATATCCTTCTGCTTCTCATCAGTGAAGAACAGAAATAATCCAACCTGAGAACTATCGAATGCCATAAGACCATTAAATCTTATCATTTCTCCAAGGTTCTTTCCCAATTACCAAACTATCTTTCCTATTCAGTGCTATTAAAATCGTAATTCCTCTAAGAGTCACCCCCAAGAGAGCCTCTTTTGTTGTTCAGATGTGGCCTCTCTCTCCAGCCAACACAACTAGCAAACTCACCACCCTCCCCCTCTCTACGTGGGACATGACTCCCGGGAGTGTGGACCTTCCTGGCAATGTGGGACAGAAATCCTAGAATGATCTGAGACTCACCATCAACGGATTGAGAAAAACCCTAGAATGAGCTGAGACTCAGCATCAACAGATTGAGAAAACCTTCTCAACCAAAGGGGGAAGAGTGAAATGAGATGAAGTGTCAATGGCTGAGAGATTCCAAACAGAGTCAAGTGGTTATCCTGGAGGTTATTCTTACGCATTAAATAGATAACACCATTTTAGTTAAGGCATAACAGAGAGGCTGGAGGGACTGCCTAAAAATGTAGAGCTGTATTCCAGTAGCCATGTTTCTTGAAGATGATTATAGAATGATATAGCTTTCACAATGTGACTGTGTGATTGTGAACACCTTGCATCTGATGCTCCTTTTATCTACCTTGTCAACAGATGAGTAGAACATACGGAATAAAAATAAATAATAGGGGGAACAAATGTTAAAATTAGTTTAAAATGCTAGTGATCAATGAAAGGGAGGGGTAAGGGGTGTGGTATGTGCATATATATTTTTTTTTCTGTTTTCTTTTTATTTCTTTTTCTGTTGTTTTTTTATTTCTTTTTCTAAATTGATGCAAATGTTCTAAGAAATGATCACGATGATGACTATGCAACTATGTGATGATATTGTGAACTACTGATTATATATGTAGAACGGAACATCAAAATAGGAATGTTGGGGCGGGCCATGGTGGCTCAGCAGGTAAGAGTGCTTGCCTGCCATGCCCGAGGACCCGGGTTCGTTTCCTGGTGCCTGCCCATGTTTAAAAAAAAAAAATCTTAAAATAGGAATGTTTGAGTTAATTTGTGTGTTTTTTTGGTATTAAAAAATAAAAAATAAGATAAAATAGGAAAAAAAACTTAATTCCTCCTTTTGGTGCTTTGTACCCCTCAAAATTTCCATAATTAAGGAAAGAATGTAGTACCCTCAACTCTCTCAAATTCATCTGTCCTTAACTCCAAGACCTCTGCTCTTCTAAAATGACAAAATGAGTTTTTACATTTTTCTTCCGGAACAAAAGGATGCTAATATTTAAAGGTTTTCAAATTAATTTTAAATTCCACAGATAATAAAAGTTGTAAAAGCTTCAATGGTTATAGGCAAATTTGAAGTCCGCCTACTTCCAGTCTTCACAATAGTCACCAGGCTTGTGTGTGTCCTTCCAACCATTTTCTATGCATTTATAAAATATCTAGGTAGCTGTGGAAATAGATAGTATTGTTTCATTTGGTTTTGATATTGAGCTGCCTGTGTATAACCTGGTCGCTCCCTGAAACTTCAGGTATTGTATGACACCTGAGACTCAGAGTTAGAGCTCTGAAGCTATGAAAGTCAGTATTACCCCATATAGCAACTATTTAAAAAGTTATCAGACTTAACTGGAGATAGGAATGAAGCTGATCTGGATAGAACTAAGGTAAATCAGAATACATGGTAAAGGATGATATAGTCTCTATTTTAAAACTTCAACTTCTGTGTGAGACCAAAGGAAGAGTTATTTATTTGGAGTAGCACATTATCTAATTTAACTGGGATGGACAGTTTACTTTAACACCATAATTACGTGGAATCTTGAATACAGAGTGAGATCTTGTTGGTTTGTACATGTTAGTGTGATGCCCTGATATATCCCAGAGTAATTTGGGCAGAGAATAAACAAATATTTGTAAAGTCTTCTTGGGGGTCCTTGAGAGAAAAGAGGAAATATTTGACTTCCCCATCTGAGGAATTCCTGATATTCTCCAAGCAGTGGGGACAACCAATTCACTAGGCTGAGCCCTCAATCTTGGGACGTGCCCCTATGAAAATTATTCCTGCAAAGGAGAAGCTAAGCTTACTTATAATTATGCCTAAGAGTCACCCCAAGAGAATGTCTTTTGTTGCTCAGATGTGGCTCCTCTCTCTATATGCCTACTCTGCAGGTAAACTCACTACCCTCCCCCCTTACATGGGACATGACTTCCAGAGGTGTAAATTTCCCTGGCAACATGGGACATAACTCCTGGGGATGAGCTGGGACCTGGCATCATGGAATTAAGAAAGCCTTCTTGACCAAAATGGGGAAGAGAGAAATGAGACAAAATAAAATCTCAGTGGCTAAGGGATTTCAGTCGAGAGGTTATCCTGAAGGTTATTCTTGTGTATTATATAGATATCCCTTTTTAGTTTGTGGTATATTGCAGTGGCTAGAGGGAAGTACGTGAAAACTGTTGAACTTTATTCCAATAGCCTTGACTTTTGAAGATGATTGCATAACTATATAGCTTCTACAATGTGACGGTGTGATTGTGAAAGCCTAGTGTCTGATGCTCCCTTTATCCAGGGTATTTTAGTTTGTAAGTGTTGGAATGCAATATACCAAAAATGGAATGGCGTTTAAAAAGGGAATTTAGTAAGTTACAAGTTTACAGTTCTAAGACTATAAAAATGTGCAAACTAAGGCATCCAAGTAAATATACCTTGGCTCAAGAAAGGCCGATGGGTCAGGAACACCTCTTTCAGCTGATAAGTCACATGGCTGGCATCTGCTGGTCCCTTGCTCCTGGGCTCTGTTGCTTTCAGCCTCTGCTCCTGTGGTGATTCCTCCCTTTGTTTCTCTGGGACTGCCTTTCATTTTTTGTCTTCCCTTGGCTCTCTCCAGGTTCTGGCTTGCTTAACATCTCATGGTGACATCTGCAGGGCTCCAAGCATCTCCAAACATCTGTGTCTCTGTTCTCCAAGTGTCAGTATCTGTATCAGCTCTGTCATCTCTCTCTTTTAGCTTTAGCTCTCTCCAAAATGTTTCCTCATTTTAAGGACTGCAGAAACTAATCAAGACCCACCCTGAATGGATGGAATCACCCCTTCTAATCAGAAGGCCACACCCACAATTGGGCGCATCACATCTCTGTGAGATAATTTAATCAAAAGTTTCTACCCTACAGTATTGGATCAGGATTAAAAGAAATGGCTGCCCCCCACAAGATTGGATCAGGATTAAAACATGGCTTTTCTGGGGTACATATTTTCAAACCAGCACACAGGGAATGGACAGATGAGTAAAAAAATAAGTACAAAATAAATAAATAATAGGGGAGGATAATGTGTAAAAAAAAAAAAAAGAGTAGATTGCAATACTAGTGGTCAAGGAGAGGGAGGGGTAAGGGGTATGGGATGTATGGGTTTTTCTTTTTTCTCATTTCTTTTTCTGAAGAGACGTGAATGCTCTAAAACTGATCATGGTGATGAATACACAACTATTGATAATCTTGTGGGCCATTTACTTTATACTTTGGACTGTAAGTGCGTGAAGTTATCTCAATAAAAACATTTAAAAACAAGGAAATTATACCATGTTTATCCTTGCTTTCATAGTATCCATGTCCTCTGTGGTAAAGTTCCCAAAGGCAGACAATGGCTCACTACCAAACTGCCAAACTGAAGCATAAGATCTGATAACAGCTGCGCACTCTTGAGAAACCACATCGGCATACAGAATGCCTGCAGCTTTGCTTCATATCGGTGGCCATGCCAGAGATAGATGAAGGAAGGCTAGGATTCCCATATGAATGGTCAGAAGTGTTGATTTCCACGTTCTATTAAAGGTCTGTTTCTCAGTGTCTGTTCTGCCATTAGAATATTAGGCTTCTGTCATGAATACTACAAAGAAAGACTAAGGAGGCAAAATACTATTAAGTTTTTTAATAGTATTGTCTCTCCACATCTTTGGATAGAATAATTCAAAATTTTCATCTAACATAATTTCAATTATTTTCATAATGCAAACTCCAATAAGCCAAGTGCTAGTGAAACTCCTGGCACCTTCTTTAAAAAATGTTTTTATTGTAAACCTTAACAAACAAGCATACGAACATTTTTGACACACATTCTATACATGGTGTACAATCAGTGGCTTACAATATCATCACATAGTTGTGTATTCATCACCATGATCATCATTTAGAACATTTGCATCTCTCCAGCAAAAGAAATTAAAAAAAATAAAGTAAAATCAAAAGGCCACACCCACAATTGGGCGCATCACATCTTTGTGAGATAATTTAATCAAAAGTTTCCACCCTACAGTATTGGATCAGGATTAAAAGAAATGGCTGCCCCCCACAAGATTGGATCAGGATTAAAACATGGCTTTTCTGGGGTACATATTTTCAAACCAGCACACAGGGAATGGACAGATGAGTAAAAAAATAAGTACAAAATAAATAAATAATACGGGAGGATAATGTGTAAAAAAAAAAAAGAGTAGATTGCAATACTAGTGGTCAAGGAGAGGGAAGGGTAAGGGGTATGGATACTCATGCATACCATAACCTTTACCCCTCCCTCTCCTTTACCACTAGTATTTCCATCTACCCAATTTATTTTAACCTTTGTTCCCCCTATTATTTGTTTATTTTTATCCATATCTTTTACTCATTTTTCTACACTTTAGAAAAAAGAAGCATCAGCCACAAGGTTTTCACAATCACACAGTCACATTATAAAAGCTATATCATTATACACTCATCTTCAAGAATCAAGGCTACTGATTCTACAGTTTCAGGCACTTCCCTCTATACTCTCTAATACACCTTAAACTAAAAAGGGGATATCTATATAATGCGTAAGAATAACCTCCAGGATAACCTCTTGACTCTATTTGAAATCTCTCAGCCACTGACACTTTATTTGGTCTCATTTCTCTCTTCCCCCTTTTGGTCAAGAAAATTTTCTCAACCGCTTGATGCCAAGTCCCAGCTCATCCTAGGATTTCTGTCCCATGTTGCCAGGGAGGTTTACACCCCTGGGAGTCATGTCCCATGTAGAAGGGGGAGGGTAGTGAATCCGCTTACTCTGTTGGCTTAGAGAGAGAGGTCTTGGCACCTTCCATTTGTAAGCCCAGCTAGAGTTGATGAGAAAGAGAAGCAAATATTTAGTCTATGATTACATCATCAATCCCAGTTTTTTGTTTTTTCATTTCATAAGAAATTCTGGCGGCATACCACGAAGTGAAAGTTGTTCGTTAATGGATGCTAATGGGAAATGTAATGGTGCAGGAGAAAGACAGCACACTTAGTGCTGTGGCACATGGCAAAGCGCGCCAAGATTTATGGAGAGATGTTAGCACTGCCAGTTCTTGCGTAAGTACAAGAAATTTCTTATTCAAACATATTTTTACAACATTGCAGTGAACTCCCTTTCCCCCAAAAGGCCAACCAATGTGAAATAAAAGCAGGAATCACTCAAGTTTTCCTATAACAAGATATATTTACATTTATAAATAAATATTTACCTATAGAAAAAAATACCTACTGTGTTAGTTTGTAAGCTGCAGAATGCGGTATACGAGAACTGGAACAGTTTTTAAAAGGGGAATTGAATAAGTTACAAGTTTACAGTTCTAAGGAAGCGAAAGTGTCCAAATTAAGGCACCAACAAGAGGTTACCTTCACTCAGGGAAGGCCAATGGTCAGAAACACCTCTGTCAGCTGGGAAGTCACATGGCTGGCATCTGCTGGTCCCTTGTTCCTGGGCTCCATTGCTTTCAGCCTCTGCTCCTGTGGGGGTTCCTCACTTTGCTTCTTTGGGACTGGCTTTCATCCCTTGGCTTCCCTTGGCTCTCTCCAGGTTCTGGCTTGCTTAACATCTTATGCTGATGTTTGCTGGGCTCTAAGCACCTCCAAACATCCATGTCTCTATTCTCGGAAGCACCTGGTCTCAGTCTGCATCTGCTCTCTGTCAGCTTTGAGGCTTCTGTCATTTCTGATTCTCTTCAAAATGTTACCTCTTTTAAAAGATTCCTGTAAACTAATCAAGACTCACTTGGAATGTGTGGAGTCACATCTCCATCTAATCAAATTGGGTGTGTCACAACTCTCTGGAGATAATCTAAAAAAAAAATTCCAAAATACAGTATTGAATTGAGATTAAAAGAAATGGCTGCTCCCACAGATTAGGTCAGGATTAAAACATGTCTTTTCTGGAGTACATAATAGATTCAAACCGGCACACCTACCTATCTATATAAAATCTATTTACAAATGAAACATAGAAATTTTCAAAACAGAAATTTTTAAAGAAACAATAGGAACATTATATAATCAAGGAAGGAATCATCTTTATTCTACTGCATAGATAAAACCCCCTGTTAATGTTTTCATGGGTGTTCTTCCATTCTTTTTTCTATGTGTATATGTATTTTTAGACTTTTAAAATTTTTTATGTACAGTTCTATTTTAACACATGGATAGCTACCACAATTGGGATACGCAATAGACCTATCACCCCTAAAATTCTCCCTTGTTATTCCTTTATACACACACCCTCCCCTCACTCCTAATCCCTGGCAACCAATGTGTTCTCCATTGCTATAATTTGGGATTTTAAGAATGGTGCACGAGTGGAATCATAGAGTATAGTACTTTTTGAGACTGGCTTCTTCTGCTTAGCACTGTACATTTAAGATTCATCCAAGACATATTGTGTATAAGTAGTTCTTTTTTTTTTTTTTTTTTTTTTTTTGCTGAGTGTTAAGTTGTATGGAGACACCACCTTTTATTTATCCATTTACCCAATGACAGACATTTGGGTTGCTTCCAGCTTTGGTGATTATGAATAGAGCTGATGTAAATATCTATGACAAATTTTTGCATAAACCTAAGTTTTCAGTTCTTTTGGCCTTCTTGACCAAAAGAGGGAAGAAAGAAATGAAACAAAATAAAAGTTTCAGTGGCTGAGATTTCAGAGTCGAAAGGTTATCCTGTAGGTTATTCTTAAGCATTATATAGATATGCCATTTTAGTTTACGGTGTATTGGAGTGGCTGGAAGGATGTACCTGAAACTGTTGAGATGTGATCCAATAAGCTTGATTCTTGACGATGACTGTGTAAAGATACAATGTTTACAATATGACTATGTGATTGTGAAAACTTTGTGTCTGATGTGCCTTTTATCCAGGGTATGGACAGATAAGTAAAAAAATATGGCTAAAAAATAAATAAATAATAGGGGGATAAGGGGTAAAATAAATTGGGTAGACTACAATGCTAGTAGTCAATGAGAGGGAGGAGTAAGGGATTTGGGATGTATGAATTTTTATTTCTTTTTCTGGAGTGATACAAATGTTCTAAAAATGATCATGGTGAATACACAACCATATGATGATATTGGAGCCACTAATTGTATACCATGTATGGACTTTATGTGTGTGAAGATTTGTCAATAAAAATACTTTTAAAATGCTGTTCTATGATATACTTTAAAAAATTTAGCAACATATCTAAACATTTCATGCCATTGTCACATCATTAGATCTCCGCAACATAATTTTAATGGCTGGAAAGTATTCCTTTGCATGGATGCACCGTAATTCATTAAACCAAACTTCTCTGTTGGATATTTAGACTGTTTTCTATTTTTCACTGTTAAAAGTATTACATTGGTGAATATACTTAAAGATAAGTCTTTTCACACATTCTAAATATTTTCCTAGGATAGAGTCTGAGGAGAAAAATTGCTCTTTCAGATTATGTACAATGTTAAGGCTTTTTAAAAATATGTAATGCCAAATTGTTCTCCAGAAATTTGGGCTGTTTAACGCCCATTATCAGGGTATGAAAATAACACTGGGCATCATCTTTCTTTTAACTTTGCTTCCTTGGTAGCTAAAAAAATGGCATCTTTTTTTAAAAACATGCCATTATTTCATTTTTAAGGTTGAATATTTATTTAAATGCATACTGCCATTTGTGTATTTTTTTGTGAATTGTTTCTTCATGTTCTTCGTGCACTTTTATATGGGGTAGTCCATCTTTTTCTTATTATTCTGAAGCTACTCTTTATTTTATTGCCAACATTTTCCCTTCTAGAATTTTTTTTCAATAGACCTTAATTGTGCAGTCCCCTCGTGAATCTTTGTTTGTATATAACTATAACCCAAAGGTCCCTTGCAGGTAGGATTACCATATTTAGCAGATAAAAATACAGGATGCTGATACATGCTACAATGTGGATGAACCTTCAAAACATTATGCTAAATGAAAGCAGCCAGACATAAAAGGTTACATATTGTATGATTCCATTTATACGAAATATCCAGAATAGATAAACTCATGGAAATAGAATGCAGATTGGTAATTGCAGGGACTGGAGAAAAAGAAGGAATGAGGAGAAGCTGCTTAATGGGTAAAAGGGTTCTACTTTGGGAGTGATAGAAATGTTTTGGAACTAGATAGACGTGGTGTTTCACAACATTGTGATGTACTAAATGCCACTGAATTATTCACTCTCAAATGGTTAATTTGATGCTATGTGAATTTCATCTCAATACATTATCTTTTTTAATTAGAGAAGTTGTGGACCTACAGAAAAATCATGCATAAAATACATGGTTCCTATATACCACCTATTCTTAACATCTTACATTGGTGTGGTACATTTATTACAGTTGATGAAAGCACATTTTTACAATTATACTATTAGCTAAAGTCTATGGTTTAACTATAGGGTTCACTACTTGTGTTATGCAGTTCCTTGGATTTTTTTAAAAATTTATTCTAGTAACATGTTACACAACTTAACATTTCCCATTTTAACCACATTCACATATATAATTCCTTGCTGTTAATTTCATTCACAATTTTGTGTTGCCATCACCACCATGGGTTACCAAAATTTTTCCATCATCCCAAATAGAAATTCTGTACATTTTAAGCCTTAACTCCCCATTGCCTACCCCATACCATCACCTGCTCACCTATAATCTAGATTCTGACTCTATGAGTTTGCTTATTTGAACTATTTCATACCAGTGAGATCGTACAATATTTGTCCTTTTCTGTCTGACTTATTTCATTTAACATGATGTCTTCTAGGTTTACGCATATTGTTATGTATATCAGAATTTCATTCCTTTTTACAGCTGAATCATATTCCATTGTGCATATATATCACAACTTCTTTATCTGCTCATCAGTTAATGGACACTCAGGTTTCAATTTTGGCAATTGTTAATAATGCTACTATGAACATCAGTGTGCAAATATGTCTATGAATCCCTGTTTTAATTTCTTTTAGATAGATTCCTAGTAGTGGGATTGCCAGCTGTTCTAGTTTGCTAGCTGCCAGAATGCAATATACTTTGGCTTTTAAAAGGGGGAATTTAATAAGTTGCTAGTTTACAGTTCTAAGGCTGAGAAAATGTCCCAATTAAAACAAGCCTAAGAGGGTCAGTGTGACAATGGTTCAGTGGCAGAATTCTTGCCTGCCATGCTGTAGATCTGGGTTCGATTCCTGGTCCCTGCCCATGCAAAAGAAAACAAGTCTATAGGAATGTCCAATCTCAGGCATCCAGGGAAAGATAACCTAGGTTCAAGAAGGTCGATGATGTTCAGGGTTTCTCTTTTGGCTGGAAGGGCACATAGCAAAGTCTGCTAGATTTCTCTTCAGGCTTCTTGTTTCATGAAGCTCCCCAGAAGGCGTTTTCCTTCTTCATCTCCAAAAGTCACTGGCTGGTGGACTCTGCCTCATGGTTCTGTGGTGTTCTCTACTCTCTCAGAATCTCATGGCTTTCTCTCTTGTTGTCCTCTAGCTTTTTCCAAAGTGCTTCTTCTTTTAAAGGATTCCAATAAAGCCAATCAAGACCCATGTGGAATGGGTGGAGGCACATCCCCACCTAATCGATTTTAATACCCACACTTGATTGAGTCACACCTCCATGGAGATAAGCTAATTAAAGTTTCCAACATAAAGTATTGAATAGGGATTAGAAGAAACTGTTGCTCCCCAAGGATGATTAGGATTAAAACGTGGCTTTTCTAGGGTACATAAACTTTTCAAACCAGCACATCAGGTAATGTGGAAATTCTACACTTTAGGAACTGACAACTGTCTCCCACAGTGCCTACACCATTTTACATTCCCACTAACAATGACTGAGTATTCCTATTTCTCCACATTCTCTCCAACCCATGTAATTTTGTGTGTGTATGTGTGTTTAATAGTAGCCAGTCTGTAAGACTCATAGTAGGAGTTTCGTTGTTCAGAAGGTCAGCATTGCCACATATAACAGCTATTAAAAAGAAAGTGAAAAAGAGATCAGGTTTCAATTAGAGACAAGAATGACGCCAATCAGGTTGGGACTAAAGTAAATCAGAATAGAGGGTTAAGGAAGATGTTGTATTTTAGAACTTCACCTACTCCATGAGACCAAAGGAAGAGTGGTTTATTTTGTTCAGAACGTAAATTTTCTGTAGCACATAATCTAATTCAACCTGTCTAGATAGATCATTTAAACATTCCAAACATGGGGAGCCCAGAATGGGAATGAGAGCTTTTAATTCAGTATAACTTAATGTAATGCCTGGATACATCCTGGAGTATGTTGAGCAGATAATTAAAAAGTATTGGCAAAGTCCCTCAAGGGATGGGAGAAAAAATATGAAACTATTAAACTTTAGCACTGGGGCAACTCCTGATACTCTCTCAAATATTAGGGACTCCCTAGTCAATAGGCCAAGACCTTGATCTTGAAGCTTGCTGTTATGAAGCTTATTTATGTAATGGAGAAGCTTAGCCTACCTGTAGGTGTGCCTAAGAATTACTTCCAGAGAACTTCTTTTGTTGCTCAGATGTGGCCTCTCTCTCTCTCTCTAAGCCCAACTCTGCAAATGAAATCATTACCCTCCCCCCTACATGGGACATAACATCCAGGGATGGAAGTCTCCCTGGCAATGTGGGATATGATTCCCAGGGATGAGTCTCTCTGGAATTGTGGGATTGACAATGCCTTTCTGGACAAAAGGAGGAAAAGAATTGTAACAAATAAGGTATCAGTGACTGAGAGAGTTCAAATAGAGTCAAGAGGTGACACTGGAGGCAACTCTTACAGAAGCTTCTGCTAGACATTGTTACATGTCAGACCAGAACCAAAACCATTCCTGAGAACCCTAAAGAACACCTAGGACTTTATCTGAGATTCTACAAAGGTTCATGCACTATGATTACTTTCTAGAAACCTACAACCTACAAATGGGTTCCTAGGCCAGATAAGTCCTGAAACCCAGAGGGGCCAGCCTCTCCAGAACATCAATTATCCATCCCCCTATCCCATATTATCAACAGTCCTTTCTAACATGAAAAATTTAGAATGGGCATAGTCCAAATATCTCCAAAGAGTGGGAGAAAGATCAAAGGAAAAGGTGGAGTTATAACAGAGAAGATAGGATTTAATAATGAATATGACTGCTGAATTATTATAATAATATTTATTTTAGTCTCCAGTGTCTTAGAGCAGCTAGAAGTACAAAGTTAAAGTTGTGGAATTATAACCCAAACCAAACTCTGAAATCTGTTCTAATTGTTGTGGTGTGCTTTGAAATTAATCACTTTTTTGTATATTTGTTATTTTTTTACAATAAAAAAATAGTAGCCATTCTAGTGGGTGTGAAATGTATCTCCTTGTGACTTTGATTTGCATTTCCCTGATAACTAATGATGTTGAGCATCTTTTCACGTGCTTTTTGTATATCTACTTTGGAAAAATGTCTATTCAAGTCTTTTGTCCACTTTTAAATTGGGTTGTTTGTCTTTTTGTTGTTGAAGGATTTTTTTCATATATTCTAGATATTACACCAGTATCAGATATGTGGTTTCCAAATATTTTCTTCCATTGTGTACATTCTTATTGTACTTTCATGATAGGGTCCTTTGATGCACAAAAGTTTTTTTATTTTGATAAGGTCCCATTTATCTATTTTTTCTTTTGTTGCTTGTGCTTTTGGGTCTAAGAATCCATTGCCTAACACAAGGTCCTGAAGATGCTTCCCAACCTTTTCCTCTAGGAATTTCATAGTTCTGCCTCTTATATTTAAGTCTTTGATCCATTTTGAGTTAGTTTTTATATATGGTGTGAGGTAGGGGTTCATCTTCATTCTTTTATAAATGGAGATCTGGTTTTCTGACTACCAGTTGTTGAAAAGACTATTCTTTCCCAAATGACTGGGTTTTGCCTCTTGTCAAATATTTGATGGTCAAATAAATGTGAAGGTTGATTTTTGAACTCTCAAATTGATTCTGTTGTTCTATATGTCCATCCTTTTGTTAGTACTATGCAGTCTTGCTCACTATGGCTTTGTAACAAGTTTAAGATTAACTTTGTTCTTTTTTTCAAAATGGTTTGGCTAGTCAGAGCCCTTTATCCTTCCATAAAAATTTGATGGTTGACATTTCCATTTCTGCAAAAAAGATTGCTGGAATTTTGATTGAGATGGCGTTGAATCTGTTATTCATTGTTTATCTGAAATTCAAATGTAATTGGGCATCCTGTATTTTATCTGGTAACTCTAGTTAGGGTCACAACTACAGTGGAGCATGGCTGAATAGGACATTGGGTCCTAAAAAGTTAGCTCATTTGGTAAAAATTATAAGGCAAAATCACCCTTGAAAGTCCTTTAAATAGCTTTCAAAGGGATGGTGCTCTGCCATCAACCCCATATAGTTTTAATTCTTATGTACAAGGAAGTTAAGAACCATAGAAGGATAAAAGGAAAGTTCATGGACATATGCTTGGTCATTTGAACCATTCCATTTGTGTCAATAAATATGGGGTAGGGGGGTGGATACAGAAGTTTAAGATGTTCCTGCTCATCTGCAGACTTTATTCTATTTTAATTTTGGGTTTCTAAAATGTTTAAATCACTCAATATTTATTGGTAATTGTGGTGATTAAACAAAATACAATAGTGAAATTCATCTCACATGAGTATTTATATTCTAAAGTTAGCTCTCAAGAAAAACATGAGGGTGGGCCACGGTGGCTCCACAGGTAAGAATGCTTGCCTGCCAAGCCTGAGGACCCGGGTTCAATTCCCGGTGCCTGCCCATGTTAAAAAAAAAAAAAAAGAAAAGAAAAACATGACCACATTGTGACTCCAGTAAATTATGTTTATATAATTTACTGTTACCCTTTAATCCATGGCCCTCAGTCTAGTTTTTATTGTCAAACAACATTCAACTCCCAAATTACTTTTAAATATTTATCTTCTGGAAGAACTTGTATATTGGATCATTCAGTAGCTACTTAAGAGTAATCATGGTAAAGTTTCTCATATCTCTTGTGCAATAGTGTTCTGTTTTGTTTCCCTTGCCTTTCTTGTTACTTTTATGAATGTTTGCTAAAACCTTTGACCAGTATTTTATTTTAGTGAAATAAACCAATATTCATTTTAATAGAATCTGATCTGTAGTAATATACTGTTATATGGTCTGCACTCTTTTTAATATGTTTATGTCAATACATGTATAAAGATGTTCACTCAGAGTGCCATTTTTATATTAGATATATTGGTGCTGTTGTTGGTTAATGATATCTAAGTACATCAACCTTTTTCTTATATATTACTTTCCAAATCCCAGATGGTTTCAAATCATATTACTATGGTCTCTGTAAATTTTGTTCACTTTTTAAATTAATTTTTGAAAAAAATATAACAACAAACATACAAAAATATTCTTAACATATGATCATTCCATTCTACATATATAATCAGTAATTCACAATATCATCACATGGTTGTATATTCATCATCATGATCATTTCTTAGAACATTTGCATCAATTCAGAAAAAGAAATAAAAAGACAACAGAAAAAAATTCATAAATACAATCCCCCTTACCCCTCCCTTTCATTGATCACCAGCATTTCAATCTAAATTTATTTTAACATTTGTTCCCCCTATTATTTATTTTTATTCCATATGTTTTACTCATTTGTTGATAAGGTAGATAAAAGGAGCATCAGACACAAGGTTTTCACAATCACACAGTCACATTGTGAAAGCTATATCATTATACAATCATCTTCAAGAAACATGGGTAGTGGAACACAGCTCTACATTTCCAGGCAGTTCTCTCCAGCCTCTCCATTACATCTTGACTAACAAGGTGATATCTATTTAATGTGTAAGAATAACCTCCAGGATAACCTCTCGACTCTGTTTGGAATCTCTTAGTCATTGACACTTTACTCTTATCCCTTTTGGTTGAGAAGGTTTTCTCAATCCCTTGATGCTGAGTCTCAGCTCATTCTAGGCTTCCTGTCTCATGTTGCCAGGAAGGTCCACACCCCTGGGAGTCATGTCCCATGTAAACAGGGGGAGAGCAGAGAGTTTACTTGTTGTGTTTGTTCATTTTTTAATATATTGGCTGGTTGCACTGGTTTGAAAGGAAGTATGCCCCCTAAGAAAAGCCATGTTTTAATATAAATCCCATTTCTTAAAGGTAGAATAATCCCTATTCAATATTGTATATTTGAAACTGTAATGAGATCATCTCCCTGGTTGATGTGATTTAGTTAAGAATGGTTGTTAAACTGGATTAGGGGATGACATGTCTCCACCCATTTCAGTGGGTCTTGATTAGTTTCTGAAGTCCTACAAAAGAGGAAACATTTTGGAGAATGGGAGATTCAGAGAGAGCAACACTACAAAGCAGAGAGTCCACCAGCCAGTGACCTTTGGAGATGAAGAAGGAAGACACCTCCCAGGGAGCTTCATGAAATAGGAAGCCAGGAGAGAAAGCTAGCAGATGACCCCATGTTCGCCATGTGCCCTTCCAGCTGAGAGAGAAGCCCTGACTGTGTTCCCCATGTGCCTTCTCACTTGAGAGAGAAACCTTGAACTTCATCAGCCTTCTTGAACCAAGGTATCTTTCCCTAGATGCCTTTGATTGGACATTTCTTTACACTTGTTTTAATTGGGACATTTTCTCGGCCTTAGAACTGTAAACTAGCAACTCATTAAATTCCCCTTTTTAAAAGCCATTCTGTTTCTGGTATATTGCATTCCAGCAGCTAGCAAACTAGAACACTGGTCATGGGGAAACTCAAACATTTACAAATAAATATACATACACATGTACACAGATAGAAACATATACACAGAAACATACACACACACATAAACACTTTTTATCATGGAAAACTACAAAAGTATAAAAGTAGAGAGCCCATAATGAATGTCCACGTATCCAATTTCAATGGTTATCAACATTTTGACCATGATAATACATGTTAATAAGCTTTTTATTGAAGTATAGTATACACACAGAAAAGTATGCAGATCATAAGTGTATAGCTCTATGAATTATTAACAAGTGGCTGTATCCAGATAACCATCACACAAATCAACATATGGAACATTACAAGCACATGCCCTCCTAATCACTACTGACTCAGACTTCCCCAAAGGTAACCACAATCTCGCCTTCTAATGTCATACATTAATTTTGCTTGGTTTTGTACTTTATATAAAAGGAATCACACAAAAAGTACCCTGTTTATCTGACTTCTTTTACATAATGTCATGTTTGTAAGATTTATCTATGTTACTGTGTATAATAGCACTTTGTTGGTTTTCATTAGCTTTTTATTCTATCATAGAACTATACCACAATTTATATATCCAGTCTACTATAGATGGACATTTGAGTTCATTTTGGTAATGTGTTTTGCTGAATATAAGTATGTATTTTGATTGAGAAGTGGAATTTCTGGGTGATAGGATATATGTACCAAAGTTTTGGTATTGTGATTGCACCAATTTACACTCTCACCAGTAGTGTATGAGAGTTTCAGTTGCTCCACATCCCTATTTGAAGGAGTACCGGGGGACTTGAAGCTACACTTGTGTTCTCCATCTGGCACCCTCTACGGCTTCCAGCTTACATATGGGAAAGCTGAGCCTAAAAAGATGAAGGTCCTTGTTCGTGGTCACACAACTGGGTCAGGTACAGAATTTAAGTAGCTGTTATTGGTGATTCCTTGAAGTAATACTGAAAAATCTACAAAGGAGGAACCATACAAGTGAAGACCCTGCCTCGTTCTCAATCTTAAGGCACCAGGAATCAAACCCGGGTCTCCAGCATGGCAGGCGAGGACTCTGTCACTGAGCCACCGCAGCCCACCCAGCTTGTTCTTTTTGATGTTTTGAACTGTATTCATGGCTACAAGAAGGAACTATAAAGTAGCTAAACTCCTGAACTCATGAAGCTTATTAAAATAATTTACTAAAAAAACACATCCCTGTTAACACTTGGTATTCTCAATCTTGTAAATTTAGGTATTCTACTCTGTGCATAGCAGTATCTTATTGATGTTTTAATTTGCAATTTTCTGATGATTAATGAGGTTGAACATCTTTGTGCTTTTGTTGACCACTGAATTGTCACCTCTTGTGATGTGCCTATTCTACTCTCTTGCTGATCTTTCTACTCAGTTGCCTTTAAAAAAATAGATATCAGTATTCTGAATAGGAAATCTTTGCTAGTTATATACATTGGAGATATTGCTAAAATGCAATTAAAAGATTCCTTGGGTCATGAAAGAAAGCAAAAAAAAAAATGTAGAGTACTAATATTATCATTCACTGTCTCGCTCATAAGATGACGGGTATACCATTTTAAAAATTATCACAACCTGAGTTCGAGTGGGGGGGGTTTTCCAGTGGCCTGATATATATGTAGAAATTTTGAGGAAAAAAGGCAAAAATATTTAGTGTGATTCAAAGGAGTAAAATGGCTTGCTGGCTACCAGATGTGATTTTTTTGGTGAAAAAGAAAAGAAGCTCCTAACATTCAGGAGCTGGCCGGGTACTTGCAGCTAGTCGTTAGCGTTCTCCTACTTACTATAAATGATTTCACAGATAATCAACATCAGACAAGGCCACTCTGTGGCCATGATAGATCAATACAAAAACACAAGCACTCTGTAATCATGCATAAATATAGACAAAAACCTAAATATTGTCCAAACCACAAAAAGGACCAGACATCTCCCTATCCTGGCTAGGATGACTGCTGCTTCCTACCAATTATAGTTTAGCCTCACTCCAGTCTTCCTTCCTTCTAGGGAAGATTTATTAATATACCCAATCTTAAAAATTAGTCCTGCTTCTTGACAGCATCCAATTGTGAGCAAAGTCCCACTTCTCTAAATCCTCCCCCAAAGCCCCTAATACAAGCTCAAATCCTATAACTTCCTCTCTAAACCCTTTTTACTGAGACACCCCACAGTATTCCATTGTGTACATTCTCTTTTCCTGTGACAGGCAATAAATCGAACTTGTTAAGTCACAGGTGTGTTCCTGGTGGTCTTTGGCTGCAAGGTACAAACAATGGAGATTCCAGGACAACCCAACAGCCTGAGACAATTCACTTGTTATGACACTAAAAATAGACCCCTCATTTGTTTAAATGAACTACAGTCACAAAACCTGATATATAAATAAAATTACTAGCTTATTTATTTATTAAAAAGAAAGAAAATATCAAAGGATTCAAAAAAGGCAAATGTCTAGAGACAGAAAGTAAATTAGTGGTTATCTGGGGCTGGGGGTAGAAAGAGGGATTGAATGTAAAAGGTCATAAGTATCTTATTAGGATAATAGAAATGTTTTAAAAGTGTATTATGGTGATGGCTGCAGAACTCAGTAAATTTACTAAAGATCATTGAATTGTACATTTAAAATGGTTGAATTGCATAGTATGCAATTACACCTCAATAAAGTTGTTAAAACAACAAATCCCAGAAGAAACCAGATAGTTGAATCTAGCAGCCAAACATTCTCCCTCTGTAAGCAAACTATGTGGTAAGGCAAATTTTAATCAGAAAAAAATCAGTTCTGGACAGGACTAAAGTAAATCAGAATACAGGGTTGTTCTAGTTTGCTAGCTGCTGGAATGCAATATGCCAGAAACATATTGAATGGCTTTTAAAAAGGGGAATTTAATAAGTTGCTAGTTACAGTTCTAAGGCCGAGAAAATATCCCAGTTAAAGCAAGTCTATAGAAATGTCCAATTTAAGGCATCCAGAGAAAGATACCTTGGTTCAAGAAGGCCGATGACGTTCAACATTTCTCTCTCTCAGCTGGAAGGGCACATGGTGAACATGGTGGCGTCTGCTGGCTTTCTCATGGCTCTACCAAAAACGGACTCTCTCCAAAATGTTTCCTCTTTTAAAGGACTCCAGTAAGCAACTCCACCTTCAATGGGTGGAGACACACCTCCATGAAAATCATCTAATCAAAAGTTACCACCCACAATTGGGTGACCCCACCCAAAGAACTTCTTTAGTTGCTCAGATGTGGCCTCTCTCTATATCAATGTGGCAAGAGAATTCATTGCCCTCCCCCACCCCCTATGTGGAACATGACTCCCAGGGGTATAAATCTCCTTGGCAATATGGGACAGAAATCCCGGGATGAGCCAGGACCCAGCATGAAGAGATTGAGAGTCTTCTTGACCAAAGGAGTAAGAGAGAAATGAGACGAAATTATGTGTCAGTGGCTGAGAGGTTTCAAACAGAGTTGAAAGGTTATCCTGGAGGTTACTCTTATGCATTTTATAGATATCCCTTTTTAGTTTATGGTGTATTGGAGTGGCTAGAGAGAAGTACCTCAAACTGTTGAGCTGTGTTCCAGTAGCCTTGTTTCTTGAAGATGATTGTATAATGATATAGGTTTTACAATGTGACCATGTGATTATGAAAACCCTGTATCTGATGCTCCTTTTATCTAGCATATGGACAGAGTAGTAAAAAATATGGATAAAAATAAATAATAGCGGGAACAAAGGTTAAAATGAATTGGGTAGATGGAAATACTAGTGGTTGATGAGAGGGAGAGGTAAGGAGTATGGTAGTATGAGTTTTTTCTTTTTTCTTTTTATTTCTATTTCAGGAGTGATGAAAATGTGCTAAAAAAATGATCATGGTGATGATACACAACTATGTGATGATATTATGAGCCACTGATTGTACACCATGTATAGAATGTTTGTATGTTAAGATATATTAATAAAAACACTTAAAAAAAAAAGTCAAAGCAGGTACAATTAGTTATATGATTCTAACATCCATTCGCTTCACAGTGATATACAGCCACCAACACTACAGAGGTAGAGTGTAAAACAGGTCATTGTCTTCCCTTAGTTATACTTTGGTGTTTGCCTCTGTGACTTTCATTTTTCCAGGTTCTGCAAGCCAAAAAACCCTCTTCCTGTTGGCATGCCTACTTTCGCTGATGGGCCAGCCATAAAATCTTGGGAACCATTCCCTACCTTAAAATTTACGACAAGCTCTTGTACCCTGTGGTTGATATTTTATATCCAAGTTGAGGGATTTAGATTGAGAGGGAAGGGGGTCAGCGATTACTTACTTTTTCTCTCTTGGCCTATCACAGTTTTATGTCAGAAAATGGACACTGAAGTACTTTTTTTTCTTTTAGGATATCTTGAAGTCCAATCACTTAACAGGTTACAGCTAGCAGAGTCTAGAAATTTCAAGTTGTCACAGAAGTAGGGTTTTAAGTTAAAACATATGCATGTTCCATGCTAAATCTGGCAACCCTACACAGAAGTCATGGGAAATGCAGAAAAATAGGCTGTCCAAATTATTTTGGTAGAGAAGAGTGAAAGACACAAACATCAGATTTTTAAATCTGAGCTGCCAAATTAAGTCTGAGTCTTAAATTGGAGCTGGCATTTTCCATCTGTAGCAGAGGAAAGAAGAAAATCATATCCATGAGGTTTTACAGTCCTGCCGGAAGTATTAGTATTTCTAAAAACGTAGCATCACAGTCCGGAATGGGAAGGATGTGGGGGAATGGAAGGAAAACTTCGTTTCTTCCTAGTTTGGAATTGAAACCACCTCTTCTTTCTCGTGTCTTTTCGCATGACATCGCCCATGTCAGAAGTGTCCCTAAGGCAGAGCCTCCCCTTTGCGACCCGGTTAAAGGGTGGGGCGATCGCTCTCTGCCACGCCCCGTTCATCGCGCAGACCCTAACCCCAGATAACTAAGGCAACCCCGGGGAAGGCGTTCCCTACCAAGGCGAGGCCGGATCCGGAAGTAAGGTGTCCCGGCCTCCTGGCGGCCCAGCCCCGCCCCTGACTCTCTGCTCCGCCCTTCTCTCTCCCCACCCCCACCCCCGCTCTGGCTGCGCAAGATGACGTGTCTGGACTCTTGAGGCGGAAGTCTGCGAAAGGTCACCCGAGTGGGAGTTGGCGAGGCGCGACTGGGAGGCTTTGGGCATGCGCAACCCGCCCTCTGCGGGAGCTGGTGGCTGGTGTTCTAGACACCAATTTTGTTGAGAAAAACTCCACTTCTCCGGGTTTTTGCTAATGTTCTGCTCTCTGCGGATTGAGGGAGCGGCGGGGTTTGGGGAGAACAAGGCTTGAGGGGGTGCTATTTGCGGCCCAGAGGGATTCATCTCCCCAAATAGCCACAGGGAATAGCAGAGTAAGGGGAGAAGTCATTTCCTCCTTCTTACCTAAGTCTTCTTTTGTAAAAGGAGGTTAAATTACATAGAAAGCCTCTTAATTTTATTTCAGCACTAAAAGCAGTCTGAATTCAGGTCTAGACGTTCATGTCACTTATTACCTGGTCAGTACCACTCATGTACTTCTTTCGGTTACTTGTTCCTTCTTTCCTCCCTTCATTCTTTCCATTTTTGGTTGCCAAAACAAATATCATGCAATAGGTTGGCTTAAACAATGAGAATTTATTGGCTCACAGTTTTGAGGCCAGAAACCCAAAAAGAAGGCATCATCAGGGGGTTGCTGTCTTTGGAAAGACTGTGGTGTTCTGGGGCTACCTGCTGACAATTCTTGGTCACTTGGCAATACACATGGCAGCCTCACCTGTCTTCTCTTTTGGGTTGTTGGCTTTCAGCTCCTGACTGCTTCCTGGCATCTCTCTCTGTGGCCTTCCCTATAAGGCCTTCAGTGATATGATTAACATCCATACTGATTCAGGTAGTGTACACTTTAACTGAAGTTCTTTAAAAGGTCTTAGGTACAGTGTCTTTTTGTTTCTTTTTCTTTTTCTTTTTTTTGGAAGAAAGAAAAAGTGTTATTGTAAGGTCAACTGGAAAAGAGACAAGAGGTAAATTCAGATCTGTCTCCCTGATCCAAGAACTAAGGGAGACTTACAGCATGGAAACAAAGGGAAGAGGGTCAGTGATGGAGATTCAAGTTAGTGTATTTTGACTGCTTGTTTGTAGAACTATCTTCTATATATGGTTGAAGTATGCCAGCAGTGGCACATCTTATCACTGTCTTGAGGGACCCCTAGCATTTTATTTGCTTTTGAGGACTCCTGACCCCAGTAATCTTGGCTCCTTGGAAGCTGATTTTTATTCCTAGTGTCTTAGGGGTAGTTAAAGGGGCATGGTGCAATGTGTAAATCTGTCTACACATGCTCCCTTGGTAGCTAAATTTCTTTTGTATTTTTATTTAAGAAAATAAACAAAACACCTAGAACCACCAAAAATGGTTATTTTAGTTAGCTTAACCATAGGCATATTTAAATAAAGTATCCATATAATCATACAATAGGTTCTTAACCAAGGGAATGGATTAAGATTAAGAACATAATTTTCTGGGTTACATAGCCCCAAGCCACCACAGGGAGTCAGACAATAAACAATCGGGACAGTTTCCAATATTGGTAAATTCTGTGGGATGCTAGGATTTCAAATAGTGAATATTAAAGGATTTTAAGATTGTATAAGATTCTTGGCAAGTGTAGAAGGTAAAGGAGGTATTGCAGTACTCCAGGGGAACTAATATTTCAGCTCAGACCAAGATGGTAGCTGTGGATATGGAAATTAGTGAAAGGATTGAGTCTAGGTTTGGCCGTCCAATGAACAGGGACTTGCTGGCAGACTGAAGGTGCAGAGTGAGAGAATGAAAAATTAAGGTTATCTCTTAGGTTTCGGGCTTGAGAAGCAGGTGGACAGTGGTGCCATTTCTTGAGATGGGGAAAACTGGAAGAGGAAAAAGTTGGATGGGGGCAGTGAGAGTGTGAAGGCTCTCTATTTAGTGATGCCAGATAAATAGAAGAGAGTGGACAAAACTATTAGTTTTCTTCTTTCCTTTCTATATAAACATCCACTTATTATTATTATTTTGGAAATCTCCATGAATTCAAGGACAGATTTGTAAATTCTTTCCCTATCACAAAGTAGGTGTTCAATAAATGTGCTAATTGATTTATTTGAAGGAGAAGTTGTGAGAAGGGGAAATTACTTAGCTCCTCCACTGCCTAGGCCCTTACTAGATTGACTTGTTATAAAATAAATAAATAAATAAATAAATAAATTGGCTGCCTTTCCTCTGTGCCAGGGAATGTGCTAAACAACTACATACATTTACAATAATCTTCATTCAACCTTAGGAAGTTGGGCATTCTTTTCTACTTCCTAATTGAAGAACCTGGGCTTGATTAATTAAAATTTGCCAAAGTCACATACCTAAAAGTGGTGTTCCAAAGATGTAGCTCTTAATCAGTACAAACCTCCTCTGCAAGCAGGAATTTTATCTTTCATTGTGCTGGAAACATAGATCGGTGGTTCACCTTTTTTGGCGAGTCATAGGTATCTTTGAAAATTAAATGAAAGTTATAAACCTTCCCTTGGGAAAACTATAAACACCCACAAGAATTTAGATACAATTTCATGGGGCTGGAAACTTTCCTGAAGCCATACCTTGCCCATTTTTTAATTCCAAGCTGGATACCCGGCTTGCAAGGTTATGATTCCTTGTTAGTCTCAGATAGGGTATTCCTTCCAAGTACTTGATCCGAATTCTGAAGCTGAATTGAATTGACTTTAAATCACCAAAAAGCAAACTTCTCTTTGAAGAATCAGAAAATGCACCAGACGCATTCACATTTTATCACATCATTAATGCGGAGAGTGATAGCAGCGTATACTCAAGGGTAATCCATACCGTGTATTTTGCCGGAACGACTACTTTCCTCACTGAACTCTACGGTGTGTCCATGTTTTTCCTTACTAGGAAATGTCAATACTGCCTTGTCCTATCTGCCTCGTCCCATTTTTCTCCGCATCACATTTTCACTCACCCTTAAAAAAGTCTGTTTATTCCGTGCAATCGACTGTCCCCACCCAATAATGCATCACCATATCCAGTGCTTGGAAAACGTCCGCTCATGTGCTGCCATTTGAGGATTTACGGCCAGTTTCTTTCCCTTTGTTTCCTTATCCTGCTCCCAACCACCTGTATCCTACAGTTTCCAATTCCTGCTCCACCAACATCATCGATTAGCAGGTACTTTCTGGATTATGTACTATGTAATCGGCGTTGGAGTGCCGCGGGCAGTGTGAGAAAACCCTATGTTGTTTACAGAAAATTAACACGCCGCAGAGAAGAGAAAGAGCCCGCCAGGCAGCACGCCCTACTGCGCCCCAAAGGCGTTCTTGGTCGAAATTTGGAACTGGAACGTGAGCGCCGGACAACTCACCCAGGAACCACTCCAGCCAGCCCAATGAAAACCTGGAAAGTGGACTTTCTGCACTCTTCCCTCCCGGAAACTCCTTGGGGCGCTTGGGTCCGCGCTCACTGAGCATGTGCGGGCAGTTTCGCGCATGCCCTGTCGAGGTCCGGCTCGGTTTCTGTTGCGGGACCCGGAGTGTCTCTTAGCGCAACCGGAACTATCTATCGCGGGGCCGGCCTCCCTCCTCTGAGGGCTCCTTGTCGTCGTTTCCGAGCCTCCCGGTCCCTCCTTCCCACATCACCCCCTAGGCTCGGCTGCGCTTTCCCCGAAACAGCCGTCATGAGCGCGACGCTGCCGGCGGCGTTATCTCGGTGGCCGCGGCTGTGGCTGCTGTCGCTGCTCCTGCTGGCGGCCCCGGGCCCGCGCCCGGGCAGTACTTTCTACCTCCCTGGCCTGGCGCCGGTCAACTTCTGCGAGGAAGAGAAAAAGAGCGACGAGTGCAAGGTTAGTGAGACCGGGCGGATCCCCGGCTGCCCTGTTGGGAGGGAAAGTCCTTGTCTCGGGAAGCTGGGGCCCCTTGGTCGGACCGAAGGGAAGGGGGCGTAGCAGTGGGTTGGGTCGAGTTTCCTAGAAGCGTCGGGACTCGGCCGGGCTTTGGTTGGAGGCTCTTGGAATGGCCCTTGCAAGGGTAGATTGTGGAGGACTCAGCAGGCCTCGGTCTTGTTTTCCTTTTTTGCCGGCCAGAAAAATGAAGAACTGTAGTCAGTTTTTCCCGAGTAGGGGCTGTGTGTTGAGCTCCTTTGGAGTTGGGCTTCACGACTCGGAGCCGTTGAGTTGGATGCGAGCATTCCGTGCGTGTTCGTTCGCTCACAGCCCTGTATCAGGTACTCTAAAGAAGTGGACGAAGACGTCCATGCACGTGAGGAACTTCCCAACTTAGTTACAACTTGCGATCATTTTTAACTTCATTGCCGCATGTTTTATTGTACTTCCTTGGAACTGCGGGTTGGTTATGTGAGCCTGTTATTTTAGGACATTGGCTTCGAACTTCACGATTAGTACTGGGTTCATTATATGTGAAATGTAGCATTCAGAATAGCGTAAACTGCATTAATAAACCTGTAATGGTTGAGACATTTAATTCGTGCCTTTTAAGTGGAAAGAAGTTAATATACAAAAAGTGTGTAAGACCCCCACTGTTTAGTTTCCCTGAGAACGGTTCAAGCACTTACACAGGAGCACATAATGGTAAAAACTGGTGGTTTGTCTTTAGGGCAAGTACTGAAAACTTTCATCTCTTATGACGTTAACATTCAAACTTTTCAGTTGCTAGTAAAATAGGCAGAAGTAAAGTAACCTGTGTTTAGATTATTCCGTGTAAGGCATGACAACATACGTACATAATTATTTTGTGAAGTTAAAACTTTCCATTTGGGGGATGAGGATTTCTTTGAAACCATTAATAATTTAACAATGCAAGTAGTCCTGCAGCAAACTTTTGACATCTATAAATAGATTTATTTACTGTTTGATTACTTTTAAAGCTGGTGTTTATTTTATTACTGCTCGTTTTACTGTAGCTGTAATTTTGAACGTATTTAAGACATTAAAGAATCCATTGCATTTTTCATAGCTGTTTGTAGATTGTTGAGATTTGTCAGCTGTCCTAATGACACGATGATAGAACTGTTCAAAGATTTGGATCTTTAAAAATATCTAAGGATCTTTTAAGGTTTATTAAGTCAGCATTTAGCACTTTAGTACTGTAACTTTCTTATCCACCAATGCAGGAAGCTTTTTGAGACTTCCAGAAAAAATACAGTGCTTTCAAGTGGGAGAGCTAGTCTTGGAAGCACACTGTTTTTTCCATTAGATATTGTCATAATCAGTTTTTTAAACCCAGTGTTTGGTCTTTACGCTTAATTGCGATGGCAGTTGTGTATTGTATTGCCTCAAAGATGAAAAATATATTCCCTGCCTTCTAGGAACCTCTAAGCAAGGGTCATGAGTTTATGAGCTGATTACTCATATCTAACATATTATAAAAAGATGTGTCCAAAGTACTCTAAATGAGGAAACGTATGTTGATTGGAGTCTTCAGGGAAAGCTGCAGAGGAAGTGATGTTTGAGATGGACTTCAGAAAATGAGTATGAGTGAAATTTATAGATGATCTGCCAGTTTGTTGATTTTTGCTTTTAAAACAAAAGTAGCTACTTTTCTGTTATGCTTTAATTAATTTCAGTGAATTCTTTTGGATTCTTAATTTTATAGGTATGGGAATATAACAGACAAAGCAAATCATTTTTTCTGAAACGTTTGGATTTTCATCTTTGTTGCCAGCTGCTCTCACATCTGGGTCAAAAGAAACAACTCTTAGAAGAGCAGAAGGATGCTTTTGGCACTTTCTCCCTACAATTTGCCAAATTGGTATAGGGAATTTGAAGTCAACTTTAATGTTTATTTCTTTGACTTTCAAAGGATAAACTGTAGATAACTGTAAACTGTTTAAATTTTTATTACTTCGGTCTGGGTGCTTAGCCTCATCCGTTCCACATTTGTTAAGGAGGTTAGGCTTTTAAACATCATTCAGAAAAGGTGAAGTGACTTATTTAAAAAATTAGAAATGGGAGTTGTGAAATAGGAATTGTTATCCAAAATGTATCCCCAAACTAATTATTTCCAGAAGATGCTGTTAGGGTAGGAAATTGATCTGGATGAATTGGACTCTTTCTCAATAGGCAGTCACTGATTCTGTTTACATCAATTTTTCCATTTGTAGAATAGGGATAATCATATTTGCTTATTATATTTTTCCCTTGAAAAGTATTTTGCATTTCTTAGAGGAAAAGTGCAATATTTATCATCATTGTACTATTATAAAATATTAATAAATATAGAGATGAAACAAAGTTTATCTTTAGCATAAGCATAATTTATGTAGTGGTAATCTTTACGTGTACTTTTGCATGTACAAAAAATAATGTTTTGTGTTTAGCTCACTATATATATTGAGAGGCATTCAAAAGAACCTGGAAGATTTGGTTCTTTTCTCCCTTAAAATTACTTTATATTGTATTTACAAACAAAGATACAGAAGTCCAATGAACATAAAAATTCTAATTACATCATTTCAACTTCATTATTCTTCCTAAATAATATGTGGTTTGAATATCGACAATGCATACTCTCTTTTTAATTGACTATATGGTAGTTCATCCTATTCTGTACTATGGTTTACTTAACCATTTCTTGCTTGTGAGGTGTTTAGATTAAACCCATTTTTTCTCTATTATACATAGCTTCGCTAGAATGTATTTAGCAGGAGTTACTTGCATATTACTAAATATAAAATTGCTAGGTAAAAGACAAGAAGCAATTTTGTAACTCTTTATAATAATCCCAGGTTTCTATCAAGAAAGATAAACGTTATTTACAGTGCTAATAGCTATATTATTCCCCATGTCTTCACAATATTTAAATTTTTATCAGTTTAATAGCAATGTGATGGTACCTAAAACTTTTTATTGCATCAATTTGATTGCTACTGAGATTTGTCTTTTTATTTTTCCTTTTATTTGCCTAATTTTGGTAGTTTTTGTAACCATAGTGATAAAGGATTGAGCCATGCTAATCCTTTCCTACAGAATCCATTTAACAGTCTCAAAATCAAGGGACAATATGTTGATGTGGTAGGTAGAATAAAGCCCTAATCAGAAGGGAGTAGGTTTTCACAGGGTAAAATGTGAATCTGCTCTGTAAAACTTTAGGCAACTTCAGTTAGTTGCTGTGTGCTTAAAATAATCTTTAGATTGAATCCAGTTGTCTAATAGCTGAAGATTAATGAACAGTTTACCTATGCTGCTTTTGACTTTCAGGTAATTTTTGGTTTGTCAATATGAATTCAGACCTAAGAACTAATAGTATAACTCTTGTATTCATCTGCCACTTATTAACTGTGTGATCTATAGATCAAGTTCTTAGATGAAAGGTTAAGAACTTCTTTCCTGTGTACCCCCAGTGGTTTAAAAAAAAAAAGGTAAAATGAATTAGTAACTTTTTTTTTCAAAAGGAAACTTAACTAAGAATCATACTTTTAATATTCCTTTCTTGGTAGTTATTTTTTAGCAGCTTTTTATAAATTATGTTTCTGTTATTTTGAGAGCAGTTGCCTCTAAATATGGAATGAGTCAGATTTAAGAAAATAGTAGTGAATGTTGCTCTGAACAGACACAAGAATGAATGTATATCGGCCTGTTTTAGTTTTACCATAAAAGTACTTTGAAGATTTTGGGCTATTTAAAGAAGAAATTATATGTGTACTTATTATTGGTACACTTGATATACGTGTATTTATTTATATTTAGTTTTGCGTTCTCGTAGTTTTCTCTTGAAAAAGAACATTGATTCTTAGTTTCTGAGAACTAATTAGTGTGGGGTGTTACTAATATTGTTTCAAATCTGAAAGCTGGCATTGGAAAGAATCACTCTGATTTGATACATTCACATTCCGACAAATTGTTCTTCCTTCCTATGAAAAAAGTACATGAAACTGAGGTAGAAAGGTTGCCTACAGGAAATGAAATCGTTCAATAAAATTATCTAAAAACTGAGTGATCATTCCTTATAACGGATCTGCGAGCTAAGGTTGGGAAAGCAAGAAAGTTGATAGACATGTATAAATTCTACAGAGGTTGTCTGTTCTCTTTGTCAGCCTTAGACCTTGGTTCCCCAAACTTCTTTCCTCTTCCTCCTTGCGGTTTTCTGTCACGAAGTTAATTGTAGCTACTTGAATGTGCTCAACAAGGTCTTTATTGTCATAAAATTAAGTAAAGAATGAAAGACTGGGAGGAAATTTGTGTTATATTTTTCCTTTGCTCTTATTCTCACCTTTCAAACTTAGTTATACCCTTTGCTAATAAAAATGGTAAAGGTTACAATTTGTGTGCATTGTTTGTGCTAGGTATATATTATTTTAGTTACTCTTCTTAGTTGACATGTGCTTTTAAGCTGGGGAAACTGAAGGCCAGTAAGATTGAGTAATTCTCAAGCCTACATAGCTGTCATGTAGTAAAGGTAGGATGCAAACCCAGAACTCCAAAGTCTAGGCTTTTAACTACATTTTTATCCCGCTGTATTTTCCATTCCAAGCCCTCTTCTACCTCTTCTCTTCCCCCTTGAGGTCCTTGACTGCTTGTAATCCTGGACTTCCACAATTAAGGTAGTAATCAAGAAAAAGCTTGTAATTAATTTTTAAGTTGTCAGATTTTGTATTTCTTTCTTTTATGCAGTCCAAAATTGAGGCTTTAATTTTCAGTGGGGAGGTGAAAAACCGTAAGTATTTAAGAGACCACCTTCTGGGTATTGTTGGTCAGATAACTCAAAGCTCATAAACATCCATCTGTGAATTCCAGCATTCTTGCTGGTATTTTTTATTCTGAGTTAAGACTTCCCTTCTTTGGAATTTTTCCCAGTGTGGATTTCTCTATGACCTTGCCTCATTATCTCAAACCCTTTTGTGGCTAGTCATTTGCCTTGGTTCTTTGTACAAAGTCATATTTCTTCACTGAAGTTTCTTTATATCTTAAGTCCCCTTGAAGGTGTGGGGTGTGGCAGTTGTGATGGCAGTTGGGTAAGGAAAAATAAAAGCAGAGACAAAGGAACAAGGAGATAGAAATCTCATCCTGTGGCATGGCCCATGTGCACTAAGGAAATAAAATGGTTCTGACCAGAGTTGGGATCAGATGTAGAATGGGCAGAGTAGGACTAGAAGTAAAAAGGAGTAGAAGGATTTAGAAGGGAAACGATGGAATCTAAATTAAACCCTTTCCATAAAACTTGCTTAATCCATCTTGCTGTCTGCATGATTTAGGATACTGCAGCTTCTTTAAAATGTTGAACTTAAATGTTACCAAAACATTTCACACTCATAATAACCCAGCTTAGGATAGTTTGAAAGTGGAAATGTGAAGTAAGTAAACTTTAAGGCTCTTTCTAGTCATGGCAGTGATATTTTGGATTTGTCTGTCTCTATATAGGAAAACTTCCAGAAGGAGGTGGACATAATTGATTTTGAATGGTAAATAAAGAAGACATTTAGTGTGGGAAGGACCTTAAAATTAATCAAATGTTGCCTTTTGTAGCACACAGTTTTTTTAAATGAAGAGTATTGTTTATTTTATTATTGTACATGCTTTTTTAATGATAAAATCCCGCAGAGGTTCAGTATAACTACCCCAAGAATTTTTTAAATAGCACTGTCATTTTTTTCTTTTACTTTCTTGAATGTGTGTGTTGTCTCCCCATTTAGGTTTTAATTTCTTTGAAAGTAAGGGTATGTATTTTTTTTAATATAATATCATCCATAATGTCTAGTATAAGACATTTGCGAACATTAAGCAACTATGTTGATTGAATGATTTCTCATGGTTCTTTAGAAATTTTTCTTGTGACTGTTCTTTGGTTTTCACATAAATTGCAAATTCTGTTTTATATTTTCCCCCATTTGATAAATCTTTTGAAGTCGTCTTTTCAACTTTTAGAACATCTTTCCACCCTAAATTTTGCTCTTTTATCTTCATTTCCTTCTGCTTAGATTTGGCTTCCACCAGTTCCTAATAAGACTAAGGTCTGCACTTAATCTTAAAGCCTTTTCTTTTTTCAACTTTTAATTATGACAGTTTTCAAAATTCAAAAAAGTTGAAAGAGTGGTAAAATAATATATACCAGCCTAGACTACCTAGAGTCAAGAGTTGTTTATATTTTACCATATTTGTTTTATCTGTGTGTGTGTGTGTGTGTGTGTGTGTGTGTGTGTGTGTGTGTGTGTGTGTGTGTATATATATATATATATATATATTTGGGGGATGAATGTAATGACATTTGTTGCATATTTTTAAATGGTTCAGCTTTGAAGCCCTTTATGAAACCATGTAAACTCTCTAGCAGTCTCATTTCCTTTCTCCTGTCTTAGTTTTACCATTTGCTCTTCTGCTATATTGCAAGAATCTCATTATCCTATATAGCACTTTTGAAATTTCCTTATGTCATTATAAGGGTCCATATTTGAAATTGAGTATTGTATATGTGGCACATATATAGACATACTATAAATGACTCCATTCCATGTTAAAGGAGACTTTGTTTTAAATTACCTCACATTCTTTAGCATGTTTTGAAACACTAGTTCTTATTTTAAAAAATTTTTATTGTGAGATATGACATATATACAAAAAAACAAAAGTATCCTTTTAACAAGTAGATATAGAACAGATTTCAAAATTTGGTATGGGTTACAGTTCCACAATTTCATGTTTTCCTTCTAGCTGCTCCAAGACACTGGAGATTAGGAAGAAATATCAACATAATGACTCAATAGTTATACTCATTTGTTAAATCCTATCTTATCTGTTGTAACTCCTTCTTCTCCTTTGACCCTTCTCCCAATCTTTAGGGATATTTAGTCTATGCCCACTCTGACTTTTTTCATGTTGAAAAGGGGTGTTAGCAGTATAGGATGGGGGATGGAATTGATTGATGTTCTTGGAGAGACTGGCATCCCTGAGTTTCAGGAGTTATCTGGCCTAGGAATCATCTGAAGGTTTTAGGTTTCTGAAAAATAAATTTAACACATGCAACTTTTGTAGGCTCTCAGGTAGTGCCCTGGATGTTCTTTAGGGTTAACAGGAATATTGTTAGTTGGGGGTTGGCAAATCGCTGGCATTAGCAATACCTAGCTGAAGCTTGCCTAAAGACTAGCTGGCCTCTCCACTCTATTTGAACTCTCTTACCCACTGATACTTTATTTTGTTACATTTGTTTTTCTCTTTTTGGTCTGGAAGACATTGTCAATCCCAGGGTGCCGTGGCCAGGCTCATCCCTGGGAGTCATGTCCCACTTACCAGGGCGGGTAACAATTTTCCTTGCAGAGTTGCGTTTACAGAGAGGCCATGTCTGAGTAACAAAATAGATTCTCTGAAAGTAACTCTTAGGCATAACTGTGGGTAGGCTTAGCTTCTCCATTATAGGAATAAATTTCATAAGAACAGCCTCAAGATCTAGGGTTTGCCCTATTAATTTGGGAGTCCCTAGTGTTTGAGAGAGTATCAGGGGGTTCCCAGGTGGGAGAATTTAATAGTTCTTTATTTTTTTTCTCCAATCCTTTAAGGGACTTTGCCAATACTTTATTTATCTGCCCAACATACTCAGGAATGTATCCAGATATTACATTAAGCTATACTGCTTTACAAACCCTCATTCCTATTCTGATCTCCATGTATTTGGGTTGTTTAAATGAACCATCCAGACTGGTGAGTTAGATTGTCTGCCACAAAAAATTTAGGCTTTGGACAAAGTAAAGCTCTCTTTCTTTGGTCTCATATAGTAGGTGTAGTTCTAAAATACAAACGTTCATCTTTTACCCTGTATTCTTATATAACTTACTCCCACGCAGGTTAGCTTTGTTCTTATCTCTAATTGAATGCTGATCTCTTTTTCAGTTTTTTTTTATTAATTAACGGAAAAAAAGAAATTTACCCAACATTTAGAAATCATACTATTCTACATATGCAATCAGTAATTCTTAACATCATCACATAGATGCATGATCATCGTTTCTTAGTACATTTGCATCGGTTTAGAAGAACTAGCAACACAACAGAAAAAGATACAGAATGTTAATATAGAGAAAAGAAATAAAAGTAATAATAATAGTAAAAAACAAACAAACGAACAAAAAAACCCTATAGCTCAGATGCAGCTTCATTCAGTGTTTTAACATGATTACTTTACAATTAGGTATTATTGTGCTGTCCATTTTTGAGTTTTTGCATCTAGTCCTGTTGCACAGTCTGTATCCCTTCAGCTCCAATTACCCATTATCTTACCCTGTTTCTAACTCCTGCTGGACTCTGTTACCAATGACATATTCCAAGTTTATTCTCGAATGTCCGTTCACATCAGTGGGACCATACAGTATTTGTCCTTTAGTTTTTGGCTGGACTCACTCAGCATAATGTTCTCTAGGTCCATCCATGTTATTACATGGTTCATAAGTTTATCCTGTCTTAAAGCTGCATAATATTCCATCGTATGTATATACCACAGTTTGTTTAGCCATTCCTCTGTTGATGGACATTTTGGCTGTTTCCATCTCTTTGCAACTGTAAATAACGCTGCTATAAACATTGGTGTGCAAATGTCCGTTTGTGTCTTTGCTCTTAAGTCCTTTGAGTAGATACCCAGCAATGGTATTGCTGGGTCGTGTGGCAATTCTATATTCAGCTTTTTGAGGAACCGCCAAACTGCCTTCCACAGTGGTTGCACCATTTGACATTCCCACCAACAGTGCATAAGTGTGCCTCTTTCTCCGCATCCTCTCCAGCACTTGTCATTTTGTGTTTTGTTGATAATGGCCATTCTGGTGGGTGTGAGATGATATCTCATTGTGGTTTTGATTTGCATTTCTCTAATGGCCAGGGACATTGAGCATCTCTTCATGTGCCTTTTGGCCATTTGTATTTCCTCTTCTGGTAGGTGTCTGTTCAAGTCTTTTTCCCATTTTGTAATTGGGTTGGCTGTCTTTTTGTTGTTGAGTTGAACAATCTCTTTATAAATTCTGGATACTAGACCTTTATCTGATATGTCATTTCCAAATATTATCTCCCATTGTGTAGGCTGTCTTTCTACTTTCTTGATGAAGTTCTTTGATGCACAAAAGTGTTTAATTTTGGGGAGCTCCCATTTATTTATTTCCTTCTTCAGTGCTCTTGCTTTAGGTTTAAGGTCCATAAAACCGCCTCCAATTGTAAGTTTCATAAGATATCTCCCTACGTTTGGGTTGGCTGTCTTTTTGTTGTTGAGATGAACAATCTCTTTATAAATTCTGGATACTAGACCTTTATCTGATATATCATTTCCAAATATTGTCTCCCATTGTGAAGGCTGTCTTTCTACTTTCTTGATGAAGTTCTTTGATGCACAAAAGTGTTTAATTTTGAGGAGTTCCCATTTATTTATTTCCTTCTTCAGTGCTCTTGCTTTAGGTTTAAGGTCCATAAAACCGCCTCCAGTTGTAAGATCCATAAGATATCTCCCAACATTTTCCTCTAACTGTTTTATGGTCTTAGACCTAATGTTTAGATCTTTGATCCATTTTGAGTTAACTTTTGTATCGGGTGTGAGAGATGGGTCTTCTTTCATTCTTTTGCATATGGATATCCAGTTCTCTAGGCACCATTTATTGAAGAGACTGCTCTGTCCCAGGTGAGTTGGCTTGACTGCCTTATCAAAGATCAAATGTCCATAGATGAGAGGGTCTATATCTGAGCACTCTATTCGATTCCATTGGTCTATATATCTATCTTTATGCCAATACCATGCTGTTTTGACCACTGTGGCTTCATAATATGCCTTAAAGTCCGGCAGCGCGAGACCTCCAGCTTCGTTTTTTTTCCTCAAGATGTTTTTAGCAATTCGGGGCACCCTGCCCTTCCAGATAAATTTGCTTATTGGTTTTTCTATTTCTGAAAAATAAGTTGTTGGAATTTTGATTGATATTGCACTGAAGCTGTAGATCAATTTAGGTAGGATTGACATCTTAACTATGTTTAGTCTTCCAATCCATGAACATGGTATGCCCTTCCATCTATTTAGGTCTTCTGTGATTTCTTTTAGCAGTTTTTTGTAGTTTTCTTTATATAGGTTTTTTGTCTCTTTAGTTAAATTTATTCCTAGGTATTTTATTCTTTTAGTTGCAATTGTAAATGGGATTCGTTTCTTGATTTCCCCCTCAGCTTGTTCATTACTAGTGTATAGAAATGCTCCAGATTTTTGAATGTTAATCTTGTAACCTGCTACTTTGCTGTACTCATTTATTAGCTCTAGTAGTTTTGTTGTGGATTTTTCCAGGTTTTCGATGTATAGTATCATATCATCTGCAAACAGTGATAGTTTTACTTCTTCCTTTCCAATTTTGATGCCTTGTATTTCTTTTTCTTGTCTAATTGCTCTGGCTAGAACCTCCAACACAATGTTGAATAATAGTGGTGATAGTGGACATCCTTGTCTTGTTCCTCTTTTTCAGTTTTTTTGACCCTTGTTGTATGTAGCAATGCTGACTTTCAGAGCTGTAGAACTCCAATGCTGAGTCTCGGGTGTTACACAGGTACCTAGAGTTCCGGGGAAATCTTGGGTCATACACATACAGCACATCATCTCAGAATTTAGAAATAACACTTAAAACTTAGGAATAAATGTGGCTGCTATAAGAGCTTATCATCTAGGCCCCAACACTAGTTCTTAAATGTTCAGATTCTTATTATTTAAAAAGGGAAGAATTAATGAAAGTGCTACAGAAATAACCAAGATGAAATAAATACACAAAGTATGTTTACTGAGCAGCAGGAAAGGTCTATAATTTAGTGGTATGGTATCTATATTAGACTAGCCTTCCTGAAAAATTAAGAGTGAAAAAGTGTCAGAAGAGTCAAGAAAAGGAAAGCAAAGGAATGACTGTGGCAAAAATTAAAAATGATGGTGTTAATAGTTGAGTTTACTTGAAGGTTTCTGTGGGAAATGGGAATGCCCTCTCTCATCAAGAGCAGTGGAAGTATGCTATACCAGTGTTTTAGGACATTAAGACAGTAAGCCTTCCAATCTGCTGTTTATGCCTACTTGTTAACTTTATTCTTGGCTACTAGTCTAGGGAGGGGGAAGATGATGATTATCAAGCAAAATTCTCATAATAACCTTGTGAGCTAGGTATTACTTGCTTCATTTTAAGACAAGGAAACAAGTTCAAAAACTGACCAGCTGAAACAAGATCTGTGAGTAAACTCAACTATTAACACCATCATTTTTTATTTCTGCCACAGTCATTCCTTTGCTTTCCTTTTCTTGACTCTTCTGACACTTTTTCACTCTTAATTTTTCAGGAATTGTAGACATTCTTATATATCACAAAGCAAAGCTAAAGCACAAGCCTGATAGGTAGCATTGACACGTTTGTTAATAGGAATAGAATTTGATGCTGCTTCAGAGCAGAAAAAATTGACAGATAAGGTAAAGTTAATGGGGATTTGATATAAGAAAAAATGCCAAGTGCAAAATGGGTAAAAAAAATAATGTACAAATGAAAGAATGGGCAGAGAAAGAGTGTATGGAAATTTGGGCTATAGACTAAAATAGTGTAAGTGTGGTAATAATAGGTTATTATGATAATAAGTTTTACAAACAGTGGAGTAACAATTATTATAAGAGGAGATTTCCTGGCTTCTAAAGTTATTCAAAGACTTAGGGTAGTCGAGGGAGCCACTAAATTTGACTTCTAAAGTTTTGGCAAAAAGTTGTTTTTTTAAAGGTTAAACTTGAATTTAAAGGAAATGATGTGAGCTAGCTTAGTAAGGGCACCCATAGGAAAAGGGATAGATTAAATCAGTGGAGAATGGTAAAAATGGAGACTTCCATGACCAATTTTTTTTTAAAAAAAATTTTATTAATAAAACTAATCAACATACAATATGAACATTCTTTTTTTATCATATAGTTGTATATTCATCATCACGATCATTTCTTAGAACATTTGCATCAATTCAGAAAAAGAAATAAAAAGAAAACAGAAAAAAAATTCAAACATACCATACCCCTTGCATTCATTGATCACTGGCATTTCAATCTACTAAATTTATTTTAACATTTGTTCCCCCTATTGTTTATTTATTTTTAATCCATATGTTTTACACATCTGTCCATGAGGTAGATAAAAGAAGCATCATACACAAGGTTTTCACAATCACACAGTCACATTGTGAAAGCTGTATCATTATACAATCATCTTTAAGAAACCTGGCTACTGGAACACAGCTCTGTATTTTCAGGCAGTTCCCTCCAACCTCTCTGTTACGCCTTAACTAAAAAGGTGATGTCTATTTAATGCGTAAAAATAACCTCCAGGATAACCTCTCGACCCTGTTTGGAATCTCTCAGCCATTGACACTTTATTTTGTCTCATTTCTCTCTTCCCCTTTTTGGTAGAGAGGGTTTTCTCAATCTCTTAGTGCTGAGTTCCAGATCATTCTAGGATTTCTGTCCCACGTTGCCAGGAAGGTCCACACCCCTAGGAGTCATGTCCCATGTAGAGAGGGGGAAGGCAGTGAGTTTGCTTGTCATGTTGGCTGAGAGAGAGCGGCCACAGGTGAGCAACAAAAGAGGTTCTCTTGGGGGTGACTCTTAGGCCTAATTCTAAGTAGGCATAGCCTATCCTTTGCGGGGTTAAGTTTCATATGAACAAACCCCAAGATTGCGGGCTCAGCCTATTGCTTTGGTTGTCCCCACTGCTTGTGAGAATATCAAGAATTCTCCACTTGGGGAAGTTGAATCTTTCCCCTTCTGTGACCAATTCTTGATACCAGTTTGTTTTTGTTTTGTTTTATTTTAATTTTATTGTGGTAATATATATGTATATAACATAATATCTGCCATTTTAGCCATTTTGAGTATACACTTAAGTGGCATTTTGCATTCACAATGTGGTACAACTATCACCAGTATTCCCAAAGTTTTTCATTACCCTAAACAGAGACTGTACCATTGACCATTAGTTCCCAGTTCCCCATCTCCTAGCCCCTGGTAATTTCTAATTTACTTTCCGTCACTATGAATTTGCCTAGTCTGGGTAGTTCATGTAAGTGGATTCATCCAGTATTTGTCTTTTTGTGTCTGGCTTATATGACTTAGCATATTTTCAAGGTTCATACATGTTGTAGCATGTATCAGACCTCCATTCTTCTTCACAACTAAATAATATTCCATTGTGTGTACAAATCACATTTTGCTTATCCATTCATCAGTTGATGGACACTCAGGTTGTTTCCATCTTTGGCTATTAAACTAGCTTTTAAATTTAGCAAAGAGAATGCACATGGAATAATTTAGTTTGCTAATAGTATTAAACTCCTGTATGTAATCTAATGCAAAGCTAATGGGGAATGTATTTCCAGAAGTTCTCTTGCAATTATATGTAAGCACAAAAAGTAGTAAATAAATGTTGTCATAGACAAATCAGAAAAGTATATTTAAAGAAAACTAGTCAATATCTTATTCTAGATGAGGTGCTCTAAGCCATTAGTTATAGAGCATAGGAAAGGGATCGATCATCATTGAAAGATTTATGTTTATGGCCAAAAATGCTGATGAAAAGTAACAATGGTATTCTATAGTCATATAAACTTTTGATGTCTAAGCTTTGAATTCTGCCTTTAATTCTTGATGACATACCTTTTAAGAAATGTATGGAGAATAGCAAGAAAATCAAAATGGCAGAGTAAGATGCTTCAGGGCTTAAACAGCATTAACAGAGTGAGCACCTAATGGATCTCTGGCTCTTGGTTCCAGAGAGAGCAGAGTGGCCCTGTCTCTGACTGTCTTTTGGTGGCCTGAGGCACTCCATTCCCAGAATTTATCCTGTGTATAGAAGGCATCTCAGAGAACTTTCCTACAGAATGCTTTTGGAGAGCAGTGAAGTTGTGCTGTCTGGAGCAACAAATTGCTGGCAAAAGATTATACAGTTCAATGACCAGGACTGTGACACAACTTTCCTAGGGAAGTGGGGACATTTTAACTGGGTAAATGAGAGAATTACTGGGGCCGTTTATACGTGTCTAAGACAAGACACATGCATGTGCAGAAAGAACCAGAGAGGACCCTAAGCTTTGGCCTGTAACTCCTCTCATACAACACATTATATGGATATGCTCTGGAGAGAGCACTTGCAGTTCAGTCTACAAAGACTAGGAAAGATGCTTTCTTTTTTTTTTTGCTTCTTTTTGTTATTGTTAGCTCCTGGCATTCAAAGAAAACTCGATCATAACTCTAGCTGGGTATAAGCCTAACAAATGACACCTCAAAGTCTTAATCCGAGCAATTATTACTAAAACTTCAACTGTCTAGGCTTAACAAAAGTATATTTCAAAACATACAATGAAATGGAAAGTGATGTTCCAGGCAGAGGAGAAGATTAAACCATTAGAAACATCCACCAGGAAGATAAGACCTGGGACAATCCAGACAAATTTTAATATGATCATAAATATACTCAAAGAGATAAGGACATCTTAGACAAAGAGCTAAATGATAACAGGAAAATGAAACATGGACACAGGCAGAATATCAATATAGAGATGGAAATTATGAAAAGAAACCAAACAGAGCCAAAGACCACAATAATAGAAATGAAGATTGGCCAGTATTTATTGGGAAGTTGATACAGCTTTTCTCCTTTTCCTCCATTGTTGAACTGTATCTGATCATTGTGAACTTCTTCACTGTTAATATATCTTAGTTCAACATTCTCAAATTGATCAGATTAATCAAAGAATTCTCCAGAGTTAGAATATGTCATTATATATCTCCTTTCTGCTTAAGAGTGGCCATGGGCATGAGATTGTGTATTTGGTATAGTAGTTACAGAAATTTCTTACCAACTTGACAGCATTTTTTTGGGTGCTGTGAGAATGTTTAAAAAATGTGTTTAAAAATAAGAAATATTTTTTTATTTCAGAATGAAACATTGAATTTGGAAACTAGATTTTAAAAAACATATTGATATGATTAATGCTTTTAGTAAAGATAGTTTAATTTTTTAGAAATTTAGAGCTTAAAAAAAGCATTTAAAAGTATTGGAAACATTTGCAGTTGAAAGTTATTTTAGTATGATTTGTATTGTTAAAACTGAGTTAAAACTGGGTTGAATGTTGTTTTGGTTTGCTAATGCTGCTAGAATACAATATACCAGAAATTGAACAACTTTTATTAAGAGAATTTACTGAGTTACAAGTTTAAAGTTCTAAGGCCATAAAAATATCCAAATTAAGGCATCCAGAGACAGCCTTGACTCAAGAAAGGCTGACGTCTCTCACATAGGAAGGCATGGGGCTGGCATCTGCTGGTCGTTGTTCCTGGTTCCATTGCTTCCGGCTTCTGTTTTCACTGGTTTCCTTTCTAAGCATCTGTGGTCCATCACATAACTCCTCCAGGATACAATTCAGGGTTCTGGCTTTCTTAGCATCTCATGGGAAGGCACATGACATCTTTCTTTCTCTCTCTCTGTAAGCGCTCCAAGCATCTGTAGATGTCTGCATCTCTCTTGGCTCTGAAACAACTGTTCTCAGGCATCTAAGCTTCCCCCAAAATGTTTCCCCCAAAATGTTTCCCCCAAAATGTTTACTGAAGTAAACTAATCAAGACCCACCTTGAATGGGCATAGTCGCATCTCCATCTAATCAAAAGGTCACAGCCACAACTGGGTTGTCCAGTCTCCATGGAACCAATTCAATGAAAATTCCACCCTAAACAATAGATTTGCCTCCACAAAATAGGATTAGGAAAGAAAACATGGCTTTTCTGGGGTGCATAACAATTTCAGACAAGCACAGATGTTTTGAAATTTCACATTTCAAATGTGTCAAATTCTTTTTCAATTCAAACCTGACTTATCTTGACTTACATTATTTATATTCTAATTTTGTGTTTTCTCATTTTGAAATTTCACATTTCAAACATGCCAAATTCTTTTTCAATTAAAACCTGACTTACCTTGACTTACATTGTTTATATTCTAATTATGTGTTTTCTCATTTTCAGGCTGAAATAGAACTGTTTGTGAACAGGCTTGACTCAGTGGAATCTGTTCTTCCTTATGAATATACAGCGTAAGTTTTCAGCTTGATTTTTATATGAAATTTCATGTGATTTATCAGAACTTGGTACATTTAGAACTTTTTTTCCACAGTTACAGGTAAATTTGTGTGCATTTTAAAAATGTTCAGAAGCTGAAAACATTTCTTAAGAGGATACATTTTACCTCCTTTCAAACTGCAGAACTTCTTTAGCATTTCTTGTAGGACCAATCTGATAGTCGTAAAGTCCCTCAGCTTTTGTTTATCTGAGACTGTCTTAATCCTCCCTCATTTTTTGAAGGTCAGTTTTGCTAGATACAGAAATCTTGGGTGATAAATTTTGCCTTCAGTTCTTTAAATATGCCTTCCCACTGCTTCCTTGCCTCTATGATTTCTAATGAGAAATTAGCACTTAATCTTACTTATATTATATTCTCTTGTAGGTGACACATTGCTTATCTCTTCTGGCTCTCTCAGAATTCTTTTTATCTTTGGCATTTTGACAGTTTGATTATAAAATTGTATGTTATGGGTCTATTTGAATCAGAGTTCATTAGAGCATCTTGAATGTGAATATTCATGTCTTTCATTAACTTTGAGAAGTTTTGAGCTATTATTTCCTTCATAATTCTCTTTGTCCCTTTCTCTCTTCTCCTTTTGGGATCCCCACAATGTGTATATTGGTATGCTTGCTGTTGTCCCACTCGTTACTCAGTCTCTGTTTCCTTTTCTTCATTTTTTCCTATTTCTGCTGAGACTTGATGACTTCATTTGTCTTATCTTCAGGTTCACTGATTCTTTCTTCTGCCAGCTCCAGTCTGCTCTTGAACTCTCCCAGGGAATTTTTCATTTCTGTTACTGTCATCTTCAGGTCTGTTTAGTTCCCTTTCATAATTTTCATCTCTATATTGATACTCTGTTTGTGTTCATTTGTTGTTTTTCTGTTTTCTTTTAGTTCTTTGTCCATGCTTTCCTTTAGCTTTTTGAGCACATTTACAAGCCTTTTTTCTGACTAGATCCCAGATCTTGTCCTCCTTGTGGATGGTTTCTAATTGCTTAATCTCCTTGTTTGCCTGGGCTATCACTTCCTATTTCTTTGTATGTTTTGTAACCTTTTGATGTTTTAGTATGTTATCTCTGGAATTAAGACTCCGAAGCATCTGTTCCTTAGGCTTGTATACAGCTAGTGTTATGGTAGCGCTTTCCTTGAATACTAGCAGTTAAAAAAAGGAACCTGCTAAAAAAGAGACCACTGTTCCCAGACTTTGTAGTTTGGCTTGTGAAATTGCTCTCCTTCAGGGCATATTTATACAATGGATTTATAGAATAACTCCAGGACAAGGAGTAGGGACCTCCCTGGTCCTTTTTGTTCATGCCTCTGTTGGGTATATGCAAATAGCCATAGGAATACCCCTGTTTACACAGATATGAATGTCCTTTCTTACACAGGAAACAGTTTCATCACAGTCCTGTTCACTGCATTGTTTGTCCTGCAGCCAGCAGTCCCTTGGTACAGGCAACCACTTGACTCCTTCCTACAGTATTCTGTAGGGGTGTTCAGTAAGCTCCTTCTATATACAGGACAAATTCTCCAATAGCAAGTCCTTCAGGCCGTCACCTGAGAGATTGAGCCAGATGTGCATGCTTCTGGTATGTGCACAAATGTCACTCTGTTCTCTCCAGAACTGGAACATGGGAGTGTATGCTCCATGCCAGATTCATAAGCGTATGGGAGAGGGGCACAACCAGACGTCATAAAATCCTACTACTAAATGATCTTTTTCTTGGTATAGCACTTGTCTTGTTATTGCGGTTCTTAAGTCTTTCTGGAGATTTTAGAAAGATCATTCTTTTTTTCTTTTTAATATTTTGTATTGATAAAACTTAATATACAAACATATAAGCATTCTTAACATACAAATATTCCATACATAATGTACAATCAGTGGCTCACACTATCATCACATAGTTGTGTATTCATCACCATGGTCACTTTTTGAATATTTTCATCACTCCAGAAAAAGAAATAAAGAAAAAAGAAAAAGCTCATACATACCATACCCTTTACCCCTCCCTCTCATTGACTGCAAGTATTTCCATCTACTCAATTTATTTTAACCTTTGTTCCCTCTGTTATTTATTTTTTATCCATATGTTTTACCCATCTGTCCATACCCTAGATAAGAAGAGCATCAGATACAAGGTTTTTACAATCACACAGTCACACTGTAAAAGCTTTACCATTATACAGTTGGTTTCTTATACAAGAAGGCTACTGTATAAGAGTAAACAAGGCTACTGGAACACAGCTCTACAGTTTCAGGTACTTCCCTCTAACACTCCAATACACCATAAACTAAAAGGGGATATCTATATAATGTGTAAGAATACCCACCTTGATAACCTCTTGACACTTTGAAATCTCTCAGCCACTGACACTTTATTTTTTTCTCGTTTTTCTCTTCCCCTTTTGGTCAAGAAGGTTTTCTCAATCCCCTGATACCAGATAATGGCTCATCTCAGGATTTCTGTCCCATGTTGCCAGGGAGATTTACACCCTGGGAGTCATGTCCCATGTAGTGGGGGAGGGCAGTGAGTTCACTTGTCATGTCAGCTTAGAGAGAGATAGGCCACATCTGAGCAACAAGAGAGTTTCTCTGGGGGTGACTCTTAGGACTAATTTTAAGTAGGCTTAGCCTATCCTTTGTAGAAATAAGTTTCATAGGGGCGAACCCCAAGATTGAGGGCTCAGACTTTTGATTTGGTTGTCCCCACTGCTTGTGAAAATATCAGAAATTCTCCAAATGGTGAAGTTGAATATTTCCTTCTTTCTCCCCATTCACCCAAGGGGACTTTGCAAATACTTCTTTATTTACTGTCCAAATCACTCTGGCATTTATCAGGGCATACACTAACCCGGACAAACCAACAAAATCTCATGCTGTATTCAAGATTCCCTGGACTTATGGTTTTCAACTAAACTGACCATACAAGTTAGATTAGGAAATGCACTACCCAAAATATAAATTTTGCAGCAAATAAGCATCTCTTCCTTTAGTCTCACACAGAAGTTGAAGCTTTAAAATATGGACCATCTCATCCTTAGAAAGATCTTTTTGTCAGTATTTGCCGATTGTTGAAAGATTCTGCGTGGGGATGGAGAGCTGAAGCGTCTTACTCTTCCATCTTGATGTAAATGCTCTTTTAGTGTTGGTTTTTGTTAATTGTTAAATAAACATCTTTGTGCTTAAATCTTTGGGGATAGTCTTAGGAAAACTCAGTGAACCTTTTCCATCCAGTAAATGGAGAATCTTCATTTAGGGTTTTCTCAGTCACAGTTTTTATCATATGATACTCATTTTCTCTTGGAATTCCACTACTTGTTGCTGCCACTGTACTGGCCTCAGATACCCATGTTATCACAGAGTGAGTACAGAATTATCTTTGAATTTTCTATAGGAAAGCTGAATTTAGGCTGTAATGTTTGATCAGAATCTTATTAAAATTTTGTTAATGATACAAAATAATTATAATATAGAGAGAAACTTGTAACTAACTGAAAATGGCTTCTCTACAACTTCCTCAAAAGTTCTTTTCTCATGGGGTCTGTCTAGCTATGCTTTTCCTACAGAGATATATTGTCTAGTATATCCAGGATGATGTAGAATACCAGGTAAACTTGACAGATCTGCCTAAGATACCATTTAAAAGTAAGGATTTGATAATAAGTATAGTTATAGCAAAAGGAAATATGTTAAAATTTCCTTGAAGACAAAGATATCATTTTCTCATGGTCATGAACAAAAATAAATTATGATTTGTCAGTTTTTAAAATCCTGTAATTTACATTTTAATAATGAGAATTACTTAGAAGTCAAACTCTTCCATGGCATTGTTTTCAGGTGTTTTGTTTGTTTTGTTTTTTGTTTTTTGTTTTTGCATGGGTAGACACCAGGAATCAAACCCAGGTCTGGGAGGTGAAAAGTGCTTGCTGAGCCACTGTGGCCTGTCCTCAGATGTTTTGCTTTGGATATATAGGGTATATGGAACTTGGAATATGGAATATTTATTATTTTTATTGTTGCTGGAATAATCAGTATATAAGGTGCCTAAAACATTGACTAGATGTTTGGTGTTTCATTGTTGCCTTTTATGTTTAAAAAGTTAAATACTCTACCCCTCTTCCCCCCAGGTTTGATTTTTGCCAAGCACCAGAAGGAAAACGCCCATCTGAAAATCTTGGTCAGGTATTATTTGGGGAAAGAATTGAACCTTCACCATATAAGGTTTGTATTTAGTATTATATAAAAACTATTTTCTTAAAAAGTTTTTTTTTTTTCTTGTTTAAAGAAAAAAACCTGATACAGCATAGCTCTCATAGCTAAGGAGGAATTCATTTCCCATGTGCATCAAGGAATAATTTCTTAAAATCATAGTTTAGAAGTGTCCTTCCCTTTCTCATGATATATCATAGATAAGTCTGTCTTAATGAACATTCATACAACCAGTGTTATATATAAAAAGTCAGAGATCCAAAGATGGTACTCAGACCCCCTCATTCACCTTACAGAGGGAGCTGGAATCCAGCTTTCAGTCATGAAAAGTTGTCCTGGCTGCTACCGAGTCTCATTACCCCTCTTTGCAAGCAGATTCTATAGACTTTCCATATTAGCAAATAGAGTATTAGGCTTTGGGCTCCACATTGGGAGCTAACCTTTCTGTTTGGGTCATTGAAAATATATTTGGAACTACTTTTATACATATTTAGGATATCAGTTAAACCAAGCAAACTAAGCACAATCTATGATGTTATCTTCGATATATATATTTAATAATCACTCATAATTATTCTACCATTTAAGTCTATTATCTTTTAAACCTATTATCCTTCTGCAGCATAATTTTTCCCAAGCCAGTCATAATCGTTTCTGCTAGTAATTTTCAATTCAGTATTGATACTTGTGTTCATTTTCAATAATTTTTGTCTTTAGATCCACATTAAAAACAACTATCAAACGGCAACAACAGAAACCTTAAATCTGTTTTGCCATCTTTTATCTATGACTTCTGTTTAGGTGAAGAAAACTGTAGTTCAAAATGTGTGTATTATATGAAGCTGGAGCCACATTTCCTAGGATCATAAAATCTCATCTCAAATCTAACCATTCATATTCATTCATTCACTCAGTTAATACATTTATTGAATGCCTTTCATATGTTAGACACTATGGTAGGTGTGGGATACAGCAGTGAGCAAGACAAAATCTCTACCCTTGTAGCTCTTTATACTCTGGTGGGGAGGAGGAGACAAAATAAGATAGTAAAATATTTAGTATAATCCGTTGCTGATAAAAGAACTATTAATTAAAATAAATCAGGGTAGGTACATGTGGAATGTGCAATTTTAAATAGACCAATGAACGTTTCACTGAGAAAGTAACATCTGAGTAAAAAACCTAAAGCAACAAAGCGAGGGAGGGAGCCATTTGAATATTTGGGGGAAGATGTTTTAGATGAAGAGAGCAGCAACTACAGAAATCCTGAGGTATAGGTGTTAACTTTCCTGGTATGTTCAAGATACAGGAAAAAAAAAGTTGGCACAACTCAAGCCAGATGATGAGTAAGATAGAGAGTAGTGGAAATGAGGTCAAAGAAGTTATGGGTAAAGAAAAAGAAAGTAATGGAGCCACATCATATGGTGGCTCCTAGGCCATGGTAGAGACTTTGGCCTTTACATTTGACCAATGTGGTTAGCACTGGGGGATTTTGAGTAGATTTGGATTTTAATGGGATGACTACGGCTGCTACGTTGAGACCACAGGAGGGCAAGGAAAGAAGCTGGGAGACCAATTGGAAGGCTTTTGTGGTCGTCCACATGTGACTTGATGGTGTCTCGGACCTTGATAGCAGTGGTCAGAATCTGGCTGTATTTTGAAGATGAAGTAAACAGAATTTGCTGATACGGGATGTAGGATGTGGAATTTCTCTTTTCTGACATGAGAAAATCTGTGGGAAGATCAGGTTTGGAGGTATGGGAAAGAATTTGTTTGAGATCTGCTAAGTTTGAGGTACTTATACATCCAAATAGAGATGTTGAGTAGAAAGTTGGATATATGTGTCTGGAGTTTGAAGGAGGAGTTAAGACTACTTATATATTTGAGAATCAGTAATGTATAGTTCTTATTTAAAGCCATGACGTTTATGAGATCTCCAAGGGAGTGGATATAGATAAAGAAGAGAAGCAGTCCTAGGATTGAGGCCTCAGTATTGATTGTTCAGGAAGATCTGAAGAGGATCCAGCAAAGGATACTGAGAAGGAGCCACTGGTGAGAAAGGAAGAAAACCAAGAGAGTGGGGTCCTCTGGAAGCCAAGATAAAAGAATATTTCTGGGGTAGGCCATGGTGGCTCAGTGGCAGAGTCCTCGCCTACCATGCCGGAGACCCAGGTTCAATTCCTGATGACTGCCCATGCAAAAAAAAAAAAAAGAACAGTAGCTAGAGGATGACATGGTGTCAAAAAGAACTCGTTGTTATCTTTAACAAATATTTATATGTTGATGAATCTGGTGGAAATCCAGTGATTCAGGAAAGGGAAGGATTGTAAAGAATATTCTTGTATAGGTAAGAAGGAATGGAATCTCATGTATATGTGGAGAGATTGACCTTAGTAACCTAGTTCATCTATAGTAACTGAAGAAAAGGCAAGAATTTGGACTTGATGTCGGAAGGTAAATGTAGTGATTGCTTTGAATTTTTCAGCTAAGTAGAAAGTGTAGAAGAGATGCTGGTATAGGATTGAGGAAAGACAAGGTCCTTTAGAGTGGAAGAATGAAAGAATCAGAGAAATGTGGAACGATAAGAACCCTCTATAGTAGGACCAGTAATTTGAAGTGAGAATAGTCAGCACACTTGTTTGTGTTTCTTCTCCTCTTTTCACCTGTGCAGCTAGAGTTCACTTTAACTATGTTTACAGTTTTGACAGGTGACTACAGCACAGTGAGAGGAGAGCAAAGGATTTGAGGATATCTGAAAAGTAGTGATATTTTTGACCTAGGAATTTTAGCTTGTAAGGAGGTGTCATGGTCAGGTTCATGTGTCAACTTGGCCAAATGGTGGTACCTGTTTGTCTGGTTGGGCAGGTGCTGGCCTGTCTGTTGCAATGAGGACATTTCATAGAATTAGATGATGAGCGCATCAACTACATCCACAGCTGATTCCATTTGTAATCAGCCAAGGGGAGTGTCTTCTGCAATGAGTGATGTTCACTCTGATCACTGGAAGCCTTTTAAGGAGGATTCAGAAGAAATAGGCTCTCTTCCTGCTTTGGCTCTCCTGTGGAGTTCGTCCAGACCCTCCATTGGAATCGTTGGCTTCACAGCCTGTCCTGCAGATTTTGGACTTTGCATTCCCACAGTCACGTGAAACACTTTTATAAATTTTGTATTTGTGAGTGTTCCCTGTCAATTCTGTTTCTCTAGAGAACCCTAGCTAATACAGGAGGAAAGTGAAAAGTCAAGAAAGGAATGAGGGGGAGTTTGAAAGTACTTGAGGGAATGACCTGGAAAGATAGGAGGTGGTGGTTTCAAACTGGAAAGCCTGAAATTGAGATAATGAAGGGGCTGCTGTTACTGATAATGTCAAGGTGGAGTATGGTCATAGGGGTGAGTGTCTTAAAGTATGAAGACCATCATACTTCTCAGTGGAAGAAGAGGTCAAAGAACCAAGAATACAGAATGTGAAGGAGTCAAGATGGTGGCTTAGTGAGGTGTAGGATTTAGTTCGTCCTCTAGAGCAGCTAGTAAATAGCCGGGAACAGTACAGAACAACTGCTGGGGCCACATCAGTGACCGGACACACAGCGTACACCAGTCTGGACAAGCCGGACCAGCTGCAAGCCCACCCAGGACTGTGAGTCTCCCCAAGTCGCCGCAGCCAACTCCCCTCCCCCACAGGCTGCTTCCCAGAGGGGAAAGAAAAGGAACTTTACTAGCAGCAAGGGGCTGAGCTCTACAAAGCTCCAATTTGTGGAATTAATTAACGAATTCTGACTATTAAAAATAGACCCCCAGCTCAGCTGAACCTCAAGTAAAAGCTGAGGTTGCTGATTTTTACCCTGGCACAGAGAGAACAGGGCTGATGGGGAAAAAAAGAAAAGGTTTTTTTGGATCGGACAGCACAAAATACTTGAAAGGGTCTGGGTCCTGAAGGAAAGGAGGGGGCACATAGGACCTGGATGTGCAGAGCAATGTATCAACTTAAGCTCTTGGTTGGAGGTCCTGCTCTGAAAAGAAATTTTTTTTTCTTTTTTCTTTTCTTTTTCTGTGGCTGTGTTTCTATGGCTTGACTGTTCCTTGGATATAACTGACAGAATTAAGCTCATCTGAGAGCTTATCTGGAGTCTTTGCCTTCCAAAGGAGAGGGGTGGAGCCTAGCTCAGGTGGAATCCCTCCCTCAAGTAATTCAGAACTCAAGGTCTGGAAAACTGAAGCGATTAAAACCATCCTACAACCTCTCCTCTGTCTTGACCACACCCCCAGCAGGGAAAGTCTACTGAAGTTAAAGGTACCATATCATCTTATGCTGGTGGGACCCGCAGGCAGACAGGTGCCACATACTGGGAAGAATAGGAAAAACACAGAGTCCAGAAGCTTCATAGAGAAAGTCTTTTAACCTGCTCGGTCTCACCCTCAGGGAAAACTGATGCAGTGACTCCTTCCTCCTGAGAGGAGGCCAGTTTGGTCTGGGAAAACCTGACTGGGATCTATAATACCTAAGTAGACCCTCCTAAGGGGGGAAGAAAAGACACCATAACAGGCAGGGTAAGAAACAAGAACTGAAAAATTCTAATCTGTTGAACAAAACCTAAGCTAGAAGTCTAGAATAAGCGGAACTGAGTATGAAACAACAGATAGACAACAAAGTCATCCAGCAAGAAAATCCTAGGTAAAAAAAAGTGAAAATAATCTCCAGAATAAACTAATTAAGGAAGTTAAATGCCTAGACGCAGCAAAAAATAACAAATGATATTAGGAAAATTAAAGATAGGGCCCATTCAGAGGAATAAACCAACAATTCCAATGAGATACAGGAGTTAAAACAATTAATTCAGAATATTCGAACAGACCTAGAAAACCTCATCAAAAATCAAATCATTGAATTAAGGGGGGTTATAAAGAAGGCAAGGGATGAACAAAAGGAAGAAATCGAAAGTCTGAAAAACAAATCGCAGAATTTATGGGAATGAAAGTCACAGTAGAAGAGATGGAAAAAAACAGTGGAAAGCTACAATGTTAGATTTCAAGAGGCAGAAAATAGGATTAGTTAACTGGAGAGCGGGACATCCGAAATCCGACAAGCAAAACTAAGTACAGCAAAAAGAATGGAAAAATATGAGCAGGAACTCAGGGAATTGAATGCAACATAAAGCCCACAAATATATGTGTTGTTGGTGTCCCAGAAGAAGAGAAGGGAAAAGGAGGAGAAAAACTAATGTAGGAAATTATCACTGAAAATTTCCCAACTCTTAAAAAAACTTAAAATTACAGATCCAAGAAGTGCAGCATACCCCAAACATAATAGGTCCAAATAGACATACTCCAAGGCTCTTCTAATCAGAATGTTGGATGTCAGAGAGAAAAAGAGAATTTTGAAAGCAGCAAGAGAAAAGCAATCCATCACATACAAGGGAAGCCCAATAAGACTATTGTTCTAGTTTGCCAGCTGCCGGAATGCAATATACTAGAAACGGAATGGCTTTTAAAAAGGGGAATTTAATGAGTTGCTAGTTTACAGTTCTAAGGCCGAGAAAATGTCCCAATTAAAACAAGTCTATAGAAATGTCCAATCTAAGACACCCAGGGAGAGATACCTTGGTTCAAGAAGGCCGGTGAAGCTCAGGGTTTCTCAAGTGAGAAGGCACATGGCAAACACAGTCGGGGCTTCTCTCTCGGCTGGAACGGCACATGGCAAATATGGCGTCATCTGCTAGCTTTCTCTCCTGGCTTCCGGTTTCATGAAGCTCCCCGGGAGACGTTTTCCTTCTTCTCCAAAGGTTGGTGGCTGGTGGACTCTGCTTCTTGTGGCTATGTCATTCTGCTCTGCTCTCTCTGAATCTCTCATTCTCCAAAATATTTCCTCTTTTATAGGACTTCAGAAACTAATCAAGACCCACTTAAATGGGTGGAGACATGTCATCCCCTAATCCAGTTTAACAACCATTCTTAACTAAATCACATCATCCAGGGAGATGATCTCATTACAGTTTCAAACATACGGTATTGAATAGAGATTATTTTACCTTTATGAAATAGGATTTATATTAAAACATGGCTTTTCTTAGGGGGCACGCTTCCTTTCAAACCAGCACAACTATGCTTAGATTTCTCAGAAGAAACCATGGAGGCAAGAAAACAGTGATATGATGTATTTAAGATACCAGAAGAGAAAAACTGCCAACCAAGAATTCTATATCCACCAAAATTATCCTTCACAACTAAGGGGGAAATTAAAACATTTTCAGACAATAAATCACTGGGAGAATTGTGACCAAGAGACATCTCTGCAAGAACTACTAAAGGGAGCACTAGAGACAGATAGGAAAAGACAGGAGAGAGAGGTGTGGAGAAGAGTGTAGAAATGAAGACTTTCAGTAAAGGTGAAAAGAAGGAAAATCAGTTTTGACATATAAAATCCAAAAGGCAAAATGGTAGAAGAAAGTACTGCCCGTACAGTAATAACTTAAATGTTAATGGATTAAATTTCCCAATCGAAACATATAGACTGGCAAAATGGATTAAAAAACAGGACCCATCAATACGCTGTCTACAGGAGACACATTTTAGGCCCAAGGATAAACATAGGTTGAAAGTGAAAGGTTTGGAAAAGATATTTCATGGAAACAACAATCAGAAAAGAGCAGGAGTAGCTATACTAATATCCAACAAATTAGACTTCAAATGTAAAACAAAGAAAGACAAAGAAGGACACTGTATTAATAAAAGGAACAATTCAGCAAGAAGATATGCAATCATAAATATTTATGCACTGAGCCAGAATGCTCCAAAATACATGAGGCAAACACTGAAAAGAGAAATAGACACATCTGCCTTAATAGTTGGAGACTTCAGTTCCCCACTCTCATCAGTGGACAGAATATCTTGACAGGATCAATAAAGAAACAGAGAATTTGAATAATACAATAAGTGAGCTAGACTTAACAGACATTTATAGACCATTACACCCTGCAATAGCAGGATTAACTTTTTCTCAAGTGCTCATGGATCATTCTCAAGTATATGCTGGGTCATATGGGTCAAGGCCATATGCTGGGTCACAAAGCAAGTCTCAATAAATTTAAAATGATTGAAATCATACAAAGCCCTTTCTCAGATCATAAAGGAATGAAGGTGGAAATCAAAAATAGGCAGAGTGCCAGATAATTCACAAATATATGGAGTCTCAACAACACGCTTTTAAACAACCAGTGGGTCAAGGAAGAAATAACAACAGAAATCAGTAAATATCACGAGGAAAATGAAAATGAAAACATAACATATCAAAATGTATGGGATGCAGCAAAGGCAGTGCTGAGAGGGAAATCCATTGCCCTAAACGGCTATATCAAAAAAGGAGAAAGCAAAAATCGAGGAATTAACTGTTCACTTGGAAAAACTAGAGAAAGAACAGCAAACTAACCCCAAAGCAAAAAAAGGAAAGAAATAACGAAGAATAGAGCAGAAGTAAATGAAGTTGAGAACATGAAAACAATCGAGAAAATCAACAAAACCAGAAGTTGGTTCTGTGAGAAAATCATTAAGATTGATGGAACCTTAGCGAGGTTGACAGAAAGAAGAAGAGAGAGGATGCAAATAAATAAAATAAGAAATGGAAGAGGAGACATAACCACTGACCCTGCAGACATAAAGGAGATAATGAGAGGATACTGTGAACAGCTTTATGCTAATAAATTAGACAATATAGATGAAAAGGACAACTTCCTAGAAAGACGTGAACAACCAGTATTGACTGAGAAGAAATAGATGACCTTAACAGACCAGTCACAAGTAAAGAAATTGAATTAGTCATTAAGAAGCTCCCAAAAAAGAGAAGTCCAGGACCAGATGGCTTCACATGTGAATTCTACCAAACATTCAAGAAAGAATTAGTACCAATCCTGCTTAGACTCTTCAAAAAAATTGAAGAGGATGGAATGCTACTTAACTCATTCTGTGAGCCAACATCACCCTCATGCCAAAGCCAGGCAAAGATATTACAAGAAAAGAAAATTATAGACCAATTTCTCTGATGAATATAGTTGCAGAAATCCTTGCAAAATTCTTGCAGATTGAATCCAGCAGTATATTAAAAGAATTATACACCATGACCAAGTAGGATTCATCCCAGGTATGCAAGGATAGCGCAATATAATAGAATCAATTAATGTAATACACCATATCAACAAATCAAAGCAGAAAAACCACATGATTATCTCGATTGATGCATAAAACACATTTGACAAAATTCAGCATCCTTTCTTGTTAGCTGTGGGTTTTTCATATATTTCCTTTACCATACTGAGGAAGTTCCCTTCTATTCCTATCCTTTGAAGGATTTTCAACATCATCCTCAATGGGGAAAAACTGAAAACTTCCCCTAAGATCAGGAACAAGACAAGAATGCCCACTATCACCATTGTTATTCAACATTGTGTTGGAAGTTCTAGCCAGAGCAATTAGACAAGAAAAAGAAATAAAAGGCATCAAAATTGGAAAGGAAGAAGTAAAACTCTCACTGTTTGCAGATGATACTGTACTATATGTCGAAACCCCCGAAAAATCCACAGCAAAATTACTAGGGCTAATAAATAAGTACAGCAAAGTGGCAGGTTGCAAGATCAACACTCAAAAATCTGTAGTGTTTCTGTACACTAGTAATGAGGAATCTGAGGGGGAAATCAGGAAAAAAATTCCATTTACACTTGCAACCAAAGGAATAAAATATTTAGGAATAAATTTAACTAAGGATATGAAAGACCTGCACAAAGAAAACTACAAGAAATTGCTAAAAGAAATCACGGGAGACCTAAATAAAAACACCCTATACAAAAATAAGCTCAAAATGGATCGAAGACCTAAACATTAGATCTAAGACTGTAAAACCTTTAGAAGAAAATGTAGGGAGATATCTTATAAATCTTATAATAGGAGGTAGTTTCCTAGACATTGCACCCAAAGCGCGAGCATTGGAGAAAGAAATAGATAAATGGAAACTCCTCAAAGTTAAACACTTCTGTGCATCAAAAAACTTTGTCAAGAGAGTGAAAAGACAGCTTACACAATGGGAGACAGTATTTGGAAACAATGTATCAGATAAGAGTCTGGTATCCAGAATATATAAACAGATTGTTCAACTCAACAACAAAAAAGACAAACAATCCAGTTATAAAATGGGCAAAAGGCATGAACAAACACTTCTCAGGAGAGGAAGTACAAATGGCCAAAAGGCATATGAAAAGATGCTCAACTTCTCTGGATATTAAGGAAATGCGAATCAAAACCACATTGAAATATCATCTCACACCCACCGGAATGGCCATTATCAATAAAACAGAAAACAAGTGCTGGAGAGGATGTGGAGAAAAGAGGCACCCTTATCCACTGTTAGTGGGAATGTAAAATGATACAAGTACTATGGAAGGCAGTTTGGCGGTACCTCAGGAAGCTAAGTATAGAATTGCCATGTGATCTGCCAATAGCATTGCTGGGTATCTACTCAGAGGACATGAGGGTGAGGACAAAAACGAACATTTGCACACCAGTTTTTATAGCAGCATTGTTTAGAGTTGCCAAGAGATGGAAACAGCCCAGTTGTCCATCAACAGACAAGTGGCTAAACAAGCTGTGGTATATGCATACGATGGAATATCATGCAGCTGTAAGACAGGATAAAGTGATGAAGTATGTAACAACATAGATGGACCTGAAGGACATTATGCTGAATGAGATTAGCCAGAAGCAAAAGGACAAATACTGTATGGTCTCACTGATATGAATTTGAAGAATTTCAGTTAAGAACAGAGACCTTCAGGAGATAGATATAGGATAGATTTTGGGTAATTGGAGCTGAAGGGATATAGATTGTGCGACAGGACTGATTATAAAAATTCAGAAATGGATAGCACAATATGACCTAAATGTAATACAATAGTGTTAGTACACTGAATGTGAGAATGATAGAGTGAGGAGGCCTGGGGCACTAATAAAATCAGAAGGAAAGATAGACAATAAAGGCTGAGATGGTATAATCTGGGAAGGCCTATAACGTACAATGATAGTGACTAATGTACAAATTTAGTAATGTTTTTGCATGAGGAAGAACAAAGGAAGGAATGTCAATATTTTTACAGGGTATTGAAAATAGATGTAATTCATATTTTAAAACTTTAACTTATGTGTGAGACTAAAGCAAAAAATGTTAATTTGCTACAAAATTTATAGTTTGAATAGTGCGTCTCCTAATATAACTTATATGGACAGTTTAATTGAGCACATGGAACCTTGAGTAGGGCATGAGATTTTTTTTTTTATTAATTTTTTTTTTAATTACAAGAAAGAGACACAAGCATTAAGATCTGTTCATTCCACCCCCAGTCATGGGGTTTGTTCATATGAAACTTAACCCCACAAAGGATAGGTCAAGTCTACTTAAAATTTAGGCCTAAGAGTCACCCCCGAGAGAGCCTCTTTTGTTGCTTAGGTGTGGCCTCTCTCTCCAGCCAACACAACAAGCAAACTCACCACCCTCCCCTTGTCTACATGGAACGTGACTCCCAGGGGTGTGGACCTTCCTGGCAACGTGGGACAGAAATCCTAGAATGAGCTGAGACTCAGCATCAAGGGATTGAGACGGCCTTCTCAACCAAAGGGGGGAAGAGTGAAATGAGACAAAGTGTCAATGGCTGAGAGATTCCAAATAGAGTCAAGAGGTTGTCCTGGAGGTTTATTCTTGTACATTAAGTAGATATCACCTTGTTAACCAAGATGTAATGGAGAGCCTGGAGGAAACTGCCTGAAAATGTAGAGCTGTGTTCCAGTAGCCATGTTTCTTGATGATGATTGAATGATGATATGGCTTTCACAATGTGACTGTGTGATTGTGAAAACCTTGTGTCTGATGCTCCTCTTGTCTACCTTGTCAACAGACTAGTAGAACATATGGAATAAAAATAGATAATAAAGGGAACAAATGTTAAAATAAATTTAGTTTGAAATGCTGGTGATCAATGAAAAGGAGGGGTAAGGGGTGTGGTCTGTATAATCTTTTTGTCTTTCAGTTTTCATTTTTATTTCTTTTTCTGAATTGATGCAAATGTTCTAAGAAATGATGAATATGCAGCTATGTGATGATATTGTCAATTACTGATTATATATGTAGAATGGAATGATCATATGTTAATGTTTTGATTCATTTTTTGTTAAATTTTTTTACTTAATAAATAAATTAGAAAAGATATGCTCATATCTTATATATATATAAGTTCTACATATATAATCAGTAATTCACAATATCATCACATCGTTACATATTCATCATCATGATCATTCCTTAGAACATTTGCATCAGTTCAGAAAAAGAGATAAAAAGACAACAGAAAAAAAAATTATACATACCATACCCCTTACCCCTCCCTTTCATTGATCACCAGCATTTCAAACTAAATTTATTTTAATATTTGTTCCCCCATTATTCATTTTTATCCCATATGCTCTACTCGTCTGTTGACAAGGTAAATAAAAAGAGCATCAGGCACAGGTTTTCACAATCACACAGTCACATTGTGAAAGCTATATTCAATCATCATCAAGAAACATGGCTACTGGAACACAGCTCTACATTTTCAGACAGTTCCCTCCAGCCTCTCCATTACATCTTGGTTAACAAGGTGATATCTACTTAAAGCGTAAGAATAACCTCTAGGATAACCTCTCCACTCTGTTTGGAATCTCAGCCATTGACACTTCGTCTCATTTCACTCTTCCCCCTTTTGGTTGAGAAGGTTTTCTCAATCCCTTGATGCTGAATCTCAGCTCATTCTGGGATTTCTGTCCCACGTTGCCAGGAAGATCCACACCCCTGGGAGTCATGTCCCACGTAGACAGGGGGAGGGTGGTGAGTTTGCTTGCTGTGTTGGCTGGAGAGAGAGGCCACATATGAGCAACAAAAGAGGTTCTCCTGGGGGTGACTCTTAGGCCTAATTTTAAGTAGGCTTGACCTATCCCCTGTGGGGTTAAGTTTCATGTGAACAAACCCCAAGACTGGGGGCTCAGCCTAGAGCTTTGGTTGTCCACACTGCTTGTGAGAATATCAGGAATTCAACTTGGGATGGTTAAATTTTCCCCCGTTCTCACCATTCCCCAAAAGGGACTTTGCAAATACTTTTCCACTCACTGATCACATCACTCTGGGATTCATCAGGGCATCACTCTGGACAAACCAACAAAATCTCATATCCTGCTCAAGGTTCCATGTACTTATGTTGTTCAACCAACTATCTACATAAGTTATATTAGGAGATGCACTAGTCAAAATATGAATTTTGTACCAAATAAACATTTTTTGCTTTGGTCTCACACATAAGGTGAAATTTTTAAATATTAATTACCATCAGTTTTCAGCACCCTGCAGTAATGACATTCCTTTGTTCTTCCTCATGCAAAAACATTTTTTAAATTTGTACATTTAGTCACTATCATTATACACTCTGGGCATTCCTAGATTATACTATCTCAATCTTTATCATCTATTTTTCTTTGTGATTTCATTTATGCCTCCAGTCCTCCTTCCTCTATCATTCTTACATTCAGCTTCATTCAGTGTTTTAACATAATTGTATTACAGTTAGGTAGCATTGTGCTGCCCATTTCTGAGTTTTTATATTCAGTCCTGTTGCACAATCTGTGTCCCTTCAGCTCCAGTTACCCAATATCTTACCCTGTTTCCATCTCCTGATGGTCTCTGTTACCAAGGAAATATTCCAAGTTTCTTCACTAATGTCAGTTCATATCAGTGAGACCATACAGTATTTGTCCTTTTGTTTTTGGCTAATCTCATTCAGCATAATGTCCTTAAGGTTCATCCATGTTGTTACATATTTCATAACTTTATTCTAACAGCTGCATAATATTCCGTTGTATGTATATGCCACAGTTTGTTTAGCCACCTGTCTGTTGATGGACATTTTGGCGGTTTCCATCTCTTGGTAATTGTAAATAATGCTGCTATAAACATTGGTGTGCAAATGTCCGTTTGTGTCTTTGCCCTCATGTCCTTTGAGTAGAGACAGCGTATAGATGCGTCCTGTTTTTAATCCATTCTGCCAGTCTATGTCTTTTGATTGGGGCGTTTAATCCATTAACATTTAGTGTTATTACTGCACAGGTTGTACTTTCTTCTACCATTTTGCCTTCTGAATTTTTTTTTTATTAATTAACAGAAAAAAAGAAATTAACCCAACATTTAGAGATCATACCATTCTACATATGCAATCAGTAATTCTTAACATCATCACATAGATGCATGATCATCGTTTCTTAGTACATTTGCATCAGTTTAGAAGAACTAGCAACACTACAGAAAAAGATACAGAATGTTAATATAGAGAAAAGAAATAAAAGTAATAATAATAGTAAAAAAAAAAACCTATAGCTCAGATGCAGCTTCATTCAGTGTTTTAACATGATTACTTTACAATTAGATATTATTGTGCTGTCCATTTTTGAGTTTTTGTATCTAGTTCTGTTGCACAGTCTGTATCCCTTCAGCTCCAGTTACTCATTATCTTACCCTGTTTCTAACTACTGCTGGACTCTGTTACCAATGACATATTCCAAGTTTATTCTCGAATGTCCGTTCACATCAGTGGGACCATACAGTATTTGTCCTTTAGTTTTTGGCTAGACTCACTCAGCGTAATGTTCTCTAGGTCCATCCATGTTATTACATGCTTCATAAGTTTATCCTGTCTTAAAGCTGCATAATATTCCATCGTATGTATATACCACAGTTTGTTTAGCCATTCCTCTGTTGATGGACATTTTGGCTGTTTCCATCTCTTTGCAACTGTAAATAACGCTGCTATAAACATTGGTGTGCAAATGTCCGTTTGTGTCTTTGCTCTTAAGTCCTTTGAGTAGATACCCAGCAATGGTATTGCTGGGTCGTGTGGCAATTCTATATTCAGCTTTTTGAGGAACCGCCAAACTGCCTTCCACAGTGGTTGCACCATTTGACATTCCCACCAACAGTGCATAAGTGTGCCTCTTTCTCCGCATCCTCTCCAGCACTTGTCATTTTGTGTTTTGTTGATAATGGCCATTCTGGTGGGTGTGAGATGATATCTCATTGTGGTTTTGATTTGCATTTCTCTAATGGCCAGGGACATTGAGCATCTCTTCATGTGCCTTTTGGCCATTTGTATTTCCTCTTCTGGTAGGTGTCTGTTCAAGTCTTTTTCCCATTTTGTAATTGGGTTGGCTGTCTTTTTGTTGTTGAGTTGAACAATCTCTTTATAAATTCTGGACACTAGACCTTTATCTGATATGTCATTTCCAAATATTATCTCCCATTGTGTAGGCTGTCTTTCTACTTTCTTGATGAAGTTCTTTGATGCACAAAAGTGTTTAATTTTGGGGAGCTCCCATTTATTTATTTCCTTCTTCAGTGCTCTTGCTTTAGGTTTAAGGTCCATAAAACCGCCTCCAATTGTAAGTTTCATAAGATATCTCCCTACATTTTCCTCTAACTGTTTCATGGTCTTAGACCTAATGTTTAGATCTTTGATCCATTTTGAGTTAACTTTTGTTCATTACTAGTGTATAGAAATGCTCCAGATTATTGAATGTTGATCTTGTAACCTGCTACTTTGCTGTACTCATTTAGCAGCTCTAGTGGTTTTGTTGTGGATTTTTCCGGGTTTTCGACGTATAGTATCATATCGTCTGCAAACAGTGATAGATATGGGGTATGAGATATGGGTCTTCTTTCATTCTTTGCATATGCATATCCAGTTCTTTAGGCACCATTTATTGAAGCGACTGTTCTGTCCCAGGTGAGTTGGCTTGACTGCCTTATCAAAGATCAAATGTCCATAGATGAGAAGGTCTATATCTGAGCACTCTATTCGATTCCATTGGTCGATATATCTATCTTTATGCCAATACCATGCTGTTTTGACCACTGTGGCTTCATAATATGCCTTAATGTCAGGCAGTGCGAGACCTCCAGCTTCGTTTTTTTTCCTCAAGATGTTTTTAGCAATTCGGGGCACCCTGCCCTTCCAGATAAATTTGCTTATGGGTTTTTCTATTTCTGAAAAATAAGTTGTTGGGATTTTGATTGGTATTGCATTGAATCTGTAAATCAATTTAGGTAGGATTGACATCTTAACTATATTTAGTCTTCCGACCCATGAACACGGTATGCCCTTCCATCTATTTAAGTCTTCTGTGATTTCTTTTAACAGTTTTTTGTAGTTTTCTTTATATAGGTTTTTTGTCTCTTTAGTTAAATTTATTCCTAGGTATTTTATTCTTTTAGTTGCAATTGTAAATGGGATTTGTTTCTTGATTCCCCCTCAGCTTGTTCATTACTAGTGTATAGAAATGCTCCAGATTATTGAATATTGATCTTGTAACCTGCTACTTTGCTGTACTCATTTATTAGCTCTAGTGGTTTTGTTGTGGATTTTTCCGGGTTTTCGACGTATAGTATCATATCGTCTGCAAACAGTGATAGTTTTACTTCTTCCTTTCCAATTTTGATGCCTTGTATTTCTTTTTCTTGTCTGATTGCTCTGGCTAGAACCTCCAACACAATGTTGAATAATAGTGGTGATAGTGGGCATCCTTGTCTTGTTCCTGATCTTAGGGGGAAAGTTTTCAATTTTTCCCCATTGAGGATGATATTAGCTGTGGGTTTTTCATATATTCCCTCTATCATTTTAAGGAAGTTCCCTTGTATTCCTATCTTTTGAAGTGTTTTCAACAGGAAAGGATGTTGAATCTTGTCGAATGCCTTCTCTGCATCAATTGAGATGGTCATGTGATTTTCCTGCTTTGATTTGTTGATATGGTGTATTACATTAATTGATTTTCTTATGTTGAACCATCCTTGCATACCTGGGATGAATCCTACTTGGTCATGATGTATAATTCTTTTAATGTGTTGTTGGATACGATTTGCTAGAATTTTATTGAGGATTTTTGCATCTATATTCATTAGAGAGATTGGTCTGTAGTTTTCTTTTTTTGTAATATCTTTGCCTGGTTTTGGTATGAGGGTGATGTTGGCTTCATAGAATGAATTAGGTAGTTTTCCCTCCACTTCGATTTTTTTGAAGAGTTTGAGGAGAGTTGGTACTAATTCTTTCTGGAATGTTTGATAGAATTCAGATGTGAAGCCGTCTGGTCCTGGACTTTTCTTTTTAGGAAGCTTTTGAATGACTAATTCAATTTCTTTACTTGTGATTGGTTTGTTGAGGTCATCTATTTCTTCTTGAGTCAAAGTTGGTTGTTCATGTCTTTCCAGGAACCCGTCCATTTCATCTAAATTGTTGTATTTATTAGCGTAAAGTTGTTCATAGTATCCTGTTATTACCTCCTTTATATCTGTGAGGTCAGTAGTTATGTCTCCTCTTCCATTTCTGATCTTATTTATTTGCATCCTCTCTCTTCTTCTTTTTGTCAATCTTGCTAAGGGCCCATCAATCTTATTGATTTTCTCATAGAACCAACTTCTGGTCTTATTGATTTTTTCTATTGTTTTCATGTTTTCAATTTCGTTTATTTTTGCTCTAATCTTTGTTATTTCTTTCCTTTTGCTTGCTTTGGGATTAGTTTGCTGTTCTTTCTCCAGTTCTTCCAAGTGGACAGTTAATTCCTGCATTTTTGCCTTTTCTTCTTTTCTGATATAGGCATTTAGGGCAATAAATTTCCCTGTTAGCACTGCCTTTGCTGCGTCCCATAAGTTTTGATATGTTGTGTTTTCATTTTCATTCGCCTCGAGGTATTTACTAATTTCTCTTGCAATTTCTTCTTTGACCCACTCGTTGTTTAGGAGTGTGTTGTTGGCCCTCCACGTATTTGTGAATTTTCTGGCACTCCGCCTATTATTGATTTCCAACTTCATTGCTTTATGATCCGAGAAAGTGTTGTGTATGAGTTCAGTCTTTTTAAATTTGTTAAGACTTGCTTTGTGACCCAGCATATGGTCTATCTTTGAGAATGATCCATGAGCACTTGAGAAAAAGGTGTATCCTGCTGTTGGGGATGTAATGTCCTATAAATGTCTGTTAAGTCTAGCTCATTTATAGTAATATTCAGATTCTCTATTTCTTTATTGATCCTCTGTCTAGTGTTCTGTCCATTGATGAGAGTGGTGAATTGAAGTCTCCAACTATTATGGTATATGAGTCTATTTCCCTTTTCAGTGTTTGCAGTGTATTTCTCACGTATTTTGGGACATTCTGGTTCGGTGCGTAAATATTTATGATTGTTATGTCTTCTTGTTTAATTGTTCCTTTTATTAGTATATAGTGTCGTCCTTTGTCTCTTTTAACTGTTTTAGATTTGAAGTCTAATTTGTTGGATATTAGTATAGCCACTCCTGCTCTTTTCTGGTTGTTATTTGCATGAAATATCTTTTCCCAACCTTTCACTTTTAACGTATGTTTATTTTTGGGTCTAAGATGTGTTTCCTGTAGACAGCATATAGAAGGATCCTGTTTTTTAATCCATTCTGCCAGTCTGTGTCTTTTGATTGGGGAATTCAGTCCGTTAACATTTAGTGTTATTACTGTTTGGCTAATATTTTCCTCTACCATTTTGCCTTTTGTATTATATATATCATATCTGACTTTTCTTCTTTCTACACTCTTCTCCATATCTCTCTCTTCTGTCTTTTCGTATCTGACTGTAGTCCTTCCTTTAGTATTTCTTGCAGAGCTGGTCTCTTGGTCACAAATTCTCTCAGTGACTTTTTCTCTGAAAATGTTTTAATTTCTCCCTCATTTTTGAAGGACGATTTTGCTGGATATAGGAGTCTTGGTTGGCAGTTTTTCTCTTTTAGTAACTTAAATATATCATCCCACTGTTTTCTAGCTTCCATGGTTTCTGCTGAGAAAGCTACACATAATCTTATTGGGTTTCCCTTGTATGTGATGGATTGTTTTTCTCTTGCTGCTTTCAAGATCCTCTCTTTCTCTTTGACCTCTGACATTCTAACTAGTAAGTGTCTTGGAGAACGCCTATTTTGGTCTAATCTCTTTGGGGTGCGCTGCACTTCTTGGATCTGTAATTTTAGGTCTTTCATAAGAGTTGGGAAATTTTCAGTGATAATTTCTTCCATTAGTTTTTCTCCTCCTTTTCCCTTCTCTTTTCCTTCTGGGACACCCACAACACGTATATTTGTGCTGTTCATATTGTCCTTGAGTTCCCTGATACCCTGTTCAAATTTTTCCATTCTTTTCCGGATAGTTTCTGTTTCTTTTTGGAATTCAGATGTTCCATCCTCCAAATCACTAATTCTATCTTCTGTCTCTTTAGATCTACCATTGTAGGTATCCATTGTTTTTTCCATCTTTTCTACTTTATCCTTCACTTCCATAAGTTCTGTGATTTGTTTTTTCAGTTTTTCTATTTCTTCTTTTTGTTCAGCCCATGTCTTCTTCATGTCCTCCCTCAATTTAGCGATTTGGTTTTTGAAGAGGTTTTCCATTTCTGTTTGTATATTCAGCATTAGTTGTCTCAGCTCCTGTATCTCATTTGAACTATTGGTTTGTTCCTTTGACTGGGCCATATTTTCAATTTTCTGAGCGTGATGCGTTATCTTCTGCTGGCGTCTGGGCATTTATTCAGATTTCTCCTGGGTGTGGACCCAACAGGTTGAAAGATTTTTCTGTGAAATCTGTGGGTTCTGTTTTTCTTATCCTGCCCAGTAGGTGGCGCTCGTGGCACATGTTTGCCTGCGGTTCCCACCAGTAAAAGGTGCTGTGGGTCCTTTAACTTTGGAAGACTCTCGCAGTGAGGGAGGTTCACCAGCTGAAGCGGCTTGGAAGAGTGCCAGTCGGCCCGGGGGTCCGAACGTGGGGAGGGTCGCCGGCCTCCACAGCCCGGGAGAGCGCCCGACCGAATTTCCTAGTCGGCCCGGGGCTGCAAGCGTGGCGGGAGGGCGCCAGCCGCCGCAGCCCGGGAGAGTGCACAGTTCCCAGCCGGACCGAGGAGTCACGTGTTTGGAAGGGACCCCCCCGCTCACCGTTCTCCGCGGTCTGGGGATTTCCAATCCAATTCTCAGTTGGTCCGCGGGGCCTCGCGTATTGGGGGCGCCAGCCGCCGTGGCTTGAGGGGACTGACTGCCCAATTCTGCCAGCTGACCCGGGAAGGAGGAAGGGAGGGACTCCGGCCGCTTGCCACCCCGCCCGGGAAAGCCCGCGCCCCTCGGCGATATCACCGGAGCTGGTTCTCCCAGCCAGTCAGCCGTTCCAGGATGGGGTACGCTGTCTTTTTGATCTCTGTCGTGGCTCCGGGAGCTGTTCTGTATCGTTTCTACTCCCCTAGTAGCTGTTCTGGAGGAGGAAAGGTGAGGGTGGCAAGGCTGTCGACGACGGTGACGGAGGAGCTGGTGAAGGCGGAAGAGGGCACACTGGTGGTTGGAGAGCCGCTGGAGTAGAAGGAGAAAGGGAAGGATAAGATGGCGGATGGAGCGCCGCCGGAGCAGAAGGGGAAAGAGAAGGGCAAGATGGCGGCGGGAGTGCTGTCGGCGGAGAAAGAGAAAGAGGAGGGCTGGATGGCGGCGGGAGTGTCGCCGGCGGAGAAAGAGGAAGAGGAGGGCTGGATGGCGGCGGTAGCGCCGCCGACGGAGAAAGAGGAAAAGGAGGGCTAGATGGCAGCAGGAGCGCCGGCGGAGAAAGAGGGAGAGGAGGGCTGGATGGCGGCGGGAGCGCCGACGGAGAAAGGGGAAGTGCTGCCTTCTGAATTTTACATGTCATATCGAATTTTCCTTCTTTTTACCTTTACTCATAGTCTTCCTGTCTACACTCTTCTCCACACCTCTCTCTTCTGTCTTTTCGTATCTGTCTCTAGTGCTTCCTTTAGTATTTCTTGCAGCGCTGGTCTCTTGGTCACAAATTCTCTCAGTGTTTTTTTGTCTGGAAATGTTTTAATTTCCCCCTCCCTTTTCAAGTTCAATTTTGCTGGATATAGAATTCTTGGTTGGCAGTTTTTCTCTTTGAGTAATTTCAATATATCATCCCACTGTCTTCTCGCCTGCGTGGTTTCTGCTGAGAAATCTACACATAGTCTTATTGGGCTTCCCTTGTATGTGATGGATTGCTTTTCTCTTGCTCCTTTCAAGATTCTCTCTTTCTCTTTGACCTCTGACATTCTGATTAGTAAATGTCTTGGTGAACGTCTATTTGGATCTATTCTCTTTGGGGTACACTGCACTTCTTGGATCTGTAATTTTAAGTCTTTCATAAGAGTTGGGAAATTTTCAGTGATAATTAGTGAAATTAGTTTTTCTCCTCCTTTTCCCTTCTGTTCTCCTTCTGGGACACCCACAACACGTATATTCGTGCTTCATATTGTCCTTCAATTCCCTGAGTCCCTGCTCATATTTTTCCATTTTTCCCCCGTATTTTCTTTTTCTTGTCGGATTTCAGATGTTCCGTCCTCCAGTTCACTAATCCTATGTTCTGTCTCTTGAAATCTACCATTGTAGGTTTCCATTGTTTTTTCATCTCCTCTGCCGTGCCTTTCATTCCCATAAGTTCTGTGATTTGTTTTTTCAGACTTTCGATTTCTTCTTTTTGTTCATTCCTTGCCTTCTTTATATCCTCCCTCAATTCATTGATTTGGTCTTTGATGAGGTTTTCCATGTCTGTTCGTATATTCTGAATTAATTGTTTCAGCTCTTGTATGTCATTTGAATTGTTGGTTTGTTCTTTGACTGGACCGTATCTTCAATTTTCCTAATGTGATATGTTATTTTTTGGTAGCATCTAGGCATTTGATTACCTTAATTGGTTTATTCTGGAGATTGTTTTCACTTCTTTTACCTAGGGTTTTCTTGCTGGATGAATTTGTTGTCTATCTGTTCTTTGACATTCAGTTCAGCTTTATCTGGACCTCTAGCTTAGGTTTTGTTTAACAGAGGAGAATTTTTCAGTTCTTGTTTTCTTGTTTCTTGCCCTGCTTGTATGGTGCCTTTCCCCCCCCGCCCACCTTGGGAGGGTCTGCTTAGGTATTATAGACCCCAACCGGATTTTCCCAGACCAAACTGGTCTCCTATCAGGAGGAAATAGTCACCTGTGTCGGTTTTCCCTGATGGTGTCCCAGCAGGTTGAAAGACTTTCCTGTGAATTCTCTGGACTCTGTTTTCCTTATCCTGCCCAGTATGTCGTGCTTGTCTGCCTGCAGGTCCCACCAGCATAAGATGATGCAGTACCTTTAACTTTGGCAGACTCTCCCTGCTGGGGGCACGATGGAGACAGAGGAGAGGTTGTAGGCTGGTTTTAATGGCATCAAATTTCCAAGCGCTGGTATCTGAAATCCTTGAGGGAGGGAGTTCACCTGAGTTGGGCTTCACCCCTCCCCTGGGGAAGGCACAGGCTCCAGACAAGTCCTCAAATGAGTTTGTTTCTGCCTATGCCTGGGGCAGTTGCAGCCTGAGAAGCCTTGCCACTGTCCAAAGGTAGCCAAGCCTTTGTAGAAACACAGCCACAAAAACCTCTGTGTTTCCTTTTTTTTTTTTTTTCTCTCTCCGTCAGCCCTGCCCCCTTGGCACCGGGGCAAAAATGAGCGACCTCCACTTTGACCAGGTTTACCTGAGCTGGGGGCCTATTTTTAGTAGTCATAATTTGTTCATTAATTCCACAGTTGGCATTTGGTTGGGCTCAGCCTCTGCTGTTGGTAAATTCCCTTTCCTTTCCCCTGTGGGAAGCAGCCTGTGGGGGAGGGGTGCCGGCCACCAGGGCTTTGGAAACTCATGGTTCTGTGGGGGCTCGCAGCCAGTCCAGCTGGTCCAGACTTGGATACCCTGTGTGTCTGGACACTGACGTGGCCCCAGGAGCTGTTCTGTACTGTTTCTAGTTATTTAGTAGTTGGTCTGGAGCACGAACTAACATGCGCACATTCTTAAGCTGCCACCTTGGCCTGGAAGTCCCACATCTAAGCATTTAATTACCTTAATTAGTTTATTCTGGAGATTGTTTTTACTTCTTTTACCTAGGGTTTTCTTGCTGGATGAATTTGTTGTCTGTCTGTTCTTTGACATTCAGTTCAGCTTTATCTGAACCTATAATTTAGGTTTTGTTTAACAGAGGAGAATTTTTCAGTTCTTATTTTCTTGTTTCTTGTCCTGCTTGTATGGTGCCTTTCCCCCCACCCCCACCCTTGGGAGGGTCTACTTAGGTATTATAGACTCCAGCCAGATTTTCCCAGGCCAAACTGGCCTCCTATCAGGAGGAAAGCGTCATCTGCGTCGGTTTTCCCTGAGGGTGAGACCCAGCAGGTTGAAAGACTTTCCTATGAAGTCTCTGGACTCTGTTTTCTTATTCTGCCCAGTATGGGTGCTTGTCTGCCTGCAGGTCCCACCAGCATAAGATGATGCGGTACCTTTAACTTTGGCAGACTCTCCCTGCTGGGGGCATGGTGGAGATAGAGGAGAGGTTGTAGGCTGGTTTTAATGGCATCAAATTACCAAGCCCTGGTGTCTGAATTCCTTGAGGGAGGGATTCCTTCTGAGTTGGGCTTCACCCCTCCACTTGGGAAGGCACAGGCTCCAGACAAGCCCTCAAACCAGCTTGTTTCTGCCTATGCCTTGGGGCAGCTGTATCTAAAGGCAGCTAAGCCTTTGTAGAAACACAGCCACAAAAACCTCTGTTTCCTTTTTTTTTCTCTTTCCGCCAGCCCTGCCCCCTTGGTGCCAGGGCAAAAATGAGCGGTTCACCTGAGCTGGGGGCCTATTTTTAGTAGTCAGAATTTGTTAATTAATTCCACAATTGGCGTTTGGTTGGGCTCAGCCCCTGCTGCTGGTAAAGTTTGTTTCCTTTCCCCTCTGGGAAGCAGCCTGTAGGGAAGGGACGCCGGCCACTGCAGCTTGGGGAACTCATGCTTCTGGGCGCCTTGCAGCCAGTCCAGCTGGCCCAGACTGGGTTATGCTGTGTGTCTGGTCACTGACGTGGCCCTAGGAGCTATTCTGTAGTGTTTCTGGTTATTTAGTAGTTGTTCTGGAGGATGAACTAAAACGTGCACATCGCTAAGCCGCCATCTTGGCCCGGAAGTTTGGGGCATAAGATTTTGTAGTTTGTCCAGAGTGATGCCCTCATAAATCCCAGAATGATTTGAACAGTGAATAAAAAAGTATTCACAAAGTCCCCTTGGGGGAATGGTGAGAAAGAGGGAAAATTCAACTTCCTCATAAGGAGAAGGCCTGATATTCTCGCAAGCAGTGAGGACAACAAAATCAGTAGGCTGAATACTCAATCTTGGGATTTATTCATACAAAACATATCCCCATAAAGAATAGGCTAAGCCTACTTAAAATTAGGCCTAAGAATCACCTCCATAGGGCCTCTTTTGTTGCTCAGATGTGGCCTGTCTCAGCCAAAATGGCAAGCAAACTCACTGCCCTCCCCCTCTCTACGTGAGACATGACCTCCAGGGCTGTAAGCCTCCCTGTTAGCATGGGACAGAAATACTAGTATGAGCTGAAATTCAGCATCAAGGATTGAGAAAACTTTCTTGACTGGAAGTGGGACAGAGAAATGAGACAAAATAAAGTGTCAGTGGCTGAGAGATTTCAAATAGAGTCAAGAGGTTATCCTGGAGGTTATTCTTGCACATTATATAGATAACCCCTTTTTAGTTTAGGGTGTATTAGAGAGGCTGGAGGGAAATGCCTGAAACTTTAGAGCTGTGTTCCAGTAGCCATTTTTCTTTAAAATGATTGTACAGCTATTAATATAGCTATTACACGTGACTGTGATTGTAAAAACCTGTTCTGATGCTCCTTTTATCTATGGAATGGACAGATGAGTAAAAATTATGCATTAACAATAAATAAATAGTAAGGGGAACAATTGTTAAAATAAATTGGCTAGAGGGAAATACTAGTGGTCAGTGAGAGGGAGGGGTAAGGAAAATGGTATGTATGAGTTTTTTCTTTTTCTTTTTCTTTTTCTGTAGTGATATAAATGTTCTGAGAAATGATTATGGTGATGAATATACAACTATGTGATGATATTGTGAGCCATTGATTGCATACCAACTATGGAATGTTCCTATGTTAAGAATGTTTATATTGTATATTGATTGATTTTATTAATAAATAATTTTTAAAAAATACAGAGTGTTAGAAAATTTAAATCTCTAAGAATTAGAAGATAGGAGGAGTATTGGAGAGAGGGACAGTGAGCCAGAAGTGAAAATTTTCAAGAAATGAGGGTCTTTAACCTGGAGTTGTTAGATGATGGCAACAAAAAATAATAGGCACAGACCTGGGAAATCCTATTCCTTCTATTTTGTCTGTTTTTTTCCCCTTTTTCTGGTAACATATATGTAATAGAAAATTTCCATTTTAACCATTTTTAATTGTCCAATTCAGTGGCATAATTGTATCTCAAGTGTTGTGCTACCATCGCCACCAACCATTACCAAACTGGTTCATATCCCCAGTAACTCTGCAACTACCCGTTCTCCCTACCCCAGCCCCCGACAACCACCATTTTGCTTTCTGTCTGTATGAATTTGATTAGTTTATATGTTTTATACAAGTGGAATCATTAAATAGTTGTCCTTTCATGTCTGACTTATTTCCCTTAGTGTAATGTTTTTAAGATTCATGCACGTTGTAGCATGTACCAAAAATTCATTCTCTTTTATGACAGAATAATATTCCATTGTATTTATATACCACGTTTTGTTTATCCATTCATTTGTAAGTAGACACTTGGGTTGTTTCCACCTTTCAGCTGTTGTGAATAGTACTACTGTGAACATTGGTGTATAATTGTCTGTGTCCCTGCTTTCAATTCTTTTGGGTTTATACCTAGGAGTGGTATGGCTGGCTCTCTGAGGAACTGCTAAACAGTTTTCCTCAGTAGCTGTACCATTTTACATTCCCACCAGCAATGCATGAGGGCTCCTGTTTCTCCGCATCCTTGCCAATACTTGTTGTTTTTCATTTTATAAAAATCTCCATCCTGGTGTGTGTGAAGTTATATCTCATTGTGGTTTTGATTTGCATTTTCCTAATGAGTAATGGTGTTAAGCATCTTTTTCATGTGTTTACCGAAAGCTGGGGGAGTTTCTTTTGTGCAGTGAGAATGGTCTGGCTAATGCTATGGGCTATTGAGAGAGAAGCAGCCACTACTTAAAAGGCAGCATCCTTAGGGAAAGCCACTTAGAAGAGGCTGAGAATATAAAAGGGATTCTGCTGATAAACAGTGAATTCCAAAGAGCATAGTAGAAGGGTTTAAGAAACTGGAGACATGTGAGAAATGGGGTTAGAAAGAGGGATGTGTATATCCATCTTTGGATTCATTGTGGGAAAGAAGAAAGGATGTCCTGGAAATTTGAAACTTCTAGTGGTGACGAATGTTAGCAGGAGTAAGGGCATAATGAGTTTAGTTTTGATGGTCTCAAGGCAGAAAAGGCTGCATAGATGAGAGATTTTGTAAGATGCATTTGCCAGGAGTTCTGGGTCTCCCTCAGAATATGTGGGACTTTCTACCATTTGCTAAAAGGTCGTGGTGGCTTATGTAACAATACTATCATTTAGTAAACATCTGTTTTCATCAGTCAACCTGCTAGTGTTTTGCACATATTACTTCAGGCTATTAATTGTGCAAGGTAGATATTGTTAAAACCATTTTACAGGTAAGATTATTGGAGCTGGGATGGATTAAGCAATTTACCAAGGTCTTACAACAAAATGAAGTTGGATTTGAACCCAGGTTTAACTCTTAAGGTGATAAAATATTTGAATTAGTGACGTCCGTAAAATTATTTCTGAAAGAATTTTAAAACCTCACTGAAATGATTCAGGAGAAATTACAGCAAAACATTTTTTCTCAATAACATAAGTCCTATGTTTTTGTTATTTTATTGAAAATATAAAAGTACAACAATAAGAGACTTGCATGATAAGGAAGATTTTCTTCTCTTGGGAGCTAGAAAGTATTATAAGTATGTAGCCAAACAATGTAAAAGTACTACTAAATAAATCTATAGCTTACTATTGTTTGAAATGTAAAATTCCCAACTAAGCATTTTATAAGGAGAGGCAGCAGACATACTGATTAGGAACACTTTCTCTAGAGCTAAACTTACTGGATTAAATCCAGACTTTGCCATTTATGATTTATGTACTTCAATTTATATATATATAAACTATATATGTATATAATTTTTTATTGGAGAAGTTACAGGTTTACATAAAAATCATGCAAAAAATATAGAATTCCCATATAGCCTTCTTCCCCATATCACTTTGTATTAATTAGTTTGGTACCTTTGTTATATTTGATGAAACAAAATTATTACAATTGTGCTAACAACTATAATCCATAGTTTATATTAGGGTTCACTGTATGGTACAGTCATATGTTGTTTTTAAATTTTTTTATTCTAAAACATACACAACTTAAAATACCCCCCCTTAACCACATTCAGATATATAATTCAGTGGATGTTAGATACATTCATAATGTTGCACTTCCATCCATTACCAAAGCTTTTCTATAACTCCAACCAGAAATTTCGTACCAAATAGGCATTAACTCCCCATTCCCTACCCTAATCCCAGCTCCTAGTAACCTGTATTCTAATTTTTGAATCTGTGAATGTACTTATTCTAATTATTTCATATTCATGAGGTCATATTCTATTTGTCCTTTGTGTGTGGATTTTTTAATTCAACATGTCCTTAAGGATCACCCATGTTGTCACATGTATTAGAACTTCATTGTTTTTCACAGCTGAATAATGATCCAGTGTAAATATATAACACATTTTGTTTTCTATTCATTTGTTTATGGATACTTGGTATTCTAGTTTGCCAACTGCCAGAATGCAATATACCAGAAATGGAATGGCTTTTAAAAGGGGGAATTTAATAAGTAGCTAGTTTAAAGTTCTAAGGCCAAGAAAATGTCCAAATTAAAACAAGTCTATAGAAATGTCCAATCAAAGATATCTAGGGAAAGATACCTTGGTTCAAGAAGGCCAATGAAGTTCAGGGTTTCTCTCTCAAGTGAGAAGGCACATGGTGAACACAGTCAGGGTTTCTCTCTCATCTGGAAAGGTATGTGGCCAACATGGCATCATCTGCTAGCTTTCTCTCCTGACTTCCAGTTTCATGAAGCTCCCTGGAAGGTGTTTTCCTTCATCTCCAAAGGTCGCTTGCTGGTGGGCTCTCTGCTTCATGGTGCTGCAGCATTCTCTGCTCTCTCTGAATATCCTGCTTTTTCCAAAATATTTCCTCTTTTATAGGATTTCAGTAAACTAATCAAGATCCACCCAAATGGGTGTAGACACACCGCCTAATCTACCCTAACAACCACTTTTGATTAAATCACATCTCTGGGGGGGTGATCTAATTACAATTTCAAGCATACAATGCTGAATAGAGATTAGAAGAAATGGCTGCCTTTACAAAATGGGATTAGGAATAAAACATGGCTTTTCTAGGGTACATACATCATTTCAAACCAGCACACTTGGGTTGCTTCCATCTTTTGGCAATTGTGAATAATGCTGCTATGAACATTGATATGTAAATAACTCTTCAAGTTCTTGGTTTTAATTCTCTGGGGTATATACCTAGAAGTGGGACTGTCAGGTCATATGGTCATTTTGTGCTTAAGTTCCAGAGGAATAGGCTAGACCATTGTACATTGGCACCAACAATGAACAAATGTTTCTGTTCTCTGCATACTCTCCATACTTGTAATTTTCTGTTTTTTTAAATAGTAGCCATGCTAGTGGGTATGAAATAGTGTCTTGCCCTTTTGTTTTATTTTGTTTGGGGGAGTACATGGGTCAGGAATCGAAACCTGATTTCCCACATGGGCAAGCATTCTAGCATTGAACCACCTGGGCACTCCTTGTCTTATGGTTTTGTGTATTCATCACCATGATCTTTTTTTTTTTTAACATTTGCATCATTCCAGCAAAATAAATAAAAAAGAAAAACCTTATACATACCATATCCCTTACCCCTCCCTCTCATTGACCACTAGTATTTCAATCTATTTGATTTATTTTAACCTTTGTTCTTCCCATTATTTGTTTATGTTTATCCATGTTTTTTAATCATCTTTCCATACCGTGGATAAAAGGAGCACCAGACACAAGGTTTTCACAATCACACAGTCACATGCAATAGCTATATCATTAGACAATTATCTTCAAGAAACATGCCTACTGGAACACAGTTCTACAGTTTCAGCTACTTCCCTGTAGCCACCCTGATACACCATAAACTAAAAAGGGATATCTTTATTATGCACAAGAATAACCTCCAGGATAACCTCTCTCTGTTTGAAATCTCTCTCTTTTTGTTGCATATTATAATATATATAAAGCAAAGAAAGAGAAATGCAATTAATTTCAGAGCACACTTCAACAGATAGTTATAGGACAGATCCCAGAGTTTGTCATGGGCTACCATACCATCCTCTCAGATTTTTCCTTCTAGCTCCACCAGAATATAGGAGACTAGAAGGAATAAATTTTTTTTTATCATCATAATTGACTTTTTTTTTCTTTTTTGTGATATATAACATCTATACAAAAAAGCAATAAATTACAAGGTACAGCACAGCAATTAGTTTTAGAGGAGATTTAGAGTTCGGCATGGGTTACAATTTCACAATTTTAGATTTTTACTTCTATCTGCTCTAAGATACTGGAGACTAAAAGAAATATCAATAAAGTGATTCAGCAGTCATACTCATTTGTTAAATCATGTCTTCTGTGTTATACTCCACCATGACCTTTGATCTTTCTCTCACTCTTTAGGGGTATTTGGGCTATGCCCACTCCAACATTTTCACATTGAAAGGGGCTGTCAATAATATGGGGTAGGGAAATGGAACTAGTTGATGTTCTGGAGAGGCTGGATGCTCTAGATTTCAGAACTTATCTGAACCAGGGACCCATCTGGAGGTTATAGGTTTCAGGAAAGTTACCCTAGTGCATGGAGTCTTTGTAGGATCTTATATATTGCCCTAACTGTTGTTTAAGATTGGCTGGAATGATTTTGTTTGGGGTTTGGCAAGTTATGATAGGTAGCAATGTCTAACTGAAACTTGCTTAAGAGTGACCTCCAGAGTAGCCTCTCGATTCTATTTGAACTCTCTCTGCCACTGATAGTTTATTAGTTACACTTCTTTTCCCCTTTTTGGTCAGGATGGCATTGTTGATCCCACGGTGCCAAGGCCAGACTCATCCCTGGGAATCACCTCCCGCACCGCCAAGGAGATTTTCACCCCTGGAAGTCATGTTCCACGTAGGGGGGAAGTTCACCAAATTTTTATATTATAGTTAGTCCATATGATTGAGGCATGATAATGTTTGTCTTTTTTTTTCCTGACATTTCATTCAACATACAGCTTTTAAGGTTCACAGCATTCCTCCCAACTTCATTCCTTCTTGCATCAATTCAGTAGTCCACTGTATGTATACACCATAGTGCCTTCTTCCATTCCTCAGTTGTTATACCCTTTAGGCTACCTCCATTTCTGTGGATGATGACCACTGCCCCCAGAGACACCAGTGTGCAAATGTAGGAAATATATATTTAAAATTGAAACATATATGAGTCCTAATAATTCAATGTAAACCTATGTTAGTATTGTGAATCATTATTCGTATCCACATAAAGTAAGTCCTGGACTCCAAGATTGAAGGGGTATTGAAGAAATCTTTAAGTTTCTTTCTTTTTTTTAACTTTGGTTAACTTTCTAAAACATGATCATTGGGTGCATAGGTGGTTCAGTAGTAGAATGCTGCCTTCCATGCAGGAGACCTGGGTTTGATTCCCATACCATGCACACACCCTCCCCTAAAAAAAAGATAGTAAAATATGGTCATGGAACTTTACTATGGAGACACTGGTGGTCCATCTTGTTCTACATGTGTTATATTTCCCTGCTAGGAGTCATTTACACTTTAAAGTGAGTAGATTGAAGTTATCAAAAAGAATATGTGTTACCTAGCAAAAGGAAATTAGATAACTTAGTTTTGAAAGAAACAGTAAAATTGAAATTTAAATCTGATTTAACTGTGAAAAGTTTATAAATGTTTATTACCAGTATTAATGTGCTTAAGCAGTCTAATGAGATCAGTAATTTTACTCTTTCTTGTTGTATAACTCTGTGAGCTTTGAATATTTTTTCTTAAATTGCTTTTCACTTTATTTTTATACAGTTCACATTTAAAAAGGAGGAGTCCTGTAATCATGTTTGTACAAAAACATACCATACAGAGAAAGCTGAAGACAAACAAAAGTTAGAATTCTTGAAAAAAAGCATGTTATTGAATTATCAGCATCACTGGTAAGATATGAAGATTTCGAGTTTTGGGCTTTTTCCTTTTCAAGATGAAACCTCTGTTTAATTGAACATATAAATTAATTAACTGCATAAAATATAGCAAATTGGTTTTCCTTTCTTGTTACAATAGTAACAGCATGAAGTATAGTGGCTTTTATTTGCCAGAGGATTATACTAATATTGATAATAACATTTAAAATATCATCTTTTAATTGTGTTTGTATTATTGTAATATTTGATGCTTCTTTTAGTGCATAGAGTTGATATATAAGATACTTCTTTTATTGATGTACAGTTAAAAGGAACATATATATGCTTTGAGGAAGGGCCTGGATCAGAAACATATTATTTTCTAAACTTAAGCAATGAAGAATACCATGGGTAAACAAAATTTAACTTTGGTATGATGTTTAATAAAGAGCATCCACTTCAAATAAAACACATATTTTGCTTAACATGTCTTATTTTGTAACATGATATAACATTAACAAGGTCTTTACCAGTTTGTGTCAAATCAAAAAGCATTTGGAACTATTTTATTTTTGTTTCCAAGTATTACTGGTTATTGCACAATATTCAAACAGAGTACATTAAAATAATCTCAAAATCCCATCTTTCAAGTATAATCACTGTTATTCTTCCAGATAATATTACTTACAAATGCCCATATTCTATATTGGGCCATATCATACATACTTTTAAGCTAAAAGTGCTAGATATGGTGAACAGGAAGACTAAATTCATGTATTTCCTCTTAAATATTTGTCTTTTCAATGATCTTAAGTTGAACCATTTGTCCACTCCTAGCAAGATTAGGAGCCATGGATCTTTATTTAGATGCAGTCCTGTAGCCTAAATACTGTGGCTGAAACCTCTTATTCTCTCTTGCTCCCTCAGTTCCTCTCCTCACCCCACCCTCCATATACATATAGCAAAAAAGCTCTTGAGAGGTACTGTCTTGATCATATGCCCATTCATGAACTCTTCTATGTTTAGGAGATTCACTCTGATTGGCCAGGCCTGGATAACATACACCTGAACCGCATAGAAATCAACTCCCCATACGCAGGAGAGGACTTGTTGGAAGGAAGGAAGGAAAAGGGTGCTGTAAATTACTTGCCCATTATGGTTTTTGTGTTTTTTTAAACATTTTTTATTGTTAAATATAGCATATATACAAAAAAAAAAAAAAGAAAAAGCAATGATTTTCAAAGTGCACTTCAACAAGTAGTTACAGAACAGATTTTAGAGTTTGTTATGAGTTACCATTTCACTATTTCAGATTTGTCTTTCTAGCTGCTCCAAAACACTGGAGGCTGGAAGGACTTTTTTTTCTTATTTTGTGAAAAATAATATACATACAAAAAAAGCAATAAATTTCAGAGCACATCGCAACAATTAGTTGTAGAGCAGATTTCAGAGTTTGGTATGGGTTGGCATTCCACAATTTTAGGGTTTTACTTTCTAGCTGCTCCGAGATACTAGAGACTGAAAGAAATATTAGTATAATGATTCAGCAGCCATACTCGTGTATTAAACCCTACTTCTCTTTTAACTCCACCATGATCTTTGATCTCTCTCCCACTGTTTAGGGGTATTTGGACTATGCCCATTCTAACTTTTTCATGTTGGAAGGAGCTGTTTATAAATGTGGGATAGGGAGATGAAACAAATTGATGTACAGGAGAGGCTGGGTCCTCTAGGTTTCAGGACCTAACTGGTCCAGGGACCCATCTGGAGGTTGTAGGTTTCTGGAATGTTACCTAGTGCATGGAGTCTTTGTAGAATCTTATATAGCGCCTTAAATATTCTTTAGGTTTGGCAGGAATGGTTTTGTTTGGGGCTTGGCAAGTTATGGTAGGATAACAGTGTCTCTCTGAAGCTTGCATTAGAGTGACCTCCAGAGTAGCCTCTCAGCTCTATTTGAACTCTCTCAGCCACTGCTACCTTATTTGTTCCACTTCTTTTCCCCATTTGGTCAGGTTGACGTTGTTGATACCACAGTACCAGGGCCAGACTCATCCCTGGGAGTCATCTCCCATGCCACCAGGAAAATTTTCATCCCTGGATGTCATGTCCCGTGTAGGGGAGTGGTGTCCATTACATTTTAGTTGGCTTTCCTTCTCTTCTGATCTTCAGTGTACTCAGGAACTTGAAAGTTTCCTTAATCTCATTTCTTTAGTTTCTGTTAGATCAAGTTCTTTTTTACTTAAGCTGTTACAAGAATAGTACTTATTGTTCAGTCATTGTAGCCTGAAACACATTTACTTTTTCATAAGTAATTTGTTTCCCTTGGTGTTTTTCTTAGCTTCAGATTGATCTTTACCACTTTCAGAATTCCATTTAAGGGTGTGCAAGGGTAGTTCAGTGATAAAATTATCGCCTGCAACGCAATTCCCAGCCTGTGCACTTCCTGAAAAAACAAGCAAATAGCAACAACAAAAAAAACACTAAATAAAAATTCAACATAAAAGAAAAACAAAAAAAAGCAACAAAACAAAAAATTCAACAAATGGTGCTGCAATAATGAAAATTCAGTGGAAAAAGAATAAAATGTGACCCCTGACATACAGCATACAAAAAAATAAAATAAAAAATGACATTTAAGGTCAGTACTTATATTATCTTCTTGTATTCCACTTCCATTTACTCTAACATCTGCTCATTTGTTGACTGAAAGAAAGAATCATACTTCAAGTCTGCTGGTGATTTTAGCTACTACTTCTACGCTTCTTTTCTTCTGGGGCTGCTGTTTGGACTTGCTCCTAAAGATAGTAGAAGTAGTTCTTCTTTAGTAACTTTCTCACAGGAAAGTTCTTAGGAATATTTTAATTGATTTATGTTACATTTAACATAGGCTCTATTTTTATGTCCAGATGCTCACAAACAAGAAGAGAAGAATAAATAGTTTAAGATTTTGCAGAGTTAGAAAGCATTTAATGGTAAAATAGGATTTTGTGGTAGGTTTGTCTGTCACAAATTTAAACTTCTGCTTAAAAACTGAATGGAAACAGTCCTAATAAATGATGATTTTTTCAGTTGAATTGTAAAAATTTATCATTTCAAGCATGAATACCCTAACTAAAAATCTGAGTTATATAAGAACTATATAGTCTGGTAATTCTAGATAATTGGCATCAATCCTTAAATCAGCTCATTTCACATTTCGAAAATGTTCATTTACATTGATGAATTTATTCAGTCCATGAGTTGAGCCTATTAATTAATACTAATTTCAGAGAGATTATTTTCATAATTTTTCATAATTTCAGAGAGATTTTAACTATGTAGCTTGATTTTTGTTCTTTTTATTATGTTAACATGTAATGGTTTAAAAAAAATAAAAGGGAGGGGATGTTCACAGTGTTATTCAGGGTAACTATTTCCTGGGGTATAAAAAGACATTATTCTCAAACAATAACTTAAAAAAAGTACATCATGCAATAAAAGTTTTGTTCTTTTTGTTTGATTTTAGTTTTTGTTTTTACAAATTTGGTTTTATTTCCCACCCCACAGTCCATTCATTTGGCATTAAAAACTGAAAAACAAGGCAAGAAAACCAAGAATAAAATTTGAAGACACTTTTGTATTCTATTCAAGTATTTACCTTTTCTGATTATATGGAGAAAAGATTGTTAGGAAACCGAGATTCAAAAGAGAAATTCAAAATGCTTCCAAAGAGAATCAGAACTGACCAGTGATTCAGTTTGTTTGATTGATTGGTTTTTAAATCCCAGGTCTCAGCCTCACCCTATGTCCTGCACTCCATATAAACACAGAGGTATTCTTGAGGAACAGTATTGTTTATACCTTCTCAACTTCTACTGGTTCTGCAACAACCAAAAACTTTCTTGTTTATTTTTTCCAAGGAGTTTTAAGTTTAAGTATCTCTTCTCACATACTTTTGTATAAAATGGGAAGTTCCTCTTTATCCCCTCCTTACCATCAGGTCAAAATAAATTAATTAAAATATGAAAAGTTTAAATAAAGCTGACTTTTAAAACTCAGTAAAGCAGATAAGATAGAATCAAGCCTGGAGGTGCTAGAAGAAGATTTAAAAGCAGTACAAAATAACCATATTAAAAAAACAGGGCATGGTTCAGTGGCTCACCTTCCATGTAGGAGACCCGGATTCAAATCCCAGTGCCTGCCCATGCAAAAAAAAAAAAACAGTTTCCCCAAAATACTGAAATGCAGAGGGGGTAGTATTAACTTTCCAAACTGTGCTGGCTGGGCACTAGGAAGTGTTACGTATTCCAAAGCCAACTTCTGGAAATCTTGACATGAATTTAGAAAAATTCTCAGCAAAGTGAGCCAACAGCCAGAAAGAGGTTATTGTGCAAGCAAAATGAGTATTTCAAGGTACAAACATAAACAGAAATGAAGATTACACAGCACGTGAGAAAGACTGAATAAAACTCACACCCCATCCTGAATCTTCCTAGCTGTTGTATTTTTTCTGCTTGTTCTGGTCTCAGTGTAAAAAATGGAAATTTCCTAAGATCAGTAACAAAAAGCAAAGATGTAGGGATGTGTGTATGTGTGGAAATTAACGTGACACACTGTAAAGTAACTAAAATATATAGGGAAAAGAAAACTGAAAATTTTTAAGAGGCCACAGAATAGCTAAGAGCCTACCTTCAAATCTCCTTCAAGTCTGACAGGTGTCATAAACTCATTCCTCAGGGAAGAGTAAGTTAGCAGGGGCCCACGATTTTCACACCTGCCAGCAACAACAGTATCTATTTGAAAAACTTTGCTTCACAGGCCTTTTTGTTACCTTTCCCAATTGCCCAAGTAAAGTAACTCTCAACAGTAAGAAACTTGTGATGACTTCATTATCACCTCTGGTGCGAGAAATGGGAACAACATAATACCTTAGAGGTATAACTCTTCTACAGGTTTGTACAGCTCATTTTAGCTTTGGAAGCTCTTAAAGCTTGCTTTCCCCATATTCAGCCCCTCCATCTATGCAGTAGCAGTACTACCTCCATTTGCTCTACAAAGGTAACAAAGCAATGTCTAGTTAATACTTAGAATGGAACTTCCTTTATGTTATCAGGTTTAAAAGTTAGAGGGGGAAGGTATCTTATTTCTGCTGGGTTGGAGAAAGGGAAAACACCAACACAAAAATTCCTCTTCAATCTCTGTTGATCCTGCAGTTCACAGCTGAGTTCAGAAATCTAATTTCTCTTAACCAGCCTACCATGCAGTCTGTCCAGACGTAGGAAGAATAGGTTCTCAGACAGCTAGATGGCTGGTTCATGATACAAGATTTGTCCTAATAGGAAAGCTAGCTTGTGGATATACTTGCAAGGAGCTGGAACTCTGATGATACCTGGCCAATTCCAGTATATGTGGGACAGTTTGAAAGTCATCCTCTGCATATGATCAGGGCTCAGGTTTGCAGTGTTAAGAACACAGACATGGTGGTTAGGAATGTCACAGCCCTGCCATACATGATGGGCAAGAAGGTAAAAATCCACACACTCACAACTTGTTATTGTATGATCTACCACAGTCTCAGGGGAAGAGAGTCACAAAATGTTCAGTACCAGCCAGGTACAGACTGGTGCTGATTTTCTTCTGAACTACAAATGCCACCATCTTGGGATGATAATTTTCAAAGCTTCTGAACACTGAGGGATCTCATAGTGGGCAACTGTCTTTAGCTGGCCATCAGACACTCCATCACGGTACACCATCTTCTCTGGTAGACAGTTGTTCACATCATAAAACTTTTTTAAGATGCCCACCAGGCAGAGCTTCAGGCTATCCATAATCTCTTAATGTTGCATCTGGAATATCACACCAGAATACCATTTTGTGAGGGTAAGATTTATGCTGGCGACAAAACCAACTATGGGACACGTGCCTCTGCTATGGTCAGGCTAAACATCCATCCGAATCTCCATCATCTGTCTCAAGGGAATATCCACTCCCCAGAGTTCACCACCCAGTTTACATTTGATTTGAAGCAAAATTTTCTGGACCACAATCTAAAGTCTGGTAGGCTGACCAGTGGTTTGGATGTTGCTGACCTGTGAGAGGGCTGGAGACTGCACACAGCATAGCTTTTTGATGGCAGCATAGAGATCATCACGTGTGCCCATGATGATGCAACCAACCATCTGTATATCTCAACTCCCAGCATGGATTTAATGGTTCTGATGTAAGTCTCTATTTGGTCCTCCTTTAGTTCAACCCAGGCAGGTGGGCTCATTCGCATGCCAGTGGAGCTAGTTATACTTCTCTAGTATCTATGGGATACTCTTATACCCATTGCTCACTTTGGGTATAAGAGTATCCAGAAAAGCATGGGGACAGTCACAATAAAAAGGTCTCTGGTTATTTCCTTAACCAAGTTTAGTTTTTGAGATGTGATAAAGTGTTTCTTGAGTTAATTCTTTCTGTTGGAAGAACATGTCCTTTGATCTTATGTAACTCTTTTTGCAGACACAGACCCCTACATGTCATTTCATTGCTGGCTGTCTCATTTTTTGAAATTCTCTGTATCAAGCATTCCAAAGCATTATTGTGCTGTTTAGAGCTCACGTTGATCTGCTGGGTCAAATCCTTCATAGCTCTGAAGTCCTTCATTTCTCTGGAATTCCATTCATGAAGGAAAGCTCAGGCAGCAACAGGATTTCATCTTTTAGCAGCGTCCCTTGGTTATTCTGTCTCTCATTTGATCTGTTCTGTTCCTTAATTGTGATCCCATAATTTTTGCTGTAGTATTCCAAAAATGTGATATCTTTCCCATCAGACATTGTGAAGCTATTTTTTGGTATCTATTCCTTATGGGAGAAATCATCTAGCAGGAACAGACCTCCATCTGTCCTCTGGATGCTAGCTGCATAGCCTGGCCTGATCTGCAATCTGTGTTGTAATACCATAGCACTTGTTGGGTCATAGAAGTTTCTCTCCACAAGCTTCATATCGAAAAGTTTCATTACCCAATGAAAAACAGCATTGTAGAAGGAAATGCACAGGTCAGAACAGGGCTCCAGGATCTTTGTCAGTTGAATCTTAATGCTTATCTCGGCACCATCAGTTTATCTTTGAAGTTTTAACTCAAGAGCTTGTTGAAGTTTAACAGGCAGATAGAGAATGGATCCATCAAAAGCAGTAATGTTTCTAGTGACAGCTTGATGGTCCTTCAACATGCCAAACCTCATGCTTTTGCACCCTACATTGGGGCTGAAAGTCTCATAATATTGTTAAACTGATTCATTATGACATTCATTTCTTTGAGGCTGCGTGTGTGGGAAGAACAGGACCTCAGAAAGGTAATTAACCACAGCAGGACTGACACCAGCAGCCTCTCAGTGGATCCTGTTCAACTACCATTCAGAGGCCCTTCTCTTCATCTATCTCAATGTGTATGGATGTCAGGTTCTTGGCCACAAGCTTCTAAACAGTTAAACTCAACTTTGGGCAGGGCAGTACCTGCAGGCAGAGGCAATATCTTTGGAAAGCCAGAGGAACCAAGCCCACGGAGTGGGTGAGCACAAAGGCATTCTGTGGGTTTGGTCTCCATGTTCCAGGGACTGCTCTTTGAAATCGTGTCCCAGGCCCATCTGAAATGAGAAATGCCTCCTTGAGATCCTTTATTATTGGTAGCTGGGAATAGCAAGATGGCAGAGACTTCCATTGGTCTGAATAGAATGCTTGGAAGAGGGAATCCAAATGTTCCTTTATTGCCTTTGGGAAGAGCAGGTGGTGGCATAGGTAGGGTAGTATATAAATCTCCCACTACGCTCAGCCTGACTTCTCAGGATCCTCCATAGTTGTCATCACTACCACCTCTGTCCCAGGCCTTAGTATACTTTCCAGACTGTCCTCCCATTCTGACTGTAGAACACAAGGAAAGAAAGAGTTTGGTGAAGCAGGGGTCAAAGGGAACACCTCAGTGTTTGGGATTGAACCTCAGTAAAATACAATGTCATAATGCAATAAAAGTTTTAAAAAGTTTCACTGAATGTTTCAGATCTTTAGTAACAAATTACGTAGTAACTGTTTTGACCAGTTTTAGCCTAAATAAACACAAAATCTTGTAGGTCAATACAGATCGGGCTTTGTTGCAGTAAGAACTGCTGACCAGAACCCAAAGCCATAGACAGTTAAAGTGAGGCCTCCTGGGAAACCCAGGGCTCACTATAGAACCGAGTGCTGCCTCTAGGTGGCTCTCTCTGCATGTAGCAAAGATGCAATTTTCCCAAGTCTGCCCCAGAATCAGAATTCCAGGCTGTGTGATGTCTGGTAGCCTGGCGCCCAGTGGCATAGCTCCTGCTAAGATGGGCTCTCTGCTGGAGGATCCAGCTATGGGCTGGGTTCTTTCTGTTTGCTTGGATTTTTAAAGCCTCACTTAAAAGAAAAAAAAATTTACAAGCCAGAATCTCATGCAGTTAAAGCAGTGACTTGGACTTGAAACATTTCCCATTGTGTACTTCTTAGAGCCTGTCTGTACCTAGCACTAATAATGGAAACCCATGTGACTTGATTTTAAACATAGGTAGCAGTGTCAGATAAAATAGCTTGTACCCATGGAAATTTGAAAGACCTTAAAAGCATAGTGTTTTGTTAGGGAATTTTATTGTAACTATAGCATGTTTTATCTTTGCAGTAGATATTTAGGGGAGAACGTATTTTTTTTCTAAAGTATAAAGCAGTGCATGCTTATATAAAAATTGTTGTCATATAGGAAAATGTTAACTAAGAGGTAATAGTTTTCTACCACTGTAACCTCTTTAATTCTATTTCCCAGAACTGTTATTTTACATGTATCTTTTCAAATTTTTCTATGCAGTTTCAGGTATATTTTTACAAAGCACAACTGAAATATTATTGAGCATATTATTCCACAACTTGTTTGTTGGATCTAGCAAAATTTTGCAGACATTTTTCCCTGTAAAGTCCATCTACAGATCTGTATCTACCTCCTTGTTTTTCATAGTTTTGTAGCATTCCATTGCCTGAATGAGCCAAAAATTTTCCCCATAAGTTACTTACAGTTAATACACCAACTCGTTCACTTATAGAGAAGCATCAGTTAAAATTAGCAATAGTTAATTTCCTCATCTGAATTAATGAATACTTTCATTCTTATTTGGAGCGTTACAACATATTTTGAAGATCTTTTGGCTTGCTTTATCGGTAGCCTAACTTGCTTCTTGATTCTTGAAACTGGTGTTTGTTGTTTGTTTATTTTGTTGTTTTTGCTTGTTTATTTGTTTTGAGAAATACACACATACACACAGTCTTAACCATATTATACAATCAGTGGTTCACAATATCATCAAATAGTTGTGTATTCTTCATAATGATCATTTGTAAAACATTTGCATCACTCCAAAAAAAGAAATAAAATGAAGAAAAAAGAACTCATACATTCCATACCCCTTACCCCTCCCTTTCATTGACCCACAGTATTTCAATCTACCCAGTGTTTACCCTTTATCGCCCCCTATTATTTGTTTACTTTTTTATACTTTTTTTTTTTACTCATCTGTCCATACCCTGGATAAAAGGAGCATAAAGGCAGTGCAGTGGTGGCTTAGTGGCAGAGTTCTTGCCTGCCATGCTGGAGACCCGGGTTTGATTCCTGGCACCTGCCCATGTTTAAAAAAAAAGTGTAAGACACAAGGTTTTGTAAAAGCTATATGATTATACAGTCCTCTTTAAGAATCAAGACAACTGAAACACAGTTCAACAGTTTCAGGTACTTTCCTCTTGCCACTCCAATACTCCATAAACTAAAAAGGGATATCTATATAATGAATCAAAATAACTGCAGGATAACATCTTGACTCTGAAATCTCTCAGCCACTGAGACTTTTTTTCTTTCTTTTCTCTCATTCCCCTTTTGGTTGAAAAGGCTTTCTCAATCCCATGATGCCAAGTCCCAGCTCATCCCCAGGAGTCAGGCCCCACCTTTCCAGAGAGATTTTTACCCCTGGGAGTCATGTCCCACATAGTGGGGGAGGGCGTTGAGTTCACCTGCCACTTTGGCTTAGAGAGCGACCACATCTGAGCAACAAAAGAGGTTCTCTGGGGGTAATCTTAGGCATAATTATCAGTAGGCTTACCCTGTCCTTTGCAGGAATAAGCTTTATAAGGGCATGACCCAAGATTGTGAGCTCAGCCTATTGAACTGGTTATCTCCACTGCTTGCAAGAATATCAGGAATTCCCTAGTTGGGGAAGTCTAATATTTATTCCTTTCTCCCCAGTCCCACAAGGGGACTATGCAAATACTTTTTTATTCTCTGCCCAGATTACTCTGGGGTATGGTGGTGCATCACACTAACCAACAAGATCTCACTCCCTATTCAGGATTCCATGTAATTATGGTATTCACGTAAACTGACCATAACAGTTAGATTAGATAATGTGCTACCCAAAATATAATTTTTGCACCAAATAAACATCTCTCCCTTTGGTCTCGCACAGAGGTTAAAGTTTGAAAATATGGGCTATATTACCCTTTACCCACTATTCTGATTTATCTTAGTCCTATCCCGATTAGCTTCATTCACATCTCTAGTCAAAGTTTGATCACTTTTTCAGCTCTTTAAACAGTTGCTGTATGGGGTAATGTTGGCTTTAATAGTGTCAGTACTCTAACTCTCAGTCTCAGGTCTCACATGAATACCCGAAGTTTCAGAGAACGACCAGGTTATATACGAATAGCTTAGTATCTCAGAATTTAGAAATATCAGTTACAACTCCTGAATAATTGTGACTGCTGTAAGAGCTTACAGTCTAGGAACCTTTATAATAGGCCCCAACTGATTATTCATGCTCTTGACTTCAATTCTCTGAATTTGTGTATTATAGTTATTCTATATGAGTGAAGTATGATAATATTTGTCTTTTTGTTTCTGACATTTTATTCAACATACTGTCCTTAAAGTTCTTTCATCTAGTTTCATCTAGCTAGTGTTTTGATACCAGCATGGGATAGTGAATTCCCTTTAACCATGCCCTACACGGTTTGCGATTATACTTTTTGCCCAAGTTTCCCAATCTTTGTGACATTTTATTTATGAGTATAATTATTTAACTAGTTATTAGAGTACTTATAAGTTTTTAATATCATAGAGTTAATACTTGACAAGATGGTGTCTTTTTTTTTGATTCATGGTCTGGGAATCAAACCAGATCTCCCTCATGGAAAGCGAGCATTTTACCACTGAACCACCCGTGCACCTAACAAGACATGGTCTTAAAGATACTTTAATGATTTCCAATCTGGAATTGCACCAAGTCAGCAAAGGCTAATAATGAGTTATTTCAAAATTTTAGCAGATAATATAAATCTACTCAGGTTAAAACTGCAGTATAACTTAAATTCCAAATTTATTTCCTTTTGGCTGTCATTTTCTGAATTTATTGTGACAATATGGGTTTTTACATTCTGGTTAGAAACTCTAGATATTTGATTAACTTATACAGAAAATGAATTATTAAAAAATCGAGCTTGTTTGGTAGAAGTGTTTCAAATATAGTCTGTGGAAGATAAGAGGTAAATAATGGAAAGGAGTCCTTAATGGTAAAAAGTTGGGACTTGTCATTCAACCTTTATTCTTTTGAGTCTTCTTCTCATACCCATTTCACTATATCAGTTTGGAAATAGGATTTTTAGTTTTTGATGTTAGAAATTCAAATAAATACTACTTCCTAACTTAGAAAGTCAGTAATTAAAAATTATGTTTTTATATTTAAATTTTATTATGTTTATTTACAGGGTTTTTTTTTTTTTATGTTTCCTGCTACCAGGAGAAGGCTGTTGTGCCCAAGGCATTATAAAAATGATAAATTTAAGATGTCTGCTTTTTTTTTTCCCCATGGGCAGGCACTGGGAATCAAATCCAGGTCTCTGGCATGGCAGGCAAGAACTCTGCCTGCTGAGCCACCATGGCCCACCCTAAGATGTTTGCTTTTAAAAAGTTTAAATTGCCCCTTAATTCCACATTTTGTAACTAGTACTATAGTTTTTATATAGATAGCACTTTCTGTGATAAGATAGCATAAAGTTACAATTAATGTGTTGCTTGTAAATATTTGTTGTTTGAATGTCATTTTCTATCTTATAAGTAAATTAACTTATTCTTTAGACCACTAGAAAATTGAAATTATTTATTTTACATGGCGTTGCTTTTATGCTTACTATTTTATAGTCTTTTCACTGGAACTGCTAACCTGTTGGGTACAGTAATAAATGACTTAATAGTATAGTTGATTCCAAAATTTGGTACTTTAGGTACTATCGAATAGCATTTAAATGTGATGAGACATGTTTTATTAGGTCATTAATGTATACTTTGTATGGCTGTATAATCATAATTTTACTTCATAAGGCATACAATTAATTAACAAATAAAACATGCCCTGGAGTGTGATCTTATGACTGTAATAGAGCTAGTATTTTTAGTGACTTTTAAAATTTGTATCCTGCAGTGTTCTCGTGACATAGGGGACCACATGCTCGGACTTTAATATTGTTATATGATGCTACAAAACTTTATTCTTTACTTTTATCCTTTAAAAGAAAAAAATTTCATCTCACTATATAAAACTTGAAAGGTTTGGTTCTTTAACTTTATAGCAGCATTCTTTTAGAGATATTCGGTTAACACATTTTTAATAGGTAATACTATGATTTTTACTTTATCACCTAGCCCTTAAGTTGAATATTTTCCCAAATCTTACAATAATATTCTTCTTTTTATTGAATTATGTAGATAATAAAAAACTATTTACTACTATACTGTTTCAAGAACTGTTCCCTAGGCACTAGATATATTGCTTTGCAACTATTTAGAGCTTTGAGTATTCTGTTAAAGGTAAATTATATTTAGGTCTCTAAATAATATTGTTAAATTAGCAGTTATAATAAATTGATGTATAAAACTTCCCTTTCCTACATAAGTGTATAGTTTCAAGGAAGTTATGAAGTTTTTTTCTCTCGGTAGTATATGAGGTATTGGTGTAATGTCATTATTTTCTTATGAATGAAATATATTTCATCTAATATTTTTGTTTAGGGGTTTTTTTTGTCCTTTCTATTTTGTGTGTATGTTGTATGGCGGGGTTGCATTTCATTATTTTTCCACGTGAGTGTCCTGTTATTGCAGCATCATTTGTTGAATTTTTGTTTCTTTGGTTTTTGTTTCTTTTGCTTGTTTATTTTTTAGGAAGTGCATGAACAGGGAATTGAACCCACATTTCCCGCATGGCATACTACCACTGTACTACCTTTGCACCCCCTTTTGTCCTTTTTCTAAAATTTGAAATGATTCCAAACAGTTGTAAAAATAATAAAACTCATTCGGAGAACTCCAACTGTTGCCTCCCGCACTTACCCAGTTCCACCAATTTTAACATTATGCCATATTTGCCATATCATTCTATCTGTCCATCTATCTATCTATCAGTTTATTGATCTGTTCTCTAAACATGTGAGAGAAGATTGTATACGTCATACTTCTTGAACATGTAATATATGATATGGGGTTTTGGAAACTTAAAGGATTTAGAGACATTTACATTTTATGAAGTGACGACAAAATAATTTGGGCACTAATTCTTAATCATGTTTGTAATTCTATTCTAACTTGACTTTCATTTCTGTACATAGGATTGTAGATAACATGCCTGTAACTTGGTGTTACGATGTTGAAGATGGTCAGAGGTTCTGTAATCCTGGATTTCCTATTGGTTGTTACATTACAGATAAAGGCCATGCAAAAGATGCCTGTGTCATCAGTGTAAGTTCAGGATAAACTCTGCTACTTTTTAAAATGTGGCTTTTTGTTACAGGGATTCAGTCTTTACTTGGCAAAAAAATGGTTGTACTTAATGAACGAATGCAATTCGGGATGTTCTGAAGTACAATTATTTACATAACTAAGCAAAACAGATTAATAATGCACAAATTTAACTCAAGAATTAAAATGATTCAAATTCCAGTTCAGCCTTTACTAAGAATGTCTGTTACATACTGAGCGCTAAGCTTAGGTCTAGGACTTTGTTCTAGCTCTATTAAAAGTCTGATGCTTAGATCTTAAATTAAAAAATACAGATAGTAAAATGCAAAAAGACCTCATTATAATGATTTTAAGTCCATGAAATTTGTATGGCAAATTCAGTTTAAGTCCACAAAATGTGTATTGTTGGAGTTTGGTATTGTAAATTTTTTTTTTTTTTTTTGCATGGGCAGGCACTGGGAATTGAACCCAGGTTCCCGGCATGGCAGGCAAGAACTTTAAAGTCCTACCTGTCATTGAGGCCATTCTTTCAAATTTTTTAAACAGATTAATAAAATGAAGACATCAATATAGAAGGAAACTAAAAGTTATTTGAAGATATATATTAAAATAAATTTTGTATTATCAGGTCAACCTGATTTAATCTCTTAATAGATATGAAATAGTAGTAGAATTAACATGAGTTTGGTCATGAAAGCATGTGTATTAGTACATGCTTTTGCGAGTGTTGATCAGAGATTGTTACTGATTTACTTTAAGGTTATAAGCTTCCATAGAGGAAAATTGTTTAAATGTATAAAATTTAAAATATTGCTCACAGCATGTAATATTTTAAAAGTTAGATTATTTTATCATGAGTGATCATCTAGAAAATATTAGAAAAGTATTTTTTTTAAATGTATATTCATTAAGTTATATGTAAAAGTTAAAACATTAGGGTGGGTCACGGTGGCTCAGCAGGCAGAGCTCTTGCCTGCCATGCTGGAGAACCGGGTTCAATTCCTATTGCCTGCCCTTGCAAAAAAAAAATATGTATATACAGAAAAAAAATTAAAACATTAAAGAAGGATGATTTGTTCCAATGCTAGTTAATTTTTGGTTTATAAATATTTTAAACTTAAAATCTAAATATTTCTATGGGAAAGGATTAAAATTCTTTCCGAGACTCTGGAGGCTTTGGCAAAGATGGCCAGGAAACCACAAGCACTTCCAAAGCCAAGTGCCAAAGGAAAGAAGAAGGAGGATGCCCGCTGCGAGCCTGGTCCCACAGGCAGCCTTAAGGTGCTAAGGAAAACCATGGGCGTAAAGAGATATATGTTCAACAGAGTTAGATGGAAAAAACCTCCCTGAAAACTAGCAACCCTTCAAGAATGCCTAAGAAAAGAGGGCCAACACTATTTGACTATAATAACAGGATGAATAAGAAACTGAAAGAAAATGATACAGGGAGGCCCAAGAGGTCCTGAAGACCTCTATCACCTGAAGTAACCACCTAAGCAGACATCAACTTCAGAGGGAGGCCAGAGACCTTAAAACTGTCTTCTGAGTCTCCAGAGATTTATTTGCTGAGAAATGGCCAACTGCACAGAGACTGAATCTTAAACCAACAGAGTACACTGATAGTGATGATTAAAGTAAAATGAGAAGGTTATGAAAGGGAGAAAAATTTCTTTCCAAGCTTAAATTTTCCTACTTCTTGTGGCTCGTTTTAAAGTTTTATGTTTTGACTCTTGTATACCAGTATTCTACCTTTAACTTTTTCTGTTCTACAGTCAGAATTCCATGAAAGAGATACATTTTACATCTTCAACCATGTTGACATCAAAATATACTATCATGTTGTTGAAACTGGGTCCATGGGAGCAAGATTAGTGGCTGCCAAACTTGAACCAAAAAGGTAAGTATACAAACAGATAGAAAGTAAATAAATATAGGTGGAAGTTAGACACAAAGAATAAGTACTTTGGACCCAATTAATGTATTCCTTAATCACTGTTGGTCATATAATCTGGAATTTCAGAATTGATTTTATTAAAACTCCCTTTAGCATGTTTTGTTATTGAGCTGTGGGCTGTCAGAAAAACTACACAAGAATTTTTCTTTCATGGTAAGTAGTCAAGCCAAGGTACCTTTTTGTGTTGTTTTCCAGTCAGGAGATTTTGACAGCTTTTTCATTTGTCAGGTTGTAATGAAGAACATGAATAGTTGAGACAATGTTCCCTTTTATAGTGCAGAGAGCATTGGCTCATTTATTTGCAACTTTGCCTCTTATCGAAAGTCCGTCGAGTGCTGTAGTTTCTAAAGCCTCTACATAAAGCTAAATGCCAGTATGTGGCAGGCCATTGAAGGATTATCTGTTTGTTAATTTTGTGGCATGAAGGTACATTTCCGTTATTTGTGAGAGCCTTCTGAGTATTCCATTTTTTCCATGACTTTTCTACCCTGAATTAGCTGTTTTCTCATATAACTGGTGGTAAAGAAATGCATGCCATAATGAGATGGCATTTAATTTAAACTCCTTGATTATGCTTTTAAAATATGGTGTTTTTTAAAGTTTTTTTAATTTTGAAAAATCACTTTCTACACATACTTTTAACTAAGCATGTTATTTATATGAAGTGTAAATATTTATATTATTAAATGTAACAAGAATTATTTAACCTTAACTATCATCACGTTATGAAATGTGTACAAAATTTCTAACCTTTACTTTTCCCCATTTTTTTTAACTGTACTTTATCAGCATCTTGCCAAAATGTTTCTTCCCACAGCTTCAAACATACCCATATAGATAAACCAGACTGCTCTGGACCCCCTATGGATATAAGTAACAAGGCTTCTGGGGAAATCAAAATTGCCTATACTTACTCTGTTAGTTTCCACGTGAGTTCATTTTTATCTTTAATTTAAATCAGAAATTGATTTTAAATTGATACTACTTAAAGTAATTAAATATTAATGATTATGTTTGTCAAATAGATAAACTTTTAATGAATTGATTTTTGGAATATTTTGTCAATGCACCAGGTGAATTTTTCCTTTAGGGAATTTAAAAAGTGAACCAGATTGTTAAGCATAAGAGATACAAATAAGACAAAAGTTCTTCTAAAGTAGGCAGAAGATGATATGAAAATGTCAAACCTACAGGCAAAAAGCATTTGGGAAAATAGCATTTTTTTCCTCTCAGAATTTGAGTATGAACTTAAATGTAGCGCTTCTTGTTGGCAAACTATATGTAAGTTCTCAGGAAATTGAAGAAAGTGATTTCATTAATAGAGAAGTTTCTTAGAAATAAAAGTTTGTTTTTGAGACTCTTAGGCAATATTCCACCTCTATTTAAATATATATATATTAGCACTGTAGTTGTGACATTTACTACCCCAAATGGTATTGGATTTTACAAGCCTAGCACAGTGGACAGTCTATATTTTTTCCTAGATATTAAGAGCCCAGTATGGGTGATTGCTACCGGTATGCTTGGGTTATGACTTTGTGGTCTGATTAGGTGTCCCATAAGCATAGATAGATGGTATCATAGAGAAACCAGATAGATAGACGGTGTCAAAGAGAAGAATAAGTTATTCCATTAATTATTCTCTAAAAAATTTAAATATAGCTCTAGATTTTAACATCTAAAATAAACTTTGACTAGTTATAATTTAAAGCAAGACTTACGAAAAACATATATGACACATATATCTAGGGACTATTAGGAACTCTTGTAGTATTTTTTCATCTGCTGCTTAAATCTTACCCCTTTATTCCTAGATTTGAGTCCATCTCAAACTCCCTAAATCTCAAGATTAACCCAAGTTATGATAGTTAGAAATTGTTCTTATTGATTGAATTAAAGGACAAGCTGTGAATTTAAATTTCTGGATTCTTAATGTGCTTTGTCAACAAAGACTTAAAGAGTTTCTTCCCCCTTTAGGAAGATAAAAATATCAGATGGGCATCTAGATGGGACTATATTTTGGAATCTATGCCTCATACACACATTCAGTGGTTTAGGTAAGAATATGAAGTTAATTTGTTTTTTCATGTGTGTTTGTTCTATTCTTTGTCCCTTTGAACATCTCATTGGCTCTCTAATCCTCTCCAATTTTTCAAAAGTCTGGGCTTTTGAATCAGAGAGACCTGAGTTCAAATCCTGGTTTTTGGTCACTAGTTGTGACTCAGAGCAGGTCACCCCATTTTTCAGCATCTGTTTCTTTATTTAGAAATACCTACCTCAGGGGATTGTTGTAAGGATTAAATGAGACAACTAAACAGAGCATGCATTTAAGCACATTCTTTGGCATGTAAAAGTGCTCAATCAATAGAAGTTACTGTTGTTATTACAATTTTTAAAATTATTGTCTTTGAAGCATGACTCAAAACTTATCTAAAAAGGTCTTCGTGGTATCACTGTGCTCCTTTTCCTGCTATGCTGATTTTTTTTTGACATTGACTAATTTGTCAAATAAATTTGGTCTTCATCAGATTTCTTAAGTGTATGGACCACTTTGTCGATTCCTTGGGATTTGTGCTGCAGTAATTTGGACACAGTAGTTATTTAATAATTGACCATAGACCAAAAAAATTCTAATTCTACACAGACTGTAAAATTGTATTTACAAAATGGTTAAGTATATAAACTTATGTTTCCACTAGAGGAAACACTTAAGAACACGGTTCATTTGAATTTGTTGGGTTTTAGGTGAAGTTTTAATTTTACCTAAAATTTTTAAAGTAGTAATTATGAAATTAATATTGATTTAATTTTAATTTTTATGAAATATTTTAATGAAATTTTCACTATGCCAAAGATTAAGTTTGAAATTATTCATGACTTACTTATTTCTACAGCATAATGAATTCCCTGGTAATTGTCCTCTTCTTATCTGGAATGGTAGCTATGATTATGTTACGGACACTTCATAAAGATATCGCCAGATATAATCAGATGGATTCTACAGTGAGTGGAAACATTTTAGCTACTCTTTGGTTTGCCAACCAGTCTTTAATTTTACTTTCAAAAAAGTTTGATTCATAGCTTTAAAAAGAATATGCTTTTAAAATAGCTTTCTCAAAGTTACCTTGTACCATGCTCCTCCCATGTTGGTGGTTGCCCTTCTGATGGTGAGAGCTTAAGTTATGTCCCTAAGTTGTGGCCTGACACAGATACCCTGGTGTGTACACTCAGTGGGTGACCCTGAAGGTGGCGAGGATCATTGTAGGGAGGCCTGGTAGGATAGCAAGACAGCCTCCTTGCAGCTCAGAGGAGCCACCTGTAGCAGCTGGCTTGCAACACTCTGTTGTAGGTCAATGGCTTCTAAGACTTCAGTTGGATCCATTGGACTGGGCAATATGAGGAATCTACTGGCAAAAAAATCTCATCTGGTCATTTTTTATGATTTGTTCCCAGATGTACGCAAAAGAGTATCAAGAACTAGGTAAACAGGTAGTGTCTTCTCTTCCCCAGCAGATGTAACTGAAAAAGCTAATATTTATTACATTGTTACCCACAACTGTCGTGCAGCTGAAATTTATTCTAGAGCAAATGAAATTCTAAAGAAAGTGAAGAAAAGCTCGTTATTAGTAGATTATAGTACTGTTGGTCCTACCTACAGTTTCAAAAGAATTAGCCAAAGAAGTTGAGAAAATAGGAGCAGTTTTTATGAATACCCCTGTTTTTGGAGGTGTGGCAGCTACTCAGTCTGGAACCCCTCAGATTTATTGCAGGGTAGTGGGGGAGTGCCAAATAATTTGCCACTGTCCAACAGTTGCTGGGGTGCATGGGCTCCAGTGTGGTGTATTGTGGATTTGTTGGGACCAGCTAGGCTGCACATATCTGCAACAATATGCTGTTGACTATTAGTACTATTGGAACTGCTGAGATTTTGAATTTTGAAATCAGACTAGTGTAGGCAGCAACAACTGCAAAGGTCCCAATTTTCTTCTAAATATTTTTTGAAAGAGACCTTAGCATATTTGTTCTTTTGTTTCTGGGTTATTTTGCACAACACACTGTCCCCAAGGTTCACTCACTTTGTTGCATGCTTCTCGACATCCTTCCTTTTTGTAGCTGCACCATAGACATCATATAAATGTATCACAGTTTGCCATTCTGCTTCTCAGTCATTTGTGCACTTCATTTCCCTCCATCTGTTGGGTATCATGGATAATGTCCAAAATAAACCATGTCTGACATTATCCTCACTTGATTACGCAATCAGCAGTCCTCTCAATTTTAGACAGTTTTCATTGGTTTTTACCAAAGTCATAATAGCAGAATCATGCAATATCTATCCTTTTGTGTCTGACTTATTTCACTTAGCATTATGTCCTCAGGGTTCATCCACATTGTCATATGCTTTGGGACCCCATTTCATCTTATTGCTGCATAATATTTCATCATGTATTTGAATATATATGTATATATATATACATACACACCGCATTTTGTTTATCCACTCATCTGTTGATGGCAACTTGGATTGTGTCCATCTTTTGGCAATTGTGAATAGTGCCAATATGAACATCATTGTGCAAACGTCTGTTCACGACACTGCTTTCAGCTCTTCTGGGTATATACCAAGAATTGGTATTGCCAGGTCATAGGGCAACTCAATGTTTAGTTTTCTGAGGAATCACCAAACTTGTCTTCCACAGCGGCTGCATCATTTTACATTCCCACCAACAGTGAGAAGTGTTCCAGTTTCTCCATATCCTCCCCAACATTTGTAGTTTTCTGTTTGTTTAATAGCAGCCATTCTTATGGATGTGAGATGATATCTCACTGTCGTCTTGATTTGCATTTCCTTTATGGCTAATGAAAATGAACATCTTCTCATGTGCTTTTTAAACATCTGTATTCATATCCTTTGCCCATTTTATAATTGGGTTGTTTGTTCTTTTGTTTTTCACCTGTGTAATTTCTTTATGTACACAGGATATCAGGCCTTTATGTGATATGTGATCTGTGGTTTTCAAATGTTTTCTCCCACTGAGTTGGCTGCCTCTTCCCAGCTCATCCCGGGATTTTTTTCTCATGTTGTCAGGGAGATTTATGCTCCTGAGATTCATGTCTCATGTAATGGGGAGGGCAGTGAGTTCACCTGCCCAGTTGGCTTAGAGAGACAGGTCACATATGAGCAACAAGAGAGGTTCTCTAGGGGTGACTCTTAAGCATAATTTTAAGTAGGTTTAGCTTATCCTTTGCAGGAATAATTTTCATGGGGGTGAACCCCAAAGTCGAGGGCCCAGCCTGTTATTGATTTGGTTGTCCCCACTACTTGCGAGACTATCAGGAATTCCTCAGATGGGGAAGTTGAATATTGCTTCCTTTCTCCCCAGTCCCCCAAGGGGACTTTGCAAATATTTATTTATTCACTGCTATATTATTCTGGGATTTTCAGGACATACACTAACCTGGACAGACCAACAAAATCTCATACCCTATTCAAGATTCCGTATACTTACTTATGGTGTTCAACTAAACTGACCATACAAGTTAAATTAGGAAATGCACTAATTTTGCACCAAATAAACATCTCTTGTTGGACGAATTTTGATGACTGATTGAAGCTCTTTACTTGTAATTGGTTTGTTGAGATCTTCTATTTTTTCTCAAGTCAGCATAGGTAATTTGTGTATTTCTAGAAATTTGTCCATTTCATCTAACTTGTCTAGTTTGTTGGCACATAGTTGTTCATAATATCCATCATGATTTTTAAAATTTCTTTCAGACCCATTATTATGACCCCCTTTCATTTCTGATTTTGCTTATTTGTGTACTCTTTTTTTCCTCTGTTAGTCTAGCTAGGGGTCCATCAGTTTTATTGATTTTCTCAAAGAACCAACTTTCTGTTTTGTTGGTTCTTTCTGTTGTTTTATTGTGCTTCAGTTTGTTTATTTCTGCTTTAATCTTTGTTATTTCTCTTCTTTTATTTGCTTTGGGATTAGTTTGCTGTTCTTTCTCTAAATTCTCCAGGTGAGCACTTTTTGCTTGATTTTTTCTTATTCTTGTTTTTTAACATAGGCATTTAATGCAATGAATTTCCCTCTCAGCACTACCTTAACCGCATGCCATAAGTTCTGATGTTGTATTCTCATTATCTTTCGCTCCAGATATTTACCAATTTCTCTGGCAATTTCTTCTTTGACCCACTGATTAAAGTGTATTATTTAATCTCCTTATATTTGCGAAAACTCTGGTTCTTTGGTGATTATTGATCCCTAGCTTCGTTCTTTTGTGGTCAGAGAAAGTACTTTGGATAATTTCAACCTTATTAAATGTATAAAGACTCAGTTTGTGCCCCAGCATATGATCTATCTTGGAGAACCATTGGAGAAGAATGTATATCCTGGTGTTTTGGGGTGTAATGATTATATATATGTCTATTAGGTCAAATTCATTTATCAAATTAAGTTCTCTATTTCTTTTCTTTCTTTCTGTTTTGTTTTTTTTTTTGCATGGGCAAGCACTGGGAATTGAACCTGGGTCTCCAGCATGGCAGGCAGGAAATCTGCCAGCTGAACCACCATGGCCCTCCCCAGATTAAGTTCTCTATTTCTCTTTTGCTCCTCTGTCTGGTTGTTTTATCTACAGAAGAGTGGTGTATTGAAGTCTCCCACTGTTATTGTTTAAACCTCTATAGCTCCCTTCAGTTTTGCCAGTGTTGTCTCATATACTTTGGAGCTTCTTGATTGGGAGCATAAACATTTATGATTGTTATTTCCTCTTGATGAACTGTCCCTTTTATTAATGTGTAGTGGCCTCCTTTGTCTCTTAAGACTTCTTTACATTTAAAGTCTATTCTATCTGGTATTAGTATAGCTATTCCTGCTTTCTTTAGCTTACAGCTGGCATAGCTTTTCCCATCCTTTCACTTTTAATCTAATTGTGTCCTTGGGTCTAAGATGCGTCTCTTGTAAACAGCATGTAGATGGATTATATTTTTTAATCCATTCTGCCGATCTGTATTGTATTTAGTCAGGGTTCTCTAGAAAAACTGAACCAACAGCAGATATCTGTAAATATGAAATTTATAAAAGGGTCTCATGCAACAATGGGGACATAAGGGTCCAAAATCTGTAGGGTAGGCTGCAAGTCAGCAGCTCCAGTGAATCTCCTCAGTGAAGCTCCTCAGTGAACTCCTCAGGAGAGGCTGGCTGGCTGAAGCTGAAAGAGAGAGAGTCTTTTCTGAATTCTCCTTAAAAAAACCTTTAGGTAATTAGACTAAATATCACTCAATGCATCCAGCACTCCTCTTAGCCAACTACTATTGTAATCAGCTGTGGATACAACCAATGTGCTCATGATTTAAGTCCATGCCTCTTTATTCTTTAAATTACCAATACCAGTATTCTTCAATTCTGTGCCCTCCTCCAGACTTCTTCTCCTGTCTTTTTTTCCCCAGCGAACAGAACTCCCTTTAGTGGTTCTTATAGGGTAGGTCTCTTGTTGACTAGTTTCCCAGTCGTTGTCTTTGAAGATTTTAATCTCTCCCTCTGTTTTGAAGGAGAACTTGGCTGGGTAAAGAATTCTTTGCTGGAAGCCTTTCTCATTTAGGATCTTAAATATATCATACCACTGCCTTCTTGCTTCCATCATACCTATTGAGTATTCTGAACTCAGTCTTATGGGACTTCTGTTGTATATAGTAGACCATTTTTCTTGTGCCGCTTTCAGGACTTTCTTTTTTCTTCAGCGATTGACAGACTGATTAGTCTGTGTCTCGGAGCAAACCTGTTTGGATTTATTCTGTTTGGAGTTTGTTGGGCTTCTATAACTTGCATACTTACGTCCCTAGTTATATCTTCAACTAACTTTCCCAGCCTTTTACTCTTCTGTTCCCTTCTGGGACACTAGTGATTCTTATATTTGTGTGCCTCTTATTGTCCATCATTTCTCTAAGATCCAGTACCATTTTTATCTATTTTTCTTGCCATTTGTTCTTTTGTGCGCTCTAGTTCAATTACTCTGTTCTCTAGCTTTCTTATTCTTCCTTCTCCTTCTTTGAATTTACTATCATCTGTCTCTAGTATATTTCTGATTTGGTCTGTTGTATCTGTTATCTCTGTAAGATCTGCCATTTTCCAATTTAATCTTTCGAACTCTTCTTTATGTTCTTCTATTATCTTCCTGATTTCCTTTATTTCTGTATAAGCATCCTTAAGTAGTAGTTCCATATTTCTGTCCCCTCTGATGTTTTGATTTGGTCATTTGGCTGGGCCATTTCTGCTTGGATCTTCACATGGTTTATGATTTTCTTTTGGGTTTGTGTCATTTGATTATCTTAAGATTATTTTGGGGGTTGGTTTCCTTCACTTGTCAAAAGATTTACAGTTACTCGATTTTGTATTGAGGGTTTCCTTTTACACTTGATTTGTCAGTAATTCCCCACCAAATCAAGGTCCAGAGCTCATGTAAGGGGCATAATTTTAGTTGCGGATCTGTTAAGAACTAGGCTAGGGTGGGCCATTATGGCTCACTGGCAGAGTTCCCAGTGCCTGACCATGTTAAAAAAAAAAAAAAAACTAGGCTAGGGTTCTCAGGTACTTCAGTAACAGAATGCTTGCCCGCTATGCAGGAGACCTGGCCTTGATTCCTGACCCTTGCACCTTCCCCCCAAAATTTTAAATAGTTATAATAATAAAATAAAAATATGAAAAAAACACACCTAGCCAGTAGTAGGCTTCAAAGTCAGAAGGAGACACCCCAAGATAGATTGAGAATGAACTCAGACTGGTGCCCACAGAATGGAAAACAATTTTTAAATTAAAGAATGAATAAATAAATAAAGTAGAATAAAAAATAAAGATCAATAAAAATATAACTATATAAAAATGTATATGAATAAAGATAATGCTACTAATAAAAGCATGTGTATATAGAGAAAAGCTATATTGAGGGAAAATAGACAAAAAAAAGAAAAAACCTAGGGTGATACAGAGTCTGCCTGCATGCATTTACCACTTCCCTCCAATAGGTGGTACTTCTGAGGCATCTCCTTCCGTCAGTCTCCTGTCTCAGGGACCAGCTAGAGAAATGGAGTGTGTAGGATGGGGACTGCCACTGTCAGCCGGCTGCAGCAGCAGGATAGTTGGTCCCAGCATGCATGATTGGGGAGCTGGACAGCTCCCAGGGTCGAGGAAAGCTACGGATCTGCAGCATGACACCCAGTGGGACCTTGGAGTATGGCTCTTGGGGGCCCCTCCATGGTCCCCATGGGTGTTGCTGGCTGTGGATCTGCCCAGGGAGTCTTCCCCAGCACGCAGCTAGGGCAGGCTAGAGTGGAGGGAGGTCAGCTCTCACTGATCCGCACCTCCCTGAATGCCACCTCCTACTTTGCCAGTGTGACCCACCCTGCTCTCCCCATCCCAAACCCCCCACCTCTTTCCTCAGTCACTCCCACACACATACATACATACACACAAACACACACACGCACACACACACACGGAACCACAGTCCAGTCATTCTCTCCCTGTCCCCTATCTTGTCCCACAGATTCGGTTGACTTCCATCCACCCCACTCTACCATCTTCCCGGAAATCTCAGAAGGGCGGAGTTTTTTTCTACTTGGGGAAACTGTAGGTAGAGCAGGTTTAGGTGGGTAGAGAGAATTGGTTCAGTTGTAGATGATTCTGTGTCAAGATGTCTATTAAACAACTATGTGGAGATGTTGATTAGATAGTCATATATATGTGTCTGGTGATTAGGGGAGCAGTTTGGGCTGGTGGCACAAATTTCTTATTAGTATATTAACAGCACAGTTTCTTTTACCTATGAAGCACCTACGAAACCTAAGACCATTTGCTTATTTTGGAGGTTAATAAATATAGATTGAAACAGAGTGTATTTAAAAATGAAATCATCACGCTGTATCATAAAGCTTGACTTAGAGTAGAACTAGGTACTTGCCACATTGTATTTCTTTTTTTTTTTAAAATTATTATTTGACCTTTCAATGTCATCTCTGTCCATTTCCCCACATTTGTAACATATACAAACAAGGTAATATTGTTTAATTGAAGATATACATGATTCATTTTAATTCTACACAGACAAAAATTTAGTTACCAAGTTATTTTGAGCTGCTTCATCAGATATTGAGGCTTGGTCCACTTATTCATCCCTAAGAATGGGAAAAAATATCATTTTGGGGGCTAGCATTTTTCTGTTTTTGCTGTAATTGAAAAGAGTTTTAATAGATATTTTATCCACAATAGCCTCAGGACAGGGAGGACCTTTAATCTAGAACTGTAATCTCAACCATGAGGCAGCTGGGATTAGAGTGAGGCAGGGCATCTGTCATCAAAAGATTTCGTAAATTCTCTTGCTCCTGCCCTTTTCTTCTTCCTGCTCCCAGTATGGTTTAATCCTCATTGCTGGCAATCCTAATAACTGTTTTTTATTGCCCACAGTACTACATGGAAGCTTTGGGATTTATAATAAAAGATGAATATATGAAAGCTATTTATTTATTTATTTATTTGGTTTTTAAAAAGGGGAATTTAATAAGTTGCTAGTTTACAGTTCTAAGGCCAAGAAAATGTCCCAGTTAAAACAAGCCTATAGAAATGCCCAATCAAATGCATCCATCCAGGGAACGATACCTTGGTTCAAGAAAGCCGATGAAGTTCAGAGTTTCTCTCTCAGTTAAGAAGACTGTTCTAGTTTGCTAGCTGCTGGAATGCAACACACCAGAGACGGATTGGCTTTTAATAAAAGGGGATTTATTTTGTTGGTTCTTCAGAGGAAAGGCAGCTAACTTTCCACTGAGGTTCTTTCTTACGTGGAAGGCACAGGATGGTCTCTACTGGTCTTCTCTCCAGGCCCCTGGGTTCCAACAACTTTCCCCGGGGTGACTTCTTTCTGCATCTCCAAGGGCCTGGGCTGAGCTGCGAGTGCTGAGATGAGGAATGCCGAGCTGCTAGGCTGTGCTACATTGTGTTCTCTCATTTAAGCACCAGCCAATTAAGTCAAACCTCACTCATTGCAGCAGACACGCCTCCTAGCCGACTGCTGATGTAATTGGCAACAGATGAGGTTCACATACCGTTGGCTTATGTCCGCAGCAACAGGATTAGGTATGCTCACCTGGCCAAGTTGACAACTGAATCTAACTAACACAAAGGCACATGGCGAACACAGTCAGGACTTCTCTTCCAGCTGAAAGGGCACATGGCGAACATGGCATCATCTGCTAGCTTTCTTTCCTGGCTTGTTTCATGAAGCTCCCCAGGAGGCATTTTCCTTCTTCATCTCCAAAGGTTGCTGGTTCGTAGGCCTTCTGCTTTGTGGTGCTGCAGCATTTTCTGCTCTCTCCAAATCTTTCATTCTCCGAAATGTTTCTTCTTTTATAGGACTCCAGAAACTTCTCAAGACCCACCCAAATGGTTGGAGACATGTCATCACCTATTCCAGTTTAACAATCACTCTTGATTAAATCACATCTCCAGGGAGATGATCTGATTACAGTTTCAAACATAGAATACTGAATAGGGATTAGAAGAAGCGGCTTCCTTTACAAAATGGGATTAAGATTAAAACATGGCTTTTCTAGTGTCCATACGTCATTTCAAACCAGCACACATTTCAATCTACCAAATTTATTTTAACATTTATTCTCCCATTATTTCTTCATTTTTAATCCACGTTTTACTCATCTGTCCGTACCGTAGATAAAAGGAGCATCAGACACAAGGTTTTCACAATCACATAGTTACATTGTGAAAGCTATATCAGTGTACAGTCATCTTCAAGAAACATGGCTACTGGAACACAGCTCTATATTTTAAGGCACTTCCCTCCAGCCTCTCCAACATAACTTAACTAAAAAGGTGATATCTATATAATGTGTAAGAATAACCTTCAGGAAAAACCTTTTGACTCTGTTTGAAATCTCTCAGCCATTGACACTTTATTTTGTCTCATTTCTCACTTCCCCTTTTTGGTCTAGGTTTTCTCAATGCCTTGATGCTGAATCCCAGCTCATTCTAAGATTTCTGTCCCACATTGTCAGGAAGGTTTATACCCTGGGAGTCATGTCCCTCATAGAGAGGGAGAGGGTAGTGAGTTTGCTTGTCACCTTGACTGAGAGAAGCCACATCTGAGCAACAAGAGAGGTTCTCTGGGGGTGACTCTTAGGCCTAATTTTAAGTAAACTTAGCCTTAGCCTTTGCAGGAATAAGTTTCATATGAACAAACCCCATGATTGAGGGCTTGGCCTATTGTTTTGGTTGTCCCCACTGCTTGTGAGAATATCAGGAATTCTCCACATAGGGAAGTTGAATTTTTCCCCTTTCTTGTCATTCCCCCAAGGGGACTTTGAAAATACTTTTTTTTTTGTATTTCTTTTTAAAGTTTCTGAATAACTATAGGCACAGTACTTTAAAACATCTGAAGAAAGCCATATAAAACTCCATGAATCAAGTTTTATTACTTTAAATTTGAGATAGATACTAATTTTATAAGCTTTGGGTTTTTTTTTTTGTTGTTTCATTTTTAATTTTCTGTAACATATTCAACAGTGAATGAATATTCAAAACAACTCTAGTTGTTTTGGTGATACTACTTGAAAATTAAACTGATTTCCTTCCCTTTTTAGGAGGATGCCCAGGAAGAATTTGGCTGGAAGCTAGTTCATGGTGATATATTCCGTCCTCCAAGGAAAGGGATGCTGCTATCTGTCTTTCTTGGATCAGGGACACAGATTTTAATTATGACTTTTGTAACTCTATGTAAGTATTACATGAAAATTAAAATATAGAAAGTCCTTTTTCTGGATAATTATTTGTAAACCAGTTTTCTAAAGTGAGGTAGCTAGGCTACATTGTTCCTGAGTTCATTCAGCTCTCAAAATCTGAGTGCTTTGACTGTAAGCGACGTAAGGAAGGGTTAGCTTTGCCCAAAGACTGACTCCTCCTGTCTCCCTTTAGTTCCAAAGACACCAAGCCTTAGTTATGGTATCACTAAAACTGGAGATAATTAGGTCCTTAGAAACCATCTGTGTCTAAGTCAGTGTAGCTGGAACCAAGGTCACTCAGGTTAAATTTCTCCCAATCATCAGGGGAAGGAGCAGTATGATTAGAATTCCAAGACTTTTTTGTCTTCCTCTGAAGGAGGGGAAAAGAAGAGGGAGTGGGGCAGAAACCAGTTGTATATATCTCTTATCTTGGAAGAATGTAGGAAACAGTGTCTTCTTTCTCTAGCAGTGTTCTAGAAAGACTTTCCTACACCCCAAAAAAATCTTTTCTTCATACAACTTAAAATTCTTCAGAAGACTTATAACTTAATTTATCATTGGGACAATTTTTTTTTAAATAACCTCCCTTAGAGGTGAACAGTGGTTTTGAGACTACCTACTTACAATACATGAATTCCCCAGTCTTCCAGTTTTCCTAATTATAGGAGAAAAAAATGTTTATTAATAGAATATGCTCATTCTACATTAATTTTCTAATTGTTTCCTTTATTTATGCCTGTTCATGTGAACAGTAGCAAATGAATATTACTGGAAGAATTTAGAAGCAGCCAACTTTTTAATACTTTTTTAATGAATGTTTAAGAATATTAGTTCTTTTGTTTGATTACATATTTAATACATAATACTCTAGTCATTTTTTTTCTGTTAGTAAAATTGTTCCCACTTTTTATAATGGAATTGACCATATAAATGCTTTGCAGAGAGGATTATCACTTCTATACATCTGACAGCTGAATAAGTTTGGGAGTCACTGTTTCACACCTTAGGGCTCAAGTTGAAGGCTAGATCATATTTCTTTTTCTACCAACAACTTAAAGCAGATCAGCCTAAATGAGAAGGTACAACTTTTGGTGGGTAGGGCTAGAATTTTTGAGTATAATATATTGAAAAAGGTATGTCAGGAGATGGTGTCATAAAAGAGATTTTGACATAGCCAGAGGATAACGACAAGATAGTGGATAGCCAGAGAACCAACCAAGGTGGGCTTAGAGCAGAATGAATGCTTGAGGATAAAGTTCTGCATTAAAATTTTTTGGAAGGTAGTTCTGCTACCTTCTGGTCTTTGTTGGGGGCCATCTAGAAAGTGTACATGTAAGGAAGGAAGTTTCAGACAGCCTGAGACAGGAAACACTTTCCCTTAAATTCCTGCCTGAGACAGGAATTGTTTTCCTTAAATCCTAGAATCTGAGCTTTCTGTTTAAGAACAGTCCATATCTCGGACTTGGGAGCAAGTAGCGGAGATACCATAGGGGAGAAAGAGGAAGGATGGAGGTGCATCTCATCTGAAATTCTGAAAGGTCTTCTGAAGCTACCCTGATCTGTTTACAGTTGATTTTGAGTTTTTCCTGTTGTTCCTGAGTTGATGCTACTCAGAAGATGTGCTTGGATATGCACAATGGAGATTTTCTTGCTGCTGGGATTAGAAACTTGTTGAAAATATCTTACTAGCATTGTCATTCTGAGCAAGTTAAATTTTGAGTAGTTTAAAACTGGGACTCTCTGTAAGAGAGTACTTTTATTCTTACTAGTAGAAAGGGTTATGAAAGGAAAAACAAAGCTGACCAACTGAATAAGGGTAGGAGCCAGAATTTCCCTGAGTCATTGACCAGTATGTCCAGTAATTTGTTTTCAAAAATTTAATAATACTCTGAAATCTTTTTTCCCCTATTTTATTCGTTGATTAGATTCTGTCTTATGTCTTAGGTTTGAATGTTGTAGAGTTGTTTGCTTTTTGTTTTTTTACTCCAAAGAATATACAGTATTATTTTTACATGGAACAAAAATATAATTCATAGCAGAATATTTTTTGTTCATGTTCAAAATGACTTCCTTAGATTTATTTGTTCAAAAATGCTTATTCAATGAAATCAGCACATTTAGGTACTGCTTGTCATTACCCATACACTACTTTTACTTTTAAGTTTTGACTTACCAGGTTTGGTTGAACAACTTTGATTTGCTACATTCAATCACAAAAATACTTCATTTTATAGAATAATTTCAGATGTTCCAAAATATATCTTGAGTTTCAGAGAAGTTGAAAGCACTCACAGTCGGCCTCCCCTGATAAGGGAAAGTATGGGATCTTATTTCCTGACAAGAAGCTCCCAAAGTTGAGTTTGTCTTATAAATGATCATATTAATGCATAATAATGTATCATACAAATATTACTAAGATTCAGTATAGCTGCATGGTAGGATAGTGTATGATTTCTCATGAAATTGTGTCTCTTATTTGAAAAATACAACAGTTTTATCATTTTACAACACGGGAAACAGTAATGAAATTTACAATAACTTTTCATTGTTTTTTAGTTTTTGCTTGCCTGGGATTTTTGTCACCTGCCAATAGAGGGGCACTGATGACTTGTGCTGTAGTCTTATGGGTGCTGCTAGGAACTCCTGCAGGTTATGTTGCAGCCAGATTCTATAAGTGTAAGTAAAGAAGCATCCTGATTGCGTGTCAAATTAGTAATTTGATTTGCTATGTCAGTCATCAGTGGGTCTGAGCTTTGTGTCAGATAGTTAATGCTTTCTAAACAATATGCGTTATAGATGTGTATCATTATTTAAAAGAAGTCTGGGAAAAAAAAGGCTGGCTGGTGATGCCTTTGCAAGGTAAATGACTATCCTTAGATTTATTTGTTCAAAAATGCTTATTCAATTCAATCAGCGAATTTAGGTACTGTTTATCTACTACCCATACGCTACTTTTACTTTTGAGTTTTGACTTACCAGGTTTGGTTGAACAACTTTGATTTGCTACATTCAGTCACAAAATGTGACTGTGATTTTGTGATTCAGTCACAAAAATACTTCATTTTATAGAGTAATTTCAGATGTTTCGAAATATATTATTAGAATTATGATTAGAATATATTCAACCCAGAATTAACAGTTTCACAAGTCTTTTTATCAGTAATGCTGTGAATTCAAATTATGTATGTTTATTTATGTATTTAAGTATATGTTTGTATATATATTTAAAATTTTGTTACTTTCTTTTAGGGCAGGTGGTTCTTAAACTTGCTTATAAACTATGTTAAAACTTTTTTTAAAATCCAGCTATTCTTAGAGGCTGGAGGGAACTGCCTGAAAATGTAGAGCTGTACTCCTGTAGCCATGTTTCTTGAAGATGATTATATAATGATATAACTTTCACAGTGTGATTGTGTGATTGTGAAAAACCTGTGTCTGATTATCTACCTTATCAACAGACGAGTAAAACATATGGATTAAAAATAAATAAACAATAGGGGGGAAAAAGTCCAGCTATTCTTAGATCTCAGCCATTTTTATTTCCAACTTTTAAACTGGAAGAGCAGAGGAATACCTTCATTTTTTTCACTCTGTGTGCTTCATTAATTATTTGAATTTTAAATAATTTTTTAAAATGAAAAAAAAAATGCAGATTGGGGAAGGGCAAAGGAGCGTAAAAATGTTCATGAGCAAATTTGTTCTGTCAAGTAACCGTAACCCATCTACGCTTTTTAGTCACTATCTAACACACTAATCTCCCCTCCGTCACCACTTAGCAGAAACTATACTTGAATGCTAGAGGAGTCCTAAAGACTGAGATCTCCTATAAAATTTTAGTGTGTTACATTGTTTTTGTTTCAGGGGTGGGAGATACATTGCATGTCAAGCTTGGGGGCATCTAGTTTTACAGTAAATTCTGAAACTGACCATAGAAAAACCAGAATCTCTCGTGTGCTTTTTCTGTATGCAAACCTATTTATTGATAGTGGCTTAGAATTTAGTGAGTTTGCTTTATTTTGAGTTTAAAAATTAAGGAAAGAAAATAGTCTGGATGACTTTCCTCAGATATTAGACTTATTTTAAGCTGAGGCATATAACTCTAAAGCAGGAATTATCTAGGGCAGACCTCTGATGTACATCCCTGATTTGAATCATTTGATAAGGGAATATCATACATTTTCTAGGAATGGGCACCCAGTGCTGTCTGACAATTCTTTGAATACTTAACTAGGAATATGGTTATTTGGTTTGCTTTTAAGAAAAGTTTGTATATTATAACACTTCCGTTTTCTTCTGTAGCCTTCGGAGGTGAAAAGTGGAAAACAAATGTTTTATTAACATCATTTCTTTGTCCTGGGTAAGTGAATTTTTTTTATTACTTTCTTAATATAGTCATATTTTTGTCCCCAAATTTTTAGTCTCTTACATCTTTCTCTCTTTTTCTAAATCATGTAACTAAGGAAATGAATTTACTTTTTTAAAATAAATAAAAAGTGGGTATTTAATAAATATTTACCAAGTGATTACTACATACTTTATCTTGGAAATGTACCTTTTAGACATGAGAATTTTTTTATTCCTTTTCTTAAGCTATTTCATAGTCCATAATAGTCAGTCTTAATGTGTTGTAAGATTGCATTTAAAGCTTTTGCCCTTATCATAGAAAGGTGTGCTCATATGAACAAAGTTCAGGCACTCATACATGTTCCTATTTTTTATCAAAAGTATTACCACTTGTAGGGGAACATATTCCAGGGGTATGGAGGGGTGGGGGAGGAGGAAGGCAGTGACAACACCGTAACTATCTGGAGGTTACCTTCTGATACTAAGTATCTGATGAGTTTCTGGTCCTAAAAGTAGAAACTGTTTTTTCCCCCACAAGCCCCAAATTTCTGGTGTGCAGGAATTTCTCCTGTCAGCAGTGACAAGAGACAGTCAGAGGTTAAATCTAGAACCCCAGGACTTTCCACTTTGCAGGCCAGAATTGAAAGAGCTTTTTGACCAAAAGTCATCGACAATAGCCAGTTTATCCCAGTTTATACCTTGGGATAAACATTCTCTCAGATTATCACCTTTATTGAAGATGAACATTGTCTCAGCCATGTCATGTTCTATTCAAATTATTATGCTTTTCTCAAGACATATCCTTTGTCTTCTTTCCCCCTACTAGAGACTAAAGTGCCCATCCTTACCAAAACTGTCATTTTTTATTTCCTTCAGAATCTTATCTTTCAAGTATTCCCCCTAATCTCTGACATCTTCCATTTCTCCCTTTCTATATGTTTTGTTCACGTGTTTCTTCATCTTTAATTCCTATGACTATGCTTAGGTTTCCCAGATCCTAAAAAGACCTTCTCATAAGCATCTTCCCTTCTACTACTACTTCTTTGCCATCCCAAAAAATACCTTGAAAAAAATAGCCTGTAGTCCCTTATTCTCATTTTCTCAGCATACATTTACATTATAAACCCTTGTAATCTTATTTCCCATCACTTTACTGAAACATCTCTTTAAATGATGTCCCCATTTTTCAAATCTAGAAACCCTTTCTCTTTTTTCTCTACCTTTCTGCATTGTTTAAAAGTGGAATACGTTCTCCTTGAAACTCCTTCCTCGTTTGACTTTATGGGAATTACCCTATTCTGGTTATTCTTTTCTTCCCCTTGCACGGGCAAGTTATTCTTTTTAGTCTCAGATCAACTTTTTTCTGATTTTATATTCTTCATCCCACCCTTAAAAGTAAATGTTCACCAGCAGGAAGGTGAGGTAAGTAGAAAGAATGAGAGAGAGCCCTAGTATTCCAGGGACTAAGGAGAATGATGATATCCTAAGCCATTAAAGTACAAGATATTAAAAAGGGCTATGCTGTAAATGTGCTTATATTAGAGCCCCTGGAAATATAGGATCTCCTTCATAGAAATATAATGCGAGCCACATAATGTGATTTTAAATTTTCTGGTAGCCACATTTAAAAAGTAAAAAAGGGCAGTGCAAGGGTTGCTCAGTGGTAGAATTCTTACCTGTGATGTGGGAGACCCAAGTTTGTTTCCTGGAACCTGCACGTGGGAAAAAAAACAAAAAGTGAAATTAATTTTAGTAGTGTATTTTATTTAATGAATATATCCAAAATATTATCATTTTCAACCTGTAATCAGCAAAAATTAATAAGATTTTCTTTTTTTCTTTCTTTCTTTATTTCTAAATCTTTGAAATCTGATGTTTTGTACCTTTGGCACATGTCAGTTCAGGCCAACTATAATTCAAGTGTTCAATAGCCATTTATGACCAATGGCTACCATAGTCAACAGTGCAAACTTAGAACATACCGTACATAAAATTAAAGGGTGCTTTGATTTCTGACCAGTTGCTAATGTAAAGAATTCTTAAATGCAGTAAATTTTCATGTTTTGCAAGTGACTGATTTGTAATTGTTTCTCTGTAAGCTCTTGTAGGACAGAGACCATATTTCTGTTACTGTAGCTCTTGCACAGTGCCTTGCACATAGTGGGTGTTCAGCAAATATGTATTGAAAGAATATTTTTCTACAGGATGGTTTTTAGAGATATTAGAGTATGGTGGTGATTAAAAACTTGTGTTTGAATCTCATCTCTGCCAACTCTTATTTCTGCAACCTATACAAATTATTTAACCTTACTTAACATATTGTTTCATCTACTAAATGGGGTCAGTGATGATTCTTCTCTCAGAGTTACTAGATGATATTTATAAGGCATCTAGCAAATGTCATGGTAGAAGCCTGGCATCAGTACTGGTAAAAATAACTAATTTTTAAATCTTTTGCCTCTCAATTTAGGTTCATTTATAGGTGTTTTGCAATTGCTATCAGGTGACTTTGAGTTTAAGTACAACAGGAAGAAATAGATGGTCTTTCTGTAGGTCCATAAAAAAAAGCTTTGATGATTGAAAAGAATTATCCTTGAGCTTTCAGAGATGTCATTTACTTACCTCTGGCTTACAGAGAACAAGTTAACAATGATGTTTATATATTTTTTTCTCTGACTGGTTATTGAATCATTTTAAACTTAGATTAATAGCTTAATTATCTCCAGTGAAAAAATATTTTAGAAGTGTGAATTTATCTGTTCTTTCACTAGGCAGTTGGAGAAGTCACCCTGAGGAAAGCGTTTGCACTTTGTCATCTTTTTCTTATCTTTTATCTTTCAGTCTCTTTTCCTTCCTTCCTATATAAAATGGCTTATCCTGTAGAGCAGGGTATTATTCAGAATGTGAAAGAATATCACTTTGAATGCAGGGTGGAAGCTGGTTTAGTGGTGGGAAAGAGTGTTAGGAGACCAGCTACACTATTGCTATTGCTGAAGGCGAGAGGTGAGAACCATCTGATCTAATGCCAGAGGCAGAGAAAAAATAGAAAGGCAGGAACTGAAGGGGTTTTCCCAGAAAGCAGGTTTTCCTCTTCTTCATTTGAAATTTTATTTCAAATACCAATATTAATTGCGTATTATTATTATGGTATCATTTTGCTTCAAACTCTGATTTTACCCAAAAGCGTATTGTGTCTTTCAGGATTGTATTTGCTGACTTCTTTATAATGAATTTGATTCTCTGGGGAGAAGGATCTTCAGCAGCTATTCCGTTTGGAACATTGGTTGCCATATTGGCCCTTTGGTTCTGCATATCTGTGCCACTAACATTTATTGGTGCATACTTTGGTTTTAAGAAGAATGTAAGTTTATGGATGTTAACTTATTCAAATGAATTTCAGCTGTGGAAATTTAGCATATACCACCTTAAAAGATACAAGCATATCGTGTGCGATCTGGATTTCATAGAAATTGGTTGGATTCTTAGTTTGATTGCAATCATTCTTAAAATAATACTATTTGAGAGTGTGATGGAGAGGTTACAGAAATAAACTTAGATTTCAAAGTTTTATAATATAGTATGATACACATACATTGGAAAAGAAATGCTGATTTAACAATGAAAACAATTTTTGACATTGAAAATTATTTTATTTAGTTTTTTTAAACAACTATATTATATGTCTATTTTTTCTTATCAATAAGTGTTTTTCATTTATATTACTTAATCTAAGTAAGCCAAAACTGTGAATTAAGAAGTGAAGATGCAAGAAAAGTGACTGTAAAGTAGAAAGAGCATTTTTTTAATATGTAGTTTTGGAATAAATTTTTTACCCTTACCTGCTATTATTTGATTTTAAGGAGGGTTATAATCAAACTCAGTCCTCTCTCTTTTTTTCCTCTCTTCCTCTTTTTCCCTCCCCTCTGTCTGTCTTTCTTTACTTCTGCTGTCCCATTCTACCCCTCAGGCTAAGGGGAGAATGAGAATTTATCCTTCTTCCCCCATCAGTATCCTCTTCTGTGTACTCCTAGCTGTCCCTGATTCTTCTCTGAAAATACAAAGCCCACAAGATTAAAAGAAATAACACAGTATGCTTTGTGAGGGGGATACGGAATGCCCTGATAGAAACTATCATTACTTCATAATCTCCACTGTGCCTGCCACACCAGGCTACTAAGAGATTTTTCAATTCCTTGGTATTCTGTTTATGATTTTAAATATATATGTCATAAGTAGTAAAGTGACAGAGTTTGAAAAATATTTTAATTATATAATTTAAATAAGTATTTAAAATTCTAGAACTATGCCTGTTTAAAATTGGAAATATATGAGTATTTGTGAGAGAGATCATATGACTTGCAAAATCAAAAATGTTTATAATCTAGCACTTACAGAAAAAAAAGTTTACTGACCCCTGGGTTAGAAAACTAAATATTGTTAAAATTCAACTTGGATATATTTGATCTTTGGATTAAAAACACACCCCTTTAATAATTTGGATAAAAGGGGAAAATGTTCGGTTGTACAGACCAAAAAAAATTTTTTTGAAAATATAAAAATTGAAGAATAATGTCATGATTTTCTGCCTATATAAGTATATATCTACACATGAAATTATCTGCCCTATAGATTTTGTCAATGAAAATGATGTTTTAAACTTTGGTTTGTAACCACAAATTATATAGAGCTTTTTGAAGCTCTTTGCAGAAAAATTAATTTCTGTATCCATACATTTTTTGCTGAGAAGCTACATTCCAGTTGTTTTTATAATACCATTTAGTATGTTATAAAAGAATAATTGGGGTCATAAAGCTTCATTTAGCCATTCATTATCTTTTTTCATGTCTCAAGTCTTAGTAAAATTGAGCAATGTTAATAAAGTGATGTCACCCACTTCCAAATAAAAATACATTGACAAAATTTTCAGAACCATCTGTTTTATTAAAAGAATTTATTATTAAGAAGAAAAACCTAACTCTGTCTATTATTAACTATTATTTTCCAGGTACTATGTTAACATCTGTGTATTTCTTTCTTTGTCTACAGCCATTAGTTAGTAGGAAACAATGATAACTTGTTCTAGTAGACAGACTGAATACTGTATTTGTTGATGCCTGGTTCATTGCTTCTAAATACAAATTTCAGTTTGATGACTTAAGTAGATGCTTATTGCCATTAGTATCAGCATGAAAGCTGAGAAAAAGCAAACAAATGGTCTAGTACAAAGAATTTAAATAATGGATATATAGTTATGAATCTTTTACATTCTTTCTTTATTGAAGGCCATTGAACACCCTGTTAGAACCAATCAGATTCCACGTCAGATTCCTGAACAGTCATTCTACACAAAGCCATTGCCTGGTATTATTATGGGAGGAATTTTGCCTTTTGGATGCATCTTTATACAGCTTTTCTTCATTCTGAATAGTATTTGGTAAGCAAAGGACAAAGTCCTCTTTTATTCCTGTTGCCGTGATATATAATGTTAGCTTTCTCTTTTTGTTTATATGAATTACTGTTTGCATCTTATATGTGTAATTAGTCCTCCAGTCACCAGAAATCTTAAAGAGCTAAAGGTTATTTATCTTTTTCATGTGGGAAAAAGAATAATAGTAATAAAGTAATTAATTGAGGGCTTATTAATTCTTTCTCTTAATTCTTTTCACTCAATTCTCAGAACTCTGTGACATGGTTATTATCCCCATTTTACAGAAATGAAAATGAGGCTTTGGTGGTTAAGTAATTTGCCTGTGTCACACAGCTGCTTTATGACAGAAAATTAACCTAATGCTATCCAAACCCATATTCTCACAGAATATAACCTACAGCAGAGAGTAGATACTCTGAGTTCTTGATAAGAGGGAATTCAAGCAAGCATTGAAAGAGGGGTTGAGCCAGTTGACTTCGTAGTACTTTACAATCCCAAGATTTTTTCATTCTGTGATTTCTTGTTCTCATGGAAAAATTTGTAGTGTATTTTGAGCCACACTGTTAATCATATATAAGAAACCATATGTATCGAATGTAGTCTTTTCTTAGTTTGGCTCTGCCCCTCCATTAATTTTTTTCCATTAAATTTTTTATCAGATATATCTAAGCATATTTGAGTAAATAGGGGTTTCAGATTCTACCTGAGTAGGATGGTAAGATCCCAGGATATTGCCATATCCTTCCTTCCCCTGCCACGCTCCTAACCTCTATCACCAGTTAAACCTATTAGAATTTGTCTTGTTTGATGAATTTTAGGAGAAAAGCAAACGTTTCCCATTCTTTTACTATGTCAAAGAGAAAATAATTTCATCTTGATATGTTTGATTATAGGTCTCATCAGATGTATTACATGTTTGGCTTCCTTTTTCTGGTGTTTATCATTTTGGTTATTACATGTTCTGAAGCAACTATACTGCTTTGCTATTTCCACCTATGTGCAGAGGTATGTATTAGCAATATTCAGTTATATTAATTTGTAGACAGTATTTAAAATTTTGGCATAAGTTTGAACATTATTAATTGAAATATTTTCTGTAAGTATTTTATTATGATAAAATTTACCTGTATTCCTAAATCAAATGTAGGCCTTTATAGAGTTGAATTAAGATAGTATAGTATATTTATTTAGAACTTCTGTTAGGGACTTTAAAATGTTAATTTCCCAAGAATAGCACATTATAGATGGAGTTGTGCAGAATTTTCATTGTTGAGTTTTTGTCGTTGTTTTGTTTTGTTTTTGTTTTTCACATGGGCAGGCACTGGGAAGTGAACCTGGTCTCTGGCATGACAGGCAAGAATTCTGTCACTGAGCCACCATCACCCCATTGTTGAGTTTTTTAAATGTTTAACTTAATAATTAGCATTCTTTTTATAATGTAGATACTTCTAGACTGAAAATTTAGTTAAAATGAATGTTTTAAATGAAAAACTTCATTTAAAATTTTATTGATTACATTGCAACAAATTATATTCATAGCAACTTGCCAAAATGATGTCATCTCTATGTAATAGGTAGTATTGATTTTTAAAGATTTAGGTTGTATAAATCTTTTCTTTTATAGTTTTTTTTTCTTGAGATGAAATTCATGTAACATAAAGTTAACCATTTTAAAGTGAACAGTTCAGTGGCATAAATTTAATACTTTCACAGCACTGTGTAACCTCTACCTCTGTCTACTTCCAAAACATTTTTATCACTTCTGAATAAAACCATGTACCCATTAAGAAGTTACTCCCCGATTCCCAATCCCCCTCAGCCCTTGGCAATCCCCAGTCAGCTTTCTGTCACAATGGGTATACTTATTCTGTATATTTCATATAGATGGGAGCATGTAATATGTGACCTTTTGTGTTTGGCTTCTTTCATTTAGTATAGTGTTTTTTGTTTTTTTAATCCATCAAATTGCCCCTTTTTTATACTTTTTAAAATTTTTTTATTTTTTTAAAAAATAGAACAAACATTCTTATGATCATTCCTTTCTACATATATAATCAGTAATTCACAATATCGTCACATAGTTGCATATTCATCATCATGATCATTTCTTAGAACATTTGCGTCAATTCAAAAAAGGAAATAAAAAAACAGAAAAAAGTTCATACATACCATACTCCTTACCCCCCTCCCTTTCATTGATTAGTAGCATTTCAATCTCTATTTAACATTTGTTTCCCCTATTATTTATTTTTATTCCGTATGTTTTATTCATCTGTCAATAAGGTAGATAAAAGGAACATCTGACACAAGGTTTTCACAATCATACAGTTACATTGTGAAAGCTATATCATTATACAATTATCTTCAAGAAACATGGCTACTGGAACACAGCTCTACATTTTCAAGCAGTTCCCTCCAGCCTCACCATTACATTTTGACTAACAACGTGATACCTATTTAATGCGTAAAAATAACCTCCGGGATAACCTCTCAACTCTGTTTGGAATCTCTCAGCCATTGACATTTTATTTTATCCCTTTCGATCAAGAAGGTTTTCTCTATCCCTTGATGCCGAGTCTCGGCTCATTCTAGGATTTCTGTCCCACGTTGCCAGGAAGGTCCACATCCCTGGGAGTCATGTCCCACGTAGACAGGAGAGGGCAGTGAGTTTGCATGTTGTGTTGGCTGAAGAGAGGCCACATCTGAGCACCAAAAGGGATTCTCTGGGGGTGACTCTTAGGCCTAATTTTAAGTAGGCTTGACCTATCCTTTGTGAGGTTACGTTTCATATGAACAAACCCCAAGACTGGGGACTAAGCGTATTGCTTTGATTGTTAGTATAGTGTTTTTGAAGTTCATCTACATTATAGCATGTATCAGTACTTCATTCCTTTTTATGCCTGAATAATGTTACATTATATGTATATTCCATAATTTGCTTATCCATTCATCAGTTGATGGATATTTGGGCTTTTTTCCACCTTTTGACAATAGTAAATAGTGCTAGCATTATTATCAGTGTAAAGGTATTTGTTTGAGAACCTGTCTTCATTTCTTTTGGTTATCTCCTGAGGATTGGAATTACTAGATCCTGTGACAACTGTATATTTTACTTATTGAGGAACTAGTTAACTCTTTTGTACAGTGACTGAACCATTCTACATTCCAACCAGCAGTGTGGGTCCCAATATCTCTGCATCCTTACCAATACATCCTTGTCTGTTTTATTGATTATAGCCATCCTAGTGAGTGTGAGATACTGTCTCCCTGTGGTTTTAATTTGCATTTCCCTAATGACAAATAATGAGCATTTTATGTGCCTCTTGATCATTTCTATATCTTCTTTGGAGAAATGTCTGTTCAAACCCTTTGCCCATTTTTTAATTGGGTTTTTTGTCTTTTTGTTATTTGTCTTTTAGGGGTTCTTTGTGTATTCTGGATATTAAATTCTGATCAGATATGTACAGTTAGCAATTATTTTCTCCCATTCTGTAGGTTGTCTTTTTAGTTTTTTGATAATGTCCTTTAAGGAACAAAAGTTTTTAATTTTGGTTAAATTCAATTTATCTATTTTTTTTTCTTTTATTGCTCATGCTTTGGGTCGTATATCTAAGAATCCATCACCAAATCCAAAGATACCCCCCTGTGTTTTCTTCTGGGGGTTTTATGGTTTAAGCACTTATATTAGATTGTTGATCCCATTTTGAGTTAATTTTTGTATAATTAACGAAAACTGTGAGGTAGGCATCTAATTTCATTCTTTTGCCATGTGAATATCCAGTTTTCCCAGCACTGTTTGTTGAAAGTCTATTCTTTCCCCATTTAATATACTTGGTACCCTTGTCAAAAATCATTTGGCCATGATGTATTATAACATCTGTGTAAATGTAATAGAGGAATTAGTTTAGATTCTCAAATCTGTTTCATTTGTCTGTACTTCTATCCTTGTGCCAGTACCACACTGTTTTGATTACCATAACTTTTGTGGTAAGTTTTGAAGTCAAGAAATGAGAATCCTCCAATTTTGTTCTTTTTCTGCTAAGATGGTTTTGGCTATTTGGGACCCATATGCATTTTTCATTTCTGCAATAAAGGCCCCTGGAATTTTAGTAGGATTGCATTTGATCTGTAAATTGCTTTGGAGAGTATTACCATGTTAACAGTATTAAGTCTTCCAAATCATAAAACAGAGTATCTTTCCATTTATTTTATTTAGGTCTTCATTAATATCTTTCAACATTGTATTATAACTTTCAGTGTGCAAGTCTTTTACCTCCTTGGCTTAATTTATTCCTAGCATTTTTTTTTTTTTGGATGCTATTGTAAATGTAATTGTTTTCCTAATTTCTGTTTTTAATCCTTGCTGATGTAAAGTAACACAGCTGATTTTTGTGTGTTGGTCTTGTGTACTGTAACTATGCTGAATTCACTTTTTAGCTCTAGTAGTTTTTTTGTGGTCCTTTGGAATTTTCCTAAAATTGGTATGATTTTTCACGTTTCAAAAAGTTTGAGAGATAGTCCTATATTTTTTTCTTTTAGAAGATTTCCTGATAAAGCTGTAAGCCACTTTATATAAAACCAGGGAGAGCTGTTTTAATAACCTACCTTGTTTAAATTATATTAGTAATAACTGAGAATGAATTTCAACCACACCTTAATAGAATAATCTTCTTAAAATAGAGTTGATTGTACTTAAAATAAGTAATATCGATTTTGAACCCTGTAAGTAATTATTTCTATATGCTCCTCAAAGAAAGTAATCTTTCTTTGGGAAGCATAAATTTTGAAATGTAGCCTAATGCTTCATTATTCATAAACTATTTAGATTTTTCCACAGTTTATAAGATTTTTCCACAGATTTTAAACCAATTTTTAAGTGTCTGCACTAAAGATAGAAAGTGCTTCTTAGCCCCTTTAGTGAAGAGAGAGATATGCAAAGTTCAATAAGAGAAAGAAACTGGAATTGATAGCAAAAATTAGGTTTTGGAAGCTATTTCACTTAGCTGTCTTTGCTCAGTAACTTTACTCTGTGACCTGTTATCTATTATTTGGAAAGTAATTCTTGTTCTTTAATATTTTCTTTTCTAGGATTATCATTGGCAGTGGCGTTCCTTCCTTACCAGTGGCTTTACTGCAGTTTATTTCTTAATATATGCAGTACACTACTTCTTTTCAAAACTTCAAATCACAGGAACAGCGAGTACTATTTTGTACTTTGGTTACACTATGATAATGGTTTTGATCTTCTTTCTGTTTACAGGTAGGAATTGAAATGATTATTTTTAGTTAAATAACTTTTTAGTCAAATGATTATACATATTTTCCTTTTATGAAACCTGTGAAGGCTTCTACTACTTCAATGTCCCTGTATTTAGTCCTTATTACAACTAAGCACAGTTGGTCCACCCAGCCTGTGAGTTGAATATCAGTAAACTGCAGGTTATGAAATAGAAGGGAAGGCTAACAAGGGTTCATTGTTGGCTAAAAATGTAATGGATCTGAATCCCAGGGTTTCCCTTTTTTAACCTCTAAATGGAACACATAGTATTTCTTTTGCCCATTTCAGAAATAGGATAAAAAGCTATAGCCATCTAAGTTTAGAAGTAAGTAGAGATTGGGGAGGTGGAGGCTAGATGAGGTTGAGGATAAGGTATTATCAAGAACAGATAATTTTTTAAAAAGAAAGAAAGATAAGAATAGGGCACTCCTTATTGTAGAAGTTTTGAACTGAAAGTTTTTATCCCTACTTTAAACCTAATGGAATATAGTATATATTGTATTAGTATTTATTTATGTATATCTTCTCTGTTCAACTAGCTTTCTGTTTATGAGCCCTGTGAGTGCTTGGTAAATTATATGAAGTGATTGACTGAACTAAAAAAAGAAAATTGTTGAACTTTTGGGTCACAAAAAATTATTACACTAAATATGTATCTAAAATTTTACCTAAAATCAGCTTGCATACTATATGAGGAAATATAAGAGTCAAAAAGAAAAAAAAAACAATTCTTAAAGTTAAAACTGTTCTGATTTTTACTCTCCTTGTGACATTTAAGGGCGTGAGGTGGGGTCTTGATCTGCCGTTACTGCTATATCAGTGTCTAAAAGACTTCAGGCACTTATCTGATCTGTATTCTGGGTCATTGATCAGACATAATGGGGTGTGGGGGAAGAGGGGGTGAAGCATACTTTGGTGCTATATGATAGAATTATTTGAGTCCACAGCCACAAATCTTAGGAAATGGTCTGTACAACAGAAGTGGCCCAAGAAACAATGAATACTGCCTTTTGGTCATCTGTATCTGTGTCCATAAATGCATAAAAAATATTTAATTACTTGCCTATATACACACACAAAATAATGATCTTAGTGAATATCTGTTGTTTTTCTAGGTATATATGGTAAAGAAAATGATACTTAAACTTTATTGTTCTTGATTTTTAAGATGTCATATTTTCCCTCAGAGTAAAACAAATTTTGTTATCTAACTTCTGGTACCACATCAAATTGAATCAACCACTTAAGCTAATAAATTTTAGTATAATTTGGTTTGTCAGAAAGATAAGGGAATGTTGAGCCTTTAAATATATTGGATTTTTCTGAAGTGGAGTATGTCTCTATTTGCTTCAGAACTCCAAAATGACACCATTTTGTATAAAGTTAATCCATTTTCAAAACAAATGTTTCTATCACATAAGGAAAGTTTCCACTTTTAGTACATACACTATCTATCCCATATTAGAAACAAAATTAAGCGACTTAACTTTCTTAGGGTTGCAGAATGGCAATAAAATGTTTTTCTCATTAAAATATCTTCTGTCATCTTAAAATTCCTAAGCACAAACTTATTTAAATATATTCTCACCATTAGTTTTATGAAATTAACCACCAACTCTTTAAGGCCTTTAATAAAGCCTTTTCAGTTTCCAAAAGGTATGTTTGTCTCTCCTCTAAAACATTCACAGGCTCTTGCACATAGTAGGTATTTAGTGGGTGTTCAATGTGAAAGAATGTAATAAGTCTCCTGAATTAGACAATCTCCTTTAATATTTGTACTGTATATTACATTTGCAACAATTGTTTGGGGCTTTAATTATAAAATTTACACAGAGGATATGAATGTTATGTATTCTTCTATACATCTGCCTACCAAATTTTTCTGAAAAGATAATCTTGAAAAAAATGGTATCTATCAGTTTAATTTTAAATGTTAGGAAATTTCACAATTTTATATATATATATATCCTATTGCAAAATAGTCTCAGAATTCACTTATTAAATCTAAGCACAGTGTAGCATAAAAAGGAACCTCATTTGAAGTCATAAAAAATGTTCCATACTTATGTCTACTTGGCCATGAGACAGCTGCTTAATCTGTTTGTACCTTGTTTTTGCACATTCAAGATGTGTAATTTAGACTGGTGAAGTACCTGAAAATCAAGACATGTATTTTTTCATGAATTATCTCATTTACTGTTTACCCTAACAACCATGGAGGCAGCTAGGGCAGATAAATATATTTCTATTTAACAAGGTAAAGAAATGGACTTGGAGATGTCAGTTGACTTATCCAAGTTAGTAAATGACAGAGCTGGAACTGTAGTAGAGTTGGTATTCATTTCTCTGGTAACAAGAAGCCACTCATTTTTAGCTGTGATACATTTTTTGTTATTAGTCTAATTATATGACTTTTAACATTTTTAAAAATGTGTTATTTAATATTATTTTAATTCTTTAAAAACTGTTAACTTGCAAAAACTTTTGTTAGAAAATATTTTCATCTAATTATCCTATTTAGAGTTTTCATATCATACCTTGAAAAATGTTTAATAGAGATTTTCCATTTTGTGATAGGAAAATATCCTTAAATAGGACAGGAAAATTGATGTCATTTTCATTTCTAAATTTCAATATTTTACATCTAATTAGGAAAAATATGTTCTATAGAAAATTTGGGTAATTTTATTGCACAAACAGTTCTATCAATTTCTAAAAGAAATTTATTTTGACATGAATGTGTATTTTTCAGAGAAGTTTATAGACCTATGGTATATACTTGGTGGATAATAGTTTATAGTTCGTTTTTAGGGAACCAGCTATTTTAAGTTTGTATTTTTTGTAAATTATGAAACATTCTTTGAAAAATGGTTTATTTTTGTTTTTTCTTTTATAGGAACAATTGGCTTCTTTGCATGCTTTTGGTTTGTTACCAAAATATACAGTGTGGTGAAAGTTGACTGAAGAAAGCCCAGTGTGTCCAGTTAAAACAGAAATAAATTAAGTTCTTCATCAACAAAGACCTGTTTTTCTGACTACGTTGAGTTTTATCAGACTTATTGGCCTAGTATTCCTTCAGAAACAACGTAATTCTAAATACACCTCTTCCCATACACCTGTCTCCACAAAATGTGTTTTCACCACTAAAACATTTGTATTGTGATTTGATTAAGTATAATTTCCGTTGTTCTCAACAAAGAACATAAATTTGAATATTATGTGCATTTGTAAATACAATAGCTATAAAGTTTTCAGTACTTCAAATGGCAGAATAGAGGAGGCCATAATAAACAATACTGATGAAATGCAGGACAGTTCACTGTAAATAGAATTTTCTAGGCTTGGTAGGTGAAAAGAATTTTTTTTTATCATGGTAATTTGAAGGATGATTCCTATGATGTATTCATTGGATATGTGGCTTTAAAAAAAATCTTGTATTGGTTATAACTGTTCATATCTCCTTACTTTCCTGTGTTGACTTCATTATTCCCATGATATTGGCCTTTTAAACTATGTGCCTCTGAGTCTTTCAATTTATAAATTTGTTATCTTAATAAATATTGTAAAAACATCTTCAGTGCATGGTTACCTATTAATATATTGAAGGAGATTCTGTAAATACAAATGTATTTTCCAAGATTGTTTTTAAGTGCTTTATACTATTTTACCAGATTTTAACTGAATTTTGTTAATTTAACACTTTCTGAGTTTTGATCTGGATGACATTCCAGTCTTCTGGGCTTTGTAACAAATCTAAAATTTTTATTGATAGGCAGTAACAAAATATAGTCATGCATATCTAGCCAAATAATGAGGTAGGTGGGCCTTCTTACTACATTATCACTAAGAATTTTATACTTTTGACTTGCTTTTTCTGAACACAGCACTTTTAATTTTTTGAATCACTTTTTATAATTGATACATTGCAGTGGCTAGAAAGTCTTCATCTGTTCTTTATGATTACATTTTCTTAATTTGGATTTCACAATTTTATTTCTGAGAATTAAGAAATAAGTATTTCTGCTTCATATTCATTGACTAATAGAAATTCATTTATGTGGAATATAGAAATCAGGATGATTTCAGAGATGTTAATGTGCTTATATCTATGATAATATGCATTTGTAGTTTGGGAGCTGAATGCTTGCTGCTTATGAGAGCAAATCAGATACTGTCATTAAACTTACAACTAAAGCTACTAGCTGTTACATATTATGTTGCTGGGTTCTTACTGAATAATTTTATTTTGATAGCTTTTTTTTTTAATAACCAATGTAATTGCATACTGAAACCACTAGAGATATTATGTAAGGAGTTCTAGTTATTTTTACCCTTTCACACAGAGGATTTAAAATAGAAAAAGTCCTTTCAAATTTATTTCCTGTATCTCTTGCCGTGTATTTAATTCCATTAAGGTAACTTTGAGTTAGGCCAGTTGACTAAACAAAGGATTTTATTGAAATCCCTGATCTCCTGCACCAGGTTAGTTTTGTTAGTCTGATTAAGTTTCTTCAGATTTATTTTTCCTTCAGTGAACAATTGACCTGTATTTTTTGTCTTTATACTTTGAAGTAACCGTAATTGACGTTTAAACAACAGAAGCAATTGGGAAAATAAAGTAAAGGTATTAAAGGAAATGACTTAAAAAGAGAAAAATAGGAGAAAGAAAATGGTACAAAGGAAGGCAAGATAGGTGGTAAGAAGGGAAATGAAAAAAGTCAGCCTCTTTTCTCAGACTTTGATCATAACCGGCTTCAGGAATCAGTTGCCATGATTTGTTCAGGGTATTCTCCAGTGAAAAAGCACCCTGGCTAAATCATATTCAGGTGATTGGCTGGAATGTGTAGTTTTCCTTCCTTTGAATATACTCCCCGGGGGTGGGGGGGGAGGCAGTCGTGCTGCAGGGTGAAACATGGAAATTCGAGAACCCCAGGGAGAATTTTTTTCTATGAGCCATTTAACTGAAAATGGTGGTGAAAGAAAAGAACATACAAGTGAACACTGGGAGAGAAGTAGATTATTTTCCTGCCGAAGAAATATTAACAGGATTCATTCTTTGATGATTGAGTGTCTGCATGGGGTATTTCTAGAGATCTGTCCGAATTTGTAGTCCTAGTCCTGAACAGTTTTAAAGAAAATGGCCTTTTTTTTCAATCTGTTGTCCTTGCCCAAAACATCAAGAAGGTAGCCCAGGTTTTCATGCAGTACTGTGGATGCCGCGGGTCTCCCATGCTTCTTGTTCCACCTGTCTCTTCATCCCAAACTTATTTACAACTTAAATATTCTTCATTGGTTCTTAATTGGTTCCTCCTACGTATTCAGAATTCCCTTCTTCCATCTTCGCATTCATCGGTATTTTCTTCTACATTATTTTTCAGTAAGAAAAAAGTTAATATCTTTATTTAGAAAAAACAGTGAACACATTTCACACAAATTGATTAGGAAAAATATTGAGCCTTTACAAATGGGCAAAGGACATTACAGGTGTTTTTCAAACAAATCATACACAGAAATATTACTCACAAATCATATACAGAAAAATTTCTTTACTAAAAGAAATGGAAACTACAGAAAGTTACCAAGTAATTTAAAGAAGAAAATATCCCTTGCTGGTAAAGTGAGGTCAATTTGGTTTCTGATACATTGATGAGGCAACATACATTGGGATTGTCAAAACTCTTTGGAAGCAATTTGGCCCTGTGTATAAAGATGCTCCTGTGTTGTTGTTTTTTTTTTTAAATTAAAGAAAAAAAAATTAACAACATTTAGAAATCATTCCATTCTACATATGCAATCAGTAATTCTTAACATCATCACATAGATGCATGATCATCATTTCTTAGTACATTTGCATCGATTTAGGAAAAGAACTAGCAAAACAACAGAAAAAGATATGTTAATATAGAGAAAAAAATAAAAATAATAATAATAGTAAAAAAAAACAGACAAAAAAAAACCTATAGCTCAGATGCAGCTTCATTCAGTGTTTTAACAAGATTACTTTACAATTAGGTATTATTGTGCTGTCCATTTTTGAGTTTTTGTATCTAGTCCTGTTGCACAGTCTGTATCCCTTCAGCTCCAATTACCCATTATCTTACCCTGTTTCTAACTCCTGCTGGACTCTGTTACCAATGACATGTTCCAAGTTTATTCTCGAATGTCGGTTCACATCAGTGGGACCATACAGTATTTGTCCTTTAGTTTTTGGCTAGACTCACTCAGCATAATGTTCTCTAGGTCCATCCATGTTATTACATGCTTTGTAAGTTTATTCTGTCTTAAAGCTGCATAATATTCCATCGTATGTATATACCACAGTTTGTTTAGCCACTCATCTGTTGATGGACATTTTGGCTGTTTCCATCTCTTTGCAATTGTAAATAACGCTGCTATAAACATTGGTGTGCAAATGTCCGTTTGTGTCTTTGCCCTTAAGTCCTTTGAGTAGATACCTAGCAATGGTATTGCTCTCCTGTGTTTTTTTAATCTTTTTTTTTTTTTTTGTATGCTGTATGGTAGGGTCACATTTCATTCTTTTTCCATGTGAGTATCCCCTTATTGCAGCACCATTTGTTGAATTTTTTGTTTGTTTTTATTGGTTTCTTTGTTTGTTTGGAAAGTGCATGGGCCAGGGATTTTGTCTTTTATTCAAACTTACAGTCTCTAGTCCTGAGAAGTAATTGAAAATAATGGGCATAAAGATGTTCACTGTAGCATTATTTATGATTATTATGTTGAGAAATGGGACACTACATAGTTTCTGTATGCCCAACTTTCTTCCATGCTAACAAATTATATATATATAACCTCTTGATGTATTTCTCCCTTTTCTCCTTCATACTTGTCCTATCTGTCCTTGCCATCCTGACTTCTTGGAATTCTACTCAAAGTGATGCTGCTAAATTCTGCAGTGACTACCTAATCACCTTATCCAGTGGGTACTTTGCAGCCCCTAATTTACTAGGTCTTTATTGCACATGATACTCAGTATCTTCTTGAAACCTTATCCTTACGGCAGAAATCTCAAAGTCTGGAATGCGAACCCCCAGCAGGATCCCAAGAAGATTGTTACAAACATGTCCTGACTCTAGACATGTATTCTGAAGTGCCTTAAAATAGAAGGCACTGTGCTATTCTAGTTCTTTTTGTCCTAAATCTATGACTTTGTCAAAGTCTCCTTTGCAAGTACCCTCCTCTGCCCACCCACTAAGAGTTATTTTTCCACCCTATTCCATCTTTGGCCTCCTTGACACTTGATGTTCTCTATCCAATGTCATACTCTTATTTTTATAACCATTATCTGTGTCTCCAGCTATAGCTAACTGCTTATTGAATATCACCTAGGTGTTCCTCGGGAACCTCAAGTTCATGTACAAAAGTAAATTTTACTATCTTTCCAGCCAGCAAACGTGCCCCTCATCCTGGATTCTCCATCTCAATAGGAGCCAATCAACTACTCATTCACCTGAGCTGGAAACTCCGATGTCATCCTGGGTACCTAGTCAGGTTTTGTGCGTTTGACCTCCAAAGTCCTTTAAATCCATTGCTTCCTCTCTGCCCCCTCCACACCTGGGGCCTGCATTGTTACCTCCTCTGGGTGACTGCAGCAGACTTCTGGTTGTTCTTCCTGTTCTTGAATGCTTCTGTGCAGTAAAACCTACAGGCAATGCAGAGTGATGAATGTAAAGCAGTCAAAACTGCACCTCTATTCCCTCTCCATAATATGTTATTTCCACACCAAACCGTTTGCTCATGTTGTCTCAAACTTAGGAAATTAGGAAAAGCTTCCCCAGAGGTTTAATAAAACAGCATAGTGGACTTCTGGGAGGATGGCAGAATAGGATAGGCCAAGTTCATCCCTGCTCTGGGGAACAGGTAAAGAAGTGACAGAAAAATAACCAAGTTAGCAGTTCCTACGTGCAAATAACCTGAGAGGGTCTTCTACACTATTTAGGGAGGTCCTAGATGAAAAAGGTGAGAAATTAAGATGCAGGGAACCAGAGACCATCCAGCTAATACAAAGAGCTCAACGTACCCCTATCCAAATGGAGGCCTAGACCTCTCAGGAGTGCACAGACAGGTGGGGATGAGAAAGTAAGCCAAGCTGCACTTCTTGAACATACTGTGCCCATGCAACCCCCTGCAATGAGTGCCCCACACCTCAAGCCTCATACATTCAAACCACACATACTTGGCACCTCCTGCAATCTAGCCTCCCATCTTTTCCCATACAACAGGCACTTGATCCCTGCCCCTCTGGGCACCTCAATCCACCCCCCCAAACACACGGGCACATATGTGCCCAACCCCAAGCCCCTTGCATACCTGCATCCCAGCCCCACCCCTTGTCCTGCACCCACCACACCCCATGCATGTATACACATGCATCCCAACCCCCAGCCCCTTCACCCCACCCGCTCTGCCCTGCGAACATGCAACAGCAACCCACACCCATGCATCACCTCCCTGCATTGTGACCCTCATAGAAACCATGGAGGCTATAAGACAGTGGGATGATATATTTAAATTACTAAAAGAGAAAAGAACTGCCAACCAAGAATTCTATATCCAGCAAAATTATCCTTCATAACTGAGGGGGAAATTAAAACATTTTCAGACAAAAAATCACTGAGAGAATTTGTGACTAAGAGACCGGCTCTGCAAGAAATGCTAAAGGGAGTACTAGAGACAGATACGAAAAGAAAGAGAGAGGTGTGGAGAGGGGTGTAGAAATGAAGACTATAAGTAAAGGTAAAAAGAAGAAAAATTAGTTTTGACATATAAAATCCAAAAGGCAAAAGGGTAGAAGAAAGTACTACCCATACAATAATACCACTAAATGTTAATGGATTAAACTTCCCAATCAAAAGACATAGACTGGGAGAATGGATTTAAAAAACAGGATCTTTCTATATGCTGTCTACAGGAAACACATCTTAGACTCAAGGATAAACATAGGTTGAAAGTGAAAGGTTGGGAAAAGATATTTCATGCAAATGACAATCATAAAAGAGCAGAAGTAGCTATACTAATATCCAACAAGTTAGACTTCAAATGTAAAACAATTAAAAGAGACAAAGAGGGACACTGTATTAATAAAAGGAACAATTCAACAAGAAGAAATAACAATCATAAATATTTATGCACTGAGCCAAAATGCTCCAAAATACATGAGACAAACACTGAAAATAGAAATAGACACATCTACCATAATAGTTGGAGACTTCAATTCCCCACTCTCATCAATGGACAGAACATCTAGACAGAAGATCAATAAAGAAACAGAATTTGAATAATACCATCCATGAGCTAGACTTAACAGACATTTATAGAACATTACACCGTGCAACAGTAGGATACAACTTTTTCTCAAATGCTCATGGATCATTCTCAAGGATAGGTCATATGCTGGGTCACAAAGCAAGTCTCAATAAATTAAAAAATGATTGAAATCATACAGAACACTTTCTCATATAAAGGAATGAAGTTGGAAATCAAAAATAGACAGAGTGCCAGAAAATTCACAAACATGGAGGGTCAACATCACACTCTTAAACAACCAATGGTTCAAGGAAGAAATTACAACAGAAATCAGTAAATATCTCGAGGCAAATGAAAATGAAAACACAACATATCAAAACTTATGGGATGCAGCAAAGGCAGTGTGAAGAGGGAAATTTATTGCCCTAAATGCCTATATCAAAAAAGAAGAAAGAGCAAAAATCGAGGAATTAGCTATCCACTTGGAAGAACTAGAGAAAGAACAGCAAGCTAACCCCAAAGCAAGCAAAGGGAAAGAAATAATGAAGATTAGAGCTAGAAATAAATGAAATTGAGAACATGAAAACAATTGAGAAAATCAACAAAACCAGAAGTTGGTTCTATGAGAAAATCAATAAGATTGATGGGCCCTTAGCAAGATTGACAAGAAGAAGAGAGAGGATGCAAATAAATAAAATCAGAAATGGAAGAAGAGACATAACCGCTGACCCCACAGAAATAAAGGAAGTAATGAGAGGATACTATGAACAACTTTATGCTAATAAACCTGATAATGTAGATGAAATGGACAACTTCCTATAAAGGTATGAACAACCAACATTGACTCGAGAAGAAATAGATGACCTCAACAAACCAATCATAAGTAAAGAAATTGAATGAGTCGTTAAGAAGCTCCCCAAAGAGAAAAGTCCAGGACCAGATGTTTCCACATGTGAATTCTAGGAAACGTTCCAGAAAGTATTAGTACCAATCCTGCTCAAACTCTTCAAAAATATTGAAGAGGAGGGAAGCTACCTAACTCATTCTATGAAGCCAACATCACCCTCATACCAAAACCAGGCAAAGATATTATAAAAAAAGAAAACTACAGACCAATCTCTCTAATGAATATAGATGCAAAAATCCTCAACAAAATTCCACCAAACCAAATCCAGCATCACATTAAAATAATTGTACACCAAGTAGGATTCATCCCAGGTATGCCAGGATGGTTCAACCTAAGAAAATCAATTAATGTAATATACCATATCAACGAATCAAAGCAGAAAAACCACATGATCATCTAGATTGATGCAGAGAAGGCATTTGACAAAATTCAACATCCTTTCCTGTGAAAACACTTCAAAGGATAGGAATACAAGGGAACTTCCTCAACATAATAAAGGGAATATATGAAAAACCCACAGCTAACATCATCCTCAATGGGGAAAAACTGAAATCTTTCCCCCTAAGACCAGGAAGAAGACAAGGATGTCCACTATCACCACTATTATTCAGCATTGTGTTGGAAGTTCTAGCCAGAGCAATTAGACAAGAAAAAGAAATACAAGGCATCAAAATTGGAAAGGAAGAAGTAAAACTCTCACTGCTTGCAAATGATATGATACTATATGTCAAAAACCCCGAAAAAGCCACAGCAAAACTACTAGAGCTAATAAGTGAGTACAGCAAAGTGGCAGGTTACAAGATCAACACTCAAAAATCTGTAGTGTTTCTATATACTAGTAATGAACAATCTGAGGGGGGAAACAAGAAAAGAATTCCATTTACAATTGCAACAAAAAGAATGAAATATTTAGGAATAACTTTAACTAAAGAGACAAAAGACATATACAGGGAAAACTACAAGAAATTGTTAAAAGAAATCACAGAAGACCTAAATAAATGGAAGGGCATGCCGTGTTCATGGATTGGAAGACTAAATATAGTTAAGATGTCAATTCTACTTAAACTGATTTACAGATTCAATGCAATACCAATTAAAATCCCAAAAACTTACTTTTCAGAAATAAAAAAATGGATAACCAAATTTATCTGGAAGGGCAGTGTGCCGCGAACAGCTAAAAGTATCCTGAGAAAGAAAAATGAAGTCGGAGGTCTCATGCTACCTTACTTTAAGGTGTATTGTAGTGGTCAAAACAGCATGGTACTGGCATAAAGACAGATATACTAACCAATGGAATCAAATGGAGTGTTCAGATATAAACCCTCTCATCTATGGAAATTTGATCTTTGATAAGGCAGTCAAACTAACTCACCTGGGACAGAATAGTCTCTTCAATAAATTGTGCCTAGAGAACTTGACATTCATATGCAAAAGAATGAAAGAGGATCCATATCTCACACCCTATAAAAAATTAACTCAAAATGGATCGAAGACCTAAACATTAGATCTAAGACCATAAAACTGTTAGAAGATAATGTAGGGAAATATCTTATAAATCTTATAATAGGAGGCAATTTCCTAGACCTTACACCCAAAGCACAAGCATTGAAGAAATAAATAAATGGGAACTCCTCAAATTTAAACACTTTTGTGCATTAAAGAACTTCGTCAAGAAAGTAAAAAGACAGCCCTACACAATGGGAGACAATATTTGGAAATGATAAATCAGATAAAGGTCTAGTATCTAGAATATATAAAGAGATTGTTCAACTCAACAACAAAAACACAGACAACTCAATTACAAAATAGGCAAAAGACTTGAACAGACATTTCTCAGAAGAGAAAATACAAATGGCCAAAAGGCACATGAAAAGATGCTCAACTTCCCTGGCTATTAGGGAAATGCAAATCAAAACCACAATGAGATATCTCACACCCACCAGAATGGCCATTATCAATAAAACAGAAAACAACAAGTGCTGGAGAGGATGTGGAGAAAGAGGTACACTATCCACTATTGGTGGAACTGTCAAATGGTACAACGGCTGTGGAAGGCAGTTTGGCGGGTCCTCAGGAAGCTAAGTATAGAATTGCCATATGACCCAGCAATACCATTGCTAGGTATCTACTCAGAGGACATGAGGGCAAGAACACAAATGGACATTTGCACACCAATGTTTATAGCAGCATTATTTACAGTTGTGCAGAGATGGAAACAGCCAAAATGTCCATCAACAGATGAGTGGCTAAACAAGCTGTGGTGTATATATACAATGGAATATTATGCAGCTGTAAGACAGAATAAAGTTATGAAGTATGTAACAACAAGGATGGACCTTAAGGATATTATGCTGAGTGAGATTAGCCAGAAACAAAAGGACAAATACTGTGTGCTCTCACTGATATGAGCTGACATTAGTGAATAAACTTGGAGAATTTAATTGATAACAGACACCATCAGGAGATAGAAATAGGGTAAGCTATTGGGTAATTACAGCTGAAGGGATGCAGATTGAGCAACAGGACTGGTCGTAATAATTCAGAAGTGAATAGCACAATGCTACCTAACTATAATACAAAAATGTTAGAACAGTGAATGAAGCTGAATGTGAGAATGATAGAGGGAGGAGGGTTGGGGGCACTAACGAAATCAGAAAGAAAGATAGACAATAAAGACTGAGATGGTATAATCTAGGAATGCCTAAAATGTATAATGATAGTGACTAAATGTACAAATTTAAAAATGTTTTTGCATGAGGAAGAACAAAGGAATGTCAATATTACAGGGTGTTGAAAATAGATGGTAATTAATATTTAAAAATTTTAACTTATGTGTGAGACTAAAGCAAAAAATCTTTATTTGGTACAAAATTTGTTTATTTATTTATTTATGGGCAGGCACCGGGAATCAAACCCGGGTCCTCTGGCATCACAGGCAAGCATTCCTGCCTGCTGAGCCACTGTGGCCCACCCCAAAATTTATATTTTGACTAGTGCAGTTCCTATTATAACTTATGTGGACAGCGTAATTGAACACCATAAGTACATGGAACCTTTGTTAGGGCATAAGATTTTGTAGGTTTGTCAAGAGTGATGCCCCAGAGGAGGGGCCAAGATGGCGGCTTAGCAATGTGCACGTTTTAGTTCATCCTCCAGAACAACCACTAAATAACCATAAACAGTACAGAACAACTCCTAGAGCCACGTCAGTGACTGGACACACAGCATACCCCAGTCTGGACCAGCTGGATCAGCTGCAAGCCTCCCCAAAACCATGAATTCCCCAAGCCGCAGCGGTTGGTGGCCGGCGGCCAGCGCCCCTCCCCCACAGGTGGCTTCCCAGAGGGAAAGGAAAGAGACTCTAAACCTGGTCAAGGCAGAGGTCGCTCATTGGGCTCACAGAAAAAGAGGAAAGGGGAGGAAATGGAGGTTTTAGTGCCTGTGTTTCTATGGAGACTTGGCAGCCTCTGGATTCAGCAATGGGAGTTCTCTGGCTGCAACTGCCCCAGGCATAGGCAGAAACGGCTGTTTTCAGGGCTGTCTCCGACCTGCGCGTTCCCCAGGGGAGGGTGAAGCCCAACTCAGGTGGAATCCCTCTCTCAAGGAATTCAGACTCCACGGCTTGGCAATTTGAAGCCATTAAAACCAGCCTAAAACCTCTCCTCCATCTCCACCACGCCCTCAGCAGGGAAAGTCTTCCAAAGTTAAAAGTGCCGCAACATCTTTTGCTGGTGCGCAACATCCTGCCACCTACTGGGCAGGATAAGAAAAACAGAACCCAGAGACTTCACAGGAAAGTCTTTTAACCTGCTGGGTCTCTCCCTCAGGGAAAACTGACACAGGTGACTCCTTCCCCCTGATAGGAGGCCATTTTAGTCCAGGAAAACCCGGCTGGAGTCTATAATACCTATGTAGACCCTCCTAAGGGTGGGGAGGGAAAAGGCACCATACAAGCAGGGCAAGAAACAAGAAAACAAGAACTGAAAACTTACCCTCTGTTAAACAAAACCTAAGCTAGAGGTCCAGAAAAAGCTGAACTGAAGATAAAAGAACAGGTAGATAACAAATTCATCTAGCAAGAAAACCCGAGGTAAGAGAAGTGAAAGCAATCTCCAGAATAAACTAATTAAGGTAATTAAATGTCTAGATGCCAGCAAAAAATAACAAATCACACTAGGAAAATTGAAGATATGGCCCAGTCAATGGAACAAACCAATAGTTCAAATGAGATACAAGAGCTGAAACAACTAATTGGGAATGTACAAACAGACATGAAAAACCTCATCAAAAACCAAATCAATGAATTGAGGGAGGACATGAAGAAAGCAAGGAATGAACAAAAAGAAGAAATGGAAAGTCTGAAAAAACAAATCACGGAACTTATGGGGATGAAAGTTACAGTAAAGGAGATAAAAAAAAAACAATGGAAACTTACAATGGTAGATTTCAAGAGACAGAGGTTAGGATTAGTGAACTGGAGGATGGAACATCTGGAATCTGACAAGATACAGAAACTATAGGAAAAAAATGGAAAAATATGAGCAGGGACTCAGAGAACTGAATGATAATATGAACCGCACAAATATACATGTTGTGGGTGTCCCAGAAGGAAAAGAGAAGAGAAACGGAGGAGAAAAACTACTGGAAGAAATTACCACTGAAAATTTCCCAACTCTTATGAAAGACCTAAAATTACAGATCCAAGAAGTGCAGCGTACCCCAAAGAGAATAGATCCAAATAGACGTTCTCCAAGACATTTACTAATCAGAATGTCAGAGATCAAAGAGAAAGAGAGGATCTTGAAAGCAGCAAGAGAAAAGCAGTCCATCACATACAAGGGAAACCCAATAAGAACATGTGTAGATTTCTCAGCAGAAACCATGGAGGCGAGAAGACAGTGGGATGATATATTTAAATTACTAAAAGACAAAAACTGCCAACCAAGAATTCTATACCCAGCAAAACTGTTCTTCAAAAATGAAGGAGAAATTAAAGCATTTTCGACAAAAAAAATCAGTGAGAGAATTTGTGACCAAGAGACCAGATCTGCAAGAAATACTAAAGGGAGCACTAGAGATAGATACGAAAAGACAGAGAGAGAGGTGTGGAGAAGAGTGTAGAAAGAAGGAAAATTAGATATGACATATAAAATACAAAAGGCAAAACGGTAGAGGAACGTACTAACCAAACAGTAATAACACTAAATGTTAAGGGATTGAACTCCCCAATCAAAAGACATAGACTGGCAGAATGGATTAAAGAACATGATCCTTCTATATGCTGTCTACAGGAAACTCATCTTAGACCCAAAGATAGTCATAGGTTGAAAGTGAAAGGTTGGGAAAAGATATTTCATGCAAATAACAACCAGAAAAGAGCAGGAGTAGCTATACTAATATCCAACAAATTAGACTTCAAATGTAAAACAGTTAAAAGAGACAAAGAAGGATACTATGTACTAATAAAAGGAACAATTCAACATGAAGACATAACAATCATGAATATTTATGCACAAAACCAGAATGTCCCAAAATACATGAGGCAAACACTGCAAACACTGAAAAGGGAAATAGACACATCTACCATAATAGTTGGAGACTTCAATTCACCACTCTCATCAATGGACAGAACATCTAGACAGAGGATCAATAAAGAAATAGAGAATGTGAATATTACAGTAAATGAGCTATACTTAACAGTCATTTATAGGACATTACACCCCACAACAGCAGGATACACCTTTTTCTCAAGTGCTCATGGATGATTCTCAAAGATAGACCATATGCTGGGACACAAAGCAAGTCTCAACAAATTTAAAAAGATTGAAATCACACAAAACACTTTCTCAGACCGTAAGGGAATGAAGTTGGAAATCAATAATAGGCAAACCACCAGAAAATTCACAAATATGTGCAGGCTCAACAACACATTCTTAAACAACCAGTGGGTCAAGGAAGAAATTACAACAGAAATCAGCAAATATCTCGAGGCAAATGAAAATGAAAACACAGCATACCAAAACTTATGGGATACAGCAAAGGCAGTGTGAAGAGGGAAATTTATTGCCTTAAATGCCTATATCAAAAAGAAGAAAGGGCAAAAATACAGGAATTAACTGTCCACTTGGAAGAACTGGAGAAAGAACAGCAAACTAACCCCAAAGCAAGCAAAAGGAAAGAAATAACAAAGATTAGAGCAGAAATAAATGAAATTGAGAACATGAAAACAATTGAGAAAATCAATAAAACCAGAAGTTGGTTCTATGAGAAAATCAATAAGACTGATGGGTACTTAGCAAGATTGACAAAAAGAAAAACAGAGAGGATGCAAATAAATAAGATCAGAAATGGAAGAGGAGACATAACCACTGACCCCACAGAAATAAAGGAGGTAATAACACGATACTATGAACAACTTTATGCCAATAAATACACCAATGTAGATGAAATGGACAACTTCCTAGAAAGGCATGAGCAACCAAATTTGACTTAAGTGAAATAGATGACCTCAACGAACCAATCACAAGAAAAGAAATTGAATGAGTCATTAAAAAGCTTCCCAAAAAGAAAACTCCAGGACCAGACGGCTTCACATGTGAATTCTACCAAAATTCCAGAAAGATTTAGTACCAATCCTGCTCAAACTTTTCAAAAAAACTGAAGTGGAGGGAAAGCTACCTAATTCATTCTATGAAGCCAACATCACCCTCATACCAAAACCAGGCAAAGATATTACAAAAAAAGAAAACTACAGGCCAATCTCTCTAATGAATACAGATGCAAAAATCCTCAATAAAATTCTAGCAAATTGAATCCAACAACACATTAAAACAATTATACATCATGACCAAGTAGGATTCATCCCAGGTATGCAAGGATGATTCAACACAAGAAAATCAATTAATGTAATACACCATATCAACAAATCAAACAGAAAAATCACATGATCATCTCAATTGATGCAGAGAAGGCATTTGACAAAATTCAACATCCTTTCCTGTTGAAAACACTTCAAAGGATAAGAATACAAGAGAATTTCCTTAAAATGATAAAGGGAATATATGAAAAACCCACAGCTAATATCGTCCTCAACGGGGAAAAACTGAAAACTTTCCCCCTAAGATCAGGAAGAAGACAAGGATGTCCACTACCACAACTGTTATTCAGCATTGTGTTGAGAGTTCTAGCCAGAACAATTAAACAAGAAAAAGAAATACAAGGCATCAAAATTGGAAAGGAAGAAGTAAAACTATCACTGTTTGCAGATGATATGATACTATATGTCGAAAACCCTGAAAAATCCACAGCAAAACTACTAGAGCTAATAAGTGAGTACAGCAAAGTGGCAGGTTACAAGAATAACACTCAAAAATCTGTAGTGTTTCTATACACTAGTAATGAACAATCTGAGGGGGAATCAAGAAAAGAATTCCATTTACAATTGCAACTAAAAGAATGAAATATATAGGAATAAATTTAACTAAAGAGACAAAAGACCTATACAAAGAAAACTACAAGAAACTGTTAAAAGAAATCACAGAAGACCTAAATAGATGGAAGGACATACTGTGTTCATGGATTGGAAGACTAAATATAGTTAAGATGTCAATTCTACCTAAATTGATTTACAGATTCAACGCAATACCAATCAAAATCCCAACAACTTATTTTTCAGAAATAGAAAAACCAATAAGCAAATTTATCTGGAAGGGCAGAGTGCCCCAAATTGCTAAAAGTATCTTGAGGAAAAAAACGTACTGGAGGTCTCACACTGCCTGATTTTTTTTTTTATTTTTTTTTTATTAATTAACGGAAAAAAGAAATTAACCCAACATTTAGAAATCATACCATTCTGCATATGCAATCAGTAATTCTTAACATCATCACATAGATGCATGATCATCGTTTCTTAGTACATTTGCATCGGTTTAGAAGAACTAGCAACACAACTGAAAAAGATATAGAATGTTAATATAGAGAAAAAAATAAAAGTAATAATAGTAAAAAACAAAACAAAACAAAAACCTATAGCTCAGATGCAGCTTCATTCAGTGTTTTAACATGATTACTTTACAATTAGGTCTTATTGTGCTGTCCATTTTTGAGTTTTTGTATCTAGTCCTGTTGCACAGTCTGTATCCCTTCAGCTCCAATTACCCATTATCTTACCCTGTTTCTAACTCCTGCTGTACTCTGTTACCAATGACATATTCCAAGTTTATTCTCGTATGTCGATTCACATCATTGGGACCATACAGTATTTGTCTTTTAGTTTTTGGCTAGACTCACTCAGCATAATGTTCTCTAGGTCCATCCAAGTTATTACATGCTTCATAAGTTTATCCTGTCTTAAAGCTGCATAATATTCCATCGTATGTATATACCACAGTTTGTTTAGCCACTCATCTGTTGATGGTCATTTTGGCTGTTTCCGTCTCCTTGCAATTGTAAATAATGCTGCTATAAACATTGGTGTGCAAAAATCCGTTTGTGTCTTTGCCCTTATGTCCTCTGAGTAGATACCTAGCAATGGTATTGCTGGGTCATATGGCAATTCTATATTCAGCTTTTTGAGGAACCGCCAAACTCCCTTCCACAGTGGTTGCACCATTGACATTCCCACCAACAGTGGATAAGTGAGCCTCTTTCACCGCATCCTCTCCAGCACTTGTCATTTTCTGTTTTGTTGATAATGGCCATTCTGGTGGGTGTGAGATGATATCTCATTGTGGTTTTGATTTGCATTTCTCTAATGGCCAGGGACATTGAGCATCTCTTCATGTGCCTCTTGGCCATCCGTATTTCCTCTTCTGAGAGGTGTCTGTTCAAGTCTTTTTCCCATTTTGTAATTGGGTTGGCTGTCTTTTTGTTGTTGAGTTGAACAATCTCTTTATAAATTCTGGATACTAGACCTTTATCTGGTATGTCATTTCCAAATATTGTCTCCCATTGTGTAGGCTGTCTTTCTACTTTCTTGATGAAGTTCTTTGATGCACAAAAGTGTTTAGTTTTGAGGAGTTCCCATTTATTTATTTCCTTCTTCAGTGCTCTTGCTTTAGGTTTAAGGTCCATAAAACCGCCTCCAATTGTAAGTTTCATAAGATATCTCCCTATATTTTCCTCTAACTGTTTTATGGTCTTAGACCTAATGCTTAGATCTTTGATCCATTTTGAGTTAACTTTTGTATAGGGTGTGAGATATGGGTCTTCCTTCATTCTTTGCATATGGATATCCAGTTCTCCAGGCACCATTTATTGAAGAGACTATTCTGCCCCAGGTGAGTTGACTTGACTGCCTTATCAAAGATCAAATGTCCATAGATGAGAGGGTCTATATCTGAGCACTCTATTCAATTCCATTGGTCGATATATCTATCTTTATGCCAATACCATGCTGTTTTGACCACTGTGGCTTCATAATATGCCTTAAAGTCAGGCAGCACAAGACCTCCGGCTTCGTTTTTTTTCCTCAAGATGTTTTTAGCAATTTGGGGCACCCTGCCCTTCCAGATAAATTTGCTTATTGGTTTTTCTATTTCTGAAAAATAAGTTGTTGGGATTTTGATTGGTATTGCATTGAATCTGTAAATCAAGTTAGGTAGGATTGACATCTTAACTATATTTAGTCTTCCAATCCATGAACACGGTATGCCCTTCCATCTATTTAGGTCTTCTGTGATTTCTTTTAACAGTTTTTTGTAGTTTTCTTTATATATGTTTTTTGTCTCTTTAGTTAAATTTATTCCTAAGTATTTTATTCTTTTAGTTGCAATTGTAAATGGGATTTGTTTCTTGATTTCCCCCTCAGCTTGTTCATTACTAGTGTAAAGAAATGCTACAGATTTTTGAATGTTGATCTTGTAACCTGCTACTTTGCTGTACTCATTTATTAGCTCTAGTAATTTTGTTGTAGATTTTTCCGGGCTTTCAACGTATAGTATCATATCGTCTGCAAACAGTGATAGTTTTACTTCTTCCTTTCCAATTTTGATGCCTTGTACTTCTTTTTCTTGTCTAATTGCTCTGGTTAGAACCTCCAACACAATGTTGAATAATAGTTGTGATAGTGACATCCTTGTCTTGTTCCTGATCTTAGGGGGAAAGTTTTCAATTTTTCCCCATTGAGGATGATATTAGCTGTGGGTTTTTCATATATTCCCTCTATCATTTTAAGGAAGTTCCCTTGTATTCCTATCTTTTGAAGTGTTTTCAACAGGAAAGGATGTTGAATCTTGTCAAATGCCTTCTCTGCATCAATTGAGATGATCATGTGATTTTCCTGCTTTGATTTGTTGATATGGTGTATTACATTAATTGATTTTCTTATGTCGAACCATCCTTGCATACCTGGGATGAATCCTACTTGGTCATGATGTATAATTCTTTTAATGTGTTGTTGGATACGATTTGCTAGAATTTTATTGAGGATTTTTGCATCTATATTCATTAGAGAGATTGGCCTTTAGTTTTCTTTTTTTGTAACATCTTTGCCTGGTTTTGGTATGAGGGAGATGTTGGCTTTGTAAAATGAATTAGGTAGTTTTCCCTCCACTTCGATTATTTTGAAGAGTTTGAGGAGAGTTGGTACTAATTCTTTCTGGAACGTTTGATAGAATTCACATGTGAAGCCGTCTGGTCCTGGACTTTTCTTTTTAGGAAGCTTTTGAATGACTAATTCAATTTCTTTACTTGTGATTGGTTTGTTGAGGTCATCTATGTCTTCTTGAGTCAAAATTGGTTGTTCATGTCTTTCCAGGAACCCGTCCATTTCATCTAAATTGTTGTATTTATTAGCGTAAAGTTGTTCATAGTATCGTGTTATTACCTCCTTTATTTCTGTGAGGTCAGTAGTTATGTCTCCTCTTACATTTCTGATCTTATTTATTTGCATCCTCTCTCTTCTTCTTTTTGTCAATCTTGCTAAGGGCCCATCAATCTTGTTGATTTTCTCATAGAACCAACTTCTGGTCTTATTGATTTTCTCTATTGTTTTCATGTTTTCAATTTCATTTATTTCTGCTCTAACCTTTGTTATTTCTTTCCTTTTGCTTGCTTTGGGATTAGTTTGCTGTTCTTTCTCCAGTTCTTCCAAGTGGACAGTCAATTCCTGCACTTTTGCCTTTTCTTCTTTTCTGATATAGGCATTTAGGGCAATAAATTTCCCTGTTAGCACTGCCTTTGCTGCGTCCCATAAGTTTTGATATGTTGTGTTTTCATTTTCATTCGCCTCGAGGTATTTACTAATTTCTCTTGCAATTTCTTCTTTGACCCACTCATTGTTTAAGAGTGTGTTGTTGAGCCTCCACGTATTTGTGAATTTTCTGTCACTCCGCCTATTATTGATTTCCAACTTCTTTCCTTTATGATCCGAGAAAGTGTTGTGTATGATTTCAATCTTTTTAAATTTGTTAAGACTTGCTTTGTGACCCAGCATATGGTCTATCTTTGAGAATGATCCATGAGCACTTGAGAAAAAGGTGTATCCTGCTGTTGGGGATATAATGTCCTATAAATGTCTGTTAAGTCTAGCTCATTTATAGTAATATTCAGATTCTCTATTTCTTTATTGATCCTCTGTCTAGATGTTCTGTCCATTGATGAGAGTGGGGAATTGAAGTCTCCAACTATTATGGTATATGAGTCTATTTCCCTTTTCAGTGTTTGCAGTGTATTCCTCACGTATTTTGGGGCATTCTGGTTCGGTGCGTAAATATTTATGATTGTTATGTCTTCTTGTTTAATTGTTCCTTTTATTAATATATAGTGTCCTTCTTTGTCTCTTTTAACTGTTTTACATTTGAAGTCTAATTTGTTGGGTATTAGTATAGCCACTCCTGCTCTTTTCTGGTTGTTATTTGCATGAAATATCTTTTCCCAACCTTTCACTTTCAACGTATGTTTATTTTTGGGTCTAAGATGTGTTTCCTGTAGACAGCATATAGAAAGATCCTGTTTTTTAATCCATTCTGCCAATCTATGTCTTTTGATTGGGGAATTCAGTCCTTTAACATTTAGTGTTGTTACTGTTTGGATAATATTTTTCTCTAACATTTTGCCTTTTGTATTATATATATCATATCTGATTTTCCTTCTTTCTACACTCTTCTCCATATCTCTCTCTTCTTTTTGTATCTGACTCTAGTGCTCCCTTTAGTATTTCTTGCAGAGCTGGTCTCTTGGTCACAAATTCTCTCAGTGACTTTTTGTCTGAGAATGTTTTAATTTCTCCCTCATTTTTGAAGGACAAGTTTGCTGGATATAGGAGTCTTGGTTGGCAGTTTTTCTCTTTTAGTAACTTAAATATATCACCCCACTGTCTTCTAGCTTCCATGGTTTCTGCTGAGAAATCTACATATAGTCTTATTGGGTTTCCCTTGTATGTGACGGATTGTTTTTCTCTTGCTGCTTTCAAGATTCTCTCTTTCTCTTTGACCTCTGACATTCTAACTAGTAAGTGTCTTGGAGAACGCCTATTTGGGTCTAATCTCTTTGGGGTGCGCTGCACTTCTTGGATCTGTAATTTTAGGTCTTTCATAAGAGTTGGGAAATTTTCAGTGATAATTTCTTCCATTAGTTTTTCTCCTCCTTTTCCCCTCTCCTCTCCCTCTGGGACACCCACAACACGTATATTTGTGCGGTTCATATTGTCCTTGAGTTCCCTGATACCCTGTTCAAATTTTTCCATTCTTTTCCCGATAGTTTCTGTTTCTTTTTGGAATTCAGATGTTCCATCCTCCAAATCACTAATTCTATCTTCTGTCTCTTTAAATCTATCATTGTAGGTATCCATTGTTTTTCCATCTTTTCTACTTTATACTTCACTTCCATAAGTTCTGTGATTTGTTTTTTCAGTTTTTCTATTTCTTCTTTTTGTTCAGCCCATGTCTTCTTCATGTCCTCCCTCAATTTATCGATTTCATTTTTGAAGAGGTTTTCCATTTCTGTTCGTATGTTCAGCATTAGTTGTCTCATCTCCTGTATCTCATTTGAACTATTGGTTTGTTCCTTTGACTGGGCCATATTCTCAATCTTCTGAGCTTGGACCGTTATCTTCTGCTGTCGTCTGGAATTTAGTCAGATTTCCCTGGGTGTCGGACCCAACGATGTTGTAAGATTTTTCTGTGAAATCTCTGGGTTCTGCTTTTCTTATCCTGCCCAGTAGGTGGCGCTCGTGACACACGTTTGTCTCACGTGTTTGGAAGGGATCCCTCTGGTCACCGTTCTCCGCGGCCTGGGGATTTCCGATCCAATTCTCTCAGTTGGTCCGGAGGGCCACGCGTGGTGGGGGCGTCAGCCGCCGCGGCTTGAGGGGACCCTGTAGCTCCTTTTTAAATGCCCCTATTGGTGTTTGGTTGGACCCAGTCCCTGCCACTGTTGGAAATTCCCTCCTCTCCCTGGAGGGGTGTCTGTCACCAGCCGCCGCGTCCCGGAGAACTCGCCACCGGACCAGGAAGCCACCCGCAGGGGAGGGACGTCGGTCGCCGGCTGCCGCGGCCTGGGGAACTCGCCACTGGACCAGGAAGCCGCCCACGTGGGAGGGGCACCGGTTGCTGGCCACCGCGGCTTGGGTAGCCCTCTGATCCGAGACTCGTAGCTAGTCCAGGAATCCGCCCGCAAAAGAGGGGCGCCGGCCACTGCAGCTTGGGAAACTTGCCTCTCTGAGACTCTCAGCCGGCCCAAGAAGGAGGGAGGGAGGTGCTCCGGCCGCCAGCTGCCGCAGCTCAGGGAATCACATGCCGCTCGGGGATCTCACCACAGCAGAGTCTCGCAGTCAGTCTAGCCAACCCAGACTGGGGTACACTGTGTGTCCATTCCCTGCTGTGGCCCCGGGAGCTGTTCTGCACTGTTTCTGTTCACCTAGTAGTTGCTCTGGAGGAGGAACTAAGAGGCGCGTACCTTACTAAGCCGCCATCTTGGCCCCTCCCCACACTGCCTGATTTTAAGGCATATTATGAAGCCACAGTGGTCAAAACAGCATGGTACTGGCATAAAGATAGATATATTGACCAACGGAATCGAATAAGAGTGTTCAGATATAGACCCTCTCATCTATGGACATTTGATCTTTGATAAGGCAGTCAAGCCAACTCACCTGGGACAGAACAGTCTCTTCAATAAATGGTGCCTAGACAACTGTATATGCATATGCAAAAGAATGAAAGAGGACCCGTATCTCACACCCTATACAAAAGTTAACTCAAAATGGATCAAAGATCTAAACATCGGCGCCCAAGCCCCGCAGCAGCCGAGCCGCCCGACCTCCTTCTCCCCTCTCTTTCTCCGCCGGCCCGCCGCGCGGCGCCCAAGCCCCGCAGCAGCCGAGCCGCCCGACCTCCTTCTCCCCTCTCTTCCCCCTCCTGCTCCGGCTGCTCTCCAACCACCACGGTGCCCTCTTCCCCCGCCTTCACCGTGCTCCTCCGCCACCAGCCTCGACAGCCTTGCCGCCCTCACCTTTCCTCCTCCAGAACAGCTACTGGGGGAGTGGAGATAATACAGAGCAGCTCCCGGAGCCACGACGGAGATCAAAGGGACAGCGGACCCCATCCTGGAACGGCTGACTATCTGGGAGAACCAGCTCCGGTGAGATCACCAAGGGGCACGGGCTTTCCTGGGTGGGACGACAAGCGACCGGAGTCCCTCCCTTCCACCTTCCTGGGCCAGCTGGTAGAATTGGACAGGCGGTCCCCTTAGGCCGCGGCGGCTGGTGCCCCCACCACACGAGGCCCCCCGGAACAACTGAGACAGTTGGGTCGGAAACCCCCAGACTGCGGAGAACAGTGACCGGGGGATCCCTTCCAAACACGTGACTCCCCCGTCGGCTGGGAACAGTGTACTCTCCCGGGCTACGACAGCTGGCGCCCTCCCGCCATGCTTGGTGCCCCGCGCCGACTGGCTAATTTGGCCGGACGCTCTCCTGTGCTGCGACGGCCGGCGACCCTCCCCACGTTTGGAACCCCGGGCCGGCTGGCATTCTTCCAAGACGCTTAGGTTGCCGAACCTCCTCTACGGCGAGAGTTTTCCAGAGTTGAGGGACCCACAGCAACTTTCGCTGGTGGAACCCACAGACAGGCGTGTGCCACGAGCGCCACCTACTGGGCAGGATAGGAAGAACAGAACCCAGAGATTGCGCAGAAAAATCTTTCAAGCTGTGGGGTCGAACACCCGGGGAAATCTGACTAAATGCCCAGACGCCAGCAGAAGATAACGGATCACGCTCAGAAAATTGAACATATGGCCCAGTCAAACGAAGAAACCAATAGTTCAAATGAGATACAGGAGCTGAAACAACTAATGCTGAATATACGTACAGAAATGGAAAACCTCTTCAAAAATGAAATCGATAAATTGAGGGAGGACATGAAGAAGACATGGGCTGAACATAAAGAAGAAATAGAAAAACTGAAAAAACAAATCACAGAACTTATGGAAGTGAAAGATAAAGTAGAAAAGATGGAAAAAACAATGGATACCTACAATGACAGATTTAAAGAAACAGAAGAGAGAATTAGTGATTTGGAGGATGAAACATCTGAATTCCAAAAAGAAACAGAAACTATCCGGAAAAGAATGGAAAAATTTGAACAAGGTATCAGGGAACTCAAGGACAATGTGAACCGTACAAATATACGTGTAGTGGGTATCCCAGAAGGAGAAGAGAAGGGAAAAGGAGGAGAAAAACTAATGGAAGAAATTATCACTGAAAATTTCCCAACTCTTATGAAAGACCTAAAATTACAGATCCAAGAACTGCAGCGCACCCCAAAGAGATTAGACACAAATAGGCGTTCCCCAAGACACTTACTAGTTAGAATGTCAGAGGTCAAAGAGAAAGAGAGGATCTTGAAGGCAGCGAGAGAAAAACAATCTGTCACATACAAGGGAAACCCAATAAGACTATGTGTAGATTTCTCAGCAGAAACCATGGAAGCTAGAAGACAGTGGGATGATATATTTAAGTTACTAAAAGAGAAAAACTGCCAGCCAAGACTCCTATATCCAGCAAAATTGTCCTTCAAAAATGAGGGAGAAATTAAAACATTCTCAGACAAAAAGTCACTAAGAGAATTTGTGACCAAGAGACCAGCTCTGCAAGAAATACTAAAGGAAGCACTAGAGTCAGATACAAAAAGACAGAAGAGAGAGACATGGAGAAAAGTGTAGAAAGAAGGAAAATCAGATATGCTATATATAATACAAAAGGCAAAATGGTAGAGGAAAATATTATCCAAACAGTAATAACTCTAAATGTCAATGGACTGAATTCCCCAATTAAAAGACATAGACTGGCAGAATGGATTAAAAAACAGGATCCTTCTATATGCTGTCTACAGGAAACACATCTTAGACCCAAAGATAAATATAGGTTGAAAGTGAAAGGTTGGGAAAAGATATTTCATGCAAACAACAACCAGAAAAGAGCAGGAGTGGCTATACTAATATCCAACAAATTAGACTTCAAATGTAAAACAGTTAAAAGAGACAAAGAAGGACACTATATACTATTAAAAGGAACAATTAAGCAAGAAGACATAACAATCATAAATATTTACGCGCCGAACCAGAATGCCCCAAAATACGTGAGGAATACACTGCAAACACTGAAGAGGGAAATAGACACATATACCATAATAGTTGGAGACTTCAATTCACCACTCTCATCAATGGACAGAACATCTACACAGAGGATCAATAAAGAAATAGAGAACCTGAATATTACTATAAATGAACTTGACTTAACAGACATTTATAGGACATTACATCCCACAACAGCAAGATACACCTTTTTTTCAAGTGCTCATGGATCATTCTCAAAGATAGACCATATGCTGGGTCACAAAGCAAGTCTTAACAAATTTAAAAATATTGAAATCATACATAACACTTTCTCGGATCATAAAGGAATGAAGTTGGAAATCAATAATAGGCGGAGGGCCAGAAAATTCATAAATACATGGAGGCTCAACAACACACTCTTAAACAACAAGTGGGTCAAAGAAGAAATTGCAAGAGAAATTAGTAAATACCTAAGGCAAATGAAAATGAAGATACAACATATCAAAACTTATGGGACGCAGCAAAGGCAGTGCTAAGAGGGAAATTTATTGCCCTAAATGCCTTTATCAGAAAAGAAGAAAAGGCAAAAATGCAGGAATTAACTGTCCACTTGGAAGAACTGGAGAAAGAACAGCAAACTAATCCCAAAGCAAGCAAAAGGAAAGAAATAACAAAGGTTAGAGCAGAAATAAATGAAATTGAAAACATGAAAACAATAGAGAAAATCAATAAGACCAGAAGTTGGTTCTATGAGAAAATCAACAAGATTGATGGGCCCTTAGCAAGATTGACAAAAAGAAGAAGAGAGAGGATGCAAATAAATAAGATTAGAAATGAAAGAGGAGACATAACTACTGACCTCACAGAAATAAAGGAGGTAATAACAGGATACTATGAACAACTTTACGCTAATAAATACAACAATTTAGAAGAAATGGACAGGTTCCTGGAAAGACATGAACAACCAACTTTGACTCAAGAAGAAATAGACGACCTCAACAAACCAATCACAAGTAAAGAGATTGAATTAGTTATTCAAAAGCTCCCTAAAAAGAAAAGTCCAGGACCAGACGGCTTCACATGTGAATTCTATCAAACATTCCAGAAAGAATTAGTACCTACTCTCCTCAAACTCTTCAACATAATCGAAGTGGAGGGAAAACTACCTAATTCATTCTATGAAGCCAACATCACCCTCATACCAAAACCAGGCAAAGATATTACAAAAAAAGAAAACTACAGACCAATCTCTCTAATGAATACAGATGCAAAAATCCTCAATAAAATTCTAGCAAATCGTATCCAACAACACATTAAAAGAATTATACATCATGACCAAGTAGGATTCATCCCAGGTATGCAAGGATGGTTCGACATAAGAAAATCAATTAATGTAATACACCATATCAACAAATCAAAGCAGGAAAATCACATGATCATCTCAATTGATGCAGAGAAGGCATTTGACAAGATTCAACATCCTTTCCTGCTGAAAACACTTCAAAAGATAGGAATACAAGGGAACTTCCTTAAAATGATAAAGGGAATATATGAAAAACCCACAGCTAATATCATCCTCAATTGGGAAAAATTGAAAACTTTCCCCCTAAGATCAGGAACAAGACAAGGATGTCCACTATCACCACTATTATTCAACATTGTGTTGGAAGTTCTAGCCAGAGCAATTAGGCAAGAAAAAGAAATACAAGGCATCAAAATTGGAAAGGAAGAAGTAAAACTATCACTGTTTGCAGACGATATGATACTATATGTAGAAAACCCAGAAAAATCCACAGCAAAATTACTAGACCTAATAAATGAGTACAGCAAAGTAGCAGGCTACAAGATCAACATTCAAAAATCTGTAGCTTTTCTATACACTAGTAATGAACAAGCTGAGGCGGAAATCAAGAAACGAATCCCATTTACAATCGCAACTAAAAGAATAAAATACCTAGGAATAAATTTAACTAAAGAGACAAAAGACCTATACAAAGAAAACTACAAAAAACTGCTAAAAGAAATCACAGAAGACCTAAACAGATGGAAGGGCATACCGTGTTCATGGATTGGAAGACTAAATATAGTTAAGATGTCAATCCTACCTAAATTGATTTACAGATTCAATGCAATACCAATCAAAATCCCAACAACTTATTTTTCAGAAATAGAAAAACCAATAAGCAAATTTATCTGGAAGGGCAGGGTGCCCCGAATTGCTAAAAACATCTTGAGGAAAAAAAACGAAGCTGGAGGCCTCGCGCTGCCTGACTTTAAGGCATACTATGAAGCCACAGTGGTCAAAACAGCATGGTATTGGCATAAAGATAGATATATCGACCAATGGAATCGAATAGAGTGCTCAGATATAGACCCTTTCATCTATGGACATTTGATCTTTGATAAGGCAGTCAAGCCAACTCACCTGGGACAGAGCAGTCTCTTCAATAAATGGTGCCTAGAGAACTGGATATCCATATGCAAAAGAATGAAAAAAGACCCATCTCTCACACCCTATACAAAAGTTAACTCAAAATGGATCAAAGATCTAAACATTAGGTCTAAGACCATAAAACAGATAGAGGAAAATGTTGGGAGATATCTTATGGATCTTACAACTGGAGGTGGTTTTATGGACCTTAAACCTAAAGCAAGAACACTGAAGAAGGAAATAAATAAATGGGAGCTCCTCAAAATTAAACACTTTTGTGCATCAGAGAACTTCATCAAGAAAGTAGAAAGACAGCCTACACAATGGGAGACAATATTTGGAAACGACATATCAGATAAAGGTCTAGTATCCAGAATTTATAAAGAGATTATTCAACTCAACAACAAAAAGACAGCCAACCCAATTACAAAATGGGAAAAAGACTTAAACAGACACCTACCAGAAGAAGAAATACGGATGGCCAAGAGGCACATGAAGAGATGCTCAATGTCCCTGGCCATTAGAGAAATGCAAATCAAAACCACAATGAGATATCATCTCACACCCACCAGAATGGCCATTATCAACAAAACAGAAAATGACAAGTGCTGGAGAGGATGCGGAGAAAGAGGCACACTTATCCACTGTTGGTGGGAATGTCAAAGGGTGCAACCACTGTGGAAGGCAGTTTGGCGGTTCCTCAAAAAGCTGAATATAGAATTGCCATATGACCCAGCAATACCATTGCTAGGTATCTACTCAAAGGACTTAAGGGCAAAGACACAAACGGACATTTGCACACCAATGTTTATAGCAGCGTTATTTACAATTGCAAAGAGATGGAAACAGCCAAAATCTCCATCAACAGAAGAGTGGCTAAACAAACTGTGGTATATACATACGATGGAATATTATGCAGCTTTAAGACAAGATAAACTTATGAACCATGTAATAACATGGATGGACCTAGAGAATATTATGCTGAGTGAATCCAGCCAAAAACTAAAGGACAAATACTGTATGGTCCCACTGATGTGAACGGACATTCAAGAATAAACTTGAAATATGTCATTGGTAACAGAGTTCAGCAGGAGTTAGAAACAGGGTAAGACAATGGGTAATTGAAGCTGAAGGGATACAGACTGTGCAACAGGACTAGATACAAAAACTCAAAAATGGACAGCACAATAATACCTAATTGTAAAGTAATCATGTTAAAATACTGAATGAAGCTGCATCTGAGCTATAGGGTTTTTTTTGTTTTTGTTTGCTTGTTGGTTTGTTTGTTGTTGTTGTTTTTTACTATTACTACTACTTTTATTTCTTTTCTTTATATTAACATTTTATATCTTTTTCTGTTGTGTTGCTAGTTCCTCTAAACCGATGCAAATGTACTAAGAAACAATGATCATGCATCTATGTGATGATGTTAAGAATTACTGAGTACATATGTAGAATGGTATGATTTCTAAATGTTGTGTTAATTTCTTTTTTTTTTTCCGTTAATAAAAAATAAAAATAAAAAAAAAAAATATGTAAAAAAAAAAAAAAAAAAAAAGATCTAAACATCAGTTCTAAGACCATAAAAAAGTTAGAGGAAAATGTAGGGAAATATCTTATAAATCTTATAATTGGAGGCGGTTTTATAGACCTTACACCTTTAGCAAGAGCACTGAAGAAAGAAAGAAATAAATGGGAATGCCTCAAAATTAAACACTTTTGTGCATCAAAGAACTTCATCAAGAAAGTAAAAAGACAGTCTACACAATGGGAGACAATATTTGGAAATGACATATCAGATAAAGGTCTAGTATCCAGAATTTATAAAGAGATTGTTCAACTCAACAACAAAAAGACAGCCAATCCAATTACAAAAAGGGAAAAAGACTTGAACAGACAACTCTCAGAAGAGGAAATACAAATGGCCAAAAAGCACCTGAAAAGATGCTCAACGTCCCTGGCCATTAGAGAAATGCAAATCAAAACCACAATGAGATATCATCTCACACCCACCAGAATGGCCATTATCAACAAAACACAAAATGACAAGTGCTGGAGAGGATGTGGAGAAAGAGGCACACTTATGCACTGTTGGTGGGAATGTCAAATGGTGTAACCACTGTGGAAGGCAGTTTGGCGGTTCCTCAAAAAGCTGAATATAGAATTGCCATATGACCCAGCAATACCATTGCTAGGTATCTACTCAGAGGACATAAGGGCAAAGACACAAACGGACATTTGCACACCAATGTTTATAGCAGCATTATTTACAATTGCAAGGAGACGGAAACAGCCAAAATGACCATCAACAGATGAGTGGCTAAACAAACTATGGTATATACATACGATGGAATATTATGCAGCTGTAAGACAGAATAAACTTATGAAGTATGTAACAACATGATGGACCTAGAGAACATTATGCTGAGTGAGACTAGCCAAAAACTAAAGGACAAATACTGTATGGTCTCACTGGCATGAACTGACATTAGTGAATAAACTTGGAATATTTTGTTCATAATAGAGACCATCAGGAGGTAGAAATAGGGGAAGATATTGGGTAATTGGAGCTGAAGGGATACAGACTGTGCAACAGGACTGGATACAAAAACTCAGAAATGGACAGCACAATACTACTTAAATGTTAAAACACTGAATGAAGCTGCATGTGAGAATGATAAAGGGAGGAGGGCTGGGGACATAAACGAAATCAGAAAGAAAGATAGATGTTAAAGATTGAGATGGTATAATCTAGGAATGCCTAGAGTGTATAATAATAGTGAAATGTACAAGGTACAATTTTAAAAATGTTTTTGCATGAGAAAGAACAAAGGAATGTCATTATTGCAGGGTACTGAAAATAGCTGGTAATTAATATTTTAAAGTGTCACCTTCTGTGTGACACTAAAGCAAAAAATGTTTATTAGTTACAAAATTTATATTTTGACTAGTGCATTTCCTAATATAACTTACGTAGATAGTTTGATTGAATGCCATAAGTACTTGGAATCTCAGGTAGGACATGCGATTTTGCTGGTTTGTCCAGAGTGATGCACCGATGAACCCACAGTGATTCGATCAGTGAGTGGAAAAGTATCTGCAAAGCCCCCTTTGGGGCATGGTGAGAACGGGGAGAAATTCAACTTCCCCAAGTTGAATTCTTGATATCCTCTTAAGTAGTGTGGACAAACAAAGCTATAGGCAGAGCCCCCAGTCTTGGGGTTTGTTCATATGAAACTTAACCCCACAAAGGATAGGTCAAGTCTACTTAAAATTTAGGCCTAAGAGTCACCCCCAAGAGAGCCTCTTTTGTTGCTCAGATGTGGCCCCTCTCTCCAGCCAACACAATGAGCAGTTTCACCACCCTCCCCCTCTCTACGTGGGACATGACTCCCAGGGGTGTGGACCTTCCTGGCAACATGGAACAGAGATCTTGGAATGAGTGGAGACTCAGCAAAAGGATTGAGAAAAACCCTAGAATGAGCTGAGACTTAGCATCAAGGGATTGAGAAAACCTTCTCGACCAAAAGGGGGAAGAGGGAAATGAGACAAAGTGTCAATGGCTGAGAGATTCCAAATAGAGTCAAGAGGTTATCCTGGAGGTTATTCTTATGCATCAAGTAGATATCATCTTACTATTCAAGATGTAATGGAGAGGCTGGAGGGAACTGCCTGAAAATGTAGAGCTGTGTTCCAGTAGCCATGTTTCTTGAGGATGATTGAATAATGATGCAGCTGTCACAATGTGACTGTGTGATTTTGAAAACCTTGTGTCTGATGCTCCTTTTATCTACCTTGTCAACAAAGGAGTAGAACAAATGGAATAAAAATAAATAATAGGGGGAACAAATGCTAAAATAAATTTTGTTTAAATGCTAGTGATCAATGAAAGCAAGGGGTAAGGGGTATGGTAGGTATAATTTTTTTTTTCTTTCCTGTGTTTGTTTTATTTCTTTTTCTATTGTCTTTTTATTTCTTTCTCTGAATTAATGCAAATGTTCTAAGAAATGATGAATATGCAACTAAGTGATGATATTGTAAATTACTGATTATGTATGTTGTTTTATTTTATTTCTTAATAAATAAATTTTAAAAAAAGAGTGATGCCCCAATAAATCCCAGAGTGATTTGAACAGTTAGTAAAAAAGTATTTGTAAAGTCCCCTTGGGGGAATGGTGAGAAAGAGGAAAATTCAACTTCCCCAAGTGGAGAATTCTTGATATTCTCACAAGCAGTGGAGAAAATCAAAGCAATAGGCTGAGCCCCCAATCCTGGGGTTTGCTCATATGAAACTTAACCCCGCAAAGGATAGGTCAAGCCTACTTAAAATTAGGCCTAAGAGTCACCCCCAACAGAACCTCTTTGGTTGCTCAGATGTGGCCTCTCTCTCCCAGCCAACACAACAAGCAAACTCACTGCCCTCCCCCTCTCTACATGGGACATGACTCCCAGGGGTCTGGACCTTCCTGGCAATGTGGGGCAGAAATCCTAGAATGAGCTGAGACTCACCATTAAGGGATTGAGAAAACCTTTTCTACCAAAGGGAGAAGAGTGAAGTGAGACAAAATAAAGTGTTAATGGCTGAGAGATTCCAGAGTTGAGAGATTATCCTGGAGGTTATTCTTAAACATTAAATAAATATCACCTTTTTAGTCAAGATGTAATGGAGAGGCTGGGGGAGCTGCCTGAAAATATAAAGCTGTGCTACAGTAGCCATGTTTCTTGAAGATGATTGTGTAATGATACAGCTTTCATAATGTGACTGTGTGATTGTAAAAAACTTGTGTCTGATGCTCCTTTTATCTACCTTATCGACAGATGAGTAAAGCATATGGAATAAAAATAAATAATAGGGGGAACAAATGTTAAAATAAATTTAGTAGTTTGAAATGCTAGTGATCAATGAAAGGGAGGGGTAAGGGGTATGGTATGTATGAATTTTTTTCTGTTCTCTTTTTATTTCTTTCTCTGAACTGATGCAAATATTCTAAGAAATGATCATGATGATGAATATGCAACTATGTGATGATATTGTGAATTACTGATTATATATGTAGAACGGAATGATCATATGTTAAGAATGTTTGTGTTTGTTTTATTTTTTAAAAATTAAAAAATTAATTTAAAAAAGCTTATTATAAAGGCACAGTGGTCAAAACAGCATGGTACTGGCACAATGAAGTATTGACCAATGGAATTGAATTGAGAGTGCAGAAATAGACCACCAAATCTATAGTCATCTTCAACAAGGCCCCAAATCCATTTAACTGGGACAACATAGTCTTTTCAATAAATGGGCACAGGAGAACTGGATATCAAAGCCAAAAGAATGAAAGAAGACCCTTACTTTACACTCTATCCAAAAATTAGTTCAAAGTGGATAAAAGACCTAAATATAAGAGCCAGTACCATAAATCTGCCAGAAGAAAATATAGGGAAACATCTTCAAGACCTGGTAATAGGAGGTAGCTTCCTAAACTTTACACCCAAAGCACAAGCAACAAAAGAAAAAATAGATAAATGGAAGCTCCTCAAAATCAAATGCTTTTGTGCCTCAGAAGACTTTGTCAATATGTATGTAGCGGAGAAGCTTAGCCTACCTATAGGTATGCCTATGAGTTACTTCTGGGGGGACCTCTTTTTTTTTTTTTTTTGCTCGGATATAGCCTCTCTCTCTTCAAGCTGAACTCTGCAAGTGAAATTGCCTTCCTCCCTATGTAGGACATGACATCCAGGGGTGAAAGTCTCCCTGGTGGCATGGGAGATGACTCCCAGGGATGAGCCTGGCGCTGGCACCATGTGATCAACAAAGCCATCCTGACCAAAAGGGGAAAAGAAGTGCAACAAATGAGGTATCTGTGGCTGAAAGAGTTCAAATAGAGTCAAGAGGCTACTCTGGAGGTCACTCTTATGCACACTTCAGTTAGACTTTGCTACCTATCATAACTTGCCAGCCCCCAACCAAAACCATTCCAGCCAACCTTAAAGAACACCTAGGGCATTATATAAGATTCTATAAACATTCCATACACTAAAGTAACTTTCCAGAAACCTGCAACCTCCAGATGAGTCCTGGATCAGATAAGTCCTGAAATGCAGCGGGGCCAACTTCCCCAGAACATCAACTAGTTCCATCCCCTATCCCATATTGTTTTTTTAATTTAATTTTATTTTGTATTATCAAACAAAAACAATGTACAAACATGAACATTCTTAACATACAAACATTCCATGTATGGTGTACAATAAATGGCTCACAATGTCATCACATAGTAGTATATTCATCACCATGATCATTTTTTAGAACATTTGTATCACTCTAGAAAAAGAAAAAAGAAAAAACTCACACATACCATACCTCTTACCGTTCCCTCTCATTGACCACTAGTATTTCCATCTACTCAATAGATTTTAACCTTTATTCCCATTTTTTTCTATACCCCTTACCACTCCCTTTCATTGTTCGCTAGTATTTCAGTCCACTCAATTTATTTTAACATTTGTTCCTCCTATTATTTATATATTTCTAATCCATATTTTTTCCTCATCTGTCAATATTGTAGATAAAAGGAACATCAGACACAAGGTTTTCACAATCACATAGTCACATTGCAAAAGCTATATCATTATACATTCATCTTTAAGAAATATGGCTACTGGAACACAGTTCTACAGTTTCAGGCACTTCCCTCTAGCCTCTCTAATACACCTTAAACTAAAAAGGGGATATCTATAAAATGCCTAAGAATAATCTCCAGGATAACTTCTCGACTCTGTTTGAAATCTCTCAGCCACTGACACTTTATTTTGTCTCATTTCTTTCTTCCCCCTTTTGGTCGAGAAGATTCTCTCAATCCCTTAGTGCTGAGTCCCAGCTCATTCTAGGATTTCTGTCACATGTTGCCAGGATGGTTTACACCCTGGGAGTCATGTCCCACGTAGGGAGGGTGAGGGTGGTGAGTCACCTTTGGATGATTCATGGTATGTGATTCATATATGATTCATGATATATGATATATATATATCAATAAAAAATAAATGATTTTTTTAAAAAGATCAAAGGAGATGGTAGAGTTATGAAAGAGAAGATAGGATATAACAAATGAGCATGACTTATGGATTATTATATTGATATTGCTTTTAGTCTTCAGTGTCTTGGAGCAGCCAGACAGAAAAACCTAAAATTGTAGGACTATAACTCATACCCCATACCAAACTCCTGTGAAATCCATCCTATATCTAATTGTTGTGGTGTGCCTTTATTGCTTTTTTGTATATAAGATTTTTTTTTTACATGCAAAAAAGTTTTTTTAAGGAGACTGTCAAAAAGGTGAAGAGGCAGCCAACTCAATGAAGAAAATATTTGGAACTCACCTATTGGACAAAGGTTTGATGCCCTTTATCCATAAAGAAATCATACTGCTCCCAGGTACTCCTGGAGCTGCAGGTAATCAATTCCAAGAACCACACCACACACTATAAGTCCTGGAAATGGCATAGAAATGGCATCAAGAAGCCCTGATCACAAAGATATGAATCTCTTAAGGGGGTGGACCCCACGCTCTTGAGGAAGATGTGCTTTGCCAAGACGCATAACAAGAAAGGCCTAAAGAAGATGCAGGCCAACAATGCCAAAGCCATGAGTGCACGTGCAGAGGCCATCAAAACCCTTGGTAAAGCCCAAAGAGGTCAAACCCAAGATCCCAAAGCATGGTAGCTGGAAGCTCAATCAGCTTGCCTCCATTGTCAACCCCAAGCTCAGGAAGCATGCTCCTGAGTGCATTGCCAAGGGTCCCAGACTCTGCCAACCAATGTCCAAGGCCAAGCATCAAACCAAGGCCCAGGCTCCATTTCCAGCTCAGGTTACTGCTCCTGGTCAGGCTTCCAACAGTGCCCAGCCCCCCATGAAGGCTCCTTAGTAGAGCCCTCCATCTGACAATGTGAGGATGGAAGGACTGCTGTAACCCCCTGGGCTGCCATCTGCATGAGGCTGGGTCTTCCTATGCTATTTGTACAAATAAACCTGATGCAGAAAAAAAAAGCATACAACTCAAAACAAAAGAGCAAACAACCCAATTATAAAATGGGTTAAAGATATGAATAGACATTTTTCTGGAGAGTAAATACAGATGGCTAAAAAGCACACGAAGAGATGTTCATTTTCATTAGCTCTAAGGGAAATGCAGATCAAGACTGCAATGAAATACCACCTCATACCTATAAAAATGGCTGCTCCTAATGCTCAATAATTAAATCACCTCTAATTATATTATCTGGGGCCACTGTGCTCATTATCCTAAACCCTGCCCATCTTTTCTCTAATAAAACTACCCGAATTACTGCAGTCTGGGGAGACAGAGTTTGGGCCACTAAGCCATCTGCTCTCCTGCTATGCACCTAGTAATAAACTCTTTCTCTCTTTGAAAAAAAATAATAATGGCTGTATTAAACAGGAAGCTACGAATGTTGGAGTGGGTGTGGTGAAATCGGGACACTTATACACTGCTGGTGGGACTGTATAATGGTACAGCCACTATGGAAGACAGTTTCATGGTTCCTTAGAAAATTAAATATCAAGTTGTCCTCTGACCCAGCAATACCACTACTCAGTATACACCCCCAGAAGAGTTGAAAACAGTGACAAGAACCAACATCTGCACACTAATGTTCATAGCAGCATTATTCATAATTGCCAAAAGATGTAAACAATCCAAGTGACCACCAACAAATGGGTGGATAAACAAAATGTGATAAATACATACATTAGAATATTATGCAGCAGTAAGACAAAATGATGTCCTGAAACATATGACAATGTGGATGAACTTTGAGGATATAATGCTGAGTGAAATAAGTCAGACACAAAAGGATAGATACTGTGTGACTTCGCTTTTATTACCTCAGTAAAGGTAAATTCAGAGGTTTATAATACAGAATATAGGAGACCGAGAGATACGCAGAACCTAGAGATGGGTGCATGGTTAGCTAATGAAGATGAACCTAATGTAAGAGAATGGATAGTAGCGAAAGCAGTTCATTAGTGCATCTGTAAGTAATTTTGCCATATTGAAGGTGAATATGATTGAAAGGGGTTGTATAGATCCATGTATCCCACCAATTAACACTACAAATACAAATATATTCTTGCATGAACTTCAAAGGTATGAATCTTGAACAAAGAGTAAATAATATCGGGGTTTGGAGGGGAAACGAGTATTGCATGCTATGGGCTATGTTTAATAAGAAGACAGCAACAAGACCAAAGCAATACCAGAGGTAAATAATTGGAGGGGAAGAATAAGAGTTAAAAGGAGGTTTGGATTTTCTATTTGATGAGAGTGTGCTTATCGGTTATTTTTCTCTTGGAAGCAATGAAAATTGTCTAAAATTGAGAGTGTTATCGATATACAACTAAGTGGGGATAATGTGAAATATGGACTGTTGACTTTGGACATTATACATGATGCTCAATGGATGGAGGTGACTGAAGGATACACCGACTGAGAAGTAGAATGGCAAACTATGGTGTATACATATGATCAAATATTGTCCTGCTAGAGAAGGGAACGAAGTTATGAGGCATGCAGTGATGGGAATGAACCTGGGGGATGTTATGTGATGCAAAATAAGCCAGAAACAAAAGAGCAAATATTGTACCGTCTCATTTAGAAAATACTTATAAGAAAATTGAGGCCTAGATTGTAAACTGTTATAGCAGTCACACTTAGTCTGAAGCTGTAACATTATTTCTAGATTTTGAGAGGTTGTGCTATATATGTATAACCTGCTATTTCTCTGGAACTTCTGGTACCTATGTGACACCTAAGACTCAAAGGCAGCATTGCCACATGCAACAACTGTTAAAATAATTGAAAAGAGATCAGCCTTCAATTAAAGATAAGAAGCAAGCCAGTCGGGTAGGGACTAAGGTAAATCAGAATATAGGGTAAGGAGGACACTGTATTTTATAATTTCACTTACTCTATGAGACCGAGGTAGAGGGGTTTATTTTGCCCAAAACCTAAATTTTCTATAGCACATAATCTAACTCAACCTGTCTAGATAGATCATTTAAACAACCCAAACATATGGAGCCCAAAATGGGAATGAGGGCTCGTAATTCTGTGTGGCTTAATATAATGCCTGGATACATCCCAGAGTATATTGAACAGACAACCAAAAAGTATTAGCAAAGTCCCTTGAGGAATGGGAGAAAAAATATATAACTATTAAACATTGTACTGGGCAACCCCATGATACTATCTCAAATATTAGGGACTCCAAAGTCAAAAGGCCAAGTCCTTGATCCTGAGGCTTGCTCTCGTGAAACTTATTTATGAAGTAGAGAAGCTAAGCCTACCTATAATTATGCCTAAAACTTACTTCCAAAGAAACTCTTTTGTTGCTCAGCTGTGGCTTCTCTCTCTTTAAGCCCACTTTTGCAAATAAAATCATTGCCCTCCTCCCTATGTGGGACATGACTATGCAGGGGTGAAGTTCTCCTTGGCAATGTGGGATAGACTCCCAGGGATGAGCCGGGCCCTGGCACCTTGGGATAAACAATGTCTTCCTGACGAAAAGGGAGAAACGAGTTGTGACAAAATGAAGTATCAGTGCCTGAGAGAGTTCAGATAGAGTCAAGAGGCTATTCTGAAGGCTTATGCAAGCGTCATCTAGATATTGCTATTTACCAGGGTTACCAAACCCCAACCAAGACCATTCCTAAAGAACACCAGGGCTTTATCTGAGATTCTATAAAGGTTTCATGCACTATGATTACTTTTCAGAAACCTACAACCTCTAGATGGGTTCCTAGGCCAGATAAGTCCTGAAACCCAGAGGTGCCAACCTTTCCACAGCATCAACTAGTTCCATCCCCCATTCATATTATTGACACCCCTTTCCCACATGAAAAAATTAGAATGGGCATAGCCCAAATACCCCTAAAAACTGGGAGAAAGATCAAAGGAGAAGATGGAGTTATAACAGAGAAGATAGGATTTAACAAATAAGTATGACTGCCCAATCATTATATTGATAGTGCTTTTAGTCTCCAGTGTCTTGGAGCACCTAGAAGGAAAAACCTAAAATTGTGGAACTGTAACCCATACCAAATTGTGAAATCTATTCTACAACTAGTTGTTACAGTGTGCTTTGAAATGTATTTCTTTTTTGTATATATGTTATTTTTCACAATTAAAAAATTGCATAGAAGTTTTAATATAGAAATAATGAGGGTTGACTTTCAGACATTGATCATATAAATTTGTTTTATTACACAAAATCTGTAGCATATTGGAATTTGTAAAAAAAAAGTCTGTGCATAAGAGAAAAAAAAACTAAAACTGTTTCAAATGCAATTGTTTCAAAGTTCTGTATGACATACTAATCTCATGCTGCCATAAGCCTTGCCTCAAACCTGATAAAAACATCAAAACAAAAAGTTACATTTCATTTTAATGTAGGTCTCTTCTGTTTGTTTCGTTTTAATATAACTCCTTCTAATGATGCTGAATCTAGTGTAAACCCAAGATTAGTAAGGGTTCTTTCTCTTTACCAGACTCCCACAGCACTTAAGTCAGAACCATCCATTGAACCGAATGTCACAGGAATTCATTTCGTGGATCACTAAATCCGGGCCCCTTTTGGAAGAAGCTGGATGCTTGGTGTTGGGTGGCCGGGAGGACTACTCCTCTGGCCAGGGCACCTCCCTACCCCCTTCCCGACCCGGCTCTGACAAGACAGGCTCATGGTTAACAAGACAATGGGGTATCAGCACCATGACTGCATTTCTCTGAGAACAATTGTGGAGAATTATACCCCACAGAGAACAAAAGACTTTTTCTGGACTAGGTTTACCTTCCTCAGCAAGGTAATTACTGTGCTTGAGAAGTGCTGCTTCTGATAGAACCAAAATTGGTCAGCAAACCAATGAACCTCAGCTGTTTGTTCAGGAAAGATTTTTACAACCCTCATTAATAAGCAATCTCTTACTTTGTACTTTACAACGTAATCGGTTATTAGGTGTTTATTTCCCCCGCTAAAATGACAAGTGAGCTCTTTTGGGACAGAAGCCCTATCTTACGCACTTGGTTGCCATGGTGTTGTGAATGCAGGAGGCAATCACATGTTTTTTGAATTAATAAATGACTGCTTCAGAATCTTTCTCCTTTTCTTGTCACTTTGGAATTTACCTAGTTATGTCTAATTTTCTGTGTTGCAGCATCCTGTTGGCCCATTTGATGATTTAAGTAATACCAATGTATAAAGTAGCCCTAATTAATAATGATACTTAGTATTTGCATTTTAAGTTTTGTGGTATATAGCCAGTGCTTTAATTGAGAGGATTTAGGAATGAGACAGTTTGAGTCAGCAGGCAAACATGGATCTTTCTGTGTCTACCCACTGGACCGAACAAGGTACAAAGATTGTGCACAGATGTGGCTCAAATCTTTCCGCATGGTCATAAATGGATATCTGTTTACTTTGCTCTATTTGGTGTTTGACTTGAAAATCACTAATACCTTAAATTTGTGTAACATACTTTTCACAGACTTTTTACATTTACTATCAAAGCCCAAAACACTGGAAAAATTAGAAAATATTACAGGTCATAATGATTCTTCTTCTCTTTTTTTTGGTAATGATCAACTTTAGAAGGCTTTATAAAAGCCTGATTTGGGTTTTTAATGAGTCAAATAACCTTTGTTAACAGAAAATATTCCTGACCTTCTCCCTATGAATAACAGGACATTCTGGTGTTTCATTAATATATAAATTTTGTCGTTAATAAAATATTTTTCTCCATCTCTTTCCTCCTATATCCCAAATAAACAACAGTCATAACTCCTCTGCCTACAATGGGATCTATATGTGAAAATCAATGCTTTTCTCAGATATATTAACTTTGATAAAACCAAAGCCTGTTGTTCCCTTCTACTGATTTGTTCTCCTCTTAACTATGTAATTTGAAGTCTAAACACTTAAAATTATTATTTGTACATATTCCTCTAGCTTTCTAAATTCCACTGTATTTCTTCAGCCAGCTCATTTGAACTTCCTATCTATTTTCTCACATTTGATTTTCTTTTTTTCCTTTTCGTTCTTTCATCCATTGATATAGTTGGCATTCTCATTATTAATGATTTTTTTTTATTTAGTAAGGAAGAAAGGTGGCTCTAGAACATCCTATTATTTCCTCTCGATATTTTTTTATTAATTAAAAAAATTAACTAACAAAACATTTAGAAATCATTCCATTCTACATATACAATCAGTAATTCTTAATATCATCACATAGTTGCATATTCATCATTTCTTAGCACATTTGCATTGATTTAGAAAAAGAAATAAAAAGACAACAGAAAAAGATATAAAACGATAATAGAGAGAAAAAATAAAAATTAAAAAATACTATACCTCACATGCAGCTTCATTCAATGTTTTAACATAATTACATTACAATTAGGTAGTATTGTGCTGTCCATTTCTGAGTTTTTGTATCCAGTCCTGTTGCACAATCTGTATCCCTTCAGCTCCAATTACCCATTATCTTACCCTGTTTCTATCTCCTGATGGTCTCTGTTACCAATGACATATTCCAAGTTTATTCTCTAATGTCGGTTCACATCAGTGAGACCATACAGTATTTGTCCTTTAGTTTTTGGCTAGTCTCACTCAGCATAATGTTCTCTAGGTCCATCCATGTTGTTACATACTTCATAAGTATATTCTGTCTTAAAGCTGCATAATATTCCATCGTATGTATATACCACAGTTTGTTTAGCCACTCGTCTGTTGATGGACATTTTGGCTGTTTCCATCTCTTTGCAATTGTAAATAATGCTGCTATAAACATTGGTGTGCAAATGTCCATTTGTGTCTTTGCCCTTAAGTCCTCTGAGTAGATATCTAGCAAAGGTATTGCTGGGTCATATGGCAATTCTATATTCAGCTTTTTGAGGAACCGCCAAACTGCCTTCCACAGTGGTTGCACCATTTGACATTGCCACCAACAGTGCATAAGTGTGCCTCTTTCTCCACATCCTCTCCAGCACTTGTCATTTTCTGTTTTGTTGATAATGGCCATTCTGGTGGGTGTGAGATGATATCTTACTGTGGTTTTGATTTGCATTTCTCTAATGGCCAAGGACATTGAGCATCTCTTCATGGGCCTTTTGGCCATTTGTATTTCCTCTTCTGAGAAGTGTCTGTTCAAGTCTTTTTCCCATTTTGTAATTGGGTTGGCTGTCTTTTTGTTGTTGAGTTGAACAATCTCTTTATAAATTCTGAATACTAGACCTTTATCTGATATGTCATTTCCAAATACTGTCTCCCATTGTGTAGGCTGTCTTTTTACTTTCTTGATGAAGTTCTTTGATGCACAAAAGTGTTTAATTTTGAGGCATTCCCATTTATTTATTTATTTCTTCAGTGCTCTTGCTATAGGTGTAAGGTCCTTAAACCGCCTCCAGTTATAAGATTCATAAGGTATCTCCCTACATTTTCCTCTAACTGTTTTATGGTCTTAGACCTAATGGTTAGATCTTTGATCCATTTTGAGTTAACTTTTTTTATTTTTTTATTTTTTATTTTTTATTAATTAACAGAAAAAAAAAGAAATTAACCCAACATTTAGAAATCATACCATTCTACATATGCAATCAATAATTCTTAACATCATCACATAGATGCATGATCATCATTTCTTAGTACATTTGCATCGGTTTAGAAGAACTAGCAACACAACAAAAAAGATATAGAATGTTAATATAGAGAAAAGAAATAAAAGTAATAATAATAGTAAAAAACAAACAAACAAAAACAAACAAACAAACAAACAAAGCCTATAGCTCAGATGCAGCTTCATTCAGTGTTTTAACATGATTACTTTACAATTAGGTATTATTGTGCTGTCCATTTTTGAGTTTTTGTATCTAGTCCTGTTGCACAGTCTGTATCTCTTCAGCTCCAATTACCCATTACTTACCCTGTTTGTACCTCCTGCTGGACTCTGTTACCAATGACATATTCCAAGTTTATTCTCGAATGTCGATTCACATCATTGGGACCATACAGTATTTGTCCTTTAGTTTTTGGGTAGACTCACTCAGCATAATGTTCTCTAGGTCCATCCATGTTATTACATGCTTCATAAGTTTATCCTGTCTTAAAGCTGCATAATGTTCCATCGTATGTATATACCACAGTTTGTTTAGCCACTCGTCTGTTGATGGACATTTTGGCTGTTTCCATCTCTTTGCAATTGTAAATAACGCTGCTATAAACATTGGTGTGCAAATGTCCGTTTGTGTCTTTGCCCTTAAGTCCTTTGAGTAGATACCCAATAATGGTATTGCTGGGTCGTATGGCAATTCTATATTCAGCTTTTTGAGGAACCGCCAAACTGCCTTCCACAGTGGTTGCACCATTTGACATTCCCACCAACAGTGGATAAGTGTGCCTCTTTCTCCGCATCCTCTCCAGCACTTGTCATTTTCTGTTTTGTTGATAATGGCCATTCTGGTGGGTGTGAGATGATATCTCATTGTGGTTTTGATTTGCATTTCTCTAATGGCCAGGGACATTGAGCATCTCTTCATGTGCCTTTTGGCCATTTGTATTTCCTCTTCTGGTAGGTGTCTGTTCAAGTCTTTTTCCCATTTTGTAATTGGGTTGGCTGTCTTTTTGTTGTTGAGTTGAACAATCTCTTTATAAATTCTGGATAGTAGACCTTTATCTGATATGTCATTTCCAATTATTGTCTCCCATTGTGTAGGCTGTCTTTCTACTTTCTTGATGAAGTTCTTTGATGCACAAAAGTGTTTAATTTTGAGGAGCTCCCATTTATTTATTTCCTTCTTCAGTGCTCTTGCTTTAGTTTTAGGTCCATAAAACTGTCTCCAGTTGTAAGTTTCATAAGATATCTCCCAACATTTTCCTCTAACTGTTTTATGGTCTTAGACCTAATGTTTAGATCTTTGATCCATTTTGAGTTAACTTTTGTATAGGGTGTGAGAGATGGGTCTTCTTTCATTCTTTTGCATATGGATATCCAGTTCTCTAGGCACCATTTATTGAAGAGACTGTTCTGTCCCAGGTGAGTTGGCTTGACTGCCTTATCAAAGATCAAATGTCCATAGACGAGAGGGTCTATATCTGAGCACTCTATTCGATTCCATTGGTCGATATATCTATCTTTATGCCAATACCATGCTGTTTTGACCACTGTGGCTTCATAATATGCCTTAAAGTCCGGCAGCGCAAGACCTCCAGCTTCGTTTTTTTTCCTCAAGATGTTTTTAGCAATTCGGGGCACCCTGCCCTTCCAGATAAATTTGCTTATTGGTTTTTCTATTTCTGAAAAATAAGTTGTTGGGATTTTGATTGGTATTGCATTGAATCTGTAGATCAATTTAGGTAGGATTGACATCTTAACTATATTTAGTCTTCCAATCCATGAACACGGTATGCCCTTCCATCTATTTAGGTCTTCTGTGATTTCTTTTAGCAGTTTTTTGTAGTTTTCTTTATATAGGTTTTTTGTCTCTTTAGTTAAATTTATTCCTAGGTATTTCATTCTTTTAGTTGCAATTGTAAATGGGATTCATTTCTTGATTTCCCGCTCAGCTTGTTCATTACTAGTGTATAAAAATGCTACAGATTTTTGAATGTTGATCTTGTAACCTGCTACTTTGCTGTACTCATTTATTAGCTCTAGTAGTTTTGTTGTGGATTTTTCTGGGTTTTTGACGTATAGTATCATATTGTCTGCAAAAAATGATAGTTTTACTTCTTCCTTTCCAATTTTGATGCCTTGTATTTCTTTTTCTTGTCTAATTGCTCTGGCTAGAACCTCCAACACAATGTTGAATAATAGTGGTGATAGTGGACATCGTTGTCTTGTTCCTGATCTTAGGGAGAAAGTTTTCAATTTTTCCCCATTGAGGATGATATTAGCTGTGGGTTTTTCATATATTCCCTCTATCATTTTAAGGAAGTTCCCTTGTATTCCTATTTTTTGAAGTGTTTTCAACAGGAAAGGATGTTGAATCTTGTCAAATGCCTTCTCTGCATCAATTGAGATGGTCATGTGATTTTCCTGCTTTGATTTGTTGATATGGTGTATTACATTAATTGATTTTCTTATGTCGAACCATCCTTGCATACCTGGGATGAATCCTACTTGGTCATGATGTATAATTCTTTTAATGTGTTGTTGGATTCAATTTGCTAGAATTTTGTTGAGGATTTTTGCATCTATATTCATTAGAGAGATTGGTCTGTAGTTTTCTTTTTTTGTAATATCTTAGCCTGGTTTTGGTATGAGGGTGATGTTGGCTTTGTAAAATGAATTAGGTAGTTTTCCTCCACTTCGATTTTTTTGAAGAGTTTGAGCAGGATTGGTACTAATTCTTTCTGGAATGTTTGATAGAATTCACATGTGAAGCCGTCTGGTCCTGGACTTTTCTTTTTTGGAAGCTTTTGAATGACTAATTCAATTTCTTTACTTGTGATTGGTTTGTTGAGGTCATCTATTTCTTCTTGAGTCAAAGTTGGTTGTTCATGTCTTTCCAGGAACCCGTCCATTTCATCTAAATTGTTGTATTTATTAGCGTAAAGTTGTTCATAGTATCCTGTTATTACCTCCTTTATTTCTGTGAGGTCAGTAGTTATGTCTCCTCTTCCATTTCTGATCTTATTTATTTGCATCCTCTCTCTTCTTCTTTTTGTCAATCTTGCTAAGAGCCCATCAATCTTATTGATTTTCTCATAGAACCAACTTCTGGTCTTATTGATTTTCTCTATTGTTTTCATGTTTTCAATTTCATTTATTTCTGCTCTAATCTTTGTTATTCCTTTCCTTTTGCTTGCTTTGGGGTTAGTTTGCTGTTCTTTCTCCAGTTTTTCCAAGTGGACAGTTAATTCCTGAATTCTTGCCCTTTCTTCTTTTTTGATATAGGCATTTAGGGCAATAAATTTCCCTCTTAGCACTGCCTTTGCTGTGTCCCATAGGTTTTGATATGTTGTGTTTTCATTTTCATTCACCTCAAGATATTTACTAATTTCTCTTGTAATTTCTTCCTTGAGCCACTGCTTGTTTAAGAGTGTGTTGTTGAGCCTCCATGTATTTGTGAATTTTCTGGTGCTTTGCCTATTATTGATTTCCAACTTCATTCCCTTATTGTCTGAGAAAGTGTTTTGTATTTCAATCTTTTTAAATTTGTTGAGACTTGCTTTGCGACCCAGCATATGGTCTATCTTTGAGAATGATCCATGAGCACTTGAGAAAAAGGTGTATCCTGCTGTTGTGGGATGTAATGTCCTATAAATGTCTGTTAAGTCTAGCTCATTTACTGTAATGTTCACATTCTCTGTTTCTTTATTGATCCTCTGTCTAGATGTTCTGTCCATTGATGAGAGTAGGGAATTGAAGTCTCCAACTATTGTGGTAGATGTGTCTGTTTCCCTTTTCAGTATTTGCAGTGTATTCCTAACGTATTTTGGGGCATTCTGGTTCAGTGCATAAATATTTATGATTGTTATGTCTTCTTGTTGAATTGTTCCTTTTATTAGTAGATAGTATCCTTCTTTGTCTCTTTTAACTGTTTTACAGTTGAAGTCTACTTTGTTGGATATTAGTATAGCTACTCCTCTTTTCTGGTTGTGATTTGCATGAAATATCTTTTCCCAACCTTTCACTTTGAACCTATGTCTACCTTTGGGTATAAGATGTGTTTCCTGTAGACAGCATATAGAAGGATCCTGTTTTTTAATCCATTCTGCCAGTCTATGTCTTTTGATTGGGGAATTCAGTCCATTAATATTTAGTGTTATTACTGTTTGGGTAATACTTTCCTCTACCATTTTGCCTTTTGTAATATATATATCATATCTAATTTTTTCTTCTTTCTACACTCTTCTCCACACCTCTCTCTTCTGTCTTTTCGTATCTGTCTCTAGTGCTCCCTTTAGTATTCCTTGCAGAGCTGGTCTCTTGGTCACAGATTCTCTCAGTGACTTTTTGTCTGAAAATGTTTTAATTTCTCCCTCATTTTTGAAGGACGATTTTGCTGGATATAGAATTCTTGGTTGGCAGTTTTTCTCTTTTAGTAATTTAAATATATCATCCCACTGTCTTCTTGCCTCCATGGTTTCTGCTGAGAAATCTACACATAGTCTTATTGGGTTTCCCTTGTATGTGATGGATTGTTTTTCTCTTGCTGCTTTCAAGATCCTCTCTTTCTCTTTGACCTTTGCTGTTCTAACTGGTAAGTGTCTTGGAGAACGCCTATTTGGATCTATTCTCTTTGGGGTGCACTGCACTTCTTGGATCTGTAATTTTAGGTCTTTCATAACAGTTGGGAAATTTTCAGTGATAATTTCTTCCATTAGTTTTTCTCCTCCTTTTCCCTTCTCTTCTCCTTTTGGGACACCCACAGCATGTATATTTGTGCACTTCATATTCTCATTCAATTCCCTGAGCCCCTGCTCAAATTTTTCCATTCTTTTCCCGATAGTTTCTGTTTCTTTTTGGGTTTCAGATGTTCCATCCTCCAGTTCACTAATTCTAACCTCTGTCTCTTGAAATCTACCATTGTAGGTTTCCATTGTTTTTTTCATCTCTTCTACTGTATCTTTCATTCCCATAAGTTCTGTGATTTGTTTTTTCAGACTTTCCATTTCTTCTTTTTGTTCCTTCCTTGCCTTCTTCATGTCCTCCTCAATTCATTGATTTGGTTTTTGAAGAGGTTTTCCATTTCTGTTCGTATATTCAGAATTAGTTGTCTCAGCTCCTGTATCTCATTTGAACTATTGGTTTATTACTTTGACTGGGCCACATCTTCAATTTTCCTGGTGTGATTTGTTATTTTTTGCTGGTGTCTGGACACTTAATTACCTTAATTAGTTTATTCTGGAGATTGCTTTCACTTATCTTACCTAGGATTTTCTTGCTAGATGAGTTTGTTGTCTATCTGTTCATTTATCTTCAGTTCAGCCTTTTCTGGGCCTTTACCTTAAGTTTTGTTTAATAGAAGGTAATTTTTCAGTTCTTATTTTCTTGTTTCTTGTCCTGCTTGTAAGGTGCCTTTTCCCTCCCTACCCTTAGGAGGGTCTGCATAGGTATTACAAACTCCAGCCGGGTTTTCCCTGACTAAGCTGGCCTCCTTTCGGGGGGAAGGAATCACCTGCATCTGTTTTTTCCTGAGTGTGAGACCCAGCAGGTTGAAAGACTTCCCTGTGAAGTCTCTGGGCTCTGTTTTTCTTATCCTGCCCAGTATGTGGCACTTGTCTGTCTGCGGGTCCCACCAGCAAATATGTTGTGGCTCCTTTAACTTTGGAAGGCTCTCCCTGCTGGGGGCGTGGTGGAGACAGAGGAAAGGTTGTAGACTGGTTTTAATTCTTCAAATTGTGAAGCTCTGTGATCTGAATTCCTTGAGAGGGATTCCATCTGAGTTGCGTTTCACCCCTCCCGTGGGGAAGGTTCAGATGGGAGACAACCCTGAAAGCAGCCTGTTTCTGCATTTGGGGCAGTTGCAGCCTGTGTAATCCCAGCGCTGAGCCAGAGGCAACCAAGCCTCCATAGAAACAGCTGCAGAAAGCTCTGTTTTGTCCTCTTTCCTCCCTTCCAGGCAGCCCAATAGGCAACTTCCGCCCTGATCAGTTTCACCTGAGCTGGGGGCCTATTTTCAGTAGTCAGAATTTGTTCATTAATGCCACTATTGGTGTTTGGTCAGACTCAGTCCCTGCTACTGTTGGAGACTCCCTCCTTTCCCTCCGGGAAGCCGCCCATGGGGGAGGGGTGCTAGCCACTGGCCACCGCGGCTTGGGGAACTCGCTGCTACAAGACTCGCAGCTGGTCCAGAGACTCACAGCCGGTCCAGGAAGCCACCTTTGGGGGAGGGGCACTGGCCACCGGCCGCTGCAGCTTGGGGAACTCGTTGTTCCGAAATTCGCAGCTGGTCCGGGAAGCTGCCTGTGGGGGAGGGGCGCCGGTCGCCAGCCGCTGCGGCTTGGGGAAGTGCACGCAGCTCCGGGAACTCACCGCCAGAGACTCACAGCTGGTCCAGCTGGTCCATACTGGGGCATGCTGCGTGTCCGGTCTCTGTCATGGCTCCCAGAGCTGCTCTGTATTATTTCTGGTTATTTAATAGTTGGTCTGGAGGACGAACTAAAACGCGTGCACCTTACCAAGCCGCCATCTTGGCCCCCCCTCCAATAAAAATCCTCTCGATATTTTTAATGAAAAGCTATCTAGGCCACTGTTCTGGTTTCAAAACTCTTGTATACCCCAGAAAAGCCATGTCTTTTAATGCTCATTCAATATTGCTGGGTGGGATTTTTTAAATTGTATCCATGGAAATGTAATCCACCCAATTGTGGGCAGTAACTTTTCATTAGGTTGTTTCCATGGAGATGTGTGTCCACCCATTCAAAGTGGAGTTGCTTACAGGAGTCCTTTAAGTGAGAACCATTTTGGAAAAAGCCTCAAAGCCAACAGAGTCCACATAGGCAGAGACCTTTGGAGATGCAAGAGGAGAACATCACTGGGGAAGCCTTATGAAATGAGGAGAGAAAGTTAGCAGAGTTTGCCATGTGCCTTCCCAGCTGAGAGGGGTGTTCCAGGCAGCATCAGCCTTTCTTGAGTGAGGGTAACCTCTTGTTGGTGCCTTAATTTGGACATTTTTATGGCCTTAGAACTGCAAATTTGCAACTTAATAAATTCCCTTTTTAAAAGTCATTCTGAAAACTTAAGCTAAAGGTCCAGATAAAGCTGAACGGAATGTCAAAGAACAGATATACAACAAATTCATCCAGCAAGAAAACCCTAGGTAAAAGAAGTGAAAGCAATCTCCAGAATAAACTAATTAAGGTAATTAAATGCCTAGACACCAGCAAAAAATAACAAATCACACTAGGAAAACTGAAGATATGGCCCAGTCAAAGGAACAAACCAACAATTCAAATGACATACAGGAGCTGAAACAATTAATTCAGAATGTATGAACAGACACGGAAAACCTCATCAAAAACCAAATCAATGAATTGAGGGAGGATATAAAGAAGGCAAGGAAAGAACAAACAGAAGAAACTGAAAGTCTGAAAAAACAAATCACAGAACTTATGGAAATGAAAGATACAGTAGAAGAGATGAAAAAACAATGGAAACCTACAATGGTAGATTTCGAGAGAGAGAACATAGGATTTCAAAACTGGAGGACGGAGCATCTGAAATCTGACAAGAAACAGAAACTATAGGGAAAAAAATGGAAAAATATGAGCAGGGACTCAGGGAATTGAAAGACAATATGAAGCACACAAATATACGTGTTGTGGGTGTCCCAGAAGGAGAAGAGAAGGGAAAAGGAGAACAACTAATGGAGGAAATTATCATTGAAAATTTCCCAACTCTTATGAAAGACTTAAAATTACAGATCTAAGAAGTACAGCATACCCAAAGAGAGTAGATCCAGATAGACATACTCTAAGACATTTAATAATCAGAATGTCAGAGGTCAAAGAGAAAGAGAGGATCTTGAAAGCAGCAAGAGAAAAGCAATCCATCACATACAAGTGAAGCCCAATAAGACTATGCGCAGATCTCTCAGCAGAAACCATGGAGGCAAGAAGACAGTGGGATAATATATTTAAATTATTAAAAGAGAAAAACTGCCAACCAAGAATTCTATATCCAGCAAAACTGTCCTTCAAAAATGAGGGAGAAATTAAAACATTTTCAGACAAAAAGTCACTGAGAGAATTTGTGACCAAGAGACCAGCACTGCAAGAAATACTAAAGGGAACACTAGAGACAGATATGAAGACAGAAGAGAGAGGTGTGGAGAAGAGTGTAGAAAGGAAGACTATGAGTAAAGGTAAAAAGAAGGAAAATTAGATATGACATATAAAATCCAGAAGGCAAAATAGTAGAAGAAAGTACTACCCATGCAATAATAACACTGAATGTTAACGGATTAAACTCTCCAATCAAAAGGCATAGTCTGGCAGAATGGATTAAAAAACAGGATCCATCTATATGCTGTCTCTACTCAAAGGACATGAGGCCAAGGACACAAATGGACATTTACACACCAATGTTTATAGCAGCATTATTAGCAATTACCAAGAGATAGAAACAGCCAAAATGTCCATCAACAGACAGCTGACTAAACAAACTGTGACATTTACATAAGATGGAATATTATGCTGCTGTAAGACAAAATAAAGTTATGAAGTATGTAACAACATGGATGGACCTTAAGGACATTAGGCTGAGTGTGATTAGCCAGAAACAAAAGGACAAATACTGTATGGTCTCACTGATATGAACTGACATTAGTGAATAAACTTGGAATATTTCCTTGGTAACAGAGACCATCAGGAGATAGAAATAAGGTGAGATATTGCGTAATTGGAGCTGAAGTGATACAGATTGTGCAACAGGACTGAATATAAAAACTCAGAAATGGACAGCACAATACTACCTAACTGTAATGCAATTATGTTAAAACACTGAATGAAGCTCCATGTGAGAATGATAGAGGGAGGAGGGCTGGGGACATAAATGAAATCAGAAAGAAAGACAGATGGTAAAGATCGAGATGGTATAATCTAGGAATGCCTAGAGTGTATAATAATAGTGAAATGTACAATGTACAAATTTTAAAAATGTTTTTGCATGAGGAGGAACAAAGGAATGTCATTATTGCAGGGTGCTGAAAATAGATGATAATTAATACTTAAAATGTCACCTTATGTGTGAGAGTAAAGCAAAAAATGTTTATTTATTACAAAATTTAGATTTTGACTAGAGCATTTCCTAATATAACTCATGTAGATAGTTTGATTGAATGTCATAAGTACTTGGAATCTCAGATAGGACATGAGATTTTGTTGGTTTGTCCAGAGTGATGCCCTGATGAATCCCAGAGTGATTTGATCAGTGACTGGAAAAGTATTTGCAAGCCCCCTTTGGGGAATGGTGAGAGTGGGGAGAAATTCAACTTCCCCAAGTTGAATTCTTGATATTCTCACAAGCAGTGTGGACAACCAAAGCTATAGGCTGAGCCCCCAGGCTTGGGGGTTGTTCATATGAAACTTAACCCCACAAAGGATAGGTCAAGTCTACTTAAAATTTAGGCCTAAGAGTCACCCCCAAGAGAGCCTCTTTTGTTGCTCAGATGTGGCCTCTCTCTCCAGCCAACATGAAGAGCAGTCTCACCACCCTCCCCCTCTCTGTGTGGGACATGACTCCCAGGGGTGTGGACCTTCCTGGCAACGTGGGACAGAGATCCTGGAATGAGCTGAGACGCAGCATCAAGGGACTGAGAAAAACCCTAGAATGAGCTGAGAATTTACATCAAGGGATTGAGAGAACTCTCTTGACCAAAGGGGGAAGAGTGAAATGAGACTAAGTGTCAATGGCTGACAGATTCCAAACAGAGTTGAGAGGTTATCCTGGAGGTTATTCTTATGCATTAAGTAGATATCACCTTGTTGTTCAAGATGTAGCGGAGAGGCTGGAGGGAACTGCCTGAAAATGTAGAGCTGTGTTCCAGTAGCCATGTTTCTTGATGATGATTGAACAATGATTTAGCTTTCACAATGAGACTCTGTGAATGTGAAAACCTTGTGTCTGTTGCTCCTTTTAGCTACTATATCAACAGAAGAGTAGAACATATGGAATAAAAATAAATAATAGAGGGAACAAATGTTAAAATAAATTTAGTTTGAAATGCTAGTGGTAAATGAAAGCGAGGGGTAAGGGGTATGGTATGTATAATCTTTTTTTTTCTCTGTTATCGTTCTATTTCTTTTCCTGTTGTCTTTTTATTTCTTTTTCTAAATCGATGCAAATGTTCTAAGAAATGATGAATATGCAACTATGTGATGATATTAAGAATTACTGATTGTATATGTAGAATGGAATGATATCTTAATGTTTTGTTTGTTAATTTTTTTTAATTAATAAAAAAAGTTAAAAAAAAAAAAAAGGTCATTCTGTTTCTGATATATTGCATTCCGGTGGCTTAACAAACTAAAACAGCCACATACATGGTCTTGACCAAGGTAAATAAATAGCAATATAATAACTCGCAGAATTAATTTGAAAATAGGTAATATGACAGATATGTCTAAAATGATAGATTTAAGGATATTCACTTTTTAAAGGCTCGTTTTCCCTGATACCTTACAATTAATGACATTATATACACAAATTCAAATCTGATTTCCTGCCTAAATATGAGCTACGTGTTTTTTGGTTAGCATTATTATCAAGGAAAATCTTAGGCAGTCCAGATTAGAGTGAACAGGCTCTTTTGGTCAATACTAAAGCCAGGTAAATCGTACTGCAGCATTTTAACCGTCCCTTTCTCACAGACAGCAATAAACTAAGATGTTACATGGTAGGGCTGGCCACACTGTAGAGAACTGTTGCTGGTTTCCTGCTTTACCAGTGGTAGGATGAAAGGAGCCAGAGACTTCCCAGCCCTTCAGAATCCATCCCTAACACTGCCTCTGCGTCCCCACCACAGCACAGGGTTCCATTACAGGTGTCCACCGCCACCAGGACTCAGAGGACCTCCTCAATCTTCTACTACGCTGCCCTGGATGATGCGACTTTGAATAACTTTGCCAACCACTGGAGGTAAGGGAACATGATGACTAACGGATGAAACTGCAGAATTTGGATGGCAGAATCTTCTTTTAGGACACGAACAAAAACAGTGGGTAAGGATTGGGAACTTCCACCTGAGTGCAATAGTGTTTATTTTCCACTAGGGAAAATGTGAATCAGTCATTCCTGGAATTGTACAAACTAGCCACCATCAAAAATCACCCCCCACTTATATGACTTCCTTAAGAATAATTACATGACTCTATCAAAGAATTGGGTAATCAACTGGTGCAAGACCCAGGACCCAGGAATCTGGCATAAATGGGCATTTTTTTTGACAAACACACCCTAGGAGACAGTGACAACTAGAGCCAAGCCTTAGGCTGACCCCCCGGAGTCAACAGGATCACTTTGGATCTTCACCAAAGCACCAACAGATCTTTGGGTTACCATTAACAAGCCTAGGAGGCTATACACCTACCTACATTTGTAAATCTCAGGCCCATAATGTGTGTATGTATGTATACATGTATGTATGCATGTACATGTAAGTGTTAGGTTGGGGGAACGGGCAAGGGCACTGCAACTGGAGCTGCGGAGGCTGTGTCGCCCCTCCCAACCTGACTTCCAGAACTAATGAACTGCCCCTTCCGGACGTCACCTGACCTCCATCCTTAAAAGCTGCCCATGCCGCAGCCCACGCGCGAACTCACCTCTCTCCATCTTGGGTTTCAGTGAGCTCTACCCGGGAGCGCAGAAATAAATTTGCCCACTTTAAATTTCCTGGTCTACCTTTCTTCTTTCTCACCCTTTCGCCTCCTAAACCTTTCAGTAAGTGTGTGTGTGTGTGTGTGTGCTTATGTATAGTGAGTAGAGGAAGGGACAAAGCTTCAGAGTCAGATAAAGGGATGTTCCAATCTTGCTCTACTACTGACCAGCAAATCCCTCCTAATGTAAAGCTTTTAACCAAAGTAATCCCTTCTCAGCCTCTGAATTCATAATAACTCATTATGTAAAAATGTATAATAGCTTTCCTGTTGTTGTCTTAAATAATACTCAAATTGCTATTTAACTTTGCAGGCTTATCCTTCCAAATAGATCACAAATTTCTCAGGGATGGGAACCACCGCTTACTTTCATCTTTGAATTGCACCCAGGAAGGCACAACAATACGTTGCCTATTGTAGTTATTCCATAAAAATTGTAGGAATTCAGATGATAAAATGATATTGCTTTTAAATGTTTAAATTGTTTAGTATACTGACTTAAAGACACCATTTAGATACTATTTGCTTAGTTCTGAGATTCCAGAACATCTTATTTTGATTCCATAAAATTTTGCAATTTAATGTGTATCCAGCAACATTGTCTTGTACACTTGTTCTATGTTTTTTGACAGTTGTTAAAACAAATCAGCACTGGCAGAACTTGGCCAGCTCCTCTCCACACTTGGTTTGAGTTGTTACCCATGGAACCAGCCCAAACATAAAGCTTCAAAGCGGCTAATTGAAATCAGAATGATGGGTCATTTCTCATTCAAACAAAACAGATGGCACTCCTTGCCACACTTCTGTCAAACCTGGGGGTGGGGGGAATGATTAAATGCATTTTTAACTCCCACACATGCTTACTAGACTCCTTAAAGAAATTATACATGGCAATTGAATGCAGAGGGTAGGGAGGGCTTTTTCAAACAGCAGAGCTTATTTATTTTGAAGGTTTTAGAAACAGTTTAACAGGAGTATTCATTATTCAGAAGGTTTCCATTTAGATTCCTGGATATTTATTTTAATTTTCATCTATTCTAATTGTGTATTTTTAAATAGGTCATTCGTGTGCGTAGTACAAAATTCAAAATGTACAAAAGAAATAGAGAAAGGTAGGTCTCCTTTCAACACTCCAATCACGAGTTCTCTTCTGTGGAGACAGCCACTGTTAACAAAAGTTTCCCATGTATCTTTTCAGAAATTGAGTCTTCACTTATCAATTATGTATTTGAAGCCTCTTTTTTGCATACCTATCTAACTGACAATATTAATAATATTTGGTTTCAAAATTCAATGTCAGGGTTTTAAGAAAGCAACTGTGGAGATTGTGTTTTCATTCAAAGCATTACTGGCAATGTTATTAAATGACCCCTGTGTGATATTTAGTAAATATGGAAAATGCCTTACAGCACCTCTTATCACCTGTCTGGGGAAAGAAACAAATGTATGCAGACATTTGAAAAAGAAACAATATCGCTTCATATCTCCACCTGGAGTCAGTATATGATGACGAAAAGCTAATAAAAGCGTTGCCAAGTGCCAGCTAATGGATGCATCATCTAATTCCAAACCCTGCTACACAGAAATGTGGCCCCTTATAAAAAGAATTTTGAGAAATAAAAGAAAAAAAAAAACACAACAACAAAATCCCTGACCCCTGGCTAAAATGTATAGTCAACCGTTTGTCTGGATGCATCTTCCTCCTGGCAGTTTGCCTCCCGCCCCGGCTGGGGAGCCCAGCGCTCTCCTGTGAGATGTGCTTCCCGCTACCCGCACGCCCCAGCGTGGCGAAGCTTCATTTCATGAACAGTCACAATGCTGTTTGTTTCTAGCTTAGGTATGACTTTTATTAACTCTTGTTTCTATTTTTTAGCTTTCAGAACAGTTTCATTTTTTAACTGTATGAGTAACAGTGGAATGAGAAGCTTTGCTTCCTGTACAAAAAAAAAAAGATTCTCCAGTGTGAACTGGTGGAGAGGCACAGTTCCTTCCGAGCACCCTTGGTCTTGCTCCACTGAGGTGGCTGCCTTGTCTGCTCACCTAGGAGGTCACTGGGGGCTAATTTTACACCTCTAGAGTCACCCCACCAGGGCAGGTTTGAAGTTTCTGCCCCTTTTGTTTTCTCCTCCACTTGTGCGCGGGGCTCTGGGAAGGGAAACCCCAGCTGGTGGGGCCTGTCAGCTCCTTAAAGGAGGCTCCCACCCCAGGCTCCAGCTCCCAGCAATTCCCCAAACACATCCCAGGAGGGTCCACAAGGGCTCTGGTGCCTCCCAACAACCCAAGCCCTGTTTAAAGCCCAGCGGAGAGATGAAGGACAGACCTCCCAGCGCGCTTAGGAGCTGCCCTCTCACATGGGAAGACATAGCCTGTTTACAAAGCTGTGAAAAAAAATCTGTAAAGCCTACCTACTTTGATCCTTTCTGACTTACATTCACATTCAGATATTTAATCTTTAGATTGCTATAGTTGTGTGTTAGTAAATATATGTGCATTTCTGTTACTAAGTGAAAAGACTAAAAGGGAATTGGGTCCAGAAACCATTTTCTATTAAGCCACAGTTACCCATGACCCACACAGTGCTCTAGACACATACACAACGATTTGGCATTTGCAATATTTGTCCTAATTTTACCAGATTTTCTATACACTGTATACATTCTAAAGAGTAACGGGTTACTTTTGATTACCCTCAAAATCATAATGTGACCATTATGGGAAGAAGAGAAATTGTTGAAGGACATGACTCGTTGCCAGAAATGGCAGGAATACGGGAGCTTTGTAGCCCTAGTCTTGCTCCCAGGCGTGGCAGGAAGGGCAGACCTGTAGTGCATCTTGAGGGTGCGAATTCCTGGCTGGGTAGTAGGAGGCAAGCCAGATGCCCTTCAAGGGACGGGGGTGGAAACGGGTTTGGAGGTCGACCAAGCAATGCCCAGAGATTGGGGTCTCCTGACTGAGGAAAGCACACCTACGGACTGGTTTTCTGGTGAATGAAAAACACCAATCAAATACAGGAAAGGATGTGGCAGCTGAATGTGTAAAAAGAAATAAGACAAAATAGAGGTACTATGATGAAGAGATTTAAAATGGTGTCACGAGGTCCTTTGGAGGTTACTCAGCCAAGTATCACACTACTAAAGTATGCAAAGTCTCAGCCAACAATGCTCCTCAAAACCCTAACGGCATCTGGACACCAGACACACAGACCCCAAGATAAGGAACTGAGTAAACAGTCTAACCTGAAGGACATTCGGAGACCCCAGTCACCACCAAGCACTAACAACTTATGTAATCGTTGCCTTTTTCTTTAAAAGCCCTCTCGTGGAAGGCCAAAATGGGACCCTATTCGGGTTGCTACCTGAACCTGAACTTCGAATTGAATTGCAATTCAAAGACCGCCAAATAAACTCTTTTGTTGCCTTGAAGCTTGGTTTAGTTATTTCTCGGTTCACAAATGCTATCTGGCATTGAGAGAGAATGTGGGGAGAGAAAAGGAGGAAACTGAAATAGCCTCAGTCAGTTTATGGAGCCACTTGTCTGACTCCCTGCCACTGTGATACTTGTTCTTCCCAAAAAGGCAAGTAGCCCTCTTGCTTGATAGGGGGCCCCAGTTATCGTCCTCAGTTGACCCATTCATCTCCATGTCTACACTGTGCACAACAAGAAGCCAAAGACTTGAATACCCCTGAAGTGCTGAAGGGGAAAATCCGGGTGGTTGAGATGGCGAGCAGCAAGCCACAGCAGGACTCAGGGAGACGAGCTGTTGCACAAACTCCCTCAACAGAATTTGATGAGCCTCTCAGCCAAAGGCAGGTTTAGAAGCTGTTCTGACGTGGGTGAAAGGAGGGCCTGAGCCAGGCCTGAGCCTGAAGAATCCAAGTAGACTGTGGCTGAAATGACCCTCCTGGTCAACATCTCCCCACAGCGTGGGCGCCCACACCTGGAAACCACAAGCCAGACTTCTGGTCTGCAGCACCCACTAGGGGGCAGGAAATTCACTCCGTTATGTCTTAAGCTTTCTGGCAGGTTCTAAAGGGCACACTGGTTGGGCTCATGACCAGTTATTTTCCTGAGGAAGAATGACCGATGGGATTAAGTTTCTATTACATATAAAAATATTAGGCTTTCTAGGGAATAAATAAAATGTTTCCCTTTCTCCCTTCCCTGTCTCTTTCTCCAGTTCCTACTCTACACACAGCTGAAGCATTGGGACCTCCTAAACTGCTGAATAGTCAAAACACAAATGGGACCAGGACAACACAGCTGTCCTGCAAGAGCTAACTTCCTTCCTTCCTTCCTTCCTTCCTTCCTTCCTTCCTTCCTTCCTTCCTTCCTTTCTCCCTCCCTCCCTCCCTCCTTTCCTTCCTTCCTTCCTTCCTTCCTTCCTTTTTTCCTTCCTTCCTCCCTCCCTCCTTTCCTTCCTTCCTTCCTTCCTTCCTTCCTTCCTTCCTTCCTTCCTTCCTTCCTTCCTTCTTTCCTTCCTCCCTCCCTCTCTCCCTCCCTCCCTCCCTCCCTCCCTTCCTTCCTTCCTTCCTATCAGGTTCCTCCAAAGGTAACACTATCAAAATCAGGATATTGGCATCGATGCAGTTAAGACACAGAACATTTCTGTCACTTCAAGGATCCCTCACATTGCCCTTTTATGGCAATTCTACCTCCCACTTGCCCCCCAACCCTGCCCAACTACTCTGTTCTCCATTTCAATAATTTCGTCATTTCAAGAATGTTACACAAATGGGCTCAAGCAGTATGTGGCCTTTTGGGACTGGCTTTTTAAACATGGTATTAGTCTCTGGCACTGCATCCAGGTGGCTGTGTGCATCCATATTTATTCCACTTTATTGCTGAGTGACAGTCCATGATACGACGTACCTGCATTTGTTCACCCGTTGAAGGATGTCTGGGCTGTCTCCAGTTTGGAGCTATTACGAATAAAACCTCAGTGAGCATTCTTGTGCAGGTTTTTATATGAACATTAAGTTCTTGTTTTTCTGGGATAAATGCCCAAAAGTACAACTGAAGGGTTGTATGGTAGTGGCGTGTTTAGTTTTATGAGACATTACCGAATTGCTTTGCAGAGTGCCTATGTCATTTACCTTCTGAACAGCAATGTATAAGCAATCCAGTCTCTTCTCATCCTGCCATCATTTGGTGTTTTCACTGTATTTTATTTTTAACCATTCTGAAAGATACCTAGTGACATGTCATTGTGGCTTTAATTTGCATTTCCCTAGTGGTTAATGATGTTGAACATCTTTATATGTGCTTATTTGTCATCTTTATAACCTCTTCAATTATATGAATGTCTGTTCATGCCTTTTGTCCATTTTCTAATTGGATGGTTTGGTGTTTTTTTTCCTATACATCCAGCTCTTCATTTTTATATCACAGAACTATGGCAGATTACAATTTGGAGGCCATTTGAATTTTTAATCCTGTCAATTTTGCCTGTTCAAAAGATCTCTTAACCAAGGATTCGTGGCTGGGAGTGGGGGGAGTCCCATTCATTTGAATCCTTGTTTTCTGCTCTGTCAGTGGCGTGCCTATGAGAAAGCAGCCTCTCATGTGTATTCACTGGGGCTAAGAAGTAGGGGCAAACAGCTTTCTTCCAACCTACTATCTGAGGGGGAGTGCAAGGGAAGGGAGAAATTGAACTTCATAATGACCGCCTATTTGGCCTTACTCTGGGATCACCGGACCTGACGGGTCTAAATCACTGTTTCTCCAGCTTTCAAATGCATGGGAGTCACCTACAGATCTTGGCATGCGGAGTCTGATTTGGCGGGTTTGGGATGAGTTCAGAGGTTCTACACGTCTAGCAAGGTCCCAGTTGGCACTGGTGCTCTTGGTTCCAGACCCAGGACACTGGAATCACTGGGCTCCTCCCTCTCGCAGAAAAGGAAACTGGAGCCCAGATGAGGCCCCTGCAATGCCCACCAGCAGGTCTTCTCCCACCCCCATTACCCCATTTCCTGGCAGCACTCCACACACACACCACCACCTACTTAAGGAAAATTAAAATTCGACTCAGAAAGCAGACAGAATATCTTGCTCTTGGATGAATTTAAGCCAAGCAGTTAACGTAGTTTTTCTTCCTGGGGATTTCTGCATTTTTGGTCTTGCCATCATTTTTTGTCCAGAAAACAAATTTCAGGCTATATTATGAGCACCTATTCCATCAGCCCAATTTCATCAAACCAGCAGATTAAAAAAACTTTCAGGGTGTGCAAAGTGATATGCTATCAACCTAGACACCAGCCATTAAGATGGGGATGGAGGGGGAGAAGCCAAAAATTCCCAGGCAGCATCTGCAGTCAGGAGCACTGCAGGTTGGGCATACCTCAGTGGCCGGTGCCAGGTTGCAGAGCCTGCTCCCTGGGAAGACTGAGCAGTACAAGATCGAGCTCCCCTCCTCCAAATTGCACATGGATCAGTAGGAGATCTTGTCAAGATCCTTCTAAACAATATCCTTCAAAAAGAAAAAGAAAAAAATACCCCCTAGGAGTTGTGCTCAATCTGTAACTAGAAACTGCCCAGTTACAGCCTCTTAGCTGGACTGAAGTAGCATATGACTTCCTGAAAGAAGTTCAGAGTCCGAGAAAAGAGATTAGCAGGACTGTGTGTCAACAGGGTGAAGAAAGTTAAGAGTTTTAGGAGCTCAGAGAAAAGAGAATTAGAAAAGCCCAATGAAAGACTTCGTCTCTTGGAATTTTTTTTCCAGAACCCTCCCTACTCTATCTTGTATTTTCCTTATAATTTCCTATGTCTGTGTTGAACCAAGGAAACTTGAGGTGTCCATTCCTCTTCTATTTTACTCTTCTTTACTGTTCCACCTAAGTATAACCTTCCAAAATATAAAATTATGACACAAAAATAAAAGGCTTGCATATAAAAGATTTTATATAATTATTTAGTGGGAGAACCAGTGAGAGGTTAAAAACAAGCCAAATGAGATCCTTACTCACCGAGATTTGCATTTTAAATGGACAGGAAATGTTTGCCCGACTGTTAATTTTTTTACCAAAAAATTGTTTACTTCTATCACTACAGAGTTGTGAAATAGCTCAGTCAAAGACAATTAAAGGTGCACACATACTTCTGTAGGATCTGGTAGCCCCAAAGTGTCTATTAGATAACATCCAGCTTTCCATTGAAAGGACACTAATAATCTTTTTGTCCCTTTCCAAATCTTTGACAATTTTCCCAGGCATAGTTATTTTGCAATTATGTAAATAGATCCACGGAACTGTCCTTGAGTTCCCATCCAACTTGTGGTGCTGGGAAGGCTGGGAAGGAACCTGTCACTAAACCCCTGGCTGCAACCCAAACTCAAAGTCCCTGTGGGGATGGCCCAACCTGTCTTCCCTGGGCTCAGCTGGAGTCATCCCATTAGCTGCCCCCTTCCAAGGCCACATGACCCCCACTTGATCCACATCTGCATCCCAAGAGACCCGCTACTGCTTCATACCCTGAGGGGATCCCAGACCCTCTGCGAACTGACAAGGGTTTCTGCTTCAGCATTTGCCATGTTGCCTTATTTAAACCTACCTGTGACCAAAACCCTGTGGCCAAGCCCCTCAAGCTCCACTTCCATTTCCTCAGTTCCAAGTTGGGGAAACTAATATCCTTTCCTTCCTTGCCCCTTGTTTCGTCTTGCTAAAGCTGATGGAATACAATAAAGCAGAAATGGGTTGGCTTTTACAATGGGGATTTGTTAGATCACAAAATTTACAATTCAAAGGCCATGAAAATGTCCAGTTGCCACCAACAGGACGGTGCCTTCTCTGAAGACAGGTTGCTGGCATCTGGGACACCTCTGCACATGGGAAGGCACATGGCCGGCGTCTGCTGGTCCTTCTGTCCTGGGTTTCATTGCTTCAGCTTCTAGCTCCTCCATCTGTGGCTTTTTCTCTAAACTATTCTGGGGCCTTTTCTGTAAGCGTCTCTTAATTTTACCACGTAATTTCTCTAAGTGTTTTATCCTCCTATGAAGGACTCCAGCAAAAGGACTAAGCTCCACCCTGAAGAAGGGAGGTCACATCTCCATTGAAATAACCTAATCAAAAGGTCCCACTTACAGTAGATCTGCACCCACAGGAATGTATAAAAGAACATGGTCTTCCTTTTCTAGGGTACGTAACAGCTTCAAATTACCACACCCCGCGTTGTTTTAGTGCTCATTCTATCACAGAAGCATGCAACAGCTCACAAGGGGTCAAAAAAAAAAAAAGGATTTAGAAAAATAAACCTTTTAAAAATATTTGAAATGTTTATTCAATTTGAGTGCCTATTATGTGTTAGAGTCTTGTTATGAGCTATGATGGTTATATAGATTTTTTTTTTAAGCTAACCTTCACAGTGAAATGGGTAACAGCCAGGAAAGCAGATAATTAGCAAATTCTAATTATCTGAGAACTGCCAAGACTGCAAGACTGAACATGGTATTTTGAAGTTCCCATATTCTAAAGGCATCTTTCTTTCCCTCGATTCCCCATTGCTATATGCTTCTTAAGAGCATATTCTATGAGTTAACCAAGTACTATTTGTTTGCATAAAGAATAACATGTTGGGACAAGCCATTGCCACATTGACAGGGTCTTCTCAGCCTCAGCTCTACTATTTTTATTCATAAGTATCAGTTAAGATACTTTTGGAAAAATCTAGGTTTGATTAGGAAGGAAAAAGGGGTAAAGCCCTGGGTAGGCCACCATTAATGTCTCAAATCCGGTGAGTAGTGAATGTACTCTAAAGCAGGGACAGAATTGAAATAAAAATATCCATCTGAGGGAGCTCAAAGCCTTTCAATTCCTAGATCCTGATTTGACTCTAACCTAGATGATGGACAAATAATAATGGTTTTTAGGAGATGACTCTTTTAACCTCCTTTCAAAGCGATTTTGCTTATTTTTAGTGTCTGTTCTTTTGATATTTGTATCCAGACCACTGAATGCCTTTCACCTGCAATGAGGTTTAGCTGAAAGTGCAGGATTCTGAAGGAAATAGATGCCCAATAACCATTAACCGGCTTAATTCTCTCAGTCAGAGCTGCGTGCTAGGGCAGTATCACAATAGATTGTATGAAGAAGACCCACCCATCCTATCTGCAGAGTTTGACAATGGGCTTTTCCCCAGGAGACAGGATAATATTTTGTATATTTTTCAAAGGTCAGGAAGCAGCAAAATCCGGAAATTGCTATCTGAACCCCCAACATAGAAATTTTCTCAGTCCATCCATTGCTTCATGACAAGCCTCTAAAGTATTTGATTTTCTTAGCCACTTCTTCTTGAAGCTGATGGTTCTCAAAGTATGGTCCCCAGAGCAGAAGCCTCGCATGGCCTGGGAACTTGTTAGAAATGCAAATTCTCAGGCCCTGCCCCAGACCTACTGGAGCCCAGAAATCTGGGTTTTATAAGCTATTGAGATGACCTGATGCCCACTGCAATTTGGGGATCCCCAAGGCCACTCTCAAGGTTCAATATTTCACTAGAGGGACTCATGAAACTCAGAATAACCATTACATCCATGATTACTTTTTATTATAGCAGAAGGATACAGATTAAAATGAACAAAGGAAAGAGGGCACAGGGCAAAGTTCAGGAGAGACCAAGCACATGCTTCCAGTTATTCTCTCCCAGTGGAGTCATGCAGATAGTGCTTATTTCTCCAGCAACCATATATGGCAATACGCATGGAGTATGCCAGCCAAGAAGCTCACTCAAGCCTTGGTGTCCACGATTTTTATAGAGTGTTGGTCATGTAGGCCTGGCTGACTGCCTGCATGACTGAGCTTAATCTCCAGCCCCTCCAAAGGTGAAATTGATATGGTGGCATAACCTAAAATCCCCACCATAACTCACATTGGTAGTATCAAGTCTCTTGGTTGGCCCAAGGTCCCAGGTAAACAAAGATACTCTTATCAGGTGGGCCATTCCAAGAGCTTTGAGGTTACCTCCATGGAGCCGGGTAAGAGCCAAACCTTTCTTTGGGTAAAGTTAATCCCTTACTGCACAACTGCTGAGAACCAAAGCTTGAGTCTATTGTATCTGTGGCAATGCACTCTCTTAATTCTATTCCTCCCTTTCCAGTTGCTTCTTTTCTATGTCCCATCTTGGCTCATGCCTATTTTATCCCTTTACTTGTGTGTGTGTGTGTGTGTGTGTGTGTGTGTGTGTGTGTGTGTATGCCTGCATGCATTTATTCATTCAGCAGACAGCCAGGAGACAATATCATATAATCAGTTTGGTGGATAGATCTAGTTGAATCTGAAACTCTAATTACCTCTGGTATTGTCTTGAGGTATCTGCATACTGGCTTTTTTGTTTTCATTCAGTTCTGGCTGCCAATACCTAGCTCCTCTCTTTCTCACATTGAATGGCCCATGGAAAGGATATGTTTGGGTCTTCCAGTGTCACTTTTTCATTATAGAGCACCCCACACTCATGCCCCCAGTTTGGGTGGAGTTTTGCACTATGATCAGTCTAGTGATGGCAGGTCTTGATCAAGAACCAATCCCTGGACCAACCAGCTACAGCCAGGGCCCATGGAAATACAGGGAAGAAGCATGGAGATACAAGTAAGAAACTGCTTAAGTCTGTGTGGTTTGGAAGGGGGTTCAGATGTGTGTGGTAATTTGAAGCTGTTATGAACCCCAGAAAAGGCCATGTTCTTTTAATCCATTCCTGTGGGTACAAACCTATTGTGGGTGGAACCTTTTGATTAGGTTATTTCAATTGTGATGTGGACCATTCCATTCAACATGGGTCTTGATCTACTTACTAGAGTCCTTTATAAGAGGATAGAACACATACAGAAGCTAAGAGGCGAAATTAAGGGAAAGTCATAGAGGAAAGCCTGGAGAAACTAATAGAGGACCTATGAAAGTTCAGAGAGAAGGTGACTGGACCTAGAAGCTGAAAGCAATGAAACCTAGGAGTTAAGGACCAGTAGACACCAGCCATGTGCCTTCCCAGGACAGAGATGTCCCGGATGTCAACTGTCTTCAGAGCCCAGTTATCATTCTGTTGATGCCTTGAATTGGACATTTTCACAGCCTAAGAGCTATAAATTGTAAGCTAATAAATCCCCATTGTAAAAGCCGAGTCATTTCTGGTATATTGCATTCCAGTTACTTTAGCAAACCAAAACAATGTGAGAGGCACTCAACAGATGTCAGACCCAGACATCTTTAGATTTAACCCAGAGAGGTCTGGGTTAAATATGGAAGTCAAGACTGTGTAAGCAGGTGATAGTGAATGCACCATGTATGGTAACACTGCCGGGGAAAAATGAGTACAGTGAAGAGAAAAAGGAGCCAAGGAGCATTAGTGCCTACTAAGGGGTAGATGAAGGACCATTAGGAGAATGGAGGAACTAACATTTATTGAGCACCTACTAGTTAATAGGGTCTACGCTTTTCATGCTTTATATAAATTGTCTTATGTATTCCTTAAAACAATCCCATGTGCTAGGCATGATCATTATTATCCCAAACTTACAAAGCTCTCAAAAATCAAGGTCACACAACTGTAAATGGCAGACCTGGGATTTCAATGCAGTTTTGTCCAGCTCCAACACTCCTGCTCTTGCTACTACACATGAGGCATATTGCCTTCAAAGGAATGGTTTGAAACTTGGTGGGAAAACCAAGGAGAAGAATGTTTTCAGAAGGAAAACCAATTAGGAGAGGGGCAGTCCCCCAAAAGAAAGAAGCGGACAGACCAGCACTTCCCATTGACTGCCATATGTTACCAAAACCCTCACGACCCTCTGAGGAAGGGAAGGACACCAAGGGTGAGAGAGTTTAAATTACTTAGAAACCAGTTAGGGATGAAGTCAGGAGTAGCAAACAATGTCTGTCTTCTTTAAAGTGCTCTTTGCACACTGCCACACGGTTATACTTCTGTCACTTCAAACTCACCGTGGCACAAACTAAAGCTCATCGTTTTTGCTAAAATCTCCAAAAGATACTACCATTTCCTCAGTAAACTCCAGGTGTGAAACTGGAGTTTCCCAAACTCCAAGTGTGAAAGTTCGGTGTCATCTTCCATCGATTCAGCCATTTCTTTCACCCCCCCCCAAGTAAATGCTTTGTAGACCTCTTTCCCTCTTCCTTCTCCAACCCACTGTCTCCACACTAGTTCCTGGACTGATCATCAAATACTGGGATCACTATCCTGCCCGTTTCCCAGTTCAGTCCCTTCTCTGCACACCACACACTGAACTCCTTGAAATGGAATGTTTTCTTTTGTATCGTGATTATTTTGCTTAAAAGATGTGTATCAATTTGTATTACCACAAAGTGCAACATAACAGAGCACTTGAAAACTCAGGGTTGATTTATTACTGCTCATCGGTTTGGGGGCGGCGGAAGTTCGGATAATCAGGGCGGGGCTGGGCTGGAGGCTCTGCTCCCCCGGTACCCGCCGGGGTTGCGGAGTCTCACCGCACTTGTCCGGGCCGCTCTGCGCCGGGGCCCCTGATCCCCGGCACCTGGCACCGTGGGTCTTGCCGGCCCGCACTCTGCACCGTGAGGGCAGCCGTGCCAAGGGCTGGCAGAAACACGCACGGCCTCCATAGGCCTAGAGTCCAACTGCACGGCGCATCTGCCGAGTTCATAGTCAAGGGGGAGGTGTGGCCGGGGTGTGGGTGCAGGGAGAGGGAAGAATAGGCGCCATCTCCTCAATCTACCGCACAGGGACTAAGGTCTAAATTCCGCTGCCAGGGTTTTAATGCCCTCCGTTGTCGGGGCATACCCCATCTGTCCAACCTTCATTTTGGACTATTTTTGTGCAACACAGTTCGTGGACCTTGAGAATCTTCTAGAAGTTGGACAAAAATTGAACAATTCCACACAGTAAACTGTTTTCCAACTGCGTGCAAAATTTAGCCTGCTCCCCTGCTTTCCGATTACACGAACAAGAGAGGAATTTTCTGTAACCACTTGTTTTTGGTATTGTTATTGGTAGTTTTTACAAAATAAGTAATTGTTCATTTCTCCTCTAGGAGAAAAAACTGAACCAGGGATCTTCTTGTTTTGTTTTGTTTTTTAGCGTTTTGGGGGGAAATTTTTCAAGCAATTATTTTCTCAATAGATAATGACAACAGTTTAATTTTACTCAATTTACTTGTATCCTCCCCCACTTCCTCTTTTTGAGTTGAGAGATTGACTAAAGAAATAAGGCAGAGAGAGTTTTATTTTATTCCTCTTTTGTGTGGTTTCTCTGGCTGAAAAATAGAAGCTCTGCATTCTTTCTGAATCATACTTCAAAGTAATAAAAATTTGGATAAAGTACATCAGGGTTATGGTTGTTCTAGATTTCAGTCTTTATATAACTTCCTCATATATCACATTTGTTTGACCTTAGGTTAAAGGGACTCTTTTGAAAAGTATAATGATTTGATCCTCGCAATGAATGTAGCTAAAATACTGGGGTCAGTAAGTTAAATTAAAAAGCTTAAGAAGAAAAAGAAAGAAAAAAGAAAAGAAGCAAAAATTAGATTTTGCAAACTTTAAGCTTAGGACTGCATGAAAATAGAATTTCCCAGCTATATTCTATTTTAAAAATATATGGTATAAAAAAATACTTTTCAGAGTTTATCGGAGTAAAAAAGTTTGAATTATAGGAAATTAATTTCCTAATATTTTGAAGTCATTTTTACAGCTTGCTTAGGCACTTTTGTCTGGCTCTGTCTTTAGTTTTTACACATATGCGTTTTGTCTTTTTTTTCCCCCAAAGTCTGAATATCCCTGTGTGTTGGGGTTTTACTATATGACCTAAAATATATGTCTCAGTGATTTACTGAGGGGAGAAAAGCAAGTTTCAAAGCAGCTTGTACATACAACACAACATTTAAAAGACAAACAACTCGATTAAAAAGTTAGCAAAGGACTTGAACAGGTAGCTCTTCAAAAAAGATATACAAATGGCCAAAAAGCACATGAAAAGATGTTCAGCATCATTAACTTTTAGGGAAATACAAATCAAAAACACATTGAGTGTTCATCCATGCTGTCACATATATCAGGACTTCATTCCTTTCTACAGTGGAATAATATTTCATTGCACGTATATACCACATTTTGTTTGTCCGTCTATCGGTTGATGGCCACTTGGGCTGTTTCTACCTTTGGCAATCGCCAATAATGTTACGAACACTGATGCGCAAATATCTGTTCAAGCCCCTGATTTCAATTCCTTTGGGTATATACCCAGCAGAGGGATTGCTGGGTCATATGGTAGTTCTATACTTAGCTTTCTGAGGAACTACCAAACTGTCTCCTACAGCAGCTACACCATTTACATTTCCACCAGCAGTGAATGAGTAATTCACATCAAGGATGAACCTTGATGTGTTTTTGATTTGTATTTCCCTATATACAATTGTAAGCCATTGATTGTATAATATGGTTGGACTGTATGGGTGTGGCTATTTCTCAGTAAAACAAACAAACGGACAAACAAAAAAACCCAAAACACATTGAGATACCCGCTAGAATGGCCACTATTAAAAAAAAAAAAGAAAGAAAATTACAACTGTTGGAGAGGACGTGGAGAAATACGTGTACTCATTCACTGCTGGTGGAAATGTAAATGGTGTAGCTGCTGTAGGAGACAGTTTGGTAGTTCCTCAGAAAGCTAAGTATAGAACTACCATATGACCCAGCAATCCCTCTGCTGGGTATATACCCAAAGGAATTGAAATCAGGGGCTTGAACAGATATTTGCGCATCAGTGTTCGTAACATTATTGGCGATTGCCAAAGGTAGAAACAGCCCAAGTGGCCATCAACCGATAGACGGACAAACAAAATGTGGTATATACGTGCAATGAAATATTATTCCACTGTAGAAAGGAATGAAGTCCTGATATACGTGACAGCATGGATGAACCTTGAAGACATATTGTGTGAAATAAGCCAGACACAAAAGGACAAATACTGTATGATCTCCACTGGTATGAAATAATTAGAATAAGCAAACTCATGGAGTCAGAATCTAGAATATAGGTTCCCAGAGGCTGGGTTGGGAGTAGGGAATGGGGACTTAATACTTAAATTATGCAGAATCTCTATTGAGGTTGATTGTAAAGTTTTAGTAAGGGATTACGGTAGCACAACACTGTGAATATAATTAACGGCACTAAATTACATATGGTGAATGTGGTTAGAAGGGGGAATTTTAGGCTATATATATGTTACTAGAATAAAAATTAAGAAGAAAACATAGGCCTGTACAACACAATACACTTTATTGTTAATGATGAAATACAGCTAACAGTACAATTGTAAAAATGTTCTTTCATGGATTATAGGAAATGTACCCCACTAATGCAAGGTGTTAATAATAGGGCAGCATATGGGAACTCTGTATTTTATATATTTTATGCATGATATTTCTGTAAACCAACAACTTCTTTAACCAAAAATTTAATGAATTTTTAAAATATATTTCAAATATCAGCAGGGCTTTACTAAATTGTTCTTAAGTAAATCTAGACTGCAAGCAAATTTCATGCATCAGGCAAATACTGGCCATCCAAACTGGTAATGTGGTTCGATATATATATATGGGGTGGGGGTGGGGGGATGGTTAGTGATTTTTTGACAGTGAGGTTCTTAAATGCAAGCAAGTTTGGCCTAAAAGAAGAGTTATGAGTCTGGAAGTACTTGAAGAAAAGTTTTAACATTCTAAACACAGAAGCAGAGGCTGAGTGATTTAAACAACTCCTTAAACCGTAGTGGGTGGTTTTAGAATATTTTCCAATTATTTCGCGATTGTAGTAAGAATATTTTCCAATTATTCTGTGATTATACTAATAGATCATGATATTTTAAAAATGATTGTCATTCCTTATTAATTATGAGCTTGTATTTATAATCAGTTATTCTTTAAACTCTCATGATTCTTTCATTTTAAATATACAAAGTCATTCTTTCATTCATCAGTCAAATATTTAAAACCTTCCAGTACAAAATATAGTGCTATATTATCAGAGAGATCGTAAGATTTGAGCTTTCCTTTCCAAAAGTTTGTCTTCTACTTTCAGATAGGTGTGTGTGTGTGCGTGCACGTGTGTATGCATGTTTGTGTGTATATGTGTGTGCACATATATGGGTGCATGTGTGTATGTATGTGCACATATATGGGTGCATTTATGGACACATGTATAAATACACTTGAATACACACAATATGCTCTTGAATACAAGCATATGCTTATATATATGTGGGTATGCATACATATGGATAGATAGTAGGTTAATAGAGAGACAGGATACATTAGATAGATGGATAGAGAGATAGGGAGGTAGAGAGATAGATGGAGGTAGAGCATGCAATAGAGCATCGTCTGGAGTATTGCAAGAGTGGAAGCCTTGGCTCTCTGCTGCTGACTGAAGAGAAATTCTATAGTCTCCTTGAGGGGACTGTCATATATATTTAATTTGGGGTTGATTGTAATAGATTAAAGCAAACTGAATGGAGCAGAGGCTCTTTTGGAAGTTAATGCAGTGTGAGCCCTGCACTACAGCAGCACATCCTGATTTGCCTGACCTGGGTGGCATGATCTAGTGGAAAAGTGTGTCATTTGGAGATGGGGTACAAGGACTTTTGTTTGGATCTTAGCTCCATAACCTACTTACTGGCTGTGTGAGTTTTGGAAATCATTTCATCTTTCAAATCTTAATTTCCTTCATAGTAAAATGGAAATAATGAGGCTTACTAACTCTGAGAGTTTTGGTGGAAAATGAATGAGCCAGAATACAATAAAGGTGTGTATGTGTGTATATATGATGTTATTTTTGTAAAAAATTGTGTCTGTGTGTGTATCTATCACTATCTGTCATCATCGCCTATCATCTATTTATCTAGAGAGAGAGAAAGGAAAGATACGCTATTGAACTGTTAGTACCCAGCTCACTGCACCAAACTGTTGGTATGAAAGACAGACATTTAGTACTGCCTCCAGGGGAGGGTTTCACTGGGTGGAGGTAGGAGGAGCATACCAGTGCCTCCCACCAGGAACAGCTGCCTTAGGGTCCCAAATACTCCCTGGTTTGCAGGCATAAAACCCCATGGCCAGAGGGTCTCAATCTGCGGCCAACATCCTCAGATGGTCTGTGTGCATTCCTCTTGTGCCATAGTAGAAGGATGCTGCTCCCTCCCAGCCCGAACAGATGTAGCAGTGGGTGGACCTGGACCCATAAAACGTATATACTTGGTCAGGGAATGTACATATGTGCTCAGGGCAAAAGCGGGAGGATACAGGCAGATGACTACCTGAGATGCCCGAAGAAAGCAGTCAGCCCACATTTATCATCTCGTCCTAGGAGCCAGGCTGGCACATCTAGTCCTGAGCACAGGGCTTATTCGTGGGTCCCAGGGAAAGCTGGCAGGCCACACGCAGCTTCCATATACACACAGACATGGAAAAATGCATCAAAAATGTCAATAAGGAAGACATCAGAATATTAACAATTACCTTTGAGTGTTAGCTTTCTCCCATCCCTCTATTTATTATCTTTATGTAACTTGCCTGTAATGAACATATGCTATTACCTATATAATTATAAATGGGATTTTTTTTTTAAAAAAGAAATAGCTACATAGCAGTTTTAGCCTTTTTGCCCGAGGAATTCTAAAACCCCTCTGATTCAAAGGAAACTAATAACCAAACCACTAGTTGGGACTTGTTTGGATACTGAAACTCATATGGCTAACTGAATTATTTCATTAGACAGAAAATTACAATGGAGAATGTAGAGATGGGAAAACCTGAGGTTGGATCCTAATAATTGTCTTCACCAAACTGGAACTACAGATGCCCAAGAGTGCTGTACAAGGTCCAGAAGAAGTGTCCAAGTTACTCCCAGCCCAGGTCTTGTGTATCAGAATTTCACCTGCAACTAGCTTAGGAAGTAGCCAAAAAAAACAAAGATTAAGCAGATCCTGCTAATTAAGCTATTACCTTATGCTTAGAAATTATGTCTTGGGCAGAGATTTTTTAAATAATCTTTTTATTGCAATAATATGGAAAGATTAAATAATAATATGCATAGATTTAGAGTTTGTCATATGGCATTTTATTTCTTAAAAATCAAAAGGAATTACAAAAACCTAATATAAATTAATCTATATATAGTTTTCCAAATGTAGTCTCCTAAAATTTAGATATTTGAGAACATTTCACTGGAGAAGTTATGATAGTGTATGAACAACTCAATCCCACAGTCTTTTTGAGAACCTGCTATATGTGACCTACTGTACTTGTTGTTAGCGATGCAGACAGGAAAGAAATGGACTTTGCCTTTGGAGAGTTCAATTTATCACAGCAAGAAGCTTAAAATTAGCTTTGTTATTTTATTTATTAGTTTTTTTAAACATGAGCAGGCACAGGGAATCGAACCCGGGTCCTCTGGCATAGCAGGCAAGCGTTCTTGCCTTCTGAGCCACCGTGGCCTGCCCTGTTCTTTTATTTTAAATAATGCTTAGAACAACAAATAAGAACATGGAAGAGGGCCCTCAAGAATCTCAGCCATATAAACAATCAGATGGACCATTTTGCCATCCTGGATAATTTCTGCCATTGTAGGCAGGGATGTAAAGATTTAGCAGGCGGGGATTAAAGAATACCTCAGTGCAATTAGATCACATACAGTTTCAAATGTCTAGTTTATCAGAATGAATCCAAGTTTGGCCCCTGTTGCTAAAAGAAAAAATAAAAAACGATGCACATATTACTCACAGCAAACCTGAGAGCATGCCATCTATTATCAGCAATAAACAGATTTGATTCTTTTGTAAACCAGATCTCCAGGACCCAGGGGATTTGTCGGCAGTTTGATAATCCTCAACTCATCTGCCGCCCTGCCATGGTAATAGGAAATTGTCAGTAATCAGGCTGGTTAACTATCTTCTTGTCTGGTGCATTAAAGATAATTCCACAAAGCTCAGAGAGTCTTAACCAAACAGCCTTCGTTATACCGTTCAATATTACACATTTTACCAAGAATCAAATCCACAGGGGCTGCTGGAGGACCCAATCAAGGATGCAAGTCGCTGGGTTTCCACGAAGTGTGAAACACAGGCGGGTCTTTGGGAATTTGTAACTCAAAGGGGGATAACGAACAGTCACCAAGTTCAGCAGGCACGAAGATGCAAAATACATACAGGATCTCACTGCTCACACACAGACGATGCATTGCGGGGCTCCGGGCCCGGGGAGTTACTGACACATACTTCATGAAGGTGAGATTGCTCGTTCTCTTTTCTTTCTTTTGCCTTACTATTTATATGATTTAAAGTTAGCGTTTTGGATAGGTAATGCATCCACATAGCTCAAAAATTTAAAAATTACAAGAAGGACATAGTGAAAATCTTTAAATCCCATCCCTGCACGTTCCATTCCTAACTCTTTATCATTAGTTTATCCTCTCAGTTTTGTTTTTTTAACCTGCCTCTTAATGTACAAGACTATATGAAACACATTTTATTTTATTCATTTTTTTTTACACAATTGATAGAATATAATGCAATTGTTCTGTGCCTTGCCTATTTTACCTAACAATATATCTTGGAGATCTTTCTATAGAAACATGGAAATAGTACTTTTTCTTTACACAATTGCATAGTTTTCTGTCGTTTCGAACGCCATACTTCGAAAATTGCTTCCACAGGACCGAATAGAAAAACTCAGAAATGGACAGCACAATATTACCTAACTGTAATACAATTATACTAAAACTCTGAATGAAGCTGCATATGAGAATGATAGAGGGAGGAGGGCTGGGGCATAAATGAAATCACAAAGAAAGATAGATGATAAAGATTGAGATGGTATAATCTAGGAATGCCCAGAGTGTATAATGATAGTGACTAAATGTACAAATTTAAAAAATGTTTTTGCATGAGGAAGAACAAAAGAATGTCATTACTGCAGTGTGCTGAAAATAGATGGTAATTAATATTTTAAAATTTCAACTTATGTGAGACTAAAGCAAAAAAATGTTTATTTGGTACAAATTTATACTTTGACTAGTGCATCTCCTAATATAACTTATGTAGATAGTTGGTTGAACACCTTAAGTACATGGAACTTTGTATAGGACATGAGATTTTTGTTGGTTTGTCCAGGTGATGCCCTGATGAATCCCAGAGTGATTTGATCAGTGAGTGGAAAAGTATTTGCAAAGTCCCCTTCGGGGAATGGTGAGAACGGGGGAAAACTCAACTTCCCCAAGTTGAATTCTTGATATTCTCACAAGCAGTGTGGGCAACCAAAGCTTTAAGCTGAGCATTGAACAAACCAGTCTTGGGGTTTGTTCATATGAAACTTAACCCCACAGGGGATAGGTCAAGCCTACTTAAAATTAGGCCTAAGAGTCACCCCCAGGAGAACCTCTTTTGTTGCTCAGATGTGGCCTCTCTCTCCAGCCAACACAGCAAGCAAACTCACCACCTTCCCCCTGTCTACGTGAGACATGACTCCCAGGGGTGTGGACCTTCCTGGCAATGTGGGACAGAAATCCCAGAATGAGCTGAGATTCAGCATCAAGGGATTGAATAAACCTTCTCGACCAAAAGGGGGAAAAGTGAAATGAGACAAAGTATCAATGGCTGAGAGATTCCAAACAGAGTGGAGAGATTATCCTAGAGGTTATTCTTACGCTTTAAGTAGATATCACCTTGTTAACCAAGATGCAATGGAGAGGCTGGAGGGAACTGCCTGAAAATGTAGAGCTGTGTTCCATTAGCCATGTTTCTTGATGATGATTGAATATAGCTTTCACAATGTGACTGTGTGATTGTGCAAAACCTTGTGTCTGATGCTCCTTTTATCTACCTTATCAACAGACAAGTAGAACATATAGAATAAAAATATATAATAGGGGAACAAATGTTAAAATAAATTTGGTTTGAAATGCTAGTGATCAATGAAAGCGAGGGGTAAGGGGTATGGTATGTACAATCTTGTTTTTTTTTCTCTGTTTTCATTTTCTTTCTTTTTCTGTTGTATTTTTCTTTCTTTTTCTGAATTGATGCAAATGTTCTAAGAAATGATGAATATGCAACTATGTGATGATATTGAGAATTACTGAGTATATATGTAGAATGGAATGATACGTTGTTTTTGTTTGTTCTTAATTTTTTTAATTAATAAATAAATACATTTTTTTAAAAAGAAAAAAATTGCTTCCTTGGTGCTAGATATTTAGATTTTTTCAATATTTTGGTATAACAGGGATGAAATGAATATCCTTGCGCATAGGTTATTCCCATGTATGACTATTTACCTTTCATAGGGCTGCCTGTTAGCAGTCAAGACAAGGGCCACTCCAACTCCAGAACCAAAATTCTTGTAACATGCTTATAACAGGCCAACCTGCTTTTTAATATCCCTAATACTTGAATTTCAAAGAGCTAGCTAAGGGATCATTTCTGAACAGTAGCTATAACTCCTGTGCACGCCCGCACCCCCACCCCTTATACTCGTCTCCTTTTTCATTGCCTCCTTTCATTTGCAACTAACACACAATCCGTGACTGCTTACTTTTTGTTTTTTGTTATCTCCACATTAGGATCACCACCACTGATCACCTCTGAGAGGTAGGTCAAAGTGTTGCTGAACGATTTCTTGCATGTTCTTAACAAGTCAACTTCTCAAAAACAAATCCTTTTTAACATCTGTGGTGTCTCAGGCATATTTTAGGCATTGAAAATACAGTAGCAAATGAGATAGACTCCCAATGTAGGAGCTTCAATTACATTCTAATTGAAAACAATGAATCATAAAAAATGACGGTAATGGCAGACAACAAACAAATTACGTATAATATAAGTTCAGGATGTGATGAGTACTCTGTGTCTTTGTTTAATCAGGTCAGGGCTGGAGAATCCTTTTAAAAACAGCAAACAGAGAAGGGGTTCCAAATCCATATTGAAAAATTCCTGAAGCTGCCTTCTAGAAACTTTCATACTCTGGGACGCTCTGGCCAAAATAAATTAGTCAGTCCTGCCTGACACTGACAGAAGCATTTTGGTCATTTGAACCATATACAGTCATGTTGGACACAGATGGCCTTAAGGCTCTGAGAACCAGTTTGTAGGTAGAGGAGCTTTGGGGAAGGTTTACTTTTAATAGGTTCCTTTTCTAGGTTTATTAGGTTCTTTTACTAGTTTCCTATTACTGCTGTAACAAATTTTATTTTAACTGTTTTTTTTTATTGTGAAATATAACACACATGCAAAAAAGCAATAAATTTCCAAGCACATTCCAACAAGTAGTTATAGAACAGACACTGGAGTCTCCAAGATACTCCAAGACACTGGAGACCAACAGAAACATCAATATAATGATTCAGCAGTCATATTCATCTATCAAACCCCATCCTCTCTGCTATACTCCTCCCTCTCCTTAAATGACATATATACATAAAAAGCAACAAATTTCAAAGTACATTGCAACAATCAGTTGTAGAACAGACTTCAGAGCCCGGCCTGGGTCACAACTTCACAATTGTAGGTCTTTATTTCTAGCTGCTCCAAGATACTAGAGGCCAAAAGAAATATCAGTATAATGATTCACCACTCATACTCATCTGTTAAACCCAACCTTCTCTGTAAATTCTGCCACCACTTCTGCTCCCTCTCCACTCCCTAGGGGCATCTGGGCCATTCCCGTTCCAACTTTCTCATGTTGGAAGGGGCTGTCGACAATATGGGAACTGCTGTAACAAATTAAAGCCACAAATGTAGTGACTGTAAACAATACACATTTATTATCCTACCGTTCTAGAGGTCAGAAGTCTAAAAAGGGTCTCGCTGAGCCATATCAAGGTGGCGGCAGGGCTGCTTCTTTCTGGAGGCTCCAGGGGAGAATCTGTTTCTTGGCCCGTCCTAGCCTCTAGAGGCTGCCTGCCTGCCTTGTCTGGTGGCCCCGCATCACCCCAACCTCTGCGTCATCTCTTACATCTTCTCTCTGACCCTTCTGTCTCCCTGTATAAGACCCTTGTGATTACATTGAGCCTACCCGGATAATCCAAGGTGATCTGCCTGTAGGACATTTGATAAGGCAAAATAAGTGAGAAACAAAAGAGCAAATATTTTATGGTTTCATTTAGAAAATACTCATAAGAAAACAGGTGCCTAGATTCTAAGCTCTTACAGCAGTCACATTTAGTCTGGAGTGGTAATTGTTATTTCTGGATTTTGAGAGGCTGTTTTATATAAGTATAATTTGGTGGTTAGAAATAAGAACTAAGCCAATCAGGTCGGGATTAAGATAATTCAGAACACAGGGGTAAGGAAGACATTGTCTATATTTTAGAACTTCACCTACTCTTTGAGGCCAAAGGAAGAAAGGTTTATTTTATCCAAAAAAAAATTTTATGTAGCACAAAATCTAACTCAACTTGTCTGGATAAATCATTTAAATAATCCAAACACAGGAATCCCTGAATAAGAATGAGGGTCTGTAATTCTGTATAGCTTAATGTAGTGCCTGGATGAATCCCAGAGTATATTAAGCAGATAATCAAAAAGTATTGGCAAAGTCCCTTGATGGATGGGACAAAAAAGATGGAACTATTAAACTTTACCATTGGGAAAACCCCTGATACTGTATCAAACATTAGGGACACCACTCAATAGGTCACGCCCTTGAACTTGAGGTTTGCTCTTGTGAAGCTTATGTATGTAGCAGAGAAGCTTAGCCTACTGATAAGTATACCCAAGAGTTACTTCTGGAGGACCTCTTTTGTTACTCAGATGTCACCTCACTCTCTCTAAGCCCAACTCTACAAGTGAAATCATTGCCCTCCCCTCTACGTGGGCCATGACATCCAGGGGTGAAAGCCTCCCTGGTAGTGTGGGAGATGACTCCCAGGGATGAGCCTGGCCCTGGCATCGTGGGATCAACAATGCCATGCTGACAAAAGGGGGGAAAGAAGTATAACTAATAAGGTATCAGTAGCTGAGAGAGTTCAAATAGAATCAAGAGGCTACTCTGGAGGCCTCTCTTTTACAAGCTTCAGTTCGACATTGCTACCTATCATAGCTTGCCAAACCCCAATCAAAACCATTCCAGCCAACTTTATAGAATGCCCAGGGCATTATATAAGATTCTACAAAGCTTCCATGCACTAGGATGACTTTCCAAAACCTACAACCTCCAGATGGTTCCCTCTACCAGGTAAGTCCTGAAATGCAAAGGGTCCAGCCTCTCCAGAACATAAACTAGTTCCACCCCATCCCATATTATCCGACAGTCCCTTCCAACATGTATGCTTTTTGTACATATGTATATTTTTCACAAAAAGGAGAAAAAAGTCAATTGTGATGATAAATGCACAGCTCTATGAAAAACAAAGCAAAACAAAGGAATTTCTGTCCAAAAACAAAAAGCGTGCAGCTTAGTAAATTGAAGCTGATCATAATTCACCCTAGAGAGAATTATTTTTAACAGTTGAATATATAATATTCCAAATCTTCCCTATGTATATACTATTACTATGTGCATATAAGATAATGTCTCTTTAAATAAAACAAGTACTGTACTATTAAAAAAAGCCTTCCTTACCATGTAATGTAGCATGTTATAGGTCCTGGGGATTAGAACATGAAAATCTTAGAGGGGACATTATTCAGCCTACCTCACTTGACAATCAAGAAATAGTAATTGGGAAGCAAAATAATTATCAACAAAGTTAAAATGATCAGGGAAATGATGTAAAGAATTATTTTGGCAAAGGACACCACAAGATTTACCACTTAAACTCAGCAAATCCATTGTCAACTGTACCAATCAACTGTGTGCCAGATGCTATCTGCACTCAGGCTTGCTTCCAGTAATTAATGTACTTAATAAATAAGTACATTATTTAGCAACTCAAAGGTGGGTAAGTGCCATGAAGAAAAAGGAAGCGTGGCTTAGGAGGGCAGTAAGGGGTCTTGGAAGGAGCAGGAGAAGAAGAATCTGACTGCTGACGCGAGGGGCGCGGCAGCATATTTTGGCTATTGAGATTAGAAAAGGATCTTAGTTATAAAATCAGACTCAGGGGGTGCGAGGGTGACTCAGTAGTAGAATTCTCACCTGCCATGTGGGAGACCCGGGTTCGATTCCTGGCCCATGCATTTCCCAAACAAACAAAAACAAACAAACAAAAATTCAACAAATGGTGCTGCAATAATGGAATACTCACATGGAAAAAGAATAAAATGTGACCCGGCCATACAGCATACACACACACAAAAAAATCAGGCTCATGCTATTTGAGAGCCGGAAGGAATTCTAGAGGTCATCTGGTCTAACCTCAGTTTGTAGCGAGGAAGCTGGTACCCAAAAGGTCCGTAGTGCGGTCATTAGTTATTCCACATTTGGCCTGAATTTGACAGTCTCCTCCTTGCTTCCTAAGAAGGTCAGACACAGTCATTGTCGTTACAAAGGCAGCTTCTGGCGGGAGGTGAGGCTGGAAAGGTTTTGTATCATAGCAGCAGGAGGGATGGATGAGCTCCGAATGCAGTTCTATCTATTCCACTGTTTAAAAATCATTTCACAGAACTTCTAATGTACCTCTTTCCAAGTACATTATTCTGAAGTCTTAAATCAGTGACACTGGTTCTACTCAGTCTTTGAGACTCAACTTGGATGAAAATAACCTACATCAGCCAGACACCAAAAGGAACGGAAAAATGGATTATGACAAAGAGCCTTTGGTGTTTATAATGAAAGAATAATACAGTTTAATTGTTCTAATCATTACTGCCCTTTAGGACTTGAGTGATTTGAGCTTTAAATGGTTTCAGTAAACTATGACTAAATATTCTTATACAGTATCTCCTTAGCTGTGCCTGTTTGCCAAAAGTATAGTTGAGCCACTAAAAAAGGCCCAATATTACTAAGACTAACAGTGAGAGTTATTTGAGTTTCATTATAATTACAAAACCAAGGGGTAAAAATGTAATGCATTTCCACTCAGGAGGTCTGTATTTTTTTAGGGCACCCTTGGTTGAGAATTCAGCATTTGGGTCATTACAGACTGGCCCTAGACAATTCCTTCGTGCCTCTGCTGTGTTGTTTTCTGCCTGCTCTGCTCTTTCCCTGAATGCTCTCAACCATTCATTCTCCAAGTTCCAGATCTCTATTCCGTTTTCTGGAAAGCCTTCTGGTCTCCCCACCCCCTCATACAGAATTATTAATTGCAGCATCCTCTATGCTGCCAAGTCTCCTTTCCTGATACCATCAGCAGCTCATTTAACCCATCGAGTTTTCACAGGGACTGTCTGCTTCTCCCACTAGACAGATAATTCCTTGAGGTCAGGAACAATGTTGATAAATATTTAAGTTTGTTTAAGGTGAAACAAGAATGGATGTGAATGTAGTGAGATTTGTAACCAATCTTAAAAGAGAGTGAGCAGCAGTAAAACTGACTGCGTACTTGCCATAGATTAAATCTTAGCCATTGGTTCAGTAACCCTTATAAGTGCAGGATTTGTATTTTGAATGTAAGACCTACTACATAATACCCATTCCTTTTTCTGAAAATGGGTTGACATATGAAACTAACTCACAGTTTTGTTGCCAGACTCCACTTACTAGTTTAAGAGATCACACCCACTGGTGCCACAGTGTGTTTACCCCATTTATTTGCCCCTGTGTTCTCAACTTCCTACTCCAGTCACTGTGTATTTGAAGCTATATGGACCTCAAATGCACAAGGCACGGTTTCTTCTGGCTAGCTGGAAACCCAAAATGAACACTCATGAAAAAATTAGAAAGCAAGTGCTAACCTGGGAAACTGTAAGTACAACTGCAGCTTGGATAAGGGAGACATTTGTGTGCACAACAGGGAGGGGGCTGTGGTAGAAGCTTCAAAGATGTGTGGGGCATGAGTTAGACTGAAGGTAGAACTTTAATTCCAGGTGGAAGTAAAAATAAATTCTCAGCAATGGGAATAGAAATAGCCAATGAGTTTGGACGCTGCCTGATAAGGGGGCGCTGAAAGTCAGACAAAAGAGTTTGAGAAAAACATTAATGAACAGAGCATGGAAATTCAGTTTCATATTTTTCTTCTTGTGCAAGAAACCAAGATCATGTCGTACCTTTGGGGGACCTCAGACCTGCAGATTTGTTGGGAATCCAGAATAACCACGGTTTTCCTTCGCTGGTAGTAGAAAACGCTGTTGCTTTTGGCTGTCCAGCCCATCTTTGCCCTCTGCCCCCTCTTTCTGGTAACTGGGAGCAGGTTGTGACTATAGACGGGGTTTGTGACCTAAACGCCATTCGTATTCCACCACCGGGACATAGTGGCTGGTTTAGGAATGGGCACATGATCCAAGCAGAGAGCGCCCTTCCCTGGCTTTGATATACAGACATTAGGAAGGAAAAATTCTCCTTTCACCGCAGTTGGTAACTGGGAAGCTGGATCCTGGGGTTCCTTTCTCACTTACCACGGAGAGAGGCTGACTACAGGAAGAAATGAAATAAAGGCAAGGGAAGCATTGGATCCTGTTTCCAGCCCCAGAAGGCCTGGCCTCTTCCATCCTATGAGTTACCCCAACTAAAGCTTATCTCTTCTGGGATTTCCCAATCTCCCCTCTGTTCCCCCAAAGGCAGTGGGTTCTCATGCCTTTCAAATCTGTCAGGGCTCAATCAGAGAAGTAGAATGACTATGAGTGATACAGAATAAGGGATCTTATCATCCTCCTATGATTAGTTGGGTTAGACCTCAGGCCCTGTGGGATTTGAAGGAGAAGTCTATGCCGGGCCACTGCGTGAGGTGTTGGGCCTGAAATGCTGCAGGTCATCTGGTGGGAAGGTGGGAGGCAAAACTGGACCTGAAGTGGAAGAGCGCAATGATAAATAGGAATCTGTCTGTCTTCACCACCTCAGCTCAGTGACATTGGTGAATTGTGGGAGAAGCCATGCCTTCACCATGGAGCTATACACACACACAGAGTCCGGGACCCAGAAAACTGAAGGAGCACTGCTGGCGGTTGCTAGAGAAGCTCTTAAAACCTGTGAGTTAGTAAGCTTACCAAGAAACTCAACAAAACCGCAACATTCCCAGTGAGGAACAGCTGCAATTCATTCAATGAGAATCTGATGGAAATGTCCCCATTTGGCAAACAAACCATTGGAGGATTTGTTTACCTAAAAAAAGCAGAGGATCCAGAACATTTTACATAAGGATAACTATTCATATGGTAGTTTTCAGAAATACAGTGAGGCTAGTGGGACATTGTCATCATACATTCTCTAAACCAGCTGCTGGGGGCACAGCAGAGAACAAAACATAGGTCCCTGTTCTCAGAAAGCATGTAGTCTAATCCTATGGACAGAGTTTCAAAACCAGAGCACTGGCAGCTCTTCCACGAGATGGACTGTCCAGCACGTCCCTAGCCCTGCCTACGATATGATAATGGTGTCACCATTCATTGTGACAACCCCCATCCCCAAAGCTCACCTAATAGATGGACAGTAATCCCCCAACCAGAACCACTGAGGAAAAGGTAACATAAGGGAATAAGCAAATATGTGAATAGATGTTGTGATGAGAGCTGTGATGGAGAGAGCAGTCGGCTGAGTGAAATAAATCGGGGTGGGGGGATATTTTGTTGGGTTGTCAGTAGTGGGTCCCTTTGAGCAGGTGGCATGTAGGCTGAAAGTCTTGGAGGATGAGAAGGTGGAGTCATGAGTTTTCTGGGGATAGGCCCTAAAGCAGGAAAGGGTTTAGTGAACTTACAAAGACCAAGGAAAGAAGACAAGGTAGGAGAGACAGGAGCCAGATCACATAAGGAGGCCATGAGGGGCATGGTAAGGAACATGGACTTTATTGTGAGTGCTGCTCTTTGGATGCCACCAAAGGTCTTAAGAGAGCAAGTGATATGATGATGACAATCAGAGTAGTTAATGCTATTAAGCACTTACTCTTGGATAGGCAAGGTTTTAAGCTCTTTATATATTAATTTAATATATCTTTATTAAAATGCTATGAGGTGAGTACTATTTATATATAATACCATTGTATAGATGTGGAAACTAAAGCTCAGAGAAGTTAAGTAATTTTCCCAAAGCCACACAGTTAGTAAACTATGGAACTGGGATCTGAGTCATGCTTTTAAAATATTAATCTGGCTATATAGCAAAAGGGCTGATTGTGGGGATAAGAATGAAAGTAGAGAGGCTTTGCAATAATCTAAGTAAAAGATGATGGTGACTCAGACCAGGGTTGGGACTAGGGTGAGGTGAGTAAGTCCAACCTCCCATGTAAAATTTAAAGGAGTGGGTGCCAAAAAAACAAATAAATAATATTTTGATATAATATTTTAAAAATAAAAATTATTATAAAAAGTCCCTGTATTAGGGGCCTAGATTATAAGCTTTAATAGTAGTCACATTCGTCCTAAATGGTAATTAATAATTTCTGGATTTTGAGAGGCTATTTTATGTATCTATAACCTGGTATTTAAAGAGAAGAATGAAACCACTTAGGTTGGTATTAAGGTAATTCAGAACACAGGGGTAAGGACTATATTGTCTATATTTTAGAACTTCATCTACTCTTTGAGGCCAAAGGAAGAAAGTTTTATTTTTTCCAGAACCTAAATTTTCTGTAGCACATAATCTAACTCAACCTGTCTGGATAGATCATTTAAACAATCCAAACACAGGGAGCCCAGAATAAGAATGAGGGCCTTTAATCCCGTGTAGCTTAATGTAACGCCTGGATACATCCTAGAATATATTAAGCAGATTATCAAAAAGTATTGGCAAAGTCCCAAACTTTCCCACTGAAGAACCCCTGATAGTGTGTCACACATTAGGAACACCCAAATCAAGCCCTTGATCTTGAGGCTTGCTCTTGTGACACTTTCGCAGTTTAGGGTACCATTGGTTGAGAATACCCATAGTTAGGCTAAGCAGAAAAGCTTACCCTACCTATAGGCATGTCTAAGAGTTACTTCTGGAGGACCTCTTTTGTTGCGCAGATGTGGCCTCTTTCTCTAAACCCAACTTTGCAAGTTAAATCATTGCCCTCCCCACTACGTGGGACACGATATCCAGGGGTGAAAATCTCCCTGGCAGCATGGGAGATGACTCCCAGGGATGAGTCTGGCCCTGGAACTGTGGGATCAACAATGCCATCCTGACCAAAAGGAGGGAAAGAAGTGTAACAAATAAAGCATCTGTGGCTGACAGAGTTCAAATAGAGTTGAGAGGCTACTCTGGAGGTCACGCTTATGCAAGCTTCAGTTAGACATTCTACCTATCATAACTTGACGACCTCCAACCAAAACCATTCCAGCCAATTTTAAAGAATACCCAGGGCATTATATAAGATTCCACAAGGTGTCATGCACTAGGGTAATTTTCCAGAAAGCTAAAACCTTCAGATGGGTCCCTAGACCAGATAAGTTCTGAAATGAAGAGGGGCCAGCCTTTCCAGAACATCAGCTAGTTCCATCTCCCTATCCCTTATTACTGGAAGCCCTTCCAACATGAAAAAGTTAGAATGGGCATAGCCCAAATACCCCTGAAGAGTGGGAGAAAGATCACAGGTGATGATGGAGTTATACAGAGAAGGTAGGGTTTAACAAGCAAGTATGATCGCTGAATCATTATACTGATATTTCTTTTAGTCTCCAATATCTTAGAGCAGCTAGAAGTAAAAACCTAAAATTGTAGAATTGTAACCCATCCAAACTCTGAAGTCTGTTCTACAACTAATTGTTGTGCTATGCTTTAAAATTTATTGCTTTTTTGTAAATATGTTACTTTTCACAAAAAGGAAAAAAAAAAGTCGATTGTGACGATTAAAAAAAATATTTATTCCTTCTAGTCTGCGATGTTCTGGAGTAGCTAGAAGGAAAAACCTGAGATGATGGTATGGTAGCCTACGACAAACTCTGGGATCTGTCCTGTAACTACTTGCAGACAAGAGCTTTGAAAATTATTGCTTTTTCTTTCTTTGCCTTGTTTTTTCTTTCTTTGCTATGTTACACAATTAAAAAGTTACAAAAATTAAACTATAAAACTTACCATTAAGTAAGCTATATTAACGACATTGTTAATAATAAAAAAAGGTCTCCGTATTTGTTTGCTAAAGGTGCTGGAATGCAACATACCTATAGAAATGGAATGGCTTTTAAAAAGGGAATTTATTAAGTTGCATGTTTACTGTTCTAAGGCTGTAAAAATGTCCAAACTAAGGCATCCAGAAAAAGCTATCTTAGCTCAAGAAAGGTGGATGGGGACAAAACACCTCTGTCAGCTGGGAAGGCAAGTTGGCTAGCATCTGCTAGCTTTCTCTCCAGGTTTCTCCTTTCAAAAGTCTTCCCTGGTGTTGCTTTCTGTAGAAACAGAGCTCGAAGGATATTAAGGAATGATGAAAAAACAAGAAAGGAAGAAAGAAAGAAAGACACAGACAGGCTCAGGGGGTCTGAAGCTTGAGTTTACTTCAGACAGACTTCAGACAACTTTATTTTCAACCAGATCTTAGTTATATACCACAGGATGTCAATAGATATGCAGGCATTTCCTGAAGGAGCAAGATTCTTATCTCACAGTGTTCTTCATGCTTAACATAACTGTTTTGGGTAAGCATTCTCTTCCTCCCAGACTGCTCTACATAACAATCGCCACAGTTTACCGCTGCCATCCCGAGGCCAGCAGCTTGCAACAAATTCTGTAGGTCTTGCTTTAAACTCTTGGCTTCTATACCCTGGGGGCACTTTCTTTCTTCATCTCCAAAGATCTCTGGCTGTGTGGACTCTGAAGCTTTTTTCAAAATATTTCCCTCTTAAAGGACTCCAGTAAGCGACCCACCTTGAATAGGTGGAGACACAGCTCCATGGAAAGCAGCTGTGCTGGTTTGAATTTGTGGACCCCAGAAAAGCCATGCCTTTTAATCCTTATTCAGTATGGCTGGGTGGGAGTTTTTAAATTATCAATGGAGTGTGACTCATCCAATTGTGGGTGGTAACTTTTGATTAAATGATTTCCGTGGAGATGTGTCTCCAACCTTCACGGTGGGATTGCCTACTGGGGCCCTTTAAGAGGAAACCATTTTGGAAAGAGCTATAAACCCAAGCAGCCAGAGATCTTTGGAGATGCAGAAGGAAAATGCCTCAGGGAGAGCTTCATGAAACAAGAAACCAGGAGAGAAAGCTAGCAGTTGCCACCATGTTCACCAAATGCCTTTTCAGTTGAGAGAGAAATCCTGAAGATCATTGGCCTTCTTGAATCAAGTTATCTTTCCCTGGATGCTTTAGATTGGACATTTCTATAGTTTTGCTTTAGTTGGGACATTTTCATGGCTTTAGAACTGTAGGCTTGCAAAAGCCTTTCTGTTCCTGGTATATTGCATTCCAGCAGCCAGCAAACTAGAACACCTAATCAAAAGTTACCACCTGCAATTGGATGGGTTACATCTCCATGGAAACAATTTTAAAAAGTCCCAACCAGCAATACTGAATCAGGGTTAAAGAACGTGGCTTTTCTAGGGTACACAACAGTTTCAAACCAGCACAGTCCCTCATAAACAAAAGGTCAAAGTTTTAACTGAAGACAAGATCAGTATTGCTGAGTGTTTTCCTTCTGCTTCAGCCTCCAATATGGCTCCACTAGACACCGGCTGGGGTGGAAACGGAGAGAAGAGCAGTGGCATAGGCTGAGTTTGCGGAGGCAGAGATGCCGGGCTGTGCGTCCAAGCCGTGGGAGGTGGGGCAGGGGACACGCACGGGTTGAGTGCCTTTCCTATTGGTATTGGTCGTATCCTCCCGTCCAGACGTTCAACATCCGTGTTCCTCATCATCTGAACTTTTCAAAAAACTCATCGAATAGTTTCAGTTCACTCTGGCTGAATAGATTTTTGTTTGTTTAAACTGTCAATGATCGGTTCCAGCAGCACAGGTTTGCTTCCACTGGAGGGTTCTGGGAAATGTTTTTAGGTGTAAATTCAGAGAGGAACTGGAATTTAGTCACAGTTGAAAAAGGAAAGTGCAGAGCAGGAAGGAAAAGAAGTAGCTGGGTGTTAACAGGAAACTGGGCACTCAGTGGATCAGGTAACAGGAAGAAGGTAGAGGGCAGGTGAGGTTCGGTGGAGCAGGGCCCAGGGTCGCATTTTAACACCTTAGCATGCCCACGACTGCGCGGGCTGTTCCACATCCTACTTACAGGTTCAGGTCCCATAATGGAGTATTTCTGCATTTTCTTTGACCTTCCCTACACTAAGCGTTAGTCCTCGCATGCGCAGGATGAGGCTCATAAACTATGTCAGGCAGTATTTTCTTAATTGCAAATTTTATTGAGATTATTCACACATCATATAATCTATCCAAAGTTAACAATCAGTATCTCCCAGTGTTATCACCTAGTTGTGCAATCATCATCACGTTCAATTTTAAACCATTTTCATTGCTCCCAAAAGAAAAATAACAGATAGACATAAAAAGAGAAAACCCCAAACACCCCATATCCCTTATCCCTCCCCTATTATTGACTCCTAGTATTGTTGTGGTAAACCTGTTACTGCTGACGAAAGGATATTCCTGTTTTCTATAGTCTTTAGCTTGCAATAGGTACTTTCCCCCATACACCAATCTATTACTAACTCTGTATGAGTGCTGTACATTTGTACTAGTTCATGAAAAACTTATTTATATTTGTAGTGTTAGTTTTAAACAACATCCACCTCAAGGTTCACTGTGTTATACAAACCCATATTAAAACCTCTAGCTTTGGTATTATTATTATAATTATTATTTTAGGTTTCAGCTGTTTTTTTTTAATTTTTATTAATAAAACCAATCAACATAAAATATGAACATTCTTTTTTTATCACACGGTTGTATATTCATCATCATGATCATTTCTTAGGACATTTGTATCAATTCAGGAAAAGAAATAAAAAGACAACAGAAAAAAATTCATACATACCAAACCCCTTACCCCTCCTTTTCATTGATCACTAGCATTTCAATCTACTAGATTTATTTTAACATTTGTTCCCCCTATTATTTATTTATTTTTAATCCATATGTTTTAATCATCTGTCCATAAGGTAGATAAAAGAAGCATCAGACACAAGGTTTTCACAATCACACAGTCACACTGCAAAAACTATATCATTATACAATCATCTTCAAGAAACATGGCTACTGGAACGTGGCTCTACATTTTCAGGCGGTTCCCTCCAGCCTCTCTGTTATGCCTTAACTAAAAAGTTGATATCTATTTAATGTGTAAGAATAACCCCCAGGATGACCTCCATTGACATTTTATTTTGTCTCATTTCTCTCTTCTCCCTTTTGGCAGAGAAGGCTTTCTCAATCTCTTGGTGCTGAGTTTCAGCTCATTCTAGGATTTCTGTCCCACATTGCCAGGAAGGTCCACACCCCTGGGAGTCATGTCGCATGTAGAGAGGGGGAGGGCAGTGAAGTTGCTTGTTGTGTTGGCTGAGAGAGAGATAGGCCACATCTGAGCAACAAAAAATGTTCTCTTGGGGGTGACTCTTAGGCCTAATTTTAAGTAGGCTTAGCCTATCCTTTGTGGGGATAAGTTTCATATGAACAAACCTCAAGATTGAGGGCTTGGCCTATTGCTTTGGTTGTCCCCACTGCTTGTGAGAATATCAAGAATTGTCCACTTGGGAAAGTTGAATTTTCCCCCTTTCTCACCATTTCCCCAAGGGGACTTTGCAAATACTTTTTTATTCACTGTTCAAATCCTTCTGGGATTTATCGAGGCATCTCTGGACAAACCTACAAAACCTCATGCCCTACTCAAGGTTCCATATACTTATGATGTTCAATTAAGCTGTCCACACAAGTTATATTAGGAAATGCACTAGTCAAAATATAAATTTTGTCTATTGTTTTTAAATGTTTTTTTAATTGTGAAATATAACATACATACAAAGAAAACAAAGAAAAAATCAATATTTTCCAAAGTATACTTCAATAAGTAGTTACAGAACAATTTTTAGAGTTTGGTATAGGTTACCATTCCATTATTTCAGATTTTTCCTTCTGGCTGCTCCAAAACACTGGAAGCTAAAAGAAATATCAACATAGTGACTCAGCAGTCATACTCATTTGTTAAATCCTATTCTCTCTATTATAACTCCTCCTTCTCTTTTGATCCTTCTCCCAAATTATAGGGATCTAAAAATTCCCCATTCTGACCTTTTCATGTTGAGAAGGCACGTCAACACTAAAGGTTAGGGGGATGTAGTTAGTTGATAATCTTGGAGAGGCTAGTCCCTCTGGGTTTCAACATTTATTTGACCTCAGAACCCTGTGGAAATTATAGGTTCCAGAAAGCAAACTTAGTGCATGAAACTTTTATCGAGTCTCACTTTGAGCCTTAGGTATTCTTAAGAGTTAACAGGAGTGATATTTGTTGGGGTTTAGCAAACCATGGCAATTAGTACTATCTAACTGAAGCTTGCATAAGATTAGCCTCCAGAATAGCTTCTTGACTCTGTTTGATATCTCTTAGCCACTGATGCCTTATTTTATTATTCTTCTTTACCTCCTTTCGGTCAGGAAAGCATTGTCTGTACATGGTGCCAGGGCCATACTGGACGTCATGTCGCATGTGGTCAGGGACACTTTCACCCCTGAATGTCATGTGCCCCATAAGGGGGAGGGTAATGATTTTCATTGCAAAGTTGGACTTAGAGAGAGTGAATACATCTGAGCAACTAAAGAGGCTTTCTGGAAGCAACTCTCAGACATAATTATAGGTAGTCTTAGCTTCTCCACCACAAAAATAAGTTTCATAAGGGAAAACCTCAAAATAAGGGATTGGCCTATTTCTTTGGGAGTTCCCAATGCTCGAGAGAGTACCTGGAGTTTCATAGATGGGAAAGTTTAACAGTTCCTTTTTTGCTTCCTTTGGACCCTCAAGGAACTCTACCAGTACTTTTTTTTTTTTTTTTTTTTTTTTTAAGCATGGGCAGACCTGGAGAATCAAACCTGGGTCTCTGGCATGGCAGGCAAAAACTTCTGCTGCTGATCCACCATTGCACCACCCTCTACCAATACTTTTTAATTATCAAACTATCATAATCTGAGATGTATCTGGGTATTAAATTAAGCAATACAGAATTTCAAGGCCTTGTTTCAGTTCTGGACTCCAGGAGTTTGGGTTGTTTAAATGAGTTATCCAGACAGGTTGATTTAGAGTGTGTGTTACAGAAAATTTAGGTTCTAGACATAATAAACCTCTTTGCCTATGGTCTCATACAGTATGTGGAGGTCTAGAGTACATCCACCATCATCTTTTACCCTGTATTCTCATTTACCTTAGTCCCTGCCAGTTTGGCTTCATTTTTACCTCTAATTGAGGCCTGATCTCATTTTCAGTACTTTAACTGTTATTATACATAGCAATGCTAACTTTCAGGGCTGCAGAACTCCATTTCTGAGCCTTAGGTGTCACAAGGGTTCTCTAAGTCCTAGGGAAATACTAGTTTATACACATATAGCTCTATGTTTCAGAATCTAGAAATACACTTACAATTCCAGACTGAGTGTGACTGCTATAAGAGCTTATCGTTTAGGCTCCAATTTCTCTCGTAAGTATTTTCTGAATGAGACCATAGCATATTTCTTCTTTAGTTTCTAGCTGATTTTGCACAACAGATCATCCCCAAAGTTTATTCAGTTTATTGCCTGCCTCTCGAATTCCCTCCTTTTTTAAACCACACCATGGCTCCCCATTCTGCTCCTTCCACTCCCTCCATCTATTGGACAACATGGACAAAGTCCTAAATAAAGAAACTGTCTGACAGTGTCCTCGTTTGGGTGTACAATCAGCAGCACTCTCAATTTTAGACAATTTCCACTGGTTGTTAGGCTGTATCTTAACAACAAAAATAACGAAATCCCTAAAAATTTGGCCTGCTGGGAAAAATGCAAGGATCTCTCCAGAAAATCCCAGAAACTCAGGGAAACTGGATTCATCAGCAGAAAGAGTGCCCAAGAACCATCCATTTGACTTTGCCCTCTGCCCCAGAGGGGCAGAGAGCAGAAAATATTCAAGGGACCCAGTTAGGACGGTGACCTTGGGTTCAGCAGGACACACTCTAAACAGGAAGACGTAAGGGGCGTGTAAGGGGGTGGGCGTGGCCACTCGGGGGCGTGGCTAGAGGCGGGGCATGGTGTGGCCGGAACTGAGCCACACCGTGAACTGTCGTGGAGAGAAGTGTGGGCGTGGCGGAGAGGGACGGGGGCGGGCCTAAATGGGAGACGGGGCTGGGCGCACGCTGGGAAGATGGCGCTAAGTCTGCTGAGGAGGGCGGCGCGCGGAGCGGCGGCGGCGGCGCTGCTGAGGCTGTGAGTGCAGGTCCCCAGTCCCCCGCCTTCCGGTTGGGCTTGCGGAGTGTAGGCACCGGTCCTCAGCCCCGCAGGCCTGGTGCGCCCTCCCCGACCCTGGCGGAACTTCCCGGGCAGCCGGGAGCACCCGGCAGGTCCTAAAATTCGCGTGGCCCGGTTGGGCCCTTTGCTTGTGTCGCCGGCGCTCAGAGAGGATCCCTGGTACTGCCCACCCCTCTCCGTTTGGGAGGGCCCTTGATTGAACCGGGAAAACGGGTACACAACATCAGATTCAGTTAATCGGACTCTGTCAACAGAAACCAAAGCTACCCTTCCCCGACAAACGTAAAATATTAACATACGGAAAAGAGTTTAAAAAGTGAATACGGGGATACAGTCTCTAAGAGGCAGCCCCCAGCTGGGGGAAACTCGTGCGGTTAATTGGAATACGTTCCAATCTGTTTGTTTAGCACAGCGGGTCCCAACATTTTTGTTTGTTTGTTTTGGGGTCCCAACATTTTTGATCTCAGGATCCCTTTACAGACACGTAGAAATTGAGCCCCGCCCTCCAAAAGAAGGGATTCTTTTATTGATATATGCATGGTATGGTATTAGAAATTAAAAGGGAAATTTTTAAATTTTTTTCATTTAAAAATAATAAACCCATTAAATTTTGGCATACGTGACTTTTTTTTAACCTTTTTTTATACCTTACATTTTAAATGAAAAATAATTCTATTTTCCGAAACTAAAAAATATCATTAGTGAGAAAAGTGGCATGGTTTTACATTTTTGGTAATCGCTTTTGCTTAATAGAGAACAACTGAATTCTCACATCAGCCGTTTGGTGGAAGTATACAAAAAGTCTGAGCTCAGGCAGATGCAGTTAAATAGTGGGGAAACAGAGGACTTCATACACCCTCTTAAAGGTTCTTGGGGACCTTCAGGTGCCCCCAGACTACACTTTGAGAACCACTGGTCTACCACTTGCCCATTTGCCAACAGTATTCACACATAATCTCATTTGAGTCTCCCAACCACCTGTGAAGAAATCGTGTAGCTTGTTTGTGAAGATGAAGAACCTGAGGCTTAGAACGGTTAAATGACGCTTTCAAAGCCCTGTGACAAGTAGTGGCAGAGCTGGGTTTAGAAACCAAGTCTATGACTCCTGGTCTGGAACTTGTTACGGCTGCTTGCTCTGTGCTTTCAAACTCACCTTTGAGCTATGCCAGGACCCACCTGGTCTTATGCAGCCCACCTTCCCATTTCCTAGACCAGGGCATGGCAAAGGAGATCACCCCTGCGGACAGAGGAGTAGCCTGGTGGTGTACTTCCAGAGGGTTCCTTTTCTGGCCTGTGAAGGGGTCAGCCTCTGTGGCTTGCTCAATAAAGACTCCAGTGACCATATGCAGTCGCCCACTTCTAAGGTGTTTGGGGTCAGCTCACAATGCTCTTCATTTACCTTAGCATCCCAGTTCATTCTCAGCACACCTGCACAAGCTACCAAGAACACGGACATTGCACTGTCATCTCCTTGGCTTCATGAAGCCTACACCTGGGTTTAAATCAGCAAGGGTAGCAATGCCTTCAGAACACACTGGGATAGGAGAAATGAAGGAGCTGCATATCAACTCTTGAAAAAGAGTTGCCGTAATTTCTACCCCAGTTACTTTGTGCTTCTCCAGCTTTAGGCTGTTGGGTCTGCTTCTGGTGGCTTTTTTCTAGGTTCTAGAATATCATCACCATTGCTAATAGGTAGAAACCATTCCTGACCCTTCTTGCCAACCCTCTAACATTTGTTCCTGTTGCAGTGCTGTCCCTGTTGCTTCCCTTCCTGTCTTGTCTCTAGCCATGATGCTCTTTCAATCGTTCTTGAGTCCTTCTTTCTCTCTGGCCTCCACCCATGGAACAATGCCTCAGTTTGTGGGTCCCTGGAACAAGAGCTTCCCCCCCACTGCAGTCCCTGCTGTCTCCCAGCGTGCCCAGACAGTTGGGTCTTTGGTACTGTGCTTACTCTTTAGTGGAGAAATTGATTTGGAAATGTCCAGACAACTCCCAGACAATTTACTTCACCTTTGCTGTTTCTCAGACACATCCAAACTCACTCCCACCCCCTGCTGTTTGCATGACTCTTCACCTTGCCTGGTATGCTCTTCCCAGCTTTCCTCAGAGCCCTTTTGAATGTTGTTCAAGTGTCCCTTTTTCTGTGACACCTTCCCTGACTTCCTGTTTAAAATTGCAATTCCCCCACCCTGTCCATATCACCCGCATTCCTTATTCTCCTTTATTTTATTTTTATCTTTAGCACTTACTACCATATGATATATTTTACTTGTTTATCTTATTTATTGTCTATCTCCCACCAGATTACAAACACCACGAGGCCAGGATTGTTGTTTCTTTTGTTCAGTGCTAGATCCCCAGTGCCTGAAAAGTGCCTGACACAGAATAAGCACTCCATAAATAATTGTCAAATGAATGGAATTCCCAAATATTTTATAAACCCCCCCATTTACCTGACACACTTACATTCTGTACACTTTTCCTTCTAACCAATCTCCTTTTAACACAAAAGCAGTATTCTGTAAAGGCAAGTCCTACAGATAACATCACAACTTCTATGTGGTTGGACTTCTTAAAGTCCTACATGGCCTTGGAAATTGAGCAAGCAAGCATTTGCTTTTGCTGATTCACAATTGAATTTGTCATTTCTCTAATCCGTGTGGTCCTTTTAGCTAAATGGAGTGAATCTCAGCCATTGGTATGTGATGCCTAGCCTGTGGCTGCTATATTGCATTTAAACCACTGTGTGACAAGTACTGCAATAATAAAAAATTGCCACTTGTTAGATTTATTAGAGAGTAGGTATATATAACTTTTGAATTACGGAGCAGATCCACTTGTAGATAAATTCTCCTGATTGTTTGCTAAGATAACTGGGAGAAGCTCAAGAATTTTGGTATATTAAAATATTTGAGGCCAGAACTAAAATTATGTGGTTGTTTTGAGATGCTGCCACTTACAGACACAAGAATACTTACCACATTGTATGTTTCTCAGTTATTGTTATCCTTCTTTGAACAGTTAAGAGATAACCAGGTCTTAATTTTAATGAGTGCTTATATTCAGGAATCTTGACCTTCAGGACAAGATGATATTCTTTTTGGTTGGCTTTGAGGTATACTTTATGTACAATCATAGTCATCCATTTTCAGAGTAAAATTCAGTGAGTTTTGACAAATGCATAGTCATGTTATGACCTTCACAATCATGGTATAGAAAATGTCCCTCACCGCATAAAGTTCCCTCATATGAGTAATTTTGTGGTCAGTATTTTCCTTCACTCCTAACCTGTGTTTTGGTGTTTAACAACTGGCTCTCTTGGAGCTGGAGGTGAGGAGGAGGTAGACTTATTTGTAGCATTTGCTGAGTGGTGTAAATACTCCTACCATGATCAATGACTATTGTAAGTCATGCAATGGATAGTATGCGTTGGTGCCAGCACACCACAGCTACCCTGGTCCCTGGTGATCACTAGAGATTTACCTTTTTTAGTATTTCTTAGAAATGGCATGATGCAGTATGTAGTTTTGTGTCTGGCTTCTTTCAATTAGCATAATCATTTTGAAACTCATCCATATTGCCTGGATCAGTACCTCATCCCTTTTTTATTGCTGATTAGTATTTCTTGTATGGACATAACACAGTTTGTTTAGCCATTCATTATGGATGCTTGAGTTGTTTCAATTTTAGCTAGTATGAATAAAACTGAACAATCAGATACATGTTTGAACACACTATTTTCTTTTTATTGGGAAAATATCTAGCAGTGGGATTGTTGGGTCACATGATAAATATATGTTACAAGAAACTGTCAAACTGCTTTCCAAAATGGCCATACCATTTTACATTTCCATCAACAGTGAATGAGAGTCCAGTTGCTCTTCATACTTGACAACACTTGGTATGGTCCATCTTTAACTTGAACTATCCTAAGAGGTGTGTAGTGGTATCTTATTGCTGTTTTAATTAGCATTTCCCTAATGCTTGATGATACTGAGCATCTTTTCATGTACTTATTTGCCATCTGTGTATCTTCTTTGGTGAAATGTTCAAATATTTTGCTTCCCTCTCTTTTTAAAAATCAGGTTGTCTTTTTGTGATTGAATTGTAAGAGGTATTCAAATATTCTAGCTTCAAGTCCTTTGTCATGTATATGTTTTACAAAAATTTTCTCAAAGGCTTTGGCTTGCCTTTTTATTATCTAAGTGTCCTTTAAGAAAAATTTTTTGAGATTATTTGAAACCTAAAGACAAGTTTCAAAAATAGTATAGGTAATTCCCATATATACTTTAGGCAGCTTCCCTTTATGTTAGCCTCTTAGAAAACCACAGAACATTTATAAAAACTCAGAAATTAACCTTGGTATAATACTATTAACTAAAGTACTGAACCTATTTAGATTTCACCATTTCTCTACTAGTGTCCTTTTTTCTATTCCAGGATCCAGTCCAGGATCTCAAATTGCATTTGATTTTTATGTCTCCTTAGTTTTCTCCAACTGATGTGCTCCTCAGTGTCCTTCTGTTTCATGACTGTGACACTTTTGAAGAATAACTGACATTTATTTTGTAGAATGCCACTTAATTTGGGTTTGTCTGATGTTTTCTCATAATTGGGTTAAAATTATGTATCATTGGGAAGGAGCTCACCTAGGGGGTATCCCTTCACAATGTTTCATGTCAGGGAATTCGTATGTTGATATGTATTTCCCCTCAGCCTAGCCTCTGAGAACCACTAATTTACTTTCTGTTTCTATGGATTTGCACATTTTTTCTTTTGTTGCTCAGATTATTCCTGCTTTGGCCATTGGTAGCTCTTTCAGACTGGCTTCTGTGGCCTTTCAAAAGGTACCCCCCTCCCCGATTCCCTCACCCCTTTTTTTTTTACTTATTTACTTTTGACGCCCCAAGATCTTTTATTTTCCCTGCTTCAACTTGGAATAAATCAGGTCACCCAGGAATGCTGGTTCCTTTTGGTGGAGAATGGTATTTAGAAATCAGGATCTGAGCACTGGCTGTGTGTGTTGCTGCTGGTTGTCTATGCTTCTAGCCCCTTTCAGTGAATAGAGCTAGGAAATACATACGTGTGTGTACCAGTCTATGAATATACCTACGTACCTACCTATCTACCTATCATCTTGCTTGTTTAAACAAAAACTTGAGTCCGTATTGATCCCTATGCTAGTCTTCATTCTAGCATTTGTAACTTCTTTCTCAGACATGGAGAAACCTAGCTTTCATTATCTACAGTGTATTTACTTTTTAATTCAACCCTAATAAACAAAATAGCTACAGAATTCTTAACCCATATCCCTAAGAGAAACAAATTTACCAAGTAGTGTACAGTGCTTATATACAGTTCTTTTTATCTTTAGTCAACGGCCTGTTGTTTTACTTTTTAAATAATGTTTTTTAAATAATGTTTTAAATTTCCTTTAAAAAACTCCTTTGTTCCCCACCCCTTTCCTTGTGGGTATGTGATATATTTGTAATGGACTTAGATGCATTTTCACAATCTGTAGTCTATCTTTTTCACACATGTATACATTGTGGTTGATTTTTTTAAATTTTACGTACAGTAAAATATAATTTTCTGTGGGTTTTTACAAATGCATAAAGTTGTGCCCCTGCCAACACAGTTTCATACATAATAGTTCCATCACCCCAAAAGCTCCCCCATGCTTCTCCTTGATAGATAGCCTCTCCCTTCCCCCAAAGCCTGGCAACCACTGAAGTGTTTTCTTTGCTGATTGTGGTATAAATGGAATCATATGCTATGTAGCCTTTTGTATCTGGCTTCTTTCAATAGCAAAAATGTATATAAGATTCATCCATATGAATCAGCTTTTAAATTACTGAGTAATATTCCATAATAATATATTTACTATGGTTTGTTTATACATCCACTGATTTTCAGTTTTTGGCAATTATAAATAAAGTTTTCATAATGTTTCATGTTAAGTATTTGTTTGGATGTGTTTTAACTCCCCTTTGGTAGATACCATAGGAATGTGACTTCTAGGTCATATGTTAGTTAACATGTCTTTTGAGAGGCAAAATTGTAATTTTTATGAAGTCCAAATTATGATTTTCTTCTTTTATAATTCATGCTTTTTTATGTCCTATTTCAGAAATCTTTTATCTAACCCAGGGTCACTAAAATTTTATTTTGTGTATTATTCTAGAAGTACATTTTAAGCTCTTACATTTAGGTCTGTGATTTATATGAGTGATTTAGCTCTGTGATTCATATGCTAGATATCAATTATATTGTGTCAGCTGAGTCAAGGTTCCTTTTTTTGCATATAGCTATCCATTGTCCCAGAACCCTTTATTGAAAAACAGTCCTTTCTTCACTTTTGTGAAAAATGAATAGTCTATATTTGTATGGGTCTCTTTTTGGATTCTGTTGTATTCCATTGATCTACATGTATATTTTTATGACAGTATCACACAGACTTGATTACTGTAGCTTTATGAGTCTTAAAATAAGATGTATTCCTTGTTCTTTTTCAAAAAAGATAGTTTGCATTTCCACATAAAGTTTAGCATCAGCTTGTTTATTTCTACAAAAAAACCTGTGGAGATTTTGATTGGAATTGCATTGAATCTATACATCAGTTTGGGAAGAAATGATATTTTAACAATATGAGTCTGCCAATCTATGAGCAGGGTGTATTTCTCCATTAATTTAGTTCTTCTTTAATGTTTTCTAACCATCTTTTACAGTTTTTAGGTACAAGTATTCTATGTCTTTTGTCAAATTTATGCCTAAGTATTCTATATTGATATGTATTTCATATCAATGAAATGGTATATTTTTCAATGAGAAACTGATTGCACATTGCTAGTATATAAAAATGCAGTTGAATTTTGCATATTGAGTTTTTATTTTGCAACCATCCTGAACTCTCCTATTAGTTCTAATAGGTTTTTCCGAATACTTTTTTCTTTTTTTTTTGCAATGGGCAGGCTCTGGTAATCGAACCTGGGTCTCTGACATGGCAGGCTAGAATTCTGCCACTGATTTACCATTGCACTGCCCTCTAATAGCTTTTTGTAGATTCATAGGATTTTTTTTTCTTCTAGTAGAATTTTACTTTAAATATTGAAAAGAAAAAAAACCTAATAGGTTAAAACAAGTCAAACACTCACTCTACCTTTACTTCAGATAAAACCTTTACAAAGGTCAACTGAAGTAATCCAGAGCTAAAACTGAATTGTGCAGATTTTCAATATAGTCGCCAAACAGTCATATAACACAAACAAAAATCAATTATATACACACTAGGCAAGCCCTCTAAGAAATGTGCCCCAAGAAACATTAACCTTTGTTTTGTGCCCTCCTGAAGACTTGCACACTTTATTTTTCAGACATTTTTAATAGTGTGTGTTCTCTACTATGTGGTAATGCCTTGGTACTATTCTTAGAGGATCACTTATCCTGAGGCCTTACCATTTCTCCAAGAGGAGCTTTGATTGTGCTTTAGAAGTTTCATATAAATTACAATTTTATCAAATATTAAATGGAGGTGATACAGAATGCAACATATTTGTAGGAGTATATTTAGTAATTATTTTTTCTTTCAAGGTATTTGCACCAGAAAGCTTAGTCTGTACTGCTTAATACGCAGTAGTACAGGTTTGAATAATCAGAACCTTGGAAGACCTTAATATTTCAAAATAATTAGCAAATACCTCTAGGGGCAAGTCCATTTTATTGAATTATGACAAATTTACTATCATGAGGGAAAACAAGTGTATCCAGCAATCTTTTAAAAAATACCCCAACCACTGCTTCTAAGTATGGAAAAGACTAAAACTACATAAGGCTTGTCACACAGCAATTCCCATCTCTGTCCTCTGAAATTCCCCTAATCTCATTCATGGGAAAGGGATTTTAAAAAAAGACTTAAAGAGCACTTTATAGCAACAGTCAGCTTTCCTATGAAATACTCAGCATCTTAAATATTATATACACTTCTCTTTTTCTTTTAGTAAGCTAGACACTGGCTTCAGAATTTTTGGAACTGGGGGGAAAATAACCCATTCAAAACCATTCTAAATATTGTCTTTTGGCAGAATAGCAAGTATCCAAGTTAAAAATAGGAGGGTCACTTTGTTGCTTTGATGTCTTTCCAAGAAAAAAAAATTTTTTTGTTTGCCTTGTACATATAAACCTCAGTCACCACTCCTGACTGGAGATGAGTAGAGGCTCTGGCTGCTGCTCCATGGCTTCTCAGCAGCTATTTTCGTATTGCTGCAGTAAGGCTTGAATAGGTGTGTGTCAATGAGGACTTCCCCAAAATGGCCTTTATAGATAATCCCACTACATATTTTCTGTCATTTCCAGTATGTGAGATCTAAAAAGGAAAAGACTGGTGTTCTGTTAGAGCCAGAAGCCATCTCAGTATCTGAGCCATTATCTGACTGGTTACCGTAACAAGGAGATTGGGCTGGGGAGGCACTTGAGGTGGCACTGTGAGCATCAGAATTGTGACATTTAAATTCTTTCTGCAGTTTACTAATCTGGTTGTTTTTTGTCCTGGTTCCAGACAGAGTTTTCACTTTCTTTGGTTTCAATGTAGTCTTTAGACTGGGTTCTGCCCTTGCATCTACCACAATTCCATTTTTCTTTTCTTTTTTGATTCTGCTGGCAGCTCTTCCAACTTTTCACAAGCAAGACACAGGCATTGCAGATATCTCCTGAATGAGTCTCATGCAACCCAAAACAGCTCTGGAAGTCCTTTTCATAGCATTTACTGTCAGTGAATTAAGAGCTGGAGGATTTAGCCCTACAAATACAGCAGCCCTCTATATTTTGGTACATCTTTGGCTTGTAAAGCCAAACATCTTTTCTTCTGGGCAGTAGTCTTCCAAAAGCAGCTGTTCCACGCACAATAATGTTGAGGTGCAAACCGCACGCCAGGCCAGCCCCCCTCCAGTCGCTCCCTTCTCCTCAACTGCCTTCTCCATGGGACTTTATTTATTTATTTTTTTTAACATGGGCAGGCACCGGGAATCAAACCTGGGTCTCCGGCACGGCAGGCGAGAACTCTGCCTGCTGAGTTACCATGGCCCGCCCCCTCCATAGGATTTTATATATGAACAGACAGGTCACTTGTAAGTAAGACAGTTTGCTTCTTGTTTTTCAATCCGTGCACTGTTTTCTTATTTATTAACTCTCAATTCCATTCTAATGCCGTAGTTGTTGATATTGTGCCTGCATCACACTGTTTTGATTACTGTAGCTTTCTAGTAAGTTATTTTTTATTTTTAATATTTTTTATTGTGAAATATATATAATAAAAACAGTAAATTTCCAAGAGCATTTTAACAGATTTTAAAGTTTGTGGGTTACAGGTCCATGATTTTTCATTTTTTTCTTCTAGCTGCTCTAAGACACTGGAAACCAAAAGAAATATATAACAGTCCAGCCATCATATTCATTTGCTAAATCCTAACTTCTCTGTCATACTCCTCTTTTTTTTTTTTTTTAATGAATGATAACATCTATACAGAAAAGCAATAAATTTCAAAGTACATCACAACAATTAGTTGTAGGGCAGATTTCAGAGTTTGGTATGGGTTACAATTCCTCAATTTTAGGTTTTTACTTCTAGTTACTCTAAGATACTGGAGACTAAAAGAAATACCAATATAATGATTCAGCAGTCATACTCATTTGTTAAATCCAGCCTTCTCTGTATAACTCCACTATCACCTTTGATCTTTCTCCCACTCTTTAGGGGTATTTGGGCTATGCCCATTCTAGCTCACATCCCAACCAACAATGAATGAGGATTCTTACTTCTCTTCATCTTTGCCAACACTGATCGTTGTCTGTCTTTTTTATTATAGCCATCCTAGTGGGTATAAAATGGTTTTAATTTGTATTTCCCTGATGACTAATGATGTGGAACCTCTTTTCATGTGCTTATTGGCCATTTATATATCTTTCTTGGAGAAATATCTATTCAAATCCTTCGCCCATTTTTAAATAGCGTTTTCTTTTCATGGTTGAGTTGTAAGAGTTCTTTATATATATATATCCTTACCAGATACATGATTTGCAAATATTTTCTCCCATTCTGTGGGCTGTTTTTTTTTTTTTTTCACTATCTTGTGTATCCTTTGAAGTATAAAATATTTCTATTTTGATGAACTCCCGTTTATCAATTTTTTCTTTGGTTCCTTGGGCTTTTGGTATCATATCTAAGAAACCTTTGCCTAATCCAGGGACACAAAGATTTCACCTGTTTTCCTCTAAGAGTTTTATAATTTTAGATCTTACACTAACTCTTTCATCCTTTTTTTTTTTTTGGCATGGGCAGGCACCAGAAACCGAACCCATGTCTCCAGCATGGCGGGTGAGAGCTCTGCCTGCTGAGCCACTGTGACCCACCCTCTTTCATCCATTTTGAGTTATTTTTCATATGTGGTCTGAGGTGGGGGAGTCCAGAGTCATTCTTTTGCATTTGGGTATCCAGCTCTCCCAGAACCATTTGTTGAAAAGATATTCTTACTCCATTGCATTTTCTTGGAAATCAATTGCCTATAAATGTGTGGGTTTATTTCTAGACACTTAATTCTATTCCATTTATCTACTGTATATCTTAATACTAGTATTACACAGTGTTGATTACTGATTACTACCTTTGTAATAAATTTTGAAATCAGGAAATATGAGTCCTCCAAATTTGTTCTTTTTTTTTTCTTTTCAAGATTGACCTTTCTTTCTTTTTCTTTTCTTTGTGTTAGAGATGTTGTGGGTTTACAGAAACATCATGTAGAAATATAGGGTTCCCATATATCCCCTATTATTAATACCTTGCATTGAAGTGGTACCTGTGTTATAATTCATGGAAGCACATTTTTATAGTTGTACTACTAACAATTTAAACCATTGTCCATGGTTTAAATTAGGATTGCTTGTTTGTGTTGTACAGTTATATGGTTTTGTTTTTGTTTTGTTTTGTTTTTTAATTTTTATTCTGGTAACATATACACTACAAAAAAATTCCCATTGAAAATTCTGGTACAGTGTCGAATAACAGTGGTGGCAACAGGCATCCTTGTTTTATTCCTTATCTTGGAGGAGGCTTTTGGTCTTTCACTATTGAGTAGGAGGTTGGCTGTGAGTTTTTTCATAAATTCCCTTTTTCTGTTGGGAAAATTTCCTTCTATTCCTAGTGCTCTAAGTGTTTTTGTCAGTAAGGGGTGCTGGATTTTGCCTTTTTTTCATCAGTTAAGAACATCATGTGGTTTTTGTCCATTCTTTTTACATTGTTGTGCTGGTTGGAAATGATGCATGTACCCTAGAAAAACCATGTTTTAATCCTAATCCCAGTTTGTAAAGGCAGCCGTTTCTTCTAATCCCTATTCAGTATCGTATGTTTGAAACTGTAATTAGATCATCTCCCTGGAGAAGTGATTCAATCAAGAGTGGTTGTTAAACTGGATTAGCTGAAGGCTTGTCTGCACCCATTTGGGTGAGTCTTCATTAGTTTCTGAAGTCCTATAAAAGAGGAAACATTTTGGAGAAAGAGAGATTCAGAAAGAGCAGAGAACAACATAGCCACAAGAAGTAGAGCCCACCAGCCAGCGACCTTTGGAGATGAAGAAGGAAAATGCCTCCTGGGGAGTGTCATAAAACAGGAAGCCAGGAGAAGAAGCTAGCAGATGACGCCATGTTCACCATGTACCTTTTCAGATGAGAGAGAAACTCTGACTGTGTTCACCATGTGCCCTTCCACTTGAGAGAGAGAGACCTTGAACTTCATTGGCCTTCTTGAACCAAAGTATCTTTCCCTGGATGCCTTTGATGAGACATTTCTATAGACTTGCTTTAACTGGGACATTTTCTTGGCCTTAGAACTGTAAACAAACCACTCATTAAATTCTCCTTTTTAAAAGCCATTGTATTTTTGGTATATTGCATTCTGGCAGCTAGCAAACTAGAACAGTTGTATATTCATATTCATTGATTTTCTTGTGTTGAACCACCTTGCATGCCAGGAATGGATCCCACTTGGTCAAGGTGTATAATTCTTTTGATGTGCTGTTGGATTTGGTTTGCTAGTGTTTTGTTGATGATTTTTACATCTATGTTCATAAGAAATAATGGTCTGACTTCTGGGAAGATGGCCGAATATACTAGCTTGAGCTTAGCCCTGCTCCACGGAAAAGTTAGAGAAGAGACAGGAGAGTGACTGAGGTGGCAATTTGGGAGTGCGGCTGACCTGGGAGAGCCTTCTGCACCACATGCAGCATCCCTGGTTGCAGAGGCTGAGGGACTGCGAGGCAGAAAGCTGGAGCCTGACATGGAGGTACAGAGCCACAGAGCCCACAGGAGTGCATGGTCAGGAGCCCAGGACTAGGAAGTAAGCCAGGCCACATTCCTTGGACACACTACCCTTACCAACACAGCCCCGTAACTGGTGACTCATCCCACATGCCCCACACCCAAACCCCATCACCCTCTCCCATTCCCCATGCTTACCCACCCCACCAGCCCCCAGTGCACATACCTGCCCACATCCCTAACCCAAGTGCAGCCCAACCCACCTCTCCTGCATGCCTTCTGAGCAATACCTCCCCATCCCTGTTCCCTGCAGGCTGTTACCATAAAGACTGTGGGCACCAACCTCCATACGTAGGCTACCCCTGCTGCCCCTCTGCCCTCCGCCCCTTCACCCATAGTGTCACATAGCATCACTCCACCCCATCTGAGCTCTGCACATCCGTTTATGGCACTCCCAGGCCCACGCATGTGCTCGGGCCCCCAGTCACATCATTCAGTTCTGGGAACCACACTTTACAACAGTCCTGGAATTGTTCTTGTGCATGGCCCTTAGCCACACTTCCCAGCTCTGAGAAAGTGCTGACTTGCACAGCTGGGTCACATCTGCCCCCAATCCATGAAGGCATAATGCCGACCTGCTGCCACAGCTGTATGCATGCACACAAAAGGCTCCATGCCTTAGACCAGTGCACACCAGGTTTATGTCCCCCAGACTGGTGCACCTGCACAGCTACATCCTCCCTGGCCACTGGGCACCCACATTCACAAGCATAAGGGTAACATCCCCAACCTTCAGGACCTGTACCTTGTCCTGAAACAAATCACCACATTGAGTGCCTACCCTCTGCCCCGCACCCTGCTGTACAACCACCCCACAAACACAAAGCCTTAGACTACTGAAAGAAATCAACTCCCAAAGTAAATCAATCAAGATATTTACATGCCACGAAGACAACAGAAAATCACTAAGCATGTCACAATGCAGATAGATCTAGCCCTGCCAAATGACCAAATTAAAACACCAGAGGAGACACAGATGCTGGAACAACTGATCAAAGATGTTAATACAACACTACTTAATAAAATAAGTGGAATAGCAAATGACATAAAGGAGATCAAGAAGATAGTAAAAGAGCAGAAAGAGGAATTTGAAAGAATAAATAGAAAAATAGCAGATATCACAGAGATTAAAGACTCTGTTGACTAAATAAAGAACATACTAGAGGTACACAACACTAGATTTGAAGAAACAGAAGAAAGAATAAGTGATATAGAGGAAAGGATAATTGACTTTGAAGACTCAAAACAGCACCCGGCAAAAATGATGGAAAAAACTGGATGAGAATTCAAGGAAATGATAGACAAACCAAGCACACAAATATAAGAATCATTGGTGTCCCAGAAGGAGAAGAGAGGAGTAAAGGACTAGGAAGAGTAGTTGAAGATATAATGGGGGAAAACTTCCCAACCCTCATAAAGGATATAAATGTATAAGTCAAAGAAGCCCAAAGAACTCCAAACAGAATAAATCCAAATAGCCCTTCTCTGAGACACATACTAATCAGTCAGTCAAATGTTGAAGAGAAGCAGAAAATCCTGAAAGCAGAAAGAGAAAAACAATATATTACATACAAGGGAAACCAAATAAGACTGAGTTCAGACTACTCAACTAGCACCCTGGAGGCAGGAGGCAATGGTATGATATAGTCAAGATCCTGAAAGAGAAGGTTTCCAGCCAAGAATTCTGTACCCAGCCAAATTGTCCTTCAAAATTGAGGGAGAGATTAAAGTTTTCACAGACAAAGAAGTCCTGAAAGACTTTGTTAACAAGAGACCAGCCCTACAAGAAATACTAAAAGGAGTTCTGCTGGCTGGGAAAAAAAAGAAAAAAGACTGGAGAGGGAGGTCTGGAGGAGGGCACAGAATTGAAGAGTACCACTAAGGGTAATTTAAAGCATAAAAGAGAAAGAGGGAAAAGATGTAGATCTGAAAAATAAAATAAAAAAGATAAGATGATGGCATCAAGAAACACATTTTCATTAATAACTTTGAATGTTAACAGACTAAACTTAGCAATTAAAAGATACAGATAGGCAGAAGCTATATGCTGTTTACAAGAGACTCATCTTAGACACAAGGATACAAATAGATTGAAAGTGAAGGGATGGAAAAGGATTTTCCATGCAAGTTGTAACCAAAAGAAAGCAGGCATAGCTGTACTAATATTGGACAAAATAGACTTTAAATGTAAAGACATCATAAAAGACAAAGAAAGACACTATATACTAAATAAAGGGTCAATTCACCAAGAAGATATAACAATCATAAATGTTTATGCCCCCAATCAAGGAGCTCCAAAGTACATGAGATAGACATTGGCAAAACTGAAGGGAGCAATAGATGTTTCAACAATAATAGTGGGACACTTCAGTACACCATTGTCCTCTATAGATAGAACAACTAGACAGAAGATCAACAAGAAAACAGAGAAGTTAAATAACTTGATAAATGAATTAGAGCTAACAGACATATATAAGTCATTGCATCCCAAGCACAAGGTTATACATTCTTCTCTAGTGCTCATGGAACATTCTCCAGGATACATCATACACTGGGGCACAAAACAGGTCTTTATTAATATAAAAATATTGAAATTACTCAAAGCACTTTCTCTGATCACAATGAGATGAAGCTGAATCTCAATAACCATCAAAGAACGAGAACATTCACAAATATATGGAAATTAAATAACACACTCTTACACAACCAGTGGGTCAAATAAGAAATTGCTAGAGAAATCAGTAGCTATCTGGAGATGAATGAAAATGAGAATACAACTTATCAGAACTTATGGGATGGGGCAAAGGCTGTGCTGAGAGGGAAATTTATTGCCCTAAATGCCTATATTAAAAAGCAGGAAAGAGCAAAAATCGAGGACATAACAGGAAACCTGGAGGAACTTAAAGTTCAGCAAACTAACCCCAAAGCGAAGAGAAGAGAAATAACAAAGATTAAAGCAGAGATAAATGAATGTGAGAACAAAAGAACAGTAGAAAGGATCAATAAAATCAAAAGTTGGTTCTTTGAGAAAATCAGTAAAATTGATGGGCCACTAGCAAGACTGACAAAGAAGAAATAGGATGCAAATAAACAAAATCAGAAATGAGAAGGGGTGCATTGCCACAGACCTTGAAGAAATAAATCATAAGAGGATACTGTGAACAACCATTCGCCAACAACTAGACAACTTAGATGAAATGGACAGATTCCTGGAGACACACAAACAAGCTACGCTGACTCAGGAAGAAATAGGTCTCAGCAAACCAATCAGAAGTAAAGAGATTCAATCAGTCATCAAAAATCTTCCTACAGAGAAAAGCCCGGGGCCAGATGGCTTCACAGGGGAATTTTAGCAAACAATCCATAAAGAACTAAGACCAATCCTGCTCAAACTTTTCCAAAAAATTGAGGAAAGAGGAACTCTACCTAACTCATTTTATGAGGCTAATATCATTCTCATACCAAAACCACGTGAAGATGCTGTAAGAAAGGGAAACTACAGGCCAATCTCCCTAATGAGTATAGATGCAAAAATTCTCAATAAAATATTAGCAAATTGAATCCAGCAGCACATTAAAAGAATTATACACAATGACCAAGTGGGTTTTATACCAGGAATGCAAGGATTCTTCAATACAAGAAAACCAATTAATGTAATACAACACATTAACAAATCAAAAGGGAAAAATCACATGATCATCTCGATTGATGCTGAAATAGCATTTGACAAAATTCAGCATAATTTTCTGATAAAAACACTACAAAAGATAGAATCAAAAGTAATTGCTTCAATATGATAAAAGGAATGTATGAAAAACCGATAGCCAGCATCAAACTCAATGGAGAGAGACTGAAGCCTTTCCCCCTAAGATCAGGTACAAGACAAGGATGCCCACTGTCGCCACTGTTATTCAGCATTTTGCTACTTGGAAGATCCTGAGAAATCTCCAGCAAAGTTACTTGCACTAATAAACAAATTCAGCAAGGTGGCAGGATATAAAATTAATGTGCAAAAATCAGTAACATTTTTATACACAAGCAATGACCTAGCTGAGGAGTCAGTTAAGGAAAAAATTCCATTCAAAATAGCAACTAGAAGAATCAAATACTTAGGAATGAACTTAACTAGGGATGTAAAGGACTTGTACACAGAAAACTATATAACATTGCTAAAAGAAACATGTCCCACTGATTAACACTGGAAATATGAATGAATTCTCATAAGAATTACTTCAAAGATATGATTCTTATGTAAAGAGTGTTTAAGTCCAGGGTACAGGGGGAAACTGCTATTGCATGCTATGAGCTCTATTCAAAAGGAAACTGTCAGCACTATCACAGCAATAGCAGAGGTAAATAATGGAGTGAGGGACAAGAGTTAAGAGGAGGTTTAGATTTCCTATTTGGCGAGGGTGTATTTATTGGTTTTCTGTCTCTTGGAAACAATGAAATTATCTAAAATTGAGAATGTTGATGAGCTGTGGACTTTGGGCCCTCTACATGATGCCGATGAATGCGGGTGGCTGAAGGATGCACTGACAGTGAAGTAGATTGGTGAACGATGGTGTATACTTATGAACAAAGGTTGTGCTGCTACAAAAAGGAACAATATCATGAGGCATGCAACGATGTGAATGAACATGTGGGACATTTGGTGAGACAAAATAAGCCAGAAACAAAAAAACAACAATGGTACGATCACCTTTAGAAAACACTTATAAGAAACAGGGGCCTAGATTGTAAGCTTTGAGAGCAGATACATTAAGTCCAGAGTGGTGATTATTATTTCTGGATTTTGAGAGGCTGTCTTATATATGTAACCTGGTATTTAGAGATAAGAATGAAGCCAAACAGGTTGGGGTTAAAGTAATTTGGAACATAGGAGTAAGGAAGACAGTGCTTATATTTTAGAACCACACATATTATGAAGTAAGGTTTATTTGACCTGGAATTGAAATTTTCTGTAGTGCATAATCTAATTCAACCTATCTGTATAGCCCATTTGAACAACTGAAACACAGGGAGCACAGACTAAGAAAGAGGTCCTTGAATCCTGTATAGATTATTGTAATGCCTGGAAACATCCTAGAGTATATTAAGCAGAAAATCAAAAAGTACTGGCACAGTCCTCTGAGGGAGGGGAGAAAGAATATGGAACTATTAAACCTTACCATCAGGGAATCCCCTGATACTGTGTCAAACTTTAGGTATATCCAAATCAATAGGCCATGCCCTCGTTGAGGAGGCTTACTCTTGTGAAGCTTATGTAGGTAGTGGAGAAGCTTAGACTACCTATAGGCATGCCTAAGAGTTGCTTCTGGAGGACCTCTGTTGTTGCTCAGAGGTGGCCTCAGTCTCTCTAAGCCCAACTCTGCAAGTGAAATCATTGCCCTCCCCCCTACATGGAACATGACATCCAGGGTGAAAGTCTCCCTGGTGACCTGGGAGATGACTCCTAGGGATGAAGCCAGGCCTGGTACCATGGAATCAACAATTCCATCCTGACCAAAAGGGGGCAAAGAAGTGTAATTAATAAAGTATCAGTGGCAGAGAGAGTTCAAATAGAGTCGAGAGGCTACTCTGGAGGTTGCTCTTATGCAAGCTTCAGGTAGACCTTGCTACTTATCATAACCTGCCAACCCCAACCAGGACCATGCCAGTCAATTCTAAAGAACACCTTGGGCAATATCTAAGATTCCACAAGGCCTTCCTGGCAATGTGGGACAGAAATCCTAGAATGAGCTGAGACTCAGCATCAAGGGATTGAGAAAACCTTTCCTACCAAAAGGGGGAAGAGTGAAATGAGACAAAATAAAGTGTCAACGACTGAGAGATTCCAAACAGAGTTGAGAGGTTATCCCGGAGGTTATTCTTATGCATTAAGTAGATATCACCTTGTTAGTCAAGATGTAATTGAGAGGCTGGAGGGAACTGCCTGAAAATGTAGAGCTGTGTTCCAGTAGCCATATTTCTTGAAGATGATTGTATAATGATATAGCTTTCACAGTGTGACTGTGTGATTGTGAAAACCTTGTGTCTGATGCTCCTTTTATCTACCCTGTCACCAGACGAGTAGAACATATGGAATAAAAATAAATAATGGGGGAACAAATGTTAAAATAAATTTAGTTTGAAATGCTAGTGATCAAAGAAAGGGAGGGGCAAGGGGTATGGTATGTATGCATTTTTCTGTGTTTTCTTTTTATTTCTTTTTCTGAATAGATGCAAATGTTCTAAGAAATGATCATGATGATGAATATGCAACTATGTGATGATATTGTGAATTACTGATTATATATGTAGAACGGAATGATCAAAAGTTAAGACTGTTTGCATTTGTTTGGTGTTTTTTGGTATTTAAAAAAAAAATTTTTAATTTAAAAAAAAAAAAAAAGATTCCACAAGGGTTTCAGGCACTAGAGTAGCTTTCCAGAAACTTACAAACTCCAGATGGGTCCCTGGTCTAGATAAGTCTTGAAATCTAGCCCAGCCTCTCTAGCATATCAGATAATTCCATCTTCCTACCCCGTATTAATGACAGACCCTTCCAATATCAAAATATCAAAAATTTAGAATTGCTATAGCCCAAACAACCCTAAAGAGAGGTATGGAAAGATCAAAGGTGATGATGGAGTTATACATAGAAGATAGGATTTAACAAATGAATATGAATGCTGAATCATTAAATTGATATATCTTTTGCTAAATACTGAAAAATATCAGTATTTTATAGCAGTTAGAAGTAAAACCTAAAATTGTGAAATTGTAACTCATGTCAAACTCTGAAATATGTTCTGCAATTAATTGTGGTGCTGTGCTTTGAAATGTATAGCTTTTTTATATATGTGTTATTTTTCACAAAAAAAGAAGGAAAAAATGTCAATTGTGACGATAAAAAAATATTTAAGCCCTCCAGCCTCCTATATTCTAGAACAGCTAGAAGGAAAAATATGAGAGGATCGCATAGTAGCCCATGACACACTCTGGGATCTGTCCTGTAACCACTTATTGAAAAGTGCTTTGAAAACTATTGCTTTTTTATTTCTTTGCTTTGTATATATGTTGTACTATACAATAAAAACACATAGGACTGTGCAAAACAAAAAGAGAACTCTAATGTAAACCACGTGCTCTAGTTAACAGTACAATTATAATATCCTTTCACCAGTTTGTAACAGATATACCCCACTAATGCAAGGTGTTAAGGAAGGAGTATATAGGAAATCTGTATTTTCTGCATGATTTCTCTGTAAACCTACAACTTTTCTAAAAAAAAAAAATGCAACTATGCAAAATAATGAAAGCACTATATACCTTTTAAAATGGGTAAGGCTCACCCCCCCACCCCCTTAAAAAAAAAAGTAAATTCTGGCCAGGATACCATTCATTGTGAGGGGGAATGCAAAATAGTATAGCCCCATTAGAAAAGAGGTTGGCAGTATCTTACAAAACTAAGCATACTCTTACCATACAATACTGCAAAAAACAAACAAAAAACTATTGCTTTTTTATTTCTTTGCTTTGTATATGTGTTATACTATACAATAAAAAAAGTCCGGACAAAAAAAAGAAATAATGGTCTGTAGTTTTCTTTTCTTGTGGAGTCTATCTGGCATTGGTATGAAGGTGATGGTAGCACAACATTGTGAACATAATTAACAGCACTGAAATATATATTTGAATGATTAAAAGGGAAAATGCTTGTGTATATGGTAACAGAATAAAAATTTTTTAAAATCCATGTAGCAACACAACACAAGCAGTGAATCATAAATTAAACCCAGGACTATAGTTAATAGCACATTTTTATAATTGTACTATTATCAATTGTAACAAATGTTCCACACCAATGCATGGTGTCAATGGGTTGTTATATGGGAATCCTATATTTTATACATGATTTCTTTAAACCCATGTGCTAGCTTAAAAGTGTTGTGTACCCCAGAAAAGCCATGACCTTTAATCCTGATTCAATATTGCTTAGGATGGAAACTTTGATTGAATTATTTCCATGGATTTGTGAAACACTGAGTTGTGGGAGTGCTCTTTTGATTGGGTTGTTTCCATAGAGATGTGACACACTCAATTTTGGGTGTAACCTTTTGGTTAGATGGAGATGTGACTCCTCCCACTCAAGGTGGGTCTTGATTAGTTTACTGAGTCCTTTAACATTTTGGAGGAAGCTCAGATGCTTAGGGAATAGTTACTTCAGAGTCAACACGAGACCTAGACATTTGGAGATGCAGAAAGTAAACACCCCTCAGGGAAGTTGTTTGCAACCAGAAGTCAAAGACCCCTGCAGATGCCAAGCCACCTGCCTTTTTAGCTGACAGAGGTGTTCTGGACTCTTTCTTTAGTGAAGGTATCTTTCTCTGGATGCCTTAGTTTGGACATTTTTATGGCCTTAGAACTGTAAACTTGCAACTTAATAAATTACCTTTTCAACGGGCAAAAAAAAAAATTACCTGTTGACCAGATTCAAATATATAATTCAATGCTGTTAATTATTTTCCCTTTTAATCATTCAAATATATATTTCAGTGCTGTTAATTATGTTCACAATGTTGTGCTACCATCACCTTCATACCAATGCCAGATAAAGACTCCACAAGAAAAGAAAACTACAGACCATTATTTCTTTTTTTTGTCTGGACTTTTTTTATCGTATAGTATAACACATATACAAAGCAAAGAAATAAAAAAGCAATAGTTTTTTGTTTGTTTTTTGCAGTATTGTATGGTAAGAGTATGTTTAGTTTTGTAAGATACTGCCAACCTCTTTTCCAATGGGGCTATACTATTTTGCATTCCCCCTCACAATGTTGTGTTACCATCACCACCATTCATTACCAAAACAATTCCATCATCCCAAGTAGAAACTGTACATATTAACCATTAACTCCCTATTCCCTATTCCTCCCTGATCCCCTCATAACCTGTATTCTAGATTCTGATTCTCTGAATTTGTTTTTTTGTGGGGTTTTTTGGTGGGAGCAGGGATTGGATGTATGGGCTGGGAATCAAACCTTGTTCCTGCATTCTTTTTTAATAGAAGCATTTAGAGCTATAAATTTCCCTCTCAGCACTGCCTTTGCATTCTTTTCTAAGGGCCTATATGTGCATTTGGGGGCACACCTTCAACACTGAGCCGGGCAGTTGTAAATTCTGCCCTACCCTTCACTTTCTACTTGTGCAGAGACTCAAGACAAGTGAATGGTGAGAGCTTAGGGCCCTCTGAAGTCTTTCCTAATGTGAACAAAACCTGGGTATGAGCACAGCCCTATGTATGCATACAGCCTTCTAGATTGCCCAGAATATATTGGAGTTGTCCAAAGTCTTTATGGACATCTCAATCCCCAAATTTCTTTTTATGCTTCTTGATTAGCCTATTTTTTCACACCAACTTTTATCCTCCTCAGGCAGTTGTGATGTTAAGTAATTACTCCTGTTTTTTCCAACAAGTACCCTTGGAGAAAAGGCTATTTATACAGGACAAGCAGTGAGTCAAGTTTGTGGGGTTTTCCAGGGACCACCAGACAGGACAAATAATGGAGTTGTTTGGAAATGGGCTTGGAAGGAACTCCAGCCCTGCTCTGGCTCCTCCAGTGGTTGCCAGGCTGCTGTTTTCCCCTGTGATAGTAAGCTGTTGGTTTTTAAGGTTATCACAGAGCTGAAGATGAGGCAATGGGAATAAAACAAATTGAGACCCCTATAATGGTCAATGTTCTTAGTAAAGTTCTGCTGTTTTTCTTGGAGAAATGCACCCCATTAAATGCTCCCCAGATTGCTGCAAGCCTTTGGTCAAGTTCCAGAGTTCTGAAAAAGTTGATGCTATTTCTCACAGTGTTCTCATTGTTTTTGTAAAGAAGAGAATTTTCATAGGTCTTTTACTCTACCATTTTTACTGATGTCACATCTGTGGAATTTTTTGTTGTTTTCACATCTATAGAGTTTTGATCAAGAGTGAATACTGAATTTTAAAACATCAGGTTTTTTCAGCATTTATTTTGACGAGCGTATGGATTTTCTTCTTTAATCCGTTAACATGATGAGTTTTGAACATTAAGTCAACCTTATATTACTGTGATAAACCCCACTTGGTCATGATGTATTATTGTTTTTATATATTGTTGAATTGCATGTGTTAAATTTTGTTTAAATTATTTCCATCTAAGTTTGTAAGGAATATCGGTCTGTAGTTTTCTTTTAATGTCTTTGCCTAGTTTTAGTAGTGGGAAATTATAGCTATATAGAATGAATTGTGTAGTGTTCCCTCCATTTCTACTTTGTGGAAAAGTTTGTGAACAATTGGTGTCATTTTTTCCTTAAATGTTTGGGCCTGGAGTTTTCTTTGTGGGGAAGTTTTTAAACTACAAATTCAATTCTTTAATAGATATAGGGCTATTCACGTTATCTAAATGTTCTTCTTAAATGAGCTTTGGAATTCAAATTCAAGGAATTTGTCCAGCTTATCTCAGTTTTCGGATTTATGGGCATAAAGTTGTTCACAATAATCCCTTGTTATCCTTTTTTCTTACAGCCTTATAGAGGCATAATTTTCACACCCAAAAAAATCACCCAACATAAGTTTATATTAAATGATTTTTAGTAAATTTATAGGATTGTGAAACCATCCACTACGATCCAAAAAATTCTCTCAAGTCCATTTTCAATTAACCCTTGCTACCACTCCCATCCTTATTATTTCTTTAAGATCTGTAGGTCAGTAGTGTTGTGCCTACTGTGATTCCTGATGTTAGTAATGTATTTTCTCCCTTTTCTAGGCTATCAGTCTGGCTAGAGCTTTATTGATCTCAAAGAACCATGTTATTGATTTTCTCTATTGTTTTTCTGCTTTCTATTTAATTAATTTCTGAACTTATCTTTATTATTTCCTATCTTCAGTTTACTTGGTGTAATTTTGCTTTTCTTTTTTAGTTTCTTAAGGTAGAAGCTTAGATCATTGATTTTAGATCTTTCTACTTTTTAAAGATAGGCATTTAAAAATAATTACTCTTTAGGCATTGCTTTAGCTGGCTTTAGTGAATTTGGGGAGATTTCTAGTATCTGTAATTTCTTCTCACTTCTTATTTTGATAGTTTTCTAAAGTAATTAGTAATAAACCTCTGAAAAGAAAAAGACTCAGTGACAGTATTCATTCAGAAGTAGCAGGGAGGAGTGTGCTGGAGAGATACCTCTTATTTTGCAGTACTCTGGTAGAGGGGAACTTCGGAAAGAGAAAAAAATGGTTGACAGCTAAGAGAGGTGATAAATAAAAGCAAGTACCTGAGACTGTGGGTAAGCAAGAAAGGGGACAGTAAATGAGGAACAAGCAGGGCAATGGAAAGTGGCCTAAGGAACCCTTGACAGAGGTTATATATCAGTGACCCCAATAGGTCTTCTTGTTACTAGTAGGGTTAGTCTCATTTTCGAAGCCTTTTGAGATTGTAGTAACAGCCACTGTTATCCCCCTGTACCTACTCTGAAACTATTAAAGAAGGAAGTAAAGGAAGGGATACAAAGAGAGGGTGAAGATGGGGGAATGGGAAAGCAAATCCAGGACAGAGAAGAATGGAAGAAATTAGAGAGAAAGAGAAGAAACAGCTATGGAAATAACTCCAAAATGGAGGCAGGAGAAAAAGATGACTGAGAAGTAAGAAAACGATCATTTGGAAAGGAATTAACTCAGAATAAGAAAGAATATGCCTACTTTGTCGCTTGAAAAGGTCAGTGAAAAGTATTCATTTTAAAACATTTTTTAAATTGTGAAATACAACATATATACAAAAAGAAAAAGCCATAGTTTTCAAAGTATACTCCAACAAGCAGCTACAGAAGAGATTTCATGGTTTGGTATGAGTTACCATTCCACAATTTCAAGTTTTTCCTTTTAGCTGCTTCAAAACACTGAAGGCTAAAAGAAATATCAATATAGTGATTCAGCAGTCATGCTCATTTGTTAAATCCTATCTGTTCTACTCTAATTGTGCCTTCTCCTTTGAGCCTTCTGCCACTCTATAGGATCTTCGTGCTATGCCCTTTCTAACTTTTTCATGTTGAAAAGGGGTGTTGGTAATATAGGTTCAGGGATAGAATTAGTTGATATTCTTGGAAAGGCTGGCCCCTTGAGTTTCAGGCCTTCCTAGCTTAGAAACCCTCTGCAGGTAATGGGTTTCAGGAAAGTAAACTTGGTGTATGAAACTTTTATAGTCTCAATTAGAGCCCTAGGTTTTCTTTAGGGTTAGTAGGCATGATATTGGTTGGGGTTTGATAAGCCGTGGCAATTTAGCAATGTCTAGCCGAAGCATGTGTAAGAGTAACCTCCAGAATAGCTTTTCAGCCCTATTTGAACTCTCTTAGCCACTGATATCTTGTTTTGCTACCTTTCTTCTCCCCATTTTTGGCCAGAAGGTATTATTGATCCCATGGTGCCAGAGCCATGCTCATCTCTGGAACTCATGTCCCATATTGTCAGGGAGACTTTCACCTCTGAATGTCTTGTCCTCGGTAGAAAGGGAAATGTAATGATTTTCCTTGCAGCTTAGAGAGAGGGAGGCCACATCTGAAAAACTAATTTCTGAACTTATCTTTATTATTTCCTATAAATAATAGGAACTTTTCCAGAAGCAACTCTTAGGCATGATTATAGGTAGTCTTAGCTTCTCCACTATAGTAATAAGTTTCATCACGGTAAGCCTCATAATCAAGGGCTTGACCTATTTTCTTGGGAGTCCGAAATATTTGAGAGCACCAGGGGTTTCTCAGATGGGAAAGTTGAACTGTTTTCACATTTTTTATCCAGTCCCCCTCAAGGGACTCTATCAGTACTTTTTTTTTCTTTCTCTCCAATCCCTCAAGGTACTCTCCCAATAATTTTTTTTTTTTTTTTTTGCATGGGCAGGCAAACTCCAACCCGGGTCTCTGGCATGGCAGGCTACTGAGAACTCAGTCACTGAGCCACCATTGCCCACCCTCCTAATACTTATTAATTACCAGTCCACCACAGTCTGTGATGTCTCTGGGTATTACATTAACCCATACAGAATTACAAGGTGTTATTCCCGTTCTGGGCTCCTTGTGTTTGGGTTATTTAAATGAATATCTAGAGAGGTTGATTTAGATTGTGTGTTATAGAAAACTTAGGTTCTAGAGACAATAAACCTCTCTGCCTTTGGTCCCATACAGCAGGTGAAGCTCTCGAGTACATTCACTATCATCTTTTGCCCTGTATTTGGATTTACCAATACAGTCTTAGCCAGATCAGCTTTGTTTTTATCTCTAACTGAAGACTGATCTCTTTTTCTATTAGTTTAACTGTTGTTGTATGCAGCAGTTCTGACTTTCAGAGCTGCAGAGCTTCAGCTCTGAATCTTAGGTGTCACAGAGGTACTCAAAGTTCCAGGGAAATACCCGCTTATGTACATATAGCTCAATGTCTCAGAATCTAGCAGTACATTTAAAACTTCAGACTAAGTATGGCTGCTATAAAAGCTTACAATGTAGGCTCCAATTTTTTGTAAATATTTTCTGAAAAATACCATACGTATTTGTTCTTTAGTTTCTAGCTTATTTTGTACAACACATTGTCCCTGAGGTTCATCCAGCTTATTGTGTGCCTCATGATATCATTCCTTTTTTTAGCTGCACAGTATTCCATCTATACATATATGATACAAATATCACAGTTTGCCTTTTGGCTTCTCAGTTATTATGCCCTTTAGCCCTCTCCATTGATTGGGCCTCATGGATAATGTCCAAAATAAATAAACCATGTCTTACAGTGTCCTCACTTGGTTGTACAGTCAGCAACACTCTCAATTTTAGACAATTTTCATTGACCCAAAGAGACAACTGATAAATGCAGCCTCATCAATATAAAATCGAAACTTCCCCTAATCTCTTGTCCCTTCCCCCCAATTATTTTCCCTGGTATTGCTGTGGTACTGTTGCTGTCTTCCTGTTAACTGTAGGCCATAGAATGCAATATTAGTTTTCCCCTATACCCCTCCATTATTGACTCTTTGTACAAGATCAGACCTTTGAAGGAGTTCATGCAAAAACTTATTTATAATTGTAGAGGTAATCAGTGGGATATATGGCACTATAATCTCCTTTCAATCATGGTCACTTCAATATGGCATTGTTACTTATAACCCCACTAATTAGCTGCCATCACTTCTATCTGTTCCCTCACATTCAAGTTCAGCCTTACTGGATAATCTTTCCCTAATCTCTAGCTTCTGTGTACCTCCAGGTGCCATATATTCTACAGTGTAAACCTCTGAGATTACGTTTAACAGAGTCATAATAGTGAAATCATACAGTATCTGTCCTTTTGTTTCTGACTTATTTCACTCAGCATATGTCCTCAAGGTTCATCCGTGTTGTCCTGTGCTTCGGGATCTCGTACCACATTTTGTTTATCCACTTGTCTTTTGTCTTTTTTTTGGCTTTTAAAAGGGGGAATTTATTAAGTTGCAAGTTTACAGTTCTAAGGCGGTGAAAATGTCCCAGGTAAAGCAAGTCTATAATACCATACAAATTCACTCCAAAAAGGCCGATGAAGTTCAGGGTTTCTTTCTCAACTGGAAAGGCACATGGCAAACATGGCAATGTCTGCTAGCTTTCTCCTCCAGATTTCTTGTTTCATGAAGCACCCTTAGGGGCGTTTTCCTTCCCCTCCAAAGGTCTCTGGCTGCGTGGTATCCACTTGTCTTTGATGAGCACTTAGATAGTTTCCATATTTTGGCAGTTGTGAAAAGTGCTACTATGAACATCAGTAATGTAATGATATTGCCAGGTCATAGAGCAACTTGATATTTAGTTTTCTGAGGAATGGCCAAATTGTCTTCCACAGAGGCTATACCATTATACATTCCCACCAGTAGTGAATAAGTGTTCCAGTTTTTTCACATCCTCTCCAACATTTGTAGTTTTCTGTGTGTTTAATAGTAGCCACTTCTTACAGGTGTGAAGTGATATCTCAAGGTTGTCTTGATTTGCATTTCCCTTATAGCTAATAAAGATGAACATCTCATTTGCTTTTTTTTTTTTAACAAGCAAGGAACATTTTATTGTACTTGTATTCTCAAAAAACAACAACAAACAAACAAAAACAAATCCCACAAAAACACAACCCATAAACAAGAGCAAAGAACAAAGTTTTCTAGCCTCTCTGGGATCCACAGGGGCTCCATTCCTTATAGAAACATAGCTAGTACAAGAACAAAATGTACTAATTAACATTACCTTTTGATTCCCCAGTCAGAAAAACACTTTAAGTTGTATTCTAATATAAATTTGTTGTACAGTTAAACTTCATCTTACTCAAAGAGCCATTGTACAGTAAACTGCAGAAAATAGAGTAAGCATTCAATAATCTGCTCACATTTAACAACTAAGCAATAGACACTTGAATAAATACAGTATGTATTACTTATTTGTTAAACCTCACATTTACAATGAGCAGGTGATTTATGATTAATAGTAACTGGTTTCTTACATTTTAGGAGACATCAGATCCAGTAATGGAAGTAGAAAGTATTTTAATGAAAACTGATTTTTAAAAATATCTCCTTGGGTCTGAGCCACTACTGTATTTATTACACACTTAGAACAGCTTAAAAAAAAAAACACAGATATCAACAAACTTAATTCTTTAGAGGGAGCATAAAAACAGTGACATATTCTAGAGCAATACTTTTGTTTATATTCTCTAGATAGCAAGACTATTAGTACATAGTAAACAGAGATTTACAATATAAAGAACAATTCGTTTCCATCTAATGCCATTTCTATCATTTGGACTAATAAAGGGCAATTTTTAAACATGTTTAGAGTGAACAATTGGCATCTCCTTATCACAAGCATACTAGATCTAAATATAAGGACCCTGTCCAACATTCTGTATTTCTTAATCCCTATCTGTACCAACAAGCTTGAGTTTTCAAGAATAAAGGCCAATAAACTATTAAAGGATGAACTGTTTTAAATGACCCACTAAGGAGTAATATAGTCAAAATAAGGCAATAACTATATGTCTGCCTATACCTTCCTTATCTTCCTAGTCAGTAAAATTGAGAAAATAATTTTTGCCCATCTCTGTAAAAATATTATTACCCCATATCTACCTAATGTGTAACAGGGACAAGACAAGACTGCCATGTGTGTTTTAAAAAAATGATATAATAGACTCAGGCAGAGAGAAAACCACATTCAAACATTCTTCTTTCCTCTTCCAAGATACTCTACTCCAATTCTTCCTTAAATATAAATTTCCTTCTTGATTGACTTAACTTTTCACCTTAGCAGGTGTTATCACCACTTATGTTCTCTATGAAACAATGTATTTTTCGTTAAGAATGTCTCTTTTTTTTTATTAAGAATGTTTTTAAAATAAAAAAAGACTGAAAGCTATGGAGTATTTTTAGCAGCTGTGATATCCTGCCCAGTCCACCAGAGAAATGTCAAAAATTACATTTTACACAAGGTAAAGGAAAACAAAACCACAAATCAGCACTTTTCAACAAGGCAAGAAATCAATCATATTCTATTTTCCTTTCAGGATTTAATAAAATCCTCAAGATAGCACCTTTGGATGGGCTGAATGATTAACTGAACTGAAGCTAATACGTGAAGCTTAACATTCAACATTGTGATTTAGAAGTTAACATCATTCAATTTTTCATCCAGGCTATGTTAGTAATATATATTTTGCAAAGAGCCTATAAAATGTTTTAAAGAAAAATCTTTTCCAGGTAATAAAAAAACATACAAATTATAAGGAACAACAAAACACTTCAGTCTTACTTCTGAAGACAAGTCAACTTTCGGTACTGACCATTCTAGAACATGATATGCCTGACCTCCTTTCCTTTGCTTACCATTTGTGCCACATGACCATTAAAACTTCTTAGTTGAACTATCATTCTTAAATGTTACAGTTTCTCTGAGCTGTATTTACAAAAGAGTCCATGCATCAGATTCACCATATAAGAATGACCATGTCATCTTGATACAATCCCAAGACCAGGAAGGAGTGAATTCTTATCAATATGCATTAGTAAATCTAACAAAAATACTGCTGCTATCTATTTTTAGATTTGTCCTTAAAAAAAAGGAGGTCCCTCTCCACTTATTCTACTAACTTCTAGTTACCTTAGTAATAAATGCATGTACTGGTCATAAAAAAACAAATAAATATCTGAAGATTAAAGACAGCCTCCCCATTCTCCACCTCTTCCCCATCCTGGTATTAAGTGGCCAAAAGATCTTAAAATGCCATTTTGTACAACAGATTTTGGTAGTTGTTATGAAAGAAATTTGCAAGTTAGGAACTACTGTTTAAGACCTGGTTAAGGATTACTGCTCTGGGTCACCAGTTTCCTTCTATGAGATACTAATAAATGTTAATTTCAACTAAAGAATGAAAACTTTAGGTTTAAGCTTTGGTGTATATTAAATTGTCACCTCACCCCATGGGCTCATTCGGGAACTATAAATAGACTGAGTCTGTTAGGAGGAGGAGCTGGGCTGTTCCACAGAACAGGATCACCTCCCATCATAATCCTGTGTAGCTAGGTTTTCCATTAGTTGTCACTAATTGCAAAGAGAAAAAGTTAGTGGCTTATGTGATTCCCACATTAACAGCACCATAAAATTGTTTTTTTCTCAGGGCACATTTGTGAGAAAGGGCAGACTGTGGACTGTCTTGTTTAGTACAGAAATTTCACAGCTACAAAGGTGCACCCATGGCATATTGGCCAGGAAGAGGAATAACTGAAGTGAACCAAATATTAAGGGCAGGCTATGGCACTACTTGATGAGAGCAGTTATCATTAAGAAGGTCATCAATAACTACTATTTACATACTGCCAGCAGAAAAGGAGAGATCTATGGTTTCTTTAATTCCTATTGCCACCCCTCAAGAAAGAGAATAAATCCTCCGTCCCCTAATTCCTGCTCCAACCACAACGCACCACAAGGAGCCCTCCAGAAGCCAGCCAGTCTGAGTAGAAGTGTGTTTCTGCTTTGAGAAAATTCTAAGTTATTTCCTTATTAATTTTTTGCATGGGCAGATACCGGGAATTGAACCTGGGTCTCTGGCATGGCAGGTGAGAACTCTGACACTGCGCCACCATTGCCCACCCAGTCATGAATTTTTTGTTCAATTTTTTCCCCCTCTTAAACTCTCATTTCCAAGATTATTCTTTCAATACATATCAGCTGATTGTTCACAAGGAAATTATGTTGAGGTAATTTCATTTCTCAGGGAGCCATTACAGATAAACCATTTCCACATTAGTCCCCACAGGTAGTTCAATGGGTATCCAAAACACACCTTGACAACGTTTTGTCTTTTTTAAAAATGTTGATTTGTTTTTAAGCAGCTACTATCCATTCACATGACAGCTACTGTGGTGCAAAAAACATGGGAAGGATTTCATTTGGTGAAGGTTGCTGTTTATAAGGTATATAAATCACTCAGCTGCTGGGTCAGTGAGGAGAAAATCCAGTTGCCAAACTGCAACCAACCACAGGTGTCATGTCCCATATCTTTACAACACGATCAGTCCCACCGGTCACCATTAGACCCCTGGCAACATCCATGGACATGTGGGAAATGTTATGTTTTCCTTCATGAAAGGTTGCCAGAGAAGTCCGATCCTCGTCTTTGATGGAGTCATAACAGGAGTCACAAACGCGGACCTGGAACTCGAAGCCCATGACTGGGTAACTTGAGCGCTTGCTGCTACACTTCCCACACACGGCCTGTCCGCATTTCCTGCAGTGATGCTGTCTTAAGCCCAGTGTCTTAGTGTCCCACATCTGCTTTATATTCCAGAAAAACGGTTGTTTACATTTCTGACAAGAATCACTTTCTAACCACTGAGGAGCCTCTTCTCTACTAACATCCATATTCCACACTGCAATTCCACCATCCGAGGAACAAGAAACAAGCTGCCTTGTGAGCTGAAGGTAACAAAGCGACTGCACCCTGTCATGATGGCCTTTCCTCCCTCCGATGTCCCACATGATGATGCTGTTGTCAGATGCTCCTGAGAAGAGTAACCGCTGAATAGGGTCCCACCAGAGGCAGGCGACACTACCTTCATGTCCTTTGAGGGTTGTAATAACTGAACAGGTGTTCTGTTCAAGCTTCAGCAGGGTGATCTGTCCAGAATAATCTCCAACAAAAGCATACTGAGTATCAAGATCATATTGTAAACATGAAGCCCAGGAGGTAAAGTAGTGCCTCCCAAGCATGTTCCCGCTGCGCGTGCACATCCAGCTGACACACTTGTCATGGCCCGTGCTGATCACCCACTCTGAGGCCAAGCTGAAGATAATCGCAGACACCCGGTTCTGGTGAGCTGGGTAGGTCTTGATAAAATTCATCTTATTAAAATCTTCAGAAACGTGAAATTCCATTACGGCTCCATTATCCTGGCCCACAAATATTCGTCTGCTATCATGATGATAAGCCATGGTAGAGCAAGGAGAGGCCATTGTGTGATAAATGCTCGGCCAGTACTGACCACTGTCTCTTTTTAACCATACTCGGATGGTTCAGTCCTCGCTGCCGGTGATCACGCCGTCTTCCTAGGGGATGAGCAGCGCGGCCGTGACCGCGTCCTGGTGACCCTCGATCTTGCTGAGCAGTACTGGGCGGCTGCTCTGCGGCCTGGAGTGGATCTCGGCTGCCATGTTCGCGCTGCCGCAGCAGCGGCGACCTCCGGATTGGGCGCCCCATCAGCTGACCTCTCATTTGCTTTTTAGTCATTTTTTTGTTGTTGTTCTTTGGAAAAACCCTTTCATATCCTTTGTGCATTTTATAATTGGGTTATTTGTTTCTTTGTTCTTGAGTTGTATAATTTCTTTATGTACACAGGATATCAGACCTTTATCCCATATGTGATTTCCAAATATATTCTGCCATTGAGTTAGCTGCCGCTTCTCTTTTTTGACAAAGTCCTATGAGTCTCAGAAGCTTTTGATTTTAAGGAATTTCCATTTATCAACTTTTTCTTTTGTTCCTTGTGCTATGGGTGTAAAGTTTAAGAAGCTACCTCCTATTACTAGGTCTTGAAGATGTTTCCCTATATTTTGTTCTAGGAGTTTTATGGTACTGGTTCTTATATTGAGGTCTTTCATCCATTTCGAATTAATTTTTATATAAGGTGTAAGGTAGGGGTCCTCTTTCATTCTTTTGACTACTAATATCCAGTTCTCCCATACTCATTTATTGAAAATCCCAGTTCAGTGAATTTAGGGGTCTTATCGAAGATCAATTGTCCATAGATTTGGTGGTCTATCCCCATATTCTTGATTCAATTCCATTGGTCAATACTTTAACTCTGTGCCAGTACCATGCTGTTTTAACTCCTGTGGCTTTATACTAAGCTTTAAAGTCAGGAAGTGTTAATCCTTACACATCAGGCTTCTTTTTTTTTTTTTTTTTTTTAGGATATCTTTAGCTATCTGAGATCTCTTTCCCTTCCAAATAAACTTGATAATTAGCTTTTCCAAGTCTTCAAAGTAGGTTGTTGGAATTTTGACTGGAATTGCATTGAATCTGTAGATCAATTTGGGTAGAACTGACATCTTAATGACATTCAACCTTCCTATCCATGAGCACAGAATGTCTGTCCATCTTTTATTTCTTTTAATGGTTTTTGTAGTTTTCTGTGCACAAGTCCTTGACATCCCTAAATAAGCTTATTCCTAGATGCCTGATTCTTTTGGTGGCTATTTTGAATGGAATTTTTTCCTTAATTGTACCCTCAGTTAGGTCATTACCTGTGTATAGAAATATTACTGATTTTTGTATATTAATCTTATATCCCACCATTTTGCTGAATTTGTTTACTAGTTCAAGTAGCTTTATTGTAGATTTTTCAAGGTTTTCCAAGTATAGGATTATGTCATCTGCAAATAATCAAAGTTTTACTTCTACCTTTCCTATTTGGATGCTCTTTATTTCTTTCTCCTGCCTTATCACTCTAGCTAGGACTTCTAGTACAATATTGAATGATAGTGATGACAATGGGTATCCTTATCTCATTCCCCATCTTCGGGGAAAGCTTTCAGTCTCTCACCATTAAGTATAATCCTGGCTGTGGTTTTTCATATATGCCCCTTATGATTGTTCTAGTTTGCTAGCTGCTGGAATGCAATATACCAGAAACGAAATGGCTTTTAAAAAGGGGGAATTTAATAAGTTGCTAGTTTACAGCTCTAAGGCTGAGAAAATGTCCCAGTTAAAACAAGTCTTTAGAAATGTCCAATCAAAGGCATCCAGGGAAAAGAAACCTTGGTTCAAGAAGGCTGATGAAGTTCAGGGTTTCTCTCTCAAGTGGAAGGGCACATGGCAAACACAGTCAGGGTTCCTCTGTCATCTGGAAGGGCACATAGTGAACACAGCATCACCTGCTATCTTCTTCTCCTGGCTTCCTGTTTCATGAAGCTCCCCAAGAGGTATTTTCCTTCTTCATCTCCAAAGACTGGCTTGTGGACTCTGCTCCTTGTGGCTACATTGTTCTTCTCTGTTCTCTCTGAATCTCTTTTCTCCAAAATGTTTCCTCTTTTATAGGACTTAAGAAACTAATCAAGACCCACCCAAATGGGTGGAGACATGTCATCACCTAATCCAGCTTAACAACCACTCTTGATTAAATCACAGGGAGATGATCTAATTACAGTTTCAAACATACAGTATTGAATAGGGATTACTCTGCCTTTATGAAATGGGATTTTGATTAAAATATGGCTTTTCTAGGGGACATACATCCTTTCAAACCAGCACAATGATATTGAGGACGTTTCCTTCGATTCCTACCTTTTGAAGGAGTTTTATCAGCAGCAATCAATATGATCATGTGATTTTTTTTCCTTTCAGTTTGTTAATATTGTGTATTACATTGATTGATTTTCTTATATTAAACCACCCTTGCATTCCTGGTATAAACACCACTGGATCATGATGTATAATTCTTTTAATGTGTCATTGGATTTGATTTGCTAGTATTTTGTTGGAAATGTTTGCATCTATGTTTCCTTTCTTGTAGTGTCTTTATCCGGTTTTGGTATTAGAGTGATGTTAGCTTCATAAAATGAGTTAGGTAGCGTTCCTTCTTCCTCAGTTTTTTTGGAAGAGTTTGAGCAGGATTGGTATTAGTTCTTTTTGGGATGTACCTGTAATTGGTTTGTTGAGGTCTTCTATTTCTTCTTTAGTCAGTGTAGGTTGTTCGTGTGTTTCTAAGAATTTGTGTTATTCATCTATGTTGTCTAGTTTGTTCATGTATAGTTGTGCATAGTATTCTCTTATTTTTTTTTATTTCTTCAGGATTCATGTAACACCCCCCATCTCATTTCTGATATTGTTTATTTGTATCCTCTCTCTTTATTCTTTGTCAGCTCAGCTAGGGGTCCATCAATTTTATTGTTTTTCTCAAAGAACCAACTTTTGGTTTTGTTGATTCTTTCTGTTGTTTTTTTGGTTCTCCGTTTTGTTTATTTCTGCTTTAATATTTGTTATTTCTCTTCATCTATTTGCTTTGGGGTTAGTTTGCTGTTCTTTCCCTAAATTCACCAGATAAGCAGTTAAGTCTTTGAATTTTGCTTGTTCTTGTTTTTTTTGGCATAGGCAGGCACCGAGAATCAAACCTGGGTCTCCAGCATGACAGGTGAGAAATCTGCCACTGAGCCACCATTGCACTGCCCTGTTTTTGTTTTTTAATATAGGCATTTAGGGCAATAAATCTCCCTCTCAGCACTGCCTTTGCCACATCCCATAACTTCTGATATGTTGTATTCTCATTATCATTCAACTCCAGATATTTACCAATTTCTCTAGCAATTTCTTTGACCCACTGATTAAGGGTGTGTTGTTTAATCTCCATATATTTATGAAGGTTCTAGTTCATTGGTGATTATTAATTTCCATCTTCATTCTGTTGTGGTCAGAAAAAGTATTTTGGATAATTTCAGTTTTATAAAATTTATAAAGACCTGTTTTGTGTCACAGCCTAAAATCTATCCTGGAAAATGATCCATGAGCACTAGAGAAGAATGTATATTCTGGTGTTTTGGGTGTAACAATCAATACATGTCTATTAGGTCTAATTCATTTATTGCATTGTTTAAGTTCTCTGTTTCTTTGTTGATCCTCACTCTGGTTGTTCTATCTATAATGGAGTGTAGGATATTGAAGTCTCCCAGTATTATTGTTGAACTGTCTATAGCTCCCTTCAGTTATGCCAATGTTGCCTCATGTACTTTGGAGCTCATTGATTGAGAGCATAAGCATTTAAGATTATTTCTTCTTGATGAATTGTTCTTTTTATAATATGTAGTATCCTTCTTTGTCTTATATGATGTGTTTACATTTAGTCTATTTTATTTGCTATTAATATAGCCACTCCTGCTTTCTTTTGGTTACAGCTTGCATAGAACTTCTTTTTCCATCTTCACTTTTCAATTGATTTATGTCCTTAGGTCTAAGTGTGCATCTCTTGTACACAGCATATAGATGGATTATATTTTTCAACACATTCTGCCAATCTGTAAGTTTTAATTGGTGAGTTTAATCTGTTAACATTCAAATGTGTTACTGTAAAAGCAATTCTTGAATCTACCATCTTATCCTTTAGTTTTTGTCAGATCTGTATATTCTTTTCTTTTCCTTCTCTCTTTTTTTATCCTTTAAATTACCCTTACTGGTACTCTTCAATTCTGTGCCCTCCTCAGAACTTCCCTCTCCTGCTTTTTTTTCCAGCTAACAGGACTCCCTTTAGTATTTCTTGTAGGGCAGGTCTTTTCTCAGTTTTGTCTTTGAAGAGTTTAACTTTTCCCTCACTTTTGAAGGACAACTTTGCTGGATAAAGAATATTTGGTTGGAAAGTTTTCTCTATCAGAATCTTAGATATATCAGACCACTGCCTTCTTGCCTCCATGGTGTGTGTTATGTAGTCTGAACTTGTGTGGTTTCCCTTGTATGTGGTAAATCACTTTTCTCATGCTGCTTTCAGGACTTCCTGTTTCTCTTCACCATCTAATTTATATGTGTCTTGGAGCAGGCCTATTTGGGGTTATTCTATTTGGGGTCCATTGGGCCTCTTTGATTTGCATATTTATGTCTTTTATAAAGGTTGGGAAGTTTTCTCCGATTACATCTTCAGCTAGCCTTTACAGGGTGTTCTAGTTTGCTAGCTGCCAGAATGCAACACACCAGAGACGGGCTGGCTCTTAATAAAAGGGGATTCATTTCATTAGTTCTTCAGAGGAAAGGCAGCTAACTTTCATCTGAGGTTCTTTCTTACACAGGAAGGCACAGGGTGATCTCTGTTGGCCTTCTCCCCAGGCCTCTGGGTTCCAACAACTTTCTCTGGGGTGATTTCTTTCTGCATCTCCAAAGGCCTGGGCTGAACTGCTTGGGCTGTGCTATATTGAGCGCTCTCATTTAAGCACCAGCCTATTAAATCAAACATCATTCATTGCAGCAGGCTCGCCTCCTAGCCAACTGCAGATGTAATGAGCAACAGATGAGGTTCACTTACCATTGGCTCATGTCCACAGCAACAGAACTAGGCATCTTCATTTGGCCAAGTTGATACCTGATCCTAACTACCACACAGGGTTTTACTCTTCTCCTCTCCTGGGACACCAATTCTTATATTTGCATGCCTTTTGTTGTCCATTATTTCCCTGAGATCCAGTTCCATCTTTTCCATCTTTCTTGCCATTTGTTCTTCTCTGTGCTATAGTTCAATTGTTCTGTCCCTTGGCTCACTTATTCTTCCTTCTACTTCTTCTAATCTGCTATAGTGTGACTCTACTATATTTCTCATTTGATCTACAGTATCTTTCATTTCTATGAGATCTGTTATATTTCTATTTAATCTTTCAGATTCCTCTTTATGCTCTTCCAGTCTTCTTGATATCCTTTATTTCTTTATAAATATCCTTGTGTAGTTGTTTCATGTTCTGTGATTGCTCCAGTGTTGTGATTTGGTCATCAATAGCTGGCCCATTTCTGCCTGGATCTTCACGTGTTTTATGATTTTCTGTTGTGTTCGGGGCAAGGAATCAGGGAGAGGCTAGGACCTGAAGATGAACTTTGGACTGAAGTACCCTCTCCTACTTCCTCTTCTCCAAAGAGGGCCTTTTCATCACACCTTCTTCTGCCCTTTGGAAAACTGTGGCCATCAATGACTGTCCTCACAAGGAACTATCCTGAGTGCCACTATTTTTCAGAATGTTGGCTAATGGCATAATCACTTCATCTCTTTAGAAATATTACATGGTACTAAGTTTCTAATAACAGGATATCTGACTGTAGAATTTTCTAAGAAGTTAGATATGAAGCTTAGGAAGTGGATGGGCATGGATGAAGCCATGATAAATGATCAGTGAGGCTGTGTCCAGAGGAAAGCTGATGACACTCAGCAACTACCTTCTTTGGTAACAGTTATTTTCTCCAGTGAGAGCTTTGGAACAGCCTAGGTCTGATTGATGTAATTTCTGAAAATAGCCTTCGGTCAAACAGTTTCCTTAACTAAATGTTGCAGTGGCCGCTCTGTTGGAGCTGCCATTTTATGTCTGGCTCCCTGTGGGGAAGTCTACAGGTGCAGGTGGCCGAAAGTTTAGGAATGCAGTCCTCTAAGAATGCAGGGAGAAAAAGCTGTATTCCTTGGGAAGGGGTTATTAGTAGGTTTGGCTAATTTTTTTTAAGATTCGAAGAGTTGTTCATTATAAAAACAATTTGCTTTCCGATCCCGAATACAGTTGGAGCTGTGTTCTGTTGTTACACATGGCTCATTTATTTCTCTACACATGGCTCATGATCTCAGTAGGTTAAGTTTAGAATTTTATTAGGTAATTAAGAAAATGTCAAGGAAATAGTATTTGTGTTTTCATTTAGAACACTTGGATATGAACTTAAATCCCTTGTAATTCAAATAGGCTTAATTTATTTCATGTTGTTACTTTAATGTTTTATAGTTGATCAATTAAATATCACACTTGAATGATACAGACAATAAAAGGGCCCCAGAATCGAGGTGTGTAGTTTTAGGTTTTTGTTTTTGTTTTTGTTGCCCATTATAAAACCAGATTTAGGATGGCTTTCACTTTATTTGCTTTGATTTTATGTTTTGTTTAACTTTTAAGATGTTAATCTAATCTAGGAACTGTCGTGCTCACTATTGCTCCACAACATTCACTCCTGGATTCTAATTCTGAAAAGCTAGAATCTATGTAGTTTTGTATGTATATAACCAAGTTTTTTTCATTGAATCTACTTCCAAGTTTTCTTTTCTTTAAACAATGTGGAGATAAATGTCCCTCTACATAAATCTCTGTGGTTTCTCTTACAAAGAGATTAAAATTCTGTATGATTAACTAGCTGGGTCAAATAGTATGCACATTTTAAGGCTTTTGATGCATGTTGTCAAATGCATCCCAGAAATGGTGTGTTAATATATACCTGGTTTGTTTTCCATTATTCCTTTTTAGAGGCTTATCCACCCATTTTCCTTGGCCTTATCAAGCTCATTCATGGATAAAGAAAATAAGCACAAAGAGTCTTGCTGGTTGCACGACTGGCAGAGCCACTCCAAAAGAGACCCCCATCCCCAGCTGCCAGCAGTGTAGGATGTAGTACTGAGCAGCTTACAGGTATTTCTGTAAATGACCTGAAATTTGACATCTTCTTCAAGCTCTCTTCCAAACTACACACCACGGGTAACATAATTTCTCTTAGTTAGGGTTTTGAGATTGACAATAGCAGTAGATCTAATAATAAAGGAATGAAAGTAAATCGACTAGAGAAAGTAAAGATCTTAATTTAATAGAATGCTTAGCATAATCAAGCCTGTCTTAACTGTTTCTCCTTGCTAAATTCTGACTGAGAAGGCAGAGTGCCTCCATAATGTGTTATATATATTTGCAGGGCACTTTTCAAATATTAATATCCAGAACACCCAAATATTGGAGGTGGGGGGAGGCAAGTTTCTGTATTATTGCCCTGCTTGCCACCTCCAGTGAAATTAGGGTGTTTAATTTACTAATTACTAAATTAATTAATTTAATTACTACTAGTGGTAAACTGGTGCTCATTGTTAACTGACAGTCCTATGGTGCTAAAAAATTTTTATTTTCGAAAATAAGGACCTCTGTTTTATATAACTACATATGGTCATTTTAAAACATCTTTGCATATTTATACATTGTACTACTTTGCCTTGGAAGTGATTCATGTCTGTTTTAAAGCACTTACACTTGACTTTAATTTTTTAGTCTCACAGTATTCTTTGAGAGAAGGAAGATATATCCACTTTAATTTTTGACCAAAAACAAGTCTAAGAAATTCAAAAAAATAACAAAAAACAAAGTCCATAGCATACACTTGTGGACACTGGAGGGCGATCTAGCAACAGGAGATGTAAATTGTCTCGTAGTCTGGCGGGGCTGCTCCTTACGAATTTGCCTTTTTCAGAAAAAATATGAGTTTTCTTTTTTGTGTTAATTTTTAAGTCAAACGAAAGACGCATGAATGATTGAGAAAAATTCTTATACTTGCTTATAGACGTTCCCTTTAAAATTTTATAAGGAACGCAAAAAGTAGCTCCCCGCCCCACCCGCGTGTTTACTGCGCCCTCCCCCGCTCGGCTCCAGCCGTGCGGGGCTCACGGCACCTTCGCAGACCCGGTCCTCCTTCTGTGGAGCTCTTCGCCTTCCTTCTGGGGTGCTGGTCCTGGAACTTCCTGTCTGGGGCATTTTTCCCCTTCCTGTCTGAGGCTGCTCCCTCTCATTGAGTCGGCTCATTGTCACCTTAACAAGAGGTTGTTCCTGACAACCCTGTTTAAGATAGCAAACCCTCCTCCCCCCACTGGCCTCCGCGCTCTCATCCCCCTCACTCTGCTTACTGTTTTTTTTTACTACTCTCATTTCCATCTGACATGTTACTTGCTATCTGCACGCTGCTACCCCCTTCCTTTCGAATATAGAATCTATGGTTTTTGTATTTATGTACCACAGAACCTAGAACAGTGCCTGGCACATAGTAAGTGCCCAATATAAATTTGTTGAATGTAAAAAAAAAACAGATTTAGGAAAGAATGAATTTAAGATAGTGTTTCTGGAGGTTAGTGCTTGTTTTATAAAGGATACAGAAACATGATGTTAAGGTTTGAGCCTAAAGTGAATTTCTTTGAAATGGTGATAACATCTTTGAATTATACCAGTGAGTCATCAATCACCCTTGAGTGGTTTCTGCCTTCAAGATTAAAGTAGAAACCTATTCTAACTCCTAAAAATAGTATTGGTTTAACATCCCCTATTAGTGACATTCAGGTTTTTCTTACAAATGTGTATTTTTTAAAGTTCACAAAATAAGATTAATAATTTTCTGCTATAAGCAGGAAGAACCTGGGTTAATACTCTGGGGTTCTAGTCCAGTACTGATTCTGCAGTTAGCCTCTGACCATCTTCAAGACCCTTGTCTAAATTGGATGTTATTTTTCTCACCATTAAAACAAAGATGATGGACTAGATGGCTCCTGCCAGTTGACACTCCAAAATCTAGAAGGGAATTATTGACCTAAAGTAAGAGGATCTTGGAGAATTCAGAAATATACAATATATGTTTTTTTAAGCTTTGAGTTATTTTGGTCCATTTCAGCTCAATTTTAGTGAAGATTGAAGATAATAAAAGCTCTGCCTCCCCAAAATTTATGTACAACTGTACCAAATTGACTTTATCTCCTTTTCCCCTCATGTTGGGAGATGTTTCTGTTCTGCTGTTGTTTCTCCTGGAGCCTTAGGTCCCCATCCCCTCAAGGGAAGGAGATATCTTTGTATTTTTAACTCTCTCCCTGCAGCAGCAAGTATGTTCAGGTGCTCAGGCTCGTATCAAATGGCTGATAACTGACACGGGAAAGATTGGGGGTCTGTGATTTTTTAATAATTCAGGCATGCTGGAATATGGAACTAAAAGAACCAGCATTGCTGACCTTGTGTAGTATACCCATGAAACCAGAGGACTTGCTGTTCCTTCCCTCTCTGCTTTGCTTACTACCTTTCTTCCATCTTTTATTCCCTTCCTCTAACCCCTCATCTTTCAAATTCTACTCGTCCTCCAAGCCCGCCTCAGATGCCATGTCTTCCTTGGAAGCCTCCCTTCCCTAGACCTCTCAACTGCAGCCATCTCTCCCCTCCCTCAGAAGCCCTGTCCTCTTCCAGCAGTCCTTGACGCCTTTTTCCTCCATTAAGTTTATCTAGGTTCAAAGCTCTAAGGGGTCTCTCATGCCTCAATCTTCATTCCCTAACCACAGCTCATCTGTTGCCAGGTCTGTTGATTTTTTTCCTTCATTTATCAACTATTTCTCCCACTGTACTAGTTTTCTATTGTTGCTGCAACAAATTCCACAAATTGAGTGTCTTAAAACAACACAAATTTATTATTTTATAGTTCTGAGGGTGAGAAGTCCAAAATGGGTCTCAGTGGTCTAACATCAAGGTGTCAGCAGGGGTGCGTTCCTTTCTGGAGCCCCTAAGGGAGTGTTGGTTTCTGGTTTCTAGGGGCTGCCCACATTGCTTGATTCATGGCCCCCTTCATCTTCAAAGCCGGCAACAATGGGTTCGTTCTTATCATGTTGTCATCACTCTGGTTCTCTCTCTCCTGCCTCCTTCTTCAACATGCAGGGACCCTGTGATTGCATTAGGCTCACCCAGAAAATCCAAGATAAACTCACCATCTCAAGGTCAGTTGATTAGTAAACTTAATTCCATCTACAGTCTTAGCTCTCCTTTACCATGTCCCTAGCATAATCATAGGTACTGCAGATTAGGACAAGGACATTTTTGAAGGTTGTGCCAGTTTGAATCTGTTGTATTCTCCAGAAAAGCTATATTCTTTAATCTTCATTCAGTATTGCTGGGTGGATCTCTTTGATCATTTCCGTGGAGATGTGACCCATCCAATTGTGGATGGTAACTTTTGATTGTATGGTTTCCATGGAAATGTATCTCCACCCATTCAAGGTGGGTCACATAATGGGATACTTAAAGAGGTAAACATTTTGGAAAAAGCTTTAAAGCCATTAGAGTCCACACAGCCAGAGGCCTTTGCAGATGAAAAAGGAAAATGCCCCCGGGGAAGCATTATGAAACAAGGAGAGAAAGCTAGCAGATGTCGCCATGTGCCTTCCCAGCTGACAGAGAAACCCTGAACTTCATCAGTCCTTTCTTTGGAGTTAAGGTATTTTTTTCTCGATGCCTTAGTTTGGACATTTCTCTGGCTTTAGAACTGTAGGCTTGCAATTTAATAAATTCCCTTTGTAAAAGCTATTCCATTTCTGGTATATTGCATTCCAGCAGTTTAACAAACTGAAACAGTAGTCATTGCTTTGCTGTCCACAGCCACCATCCTAGGTTCAGGTTTGCGCTCTTATAATAGCCATCTAACTAGCCACCCTCCTCACCACCCTCATTATCTGCCACCTGCGTCAATACTGAGATGTATATTCTATCATCAAGTCTCATTTCTGCCTCCAAAAATGTCTCTTACATCTATCCCTTTCTTTTCATCTCTGCTGCTACTACTACAGTCCAGCCACTGTCGTCTCTCATTTGGACAACTGTGAAAGGTGGGTCTTTGACATCCGCTCACCTCCCTCCAAGCCATTTTTTAATACACAAATTGGTTCATTTCACTTTTTTGTTTAACTTCCTTCCCATCACATCTTAGAATAAAACCCAGCCCCTTAATGGTGAGAAAAGGGGAAAATTCAACTTCCCCATGTGGAAAATTATTGATATTCTCACAAGCATTGGAGACAACCAAAGTGATAGGCCAAGTCCTCAATCTTGGAGTTTGTTCATATGAAACTTATTCCCACAAAGGATAGGCTAAGCCTACTTAAAATTAGGCCTAAGAGTTACCCCCAGAGAACCTCTTTTGTTGCTCAGATGTGGCCTCTCTCTCTTAGCCAACACAACAAGCAAACTCACTGCCCTTCCCCTCTCTTCATGGGACACGATTCCCAGGGGTGTAAACCTTACTGGCATCATGGGACAGAAATCCTAGAATGAGCTGGGACTCAGCATCAAGGGATTGAGAAAACCTTCTTGACCAAAAGGGGGAAGGAGAAATGAGACAAAATAAAGTGTCAATGGCGGGGAGATTTCAAATAGAGTTGAGAGGTTATCCTGGAGGTTATTATGCATTATATAGATATCACCTTTTTAGTTAAGGTATATTGGAGAGGTTGGAGGGAAGTGCCTGAAAATGTAGAGCTGTGTTCCAGTAGCTATGTTTCTTGATGATGATTGTATAATGATATAGCTTTCACAATGTGACTGTGTGATTGTGAAAACCTTGTGTCTGATGCTTCTTTTATCTACCTTATGGACAGATGAGTAAAATATATGGATTAAAAATAAATAAATAATAGGGGGAACAAATGTTAAAATAAATTTAGTTGATGAAATGCTAGTGATCAATGAAAGGGAGGGATAAGGAATATTGTATGTATGAATTTTTTTCTGTTTTCTTTTTATTTCTTTTTCTGAATTGATACAAATGTTCTAAGAAATGATCATGATGATGAATATACAACTATGTGATGATATTGTGAGTTATTGGTTATATACCAAGAATGGAATGATATGATATGAATGTTCGTGTTTGTATGTTATGTTTAAAAATAATAATAATAAATAAAGTAAAATAAAAAAGGCAACCACACACAAAAAAACCCCAGGCCCTTCCCTTGATGCATGCGTGATCTTATCCCTGCCACGTCTCCCTTCTTACCTCCTTCCATGCCCCTCACACTTTCTGCTCACTCCAGCCTCAGTGGCTTTCTCCCATTTCCTCGGACAAGGAAGGCAAAGACCATGGGATTTGAGACTCAGAGAGGTTCAGAGACTCCCCCCAGGTTACATAGATCTGAGCTAGAATCTGGCCCTTCCACTCAGTAGCCCTGTCACTCCAGTTTCCTCATCTGTTAAAGGAACACACGGTACTTACACAGGGTGGTTAGAGTTCAGTGAGATGATGCACTGAGTGCTTGGCATGATGCCTGAGAACCGCAAAAGAAAATAAGATATATGAAAACCTCGGAGAGGCGGGATGACCAGAAGTTTGTCCTTCCAGGTGTCCTCTCCACCGCAGAGCGCCTGCACAGGGGACACTCAGGTGTGCATGTTGCATTTCCCTGTCAGTGTTTGGTCTCCACTCCTTTGTGTCGCTGCCCAGCACCATGCCTGCTGCATAGTAGGCGCTTATTAAATAATTCTTGAATGAATGAATCATCATATGGCCACAGTAAACAACACATTACTAATTATCCATTTGACATGAGAGGGTGGAAAGGCAAACTTTTGATATGTGAGTGTGGGTGTATGTATGTTTTCTTAGATTATAGATTTGTCTAAACATTCCTGCTAATTTAAGATGTCAAATCTGAAGGCTCTTTCTTGGCTTGGATTTTTGAACACAGGCCAGGGCTGTTTTCAGATTCCCCAGTCTTTTCCTTTTGGTGAAAGAATTTTCAAAAGGATAATGGGGGTGTCTTCTATGCAAACTTTTTTACGGTGTTTGCTTACAGAACTGCCGTGTTATGAGCTATGTGGAGAGGTGAAACCTTAATGTCTGACATGGCACTATCTCAACACCAAGGTGTCAGCCAGAACAACCTGGCTGCTCTTATTCGGTGTGCCCCGGAGCTCCCCCCAGTGAATGTCTGCCCTGGCTCATTCTCTTTTCAGATTTCCTCACCTGTTGAACACACCTCTTTTCCTCAACTCAGGACCAGCTCAGTCCCCAAAATGTGTATGAAAAGAAGTCATGGTCTTTCAGAACAGTGGAAGCCTCTTAGCAGAATCCAAAACAATATTCACTTTCATTATGAACTATTCTTTTCTGTCTTTTTTTTTCTTTCTTTCTCAGCCCTCATCATTCCTGCACCCCAGCCCCAAACATCTCCAGTGGTTACTCGAATGAGGTGCCGAGAGAGGGCAGGGACTCACAACTTTGGCTCTGTTGAATAACTGAGCTGCTTTGTTCTCATATTTTCTCCATTCTGGAGTTAATTAATAAACCCACAATCTTATTTTGAGTCTTATTTACTCTGCTCAAAATAAGACTCCCACCACTTGGAGTACTACTATTCCTTTGATGCCATGTGGACTGTAAGCTCCTTGAGGACAAGTCACCATGTTGCTCTCCTTTCTCTCTTCACAGTGGAATTGTTAACTGCTGTGTTTTTGGAAGCAGCTGGGTGGCTCCACACATTCAGTTTTGTGTGGGAACCGCTAAACATTAGCAACTAGCCAGTGACCAACAGTGACTAACAGTTTTTAGGCTCTGCGAACATTTAATGTATTAAATGAGGATCCCAGGCATCAGTTAAAGAAACAAATTTTAAAGATGGGAACAGCACTTTTGGCACAGGTGCACTTTACTAATTAGCATACTGATTGGGGGAATTAGTAAAAATGTTAGTATTTCCAGGATTATTGTTAATGAGGGAGAAGAAACTTAACTTTTTTTAATCTTCACAACCATATGGTTTACTGCTTCATGTGTGGGGTATTATGTTTTGTTTTTTTTTGATGTGTTCTTAAGTTTGGTTTCCGTTTTAGTAAGAACCAAACTTTTCTTGTGGAACCCATGATTTTAATTATCAATTAAATCAAATGGGGGAAGTTATTTATTTCATAGAACAAATTTTTAAAACAGAAAATTCTATAATATATAAATGTATAATTTTAAAATAAAAGGTACATATAACAGTCCTTTTAATTATTCAGTAATTTGTCATATATTCTTTTGAAAAGAATGAGAATTTTGTCCCCTACTAAATCCTAGGCTCCATAATAATTACCAAAGCCATTCCAAAAAATGGAGAAGGAAAGAAAATTTACAGAGTGTCTTTTATGTGCTAGGCATCTGTGAGGAACTTCATTTGACAGAACTCCTTTAAGGCATGGTCTATTTTCCCCAGAAGTACGCAGTCTCTGGTGGGTGACTGGGTGAGGAGACGCCTAAAAAAGCAGTTCTGCCACTGTTGTAGCTCATTCGAGCAGCCAGCATAGTACCTTGGCACGTGGTAGATTGTCAATAAATGGTCATTGAACTGATTGTATCATGGAAGTGCTGAAGCAAGAATAAGTACAAAATGCCACAGAAATACAGAGGAGGAACTGACTTTCAGAGGGAACTAGAAACAAGTCACAAGGAAATTGATCTTCGAGCAGATTTTAAAGGAGGAGAAGAGAGGATTGGCAGAGAGAACTGCATGTGCAGAGGCACAACTAGAGAGTTATGAGCAGTTGTTATAGAGTGTGGGTTCCTGGTGGGAGGCAGGCTGGTAGGAAGCTGAGTACGTTGGGACTAGACTGTGCAGAGCTTTCGAGCCCAGATCAGGATTTCAGATTTATATCTTGTTGGCAACAGGGAGCCAGCAGTGATGTTTAATCTCTCTCAACCTCCATCAAGTTAGCTATGTACTCTGTAACCTGCTGTACGTGATAGTCCATGCCATTTCAAACCTCTTGCCTTACTCTTCTATTTTAATTACATTCAAAATGAACTGGGAAACCTAATTGGAATAGAAAAAAGTGATGAAACTCAGCAGCTGTCGGGCAGGCCAGTTCATCCTTTCCTTATAATGTATTTGCTACATGTAAATAGCTCTTTAGTTGGAGCTTTCAGGTGACTTCATTTCTCTGAGTACTATTCACTTAGCTTCATACATCTGCAGTTAATTTGTTAAGAGACCTTAATGAGAAACTTCAAACAGTTTAAATGTCAATTACCAAAAAAATGAGGTTTTCAAGTTCCAGTAATCTGCCCATATTGGGCATCGAAATGTGATCCCAGGTGGATATAATTTAAGACAGATGACATTCCAGAGCTTCAGTTACAAAGAACATACATATTTTTAAGACTAACAAGCTCCTACCCTGTTGTAGCTACACTTGGAAGACTTTGCAGTTTTGTCTTATCTGTGGACTCCATGCTCAAAACTTTCAATTTGCTGCTTTCATACTGGTTCCTATTTTTGGCCGAAAGATCCAAAACCTAAGATGTATAAAAAAAATGTTGAGAATATAGCAAATTGTTATAATAATTCTAATTTGCAATCCTATACTTTTGAGAGGTAAAGAGTATTCATGAGGTACTTTATCATAGATATATTCTTAATTAATGGGATGATGTTATTTCTTAAACAGAAGTCACGGTTTGTTTCTTGTTTCTTGCTGCTCCCACTTTATTTTTCCTGTCTTGTTCTTGCCTTTGCCTCTATTTTTTATTAAGATAAAATGCATGAAGAAAGCATTGAATATGGTGATGAGTATTATTTTTTACAGCAGGCATAGTTGACTGCATGCAAAATAAATTAACTTCGTATTTTCTCTGCAGGTCAGTTAGTAGGTGCTACATCCTTAGTCGTTTGTGCTACAAAGTAAATAATTTCTGGCAGCTGGTTTAGTTTTCACCACTTCTAAGTCTATGACAAATGATCTTGAAAGATCTTTGGTCTTAAAAAGCAAAACTTTTTCTGCACAGTTTTAAGTTTAATTTTCTTGTTTCTTGAAGGCTCTTTTATGTAAACCATTTATGGCAATGGAATTTTGTTTTATTTTAATTTGAAATTTTAAAAAGGTTTTTTAAACCAGTTAGGATAGGCCATATTGAAATGTTTTTCACATTTTTGGCATTTAAAAGTTAATTTGCCTTTAATGTTTTTAAAAGCTACTAAGAAAATAAGGTTCCCCCCACTAATAAGTTATTATATATTAGTCAGCTGCTTTTGAAAATTAAGAAATTATCTTTGATTTATTTTTTTCTTTCAGAAGAAATAGTTATAAGTATTTTGAGATCCACATTCATTAACGTAGCCTGCCATAATTCACTTTCAAAACTTATAGTCATATATACAAAGTTAAATATACTTGAACATGTAAATTTTATGTATTTTCTGGTGTTTATCAACCCCATTTTAAAGACTTCTAGGATTTGTTTTCTTTCAAAAGCAGCTCATTGGTACTGTATTTGGCATGTTGCAAGTTGTTAAAACTTTATATAAATGCAGAGGTACTAAAATGTGCAGTTTACAGAACCCGTTGGGACATTTTTACTTGTATTACTAACGTGATCACTTTCCCAAGTACAATAATTATTGTTTTTTGAGTATATGTACGAAACTGATAGATGACTTATCTGATTGAAATGTGAAATTTAACATGTATTCTCCAGTTATTATTTCTCAATGTGCAAGATTGACTTATATCAATTAAATGTATATTTAAGTAAAAATATAAAGCATCATTTGCTTAATCAGCTTTACAGCTGTGAATTTAGGATGCGATTTCACATCACCTCTTTCTCCAGAGAGACAATTTGAGGACTTACTCCTCATCTTTCTAAGTAACATAGTAGAGCCTATTTGGGCTAACCATCAGCCTTGGGAGTTAAAGCAATCATTTAAAATATTGAGTGGAAAAGTTCCTTGCACTTGGCAAAAATCAGAAGGCCAGGAGTGAGAGACATGTTCTCATCCTTTCCCTGGTGGCTCCTCACCTGTGAATTCACACTAGGGTGGTAATAAAATTGTAGGGGCTCATTTTATGTGAAGCCATTAGCAGCATGAGAATTTGGGACTAGCTGCCTCTCATACTTTAAGGCACTGGAAGGTGTTATTTATAAGCATGGAGGGGCTGCAGGAAGGCAGAACAGGCTTGTAAACCTTAACTTTAGGCCCTAGACAGTAATCAGTTTGTAATATAAAGTCTTAGGTTATCAGAATCACAAATGTGCCTTTAACTGTCAAGGGAAAATCCCATGAAATATCTGTCTATAAAAGGCTGATACAATTGCCTGTTATTTCCTCCTTGTTATTATGATATTATTTTCTATTTGTGTCTCTATGGATAGGGTGGAAGGGAAGAGGACAGTGTTGCAAGTCTACAAATAAGTAGAACTGTAAATATTTTTCTACAAAAACCAGCTTACCATGATGACAGTTGTATCCAGCTAATTTGGAGGTTTTATCTTGACAGAGCCATTGTTTCACAGTTCCTGCTTTTCTATGTCATGGACTCTGAGTTCCAAGACTAAGACAGGTGTATGACAGGCAGGCCCCTTGGGTTAAGGAGGAGTTGACGAGCATTTTTAGCATTGGTGTTGGGTACTGGGTTTTGCTTTAGTAGGTGGAGGGTTCTCTGGCATGGGAACTGGATTGGTGCTTGGCTGCCTGACGATGACCATTATCCCCCACAGTGGGCCAGCCCAACTTCAGTATTTTTATAGGTGATCCCTGGATGGGTTCTTTAAATGAAATCATGAAGAAAAACAAAGATTAGATGAAAATTCATGAATCCATTTTATAGATCTAGAACAGTCTACAGAGTCTCCTTGGGTATAACAATAGGTATAACCAGCATGCTCCATGCTTTACCCGCTGACAAGTACAAATGTCTGTTTAAATCTCAATGCTCCAAGTACCCACCTGCTTGCCCTTCCCAACTACTTTGAAGCCAACTACTTTGGTGTTAGATGTGTACCCTGTATTACCTTTAGTTGGCCCCTCATTTGGGTCAGAGCTGTACCCTGCTGCTAAGTAGGTGGTCTTCCTGCTCTTGGATCCAGTCACTGGTTCTGCTTGTAGACCTTCTCAGCACTGTGGACTTACAGAGCTTGTCTCTTTCTCTGACCAGTAGTAAAATATCCTCTCTGATTGTCATAGGTGACTCTGAGGGGTTCTCACAGAAGAAATTGTAGGCCTTGAGTAATATTGCTTTCCTTCATATCAAGGTCCAATTTTTTCCAAAGAACGCAGTTGGGATTGGACTAGGGAGAAGTGGCCCCATGCCAAGGGATCGGCATTATCTGGGAGAAACCACTGCTCCTTCTGGATCCCACTGCTCAGGATTCCTGTTTTAAGCCTAGTTCCTTTTTAGGACTTCTTCTTTAACCCAGGAGATTAAAATATCCATTCCTTTTTGAGGATTTCAGACTGTTCCAGTGTATGCCTTTTTGCTCAGAAATGGTGCTTATTCGTTTGAAGGTAGGCTCTGGTAATGCATCTGCTCAAAATCACCAGGCCAAGGGATCTCCCCTCATGAAGAAAACAGCAGCTGGAAGCAAAAAAAAAAAAATGCATGTAAAAGTAATACATTTTTTTCAGGGAGAATACACAAAAAAACTTTAAACGGTGGTTACGTTTGGGGACAGAGATTGGGAGCTTGGAGTATGGTAATGGAAACAATTTTTATTTTGTGCTTTTCTGGATCATTTGAATGCTTTTTAATGTACATGTGACACTTTTATTTTTTAATTAAGTTACAGTGTTGTAAAATATTTGGAAAAAATAGAGATACTTGGTATGAGGTGAGAAAATAATATTGTGTCCACCAGATAAGGAATATGACAGAAATGAAGAAAATGTGGATTGGGAGTCAGGATCCGAGGTTTCTTCCAGGATTCTAGTTTTCTTCCCTATACTGTCAGTAAGAAACTCTGCCTTTTGACAGATTGTGAAGGATATAATGCCACAGATAAGTGTTTTCTGGCATCTGACATTTTTCTCCCTTTCCTCCATCTTCTTCCCCATCCTCAGACTTCCCTTCTGGCACACGAGCCCAGGCTCTTGTGTCGTCCTTGAACGACTCCTGCAGCTCTCAAATTATCTCCTCAGCACCTCGATTCCCATACACATCTGACTTAATGCTTACTCACATGTGAGTGACTGATGCTCACATGTGTCAGAGTGGCCTCTGTTCCTGGGTTCTTCATCTTAAGGGACAGTACCAGCACTTACTCCATCCACCCAACCCAGGAGCTAGAGAGTCCTTGGCTCATCTTTTTAACAACACCAGATACACTCAGTCCCCAGGCCCTGCCTGTTGGTCTAAACACGTCTCCGTTCCATCTCTTCTCTCAGTCCTCTCCCAGGGCAGAATTGACCCTTCCCCATTCATTGTTCACAGGATGAAGTTCACATTCTTTAGCACAAGGCCCAAAGCCCAGCCCTTATCTTATGTCCAGCCTTATCTTTCACAGTTTAGGTTATGGTCACCATTGCAGGAGTCCTTTATCATGTTTACATTCCTCCTGGTTTTGCACATATCATTCCTTCTTCCTGTGTTCCCTCCTTGTCTCCTTCACACAGCATATTATTCTCACCTTCAGAAATGCCTTGCCCTTAGAAGTATAACTATCTGTTGCCTGCCAGGCTGGACCAAGTGGTTCTCCTTTGTCCTCCCATAACTCTTGTAATGCTCTCCTGCTGTTGGGGAGACCATGTGGATTTGTGGGAAGAGGTCAGGGTTCTGGAGTTGGGTAGTTTGGTTTCAATTCTGGTCCTTTAATTTCCTGGCTATATGAGCTCAGACCAGTTAATCTCCTCCAACCTCAGTTCCTCACCTGTATACAGTGGCAATACTATTAGTTATTTTGCCATGGCAGAAGGGTTAAAAATAATATATGTACAGTACTTATTAGCATGTGTTTATTATGGCTGCTATTCTTATAACATTTTTTACTTTGTATTGCGTTTACCTGCTTAAATGTCTGGTCTTCCATTAGACCTATTCTTTCTTTGAGGCCAGCAGTGCTTACTAAGTGTTTGTTGAAATGAACTCTTGAAGATAGGTTTGAATTTTAAGAGAATAGGCTAGCTAACTTAAAGGAGTGATTATCATTGGCTCTGATTGTAAGATTTCTCATAATGTGAAATTCAGAGCTTTGGGCATCTTTTCAGCAGGGACTCCTCAGATTTTATCTTCTAAGTTTAATCTCCCCAGATACACTAATTCTACCTTTGCAGAGCACTTTACTTTAGATATTGTGATCTCTTCTTCATTGCTCACCCTTGCTGCAGATCATTAAATGTCTAGATAAATTAGGATTATTAGTTTATACCAAGGTCTTTGTTTGCTTGTTTGGGAAGTGCATGGGCCAGCAATCGAACCCAGGTCTCCATCCTGGCAAGCTAGAATTCTACCACTGAACTACCCGTGCACCCCCCAACAATAACTACTTTTTAATAGACTCTGAGTTGCAAATTACTAAAGGTACATATAAATTTATATTTTAAAGAAATCAGGGTTGCAATAAAAGCCAGGGGTTCATAGTACACCGCTCAGGGGCAGGGAATGTAGGGTGGTACGGGAATTGCTTTACACTAACTAGGTCCTTCACCTTATAAGACGATTCTACCCAGATTTCTTTTAAATAAATAATAGTCTTGGAATATTTGAAATCACTGAATTCCCTCACAACACCTCCCCCAAATTTTCACATCAACATTTCAGAAACGTACTTTCTATTACATTTGTGTCATAAAAGCAGCAGCAATGGCAAACATTTAAGTCCGTAACTTGATTAATTTGAGCAGATATTCAATATAATTAAAATGAAACAAATGAATTTTTAATCATCTTGAACAACTGCTAATTAGATCTACAGTCATATATCTTACCCTACAGATAAAAGAAAGATTAATTTTCATTTTGCTGGCATAAATACAAAGAACCTTGGGGATACTTAATATCTAACAACTGTATAAATGCAATGAATATACTTGTCAACTATACAAGCAGGTAGGGAATGAATCAATAATACTGACATAGGTAGCATTACACACAAAGCTTCACTAGTGAACAACCAAACCATGAAATTATTGAAATCTACCAGATAAGCCATATTTGGATGCAGATCTGAAAGTGGCAAAACAATGGAGTTTGCCATTCTTTAATCTGCATTTTAGAAAACACAATTTTTTTTTTTTTTTTTTTTTTTTTTTTTAAAGGAAAGACAGAGAGAAGGAAGGAAGGATAGAAGGAAGGAAGGAAGGAAGAAAGGGAAACATCTTTAAACATTTTCTTGTTTTATTGTATTCTGTTTCTCCGTTTTTGTTACATGGGCTGGGGCCGGGAATCGAACCGAGGTCCTCCGGCATAGCAGGCAAGCACTTTGCCCGCTGAGCCACCGCGGCCCGCCCCAGAAAACACAATTTAAGTGTATAAATTAAATAACTGAAATAATCCATGAAAAATTCCAAGATTAAAAAAAAAAGTAATTTCTTTAGGAAAGCACTCTAGTTATTTTACTCATTCTTTGGAAATTGTTTCATTATAACAATGAAATGTAAATTAATGCAGATTTAACCCATAGAAAACATGTTCCTGTCCTTTTATATGTAAACCATGGACTATGGCTAATAATACCACTATAATAATATTCTTTTATCAATAGTAACAAAAGTACTACACTAATGCAAGGTCTTAATAATGGGGGTGGAATATGGGAACTCTGTATTTTCTGCAAGATTTTTCTCTAAACCTACATCTTTAATTTTTTTAAAAATGTCCATTTATACTTTGAATGGTAGAGTTAAAAAATAAACAAACTATTGATTGACTTGGTGTTTATTCATATGAAACTTATCCCTGCAAATAATAGGCTAAGCCTACTTAAAATTAGGCCTAAGAGTTACCCCCAGAGAACCTCTTTTGTTGCTCAGATGTGGCCTATCTCTGTCTCTTAGCCAACACGTCAAGCAAACTCACTGCCCTCCCCCTCTCTATATGGGACATGACTCCCAAGGGTGTGAACCTCCCTGGCAACATGAGACAGAAATCCTAGACTGAGCTGGGACTCGGCATCAAGGGGTTGAGAAAATCTTCTCAACTGAAAGAGGGAAGAGAAAAACAAGACAAAATAAAGTGTCAGTGGCTGAGAGATTTCAAACAGAGTTGAGAGGTTATCCTGGAGGTTATTCTTATGCATTATATAGATATCCCCTTTTTAGTTTAAGGTGTATTAGAGAGGCTAGAGGGAAGTGCCTGAAACTGTAGAGCTGTGTCCAGTAGACATTTCTTGAAGATGATTGTATAATGATATAGGTCTCACAATTGGACTGTGTGATTGAGAAAATCTTGTGTCTGGTGCTCCTTTTATCTACCTTGTCAACAGACGAGTAGAACATATGGAATAAAAATAAATAATAAAGGGAACAAATGTTAAAATAAATTTAGTTTGAAATGCTAGTGATCAATGAAAGGGAGTGGTAAGGGGTATAGAAAAAAATAGGAAGAACAAAGGTTAAAAATATATTGGGTAGATGGAAATACTAGTGGTCAGTGAGAGGGAAGGGTAAGTAGTATGGTATGTATGAGTTTTTTCTATTTTCTTTTTATTTCTTTTCCTGGAATGATGCAAATATTCTAAGAAATGATCATGGTGATGAATATACAACTATGTGATGATATTGTGAGCCATTGATTATACGCCAAGTATGGAATGTTCATATGTTAAGAATGTTCATGTTTGTATGTTGTTTTGTTTTGTCAATAAAAATATAAAAATAAATAAATAAATAAAAAGAAACTATTGACTGAGTGATCTACCTGTTAGCTCAATATGCTTGAGAACAGAGATAAGACCTAGTAGGTGTGACTAAGCCTCAGCTCATGCAGTAGAAGCAAATGTCTGGACCAGGCATGGCCTTAAACCTGTTCTGGGCAAGGTGAGTTGGCAGATTCTTCCTGGAGTGAGTGAGCTGCTTCCTTGGACCTTGGAGCCGTGCTGCCTGAACGCATTCCTTCCACAGGTGTTCTTTGAGAATCACTGCCTCTCTCCCTGTGGAAACTTAAAAGGGCAAAGTTTCAAAGAAGAGGTTTTTTTATGTGTGGTAGCAGGTATGATTGACTTTGTTAGGCACAGTGAGCTTTGGATCTTGTTTTCTTGGCTAATGCATGGATAAAATGATGCTTCTACTGGGGGTGCCCATGGTGAATAGGAAAAACAAGTGGTTCTGGACTCTCTCTGTACCCTAACCCACTCCATAACAATCACAGTAGCAATATGGCGCTCTAGCAAGACAAACATTGAGACCAGGGTGCAGTCTAATGTAAACCTTTTATATTTGCAAGTGCCAAGGTGGTGGAGACTGCCAAAGGTGGCAGTGTTCACCCCAACATGAAAGTACAAGGATTAAATGAAAGAATTCCCGATTTTAAGCTACTCTTCTCTCATTTGAAATCCTCCATTATAACCTATCTTTGGATGTAGATTAAGCAGTGTTTTCACTGCCCTATCCATCTCTGCCAAACCTGGTCTCTCCACATGTTGTGCACTTCCTATCTTGGCTGTAAAATATGGTAAAGGAAAAATAAATTAGCCACAGAATGTATTATATAAAAACTATTAAATTCCTATATGGTATATATATGTAAATATGAATGGTGTGTGCCCATGTCCATATACATTCATTCAATACATTCATATTTCTGAAAAACTTTAGAGGACAGTTTTCAAGCATATCAGATATATTAATTTGCATGCAAAGAAGCGAATTACAGATCATTCTTAAAGTCAGTTTAGCATTGCTATTAAATTGTACCTCCAGCCTTCACCCTGCCTTATCAGGTTGAAAAGTAATTAGCATTGCATTTCATTAAAGCACTAAGGCCTCTATTCTTACACCAAATTATTGAGAATTTTTAAAAATATAATTACACACACAAACATATATACACACCCATACAATTTAAGTGTGCCATATTCATTTCTCAAAATCATTTGAACAAATATTTATTAATCATCTATGATATTCAGATTTTGTGCTAGATAATGAAATTTTGCAGTGATCTAGACAGAACATGGAGCCAAGAGTCTAAAACAGGAATATTAAGAAAGAAGAAAGTCTCTTTAGCCAAAAATGTATGTGCATTGAGAGCTTGCTATGTCCTGGGTACTATGCTAACATTTTCAGCATTATTTCACTTATTATTCACAACAACCCTATGAAATAAATTTTATTTTCACCATTTTACTAATGCAGCATCTAAAATACAAAGAAATTAAGTTACTTGCCCAATGTTACTTAGTTAACAAATTGTGGAGCCAGGATTTGAACCTGGGTAGCATGACTCCATAGGTTCCCTCAGTGACAGTGGAGTCCTGTGCTGTTGACATTACGTCAGTTAACCCTCCCCATTTGCTAGATCAGGGAACCAAGGAACAGAGTGGGACTTAACTTCCCCAGCATCAATCTAAGAGGCAGACCTGGGATTTTACCCATGGGTCCAGCTCCAAAGGCAGGGCTCTTTCAAAAAGACTATAGTGGCTAAGTCTCTTCTGTTTACTTTTTCACCTTGGGCTAAATTTTAGGTAATAAACAATTGGATTTTGAAGAGTCATCCACCTTAAGACCATAATGAGCATAGTGGTAAAAGCCAACTAGAAAACCAGCAATCTACAAATCTTCACATTGATGAACACGGTAACCTTATAATTTGTCATCAAATCTGGACAATTTTGCAATGGAAGGGGTGCTATTGACAATTACATGGGGACATCAAGGTCAACTAGAACTGTCTAAGCCACAGCCTGTGGTCACTGTGTATACGTGCATTGTGTTATTTAGTGCCCACACAGTGTTGATAGTTTTAAGTTCCATTACTCTTTTGACTTTACAAGCTTGTAAGCCTCTAAACGAGGAGAAATGACTATATGTTAATCATTCTGTTTCATAAATATTGGTAACCATAACAATAGATACTTGGCCAAATCCAGTCCTACAGCATATGCATTTAGTCATTCTTAAAGGAGTGTATCAAAGATTTAACAATCATTTAAGTGCATTTTTATGTAACAAATCAAAGCCAAAAATAAAAATTGACATAAAACTCATCTTTTTTGTCTGTGCAAGGTAACTATATTTTCAGAACTGCAAATTGGTGTATACACCAATTTGAGCACATGATTTTAGGCACATTTATGGAACTGAATAATGGAATAGAAGATTTGGCATTGGAATTATATAGGAAAGTTATATGATTGCTGTATATATATATATATATAGTTTAAAAATTATATTCCCTATGTAAGGCAGATTTTAATCAAACAGAATGATCTGATTTTAATCTATTTTGACACTATGGAAGTAAGCTTTAAAATTTGTTAATTAAAATATTTTTAAACTTTTATTTTGAAATCATTTCAGACTTAAGGACACTAGCAAAAATAATGCAAAACCCATGCAGGAAGTTGCAACACAGATCCACCAACTTTTTTTTAGTATTTTTTTAACTTTGAAATATAACATATATAATAATAAAAGAAAAAGCAATAGTTTTCAAAAAAGTACACTCTAACGAACAGCTACAGAACAGATTTCATAGTTTGGTATGGGTTATCATTCCACAATTTCAGATTTTTCCTTTTAGTTGCTTCAAAACACTGGAGACTAAAAGAAGTATCAATATAGTGATTCAGCAGTCATACTCATTTGTTAAATCCTATCTGCTCTAACTCTTCCTTCTCCTTTGATGCTTCTGCCATTCTATAAGGATCTTTGTGCTATTGCCTTTCTGACTATGTTGATAATATAGGATAAGGGATGCAATTAGTTGATATTTTTGGAGAGGCTGGCCCCTCTGGGTAACAGGGCTTCTCGAGCCTAGAAACTCTCTGGAAGTAATGGTTTTCAGGAAAGTAAACTTAATGTATGAAACTTTTAAAAGGTCTCAGTTACAGCCCTAGGTTTCTTTAGGGTTAATAGGTATGATGTTGATTAGGGTTTGACAAACTGTGGCAATTAGCAATAGCTAGCTGAAGCTTGAATAAGAGTAGCCTCCAGAATTGTCTCTCAACTCTATTTGAACTCTGTTAGCCACTGATATCTTGTTTTGTTACCTTTCTTTCCCCCCTTTTGTCTGGATGACATTACCAATCCCATGGTCCTGGGATGGCAGTTATATCCCACATTATCAGGAAGATTTTCACCCCTGAATGTCATGTCCACGGAGGAGGGAGGGTAATGATTTTCCTTGCAAAGTTAGACTTAGAGAGAGGCCACATCTGAGCAACTAAAGAGGTTTCCTGAAAGCAACTCTAAGGCATAAATACAGTAGTCTTAGCTTTTCCAGTATAGAAATAAGTTTCATAAGGGCAAACCTCATAATTAAAGGCTTGGCCTATTTTGTTGGGGGTCTCTAATGTTTGAGAAAGCACCAGAAGTTTCCCATATGGAAAAGTTTAATAGTTCCATATTTTTTCTCCAGTCCCTTAAAGGACTCTGCCAATACTTTTTTTTAATCTTTTTCTTAAAAATATTTTTATTCATAAATGAATAAAAATTTTATTGCGAAATCTTCATACACATACAGTCCTACCATAGTGTACAATTGATGTCTCACGATATCATCACATAGTTGTGTATTCCTCACCGTGATCATTTTTAGAGCATTTGCATCACTCCAGAAAAATAAATAAAAAGAAAAAACTTATACATCCCATACCCCTTACCCTCCCTCTCATTGACCACCAGTTTTCGATCTACCCAATTTTTACCCTTTATCCCCTCATTATTTATTTATTTATTGTTTTTGTTTGGTTGGTTTTTTTATTCCTCTGTCAATACCTTCAATAAAAGGACATCAGATACAAGGTTTTCACAATCATATGGCACATTGCAAAAGCTATATAGTTATACAGTCATTTTCAAGAATCAAGGCCACTGGAACACAGTTCAACAGTTTCAGGTACTTCCCTCCAGCCACTGCAATACACCATAAACTAAAAAAGGATATCTATATAATGCATAAGAATAACTTCCAGGATAACCTCTTGACTCTATTTGAAGTCTCTCAGCCACTAAAACTTATTTTGTCTCACTTCTTTCTTCCCCCTTTTGGTCAAGAAGGTTTTCTCAGTCTCGTGATGCCAGGTCCCAGCTATCCTGCGAGTCAGGTCCCACGTTACCAGAGAGATTTATACCCCTGGGAGTCATGTCCCACCTAGTGGGGAGGGCAGTGAATTCACCTGCCAAGTTCTACCAATACTTTTTAATTATCAGCCCACCATAGTCTGGGATGTCTCCGGGTATTACTTTAAGATATACAAATTTATGAGGCTTCATTTCCATTCCAGGCTCCAAGTGTTTGGGTTGTTTAAATGAGCTATCCAGACAGGTTGATTTATATTGTGTGTTACAGAGGCCCTCCAACTTTTAACATTTTGCCACTGTTGGCATATCATTCTATTTATCCATCTCTTTATCCATTTGTGTCTCTCTATTTTCTAAACATTTGAGAGCAGACTGTATACATCATACTCCTTGAACATTTAATACTTTCATATATATTTCCTAAGAACAAGGATATTCATTTTTTCATTGTTTTCTTTAATAATAAGGATATTCATTTTTGTAACCACTCTGTACAGTTATCAAGTTCAAGAAATTTAATGTTGATATAAAGCTTGCAGTATATATTTCAGCTTTTTAAAAGGATGTATTTAATACATCCTAATGGTATCATTTTGGGCCTTTTCTTCTCCATTTTTAGATCCAGTCAAGGATCATGTATTGCATTTAATTGTCATTGTCTCTTTATTGCTTTTTTTTTTAATTGTGGAAACATATATACAACATAAACTTTCCCATCTCAAGCACTCTGAAGCATAATGTTCAGTGGGATAGATGACATTCACAGTATTGCAGTACCCTCACCACCATCCATTACAGAACTTTCCCACTATCACAAACAGAAATCCTACAGTCTTTATTCATTAACTCCCCATTCTTTCTTCCCCTTCCCCAGCCCCTGTGCTGTACTTTCTGTCTCTGTGAGTTTACATATTCTAGCTATCACTTATAAGTGGAATCATACAATATCTGTTTCTTCATGTCTGACTTATTTCACTCAACATGATGTCATCAAGTTTCATCCATGTATCAGAACTCATTTCATTATATGGCTGAATAATAGTCCGTTGCATGTCTATACAAAATTTTGTTTATCCTTCCATCTGCTGATGGGGAGTTTTATTGTTGCTACTTTTTGGTTGTTGTGAATAACGCTGCAATGAACATTGATGTACAAATATCTATTAGAGTTTCTGCTTTCAGTTCTTTTAGATATATTCCTAGAAGTGGGATTTCTAGGTCCTATAGTAATTCTATGCTAACTTCCTGAGAAATTGCCAAGCTGTTTTCCATAGCAGCTGCACATTTTATGTTCCTCCCAACAAAGTACTAAGGTTCCTGTTTCTCTACATCCTTGTCAGCACTTGTTATTTTCGATTCTTTTTAAATAATAGGATTCTAGTGAGTGAGAGGTGGTATTTCATTGTGGTTTTGATTGCATTTCCCTGATGTGTAGTGATGTTGAGCATCTTTTGATGTGCTTTCTGGCCATTTGTATATCTTCTTTGGGGAAATGTCTATTCAAGTCCTTTGCCTACTTGTTAAATTGGGTTGTTTGTCTTTTTTGTTTTTGACTTGTAGGAGTTCTTTATATAGTCTGCATTTTAAATCCTTATCTGATATGTGGTTTCCCAATATATTCTCCCATTCTCTAAGTTGCTTTTTCACCTTGATAATGTTCCCTAGACTTTAGCTAAGAATGCACAACAGTTTTTTTATTTTGTTTCCAGTTTATCTATTTTTTCTTTTGTTGCTCGTTCTTTTGGCGTAAACTGTAAGAATCCATTACCTAATATAAGGTCCTGAAGAAATTTCCCTATGTTTTCTTCTAAGAGTTTTATAGTTTTATTTGTTATATTTAGGTCATTGATCCATTTGTTAATTTTTTTTGTTTTTTTTTTAAATCATGAAAGCTGATGCTTAAAATACTGATCAACTTAAAGCATTTATTTTTTCACACAAAAGCAATTTAATGAACTTAAAAATGGCATATTTAACTATTTCATGTATTTGCTCATCTCATTATGGGTTTTGAAAATTATTTAGCTTGCAGCCTAATATACCATTTTTGTTTGTTTTTGCATGTTACTAGACTTAAAATATGAGCTAAGATTTCACTAGCTTCACTATATAAGATTGAAGGTATTTTTTGTTGTATCAGACACCCTTTTGTGTTTGACTTAATCTCATATTTACTTTTTTAAAATGGTTTGAATTATTGCTAAGGCTAGTGGAAAATATTATAAGAATAAAAATGTGTTTTTTCTCGCCAAGTTCTTTTGAGTAGTAGATAGATGTGAGAAACATTTAGCAGGTCTTCTCCTTTTCCATCCTCTACTAAGCTGTGCTTCTGAAGAAATAGTCCTACCAGAACATGCTGCAGTACGTCAGAAACACAGTTAAATTACAGATGCAACATAATCTAAAAGGAAAAATTGAGTGTGGGTTTGAAGTTGACAAGTGATGAAAGTAGCCCTGAAGTTGTCAATTAGAAACTGAAGGCCTGGAACTGATAACTTAATGGGCAGCACTCCTGCTATTTTTTCTTAAGGCCTGTAGGATTTTTTCTGCTCTGGAAATATGTATGCATGTACCCACATATAGACATATGTACATAAGTAGACATGCTTATGTATATGAATATATGGTCAGAGATAAAAATCCAAACAACTTATGCTGATAATATTTCCAAGATAATTCCCTTGGGCTTAGCAAAAATGGCAATGGCTAGTTTTTCTTTGTTTTACACTTATTATTTTTTCTAACATAGAATTTTCATTTTCAGTTTGGTTTTATAAACTGTACCACCAAATGTCAACGTAAAAAAATATAATTTTTCTATTAAGTCTTCTCTGAAAATTCTTGCATTCATTCTTGCTGTATTTTCTCTGATCATCAATTCAAGCCTTTGTGGTTTGAATTGTTTGTGGTTGGTACAACCCCAATTGATATAGTATGTTTTTGGCTGATTTTAAAATGAGTATTTAATCATTTCTAACCTGTAGGTTAAAGTGAATGGTAAATAGATACGGGTGGGAACCCAAATTGCATTTTGGTATTGAAACTGTATGAATCTTCACATTATCTATTATACTACAAAAAAAAATCATGTTATTTATTAAAAATAATCTTACAACACAGGAAGGAAAGAAAGAACAGAAATAAAAGGCCAAAGATAACTTAGTGGAGTAAGATGTTCTTGAGATTTGTACATTTTCTTTTTGAGCAAAGGACTAAATGGCAAGTCAAATTAAACCTTCTTAAATTAAATTTGAAAATGATGCTCCCCAGTCTCTTTTATTATTATTATTATTATTTTATTAGAGCAGTTGTAAGTTTATAGAAAAATCCTGCAGAATGTACAGAGTTCCCATATATCCCCCTCTCACACACAGTTTTCTCTATTGTGAACATTTTACATTAGTGTGGTACTTTTGTTACTATTGATAAAACAATATTATTGTAATTAGCTATTAACTTTAGCCTACCATTTACGTCAGGGTTTACTCTTTGTTTTTTACAGTTTATATACTTTTGGAGTATGGTTAACTTACATACAACCTAAAATTTCTCTTTTTATCCTTTTTCAAATATACAGTTCAGTGGTGTTAATTACGTTCACAAAGTTCTGCCTCCGTCACCATCATCCATTGCCAGAACCTCTCCATCACCCTAAACAGAAGCTCCCTACCATTAACGCTCTGTTCCCTTCTCCCACCTGGCGCCTGGTAACCTGTATTCTAGTTTCTGACTTTATGAATTTGCATGTTCTATCGGCGCTTGGGTTGCCTCCATCTTTTGGCAGTTGTGAATGATGTCGTTATGAACGTTGATATACAAGTATCTGTTCATGGCCCTGCTTTCAGTTCTTTGGGGTATATACCTAAAAGTGGGGTTGCCAGGTCGTATGGTAATACTATACTTAACTTTCTGAGGAATCATAAAACTATTTTCCATAGTGGTTACACCATTTTACATTCCACACACAGTGTCAAGTGTTCCAATTTCTACATGGGAATGCTTTTAGTATTTATTTGTCCCTGGAGTCATCAGAGTCATCCCTTCACCCAGAATCTTTTGACTCTTCTAAAGAGAACATGCTTTAGGTCTCTATCAGGAAGCTAGAAGGCTTTTGAATATTCTGATTCCAGCCTGCTGTCAGAAGCAAATTCTAGTGGATAATAATGGCTTGTTTTCAATACCAGCCGTAGTTTGTATCATTACTCTGGCAATAAAATCCCAAGTTTTCTTTTTTTAAAAAATGGGACACTTCACAAATTTGCATTCATCCTTGCGCAGGGGCCATGCTAATCTCTGTATTGTCCCAATTTTAGTATATGTGCTGCTGAAGCGAAAACAAAAGCCCAGGTTTTTATTGAAATGATACCCATGTATTGTGAATAACTAGAAACATTTTTTTTAAGTTTTTAGATCTTCAGACTTTTCATCAAGATGATTTACAATCTTCGTCTTTGTTATCTATTATCTTTAATTATCTATATCCTTAGGCTTTCTGCCAATATCTATATCTTCAAGACAGGCTTGAAATGAGGGGAAAGGAGCTGCATAAATAGGGGGATGCCCAGACCAAGGGATGTGGGAATTTGTAAGATATTTTCAGGAAACTGTCTCAATATAGTATTTTTATTCAAAGTGTATTAAGATACAGGTATGCAGTTCAGAAGCCAGGGGAACCCTTATCATCAGCCATGACTCACTGCTCTTTGCTTCTCAGGTTGCGTCGTTCAGGGCAATGGTGTTTTTAGACTGTAAGTCCCAACCCATTAGTGATTGTGAAATTGTGTCATGATAAGCATTTTTAAATGAACTATAATATAATAAAAGCACTTCTATTCTATAACAGAATAGAAACTATTCTGTTCAGAGTGCATAAGTTTTGTCTTGTGAAACTTGTTTCTTGTGTGTGTGTGTGTGTTTATGGGCTCTTGATATAAAATGTATTTTTCACTGTGGGTCACAACAAACAATTTTGAAAAATGCTGCTTTAGGGTAATTCTCATCCTGGGAAATGGCTTTATTTAAGGGACTCGAACCATGTCCAGGTACCTCTTCTTCCTGCTGTCCTCGGGTTTCCTAATTAAAGCTGAGAATTCACTTTCCCATAAAAATTGTTACAAATGGTCATTGGGTACAGCTAAACTAACACTGATACATTGTATGGATTAAATGGCTCTTGAGAACTATCCAGAGTTCCTAACTGTCATTTGTAACATTTTTGCATTGGGAAAAATTCTTTTCAGTTCCAAAGAAGCAATTTATTGGATATATTTTTTTAGCAGTAGTGTCATAAATTATGCCCTACTTTTATTCATTTTCCATATTACTTAATAATAAAATCAATTTGTACTTTAAATGGTTTGTCATGTTCCTTCCCCCTGTAATTTCTAATGAAGAATGATGTGTTAAAAGAGCTCAAAGTGGCCTGTGGTAAGCAGAGTTGCTGAAAGACAGTGCTTCTAAGAAGGGAGACTTGGGCAAGTCCAAATGTCAATATGTTTGTGGAATCGATCAAGCACTGGGCCCCTAAAAGAGGTTGGGGAGAATAGCATCTACCCTGCATTCACAATAATTTATAATTCACGTAATTAGGTTCCTTTTACCATTGAAACAGTGTGCTTATATAGGTCTTAACATAAGAAGTTCTTCACAAAAACGAACTCACTCAAGATCTGCCTGTCATTCTTTCAATAGGCATTTACTGAGCCCCTTTTTTTTCTGAGCTCCCTTTTTAATTAATTAATTAATTTTTATTGTGAAAAATAACATCTATACAAAAAAGCAATAAATTTCAAACTCACCACAACGATTAGTTGTAGAACAGATTTCAGAGTTTGGTGTGGATTACAGTTCCACAATTTTAGGTTTTTACTTCTAGCTGCTCCAAGACTAGAGACTAAAAGAAATAACAATATAATGACTCAGCAGTCATATTCATTTGTTAAATCCTATCTTCTCTGTTATAATGCCTCCTCCTTTGACCCTTCTTTCAATCTTTAGGAATATTTGGGCTATGCTCATTCTAAATATTTCATGTAGGAAAGGGGTGTCTGAGCCCCTTTTTTTGTGCCAGATACTTTTCTAGGCCCCAGGAGACAGGGATGAGCAAGGTAGGCAGGATTTCTGATCATGAGCTTATGGCTTAGGGAGGGTGCTGTGTGACTGTTTGACATGCAATAGATCTAACCCTCCAAAGTAAAAACTGGGCCTGGGGACCACTCTGCCCTCAACAAAGTAGATCCAGGTGTCAGCGTTTGAAAGACTTGCAAGAGAGATTGGAGTTCCTTCTTGAGAAATGCTATAGTTTTTTTTTGTTTTTGTTTTAAGAGCCTTAGTAAGATTTTGAGAAAGCCCCATCTGAACAAAGCAATAGTTTCGACACTAGCTTGTTCATGGACATCAGTCAAAGAGGACCACTGCAATGTGCAGCAAATCAATATTTATTGCTCCAGTCTCTGAATAACCTTAAGGAAGCACCCCACTGCCACCTATAGCTTCCAATCCATAGTATCAAACTCATTGTAAAATCTATCCATGCCATACTGACCATCCACAACGCATACTTCCATACAATGAAGAACTTATTTCAGTCCTTTTCCTGGGATCTATACAAATAGAATATGTGAAGGGAATATAAACTGATTCTCTTGGGACTAATTAAACAGATTCAAGGAAAGAAAGCAGAGAAGATTTAGCATAGTTAAGATGTAAAAATGTGATTTTGGGGATAACAGCCGTCAATTTTTCTACTTGAGTGTTTTTCCGAAGGGTAGAGGGCAAGAAGCATCTTACGTCCTCTCAAAGCTGAGACACATTTCAACATAGAGATATTAGAAGCAAATTTGGTGCCCAAGACAGGTGCCAGATTTTAATTACAGTTGGCATTTCTGAGCATGCTTTTGGCAGTGGTGGCCATCTTGTTGGAAAAGCCATAGATTTTGACACTAGCAGTATGGGTGCCCAGTTGAAAAACGACTGAAAATAATTTCCCTCCTATTTTCATCATGTTGATTATGAGAGAAAACTTCAGTGGTTAATATTTAAACAAGATATTCTATGTTGAGAGAAAACAGTTGTTCATTGTAATTGTCTTGGTGGTTTATTTTGTTAGCTCTGGAGGTAATAATTTCAATCTTAAAGCCTTTTAAAACCCCAGTTAAAACAATAAAATAGGATGTTTCATTACAAGAAATGAAGTTGGCATGCACCAGGTTTTCCATTAAGTTCCAGGTCACAGACAAATAAAGAAAGTATGTTAGGGGAAAAAAATCCTTTTTAAAAATAATTAGGAAGCTGTCTGTTTTGTTCACCAGATGGAAAATCCGTAGTTGTGGGTGGTCTCTGTTGGAGAGGGCATCTCACAATTGGCAGGACTATGCCTTTAACTTTTCAAGTCCTAGGACAAAAATCTGAACACCATCAACTGTTCAGAGGCTCCAAATATATGTCATCCCTTCTGGACTTCGCGTTCCTGAGTTTTACAATTTTCTAAAATAGTGTATAGGTAAGATAATGGTGGAATGCCAAAATGAATACTTCATTGTTTCTTTGAATTCTGAAACAATATGCCCATCAGTCCTTGTTTTCCATGGCTTCTCTCACTGTCAGTACATTATGGTGTTAATTTGATTAGTAGAACTATCTGTGTGGCTATTTAGAAGTCCCTTCTTATTACATTAATGATTCAGGAGCATATAGGAAGGCCAAAAATGTCTTAAAAATCTTCATAAGTTTATTTGTTGAAGCAGGATATTACCCTGTCTTTGATGTTTAGGATCTTTAACTTGCTTTGATATTCTCATACAATTAATATGCTATTCTACTGCTTTCTTGGATGATAATAGAAAGTTAGCCATTTAGCTTCACTAGTAGTCAGAAGTGTTATTTTTTTTAGCTCAGTCTTATATGTTACATAACATTGCATCCCCAAATTACTCTTTCAAATTAATATGTTTTTATGTTTGAACACACAAAAAATGTATATATGTTTATATTATTTCATTAATAAATTTAACCCCCCACCCCACCCCCAAAAAAGTAAATGATACAGGAGAGTTAAATTAATAAAGTCATCTAGGTTGTCCAAATGCATAAACTTTCAAATTGAGTAAAAAAAGACCTGGAATGTAAATCATTTTTCTCGGACAGCAAATATGTTTGATTTTGGATATACTATGAAATTCTGCCTGTGTGTAGTAAAAATGGCAATGATTTATTAGTTCCATATCCCACCAGCACAGATGCTGCACAGTCTGTCCCTTTTCTGGGCACTAAACAGTGGGTTTTAAAAACATAATTTCACTCAAGTTTTCCACTTGCGTTCTGTGTTGTACTATTAATAGCAACCCTTTGTTGTTCGTGCCAGCTCACTTCTAGCATAAGACAATGATGCGTAGGGACCAATTTTAACTAAAATACTAATTGGTATCTAATTTTCATATGATAGTCCAGGTGCAGTTTTATGAGAAACATAAGTACCCTTTAAATATTATATCATGAAGGTAAAAAAGCTAAATAACTCCCATCAGCTAAGTAGACTTAATTGAGATGCATTAAATATATCTTCACAATATCATTGTTTCTTTGACAAATCTTTCTTATTTGCTGCTAAAAGGGGATAAAGGGCAGGGAAATTTTGAAACAGAGAATGAAGAACTTAGTTGTTACGTGTTTTTGATTCTTAGTGAAACAATGTTTTCAAGGGGGAGCCAGCGGTGGGTAAAAAAGGACAGTGTTAGAAACCTCAGCTTAGAAAGGTTAGAAACCTTTTGCTCTTACTAGCCCAGGAGATAGAAACTGTATTGCTAACTTCTCGTTTAGGGTTTAGGCTGACTCTTGATTTGGTCAAAGAAAAACGTGCTCTTCCAGAGAGTAGGGGAAGGGAGGCCTCTGTGTGGGAGCTGGTGCTCTCAGTGGTCATTGCACTACTCAAGACCACTGACGTGGAGGCCATAGCTCTACATTTTGTGGCTTCTTTCTGCTGAAATACTTGGAGTTATCCTTGATCCCATCAGACCCCTTTGATTCTGCATATCTACAGCCCAGCCTCTGCTCACCCTCTACTTGCCTCACCTCACCTGCTGTCCTGGCCCATCACACTGGTATCCTCATTCCTGGCCCTTCTACCCTCCCACCCATCTTCCAGAAGGAGCTTTCTGACCACAAATCTCATCATGTTGCTCTATTCCCTGAAAGCTTCAATAGCTTCCAACACTGAAGAATGAAGACCTTCCATGGCCATATAATGTTCTGCACACTCTGACTTAAAATTGTATTTCCGGAATCATCTCCACTCCCACCCCATGTGCCCAGCTCCCCATTACATTATTGTGATGAGATACCCCATCCTCTATTCTGTCTCTGTGCCTGCTCAGGCTACTGCTTCTGTCTACAGTACTCCACTTTCCATTTTCTACCTGGTGAAATCCTGCTGAGCAAACTTCACTTCCCCTTGTGACATCTTACCAATTGCTGCACACTCACACAGACACATACACACATACACACACACACCCTGGCTAACAGAGATTCTTCTTTTGCATTGCTATAGCTTTATCCATGTGTGATAAGTGCTCTTTATACCCCATTCTGTCTCCCATATTAGTTGAAATCTCCTGGAGGGTAGGGCTATTTCTTATACCTGTTTGAAAGCCCAGTGCCTGCCTTAGTGCCTAGCATATGGCAGGAATTGTTTCTAGCACTATAGCAACTTGATTGGCCTCTCTAATGTGACTTGCTAAGGGTTCTGAGCAGGAATTTCTACTCAAAGGGGAACTGAGTTCTCCCATAAAATACAGATATTCCTGGGAAGGAATGATAACATATGCCCCTGCTAGTAGGCATCATTTCTTGGCAGTTTGCCTAAAGTAAAGCTTGGGGACATGGGGTGTAGAGTAGATATGTATGGTTGAGGTGAGAAAGAGAAGGCACTGTTACAGTAATGCCACTTTAGTGATGTCATGTCATCTTTCACCTTGACACTTGTGGAGGAAACCCCTCAGAGACCTGCATGCAAGAACAGTCAGGTTCTTGTCTGGGTCTTTGAGGTGAGAATAATCCTGAAGCTTATTTCCTCCAAGAAAAGAAAAAAAAAAAATTGGGCGGGCCATGGTGGCTCAGCAGGTAAAAATGCTTGCCTGCCATGCCCGAGGACCTGGTTCGATTCCCGGTGCCTGCCCATGTAAAAAAAAAAAAAAGAAATTGAAACAATGGATAGCCCTTTACCCTATGGAAGGGGCCATGCTGACTACCTTGAGCGAGTGATAGAAAGGTGGGAAGAGCTGCAGTCACAAGCGGAAGAAGATACTGCTTCAAAGATGACAAGCAGGTGATCATACAATATTATTTCAATGATGAGTAGGATTTAAACATATTTGGAAGAGGGGGGATGTCTTTGGGGGAGAGGGAATTATATGAGCATAATCATGGGAGGCAGGAAGTGTACAGTGTGTTGGGAAAAGGCAAATAAGCCAGTTTGAAGTGCGAAGATTTATATAGGGAAGTGGCAACAAGATTGGAAAACTGCATTTGGCCAGATTGTGGAGACCCTTGACTTCTAGGCTAAGGCTTTTAGACATTGCTTTGTAGGTAGCCAGGAGTGCCTGTAGGTATTTCAGAATGTGGCAATTATGATGGTATTTTTTAATGATGGCCTTTTTAAAGAGCAGGATTAGGTAACAGGCCACCACTGAAGAGTCTTGGACGTGAGGCTAATGACTTCATGGCAAAATTGACTGTCTGAAAAAAGTACACTATTTTGGAGGGAGTATCTTGGAGACTTAGGTCCTGGATTTAGATTTATTCACCAACTCCTTATCTCCTTGTTACTTTTTTTTTACTGGTCTCCATTTATTTACATATTTTAAGTATCTCTTCATAACCTGTTTTTTTGGTTTTGGTTTGTTTGTTTGTTTTTTGGTGTATTTTTTTTTTATTTCAGTAAACGAACAATGCACTTAGAACCACCAAAAATGGATATCTTACTTAGCATAACCATAGGTATATTTAAATAAAATATCCATATCATCATTGTAAAACCTACATTTGCACAGTAAATTTCATAATCTCCTGGTTACTTTTTATTTAACTTCCTTTATACTCTGGAATTCCACAAGGATCCAAATCTCCCAGCCACCCAGTAGTATACTTTGGGCTTACTTGTTTCTTCTCCTGCTCAAATTTAGATTGATTCAGATGATCATGATGAGTGTTCACCATCTGCTAAGCACAATGGGATAGGTGTTCATTTCATTCAAACTCATCCAATAAATAGTAGTTAAGTTAGGTTTGAGAGTTGTGATAAAAAAAAGACCCCCAAATACAGTGCCTTAATCAAGATACTTTATCTTCCTCACACATAATATGGGTAGGAGCGCAGGACTGATACTCATGCTCTGGGAGGACCCCGGCTCCTCTAATCTTGTCGCTCTGCTCTGCCATCCTCAGCATGTGGCACCCATCACATCATCCTGGTTGCTGCTCTAGGCCTCCCCCGTCACACAGGGGAATGGGAGGACACACACCTGCCTTTTATAGGTATAGGATACTTCTGCTCACGTCATTCAGCTCACATCCCATTAACCAGAACTTTGTCTCATGAGCATATCCAGACATGAGGGAGGCTAGAAAATGTTATCTTAGCTGGGCATCCACAAGCCTCTTTCTAGTCCCTCTCATTCCCCTCTGTGACGGGGGAGGCAGTGTTTGTACCTAGACTCCTGGGGTAGCTGAGGGACAGGACAGGGATGGGGTGTGAGGCATGGAACTTGGATGTGCGAGCTGGAGGTCCACACACGTGGGACTGAGGCAAGGGTGCGAAAGGAGGAGCTGACTGGGGATTAGAGCCTCCACTGTACCCTCGTACCAAGCCCCATGCAATGGGGCGGGGGGCTGCCTGTCCAACTCAGTCTTTTGATTCTACATCTTCTCTTTCGCTCTGTATTATGCTGCTTCCACGTCCCTGTGTTCTGGTTCATTCTTAATGTCCCCAAAGCAATCACATCAAATATTTATCACTTGATTGTTATGTGCCGAGCCATAGGTGAGATTGTTATGTGCAGAGCAGTAGTTGAAAATAAAAGTCAGCAGAGCACACAGCACCCACCCTCAAACCCAGTAATGAGTTACATGAAGAGATGAGTCTTCATTCTAATGAAATAGCATTTTAACAAAATTAAAATGTTCAAGGGTCCTCATTGCGAGATCTCATAAGTAAAACTGGAATAGGAAGCTTGTTTTAATAATAGTAACAAATAATGGTACTGATGTTAATCCTACAGGGACAGACTCTGGTTAATATCTCGGCCAAGGTCACTCCACTAATAAGTGAGAAGCTAGGACTGTGGACTTAGTTCTTCCTGCCTTTACATCCATGTTCTTAAGCATTCAGCTATCCACACACACCCCAACTGGTGTGGATAGAGGGATGCAAGCTATGCTGTAGTTAGTGCAGTACAGTTCCCTTGGTGATGCATACAGTGCCACCCCACCCCCCAGCCCCGGCCTTCTCTTCCCTCCTCCTTTCTGTCAATCAATTCATATACATGGCACCCCACACCTTGGCTGGCTCCTGAGCTGTGTACTTCACTTGTACACCATCTCATGTAACTCTGATGCCAGCCCTGTGAGACAGGTGTTAGGATCTCTGTTCCATATTTGATGAGCATGAGACCCTTCCTGGGACCACAGTAAGTACCTTCCTGGGACCACAGTAACCACACTGATGGATGGCAGACCCAGGTTTCTGGCCAGATCTGCTCCAAAGCCCATTCTTTTATGCAATGGCCTGTCTCCCATGGGAATTTCCCTCCTTAACTGCCTAAAAACCATGGGAGTTACTGCTGAGCACTGCAGTGGCGCATTTTTGTGTGTGTGTGACTGTCAGGATAATTTATGTTTTTTCACGTTTACACCAAAAGTGTGTGACCCCATAAGGAAACCAGGACAGTGTGGCCTGGCATCTCTCCTCCCTCCCGGGACAGAGTACACCTGCATAGGTACTACAGAAATGGCTAGAGGGGCAGCTACGAGGAGGTGGGCTTGGCAGAGCTGGGGGAAGGGTACTCTGTAGATGGCAGGCTCCGGGGATGGTTGGCCGTGGAATTCATAGCCAAAGTAGGTATTTGAAGTATGGGAAACTGTGTCTGCCTTACTTCTAGTGCCTGTTTTCAGTTCCTGGCACAGCCCTCCCTGGATGCCCCTGAGTCAGACGGAGGAAATGGCATGAAATAATAAAAACGAACACCACTCTGGCAAAATTTACTCTTTCTGGAGTATGGCCACACAGATGATCTTATTTCATTTTCATCAGCCCTCTCTGAGGTACACAAGGCAGACATTGTATCCCCACTTGTAGACAGACAATCTGATTCTCTTGACATTGCATGGCTTGGCCAAGGTCACATTGCTGGCCCTCTTGCCTGCATATCTGAGGGCTGACCCCATTGGCGTTTTAACACATTCTTTATCTGATTAAATGCTTCAAACGTCCACAGTTTAATACCTAGGGAAACATGCTTCCCTCGAGGCAGGACAATCCAGAGGCAGACAGACTGCATTTAAATTCCAGCACTGCTGCATGTTAGTTGGTGACCTTGGCAAAGGAGTCCGCCTCTCTCATCTTGTTTCCTCCTCTTTTGAAATGGGGATTGTAATAGTACCTGCCTCATAGAGCTTCTGTGAGGAGTCAGCAAGATAGGATATTTAAAGATCTTAGAACATGCATGGACATAGTAAATGTGATGTAACTGTTTGCTATTATTGTCAAAGCGCAAGTGGAGGGGAGAAGCTGTGAGTCAGGGACTCTTAAGGGAAATCTGTCTCTTTCAGTTTACCTCCTGTATGAGATGCTGGTGTGCTACAGTTGTCTTCACTGATGCTCTGTGACTCCACGAGTACTTTTGTTATGAGACTCATTTCCAGCACTCTCTGGGAAGCACAAAGGAGCCCTGATGCATTCTTTTTTTTTTTTTTTTAACTTTTTTTATTAATTAAAAAAAATTAAACAAAACAAGATATCATTCTACATATACAATCAGTAATTCTTAATATCATCACATAGTTGCATATTCATCATTTCTTAGTACATTTGCATCGATTTAGAAAAAGAAATAAAAAGACAACAGAAAAAGAAATAGAACGATAATAGAGAAAAAAAAGATTATACATACCATACCCCTTACCCCTCACTTTCATTTACCACTAGCATTTCAAACTGAATTTATTTTAACATTTGTTCCCCCTATTATTTATTTTTATTCTGTATGTTCTACTCTTCTGTTGATATAGTAGCTAAAAGGAGCATCAGACATAAGGTTTTCACATTCACAGAGTCTCATTGTGAAACTATATCATTGTTCAATCATCATCAAGAAACATGGCTACTGGAGCACAACTCTACATTTTCAGGCAGTTCCCCCCAGTCTCTCCGCTACACCTTTTTTTTTTTAAACTTTTTTTATTAATTAAAAAAAATTAACAAAAAACATTTAGATATCATTCCATTCTGCATATACAATCAGTAATTCTTAATATCATCACAAAGTTGCATATTCATCATTTCTTAGTACATTTGCATCAATTTAGAAAAAGAAATAAAAAGACAACAGAAAAAGAAATAAAATGATAGAGAAAAAAAGACTATACATACCATACCCCTTACCCCTTGCTTTCATTTACCACTAGCATTTCAAACTGAATTTATTTTAACATTTGTTCCCCCTATTATTTATTTTTATTCCATATGTTCTACTCTTCTGTTGATATAGTAGCTAAAAGGAGCATCAGACGTAAGGTTTTCACATTCACAGAGTCTCATTGTGAAAGCTATATCATTGTTCAGTCATCATCAAGAAGCATGGCTACTGGAACACAGCACTACATTTTCAGGCAGTTCCCTCCAGCCTCTCCACTACATCTTGAACAACAAGGTGATTTCTACTTAATGCATAAGAATAACCTCCAGGATAACCTCTCTACTCTGTTTGGAATCTCTCAGCCATTGACACTTTGTCTCATTTCCCTCTTCCCCCTTTTGGTCGAGAAGGTTTTCTCAATCCCTTGATGCTGGGTCTCAGCTCATTCTAGAGTTTTTCTCAATCCCTTGATGCTGAATCTCAGCTCATTCTGGGATTTCTGTCCCATGCTGCCAGGAAGATCCACACCCCGGTAGTCATGTCCCACATAGACAGGGGAAGGGTGGTGAGTCTGCTTGCTGTGTTGGCTAGAGAGAGAGGCCACATCTGAGCAACAGAAGAGGCTCTCTTGGGGGTGACTCTTAGGCCTAAATTTTAAGTACACTTGACCTATCCTTTGTGGGGTTAAGTTTCATGTGAACAAACCCCAAGACTGGGGGCTCAGCGTATAGCTTTGGTTGTCCACACTGCTTGTGAGAATATCAAGAATTCAACTTCGGGAAGTTGAATTTCTCCCCACTCTCACCATTCCCTGAAGGGGGCTTGCAAATACTTTTCCAGCCTAATGCATTCTTATGTGAGCTGTCCACACTGTCTCACTGATAACTCCTTCTCTGAGCAGGAAGAAATAGCAAAATGAGACCAGGTCAGGATGTGTCCACCTGGATTCAGGTCTCAGTGAGGCCAGTGGATCACCTGGGGAGGAGCTTTCACCTGTTTGAGTCCCAGCTTCTTGAGTAGGAATAGGTGCTTTTCAGCTCTAATCTAGTATCTCTTTTTACCTCTCAGTGCCTAGGGAGGTAGATTTATGATTAATCAAATGCTTAGTCATAGGGCTAATTCTGTTTTCCTCGAAAGATTTAAGATGCCATACCAGAGAGTGGGCATTTGTGAATAGCAGAGCTCCCTCTTCTTTTGATCTGGTCCTTCGGGTGTGGTTGAAGCCCTTCTGTATGGAGAAGCAGCCCATTTAGGGTTCCCCACATAGCTCTGAGGCAGCCCTTGAATGCGAGACCTGTAATGCCACCTCTCTGGCTTCTGCCAAACCCACCCGACCTTTGAGATCATCTTTTATTATTTTATGAGGGTTTTTTTCCAGTTTACTTTGCAATTAGGGCATAAAAGCTACAATTATTGGAAAGAGCATTCTGAGAGTGCTTGAGTGAACCGGAATGGGATAGGAAAATAGGGTTGAAGCCCACAGGACCAGTTGTTCTAGGTGTAGAACGCTGGGGTGCAGTTCTAGTCAGACCACTAGATGGCACTCACACATCAGCATTAAATGGGTCGAAGACAGTTTCCACTGGGCTTTTGTATAATCTCACAAGGGACTAGCCAAAGCTTTCTATCTCACCATCTCTCTTCTTCTACAGATAAGTCCATGAGCATATGTAAATCTTCCTCTAGCTGGTTCCTCTTTCTTTCTAAATATTTAGAGATCTTAATCAGACAAAAATACCTTCAAAACTCCCACCTTATTTGCTGCAGCACTGTATTTTTACTGTTCTCCTAAGCAAATGTTCTCATGGCAGAGGGGAAACTGGTTTCTTTCTGCATTCATTCTGAGGGAAGTTCAATAAAGGCAATGGAAATTAAGGGAAGGGCATTATTTAAAAGGATGAGGTCACTGAAATATTTTTTAATGTTCTCATTTAAAATTATGGATTAGCAAATTGTAATGAAGTAAAAATCGTTTAAAATTAATGAGTTATTTATTGAATAATTGTCTATTGTTAGGAAAATTTCAGTAAGCTGAGGTTCAAATGCAAAATGAATGTCTTATTGCCTGATGCTGGGGATGAGGGGAGAAGGGCTAAACAGGAAATCACAGAAGATATCATCTTTATCAAGACATACGTTGTATAAGAGCAAAACCCCATCTTAACTTTATAATGTGTTCCCGTGTTTCAGACAAATAATAAATTTCTAGACATCCAGAGCACTGATTCTGCTACTGCCCGATTCAGTTCTCTCTTAGCTGCTTGGACATCTTGGAGAGAGATTCAGAGCGTACATGTGAACGTGCCTCGTCTGTGTGCTTCTTAGCTGAGATAACAGTGCTTCAAGCCCCACTGTTAAGGTTAACCTGTACACTGCATAAGGACAACAGATGGAAATTCTGGTTTGCAGCCACTGCAGAAAAATAAAAACATGTTCCAAAGGGAAAAGGAGCTTGTGTTTCTGCGTTTGAACCTTTGATGTGCATTCACATCTGAAGGGAAGGCTAGACCTTTTGGTGGGGACACATGGCTTCGCATCTGTGAAAACACAGCTGTATACGGCAAAACAAAACTTGTGGAAATACAATGGTTTTGCTGTGTCAGGCTGGCTGCTAATGCTCAAATTCTATACAAATATTGTCTTTTGATAGGTCTTTCAAAAGTCCTTCTTGACTTTTTATATAATTGTTAAGTAGTGTTATTTTTTTAATTCAGGTTTTGAGCTTATAAAGATTAAGGCACCTGGTCTCTTTCTCTCATCTTTTCTTTAAAAAGACTGTGAAATAAATGGCTTGTGGTTAGATTGTAATAACATTATCTAAATTCTGAAATTTGAAAACATGGAACAAAGTCAAACCCTTAAAAAAAGTTTTAAATAAAGTTCTAACTGGATCTTTGATCCTAAAAATCTTTCTGTTTTTAAAGGTATTATTACATGTGCTTTGCACTGAAAATTACATTCTGAGGAAACTCTGAACGCTTTCTAAACTTAGCTGCTTTGTTTTGAGCAATTAAAATGTGATAGTGAGTGAATTAAGCATCTCTGCCTTATTCATCTTTAAATAGTACTCTTCATCCTGACGTGGCAAGGTTCTTTTTCAGCGTTTCCTGGGAACAGGAACATAAGCCAAGTTTATTTCATTAGGAGGTACTTGCCTTGATACTCCATATTTCCTCTCTTAATCGCAGACGCAGAACCAAAGTACGTGCACTGCCTTATCCTGCCCTGTACAGTTTCCTACTATTGAATTGGCGACATTTTTCTGTCCCTCCCCTTCCCGTTGACTCTTGGGGCCCTCTCAGCCCTCCGCACTACCCACCCCAGGAGTGGGATGTAGGGATGTTGTGGGGGGATGATGAGGATGAGGGTTTGATGTCGAAGCAGAGACTGCCTGCATGCCTCCTCTCAGCAAAGGTACCCTCCCGTTTTTCCGAAGGGGGCTGACGTGAGGGGAAGTCATTTGTGCTGTTACTCTATGTACTCTTTCTTTGTAACACCAACAGTTTCATCAGCAAGCTAAGGACATGAAAAGTGAGTTTTTTCTAAGGTAGATAATTTTATATTTATCAATAACAATAGCAACCGTTAGTGTTAATCAGGCTGATGGAAAGAGCCTGAACTGGATAACAAGTCCTTCCACTCACCAGAAAAGTTTCCCCTTTGAAGTGCTAGTTCCCGCCTCACCCTTCCAGGAGGGAAGAAGGGGGAAAGAAAACAAGTGCGAAGATCTGAAGCAACAGAGGAATGCCGAATTGATGTCTTTCCTCGGCATCCCTTCCCCTCGCACTGTCCTCCCCTCCTTTCAACTCCCTGCCCTTTGAAACTGTAGAGTTGGGGTGACCGGGCCTTGCAGCCGGGCCCTCTTCTACAACAAGGCTTTCTCTCCCAACAGGCAGTGGGGTGGCGGGGCAGAGAAGGGAAAAGGGCGGGAAGAAGCAGGAGTAGGTGATAAGAAAGCATCCTGCAAGTCCTACAGCCAGTTATGGCTGAAGATTTTATCCATTTTGACTAAACAACAACAAACTCTCCCAACCCCAAATGCTCATTCACAGCTGCATTTTGTCCCTGGGACTGGTGGTGTCACCAGAGCCTCTGTTTTACACTTCTAGAATATATTGTAAAGGGCTTGTAAAGCCTATTAATTTTTCAGGCAAAACAGATCAAGCCTACCTTTGATGCTGTCTGTTTACTACTTCAGTATTCAGAGGTAAAGAATCATACCTTCTTTTCACTTTTTACATAATTAAAATAGTTTTGTTTTGTGTTTTTTTTTTTTGGCTGAGGCAAAGGGCTAGTCATTTTAGTACTTTTGAAGTGAAAGGTCTAACTTTTTATCAAACATCTGTTCTTATGATCTTTACTAAATATAACCAATATTTACCTTTTGCTGTTACTTAGATGAATACCATTCACCCAGATTTTAACGTTTGACGATGGGGTTATAAACAGCATTTTCCTCTGTGAGGTCATTCCCCTAAGCTTAAAAATATATATGTATATTTCTGTTCTAACAAACTGATAGTACAATTAAAAATAAAACTGTCTCAAATAGTCGATTGCCCTGATTTAGCCCTTAGAATTGCCGAGCATTCTAAAGTTCAATAAAGTGGACTTTCATGTTTCTATGTATTGTGTTTAATAGCAAATTGTGACCCTCCAAATCACTTCAGGGCCTTTTGTGTTCTTATCTGTGCATTTCAATACCTACAGGGGAAGTGTCTTCTGTTTCACTACATATGCAAAAAGCATGGCTGGAATTTTTTAACACCCCCTCTCCATTTGTTGGTCCAGCCCTGTTTCCTATTGTTTGATTGTTGATGTTGGCAAAAGTCGTTTGTTTGATGAACGCCAGTGATATTAGGCCTTACTCTTTATTGAAATGAAATCCTAAAGCATCCTGGAGTATTTTAAAAATTAATGTATGCCGTCGAAACTGTTATACATTAGCATGGTTTTAGTTTCACCTCATGAGGCAGATAATATTTTAAAGGTACTATGTAGTAATAATCACTAGAAGCCAATTAAAACCTCTAGGATGCTATCAAAAACCTGTTTTGGCATTATAAATAATTGATATCTAGAAATAAAACGGATTGTTCTGCATAAGCTTTTCTGTACATGACTGGGTAACGTTAGCAGTGGTGTATACTTTTATGAGCCATGAGTGATTTCTGGGCATTGAAGGTCACCTGTTTTTTTTAAACTTAGATAGTAAGGACACACACAAAAAAATTTTTTTAAGCATCTCCTTTGCTCCTGGAGGGAGAGAGAGAGGAAATAGTTACATTATTTTCAGGTATTTGAGCTTCTTAAAGAAAAGGAAACAAAAAGCAGACTCCTGACGAGCTAGGTGTGGATGGAATAAATTGAGGCACTGTACCGACTCATCTGGCTTTTTAAATGATGTGATTAAAAAGGACATCTGAGAACAAATTTATGAAGTTGTTATGGCAACTGAAATACTGGGATTGAAATATGTGTATCTAAAGCATGAAAGATTGTAGGAAGCCGGAGAAACAAGCCCGGCATTGTGTTTGGGAAAGTGAATTGAACAGTGGTAGCCAAATATTATTCCTCGGTTGGTCATCATTCAGGGTTACTGCCTCGATTTCCACTTTTAGAACGTGCGGTGATTGATGCTTTCACAAACTGGTTTGCCCCAAGTCCCCCAGGCCTTGTACCAGCGGTCACTCATTGGTCATTTGACCTGTTGAGAACACAATCTCGGTATTGTGTTGTATGCAGACGTTGCATTTAGATTTGCCTTAGCGTTTACTCATCAGTTTATGCTTCTGTGTTCTGATATTAATGTCCTGGTTTGTGATTAGTCTCTGTGTTCTGTTCATTCACCATCCGCCCCCCTAACCCTAGCCCACCATCAGCCACATTTCAAAGGAGTCGAAATATTTAAATATTCCCTAGAATTCTTTGCTCTTTTAAAAGCTGTTTATCCCATCTACAGTATTTTATTATATTTTAATCTCTTATGATTTTCCTATTTTCCTCGCCAGTGCTGGCAAATATATCAAATTAATATTCTTTTATAAAACATAGGCAAGGATACTTTAAATTAATACCTACACATTTGTATTATAATGTATAAGAAAATCAATACTTAAAGCCACATCTGAAGTGCTTCAGATTTTTTCACTCATTAGATTTCAGATACATACAGTGTCCAAAACGTTGGTTTTAAAAATTGGGTTGGAATATATTTTGTTTTCTGCTTTAAATGAAATGGTAGTTATGTGTCAATTATAATAATTTTAGCAGACAATTCCATATGAAATGTGCTATTTTAATTGAAAAAGGCATGACAAAACATACATTTACCCCCCAAAATTAAAATGAAATAATTTCTTCCTTAACAATGTTGATTGTTGATTACTGAGCTGTTCTTAATTTTAGGCATAATTCTTTTTACCTTGAATAATCTGAATTCCTAAAGTTAGGCAAAGCAAAAGAGAAAAATAAAATAAAATAATGTTCAGAAAATTGTATTTCCCTTAAGCTGTGAATTGGAACTTTTTGCAGGTATTGAAATTCTTTAACAATATTTTAGTTGAATATAAAGGTATAGTACAGAAATTTCTCTTATGTAGTAGATTGTTTTCCTAAATCTTTAAAGACTTCAGTCACAACATTTCTATTCTATTACAAAATTAACTGCTGTTAATATCAGACTAGTTATTCATTTAAAACATTCCAGTTTGATTAAACCTGCTCATTGATGTATTTTTTTAATCCCGTTTTGCATATACACATGGAAGTGATTGCATATCTTCTTTATTTTGAAAATCCATAGATCTAAGAGGATATCAAAATAATAAAAGGAATATTTCAGGTATATTAAACATAAGAATCTGGGGTCCTTGCACACATTTTGTGGTAGTACATTCCCTTTTTCCTTTCTTTAGTTTTTCAATTGTAAAGATTAAATAAATATATGATTTACATGAACCTTCTGATGCTACCAAAGTGGATACTATTTTATTTCAGGTGGGTCTTTTAATAGTTTGTTGATGTTTTCAAGGTCTCTAAACAAAGTCTGATGTGTTAACAGTCTTATTAACGATGTTAAAATAGAATTAACAGCTTGTGGATGCCTCCGGAGCACAATAGCCTGTCAGCCTCCCCTGCCCCTGTAGAAATTGTGCCCCTGCTGTCTTCCCTTTGTTTCATGCCCAATCAGCAAACTAAACTTTTGTGAAGAGAGAAGGCAGTTCAAGTGTTTCTGCTGCAGCTGAAGGGAGGAGCTAATGTGGAATTTATGGGGAGACCAATCAGTGCTAGAGGGAAGAATGACCCCAAATTGGGAAGAAGGACTTTCTTGACCTGCTTGGCTCCCTGACCTTTGCCTTGCTATTTTGTCACTTTAATGCAGTTTTCTCTGGTTGTAGTTGTTTTTATGATGCTTTTACTAAAAGTCACAAAAGTTTTAGAAGTTTTAGATTAAGATGCATCTCAGCACGGATTTAATTGTACTGTATGATTTTTAGGAATTTGACTAGATCTTAGCACTCAAAATCATTTTAACTGATACATGTTAATAGATAAAAAAAAAAAGGTATAGAATTTCCCCAATTCTCTTGAGCCAGAATAGATTCTAAATCTCTTCTAGTATCTTTTTCCCTTAGCTACTTGCATAGAGAGAGACTTAGTTACCGATATTAGATCATTGGTTCTATTTTGTTGAATTTATACTTTAAAAATATTAGATTCATGTCTTCTAAGTCTTTAAGACATTGTCAGGCAATAGTCATTAGTAAGTCAAAAATAGATTTTTTTGGAGAAGGCTTATGCTTGTATTAATATTGCTGGTAAAACAGTTTGACAAATTGCCACATTTAAATGTGTACACTTACGGGGTAACTCAGCTGACAAATGGGTGATACCACTTTATCCATTGCCGCCATCCTATTTAATAATTTTTAAAGTACGGCACATTTATAAAATGTCTCCCAACTTTCACCAAGAATTAGAAAAATTTTGGTAAGGGATAATGAGACATTGCTGAGAATTAAGCATTTTTTTGATTGCATAAAAACTTTCCTTGTTCATTTATTGGCATCCTTCTCTCTTGTACTGTGGTTTCTTGTTTATATTTACTTTTAAGGGGCCGCTCTTCAGGACTTAAAATAGAATACTGCGATCTGAGATTGTAACTGCTGGCACAAAGGAAAAAAAACATCTTGCCTTGGATGTAAGAATATGAACGTTTTTCTGTAACCTAAGATTAAGTAAAAGTACTCAAATTCATTTTTATCTGGGAAAGATACAGTTAAATGAACTGTAGTTTCAAAATATGGTTTGTCAAAAAATATGCTATAATAAAAATGGGGGAGTGCAAATTTGTCACTTTTCTCAGCTCATGTTGTATTGTACTACATAGGTGAACCCCAAGGGGAACACTTTCTTATACTTTGGAAACCCTAGAGATATGCATCTATTGATTGAACAATATACTTGAAACTGGAGCAAACAAGGCTTCATTTGATACTAGCCACATGCATGGGTATAATAACATTTTCCAGTTGGCATCTTTGAATGTATGCTTCTTGATTGGGGTTATTTTGCCCAGCCAAGAAAGAATGTCTCCGTGGTAGTTCTCGTACAACAGTAACTGCGTGTCATTTTTACCTGCAACACTTCTTGCTGTCCAGCCCACACACAGATGACTAACATGTCCTCACCTTCCAGTGCTGGACAGCAGAACCATCTCATACCTAAGTGTATCTGACCTTTTTCTTTGGCATGTCCTCTGAGCAAGTGCTCTCAGCCCTGCAGTTAGGGACATGCCTAAGGATGTAGACATCAGGTTATCATCGAAAAAACCAAAAGGATTAAGAGAAACCAAACGCTAGTGGTATATCTACTTGATGTAAGTGTCGGTACATGTCTTTGTGACTTGGGTACACTAAGAAAGCCAAAGGAGTTAAAAAAAAAAAAGAGTATCACCTTTGGGCAAAAGCCAGCTGACTCTGACAGGGACAACTTGGGCTTCTCTTTCCCTGGAGCTGAACTCGGGTGTATCTCAGTTTTACTAATCCTCTTCCAGGAAAATATTGTAGGCTCATTTACTAAAGGGAATAGGAATAGTTACTAAAGAGACAGGAATAGACTAAGGACCGAATGGTGGAACCCATTTATGATGTTCAGGAGATACAGAGAGGGATAAAACTGCAAATTTAATGAAATTTTAATAAGTCTAATTTTTTCTCCCTAAGGGCTTTGCAAGTAAGCATTTATTCTCCAAAATTCTCTGTTTCTAATGATTTATTTTATAAAGATGAAGGAAAAAGAGAAAAAGTAGACCCAACATTTTCTTTGGTCAATGACCTAAGTAGATTATAAGTTATGACCGCTGACATTTTACCAAGATAAATCAGTGTGTCGTAGACATAAAGCTTGACTCTGATTTGGCTCTCATCCCCTCTGACAAGTTTTCGTGTGCTGTTAGGATTCTGGATTGGCCACATCAACACCTGGGAAAGTAGGAGATGCAAATAACGTTTCTGGCAATTGCATTTTGAAGTTTGTCAAATGTAGAAATAATTTTTCTTTGAATCTTTGTAATTCTCTGAAGTGGATACTTTAAAGTCAATTGTAAAATGCTGCTTTAGAAAGAGTCCATGTAAACATGCTTCTTTATTTAATCATAAGGGAGATTTGAAGAGAAGATGTTTAATCAGTCATTTTTGTTCCAGAAGAATATGAAATTATTATTAGTTTGATTACTAATGATACCTTAGATTTGAGTAGCACTTTATAATTTTAATGCACTGTCACAAATATTAGTACACATAATCTTTGAATGAGTTCTACAAGGAAGATATCTTGGTTTTATAGAGGGGAAAACCATAAATGTTCGTAAATAGATTTGTAGCATGCTACATAGTGCCAGCTTTGTATTCTGAGACATTTCTGTGTTATAGGGAATACATTTGTTATGCAGATGGCTAGAAAATGCAACCTAGGGCTGAAGAGGATATTTTAATTCCATAAATATCTATAAAGGATGACAGAAACCAGGAATGAAGCATGTGCAGTCCCCCTTTTAATGCACAATTACATGAATATTGGTTTTATGATTGGTTAGTTTTTGTGTGCTTGTAAAATACTGCTGTATGTTACATAATTATAATACAGTAATTATAGCATAATAATAATAAAATAGGAAAATTATGCCCCAGTATTTTTAAAGACAGGATTTATAATTGGCAATATCATAGCAGAACAATGTCTTACAATTATAAGGCAGTCTGGTTTGTGGTTTAAAATATATTTTTCTTATAAAAGAAAATATCAAAATATCCAAAATATATTTACTCCTATAAATTAGAAATTTTCTCCTGCTTGTTAAAGATTAGGTAGCCAGGATATTTGTTTGGGGGCAATTTTCTATTACTATTCAGAAACAGAACTATATTATTGGGCATGGAAAACTCTGATTAGTGTTTCTGAGAATTATTATAGCACAGCAAGAGAGGGAAGCAGTCCAAAGTGCTAAAGGTTAAAAGCAATTTATAAAAACTAGGAAAAGATCTTGCTTGTTAAAAAAAAAAAAAGTAGGAAATACATGTTTCTTAAAATAATTAAAATTGTCTAGGTGATAATCTTAACTATAATTTTCATGAAAATATTTTGGCAGAGGATGAAGACTTAAAATGAAAGAAGGCCTATATAAATAATTTATTATTTTATAACACCCAAATTCATATCAAGGCACTTTTTAGCTAACCCAAAAAAAAGTAAAGTAAACTTTCACATAATAATCGTACAAAGAGTTTCCACATATGGTTCCAAAAACTTTTAAAAAATATAACTCTGGGGAAATAATCATTTTATGAAAAGAAATATATTTAGAATTTTACTAGAGACACATAGAATCAAATCAAACTTAGTACATATAATCTTGTGATAATCAAATATACATTTTGCATTCATGAAGTTTAGAAAGAAAAACTATGGGTATTGTATGTGTGTGGTTTTCTTTAAACAACTCTAACATCCAAATGGTCAAACTGTTGGACTGATTCATGTTAGATAAAACAGATGGGATTCTCAGATCGTGCACCATTCAGCCGTTTGATGGAATTCGCGCCATTCTGACCAGTGAGCCCAGATGGCGCTTAAATCTGTCACTCTTTAACGACCCTACTGTTTTTTAAAAATATTTTTATATTTGAGCAGATTCAGTTAATCTGGGAGATTAATCATTTCCAAAATATGTCTGGGAAGGGATTTACTGAGATGTAGTAAAAGAGGATTTCATTTCAGAGGAATGAAAAGGTCTCCCAAACACGGGTTTATCTAATAGAATGAATATAGGCAGGAAGGACCTGGAAGACCTTGGGCTTTGGAATATTTTACAGGGCAGCAAGGCCACAAACCCCACATTGAGAGCAGCAGTAGTGGGGATGGGGTTAAGGGAAGAGGGGACGAGCATTAGGGAAGGGTCAGGTTGGGAGGGGTGGAGATAAATACTAGCATCTCCCAGAGAAGCTTTTGCCATTGCCAAGGTTAGAACCAGCAAAGAACAGTGTGTGACTCTGACCCAGAGCTGAGTGGCTTTTAGCAGTCTGATCCATCTGCCCCCTGGATTGGAGTGACTGGTGGGCAGTCTCCTGGACCCCTGAGATCAGGTCCAACATGATAAACCTCTCTGAAATAGTTTTAGAAAGGACCTCTTCTTGCCAGAACTTTCATAAATCTCATAGGGATTTTCCCTGAAGATTTTCTTCTTCTTTATTCATTATTTTGAATCAGTCTAATGACAATGCTTCAGTGATTTGGGACAAGAGATGCTGGCCAGTTCCTCCCTCCAAAATCTCTTACCTTGGATACATTTGTACAGTTGCCTGGAATCGCTTTCTATTCCTGCTGGGGCAGGAAAGGGAAAAATGAATGGTTTTTCATTATGCAGGCTCAGTTTTTTCTACATTTTAATCAGATGTAGCAAGGGTCAAAATATGTTGCAGAATTTATACCATTAATGTGAAAATTTTCACTGCCCCCAAAAGCCAACTGAGATGGGCAAAACCACCCATATTAACAAAATGTAAAATGCCCTACTGTCTTTAAGGATGTTCTCAGTGCTGTTGGGCTGTTCTGCGGTAATAGTTTTCCTGTGTGTCATGTGGGGCTGCTATCCCGAGTATCCTGTGGAAAGCAAGCTGTTGAATGTCCCTGTTGAGTGTGGCAGAGCACTGGGGCATGGAGGTCCAAAATGTGCCCATCAGAGTGTCTGCACACTGAAGACATTTTAGAAACCTAAAAACCTTAGAGAGTTTTTCCCCCTAAATTAAACAAGCATCACAAAGTGAGCGGAGAATCAAGGTGTGTTGGGCGGTTCTTTCTGTTGCTTTAGAGCTATGGGAGTCTCAGAGATTCATGGTCTCTCAGAAATCACTGCTGTGCTAGAACATGGTGGATGACTCTCCTAACTAACCCCTCTCCCTCGTAAAGGGCATAGTCAGCCTCCACAGTAACCCCACATCTGTGGGGAAGAGGATCTGTATATTTTGAACAGAGTGGAAGAATATTTAGCATGTTATGTGTTGTGTTCATCTTAAATCTCCTGTAAATGCTCAACCAGGTTTCACATCTTTCCCTCCCTCCCCCACCCAAACACAAAAACACACACTGATGATGGAAAAGATTGCAGTACATTCCTGATTAAAGGATATTGCTTTTGATAGACACTAAACTATGGCTGGAGGAGTAGAGACGCTGTCCTTCATCCAATTCTGTAAAATGTTTTCAGGAGTCAGAAGTAATCAGTGGGTGCGTGTGTGTGTATGTGTATTTTTACCTCAATATCCTAGGTAGTCTTTGGGTGTTTACAGTGTAAAACTGAACATTGTAGGGAATTAATGCAATTAGTGAAGCTTGTATTCAGTTTGATGAAGTCATATAATAGAGATGATATTATCTAAAAAGCTAATTTATCCTTTTTTACTAGATTAGATATTAATAACAGTTGAAATAAACATTCACTCTGAAATTCTACTGTTCAGCTGATTCTGCATTCATCTGATTTCCTTGGAAGAGTAAAATATTCCTAATATTCAGTTGGCTAACAGTCTATTTTAGAATAAAAGGGTAAACATATTTGAAGACTCCTGTGTTCATCTGGGAAATAAAGCTTTTGCCCATCATTTTTCATTAATGCTTGTAAGCAATTAAGTATGAAAAGATGAGGAGCAAGAATAAAACTTCACCTTTAATAAAATTTTGGCCATTTGGACAAGACAAATGTGTTTTGGTAGGTGGGAGACTGTTGGTGGAGAACTAGCCCTCTTTGCTTCCTGTGTCTGGGCCCCTTCTTTGGGCACTGAGGCTGGCACAGCAATTCCTGCCAGGCTTCCAGAGATGCCCTTGGGGTTGGCCTGGCTCTGGCCAAAGTGCTGGAGCCAATCCAGGAAATAGGATTAAGGGATAAAACCCAGTCAGAGGTCATGGTCAGTCAAATCAAGGTATTCATCCAGATGACAAGTTGGAGGGGCAGAAGCCAGGCTGGAAGCACCCAGAGACTCCAGGGCAGGGTGAATTGGTTCAGGACCAGGAGGCAGGAGGCACAGCCAGGTGTTGCCAGCAAGCAGGCAGAACCCTGTGTTCTTTTTTCAGGAGGGCCTCAGCTTTGAGTGAGGAGAGAGGCATTAAGAGCATTAAGATACTGTGAAGATAATTACATGAAATCTTGAATAGAGAGTGAGATCTTGTTGGTTTGTACAGGTTAGTGTGATGCCCTGAGTAATTTCGGCAGAGAACAAAAAAGTATTTACAAAATCCCTTGAGAGACTGGAGAGAAAGGAGGAAATATTAAACTTCCTCACCTGCAGAATTCCTATGTTCTTGCAGGCATTGTGGACAACTAATTTAATAGGCTGAACCTTCGAGCTTGAGGCTCACCTCTATGAAACTTACTCCTGCAAAAGAGAAGCTAAGCCTACTTATAATTATTCCTAAGAATCACCCCAGAGAACCTCTTTTGTTGCTCAGATATGGCCTCTCTCTCGAAGCCAACTCAGCAGGTGAATCCACTGCCCTCCCCCTACATGAGACATGACTCCCAGGGGTGTAGATCTCCCTGGCAATGAGGGACATGACTCCTGGGGATGAGCCTGGATCTAGCATTATGGGAATGAGAATGCCTTCTTGTCCAAAAGGGGAAAGAAAAAATGAGACAAAATAAAGTTCCAGTGACTAAGAGATTTCAAATAGAGTCAAGAGATTATTCTGCAAATTATTCTTACACATTATAGAGATATCCCTTTTAACTTTTTAATGTATTAGAATAGCTAGAAGAAAATGCCTGAAACTGTTGAATGGTATTCCAGTAGCCTTGATTCTTCAAGACATTATGTAACTATATAGATTTTACAGTGTCACTGTGTAGTTGTGTAAACCTTGTGGCTGATGCCCCCTTTATCCAGCATATGGACAGATGAATTAAAAAATAAGAATGAAAAAATAAATAAATAATGGGGGGGTATGGGGGTAAAAAAATTGGGTAGTGTGCAATACTAGTGGTCAGTGAGAGGGATGGATAAAGGGTATGGGATGTATGGGGTTTTTCTTTTTATTTCTTTTTCTGGAGTGATGTAAATGTTCTAAAAATGATATGATATTATGAGCCATTGATTGTATACTTTGAATGGATTGTGTGTGTGTGAAGATATCTCAATAAAAATATGTGTTTTTAAAAAGATACTGTGAAGAGCATGTGGGTTGTCCTCCTTTCCTTTTAGTCTTCTCTAGGCATTTGCAAAAGTTCACAAGGTACTTTTTACAATATCCTTTAAGACTCAGCAAAAAAGTCATAAACCTTGAAAAAGTTGGGTATCCCCAGGGACCCCAGTTATCTAAATTGGAAATGTAAAGTTGGGTGGTGGCTTTTCAAGTCATTGTTTCTTCACCTTTGAATAATTTCCTAATTCCCTGAAAGCCTACCTTCAATTACATGAATATTGTAAAGCTTCTGTTCCAGTCCCCATAAAGATTCCTATTTTTAGCTTTTAAGAGCTGTTACTTACAAGCTAAAATATTCTGTACTCCACTCAGTACACATCTCATGGTTAGAGATGAGTTCCAGGAACTCGAGACAAGTTTGAACTTAGTCAATTTGTTCTATTTCATTATAGGCAGCTTTTCTAATTCTATAATTTAATTTTAGTGTAAGTCCTATTAGAAATTTCCATGAATGTAAATGATTCTCAAAAAGTTTCCCCTATCCAAATTATCTTATCTGGAATTTCCCTTTGCAATTATTATTTCCTGAAACATAACTTATTTGCACTTCCGGACACATGCTCTGAAAACAAGCATCTATCAGCCTGCCACTCTTAATGGGATTTAGAAATCTGTGCCCTGTCTGCACTTTATTTCTACTGTTCAAATAAAAAACAGGGAAGTTTGAATATTTCACATTTGTGAAAATTTCTATGTTACTGATTTTTTAGGAATTATGTATTTGGGAAGGGAGCAAAACAACAGCTGGTTAATTATGAAATTAAACCCACTAATTTCAGCCAAACCATGGTTACTTTTTAACATTCAACCTTGTACCACCCATGGGAACGTAGTATGTCTCTCCTCCCTGAGGTTACTGAGCCATTAAAATCTCAGTGTTTTCAATGTGCTTCACCTTTTTCTTGCTTCCTAAATACGTTCTTCAAATAACAAGCCAGAGAATCAGATCATGTCACTTCTCTGCCTATAAGCTTCCAAAGTTTCTCATTGAACTTAGAATGAAATTCACACTCCTTACCGTGGCTGACAAGGCCCTGCGGTTCTGGCTCCTGTGGGCCCCTCAACTTATTATTCCATTCTCCCCCTTTCTCACACCCCTTAAGTCAGATAGGCCTCCAACTGTTAGCTCCCCTAATATGCAGCAAGCTGTCTCCTACCTCAGGATCTCTGCACTTGCAGGTCTCTCTTCCCTTTTGTTAGGACAAGGCTCCTTTTCATCCTTGAGGCCAAATGCCTTCCCACCATACTAGTTTTAGTACCCTTCCCCCACCCCCCATTATTCCCTATCACAGCATTCTATTTCTTTCCTTCATGGCATGCATCACAATCTGTAAATTTTCTTGTTGATGTATTTGTTTTCTCAGATAATGTTTGTCTCCCAGTGCAATATAAACTCCCCGAGACCAGGGACCACATCCGTCTTATTCCGCCAGAGTACTCTGATAGAACAAGACAGATCTATTTGAGTTAGCAAAATACCATTTGAATATTTGATTTAGCAAAATACCCAGCACATAATATGTGCTCAATAAATATTTATCTGGTGATGGAATAAATGAAAAGGCTTACACTGCTCTGTTCTACCTTAGGTTGGGATCCTGTGCCCCATCTCACTTCAAGGCACTCACCTCATAGAGCTGGCGCTGGGAACTGTAGGGAGAGATCCAAAAATTGTGTCATGTGGTGTAACTCAATATGGCACTATCTGGCCCAAGAAAAAAATACTATTTTCTTTTGAATAATTTGCTATTGCTTTAATGTGTATTGGGGGAAATGTAATTAACACTGCAAATCCAGAATTTCATGGGGAATATTGCTGAGACAAGGCTAAGAAGTATGTCAATGTTAAAGGTGAATTGATTTAAATAAAACAATGTAAATAATAGCACAGGTGGTATGTGGATATGGCAGATACTATGAAGTGTGGTAAGTAACTGAAGTGTACAAATTCTGGAATAATAGATGTTGTTGGAAACATAGGTAGGAGCCAGTTGTGAATGCTTTGGAATACCAAGCCAAGGAATTAGAACAGAGAAGAGAAGAATAATTGCAAGTTTTAAATCAAGGGAGTAACATGATTGCGTTTTGAGAAGAATAATCCATAACAGTGGGCAAGGTAGATTTTAAGGGCTTGTTGGAACCAAGGGAAAGACTGGATGCAGAAAAGCTAAAGTTGGGAAATTACTGCAAAAATTCTGTTGAGAGGTGAAAGAGATCCAAACTTATAATGGGGGAGGGACAGAGGAGAAAACACTCCAACCCCCAACTCCCCTTCTGCCTGGATATGTTGCCCCACTCACACTCTTCACCCTGGTGACTCTCCTGATCTTACCTTTAGCACATAGCACTCGCACCGCCTTTCAGGCACGGACTCAGCTTTGTAAGGCTCTGCTCTAAATTGGAGCCTACTTGAAGCCAAAGACCACATCTTCTTGGTTTTTTAATTTAATTTAACTTAATTATTTTATTTTTATTTATTTTATTTTATTTTCAGTGCCTAATAGAATATCTGGCACATAGCTGATACTCATTGGACATTTCTGAATAAATGAATCAAACATGAAAACAAATTTGTTATGCAACTTATAGTGATTTGTATTATGACCTGAAAGCCACATGCACATTATTTAGCTTCCTCGTTTTAATTTGGTGACAGGGTATTGTAATGGTTAAGAGTAGAGGCCTTGAAGTCATACATATCTGAATAAGAAGCCTGTCACCATATTTGTTCTGTGACACCAAGCAAGTTATTTGATTTTTCTGTGTCTCCATTCCGCAACTGGAAAATGAAAATACCATTATAATGATCAAATGAAACCATACATCTAAACTGCTTAGATCACTGCCTACCTAATTGCTTAGATAATTAGAACACAGTCATATAACTATTAATCAGAACTTATTATAATTGGTATTGATAGCAATAATAATGGAAATCATTTGATAAATTTAGATTTTAGGTATAAAGTTTACTGATAATAAGAGACACATTTGGGCTTGAGATGATAAGCAGTTTTGTTCTACTCAATCCTTCACATTCTATAGGATTACTCATCTTTTAAAAATATTTGTGTCTTAAGATGAAACTTCTGTACAACCACTAATGATTGGTGAAAGTTCTGTACAACTTTTTCTGAAAAGTGTATTATAAAGAATCGTATTGAATATATTAAGAGTTTTCTATTGAGCTAGTGCAGAACTCAAATATGTTCATGTATAGGCCAGTTTACCCAGTATAAATTACAGAAGTTCCTGAGCAGTCTGGGCAAATTTGAACTCTCCTCCTTTACTTAGTACTGACATGTGACGTGAACTTTCCATAATTAAAAAGAGAGAGAGAGAGTTACTGAGATGCAAGCCCTCCTGAAGGTCCAGAGGTATAAATTATAATTGATTATTAATGCTTGCATTTTTAATATTGCCTCTAAGCACCACAGATACTAGCTACAGTGGAGAACACAGGAATGGTGAGATCATTTTCTTTGGCCTTGTCTCCTCTGAGGCATGCACTAAAATCCTACCAGGTGATTCTTGCATGGTAAATTTGCTTCAGGTCATTTAGAAGACATTTAGCTCTTTAATATATTATTTAATTTAATATTATTATTATAGCCATTACTGTTCTCATCTTAAAGTATTTTTCAAGGAAAAACAGATACACAGTAGATGACTACTTTAAACCTTTTTCTATGAGAATTTCATTAGTCTTAATTAGAAAACTCCGTAACAATAAGTTTTTTAAAGTGTATATAATTTTCTGTTTAGAGTATGGCAGTGCAGCTACAGTCTCATTGGAAAATTTCATATAACATTTCTAAAATGGAAAATTGTGAATGAGATAAATCTGTTTCTATTGTTTCCAAGTTCAGCAATGCAAGGGCATTTCACTTTCAAGAAGACAATGTGTCATATTTAAGATGGGCAAGTCATTTAGGTCATTTTAACTTTCGAGCTTTTGTAGCACGGGTTATTTTCAGAATCCCCTCCCTGTTTAAAGCCCAACTCCATATGTTACTGCAGGTAAGAGTACCACTATAGAACTCTGAACATATTGAAGAGATTTGGTTCTAATGGAAATCTCCTAAAATCTGCTCTTTTTTTCCTATTCCAAATATTGATACTTAAGCTTTAGGGAAATCTAGAGCACATTTTCCTCCTTTACTTGAGAAATTTCAATTATGTCTTTAAACATCAACAGTTTCATGGTAAGAACCAAGTTGAGAGTCTCTGCTCTGTTCCACCTAGTGTATTCAGGGCTATAATAAATATTAAACAGCAGCAATAACTCTCTCAATTTTCTCCACTGTTCATTTTGTATAAAAATCTGGGTGACTTAATTTTATTATGCCCTAACCCATTAAGTCACCATTACAGATGTTGGCAGGTGATGAATCCAGGGGAATTTTCAGAGCTCATTCATTCATGAAACAAATATGTTCTAGGCACTAGAGATACATCAGTGAACAGAACAAAGATGCCTGCCTCCTGGAGCTTGCATGGTAGCAGGGAGAGTCTGGCTATTAGCAACAAAGATAATAAATAAGCAAATAAAGTAGAATTTTAGAAATTGGTAAATGTGATAGTGAAATAACAGAGCAAAGAAAATGGAAGAGGGATTGCAGTTTGCAATTTTAAATAGAATGGTAAAGATAAACTTCTTTGAGAAGGTGAAATTTGAGCAAAGTCTTGAAGGAAGGGAGGGACTAAGCATGCTCTGGAAAGAGGAAAGGGCCTTGTGTCCAAGAATATCCAGGAGGCCTGTGGGCTATTGTGTGAAAGATGGCTCCAAAGCCATAGGAGATAAGATTACAGAGAGGTCATATGGGCTAAATCACTAAGGATTTTGGCTTTTATTCTGAGTGAAATGGTGAGCCATCACACAATTTTGAGCAAAGGAGAGACATTACCTGACTCATATTTTAAATGGACCATTTGGATGCTGTGTTGAAAATAGACTGTAAGGGTCACAGGAGACCAGTCAGGAGGGAGTTATGGTGATCCAGGTAAGTAATTACCATACTCACCTGGTGAGTCACCAGGTGATGACTGGTGGCTCAAACCAGGGTAGAAAGTAGTTAGATGTATCTTGGATGTTTACTGAGACAGAACAAACAAGATTTCCTCGTGGATTGAATGTTTCTCAGTTGAAAGAAAAAGAAAAGTCAAGAGTGACTGTCAACGTTAATGGAATGAATAATCTGAGGGAAAGAGTTGACCTCAACTGGGATGGAGAGGCTATGGAAGAAGCAGAGTTTTGAGGGAGGAAAGTTCAGGGGTTCAGCATTAGATATGTTGAATTTGAGATACCTATTAGAAGTTTACGTGGATATGTTAAGTAGGCAGTTGAATATAGGATCCTGGCATGTGGGAGAGAAGTCTGGACTGGAGACCTTCATTTGGAAGCTGATGGCAGAGAGATGGTGTTTAAAGCAATGAGACTGGGTGGGGTCACTAAGGGAGTAAGTATACCATTATGGACCAAGGGCTGACTGTGGGTCATTCAAATCTTAAGGAATGGTGAGGAGATAGTGGGTGTAGAACCAGTAAAGGAGACCAAGAAGGAGTGAACAATAAAGTAGGATAATAACTGTCTAAGTTTGCCAGGCTGCTATGACAAATATCACACAATGGATTCACTCAACAACAGGAATTTATTGTTTCATGGTTTCGGAGACTAGAAGGCACGCTTCTTCCCAAAGTTCATAGCATTCTAGTGCTGTCTTGCCACAATTCTTGGAGTTCCTTGGGTTTCCTATTCATTGAGCTGGTGCCAAATTCAAATATGATGCTTCACATCATATGGTAATATCCTCTAATTCCTTTTTTGGTTCCAGCTGACTTCCAGCTAATGGCTCCTTCCTGTGCTTTTTCTTTATAAAGCCCCCAATAATCCAGATTAAGACCCACCCTGGTTCAGTTGGCCACATTTTAACTAAAAATAACATCTTCTCAAAATCCCCTTGGGGGAATGGCGAGAAAGGGGGAAAATTCAACTTCCCCAAATGGAGAATTGTTGATATTCTCACAAGCAGTGGAGACAAACAAAGCAATAGGCTGAGCCCTCAATCTTGGGGTTTGTTCATATGAAGTTTAACCCCGCATAGGATAGGCTAAGCCTACTTAAAATTAGGCCTAAGAGTCACCCCCAGAGGACCTCTTTTGTGACTCAGATGTGGCCTCTCTCTCTCAACCAACATGACAAGCAAATTCACTGCCCTCCCCCCTCTACATGGAACATGAGTCCCTGGGGTGTAAACCTTCCTGGTAACATGGGGCAGAAATCCTAGAATGAGCTGGGACTCAGCATCAAGGGATTGAGGAAACCTTCTCAACCAATAGGGGGAAGAGAGAAATGAGACAAAATAAAGTGTCAGTGGCTGAAAGATTCCAAACAAAGTTGAGAGGCTATCCTGGAGGTTATTCTTAACCATTATATAAATATTCCCTTTTTAGTTAAGGTATATTGGAGATGCTGGAGGGAACTGCCTGAAAATGTAGAGCTGTGCTCCAGTATCCATGTTTCTTGAAGATGATTATATGATATAGCTTTAACAATGTGACTGTGATTATGAAAACCTTGTCTCTGATGCTCCTTTTATCTACCTTATTGACAGATGAGTAAAACATATGGATTAAAAATAAATAAATAATAGGGCAGCAAATGTTAAAATAAATGTAGTAGATTGAAATGCTAGTCATCAATGAAAGGGAGGGTTAAGGGGTATGGTATGTATGAATTTTTCTATTTTCTTTTTATTTCTTTTTCTGAATTGATTCAAATGTTGTAAGAAATGATCATGATGATGAATATACAACTATGTAATAATATTGTGAGTTATTGATTATATATCAAGAGTGGAGTGTGATTATATTTAATAAATAAATAAATAATTTTTAAAAACTGACAAAAAAGGAATGAAATGATCATATGGTAAGAATGTGGATGTTTGTATGTTGTTATGTTTAATAAAAAAAAAGAAAAGAAAAAAAATGGACGATTTATAGTGGGTCTCACCCATAGAGATGTGAATTAAGATTTAGAACATATGTTTATCGAGTACATAATTTCAACCTACTATAATAACCAAGAAGTATGTGTTCTGGAAGCCAAGTGAAAACAGTCTATCAAGATGGAGGAGTAGTAATTATGCCAAATGTTGATGATGGGTCAAGTAATAAGAAAGAAAAGATGGCTACTAGATTTAACAACATAGAGGTCATTGGTGACCTTGACCAGAACAGATTTGGTAGAGGTATGGGTTTTTCCTAATTTCCTTGCTCGTCAGGGAAGGGTAAAGTTTAAAGAAAACCGAATCAGAAGGACTCATCAGTCTTTATGGTTAATCCTGCATTTTTTACTGTAATACACATAAAGGGAACCAGAACTCTTGTATTACAGGATGTAAATGATTGCTACTGTGTGTGTTAAACAGTTTTATTGATGTATAACTTACATACCATAAAATACACTTGTTTAAAGTGTACAATTCATTGGTTTTTAGTCTGTTCACAGAGTTGTGAACCATCACCACTGTCAATTTTAGAACATTTTCATCACTCTGAAAAGAAACCCCATTTTCCCCTAGTCCCTGAAGCCCTAGTCAATCATCAGTCTACCTGCTGTCTCTATGAACTTGGCTATTCTGGATGTTCTATATAAATGGAATCATACAATATGTGAATATGCGGCCTATTGTGTCTGGTTTCTTAGCACAATGTTCAAAAGATCTATGTATGCTGTCCCATGAATCAGAACTTCATTCCTTTTTATTGCTGGATAATATTCCATTGTATGGATATTCCACATTTTATTTATCCATTCATCAGTCAATGGACATTTGGGTTGTTGCCACATTTTGGCTATTGTGAATAATGCTGCTATGAAGATTCATGTACATGTTCTTAGGTAGACTTATGTTTTCATTTCTTTGGGGTATATCTCTAGGGATTGAATTGGATTTTTACTTTCTTGAAAACACTCTCAAATGGCTTATATCAATATTGCCATAATTTCAAGACAAAAGTGAGGCAAAGGTGAAAAGTAGAACCTAGAACACAAGTTGTCTTTCTCAGGTTCCCAGGTTCCTTGAGAAATTTCAGCTGTAGTTACTATGAGTATTGACTTCAGTGTTAAATGAGTGGCTGTTTATCTTTTTTCTGTTTCTGGAGATAATGCAATAGTAAGCCACATCAAAAGGGGCAGAGAATGAGGCAAAGAAACCACCTACATCGGCTTATTGAAAATTAATGTTAGTTCAGAATCCAGGTCATTGTTCACTTTTAGCTGCATAGAAATCTTCAAGTAGATTTCCTTACAACCTCTTCAAAATAAGGGTGCCAGAAATGGCTGCCAAATACATTGACTTAGAGAAAGAAAAAAAAGACTCGTAATTGCCTGTCACTCTTTGGATATACTTCTGGGGAACACCAATTAAAAGCCTCTAACATGTGGCTTTTTCAGCAGAATTATATTAATACAAAAGTAGTTTTATCAAATATGAGTCTATGTGTGTCTGTGTGTGCATGTGTTTGTGTATTAAATGTTTCCATAATGAGTTCCCAAGTGCTTTTTTGGCCATGGTTATTAAAGCTTGCGTGTTTGTAATTTATTTGGCAAAATGCCCTCGGTGAAGAAAGGATATAGTGTTCTCTTGGTTCTTTGCCCAAAGTAATTTTGGAGAAGTCTGCAACTGTATTTAGTTTATGTCATTCATTGGAGACAAGTCATTGCAATTACATTTGATCACAATCAGTTTACAGTTGTTTTATCATGTTTTCATGCTGAATATCTACTCAGACATCATAGCGAAACTTAATGGCTACTGTTTTATTTGTACATAAAATGTTTTATAGCCTTTTTTTTGCAATACACATCAGGTTTCAATCATCACTGCTCCATAGCAAGAGGAAAACGAAGGATAAGGAACCATCAAAAATCCTTAACTACATAAAATTTTATTTCAGGTCACCTTGCCATAAAAGATATTGAATATATTTTGTGGCTTTTTCTCCTGACACGTTAACCATTGTAGAAAGGTTACAATATTTGCAGGAAACCATATGAAATGTGGAACTTAATTCACCTAAGATGGTTTACATTTGCATTAAATTTCCAGTGGAAATGAGTATACCAAAATTTTTAATGGCTCTTGGATGATTCAGAGTACAAGGTAGCATATTGATATTCTTGGGATTTAAAAGCAGGTGATCTTCTTAACTGTCAGACTGAACATTTTATTATTCAGAAAGTCCACTGTAACATCTGCACTGTGTGGCAAAGTTACATTACAGGATGTTATTTTACAGCCTCCAAATGCTGTAGGCCCTTATGCATCAGCCATTCTGTGATTTGCAAATTGTGGAAGCCTTGATTCACCAGTGAATTTGGGTGAATGCGCTAGTTATCTCTTAAGGTCAATTCTTACCATTTCTTATTTTTCCCAAAAGTTTGGTCCAGAGCCCTACTGAAAACTGCTCTTGGTCTATACATTTGAGTCTACATTGCTGAAGAAGCTCCTGTTAGAAAAGTGTAATTAATGGGAAACTTTGGCATCCAGCTGAGAAAATTAGTTTGCATCAAAAAAGGCAAGATAGAAAGGATTAAAGAAATTTTAGTCCTAATCTAATTAACACCAATTAAAAGATGCATATTAATTTGCACCAGCAAATTGTTAATTATGCACCAGTTGCCTTTCCTATGACCAAACTAAAATTAGGAAAGTATTATTATCTTTCTTGTTTTAGGAGACTTACATAGAGGGTTGTTACAATCATCTTTTGTATAATTAATGTAAAGGTAGGAGGTAAGAGTTGGTGTGAAATATTTCACTCTTCTGATATTTTAATTCAGGTTACCATTTTAAAATTCAGAAGCACAGGATATTTCTCTGGGCATTCAATTTACTTACCAAACATTTATTGAGTGCCTACTAAGTACCCTCAAGAACATATGCAGCATTAAAATGTATTAGCTGTTTGTATTTCTGATACTGCTCCTTTTTTTTTAATCTATATGATATAGCCAATTAAATCCATACATGTTATAAAAGGAGAATTGAACCCTTTAGTCCTCAAGAAATGCTTGTTCATGCCCAGAGCTCCTCTGAAGTGAAGTTTCCCTTTAGGGTGTTCAGCTTAGGTCTTCTTTTTGGGGGGATCTCTATTTCTGTTTACCAGAGCATTACTCAGATGTCCATTGTGCTGGGACTTTCTTTTTCATTTGAATCTGAGTAACTTGGTGATCTGAGTAATTGTGTAGAAAGTGGTGAAGTGCAGACCTGTTACAGCTGCAAATGATACATTCATCCAAATGTCATATAATAAGTGACCATACTCCATCTTATATATAAACCATATTTCTTCTCTGTGCAAAGCCACTCTATGGCAGGAGTTTGGGTAGGATGTATTCTAGTGGAATGTGTGCTGGAAATGGGAAAAAACAACCAACCAACTATCTATGGATACCTATAGCCATGAATTGTACACAGAGCTGCTTTCATATTTCCAGATGCATACTTTTACATTTCACTCAAAGAAAATGTTGGCCAACTATTTCCTAGTAAGAGAAACAACATTCTAAAGAGCAATGTATATTATCATATTAATGCATATGTTTAGGATTTAAATAGCAAATTTAAATGACAATGTTTTATTTTTGGAATGATAGTTTATATAAAAATTTAGGATACTCAATTTGTATTTGTGCTTGATACTTTTGCATTCATAAGTGTGGCTGAAAACATTCATAAGTAAGGAGCTTTTTACTGGCTGGTGTTTTCATGGGCAATGCCAGTTTGAAGTTGACCCACTATTGAGGAGAATCTCAGTATGGCAATGCCTCCACAATAAAGGCAACAAACCACAAAGGCTTTCTTTCAATCCTCTTCCTTCACACCTTTCCAGGATAATATCTGATAATATCCATCTTAGACTCCTAGAATACTCTTTGTACTTCTCTGGGCTCAGGCCTCCAGGATTTTAGAAATATAATGCACCCTTCCATAAAAGGATATTCCCACTTCATAGAATCTACTATAAACTTTTGATAAATCATGTTAGAAGGTAAATTAACTTAGCTTGACAAAATGACATTGGTAATCAAGAAACGAATCCCATTTACAATCACAACTAAAAGAATAAAATACCTAGGAATAAATTTAACTAAAGAGACAAAAAACCTATATAAAGAAAACTACAAAAAACTGCTAAAAGAAGTCACAGAAGACCTAAATAGAGGGAAGGGCATACCGTGTTCCTGGATTGGAAGACTAAATATAATTAAGATGTCAATCCTACCTAAATTGATCTACAGATTCAATGCAATACCAATCAAAATCCCAACAACTTATTTTTCAGAAATTGAAAAACCAATAAGCAAATTTATCTGGAAGGGCAGGGTGCCCCGAATTGCTAAAAACATCTTGAGGAAAAAAAATGAAGCCGGAGGTCTCGCGCTGCCGGACTTTAAGGCATATTATAAAGCCACAGTGGTCAAAACAGCATGGTAATGGCATAAAGATAGATATATCGACCAATGGAATCGAATAGAGTGCTCAGATATAGACCCTCTCATCTATGGACATTTGCTCTTTGATAAGGCAGTCAAGCCAACTCACCTGGGACAGAACAGTCTCTTCAATAAATGGTGCCTAGAGAACTGGATATCCATATGCAAAAGAATGAAAGAAGACCCATCTCTCACACCCTATACAAAAGTTAACTCAAAATGGATCAAAGATCTAAACATTAGGTCTAAGACCATAAAACAGTTAGAGGAAAATGTTGGGAGATATCTTATGAATCTTACAACTGGAGGCGCTTTTATGGACCTTAAACCTAAAGCAAGAGCACTGAAGAAGGAAATAAATAAATGGGAGCTCCTCAAAATTAAACACTTTTGTGCATCAAAAAACTTCATCAAGAAAGTAGAAAGACAGCCTACACAATGGGAGATAATATTTGGAAATGACATATCAGATAAAGGTCTAGTATCCAGAATTTATAAAGAGATTGTTCAACTCAACAACAAAAAGACAGCCAACCCAATTACAAAATGGGAAAAAGACTTGAACAGACACCTACCAGAAGAGGAAATACAAATGGCCAAAAGGCACATGAAGAGATGCTCAATGTCCCTGGCCATTAGAGAAATGCAAATCAAAACCACAATGAGATATCATCTCACACCCACCAGAATGGCCATTATCAACAAAACAGAAAATGACAAGTGCTGGAGAGGATGCGGAGAAAGAGGCACACTTATCCACTGTTGGTAGGAATGTCAAAGGGTGCAACCACTGTGAAAGGCAGTTTGGCGGTTCCTCAAAAAGCTGAATATAGAATTGCCATACAACCCAGCAATACCATTGCTAGGTATCTACTCAAAGGACTTGAGGGCAAAGACACAAACGGACATTTGCACACCAATGTTTATAGCAGCGTTATTTACAATTGCAAAGAGATGGAAACAGCCAAAATGTCCATCAACAGAAGAATGGCTAAACAAACTGTGGTATATACATACGATGGAATATTATGCAGCTTTAAGACAAGATAAACTTAAGAAGCATGTAATAACATGGATGGACCTAGAGAACATTATGCTGAGTGAGTCCAGCCAAAAACTAAAGGACAAATACTGTATGGTCCCACTGATGTGAACGGACATTCGAGAATAAACTTGGAATATGTCATTGGTAACAGAGTCCAGCAGAAGCTAGAAACAGGGTAAGATAATGGGTAATTGGAGCTGAAGGGATACAGACTGTGCAACAGGACTAGATACAAAAACTCAAAAATGGACAGCACAATAATACCTGAGTGTAAAGTAATCATGTTAAAACACTGAATGAAGCTGCATCTGAGCTATAGGTTTTTTTTGTTTTGTTTTGTTTTTACTATTATTATTACTTTTATTTCTTTTCTCTATATTAACATTCTATATCTTTTTCTGTTATGTTGCTAGTTCCTCTAAACCGATGCAAATGTACTAAGAAACGATGATCATGCATCTATGTGATGATGTTAAGAATTACTGATTGCATATGTAGAATGGTATGATTTCTAAATGTTGGGTTAATTATTTTTTTTCCGTTAATTAATAAAAAAAAAAAATGGCAGTGGTAAGGTTAGGATAGCAGAGTTGCCTGGCTGATGTTCCTGATGCTTTGAAATAAAAGAGCAATAGCTAAACTGACCAAGGCTAATAAAGAGTAATTTTACCAAAGGTGTCCAAAAGTAGTTGACAAGGACTGGTCGGCCAACCTACCCACAACCCAAAACATATAGTTGTCACTATTAGTAGAAAAGCCTATTAATTTTATATCTAAGTAAGCTTGAGTTTTCTAATGTGCTTCCGTCATTGAATGACCAGCCAGAGTAGAATAGGAATTCTGAATTCCTATCCAGTGCTACTGCTGAGTGGTTACAGAATGTCCTCCCTCCAACTGGTAGCACATACTATGGATGGTTGCTGAAATTAGGAGTCCAGTCTGTGACCTAGAACAGACTGCTTGTGTTTCTCTTACTAGCCTTAAAACTTAGTCCCATTAGCTTCAGACTCCAACCAAATAATCAAATAGCCTAGTTCATATAACTTTCATAATGTTTTACTGTGACCGCCTATCCTACATCCCATTAAAAGAAGAAAAAAAAATTAGATTTGTTTTATTAATTTGAATAATCGTCTTGTGATTGTTTTGGCCCAGAGCCATAGCACCATCAGATTATGAAAGGATTCATTTGTCTATGAACAGTCTTTAGAAAGGAAGTAGGATTACAACTTACTGAGACTAAAGAGGCATGAAAACTAAATGCAATGAGTGATCCAGGATGGGATCTTGGGCCAGAAAAAAAAAAATATATATATATATATATATCATAAAGGACATTATTGGAGCACTTGGTGAAATTTGCATATGATCTATAGAATACATAATGGTATTATATCAGTATAATATTTCTTGGTCTTAACAACGGTAGTATAATTGTGTAGGAGAGCATCCTTGATTTGGGGAAGTTTTTAGCGGTAAAGGGGCAAGATAAATTCAACTTACAAATAGTTCAGGAAAAAAGCAATACATGTATGTGTGCATTATGTGTATGTGTGTGTGCACCTATATATAGAGAAAGACAGAGAGGAGCTAATAAAGCAAATATGGCAAAATGTTGATAGTTGGTGAATCTGGATAAAGGATATTAGGAGTTTTTTGTGAATCTGGATAAGGGATATTAGGAGTTTTTTTGTGGTATTCTTGCAGCTTTTCCTCGTTAGTCTAAAATTATTTAAAAATTTAAAAATTATAAATAGAAATGCTGAAATCCCCAACAGGAGTAAACCTCCTTCACATGATTCTGGAGGGAAGACGGAAATTTTATTATGACAGAGATTCTCAGGCAAACGCTGCCACTGCATCACATGCAGAGGGATCACTCTTATTAAAACTCAGCCCATCAAAATGGAGTCTTAGGATGGATAACTACTAGGGCAGATTGGTTATATTCAACAGTTTAATGTATTTCTTCAGAATCTACCAACTGGACTATGGAGCAAACTAAATTATCCCCTCAGAGACTACAAATAACAAGAGAAAATGTTCCCAAGTCCACTTATTTCTCATGCATACCACCCCTATAATATTGAGCCGTGGATTTAAGAAAACTAGAAGTGAATTTCACAGTATTATATGTTCCCTTTCAGACAGGACTTCACAAAGACTCTCTTTTATAAAGAAAATAACCAGCCAATAAAACAGTATTAGAATACATTATATATGTGACCAATCATTTTATAAAATCTGATGTAAGCTTCAGGCATAATTGGAGTTCTTAGCAAAATACTTTGGTTTTTAATATTTCTATGACCCTTTAAGGGGGACTTAGCAATTACTCTTAAATTTTCAAAATTGTGTATGGCGTTATAGCTGTGTGACTTCCATTAAAGCCCATAGGAGCCTTGTTGCTAAAACATCACGCAACTCATGGAAATGTGCTCCTTCTTGTGAAATTGTTAGAAGTAATGGGTATGGATATGTAGCCCAGCATTTCTGGTACATTTACGGCCTTTCTGTACTTGTTTCAAATTTTGTATACTTATATAAAAACTCAACAGTTCTATAGGAATAGTTCTATAACTATTATGTCTATTCCCAAAGGGAACATAGAAAAATATAGTTGAATTGACTAAAAAACAAGTTCTAAAATAGTTCTTCAGGTTAATCCAAATTTCCCAGATATTTATCATCTTATTTCAAAATTAATATATCATATCCTACATTTTAAAAGTATGCCTTAAAATCAAACTTAAAAAATAACATTTAATGACAAATTTTCCCTGTAATCACAAACAATTTGTTTTTTTAACAGCCTCCTGTGTTCAAACCTACAGAACTTGACTATCATATGAGCAAACCTTCACTGCTTTATATAGGAGAGGGAATCTTCTAAGTAGATAAGATTATGGACTTAAGGTTTACTGAGTCCCCTCTTTGCCAGGAATCTTACTTATATTACCCCCCTGCGTCCATATGACAGCCCTGTGATATAGCTGCTGCCATTCCTATATATATCTAAGGAAACTGAGGGTCCAAGAGGGTGTGCCTTGCTCGAACCCAAATCTGTCTCACTCCAGAGCCCAAAACCCCACCCCTACCCTGGTTCCCATTATTCTCAATTATGCTACACAGTGGTTAGACTGTGTGACAACTTCTGCCCATCCGTGTGTGGCAGACACACTGGGCCAAGAAGAGAGTAGTGGCTCAGGGAGTAGACCTTATCCTGACCCAAACTATATGGATGCTCTGTATTCTTCTACAGTAGATGTACCTTCGTTGGACAAATGCTCCCAGATTGACACGGGTTTAACATGCACAAGCAGGCAGGTCCTAGAGCATTGCAGCCAGAGCAAAGCTTAAGTACCACCTTCCTCGGTGAACCAGCTGACCTTCCAGGGGACAGGCCTGAGGAATTTTCTGGTGTAGCTAGCCCATTGGGGCAGAAACATCTTCAGAGTTCAGTGCCCAGGGTCCTTTAGGGGACACTGCAGGTCAGGGACTGAATTGGGCTCAGACATAGAGATATTTGTTTGAACACAATCATCTTCCTGCAGAGAAAGAGAGAAGGAGCAAAGGAAAGAGGGAAGGAGGTGGACCGGGAGAGAGACTCTGAATACTTTTTGAGTTAATGATTGGCTCAGTTTCAGTGGTGCTAAGTATTACTGTACATTCTTTTACTAAACTGTATTGAAATATTTCTACTCCTTATTGAATCTCTGTAAGATCTTATAGGCATTATTTTCTCCTGAACTCTCTGTTAATGCCTGGATAGTAGGTTTGAGGATAGGTTTTAAAAATGGAAAACTTGAGGTAGAATCAGTTTTTCAACATAGCATTGAACAAATAGTATCAGCTGGAAATGAGCCTTGCTACTGTAGTCAAGTGTCTCAGCTGAGGTCAGAATTGGGTACTGTCTAAGTAAAGGAATTTCAGAAGGGCAGAAGGGAATATCAGGTACAAATGGAAGGAAATAAGCCATTGGTTCCTTTAAAAAGCATCATAACCTCGATAATGAGAGACTATGAAATAGTTCTTTTTATAACATTAACTTAACTTCACGGCCATAAGAGCTCCCAGAACTTGCGGAGAGCCTGAGGGTTACACCTTCCTTGTACCGATTAGGGCCCACTGTAGCTGTCTTAATTTGCAAGACTAAGATGTAGCCTGGAGAGGCCAAGGGTCTCACTTAGTATGGAGCACTCTGTTTGGATTTCTATGGACTGGTGTTTCAGATTAAGGTGGCCATTTCAAGCCAGGCTCAGAAGTTGCAAGATGAGACATGTGACCAGTTCCTGAGTTTTATGTATCAGACCTTACAAGATATGAAGCATGAACCCTCGGAGAAGCCTGACTTGAATTAGCAATACCTTTTAAAAATGGCCCTATTGAAGAGCAGCTGCCTGGCTGGCATATCCATGGGTCAGCCTTGTGTTTGGCACACAAATGTGTTGGTAAAGAGTCTGCAAATGTATAGGATGATTTGTGGATGAGGACAAAAGAAAATGCTCTTTGGAACCTATAGCTAGTCAGCGTCAGTCTGTGGGTTGGGCATGCTTCCCCTGTAATGTGCATTTGTTTCACAGAAAATACAATTAGGATAATTCTTGTGTGTTCTCTACAGGAAGGAAGTAGTATATTGCTTGTGAATGGTAGACTAAATGAGGGAACCATTAAAGGGTTTTTAATAGACTTTTGAACCAAAAAACATAAGGGACTATAGTTATGTTTCCTTAATTGAGAAATATTTTGCAGTGTGAGAAGACTTAATCACGTTTTCATTACATACCTGGTCAGGGACCAGGCTGAATGTTTCTTTAAGCAATTTGATAAAATGCACATTAAAGACTTGTTAGTTATGTGAGAATATCTACGAAGAGCTTATTGTGTCTCCTGTGGGTGCCTGAGTATCAGATACTTGGTTTACTGTGTTGGGTTGAATGCTTCTGTTCTAATTTCTAATGAACTTTACCACCAGACTACTTGATCATGACTAAGCCCATGAACAATGCAAATGGAATTGCCCCCTGATGGTGAGGAATGGGCCCAGATGGCCCTTAAAAGGTGATAATTAGGAAATATAGCATATCTGAGTAGCTAGGAAGAGAGAAACTTGTTAAAGACAGTCAATCTGTTTGAAGCAATGGTCTTTCCCTTAATTATATGCATTTTCATTTAGAGTTGCTCTAAAGTAAAATTTTCTATTAGCTAAATGTTTTTATTAGCTAAAACCTAGAAGACACACACATGCACACACACAAACACACATATTGGTACTCTGTTTCAGATTATTTTGAAAATTCTTTCCTTCAGACATTTTTCTTTTCCAGATCTATATAACAGACTTGCTGTGTGTGTTTTAAGGGGCTGTTTTAGGTTATTTTAGCTCTTATGCTAAAACAGTGGGGGAGTGATTAAAAGTGAGGAAAATATTGCTATATATTTGTAAACTGAGCTTTTAAAATTAAAATAGTTGCAGGATATTACAGTCTGTGATTTCATGTACTGTATAAGATTGCCCTAAATGTATTGCCTTCTTGGCAGCATAATGTTCAGATTCTTCTTGAATATGTCATTAAAATAATTTAAATATGAAAAGTTGGTCTTTTAAATAATTATATTTTTTCTGAATTAGCATATTTGCATTTGCTAATGATACCATTTTTTTGGCTTTCGTTTAGTCAGAATTTTTAGTGTACGAACTTGGCATTACTATAAGAATAACAACTAAACTGAGGACGAGAAAGTGGTAACATGAAGAGAGAAGAAATACAGACAGCATATCTTTGCAGCCTCTAAGAGGAATGGAGGATGGTGAAAATGGCTGATCCTGGGAATTAATGCACAGTGCTTTTGCATAGTGCTGTAGCAGCCAGAAGGTAACTTTTTCCATATCTGTAATATAAGAAAGGAAAATTATATTCAAGTTGTAAATTATATTATTCCAAATATTTGGCAGTAATATTTTGGCAGATGAGTTGTTTTCCTGAAATTACTCTACACTGTCACTCATCCTGACAAAAACCATTTGTACAGATACATCTTTGGGACTGAGGCCAAGGTAAGACCTGCATTTTCCAGGTCTGCCCATTCTAGGTGTCCAGAGCCCCTCCGTAAGATGAGCCTTACACCCTCAGGCACTGCCCCTCCCATCCTTAGAAAGCGCATTCTGGCGGAAATACAGGGTCCCGGAATCTAGTCACTAAGTGGGTAATAAAAATTCACAAAGTATCTTCTTCTGCTCAGATGTCTCTCATGGGGTCTGACATTTTGAGCTTGTTAATTGAAAAAATGGATAAAGTTCCTTCTCAATTCGGGATTCTGTAGACACTTGCACTAAGACAGAATGTAGAGGCATCGTGGTGTCCTTCAGCAAGCTGTAGGGGAAAACGTGATCGAGAAGGAGTCATAAACACACTATTTCCAGGATATTTGGATTGTGTTGCAATCATCAACATGTCAGGTAAAGTTCATGTGCTACAACCGTATCTGTAAAAGTGTAAATGAGAGTACACTTTTTGAAGATGATTCAATTTTTTCAACTTTATTAATTGCAAATAAGGTCTAGCACTATACTGAATCAACAACTTTAATTTATTAGTTCTTTCTAGATGTGACCTGGCATGAAACCTTTAGGGTTCAAATTTTTTTATCCATCACAGAGCAAACTCTGAGGAGCATAACAGCTTCAACTTTTTCCTGTGTTTTTTTAAGGAAACTAATTTTGACCAAAACCTAACTTGCCTTTTCTTAACATAGCTAGAACATGATCCTTAAAACGATATTTAGAATTTTGTTTAATAGCAAATGTAAAGAACCAAGTTAAAATAGTCCCGAAGATGCATGGCAATTAAGTCCCTATACTCTTTAGACTGTTTTATTAATTAGCTTTCCATTCTCAAATAGGTTAAGTAAATTGCATTCCATTTGCAAGCTCTGTGAATGAAATTTACATGTGCCTAAACACTATCCACATTGTTGTGTTAAGTAGCATTTTATCTCTTTGGACTGTTCTCCCACCCCCAACCCCTACCCCAAGTAGAAATTTTATCCACTTTTCTTGCTGGAAAGGAAAATCTCTTGTAATTTGGGCATTTGGTGCCATTTTCTTTTTTTATTGTCACATCTACTAAAGCCAGGTAGGTCATGTTTGGGGGTACCAAGTGAGATCCTTCCGGTGTTCTTGTTGGCTAAGCATTTGAAGTTCTTTCCTGTACATTTTCATGGAATATTTTGAGTTTCTATCTTTGTTAAGAGCTGATTAAAAGGAACCTTTAAAAAAAAGGAGTTTGGGCGTAGGTTTTTCTTCCTTTGACTCTTCCCTCGTTTCTCCCCTCCCCTTCTCCCTATCCCCACAAGCTTTTTTTTTTTAATTTTATAAGTAAGTTAGGAAGCACATAGTAATACTGCACAGCTTGGAGAACAAGACAAAATTGGATGAATCCCCCATCTTGACTTGATCAAATCATTAGTTCTGTTTATCATCATGATTTGAGAATGTTCTCTAACAGCTGTCTTTCAGAGGATGCTGATATTTTGTATGGTGTTTCCTGTCATCAATCTGACTCCCAAGCACAACTCTTTTGAAAGAATTAATTATTAAACTTCCATATGAAAATCTATCACTTAATGGAATGGGTTCTTTTTCAATACATACCTTTCAGTTCAACAGGAGAGACCCCATCTATTTTTAAAAACCATTAATCACATACTTCTGACATTTTCCCTTTGAATTTCCACAGGGGGAAAAAGTTATTTGAATAACAAACAAACAAACAAAACCCCCTCATCACAAATAGCTGTCAGCCTCCTACTTCAACAAAAGCTTTCTCTCACACTGAGACCTACAGTGTTTTGTTTGGTTAGAGGCAGCTGGGTGGTTTAGACACTACGCAGGAAGGCTTGGGTTAATAAGCACCTTTTGGATTTAGTGTCTCTCCTGATTAACTCTTGGATTACTGCTTTGAGTTTCTAACCCTGTTCACTTATCACTGCCCCATCCAGAATTTTTAGTATGGCAGCCCCTTCAATAGATGCCCTTTCTTAGATGTGCTGGCAGAAAACAGCATGAAAAGTTATAGGAACTGGTTTTCAAATGAACTGAAAGCAAAATACCTTCAGCAGTATTTCTTGTTCCCTTGACCTAAGGAACATTTTCTTAATGAAAATCCAATCTAGAGTTGTAAATAAACTTTATCAACTTATTTTTAGACACAAAGTCTTTAGTTCAAACAAATATTTATATAGAAACTCTGGTTTTTTTTTTATTTTTTGGGAGGAGACATTCGGAGATTAGAGTCCCTCCTCTTGGCCCTTCTGTTCATGTTCTCTGAAGGAGCTTTCAGAATTCCAATATTAAAAATCACTTTGCACACTACAGTAGGATCAAAAAGATGTTTCTGTGACTATGTATTAAATTAACCATATGAAAATATTATTGCGCCAATTTTGGCCTATAAAAAAATGACACCAGAGTGTCATATTCTTTTAGTGTAATCAGAGTTCCTGTTAAGAAAATGGAAAATTAGAAAACTTGATGACTTAATTAGACTATAAACTCATTATAAGCAAATAGTGATTCCTCCCTTCCATCTCCCCACCTTTCTTTCCATCTCCCTACCCTCCTCCCTCCTTCCTTTCCTCTCTTCTTGCCTTCCGGATCCCCTATTGAGTCTCTTCCATGTGCTGGCGACAGGGAATATAGAGATGAAATAAAAGGCAGTTACTGCCCCCAAATTGCCATAGAGTAAAGGACAAATAAATAAATACAGTGTGTGCCATGTGATGATGAAACCAAGTCACAGGGATATAGGTTCCATGCCTAGAACCCTGAAAACTGCACTGCATGGAACTCAGTCCCTGGAGTTTTGGAAGGCGGTTTTTGTGGAAGGCTGTATCCAAGTGGAAGCTCAACGTCCATTCCTCATGGCCAAGAGGTCTCAGTTGGTAGTGACTCCCATGACTTAATTGTTTTGTTTGTTCATTCATTCCTTCATTTTAAGAAAGTGCTTAGAATCCTCACTTTGATCTTAATACAAAAGGAACATTTAGGTACATGTTTTTACTTGGACATATATTTTCATTTCTCTTAATATATACCTAGGAGTGGAATTACTAGGATATAAGGTAACCATGTTTAACATTTTAAGGAATGAGCATGCATAGCACTTTGTATCTTTATTATAAAACTAATTATGAGACCACTTATAGTTAATTATCATTAGGCCAGTCTCTTCCACTGGGTTTTAAGTTTCTTGAGGCAAGGATCATCTTTGTTTATCTTTGCATCCCCCCACAGTCCAGCACCCATCTTGGTATATAGTAGGTTCTCAGCAAATGGTTAAGAATGGAAACAACCAATGTAATGTCCTCTTGCCTTCAAAATCACCAACACATCTGAGAAACACACACACACACAGGCACACACACATACTTGTCCTCTTCCCTGTAACAAAAGTGACAGCTTATCAGGAATAGAAGAAACTTGGTATTGTCCATCAAGCCACCCAGCTGGGAGCAGACCCTCCTTATCTGCTACCTGGAGTTCACCAGGATCTTGGAATTTCTTTGGGATGCCTCATTCCCAAGGCAGCAGTTACATGACCCACTCTGGCTTATGCAGATACTTTAAAAGAGACTAAGTGCCACAGAAGTCTAAGAAGAATCAGCACTGGTGGAATTGCAAGCCTTTTTGCACAAGCTGTTCGACATGGTTCAATAAATGATTCACATATCTACTTTCGATTCCTATCCACTAAAATACCTATCCATGTTTTGACTTGTGAGCATTGTACGGAAGGTTTAGGAAAGATTATTTTAAGATGTTCTCAGCTTCATTATGATTTATTCTGCTACCTTTCACTTAGAGCTGTATTGAGTCCTTGCGAATTTCAGGTTGGATTTAAGAGACAGAGCCTGCCTCTTCTGAATTGGCCACCTTTGATGTTACAGTACTGTGGAGGGGAGGGACAGATGGAACAAAAGTCGTAATTGCCCAAATTTACAATAGGTTCCCAGCAGCAGCCGGCACAAAAGAAATGTTAATGCAATAAACTGTAAATGGAAGGAAGCTAAGCAGGATTTATGGCTGGAGCAGCAAACCTCCACCAAATCACTTGAAATGCCTGTCTTCATCTGTGAGGCATTTCAATGGTCACAGTAGAATTCAGCTCATTTGAAAGTCAGTGAGCACTCTGTATCCTCCCCTATACTCCACCTCCTAAACACACCAATTCCTTTAAAAATCTGAAAGTCTTATAGGACAGTTGGTGAAGATGATCAGTCATCAAGGGCTGGGACCTAAAATCCTGGCAGTGCAGAGAGCACACATCCGTTCTTAGTCTGTGCATTACAGCTGCAACCCAACCATTTGTTTCTCCCCTGCTAGTACGAGTTGGTGATCTCTGCAGAGACAGCAGCAGATGGCTGTAGTTTCCGAATTTCAGCCCTGAAGTGAGAGGGCAGTATGTCATTCACCAGTCAGGCATATGTCATTCACCAGTCAAGCGCTACCCATCCATCAGGACTACTGCTATAAATGGCTGTTTTTCACATCTGGGCTCCTGCAGCTTTCATTTCCATTTAGGCTTGCACATAACTTTACCTGTGTTGTAATGTATAGGGTGTTTGTTGTCTCCTTGTCCAGAATAGCTGTCCCGTTTGGTTTTTAATTAGTTTAGGAGCAGTCTAAATTGAAAATTGCTTTCTGAGATCTCTGTGCCCCAGTTTCATGCTGTGAGGAGCTCCCTGTAATTAAACACATTTTAAGAGTGGTTCTCTTACATAGTGCAGTGGACTGCATTGCATTTTCCAATCATCAGTACTACTGGCTGGGGATTTCTGTTTCAGGCTTTAGACTTAAATATGAATAATAGGTATAATTAAAAGTAAACTTTTAAATTTATATCAATTTATTAAGTATCAGGGATTTTTCTTTCTTTAGAAGTTGGAGGGGGAGACTCATCAGTGGGAAAGTAGCTTATATGCTTTTCAGGGATTGGAAAATGATTAAACACTGGAGGCACTGAGGAAAAAGACCACTTGCCAAAAGTCAGGAGATCAGGAGCCACAGATTTCAGCAAATTTGTGAAGTTCTCAGTCTCAGGTTCCTCATGAAGAGAGGAACCAGCTTCAGGAAGTCCTTTCACACCTATAGAATTAATTCTAGAATTATAACTTTAAAAATAAAGGTTGTTATTTAAAAGTTCCTGTTAAAATTTCTAAAACTGCACAAGAAGCTCTTCAAGATTTCTTGAGAGACATTTGTCTTTATAGTCCCTTTCTTATGGGAAATCTATTAATATTGTAATTAGCAAAGAAGGACAGAAACCTTTGTGAAGTTTTTGCTTAGAGGCACAAAATATAAATTTAGAGTAATTGTGCCTCAGTCAGGAGGCCACTAGAGAAAGTTTGCTGTTCTATGTAGAGTGGTAAACTCTCCTCTGGCAAATGCAGCAGATATTTTCTGGAAAAGACTCCACGTTTTTTAAATAACATATGTGTGGACAAAGTTATAGGGTATATGGAAGTCTAACACCAAAAGCATATAACAAAAGTTGTTAATTACTGTATATTACTGGAATTAAAATCTATTCCAGTCCTAATACATAAGACATATGACACATTTAAAAATCTGTCAGTTTGATCACATTCTAAGGGGCCTAGATGTGGGAAAGAAAGAGAAAGAAAAAGATGAAAAGAAAGATGAGAAATGGGGAAATACCTGTAGACAGAGACACATACTTAAACCTCTATTTATTTTTTCACAAATGAATGCACCTATATTTCATTACCTACTTCCTCTTTTGACCCTGTCTTGCCTATGTTTTATAGCAGAGCTCATATTTTTCTACATATTTCTGCTGATGGTATTTTTCCAAACCATGATCCAGTATTCTCCAATGCACTCACCCTTTCGGCTAAGCCCTCTCAGCCATAATTTTTGAGTCTTAGTCGATGTTTAGGATGTGAAATAATAGAAAACACTTAGGATTTAGAATTGGCTTTGGAGAACACCTGAGTTGAAATTGTAGTACTTGGTTTCTTTATCTGTAAAATGGAGATGTTCAGAATCTTCCTAGGCTGGTAGTGAAGTATGCAGACAGTTTGCAGCAGTCTTCAGATTTAGTTTTATCTACAAATTTCACTAGTTTTTGATTTACTCAAAGTTATATCCTCTTTTGTGCTGATGTTGGCTTCTGCTTTACCCCACAGGCTTTATATTGGAAACCAGATTTAAAACACTAGGTCAGCAGGGCACGAGGTCAGCAGGTATATTTGGCAGCATGCATTGGGTTTAATGTGTAATATGAAGGAGATTAATTAATTATAGATGTTAACATAGTCTAACACTAAATCTCATGAAGTCTCACAGGATATATGAAACACAAAGGCATACAACACATATATTTTTTCACATGCTTATGAACATTTTATAGAAAATTTTGCCTTGATGTATTTTTTAATTGTTAGATCAGATGGGCTTGGTATTGCCATTCCTTGATAGAATTACTAGTTCAAGGATTAGTGTCATTTATGGACCCCCACAAGAATTCCATGCAAGCTATAAGTAGTTATGCAAAGTCGTAGGTTAAATGATTGGGGAATAAAATGTCATTTGACGTGACAGAAATGAACCCTCTGAGGCCAGTGCTTCCTCTGGGATTTGCTTTCACTTACAGTTCTCATGTTAAGTAATTTTATTAACTGAGGCAAGGAGGGGCATGCGGTGACAAGGGAAATATTTTTTGCTAACATTTTAATCCTAATCACAAATTTTATTGTGTGTAGCTTTATACATTTTTTGTAGCTATAAAACCCTGGAAGACAATGAAAGTAAAAATTAGAATGCTTTCTTTTTCTTCACAGGTGTTATTTAAAGCATTGTATGAATTGTCAAAAAGATTAATTGTTGTTGCTTGCAGCTAAACAGATGATAAATTTTAAAATTATATTATTACTGTGTGTCAGCATAAAAGCTCTGTGTCCCAAGTGTGTCACCTTTTTATGTTGCTGTTGACAAGGTTCACATTTTATAGCACACCACCAGAAGGTGTTGACATATATTCAGATCATTGATTAAATGTTTTAAAAACGTGCCACTCAGAAACTAACCCTGATATTCTATGAACGAGTCATTTTTAGGAGTAAGAAATTTTTTTCTTCATCACTAACATGGAAGAGATTTTAAACATTGCCATTCAAAAAAAATGGTACTACATTTTCCTATTTTAAATTGCAACACATGAAAGAAAATGATTTTCAGCATTCTCATTTCTTCTCTTCTCCTTCAGAGGAAACAACAACGCAGTGTAAAAATACCAGGAGGGAGGTGCTAAATGGCTACTTGTAAACACCCCTTGTTAGGCACTGGACTCATGATGTAGGAAAGGGAAGACTGTCCTGTGGTTGTGTTTGTGTTGGGAAGTCTGGCGTTTTGATTCCTTTGGTTTCAATGGCCGTGACAGGCCTTGTGATACAAAGTAGAATAACAGACAACTTCAGCAGCTGCTTGGTTCGGAAGCTCCTGTATTCTTTTTTATAACGTAATGCTTAAAGAATTTGCCATGCATAATTTTTTACATTTTGTGGGTGAAATGGGCAACCTTCAGTCCAAAGGCTTCACTGAATCCAAATGTATATTTGCTTCAGTGATAAGTAAATGTAATGCCTCAAGATCAAAATTTTAGTGCTTTTCTTTTTGCTGTTATGGTATTTTGGGGATACTGTCAAGCTCCTCTGTCTGTCTGAGCACAAGGGGAAAGATCTTCAAAACAAATAATTTAATATTCATTACGGAAAAGTTAGATTTTTTTTTCTTTTTGATTGTTGAGATTCCTTTGCTGATGTCAGTTTCTGAGTGTGAATTTTCCAACTTAGTTCAGAGGGAGTTGACATTGGTTCAGTGATGTTATAGACGATGTAAGTCTTCACCAATAGTTATAGGTCCATGTCAATTGTCACTTCACCCCAGAATGCTGCAGGTTCAGAAATGTTTCAGTAACAGCTCTGTGGGTCTTCAGGGGGAGCAAACATCCAGGTGATCTTTCTGACCAAAGAATATATGGAATATTAAAAATAGTTCATGGCAGAAATAATGATAGCTGCCATTGACAGAGCACTTTAATACTTATGAGGAGCTCTGACCACTTTACGTATATTATCTAAATTGATTCCAACAACATAACAGCAAATGGTTGGGGATATGTATTTTTTATCCCCATTTTGCAAAGGAGAGAAATGAGACTCAGTCCTACCTCCATAAGTAAGTGGCAGCCAGCATTTGATTGCAGAGATGTCAGATTTTAAAGCCACACTCAAATTCATCCAACAGTTACTTATCAATAATCTGCTGTGTTAGGCACTATTTTTGGTCACCTAGACTTTTTTTTTTAAGAGAACAAAAATACACTTAAAACCATCACCTAGACTTTTTAATCTGCTTTTTAACTTAATTTACTTATTTTGGGCTTTAAAAAATAGACTTGACATTAAAAAATGAAGCCTTGTGCAGATTTCCCTGCAAGTTCAGGACTCAACAATATACTGAAAGCCTTGAGGCTTTTTGCCTTAAAGAACAAATGAAGTGGAAAAAATTAAGATTCTTCTTGGGAAATGTCATGTTGTTGCTTCATCTAGTTTACTGTGATCATCTGGAGATGCCTCTGGTCCTTGTGGACTGATATGTAAGCACTTTGTTACACAAGTAGCTAATAACATAACATTGGTTGCCTTCACAGAGATGAACTGAGTAGGGGACCTGCTCGATGAGAGCAATACTTTTCACTGTGAACTCTTTGGTACCTTTCTGGAACCATGTGGATTTCGTATCTTTTCAAAAGAAAAGGACACTTTCTTTAAAAAGCCACTTCAGATAATCTAATTGAAATGAAAATTTCACTGAACCCATGCTTTCACATAAACATCAGTAGTTCTCTATTATTTCATTTTGTGGGTTGCTGTGCCACCAGTTTGTTTTTCTATTTGTATTTATGTCCTTTACTTCCTTAGCTACCATCTCCATTGTGTCTTCTCTTTTTAATTGACCATAATCTCTTAACATGATGCCCTCTAATTTTTTCTTCCCACCTCCTACTCTTGTTTTCTAATGTGTGTGGATTTCTTTGGAAGGTGTTTGTTTCTTATATATGTTCTTTTCTCCATAAAGGAGATACACTCAGAAAAATATCTATCTTTATTTTTTCTCTTGTATCTTGCGCCAAAGCTCATCTTCTGGATTTAGAGGTGAATGGAAAATTTGGCCTTAATCTTCTCCCATCTATTGGATGGGAACTTTCCAGCTTTTATGCTAATAAACTTAAATACCTGTATATGTATGACAGTGTGTAGTATGTATAAAGATAAATAGAATGTCTATGTTTAATATACTTTATAATTATAAACCAAAATATAAACTTATGCATTTAGAAATATTCCTGTGTTTGCAACTGTCTAGAGAAAGTGATTGCTGTAAAGCAGAAAAGCACTGGTGGAAGTCATTTATGTAAATATGCCATCAGTAAGAGAATGAGACTTCTTTATATTGTAAATGACATTCAGATTTTCAGGTTTCCTCTCCTTCTCTATGAGCCTTGTCATTCATTTCCTCCAAGCTTTCAGATGTCTTTTTCCTTTATCTGACACATTTCAGAGAAGAGTAAAGGAAAGATTTATTTATATAACTTTGATGGTTTCATTTTCTTTTTGGGAGCCCAGTGACACAGTTACAGGGGTCTTCTCTGAACTTTTAATATCCGGTTCTGAATGATAGAATAGTGCAGTTGTCATATGTTGATTTTCTATGAACTTAAATCATGATTGTATAATTAATTTGAATGCTAATTAGGACTCAATAAATAAGCATCATATCCATTTATTAACTTGCTTGACAATCAACAATACATTTCTTAGATATGTTATATAATCAAATCGACAAATGTGTCCAGTACTTTCTATGCACCAGGCACTCAACTGTGTACAAACAACCCCAGAAGGGCCAGATCCACAATTCGGTATTGGGGGCTGTTTGACATAGTACTCAATAAATATCAGTTGTTGTTTAAATGAATGAAATTAACTTAAGTAGCACACTATGATAGAACATTGCTTTGTTCTAGAACATTAAGCTTTGTTGTCAACACACAGACTCTTCCATATGCCCAGGTTATCCTGTGCAGGGATCCTAAGCATAGTCTTTTATCCTCCTTAGCACTGTACCAAGACAGCCAAACTCAGAAAAACTGGGTTATTTAAGGTAGATTGAAATCGCAGCTGTCTTCCCTATACCTAACACACTGTATGAACATATTTGTTTACAGAATATTCATGTAAGCAAAACATAATGAAGGCAAAGCAACTGGAAAAGATAAAATGTACCCCTCAAGTCAAATTTACCCAGAAGAGCAGAAATGTAATAATTGACAAAAATTTTTGTCCATACTATGGTCTTCTACCTTCCAGGTTACTCTTTCCCGGTTGCAGTGTCTCCTTTTTGCTGGAACTCCATTATAAGATTACAAAATCAGCCAGGCTGTGGCTGACTTATTAACAAGTTTCTGAGACAAAAACTTATTAATAGTATATTTATTCAATGGAAGGTGATATGGAGAAATTGCCTTTTACTTGCACTTGATTTAAAGTCAGTGGATAAAGGGAGTCAAATCCAAATCTCTCATGATGTTACTCTAGACCAACATATCACCAAGTTGATCATATGTGTATTTTCCCTGCAGCATTGGACCAGATCTCTGTTTTGTTTTGTTTTGTTTTCAGCTGAATGGCTAGATGCAAAAGTTGGATCCACTTAGGACCCACTATATACCATATGAAAAATGCATATTTTGAAATTTGATCTTTAAACACAAGAATCACATTTGGACTCCAAGACTTGGGACAAGAGGTACTCAGGGCCTCAGAGAGCAGGAAGGAATCGAGTCATTCATGTCTTTCCTCTTACCTTAGTAAAGACAGAGGGCCGAACCTGTCACATTGTCTGTATTATTTCTCTTTCTCTTTAGATGCTTTTTCCCAGTGCGTGTAGTTAATCTGAATACTTTAGGTGCAAATGTGATGTGATTTTTCTAGCGAGAGGTTCAGCCTTCATTTTTTAGATTAATGATTTTGAATTCTCATTTACAATATTTTTTATAGTTAAATAAATTTAGAAGCTTGAAACACTACTTACTAAAAGAAAGTTCTCTTCTTAATGGCAGTTAATAGTGTTGCTGCTGCTATGACTTTTGACTTTGTAGTATGCCAGTTATGATTGTAAGGGAGTTTGGAAAGCCTGGTGATTTGCATAATTGCCCAAACTGTATTTTTTCCCGTGTGAACTACTCACATCTTCTCATTTCCCTTATATTTGAAAATCATTTCAAAATTGTTTCATTAGAGTTGGGCAAACACAAATCATTAATGTATGTCTCCTACCACCAAGCGCATGTCCTGTCTAACTCCAAAGCGTACCTGCATTCAGCTAGATGCCCTTTGGCTTTCACCTTTGATTCCAGGACTCCACAAGAAACTTGCTGAGTGTTTTGCACAATTATACTACTTCCCGTATAGAAATTCTCAATTATCCACCAAGTTTGTTCATTCTTCATGCATTCACTTGGGCATCTGTTGATTAATTTACAAACGATCTGAATGGGTGAAACACTGGGATTTTTTTACATTGTCTTATTAAATTCAGAGAAAAGTTTAGTAGTTAGCACCTTGCATCCATAATGGACCAGACTCTGAGATCCTAGCTCTGTTTGTTTGACCTTGGGCAAATTACTTAACTTCTCTGTGCCTCATTTTCCTCATTCATAAAATGGGATGAGAGGATTGAATTGCACAGGGTCTGGCACACAGTAAGAACCCAATAAATATTAGCTGTCATTATCATCGACAGCTTACTTTGTTTCTTATTGACATGAGAACCTGCCTTTGCCCGTTTTCGGCTAATGGGAAATATATTTGCTCCTTCTCAGTTTGTATTACTGCCCTTTCTTTCTCGATGCATGAGGTAGCAGGCAAAAAAAAACTTCTAGCAAGAATAGGTGCTCAAGAAAAGTTTCCTACTTTCATTCCAGTGTCCTTTTTAAAATACCTTTTCACCTTCTCAGTTCTTTCATTGAGAGATTGTAACCCCTCAAGAATTTGGGAGAGGAAGGAACAATTTTGCTGTTCCTTCTCTCAAACTCTTAAGGAGAGATGAAAGTTATTTTGTAATCTTTTATATGTGAATCGTTTCCATAAAAAGAATAAGCAGCTTAATGAAATGAAGAAAGATAAAAATCTATCAAGAAGAGAGCCTTGTACTGCATTTTAGTAACTGACTCCATTCTTCCCTATTTTTAAATTTGTGGCTTGGGTTTTTATTTGTTTGTTTTTATTTTTGTTTTTGTTTTAAACTTGAGGTTGGACAGTGTTTGTACTTCCTCTCCAGAGGCCCAGAGCAATGTAGCCCTTGCATTCTGGACCGGGCAGTCACGGGGTAGTGCCTAACATTTGTTCTTCCCAGGGACCGTCTGTTAGGTTTTCCTGCCCCAGTGGAACTGGGTGAATAATAAAGCTGTTATTATTTATACTGAGCAGTATTTTTGTCAGTTGTCTTTGTCATTGAGACTTATGAATATAGGACATGAGAAAACTTGTACAAGCAAGAGAGAGGTAAACGTGGAGGATATTTTTCCAGGGACATTCCTTTCCTGAACCCCTTCAGTTTTTCCAGTCCCTTTCTTTGCCCTTTTCCTACACTGACTTTCCTCCCACTCTACAGTGACCTCCAGACTCCCTGCCCTTTGTCTCCTTCCCACTGCTGCCACCTTACAATCTGCCCTTTCTCATCTGAACCATAGCTCTCAACCAATTTCCCTGCCACCAGGGTATACATGAAATCCATATTCTTGATAGTCACATGTTCCATAGTCTGTCTCTAATTTCCCTCTCATTTTTAAATGTTCTCTAAGGCAAAAGGAATAATTATTTGGTCATGAATAGATGACATCACAGAAAAATTTAAGAACTTTCTCAATCTCATACTCACTTTTTAAGGAACTTTTAAAGGAACCTTCTCACTAGAAAGTTAGGATATCTTTCTCAAAGGAGAAGGCATTACTCCTTCCTCTTCAATGTCAGCCTCTTCACATTTCTTCTCTCTCCTCTGGGAATCTTGCTAAAATATTTAGCCCCTTTTTCTCCAATTCTTCTCTGAAGCTTATAAAGACATTCTACCATCAGCTCTGTCAAAAGTGAAATAAAATATAAAATTTCCTTTGCCTCTGTTTCTTCTTCAAGTTGTTGACGTGTCTCCCATCATCTCTCTCTACCTAACTTCTTAAAAAATAGTCTATATCTACCATCCATACTTCCCATTAAGTCTCATTGATTCTCAGTCCATTAGAAATGTATTCGTCTCCTCTCACACTGACATTGTTCCCCAAGGTTCCAAATGCCTTAATAATTGCCAAATCCAAGGCCCCATTTTAATTTTCATATTTGTTGACCACCCCCACCCCCAGCTCTTGCTGCTGTAGAATACTTCTATTTCTTACAAACTTGCTCCTCACTCTCTCCTAAACTTGAAATCCCTGGATTTACAACCTTCTATCTGAATATTTCTTCTTGATTTCCTAAAATGTTTTTAGATCCTTCATGGGACCCTGAAGTCCTGATATTGTACAGGGTATCTTTTTTCTCTTTCCAGGTCTTTTCCCTTGGTGATTACATCCATTTCATTTATGATGATTTCGAAGTCTCATTTCTTCCTTCACCTGGATGTTTGGATGACTGCTGAAATTTTTCCTGTATCTAACTGATTATTAGGTTAATAAACCCAACTGGTTTATTTCCTCATTTGTGGTTGTATATCCTCAAAATAGTTATGAAAAGGGTGCAGGAATGGTAAATATTTTTGAGATTTTATAAATCTGAAAATGTCTTTATAGAGTCCTTCAGGCTTAATGTCTAAAGACTAAACAGTTCCCTTAGAATGTTGAAGGTATTACCTACCTTCTTGCTTCTAATGGTGCAATTGTTCAAAGTTGCCATTTTGATTCTTGATCCTTTGTATGTGACCATTTTCCTCTTAAAAATTCTGGGATCTCTTTATCCTAGTCTTTGCAAACTCTGCAATGATATACTTTGGTGGGGGCCATTTTTCATTAATGTTAGGTGCTTAGTAGGCCTTTCAGGTCAGTTCTGGGAGCCTTCCTTGTATTTCTCTAATAAATTCCTTTTCTCTCTCTCTCTCTTTTTTTTTTCTAGTTTTCTATTTCTGGAACTTTCATGGCTTGAATGTTGGAATAACTTGTTTTAGTCTCCAATTTTCTGTCTTTTTATTCAACTTGCTGGAAGTTTTCCTAAACTTTATCTTCCACTACTTAAAAAAAATATTTTTCTTTCATACTTTTTATTTATTTCTTTTTTTTTTTTTTTTTGCATGGGCAGGCACCGGGAATCGAACCCGGGTCTTTGACATCACAGGCGAGAACTCTGCCACTGAGCCACCATGGCTCACCCCTTTTACTTTTTATTTCTGATATCTTTATTCTCTGAATGCTTCTTTTTGCAAATCCTGTTCTTGGTTTTTAAATGTAATATATTCCCTTATTCCTCTTAGAATGGAAATAGTAGATCTTTGGAGTTTCCTTCTCCCTGAACTGTCTTCGTTTCTCTTGAATCTTCTTTACCTGTTGCTCGGTGGTTCGTTTTGGTCTTTAGCTTTCATGTCAGTGGCTTTCCTCAAATGTCTGGTGATCTTTGGCTATAAAGAATGAGGCACTTAAAACTTGAGAGTTCCTGTGCGTATTTAAGGATGGGCTTCCTTAATCAGATGGGTACCTGCCAGCTTCATCAAGGAATCCCCAAATGTCACTGTCTGTAGAACTGCTCTTTTGGACCATTCTGTTTCTTCAAGAGGAATCCTCTGATCTCCTGCTTCAGGGAAGGAGAACTCCTGTGATTCCAGTGTAGAGGGGACTAGGGAGTTCTCATCGTCCCATATGCTGACTTTTACTTAGTCCCTGTTTTCAGTTACTTGATTAACTCCTACCCATTGTGTGTTTTGCATCTACAAGTTGATAGCCTTTCTAGTTTAGTTTCTCCAAAGAACGACTTCCTTTGCCTTATTGGAATGGGGGAGGGGTGGGGAGTAAGTGACGTTTATACAGATTTTCAAACCTGATCCTGCAGAAGTACCAGGAACCTCCAATTCCTAAGCTTTTCCTGAGTTCTGCTGTAGAAATAAGCTTTATTCTTTTTTACTTTCTATCCACCCCCCACTTCAGAGCAGACAGTATTTCATTTTTTCATTTGTTCATCCACTTACCATGTTCCAAATAGTTTGTTGACATCTCTTTGAAGGTATTGCTACTTTTCCCATTATATACTTCTAAGAGACGCTTCTTATGAATTTATATTCCCTCCCCTACCCTTTTTTTTTTCTTTTTTTTTTTAACATGGGCAGGCACCAGGAAACGAACCCGGGTCCTTTGGCATGGCAAGCAAGCCCTTCCCCTACCCTTTTATTGTGGGTTTTTGAAAGAAAGTGGAGATAAGCACTTATATTGATATGCCATGTTTCTGCTTTTGATTTTAGTATTTTGCTCTTGTATCCAGCAACCTAGGGGAATTCTCTCTCTCTTTTTTTTTTAATTGTAAATCATTGTTGAATATTATCAATGGTTTCCCTACATCATTTGAAACATTCAGAAGATTTTTCTTCTTTAATTTATTTATGGAGTGAACATTAGTAAGTACTTACTTTCTAATGTTAAATCATCCTTGAATTACTGGTATAGGCATTTTTTTCCCTTTTCTGGGATTTGGTTTGCTGAAAATCAGGAATTTTGCATTTATGCTTATAAATGAGACTGGCCTATACTTTTCTTTTTTTTGTATTGGTCTTCTTTGGTTTTTATGTTCTTTTCAAAAATCAGTTGGGAAAAAAGCGATTTGGTGAATATTCCTTCGTTCTTACTCTATTCTCCAAATTAGTTTATATAAGATATACATTATGAAATAATAGTTTGTATGAGATAACTAATTGCTAAAACTTGTTCAAAATTATCTATACAAGTTTGGTGTGTCAGTATGTATGTGAATGTGTATATCTTGACTACTAAGTCAATATATTTGATAGTGTTTTATCTCTTCAGGTTTCCTAGCTGTTACTGAATCACTTTTGTTTAGTTATGTTTATCTAGAAAATTGCTCATGTCATATTCTCTTATTATTTTTAATGTATTCTACATCTATCATTTTAGATAGGTAATAAATTTTAGATAGATAATAAATAGGCCCTAATAATTATTTTTGGCCTATTTTTTTTCTTGATATTGACAGAAGTTTGTCTATTTTGTTTGTTTTTCCCAAAATATTAACTTTCTTTTAAATAAATGTTCTTATTGAAAAATATCTACATATATACAATCCAACCATATTATACAATCAATGAATGTCTGACAATATCATCACCTAGTTGATATTCTTCACCATGATCATCTTTAGAGCATTTGCATCACTCCAGAAAAAGAAATGAAAAGAAAAAAAGAACTCATACACCCCATACCCCTATCCCCTCCCTCTCATTGACCCACAGTATTTCAATCTACCTTAGTTCTTACCCTTTATCTCTCCCTATTATTTATTATCCCTTTTTTAAGTTTTTACTCATCTATTCATAAATGCTCCTGGATAAAAGGAGCATCAGACACAAGGTATTCACAATCACACAGTCACGTTGTACAAGCTATATAGTTATACAGTCTTCTTCAAGAATCAAGGCTACTGGAACACAGTTCAGCAGTTTCAAGTACTTTCCTCTAGCCACTCCAATGCACCATAAAGTGAAAAGAGATATTTATTTAATATGTAAGAATAACCTCCAAGATAACCTCTCGGCTGTTTGAAATCTCTTAACCACTGAGACTTAATTTTGTCTTGTTTCTCTCTTTTGGTCCAGAAGACTTTCTCATTCCCATGAAGCTGGGTCCTGGCTCATTTCCAAGAATCCTGTCCCATGTTGCCAGGGAAATTTATACCCCTGGGAGTCATGTCCCACCTAGAGGGGACAGCAGTGAGTTCACCTGCCCAGTTGGCTTAGAGAGAGAGGCCACATCTGAGCAACAAAAGAGGTTCTCTGGGAGTGGCTCTTAGGCATAATTATCAGTAGGCTTAGCTTCTCCTTTGCAGGAATAAGTTTCATAGGGACAATCCCCAAGATTGATGGCTCAGCCAATTGAATTGGTTGTCCTCACTGCTTGCAAGTATATCAGGAATTCCCAAGATGGGGAAGTTGAATATTTCCCCCTTTTCCCCCAGTCCCCCAAGGAAACTTTGAAAATGCTTTTTTATTCTCTGCCCAAATTACTCTGGGATATATCAGGGCATCACTCTAACCTGTACAAACTAACAAGACCTCATGCCATATTCAAGATTTCATGTAATTATGGTGTTTGAATAAAAAGTATTAGCTTTTGACTTTGATGATCTTCTTTATCCTTACTTAACTAAATTTTATTGATTTCCACTTTTATTATTTCTTCTTTCTACTTTATATTAATTCTTTTGCTCATTTTTTGTTTGTTTATAATTTCTGAGTGTAAGATTTAGCTCATTGGCTATTTTTTTGTTGTTTGCTTGTTTACATGGGCAGGCTCTGGGGATCAAATCTGGGTCTCCAGCATGGCAGGCAAGAACTCGGCCACTGAGCTACGGTTGCCTGCCCCTCATTGGCTTTTAAATCTTTCTTTTCTAATATATACATTTTAACTTATAAATTTCCCTCTAAGGACTACCCTGGTTCTGTTTTACAGATTTAAATATACAATGTTTCATTTTCTACTCTATTTAAAATATTTCATTTCTGTTATAATTTTTTGATTCATGAATTATATGTGTTTTTAGGGATTAATGACCTCTGACTTCACTGCACTGTGGTTAGGGAATGTGGTTGGTACAAAACTGACTATTTCCTGAAACTTCCTTTCTGGCCTTGTAAATGGTCATGTTCTGTAAATGTTTCACATATACTTAAAAAGAGTGTGTGTTCTCTAGTTGTTGAGTGAAGAGTTCCATGTATGTCTACTAGATACTGCTTATTAATATGGTGTTTAAATCTTCTGTATATTCTTATTAAATTTTTGTCACATCTTTCAGTTTCTGCTTCTGATTGTTTGTCAGTTATTTCTATAATTTTGTTTACTTTTGTGTTTATATCAGGTGTCCACAAGTTAAAGAATATGATTTCTTTCTGATGAAGTGTTTTTTTTAAATCATTAACTAATGATCCTCTTTATCCCTAAGAATGTTTTTGCCTTGATTTCTCTTTCATTTATATGAATAGTGATTCATTAATTCAGTCAATCATGTAGCAGTAACTGTTGAGAATCTATTCTGTGCCAGTGAACAGAACAGCATCACCTGGCAAATCTTTTTTTTTCCTACCAACTTAGTTTTTTTATTTTCAACCTTTCCGCATCCTTATGTTTTAGGTATATGTTGTACTAACCAGTATTTAATTGAAATCTTTTCTTTTTTAAAAAAAAATTAACCTGTGTCTAACTAATACTTAATCTGTTTGTATTTGTTCTGAATACTGATATAGTTAAAAGTATTTTTACTACATAATATACTATATTTATATAGTGTACTGGTTATTTGCTATGTTTTTTCCTCTTTTTGTGATTTTTATTTAGTTTAGTTTTAGTTATTCTATTTTGTTTCTTTATATTGATCTGAAAGTTAAAGATTCTTTTTCTTTTGGTGATTACTTGTGTGTATATATATATATTTGGGGGGGGGTAGGGGGGCGTGGTGGTGGTGCATGGGCCGAGAATCTCCTGTATGGTAAGTGACCATTCTACCACTGAACCACCTGTGTACCCAAGTTGTATCATTTTAATTGGCTTATTTGAGTCAACCAAGGTCTATGTTAACTAAGATATTTCCATTCTCCTTCTTAACAAAACATTTTAGAATATCTTTGCTCTGATACCCACTCCCAGGCTCTCATGTTATTATGCTAGAATGTTATCAGAGTCTAGGACATTATTGATTTTGCTGGGATTTTTTAGTACTTTGTTTTGAAACCTCCCAAATGAGACTTTATTATTGCTGCTGTTCTTAGAGGAGCTTGCTTCGATTTCCTCATGTGATTTTGCTCATCAGTATTGCTTGGATCCCACTCCTTTCTACTGAACTCAGCCTCTTTTATCCTGAAATATGTCTTTGGTCACTTTCCCAAGCAAAAATCTGAGTGTAATAAACTCCTTCAGCCTTTGTTTGTCTGGAAAATGTATTCATTTTACCCCTGGTCTTGAATGAGAACTTAGTTGATTTTGAAATTCAAGGTTAAAGGTTGTTTTCTCTTAGTACTTTGAAAATATCATTCCATTTGTTTTTTTGTTTTTTGTATTTTTTTGGTCTGTTTTGCTGCTGAAGAATATTATACTACACAGTAAAATTGTTCCTTTCTCTCAGGTAATCAGTATTGTTTTCCTCTGGTTGCTTTTTTTTTTTAATAATTTAGGTGTTCTGGAAGCTCACTAATATATGTTTAGGTGTTGATTTGTGATTATTTATCCTGCTCAGGACTGTGTTTATTCAGTCTGAGAATTTAAATATTTTTTCAGTTCTGAGAAAGTCTCAATTATTAATCAGCATTCTTTTCGTTCTCTCTTAAACATTTACTGTAACTTCTCTTTCTGCCCTTCTTAACTTCTTATCTTCCATTGCCTAGTTTTCCTTTGATCTATCAAAGGAGAAAAGTTCACTAATCAAAGTTTCACTAATTCTTCCCAATCATATCTCATCTACTGTTTTACTTATAAATTTCAGAGAGTGTATTTTTCCTTCTAAAAATTCTATTTGTTTCTCTTTCAAATTAATTTTCATTTTCAATAATACCCTGGTTTTTCAGTGGTTACTGTCCCTTCTTTAATAAATTTAAATATATGTACTTCAGATTCTTTCTTAGGATTTTCACTATTCTTAGTTCTCAGCTAGCAATTCACCCTTATGCTGTCCTTTATGACTCTCCTACCCTCCCTCATGGTCATTTCTTTCCTTGCATGGTTGGAATTCTTTCCTGTGAGCTCACCTTCAGCAGGGGTTGTTTTTTTCCTCTGGGAGTTTATGTGCCCTGGACTGTGAATGCACTCTATGGTATCATTTTGCATTTTCTGCAAACTAAACCTTAAGTGTTTCGAGTCTTGAACTGGCTTTTAATTTTAATTTCTCTATTCATGATTTCCAGACCATACAGTTGATATAAACTTAATCCCTGTACTTGTTCTTAGCACAGTTTCATGGTTTTGATGGCTCAGACTAGAGGTATTCTTTCTCTTTTCACAGAGCCCACACCGAACCTCAGGATGTCTTACTGCTTTTTTTGTGGGTGTGATTCTTCTAGTTCTCTTTTCATGGACTGGGCAGCTTTTTAAGGGGTCCAGTTTTATTCTGTTCCTTTACCTTATATAGGCCCAACTTCCTGTCTTCTCTCCCAAGTGAGTGTTGAGTGTTGACCCTCCTGAACAGCCCTTAGTGTTTGTTTCAAGGCCTAATGTCCCCCTCAGTGGCCACAGCATCAGCTTGAGCTGTCCTAACAGCCCTGGAGTTTCTGCTTTGTTTCTGGCACTTGAAGACTACCCTTTCCTTTTTCTTTCAAGCTAAATTAGGCATTAAATCTCTATATATATTTGTGTGTGTGTTTCAGTCAAGGATGGGATCTGCATCAACTCAACCTGTCATAAACCATAAACTTACTTTATTCATCTTTGTTCTCCCCTACCCAGAACAGTAATTGGCCCATGCCAGCTGCTGAATGAAGGATGGATGGATGGATGGATGGATGCTTAGATAGGTGGATGGAGAGAAGGGAGGGAAGGAAGAAAAGAAGTGTTTTTTTCTCTAGAAATTGATAGAAACAATTTTCCAGTAAGTAATGCTTCCTATTTCTCAAGGGGCCCTGAGGCAAGCAGAATTTACTTTTCTATGAGGACCTCAGTGGAGAATTCCCAGTGAAAAAATGAAGAGAGAATAGGACTTCTTAAGTGATTTGTCTTAAAGCAGTGAAACAATGGAAACATTTAACTGCCTCATACTGCTTGATATATGAAGGTGTGTGGATTGATTAGTGGGTTCCCATACTGTTTGCTGGTGGTTTGACACAGCATCATTACCAAGAGGAAAGATTAAAGAATCACGGAGAACAGGACATTAGGCCTGTTTGTTGCCCTTTTCTCCCCTGTTTTAAGAAAAGTGTGCCTTTGATGAGATATAGCCTCAGGCTCTTGTTTTACATTTTACTTCAGCAACCTTTGTCAGAGGCTGGTTATTGATGCTTTGCCGGACTTTAATTCACACTTCTCTGCTAATCAATTACAGCGTTTATCCATTAATCAAGCATTCTGACAGGGTCAATAACTGCTTTTTGCGTTTTTTTTAAGGGGCTGCATGTTATCAAGCAAGAAATAACTCAGTAGCTTACTTTCAAAAACAGTATTACTTTCCAAGACTGGTGGACTTCCGGAGCAATAAACATCTAGTGGAGATTTCAAATGGATGTTTTTTTTGTTTGTTTTTTAATATCTTTGCCTGATGGGATTTTCTCAGTGAACACTTCATTAGCAGAGCTTGATGTTAGTGAAGTGTGGACAGGTGTGTTTCTGTTTAAGAAAAACAGAAACTTCAAAAGGTAATTATTCCCATCACATACAAATGACTGAATTTACCTAAAAGTAACCTTAAATCATGAACTTCCCTCAATCATATTGAGTGTTTACAAACTATATCTTCTTGGCAATGGGGTTTGCGAGCCAAAAGAGGTAAAGCCAAAATGTTTGGCTGCTACCAGATAAAGATCAATAAGAAATTCAGATCAACTATTTCTATTATTATAATGTGAGTCAAGAGGAAAAGGTTTATAAATAAAAGCTGAGTTTATATATAAATTTCCTGAAATCCATCTTTTACATGATATTTTAAATCTTTGTGTCCATATTTCCATATATGCATGCATGCATATTTTCAGTGCTCTTTAGCTTTTATAATTCATGACAATATATTTAGATGCTGCAAATTGTCATAGAAATGAAAAGTTTTCATTTTTTGCAAGATTAAAAATAGGGACAGCGACAGTGAATTGGTCAGTTACAGTCTTAGTAATAACTATATATAAAGATGGTAACAGGTTTCAGTGATCTTTTTTTATGACAGATGTACCAACATTTAATTGTTTTTTATCTAGTGTGGAGAGAAAAGACACTTCTGTAGATTTTTCAATTCTCCTACGTGTCACTTAGCTGTCCTCACCATTGTTTGAGCTCCTTTCTCTCATCCTTTTTGCTGCAATGAGTTGTGTCATTCCCTCATGATCAGCACTTTTGTTGTCTTTGTTTTTTGCTGTACCTCAGAAGTCCATCCTTTCTTTCATCTCCTTCCCATTCATGCATGAGGGAACAGTTGTGCCCTGTTGTGGGGATGTTCCGCTGGGTTTCAAACAGTAGGGTTTCTTTTTATTCTCTTCTAAGTAGTACAATAGGGCTGAATGTCTGTTGCAGAATGCACACACTAATATGCCAGGTTATTTGGTTTCTAAGAAGTCAATAAAAATACTACATTTAAGCTCAGTACTTGGCTTGCTTTTTCCCTGTTTGCCTTTCAAGTCTTTGGTTATAAATCTGTTTGTTTGTTTCTGATTGTAAAATATAATCTTCCATATTAAATCTGAGCGTGGAATCAACAAACACTCAGAGAAAAATGTTACTGGCGATGGAGTATTTTCACACTAACCGATTTGGCAGCCTGCACCCTCCCTTGATAAGAGCCTGGAAACAGCCGCCAGAGCTAATTAATGGCAGCTACAACTCAGAGAGGATGAAAAAAAGAATGGATCCCAAGTTGGTCTTGGCAGAACTTTCCTGTGTAAGAATAGCACATCTCAGCATTTAGAAGTGCGCAGCTCTGCTTGTTTTCATCAGATCATCTTGCTTGATTCTTGTTTTTTTGGGGGGAGGCAAGTGTGAACATGAGTATACCTAGTTATAATACAGATTCAAAGGCCATCACAGCAGTAAAAGGCTAAAGACATGAAAAGCTAGGGATATTTTAAGATATTCAGGAACAATCTTCAAAATCCTCTTTAATGAGGTCATAAAAGAAAAAAAATCAAACAAGTGTTCCTTGTGTACCTCACTAGGGCGTGTCGCCAGGGTCACTTGCCACCAGGTTATCCTATTTAAAAAGGGATTGGGGTAGTGTAATCAAGCATTGCATTAAGAGAGCAACTTTGATTAATTCCTTCTCTTTTCTATTGTGCTACAGATAATTTCAGTAATTTTGTGATACTTTCTTTTTAGCCATTGCTGGGGCTTAAAAGTTCTTGATGCGTCATGCTGAGTCTTAGCATTTATCTGGCCTACTTGGCTATGGTGAAGAGGAGCAGATGCTGCAGAGAGCTTTCTCATCTTTGACAAGTAAGGCTGTTCCGTAAACATGACGGTTATATGAGGTCTTGGTTTAGGAAAGAGACTACTTCAGGTTTGTGGTAGAAACAAATCTTGATGTAAAAGAAGGAAAGACCCAACAGTAAGTAAGATAGTAATTTTTCCATGGTTAACTTTTTTGAAGATACAAGACCTGCTTCTTCCTCAGAAACTCACAGCCTGGGTAGATGGTAGGGATGGCTCTTAAGGGGAAGAAAAGCAAGAAAGGGAGAAGTGAAGGCTAAGAAAGTGTGCGTTCACTGGGACTGCTGTGGGAGAGCTAAAGATTAGCCCTCATACTAAACACTGAGCTGATCACTGAGCCCTGGATGGTCAGGATCAGGTAGGAAACTGGATTCTGTTATTATTTGTTTCTTTTATTTGGCAGTTGTCTTGTCGGTCGGGTGGCCATCAGAGAAATGAAGGGACATTTTAGTGCTATGCTGTAGAAACCCAGTGAGGGATGTTAGCGCTTTTATTTATTTTTATCTAGAAGCAGAGCAGGGTATATTTAAAGCACTTAGTTAGAAAACCCAGTCACATACTTATTCTATTTTACAAACTGAATTTGAAACATATATAATGTTTACTTTATTGCAAACACAAGGTCTATTAGGTATCCATACATTTAGGTGCCATTGAAAAGTTGGATTGGGGTTCTGATGGACCGGAACGGCTCCCAGGGAGGCATTATGATGTCTGTGTAAATCCCCTTCATTTTTGGTTTACTCACTTGATGCACTGGAACGGTTCTTAGGGCTGTTGCTTTCTGTCCTTTACTCCAGGCACTGCACATGTGCAAGAAGTCAACAGGTTAATAGTCCTGATTTAAGGAGATTTTTTACAGGGTGGATAGATGGAACTCTTCATTTCCGGTTGAAGCACTTGCTGTTGAGGTGAAGGCAATGGTTTGGGTTTAATTTAATGAATTTATAAATCAGATATATTTATGGAAACAAGTTAAGGCAAAATTTCAAAATTAATTTTCAAGTGTGTCTTTAGTAGTTTCTCTTATCCTGCTAAGGTTCTAAAGCAAAGGTTTATAAATGATTATTTTTAAACTAGTAGGATAAATGTTAGACTTCTTACTGATTCTTTTTTTGGTAGTGTTTCCAAATTAAGGACCTGAATATGAACTCATCCACTCATCCAAATATTATTTATAAGCACCTTCTTTATGCCAAGCTGACAATTTTCTAACATGATTGCTGTAATTGCCAATGTAATTAGATTTCAATGTATGTTTCCAATGTTTAATATAAGCAGTGGAAAATTCTAAGTAAATCCTGTATACGTCACTCTAGTTTTGATAATCATCTATGACTTCTCTGTGGGTATGAATGTGGTTTTTTCTTAAGTATGTCTTTGAATAAATTGCTTGGACCTCATCATAGTTCTTGGAATGCTAACTTGAAGTTTTTGATTTATAGAATTTTTTTTCCCCTATGAAACTGGAGAGATCCATGGAGGCAGAGTAGTGGTGTAGAAAGACATAGGCTGTCACTTACTCTTCTTTCCCTATAAAGGGAAAAGTGATCAGCTCAGTGTTTAGTGTGAGAATTAAATTCTCTAATCTGGGGTTAGCCCAAACCAGATCCTCCGGAAATATCCCACCCCCCACCCCTCCAAATCCCCTCATTTGTAAGACACTGGTATTTACAGGGCATCTGGCATTTGCATTCTGATTCTCACTCTGTGTGCTGAGGGGTAGGGCAGTTACCTGGTCATTACTTTTTCGGTCTCACACACACACAAAACAGAGGGTGAGAGGATGTATATTCAGACCCTCATTCAGACCCCAAAGACATTTTAGGTCCAAGGAATACCAACCTCATTTGCTTGTCTGAAGCATAAGTGGAGATATTTTTAATACTTCATACAGTGGGTTTCTCTTTCTTCCAAATGTCAGCACAATAATTCCTGAGAAGAAAGAGATCACAGTGTTAACTTCCTTAACAAAATAGAGCCTGCCACCACATTTCTTCCAGACTTGTGGGTCCTTTTTCAGATAAACGTCTCAGAGTGCAGGCAGGGTGGAAGTTCTTCTATGAAAAACAGAGGATCCTGGTCTTCTGGGCACCTCATCTTCTGAAACCAAGTGGAAAAAAACAATAAACAGAAATATATTTCCCTTTCCCAGATCTCCTTCAAGTCAAACCTAGGATTCAGTAACTAGCAAAAGTAGGCCACCTAGCAGATAATCCTTTTCTTTTGAAAGATAGACAAGTAAGAGATCTAGGCTTATAGATATACGTAGTTCTTGCTCTTCATAGCCAACATTTAATAAAAACTAGCAGAAGAAAATTCACCTTTTTATCCTAGAATAAGTCTCACAGAGAGAGGGATACCTTTTAGCCTTCCCTATTAAAAGGATATTGGTATTACTATTACAGATCAAATTAAACTGTTTTGTAATGTGTTTTGTGATGGGTATTCCCCAGAGCCCATTTAATATAGGTTGGGTCCTTCTCAACACTTAGTTTAAACACAGCAAGTTTGTGAATTATCCAAGAAGTTGTGCTTTCTTCTTTGGAATGCTGAAAATTTCTCTCTGCATAATCGTGCTCCGGAAGTTCTATAGGTCCTTGTGATTAGAGCCAGAGAAAGTATAATGGTAAGGACCATCAAATTGTCCTCTTCCTGTAGATCAGGATGAAGGGCTGCATTAAAAGGTCTCTCTCCTCTTAAGCTGAAAACAAATAGAACTGAAGAGAATGATCCTGACTGTTTTCTCTTGTCTTTTAAAAACATGAACCCTAAAGGGGGGAGTGAGCGCCTTTGTGTGCTGTGGTGTGCCTTACACATTGTTGGTGACCAACAAAGTACTCAGCCATTTATATGGAGATAATGTATATGTGATCCTAGCCAAAAGGCTTCCACTTATAGGTCAATTACTAAACCCTTCTTCAACAGCCTTTTAGATTAGACTCCTTCGTCAGCCATCTGCTGGGGTATTAACTATGCTTAAGAAAAAGACACAGGGAACGGTGGTTGGTGGTTGTTGCCATAAGCTGCTCTCTCGCACATATTTTCGTTTTCCTATAATCAGTAAGATGGGTCTCTTTGGGCCTAAATATCTTTAGAATTTGACAGGCCATGTTGTCATTAGGGCGTTAGAAATGTACATAAATGGGAGGAGGGGTGAGTGAAACCGGAAGATACAGCCCATCCCTCCCTACCTTCCAGACCCACCTAAAGAAAGTGCAAACGACCATGGGCTAAGCCAACAAATCTCCCTGGCTAGGCACTGAAACTTTTTTTTTTCTTTCTGTATCAATTAGCAGCTTGATTTTCTTGTATTGATAAATTTTAGGAAGAAGGGGAAAAGAAGAGCTCCAAGTCCTGGAACATTTTCTGCATTTAGAGTATTTTGTATGTATCATTGTCCTAGTCTCCTGAGTGTCACCTGACCTCTATATTCATAGTTCCAGCTGTGCATTGAGCTCTTGCAGAGAAGCCGCTCTGGGATGGCAGGGGCAGTAATTCTACTGAGCCACATCTTTTCAAGGGGCTCTCTGAAACCAGCACATCAACACCAGTCATGAATTTAAAGGTGAACCCACAAGGTCTAAAGAAACTGGCACTTGATTCTGCAGCCAAGCTCTCCCTTCACTGTCCATGTATTCCATTAGATATCTAGGTTCCCCTTTAAAATTTGACTAGCAATTGCGGTAAAAACTCATCATCACAACTGTTGGCAAGTGAACTAACAATCTGGCAGACCCAGCATGAAGCAGGGAGGTGCATTAAATCGGCCTTATGGGGGCCAGACCTAGCACCAGGGCAGATATCTGCAGCAGGAATGATGGGGCTGAAGGCAGTGCAAAACACATTTGCTGCTTTGCTGCCCTCTTTGTTAGTGAGAAGCCCCGGACTGCGCCTTGAAGCACTTTCGATTCCATATTTGCCTTGGTACAGTCCATGCTAGGCTAAAGAGGAAAGGGCAAGGTGTCTCTCTCCTGGTGTGGAGGTGGGGTGAGATGGGCCGGGGTGGGGGTGGGGCGAGCCTAGACAGCAGCCTGCATGGGAGGCTGGCTGCAGACATAGCCCCGAAGCCCAGGGGACAGCAAAACACCCCAAGACTGTTCTGCAGTAAACCGAAGGAGCAGACGACAACAGCCCTGAGTCTCAGTAGGGAGGTGCATTGAAACCGTGACTGGGGAGGGAGGCAGCACAGTAACCAACACTCAGGCAGATCCTCCTGCTAAAAGCTTTCCCACTGTTACCTCCACCAGAGATGCATGCTCGTTCGCTCTGGAGGAAGGGAGGAGGCTGTGGTTTTGTTGTACTTTGTTAATATAGACTAGATTATTGGCTGGATACATTATAGAAAGAAAAATAAATGTGGATGGAAAAATAATATGGATTGGTACAGTAGCAGAGCTAACAAAGCCTTATGGAAAAGTTGAAGACAACTTTAATTTTTTTACTTAAATAAAAAGCCTAGCAGCAGCAGCAGAAGTTACTATCTAGTTTGCTTTTTAAAAAAGTATATTGATTAAAAAAGCAATGCCTCAAAGCATGGAATAACACTTACTGATGATTTCACCTGAAGAGCAGAAACATTTGTAATTGATTAATTTGTGATAAATGATGGAGAAGGCAAAAAAAAAATTATTTCAAAAGTGTGAGAAGCTGAGGAGTTCCAGAACAGGGAAATATTAACTGGATCTTTCTCATGGGCATGTTAAATGTGTGGAGCAGGGGGAAACATGGACAGTAGCAATATTGGATGATAAGAAATGGAGGGAAGGAGAAGGAGGGAAGACACAAGTGCAAATAAACTCTGCACCAAAACAGTTTTACATGGCTTTAGCATCTCTGATGCTGGTACTTCAGTTGTTTAGTGAGAACTGTCATTTAATTGCTTCTCCATTGGAAACTAATGTGATGACATATTTTGTGAAGCATGGTAAGTATAGGTATGCTCACTTGAATAAATAAGACCAGAGGTTTTGAATTGCAGTATATTCTGCTGGGGCTTTGTTTTGGGAGGAAGAGAGGGTGTTTGTTTTTTCTTTCTTTTTTATTGTCCTTTTTTTCTGGATGCAACATGTTATGTGAAGATTCCTGCATCTTCTAGACCAAATTCTTTAAAGGAATTAAGCATTTATCTGACAGAATTTTAAAGGTGTTTGTTCTTTCTTTGCTTTACAGAGATAGCCTTCCTGTGTATCTCAAACTGTGTCAAGAGGAGGATAATGCGTTGCTATTTTGTAATTTTGAATGCGCTTTATACCTGTAACCAGTTCCTGATCTCAGGGAACATATGCATAAATTTAGGTGTTGTAAATATCTTGAGAGCTTAAAAATAGAGCTAATATGAAAATGTAGTGTATTGTAATATAAAGAGGTACTCATTACTCTTTTCTTACTCACCAATCTCAACTGGATGACTTTGTACTTCACCCCAAAATATCTAAAAATATATCAGCCTCCTTAGAAAGTACCTATGTCACTGTTTTTCATTTAAATGATTAACAACACATGTTGTCAGTAGGTAAGAATTTAATACCATATGGTCTTCTAAGTTTTAAAGTCTTTACAAATAATTATTATTAATATCATACTATTAAGGAAAGGAAATCTACATAAAGCTAATTTAAGATATTTAATTTTTCATTCATTATTTAGTCATATATTTAATTAGCACCTATTATATGCTGAGTATTTATGAGGGCCAACAAAAAAAATACTTCCTAAAATCATGGCTCTTAAAATCAATTATTCACCTCTGTTTTTCCCCCTATTATTCTTGTCACTGTGATCAGAGATTTTTATTAATTTTCAAGATTTTGTAATCCCAATGGTGTAATATGCAGAAAGAAGAGAAAACCCTTAAGAAATTTTAACTACTAAAGAATCAACTCTCCCAGGGAAATTAACAGACTTGTCTAAAAGGAGGGCTGCTGAGGCTGAAATGAACCCGTCGTAATTTGAATGTTTAAAACTCTTTCTACTTTATTGTCAAAGTTACTGCCTTAGCTTCCTCTTTCTCCTCATTTGCTATTTCCCTTGCTTTTTATCTTCTGTACTAGGAGCGCACAACATAGTGGTGTTTAACTACTTCCCCAAGGCATCATTAGTCATCCAGGAGCACGCCTTCATTATATGTGCAGATAAATGGGTATTCAGCCCATCAAATCCAAGTTGGACTAATTTGGAAAATATGGTTCCTTCCCTCAGAAGAAACAGTTAATGTCCTTTGGACACTTTTATAAAATACTGTGTGCATTTCTGTACAAAGTTCAGTTGGAACAAGTTGAATTAATGTGTTCTGCTGGATGTGAGAACTGGAGATTATTTCACAGTGGCAAGGAAGCCTTACCTAGGATGCTTGTCCACATAAAAGACTGGTGAATGTTGTACAAATTCAGTCTCCTTTTCCATTTTTGGTGGGCTTTTGACTTTTCTTCCCTATGATGATTATTAATTGGAATGTAACCCCAAATCTTTCACCAGATGTTATATTGCCATCTTAAAGGAAAGAAGAAAATTATAATGGATGTTTTGAATGTGCCCAACTTTTATTTTATTCAGACACAAACTGAATGAGGCAAAGAGGTTAAAATCTTTAATGTTCCATCTGAATAAGCATGAAAACCTACAATCCTTAATCTTTTAAAAGAAAAATATCCCTCCTCTGTTTGTGGGATTTCTGATTCATTTCTTCCACCCTGCTCCCCAACTCTGCATTTTTTTTTAGTCAAATACTGTCTGTGCTTTTGTGAACCAGTAACCTCCCTCCTCACTGCTTTTCCCTCTCCTCCCCCACCCCTACCCTGTGACCACACAAAGAGCAAGGAGTTCACAAAAGACTGAGTTTCTGGGTTTTATATTTTAAAAGGAGGATAAGCTGCTTGATATTCTTAAAAACAAAAATAATTTGTTAAAGCTTTATCAAAAAAAGAAATGCATTAGAATCACAATAGGAGAAATAAGGAAAAGAAGAGAAACTGAGATTTTCTTGTTGTTGTTGTTGTTGTTTTAATGCCACAAATAGAGGAGAATATAAAGTGCCTTTTGTGATTCACACCAAACTGACTTTCCTTTAGTGCAGTGCAAACTAGTAGGTATGGCATCGACTTCAAACCTCCCAAGTTAACAAGTGATAAAAATGAGATTTCCACAGGAAACCATGAAAGCTTCTACTTGTTGGTATCTGAATAATAACCTGGCTGACACACTGGCCTGCAATTTGGAAGCAGAGCCTGGAAGTCCTCACCATCCTGCCCTGTCACCATGATTGTGGTCAGGTCACTTCTCTGTGAAACACTGGGTTTCCTGGGAGGCACACGTTTATCCATGGCTAAGCCCCTAGACTGACATTCTAAACCAGAATTCACAGACCAAATCCTGAATGCCGTCTATTTTTGCACAGTCCTAGAACTGAGAATCACTTTTATGGATGAACATTTGCCATAGATTTGAAGATAGGGTACATTACCTTTGAATGCCAGTTAAGCAAAATGTACCCCCCCCCCCAGAAAAAAAACAAATAAAAGAATTCCATTCTTCTCATTAGTAGAACTGTATTATAAAAAAGTATACTCAATTTAATTTTGAATTTTATCAATAATAAAGTGGAAAGTTGTGTTCTCTCTTGTTATGTAAGTACCTATATGATTTCCTTGGGTTTGCCTCTTGTCCCACAAAGCCTAAAATAGTATCTGGTCCTTTACTGACAAAGTTTGCAATCCTGTTCTAAACTGTCACAAATAGAGACAATTGTGGAGCAAAAAAAAAGTGATTCTCTCTATCATTCTTTGCCTGAATTCTTCCTTTTGATTTTTTTTAGATGAAGCTTTTTTGGTCAAGGTGAGTGATTTAATCTTCTTTGGCTTGTTCATGCCCTGAGAAAAGTGGTATCAATTGTGAAATGTGGCATAACATTGTCAGCAGCTGCCTGTTTGAAAATTTGAAGTTACAGAATAAAATAAAAGTCAGTGTTTCCATATATAAAATAGAAATAATTATGGTACCTATCTCAGGATTAAGTGATGTGTATAAAGTGGTCAATGCATGTTTAATTAAAAAAAAAAAAAGGAAAGAAAGAAAAAGAACACTGTGATGGTTAAGTTCATGAGTAAACTTGGCCAGGTCATGGTGTCGTTATTGTGGTCCAACAAGCCCTGGACTGACTGTTACTGTGAGATTGTTTCCTGGGCTTAAATCGTCAGTTAGTTGATTATATGTATGGCTGATTATTTCTACAGTCAACTGAGGAGATTGACTTCAACAATTGGAGTCTCATCCAATCAGGTGAAGGCTTTAAAAGGAGAAGTGATTATTTCAACAGTCAAAAAAAGAGAATTTCCGTGTCTACTGCCAGCCAGGTTATTTCTGGGAATTCATAGAAAACCTTCATAGGAGTCCCAGCTTGCAGCCTGCCCTACAGAATTTGGACTTGCCCATTTCCACAGTCACATGAGACAATTCTTATAGAAATTTCATAATATTTATATTTTATGTATATATATATATATATAGCTCCTGTTGGTTCTGTTTCCCTAGAGAATCCTGATTAATACAAACACAAACCATGAGAACAAATCTACCATTGAAAATTTGTTTGTTTGTCTTAGTATGAGTATGAATCCTGCCGCTTTTTTATTTTAACATACTGTATCTGTGTAGTTCCTAGTACACTGTAGGTACCTAAATAATGCCTCTCATAAGCTGTAGTTAATATAAAACATAATCTGGTTGTATCTTTTTTCCACGCAATTCTGATTTTTAAAGGATAACCCTATCTGCTTGAAATAATAACCCTATACATTTCTAGGATAATTTTTTTTCTTTTGTATGCTATATGGTGGGGTCACATTTCATTACTTTTCCATGTGAGTATCCTGTTACTGCAGCACCATTTTGTTTGTTTGTTTTTGCTTGTTTGTTGTTTGTTTTTGGGGAAATGCGTGGACCAGGAATCGAACCCGGGTCTCCCACATGATAGGCGAGAATTCTACCTTTGAACTTCCCTTGCACCCCCTGTAGGATAATTTTTAAAGCATAAATAAATGTCATAGGAGAATACTTCAAAGGGGCCATTTTGGATAGAAAATTTCAGAATCCTGGGTGTTATTCTTTTACTAACCGTCCGTGACAGACCAGAAGATGAGAAAATGGACACATTCAGATAGCTGCTGTTTATACCTGGAAATCTTCCACATGCATAAAGAAATCAGCAGCTAAGTTAGAGCTGTGCATGCCACTTACAAAGAAAAATATATCTGTGAGGAGAATTGAGGAAATGAAACGTGTGGGCCCACCTGTGCTATTACTTATTCTGCTGTGCCCACGTTGCACTTTTTGCCTCTGGACTTTGACCTCCCCTCAAAGGCCACTGTCACCTTCTCTGAGGAGCCTTCTCCTTCTGCTGGGTTTTGGGCTACCTTTTTCACAGTGGCATTTGTCCTCTTGCCTTGGAGATGGTCTCCCCAGCCGAATCTCCACTTCCTTAGAGACAGAATTCTCTTTTATTCATTTTGATATCCTCAGGGTCTAGCTTAGGTGCCCAAAATAAATTTGAAACACTGAATAAAAATTTGTCTAACATTAAAATAAAATGAAAGGCAAAAATCCTTTTTTACCAGTAGACATAGATAAACATGAGACATTTTAAAAACTGATTAAAATGTCCCAGATAAGTCAAATTTATATTGAGCGTGTATAACTGTTAGTTCTGAAGACTTTGGGGTGGGCATGGGAGATTAGATATAAATACATCTTTTTTATTTTCTGTAGTGCCTGCCCTTTTGCATGGATGGACATGACTTCCATGGCCCCTTGGTGGGCGTGTTTCTGAGATGTGGCGAAGTGCCTGTCACCATCTGTGTCTGTGCATGTGAATGGCATGTCTGTTTAGAGTCCAAGTGACACTCTGTTCCAGACTCACATGTCTAGCTCGTGGAGTTTCAGACAAGAGAATGGAGAGTGCCTTTTCTTTAATAACAGTAGCTATGATCAATTGGCTTTCCTATGTGCAAGGCATGGTGTTGTTTTACATACATCGTTTCATTGACTCATCACAACAATACTATTATTATATTTAACTCATAATAGGAATCTGAGATTTAAAGAAATTAAATAATAGGCTCAAGGTGTCATCAAACCCAGGTCTGAAAAATAAACCAAAAAAACAGGTCTGTCAGATTCTAAAACCCATGGTTTTAACTACTACACTTTCCTTACCCCTCTACTCCTTTCCAGGGAAGTGAAAATGATTTTAGGAACTGGCAAGTTTTGGGGCTTATGACCCTTTGTTTCTCTTAAAGCACAGAATAGAGTAGTCATGTGGGAAGTACATTATTAATCTGTATTCTTTCTCCTTTTCTGAGCTCAAAAAACCTCTGAACATACAGAATTAAGAATTGTGTACAGGCCACCAAGTCCCTTTGTTCCTCTCTAACTCAGAGAGGAGTCATCCCATGCATAAGGACATAAGGGCATAAAGGCTTTAAACTGAAGGTGACAAGTGAGGCCTACTGCAACACAATTAAATCCTTCAATTTCTGGAAAGTGCTACTATGTATATCAATTCTTTCTAACCCTTTTTTTCTGGCTTATAAGGAATTACATGTGAGATAAATCCATTGAGTACCAAGTGCTAGAAGTTCCAGGCAATGAGAAATGAGCTTCATGCTAATTGAAAATGAAGTTAGGGAAGAAAATTTTATTGTTAATCAAGGACTTAATTGCCTCTGGGACGTTTTAAATAAATTCCATGCAGTACTTAAGGAGTAATGTTCTGTAAGTGAGATGGCAAAAATTCTTTAATTAAACCATTATGGGTATTCCCTGATTGAAATATCTGTCTTTTTCTTAATAGTTAAACCTTCATGATTCATGTAACAACTCAATCAGGGATTGAGTAAATTAACAGCTTCTTAAAAGAACAAATCAATTGTATAAAATTGATTGAAATAATTTCTGGATATCTTCATTGTAAGTATTTTATTGATCAGTGAATATTTTTGTACATTTCTATATAACAGTCTTGTAAAATAAGCTATTTTTCAGCCTTCAGGGGACAGGTTGTGGTTATTGTTCAATATAGGGCCAAAGTATCATTAGAAGAATTTGTCTGAGATATAGACTAAACATAAGAGTTTCTTGACCGTTGAGTTAGGAGATATTTGGATTATGACTTAGATTTTCACTTCAGTTACGAAGTTGCAGTTGCTAAACAATTAAACCAGTTCTAACAAACCCGAGCATAGGCCGTGTGCAAAACATGGTGCTAGATGCTGATGCACATTTATCAGCATCATAAAGTTTAAGGACTGACTTCTTATTGCCAACTAACAGCTGACCAGATTCAGAGTCAAGGAGACCTGCCAGTCCTCTCATTTCACATGGGGAAAAAAGAAAACCAGAAACTTGGGTATTCAAAAGTTTTGACTTCCTAGATTGCTCAGTTAATGAGTGGCAGAATTGCCTGGCACAGAGCTCAGTAAATTCTCAAGAAAAGCAGGAAGGAAAAGAGGGTCGGAGTAGGTCCTGGGAGAAGGGGAGGACACAAGCTGCCGTGCATCTGTCATTGCACCATATGCATACTTATAGTTGAGCACTCGACTGTAACTTATTGTGTCACTAACAGAAGTTATCATGAGAATTCAAAAAGTACAGAGAAATGTACATCAGTGACATTTCTGAAAATTAGGAAAAATGTTTGTTTTGCCAAGCTAATACTGGGCTTTCATTTAATTATTTTAAAAGAGAAAAATTATCTGAAGTTAACAAAATCTTAAAATACAGGGTTACTTCTATTTTTTTAAAAAATTTACTTAGGTCAAATAATCGCACATTAACTGAAATAGTCATCAAATAATAAAATAGTGTTTTATAAAATGGGTTTGTACTGAAATTTTTACCTTCTTTCTTGTTTTCATGACATAAAACAGCAAAAACCCTTTAAAAGTGGTTTCATTTTCAAATAAACACATTTAGAGACATAACGTGTGAACTGAGTACTTGAAAAAAGGAAATGAGGGGAGGAAAGAAAAATATTTGAAGTCATATTTTCATGTACAGCTTGGTGCAGTTTAACACGTGTTGGCAGATTTAGGTCCCGCTTAAAATGACAAGTCAGATTTTGCTGGTCTTAGGACCATACTGGCTGGTGTTCCCCTGAAAAGTCTCAAGATCCCTCAAAAATTTCTGTCTGGGCACATAGAAAGGCATGTGTGATGTCCGCCAACTGCTCAATGTACCCGTGCTGTTTTAGATGCGAAGTCCCATGTCCTAGAAGTCTCATTATTATGTCACTGTGAGTATAGAAATCCCTTTAGAATTTTATGTGATGATTCAGAGCAGTTAATTATGTTCTAATTTTCATGTCCTGGGAAGAACTACATTTATACCCCTGGACTTGTAAACTATATTTGTAAACCTGGGCAAGGACAACTGTATTTATACATAGTCAATGAAGAAAGAAACCGTGGACTCTATGTACACGTACTGCAAAGCAAAAACTAGTTGCTTCCCCAATAGCAATAAATAAATCTTGTTCCTAATTTATTTCCAAATCATTCAAACTTATTTAAAGACATTTTTATAAGCCTGGGAAAACAAAATTCTATTTTAGCATTCCCTGGCATGCAATTATTTTTTTCATGATCCTTTAATGTCTTAAGATGTATTTATGAATCATTTCCCCTGATTTTAGTAAAATCTGCCATTGAGAGCTCAATGGTAAGTACACAAATAGCATGTGTAGTAAAAGATTCAAGATTCTCTGGAAAAATTCTCGCCTGTACTTTGCTGAGCAGTGATGCCTGTGAACATGTCTCCTTTAGTGCCCACTCACTCACTGGCTTGGATTCAGAGGTTCTCAAGTCATCCCAAGAAAATCTCCATGTAAGCATCATGTTGCAGGGCTCTAGTGTTAGATTTCTTGCAGCTACCTGGGTTCTGTTTGATCATTTTCTCTCTCCATCTGTCTTGTTTGCGCATTCTATGTGCTGGCCTTGCCTTGGTTCATATGCTTTCGGCCGAAGGTATCATTAGTGATTTGATGCCCATATTATGACTTAACGAGCTGGAAAGTCAGTGTGTATGGATTCTGCATCTCTCAAACTGAGATTTTTGATTCATAGACAGATCGCCCGTAGACTCTTCCCAGAGGCTTTGGCTGCTTGGGACACAGATTGTAATCACAGTAATTAGCACTGAATTTTCAAGTCCTGCTCTCCAGTTTGACCTAGCAGCATTTAGCCAGCGTGCACACAGCTGGATCAATGGCAGGAATTGAAGGGCCCAGTTATGGGGCTGCTCCTGGCAACCTGTGATGGGCCCCATCCCTGGGGAATTCCAGGGGAGCATCATTGACAAGGCATGGTGCCGAACCCTTGGCCGGGCGGGCGGCGGCGGGGGACTGTGAGAGGAAAGAAATATGATATTGATAAAGCACCTGTCAGTGGGAATCGGGTTAACGATTGTTACATGAGACAGATTGCAGTACAAAGTTTTGCCTAACTTCATTATAAATTACTTCATTTTTTCTTTCTTTTGCTTAATTCAGTTTGGGGCATGCCTTAAATGTTCCTTGTTAAAAGTTTACACTTCCTTTCTCTTAGAGAAAGTACCTGCATATCTTAATCGAAAAGCTAGGGAGAAAAACTGTAGTACATGAAACAGATACTTTGGGTAAAAAAAAAAAAGAAAGATATTTTTATACTTAAATGTACCTTAATTTGTGTGGCACCATTGTGGCAAAGAAGCACAGATGCCCGTTTATTTAATAAATTATCTGAAAATTTTGGTGGCGATGTTGAGGAAACAGGAAATCAGGCCCAGATAAGCAGCAGGGCCCTCTGCCAGCCACTTTTCTCTTCTCAGTTCCAGGATGATTAGAAGTCTAGGGTGATAGGAATATGGCAGGAGGGCAATGTCTGGCCCTCACCCCCCACCCATGTCTGGGCTTATGTTTTCTGAGTGGATACTTGCAAACTGGGTGACTGCCTTACAATAAATAGATTTAAACTTATAGGAAATACTTATCTCTCAACCTAAACCATTATCTCTAATAATATGATCATTAAAGTTGCAAAGGCAGAGTAGGCAGAATAAAGAAAAAAGGTCAGATTTTCTTTTTAAGTTCTGTTAAAACTTAACAAGGCTAGAGAAGGAGAAAATATTTGTTTCGTTTAAGGTTAACATTTTGCAGGCGTACTTTTGCATTTTTCACTGTTAGGCGTCTGCACTGACTTAAGTTGCTAGAATATTTGTGTGGAAAATAAGAGCAGTTCTTCGTTTAAATTTAACTGTTGGATGACTTAATCATTTTATGATTTGAATGTTCACTTGAAATATGACTCTCACATTTTTACACATAGAGTTTTCAGGCCACAGTTATATTTGCCACTATTTTGTAGCTTTGAAAGTATTTATATATGCTGCTAGGAAGTATTCTGTTCTAGGGATGTAGAGCACAGCACTGGTCATCTGTGCTCACCAGAATGTACCTTCTGTGAGGAGTAAACTAGGATCGTTCCTGAAAAGTTTCTTATTGTCCAATACCCCATTCAGGTGCACACTTAGCATTTTTTCCTGAAATTCTTTCATAAATCAACAGAAAGCTTTCCTTCCTCTTTTTATTATAAAGGAGGAATGATGATAAAACCTACTTATTGTTTTTACATCTAGTCAGTCTTACACCTGTCACGTAGCTGTGTTTTTTATTAAGAAATATTTTAGTCAAGAATCAAAACCAGAGATTTAGCTTGTTACCAGCTTTCTGTCAATGATGCCTCTGCGTTCTTTGAGAAGCACACAACAGAAAACCCTGCATTAAGCTTTTTTGGCTTTAAAAGCCAAATAAGAAACTGAAAAGTTTTGACCACTAATTTCTTCTTTTTTTTATGGGATAATATAACTAAGTAATCACTTTAGCGATCTGTGCCAAACTTAAAGTTCTTTTCACACCTTGCCTTTATAAATAACTGTGGAATCAGATGTACCATAAATTTACATTTTCTTTATAAGTGTGACTTTTCAGGTAGCCTCTATTTTTATGTTATAGATACTACAAGGCTGTTAAAGAGCCCCAGCCAATATTTCAGTTTCTTCCTAAATGTGAGAGTTGAATTGGGTGAGGGATATTTAATTTGGAAAACTTAGTTGTTTTCTTTCTATCCCTTTCTTTCCTTCTGTTTATTTCATTTTGTAGCTGGAGTTGTGGGGTTTTTTTCACTTCAGATTTTTGCTCTCCCTTTTCTTTTGCTTTACAATTCGCACTAGGAGCCAGTGGTGGGCTTTTATGTTTGGGCTTTTTTTTTTTGCATATTCTTCCCCTTCCTCTGAGATATTGTTGCTGACCAAATTTAAAACACTACAGTGTTTAGGATCCCCGCAGGGCAATTTTAAGTATTTGGACCTGTAAAGGGCCCCAAGCAATAACTACCTGAATTGCTTTTAATTACACAATATAGCTGCATCATTTTACTTCAGACTCTTTTTGATTGATGCTGCAAGGCAATTGTAACCACGGATGATGGGATTAAGTGCCTCTTGAAGTGACTTTAGCTTCTTGTGGGAACAAAGGGAAAGAGGAGAACACTTAGTCCCTTTTGCCTGAGCTGCCTTTTTCTTCACTTGCGTATAAAGAAATACAATTAACAAACATTATCCCCAGAGGTAAATTGAAATGTACATGCAGACAAGAACTGCTCTTGACTGCAATTAGACTTATATGATCCGAGGTATCCTGGCCATTCATTAGTGCTAATTGTTTGAGAAACAAGCCCAGAACAAATGATTAAAAAGTAGGCGCCATAACTGGGATTATTAGCATGTGTGATAAAATGCACGATTTGCAGCTGTACCAATAAAATGCTTTGGAAAGTAGCTCTGATTAGACAAATGCTTAGTTTGCCTCTGTGGTGAGCTCTTGGTGTTTGCTCAAGACCTGGTGGTGTTTATAACAAACAAGTTATATCTTTCTTTCTTAATTAGTGGGAATTACTATGCAAATGTTGGTATTTTGTAATTTAATATCCTTATCATTTGCCCCTGCCTTTGGGTTGTTATTGCAGTCTTCTGGTCCTGCTGGGAATCACGATAAACTGAGTTTTGTGATTTTGTTTCTCTGTACTACTTTCTTTAAAACGTTGGGTGCCATGGAGAACTACTTGCAAGTTTGCTCACTTATTTGGATTTTGAATAGTCACTCATCTATACCATAGTTTAGGGAGGAAGTTTCCGGTAGATCCCTTGATATTAGGAATTGTATTATAGTCACAGAGAACTGGCCAGGGTAACCTGGTCAGACAAAAATGAATGAAGCTGGCTGGTCCACTAGGACAGGCAACATTCTGTAAGATTCAAATGCCTAAGGGGACAGGGTTTGGAATCTGTCATGCCAGACTAAAGGATTTTAATTTTCTGGGATCTTCAGGAATGGAGCATGCCTAGTGAAGTGAATGGATCAAGAAGGGAAGGCAGAAGTAGCCAGAGGAGTAAGGACCAATTCAGACAGATTGCTAACAATTGGATAAATAAATAAAATATTAAATTAAATAAATAAAAAGCACATTTAAGGGTTCTGGAATGGCCAAGAAATGTGGACTTGGTTAAGTGTGGAGTCAAGGAGAGATATGAGAGACACAAATGGAAAGGGAAATAAAGAAGATAGGAGATGAAAGAATAGGACAAAGTTGCCAAAGAAGACTCAATGGGAAATGTTTTTCTCCTAATTTGTAACTCAGTCTTCCTCTGTCTTCTACTGACGTTTCTGCAATTGGAGTGAGAGGAGGGACCATTTGGACATTGTCCATTTGGTGCCATGAAAATCTGCAACAACTTTCAATCTCGAGTCCATCTGTTCTTGTCACCCTACATGCTTCTGAGCCATTGACCTCTTATATCATTAGTAAATTCCAAAGGTAGACAACAAACAGCAGTGCTCATCTAGATAGAACTAAAATTAAATTAGCTTTTTAAATTAGTTAACGCATTCCAAAGACAAATGTAATGATTTTTTGGTTATCTAGGGCTCTGGATTCCATCTCTCTTGCCTTTACCACAGAAAATTGAGACTCAAGTCACAAATAAACCATAACCGAGAATTTTTTTTAAATATGTTCTTATTGCGATATCTTCATGGAGCATACAGTCCATCCAAAGTATACAATCAGTGGCTCACAATATCATCACACAATTGTGTATTCATCACCATGATCATTTTTAGAATATGTGCATCACTCCAGAAAAAGAAAGGAAAACCCCCATAAACCCAAAACCCATACCCCTCCCTCTCATTGACCATTAGTATTGCAATCTACACAGTTTTTTCTTTTTACTTCTTATCTCCCTTCCTATTATTTATTTATTTACTGTCCTTAATTTTTTACTCATCTGTCAATATTCTGGATAAAGAGAGCATCAACCACAACAACTGGTAATTTTTATGGGCATATATTTGTGGAAAGGATTTGCCTCTTAATTTTTTATTTCGTTGCCTTTATATTTGCAATAATCAGTGTTACTTTTTGAATTTGAACAATTTACACCATCAAAAACTTAAAGAGCAATATATATTCAATAAAAGCAGAATTTTTTGGAACTCATAAAGAGAAAAAACACTTTTGCACTTTGAACTGGTGCATTGCCACGTGTGGCAGTAAATTAAGAAAAAAAAATTAAGTTCCCCTAAAATAAGAATAAGTTCTAGGAAGTCTTGCCTTAAATAGATAGTTAAAGGAATTAGTGCTTATGGCATATTAAACATGTTTTTTTTTAAAAACTATGTAAGAAAAAGCCTCCATGATCACATCCATATGTTTAATTTTAATTTTCATCACACTTAGCTCTGAATAATTAAGAAGGAAAAAAACAATCTTAATCTTATTGTGGGTCCCACACAATCAAAGCCACATACACGTGATTCGTGATCACAGCTTGTATTCACAGCTTTCGTGTGTGTGGTGTGGGTCTGGCAATTAGACTCAGACTGTGTTTTTTCTAAAAAATTATTCAGCGCTAGGGAGAGATCAATGTTAAACCCTCCCCAAATCTACAAATCGGAATAATCAAGGGACTGCAGCTAACAAAATATCAAAATTCTAAGCTTTGTAACATTCTGGCCTCGTTTGATTGTGATTGATACTTGAAAGGAATTTTAGAGAAAATCTGGGAAGAAAATAGAGATTCCATTAACCCAAATAATTTCCATGACAGTTACCAAAATAAATAAATAAATAAGGTGTGGAAGAACTGTTTTCTCCAACTTGTAGAGCCATTTTTTTGCATGGAAAAAAATTCTTCCATGATTACTTTCATATCAAAGAACTCAGTCAGGAGGGAGATGCATTAATTTGACACATTTAGCAGTCTTTAAGCTTTTGAAGAAGTCTGTAAAAGAATCCATGGTTACATCTGTCAGATTGACAGTCTTCTTTCATGACCTTTAAAAAGAAAGTTAAGGAGAAATTGATCTTTCTAATTCACATTTGTTCAGTTCCCTTTAAAGCTCTGAACAAGTCAGGAAATAATCATCTCAGCTTTATATATATTATTTTTAATGTGGAGTAACCCAGTATAATATGATCTCTATGAAAAAAGATTAGTGAGTATTTTAGTGGTCCTATCATAATATTATTTCCTATATTTTCCACTGGCTGTTTTAACACATTAACAACTGAATACTGTTTCTGTGACTGATTTTATTTGATTTTATTATTTTTGCCCTGCAACAGAAAATGATTATATTTGAATACATAACTTCTGTACAATCGAAAATAAAACAGGAGAATGAATTAAATGGGAAGAAAACAAGGTATTTCATGTGCAATGCATGAAAATCAAAAGACTAAATCATTCATCATATATCAGTCCTTAGAAATCAGTAACAAAGTAACGATTATTTCTAGAGAAATGAGAACACTCCAAGAAAAGTGAGGACATAGAGGGAAGTGAAATACGAATGGCTATTAATGATATGATAATGATCAAGCTGGACATTCTTTGTAATATTACATTGTCAGAGATTAAATATACCGATACATAACATTTGTACAGTTGTAGGAAATAGGGAACCCTCATTCACAAACACTGAGAAGGAGGGCTTATGAGAGCTGCTTTACATTAAGGGAGAATTCTGAAAACAAATGTGAAAACAAAAAATGTAAATTTTACATATCCTTTCTCCCAGCAGTTTTAATTTACAGGAATTATTCCAATAAAATTGTAGGACATTTGAAAATAATATATGTAGAAGCATGTTTATTGCAGAGAAAATTTGTAGCCAATATAAAGATTTATTAAAGAAAAATGTGTAATCAATAAATTTACGTCTCTTTTACCAAGAGAGGTAAAGTTATATAACCAATTAGAACAAGGGGCTCAGGAGATCATTTAAAAGGAAAATGAAATTATAGTCCTTAAAAAAACTACTTGCATATTGTTTATGAACATACCCCAAAAGAATGCACACAAACCCTATTAATAGCAGATAATATGGGGGAGTAGAATTAAGAGAGAAAAGATAACTCAGAAGAAAAATATTACACTTAAACAGTTACTACATCTTGTAAATTTATTGAAAAATGATTTTTTATGACAGCTTTTAAAATTTATTCTGTGATAAGTGAGAATTAAAAGCATATGCACTTCAAAATTATGAGACCACAGAGAATGAAATAAAGGGGACTGGTTTTAGAATCAGATCTTTTTAGGTGAGAATGATATAGGAGGTAATCTAAACAGAACTTTATGCTCTGAGAGCTGACCAATAATGGAACTGCCTCTCTATTCCTTATATAGAGTTCAGGATCTGAAATTTAAAATAGTCTCTCTAGAAGCAGAGAGAAGTTCGGGCTGGCATGTCCTTTAGGCTTTAATTACAATTTACCAAAAACTCCCATGTTATGTGCTTGACAGGTGATATATCTCATACTTACCTACTCTGGGATTATACTTGAAAATCCATCTTTCAAATCTCTAGGCAGACAGTACTGGGCAGATATTTCTGGACCAAGTTTTCAGCAACATTAAAAGTTAACTATTAATGAGCAACATCCTTTGACTCCCCTGTGTTTCTAGGAGCCAGGAGTACGAGCAGCCCAGAAACAGAGAGATGCTAATCACATTGTATTCTTAAACGTGTTCAGTGAAGGAGTGCAGGTTTCCCTCTTGACCTCAGTGTCACTCCAGAAAAAAAAAATCCCTCCAGTTTTCCATTCAGATTAAACCTCTGCTCCTCCTTCTCTAACCAAATGGAGAGCAAAAAAGTGGGATTAAGGCAAATACCCACCAACAGGCACATGCTCTATTATCATCCCCTCTTCAACACAAAACAGGGAGCTTTGCAAAAAAACAAAGCTCCTCTCTTCTTCACTTTTCTTTCTCCTCCCCCGTGCTCCTTTTCCACCCTGGCACCTTTGCCTTCCATTCTGTCCTCATACTTTAATCTTACTCAGCTCAACTTTTTCTTCCAACATCCATTCCTTTCTTCTCCTGCCTTTTAGTCTTCCCCTCCCTCACTGTTCTCAAATACCTTCTCCCCTTGCTTTCCTCTTTCTCCCCTCTGCTTGTCTGATTTAGGCTTCTTTTGTATAGAACACTTTCCTTACCTCCATTTTCCTTTTGGAGAAATGTCTGTGCTTGCTCTCAGAGATAGTACCAGGGGCCAAAGTGTCATGAAGTGAGGAGAATTCTAAAAGTTGCTTTTTAAAAAAAATTTTTTTAAATACAAAAAACACCAAATAAACTCAAATATTCCCATTTTGATCATTCCGTTCTACATATATAATCAGTAATTCACAATATCATCACATAGGTGCATATTCATCATCATAATCATTTCTTAGAACATTTGCATCCATTCAGAAAAGAAACAGAAAAAAAAAAACCCCAAAAATCATATATAATGTACCACTTACCCCTCCCTTTCACTGATCACTAGCATTTCAATCTATTAAATTTATTTTAACATTTGTTCCCCCTATTTATTTTTATTCCATGTGTTTTACTTGTCTGTTGATAAGGTAGATAAAAGGAACATCAGACACAAGGTTTTCACAATCACACAGTCACATTGTGAAAGCTATTTCATTATACAATCATCTTCAAGAGACATGGCTACTGGAACACTGCTCTACATTTTCAGGTAGTTCCCTCCAGCCTCTCCATTACACCTTAACTAAAAAGGTGATATCTATATTATGTGTAAGAATAACCTCCGGGATAACCTCTCGACTCTGGAATCTCTCAGCCATTGACACTTTATTTTGTCTCATTTCACTCTTTCCCCTTTTGGTTGAGAAGGTTTTATCAATCCCTTGATACTGAGTCTCAGTTCATTCTAGGATTTCTGTCCCATGTTGCCAGGAAGGTCCACATCCCTGGGAGCCATGCCCCACGTAGACAGGGTGAGGGCAGTGAGTTTGCTTATTGTGTTGGCTGGAGAGAGAGGCCACATCTGAGCAACAAAAGAGGTTCTTTTGGGGGTGACTCTTGGGCCTGATTTTAAGTAGGCTTGACCTATCCTTTGCAGGGTTAAGTTTCATATGAACAAACCCCAAGATTAGGGGCTCAGCCTATTTTGCTTTGGTTGTCCCCACTGCTTGTGAGAATATCAAGAATTCTCCACTTGAGGGAGTTGAAATTTTCCCCTTTCTCACCATTCCCCCAAGGGGACTTTGCAAATGCTTTTTTACTCACTGTTCAAATCACTCTGGGGTTTATTGGGACCTCACTGTGGACGAACCTACAAAATCTTATGCCCTACTCAAGGTTCCATGTACTTACGGTATTCAATTAAGCTGTCCACATAAGTTATATTAGGAACTGCACTAGTCAAAGTATAAATTTTGTACCAAATAAACATTTTTTACTTTAGTCTCACAGATAAGTTAAAATTTTTAAATATTAATTACTATCTATTTTCAACACCCTGCAGTAATGACATTCCTCTGTTCTTCCTCATGCAAAAACATTTTAAAATTTGTACATTTAGTCACCATCATTACACACTCTAGGCATTCCTAGATTATACCATCTCAATCTTTATTATCTATCTCTAAAAGCCACTCCTGCCCTTGTTGAAGCACATTTATTAATAAAGATGAACCTTTATCAACATAGGTCTCTGTTTTCTTGGAGAACTTGCCTTCTTATTTTGGGATCCATTTAAAGGTCCCCACAGTTGTATGGGTTTTCCCTGTTCCTGGGACATAACCCATCCGCAAGCTATGCCCCTACCTCGAGACCTGGTGTTCTGTTGCCATTCCAGCAAATTTGTTGAGCAACTCTGAGGAATGACTGAATGTCTATGTTTGTACACCTTTGGCCCTTACTTAGCAAGGAGCTAGCTCGTGGTGGATTTGATATTTATTAAAAGCGTGATCAATACTGAATTTGATCAATGCGTTTTTGTTTATGCCATGATAGCATGAATGTGAGAAGGGGAAAAAGATTTGGTAACGTTAATTTTTGAGGTGGATCTTTGTTTTTTCATCCTGTATGGAAAAAAAAAGACCTCCCATCATTTGGGTCACTTGTAGTAACTTGTTTTGCTCTCTTGGTATGTTGAGTCTGAGGAGGTAGAGATCTGCACTGCAACAGCACGACTAAAACATTACCAAACTGGAAAAAAATGAGGATTCTGCTTTTTCTCTATTACTAATAAATCTGTCCCTTATCTGATGCCCATCTCTTTTCCTAGCATTTCTGTGGCAAGTATAGGCCAAGAGGGAGTCTCCTCCCCAACATGCCCCACAGTGGCCTCAGGAGTGGCCTCTAGTCCATGGGTTGCCCCTAGCCTCTGTCTTGCATTCTTCCTTGGAAGCAAATCCACAGTGACTCACAAATTGCCATCCTATATGTATCTGCTTTGGCCACAAAAGACTATGTCTTCATATCAGCACAAAATGAAGCACTTGATTGAAGTGTTATATAACTTGATTGAAGTGTTATATAATTGGTTCATGAGAGAGTTTTCCCTGAAAATGTCTTCTTGGCTTTTCTGAAATGGGCTGCACAATTATTCGTATTTGCACCACATGCTAATCTCATGAATGGCCCTGTTCTGTTGATGAGAAGACAAATAACTGCACTTTTGCTCTTGTGTCCATGGAAAGCCCCCCCCACCCCTGTCCATGTACTGTTGCCATAGTAACCAAAACAGTTCTTCAAATGGAAGGAAGGAAGGAATCTCTCAGAGCACATGGGGACTTAGCAAATTGAGAACATAAGTAGGCCTCAATTATAATAGATGCTGGTATAAATACCTAGTTATTAATAGTGATAAACATGGTTGAAATTTGTAGGTGAATTTTACTGTCACTTGGGGGCTAGGAGAGGATTGGTGAATGGGTACTTATCCTCACTCCAGCTGCATACAGAAGCTTTGGAATTGTTATAATAGGTCAGACCTGCGGGCTATAAAAGACAGAACTCAGTTTTCTTACAGTATAACCAAAGAAGAGTTATTGACTGGGTGCAGTTATGCTTATCCAACCACCTTCAAAGGGTTGAAGATACAGCTTTCAATAGAGTAATCTTTTGTGAATCTGTTATACAGCTTTGCACAAATGTGACTATAAGCAATTTTTGTTTTTACAGCCTTTATCAGCTCTTGCAGTCAAAATCTGTTTTGGTGAGCTTAAATGGCCACAGCATTTCTGAGTGGCATTCCAAATGGAAATTTATTGATGGATTATTAAAAAATGATACTTGACATAATTTGCTTTTTCTTGCTATTTCTTAGGTTTATGAGAAAATGGAAATTTACCAAAATTTACTAGAAAGTGTAGACAAAAAGTGTTCATAAAGGGCAAGGGCACATAAAAGATTTTTCTTTTTTCTGGCTCCAAAACAGTGCTTATAACAACACCCCTTCAGTGATAATGACTTTAATACAGCATAAAATATTTTAAAAGAATATTTGACATGACAGGGGTATAAAATGACAATACAGATCAGCTCGATGTACAGAATGCTGATTTTGCAGGATTAAAAAGATCCATGGATTATTGTTTCATCATTGCTTAGATAAGGCAGTTTACAAAACTTTCCCCAGTGCTTCAAATCTCTAGTCCCTTTAGGTGGCTATCCTTGCTTACTACACCACACCTCTTTTCCTTCAATGTCACAAACCCTAGGCATATGAAAGTGCCAAGCACTGTGGGTGAGAGAGTGGCAGGCTAGGCATTGTCATACACTGCTTGAGGGAGGATAAAGTAATACAACCCTTTAGGAAGACTTTAGGAACCTTTAGGTTCCACTGTGTTGCATCCCATGTTCTATCTGTTAATTATCTATCTATTTATTTATTTATTTTTATTATAATCATTCTGTTCTACATATATAATCAGTAATTCACAGTATTATCATATAGTTGCATATTCATCTTCATGATCATTTCTTAGAACGTTTGCATCTGTTCAGAAAAAGAGATAAAAAGAAAACAGAAAAAAATTCATACATACCATACCCTTTACCCCTCCCTTTCATTGATCACTAGCATTTCAATCTAAATTTTCTTTAAGATTTGTTCCCATTATCTATTTTTATTTCATTTATTTTACTAGTCTGTTGATAAGGTAGATAAAAGGAGCATCAGACACAAAGTTTTCACAATCACACAGTCACACTGTGAAAGCTATATCATTATACAATCATCTTCAAGAAACATGGCTACTAGAACACAGCTCTACATTTTCAGGCACTTCCCTCCAGCCTCTCCATTGCATCTTGACTAACAAGATGATATCTATTTAATGCATAAGAATAACCTCCAGGATAACCTCTCCACTCTGTTTGGAATCTCTCAGCCTTTATTTTGTCTCATTTCACTCTTCCTCCTTTTGGCTGAGAAGGTTTTCTCAATCTCTTGATACTGAGTCCCAGTTCATTCTAAGATTTCTGTCCCACGTTGCCAGGAAGATCCACACCCCTGGGCGTCATGTCCCACGTAGACAGGGGGAGGGTGGTGAGTTTGCTTGTTGTGTTGGCTGGAGAGAGAGGCCACATCTGAGCAACAAAAGAGGTTCTCTTGGGGGTGACTCTTTTTTTTTTTTTTCAATAAGTTTTTAATTTTAATATTTGTTGTAAAAATTTAACATACAAATGTACAAAACATTCTTGACATACTAACATTCCATACATGATGTACAATTAATGTTCACAATATTATCACATAGTTTGGTATTCATCACCATGATCATATTTTTTGGACATTTGCATCATTCCAGCTTGGGGGTGACTCTTAGGCCTAATTTTAAGTAGGCTTGACCTATCCTTTGTGGGGTTAATTTCATATGAACAACCCCCAAGACTGGGGACTCAGCCTTTGCTTTGGTTGTCCCCACTGCTTATGAGAATATCAAGAATTCTCCATTGGGGAAGTTGAATTTTCCCCCTTTCTCACCATTTCCCCAAGGGGACTTTGCAAATACTTTTTTAGTCACTGTTCAAATCACTCTGGGATTTATTGGGGCATCACTCTGGACAAACCAACAAAATCTCATGTCCTACTCAAGGTTCCATGTACTTATGGTGTTCAATTAAGCTGCCTACATAAGTTATGTTAGGAAACACACTAGTCAAAATATAAATTTTGTACCAAATAAGCAGTTTTTGCTTCAGTCTCACACATAAGGGAAAATTTTAAAATATTAATTACTATCTATTTTCAACACCCTGCAGTAATGACATTCCTATGTTCTTCCTCATGCAAAAACATTTTAAAAATTTATACATTTATTCACTATCATTATACGTTCTAGGCATTCCTAGATTATACCATCTCAGTCTTTAGCGTGTATCTTTCCTTCTGATTTCATTTGTGCCCCCAGCCCTCCTCCCTCTATCATTCTCACATTCAGCTTCATTCAGTGTTTTAACATAATTCTATTACAGTTCAGTATTATTGTGCTGTGCATTTCTGAGTTTTTACAATCAGTGTTGTTGCACAATCTGTATCTCTTCAGCTCCAATTACCCAAAATCTTACCCTATCTATCTCCTAATGGTCTCAGTTACCAATGAAATTCTCCAAGTTTATTCACTAATGTCAGTTCATATCAGTGAGACCATACAGTATTTGTCCTTTTGTTTGTGGCTAATCTCACTCAGCATAATGTCCTTAATGTCCATACTTCATAAATTTATTCTGTCTTATGGCTGCATAATATTCCATCATATGTATATACCACAGTCTGTTTAGCCACTCATCTGTTGATGGACATTTTGGCTGTTTCCATCTCTTCGCAATTGTAAATAATGCTGCTATAAACATTGGTGTGCAAATGTCCATTTGTGTTCTTGCCCTCATGTCCTCTGAATAGATACCTAGCAATGGTATTGCCGGGTCATATGGCAATTCTATACTTAGCTTCCTGAGGACCCACCAAACTGCCTTCCACAGCGGTTGACCCATTTGACATTCCCACCAACAATGGATAAGTGTGCCTCTTTCTCCACATCCTCTCCAGCACTTGTTGTTTTCTGTTTTATTGATAATAGACATTCTGGTGGGTGTGAGATGATATCTCATTGTGGCTTTTTTTTTTTACATGGCTATTATTTAATTTATTTTAGTGTTTATGAATGTCAATCTTGGACAGCATGCCCTCCAATTTTTTTCAGTCCACTAAAAATTATAAGGATTCCATAAAACCGCCTCCAATTGTAAGGATTCCTCCTGTAACAAAAAGAAAATAAACCTTATGATTAAAAAAAAGAAAATTTTGGCATAGGCCTCTGAATCAGGTTGAACAACAAGGGTAAATTTCAACTATATGGAGGAACATTCTAGAATCCACGTAGAAACATTTGGCAAAACAATTGGCCTGGTGCTACAAGGGTGGTTTTATCTCAGAAGGAGAGAGTATGCATGGGAGGGTGCCAAAGATGCACAACTACCACAGAATCACTTATTCAAAATTAGCCAAAATTCAATATAGAATATACATACAAAAAGAACACTCTCAACAGTTATTCAATGCCTTAACAGCAAGGTGTAAGCTTAGAACAAGTACCTTAGCAGGAACCATATTCAACATGCTATAAGACTTTAAAGGTGAGAAAAACTTCATCGTACATAGATGATGTCTTGTGCACAAGTATATTAGTTTCTAGGATATGGAGGACAACCGTAACACACACAAGCAAAGAATAAATCCAAGCTGCTTAACCTTCCACCATTCTCTTGAGTATTAAACCCAGTCCACTTTTGGCCACTTGCAGGGGTGTCTTCTCTTCTTTATTCTCAATGTCAATACTTGCTCCTTTGGACACCAGCAGTTTTGCTTCTTCTACTCTCTCCTCATCACAGGCTAAGTGTAGAGGAGTGTCACCCTCAGTATCTTGGATGTTTGTGGTTGCTTTGTAGTACAGAAGGATATGAATCATCTTCAAGTTACCCTTGGCTGCTGCCTGGTGCATTGCTGTAGCCTCAAAATGGTCCTTAGCATCTGGGTTAGCCCCGCCCTCTAGTAACATAACAGCGATCTCATATCTGTTTTTGGAAGCTGCATAATGCAGAGGAGTACAGCCATTTTGATTGACAGCATTCACTTGAGCACCTTTTCCCAGAAGGGCTTTTACAGTCTCATCCCAGCCAGCAGAAGCAGCAATATGAAGAGGAGACCAGCCTGCATCATCTTTATCATTCACTGGCACTCCAAGTTGCAGCAAGAATTCAACAATTTCTGTATGTCCTGGTGAGCATGACCAATGCAGTTCTGCTGTCCTGGTCAGTTTTGTAGCCAAGGATTTATTGGCCAGGATCTTCTCCTTCAACTCCTCCAGCTTTCCAGTGTAGGCCAGATTCCAGACCATTAGGTTATACACACACTCATCCATTTCGCCCTCCTCAGGATCTGCCTCTCATTGTGGGTTTGATTCGCATTTTCCGAATAGCCAGGGAAGTTAAACATCTTTTCATATGCCTTTGGCCATTTGTATTTCCTCTTCTGAGAAGTGTCTGTTCAAGTCTTTTGCCGATTTTATAATTGGATTGGCTGTGTTTTTGTTGTTGAGTTGAACAATCTCTTTGTATATTCTGAATACTTGACCTTTATCTGATATATTGTTTCCAAATATTGTCTCCCATTGTGTAGGCTGTCTTTTTAATTTCTTGAGAATGTTCTTTGATGCACAAAAGTGTTTCATCTTCAGGAGTTTCCATTTATTTATTACTTTCTTCAATGCTTGTGCTTTGGGTTAAGGTCTAGGAAACTGCCTCCTATTATAAGATTGATAAGATATCTCCCTACATTTTCTTCTAACAGTTTTATGGTATTAGATCTAATGTTTCGGTCTTTGATCCATTTTGAATTAACTTTTGTATAGGGTGTGAGATATGGATCCTCTTTCATTCTTTTGCATATGCATATCCAGTTCTCTAGGCGCCATTTATTGAAGAGACTGTTCTGTCCCAGGCGAGTTGGCTTGGCTGCCTTATCAAAGATCAATTGTCCATAGACGAGAGGGTCTGTATCTGAATACTCTATTCTATTCCATTGGTCAGTATATCTGTCTTTATGCCAGTACCATGCTGTTTTGACCACTGTAGCTTCATAATACGCCTTAAAGTCAGGTAGTGAGACCTCTGACTTTTTTTTTTTTCTCAGGATACTTTTAGCTATTTGGGGCACCCTGCCCTTCCAGAAAAATTTGGTTATTGGTTTTTCTATTTCTGAGAAGTAAGTTTTTGGGATTTTAATTGGTATTGCATTGAATCTGTAAACCAATTTGGGTAGAACTGACATCTTAACTACATTTAGTCTTCCAATCCATGAACACGGTATGCCCTTCCATCTATTTAGGTCTTCTGTGATTTCTTTTAACAATTTCTTATAGTTTTCTTTGTGTAGGTCTTTTGTCTCTTTAGTTAAATTTATTCCTAAATATTTTATTCTTTTGATTGCAATTGTAAATGGAATTCATTTCTTGTTTTCCCCCTCAGATTGTTCATTACTAGTATATGGAAACCCTACAGATTTTTGAGTGTTGATCATGTAACCTGCCACTTTGCTGTACTCATTTATTAGCGCTAGTAATTTTGCTGTGGATTTTTCAGGGTTTTCGACATATAGTATCATATCAACTGCAAACAGTGAGAGTTTTACTTCTTCCTTTCCAATTTTGATGCCTTGTATTTCTTTTTCTTGTCTAATTGCTCTGGCTAGAACTTCCAATACAATGTTGAATAACAGTGGTGATAGTGTGCATCCTTGTCTTATTCCTGATCTTAGGGGGAAAGTTTTCATTTTTCCCCATTGAGGATGATGCTAGCTGTGGGTTTTTCATATATTCCCATTATCATTTTGAGGAAGTTCTCTTCTATTCCTATCCTTGAAGTGTTTTCAACAGGAAAGGATGTTGAATTTTGTCATTCATTAGAGAGATTGGTCTGTAGTTTTCTTTTTTTATAATATCTTTGGCTTTGGTATGAGGGTGATGTAGGCTTCATAGAATGAGTTAAGTAGCTTTGCCTCCTCTTCAATTTTTTTTTGAAGAGTTTAAGCAAGATTGGTACTAATTCTTTTTTGAATGTTTGGTAGAATTCACATGTGAAGCCATCTTGTCCTGGACTTTTCTTTTTGGGGAGCTTCTTAATGACTGATTCAGTTTCTTTACTTGTGATTGATTTGTTGAGGTCATCTGTTTCTTCTCAAGTCAATGTTGTTTGTTTATGCCTTTCTGTAAAGTTGTCCATTTCATGTACATTGTCGAATTTATCGGCATAAAGTTGTTCATAAGATCCTCTCATTACTTCCTTTATTTCTGTGGGGCCAGTGGTTATGTCTCCCCTTCTATTTCTGATTTCATTATTTGCATCCTCTCTCTTCTTCTTTTGTAAACCTCGCTAAGGGTCCATCAATCTTATTGATTTTTTCATAGAACAAACTTCTGGTTTTGTTGATTTTCTCAATTGTTTTCATGTTCTCAATTTCATTGATTTCTGTTCTAATTTTCATTATTTCTTTCCTTTTGCTGGCTTTGGGGTTAGTTTGCTGTTCTTTCTCTAGTTCTTCTATCCATTCACTTTTATTCTAGTAATAAATACATGCTAATGTTTTCCTGTTTTAACCACACTCACCTATAAATTTCGACACTCACTCTTAATTCTAATATAATCTCCACATAACCCATCAGAAGGATCATACAGGAGCTTCTGGATTTCGTCCACACCTTGGGGAATTAGCAACATACTGCTGTCAGCCTGTCTCTGCTAGACAATCCATGTTTCCACATCCACTCTCCACTACTGTCCTTGTTGGTGCAGATCTCCCATGAGGTATTCTTCCTGAAACTGAAATGTGGAGTTGGTCCAATCCTTTTATCCTTTCAGCTTCCATTCTCAACTTGTCTTGAATGTTTCCTTCACCTCTCTAACCACTTTACCATCCCACAAGTTCCTCAGGATGAGGGAGTAAACCAGGCAGAGTCTTCATCCTTCTTTTATCATTTGAACTCTCCCCATCAGAACTTCTCTCAGTGTCTTGAAGGACTTTGGCCCTCCTGTTGGTAGACTTCTTTTACTTCAAATCTTCCAGAAAGCTTTAGAAGTATACTGATATCTGGGACTCACCACAGAGACTCTGATTTAATTGGTTTGGAGTATGGCCTGGGTGTTAGGTTTTTTTTGTTATAAGTTTTGCCCACTGGTAGTAATGTGCAGCCAAAGTGGAGGCCTCTGTACTAGCTCTCAGCCAAGTAAAGAAACTATTAACTTGCGTTTAGAAATCATATACTGAATTGCAGCTCCTCAAGTAGGTAGTGGGTTTAATTGATATTCCTACTATTTCAAATATTGTTAGCAATCTGTGCTAATTTTTTTATCAAGAAGATTTGAACATGAATTTTCAAGTTTGCTGAATTTTCAGTTATTGTTGGGGATTGAATCATGTACCCCAGAAAAGATATGTTCAGTCTTAATCTGCATTCCTGTGGATATGAACCCATTTGTAAGTAGGACCTTTGAAGATGTTATTGTTAGTTAAGATGTGGACTCATTTGTTAATAGAATCTTCAAAGATCCCTTTTAGATGAGACCAAACTGAATCAGGTAGCCCTTAATCTGAATGATTGGAGGCCTGATAAAGAGAGGAAATGCAGAGAGAGAAGACAAGGGAGAGGGAGAGGGAGAGGGAAAAGGAGAGGGAGAGGGAGAGGGAGAGGGAGACCGAGACCGAGACCAAGACCAAGACCAAGACAGAGAGATGGCTATGTGCTAGAGGACTGCTATTACCAGTGAACTACTGACCCCAGAAGAAAGCATGACCTTGCTGACACCTTGATTTTCAGCTTCTGGTCTTTATCCCAAGGGAAAATTGGGATGTGTTTAAGCCACACATTGAGTGGTAGTTGTCATAGCAGCCCTGGCAAACTAAGGCAATTAGGATTTGATTACTTTTACCGCATCTACTTGTATTTAATGATAGAATGTGGGAAGATATAATTCACTTAAGAGGAATTTTTTGTTGGAGCAAAATTTCTTGCATTAGGGCAGTGGTTCTTGACCCTGGCTGCACATTAGATTCAACTAGGCAGTGGATCTCCAAATGCGAATCATCTAGGGAATTTCAAAAGTTCCCAAGCCTAGGCTTTACCCTAAACCAATTAAATCAGACTTTCTGGGAGTGGGCCTTGGCATCAGCATATTTTAAAACTCTGCAGGTGATTCCTAAACTAGCTAGGGCTTCTCAATTTTGCATATTGTAACATGTCATCTGGGGATCTTGTTAAAATGCAGATCCTAATTCAATAGGTCTTGGGTGGGGCCCCAGATTCTGCATTTCTCACAACTTCCCCACCTGGTACTCATGGTGCTGATCTGTATCAACATTGCTTAAATAGCAAAGACCTAGAGAACTTTAAAAATGCTGAAGCCTGGGCCCTCCTCAGTGAATATGATTACATTAGGCTGGGTGGGGTCCAGAAATTGACAATTTTTAAAACTCCTCAGGTGAGTGTTATCCTAAATCCCCAGGTTGAGAACTCCTAAATCTTTAGGGAATGGCTATACCTCTAGGTATATGAATGGTTAATAAATGGCATCAGGTGGGGGAGGGAAGGGAGAAGACAAAAACAAGGTTCTGGGGGGGGATGTGTCCAACCAGCAGAACCCGTGAACCTGCCAAGGGATGTCATATCTAAAGAAAGGTCCCTCTGTAGAGAGAACCCACCATAAGGCTACCAGATTTTTTCAACTAATCTTAAGCCCCTGTTTTGCATAATGTTTGAATACATTTACATGTTGACTATAAAAAGGTTCTAACTCCAAATATGTAAGATAAAATAAAATGTAAGATCTTGTCACCTACTGCAATTATATTCATAACCAGTAGTCAATGCTTAACACACTTCAAGTGCATAACAGATTTTAAAACAGCCGGAGATGGGGAAGGAGCAGCACTAAGGGGAGGAGGGATGCTTGAGTAAGCCTTCCTTCTCCCTCTGAAACGTGGCTGCCCCAACACTGGGCTCCTGCCCCTTGCCCAGTAGCAGCCCCCTTCCAGATTTTTAGGGTCTAAAACAGCATCTGAAGGCTGGATCCTCCCTACACTTTTGTCCTTTTTTTTTTTTTTTTATTCCAAGCATTTTTGTTGCCTTTGATCTTTTCCCCTCAGTCTTCATTACGTTTTGGCCATTAGCCTTCCTGACCCATTTTATAGGCCATCCTTCTAGGTGTATCTTCCTGGACCTTCTGGGCATGCCCACTTTCTTTGATGCTGCCTCCCATGGTGCTGGGCAGTGCAAGTCAGGGCTTCTGTACACATTGTGCAGGGTGGGACTGACCCAGGGGGACAACCCCAGGGCATGAGTAGGGTCTTTATTTCAGTGGTCTCCACGCACCCCGAAACCATGCTTCATCAGGAGTAGGAGGTGCCTTTTCACACTCCCACTAGCTGGATGGGTGAGGGGACACCTTTTTTCTAATTGTACAGAGATACCTGCCATGTGGGGCCAGGTGCAGGTAAATCATAGAGTGCTTAATAAGTGCCCGCTGAATGAATGAATGCATGCATGGATGAGAAAGATAAGAGGCTTTCACAGTCATTTAGATAAAGTTCAATGGGACCCTCTTGTTTGTGGAAAGGAGCAACTGAACATGGGAAGAGAAGCAACAAGTCATGGATTGGATTAAAAAATTCAAAGCTGGCAAAAGAGAAAAAGAGTGAATAAAAATGACCTCCTACCTGTAATTGTAACTAAAACTTGACTGCTGCTCAAGGAAAACAATAGTATGGTTGCAAGATTAGTTCTACATGCCACTTCTGGAGGGCTGGCTTTGGTTAGGTAACTAATTGACATGAATTGTACATACATTGTGTGGGAGGCCTCATCTAAGCAATATGGAGGGAGATGTAAAAGCCAGTCCCATCCCTCGAAGAGAGTTTATAATCTAGTTCAAGATACTGGGTACAAGTTCCTGGTGCTGGCTTAAGTCTACCAGCATCACACATGTGTTATGAGTGCCAGGTAATATTAGTGGCTATAGCTACTGCTACTGCTACTGCTGCTTTACTGTTCATGATGCGCTCTTACCTGTATGAATTAGCTGTTATTTTTTCTTACTGAAGAAGAAATTGACATTTAGAGTGGTGAGGTGGCTTGCTTCTTACTTCATCTTCTCAGTCAAAAATATTGTGTTGATCCATATAAACTGCCATCTTCAAAATTAAAAACCATTAAATATCAGCAATTTTATATGGGTCAACCTGATACTTTCCACTATATTTTCCTGCTATTTGAGACCTTTTAAAAGTTTTTAATTGGTTTTTTCATTCAATTATAAAAGGAATAATGTTTTTGTAGTACATGTGGAAAATATAAAAACGTGTGAAGAGGCAGAAAAATCTTAATCCCAAATTTTGCTGAGAGGCTGTTTTATTTGTAAGCTATCGGAGTGCAATGTACCAGAAATGCAATGGCTTTTAAAAAGGGAATTTAATAAGTTACAAGTTTACAGTCCTAGTGCCAAGAAAATTTCCAAACTAAGGCACCCAGAGAAAGATACCTTAATTCAAGAAAGGCTGACTGGTTGGAACACCCCTGTCAGCTGTCAGCTGGCATCTTACTCCTGGGCTCTGTTGTTCTCAGTGTCTGTTGCTGTGGGGGTTCCTCGTTTTGCTTTTCTGGGGCTAAATTTCATCTCTTGGCTTCCCTTGGCTCTCTTTGGCTTCTGGCTTGCTTAACATCTCATGGGAAACCACATGGTTATGTCTGCTGGGCTTCAAGCATCTCTGAACATCTGTGTCTCTGTTCTCTGAAGCAGCTGTTCTCCAAGAATCTATGTCTGCTCTGCTCTGAGCTCTTCCAAAATATCCCCTCTTTTAAAGGACTGCAATAAACTAATCAAGACCCACCTGGAATGGGTGGAGTCACATCTCCATCTAATCAAAAGGTCACACCTAACATTGGGCATAACACAATTCTGTGGAAATAATCTAATCAAATGTTTCAGCCCTACAATATTGAATCAGGATTAAAAGAAATGGCTGCCCCCACAAGATCGAATCAAGATTAAAACATGGCTTTTCTGGAGTACATAATACTTTTAAACCTGCACAGAGGCATGCCTACTAACATTTTGGAATATTTTCTTCCAGATATTTTTCCTTGCATTTTTTACAAAGTTGAGATGCTATTGCATGAATATTATATCTTCTGCTTAGAAATAGCACTAATCATAGCTATCTTTATACAATATTAAATACTTTGATAAACATAATTTTTTATGATAGCATAATATTCCATTGAATTCAGATACCATAATTTATCCTACTGTTGAGCCTAAAGATTGTTTTCTGTTTCTTAATATTATATATATATATATAATATATATAACCATATATATTGGTCATGTTTTTGGTTGTTTTCTTGTATAATTAAGGTGAAGTTACTGAAATCAAAGAGTAGAAACTTTGTTAGGTCTCTTGATTCATATCATCAGTTGACTTTTCAGAAAGCTGTGCCAACTACATTCCCACATTGTTTTACTTTAGCCATGATGGCAGAACCCTTTGCTGATTGTAGTTTGGTTATGAATGATATTGCTGTAAGAGTTTAAGGATGAGAGAGTTTAAAAATGAAAGGCAAGGCAGGCTCAGGAAGCAGTTGGACCTTGAGCTGAGTGTTAAAAATCAGTAGGGTTCAAGAAAGTAGAGAGGAAAGGCTTTTCCATCAGAGAGCACAGCAGAAGTAAAGGTGCAGTGGAAACAATAAATACAGCATGTTGTGGAGACAGTAATAATCTAATTTTCTGAGGGTATAGGGTTCCTGTGTGGAAATAGTGCAATATAAATTAGTAAAAGAAGATTTGTCCTTGATTATCAGCTAAGACTGAAGTTAATCCTGTAGTTAATCAGGAGCTATTGACAGTTTTTGAACAGGCACAGATAAGAGCAAAACAGTGTTTTAATGACAATAAAAAACTTTATCTTGGAACCCAGAAAGCTCTTTAATAATGGTAGAAGATTTTTAAAATAATCATCTGTAGTAAAAATTACATCATATAAACAAGAAAGGATGTTCCCTATAGGGCTCAGCATATGATGATGTATGATTTGTCCCATATGACCCATCAGTAACGTCTGGGTGGCCCAGGCTTTGAGATTCAGGCGAGGTGGTTCAGATGACAATTGCCGGATCCAAAATTGTGGTCAGAGGCTACTTCACACTGAGATAAATCTCTGATTTTATTAAATGAAGGCCAGTTACCACTAGGAAAGAGATGTTCCATATATTCAAGCTATGAGAGAAATGTGGAAAAGAAAGGTGAGGCAAAGAAGTATGGGCAGGAGCCACTGAAGACTGTTTTCACCAGAGCTGTCCTCATCCTCTCTTTTGGTTCTACATGTGGAGTTATAGCAAATCTCAATGAGAAGTGATTTTGCCCTAAGCATTTCCTGGTAAATAAAAATTTCATTCTGTTTTAATTGCATTTGTATGTGTGTATATATGTGTTCTCATGAAAACTTTATTAAAAAAATTCTTTACACTTAAAAGCTCTTAATTTTATTTTTCAACTATTCCCAGCAAAATCACACTTCTCCCTCTCCTGCACCTTTCTCATGCCCACTAAGCAAGCAGTGGTTGGAATAGTTTGCTCATATGATCTCAGAATCAATATTTAAGAGAGCAAATAGTAATAGAAATGGTAATCTTGGGTAACATATAATACTATTTCTATTATCGTTGCTTTATATTTGGCATTGTTTTCATTTCACAATAAACTGTGGCTTTAAAGAACTATGAAAGTTTCCTGATGACTGAATCTTTTATTTATTTATCTTTTTTATTGAGAAATCTTCACACATACTTTCTATACATAGTACACAATCAGTGGCCCAAAATATCATCACATAGTTGTGTATTCATCACCATGATCATTTTTAAGAACATTTGCATCATTCCAGAAAAAGAAATAAAAAGAAAACAGAAAAAGCTCATGCATACTATCACTTTACCTCTCCCTCTCATTGACCACTAGTGTTACCATCTACCCAATTTATTTTGCCCTTTGTCCCCCTTATTATTCATTTATTTATTTATATCTATATTTTTTACTCATCTGTCTATACCCTGGATATAAGGAACATCAGACACAAGGCTCTCACAATCACACAGTCACATTGTAAACATTTTATCTTTATACAATCATCTTCAAGAATCTAGGCTACTGGAACACAGCCCAACAGTTTCAGGTACTTCCCTCTAGCCACTCTAATACACCATACACTAAAAAAGGGCTATCCATAAAATGCATAAGAATAACCCCCAGAATAACCTCTTGACTCTGAAATCTCTCAGCCACTCAAACTTTATTTTGTCTCATTTCTGTCTTCTCCCTTTTGGTCAAGAAGTCTTTCTCAATCTCTTGATGCTGGGTCCTGGCTTATGCCAGGCTTTCTGTCCCACATTGACAGGGAGATTTACACCCTTAGGAGTCATGTCCCACGTAGGAGGGAAGGCAGTGAGTTCACATGCTGACTTGGCTTAGAGAGAGAGACCACATCTGAGCAACAAAAGAGGTTCTCTGGAGGTGACTGTTTGGCCTAATTTTAAGTAGGCTTATCCTATCCTTTGCAGGAATAAGTTTCATAGGAGCAAACCCCAAGATCGAGGGCTCAACTTACTGATTTGGTTGTCCCCACTTGTGAGAGTATAACAAATTCTCCAAACGGGGGAATTGAATATTTTTTCCTTTCTCCCCATTACCCCTAAGGGGACTTTGCAAATACTTCTTTATTCACTGCCCAGATCACTCTGGGATTTATTGGGGCATCATGTTAACCTGGACAAATCAACAAAATGTCACTCCCTATTCAAGATTCCATGTATTTATGGTGATTAACTAAACTGACCATAGAAGTTAAATTAGGAAATGCACTACCGAAAATATGAATTTTGTACCAAATAAACATCTATCCCTTTAATCTCACCCAGAAATTGAAGTTTTAAAATATGGATGTTATCATCCTTTACCCAGTCTTCTGGTATATGTTAGTCCTATCCAGGTCAGCTTCATTCATATCTCTAGTTGAAGTCTGATCCTTTTTTCAACTTTTTAAACAGTTCCTGTATGAGTTACTGCTCACATTCACAACTTCAGAGCTCTGAGTCTCAGGTATCACTCAAGTACCCAAAGGTTTTAGGAAAGACCTTTTTATATACAAACAGCTCAGCATCTCAGAATTTAGAGTTAATGATTACACCTCAAAAAGGAGAATATATATGACTACTATAAGAGCTTACATTCTAGGACCCTTTACAATAAGCCCCAACCTGATAACCCATGCCCTCGACTTTAGTTCACCGAATTTTTTAAATTATAGTTAGTCCGTATGATTGAGGCATAATATTTGTCTTTTTCCTTTTTTAATTTAATTGCAATTATGCTATTTTTATAGACATGTATATGTTGCAAATTCTGGTTCCCAGTGTGAATGATGAATCAAGTGTGGTCTTTGCTCTTTTGTTACTATGTTCCCCCCTTTTAAAATAAACTAGATATTTTCAATCAATGTAAAACCATGACAGATATTTTAGGTTTTCTTTAATTGGCTAGGCATAATACTTATATTTAATAAAATGTTTGTAGAGGGCGGGCCACGGTGACTCAGCAGGTAAGAGTGCTTGCCTGCCAAGCCCAAGGACCTGGGTTCGTTTCCCGGTGCCTGCCCATGTAAAAAAAAAAAAAATGTTTGTAGATATGTACACTTTTTTTTATTGTTTACATTAGGTGTATTTTTTTCCCCATTTACCCCTCCATTACTCACACCTTGCATTAGGTGTAATGCAAGGTATAAATCAGGAAAGAACATTTTCATCCTTGTACTATTAACTATAGTCCAATGCTTACAATAGGGTTCACTGTGTTATATAGTCCTATATTTTATCTTTTAATTTTTATTACACTAATATATATATGACCTAAAATGATCCCTTTAAACCTCATTCACATATATAATTTAGTGCTGTTAATTACATTCACAATATTGTGCTACCATCACCACCATCCCTTTCCAAAGCTTTACAATCAACCTAAGTTCTATAAAATTAAGCATTAACTCTCCATTTTTATCCCCACCTTAGCCTCTGTAACCTATATTCTAGATTCTAACTCTATGAATTTGCTTATTCTAATTATTTCATGTCAGTGAGATCATAAAATATTTGTCCTTCTGTGTCTGGCTTGCTTCACTGAGCATAATGTCTTCAAAGTTCATCCATGTCCATATATCAGGACTTAATTCCTTTTTACAGCTGAATAATACTCCACTGTATGAATGTGCCACATTTTGTTTATTCATTCAGCAGCTGATGGATACTTCTGTTGTTTCCATCTTTTGGCAATTTTGAATAATGCCATATGAACATCAGTGTGCAAGTATCTGAGTACCTGCTTTCAATTATTTTAGATAAATATTGATTAGAGAAATTGTCAAGTCACATTGTAATTCTAACATGTGACTTGACAATCTTTCTGAGGAACTGCTAAACTGTTTTTACAGAGCTTTCTGAGGAACTGCTAAACTGTTTTCTACAGAGATGCAATATTTTACATTCCCACCAGCTATGAATGAGGGTTCCTGTTTCTCTACCTCCTTTCTAACATTTGTAATTTTCTGTTTTTTTTTAATAGTAGCCATTCTAATGGGTATGAAATGGTATCTCATAGATCTCATGGTTTTGGTTTGCATTTCCCTAATGGCTAGTAATATTGAGTATCTTCTCATATGCTTTTAAGCCATTTGTATATCCTCTTTGGAGAAATGTCTATTCAAGCTTTTGCACATTTTGAAACTGGTTTGTTTTGAATTGCAGAATTTCTTTATATATTCTGGATATGAAGCCCCTATCAGATATGTAATTTCCAAATATTTTATCCCATTGGGTAAGTTGTCTTATTACTTTCATGATACAGTCCTTTTTTTTATATTCAACATCATGATCATTTCTTAGAACATTTGTATCAATTCAGAAAAAGAAAACATAAAAAAATCCATACATACCATATCCCTTACCCCTCTCTTTCATTGATCACTAGCATTTCAATCTACTATATTTATTTTAACATTTGTTCCCCCTATTATTTATTTATATGATATAGTCCTTTGATGCACAATTTTAAATTTTGATGAGGTCCCATTAATCTATTTTTTCTTTTGTTGCTTATGCTTTGGGTGTAAAGTTTAAGAAATCTGTACCTAACAGAAGATCCTGAAGATGTTTCTTTACATTTTCTTCTAGGAGTTTATAGTCCTGGTTCTTATATTTAGGTCATTGATGTAATTTGAGTTAAGTTTTGTATATGGTATGAGATGAGGATTCTCCTTCATTCTTTTGCAATATATGGATATCCAGTTCTGCCAGCACCATTTGTTGAAGAGACTATTCTTTCCCAATTGAGTGGATTGGCACCCTTGTCAAAAACTAAATGGCTATACCATTGATCTTGAGGCTTGCTCTTGTAATATTTATGTATGTACTAGAGAAACTTAGCCTGCCTATAGGGATGCTTAAGAGTTACTTCCGGAGAACCTCTTTTGTTGCTCAGATGTGGCCTCTCTCTCTTTCTCTCTAAGCCCAACTCTGCAAGTGAAATCACTGTCCTCCCCACTAGATGGGACATGACATCCAGGGGTGAAAGTCTCTGTGGTGGTGTAGGAGATGACTCCCAGGGATGAGCCTGGCCCTGGCACCATGGGATCAGCAATGCCATTCTGACTAAAAAAGGGGAAAAGAAGTGTAACAAATAAGGTATCAATGGCCAAGAGAGTTTGAATAGAGTTGAGAGGCTACTCTGGAGGTCACTCTTACGCTAGCTTCAGTTAGACATTGCTACCTACCATAACTTGACAACCCCCAACCAAAACCATTCCTACCAATCCTAAAGAACACCTAAGGCATTATATAAAATTCTACAAAAGTTCCTTGGACTAGGGTAACTTTCCAGAAATCTACAACCTGCAGATGAGTCCCTGGACCAGATAAGTCCTGAAATGCAAGGGGGTCAGCCTCTCTAGAACATCAGCTAATTCCATCCCCCATCCCATATTATTGACAGCCTCTTCCATAATAAAAAGGTTAGAATGGGCATAGCCCACATACCCCTAAAGAGTGGGAGAAAGATCAAAGATGATGGTGGAGTTAATCAGACAAGGTAGGGTTTAACAAATGAGTATGATTGCTGAATTATTATACTGATATTTCACTTAGTCACCAGAATCTTAGAGTAGCTAGAAGTAAAAACCTAAAATCGTGGGATTGTGACCCACACCAAACTCTAAACTCTGTTCTACAACTAGTTGTTACAATGTGCTTTGAAATTTATTGCTTTTTTGTATATATGTTATTTTTCACAAAAAAAGAGCAAAAAAGTTGATTGTGATGATAATTTTAAAAAGTCTAAAAAAATAATTGGCTGTAGATGTGAGGGTATACGTCTGAAGGCTCAGTTTGATTCTCTTCGTCTATATACCTATTCTTGTGCCATTACCACACTGTTTTGAGCACAGTAGCTTTCTAATAAGCTTTAAAGTCAGGAACTGTAATTCCTCCAACATTTTTCTTCTTTTACAAAACATTTTTGCCTATTTGGGGTCCCTTACCATTTCAAATAAATTTGATAATTGGCTGTTCTCTGCCACATCTGCAAAGTAGGCTTTCGAAATTTTGATTGGGATTGCATTGAATCTGTTAATCATTTTGGGTAGAATTGACATCTTAACAATACATAGTTTTCCACTTGATAAAAATGGAATGTCCTTCATTTATTTAGGTCTTCTTTTATTTCTCTTAGTTACTTTTTGTAGTTTTCTGTGTACAAGTCATTTACATTCTTGGTTCCCTAGATATTTGATTCCTTTAATTGCTATTGTAAATAGATTACAAAAAATTTCCTCCTCAGATTGCTCATTTTTGGTGCATAGAAACACTACTAATTTTTCCAGGTTTACTTGTTCCCTGCCATTTTGCTGGCATAGCTTTGCTGGCAAAGTTGTAATAGCTTTGTTGTAGATTTTTCAAGATTTTCTATGTCTAGGATCATGTCATCTGCAAATAGTGAAAGTGCCTAACTGCCCTGGCTAGAACTTTGAGCACAATGTTAAATTACAGTGGTGACAGTGAACATCTTTGTCTTGTTTCAAATCTTAGAGGGAAAGTTTTCAATCTTTCACCAATGAGTATGATTTTAGCTGTGGGTTTTTCATATATGCCCATTATTATGTTGAGGAAGTTTCCTTTTATTGCTAATTTTTAAGTGTTTTTATCAAGAAAGCATGCTGGATTTTGTTGGATGCCTTTTCTCATCAATGGAGACGATCATGTGGTTTTTTTCCCTTCGTTTTGTTAATGTGGTGTATTGCCTTAATTGATTTTCATACATTGAACCACCCTCACATACCTGGGATAATACAAACTTGATCATGGTGTATAATTCTTTTACTGTCCTGCTGGATTCAACTTGCAAGTATTTTGTTGATTTTTACATCATACTCATAAGAAAAATTGGTCTGTAATTTTCTTTTCTTGTAATATCTTTACCTGACTTTGGTGAAATTGGCCTTATAAAATGAATTAGGTAACATTCCCTCCTGTTCAGTTTTTTAGAAGGGTTTAAGGAGGATTGATATTCTTTTTGGAATGATTGGTAGAATTCACCTGTGAAGCCATCTTGCCCTTGCCTTTTCTTTTTGATGCAAGATTCAATCTCTTTAATTGCGATTGGTCTTTTGAGGTCTTCTATTTCTTCTAGAGGCAATGTAGGTCATTCATGTGTTTCTAGGAATTTGTCTGTTTCATCTGGGTTGTCTAATTTGTTGACATATAAGTTGTTAATAGTGCTGTTTTATGATCCTTTATTTTTTGGAACATTAATTTTTTTTAAATTAAAAAATTTTTTTTTAAATACCAAAAAACACCAAACAAATGCAAACATTCTTTTGATCATTCCGTTCTACATATATAATCAGTAATTCACAATATCATCACATAGTTGCATATTCATCATCATGATCATTTCTTGGAACATTTGCATCTATTCAGAAAAAGAAATAAAAAGAAAACAGAAAAAAATTTATACATACCATGCCCCTTACCCCTCCCTTTTATTGATCACTAGCATTTCAAACTAAATTTATTTTAACATTTTTCCCCCTATTATTTATTTTTATTCCATATGTTCTACTCGTCTATTGACAAGGTAGATATTTTGGGATGAGTACAGCTGACTTATTTTTGAAAAGTATGATGCTATCTATCCAGGAGAAGAACTTTAGGATGTTACCAGTGTGCTGAGGCTTTAACCAGAAAACCCATGTTGCTTCATGGGTGTGCAGCCTGTGCAGTCACATGCAACCTGCACTTAGAAGTATTCCATAGTTGATTTAATGTTCTCTAAAATCTTCTAGAAATTCATAATAATTTTTGAGCAAGGTGCTCCCATTTTCATTTTGCACTGAGCCCTGCAAATTCTAAAGTTGGTCCTATTTATGAGAGCCAATTTCATCTTTCTTTATCATATTTTATGGACTAAAACATCATTTTCACATGATCAAACTATAGATCAGATTACCAGCAAGGGCAGTAGTGAGCTGAAGGAGCACTACATGGGAAAAGTAGTGAGTTGGGAGCATCAACTTTTCCCATTTGCACAGGAGGCTAAACTTACTATGAAAGGAAAGAGAAGAGCACAGTTTTGGGGCAGGCAGGGGCTACTGACAACTAAGTTTCTACACTAATAACAATAGCAAGTGCTGCTAGTCCTACTTTGCCTACCACCTTCTCAAACAGCTAATACATGCCAAGCTCTGGCCCAGTGCTTTATGTTCATTATTTTCTTTAATCTTCCCAACAACCTCAAAATCAGTATTATTTTTATAGATGAGGAATCCAAAGTTTCCGATAATTAGGTTCCTCCCAATTAGAGAGCTAGCAATGATCTTTTCCCATTCCCTGTCTTTTATTACTCCCTTAAGAGGTTGCCAATCCATCCTTGACAACTGTTAAAATTGAACTTGAATCCTTGATTTACCTAAAAGACTCACTGTCAGGGAGAGGGCCATGCATTAATGCTTACCTAGATGGTTTATTTTCTATATTTTACTTTCATGTAATTGTTTATAGTATCATTATGTAGTAACTTTTAGATATAAATTTCTTTCCTTTTTCTCCTTGGATACTCTCTGAACAGTATACTAATATTGAAAGTGTTTTTCCAGGAAGAAATAGATGCCTCCTCATTCTCTGAGAAGATTGTGTCAATAAACAGTACCATATATATTTTATAATCAGCCAAAACGACATTTTGTTTATTGTTTTCTTGTTATTGTTTCCCTAGTTTTTATATGTGATTGTGTTCTGCCTTAGTTTTAAAAAGATGACACATGTTTTCTATTTTAATTTTGTTTTAATATAAGGTTTTTCAAGAATTTGTAAATAAATAAATTCTATTCTGGACTAACACCAGTTCTGTCTCTTGCAGGAAGGTGTTTCTGGCAGCTGATGTTTCCAGGCTTGGATATAGTTCCTCGTCTAATCACAAGTATATTCCCCGGAGGGCAGTGCTCTATGTACCTGGAAATGATGAAAAGAAAATAAAGAAGATTCCATCCTTAAATGTAGATTGTGCGGTGCTTGACTGTGAGGATGGTGTGGCTGTCAACAAAAAGGTAATAGCATTTTTCCTTAGGATGGGAAAATAAATGACACTGAAATTTGGGACTGTCTTACTGGTATTTCTCACTATTTGAAAAGATTCTGCCATATTCTTTTTTTTGCTGATTACTAATATATTTTGGATCCATCTTTTACGTGGGTTCTAAATGTGTATGTCTCTTCTCTCCAAGAGAAAGGAAAAATCTAACCAAAGTATGGTTTAAACTCATTACCTATGGTTTATGTGACTCTGTTTGTGTATAGATAAAAAAGATAGACACACAGTCACTTTTGGTCTTAATTTTTGCTGGTTTTGGCAAATGAGTTAAATAATCCTAGAATTATGGTATAAGTTTTTCATACCAATAAGATGCAGTTAGGAATTTATTCCTCCATTTTTATCACCAGGTATATTAAGCAGTGCCCTTATCTCTTCTGGGACAAGTGCCAAGAAAATAAAAAATAGTCTTCCATGGATAAATCACCATTCTCCTTAATTAATTAAAGGAGAACTATACATAGAAGCTTAGGGTGCAGTTTCTGGCTGATTTCTTAATGTCCTAACCAGAGAAACAAGCATTAGAAAATATCCAATTTATAAGGAGGTACAAAAGTTTCTCAGTGGATGATGGAATAATGGCTGCTTTTTATTTCATTACGTTTTGCTGATCGTAGTTTTCTACGTTTTATAATGAACATGGATTTATTCCTTATTTGGTGAAATTTGTAAAATATTTTGGTAATAACTTATATTTGTATGGAACCTTTTTAGGTAACACTATGCTTTCACTTAACCTTTATTCAGTCCCTAGACAGTGAGGCTAAGCTGGGATTGTGGGGCTCGGGGCAGAGGGAACTGACCATCTGGATTTCTACCTATTCAGTTAATTTTTTGTCCCAGGTAAACCAAAAGAGCACAGCTGTACCACACAACTGTCTTGATTAATTGCTTTCCTTGGAGATTCTAACAAACAAATATTTGCCTTTTAAAAAAACAAGGTTAACTTCTAGCATCTTCCAAATGGTCAAACCAAGGCTTTCCAAGTATTTGGAAAAGGATTAGAATAAGCATGTGAAATCTAAAGTATCTATTCAACATCTTTGGCATGTGCCAAGGAAAATATAATTAATCTTCTTTCTCCCAGAGATTAAGATAAATAGGTCTTTTCTTGACAGACATAATGTGATTCCAGTATACTCCCTCCTAAAATTCATGTAGTGCACTGTAAGATTAGATACTAAATTGTAATTCCAGTTCTGTGTTACCCAGGGCAATTTGCTTTACATCTTTACCTCAATTCCTTTTCTATACTGTGGAGATAACAGTATCTTCTTTTGTCGGGGATAGGGATTATTCAGAGGAAAAAGTTAATAAAATGCCTGGGATCACCTTGATCTCTTACAGGAAATGGATTAGATAAATCCTGTAGTAATCACAGTTAGAGAGGTGTTCATTTTGGCACGTAGCACAGTGAGCCATTAGGCACCCTGCTCAACTTCTGATTATATTTCTTCACAAATCTTGAGGCTGTTTTCCCATACCCACCTGGGGATGTTTTCTACCACCCAGATGGGTTGCAAACATGGCCCATTCCTGCCCCAATTTCCTTACTCTTCATCTGTGTTCCGAAGCCCATCTTCATTCCCAAGCTACCACCAGTCCTGGCCTTAAGGAGGGGAAAGGAAGAGAAAAGTTTAGTGATGGACAAGCTCCAAGACACCATCTTGGGGTATATGGCTAGACAGTGTTATCAAGATGCTGCGCTTCTCTTAAAGCAGCTGAAAACAGTATTAGCTGCTAGACACACTATTACATGTATACTGAGCTTGAGTCGATTAAAAGTCCTTTGCCTACCCACAGAGAGTTCTGATAAACCAGGCTAGTATTTGTAAATAACCAGGACTCAATTTCATTCTCATAGCCCTAGCCTGTCAATTCATTTCTGAATTTTTATTTTATTACCCAACATTTATATCATGTGAAAATTTGACAAGCAAACTATATGAAAATTTAGTAAATTTCTGATGGAGATATTGAAGATATTGGAGCCACGTGCTGAACAAGAATGCCACCAAAATCATCTGCTCAAGCTCAACAAACCTAGTGTGGTTCTGACGAATGCTGGTAGTGTTCTAAGGGCTTCAATTTGCCTAACAACCCTATGAGGTAATAACATTATACTCATTTTATGGATATGAAAACTGAGGCAAGGAGAGGCCAAGTTCATGAATCAATACTCTGAATATGGTTATTCAATCACCTAATTCTCCTAAAATCCAGTATTTTCATAAGGATAAGAGATTTTTATACAGTACTTCTGAAAATGAAGACACATTCCTGATCTACCTGTAAAAGATGAACCCAGATGAAAGATAGCTAGGAACTATAAATTTGTAACTAAATAAATCCCCTTCATAAAAGCCAGTCCATTTTAATTCATTTAGATCTAGAGGCTTCATTTGAAATGTCCAGCTAAATCTGAAGCTTCTCATCTATCTCATATTCTTTTCTCCTTCTTGACATCACTGCTTAATCCTGTTTTTTCTTTGTATATTATTCTTTTTGTTGGAGAAGATAGAGCATGAACCGTTTTTAGGGAGTTTACTAAAAGAACTCCCTAATAAAACTCTCATTTGAGATTATAGTTTTGCTAGATTGAAATATTATTGTCTAATTTAGCTCTCTTGGAATTATTAAAATATACTCTTTTCATTTGTATATATCATTTTATTTCCTTTTTATTAATAGGCTGATTCCATATTTTGTTTGGTTGAGTCTGTGGAGTATGGGCTTGAAATGAAAACAATGAGAGTTTCCACAAAGCAGTTTATAAGTATATAATACCTTCCTGTGCTCTAATCCTATCTTGTTAATCCAATTTGTACTTAAGTAGCTCCTTCATGTCAAAGATGGCACCTTCCAAAGCATGGATGATGAAAAGACTGCTTCCACTCCCCCTCATCTCCTTGTGTTCATTGTTGAATGCATGAGGAGAGTGGGTACTGTCTAAGCCACTGCTTGCTGGGGCACAGTGAAAATATGTCAAGTAATGCATAGACTTCTGATAAATCACAGTGACACTGGGTGAGGCCCAGAAAGTGGGAGTGGAATAGGTCCAGGCAGGATTCCAGGGCTGCTGTTTTAGTTGAGTAAACATTTGCTGATTGCCTTCTCAACTGACACTATGACAGGGAAGAGGGATAAAAGAAGGTTGAGTGGTCCTGATGCTGGATAAAGGCAGTGGATTCTTTTGTCCGTGCACTCAAATGACCAATTTGTGAGACACTAGGGTTTCAAAGAGAGAAAAAATTTATTACTAGGTGCAAAGCAGGAGATCACATGGTCTGTTGACCCAATAAACTGTCTCCATAAACTGTAGAATTCTGATAGTTGTATAGCATTAAAAGGTGGGCAGGTTTGGATAATGAGCATAATGGCTCCAGGTGATGTCGTTAGAGGTGATCTGATTATTGAACATGCACAGATTGATTACATGCTTGTCACAGGACATATATAAGACAGTGGCAGCCTTAATATGTTAATGGGCATGATTTTTAGTATTATAATGAGCCATAGGTGACTTATAGGTTAAAATCTAAGTTACTACACATGGCAGGTGACCCGTTTTGGTTAGATCCAGTTTTGGTTATCAAGATAACTTTGGAAAAAAAATAATAAATAAAAAAAAAGATAACTTTGGACTTGGGGGGGGTTAGTTCTGGACTAACCTGGGACCTTTCAATAATAAACATTAGGGGCTGTCTTTAGTGATAACAAGACTGTAAATTTGAAAACCTGAATAAATGGATACAAGTGAAGGTTAGTCACAAGGTTTTTATAATCACAAGGCTGCAAGATTAAGCCTATAAAATCATTATCAGAGATCAAGGCAGCTGGATTACAATTTAAAGATTTCAGGTATTTCCCTCCGTCTACTCCATTATACCAGAAAGTTAGAAGGAATATACATATATATTATATATATATAGAATAATTCAGTAATCGTAATCATCCCTTAAGTCCCAACTTCTCAGTTATAGTCCCAAATGTGGAGAAGTCACAAGGTAGTGGTGCGACAGGTAAAAAAGTAAACAATTATACTATATACAAGATAGGTCTATTAAAAAAGAACAGGATTATTATTGGCATTTGGTTCTTGACTGACTCCTTAGCTAGGTCATTGCTTGTGTATAAAAATATTATGATTTTTGTATGTTAATTTTATATCCTGCCACCCTGCTGAATTTATTTATTAGCTCAAGTAACTTTGTTGTAGATTTCTCAGGATTTTCCAAGTATAGTATCATGTCATCTGCAAATAATGAAAGTTTTACTTCTTCTTTTCCAATTTGGATGCCTTTTATTTCTTTATCCCACCTGATTGCTCTAGCTAGAAATTCTAGCACAATATTGAATAAGAGTGGTGACAGAGGGCATCCTTGTCTGATTCTTGACCTTAGGGAAAAAAAGCTTTCAGTCTCTCTCCATTGAGTATGATGCTGGCTATGGGTTTTCATATATGCCCTTTATCATATTGAGGAAGTTACCTTTGATTCCTATCTTTTGAATTGTTTTTATCAGAAAATGATGTTGAATTTTGTCAAATGCTTTTTCAGCATCAATTGATATGATCATGTGATTTTTCCCTTTTGATTTGTTAATGTGCTATATTACATTAATTGATTTTCTTGTGTTGGACCATTCTTGCATTCCTAGTATAAACCCCACTTATGATTTATTTTATTTCTTCAGGGTCGGTGATAACGACCCCCTTTCATTTCTGATTTTGTTTATTTGCATCCTCTCTCTTTTTTTCTGTCAGCCTTTCTAGTGGCCCATCAATTTTATTGATTTTCTCAAAGAACCAACTTTTGGTTTTATTGATTCTTTTTATTGTTCTTTTGTTCTCACATTCATTTAACTCTACTTTAATCTTTGTTATTTCCCTTCTATTTGCTTTGGGATTGGTTTGCTATTCTTTCTCAAGTTCCTCCAGGTGAGCAGTTAAGTCCTTGATTTTTGCTCTTTCTTGTTTTTTGATATAGGCATTTAGGGCAATAAATTTCCTTCTCAGTGCAGCCTTTGCTGCATCCCTTAAGTTCTGATATGTTGTATTCTCATTTTCATTTGTCTCCAGATAGCTACTGATTTCTCTAGCAATTTCTTATTTGACCCACTGGTTGTTTAAGAGTGTGCTATTTAATCTCCATATATTTGTGAAAGTTCTCATTCTTTCATGTTATTGATATCCAGGTTCATTCCATTGTGATCAGAGAAGGTGCTTTGTATATTTTTGATGTTTTTAAATTTATAAAAATCTGTTTTGTGCCTCAGCATATGATCTATCTTGGAGAATGTTCCATAAGCACTAGAGAAGAATATATATCCTGGTGTTTTAGGGTGTAATGACCTATATATGTCTGTTAGGTCTAATTCATTTATCAAGTTGTTTAACTTCTCTGTTTCCTTGTTGATCCTCTGTTTGGTTGTTCTATCTCTAGAGGAGAGTGGTATATTGAAGTTTTCTACTATTATTGTTGAAATATCTATTGCTCCCTTCAGTTTTGCCAATGTCTGTCTCATGTACTTTGAAGCTCCTTGATTGGGAGCATAAATATTTATGATAGTTATTTCTTCTTAGTGAATTGCCCCTTTTATTAATATAGAGTGTCCTTCTTTGTCTTTTATGATGTTCTTACATTTAAACTCTATTTTGTCTCTTGTAAGCAGCATATAGCTGGATTATGTTTCTTAATTCATTCTGCCAATCTGTATTTTTTAATTGGTAAGTTTAGTCCATTAACATTCAGAGTTACTACTGAAAAGGTATTTCTTAAATCCACCATCTTATCTTGGATTTTGTTTGTCAGGTCTACATATTCTTTTCCTATACTCTTTGTATCCTTTAAGTTACCCTTACTGGTGCTCTTCACTTCTGTGCCCTCCTCCAGACCTCCCTCTCCTGTGTTTATTTTTCAACTGGCAGAACTCCTTTTAGTATCTCTTGTAGGGCCAGTCTATTGTTGATAAATTCTTTCAGGATTTGTTTGTCCATGAAAATTTTAATCTCTTCCTCAGTTTGAAGGACAATTTGGCTGGGTACAAAATTCTTGGTTGGAAGTCTCTATCTCTCAGAATTTTAGATATATCATACCACTACCTTCTCACCTCCATAGTGCTGATTGAGTAGTCTGAACTCAGTCTTATGTGGTTTCCCTTGTATGTAGTAGATTGTTCTTCTCTTGCTGCTTTCAGGATTTTCTGCTTCTCTTCAACATTTAACAGACTGATTATTATGTGTCTTGGGGGAGGGTTATTTGGATTTATTTTATTTGGAGTTCATTGGGCTTCTTTGATTTGGGCTTCTTTGATCTGCATATTCATGTCCTTTATAAGGGTTAGGAAGTTTTCCTGCATTATATCCTCCATTAATATTCCTAGTCCTTTACTCTTCTCTTCTCCTTCTGGAATACCAATGATTCTTGTATTTGTGCACTTTGTTTTGTCCATCATTTCCCTGAGATCCAATCCAAATTTTCCATCCTTTTTGTCATTTGCTGTTTTGTGTGTTCAAAATCAGTTGTCCTGGCGGGCCGCGGTGGCTCAGCGGGCAAAGTGCTTGCCTGCTATGCCGGAGGACCTCGGTTCGATTCCCGGCCCCAGCCCATGTAACAAATACGGAGAAACAGAATACAATAAAAACAAGAAAATGTTTAAAGATGTTTCCCTTTCTTCCTTCCTTCCTTCCTTCTATCCTTCCTTCCTTCTCTCTGTCTTTCCTTAAAAAAAAAAAAAAAAAAAAAAAAATCAGTTGTCCTGTTGTCTAGTTCACTTATTCTTTCTTCTGTGTCTTCAGATGTGCTGTTATATGTCTCAAATATATTTTTTATTTGGTCTATACCATCTTTAATCTCTGTGGTATCTGCTATTTTTCTATTTATTCTTTAAAATTCCTCTTTTTGCTCTTATACTGTCTTCCTGATCTCCTTTATGTCATTAGCCATCCCATTTCTTTTATTTAGCAGAGTTATATGAACATCGTTGATTAGTTCCAAAGTCTCTGTCTCCTCCAGTGTTTTAATTTGGTCATTAGACTGGGCTATGTCTGTCTGCTTTTTGATATACTTAGGGATTTTCTGTTATCTTTGCAGCATATAAATACCTCGATTGGTTTACTTTGTAAGTTGATTTCCTTCAGTAGTCTAAAGATTTGTATTCGTGGGATAGATGTGGAGCAGGATGCATGGGGTAGAGCGGGCACAACAGTGTAGAGATGGATTGCAGCACAAGTATGGGCACAGGTTGGATGCTATGCTGGTGCCTTTGAGCATGGGATACACATCGCAGTGTGGGGGCATGGGTATGTGGTGCAGCTCAGGCAGACCTTGGTGCACAGGAGCAGGGTGTATGGTGGGGGACGCAGAGATAGAGCATTCCTAGTCACGGTCTCCCCATCATGCACTACTGAGAGCTCTGGGCTTCCATTGGGAAGCATGTTAGGCTGCACCAAATGGATGGTCTCTGGTTCTCTACCTCTCAGTTCTTTAGCTTTTGTAACCAGGGCTTCCCTATGTGGTGTAGAAAACCCTCCCACATTACTTACACCCTAGAATCGCCATGTCCTAGTACCTTTAACTCTTGTTTCAGATATTTGAGCTGGGGGCCTATTTTCAGTAGTCAGAATTTGTTAATTAATTCCGCAAGTAGAGTCTTCTAGTTTACTCACTGCTGGAATGCAATATACCAGAAACAAGAATGGCTTTTAAAAAGGAAAATATGCTAAGTTACAGATTTACAGTTCTAAGGCCATGAAAATGTCCAAATTAAAGCAAGTCTATAAAAATGTCCAAATTAAGGCATCATCAAGAAGTTACCCTAACTCAAGAAAGGCCAATGAGTATGAAGAGATGAGTAAAACATATGGATTAAAAATAAATGAATGATAGGGGGAAGAAATGTTAAAATAAATTTAGTAGATTGAAATGCTAGTGATCAATGAAAGGGAATGGTAAGGGGTATAGAAAAAAATAGGGGAAACAAAGGCTAAAATATATTGGGTAGATGGAAATACTAGCAGTCAATGAGAGGGAGGGGTAAGGGGTATGGTTTGTATGATTTTTTCTTTTTATTTCTTTTTCTGAATTGATGCAAATGTTCTAAGAAATGATCATGGTGATGAATGTACAACTATGTGATGATATTGTGAGTTAGTGATTATATCCCAAGAATGGAATAATCATGTGGTAAGAATGTTCGTGTTTGTCTGTTGTTATGTTTTAAAAAAGAAGAAAGGCTGATGAAGTTCAGAGTTTCTTTTTCAACTGGAAAGGTACATAGTGAACATGGCGATGTCTGCTAGCTTTCTCTCCAGTAATCTTCTTTCATGAAGCTCCCCCAGGGCCATTTACCTTCTTCATCTCCAAAGTTCTCTGGCTGCATGGGCTCTTGTGGTTCTCATAATTTTGCTCTATTGCTGTCCCATCATTCTGAAGCTTTGTCCAAAATGCTTCCTTTTTTAAAGGATTCCAGTAAATTAATCAAGAGCCACCTGGAGTGTCACATCTCCCTCTATTCAAAAGTTAATATCCACAAGTGGGCGAGTCACATCTCTGCAGAGATAATCTAATCAAGTTTCCAACTGGATAGGGTTTAAAAGAAATGACTGCCTCCACAGATTGGAATAGGATTAAGGCATGGCTTTTCTAGGTACATAAATCCTTTCAAACCAGCACATGGAGCTTGGTTGAGCTAAACCCTTGTTGCTAGTAAAGTCTCCTTCCTTTCCCTTCGTGGAATCAGCCTGCCGTGCCCCTGGGGGAGAGGCACCAGCCTCCTCAGCTTCTAGGGACTTAAAGTTCTGTGTGAGGTCTCAGCTGGTCCGGCTTGTCCATACTGGTGTATGCTGTTTGTCCAGTTGCTAATGTAGCCCCAGCAGTTGTTCTGTGTACTGTGCCTGGCTATTTACTAGCTGCTCTGGAGGACGAATTGGAGGACAAACTAAATTCCACACCTCACTAAGCTGCCATCTTGCCCTAAGTCTGCCTATCATTTGGTTCTAAGTATTTTTTTTTTTTTATTAATTAAAAAAATTAACTAACACAACAATAGAAATCAATCCATTCTACATATGCAATCAGTAATTCTTAATATCATCACATAGGTGTATGGTCATCATTTCTCAGTACATATGCATCGATTTAGAGAAAGAAATAGCACTACAACAGAAAAAGAAATAAAGTGATAACACAGAGAGAAAACACAAATAAGAATAAAAAGTACAAAAATATATACTAGAAAAAAAAACAAAACAAACAAACAAAAAAACTATAGATCAGATGCAGCTTCATTCAGCGTTCCAAGATAATTACATTACAATTAGGCAGTATTGTGCTGACCATTTTTTTTTTTTTTAGACGTCATACCATTCTACATATGCAATCAGTAATTCTTAACATCATCACATAGATGCATGATCATCGTTTCTTAGTACATTTGCATCGGTTTAGAAGAACTAGCATTAAACAGAAAAAGATATAGAATGTTAATATAGAGAAAAAAAATAAAAGTAATAATAATAAGAACAAAACAAACAAAACAAAACAAAACAAAAACCTATAGCTCGGATGCAGCTTCGTTCAGTATTTTAACATGATTACTTTACAATTAGGTATTATTGTACTGTCCATTTTTGAGTTTTTGTATCTAGTCGTATTGCACCGTCTGTATTCCATCAGCTCCGATTACCCATTATCTTACCCTGTTTCTAACTCCTGCTGAACTCTGTTACCAATGACATATTCCAAGTTTATTCTCGAGGTTCTAAGTATTTTTTAACTTACATTTTGATTTGTTGTTTGACCCATGGGTTACAAAAGAGTGCATCCCAAACTCTCTGTAGTGAAGAACCAATTTGATTGTCTTTATTTCTCATTGTTGTTTTGTTTTGTTACATTTCCAATCCATCATGGACCAATATTTTTGTCAAACACAATAAAAATTAATTGCTAGAAAAAGTAAATGCTACTTGGGCGGGCCATGGTGGCTCAGCAGGCAGAGTTCTAGCCTGCTATGCTGGAGACCCAGGTTTGATTCCCGGTGCCTGCCCATGCAAAACACAAGCAAACAAACAAAAAAAGTAAATGCTGCTTGAATTTTGCAGCAATGTCAAGTGTTCTTTCTAAATTCTTACTCCCTGTTTCATACTTACCTCATAGTGAAGTAGTAAAGATTCACAGACAAAGAATGATCATAGACTTAGAATTTTTACATTTCCAAATGTGTAGAGCTTTATTATTTATCCTTTTGTTACTGACCTCTAGCTCAGTCTGAATGTTTCTTATTCTCTGGTATTAGTTGAGTCTTGCTCTATGGCCTAGTACAAGATCCATTTCTGTGAATTTCCATGTATGCTTTAAGAAAAACAGTATTTTCTATTTACTAGATGCAGAGTTCTATACATTTTCATTAGCTCAAGCTTATTAATTCTCTTGTTCAGATCTCCAAATCTGTTCTGCCTTAATGTATCAATTATTCTTTTTTTAGTAAATAATTTCATTCTTTTATTTATTTATTTTTCTGGTATGCTATATAGTGGAGGTCACATTTCATTCTTTTCCCATATGTCTATCCCATTAATGCAGCACCATTTGTTGACTTTTTGGCGGGGGAGCGGGGAGTGCACGATCCAGGAATTGAACTTGGGTCTCCTGCATGGCAGGTGAGAATTCTGCCACTTAACTACACTTTCATCCCCCTGTTGTGTCAATTATTGAGAAAGACTTGTTGCCAATTTCTTCCTGTAATTCTATCAACTTTTACTGCTGATATTTTGAGCCGATGTTGTAACAATATACACATTTGTATATTCCTCATATATTAAATCATTTATTGTTATGCACTGACTCTCTTCATCCCCTATAATACTTTTTGCTTTAGAGTCTATATGGTTGAATGTCAGTATAGCTACATCAGTTTTCTTTAGTTTAAGATTTATCCAGTATATCATTTTGTACTTTTACTTTCAATTTTTCCATATCTTTTTTTATTTTATTTTTTTTATTAATTAATGGAAAAAAAGAAATTAACCCAACATTTAGAAATCATACCATTCTACATATGCAATCAGTAATTCTTAACATCATCAGATAGATGCATGATCATCATTTCTTAGTACATTTGCATCGGTTTAGAAGAACTAGCAACACAACCGAAAAAGATATAGAATGTTAATATAGGGAAAAAAAATAAAAGTAATAATAGTAAGAACAAAACAAAACAAAACAAAAGCCTATAGCTCGGATGCAGCTTCATTCAGTGTTTTAACATGATTACTTTACAATTAGGTATTATTGTGCTGTCCATTTTTGAGTTTTTGTATCTAGTCCTGTTGCACAGTCTGTATCCCTTCAGCTCCAATTACCCATTATCTTACCCTGTTTCTAACTCCTGCTGAACTCTGTTACCAATGACATATTCCAAGTTTATTCTCGAATGTCGATTCACATCATTGGGACCATACAGTATTTGTCTTTTAGTTTTTGGCTAGACTCACTCAGCATAATGTTCTCTAGGTCCATCCATGTTATTACATGCTTCATAATTTTATCCTGCCTTAAAGCTGCATAATATTCCATCGTATGTATATACCACAGTTTGTTTAGCCACTCGTCTGTTGATGGACATTTTGGCTGTTTCCATCTCTTTGCAATTGTAAATAACGCTGCTATAAACATTGGTGTGCAAATGTCCGTTTGAGTTTTTGCCCTTAATTCCTTTGAGTAGATTCCCAGCAATGGTATTGCTGGGTCGTATGGCAATTCTATATTCAGCTTTTTGAGGAACCGCCAAACTGCCTTCCACAGTGGTTGCACCATTTGACATTCCCACCAACAGTGGATAAGTGTGTCTCTTTCACCGCATCCTCTCCAGCACTTGTCATTTTCTGTTTTGTTGATAATGGCCGTTCTGGTGGGTGTGAGATGATATCTCATTGTGGTTTTGATTTGCATTTCTCTAATGGCCAGGGACATTGAGCATCTCTTCATGTGCCTCTTGGCCATCCGTATTTCCTCTTCTGGTAGGTGTCTGTTCAAGTCTTTTTCCCATTTTGTAATTGGGTTGGCTGTCTTTTTGTTGTTGAGTTGAACAATCTCTTTATAAATTCTGAATACTAGACCTTTATCTGATATGTCGTTTCCAAATATTGTTTCCCATTGTGTAGGCTGTCTTTCTACTTTCTTGATGAAGTTCTTTGATGCACAAAAGTGTTTAATTTTGAGGAGTTCTCATTTATTTCTTTCCTTCTTCAGTGCTCTTGCTTTAGGTTTAAGGTCCATAAAACTGCCTCCAATTGTAAGATTCATAAGATATCTCCCTACATTTTCATCTAACTGTTTTATGGTCTTAGACCTAATGTTTAGATCTTTGATCCATTTTGAGTTAACTTTTGTGTAGGGTGTGAGATATGGGTCTTCCTTCATTCTTTTGCATATGGATATCCAGTTCTCTAGGCACCATTTATTGAAGAGACTTTTCTGTCCCAGGTGAGTTGGCTTGACTGCCTTATCAAAGATCAAATGTCCATAGACGAGAGGGTCTATATCTGAGCACTCTATTCGATTCCATTGGTCGATATATCTATCTTTATGCCAATACCATGCTGTTTTGACCACTGTGGCTTCATAATATGCCTTAAAGTCAGGCAGTGCAAGACCTCCAGCTTTGTTTTTTTCCCTCAAGATGTTTCTAGCAATTCGGGGCACCCTGCCCTTCCAGATAAATTTGCTTATTGGTTTTTCTATTTCTGAAAAATAAGTTGTTGGGATTTTGATTGGTATTGCATTGAATCTGTAAATCAATTTAGGTAGGATTGACATCTTAACTATATTTAGTCTTCCAATCCATGAACACGGTATGCCCTTCCATCTATTTAGGTCTTCTGTGATTTCTTTTAAGAGTTTTTTGTAGTTTTCTTTGTATAGGTCTTTTGTCTCTTTATTCTTTTATTTTATTCTTTTAGTTGCAATTGTAAATGGGATTCGTTTCTTGATTTCCTCCTCAGCTTGTTCATTACTAGTGTATAGAAATGCTACAGATTTTTGAATGTTGATCTTGTAACCTGCTACTTTGCTGAACTCATTTATTAGCTCTAGTAGTTTTGTTGTGGATTTTTCCGGGTTTTCAATGTATAGTATCATATCGCCTGCAAACAGTGATAGTTTTACTTCTTCCTTTCCAATTTTGATGCCTTGTATTTCTTTTTCTTGTCTAATTGCTCTGGCTAGAAACTCCAACACAATGTTGAATAATAATGGTGATAATGGACATCTTTGTCTTGTTCCTGATCTTAGGGGGAAAGTTTTCAATTTTTCCCCATTGAGGATGATATTAGCTGTGGGTTTTTCATATATTCCCTCTATCATTTTAAGGAAGTTCCCTTGTATTCCTATCCTTTGAAGTGTTTTCAACAGGAAAGGATGTTGAATCTTGTCAAATGCCTTCTCTGCATCAATTGAGATGATCATGTGATTTTTCTGCTTTGATTGGTTGATATGGTGTATTACATTAATTGATTTTCTTATGTTGAACCATCCTTGCATACCTGGGATGAATCCTACTTGGTCATGATGTATAATTCTTTTAATGTGTTGTTGGATACGATTTGCTCGAATTTTATTGAGGATTTTTGCATCTATATTCATTAGAGAGATTGGCCTGTAGTTTTCTTTTTTTGTAATATCTTTGCCTGGTTTTGGTATGAGGGTGATGTTGGCTTCATAGAATGAATTAGGTAGTTTTCCCTCCGCTTCGATTTTTTTGAAGAGTTTGAGGAGAGTTGGTACTAATTCTTTCTGGAATGTTTGATAGAATTCAGATGTGAAGCCATCTGGTCCTGGACTTTTCTTTTTAGGAAGCTTTTGAATGACTAATTCAATTTCTTTACTTGTGATTGGTTTGTTGAGGTCATCTATGTCTTCTTGAGTCAAAGTTGGTTGTTCATGTCTTTCCAGGAACCCATCCATTTCCTCTAAATTGTTGTATTTATTAGCGTAAAGTTGTACATAGTATCCTGTTATTACCTCCTTTATTTCTGTGAGGTCAGTAGTTATGTCTCCTCTTCCATTTCTGATCTTATTTATTTGCATCCTCTCTCTTCTTCTTTTTGTCAATCTTGCTAAGGGCCCATCAATCTTATTGATTTTCTCATAGAACCAACTTCTGGTCTTATTGATTTTCTCTATTGTTTTCATGTTTTCAATTTCATTTATTTCTGCTCTAATCTTTGTTATTTCTTTCCTTTTGCTTGCTTTGGGATTAGTTTGCTGTTCTTTCTCCAGTTCTTCCAAGTGGACAGTTAATTCCTGCATTTTTGCCATTTCTTCTTTTCTGATATAGGCATTTAGGGCAATAAATTTCCCTCTTAGCACTGCCTTTGCTGCGTCCCATAAGTTTTGATATGTTGTGTTTTCATTTTCATTCGCCTCGAGGTATTTGCTAATTTCTCTAGCAATTTCTTCTTTGACCCACTCGTTGTTTAGGAGTGTGTTGTTGAGCCTCCACGTATTTGTGAATTTTCTGGCACTCCGCCTATTATTGATTTCCAACTTCATTCTTTTATGATCCGAGAAAGTGTTGTGTATGATTTCAATCTTTTTAAATTTGTTAAGACTTGCTTTGTGACCCAGCATATGGTCTATCTTTGAGAATGATCCATGAGCACTTGAGAAAAAGGTGTATCCTGCTGTTGTGGGATGTAATGTCCTATAAATGTCTGTTAAGTCTAGCTCATTTATAGTAATATTCAGATTCTCTATTTCTTTATTGATACTCTGTCTAGATGTTCTGTCCATTGATGAGAGTGGTGAGTTGAAGTCTCCAACTATTATGGTATATGAGTCTATTTCCCTTTTCAGTGTTTGCAGTATATTCCTCACGTATTTTGGGGCATTCTGGTTCGGTGCATAAATATTTATGATTGTTATGTCTTCTTGTTTAATTGTTCCTTTTATTAGTATATAGTGTCCTTCTTTGTCTCTTTTAAGTGTTTTACATTTGAAGTCTAATTTGTTGGATATTAGTATAGCCACTCTGCTCTTTTCTGATTGTTATTTGCATGAAATATCTTTTCCCAACCTTTCACTTTCAACCTATGTTTATCTTTGGGTCTAAGATGTGTTTCCTGTAGACAGCATATAGAAGGATCCTGTTTTTTAATCCATTCTGCCAATCTATGTCTTTTGATTGGGGAATTCAGTCCATTAACATTTAGTGTTATTACTGTTTGGATAATATTTTCCTCTAACATTTTACCTTTTGTATTATATATATCATATCTGACTTTCCTTCTTTCTACACTCTTCTCCATACCTCTCTCTTCTGTCTTTTTGTATCTGACTCTAGTGCTCCCTTTAGTATTTCTTGCAGAGCTGGTCTCTTGGTCACAAATTCTCTCAGTGACTTTTTGTCTGAGAATGTTTTAATTTCTCCCTCATTTTTGAAGGATAATTTTGCTGGATATAGGAGTCTTGGTTGACAGTTTTTCTCTTTTAGTAATTTAAATATATCATCCCACTGTCTTCTAGCTTCCATGGTTACTGCTGAGAAATCTACACATAGTCTTATTGGGTTTCCCTTGTATGTGATGGATTGTTTTTCTCTTGCTGCTTTCAAGATCCTCTCTTTCTCTTTGACCTCTGACATTCTAACTAGTAAGTGTCTTGGAGAATGCCTATTTGGGTCTAATCTCTTTGGGATGCGCTGCACTTCTTGGATCTGTAATTTTAGGTCTTTCATAAGAGTTGGGAAATTTTCAGTGATAATTTCTTCCATTAGTTTTTCTCCTTCTTTTCCCTTCTCTTCTCCTTCTGGGACACCCACAACACGTATATTTGTGCGGTTCACATTGTCCTTGAGTTCCCTGATACCCTGTTCAAATTTTTCCATTCTTTTCCCTATAGTTTCTGTTTCTTTTTGGAATTCAGATGTTCCATCCTCCAAATCACTAATTCTATCTTCTGTCTCTTTAAATCTATCATTGTAGGTATCCATTGTTTTTTTCCATCTTTTCTACTTTATCCTTCACTTCCATAAGTTCTGTGATTTGTTTTTTTAGTTTTTCTATTTCTTCTTTTTGTTCAGTCCATGTCTTCTTCATGTCCTCCCTCAATTTATCGATTTCATTTTTGAAGAGGTTTTCCATTTCTGTTCGTATATTCAGCATTAGTTGTCTCAGCTCTTGTATCTCATTTGAACTATTGGTTTGTTCCTTTGACTGGGCCATATTCTCAATCTTCTGAGCGTGGACCGTTATCTTCTGCTGCTGGCGTCTGGGCATTTAGTCAGATTTCCCTGGGTGTCGGACCCAACAAGGTTGTAAGATTTTCTGTGAAATCTCTGGGTTCTGTTTTTCTTATCCTGCCCAGTAGGTGGCGCTCATGGCACACGTTTGTCTCACGTGTTTGGAATGGATCCCCCCGGTCACCGATCTCCGTGGCCTGGGGATTTCCGATCCAATTCTCTCCGTTGGTTCGGGGGGCCGCGCGTGGTGGGGACATCAGCCGCCGCGGCTTGAGGGGACCCTGTGGCTGGTCGCCAGCCGCAGCCAGCCCGGGGAATTCGCCACCGGACCAGGAAGTCGCCCACATGGAGGGGCGTCGGTCACCTGCCGCCGCGGCCTGGGGAATTCCCCACCGGCCCAGGAAGCCGCCCGCGGGGGAGGGCCACCGCGGCTTGGGTAGCCCTCTGATCCGAGACTCGTAGCAGGACCAGGAAGCCGCCCGCAAAAGAGGGGCGCTGGCCGCCTCGGATTGGGAAACTTGCCTCTCCAAGCTCTCAGCCGGCCCGGGAAGGAGGGAGGGAGGAGCTCCGGCCGCCACAGCTGCCACTGCTCGGGAAATCGCGCGCTGCTCGGGGATCTCACCGCAGCCGAGTCTCGCAGTCAGACTAGCCAGTCCAGACTGGGGTACGCTGTGTGTCCATTCCCTGCCGTGGCCCCGGGAGCTGTTCTACACTGTTTCAGTTCACCTAGTAGTCTCAATAATATTTTATGGTTTTCTTCTCATGGGACTTTTCTTGTTACATTTATTTTATTTTTTATGTTGCTGTTGTGAATAGACCATTTACTTCAACTTCCATTTCTAGTTGTTGTAAGTTGTTCTCCAGTCTATTCAAGAAATAGGCATATACAAAATGATGAGATTGTAGACTTACTGATTTTATCTTTCCAAGGAAATATACAAAATTCAACTAAGTGCAGATTCAGAGTTTAAATTTTCTACAGGAGAAATAAGTTTCAGTGAACACATATTGCACGTGGCCCAAGTACTCCACGAGCTATATCAATTTTTCCATATCTTTATGTTTTAAATATGTCTTCTATTGTTTTAATAATCTTATATCCACATTGACTATCTCTTTTCTAACTAGAACATCAACCCATTTACTTTTTTTTTTTACATGGGTAGGCACCAGGAATCGAACCCGGGTCCTCGGGCATGGCAGGCAAGCATTCTTGCCTGCTGAGCCACCGTGGTCTGCCCAACCCATTTACTTTTAATAAAATTACGGATTTGGATTTAAATATACCACTATATTTTATGCTATTTTCCATATCTATTCTGTTTATTTTTCTCTTTCTTGCCTTAAAAAAAATATTTATTTTCATTTGATTGTTTTCTTAATACATTTTTTCTCTCCTGGTTTAAAATATATAACCATATTTTAAATTTTTATTGATTACTCTTGAAATTTTACCAAACCATACTTGACAAAACCTAAAATTAATCTATATCTTAATTTCTTCCTGTGCAACATAAAATCTTTGAAAACTTTAAATCCTGTCATCTCCCTTGTAATTTTATGTGCTTTTTTTGACTAGTATTTTAGTTATCTCTTTTTAATCATATAAATCTCATTACCATTACAATTATTATTTTATATATGTATGTTATTTATTTGGTTAATCTATATATTTTACCACTTTCTTTGCTCATTCCTTCTTGTAACTCAGAACTTGTTTTCAGGGTTATCTTTCTGTTTCTTTAAGTATATTATTCAGAATTTTCCTGTAGTGAAGATTTGTTGATGGTAAACCCTCACAGTTTTTGTTTATTTGCAAACGTCTTTTTTGTTTGGCTAAGTACACAAAACTAGGTTGACGATTATTTTCTCTCAGGACTTTGAAGATATTATTTTACTGCCTTCTGGTTACTATTATTGCTATTGAGGACTCTATTACCAGTCTCAAATATAGGCTATCTGTCCATTTTTTTGGCTGCTTTTAAAAATTTTATTTTTATTGACAAAACAACATACATTAACAAATTTTCTTAACATACAAATATTCCATATATGGTGTGCAATCAATGGCTCACTATATCGTCATATAGTAGTATATTCATCACCGTGATCATTTTTTAGAACATTTGCATCACTCCAGAAAAAAGAAAAAATCATATATACCATACTCCTTACCCCTCCCTCTTATTTACCACTAATATTTCCATCTACCCAATATATTTTAACTTTTGTTCCCCCTATTATTTGTTTATTTTTTTATTCATATTTTTTACTCATCTGTCCATACCCTAGATAAAGGGAACATCAGACACAAGGTTTTCATAATCACACAGTCACATTGTAAACATTATATCTTTATGCAGTCATCTTCAAGAAACAAGGCTACTGGAGAACAGCTCTACACTTTCAGGTACTTCCCTTTAGCTACTCAAATACACCATAAACTGAAAAGGGGCATCTATATAATGTGTAAGAATAATCTCCAGGATAACCTCTCGACTCTGTTTGAAATCTCCCAGCCACTAACATTTTATTTTGTCTCATTTCTCTATTTCCCCTTTCAGTCAAGAAGGTTTTCTCAATTCCTTGATGCTGAGTTCGCAGCTCATTCTAGGATTTCTGTCCCAAGTTTCCAGAGAGGTTTATACCCCTGGGAGTCATGTTCCACGTAGAGAGGCAGAAGGCAGCGAGTTTGCTTGCCATGTTGGCTGAGAGAGAGGAGGCCACATCTCAGCACCAAAAATGGTACTCTGGGGGTGACTCAAGCCTAATTTTAAGTAGGCTTAGCCTATGCTTTGTGGGGATAAGTTTCATAGGAACAAACCCCAAGACCAAGGGCTCAGCCTATTGATTTGGTTGTCCTCACTGCTTGTGAAAATATCAGGAATTCTCCAAATGGGGAAGTTGAATTTTCCCCCTTTCTCCCCATTCCCCCAAGGGGACTTTGCAAATACCTCTTTATTCACTGTTCAAATCTTTCTGGGATTTATTTGGGGGCATCACACTAACCTGGACAACCTACAAAATCTCACACCCTATTCAAGTTTCCATGTACCTATGTTGTTCAATTAAAGTTTCATATAAGTTAAATTAGGAAATGCACGGTCAGAATATAAATTTAGTACCAAATAAACATTTCTTCTTTAGTCTCACACAGAAATTGAAGTTTTAAAATATAAATGCCCGTCTGTTTTCAACACTTTGCAATATTGACATTCCTTTGTTCTTCCTCATGCAAAAACGTTTTTTAATCTGTGCATTCAGTCACTACCATTGTACACTCTAGGCATTCTGAGATTATACCATCTCAGTCATTATCATCTGTCCTTCCTTCTGGTTTCATATGTGCCGCCAGCCCTCCTCCCTCTATCATTCTCACATTCACCTTTATTCAGTGTATATCCATTATTGTGCTACACTCAGGTAGTATTGTGCTATCCATTTCTGAATTTTTACAATCAGTCCTTTTGTACAATCTGTACCCCTTCAGCTCTAATTACCCAATCTCTACCCTACTTCTATCTCCTGATAACCTTTGTTCTTTTTTTTGCATGGGCAGGCACTGGTAATCGAACCCAGATTTCTGGCATGGCAGGTGAGAATTCTGCCACTGAGCCACCATTGCACCACCCTAACTTCTGTTCTTAACTGAAATTCTCCAAGTTCACTCATTAATGTTAGTTCATATCAGTGAGACCATACAGTATTTGTCTTTTTGTTTCTGGCTAATCTTACTCAGCATAACATCCTCAAGGGCCATCCACGTTGTTACATGCCTCATGACTTTATTCTGTCTTACAGCTGCATAATATTCTATCGTATGTATATACCATAGCTTGTTTAGCCATTCATCTGTTGATGGACATTAGGGCTGTTTCCGTTTCTTGGCAATTATAAATAAGGCTGCTATAAACATTGGTGTGCAAATGAACTTTTGTGTCCTTGCCCTCATGTCCTCTGAATAGATACCTAGCAATGGCATTTTTGGATCACGTGGTAGTTCTATACTTAGCTTCCTGAGGAACTGTTTGGCTACTTTTAAGATATTTCTATCTTTATTAATGTGTGACTAGGTATGGATTTATTCCTTCCTCTCTCCCCGCCCTCCTTCCTTTACCTTCCTTCCTTCAGTTAAGTTGTTCCACTTCTTTCCGGATGGATCTTAATCCCATCGCTGGAGTCTTTTATAAATGGAATGAATACAGAGAGAGATAGAGAAAGTCACTGAGGCAAGAAACTGAAAACAACAAAACCTATACGAGAAGTGGAAGACCGGTAGACAGCTCCAGGTGCCTTCCACATGGCAGAGAAGCCAAGTATTGCCAGCAACCCATCTTTGGGAAGAAAACATTGTCTTGAGCATGCCTTGATTTAGACATTTTTCCAGCCTCAAACTGGAAGATAATAAATTCCCATTGTTTAAGCTAACACATTTCATTGTATCTGTTTTAAGCAGCCTAGGAAACTAAAACAGATTTTTGGTACCAGAAGAGTGTAGGGTGCTACAACTGAAAATACCAAAAATGTGGAAAAGGCTTTGGAATTGGGTAATGGATGGAGACCAGAAAAATTCTGAGCTGTTTGATAGGAAAAGCTTAGATTGCTTTGCAGAGACTGTTGGTAGAAATATGAATGCTAAAGGTACTTCTGATTCATCAAAAATGATTCATGTGTCACTGGAAACTGGAAAAAAGACAATCCTTGTTTTAAAGTGGCAGAGAATTTGACAAAATTAATTTCTGATGTTGAATGGAAGACAGAAATTGAAAGTGATGAACTTGGATATTTAGTTGAGGAGATTTTCAAGTTAAATGTGGAAAGTATGGCCTGGTGAAAATTTTCCATCCCCCAGTTATCCCAATATAATTTTATTGGATATTTGGTTGGGCTACTCTTCAATGTAAAAAGTATTTAGAGTAGAACCATGTAATAATAAACTGATTACCTTTCCTTTTCTATCCAACCTCTTATTTTCCCTGGAGTTGATGATTGACTTTCTTTCTTTTTCTTTTTCTTCTTTTTTTACTGATTAACTTTTCTATTCCGTTTACACTAATTTAACACCCACCTCTTCACTAATTGTCTAAATATCCTCTTGATGTATTCAGAAGCATTCAGTATTCTGTTACCTTCATCTTCTTGGAGAAATCTCTCTTTGAGCCTTTTGACTCCCAGTAGTCTGGATTATCTACCCTCCAGGCTGCAGCACAGCTAGAATTCTGCTCCATCCTGGGGATTCCCTTTACCTCTCTCTTGTCTTGAATATCCTGTTTTCTGTATCTTGAGACTTTATTTCTGGATATGCATCCTTATTTAGGTAAGGCACAGTCTTCAATGCCTCTTGAGAGAAGGTTCCCCTCTGAACCACAGAAGCAACTTATGTGAGCATAATTCAATTTTTAAAAAATTTTGGTTTGTAAAGAGCCAGAATGTGTTAGGAGTTTATGTTCTTGAGTACTTTTATGCTGACCCATCAAGAAGCCAAAGGAGTAATGTTAAATTATGATTCAAGGAAAGCTGTCCTGTAGGGACCTATGCTAAGAAAGTCTGATATATAACTCATGGGTGACTTAATTTCATTCCCTATTCTGTGGTAAGTGTAGAGGGCTTGGCAACAGAAGACCCATTTAAAATTCCAAATTTCAACACTCTCTGGCAACTTGGGTCTTGCTCCTTACCTGTCCCACGGGATTAGTGATAATAAATCATGCATTGCCCACCACACCCACTTCAGGGCAGCTGTGATGATCAAACAGGAAAGCACTCAGTAAACTCTCAAATGCTGTATAAATATACTTTTCTTTAAAGCAGTAGTTCACTTTTTTAAAGGGGATAAAACCTTAGAAATTTCAGGATAACGCATATTCCAAAAGCTGTCTCTTTCACATAAAGAGGAACATTATTTGGTGGTCAAGAACTACAGACTTCAGAGCCATAACTCCTTGATCTGAATTCTAGTAACATTTCCTCCTAGCTGTATGACCTTAAGCAAATTATCACACCTGTCAGTTTCCTCTTCTGTAAAATAAGGCTAATAATGGTAATAATAGGATCTATCCCCACAGAATTCTATTAAATGAACTCATATTTATAAAGTGTGCAGAACAGTATCTGGCACACAATAAGTGTTGTTTGAGTGTTGGAATTGTTTCAACTGAACACCTAGCCACAGGTCTGGTAACATCAGTTCAAGTCTGATGAGTGTGTAGAATGCAAAAATTCATTGGTATTCATCAATACCTTAGATTCCTGGCAGCTCACAGCATAATATATTGGGGTAGGAGGTTTTTTCTCTCTAATTGTCTTGGAGTTTACAACTTTTGCTATTTTTTAACTTTTCCCCTCATTATTATAGAAAAATAGGGGAAAGACTTGGTAGCAAAATTCTACTTTTTCTCTCAAACTCCCTCAATTTTTTAACATTAGGGAGCTAGAAACAGCTGTCTTAGAAAGATCTCACTTATTTTTTCCTCATAAAAACTAAGAGAAAATTTTTCTTAAGCTGCTAAATAAGGGTTTTTTTCCTTATAAAACACTAAACCCATTTATTGTTATTTTTGAACATTTTTAATTGTGAAATATAACATATATACAAACAGCAATAAGTTTCAAAATACCTTTTGACAAGTAGTCATAGAAGATATTTCAACGTTTGCTATGGGTTACAGTTCCACAATGAAAGGTTTTTCCTTCTAGGTGCTCTAAGACGCTAAAGACTAAATAGAAATATCAATATGATGATTCAGTAGTCTGCTCATTTGTTAAATCCTAACTTTTATGTTAAACTTCCTCCTTTTTTGATCCTTCACTCAATCTTTAGGGATGTTTGGGTTATGCCCATTCTAACTTTTCTTATGTTGAAAGGGAGTGTCAACAGTATGGGATAGGGGGATAGAACTGATTGATGTTCTTGGAGAGACTGGCACCTCTGAGTTTCAGGACTTATCTGGGCTGGGAACCATCTGAAGGTTTTAGGTTTCTGAATAGTAAACTTAGTGTGTATAACTTTAGTAGGATCTCAGATAGAGCCCAGGGAGTTTTTCAGGGTTAATGGTAATGGTGTTGGTCAGGGTTTAGAAAACCGTGGTAATTAGCAATTAGAGTAGTCTCCAGAATAGCCTCTTGACCCTATTTGAACCCTTTTAGCCACTGATACCTTATTTGTTACATTTCTTTTTCCCCTTTTGGTCTGGAAGGTATTGTCTGTCGAACGGTACTAGGGCCAGGCTTATCCCTGAGAATCATGCCTCCTATTCCCAGATAGACTAACATCCCCGGACATCATGTCTCTTGTAGGGGGGAGGGTAATGATTTACCTTGCAGAATTGGGCTTAATGAGAGAGAGAGGCCACCTCTGAGCAATAAAAGAGGTTCTCTAGAAATAACTGTTAGGCATAATTATAGGTAGGCTTAGCTTCTCCACTGTAAAAATAAGTTTCATAAGAACAAGCCTCAAGATCAAGGGCTTGGCTTATTAACTCGGTTTATTAACTTAGTCCCTAGTGTTTGAGAGAGTGTCCAGGTTTCCCAGGTGGGAAAGTTTGATAGTTCATATTTTTCCTTCCATCCCTCAAGTGACTTTGCCAATTCTTTTTAGTTATCTGTCCAACATTCACTGGGATGTATCTGGGTATTATATTAGCTATGCAGAATTACAAGTTCTCATCCCATTCTGGGCTCCATACATTTGGGTTGCTTAAATGAACTATCTGGGTAGGTTGTGTTAGATTATGTGCTATAGAAAATTTAGGTTTTGAACAAAATAAAACTCTCTTCCTTTGATCTCATACAATAGGTAAAGTTCTAAAATACAGACAATATCATCCTTTATCCTATATTCTGATTTACCTTAGTCCCAGCCAGATTGGCTTCATTCTTATCTCTAATTGTAGTCTACCTTTTTTAGTTCCTTTAACTTTTGTTATATGTACAGTGTTGACTTTCAGAGCTGTAGAACAAACTGATTTATTAATAAAAACAAGTGAACACAAAATCAACAAACAGAAAAACTCTGAGAACTTAGAACAAAGGTTTCTTGTCATTGTTTCATTCATTTATTATAAAAGGCACTTATGACATTTGGGGGAAATTATTACTCATAATCGTTAATAGCATTTTCATTAAAATGTTTATCAGGGATAAGGCAAAGATGACCACCATCATCACTTCTATTATACAAGGAGACATAAAATAATGGGTTTTTACTTTGTATTTCTGTGCAGGGCACCTGATCAAGGTACATTTCTTTGAGTAACTTGGCAGAAAGGGAGTAAGAAAAGGGAAAGAAAGGCAGCAAAAAGTGCCTGAGAGTTAGGGCCCCACAAGAACATTTCAGAACAAATGAGAGTTGCTGGGGTTTGGGCCCTGAAAGAGACTCACTTAAAATGCTCCTCTATTATGGGAAATGAAAGAAGAAGGCAGCCACAAGGGTGTCTGGGCCAGGGGGGCACCTGGTCAAGCGGGGATTAGAGCCCCCGCTCTCCTCTCAGCTACCTGCTCTGCGTGGCCATTACCCAGGGCTGCCAGGAAGATAGCTCTGTAGCAGCTGCTCTCCAACCATGAAAGCAAGAGGAAGCTATGTCTGCCTTGGAAGCAACAGTCAGGCTTAGAAACCTGACTCGTGCGACCACCCACACTGGGCCATGGTCTTTGAATGTTCCCACGTCTTCAATCCATCTTGGCTATCAAGATTCCCATGAGGCACAAAGGAAAGTAGTAGTTGTGGAGGAGGGGACAACTGAGGCAGTGCTAGGGGGCAAGAAGGTGTTACTGCATCCCCCACAGTAAACTGCTTCTTTTTTTTTTTTTTAACCCATTTGTTTTATTTTGTACACAGTTAAATAGCACTATGTGTCAGGCAATTATATTAGCTCATTTAATGCTCATAACAATCCTATGAAGGAGGCATTATTATTATTATCCTCAATTTACAGATGAGAAAACTGTGGCAGAATTTAATAAACTATAAACACTGAACAACCATAAATTATTAATATCAAGAATTTTTGTTTCCTTCTAAACACAGAAGTAGTTAGCATTCCTCCCACACTCTGACTGCCGTTCCCCCAAATTAATTTCTGACAAGTCCCTGGGGGTTCTGAAATTTAGCCTGTTAATTCCCTTGCCTTTCTATGTTGGGCTTTCCTATCCTCAAAAGTTTTGCTTGAATGGACAGCACAATAATACCTAATTGTAAAGTAATCATGTTAAAACACTGAATGAAGCTGCATCTGAGCTATAGGTTTTGTTTTTTTTTTTGTCTGTTTGTTTGTCTTTTTTTTTCTTTTTCCTTTTTTTTACTATTATTATTATTTTTATTTTTTTCTCTATATTAACATTCTATATCTTTTTCTGTTGTTTTGCTAGTTCTTTTCCTAAATCGATGCAAATGTACTAAGAAATGATGATCATGCATCTATGTGATGATGTTAAGAATTACTGATTGCATATGTAGAATGGAATGATTTCTAAATGTTGTGTTAATTTCTTTTTTTTCTTTAATTAATTAAAAAAAAAGTTTTGCTTGGGATGTTCAATTCAGCCCACCAAAATTTTATCCATACCAATACATTATTTCAAACATCAATAACTAAAGAGAAAGAATCAAGCGTTTATCATGTAGTTTCTAGAAGTGTACCACTAGGTAGCCAAATGCTAAATGTAGGAAAGCTTTTCTTCTGAGAAGTATTATAGATACAAATAAATAAACAAAAAGGAATGAAAAAACTAGAATACCTCCATTTCGGATCTAGGCTGTGAACATCGACAGCTACGAACATAAAAGAGTCAGCTGCTTCTTAAATGCCTTTTTGCCAAACAATAATTCATGTAAGGACACCTGTAGTTCTCTGTAAGAGTCTGCAGGACCAGGGAGCCATTTTATTTGCAAGTGTGACTTGTTCATTAAGAAACACCCATATCAATCAAAGTTAATGGCTTATTATTAATCTTTGATTAATGAAAGTATGATTTCCACACACTCATCTTTTTAAATCAGTTAACTCTGAAGTTAGTCTGTAATTCTTTTAATTGCCTACAGATAGAAGATCCTTTCCTGCATTGAGCTATGTAGACTTTCTAATATGTGCTCTTTCGTTTTTGCTCCCTCTTGTGCTTATGCACCTGCAGGGACCTATACAGACTAAACCCCCATTTTTACTTATTATATGTATATATATATATATATTTATATGTGTATATATATATGTATGTATACACAAGTATGTTTTCATATACAGGTTCATTTGACTAACTGTAAATTCCACTGTGCTGCCACTTTGTTGAAATAAATGATCGGAGTAGCTAGGTGTGTACTTCCCGGAAGATAAAGCTAACCGATGTGCAGTGAATGATTAAATGCGTACAGGGGCATGTAGAGCTAACTCCTCTTCAATAGGGATGTGAAATTAGGATGGGAAGGCTCCTCTCCCAGGTGCCTTGCCTTTATTAAAAGACTTAAGAGCTTAGGAGATTTCTTCAATAGGAATTGGTAAGTCTCTGAGTCTGTTTGGAACAGTATGGAAAGCCTGAACTGTGCTTAGGAACTCTGCAAGGTCTTTTTGATCTTTCCTTAAAGGTTCTGATATAAAAACCTACCCAGGCTTTTATAAAAGTAGTAAAGTGTTTTCAATCTTTCATTAATCCCGTCACACCAAATAACCTTTCCTCTTTTGAGAGGTAATTGTTTAAAAAAAGTTATTTTTTTTTCTTCTCGTTGTTTTATTCTTCAAACCAGGCATCTTCCTAATGCAAGAATTCAAATATCTCTATTAGGGTCATGATAGTGAGCAATTTCATATAATGAGCTCAACAAAGTCTCCTTACAAAGAGATGCAGGCTTTAAATTGCCAGTTATTTCTTTTCCTGCAATTCCTAGGAATCCAATTAAGTAAAACTGAGTATGGGCTATGATATGATATATCTGGCTATTTGAAAACCCAAGGCTATGCAATAAAAAAGATCTTTGAGCTTCAGCTCAAAATTAAGATTTAAAAGAAAGAAAAAAAAAAGAACCCAGCTTAAATGGACCAAAGCTTTCTAGAAGTGGAGACTGTAACCATTTCCTCTGAAATGAAGTAATATAGCCCAGAGACTATAGTAAAAATTATTAAACTTACTTATTCCAAATTTAGCTACCACTTAAAATCCCTTCTTTGCATCGTGGGATTGCTGGTGATTTTCACAAATAAATTCAAGAGGTTTCAGTTTGCTGAAGCTTTGTAATTAAAGGACCAAACGTGTATGACCATCACCAAAATAAAGGGGAAAGAGCATGAAATCTTGCAGAGCAACATGTTTGATATCAAAAGCAGTATTTTTTTTCAGGTTACCTTATCTCCATGACTTTAATGCATAGCAAAGTATTAAATTCCACCATGTCTCCAATGATAAATTAGTAGGTACATTAAAAAAAATTTATTGTAAAATATAACATATATACAAAGCAAGGAAGGAAAAAAGCAATAATTTTCAAAGCACACTTCAACAAGTAGTTAACAGAATAGATCCCAGAGTTTGTCATGGGCTACCATTCCATCATCTAAAATTTTTCCTTCTAGCTGCTCCAAAACACTGGAGGCTAGAAAGAATGTTAATATAGTGATTCAGCAGCCATACTTGTTTGTTAAATCTCATTTTTTCTGTTATACCTCATTCTTCCTTTTTAATCCTTCTTCAATCTATAGGGATCCTTGAGCAATGCTTGTTCTGTCTTTTTCATCCTAAAGGACAAGGGAATATAATTAATTGATAATCCTGGAGAGGCTGGTCCCTCTGAGTTTCAGGATTTATCTGACCTATGAACCCTCTGGGAATTACAGGTTTCAGGAAGGCAAACCCAGTGCATGAAACCCTTATAGAGTCTCAGTTCGAGCCCTAGGTTTTCTTTTTTGGGGGCTGGGGGTGCTTTATTGATAGTACATGATAAGGTAGGACTCTCGCCCCTCCCCTTCTTCAGAGGGCCTGGGATGGAAATTGTGGAGGATAGATGATTCTCAGTACTGGGGGATTGAGTTGGGGCCAGGACTCCCCAGAAAGAGAGAGCCTCTCTTCCTCTCATGCTGTTGCTACAGCTGGTGGTCCAGGGCTCTTACTCCTTAGAGGCTATGTAGACCATAAGGGCCACCACCTTGTTGCTATAGCCAAATTCATTGTCATATCAGGAAATGAGCTTAGTGAATTGGTTGTTAAGGGCAATGCCAGCCCCAACATCAAAGTGGAAGAGTGGGGTCACTGTTGAAGTCACAGGAGATAACGTGGTCCCCACTATAGCCCAGGGTGACCTTTAGGGGGCCCTCTGACACCTGCTTCAGTACCTTCTTAATGTCATTGTACTTGGCCGCTTTCTCTAGCTGGCAGGTCAGATTTATATCAGACACATTGGGGTTGGGGACGTAGAAGGCCATGCCAGTGAGCTTTCCATTCAGCTCTGGGTTGACCTTGCCCACCGCCTTGGCAGCACCGGTAAATGCAGGAATGGTGTTCTGGGCAGCCTCATGGCCATCATGCCACATTTTCCCAGAGGGTCCATCCACAGTCTTCTGGGTGGCAGTAATGGCATGGACAGTGGTCATGAGTCCTTCCATGATGCTAAAGTTATCATGGATGACCTTGGCCAGAGGTGCCAGGCAGTTGGTGGTGCAGGAAGAATTGCTGACGATCTTGATGGAGTTGTCATACTTCTCATGGTTCATGCCCATCAGAAACATGGGGGCATTTGCCGAAGGAACAGAGATAATGACTCTTTTGGCACCACCCTTCAAGTTGAGCCCCAGCCTTCTCCATGGTTGTGAAAACACCAGTGGACTCTACAACATATTCAGCACCAGCATTACCCCATTGATGTTGGTGGGATCTCACTCCTGAAAGATAGTAATGACAAGCATCCCAGTCTCAACCTAGACAGTGCCTTTGAACTTGCCATAGGTGGATTCATACTAGACCATGTAGACCATGTGTTGAGGTCAATGAAGGGGTCACTGATGGCAACAACCTGAACTTTGCCAGAGTTTATAGCAGCCTTGGTGACAAAGCGCCCAAAATGGCTAATTTCGTTCATTCCGACCTTCACCATTGTGCCTCAGAGAGGCAGCTGACACTGCACGAAAAGATGAGGCTGTCTATTGAGCAGGGAGGAACAGAGAGCCCTAGGTATTCATAAGTGTCAACAGGAGTGATATTGATTAGGGGGTGGCAAACCATGCAATTAGCACTATCTAACTGAAGCTTGCAAAAGAACAGCCTCCAGAATAGCCTCTTGACTCTATTTGATCTCTCTTGGCCAATGCCTTATTTTCTTACATTTCTTTCCCCCTTTTTGGTCAGTTAAATGTTGTCCATCTCACGTTGCCAGGGCCAGACTTATCCCTGGGAGTCATGCCCCATGTTGTCAGGGAGATCTTCAACCCTGAATGACTTGTACCCCACAGGGGGGAAGCCAACGATTTTCCTTGCAGAGTTGGGCAGAGAGAGAGAACAAAGGAACAAAGAGGCTTCCTAGAAGCAACTCTTTGGCCTCCTTATGGGTAGTCTTAACTTCTCCCCTATAGAAATAAATTTCATAAGGGCAGGCCTCAAAATCCAGGGCTTGACCTATTTTCTTGGGAGTCCATATGGTTCAGAGGAGTTTCCCAGATGGGAGAGTTTAATAGTTCTCTCTATATATGTTTTCTTTTTATCCATACCTTTGGATCCTCACGGGACTCTAACAATGTATTTTTTCATATTTGTGTAATATATTTTATTTTATTTTTAACTTTTTTATTGTACAGTATAACATATATACAAAGCAAAGAGAGAGAAAAAAGTAATAATTTTCAAAGCACACTTCAACAAATAGTTATAGAACAGATCCCAGAGCTTGTCATGGGCTACCATTCCACCATCTCAGATTTTTCCTTCCAGCTACTCCTAAACCCTGGAGGCTAGACAGAATATATATTTTTTATCATCACAATCAGCTTTTTTTACTTTTTTGTGAAAAATAACATATATACAAAAAAAGCAATAAATTTAAAAGCACACCACAACAGTTAGTTGTAGAACAGATTTCAGAGTTTGGTATGGGTTACAGTTCTACAATTTTAATTTTTTCCTTCTAGCTGCTCTAAGACACTAAAAACTAAAAGAAATACCAGTAAAATGATTCTGCAGTCATGCTTATTTGTTAAACCCCATCTTCTCTGCTATAACTCCTCCTTCTCCTTTGATCCTTCACCCAATCTTTAGGGGTTTTTGAGCTATGTCCATTCTAATTCTTTTTTGGTGTATGTCCATTCTAATTCTTTTTTGGTGGGGTGCATGTGCGGGCTCCCATTTTAACTTTTCATGTTGGACATGACTGTCAATAATATGGGATGGGGGGTGCAACTAGTTGATGTTCTGGCCCCTCTGGGTTTCTACCAATACTTTTTAATTATCACCCACCATGTCTGAGATGTATCCTAGTATTATATTCAGCTATACAAAATTGCAAGGCCTTGTTTTTGTTCTAGACTCCAGGAGTTTGGCTTATTTAAATGAACTATCCAGAGAGGTTGATTTTGATTATATGTGACAGAAAATTTAGGTTCCAGACATAATAAACCTCTGCCTTTAATCTCATACAGTAGCTGAAGGTCTAGCGTATATACACTATCATCTTTTACCCTGCATTCTAACTGACATTAGACCCAGCCAGATTGGCTTCTAAAATGAACTCTGAGGCCCGATCTCTTTTTTTGGTTACTGTAACTGTTATTGTATATAGCTATGCTAACTTTCAGGGCTATAGCGCTCCATTTCTGGGTCCTAGGTGTCACAGAGCTACTCAAAGCTCCAGGGAAATACCAACTAATAATCATACAGCTCAGTGTCTCAGAATCCAGGAATATATCTATAACTTCAGACCAAATGTGCCTGCTATAAGGGCTTACATTTTTTTGTAAGTTTTTCTGAGAGAAGCCTTAGCATATTTGTTCTTTTGTTTCTGGCTTATTTTGCACAACACATTGTCCCCAAGGTTTATTCAGTTCATTGTGTGCCCCTCGACGTCCCTCCTTTTTGTAGTTTCATCATCATATAAATGTATATCACAGTTCGCCATTGTGCTTCTCAGTCATTGTGTCCTTCGGCTCCCTCCATCTACTGGATATATGGATAATGTCCGAAATAAACAAACCATGTCTCACAGTATCTCCTTTGTTGTACAATCAGCAGCACTCTCACTTTTAAACAATTTTCATTGGTCCTTAATGACAAAGAACAAGCAAATACAGCGTCACCAACTAGCAAATCAAAAATACTCCTTATCGCTTGACCCCACTCCATCAGTAGTTATCCCTGGTAGTGTTGTAGAACTATTGATGTCTCCCTGTTAACTATTGGCCACAGCATGCAATTTTAGTTTTCCCCTTGTACCCCTTTATTGGCTCTTTGTCCCCTATCAAACCATTGAAATCGTTCATGCAAGAACTTTTTATAATTGTAAATCTAATCAGTGGAATACATGGCACTATACATCCCTTTTCAATCATTCTCACCTTCAATATGGCAGTGTTACTTATTCCACTAATTAGTTACCATCGCTTCTATCTGTTCCCTTGCATTTAGATTCAACCTCTTTGGGAAGCCTTTCCTCCATCTCTAACTTTTGTGTATGTTTGGGTCTGTTATATTCTACAGTGTAACCTCTGCGATTACTTTTGCCAGAGCCATAATAGCAACAGCATACAGTATCTGTCCTTTTGTGTCTGACTTCTTTCACTCAGCATTATATCCTCAAATTTCATCCATGTTGTCATGTTTTGGGACATCATTTCATCTTACTGCTGAATAAAATTCCATCATATGTATACACCACATTTTATTTATCCACTCATCTGTTACTGGGCACTTGGATTGTTTCCATCTTTTGACAGTTATGAACAGTGCCACTATAAATATCAGTGTGCAAATATCTGTTCATGTCACTGCCCTCAGCTCTTCTGAAAAATACCAAGTATTGGTATTGCCAGGTCGTAGGGCAACTTAATATTTAATTTTCTGAGGAATTACCAAACTGTCTTCCATGGTGGCTACACCATTAAACATTCCCACCAACAATGAATAAATGTTCCTATTTCTCCACATCCTCTCCAACATTTGTAGTTTTCTTTTCATTTAATAGCAGCCATTCTTATAGGTGTATGGTGATATCTCATTGTCTTGATTTACATTTCTGTTATAGCTAATGAAAATGAGCATCTTTTCATGTGCTTTTTGTCATCTGTATTTGCTTTTCCTGAAAAGTGTCTATTCATATCCTCTGCCTATTTTATAATTGGGTTGTTTATTCTTTTGTTGTTGAGCTGTATGTTTTCTTTATGCACACTCAATATCAAGCCTATATCCAATATGTGGTTTCCAAATATTTTCTCCTATTGAGTTGGCTGCCTCTTCACCTTTTTGACAAAGTCCTATGAGGCACAAAAACTTAGTGGGTACATTTTAAGACATAATTTAATATTCTGATTTAGAGAAACCATTAAGAAATATTATCATACTTTTGGCATGTTTTTAACTTTTTTATTGTATAACATATATACAAAGCAAAGAAATAAAAATCAATAGTTTTCAAAGCACTCTTCAAAAAGTGGTTACAGGATAGATCCAAGAGTTTGTCATGGGCTACCATATGATCCTCTCATATTTTTCCTTCTAGCTGCTCCCGAATATAGGAGGCTAGAGAGCTTAAATACTTTTTTATCATCACAATTGACTTTTTTTCCTTCTTTTTTTTTGTGAACAATAACATATAATACTAAAAAGCCATAAATTTCAAAGCATAGCACCACAATTAGTTGTAGAACATATTTCAGACTTTGACATGGGTTACGATTTCACAATTTTAGGTTTTTACTTCTAGCTGCTCTAAAATACTGGAGACTAAAAGAGGTATCAATTTAATGATTCAGCATTCATATTCATTTGTTAAGTCTTATCTTCTATGTATAATTTCACCATCACCTTTGATCTTTCCATTCCTCTCTTTGGAGTTGTTTGGGCTATGGCAATTCTAAATTTTTGATATTGGAAAGGTCTGTTATGAATATGGGGTAGGGAGATGGAACTATCTGATGTTCTGGAGAGGCTGAGCTAGGTTTCAGGACTTATCTGGACCAGGGACCCGTCTGGAGGTTGTAGGTTTCTGGAAAGTTGCTCTACTGCCTGGAACCGTTGTGGAATCTTATATATTGCCCTAGGTTTTTTTAGGATTGGCTGAAATGGTCCTGGTTGGGGGTTGGCAGGTTATGACAGGTAGCAAGGTCTACATAAGACCTTATGAAGCTTACATAAGAGCAACCTCCAGAGTAGCCTCTTGACTATTTGAACTCTCTCTGCCACTGATACTTTATTAATTACACTTCTTTTCCCCCTTTTGGTCTGGTGGCATGTATTTTTAAACACATCAGATCTTCTCAGCATAATGGTAGTGATGATAGTGTTGGTTTAATTCTTATTCTATATATGATGAGGAAGATGTTTTATTGGTAAAATAGAAGCAAACTGTGGCTTTTCAGGGGCAAATGGCAATTTAAGAATTAACCCAATTCATAGCCTACCTTTCTGTGAAATATACTGCTATTTCAAATGTGCTTTTATAATTTTTCCCATTTGATGCAATTGTCTCAGCATTCATTGATCAGAAATTAACCTCCAAAAAATAGCAGTTAGACCCTGAATTCCCAGCCAAGTTTATTCCCAGTTATGTCCTAAGAAGTAGCATATTCTTGGGACAGTTATTGATTAGCTCCAGGTAACCAGACCAAAAAGACATCCCTAGACATATGTCAGAAGAACCTAAAAATTAAGAGGGAAAGATGAGACTGGGAGTTAGCCTGAAGTGAAAGTGGATTTTGTAAAGGATCCTCAGATTTTTCCAATGCAGGTTCAAAACCCTAATGAATTCTGGGAGCCTCCCAGGGTAGAAACTAGGATTGAGTACCCAAAAGTATTCCACCAAGAATGTCCTACACATTGTCTAATCCCCCTTCCCTGGAAGCAGGGGAAGGCTGAAACTCTGGCCGAACTGATACAGTTTTGACAGATAAGGAAACTGAAATTGGTTAAGAAACTTGCCTAAAGTCACACGGCTGTATTGGGGACCCTAGTGCTTTGCTTTCGATCACTACACTTGCTAGTGAGAATTATTAGAACCAGACAGAACCTGCCAGATTTTCACTTATCCAAGTATCATCCAGCAGATTTCTCTCCCATTCCAGGGGAGCCAAGGCTCCTTATCTCAAGTTACCAGGTCAGGTTGCTGCGGATTGGCATCTTGGAGAGCCAGACATAGTTGTAAAGACTGGCTAGGTCCCGAGTAAAAGTAGAGAACAAGCACCTACTCCAAATTACTATAATGATTACCACAGCTTATTGTAATGACTTGTTCCATGTCTGCTTGCCTGGTAGACTCAGCCTCAGGTCCCCTCTGGTTACCATAGTGCCCAGGACAGAGGAGCTACTTAGTAAATATTTGAGTAGCAAAGTTATCTCTGATCAATATATGATAACTGTTATTAGTTCACATATTATTTCAGCATTAACAGAACCACTGTGTTGCAGAAATTAATTATTATCCCTTTGTATTTTATGTTTATTATGCTCTGAGACATGACAGACTTTGTCAGACTTCTGAGAGTTATGTGGAAGTTTGGAGTACATATTAATCTCATATAGATGCATCTTTAAAGACAAAATGAAACAAAGAACTGAGGTCATGATTTGGACAATTTAAATGCCTAAACAGATGTATGATTGAGCTTTTGTTATATTTTAGATTTAGGATCTCATGCTATATTTAAATATGAAATCTCATATCTTAGGAAGTTAGCTCTATTCACATGAAAATAACTCTGAACAATCTTTTTAGAGGGCATAAAGAATTTTGTTTTAATAGAGTTTGTAGTGGCAATTATAGCATTTTTCAATCAAATTTCCCATTTCAGAGTTGAGATTATTGTCTATTTGATGTTTGATTTTAGTGAATCATGTCTTTGTTGTATATTAACATGTAAGGGTCCTGTCTCTGCCCTGTTAACTATTTTCCAGTGTGTGTATTTTTTAAACAACACTCCACAGCTGAGCTCTTGGAGGACAGGGCCTATTTTGACAGCTCCCCTTCATCCATGTATCACCAAGCTCATTTTCTGCCAATGTGTTTCACATGATTTGTGGACATGTGTAACGTGCCTGTGCAACTTGCAAACACCCATACATTATTACAATAATAATTGGGTTTTGATGCAACTGGAACTCAGTACTACCAAGCTGCCAGCATTTCCTTTTGGCTACCAGTACTAGGCAGGAAAATTATAGTCTAACTGTCTTCCTGTTTATTGATAAACAAAGTGGCCAGCCCAGCAATGGAGCCTGATTAGCAGTTTGCACCCTTTGTGAAAGGATAAACAGAACCCTACTGTTTTCTGTGTTTGACTGCAATTTGCATCTTTAAAGAGGTTTGACTGCCCTGAGATTCATGTTCAACTTCCGAGTGTCTGAATATCCTTTGATATGGTTCATGTCAGCCTCCTTGTTTTCCTCTCCTTCATCTTGAAACAATATTTGCCAGAGTATCTCCGTTCCCGTCTGGCTTACCACAAGCTTCCTGATAGTCACCTGTCTCAAGGAGGAGGGGAGGAGAGAAGCCAGAGAAGAAATATTGATACCCATGTGTTTATCTGCTAAGATGATACCCATGCAAATGAAAATTGGCAAAATCGAGTTTTACATTCCCAGAAGGTCCTTTAGTGCCAGCATAACTCCATTTTTTGAAGAGGGAGTGATGTAGGAATGAAAAGCGAAAGACAAAGGGAATTTGCTTCCACTTTCTCTTGCCCATAGGATCATTTTTAACCCCTTTCTCACTCTCTTACCTTTACCCACCTCCTCCTGCCCTACCCCTACCAAAAAGTGCTTTCTCCCTTTGTGAAATGAAATACAGCCTTAGCCTTTTACCTAGTGTTGGAGTAGTGTCCTATTCTAAAATTTATTCTAACCCAATTAGGTTTTTAATCTAAATGGTAATAGAACAAATAATCAGCTCTCCCTATAATTATTTTAAATGAAAGAAATGAAGATCATTTTAGCTTGAATCTGCATGATATAAAAGGGAGTATTAATATACATAAACATTCATTAATCTGTTCAAATAAACTTTCCCCATAGTCCTTACCCTATGTACATAACATTTGTTCTGGCTTAGAGATACTGCATGATTGGACCCACGAGACTCCAGTCATCCCACTGCACAGTTTCCACAGTTTCCTTTTATAGCTTCAAAAGAAATGTTATATATGTATTGGGCGTTGTAGGCTGTTAAGTGTAGTTAGCCATAAATTGTACCTCAGCTATTTTGTTAATGCCTATAGGGATTAAATTAGATTTTATAGCTGTTGTTGAAGTCTATTTGGTAGCTAACAAGTGGGATTTTTAAATCCTAGGAAACGTCATCCTATTATAAAACAGGCAGCTGAATTAACATTACTCTTCAGGGATTAGCCTTTTTTTTCCCACAATAAGAAAGAAAATCATCAAATTCTTTGGGACTATCACAAGCTTTTCTCAAAAGAACAGTGAATTGGGAAAATGGAACGTGATAAATGGTCAAAAAATGTAATTGCTTCGAAAGACTGGTGTGTGTGTGTGTGTGTGTGTGTGTGTGTTTCTAATGGGAAGAGCAGTGGAACCTGGAAAATAAAGCTGAGTGTGGTCTTGTGGACAATACTGGCAGATGCTCTGGTGTTGGATATGGGGCTTTGTTCATTTACCCATCAGCTTCCCACTTTCACTTGTACAGTTATTTGTATCAGTAATTCCCTACTCCTGGCTTCCTTATATGGTCACCAAAGGCAAAACGAGTCACTAAGAACCAAACCATATACTAAAACATAAAATGATAGGGTAATTAAAATGGCTACTACTTTCTGTGAAATCTGTAACTCTTTCTCAATTATTTTAGACCCTGGAATCTCAAAATTTTAGAGCTGAAAAGTATTCTTGAAAATTTTCCTTGAAAATTATTCTTTTTCATTTTATAGCCCTATTCCAAGTTTTACTTTAAAGATTACAGGAAGATGGATCTCTTTCTCCTGTGCACGCATGCGCATGCAAACACACTTAACAGTGTGTGGGTGGCCCTTTTATTTTCAAAGAAGAACCTTCCTTAAATCTTAGCAATTGGTTATTGCTGCTGGTGAGGGTTATTATTAGAGCTGTGCAGGACTTGCCAGTTTTCATTTGCATGGATATCATCTTAGCAGATAATCACATGGGTATCAGTCATTGGCATATCATTGTGTTAGATAATTGCATGGGCATCAATCACGTGTGTATCTAGGACAAATCGTCATGTGGGCATCCATCCCATCTATATGGAGAAAGGTAATTGCATTGGAAGCAGGCAGGGGTGTATCTTCATGGCAGACAATCACATGGGTATCAATCAATCATCTTAGATATCGAGGTAGATAATCCTGTGCATTATCCATCACATATACTAATGTGGATAATTACATGGATATCAATCACATCAACACCCTGGTTTTCTGGTGCAAGGTTACATGTGAAGTAATCATGTCTTGTGTTTGCTTATGTTGGAGAAGAGGCTGGGGTGTCCATGTGTACACACTGAGTTGTGGCCACCAGTCGGCTTTATGAGTGGTCTCTGGAGGTAGCAGAGCTGCCCATAGCAAGATGTTTTTTGAGATATTGCTTGCAACTTCATTATTAGAGAACCATTCTTTTGTTTTAAGGCTTGGTCTCCTGCTAAAATGGAAATATTCCTGGGAAGAATGTGAATGAGCATAGAAGACATTACCTTCTTCAAATGTGGGCCCCTTAGTTTCATTTTCAGCCCAGGTGATCTGGGTGTGGCTTCCGCCCTGCCTCCTGGGGTGGAGCCTGTGACACAAAGCCAACTGATCTGCGTGTTACATGCCGTGGCCACAGTGACTGGCTTAGGCCAGGACATGGGATATTAGCCAGCCCAGTCAGAGTGAATCTTGGGACTTTGCAGGAGCAATGGGGAAGGCAGCTCTGGATTTCACCTGAAAGGCATGAACCTGGCACTGCTGCTGCCTCTGTGCCTGGAGTACCTGGTGCATGTACCACATGGAGTCTGAAAGTGAAGCCTACCTGGGAGAAGTTAAGATGGAGAGGTGGCGAGAAACCCAGTTCTGAGGGCATTGCTTGAGCTTCTGATTACAGCCCTGCCTGGTACGAAATCCCTGGCCTGAAAACAGTCATGTGAGCCAATAAAATCCCTTTTGGCTTAAGCCAGTTGGAATGGGTTTTCTGCCACTTGCTTCAGAATCAAAGCTGATAGGATAAGTTTATCAGATCCTTTCCTGAGAAAAAGGTATAATTAGGAACAGGGAAAATGAACACTCTGAGCCCTGTAGAAGAAGGAGCAGCTCTGATGAGATGGTTGGGGGCAGAGAGGGAGGTTAGAGGCTTAGTTAAAGAATAATCACCAGTGCCCTCAATCTCAGTTTGGGGTTGCACTTGCCACAAAACAGTGACTCACGAAGGCCTCTGCTCATTCCAGTGTTGTAGTGCCCCAGTCTCCTGGTCTCTTGGCCTCTGAGCAACTGAACTCAAGCTGTGAGGAACATTTATTAAAGACCTTTAAATGCAAGCTGAATATTTTCCCTTTTCCCCCCACCTATTCTTACTGCTTTGATATTTATCAGATACTTACAATGTGCTACTTTCATGTAATCATTTAAGTACACTTTCAACCACCAAAATAAATGAAAAAATGTAGAGAGATGTCCTCCTGGCAAGAGCCACATTGTTTTAAGGAATGAGTAGAAAGGAATTATTTATTATTGTCATTTCACTAAACAATGGATTTTTTTTTAAATCAGATGAATGATGCACCTGATAAATATTGATTGGTTTGAAAAGAACCAAAAGTTTTGGAAAAGAAAATAATAGAAAGAATATAACTCTCCTCGAAATAAAACCTATTGTTTTCCTGAATGGATTGTTCTTAGAAAAGTTGAATGGAATCTATATGATTTGTTTAACAAATTAAGTGTAGTGTGCAGCTTATTCCTTGTCTCCTTCACTTTGTGTTCTTATTGATAGCATCATTTTCAGTATATGATGAAGTTTGAAATCAAAAGCTAAGGTGACTATCCATAGAAATACCTAATAAGAGAACACAGATCATTGAAATTCACTTATAATCTTAAATCTTCATTTTACCTTAATAATTCCAAATTGTTTTCTTAAAAGGAAACTTTAAACTTTAGAAATAGCAAAGTGTACTACGTGTGGTTTTAAACTCACCTATTTTTTTTCTTTGTCTATACTCCAGTGGAAGTTTAGACAAAGAATAGGATGGCTAGAAGGAGAGAGGGGGAAGTATAAAGCTTTGCTCACTCATAGACTAATCATCTCTTAAGTAAGTCTCTTTCACCAATAATGCATGTTCTCTCCTACTATAGGTAGACATTTGTGAAATGAATGCATGATTCATGAAGGAATGAATGAATAAAGGATTAGCCTTTATTCATTCTCACTTAAAGGGTGAAAGTTGTATAATTAATACTCTATTCCAAGTCTTTGAATGTGCTTTCTCCTCTGCTCAGCATTCTTTGGGTCTCCCAGGAACATCTTTCCCAGGTACTCAGACTGAATTATTTCCCAGTTCTGTGTTCAACCTGTGCTGAATGTTTGTTCTCTTCTATAACAAACATCACATTTGTAAGACTTGTATAGTGTTTGTCTTTCTCACTAGATTGGAAGCTCCATGAAGACAATGTGCCACTTTGCTGCCCTTGGTGTTTCCAAAGATTGTCATTGTTTTCAAATCAAGTGGAGGTTGTAGTGACATGATTATGATAGACTTCCAAGATCTATTCCAATTCTCTAACACTGAGCACTGGGTAATGTAGCTTTGGGGGCTCATACTAACTCAAGGGTTAAGTTGAGTAGGCCAAGGGGTAATTTAGTCTTCTTTGCCATGGGTTACCTTTCATGGCCAATAAAACAGGCAAAATGGTTTGCTGAAGGTTTCTTGTAAAGATTATTCTTCCCTTTGAAAGAGAACCATGGCAAATTAGTCTTTCTTTCCTGTTAAGAGGCATGTCACCCAGCTTCTACTGGTGACAGTCTGCTCTGAAATGAAGCAACATTATGGATGGCAAAGTGGATAGAGGAGAGACAAGCATCTTTGATGTGACATTGTCACCAACCCACGAGCCCCTACTCCCCACCTCAGAAAGTTGTCACATAAATGCCCTTAGTGTTAATTAACCCAATCTGAACTGGGTTTTCCATTCTTTACAGCCAAATGTATCCTAACAGAAATGAAACTATTGTGTAGAAAGCCTATGGGCGTTTGTGTCGGATACATTGGATTTGACAGTGCTTCTTAGGTATGAACTTTGGCCTGTCTTTTCTAATATGTATAGTGGAGAAAGTAAAACTCAGGTGAGGTCAATGTGTGGATCAAATGAAATTATGTATCTAGAACACATAACAGAGTGGCTAAAACAGATTAGGTACTCAACAAATGTCATTTCCTTTTCTATTTAGAAGCTATTTCATGTGTTTCTTGTCTTGGGGTGCAATAGGTTGAATTAAAGAACAGAGAAATGAATAAACCTCAAGTCTTTTGCACATGAACTATCAACTAGTTTATAGCTTAGTATGGGAGTCAGACAGATATTCAGCATCTGAATCAAATTGGAGTTCAACAACAGCCCTAATTGGAGAGCAGTGTCCAGCTAAAGGAAGGGAAGAGAACTGGTCAGATCCCATGTGCAGACTGATTGCAGCTCTTAAAGCTATAGTCTAAAGATGAAGGTTAAGGAACAGTTGAGGATGCTGAAGATGTTAATTCTGAAGAAAAAGACTTGAAGGTAGAAAACACTTATAAGAGAAGAGAGAGCAGAATTGTTCTATGCTGCTACAGAGGGTGGACTGAAGACAGACACCATAAGCAAATGACTCAAAGAAAAATTTTCACTCAACAGGAGAAAGAACTGTCTAAGAATTAGCAGTGCATATATGGGAGAAGGTGAGTGACCCATCCACAAGACAGAGGCCCTTTCAGGCACCCACTCATTAAGAAGCTGCCCTTGCCCAGAGGGAACGTGGGCCACCAAGTGCCCAAGAGCTCTTGCAAAGATCTGGATTTGACCTTAAACTATTTAGTTAGACTGTTGTTTGGACTTCTGGGGGGTTTATTTAAAGAGTTTCTCTGTTGGATGTTATTGCTATTGTTTTTCTGATTTCCTTCCCTGCTTTTTCTGACTTCATCGATGGCCACAACCTCCATCCTCTCCCCTAGACTGACCTTTCACCTCTAAATGTTTTTTCCATACTCTCTTGATGCCTAGAGCATACATGTAGGCAGAGTAGAGGGATTTTTGCAGTTGTGGTGCATTTTTTAGGGAACGAAAGGCCTGTAATAATACCTGAAATGTTCTCATTCCAGAAAGTACTTGATAAGATGTTAATGCATTACCTAATACCATATGTTTTTTAAATTGTATATTAACCAAGAAGAAAAAGAACAAGTTAATTTTTTGAGCTTTATTCTGAAATTATTTCAAACGTATAGGAGTTACAGAGATCATACAAAAATTATATGGCAAACTCCAATATACCCTCTACCCAGATACCCAGATTTACCAACTTTTAACATTTTACCACATTCATTATATCATTGCCCCTTCCTTCTTCCTCCCTCCTTCTTTCCTTCCTTCCTTCCTATTTTCTAAATATTTGAGAGTAGATTGCATACTTCATGCTCCTTTAACACGTTATTTTCATGTATATTTCCTAAGAAGAAGGATATTCACTTACATAATAACTTTCAGAGAAATTATCAAATTTTAAAAATTTAATATAAAGCATGTAGTATATATTCTAATTTTTCAATTATCCCAGTAACATCCTTTTGGGTATTTTCTCCTCCATTATTAGATCCATTCCAGGATCATAAGAACAAAGTTAATTATTATAAGAAAACCACAAGGTGAAAGGATCCAGAATCTGTTGAGTTCCAGAAGTCATGATGAAAGCAATAAAAAATGGAAGAAACACTTCCATGAAGAAGAGAGTGGTACACATGAGAAGCTTTTCCTACCAAACAAATGTGGTACACATGAGAAGCTTTTCCTACCAAACAAATGTGGTACACATGAGAAGCTTTTCCTACCAAACAAATGTGGCAAAGTGTTGATTCTGCAATCTGAGGACCCTAAAGCTGGAGGGAACAAAGACTGAAGTGGAGAGGGACATCTAGGGAGATACTCTTGAGTGCCTACAGGTACTATTTCTAGATGGTTTTGTATCCATTAACTTATTTGATCATCAAAACAACCCAGCAGGTGTCCTTATTTTTAAGGACAAGTCTTTTCAGCTCCGTCAAATGTTTACTTTTTATTGCTTCAAACAACAATAAGGAATATTTTTTAAAGGGAAGAAATCAGTCTAAATTTATTCTAATATGAAATTCACTTTACTACTTTTCTATTCTTTTCCAGTCTTTGTCACTTCGCAGGCATAATTTTTACATGGTTGCTAGTTATAATTTTATGTCGTACTTTTTTAACCTACTCTATTGCCAAAAACCTTTGCAATTATTATTTTAATAGAAGTATAATATGTATCGAATGGTTCCACTTTAATTCAGTCGACCAATTCCTTGAATATTTACAGTTTTTCAGGTTTTTCACTATAATAAATAATTCTGACAATGAATAACTTCATGTATATAACTTTTTCCTTTTAGACTTACTTCTTTAGAATACATTTCTAGGACTTGATTGCCATATCAGTGGATCGGAATATTTTTGTGGTTTTGTTATATATCACCAAAATGTTTTACAAAAGTGATACATAAAAAATAGTTTTTTCAGAGATTGATAATACATTATCAGCAGCAGTACTGAAGTACACCGATGGTTCCACATTATTACTTTTTTTTTTAAAAGACATTTATTTATTTATTGTTTGCATGGGCAGGCACCAGGAATCAAACCTGGGTCTCCAGCATGGCAGGTGAGAACTCTGCCGGCTGAGCCACCGTGGCCTGCCCCACAGTATTACTTTTAACTTCATTTTGTTTAATAGATATACATTTATACTTCATTGTTGTTTTAATTTTCTTTTTAGAAAAATTTCTTGCATGATAGAACATTTTTCATGTGTTTGGTTACTGTGTTTCTACATGTATATTGTCTCTTTACATCCTTTACACAGTATTCTACTGGATGACTTCAGCAATATTGCATTGTAATTAAGATCTTAGGTGCTAGAAGCAGAGATGGATTCAGTTCCTACCTTTGTTACTTCCTTGACCAAGTTATATTTAATTTCATTAAGCCAAAGATTTCTCATCTTTAAAAACAGGAATAATAACTGTCCTACCTCAGTGGATTATTGCAAAAAATAAAAGAGATCAGGCATATGAATTACTTTATCATGTGCCTACCACACAGAACTGCCTGATAAGTGTTACATGTCTTCACAATTAATACTTATCTAACAAATAAGTTGTACACCTATCTAATATCCTCCTCCTCTTCTCTTTATCATCTTCTAAATCTTCTGTTCCTTTACCTCTCACCCTGGGTGGTTGAATTGTTAGGAGTCAGAGGTAAAGGCCCTGTCATCTGGTTCACACAGGTGTGTGATCTTCTCTAATTAGCTTTGTGTTCTAGATGTCTCTGTCTGCATTTTTTTGAGAAGTGGATGGATGGTCAACAGTGGAATTGTAGGGCTGGTAGGATGTATGGAGATCCCATTTTAGCCACCCAAGTGCCTCCAATTAGAGCTAGTGTTCATAGAGGATTGTGGAGGCAGTTACCCCATTTTCTACAATACTCAAGGAAGAAAGAAGCTGCCTCCTCTCCAGCCAGTCCAGACTGTGCTGCTAATTCCTTTCACTATCTCCTGCTGCTGTTGCAAACTATATCTCATCGTTTTCTCTTCAGATGGAGCAAGAAGGGACAGAAAGTTCAGCCCACGGTTATTCAGCACCCAGTACTCAACCGGGCACTTGAAATGTGCTTTTTTACAGAGACTTGGAGAAGTTCAGCAACTCCCCCCATGACCACTAGCCCCCCACAACCACTAGCTAATTCCAACATCCTGTTCACTATAAAACTCATCTGCATATTGGTCATTGTTCACATATTTGAAGATATAGTACATAGTATATTTTTATAGTGGAAAGAAATTATTTTCCTTGCATATCTATTTCCTATTCTTTCTTTTATCTCCTTTGGGATCTTTTTGCCTTTTCCACATTGTTACCTTGAATCCAGACCCATTCTTTTTATAGCAACTTTGACTCCTAACAGACTGCAGGGTTTCTACTGTGATTTAGACACTCCTCCTCCTTCTCTGGGCTCCTGTGAGTCATGCTCACACCTCGGGCACAAGCATGACTAGGGCACAGAAGTCTAATTTGTTGCAGAATCTGGTTGGTAGCATTAAACTATATAAGAAATTGGGACCTAGTTAGACCAGAAGAATATGAAAAGATGTAAGCTAAAAAAAATTAGCTGCAACTTGGTCAGAAGCTTACAACTCAGATCAAGAAAAGAATGAAGTTAAATTCTAATCCAGACAAAGAAAACCAACTTCATCCAAAGGGTATGAACATAAAGTTCCCTGCTGTCTTGGCAACCATAAAAGGGTTCAATATATTCTCTTGGCAGAGGGAAAAATCACACCTATGTATGTTGGACCAAAGCTCATAAGCAACCTCAGTCCACAAAGATGAGACCAGTAATCTATAGGTTGATAAGCATTGTGAAGCTGTTTGGGAAGGTCTTACTCATAAGGTCAGGCACTTAAAGCACTTAAAAAGAAAATGAATGTATTAAATTCATAAATACAGTTTTTAAAAATTTAAAGGAATTTAAACTGTAAATGGCACTGATTGGAATTTCAACATGTTTAAATCTATTCAACTTGAATTAATCTATCTTATTTATAATGAGAATAAGAAGATGATAAAGTGAGCACAAAGGCCTAAGGAAAATAGATTTTCAAATTTGTAATTTTAATGAATTGAGTATTAATTTTGCAATCAAAATAACCTGCATAGTCTTAACTGTGTACAGTAGCTCCCTGCAGACACCAAAACACTCCTATTGCCAGCACTAATCCTCGTCCTTATTGTGTTGCAGCGGAGTTGCAGATTTACTTGTGGTTTTCTTCCACTAGTGTATAACTCTTGAGGCCACAATTCTGTTTGTGGCTGTCCTGTCTTAGCTTCCCAGCTGTGATCACAAATACCATGCAATGGGTTAGTTTAAATAACAGGAATTTACTGGCCCCCAGTTTTGAGGCTAGAAGTCCAGAATTGAGGCATCAGCAAGGCAATGCTTTCTCCATGAAGACTACGGTGTTCTGGGGCTGGCTGCAGGTGATCCTTGGGTTCTTGTCTTTTCCATTGCATGGCAGTGCATATGGTAATATTTTCTCCTTTCTCTTCTGGGTTCTATTGACCTCTAGTTTCTACTCCTGCCCGGTGGCTTTCTCCCTGTGGACTCTTCTCTATGGCCTCCAGTTATAGGATTAAGACCCATCCTGATTCAGTTGGCCATATCTTAACTAAAAATAGTATCAAAAGGCCCTATTTACAATGGGCTAACACCCACAGGAATGGTTTAAGATTAAGACTGTGTTTTCTTAAAATACACAATTCAATATACCACATTACATAAGCACTTAGCACAATTTCAGGAATGCAAAGGACAGTTGACAGATAGTTAATGGAGGTGGGGTTAAAGGGAGAGGATATTCTTGATTTTATCCAGATGCTGGGATTGTTCATTTTTTACATACACCTCCCAGGTACCTGTAACAACTTCTCATTTGATATCCATCAGGACATTCACTAGATGAAGCCAGCTACTATTTTAATGCATTATCATAAATATGTTTATAATAAATATAATTTGACAAAGAATTATGAGGACTACTATTTATTTTATAATTTCCCATAGGAACTTTAGTCAATAATTTCTATGCAAGGTGAGTTCCATCCATGTTTTCCCACATACTCTCGAAATCAAAATGTCACTTTTGTGAGACATCCTTCCATGAATGGCCAGGTTCATGCAGAAGAACATCTTCTGCCAAGCTGAGCTCAAGATCAGATCTTTTAAGCCCAAAGGCAGTTCATTTGAATGAGAACACCAAGATTTTAATCTTGGTAACAATTAAAGACAAAGTTCCCAAAGCATTCTGTGAAACTTGGGAGAAGAAATTCCCTTTCCATGATAGGAGCTGCGCCTCCATGCATAGCTTACTCTTTTGGCACCTTTCCCCTAGTGGTGGGACAGATCCTGAAGTGAAGAAAGGCATGGCCGTAGGCCCTTGGCTGTCATGCTGTTAGTGATTAGCTGTTTTCAGCAATTATGCCCTTCCATCCAGGGTGTGACGGCTGGCACCTCTGGTAATGAGATGATTTCCAGGGCTTACTTGTTCAAGGCTCTGTTGGCTTCCTTTTGGCCTTCGCTTGTTGCTCTCCTTGGCAGCTTTAGAGTTTACTGACATTATTACTAGTGTGACATGTTCCTCTTGGCCAACACAAAAACTCAGGAAAGACTTGCCAGTCTCATCAGAGTGGGCCTGAAGCTGCATGTAGCCACCAACACAGACTCGCTGCCAGTGAACAAGAACATTGGATCACCCACCCAGAGTAAGGTGCTCATAACTCTTTAAGACTAACCCATGCCCATGTTTTGCTGGTAGGTAGAAATTTCCTTTCTTAGAGTAACGTTTTTGGTGAAGTTCTCATACAAAGTAGATAAATGATTCACTCCATAATTAATCAAATAATTATTGAGGAACCACTATCTGGCAACACAAAGCTAGCACTGAAGGTGGCAGTTGCAGTTCCTCCTCTCATAAAACTTATGACCTGGTGAGAGACACAGACAGCAACCCAACAGTCATCAAATAAACACATAATTGTGTATTGTGATAGGTGATGAGATGGCAAAGTAAAGTACAGGATTCTATGAGAGTATGTCTTACAAAATATAATTTTGGATGCTGTGTGAATGGGTTGGAGCAAGGCATGGATGGATGGGGGAGGCCAGTGAAAAGCAGTCAGGGTGATATGGAATACAAGTATTATAAGGAGACAGAATTTTGTTTCCTTCCTTCCTCCTTCTCCTCCAAATGTATCCACCCCAACTGATCTAAATGTCAGAGTCGGGTCCTTTTTCTTAGAAGGCCTTTACAATTTGTCTAAGTAAAATTTTATCCCTCTGTCTCAATGGGAAAATTTATCAGAGGAAAAGGTATTTACATTACTATCCCAGGTGAAAAATTTTAGGAGAGCTACATTCTAGTCCTGAAATTGGAGCGATGGACCTTCTCACAAATACAGTTTGCCATTTCCAAGCCTCTCCATCCAGGCCCATTAGAACCCCTGAAGTGACCTGATTTCCATTAATGGCAAAGCCAGCCAAGCAAGGTCATGTTTGTAGGACTCCCTCCTAGTGACAGTACAGAAAACAATAAAAACAGATGTAAGCCCTGCTGTGGTACAGAGGCCCACTTTGGAAACCAGGGGGTCAAGTGCCAATTATCCAGGTAAGCAGGCTCTCCCTGGGAGACCAAAAATGCATGTCAGTATGCCGAGTGGCAAGGGACTAGGCAATCACAATGGCCACCTGGGAAAGGAGTCCTCAGCCAGGCAGTACTAATAAAAGTGGACAATGCCACAGTGCTGGCGTGGCTAAGCCAGGAGCGGGGGAAGGACGGCAGGTGGGAGGAAGGGCCTCCTTTCCTCCAAAATCAATGTCCCTGTTAATTTGGGCAGAAGAAAATCTGACAGCTCTGGAAACCTGCCCATCTGATGAGAAAGAGAAAGCTGAGAAGCAGTTGGAGCCGAATAGAGCCCAGAAATGCAGGCAAGCTCAGTTGCCCATCGAGGACTTGGAGGCAGGATCTCCCTGCACTGCTTTTACTGATGTCAATGAGGACTGCTGCTGCTGGACTCCATCTTCTTTCTAGATGGCCTCCCAGCTGCCTAGAAAGAAGCCTGGCCTTCTGCTGGTTCTAGCTGGAACTGTGTTATGAACCTTCAAGGTCAGTTTAGAGCCCTAGTTCCCTGAGGTATGTCCAGTTTGGGGCCATTCCATTTTGCTATCCAGAGTATATTTGAAAGGCAGTAGGAATAGCTGATATCTACAGAGAAAGAAAAGCACTGACAAGAAGATCCTAGTGAAAAACCATCCTTTTTATTGACACGGTGATAATAGCCAACCAGTTCATGATGTTTATTTAAGGATTCTTGTGTGAAGAGAATAGTATGAACCCATCCTTTATCCACAATCCAGGAAATCTCTGAAAACCAAAACTTTTATCATAAGTTTCCAGCAGACTTACTTGGCAGCAAAACCTGGCTTGAACTGACATGAGACTATTTATAATCTTTATCCTTGTAGTGTGATTATTCATACATTTTGCTGCAGAAATGTTTGTGTATTTGATTTGGGGATGTTGCTCCCTGTTTTAGGGATGGGTGATACAAAATAGACCATCTAGGTATCATATTACCTTTCTAAAAAAAAATAGGCTTAATTCTAAAGCACATTTGGCTCCAAAGCCTACTAGTAAAGGGATTATAAACTTAGATTGTTAATGGGTTTGGGGGGCGGGGTATAATTTAGTGGAAAAACAGGAACAGACTGAATCGAAACCTTTGTACTATAAGTATTTCATAGACATGTAGACATTTGGGGTTGATGGAATTTCAGAAATTCCCTCTTATTTAGTCTGAGTACACATTTCGGTGGAGACAATCAACCATGGATTTGGGGATCAAAAGGTGCCTAGGTCATTACTATTTAGCCTCATGGCCTTGGGCAAGACTTCATCTCCCTGGATCTCATCCATGAGATGAAAGATTTCGACAAGGTGATCTATGAGGACACTTCCTGTTTTCAGATTCTATGATTCTGTGAACTCCCTTTAAGATAGATAGGGAACGACAGGGTAGCAAGAAGCTCAGAAAAGGCTGCTGGTCCTCATAATGTGGTACAGCCAAGAACATAGTTACGTGTTTTAGCCTCTTACTATGGATGGAAGTAACACAGCTAGCCAACTGGGGATCAAAGAATGATCTCACCAGTTAGGGAACTACTCAGGGGCTCAGGTAGTTGGGTGATCAATAAGCCTGGTGCCCTGGACGGTGACAGCCCTAGCAAAGAGTGCAGCCGAGGAGGGTTCCTGTCATGCCAAGGCTGTGACATTGCGTTCTGCTGGAAATCGATTTGGCTCTGTTTCATGCATACCTAGCAGATTTACCAGATTGTGAAAATGAATGTTTTCTATGCGCGTGGCTGATTTTTGCATGCATCTGTTCACTCATCTAAACCTTAGTTACATGCTGCTAGGAGAATGAAAGGCTATAATTTCTTCTTTTTGAATCAAGAGTGGTAGAGGCACCATGAGTTCTGCTTTAAAATTCTGTGCCAAAATGGTGAACCACTTTTCTTAATATTGTCTCAGAAAAAAAATAAAGGGATAAGGCCATATTTTCTTCTCAATTTGCAAAGGGTCCTGACCTTAATGGAAGTCCTGTGCGTGAGAACATGATCCTCTGAATATAAATATCCAGTGGAATGTAAACATGAATATTTAACCATATCATTTTCATGTGACGTTAATAACCTCTTGCTGGTTTGTCATGTTTCCATTTTAGATGACAATGCTTTCTTCAAATGTCAATGGTCAAGTACAAGAATAGTAATACTGGTATTTACTTAGTACTTTGCATTTTAGAATGCTTTTATTGCCCTTAATTAGTAAACCACAAATCATTTCTGCTAAATAGCTTGGTTCTACAAGCTTCCATGTTCATGGAGACAATATGATCTAGTAATTAATAGTATAGTAGTATGGACTTTGGAAACAAATTCAGATTTGGGCTCGGGCTCTGCAGCTGACTTGTTAGGTATCTGACTCTGGCAAGTCTTCATAGTCTCATCTATAAAATGGGGATAGCAAGAGGCTTATCACACACAGTGGGTATGAGGATTAAATTAGCATATGCATGTAAAACGCTTAACATGGTGGCTGGCACATAATAGATCTTAGCTTTAAACTAGATGTCAGCCCACCTTATTGTCCCAAGTCCTCCAGTTGGAGTCACATCACAGCACAATATACTGCAGAATTTGAAAAGTTTGTGGACCATCACCACTGAGTCCAGCAGCTTTGTGGACTCCCTTTCCCCTTCCTCTCAAGCTGATAGAAACTCTCTGTTCTTTTTACTTTATGTCATAGAGAAATTTGGTTTTCTTTGTCTTACTTCATAAGACATAGCCTTTTCTGGAGGTCCATCTCTCTGCTGGCAAATAGCCTGACAAAGTTTCCTTTTTCTTTTTTTAACTAAACAGAAGTGACTTCTCTCTACCTTTGGCCATTCTCTACTAACCATATTTAAGGTGAATGTTAAAATAAAATTTTTTAAAAAGACAGTTCTCTTCCTTAAAAATTCTTATACCAACATTTAAATTCCCTGTTCCTCACTCCTCATTATAGAATATTATGATTTACTGCAAGCCCTGGCTCAAGGGCTGGTAATCCCATTGGAAAAGTAATGAGTTTAAAGGTCATCTAGTTGGAACCAGATATTGGACTCAGGGCAGAAGATTGACACCTCCTAAAGTTTTCTTTATCACAAAAGTTGGATTTCCACTTTTGAATATTAAACTAAAAATGAGGAAGAAAGTGAACCAGCATGGCCTTTCTGTGTCACAGATTTCCCGAGGGGACACAGGTGTAGCACACACCCCCCCGCATCACCGCACCTCTGCCCCTACGTGAGCCACTCCAGACCCAGTGGCTCTCCAGGATGCTTAGGATCACTCAGTGGAACAGTTCTGAGGCTCTGCATTCCCAGGAACAGCAGATTACAAGTCCCAGTCATAACTGTTTCCTCCCCAGAGATGATTTTCATTGAGATCCTAATGTGTTTTATTAAAAGAATCATAGATAGTATATCGGGAGCCCTTAAAGGTGGAGCAACTCTCTTCTGTTCATATTTCAACACTTAAGTCTTTATCTTTAATATATGTGGTGAGAGAGAGACAGAGAAGGAGGTGGGGAGGGAGAGAGGTTGAGAGAAATAGAGAAGAAATATAAATGCATGAACTGAGCTACACTTGAAAGAAGACCTGGATTCCTATTCGTATTCCTACCTCTGGTTAGGTGTGACAACTTGTGTGGCAGACATCAGACAGCTATTAACCAAAATCTACTTCCTCCTCTCCTGGCACACAGATTATTCTTCTCAGCCTGTAGATATATATAGCCATGTGACTAAATTTTCACCAGCAGAATGTGGGTGGAAGTGATATATAATACTTCCAGCCCTCACCCATAAAAACTTTTCACCATTTTCTTTGTTCTTTCATATTCTCTGACCATCCTCAGGCTGGGTGCTAATGGCCAGAGAGACCTTGGGAGTTGTGCGTTAAAGATCATAGCACCCCTGGCAGCCTGGGTCCCTGAAGACTGCATGAAGCAGGCATACCTCCTCACTCCACCCCAGCCACTGATTCAACTTGACATGAATAGGAAATAATTATTATTGTGTTATGTGTCTGAGATTGTGGGATTTATGTTATAGCAGCTCACATTGATGTAGCTAATGTAATATGATGTCATTTGACCTCTTCAGTTTCTAAAGCTGTGGGATAGGATTGAAATTGAAATGCAGTATGTGTAAAAATACTTCCAATACTGTATTCTTTTCCATTTCTTTTCCTGTGGATTTTTACTTAGTTGCAGTAATAGTTTAAGTATAATTTTATATTTAGCTCTTTTTCACATAACACACCACAAGCATTTTTCCACATCACTACAAGTCTTCATAATTATAAATGTTAATGACTGCTCAATATTCCATCAAGGTGACATACCATGATTGTTTAAAACAAGTGTGAGATGCTAATGTTAGACCCTGCTTTGTTAAAATCCAACTTATTGAAGTATTTAAATCAGGGGGGTGACTACTCTTAAAGGTAAAGGAATTTTTGCTCATCAAAAGAATTTTCCGTCAGGGACTTTTAAATATTGAACTTCACTTGGGGAATATGGTGTAATTTGTATGTCGTATATGGTATGATTTATCTTACATGATATAATTTAAGTTAAAAAATTTAATATACCCTCAGCTACCTACTGTACAAAGCAAGGTACTTTTATAACTGGAAAATAATTTATATATGTGCACATATACCTACACACGTGAACATAAATGTATTCCAATAAAGTTGGACATCTTATTCAGTGGGGCTGCTATAGAGAATCCCAGCTTTCCTAAAGCAGACCTGATCCACATGGTCTTACCTGAGAGTCCAGCCCCCTCCACCTCTTGCTCCACTTATGCTACTACCTCACACAGGCTGCTGTGTCTGTTTCTTAGCCCAGGATGAGAGAGCAGATACTTATAGAGGAGGGCACAGGGCATGTGGCAAGGCATCTGAGCTGTAAAGGAATCACTGCAAGCTGGCCAACCACACACTTAAGATCAGGTAGGTGTGGGGTGTGGGAATGGGGTATTTCATTCACATGTGCTCACACTCTCATCTACAACTGTTTTTGCACATCCTCAAGTTTTCATAATCTTGTCTTCACAAACAACAGTATAATAAGGAACAAAAGAAATGGAAAGATAGCAGTAAATGTATTGCTTCAGTATTCTTTGTTCCCTTCCAGGCTTTGTCCATTTACATACAAAATGTATACCCCATTGCATTTGCCAGAATGCAGATTTGCTCTCTCCTTCAGTCACATAACCCTCTACAGGAATCATTGTCACAGTACTTCATGGTCTCAATAATGGCACAAGACTCCCATTTTATGTAGTCTCACCTTTTGAGTAGTTACTCTACCAAATGCAGAAATTTTTAATCCAAATGCATCATCTGGATCAAAATTCTGACATGGGTTTGCATGTATGTGTCAGTATAAACATTCAGGTTTCAGGTGAGTTCAGGTTAGAGGAGCTGAGGTTGTTGTTTACACATGCACATTATAGCCAATATCCATCCCATGTTATTAAGTGATGGTGTCTTCCAAGATAGGATCCTTAGTATGCTGTTTCACTGATTATATATATCACCATACATGTTTAATATGGCATAGAAGAGATGCATAATTTGTACCCCCACACATACTCCTAAATGCTCATCGTTGTTAATTAGTGTTTTAAATGCTTTAGATGATGTGGAAAATACTTGGTAGGGTTGGTATATAGACAATTAAACATGTTTTAATGTTACTTTGTAGAACTGATTCGGATTTTTGGATAAGATGGAAACAAAATGCTATTTGTTCCATTTAGAATAATGGAACATAGATTCCTGCTATCTAAAAGCTTATAGCCAACCATTTTCAGGAATGGATTCGATTTTGGATACTGAGGGATATCTATATTGTTTTGTATCCCTTGTCAGGCTATGAGCATCTTAAGGACAGGTACTATAATATATTTGTCTTTGTTTGCCCAGCACCTAATATAGTACCTAGCACTCAGTAGGTATTCTGTGAATAAATGAATGAATAGATGTTTTATAATTTATTCAAAACCAATTCTGTTATTGGATAAGCAGAAGTCTAATTTTCTTTTTTTGTGGAAAATCAGTCTTCTTGTTCTCTATAGTGGGCTAAGCCTAAGATTTTTAGTGTTTCAAGGCAGCACTAAAGAACTGCATGTGTGTGGTCAAAAGTCCTGCTCCTTCCCCAGCCAACACCCTTGAGACTCTTCTGGGTCTGGCCTCACCAAGTGGTGTTGGGTGTCAATGGGGGAGGGCCTCGTTCCCTTCCTAGAAAGCATACTACCTCTTCATTTTCTGTGACTGGGCAGTAAAGAAGTGAAAAATATATCTGCTGAGCTTACATTCTACTTGGAGAGATATAACAAAAATGTAGCACCTCCATTTCAGGCGAGCCGTCTTACCCCCATTTATAGGGCTGCTGAAACCCAGACCATGACCAAGGCATATGTCTGTGGTCGACCCTGCATGCCTGCCACATCCACATGTTTGTGGAGTCACCTCCCACACTGACTACATAGCTTGCTTTGGCCAATGGAACAAGTCCACAAATATGATAGAAACAGAGGCTTGCAAAGCACTTACACATTGGGATTGTCATTTTGGAGCACTACCACCCTGTGAAGAAGCCCAGGCTTTCTTGCTGGAGACACATGGCCCAACTGAAAACCCACACCACAGTCAGACAGGTGAGTGAGGCCATCCTAGATCATTGCATCCCTCCTGCAAGCCACCAGATACTGTGCCCATATAAATGACCCCAATGAGACCACCAGAAGAACCACGAGCAGGTGAGTTAGTGTTGATAGTGATCCATAGAATCATGAACAAATAAAATAGTTGTGGTTTTAAGTCACTGAGTTTTGGGGTGGTTTGTTATACAGCGATAACTAATACAGTATCCACACCATCAAGTCAAAATGCATGGGTAAGAATGTAATCAGGATAGCAGAATAGCAGGACTGCTGGCTGGGAGGCTTAAAACTAGATCAAGATCAGGATCATGAAAGAAGTTCAAGTGTATGGTTCAGAAGTTAGGCTAAGACTGACTCGTGCATGCTGAAGGTCCCTTTCGTCAGTGTTTAGTGCATTGACAAGGGCAGCCATGGTGGCTTAAAAGAGCCATTCTCGACAAGATCAAGTGCAACACAACCACAAATCATCCCAGTGGGCATTAGTAAGTCTGGCCATGTCTTTGGTGGTGGTCCTGGATATGTGCTGTTCATTTCATATGCTCAAGCCTGGTTTCCATTCAGACAATTCTACACATTTGCAATGAGTTGAGAAGTATGGTACAGTCCATGTGCTGTCCTAAAGAAGAGTCAGTTCACTTAGAAAGAGTTCATTGCTCTGACTTTATCAACATAGTATTCTACCCACTAAATAACTGTGCTCCAAAAGACCGAGGAATTGGGGGGAAAATTGATTTAGGGATTTCCTTTCTGTTATAATAAAATCCATAAAAAATCACTTCCCTGTGGCTCTCCCCAAGCCTTATTCCCTAGAACCCACTACTTTCACCTATTTTAACTTTATTGCTGTTCACCTCCATGTTTCTGAATACAGGGTTATTCTGTTATTTCTTGATTTTTCAATTTCACATATTATCTACTGACTTCCTTCTAGGCAAAATGAGGCTTGAGCTCTCTTACCCTACCCTTCTCCTTATCTCCACCCTCCAATATAAATATAACTTGTTGCAATTATATGCAATGTTTACTTAACGTGACTGTGTAAATATATCCATAGCTGAGCCACACAGTTTACTGTGATTATATTTTGCTTTCTTATTTGTCCTGAAATTAATAATTGCCTTTGGTTTTTTCATTTGCTTTATTTTCAATGTATCTATCACTAATTCAATTCCAAACTCTCAGCCAGAGCTGGAAAATGTTTTTAAATGCATTAAATATTCTATAAATTCTACTTTGTTCTGGAAATCATTATCCATCTGCTCCAATTTGAGTGGTTGTCCATTGAATTGTTATCTGGTTGCTACCTGTCATTCTCCCTGATCTCCTGTGAGGCCTTTTAGCCTATTTTTTTTTCCTTCAGCCTAATTTTTAAGTTGTAGCCTCTGTTTATTGGATTTCATGCCTTCCTCTTTCTTGGTTTATTCCCTCATTTTAATGGAGTACATCTAGCTACTCCCTTAGAAAGAATAAAGGGGAGGTAATTATTTTTTTTAAGTTGATATGTCTGCAAAAGTCTTTATTCTGCCCTCACAGATCGGAGTTTTTAGATTTAAATCCCAAATTGAGGTGATTGTGATTTAGAATAACAATGTAACTAAAAGATTCCTGAATGTTAGCCTTTCTGTTATGTCTTATATCCTTGGTCTAAGTTTTTCTTTTCTACTAGCTTGAAAGCCTTTTGACTAATAGCCCCCACCTAATCCTTTTCTGAAATAATTTGAATTGGCCTCACTTCATTAGTTGATCATTGGAAATATTAACCCCCATGCAGATATATATATATATTAGAGCATGAAACTGGTCATGTTCACTTATTAATATTTCTCTCCACTTTTGGACTGAAACAAGTGCAGAATAATTAGAGCAGAGACTCTGGCAAACAAAACAGTTAATGGTTGGAAAGGTATGTTTTAGTGAAGATTGTTTATAAACACACCTCTTGCTGCCAAGATCTTAAAGTCTAATTAATTAGCTTCACCCCAGCTCCCCCTTTCTTCTTCCATAAATTGCTTTCATCTTCCTCCATTTATACATACACACAGCTCTCACTGAAGCACACATCCCTCATTCTTTTGCTTTCTTTTATCCTCTTTATTTCAGTCTACACAAGTTTGTGCACAGAATTGCTTCCCTTCTAGCTGTTTTGTCCCTGCACTCCATCAAAAAATATTTTCTGCATTTCTAATTTCATCAAGCTATGCCTGACTGAGAATGTCAAAACCACTGAACAGAAGTGTTTAATCCAAGTCGGCTCTGCCGGTGATGATCAGCTAAGGAAACAACCTTGAATTTTTTCCTAATTATTTGTTAAGACATAAGTTTTTACCCCATGAGTTAGATTCATCTCAAGCTCCTCAGCCCCCACTCTTTACTGTGCAAAGACCTCCCACTGATTTCCAGTGGAGCTCTCTGCACCTGAGAAAGACACATGGAGGAGAAAAGGTACCTGACCACATGTGGAAACGCTACCTTCAGCAAAGGTTTTTCATAAGCAGATTGTCTCTTCATGATTGATTGGACAGTCCGTTTCTGGCCACATTTATGTAACTCCATAACTGAGCTTTGAGAGGTTGAGCTAGTCACCAGCCTCAAGCCTTGGAGTGGCCTGGTTCTAGAACCAGAAGACTGCAGTTCCAGGATTTGCTTGGAAGTCTGATGGCTATTTGGCATCAGAAGAAGCTGGCAACCTCTCTGAACCATAGTGTCATCATCCATTAAATGGGAATAATCTTAATTTCCCAAGGTTATTTTAAGGCTAAAAATAAAATAAGTATATGAGAAAACACTTTAGAAATGATAAAATTATCATACAAATATGACCTATTGTTATCTGACCTTATGGGTAAGAATCAAAATGACACATTTATTTCAAGTGTTTTCCCCTTTAGTTTTGTCTTCTTTTATGTGAGGGGTGTTTTGTTGTTTAAAGGATTCTATAGCTAGAACATTTATGAAAGAGAATGTTTTAGAATATAATTATTGGGGAAGGAAGCTTATGTTTCTTTAGAATGAGGACTTGTCGACCCAATATAATAGATTCATAGTCTAGTTTTATGGTGTTACATGTTGAGAACACATAATGCTCAAAGGATGCACTTAGTGAATATTTGAAAATGATGATGTTGAGGACATTTGTGAGGAACTAACCAAGTGGGTAGCACAGACAACCATTAGTATGTTGACTGTAGCTGGAGTATCTGCTTCAGAGACACTGGTAGCATCAGAATGGAAATCATAAAATAGCTGGGATTCCCCCCCTTCATTTCCCCTTGAGTTATCCCCTTTAGATTCTTACCCATCTGAACATCCTTATTCCAGTGGAAATCTGGTGAGGAAGACTGGAGAAGTTTGTGGATGACCAGAGTATCATGGCCCATTTGGTGGGCACAGGCTTGCAGGATACTTCCAAAAGGTAGAAGGCTGAACTCCTCAGGTATTGAAGACATTTTTTTCCTACTGTTTGGAAGAAAGTTGCTCTCTATCCAAAGATTACTCTTTTCTTTGACTCTATAATCAAAATCTCAGCAGTTCAGGGCATGAAATATTTTCTTTTCACTAGGAAATCAGGTGCATTACTGGAACAACAAACCACGTAAATGAATCCCAAATTGTAACCCAACTCTTAGCTTCTTAAAAATCTCTTAAACTTTTATATAACTGACACATTTTTCTTTTTTTTGACTCTTATCGATTTTACCTCAACTAAAATCAGGAGTTGAGAACAGCTGCCTTCTGATCGCATACCTGCTTTGGTTCTTTTAACTGTACAATCTCTAATTATTCTCTTAGGAAAGTGCCCCATTTGAACATAGGCCCAGTCAGTTAGGAAACTCAGTGTAAGGATGCGTCGGCGGTTGTCTCAGGGTGCTGAGGCAGTAGAACCCACATGTAAGTGCTATGTTTCCATGAAGTAGTCTTTCCTAAACTTGAAAAACTGGGTGATCTCATAATCCTAGGTTTCAAGATCAAGCATGAGTGAAAAACTCTTCCCTGTTTAGTTATTTTTACTTTCTGGAACCCTAAATACATTCTAGTCATGTGACCTCCATGAATCACAAATGTTATGAGCCTGAACTTCGTCAGTCACCGGGAAGCTATACGGGGTCTGAGTTCCGTGAGTCATTCATTGCAGACTTAAGTGTTAAGCAGTTCCCAGTGGGGTTACGTGTAAGCCTTTTCAATTGTCCGTGACTATGTTCTGTATACACATATTGACCCCCCTCCTCTAATTCCCAGACCTGGGTCCCTGCCTATCTGTCTGGCTTGGGTGGAGCCGAGTGGAGGCGCCGTGCTGGCCCCTCAGGAGTGGGGAAACGGCCTGGCACCACTGGTAGCCGTCCCTTAATGGTAATCCTCCAGCCAATCAGTGGCCTCCACGGAGACCATGCGCATGGCCTTGTGGATGAGGAATGTAGTCACAGTCACACAAGAGCGTCCCCAGTCTCTGCCTCAGGACCCCATGCGTGGCCCATCATCCCTGCTGCAGAAATAAACTGGACAGGACCTCCCCTTAGGAGCCTGTCAGCCCTCCTCATTAATCAGCTCAGGGGCTACTCAAAATGATTGGCGGCGCTCACTTCCACCCCCGCCAAGTGCATCGTGGGCTCTCAGACCCTGCCACCTGGGGAGCCCACACCAGGGCAGGGCAATCAAGCTTCGCCTCCTCATGGCCCTGCAAAGCTCACCATCAGCCCGGTTCCTGAAATATTTATGTTTATACATGCAGAGCTCTGCCTCACACTGGGGTATAAGGCCTCATTCTTTTCCCCTCTTTATACCAACAGATGCCATAGTGTGTAAGAATTGAGTACGGTTTGGGAGGGTTCGTTCATCCTGTCCTAGCAAAACTATCAGCCATGGCTCACAGGGCTGGGAAAATAGATTTCACCAAAATAGCCAAAAAGCTGACCATTGTTGCCATTTAAGGCATGAAAAGAAATATACATCAAGAATTGAATAGTCTCCCATTTCCTTTTATTCAGAGATTTTATTTCATTCATGTAGAGGGGGTTGCCCCTCCCTTATAAATGCCCCTCTAGGGTCTCCATGCCAGTACATTCCAGGGTGAAGAAACTCGCTATGTAGATTTTCTCTACAAGATAGTAGGAAATAGCATCACAGAGCTTTTTTTTTTTTTTTTTTTTTTTTTTGCGCCCTAGCCAGGATTAGTAGGTGCCTCCTCCGTGCAGGGGGCAGGGAGGGGGCAGGGAGGAGGCAGGGAGGAGGAAGTGGTGGTCTATGCGCTGGGCACGTGTGTGTGGGTGCACCGGTCTCAGGAGGGATGGGCTAGACTGTGAGCTTGCATGGGAGATATGAATGGGGCTGGGGCAGATGCGCACTCGTGCTTGCACAGGGGTATAGGGCCAGGGCGCATGGAGGGGGTCGGCAGTGTAGTGGTTGGTGTGTGGTGGGGAAGCGGATGATAGGATTCAGGTGCATGGGGTGTGGGGGGAGTTCAGGGTCATGGGGTGGGGGCGCTATGCGTGAGGGTAGCGCATTCAAGGCTTGGCTTACTTCCATGTCTCAGTCTCCCTGTCCGTGCACTTTTGAGGACTCTGGGCTTCCATTTGGAAAGGGGCACCCTAAGCTGTTTGCACTAGTTGGATGGTCTCCAGCTCTCTGTGTCTCAGTTCTTCAACTTTTTGTAGCTACCTGCTCTTTTTCAAGAACTGTTAGAAAAGTGATTGGCAAAAAAAAATCCGGAGAAGAAAGGGAGGCAGTAAGATTTTCAGCAAAGGTGGATGGATGTACTGGAACTTCAGCTAGCAGCTGTTCATTTCAGCAAACACACCTTAAGCACAGGTTTTCTGAAGGAAAGCAATAATAATATAGCCAGAGGTTTAGGTGAATTTTCCCATGATAGTGACAGCTGTCCCCACATAAGCACTATCTCAATACTCAAGGTTTCAGTGGGTTGGGCCTCTCATTAAATTGGTTTTGCAAGCATGGGAATTATTTTTAAGTACTCTAAAATGGTATCATTTCCTAGTTGCAAATTATTTGGGTGTATTTTGAAGCTAATTAAAAAGGAAATGTCTTGTTTCATAAAGAGCAGCATTTCTACATTTTAAAAAATCAGATGTTCTCAGTGGGGAGCACTATCTTTGTCAGTGTTGGCTATTGCATTCCAGATTGAAAATATAAATGAAATAACTGCAAGGAAATGCATGGGGGAAGTTTATGTTGGAAAAGCAGGAGGGAGACATATACACATATATAATACATAGATGATTTATCTGTGAATTTAGAAAGCCTTTTCCTGTCATATTATTTTTTCTTATCTTGCTAGTTACTTGTTATTTCACTGTAAGTGCTGCAAACATGGAGGACTGCAGAGGTGCCAGGCTCCATCATGGTGTCCAAAAATTGGCCTTGTACATATGCTAAATTAGAGATTGGCTCGCAGAAGCAGTTCACAGATCTTGGATTGGCAGGGATTCCTAATGAAAGAAGATAGGGCTGCAAGCCCATGGGTCTCACTCTGCAGCCAGCAACAATGCAACATGCTCTATCCAACAAGCCAGATCCCATTTTAAAATAAATTTTGAATCTTTATCAGGTATCAGGTCCAACCCAGGTAACATACTTCCCAAAAATCTAGTCCCTTTTTTTTTTTTCATGAGGAAGGAATTATGTTGAACCTTTCATGGAACAGAGCTTTGGAATTTTTCCCTGAAGGATATAGGGCATTTTAGTCTCTCCTCCAGTGAATAACCCACCCCCAGCCCTGAAGAAGGAAGGTAGGGATCCTGTAGATGAAAACCTTTCTCCTTTTGTCTTCCTTGGAAATAAGCAAGCTGCTGGGATGGTTCTGATACTAGAAGAATTAACACAGTGAAGTAACATATTAGACAGCCGGAGCAGATATGTCTATGCCAAAAGAATCTGCCATCTGGGTCTTTTTTTCTCACTGTATCACCCAGAAAATACCTCTCTCATTTATGAGTAGCTAGTTGATGGCATTACTATTCCCAAGAAAAATACTTTTTGCTTTTTTAATGTACAATGATGTATTTAAATGAAAGCAACTTTTTGTTCTTGTTGACCCTGGAGTCCTAATTTTAGAGGAGAAAACTAGACAGGAAGTGAGAAGACTTATTTTCTAGATCAAGAAGTGCTTTTGACTCAAATTGTGACATCTGACAAGGAATACTTCTACAAGCCTTTAGGGTGGGGGCATCAGCTCTAGTTGCTTTACTTTTCCTCTAAGGGTGTAGTGAAGAATGGTGGGTTGAATTAAGTTATTTTAGTCCAAATCAAGTTGCTAATGTTAAACCTGGATCAGAGCCTTGGGTACTATTCAATCATTCAGTCACCTGAGTACGCACGCTCCACGAGAGCAGAGACCTTGTCCGCCTTGCCTGTCCCAAAGGACCTGGCACATAACACAGTCTCAGTAAATATCAGTTGAATATATTCCATTCATTGGGTCATCTCATTGATGTGGCCAATGAGGCCAACATCTCAAGTATAATTCACACAAGAGCAAGCCTTGTATCACATTCTGTATCATGTGTGAAAGAATGAAAAACAAGTGCTTAAATAGGAGACAGAAGACTTGAGTTCCAGTCCTAGCTCTGCCCCATCACTTTGAATGACCTTCAGTAATTTGTTGAACTCTCTGGGATTTTTGTCTCATTTCTAAAATGACTAGATAATTGTTGTGCTTCTTTCAGCTCTAAAATCATATAATCTTATGTTTTTGAACCATAGCCAACCATTTAAAATACATTCTCTGAAGGACAAAAGATATATACTAGGCCTAAATGGAAAAAACAGTTTTGGGTGGAAAGAATAAGGTCCGAGCACACATATTAAAAACAGTCATTCAGAAGCATCATCTTCCCTTTTCCTTTGATAGGTGCTCTCTCAGGTGATGGTCAGCCAAAAGGGAAAAAGACAGTGATTCTTAGAAATTATGGGGAGGCTGACTGTGGCTCCAGGCAGTACTATGATATATATTTTTTATCACCTCTTATTAATCCTGTTGGTGAAAGAAGGACCCCTGCCCTAAATAGTACAGTACACATGATACTGGACACTGAGAAGATGAGATTGACAGTGGTTTATTAGTCACATATACTCAGACCACAGGAATAAAGTGAACCAGCATGGGCTATGAAAGAAAGGGTTTTTTGGTGAGAAGAGGATAGGGTGTCCCCCGGTTCCCACAGGAGCATGTGATTGGCTTGTTCGAATAATTTCATGGGCTGGCAGGGAAGTAAAACCCATTAGATTGAGGAGCAGGTGTAGTGCAGCTGGTCCAGCTGATAGGGGAACTAACTGGGTAGGGCGTCTTTCCTGTTGGGTGTGGGGCTTATGTGGCAAGGACAGGGAAACTCACCTTTGGGTCTTTGGGGCCCTGTGAGGCTCAAAGATGTCAGAGCAGCACTTGAAATTTTAGGCGTGACAGTACTGATATATAATGTATATTTAGAGCTGGTCAAAAGCAAAAACAATGGGCTTGAAACATTCAGACAGTTGCTGGGTGACCCTCAGGTGAGGGATGCAACATGCCTCAGGTTGAAGGGTACCCCAAATCATCTCTGAAGCCTGTCCAACTCCATGACTCTCTGACAGCCCTAAGCTCCGTCTCTTGGGACCCAATAGCCCCCTAGAGACCTTACCACAGACAGCAAAGAGTCCAGGCACTGTTCCTCTAAACAGAGGTGAAGACAGGAAAGGGAGGAAAAGGGAGAACTCACCTTTATTACATACTGTTTTCTAGCAGCTCTTTTAAGGAACCATTCATTCCATTGTCATGGGGTAGACCTCATATAGTGGTCTCCCCCCAAAGATATGACCATGTCCTATTCCCCATAACCTGTGAATGTAAATTTATTTGGAAAAAGGAGTCTTTGTGAATGTAGTTCAATTAAGGATCTCGAGATGAGATAGTGCTGGATTACCTAAGTGGAACCTAAACCTAATGGCAAGTGTCTTTATAAGAGAAACACAGAGGAGAAGACAGAAGAGAAGACCATGTGAAGACACAGGCAAATATTACAGTGATGCAATCACAAATAATGCTGATAGCTAGAAGAGGCATGGAAAGATTCCCTCCCTAAAGCCCCCAGATAGAAGCACAGATGGCCCTGCCAACACCTAGATTTTGAACTTGTAGACTCCAGACCTGTGAGAGAATAAATTTCTGTTGTTTAGGGCACCACATTTGTGGCAGTTTGTTAAAGCAGTATCAGGAAACTGAGACACTACAGATAAGTGTATTTCCAAGGATTAATAGCATTAACTGGGAACTCGGATATCTCTTTTCCTAGTAACATCATGTTAGGTCTTATTAATAGTAAAAATAAAAGAATGCTGACTTCAAGCATATTAATGTTAATATATAGGAGTATTAGATCTTTTTTGAAATAAGCATTTTTTTCTCACATAATCGCCATCTATAAACACTACGTTCTGAATGAACCACTCATTTCTTGAGACTTTTTTTGTAGATGAAAACATCCACTATCAGAGAAAGGGGGCTTCATTTTGATATCCTCCCCATCCCCAGCTTTGTTTTGGTAGCTGTACCAGATCTATACTCTTAATTAACCTTCTCTAATTTAGAATTTTCTAGGTTCATAAAATAATTGTATCAATAAAATTATGCTGTTTTATTACACGCTTGTCAAACAGGAGACTCTCTAGTCTTTTGGCCAGAGTTCACTGACCAATTCTCAGAGCTCTGTCTCAATACGTCTTTTAATAACTGTTTTCCAAAATAATCTTCATTTCAAATTTAGAGTATGATGCTAATCAATTTACCCACTCACATTTGAGGGTGAACAGCTTACAGTATTTATGACATATTGGATTTATATCTTTACAAGTGAGTGATTTTTAAATAACAGCACATTGGGTTGTCTGTTCTTCATAATTCACTTTCAGTATCTGAGCAACTTTGCATTAATGGATGACTTCAATTATGAAAACTGTGAAACAATGACCTTGTATCAGTCTTGATTCTTCCTCACATTTCCCTAGTATCAGACTACGGGGTTGTACCACTGGTTTCTCCTTCCACGTCTTAAGGTGGCTCTCTTGAAATAACCTACTTTAGACCCCACTGTTGCCTTACCTTCTGCTTCTTTTCTTATTATTCAATTGAGTTCAACAAATATTTATTAAATACCTGCACACGGTAGCTGGGGAGGAGAAACTGGGATATGAGAGGGTCATTTCAGTGGATGGTGGTAAGGGCTGTGTCAGGGGTTAGGAGCATAGAGAAGACACATGTGCACCAGGCTAGAGGGTTCAACTGGTATGTTCAGACTTCTGTCAAAACTGCGAAATACCCTGACAAGGACTTTTTATTGCCAGACAAACTTCTATAGTCCTGAAGTTATCTTCCTAGGGTACTTGTGAACTTAGCTCTCTTTTTTTTTTTTCACATGGGCAGGCACCAGTTCTCCGGCATGGCAGGCGAGAACTCTGCCACTGCACCACCGTCGCCTGCCCTTATCTCTTTTTTTAAAAAATAATTTTATTGACAAATCTTCACACACATACAGTCCATACATGGTGTATAATCAGTGGCTCAGAATATCATCACATAGTTGTGTATTCATTACCATGGTCATTTTTAGAACATTTGCATCACTTCAGGAAAAGAAATGAAAAGAAAAAACACATACATCCCATATCCCTTTACCTTCCCTCTCACTGACCACAGTATTTTAATCTAACCAATTTATTTTATCCCTTATCCCCCCTATTATTTATTTTTTATCCATTTTTTTTTAACTCATCTGTCCATACCCTGGATAAAAGGAGCATGAGACACAAGGTTTTCATAATCACAGAGTCACATTGTTAAAGTTATATCATTATACAATCACTTTAAAGAATCAAGGCTACCAGAACACAGCTCAAGTGATTCAGGTACTTCCCTCCAGCCACTCCAAAACTCCATAAACTAAAAAGGGGTATCTACATAATGTGTAAGAATAACTTCCAGGATAACCTCTCAACTCTGAAATCTCTCAGCCACTGAAACTTTATTTTGTCTCATTTCTCTCTTCCCCCTCTTGGTCAAGAAGGCTCTCTCCATCCCATGATACTGGGTCCCAGATCATACTGTGAGTTCTGGCCCACATTGTCAGGGAGATTTACACCCCTGGGAATCATGTCCCATGTAGAGGGGAAAGGCAGAGAGTTCATCTGCTGAGTTGGCTTAGAGAGGCCACATCTAAACAACAAAAGAGGTTCTTTGGGGGTGACTCTTAGGCATAATTATAAGTAGATTTAGACTCTTCTTCACAGGAATCAGTTTCATAGGGGCAAACCCCAATATTGAGGGCTCAGCCTATTGATTTGATTGTCCTTGCTTCTTATGAGAAAATTAAGAATTCTCCAAATGGGGAAGTTAAATATTTCCTCCTTTCTCCCTAGTCCCACAAGGGGACTTTGCATATACTCCTTTATTCACTGCCCAAATTACTCTGGGTTATATTAGGGCATCACACTAACCTGGTTAAATAAACAAAATCTCATGCCCTACTCAAGATTCCATGTACTTATGGTGTTCAACTAAACTGGTCATACAAATTAAATTAGATAATGTACTACCCAAAATATGAATTTTGCATCAAATAAACATCTCTCCGTTTGGTCTTACACAGAAGTTGAAGTTTTAAAATAATGGGCAATATCACCTTTAACCCTGTATTCTGCTCTACTTTAGTCATATACAGATCAACTTCCTTCATATCTCTACTTGAAAACTGATCCCCCTTTTCAACTTTTCTACAGTTCTTGTATGGAATTGTGCTGACTTTCATAGCTTCAGAGCTCTAACTCTGAGTTTCAGGTGTCACATAAATACCCGAAGTTTCTGGGAATGACCAGGTTATATACAATTAGCTCAGTATGTCAGAATTTAGAAATAAGAGTTACAACTCCTGAATATATGTGACCGCTATAAGAACTTACAATCTAGGACCCTTTACAAAAGGTCCCATCCTAATAACCCGTTCTCTCGACTTCAGTTCACCGAGTTTTTTATATCACAGTTGGTGTATATGAGTGAGATGTGATAATATTTGTCTTTTTGTTTCTGACATTTCATTCAACATACAGTCCTCAAGGATCATTCACCTGGTTGCAAGAACTTATCTCTTCAGTGGACATGGAAAGCTGGCCATTTTCCACTTGTCAAAGCCAGAGTTAGGGGAGTGGATTTCATAATAACCTTCAGTTTCTGGTAGTCATGGAGTAGGAGCAAAACTTCAATCACAGCCTCTTTTACCAGCAATGGAGGTTAATTTGGAATACATCAGATAAAATCTGTTAAAGAGGAAAAAAAAGGGAAGTGGGGGGAGAAGGAGGAAGAAAGGGAGGAAGGAGAGATGGAGAAAAGGAAAGAAAGAAAAAAGAATCCATTATATTGCTATTAATATGTTCATGGAAAAGTTTAACAGAACTCGAATATTGTCAAAATATTACTTCATTAAATAGTTTATATGTATTTATTCTACCAATTCTTATTGTTTAAAGAGAAAGAAGGATTAAGCCCTAAATTTTACATTATAGTAGATTCTTTGAATTACTGCCATGGCTACATAATGGCATAGAAAGTAATAAAGCCATTTTCCCCAGCTTATGGGAAAGGACAATCTAAAGATGCAATGGATGAATCAATACATGTCATTAGAATAGCCAGCAGAGGTAATTTAACAGCTCCCCCAACATATATACCAACAAAACTGTCCCTAAGCCCATAGGTACTTGGCACTGCCAGAGCCCCTGAGCATCAAGTATGTGACAACCAAAGGCTATTCTGTTGCTTGTTATGAGAACACTTGGGTTCTTCAAGCCTTGCCTTCCTAGGCAGGGTAATTCCTGGAGAGAGACTGGGCATGGTTAACTGTACAATGTAGAGAAGGGTTCCCCAGCAAGGAAACCTTCTGGCAAGTGTCTAGTTCATACACCTACAGGTGCTCTAAAAGGAATGGGAGACTCCTTAGTCCTATAAGAGTCTTGGGGGAAAAACAGGCTGTGTCTCTTCTGAGGTTGCCATCCCAGTAAAGATCAGGAGAGCCCAGGAAGTAATGGGCTCTCAGTGAAGTAATGATATGCTAGGGTTCCTAGTTACCACAGAACCCAGGAGGGGTGTAAGAGTAGGTCCTGTCCTAGAATAGACGACACAATTCTGCCATTTGGGGGCTTCTGAGAGTTAAAATCATAAGGTCTTCTCAAGTGGCCTGTAGGAACCCCAAAGACGATCTCCCTGCCACACAGAGCATGCATTCTTCCCTGCTCTCCTAGGCTCCAATCCTGTTCTGCCAGATGGAGAAGTCAGTCTAATTCTAGGGCTCAATACTGGAAAGCCAATATAACTCAATCACTAAATGGTATCCTCAACTTAGCTTTTATCAGAAATAAAGGAGACATTTTGATTCACCTCTTACTGACTTATTTGTCTTATTTTGTAATTGGTTCAGACTTTTGATGGTCAAGAGGTGTTTACTGAGACCCTACAGAAACATTTGTAAAACTGAACTAATGGTCTATACACACACCCCAAAATTCCACCCATTAGTTCCTCTTATGTTTCCTTCTGCCATTGCTGAAACACACCTCCTTCCTCCCGACACACACACAGAGGAAGAATAAAAAGAATTAACCAGGCAATGCTGAGGATGCAGACGCAGTACTTTGTAGCGGATTCAATCTTTATATTGTTACATCTTCCTGAACCTTTTTCTTGCTCCTCCTAATAAGCTGCTACAAGGAAAGACCCAAAGGTGCCCTGGCTCAAGCAGAATGAAGTTTATATCTCTCTCACCTAACAGTCCAGAGGTAGTAAGTGGACTGGTGGTAGGCAGCACTCTTCCTCGATGTCATCCAGACACCCAGAGCTTCTACCTTGTTGCTCTGACATCCCCTTGTCATGAGGACTTCTATCTGCATGGCTGAACCTGCCTCACCACACCATGGGTGAATTCCAGCCTGTTAGAGGAAAGAAAGAGAGTGGAGGGCAAGTGCATCTTTTAAGAAATTACATGTTGCACGCACCATATCTGTTCCATTGGCAATCTAGCTACAACTGGATCTGGGAAGGGACAGGCTTCAAGTGATAGACTATGTGCCATGCTAAAAGTCAAAAGGAGGAGAGAGCCCTTAGCAGTCTCTGCCACACCCTTCCTACAGTACTTCCTACAGTACGCTGTATGCTGCAGCTCTCCAACACATACCCTGATGACATGGTGACACTTTGGTCTCACCTTTATCAAAATTGTCTCATCCCCAAATTCTCAAACCCTGAAATTGACCTCTTTGATGAAAGCTCCTCCTCTGCCCTTTGTCCCTGTTGTCCAGTTTGCCTTTGCCATATCTTCCAAACCCCAGCCTCTAAGGTATTCTGCTCACTCTTGGATTTTCTTGCCACTCTACCACATAACCTGGACTTTAAAGTTAACTCTAACAACTGATGTCCTCACATCCACCCTCAAAACATGGTCCCCTTTAATTTTCTTTTATTCTTGCCTGGATCTGGAATTTGGTTTGCTCCAGGGAAAACACATTCATCATTCACTCATTTGTCATTTACTTTAAATATGAATGCATATATTGTTGGTTAGCTTTAGAAGAATTTTAAGACTGACTTTTGTAAAAATATGGTAATCTTCCCACCTTACTATAAATGATTAAACATTTAACATTCTTAAAACCTTTTTGAAAAGCAGAAAATTGGTATTTAAGAAAACTCCAGTAAAAGCCCTGTTGTTAAGCACTTGAGTATATTCAGGGTTAATCCAATGTAGTAATCAACTGAAACTTTTTACCAACATCCATATGAGTCAGCAGTGTAATCGCCAGCCAGAGGGTAATACATTCACAGGCTGGATATAACAAACAGAAAAAGAATATTTGGGAGCCCCTCTGTTCTCTGGGCACCATAATTTCAAAGAAGCTTCACCAAACATGGATATGTCCAGAGGAGAGCAACTCAGAGAGGAGAGGATGCTGAAAATATATCATAGGGTTTCAGAGAGACAATTATTAGAACTAGGAAAAAGTTTAAGAAAAAGCCTTAGGGAAACTTAATTATCATCTTCAGATATTTGAAATGCAGAAGCTGGATAAATCACCTGCCAAAACGATAGAAGAGAGTCCTGCCCTGGCCAGCAGCTTCTTAAATAACTTTGAAATTTTATTTATTCAAACTTGAATAATTTTGAAAACCCCTCCCAACTCTGATTCTCTGTATTTCTTATTCTTAGATTACTGTTCATATTTGCAAAATATAAGAAGGTATTCACTATACCTAAGGATGGTATAGTGGGCAAGAACCTGGCATGGAAAAAACAATACTTCATATTTTTCACATAGCATATGCATGCAAGAGAGAGAAACAGAGACAGAGCCCAGATCTCTTTCTAGTACAAGTATTTATTCTCCAGGTAGGGTAGCAATGCTTGCCCCACACTATGCAAGGCACTCTGAGGGCTTCAAATCTTGGTCCTGACCTCAGTGAGTTTTTCTCATCTGTTTACTAAGGGAAATAAGACTAACATACCAAAGATAATCAGAGAAACCAGGAAACATTATGGAACTTGTCTTCCTTATAGTCCTCGTTCCTTCTTTCTTCTCTCTGTCCCTTTGAAAAATCAATAAATAAATCATTTCTATTTTATATACTCACTATATATAATTCTCTCACCTTAATCATAGCCACACCCTATAAAAAAGGCTACATGTACATACAACCTGAACAAAAGTAGGGAAACCTCTTGTTCCCTTCTGTCTTTCTAGTTCAGCAGCATTAAGATAGTATTTGTTGCCAAAACATATTAAATACGGGTTGAGAAATTCACTTACATGCAGTACAATTTTAATTTTTAAAATCATCCCTACTCCTAAACCATAAAGGCAGCAGATGGACAAAGGAAGAAATGGAACATGGACACATTTTGTACTGATAGTATAGGCCCTTTCAGATTGCAGTAAGTAATTTGCCATCTGCAACCTGTAGCCTTCCTTTCCTGCTGAGGCACTGATTCAAGATTCAGGTTTTCAGTTTTCTAGGATTGGACAAAAATATGAATCAGGTTGCTATTTGTGGTTTTTAGGGAGGGATAGTGAGCATACTAAGCCTTCCCACCTTCCTGAAGATTCCAACAACCTGAATGCCACAGTGCTCATAGGAAAGTAGACTCTCTAGAAATTTAAAATCTGATTTCATATAAAATGAGAAATCTGAAGTTAGATAGACAGGCTCGCTTCCCATTATCTGGAGTAGAGGGCTCTCTTCAGTGCTAGGAGATCAGCTACTGGTGTTTTCCTTTAGATCAGGCCCTGGGGAGCTAAGAGCTACAAGACATATTCCCTGTGCTCAATGCAGTTGCAGTCCTGGGCTTTTGTGGTTTTTTTTTTTTGCATGGCCAGGCATTGGGAATTGAACCCGGATCTCTGGCATGGCAGGCAAGAACTCTGCCTGCTGAGCCACGGTGGCCCACCCAGTCCTAGGCTTTTGAAAACAGGCCAAGTTAGTATGAGTTCAGAACCAACCACAAGTAGGTGGGCACAAGGAAATGGGAGTTCAAAGTTGTACAGCCCTTTTTAGAAAGCAATTTCAGTATTCACATCAAAACAAGCCTGTATTTTGACCTACAATTTGCACTTCTAGAGTTTATATAAAAGGAACATTTAGACAGGTGTTCTAAGACGAATATTCTAGGATATTTGTTACAGCTTTGTTTATAATATTATAGACATCAGGGCAAATGTTACCTCCTCAAAGAGGTGCCCAATCTTCGCTGCCATATTTAAAGCAACACCAGCACCGCTCCCAACATGGACTGACTACGTTTTGTACTAAAGAACAGCTTTAACAAAAGTCTTTATGAAACCAAAGACTAAAGGAGGATTTACTGGGAAAATAAGACTAGAGACCTTAAGTGAATAAATAAATATTTTGGTATAACAAGTAACTATTATCCTAGCCCGTTACTTAGTTCTATTCTCTTCATAGATCTTTTCACAGCCTGCAGTTGTTCTTTGGTTTACTTGTTTATTAGCTGTTTCCCGACTGGAATGTAAGTCCCATGTGGGCAGTGAGCTGTTATGTCCATTACCTAAAATAGTAGCTGGCACATAATGAGCATTCAGTAAATATCTGTTGAATGAGATGAATAAATGAATAGCGCACACACGCAAAAAAAAGGGGGAAATTCAATTCTTAATAACTGCAGAATTAATAAAATAAATTATGGCAAATCCATGCAGCAGAACACTGTGTAGTCATTTAAAATGATTTTGAGGATTACCCCCAATGTAACGATGTACTTTACCTACTATTGAGCAAGAAAGGCAGGTGACAGAATGCATGTGTAATATTTCTGTGTTGGCTGGGTTCTTGATAGCAAACCACAGAATCTATTCTGCTGACTTTAAGTATAAAAAAAAACAAGTTTATTATAGACTATTTGGTAGCTCATAGACACTCTGGGGTGCAAGAAGGAATTCTAGAGACAGTATAAGGTTGGAAGCCTGACAGGTGAGTTCTGTTTCACCTTAGCTGCTGGCTAGCTGTGTGACCTCTGGGTGAGCCTCCTGACCTCTGTTTGGCAAATGTAGATAATAAAATGTGTCCTGTGTATACCACAGGGCTGTCATTAAAGCAAATGAGATCGTAAGCAACAGAGCTCTTTGAAAAGTAAAAAAAGAATTGTACGTACATTTACACCATCATCATAGGATTCTGAATGTCTGGGCGGGCACACATACTTCATCCCAAAGCCCAGAGCCATATTCCTTGGCATCAGGATGCCACTGGCCCTTCCCATTTACTAACTGTACGTCATTAAGCATTAAATTGCCCCACAGCAGTGGTAAAGGGCTGGTGATTCCAGGCTATTGTGTTTGCCAAGCTTGTCCTAAAATCTTCTTGTGTATCCTCATTTGACTTCAGCCACTCTAACAGATGACCTGTGCCTCAGTTTTGGGCCTTATCCTTTTCTCTAAGCCCTCCAAATTTGTCTTCAGGGAACATACTTTTCTCATCTCTGATCTCTATTCTGTGGTGACCACACAGCTTGGCTTCTTCCCTGAAAATCTTCCCCAAACAGCATCCGTATTGCCATGAGAGCTGAACCCTGGAGCATCAACGTTCAAAGTCACTGTCAACCAAGGTTTCATGCATAGTTTAAGCAATTGACTTGATATACCTCAAAGGCTGGATTCAGTGAGTTTTTAAATGTTCTTAAAATTCCATTTTTTGCATATCCTCTATATGTTAAGAAAAAATCCTAGTTCTCATTGCCTGCGTATCGTTAGAGGAAACCAGTATTGCGATATGTATGACTGAGGACTTGAACAAGGTACTGATATCGTTAAGAAGCCTGTAAGTGTTAATAAAACCAGGCCTGTGTTGCAAGGTGGGGTGATTTTCCCTTTTCTATATGTCCAGAGGCCTTTCCTGGCAGAACTTGTAGCCCATGAGACTTTTACCTTCATCTTGTATGAAGGTTACAATTTAGTTTTGATGCATGGTTTATAGAAGCCGTTGAATGTCCACACAATCTGTTATGCTAAATCACACCTGGTGTCTGTGTAAAGAAGGCTCTGGCAAGAGTTCTTGCCACTGGGACTGAGGCCTCTGACTCAAAAGTCGAAACATGGCAGTGTGGCAGGGAGCCTTCAGAGAGCCTGGCATGGTAAATTAACCTGCTTGTTCTCACGTTAAATGCTTTATGAAAATTTACTGGGCACAAAAAATAGGGAAGAAAGCCCAAGTCATTCTGCAGCGAGTCTGCCTGGCATCAGTAAAGGAATGAAGCTGCCGAGAACGTCAATGTGAAGAGCTGGCAAGAGGAAAAGGTGTAAAATGCAATGAAAAATCAAGCTCGGTGCCAGCCATCGCATTGTTTTTATTAGCATTTCTCTAGGAAAACATTTAATTATAGAAGATCTGGCGTTCCTCGTGCTCGTGAGCTGGGAAGATGACACTGGATTCTGCCATTTTTTCTAAGTTACGTGGTTGAGAAGGACCACGGCAGTGGGCTGCAAAGGAAGCCCCTCCTATGTGGCTTGTGGTTGAGAAGGGCCTTTGGCTGTAAACAAACCACAGTTCTCAACAAACAGGATCTACTGTTTTTAAAAAGCAAGATGTGCTAATGACCATTACCTGCCTCAATTTTTCCATTTTTCCACATTATATTATTCTTTTCTTTTCCCTTGTTGATTTTAGAGGAAAAAATAGATGAGGAGGGTGAAAGAGTTCTACCCTTTAAAATAACTATAGACTTGCCACCTAAAAGAAACGAAGCCATTTCTTCTGATCATGATTTTCTTCATGAAATAATTAGGAAGCTAAACAAACAAATGACCCTGAAATGAAAGATGAGCTACTAGAAAATGAGGGTAGGAGTGTATATTTGAGCAACAAGAATCAAAATATACAAAGGGGTAATCAACGGAAAACAGGGGAGTTTTTCTTCTTTTTAGTTTTAAAACCTCACCTACTTTCCAAATAGTTTGTGAAAATAACTGATCCAGTTTAATGCACCTGGAAGAAATATTTCTTTGTGTTCTATTTATGCCAGCACATTGCTCATGTCGGCCTGATTTCTTCATTCATGGCTTCCAGGAAGACTAATTAACACTAACGAATCTAAGGAATCTCCTGTGCGGTGTAGCTCTGCCATGCAGGGCAAAGCTTCCTCGGGAAGGCAAGTCAAGGACTTCATCTTGCAGCTAGCCGAAATTAGCATTTGCTTGGTTTGTTTTAATTACGAGGCTGTTTGCCTCTTCGTTAGACATTTATACTTCTATCTGTAAACTTTTATAACCATACACTTATGGAGACAAGATTCTTTGTGTCACCACCTTAGAGAAGTGTTGTCGAAGCAGCTGGCACGCAAACAGGCGTCTCCAGCGGCAAGGCGGGTGCGGGCAGGCTCATTTATACCTACCTCTGTGCAGCCTTGGAGAGAAGCAGGGCCCAATTGCCTCCAAAATTGGTGGTGGCTGGGAGAGTAAATGTTTCCCTCCATGGAAGTGGAGGAAAAAGCACTTGTTTTTAGGTTGATTCTTGATATTTACACAAAGGGGAGAATTTGGATCAATGTATCTCAAGTGTGAGCACTTAAGGAAGTCACCTGCCGAAAAACTGTGAGCTTCACTGGAAAACTGCTCAGGTTGAGATGTGTATCTGGAACTGTGGCAAGGCTGCCTCATTAAATTATGAACCGATCACCCTTGATTGACTGTTATAAAGAATGAAGAGCCGTGCAGTCTGCCCTGTACAGATAATCCGTGGCACCTGTGGCAAACCCTGCATTTTTCATCTTCATAATAAAGAAAGGTAGGTGCAAAGTCCTTTGATGACACTGTTCCCCTTCTCTTGTTTACTTTTATTCTCCCACGCAGACTGCAACCCAACAGGAGGGCTTTTAAACCAAAACAGTTAATTACCTCCTCTAACCCAGAGAAGTCATGAAACACAAATACAGCCAGGGAGAGAGCAGTGTTGCTTTAGGCTGTACTTTGCATGGTGGGAGAAACTAGCTGCCTTCTGGGGAGAGGGAGACCAATCAGAAGGAGCGGTGAGGAGAGGTGGGGCCGCAGTTTCACTTCACTGGGTAGTTTCCAGTTTTGTTTTCATGTCCTGTATTGTGACTCTCCCAAATGGGAAACCCATGTGCAAGGACCCATCCCAAAGACAAAATTGAGTCATTCTTGGACCAGAGTCCCTCCCCCTTGAGACAAAAGCGTGGCCTCAACGTCCCCAGGGATGGAGAAGGAAGGACCTCATGGGCAAGGCGGGATCTAGTGGAGGCCTTCTCCCCCAGGCACTGAGGATAGGGGGTATAGGCGGGGGCTCTTTTCCAAATCCACAGTGAGGAACACAGCACAACTTCTCCAGAGACACTTTTTGAACTGAAATGGGATTAGTGTCTCATTACCACCTTCACCCCTTTTCTCTTCCTATATAACAAAGCCTCAGGCCTTATGTTTCTAAATCACTGGCCCACACCTGCCCCTTTGGAATCTCCTTTGTTTTTCTGTCCATCTCCTGGCTCAAGTCCCTTCCTTACCATCGGCTTTTTGTTATTCACTATCTCTGCCTCTACCTCTTACCCAGTTCTGGCTCCCTGCTGGTGTACCCCCCTCCTCTCTGCCTATTGAAATCCTGCTCCAGCTTCAGGCCAGTCCCTCACAGAAGCCCTTGCCCATCTCAACCTGAAGGGCTGTCTCTAAACCCTCATGATTCCTACCACCCCTGATTCCTCACTTATGTCTCTATGCCTTTCATTGCCACAACTAGTCTATAAGTCCCTAGATTCAACAGGACAAGATTTATACATGTTTCCTCTCTCCCTGTGGCTTTTCCCAGCTCCTGGTATTTGATCAGTCCATCTCCTATTGGTTAAAAAGTTTAAAAGGTACCAGAGCAGTAACATCAGGCAGAATTGGGGGACAGTACTCAGAAAGTTTTCTCCTCAGGATCACAGACATGCTAAGAGGAAAGGACAAATCACGCCAGTTATGGAAGGGTTATTAGTTTGTTTGGCCTGAAATATATAAATGAGTGATGGAGTTTTCATTTTTTCCTCTGGATCTTTCCAGTCGTGTGTACAAGGCTCACGGCCCCTCAGAGAGAGCATGCCAAAGCACCTCATTCCTCCACGCACCAAGAGCCCTGCCCGGAATAAATCTCATTGCCCCTGTGCCGCTGCCACCCTGCTACACACATGATAACACTTGCCCACTGTGAGAACAAGCAACAAATGAGAATAAATAAAATCATAAGAGTGGGAAGAGCCTCGAGCTTACAGAGTCCAGAGCCCTACAGTTAAATATCCATGTGGTGGTTGTTACTGGTGTTGGGGAAGGAAAAACATGCCTTTGGTAGGTAAATACTTTGTCTTTTTTAAAAAGTTGTGTTCCTCAAAGCCATACTTCTAGATCACAAAGTTGACAAGAAATGTGAAAAGCGTAGGTGGCAAATGCCCGCGAGGGCATCTTCTGAGCACCACCTCTGCATTTCTCTATGGTTTTAGGTTTCAGGCTCCTCAGAGGCCCATGAGGATGTGTGGCAGGATCCAGAAAGAAAGGTGAGGCCTGGTACATGCAGGGGAGGAGGAGGTGGGGAAAGGACAAGGTAAAGCAGGAAGAGAGTCCGGGCAGGTGACTGATGGGCTGTGGCTGCAGGAAAGCCAATTGCCAGCCAGCAGCCACCAGAGATGTGCTTGCTGGGGCACCTCTGAGTGCAGAGGCTGAGGAAAGTAAGCCCTGCCTTTTTTTCCACTTGAGTTTTCTCTTCCCAGGGGCTTTGTGTTCTGTTGAAAAATAAAGGCTGAAAACACAAAATAAAAATATCAGAAGACCCCGACCTCACACCACAAACAAAACAACTCAAAATGGATCAAAAACCTAAATGAAAGAGGTCAAACTATAAAATTCTTGGAAGTAAGCATAGAAGATAGGTAAATCTTCCAGATCTTGGATTAGGCAAAAATTTCTTAGCTATGACACCAAAAGTTCAAGCAACAAAAGATAAATAGAATGAATTGGATTTTGTCATAATTAAAAACATTTATGATTCCAAGAATCACAAGAAAGTAAGAGAACCCATAGAATGGAAAACTATTTGTAAATCATATATCTGATAAGGGACTTGTATCTAGAATAAAGAACTCTTATGACTCAATAATAAAAAGACAAATAATTCTATTTTAAAATGGGCTGAAGCTCTGTTATAGACATTTCTCTAAAGAAGATATACAAATGGCCAGAAGGCACATGAAAAGATGTACAACATCATTAGTAACTAAGGAAATGCAAATCCAAACCACAATAAATTACTACTTCACAGCCACTAGGATAGCTATAATCAAAAAAGATATTGGGAATGTGGAGAAATTGGAACCCTCATACGTGGCTGGTGGGAATGGAAAATGATGCAACTGCTGTGGAAAACTTTGGTGGTTCTTCCAAAAGTTATAGATAGTATAACTAACAATTCCACTCACTCTTAAGTGTATACACCTGAGAAATGAAAACAGGTGTTCAAACAAAAACTTGTACATGAATGTTCATAGTATTTATTCTGAATAGCCCAAAAGTAGAAACAAACCAATATCCGTCAACTGAGGAATAGACAATAAAATGTGGTATATCCACAAAGTGGAACATTATTTGCCAATAAAAAGGAATGAAATTCTGATACATGCTACAACATAGATGAACCTTGGAAACATTATGCTAAGTAAAAGAAGCCGGTTACAAAAGTCACAAGTTGTATGATTCCATCTATATGAAATGTCCAGAATTGGGAAATCTGTAGAGACAGAAAGTGTAGTAGTGATTGTCCTAGGGCTGGGGACTGGGAGAAACAGGGAATGATGCTAAAAGGTATACAAGTTTTTTCTTTCTTTTATTTACTGGTGAAAAACATTTATTGACAAGGTAAGGGTTCAAGGTATTATAGAAAAGCAGGCTGCAGAACAGTATTGCTGAATTACTCAAATTTTTTTTAACTCACAAAAAAATAGAGAAGGATCTACTTGACGAAGTAGCTGCAGGTATCTCCAGGTGGTGAAATTATAATTACTTTTAAATTGATTTTTTTTAAGACTGAATAGATATGAAAGGAATAAAATATAATGATACAATGAGCATCCACACACCACCACAAAGTTTAGAAGTAGAATATAAACTTTACTTTCAAAGTCTGTTGTGTACCCACCCTAATTTACCGCCTCACCCTCGAAGAAATCATTATCCTGAATTTTGTGTTTATCATTTCCCTGCTTTTCTATTTATCATATTTATTTGAATTTTTTTCTTTTCTTACAATTTTTTTTTATTAGACATACTATAGGTTTACAGAAAGATCAGGCAGAAAATATGGAATTTCCATACACTCACCCTTACTTCGAACACTTTTCATTAGTGTGGTACCTTTCTTACAATTGATGAGAATATATTATTATAAATGTACTGTTAACCATGGTCCATAGTTTATATTAGGTTCACTGTGTCGTACATTCCTATGGTTGTGGGTTTTAAAATTCTTATTCTAGCAATGTATATACCTCCTAAAATTTCCCCCTTTTTAACCAGATTCAGATATGTAACTCAGTGGTGTTGACAACATTCATACTGTTGTGCTACCCTCACCAGCATCCGTCACCAACACTTCCGTCACCCTGAACAGAAACCCTGTACCGATAAAGAATTAACTCCCCATTCCCTCCCCTGACCCTGGCTCCCCGTCGCAATTTCTTTCTGGAGTGATGAAAATGGTCTATAAATGATTATGGGTAGATTAAAAACCATTGAATTGTATACTTTAAATGGTTGAATTTTCTAGTATGTAAAATTATATCTCAATAAAGCCATTATAAAAAAATCATAAGCCTAACAATAACTTCCCCAAACTTATTTCCCACAAATAAGAAGTAAAATGACATTTAAGACTTAGTTTTTAACTTTTTATTATGGAAATGTTCAGATACACACAAAGGTAAAGAGAGCTTCTACATACACATCAATCAGTTCCAAAAACTATCAACATTTTAAAGGCTTGACCCCCTTCAATTTCATTGTGTTTTAATCTTTAAAAAAAAATAGTTTTAATTGCTTGGGGATATAAACAGTCTTTTCATAGATTTATTGTATTTTAGTGTTTATCTTTGTGGGTTTTTCTCCTTTTCAATTAAATCTCTGAAGGGTAGAAATAACCAATTACATATTATGAGTTACCCATCCATACACTTCTTGAATCTTCTTCACCCTTTGAAAGAAAGCTGATGTTGCGTTTTACTGTAAATTTGTGCTTTAATGTGTCTTTCACGATTAGCACATTAAAAACTTTGCTTTGACAAAATCTATGTTTTCAGAATAAAGAGAAGAATGTTTGGCACATCATAGTTTGTGGAATGAATCAATGAATACATTTTTAAACCATTAAACATAGTATGTTCGATATTGTGGATTTTCTTTTTCAAAAACAGATAAATTAAGATTTCTTTTTCATGTAGAAAAAACAATGTGATAGAAAACTCAACAATGTCACCTTGCATAAAAAGCACTACTGGGTTGTAATAATCAGTTAGAATTTTTTATTTGTCTCTTTTTCAATGCTGTCACTAAAACAGTCTCTGGGATTATTATAATGGGTTTTTATACATTTTAAAGAAAAATGATACCATATTTTACTAGTAATGACATGTTTTATGTTAAAGCACTTCTGTTTTTAATATAAATGTCTTAAAAGAAGTTATAGAAAACAGAGATCCTGAAATGGAACAGTTCACTCGGATTTTTTTTTAAACCATACTTGATCTCGAACTTTTCAAAAAGATTTTCATGTACTTGCTGATATTGGGGACTTCTCAAATTTTTTGATCACTCAATGCCTATGACACCATCTTATAAATGAAATAAAATGGGAATGAGACAAGATGGACAAATTCAGAAAGGACACAATTTACAAGTGTTTTTTAATATGTGGCATGGCAATCTGCCTGTTATAGGATGAAAGTACTAATTGTTCTATTTTTAATCACCACAGTTATGTACCTCCCTGGGGTCTAAAAAGTCTCTTCGTATTTCTTAATTACCAAAACTCAGTTAGTCTGCGTAAGTTCCTTTGTATTAATCTCTTGCTCCTGTTGCATCTAGGGTTGTATAAAATGACCTCTTTACGATTTCCTCTGAAAACTACTAAACATTAACATACAGCGTTTGAGTGGGGAGGAGAGAGAGGAGGAAAAGGTGTTAATTCAGATGTTATGAAACTGTGATAATGCTATTATTTAAGGCACTTATTTGAGTATGCTTATACTTTGTAGTTTTATAAATAAACCCAAGGGGCTCCTCTTGGTTGTCACAATCCTCCTTGAATCTCGTATCCTGTCTGTCTCATCCTATTCGACAGTAGAATTGATGCCGCTCTAATCCCTGGAAGTTTGGAACTAATGAACTGACTGCTGAGCTGCCGCCACGGAGCTTGGTCCCAAACTATACTGTACTTCACACTCGATTTATTCTCCAGATGGCGAGACTGTGCTGCCCTGCCGCGAGGGACCACCTCTTCCACTGGAGTGTAAAAGTGGACGGATGTTGTTTTCTTTGCAGATTTGATAATTCTGAGCTAGAAACTCGCAAGGATGATTAGTTATTAGCTTTAATGGGTGCCAATTGAACCAACTGCACACATATTTTCTTCTTTAATTTTGGAGTCTGCAGGTCTTGGTGACGGTTGATTTATCCGCTTTCTTACGTCACCTGAGCATGCCTCTCACCCAGGTGATAAGAATCCGGTCTCTGAAATCATAGCACGCCTTGGTTCCTGGCCCAGACAGAGTCACATAATACAGTGGCTTATGTATAAGGACAAGTTTATTAGCCACTGGTCCGCTGCACCGAGCAGCCCATGGCACGAAATATCGATGAAAGGTGGGAACTTTGGTGATGCCACTTTTAGAACAGGGACCTGTGAAGAATCTAAACTATGCCAACTTTCTTTGTGACCCGTGCACTCCAGAATTTACCTCTGGAATTAAACATGTTGCAGAACACACTATGGTAATTCGCCTCTTCCAAGATCTAATGTAACTGTTAATAAAGGCTTTAATTCCATTATTCAATCTTTCCCAGCTTGTCAGATCTTGGCGGAGTAAGTTCATTCCACATTGAGAACTATTTAGAAAAGTTGTCATGTTGCGTTAACACATTTAGAATGTAGTTCCTTTTAAACCTCATTTTGAACAACTTGTTTTGCTCCCAGAACGTAAGACCCCCAAAAAAGTTCTTTTCTGAGTGGTCTTTTTGCTTTAGTTTCTTTTTCCTTCTTTCCTCGGAAAGCACTTACCTCCCAGTAATCTCCCCCAGATCTCCCAGAGAGCTATTCTGAGGAGACGCTGTCTGCCAGTCTGCTTCTTACTAATCCACCTAACAAGGTGGAAATCAGAAGATGGTCAGGCGCAAACAGGAGCTAAATAAAATGAGAATGAAAGTGTGAAAGGGAGTAAGGTGATGGAGATGAGAGAGATGCTAGGAGGAGATGACAAGAAGAAGTAAGGTGATTAGAAAGAGACAGAGGAAGAGAGAAGGCAAGAGATAACAGAATTTCTTTCTTCCCATGACACGGTAGAATGTGACTCTCACTAGCTTGAACACCCAGAACTAAGCTTAATTGTTCTTAGAAATTGCCTTCCTTTCGGCCAAACAGATGGCATGGGTGTGTTTGCTAGTGTTTGCTAGCACAGTAACATATTTCACCATTAAAATACCAAAAGGAAAAAATAAAATCAACATGCTTGTTGGTTGGTATAAATTCAGTGAAGTTGTTGGATATTTTGGGATACATACCAGAGGGATGCACACTTAGTTTATGTAAATTGTAACAAGCAACAGCCTGTTAATAAGGGTGTTGTGTGGAAATATACCTCAAAAGCCATCATCTTTTTTTGGATAGGTACAGAATGAAATGGCTTTTAATTTTGAGCCAAATTTTTTTTAAAAAAAGGTCAAATAAAATGCTGAGTATTCACTGCTCATTATTATAAAATGAAAAGTATTAATCAGATAATGGCTAAAATTGGAATTCAGTACTTCATTTGCAGCCAATTTCACAAGACACCGAAACCATGGCAATCTGACTTTAGATAAAATCACAGATAGGTTTAGATCACAGGCTGTGAGCAAGCAGTCTCCTTCAAATCCAAATGAAACAACGAAACAGTTTAGGGATCAGATTTTGTTTGACACCTACATTAACAATTTAGGAAGTTGGTATCGCCAGGGATCCTGTGTTCCTAAACACAGACTGCTGATTAAAGTGGAGAATGCAGAGGATTATTCAGATAATTCGAGTTTAAAACTGCATCTTAGCCCAAATGACTAGTTTATTTCCTTTATTTCCCTTTCTCTCCCGAAAGATCCTTCACCAACCTGACTGGCAGTACTGAAAGAAAATCTCACAGCAGAAATATTTACAAGTTGGAGCAGTCCAGAGTTTGTAGCCGTCCAGGCCACACTGAGCATAACGTGATTGGATTTCTCTGAGGCCATGGCTCTAAATGCACACACTGCCAGAGGGCTGGAGATAGTTCTCTTGGCTGCTCTAGATCGCTTCAGAATCATGATACTGAGCTAACTTGGGCCCTTCGCCTTCAGGATTATTCTATTTAATGGGTGAAGAAAGAAGGCATGGCAGAGTGCCTGGATGAATGTTACCCTGTGGACAAAGACATGTTGGGGACCCAAGAGCCCCTCTTGGCTATATCATCCTCACTTTAGCTAGCATAAGCTCTCTCTTGCTTTTGTCTAAGCTTAGCCTCATTATTGGCAGTCGAAGCCTGCCAATCAGGACTCCACAGAGCTGTCTTAAACGGGTCGTAGGTACTCTATTTCCATCTGACCTGACAACTGCTAAGCTACTATTTCCTCACACTATTTAACTCAGACCATATTTGGAAGTCTTCTCTGCTTCAACTTGCTCATAGACCCTACATCCGTCTGGTTTAAATCTACTGTCCTGTGTTGTCTCGTCGATTGAAATTAGACTCAATATTGGCTTAAATAATTCTTTTTTGTCACTGCTTTGGTTTGCTGTTTTCCTAGATAAGTATTGCTGTTCAAATGGCTGTATATCGTTAAGACTTTTTTTTAAAACTACATTCATCAGCAGTGAGAAGCTTTAAAGTTTTATTAGTATCATAAAAACCCTTCCCAAATGAAACTACTTTTGATAAGTGTTCATTCTGACAATGAGAATTTGTTGAGGGCTGTTGGCAAGTTGGAGGAATTCGTTTTTGAAACTAAAATTGGCAGGAAGTAATGACCCCAAGTGTTTTCTTTCTCTTGACTCCAGCCCCCACCCCTTCAACGCATGCCTTCCTCTTTCCCCGCCCCCTTCCCCGCCTTCCCCTCCCCCAACCCAAAGCCAACAAAAAACATTTGATTTCATACCATTTTTCTGGGGACAATTATGATACTGAAGCAGACTCTGTATCTTTCAACTTTTCTTAACTGTGGAGCAAAGATTGTCAAATAAAAGAAAAAAATGTATTTGCCTGTCACTTCATGGGATTTCTTGATGATAGTATTGTCTTCCAGCTGCATTAAGCTGGAACTTTTTTCCCTATGAGTGAAATATCAAGGTTCAACTCAGTTGCAAAGAAAAAAAGTGAGTAAAAAAGCACGAAGCATGTGGAAAAAGAAAAACCCTTATTTTTCCCCTAATGTGAATATTCTGACAGATGAAAAAAGTAGCATTATCCAGGTTTTATCTAGTTTCTTATATTTATTAAAAAATAAAGAGCTTAGAATTATGCCTAGCACTTAGTAAATGCTCAATAAATGTTACTTGTTAATTATTAAGCCCTTCCAATTGGAAAGGAATGCTAACAAGTAAGATGACTCTTCTATTTAGAAGTACCAGTATGCCTGGTGTGAACATTATCTGTGTTATTGTAATCTTGAGTGATGTCTAGAAATCTCTTGCTTGTCCATGAGATTGGGTGACTTATTTCAAATATCATTTATTTGATGGGCAGGAAATTTGTAGACATAAAATGGAGCTTAGAGTCTGAATCCACCAAACAATCATACTGTTTGGCTTTGTTTCCTTTCAATGCTAAGATAAACTTAGATACGTTTTATCAACACTTTTATAGAATGAAGCTCGATTGAGAATAGTAAAAACTCTTGAAGACTTTGATCTGGGCCCAACTGAAAAGTGTGTGAGAATCAACTCAGTGTCAAGTGGCCTTGCCCAAGAAGACCTGGAGACTCTTTTGCAATCCCGGGTCCTTCCTTCCAGCCTGATGCTACCAAAGGTGGAAACTTCTGAAGAAATCCAGTGGGTGAGTAGCTAATGCTTTGCTTTGATTAAAGACTCCGGACCTGCTAAGAAGGAGTAGTCAAAAAGGAAGGATTTGGGTGCAGCTGGTTTTGAAAATGCACACACAGCAGAGAGGGAGTCGAGAAAAAGGAGTGAGATCAAGAGCCCATTTCCTTTCGCATAGGAAGTGAGCTTTTCCCAAAGTGTTATGTGGAGCAGCTCTACTTTTTAAATGACGCATCTACTTTCAATCAGATTTGTGTTTGGGACAAAACAGCCTCCTCCATAGCCCTCACACAGCAATCCCTGGAAACTAGGTTGCCAGAGAGTATGATCCTTTCTTACACCCAGCCAGGCCCTAACCCAGGACTCCCACCTGGAAAAGCAGTGATGTAAATGGCTTTTACCAAGATTCATGTTAAATAATCATACACAGAGAAAGCACATTACCTGCATATGAAAAAATGAACATAAAGAAGGGGAGGAAAAGGTCACTCCTTAGGGCAACGAGAGAAATAAACAGGAAGCTTTTAACTAGTGGTTTTAATTAGCACAGATATTATTTCCTGAACAGTTCTCTATTTCTTCCCTTTTTAATTGCTGACAGGTGTGTTTGTGTTTCATGACAGACTTTTCAGCCAATAAAAACCTGAAATGTAAAGTGGTTGGCATGTCAAATTACTTAAGAAAACTTTGAAATGGGCCTAATTATACTATGATTGTTTTCATTAAGGGCAGGGGGAGCCTAGATTTTATTTAGAGGTTACTACTATTCTGCAATCTCTATTGAATAAAATAACATTTCACTGTGCTACTCCAGGGCAGGACGCCTATGAGATGTCCGTGATGGAAGTGTTGCCAGGGTGTTTTCTGATGCCACATCCAGTAATTGCTGTAAGACTGTTGATGTAACTATAGCAATATGTGTAGTTGTTGAGGAAACTGGTCACCTTTTTAATGCATCTAGATATGTTTGAATCTGTTTTATCTAATGCAGTGGCTGTTAGCCACATGTGGCTACTGAGCCCTTGAAATGTAGTAAGTCCAAATTGAGATGTGCTGTAAGCATAAAATGCACACCAGAATTTGAAGACTTAATACAAAAAAAAAAAAAACGGTGAAATATCTCAGCTTATATTGATCACATGTTGCAATGACAATATTTAGGATGTATTGGGTTAAATAAAAGATTATTGAAATTAAGTTTTCCTTCTTTCATTTTAGTTTTTTTAATGTAGCTACTAAAAGAATTTTAATTGTATATGCAGCTGCCATTATATTTCTATTGGACAGCTCTGTGCTGGATTCTTCTTGAAGATCTGTATTCTAACTAACTGACTAACATTTACTTGCCAAACTGGAGTTTTCCTCTCTCTAAGGTTTCCCTCAGAAACTGGAAGATACAATTACAGTATGTTAGTATCTCTGAGGGATGCTACACCATTCAAATATGTCTTAAGTCAATTGAAATGGAATCTGAAGTCACTGTTCCCTTTTGGTTTCATAGTTAATGTCCATTTATCACTGTTATTACCCTTAAATTGAGAGGGGAGACCTACCCCAGCCTTTTGCTATGGCTTCTGTTCCCTGTTTTAAATCCTCACTTGCGAGGAACATACTGAAATGTAGACAACTAAGATTAAATTATTTAAATAGGATTTATACTTAATAGAAGTCTTTTCAGCTGTTTATTTTTTCCTCTTCGTTTGTATTTATGTGAAGCATAAAACCCAGAGCCTGATGCACAACTGAAAGATGGGCTTACTTGTTTTCTTTTGTGTGAGAATCTCTTGCTCGCCTTTTGTCGCTAGTGTGGGTTCTTGTTTGACTGGCACAGCTTATTGGACTATAACAAGCGTAACTCTGCCTCCTTTGTCGTGGGACAATTCTCCCCACAAATCCCGAACAGTGTGCATTCTTCCAACACACTATTGGGTGTGCACTGGAATTGAAAGAATTGCTGAGCCCTGCTACTTCATCTCCTCCCCAATCTCTTTGTGATTTTTTCCCCCCTTCTTTTCCTCCCCTCCAGTCCCCTCCACCTTGCTGAAATGAACACTTTACCAGGCCGGAAACATTTAATCGTCTCCTTTTGAAAAAAATTAATTGAAACTTCTACACTAGTTACCTTTTGTGTTAGTACTTAATGCAATTTTTTAAGAACGAGGGGGAGGAGGAGAAGGAGGATGGACTAGAATATTTTGTTTTTAATTGCCCCTATTGGCTTAAAAACAAAAGGCATGAGCAATTTTTCTCACTAAGAACAGGGAGTGTATTGTAAAGTGTTTACCTAGATTTAAACTTTATGATTTTTGTAGTTATAACTAGTATCACAAGAATGAGGCAAGTAATGTTTCAAGTTTTTTTAAATGTAGAAAAAAAAATCCTACTGCATATTTAACACCAAAACCATTAATGTTTTGCTACCCATTTTCTAGCTTCAATGTGACATAAATTATGTTTCATTTTCGTTTACATCAAGTACTATACGTTTCATCCCCTTAAATTGTAGCCTTCTCTTCATTCTTGCTATTTTGGGTGAGTTATTCTTTCCCTTGAAAAAAGTTACCAAGGAGGTGATGGTGTCTGAAGAAGGGAGGGGGCAGCGGGAGCAACCGAGAATAATTCTTCATTACTGAAAGCTGTGATTTATTTTAGCCTAATTGTAAAGTTACTGCAAATTGCTCAAAAGCTTTTTAAAGATCCCAGTGATTAGATTTTTTAGGGAGGGAGGGGGTGCACAGGCAGGGAGGGGGCAGCTAAAAGGGGAAATAACACCTCTAATCCCGCTTCTGGTAAATAGGCTGCCAGCTTTTAAAATGAGTTTCCTTTCTATTAGTCAGAATATTATGCTAAGCCTTAGCATTAGTTTTTTTTTATGTTGCCATAGCAGCCTTATTCCTGCAGGGTTGTGACCTGTGATGATTACAGTACAAAGCTTATAGGGTCTTGAAACCCCCTTTGAAGATGAAAAGTCTTTGATGGTTTATATTTATGCAAATCTCTTAGATATGATTTACCCAACTGAGACTGAATGGAGAGATGATTAAAATTCCCTTTTCCTTTGATATCCATTAATGGCTGAATATTCCTTAAATTTAAAATGGATATATATTTTTTCATCTTTATTTACAAAAATATCTTTATCATACCTGTATTGTTTTTTTTTTTTATCTCTCCACATCTTATTAGATCTAGATAGACATAATAAATTTACAATTTGAAGTACTTTTTTTTTTTCTTTGAAAGGGGTGAGGGGTGGGGGGGGAATCTGTGCAAGAGCTTTTGTATGTTTCCAGATGATAGGTTTTGGAATTTGGGCTACCCCACTGGCAGCACTGAGCTAGCTGTGAACTGGTCTCATGGAAAAAATTGGAGAGCTTTGGTCTTCAAAGAATTAAACTTCCTTTTTAAGGTCTTCGTAGGTAAGCTAAAAAATTATGAAGAAAAACCGTCTGAACAATTCTATTCTATAATGAATGATATAGATTCTGCGTAGAAGGCTGCTGAAGAGTTAGTCACACTGATGTCAGCGCCGGCCCAAAACAAAAAACGGTGGCAGGTAGAGCAAGCCGTCATTGTTTTGAGGACCTACCATTTGCATTTAACGAAGTGAGGGCCCGAGGTCTCAAGTAAATATGTTTTCAAGGCAAGCATTCAAACTCGAGAATTTCTTCTTCTAGTTCTAATTCCTAGGCCGCAAATTGCTCCTTTAGAAAAAAAAATATATATGTGATGCTTGGGGTTTTACTTTTCAGTTTGGTGGGAACTTTGTTACCTTTTCCTTTGGTCTTTTTTTTTTTTTTCTTTTGTATGCACAAAAGAGGCTGGGATATTACTTCCTCAGGTCAAAGACTTAAATGCTACTTCTGTGTCTACGTTTCAGTGATTGTACATTTTTTCCCCACTGAATCACCTATGACACTTTTGGTTTTAGTTTTCAGACAAATTTTCATTTCACTTAAAAGGCCGAAAACTTGAACAACCAATGAATTTAATCCCTTTTGTGGAAACTGCAGTGGGTTTGCTCAATTTTAAGGTAAGAAAATCATAATGTGGCTAATAAATTACTATTTTATTTGTCACCTAAAGAGAGCTTCCATTTTCACTTTTAACATCTACTTAAGATATTTTTCAAGAAAAATTGTAGAAGCAAGGTAAATCTGAGCACTTTTGTTATGTGTAATAGTCCAAAAATCAGGTTCTGAACATCTTAGAAAAAGAAATTGGTTAAACAGAAAGGAAAAGCTTCACAGTCCTAAATATTTAAATGAAATATATGTATATTTCAGTAACAATTTTAATTATATACTCACTTTATAAATATATGCCTTGAATTATTACAGTTACAGATTAAATGTACATGAAAATTCATTTTGTAACCGTTATGAATTAACTTTGAATTATTCTTTTGTGTATCAACTGCCTTTTCATTGGGAAATTTTCCAGCCTTTTTATAGCAACATCATCCATAATGTCGAATAGATAAGATTGCTGATTATAAATTAATATACACACATAATCTGTAGTATATTATTTCAGTTTGCCATAAAAGAAACACAAAATATTTTTTAATATATATTCAAGAAGATTAGCTGAACCAAGTGTTTTCAACCTCTTTATGGTTACATTAAACTACTTGCCTTAATAAATTCACAGATTGCTCTTTTCCCCCCTTTTCAGTGGTCGTGTATATAGTTTTCCAAATAAGCTTCACATTCCACCTTATCTGTGACTCTCAGTAGAGCACCTTCTTCTCAGTTTCTAGCCTGCCTTTTTTTTTCAGAACACAGGAGAAAGAAGTCACTAAAAAAAAAGGGAAAGATAGAATCGAACAATTCTAGAGAGATTCTGTGTGAATAAATGATACAAGAGGAAACTTCGAGACTTATTGGAACAGGCAGGAGGGGCGAGTGTTTGGAGAGCTACTGTGAGCCTCGTGCTCAGTGTGTTTACACAACTAACAAAATCTTCCAGCCCGCCCTAGAATTCTCGGAATATAATCAAAAGCACATCCCTCAAATGCAATCAGATTCATACAAGGATTTCACTTGAAGGCTACTTCACCATTTTACTCCATAATATACTCAGAAGCTTTTACAACAACTCCTGAAATTAATCAACAATGTCTGCACATGTTTCTCATTTCTTCCCCACCCCCCAAATACATTCCCATGCTGTATATCCACCTTTGTAGATTCAGTTATATCTAAGATGACTTTATTTTCATACATAAAGGTTGAAGTTACTTATTAATACATCTTGGATGACTTGTTGCATTTTTATTTCCCTTTTGGACTTGTGGATTTTTATATTGTACGTTTTCAATTATGAGAACATTTACTAAGAAATCTTGATGATAATGCAAATAAACCAGTTAATTTGCTTTAAAAATTCCTTCCTTCTCTCCTATGGTTTTATGCTTACTGCCTGATACTCTTAAAGCAAAAACAAATTTTTGAAAAATAGAAATAATTTATAGTACAATCAAAATGAGCTACCTCAAAGTTTCTCTAGAAAGTGGATGAACTATAATTTGAACATTGTAACTACAGTAATATATACTAATATTAATATAATCCATCAATCAAAGCAAATATATACCACCTACTTATCTCAGATTATATGAAATATCATTTGAAAAGGGTAAATTTGGGCTGCATTTTTAGGGCAGCTTAGCCAAACTGTATGAAGAGTTGGATCATTTTGTTCCTAAAATACACCATGCTACTCTCTACTCGGTGCATTTCTCTGAGACCTGCTTCTGCCCTGCTCTTTTACAGGCAGTGTGTGAAGAAGCCCTGAAGATAGGGCCTCAAGTGGGCCTTTTTCTAGATGCAGTCGCTTTTGGAGGAGAAGATTTCCGAGCCAGCATAGGTGTCAAAGACACATTTTTCCCCCCTTTCTCTCTCTGTCTGTTCATGAGTACATATCTTTTTCTTTGCCCTTTATGAATGGACATTTGCATAACAATATATATGCCAGCCATGACAGTGGTTTTTCAGCTGAGTGGACATTTCCTATTAGTTCAGGGCTCCTCATAGCTTTCCTGCTTCCAGAACACTGCATTATTCTATTCGTTTTTAAAATAACAAATACAAAGCCTGTTGGGTCTCAGATGTGTTCAGGAATATACACCATATACTTAGCTCATAATAAATATATCGTGTGAACAAACTCTTCTGCTTAAATATTTTGTTTCCACCTCAGTCTGAGGGCTGTCTAGCCTTCTAACACAAATTCAAGATGATTTCACATTTGCTTTAGGTAATTGTTTTCTACACCAAATGTAGAACATAAATTTTTTTTTAATAAATCTTAAATTTCTCCTAAAATAGATTTTACTAAATATTTACTAAGACACTATGCTGGTTTCCATTCATCTTTACCATCCCTTGAGCACTCTGCTTCCAGTCTTGGTGTGTAGATAACCAGTAAGTGTGAATGTGTCTAGAAAAGAGGCCAAATCACAGAAAGCGTCTTCCGAACCATAGTACCAGTGACCTGAACACACGAGCTTTCCCTGAGCTGTCTCACAGTCCACATATAAACAGTGACCCCCGAGGGTGGAAAAGCATTTTAATACTAGTATTTCCAGGAGATTTTTGTGCATCCAACAGTTCAGTGGACTGCGGAAGCCATAGCGACACGCTGCCTGTCCCAAAATTAGCACCCTTCCATTTCCTCAAGCTTTCTATCCAAATCTAAAGCTGAAGCACTTAGCTCAGTTATGATAGGACTGCCACAGCACATGCAACTCCATGCTCAGTGCAGGCAGTTAACCGTTTCCTCCCACAGCTGCTAGGCTGCATTTTGCGGTACTGTCTTTGGACAGACCTTTTCCAAGCAGTGGCAAGAAGGAAAAATATCTCAGGAGTCATTTGTGACCCTGATTCTATCTGCTGAAATAAGGGAGAGACTCTTTCCTAATGCAGGCACAAGTAAAAACTAAACGATGCCTTGCAAGATATATAGACACATAGGAGATTTCACTTTGCCTCTCCCTAACCCTCTCACCATTTATATTTGAATAATTATTTTACTGGGAAGCAATTCCTAGTGAAAAGATGTCTTTACAAACTGAGTTTTTATAATGAATGCCTGAGTTCAGTTTCCAGAGTTAAAGTCTCCCTTTTCTGTTAACATCCCATTTTCAGGTGCAACAAGTAGCAAAGAAACCCAGGAAATTCTCTACGCCCGACAAAAGATTGTTGTTGTAGCAAAGGCCTTTGGTCTACAAGCCATAGATCATGTGTACATTGACTTCCGAGATGGAGAAGGGCTTCTCAGGCAGTCAAGAGAAGGAGCTGCCATGGGCTTCACTGGTATGATTCCTTGATGATATCTTAGAAAGCACGTCCAAAAAATAGAAACAGAAATTTATGGTTCCTCATATAATCGGATTTTGTATATATTTAATCCACTATTTGAAACATGAAAAAGCTACCCCGAGCAAGAACCTGCAAACATATTATACTGTTTTCCTTTGGCTATGCAAATCAAAAAATAATCACTCATTTCCATAAGTATTTTGTTGCAGTTTTCAGTGACCTGAGGGGAGGGATGAGATTTTTACAGAAGTGTATTTGAGTGAATCATCATTAGGATTTGGGTAGGGTGAGGGGGAAGTTGAGGGGTGCAAAGAAATGTTGCTAAAGCCTTCAGAATATTAATTCATTTCTAAAAGAAAAGTATTTGGTGATCTTTGTGTTTTACTCATAACTAGGTTATTTTGTTCTTCTGCCACTTCAAGTCCCTCTTTGCTCTCATCTCCACCACCCATCTCCCAGGAGTGTCTGTGCACCTGATGACACCTACGGGTGCTGGGGACACTGGCAGGCACTAAGAACCCTGCCCTGGAGAGCAGGCCTTGTGTGCTGATCGCTGTGCCCGGTCTCAGGTCCATAAAAGCCAAGTCAGTAACCAAGGATTGTGTTTTTGCATCAGAAATCTATTTTTTTGCAAAATCACAATAGGATTCTACATTCACACAGTTATAGGGTAAGAAACACCATGATTCGTTTATTCTTATTTGTATCTATGCCTAAAGTTCTAAGGATATCAACATCATCAATGTACCCAAATAAGAAGAAAAAGAGAAAAGCATCCATGTATTCCTTTTACAAATATTTCTTTTTAATGTATCATGTTAGGGCTTGCTGAAAGGAATATTTCGTAAAGTGACCTTAAATTTAAAAGATAACTTAATGGATGATGATTTAACTTAAAATAAAATTGAAAGACTTAAGCAATTTTAATGTTATATTGGAATTGAATGGAGCTCTGACGTGTTTTTGTAATGTTAACACAGAGTTAAAATAAATGTGATCCCTTATTGAGTGATATTTTTCAGTTATCTGAATTAATAAATGCGTGCTTCTCCATTTCACAGTGATAGAGAAAGAAAGTAGTCACATTACCACTGCCGTGGGGTTGGGTTTGTCCCTGCAGCCTATTACACCTGACTCTTTCCAACTACTGGTTAGAATGTGGCCAAAATGAAAACTTGGAGGAAAACTCCATGAAATCTACTGAACAGACACTGATGTTGTTAGCCTGAAACGTGTGGTACTGGCTGCCAAGCAGCCAGATGTTGTTCCGAAATGGAAACTAATTCAATAAAAAATGTAAACTACTGAATTGATACTGGCTTCTTCCACCATCACTCAGTATGACCTGAGTTTTTTCACCTACCTCTAGGGTATTGCCCCAGAACTTTTAAGGGAGCTCAAGAGTTTCTCCAGGATACAGGATTGAATTAAATTGGTCCTTAATTCAGTCACAGAAGACAAGTTATTTCAGATGAGGTTTAAATTTCTAGTCTGTGCCCAATTCAGCACGAGGAGCTTATGGGCCTGGTACTATTGTTTCTCAACAACAGGGAGTGTTAAATCACACAAAAAAATGAAAGAGGGAAGAATGGAGAGGCACAGAGGTTACGGTGCCCATTATATATTAAAGTGACCAAGTCAGAATACTAGGGCAATACACTTCATTGTCATTTTGAATTTTTCAGGAAGAAGGTATTCTCTTGTCCCCATTATAGTTCTACATACCAATAAAAGATAATTAGTCTGATAAGGCATGTTATTATTTGTAGTGTTTTTTTTAAATAAATGCTTTATAATGAGTATTTTAGGCTGCCCATGATCTGTTTGTCCTAATTAGCATTTAATTGCCACACCTTGGGCTTTCCAGAAAAAGGAAGTAAAGGAGGAATGAAAAAGGGAGGAAGGGAGGGAAATACCCAACCTATCTGAAAGGTTTGAAATCCAGGAAAAGTGTTCTGTTATCCTTAATACTGATAAGAACACTGAGTCTGTGCGGTAAGGATTTTCTTTACTTTTAAAAAAAACATCTATATTTTTTAATGTGTAGTAAATTCTTAAAAGTTAGCCACGCACCAGACAGTGGATTATAGCTCCTTTTTCTGCAGTCATTGTTTCCCAGGGCAGCAATCCACATAATGATTTGAAATTAATGCATTCGCCAAATAAATGGCCATTAACTTTAGGAATTTTTTTATAAAAAGAAACCAGAAATAAACCTTGGAATAAAGCTTTAACAGCTGACTTAGTCATTACAGTTACTCCAATACTACATGCTGGGAAGAAAGAGTATAAATATGAAGCACTATAGGTTTTGTTCTTTTTTGGCAGTCTTTTGTAGAAGACAAAAATGACACCATCATAGTTACCTAAAAGACTTGACAGGTATTGATTTAAAGCCCGGTATATCAAGTGGTACTGTAAAAAGGATTTCATGGTCATAAATTTTAATGTCTTCCAATTTTGCACCCTCTCTAACTTGTCAATACAACTCTTCTGTATAAAATATTTGCTTCATTCTTACATAGCATTTAAGTCTGCCATACAGTTGTTGGAATATGTAAGATGCAACAAAAGAGAATTTCACATACAAAATGAACGTTCATCAATTTCTATAGCCCCACCTATATCTTAAAATTAAGCAAAATCCAGGTACTTGTGATCCATCAGTTGTTTCACAGTATCTGAAGTAGTTTATGTTTGCTCCTCAAGTTATAGTGCCTGTACCAAGGAGTTCCCATGAATTCTGGCTTTTTATACATCAGTATAAATTATGTACATAAATTATAAAATTCAGGACTAACAATTAGTAGGAAATGACTACCAGAACTGGCATCCTGTTTTAATAATACTATAACAACTATTAGATTATTTAAATATGATCTCAAACCTATTGAAAAAAGTGCTTGTTTATCATCATTGATGTTATTTGTTCTCAGAAATTATTCCTGAAAAGATTTAATCATATTTATTTATACAGGTTTTTAATGTTTTATTATTATGCTGACAGATAAGAATGAAATAGAATATGAGGATATTTTAATTATGCCATTGTAAAGAAAATATATTGTTATATTTATCCAAACTCTTTTCTCATGAAATACTAAAAAATAGTTTTACAAAATATTGTTCCTGTTAAAAATGACAGTGTTTCCTTGGATTATTTGTTTGCTCTTAGTGAGATGCTATAAAAAGTTTTTAACCATCTGAGAAAATAATTGTTCCTTTTTCTATTTGATACATAATGACAGTAACCGGATTTGATATTTTATAAAACATCAAGGATATAATTTGTGCTTACTAAATATTAAAATAATTTAACAGTTTCAAAAGCAAAGCAAGTTGATATACCAACAAATATATTTAGCAGAGTAAATTATCATTAAGTGTCCATTCATTTTGAAAGGGGCAAATATGTCTGTAATTTCATTGTGTAATAAAATATAATATCATAATTATTATAACATTAAATTATTCTGCATTTTATTAATGCCCTAATTAGATTCCACACTTCCCTGAATGCGAAATTGTTTTTTTAATGACTGCATGATTTCACAGAATCCTATGACTCTTATTTGTGTATCATGTTTTTATTTAAAATCCTTATGGCTTCAAAAAGAATCATTAAGCTTCTTTGAAACTACTGTTGCAGAGATAAGATTTTTTTTTCTAAAGTGTGTAAGTAGCTATATAATAGAAAAACATGTCTTCTTCACTCAATAAGTAAAAAGGGAAAATCTGGATATATTTTTAGATAGAGAAATTTTATGTAATTTTTTATTTAAAAATTTTTAAATGGTGCAACCTAGAGACCATGGTGTTCAAATCTGCCTTCTCTTTTACCATACTGCATAAAACATTTTCATTGGAATCCGACTTTCTATTAACAGCTAGAAATGATATACCATATTCATCTAAAAGAAAGAAAATTAAAGATGGTTTTGAAAGACGCTATTTTATATTAACAGAGCTGAAAAGTCAGCTTCAGTAAGCTTTATGTAACACAAAAGATCACTTCTAAAAGAAATCACGCCCATGCACCCAAACAAAAAAAAAAAGTTAAAAGAAATCACAGAAGGTAGGATAATCCTAACAAAATAAGCAAACGACACCTTCTAAAATTTGAGAATTATCATTTAATTTTTTTCTATTTTAACTCAAAATAATCACTCTAATTTGCAGACATTATCCTTTAAGTTCCAGCCACAGCAGTTATTCAAAGAGCTGCCTAGTCAATCCACCTGTAAATAAAATGAGAGATTATCTACACTTAGGTGGCATTTCTATAGGATCAGAAACACAATTACTTCCATTGTTGTATTTGTTCTTATGTGGTATTCTGCAAAAGCCAGCCTGATTGCGGTTCTCAGAAAGAAAAAAAAGTTCTAAAATAATTAGTTATTTAACATACAGTCTATGAGGCACTCAGGCGCCTTGCATGGTTGAAACATTTTGTTTGAACATCTGTTTGTTGTTTCGTGTTTCCAGTGTTATTAATCTTCTTGTAGGTAAGCAGGTGATCCACCCTAGCCAAATTGCAGTGGTCCAGGAACAGTTCTCTCCTTCTCCTGAAAAAATTAAGTGGGCTGAAGAACTGATTGCTGCCTTTAAAGAACATCAACAATTAGGAAAGGTAAATGTTTTGTTAATGTCTTGGGTGTAACTGGTGTTTAAACTACCATTCAGCTGTAAGGAAGAATCTGAAAAAAGATTATTTGAATGGTTTTAAAAAGCTCATTGGTGTGTGTGTGTGTGTATGTGTGTGTGTGTGTGTGTGTGTGTGTGTGTTGGGGGGGACAACCTTCAGTGAGAAGATTATTTAAAGTAGATTGTCTTTTCTCACTTTCTTAAATATTTCACTAACTAGCTCTTGAGTCTTTCATTTAATTCTTTTCATAAAATATATTGGCAGCCTTTGAGAAAATAGAAAAAGTTCATTTAGTTTTGCTCTATAGACTTCAATGCAGCATTCAGAAGAAAATAATTTTAGATCAAAGTGAGAGCAACTTGTGATGAAATAAACACAGTTTGACCAAATGTTTCTTGTGGAGAGATGAAATAAATTTCAAGTTATTTTAATTTTGGAGGAAAAAAAGTCCAAAATCTCCTCAGGTTTAGTCATTTAAGAGTGGGAGGTTGTATATGTGTTTGTACCAATTTCTGGACCTGAGATTTGGATAGAATGGAAAGCAAATTAACACTGGAGTACGGTTGTTCCTAATTTAGTGCATCATTGAGTCTCGCGTTTCCTGCTCTGTGGGTTTCTGCTATGTAAATATTGCAGTGGTGATGCACAATCTGTCTCCACTTTGTGCCAGTAACACTTAAATTAGGTGTCGCCTGAAGGAAGATTTTATGCTAGTTGCAGCATTGTCAGTTAATTATCTTAAAGGTTATTTGCAATAATACTGTTTGCCTCTTTTTAAGAGGAAGGGGGGAAAAGTTGCATATATAAATCTAGCCTAGAGATAATATCTAACCTCATCTTTGGGTAAAAGTTTTGATATCTACAATGCAAGATTACTTATGAGGAAAAGAATATTGAAAAATTGTTAAGGTTCTAAATATTAATCAGCCCCCCCGCCCCCGCAAAAACAAAACAAAACAAAAAACTGTTTTTCAGGGGTGAACTTGTGACATCAATGTGAGAAGTGTCACTTGCACTTTTCACTGGCTGTAAAAACACCTGAAAATCCTGGGACTTGCTAAAGTGGGTAACAATATTAATTAGGTCACTCCCTCCCACTCCTATGGGTACCTGCCTTCAATTCGAAACACGCACACATGCTCACTCCTGTACACACATGAGCACACACGCTTATCTTTGCAGAAACTTGACCTTAATATCAAAACAAAGAATATGTACATATGTTAAATAAATTCAATTTGGACTTATACCAATTTCATAATGCCTAACATTTTCATTTCAAACTAACAGTGGCCAGCGGAAAAATATTGGGCTTCAGGAAAAAATATGTTCTTATGTTGACATTGTGTTTTATGCCCATTTCTTATCTTAACCCCCAAATCCAGATCTCATATGAATAAACCAGATGTTTACCTAAAAAGTAGAGCTAAGTACTCTTTCATGAGTACATGCAAATATAACTGTGTTTGCTCCACTCTTTTGCACGTTTGTCTATGCACACACTTACTAAATGCTGCTGTACCTCTGGTGTGCCCTAACCAGCTGAGAAGATGCATGAGGAAGACTTCCTACAGAAATAATAAACTGAGGCAGGATGCGGACCATTGAACGACAGATCTAGCGGAATCCCACCTGGGCCAGCATGCCTCTCTTAGCAGTCTAAAATGGGTTTCATGTTGGACTACTTCAAAAAGCCACCTATCATTTGAAGCAGCTAGGGTGTGGGAGAGAATATGCTAAATTTCAGTCACCCACAAACAAAATTCAAACTAGAAGCACACTATTTTTACTGGCATTTAAATTCTTTAATGATGAAAACAACACTTTTCCTTTGTACTATGAAAGTGTTGTCCCAGGGAAAATTTTCCCAAAGTGTCTATGCCTTTTCATGATGACAACTTAAACATTAAATTATGGACTGTTTTTTATTAAGAAATGCTCTCATGTTGGCGCATAAGCTTTCACAACAGTGTGGCAGGACAACTTTTCTTAACACAGAACCATAGAAATTACAGGAGAGGGAAGACTAACTATTAGGTCATTTCTTCCCTGCCCCATTAGTGTAGGTTTGTTTCCTACCGCAAATTCTCTTGGTGCTTTGTCCAGCAAGGTTTAAATGATTCAAAGTAATGGGGCTTCCAGTGGTGACATACGGTTATTTTATCCAGTTAGCATGTTTCTTTCACTTTGCCTATAAATTGGCTGGTCACAAAAATTGGGTCTGCAGGTAGGTGACTCTGCATCTTGACGGGATCTTGGGGTTTAAATAATGTGGGGTCTGTTTGTAAAGATTTAGCACAAATAGGTGGCTCAGTTGTATAACGTATTGCTTCCAACAAACATATAATCTGTTTTATTTCCAATGTGAATCACTGATGAAAACATGAACACTTTGATACTTTGTCCAAGCACAGGTGACACTTAAAGATGGGAAACCGATGGTTTGTGTCCTAGTGAGACACACAGATTTCTAAAAGACCTTCCCCTGTCCCCCAACCCCTGATAAAAGTTTCATTCAGGTAATGCTTTTATGTAGAAATGACCAAAGAAGGCAAAATTATGTATCTTTGCTTTTCTCTGCTTTTTCTTGCTCCCATCTTAAATTATATTCCACCTGAAGATCAAAGGTGTAGCTGAAGTTCACCCAGATGATGCCAAGTCATTTGTGGTTTCTATAGGAATTGTACCTTTCCTTCCTTTTCCCTCTAAATAACGAAAATCATAAGAATACTTAGTTATGAGCAGATAAATTATGTTCAGTTTTGATGTCATAGAATTTTTGTTAGTTTTGTTTTAATTTAGACATTCCAAGGAAATAAAGTTTGATACCTTAGTTTAATGTTGGGTGGAACACATTTTACATTTACATCAGTTAATATAATTTATCACCTACTGGCAGGTAGTGATATTTTCAGCTGCTTTGTTTCAAGAAACTGAAAGATATTTTCAGGCTAAAGAATTTTTCCTGGCACAACAGTCCTACTAATAAGAATTAGAGCTATCAACTGCCATTAGAGACTCTGGGTCATTTTCTTTTATTAAAATCGGTTGGAAAAAGTTTTAACACTCAACATAATCTCTATTCCTATTTTAATTCTTATAAACTAAAATATTTCTAATTTAGCTGACATCATTTGTGGAGGTATTCATTCACAATATTAATCAACTTGATTCTTTCTTCCATCCTTCAAGAAAAATGTAGTTTGAGATACAGCCTACATGTCATTTATTATTTTAATTTCAAATTATTTGGTAAAAATATTTTAGCAAGAATAAATCACTGCCATGTGATTTCTTTAATTTTATAAAATATTGTCTTAAAAGTTAATTCCATTTTTATACCATTTTTCATGACGGTAATTTGAAAAATATTTGAAAATTCTGCATTCAGAACTAAATTTAGTTTTGCTTATTAAAGAAATATGATTTTTTTTCTATCTTTTTTCTTCTTCTTTTTTTTTTACATGGGCAGGCACCGGGAATTGAACCCAGGTCCTTGGGCTTGGCAGGCAAGCATTCTTACCTGCTGAGCCACCGTGGCCCACCCAAGAAATATGATTTTAACAGTTCTTTTTTATCAACTAAGAATTTTTCAGATAGTATGAAAATTGTGTGAAATGAAAATGTTTCACACAATTAGTTATATTAATTTATATCCATAGAAACTATACATTATATATAATAAAAACATATAATATAATATTTATATAATATATACATCCATGCATGTATGATACTGCATCATTTTTCAAGTCTGTATTAGAAACTTAGTGCTAAATTTTTTCTCTTTCCTTATTCATCACTTCTTAAGCAAAAATGACAGATAAAAGAAATATTTGCTTTTCAAATGATCACTAATCAAAGGAAATCTAAATATAAGAATTTGCCATTTCCTTCCAAATGGAGACTCTAATAGGAAAATATGCAAGAACAGAAAAATGTATTACATATGATAGATTTTTAAAGGTACATTGCTGGAATATTCATATTTCTGTAAGATCTGCCTTCATGTTCAGTTTTCCCAAACATTCTTTTCATTCATGTCATTTCTATAAGTGCTTTATTTGGTTTTAGAGGGATTTCGTTTAACTTTTTCAACATTTTTCATTCCTTATAGCTTTGCAGGCTGGCTGAGGATCAGGAAGGGGAAGTGTTCACCTTTAAAATCTAGGTTCATTGAACAATTATAAAGGTCAAAAACAAGGTCACTACCTGACATGACACCGTAAACATCACACATAACTGAAATATTCTAATTTCACTCATGAGAGAATGATAATGCAAATTAATAAGGTTATTTTGATAAGCAGATTCTCTACTGGAATATAAATTAGTAACCTCTTTCTTAATAAAGAAAGAAAAAAAGTATGGTTTTTTTTCCTCATGTAAGTCTTTTCAACTAGAAAAAAGCAAACAGTAATAAATATCAGCACCCCACCCCAATGTTGAAAGCAGATAATTTCATAGGTATCTGATTGCAGCTCACACACCTTTCATTTGTGTTTCCAGAACCAGGGCTTTACAAAAACACTGTTTGGTCCAGATGGCATTCTAGAAGGCTCCCTGAGAGAACTCAGAATAAGTCACTCTAGCCAAAAATATTGTTTCCGCTTATTCAAGTGCCAGAAATCCCACTGCCGCTCTTTCACACAGATCAAAGAAACCATCTAAAGATTTGGTTGTTGTCTTTGTCAGCCGAAATTACAGACGACAATCTAACATCCCACACCCGTCGTCCACTACCTGCAGCCTTTCCCCCTTTGTATGGGGAAACTAAAATCAGAACGAGTGATTACTAGTGACAACTATTTGAGGGATTTTTAATAACTGCATCTGTCCCTTTATTTCCCTGTTCATTCGACATTTTCAGAACTATCTGCCTTAATTTCAACTTTAAAGAGTCAAATTCTTACAAAAGATGAATGTGTTTGCCAATGATGACTTTAAGATCAATTTGATTAACAACAAATTTTACATTTTTAAACATTTAAAGGAAGGAATAAAACTTTAGTGCTGCTCATATTGTACTTGATATATTTTTAGGTGACAAATGTCTGGATCAGATCAGAGAAATAATAAGAGATCTTGTATATAAGTCAAATCTGATAACCTTCAAAATTGTTTGTTTTGCCCTTAATTTATACACATTCTTGAAGACATTTTACTCAAAATATCTTTTTGTTTTGGTTTATATTTTCCAGGATTTTTTTTCCAACTTCAATAGAAGATATAATTCTTTTGGCTGAAGTAAATCTCAGACATCTGCTAGCCAAATCCCTTCAGTTTAGAACTTAATAAACTGAGACACTTAAAAGGGTTTAGGAATTGCCCCAGTAGTGTCTCTAACAGCCAAGATGTTGGTAGAGCCAAGATCAGAATTCAGGGCTCCATTTGTGAAAAAGATGTGATCATACTTAGCATAAATGTAGTTGCAATTTGGTCACAAAGAATATCACACTGCTGGCTAGAGACTAGTGAATACCTTAAAAGTACTCAGTAACAAACCAAATGTGAATGTAGATCAGATTAGTATCTCTTTTTAGGCACTGTTTTCCCCCCAGGGACAGAAACTGATGAGGAATAAAAGAACACTGAGTGTCCCTGTGCCTTCCCAACCTTCCCAGCTGTCACTCCCCACATTGCTCCCTCCTTCACAGTTCTGTCCTGCACTTGTCCATCCCCTTTGCCCCTGAAAGACTCCTTGGCTCTGATCACTGCAAACACCATTCCGTGTTATTAGCAACCATTCGTTCAGTCTACCAAGGTAGACTGGAAACTCCCAGAGCGGGAATGGGAGTCTTTGGCAAAGAGGTCATATCTAGCCCAGAGCTTAATTTCCTCTGCTCAAAGGATAGATGCCCAAAGTCATGTTCTCAATTATGCCTATGGTTGCACACACACACCATGACCTTCAATATTCTTAATAGCAATATCTAAATAAAGGCCATGGAATAATCATTTTGCTCCTTGGACATCTTTTTCTCTCTCTCCCTCTTAGAGTATTTCTCCCTTTTAATATGTTTGGGTCTGTATGTATGTTTCTATGTGTATCCTTCTTGCTTCTCCTTTGTTTTCCTTTCCATTAATTATTTTTTGTTTCCTCTTTTTCTTTATATCATTTTCTCTCTTTCTCACCATATCATCCGCACCTGATCACCATCCTGCCCTTTATCCTTAAACTGATTATAATAGCTTAGTTCAGTGCATGCTTTAATTTTTTGTATTTGTTAGAGTTTTGAAATTAGATTTTATATTAAAAGCAGGTAAATGGAATTTTTATTCATTTAAAACAACAGAAATCAAGCAGTTTTATAGTTAATTTTTTTCTCACTTTGGGTTAGTGGTCTTCAATGAAAAAGGCAGGCAGTTTCTCACCACTACTCTAGAAAATAAAGAATTATCTCTACGGTATAGCATACCTCCGTTCAGCATCTTGTACAGAAATACACAATAGATATTTAATAAATACCATTTAGCTAACTGATTTCCAAATTTCTGACAGCGATGAAAAGTAACTACTGGGTGTGCTTTTAACAGTATATATGATACTGACCTTTAGTTCCCTTTTAGAAAGTTGAAAAAAAATTTTTCATCAGTTACTGTTTTGCAGTTGTACTTAGAAACACCCTATCTGTATTTTAATAAATCTTAAGTTTAAAGTAACCACTAGTTAATGTTAGTTCATTAAGGTCTGTTTTCCAAAGAAAACATAAACCTACTATGTTTATTCCTATAGAGGAGTTTGGTCTTAGCTGCAGACAAACTGTTATAAAATGGCATTGATGGTCTGCTTTTCGGAATAGGTAATACCAGTTTAAACCTAGCATAAAATATTTTAAATTAAATTAAAATATTTGAACATATTAAAATATTTATATCAGTTTTAAAAATAAAAATGTTTAAAAGAAGATTTCTGGCTAAAAATCAATATTAAGGTGATAGTTGCAGAATTCTGTATTACTGAAAATAGTAATTGTACACCTACAATGGGTTAATTTTATGGTATGCAAATTATACCTCAATAAAGCTAGAAAAAGAATGTGAAAAAATAAGCACAAAATCTAATTTGCTAGCAAATGAGGAAATTCCTTTTCAGAATGCTTAGAAATCCAATCATTTTCACTTTGCTAGATAGCCTCCCCCCATAGCATACTTGACTTGATTTTCTAGAATATCAGAAGATATTTGAAATAAAGATTTGTCTACTCCTGTCTGATCATTCTGCTTGAAATTTTTCAAAAGACAAATCCTGCTCCCTAAATTTCACAGGCTCTGAAAAGAATCTTACAGACAGAAGGCACCCTGGGTCTCCCCTATCGGTTTATACAGTTCCACTGAAACCCTCCATCGAGCTAGCTTGGTATTCACCATCTATTAAGATAACTGACCCAAACATTCGCTTCAGCTTCCTCCCTGCTGTTCAGCCTCCTCACCCTTCCCTGTCCTTCCAAAACTTCTAATGCTGCTGCTTTACTCCTCTGAATTTCTCTAACTGTTGGAAAAGTCCCAAATCAATCTTTCAGCGAGAAACTTACTCATGTACAAGTCATTAATTTTTCTATTTTCTGTGTACACTTAAAGCTAAGTTATTTCATATTTCCTTTCCAAAAAGCAAAATGTTAATGTGGTCTCTGAATTTTATATCCAATCAGTTTCCAAAGTCCAAGGAATTTCCCCCTTTCTACAAACGCATCTGGCCGTTTGTCACTGCAAGATCTCTTGTCTCCCATTCATCGTCTACTGAAGAGTCTGTCCTTTAGTTCAGCACCGTCCTCCAGTGGAAGCCATGCTGCCAACTTCAGATCACTTACATTTGCTTAGCATCTCCTCCAGCTGGTAGTCTAAGTTTTAAAATTCTTTATATTGATTTGCTTTCCTAGTGATGCTGTGCCAAATATATAATACCCCAGAGCTTAGTTTAATAAAGGGACAATTTCATCTATAGTTTATAAGAGTTTAGAGGAGACCAAAAGCTTTAGGCATGAGTCTGCCTCTACTTTCATTCCATCTTCGAGAACACTGATCTGTCTCAATTCCCTTAAAGCAACTGTGAAATCATTTAATCCTGTTATAGTTCAGATGGGCCTTTTCATGAAAAATGGGATGAAATCTCTAAAAATAACAGTAGCAATTTGACAGCAGCAATAATCAGGTTGGGTATTAGTAATGGTGGCAGTGGAGGTGGTGGAGGTGAAAGTGGAGGAAGTGGTGATGGTCATGGAGGTGGCTGTGGTGGTGGTGGCGGTGGAGGTGGTGGAGGTGATGGAGGTGGAGGTGGCTGTGGTGGTGGAGGTGGTGGAGGTGAAAGTGGAGGAAGTGGTGATGGTCATGGAGGTGGCTGTGGTGGTGGAGGTGGTGGAGGTGGTGGCGGTGGTGGAGGTGGTGGAGGTGGCTGTGGCGGTGGAGGTGGTGGGGGTGGTGGAGGTGGAGGTGGCTGTGGTGGTGGAGGTGGTGGAGGTGGAGGTGGTGGAGGTGGCTGTGGTGGTGGAGGTGGTGGAGGTGGCTGTGGTGGTGGAGGTGGTGGTGGTGGAGGTGGAGGTGATGGAGGTGGAGGTGGCTGTGGTGGTGGAGGTGGAGGTGGTGGAGGTGGCTGTGGTGGTGGAGGTGGTGGTGGCGGTGGAGGTGGTGGAGGTGGCTGTGGTGGTGGAGGTGGTGGAGGTGGTGGAGGTGGTGGAGGTGGAGGTGGTGGAGGTGGCTGTGGTGGAGGTGGTGGAGGTGGAGGTGGTGGAGGTGGCTGTGGTGGTGGAGGTGGTGGAGGTGGAGGTGGTGGTGGAGGTGGAGGTGGTGGAGGTGGCTGTGGTGGTGGAGGTGGTGGGGGTGGTGGAGGTGGAGGTGGCTGTGGTGGTGGAGGTGGTGGAGGTGGAGGTGGTGGAGGTGGCTGTGGTGGTGGAGGTGGTGGAGGTGGCTGTGGTGGTGGAGGTGGTGGTGGTGGAGGTGGAGGTGATGGAGGTGGAGGTGGTGGAGGTGGCTGTGGTGGTGGAGGTGGAGGTGGTGGAGGTGGCTGTGGTGGTGGAGGTGGTGGTGGCGGTGGAGGTGGTGGAGGTGGCTGTGGTGGTGGAGGTGGTGGAGGTGGTGGAGGTGGTGGAGGTGGAGGTGGTGGAGGTGGCTGTGGTGGAGGTGGTGGAGGTGGAGGTGGTGGAGGTGGCTGTGGTGGTGGAGGTGGTGGAGGTGGAGGTGGTGGAGGTGGAGGTGGTGGAGGTGGCTGTGGTGGTGGAGGTGGTGGAGGTGGAGGTGGTGGAGGTGGCTGTGGTGGAGGTGGTGGAGGTGGAGGTGGTGGAGGTGGCTGTGGTGGTGGAGGTGGTGGAGGTGGTGGAGGTGGAGGTGGTGGAGGTGGTGGAGGTGGTGGAGGTGGAGGTGGTGGAGGTGGTGGAGGTGGTGGAGGTGGTGGAGGTGGAGGTGGTGGAGGTGGTGGAGGTGGAGGTGGTGGAGGTGGAGGTGGTGGAGGTGGCTGTGGTGGTGGAGGTGGTGGAGGTGGTGGAGGTGGTGGAGGTGGCTGTGGTGGTGGAGGTGGTGGTGGTGGTGGTGGTGGTGGAGGTGGTGGAGGTGGCGGTGGAGGTGGAGGTGGAGGTGGTGGAGGTGGTGGAGGTGGTGGAGGTGGCTGTGGTGGTGGAGGTGGAGGTGGTGGAGGTGGCTGTGGTGGTGGCGGTGGAGGTGGTGGAGGTGGCTGTGGTGGTGGCGGTGGAGGTGGCTGAGGTGGTGGAGGTGGAGGTGGTGGAGGTGGCTGTGGAGGTGGTGGAGGTGGTGGAGGTGGCTGTGGAGGTGGTGGAGGTGGCTGTGGTGGTGGCGGTGGAGGTGGCTGTGGTGGCTGTGGTGGTGGAGGTGGTGGTGGTGGAGGTGGCTGAGGTGGTAGAGGTGGAGGTGGTGGAGGTGGCTGTGGTGGTGGAGGTGGTGGTGGCGGTGGAGGTGGTGGAGGTGGCTGTGGTGGTGGAGGTGGAGGTGGCTGTGGAGGTGGTGGAGGTGGTGGAGGTGGTAGAGGTAGAGGTGGTGGTGGAGGTGGTAGAGGTAGAAGTGGTGGTGGAGGTGGTGGTGGTGGAGGTGGTGGAGGTAGAGGTGGTGGTGGCAGCAGTGGTGGCAGCCACTGCAGGTTCCTTTTCCTTCCATTTAATGTGACAAGCCACTGCATATTTCCATTTAATGATGATTATTTTCTTTAAGCCTTACAACAATCCTACAAAGTAAGTAATATTATCCCCATTTTACAGAAAAAGAAACTGAGGCTCAGAGAAATAACTTTATTTGCTGTGGGTCACACAGCTAAGAAAAGGCCGCACCTGGATTCAAGTTCAGGTGTATTATTCATCCTAAAGCCCATATTCCTTAACCTAGGCTTCAAGCTGCCTCACAGTTTTAGCCACCGGCCACTGACTGCCACCTCACCCCCACTTGTTGGAAAGTCACAGGGGAACTGCTAGGAGCAGATGGCCCCTAGCGTCCTCCCAGGCAGCACCGACCTGGCAGGCAGAAGTTGCATAAGGATCGGGTGAGTGCCATCCATTGCCAGTCTCCAGTGATATTCCATACTCTTGAGTTTTTAAAGCCAAACGAGCTTCAGAGGAAAGTCCGGGGAAAGGAGGGGAGGGGTAAGGAAGGAGCTTCCCCAAGGCTTTTCCACCTTCCAGAACTTGGAAAATAAATCCAGTAGTACTGCCTAGGGTGCAGGATCCCCCACCCCACACCTACTGAGGCTTATGCTCTGGGGTCAGGGCTGAAGAGGCTTCCCAAGTAGTTCAACATGTTGTTCCTGGGCCAGAATTGTCACTGTGCTGTCCAAGCATTCCGAAACTCACCACCTTCCAACAGTCCTACTGTTAGATCCCTATCGATCATTTAAAGAGCTTCCCCATCAAAGGCCCCACTATGTCATCTTTTTAAATTTCAGTGATAGTGGTACTGACTGATTAGCACAATGTGAACTTTTGTTCATGTTGAATGGCTTCAGTTGAACTTTTAGAAATTTCACATAGAGAAATATTAGCATTTGAAATTATCTAGCAATAGGAATAAATTGCTACTGAATTTTAATGTTAAATCATTAAAATATCTATCAAATTATTACTGCAATTTAAAGCATTAAAAAACATTTTTTCTGTTTACTAAGCCTTCAGTAATATTTTATAATATCTTCTTGACAATTTTGGAATATGTTTATCCATAAAACAAAGGGTTTCCAAATATCAGAAGCATTTACAAAGGGCAAATGTCATTATCTTAAATCCTTCTAACACATGCTTTGAGATTTCTTAGACTTACATATGTCATTCATATTTTATATTATTGAGTTTTTTTCCTCCTTGAAAATATCCTTTGGGATTTCTGATATCATAATTATAGTAAGAGCATTCAAATGAAACCTTAGGATGAAAGCATGTTATATTTCAGTTTTTTCCAAATTCAGTTATTAAAATTGCATTTAGATGTTTTTACTTATCTGTACATTGCCTATATATTATTTAATATCGCCATATTAAATTTCATTTTTTCAGCCTCATACTAAGAATAGACCTAAAATAAGTTTATATGTGCTATTTTATATAAATCACATTAAAATTTAAAAATTTTAAATATATTATTTACAAAATAATATTTAAATGTATTAGTATTTTAAATTTCTTCTATAATCATTTCCTGTACCACATTTGCCAGCCATACTTTGGGGTATACCGAATAGTATACTGATTTACTGCACCCCAGTTTCTTCATCTACAAAACAGAAATTCCCTACTACAAATGAGAAAATGCTTTTGAAAATATTTTATAAAAGTATAAAGTACTATTGCACCCTCCAATTTTAAGTTTAGAGTATTCAACAGCTTATGAGGACTATACTCAATTAGAATATAGGCTATAGATGCTAAGGGAATCTTCATATTTTCTCCTCAAGGGAAAGTGAACATCCTCCCCACCCCTATCCTACCTCCCCTGGCATCCAGAGAAACATGCTGGGCAGCACGGGGAGAAGGAAGGACAGGGTCAATCCATTGGTGATGGTCCCACTCAGAAGCAACGATGAGCTGGGCTGAGCCTGATCTGAGCTTTCCCATGGGTGAACCCTGGACCACCCCTGGACAGAGAAAAAATAACCAGAATAAAAGAAAGGAAGCAAGTGGCAGCTTCCTCCCCATGGGGTACAGGAAGGAGGAAGTCTTGGCTCTATCAGTGCATGTAGCAAGAACAGAGGTATTCCACTGGGATTCACTCTAGCCTCATCAAGCAGAGACTAAATCATTATGTACTTTGTAGGTGAAAGTCAAACACCTAATGAGTAGCAGAACCAATATTTTAAAATGTCTCTCTTCCAGAATGCTTTAATTTGGCTAGATTAGGCTCCCTTTTCACAGGCCCTGGAGAAACCCCTTCCATAGATAGATGCATAGATAGATCCAGTATCTATACTTTAGTCCTTCTTTTCTTGATATGTTGAGTCACTGGTGACCAGGGACATGTTGGCTACTGCAGAACACAGAAAGCAAACCCCATACACTGGCTTCTCCATGTACCACTCCCAGTTTCCTACCTGCCTCTCTTGATATTCATTTGGCATCCCATATCTTCAAAGCATTACTTAAAAAGTATCTGTTCCTCGAAGCCCTTCCAAGACCATACTACCCTCATTTTCATGGCCCTTCTCTCTATGAATCCTTGGCCCTTAAAGCACCATGAATGGGATATACTCATTTGCACTTTAACTATTAAGTCATTTGCGTGAGTGAACTTGACCCCACCTCAACATTAAATTTTTGGAGGTCAGACACTGTCTTCCTGGAGGTTCAGCAAATGTTGGCAATGACTATTACCAGTGTTGACCAATCCTATTACCAGATCAGGGAAAGATCAAATGGCACAGAAAGGCACTTGCAGGTGAAGGAGAGGAGAAGACAGAAAAGCTGTGGGTCCAGAGGTGATTCCATCACTCCATTGTCTCACATTACTCTCCTCCCCTCACCCAATTCAAGCCCAAAAAAAAGCTGAGCTCCACTCTAAACCATCGTAACCGTTGTCTCGCACTCTGAATGCTGGGTGCTTTTCCTTCCCTCCTCCTGCTTCTTTCCCCCGGTTAGCTACTACTCACCCTTCAAGTCTCAGTTTGAATATCACTTCCCAAAGGAAGCTACCTCTAACCAGGTTAGGGCTCTGTTAAATATTCTTCCATTACCAAGTGCTTGCTTTTTGAGCATACATACTCACATGTAAATAACTAATCATTCATATGTTTTTTGTTTAATATCTTTTCTCCGTACTAGACTGACGCTCCATGAGTATAGGGACCATGTATGTCTTGTTCCCAGTCCCAGTACCTAATATATGCCAGGTACACAGTAGTTCTGAATATGCGCTGGATGGGGAGTGAGCAGATGATCACAGTGAGCCAGGGTCCCAGGGCCCTGGAACCAATTGAGAGCCTCACTGCACATGTCCGAGTGACATGGGGACCCATCAGTCATGTACAATAACAAGGCTTTGCCCAAATACCATAGTCCCTTCCTGATGTCCAAATTAAAATTTAAAACTATCTAAGAACCTGTACCTCCCTAGTTAGTCAAGTCTGTGTGTCTCTTCTTTGTCTGCTTTACTTTTGTTTAGTTTTTAAAATTATGTCCCATCATCATCAGGTCAACATTACTGAGCATCTTCTATGTATTGGGTGCTGGGTTCTGGGGATTTAAAGATATGTGAGACATGGCCCCTGCCCTCAAGGACCTCGCAGCATAGTGAGAAAGTCAGTCTGTAAACAAACTATTGCAATCCTGTGACAAGTGCTGTAAGAGAAGCTGTACAGGGAAAGGACGGAGTGATTTGCTCCATTTGGGAAATCTAGAAATGCTCCTTAGAAGTGACATCTTCTGATATCTTAAAGCATAAGGAGGAGGACTTTGCCAGACATAGACAAGGGAAAAAGCATTGAGAGCAGAAAAAAGAGCACGTGTTAGAGTTGCAAAAGTATAAAGCAGCCTGGTAATAGCGAGGCTGGGAAAGGAATGTGAGGTGAAGAGGGAGACGAGGAGGCTCCATGGGCTGACAGGAGAATGAGGCTGAGAGGAGGCAAAGCCAGGCCTTGACATGGGTACCTTCAGGGCCCCTGCTAAGGATATTGGACTTTATTCTTTAAATCCAGTGGGAGGTAAAGCAAGGTTTTAAGTGAATGATCTGATCATATCTGTTTTAGAAACATAACAGCATAATCCCAATTAGGAAGGTGCCACTTCCGCAGTAAATGTCCCAGCACTCTGCCTGGGAGCCAGGCAGCCTCCCCAGTGAGCATTTGGTACCTGCAAACCATTTACATCCTTAACAGGAATGTCATGACCAAATTCTGAGGGAACCAGGCCACACTAGGGCCTGCCTAACGATCGATCGTCCAAGTGCAATTGGCAGAAAAATAGGAAAGAAAGAATAAAACTGTTTGTTAGAGTATCTCTGTGTGAGCATCACCTTCCCCACCCCCTTTATTTTTGAGCTATCAAGGAGCAATTGATTTTGTTAATAAGGAAAAGCGACATCATCACAGGAGGTCATGGCTGGAGCGAAGAGATTTTAGTAGCGGGTATAATTTCACAATCTTGAAGAGGAATTTCTATAGATAATGACCAGCACTGATGAAAAGTTTTAGGTATTCATTGAGAACTCTTGTTAGGTAAGTAATTAATTTACTGGGCAAAAAAATAAGCACCAATAAGAAAAAGATAAGACTGTGACAGCTATACTCAAATATTATCATTAACGCCCAAAGAGAAATTCCTTATATGAGAGATAAGCCATCAGGATGTGCCAGAGAGAATTCGCTGGATGCCCAAATAAGGGATTTGAAAATAAACTGAGGAGGGAATTAGATCAATTTGGAGTTTACAGGAAATTACTTTTTTAGTACTCTAGGAAAAAAAATTCTCAAGTAACAAGTGCCAAATATGCAAGATAATATGCATATTCACCACCGAAGGGATTGCTCTTGTCATCATCACCAGCATCATCATCAACACCCCTTCTGCCCTCAAACAGGAAGTCAGATGTTCCCCATGGAGAACTCCAGGGTCTGAAATGTTATTTCTATGCCTAACTTACCACCAGGCAATGGCCAAGGAATTAGAAAAGTTACAGCCTAATAGTTATTGCTTTCCTTCCCAGGAAGATAAATATACTAAAGTGATATTGCCGTTCTCCTCCAGGAATCTGAAATCACAAACCTGTATGGTAAGATGAACCACAGTGATTCACCAGTGCCTTATAACAACTCAATGGGTATTTGTTATGTAGAAGCTCATTATATACTGAGTACCATGCAGCTATAGTGGGGGAATGCAGGTATACAATCTGTCTTTGTGGCCAGAGAATATACCTTTGTGAATAAGGCAAACTAGCAGAGATGATTCTGATTGGATTAAAAGGGCAGTCATTTCAGACCCTCAGATTTTCTCTCTTGCCCAGCTCTTCACACTAGCTTTTTCTCTAATCCTTGTTGCTTGGCACTTGCTTCTTTGCTTCCCTGTCTCCTCCAGCAAACTGTAACCTCCTTGAAGGCAGGGGTCAAGTCTTGTCCATTTTAATATCCCAAGTGTCTCACCCATAGCCTGACCAAAAAAAAAAAGGCTGCTCAGTAAATACTTGAAGATGTATGCACGCATGCAGGAATGAATGAATGACAGATAACCTAAGCAAATTAAATCATTAAGCATCTTGGGATGCCTTATAAGAGAAGGGCATTGTTTACAAAAGGCTAGAGGAAGACTCTTCACTTTATATACCTGCATATCAAAACCAACCTAATCATTTTTATCCAGGGGAGCTAAAATACAAAGGTTCTCAAACTAGATTGTGGATCAGAATCATCAGGGGAGCCCTAACCTCCAGATCTTCCCCTCCCTCCATTCTGATTCTGATCCAGGTGGTGACTGAAGGCACTTAGAGAACACTTCCAATCAAAGGCACAGGCTTTGGATCAGATAAAACCAGGTAGTATCCCAGCTCTGTACTTACTAGCTCCAGGGCAGACTTGCACAAGTTTCTTAAGCTCTATGTTCCTAGTTCTCTCAGTTATAAAATGAGGATGGATAATAGTATCTACTTCATAGTGTTGTTATGAGGAGTGCATAAAATAAAGCAGGTAAAATGCCAAGCACAGTACCTGGGTTAGTAACTACTCAATAACTTATAACTATTATTATTATTATTGTATTCAGGGGTGTTAAGGCACTTAACCATGAATTAGTTTCTACTTAGTCAAGGCATTTTAAACAAAATTGCAGTCTGAATCTTCAAGCTGATGGAAGTCCCTGTGTACTTTTAAATTAATTATTTGAAATGGTATGCCAAGTTCTCAGTTAAAGCATTGGGCTGTGAAACTGAAACTTACCTGTAATCATTCGTTAAGGAATATTTGAAACCCCACAAATCCAAGAAGGTTTTTGACAAATTTTATTATTCCAAATCCCAGCCAAAAAATAGTTTACATTTCACATATAGATCCATATGTTTAAAACTCAAGCATATTCTAGGTTGATATGTCAAAGCATGAGGATATCCATAATAGACAATATGATTTTTTTTCACGTTTTTTATTAATTTTTTTAAATACCAAAAAACACCAAACGCAAACATTGTTAACTTTTGGTCATTCCGTTCTACATATATGATCAGTAATTCACAATATCATCACATAGTTGCATATTCATCATCAGGATCATTTCTTGGAACATTTGTATCTATTCAGAAAAAGAAATAAAAAGAAAACAGAAAAAAATTCATATATGCCATACCCCCTTACCCTTCCCTTTCACTGATCACTGGCATTTCAATCTAGATTTATTTTAACATTTGTTCCCCTATTATTTATTTTTATTTCATATGTTTTACTCATCTGTTGATAAGGTAGATAAAAGGAGCATCAGACACAAGGTTTTCACAATCACACAGTCACAGACAATATGATTCTTAAAAATACAATCTTAAAACTGCAGCGATAAAAGAAGAGCGCAAAATGCAAATGTGGGGAACATGGGTATAGACCCACAGCCATCATCTTCATTCTCTATGCATCATTATGATTTCATGTGCATCTATGCCAATTTCATCTCTCCAGCCTGTTATTTAAGCCTTACCAGGACAGATGTGCTGTTTTACAGGGCCATAATCCACTTGGTGGGCGGGTAACCAGGAGGCCTTTGGTCTCCATCATTTACTCCAATACGAAAACAAGACTATTACCTTGTAAAACAGCATGTGTCCTATGCCCTGATTTCACATACGATGCTTACCTATAGACCATCCTCTGAACATCTAACCAAATTCATAAAATAGAAAGCAACACAGATGCACCTGAAAAGAAAACAAGTATACAAATCATAAGTAAAATCAACAGTGAGAATTCATCATGGTCACAGACATACTGAAATTAGCTCTAAGCTGAGTGAAATTAGGTAAAGGCCAATCTGGAAGTATGAGCAATAAAGAGAGAGTTGGAAAGTGACTTACAGTACAGGATTTTAGGTCACACAAGTGTTAATGTGAATCAGATTTATCATCCAAGACTGTGAAGTTTAGGTGAAAATTCTGATCTGGTAGCTTTTGAAATATCTTTTGATTGAAAGATAAATTCCAAAACATAAATTCTGAAGACATTGCTAAGAATTCTTCATCAAATTTCTTTTACCTCCATCTTATGTATAATCCCAAATTATACATAAACCTCACAGCTCTCATTGTGGGAGATAAGGGTTTCCAGAGAGCTAAGAGACATATTCCAAAACCCCCAAGTAAAGGGAGCATTGACTGCTGAGAAGACAGTATTTATGAAACCCAGAAGTGAACTCAGTATATGCAAAGGCACTTTCAGCAAGGACTCTGAGACCCTGATTGCCCTAGCCTCCAGATCTCAAAAGACCACCTGTTCCCCACTTGCACCAGCATACTTTCCAACAGGTAGAAGGAGACTTGAAATGAAAGGCTATGATTACAAGCATCAAAAAGAAGCTATTGGGTGCAAAGGAAGTTCAGTGGTAGAATTCTCGCCTGCCATGTGGGAGACCGGGGTTCGATTCCCGGTCCATGCACTTCCCCCCGCCCCACCCCCCCCACAAAAACAAGTAAACCAAATAAACAAACAAAAAATTCAACAAATGGTGCTACAATAATGGGATACTCACATGGAAAAATGATGAAATGTGACCCCGCCATACAGCATACAAAAAAAAAGAAGCTATTACTATATAGTTAAAAAAAAAAAAAAGTCAGTTCCCCGTGTTTGTTGGGTCTACTTCTGGATGTTTCATTCTCTTCCACTTATCTATGTATTTATCTCTGACAATACTATGCTGTCCTAGTTCATTTATCTTTATTGTAGGTCTTTAAATTGGTAGAATGCAATACTAAGGGTCATTGGGGGATAGGGGTATGGGATGTTTGGAATTTTCTTTATTCTTTTTATTTATTTTTCTGGAGTAGTGAAGATGGTCTAAGATTGACCATGGTGATGAGTGTACAACCATGTGGTGATACCATGAACCACTGGTTGCACACTTTGAATGGATTGTGTGGTATATGAGTTTATCTCAAAATTACATTTGCAAAAAAAAGGAAGCTATTGAAAGGACACAAATAACGAGGAATTTTCTGCAAGTCTGGGCATGCTACCTCTTATCCATTTACTTTTTTTTCCCCCTGATGTATTGAAAAACTGCCTTATCTTAATGTGGGATCTATGATGAAAATTTGAAGTTCTGATACCCAGGTCTGAGCCCCAGCGCCAACTTTTCCTGGTCATGTGACCTTGGATTATCACTTAACCTCACCTAGACAGGGTCTAGGTCACATGCGCATTCAATAAGTACCTGTAGAAGGTTGAAACAATGAATCTGTTAAAGGAGGAGATACCTGAAGATCTTAGATATTCCTTCCAGGCTCAGCATTCAACATTCTATGATTTCTTAGGTACAAACTCATGTCCTTTAAATTCTAATTCTCTTCTATAAGTATGTACTAACAAGACTAATCTCTTATTAGTCAGCACAGTCCCTGCTTTACAGAATTCTATGACCTTATAGTATAGCCCTTTTAATTATGCTACAAAAGGGAAGCATATTTCCATTAACCTGATCATACAATTATTTAACAATAATTAGTGTCCAGAGCATATTCCTGATTTTAAAGGTCCTATGCAGTATTGCAAAAACTATATAAGTATTTACATTTTCCTTCTGTTGTTTTCGGCTTGATTTCAAGAGTTAAATGAACAGTTCCCCACATCTTGTGTCTGTTGTGTTTCTCCTCTCCATTAAAATGCTGAAGGTTTTTCCTTTTTGGGAGGAAAAAAAGAAATCTCTCCTCTGCAATTTACTTTGGTTTTCTCAAAAGTTGGGTAGGAAAGTCAGCCTAATTCATGTGGAATCTAAAATGTTCTTGTTGTACAAGTGTGTGCAGAAAGGAAGCCTATAATTTCCGAGCATTCTTTCAGGAAGTTTGTATTCTCTGTTTTCCAGGGAGCCTTTACTTTCCGAGGGAGTATGACGGACATGCCGTTACTGAAGCAGGCCGAGAACATTGTCACGCTTGCCACAGCCATCAAGAAAAAATGATCTGTTAAATGACGCTCTCATCAGGTGGGCTGAACATGTACAGTGGATTTCTTAAAGACAAACCACAATACTCAAGGCAACTTGTTAGTATGCCAGATTGGAACCGTATTCTACTTACAGTTCATGTTAATCACAATTTTTCTTCTCTTACTGGGCAGTTATTCCTTTAAAAATGAATTTTCTGTCTTTTGGCTCCAAACTTGTAATTTTATTTTTGTTTATTGATGTGTTACAAATATGGACTTAGGATTTCACGGGGAGATAAAATAGCAGGGAAAGACGGGTTCTGAGGGGAAGTTAGGTCTTGACTGAAACAAATCTTTCCCAAATACATATATTACCTTCGCCCTTCTCATGTTAGTAAACATTTCCCACATTGGTCAATTGTCCAGAGAACACCATAAACAATTGTAAGAAAGACCAGGCCTTTAAAAAATAATAAATAAAGGAAGGGCTCATCCATGTCTGTTTCTCTAGTAATCTGATAAAACAACAGAGATGGCATAGGAAAAGAAGATTGCATATTATGTTGGCTTACAAAAATATCTTCTAAAAATAAATCTTCAGAACTGATTACTATTAATCCCCACCCCCCAAATGAAAAATTCATATCCTTGAACTGCTAAATGATGAGTATGAGAGCTCTCATCCTGGATGAATGCTTCGGGTCAACAATTACCAGCAATTAAAAAATTAATGTGCGGAAACAGAAGACCATCCATTCCCCCCCTTTATTTCCCCATTTAACTGTTTGCCATTGAGGCCATTTCCCCCTGTAAATGTATGGCCGGGACAAGATTCCCTCAGCAATAAACTTGTAGCGTCTAAGGAGACACAATGCAGCAGAGCTGGTGCATATGGTCCCCTGTGAGATTTGCATGACATTAGAGATGCTGCTACAGGTCATATGGGTGGTGTGGTTAACGGGCTTAGTAAAGCTGTTTTGAAGAGGTTAACCCAGCTTGTAGTAAGGGTAAATAAACATAACAACCAGCCATTGTTCCCTATTCAGCATGTACTCTTATATTGAAGGCTAAAGGGTATTGAAGCCTCAGAGGATCAACTTGTGCTTGCCAGAGGAAGCCAATGAAGTTTGAAACACCAACAATCAGAGATTTTGTTTCTGTTCCTCATTAAATCATGAGCTTTTGTGTTGAGACTCTGAACGACTGTTCTTTAAGAAATTAACAGAATGGGAAGTTTTAAACTCTGCACCAACCTTTTCATGACCTACACAGCAGCAACGCTGCTACTCTTAGACAAACACCGCGGGGAAGGCTGTTCTGTTTATTTAAATTGGTAAATAGAAAACAGTTGTTTTTTATTTTCATTTTCGCCTCCTCCTACGCCCTTTTTGTTTATTTCCTATATGGCTGCTACCATGTGCCCCAACTAGTGGTCTTCTTTTCCCCACTCCTTCCAAGTCCTACAGGAAGTCTGAGAGGTGAGGACAGTTGAAGGTTACATAGAATGAAAGGTGCCATCAAACCAAAGCAAAATCAAAGAGTCCCACACATGGTTATGCAACACCCACCCTCCCCATCCACCAGCAGGAAGGCGCAGCTCTAATTCTGACAGGCATGCTGAAGGACCTGATCCAAGCAGAAACACATTCCTGAAATGTCAACTAATATTCCCAAATGTGGGATCCAGGGAGACAGCTCTTAAATTGAGATAAAATGTTCTGGGCTGGGGTCTCAACTTGCCTCTCTCCTACTCAGTGCACCTCCTCCTACCTCGCAGATATCTGTCACCCTTCTTCTTGATTGCCCTGTGAGGCACCAGAACTAGCTAGAAAGGAAGGTGGGGGTTAGCCCCATCCTCACCCAGAGGAGTCGTAAGGAGTAAGAGGACATCTCAACGCACTTCAGGGAGTACTGTCCTCCAGCAAAACCAGGCTTCAGGACTGCGGACAGTGACAGTGGGCAGCAGTGACTGAAGAAGCTGCCCCCACCTCCCTTTCCACTCCCATTGTCACAGCTAAGCCAGGCCTAAGTTGGAAATCATGGAGGTAAGTGTGAGTGTGCTTAAGAGTAAACCATACACAGTCTGACCCCTTTTCTCGGAACACAGATAAGAGTCTTCACTTTGGAAGACTGTTCAGAAGTCAGAAGGCAAAGGGATACGTCTCGCTTCGTTTTGACACTGTCATACACACAAACACACACACCTCTCAAGGTTTAGAAGAAGCTCAAGCAGGTCCTGTCCTAAGCAAAAGGAGGAAATACAAACTCTTTAAAATTTTACCCCAGATACTGCTTTGAGAGGAGGAAAGGACAAACCTTCTAACCTCTACCCTAGTTACACAGGTAACCCCCAAACCTAGCACAGGTGAACCACCTCAAGTCAGGGGCTCCACCTAAGACAGCCCTAGATGCTGGGCTAAGAGTACAGGAAAAGATAGTGCTGAGAGCTTCGTCCTTGCTAGGTCTCCATCTCCCATCACCACCAGGCCCTTGGGTTCCTAGATCTCTGCCCATGTTGAATGGTCACCATACCCCTCATCCTAAACTGCACTTTGTTCATACAAGACCACCTTGTTTAAATCTCTCCAAATGTCAGATTTATTATCTCATAACCTAGTGGCCCAACTGGAGTAGGATGACAAGACTAGGACCCACCAGGGCCAGAAATGACTAAGATTCCACTCTGAACAGAGGGCCATAAGTGAGTTTTTTCAGTGTTTGAAACTTCCTTTGGTGCCCATTCCTTGAAGAACAAAATTCCAGTGCAAGGAGATGCTGGGAGACAAAAGGTATTCCCACTATTAGGTTCCCTTCATGGGCAGAGGTATCAGAGGGAAGCTGGGTAGTTGGTGGAGGGCTAGGCAGCTGAATCTCCCCTTGGCATGATGGGAATATCTGACATAAGGAAATGAGCCCTTCTCCCTCAAGTCCTCTGAGCTAGTAATGTACTGCAAGAAGAGGACCTTGCAGCTAATCTGATTAATTAAAAAACATACCTGTTTATATTTTGTGTAGATCATCACAAGCCACTCTCCCATATCACCCCCGTTATTAATTCTTGGGGGCTAAATTATGGGTAACACTATTAAAACATTATCAGAACTAATGAGAAACAATTACTTAGAAAATGAGCTGGGACAAGATTGAGTTGAGAACATCAGTAGTGATCACTGTAGATTAGTTTAATAAATCATCAGGTGCAGGGCAAGGCTGACTGTATGTATGCAAAGCCCTGTCACGGGAAAATGAAATTGAGATTTTTTTGCATAATTTTTTCATTAATCTCAATAGGACCCGTGTGGTGCAGATTGTTTTATTCCCCTAATACCTTGCCTGGGGGGGAGGGGGAGGTGTCCCATAATGTCTTCATTGTTTTACTGAGGTCTTAATGACAATCTGTGACAACCTCATTTTAATGTATAGAGGATTATATCAATACAATCATGTTTCATTGAAATGGTGTGGGGAACTCCAGTACAAGTCAGCCACTGTCTCTGAGCACAAGTTACTAAATTCCTGGGCATCTGGGAGCGTTCCCTTCAGATTTCCAAGTGTTAAACCGCTGGTTGCTCTGATGTTCTCTCCTCCACAGCCGGCTTGGAAAACAGTGTTCTCTGGAATGAAGACTTCACCGCCCCGATTTGAATTTGAAAGTAACTCCATTGCCTGGCATATTTTGTCGGGTAAATAGAGCAGATCATGTAGTTCCTATCCCCTCCCCGAAAATATACATATTATTATCATTACCATTAACACTTTTGCACCCAATAGTTTTGCCAGAGTTCAGGAAACTGACCTTTATTGGTGGAGACTTTGAATTTTCTAACGATGTCATAGGACAAAAAGGTATATAAGTCTTTTCATTTGAAGAACATTCTGCTTTTATGGTTTCATTTTACTTTGGAAAGCTAAATGCCTGCCACCCACCCACTCCCCCCGCCTTTTTTTGCCCCCATCTAGTACTAGGAAAGCAATTGATTTATAAGTTTATACAATATAAAATTACCAGCAAGATTTTGTGCATATTAATGTCAGTGAATGCTACTGAATGGATCTGTAACTGCGCAGCTCCTACCCGGGGTTCGGGGACATAGTCTTCCCACCTCAGAGACCACAGCAAGGTTTTCACATTGGAGCTCAGAGGGAAAATGGGGAAACTATCACCAGACCCAAACACTGAAATGTTAAAGCCTTATTCGTATTCTTTCTTTCAGGGCTTTATTTTAAATTGGGGGGGGGGGGGGGCGGGGCCCGACGGCTTAAGAAAGCGAAATGGTAAATTACTTTCAAATAACTAACTTAGCACCTGAAAGCTTGAGCATAAGACCGGGCTGATTTGTGATCTGCAAAAGCCGATTTTTTTTGTTGGTGGTAGTTCGTTTAAATTCCAATTATTGTTTTGTAGTATATTTCCTTCCAAATCAATAAAAACTGTCAACGACACAAAGAGCGAGCTCTATAGCAAGGAACCGAAATCATCGCCTTTGGGTCGTTACTGTTTACTGCCGACAGAGACGAATTTCAGCTACGCGGCCTGAAGCCCGCAGTACATATTTTTTACCAATCTTTAGGGATCTGTTTGTCGCCCGCCGCTTTCATTTTTAAAAAACTATAAACGACCCACACCGCTGTACTGTTTGCTTTTTCCGACGGGAAGCGGACGCGAATCTCGGGGCGCGAACCCTATGTAAAGAACGTTCTCTGCGCGGCCCGAAGACGCCGAGCCTGCGCGCGCCTCGCTCCGGCCACCGGCCGCCGGGTCCCTCCTCGCCCGCGGGGCCCCCGCCTCGGAGCGGACGCGCACCTCCGGGAGGCCCGAGGCCAGAGGGCGGAGCGCGGGCCCCTCGAGGTCCGGCAGCGCGCGCGCGCCTGGGCGTCGAGCGCGGGGGCGTGGGGGGCCGGGCACACCCGTCCGCCTAAACTTAGGGGAGCGCGTGGCCAAGCCGGGTCCGGAGAGGAGCCGCCCGCACGTCTTCGGGGAGCCCCGTAGTCTCGCTTCACGGCGGGGAGAGTTAAGGGGCAGAGAGGAGTCCGGGCCCGAGGGCCCAGGGGTCGCAGCCTTTGGGCCCGAGTTGTGCGCGTGGAGCCCGCGCAGCCCCGGCCGGGCAGTAAAACCCGGGCCCGCGCAGCCGGCGCTCGGGGCGCAGCAGCCGTCGAAGTCGTCGCTGCAGTCCGAGCAGGGCAGGGAAGGGACCCGAAAGCTAGGCTCGGCCCAGTGGGCCAGGACTGCGGGTCCCCCGCGTCCGCCCGCCCGCCGTGGGCCGCCCAGAGCCTGCGAACCTGTCGCGCAGCTCGGCTGTAATGGTGGCAGATCAAAGGCTGCCCCGTGTCCCCGCGGAGCCCGGGACAATCCCGCGCCTTTGTGCGCTGTTGCTAGGAGCCCGAGAAACTAAGAGAAAGTGTCAGGAGCATGTTAATCAGACTCGTTACAGTGTAACAATAACGTCTCTCTCGGATCTCCCCGGCCCAGATCACCTCTTGAGCACCCGGCGCACAAGCAGGACACCTGCGTGAGGCTCCCGCGCCAGCCTGGGTACTGGGCAGCTCCTCTTTCCCTCGAGTCCTTAAGTCGGCGCCTGGGCCACGCGAACTACGGAAGCCGGCGGGGCCTTGTAGTTGCGGGGTACATCCCCCGGCCTAGGTCTCGAGCCGGAACCCGCGCCCATAGCCCGTAGGACTCGGATTCGGCTCCATGGAGTGCACCCTCATCCACTTTCCTCCAGCCTTGCTGTCCCGTCCTTGAATTGAATTGCCTATGTTATTCAAACACATTATTAGAATCAAGAGAAAAGCGAACGTTTCATTTCAGGTGGCTTTTTGCCAGAATTTCTTCTAAAAACTTTAAAATCCATTTGCCTATTTCCCTTCCAAACCCATAGGAGTTACTGTAAGTGATAACCCTGAATTTGAGGAAAAACTCTGTAGAAAGTAAAGATTTCTCTTAATTTTTCGAGGGTATCACTTCATTCATTCGTTTATTCATTCGACAAACATCAGTTGAGACCGATTGGGTGCCAGACAGCTAGTTTGAAAGTCGGAGGACTAGCTCCGGATTCACTTTTCTTTCACAATTAAAATGCCTTTGTGTGAGGTCAAAAGAGGAGCAAAGGTGTAAAATAATGTCAAATGCTAAAACAAAAAGAAATGCCATTGGCTACAGTTGGGATAATAATCAAAGAGGTGCGAATTAAGAGTTTAGAGCGGTTGGAAAATTTTACACCACATGCTTTGAAAACCAGCCCCTTTTCCCTCTTTTTTCGGCGTCTAGGAGCTCGGCCAGGCTGCAGTGCTCTGAAGCCAGTCAGAGGAGTGAGGTCAGCCCTGCAGGCTTGTTTGTAAACAGCTTCTCAGACTTGTTAAGGGAAGGCTCTCAGTCCTGGAGCCCATTCTGCCCTTGGCTGTGCACAAGAAATTAGAAAGCTGTGCTCGGACTGAGGGCAGAATTTGGCCAACTCGAGGTGCTTTTCAACCACATGAACTCTTATTTCCAAGAACCAACGCATTCAGGAAGGGCAGGAGGGGAGTCAGACTTCCAGAATATAACTGCTGCACCCTAAGTCAAAGGACAAAGCTCTCTATTATCAGGAACAGTAGAAAATCACCTGTGCCTACATACTGACAGAGGCGAAATCCCCTAACTATATTAGATTTCTCCATTGCTCAAAGTAGATTTCTCTCTCCCACTGTTGTGTGCAATATACACACATACAGCAAAAACTGGACATATTTCCCGGAAATTAGAATCTTAGCCCAGGAAGGAACTTTATGGATTCCTGTCTTTACATAAATAAGGCTGGTCAATATACTGAAAAATCCATTTTAAGAAAATCAAGGGAGACTGAACATTGACTCTGTCATGATGTAAAAATATTTGGCTGCAAGGAAGAAATTCAATGAAAAGAAACTACATTTTTGAGCTGCAGAATACCAAATAACTTGGTTGGGTTTTGTTTTGTTTTTAAACATTGAGTCAAATTTTTGTAGTTATTCAGACACAGTAATAGATTTGAAAGAAAGATAAATATTCCATTTCAGATAGCTTTTTGGTTGAGAGTTTCTTCAGACAACTATATATATTCTAGGCATCTGGCATACTGTTTAAAAATTGGGATTTTTTTTTTTTAGTTTCATGGAAGATAAAGAACATTTAAAAAATGCATTTCTGGTTTAATTCTTTAATGCTGGTAATCCGTACCCCCACATGAGGGAAAGGAGCACATCCATTCCCCCCCACTCCCCATAGGATTTCCTGGGACTGGAATTTCTGCAGCGGCTTCCAGGGGAACTCTATGATGCTTCTCCAGGGCTGCGGAGAGGGAGCTCCAGTCGTGAGTGCCACTGGAGTTTCCACACCAGTGACAGTCAGCATCACCTCTCTCGGGGCTGCCAGAGATACTCTGGGCACCGTGCAGCTGAGCTGTGCTGGGGCTGTAGTGCCCCATGCTCCAGCTACACTGATCTTTTCATATCCTTGACCACGCAAAGCCTTTGCACAGGCTGGAACCCCTGACTTGAACACCCCTTCCCACTCCATCAGATTCAACTAACTCCTCCTAATCATTCTCCAAGACACAACTCGAAGGCCACGCCCATTAGGTCTCCCCAACTCCCCCAGAGACAACCTGCTCATCCTCCCTTATGCCCTTCCATTGCTTTAGCTCACATTTTCTGTTATGGTATTTGTTCATATGTGTGTGTCCCCGAGATGAGCGTGGATGTCCTGAATATCGGACATCGCCACGCATCTCCAGATCCCTCTCATGCTGTTGTCTCTCACCCCCGTAAGGGCTTGCTAAAAGCATATTCATTAAAATTAGGAACCCTCTCTTTCTCCCACCAGACACTTGGAATTAGGATCTAATTCTAATTAGGATCTAATTCTAATTAGGATCTAATTCTGGCTCTACCATTAATAGGTTATGTTACATTCGCACAAGTCATTTATTCTCTCTGAGTATCTGTTTCTCCACCTATAAGAACAATAAACCTAACTCAAATAACTTTTTATGAGGGTGAATGTGGTTAAAGGGGAAATTTTAGGTCATATATGTTATTGAAAATTAAAAGACAGAGCATAGGACTGTATAATACAATGAATCCTATTGTAGAGGATGGTCTGTAGTTTATAGTACAAGTATAAGAATGTTCTTTCATGAATTATAACAAATGTACAATACTAATACAAGGTGTTAATAATACAGTGGTATATGGAAAAGAAACTTCTAATGTAAACTATGGACAATCGTTAATAGTACTATTTTAATGATTTTTCATCAATTGTAACAAAGGTAACTACTGTTAAAAAAATTTGGAACAATTACAAAAAAGTGCAATCATCAATTATAGCAAGTGTTCCACACCAGTGCAAGGTGCTGGTGGTGAGTGGTACATGGAATCCTACACTTCATGCACGATTGGTCGTAACCCCACACTTCTCTAATAAAAAAAAAAAAATTAAGTTGCTATGAGGATGTGGTAATCACAGAGAGGTGCCCCCAAATCCCTTTCAAAGATCTCCACTTGCCCAGCTAGGGAGAGTGCAGACAGCAGACAGCCTCCACCTGTCGGTTCCCTCAGGGTCGCCTCAGCTGCAGACAGCTGCCTCACCCAGGGTCACAGCCTTCCCAGGGCAGCCTGCATCTGGTGAATGAGCAAGGCAATGACATAAGGACTCCGATATTTTCGCCCAATGTGGGACATTCTGACAGGCCATGTATGCTCCGGAGCTCCAGTAAGACTGGACAAGACTTCGTTGAGTCTGCTTGTCAGTTCAACTTCTCTTTGTACCCAATTCTGATTTCTTCTCTTTCCTCTAATGGATATGGATTCTAATGTCTGTCTCAGCATCTGCTTCCAGAGAACCTACCCCATGACAGAGGGATTAAATTATTATTGCATTTAAAAGCACCTGCCTTGTGCTTGGTGCAGAGTAGGCATTCAGTAAAAGGCAAATTATTCCCATCTTGGGGCCACACCTGCACTGCAGTAAAGGTTGGGAATCCCATTATAGCAAAGCTGGCTGTAAAGTGAATTTCTATTTTCTCACTTACTTTTATTGGCAAATGAAGGCTATGTTTTCACAAGAAAACCAACCAATGGTTGGATACGCTGGGTGTGGTGGCACACTCTGACTGCCATAGAGGTTGAAGAGTTTCATTGTTCTTGTGTTGTTGAGTTAGGAATCTCCCAGCCCCATTCCTGGACTACAGACATTTCTTAGTGCTGATGTTCTGACTATAGACTCATATCTTACCATTTTGTCCATCCACCTCATTTTGGAGACAAAGATGGACGCCCTAGGGGATTACACAGTACCAATTTCAGGTTGAAGGGGACTCATTCACGTAGGAAAAAAACGTAGAAAAATTACAGTGTGAGTGGTGCCTTCTGGATTTCTGCATCAGGGCGAGAACCATTAGGTGACTTGCTCAAGGTTACACAGTCGGCAAAATGAAGACTACAAGTGAAGTCTCAAAATTTCCAGCTTAGTTGTTCCTCCTGTAAGCCATGACATGGCTATAAGGATTCAAGTTCTCTCATTAAGCTCTCTGCTTCATCAATTCTGTAAAGAAGCTCCAAATGAGGTTTTTGAAACAAGAAGAAAATAGCCAGAGACTCTGAAAGAGAAACAGTGCCTGACCCTGGCAAAGATGGTTGAACTCATTCAAGCAACCAGCCATCAAGCAGTGAGACAGCTCCCTCACCAGGCAAACGCTCCCTTGCATGAGGCATTCATGCCCCAACTCGCCCTGTGCACCCCTGAGCGCCTCTCAGACTGAACAGTCACCCATGCATTTTGCAGAACTGTCCCTTGGGGACTAGTTGGAATGTCTGGAGAAGAATGTCCTGGGATGTCTAAGAAAAGAAGTCCCAGTGGAGAGCTGAAGGCACAGAGCTTGGTCTTCAATGACAGAGGAGTGCTCTCCAAGCCACGTGGGCACTCTGGGTCCCCTCTTGCCTCCTGGCTCTTGCCTGCGCCCTTCCTCCATGGCTTCATCATTCTTTGCAACATCTCTCCTTCTATCTAGGCCCCCTGTCTATCGCCACTCTGCATCCTCTTCTCTTTTCCTTATAATTTTGCCTTTTCATCCTTTCTCTTCTCACGGTCGCAACATCAAAAATAACAATGTAAGAAAGAAAATAGCAAAACTGGATTAAAAATTATTTTCTGGGCGGGCCACAGTGGCTCAGCAGGTAAGAATGCTTGCCTGCCAAGCCTGAGGACCCGGGTTCGATTCCCAGTGCCTGCCCATGTTAAAAAAAAAAAAAAATTATTTTCTATGTATCCATATTTTAGGCCTAAATTTAGAGTCTTAAATCATTAGCTGCATGCAAGACATGCTACAGCCCTTCATTTACTGTGGGCTCAACACAGGAAGTTTATTATGCCTATTTTACTGTAGAAAGCCTGAGTGCATAGAACAGCTAATACTGGGCTTTGAGAATCAAAGTAGAAATGTCAACAAGGCTGGTGATTATTCAGTAATTTAAATATTACTGCCAAAGCTGTTTTTCCTAATGTCCTTACATTTGATCATGTTGTCTTAATGCAAAGCCAACAGTCTTCTATTTAAGCAAAAAAGATGATGAGGATCTGACAAATTGGTTTTAGGTTCTTTTTGTTTTAGTAAAATGTATCTGAGTATGCAGCCTCAACTCACATGGGAGTCTAGAATTATTCTTGTTAATAACAAAGTTTAAGGATATGCATTTTGATGTCTGTCCTATTCTTAACCATACTCCTTTTCAAAATGCAATTTTATTGCGATACATTCGTGTACCGTACAATCTGTCCAAAGTATACAGTGGCTCACAGTATCATCACCACAATCAGTTTAGAACATTTTCATTACTACCCCCCTCAAAAAAAGAAAGAAAACCCAAAACATCCTGTACCCCCCGCGTTGACCCCTAGCATGAGTGTGGTAAATTTGTTACTCTTAATGAAAGAATATTAAGATATTACTGTTAACTATAGTCCCTAGTTTGCAATAGGTGCATTTTCCCCATATACCACCTATTATTAATTTCTTATCATCGTTTCATACATGTGTTCTAATACACAGAAGAAATTTTTTTATATTTGTACTGTTAATCACATCGCCCACCACAAGTTTCACTGTGTTATACAGTCTCATGTTTTAAACTCTGGCTTTCTTTCTGGTGACATAGATGACTACACTTCCCTAATCAGCCACATTCACACACAATTCAGCCCTGTTCATTATAGTCTCAATAATGTGCCACCATCACCTCCACCCATCTCCATATACTTACATTCAACCTAACTTATTCCTTTTTTAGTGACATTACCAGAAAGGTAGCAACATATAATTATTATAAAATAGATTTTTTAAAAATTATAAGCATTCTATTTTTGATTACGGAGAATATAGCACCCAAAAAAATAATTTTTAAAAGTTCGCCTTGTAAAACGCCTTTAAAAATAAACTATCAGTCTTTGAATCATCTGACGAATTATAAATTGTGAAATATATTTCTGAGAATATGTAAGATAAACATTTACAAACTAAGTAGCAGTGAATGGGCCATGAATTTGCAGGTACTGCCTCTGAAAATGTGCACATTTTCAAATGGTTTGTTCAAATGGCGCCGCCACTGGCCTTTTTCCTTCTTTCTCAAAGTGCATATGTGTTAGATTAGTGCTCAGAAAAGAGAGAGCATGTTTCCATAGCCTCCGGAGCAGCGTTTGTAAAATTTCTGATGATTTTAGGACTGCACCTTCATTTTCTGAATTTTTAAAACTTGTCCCCTTTTACTTTTTTATTTTCTTTCAACAAAACAAAGACCGAAGAACTCCTTTAAGAAATTTTATACATTCCCACAATGTCCCAGTTTGTTGACCTTCAGGCCACAGAGTAAAACCTTTCTTTTAAGTCAAGCATTCCCCATTGGGAAGCACTCCAGCCTTTTCTTTTTATGAGGAATTTTAACTGCTGGGCTTAATTTAATTATTGTATTTTGTACATACTCCCAGAAGCCCTGGGGCATGAGCTTGACTTTTCACAAAACTTTAAATAAATATCTTCAGAAATGCATGTTTCTGATTGTAATGTCACTTCTTTCACTTGTATTTCTGATCCAAATGCCAAAGAGGGATCTTTCTATTTCCTGATTAGTTCATAGACAGGTTTCAACCTTAGCACCGCTTTGCCAGAGTCTCTTGGTGAGCACACGTGGACGCGCAGGCATCTGAGTTCTTAGTATGGGGTGCAAAGGCCTTGTAAGAAGAAAATTAAATCCATCTCCAAAGTCAAACTACATTTTTAAAACTACATTTAAAAACTGGTTGGTTTGGGGGGCACGCTCTTCATAAAGAAGGGTTCCTTGATGAGCACTGCCATGAAATCGGTAGCAGGCTGGTCACATGCTGCAGTCTGCACCCGTTTGTCCATGCAGCTTCCATAAGAGACTCCCACGGGAGTGACTGTGCCCCATCCCACGGGAGGCCCCTGTGCAAACAGCTCACCCAGCACGCACACCCTCAGGGAGTCGTCATCCCAACTCCCAAACTCATAGCAAATAGTTAATATTTTCATTCTCATCTATCGCTATCCAGAAGGTTCCATTTGATCAATAAATATCTCTGGGAATCAAAAGCTTTGACTACATCTTGAATCCTAAAGGTGAAAAAAAAAATGTATTTTCTTGTAATTGACCTAAAACCTATTTAGAGATATTGAAAAGTGGAGGAAACATAACTTTTCCAAATTCATAAGATCGTGTAAAATATTTCACGGGGGTTGTGGCACTTACAAAGTAGCTCTCATTTTAGCAATTCTGTGAGCTCTGGCCTTAGGAAGAAAATGTTTTGAAACAAAATTACCTATGAAATGAATCTGGTTTTCTCATTTACTCTGATCTAAAATTTAGAATTATAGGCATCATATCACCTGGATACCAAATAGGATTTAGAGATCATCTGGTCTGGTGGTTGTAGAACCTGGCTGCATCTTAGAATTACCTCGTGGGTTTTTAGTAAAAAGCAATTCCTGGGCCCCACCACAGATTCATTAAATCAAACCCAAGTCCAACCATTTTACAGATTAAAAGAGAGAAATGAACAAACAAAAGGAAAGGCCTTGAAAGGTTAGGTGTGGCTTTTAAATTAGAAGGGTAATTCTAATTTAGTAAGGTCCAATTCTGTATGTGATTTGGGAGCCCCTTGCTGTGCTAATTTTTTAAAAGCAAATACTTAATATAAGTTCTCATCATTACATTTGAGTCACATGAATTGATTTTTGCAAGTAAAATAGTTGATTGATTGCTCCCAAGTGGCATATTTTCTGAATCAGTACACATTCACATCCCTGAATGATTACAGACGACGTTGGAACAGTCATAGTCTTGAAATGACTCACGTTTAATTTTTAAAATAAGACACATTTGTATGAATAGTTTTCCACCTGTATATTTCACTTAGAAACTTGGGACCTCTTCTGGTGTGGCAGTGTCATTCTTCAATACTGATAAAGTCCGTGAATTTATTTTTCTCCCATATACTTAAAATATACAGGATAGGGACAACATTTGTCAGCATCATCTGAAGATCTGAAACCACTTCAGCCATGGAGCTTTACATTTTATAGTTTTTATAAAAACAGAGGCAAAGAGAGGTCAAATCATAACTCATCCAAGTCCCACAGTCCCCCAAAGGCAGGCGTGACCTTAGCTACCTCAGCTATCTCCCCTAAGTTTTGGAGAGATCAGGCGAGGCCATGCTAAGAACAAGCCTTCCTTCCTCCTCCTCCTCTCTGGAGCTCAGCAAGACAGGGAACCATCTTTGTAAACACTGCTTCCCCCTCGCCCTGCCTCCTCCCAACGAGGAACTCCTTCTAAGGTGACTGATAAACTGTTGTATGTGGCCCCTCCTACGACCCAAAAAGAGGCACAAAGCCTAGCTGGCCTCTTTGTATTTTGGAGACAACACATTCTTCATTTGGGTCCGCTACTCCAGCCCACTTACCGAGTGGCCAGAAAAGCTGCTAGTTTTGAGTGGGGACGGGAACAAGAGGAGGCTCTGCGACAGGTCCAGGCTGCTGTGCAAGCTGCTCGCAGGGACGAGATAATGCTGGGTCACGAAGGAAAAGGGGGTGCCTCGTCATTTTTGCTTGAGAAGCAGGATTTAAACCTGGTCCTTGCCCTCCAGTGTTCTCTTGGACGGCGGCCACCTCCCGGGAGAGCTTGCTGAAACTTTGATCTCAGTTCTTCGCCTTGGGCTAAAGGACCTCTGGTGGGCCACTCCTCTTGGATCCTAATAAGGCCAGGACCTAGCTTCACAGATCAGAGCCTTTTATTTTTCAAAGGGGTGGGGGTGGGGGTGAAACAACTAAAATGCAGTGATTAAAGCTATAGAGTTACAAGAGGGTAGATAAATATATGTCAGAATTACACAGAATATGTCCATGAACTCACTCCTTTAACACATCTTTATTGAGCATCTATTATGTGCCTGCAGTGTGACATCACTGTGTTGGTGGCTGGGGAAGAGGGGGGAGCACCAGGGTGGGTGATCCTGGAGCCCCCTAAGTCCAACAGTTCTGTTGGAAGTGGAAGCAGGGTGGGCAGTGGAGGCCTCTTTTATTCCATTTTATATCCTCATCATCCTGTTCTAATAACTCTTCATTACTCTTTAAAACGAACATGCAAATTAGCCAATAACCCAGTGCCAAGTCTGAGACAAAAAGGAATGAAAAGGAAGAAAAACGTGTCTTAGAGGTAGATTTTTCATGCAGTCATAAAAAGGATGTTTATGGAAAGATTTTTAATGGCAAGAAGAAATGCCAAAAAGTTTGCTTCAGAGGCAGGGGTTTCATTTATTCCACTTTGTTTCTTTATGCTTTTCTGTACGTTCCAAATTAGCCACAATAAACACATATCATTGTGATAATCAAGAAATAAAACACACAATCAAAGAAGTAAATGTAACTGGATGGGATTTTGGATTTTCTAAAATGGACATTTATAATTTTTTTATAATCAAAAAATGTGTGTTAACATTTCATTTGCTGTTGTTGTTTTAAGTAAGAATAACTAGATGTCAGGAAAATAAGTCTGGGTTAAAAATCAGAATTTGAATGAAACCAGACGGCCATCCAGAGCTTTCTAGTGCATTTTTATTACAATTGTAGTAAGAAGTTACAGTAGAAAAAAATTTTGAAATGATATGTGTTTTTGCTTATCAGATTAATTAATCATTTTTAACATGATGACCTCCAGGGATGGGTGCTCCCGTGGTTGGTGATAGTGGTAATGCGGTACAATCCTGTACAATCCTCCTGGAAAATATTTGGTGATATGTATGATCAGACTTATTGTCATTTTCTTTTATCCTTTAAGTCTAGATCTGAGAATTTATCCTAAGGAAATACTGTGATCCCAAGCATAGTAAAAGTTTCATTCACAAATACTACTTTATTCACAGTTGTGTCTTTAAACTATAGGGTATGGTTAAAAAAAAAAAAGGGAAATTTACTTAATGGAATAATAGGCAGCCACTACAGTTGTTGTTTCTGAAGAAAGTAAGAAAAGGCTTTTAATATAAAGTTAAATTTTAATCATAAATACCAAGCTGCATATGCAGAGTCCTGAGCTGGACTGCCTGACTCTACAGACTATTGACTGAGTAACCTTTTTTGCCAATTTATTAACCCCCCTGTGCCTCAGTTTTATTATCTGTAAGATGGGGGTAATAATAGTATCTACCTCATAGGGCTGTTATGAGACTTAAATGAGCAAACACCTATTAAAGAACTGTGCCTCGCACATAGTAAGCCCTTGACAAATGTTAGCTGCTATTATTATTAAAGTATGGTTACAACCATTTTAAAAAGGAATCACAACCTTGGAAGAAATATACCAAAATGTGAGCAATTGCTGTGTTTGGATGATGAGACTATAGAGGATTTTTATTTTTCTTTCTTACATGTTAATATGTCCAATATTTTTCATAAAGTATATATCTTTTTCAATGAAGGTGGAGCTAATTAGAAATAAAAATCTACTGAGTTCTGGAAATGGATGGGGTTGAGGGTAGCACAATTGCGAATGTGATTAATCCCACCGAATTATATGCCTGGAAGATGTTGAGACAGGAAAGTTTACGTTCAATATGTTCCCACAATTTTAAAAAGAGAGAGACTAAGGCGACAAAGACAATTAATAATTAATGCAATACATAATCCTGAACCTTCTAATAATAGAGGAGAAAATGTCCAAAATGACATTATTAGGATATATGAAAAAAAAAGGAATATAGACTATTTATATCAATGTTGAATTTCTTAAACTTGATAACTTAAAGGGGTTACATAAGTGAATATCTGTGTTTTTCAGACATGTGCATGCAAGTATTATGTGCTCAAGGAGATTGATACATACACCCTACTGTCAAATGTTTAGAAAACAGACAGGTATAGATAATGATAGATAGAGGTATAGATAGATGAAAGATGATAGATATAGTATATAGATAGATGATGACATAGATTAGATAGAATTATAGAATGGTATGGCATATGTGGCAAAATGTTAAAATTGGTGGATATGGGTACTGGGGTTGGGGGTATGTTGGAGTTCTCTGTGGGTTTTATATTATTTTTGCAACTGTCACGTAAGTTTGAAATTATTTCAAAATAAAAAGTTTAATTTAAAAACATCTGTTGAAACACTGCTTTTGATCACTGTATGGTTCTGCCTAAAAGACCCGGGATAGAGAGCTCCAGCAGACACTATTAACTGAGACATGCAGCTGCCACCAGGGCTCTGGGCATCAGCTTCGGAGGGGCTCATTCTGACTTGTGCATCATCACAATAAGGGACGGAGTCTGCTGTGCTGGGTTGTGAAAAGTACCCAGGGTTAGCAAGAAAGTAACCCGAGTTACTTTGCCACCCACACCAAGGAGGGATCTCTGAGGATCCTTAAAGCGAGAGCATGCAATTAGCATCCTCCTTAGTTACAGGAATTGGAAAAGGAGTGAAGAGAATTTTTGAGACTCAGTCTTGGTGATAGAAAAGATGTGGTGGTAGAAAAAGATGATCCTGGACAATGTCATACTCTGGCCCTGCTCTCCGCTCTAGGGATTCTTCCTTCCAGAGTGGAGGGGACATCTACTCTGATTATATACCGGGACCTGGTTTGCAGGGAGGTTTTGAGGAGGGTGGTTCCCTGACCATTTGTGAAATTGTTCATTCCTGCTTCTAAGCAGCACACTACAGGCAAGCCTTCAAAGACATACCAGAAGCCAACTGTAGTGTCTGACATCATTTAATGATGCTTGAAGATTTTCAAATAGCCAAATGGAATGAAAAAGCCCTACACCTCACATAGTGGGAGCCCAGTATTCTTCCATCAGCTCTACCTAAGCCCAAAAGAGCTTTCCCATCATTTTAAATATTAGATCTGACTAATATAGGCAACTAAAGTAAAATTAGAATAAAATAACTGCAGACAAATTCATTTTGTCACACATTACGACAGGAAGGAAACTGATAAGTTGCAATGACAAGTTATCCAGCATTATTTTTGTAGAATAGATAAATGTGTCAAATTTCAAGAATATCAACATCATTTTTATATATTATATTCTTGGGAGGTTGAAATTAAACTACAGAGACAGAAAGTTTATCTTTCTGGTTCATGCCTAGCGTCGTTATAACAAGGTGCCTGCCCTTAATTTATTTTTGTTGACTGAATGAGTTAATGAATTAACAAATGAGCGATATTCATTCAGGATAGAGTGTTAGATGCTCGAGATGTAGAAATGTATAACTCAGAGTCCCACTCCTAGGAGCTCATTCTAGTGGTGGATTCATACACTCAAATAGGAAATAACTCAAGCACAATGTGATTAATTCCTAAAATCGCACCACTAATAGCATTCATGTTTGAATTCCTATATGCCAGACATGTTAACATAACAATACACAATCCCTCCCTTCAAAAGCTTACAGTGTACCCTTGAAAATAAACACAAAACAAAGAAAGTACACTACCACATGGAAAAGTAAAATGGAATTATATACACAGTAAAAAGGCAATACAGTGTAATTTAAGCATGTAGAATTTGGTGTCAGACCGCTTGCATTTACAAAGCTGTGCGACCTTGGGCAAGTTACTTGACTCTCTGGACTTCAACTGTTCCATCTGTAAAATGGAGATAATACTAGTACCTACCTCATAGGATAGTTAGAATTAAATGAGTTAATATTGGTAAAACACTCAGGACAGTGCACAGAACATACTAAATTCTAAATATAAACATATGTGAAATAAATCTTTCCTGTGTTCTCTGAATTTTTAACTCTCATGAAGGACTCTCTGTTTGGCTTCCCCTTTGGCAATCATTCTGGTCCTCCTTGGTACATGCCAGATTATTTTCCTATAAGATAAGATTCATGATCAGATACAGCGTCAAAACTGTAGACTTAGGTTGATAAGGGAGGGGACAGTTAGATTACCATCTGCTTGTAGAAAAGCATGAAAATTTGACAGAATGGAAAAAATCCCAAAGCAGAGAAACATTAAAAGAGGATTGCAAGTATAATCTACTTCCTTCTCCCTGGCCCAGGGCAGACATTGCTAATCAACTTCAGCATTCTTTCCAACTGAGTCTAGATTCAGGCTCAAAAATCCTTCTCCCAGGCAGTGACTACAAATCAGAGATAATATATCAGTCATTTCCGACCTAAACATGATTTTTATGGTCAGTCTCAAGCTGTTTTACTGATTGGACACACGGGGCTGCTTTCCAATCCTCTGCCAGGAACACTTTGCAATTGCCCGTCTTCCATGATCGATGCCCAGCTCGCACAATGTCCTCCCAGCCTCCGCTCCCGAGAAAATCCCTATAGAACAGGGTTTACTTTGCCCTCCCTGTGGGTTCCTCAGGTCCAAAGTAGAAGCACAGGAAGAAAAAATAGCACAGTCCTTGGAGATGGCGTATAGCCACTAGCCAACTCTGACCTAAGCTAAGCGAGTTACTTAGTGTCTCTAAACCTCAGATTCCTCCTTGGTAAACAGGGTTCCCTTTCCAGGACTGTTGAGGGAATTAACGTATGTGAATGTGCCTGGCTGCAGTAGGCAGTCACTAAATGATGGGTGCTGACCCGAGATCGGCCAATCTTTCCATCAGCCAGGCCAGGGCCTTCATGACTTCATCCCTAGGGGCCCAGCATAACATAAAACATGGCTGAAAGAGAGCCGAAAGGCTCCTGCTTAAGCCACTATCCCCCTCCTCAAACACACAGCATTAACTGCAGATGTGCACAGTGTCAGGTGGGCTCAGGCACTCCTGGGGTGGGGTGAAGGCCCTCAGAATGAGGTGGGGGATAAGGGGCCATGCATGTAGGGGTTCCATCATGACCCTATTAGGAAACAATGGGAACGGGGGAGGGGGTGTTGAAGGGAGTGTTTTGCTTCAGTAAGGGGAGAGGGTGCCTTCTGGCATGGACCAGGGTGGAGACCCAGTGAAGATGTCTCTCCTGTCTGCCATCTTCAGCTCTGGAGTCAATCTCATCACCTCCTCTCAACCGGACCCCAGGTATGAACCACTCATTCAACTCCTCTTCAACCAAGACAGCTATCCCCTGAGAACCTTAGTCTTGGCCTCCTCCCTCTGACGAGACCTCAGTTTATTCAACCACTTATATGTGTGAAGTCCCCACTCTCTTGCAGAGAAAGTGGCCCTGTGCCTTTCAAACCCAGCCAGTGCTTAATGAGGCAACTCAGGCAACCGCTGGTATCTCTCGGGCATCCATGGGACAGCCTTGGGACCCTCCTCTTATTGACCTTTATCAGCTGGTCAAGACTCACTGAGGCAAACAGCACAGGTCACGGTACCTGAGCCAACCCTGTGATTCAACAACTCTAAACCCAGAACCCTTCATGTCAACATGTCCATTACAGGCTTCACTTCCGAGAGTTTACAAGTCAACTGGGAAAACACAATCAGCCGAGGCAGAAACTTGCCTTACAATGGAGCAAACCCAAGCAAAGAGAGCACCGTACAGCTGTGCTCTTAAGACAAAGAGACTCAGCATTAAAATCTTGGCCGATTTAATGTCAACATTAAAAACAGATTTGTGTGAAATGTAGCTGCTTCTTTTAATTGCTCCAAATAAATATCCTGGGTAATTTTAAGAAAGATTTCTGCTGCAGCTTCCTGAGAAACACAAGCCATATATTACCAGGAAGTGCTTTGGGGCATTGTTTGCTGAGAAAGGCGTTACATAAATTGAAACTCCTTTTGCTCAGAGCTGAGTCCTGAAAGTTCACGCAGTGAGAAACATCTCTCCCCATATACAAACTGTAAATTGTATATAAAATTACATTTTCTGATTAAAATCTGCATTGCTGGGCCTCCTGCTGGCTGCCACCATTTTGCTGAAATAAGATACTATTTGTGGCAATGACAGCGAGGGAAACCTGTTATCACTGATTGTAAACTGGCTTCACTCCTACTGCTTAAAAATCTGGAGAGCTTTATTGTGCAAACATTGCATTTTTCATACAAATATTACAGAGCAGAGCTCTACTACTGATTCATCAACCAGGGTACAAGCGGGTTTACAATCTGACCCCAACAGCCCTCAAATCTCCTGCACACCTAGCGCTGGGCTGCAGTTAGGATTCTGCAAGGTGGAAGATACCAATGGGAGAATGAGATAGGAATGTATAATCATGTCTTGTTTATTCCTTTTTTAAAAATACTTTTCTTCACTAGAGCATTATTATCTGGGAAAGGAAGGAAGATAAAGGAAACGATGAGGCCTGGGAGGAGTCCAAATTTAACAGCACGCCCCTAACCCCTCCCCTGTCCCAGGAAACCTATAGCCTTTCCTTATGTGTATTTGCTTGCCTGCCACCCCCAGTCCTCCCAGGGAGCTCTCCCCACTCTCATCTCCAACCTCCTAGCTCCAGTTCTGAGAATCAGGCTTACGAAAACCAACTAACAGCTCTGCACAACATTGCTGATAGAAGGTCCAAACTAATCACTTTGTTTTACAAATGCGGAAACTGAAACAAAAACATGTTTTTTTCTCTCTAAAATGTACACTGAGAATTAGAACCCCAAGAGGGCTGGCTTTTCATCTTTCATTTTTTGCAGCTCTCAGTTTACAAGCGAACTCTTTCCAAAATTCAACATCAGTCAGGTGCACATAAATATATTTTTTATTGCCTTCCAATCATTAGAATAGATTGTCCCCCTTTTTCACTTTGTAAATCATTCTGTTGCTCAGATAATACAAAATAGCTTTGACATACAAAGAAAGACAGAGAGAGGGGAAAATAAAGGAGGATTGGCAAAATGATTGATTCATAGCAGTATTATCTCATTTTTTGACAACTAAAATGTAGTAAAAACAAACCGATTTCTTAAGGAATAATCTAGTCTGAATACAGCAAATCTCACCAAGACTTTTTCTAGCAAAAAGCACTAAGTATACAGGCAAAGCTGCTCATACAGCAGAGTAAACTAAGCTGTTTGCTCTGGGGAAGTAAATGCAGGGAAGTGGGTTAATGGGAACTCAAAGACCATTAGTCCAAAAGAATGGACCACCTGGACGGCACCTGGGCAAAATGGGTTTGATAACTCACACACACGCACGCACGCACACACACACGCACGCACACACGCAAGCACAAACCACATAGGGCCCCCCGAATGTCCTTTTGCAGCTGCTCTTCCCTAAAAGCCAACCCAAGGTATTCATATTCATTAAACTAAGCTGGTCTCAGCTGGGGGGAAGTGGATCTCTGGGTGTAGAAACAGGAAGTGCCCAGTGGGGTTCCCAACCCAATCCCCTATGTATTGCCTAGCCTAAAGAATGGAATTTGGAAAAACTACCATTATTATGCCTACTTCTGTTTCAATTGCATAGGGATTAAATTAAAATAATTTACAAATCCATGAGTTTGGCTATCTTTGATAATACTTTTACTGACATTGTTTTCTCCCTCTAAACATCTCTTAAATATGCTAGTCTTTCAGTTCTAACCCTAACCTGTGTTTCCCACATGGTCATAAAGTGGAAAAAAGATCATCTGTCCCTTAATTCTCTTACCATCCATGTATATGCCTCTCTTTGAAAACTGATAATAGAACCAGTTGCAATATTTAATTAATTCATTCAATAACTATTTCTTGAATTTACTGGGTTCTAAAAACAATACCATTGTCCCTCTTTCACTCAAGAAATAACAACCTGGGAATATATCCGAGTCCAGCTTTACTGGTTTTTGAATTAGGACTTGAGGAACTCAAAAGATCTACAAAAGGAACTTGCCCCTAATCAAGTCTCCTTCTCTCAACTTTCCTTCTTCTGCCTCACTTCCTGCTTCACTCCAGGTAACCAAGCATCCCTGGTCTTTTCCCTGTTCCCTACAGTGCTCTGCTGCCCAAAAGATTTCTTTCCATGGCACCATTATTTTCTCCTCTAGCCTTGACCAAAGATGGAATGGAATGCTCTACCTCCACCAAGCTTGGCTCACATTTTTGTTCCAGACTGACACCGGTTTCTTGGAGTAGCCATCAACTATTGACTAGTCATTAGTTATTTCTTTTTATAAGAAACGCCATCAACAATCTTCCACTGACCCTCCAGTTTGTGGCACGAAGACATAACCTCTGCTCCTGTATAGGGCACCAAGAGTCAACGAAAGGATAAACTCATCCAAAAGGATTTAATAGGTTGGATGAACCAACCAGACCTTGCTCCAAGTGCCCAGGCAAGCACAGCCAGAGAGTGGGTAGAGCCTGGTAATAGGGCAAGAGGAGAAGAGCTAGGGTAAAAAGGAGCTTCAGAGACCAGGGGTATTGTCACATTACACCCCCTAAACCCTATCAAGATCCTCTGTCCCATGTATATACTGAAGGGATAGACAGCAAAGCTCTGCCCCTATCTGTGGTAGGGATGGAAATCCCTGTCTCCATCTTAAGGAAAAAGTGGGTCCTGCGAGTCTGAGGACCGGGTAAAATTAGCTGAAGTGAAAGAGGTTTTCTCTCTCTTTCTGGGCCTGGCCCATCTAGTAATCTGGAATTTCTTGAGCAGCTTCCCAGGGAACAAAAGTTTGAAATGATCTTGAGCTACGGGGTGTGAAGACCTCCCTGTGGCAGAAAACCAACGAAATGAGTGAGCTGTATCTTAAAAGACAGATTCACATTATTTTCCCTTTGTTATCCCTGAACTTGCAATAATGCCATAATTACCAAAAGATTCTCCCAAGGATAAGGGAGTTCCTCCTCACCTCCAGTCCCTAGAAATTCCTGAAGGATGGGAATGTCATTGGCCATGGCTCAGCTCTGTTCCCCTTTGATTCCCCCCAAAGGAAAGTCCATGTCTCATCCCTCAATGAACCTACTCTTCCCCATCACAGATCACTGATGCTCCTGATTTTCAGGCAAATGACTCTAGCAGTATCCCTTTCCTCCTCAGCCAAGATGGGGTAGTTGCAACCCCGCCATTCACAAAGGAAAGAACAGAATCCAATAGGTGCAGCATGCTATGCTCCTTTTCCTTCTTTCCTCTTCCTTCCTTTGACTCTCTATTTCTCCATCTTTCTCTTAGTATGGAGTGTCTTTTTTTCAACCTTCATTTTACTTCTCATCCTCCTTCCTAAATTCTAGCTTTCCTTGGGTTGGCAGACACCAGAGGGCAACATAATCTCACCTACTTGCCAGTTCTCCCATTTCCCCAGTAGAGGGAAGAGTTTGAGGGAACCAACATAAATATGAGGTAGATAGAAATTATTTTGAAATATGGAATTAGCCAGTGCAATAGAACAGCTCTCTCAAAGGCATCCCCGTGCCAAGGCATTCTGTTCCAGTTGGTAAATAATCTGTTATAAAACTGTTTAAATGCATATTAACTCACTAGAGCATGACACTGGCAAAATTTCCCTCCAGGCTGTATTTCGCAGAGACAGAACTTTCACATAATGTGAGACCTGAGATTAAACTAACAGAAGTCATGTATTTTTTTCAAGGTAATACTGATGCTCCATCCCTTATTATTTAAGGTCTTCTGAGATCTGGTGTGTGTGTGTGTGTGTGTTGGGGGGGAGGGGAGTGTTTGCTTCAGAATAATTAGTAAGGCTAATTGTAGCCCTGAATGTCTTCTTGTTTTGTGTTCATGTCACTTCACCAATATAGGTGCTTTCAGGATGCATGTAGACTTTCTAGGGCGAGTTAACTGAGTCAATCAGAACTACTAACTATGGGCCAAGCAGCGGAATCTTAGGAGCAGTTAAGTGCTCAGGCAATCCCTATGAAATCTGAAAGATCCTGAAAGAGCATACTTTACCACCCTGCCCATTCTACCATGAATATTGAGGAAATTAGAGAAAGTTCCCTTGGAAAAATGTCTGGGGAGGAAGGTAAAGAAATTAAACTTATGTCACTGACCTACCTATTTACCAAATAACTATCCTGACCAAATTAACATTAATACATTAAAAAGTAGACACCATGGAACTAGGCAATTTGCTTAACCCCTGCAATTTGTTCAAATGTTTGGATCTAATTACCTGGCCTGGATATTTTCTACTTGGTATCTCCTGCATCTGAAGCCTTTCCAAACCCAGAGCGTTGTAGAGTCTTAGAAAACCCTAGGAGTCTGATTTTATCTTTCTTTGGTTGAATTTTTTTTATCCTCATTGTTAAATTTATTCATATGACTTTGCCTTCCTTTCTTCAACATCTTTTTTCTGATTAATGGTCTAAAGCAGTGGTTCTTATCCTGTGGTTCATAAATGTAAACATAAGCATTTCCATAAACCTCTTAAAATTGTCGGCAAAATTCTGTCTGTGTACATTTGTGGTTTTTCAGGAGAGAGAGAGCCCATAACTTTCATTAGATTCTCACAGGACCCCATGACCTCCATCTTTTCAGTGCACGTGTGATGTTCACTGGGCCAGAGAACCCCAATACCGTTCAGGAAAGACTTACAGGTGTGTGTCCGACCCTTGGACTTCCTCAGCCTGTGAGTGGCTGGACAGGGCTAGGAATGGCTGCCCAAGGCTGCCCAGTGGCCATAAAAAGATTACTTTTTGTCTGGGCCATGCTGGGCAGACTGGTGGAAAGCACTGCGGTAAACCCTGACCTTTTATCCTATCTACCGTCTTTGCTCTCTGCATCTCTTCCCTCATCTCCATGACCTTAATTAATTCAGAGCAAAGTCTGGCATGGGTCTGGCTCCCTACAAGATAATCTGCACTTCGTTTACTTTGCCTAGAATGAACAGTAGTGTGGTAGTCTCCTTTTCCTAAAAATGCTATCTGGTAAACCCACATCTTGGGAATTTGCCTTGCCTACGACATGCTGGGTAGTGAGACCGGCTCTTTTCCTCAAATCCTGAACTGTTCCTTTCGCACAAATCCTAAACGTTTGCCCCTTTCCTGTAGCAGATACCCCCATCTGTGTTTCTAGAAGAATCTCTATGCCAGTTCCCTAAACTAACTCCCAACTTCATTTAAAATATTGCTCAAAAGTGCCTTCCTGCAGAGATTCTTTCCCACAAAGAAAGACATTTAAATCTTACACAGAATTCATACAGAGCCAAATTCAAATACCAGCATAACAAAGGGGGCAGGCAAATTCCCCTGACTCCTGGCTAATTGAGAGGACCCTCAAAAAATAGTGTTACCTTCCAAGCACTCCCCTACCCAACCCCTAAGAACATAAGAGTCTTCACGTTCCATGATCAGACAAACCATCCATGCTTGTCTGATGACCTGATGCTCAGGTTATGCCGTTCTTGCTATTCATAATTTCATAATTTTAACATATTAAGAAGTATGACATTCTTTTAGGGTTAATTTACAGCTCAGATTTTTATATGCAAGACTTAAAAATGGTCACAACCGTCTGCAGTACTTTAATTGTCCATTTCAAAGGCTTATTCACGTTATTTAAAAATATTCCTCTAATCCACATCATGTTTCTACTGGAAAATGAAACGGTCTTCATTTTACCAGTCAGCCAAACTGACAGCCCAAAATGTCAGTTGTGCCTTCTAACATCTTCAAATCTTTCTTCCTTTATTCTTTTTTAAAAAACTTTTTATTTTGAAATACTTTCAAACTGACAGCTACAAAAATAATACAAAGCCCATACACAGAACTCCACACCCCTTTCCCCTGCCCCAGTTACCCCGATTCACCAATTTTGACATTTAACCACATCTGCCATATCATTATATCTATCGATCTATCTGTCCATCTGCCTGTCTGTGTCTCCCTTTATTCTTACATGAACCACCTGATCTGAGACATATACAGACCTTTAGTCAATATATAATTTCAAAAAATATCTTACTTCTAGGAAAAAAATCACCGCTGAAGCATAAGAAACTATACCCACAAAATAGGTATCTGTTTCTTAAATACGTAAATACAGTGTTACTAATCAGGAGGTTGTGTTAAATAAAAAGGAATGTGAGGCCAAAGAGCTGGGGGGCCCTCCTTTTGGGAGAGTAGGGGAAGAGTCTTGTTTTGCCTGTCACTCTCTGGGCCCCCAGGATTACAGATTTCATCTCGTTACCAATGAAACATCACAGCCCCATAAAGAAGATTTTTCTTAAAACCTTCTACCACCGACTCTAAAATAACAAATTCATTTTTCTTAGAATATTTCCAACTGTAGTTAGAAAAGTCTCTCCCATCTGAGCGCTCCCCACAAGTATTCCTTTCTGCATTGCAGGTCATTACTGGTACCAAGATGAGCTCCTTCTTAATGAAACTGACAACCAGACCGAATTGAGGATCACTTTACTTGAAGGATATAATCCCCGGTAAATCCTTTAAGAAAACAGTCATATTGATTGTTTAAATGTATTTAAGAAATAAGGAGGAAGTATTTGACAAAAAAAACCCTATAAAATCACAACAGTCATTTGAAAATCTATTTTCTAGCCAATATCTGAAATTTTAAAAATGATGTGATAGAGTCTCAGGAATAAAAAATTTGAAAACATCAACTTTTCTTTGTAGACTGATAAAATAATTAGTGTGTAGAATTACATGTTGCAAAAAAATTACACCTTGTTTTAAAAATATTTGCAGAGTTAAAAGGAAATGAAATGCAGAGCTTTCATCTGCAGCCATTCTTATATAAGATCTGATTCCTTAACTGTTGTTCACTAACCTTGAGTGTGTACCCACTGCCAAAGGGGGAGAAGAATACATTTGGAGATAACCCCGACAACTGCCATAGTCACTCTTACAGAGTATGTGCTGAGTAAATGTTGTTGAATGATCAAATGCTTGGGTTTTCTAAAATCCTCATTTTATTCTCTCAATCCGATTAGAGAAAACTACAAACAGTAGAGATTTGCAGGATAGCCATGTGTAAACGAAACATTTCTGTACATATACCCCCAAATCAGTTTCTAATTCAAATCATATACAACATAGATCACACTATTTTAACTTGATTGGGATATCCAGATCCCAGTTCTCAAGGGCCTAACTGATGATTAACAATTCTCCTTATTTTGCCAAAAAGCTACTTGAGTTTTGATCATATGCTGACATTTGTTTCCATTTCCTATTTATTTTAATGGCTAAAATTTGTGTGCAGAAAATTCTCATCTTCTTTTGTATTTTTTGTTTACTTATGAGTTTAAAGAGCACAATGTTTTAACATCTCTTAATTTTCTTTTTGATCTATCTAATACTTAAAACTGATTTCAGTTACACTTTGTTTGACTATCTCTAAGTACAGAAGAAGTGCTTTTCTACTTGATACTAACCTAATATGCTTTTTTTTGACACAGGGTTTTCAGAGCTTCATGAGCAAATCCCTCAACAATCCTGAGTAAGAAGCGACTGTAAAACATGTACTACAACTGCTATAGCATAAGATTCAGCATAATGAAGGTCTCCCTGGAACCCTTGCTGATGGCCTTTCATTTTCTAATATATTTTCTCTCTTAAAATCTAAACCTACAAAAGGAAAATTAAGTAGAAAAATAATTCAGTGTATAGAACAGCTTGGTGGGCTCCCAGACTCTGGAAAGGTCTGAACCCTAATTATGCCATGCTTTCCCTGAGTTGAGCGAGCTGTGTTATCACCTCCTCTTTGAAGCCACCTACCCGCTCCCGATTGCTCCTCTGTGCCCTGACTAAACCCTGTATAAGGCTCCATTACAGCACCAAACACATTTAAATTGTCCTCCATAACTGTTCATATCTACTGGTTTCTACATTTGCCTCCCTGCCTAAACAAACAACAAACTCTTCAAGAGTGGGTCTGAGTATCTTAATCACGCGTATATCCCCAACAACTGCCATAATCACTCGTACAGAGTATGTACTCAGTAAAAGTTGTTGAATGATCAAATACTTGGGTTTTCCAAAATCCTCGTTTTGTTCTCTCAATCCCATTTAGTGCATTCAGCCCAAAGCTATTTGTCAATTACAGCAAGGATTAATCAAGCCTTTGGATTTTCTACTAAAGAACCAGGTGGTGAGAAATGCAGTTACTGATACCCACAGAAGTGGTGGGGGGTGGGGGGTGGGTAGGGATTGGAAAAGAGAGACAAGTGCATGAAAGTGCATTCAGGAGAGGATGGAAAGCAGACTCATGGGAGAAGGAAACTCAGAAGAGGCTGCTAGAGTAAGTGGGAATCTCGCAAAGGCGGAGTAGACCACAGAGGAATTCTACAAGGAGTGAGGACATTTCCCACAGTTGCAGTCATCAATCCAGAGACAGAAGTGCTGACCCTAAACCAATCCACCTCCCTTGAGCTGTCCAAGGCCTTCCCTTCTATCCCCGGGGTGCCTGGTCCATGTTGCTTCAACAAAATCTCCAGTTTCAAATCTTCTCCCTGCTCTTCCCAAACACGCCCCATACCAGCTTCCCAGGGCTCTGTGCCAGGCCACAGCCAGCCACCGCTCACACTAATGTGCTGTGTTACTCCTCCCAGGTAACTTGTTTCCATGTTAACAGGTAACCTTCCTGCTGGGGATGTCAGGCACCATGCCAACCTGGTAAAGACCACCTTTGGGGCCAGATGGACATTTTGGTGCCCATAAAATCCCACTGCCAAGGATTCCACCTGTCTCCAAACAGGGCCTACCCTAAAAGAGGGCTAAGAATCTGGTGAGCTGAAACCACTCTGTGCTACACACTCAAATTGCCAGCTGTTTAAAAGGAGGGACATTTGTTAAACATTCAGCATGCACCAGGCACTGTTACTGATACTTTTTGTTGAAAGTCTCAGTTTTATTGAGTGACTTTTCAATGACGCCTTTAAAAATCAATCCCCTTTCCAGCAAGCTTTTCCAAGCATCAACTAGTTCCATCCCCCTATCCCATATTATCGCCAGCCCCTTCCAACATGAAAAAGCTAGAATGGGCATAGCCCAAATACCCCTAAAGAGTGGGAGAAAGATCAAAGGAGAAGGTGGGGTTATACAGAGAAGCTTGGGTTTAACAAATGAGTATGAGTGCTGAATAATTATATTGGTACTTCATTTAGCCTCCAGTAACTTAGAGCAGCTTAGAAGTAAAAACCTAAAATTGTGGAATTGTAACCCATACCAAACTCTGAAATCTGTTCTACAACTAACTGTGCTGTCCTTTGAAATGTATTGCTTTTATGTATATATGTTATTTAAACAGAAGGAGGAGTATAACAGAGAAGATAGGATTTGACAAATGAATATGACTGCTGAATCATTATATTGATATTTCTGTTGGTCTCCAGTGTCTTGGAGCAGCTAGAAGAAAAAATGAAAAATCGTGGAACTGAAACCCTTAAAAAACTTTAAAAATCTGTTCTATAACTACTTGTTAAAATGCACTTGGAACTTTATTCCTTTTCTGTATATATGTTATATTTCACAGTTAAAAAAAAAAAAATCAATCCCCTTTCCCGCCGCCCTTAGAGCCCGAAAAATCCTATCCAAAATCAAGGCGATGCTTTCTCCCAGAGGACAGAGAAGACAGATCGGGCTGCCTGCTGGTGATCTTGGTCCAGGGCTTTTCTGTCACTTGGCAGTGCAATTGGTGGCCTCTCCTGGCTTCTTCTTTCTCTGGTGGGTTCTCCGAGGTCCGACTTCTGGTGCTGTTCCTCTGGCTTTCTCTCTCTGCGACCTTCCCTATAACACCTCCTGGAAGGGATTTAAGACCTGTCCTGATTCACCTGAGCCAAACCTTAACTGAAGTAACCTACGGAATACGTTTAAGAACATGTTTATCAGGAGTACACAGCTTCAAGCCACCACAGCCATCTTGATTCTTTCTGCCACTGATGTATTTAGAAGAAATGTTGGCTACAATCTGGTGTTCACCTCTGAAAAAGCAGTCACAAAAGGCCAAATGTAGGCAAGAGGAACCAATGCGTCTAAGAATAGTAAGCAAGTCCCCACGTGACTAGATCATAATAGCCCACTCTGGGAAATGCTGAGGCCAGAGGTTCAAAGCAGACAATTTCTGAGTTTTTTTTAACAACAGCTCCATTGGCCTGTTAGCTTTAAACCTCACCATCTAATTTGCGAACTTGAGAAAGCTTGTTAGGAAGGTTTCAATGTGAACACAGCAAGTACAATCAAATTCTGGGCTTTCCCAAACACAAATCAGTATGACCAAGCTGCTTTTCCAGCACACTGGCAGCACCTGGGTGTTTAATTTGGAATTTGATAGCTGCCTAAATTTCCAGATCTCCTGCAGGTGCCACACACAAAGAGTCCTCAATGGCTACTGGCAGAAATTCTTAGAAAAACAATCCTCCTGGTTGTTGGAATTACAACCACTACTTTCATTCTCTGCCTCCCTGTCACAGAAGAGGCTGTTTTGACTTGAATTACAGGGGCACATGGGGACTACATGCGGTACAAATGTGGATGTGACAATGGACACTCCTTTGCTGGCTGCCCGGTGTTATTTCAGACACTGTTGGACATATGGGCTCTGTTCCGAGTAGAAAAGACCCACACCTCAGAGAGGCCGTGTTTTCTATAGGACTGTCTCCCTGACACACACAAAAGTCCTCCAACGCTCTGCAAGGATGGGTGCTGAATGGGGGCAGACCTTTTCTGAATATCGGAAAGATAGTTTCTTCCCCAGCATCCTCTCTCTGGTCTCGTAGCCTGGAAATAACTTAGGGGATCCTGGTTGTCTGCTGGGCCTCCTGCTATGCTCCTGTTGCAGCAGTGTGTGGGGGCATGTGCTTGGAGTCTGAGCAGGTGGTGGAACTCAGCAAACCCGTTCACATGCTAACATATCCCAATGAAGGGCTTAGCAAGGAAACCCAGAAGCGTTTGACAAGCAGAAACAACTGAATTACTTTTGGGAAGGTGAGGAAATGACACTCCCAATGGGCTTGATCTTACCATTTGGTTTGGACTGGGGAGCCCTGAGGAACTCACCATGGGAGGTCACTCAGATGTCATCCCTGTCATCCACCACCATAAATTCGGAGCACAGCAGTAGCAAGGCAGGTGTCTGGGGAGCAGGAGTAAGAGGGATAAGGAGATGGTGTTTTGAAATCACACTGAATAGGAAGAAAATAAATCATTCAAACCCAAAGATTTGAAGTCTAGTTATAGTTAAGAGCATAGGCTTTGAGATCGGACAGAACTGGGTCCAAATCCTGGCTCAGTCTCTTATTCTATGACCAAGTATATATAACCTCTAGGTCTCCAGGCCCTCATCTGTAAAATGGGGGTAGTAATATGATTCGTACCTAATGGGCTATTTCAGGAATGAGTAAGACTTTATTGTGTAGAGGATTTAGCACATGCGTATAAAGCCTAGCATTCAATAAGCACCAATTTAATGATAGGTATTAATCACAATACATTTTAAGTAAAGAAAACGAACAGTGTATTTGTCCACAAATGCACACAGGTAACACAGAATTCAGATTGCACTAATTGACCTAGCTCCTAGAACAATGTGGAACCAAAACAAAACTTGCCACCTACTACTTCAAAATATACCTTCACACCAAGACCCTGTTTTTCTCCCATTCCACCTGCACAGGACCAGCAACACCTCTGCCACAGAGTGAGTAAGAGAAACATCTAACGCGTCTTTGTGCTGGTGTGTCGATGGGCCCTTGTCCAAAAGAGAAGATTCTGCTTACCTCGGTTGTCCATGCCTCTGTTTTGGGCTCTTATTCGTGTTGACTGATGAGATTTTTCTGGATTCCTACCCTGACAGTCAACTTTGGCTTCATTCCCTAGAAAGCTTCCTCATCCTTTCCTCTGCCAACTCCCTTAGCCCCCTCCTCCACTAGCAGGCTTCTCAGTTTCTGCTCGCATTTCTTCACCAAGCTCCCACCCCCACATCTCTTTCTTCCTCTAATCTTCATTCTCAACATGAGTCTCATGTATGTAATTTGTTTCATTTTGTTTACACGGGTAGTGGCATAAATATGGTATCTGGGCGGTTCCTTGAAAGTTTTTCAGTGACCTCAAGTGATACAGCCCTTCCTCTGCTTGGTACCTTCCATGTCCTTGCAAGGTATAATTAATAATAAATCAGTGAAATGTGTTTCAATAATTCTTGGGCTTTAAATTCTCCGAGGCAGCTCATAGGAAGCAGCAGCCCTCAGATTTTCTTCTACCCTGCCTCTTCAAACAGCTTGGCATTGATTGATGTCTGTCAGTGGTCAAGCAGGTTAGAATTAATGACAAGAAGGCTTAAAAGAAATCTGGAGACTAGGTTCACCATATTGTTAGTGACCCAGCTTCAGGCATGTTCTAGTTTGCTAGCTGCCTTAATGCAATATACCAGAAACGGAATCGCTTTTCAAAAGGGGACTTTAATAAGTTGCTAGTTTACAGTTCTAAGGCCGAGAAAATGTCCCACTTAAAACAAGTCTATAGACATGTCCAATTTAAGGCATCTGGGGAAAGATACCTTGGTTCAAGAAGGCCAACGACGTTCAACGTTTCCCTCTTAGCTGGAAGGGCACATGGCGAACACGGCGGCGTCTGCTGGCTTTCACTCGACTCTACCAAAAGAGGGACTCTCTCCAAAAATGTTTCCTCTTTTAAAGGATTCCAGCAAGCAACTCCACCTTCAGTGGGTGGAGACTCACCTCCATGGAGATCATCTAATCAAAAGTTACCACTCACAATTGGGTGGGTCACATCTTCATGGAAACAATCAAAATGCTCCCACTCAGCAACACTGAATGAGGATCGAAGGGCATGGCTTTTCTGGGGTCCACCACAGATTCAGACCGGTACAGGGCAGGACGCAGATTCTCCCTGGCTATACAGCTGCTGGAGTCACTAAAGAATCTCAGTGGTGCTCCCCATCTTGGTGGGGACAGAGAATGAGAAGGTTGTAAGGGGTCTAGAAAAAAAAAGCAAACATTAAATGTTTGCTGGGACAATTCAGGGATAGAGAGGACCATGAAGGATGTCAGATTTCTTTCTTTTTTGTGTCATTAAGTGAAAAAAATCTGGGCTTCAACTAAAATATGGCACAGGAAATCGGAGACCTATTTAGTGGTGAACTTCATAGGAAGAACCAAAGTAACTCTTAGGCCCTGACCACAGACCCAAGACAAGAGCCAGGAGAGGATGAGAGGAGCCAGCCAGAGCTGTGGGGGTGAGGGTAGGGGAACTGAACCTCTGGGCACAGCCGAGCCTTAATCTGACCAGCGGGAGGAGCCACAGGTGATGGTCATCTGTAAAGCAAATCAAACTCTTCAAACTCTCACCTCTGCACATAATTAGAATCATGTTTCATTCCTTGTCCTATTTTCTTTAGCTTTTTATTGGTTATTAGTTATTGGAAATTCATGTTGTCATTTGAATAGCATTGTTTATAAGGAGCCACATCCGTGACCCCCGCAGTTGACCTACTGTTGTAAGATAGCAGGTGTAAACAAGCCATGCTCCCCTGTCCTACTAACTTGAGGAGGGAGCACCGATGGGTTCTGATTAGTGGAAGAAAACAAAAATGACAATTTGCTGCCTGACAGCCCCCGAGTAAGGCAGAGGCAACACCTACTGCTATGAGGCATGCTAGGGTTTCTTTAAAGCGTTCATATGTTGTGGGTTGATTCCTATTTCCGGGTGCAATTTATTTGGGAAAGGGGTTGATATTTTATGAATTGGCCAGAACCAGAGGGACAATAATGAACAATATGAACCTGATTTTGCAGAATCTGAAAAATATCCCTTGGCTATACATCTTTAGTATTTTCCTTTCTGCTGTCTCAGCAATGTTATATCTTTTATTGACTAGTATGTATCAGCCCATTCTTTAGGTAAGGGATTACATTCAATAAGAGAAACCATTGTTTTCAGTCCCCAAGGATTTCACAGATAAATTTGGGCAGCCTTTTACCACCATGCTTGGGGGAGGGGAGTTACTGAATTTCTCAGTGACAGAAGACAGTCCAAAGGTTTTGTTTTTCTACTCTTACTCTTTCATTATGAACTAGTCATTTAAACACACTTTGCCCGATCTGTACATCAAAGTCAATAAAACACTGGGATGGTTAATTTCATTGGTCATTTTGGCTAAATTATGGTGGCTAGTTATTTGGTCAAGCAAGCACTGGCCTGATTGTTACAGTGAGGATATTTCCCAGATTTAAGTCATCGGTCAGTTGATTGCATCTATGGCTGACTACATCTACAACCAACGGAGGAGATTGCCTTCAGCCATGAGAGAAGTTTCATCCAATCAGTTGGAGGCCTTAAATGGAGAACTGATGATTTCAGCTGTCGAAAGAAAGAATTTCTGTCTCTACTTCAGCCACCCACCCTCTCCTTGGAAATTCGTCAAAATGAATTTCCTCATCGGGGTTCCCAGCTTGCTGCCTGTCCTATGGAATTCGGACTTGCCAATCCCCACGGATGGGTGAGCCAATTCTGATACTAAATCTCATAATATGTACCTACATATATAAACCTATTTACCTATATACACACATTGATTCTTTTTCCCTGGAGAACCTTAACAATACATACGCCTTTTAGAGAATTTGTAAAACCTTGGTTAATTTCAGACCCTTTGACCTAGTTGATGGGATGAATTAATTAATAGGGAATAAAAAAGATTTAGGTGTTATGTGAGGTATATGTGTCCGCAAGTACTAATATCCATCTCATCTGAATACTGGGAAAAAACCATGCATGCAGAGCATTTCTGATTAGCCCTTATCATAAGTATTTAACCTACAGTGCAGAATGTTCATCTTATTTGGAAACTATATTATCTTCTGAAAAATTAAAGATGACCTTAAGAGAAAATGTGTGGAAAGAAGTGGAAATTGTAGGTGGATAGTTTTGCTTGTTTGTTTTCATGGATAGTTGGAAAGCTATAAAATTTTACCATCAAAACTCAGGCGTTCTTTCATAGGAAGTGAGTTCTAAAGAAAGGATATGGTCACTAGCAGTGTCCCCATAAATAAGGATAAGTTGTGCTTATATACAGCTACCATCAAGCTCTCACAAAAAATAGTATCTGAGATGTTAAAATAAATTTAGTAGACTGAAATGCTGGTGATGGGTGAAGGGGAGGAGTAGGGGGTATGGTATGTATGAATTTTTTTCTGTTTTCTTTTTATTGCTTTTTCTGAATTGATGCAGATGTTCTAAGAAATGATCATGATGATGAATATACAACTATATGATAGTGTGAGTTACTGATTGTATAACAAGAATGGAATGATCATATGATAAGAATGTTTGTGTTTGTATGTGGTTATGTATCATAAATTTTTAAATTAAATTAATTAAAACAAAAAAACAGTTCCTTCCAACACAGTATCACTGTGGTACCTGGTCAGAAATATTCAGAGTTGGAGGGAAGAGAGGAAAAAGGGAAAGACACATTTACTGAGGGCTGTGGGCAGTGCCAGCTGCTTTACATAAACTATTATATTTAGTACAACAAATCTGTGAGGTGGTAATTTGATATATATACCCTTTATATCGATGAAGAAACTGAAAATTCCTTATCCAAGATCCTGTGAGTAAATGGAGTTTGGTCTCAAGGACTTGATTTGTCTCTGTCTCCAGATCCACACTTTTTTATAACCCACATATTCCCTCTTGACCTATAAAACTACAAAACCAAAAGCCAACCATTATGTTCTCATTTAAGAACTTAATGATAATGTTAACAGAATGGTTGGAAAAGCAACTTCAAATTTGCTTAACCACCACCCCAGGCTGCTGCAGAAATGGATCATGGGTATACCAAGACCCTGAACAGCCCCTCAGCCTCTGGGGTGGCCAGTGTACAGGCTAGCAGAGAGGAGTCCCTGGGCCACGGCTCTTCAGATGGTGACAGCTGCCATTTATGGCCCATTGTGCCATAAAAACGTCACTTCCTTGAGTATATGAGACATGTTGGAAAGCATATCCAGGCCCCTTCTCTATACATGCTATGTTGGGAGGAATATTGTAGACCTATTATGGAGCTTGAGCTTTCATAGGCAAATTGCCTGGATTAAGATCCAAATTCCACCACTTAATAGCTATACAAGCTTGCCTCTGTGTGCCTCAGTTTACTCATCTGTAAAATGGAAATTAAAATAGAACTTACCTCATGGGGCAGTTGTGAAAATAAGAAAAAAGGCATAGAGTTCTTGGTATATCTTCTAGTAGTACTCGCTCAACCACATTATTGGGCCAATGACTACAGCCACACTGGCTGCACATGCCACATCTTCAGGGCACCATTCACTTAGACTGTGCTGTGAATAGCACCCCCTGGAGGTGTGCGTACCTGGAGGTGAGTTTTGTTTTTAAATCTAGGAGTAGCCTTCACAGTCAAACTCCAATTTATTTCCCCATTCTCATTACCAGGCACTAGCTTTTCAATCTCTACTCCTCTAGCCAAATTGAATTTATCTTACACCCAAACACAACAGCAACATTTACCGCTTGTTGGGTTTTCTTATGCTTCTCCTTTCTGTCTAGAATATTCCCCCCTACTCTTGCTTCTCACCATACCTATTCATCCTTTAAGACCCAACCTAAAAGGCACTTCCTCTTCGAAGCTTTCTCTGGGGACTGAGCAGAGCCCAAATCAACATGATTTATTGTGGTTGGTGTAATTTATCCGTGTGACATCTCCTTCACTGAACTATATGTACCTTATGATCAGATGCAATCTCATTCCTCTTTGCATGAACTTGAGCTATTCACTCTGCTCTTCTTATGCCTGCCAAAATAGCATGCGTAGAAGGGGAGTTTGAGAAGGACTCGATATTGTCAAAGAAAGTTTGGCATACCAGGCAGACAGATCAAATTCACGATACAGAAAACGTCTGTGACCACATCTGAGTGTGGCTAAATTCCTTGAGTATTGTGCCAAACACACCAAAAAGCAACAGGAAGGGGAGCAGGGCCTCTGAAGATTCGTGGCTTTACATGCATCCCCTGGTACAAATAAGGCAGCAGACTGTTAGCAATTATCTAAGTAGGGCTTCATTTGATATGTGAGAGTAGAAACCAGGAAACGTGGCCCAGTTTTTCTCTTTTGAAATTCTTCCCGTTATTATATTTGAATCTCATGTCTCTATGCTTTGTTTCAACCTAACTATCAAAAGTCTCTCACTTCTATTATCTCTCTGACAGTTCTTCAATATACAGTATTAAAAACTCCCCAAGGACAAAGAATGCACTTTCATGTGATGTTTAGGAGCTTGCCACCCTTCGCCCTTCTTCATTTCTGAATCTCTTAGATGCATCATAAAACAAAGGAGAAAAGTACCAAAAAGCATTGCTTCTGTGCTAAATACCTAAACAGGGTTTTTCTCTTCTAGAGAAAACAATACAGACCCAGACTTCTCACAGTAGTCATGTAATTCATAACTAATCCCAATGTACTGCTGAACATATTTGCAGAAATGCCATCACATATATGTCATGTAATTTTCATGCACAGTAATTTTAAAAAATGGCATTCTATTTGTCAAAATTTTCTGTCCTTACCTGCTCACAGGACCAATGTGGGTAATTATAGGACCTGAATTTAATAGATACTGTTTCCCTTTGCTTGTCTTTGTGTTATGTGAGATATAATTCAGGAATACTTCTGTCTGGGTTATTTGAATGCTTCTCTTGGAAGCATCCATTCATCATTTAATGAATATTTATTGAGTATCTACTATGTCCTCTGCATAGTCATTGATTAAAGAATTCCTTCTTAGCCCTTGCATCAGGTTTCTCAATCTCAGCACTACTGATGTTTTGACGCAGGTAATTTTTTGTTGTGGAGGACTCTCCTGTGCATTGTATGAAGTTTAACAGCTTCCCTGGCCTCTAGCCCATGGATGCCAGGAGCAACTCTTTAGGTGTGACAGACAAAAATGTCTTCAGCTTTGACAAATGTTCCCTGGGGGGCAAATTATTCTTTATCCTCTTGCAGACATTATCTTGCTCATAACAAATATTTTTAAATGTGAATGCTTGCAGATCACTTTTTTTTTTTTTTTTTTTACAAGAGAGGATATGAAAGCACAGTGGATTATTCAGCCAGTGGTAGCCAGAAGGCAGAGCCCTGTGGTGCTTGGACTTTGGGCTACAGCACAGACCTGGGTTCACAACCAGCCCCTGTCACTCACTACTTTGGGCAAGTTTCTTAATCTCCCTACAATTTAGTTGCCTATTGTGCAAAAAGATGATGATGAAAATAACACCTCCCTACCTGGCATGTTGTACCTGTAAAACGAGGCAGTACCTGTGGAGCTAAGAGTATAGCTCTGGCACAGAGTGACTTTTCCATACCTGTTAACTCTCGTTAGTACATAAGTAGCCATATAAGATCCCCGTCCAGGTGACATTCTCCCTGGTACATGTAAGGGAGTAGTTCTGGCCAACCCTCCTTGTTGCCTATCCAATGTCTAATCCCTTCTCCCTGGTCCTTATTTACAGAACCCTGATTGTGTTTGGCATGGCAACAAACCTGGCTAAAATACTCACTCTTCATGTGCCCTTGTAGCTACCTGTGGCCATCTGACCCAGTACTAGCCAAAAGACTGAAAGGGAAAATGTCTAGGTGACACCTTTTTTAAACCTTTTACATTTTTATTTCATGGATATGAAAACATTTATATGGTTCCAGTCATAAGTATAAAGTGAGATATATTCACAGATGTTTCACCTCCATCTTTTTTTCCTACATTTTGTTCCCTCTTCTTAGAGATAACTACTTTAGTTTTTTGGTTTGGCTTTCCTTCCAAATTTATCCAAATGTATGTGTATCATATGGGTGGGTGTGTATGAGTATGTGTGTGTCTTTCCTTCCTTCCTTACATAAAAGGAGAAATACATTGTTATATTTCACAATAAAAAATTTTTAAAGGGCACACACACACACACACACACACACACACACACACACCCCATTCTCTTCCTTCTTCTTTTTATTTAATATTCTTGAACCTTGGAGATTGCTCCATAGTAGTATGTATAGTGCTTCCTCATTCCTTTTTACTCCATAGTATTTGATCATGTGGCTATATTATAGATTATCCACATAGTCACTTATTGATGAACATTTGAATTATTTCCAGCTTTTTATTATCATAAATGCCACAATGAGTAAGCTTACACATGAGTCATTTTATATTTATGCCATATACCATTTGGGTTAGATTCCCAGAAGTGGGATTTGTTGAGCTGAAGGGTAATAATACAATTACTTTTGTGGCATATTAAATTCTCTGCTATAGGAGCTGCACCATTTGCCTTTGGAGAGCTTTTGGTTTGCCCTTTGCTCTTTTCCTGTCTTCTTTCTTCCTGTGGAGAACACAGAAGTTGATTCTGGTACAACCGCCATCTCACAAGTGTGAGGATAAAAGCCACACTCTTAGGATGGCAGAGCGGGAAGCCAAGAGACCCAAGGTTCCCCAAAGCCACTCCAACCCACCACTCCAGCACTCCGTTACCTACCCCAGCTTCTTATTATGGGAGAAATATAAACCCCTTACCTGTTTAAGCCCTGGTTATTCAGGTTTCTATTACTTGTAAAGAAAAATGATCATAATAATTTAGATACTAAGTAAACTTAATTGAAATTATGTTAATTGAAAAGCTTGTGGCTTATTAGTGAGTTGGCACCTACTGCAAGCTGCGCTGTCCAGTACAGTAGCCAATAACCACATGTGGCTATTTAAATTTAAATTAAATAAAATTTAAAATTCAGTTCCTCATTACGCTAGCCTCATTTCAACTATTCAACAGCTACCTGTGTCTAGTGGTTTCCTTATTGGACAATGCAAACATAGAACAGTCCCTTCCTCACGGAAAGTTCTGTAAAGCTGATATACAATTCAAGGCAGCCCTGAGGGGTCACTCTGTAACTATTTAAAGAGCTGCCATTCTGATGACCTCCCATGATTTCTAAAATGTTACTGGAAACATAAGTCGATGTGAGATAAGGCTTATCTCTCAATCATTAAATCTAGCACTATTATACAAAATATGACCTGCCTCAGCTTCCTCCATTGTAGTAAAACCCAACCCCTGGAGTTTCAAAAGTGTAACCCTCCATAGATAACAAGTTCATCTTTTAGGAAAAAAGCAGGAATTTATAGAGAAAATCAGAAAACACAATCACCAGGGCATCTGTGAAGAAAGGATGAACTCATCAACCTAGCAGCAAACAGCCCAGTGACGTGAAAACTACAGAAGTGAACGCAGAGGGAAGTTCAGGAAGGAGAACCCACAGCACTCGAGAAAGGGCCTTCCCACCTCCACTTCAGTTTTGAAGGGAAAAGCAAGGCCTGAGATGCAGAAAACAAGGAGGACGTTTGCAAATTTCTGAAGCTTTGGGGGTTTTCACACAGTGTCGATGCCCATATTGTGTGATGAGATAAAGTGAAATCATCTGTCAGCCTGTCTGTTCACATAGCTAAGCTATTAATAGAAAATGTACCTCTTTCCCCATATAAAACACCATATGCCTCTTCTCTTACCTAATTAGGTGCTGGGTATGTGTATATTCTCGGGACCCAAAACGTTTTCTCAGGTCTGTGGCATGTAGAGTGGGGAGGTAATGCTGGGGGGCATGAGTGGCCATTTCCGGCCCTTCTGTTGAATATTCTTCAGGGATGTCAGGAGCAATAGGGAACAAGATTAATCAATAAATTAATAAATTTGAAATCAGGTTTGACTCCTGCCATCCATGACATTATGAGAAGGGAAAGGAAAGAAGGTTATCACCATCTTTTGAACTTCAAAGACACTATCGGTCACCTCTTTGGGCCCCCACCTGCTTATGCTGCCCTAGTTGCCTGGTCTGCCATTGTTATCACTACCTTGCAAGTGTCCTTAACTCCCTTGCTCCATTCTTCCTGGTCACCTCTCTGTAACCCAACTGTGCACCCGTTCCATGTCTGCACCAGAACATTGTGGGGGAACGCACTCAACTCTGTTGGCTGGTCTCATTTTGAATTCAAGTGTTCAAACAGCAAGTGGACATTTGACATTGGCCATCAATCATGATGTACTTCCCTACATTATTTTTTCTTTCATTTTCCCCACTCTCCAAAATGGTTATTTCACTTTTTCCTTTCTCCTCCTATACCCTTACCCCTTTTTATACCCTCAAGATTCAATGAGAAAATATGACCAATAAGAAAGAAGTCCCTTTATCCTCCCACCACAAAATGACCAGCCCACCACAATAAGAACAAGGGCCTTTAACTCTGTAGAGCTTAAAGTTATGCCAGGATATATCCCAGAGTATATTAAGCAGAAAATCAAAAAGTATTGGCAAGGTCCCTTGAGGAATGGGAGAAAGAATATGGAACTACTAAATTTTACCACTGGGTAAGCCCCAGCTACTATGTCAAACATTAGGGACACCAAATTAATAGGCCAAGCCCTTGATCTTGAGGCTTGCTCTTCTGAAGCGTACATATGTAGTGGAGAAGCTTAGCCTATCTATAGGTATGCCTAAGAGTTCCCTCTGGAGGACTTCTTTTGTTGCTTAGATGTGGCCTCTCTCTCTTTCTCTCTAAGCCCAACTCTGCAAGTGAAATCACTGTCCTTCCTTCTATGTGGGATATGACATCCAGGGGTGAAAGTCTCCCTGACAGCATGGGAGATGACTGCCAAGGATGAGCCCGGCCCTGGCACTGTGGCACAATGCCGTCCTGACCAAAAGGGGCAAAAGAAGTGTAACAAATAAGGTGTCAATGGCTGAGAGAGTTCAAGTAGAGTTGAGAAGCTACTCTGGAGGTCACTCTTATGCATTTTCAGTTAGACATTGCTTCCTATCATAGCTTGCCAAATCCCAACCAAAACCATTCCTGCCAACCCTAAAGAAATAAGATTCTACAAAGGTTCCATGCACTAGGGTGACCTTCCAGAAACCTAAAACCTCCAGATTGGTCCCTAGACCAGGTAAGTCCTGAAATGCAGCGGGACCAGCTTTTCCAGAGCATCAACTAGTTTCATCCCCCTATCCCATATTATCGACAGCCCCTTCCAACGTGAATAAGCTAGAATGGGCATAGCCCAAATACCCCCACAGAGTGAGAGAAAGATCAAAGTTGATGGTGGAGTTATACAGAGAAGGTAGGGTTTAACAAATGAGTATGAGTGCTGAATCATTATATCGATATTCCTTTTAGTCTCCAGTATCTGAAAGCAGCTAGAAGTAAAAATCTAAAATTCTGGAATTGTATCCCATACTCAACTCTGAAATCTGTTCTACAACTAATTGTTGTGATGTGCTTTGAAATGTATTGCTTTTTTTGTATATAGTTTATCACAAAAAAAGAAAAAAAATCAGGCATGCTTGTATGGACCCATTTATGTTTCTCTGTTCTGTTCCATTTATCTATGAGCATGTCTGTGGCAGGCAGGCTAATATATTGCCAGTTCTTGTAAATATGTTTTGCTACATGCCAGGGAGTAAAAGGGTTGCAGTTGGAATTAAGGTAGCTAACGAGCTGATGTTAAAATAAAGAGATTATTGTGGTTTATCTGGGTGGACCCAATGACCACAAGGGTTCTTAAAGACAAAAAGAGGCAGAAGTGTCAGAACTAGAGATGGCATTGTGAGGAAGAAATGACTGGTCACTGCTAGCTTTGAAGGTGGAAGGATGTCAGGGGCAAGGATAGTGGGCATGCTCTAAAAGCCAGAAAAGACAAGAAAATGAATTATACCTTAGAACCTCTTGGAAGGAATATGGTCTGGCTTAAACCTTAATTTAAACCCACTGAGACCAATTTGAGGCTACTAAGCACAAGAAGTGTAGGAAAACAAATGTGTTGTTTTAAAGCATTAAGTTGGTGGTAATTCCAGCATCAATTTGTAAAGAAACAAAATAAAAATAAGCGTCAGAACAATAAAAAATGATTTTTCATTTAACAGTTGAAACTATTGATAAACATTAATGAACCATTAAAATTAAAATAGTGAAAACACACACACAAAAATTACCAGCCTACACTTTACTCTCCATCTCCTCCTGTCTGCCCTCTGCCCCCATCAGACAACATCTAGCCATGCCCAAACATGCCCCACCACCTCCGATCTTGGACATAGTTCTGTGAACCTGCATCCCCACCTGCTCCTGCCCCATTCCTCTGCTCCCTTCATGTTCTAGTCACTCTCTCTCTTCACCTCAGTCCACCCTCAGGCTTTCCCCCTCACCTCTCCATTGAGACTATCTGTGTAAAAGTAACCAATGATTGATTTTATGTCATGTGAATTTCACCTCAATAAAAAACAAGCTGTGATCCAACAATACCATTGCTAGGTATCTATTCAGAGGACATGAGGGCAAGGACACAAAAGTTCGTTTGCACACCAATGTTTATAGCAGCCTTATTTATAATTGCCAAGAAATGGAAACAGCCCAAATGTCCATTAACAGATGAATGGCTAAACAAGCTATGGTATATACATACAATGGAATATTTCACAGCTGTAAGACAGAATAAAGTCATGAAGCATGTAACAACATGGATGGATCTTGAGGACATTATGCTGAGTGAAATTAACCAGAAACAAAAGGACAAATACTATGTGCTCTCCCTGCTATGAACTAACATTAATGAGTGAATTTGGAGAATTTCAGTTAAGAACACAGGTTATCAGGAGATAGAAATAGGGTAGAGATTGGGTAATTGGTGCTGAAGAGATACAGATTGTACAACAGGACTGACTAAAAATTCAGAAATGGATAGCACAATACTACCTGATTGTAGCACAATAATGTAAGTACACTGAATGACACTGAAATGTGAGAATTATAGAGGGAGAAGGACTGGGCACGTATGAAAACAGAAGGAAAGACAGACGATAAAGATGGTATAATTTAGGAATACCTAGAGTGTACAATGATGGTGATTAAGTGTACAAATTTAAAAATGTTTTTGCTTGAGGAAGAACAAAGGAATATCAGTATTATAGGGTGTTGAAAATAGATGGCCATTCATATTTTAAAACTTCAACTTCTGTGTGAGACTGAAGGGAGAAATGTTTATTTGGTGCAAAATTTATGTTTTGACTACTGCATTTCTAACTTAACTTCTATGGGCAGTTTAATTGAACACAATAAGTACATGGAACTTTGAATAGGGCATGAGATTCTGTTGGTTTGTCCAGGTTAATGGGTGCCCCAATAAATCCCAGAGTGATTTGAACGGTGAATAAAGAAGTACTTGTAAAGTTCCCTTGGGGGAATAGAGAGAAAGGGGGAAAAATTCAACTTCCCCACTTGGAGAATTCCTGATATTCTTGCAAGCAGTGGAGACAACCAGATCAAAAGTCAGAGCCCTCGATCTTGGGATTCACCTCTATGAAACTTATTCCTGCAAAGGGCAAAGGATATGCTAAGTCCACTTAAAATTAGAGAACCTCTTTTGTTGCTCAGATATGGCCTCTCTCTCTCTAAGCCGACATGGCAAGTGAAATCACTGCCCTCCCCTTCTATGCGGGAAATGACTCCCAGGTGTATAAACCTCCCTGGCAACATGAGACAGAAATCCTGGGATGAACTGGGACTCAGAATTAAGGGATAAAGAAAACGTTCTCAACCAAAAGGAGGAGGAGAGAAATGAGACAAAATAAACTCTCAGTGGCTGAGAGACTTCAAACAGTTGAGAGTTTATCCTGGAAGTTATTCTATACATTATATAGATATCCCTTTTTTAGTTTATGGTGTGTTAGAGTGGCTAGAGGGAAGTACCTGAAACTGTAGAGCTGTGTTCCAGTAGCCATATTTCTTGAAGATGATTGTATAATGATACACCTTTTACAATGTGATTGTGTGATTGTGAAAACCTTGTGTCTGATGCTCCTTTTATCTACGGTATGGACAGATGAGTAAAAATATGGATAAAAAATAAACAATAGGGGAACAAAGGTTAAAATAAATTTGAGTAGACTGAAATACTAGTGTGGTCGGTGAGAAGGAGGGGTAAGGGGTATGGTATGTATGAGTTTTTTCCTTTTTCTGTCTTTTGCTGGAGAGATGCAAATGTTCAAAAAAATGATCATGGTGATGAATACACAACTATGTGATGATATTGTGAGCCACTGACTGTACACCATGTATAGAATGTTTATTTGCCAGAATGTTTGTCTGTTTGCTAAGGTTTACAATAAAAATATTTAAAAAAATTTTTTTAAATGACAATGACAAAAAAAGTCATTGATGACTTTATGTCACCAAATCAAGTGATCACTGCAGACTTCTTGATAGACTACTTTTGGCTTCAATGACACAACCTTTTCCTGGTTTACCTCCTACCTCCCAAATAGCTCCATCTTGGTCTTTCTGTGTTTCCTCCTTTACCTGTGAAAATGTCTTCAGGACTCTTCTTGGCTTCCTTCATCTTGTTGAGTCACACTCTATCCCTAGGTGATGTCATAGTCATGTGGCTTAAAGTACCAATACATACCAGTTTGACCCAAATTTCCAAATCTGTGTATTTAGCCCTCACCTCTCCCTGGGTCTCCAGAATCTCGTACACTACTGTCTACCTGGTACTTCCACAGTAACAACTTTCTATCCCAAACCTGCCACTGCCCTTACTAATGGTATCTCTACCCACCCAGTTGCTTGAGTGGAACTAGTCATTTTTTAACCTTCTCTCTCCCACCTCTCACTGTTGACTCAGCAAGTCATGTCAAGTATTCATCTAAAACACACCCTACCTAAATTTGTCCATTTTTCTCCATCTCCATTCAACTCACCACCTTTCACTCTACCACTTACTTTCAAGGCTTCCTGTTCCCATTCTTGCCTACCAACCCCCCACAACAGCCATAGCTTAAAAAAAAAAAGGAAATTACATCATTTCACATCTCAGCTTAAACTCCTCCAATGATTTCCCACTGTACCCATAATGCAATCTAAGCTCCTTACATAATCTGAGTCATCTGCATTTCTCCAGTCTCACACTCCATCTCACTCATGCCCCAGCCACACTAGCTATCTTCTCTTCTTCTAATTCAATGTTTTCAATTAGGGTGATTTTATCCTTGGGCCATTTAACAATTTCTGGAGACATTTTGATTGTCAGTCTGGGGTAAGTATTACTTACCCAGATACTTACTAAGTATCATCTAGTGGGTAGAGGCCAGGGACGCTGCTAAACATCTGACAAGGATAGAACAGACCCCTAAGCAAAATATTATTTGGCCCAAATGTCAATAGTACCAATGGTGAGAAACCCTGCAAACTGCCAGAGATATGTGGACACCAATCTCTTCCACACATCAGGGCCTTTGCACAAGCTTTTTGCTTGGCCTGGAATGTTCTTTCTCTGCTCTCTGCATGGCTCACTCCTTCAAGTCATTCACATCCCATCTTAGATCTTATTATCCCAGAGGTGTCTCTGATCACCCATTCCGAAGTGGCATCTTCACCCTTGTCACTCTCTGTTATATTGTATTTTAATTTTCAAAATGTACTACCTGATACATTTTTTTGTATTATGTTTATTTATGAGCTCTCTTCTCTACTAAAATTTAAATGTATTAATAGCAGGAAAACTTACCCAACATGATTACCAGGACCTAATAGTGCTCGCTGCATAGTTGATGCTCAATAAATATTTGGTGAAGGAATGAATGATAATCCAATGGATTTATCTCGATTGCAGAGGTATGTATGACCTATGGACAATGTGTAAGCAATAGGTACTGCAGGATTTTCAAGCTGATTAAGACAGTCTCCACCCTCAAGCAGCTAATAATCTCATAAGAAGGATACCACTTAGGCAGAACAGGATACATGTTATATGTATAGCACAGTATAGCACAGTGTAGTTAAGGACTACGGTCGAGGTACTTAACAGTCCTAAGGCTGTCAGAAGGGTCAAAAGGCAGCATAGTATAGAGGTCAAGAATATAGACTCTGGAATCCAGACTAGATAGGTTAGAACTCCAGCTCAGCCACTTGGAGCTGTGTGTCCTTGAGCTAGCTAGCTTCTTAACTGCAACCTCTCTGTGCTTGGTTTCCTCATCTGTCACAAGGAGATGATACAAGAATCTTCTTAGTAGGCTTTCTGAGGCAATTAATGAGTTAAACACCTGTAAAGCACAAAGCATGAAAGACACTCTAAGTCTGGCCTCAAGGAAAGGATAGAGACAGAAATAATAGAGCCCTGGCTTTGGTGGTTGGTTAAATGTCCCTAGAAAAGATGGTGAAGCAATGTGACTGTGTGATTGTGAAAACCTTGTGTCTGATGCTCCTTTTACCTACCTTGTCAACAGACGAGTAGAACACATGGAATAAAAATAAATAACAGGGGGAACAAATGTTAAAATAAATTTAGTCTGAAATGCTAGTGACCAATGAAACGGAGGGGTAAGGGGTATAGTATGTATAAATTTTTTTTTGTTTTCATTTTATTTCTTTTTCTGAATACATGCAAATGTTCCAAGAAATGATCATGATGATGAATATGCAACTATGTGATGATATTATGAATTACTGATTATATATGTAGAACAGAATGATCAAAATAGGAATGTTTGCATTTGTTTGGGGTTTTTTGGTATTTAAAAAAATAAAATAAAATAATTAAAAAAAAAAAGATGGTGAAGGCCTCCTTGGTGGAAGAAGATGACTCTATATTGTACATCAAAGAAGATGCACCATGGCCTAGATGTAATGTTGCTTAGGAGTAGGGTTGGGCAAACACTCATTTTTTTTTCTGTCCACCCCATCAATGTAAAGAAAGTTGCTCTTTTGAAGGAAAGTATCTGCTGATCCTTCAACTGAAAACACAAGTGATCTGCTCACCAAATCACAACCTCATTTTCTTTCTATCTCATTATTTTTGTCCATTTTATGCTTTGATAAAAAGGCGCCATGATTTGAACTCATTTGGTACTACACTTCGTGCTGTAATACCATCACCATTGTGTATTGGTTCCCTCCAATAAGAAAGCCTACCCACTCGGCTTTAGACATGTATTATGTGAATCCAACGAGATAATACATGTGAAGGGCTTAAAGTGTGAGGTATATATAATATAGAGGGAAGATAATATTTTTATTACTATGACCCTTTTTAAAAAATCCCAGTCAAGGTTTTATTCAAATGTTATATGTATTTTAATGTAAATGACAGAAATAAAAGAACTTTTAGAAACTTTGTAACTATCTAGATATTCCAGAGAAGAGAAGGTAGGACTGGGGCTAAGAGGGCTAGGTTCTGGGGACCCACGCAGAACTAGCCACACAAAGTTCCTACAGCAGATCAGGGGATCACAGACCCTGCTCGTATGATATACCACATTAGTTACATCTGTGCCTACACTTTTTTTTTGGGGGGGGGGGGAGCAGCATGGTCTGGGAATCGAACGCAGGTCTCCCACATGGAGGTGAGCATTCTACCACTGAACCACCCATGCGCCCTGTGTCTACCCTTTTAAATGGCAAAGCCAGACACAGGATCCACCCCCAAAAGGAAATGCAAACAAAATAACCTCTCTTTATTTCTTGAGGGGAAAAAACTGATTTCCTTTTACTGTTTAGTCTAATAAGCAGGAATCTAGGAACCTCTGGCTCCATCCTATGCATTGTGATACAGAGCAAATTTTGCAGGACTTTCAAGCCATCAAAGGACTAAAATAATCTCAGAGAGGCAAGCTTGGGGAAAGGCATTACTGAGAATTACCTGTGGACACTAAAAGATAGATCAAACCGTATTTTTTTAACCTCACCCTCACCACTGCCTTTTCTTTCTCCCTGACCAAGACTGACGGTCTCGCAAAAGAATGACTAAAAAGGTATCAAATTAGTTGAGCGACTCTGTCCCAAGCACTGAGCGTTCCCTGCCTTCTCTCCCGGGGAGCCTGGTGATCGCAGAACTGAGGCAAAGGCAGGTTTTCTGCCTGAGATAAAGCTACTACTCTCGCTTCTGTGGGATTTAGCCCCCTTCATATTTTTAATTTGATTTATGCCCGGCAGATGCCCCAGGGAGAGAGTCCCTAAAGGGAAACGTCAGCGTCAGCATGGCTGAGAGCAGAGACCAAAGCCAGGCTCTGAATGCAGTAAGCACCCACCAATGAGAGAAGGGTGAAGCAACTGCTGGGAAACACTGGATTTGGGACCTAGAGTGGAATCAAGCTTAAAGGAGGCCAAAGCTTCTGATATCTAGTCCCAAACAAGGTAAGAGTCAAAGGAAAAAAAGAAAGAAGGTCCCTATTCTATTTCCCAAGCTCCGTGGGATTTGGGAAAACGGAAGCCAGAAAAAATGGGGGGGTGAGTGTGGTGTTTCAGAAAGTTCCCAGAAGAGATGGGGGAGGTACAGAAATGTTGAGTTTAAAAAAAAAAAAAAAAAAAAGAGTCAGGAGGGACAAAAGAGAGAAAATGGGATGGAACTGGTGAGGTAGGACTGAAAAGAAAGTGTGGGGGAGGGGAAAGAGGTTGAGAAAGCAGAAAACAAATGCTGGGGCTACAGCAATGAGGCTCTGCTGGCAGGAGGGGAGAAGGCTGGCTGTGTGCTTGGCTGGCTGCAGCCCAAAAAAACTTTAACTCAAAGGAGTTGTTTGAGTTTAATACTCCCCCAGGACAGTGGAAGAGGGAAAAAGGAAGGGGAAAAAAGTCAAAAGTCTCAAGAGGAAGGAGCTTTTTGTTTTAAAGGACTACCTCTTGGGCCTGTCCCTAATTTTCTGGGTTTTGTTCCTAGTTTAAAAGGAGAAGTTTTATGTCACCCGTGAGAGTCTGCATTTTTGTGGGATTCAAATATTCCTTAATTAGGTGTTGTCTCTTTACAGAAAGAAAAGACGCCTTTTATTTCATTTTACTTTGCCATTTTAATTTACTCCCTTTCGTGTTTAATAACTAGGTAGGGAAATGTTAAACAGCTGCTGTAAAATATTACAAACCCTGCTCCCTGGGAATGTTGAGAAGAAACTTTCCAACGCTATCTCCCATCCCAGAGAGGAGCGCCTGGAAGGGGGCCCACGTATCACAGTCTTAGCAAGCCAAGGTTTGGGGGAGAAGCCATGTGCTCTTTTCCACTGTACCACCTTCTCCCACCACCACCCATCCACCTACCGCACCTCTTTTCAGTTGATGTTGGGGTAGAGGGTGAGGCTGGAAGTTGGAGACAGACTGGGGAGGGAGGGTTTCAGGAAACATGCATCCACCTCCTCAAGAAACTATTCCAAGGAGGGGTGAACTACTTTATTCAGAACTAGAAAATTTGTCCCTGTGAGGCCTCAGGAAATAAGGGAAATTGCAACAAAAAAGCAAAGCGGCCAGGAAACTGGCTTTCATATTGGGTACTGACTACCCACAGTGGAAGGGAGCTGATTCTTCTATTGATAAAACTGTGTGTGTGTGTGTGTGTGTGTGTGTGTGTGTGTCTGACTACCCACAGTGGAAGGGAGCTGATTCTTCTATTGATAAAACTGGGTGTGTGTGTGGGGGTGTGTGTGTGTGTGTGTGTGTGTGTGTGACATACTCCCTATCTAACCTGTGGTTGGTCAGCACAGGGTCAGTCTGTAAATCCAGAAGTTTCCCAAGAGATTGGGAAGTTTGCAGAGCAGCCCAGGGCACTAGTTTCCATCCACTGAGCTGTGTATGATCCTTATGCACTCATTTTGCTGGCAAAAGGGCCTGTCATAAAATGTAATACTGACTATAAAACAAATCAGCGCTTTGAAACGACTTGCTTCAGATGTTTTAATAAATCCCTAATGGCTCAGGCACTGCCTGCTATTGATAATATTAATGTGTTAATAGTTCCTCCGAAGCAGGAATACTGGGTAGGGCTGGACACACACACACACATACACACAAGCACATGCGAACATTTGCAGATGACCAGGGAAAGATAGGAATGCAATAGAACTGGAGACGGCGGTCTTGGCTCACCCTTGAATTCCAGTTGCACTTTGCTGACCTCCAAAAGCCAGATCCAAGTGAAAAATCTGATATTTCAAATTCTTGGCAGGAGCTCCCCTTTAGTTTAAAGGGGCTCATTCACGCTGGTTCATAAAAAAGTATATTATATAGGTACATATAATATATATATATACATACTCACATTAAAGTATGTGAGCAATGGATATTAGGCTTCCTTGCAACTTTCCGTGTCCTCTCCTACCTGTGCTCTCTGTGCACAGGACCTACACTGGAAAACACTTGTTCCCAGCTCTGCCCAGAGGGCCTCAGAGCTCCCAGCTCCAAGCCAGCAGGACTTCCTTTGTCCTTACAGAAATAAGTTTATATCTACAATTCCTCAGACACCCATGTGCCTGGGGAAACCTTCCCATTCAAACCCAGTTCCAATCTCAAAAAGAAACTTTAGGAACTAAGAATAACATTTTTCATGGTATAATTTCTCTGCTTTCTTCCCAACAGGCATCATTAAGACTGGAGGAGTCTCAGAAAATAACACTCCAATCTCCTTGCCAGTGGTCAAAGGTACTAAAGTTCTTTCAAGGCACATTTCTGTCTCTGGACCACCCCAGCCCTTTGATTTATAAGGTGGATATAAATGGTCTTGAGGACCAAAGGCTAAAATTAATAGGGGTGGACATGGGGAAAAGAGGTGGAGAGGAGGGGTGGCCTGGCTTGACTGTTGTGCTTTTCCATGGATTGCTGCTTCTCTCCGGTCTCCTTCCTCCCTGAGAACTTACCTAGGAACACTTTATGATTTTTCCACTCAAAAGAATAAGCAGACCTTCTCCTGGTAGCTGCCAGCATGACTAGGTCTGAGGGCAGAGGGAGGTAGCCCAGGCTGAGGCCAGTGCCTACCCAAGTTTCTCTTAGTAACACAACAGACACTTGACCGGGGCCATAGGTTTTCCTAACTTTTGCTCGGTTTGGGTCAGTTTATTTAAGAAATGGCCAGAGCAGTCAAACCCTTGCCCTCTCCCATAAAAGGAGATAAATACAGGCATAGCCTCTTTCATTCCAAGTTTCCCAGGGCCCGCCCTTAAATTTCCCTTAGGCATCATTACCCAAAACTAGACTGTCAACAACTCATGAGTTTCATCACGCAGGCTTTTGCCCAGTCTAGAATATGTCAGTGCTAGACCCTCTTCTTTTCCCTGGCAGCTCAGGAGGATGAACCTGCAGCTGGATGTTAAGAGGAGCCTTCCCATAGAGTTGAGGATGGTCTGAGCCTGGAGGCCATCAGAGTTCAGACTGAGGGGCCCAATGACAAGGACCCCAGTCAAAGAACAACTGGAAGGGCCCAGCACATACTGTGAGGGGAGTCCCACTGAAAAGAGGTGGGGGGGGGAGCACCACCAGTGGGGGGAGCCTCAGGTGGGACTGCCAGGGACATGCAGCCCAATCAAAGGCAGAACCAGAACAGTCTGAGATGTGAGCCAGTTAATGGGTTTTAAATTGTTAGGGTTTGCGGGAAGGGGTGGGGGGGGGGGATGCACAATCTGAGTATCACTAAGAAAACTTTGCGATCAGCACCCAGATTTTCTAAATCAACTACTTCACCAAAATCCTTCATAAAATGCCAGCTCAAAAATGCTGTCCCGACTTCCCTTCCTTTCTCAATTAGTACTGTTTTATTAAACGACATAGAGAGTGGGAAGCAAGGGGAGTGGAGAGAGAAATCGGGGTGGATCACATTTTTATTTTATGTTAAAAGAAATCTTTCTTTAGTTTTGCTTCTTTCAAGATTGACCTAAAGTTGGTTAGGTCCAGGATATGTAGAGCCCAGATAATATAGTTGCAAGGCTAGATTTAGATGTGCTATAATTCTCTATATATAGACTTGTCTGATCAAGTACACATTTAACATGCACAGGTATTCTGTACACCTGAGCAGAAACATGTGCAACAGACTAAGGAGTGTTTGTTGTTTACACTGTCTGGGTCCCAGATATCTTCAAGAAAGTAGTATTTTGCTTTATGTACACACATTTGCTTTTTCTGGTAATTCTTCTGGAAACCCAATCATTTTAACTAGTTCAGGAGTTGTGGGTGTGGGAAGAACTATGCAAAGTGCTTTGCTTTTTGTAATTTAAAGGACACTTCTCCCAGGATGACAGGCTCATAGGGTGGTCCTTCCTGGTTCCATTTCCTGCTTTTCCGGCTGACCCAAATTCTCAAACCATCCTGGGTGGGTCAGCAGCAGTCAGATTTCTGCAATTCGGGGGGTCAGAGGAGGGCCTATGTTGAAACAGGATCCATGCTGCTCCCTGCCACTCTCTCATCCTTGCACCCAGCAGGCCCCAGATGCAAAAGAATGGGGCAGAGGGTCAAGTGACCTGTGTGTCTACTTTGTGAAAAAGGGGATGGAAAGCAGTACCGAATGAGCAGAGGATGGTGAGACCTGAGGAAAGGAGGAAACAGGGAGAGGAATGAGAGATGGAAGAAGCTGGAGGCAGACCATCCCCTCCTGGGAGCCCAAAGCCCTGTCATGGGTATTGGGCTCCCCAGCCTGGAGCCTCAGAAAAGTTCACATCAGGGTCCCTAGCCAGCAAGGCTACCAGTCCCAGGAGCACAACCAGTCTACCGGACCAGGAGGCCTTGGGACCATACCTCAACCCTTTCCCTTCTGACTCCCACCCCAGGACAGACACTCTCCATGCACTCACCCACTGATGCTTCAAGATCTCAAGTGTCGTCTTTTGGCCCATTCCAATACAAACTCTACAAACACTGATTCAGAATTATCAAAATCACAGGTGACAGAATCACCAACAAGGCAAAAATCACCTTGACGCATTCAGTGCCCCCAAATATTATCTCAAACCAGGCCTGGCCATAAAAACCAGTTGAGAAATTCAAGACCCTGTTCGCAAAAACTCACATGTACACAGGGCCTATCTAAAAGATCTCAAGAGTTCCCTAGCACCAACCACTGTTTCTTCCAGAAGCCAACATCAGCCTTTTCCTAACCTCACACTTGTGCACACAGCACTTTCAGGCCCACCCTGAGCCTAAAAGAATCTGAGCCAGATCATCAGTGACCCCTCACCTCCCCGTGCGCCCTCCCCCTGGCCCTCTCCCCTAGCCCTCTCCCCTAGCCCCTCCATTTCCTGAGCTTAGATCGCCCTTAGAAGCTGAGCGTTTCCTGTGCTGGAGGGATTTCGCTAACTTGGGGGCGGAAATCGGGTGTGTGGGAAGGAGCTAGGGGCGCGTCGCCCACGTCTTTAGTACGCAGAGCCGAGACTCCCGCTATCCGCACCGTATTTGGCCGGCGCTGTAGCGTGTGGGGAAAGATTATTACACTTTAAAAGAATCACGACTCCTCGCGGAGCCATTACTCGAGTCGTTCCGCACGCGCAGGTTCTGTCCCAGCTTTCAGCAACTCCTCCCACCCCCTTCGCCGCTAACCACTTGCTTGTAATTTGTAGGCCGCCACGGAGCTGCGCGCGGGACCGCAACCTCCACATTAAAGCGTTTCTGCAGTCCGGACACCCAGCCAGCTGCCTCCGCGCCCGCAAGGCCGGCACCGCCTGCTCCCCTCTCCCCGTCCAGCTGCTTGGCAGCTGAAATGTTATTTCACGCACATCCTACGCAGACACACACGCATACGGACACACGCATTCCCTTTTCCAACACCGCCCGCACACACGCACGAGCCTGAACATTTTCCTTTTGTGCTCGCCTTTCCCGACGTGCTTTCCAGCTCTTTTTCCCCACGTTTCCTACTCTTTTGGTTCCTTTATCTACCCTTCCTTCGTCCCTTTCCTTCTGGATCTCCTGGCCTTTCTCATTTGCTTCCGGCCTCTCTCCCCTCAGAGCGACCCCTCGGCCCAGAGCCGGGGCGGAGAGGAGGCCGCCGAGAAGCGCCCCGAGCGCCAGAGCAGAGGGCCGCGCTCTGGGGGAAACTGGGACCGCAGGGCTGGCCTCCGGCCTGCGCCCTGTTTGTTTTCCCTTCGCCCCCTGAATGCTAGATTAAGACGTAAAGATTACTCCGGCCGAATAATGCCGGGAGTCAACACTCGAGCAAACAAAAGTGCTTGTAGAACTCCGCCAATCCTGCTGGGACCCGGGCCCCGGGCTTGGGGAGAGAACGCGCTCCTCACTGCTAATTACAAATAAATGATGATGTGTTCACTAAGTAATTGATTTAATGAAGTTCCTATGAAACTATTAAACCCGGATGGAGGTCAGGCTGGAGGCGCCCCAGAGTGCCCATTGTGGGCTGTTTAACTCCACCAGGCTCCTCGGAAAGACATCGGGGCTAATAGGTGAAGTCACAATTGCCCGCGCTGACTTCTAAGAGCGCCCTGCCGGCCGCGGGCACCCTCGCGCCCTCCTTCTTCTCGCGCCCTCGTTCCCCGCCGCCCGTACCCCGCGCCGGCCAGCTTACCCACGCCACTCCCTGCCCCGCCGCCAGCTCCCGAGGGCCTCTCCAAAGGGATCCCGGGTCTCGTTAAAAGCGGGAAGTTGAGCACTGAACTTGTGCGCACCACCAGCAGTCGGCGGCTTCCACCGCCGCCCACCCCCTCCCTCCTCACCCCACCCCCGCCACTTCGTGCACGAACTTAAGCCAGTGTGCCACGCAGGGTGCTTGCGCGCTCTTGGCAAGGTGCCTGGAGCCCGAACGAGTGTGTCCCCAGTGCACTGGCTGGGCGGGGTGTGTGTGTGAGAGAGTTGTGCATGTGTATGCTTGTGTGTGTATGCGTGTGCGTTCGCGCGCGCGTTTGTGGCCAAAAGGCCATCGTTTCTTCAGCCATTCTCTGTCTTGGGCCCTGCTGGTGTAAAAAGTAGAGGAAGAAAAAGCAAGAACAGAGTAGTAAGAGCAGGAACGAGTGAAAAGATGCAAGAAAGATCATCGAGCTCGGTGGTTAGGCCAGCAAGCCACAGACCCTTGGTTTTGCGGAAGACGGGCTGAGGGAGGAAGCCAATTTAGGTTGTTTTTGGCGCAGCCCTCTTTCACCCTCCCCACCGCCCACCTCTGTCCGCGACCTGACCCGGGCCCTTGAGGAACGCCTCCAGCTCACGAGGGGCAGAGGGTATCGGCTTCAGGTCCGCGTTTTGGGGCTCCCAGATCCATGCCCACCCGTGCGTAGAGCTCAGACCCTGAAGAAGACTTCTTCTCCTGCAGCATCCCTCTCGGTGGAAATTGTGGCCACCCCTTATCCAAGAGGCCTGAGGAAACACAACCCAAGATGGAGGAAGAACCAGACATTACAAATGGATCTAGAGTTAAAGGTTCTAAAGTCCTGTATCTGGCAGCTGCTCAGGAATGGTCCCTCAAACACCAGGAAGACCCCAGAAAGAGCATTTGGTTGCTCTTCCCCTGCATCCAAAGGGCCTTGTGGTTAAAAAAAAAAAAAAGAAAAGAAAAGACCCATATCCAGCTGGAACTCAACACTAGGAGAGTGGGGCCTCTGGCTGCAGAAATCAATCTGCCAGGGTGCCCTACATCTCTCTCCAGCCAGGTCTTGTCTTTCCTCATCAAGAATTGATAGTTAAGGAAGAGTTTCTTAAAGCATGCATTTCATTTATGCCACAGCTAGTTGGCAGTAAACTTCCTTCCTTTTCCCCCCCCTTAATAGGAGTTACCAGCTGCTGAAATCAATTTCCATTTGATTTTGAATCAAATCCTTGGAATTGAGGGATGGGGGGTGGGGGATGGTGGGTTTGGTTTGGTCTTTGGTGACCTTCAGCAGAGCTCTGCTCCTCAGCCTCTCACTCCTCAGAGGACTATTGACAAAAACTCCTTCCTGAGTCTTGCTTGAGGTCTCAGTTTCACAATCTGTAAAATTGGAACGAGAGATCCTCGGCTGAGGTCCTCTGAGCTTTATGTCTGTGATCTGGGAAGGGAAGGAAGAGGAATCAGTAAAGGTGCCTGTTTGTACCATGCTTTTGTCTTTCTTTGTAGAAGCGAGTCCTTTTGTAAAATAATGTCCCCAGACTGCCTAATGGATTTTTTGCAGAGCTAGGGTTTTAATTTTCGCCGTGCAGGATCGATCGGGAGAGGGAGAGTGTTCAAGCCCAACCAGTCCCGCGTGGCCCTTGTTCGCTAAACGCGCACTCCGAAATGTGCCAACAGTGGTGCACGCTGGCGCGCTCTCCTCCCCGGCCCAGGGCAGCTGTTCTCATTTTGTTCCCGTCTCCTCTCCCTTCCCCTCCCCCCCCTCCTTCCGTCCCTCCTATCCTCCCTCCTTTTCTCTCCCTTCCCCCTCCCTTCCCCTCCCCTCCTTTCTCCTCCCCTCTTTCCCTTACCCTCACCCTCAGCCCTCCTATTCCTTTAACGCCTGCTCATGACTGCGTCCCTGCTGTCCTTAATATAGGATGGGCTCTTCTCCTCAGCCTCCAAATGAGAAGTGACATTTGCACTCGTCTCAGCCAACGCGTGAGCAGAGCACGGGGACATAGGCCCATTGAACAAGCGCGGCCGAGGGGCCGGCTTGGCGGCACCCGAAACTGCCTTAATTAATACCATCTTAAATAGTCCAGCAGCCACCGAAGACAAAGTTGAAGAAAGACTTTAAGGCTGAGTGCCCCTCGACAAGCTCTTTTTCCCCCGTGTCATTCAATATTTAATGCGCCCGCTTGTAATGCTACTACTGGTGTTCCTTTCTCAGCAAGGACATTATTTTTTCACGGTGCCCATAGCCAGGGAAAGCCCTTTAGGCAAAGAAAATCAAAATGTTTGTTGTTTTGGATGACTTATAACTCTTGTTTAACACAAGCACTTTCAGGAAAGTATAACAGGCGCAGCCTCCAAAGCAAACAACACAATCCTTGTGACAGAGTCGGACACAAAAAGCACATTGTCTTGCGGGCTACCTCTTTTCTCTGGTGCTAGATGGGGGCCTGTCTCCGAGTGAACACCACGATGCCATTTCACTTTTGAACTATTGTTTTTGAGTTATGCCATGTGGTCAAAAGGAGCGAGAAGGGGGTTGTTTCCAAGCTCATAAGACAAACGAGTTGCCTTTTCATTGAAATCCCCCCGCGATCCTTGAAAACGGAGTTTAAATGTCACCTCCGCCTTTCTAATGGGCACAGGGCTGGAAGCGACCCTTCAAAGCGCCTTGGTGATAAACGACCCTTATTAAATATGGCCCGGACTTCTGGGAAAGTCCCGCGCCCGGACAGCCCGCGCGGAAGAGCGCCCCTCGCTGGGGAGCACTGGAGAAACCGAAGCCACCCCAACAATTGAGGGAGGCGGAGTCCCCAGCCCCTGCTTGGGAGTGGGGGAGGCTTGGTGGGAGTGGGGAACCCGAGTGAGGGGGGCCAGTTGTAATACAACTTCTTAACTGCCGCCCCCAGCACGCCCGTGCGCCCCCATCCCCAGAGACTTGGAGTGAAAGGTTGGTGCGTTTCCCCCATGACTTCTTTTTGTCCGTTGCAGAGTGGCGTCTGCAAGTCTGAGCTGCAAAGTTACTGATTTGCAGGCTGCATGTTAAGGCAGCCCATGTAAGTAATTTCTCCGGGCACCCCAGCAAAGGAGAACAAATCGCTGACAAAGGCGAGCGCTTTCGATTCAGCGGCGTCGTTAAGGCAACCCCAAAGTATTCCTTCTATAATAAGTTCCACTTCAAAGGGTTTCTCATTCAGCAGTGACTGCTTCGCACTTTTATTAAGTCCGGGCTTTTTCACTCGGAGGAATCATCTGTTTGGTTATTTTTCATCGTGTTTATTTTTCACCATTCACACAGTACTTGTATTAAATAAACAAAGAACAATCGCTCTGCAAATAAAAGTACTTAGGTGGGGAGAGAAGGAAGAGGAACTGGGACTCTGGCGCCCCTGCGCCTCTCCCCTCCTTCTATCAACCCCCCACCCCCACTCAGCTTTCTCTCTTCCTCTCCATTCTTTCTCTCTCCTTTCTCTCGAGCAAGGAGGTTCTATAGGGGAATCTTAGTATAAAATGGGCGGAAATATATATATTTCTGAATATATACATATCTATCTGATGAGGTGAACATTGACTGAACTAACATGACATGAAAGTAAAGGTCATTGCAACTGTATCTTAATAGAGTGTCTAGAATTGGGATCGACATTGTGCCAAGGGCTCGCCTGGCCCTGCCCATTGCCATAGCAATACTGGTGCTCGGTGTGGATGTACCAGAAAAGCAGTAGTTTGAATTTCAAAGAACATGCCTTTGAACTTCTCCCTGCCTGATTAGGCACATGTGTTGTGTGTGAATGTGGGCTCTGGAGTGTTTGTGGGTGTGGAAGGGTATACAAGTTTGTGTTTTTGTTCACCAAGGAAAAGTGTGCTGGGAACCCTAGGATGGTGTCACTGTGGGGCTCCTTTGCCATCCACCAAAACTTGGAGGGCAAGTTTCTTTGGCCCTATGTCTTTACTTGGTAGATTACAGGTGGATGGGCAAGCAGGTAATGATGTGACAAGATATAAGTAGCAATGTGTCTGGGTTGTTTTGTTTTCCTTGTGTTTGGTCTTCCTTTCCTCTGACATACGGTGCTCACTTGAGATAAACCAAGCATTGTATTTCCTAATCAAAATGGAAGAGAAAATACTTTTGGCCAACATCTCTTGTCCCATTTCACGGATAGATAAAACCACAATGATCTCCAAGGGCACCCACAAATTAAAGACATAAATGATGAGACTGTGATACAAATAGAACAACTGCAGATAGTTGGGCCTGGCTTTCAAGGGGTTGGGGCCCCATTTTTCCTAGTCCCCATGGCTAACATGCTTGTGTGACCATCACCAACTCCTTAAGAGAATATAATTCCCACCCTCAAGCCCTTTCTGAATTATTTGGATTTTATGACCATTAGCCGTACCAAAGACCATCCTGTATGGGAAAAAATATATACATAAACTACAACTAATCATGTGTTTGAAAACTCTCCTAGCCTGGGAGACAAAGGTAGATGATTTAAAGTGTTCGCAAGGGCCACATTTTGCCTACGAAAGATGAAGTCTTTGATGATAGCCAACTTAGTGTCAATAAGTGGCTTTCTTTGAGACATATTCAGATGGGAACGTCTTGCTTGCCAATTGCCATAGAAATCTTAACACACCATGAAGATTGTCCAAGCGCCAAGCCTTCCGTTCTGGACTAAATTACTTTGAAGTGGCGCAGGACGAGCAGTGGTCAATTTTAACTCTATAGACTGGACAGAGAACGCTGGGAGTGGGAGATTGTGCGTTTTAAAGCAGAAAATAAGAAGGGGAAACTTGTTTTATACACTCTATACAAGGTTCTGCTCATTGTCAGATATCTTTTATCTTTTATATTTCCCATGAATGATTCATGTCTTGGTGGCTTTGTGTCACCCTTCCTTTGACAAGAAACTTCATTAGAGAGCTATAAGTTTTCCCATTGATTGAAGCCCTCATTTATGACTGTTTTTCTCCTTCGTGTGCTGGTTATTGTCATCTCGCTTAAAATAACTCTTTGCAACCTGTTTCACCTTTCCTACATTTAACAAACCTGACTTTTAAAAACCACTATAACCTTTTGGAGAAACTCTTAGTGGCATTACTACTGATTGTTTTAATTATATGCCTTTTATCAGTTTTTAATTTGCTAACATAAAAACAAGCAAATGTCTAGGCTTGTTAAAGTGGATAGTCAATTACATTAGTTTAAGCCACTTGTAATTGTTGCTATTTAAGAACCTAATTTCTCCTTAATATCTGCCCTATAATGCTGAACTAAGTTACTTATAACTACTCAACTCCCAAATAAACAACAAATATTTTGATCTTCCATTACCTAATATAAGAGGAATTTGATGTCCACTACTCAACTTCACCAACTATGTATTAAACTCAATATCCATCTTGTTCCTGAACAATTTTGCTTTCACCTTCTTTGTTGTTTCTGCCTGTCTTTCCTCATTCTTTGTTTCTTTTTTTTAGAGGCTAGACACCCCCCACCCCAAAAAAGTTAAAATTCACTTTCAGGCTTTTCATTGATTAGAATCACTAAAGATACTAATGTTAACTGCTATTTATCTAAACAAATGAATGCAGTAACCCCTAAGATTTATATTAGTGTACATGAAACCTTCAGGGATTAGTCTTCATAAAATATATTGTATTTACTAGATTAAAATGTAAATTAAACCAAGGTGTAAAAATATGTTCTTGCTTAGGGAGAGGCTAAGAAATCAAGAGATCAAAGAAGGAGAACCTAAATATTTACTACATCAGTAACTTACTGTTTCTAAGAGAATGGCAGGGATATGCCATTATGTAAAACAGAAGCAATACATAGGAAGAATACCTTTATTACATTTTTGCTTCATAATCACTCTTTCTTTCTATTGGAGATACACATTTTAAGATTTTATTTTAGGTGTATCAAGAACCAATAAATCTGCGGCAAAGAGTCAACCTATACATGAAAATACATAAAATACATATTCTTTTGTTTCATAATAAATAAACCTGTAGCATAATAAAGTATAGTGCAAACTACCATTGAAAAAGTTGTATAAATAAAACAACTCATTATAAATCAGGAATAATTTGTTCTAATAAGTTTACGACACATAAATTATCCCCCCAAAGTTTATACCTTATTTTGTCTATTTGAAAGGGCTTTGAACGTGAATATGCAAATCAAATAAACTTTTTAAATGTAGAATTATTTTATATTCAAGTTTTATAGTATTTTTCTTTATAAAGGAGGGTCTGCGTGTTTCATATTCACCATAACAATCTGAAGACAACATTAAAAGGCTTTCAAAGTGACAGCACCATGCACTGTACTAGTAATATATCTATAAACTATATATAATCTCATCAACACAATGCAAAAAAGACATGCAGGAAGAGTCTTGGTTTTTCACATTACGCTGTTCATTCAAGTAAGCTTAAAAATATATTTTTTCCATTTTCCTTCTTTTTTTAAATAAACCATGAATCATAAATGACAACCTTTCACCAAAATGGATTATAATTCTTTGGTGTGCTTTGTACTCTTCCAGGCAAAAAAAAAGGATGATGTCTGAAAATAAATTAATTCAACTGTACAAATAATAGTGTTCACATACAAGTTATTAACAATGACAAGACTACATCAACCACTCACAGAACACAAAACAAATTTCTACAAACCCTGGGGAGGGGGTGTCTTCAGGGTCTCTGAGGATTATTTAGTGCTCTTAGTATATTTGTATGTTTATGATGGACTATACTTTGCCCATGAGATGTGTTGTAACAACCAAATATAAATTGACTAAGAGTTATTGTCCTAGGTCCTTGACCTTTTTTATACTAGCTTGACAGCCCTGGCAAAGGTCACACATTCATCACTGTTTTTTAGTAACTATAAACCTTTTTAAAAAATTTAATATGTATAGCAATTCCCTCCCTTCTTTCAATGTAAATCATACATTTCATACACTGTCATTTTCAAATGGAATAGAGTTCTGTGTTCAGTGCTCAGGTGGAAAAATGCATTAAAATGCAGTTCAGGTATTGAAAAATACAGACTTTTAAAAGGTTGGTAGAATAGTATAAAAGAGGGGTTGGCTTGTTTTAAAAACAACAGCTTTCAGAAAAAATAGGCATGATGCTAACATCACACTTCCTCAGACTTGACTGTCAATTTTGGCATCCCAAAGAACTTATGATCTAAAACATCTCTTTATTACACAAGAAGTCTGGCACAGTAAAGAGGCAGCATCCAAGATTTCAGATTTTTTTTTAAAAAGCCATAGAGGGAAAAGAAAGCACTTGAATTTCTTCCATTTTATAAAATATCAGTTTCACAGTTTCTATTGCAGCAGCTTTTTTGGTCTCCACTTTTGCTTGAATAATCACAGTAGCACAATGTATGGAGATATATAAAGATTGCTGCATCTTTTTTTTTTAACCTTATAAGTAGGATACTGAAGAAATAATCCTGTATAAAAATACTGTGTAAAGATGAGATCAGTGATAAAAGAGTAAAAATTAAAAATTACAAGTACTAGAACTTAAAGGGTTTTTACAAATATTTTTGGACATGGGTACAGTCCAAGATCTGTTGGCAATGCAGCAAGTATGTGGTTTACAATCAAGAGGCCTTTGCAGAATTAGGGCCCAACGAGGAGGCTCAAAAGCAGCTGACATTATGGTGTTATGGTTTCAAAGGCATTAGATTAGACAGGCACTCCAGGAAATGCAGAGGGCCCTGTTGCTGTGTTAAGTTCTGACTTATGCTCTTTCTCTCCCCCTTTAAAAAAAAAATACATATACATATATATGTATATATACATATATATACATATATACATTGCATCGGGAGCGTGTATCCTGGATAACTAAACACTCTACTTATTTTCCTTGGTAGTTTGCCCTCAGCCCTGTCCCCCAGCAATGTACAAGTCCAGCTTGGTTGGGTTTTTGTTTGTATTTTAAGGGAAAAAAAAAAGTCCAAATATCTTAATTAAATTAATTAAATGTACAAACACCATAGGGTTTCATACTGAATAAATAGGGCTAATTAGACCTGGTGGCAAGCCTGAGTCATGGGTTTGTCTCAGACTCAGCATTGTCTCAGGTCAGGATATGGTCCAAGGATTCCCGTTTATTGTTTTACTTATTATTAATTTTAAACTCTAATGTATAGTCCGCACAACTTCAGAGTTCCCATAAATTTCCTCATCTTCAGACTCAGAAGTGGTTCCATTACTGGAAGGTGTGTGGAGGTGGCTGGGGGCCCCACTGGCCTGGCAAACATACCACTCATTGAGGTTGGTGACCTGAGGGGACAGAGCAGTGGAGCAACTCCTGGTTGGGTCCAGCACAGGGGACAAGGGGGCACCGACTGGAGTTCCTACTGATGAGTAGCCAAGGGTTCCTGGAGAAGGTGGTGGAGACTTGCAGTGAATCTTCATGTGCTTTCTCAGAGAGCTTGGGTGAGTGTAGGATTTGTCACAGCCTCGAATCTTGCAGTAGTAGGGCTTGTCACTGGTATGAACATGAGAATGTTTCTTTCGATCACTGCTGTTGGCAAACTTCCTGTCACAGCCATCAAATTCACATTTGAAAGGCTTTTCCCCTGAAACAAAGTGCAGGAAAGGTTAACAATTGCTTTCCAGAAGGCTCTCACTTGATAAGACAAATCTTAGAGCAGAAAGGAGGATGCAATTTCCCATCCTCCCCAAGATCACCTCCCAACCTAATTCTATGTTACAGGAAGCAACTGGAAAGGGACTGGTCTGGTGTCCACTGGCCTGGAGGATCTCCTAGGACCTATAGGTTATAACAGTGGTAGCTCTGGCCTTGTGAGAGGATAAGATGTCAGCCCTGCAGTACCACAGGGGTCAGGGTCAGAACAGCCGGAGCAAGGTTCAGGATATATCATCATACCTAATACCCACAGACTACCCCTCATTTCCCTTAAGGCCTACACACACAGAAAGACAAGCAGGAGATCCCTTCTGACAAGCAAAATGGTTTATAAAATGGTACTTCAAAAGTCACAGTCGAGGGAAAGAAATAAGGAAAAAGAGAAAAAAATGAACACATGGATTCCATAAAAAGCAAACTGGGAGTACAGAAAAATTATGTTAACAATGGCATTTTGTTTCAGAGTGTTCCCATGTTTCAGTGTTGGAAAGGGGCAATAGGAAAGGATGTGGATTGGGGAAGTAAAGGAAATAAAACAAAACACCCCTTCTCTCTTCAGAAATCAAAGCACCTGTGAGAAACATACTCCCACCAATAGATTTTAATAAACCTAACTGGGAAGAGAATACTGGACTTCATTCCACCAGCTTTCCTCACAGCTTTTACTGTGATTAGGAGCACAGGAGAACCTTAACGAATATTAAATAAAGACAAGTCTCAACCAGAACCTACCATTTATCTGATGACTTAAGTAAACTTATCCTACCAGCTTTTTACATTGCTTAATAATAATAATAATAAAAGACTGACAATTTACCAGAGTCTTTTGGACCATCGCCCCTTTAAGCTGCTCTAACCACCCCTTAACACAATGCCTTCAACACAAGGTCCATAGTCCAGGAAGTTTAAATGCTTAGTAAGAAAACTAAAGAAATTCAGCCACACTACACCTTGGTGTTAAAAAGCAAAAAAGGAAGATAGAAGGTAGCAGAATAATTGAATTTTTCCTCTCACCTAACTATCTATGAACTTGATATATATTTGAACCCATAATTAAACAAGTCATCTCATATATATCATTGTATAATAATACTTTCTTTCATATTTAGATGATTTAAAAAATAAAATCGAGTGTTTCAGAAACACACAAGGGATGGCTTTTTGTTCATTTTGAATAATTTAGTCTTAAAAAAACTGTTTCAATCCAGCTTATTGCACATAAATTTCCACGACGATTTCATTTTCTTTGTACAAATATTTCAGTATAGTGATTTTTAAAAAATATTTCACCAACAACAACTGGTTCAATGCTTCAATGCCAGAGTATGTAAGCACATCTGACAAGAGAATTCAGATGTCTGGACTATAACTTACCCCACTGGAAATAGCATTTAAAATGAAATTAGACATTATTCAAATATACCTCCTACATTAATCTATAAACGGGAAAACAACACAGCACTCACAATGATAATCACACCCTTTAAAAATTCTCTGTAGATGAGATGTGACAAAGTTAATTTCTTTTTATCAAAACATCAATTATTTGTTCTGATTTCCCCTATTCCACTTCGAGTTGGAAATACTAATTTAACAAAATGTTCTTTTAAAAATAATAATACATTATAATTAGGCCTTCTTCAATATGGAGACTTAAGTGGTTTTATTGAGTCTATGTAAATGTGCAATGTTCTTTTTTTTAGAAATCTCATATTTCTGTACAACCTGCATGCCCTGTATTATGAATAAACCCTTTGAACATTACCAGCTCTTCCAGCACATAACAGGAAACAATTAGGTCCAGAGAAGGGAGAGAAGAGGAAAGAAAAAGCAGAAAATGAAAGACAAAAAAAGAGGAGAGGTGGAAGGAAAATAGGGAGGGTAATGGAATTGCCCATATTACTCAGGGAGGCTAACGGGGCAGTGAAGAAATCCTACCAAACCAGAAAAGCTGTAGGACTCCAGTGTTTACATTTCAGATTCTGACAGAGGGGTCATGTCAGAACTGAACTATTCACAAAGAATTTTAGAGACGTAGTGCCAGTCAAAAGCAAGGGTGAGTGGGTCTGGATAACTCCCACGTCCTACCAGTCTTCTTTCCGTGAAAGAACTTGAGTGGACCCAGAGGAACGTTATAAACGGAACTGGAGGGCACAGGGGTCAGGAAATGGGCCTTACAGAGTGGATTACTCCCTTTGATCAATCTGTTCCGAGATCCCCAATAACCCCAAAGTCACCCTCAAATGAGAAAGTAGCTGGGAGGGATGGTCCCTCTCTGGACACAATTCTGGGTGGCGCCTGGTACCGCCCCAAACAACAGGCCCAAGTTTCAAAGTTTGAACGTGAAGCGTCCTCATCCCTCCCGAGCGACCCGGCATCCTTCATCCGGCAAGGAACCCGCAAGCCGCCAGAGAGGGAGTAAGACATGCAACCGTCTGCATCAAGTGGAACCAGAAAACAAAGCGGCTGTGGGTCCGCTCCGCGCCAGGCTCGACAACGGCCTCGGCGAGGGTGGCCGGGGTCTCCTGGCCCCCGCCCCCACGCACGCGCACACGCGTTCCCGCCGGGCCCGCAAGGGCCGTATAGCGAAAATCCAGGGTCAGCTTCCGCGTCATAAATTTCCAGTTCCTTGCTTTACAAGAGCGGAAACTGCCCTCAGCTGCCCGCAGCCGCGAAGGATAGGCTCACTTCCCTCCCCAGGCCTGGAAAGGCGGGAAGGGCCCGAGGTCCCAGGTAGAGCTTTTAGATTTCTCTCTGGGGAGGGGATTGAACGGTGGCCTCACCACCCGTGCTCGGCATGTCCCCTTCGAGGTCCCTGACCTCTGCCCCTTGGGGAAGAGCTGAGCACTGGGGCTAGTGCTGGCTTAGCCGGCCAGGTCGTTTTTACGAAAGCCTAGTGGGAAGGTTCCCTTTAGAAAAAATCATTAAAGAGGACAGATCCCAATTAGGAAAAATGGGGCTAGGAAACCAGGGTACTTGAAAAACACGCTCTCAGCCAGCCGTGTCCAGGGCAAGATTGCTGTCAAGTCGGACCAAGGCTCGGGACTCCAGCCTCGGGTCACCTCGGGGGGTTGAGAGGCCCCCGTGGTCCGGATCCTTCTCCTCCGCAGATAATCCTAATCCCTTCGGCCCCAGCCTCTGGACTGGCTTTAGGACCCACGCCCGGCGGCTGCCTCCTCGCTGTAGTAACGCCGATAAATCAGCCAAGTAATTACTGAATGTAAACTCCAGTTACTTAAGCGTCCTCCGAGGGGTAATATTGTCTGTCCCTATAAATCCTGACTGCGCTCGCGCTTCTCAGCGCTTCCATCCAACGCGCTCATCCGTTCAAAGGGCGCGACGACAAACAGGAGCGACCCCACCACCCCACGTCGCATCTGCTCTCATCGGGGGCTGCGACATCCCAAAAGGCAGGGATTTCTGGGGTGAAGGGGAGGGTTCCCTATGACGCCTGGAGCTTCCCCCAAATACTATAGACTGCGCGGGTGGCTCTGCAGCTCGCCCTCTTCTTCCTGCAACTGCAACCTTCTTTAAAAGGGCAGAAGCCAATATTTCCAGCAACTTCTAGGGCACGGGTGATAAAACGTGCGTGAGGCCATGTATGAGGGGATATGGTGTGTATGATGACTATAAATGAGGAAGTGTGTGAGTGTATGTGGAAGGTGAGTGTTAGTGTAGGAATATGGGTGCATGAAACTGAAGTGTGTATGAGCGGTGTGTGTGTGTGTGTGTGTGTGTGTGTGCAGGGAGGATTTCTGGCGACCCAAAGGTACGGTCCTCTCGTCTTTCAAATCTTGCCCGGTAGAGACGAAACCCCTCCCTTCCCGGAGGGCCTAGACTGAGTTAGGACTGGTGGCCTCATACAGGCAACAAATTCCCACGCGCCCTTCCACGCCTGCCCTTAGGAGTAGGACGACCGCGCGAGGTCTGCGACCGGCGGTGGGGGGCGAGGGGGGAGGGGAGAGGCCAGGGTGGTTCCCGGCTCTCTAGGCCCCCCTTCCTCGCCACCCATCCCGAATTCCCGGGGGTCGGGCGGATGGGGGCTGCCGACCGTCCTGGGCGCCTTCCTGCTGCTGCTGCTGCTGCTTCTGCTCTCCTGCGGCGGCGGCAACTGGGGCACGATGCAAGTCCCGGCGGAGGGGCTGCGGAAGCGCTGGAGACTCCGCCGCGTGGGAACCCTGCACGGGCCCTGAGTGTGCTATCGAATTACTTATTCATAGAAAAAAAAGGGAGGGGAGAGAAAAAAAAAAGAAGTCACATGTCCGGGTTATACGTGTGCGAAGAGAAGCAGCAAAAGGAGTGAAAAATTAAGGCGAGCAGGAGGAAGAGAAGCAGCGGCGGAAGCGGCGGCGGCGCAGGAAGCAGCGGCGGCGGCACGGCCGGGGAGAGACACCCACCTGTATGAGTGCGCTTGTGTATCTTGAGGTTCTCGGAGCGCGCGAAGACCTTGCCGCAGCCCGGGAAGGGACAGGGGAAGGGCTTCTCGCCTGTGTGCACGCGGATGTGGTTGATGAGCTTGTATTTGGCCTTGAAGGGCTTGCCCTCGCGCGGACAGTCCTCCCAGAAGCAGACGTGGCTGCTCTGCTCAGGGCCTCCCACGTGCTCCACCGTGACGTGGTTCACCAGCTCGTGCATGGTGCCGAAAGTTTTGGAGCAGGGCTTGGCGCCGCAGACCGGGGGCGGGGGCGGTGGCGGTGGCAGCCCGGCCACCTCGTCCGGGTCGATCCACTTGCAGATGAGCTCCTGCTTGATTGGCTGCCGCATATAGCGCAGGAAGGCCCCGGCAGCCCCTGGGAGGTGGGGGTGGTGCGGGTGCTGCGCGGGCGCGGGCGCCGGCGGAGCCGGGGGCGGCGCGTGGTGCTGCAGGTGGGGCCCTGGCCCGGCCGCTGCTGCGGCGGCAGCCGCTGCCGCCAGGTTCAGGTTTAAGTTCACAGCTCCATAACCGTGTAGAGCGGCGGCGGCGGCGGCAGCAGCCGCCACCGCCCCATAGTGCGCGTCCCCCGAGCGCGGCGCGAAGGGCGGTTCGGCGCGGCCGTACAGTTCGGCTGCCGCGGCTGCAGCAGCTGCCGCCAACCCCAGGCGCATCTGGCCGTTGAGAGGGTGCGGGTGGCCGCCGGGGGCTCCCGGTGTGTCGTGCAGCGCGGAGAAGAGCGCTGGGCCCCCGCCGCCTCCGCCGTCCGGGCCCGCGTAGGTGCCGCTGGCCGAGATGAACATGCCAGCCGAGTAGGGAGGCGGGGCCGGGTGCTGAGGGGAGCCGGTGTCGGACCGCTGCTCCCCTCCGAGCGGGGCCCCGTGCATGGCCGCCGCGGGGGCCGTGGCGGAAAGGTCCCTCCGGAGGATGAAGTCCCTGCTGTGGCCTTTGCCGCTGCTGCTGCCGCCGCCACTGTTGGTGGTGGTGTAGCCGGAGAGGGCAGGAGGAGGAGGGAGAGGGGGAGGGGGTGAAGGGGTGGGAGGAAGGGGAGGGGCTGGGGGCGGGGGCGCAGAGGTCTGCATGCGGCTGCTGCCCCCGTCGCCCGGGTAAGTGCCCGCGCCCGGGTGCGCGACCGAGGCTGCAGCGTGGGCGGCGGCCGCCGGGGCCTCGGGCTGCGCTGTGAGCGCCTGAGAGGGAGGGCTGAGGCTGAGCGCGCTCGCCTGGGCCATGTGCTCGGGTCCGAGCGTAGTGTCGGCCACGCCGGGGTCAGCGCCCAGGTCCCGAGGGCGTAGGTGCGCGACGGCGGCGCGGAGTTGGGAGTGGGCGGGCGAGCTAGCCAGCGCCGGGAAGCCTGTCATATTCTGAAGTGGCTGGGCCTGAGCCGTTGCCAAATCTGCTAATCTCAGCGCTGGCAGGTTCCTCTTGCTCAAAGGGAACTCCATCAGAACTACACAATCAGACCCATAAACCCACACTGGGGGGACTTTTTTCCCCTCTGCCCGCCTTCAAAAACATGTATATATTAGGCGCTCTTTAACTTCTTTTGTCCTGGCCTCCTAACTCCGCTTATTCCTGTTCCCACTCTGTCCTCCAGCGATTGGCAGAACGAACACCACTTTTGAGCTGCACAGTGGGACCGAGATTTTGGAAAAAGCACGGGTGGGATTGGAGGAAGCCACATGATTGGCAGCAGCCGTGGCTGCCCGATTGGCTCCCGTTCGGGCCCTTGCTCAGCGGGCAATCGCCCCCGTGCTAGCTATCGCGTTTGCTTTCTCTGGGGGCCGCCTCCTCCCCAGGAGCCCCCTACCCCGCCTCCCTGGGGATGCCCAAGTTTCACTTGCAGAAAGTTTGCGCAGAGTCTGCGCGCGCAGCACCCCACGCTTCCTTGAAGCGCCTCACCGTGAGCGTGCGCCGGCACGCGGCCGAAGGGCACAGGGTGGAGGGGGCCTGGGTCACCCAAGGGGGAAGAGACGGGGAGGAGTCCCCAACTTCAAAAACTTCTGCCTCACCGCTTGTTACGTCCTTTCCAGGACCCAAACACTTTCGACCTCTTCCTCTGGAAGAGCGCAGGGCTGCTCTCTGTGGAAGAAGGATGAGCAGATGTACGCCCGGCATCATACCTGTAGTGGTGATACTAGAAATTCTTTGGGGAGAAGACCCAATCTGCCGATCGCTCACGTAGGGCGCACAGGAAGGATATTAAAGTCTTATTGGTTGCAAAACATCTTGAGTGATTTGAGTAATTTGGCTCACAAAACACCAGGTGAAGTCAAAATAAATCTTTCCCAGAAGGAACCGTTTTACTTCGACTTTTTAGCTCATGGAGTCCTTTTCAACATGGTTCAAAGGAGTTGGCTGGAAGTGTAATCTCACTGCTCATCGGTTCCAGATCTGCCACTTCCAATTAGATCTACGGGAGGGGCGGGGTGGGGGTGAAGGAACATCGGGCAGCGATCCTAACTTTTGCTTTCCGAGATACAGTGGCAGAGCAGGCCAAACAGCTTCTCTCCAGAAAAATAGCTAAATAAGCAATGTCCCTTAGGCAGAATTTCTTCTTCCTGTCCAGAACACACTCCACATTTGTACCTGTTTTTATTTAGAGGACGACAAATTAGAACTGATTCAATAAATTATTTCTTAAAATTAATTGTTTGTAAATCAAGAAATATCTTCGCTATTTATTTGCTGATAGAATAACCTTTTACCTTCTTATCGTTTTCTAATAAGCCGGTCTACTACAAGAGATATCTTATCTGAAAATCATAAAAACGGAAGCTTTTTTCCCCAGAGAACCCCATCCCTTTCAGTTGGTTTGCTATCAAATAATTGAAAGAAAGAAAGAGAGAGAGAGAAGTTCCTGCATCATTCTTTTGGGGGCAGAGGAATGTGGGACTCAAAAAATTTTCAAATTTTCTTGTCCAGAGATATCGCTTTATTTTAAAAAAAAAAGCATTTAAAAATTTATGATGTTTCAAAATGTTCAAATTAAACTGTTTTTCTTTGTTTGTTTGTTTTGCTGCCCTCCATAGTGTTTTTTGTACAAAACTGTTATTAATTAGGATGTACGTTTTTTCTTTGGGATAAAAAACAAACAAACAAACAAAAAAACGATTTACCAGCTTAGTTCGTTTGCAGTTCAAGTAAAAATAGGCTGCATAAAGCCACCATCTGGAGATGGTCCTAGGAAGTAGTAAGAAATCTTTTCAAAAGAGTTGATTCGATAGTACCATTGGTGTGAACAGTGTTTAACAGGGAGCTTCCCTGTGAGCCTTGGGAATGTCATTTCTCTTATAAAACTGACAAGCAAACAAAGAAAATACTACAATCAAATTTCAAATAGGCTTTTACTTTAAGCTTCACTGAAGTTCAAATACCGGGAAATTTTTTTAAAGCACGATTGGAAACAACGAAAAAATTAATAAACAGTAACAAAATGCGCATCCGTATTTAGAAAGGACGAGTTCTTTCACAATTTTCGATTCAAAGACAACATTTCGGAACAGCCAGGCAAAGGTCGAGAGAAAACTATGCCATCTCTATGGATGGTTTATGGAGGAAGCCTCATTTTTGTAATTGCCATCACTGTATGTCTTCATTTCCTCTCAGAACATTTCAAATGATTTTCCTTCCTTTGAATTTCTTGGTAACGAGTGTCGGTACTTGAATAATGGCAGTTTTGCGCCCAATCTTGCAAATTATAAGCAAAAGCAAAAAAAAAAAAAAAAAAAAAAAGAATGAATAAAGAAGAAAATACACACAACCTAACCTTTACTATGGACTGTTGAGTATTTTTATTGTGCAATAAAATGGGTACCTCCACCCCCTTCAAAATAGCTTTTCCTCAAAATTATAACTGCTTTGTTTTATTGAATTGCTGAAATTTAATGGTTTAATGGGTGAAGGCATGAAGGAAAGGCTGTAAAAATGTGAATAATAGTGCAGCAGAGCCGTGCGGAATCTGGAACCCGCCTCCTTGTACAACTCTTGTTAAACACAGCGTGATATGTATCTGTCATCGATTTAATATGTCTTAATTCAAATATAGTTCCCTGATCAATTTCTTTTTATGGTAGCCTTAAGAAAGAAAAGACTTTCTTAGGAAATTATAGAGATGTGGGTAGCGATTGAAAAGGGGGATATTTACAAAGTGAGTTTAATGAATATTTGCAAATTTATGACCCAACCCAGACCCTAAAAAGATCATTGACTCAGGTAAGTCGATTTGAGATGCTAATTCTTAAAAGAAAGTACTGGGAGCAAAATTTCAATCAACACCAATAAGGCGCCAATAAACGGCCTGCCAATTAAACCTGAGAATAGGCCTAGCTAGATGGTCATCAGGAAGGCTCGCAGTGGATTTCCGGGATTGCCTTTCTTTATAAAGGAGCTTTTTATTTTGTAGACGCGCTTTTTGTTATTGTGATGACCCGCCTGACCCCAGGTGCGCTGTTTCTTTAACAAGCAGTTTGGGAACCAAATCAAACCCCCTCAAAATCCCGAGTTTCTAAGGACCAATAACTGTTACACTTCCTAAATAAACATCAACAATTTCCAGGGCGTTGAAGAAAATAATGATAATAGTAATAAAAACAGGAGGCTATAGAAGTCAATTCTCCTTCTGTTGATTTAACTACGTATTCGAACCGGAGTGCTGGTCCTCAGGGCCAATCCCCCAAAACTCATGCCCCAGTCCGCTTTTTGCAGCCGAGGTGCTCGTTTGGGGGGGGGGCGGGGAGGGGACAACAGCATGGCAATCTATGGAAGTGCCCTTTCTGGGGTCAACAGAGACTCTTGGATGTCGATTTCCAGACCTCTTGGTTGCACCCTAAACCCAAATATCCTTCCAGCCCCAAACAAAGGCGCGAGGAGACTGAAGAGGTGAAAGGCACAATCAACGCCGAGCTGGCCCGAACCCGGCAGCCACGCCGCGCCCAACTGCCTGGAGCCACAGGACCTGGTCTCTGGGGATGCGGAGCATAGCGCTTACGGCTTCCCGCTGCGTGGAGGGGACGATTGTGGCTCCACGGCTCCCTGTGCCCTCCGTTCCTCACAGAACACAGCCACGTTTCCTTGCGATGGGTGTGGGCAATTAATAAACTCTAAGGGAAGTGAATTGGACATTTCCTGGCTTTTGAGCCTTTGTTTGATTGTTTCTGCAGGCAGGAGGAGGGGGAACCCCGAGGAGGTGGGGTGGACAAGAAGTGAGTAGGGGGGACCCACAGAGCCGCCTTTTATTGCCCCCGCAATTGCTTTACGACTCACCCGTCCCGCGTGGTTTCCGCGAGGGCGGCCTCCTTGCAGAAGGGCCGGCGGGCTCAGAGTGCCTATGTCATTTGTGCCGCGCTTGAGGCGAGTTCAAGGGCGAACCAGGAGCCCTAGGTTACCGGAGGGATCGAAAGACCCTTGAAGCTCAGCCCAAGGGCTCCAAAGGATGTTCAGCGGGAAAGGAAAGGAGATCCTTCTGGGAGACAATGGAAAGGGAAAAGTAGTCCATTCAGACCTTTCTAAAGCTAGGGCGAGGTGGGCAAAGAGGCCCGCAAAACTGCGTTTTGGTCGCGCTTTGTCACGGGAGGAAGGGACGAGAACTTTGGGCTGAACGGCTTTTCGGAAATCAGGCTGGCCAGGCGTCTTGGCAGAGAGGTCTGGGGCCCCCTCTCCCGGCCGCCCACCCCGCTTGCATTTGGCCAGGACTAAATCTCCCATCCTCCGTCCTCGCCACTGGTGAGCTGACCTGTGTGGGTTCTGCCACCGGGCCCAGGAGTCTTGGGTGCTCTCTAAGCCCCTCTCCGAGGATTGCCTCCCTTCCAGCCCTTCTGAGGTCGCTCAGGCTCCACGGTTATTTGTGGAACTAAGAACAACCCAAAAAGTGCTCCTTGCTTCATTCACGTGTACATGGACTTAATGTGGATGACAAAGCAAAAGACTGGGGCTGTATGGCCATGACAGATACCTTGATTTCATTGGGTTTTGTGTTTTGTTTTCTATAGAAATAACACCTATTCCACCTCATCTGGATTTCAATTGTTTAAAAATATAAAAAAGTTATCACTCTCTCTAGTTCCCAGTACTAAAGAACAAGTTGAGCAAAATTGGCCTGTCATCAAATACTCCCATTTGGTTATCAATTATTTTTACCCTTGGAGATTGGGGGTTGTTAGAGGTCACTATGATCGGTGATTTATTATGAAATGCACCACTGTTGTGTTTAAAAATAAGTTCAGAATGTCAGAGCAAGAACCACAAAGCACCTTACATGTTCACAGTTCATATAACCACCCAATATTTATTGACATTGGCCCCAAGATGTGCTTTTCCTCCCCTTCATTTCCTACTCTTTAGGATCTTTTGTTTTGTTTTGTTTTGTTTTTTTGGATGAGGGTAAGTGAGGAGTAGGGGTTGTGCAATTTTTTTTTAAACTCAAATTTTGTGGGTAGTCCAACCCTACTCCCACATCCTTTCCAATATCTATACTTCAATATTTAAAGAAGCTGTTGAGATAAATCAAATAGTGACAAGTTGACGGACTTACTTGTGTAAGCAATATGGTTGGCATATGGCATTGTTATTTATGAATGACAGCATAAATTGTATTATAAAGTCTATTGCAATAATACTGCCGTTTATTGGAAAGCTGCTCATCTGTCACTGGTTTCAACCTCCCTGGATGCAGTTCATCTGGGAGTCCAAAAGATAATGGTCCCCAGAATAATTAAGCACATTCATGTAAGCGAATGCTTCCTGTTTTTGTTTTGTGTTTTATTTTTGTTTTTGTTTTTGCAGCAGTAGAAACACTCCAATCAGGAAAGGGAAGACAAAGTGAGGACAATTAGTTCCTTTCCTTTTGTAAAACCACAACCACTGTCACCAATGCAGTGGTAAAGGCAGGGATAGAAACTTCTGTTTTTTCCTGAGTTCCTTTTGACAAGTACAGAAACATTTGTATCCCTATCACTAAAATGCTGCTGAGCACTTAATTTATGGAGACACTTTTTATAAGCCCAGTTACAGAACAATAAATTTTAACTGTAGGAAGAAGAGAAGTTATTTTAGCAGACTGGAGAAGGCCTTGTCTTATGATACTGCCCCACTTCTACTCAGGCTCCCCCTTCTTAAAAATGGTATTTAAAAGTTACAACTATGGCTGAGATTTTCACAATCTCCCCTTATTTTATATTATACTTCTCTAAAGCCCTGACAAAGAACTTTTGTTCTAGGTGGGTTTTACAGAGGAGGCTCCCCACCACATATGTGGTCCTTCATGGGTCAGGGGTCGCCGAGCCCAGGAGTGGCTGAAAAGCCTGAATCGAAGATGACCTGCAACTTAATATCCTGTTGATAATATTGTTGAATTTATGAGTCTATGATACAGTCGATGGTACTGGAATCCTGTGAAATCTTTTTTTTTCTGTCTGAATTATATAGACAACTTATTCCACATTTGTCCCTTCTATCTTTTCCTTCACACAACCCTCTCCATTTCCATCCTTTCTTTAAAAGAAAAATTAAAAATTTAAATAGTATGGCCATCAAGTATTTCTGCTTTCCAACTTAAAGGTCAGGGTTTTGATTGCTTGTTTTGGTTGTTTGATTGCTTTTTACTTCTCCCAGCCAGCGATATATATGTGTGTGTGAGAGACTATGTTGTGTGTATACACATATATACATGCATATACATCATACTACAAAAGAACTGTCATCACAGTTCACAGAGGCCCACAAGCCACAATAAGGTACCCATTTGATCAGTGCACAGGTGGTTGGCGGGGTTTTCAATTTCTAGAAGGCAACCAAATTCCCAATCGCCCGAAGGTTTCCCCCAATCTCCCGGAAATCAGTGCCTGCCCACCACTCTGAGCATCTCACCTCTAGCAAAGATCTCAACCTCACCAGCTCCTCAGGCTCCAGCCCAGCCCAGAGCAGGCTCCAAGAGATTTCGAAAGAACAATTTTGGAAAACTTGCAAAGAGAACATGTTTGCCTGACGGAGACACTAGTGGGTCATATGGGTGTGACACCGCAGCAAACAGACCCAACCAGAAACCTGTTGAAAAATCGAATTCACTCACACCGTGTGCAACGCAGCTTGGTCGCTTTTTCCCTTCAGCGAAGGAACCCAAGCCTACTTTTGTGGCAGTAATTCTGTAAACCTTTGCATTTTTTCCCCTTGCTCTCTCTCTTCCCTTTCCTCCCTTAAAACACACACACACACACACACACACAGACACGCACACACACACACACAAACCGTGTCATGAGGGAAAGGGGTTTTGCAGTTTGTAGAGACATAAAGCACTTCTGAGAGGGGACGGCGACGTGACTTTGAACTTGTCTCAGCTCCTCTGTGTCCTGCAGAGAGAGGAGGACTGGAGCCGGGAAAGAATAGCCGCGAGGGCCCAGCCTGCGGGGGCTCCGGCGGGAATTAACTCGTCCTCACCTCCCGGCAGCGCGTAGCCCCCGGAATTCAGCGCGAGTGAGCCCCCAGTCGCGCCATCCCGGAACGCCGGCGCGGAAAAGGAGGAATCAAAGCGAAAGGCGAGAATGGGTCAAGAGATGAGAGGAGAGGGAGGGAGGGAGGGAGGGAGGGAGGGAAGAGTGGGGAGGGGGTGGGAGTTGGGGGAGAGAACGTAGAAAAGGAAAACTTGAGGAAGTCGGCCTGAAAGAAGGAAAGACAGTGAGGTCTTTGGATATGCGTGGCTGCTATTTTCTCAACTGATATCTAAGAAAATATTTTCTTTTGGAAAATACTTTTGGAGTAAGCCTTTTTATATTCTCCTCTTGCCTCCCTTCCCAATATAAATGAATGAAAAAATAAAAGTAAACAAATATAAAAGGCTTGTGATGGACATTTTAAAACTGATTCAGTATAGCAGGGCAATATTTCTGCCTGCAGATTTTCTCTTTTTTCCGTCTCTCTCTGGTCCCTCTCTGTCAAGGGGTATAGTTAGGCATCTGCCCGCCCCATCCTTTTATATACGGATGGAGGGGTGTGGAAAGAGGAAAATTTAGAGTCTCCTGCTTTCAGGCAAACTCCCACGCTTTAGGACAAGATGCCACGGCCTCCCTCCTTTGCTCCTCCACCCCCACCCAGAATGGCAGAGAAGGGATGGCACAGCGGGAGGGCACTGGAATCCTCGCGTAAGGGGCTGAGGCCAGCTAGGACCTTTAGAGTCCGCTTAAACCTGGAGATATGTCCTGTGCGGAGTTCCGGGTTCCGCCCGCAACAGCGAGATCGGAGTCTTCCCGCGTTTTTGTTCATTTCAACATGAAAAATTTAAGTGCGTGTTGATTATTATATAATGCTTGAATTTTGTTTCAACTCCCAGAGATTTGTAAATAAAAGCATTTCTCCACGCCAGTCTTGCGAAGAACGGTGCTTGCTGGCCTCAGAATGTCCCTTCACACCTTCGCCTCTTCTGGGCCCGCCATTCCGCCCTCAGGTTACCTCTAGAGCTGAAGCTTTCGGCTGCGGGACAGGAAATGCCCGCAGCTAACAGACTGGGGCCTGGGACGCGTCGGGAGCTGCAGGGCAGTTCGTATAGCCCGGCTAGGGCCAATACGGTCCAGGAAGCAGCCCGGCGGCCCCGCCACCGCCCAGGGGGCCCCCCTGTTCTCGAAAAAGGAGCGATAAATGCCTTCTGAAAGGTTTAAGCCCTAAGAGTCTAGCATTTTCTTCTCCTAGGCCCTGAGTCTGTCCCGCCGCCAACCCCCCGCAGGAGCATCGCTTGGCCGCACACCATGGGCGTCCCCTCATTTCCCACCCCACCGTGGTAGTGGTCCCGGCTTCTGGGCCTCCACCGAGGATGATCCTGCTTTAAAGGACTTCCAAATAATCCCTTCTCTCGGGGACTGATGCCTAGTGTTTGCTCGAACAGGAGCAGGACGTAAGAGGAAAGGGGAGCGGAGGGCGCGCCGAAGAGTGGGGGGGGGGGTCATGGCCCGGAGGAGGGGGAGTGGTGTCGGGTGAGTGTCCAGTGACTGGAAGGGAGGTGAGGTGGATGTTTGGCTTTATTTATGTCCACCGCCTCGCACCTGTGTTTTCACTAGCACAGAGCAAATTTACAGTGGAGGAAAGGGAGCGTGCTAACCCGGCCGGAGAGAGTCCCCCGGCTGCTCCCCGCCGTGTTCTCCCAATGGGACCCAGAGCCTACTGTGGTCCCGCGCAGCGGGATAGTCACATTCTCGAGCGGCCAGGAGTGTCCGAGCCTGATGTCGCCGGGGCTTTCAGTGCCCGCTTGGAGTGGCTCGTGTCCCCGGGGAGATGGTGGCCTCTGTGGAAAGGCGCGAGCGCGAGGTGTTGATCTCCTCCAGGCACCGGTACGCCCGAGGGCGCTGTGACCCCGTGGTCCCGGCCCGCGAAACACCAGGTGCCAGGCTTGGGGGAGTGCCGCGGCTGGCCGGGACCAGAAGCAGCAGGGCCAGGCGCCCGGGCTAGGCGCGGGTAACTGGCAGTCCCGGCCCGCGGCCACACTAAGCGGCTGCAAGGGCCGCGGGGAGAGCCAGGGGCGCCTAGGAAGAGAGGAGGGCAGGCCGCGGGGAGCGCCAGGGGCGCCTAGGAAGAGAGGAGGGCAGGCCGCGGGGCGGAGGCGCGGGATTGACGGGGCCACGACGGCCAATCCAGGCGCCGGAGGGCGGGCGGGGTGGGGAAGAGCTGCCGTTAAAGGGGCGGTGTGACCGGGAGGCCAGGCCTGGAGCGGGAGAGAGAGAGGGCGGGGAAGAGGCCGAGGAAGGAGACCAGGGGACGAGGGGGGAGGGGAGAGGAAAAAGAGGAGACAAAAAATAAAAAAAAGAAAAGCTGCTTCTTCGGAGGCGCCCACCGAAATAAACAGAGGCGAAGAAGGCGGTGGCGAACAGAGCCCACGCAGCCAAAAGGGGGGAAATACGCTTTGGCCTCCCCACACTTGCTCGGTTGGTGGACTCGGCTCCGTGTTCGCGGGTGCGGGCATCCGCTCCGTATCCGGCGCCAAAGGCCGGCTCAGGAGAGGGAGGGGGGAGAGAGAGAGAGAGCGAGAGATCACTTTTTTATTGTTATTGTTTTTCAGCCCAGACTCCCCCTCCTCCCATCCCCCTTCTTGCCTTCTCCCCTCCCACAACCCCCTCCCGCCTCTCCTCCTCCCCCCTCCTCCCGCACAACTTAAAGAAAGAGGGAGCGGCGCGGCTGCTTCCTTCATCTGGGGGAATTCGTGGCCGCCGCAAGTTTACTACGCGAGGCGCAGCCAATGCCAAGCGCGGAGGACCAGGAGAAATAAACACTGCGGCCGCAGCGCGGAACAATAACTGCCGCACGCGGAGCGGCGCGAGGAGGGCCGCTGGGGAGGGAGCGCCACCGACCGCTCCGTGGAGCGGGAGCCCGGCCTCCGCCCGCCGACCCGGCGCCCCCGCCGCGGTCAGGTGGAGCCGCAGGAGCGCCGGGCCAGGACTCCGAGTGCGGAACTCGCCTCTGTTATCTCCTCGCCGGTGTTCCTTGCCTGCGCACTGCCGCCGCGCACGGGCACTGTGGCTACAGCACTGCTGTGATTTCATTTTCTCGGCGCGGATTTGCGCGGTCGAGGCCCCGGGTCCGCGGGGCGTGAGGGAGTGCGTGTGTGTGTGCGCGCGCGAGTGCGCGCAGGGGTGGGGGCCGCGGCGCAGCCGGGTCGCTGCTATTGCCCCCCGGTGTCCCCATCTCCGTTCGGTTTTGCTCCCCACACCTCCCTCCCTCTCCCTCCTCCCTCCCGCCCTCCTCGGTCCTGCTCGCCCGCCCCCGCCGCAGCTCCTTTAATACACTTTGGTTCTCCGCCTGGCTTTGGACTCTTCTCCTCCTCCACCTCCTCCTCCTCCCGCGCCTCCTCCGCCGCCTCCTCCTCCTCTTCCTCTCCGCGCCTTCGCTCCGCGCCCGGCTGCCCGAGGCAGATCCAGGCTGCGGCGGCGGCGGAGGCGGCGGACGGAGGAGCGCGGATCCCGAGACTGAAGACGCCACCACCGCTGCCTGCGCTCGGAGCCCGGCGGCCGCTAGACGCATCGCGCGGAGCGGGAGCCGGGGCGGCACAGAGGCGCGGGGCTCGCCGAGGTCGGCGGGGCGGGCGGGCGACCTGGCCATGCTCCTGGACGCGGGGCCGCAGTTCCCGGCCATCGGGGTGGGCAGTTTCGCGCGTCACCATCACCACTCGGCCGCAGCGGCGGCTGCAGCGGCCGCCGAGATGCAGGACCGTGAGCTAAGCTTGGCGGCGGCGCAAAACGGCTTCGTGGACTCAGCAGCCGCGCACATGGGCGCCTTCAAGCTCAACCCGGGCGCTCATGAGCTGTCCCCAGGCCAGAGCTCCGCATTCACGTCGCAGGGCCCGGGCGCCTACCCTGGCTCAGCCGCCGCCGCCGCCGCTGCCGCCGCACTCGGGCCCCACGCCGCGCACGTCGGCTCCTACTCCGGGCCACCCTTCAACTCTACCCGGGACTTCCTGTTCCGCAGTCGCGGCTTCGGGGATTCTGCGCCGGGCGGTGGGCAGCATGGTCTGTTTGGGCCCGGAGCCGGCGGCCTTCACCACGCGCACTCGGACGCGCAGGGCCACCTCCTCTTTCCCGGCCTCCCGGAGCAGCACGGGCCGCACAGCTCGCAGAATGTGCTCAACGGGCAGATGCGCCTCGGGCTGCCGGGAGAAGTGTTCGGGCGCTCGGAGCAGTACCGCCAGGTGGCCAGCCCGCGGACCGACCCCTACTCGGCGGCACAGCTCCACAACCAGTACGGCCCCATGAATATGAACATGGGTATGAACATGGCAGCGGCCGCGGCCCACCACCACCACCACCATCACCACCCCGGTGCCTTTTTCCGCTATATGCGGCAGCAGTGCATCAAGCAGGAACTCATCTGCAAGTGGATCGACCCCGAACAGCTGAGCAACCCCAAGAAGAGCTGCAACAAAACTTTCAGCACCATGCACGAGCTAGTGACCCACGTCTCCGTGGAGCACGTCGGCGGCCCGGAGCAGAGCAATCACGTCTGCTTCTGGGAGGAGTGTCCGCGCGAGGGCAAGCCCTTCAAGGCCAAATACAAACTGGTCAACCACATCCGCGTGCACACAGGCGAGAAGCCCTTCCCCTGTCCCTTCCCGGGCTGCGGCAAGGTCTTCGCTCGCTCTGAGAACCTCAAGATTCACAAAAGGACCCACACAGGTAACCGCGGGCCGGGACTGGGACGGAGAGCGAGGGGAGGGAGGCTGAGGTTAGTTTGCCGGGTGAAGCGCGCGAACCTCCAGCCCCCGTACTGGGATAGGTGATGTTTTTGTGTGCGAGAGTGCCAGCGGCTTGGGTTTTTTTGGACGATGAAAGAATATTATTAGATTGTGGTTTTCCATTTGCGGAAATTTCGTTTTAAGGGATCAGTATACATAAAATGTATGCTTTGGGTGATGCAATAGCTTCATTTGCTTAGCCCCGGGGTTAATCATTTCCGTTCTAAAAAGAACGCACAAAATAAAACTGGTGCATAGCTCGGTGCCCGGGAATCGAGCCTAAAGAGGATTTTGCCAGCTTGTCTGAATGTGCTTTTCTCCTCCGGGTGTGTCTCTGAGTGTCTTGTGTGTTTTCCCACTTTTACTGGAGATCCAAAAGCCTTTCTCGGAACTGTTTCCCATTAAATGAGGCGGGTGTGAGCCGAAGCTGTAAAACATTTCTCATTTTTAAAGAGTTTTTGAAGCCCGTATTGGGGTGGGTCACGGGGCTTTACGGTGGTTTCGCAGCAGTTTGTGAAATTCTCTAATGGGCACCAGAGGGTTTCAGATGCCAAACTTGTACTCACAGCCGGGTCAGCGAGAGCCCCAGGGGGCAGTGCGGCCCCGCGAGGTGATCGCGTGAGGAGAGCCGCAAAAGAACGCGCGCCTCCCGCCTCATAGATTATGCTTCTATGACCAGGTCCCAGCCAAAATCATGCCAGACGATTTCCTAGAAGAAAAGCCAAATGTTTTAACTTCTCCTGTCAATATTTACCCCGAAGTGGGGATGCGCCAGCGGCCTATTGTTCTCTTCCGGGAAGGGAGGGAGCCGAGGTGCGAGACAAGCTTTTAACAAGGTTTAAAATTTGAGAAATGTATTTGCATGAAATGCTCGCTTTCCAGTCCTGTGTCTGAGCGTATGTCTTTAAAAAACAGTTTAGGTGCTAATGAAATTTAACGTTAAATGGTTCCTTTTCCAAGTAGAACGACATTTGAATTCTCACACCTCTAAATGACTCCAAGCATTTGGAATTCTGGCAACAGGATGCGGGGACCACCAGAAAATTAAACAGGGAGATTTTGAAAGCCTTTGCTAAACGCTTCCACTCCACCTCCCAGGAGTGGGGTAACTCTCCGCTGTCACTAGTTGCTGCCTTTTCTCAGATATTTAACTTTTCCCCAATTTATCTTTAAACGACTAGAGGCAAGACAAAAATTATGGTTAATTCGCTGCAGAATTTTGGATAAAAAATACTGGCGCAGAAACTATCCACAGCCCTGTCCCCAAACAACACACACAGCAACTCCAAATGTAATTGCCTACTGGCCCCAGAGAGAAGCCGATAGCAGCCTGTGTAATTTTGATAATGCCCCAAATATTTTGTCATAATAACAGCTTCTCCATGGCGAGACCAACTTGTTAGAAGCTGCGAATCCAAGAAGCCTTGTACAAAAGCGAGCAGGCTGGGCATTACCCCAAATTGGTTACAAATTTGAGGAAATGGACGGGCAGTCTGGAACAAACTAAAATATTAAATAAGCGAGCAGGACCGTCAGGTGGGAAGGCGGTTAATTTCATCCTGATCCGGCCACAGAAGGGATCCGATCTGTTTAAGGGATCCAGCTGCTTTTCTTACCTCCTCCTTGCGACCCTGCCCCCTCTCAGCCTGGGTGGAGGTTCCGAGGCCTTTGGGTGTCCACAGTCAGCGCCCCTGTTTACCTTCCGCAGGGGAAAAGCCCTTCCAGTGTGAGTTCGAGGGCTGCGATCGGCGCTTTGCCAACAGCAGCGACAGGAAGAAGCACATGCATGTCCACACTTCCGATAAGCCCTATCTCTGCAAGATGTGCGACAAGTCCTACACGCACCCCAGCTCTCTTCGGAAGCATATGAAGGTACCACCCGGGCGCCTGGGAGGAGGGTGTGCGGCGGGCGCGTGGCGTCGGCTTTCAGCCGGTCGGGACAACCTCATCGGTCCTGGGGGGCCCGCCCCACAGCAGCTGCACTCACACCCAGTCCCCTCTGGTCTCCCCTCCCGGCTTTTGTCTCGCAGGTCCATGAGTCCTCCCCGCAGGGCTCCGAGTCCTCACCGGCCGCCAGCTCCGGCTACGAGTCCTCCACGCCCCCAGGGCTGGTGTCCCCCAGTGCCGAGCCCCAGACCACCTCCAACCTGTCCCCGGCGGCGGCGGCGGCGGCGGCGGCGGCGGCGGCGGCGGCAGCCGCGGTGTCTGTAGTGCACCGGGGCGGCGGCTCGGGAAGCGGTGGCGCGGGAGGCAGCTCCGGCGGCAGTAGCAGCAGCGGCGGGGGCGGCGGCGGGGCGGGCGGCGGGGGCGGCAGCAGCTCCGGAGCGGGCAGCGGGACAGCCGGAGGCCACAGCGGCCTCTCCTCCAACTTCAATGAATGGTACGTGTGAGGGGCCGGGCCTCTTAACTCTCTCCCCGTCCCCACCCTAGGGCAGCAGCCCTCCTCGCGGCGAGCTCCACGAGGACCTAGTGTTCGTGTTATGAATCTGATTTTTATGATGAAAATGATTTTACCAGCAGAGGATTTTTAAAAGTTTTTTTTTTTTTTTTACAAGAAAATACTCTAGGCATGCGAAAGCAAAAATAACTCTTCTGGAGTCTCTGAAACTGAAAATATAAAGTAAGAAATAAAAAATAAAACCCATAAAAATATTGAACCAAACTCTCCTGCCCTCAGCCCCATGCCCACTTTCCTTCCAGCCCTGCGCTCAGTCTTCTGACAAACTGTACATAGTGGATTCCTCCTTCCTTCTCTGAGGTGGTTTTAATGGATTCTTGGTGTATAGAAGTTTGTCCATTTGTAAAACTCCAGATTGCGTTCCTCCTCGCCTTCCTTACCTTCTCTTCCCCCAAGTGATGGACTTTCTCTTTTTTCTCTTTTTAGTTTACCCGGTTTCTTTTTAAGTAATGTGGAAGAAATGGTTTATTTTGTATTGTGGTATTGAATATTGTGTTCCTTTTTATGAGGCAACTTGATTGTAAACTTCATGTAACTATAGACTGGAAAAAACGAACTGTGCCAAAGTCTCCCTTCTGTTTCTTCAACACAGCCATCCACAGCACATACATACACACCACCACCACCAATGCTTGTGAATGTATTTTTTTCTGTTAGCTGGGTTTACATGTGATGTTTTAGTGCTTTTGCAAGTTCAATTTGTTAGTTCCTGTATGAAAGATTGTGGGGGGTGGGGGGGAATAAACGTTGTGCCGTTAGCTTTTTCAGTAATAACACCCTTCCTTCTGTAAATACCCGTTACCATATTTATCCATTTGTAATTAAATTATGGTATTAACTTGCTACAGAGGAAACAATATTTATAAAGAATGTTTCTTAACTATAAATATGTACAATTGTGGGCATAAACTGTTTCAGATTTTTTATTTGAAGGTTTTAAGTGGTTTGATCATTTCTTGTGATATGTTTTGAGAGTAATGCATACAGAAATATAATAAAATGTGTTGAAACTGCATGAACATATTATTTTTTCTAGCAAAGTTATTAAAACAGGAAAGAGGCAGCTGAGGGGTTGACTATAGATCCGCGTGCCTGAGTGAATGAGAGGCACCACCACACATTCTGAGAAGGAAGGTGTATGTGTGCTTACAGGCCAAACTACCCTTTTGGCAGAAAGTCTCAAAATTATTTTCTGCATTCTTTGTTTAGTAGCTGAGCGTGAATTAAATTTTTGGAAAGGCCCTGTGAGGAATGGCGGCAGGAACCTTCAGAGTTTCTAATGGCTCCATTATCTGAAGGAATGCCTTTCTTTCTTTCAGCTATTTGGACTGGATTTAAGAACACTAAACATTTCCTTATTCTTTGTTTCTCCCCTTTCCCTGCCCCCTTGCCTCTCCCTTCCTCTGAAAAGCTGAAGTACAGTTATTTTTAATTGCAAGTTTAAAACTGAGTACTTTGTTTTTGAACTTGGCTCAATGATTATAGTTTTAAGGGCCCGTTTCTACCAAAAGTTTTTTTCCTCGAAATTTTAAACAGCGCTTGCTCTAGAAATAGCTGCTTATCTGCACAGCTGCTTTGCACCCATAAGCAGGATATTCAAGAGAAGTTGATAATATACCACATTTTAATTTTCTTTTGGGAGGAGAGTAAGAAACCAACAACAATGAAAGAGAGCCTCTTCAAAAACGAAAGAGAGCCTCAAGAATTCAGTAAAATAGAATAAGACGTAAAGATTAAAATTGCCAAGTTGAAGTGAAATGGAGCACCGGACCACTAGTTTTTCTCTCTTACCTCCCACCCACATAGGAGTTTATCACAGAGAGTTTTCAGAGGAGATGCTCTGAAAGAAGGTAGAAAAATTAAATAACCAGAGGAAAAGATGGGGTAAAAATTTTAAATCCCTGAACCATCAAAAAACATGCCCATCTTATTGAATGTCCTATAATTCCTGGGGGCCCAGACAGCCACAAAGTGCTGTGAAAAGATTGGTGATGGGGGTCCTGAGCAGCGGCAGCAACACCTCCATAGAATCCTCACTCCCGGCTCCGGCTCTGCAGGCTCCCCAGACCTAGGGCGCCAATAGCTGCAGTGGCAATCTCTGTGCCTCTCCCCCTCCACTCCGGCCTTCTGGACTTAGTCGTAGGGCTGGGCCAGCCAGGCCGAGGGCCTCCAAGGGATCCTCTGACGTCTCAGAGGCCACACTACCTACCTGTTCAGTGGGAGTAAAAGCCTGGCATGTTTGTGTGTGTGTGTGTCCCAGAGGGTGACAGATGCTGGGTTCACCCTCCCCAGCGGCCCTGAGAGCTGCCCAAGGGCCAACTCCTGAAGCAATCAACCCCCTATTAAAATCAAATTTATGATGCCTAATAATATTAGGCAAAATTATTAAAATAATTGACATATGTTACTGATCCTTGGGAGATTTCACTGAACACATAATCTGTGATGAAAATCATTTAGGGTTTTCTAATGCCCCCCACCCGACACTCCCCCCATTGAGCGGAGGGAGTTAGATTAAATATTGATCATAATTACTGTACAAAAACAAAATGATCTATACCAAAATTTAAAATTTTTTATCTTTTGTGGAAATTGTTACCTTTGAAACAAATCCCGAATCTAAGAAGCATGGAATTGGGAGGGCAACTTTAGCGGTAACTCTAGGCCTTGGGGGGCATTTATTCTCATTTGGGAGAAGGAAAACAGAGAAAAGGAAGAGCTCACAGCAACCAGCGCTTGGTTTCTTCGTTTTCCAGATCCAAATGTTGGACAATTATGGCAGGCCCGGGGCGTGTATTCAAGTTTTCAGTAAGAAAACAAAATGAGAGGGGGCCTGGGTGGGGAGGAAGAGCACAGACTAGGAGCGGTCTTCTAGTCCACCCTGGCATACGCTGTGTGGAGCGAGTGGGAGCAGTTTCCTTGCATAATGGTTCCCAGTTCCCTGGACCTCGCGTCCCAATGCTTTGTCCCAAGAATCCACGGACCTGATGGTGTGGCCTCCTCTCCCCCTTTGGGCTTTCTCTTCAGCTCTTTGGGAACAAGAATGGGGGAGGGAACGGTGGCAAACGTATAATAATATCAAAGATATAAAAACTGCTCAACTCAGAACGCGGGTGGGAGCTCGCAGCCCGAGAGCCTGCGCAGCAATGAGGCACCTGGGTCTGGGAGTGGGGGTGCGGACGTCCCCCAACCCCCACACCACCTCCCGCCTAAATGGAGCTCAATTCTAACCTGCCCTTGCCTTGACTCCAGAGCCACAAAAGTGAAGGCGGTGTTCGCTTCCCTCAGGCACCCAGAGCCGTACTGTTGTTCGCTGCCCTCAGGGAGGCCGGACAGCCGCGGCTACAGTAAGGTTTCTGAGGGTCACCGCTGTCAACTTGAACTTCGGTGCGCCTCAGCTCGCTCCCTTCGCGCCGCACTTTCCACTGCCGAATAAGCCCCTTCAACTCGAGAGTCGCTTGATTCGGAGGCAGCTGGAGTCTTCTCGGGAGGCCCATCATCATTATTATTAATTATCGTCATCCTCACTGCATTATTAATGACCGCAATAATAACTGGCATCGGTTTCAGCTTCGCCCAGTTCAGTAACGTCTCCCGAAGTTCCGGGCAAGGAGGGGGTCGCTTCTGGAACAGAGGCCATGTTAGTTCTGCTCGCGGCGCAGGCAACCCGAGACTGCTCGGGCCGAGCCCGGGCGGAACGCGAGTAAAGGAAACAGGTCCCAGTTTCAGCACACCCAGCCCATGTTGTCCCGGCCCCTTTCCTTTCTCCCTGCGCCTTTTCTCTTCCTCCCTCCCCACTCCCTTTGTCTCTTTTTCAGACTCGTGTTGTCAGTCTCAAGTGGTTTTATTTTCCGCACAAAACTCGGAGATCAAGGGCAGATCACAGGCTGAACTAGAGGCTCAGGTTTCTCTGGACTCGGCCCTATCCTCCCGCACCAAGGTGACTGGCTACCCCAGCGTGGTAGAACCCGGGTGGCGTGTCCCAGGCCGCCTCTGGTGCTTGTGCGGGGAGCATGCTGGGACCTGCAGGGACCCACCAGGTGCCCATAGTAACCTTAGTCCTATCCTCCCCCACATCCTGCCACCGAAATAACCCAAAGAGCATGCTAGGCCGGCCTACAAGAGCTACGAAAGAAAGGCCTCAAAATAACCCACCAAGAATTGGTTGAACCCTTGATGTGTCTTTACTTTTAAATGGAAACATGCCTCGGAAAGCGACCTCGGGATCCAAAGTAGGCGTTCAATAAATACTTGTGGATTGATTGATTACAGTCTGATATCGCTCTGGCTGCACAGAAACTTGGAACTCCTCAGCGCACCGCTACCCCCAGCAGACCACAATGAACGGTTTCTATTTTTAACTGGCAACTCAGAACAGGGCCTGAAGAAATGTCGCCCCCTCTCTCCACGGTCTCCGTCCCCAGCAGATTGTTGCTGGGTTTTTATTTTAGGGAAGAATCTAGATCCTTCTACACTGGATCAAGGGGTTAGGAATAAACCTTCAGGCCATTCCGCTGGGCGCCTGGGAACGAAAAGGTGGCCACGGCCGTTTGAACCTGGCATTACAAAAGAGAGCTTCTGTAAACCATAACCAGGGCGCCCAGAGGGTTCGAGTTCACGGTCAAAGTCGTGGCGCAACCCGGGTCGGAGTGTTCATGCCTCGCCCCGCCCCTGCGCGGCCACTGCCCAGATCCCGCGCAGGAACGCGGGGCCAGGGTCCTCTATTTCCAAACTCCCGCCCCCTACAGGGCCCAGCCTTGGAAACGTCCGCGCTGGGGCCACCTCGTCGTCCGCCCCCCCTCCCCCCCCCGCCCCACGTTTCCTTTTTGCTCCCAAAGGCCGACGGGTTTTTGAAGAGATGAGAGTCATAGCCTCGCTTCGCCTTCTCCTGCCTGGCCTCCTGCCCTCGTCCAGCATCCCGGCTGCCCTCCATTCCAATTAGGTTCAGCCCAGCCGTGGGGCCGACCTGGGGGTGTGCCGTCACTCACGTGCGCGCATGTACACACACACAAATATACACACTCCTCTTCACACCGTAACGCACTCTCACACGCATTCACACACACATACACTCGCACTGCTCACCCTCCTTCTCTTTCCGTATTCCCCAGCCATGGGCTAGTGTGGGTGGGAAGGACCCGAGGCCGCGGAGTCGGGGTGGACGGAGTGAGAGGACACCACGAGAGATCCCTCTCTAACCTCTTGACTTTTGTCACCCTCGCCTCCGAGGGGGGCTGGGACTGCTGTGCGCTCTCAGCCCAACTTTGCTTTGAGGATCCAGGGTTGGGACCGTACTCCTGAGGGCCGCACCTTGAGCCATCAGCGCAGCAGGAGACTGGGTGGGGTGTGTGCTCAGTTGGGGTCCTCCCCAGGCCCGCTTCCCGGGGATTATGATGGGCCAAGCTGCCCCGCCCTTGAGCGCCCTCCGCCCTGTCTGGTGTACGTGCGGAGTGGGGGCAGGGGGCCGGCACCCGATCGCCTATCGGTTAAACCAGGAATGAGGAACAGCAGAGGTGGCTATCCCTCACCCCAACCCCTGACTCAGCCTTTTCCTCTCCTAACCTCCCGGAGCCAAATTTTCTCAGTCCGGGACTCCAAGTCCGGTAGCCCTGGGGAACAGAACAGAGAGCCGAGCAACTAGAGAAGTGGGGGGAGGGGGGACGGGGGAAGGGGAAAGAAGAAGAAATAATAATGTTAATAATATCATAACGTTGTCGTTAACTCTCCGCGACTGAGTTGCTCCGAGGCCGGCGGAGTCCTGTGGAGGCTCCAAAATGAGCCAAACTATGGGTGGGCGTGGGATTCTCTTTGGGAGGGATGCAGAGGGAATTCTCATGTTGCTTCTCTCCGCTAACAAAAACTCTGGTCTGGAATTAGGCCGAGCCGGTAAGGGCCTGGCCAAGAGCCGCGGTACAGCAGCTTCTTGCTGAACACAGGTTTAGTTCTTTTTCGTTTCTTGCCCCACTGGGCCCAAAGTGGTTGGTGTGGCCAAGTGTGCTTTCCCGAAAACCTTTGGAGTCAGTTTGGTCTGCTTGTCCGCTACCCCCAATCCACCCACCACCTACCCCCCAATTCCCTGGTTTGTCCTCCCTCCCTTTTCCTCGCCCGCAGATTAAATGGTGGATTCAATGAGTGCGGACGCGGAGTTGGCTGGGATGTTCAGAAGATGCTGTGACCTATAGGGAGGGCGCGAAAGGTCAGGCTCACGCAGGGCGAGACTTGGACTCTCCCAAGTCCACGCTACTAGATATTGATCTTGGGAGAAATATAAACAGAAAAGCTGGACATTCGGCCATGACTACTAATGAGCCCGAGTAGGGATTTTAATTGCCGTGGACTTTCTTTTACCAAATAATCTTTATTGATGACTTCGCTGGGGTCAGTCTCTTCCAGCTTCGTTTTCTCACGTCTCCCTCCCTCCTCCTTATATTTTCGCTTGAAATACCCAGGCGAAAAAGGGTCTGTGTCAATTTGACTTTCTCCCCCTCGCAGTGCCCGTGTGAGCGCAATAGCCCTCAGCCCGTGTTCCCAGCATGGCGTTTCTTCTGCTCACTAATTCTGGAAATGTAGGGGATCCTATAAAATAAATTGTTTCAGTGTGGCTTTGGCAGTCTGCTTCTTGACTTCCTCACCCTCATTGTTTCAAAGACTTCGCGTGTCCTTGACCTTTAAACTTCCTCTTAACAATTGCATCGTTTCTCCAGAACTGAGCTCCTTTCCACTCTAAACGGTGCATTCCATCCCCAAATGTCCCCTTTCTCAAGTCTCCAAGCTTTGGCACTGGCTTTGCCAACCGCAGTGTCTAAGTGTTTCAACCTAGCAATAAATTCTCTGGCAAGCTAATTCCCAGTTCACATTAATTTTGTATTTTCTTTGGTACCTTTAAGCAACACTGAAATGTGAGGCCAGGAACTGAAAAGCATTTTCAGAAAGATTTCTGCCTCCATTCTTGATATGCATTTGATAACTATTTTTCTTAAAATAAAGCCATTCTTGAATTGTAATCTTGGAAACGGTATGAACTGACTGTAAATCCCACAAAGTTGTTTCTGCTGTGTGATCAGGAGAGAGAGAGAGAGAGAGAGAGAGAGAGAGACAGAGAGAGCCTATTTCTGCCACAGGAATGTATTGAAACCCAAGGGAAAAAAAAATTCAGCTGCTGGAATAATTTCCAGCATTGTCCTGACCCTTAAAGTTTTGGACAAAATAAGCCCATATTTCACATCATTGCCAATGGGTCCATGAAATGAACACTCCCAATGACCAGGTTTCACTTATACTTTTCAGTCTTTTTTTTTCCTTCACACAGTGATTTATTATGTAGGTAATTTTAGGGGATACAGTTTACAGCTTGAATTATTAGACTGAACACCTCTGGCTGACACCATGATGCCTTTTTTCTGCCTACAGCTGTGAGTCACAACCCCATTTTCATATCCAACCTCTGCACATTCCTTCACAATGTATACTTCCTTCTTGCAAAGATCAAACATGCTTTGGTCAAAGTGTTTATTTTAAAATACAGGAAAATTAAAACTAAACATAGCTCTACTGAAAAATCCCCTAATGTATCATATTCTCCTCCTCCTGTGCCCACAAAAAAAAGTAACAAATTGCACCACTTTTAAAAATAAAATTTTGAATTGAAGGAGAACACACAGGCACATACAAAGTTTTCATTTTATTATTGAAACACATCAGGAAGCCCCCTACTTCTCTTCATATTTGGTTGTATTTAGTTTTTACCATAAAAATATAACAAGACCCCCCCAACACACATATCATTAAGAAGATGCTGTCTGACATCTGCTTTATTCACCAACCTATAGCTCATTCCTAGTTCATTTTTACATGCTACACTTAAAATATATATATATATCTTCAGAATGTAACTTTAGGAGGCAGAGGGCAATTTAAAGTATTTGCCAAATGGAAAGCACAACGTCTCCCAATAATTCAGAAAAAAAGTTAACATTTCTTAAGCATCTAACTAGGTCTTTGGCATATGCATGTGTTTCTTCTTTTCCTTCAAATTAAGATGAAAAAAAATTACAAAATGGAATCACTAGTTTTCCTTCTCAGCAACCAAATCCCTTAACGTGGATTTTAACTGGAGTTTTTGGTGACCATGCAGCCCTTCTTTTTTTTCCCCCTGTCTTCCGACTACCCCCCATGCAATAGAGACATAGACTTCAACTATCTCCTCTTTGAGGCAATTTACTTAGCTTCTCAAGTCACACAGTTCTGAAATGAGGAAGAAACTGTTGGGCTGTTTTTAATCAAGTTTGGAAGCTGAATCTTTTCCCGTTGAAGACTGTGCCCGGAGGTGGATCGGTCCGAATGTCTGGCGCTGCGGGCAGCAGGCTCGGCCACCCGTTTTGCAGACACATATGAGAATGGCATTGAAGTAATTGCGAGTGGCAGAAATATTTTTTGAAAAATCAATCTCTGTAACGTCCCATACTTCTGAGTTAAAAGGCAAAAGAAACCAAACGTAAACCTGAAATAATTATTTACCTAGCGAAGGCAGACCAAGAAACAGGAAAGAGGCTTGAGGCTTTGAAAATGTACTTTGAAGAATCTTTCAAATTAAATGTTCCTTAGGAGCAATGGCAGTAAAGATTTTAAGGATTTGATTGGTTAAAAGTTTTCTAGCTATTAGTGCTAATGAATTAACAAACTAGAAGTCTCTATTTAGATAATTTTGGGGAGACATATAGAAAATAATCTATATGTGATTTTCTTCTTTCTGTTCTTTAAGAGGAGACAAGTCATATTGCATTCTCTTTGGATTTTTTTTTTTTTTTGCCTTAGAAAAATGAATTGAAATACTTAGCCTTCGTGTATCATTGAAAATTCTTTGCAAGAGTGGAGAATCAAGGATTTTCAAGAACAAAACAAGGAATCAGATTACAGTCTTCCTCTAAAATACATTTTTTTCTCTGGGGCACTTTCAAATGATCTCTTTGGTGATTGTTTATTTGAACAATCTCTTCAAATAAAATAAATTTAACATTTTCTCCCCAGATGGTTTAACTTCTTTTGTCAGGAGAACATTTCTAAAAGTTGTAAATGAAAATAAAAACTTTTTATAAAGCCTAATAACATTTCACATCATAGCCAAAACAATTTATTGTGTATCACCTTTCATCTTTAATTATCAGATATATGAAACTGTCTCACCTTGAAAATATCAACCCTATTATCAGTCTTATCAATTTGAGGAGCTAATTTCACGATATACAATTTTGGGTTCATGATTTAATTTACATATTTAATAAGTGAATTTTAAAAATATATTTTGGCTAGAGAGATAACCTAATTAGTGAAAAGTCTTAAAATAGAAATCAAACACATTCAACCATCTCCTAGTACACACACACACACACACACACACACACACACATGCACATCCTCTTGAGAAGAGAAAACGTTCCGACTGAAGAGAGCAGTCATAGCCATTTAAGTGCAAATGCTTTCTAGAAAAGTAAAAAATGACTATTTTATGACATGACAAAATTATCATTTAATGTTTCAGGGTGATATTTTTATGTCTTTATGTGATAAATTACTAATATAGAAATGTTAAAAATAATTGACTTCATTGAACAAAAAACGCTGCTTCATCTATTTATAAATATAGATATGGTGCTATTGTAATTTATATAAATTCTATTTTTTGGACAATTAAGCTCACATATGCAGTTTACTATTTCCCTTGAGTTTCCAACATTCTTGCACTTGAAAGTTGAATGTTGAGCACTCTGAGTGCTTTGTGCAGAAGGAAAAGATGCCTCCCTTTAATAGATGCTACTTTGTGTGTGCCTTTTCTGCTAAGTGGATCTAAGAGTTAAATTAACCTCATCATTTGCCATTCTGTTTTCACCAAGGTTCGTGGTCCAAGTGGCAGCCCTTTCCTGCATAGGTTCTGTTCATTTGCGGGAATGTTGCCTATTTCTTTGCTTCAAGTTTCGTTTTGCTTTTAAAAAATTCATTAAAATAATTTTTAAAATAATCTTCAAGAGAACACGTACAAGAAGCACTTCCTTTCCCACTGCCAGACAGAACTGCTCCCCAATCTCTTGGCTGGAACCCTTGCTTTCGATTTGTTTGTTTCACGCATTTCCCTAAAGAACACGGCTCCTTGCGCTGTTAAATTTTGTTTTTATAATGCATCACTTATACCCTGAATCCTTCCCTGAGACAAACTGCTGTCGAAAGTGTATCAGATTCGTTCCAAATATGGGATTTGGATCAATATTCCCTAAGCAACGGAAACTTTTAAATTATTGGTTTTCCCAAGAGTCCACACTTATGCAATATATTTGAATTGACGTCGGATTGCCAGTTTTTCTTATGATAAAAAGTAATTATTACCGTTATTTTAGACCTCCTTTTATTATTATTTTTAGCCCGCGTATCATCACCGAACTGATGTGTTCTTCTGTCCAACTCCTGATGATCTAGTTGAATTCTAGACATTGTGCCAAGAAGTGTATTTAAAGCAGATAAGCACGTATATTACAAATGCGTTTTGTTAGACCTGATGGATGCTATTTTTCTTTTAATAGGTTTGTAGCAAACTAACACAATAACACAATGTATTCCTTTTCAAGGTACATTGTTGAAACAGGTCTATTAAGAGCGCGTTGAGCTATTTCTCGCCTCTATTGAAGTCTGTTGCTCAAACACAACAGCCAACAAACGCCAGCTGCCTCAACAAAAGTAGAAACCTAACCCTTTTATGTAATGTTTTAACAGAAAGGGTAGCTCTGTTTAATTAAAAACATTGATGATTCAGTGAAACAATGAAAACTCAAGTTCAAGTGGTGCTCTATTGATTTAAGATGATTTTACTAGCAATGGGTATAATTCAATCCCCCCACCCCAGCTTTCTCTTGTGTAAAGGGGTTCCTTCTTGGTGCATTATTTGGGTGAATAGGAAAAGACAGAGATGGCTATTGCTTAGAAACCTGATTAACGCACGTTGCTTTGAGAGTAAGGTGTTTAATTTATAAGTACACCCCATATTTTTTGTCAGTTTATTCGCGGTGGGGAAGCTTTGAAAGCAGCTCCTCTCAGCAGGTTAAAAAGTGAAGTCTGCGTCCTGGCATTTAAATGTCTTTGTTATTGTGTCAGGCAAGTTGTTGAAAACTACATGCGCGGAATACTAAGGTTGGGCAGCTAGAAGAGGCAAAGTTGTGTGTATGCGTGTGCGCGCAGCGCGCCCCTGGGCGCAGGACTGTGTGTGCACCGACAATCATTTTCATCAGCTGCTTGCTTGGCCGCGCCCGACTGCTCCTCTTTGGTGAACCGACGGCCTCGGGGCTTTCAACTCTGGTAGTGAAGTAGGAGGAATCTCCATTGAGGCTCACTCCTTGACTTTTTTTGCACTGGAAAGCAGGGCTTTTTCAAGGCTGTGCGCATCGCCCCTGGCAGGGGAGAATTCTAGGGTCACCAGGTGCTGGGATTCGCCTACTTGTAACCCCGTGGAGCGCTCGTGCGGGTAGCCAGGCTCTTAACTCCGGTCGAGGACAGCGGTCTCTGAGTCAAGGTGGACAAGGTCAGGTGCTTCCCCCCGCCTTGGTAGCCCAGCAGTCCGCGCCGTCCGAGCCGCCAGGCCACTAGTGAGGGCCGGCCGAGTCGGGCAGATTCATTTCACACTCCTTCCCCGAATCTGACCACACGCCTGGTGCAGAGGCTTCGGGGCCGGGCTTCCGTGGCCGCGGGAGATGTGAGGCACTTGACAGAAAGACGCTCACGTCAATCTCCCTCCCACGAAACAATAGTAACAAAATCCCGAAGTCCGAGAATGCAACCCGCAGGCCGCCCCTCGAAGCCTTCGCCCGCAACTCTTCCTCTTAAGGGCGCCCTTCCCCGCCGGTGACCCCCGCATAGGGGAGGAGAGGGGCGGTGGGCCAAGAATCTTCGGAACTCCCCCGGATGCCTTTCCAGAGGTCCTACAAGCCAGGATGGGGTTTCCAGAGAAACCGCCCAAGCCCCAGCCCCGTAGCCTTCGAGCCTCTTCCTCCAGGCCTCACACAGCGGCTCCAGGTTGCGGATTAGCGCGGGCTAGTTTCCCGTTTCACCCAATCCCGTCGTCCTGCGCGCCCGGGGTCAGAGGGCGCCGTGTCGCCGCGGCTGTCTTCGCGGGGTCGGGCCTGCCCCATGGCGGGCGTTCTTGCCTTGCTTGGTTTGCCGGTGGCCGCCTTCTGGCGGGACCGCTTCCTCCATGCAGCGACTCACCCTTACACAGCTCTCGAACGCCCATAGGCCACAAAGGCCTGAGTTCGGGTGGGGATGAGGCCATGAGCCACACTCGGTGGTCGTGGTCACCGGTAGAGCCGGACCTCGTGATTGAAAGCCTGGTGGAATGCGGCTAGAAAGGGACTTGAGAGGGAAATGTACATAAGGGACCCTTAGGCCTAGAGTGAATTATTTAAGCTGGTCCTGATGTTTAAAGAGGTTTTTCGGTTTTAAAAGAATGTTGTAAAAAAAAAATCAGCCCCTGTTAACTTCCTCATTACGTTTTTTTTCTTCAGCTAAACAAGCCGTATTTCCTGAGTCAGAAGAACTATGTAAGTGTTTAAACATGCTTTCAACTGTCTTATAACTAACACAAATTAATAAAGAAGAGGAGGAAATTTAATCAAGTCAAAACTGGAGATCCATAGGCATAGGTAAATCAAGATACAGAGACAGAAGTTGAAGCAAAAAAGTAGGTGTTAGGATAAAGAGATGAGTACCAAATTGGCAGACACGGTTTGAGGCATTTTATAGAGTAGGAGTGATCTTCCTTTTCCCATTTCACCTCTGGGTTCATGCCTTGGCTCTTCTCTCCAGGGTTGTTTGGAGTGACTCAGCTTCAAGCCTCCCTTGTGACCTGTGAACTGCTTAGAAAACCACTTAGATAAGGTTCAAGGTTTCAAGGGTCTATCCCCTTCCAGACTCTAGCTTCAAAATTTTAAAGTTGACTTGATTGAACATCTCTTTTGAAAGACAGTGACAACTTTTATTGTCCCAAGGCTTGGCCCATATTTTCATATATTTTATTTTGTTTTAGTTTGGTTACTCACAGCTACTCTGGTATTATCACCAATTCATATATTAGAAAACTGAGGCTCAGAGAAGTTTAATAACTTGTCTAATTTCACCTGGTTAGTAAATAGCAAACCTGGGATGCAAACCCAAGTCTTTTGTAATTCTGTTGAAATATACTGCTAATGAAGGGGAAAGAAAAATACCAGGAGTGGGCAGAAGCATGCTTTCCAGGTAGGACTAAACTAAACACATTAAAGGTAAAACTTTTTCTTAGATGAAGTTTACATTTAAAACCCCTCTCCATGTTAGTAAGCCCCAAGCACTCAAGTGCCTTCATATGGACCCTTAGTTGCCAAAGGTCTGTCCCTGGAACATATTGTGGCCTCTGATTGTGACTTCCCAACTCCTTGACTTCTGTCTGAACTTTCTTGATCTATGAACCATTCCCTCAGTGCCCTTTATTGAGTAATCCATGAAACTGATTATCTAAATTACACATTTCTAAAGCATATTAAATAATGAATGGATGATTATCTAAATTAGTGTGCTACATTTTACATTTGAACACAGCACCTTAATTCAAGTTTAAGAATCAAATTAGAAATGTTAGGAACTATGGTGGCAAGCCAGAAGTTCTGGGCTCCCTTCAAGTTAAGCCTTATAAAAATTTGTCTATTTCATGGGATCTTATTTTTAAATTGTAACTTATTTTCACAATTCAAAAATCAGAATACTATGAAAAGGTATTCACTGAGAAGCATCAGTTCCTTCCCTAGTCTCTCTCACCCTTTAGAGGTAACTTTTTATTGAATTTTTGTTTGTCTTTACTGTATTTCTTACAGTACGTCCTTACAGAGTAAGTAAAACTTATTCTATCCCTTGTATAAATGGTAGCATACTGTATAAACAGGTAGCATACTGTTCAGCTCCTTGCTTTTTTCACTTTTCAGTGTAAGTATCCTAGACATGTACCTATATATATATTTTTTTCATATATGTATGTATAAATGAAGCTATTAATACAGAAATATCTTCATTCACTTTAACAGCTGCATAAGATTCTAATTTTTAGATATGCTACTGTTTATTTAGCCAGGCTCCTGTTGCTGGACATTTGCATTGTTTGGAATCCTTGGCTATTATTAGCAATGCCACTATTGATATCCTTCTGTGTGTACATATGTCTATAAGACAGATTCCTAGAAGTGGAAATGCTGGGTCAGAGGGCATGGTAGTCAGAATAATGGCCCCCAAGGAAAATGCACATTCTAATCTCAGGAAGCTGTGAATATTTTACCTTCCATTCAAAAGGAATTTTGCAGGTAAAATTAAGTTAAAGATCTTGAGATATGGGATTATCCTGGGTTATCCAAATGGGCCCAATGTAATCACAAGGATCTTTATAAGAAGAAGGAAAGTCAGAGAAGGAGAAAATGCTATGCTTCCGGATTTGAAGATGGAGGAAGAAGCCAGGGTCAAGGAATGGAGGGGGTCCTCTAGGAGTTGGAAAGGGCAAGGAAACAGACCACTAAAGCCTCCAGAAGGAATACAGTCTTGTAGTTCCATTTGAGACTTCTGATTTACATAACTATAAGAAAATAAAATTGTGTTTTTGAGCCACAGAGTTTGTTATAACTTGTTACACCAATGATAAGTAACTAATATAAAGGATAAATACAAATGTAAATTTGCTATATATCATCAAATTCCCCTCCATAAAGTCTGAAGCTTTTTGTACTTCTACCAGCCATGTGCCTATTTTTCTACAGTCTCTTCAACAAAGTGTATTATCAAACTTTGGAATTTTCACACATGTAATTAATGAGAAATGATTTATCTCAGTATGTTTTAATTAAACAGTGAGGTTGAGTGTATATTCAAATACTTAAAGGATTTTTACCTGAAATAGTCCTTTGAAAATCTTTGTACATTTCTACCTTACTCCATATGTAAAAATTAACTAAAAACAGAAAAACAAATAAAATATGACAAACTCTTAGGAGAAAAGTAGGGAAATCTTTTCAGGACCTTTTGTATTCGACAATGGGTTCTTAGAGAAGACATCACAAGCACAAGCAACAAAAGAAAAAATAGATTAATTTGGACTTCATCAAAATTAAAACCTTTTGTTCATCAAAGAATATTATTGAGAAAGTAAAAGGACAACCTATGTAATGGGAGAAAATATTTGCAAATCATTTCTGAGATAAGAGTTTAGTATCCAGAATATATAATGAAGTCTTATAATTCAACAACAAAATGACAAACAACCCAGTTTAAAAATGAACAAAGAACTTGAATAGACATTTGTCCAAAGAAGATATCAAAATGGCAAAAAACACATGAAAAGATGTTCAACAGGGCCACGGTGGCTCAGCAGGCAAGAATGCTTGCCTGCCATGCCAGAGGACCCGGGTCCAATTCCTGGTGCCTGCCCATGTAAAAAAAAAAAAAAAAAGATGTTCAACATCATTAGCCATTAGGAAAGTGAAAATCAAAATCAAAATGAAATACCACCTCATGCCCTTAGAATGACAATTATTAAAAAAACAGAAAATAGCAAGTGTTGGAGAGGATATAGAGAAGTAGAATGCCTGTGCACTGCTGATGGAAATGGAAAATGGTTCAGCTCCTTTGGAAAACAGCTTGGCTGTTCCTCCAGAAAGTTAAAGATAGAATTACCATATGACCTGGAAATTCCGCTGTTATGTATATTCCCAAAAGAACTGAAGCAGGGATTAAAACAGATACTTGCACATCAAAGTTCATTGCAACATTATTCACAAAAGCCAAAAGGTGGAAACAATCCAAGAGTTCATCTGTAGATGATGGGTATGAATATAGTATATTCATACGATGATATACTATACAGTCATAAAAAGAAATCAAGTTCTAATATATGATACAATAATGGATGAACCTTGAAGACATATGTTAAGTGAAATAAGCCAGATTACAAAAGGAAAATATTGTGATTTCACTTATATGAAATACCTAGAATAAGAAAATTCAGAGACAGGATGTAGATTAGACAGTACCAGGAGCTGGGGGAGGAGGGGAAAAAGGAGTTACTGCTTAATGGGTAGAATTTCTATTTTGGGGGAGGAAATGTCTTAGTACTGGAAGGTGGTGACAGTAGCAACATTGTAAAAATAATAAATGCCACTGAAGTATACACTTAAAAATGGTTAAAATGAGAAATATTTGCTATAGGATTGCTCTGTTTCTTCTTTATTTATCTCTAATAGCTCTTTTTTTTTTAGAGAGAGTACTTTGTGATATAAGTAGCAAATATTTTCCCCAGTTAATCATTTGTCCTTTAACTTTACTTGTGGTATTTATTGCCATGAATAAGTTTTTATTATCATTATTTTTTTTTACTTTTGCTTAGTGATGTTTAAAGTTTTCCTCATAAAGATTTTTGCACGTTCAAATGATTGTAGCATGGCCTGTTTTATATATCAGTAATTCAGTAAGGTTGCTCACTAATCTCAAGCAATATCCTAAGGGTTAGATGTAGTGGTTAATTTGTTTCCCTTTCTTATTTCTGCATAGATAATTCAAATGAAGGAAAATTCTTGTCTGAGAAATGCACAGACGGTAAAAGAAATTCACAATTTTCAGCAATGCAATTACCACTTTACTTGTATTCAGTAAAGCAAAAAGAATCAAAATATCTATGAATTTGTTGCACTATTTGCTACAACAGCTTTTTTTCTCCCATGTGATATTTTACATCTTATTGTTTAGAAATTTATCCCTGTGTCCATAGCAAGACATTCTTTCTCCCAATTAAAAAAATTAAGAACGATTTTAGGGTCACAATGAGCCAACAACATATAACTGAATTAATACTAATTAGAATAGAAATTTAGACAACTAAGAAAATGGAAATTGCATATCAGATGATTTTGCTAAAATGGATCCTCACAAAAACTATTTTGAGTTTGCTTACAATAAATAAATTGTTGGTACTAGGAAAATATTGTGTTTACTTTTTATACTACATTGCTTTCTAGTTTAAGTTTCCCAAAGGATATTTATGTAATTGTGAGGATTTTTAAAAATAACACAAAAATACTCTGTGGTGATAAACTTATGTATCTATGTATAAGAAAAAGAAGGGGAGAGAGGGGAGATGGAAAAGGAGGGAAGGAAAGAAAGAGAGAAAAAGAGAGAGAGAAAAGAAAGAGTGAAAAAAAAGCTCTTTTTGTTGATCTTGGGAATAACCCTACATTAGACTTTGCAGTGGGGCCTATTTTTGGGGGGAGGGGATATTTTTTATTATTTAGATTGTACAGTGTGTTGTCCATGGTGCTCTGAGGTCCAGAATAGAACAAGGGACAAGCATCTCCTCCACTCCTGTGACTTGCATGGTCATATAGGTGACTTCCAAGCGTCTACCTCTATATTTAACCTGTCTCCTTGGCAGAGCTCCATCCACTTCTAGCCTTCTTCATATCAGTGCTATACTATTCCAACAGAATCAGAATATGAATTTTAATACATTTGAAGTTGAAGTCATCATCTTCTTTCCCAAAACACACTGTTCCTTCTGAATTCACTATTTCAATTAGACAAAGAGATGATTCTTTTGAGATTGTCTCAATTTTGTCACCTCATCCTATTTTTTCATGCTACATAACTAATTTTTGTAAAATACTTATTTATGTTTCTTCCTATCATGTATTTCAAAAGCTTAATAGTTAACGGTTGCTGTACTCCTATAATACTTTTTAAATGTTTTAATTTTGAATTATTTAAAATATATAGATAATATGAGAAAATTAAATGATGCCCAGAGATACAAACAAGTAATCATACTTGCTTCAGGACAACTTTCTTTTTTAAAGAAGGAGAGAAAATGTTACAGATATAACTAAAGCCCTGTCGGATCCCTGCACTGTTCTAACCTCTGCAGAGATAATCACTAAATTAAAGTTAGTATGTATTGTTCTTATTTCTAGTTTTTACTTCTACAGCATACTCATTGTTTTTTAAAGGTAGGTACTATTTTGTGTAAAATTTTACCATTAGTGACATTTAGCACATTCATAGTGTTGTGCAGCTGTCACCACTATCCAGTCCCAGAATATTTTCTTCATTGGAAAAGAAAACCCATACCCATTGTTCTAGTTTGCTAGCTGTCGGAATGCAATATACCAGAAACGGAATGGCTTCTAAAAGGGGAATTTAATGAGTTGCTAGATTACAGTTCTAAGTCTGAGAAAATGTCCCAGTTAAAACAAGTCTACAGAAATGTCCAATCAAAGGCATCTAGGGACAGATACCTTGGTTCAAGAAGGCCGATGAAGTTCAGGGTTTCTCTCTCAAGTGAGAAGGCACATGGCGAACACGGCGTCATCTGCTAGCTTTCTCTCCTGGCTTCCTATTTCATGAAGCTCCCTGGGAGGCGTCTTCCTTCTTCATCTCCAAAAGTCACTGACTGGTGGACTCTCTGCTTTGTAGTGTTGCTCTCTCTGAATCTCTCTGAATCTCTTCTTTTATAGGACTTCAGAAACTAATCAAGACCCACTCAAATGGGTGGAGACATGTCATCCCCTAATCCAGTTTAACAACCACTCTTTGCTAAATCACATCAGCCAGGGAGATAATCTCATTACAGTTTCAAACATACAGTATTGAATAGAGATTATTCTACCTTTATGAAATGGGATTTATATTAAAACATGGCTTTTCTTAGGGGGCATACTTCCTTTCAAACCAGCACACCCATTAAGCAATTACTCCCTATTTCCCTCTGCCTTCGGCCCCTGGCATACACTAATCTGCTTTCTGTATCTGTGGATGTCCAATTCTGGATTTCATATAAATGAAATAATACAGTATGTGGCATCTTGTGTTGCTTCTTTCATTTAGCATAATGTTTTCTAGTTTCATGCGTGTTATAGCCTGTATACCTACTTTATTCCATTTTATGACAAAAATAATCCACTGTATGGATATACTATGGTTTGTTTATCCATTTGTTAGTTGATGGACATTTGGGTTGTTTCTACATTTTGACTATCGTGAATAGTGTTGTTATGAGCACTCTTTTTTTTTTTTTTTGCATGGGAAGGCACTGGAATTGAACCCGGGACTCCGGCAGGGCAGGTGAGAACTCTACCTGCTGAGCCACTGTGGCCTGCCCATTACAAGAACTCTTATACAAGGTTTTGTTTGAACACTTGTTTCAATTCTTTTCGGGTACATACTCAAGATTGGAATTACTGGTTCATATGGTGTACCAGTTTGAAAGTATTATGTACCCCAGAAAAGCCATATTTTAATCCTGATTCCATCTTGTAGAGGCAGCTTTTTCTCTTAATCCTGATTTAATGATGTAGGTTAGAATCTTTTGCTTCGATTACCTCCATGGAGATGTGACACACCCAATTATGGGTGTGACCTTTGCTTAGATGGAGATGTGAACCTACCCATTCCATATGGGTCTTGATTAGTTTACTGGAATCCTTTAAAAGAAGAAACATTTTGGAGAGAGTGAAAAATGACAGAAGCCTCAGAGCCAATAGAGGGAGCAGATGTAGATGTGTGGAGAACAGTTGCTTCAGAGAACAGAGACACAAATATTAGAGATGCTTTAAGCCCAGTAGATGTTCCCATGAGATGCTAAGTAAGCAAGAGCCTGGAGAGAGCCAAGGGAAGCCAAGAGATGAAAGCCAACTCCAGAGAACCAAAGTGAGAAATCCCCACAGGAACACTGAAACCCGGGAGCAAGGGACCAGCAGATGCCAGCCACATGACTTCCCAGCTGACAGAGCTATTCCTAACCCATCAGCTTTTCTTGAGTGAAGTTAACCTCTTGTTGGCGTCTTAATTTGGACATTTCTATAGACTTAGAACTGTAAACTTGTAACTTAGTAAATTCTCCTATTTAAAAGTTGTTCCAGTTCTGGTATATTGCATTCCAGCAGCTTGCAAACAAACACATATGGTAAGTCTATTCATCCTATTGAGGAACTGCCAAACTATTTTCCACAAGACCTGAAATACTTTATATTACAACCAGAAGAGTACAAGTATTCTAATTTCTCTACGTCCTCACTAACACTTATTATAAGTCCTTTTGATTATGGCCATCTAGATGAATATAAAGTGGTATCTCACTGTGGTTTTGATTTGCATTTTCCTAATGGCTTATGATGTTGAGCATCCATTTCACTGACTGCTGGCTGTTTGTATAAAGTCTTTGGAGGAATGTTTATTCAAGTCTTTTGCCTATTTATTTATTTTTATTGGTATATATTAATAGTCACCATGTAATCCAAAGTATGCAATCAATGGTTCACAATATCATCATTGTGCATTGATCATCACAATTGACTTTTAAATTTTTGTGTAAAATAACATATATACAAAAAAGGAATAAATTTCAAAGCACATTTCAACAATTAGTTGTAGAACAGATTTCAGAAGCCCACAATTTTGGGTTTTTACTTCTAGCTGCTTTAAGATACTGGAGACTGAACACTGGTGGCCAGCACCAGAGCATGAACAAAGCATTGCTTCCATGATGCCTTTATAGTGGCTTTTTTTCCCAGCCTCAAACCATGAAAAATGGAAGCTTAACAAGGTAAGGAAAAACCTTGGACAGAAGGCAGACACCAAGCACCACGTATTATATGGTTCCATTAATATAAAAGGAAGAGCTTCCAGGGACATCTGCATTGGGTCTTCTTTCATTCTTTTGCATATGGATATCCAGTTCTCTAGGCACCATTTATTGAAGAGACTGTTCTGTCCCAGGTAAGTTGGCTTGACTGCCTTATCAAAGATCAAATGTCCATAGATGAGAGGGTCTATATCTGAGCACTCTATTCGATTCCATTGGTCGATATATCTATCTTTATGCCAATACCATGCTGTTTTGACCACTGTGGCTTCATAATATGCCTTAAAGTCAGGCAGCGCGAGACCTCCAGCTTCGTTTTTTTTCCTCAAGATGTTTTTAGCAATTCGGGGCACCCTGCCCTTCCAGATAAATTTGCTTATTGGTTTTTCTATTTCTGAAAAATAAGTTGTTGGGATTTTGATTGGTATTGCATTGAATCTGTAGATCAATTTATGTAGGATTGACATCTTAACTATATTTAGTCTTCCAGTCCATGAACACGGTATGCCCTTCCATCTATTTAGGTCTTCTGTGATTTCTTTTAGCAGTTTTTTGTAGTTTTCTTTATATAGGTTTTTTGTCTCTTTAGTTAAATTTATTCCTAGGTATTTTATTCTTTTAGTTGCAATTGTAAATGGGATTCGTTTCTTGATTTCCCCCTCCGCTTGTTCATTACTAGTGTATAGAAATGCTACAGATTTTTGAATGTTGATCTTGTAACCTGCTACTTTGCTGTACTCATTTATTAGCTCTAGTAGTTTTGTTGTGGATTTTTCCAGGTTTTCGACGTATAGTATCATATCGTCTGCAAACAGTGATAGTTTTACTTCTTCCTTTCCAATTTTGATGCCTTGTATTTCTTTTTCTTGTCTAATTGCTCTGGCTAGAACCTCCAACACAATGTTGAATAATAGTGGTAATAGTGGACATCCTTGTCTTGTTCCTGATCTTAGGGGGAAGTTTTCAGTTTTTCCCCATTGAGGATGATATTAGCTGTGGGTTTTTCATATATTCCCTCTATCATTTTAAGGAAGTTCCCTTGTATTCCTATCTTTTGAAGTGTTTTCAACAGGAAAGGATGTTGAATCCTGTCAAATGCCTTCTCTGCATCAATTGAGATGATCATGTGATTTTTCTGCTTTGATTTGTTGATATGGTGTATTACATTAATTGATTTTCTTATGTTGAACCATCCTTGCATACCTGGGATGAATCCTACTTGGTCATGATGTATAATTCTTTTAATGTGTTGTTGGATACGATTTGCTAGAATTTTATTGAGGATTTTTGCATCTATATTCATTAGAGACATTGGTCTGTAGTTTTCTTTTTTGTAATATCTTTGCCTGGTTTTGGTATGAGGGTGATGTTGGCTTCATAGAATGAATTAGGTAGTTTTCCCTCCACTTCAATTTTTTTGAAGAGTTTGAGGAGAGTTGGTACTAATTCTTTCTGGAATGTTTGATAGAATTCACATGTGAAGCCGTCTGGTCCTGGACTTTTCTTTTTAGGAAGCTTTTGAACTACTGATTCAATTTCTTTACTTGTGATTGGTTTGTTGAGGTCATCTATTTCTTCTTGAGTCAAAGTTGGTTGTTCATGTCTTTCCAGGAATCCATCCATTTCATCTAAATTGTTGTGTTTATTAGCGTAAAGTTGTTCATAGTATCCTGTTATTACCTCCTTTATTTCTGTGAGGTCAGTAGTTATGTCTCCTCTTCCATTTCTGATCTTATTTATTTGCATCCTCTCTCTTCTTCTTTTCGTCAATCTTGCTAAGGGCCCATCAATCTTATTGATTTTCTCATAGAACCAACTTCTGGTCTTATTGATTTTCTCTATTGTTTTCATGTTTTCAATTTCATTTATTTGTGCTCTAATCTTTGTTATTTCTTTCCTTTTGCTTGCTTTGGGATTAGGTTGCTGTTCTTTCTCCAGTTCTTCCAAGTGGACAGTTAATTCCTGCATTTTTACCTTTTCTTCTTTTCTGATATAGGCATTTAGGGCAATAAATTTCCCTCTTAGCACTGCCTTTGCTGCATCCCATAAGTTTTTTTTTTTTTTAATTTTTTTTTATTAATTAAAAAAAGAATTAACAAAACAATTAGAAATCATTCCAATCTACATGTACAATCAGTAATTCTTAATAACATCACATAGTTGCATATTCATCATTTCTTAGTACATTTGCATCGATTTAGAAAAAGAAATAAAAAGACAACAGAATAAGAATTAAAACAATAATAGAAAGAAAAAAAAACAAAAAAAAAACAAAAACAAAAAACCTATACCTCACATGCAGCTTCATTCAGTGTTTTAACATAATTGCATTACAATTGGGTAGTATTGTGCTGTCCATTTCTGAGTTTTTATATCCAGTCCCGTTGTACAGTCTGTATCCCTTCATCTCCAATTATCCCTTCTCTTTTTTTTTTTTTTAATTAACGGAAAAAAAGAAATTAACCCAACATTTAGAGATCATACCATTCTACACATGCAATCATTAATTCTTAACATCATCACATAGATGCATGATCATCATTTCTTAGTACATTTGCATTGGTTTAGAAGAACTAGCAACATAACCGAAAAAGATATAGAATGTTAATTTGGAGAAAAAAATAAAAGTAATAATAGTAAAATCAAAACCAAACCAAACCAAACAAAACAAAAACCTATAGCTCAGATGCAGCTTCATTCAGTGTTTTAACATGATTACTTTACAATTAGGTATTATTGTGCTGTCCATTTTTGAGTTTTTGTATCTAGTCCTGTTGCACAGTCTGTATCCCTTCAGCTTCAATTACCCATTGTCTTACCCTGTTTCTAACTCCTGCTGAACTCTGTTACCAATGACATATTTCAAGTTTATTCTCGAATGTCCGTTCACATCAGTGGGACCATACAGTATTTGTCCTTTAGTTTTTGGCTGGATTCACTCAGCATAATATTCTCTAGGTCCATCCATGTTATTACATGGTTCATAAGTTTATCTTGTCTTAAAGCTGCATAATATTCCATCGTATGTATATACCACAGTTTGTTTAGCCACTCTTCTGTTGATGGAGATTTTGGCTGTTTCCATCTCTTTACAATTGTAAATAATGCTGCTATAAACATTGGTGTGCAAATGTCCGTTTGTGTCTTTGCCCTTAAGTCCTTTGAGTAGATACCTAGCAATGGTATTGCTGGGTCGTATGGCAATTCTATATTCAGCTTTTTGAGGAACCGCCAAACTGCCTTCCACAGTGGTTGCACCCTTTGACATTCCCACCAACAGTGGATAAGTGTGCCTCTTTCTCCGCATCCTCTCCAGCACTTGTCATTTTCTGTTTTGTTGATAATGGCCATTCTGGTGGGTGTGAGATGATATCTCATTGTGGTTTTGATTTGCATTTCTCTAATGGCCAGGGACATTGAGCATCTCTTCATGTGCCTCTTGGCCATCCGTATTTCCTCTTCTGAGAGGTGTCTGTTCAAGTCTTTTTCCCATTTTGTAATTGGGTTGGCTGTCTTTTTGTTGTTGAGATGAACAATCTCTTTATAAATTCTGGATACTAGACCTTTATCTGATATATCATTTCCAAATATTGTCTCCCATTGTGAAGGCTGTCTTTCTACTTTCTTGATGAAGTTCTTTGATGCACAAAAGTGTTTAATTTTGAGGAGTTCCCATTTATTTATTTCCTTCTTCAGTGCTCTTGCTTTAGGTTTAAGGTCCATAAAACCGCCTCCAGTTGTAAGATCCATAAGATATCTCCCAACATTTTCCTCTAACTGTTTTATGGTCTTAGACCTAATGTTTAGATCTTTGATCCATTTTGAGTTAACTTTTGTATAGGGTGTGAGAGATGGGTCTTCTTTCATTCTTTTGCATATGGATATCCAGTTCTCTAGGCACCATTTATTGAAGAGACTGCTCTGTCCCAGGTGAGTTGGCTTGACTGCCTTATCAAAGATCAAATGTCCATAGATGAGAGGGTCTATATCTGAGCACTCTATTCGATTCCATTGGTCGATATATCTATCTTTATGCCAATACCATGCTGTTTTGACCACTGTGGCTTCATAATATGCCTTAAAGTCAGGCAGCGCGAGACCTCCAGCTTCGTTTTTTTTCCTCAAGATGTTTTTAGCAATTCGGGGCACCCTGCCCTTCCAGATAAATTTGCTTATTGGTTTTTCTATTTCTGAAAAATAAGTTGTTGGGATTTTGATTGGTATTGCATTGAATCTGTAAATCAATTTAGGTAGGATTGACATCTTAACTATATTTAGTCTTCCAATCCATGAACACGGTATGCCCTTCCATCTATTTAGGTCTTCTGTGATTTCTTTTAGCAGTTTTTTGTAGTTTTCTTTATATAGGTTTTCTGTCTCTTTAGTTAAATTTATTCCTAGGTATTTTATTCTTTTAGTTGCGATTGTAAATGGGATTCGTTTCTTGATTTCCCCCTCAGCTTGTTCATTACTAGTGTATAGAAATGCTACAGATTTTTGAATGTTGATCTTGTAACCTGCTACTTTGCTGTACTCATTTATTAGCTCTAGTAGTTTTGTTGTGGATTTTTCCGGGTTTTCGATGTATAGTATCATATCGTCTGCAAACAGTGATAGTTTTACTTCTTCCTTTCCAATTTTGATGCCTTGTATTTCTTTTTCTTGTCTAATTGCTCTGGCTAGAACCTCCAACACAATGTTGAATAATAGTGGTGATAGTGGACATCCTTGTCTTGTTCCTGATCTTAGGGGGAAAGTTTTCAATTTTTCCCCATTGAGGATGATATTAGCTGTGGGTTTTTCATATATTCCCTCTATCATTTTAAGGAAGTTCCCTTGTATTCCTATCTTTTGAAGTGTTTTCAACAGGAAAGGATGTTGAATCTTGTCGACTGCCTTCTCTGCATCAATTGAGATGATCATGTGATTTTTCTGCTTTGATTTGTTGATATGGTGTATTACATTAATTGATTTTCTTATGTTGAACCATCCTTGCATACCTGGGATGAATCCTACTTGGTCATGATGTATAATTCTTTTAATGTGTTGTTGGATACGATTTGCTAGAATTTTATTGAGGATTTTTGCATCTGTATTCATTAGAGAGATTGGTCTGTAGTTTTCTTTTTTTGTAATATCTTTGCCTGGTTTTGGTATGAGGGTGATGTTGGCTTCATAGAATGAATTAGGTAGTTTTCCCTCCACTTCGATTTTTTTGAAGAGTTTGAAGAGAATTGGTACTAATTCTTTCTGGAACATTTGGTAGAATTCACATGTGAAGCCATCTGGTCCTGGACTTTTCTTTTTAGGAAGCTTTTGAATGACTAATTCAATTTCTTTACTTGTGATTGGTTTGTTGAGGTCATCTATGTCTTCTTGAGTCAAAGTTGGTTGTTCATGTCTTTCCAGGAACCCGTCCATTTCCTCTAAATTGTTGTATTTATTAGCGTAAAGTTGTTCATAGTATCCTGTTATTACCTCCTTTATTTCTGTGAGGTCAGTAGTTATGTTTCCTCTTCCATTTCTGATCTTATTTATTTGCATCCTCTCTCTTCTTCTTTTTGTCAATCTTGCTAAGGGCCCATCAATCTTATTCATTTTCTCATAGAACCAACTCCTGGCCTTATTGATTTTCTCTATTGTTTTCATGTTTTCAATTTCATTTATTTGTGCTCTAATCTTTGTTATTTCTTTCCTTTTGCTTGCTTTGGGGTTAGCTTGCTGTTCTTTCTCCAGTTCTTCCAAATGGATAGTTAATTCCTGAATTTTTGCCTTTTCTTCTTTTCTGATATAGGCGTTTAGAGCAATAAATTTCCCTCTTAGCACTGCCTTTGCTGCGTCCCATAAGTTTTGATATGTTGTGTTTTCATTTTCATTCGCCTCGAGGTATTTGCTAATTTCTCTTGCAATTTCTTCTTTGACCCAGTCGTTGTTTAGGAGTGTGTTGTTGAGCCTCCACGTATTTGTGAATTTTCTGGCACTCTGCCTATTATTGATTTCCAACATCATTCCTTTATGGTCCAAGAAAGTGTTGTGTAAGATTTCAATCTTTTTAAATTTGTTAAGACTTGCTTTGTGACCCAGCATATGGTCTATCTTTGAGAATGATCCATGAGCACTTGAGAAAAAGGTGTATCCTGCTGTTGTGGGATATAATGTCCTATAAATGTCTATTAAGTCTAGTTCATTTATAGTAATATTCAGATTCTCTATTTCTTTGTTGATCCTCTGTCTAGATGTTCTGTCCCTTGATGAGAATGGTGAGTTGAAGTCTCCAACTATTATGGTATATGAGTCTATTTCCCTTTTCAGTGTTTGCAGTATATTCCTCACGTATTTTGGGGCATTCTGGTTCGGTGCGTAAATATTTATGATTGTTATGTCTTCTTGTTTAATTGTTCCTTTTATTAGTATATAGTGTCCTTCTTTGTCTCTTTTAAGTGTTTTACATTTGAAGTCTAATTTGTTGGATATTAGTATAGCCACTCCTGCTCTTTTCTGGTTGTTATTTGCATGAAATATCTTTTCCCAACCTTTCACTTTCAACCTATGTTTATCTTTGGGTCTAAGATGTGTTTCCTGTAGACAGCATATAGAAGGATCCTGTTTTTTAATCCATTCTGCCAATCTATGTCTTTTGATTGGGGAATTCAGTCCATTGACATTTAGTGTTATTACTGTTTGGATAATATTTTCCTCTAACATTTTGCCTTTTGTATTATATATATCATATCTGATTTTCCTTCTTTCTACACTCTTTTCCATATCTCTCTCTTCTGTCTTTTCATATCTGACTCTAGTGCTCCCTTTAGTATTTCTTGCAGAGCTGGTCTCTTGGTCACAAATTCTTTCAGTGACTTTTTGTCTGAGAATGTTTTAATTTCTCCCTCATTTTTGAAGGACTATTTTGCTGGATATAGGAGTATTGGTTGGCAGTTTTTCTCTTTTAGTATTTTAAATACATCATCCCACTGTCTTCTAGCTTCCATGGTTTCTGCTGAGAAATCTACACAAAGTCTTATTGGGTTTCCCTTGTATGTAATGGATTGTTTTTCTCTTTCTGCTTTCAAGATTCTCTCTTTCTCTTTGACCTCTGACATTCTAACTAGTAAGTGTCTTGGAGAACGCCTATTTGGGTCTAATCTCTTTGGGGTGCGCTGCACTTCTTGGATCTGTAATTTTAGGTCTTTCATAAGAGTTGGGAAATTTTCAGTGATAATTTCTTCCATTAGTTTTTCTCCTCCTTTTCCCTTCTCTTCTCCTTCTGGGACACCCACAACACGTATATTTGTGCGGTTCATATTGTCCTTGAGTTCCCTGATACCCTGTTCAAATTTTTCCATTCTTTTCCCTATAGTTTCTGTTTCTTTTTGGAATTCAGATGTTCCATCCTCCAAATCACTAATTCTATCTTCTGTCTCTTTAAATCTATCATTGTAGCTATCCATTATTTTTTCTATGTTTGCTACTTTATCCTTCACTTCCATAAGTTCTGCGATTTATTTTTTCAGTTTTTCTATTTCTTCTTTATGTTCAGCCCATGTCCTCTTCATGTCCTCCCTCAATTTATCGATTTCATTTTTGAAGAGGTTTTCCATTTCTGTTCATATATTCAGCATTAGTTGTCTCAGCTCTTGTGTCTCATTTGAGCTATTGGTTTGTTCCTTTGACTGAGCCATATTCTCAATCTTTTGAGCGTGGATAGTTATCTTCTGCTGCTGGCGTCTGGGCATTTATTCATATTTCTCTTGGTGTTGGACCCAGCAAGGTTGTAATATTTTTCTGTGAAATCTCTGGGTTCTGTTTTTCTTATCCTGCCCAGTAGGTGGCGCTCGTGGCACACGTTTGTCTGCGGGTCCCACCAGTAAAAGGTGCTGTGGGACCTTAAACTTTGGGAAACTCTCGCCGTCCTGGGGGTTCGCTAGCCGAAGCGGCTTGAGCCGGCCCGGGGTCTGAACGCAGGGAGGGTTGCTGGTCGCCGCAGCCAGGGAAAGAGCCCGTCCGAATTTCCTAGTCGGCCCTGGGCAACAAGTGTGGCGGGAGGGCGCCAGCGGCAGCGGCCCGCCCGAGAGAGTGCACGTTCCCCGGGAGTCATGGGGTCACCGTTCTCCGCGGACTGGGGGTTTCCGATCCAATTCTCTCAGTTGGTCCGGGGGCTGCGCGTGGTGTGGGCGCCAGTCGCCTTGGTTTCAGGGGACCACCTCTCCAATTCTCCCAGCCGGCCCGGGAAGGGGGAAGGGAGTAACTCCGGCCGCTTGCCACCCCGCCCGGTAAGGCCCGCGCGCCTTGGCGATCTCACCCGAGCTGCTTCTCTCAGCCAGCCAGCCGTTCCAGGATGGGGTACGCTGTCTTTTTTATCTCTGTTGTGGCTTTGGGCGCTTTCTGTATCGTTTCTACTCCCCTAGTAGGTGTCCTGTAGCTCCGTAAGCAGAATCTCCCCCCGCTCGGGGTTGGACGCCATTGCGCTCCGCTCTGGACTCCGCACCTGGACGCGGGCCGCCGCAGGGAGGAGGCGGGACGGAACTCGGGATGGGGGTGAGAAGCGGGGAAAGAAAAGAAAGAAAGAAAAAAAAAAAACTTAGGGATTCATGGAGGCACAGCCCCTGTTAGAGGCTCGGCTTATTATGCCCAGTTCATCGGAGAGCGGCGGGGAGCGAGAACACTTGTAGGGGGCTCCCTCTCGCTCTCCGCCCGCCGCCGCCCGTGTCAGTCCCATAAGTTTTGATATGTTGTGTTTTCGTTTTCATTCGCCTCGAGGTATTTACTAATTTCTCTTGCAATTTCTTCTTTGACCCAGTCGTTGTTTAGGAGTGTGTTGTTGAGCCTCCACGTATTTGTGAATTTTCTGGCACTCCGCCTATTATTGATTTCCAACTTCATTCCTTTATGATCCGAGAAAGTGTTGTGTATGATTTCAATCTTTTTAAATTTGTTAAGACTTGCTTTGTGACCCAGCATATGGTCTATCTTTGAGAATGATCCATGAGCACTTGAGAAAAAGGTGTATCCTGCTGTTGTGGGATGTAATGTCCTATAAATGTCTGTTAAGTCTAGCTCATTTATAGTAATATTCAGATTCTCTATTTCTTTATTGATCCTCTGTCTAGATGTTCTGTCCCTTGATGAGAGTGGTGAGTTGAAGTCTCCAACTATTATGGTATTTGTGTCTATTTCCCTTTTCAGTGTTTGCAGTGCATTCCTCACGTATTTTGGGGCATTCTGGTTCGGTGCGTAAATATTTATGATTGTTATGTCTTCTTGTTTAATTGTTCCTTTTATTAGTATATAGTGTCCTTCTTTGTCTCTTTTAAGTGTTTTACATTTGAAGTCTAATTTGTTGGATATTAGTATAGCCACTCCTGCTCTTTTCTGGTTGTTATTTGCATGAAATATCTTTTCCCAACCTTTCACTTTCAACCTATGTTTATCTTTGGGTCTAAGATGTGTTTCCTGTAGACAGCATATGGAAGGATCCTGTTTTTAAATCTATTCTGCCAGTCTATGTCTTTTGATTGGGAAATTCAGTCCATTAACATTTAGTGTTATTACTGTTTGGATAATATTTTCCTCTACCATTTTGCCTTTTGTGTTATATATATCCTATCTGACTTTCCTTCTTTCTGCATTCTTCTCCATACCTCTCTCTTCTGTCTTTTTGTATCTGACTCTAGTGCTCCCTTTAGTATTTCTTGCAGAGCTGGTCTCTTGGTCACAAATTCTCTCAGTGACTTTTTGTCTGAGAATGTTTTAATTTCTCCCTCATTTTTGAAGGACAATTTTGCTGAATATAGGAGTATTGGTTGGCAGTTTTTCTCTTTTAGTAAGTTAAATATATCATCCCACTGTCTTCTAGCTTCCATGGTTTCTGCTGAGAAATCTACACATAGTCTTATTGGGTTTCCCTTGTATGTGATGGATTGTTTTTCTCTTTCTGCTTTCAAGATTCTCTCTTTCTCTTTGACCTCTGACATTCTAACTAGTAAGTGTCTTGGAGAACGCCTATTTGGGTCTAATCTCTTTGGGGTGCGCTGTACTTCTTGGATCTGTAATTTTAGGTCTTTCATAAGAGTTGGGAAATTTTCAGTGATAATTTCTTCCATTAGTTTTTCTCCTCCGTTTCCCTTGTCTTCTCCTTCTGGGACACCCACAACACATATATTTGTGCGCTTCATATTGTCATTCAGTTCCCTGATCCCCTGCTCAAATTTTTCCATTCTTTTCCCTATAGTTTCTGTTTCTTTTTGGAATTTAGATGTTCCATCCTCCAGTTCACTAATTCTATCTTCTGTCTCTTTAAATCTATCATTGTAGGTATCCATTGTTTTTTCCATCTTTTGTCCTTTATCCTTTACTCCCATAAGTTCTGTGGTTTTTTTTTTTCAGATTTTCTATTTCTTCTTTTTGTTCAGCCCATGTTTTCTTCATGTCCTCCCTCAATTTATTGATTTGGTTTTTGAAGAGGTTTTCCATTTCTGTTCGTATATTCAGCATTAGTTGTCTCAGCTCCTGTATCTCATTTGAACTATTGGTTTGTTCCTTTGACTGGGCCATATCTTCAATTTTCCGAGCGTCATCCATTGTTTTCTGCTGGTGTCTGGGCATTTGATCAGATTTCCCTGGGTGTGGGACCCGGCTGGTTGAAAGGTTTTTCTGTGAAATCTCTGGGCTCTGTTTTTCTTTTCCTGCCCAGTAGGTGGTGCTCGTGGCGCTCGTCTGTCTGCGGGTCCCACCAGTAAAAGATGCTGTGGATCCTTTAACTTTGGAAAACTCTCGCTGTGGGGGAGGGTCGCCAGCCGAAGCAGCTTGGGGGAGTGCCAATCCGGATCTCCCAGCCGGCCTGGGAATCTGCGCGTGGGAGGGACGCCGGCCGCCGTGGCTTGGGAGAGTGCCGATCCGAATCTCCCAGCCGGCCCGGGAATCCACACGTGGGGAGGGTTGCCGGCCTCTGCGGCTTGGGGGAGTGCCAGTCCAAATCTGCCAGCTGGCCCGGGACGCCAAGCGTGGTGGGGGTGCGCCGGCCGCCGCGGCTTGGGGGAGTGCCTATCCAACATTCCCAGCCAGACCGGGAAGCCACGTGTGTGGAAGGGACCCCGGTCGCTGGTCTCTGCGGCTTGGGGGACCTCCAATCCAATTCTCCCAGCTGGTCTGGGGGGCCGCGTGTGGGGGTGGGGCACCAGCCGCCGCAGCTTGAGGAGACCACCTGTCCAATTCTCCCAGCCAGTATTTCTTTATTTTTTATCCTTGTTTTTTGACTCATTCATACCTTGGATACACTGAGCATCAGACAAGATTTTCACAACCACACAGTCACACTGTAAAAGCTATATAGTTATACAGTCTTCTTCAAGAATCAAGGCTACTGGAACACAGTGCAGCAGTTTCAGGTACTTCACTCTAGCCACTCCAATATGCCATAAACTAAAAAGATATATATATATAATGCATAAGAATAACCTCCAGGATAACCTCTCAACTCTGTTTGAAATTTCTCAGCCACTGAAACAATTTTGTCTCATTTCTCTCTTCCCATTTTTGTTAAGAAGGCTTTCTCATTCCCATGATGCCAGGTCCCAGCTCATCCCTGGAAGTTAGTTCCCATGTTGCCAGGGAGATTTACACCCCTGGGAATCATGTCCCATGTAGGGGGAAAGGCAGTGAGTTCACCTGATGAGTTGGCTAAGAGAGAGAGGCTACATCTGAGTAACAAAAGAGGCTCTCCAGGGGTGACTCTTAGCCATAATCATCAGTAGGCTTAGCCTGTTCTTTACAGGAATAAGCTCCAAAGGGGTGACCCCCAAGATTCAGGGATCAGCCTAGTGAATTGGTTGTCCCCACTGCTTGTGAGAATATCAGGAATTCCCCAGATGGGGAAGTTGCATATTTCCTCCTTTCTCCCCAGTCCTCCAAGGGGACTTTGCAATTACTTTTTTATTCTCTGCCCATATTACTCTGGGATATATCAGGGCATCATACTAACCTGTACAAACCAACAATATCTCATGCCCTATTCAAGACTCCATGTAATTATGGTGTTCAAGTAACTGACCATACCAGTTAAATTAGATAATGTGCTACCCAAAATATACATTTTGCAGCAATTGGTTAGGTTTTAAAAATAACAGATTAGTAAATTATATGTACATTGACTATTCTGTTCACAATTTATTGTTTAATTTCCAACAGATGGTTGGCATTCATGTTAGAGATTATGTACATGTCAAAATTTATTTATTAAGCTCAGCAAAGTTGTTGTTGGTTTTTTTTTTTTTTTACATGAACAGGCTCCAAGAATCAAACCTGGGTATTCTGCATGACAGGCGAGAATTCTAATCAGCAAAGCCAATTTGGGAGTTTATTGTATATATACTTCTGTACCTGAGTAAGTGTATTGGGAAGGGGAGAAATTCCAACTGTTCCCTAAATACACAGTCCAAGCTTTTTCCATCTCTGGAGTTCATATGTAGCTGAGCAATTCTGAAAGGAGAAAAAGACAATCACCTGAAATCTCTCTGTATGAGAGACTGAAGAGCCTCCTGGGAGCAAACTTATGCCAAGCAAAGTGAAAATCAGGTAGCTTGATCTAGAAACAAAGTCTCAGTGCTTAGAGTAGACTGGTAATTTTGAATGTGCCATAGTGCTTGATTCAGGGAATTATCTCTAACTCATATCATCTTGGGTTCAAATTTGGGTTCTAAGGAAATAGAGGGCTATAAATAAACAATGAAAATACCTGCTTATAACAATACCATTGGCAGAGTATATTGCAGACCATTTGGAACCTTATGACAATTTATATCACTGATAACCAACAATGAACATTACAGAGCTTTGGCATCTCGGTATTACCACCATATCCCTCACCAACTTGTATTTCCAGAAAAAAGCAGCAACAATGAACATAAAGAGATGCCTAACAGGAGGGGCCATACCCACCGGTGGCAGCAAGAGATTTTGTGTCTTCTGGCGCTTTGTTCCATATGTATTTTGATGTTTGTGGCTGTAGCATGTCACTTAGTTTTTGTGGTGGATGCTGTTTATGGCCTTTTAATTTTGGTACCCTAGTTTATCTATGTTTATTTTAGTGTATTTGGAGAAATTTAAAAATTATATCAATACCACCACCTTCTTCTATAATATATGTTTAAGAGTTTTCCTGTGTCTTATTAGACCCTGTTAAGATAAATTTGTGCTAAGTGGTAAGTATGGGTTGGGTGATTTTCCTTTATCAATAAAATTTTTGTCAGTTGATCAGAATTTAGCAAATTTCACTTTTAGATTTTGTGTCTCTTCAGCTTATATTTTACATTTAAATTGGACCTTCTGCTGGAGGTCCCTACATTTGAATCCTACATTTCACTTTGGATCTTTACCTTTATGTCTCGGGGGCACAGTTTTGTTCCCTCCCTTTTCCTCATTTTTTTTTCGTGGGCAGGTACTGGGAATCGAACCTGGATCTCTGACATGGCAGGTGAGAACTCTGTCTGCTGAACCATTATGGCCTGCCCCCTTTTCCTCATTTTGTTCTTTCTTCTTTTTCTCCTGTTTTCTTAGAACAATATTTTTAGATTCACTGCCCTCAAAAACAAACAAACAAAAAAACCCCACAACTCTTAGTCTAGCAGTAGAGAACATACATCCACAAATATATTAAATGCTGTAACATAATAAATGCCACAGGAAAATTATAAACAAATATCTTTCAGAATGAAAAGAAAGGGATAATTAATTCTAATGTAAGAAATCTAGGAAGGCTTCTCAGAGGCAGTTATATCCGTGCTTGGTTTTTCAGGAATGGACAATTTAGTAGATGGATGTTCTAGTTTGTAGCTGCTGGAATACAGAATACCAGAAACAGAATGGCTTTTAAAAAGGCAAACTTATTAAGTGGCAAGTTTACAGTTCTAAGGCCATGAAAATGTCCACATTAAGGCAAGACTATGAAAATGTCCAAATTAAGGCACCAACAAGAGGTTGTCTTCAGTAAAAAAAAAAAAAAAAAAAAAGATTATGAAGTTTAGGGTTTCTCTCTCAGCTGGAAGGGCCCATGGTGAAGACTGCTAGCTTTTTCTCCTGGCTTCTTGTTTCATGAAACTCTCCTGGGGGTGTTTTCCTTCTTCATCTCCAAAAGTCTTTGGCTGCTTGGACTTTGAAGCTTTTTCCAAAATGATTCCCTCTTAAAGGACGCCAGTAAGCAACCCCAACTTGAATGGCTGGGGATGCAGCTCCAAAAATTACCACCTACAATAGCATAGGTCACAACTCCATGGACACAATCAAAAAGCTCCCACCCAGCAATATTGAATGAGGATTAAAGAACTTGGCTTTTCTGGGGTGCACAATGATTCAAACTAGCACAATGGGTAAAACAACTTACTGTAGTTATTTACTTATGTAAACTGTTGTAGATCAATTCCCTTGAAATTAGACCAGTTTTCCTCTCCTGTGTCAGGATTTTACTCCAGTAGATAAATTCATAGGGACTTTAAGCTCATTTTCTCATAATCACACCTTTGATGCAAAAATGTATAGGTGCTAATGAAAGTCAGGGAATATATGGTTGGGGTGGGCCATAAATTAAAAAGATTAAATTAAGGACAGGAATTACTTATATTAAATGTATAGGTACACTTAGGGAGACCAGTGAAGAATATGTTACGTGAAATCAGAGACTTATAAGATAAACAGTAGAGAGTAGTCTCAGAAAAGCCAAGGAGGAAGAGAATTTCAATTTTGAGGCAATGGTCAACAATGTCAGATTATACCAAAAAGCTAAATTGAATATACCATGAAGCATAGTCATTGGATTTAGTAGTCTGGAGTTCACTAATGACCTTTATGAGAATTCTGTCAGTGCTATGGACAGAGGCCAGATTGTAGTGGATTGTGAAGTTTCTCCCCATCAGGATAGAAGGCTGTCTTAAGATGCATTAACAATTCCCAAGTCTCAGGGGCTTAAAAAAGGAAAGATTTTTTTGTCTATCATACAACATATGCACTGTTGGTCTGTTGGGAATTCTCCTCCACATTATCATTATCATCACAGGGTCCAGGTCAACGAAATAGCCAATATCTGCAACATTCCTGATCACTGTGTGTTTTAGTTTGTAAGTTGCTGGAATGCAATCTACCAGAAACGGAATGACTTATGAAAAGGGAATTTATTAAGTTGCATATTTACAATTCTAAGGCCATGGAAATATCCAAATTAAGGCAAGGCTATAAAAATACCCAAACTAGGGCTTCCAGGGAAAGATACCTTGGCACAAGACCAGTGCATTCTGGATATCTCTCTCAGCTGGGAAAGCAAATGGTGACATCTGCTTACTTTCTCTCAGACTTCTTCAACGGCTTCCCAGGGGCTTTTCTTTATGCATCTCCAAAGATCTCTGGCTGTGTGGGCTATGTTCCCACTTTCCAAAATGGTTCCCTCTTGAAGGGCTCCAGTATGCAACCCCACTTTGAATGGGTGGAGACACATCTCCACGGAAACCATTTAATCAAAAGTTACCACCCACAATTGGGTGGGTCACATCTTCATGGAAATAAAAAAGATCTCACCCAACAATATTGAATGAAGATTGAAGAAGTTGGCTTTTCTGGGGTACAGAACAGTTTCAAACTGGCACACTGTGGAAGAAGGAAACGATCACTCTGCAGAGTTCTTGTGTTGGCAATTAAAGGTCCATCCAGGAAATGATACATGTCACTTACATTTGCAAAATTCTGAGAGTCACATGACTCCCTGATAACCTCAAGGAACCTAGGAGGTGCACTCATATCATGGACCTGAAAGGGATGATGGATTCACATTATTTGACAAACAATACTAATGACTACTACAAAGTTCTTGGAAGTTGAGGAAGTCCAACTAGGGACTGTAGCCCACTTGTCCAATAAATTGGAAAAAAGAGAAACAACTGGTAATCTGAGAAAAAGCCAAGATAGAAAATCTTTTGAGAGATGGAGAATATAGAATCCAATGTTGAAAGGAACACTTTCTTCCCAAATTGCCTGAATTGGGAATCTATTTTTAACCAAAAATTCTTTTATGTGACAGGATTGGGAAATTCTGGTATAGAAAAAGGGAGGTCAGTGGTAAACGAAGGACCCAGAATATATGGGAAGGAATGGGGTTAAGAGCATACAAATTATTGATGTAATTCCTTACTCAGGATCATCTCATTATGAATCATTTGATTGCACCCTTACTAGCATTTTGTTGTTGTTGTTCTTGATATTTATTAAGAATTAGAATTATATTTGAATCTCTTGAAAAAATTGGTGACTGAACCTCACTGCTGGAGCTTCTGATTTAGTAGGATTAGGATGGAACATGCACACCTTCCCTGAGCCTGAGAGACACAAACCAATTCTACCACAGTAGGATTAAAATAACCCTCTGCTAATAAACCTTGACTACAAGTTAGGGGCAAGAGAAGCAGATTTAGATATGTATCCAATTCCCTCTCTCCCAGGAAATGCCAAGGGCAGAGGAAGGCTTGCTCCGTCCTCCAGGTGAGATTTTAGAGAAAAATGCTATGCAGGTTAGCTCTGAAACAACCTTGCCAATTTACTATAACTAAGTGGTTGGAAAACATGGATAGAAAGAGTCCCTTTGTATTCCTGAGCCTTCCTTGATTCCCTTTTAGTGAGACCGTTGAATGGAAAATGTTTGGTGATCAGAGGTGGGCTGGATCAGCCAGATAGAAGATCCTGAAAACAAAGAAGAAGCAGAGAGAAAATTCAAACAAGGAGCTGAGGCATATGAGGTGTTATCAGATGCTAAAAAATGGGACATCTATGATAAATATGGCAAAGAAGGATTAAATGGTGGCAGTGGAGGTGGAAGTAATTTTGACAGTCCATTTGAGTTTGGCTTTACATTCTGTAATCCAGATGATGTCTTCAGGGAATTTTTTGGTGGACAGGACCCATTTTCATTTGAGTTCTTTGAAGACCTGTTTGAGGAGTTTTTTGGAAATTGAAGAGGCCTCTGTGGAACCAGAAATAGGGGCACAGGATCTTTTTTCTCTTCCTTTAGTGGGTTTCCATCTTTTGAAGGTGGATTTTCTTCTTTTGATACAGGATTTACTTCATTTGGTTCACTGGAGCAAGGGGCTCTTACTTCATTTTCTTCAACATCCTTTGGTGGTAGTAGGATGGGCAACTTCAAATCTATATCAACTTCTACTAAAATAGTTCATGGCAGAAAAATCACTACAAAGAGGATTACGAGAATGGTCAAGAAAGAGTAGAAGTTGAAGAAGATAGCCAGTTAAAATCCTTAACAATAAATGGTAAGGAGCAGCTGCTAAGCTTGGATAACAAGTAATTCAAAGCACACATTTAACAGAAATGTTAAACTATAACAAGCACCATTTGAGGATTAACGGGAACATGTTTTTTGAAGATTTTAAATGAACTCTACTTTCAGTATAACTGTACCTAATCTAAAGTATGTATAAACAGCTCATCGAAGCACCTATTTGTCATAGACTTTTGAGTTTATTGTTGGGACACTTTAATAGGATCATTTTTTTCATTTTCGACTTTAAAAGTTGTAAATTTCTATATCACTTTTCTTTTTCTTTTTTTCTATTTTAAATTTCTTTAATTGCTGAATGCCTCTTTGGCTTGTATCTGAAGGATCATTATTTAGTCCTACAATTGACACATTTTCACCATTTTGCTTGCAAACCACACTAAAAGTCTCATTTCCTCTGTGGAACATTGTTTTCTTTGACACATTACTAAAATGTTCCCTATGCTGCAACCACCAAGTATAATGTTGGAAAGTATGAATATTTAAATAATTTTTTAAAGTTATTAATTTCCTTCTGTTTTCATATTATTTTGAACAATTTCTAAAGACATGGTCATGGCCACCTGAAGCATGTCTTCTTCACTCATGGCATCACCTGCTAGATCATTCCCAAGTATTCCTGAACTTGTGGTCAGTCTTTCACATAGATGTGAAACCTGTCCTGGCAGATTCACCTGCTACTGTTGCTGCTGCTGGTGCTTCTGCAGCTTTTCAAAGTAGGCCTCTCTTCTCTTCCGTGTAGCTCTTCTGAAGTAAGGTTTGTACTGACGTTTGTGGAGTATCTTGAGACATATTTCTGGAACTACCTTGCATACTGAGCTGAATAGCCCTGTGGATATCTGCTTCTTCGTCTTCCAAGACAATTTCTTGGCAACTTAGTGCCAGAGCCCTCTGCAAATCCTCCTCATTTTCATCTAACATTGCTGATCCATCATTTGCTTCTGAGGCTTGTTCCAGGTCTGTTTTCTAGACTCTCTGATCTTTTAGTTGAGCTAATTCTTCTCCAATAAGTTTTGGTCAATGTGTCTGTTGGACCCTGATCATCTGCAGGAGTTGGTCAGCTTCACAATCTGGTAGCTCACCCTCAACAACAAATATAGAATAACCTTCCTGTTGTAATTGAGCCAAGAAAAGTGCAAGGTAGTATCTGATATTAACTCTGGACCCGTCAGTAGAGAATTCAAGTTAAACCACTGTTTTCCTAATTTTCTAACTGTAAACCAGTGTTCTTTATAATTGCATATGAGTGATCTTTCATTTATAGGATCAATCCTGAGCCTCTGATATTCTGGGCTGTTGAACAGGATTAGCTATAAACCCCAAACTTTCAAGGCATTGCTTATAACCTAATAGAGTAAAAACCACAGTTTTAAGAAAACACTTAATCCAAGGTAAACCGTGATTCTTTAGTAGTACTAGGACAAAATGTACACTAATACCAGCATGGATCTTGCTCTTTTTATTTTGTTTGAAATATGAGTCAAGTAGTTTGTCTGCTGTGAAGTTAACATTGCCAGGATGAATCTTCTACAAAAATAATTTCATTTGTTTTTTAGTATTTAGTAGTGAAAGATATTAATACATTAATGTTGATACATTTCTGGTTTAATATAAATTAAGGATGTTTTCTAGTCATGCATGAATGCTGGCAACTTAAAAGGTTTTGAGAATTGTTTAAATAAGTAATGTTAAGCTTAGGTTTATAAAAAGTAAAGCTGGTAAACTGGGTCTTTGTCATTTGCTTAAAAAAAAAAGAAAAGAAATGCCAATGTGTTTGGTGCAAAAAAATAAAAAATAAAAATAAAAATAAAAAAACCTAGGAGAGTGATTCCAGGGTGTAAGTGACCTGGGAGGATATTCTACATCACATGGGGGGGTCCTGCTTGAAAAGCAGAAGAATTGAGATGCAGAGAACTTGAGTTCTCCGCCAGCTAGTGCAAACTTGAGACCCGCCAGCTAGTGCAAACAGCCTAGTGCATCTATTTCCAGGTGGAGGCCCAGAATCATCATGAGTTCACTGACAGGGAGATGGGGACTAGGAAGTAAGCCAAGCTGGGTTCCTTGAATGTACTACCCTGACACTTGCCACCCCCACCTCATGACCTGTGACTCCCCCCATACCCCAGTCACCTGAACCTCGTCACTCACACCACCACCGTGCTCCAATCACCTCTGCCCTGACCCCCACCCCATGCATCCCTGCCCCACACTCCTGCCCAACCATGTACACAAGTCTACTCCAGCCTGATTCTCCTGCACAAGCACAGTGTCGCTCTGCTCCTCCCTAGACCTGCATAACTGTGGCCAGGCCCTTGAGCCCCACCTTCCTCTCCCTACCCATTGCAGATGCTCACCTTCAGATGCAGGCCATACCTGCTTCCAGCCAATAGAGTCACGAATCTCCACATGGCCCCACTGAACTTGGTACACGTGCATATCATCATCTGGTCCCCCCAGGCCACGCCCCCTGAGCTCTGGGCAAGCAGATTTGTGCATCCAGGCCACATCCACCCTCAGTCCATATAGGCACCATCCTACCCCAATGCCCTGAGCTCTGCACATGTGCACACCAGGGCCCTGCCCCCCAGATCCACAAACTGACACAGCCACTTCCTCCTTGCTGGACACCCGCATATCCATGCATGGAACTCCTGACCCCTGAATCCACCCTAACCCCTGCACATGCACAACCTTGCCCCACCCCATGGCACAAGAACCTTTCTCCCACACATGGCAGGTGCTCTCTGGCATATCCGTACTACATAGCCTCTGCCCTGCATTAGCGGGTACCTCTACCCTACTCCACCTCTGTATCTGCAGACCTTTGCCAGGGCCTCACCCACAAAAAATCATTACCCAACCCACACACTTCCTGCAACCTCCATGACCCATGCCCTGCCCCAGGACACTTGCACATCCACAACCCCGCTCCCCTGGATCCCTCCCCCCGCACAAAGACATACCCTCTCCCCAACCCCACTGTGGCCCAAGTTGTGTTCTCTGTATGCCATACCCTGACACCCATGACTCACACGCTTCACATTCCCACCCACATCCTGCCCACAAACCAGTCCCGTGCATCCGCTCAGCACCCCCATCTGCCTTCTGCCACACCATATCTCTGTGTCCCTCACACCGCAAATTGCTCCTGCACTCCAAGGCCTGCCTGAGCTGCACCTTGCCCCCACAGCCCTCGCAACACACAACCACAACACTATGATCTGCCCCCCACGCTAACAGGTACTAGTGTAGAGTCCCAGACCTGTGCTGTATCTGAAATGCAACCTGTCACTGCACTGTTGTGCCCCTCCCTATGCCCTCCATCCTGCTGCCCATCCACCCCACAAATACAAAGCTTAAGCTACTGAAGGAAATCAACTTCCAAAGTAACACTATCAAGATATTTACATGTCATGAAGACAACAGATCATTTATCATATGAAGATGCAGACAGACAGCCCAGTCTAATGACCAAATTAAAACACCAAAGGAGGAGACACAGACTTTGGAACAACTAATCAAAAATGTTCATATAACTGCTAAATAAAATCAGTGAGATGGCTAATGATGTAAAAGAGATCAAGAAGACACTAGAAGAGCATAAAGAGGAATCTGAAAGAATGAATAGAAAAACAGATATCACAGAGATAAAAGATGCTGGACTTAATAAAAAATATACTGGAGACACACAACAGCAGATTTGAAGAGGCAGAAGAAAAAATAAGCAAACTAGAGGACAGGACATCTGATTTTGAACACACAAAAGAATAAACGATGAAAAAGATGGGAAAATTTGAATTGGATTTCAGGAAAATGATGGACAAAACAAAGAGCACAAATATAAAAATCATCAGTGTCCCAGGAAGAGAGGAGAGGAGTAAAGGGTTAGGAAGCTTTCTGAAGAATATAATGGGGAAAAACTTCCCAATTTTTATAAAAGATATAACTATGCAAATCAAAGAAGCCCAATGAACTCAAAATAGGATGAATCCAGTAGACTTACCAAAAGACACACACTAATCAGTCTGTCAAATGTTGAAGAGAAACAGAAAATCCTGAAAATGGCAAGAGAAAAACAATCTACTGCCTACAAGGGAAACCACAGAAGACTGAGTTCGAACTACTCAGTTGGCACTATGGAGGCAAGAAGACAGTGGTATGATATATTTAAGATCCTGAAAGAGAAGGACTTCCAGCCAAGAATCCTGTACCCAGCCAAACTGTCTTTCAAAACTGAAAGATTAAAATTTTCACAGACAAAGAAAGGCTGAAAGAATATGTCAACAAGAGACTAGTTCTACAAGAAATACTAAAGGGAATTCTGCTAGCTGAAAAAAAAAAGGGAGAGGGAGGTTTGGAGGAGGGCACAGAATTGAAGAGTACCAATAAGGGTAACTTAAAGGATAAAAAGAGAAAGAAGGAAAAGAACATATAGCTCTGACAAATAAAATCTAAAGGATAAGATGGTGGCTTCAAGAAATGCCTTTACAGTAATAACTTTGAATGTTAACAGACCAATCTTACTAATTAAAAGATACAGATTGGCAGAATGGATTGAGAAATATAATCCAGCTATATGCTGCTTAGAAGAGACTCATTTTAGGCAGAAGGGTGCAAATAAGGTTGAAAGTGAAATGATGGAAAAAGATGTTCCATGGGCAAGTCATAAGCAAAAGAAAGCAGGAGTAACTATACTAATATTAGGCAAAATAGACTTTAAATATAAAAACATCATAAGACACAAAGAAGAACACTATATATTAGTAAAATGGACAATTAACCAAGAAGAAATAATAATCATAAATGTCTATGCTACCAATCAAGGCACTTCAAAGTACATGAGAGAGACATTGGCAAAATTTAAGAGAGCAATAGACGTTTCAACAATAACAATAGGAGACTTCAATACACCACTCTTCTCTACTGACAGAACAACCAGACAAAGGATCAACAAGGAATTAGAGAACTTAAACAATTTGATAAATGAATTAGACCTAACAGTCATATATAGGTCATTACACACCAAAACACTAGGAAATACATTCTTCTCTAGTGCTCACGGAACATTCTCCAGGATGGGTCATATGCTGGGGCACAAAGCAGGTCTTTATAAATTTAAAAATATTGAAATTATTCAAAGCACTTTCTCTGATCACAGTGAAATGAAGCTGGAAATCAATAACCACCAAAGAAGGAGAACTTTCACAAATATATGGAGATTAAATAACACACTCTTAAACAATGAATGAGTCAAAGAAGAAATTGCTAGAGAAATCAGTAGCTATCAAGAAACAAATGAAAATGAGAATACAACATATCAGAACTTATGGGATGTGACAACGGCTGTGCTGAGAGAGAAATTTATTGCCCTAAATGCCTATATTAAAAAAGAAAAAAGAGCACAAATTGAGGGCTTAACTGCTTACCTGGAAGAACTTGAGAAAAAACAGCAAACTGACTCCAAAGCAAATAGAAGAAGAGAAATAACAAAAATTAAAGAAGAGTTAAATGAATGAGAAAACAAAAGAACATTAGAAAGAATCAATAAAACCAAAAGTTGGTTCTTTGAGAAAATCAATAATATTGATGGACCACTAGCAAGGCTGACAAAGAATAAAAGCGAGAGGATACAAATAAACAAAATCTGAAATGAGGGGGGGGGTCATTACCAAAGGCCCTGAAAAAATAAGAAAATTCTTAAGAGGATACTATGAACAACTATAGGCCAACAAACTAAACAACTTAGATGAAATGGATAAATTCCTGGAATCTCATAAACAAGCTACACTGACTCAAGTAGACATAGAAGACCTCAATAAACAAATCACAAATAAAGAGATTCAAAGAGTCATCCAAAATCTTCCTACAAAGAAAAGCCCAGGTCATATGGCTTCACAAGGAAATTTTATCAAACATTTCAAAAAGAACTAACATCAATCGTGCTCAAACTTTTCAAAAAAATCGAGGAAAGAGGAACAGTACCTAACTCATTTTATGAAGGTAACATCACTTTAATACCCAAACCTGATAATGATGCTCCAAGAAAGAAAAACTATAGGCCAATCTCTCTAATGAACATAGATGCAAAAATTTTCAACAAAATATTAGCAAATAGAATCCAACAGCACATTAAAAAAATTATACACCATGACCAAATGGGATTTATGCCAGGAATGCAAGGATGGTTAAACACAAGAAAATCAGTTAATGTAATACAGCACATTAAGAAATCGAAAGGGAAAAATCTTGATCATCTTGATTGATGCTAAAAAACACTAGACAAAATTCAACATCCTTTTCTGATAAAAACACTTCAAAAAGTAAGAATCATAGGTAACTTCCTCAACATGATAAAAGCATATATGAAAAATGCATAGCCAGCGTCATACTCAATGGTGAGAGGCTCAAAGCTTTCCCCCTAATATTGGGGATGAGATAAGGATGCCCTCTGTCACGATTATTATTCTACCTTGACTAGGACTTCTAGTGAGAGCAATCAGGCAGGAAAATGAAATAAAAGCATCCGAATTAGAAAGGAAGTAGTAAAACGTTCATTTTATTATTTGCAGATGACATGATACTAAATTTGGAAAATTCTGACAAATCTACAACAAGCTTACATGAGATAATAAACAAATTCAGCAAGGCAAATGTCCAAAAATCAGTAATGTTTCTGTACACAAGTGTTAACCTAACCAAGGAGTCAATTAAGGAAAAAAATTTCATTCAAAATAGCAACTAAAAGGATCAAGTCTAGGAAAGAACTTATCTAGGGATGTAAAGGACTTGTACACAGAGAACTACATAATATTGTTAAAAGAAATCAAAGAAGATCTAAATAGCTGGAAACACATTCTCTGCTCATGGATAGGAAAGTTAAATGTAGTTATGATGTCAATTCTATCCAAATTGATCTACAGCTTCAGCACAGTACCAATCAGAATCCCATCAACCTACTTTGAAGACTTAGAAAAGCTGGTTGCCAAGTTTGTCTGGATGGGTAGGAGACTGCAAATAGCTAAAAGCCATCCTAAAAAGAAGAATGAAACAGGAGTATTAATACTCCCTTATTTAAAAACTTACTGTAAAGCCACAGCGGTCAAAACAGTATGGTACTGGCACAAAGACAGTATTGAGCAATGGAATTGAATGAAGAGCACAAAAATAGACCACCAAATCTACGGTAAACTGATCTTTGACAAGGCCCCCAAATCCACTGAACTGGGACAAAATGGTCTTTTCAATAAATGGGCACAGGGGCACTGTATATCAATAGTCAAAAAATGAAAGAGCACCCTTACCTTACACCCTATACAAAAGTCAACTCAAATTGAATCAAACACCTAAACATAGGAACTAGTACCATAAATCTCCTAGAAGAGAATGCAGGGAAACATCTCCAAGACCTAGTAATAGGAGGTAGCTTCCTAAACTTTACTACCAAAGCACAAGTAACAAAGAAAAAAATAGATACATGGGAATTCCTCAAAATCAAATGCTTTTGTGCCTCAAAAGACTTTGTCAAAAAAGTGAAGAGGCAGAGTGCAGGGGCACCTTATGGGAGGGGTAGGTACAGGCAGCACGGACCTGGAGGCCTTCCACAGCAGCTCCTGGGACGGCAGTGGTACAGGAGTCTGGGTGGGATGGGCACAGACTGCAAGGTGGATTGGGTGCCTGAGCCCTCTGCTTGTGGCTGAGTGGAGACCTGGTGAGGTATGGTAGTGCAGAACCTGTGGTACCCAGTACTGGTGGCTTCCATGTCCTGTCCTTGACTACTGAGGGTTTGGGGACTCAATGGCTAAGCCTACAGAGCCTACTCGTTGGGAACAGGAGTTGCAACAAATACTGCAAAATTACTAAAAGAGAAAGGATGCCCAGTTGATGCTATTATCCTGAAAGCTCTATTTACCAACATAAAGGAAGCAAGTATCCAAGTAACTTCTTGTTAAAGAGGACCTGAATTGACACAATAATGAAATGATACCTCAGTTTACTAGAATACTGGGAGCTGTCTGCTGCATGCAGAGAGCATGACTGACTTTATGCTTGTTGATCTCACTAGCTACAAATCTGGGAATGATTCAGGGGATGTCTTCAGCCCATGAAATCTGGCACAGTTTGGGTCAGCTCACCTCATATTATCTCTGCCCCATAACCCTGCTTTGGTGGGCAGACAAAAAATTCTCTAATTGAATTTTTGGGTGCATTATTAAAATATCTAGAGATGCTTTGTAAATCAAACTTTTAAACAGATCAGAAGCCACTGAAGAAATTTCAGGCACTAAAATCTGTACCAAATACTTGCTAATTTACCATCAAAAACATGTATGAATTCTTTGGGTGTCTGAGTGATTGATTTGTTTGCAGTACTCCTGATGATTTTGTAACCATGTACAATATAAATTGAGACTTAACTGTTTAACCAAAATTAAAACAAAGACATTTATACTGAAATCAAAGTATTAGTTTACTTTTTATAATGTTATGTTTTTTTTTTTTACTTTTAAAAATTGTATAATTTAACATATATACAAAGCAAATAAAGAAAATAGCATTAGTTTTCAAAGTACTCTTCACCAAGTAGTTTAGGACAGATCCCAGAGTTTGTCATGGGTGACCATACCATCATCTCAGATTTTTCTTTCTAGCTGCTTCAGAATATAGGAGTCTAGAAGGAATATCTATACATTTTTTATCATCACTTTTTTTGTGTGAAAAATAACATATATACAAAAGAGCAATAAATTTCAAAGCCCAGCAGAACAATTAGTTGTAGAATAGATTCCAGAGTTTGGTATGATTTACGATTCCACAGTTTTAGGTTTTTACTCTAGTCGCTCTAAGATACAGGAGAGTAAAAGATATACCAATTTAATGATTCAGCAATCATATTCGTTTGTTAAACCCTACCTTCTCGGTATAACTCCACCATCATCTTTGATCTTTCTATCCCATTCTTTAGGGGTATTTGGGCTATGGCCATTCTAACTTTTTAATGTTGAAAGGGGCTGTCAATAACATGGGGTAGGGAGATGCAACTAGCTGATGTTCTGAAAGTCTGGGCCCTCTGTATTTCAAGACTTATCTGGTTCAGGGACCCACCTGGAGATTGTAGGTTTCTGGAAAGTTACCCTAGTGCATGGAACCTTTCTATATATAAAATCATGTATTACCCTAGGTGTTCTGTTCTTTAGGATTGGCTGGAATGGTTTTGGTTGGGGTTTGGCAGGTTATGATAGTAGCAATGTCTAACTGAAGCTTGCGTAAGAGTGATCTCCAGAGTAGTCTCTCAACTCTATTTGAACTCTCTCATCCACTGATACTTTATTAATTACACTTCTTTTCCCCCTTTTGGTTAGCATGGAATTGTGATCCCATGGAAGACCCCCCCCCCCACACACACACTTTTGAAGATTCACTAGCAGGACTCACAGGACTTAGTTGTTCTCATGGCTAAGATTTGTTACATTGACACGGTAAGGATACATATTCAGATCATAAGGGGAAAAAGACGCAGAAGACAGGGTCTGAAAGAATCCACGTGCAGATTTCCTTATTACGCTCTCTCCCTCCTATGAAGGACAACACATAGAACACTTTCCCCCAGCAACAAAAATACATGTGTGATGTTTCTGCCTAGCGAAGGCCATTAGAGACTCAGTGCCCAAAGTTTATATTGGGTGCTGGTCACATTTGCACCCTCTACCTAGAACATACCAAAATTATGGAGTCCCAGAAAGAACGCAGGTATTTAGCATAAACCACATTGTTTGGATAGCCTAAGCACAATGAGCTCCACTTATCAGTTAGGGCACTATGGTAATTCAACACCAACCAAGTATCAACCTGGTCACCAATTTCCTGTAAAGATAGCCATGCTGGACCTGCTATGTTAACTCTTTTCTACACACTTGACTTCCCAAGCTCCATTTCAGTGTTCTCATCCCCAAATAAAGATTACTCAGATACTCCCTTGTTAAAGTGCTAACACTGGAACAATAATTGTTTAGAAATTACTTTGTTTCCAGGTTTCAATATTCTTGTCAATCATGGACAATTGGAGTATACTTTCTGATTTCAATCAAAAGGCCTCTGAGCTTAGTCAATATCCTTACTGTTTGTAACATATTGTCTCCAGGTTAATCATTGATTATATCTCTTTAAATTAATTGTTATTCTTCAAGAGAGGATACCACATTCTTCTATTCTGATAGTGCTGATTAATATAACATGTATTAGGCAATCTCTTCAATCACTGCCATAGCAGAGATAACTTCACTGCCCATATCACCTTCAGGCCTTAATTTAGATAGGAAGGACAAATGGAATTCTGAACTATAGTTAACTAAATTAACTCTTGCCTTTTGTCTTAATAACAAAAGAATCCATGAATTGCCTATGGACTCTCAACCTATTAACTGTTAATTAGGCATCTTATCTGTCTAGGAAATGATGTCCCTAACTATAGAAGATATCATCCTTATTATAGGTAAATATAGCCAAATACTGTAAAACACTCAATTAATATATCAGATTTGTTAACAAATGTAAGTAGTTTTTCTGCAATTACTACTAGCACAGCAGTAAAACTCTTGAGTGTTGATCCTTGAATCTTTGTTTTGTAATTAAGGAGAAATAAGCCACTTTTAAATTGGGAAAACTGTTCCTGCTCAAGACCTCAAACTGACGATTTTTAGGAATCCTCCAGAAGCAGAAAACTGCAGGAGACAACATTCTTTCAAGACCATAAGAATAAACTAATGGCTCCATGAAGAGCTCCAGCCCAAGACCCATGGAACAAGTTAAGGAGTTATACATTGTCATATATCAATCTGCATTGCATTTTTTCCCTTAATTTTCCTAGATGTTGTCTTTCGATTTTTTTAGTTAAAGGTTCTGGATTATTGACAGACACTTGTTACTCCTTTACCATGCTACTCATAAGCAGTGGTTTACTCGGTAGTACCAACTCAGGAGAATCGGTTGTTAAACTGTCAGCAATCTTGCCAGTCAGTTGTCAAACCATTGGTAGGTTGAAAATAGTCTGTGGGAATATTTACACAATGAAAATCAGAAAATGCTACAAATCAGGGCATTCCCCACAAATCCCTACACCAGCCCCCACCCCTTGCCTCCTCACTCACCAGGGGAGTCTGTTACTAAACATTTACCAGCACACCACTGTCTATAAGGTGCCTACCTATCCTTAATACTGCTCTTTGCATCCTTGGTCACTCCCAGGCATATGTCTAATACTGACTACAATTTGCTTATGATGTAACTAAAATATACAATTAAATCATTGTTGGGTTGTATTCACTTTCCTTTGGAGGCCATCCGACTTTATTGAATACCAGTTCCTAGGTATCAGTTGATTTCCTAGGAAATTGGAGTCAATCCCTAGAGACTTTTAGATGGCAAACACCTCAATAGGCCAGACAATAGGAATCTACAAACTCTTATCACAGTGAACTAGAAAGGGAGATATTTCTCTCCACTGAAACAACATTTATGACCCTTTCATAGGTGCTTACATTTGTAAATAAATTTTCATAGAACTAGAGTTTTAAAATAAACTAAAAAACAATATAAATTCAGAGGTTGTCTCACTTTTACACACCTTATAAGACTGGCATAGTACTTAGGCTCAATCTAGAGTTTATTTGCTTTAGATCTAGCTTATAATTTTTCTACTGTTGATTTTGGGCCAATTTTTAAAAAAATTAAACTTTCCATTTTGAAGTAATTTCATACTTAACAGGACAGTTGCCAAAAAATATAATAAAAAACATCCAGAGAACTCCAACATACCCCTACCCATTTACCCAAATCGACCAACTTTTAACATTTTGCCACATTTGCCATGTCTATCCATATCATATAATGTCATATACCATATGATATATCCCATATACATATATCATATAATATCTTTCTACCTACTTATCCAACTATTTATTTTCTCAATATTTGAGAGCAAATTGTATACATCATACTCCTCAAACATTTAATAAGTCCATGTACTTTACCTAAGAAAGGATATTCATTTATTTAACCACCTTAAGTGAAGTTAATGAAGTTAACGAACACAGTAAATATTTGTTAAGTTAAAAAAATTTATCTTGACCATTTTATGACCATGGTAAAGGTAAAATTAGAAGCTTATAATACAGAATATAGGGGACCTATAGATACACAAAAGCTTGAAATGAGTGAACAGTTAGCTAGTGAGGTTGAACTTAATTATAAGCCTATAGAAAGAAGTGAAGGGGGTTCACTAGTGGGTCTATAAGTAATATTACTATCTTGAAGGTGAACATGATTGAAAGGGGTTGTACAGACTCATGTGTCCCACTGATTAGCACTACAAATATAAATTAGTTCTTGCATGAACTACTGCAAAGGTATGAATCTTGTACAAAGATTGTATACTTTAGAGATATAGAGGGGGAAATGCCATTGCATACATGTTTATTAGGAAAACATCAACAGTACCACAGCAATACCAGGGGTGCATAATGGGGGAGGGACAAGAGTTAGGGGGAGGTTTGGATTTTCTATTTTGTGAAGGTATGTTTATTCACTATCTTTTTCTTGGGAACAACGACATTATCTAAAACTGAAGGACTGTTGACTTTGAACATTATACATGAGGCCCAGCAGATGGAGGTGGCTGAAAGACACACTGAAAAGTAATTTGGTGAATGATGGTGTATACATATGATTAAACTACAGATATGTATACATATACATATGATGCTGCTACAAAAGGGAATGAAGTTGTGAGGCATGCAACAATGTGAATGAACCTGTGGAACACTTGGTAAGACAAAACAAGCCAGAAACAAAAGAACAATTATTGTATAATCTCATTTAGAAGATAGTTATATGAAAATGGGGGCCTAGACTGTAAGCTGTTATAGCAGTCACATTTAGTTGCAAGTGGTAATTGTTATTTCTGGATTTTGAGAGGCTGTTTTATAAATGTGTAACCTACTATTTAGAGATAAGAACAAAACTGATCAGGTCAGGATTAAGGTAATTCAGAATACAAGGATAAGGAAGACATTGCTTGTATTTTAGAACTTTACCTACTTTTTTGACAAAAGGAAGAAAGGTTTATTTTGTTCAGAACCTAAATCAGTAGCACATAATCTACCTCAACCGTCTGGACAGATCATTTAAACAATCCAAACACAGGCAGCCCAGAATAAGAATGAGAGCCTTTAATCCTATATAGTTTAATGTAATGCTTGGATGCATCCTAGACTATATTAAGCAGATAATCAAAAAGTATTGGCAAAGTCCCTTGAGGGATGGGAGAAACAATATGGAACTATTAAACTTTACCACTGGGGAAACCCCTGATACTGTGGCAAACATTAGGAACACCCAAATCAGTAGGCTAAGCCCTTGATCTTGAGGTTTGCTTTTGTGGAGCTTATGTATGTACTGGAGAAATTTAGCTTACCTATAGGTATGCCTAAGAGTCAACTTCGGAGGATCTCTTTGTTGCTCAGATCTGGCCTCTGTCTAAACCCAACTCAGCAAGTGAAACCATTGCCCTCCCCACTACGTGGGTCATGGTATCCAGGGTTGAAAGTCTTCCTGGTGGCGTGGAAGATGACCCCCAGGGATGAGTATGGCCCTGACACCATGGGATCAACAATGCCATCCCGACTAAAAAGGGGAAAAGAAGTGTAACAAATAAGGTATCAGTGGCTGAGCGAGTTCAAATAGAGTCAAGATTCTATGCTGCAGGTCACTCTTACACAAGCTTCAGTTAGATATTGCTACTATCATAACTTGCCAAACCCCAATCAAAACTATTCCTGCCAATCCTAAAGAACACCTAGGGCATTATATAAGATTCTAGAAAGGTTCCATGCACTAGGGTAACTTTCCAGAAAACTACAACCTCCAGATGGGTTCTTGAACCAGATAACTCCTGAAATACAGAGGACCCAGCCTTTCCAGAATATCAACTAGTTCCATCCCCCTATCCCATAATATCTACAGCCTTTCCAACATTAAAAAGTTAGAATGGCCACAGCATAAATACTCCTACAGAGTGAGAGAAAGATCAAAGGTGATGGTGGAGTTATACAGAGACAAATGAGTATGAGTGCTGAATCAGTATACTGATATTTCTTTTAGTCTCCAGTACCTTAGAGCAGTTAGAAATAAAACCTAAATTGTGGAATTGTAACCCATACCAAACTCTGAAATCTGTTTTACAACTGATTGTTGCAATATACTTCGAAATTCATTTTTTTTGTATATATGTTATTTTTCACACACAAAAAAAGAGAAGGAAGAGTATAATAGAGAAGATGGAATTTAACAAATGAATACGACTGTTAAATCAATATATTGATATTTCTTTTGGTCTCCAGTGTCTTGGAATAGCTAAAAGAAAAAATGAAAAATTGTGGAACCATAGCCCATCCAAGGCTTTAAAATCTGTTGCGTAACTGCTTATTAAAATGTACTTGGAAATTTATTGTTTTTTTATATATATGTTATGTTTCACAATAAAAAAAGTTAAAAAAAAATATATATCTTGAGCACTGATCATTGGAATTCAAAATTAACATTATGGGGCCTTTACTCTTATCTTCTCAACTTGGAAATCTTGGTTCCTAATAATATTAATATTTATTTATTTTATTTTACAATATACATAAAATATTTTCAAAAGTACAAGCCTACAGTGCTATTAACAATAAACTTATTGAATGCAGTTCAAAATATCTTTGCAGTTTTATTTGTTCCTATGAATATATGCTATGGAAAAATGTTACAATCAGGATTCTATGCCCCAAAGTAACTTTAAATAATTGTTTTCTCTGTATGACTAGTAATACAGAGACCCAGGTCAGTTCAGTTCAGTTCTTTCTTTTTATGTTCAATTTGGGGGTTTGAATTTTCGTATTTGACTTAATTTTACTTATTTTTAAAAAACATTTTAATTGTGAAATATATATACAAAACAAAGGAAGAAAAAAGCAATAATTTTCAAAGCACACTTCAACAAGTAGTTGTAGAACAGATCCCAGCGTTTGTAATGGACTAACATTCCACTATCTCACATTTCTCCTTCTATTGCTCCAAAACATTGGAGGATAGAAGAGTTAGTAATATAGTGATACAGCAGTCATATGCATTTGTTAAATCCTTTTTGATCATTCTGCTAATCTATAGGGATCTTTGTGCAATGTCCCTTCTGACTTTTTCATGTTAAGAAGGGGTATTGACACTAAAGGATAGGAGGATGTAATTAATTGATAATCTTGGAGAGGCTGATACCTCTAAGTTTCAGCATTTATATGAACTAGGAACCCTCTAGGAATTATAGGTTCCAGGAGAGCAAATTTAATGTATGAATCCTTTATAGAGTCAGCTTGAACCCTAGGTATTCTTAAGAATCAACAGGAGTGACATTGGTTGGGGTTTAACAGACTATGGCAATTAGCACTATCTAACTGAAGCTTGCATAAAAGTAGCTTCCAGAATACCTCTTGACTCCATTTGATCTCTCTTGGCCACTCACTTAATTTTATTTTTTGAATATGTTAATAATTTACTGATTCAAAAGTCAAAACTATATAAAACCAGATACTCAGAGAATTATTGCTCCCAGGCCTACTCTCTATACCCATTCCACCCATCTGCTGCTATAAGTAATCATTGTCTACGTTTAACAGTTTCTTATTTATTCTTCTTAAATTTTCAAAAAACAGCAGTATACATGTATATGTATAGAGGCACATAAGTGTGGTTTCAGTAGAGACATGATCATCCATCTCTAATACAATGCATATGTGTGTGTGTGACTGTACCCTAGTTCACATCCACTATTCCCCTACTAATGGATGCTTGGAATTTATTCAAGCTTTTCCTATTACAAATAATTTCTCTATGCATGGTATTCTGCATATCATTACTTGCATTTGTGGTAATGTATTAATCTTTCTAAAAGGATTACTGAGTCAAAGGGTAAATTCACATATCATTTTGTTAAATATTGCCAAATTTCCCTCCATTTAGCCATATTGCAATTCTACCAGCAATGTATAAGGATGCCTGTTTCTCCCCAGGGTTACCAACAAAATGTGTTGTTAAGCTTTTAGATTTCTGCCTGTCAAGAATCACAAAGGAGTCTCAGATTTTTCACCTTCCTTGCAAGCTTACAAATTAACCTGCTGTAGTTTCATGAGTTCTAGCAGAAGACAATAGACTCTTGGTTCAGAGACAAAAGACTATCATTTATGGCACAGGAGGCAGCATGAGCTTCATGTTCTCATCAGTTCCCCTTGAAACTCAAGTGCCACCAGAGCAAAACCAGTAGCCCAGCTAGATGTAGTACCTAGGTGGGTTTGTGTCACAGCTGAGGACTACCAAGTTAAGGAAACCAGAATCTTACAAGGGGCTGCTAGCAAACCTGCCCAACCTTTGTCCAGAGGAAAATACTCTATTATCTTGGTCAGGAAACAAACTAGCCCTCTATCACAAAGGGAGGTACTATCTTTGTCTTCCCAGACTGTTTGCTGCACAAACATCTGTGAAAAGATAGTTAAGAGCAAAAGCTTTCACAAGATGCATAGAAATGCCAGGCAGAATTGTCTCCCAACACTGCCAATCTGATAAGTGAAAAACAGGATTTTAGCATATTTTAATTTGCCTGTTTTTTAAGAGTGACACTGAGTATTTTTCCAAATGTTTCAAAGGCAACTGTCTTTCATTTTCTGTCTCAACACTTTTGCCCATTTTCTTCTTTATTTTTTTAAACAGCTTTATTGAAATATAATTTATATACCCTAAGATTTACCTATTTAAAGTATACAATCCAATGGTTTTTATTATATTTACAGAAGTGCACAACCATCATCATAAAATAAATTTGGAACATTTTCATCACTGCAAAAAAGAATCCCTATACTCATTAATAGCCACACCCCATTCCCATCTCTAGGCTCCACCCAGCCCAAGCTAAGACAACCACTGATATACTCTCGACAATATATATTTGCTTTTTTTGGAAATAAAATTTAAGTGGTATCACATAATATTTATCTTTTTTTTTTTTTTGTCTTGACAAACTTTCTTTACTTGTTTTTGTTGTATCCATATGATTGTAAAAAAGCAAACAGTGCTATGGCCACTTTGGTAAAAACACAGTTGTTCAAACCTAAGAAGGATTACATCCTTTGGACGGGTTTTATTCCCAGGATATCGAACCCCTTGGCCATGACAGCAGCTACTGCTTCACACAGCAGCATACGCCACATGTTCACTTTTAACACTTTTCCAGTTTGACGATCTTTCTCCACACAGTAGCAGCTATCATAGAACTCTGTGAAGGTAGTTGCCAGCTCATAAATATAATCATAGAGATTATGAAGAAATAAGTCATCTAAAATCTTTTGTAGAATCTCAGGGAACCGTAAAATGCATCAGCCTAGTTTCCATTCTTTCTCATGGTCCAAAATGATCTTAATCTCTCTAGCAGCTTTCTGGAGCATCTCTTCATCAATATTGGCCAATCGTGCAATAGATCTGATTCTAGTAAAAGCATACAACAAGTAAGCAGCTGTGTTTCCTCTGTCATCTAGCATTTTGTCAAAGGAAAAGATGTAGTCATTCAATCGGTTATGGGAAAGATCAGCATATCTGATACAGCCATAAGCAACAGATGTCTGAGCAGCTTTCAGTTCTTCTGGGGTTAAGACCTTGTCTCTTTCTTTTTCCTTCAATTTGTCGATGGATCTTTTTAGTCCTTCTTCCAAAAGGTCTATGAGGCGCACTGTCTCACCTGAACGTGTCTTAAACTTTTTCCTGTCCTCCCCCAGCACAACACCAAATCCAGCATGTGACACTCAAGTTACTTTAGGGTCATACCAACCAATCATTTGAGCAGCGGCAAATACTGTCTGGAAATGCAAAGATTGTCCACTGTCCACTACATAGATAACCATGTTTGCTTTTTCCTCAAATAGTCTTTGTTTAAGAGCAGCCAGGTCAGATGTATCATAGGTAAAACCTCCATCTGATTTTACTATGGTTAATGGTACAGAATACCCTGGTACAAACACAATTTTTCTGCCATCATCGACTTGCACAAAACCTTGAGCTTCAAATTCCTTCACAACGTCATTCATCCTATCTTGATAGAAGGACTCTCCCCTTTCTATTAAGGAGATATCCAATGCATCGTAGATTTTATTGAACTCTTGGCGGGAGACATCACAGATGAGGTTCCAGGCTTTTATGATGTCTGGATTTTTGCTCTGGAGCAGAACTACACACTGATATGCTCGCCTCTTAAAATCCTCCTCGGTATCAAATCTCTTCTTGGATTCCTTATAAAAGGCCTGAAGATCCCCAATAGGAGGTGAAACAGTTAGATAATCTGGAAATTTATCTTGCAAATGAGCAATGAGCATACCAAATTGAGTCCCCCAATCTCCTACGTGATTTAACCTTAGCACATCATACCCTGCAAATTCAAAGAGGCGGCACATGCTCTCTCCTATGATGGTTGACCTAAGGTGTCCTACATGCATCTCTTTAGCTATATTGGGAGAGGAAAAGTCAACTGCAACCTTTTTATTCTCTCCAAGAGCAGGTAGTTGAACTCCATTGACCAGGAGATTGGTCAGTTGTCCTGATACAAAATCCTTTCTTAAGTGGACATTAATAAAACCAGGACCAGCAATTTCAACTTTTTCAATACATTCATTGTCTGGAAGGTGTTTGGTAATGTTTTCGGCAATTTCTCTTGGATTAACTTTCTGTTCCTTGGTTTTGAGCATCTGAGAAATACCCATGGCACTGTTACACTGATAGTCTCCGAACTTGGGCTGTTGACTTGGTGTGACTATCAGAGGAGGATTTTCCAAATCTGGATATGCAGTCTTAATGGCACAACCAAAGACCTCCTGTAGGCGGCTATTGATGTTAATCATATTTTTGGTTGGTTTATTCCTTTCTGCTTGAAGACTCCTTCGAAGAATATTCAATCGATACTTTAATTTTAAATTCTCTTCTCGCAATTGCTCCAAATTTGGAGAAGCTTCTAAACAGCCAGTTTTTCAACTGATCGATCTCAGCAGTCAGAAACTTAATCTCTTTTTCCCGCTGCAGCAGCCGCGGGGAGCACTCAAACACCAGGCCGTCCATCCTCCCGTCAGCACTTCCCACACCAAGTGGACGGAAGCGGAAATAATATTTATCTTTTGTGGCTGGCTTCCTTGACTTAGTAGAATGTTTTTGAGTTCATTCATGTTATAGCTTCCATCAGTACATAGTACTTAACTTGTTAAGTTATTTAATTATGATGGTATTAGCTGTTTTATGTCCTTTGAGTTACAAATGTTTTCTCCCAGTTTTTCATTTAGCTTTTTACTTTGCTTATGATTGTTTTACCAAGCAAAAATTTATATATATGCATATATATATTTACAAATATAGTTGTAAATATACATTTCTATTTCAGTTTATCAATCTTTCTCTTATGGCATCTATAATTTGAGTTATATTTAGAAAGGCTTTCCTCATGCCCAGGCTATAAAGGAATACACTTATATTTTCTTCTTGAACTTGTTATTTTTTCATTTTTTTATAGTGAAGTAACTGAGTACATTCTAATATACACTGAGGCCTATAAATCCAAATATATAGTATTCAAACGACTTTCAATTGTCTTAACACAATTATTTAAAAGTTTATCTAGTCTTCAATGAGTTCAGATGCTTTTGTCATATGTTTAATTTGCAGATGCACTTGAAACTATTTCTGTTGGCTTGTCTGTCTTTCCATGAACCCATACTACACTATTTCAATTATAGGCTAATTGTAGTAATTCATATTATCTAGTAAGGTCAATTCCCTCTTATTGCTCTTCCTTTTAAGAAAGCTCATTGGTATTATTGGTTATTCTTTTTTCCATGTGGAGTTTAGAATCCAGCTCTAAGAAAATTTTGCTAGCATTTTTATTGGGATTATGTCAAATTTATGTATTAACCTGAGGAAAATTAACATATTAGTGATGTTTATTGTCCTATCCAAAACAAGGATGGTGTTTCTATTTCTATAATTCTATTTTTATGATTTCTCAGGACTGTTTCAAATCTTCCTCATGTAGGTTTTGTGCATTATCTTTTTTATAATTTTAACCATTTTTCAGTGTCCAATTCGAAGGCATTGATTACAATGTTCTTCAACCATCAATACCTTCCCCTGCTAAAATATTTCACCACCCCCAACAGAAACTCTACCAATTAAGTATTAACTCCCCATTTCCCACCCCACCCCTACCTTGATAACCTGTATTCTAATGTCTGGCACTATGAATTCGCCTATTCTAATTATTTAATATAAGTGAGATCAATATTTGTCCTTTGTATCTGGCTTACTTCACTCAACATGATGTCTTTAAGCTTCATCCATATTGTCACATGGCTCAGAACATCATTTCTTTTTATGGCTGAATAACATTCCATTGTATGTATATACCACATTTAGTTTGTTCATTCATCCACTGATTGACAATTTGAGTTGCTTTCACCTTTTGGCTATTGTGAATAAAGCTTTTATGAACATCAGTATACAAGTATCTGTTTGAGTCTTTGCTTTCACTTCTTTGGGATACATACATAGAAGTGGAATTGCTATCCCCTGTGGTAATTCTACCTTTAACTATCTGAGGAAATGGTATATAAAATATACCATTTTATATTGCCACCAGGAATGCATGAGTGTGGCATTATCTTCACATCCTCACCAACACTTGCTATGTTCCATTTTTTAATAATAACTAAAGTAGTGAGTGTGAAGTCGTATCTTACTGTGGTTTTGATTTGTATCTCCCTAATGGCTAATGATGATGTGCATCTATTCATGCGCTTACTGGCCATTTGTATATCCTCTTTGGAGAAATGTCTATTCAAGTCCTTTGCCGGTTTTTAATCAGGTTGTTTGTCTTGTTCTTGAGTTCTAGGAGTTCTTCATATATTTTGTATATTAAACTCTTATTGCATACATGGCTTCCAGATATTTTCTCCCACTCTATAGATTATCTTTTCACTTTCTTCATGATGTCCTTGGATGCACAAGAGTTTTTAATGTCCATGAAATCAGATTTGTCTATCTCTTCTTTTGTTGCTCATGCTTTGGTATCATCTCTAAGAAACCACGGCTTAATACAACCCTAATGATATTCCCTTGGTTTTCTTCTAAGAGTTTTATGGTTTTAGCTTATTCCTTTCCACCAATTTTTCCTTGATTTTTATTTTTTCTGTTATTCCATAGGTTTGAAGCCTACATACTCTAATACTTTCATTGTTTGATAGTTTGATATTTAGACCATTGATCCCATTTGAGTTGTTTTTTGTATATGGTGTAAGATAGGGCTCGACTTTCATTCTTTTGCATATAGCTATCCACTTATCCCAGCACCTTTTTTTGTAGATTTTATTGAGATATATTAAATTATCATATATTCCATCCAAATTATACAATCAGAATTTCACAGTTTCAACTCTTAATTGTGCAACCATAATCACACTCATTTTAAAAACATTTTCATTGCTCCAAAAAGAAAATTATCATTTAAAATCAGAGAAGGACACTGGTGCAATTGAGAGGCATAAGAAAAAAGTATAAACACTAGCAAATGTTTTTCTAATAGATTACTGATACTTGAGTGCAATGAAGTTAGTACACATTGAGGTTGTGGTGAAAGAGCTGACTCAAAAGACTGGGAATGGTCATAATTATGGAGGGTGGTTTCTTATTTCTTCTAAAAAACAAAGAAAAAAAGGAAAATTATCAGATGGATACACACAAAAAGGAGACCCTAAACACCCCCATAACCCTTATATCCTCCTATTATTGACCTCTAGTATTGGTATGTGTGCCAGTCGAAAGAATTATATACTCCAGAAAACCCATGTTTTAATCCTGATTCAATCTTGTGGGGGAAGCTGTTTCTTTGAATCCTGATTCAATATTGTAGGGAGGAAACTTTTTACTAGATTATCTCCACGGAGATGTGACGCAACAATTGTGGATGTGACATTTTAATTAGATGAGATGTGACTCCACCCATTAAGGTGGGTTTTTTCCATTGGTTTACTGGATTCTTCAAAAGAGGAAACATTTTGGAGAACGTTCAGAGCAGACATTGATGTAGACACTTGGAGAACAGTTGCGTCAGTGTGGGCAGAGACAGGCAGAGCCCAAAGAAGTCACCATGTGCCTTCCCATGAGATGTTAAGCAAGCCAGAACACAGAGTTTTGTTCTAGAAGAGCTAAGTGAATGCCTAGATGCTTAGAGAGGAAAGCAGTGACATCAGAAGCTGGAAGCAACAGAACCAGGAACTGGGACCAGCAGACAGCAGCCACATGACTTCCTAGCTGACAGAGATGTTCCAAATAGCATCATCCTTTCTTGAGTGAAGGGAACCTCTTGTTGGCGCCTTAATTTGGCCTTAGAACTGTAAACTTGTTACTTACTAAATTCCCTTTTTAAAAGAGATTCCATTTGTGGTAATCTGTATTCCAGGAGCTTAGCAAATTAATACAGTGTGACATACCAGTTACTGTTGACAAAACAATTTTAAGGTATTTCTGTTAACAGTAGTCCATGGCTTGCAACAAGTATTTTCACCCACCTATCACTCTATAATTAACTTTTTGTACCAGTGTTGTACATCTGTACAAATAAGTTCATGTAAGAACTTATTAAAATTTGTAGTTTTAATTGGTGACATACATGACTCTAAACAACCTCTTTCAACATAATTCACCTATGATACAGCACTATTCCTTATATACTGCTACCCTCACCTATATCTATTTCCAAACATTTTAAATTCAACCGGTTATATAGTCTGAGCATATTATTTCTTGAACTTCAGTTTCTAGGTATGATATATTATACATTTTAAGACTCTGAGTTTACATATCCTAGTTAGTTCATATTAGTGAAATTGTATATCTATTCTTTTGTGTCATCTGTCCTGTCTTGTAGATGAGGATGTCATTTTGTCTTACTGCTGCATAATATTCCATCATATGTATATAACACATTTTGTTAATCCACTCATCTGTTGATGGGCAATTGGATTGTTTCCATCTTTTAGCAATTGTAAATAGTGCTGCTATCAACATCAATGTGCAAATCTCTGTTTGTGTCACTGCTTTCAGCTCTTCTGGTCATATACCAAATAGTGGTATTGCCAGGTCATAGGGCAACTTCATATTTAGTTTTCTGAGGAAATGCCAGACTCTCTTCCATAGTGGCTGTACCATTATACGTTCCCATCAGCAGTACATAAGTGTCCCAATTTTGCCACATCCTCCCCAACATTTGTAATTTCCTGTTTATTTAATAGCAGCAATTCTTATAGGGTGAGGTGGTATCTCATTGTACTCTTTTTTTTTTTTTTTAAAGGAAAGACAGAGAGAAGGAAGGAAGGAAGGAAGAAAGGGAAACATTTTTAAACATTTTCTTGTTTTATTGTATTCTGTTTCTCCGTTTTTGTTACATGGGCTGGGGCCGGGAATCGAACCGAGGTCCTCCGGCATAGCAGGCAAGCACTTTGCCCGCTGAGCCACCGCGGCCCGCCCTCATTGTACTCTTGATCTGCATTTCCCTTATAGCTAATAAGAATGAACAACTCTTCATATGCTTTTGAGCCATCTGTATTTGCTCTTCAGTAAAATGTCTACTTGTATATTTAGCCCATTTTATAATTGGGTTGCTTGTTCTTCTGTTCTTGAGTTGTATGATTTCTTTATAATTATAGGATGTCAAAACTGTATCCAATGTATGATTTCCAAATACTTTTTTCCCATTGAGTTGGCTACCTCTAAACCTTTTTTTTAAATAAAAAAAAAATTTGATGATTTATTTTACTCAGAAAAATAAGGCTTTTTAAAAACTGTTTACCCATCTCAATCTGAATTTATTCACCCGATGAAATAACAAACTAGAAGCTAGAATAGATAATTAAAGCATAATGTTATAAATCAGGCAGGGCAAAGAAACAAAAGGCATCCAAATTAGAAAGGAAGAAGTAAAACTTTCATTATTTTCAGATGACATGATACCATACTTAGAAAAGCCGGAGAAATCTACAACAAACTTACTTGAATTAATAAATTCAGCAAGGTGGGAGGTTATAAAATTAATGAGAAAAATCAGTAATATTTCTATACACAAGCAATGACCTAACTGAGGAGTCAATTAAGGAAAAAATTCCATTCAAAATAGCAGCTAAAAGAATCAAGTACTTAGGAATGAACTTAATTAGAGACATAAAAACTTGTACACAAAAAACTACACAACGTTGCTAAAAGAAATGAAAGAAGATCTAAACAGGTGGAAAGACATTTCCCTGCTTATGAATAGGAAGGTTAAATATACTTAAGATGTCAATTCCACCTAAACTGATCTACAGATTCAAAGCAATACCAATCCAAATTCCATCAACCTACTTTGAAGACTTGGAAAAGCTATTTACCAAATTCATCTGGAAGAGAAAGAGACCCCGAATAGCTGAAAGCATCCTAAAACAGAAGAACAAAATGAGAAGATTAACATTTCCAGATTTTAAAACTTATAAAGCCACAGTGGTCAAAACAGCATGGTAGTGGCACAAAGAAGTTTTGAGTAATGGAATGGAATCGAGAATGCAGAAAGAGACCACCAAATCTATGGTGAACTTATTTTTTTTAAGTGCCAAAAAATACCAAATAAATTCAAACATTCCAATGTTGATCATTCCATTCTACATATATAATCAGTAATTCACAATATCATCACATAGTTGCATATTCATCATCATGATCATTTCTCAGAACATTTGCATCAATTCAGAAAAAGAAATAAAACGAAAACAGAACAAATTATACATACCATACCTCTTATCCCTCCCTTTCATTGATCACTAGCATTTCAAACTAAATCTATTTTAACATTTGTTCCCCCTTTTATTTATTTTTATTCCATATGTTCTACTCATCTGTTAACAAGGTAGATAAAAGGAGCATCAGACACAAGGTTTTCACAATCACACAGTCACATTGTAAGACCTATATCATTATACAATCATCTTCAAGAAATATGGCTACTGGAACACAGCTCTACCTTTTCAGGCAGTTCCCTCCAGCCTCTCTGTTACATCTTGACTAACAAGGTGATATCTATTTAATGCATAAGGATAATCTCTCTACTCTGTTTGGAATTTCTCAGCCATTGACACTTTATATTGTCACTTTATATATACAATCATCTTCAAGAAACATGGCTACTGGAACACAGTTCTACATTTTCAGGCAGTTCCCTTCAGCCCCTGCATTACATCTTTTTTGTTTTTTACTTACAAATCTTTTATTTTTATTTTTTATTAATTTTTAAATTTAAAAAAAAACATATTACAAGAAAGAAACAAACATTCCTAATATATGATCATTTTGTTCTACATATATAATCAGTAATTCACAATATCATCACATAGTTGCATATTCATCATCATGATCATTTTTTAGAACATTTGCATCAATTCAGAAAAAGGAATAAAAAGATAACAGAAAAATGAAACGAAAACAGAAAAAAAAATTATACATACCATACCCCTTACCCCTCTCTTTCATTGATCACTAGCATTTCAAACTAAATTTATTTTAACATTTGTTCCCCCATTATTTATTTTTATTCCATATGTTCTACTTGTCTGTTGACAAGGTAGATAAAAGGAACATCAGACACAAGGTTTTCACAATCACACAGTCACATTATGAAAGCTATATCATTATACAATCATCATCAAGAAACATGGCTAATGGAACACAGCTCTACATTTTCAGGCAGTTCCCGCCAGCTTCTCCATTACATCTTGGATAACAAAGGTGATATCTACTTAATGCATAAGAATAACCTCCAGGATAACCTCTTGACTCTGTTTGGAATCTGTCAGTCATTGACAATTTCTCTCATTTCACTCTTCCCCCCAAGCCCCCGCCCCGGTCGAGAAGGATTTCTCAATCCTCTGATGCTGAGTCTTAGCTCATTCTAGGGTTTCTGTCCCATGTTGCCAGGAAGGTTCAAACCCCTGAAAGTCATGTCCCACGTAGTCTGGAGGAGGGTGATGAGTTTGCCTGTTGTGTTGGCTGGAGAGAGAGGCCACATCTGAGCAACAAAAGAGACTCTCTTGGGGATGACTCTTAGGCCTAATTTTAAGTAGGCTTGACCTATCCTTTGTGGGGTTAAGTTTCATATGAACAAACCCCAAGACTGGGGGCTCAGCCTATAGCTTTTGTTGTCCCCACTGCTTGTGAGAATATCAATAATTCAACTTGGGGAGGTTGAATTTTCCCCCATTCTCACCATTCCCTAAAGGGGACTTTGCAAATACTTTTTCATTCACTGATCAAATCACTCTGGAATTCATTGGGGCATCACTCTGGACAAACCAACAAAATCTCATGTCCTTCCCAAGGTTCTATGTACTTATGTTGTTCAAAGAAGCTATCTACATAAGTTATATTAGGAAATACACTAGTCAAAACATAAATTTTGTACCAAATAAACATTTTTTGCTTTAGTCTCACACATAAATAGAAATTTTAAAATATTAATTACCATCTATTTTCAGCACCCTGCAGTAATGACATTCCTTTGTTCTTCCTTATACAAAAACATTTTTTAAATTTGTACATTTAGTCACTGTCATTATACACTCTAGGCATTCCTAGATTATACCATCTCAATCTTTATCGTCTATTTTTCTTTCTGATTTCATTTATGCCCCCAGCCCTCCTCCCTCTATCATTCTCACATTCAGCTTCATTCAGTGTTTTAACATAATTGTATTACAGTTAGGTAGTATTGTGCTGTCATTTCTGAGTTTTTATATTCAGTCCTGTTGCACAATCTGTATCCCTTCAGCTCCATTTACCCAATATCTTACCCTACTTCTATCACCTGATGGTCTCTGTTACTAATGAAATATTCCAAGTTTATTCACTAATGTCAGTTCATATCAGTGAGACCATACAGTATTTGTGCTTTTGTTTCTGGCTAATCTCACTCAGCATAATGTCTATAAGGTCCATTCATGTTGTTACACACTTCATAACTTTATTCTCTCTTACATCTGCATAATATTCCATCTTATGTATATACCATAGTTTTTTTTAGTTGCCCGTCTGTTGATGGACATTTTGGCTGTTTCTATCTCTTCGCAATTGTACATAATGCTGCTATAAACATTGGTGTGCAAATGTCCGTTTGTGTCCTTGCCCTCATGTCCTTTGAGTAGAGACAGCATATAGATGGTTCCTGTTTTTTAATCCATTCTGCCAGTCTATGTCTTTTGATTGGGGAGTTTAATCCATTAACATTTAGTGTTATTACTGTATGGGTAGTACTTTCTACAACAATTTTGCCTTTTGGATTTTATATGTCATATCTAATTTTCCTTCTTTTTACCTTTAATCATAGTCTTCCTTTCTACACTCTTCTCCACACCTCTCTCTTCTGTCTTCGTATCTGTCTCTAGTGCTCCCTTTAGTATTTCTTGCAGAGCTGGTCTCTTGGTCACAAATTCTCTCAGTGATTTTTTTGTCTGAAAATGTTTTAATTTCTCCCTCATTTTTGAAGGACAGTTTTGCTGGATATAGGATTATTGGTTGGCAGTTTTTCTCTTTTAGTAATTTAAATATATCATCCCACTGTCTTCTCGCCTCCCTGGTTTCTCCTGAGAAATCTATGCATAGTCTTATTGGGTTTCCCTTTTATGTGATGGATTGCTTTTCTCTTGCTGCTTTCAAGATTCTCTCTTTCTCTGTGATATCTGATATTGTGATTAGTAAGTGTCTTGGAGTATGTCTATTTGGATCTATTCTCTTTGGGGTTCACTGTACTTCTTGGATCTGTAATTTTAAGTCTTTCATAAGAGTTGGGAAATTTTCAGTGATAATTTCCTCCAGTAGTTTTTCTCCTCCTTTTCCCTTCTCTTCTCTTTCTGGGACATCCACAACACGTATATTCGTGCACTTCATATTGTCATTCAATTCCCTGAGTCCCTGCTCATATTTTTCCCTATAGTTTCTGTTTCTTGTTGGATTTCAGATGTTCAGTCCTCCAGTTCACTAATCCTATCTTCTGCCTCTTGAAATCTACCATTATAGGTTTCCATTGTTTTTTTCATCTCTTCTCTTGTGCCTTTCATTCCCATAAGTTCTGTGATTTGTTTTTTCAGACTTTCAATTTCTTCTTTTTGTTCATTCCTTGTCTTCTTTATATCCTCCCTCAATTCATTGATTTGGTTTTTGATGAGGTTTTCCATGTCTGTTCATATATTCTGAATTAATTGTTTCAGCTCATGTATCTCATTTAAATTGTTGATTTTTTCCTTTGACTGGGCTATATCTTTAATTTTCTTGGTGTGATTTGTTATTTTTTGCTGGCATCTAGACATTTAATTACCTTAATTAGTTTATTCTGGAGATTGCTTTCACTTCTTTTATCTAGGGTTTTCTTGCTGGATGAATTTTGTTCTCTATCTGTTCTTTGACATTCAGTTCAGCTCTTTTTGGACCTCTAGCTTAGGTTTTGTTTAACAGAGGAGAATTTTTCAGTTCTTGTTTTCTTGTTTCTTGCCCTGCTTGTATGGTGCCTTCTTTCCCCCCACCTTTAGGAGGGTCTACGTAGGTATTATAGACCCCAGCCGGATTTTCCCAGACCAAACTGGCCTCTTATCAGGAGGAAAGAGTCACCTGTGTCAGTTTTCCCTGAGGGTGAGATCCAGCAGGTTGAAAGACTTTCCTGTGAAGTCTCTGGACTCTGTTTTTCTTATACTGTCCAGTATGTGGCACTTGGGTGCCTGCAGGTTCCACCAGCATAAGATGATGTGGTACCTTTAACTTTGGCAGACTCTCCCTGCTGGGGGCATGGTGGAGACAGAGAAGAGGTTGTAGGCTGGTTTTAATTTGATTTGGTTTTTGATGAGGTTTTCCTCATCAAATGCTTCTGTACCTCATAAGACTTTGTCAAAATTTGAAGAGGCAGCTAACTCAATTGGAGAAAAAATTGGAAATCACACTTCAGACAAAGGTTTTCCTCATCAAAAGTGCCACATATTGGGCAGCATAAGAAAAACAGAGTCCAGAGACTTTGTTTTCCATGTCTGTTCGCATGTTCTGAATTAATTGTTTCAGCTCCTGTATCTCATTTGAACTGTTGGTTTTTTCCTTTGACTGGGCCATATCTTCAGTTTTTCTAGTGTGAGCTGTTATTTTTTGCTGGCATCTAGACATTTAATTACCTTAATTAGTTTATTCTGGAGATTGCTTTCGCTTCTTTTACCTAGGGTTTTCTTGCTGGATGAATTTGTTGTCTCTCTGTTCTTTGACATTCAATTCACCTTTTTCTGGACCTCTAGCTTAGGTTTTGTTTAACAGAGGAGAATTTTTCAGTTCTTGTTTTCTTGTTTCTTGCCCTGCTTGTATGGTGCCTCCCCCCTCCCCCCCCTTAGAGGGTCTACTTAGGTATTATAGACCACAGACGGATTTTCCCAGACCAAAAAAACTGGCCTCTTATCAGGAGGAAAGAGTCACTTGTGTCAATTTTCCCTGAGAGTGAGACCCAGCAGGTTGAAAGACTTTCCTGTGAAGTCTCTGGACTTTGTTTTTCTTATCCAAGTCAGGCGCTTGTCTGACTGCAGGTCCCACCAGCATAAGGTGATGCAGTACCTTTTACTTTGGCAGACTCTCCCTCCCTGGGACATTGTGGAGACAAAGGAGAGGTTGTAGGCTGTTTTTTTTAAAAAATTTATTTATTAATTAAAAAAATTAACAAACCAAATAAAACATTAACATATATAATCAGTAATTCACAATATCATCACTTAGTTGCATATTCATAATTTCTTAGAACAATTTGCATCAATTCAGAAAAAGAAATAAAAAGACAATAGAAAAAGAAATAAAATGAAAACAGAAAAGAAAAAAAAGATTATACCTTCCATACCCCTTACCCCTCGCTTTCATTAATCACTAGCATTTCAAACTAAATTTATTTTAACATTTGTTCCCCCGTTATTCATTTTTATTCCATATGTTCTACTCGTTTTTTGACAATGTAGATAAAAGGAGCATCAGACACAAGGTCTTCATAATCCACAGTCACATTGTGAAAGCTATATCATTATTCAATCATCCTCAAGAAACATGGCTACTGGAACACAGCTCTACATTTTCAGGTAGTTCCCTCCAGCCTCTCCATTACATTTTGAATAGCAAGGTAATATCTACTTAATGCGTAAGAATAACCTCCAGGATAACCTCTCGACTCTGTTTGGAATCTCTCAGCCATTGAGACTTTGTCTCATTTCACTCTTCCCCCTTTTGGTTGAAAAGGTTTTCTCAATCCCTTGATGCTGAGTCACAGCTCATTCTAGGGTTTCTGTCCTACATTGCCAGGAAGGTCCACACCCCTGCGAGTCATGTCCCACGTAGACAGGGGAGGGCGGTGAATTTGCTTGTTGTGTTGGCTGGAGAGAGAGGCCACATCTGAGCAACAAAAGAGACTCTCTTGGGGGTGACTCTTAGGCCTAATTTTAAGTAGGCTTGACCTATCCTTTGTGGGGTTAAGTTTCATACGAGCAAACCCCAAGACTGGGGCCTCAGCTAGTCCACACTGCTTATGAGAATATCAAGAATTCAACTTGGGGAGGTTAAATTTTCCCCCATTCTCACCATTCCCCAAAGGGGACTTTACAAATACTTTTTTATTCACTGATCAAATCACTCTGGAATTCATTGGGGCATCACTCTGGACAAACCAACAAAATCTCAAGTCCTACTCAAGGTTCCATGTAGTTATGGTGGTGAACTGATTTTTGACAAGGCCTGCAAATCCTCTGAACTGGAACAAAATAGTCTCTTCAATAATTGGGCATATGAGAACCTATACTTTACTCCCAAGCACAAGCAACAAAAGAAAAAATAGATAAATGGGAACTCAAAATCAAATGCTTCTGTACCTCAAAAGACTTTGTCAAAAAGGTGAAGAGGCAGCTAACTCAATGGGAAAAAAAGTTGGAAATCACACTTCAGACAAAGGTTTGATATCCTGTAATAAAGAAATCATACAACTCAACACCAAAAGAACAAACAAGCCAATTATAAAATGGGCTAAAGATATGAATAGGCATTTTTCTGAAGAAAATTACAGAGGCTCAAAAGTACATGAAGAGATGTTCATTTTTATTGGCTGTAAGGGAAATGCAGTTCAAGACTGCAATGAGATACCACCTCACACCTTTGAAAATGGTTGCAATGAAACAAACAGGAAACTATAAATGTTGGAGAGGATTTGGAGAAATTGAACACTCATATACGGCTGGTGGGAATATATAATGGTACAACTGCAAAGGAAGATAGTTTAGTGGCTCCTTAGGAAACTAAATATTGAGTTATCCTATGACCCAGTAATAGCACTACTTGGTATATGTACAGAAGAGCTGTAAACAGTGACACAGACATTTGCACTCCGATGTTCATAGCAGCATTATTTGCAATTGCCAAAATATGGAAACAATCCAAATGCCCTTCACCAAATAAGTGGTTTAACAAAATATAGTACAGATATACAATGGAATATTATACAACAGTAAGACAAAATGACGTCCTGAAGTCCATTAGAAGATGCGTGAGCCTTGAGAACATAATACTCAGTGAAATAAGCCAGACAGAAAGGGATAGATACTGTATGACTCCGTTTTTATGGCCATGGTAAAGAATAAAATCAGAGGATTATAATACAGAATATAGGGTACTTAGAGATACATAGAAGCTAGAGATGGGCCAATGGTTAGTTAGAGGTTGAACTCAGTTGTAAGGGAATAGACAGACTTGAAGGCAGTTCTCTGGTGGGTCTAGAAGTAGTATTACCATATTGAAAATGAACATGATTGAAATGTTACCTATGTGTTCCACTGATTAACACTAGAAATATAAATAAGTTCTTGCAAGAACTACTTCAAGGGCATAATTCATGTACAAAGGCCGTTTAAGTCCAGGGTACAGGGGGAAAACTGCGATTGCATGGTATGGGCTATGTTTAACAGGAAAACATCAGCAGTACCACAGTGACAGCAGGTGTAAATAATGCAAGGAGTGATAAGGGGAGGTTTGGATTCCCTATTTGGTGAGGTGTGATTATTGGTTATCTATCTCTTGGGCACAATGAAATTACCTAAAATTGAGACTGTTGATGAACTGTGGACTTTGGGCATTATACATGATGTCTAATGAATGCAGGTGGCTGAAGGATGCACCATCTGAAAAGTAGATTTGTGAACGATGATGTATACATGTGATCAAATATTGTGCTGCTACAAAAAGGAACAAAGTTGTGAGGCATTCAATAACGTGAAAGAACATGTGGGACATTTGGTGAGGCAAATAAGCCAGAAACAAAAGAACAATTCTAGTGTGGTCTCATTAAGAAACACTTATAAGAAAACAGGATCCTAGGTTGTAAACTCTTCTAGCAGACACATTTAGTCCTGAATGGTAATTATTATTTCTTGATTTTGAGAGGCTGTTTTATATATGTATAACCTGATATTTAGAGATGAGAACAAAGCCAATCAGGTCAGGATTAAGGTAATTCAGAACACAGGGTTAAGGAAGACCTTGTCTATATTTTAGAACTGTACCTACACTTTGGGACCAAAAGAAGAAAGGTTTATTTTGTCCAGAAACTAAATTTTCTGTAGCACATAGTCTAACTCAACCTGTCTGGATAGTTCATTTGAAAAATTGAAACACAGGGAGCCCACAATAAGAATGAGTGCCTTTAATCCTGTGTAGCTTAATGTAATGCCGGGACACATCCTAGAATATATTAAGTGAATAATCAAAAAGTATTGGCAAAGTCCCTTGAGGGATGGCAGAAAAAATACGGAAGTATTAAACTTTACCATCAGGCAAACCCCTGTCAAACGTTAGGGACACTCAAATCAATAGGCCAAGGCCTTGATCTTGAGGCTTAATCTTGTAAAGCTTATGTGTGAAGTGGAGAAACTAGCCTATCTATACATATACCTAGGAGTTACTTCTGGAGGACCTCTTTTCTTGCTCAGATGTGGCTTCACTCTCTCTAAGCCCAACTCTGTAAGTGAAATCAATCCCCTTCCCCATACCTGGGACATGACATCCAGGAGTGAAAGTCTCCCTGGTGGCATGGGAGATGACTCCCAGGGATGAGGCCAGCCCTGGCACTGTGGGATAAACAATTCCATCCTGACCAAAAGGGGGAAAAGAAGTGTAACTAATAAAGTATCAGTGGCTGAGAGAATTCAAATAGAGTTGAGAGGCTATGCTGGATGACTCTCTTACCTTCAGTTAGACATTGCTACCTATCATAACTTGCCAACCCCCAACCAAAACCATTCCACCATTCCAGCCAATCCTAAAAAAAACATCTAGGGCAATATATAAGATTTTACAAGGTTCCATACACAAGGGTAACTTTCCAGAAAAGTACAATCTCCAGATAGGATCCTGAACCAGATAAGCCCTGAAATACAGAAAGCCCAGCCTTTCAGAACATCAGCTATTTCCAATTGTTCATTATTAACAACAACACCACAGTGAACATTCTGGTGCATGTCCTATGCATATGTGGGAGAGTTTATCTAAGGCAGAACAAACCAACTGATGTGAGGTGAATAGATTAGAGGTATACTTTCAGGGAGCCAGGTAGGGTCTGGAGCTCTTTGGTGGATTTTCTTTTCCAAGAACTCCCACACTCTGTTATCTTGTGTCCTGTCCAAGTGTGACTTTCTGCATGTGCAGTACCATAAAAAGGGTTGGGAAAATTGGCTGGGTTTAAAACCAGGGTGGAATTGCTGGGCGCCTTACATATTGATAACAATTATATTTGCTTTCAGGCCTATTTCCTCTATTAAATTGTGAGATTCTTGTGAGAAAAAGTTTAGACAAACATTTATTTACTTTTATACTCCTGTAACTTGCATAGAGCCTGGCACAACATAAGAGCTAAGTAAATATTTGTAAAACAATTGAATTACAACTCAAACTGGTTTGATTTCCCAACTCTCCAATTTTGGTATTTTAAACTTCTGTGTCTTTTGACAATCTCCTTTCCTTTATCTTCCATATTCTATATTCTATATTATTTACTTCATAAGGACTCTTAAGATCATCATTTTCCCTTCACTCTTACTCCCAGTATTCTGGCCCAATGTTCCAACCTCTTAGGCTCGAATTATTACAATGAACTTGTAGCTGATTTATTTGCTTTCACTCCTCATCTTGCTTCCATTCTATTAAGTATACCAAAAAATGTTAGCAGACAAATTTTCTTAGACCACCATACCTTGCCTGGGATAAAGAAGTTATAATTGGGGAGGGGAAAGAAGCTATAATATAATAACTTCTTAGAACCAATCATAGCAAGTTCAAGCTCTTCTATCTAGATTTCAAGTCTTTCCCACAATGTATTGCCCCAATGGCATGAGCATTTCGTTATCTTACTCTTTCTTTAGGATTAGAAAACTGAAGTAAATTATTATTCTGTCTCCATCCTAAATTTCTAACATTATTCAGATTATTCTCTAACTTTGTCACTAATGTATCCAATGTTTACTTTCCCCTGAATTGTTCTCTTTCTTCAAATCTTATTCATCTTTTGGTTGAGCCAAGGCCTCACCCTGTTTTAGTTTGCTAAATGCTGCTAGAATGCAACATATCAGAAATGGAATGGCTTTTAAAATAGGAATTTATTAAGTTCCAGGTTTACAATTCTCAGGTCATAAAAATGTCCAAACTTAAGGCACCCAGAGAGAAATACCTTGACTCTAGAAAGGCTGATATCTGTCACATGGGAAGGCATGTGCCTGGCATCTGCTAGTCCTTGCTCCCAGTTCCATTGCTTCCAGGTTCTGATGCCAGTAGTTTCCTCTCTAAGTGTCTTTGGGCCTTCACTTAGCTCTTCTGGACCAGAACTCTGGGTTCTTGCTTGCTTAGCATCTCATGGGAACGCATTTGGCAATGTCTGCTAGACTCTGTTTGTATCTAGGCATCTGGTCTCTCTGTTGGCCTTCTAAGCATCTCCAAATGTCTGCATCTCTGTTGGGTCTGGTTCCTGTTTAGCTTCTGCCAGCTTTCTTAGCTCCTGGTGTCTCCTGGGGCTTCTCTGTTTCAAAACACCTGGGTCTCTGTAAGCTCTGAAGCAAGTCCAAAATGTTTCCCCTTTTAAAGGATTCCAGTAAACTAATTAAGATCCCACCTTGAATGGGTGCGAGTCACATTTCAATCTAATCAAAAGATTGTACCCACAATTGAGAGGTTCAGTCTCTATGTAAATAATCTAATGAAAGATTCCACCCTCAACAATAGGTCTGGTCCTACAAGATTGACCAGAGGGTATATAATAGCATTACTGAGGTACATGATAGATTCAAACTGGCACACCCTCCATATCTCTTGAAGTTTACCTATACAGTTCCACCTACGCTGTTCTTCCTATTGTCTGAATTCTTCTTGAACTTGTATAAGTTGAGCTGACTCATGTTGCAGGGAATATTAAGAGCCTGTTTTAGTGTACAGATAAACAGCAAGAAAGGTCCAGATATAGTTTTAAAAGTCCTATGACCTTGGCGTGGGCCACGGTGGCTCAGCAGGTTAGAGTGCTTGCCTACCATGCCCAAGGACCCAGGTTTGATTCCTGGTGCCTGCCCATGTAGAAAAAAAAAAAAAAAAAAGTCCCATGACCTTAAAAATGAAAACATCTTGCTCATCACCTATCTGTAGGCATCAGCAATCCTATTCATCTAATTTCTTGAATATCTATTGTGAGTTAGGCTACAAAACTGAAGTGAACAAAAAACACAGAACCCCTGCTTTCAATGGTATACATTTAGTAAGCTCCATCAGCAATGGTTACTTTAGATACAGTTATCTATTTTTTCTTACTCTAGTGATTATGTCATACTCCTGACATTGTTTTTCAATCGTTTCCCCATTTTCTGCTTCTACTTATTTTTCTTACTGTTCCAAGTTCCACCTTTTCCATTATCTTCTGTGTGCTTTACATTTAAAACTGCCCAAGAATCTAACCGGTTCTGCTGGTGGCCTTCCAGTGTGGGCTCCATATTGAGCGGAATAAGAGTGCCAAGCATCAGAAGGATGGAAATTTCAGGACACCCAAGAGAGAAAGGATTTCACATTACTTTATTCCCTATCAAATGCATTGCCCTAAAAATATCTAAAGGACCCACATTGTTTTCTAGCTTTCTGCTTAATGCGAAAACTGTCAGTTGCCCCAGCAATTCTTGAGTCTGGAGCTGGCTTTGCCGACAGAAGTTTTGTTTGTAGCCTACGACAGACCTCATGTAAGGAGCACTGAATAACCATTCAGTTATACCATGTGAGAATTGGTATTCATCTGAGACAAAATTTGTTTCTTTGTTACTCTTTCAATCTTTTAGGAAACAGTCAAGTTCATCCCTAATCTGTTATACATATTTAAAAGAGTAAGCAAGCAAGGTTGCTAAACAATAGTACTTACAAATATTACTTTTTCTTAGTGCAGATATGAAAGGGTTGGAGGATCTTGGTATTTGTTGCTGAAGGACAGCAGTCAGAGATGATATTAGTTTATTCTTTTTTTTTTAGTTTAGTAACTTTATTCATTCTGCATTATCAGATCATGTCACTTAGCTGAAACTCTCTAATGGTTCTATCTCAAGCAGAGCAAAAGCCAAGGTCACTGTGATGGCCTTCAAGGCCCTATATTCGCTGGTCCTTGGGTACTTCTTGGGTTTTGTTTCCTATCCCTCTCCCCCTTGCTCCCTCCAGCCACACTGACATCCTTGCTGTTCCTTGTACACAACAGGCATACTCCCACACCAGGATCTTTGCACTGGTTGTTACCTCTGCTTGGGATTCTTTTCATGCAGATACGTAACTTGCTCTCTGATCACCTCCTTCAGGTCTTTGCTCATTGGAGTCTTCTCTGACCATTTTATTTTAAATTGCCACCTTCCCTTTTCTACCTCTTCATCCTCACTCCTTTCTACTGTTTTATTTTTCTCCATTGCATCACCATCTGACATTATATGCATTTTAATTATTTATGTGTTTGTGGTCTGTCTGTCTCCATTACAATAAAAGCTCCCTGAAGCCAGGGATTTTATTTTGTTCAGTGCTATCTCTTTACCACCTGCAATAGAGCCTGGTTTGTAGAGTATGTTTAATAAATGTTGATTACATCTTTCTTGTTGATGAAATTTAATCACATAGCTTTAAGAATTTCATTATGTGTTTATATACTTATTTATACATTAAAGATAGTGCTGTAAAATCCATACTGTAAGTGAAAAATTCAATAGACAACTGACCCGATTTCTTTAGCAAAGAAATTCAAGGAAGAAAGAGAGGAAAAAGGGAAGTGGTAGGGGGAGGTATGTACCCATTTGAAATTGTTGTGTACCCTAGAAAAGGCATGTTTTTAAATCCTGATTTAATATTGTAGGATGGGATCCTTCTGATTAATTTGTTTCCATAGAGATGTGACCTACCCAGTTGTGGGTGGGACCTTTTGCTTAGGTGGTTTACATGGAGATGTATCTCTTCCCTTTCAAGGCGGTTCTTCATCTGCTTACTTGAGTCCTTTAAGAGGGAATCATTTTGGAAAAAGCTTCAGAGCCAACAGAGAGAGAGAGAGAGAGACATTTGGACATGCAAAAAGAAAATGCCCTCAGGGAAGCTGTTTGAATTGAGAAGTTGGGAGAGAAAGCTAGCAGCCTGAATATCATCATTGGCCCTTTCCTGAGTCAAGCCATCTTTCTCTGGATACCTTAGTTTGGACCTTTCATGGCCTAAGAACTGTAAATTTATAGCTTAATAAATTCCCATTTATAACTCCCCTCCCCCCTAAAAAGCCAACCCATTTCTGGTATGTTGCATTTTTGGCAGCATTAAAAAACTAAAACAAAATATTACAAATTAAAAGAAACTTGAGAGACACATCAACAAATAGCAAGGTGTAAATCTTCATTGGTCTCTGATTCAAACAAAATCTTAAAGAAACCTAACACCTGACAAAATTGGTGAGTCCTCTGCCCAATGTTCTCAAATGACCAATTCCTGAGATACCACAGTTTCAAAGACAGAAAGAGTTTATTGCTGGATGTGAAGCAGGAGATCAGACAGCCCATTGGCCTAAAAATCTGTCTCCTGGAACTGCAGTAATTCTGATAATTTTAAAGTAACAAAGAATGGGTAAGATTCAGGATAACGAGCACAGTGGCCCCAAATGATATAATTAGAAGTGATCTAATTGGTGAGCATGCGCAGATTGATTACATGCTTAGTCACAGAACATATGTAAGAAAATGGGGGTCATAACATGATGGGCGTGATTTTTATATCATAATGAGGTGTAGATGACTTGTAGGTTGAAGGCTAGGCTACTGTGCATATCAGGCTGGCCCATTTGGGTTAGCTCCAGGTAGGGCTATCAAGATAACTTGGGACTTGGGGTAGGTTAGTTTTGGCCTGACCCAAGACCCTTCATTAATAAACACTACGGGCTGTCATTAGTGATTACAAGACTCTAAAGTTGAAACTCTGAATAAATGAGTACAAATGAAGGTTAGTCACAAGGTTTTCACAATCACAGACGCAGAAGATAAAGGCTAGATGATCATTATCAGAGACCAAAGCAGCTGAATTACAGTTCAAAAATTTCAGGTATTTGTTTACTTTATTATACTAGAAAGTAAGGAAGGAATATCTATATAATGATTTAGTAATTATAATCATCCCCTAAATCCTAACTTCTCAGTAATACTTTTGACATTTATGGCAATACTGGAAATGTGAACATCAACTAGGTATTTAAAGATATTAGGATGTTAATTTTTTTGAGGTGTGACTAATTTATTCTTTTTTTTAATTACAAAATTCTTTTAAGAATAAGAATGGTTATACAGAGCTGTTGGGGATTTCAAGGCCTACTTGAGAATTTTGCATGGTCCCAAAGATGGTCTGTAATAGTAGGTTTATATACTTGGGCCAATAAATTTCGGCCAGGAGGAGAAAGACAGATGACACAAAACTTGGCTACTTAAAGTTCAAGGACTCTCCTGTGGTTCCTATGCTATGAAAAAGTGTGGGCGTGGCAGGCACGTCATGAACTATTTTGAAGAGGGTTTATGCACAGTGGCACACATTTTGATAGTTATTTGATACCGAAAGGAGATACTTTCAGTGTACTACTTTTAAATCTCCAGAAAATATTTTAAACGCCTTGAGTTAAGACACGGCACCTTGTTGCACATCTCTGCTACTCCCACTGGAACGGAATAAATACATTAGGGTTTTTGTACGGATTAAATGAGACAGATTTTGAGGTTTCTAGCACAAGATCTGGCCTTTACTAGTTGTATAAATAAGGGTAACAAACAATAAAACACTCTGGTTGTGCCTAATTTTCCTGCCACACAGTTATAAAACTGGCAGAGGCAGAACTGGAACACTATCTCTGGTTTCTAGACCTGTATCTTTTCCTGTTACCACCTTACCCTCCCTGGTTTGATATTTTGCAATTCACACTTTCAAATATATAGGAACATAGTTCGGGCAAATGTCTGGAACTCAGGACCCTCGAGACTCCAGGGTGGCCATGGAGTGAGAGGGTAGTTCTGGGACCAATCAGCTAGTAGGGCTGGATGCTCGTTGCGATGTGGAAGCTGATACATGAAGAGGTTTACATCAAGCCGGTCCTGAAAAGCTACCTGCCGGAACGCTGACAAGTCTTTCCAGCCTTTCTCACTCCTGGGGCAGGATCGGGTAGTCTTCTCTAACTCTTCCATCTCGCCCGCCGCGCCGCCCCGCGCCGCGCTCGCCCACCTCCTTCCGGGTTACAGCGCGCTGCAGCCCAGAAGCCTCGCTCTACGCCGTGTTAGACAGCCTAGCTCGCCCAGCCGCCCCCTCCCGGCGTTCGTGATTGGCCGGATCCCCGGCACGCCCCTTCTCCGCCCCTTTCGGTGGGTGAGAGGTCAATCGGAACGCCAGTTGGCAGGGGCGACAATGGCGGGTCTCTGGGTCGGGGCTGTACCTTTGGTCTCGGCGGGGCGGCGTGGTCCGTGGCCGCCGCAGCTGCTGCTGAGGAGGGCGGCGTTGTGGACTTTGAAGGTGAGGAGCGAGCGGGGCTCCCTGGCGGGCCTGGGCCTGGGCTTCACTTGGCTCCCAGCCCTGCATCGCCTCCCGGTTCCCAATGTCCTGAGAGTGTGTTGGTTCGCTTGCGAGTCCCGGGCCCGAGGTCCGCGTCATTGCCGTGAGAGACCCGCGGCCCCTCCCTGCCGGGTCCGCGCAGTCCCCACGCGGATTCTGCTTTCGTCGGCGCTCTTCTCTTTAGTTCTCGTTCTCTGGAGTTCGCGCTAGGACAAGGCATGGGGACATCAGTCTTAACCCTGAGGTTTAGGGGAGGCTCCGGGGGCCAAGAGCAGCAGGCGGTTCTATTTTATTATTATTATTTTTTTCTGAGGCTGATAGAAATCTGCTAGTAAAAGTAACTGCAGTTCCTGTGTTGCGACTTGTGTGCTTTGCGATATTGGCTTCCTCTGAAGCTTTCCAAGGTTTTTTTTGTGTGTGCGTGTGCCCTTATTTATACTTTCTCTAGCTTTCCTGCCTTTCATGAGTTCGTCTTAACTTTTTGAAGTGTTCTATGATGTCAATTTTGCAGATAATTTTTACGTTTGAGTCGAAAGTCTTTTAATTATATTACATCACGGTATACTATATATTCAGTGCACCCTCTGAATGTACTTTTTTTTTCTGTGTAGTGTGTGCCCTGATTTTTGCACTGGTTCTAAACACATTTCACCAGTATTCTCTATGTCCTAGGCTTTCGTGGTGGCACCTTTGATTTGCATGTTGGAGTGTGTGTGGCTTTTAACATTTTTTCTCTTCAGCGTGGAGTCGCTTCTAATTCCAGAGATAGACTACGACAAATTTTATTAATAGGGTTTAGGTCACTTGAATACATTTTTTAAAATGAAGTTCCCCCTGAAAGTCATCTATCAGCTACTTTAGCCTGCTTCTTAAACTTCGTTTGTTAAAATATCTCTTAGAAATTGGCGCTGGAGGCCTGCAAAAGGAGAGCAGTGGAGTGAGCAGGTTGTGCCAAGAAGCAGGTGTAGCTAGAGTTAGGCTAGAAGAAAGCAGGTCAAATCAAGAGTAAGATGAAAAGTGGGCGGGCCACAGTGGCTCAGCAGGTAGGAATGCTTGCCTGCCATGCCCGAGGACCCGGGTTCGATTCCTGGTGCCTGCCCATGTGAAAAAAAAAAAAAGAGTAAGATGAAAAGTATGAGGAAATTCGAAGAGACTGATCTCAGGGAGACAGAAGAAGACGCTAAAGGAAGGAGTGACTTTTCTTGAAGAGCCGCAAACCAGCCAAGCATGCGGTGGGATCCCGACATGTGAGGACATAGTGATACTGCCACTGCCAGATCAGATTGCATGATGAATCTGATGAAATGAAAATGTTGTTACTGGCCCGGGAACCCTGGCAAAATTTTTTTGAAATATTGCCTTCCAGTCAGTTCCAGGTCAGTATGTTAGTTTGCCAGCCAGTTCTTGAGCAAGCTACCCCAGCCTCAAACTACGGTTTTTGTTATGAGCAGTTGAACTGTGAAGTTTAATGAAAACAAACAACACTACTTCAACCAGAACTTCCTGCTGACTGCTCAGTCCACTCCTAACAACACTGTGTGGGAGATTGCAAGTGATTGCTTACGTTTTCAGTAGCAATGGGCTAGTAGTCAAAGGGGGCAAAAGTCCATTCTTCTTTGGTCCATTCGTGCCAGCAAGAAAAATTTGTGTGAATTAAATCATTTCATTGTAGAAGCACTATAAAAGCATATGTGCTGAAACTAAATTTCTTTAATGTTTTTGATTCCTAGCAGCAACTTTTCTTGCAGACTCCAGTTTGGATTGTTGCCCTTAAGAGCTTTAATGCTAGTTTTTTACATCCTTTATATACATTCCACTACTAATGTTGTTATAGTAATATTAAACATATGATCTCTGTACTAATATACTCACTGTGAACCCAGCCTATGTAAAAAATGAAATCCTCTTATAATACCATTTATGGGTTATTGGCACAATGTAACTCTCTATGATAAAGTTTTTTTTTAAAGTTAATTTTGTTATAAAACATGTGCCTACTTTCAGTACACATTGGTAATATGGGTTTAATATACGGCTTTTTCATATCAGCTCATTGAAAACACTACTAATTTGGGTTTGCATTACTACCCTGATGTTGGAATTGTACATAGGCATGTTCAGTAGTTGGTTTTTTTTCACATTAAGTAATGTTTTTTGTTGGCATATTTTCTTGCCAAGTGGGTTAATTGACCAGAGAGGTACAAAATGATCTCAGCTGATAACCTAAGTATTGTATACATTTAGTGGCTTAAAAGCAAAACTTTTAAAAAAGATTTTTCTTGGTATCTCCAGGTCTGTAACTTTTGGTAATAAATGGTAGTGAGATTGGTAGTTTTACTGAGAGGATGGGGAATAAGTAATGTAGAGATCTGAGGTTAGAGCTAAAACTGAAGAGGGCTGACTGAATGCTAAATTTTGGATACTTATTTTCTATCTCCTAAAACTGTAGCCTATTTTTAGGATTTAAAGCACTAAGGTAATAAATGTCCTTGCCAAATGGTCATAAGTGTCACTTTTGTTCTAAGAATGATTTTTTTGTAAGGTTTTTCTGCTTCACCTCATACCAAACCAATATATCTCAATTTGTTTGGGAGCTCATGGGTGAAAATTGTCAGTAATAAGCCTAACCTTGGCATCTGGGGCTCAACATGAAAATTGGAAACAAAGCCATTGTCAGTAACCTCAGGACAGGTTTTTCTAAGATAACCCTGAACTTCTAAGTCTTCTATGTGAACTTTAGACCAAAAATTTCTTATGTAATAATTGCCCACAAGGTAGGTGACTTTTTCCGTGTTTTTACACTGTCAATTGCACTATCTTTTAAAAATTATTTAAAGTTAAAAAATTTTTAATTTTATGAATTGTTCTTCCATATGACATTGAACATATTTTATTCTTTTAGAAAGTATTTTTTACTAAAGAGAAAATGAAGAATGGCAGATCTTCATAAACCCATAAACTTTAAAAGAACAAATTAATTTGATATCTGAACTTTTAAAGGGAAAAACTTCAAAAACTTTGGTTAAACTTTAAATGGTTTTTCCATATTTTAAATGTGCTTTAGAACTGTTTTTAAGCTAGATATGCCAACTTTGTTTCTCTATTACAACCTCAAATTAATGTTTCTTATCACTTAATTATAAAGCCAGTAAGTCATTTCCTCTTGCTGCCTTGTATTTCTGATATAATAACAAAATAGAACTAAATATAAGAAGTGGCTGGAACTTATGGAACTGATAAAACTTAACATGTTATATTTTACTCAAAATGAATTAATTTTTTCATTTGGATTGTCTTTAAAACCACCGCTTAGCAGCAATCGGAATACCCCCAAATTGCCCTTTCTATTATGTAGAATAGTCTCAAGCAGTAACTTAGTATACCTAGCAATAACTGAATCGAATAGTTGTGTATTAGTCACAAATTTTCTGTTTTAAGATATATATGAGTTGCTCTCTTCATGTTCTGTATAACTTTAAATGGCTGGAACTACCCATATGTGGACTAGACTGTATTTTTGACATGTTCATATTTTCGTAAGTTGAAAAAAAATAAAATTTGCCTTGTGACAAGTTAAAAAAATTGGCACTTGATTTATTGTCATAGAACTTTAGAATTGAATGATTTTTTAGAGATGATCTTGTCCATCTTACTCTTGTTTTAAAAAACTTTTTATTTTGAAATAATTTCAAATTTACAGGACAGTTGCAAATTTTAATATTTGGCCACCTTTGCTCTTTCCTTCCTTCCTTCCTTCCTTCCTTCCTTCCTTCCTTCCTCGCTCCCTCCCTCCCTCCCTTCCTCCCTCCCTCCCTCTCTCTCTTCTTTTTTTCTTTCTTTCCTTTTTTCATCTTTCGATCTTTCTATTTATCTCTTTTCTGAACATTTGAGAATAGGTTGCATACGTGATACTTCTTGAACCTATAATACTTCCATGTAGATTTCGTATGAACAAGATATTCACTTATGTAACCACCTTAAGTGCAGTTATCAAATTCGAGAAGTTTAACATTAATATAAAACTTACAATCTCCATTTCATTTTTAAAAATGTCCTGATTATGTCCTTTTTAAGCCTTTCTCCTCCCATCTTGGATCCTATCTAGTGTCATGTATTGCATTTAGTCATATCTCTTTAGTTTCTTTTTTTAATTGTGAAAACATATATACAACATAAATCTTCCATTCCCAACTTCTAAGATTACCATTCATGGAATTAATCACATTCAGAATGTAGCTGTACCTCCACCATCATCTATTTCTAGAACTTTCACTTCATACCAAACAGAAACCCTATGCTTTTGTTCCATTAACTTCCTAGTTCCCCTTGCTCCCCACCCATGGTACTCTACTTTCTTTCTCTATGAAATTGTCTATTCTCTGATGTTTTCTTTGGTTACTATGGGGCTTAAATTTAACATCCTAAATCTGTAACAGTCTTGTTTGCTTGATACATAAACTATGTTGCTATACCCCTCTGGCTTTCTCCACCTTTATATAATTCTTTTAACGTGTTACATATTTATAGGTTATGAGTCCAAAACCATTGATTTATTATTAATGATTTATCATTAGTTAGATCCTGTAGGAAGTAAAAAATAGAGTTATAAATAAAAAACATAATATACTGGTACGTGTATTTATTCATGCTATTATTTTTACCAAGAGATTCTTATTTCTTCATGTGGTTTCTGCCTGTTGTCCTTTGCTTTCATCCTGCAGAACTCTCTTTAACATTTCTTATAGGGCCATTATAGTAGTTATGAAGTCCCTCAGTTTTTGTTTATTGGGGAAATGTCTTAATACAATTCTGACTTTCTGAAAGACTTTTTGCCTGATACAGAATTCTTGGTTGGCAAGCAGTATTTTGCTTTTAGCACTTAATATGGTCTTCCCACTACCTTCTTGCCTACATATTTTCTGATGAGAAGTTGGACTTTAATCTTTTTGAGGATTCTTGTATGTGACATGTTACTTCTCTCTTGCAGCTTTCAGAATTCTCTCTTTATCTTTGGCATTTGACAGTTTGATTATAACATGGTATAGTGTGGGTCTATTTTGATTTATCCTGTTGGGAGTTTTTTGAGCATCTTAGATGTGTATGTTCATGTCTTTAGTTAAACTTGTAAAGTTTTTAGCCACTATTTCTTTGGATATTCTCTCCGCTCCTTTTTCTTCTCCTGGGACTCCTACAATGCGAGTCTTCTCATGCTTGATGGTGTCCAATGGGTACCTCAGGCTCTGTTCTCTTTTCTTCTGTCTGCTTCTCAGTCTTCATGATTTCAGTTGTTTTATCTACAAGTTTACTGATTGTTTCTTTTGCCAGTTCTACTCTGCTGTTTATCCCTTTAGGAAAGTTTTCATTTCTGTCTTTGTCTTTGGTTCCTTTTCATAATTTTCATCTCACTGTTGATAATTCTGTTTGTGTTCATCTGTCATTTTCCGGTTTTCCTTTAGTTATTTATCCATGTTTTCCTTTAGCTCTTTGAGCATATTTAGGGCCATGTTTTAAAAGTTTTTGTCTGGGGTATTTCAGGTCTGACTCTCCACATTTTTGGTGTCTGATGCTTTAATTTTCTCCTTTGCCTGGACTGTTGTTCCCTTTCTTTGAATATTTTGTAATCTTTTTTTGAAACCTAGACAGTTTGATCTTTTACTGTGCTAACCCTGTAATTTAGACTCTGAGGTATCTGTTCCTTAAACTTATATCATCTAGTGCTACGACAGAGTCTTCCTTGAATTCTAGGAGCTAACAACAACAAAAAAAATGAAGGAAAAAGATTAAAACACCTTTCCCAGCCTTTTCAGATTGACCTGTTGGAGTGTGTTCTCTCAGTGTTTATTTATACAGTGAATTTAGAGAATAGGTTTAGGCCAAAGCATAGGGGTTTCCCTGGTCCTTTTTTGTACCTATGTCTTGTTTGGGTGTGGTTTTCTTTGGCCATGCACATATGACTGTAGGATTTTCCCTGTTTACAGGGATACGAATGCCCCCTTTTCTCTAGAAACAGTTCCTCACGGTCCTAGGCATAGCACTGTATTTCCTACAGCCAGCAGTCCCTTGCCCCAGGCAGCCACTTCACTGTTCTCCCACAGCATTCTGTAGGTGGGCTCTATGAGCTGCTTTCTGCACTTAGAGCAAGTTCTGGGACAAGTCCCTTAGAACCTCAGACAGAGTGGGTCAGACATACATGCTCCAAGTATGTATTTGAGGGTTACTCTGCTCCCTCTGGAACTGGGGCCAGTGATCCCCACTGAAAGTGTAGGCTGTCTCCTCACTGCTTTTACATGGCCTTTTCTTAATTTGTCCTGTGCTCCATCTGTTTGTCAGCCCCTGCTCAGAACCCATAGCAACCACTGTTCTTTTTCTGCCTCTATAGTTTTTCCTTTCCTAGAATGTCATGTAGTTTCAGACTGGCTTCTTTGCTTCTTTACTTTAGTAATATGCATTTAAAGTTTGTCCATGTCTTTGTGGCATGGACAGCTCATTTCCTTTATTACTGAATAATACGTTATATAGATAAACCAAAACTTGTTTATCCATTCACCAGTAGAAGGGCCTCCAGTTTTTTGCAATTCATGTGCAGATTTTTGTATGGACAGAAATTTTCAACTCTTTTTGGGTAAATAACTAAGAGCATGATTGCTGGCTTATATGGTAAACTAATGTTTTGAATTGTAAGAAACTGCCAAAATACTTTCAAAGTGGCTATAACATTTTACATTTCCACCAGCGGTGAATGAGAGTTCCTGTTGTTCCTCTTCCTCGTCAGCATTTGGTGTTGTCAGTGTTTGGGATTTTAGCCATTCTTATATGTTGTAAAGGTATTTCATTGTTTTATTTGAAATTGCCTAATGATGTATGATGTTGAGCATCTTTTCATATGCTTATTTTCCATCTGTATATCTTTAGTGAGGAGGATGCTCTCAGCTGTTTAGCCCATTTTTTAATTGGATTATTTATTTTCTTATTGTTGAGTTTTAAGATTTTTTTGTTTATTTCGGTTATGTACTCTGTCACGTCTGCATTTTGCATATGTTTTCTCCCAATCGGTGGTTTGACTTTTCATTCTTTTAAGAGTGTCTTTCACAGAGCAGAAGTTTTTAGTTTTAATTTTAAGGAAGTTCAATTTATTAATTTTTACTTCATAGATTATATTATTGGTGGTATTATCTAAGAAGTCATCACCAAACCCAAGATCACCTACAAATTTTCCCATGTTTTCATCTAGAAGTTTTATAGTTTTGTGTTTTACATTTAGGCCTATGATCTATTTGAGTTAATATTTGTGAAAGGTGTAAATAAAGTCTGTGTCTAGATTAATTTTTTTTTTTTTTGGTATGTGGATGTCCAGTTGTTCCAGCAATATTTATTGAAAAGACTATACTTTCACCACTGAATTACCTTTGATTCTTTGCCCAAGATCAATTGACTGTATTTGTGTGAGTCCATTTCTGGGCTCTCTGCTCTGTTGCACTGATCTGTTTGGTTTTTTGCTAATTCCATACTGTTTTGATCACTGTAGCTTTATAGCAACTTCTAAAATCGGATGGTGTCAGTCCTCCAACTTTGTTCTTCTTTAGTATTGTGTTGGCTATTTTAGGTCTTTTGCCTTTCCGTATAACCTTTAGAATCAATATATTGAAATTCACAAATAATTCTGAAATTTATTTGGGAGTGTGTTAAATCTGTATATCAAGTTGGGAAGTACTAACATCTTATCAATGAACATTGTTCATCTCCATTTATTTAGACTTTGATTTCTTTCATCAGAGATTTATGGTTTTCTTCATATATAGCTAGTATGCCTTTTGTCAAGTATGCCTTTTGTCAAATTTATACCTGAAAATTTCATTTTTGGGGGGTGCCAGTGTAAATGATGTATTTTAATTTCAAATTCCAATTGTTCCTTGTTGGTATATAGGAAAGCAATTGACTTTTGTTTATTATATTTGTATACTGGAACCTTGCTCTAATTGCTGATTAGTTCCAGAACATTTTTGGTTGTTAGGGATTTTCTGCATAGACAATAATACAGTCTGCTATCGAAAGCAGTTTTATTTCTTCCTTTCCAAACTTTACACCTTTTATTTCTTTTCTTGTTTTATTGCATTAGCTAGAACGTCCAATATGATGTTGACTAGGAGTGCCAAGAGGGGACATCCTTGACTTGCTCCAGACCTTAATGGGGAAGCATCTAGTTTTTCACCATTAAGTATGATGTTGAATATAGGTTTTTTTAAAAAATTTATTTATTAATTAAAAAAATAAACAAACAAAATAAAACAACATCCATAATCAGTAATTCACAATATCATCACTTAGTTGCATATTCATCATTTCTTAGAACATATGCATCGATTTAGAAAAAGAAATAAAAAGATAACAGAAAAAGAAATAAAACGATAACAGAGAAAAAAAGTTATACATACCATACCCCTTACCCCTCACTGTCATTGATCACTAGCCTTTAAACTAAATTTATTTTAGCATTTGTTCCCCCTATTATTTATTTTTATTCCGTATGTTCTACTCCTTTGTTGACAAGGTAGATAAAAGGAGCATCAAACACAAGGTTTTCACAATCACACTGTCACATTGTGATAGCTGTATCATTATTCAATCATCCTAAAGAAACATGGCTCCTGGAGCACAGCTCTACATTTTCAGGCAGTTCCCTCCAGCCTCTCCATAACATCTTGACTAACAAGATGATATCTACTTGATGCATAAGAGTAACCTCCAGGATAACCTCTCGACTCTGTTTGGAATCTCTCAGCCATTGACACTTTGTCTCATTTCCCTCTTCCCCCTTTTGGTCGAGAAGGTTTTCTCAATCCCTTGATGCTAAGTCTCAGCTCATTCTAGGGTTTATCTCAATCCCTTGATGCTGAGTCTCCGTTCATTCCAAGATCTCTGTCCCACGTTGCCAGGGAGGTCCACACCCCTGGGAATCACGTCCCACGTAGAGAGGGGTAGGGTGGTGAGACTGTTCATTGTGTTGGCTGAAGAGAGGGGCCACATCTGAGCAACAAAAGAGGCTCTCTTGGAGGTGACTCTTAGGCCTAAATTTTAAGTAGACTTGACCTATCCTTTGCGGGGTTAAGTTTCATGTGAACAAACCCCAAGAGTGGGGGCTCTGCCTATAGCTTTGGTTGTCCCACTGCTTGTGAGAATATCAAGAATTCAACTTGGGGAAGTTAAATTTCTCCCCATTCTCACCACTCCCTGAAGGGGGCTTTGCAGATACTTTTCCACACACTGATCAAATCACTCTGGGATTCATCAGGCATCACTCAGGACAAACCAGCAAAATCTCATGTCCTACCTGAGATTCAAAGTACTTATGGTGTTCAATCAAACTATTTACATAAGTTATATTAGGAAATGCACGAGTCAAAATATAAATTTTGTACCAAATAAGCATTTTTTGCTTTAGTCTCACATAGAAGGTGACATTTTAAAATAATAATTACCATCTATTTTCAGTACCCTGCAATAATAACATTCCTTTGTTCTTCCTCCTGCAAAAACATTTTTAAAATTGTACCTTGTACATTTCACTATTATTATACACTCTAGGCATTCCTAGATTATACCATCTCAATCTTTAACATCTATCTTTCTTTCTGATTTCATTTATGTCCTCAGCCCTCCTCCCTCTATCATTCTCACATGCAGCTTCAGTGTTTTAACATAATTATATTACAGTTAGGTAGTATTGTGCTGTCCATTGCTGAGTTTTTGTATCCAGTCCTGTTGCACAGTCTGTATCCCTTCAGCTCCAATTACCCAATATCTTACCCTATTTCTATCTCCTGATGGTCTCTGTTATGAACAAAATATTCCAAGTTTATTCACTAATGTCAGTTCATATCAATGAGACTATACAGTATTTGTCCTTTAGTTTTTGGCTAGTCTCACTCAGCATAATGTTCTCAAGGTCCATCCATGTTGTTACATATTTCATAAGTTTATTCTGTCTTAAAGCTGCATAATATTCCATCGTATGTATATACCACAGTTTGTTTAGCCACTCATCTGTTGATGGACATTTTGGCTGTTTCCATTTCCTTGCAATTGTAAATAATGCTGCTATAAACATTGGTATGCAAATGTCCGTTTGTGTCTTTGCCCTTATGTCCTCAGAGTAGATACCTAGCAATGGTATTGCCGGGTCATATGGCAATTCTATATTCAGCTTTTTGAGGAACCGCCAAACTGCCTTCCACAGTGGTTGCACCATTTGACATTCCCACCAACAGTGCATAAGTGTGCCTCTTTCTCCACATCCTCTCCAGCACTTGCCATTTTCTGTTTTGTTGATAATGGCCATTCTGGTGGGTATGAGATGATATCTCATTGTGGTTTTGATTTGCATTTCTCTAATGACCAGGGATGTTGAACATCTCTTCATGTGCCTTTTGGCCATTTGTATTTACTCTTCTGAGAAGTGTCTGTTCATGTCTTTTTCCCATTTTGTAATTGGATTGGCTGTCTTTTTGGCGAGTTGAACAATCTCTTTATAAATTCTGGATACTAGAGCTTTATCTGATGTGTCGTTTCCAAATATTGTCTCCCATTGTGTAGGCTGTCTTTTTACCTTCTTGATGAAGTTCTTTGATGCACAAAAATGTTTAATTTTGAGGAGTTCCCATTTCTTTCTTTCTTTCTTCAGTGCTCTTGCTTTGGGTGTAAGGTCTATAAAACCACCTCCAATTATAAGATTTATAAGATATTTCCCTACATTTTCCTCTAACTGTTTTATGGTCTTAGACCTGATGTTTAGATCTTTGATCCATTTTGAGTTAACTTTTGTATAGGGTGTGAGATACGGGTTCTCTTTCATTCTTTTGCATATGGATTTCCAGCTCTCTAGGCACCATTTATTGGAGAGACTGTTCTGTCCCAGGTGAGTTGACTTGACTGCCTTATCAAAGATCAAATGTCCATAGATGTGAGGGTCTATATCTGAGCACTCTATTCGATTCCACTGGTCGATATATCTATCTTTATGCCAGTACCATGCTGTTTTGACCACTGTGGCTTCATAATATGCCTTAAAGTCAGGCAGCCTGAGACCTCCAGCTTCGTTTTTTTTCCTCAAGATGTTTTTAGCAATTCGGGGCACCCTGCCCTTCCAGATAAATTTGCTTATTGGTTTTTCTATTTCTGAAAAGTAAGTTGTTGGGATTTTGATTGGTATTGCGTTGAATCTGTAAATCAATTTAGGTAGAATTGACATCTTAACTATATTTAGGCTTCCAATCCAGGAACACGGTATGTCCTTCCATCTATTTAGGTCTTCTGTGATTTCTTTTAATAGTTTCTTGTATTTTTCTTTGTATAGGTCTTTTGTCTCTTTAGTTAAATTTATTCCTAGGTATTTTATTCTTTTAGTTGCAATTGTAAATGGAATTCTTTTTTGATTACCTCTCAGATTGTTCATTACTAGTGTATAGAAATATTACAGATTTTTGAATGTTGATCTTGTAACCTGCCACGTTGCTGTACTTGTTTATTAGCTCTAGTAGTTTTGCTGTGGATTCTTCAGGGTTTTCGACATATAGTATCATATCATCTGCAAACAGTGATAGTTTTATTTCTTCCTTTCCAATTTTGATGCCTTGTATTTCTTTTTCTTGTCTAATTGCTCTGGCTAGAACTTCCAACATAATGTTGAATAACAGTGGTGACAGTGGACATCCTTGTCTTGTCCCTGATCTTAGGGGGAAAGTTTTCAGTTTTTCCCCATTGAGGACGATATTAGCTATGGATTTTTCATATATTCCCTTTATCATTTTAAGGAAATTCCCTTGTATTCCTATCCTTTGAAGTGTTTTCAACAGGAAAGGATGTTGAATTTTGTCAAATGCCTTTTCGGCATCAATTGAGATGATCATGTGATTTTCCTGCTTTGATTTGTTGATATGGTATACTACATTAATTGATTTTCTTATGTTGAACCATCCTTGCATACCTGGGATGAATCCTACTTGGTCATGATGTATAATTCTTTTAATGTGTTGTTGGATTCGATTTGCTAGAATTTTGTTGAGGATTTTTGCATCTATATTTATTAGAGAGATTGGTCTGTAGTTTTCTTATTTTGTAATATCTTTTCCTGGTTTTGGTATGAGGGTGATGTTGGCTTCATAGAATGAATTAGGTAGCTTTCCCTCCACATCAGTGTTTTTGAAGAGTTCAAGCAGGGTTGGAACTAATTCTTGCTGGAATGATTGGTAGAATTCACATGTGAAGCTGTCTGGTCCTGGACTTTTCTTTTTGGGAAGCTTTTTTATGCCTGATTCAATTTCTTTACTTATGATTGGTTTGTTGAGGTCATCTATTTCATCTTGAGTCAAAGTTGGTTGTTCATGCCTTTCTAGGAAGTTGTCCATTTCATCTACATTGTTGTATTTATTGGTATAAAGTTGTTCATAGTATCCTGTTATTACCTCCTTTATTTCTGTGAGGTCAGTGGTTATTCCATTTCTGATCTTATTTATTTGCATCCTCTCCCTTCTTTTCTTTGTCAGTCTTGCTAAGGGCTCATCAATCTTATTGATTTTCTCATAGAACCAACTTTAATTTTATTGATTTTCTCAATTGTTTTCATGTTCTCAATTTCACTTATTTCTGCTCTAATCTTTGTTATTTCTTTCCTTTTGCTTGCTTTGGGGTTAGTTTGCTGTTCTTTCTCCAGTTCTTCCAAGTGGACAGTTAATTCCTGTATTTTTGCCCTTTCTTCTTTTTTCATATAGGCATTTAGGGCAATAAATTTCCCTCTTAGCACTGCCTTTGCTGCATCCCATAAGTTTTGATATGTTGTGTTTTCATTTTCATTTGCCTCGAGATATTTACTGATTTCTCTTGTAATTTCTTCCTTGACCCACTGGTTGTTTAAGAGTGTGTTGTTGAGCCTACACATATTTGTGAATTTTCTGGCACTTTGCCTATTATTGATTTCCAAATTCATTCCCTTATGATCTGAGAAAGTGTTGTGTATGATTTCAATCTTTTAAAACTTGTTGAGACTTGCTTTGTGACCCAGCATATGGTCTATCTTTGAGAATGATCCATGAGCACTTGAGAAAAATGTGTATCCTGCTGTTGTGGGGTGTAATGTCCTATAAATGTCTGTTATGTCTAGCTCATTTATTGTAATATTCAAATTCTCTGTTTCTTTATTGATACTCTGTCTAGATGTTCTGTCCATTGATGAGAGTGGTGAATTGAAGTCTCCAACTATTATGGTATATGTGTCTATTTCCCTTTTCAGTGTTTGCAGTGTTTGCCTCATGTATTTTGGGGCATTCTGGTTCGGTGCATAAATATTTATGATTGTTATGTCTTCATGTTGAATTGTTCCTTTTATTGGTACGTAGTATCCTTCTTTGTCTCTTTTAACTGTTTTACATTTGAAGTCTAATTTGTTGGATATTAGTATAGCTACTCCTGCTCTTTTCTGGTTATTTTCATGAAATATCTTTTCCCAACCTTTCACTTTCATCCTATGTTTATCTTGGGTCTAAGATGTGTTTCCTGTAGATAGCATATAGAAGGATCCTGTTTTTTAATCCATTCTGCCAGTCTATGTTTTTTGATTGGGGATTTCAATCTCTTAATATTTAGTGTTATTACTGTTTAGGTAGTACTTACCTCTACCATTTTGCCTTTTGTATTCTATATGTCATATCTAATTTTCCTTCTTTCTACACTCTTCTCCACACCTCTCTCTTCTGTTTTTTTCTATTTGTCTCTAGTGCTCCCTTTAGTATTTCTTGCAGAGCTGGTCTCTTGGTCACAAATTCTCTCAGTGATTTTTTGTCTGAAAATGTTTTAATTTCTCCCTCATTTTTGAAGGACAATTTTGCTGGGTATAGAATTCTTGGTTGGCAGTTTTTCTCTTTTAGTAATTTAAATCTATCATCCCACTGTCTTCTCATCTCCATGGTTTCTGCTGAGAAATCTACACATAGTCTTATTGGGTTTCCCTTGTATGTGATGGATTGCTTTTCTCTTGCTGCTTTCAAGATCCTCTCTTTCTCTTTGACCTCTGACATTTTGACTAGTAAGTGTCTTGGAGAATGTCTGTTTGGATCTATTCTCTTTGGGGTGTGCTGCACTTCTTGGATCTGTAATTTTAGGTCTTTCATAAGAGTTGGGAAATTTTCAGTGATAATTTCTTCCATTAGTTTTTCTCCTCCTTTTCCCTTCTCTTCTTCTGGGACCCCCACAACATGTATATTTGTGCTCTTCATATTGTCATTCAGTTCCCTGAGTCCTTGCTCATATTTTTCCATTTTTTTCCCTATAGTTTCTGTATCTTGTCGGATTTCAGATGTTCCATCCTCCAGTTCACTTATCCTGACCTCTGTCTGTTGAAATCTACCATTGTAGGTTTCCATTGTTTTTTTCATCTTTTCTACTGTAGCTTTCATCCCCATAAGTTCTGTGATTTGTTTTTTCAGACTTTCCATTTCTTCTTTTTGTTCATTCCTTGCTTTCTACATATCCTCCCTCAATTCATTGATTTGGTTTTTGATGAGGTTTTCCATGTGTGTTCGTACATTCTGAATTAGTTGTTTCAGCTCTTGTATCTCATTTGAACTATTGGTTTGTTCCTTTGTCTGGGCCATATCTTCAATTTTCCTGGTGTGATTTGTTATTTTTTGCTGGCGTCTAGACATTTAATTACCTTAATTAGTTTATTCTGGAGATTGCTTCCACTTTCTTACCTAGGGTTTTTTTGCTAGATAAATTTGTTGTCTATCTCTTCTTTGACCTTCAGTTCAGCTTTTCCGGACCTCTAGCTTAGGTTTTGTTTAACAGAGGATAATTTTTCAGTTCTTTTTTCTTGTTTCTTGCCCTGCTTGTATGGTGCCTTTTCCCTCCCCACCCTTAGGAGGGTCTGCGTAGGTGTTATGGACTCCAGCCGGGTTTTCCCGGACTAAACTGGCCTCTAATCAGGGAGAAGGAGTCACCTGCGTCAGTTTTCCCTGAGGGTGAGACCCAGCAGGTTGAAAGACTTTCCTGTGAAGTCTCTGGGCTCTGTTTTTCTTATCCTGCCCAGTATGTGGCGTGTCTGCCTGCGGGTCACACCAGCAAAAGATGTTGTGGCACTTGTAACTTTGGAAGACTCTCCCTGCTGGGGGCATGGTGGAGATGGAGGAGAGGTTGCAGGCTGGTTTTAATGGCTTCAAATTACCAAGACCTGGGGTCTGAATTCCTTGAGAGAGGGATTCCACCTGAGTTGGGCTTCACCCCTCCCCTGGGGAAGGCACAGGTGGGAGACAGCCCTGAAAACAGCCGTTTCTGCCTATGCCTGGGGCAGTTGCAGCCCTAGAAGTCCCGCCACTGAATCCAGAGGCTGCCAAGTCTCCATAGAAACACAGCCACTAAAACCTCTGTTTCCTCCCCCTTTCCTCTTTTTCCGTGAGCCCAATGAGCAAACTCTGCTTGACCAGGTTTAGAGTCTCTTTCCTTTCCCTCTGGGAAGCCTCTTGTGGGGGAGGGGTGCTGGGTGCCGGCTGCCGGCTGCCGCAGCTTGGGGAACTCATGGTTTTGGGGAGGCTTGCAGCTGGTCCAGCTGGTCCAGTCTGGGGTATGCTGTGTGTTTGGTCACTGACGTGGCTCCGGGAGCTGTTCTGTACTGTTTCTGGTTATTTAGTAGTTGTTCTGGAGGACGACTAAAACACGCACATTGCTAAGCCGCCATCTTGACTCCCTCCCCAGGTTTTTTTTTTTTTTAATGTTCTGTTTCAAGTTTTGGAAGTTCCCCTCTGTTCCTGGTTTGTTAGATTTTGTCAAATGTTTTTTCTACATCTATTGATATGATCTTAGGATTTTTCTTCTTTAGCTTGTTGATGTGATGAATTACATTGATTGGTGTTTGAATGCTGAACCAGCTGTGCATAAATGGAATAAATCCCGCTTGGTTAGGGTGTATAATTATTTTTATACATTGCTGGATTTGATCTGCTAATATTTTTTTTGAGGATTTTTGCCTCTGCGTTTATAAGAGATATTGGTCTCAAATATTCCTTTCTTATAATGTTTTTGTGTGTTTTTGAAATTAGGGTAATGCTGCTCTTGTGAAATGAGTTAGGAACTGTTCCCTCTGCTTCTTTTCTGGTGTGATTGTTGAGACTTCGTATCATTTCTTCTTTAAATGTTTGGTAAAATCCACCAGTGAAGCCATCTGGGCCTGGTGCTTTCTGTTTTGGAAATTATTGATTCAATTTCCTTAATAGATATAGGCCTATTTAGATGATCTGTTTCTCTTTTGTAAATCTTGGTAGGTTGTGACTTTCAAGAAATTTGTCTCTTTCATTTATGTTATCAAATTTGTGGGCATAGAGTTGTTCACAAGATAATGTCATATGTTTTTTATAGTTTTTCTGTCTCATGTTTATCATATGCCACCTATTGTTGCTATAAATTTGACAGCTACTAGCCATCCCATTTTTCTCTCTTCTAACTTGTTGCAGTTAAGGGCCTATGGAAAATGGGGTGGTAATTATATTAAATCTTTTCACTTCTATATACTTACAATATATACGCTTTGATTATCCTTACCTAATTTCTTCTTTTTATTAGTGTTGGCAGAGACTACATCTTACCTATTTTTTGGGGGGAATACACGGACCGGGAATTGAACCCAGGTCTCCCCTATGTCAGGTGCACATTCTACCACTGAACCACCTGTGCGCCCATGTTTCTGTGTTCTTAGCACAGTGTTTGACACAATAGGTGCTTAACATAGACTGAAATAGAGATATGTTTCTGCCAGCAAAGAATACTTCCTTGAAGTGGGAAGAATCTGAAGTGCACTGTAGTTTTAGAGTAATTTCAGCTACTGCTTTGCTTCTTCCCTTCTGTCAATTTGAAATCTTTTTTGAAGCAGGACTTTTTAATATTTTAACCCCTCCCTCCCCTCTCTTTGCCCTGCAACCGTTTTGTGGAAAGTACATGGCTAACTCTAGACTCTAGAGAATTCTAACTGATCTTTTAGTCAGTTTACAGAATTTGTTTACTTTTAAGTGTATATGTGGAGTCCACTTTTTAGTCTTTACTTACTTGTTTAATGTATTAGTTTTTAAAACACATTTGATTTAAATACCTAGTTTTTCTTCTTTCTATATTTTTAAGTGGGTTCATGATATTATATAGTAATTGCTGAAGTTTATGGAACCCTTTCATGCCTCATATGTTTTTTTTTTTCACATTTAAAAATTTTTTTATTTTTAACATGCATACAGAGAACACTTGGATTTTACTGACACGTACCTTCTGCTGAATTTTCACAAACCAAATACCTCCATGTAATCAGCCCCCAGATTGAGAAATAGAACAGTCTCAGCCCACCCCCCGAAAAAAAAAGCCTCTTGTGCCCCCTCCCAGCTTTTGCCCCCAAAGAAGCCACTACCCTGACTTCGCGCACTTCAGAATAGCTTGGTCCATTCTGTACTTCAAATCAGGGGTTGGCAAACTTGTTCTATAGAGGATCAGATTTACTATTCTAGTGTAGTTATTGCAACCCACACAGGCTCTGTCACAACTATGTCTGTGAAAGCAACCTAGACCATACATAAATGAGCATGGCTGTGTTCAAATAAAACTCTTTATGGACACCAAAATTTAAAATTTTAAAATGTTCATAACTGTTGCACCTCATGAAATGCTTTTATTCTTTTGATTTCATCTTTGCAACCAAATAAAAATGTAAAAACTATTCTTGGCTCATAAGCCATACTAAAAACAACAACATCAACAACAGCAACAAAAGCAGGCAAGAGGCAGGATTTGGCACACAGCTGTAGTTTGCTCACCCTTGCTTTAAATAGCTGGAATCATACACTGTGAATTTTGGGGTCTGGCTTCTTCCTTGAGCAAGTTAGTAACAGGACCTGACCTATGAGATGCTGTGAAAATTAAATGGCATAAAATACATGGAAAAGCACTTAGGACAGTGCCTGGCATGTAACAACCACTCTATAAATGTTAGCTGTCATTATTTCTACATGGCTGGGAACACAGACAGCATTGTGCAGCATCCTGAAACCCACCTGGCGGCTTCAAAGGAGAGGAAGTCTTTCTCCAGTAGCACCATAGGATTTCTGGGAGGGATCTGCTTGGCTCAGCTTGGATCATGTGGCCACTGTTGAACCAATTGCTGGGGCCCAGGGAATAGGGTCATGTGATTGGTCAGGCCTGGTCATGTGTCTACTCTTTTTAGAAAATTTTTTATTAATTAAAAAAAAATCATTAGAAAGAAACACAAACATTCCCAACACATACACTCAGCAATTCACAACATCATCACATGGTTGCATATTCATCATCATGATAATTTCCCAGAACATTTGCATCAATTCAGAAAAAGAAATAAAAAGACAACAGAAAAATAAAACAAAAATAGAAAAAAATAATTTTACAGACCATACCCCTTACCCCTCCCTTTCATTGATCACTAGCATTTCAAACTAAATTTATTTTAACGTTTGTTCCCCCTATTATTTATTTTTATTCCATATGTTCTACTCATTTGCTGACAAGGTAGATAAAAGGAGCATCAAACACAAGGTTTTCACAATCACACAAGCACATTGTGAAAGCTATATCATTATACAGTCATCCTCAAGAAACATGGCTACTGAAACACAGCTCTACATTTTCAGGCAGTTCCCTCCAGCCTCTCTATTACATCTTGGTTAACAAGGTGATATCTACTTAATGCGTAAGAATAGCTTCTAGGATAACCTTTCTACTATGTTTGGAATCTCTCAGCCATTGACACTTTGTCTCATTTCACTGTTCCCCCTTTTGGTAGAGAAGGTTTTCTCAATCCCTTGATACTGGGTCTCAGCTCATTCTAGAGTTTTTCTCAACCCCTTGATGCTGAATCTCAGCTCATTCTGGGATTTCTGTCCCATGTTGCCAGGAAGATCCACACCCCCTGGGAGTCATGTCCCATGTAGACAGGGAGAGGGTGGTGAGTTTGCTTGCTGTGTTGGCTGGAGAGAGAGGCCACATCTGAGCAACAAAAGAAGTTCTCTGGGGGTGACTCTTAGGCTTAATTTTAAGTAGGCTTAGCCTATCCTTTGTGGAGTTGTTTCGTATGAACAAACCCCAAGATTGGGGGCTCAGCCTATTGCTTTCGTTGTTCCCACTGTTTGTGAGAATATCAAGAATTCTCCACTTGGGGAAGTTTTATTTCCCCCCTTTCTCACCATTCCCCGAAGGGGACTTTGAAGATACTTTTGTATTCACTGTTCATATCCTTCTCAAATTTATCGAAGCATCACTCTGGACAAACCTACAAATTCTCATGCCCTACTCAAGATTCCATGTACTTATGGTGTTCATTTAAGTTGTTCATATAAGTTATATTAGGAAATGCACTAGTCAAAATATAAATTTTGTACCAAATAAACATTTTTTGCTTTAGTCTAACACATAAGTTAAAGTTTTAAAATTGAATTACCATCTATTTTCAACACTCTGCAGTATTGGCATTCCTTTGTTCTTTCTCATGCAAAAACATTTTTCAGTAAGTACATTTAGTCACTATCATTATACACTCTAGGCATTCCTAGATTATACCATCTCAGTCTTTATGGTCTATCTTTCCTTCTGATTTCATTTGTGTCCCCAGGCCTCCTCCCTCTATCATTCTCACATTCAGCTTCATCCAGTGTTCTAACATTATTGTTTTACAGTTAGGTAGTATCGTGTTATTCATTTCTGAATGTTTACAATCAGTCCTGTTGCGCAGTCTGTATCCCTTCAGCTCAAATTACCCAATATCTACTTATTTCTATCTGCTGATGGTCTCTGTTCTCAAAAGAAATTCTCCAAGTTCATATCACTAATGTCAGTATTTGTCCTTTTATTCTGGCTGATCTCAGTCAGTATAATGTCCTTAAAGTCCATCCAAGTTGTTACATACTTCATAACTTTATTGTGTCTTACAGCTGCATAATATTCCAGGGTAGGTATATACCATACCTCATTTAGCCACTCGTCTGTTGATAGACATTTTGGCTGTTTCCATCTCTTGGTAATAGTAAATAATGCTGCTTTAAACATTGGTGTGCAATTGTCCATTGGTGTGCAAATGTCCGTTGTTGTCCTTGCCTTCATGTCCCCTGAGTAGATACCTAGCAATGGTATTTATGGATCATATGGCAATTCTATACTTACCTTTCTGAGGAACTGCCGAACTGCCTTCCACAGCAGTTGTACCACTTGACATTACCACCAGCAGTGGATAATTGTGCCTCTTTCTCCACATCGTCTCCAGCACTTGTTGGTTTCTGTTTTATTGATAATGGCCATTCTGGTCAGTGTGAAATGATATCTCATTGTGGTTTTGATTTTCATTTCCCTAGTAGCCAGGGAAGTTGAGCATCTTTTCATGTGCCTTTTGGCCATTTGTATTTCCTCTTCTCTTTCTGTTCATGTCTGTTCATGTCTTCTGTCCATTTTGTAATTGGTTGTCTTTGATTTTGTTATATATTCTGGACAGTAGACCTTTACCTGATATATTGTTTCCAAATATTGTCTCCCATTGTGTAGGCTGTCTTTTTACTTTCTTGACGAAGTTCTTTTATGTACAAAAGTGTTTAATTTTGAGGAGTTCCTGTTTCTTTCTTTCTTCAGTGCTTGTGCTTTGGGTGTAAGGTCTAGGAAACTACCTCCTATTATAAGATTTGTAAGATATTTCTCTACATTTTCTTCTAACAGTTTTATGGTCTTAGATCTGATGTTTACGTCTTTGATACATTTTGAGTTAATTTCTGTATAGGGTGTGAGATATGAATCCTCTTTCATTCTTTTGCGTGTGGATATCCAGTTCTTTAGGCACCATTTATTGAAGAAACTGTTCTGTCCCAGGTGAGTTGGCTTGACTGCCTTATCACAGATCCTTTGTCCATAGATGAGATGGTCTGTATCTGAACAATTCCATTGGTCAGTATATCTGTTTTTATGACAGTGTCATGCTGTTTTGACCACTGTAGCTTCATAATATGCCTTAAAGTCAGGTAGCGTGAGACCTCCGACTTCATTTTTCTTTCTTAGGATATCTTTAGCTATTCACGGTACCCTGCCCTTCCAGTTAAATTTCGTTATTGGTTTTTCTATTTCTAAAAAGGTGAGTGTTTTTGGATTTTAATTGGTATTGCCTTGAATCTATAAAATCAATTTAGGTAGAACTGACATCTTAACTATATTTATTCTTCTAGTCCATGCACACAGAATTCCCTTCCATTTATTTCGGTTTTCTGTCATTTCTTTTTACAATTATAGTTTTCTCTGTATAGACTTTTCGTCTCTCTAGTTAGGTTTATTCCTAAATATTTTATTTTTTTGGTTGCAATTGTGAATGGAATTCATTTCTTGATTTCCCTCTTACATTGTTAATTAGCAGTGTATAGAAACTCTGCAGATTTTTTTTTTTATTAAGTAACGGAAAAAAAGAAATTAACCCAACATTTAGAAATTATACCATTCTACATATGCAAAGAGTAATTCTTAACATCATCACATGTAGCATAATTTTATTCTTGGCCTGGTGGCTTAATTTCTTTCTCTCCCTCCCTCACCATTTTGGCACGTCTGGTTCTTCTAAACCTCTAAATTACAGGCCTCGCCGGCAACTAGTAATGATGCAGTCTTGTCTCTCTAACCCTATTGGTCTTCTCCTTAGTCCTCCACCTACCCAACATCCTCTGCTACGGGTACACTCAGGAACAGCATCTCTATGGTCACAGTCACTCATCCGTCCTCCCTGTGTGATTGGCTACCCTCCCCTGGAGGCCACGCCCTAACTCCGCCTCTCCTCAAACTGTATATAATCCAGGGCTTGTCAAGCCTCGTGGTCTTTAACTACTGGCGGCCCTGGCATAAGTGTCTACCAACAATAAAGCTACCTCGCTTCATGCCTTAATTAACTTGGCCTTCAATCCTTTAAACCCGCAGCGAGGTCTCCTGCGCGCGCCCCTTGGACCCAGACCCCCGGTTCGAGCCCCTTTTCTGCGTGCGGCAGCGTCGTCTAGCAAGCAGTGAGAAGCTGAGGAGTAGAGGTTCCCCGATGGTTTAGCGGTTGGGCCAAACCGCAAGTGGCGCCCAACGTGGGGCACCTCTCTCCTCACCCAGCGAACTCCCACGGCACCCTAGGACCTCGTCCAAGGAGTCCTGTAACAACTTGCCCAGCGCAACACGTAGCCCCATCGCCACCGCCATCGTCGCTGCTATAGCAGCCAGTGCGGTTACCGCCGTGGCCTTCACTCAAGCCTCTGTCACTGCGGAAACTCTCCTCAACGTGACCCAAACGACCTCTCAAGCTTTGGAGACACAAGAAAATATCAACCATCTAATGCATAACGCTGTGTTCAATTTACAACAGCAAAAAAACTTAATTGTTCTGAATGTAAAAGCTGCTTGTAAACTTACCTCCTCTGTTTACAATGGACGGTACCCCTTCACTAACATCTGTGTTACTCCTATCCCAGTTAACCATTCCATGCCCCGTCTCAACTCACAAAACTGGATCTTCACCGCATAACTAAAAACTTCTTACTCTAGTAACTCTACCTTTCCAATGGAATTCTCATTATTACTCCTCAACATTTCTCATTTCTAGGCTGCTCATTCTCTGTCGCCGGTCTCAAACTAAGGCCCAAGTTTTGGCTACTATTATGTTCAGCCTACTCGCCCGGACTGTTCTATAAAGGAACGCAGACAAGCCTAGGTTTAACTCGCAGGCCTAGCCTCTCCTGAGGACTAATCACCCTTGGGCCGGGGACAATGGAGAACTAGTCTCTCCTGCTTCCCTTAGGCTATAACAGTCAGCGCCTGCCCACATTCCTCACACTCCCCCACGGGGGCTGCATGTTGCCAAATACATGCATCTATGTCCACCAGATAGGCACCGGTGGGTGCGACGCAAAAATCGCAGAAAAAAGTCACTCTAACAAACCTCCTTTAGCTCTTCTGAGGCACGTAAAACTTGCATAAGGGTCGGCTCAACACATACCCTTCCCCTAAAACCCTAAGCCTTGCACACAAGGGGAATCTTATTACTGCCCCTCCCAGCAAAGGTTCAAGCCCGCCACTTGTCACACAAGTGTGTTCTTTAAAAAAAAAAAAGGAAAAAGAGAGGAATTGTAGCATAATTTTATTCTTGGCCTGGTGGCTTAATCTCTTTCTCTCCCTCCCTCGCCATTTTGGCACGTCCGGTTCTTCGAAACCTCTAAATTACAGGCCTCGCTGGCAACTAGTAATAATGCAGTCTTGTCTCTCTAACCCTATTGGTCTTCTCCTTAGTCCTCCACCTACCCAACATCCTCTGCTACAAGTACACTCAGGAACAGCATCTCTATGGTCACAGTCACTCATCCGTCCTCCCTGTGTAATTGGCTACCCTCCCCTGGAGGCCACGCCCTAACTCCGCCTCTCCTCAAACTGTATATAATCCAGGGCTCGTCAAGCCTCGTGGTCTTTAACTACTGGCGGCCCTGGCATAAGCGTCTACCAACAATAAAGCTACCTCGCTTCATGCCTTAATTAACTTAGCCTCCAATCCTTTAAACCCGCAGCAAGGTCTCCTGCGCGCGCCCCTTAGACCCAAACCCCCAACTCGAGCCCCTTTTCTGCGTGCAGCAGCGTCGTCTAGCAAACAGTGAAAAACTAAGAAATAAAAGTTCCCCAGTATTAGCGGTTGGGCCAAACCGCAATCACATAGATGCATGATCATTGTTTCTTAGTGCATTTGCATCGGTTTAGAAGAACTAGCAACACAATAGAAAAAGATATAGAATGTTAATATAGAGAAAAAAAATAAAAGTAATAATAATAGTAAAAAAAAAAACACAAACCTGTAGCTCAGATGCAGCGTCATTCAGTGTTTTAACATGATTACTTTACAGTTAGGTATTATTGTGCTGTCCATTTTTGAGTTTTTGTATCTAGTCCTGTTGCACAGTCTGTATCCCTTCAGCTCCAATTACCCATTATCTTACCCTGTTTCTAACTCCTGCTGGACTCTGTTACCAATGACATATTCCAAGTTTATTCTCGAATGTCTGTTCACATCAGTGGGACCATACAGTATTTGTCCTTTAGTTTTTGGCTGGACTCACTCAGCATAATGTTCTCTAGGTCCATCCATGTTATTACATGCTTCATAAGTTTATCCTGTCTTAAAGCTGCATAATATTCCATCGTATGTATATACCACAGTTTGTTTAGCCATTCCTCTGTTGATGGACATTTTAGCTGTCTCCATTTCTTTGCAATTGTAAACAATGCTGCTATAAACATTGGTGTGCAAATGTCCGTTTGAGTTTTTGCCCTTAAGTCCTTTGAGTAGATACCCAGCAATGGTATTGCTGGGTCGTATGGCAATTCTATATTCAGCTTTTTGAGGAACCGCCAAACTGCCTTCCACAGTGGTTGCACCATTTGACATTCCCACCAACAGTGGATAAGTGTGCCTCTTTCTCTGCATCCTCTCCAGCACTTGTCATTTTCTGTTTTGTTGATAATGGCCATTCTGGTGGGTGTGAGATGATATCTCATTGTGGTTTTGATTTGCATTTCTCTAATGGCCAGGGACATTGAGCATCTCTTCATGTGCCTTTTGGCCATTTGTATTTCCTCTTCTGGTAGGTGTCTGTTCAAGTCTTTTTCCCATTTTGTAATTGGGTTGGCTGTCTTTTTGTTGTTGAGTTGAACAATCTCTTTATAAATTCTGGATACTAGACCTTTATCTGACATGTCATTTCCAAATATTGTTTCCCATTGTGTAGGCTGTCTTTCTGCTTTCTTGATGAAGTTCTTTGATGCACAAAAGTGTTTAATTTTGAGGAGTTCCCGTTTATTTATTTCCTTCTTCAGTGCTCTTGCTTTAGTTTTAGGTCCATAAAACTGTCTCCAATTGTAAGTTTCATAAGATATCTCCCAACATTTTCCTCTAACTGTTTTATGGTCTTAGACCTAATGTTTAGATCTTTGATCCATTTTGAGTTAACTTTTGTATAGGGTGTGAGAGATGGGTCTTCTTTCATTCTTTTGCATATGGATATCCAGTTCTCTAGGCACCATTTATTGAAGAGACTGTTCTGTCCCAGGTGAGTTGGCTTGACTGCCTTATCAAAGATCAAATGTCCATAGACGAGAGGGTCTATATCTGAGCACTCTATTCGATTCCATTGGTCGATATATCTATCTTTATGCCAATACCATGCTGTTTTGACCACTGTGGCTTCATAATATGCCTTAAAGTCAGGCAGCGAAAGACCTCCAGCTTCGTTTTTTTTCCTCAAGATGTTTTTAGCAATTCGGGGCACCCTGCCCTTCCAGATAAATTTGCTTATTGGTTTTTCTATTTCTGAAAAATAAGTTGTTGGGATTTTGATTGGTATTGCATTGAATCTGTAGATCAATTTAGGTAGGATTGACATCTTAACTATATTTAGTCTTCCAATCCATGAACACGGTATGCCCTTCCATCTATTTAGGTCTTCTGTGATTTCTTTTAGCTGTTTTTTGTAGTTTTCTTTGAATAGGTTTTTTGTCTCTTTAGTTAAATTTATTCCTAGGTATTTTATTCTTTTAGTTGCAATTGTAAATGGGATTCGTTTCTTGATTTCCCCCCCAGCTAGTTCATTACTAGTGTATAGAAATGCTACGGATTTTTGAATGTTGATCTTGTAACCTGCTACTTTGCTGTACTCATTTATTAGCTCTAGTAGTTTTGTTGTGGATTTTTCCGGGTTTTCAACGTATAGTATCATATCGTCTGCAAGCAGTAATAGTTTTACTTCTTCCTTTCCAATTTTGATGCCTTGTATTTCTTTTTCTTGTCTAATTGCTCTGGCTAGAACCTCCAACACAATGTTGAATAATAGTGGTGATAGTGGTCATCCTTGTCTTGTTCCTGATCTTAGGGGGAAAGTTTTCAATTTTTCCCCATTGAGGATGGTATTAGCTGTGGGTTTTTCATATATTCCCTCTATCATTTTAAGGAAGTTCCCTTGTATTCCTATCTTTTAAAGTGTTTTCAACAGGAAAGGATGTTGAATCTTGTCAAATGCCTTCTCTGCACCAATTGAGATGATCATGTGCTTTTTCTGCTTTGATTTGTTGATATGGTGTATTACATTAATTGATTTTCTTATGTTGAACCATCCTTGCATACCTGGGATGAATCCTACTTGGTCATGATGTATAATTCTTTTAATGTGTTGTTGGATACGATTTGCTAGAATTTTATTGAGGATTTTTGCATCTATATTCATTAGAGAGATTGGTCTGTAGTTTTCTTTTTTTGTAATATCTTTGCCTGGTTTTGGTATGAGGGTGATGTTGGCTTCATAGAATGAATTAGGTAGTTTTCCCTCCACTTCGATTTTTTTGAAGAGTTTGAAGAGAGTTGGTACTAATTTTTTCTGGAATGTTTGATAGAATTCACATGTGAAGCTGTCTGGTCCTGAGCTTTTCTTTTTAGGGAGCTTTTGAATGACTAATTCAATCTCTTTACTTGTGATTGGTGTGTTGAGGTCATCTATTTCTTCTTGAGTCAAAGTTGGTTGTTCATGTCTTTCCAGGAACCCGTCCATTTCATCGAAATTGTTGTATTTGTTAGCGTAAAGGTGTTCATAGTATCCTGTTATTACCTCCTTTATTTCTGTGAGATCAGTAGTTATGTCTCCTCTTCCATTTCTGATCTTATTTATTTGCATCCTCTCTCTTCTTCTTTTTGTCAATCTTGCTAAGGGCCCATCAATCTTACTGATTTTCTCATAGAACCAACTTCTGGTCTTATTGATTTTCTCTGTTGTTTTCATGTTTTCAATTTCATTTATTTCTGCTCTGATCTTTGTTATTTCTTTCCTTTTGCTTCCTTTGGGATTAGTTTGCTGTTCTTTCTCCAGTTCTTCCAAGTGGACAGTTAATTCCTGCATTTTTGCCTTTTCTTCTTTTCTGACATAGGCATTTAGGGCAGTAAATTTCCCTCTTAGCACTGCCTTTGCTGCATCCCATAAGTTTTGATATGTTGTGTTTTCATTTTCATTCGCCTCGAGGTATTTACTAATTTCTCTTGCAATTTCTTCTTTGACCCACTTGTTTAAGAGTGTGTTGTTGAGCCTCCACGTATTTGTGAATTTTCTGGCACTCTGCCTGTTATTGATTTCCAACTTCATTCTTTTATGATCCGAGAAAGTGTTGTGTATGATTTCAATCTTTTTAAATTTGTTAAGACTTGCTTTGTGACCCAGCATATGGTCTATCTTTGAGAATGATCCATGAGCACTTGAGAAAAAGGTGTATCCTGCTGTTGTGGGATGTAATGTTCTATAAATGTCTGTTAAGTCTAGCTCATTTATAGTAATATTCAGATTCTCTATTTCTTTATTGATCCTCTGTCTAGATGTTCTGTCCATTGATGAGAGTGGTGAATTGAAGTCTCCAACTATTATGGTATATGTGTCTATTTCCCTTTTCAGTGTTTGCAGTATATTCCTCACGTATTTTGGGGCATTCTTGTTCAGTGCATAAATATTTATGATTGTTATGTCTTCTTGTTGAATTGTTCCTTTTATTAGTATATAGTGTCCTTCTTTGTCTCTTTTAACTGTTTTACATTTGAAGTCTAATTTGTTGGATATTAGTATAGCCATTCCTGCTCTTTTCTGGTTGTTATTTGCATGAAATATCTTTTCCCAACCTTTCACTTTCAACCTATGTTTATCTTTGGGTCTAAGATGTGTTTCCTGTAGACAGCATATAGAAGGATCCTGTTTTTTAATCCATTCTGCCAGTCTATATCTTTTGATTGGGGAATTCAGTCCATTAACATTTAGTGTTGTTACTGTTTGGATAATATTTTCCTCTACCATGTTGCCTTTTGTATTATATGTAGCCTATCTGACTTTCCTTCTTTCTGCACTCTTCTCCATACCTCTCTCTTCTGTCTTTTCGTATCTGACTCTAGTGCTCCCTTTAGTATTTCTTGCAGAGCTGTTCTCTTGGTCACAAATTCTCTCAGTGACTTTTTGTCTGAGAATGTTTTAATTTCTCCCTCATTTTTGAAGGACAATTTTGCTGAATATAGGAGTCTTGGTTGGCAGTTTTTCTCTTTTAGTAATTTAAATATATCATCCCACTGTCTTCTAGCTTCCATGGTTTCTGCTGAGAAATCTACACATAGTCTTATTGGGTTTCCCTTGTATGTGATGGATTGTTTTTTTCCTGCTGCTTTCAAGATCTTCTCTTTCTCTTTGACCTCTGAAATTCTAACTAGTAAATGTCTTGGAGAACGCCTATTTGGGTCTAATCTCTTTGGGGTGTGCTGCACTTCTTGGATCTCTAATTTTAGGTCTTTCATAAGAGTTGGGTAATTTTCAGTGATAATTTCTTCCATTAGTTTTTGTCCTCCTTTTCCCTTCTCTTCTCCTTCTGGGACACCCACAGCACGTATATTTGTGCGGTTCATATTGTCCTTGAGTTCCCTAATACCCTGTTCAAATGTTTCCATTCTTTTCCCTATAGTTTCTGTTTCTTTTTGGAATTCAGATGTGCCATCCTCCAAATCACTAATTCTATCTTCTGTCTCTTTAAATCTATCATTGTAGGTATCCATTGTTTTTTCCATCTTTTCTACTTATCCTTCACTTCCATAAGTTCTGTGATTTGTTTTTTCAGTTTTTTTATTTCTTCTTTTTGTTCTGCCCATGTCTTCTTCATGTCCTCCCTCAATTTATCGATTTCGTTTTTGAAGAGGTTTTCCATTTCTGTTCATATATTCAGCATTAGTTGTCTCAGCTCCTGTATCTCATTTGAACTATTGGTTTTTTCCTTTGACTGGGCCTTTGACTGAATTTTTTGAGCATGATCCGTTATCTTCTGCTGGCGTCTGGGCATTTAGTCAGATTTCCCTGGGTGTTGGACCCAACAGGTTGAAAGATTTTTCTGTGAAATCTCTGGGTTCTGTTTTTCTTATCCTTCCCAGTAGGTGACGCTCGTGGCACACGTTTGTCTGCGGGTCCCACCAGTAAAAGGTGCTGTGGGTCCTTTAACTTTGGAAAACTCTCGCTGTGGGGGAGGTTCGCCAGCCGAAGCGGCTTGGAAGAGTGCCTGCCGGCCCGGGTTTCCGAACGCGCGGAGGGTCGCCGGCCGCTGCAGCCCGGGAGAGCGCCTGTCCGAATTTCCTAGTCGGCCCGGGGCGCCAAGCATGGCGGGAGGGCGCCAGCCACCGCGGCCCGGAGAGTTCACCGTTCCCAGCCGGACCGGGGAGTCACGTGTTTGGAAGGAATCTCCCCCGGTCACCGTTCTCCACGGCGTGGTGATTTCCGATCCAGTTCTCTCAGTTGGTCTGGGGGGCCGCGCGTGGTGGGGGCGCCAGCTGCCGCGGCTTGAGGCACCACCTGCCCAATTCTGCCAGCTGGCCCGGGAAGGAGGAAGGGAGGGACTCCGGCCACTTGTCGCCCCACCCGGAGAACCCCGCGCCCCTTGGCGATCTCACTGGAGCGGGTTCTCTCAGCCAGTCAGCCGTTCCAGATGGGGTACGCTGTCTTTTTGATCTCTGTCGTGGCTCCGGGAGCTGTTCTGTATCGTTTCTACTCCCCTAGTAGCTGTTCTGGCGGAGGAACTAAGATCCACGCGTCTTAGTAACCTGCCATATTCTCCGGAAGTCCACTCTGCAGATTTTTGAGTGTTGATCTTGTAACTTGCCACTTTGCTGTACTCATTTATTAGCTCTAGTGGTTTTGCTGTGGATTTTTCAGGGTTTTTGATGTATAGTATCATGTCATCTGCGAACAGTGAGAATTTTACTTCTTCCTTTAATTTTGATGCCTTGTATTTCTTTTCTTGTCTAATTACTCTGGCTAGAACTTCCAACACAGTGTTGAATGACAGTAGTGATAGGTACATCGTTGTCTTTTTCCTGAGCTTAGGGGGAAGGTTTTCAGTTTTTTTCCCATTGAGGATGTTGTTAGCTGTGGGTTTTTCATATATTCCCTTTATGATGTTGAGGAAGTTCCCTTTTATTCCTATCCTTTGAAATGTTTTCAGCAGGAAAAGATGTTGAATTTTGTCAAATGCCTTTTCTGCATCAATTGAGATATCATGTGGTTTTTTTCTGCTTTGATTTGTTGATGTGGTGTATTAAATGAATTGATTTTCTTACGTTGAACTGTGCTTGCATACCTGGGATGAATTCTTTTTAGGTCATGGTGTATAAGTCTTTTCATGTGCTGCTGGATTCGATTTGCAAGAATTTTCTTGAGGATTTTTGCATCTATATTCGTAAGAGAGATTGGTGTGTAGTTTTTTTTCTTGTAATATCTTTGTCTGACTTTGGTATGAAGGTGATGTTGGCTTCGTAGAGTGAGTTAGGTAGCTTTCCCTTTTCTTCAATTTTTTTGAAGAGTTTGAGCAGGATTGGTACTAATTCTTTCTTGAATGTTTGGTAGAATTTGCATGTGAAGCCATCTGGTCCTGGACTTTTCTTTTTGGGGAGCTTCTTAATGACTGATTGAATTTCTTTACTTGTGATTGGTTTGTTGAGGTCATCTATTTTTTCTTGAGTCAATGTTTTTTTCATGCCTTTCTATGAAGTTGTCCACTTGGTCATGGTGTATAGTTCTTTTAATGTGCTGTTGGATTCGATTTGCTAATATTTTATTTAGGATTTTTGCATGTATGCTCATTAGAGAGATTGGCCTGTAGTTTTCCTTTCTTACAGCATCTTTACCCAGTTTGGGTATTAAAATGACACTACCTTAATAAAACGAACTAGGTCGAGTTCCTTTTTCCTCAATTTTTGGGATAAGTTTGAGCAGGATTGTTGTTAGTTCTTTCTGGAATGTTTGATAAAATTCTCCTGTGAAGCCATCTGGCCTGGGCTTTTCTTTGTAGGAAGATTTTTGATGACTGATCGAATCTCTTTACTTTTGGTTGGTTTGTTTAGATCTTCTATTTCTTTCTGAGTCAGTATCACTTGTTTGTGTGTCTCCGGGTGTTTATCAATTTCATCTAAGTTGTCTAGTTTGTTGGCATATAGTTGCTCGTAGTATCCTCTTATGATTTCTTTTATTTCTTCAGGGTCTGTGGTAACACACCCCTTCTCATTTCTTATTTTGTTTATTTGCATCCTCTCTCTTTTCTTCTTTGTCGGGTCTTGCTAGTGGCCCATCAATTTTAATGATTTTCTCAGAGAACCAACTTTTGGCTTTATTGATTCTTTCTGTTGTTCTTTTGTCCTCCTGTTCATTTATCTCTGCTTTAATGTTTATTTCTCTTTTCCTATTTGGTTTGGTGTTAGTTTGCTGTACTTTCTCAAGTTCCTCTAGGTTTACTGTTAGGTCCTTGATTTTTGCTCTTTGTTTTTTTTGATAAAGGCATTTAGGGCAATAAATTTCCCTCTCAGCACAGCCTTTGCCACATCCCATAAGTTCTAATAAGTTGTCCCCTCATTTTCATTCATCTCCACATAGCTATTGATTTCTCCTTTGTATTAGTTAGGGTTCTCTAGAGAAACAGAATCAACAGGGAACAGTTGCAAATATAAAATTTATGGAAGTGTCTCACGTGACCGTAGGAACGCAGAGTCCAAAATCCACAGGGCAGGCTGCGAAGCCCATCGATGACTCCGATGGATTGCCTGGATGAATTCCACAGGAGAGGCTCACCAGCCAAAGCAGGAATGGAACCTGTCTCCTCTGAGTCCTCCTTAAAAGGCTTCCCATGATTACATTTTGCATCACTAATTGTAGAAGACACTCCCCTTTGGCTGATTACAAATGGAATCAGCTGTGGATGTAGCTGACGTGATCATGACCTAATCCTATGAAATGTCCTCATTGCAACAGACAGGCCAGTGGTTGCCCAATCAGATAAACAGGTACCACAGCTTGGCCAAGTTGACACCTGTCCCTAACCATGACATCCTTTGATCCACTGATTGTTAAAGAGTGTCCTATTTAATCTCCATGTATTTGTGAATGTTCTTGTTCTTTGCTGGTTTTTAAGATCCAGCTTCATTCCATTGTGATCAGAGAAAGCGCTTTGAATAATTTCAGTGTTTTCATATTTATAAAGACCTGTTTTTTTCCCCCCAGCATATGATCTATCCTGGAGAATGTTCCATGAGCACTAGAGAAGAATGTATAATCTTGGTGCTTTGCGGTGTTCTGGCTTAATTTTAAGAAAGAAGGGGTAAAGCTGCATATATTGGGTTTAGTTTTTGTATAATGCCTTACATTTTCTTGGCATTTTATAGTTTATAAAGAGTCATTTGATCTTTTAACAGGATCAAATAGAGGAGGTATCATTTTTGCCAAGCAAGGGTTTGCTGCCTGATGTGCACAGGAACCTATTCTGTACCGCCAGGATTTTGAGAAAAGAAAGGACTGTCTTGTGAGGTTGACCAGCAAGGAGATAAGGAGACAAACCTCAAATTTCTCTCCCTGATTTGAGGGCCAAGGGTTATTTTATTGGGATAGAAGGTGGGTGTTGCTATATGGAAGGTTAGTTTGGTGTGGTTTGATTGGTTAGGCACTGATTTGTCCCTGTGTGATAAGGCAGGTTCTTGACTGGATTTCCGTCATTGAAAGTCCTCTTGCATTGAATTTGCTTTCTCTGGCTCTGGATCCACATAACTTTGGTTTTGAGGGGGAAGTTGTTTTGTTCTTGGTGTCTTGGAGGTCGTCTAAGGACACTACTGTGCATTTCTGTACATGCTTTGGTTATATGATTTTGGTTGGCTGCCTCAAAAAAAAAATGCTCAAGAAGAAAACTTCCTGATGGGAAAAGTTACAAAAATTACAAACGAATAAGAGTGTTACTGACTGGTTCTGGGTAGTTTTGTCATCACTCACATCTTATAGATGGACACTGGGGTCCAGAGAAATGATTTGCTCAATGTTGCATTTTGTTCAGTGTTGCATAGCTATGTAGTGCGGGTGCTGAGGTTTAACTCGGGCCATGTAACCCTGATGGTTAGAGTCATGTGAACCACACTTTTAGCAAGCATTTCCTTTTTTTAAGTGTAGAAAATACAGGATATCTTTATTCTTGTAGAAGAGAACCAATGACGCTGTGTTATTGGAATGTCATTTTACATTCCCTGACCTTTTTCATTTTAACTGTGGTAGGCTAAACAGTCTTTATAAGTGGAGTTGATTATGTTTTTTTCTCAGAACTGTTGTTGCTTTAAGTATCTTAAAAGAATTCTAGACTGGGCTTGTAGCCAGTTATTGTTAACAAAAAACAGCAAAATCTAAAACTCTGTAGAGGTCTGAATTAGCAGATTTCTACGAATTTGTTCTCTCTGTTTAAAAAAGAAATCTTAAGTTATAGCTAAGATAAAAGATGTCCGATTCTTGATCTGTATTCTTCTGAACTTTGAATTTCTGAGGATGTCAGCCCTGAGTGAACAGGATCAGAGCCTTTATGGTGCTATTTCAAACCAGTTTAGACTTGCTGTGGGAAGGTCCCACACCCTGGTTTTACCCTTGGTGGTAGTTCTACTATTATGTTTCTCCTTCTAGTTATGGCTAACCAGTGACATTTAAGTTTTTTTTTTTTTTTTAATTTTGGGCCCCATTATCACAAATTCAGCTGTACAAGTTGTATGCCTTTTTTTTTTTTATGTGGGGGGTCGAATGTATGGGTTGGGAATTGAACCCAGGGTCTCCCACTTGGACCCCTGCATAGCAGGCAAGCATTCTACCAATGAACCACCAATGCTGTATGCTTTATTCTCTTTCTTTTTTATTTCTTTGGACTATTTTTATTTACAAAAACAGACAATATACTTAGAACCACCAAAAACAGGTATCTTTTAGTTAGCTTAACCATAGGCATATTTAAATAAAGTATCCATATAATCATTGTAAAACCTGTGTTTGCGCAGTAAGTTTCATAAACCAATTTAAAATGAAGGCAACAAGCAAAAAATTGTACAAATCCAAATAGCAAAGTTTTTAAATTCTAAATATTAAACACTAACTTAAGCTTAGTATTTGATCAGCTGTCAAAACTGTTCTCAAAATATCTGGTAGAACTTACAAATATCTGCATTGCTATAGTAATCACCTATGTTACTAAAGATTTTTGTGATTTCAGGAAAACATGAAGAAACAAATATTTACAATAAAGAAAGAATATGTATATATTTAAAAATATTTTTATTGATAAAACAATATACAAACACAAGCATTCTTAACATCCAAACATCCCATAAATGGTTTACAATCAGTGACTCATGATATCATCATGTAGTTGTATGTACATCACCTTGATCATTTTTTAGAACATTTGCATCACTTCAGAAAAAGAAGTAAACAGAAAAAACTCATACATACCATACCCCTTACCACTCCATCTCATTGACCACTAGTATTTCCATTTACCCAATATATTTTAATCTTTGTTCCCCCTATTATTTATTTTTTTATCCATATTTTTTACTCATCTGTCCATATCCTAGATAGAGGGAGCATCAGGCACAAGGTTTTCATAATCACACAGTCGCATTGTAAACGTTATATCTTCATACAATCATCTTCAAGAAACAAGGCTACTGGAACACAGCTCTATAGTTACAGCTATTTCCCTTTAGCTACTCAAATACACCATAAACTGAAAAGGGATATGTATATAATGTGTAAGAATAACCTCCAGCATAACCTCTCGACTCTGTTTGATATCTCTCAAGATATCAATGAAAATCTTAACCACCTAAAATTGATACCTTTTTTTCAAAAATTTTTTCAAGCAAACAGTACACTTAGAACCACCAAAAATGGATATTTTAGTTCTTAACCATCGGCATATTTAAGTAAAATATCCATATAATCATTGTAAAGCCTGTGTTTGCACAAGGCAACAAGGAAAAATGTACATATTCATGTAGTAAAGTTCTTAAATTCTAAGTATTAAACACAAACTTAGGTATCATTTGATCAGCTGTCAAAACTGTGAATGTTCTCAAAATATCAAGTAGAAAGTATCTACATTGTTATAGTAATGACCTATATTACTAAATATTTTCCTGATTTCAGGAAAATAGGAAGATACAAATATTTTTACATTTAACATATGGAAATCTTAACCACCTAAAATGGATATCTTTGTTAGCTTATCCATAGGCATATTAAAAAAAAAATCTAAGTGATCATCGGAAAGTCTGTTTGGATAATATGTTTCAGAAACCAATTTAAAATTAGAGCAAGGAAGGAAAAAATCTCTAAATACAGATATCATAGTTACTTGAATTTTAAATATTAAACAGTATCTTAAATACCGTTTGATTATCTATCAAAACTGTGTGCATTCTCAAAATATCAAGTAAAAAGTTATTTTTTTTTATTGTAGCTATCAACTTTGCCATAGTAGTGAGCTATGTTACTAAATATTTTCAAGTTTTGATTTCAGGAATTTATTTTATCAAATATTATTATAACTGCCTTTAGTTTTTTTTTTTTAAACCATTTTTTAGTTGTAAAATATAACATATGTATACAAAGAAAAGAAAGAAAAAAAGCAATTATTTCCAAAGCACACTTCAACAAGCAACTACAGGACACTTCCCAGAGTTTATCGTGGGCTACCATGCCTTCAACTCAGATTTTTCCCTTTAGCTGCTCCAAGACACTGGTGGCTTTACCAGAGTCATAGTAATGGAATCAAATGGTGTCTACCCTTGTGTGTCTGACTTATTTCACTCAGCATTATGTCCTCAGGGTTCATCCATGTTGTCATATGTTTCAGGACATCATTTTGTTAAATGCTGCATAATATTCCATCGTATGTATTGTACCACATTTTGTTTATTCACTCATCTGTTGATGGGCACCTGGATTGTTTCCATGTCTTGGCAATTGTGAATAATGCCACTATGAACATTGGTGTGCAAATATCTGTTCGTGTCACTGCCTTCAGCTCTTCTGGGTATATACTGAGTGTTTGTATTGCCAGGTCATAGTACAACTCAATATTTAGTTTTCTGAGGAATTGCCAAACTGACTTCCACAGCGGCTGAACCATTTTACATTCCCACCAACAATGAATAAGTGTTCCAGTTTCTCCGCATCCTCTCCAACATTTATAGTTTCCTGTTTGTTTAATAGCAACTGTTCTTGTAGGTGTTAGGTGATATATCATTGTCGTCTTAATTTGCAATTCCCTTATGGCCAATGAAGATGAGCAGCTCTTCATGTGCCTTTTTTTTTTGCATGGGCAGACTCCGGGAATTGAACCCAGGTCTGTGGCATGGCAGGTGAGAATTCTGCCACTGAGCCACTGTTTCACCCCAGTCTTCATGTCCTTTTTAGCTATCCGCTTTTTGGAAAAGTGCCTATTCATTTTCTCTGCCCATTATATAATTGGGTTGTTTGTTCTTTTGTTGTTGAGTTGTATAATTTCTTTAAGTACATAGGATATCAAGCCTTTATCTGATATGTGGTTTCCAAATATTTTCTCCCTTTGAGTTGGCTACCTCTTCACCTTTTTAACGAAGGTACAGAAGCTCTTAATCTTAAGGAGTTTTCATTTGTCTTTCACAGCTTGTGCTTTAGATGTAATGTTTAAGAAGCTACCTCCTATTACTAGATCTTGGAGATATTTCCGTATATATTTTTCCATAAGTTTTATGGTCCTGGCTCATACATTTAGGTCTTTCATCCATTTTGAATTAATTTTTATATAGGGCGTATAGTAGGTGTCCTCCATTTTTTTTGTCTGTTGAAACCCAGTTTTCCTATGCTCATTTATTGAAAAGACTATTCTGTCCGAATTCAGTGGATTTGGTTGCCTTATCGAAGGTCAGATGTCCATAAATTTGGTGGTCAATCTCTGCACTCTTGATTCTATTCCACTGGTCAGTCCTTCTTTCTTTGTACCAGTACCGTATTGTTTTGACCACTAGCTTTATAGTCAGCTTTAAAGTCAGGAAGTGATAGTCCTCCCAGTTTACTCTTCTATTTTAGGATATCTTTAGCTATTTGGGGTCTCTTTCCCTGCCATATAAATTTGATAACCAGCTTTTCCAAATTTTCAGAGTAGGTTGTTGGGATTTTTACTGGTATTTCATTGAATCAGGAGATCAGTTTGGGTAGAGTTGACATCTTGACGATATTCAGCCTTCCTTTCCATGAGCATGGAATATAAGCTTTCCATCTATTTAGGTCATTTTTTATTTCTTTTACCAATTTTTTGTAATTTTTTCTGTGTAAGTCCTTGACATCCCTGGTTAGGCTTATTCTTAGGTAACTAATTCTGGTGGTTGCTATCCTGAATGGAATTTTCACTATAGTTGTTACCTCAGCTAGGTCATTGCTGGTGTATAGAAACATTACTGATATATGCTTTCTTTTTTTAATGATGATTATTAGATATTATGACAAAGTATTTTTAAGTAATAATAAAAAGACTCTAAAATAGTTTAATAAATTAAGTATAGTGCTAAATCTTCTACATTTTGACAAGTCTTAACTTGTGGCAGATTTAATTTTAATTTTTCATTCTGGTTTTTGTCAACAGTTGTATCGTGAAGGTGAATATAGTATAGTATCAGAGTCACCTGCCCTAAACATTTCTCAGGGCTTTCCACTTAAAATTTCAGTAAAGTCTTGGGATAGAAACTCTCTCTTTTCTTGGGTCAGCTTTAGCTTAGTCCATCTTTCATGAACCCATCTAATGAGATAAGAATCCATATTTTCTGAAGTCTTTTTTCCAAAATGTACCCTAGAAACTAAAGTCATAATTTATATTTTCAAAGTCTATGAAATTAGCTCTATTTCCACCAAACAGCTCTACATTTTTTTTTGTTGTTGTTAAGTTCAGAGTAGTTCAGCAATAATTAGGTCTGTGACATGTCTTCTCGGTTCACGTGTTCACTTTCAATTAACTGCATATCTTTATATAAATTCTCAGAAGGACTCTCATGAACATGTTAGATACCCCTGTACTCATTTTTAGAATAATAACGTTTTAGGTTAGTAGGGTACCTTAGAGAAAAGTCACCTAAGCTTTCATTTTTCAGCAGAGAGCAGAGAAATTGAAGTGATTTGCCCTTTATCCAGGCATAGAAATAAGTGAGGCTGAGCAAGATTTAGAACTCAGGCTTCTTCATTTCCTCTCTAAATGCTTTTTTTCCAGGTAGTATGCTGCTTTCCTAGGTGTTCCTTTCCTAGACACAAGCATTGTTTATTTTAATTTCCCAGAGCTAAATTATAATACCTAAAACATCTGTCCCATATTGTTTTTGCCTTCTGAGGACTCACATTTGGTTTCTGCTGTCAGGAATCAGTTATCCCTTTCATTTGTTGGTGGTTAAAGGCATGTGTGTGATTTTTGCCTTTTGTAAAAGGATATATTCCTATGTTCCTGCAATGGAACATTATATTCTTTACAATATTACCAATACCTTTTTTTATAAAAGTAACATATTGTTTCATTTTTGAAATTCGTAGGTAGCTGGTATATGCTGTTTCTTTATGTGTCAATACCCTAATGCTACCTTGCAATAAAGTAAATTTGAGAAATTCCTGGTAACTTTTGTTTCTTCTCTTTATTTCTAGAGTTTGTTTCTGCATTGACTGAGGCTATAAATATACCACATGACTTCTGGGGGGACGTTTTATCTTTATCCTCTCAAGTCTGCTGTAATAGTATAAATTAAGCCATTCTGCTGAAGGCAGTAAAAGACCGAATTTTAATTTGAATGCACAAGAAATGGTGAAACCATTTTGAAACTTGATAAAATGTTTTTTCATCCACATACGTTTGTGTAGTTATTGGCATAATATGGGAGTTGTTTTACTGTTTTTGTTATCTCAAAATAAAAACTTTCAGAGTGCTTTTAATAGCTCTATGTTTAATCTTGTAGCTTTTACAGCCTAACCCTGTGACCTTTCAAAAATTGAAGTCTCTGAAACTTGGTTTTCTCAAAGTAAGAAAACTATAAAATTGAGGATAATACTTGAACTCACAGGGTGTTTGGAGGAATATATGAGAGGTGGTTTTGGTCTCAGTGTTAGCTTGAAAATTGCCAGAATGCGCTATACCAGAACTGGAATGGCTTTTATAAAGGGGAATTTAATAAGTTAAAAGTTTATAGTTCTAAGCCTATGAAAATATCCAAATTAAGGCATTAATAAGAGGTTACCTTCATTCAAGAAAGGCTGATGGGTCTGGAACACCTCTGTCAGCTGAAAAGTCATGTGGCTGGCATCTGCTCTTCCCTTCCTCCTGGGATACTTTCAGTCTCTGTCCGTGTAGAGGTTCCTCGCTTTGCTTCTCTGGGGCTGGCTTTCATCTCTTGGCTTCCCCTGGCTCTCACTAGGTTCTGACTTGCTTAATTCTCATGGCAATGTCTGCTGGGCTCCAGGTATCTCCAAACAACTGTGTCTCTGTTCTCCACATATCTACATCTGTGTTAGCTCTGCTGTGAAGTTTCAGTTACCTCTGAGGCATCTATTGTTTCTCTCCTTTCTGAGGTTTCAAAAATGTTTCCTCTTTTAAAGGATTCCTGTAAGCTAATCAAGACTCACCTGGAATGGGTGGTGTCACATCTCTATCCAGTCAAAGTTACTGCCCACTGTTGGGCACACCACATCTCCATGGAGATAATCTAATTAAGTTCCCCACTTACAGTGCTGAATAGGGATTAAAAGAAAGATTGTTCCCACAAAATTGGATCAGGATTAAAACATGGCTTTTCTGGGGTACATAATACATTTAAACCAGCATAGACTCAAATAGGAATGTGACAATAAGGTTAATTTTCTCAGATTATTTTTCTTCTACAGTTTTTGTTTGGCATTAAGTCTTTTTTTCCCTTCAGTTTTGTGTAAAAATTACTTTATAACTTGGGGGCTTGATAATTTCTGGATAATTCTACAGATCTGTGAGTTTAAAGTGTTGGTGTAAAAATATTGTTTTCATTTGTTATTTTCTTAGAATTGTCTAAGAGGTATACCTGTTTGCCTTTTGCTGATCTGTTTCAACCTTGTCTGTTTTCCAAGATGATGCTTCTGTAGTGATGGTGTACCTTCCTCCTTTCTATGCACATATGTGCTTAGAACTACATATTTGATTGACAAAATGGTTTAGCTAGACGAAAGCTGTATATACCCTCAATATTTTTTTGCCTATTTAATTATCTGTAATTTATTTACTTTCCTTTTTTTTTTTATAGCATCTTCCACACTATTTAGGACAGCGCTTAATTGTATCTCGTGGTCTCTGTTCAGTGGGATATGATCCTAATGAAAAAGTAAGTATTAAAAAATATTTCCATCTGCTAATTTATAATGGTTTTACTTTTTTTCCTCCACAGTGTGTTTAGTGGACAGATTAAATTTTATTAATGCTGTAATCATTTTTTGCTGTGGTAGCAAAGGTTTCATAAATGGTTAGTCTTTATTCCTTTTTAATTGTGGGCCACAACCTGAGCCTATTTAATTTTGTATTTGTATCTGTAGCAAAATTTGAATAAACTCACATTCCCGTGTTTACAACAGAGCAACTAGTTGGACGTTCTTTTTTCTTATTTAGCAGTTATTTTATTCTATATTTTAAGTATCACTGAATTCTCAGCTAGAATTTTTTTTAACCTGAAAGATCATTTTAAACTATCTCACTGTCTTGCAGTTTGCCCCAACAATTAAGAACATGATCATAATCAAATTAGTTTCTAGGATGAGAAGAAGAAAGTAGGACCACAGAATTGATACAACTCAAAAAGTTTATAGGTTCAAAAGGACTTGGATATTGGAAGGTGACTCACAATTAATCCATATTGCTTCATTTGTTGTTCATGCACCTCAAAAGTACTTTAAAAATATTGTTCATTTGTCCTCTGTTTAAAAAGAAGGGAGAATGGTTGTCAGTATTTGCCTTCTAGGTCTTATCAGTGTCCAGAGTTTTCAATAGTAAGCACATGACTCTATTTTCTGAACTAGAGGAAGACTGGCTTGTTTCAAAGCCTATGAGAAAGTCAGGTTTTTAAGGCAGACCATCCGTGTGGAGTCTGAATTACTCCTTGAGGCCATCTTTCCTGAGATTGTCAGATGTAACATGAGAGTCTTGAACTTGATGACTGAAACTGAACATGCAAATAGTAGTTTTAAAGCAAGTTTTTACAATCAGCTACACCATCACGCATTGCCATGTTAATTTGATCTTTAGGTACCTGCAGTGTTTAAAGACTTTAAAAACAATAATACCAAAATGTACCAAAGTTACTAGCAAGGATGCTTTAGACAACATGTAGAATTAAGATTTCCTCTTACCAAATATATATACCTCAGTGATTAAGAGAGCTCTCTATGTAAAAAAATTCACCTCAAAACTGTGTAAATAGAGTAAAAAGTTTTGTAAATAGAAAACTTACAGGTCTTCAGTATGAGTTTTCAAAGCTTAGTACAATGATGAGATGACAGTGTGTGATGATCTTATGTGGAATGAAACCAGTTTTAAAAATTGAATATAATACTTTAAAGATCCAGAGTAAAAAAATAAGGGAAATGCCCAGTCTCACATCTAACACCAAATTTTCATTCACACAGCTTGAGGTGTTAAGTTGGCATAAGCAAGGTACCTTTTTTTTATGTTTTGTGAAGAATTTTAAAACCCACCCTCCTAGTAGATTCTTTTCTCGTCTAGAGAAAGCCTTAGTCTTTGATGAAAACCAGTATTTTAAAACCAATTTTCTATCCCAAAAGCAGACATGTGAAAGAGATGGAATACTCCATTTAAATACTTACATATGTGCTTATACGTATACCAACATTCTTACATTATGTTCCATATATGAGATTGTCTGACTAGGAATCAAATGGTAATGTATTTCAACCAAAAGTGAGTATGAATATTTTACATCATCAAGATTTGGTCATTTTTAAGTTTGGTAGAGGAAAACAGAGAAAGTGGAGATGACAGCATCTCTGATTGATATCTTAAAAGTCTTCTTACATCCCCAGTGGGTCAGTTTAATCTCAATTTACAAATTAAGTGAATTTTTACCTTAAAATTCTAAATGTCATTGCCAATGATTATGCCAGGTGCAAAAGTCTATAGTGTAGGTACACCAAGTGGCCAGACTCCAGTTAGTGATTAATTCCTCATTATGTTTTCTAAACACTCTTGAAATATTTGGGACAGTATTTGACTCAAAAGAAACTTCACTTCTACTTTAAGTACATGTTACACTGACACTTTGTTTATTAGAATGTATTTGAACTATTTAACAAGTGGCTGGATGATAATTTAAAGAGAAGAAGATGACCCTTACCCAGCCCAGATAAGTCTTAAATATCATGGTCTACAATATGAAATTGTGCTAAATTAAAATACAAATAATTTAAATTTTTCAGGAAAATTTTCAGGAAAAGAAGTTTTTATTTTACATGGAGTCAATGCTACTGTTGAAACTCATTTTTTACTTGATATTTTTTCACTAAGAGAACTGCACATGAAGAAAATGAGTCTTATGTTGCAAGATCTTATTAGCTATGGAATTTGAATAGTTATTCAAAACAAGATTAAATTTGTTATACATCCAAAGTCATGTAAATGCATTTGGTGTCAGTATCTTAAAAGATTAAGGTGCTTTAAAACAAAACCTTCATAAGATTATAGGAATTATCCCCCATCCCGTATTATTGACAGCCCCTTCCAACATGAAAAAATTAGAATGGGCATAGCCCAAATACCCCTAAAGAACAGGAGAAAGATCAAGGGTGATAGTGGAGTTATACACAGAAGGTCAGGTTTAACAGATGAGTATGAGTGCTGAATCATCATACTGATATTTCTTTTAACCTCCAGTATGTTAGAGCAACTAGAAATAAAATCCTAAAATTGTGGAATTGTAACCCATATCAAAATCTGAAATCTGTTTTACAACTAATTGTTGCCATGTACTTTTTTTTTTTTTTTTTTTTACTTTTATGTATATGTTATTTAAAGAGAAGGAGGAGTGTAACAGAGAAGAAAGGATTTAACAAATGAGTATGACTGCTGAATCATTATACTGATATTCCTGTTGGTCTCCAGTGTCTTGGAGCAGCTAGGAGAAAAAACCAAAATATTGTGGAACTCTAACTCATACCAAAGTTTAAAATCTGTTCTATGACCTCTTGTTAAAATGTGTGTGGAAATTTATTGCTTGTTTGTATATGTTATATTTCACAATTAAAAAAAAATTAAAAATTGGAAAAAAAAATAAGTAAACCTTTTGAAATGTGAAAAACAAAAAGCAACCTCCACCCCCACATCCCCCCACACAAGTAAGGTGGCCTTGTATATGGCCTGAAGCTGGCGGCCAGCATGGTCCAGCTCCATAAGCAGAGACTAAGTGTTACACAAAGGTTGTCTCCATTGTGCAAAAGATCAAATTGAACTCAAAAATCCCTTCCAACTACAGTTGTTTACTGTTTAAAAAAATCTAAAGGACTGGTGAAATATATTCTTCAAGAGGCTGACTTAAGCCTTTGAAAGAGTCTTAAGTTTCTCTGCTTTGTCTCTGTGGTCAAATTAGTACTGTATCTAGCCCTTAGAATTTTAGAATATGCTTACAGACTTTCTAACTGTTAAATACCGTGATCTCAGGCATATGTCTTAACTACCGATAGTTTCCTGTTTCTTCTACCCTCCCACTATTTCTAATTTCCTACTTAAATGGGATTCCCTTATTATTTTATCTCATTTAATAGAGATGTTTGGGAAATTTTCCCCCTAAAGTTCTATGTATCAAGATGGACATACCAGAAATTTTTAACCTTATCTTTTTAGAACATTATAGTAGCATAGGAACCTAAGTCAACACGTTATTTTGTGTTCATTTCACTTATTATTGATAATATTAGTACTTCTGCTAAGAAAATATGGATAACTGAATTAAACTCTTGAATATTTGTATAAAATGGAATCTGACCTGAATTTTGGATATATTGTTAGAGCATTTGCGTAATGTTGCTAAAAGGAGATTATTTTTGAAGAGAGAAGACACATATTTGCCTTTACAGTTGTAATTGTTTACAATTAAAATTTGCTATACTGTCTCAAAAACTTTGTAAAATCAGTTAGAATACAAATAAATCATGAAATATTTAAAAATTAAAGAAAAAGATGTAGGGAATTATCTCATAAATAACTTCAATGTCTATAGCTTCAACTCTCTGCCCTACTGCTGAGGTAGGTTGCCAAGATTCATCAAAATATATACTGCATGGGTGGTTCAGTGGTAGAATGCTCGGCTTCCATGCTGGAGGCCGGGTTCACTTCCTGTCCCATGCACTCCCAGCCACCCCCAAAGAAAAAATTCAACAACTGGTGCTGCAGTAACGGGCTACACACATGGAAAAAGAATGAAATGTGACCCCCTCAATAGAACATCCAAAAAAAAAAAAGATACTACATTTTACTATAGTTCCTAGTTTGTAATAGGTGTATTTTTTCCTCATATACTGCTATATTATTAACTCCTTGTAATAGTGTCATGTGTTTGTTCTAGTTCATGAAAGAACTATTTAATAATTGTGCAATTAATCAGAGTCATCGTCTACCACAAGATTCACTGTGTTATACATTTCTGTGTTTTAACCTCCAGCTTTCCTGCTGGTGACATATACATTCACATACCGTTCTGTATTGTCTGTTAATTAATCTCACAATAATGTGCTACTGTCACTTCTGTCTGTTTCCAAACATTTAAGTTCGATCTGTTTAAAATTCTGTACATATTGAGCAACCATTCTTTATTCTTTAGCCCCATTCTATATCCTGGTAAACTATATTCTGCATTTTATGTCTATAAGACAGTGTTATAGCTCCATTTAACTTAAAACAATTCACTAACCCAGAAATGATTGTGTATTAATATTCATTACTTTCAAGTTATTTATACATTTTAAATTTTAATTAGCCTATATGATTTTAGAGTAGATAAGAGAACCCCTTATTAAATAGTTTCTCATTGGAATGCCACCAGTTTGTATCTGGAAATCGAGACCTGTAGAGGTTGATTTGCTTGAATTTAGTAGGTCCATAGTAGCACAGTTGGAGTTAGAATTTAGATCTGTAGACCCATGCAGACTGACTGGCTATTATGCTGCCTCAGTTCCTTTAAAATTTGGTTATTCAAATTTAACATTCTATAAATGGTATAACTTCTTGGTTTGGGAACCTCTGGATACGTGCACAATTGGTATCTGGTCTGAGTTACTAAAAGTATTCTTTAACTACCCCAACTCAACCCAGATGGCATATAAGTTACACTTATGTCAGACTTTCCTTTGGTGAACAACTCATAACACCTACAATTTCCCTGAATTTAGAAAATAAATTATCAAGTAAATTGTCACACAATTTTGTCTAAAGTTGTTTAGCATTCTGAAATAGCATTTGAAGATTTTCTTTTATCAAGAGAATTTATAAATACCCCCTTAGTCTCCTTATGTATAAATTAACCAAGTCAGTGGGTGCTTTATAAAATATAGAAAATATAAAATTTTATTAAAAATATAAATCTTTTATAAAAGATTCTACCAGATGAGTTTTTAGTAGCTTTCTGGTTGTAAATGAGCATATATATTACTTGTGGTATTTAATATTATTCTAGGAAATAATATTTAATAGGCTTAATTGTGGAAAAACTTGGTGTTTTCTCATCTCAAAGTTTTCATAAATAACTTAATTTTTAATTGTCATTTGAAAAAGTGTATTATGTTGTTCCAAAGTTAATTTGTATAGGACTAGAATACCAATAATTAAAGTTTTATGTAATTTGTAACTTCAGTTATGAATGCTGTGAATAACTAAAAATAATGCTGCTTTTAAGTGTGTCTTCTCTTAATGGAGGCTAGAGTGTTAACTTTTAGAGCTGTGTAGATGTATGGGTGGATAAGCAGTAATTTGTAATGTGTGTTTCCTCTCTGCAGACTTTTGATAAAATTCTTATTGCTAACAGAGGGGAAATTGCATGTAGGGTAAGTAGCATTTAAGTCTTCTTTTCCATTTTACTCTGAATTTTATTATTAATAAATCCCTTTAAATATGAGTCATTGTTAATAGGTACCATTAATATATTCTAAAATAGGTTATTAAAACATGCAAGAAGATGGGCATTAAGACAGTTGCCATACACAGTGATGTTGATGCTAATTCTGTAAGTATATTTTTGCTTTATTTAAATCAAGACTTAATTTTGGATTAAGTAGGAAAAAAGTGAAAGATGTAGGAGTTTTTTCTTTGGCTTGAAAGAGTATATTAAATTAAAAAGTCTAATTGCTCACTGCTGTATTAAGCCAAATGGAAGCATCACAATGTCTTCTAGTTGTCTTTATTTTTTCCAAAACTTTAAAAACCTAGAATTATAAAAATTGCCAGAGTGATTGCTGGTCAATGAGTCAGATTTAAGCAAAGCATGAATGAGACAGTTAGATTCTAAGATTAATTACATTCAAAGATTAATGTTTATACAATGCTGTCTAATGAAAACACTTTTTCCCATAGCATAACTACACTATCGCTAAGAGAATGCAGCAGTTTTCAATTTCCAACTAAATATTTGATAAGTGAAAGATAGGGTAATGTTAATTGGGCATGAACAAAAGAGGGTATAGCATAAAGCAATAAATGATTTATAATTTTATTTGGCATTTTAGACATAGTTGGCATTTTCTAGCAGTTATGAACTATGAATGAGTGGGGAAAAAAAATCCCATGGGGAAAGAATATAAATTATTGGAATTTTATGGAGTGAAATATAACTTATACTTTAATATAAGTTGTTTTTTGTTGTTTCACATTGATAGGACCCCTTGGTAATGTTACCTTTTATAGTATAATCTAATATAAAGAATTTTCAAGTTTTGTGATTTCTTATTTTGTTTTATCCAGAGGTATGTTGTTTATTTGTCTCAATTCAGTTCTCTTCTTTAAAGTAAAAAAAATGCGAACAAAATGGAAATAATTTCTTGAAAATAAAGGTTGTTTATCTTATCTGGTTTATTTGACAGGAATATTTAAAATATTCAGCTTTTAAATTAAAAGCAATTAATTGAAAAATTAAATAATCTTGTTATACGTATACAGTTTGATTGTTTTGAATAGCGAATTGTGGCTTCTTTACTAATAATTTACTTTGATAATTTCAACAGTAGTTTATGTTCATCACAAGATATTCATGAAATAGTAAGTGAATTATCATTTCATTAAGCTATTTCTTGATTGGTATCATGGTTAAGTTCATGGAAAAAGAATGAAATGTGACCCCCTACATAAGTCAATTTAAGTAGCTAATGGTGGCCTGTTTGTTGTTTGGTCAAGGAAGCAGTGGACTGATTGTTACTATGAGGGTATTACATAAGATGGATTTGCATCTTTGATCATTTGATTGCATATATAACTGATTGCATCTAGAACCAGCAAAGGAGATTGCCTTTAGCAGTGTGGGGAATCTTTTTACTCAGTCAAGTCAAGGTCTTTAAAACCTGAACTGAGGATTTCAGAAATCAGACAGAAGAGTTTCTGTCTTGTCTTCAACCAGCTTGCTTCAGCTGGGAAATTCAGCTTTTCCTTGGGGATTTCCAGTTGGCCACCTACTACTGCATGGAATTTGTACTTGCCGGTCCCTGCAGTTACATGAGGCAATTCCTATAATAAACCTTTTAATATTTTATATACTAAGGCATTTATCAACGACAAACTCATCTACAAAAAGTTTTGTTAAACTTACCATCAACGTAGTAATAGATTTAAAACTCACATTTCTCATTATGTTTTTTTTTCAGTGTTTTTAAAATGAGGTGTTTTCATTTATGGATAACATGAGAGAAAAATGTTTGAATGTTGGCCGTTACTGTTTTTAAATCTAACAGCAGCCTTTCACTTATTTTTTTCGTATCAATATAGTTATTTTTTTCTGCTGTGTTCTTCTCATGGAAGGGACTGTTGGCATTAATAGTCCAAAATCATTTATATTTAGATTTTTTAGTATGTGTATTTATGTAATATTGTTCTTTCAGTTGAACTAATAGATGCTTAATGTGTATGTAAACTAATACATTTTATAATTTATTAGTAAAGAGGATGATAGTCATTTTGGTGAAAATAGTGCCAGGGAAAGGAAGTTTGGAAATAATAAAGAAAATTGACATTTTTGGAATTTTACTTGGAATTTTGCTTATGGATATCGTAGCTTCTCTTTCTTCTCTGATGATGAGGATATTGCTAATTATTATAAAAGCGGAAGCAGCTATCATTCCTTAGTGTCTGTTATAAATCAGTTCTATTAATTCCAAAAACTACAATCTTACAAAATATATATCAACTTCTCCTCCTCCCCCCTTTTAAAGATAAGGAAGTGATTTGCTCAAGATCACATTTGGTATTTGGGTCTGAGTCTTTGACTCCAAAGCCCGTGCTTCTTTCCCACTGAAAAAACCAAGAGTTTTTAAGATAAGTCTCTCAGAGTCTCTTCTGGAACCAACTGTTTAATACTACTTGAAAACTTCCTCTTATCTATTGTAGCTTGAAAGTTTATTAGAGTGCGCAATATATAAAGTGTGTGTGTATATGACTTTAAAATGTTTATAGTGTTTTTAAGAAAAAATATGATAGAAAAATTAAAACAGTATAGGAGGGCAATAAGTGAATAACAGAAAGTTGTCTTCTCACCCAGTAATGAAGTTACTGAGATATACTTCACATTACATACAATTCACCCATTTAATGTATACAATTTAGTGGTTTTTAGCATATTCAGAGTTTTATAGCCACCACCACAATGAATTTTACAGCATTTTTATAACCTCAAAAAGAATCCCATACCTTTAAGCAGTAGGTCCTTATTCCCTCATCCCAAGGTAATCACTAACCTGCTTTCTATCTGTATAAGTTAATGACTATTCTAGACATTTCATATAAATGGAGTAATTCAATATGTGGTCTTTTATGACTGGCTTCTTTCATTTAGCCCACTGTTTCTAAAAAGTTCATCCATCTTCTAACCTTGAGTAGGGGATGAGATTTTGTAGGTTTGTCCAGAGTCATGTTTTGATAAATCTCAGAAGGATTTGAACAGTGAATAAAAAAGTATTTGCAAAGTCCCCTTGGGGGAATGATGAGAAAGGGGGAAAATTCAGTTCCCCCGAGTGGAGAATTCTTGATATTCTCACAAGCAGTGGGGACAACCAAAGCAATAGGCTGAGCCCCCAGTCTTGGGGTTTGTTCATATGAAACTTAATGCTGCAAAGGATAGGCTAAGCCTACTTAAAATTAGGCCTAAGAGTCACCCCCAAGAGAACCTCTTTTGTTGCTCAGATGTGGCATCTCTCAGTCAACACAACAGGCAAACTCACTGCCCTCCCCTTCTCTGTGTGGCACATGACTCCCAGGGGTGTGAACCTTCTTGGCAGCGTGGCTCAGAAACCCTGGAATGAGCTAGGACTCAGCATCAAGGGATTGAGAAAACCTTCTTGACCGAAAGGGGGAAGAGAGAAATGACACAAAATAAAGTGTCAATGGCTGAGAGATTCCAAACAGAGTCAAGAGATCATCCTGGAGGTTATTCTTACACATTAAATAGATACCACCTTTTTAGTTAAGATGTTAACAGAGAGGCTGGAGGGAACTGCCTGAAAATGTAGAGCTGTGTTCCAGTAGCCAGGTTTCTTGAAGATGATTGTATAATGACATAGCTTTTGCAGTGTGACTGTGTGATTGTGACACAGTCTGATGCTCCTTTGTCTACCTTATGGACAGATAAGTAAAACATATGGATTAAAAATAGACAATAAGGGGAACAAATGTTAAAATAAATTTAGTTGATTTAAATGCTAGTGATCAGTGAAAGGAGGGGTAAGGAGTATGGTATATATGAATTTTTTTTCTGTTTTCTTTTTATTTCTTTTTATGAATTGATGCAAATGTTCTAAGAAATGATCATGATGAATATACAACCATGTGGTGATGAAAAAAAGTTCATATTGTATGTTGATTGGTTTTATTAATAAAAATTAAAAAAAAGTTCATCCATGTTCTATTAGTACATGATGAATTTATATTATTACATTACAATACAGTAATACATCAGTATTTCACTTCTTTTTATTGCTGGATAATATCCCATAGCCCACATTTTGTGTATCCATTCATGAGTTGAGGATATTGGGATGTTTCTACTTTTGGGCTACTGTAAATAATGCTGCTATGAATATTCATCTACAGGTTTTTGTGTGGACATATCTTTTCATTTTGGGGGGTGTATACCTAGGAGTGGAATTGCTGAGTTGTATGGTAACTCTGTGTTTAACCTTTGAAAAAACTACCAGACTATTTTCCAAAGTGGCTGTGCCATTTTACATTCCTCTAAGCAGTGAATGCAGGTTCTGAGTTCTCTATTTCTTATCCAACCTTTCTATTATGTCTTTTTTGATTACCACCATCTACTGGGTATGAATTGGTATCATTGTGGTTTTGATTTGCTGTTCCCAGGTCCCTGATGATTTTTCTTTTGGCTATTTGTCTGTCTTTGGAGAAAGACAATTCAGATCCTTTGACCATTTTTAAACTTGGGATATTTGTCTTTTTATTATTGACTTGTAAGAGTTCTTTATTCTCAGTACAAGTCCCTTATCAGATGCATGGTTTGCAGATGTTTTGTCATCTTCTGGGTTTTTCACCTTTTCAGTAGTGCACTTTGCACAAAAGCTGTACATTTTTCTGAAGTCCAAGTTATCTTTTTTTATTTTTAAAAATATTTTTATTGACAGATCTTCACACACATAGTCTGTACGTGGTATACAATCAGTGGCTCACAAGATCATTACATAGTTGTGTGTTTATCACCATGATCATTTTTAGAACATTTACATCATTCCAGAAAAAGAAATAAAAGGAAAAAAGAAAAAACTGATATATCCCATACCTTTTACCCCTCCCTCTCATTGACCACTTGTATTTCAATCTACTCAATTTATTTTGCCCTGTATCCCTCCTATTATTAATTTATTTTTTATCCATATTTTTTTACTCATCTGTCCATACCCTGGATAAAAGGAACATTAGACACAAGGTTTTTACAGTCACGCAGTCATATTGTAAAAGCTATATCATTATTCAATTTTCTTTAAGAATCAAGGCTACTGAAACACAGCTCAGCAGTTTTAAGTACTTGCCTCCAGCCACCCCAGTATACCATAAACTAAAAAGGCATATCTATATAATGCATAAGAATAGCCTCCAGGATAACCTCTTGACTCTGTTTGAAATCTCTCAGCCACTGAGATTTTATTATGTCTCATTTCTCTCTTATTCCTTTTGGTCCAGAAGGCTTTCTCAATCCCATAATGCCAGGTCCTGGCTCATCCTGGGATATCTGTTCCATGTTTCCAGGGTGATTTACACTCCTGAGAGTCATGTCCCATGTAGCAGGGGAGAGCAGTGAGTTCACATACCAAGTTGGCTTAGAGAGAGAGAGAGAGAGAGGCCACATGGGAGCAACAAAAGAGGTTCTCTGGGGTGACTCTTAGGTATAATTTTAAGTAGGTTTAACCTGTCCTTTGCAGAAATAAGTTTCATAGGGGTGAACCCAAGATTGAGAGCTCAGCCTATTGATTTGGTTGTCCCCACAGTCTATCTTTTCTTTTGTTGCTTGAGTTTTTGGTATTATATCTAAGAAATCACTGCCATATTCAAGGTAATATTTATCCTTGTGTTTTGTTCTAAGAGTTTAAGTCTTACATTTAGGTTTTTGATCTATTTTAAATTAATTCTTCCTTGTGGTATGAGGTAAGGGTGGGACTTCATTCTTTTGTATGTGGTTCTCTGGTTCTCCCTGACCCATTTGTTGGCAGACTATTACACCATTGTGTTCTCTTGGAACTTTTGCCAAAAATCAATCTATTTTTTTTTCTTAATGTATAAATAAATTTTATTTTTCATAAATAAAAGTTTTAACACTTTCAGTCTACTGTTAATAGAGTCTTAGTTGACATCTAGTTAACTTCATACAACATTAACGTTTTTTCTTCTCTTGAAAATACTCAAATATGATTCTATTCTTTTAGAAAATACACTAAAAGATATGTTGCATATAATGAGCTCCAGAAAGAACATTCTGTCACATCCATGTTTTTTCTGACACTTGAAACATTGATTTGTAAGTCAATTTAACCTATTTCTTGGAGGAAAAAATGAAAATCTTACCATTAAAAATATAGGTCATCTATGATAACAAATTTTTTGAAAATTTATTTTATTTTTTTTTATTTTAACATTTGTTACCCCTATTATTCATCTTTATTTCGTATGTTTTACTCATCTGTTGATAAGGTAGGTAAAAGGAGCATCAGACACAAGGTTTTCACAATCACACAGTCACACTGTGAAAGCTATATCATTATACATCTTTTAGAAACATGGCTACTGGAACACTGCTCCACATTTTCAGATGGTTCCCTCCAGCGTCTCCACTACATCTTGACTAACAAGGTGATAGCTATTTAATGCGTAAAAATAGCCTCCAGGATAACCTCTCGACTCTGTTTGGAATCTCTCAGCCATTGACACTTATTTTGTCTCATTTCACTCTTCCCCCTTTTGGTCAAGAAGGTTTTCTTGATCCCCTGATGCTGAGTCTCAGACATTCCAGGATTTCTTTCCCACGTTGCCAGGAAAGTCCTCACCCCTGGGAGTCATGTCCCACATAGACAGGGGGAGGGTTGTGAGTTTGCTTGTTGTGTTGACTGGAGAAAGAGGCCACATCTGAGCAACAAAAGAGGCTCTCTTGGGGGTGACTCTTAGGCCTAAATTTTAAGTAGGCTTGACCTATCCTTTGTGGGGTTAAGTTTCATATGAACATACCCCAAGATTGGGAGCTCAGCCGATAGCTTTGATTGTCCACACTGCTTGTGAGAATATCAAGAATTCAAATTGGGAAAGTTGAATTTTCCCCCTTTCTCACCATTCCCCGAAGGGGACTTTGCAAATACTTTTTTATTCACTGTTCAAATCACTCTGGGATTTATATGATGACCAATTTTGTTGTATCTCCACAAACAAAGCCTATTTTTTGCAATGAGGAAGCAGAAAACAATATATAATCCAAAGGATCTATCCTGAAATTATTATCTCCTTAGTCTGAAGATGTGCTAGTTTGTTAGTTGCTGTAATGCAATATACCAGAAACAGAATGGCTTTTAAAAAGGGGAATTTCATAAGTTGCTAGTTTAAGGCTGAGAAAATGTCCCAATTAAAACAAGGCTATAGAATTGTCCAATCTAAGGCATCAGGGAAAGATACCTTGGTTCAAGAAGGCCGATGAAGTTCAGCGTTTCTCTCTCATGTGAGAAAACACATGGCAAACACGCTCGGGGTTTTTCTCTCATCTGGAAAGGCATATGGTGAATATGGCATTATCTGCCAGCTTTCACTCCTGGCTTCCTATTTCATGAAGCTCCCCAGTAGGCATTTTCCTTCTTCATCTCCAAAGATCACTGGCTGGTGGACCCTATGCTTCTTGTGGTTACGTCGTTCTGCTTTCTCAGAATCTTCTACTTACTCCAAAATGTTTCCTCTTTTATGGGATTCAAGTAAACTAATCAAGACCCACCTAGAATGGGTGGAAATGTCTCTATCCAATCAAGTTTAATACCCACAATTCATTGAGTCCCATCTCCATGGAGATAACTTAGTTTCCAACCTATAGTGCTGAATAGAGATTAGAAGAACCGTTGCTCCCACAAAATGGGATTAGAATTAAAACATGGCTTTTCTAGGGTACATACATCCTTTCAAATGGGCACAGAAAATAAGAGATTAAGTATGGGATATCAACACAAATGATTTTTTTTTAACCAATTAACTCTGGCTCAGAAGGTGGCAAATATGGATTAACGTAAAATCTATCAGCCCATAAGAATTCCACATCACATTTTCCCCTAATGTATAACAAAAGAAAATGGGTTTGATATTTAATAGGACTAGTATGACTCTATTCTGAAAGATAGCATGCCATCAGAACAGCTGGAGAAGTATCCATAGGACTCTTTTAGCAAGAGAATGCCTTCCATGCCCCAAAATGTGAGATTAGGCAGTTGTCAGTAAACATGAGGTAACATTTTGTCCTCATTCGTATCATATCATCGTGGAAATTCAGATTAAATGTGTTTTGCAGATCCACCTTAGCATCATAATATAAATGATAAAGCGATATTGTTTTTAACTAAAAACCGTAACTTTTTTTTTATTAAAAAAAGAATTAACAAAACAATTAGAAATCATTCCATTCTACATGTACAATCAGTAATTCTTAATAACATCACATAGTTGCATATTCATCATTTCTTAGTACATTTGCATCGATTTAGAAAAAGAAATAAAAAGACAACAGAATAAGAATTAAAACATTAATAGAAAGAAAAAAAAACAGAAAACGTATACCTCACATGCAGCTTCATTCAGTGTTTTAACATAATTGCATTACAATTGGGTAGTATTGTACTGTCCATTTCTGAGTTTTTATATCCAGTCCCGTTGTACAGTCTGTATCCCTTCAGCTCCAATTACCCCTTCTCTTTTTTTTTTTTTTTAATTAACGGAAAAAAAGAAATTAACCCAACATTTAGAAATCATACCATTCTACATATGCAATCAGTAATTCTTAACATCATCACATAGATGCATGATCATCATTTCTTAGTACATTTGCATCGATTTAGAAAAACTAGCAACATAACCGAAAAAGATATAGAATGTTAATATAGAGACAAAAATAAAAGTAATAATAGTAAAGTCAAAACAAAACAAAACAAAACAAAACAAAAACCTATAGCTCAGATGCAGCTTCATTCAGTGTTTTAACAAGATTACTTTACAATTAGGTATTATTGTGTTGTCCATTTTTGAGTTTTTGTATCTAGTCCTGTTGCACAGTCTGTATCCCTTCAACTCCAATTGCCCATTATCTTACCCTGTTTCTACCTCCTGCTGGACTCTGTTACCAATGACATATTCCAAATTTATTCTCGAAGGTCTGTTCACATCAGTGGGACCATACAGTATTTGTCCTTTAGTTTTTGGCTAGACTCACTCAGCATAATGTTCTCTAGGTCCGTCCATATTATTACATGCTTCATAAGTTTATCCTGTCTTAAAGCTGCATAGTATTCAATCATCGTATGTATATACCACAGTTTGTTTAGCCACTCTTCTGTTGATGGAGATTTTGGCTGTTTCCATCTCTTTGCAATTGTAAATAACGCTGCTATAAACATTGGTGTGCAAATGTCCGTTTTTGTCTTTGCCCTTAAGTCCTTTGAGTATATTCCCAGCAATGGTATTGCTGGGTCGTATGGCAATTCTATATTCAGCTTTTTGAGGAACCGCCAAACTGCCTTCCACAGTGGTTGCACCATTTGACATTCCCACCAACAGTGGATAAGTGTGCCTCTTTCTCCGCATCCTCTCCAGCACTTGTCATTTTCTGTTTTGTTGATAATGGCCATTCTGGTGGGTGTGAGATGATATCTCATTGTGGTTTTGATTTGCATTTCTCTAATGGCCAGGGACATTGAGCATCTCTTCATGTGCCTTTTGGCCATTTGTATTTCCTCTTCTGATAGGTGTCTGTTCAGGTCTTTTTCCCATTTTGTAATTGGGTTGGCTGTCTTTTTGTTGTTGAGATGAACAATCTCTTCAGGTCATTGCTGAACAATTTAAATACCTTTCAGTTAATTTGCAAACATCTTTCTTTGAATATTCTACTTTTTGGGGATCAGGGCGACTGTGAAACCACTGTAGTTTTTCACAAATAATGTTGAGACGCAAGACCTTTTCATTCTTTAATTTTTCCTTTTTTTCTTGTTTGTGGGCATTTCTTGTAATTTGAGCTGCTTTTCTACTATATGGGTGAATGCCTCCCCCCCCCCCCCCCATCTTGTACATTTTCCCTTTGATGCTTTAGGTGTTGTGACATCCTTACGACCGGGTGGGCCTCGGTGCTCCAGATGGGGGCAGCCACATTGATGGCAGCGGGCACTTCTTCTGGCAGTGGGTACTTCTCTGGGAGAAGCTCCGGTCCAAATATATGTGCGGCCCATCCCAAAAATCAATCTATTTTAATTGTAAATGTGAACATCTATTTCTGGACTCTCAATTCTATTCAGTTGATTTTGTGCCTCCCCTTATGCCAGTATCATAGTGTCTTTTTTTTAAAAATTTATTTATTTATTAATTAAAAAAATTTAACAACAAATGAACAAAGACATAAACATGATCATTCCGTTCTACATATATAATCAGTAATTCACAATATCATCACATAGTTGTGTATTCATCATTTCTTAGAACATCTGCATCAATTCAGAAAAAGAAATAAAAAGACAAACAGAAAAAGAAATAAAATAAAAACAGAAAAAAAGATTATACGTACCATATCCCTTATCCTTCATTTTCATTGATCACTAGCATTTCAAATTAAATTTAACATTTGTTCCCCCTATTATTTATTTTTATTCCATATGTTCTACTCGTCTGTTGACAAGGAAGATAACAGGTGCATCAGATACAAGGTTTTCACAATCACACAGTCACACGGTGAATGCTATATCATTTTTCAATCACCAAGAAACATGGCTACTGGAACACAGCTCTATATTTTCAGGCAGTTCCCTCCAGCCTCTCTGTTACACCTTGAATAACACGGTGATGCCTACTTAATGCGTAAGAATAACCTCTAGGATAACCTCTCGACTCTGGAATCTCTCAGCCATTGACGGTTTGTCTCATTTTACACTTCCCCCTTTTGGTCGAGAAGGTTTTCTCAATCCCTTGATGCTGAGTCTCAGCTCATTCTAGGGTTTTTCTCAATTCCTTGATGCTGAGTCTCAGCTCATTCTAAGATTTCTGTCCCACATTGCCAGGAAGGTCCACACCCCTGGGAGTCATGTCCCATGTAGACAGGGGGAGGGTGGTGAGTTTGCTTGTTGTGTTGACTGGGGAGAGAGGCTATACTGAGCAGCAAAAGAGGCTCTCTTGGGGTTGACTCTTAGGCCTAAATTTTAAGTAGGCTTGACCTATCCTTTGTGGGATTAAGTTTCATATGAACAAACCCCAAGACTGGGGGCTCTGCCTATAGCTTTGGTTGTCCACACTGCTTGTGAGAATATAAAGAATTCAACTTGGGCAAGTTGAATTTCTCCCTGTTCTCACTATTCCCCAAAGGGGACTTTGCAAATACCTTTCCAATCACTAATCAAATCACTCTGGGATTCAGTGGGCCATCATTGGACAAACCAACGAAATCTCATGTCCTACCCAAGATTCCATGTACTTATGCTGTTCAATCAAGCTATCTATGTAAGTTATATTGGGAAATGCAGTAGTGAAAATGTAAATTTCATACCAAATAAATATTTTTGCTTTAGATTCACACGTAAGTTGAAATTTTAAAATATTAATTACCATCTATTTTCAGCACCCTGCAGTAATGACATTCCTTTGTTCTTCCTCATGCACAAACATTTTTTAAATTTGTACATTTAGTCGCTATTATTATATACTCTAGGAATTCCTAGATTATACCCTCTCAATCTTTATTGTCTATTTTTCTTTCTGATTTCATTTATTCCCCCAGCCCTCCTCCCTCTATCTTTCTCACATGCAGCTTCATTCAGTGTTTTAAAATAATTGTATTATAGTTAGGTAGTATTGTGCTGTCCATTTCTGAGTTTTTACATTTAGTCCTGTTGCACAATCTGTATCCCTTCAGCTCCAATTACCCAATATCTTACCCTATTTCTATCTCCTGATAGTCTCTGTTACCAATGAAATTCTCCAAGTTTATTCACTAATGTCAGTTCATATCAGTGAGACCATACATTATTTGTCCTTTTGTTTTTTGGCTAGTCTCACTCAGCATAATGTCCTCAAGGTCCATCCATGTTGTTACATACTTCATAACTTTATTCTGTCTCAAAGCTGCATAATATTCCATTGTATATATATATACCACAGTTTGTTTAGCGACTTGTCTGCTGATGAACATTTTGACTGTTTCCATCTCTTTGCAATTGTAAATAATGCTGCTATAGATATTGGTGTGCAAATGTCCATTTGTGTCCTTGCCCTCATGTCCTTTGAGTAGATACGTAGCATTGGTATTGCCGGGTCATATGGCAGTTCTGTATTCAGGTTTTTGAGGAACTGCCAAACTGCCTTCCACAGTGGTTGCACCACTTGACATTCCCACCAACAGTGGATAAGTGTGCTTCTTTCTCCACATCCTCTCTAGCACTTGTCATTTTCTGTTTTGTTGATTATGGCCATTCTGGTGGGTGTGAGATGATATCTCATTGTGGTTTTGATTTGCATTTCTCTAATGGCCAGGGAAGTCGAGCACCTCTTCATATACCTTTTGGCCATTTGTATTTCCTCTTCTGAGAGTTGTCTGTTCAAGTCTTCTACCCGTTTTGTAATTGGATTGGCTGTCTTTTTGTTGTTGAGTTGAACAATCTCTTTGTAAATTCTGGATACTAGACCTTTATCTCATATGTTGTTTCCAAATATTGTCTCCCATTTTGTAGGCTGTCTTTTTACCTTCTTGGTGAAGTTCTTTGATGCGCAAAAGTGTTTAATTTTGAGGAGTTCCCATTGATTTCTTTCTTTCTTCAGTGCTCTTGCTTTGGGTGTAAGGTCTGTAAAACCGCCTCCAAGTATAAGATTTATAAGATATTTCCCTACATTTTATTCCAACAGTTTTATGGTCTTAGACCTAATGTTTATGTCTTTGATCCATTTTGAGTTAATTCTTTTAACATTTTCTAGTAGTTTTTTTTTGTATAGGTCTTTTGTCTCTTTAAATTTATTCCTATATATTTTATTCTTTTGGTTGCAATTGTAAATGGAATTTCCTTCTTGATTTCCCCCTCACATTGTTCATTAGTTGTGTATAGAAAGTCTGCAGATTTTTGAGTGTTTTTCTTGTAACCTGCCACTTTGCTGTACTCATTTATTAGCTCTAGTAGTTTTTCTGTGGATTTTTCAGGGTTTTTGATGTATAGTATCATATCATCTGCAAACAGTCAGAGTTTTACTTCTTCATTTCCAGTTTTGATGCCTTGTATTTCTTTTCTTGTCTAATTGCTCTGGCTAGAACTTCTAACACAGTGTTGAATAACAGTAGTGATAGTGACATCATTGTTTTGTTCCTGATCTTAGGGGGAAAGTTTTTCCCCATCGAGGATGTTGTTAGCTGTGGATTTTCATATATTCCCTTTATCATGTTGAGGAAGTTCCCTTTTATTCCTATCCTTTGAAGTGTTTTCAACAGGAAAGGATGTTGAATTTTGTCAAATGCCTTTTCAGCATCAATCGAGATGATCATGTGTTTTTTTTCGGCTTTGATTTGTTAATGTGGTGTATTACATGAATTGATTTTCTTATGTTGAACTGTGCTTGCCATACCTGGAATGAATCTTTTTGGTCATGGTGTATAATTCTTTTAATGTGCTGCTGGATGCAATTTGCAAGAATTTTGTTGAGGATTTTTGCATCTATATTCATAAGAGAGATTGGTCTGTAGTTTTCTTTTCTTGTAATATCTTTGTCTGACTTTGGTATGAAGGTGATGTTGGCTTCATAGAGTGAGTTAGGTAGCTTTCCCTACTCTTCATTTTTTTGCGGAGTTTGAGCAGGATTGGTACTAATTCTTTCTTGAATGTTTGGTAGAATTGCATGTGAAGTCTTTTGGTCCTGGATGTTTCTTTTTGAGGAGCTTCTTAATGACTGATTGAATTTCTTTACTTGTGATTGGTTTGTTGAGGTTGTCTATTTCTTCTTGAGTGAGAGTTGCTTGTTCCTGCCTTTTAGGAAGTTGTCCATTTCATCTACATTGTTGTATTTATTAGCATAACGTTATTCATAGTTTCCTGTCATTACTTCCTTTATTTCTGTGGGGTCAGTGGTTATGTCTTCTTCCTCTTCTGATCTTATTTCCATCTTCTCTCTTCTTCTTTTAGTCAGTCTTGCAAAGGGTCCATCAATTTTATTGAATTTCTCATAAAACCATCTTCTGGTTTTATTGATTTTCTCAATTGTTTTCATGTTCTCAGTTTCATTTATTTCTGCTCTAATCTTTGTTATTTCTTTCCTTTTGCTTGCTTTGTGGTTGGTTTGCTGTTCTTTCTCTGGTTTTTCCACGTGGACAGTTAATGCCTTGATTTTTGCTCTTTCTTTTTCTTTCTTTCTTTCTTTTTTGTTTACATGGGCAGGCACCGGAAATCAAACCTGGGTCCTCTGGCATGGCAGGCAAGCACTCTTGCCTGCTGAGCCAGTGTGGCCCGCCCCTTTTCCTCTTTTTTTGATATAGGCATTTAGGGCAATAAATTTCCCTCTTATCACTACCTTTGCTGCGTCCATAAGTTTTGATATGTTGTGTTTTCATTTTCACTTGCCTCGAGATATTTACTGATTTCTCTTGTAATTTCTTCCTTGACCCACTGGTTGTTTAAGAGTGTCTTGTTGAGCCTCCACATATTTGTGAATTTTCTGGCACTCTGCCTATTATTGATTTCCAACTTCATTCCTTTATGATCTGAGAAAGTGTTTTGTATGATTTCAATCTTTTTAAATTTATTCAGGCTTGCTTTGTGACCCAGCATATGGTCTATCTTTGAGAATGATCCATGAACACTTGAGAAAGAGGTGTATCTTGCTGATGTGGGGTATAATGTTCTATAAATGTCTGTTAAGTCTAGCTCATTTATTGTATTATTCAATTTCTCTGTTTCTTTATTGATCCTCTGTCTAGATGTTCTGTCTATTGATAACAGTAGGGAATTGAGGTCTCCAGCTGTTCTGGTATGTGTCTATTTCTCTTTTCAGTGTTTGCCACATGTATTTTGGAGCGTTCTGGTTTGGTGCATAAATATTTATGATTGTTTGTCTTAGTGCTGAATTGTTCCTTTTATTAGTACATGGTAATCCTTCTTTGTCTCTTTTAACTCTTTTATATTTGAAGTCTAATTTGTTGGATATTAATATAGCTACTCCTGCTCTTTTCTGAATGTCATTTGCATGAAATATCTTTTTTCACCCTTTCACTTTTTATCCTATGTTTATCTTTGGGTCTAAGATGTGTTTCCTGTAGACAGCATATATATGGTTCCTGTTTTTTAATCCATTCTGCCAGTCTGTGTCTTTTGATTGGGGAGTTTAATCCATTAACATTTAGTGTTCTTACTGTACGGGTAGTACTTTCTTCTACCATTTTTCCTTTTGGATTTTATGTCATATCTAATTTTCCTTCTTTTTACCTTTACTTATAGTCTTCCTTTCTACACTCTTCTCCACATCTCTCTCTTGTGTCTTTTCATATCTGTCTCTTGTGTCCCTTTAGTATTTCTTGCAGAGCTGGTCTCTTGGTCACAAATTTTCTCAGTGATTTTTTTGTCTGAAAATGTTTTAATTTCTCTCTCATTTTTGAGGGAAAATTTTGCTGGATATAGGATTCCTGGTTAGCAGTTTTTCTCTTTTAGTAATTTAAATATATCATCCCACTGTCTTCTTGCCTCCATGATTTCTGCTGAGAAATCTACACGTAATCTTATCGGGCTCCCCTTGTATGTGATGGATTGCTTTTTTCTTGCTGCTTTCAAAATTCTCTCTTTCTCTTTGACCTCTGACATACTGATTAGTAAATGTCTTGGAGTATGTCTGTTTGCATCTATTCTCCTTGGGGTATGCTGCACTTCTTGGATCTGTAATTTTAAGTCTTTCCTAAGAATTGGGAAATTTTCAATTATAATTTCCTCCATTAGTTTTTCTCCTCCTTTTCCCTTCTCTTCTCCTTCTGGGACACCCACAACATGTATATTCTTGCGCTTCATATTGTCCTTCGACTCCCTGAGTCCCTGCTCATATTTTTCCATTTTTTTCTCTATATTTTCTTTTTCTTGTCAAATTTCAGATGTTATACCCTCCAGTTCACGAATCCTGTCTTCTGCCTGTCGAAATCTACCATTGTAGGTTTCCGTTGTTTTTTTCATGTCTCCTCTGTGCCTTTCATTCCCATAAGTTCTCTGATTTGTGTTTTCAGACTTTCAATTTCTTCTTTTTGTTCATTACTTGCCTTCTTTATATCCTCCCTCAGTTCATTGATTTGGTTTTTGAAGAGGTCTTCCAAGTCTGTTCGTATATTCTGAATTAATTGTTTCAGCTCCTGTATGTCATTTGAATTGTTGGTTTGTTCCTTTGACTGGGCCATTTAGTATGAGTTGTTATTTTTGCATTTGTTAAATGTGTATATCTAGACATTTAATTACCTTAAGTAGTCTCTTCTGGAGATTGTTTTCACTTCTTTTATCTAAGATGTTCTTGCTGGATGTATTTGTTATCTGTCTGGTCTATGACATTCAGTTCAGCTTTTTCTGGACTTCTAGCTTAGATTCTCTTTAACAGAGGAGAATTTTTCAGTTTTTGTTTTCTTGTTTCTTGCCCTGATTTTATGGTGCCTTTCCCCCTCAGCCTTAGAAGCATCTACGTAGATATTATTGACCCCAGTCAGATTTTCCCAAACAAATTGTCCTCCTCTCAGGAGGAAAGAGTCACATGATTGGTTTTCCCTGACAGTGAGACCCAGCAGGTTGAAAGACTTTCCTGTGAAGTCTCTGGACTCTCTTTTTCTTATCCTGCCCAATATGTGGTGCTTGTTTGCCTGCCGGTCTCACCAGCTTAAGATGATGCAGTTCCTTTACCTTTGGCAGACTCTCCCTGCTGGGGGCGTGGTGGAGACAGAGGAGAGGTTGTAGGCTAGTTTTAATGGCTCCAAATTACCAAGGCTTGGTGTCTGAATTCCTTAAGGGAGGGATTCCACCTGAGTTGGGCTTCACCCCTTCCCTGGGGAAGGCATAGACTCCAGATAAGCCCTTAGAGGAGGTTGTTTCTACCTTAGCCTGAGGCAGTTGCAACCTGAGAAGTCCTGCTGCTGTATCCAAAGGCAGTCAAGCCTTTGTAGTAAATCAGCTGCAAAACCTCTGTTTCTTTTCTTATTTTCTTTTTCCATCAGCCCTGTCCCCTTGGTGCCGGGGCAAAAATGAGCGACCTCCACTTTGACCAGGTTCACCTGAGGTGGGGGCCTATTTTTAGCAGTCAGAATTTGTTCATTAATTCCACAATTGGCATTTGGTTGGGCTGATCCCCTGCTGCTGTTAAAGTCTCTTTTGTTTCCCCTCTGGTAAGCAGTGTATGGGGGAGGGGTGCCAGCTGCCACAGCTTGGGGAACTCGCGGTTCTCGGGAGTCTTGCAGCCAGTCCAGCTGGTCCAGACTGGGGTACGCTGTGTGTCCGGTCACTGACGTTGCCCCAGGAGCTGTTCTGTTCTGGTTCTGGTTATTTAGTAGTTTTTCTGGAGGACGAACTAAAACGCGCACATTGCTAAGCCGCCATCTTGGCATCATAGTGTCTTGATTATTGTAACTTTGTAGTAAGTTCTGAGCTTGGTAAATGTGAATCCTCCAGGTTGTTCTTTTTCAAGGTAGTTCACAGCTATTTTTGAATGTTTTAAGTATCAGTATGAATTTTGGAGGTAAACTTGTGAATTTCTTTAAAGCAGCCTGCTGAGATTTTGATACAGAATTCTTTGAATCTGTAGATTCATTTGGGGAATATTGCCATCTTAACACTTTTGTCTTTTTTTTTTTTTTAACTTTTTTTATTTTCTAGTATAGCATATATATACAAAACAAAGAAATAAAAAAGCAATAGTTTTCAAAGCAGTCTTCAACAAATAGTTACAAGACAGATCCCTGAGTCTGTCATGGGCTACCATATGATCCTCAAATTTTTTCCTTCTAGCTTCTCCATAATATAGGAGACTAGAGGGCTTAATTTTTTTTTATCATCACAAGCAACTTTTTTTAATGAGAAATTCCATATGCAGAAAAAAACGATAAATTTCAATGCACAGTATCATAATTAGTCATTGAACATATTTCAGCATTTGACATGTGTTACAATTCCACAATTTTAGGTTTTTACTTCTAGCTGCTTTAAAATACTTGAGACTAAAAGAGATATCAATTTAATGATTCAGCATTTGTATTCATTTGTTAAATCCTGTCTTGTCTGTATAACTCTGCTGTTCTAGTTTGCTAGCTGTCGGAATGCAATATACCAGAAATGGAATGCCTTTTAACAAGGGGAATTTAATAAGTTAGTCATTTAGATTTCTAAGGCCAAGAAAATGTCCCAATTAAAACACATCTATGGAAATGTCCAATTTAAGGCACCCAGGGAAAGATGACTTGGTCCAAGAAGGCCAAGAACGTTCAATGTTTCTCTCTCAGCTGGAAGGTCACATGGCGAACATGACAGCATCTGCTGGTTTCTCTTGACTCTACCAAAAAAGGGACTCTCTCCAAAATGTTTCCTCTTTTAAAGGATTCCAGTAAGCAACTCCACCTTCAGTGGGTGGATTCACACCTCCATGGAAATCATCTAATCAAAAGTTACCACCTATAATTGGGTGGGTCACATCTTCATGGAAACAATCAAAATGCTCCCACCCAGCAATATTGAATGAGGATCAAAGGGCATAGCTTTTCTAGGGGGCATACTTCCTTTCAAACCAGCACATCTACTATCACCTTTAATCTTTTCACCCCTCTCTTTAGAGGTATTTGGGCTATGGCCATTCTAAATTTTTGACTTTGGAAGGGTCTGTCGCTAATATAGAGTAGGGAGATGAAATTGTCTGATGTTCTGGCAAGGCTGGGCTAGGTTGCAGGACATATCTGGACCAGAGACGCATCTGGAGATTGTAGGTTTTTGGAAAGTTACTCTAGTTCGTGGAACCTTTGTGGAGTCTTATATATTGTCCTAGGTGTGCTTTAGAATTGACTGGAATGGTCCTTCCTGGTTGGGGGTTGGTTGATTATGATAGGTAGCAAGGTCTAACTGAAGCTTGCAGAAGAGCAACCTCCAGAGTAGCCTCTTGACTCTATTTGAACTCTCTGTGCCATTGATACTTTATTAGTTATCCTTCTTTTGCCCCTTTCGATCAGGATGGAAATGTTGATCCCATGATGCCAGGTCTGCATACATCACTGGGAGTCATCTCCCCTGTCGCCAGGGAGACTTTCACCCCTGGATGTTATGTCCCACATAGGGGAGAGACAATGATTTCACTTGCAGAATTGGGCTTAGAGAGAGTAAAGCCTTTATACTTGTGAAGCCTTATGATCGAGGGCTTGGCCTATTGATTTGGGTGTCCTTGAAGTTTGACATAATTATTGGGATTTCCTGATGGTAAAGTTCAATAGTTCCATATTCTTTCTCCCATCCCTCCGGGGTCTTTGCCAATACTTTTTTATTATCTGCTTATTATACTCTGGGATATATCCAGGTATTACAATAACACTATTTTCTTTTGATCTGTGAACATGGATGTCATTCTGTTTATTTCGCTCTTCTTTAATTTCAACAGTGTTGTATAATTTTTCAGAGTCTAAGTTTTGCACTTTTGTTGAATTTATTCTTAAATATTTTATTTTTGATAGATTATGATTAATGGTTTTCTTAATTTCATTTTTGGATTTTAATTGCAAGTGTATGGAAGTACAGTTGACTTTTATATTGTTCTTGCTTTATTTCTGAACAAAAAGATCATATCTTGTACAAATAGTGTTGTGGTTACCTTCTTTCTTTCTGATCTGAAAGTCTTTTACTTCAGTTTCTTGTCTAACTTCCCCCAGCTGTAAATTCCAGTACAGTGTTGAGTAGATGTGGCAAGAGCAAGGCATCCTTGTCTTATTCTTGATCTTAGACAAGAATTCAGTATTTCATGGTTAACTTTGATGAAGTCTCTGGAATTTTTGTAGATTTTCACTGTTAAGTTGAAGAAGTTAACACCTATTCCTTATTTGCTGCTTTTTTTTTTATGATGGAATATTAGATTTTTCAAATGCTTTTTCCCTTCCTATTGAGATGATCATATAGTTTTTGTCCTTTATTCTCTCCACTTGATATGTTGATATATTTCAGATATTATACCAATCTTATGTTCCTGAAATATATTCCATTTGGTCTTCTTATATAATTCTTTTTATATGTTGTTGGATTTTGTTTGCTAGTATTTTGTTGTTGATCTTTGCATCTATCTTTACAAGAGATATTAGTCTGTAGTTTTCTTGTGAACTCTTTTTTACTAGTTAATATTCAGATTAAACATGATCTCTTATTATGAGTTAGGAAGTGATCTCTTCTGTTTTTTTGGAAGAGTTTGTGAAGAATTGGTGTTAATGCATTTTAAATGTTTGGTATTGACCAGTGAATCCATTTATGTCTGAGCTTTTCTCTGGGTGACTATTTGTTTGCTAATTCAGTTTTTTTTCTTATTGTAAGTATGTATATTCATGTTGTCTTTTTCTTGTCAGTTTTGGTAGTTAGTTTTTGTCTTTCTAGAAATTTGACCTAAATTATTTCATCTAAATTATCTACATTATCTCATTTATTGGCATACAATTCGTAGTATTTCCTCATAACAATTTTTATTTGTTTGAGGTTGCTAGTAATGTCCCCTCTTTCATTATTATTTTAGATGTTTGAGTCTGTTTCTTTTTGTCAGTGTAGCTAAAGATTTTTCAGTTTCACTGATCTTTTTGGGGACCCATTTTAGATTTCATTGATATTCTCTATTATTTTTCTATATACTACTTGATTTGTTTCTCTTGTAGTCTTCATTATATATGTCCTTGTGCTTACTTTGGTTTAGTTTGTTCCTTCTTCCTAATTTAGGGTGGAAGGTTAGGGTGTTGATTTGAGAATTCTTTTTTAGTATGAATGTTTATAGTTATAAATTTTCCTCTAGTACTGCTTTGGCCATATCTCATAGGTTTTGGTATGTGGTGTCTTCATTTGCATTCATCTCAAGCTATTTTTCTAACTTCCTTTTTGACTTATTTTTTGATGCATTGCTTATTTAGGAATGTATTTAACTGGCATATATTTGTAAGTTCCTCAAATTTCTTTGGCTTCATTACTTTGTAGTTGCAGAATGTATTTCATTATCTTTCTATTCTTTTAAATTTGAGGTTTGTTTTGTGGTTTAGCGTCTGGTCTCTTCTGGAGAATGTATGCTTAAGAATGTGTATTCTTCTGTTGGGTGAAGCATTATTCAAATCTCCTATTTCTTTGTTGATTTTTTGCCTAGTTGTATCCATTATTGAGGTTTTAATATGTTCATAAGCCATTTTTTTCTCCAGTGAAGTAGTTATTTATTTTGTTCTGTTCAATTAAAAAATTGGCAGTGTATAATTACATACAGGCCTGTAACACTGTGGGTGTCTGAATAAGGGAAGCAAATATTAACTTAGGGACTCTAAGAAATGGAATTGAGCATCTAGTCTTAGAGATTTTCATTGGGATTATTTGATATCTTTAAGTCAGAGGTAATTCTGATACCATTTAAACAACTTTAAAACTCTGAGAAAAATAGATTTCCAATTTTTTTTCTATAGAGACAGCATAATAACACAGATATCTGGCATAGATAGCAGGCAGAAAACAAAATTACCCTGGCTATTACTTATAGATATTGATATAACAATCTTAAATCACACGAAAGAAAATAGAATGGAATGGTTTAGGTAATATGCAGTAACCATGCCAGGTGTATTCCTGTATTTAATAAAGTATTTAGTATTTTAGTGTTAGAGACCCTATTTGTTTAATTGAGTATAATAATAGGTCAGTGGAATAAAAAATTGTCATTTTCTTGGTAGAAGCTTCAACATCATTTGAAAGAAATGTATTATTTTCTTCTTGTAAAACCCTAGTAAAATAGGATTTAGGGAAATACTGCCTTTTTGTAGTAAAAATGTTATACCTCCTAATAAAAGTATTCTCCTAAAAGTCAGGATGAAGACTGATATATTTACTGACAATATTGTTAATTAATAACATTCTGGAAGTGCCAGCAAGAGTTATAAAAATGGTGGATGGAAGAGGTAAAAATTAGATTGTGCAACTGTAAACTGTATTACAATCAATGGAATGACTATTTAGAAGCAGTAAGAAAATTATCAGTATAGTGGTTGCTTAAGAAAGTAAGTATAAGCAAGTCCACAGCTTCCATACACACGAGCACACACATGTACATTGGAAAATACAACTCTAAAAAATACAACTTTATAGAAGTAACAGAAAAGATACATTTTTTAAAAACTTTTTTTATTGTATAATATAACATATGTACAAAGCAAAGAAGAAAAAAGCAATAGTTTTCAAAGCACTCTTCAACAAATAGTTACAGGGCATATCCCAGAGTTTTCAATGGGCAATCATACATTGCTCTCAGATTTTTCCTTTTAGCTGCTCCAGAATATTGGAGGCTAGAAGGAATTAATATATTTTATCATCATAATCAACTTTTTTGTGAAAAATAACATATATATATGTTATATATATATGTTTTATATATATATATATATAAAACAATTTCAAAGAAAGCACAACAATTAGTTGTAGAATAGATTTCAGAGTTTGGCATGGGTTGCAGTTCCACAATTTTAGGTTTTTACTTCTAGTTGCTCTGAGGCTGAAAGAAATATCAATTTAATGATTCATCAGTCTCAGTCATTTGTTAAATCCTGTCTTCTTTGTAGAACACCACTAACACCTTTGATCTTTCTGTCCCTCCTTTAGGAATATTTGGGCTGTGGCCATTCTAACTTTTTCATGTTGGAAGGAACTGTCAGTAATACGGGGTAGGGAGATGGAACTAGCTGATGTCCTGAAGGGGCTGGGCCTTTGAGGTTTAAGGAATTATCTAGTCCAGGGACCCATTTGGAGGTTATATGTTTCTGGAAAGTTACTCTAGTGCATGAAACCTTTGTAGAATCTTATATATTTCCCTAGGTGTTCTTTAAGATTGGCTGGAATGGTTTTGGTAGGTTATGATAGGTAACAGTGTTTAACTGAAGCTTTCGTAAGAGCAACCTCCAGAGTAGCCTCTTGACTTTATTTGAACTCTCTCTGCCATTCATTCTTTATTATTTTCCCCTTTTAGTTCAGGATGGAATTGTTGATCCCATGGTGCCAGGGTCGGACTCAGCCCTGGGAGTCATCTCCCATGCTGCCAGGGAGACACAGAAAAGATTCATTTTATGAAATGAATTTAGCAGGAAATTTTTATGATTTACATAAGGGCTTCCTGTTTTTATATAGGAAAACTCAGTATTATAAATGCTAGTTATTCCCAAATTTAATCTGTAAATTTTTCTAATAAATCCTAAAATATAATCTTTTTGAAGAAATTGTCAAAAGAGTAAACGTGAAAATAGCCTAGAAACTTCTAAGGAAAATTAAAGTGGGGGATAGCATAATAGATACTAAATGCATTATGAAGTGAAAATGATTAGGATCACCTCCAAAGTTTTAGCACAACAGAGAAGTATGTGGGATAAATTCATTAGGTAGATAGAGGACTGATGTAGACTAATTCCTTAACTTATTAAAGACGGTCTCATTAATATTGAATTATTTGGAGTTGGAGTCTAGGGTTGTCTGCTTCTAATCTATGCTATTCTTTTGTAGCCCAGGAAAGTTAAGAAATATAAAGAATGATAAGTTTATTGACTTTATTGTTCAATTAATTAGTTTGGTGAATAGTGGAAGCAAATAATTTGAGAATCTAGAGAATTCCTCAGAGTGCTTCTCTTTCTCTCCCTAAAGAAAAGAACAAAATAAACAGTGCGCTTCTCTGTAAAAATAACGAACTGTGGTTACATTCATATCATACCTCTAAAGTTAGGTTTTATTCCCTTTTTTATTTAATGCGATTTCATTGGGTTAAATGAAAGGGTTGAGTCTTCATTTCAAACTAGGAAAACCATTCTTATTTTGTATTCATACTTTTGCCTAATATTTACTATTATACTCCTAAACTGAATTTACCTTTGTCTGTCTAGAATAATGTTGGATTTAAATGAGAAACATTTATTTACCATGGTAAAACAAAAACTGAAATCAGGGTACAGTTGCGACTCATATTGTACCCAGGCAGCCTGCTGTTTAAAATGTGATTTCTGGTGTGTGTTGTTGACTTAGCTCTAGGATTCATTAATGAGATTGAGTAGGTTTTCTTGTGAGCGCTCATATATGATTGATAGTAAAGTGAGGGGAATCATCACTCATCGTGCCTACCTTTGATAAAATATCCCTGCCGTCTGGGGATATAGTGAGGACAAATAGGACTGGGTGATACCTAAGTAGTTAGTGTATGTTGGTTCCAACTGAAAAAAAAAACTGAGGTTAATGATCAGGTAAATGGAGATGGAATACATTAATGGGGGCTAAGGAATAGAAGACCTTAGGGGAAAACTTACCAAATTTTACAGGTCATTATAATATCTTCAATCGTACTTTAGATATGCATAGAAATAAGACAGTTTAGTGGTTAAAAAAATACCTTACATACTTACTTTTGCTTCTTTATATAATTTACTTTTCAGGATATTTTTCAGCCTTTTTGTATTTGGAAATGACTTGAAGTCCTTAATTTTTATTCCGTAAAATCTGTTAATGGATTTGTTTGCTGTTTAAGCTATCATTGATCCTCAGAATTAAATGATGAGGGGTCTGGCTTCATAAAATATCTTTTCAGCTGAAAAGTGAAAAACTTTCTATGTTTGTGTTGTTGAGATGGCTTATTTAAATAAAATTTTCTTGAATTACCTTTGCTAATGATGTACATTTAAGATGCTGGCAGTCTTGGTCCATGTTTCCCAGTAGATCCTTATTTAGGTTAAAAAAATTTCTAGTCGTTTAACTTGTAATAGAAAATCTATAGGACTTTTAGTTCATTCTTATGAAAAAATAAGTATAATTTTCATTGTTCAACCTGAATTTTGTTTCATGAACATAAATCCCCCTGCGAAAATCTCTGAAATTGACTGTAATACTGCCTTTAATGGGAAGGAAGGGATTGGTTTCTTTAATGTGATTTTGTATCTTGAAGTTATGATTACTAGGTAATTAAAGGGTTTTAAAGTGGTATACCTTTCTTTAAAACCTGCTCTTGTTCACTTTACTCATAAAATTTAGCCTTCAGTAACCTTTTAGATTAAGAATACAACGTGCAAGTTTAAAACAATAGATTTTTAGTGACAAAATAACTAATTAGAAAAAAAAGCATTTAAGATATTCAAATACTACTTTTTCTTACTTTTTTTATTTCTGCTTTTGTTTTTTGAAGAGGTTTTTGCAGAAACACTATTTTATATTGGTTTGAAATGTTTTGATTGTCTTTTGCTTAGTCAAATTACTTTCACTACATTTTTGGGGAAAATGGAATAGAATAGGATTTCTGGTATGAACTTTGTTCACATTAATATGGCTCATCAGGGACATTATATATAATTGGAGATCCTGCAGAATAGAAGCAGGAGGCTGAAGAGAATTATTTAGCATCAGCAATGGCTCATCTGGAAGTTGTGCCCTAATCAAGGAGCTTGAGTGTTAGCAGTGGGGATGGTGGGAATTATGACAATTATAATATGTAAGCATGTCTCTGTGAGAACAGGACAGGCAATGAGTTAATCAAGAAGTGTATTACGTGGCTCTCATACTGAGTCATTATTATCTACTATAGTGACTGTCAGGTTGTGTATTTAAAAAATATAATTATTGCTGAATTCAATGTGTATATGAACTGAATTCAGCTACCATTCTTTGTTTTTTGGTAAAATAACCTCAGATTATCTTAACTACATTTTTAAAAAGTTTTTAGGTATTTTAGCAGTGATTTGTGTTTTAAAGTATAGTAACTCATTTTTTAACACTTAGAGTAAACCTTTAATTTCAGACTCAGTAAAAAGTTTGTTTGCTTTTTTCCTTCTTGTATTTATTGTAAAGACTCTTTGACTTTCTGTGGCATAAATAAAATGGATTCAAAATAAATAAAATGGGTTCAAAATAAATAAAATGGGTTCAAAAATAAAATTTCATCTGATTTTTTTCAGATGAAAAAATCTAGTATTTTAGAGAGACAATATTTAATGCATGAAGCTATCGACAAATCAAAGCGTATATCTTTTCCACGATCGAAATACTATAAAATCGGGTCAGTGGTAGTGGTAGTGTTGGAAATCTCCTTTGCTTTAGTGGGTGATCTCTTGTGCTAGGTTGACCCATTCTTGCTCAGCATGGATGCAGTCATCTGTCATGAAACTATCAGTTAGAAATGCTAGAAATGTTAATATTTGGGGGAAATGGAAATAATGAATTTAATTTCTTTCAGAAAATAAATTGAAACACAACATAAATCCATGAGGAAAATGGATTATATCTGTAGGCAAATACATAGTACAGATGAACACAGGTAAAAATTTTTATTTGTCAGTACTGCCAAATTTAATGAAGCTTTCTATCAAACTGTTACCTTCATGTACTGAATTAATTAAAGCAGTATTATGGATAATATTCAAAGTGTTAACCTGTAGGTAGTTATTATTATTATTATTATTTTTATTAATTAACGGAAAAAAAGAAATTAACCCAACATTTAGAAATCATACCATTCTACATATGCAATCAGTAATTCTTAACATCATCACATAGAAGCATGATCATCGTTTCTTAGTACATTTGCATTGGTTTAGAAGAAATAGCAACACAACCGAAAAAGATATAGAATGTTAATATAGAGAAAAAAAAAAAGTAATAATAATAGTAAACAAAAAAAAAACCTATAGCTCAGTTGCAGCTTCATTCAGTGTTTTAACATGATTACTTTACAATTAGGTATTATTGTGCTGTCCATTTTTGACTTTTTGTATATAGTCCTGTTGCACAGTCTGTATCCCTTCAGCTCCAATCACCCATTATCTTACCCTGTTTCTAACTCCTGCTGGACTCTGTTACCAATGACATATTCCAAGTTTAATCCCGAATGTCGGTTCACATCAGTGGGACCATACAGTATTTGTCCTTTAGTTTTTGGCTAGACTCACTCAGCATAATGTTCTCTAGGTCCATCCATGTTATTACATGCTTCATAAGTTTATCCTGTCTTAAAGCTGCATAATATTGCATCGTATGTATATACCACAGTTTGTTTAGCCACTCGTCTGTTGATGGACATTTTGGCTGTTTCCATCTCTTTGCAATTGTGAATAACGCTGCTATAAACATTGGTGTGCAAATGTCCGTTTGTGTCTTTGCCCTTAAGTCCTTTGAGTAGATACCCAGCAATGGTATTGCTGGGTCGTATGGCAATTCTATATTCAGCTTTTTGAGGAACCGCCAAACTGCCTTCCACAGTGGTTGCACCATTTGACATTCCCACCAACAGTGGATAAGTGTGCCACTTTCTCTGCATCCTCTCCAGCACTTGTCATTTTCTGTTTTGTTGATAATGGCCATTCTGGTGGGTGTGAGATGATATCTCATTGTGGTTTTGATTTGCATTTCTCTAATGGCCAGGGACATTGAGCATCTCTTCATGTGCCTTTTGGCCATTTGTATTTCCTCTTCTGGTAGGTGTCTGTTCAAGTCTTTTTCCGATTTTGTAATTGGGTTGGCTGTCTTTTTGTTGTTGAGTTGAACAATCTCTTTATGAATTCTGGATACTAGACCTTTATCTGATATGTCATTTCCAAATATTGTCTCCCATTGTGTAGGCTGTCTTTCTACTTTCTTGATGAAGTTCTTTGATGCACAAAAGTGTTTAATTTTGAGGAGCTCCCATTTATTTATTTCCTTCTTCAGTGCTCTTGCTTTAGGTTTAAGGTCCATAAAACTGCCTGCAATTATAAGTTTCATAAGATATCTCCCTACATTTTCCTCTAACTGTTTTATGGTCTTAGACCTAATGTTTAGATCTTTGATCCATTCTGAGTTAACTTTGGTATAGGGTGTGAGAGATGGATCTTCTTTCATTCTTTTGCATATGGATATCCAGTTCTCTAGGCACCATTTATTGAAGAGACTGTTCTGTCCCAGGTGAGTTGGCTTGACTGCCTTATCAAAGATCAAATGTCCATAGACGAGAGGGTCTATATCTGAGCACCCTATTCGATTCCACTGGTCGATATATCTATCTTTATGCCAATACCATGCTGTTTTGACCACTGTGGCTTCATAATATGCCTTAAAGTCCGGCAGCGCAAGACCTCCAGCTTCGTTTTTTTTCCTCAAGATGTTTTTAGCAATTCGGGGCACCCTGCCCTTCCATTTAAATTTGCTTATTGGTTTTTCTATTTCTGAAAAATAAGTTGTTGGAATTTTGATTGGAATTGCCTTGAATCTGTAAATCAATTTAGGTAGGATTGACATCTTAACTATATTTTGTCTTCCAATCCATGAACACGGTATCCCCTTCCATCTATTTAGGTCTTCTGTGATTTCTTTTAGCAGTTTTTTGTAGTTTTCTTTATATAGGTTTTTTGTCTCTTTAGTTAAATTTATTCCTAGGTATTTTATTCTTTAGGTTGCAATTGTAAATGGGATTCGTTTCTTGATTTCCCCCTCAGCTAGTTCATTACTAGTGTATAGAAATGCTACAGATTTTTGAATGTTGATCTTGTAACCTGCTACTTTGCTGTACTCATTTATTAGCTCTAGTAGTTTTGTTGTGGATTTTTCCGGGTTTTCGACGTATAGTATCATATCGTCTGCAAACAGTGAGAGTTTTACTTCTTCCTTTCCTATTTTGATGCCTTGTATTTCTTTTTCTTGTCTAATTGCTCTGACTAGAACCTCCAACACAATGTTGAATAATAGTGGTGATAGTGGACATCCTTGTCTTGTTCCTGATCTTAGGGGGAAAGTTTTCAATTTTTCCCCATTGAGGATGATATTAGCTGTGGGCTTTTCATATATTCCCTCTATCATTTTAAGGAAGTTCCCTTGTATTCCTATCTTTTGAAGTGTTTTCAACAGGAAAGGATGTTGAGTCTTGTCAAATGCCTTCTCTGCATCAATTGAGATGATCATGTGATTTTTCTGCTTTGATTTGTTGATATGGTGTATTACATTAATTGATTTTCTTATGTTGAACCATCCTTGCATACCTGGGATGAATCCTACTTGGTCATGATGTATAATTCCTTTAATGTGTTGTTGGATACGATTTGCTAGAATTTTATTGAGGATTTTTGCATCTATATTCATTAGAGAGATTGGTCTGTAGTTTTCTTATTTTGTAATATCTTTGCCTGGTTTTGGTATGAGGGTGATGTTGGCTTCATAGAATGAATTAGGTAGTTTTCCCTCCACTTCGATTATTTTGAAGAGTTTGAGGAGAGTTGGTACTAATTCTTTCTGGAATGTTTGATAGAATTCACATGAGAAGCCGTCTGGTCCTGGGCTTTTCTTTTTAGGAAGCTTTTGAATGACTAATTCAATTTCTTTACTTATGATTGGTTTGTTGAGGTCATCTATTTCTTCTTGAGTCAAAGTTGGCTGTTCATGTCTTTCCAGGAACCCGTCCATTACATCAAAATTGTTGTATTTATTAGCGTAAAGTTGTTCATAGTATCCTGTTATTACCTCCTTTATTTCTGTGAGGTCAGTAGTTATGTCTCCTCTTCCATTTCTGATCTTATTTATTTGCATCCTCTTCTTCTTCTTTTTGTCAATCTTGCTAAGGGCCCATCAATCTTATTGATTTTCTCATAGAACCAACTTCTGGCCTTATTGATTTTCTCTATTGTTTTCATGTTTTCAATTTCATTTATTTCTGCTCTAATCTTTGTTATTTCTTTCCTTTTGCTTCCTTTGGGATTAGTTTGCTGTCCTTTCTCCAGTTCTTCCAAGTGGACAGTTAATTCCTGCATTTTTGCCTTTTCTTCTTTTCTGATATAGGCATTTAGGGCAATAAATTTTCCTCTTAGCACTGCCTTTGCTGCGTCCCATAAGTTTTGATATGTTGTGTTTTCATTTTCATTCGCCTTGAGGTATTTACTAATTTCTCTTGCAATTTCTTCTTTGACCCACTTGTTGTTTAAGAGTGTGTTGTTGAGCCTCCACGTATTTGTGAATTTTCTGGCACTCTGCCTGTTATTGATTTCCAACTTCATTCCTTTATGATCCGAGAAAGTGTTGTGTATGATTTCAATCTTTTCAAATTTGTTAAGACTTGCTTTGTGACCCAGCATATGGTCTATCTTTGAGAATGATCCATGAGCACTTGAGAGAAAGGTGTATCCTGCTGTTGTGGGATGTAATGTCCTATGAATGTCTGTTAAGTCTAGCTCATTTATAGTAATATTCAGATTCTCTATTTCTTTATTGATCTTCTTTCTAGATATTCTGTCCATTGATGAGAGTGGGGAATTGAAGTCTCCAACTATTATGGTATATGTGTCTATTTTCCTTTTCAGTGTTTGCAGTGTATTCCTCACGTATTTTGGGGCATTCTGGTTCGGTGCATAAATATTTATGATTGTTATGTCTTCTTGTTGAATTTTTCCTTTTATTAGTATATAGTGTCCTTCTTTGTCTCTTTTAACTGTTTTACATTTGAAGTCTAATTTGTTGGGTATTAGTATAGCCACTCCTGCTCTTTTCTGGTTGTTATTTGCATGAAATATCTTTTCCCAACCTTTCACTTTCAACCTATGTTTATCTTTGGGTCTAAGATGTGTTTCCTGTAGACAGCATATAGAAGGATCCTGTTTTTTAATCCATTCTGCCATTCTATGTCTTTTGATGGGGGAATTCAGTCCATTAACATTTAGTGTTGTTACTGTTTGGATAATATTTTCATCTACCATTTTGCCTTTTGTATTATATATATCCTATCTGACTTTCCTTCTTTCTGCACTCTTCTCCATACCTCTCTCTTCTGTCTTTTCGTATCTGACTCTAGTGCTCCCTTTAGTATTTCTTGCAGAGCTGTTCTCTTGGTCACAAATTCTCTCAGTGACTTTTTGTCTGAGCATGTTTTAATTTCTCCCTCATTTTTGAAGGACAATTTTGCTGGATATAGGAGTCTTGGTTGGCAGTTTTTCTCTTTTAGTAATTTAAATGTATCATCTCACTGTCTTCTAGCTTCCATGGTTTCTGCTGAGAAATCTACACATAGTCTTATTGGGTTTCCATTGTATGTGATGGATTGTTTTTCTCTTTCTGCTTTCAAGATCCTCTCTTTCTCTTTGACCTCTGACATTCTAACTAGTAAGTGTCTTGGAGAACGCCTATTTGGGTCTGATCTCTTTGGGGTGCGCTGCACTTCTTGCATCTGTAATTTTAGGTCTTTCATAAGAGTTGGGAAATTTTCAGTGATAATTTCTTCCATTAGTTTTTCTCCTCCTTTTCCCTTCTCTTCTCCTTCTGGGACACCCACAACATGTATATTTGTGCGCTTCATATTGTCCTTGAATTCCCTGATTCCTTGTTCACATTTTTCCATTCTTTTCCTGATAGTTTCTGTTTCTTTTTGGAATTCAGATGTGCCATCCTCCAAATCACTAATCTATCTTCTGTCTCTTTAAATCTATCATTGTAGGTATCCATTGTTTTTTCCATCTTTTCTACTTTATCCTTCACTTCCATAAGTTCTGTGATTTGTTTTTTCAGTTTTTCTATTTCTTCTTTATGTTCAGCCCATGTCTTCTTCATGTCCTCCCTCAATTTATCGATTTTGTTTTTGAAGAGGTTTTCCATTTCTGTTCGTATATTCAGCATTAGTTGTCTCAGTTCCTGTATCTCATTTGAACTGTTGGTTTGTTACTTTGACTGGGCCATGTTTTCAATTTTCTGAGCGTGATCCGTTATCTTCTGCTGGCGTCTGGGCATTTAGTCAGATTTCCCTGGATGTTGGACCCAACAGGTTGAAAGATATTTCTGTGAAATCTCTGGGTTCTGTTTTTCTTATCCTGCCCATTAGGTGGCGCTCGTGGCACACGTTTCTCTGCGGGTGCCACCAGTAAAATGTGCTGTGGGTCCTTTAACTTTGGAAAACTCTCGCCGTGGGGGAGGTTCGCCCGCCGAAGCGGCTTGGAAGAGTGCCAGCCGGCCTGGCGTTCTGAACGCGGGGTGGGTCGCCGGCTGCCACAGCCCGGGAGAGCGCCTGTCCGAATTTCCTAGTCGGTCCGGGGCGCCAAGCGTGGCGGGAGGGCGCCAGCCGCCGCGGCCCGTAGAGTACACCGTTCCTAGCCGGACCGGGGAGTCACGTGTTTGGAAGGGACCCCCTGGTCACCATTCTCCGCGGCCTGGGGATTTCCGATCCAATTCCCTCAGTTGGTCCGGGGGGCTGTGCGTGGTGGGGGCCCCAGCCGCTGCGGCTTCAGGGGACTGCCAGTCCATTTCTCCCCGCTGGCCCGGGAAGGAGAAAAGAGGCACTCCGGCCGCTTGCCGCCCCGTCCAGGAAAGCCCGCGTCCCTCGGCGATCTCACTGGAGCGGATTCTCCCAGACAGTCAGCCATTCCAGGATGGGGTACGCTGTCTTTTTGATGTTTGTCGTGGCTCCGAGAGCTGTTTTGTATTGTTTCTACTCCCCTAGTAGCTGTTCCGAGATCTTCCTGCCATCTGAGGATGAGTGTGGAGATGTCCTCGTCATGAGAAAGAACTGTGGGTGGCTGCAGAGCTGCGCAGGGAAAGGGGAGTCAGAATTCCGCTCCTGACGCAACTTTCTTCTCGTAGGCCGCCGTCTCTGACGGCGAGGAAACGTCGACTCTTCCCTCGGCCCTCCTCAGGCCTCAGGTGAACAGAGCCCCTTGACGGATCCTTAAATGCCTTGTTAATGAGAACGATTTTGTCCTTTGAAACACACCCACCCCTTTTAGATCTTGATTAATCCTTACTCTCTACACCGCGGATTCGTCTGGTGCTGTTGGCTCTGAACTCCATTATCTATGGAGTCAGTGTCAGTGGTCAGCAGCATCAGAAGCAAAATTTCAGCCAAGACTCTCTCTTAGGTGCTGTGAGCTCAGCAGATTAAATCATCAAAAATGACAAGGCTTCTTAAAATACTCATGGTTTAAGCCCCTTGCAGTTAAAGGTAAGCCAATCATTCCAATCAGAAAGGATTGTGACTTATTTGGTAATCAGGCAAAAATTAAATTTGGACAGAAAAAAGGGGATTTATTAGTATCTTCATACATGAATTACTCTATTCATGTATGTTTGTTTACTTTACTGTTAAACATTAATAAAAACATACCAACCCACCCCCCCAAAAAAGCAACACTTTTTTTTTTTCCCCAATTCTACGTATGTAATCTGTGTTCTAGTTTGCTAGCTGCTGGAATGCAACACACCAGAAATGCATTGGCTTCTGTTAAGAAGGGATTTATTTCGTTCTTCAGAGGAAAGGCAGCTAACTTTGAACTGAGGTTCTTTCTTATGTGGGAAGGCATAAGATGATCTCTGCTGGCCTTCTCTCCAGGCCTCTGGGTTCCAGCAGCTTTCCCACAGGTGATTTCCTCCTGCATCTCCAAAGGCCGGGGTAGCAGTGCTGAGATGAGGTATGCTGAACTGCTTGGGCTGTGTTACATTGAGCCTCTCATTTAAGCAACAGCCAATTAAATCAAACATCATTCATTACAGCAGGCACACCTCCTAGCCGACTGCAGATGTAATCAGCAACAGATGAGGTTCACATACCATTGGCTCATGTCTGCATCAACAGAACTAGGTGCCTTCACCTGGCCAAGTTGACAACTGAATCTAACCACCACAATCAGTAATTCACAATATCATCACATAGTTGCATATTGATTATCATGATCATTTCCTAGAACATTTGCATTAATCCAGAAAAAGAAATAAAAAGACTATAGGAAAAAATTCATACATACCATAGCCGCCATCCCTCCCCTTCATTGATCACTAGCATTTTAACCTAGATTTATTTTAACATTTGTTCCCCCTATTATTCATCTTTATTCCATATGTTTTACTCGTCTGTTGACAATGTAGATAAAAGAAGCATCAGACACAAGGTTTTCATAATCACATAGTCACATTGTGAAAGCTATATCATTATACAATCATCTTCAAGAAACATGGCTACTGGAACACTGCTCTACATTTTCAAGCATTTCCCTCCAGCCTCTCCACTACATCTTGAGTAACAAGGTGATAGCTATTTAATGCGTAAGAATAACCTCCAGGATAACTGACTCTGTTTGGAATCTCTAAGCCATTAACACTTTATTTTGTCTCATTTCGCTTTGCCCCTTTTGGTTGAGAAGGTTTTCTTAATCCCTTGATCTGAGTCTCAGCTCATTCTAGGATTTCTGTCCCTCGTTGCCAGGAAGATCCACACCCCTGAGAGTCATGTCCCACATAGACTGGGGAGGGGGGCGGAGTGAGTTTGCTTGTTGTGTTGACTGGAGAGAAGGCCACATCTGAGCAACAAAAGAGGTTCTCTTGGGGGTGACTCTCAGGCCTAATTTTAAGTAGGCTTGACCTATCCCCTGTGGGGTTAAGTTTCATATGAACAAATCCCAAGACTGGCTTTGGTTGTCCACACTGCTTGTCATACCGTTTCTTTTAATCTATGGAAAGTGGCTTGTGTAATCATTCCTTAATGAAGTGGAAGGGAATGTCAGGGCCTTCTGAATTTTTTGTTAGTCATGACAACTTTGTCCTTTTTTTTATGCTGAAATTTAAATTTAATAACAGTACAAAACAAAGGCATATTGTAAGTTTTTCTTTTTTCTTATTTTAAAACTGCTGATGAACTTGAACAACATAGTTTGAAAGGACACTTATGAATTTCAGTATAACTGGTAGTTAATGATATGAAAAAGTATCTAATAATGGATTTATTTTTCTCAAGCATCTATTCAAGAAAGTTTGGAAGTACCATAGTCTTAATGTAAAAGCATATATTAAATAAAAGATTTGAAAATAGAGCTTAACTTTAGAAATGTAGTCTTTTTTATATTCCAATGTTTATAAGACCATAACTTAATTTAGGTCTATTACAGCCTTACCTATTTAGATTTCTAAGTTGAGGAAAAAGGCATGATCATTCTAAATAACTATCAGTTGTTGAGTGTGTACATGTACTAGGAAAGCACAATAATTATGTAAAGGGTTTATCATTGTTACTATTTTAAGTTGAGAAAAATAAGTCTTAAGTCTTCAAGTTGTAAAATTAGTGGCCAAAGATCAGTGGGTTAGTAAGTAGTACAGCTGAGATTTGATTCATGTGTGACTCCCAAGTTGTGTTTTTTCCATTTGGCAAATTGCTTCTTCCCACACTAAGCATATGGAAGAGTCTGTTTCTCTGTGCAAAGAAAGCGAACTTTATTATTTTGAGCTTAGATTTTTAACAGCAAGTTTTATTGAGATGTATTCACATATAAAATAATCCAAAGTATACAATCAGTATCTCACAGTATTATCATCTAGTTGTGCAGTCACCATCACACTCAATTTTATACCATTTTCATTGCTCAAAAAAGAAAAATAACAGACATTAAAACAAAAAACAAAAAACCCCCCAAAACATGGCATACCCTTAATCCCCTCCTATTATTATTATTTTTATTAATTTTTTTTAAATACCAGAAAACACCAAACGCAAACATTCTTAACTTTTGATCATTCCATTCTACATATATAATCAGTAATTCACAATATCATCACATAGTTACATATTCATGGTCATGATCATGCTTGGAACATTCGCATCTATTCAGAAAAAAGAAATAAAAAGAAAACAGAAAAACATTCACACATACCATACCCCACCCCTCCCCCTCACTGATCACCAGCATTTCAATCTAAATTTATTATAACATTTGTTCCCCCTATTATTCATCTTTATTCCATCCAATCTTTATTACAATCATCTTCAAGAAACATGGCTACTGGAACACTTAACTCCATATTTTCATGCTATTGGTCCTGGGCCAATCCAGTTTGGCTTCTGTTTTCTTTACTCCATGAAAGGAGTTCTTGCTATCACTGGTAACTTTCTCTATTAAACCCAGTGGAAGAATTTCAGTCCTTTTCTATTTGACTTCTCAGTGATGTTTGATACTGCTGATTACTTCTTCAAATACTCTTGTTCCCTGGCTTCAGTGACATCTTAATCTCCTGGACTTCTTTTTACCTCTGTAGCTCTTTTGCTTTGTCTCCTTTGTGCAGGAGTTATTTAGGGAATTATCCTTAGACCCTCTTGTTTTTGTTCTTTCTATACTGTGAAAAATGTCTTTCTCTTCCTTTTTTTTTTTTTTTACATTTCTTTGTGAAATATATACAAATAAATAATTTTCAAAGTACATTTTAACAAGTAATTGAAGAACAGATTTCAAGCTTTGGTACGGGTTACTGTGCTCATATGAATCTATTACGAACCCCAGAAAAAAATGTTTTACTCCTGACCCAATCTTGTGGGGGCAGCCATTTTTTAATCCTGATTCAACACTGTAGACTGAAAACTCGTGATTAGATTATCTCCATGGAGATGTGGCATGCCCAATTGTGGGTGTGACCTTTTGATTAGATGGAGATGTGTCTCCACCCATAACACATGGGTTTTGATTAGTTTGCTGGAGTCCTTTAAAAGAGGGAACATTTTGGAGAGCCCTCATGGCAGAGCAGATATAGACACTTGCAGAACACTTGTTTCAGAGAACAGAGACATGGACGTTTGGAGATGCTTGGAACCTAGCAGATGTCACCATGAGATGTTAAGCAATTCAGAACCTGGAGAGAGCCACGAGAAGACAAAATGAAAGCCACTCCTGGAGAAGCAAAGTAAGGAACCTCCACAGGAACAGTGGCTGAAAGCAGTGGATCACAGGAGTAAGGGACCCGCATATGCCAACCACCTGACTACCCAGCTGACAGAAGTGTTCCTGACCCACTGGCCTTTCTTGAATTAGGTATCTCTCTTTGGATGCCTTAGTTGGGACATTTTTATAAGCTTAGAACTGCAAAGTTGTAACTTAATTAAATTCCCTTTTTAAAGGTCATTTCAATTCTGGTATATTGCATTCTGGCAGCTTGCAAACTAAAACATTTACCAATCTATATTTTCAGGTTTTTCCTTTCAGCTGCTCCAGAACACTGGAAGCTATAAGAAATATCATTTTAATGCTTCATCAGTCATACTCATTTGTTAAATCCTATCTATCTTCTTTGTTAAAATTCCTCCTCCTCCTCTGACCCTACTCCCAGTCTATAGGGTGTTTGGGCTATGCCCATTTTAACTTTCACGTTGGAAAGGGGTGTCAACAATACAGGATAGGGGATGGAATTAGCTGCTATTCTTGGAGAGGCTGGCCATTCTGGGTTTCAGGACTTACATGTCCTAGGAGCACTCCGGAGGTTATAAGTTTCAAGGAAATAAATTTAGTACATGAAACTTGCCGAGTCTCAGTTAGAGCCCTAGTTATCCTTTAGGGTTAACAGAAATGATATTTATTGGGGTATGGCAAACCATGACAGTTAGCAACATTTAGCTGAAGCTTGCATAAGAATAACCTCAAGAATATCCTCTCTTAACCACTGATACCTTATTTTGTTAAATTTCTTTTCCCCCTTTTAGTCCAGAAGGCATTGTCGAGCTCTTGATGCCAGGGCCAAGTTCAACCCTGAGAGTCATGTCCCATGTTTTCAGGAAGATTTTCACCCCTGAATGTTGTGTCCCATATAGGGGAAAGGGTAATAATTTTCCTTGCAAAGTCGGGCCTAGAGAGAGAGATAGAGAGGCCATATCTGAGCAGCCAAGGAGGTTTCCTGGCAGTGACTCCTATGCATAATTATAGATAGTCTTAGCTTCTCCTTTGCAGAAATAAGTTTTGTAAGGGCAAGCCTCAAAATCAAGAGCTTGACCTATTTTCTTAGAAGTTTTTGAGATAGTACCAGGAGTTCCCCAAATGGTAAAATTTAATATTTCCTTATTTTTTTCTCTAGTCCCTCTAGGGATTCTACCAATATTTTTAAAATATCAGCTTGCCATAGTCTGGATGTCTCTGGGTATTGCATTAAACTATGTAGAATTAGAAGGCCTCATTCTGATTGTAGACTCCAGGAGTTTGGGTTGTTTCAATGAGCTATCCAGAAAGGTTGATTAGATTATGTGTTACAGAAAATTTAGTTCTAGACACAATAAACCTCTTTGCCTTTGGTCTCATATAATAGATGAAGCTCTAGAGTACATACATTATCTTTTGTCCTGTATTCTGATTTAAACTTACTCCCAACCCAATTGGATTCATTTTTATCTCTGATTGAAGGTTGATCTCTTTTTCAGTTACTTTAACTGTCATTGTATGTTGAGCTGCAGACCTCTAACTATGAATGTTATGTGTCACAGAGATACTCAGAGTTCCAGAGAAATACCAGTTTATTCCCATATAGTTCATTGTCTCAGAATCTAGAGACCCACTTACAACTTCAGACCAAGGATGACTGCTTATAAGAGCTTACGACCTAGGCTCCAATTTTCTTTTAAGTATTTTCTGAAAGAGACCATAGCATATTTATTTTATTGTTTTGTGCTTATTTTGAACAGTACATCGTCTTCAAGGTTCATTCAGTTCATTGTGTGCCTCACGACGTCATTCATTTTTTGTAGCTGCCCAATATTCCATCATGTATATTATGACAGTTCTTTCGGCTTCTCAGTCATTGTACCCTTTGGCCCTTCCATTCATTACCCTTCATGAATAATGTCCAAAACAAACAAATCATGGCTTACAGGGTCCTCACTTGATTGTACAATCAGCAGCACTCTCAATTTTGGACAATTTTGATTTGTCCAAAGAGACAAATCGAATACATAAATACAACCTCACCAAATATCAAATGTAAATTTCCCCTAATATCTTGTTGTCTCCCCCCACACCGCCTATTATTTATCCACGGTATTGCAGCAGTACTTTTGATGTTTTCCTCTTAACTATAGGCCATAGTATGTAGTATTAGTTTTCCCCCCTAAACCCCTTTGTTATTGACTCTTTCAACTAGATCAAGCCTTTGAAGGAGTTCATGCAAGAACACTTCTAATGTCATTCTCTTTCAGATTTTTTTAATTTTTATTTTTAAACTTTTAAGTTGTAAAATATAACGTTTAGGCGAAGCAAAGAAAGAAAGAGTTTGGGTTGTTTCTTTGCTGAAGAAAGTACACTTCAACAAGTAGTAATAGAACAGATCCTAGAATTTGTCGGGTGCTTCCATTGCAGCAATTCAAAACTTTTCCTTCTACCTGCTCCAGAACACTGGAAGCTAGAAGGAATATAAATATAGTGCTTGAGCGTCCATACTTGTTAAATTCCATTTTCTCTGTTATACCTTCTCCATCTCCTTTAATCCTTCTCCCAATCTATAGAGGTCTTTGGGCAGTGCCTGTTCTGCCTTTTCGTGTTGAGAGAAAGGATTGGGGGATGAAATTAATTGAAATCTTGGAGAGGGTGTTCCATCTGAGTTCCAGGGTTTATCTAACCTGGGAACCCTCTGGAAATTCTATGTTCCAGGACGGCAGACTTAGTGCATGAAACAGAGTCTTCTTCAGAGTCAACAGGAGTAATCTTGTTTGATGTTTACCAAACCATGGAAATTAGCACTGTCTAACTGAAAAATGCATATGAGCAACCTCCAGAACAGCCTCATGACTCCATTTGATCTCTCTTGGCTACTGATACCTTATTTTATTAATGTCTTTTCCCTTTTTGGTCAGGAAGACATTGTTGATCCCATGCTGCCAAGGCCAGGCTCATCCTTGAGAGTCATGGCCCATGTTGTCAGGGAGATTTTTTACCCTTGAATGACTTGTATTGTGTAGGAGGGTGTGCCAGTTTTAAAGGATGTATGTACCCTAAAAAAGCCATGTTTTAATCCTAATCCCATTTTGTAAAGGCAGCCGTTTCTTCTAATCCCTATTCAGTATTGTATGTTTGAAATTTTAATTAGATCATCTTCCTGGAGATGTGACTCCATCAAGAGTGGTTGTTAAACTGGATTAGGTGGAGATGTGTCTTCACCTGTTCTAGGTGGGTCTTGGATTACTTTACTGGAATCCTATAAAAGAGGAAGCATTTTGAAGAAAGGAGGAAATTCAGAGAGAACAGAGAAGAATGACAGAGCCATGAGAAAGCCAGGAGATTGAGAGAGAGCAGAGAAGAACGATATAGCCATGAGAAGCTGAGAGTCCACTAGCCAGTGACCTTTGGAGATGAAGAAGGAAAACACCTCTCAGGGAGCTTCATGAAACAGGAAGCTAGGAGAGAAAGCTAGTAGATGACCCTGTGTTCGCCATCTGCCTTTCCAGATGAGAGAGAAACCCTGACCATGTTTGCCATGTGCCTTTCCACTTGAGAGAGAAACCGAGAACTTCATAGGTCTTCTTGAATCAAGGTATCTTTCCCTGAATATCTTAGATTGGACATTTCTATAGACTTGCTTTCATTGGAACATTTTCTCAGCCTTAAAAACTGTTAACTAGCAACTTACTAAATTCCCCCCTTTTAAAAGCAGTTCCATATCATTTTAGCATTTTGCCAGCTAGCTAACTAGAACAGGGCAGGAGGGCAACAATTTTCTCTCATTCTCTTGTACTTCTATTTCTGTGGTGTTAATTAACTTTAAACTCCTGAAACTGTTTTCTCTCTCTGACATCTCTAATTGAATGTTTCAAAACTACCTTAAACTCAACATGACCTAACTGTTCTTTGATTTTCCTGTGTGCCTTATATTAATGACACCACCATATCCTATTGCAGGAACAAAAACCTGGGAGTTTATATTTATCAGTACTGTATCTTTCACTCTCCTTTCTAACCTATGAACAAGTCCTGTTCTTCATAAATAATTTTTCTTTGTAGCTGCATCTTCTCACTCAGTCATTACTTCCTTAGAAGTCTTCTGCTTGGCTAGATGGAAATCCTAAATCCTAGTAGGATTTATCCAAGGAATGCAGGTGTGGCAGGCTGAGTAGTAGCTCCAGCTCAATCAGTTCCTAACCCATGAGATTATGGTGAGATGGACATTGTATTGATGAAGTTAAGGATCTTGAGATAGGTATTTTATCCCATCTGATCTGTGTGGACCTGGGAATACAAAGGTTCTGTTAGAGTGAGGCAGGAGATCAGACTAGCAATAGGAGATATGACAAAGGAAGCAAGAAACTAGAAATGATATGAGGAATTTGCTTAGAACCAAAGAATGCAGGTGACCTCTAGAAGCTGAAAAAGGAAATTGATTTTCCCCTTAGAGCCTCTAGAAAGAACCAGCCCTGCTAACACCTTGATTTTAGCCCCATGAGACTCATTTCTTTCTTCTGCCCTATATAGCTGTATGATAATAGATTTGCATTGTTTAGAGCCATTAAATTTGTGGTGATACATTACAGCAGTGATTAGAAACCAATATAGACGGGATGTTGGAAATCAGGAAGTCTAATGTATCAACTCTATTAGCATATTAAAGGAAAAAATTCATGCAATTGTCTCAAAAGATGTAGAAAAAGCATTTAGTAAATGTGTAAGTTTGTTCATGGGGAAAAACTAATTTACTGAGTAGAAAATCTTTTCAGAAAGCTTTGCTTTTTTGTAGTTCTTCCGGTATTTATACTTATTGGTTTCTGTAAGAAATGTGAATGCTATAGTTAAAAGGTATTTTTAACAGCAGTTGAAATACACATTTTTCTATAGGGTATTCATTTGGTAGTAGTGCTGGAAAATCAGGTATTTGGTTTTTTATATGATAGTTTTCATAATGTGGATTGAGTTAAATTGTGTTAAATATCTTGTGAAAGCAATGTATGGTGTATAATTTGTCCCAACTTTGTTGGGCATTGTCTTATTTTGAAGGATATTTGTTTTTTTGAAATGTCCTGATTGTCTAATTTTTAGCAAACTTGGAAAAGCTTCATCTTTATCTTTATGGAAAAATTGGATACTGGATATTGAGGAAAATGAGCAACATAGACTATTCTGAAATTGTATTGTAGGTGCAGTGAAACAGAATGCATGGGATGTGTTAAGTAAACTTAAAATCTTAAGTAGTTGTGACTACAGGCAATTTGTAACATTACACTGTATCTTATCAACTGATAAGCGTATTACATATGAAATGTAGCTCCAAGGAAAACTCTCAGAAGAGATTATCAGTTGACGACTTAAAAAAAATTTCTTTTTAAAATTTTAACATTTCTTGTTGCTAAAAGTAATCACATACATACATAATTTTTAAATTAACCTTTGAATGTATATAACAGAACAGCATTCATGTGCGTGTCTACCACATTTGCCTCCTAAATTTATTTATTTATTTATTTATTTTATTAATTAATGCAAAAAAGAAAAAAAAGCAATTAATCCAACATTTAGAAATCATACCATTCTACATATGCAATCAGTAATTCTTAACATCATCACATAGATGCATGATCATCGTTTCTTAGTACATTTGCATCGGTTTAGAAGAACTAGCAACACAACAGAAAAAGCTATAGAATGTTAATATAGAGAAAAAATAAAAGTAATAATAATAGTAAAAACAAAACAAAAACAACTAGACAGACAAAAACAAACAAAAAACAAAACAACAACAACAACAAAAACCTATAGCTCAGATGCAGCTTCGTTCAGTGTTTTAACATGATTACTTTACAATTAGGTTTTATTGTGTTGTCCATTTTAGAGTTTGTGTATCTAGTCATGCTGCACAGTCTGTATCCCTTCAACTCCAATTACCCATTATCTTATCCTGTTTCTAACTCCTGCTGGACTCTTTTACCAACGACATATTCCGAGTTTAATCCCGAATGTCGGTTCACATCAGTGGGACCATACAGTATTTGTCTTTTAGTTTTTGGCTAGACTCACTCAGCATAATGTTCTCTAGGTCCATCCATGTTATTACATGCTTCATAAGTTTATCCTGTCTTAAAGCTGCATAATATTGCATCGTATGTATATACCACAGTTTGTTTAGCCACTCTTCTGTTGATGGACATTTTGGCTGTTTCCATCTCTTTGCAATTGTAAATAACGCTGCTATAAACATTGGTGTGCAAATGTCCGTTTGTGTCTTTGCCCTTAAGTCCTTTGAGTATATTCCCAGCAATGGTATTGCTGGGTCGTATGGCAATTCTATATTCAGCTTTTTGAGGAACCGCCAAACTGCCTTCCACAGTGGTTGCACCATTTGACATTCCCACCAACAGTGGATAAGTGTGCCTCTTACTCCGCATCCTCTCCAGCACTTGTCATTTTCTGTTTTGTTGATAATGGCCATTCTGGTGGGTGTGAGATGATATCTCATTGTGGTTTTGATTTGCATTTCTCTAATGGCCAGGGACATTGAGCATCTCTTCATGTGCCTTTTGGCCATTTGTATTTCCTCTTCTGGTAGGTGTCTGTTCAAGTCTTTTTCCGATTTTGTAATTGGGTTGGCTGTCTTTTTGTTGTTGAGTTGAACAATCTCTTTATAAATTCTGGATACTAGACCTTTATCTGATATGTCATTTCCAAATATTGTCTCCCATTGTGTAGGCTGTCTTTCTACTTTCTTGATGAAGTTCTTTGATGCACAAAAGTGTTTAATTTTGAGGAGCTCCCATTTATTTATTTCCTTCTTCAGTGCTCTTGCTTTAGTTTTAAGGTCCATAAAACCGCCTCCAATTGTAAGTTTCATAAGGTATCTCCCAACATTTTCCTCTAACTGTTTTATGGTCTTAGACCTAATGTTTAGATCTTTGATCCATTTTGAGTTAACTTTTGTATAGGGTGTGAGATATGGGTCCTCTTTCATTCTTTTGCATATGGATATCCAGTTCTCTAGGCACCATTTATTGAAGAGACTGTTCTGTCCCAGGTGAGTTGACTTGACTGCCTTATCAAAGATCAAATGTCCGTAGATGAGAGGTTCTATATCTGAGCACTCTATTCGATTCCATTGGTCGATATATCTGTCTTTATGCCAATACCATGCTGTTTTGACCACTGTGGCTTCATAATATGCCTTAAAGTCAGGGAGCGCGAGACCTCCAGCTTCGTTTTGTTTCCTCTAGATGTTTTTAGCAATTCGGGGCACCCTGCCCTTCCAGATAAATTTGCTTATTGTTTTTTCTATTTCTGAAAAATAACTTGTTGGAATTTTGATTGGTATTGCATTGAATCTGTAAATCAATTTAGACAGGATTGATATCTTAACTATATTTAGTCTTCCAATCCATGAACACGGTATGCCCTTCCATCTATTTAGGTCTTCTGTGATTTCTTTTAACAGTTTTTTTGTAGTTTTCTTTATATAGGTTTTTTGTCTCTTTAGTTAAATTTATTCCTAGGTATTTTATTCTTTTGGTTGCAATTGTAAATGGGATTTCTTTCTTGATTTCCCCCTCAGCTTGTTCATTACTAGTGTATAAAAATGCTACAGATTTTTGAATGTTGATCTTGTAACCTGCTACTTTGCTGTACTCATTTATTAGCTCTAGTAGTTTTGTTGCAGATTTTCCCGGGTTTTTGACGTATAGTATCATATCGTCTGCAAACAGTGAGAGTTTTACTTCTTCCTTTCCTATTTTGATGCCTTGTATTTCTTTTTCTTGTCTAATTGCTCTGGCTAGAACCTCCAACACAATGTTGAATAATAGTGGTGATAGTGGACATCGTTGTCTTGTTCCTGATCTTAGGGGGAAAGTTTTCAATTTTTCCCCATTGAGGATGATATTAGCTGTGGGTTTTTCATATATTCCCTCTATCATTTTAAGGAAGTTCCCTTGTATTCCTATCTTTTGAAGTGTTTTCAACAGGAAAGGATGTTGAATCTTGTCAAATGCCTTCTCTGCATCAATTGAGATGGTCATGTGATTTTCCTGCTTTGATTTGTTGATATGGTGTATTACATTAATTGATTTTCTTATGTCGAACCATCCTTGCATACCTGGGATGAATCCTACTTGGTCATGATGTATAATTCTTTTAATGTGTTGTTGGATACGATTTGCTAGAATTTTATTGAGGATTTTTGCATCTATATTCATTAGAGAGATTGGTTTGTAGTTTTCTTTTTTTGTAATATCTTTGCCTGGTTTTGGTATGAGGGTGATGTTGGCTTCATAGAATGAATTAGGTAGTTTTCCCTCCACTTCGAGTTTTTTGAAGAGTTTGAGGAGAGTTGGTACTAATTCTTTCTGGAATGTTTGATAGAATTCAGATGTGAAGCCATCTGGTCCTGGACTTTTCTTTTTAGGGAGCTTTTGAATGGCTAATTCAATCTCTTTACTTGTGATTGGTTTGTTGAGGTCATGTATGTCTTCTTGAGTCAAAGTTGGTTGTTCATGTCTTTCCAGGAACCCGTCCATTATCTCTAAATTTTTGTATTTATTAGCGTAAAGTTGTTCATAGTATCCTGTTATTACCTCCTTTATTTCTGTGAGGTCAGTAGTTATTTCTGCTCTAATCTTTGTTATTTCTTTCCTTTTGCTTGCTTTGGGATTAGTTTGCTGTTCTTTCTCCAGTTCTGCATTTTTGCCTTTTCTTCTTTTCTGATAAAGGCATTTAGGGCAATAAATTTCCCTCTTAGCTTTGCCTTTGCTGCATCCCATAAGTTTTGATATGTTGTGTTTTCATTTTCATTCGCCTCGAGGTATTTACTAATATCTCTTGCAATTTCTTCTTTGACCCACTCGTTGTTTAAGAGTGTATTGTTGAGCCTCCACTTATTTGTAGATTTTCTGGCACTCTGCCTATTATTGATTTCCAACTTCATTCCTTTATGATCCGAGAAAGTGTTGTGTATGATTTCAATCTTTTTAAATTTGTTAAGACTTGCTTTGTGACCCAGCATATGGTCTATCTTTGAGAATGATCCATGAGCACTTGAGAGAAAGGTGTATCCTGCTGTTGTGGGATGTAATGTCCTATGAATGTCTGTTAAGTCTAGCTCATTTATAGTAATATTCAGATTCTCTATTTCTTTATTGATCTTCTTTCTAGATATTCTGTCCATTGATGAGAGTGGGGAATTGAAGTCTCCAACTATTATGGTATATGAGTCTATTTCCCTTTTCAGTGTTTGCAGTGTATTCCTTACGTATTTTGGGGCATTCTGGTTCGTTGCGTAAATATTTATGATTGTTGTGTCTTCTTGTTGAATTGTTCCTTTTATTAGTAGATAGTGTGCTTCTTTGTCTCTGTTAAGTGTTTTACATTTGAAGTCTGATTTGTTGGATATTAGTATCGCCACTCTTGCTCTTTTTCTGGTTGTTATTTGCATGAAATATCTTTTCCCAACCATTCACTTTCAACCTATGTTTATCTTTGGGTCTAAGATGTGTTTCCTGTAGACAGCATATAGAAGGATCCTGTTTTTTAATCCATTCTGCCAATCTTTGTCTTTTGATTGGGGAATTCAGACCATTAACATTTAGTGTTATTACTGTTTAGATAATATTTTCCTCTACCATTTTGCCTTTTGTATTATATTATCATATCTGACTTTACTTCTTTCTACACTCTCCTCCATACCTCTCTCTTCTGTCTTTTTGTATCTGACTCTAGTGCTCCCTTTAGTATTTCTTGCAGAGCTGTTCTCTTGGTCACAATTTCTCTCAGTGACTTTTTGTCTGAGAATGTTTTAATTTCTCCCTCATTTTTGATGGACAATTTTGCTGGATATTGGAGTCTTGGTTGGCAGTTTTTCTCTTTCAGTAATTTAAATATATCATCCCACTGTCTTCTAGCCTCCATGGTTTCTTCTGAGAAATCTACACATAGTCTTATTGGGTTTCTGTTGTATGTGATGGATTGCTTCTCTCTCGCTGCTTTCAAGATCCTCTCTTTCTCTTTGACCTCTGACATTCTAACTAGTAAGTGTCTTGGAGAACGCCTATTTGGGTCTAATCTCTTTGGGGTGTGCTGCACTTCTTGAATCTGTAATTTTAGGTCTTTCATAAGAGTTCGGAAGTTTTCAGTGATAATTTCTTCCATTAGTTTTTCTCCTCCGTTTCCCTTCTCTTCTCCTTCTGGGACACCCACAACACGTGTATTTGTGCACTTCATATTGTCCTTGAGTTCCCTGATACCCTGTTCAAATTTTTCCATTCTTTTCCCGATAGTTCCTTTTTCTTTTTGGAATTCAGATGTTCCATCCTCCAAATCACTAATTCCATCTTCTGTCTCTTTAAATCTATCATTGTAGGTATCCATTGTTTTTTCCATCTTTTCTACTTTGTTCTTCACTTCCATAAGTTCTGTGATTTTTTTTTTCAGTTTTTCTATTCTTCTTTTTTTCAGCCCATGTCTTCATGTCCTCCCTCAATTTATCGATTTCGTTTTTGAAGAGGTTTTCCATTTCTGTTCGTATATTCACCATTAGTTGTCTCAGCTCCTGTATCTCATTTGAACTATTGGTTTGTTCCTTTGACTGGGCCATATTTTCAATTTTTTGACCGTGATCTGTTTTCTTCTGCTGGTGTCTGGGCATTTAGTCAGATTTCCCTGGGTGCTAGACCCAACGATTTGGAAGATTTTTCTGTGAAATCTCTGGGATCTGTTTTTCTTATCCTACCCATTAGGTGGCGCTTGTGGCACACGTTTGTCTGCGGGTCCCACCAGTAAAAGGTGCTGTGGGTCCTTTGACTTTGGAAAACTCTTGCCGTGGGGGAGGTTCGCCAGCCGACGCGGCTTGGAAGAGTGCCAGCCGGCCCAGGGTCCGAACGCGGGGAGGGTCGCCGGCTGCCCCAGCCCGGGAGAGCGCCCATCCGAATTTCCTAGTTGGTCCGGGGCGCCAAGCATGGCGGGAAGGCGCCAAGCATGACGGGAAGGCGCCAGCTTCCACACCCCGCAGGGAGAGTGCACCGTTCCCGGGTACTCACGTGTTTGGAAGGGGCCCCTCCCGTCACCGTTCTCCGCGGCCTGGGGATTTCTGATCCAATTCTATCAGTTGGTCCGGGGGACCGCGCGTGGTGTGGGCGCCAACCTCCGCGGCTTGAGGGGACCGCCTGTCCAATTCTCCCAGCCAGCCCGGGAAGGGGGAAGGGAGGAACTCGGACCGCTTGCCGCCCTGCCCAGTGAAGCCTGCGCCCCTCGGCGATCTCACCGGAGCCGGTTCTCTCATCCGGTCAGCCGTTACAGGATGGGGTACGCTGTCTTTTTGATCTCTGTTGTGGCTCTGGGAGCTGTTGTGTATCGTTTCTAATCCCCTAGTAGCTCTTCTGGACGAGGAACTAAGATCCGCGTGTCTTACTAAGCCGCCATCTTCTCCGGAAGTCCCTAAATTTATTTTCATTTAGCTTAAATATATCTGTAAATCATCTTTTAGTGGACTGTAAATCTTAGTCTTTGTATATGTGAAAATGTTATTTTTCCTCACTTTTCAATATAGGTTTTGTTTGAAAGTTATTTTTTCTTAGCATTTTGAAAATATGCTGTTATCTTCTGGCCTCTCATTAAGGTAACAGTTAGTCTTCTGTTTCTTTTTGATATTTGTCATTTTCAGTTAGTAGTTTTGAAGAGTATTTCTTTATCCTTGAAGTTCAGCAGTTTCACTACTCTATAGCTAGTGATGGATTTATTTTTATTTTTCCTGCATGACTTTATTTGCTTATTGTCTGTCTTCCCTTCAAGACTGTCAGTTGCAGGAATGTACCTTGAACAGTGCCTGGCACACAGTAGGTGTTCACTAAATGTCTGCTAACAAACGAGCCTCCCTCCTCCCTGCTTCTCATCCTTGCTCATGTCCGTCTCCTAGGTGGTGGGTGTATGCAGCTGTACATCTTCACAGATCACACCCACCATCCAGGTGTTCTTGCAGACCTTTTCCATCGGGCTGTTGTCCTTCACAAAGCACCGGTAGGACCCAGGGACCTGGTGCTCTCCAGAGTCTTTCTGGCCTCTGAATGTATTATTTATTTACTAATTTTTGTAGCTCAAAACTTTCATGCGTAACGAAAGTGTGCAGTCGAAAGAAGATGAGTTTGGGCATTCTCCAAAGGAGGAGCATGACTGAAAAATTGGTGACAGAGGTCTGGGGAAGAGGTACGTGGATAGACCTTGCTGAGTGGGCTAAAAATATGAAGGTATTTTTTCCCATGTGAATGTGCACCAGAGGGTGAGTTCAGCAGCAAAGGTTTTAATAATCAAGTGGATAAGATGACCCATTCTGTGGATACCAGTCAGCTTCTTTACCTAGCAACTCCTGTCATTGCCCAGTGAGTTTATGAACAAAGTGGTCATGGTGGTAGGGATGGAGGTTTTGCATAGGCTCAGCAACATGAACTTCCACTCGCCAGGGCTGACCTGGCTACTGCCACTGCTGAGTGCCCAATCTGCCAGCAGCAGAGACCCATACTCAAGCCCTGACATGGCACCATTCCCTGAGGTGATTAGCTGGGTACACGGTGGCAGATTGATTGCATTGGACCACTCCCATCATGGAGCGGGCAAATGATTTGTTCTAACTGGAATAGACCCTTAGTATGGATATGGGTTTGCCTTCCGTGCATGCAGTGCTTCTGCCAATACTGTCGTCTGTGGACTTACAGAATGCCTTATCTATTGTCATGGTATTGCACACAGCATTACTTCTGATCAAGGAACCCATTTCACAGCAAATTGAAGTGTGGAAATGGGCACATGCTCATGGAATTCTCTGGTCTTACCATGTTCCCCATCATCCAGAGGCAGCTGGATTGATAGAATGGTGGAATGGCCTTTTCAAAACTCAATTACAGTACCAACAAGGTGGCAGTATCTTGCAGGGCTGGGGAGATCTTCTCCGGGAGGCTGTATGTGCTCTGAATCAGTGTCCACTGTATGGTGCTGTTCCATAGGCACAGGAACCAAGGGGTGAAAATGGGAATGACACCACTCAGTATTACCCCTAGTGACCCACTAGGAAAATTTTTGCTTCCTGTCCCTGCGACCTTGAGCTCTGTTGGTCTAGAGGTTTTAGTTCCAGAAGGGGGAGTGCTTCCACCAGGAGAAGCAACAATGATTCCATTGAATTGAAATCTAAGACTGCTGCCTGTTCAGTTTGGGCTACTCATGCCCCTGGATCAACAAGCCAAGAAGGTGTTTACTTTTCTGATAGGGGTGATTGACCATGACTATCAGAGGAAAATAGGACTGTAACTACAGAATGGAGGTACAGAAGAATTTTCTTGGAATATAGAAGATCCCCTAAGGTGTCTTTTAGTACTCCCATGCCCTGTGATTAAAGTCAATGGAAAACTGCAACCATCCAATCTAGGCAGGACTAACAATGACTCTCAAACTTCAGGAATGAAGGGTTGGGTCTCCCCACCAGTCAAAGAATCATGGCCATGAAATGCTTGCTGAGGGCAAAAACAAGTTGGAATGGGTTGTGAAAGAAAGTAGTGATAAATATGAGCCCTGACCATGTGATCAGTTACAGAAACATGGACTGTAATGCTATTTTGTTCATGTTATAATATTTAAGTTGTAAGGTATCATGTTTAAGAGTGAATATAATCCAAGGACTTGCACCCTACTCTGGGTAAATCTAATGTGTTTCTGGTTATACGCAGGATAATTGAATATTGTTAGGCGAGGAAAATATATGTCTGTTATGGTTTTCTGTTTAGCGATTAAGTATGGTTTAAGGTGATGTGTATAGTTGCCAAATTGACATGGGATGGACTGTCATGGTCAGGTTCATATTCCAACTTGGCCAGGTGGTGGCAAGCACTGGCATGTCTGTTGCTGTGAGGACATACCATGGACTTAAATCATGATCACTTTGGCTGCATCCACAGTTGATTGCATTTGTAGTCAGCTAAGGGGAGTGTCCTCTGCAATGAGTGATGCTTAATTTAATCACTGGAAGGTGTTTAAGGAGGATTCAGAAGAGGCAGTCACTCTTCCTAATTCAGCCAGCAAACCTCACCTGTGGAGTTCATCCAGACCCTTCATGGGAGCCACCAGTTTCATAGCCTACTGTACGGATTTTGGATACTTCCATTCCTAAGGTTGTCCCCCCAAGCCGCTCCTGAGAGTCATCCTGAATGGGGAACATCATTCTCAATGAGGAAAAACTGACAACCTTCTCCCTAAGTTCAGGACCAAGACAAGAATGTCCACAATTACCATTGTTATCCAATATTGTGTTGGAAGTTCTAGTCTGAGCCATTAGACAGGAAAAGAAATACAGGGCATCAAAATTGGAAAGGAAGAAGGAAAACTCTCACTGTTTGCAGATGGTATGATACTGTATGTCAAAAACCCTGAAAAATCCACAGAAAATTTTTAGAGCTAATAAATGAATATAGCAAAGTGGCAGGTTACAAGATCAACACTCAAAAATCTATAGTGTTTCTGTACACTAGTAATGAACAGTCTGAGGGGGAAGTTAAGGCAAAAATTGCATTTACAACTGGAACCAAAAGAATGAAATATTTAGGAATAAATTTAACTAAAGATACAAAAGACCTATAACAAAGAAAACTACCTGAAATTGCTAAAAGAAATCACAGAAGACCTAAATAAATGGAAGGGCATACCATGTTCATGGATTGGAAGACTTAATATAGTTAAAATGTCAGTTCTCCTTAAATTGATTTACAGAGTCAATGCAATACCAATTAAAATCCAAAAAACTTATTTTTCAGAAATAGAAGAACCAATAAGCAGAAGGTGATATCTACTTCATGCATAAGAATAACCTCCATGATAACCTCTCTACTCTGTTTGGAATCTCTCAACCATTGACACTTTGTCTCATTTCACTCTTCCCCCGTTTGGTCGAGAATGTTTTCCCAGTCCCTTGATGCTGGGTCTCAGCTTATTCTGGGATTTCTGTCCCACATTGCCAGGAAGTTCCATACTCTTGGAAGTCATGTCCCTCGTAGACAGGGAGAAGGTGGTGCGTTTGCTTGCTGCGTTGGTTGGAGAGAGAAGCCACATTTGAGCAAAAAAAACAGGTTCTCTTGAGGGTGACTTTTAGGCCTAATTTTAAGTACCCTTGACCTATCCCCTGTGGGATTAAGGTTCATATGAACAAACCCCAAGACTGGGGGCTCAGCTTATAGCTTTGGTTGTCCAAACTGCTTTTGAGAATATCAAGAATTCAACTTTGGGGAAGTTTAGTTTTCCCCTGTTCTAACCATTCCCCGAAGGGGACTTTGCAAATACATTTACACTCACTGATCAAATCACTCTGGGATTCAACAGGCCATCACCTGGACAAACCAACAAAATCTCATGTCCTATACGAAGTTCCATGTACTTAATGTGTTCAACCAACTATCTACATAAGTTATATTAGGAGATACACTAGTCAAAATATAAATTTGTACCAAATAAGCATTTTCTTGCGTTAGTCTCACACATAAGTTGAAATTTTAAAATATTAATTACCATCTATTTTCCGCACCTTGCAGTAGTGACATTCCTTTGTTCTTCCTGATGCACAAACATTTTTTAAATTTGTATTTAGTCACTATCTTTATACACTCTAGGCATTTCTAGATTATACCATCTCAATCTTTATCGTCTATCTTTCTTTGTGATTTCATTTATGCCCCCAGCCCTCCTCCCTCTATCATTCTCATATGCAGCTTCATTCAGTGTTTTAACATAATTGTATTACAGTTAGGTAGTATTGTGCTGTCCATTTCTGAGTTTTTATATTCAGTCCTTTTGCACAATCTGTATCCCTTCAGCTCCAATTACCCAATATCTTACCCTATTTCTATCTCCTGATTGTCTCTGTTACCAACGAAATGTTCCAGGTTTATTCAGTTCATATCAGTGAGACCATACAGTATTTGTCTTTTTTTTTCTGGCCAATCACACTCAGCATAATGTCCTTAAGGTCCATTCATGTTGTTACATACTTCATAACTTTGTTCTGTCTTACAGCTGCATAATATTCCATCATATGTATATGCCACAGTTCGTTTAGCCAACTGTCTGTTTATGTACATTTTGGTTGTTTCCATCCGTTGGTAATTGTAAATAATGCTGCTATATACACTGGTGTGTAAATGTCCATTTGTGTCCTCGTCCTCATGTTTGAGTAGAGACAGCATATACATGGGTCCTGTTTTTTAATCCATTCTGCCAGTCTATGTCTTTTGATTGGGGAGTTTAATCCATTAACATTTAGTGTTATTACTGTACGGGCAGTACTTTCTTCTACCAGTTTGCCTTTTATATGTCATGTCTAATTCGACTTCTTTTTACCTTTACCCATAGTCTTCCTTTCTGCACTCTTCTCCACACCTCTCTTTTCTGTCTTCATATCTGCTTCTAGTACTCCCTTTAGTATTTCTTGCAGAGCTGTTCTCTTGGTCACAAATTTTCTCAGTGATTTTTTGTCTGAAAATGTTTTAATTTCTCCCTCATCTTTGAAGGACAATTTTTCTAGATACAAAATTCTTGGTTGGCTGTTTTTCTCTTTTAGTCATTTAAATATATCATCCCACTGTCTTCTCGCCTCCATGGTTTCTGCTTAGAAATGTATGCATTGTCTTAGTGGGCTTTCTTTGTATTTGATGGATTGCTTTTCTCTTGTTGCTTTCAAGATTCTCTGTTTCTCTTCAACCTCTGACATACTGATTAGTAAATGTCTTGGAGTACGTCTATTTGCATCTATTCTCTTTTGGATATGCTGTACTGCTTGGATCTGTAATTTTTAGTCTTTCATAAGAATTGGGAAATTTTCAATTATAATTTCCTCCATTAGTTTTTCTTCTCCTTTTACCTTCTCTTCTCCTTCTGGGACACCCACAACACATATATTCTTGCGCTTTATATTGTCCTTCAACTCCCTGAGTCCCTGTTCATATTTTTTCCATTTTTTCCCCTATATTTTCTTTTTCTTGTCAAATTTCAGATGTTATGCCCTCTAGTTCACTAATCCTATGTTCTGCTTCTCTAAATCTACCATTGTAGGTTTCCATTGTTTTTTGCATATCTTCTATTGTACCTTTCGTTCCCATAAGTTCTGTGGTTTTGTGTTTTCAGACTTTTGATTTCTTCTTTTTGTTCATTCCTTGCCTTCTTTATATCCTCCCTCAGTTCATTGATTTGGTTTTTGAAAAGGTCTTCCAATTCTGTTCGTATATTCTGAATTAATTGTTTCAGCTCCTGTATGTCATTTGAATTGTTGGTTTGTTCCTTTGACTGGGCCATGTCTTCCGTTTTCCTAGTGTGGTCTGTTATTTTTTGCTGGCAGTTAGACATTTAATTACTTTAGTTAGTTTATTCTGTAGATTGTTTCACTTCTTTTACGTAGGGTTTTCTTGCTGGAGAATTTGTTGTCTGTGTGTTCTTTGACATTCAGTTCAACTTTTTCTGGACCACTGGCTTAGGTTTTGTTCAACAGAGGAGAGCTTTTCAGTTCTTGTTTCTTGCCCTCCCTGTGTGGTGCTTTTTCTCCCCAACCCTTAGGAGGGTCTACTTAGGTATTATAAACCCCAGCGGGATTTTCCCAAACCAAAGTGGCCTCCTGTCAGAAGAAAAGAGCCACCTGTGTCAGTTTTCCCTGAGGGTGAGACCTAGCAGGTTAAGAGACTTTCCTGTGAACTCTCTGGACTCTGTTTTTCTTATCCTGCCCAATATGTGGCACTTTTCTGCCTGCATATCCCAGCATAAGATGATGCGGTACGTTTAACTTTGGCCAACTCTCCCTGCTGGGGGTGTGGTGGAGATAGAGTAAAGGTTGTAGGCTGGTTTTAATGGCTTCAAATTACCAAGTTTTATGGTCTGAATTCCTTGATGGAGGAATTCTGCCTGAGTTGGGTCTTACCCCTCCCCTGGGGAAGATGCTGCCTCCAAACAAGGTCTCAACGAAGCTTTTTTCTTCCTATGCCTGCGTACTTGCGGCCTGAGAATCCTTGCTGCTGTGTCCAAAGGCAGCAAAGCCTTTGCAGAAGCACAGCCACAAAAACCTCTGTTTTTTTTCTTTTCTTTTTCCATCAGCTGTGCCCCCTTTGTGCCTGGGCAAAATGAGTGACCTCTGCTTTGACCAGGTTCACCTGAGCTGGGGACCTATTTTGAGTAATCAGAATTTGTGAATTAATTCCACAATTGAAGCTTAGTTGTGCTCAGCCCGTGCTGCTGATAAAGTTCCTTTCCTTTCCCCTTTGGGAGGCAGCCTGTGGGGAGGGGTGTTGGCTGCTGTGGCTTATGGTACTTGTGGTTCTGGGGAGGCTCTCAGCCAGTCCATCTGGTCCAGACTTGGGTACTCTGTGTGTCTGGTCACTGATGTGGCCCCAGGAACTGTTCTGTACTGTTCCTGGTTATTTAATAAGAATGGTACATGAGTAAAGTTACCTATTGTCAGCTACGCATTATAATTATCAGTAACATCTTAATATACTTTCATCAACAGGAACAAGTGTACCACCCAAATACTAGGGGTCAATAATAGCAGCTGTTCTGGAGGATGAGCTGAATCCCACACCTTGCTAAGCCGCCATCTTGGCTCTTCCACCAATCTGCTGCTGTTATTGACCCCTAGTATTTGTGTGGTACACTTGTTACTGTTGGTGAAAACATATTATGATGTTACTGATAATTATAATCCGTAGCTGACAATAGGTAATTTTACCCATGTACCATTCTTATTAACTCTTTGTGCAAGTGTCATATATTTGTACTAATTAATGAAATAACTTTTTATATTTGTAGTGTTAATTAATGTTCACTTCAATATTCAATGTGTTATACAGTCCCATATTTTAAACTCTTGCTCTCCCTCTAGTGACATTCATGACCCTGAACAACCCCTTCTGACAGAATTTACCTGTAACTCGCTATTCTCATGTGTAATCCCGATAACAAACTACTTCACCTCTTGTTATCTCCAAGCATTTAAGTTTTTAAATATAAAAGTTCTGTACATATTAGGCATTTACTTCCCATCTCTAACATCTGTCCATTTCTGGGTAACCTATATCCTATATTTTATGATTATGAGTTTACATATTCCAGTTACTTCATATTAGTGAAATCATGCAACGTTTGTCCTTTTCTGCCTGACTTATTTGACTCATGAAACCTAGATTTTTATTAGTCCCTATTGTGGACCTGATGTTGTGTTAGGTGCTAAAATTAGAACAGTTACCAGGAATGACATGATGTTTGTTCTTACTACACTTGTAGTCCAGTGGTTCTGACAGATAAAAAAAAAATAGGAAAAAAAATACAAAGGAGAAATTAAAATTGTGGTAAATGTTATGAAAAGACCAAGTTGTTGAGAATGAAAAAACAGAGTATTCTTTATTAGTAGAGTGGCCAAGGAAATTCTCCCTGAGGAAGTAAAATGTAATCCTGAAACCTGAATGATAATAGGGAGTCAGCCTTTAGCTAGGCAGCGGAGTCATCAAGTAAAAAGTATATTCATCTTTATTCCATATGCTTTACTCGTCTGTTGATAAGGTAATAAAAGCATCAGACACAAGGTTTTCACAATCACACAGTCACATTGTGAAAGCTATACCATTATACAATGCTATGTATATAGCATATATGTATATAGCTTATTTAGCCACTCGTCTGTTGATGGACATTTTGACTCTTTCCATCTCTTCACAATTGTAAATAATGCTACTACAAACATTGGTGTGCAAATGTCTGTTTGTGTCCTTGTCCTCATGTCCTCTGAAGTAGATACGTAGCAATGGTATTGCCGGGTCATATGGCACTTGTATATTTAGCTTTTTGAGGAACCGCCAAGCTGCCTTCAGCAGCGGTTGTACCATTTGGCATTCCCACCAACAGCGGATAGGTCTGCCGCTTTCTCCACATCCTCTCCAGCACTTGTCATTTTCTGTTTTATTGATAATGGCCATTCTGGTGGGTGTGAGATGATTCACATATTGTCTCACACCACCAGAATGGCCATTATCAATAAAACAGAAAATGACAAATGCTGGAGAGGATGTGGAGAAAGAGGCACACTTATCCGCTGCTGGGGAGAATGTCAAGTGGTACAACTGCTGTGGAAGGCAGTTTAGTGGTTCCTCAGGAAGCTAAGTATAGAATTGTCATATGATCCGGCAATACCATTGCTAGGTATCTACTCAGAGGACATGAGGGCAAGGACACAGACAATTGCACACCAATGTTTATAGCAGCATTATTTAGAATTGCGAAGAGATGAAAACAGTCAAAATGTCCATCCAGAGACAAGTGGCTAAATAAGCTCTGGTGTATGCTTACACTGGAATATTATGCAGCTGTAAGGCAGAATAAAGTTATGAAGTATGTGACAACATGGATGGACCTTAAGGACATTATGGTGAGTGAGATTAGCCAGAAACAAAAGATTAAATACTGTATGGTATCACTGATATGAACTGACATTAGTGAATGAACTTGGAGAATTTCAGTTGGGTACAGAAACCATCAGGAGATAGAAATAGGGTACGATATTAGATAATTTGAGCTGAAGGGATGCGATTTGTGCAACAGTACTGATCGTAAAAATTTAGAAATGCATAGCCCAATACTACTTAACTGTAATACAATAATGTTAGAACACTGAATGAAGGTGAATGTGAGACTGAAAGAGAGAAGAGGCCTGGGGGCACAAATGGAATCGGAAGTTAAGATAGATGATAAAGTCTGAGATGATATAATCTAGCAATGCTTAGAATATATAACGATAGTAACAAAATGTACAAATTGAAAAATATTTTTCCATGAGGAAGAACAAAGGCATATCAATACTGCAGAGTGTTGAAAATAGATGGTAACTGATATTTTAAAACTTTACCCTATGTGTGAGAGTAAAGGAAAAAATGTTTATTTTGTACAAAGTTTATATTTTGACTAGTGCATTTCCTAATATAACTTATGTGGACAGCTTAATTGAATACCATAAGTGCATGGAACCTAGAGTAGGGCATGAGATTTTGTAGGCTTGTCCAGAGTGATGCCCCATTCAATCCGAGTACTTTGCACAGTGAATAAAAACGTATTTGCACAGTCCCCTTGAGGGAATGATGAGAAAGAGGGAAAATACAACCTCCCCAAGTGGAGAATTCCTGATATTTTCACAAGCAGTGGGGACAACCAACGCAATAGGCTGAGCCCACAATCTTGGGGTTCGCAAAGGATAGGCTAGGCTTCCTTAAAATTAGGCCCAAGAGTCATCCCCAGAGAACCTCTTTTGTTGCTTAGATGTGGCCTGTCTCTCTCAGCCCACATGACAAGCAAACTCACTGCCCTACCCCTCTCTACATGGCACATGACTCCCAGGGGTGTGAACCTTCCTGGTAACGTCCATAGAAATCCTCGAATGAGCTGGGACTCAGCATCAAGGAATTGAGAAAACCTTCTCAACCAAAAGGGGGAAGAGCGAAATGAGGCTAACTAAAGTGTCAATGGCTGGGAGATTCCTAACAGAATTGAGAGGTTATCCTGGAGGTTATTCCTATGCATTATATAGCTATCATCTTTTTAGTTATAGTATATGGAGAGACTGGAAGGAACTGCCTGAAAATGTAGAGGTGTGTTCCAGTAGCCATGTTTCTTGAAGATGATTATATAATGATACAGCTTTCGCAGTGTAACTGTGATTGTGAAAACCTTGTGTGTAACACTCCTTTTATCTACCTTATTGGCAGACAAGTAAAGCATATGGATTAAAAATCAATAAATAATTGGGGAAACAAATGTTAAAGTAAATTTAGTAGAGTGAAATGCTGGTGATCGAGGGGGAGGGGTTGGTAGTATGGTATGTACAAATTTTTTTCCTTTTCTATTTGTTTTTCTGGATTGATGCAAATGTTCTGAGAGGTGATCGTGGTGATGAATATGCAATATGTAATGATTTTGTGAGTTATTGTTTATGTATTAAGAATGGAATCATTATAGGGTAAGAATGTCCATGTTTGTATGTTGTGGTGTGTAAAAAAAATTAAAAAGTTAAAAAAAAAACAAACTACGTTTATTTGCGTCCATTCTGCTATATTTAATTCAACCTCATTGGGTAATAGTTCACCTATCTATAGCTTGTGTGTACCTCTAGGTCTTCTGCATCTACCTTGTTAGCCTCTGTGTTTACCTTTACTAGAGTCATAATAGCAAAAATCATAACAGTATCTACTCTTTCATGTCTGGTTTATTTCATTTGCATTATGTCCTCAAGGTTCTTTCAGGTTGTCATATACTTCAGGACTTTGTTTTACCTTTCTGTTCCATAATATTCCATCATTTCTCTATACCACATTTTGTTTATCCCCTCCTCTGTTGTTGGATATTTGCATTGTTCCCATCTTTTTTTAATTGTTAGCAGTGCTGCTATGAGCATTGGTGTGCAAATGTCTGTTCTTTTGTCACTGGTTTCTGTTCTTCTAGGTATATATTTAGTAGTGGTATTGCTGTGTTGTATGTTAAGTTGATACTTAGTTTTCTTAATTGCGGTAGTTTCTTCACATTAGCTATACCGTTAAACATTCCCTCCAGCAATGAATAAATGTTCTAATATCTCCATATTATCTCCAGCTTTTGTGGTTTTCTGTTTAATAGTAGCCATTCTTGTAGGTGTGAGGTGATATCTCATTGTCATCTTGATTCACATTTCCCTTATAGCTTATGAAGGTGTACATCTCTTCATTTTTTTTTTTTTTTGGTATGGTATATGGCAGGTGTCACATTTCATTCTTTTTCTATGTAAGCATCCCATTTTTGCAGCACCCTTTGTTGGAAGTTTGTTTTGTGTGCTTGTTTGTTTTTTGGGTAGTGCATGGGCTGGGAATTGAACCTGGGTCTTCTGCCTGGCAGTCGAGAATTCTACCACTGAACTACCCTTGCACCCCCTCTTCATGTGGTTTTAGTCATTTGTATTTGCTCTTTGGAAAAATGTCTATTCATATTCTTTCCACATTGTATAATTGCTGTTTGTCTTGTGTTTTTGAGTTGTATAATTTCTGTATGTGCATAGGACATCAAGCCTTTATCCAGAATGTGATTTCCAAATTTTTTCTGTTATTGAGTTGATTCCCTCTTCACCTTTCTGAAAGAATCCTTTCATGCAGAGAATCTCTGATTTTGAGGAATTCCCTTTTATGAATTTTTTGTTTTGTGGCTTCTGCTTTAGGTATGAAGTTTAAAAAGCTACTGCCTATTACTAAAGTCTTGATGACATTTCCCTTTATTTTCTTCTGGGAGCTTTATGGTGTTGTCTCTTATATTTATGTCTTTGATCCATTAATTTTTGAACAGGTTATAAAGAAGGGGTCGTTTTTAATTCTTTTGATTATTGATTTCCGTTTTTCGCATTTATTGAAGAGTATTCTGTCCAAATTCAGTGTATTTGGGGACCTTGTCACAGATCTATTGACCCTAGATTGGGTAGTCTGTTTCCGCACTCTTGATTTAGTTACATTGGTCAATGTGGTGTGATGGCTGTTTTGATCACAGTGGTTTTGTAGTAAGCTTCAAAGTAAGAAAGTGTCAATCTTCCCACTTTCTCTCTCTCTCTCTCTCTATGCTTTTAGCTATTTGAGGTCTCTTTCCTTTCCAAATAAATATGAAAACTTAGCTTTTCAAAGTCTTCAAAATAGGTTGTTGGAATTTTGATTGGTATTGCATTGAATCTGTTTTAATGACACTCGACCTTCCCATCATGAACACAAAGATTGTCTTTCTATATATTTTGATCTTCTTAAATTTCATTTAGCAATATTTTATAGTTTTCTGTGTGTAGATCCTTAACATCCCTGTTTAAGTTTATTGCCAGATACTTGATTGTTTTAGTTGCCATTTTGAATGGAATTTTTTCCTTAATTGTCTCCTCAGTTAAGTCATTACTTCTATGTAGAAACGTTACTGATTTTTGTACATGAGTCTTGTATCCTATCACTTTGCTGAATTTGTTTATTAGCTGAATTAGCTTTGTCATATATTTCTGTGAATTTTCTAAGCATAGTATCATGTCATCTGGAAATAATGAAAGTTTTACTTTTCGCTTTCCTATTTGAATACTCTTTTTAAAAGTTTTTTTTTGAATTGTGAAATATAAAATATATTAAAAAAAAACCTATGGTTTTTGAGCTACACTCCATCAAGCAAATAAAAAACAGGTTTCATAACTTGGTATGTGTTACGATTCCGCAGTTTTAGGATCCCTTATGCTGTTGTAAAATACTGGAGGCTAAAAGAAATATCAATAGAGTGATTCAGAAGTCATACTCATTTGTTAAATCCTATCTTCTGCGTTGAAACTCTTCCTTCTCCTTTGGTTCTTCTCTCACTGTTCATAGATCATTGCGCTCTGCTCTTTCTAATCATTTCACTTTGGAAAGTGGCATCAAAAATATAGAATAGGGCAGTGGAATTAGTTGATATTCTTTCAGAGGCTGTTCCCTCTGAATTTCAGGCTTATCTAGCCTAGAAGCCCTCTGCAGGTAACAGGTTTAAGGGAAGTAAATTTAGTGCATGAAACTTTTATCATGTCTCAGTTAATACCCTAGGTGTTCTTCAGGGTTAATAGATAGGATGTTGGTTGGGGTTTCTCAAATTAGGCCAATTAGCAATATTTAGCTGAAGCTTACATAAGAGTAGCCTCCAGCATAGCATCTTGACTCTGTTTGAAGACTTTTAGACACTGCTGTCTTGTTTCATTGTCTTTCTTTTTCTCCTTTTAGTCTGGAAGGTATTATCTATCCCGTGGTACCAGGGCCAGGCTTTCTTTGCCTAGTTTGACTTATGTGTATAGAGAGGCCACATGTGAGCAACCAAAGAGGTTTCCTGCAAGCAACTCTTAGGCATAATTATAAGTAGTCTTAGCTTCTCTGCTACATAGCTATGTTTTGTAAGGGCAAGCCTGAAAATCAAGGGGTTGACCTTATTTTCTGGGTGTCCCTGAGATTTTAAAGTGCACAAGGTATTTCCCAGATGTGATTGTCTCCAGGTATTACAGTAAGCTATACAGGAAGGACCAGTTTCTGGAAACCCGAAAGGACTAGTTTCCTTTCTGGTTTCTGTATGTTTGGATTGTTAAGTTGATTTAGATTGTATGTTATTGATTATTATTATGATTGTTATTGTATGTTATTGATTATATGTATGTATATAACATTTAGGTTTTAGAGACTGTAAAACCTCTCTGACTTTGGTCTCTTACAGTAGGTTGAGCTCTAGAGTATACACATTATTATCTTTTACCCTGTATTCTGATATACCTTAGTCCCAACTAGATCAGCTTCATTTTTATCTCTAATTGAAACCTGATGTCTTCTTTGGTTACTTTGTTATTGCATGTAGTGCTGCTGCCTTTCAGATCTACAGAGTTCGAACTATTAATATTATGGAATATTATGGAAATACCATCTTATACCGATGTAGCAAGTGTCTCAGAAACTAGATAAATTTACAATTTTGACCAAGTATGGCTGCTATGAGAGTATACAATCTAGGCTCCTTTTTTAAAAATACTTTTCTCACAGATCCATAGCAAAATTTTTGTTTGTTTGTTTTGGCTCATTTTGTATAACACAATGCCCCCAAGGTTCATTTACTTCGTTGCAAGTAATGTCACTATGACATTACTTTTGTAGCTGCACAGTATTCCATCATATATGTATCACAGTTCGGCTTCTCAATCTTTGTACCCTTTAGCCTCCTCCAGTTTTTCGGATAAATCTGAAATAAACAAATGATGTTTTACAATGTCCTCACTTGGTTGTACAATCAGCAGCACCCTCAGTTTTAGACAGTTTTCATTGGTCCAAAGAGACAATGAAACAGCCTCACCAAATATCAAATCTAAATGTCCACTTATCACTTGTCTCTCTCCTCCCAATTATTTACTCCTGGTATTGCTGTGGTACTGTTGTTGTGGTACTGTTGTTGTCTTGCTGTTTACTATAGGCGATAGCATGTAATATTAGTTTTTCCCCTAAACTACTCTGTTGTTGACTCTTTGTACAATCAAACCCTTGAAGTAGTTCGTGCAAGAACTTATTTGTAATTGTAGAGTTAATCGTTGGGAAATATGACTCTATACAACCCCATTCAATCCTGTTTACCTTCAAGATGGCAGTGATATTTATAACCCCACTAAGAACTACCTTCACTTGTATCCATTCATTTACATTTAAGTTCAGCCTCATTGGGTAACAGTTCACCCGTCTATGGCTCCTGTGTACCTCTAGGTCCTCTATATTCTACCTTATAAGCCTCTGAGTTTACCAGAGTCATAGTAGTGAATCACACAGTATCTGTTGTTTTGTGTCTGGTTTATTTCACTAGCGTTGTGTCCTCAAGGTTTATCTATGTTGTCATACGCTTTAGGACTTCATTTCGACTTTCTGTTCTGTAATATTCCATCATATGTATATACCACATTTTGTTTACTTGCTCATCTTTTTTAAAAAAAATATTTTTCTTGACAAATCTTCACACATCTACCGTCTATACATGGTGTAAAATCAGTGGCTCAATATCATCACATAGCTGTGTATTAATTACCATGATCATTTTTTATTTATATCACTCCAGAAAAAGATATAAAAGAAAAAAACTCATACATCCCATACCCCTTACCCCTTCCTGTCATTAAACATTAATATTTCAATCTACACAATTTATTTTACTCCTTATCCCCCCTATTATTTATATATATTTTTATCCATATATATATTTTTTCATTTTTTTTATTAATTAACGGAAAAAAAGAAATTAACCCAACATTTAGAAATCATACCATTCTACATATGCAATCAGTAATTCTTAACATCATCACATAGATGCATGATCATTGTTTCTTAGTACATTTGCATCGGTTTAGAAGAACTAGCAACACAACCGAAAAAGATATAGAATGTTAATATAGAGAAAAAAAATAAAAGTAATAATAGTAAGAACAAAACAAAACAAAACAAAACAAAAAAACCTATAGCTCGGATGCAGCTTCATTCAGTGTTTTAACATGATTACTTTACAATTAGGTATTATTGTGCTGTCCATTTTTGAGTTTTTGTATCTAGTCCTGTTGCACAGTCTGTATCCCATCAGCTCCAATTACCCATTATCTTACCCTGTTTCTAACTCCTGCTGAACCCTGTTACCAATGACATATTCCAAGTTTATTCTCGAATGTCGATTCACATCATTGGGACCATACAGTATTTGTCTTTTAGTTTTTGGCTAGACTCACTCAGAATAATGTTCTCTAGGTCCATCCATATTATTACATGCTTCATAAGTTTATCCTGTCTTAAAGCTGCATAATATTGCATCGTATGTATATACCACAGTTTGTTTAGCCATTCCTCTGTTGATGGACATTTTGGCTGTTTCCATCTCTTTGCAATTGTAAATAACGCTACTATAAACGTTGGTGTGCAAATGTCCGTTTGAGTTTTTGCCCTTAATTCCTTTGAGTAGATTCCCAGCAATGGTATTGCTGGGTCGTATGGCAATTCTATATTCAGCTTTTTGAGGAACCGCCAAACTGCCTTCCACAGTGGTTGCACCATTTGACATTCCCACCAACAGTGGATAAGTGTGCCTCTTTCACCGCATCCTCTCCAGCACTTGTCATTTTGTGTTTTGTTGATAATGGCCATTCTGGTGGGTGTGAGATGATATCTCATTGTGGTTTTGATTTGCATTTCTCTAATGGCCAGGGACATTGAGCATTTCTTCATGTGCCTTTTGGCCATTTGTATTTCCTCCTCTGAGAGGTGTCTATTCAAGTCTTTTTCCCATTTTGTAATTGGGTTGGCTGTCTTTTTGTTGTTGAGTTGAACAATCTCTTTATAAATTCTGGATACTAGACCTTTATCTGAGATGTCGTTTCCAAATATTGTTTCCCATTGTGTAGGCTGTCTTTCTACTTTCTTGATGAAGTTCTTTGATGCACAAAAGTGTTTAATTTTGAGGAGTTCCCGTTTATTTATTTCCTTCTTCAGTGCTCTTGCTTTAGTTTTAAGGTCCATAAAACTGCCTCCAATTGTAAGATTCATAAGATATCTCCCTACATTTTCCTCTAACTGTTTTATGGTCTTAGACCTAATGTTTAGATCTTTGATCCATTTTGAGTTAACTTTTGTGTAGGGTGTGAGATATGGGTCTTCTTTCATTCTTTTGCATATGGATATCCAGTTCTCTAGGCACCATTTATTGAAGAGACTGTTCTGTCCCAGGTGAGTTGGCTTGACTGCCTTATCAAAGATCAAATGTCCATAGATGAGAGGGTCTGTATCTGAGCACTCTATTCGATTCCATTGGTCTATATATCTATCTCTATGCCAATACCATGCTGTTTTGACCACTGTGGCTTCATAATATGCCTTAAAGTCAGGCAGCGAAAGACCTCCAGCTTCGTTTTTTTTCCTCAAGATGTTTTTAGCAATTCGGGGCACCCTGCCCTTCCATTTAAATTTGCTTATTGGTTTTTCTATTTCTGAAAAATAAGTTGTTGGGATTTTGATTGGTATTGCATTGAATCTGTAAATCAATTTAGGTAGGATTGACATCTTAACTATATTTTGTCTTCCAATCCATGAACACGGTATGCCCTTCCATCTATTTAGGTCTTCTGTGATTTCTTTTAGCAGTTTTTTGTAGTTTTCTTTATATAGGTTTTTTGTCTCTTTAGTTAAATTTATTCCTAGGTATTTTATTCTTTTAGTTGCAATTGTAAATGGGATTTGTTTCTTGATTTCCCCCTCCGCTTGTTCATTGCTAGTGTATAGAAATGCCACAGATTTTTGAATGTTGATCTTGTAACCTGCTACTTTGCTGTACTCATTTATTACCTCTAGTAGTTTTGTTGTGGATTTTTCTGGGTTTTCGACGTATAGTATCATATCGTCTGCAAACAGTGATAGGTTTACTTCTTCCTTTCCAATTTTGATGCCTTGTATTTCTTTTTCTTGTCTAATTGTTCTGGCTAGAACCTCCAACACAATGTTGAATAATAGTGGTGATAGTGGACATCCTTGTCTTGTTCCTGATCTTAGGGGGAAAGTTTTCAATTTTTCCCCATTGAGGATGATATTAGCTGTGGGTTTTTCATATATTCCCTCTATCATTTTAAGGAACTTCCCTTGTATTCCTATCCATTGAAGTGTTTTCAACAGGAAAGGATGTTGAATCTTGTCAAATGCCTTCTCTGCATCAATTGAGATGATCATGTGATTTTTCTGCTTTGATTTGTTGATATGGTGTATTACATTAATTGATTTTCTTATGTTGAACCATCCTTGCATACCTGGGATGAATCCTACTTGGTCATGATGTATAATTCTTTTAATGTGTTGTTGGATACGATTTACTAGAATTTTATTGGGGATTTTTGCATCTATATTCATTAGAGAGATTGGTCTGTAGTTTTCTTTTTTTGTAATATCTTTGCCTGGTTTTGGTATGAGGGTGATGTTGGCTTCAGAGAATGAATTAGGTAGTTTTCCCTCCGCTTCGATTTTTTTGAAGAATTTGAGGAGAGTTGGTACTAAATCTTTCTGGAATGTTTGATAGAATTCAGATGTGAAGCCATCTGGTCCTGGACTTTTCTTTTTAGGGAGCTTTTGAATGGCTAATTCAATCTCTTTACTTGTGATTGGTTTGTTGAGGTCATGTATGTCTTCTTGAGTCAAAGTTGGTTGTTCATGTCTTTCCAGGAACCCGTCCATTATCTCTAAATTTTTGTATTTATTAGCGTAAAGTTGTTCATAGTATCCTGTTATTACCTCCTTTATTTCTGTGAGGTCAGTAGTTATGTCTCCTCTTCCATTTCTGATCTTATTTATTTGTATCCTCTCTCTTCTTCTTTTTGTCAGTCTTGCTAACGGCCCATCAATCTTATTGATTTTCTCATAGAACCAACTTCTGGCCTTATTGATTTTCTCTATTGTTTTCATGTTTTCAATTTCATTTATTTCTGCTCTAATCTTTGTTATTTCTTTCCTTTTGCTTGCTTTGGGATTAGTTTGCTGTTCTTTCTCCAGTTCTTCCATGTGGACAGTTAATTCCTGCATTTTTACCTATTCTTTTTTTCTGAATTAGGCATTTAGGGCAATAAATTTTCCTCTTAGCACTGCCTTTGCTGCGTCCCATAAGTTTTGATATGTTGTGTTTTCATTTTCATTCGCCTCGAGGTATTTGCTAATTTCTCTTGCAATTTCTTCTTTGACCCACTCGTTGTTTAGGAGTGTGTTGTTGAGCCTCCACGTATTTGTGAATTTTCTGGCACTCCGCCTATTATTGATTTCCAACTTCATTCTTTTATGATCCGAGAAAGTGTTGTGTATGATTTCAATCTTTTTAAATTTGTTAAGACTTGCTTTGTGACCCAGCATATGGTCTATCTTTGAGAATGATCCATGAGCACTTGAGAAAAAGGTGTATCCTGCTGTTGTGGGATGTAATGTCCTATAAATGTCTGTTAAGTCTAGCTCATTTATAGTAATATTCAGATTCTCTATTTCTTTATTGATCCTCTGTCTAGATGTTCTGTCCATTGATGAGAGTGGTGAATTGAAGTCTCCAACTATTATGGTAAATGAGTCTATTTCCCTTTTCAGTGTTTGCAGTGTATTCCTCACGTATTTTGGGGCATTCTGGTTCGGTGCGTAAATATTTATGATTGTTATGTCTTCTTGTTGAATTGTTCCTTTTATTAGTAGATAGTGTCCTTCTTTGTCTCTTTTAAGTGTTTTACATTTGAAGTCTAATTTGTTGGATATTAGTATCGCCACTCCTGCTCTTTTCTGGTTGTTATTTGCATGAAATATCTTTTTCCAACCTTTCACTTTCAACCTATGTTTATCTTTGGGTCTAAGATGTGTTTCCTGTAGACAGCATATAGAAGGATCCTGTTTTTTAATCCATTCTGCCAATCTATGTCTTTTGATTGGGGAATTCAGTCCAGTAACATTTAGTGTTATTACTGTTTGGATAATATTTTCCTCTAACATTTTGCCTTTTGTATTATATATATCCTATCTGATTTTCCTTCTTTCTACACTCTTCTTCCTACCTCTCTCTTCTGTCTTTTTGTATCTGACTCTAGTGCTCCCTTTAGTATTTCTTGCAGAGCTGGTCTCTTGGTCATAAATTCTCTCAGTGACTTTTTGTCTGAGAATGTTTTAATTTCTCCCTCATTTTTGAAGGATAATTTTGCTGTATATAGGAGTCTTGGTTGACAGTTTTTCTCTTTTAGTAAGTTAAATATATCATCCCACTGTCTTCTAGCTTCCATGGTTTCTGCTGAGAAATCTACACATAGTGTTATTGGGTTTCCCTTGTATGTGATGAATTGTTTTTCTCTCGCTGCTTTCAAGATCCTCTCTTTCTCTTTGACCTCTGACATTCTAACTAGTAAGTGTCTTGGAGAACGCCTATTTGGGTCTAATCTCTTTGAGGTGCGCTGCACTTCTTAGATCTGTAATTTTAGGTCTTTCATAAGAGTTGGGAAATTTTCAGTGATAATTTCTTCCATTAGTTTTTCTCCTCCTTTTCCCTTCTCTTCTCCTTCTGGAACACCCACAACACGTATATTTGTGCGCTTCATATTGTCCTTGAGTTCCCTGATACCCTGTTCAAATTTTTCCATTCTTTTCCCGATAGTTTCTGTTTCTTTTTGGAATTCAGATGTTCCATCCTCCAAATCACTAATTCTATCTTCTGTATCTTTAAATCTATCATTGTAGGTATCCATTGTGTTTTCCATCTTTTCTACTTTATCCTTCACTTCCATAAGTTCTGTGATTTGTTTTTTCAGTTTTTCTATTTCTTCTTTATGTTCAGCCCATGTCTTCTTCATGTCCTCCCTCAATTTATCGATTTCATTTTTGAAGAGGTTTTCCATTTCTGTTCGTATATTCAGCATTAGTTGTCTCAGCTCTTGTATCTCATTTGAACTATTGGTTTGTTCCTTTGACTGGGCCATATTCTAAATCTTCTGGCGTGGACCGTTATCTTCTCCTGCTGGCGTCCGGGCATTTAGTCAGATTTCCCTGGGTGTCGGACCCAACAAGGTTGTAAGATTTTTCTGTGAAATCTCTGGGTTCTGTTTTTCTTATCCTGCCCATTAGGTGGCGCTCGTGGCACACGTTTGTCTCACGTGTTTGGAAGGGATCCCCCTGGTCACTGATCTCCATGGCCTGGGGATTTCCGATCCAGTTCTCTCCGTTGGTTCGGAGGGCCGCGCGTGGTAGGGGCGTCAGCCGCCGTGTCTTGAGGGGACCCTGTGGCTGGTCGCCGGCCACAGCGGGCCCGGGGAATTCGCCACCGGACCAGGAAGTCGCCCGCGGGGGAGGGGCGTCGGTCACCGGCCGCCTCGGCCCGTGGAATTCCCCACCAGACCAGGAAGCTGCCCGCGGGGGAGGGCCACCGTGGCTTGGGTAGCCCTCTGATCCGAGACTCATAGCCGGACCAGGGAAGCCGCCCGCAAAAGAGGGGCGCCGGCCGCCTTGGCTTGGAAAACTTGCCTCTCCGAGACTCTCAGCCGGCCCCGGAAGGAGGGAGGGAGGAGCTCCGGCCGCCGCAGCTGCTGCTGCTCGGGAAACGCACGCCGCTCGGGGATCTCACCGCAACCGAGTCTCGCAGTCAGACTAGCCAGTCCAGACTGGGGTACGCTGTGTGTCCGTTCCCTGCCGTGGTCCCGGGAGCTGTTCTGCACTGTTTCAGTTCACCTAGTAGTTGCTTTGGAGGAGGAACTAAGACGCACATACCTTACTAAGCCGCCATCTTGGCCCCCTATCCATATATTTTTTTTTACTCGTCTGTCCATACCCTGGATAAAAGGTGCATCAGACACAAAGTTTTTGCAATCATACAGTTGCATTGTAAAAGTTATATCATTATACAATAGTCTTCAAGAATCAGGGCTACTGGAACACAGCTCAACGGTTTCAGGTACTCCAGCCACTCCAATACACAGTAAAGTAAAAAAGGGGTATGTGTGTAATGCATAAGAATAACGTCCATGATAACCTCTTGACTGTGTTTGAAATCCCTCAGCCACTGAAACTTTATTTTGTCTCATTTTCCTTTTCCCCCTTTTTACCCAGTCTTCTTTTGATGGACAATTGCAGTGTTTCCATCTTTTGGCAATTGTGAAGAATGCTGCTATGAACATTGGCGTGCAAATGTCTGTTCTTGTCACTGTTTTCAGCCCTTCTGGGTATATATACCAAGTATTGGTATTGCCAGGTTACAGGGCAACTCTTATCTAGTTTTCTAAGGAACTGTCAAACTGTTTTCTATAGTGTGTGTATCATTATACGTTCTTACTGGCAGTGCATAAATGTCCCAAATTCTCCATATCTTCTCCAATATTTGTAGTTTCCTGTTTATTTAATAGCATCCATTCTTATAAGTGTGAAGTGGTAGTGGTATCTCATTATAGTTTTCATTTTCATGTCCTTTATAGGTAATAAAAATGAGTATCTCCTCATATGCTTTTCAGCCATCTATATTTGCGTTCAAAAACTATGTATTTAAATCTTCAGCCCTTTTTATAATTGGGTTATTTGTTCTTTTGTTCTTGAGTTGTATGATTTCTTTGCATATATGGGGTATCAAAAACTTTATATGATACCTAATTTGCAACATTTTTTCCACTTTAATTGGCTGCCTCGTCACCATTTTTTTTTTTTTTTTTGCATGGGCAGGAACCAGGAATCTAACCTTGGTCTCTGGCATGGCAGGCAAGAACTCTCCCTGTGGAGCCACTATGGCCTGCCGCCTCTTCACCTTTTTGACAGGGTCTTTTGAGGTACAGAAGTGTTTGATTTTGAGGTGTTCCCACTTATCTATTTTTTCTTTTGTTGCTTGTGTTTTGGGTGTAAGCATAAGCACAACCTATTATTAGATCTTGAAGATGTTTTGCTATCTTTTCTTCTACTCGTTTTATGGTACTGGTTTATGTATATATTTTTGTATGGTACTGGTTTATGTATATATTTTTGGATCTACTCCGAGTTAATTTTTATATAGAGTTTCAGGTTTATTAGGGTTCTTTAGAAAACAGAACTACCAGGAGATATCTGTAATATGCGATTTATAAAGGTATCTCACTCAACCATGGGAATGGAAGAATCCAAACTCTGTAGGATGTGCTGTGAAGCTGGCGGCGCTGATGAAGGGTCTAGATGAACTCCATAGGGGAGGCTCTCTGGCTAAAGAAGCAGTGAAAAAGTCTCTTCTTCCTTAAAAGCTTTCAACTGATTGGATCATCTCATTGATGGGAGGCGCGCCTTAGTTGATTGCAGATGTAATCAGCCAGATATGCAGTCAACTGACTGATAATTTTATATACTAGCCTTCAGGTTTATCAACCAACCTGCTACAAAATATTTTTGCAGGAATAGTCAGGCCAGTGCTTGCCTGACCAGACAACTGGGTCGTCATCACTTGGTCAAGTTGACATCAGAACCTAACCATCACATAACATATGAGTCCTCTTTCATTCTCTTGGCTATTTATATACAGTTCTCCCATGCCTATTTATTGGAAAACTATTTTGTCCCAGTACGGTGGATTTGGGGACTTTGTTGAACATCAGTTGACCATAGATTTGGTGTTCTGTTTCTGCACTCTTGATTTGATTCCACTGGTCAGTACTTCTATCTTTGTGCCAGCACCATACTTTTTTGACCACTGTGGCTATATAATAAGCTTTAAAATCTGAAGTGTTAATCTTTCACTTCATTCTTCTTTTTTAGGATATTTTTAGCTGTTCAATCTCTTTCTCTTGTAAATGAATCTAAGTTGCTTTAGCTTTTCCAAGTCTTCAAAGTAGGTTGTTGGAATTTTGAGTGGTGTTGCATTGTATCTAGATTGAATGCAATCTAGATTGAATGCAATCTAGATTGAATTGAATTGAATCTAGAGCAGTTTTGGTAGAATTGACATCTTAACTCCATTTAGCCTCCTTGTCCATGAGCAGGAAATGTCTTTCCTCTTATTTAGATCTTCTTTATTTCTTTTAGCAGTTTTTTTAGTTCTCTGTATATAGGTCCTTTGCATTCCTAGTTTTGTTTATTCCTAAATATTTGAATATTTTAGTTGCTATTTTGAATTTTTTCCTTAATTGTCTCCTCAGTTATGTCATTGCTTGTGTGTGGAAATACTACTGATTTCTATACATTAATCTTTTTATCCTGTCTCTTTGCTGAATTTATTAGTTCAGGTAGATTTGTCATAGATTTCTTAGGATTTTCCAAGTATAGGATCATATCAGCTGTAAGTAATGAAAATTTCACTTCTTCCTTTATTATTTGGATGCCTTTTGTTTCTTTCTCCTTCCCGAATGCTCTAAGTAGGGCTTCTAGTAGAGTGTTGAATAATAATGGTGATGGTAGGCCTCCTTGTCTCATTCCTGATCTTAGGGATAATGTTATCAACCTCTCACCATTAAGTATGATACTGGCTACTTTTTTTTCATATATGCCCTTCATGATTTTGAGAAAGTTGCCTTCGATTCCTATCATTTGAAGCATTTATCAGAAAAGTGATGAATTTTGTTGTGTGCTTTTTCAGCATCAATCGATATGATCATATGATTTTTCATTTTCGATTTGTTAATGTGTTTTATTTCATCGATGAATTTTCTTATGTTGAATCACCCTTGTGTTCCTGTTATATACCCTACTTGGTTGTGATGTATGATTCTTTTAATGTGTTGTTGTATTCCATTTGCTATTATTTTATTGAGAATTTTGCATGTGTGTTCATTGGGATGTTTGGACTGTAGTTTTCCTTTCTTGAGGTGTCTTTATCCAGTTTTGGTATTAGAGTGATATTAGTTTCGTAAAATGAGTGTTACCTAGTGTCATGGTCAGGTTTACGTGTCAACTTGGCCAGGGCAAATGCTGGCCTGTCTGTTGCGATGAGGGCATATCATAGATTTAACTCATGATTACGTCAGCTGCATCCACAGCTGATTCTGTTTGTAATCAGCCAAGGGAAGTGTCTTTGCAATGAGTGATGCTTAATCTAATCACTGGAAGCCTTTTAAGGAGGATTCAGAATAGACAATCTGTCTTCCTGCTTCGGCTTGTGAGCCTCTCCTGTGGAGTTCTGTCCACACCCTTCATCAGAGTTGTCAGCTTCACAGCCTGCCCTGCGGATTTTGGACTCTACTTTCCCACAGATATGTGAGACACTTTTATAAATTTTGTATCTACAGATATTTCCTGTGATTCTGTTTCTCTAGAGAACCCTAGCTAATACAGGTAGCATTCCTTCTTTCTTAATTTTTTGGCAGTGTTTGAGCAGCATCGTTGTTAGGTCTTTTAGAATGTTTGATAAACATGAAGATATGTGGTCCTGGGCTCTATATTTAGTTGTTGAGACATTTTGAATTAAGTTTTGTATATGCTTGTGATTTTAATTTCATTTTTGTGGACAGTGTGGGTTTTTAGGTGTATACAATGAAATATACTCTAGGTAGTTTTGCTTGATATACTTCGATTATTGCTCTCCTTTTTCTACCACCAGCATTGTTTCTCTTGGTCTGTCCTGCTTTGTCCTACAGGATGATGACATCCATGGAGTATATCACATGAGCTTCCTTGCTCTCTGCCTTTGTTGTGTGTTGGAGGTCATCAATAGGAGAAATTTATAATTACACCAATGAAGTTGCTAATAGTATCTGGAATGGGAAATAGAGGAGCACTTTACTTTCTGAGGGAAAGGAGAACAGTTTGAGGTTTTGAGTTTGAAAGGCAAAGACAACTATGAGGAGAATTTTGCTTTTGCACATAGAGCATTTAAGATCCTTTAGAACTGTGGCTGTTTTTCCTTGAAGTTGATGTTATGAAAGGAATTACAGAATATATATATTAAAGTATTTTATGTTAAGTTTGATATGTAAATCCTTTGAGGGCAGCTTACTTACCCAGTGCCATTTTTTACTTAACTGGAAAATATTGCATTAATAAAGTGAATTTTGAATTTTCTAAAAGCCTACTATCTTAGTTTTTGTCTTTTTTTTTTTTTTCCCACTGATGATGTGGGGTTCTTATTTAAAACAAAGTGTGTTTTTAAAAATCACCTCAGAGGGCGAGCCACGGTGACTCAGCAGGCAGAGTTCTCGCCTGCCATGCCAGATACCCAGGTTCAATTCCTGGTGCCTGCCCATGCCAAAAAAAAAAAAAGAAAAAAAAAAATCACCTCAGAGTTGAAGTATACATCTTAGAAATACTAATAAATATTTGTTACCTCAGACTTTAAAATAAAAAATAAATAAATATATAAATTTATATATATTTATAAACATACTTACAGTATATGTTTCTGCTCTGGTTTTATGTAGCTGCCTTTTAAGATAATTTTAACCCAATTGGGAGTTCTTTAAGCAGGAAAACTATTAGGAGAAGTCATTTGAAGAATATAGTAATTCTTTAATCATTTTAAAAGAATAGATTTCTTTTAGAACTAAACAACCCACTTTTTTCAATATCGAATCCCTTATGTATACTAAGCAAAAATAAATATCCATTTAAATCATTGTGGAGAGAGTTATCTTAAAAAAAAAAGAGTATACATTGCTGAATTTTTAGTAGATTTAGGACTTAATGTATGTATTCGTTCTTTTGGAAATAAAGGTAAAATGGACCAGAATCAAATGTGATATTAAATGATTCTCAAGATTTTCTAGTTCACATTTAGTAATATTGAACTCTTTACTTGTACACTTTAAGTTGTGGTGACCTGATGCTGTGCAGGGACACTTATTGGATCCCTTCATTCAGTTCCCTCTAATTATCCCAACTTCCTGGGGAGCTTGCTTAGAATTGGTTATGAGTGTTTGTTGTTAGAATATTGGGCTACCCTGACTACATGTAACAAAGCTATTTTTATATAAGATTTATGTGTTGATGAACAGAATAGAGTTAAAGTTGTTTGTGCTTTTTTTTTTTTTTACTGAATCAAAGAGGTAGGGGATATTATTGAAATTATTTTGTTAGAAAATAGATTATGTTTGTAATCAATGAAATCATGGTTAATAACATAGTTTCCAAAACATAGTTTCCAAGCTTATGTTTTACATTTGTTTTTTTAGTGCATATTCAAATGGTGATCTGACTATATAAATGATATGTGAAGCAATCAGAATTGCAATTTTATGTATATTTTTGGGTGATTGCAATTATTGTTGCTGGGAACATCTGTTAATGCATAGTTTTATGTCTTTAGGTTCATGTGAAAATGGCGGATGAGGCAGTCTGTGTTGGCCCAGCTCCCACCAGTAAAAGCTACCTCAACGTGGATGCCATCATGGAAGCCATTAAGAAAACCAGGGCCCAAGCTGTGAGTCCAAATGAATCTATCTGCTGCAGCTGTTTCATATGTAGTGTACATAAAGCCAGAGTTTGTATTTTAAAAAAATTAAAAAGAATGATTTAAAATGCTGTTGCAGTTAGTTTGTCACGTGAGTTCAATGTGGCTGAATTCACTACTGGAAATCAAAGCTTTGTAGCATCTGGCAGTGTTGGTTGCTGATCCTGCAGGTGGCTGCTGGATTCAGTTTTCACCACAGGGAGTAGTTTTAGTTCATTTCCAAACTTGCTAGAAAAAAAAGAAATCACAATTTGTTTTGTGTATTGACCGTTTCAGGGTAATAAGAGTTTTTTTTTTTTTTTTTTTAAATTCATCATTATAAAATGGATCTAAAAGACATTGCTTTAAATTCCACTTTAATCATTTAAAAATTATGCACACTTAATTATACTTCCATGAATAAAAATGGTACATTCAGTAATGATTTTTTTTGATAATGTCAGTAGAGAATGCATATTAGCTTAGGTGGATAAATACATTATTACTTCCCTCAATTCTGTTTAGATGGAATAGAATCCAAGAAAAATACTGGTTTCTGATGTCAGTGAAATATATACATATATTTAGATTTAGTGATTTTATTTTTTATTTTTATTTTAATATTACTAATTATATATAATGTTAACAACTATGCATAGTTATCTCTAAAATTGAATAGAAGCAGCCAGTACCAGCAATTAGCCTGGAATGCTTCAAGTAGTGTGCCCATATTATAGATATTTACAGTTTATTAGCACAGTTAAGAAGGTAAAACTCTTTAACTGTGGCTTGTCAGAATACAGTCTTTACTTGAGTATTTATTTAAAATGAAAGTGGTGCGATGAAACTTTTTATAATGCAGTAATTAGCAAGCATTCTTTTCCATTTTAAAACTCAATTCAGCATTAAAATGTCTCTATATAGCTATTTCTAGAATGGCTTGTTCAGAAATTTGCTCTTTGCTGAATTATTTTAATGGAAATGTATTTTACATTGACTGATCCTAGAGCACCTAAATTTAGGTCTGGCCATTGTGGTAGTCAAAAATCATTTCCTTTGAACAAGATGGTAGAATTTAGATTGTTGCTGTGTGGCTTGTGAGAGGATAGTGTAAAGTAAGTTCGTGGTGAGGAGGGAAAGAAAGATAGTAGAAGAAAAAAGGACAAAGTATAAAGTAGTAGTAAAACAAAACTTCCTTTTTTAGGTAAGTCAGTTTGACAGAAGCTGCTCATTGGGTTGTGACTGAGTATGATTAATACCATTAGAAGTAAGTTGTGTTGGTTGGTTTGGTAGCCAGGGTTTTGGAAAGAAGAAGTTCCTGGCATTGGAAAGGAAGGGCAATATCGAGTTTTTCATTCACCTTGCAAAAGTTTTCCTTTAATATATTCTTTGACCCATGAACTATTATAAAATTCTCCAAATTTGTGTCTGAAGTTAATCTCAGAAAGAATGTGCAAGGGATATCAGGATATGGTCCAGGTATGGTCGGGACAAAGGCAGTAGATAGAAAATGGTTATAATAGTTTCTTAGAATTCAGTTCTGTACCCAAGAAATGTGAATTAGAGATGAATCAGTATGAAGCAGAAGTAATCTTATTCATGGAACCTTGAACAATGAACAACATTAATGCATTCTACATTTTGGTTATAAAGTTTTTACAATATGATAAAATTGAAATGTGTTATTTTCATTTCTAAGGTACATCCAGGTTATGGATTCCTTTCAGAAAACAAAGAGTTTGCCAAATGTTTGGTAAGTTTGTAGTTAACCAGAAATTGTTAACATGTATTTCAAAAAGCAGTGTTATGTCATGGCTTTTGTAATTGTGGGTGGTGATGATTGCATATATTTTTTTAACTCAACACTTCTTTAAAAGTAATTTGTGAAAAATGGAGATTTTATTCTGTAACCTAAGTCTTGATTTGAAGAGTAATTTTTAAAATGCAAAAGTTAAAATCACCATTTTACCTGATGAATGACACCTAAATTATATATAAATTGCATGGACTTTGAATTTTACAACTTAAAACTTTAGATTTTTAACTGTACAAGTACATGCATTTATTCTGTCGTTTTCAAAAAATGCATTTTTGATATCTATGTTCAAGGCATTTGAGAAGGGATATAAAAATGAATCAGATGTGGGTCCTGCTCACAAGGAGCTCACAGTCATGTTGTGGAAAATAAGCCAAGTATACAAATGAGTTCAATTCAGGAAGAAAATATGAGATCAAAGTGTTCTGTAAAGTAAGATAAAGATTATCCCTAGTTGGGGTTTCATTTCACATTAGAGAAAAAAGTAGAATGTATGACCACCTTTCTCACAAATTTTCTTATCTCATCTCCTTTGTTTCCCTTTATCAGTACTATGCCTTAGCCTAGCAAGTCCAAATGCTGTTCCCAAATATGGCTGCCTCTTTCCTGTTCCTTTATTTTAATCACTTTCCTTTTCTCAGTGGAGCATACCTGTCCCCTACTCTTTTTCTACATTTTGAACTACTCTGTCTTTAAAGGGAAAGTTCATATGTTACCTCTATCTGCATAGTTTTCCATAGCCCTCTGGTGACTATTCATCTGTCTTCTAACTTTGCCGTAGAAGTCAGTTAAAATTAAAAAAAAAAAATTAATTTGTTATATCACTTACCATACGATGTTGAAATTGTTCCTGAATTTTAATCCCCCTTGAGACAAGTAATCTGATCTTATTTTTTATTACCTATCTTTCTTAGTCTATTCTGATTTCTACAGAGTAAGTTTAATGAATGTTTATGGAAGGATTAAATAAATATTATTAGATTAAGAATTTTTAAAACATTCATCCTTCAGGAAAATTTTCCTTCTATCAAAATAAACTGGTTTATAACAAGAAAGTAGTTTTTGCTGTATGTTATTTGCTATGAAAATAGGTGGCAGCAAGTGATAACTAATTACACCAACTCTCCCTTTTTTGTGCATTATGGCAAGATACTTATTTGGGATATAATTTCCCTAATGTTAAAATCTTTTTACATTGATGCCATTTAAGATATTCCTTTTAGAATATCTGATTAGAGTTGACAAGAGCTATAAAAATAGCACAGTGAAATGAAATTGCATATGGATTTTGTCATACCATATAAACATTGTTGATGTGATTAGTGTGCACTATTGAAATTTAATAGTTATTTCCCTAAGCAGTAGAAATGGTAGTCTGATGATTTGCAGCATGGTGGAGTGTATTAGTTGGTGGCAGCTTTTGGCAAAGACAACTAGTAGAAGCCTTAAAATTTTTTTTTTACTTCGATATTGTGGAGTTTTCTTTATTATATCACAATATCTTATGTTTTAAATTTAATCAAATATGTAGTTTTATCCATTAATGTCTGGTTCTGTTTATTTTATTGCTATACAGATACTAGTGCAATTTTTTTGGTTTACAATTAGAAACTCTGTACTTTATCTTATTGTTTTAGTTAATGCCAATTTAGAAAGGATTTATTTATTATTATGAATATTTGCTGTATAATTGCCTTAGGAAGTAAATAATTAGCCAAATTCTGCTAAATGTAAAACTATACTAAACTCTGCAAGTTTGCTTTATGAAACTAGTAATTCTTTACGCTTAGTTAAGTGAAATCAGCTTACACACAATCCTAGTATGCATGATTTGAATGAAAGCATGTCTTTTGTTTGCTTTTCTTTAAATAATTAATGGAAAAACACAAAACTACAAATAACCCCATAAATAATAGCAGCTTTTATTGATTTTAATCTGCTGATCAAACATATTTTATTTCCAAACTATTTTCCATTCTATATGTCTCCTCTGGACTCCTTTTATTTCCAACAGTAAAAGAATAGTAATAGGAAAGGGAGAAGACAATTAGGATTAAGTAAAGAAATTCTATCAGATTTTATAAAAGAGCTTTGAAAAGTTAAACTAACCTGCTTCTGAAAAATGGGGTACTGGTTTAAAGAGATTTTTATAGTCTTTTTAGTTATCCTTCTGGTGTTTATATATTAGCATAAACTGACATAAGTTACAATAATAGCTCTATGAGAAATTTGTTAGATTTAATAATTTGCATTTCACATTTTATGTATTTAAAAGAAATATTTATTATATATTAAATATGCATAAAATATTTATGTATGTATGTAAACAGCCTCAATATATACATATTATTGAGATTATTTTTGTGTTCAATAGATTATGAGCATGTTCATGTTCCAAATTTTAAGCCTGTCAGAAAGGAAAGGCCATGATTTTCTTAGTTAAATAGAATGGTAACTGCTTTGTCAGGGATTAATAGGTGTTTTCTAATAATAATAATTTCAATTACTGTAGCATACAATTACCTACTAATATTCAGCAATATGTGCGCTCTTTGTTATTGGCCTGTTGGTTTTTGAGATACCAAAGGAGCCTGGGTTCATTAAAAACTCATGGTTCAGGCAGGCCACGGTGGCTCAGTAGGCAAGAATGCTTGCCTGCCATGCCAGAGGACCTGGGTTCGATTCCCGGTGCCTCCCCATGTGAAAACAAAACAAAACAAAACTCATAAGTTGAGTTCTGTCCAGGTTAGCATTGATGTGCTAGCCTTTATATGCTTAACATTGATGTCATATAAAGGAATTGTGGCAAGCAGTTGAAGTTTGGTGACTGTGTTCTTTCATCTCCTGTGGTTGGATACTTCTAGCCGCATAAGGGATGCAACTATTATGAGAATAAAAAGAGGTAATTTTTTGTCCATTAGATTAGTGAAAAGAATTTAAATATGTATAACATACGGTATAAGCAAGAATACCGGGAAATAGTGTTGTTCTTGAGAAATAAGTTGTTTCAGCTTTTTTTTTTTTGCCATAAATTTGCTAATGTCTATCAATTTAAAATGTGCACATATTCTTTGATTCAGCCACTCCTTTTAAGACTCTCACTTTCAAATATTTAATTAAAAAATGTTCTTCAGTGGGTTGTTTGTAAGTAGCAGAGTTTGGAAATAGCTCAATTTTTTTTCATCTGTAAAATGACAATGACATCTGAACTGTAGAGTGTTGTAAGGATTAAAAATAACATTTATATAAAGAACCTTGCATGAAGTCTGGCATTGCTGGGCAAATCATTAATCATTCTAGGTGTTAATATTAATTTAGTAGATAGGGAGAGCTATTGAAGAGTTTTAGGACAATGAAAATTTTAAGTTGGCATTTTTGTGAATTAATCTGATAGTTTTCATTTGTATTCTGGGAGTTTGTATGCATTTTTTTCTGCTTGAGATGAATAATTTGGCATTTTAATACTTATACTTGCATATGCATGACACTGTGTTTTACAAAGCACTATGTGATCTCATTTAATTCATGCAACCATTGAAACTGAATATCGGTAGTCCTGTTTAACAAAGAAGAAAATTGAGCTCAGGTATAGTGAATTGTCAGAAAATCACACTACACTAGTATGTCACATAATCAGGACATTACTTATGTCTGCTGGCTATAAGTACAGAGCCCTTAAAAAAACAACTGTACCTTAGCGGCCTCCATTGGAAAAGGTGAGAACATCCAAATAGCCTAACAGTTAAGAACAAATAAGTATAATGGACATAGTCAAAAGTTACTGAAATCTTTTTGCTCCTTTAATATATATATTTTCTCTTTATTAGAGAAGTTGTGTGTTTATAGAACAATCGGGCATAATAATACAGGTTTCTCATTTATACCATTCTATTATTAACACCTTGCGTTGATGTGGAACATTTGTTATAATTGATGAAAGCACATTTCTATAATTGTACTGTTAACTACGGTCCTTAGTTTAACTTAAGGTTCACTGTTGGTGTATTGTAATTCCACGGATTTTTTTCTTTTAAATTATTATTTAAAACCTAACACCTCACCTTTTAACCACATTCAGATACATATATTTCAGAGCCGTTAATTATGTTCACAGTGTTGTGTTACCATCACCAGCATCCATTACCAAAACAGTCCCATTCTTTCAAATTGGATCCTTGTACATTTTAAGCCTAAACTTCCCATTCCCTATCCTTATATCCTGTTCCCTGGTAACCTATATTCTAGATTCTGACTCAATGAGTTTACTTATTCAAATTATTTCAAATCATTGAGATTATACAATATTTGTCCTTTTGTGCCTGTCTTTTTAATTTCACTTAACATGATGTCCCTTCTTTATTAGTATAGGTGGCATATGATCAGCTTGTAGGAAAATGATGTGTAGAGAAACAAGAAGAAAAGTATCTCGCTAGGGCAGTGGTCCTCAGCTTTGAGGTTGCAACCTATGGTATATTGTTAGTTGTGAAGTGTAATATAAGTACTTTGTAACTAATACTGAAAATTTTCAAATAAGCAAGTTTGCCAATGATTTATTTAACATTTTTTTGTTCTTAAATAGTTGAGTGAGTTTAAAATGATCCATATGGTACTCCATTTTTTTAAATATTTCCTATGATTTTTGAGTCTGTGTATCTGCTAGAGTTTTGTCATAGTTTTGTTCTGTAGCATTCTCTTATTTACTGAAGGAGGATTTAATTTGTTTATAAGAAGTGGTACAGAACTTTTCTTTGCTGCCCCCAGCCTAGGATCTAAAAATTATGTATAGAATAAATATTTACAGTTACATTTGCAGTAATTTCTCATTAAATCTTCATTACAGCCTGTGATATATCATTATTACTGTTTTATAAAAGAACAGTCTCAGAAAGATTAAATAAATGCCTTGCGTAATTTCATGTACCTAGTAAATGAGAGTATGGATTCCAAAAAAAGGCCCCATACCATAAATCCCATGCCTGTTATCTGTTCCAAACTTCCTCTATGATGAATTGGAACTAGACTGGGTTGTTAGATGTTTTTGTTTTGATTGACAGCTTTGGCTGGCATCTAGTTTTGTTGTTGTTGGAAGCTATTCTCCTGCCTGTATTTCCCCCATTGGTGTACCACTGTTAAACATAATTATTTCTTTTGTTGTTCTTATGTCATAATCTTGGACACCAGTAAAGGTAACTGCCTTCATTGTGTTTTTCTTAAATTTACTGACTTTAAGTACCTGAATGGTTTGGTAGTGCTACAGAGCAGTAGTCTTACCTCTCCTTCGTTTTCCTACGTTTGATCCTCAAGTCTCATCACATTTAGAGGAGAAAGTTTCCTTTGGACAATAATTTTCCTATATATTTCTAGTTGTGAATTTCTCATATGTGATGTTCAAAAGAAGTTATAAGAACTAATGAAAATTTCATTAAACCGTCATGACAGTATCTTTAGAGATGTTTGAGAATCTATTTCTTTTTCTTGAACATTGATTTAGAGTTCAACTTTTAGAATATTTGTTGAAGATTTTTTTTTTTTTTTTTTTTTGATATGGGCAGGCTCTGGGAATCAAACCCCAGTCTCCTGCATGACAGGTGAGAATTCTGCCACTGAGGCACCATTGCACTGCCCTTGTTGAAGATTTTGATGATGGTATACAGTACTAAATGCCCCAAAGTGACCAACAGAAAAGGCAGAGTCTTCCTTTACTTGTGGGGAGTCTTATAAAGTTGTAGATTAGTCAAATACTGTTAGAGCTGTGAACGTCTTAGCTAATTTCAACAGGAAGGTTAAAAGTCTAAGATGTGATGAGGCTGTGATTTTCTTCCCACTGCTTGAAGTTAAGTCAGTTTGAATTTTATATGCTAGTTTTCCTTCTTCTCTCTCTTCTTACCACCCTCTTGCAATTATTAGCTGTCTGAAGTAAGAAAGTTAAAATTCTTGCTCTGTCACTCACTCAGTATCTGCATGAGCTTGAACAGGTTGCTTAATGTTTGACAGCAAAGACTGTGTTTTTTGCTTTCTGTTTGTATATATATATTTCTCCATCTGTGTCGTTATATTGAAAATTTGTCTCTTACAGCAAGCATATACTTGTATGCTGGCTTGAAAGGATTCTATACCCTAGAAAAGCCATGGTTTAATCCTGATATATCTCATGGAGGCAGCCATTTCTTTTAATCCCTATTCAGTACTGTAGGTTGGAAACTTGATTAGACTATCTGGGAGATGTGACTCACCCAATGTGGGTATTAGCCTTTGATTAGGGGATTTTTGATTCCACCATTCTAGGTAGGTCTTGATTAGTTTACTGGAATCCTTTAAAAGAGAAATCATTTTGGAAAGAGCAAGAGAGCCATGGAAGAGCCACTAGAACCACGAGAGTCCACGCATCCAGAAACCTTTGGTGTTGAAGAAGCTCCCTGGGGGAGCTTCATGAAACAGGAAGCCTGGAGAGAAAGCTAGCAGACATCACCATCTTTGCCATCTTGTGTTAAACTTATGAAATAATTTAGAAACAAAACTATTTATGTCCTACATGGCACATAGGGCATGTTTCAACCATAAGATGAATTCCTTTTAATTTTTTCTTAATCTAATTAAATTAAATAAATTTCTTTATTTAAGAATTACTTTCTTCTTGTCATTGAGTAGAAGATTCAAATTAGGTATCTGTTGGACATTTTTCCGTATCTTCTTCTATATATGTAGGTTGAAAGAAGAAAATATATTTTTTCACCCAGTGGTATTTTTTGTTTTAGACAATATATGTAGATTTTGATTGTTACTCAAAGTATACACAAGTAGAAGGTTGAAATTATGTGTTTTAATTCTTTTGCATCACTCAAGCTTTCAGTGTGTGGAAACTATTTTTTAGTTGAGAGTAATTGATGAATTAAAATTTGGAATTCTAGAAATAAATGTCAAAGTAATTTTGAGAAGCCTGCATTAGTTTTATGTTGTAATGCTCTTTTAAATTTTTAGATAACCAGTAAACTTAGAATTCAGTAGAAAAGGTACGTGTGTGTGAAGGTAATAACTTATTTGAGGATTTTTTTTTGAATTAAATGAAAGAGCATTTATCACTGTTAGTAGTTGTTCTAGTTTGCTAGCTGCCGGAATACCACACACCAGAGATGATTGGTTTTTATTAAAAGGGGATTTATTTTGTTAGTTCTTCAGAGCAAAGGCAACTAACTTTCATCTGAAGTTCTTTCTTACCTGGGAAGGCCCAGGGTAATCTCTGCTGGCCTTCCCTCCAGGCCTCTGGGTTCCAGCAACTTTTCCCGAGGTGATTCTTTTCTGCGTCTTCAAAGGCCTAAAGGCCTGGGCTGAGCTGTGAGTGCTGAGATGAGGTATGTCAAGCTGCTTGGACTGTGCTATGTTGCACTCTCTCATTTAAGCACCAGCCAATTAAGTCAAACGTCGTTCATTGCATGCAGCAGACTTGCCTCCTAGCCGACTTTAGATGTAATTAGCAACAGATGAGGTTCACGTGCTATTGGCTCATGTCTGCAGCAACAAAACTAGGTGCCTTCACCTGGCCAAGTTGACAACTGAATCTAAGTGCCACAGTAATTCATTATTCTTATTGCCTCGAAATATATTGTAAAATTAAAATTTTAAGTGCTTGCTTTCTAAAATCGCACAAAGAGATAGAAATAATATGATGATTGCTGGAGCTGTTTTCTTTGGAGGGGTGGGGTGGGGGGACCTTATCTAGGGATATTGTTTGAATTCCTGAGGTGCCATTTTGAAGCACTGTATGTGATGTGCTGATTTGCTAAGTGAAGAGTATTCTTTTTTTTGCATTTGTCCACACTTTGAAAAAATGCTCTGGTGAGAGGACATGTGCCCACCTTGTGTGTATGCACATATATGTGCTTTCTTGGCTTTTTATTCAGTCCTTCATATGCTAGTTATTGGATACAGTAGAGGAAACAGGAATATATCACAAGTTAAGGATAAATTTGTATTTCTTATTCACTGTATTTTTTTGATATGGAAGTAGCAGCCATTAGATATGCTGTTACTAAGTAGAATGCTATAACATAAAATATTTTGAATTTATCAACAGTTATGTATTTATTTGTTATATGTACAAATGATAGTATATTTCATTAGTATAGAACTGTTTGGCATTCTTAATATTTTATAATGGCATATTTAGAAGGCTAATTTGGTTACTTCTGAGATACAAATTTAATGTCAGTTTTAAAGTAATTGAAGCTGGGTGATGTGTTCATGAGGACTGATTATATTATTCTGTCTTTTGAATGTGTTTGAAATTTCCCATTAAAAATTGTATATAAGGAAATGCTTTAAGTCGAGGAGAAGGATGCTCTTATATATTGTTCTGGGATGCCTGTGATCAATATAGTATATATAGGATTCAGTGCTAACTTGATTGTCTTGGAGAATAATAAACTTGTAGACATTAAAGCTCCTTTTCATGTCCAGTATCAGGGTGTTTCAGCCATTGTCTTTGAAATGTTCCCGTTATTAAGGACGTCTGTGTTTGCTCATCTTCATCCCTTGTATTGATTGTTCCATGAGTGAGAGAAAGATTAATGTTTGTATTGCTTTTAAGAACTCCCACATATGTGTGGGGAACCTAGTCAAGCCTTAGTTCTATAGTTTACTTTTCCTAAAATTTATTCATGCCTTGAGTTTTCTGGGAAAATTATCTTAGTACCTAAATATGCATATGTGTATAAAACTCTTAAGAATTCTTGTTTTGGTTGAGTTTGTTAAAATCTATCTACAAAATGTGAAAATACCTGCAGCATAGTATACTTTACTATTTGCTTAAAAGAAATGTTATTTTATATCTTAAACTTTCATTCTTATATTTTTCACATGGAAGTTAATTTGTTCATTCAGTGTGAGCAACTTTTCTAAAAATTTGCTCTTAAAAGGTATTTACATGAATGTTTAGTAATTTATGCAGTGTAAAATTCCACTATTTGAAATAGTACAAGCCTGTGAATACAAAGTGTTCAATAAATACTTTAAAATATGTAAATTATAAAATGTATAAAATATATAACAAATATTTCATAATGTTGAGATCTATGTGGTAGAGCTAGAGATGGTTTTAAATCTCATCTTTGCTCATGAATTGTTACAGGTTGGGTAATTCATTCATTCTTTCTATCACAAGGCTGTTTCTTTACTTAAAAAAATGGTAATAGTGATGTTTCTCTTGAAATATTACTGTGAAGAGAAATAGAGTTAGTATGACTGTACCTAGCAAATGGTATGTGAGTAATGCGTGGCAGTTACACATCATTTGCTCACTTACAGGGTGTAAACTGCGTGCCACCTCCCACCTCAAAATGTTAAAATATTACCTTGTATCTATCTCATGTGTATTAGAGCAGGAAGACCTAGCTCTGACCACTTAAAATAATGAGTTGGTGTGATGCCAAAGTGGAACCTTGCATTATCTGTATCATCTCAATGGATGTCCTACATAGCATGCATAACCTAAACCGTATTTGTGCTTATAATATATAGTATATTTAAATAAATGACTCATCCTTATGAAACCATTTTAAAGTGTTTTTGAATATATTTTTAGTAAATTATACTTAACATTCCTCTCCCCTCTACCCCTCCACCAAATATCCTTGTAAAATTGGGAACCTTTATCTCTGTCTGTCTGTCATCTTAAATTCAGGCAAATGCAGTGTCTGTGCCAGTTATATACCCCAGCTAGTATATACCCCAGAAAAGCCATGTCCTTTAATCCTCATTCAGTATTGCTGGGTAAAATCTTTTTGGTTGTTTCCAAACAACCAAAACCCAGTTGTGGGTGGTCATAGACTATATAGATGGTCATTTTGATTAGATGGTTTCCATGAAGATGTAGCTCTACCATTCAAAGTGGGGTTGCTTAAAGGAGTCCTTTAAGAGAAAACCATTTTTATTTATTTATTTATTTTTTTGGTCTTTTTTTGTCTGTCTTTTTTTTTTACTATTATTATTTTTATTTTTTTCTCTATATTAACATTCTATATCTTTTTCTGTTGTTTTGCTAGTTCTTTTCCTAAATCGATGCAAATGTACTAAGAAATGATGATCATGCATCTATGTGATGATGTTAAGAATTACTGATTGCATATGTAGAATGGAATGATTTCTAAATGTTGTGTTAATTTCTTTTTATTCTTTAATTAATAAAAAAAACAAAATAAACAAAATAAAAAAAAAAAGAGAAAACCATTTTGGAAAAAGCTTTAGAGCCACTAGAACCAACAGAGCCAACAGAACAGACAGAGCCCTGGGGAAGCTATTGAAGAAGCCTGGAGAGAAAGTTAGCAGATGTTGCCATGTGTCTTTCCAGTTGAGAGAGAAATCCCGAGCATCACGACCTTCTTGAACCAAGGTATCTTTTCCTGGATGCCTTAATTTGAACATTTTCATGGCCTTAGAAGTATAAACTTGCAACTTAATAAATACTCCTTTTCAAAAGCTGTTTCTGGTATATCCCATCTGCAAACTAAAACTCTATCTTTCCATGTCCTCTGTGCCGGGGGCAAATGTGATGTTATTAATAATAATAGACACCAAATTAAATCACATAAATTATGTGGTTTATTTCTAAGGCTGCTTAAGCAAACCATGAAATGGTTCAGCTTAAACAAAGGGAATTTATTAGCTCAATTTAATAGCTCAAGTAACAGGATTATGTTCCATCCTGATTGAGGTGGGTCACACCATAACTGAAGTAACCTCATCTAAAGGTCCTACTTACAATGGATTTACACCCACGGGAATGGATTAGATTTAAGAATACATTTTTCTGAGGTACATACTGCTTCAAATCACCACATTATGCTATCTAAAAACCTTAATTTTTTCCACGTCATTTTGTTTTATCACATCGCGACTCAAGCATAAAAAGGGTTAGTAAAGAAATACCCTTCTCTTGTATATCAGCTAGTTTTTAGACACAGGAAGAGTTTACAAGGAAGTTCTTCCCTGTCTGATATCAGTTACCAAAAAAAAAAAAACAACAACAACAGTTGTTAAGAGTTTGATTTAGGATAGTAAAGAATGACTTTCATAATCCCAGGTATCACATTAAAGTATCTATGCTTTATGTTTTGTCCTAAGTTCCTTTTGCTAAGCATATCTATATATCATACTGCTACATTTCTCAAAGATCTTAAATCATGCTGTGCTGTTATGTTGTTATGTTTGGGTTAAAGTAGACAGAGAAAATTATCTCCAAGACAAATTAGTTGCCACAAGTAATGGTCAACTTTGATTGACTTGCATTTTGTTTATAATAGAATAAAAATTAGAGAAATCAAGTCCTCATTTTGTCATATTGCTGTATTAGGCTGTTAATTCCTTGACCTCATGGAATATCTATTAGCACATGGCATAATTTGGGAAAATGATATAGTACAATAGGATGAGCAGCTTCCACTAATGATATTTATTTATGTTGTTTTTAAACTGTAAGAAACTAAATAACTTAACTCACTTGAGTTCACATATCAAGTGGTGTAAATCCGTACGCCTCAAAGGGGTTACAATAATTGAAAAGATACCATTATTTCATTTATTTTAGATCTTTATCACATACTTTCTGATACAAATGGGAAGGCACCAGACACTGTTCTAGAGATTAGGTATATTCAGTGGTGAACAAGACGAAGTCCATATTTTCATGGAGTTATTTTGTAGTATGGGGAGCTAAAAAATTAACAAACAAACAAAAAAATCAGGTCATGATGAGTGCTATAAAGAAAACAAAAGTGGATAATGCAATAGTATTAGTGGTTTTCAGTGTAGTCTGGGGCACATGAGGGATCCTTGGACATTTAGGAATCTCTGTGAAGTTAAACTGTTTTCATAATAGATTTTTTCTCATTTACTCACAGTTGTGCAGTGGAATTTTCCAGGCCTATGTGATATAGGTTACAGGTTATCAAAACAGATTTAATGCAGAACAACACAGGAGAGTCCAGCTGTCTTCTAAGCCAGACTTTTAGGAGATTTGCAAAAACATAATACATTACCATACTTCTTACTAATTTATTTTTCTTAAAAATTTTATTTTTGTTAATTTTAAATGGGTTTATTCTTAAATGAATTGATATTTAAGAATTTTCCTATTTTGAATATATTAAATATTGATATAGCACACCTAGACACAAGCTCTTTGAGGTCTTTAATTTTTAAAGCTGCAATGGGGTTCTGAGTGGAAGAAGTTTGAGGACTATGGTGCTAGAGAGCCACTGAGTGGCCTCTTCAAGTGATAAGGAAAAACCTCTGAGAAGGTGAGTTTAGACTGAGCTCTGAAGGGGGAAGAAAAGGAGCAAGTTTTCTCTGACCACTCTTCAACCCACTTCTACATTTCTGTTTTTGACCTTATTTTATTGTTATTATAGTTTACGTGTCAAGTCAAGGACCTTTGTTTTCTCATCTTTGAATTCCTGTTGTTTACCTCTTTACTTTCTAGTCATTAGCATTTTTGTGCCAAATTTAATGGGATTCCTTATATATATTTCCAAACATGGGGGCAGAATGCTTTGGAAGGAAATTTTATAGTTTCTTTGCTACTCATACTGAAGTAATTTAAATATTTTTTAGTTTGTTAAAAAATTAACACATAGCTGTTATGATATATTACTTCCTGTTAAATTAATTCCTTTTGCATGAAAAGTTTATATATCAGATTCCTATACTATTTTTAGTGTAACATAACTATGTCTTAAATATTTGTTGATGTTAAATTTGTTTGGCAATCTTTATGCTTTGGTCCTTTAATTTGCATACATATTTATTAGCATAGTGTAAAGTATGCCTGTGATTTTGATAGTCTTTCCTGCTTTCACCGTCATTTATCACATCATTTAAAAGGAATCACAGTTTTAAAAAATTTTATTTAATTAATTTTTTTAAATTGACAAACCAAAACAACATACGAACGTGAACATTCTTAACATACAAACATTCCCTACATGGTGTGCAATCAATGGCTCACAGTATCATCACATAGTAGTATATTCATCACCATGATCATTTTTTAGGACAAGGAGTAGAGAAAGTAGAGAAAGACAAAAAGGAAATGAGTTTAGATAAAACAAGAGTAGAAGCTAAATAAAGTTCATTGTGACCATACTATGACTAGATGAAATTTCTATTAATAGAAAACCACTAACTTTTTTGAGTGCTTACTGTATGCACGCTACTTGACCTCATTTGCTTTTCAAAACAGCCGTCTAGAAGAATATTAACCTCAATTTAAAGAAGCACATTTTAAAGAAGTAGAAGGAGATCTTAAAATGTTGCTTAAGGTCACACAGCTTTTAGTGGCCAAGATGCCTTGGCTATTCAGTATTAGTGATTGGGGTGAAGGGGTCTTAGTGGCAGTAACAGCATTTGGTAGAAATTGAAAACAATAGTGTGTTAGTTTGAATCTGTTGTGTGTCCCAGAGAAGTCCATGTTCCATTCCTGTGAGTGCAGATGCATTGTAGGTGGGAGCTTTTGATTAGATTATTTCAGTTGAGACATGACCCATTCCATTCAAGGTGGGTCTTAATCCTGGAGACATTTATAAGAGGATACAGGATACAGAGATAAAACCCAGAGAGCTCAGAAAAGCCCCAGTGAAACTGAGAGGCAAGGACAAGAACACACCCACAGAAGCTGAGGGAGGAAGCACTGAAATCAGAAGCTTAAAGCAAGGAAGCATGGAAGAGAACGACCAGCAAATGCCAGCCATGTGCCTTCCCATGTGTCAAAGGTGTCCCAGACGCCTGCAGCCTTTCTTCAGAGAAGGTATCATATGTTGATGCCTTAATTTGGACATTTTCATGGCCATAGAACTGTAAATTTGTGAGCTAATAAACCCCATTGTAAAAGCCATCCCATTTCTAGTATATTTCATTCTGACCCCTTTAATAAATCAGAACTTGGAAAAGATGAGCTGCAGATATTGAAAGAAATGAACTAAGTAATAAGAGATGAAAGATAAACTGTTACTCCTTCTGAGGGGCCAAAATGTCACCAATAATAGTGAAATACATTTCCTATAGGAAATAGATAAATGCTGCTTTTATCCCCAAGAGAACACTATGGAAGAATATATATTCTGCTGCTTTGGGATAAAATGTTCTATATACATGTGTTAGACCTAGTTGGCTTTTTATATTGTTCACGATTTTTATTTCCTTATTGATCTTCTGCCTAGATGTTCTATCCATTATTGAAAGTGGTATATTGAAGTTGCCTACCATAAATGTAGAACCATATATTTCTCCTGTCAAATATGTCAGTGTTTGTTTCATATATTTTGGCATTAGGTGCATATGTGTTTATAATTATGTCTTCTTTTTGAATTGATTCCTTTATCAGCTATAGTGACCATCTTTGTTCCTCAGTTATTGACTTACGGTTTATTTTTAACTGATACTGTTATAGTCACCCCAGCTCTCTTTTGTTTACTGTTAACATGGTATTTGTCCATCTTTTCACTTGTCATCCTACTTGTGTCTTTGAACTTACTGCATATATAAATGGTTTAGCAGTAGAAAACACCAGCTATCTCTATAAGATTAAAAACCTTACAACTCTTTATACATTGTAATCTAGTTTGCTAGCTGAATGCAATATACCAGGAACAGCATGGCTTTTAAAAAAGTGGAATTTAATGAGTTTCTAGTTTACAGTTCTAAGGCTGAGAAAATATCCCAATTAAAGCAAGTCTATAGAAGTGTCCAATCTAAGGCATCCAGAGAAAGATATCTTGGTTCAGGAAGGCTGATGAAGTTCAGGGTTTCTTGTCTCAAGTGGAAAGGCACATGGCGAACACAATTAGGGTTTCTCTCTCAGCTGGAAGGATAGATGGTGAACAAGGTTTCATCTGCTAGCTTCCTCTCCAGCTCCCCAGGAGGCATTTTCTTTCTTCATCTCTCTGCTGGACTCTCTACCTTGTGACTTTGTGGCATTCTGTTGTGACTTTCTTGGGGCTTTGTCATTCTTCTGTGCTCTCTCTGAATTTTCTCCCAAATGTTTCCTCTTTTATAGGATTCCAGTAAACTAATCAAGACCCATCTAGAACGGGTAGAGACATGTCTCTGTTTAATCCAACTTGACAACCACTATTGATTAAGTCACATCTCCAGGGAGATGATCTAATTACAGTTTCAAACATACAGTATTGAATAGGGATTAGAAGAAATGGTTGCCTTTACAAAATGGGGTTAGGATTAAAACATGGCTTTTCTAGGGTACATACATCCTTTCAAACCAGCACACACTGTAAGTTAATCACATGTACATGAAATTTTGGATCTTTTAGAAGAAGGTAGGTTTTAAAATTGCTGGTTGTTTATGTTTGTATATGGTCAGCTATCTGTTTATTCATCCATGCATTTATTTACTTACTCATTTTTGTGTGCTAGTCAAAAGATTGAATTTAAGAAGTTTTGTTTAGACTTCATAGACAGAATCAAAAGCACATGAATTTTCAAAAAAATTATTTTATATTATCAAACTAAAACAATATATAAGCATGAACATTCTTAACATACAAACGTTCTGTGTATGGTGTGTAATCAGTGGCTTGCAATATCATTACATAGTAGTATATTCATCACCATGATAATTTTTTAGAACATTTGCGTCACTCCAGAAAAAGAAATAAAAAGCAAAAAGAAAAAACTCACACATACCATACCACTTACCCCTCCCTCTCATTGATCACTAGTATTTCCATCTACTCAATAGATTTTAACCTTTGTTCCCTATATTTTTTCTATACCCCTTACCACTTCCTTTCATATTGTTCACTAGTATTTCAGTCTACTCAATTTATTTTAACATTTTTCCCCTATTATTTCTATTATTTATTTATTTTTAATCCATATTTTTTTCTCATCTGTCAATATCATAGATGAAAAGAGCATCAGACACAAGGTTTTCACAATCACATAGTCACATTGCAAAAGCTACATCATTATGCGATCATCTTCAAGAAATATGGCTACTGGAACACAGGTCTACAGTTTCAGGCACTTCCCTCTAGCCTCTCTAATATACTTTTAACTAAAAAGGGGATATCTATAAAGTGTGTTAAGAATAACCCCTAGGATTATCTCTCAACTCTGAAATCTTTCAGCCACTGACACTATTTTGTCTCATTTCTCTCTTCCCTCTTTTGGTGAGAAGGTTTTCTCAATCCCTTGATGCTGAGGCCCAGCTCATTCTAGGATTTCTGTTCCATGTTGCCAGGGAGGTTTACACCCCTGCCAGTCATGTCCCACATAAAGAGGGGGAGGGTGAATTTATTTGCCATGTTGGCTGAGAGAGAGATAGGCCACATCTGAGCAACAAAAGAGGTTCTCTGGGGGTTGACTCTTAGGCCTAATTTTAAGTAGGGAAAAAAAGCACATGAATTTATGAGTAAATATACTATTGAAAAACACTGCAAAATGCCAGTACTCCAGTCAGATTGTTATTTTATGGTAAATTCATTTGAATGTGATTTAGCACTTGGGTGGTTTAAATATAAGAGTCTGTTACGCACAGTTTATTGTATTTTCATGTTAGTACTTTTTCATTGCAAGAAGTAACGTGGAGCAACATGCATTTTGGAAAATTTTCATATGTAAGATTATCTTTAGAATATTAGGCTGTTGCTATTGTAATCAATGTTTGTTGGTTTTATAAAATTGTATCAGTAAGTTTGCCTTCTAGTTGACTGCCTGAAGTTATGATTTGAATGCTTGCCCCATGGGACTAGGTTCTGGAAAATCATTTGTGAATTTATGAGGTATATCAGTGACTTTGAGTAGTTGACTGTTCAGTATGTCATGTGTATGTATTCGGTGTCTACTTTGAGTAAAAAGTTAAATTTGCTTGCTAGTTAGAATTAAAGGTTACATGTGCTTTTAATTGGTGCTTTGTTTTCCCTAGTCAGTAAAAATTCAATAAGACATGAATGATCAGATTTTGCAATGCTAAGCACCTTGTCAAGTGAGAGTAAGTACAGCTGTGAACAGTTGTACAGATGGGAAGTGTTAAAATTTTGATTGATTGTACAGAATTCTCATTGTCGATTTTAGAAGTTGGATGCTTATAAAACCATTTCTAGCTTTCTAGTGTCAGAATAATGTTTGTTAATTTTGTAGGCTTCTTTCAATTATTGGCAACTTGCTTTTTTATAAGGAGTGATTAACTAGTTTTAGTGATGTAATAGACTAGATTTAGTCGACTAGGGTTATATAAGGCAACACAGAAATCCTGTTTCTCGATTAGATTACTTAAAACACATCCTAATTCCATTTAGGAAAACAATTGAAACTATCTAATAGTGAATTTTTAAGTTAGTATTCTTTTATACATAACTCATAACTCATACTCTTCTCATGTTTGCATATTGGCAGAGGAGGTCTTACTTGGCCTCTTGTTTATGAACCCAAAACTTGGTTATTTTTGTTTCTACTATTTCTAAAACATTTTAAGGTATAAACATAAGGATGAAAAAATCAGTTCTGTCAAGAAGAGCATGTAAAAATAGCTCCAGATTTCAAACCTTTTTCAGAACTATAAAAAGATCACAGAAAATATTTTTATCAAGCATACAAAGTTTTAAATTTTATAGTTACTGAATATTAGTTCATGACATGAAGCTGTGTCTTTAAAATTCAGCCATGGAGGATTTTTTTTTTCCTTGCTGATCATTAATATAAAAGTGATCTTGTCTTTATTTAAAGTATTTGGTATATTATCAGTAGAAGTTTGTTTTTAAAGGTTAAGGCTTGTAGCAACATTTCACAAGTTAGTTTCTGATTTTTACCAGATTTTAGGTAATCAGGTTTTTTTCCCCCCGCTTAGGAATATCTGATAAATATTTTGTGCAGTAATGCATTCTTCCTATGAAAAAAATCATTGGGTGATTTAATATGATTCAGGAAATCTGTGTTGTTACTTGGATGTTGCATACGTTTTGTTTTAGCTTAAAAATAAAAAAGGGTACTTACTCAAATTAACTTAATAGTTTTAAATGCAGTTTGTAAGCAGCATCTTAAACCTGAGGGCTTAGTTTAGCATTCTCATACATTTTAGAAACACATTTGAAAATTATAAAGTTTAGTCTTCCAGCTATTCTGTATTAAAAAATACTTTTATAGTCAGTCATTTTGATGCCTGATAACTTCAGGGTTCATTGGCCCCATACATTTTTCATATTATTTGCTTCTTAATACATAAGACTTCAATTTACCCCCCACTGACAAACCGCAATTGGATTTTTAAGAATTTTGAAAGTGGTCTTCTGTAGTGGTGCTTCAGCATTGGCCTTGATTGCTGACACACAATCTAAGAAGCCCCCGTATAGAAGGATGGGAGATGAATGTGCATCTCCTGTTGCAAATACTAAGATGCATTTTGTTTTGTTTTGAGAGCAGAATTTCTATTTTCTGTTCTAATTTTCTTTCTTTGAATCCTGTTTTAATGATCATTATTTTTTAGAATAATATTTTAGAAATTTTAACTGCCTTGTTTTCTTTGCTAATTTAAATTAGTGTTTATATCAGTGTCCTTATTTTTTTTATCTTGAGTTTAAGAAAATAAAACTAAGCATTTGTATTCAGGGATTTCCTAATGCAATAGTTATTACTTCTGTAAATGTTAAATATTTAATTTATGATGAAAATGTTAACATAAGTGTGCATTTTCTTAGAGTTGGTCATTAAAGGCATAAGAGAAATAGAAATAGGTGATCCCCCCTCCCTTCTTTTAAAAACCTAAAACCTATAGCTAGTGTTTTAATTGGGGTAATTATCACTTTTTTTGTACTTAATACCCTCATGGTCTTAGGAAACTGAGATCATGGTGTTCTGGTTTGTTAATCATTTCTGTGTTTGTAGCTCAGTTTGGTGATTTATACTCGCTACTTGTCACCTTTTTTTTTTTCTTGGGCAGGTACTGGGTATAAAACCTGTGTCTCTGGCATGACAAGTGAGAACTCTGCCTGCTGAGCCACCGTGGCCTGCCCTATACTTGCTACTTACATTCTTGCTTCTGTTTTGCTTCTTTGCCTGATCTTGTTTAAAATTACCATGTTTTCTTTATTATGTGACCTGGTCACTCTTTTGACAATTGATTGGATCAGGGATTAGTGCCTGTAGTCATCTGTAGATGGGTAAAAAAGGCTATTGGCTCATGTGTGTGTGTTTATGCATGTGTATGTGCGCGCGTTGGGAATGGTGGATGTGGGAGAGGTATAGAAAGGTTGTGACATTTGAACTAGTAAGTCAGTGATGTTAAGGAGCCAGGCAGCATCTCCGAGCAGAAGAAATAGCAGATGTAAATATTCTGAAGCAGAAGTGAGATTAGCATATTCTATGTAGAGAGAGAAGCTGGTTTAGTAGAAGAATAATGAATGAAGAAGCATGTCATCTAAGAATAAGTTGTAAAGGTTGGCGCAGGACAGATCTGTTAGGGCCCACAAGGCCATTGTAAAAAAGCTGGAATTTTAGTCTTAAGTGTATTGGGCAGGGCCATGGTGGCTCAGCAGGCAGGAATGCTTTCCTGCAATGCCAGAGGACCTGGGTTCAATTCCTGGTGCCTGCCCATGAGGAAAAAAAAAAAGGTGTATTGGGCAGCTTCTAGGGAGTGGTAATATCATATGTACTTCTTTATTGCTATGGTAGAAATGGATATCAGACTGAAGACTTGTGTAATTTAAAGCTATGATTTAGTAGTGAACAAATTTTAAGCTATATATTTAGCACGACAAGCAGTACCCTAGAAACTAAATTCTCCTGGGTGTGTCCACCTGCAGAAATCCTCAGTCCTTAAATTTGTCCTATTCTTTTTTTTTTATTGTGAAATATGACATATATACAAAGCAGAGAAAGAAAAAAGAAATAATTTTCAAAGCACACTTAAATAAGTAGTCACAGAACAGAACCCAGAGTTTGTCATGGGCTGTCATTCTACCATCTCAGATTTTTACTTCTAGCTGCTCCAAAACACTGGAGCCTGGAAGGAATATTAATATAGTGGTTCAGTAACTATACTCATTTGTTAATCCCATTTTCTCTGTTACACCTTCTTGTTTGCCTTTAATCTGTCTCCCAGTCTGTAGGGATCTTTGGGCAATGCCTTTTCTGACTTTTTCATGTCGAGAAGGGGTTTCCACGTTAAAGGATAGGGGGATGAAATTAATTGATAATCCTGGAGAGGCTGGTCCCTCTGAGTTTTAGGATATATCTGACCTATGAACCCTCTGGGAATTATATGTTCCAGGAAAGCAAACCTAGCGCATGAAAACTTTACAGAATGTCAGTTCAAGCCATGACTTTATTTAAGAATCAACATGAGTGATGTTGGTTGAGGTTTAGTAAACTTTGACAGTTAGCGCTATCTAACTGAAGCTTGCATAAGAGTTGCCTCCAGAATAGCCTCTTGACTCCATCTGATCTCTTTTGGCCATGATACCTTATTTCATTGCACTTCTTTCCCCCCTTTGGTTAGGAAAGTGTCAGGCCCCACGTTATCAGGGAGATTTTCACCCATAATGGTTTGTACCATGTAGCTGGGAGGGCAAAGATTTTCTTTGCACAGTTGGGCTTATAGAGAGAGGCCACATCAGAGCAACAAAGGCTTTCTGGAAGCAACTCTTAGGCCTTATGGGCTGTCTTAGCTTCTCCCCTACAGAAAGAAGTTTTGTAAGGGCAAGCCTCAAAATCCAGGGCTTGGTCTGTATTCTTAGGAGTCCCCAGTGGTTGAGAGGGTACCCAGGGTTTCCCAGATGGGAGAATTTAATAGTTCAATATATATATTCCCTCCCCCACCTTTGGACCCTCAAGGGACTCTACCAATGCTTTTTAATTATCAGCCCACCATAGTCTGAGATGTATCCTGGTAATATATTAAGCTATACAAAATTACACAGCCTTGCTCCCATTCTGAACTCTAGGAGTTTGGGTTGTTTAAATGAGCTATCCAGACAGGTTGGTTTAGACTATGTGTTACAGAAAATGTAGGTTCTAATAATAAACGTCTCTACCTTTGGTTGTCATACTATTCTTAGGACCGCATCTCTTTGTGAAAACAAAGCTATCTTCTAATTTATACTTTGCAGATCATCTGCTTTTCAGTAAACCCTACCTTTGTCTATAGGGGTTAGTCTAATACTAAGATCCAGTCCTCTTCCCATAATGGTTTATTTCTCCAAGTCTGAATTATTCAATCTTGAGAAGCACTTCAGTAAGATAACCCACGGGGACCTTTGACCCTTCAAGTTCTCTGAACAGTTAAGGATAGGTGTGGATACAAAGGGAGTGTGTGCTATACCAAAATTAAGTTGACTACTCTAAACTCTGTCTTTACGATATCTTTCTACTAGTGTTAATTAGGCTATGCCTTTTTAACTTTTCTGTAGGATAGTAGGGTGACATGAATATGCTTTCATGAGTGCCTGTATATGGTAGAAAGAATATGCTTGTATATGCATATACACACTCATATTCTGGTAGACAATTTGCCTCTCTAACTACCTTCCAACAAAGGTGATCTTTTTTTTTTTTTCTTCTCTCAAAGGTGATCTTTTAATCCAATTATGGTAATGTTATTTTCCATGACAGTTTTGTTTCGGAGCTGAATCAGTAACTGCGTAAGCCTGTTTGGGCTAATGAAACGTAATGAGAGAGTTTCCTTGAAGCTAGATGTTCTCTTTCTTGAGAATGAGAGAACTTGGTCATTGGTTGCTGCTGACAGTCATGTTATAAACATGAGGGTAAGTAGTTGAGGACAAAGCTGATGTATAGAATAGAATGTAACAGAGAATAGAAGAGAAATCCATGCTGGAGACGTTATCATATCCCACTTTAAGTTTGCTGTGTACATCCAGCTTTTTGAGCCAGTAAATTTCTTAATGTTCAAGCAGTTTTGAGTTGTGTACCTGTTACTTGAAATTCAAGTTATCCTAATTGATAGCCCTACCACATATCCTAAAGGCAAAAACCAATTTTCAGGCCAAAACTTCCGTAGGACATAAGAGAAACATTTTCCTGACTGTGCCCCTAATTTATGAAGTTAATTATTGCCATGGAGATAATTTACTTCTTTGTATAGAATAACATTTATTTCTCTGTCGGTCTCTCTCCCCCCCTTTTTTCCCAAAGCTTAATGGGTTTATTGAGGTGAGGAGGCAAGGAGAAGGTAGGTGAGAGAACGAAAGAGAGAAAGCAAGTGGGAGCCTGAAAATGTAGTTCAGTCTTGCCTGTTTTTGAACTTTGTATAAATAAATAGTGTTATATACTATGTATTCTTTTTGTTTGTTTGTTTGCCCTCTTTCACCTCACATCATACTTGAGATTCATCCAAAGATTCATCCATTCATTCATTCATACAACCATTTTCACCGCTCAAGTATTCTGTTGTTTGAATGTACCCTGTTTTACTTTGCTAAAGCTACTGAAATGCAGGTACCATAAAAAGGGTCGGCTTTAAAAAATGGGGACTTATCAGCTTACAAGCTTACTAATTCTGAGGCCTTGAAAATGCCCAAATCCAGGTATTATTGAGACAATACCTGGGCTCCTCTGTCAGATGGCAAGGGATGTGGTAGTGACTCCTGGTTTTTCCCTTTTCTTCCAGATTTGTTGCTTTTATCTTCTTGCTCTCATGAATTTCTTTCTGAGCCCCGTGGTTCTTTCTCATTTCTGTGTCTTTCTCTCTGTCTTATGTATCTTTCTGTTTTCAGCTTTTTATAATGGACTCCAATAAGAAGATTATGACTCATCTGGGGTACACCTCTACTAAAATGATCTAATCAAACATTCCACCTACAGTAGGTTTACAACCACAAGAATAGATTAGCTTTAAGAACATGACTTTCTCTGGGGTCCATAAAGCCTCCAAATCATCATATACTGTAGTTAGTTTCTAGTCTTCAATTGCTGAACATTGAGTTAAGTTTTTTACTGTTATGAATAATGCTACTATGAATATGTTCTTATACAAGTCATGTATGGGTCTTTGGTGTACATTTGCACATATTTCTGGTGGGTATTGGTCTAGTTATAGAATTTTAGGTAGGGTGTCTACATAGGCTATGCACAACTTCAACCAATAGCGTGTAAGAGTTTTTATTGCTTCTTATCCTTGTCAAATATTGGTATTGTGATTCTTTTTTCATTTTAACCATTCTGGAGGGTGTTTAGTAACTGGAATCTGTTACTAAAGGGTTCAGTGCAAAATGATAATGTGGGTCCTCTTATCAGTTTATTAAGAATTTCGTAATAACAACAACTTCAGCAGAGTGTTAAAACAGAAAGGTTCACTTTAAGGGCCGCCGGGTCTTATGTGACTACAGAGGATGCACACACATAATGTTAACTTAGAAGGAATATCTCATTGTATATTGAATTATCATTTTCCTAATGGCTCTTGGAGTTGAGCCATTTAAAAATCTTCTTTTATGAAATGTCTCTTCAAATTTCTTGAATGTTTTTTACAGGCTGGTCTGTCTTTCGTATTCGTTTGTTAGAGGTTCTTTATATATCTTGCTTTTGGACCCCCTGTTGATGCTGTTTTACAATGTCTTGTCACATTCCATGGTTTGCCTTTTCACTCTCATTTTGATAAGCATTAGATCTCTAGTCAAAGTTCTCAGATTTATCTGACTTTTTCTTTGTTAGTACTTTTTTGTGTTCTGTTTAAAATCTTTCTTCCGCACCTAAGCTTATGAAAATATTCCCCTATATTATCTTTTACAAAGCTTTTTTTGGTCAACTTAAATTTTTTTTTGTATACTGTATGGTAGGGGTCACATTTCATTATTCTTCCATGTGACTATCCTGTTATTGCAGCACCATTTGTTGAAATTTTTTTTGGAGGGGGGGCAGGTGGTGGAAGTGCATGGGCCTGGAATACTCTACCAGTGACCTGCTCTTGAACCCCCAACCTAAATCTTATGTGTGTGTGTGTGTTTTGAGATTAGGATTAAATTTATTTTTTTGCCATATAAATACTCACTTGTCCCAACACTATTTATTGAAAAGATCATCATCCTTTTTCCACTTCTCCAGAGTGCCACTTTTGTTATAGATCAAGTGTCCATACCTTCACTGGTCTATTTCTGGGATCTTTATTCTATTCCATTGATCCATTTGTCAGTCTCTATGCCAATAATATCTTGCCAAATTTACTAAAGCTTTGTAAGTCCCTTTTCCTTCAAGATATTTTGACCATTCTTGGGACTTTTTTTCCCAAAGTAAAATTTAAAAGCAGCTTATCAGCTTCCATGAAAATACCTGTTGAGATTTTGATTGAGATTCCATTGAAATTGTAAATCAATTAGGGGAGAAATGACATCATTCATTATATTATTGAATGTTTTAATCCAAGAACATTGCATATTTTCCTATTGATTTAAGTTTTATTAATTTTCTTTCAGTAATGTTTGTTAGTCTTCTGCTTAGAATTATTGTTTATTTTCAGTATATTTATTATTAGAGATTTGGTTTTTAAAAATTGTAAATAGAATGGGAAAATATCTGTATTTTTTTGCTTATGGGTAGAAATGCAATTAAGTTTGTATATTCAGTTTTTATCCAGAAACTTTGATAGACTCTTCTTAATTCCAGTAATTTTTTTTGTAAATTCACTTGGATGTTCTCTATATGTATATTCATAGTGTCTCTAAAAATGATAACTTTCTATCTATGCCATCTATTGGTTACGATGTCTTAAAATTTATCATTTTCAACAAAAGAAACAATATTCTTATTAATAAGCATTTGATTAATAAGCATTAATAAGCATATTGTTATTTAGTACTGGAGGTCAGAACGTATTTCTGTTTTTACTATTTTCACATATACTCAATACAATAAGAAAAGTAGTTGGGATCAAAACAACATAGGAAAATTATTTGTGTGTCTATGCAAAAGATAAAAAAAAAAACAAGATAGCTTTCATTTCTTTCCCACCTTTCTTTTCCCTCCTTTGGCCTTCCTTTCCCTTCCTTCTTCTCACTATATACACCTCCAGGATAAAACTGAATAGATGTTGTAATAACAGGTATCTTAGATATGATGTGTCTGGTAGACTTATCTTTTACATTCCCTTTATTAAATTAAAGAACATCTCTTGATTTGTAGTCAGCTAAGATTTAAATTTTTTTATGAGTAATAAAGGTTGAACTTTGTCAGGTATTTTTTTGCGTTTAAGGTAATATATATTTTCCTTCCGTTGCTTCATGTGGTGAATGACATTAATGTTTTGAACAACTTTATTGATAAATTGCATGCCACAGAATTTTCTTGTTTTAATTGTGAACTTTCAATGATTTTTAGTAAATTTTTCAAATTGTGCAACCATTGTCCATAATCTAGTTTTTTTACATTTTTTAATCGTGCGGCGTAACATATATACAGAAAAATGGTAAAATTTCAAAATACAGTTTAAAAAATAGTTACACAGAAAATTTCAAAGTATGGTATGGGTTACAGTTCCACAGTTTCAGGTCATTCCTTCTGGCTGTGTCTGGCTGTTCTAATATACTAGAAACTAAAAAGAAATATCTGTATAATGATTCATTAGTCACATTCCTTCGTTAAATCCTAACTTCTCTGTTACTGCTTCTCTCTCTCATTTGTTCATTCTCTCAAACTTGAGAGATATTTGGGCAATGACTATTCTAACTTCTTTATGTTGAAAAGGGGTATCTATATTATGATGTAGGGGAATACAACTGACTGATGTACTGGGAAAGACTGGTACCCCTAAGTTTCAGGGCTTACCTGGTATAGGAACAGTCTGGAGGTTTTAAGTCTGAAAATAAACAAGTAAAGCAGCCCTGGGTTTTCTTTAGGGTTTTCAGGAATACCATTGTTTGGGGCTTGGTATAGCGTGACAATTTGTAATATCTGGCTGAAGCTTGCATAAGAGTAACCTTCAGAATGCCCTCTTGTCTCTATTTGAAACCTCTTAACCACTGAAACTGTATTTGTTACATTTCTTTTACCCTTTTTTGTTCAAGCACGCATTTTCAGTTCCACGATGTCAGAGCCAGGCTCATTCCTGTGAGTCATGGGAGTGATGTCCCATGTTGCCAGAAAGACTTACATCCCTGAAAGTTATGTCCCATGTGCGGGAAAGGGAATAATGAATTTATTTGCAGAGCTGGGCTTAAAGGCCACATCTAAATAATAAAAATCGTTCTCTGGGGGTGACTTTTAGGTGTGTTTATAAGTAGGCTTACCCATTACAGAAATAAGTTTTATAAGGGCCGACCTCAAGATCAAGGTCTTGGCTTGTTAAATTGTGAGTTCCCAGTACTTGAGAGAATATCAGAAATTTCCTAGGTGGAGAGGTTTAATAGTTCCATATTTTTTCTCCAGTCCCTCAAGGGACTTTACAAATACTTTTTTACTACCTGCACCAAATACTCTGGACTGTGTCGTGGAATTACATTAAGCAATAAAGAATCATCAGATCTCATTCTCTATTCTAGGCTCCATGCATTTAGGTTGTTTAAATAAACCGGCCAAACAGATTAAGTTAGTGTGCTACAGAAGATTTAAATTTTGGACGAAATAAACATCTCTTCCTTTGGTCTCACATAGAAGTTGAAGTTTTAAAATTCAGACAATATCGTCTTTTACCTTAGTCCCAACCAGATCAGCTTAATTCATATCTGTAATTGAAATCTGATTACTTTTTCATCTTCTTTAACAATTGCTGTATGGAGTGATGCTGCCTTTCAGAGCTGTAGAACTCTAACTCCGAGTCTTAGGTGTCATACCAGGTACCTATAGATCCAGGGAACTCCCAAGTTATTTACAGAGAGCGTAGCCATAATCCAGTTTTAAAATATTTCTTTCACCCTAATACAGTTATTCTTCTTTCTCACCCCCAGCTGCAGGCAACCAATAATGTACTTTTTCTCTAAAAACTTGCCTTTCCTGGCCATTTAATATAAATGAAATATGTGGTGGTGTATGTCTGGCTTCAAAAAACGAAAGTTATAATTTTTACTTCAGTAGTCGAAAACTTCCCAATTTGATCAAAGAAAAAAATTACAGATTCTGTAAATTCAGTAAATTTGTGTTGTTTCTTTTCATTTTTTTCTGTGCTATTCTTTTTCTCCTCTCCTTTTGATGAGATCTTTTGATAGTGTCTCATAGGTCGCTCAGTCTTATTTTCTTTCAATTTTTTTCCTTTTTTTAATTGGTGTTATAATTTCCGTTGTTCTGTGTTCACTGATTCTTTCTTTTGGCATCTATATTATATTTGGTTATTAGGCCCAAATATTGAAATCTTTATTTTAGATTATTTTTTTAATAATAGAGTTTTTATTTGGTTATTTTTATAATTTTTTTATTATTGCTGAAATTTCTCAGATTTTCCTTCATTATGGCCATATTTTCATTTACATTAATGAGTAAAATTATGTTAGCTGCTTTAAAGCTCTATTCTGATCATTTCTACATCTGTACCATCTCGTTATTGACCTCTGTTGACAATTTTGGATCACGTTTTCCATATCTCTATATATCAAGCAATTTTGGATTGTGTCCTTGACATGATTATTACATTGTGGAGGTTTTGGATTCTGCTATATTATTCCAGAGAGTCTGGGTTTTTTTTTGTTTTTTTCTAGGCAGTTAACTTGGTTAAACTCAAACTATTGTCTGACTTGTGGTAAGTGACAGCTCAGATCTCATTTATTTTCCTTAATTTTACTTGCAAGTTCATTTGATTCTGTCCTGTATCTGTGTTTCTAGGAAATTTCTATTGCAAATTATGAACCATAGTTGTCAGTAATATCTTAATATTCTTTTAGCAGTAACAAGTGAATCACAGTGATACTATGGGTCAGTAATGGAGTGGGGTGGGGAGGTACGAAAGTATTTCGGTTTTCTTTTTATTTCTTTTATGGGTGATGAAAATGTTCAGAAATTGATCATGGTGATATAGATACAACTGTGCGATGATACGGTGAGCCATTGATTGTATACTTTGGATAGATTGTATGGTATATGAATATATCTAAATAAAATTCCATTAAAGGAAAATAAAGTTCTGTTTAAAATGGGTTCATACACACAGGAATTGGTTAAGATTATAAGAACGTTTCCCCCTTTCCCCCTTGGGGGAAAATAATTCAACCTACCATGGGTGCTTTCTACTGTATGATGGTTCTTCCTCTTGAATACTGAGCTGCCATCCCATGGGGGCACAATGGACACTGAATAGAGGGAAATGTTTCCGCTGCTAGTAATGGTGCTGAATTTTCTGTTAAACCTATTTCTTGAATTGATAATTTCAGTTATTTTGGTTTTTCTTCTAGAATTGTAGTTTCTTCTTTTGCAAACCTGCAAAATCAATTTTTAATGTTTCCAGTTTTTTCCTAAAAATTTAAATCTGCCTTTACTGCTGTCATCATAGCTCTTGTTATCTGTCTTTGGTATTTCACACTGGATAGCATTCCTTTGAATCTATTTATGTTTGTCTCTTAATGTAATTTGTTTAATTTGATTGGGCATTGGGTATTTTCTTCCAATTTACTTTTTAGAAATAATTTGAGATCTATGACTATGTTACTTACTTCAGTTAGGACTTTGTACCAGGCACCTGTCGGCATGATTTTTCTGAGTTCGTGGCAGTTCATTTTCAGGGTCTGAGATATTCTGGATAAGCTCATATAACTTGAAGCTGAATTGTAGTTCGAAGGCCAGCTAATTTACTTGTTGTTCGTCCTTACAGGGTCTTAAATCGTAGTATAGATTGTTTTAGATGCTCACCATTAGTAAGCCTTATACTTCAACTTTTGTCACCCTCATTCTCTTAGATTATCAGGAGTGCTGCTTACCTAGAAAGTTGCAAACTCCAAATGGGTCCCTGGACCCAATAAGTCCTGAAATGCAGAGGGGCCAGCCTCTCCAGAACATCACATAGTTCCATCCCCCTATCCCATATTATCGACAGCCTATTCGAAAGTGAAAAAATTAGAATGGGCATATCCCAAATATCTCTAAAGAGTGGGAGACAGATCAAAGGTGATGGTAGATTTATACAGAGAAGGTAGGGTTTAACAAATGAGTATGATGCTGAATCATTATATTGATATTTCTTTTAGTCTCCAGTACCTTAGAACAGCTAAAAAAAACCTAAAATTGTGGAATTGTAACCCATATGAAACTCTGAAATCGGTTCTACAATGAATTATTGCAATGTACTTTGAAATTTGTTGCTTTTTTTGTATATATGTTGTTTATAACAAAAAAGAAAAAAAAAGAGAAAGAGGAGTATAACAGAGAAGATAGAATTTAACAAATGGGTATGACTGCTGAATCATTATACTGATATTTCTTTTGGTCTCCAGTGTCTCAGAGCAGCTAGAAGAAAAAAATGATGTCATGGAACTGTAACCCATACCAAACTTTAAAATCTGTTCTATAACCGCTTGTAAACTGCACTTGGAAATTTATTGCTTTTTTGTACATATGATATATTACATGCACACACATACGCACACACACAAAGTTTAAAAAAAAAAAGTGTTGCTTAGCCTTTCCTCTTTGTCTTATGGGTTGGCATATGTCCCTTTTACAAAAACTCCCCACTGCTAGGCACACTGCTATGGATTTGCATCATATTCATTCATTTATTTATTTTTAATTAAAAAATTTTTTTAAACAAAACATACAAACATGAACATTCTTACCATATGATCATTCCATTCTTGGTAAATGATCAGTAACTCACAGTATCATCACATAGTTTTATATTCATCACCATGATCATTTCTTAGAACATTTCTCAGAGAATCCCTCCAGAAAAAGAAATAAAAGAAAAAATAAAAAACTCATACATACCATACTTCTTACCCCTCCCTCTCATTGATCACTAGTATTTCCATCTACCGAGTATATTTTAGCGTTTGTTTCCTCTATCTTTTTTTATACCCCTTACCACTCCCTTTCACTGATTGCTGGAATTTCAGTCTACTCAATTTATTTTAACATTGGTTCCCCCATTATTTATTTATTTTTAATCCATATGTTTTACTCATCTGTCCATACCATAGATAAAAGGAGTATCAGACACAAAGTTTTCACAATCATGGAGTCATACTGCAAAAGCTATATCATTATACAATTATATGAAAAAATATAAAAAATGTGTAAAAAATATATAGAAAAAATATGAAGAAACGTGGCTCCTGGAACACAGCCCTACATTTTCAGGCACTTCCCTTCAGCCTCTCCAATAATACTTTAACTAAAAAGGTGATATCTAATTAATGTGTAAGAATAACCTCCAGGATAACATCTTAATTCTGTTTGAAATCTCTCAACCATTGACACTTTATTTTGTTTTATTTCTCTCTTCCCCCTTTCAGTTGAGAAGGTTTTCTCAGTCCCTTGATGTTGAGTCTCAGCTCATTCTAGGATTTCTGTCCCATGTTGCCAGAAAGGTTTACACCCCCTGGGAGTCATGTCCCACGAAGAGAAGGGGAGGGCGGTGAATTTGCTTGTCTTGTTGGCTGAGAGAGTGAGGCCACATCTTAGCAACAAAAGAGGTTCTCTGGGGGTGACTCTTAGGCCTAATTTTAAGTAGGCTTAGCCTATCCTTGGTGGGGAAAAGTTTCATGTGAAGAAACTCCAAGATTGAGGGCTCGGCCTTTTGCTTTGGTTGTCCCCTCTGCTTGTGAGAATATCAAATTCGGCACATGGGGAGGTCGAATTTTCCTCCTTTCTCAACATTCCCTCAAGGGGACTGTGCAAATACTTTTTTATTCACTGTTCAAAGCACTCTGGGATTTATCGGGGCATCACTCTGGACAAACCTACAAGATCTCATGCCCTACTCAAGGTTTCATGTACTTATGGTGTTCAGTTAAGCTGTCCACATAAGTTATATTAAGAAATGCACTAGACAAATTATAAATTTTGTACCAAATAAACATTTTTTGCTTTAGTCTCACACATAGGGTTAATTTTCAACTATGAATGACTATTTTCAACAACTTGCAATATTGACATTCCTTTGTTCTTCCTCATGCAAAAACATTTTTAAATTTGTACATTTAGTCACTATCATTGTATACTGTAGGCATTCCTAGATTATACCATCTCAGCCTGTATTCTCTATCTTTCCTTCTGATTTCATTTGTGCCCCCAGGCCTCCTCCCTCTATCATTCTTACATTCAGCTTCATTCAGTGTGCTGACATTATTGTATTACAGTTAGGTAGTATCGTGCTATCCATTTCTGAATTTTTACAGTCAATCCTGTTGCACAGTCTGTATCCCTTCAGCTCCAATTACCCAATATATCTACCCTATTTCTATCTCCTGATGGTCTCTATTCTTAACTAAAATTCTCCAAGTTCATTCACTGATGTTAGTTCATATCAGTGAGACCATACAGTATTTGTCCTTTTGTTTCTGGCTAATCTCACTCAGAATAATGTCCTTAAGGTCCATCCAAGTTGTTACATTCTTTATAACTTTATTCTGTCTTACAGCTGCATAATATCCCATCGTATGTATATATTGCACCTTGTTTAGCCACTCATCTGTTGATGGACATTTTGGCTGTTTCTATCTGTTTGCAATTGTAAATAATGCTCCTATAAACATTGATGTGCAAATGTCGGTTTGTGTCCTTGCCCTCACATCCTCTGAGTAGATACCTAGCAATTGTATTGCCGGAACATATGGGAATTCTATACTTAGCTTCCTGAGGAACTGCCAAACTGCCTTCCACAGTTTATGGTCTTAGATCTAATGTTTATGTCTTTGATCCATTTTGAGTTAATTTTTGTATAGATGTGAGATACGGATCCTCTTTCATTCTTTTACATGTGGATACCCTGTTCTCTAGGCACCATTTATTGAAGAAACTGTTCTGTCCCAGGTGAGCTTGCTTCACTGCCTTATCAAAGATAGTTGTCCAGGGTGGGCCATGGTGGCTCAGCAGGCAGAGTTCGTGCCTGCCATGCCAGAGACCCAGGTTCAATTCCTGGTGCCAGTCCACATAAAAAAAAAATTCCATACATGAGAGGGTCTGTATCTGAGCACACTATTCGATTCCATCGGTCAGTATATCTATCTTTAAGCCAGTACCATGCTGTTTTGACCACTCTTTGTAATAAGCCTTAAAGTCAAGTAGCATGAGACCTCCAACTTCATTTTTCTTTCTCAGGATACTTTTAGCTATTTGGGGCACCCTGCCCTTCCAGATAAATTTGGTTATTTGGTTTTTCTATTGCTGAAAAGTAAGGTTTTTGAATTTTAATTGGTATTGCATGGAAACTATAAATCAATTTAGATAGAATTGTCATCTTAATTATATTTAGTCTTCCAATCCATGAAGTTGGTATTCCCTTCAATTTGTTTAGGTCTTCTGTGATTTCTTTTTAGCAATTTCTTGTACTTTTCTTCATACAGGTCTTTTGTATATTTAGTTAACTTTATTCATAAATATTTGATTATTTTGGTTGCAATTGTAAATGTATTGTTTTTCTTGATTTCCCTCTCAGTTGTTCATTACTAATGTGTAGAAACACTACAGATTTTTGAGTGTTGATCTTGTAACTTGCCACTTTGCTGTACTCATTAGATCTAGTAGTTTTGCTGTGGATTTTTTGGGGTTTTCGACATATAGTATCATACCATCTGCAAACAGTGAGAGTTTTCCTTCTTCCTTTCCAATTTTGATGCCTTGTATTTCTTTTTCTTGTCTAATTGCTCTGGCTAGAACTTCCAACACAATGTTGAATAACAGTGGTTATAGTGGACACCCTTGTCTTGTTCCTGATCTTACAGAAGAGTTTTCAGTTTTTCCCAATTGAGGATGATGTTAGCAGTGGGTTTTTCATATATTCCCTTTATCATGTTGAAGTTCCCTTCTATTCCTATCCTTTAAAGTATTTTCAACAAGAAAGGATGTTGAATTTTGTCACATGCCTTTACTAAATCAATCAAGATGACAGTGTGGTTTTTCTGCTTTGATTTTTTTATATGGTATATTACATTAATTGATTTTCTTATATTGAACCATCCTTGCTTACCTGGGATGAATCCTACTTGGTCATTGTGTATAATTCTTTTAATTTGGTGCTGGATTCAATTTGCAAGAATTTTGTTGAGGATGTTTGCATCTATATTCATTAGAGAGATTGGTCGGTAGTTTTCTTTTCTTGTAATATCTTTGCCTGGCTTTGGTATGAGGGTGATGTTGGCTTCCTCGAGTAAGTTAGATAGCCTTCCCTCCTCTTCAATTTTTTTGAAGAGTTTGAGCAGGGTTGACACTAATTCTTTCTTGAATATTTGGTAGAATACACATGTGATGCCATCTGGTCCTGGACTTTTCTTTTTTGGGAGCTTCTTAATGACTAATTCAATTTCTTGTGATTGGTTTGTTGAGATTGTCTATTTCTTCTTGACTCAATGTTGGTTGTTCATGTCTTTCTAGGAATTGTCCATTTCATCTACATTTTCTAGTTTATTAGCATAAAGTTGTTCATATTATCCTCTTATTACCTCCTTTATTTCTGTGTTGTTAGTCATTATGTCTTCTCTTCCATTTCTGATTTTATGTGCATCCTCTCTCTTCTTTGTTTTGTCAACCGCTCCAAGTGTCCATCAATCTCATTGGTTTTCTCATAGAAGCAACTTCTGGTTTTGTTGATTTTCTTGATTGTTTTGTTCTCAATTTCATTTATTTCTGCTCTAATCTTGTTATTTCTCTTCTTGTGCTTGCTTTGGAGTTAGTTTGCTATTCTTTCTCTGGTTCTTCCAAGTGGACAGTTAATTCCTTGATTTTTGCTGTTTCTTCTTTTTTGATATAGGCATTTAGGGCAATAAATTTCTCCCTTAGCACTGCCTTTGCTGCATTCCATAAATTTTGATATGTTGTGTTTTCATTTTCATTTGCCTTGAGGTGTTTACTGATTTCTCTTGTAATTTCTTCCTTGACCCACTGGTTGTTTAAGAGTGTGTTGTTGAGCCTCCATGTATTTGTGAACTTTCTCGCCCTCTGCCTATTATTGATTTCCCCCTTCATTTTTTTATGATCTGAGAAAATGTTTTGTATGATTTCAATTTTGTCAAATTTATTGAGAACTCCTTTGTGACCCAGCCTATGGTCTATCCTTGAGAATGATCCATGAACTCTTGAGAAAAAGGTGTTTCCAGCTGTTGTAGGGTGTAATGTTCTATAAATGTCTGGTAGTTGTAGCTCATTTATTGTGTTATACAAATTCTCCATTTCTTTATTGATCCTCTGTTTAGATGTTCTGTGGGGAATTGAAGTCTCCAACCATTATGGTAGATGTGTCTGTTTCTCTTTTCAGTGTTTGCTTCATGTATTTTGGAGCATTGTGGCTTGGTACATAAATATTTATAATTGTTATGTCTTCTTGTTAAATTGTTCCTTTTATTAATGTATAGTGTCCTTTTTTGTCTCTTTTAACTGTTTTATATTTGAAGTCTAATTTGTTGGATATCAGTATAGTTCCTCCTGCTCTTTTCTGATTGTTATTAGCATGAAATATATTTTCCCAACCTTTCACTTTCAACCTATGTTTATCCTTGGGTCTAAGATGTGTCTCCTGTAGACAGCATATAGATGGGTCCTGTTTTTTAATTCATTCTGCCAGTCTATGTCTTTTGATTGGGGAGTTTAATCCATTAACATTTAGTGCTATTACTGTAAGGACAGAACTTTCTTCTACCATTTTGGCTTTTGGATTTTATATGTCATATCTAATTTTTCTTCTTTTTACCTTTATTGATAATCTTCATTTCTTCATTCTTCTCCATGCCTTTCTCTCCTGTCTTTTCCTATCTGTCTCTAGTGCTGCCTTTACTATTTCTTGCAGAGTTGGTCTTTTGGTCACAAAATCTCTCAGTGATTTTTGTCTGAAAATGTTTTAATTTCCCCTTCATTTTTGCAGGACAGTTTTGCTGGATACAGTATTCTTGGTTGGCAGTTTTTCTGTTTTAGTATCTTAAGTATATCATTCCATCGTCTTCTTGCCTCCATGGTGTCTGCTGAGAAATCTACCCATAGTGTTGTTGGGCTTCCCTTGTATGTGATGCATTGCTTTTTTCTTGCTGCTTTCAAAATTCTCTCTTTCTCTTTGACATCTGAGATTCTGATTAGTAAGTGTTTTAGAGTACATCTATTTGGATGTATTCTGTTTGGGGTATGTTGCACTTCTTGAATCTGTAATTTTAAGTCTTTCATAATAGTTGAGAAATTTTCAGTGATGATTTCCTTTGTTAGTTTTTCACCTCCTTTTCCCTTCTAATCTTCTGTGACACTGACAGCAGGCATATTTGTGTGCTTCATGTTGTCATTCAATTCCCTGAATCTCTGCTCATGGTTTTCTATTCTTTCCCCTATATTTTCTTTTTCTTTTTTGCATGGTCAGGCACTGAAAATCGAACCTGGGTCTCCAGCACGGCAGTTGATAAGTCTGCCTGCTGAGCCACCATGTCCTTCCCTCACCTATATTTACTTTTGCATGTCAGGTTTCAGATGAGCTGTCCTCCAGTCCACTAATTGTGTCTTCTGCCCTTGAAATCTAACATTGTAGGTTTCCATAGTTTTTTTTTCATCTTTTCCACTGTGCCTCTCATTCCCGTAAGTTTTGCAATTTGTTTTTTCAGACTTTTAATTTCCTCTTTTTATTCATTCCTTGCCTTCTTTATATCCTTCCTCAATTTGCTGATTTGATTTTTGATGAGCTTTTCCATGTCTACTTGAACATTCTGTATTAATTGTTTCAACTCCTGTATCTCATTTGAATTATTGTTTTGTTCCTTTGACTGGGCCATATCTTCAATTTACTAGTATGACTTATTTTTTTTGCTCGTGTCTAAGCATTTGATTTCCTTAATTAGTTTATTCTGGTGATTGTTTTCTTGCTGGATGACTTTGTCGTCTGTCTTTTCTTTGACATTCAGTTCAGCTTATTTTAGAACTCCAACTTAGGCTCTAACAGATCAGAATTTTCCAGTTCTTGTTTTCTTGTTTCTTTGCCCTGCCTATATGATGCATGTTTCCCCCTGCCCCCGTCCCTTTAGTTGATCTACTTAGGTATTATAGATCGCAGTCAGATTTTCCTAGACCAAACTGGCCTCAGCTCAGCAGGAAAGAGTCACCTGTGTCACCTGTATCACTTTTCCCTGTGGGTGAGACCCAGCAGGTTGAAAGGCTTTCCTGTGAAGCCTCTTGTGTTTTTCACATCTTCCCCAGTATGTGGTGCTTCTCTGCCTGTGGGACCCACCAGCATAAGATGATCGTGGTACCTTTAACTTCAGCAAACTCTCTCTGCTGGAGGTGTGGTTGAGAGTGATCAGAGGTTGTAGACTGGCTTTACTCACTTCAGTTTTCCAGACGTTGGGGTCTGAATTCCTTGAGGGAGAGATTCCACTTGAGCTGGGGCCCTACCCCTCTCCTGGGAAAGGCTTAGCCCCCAGACAAACTCTCAAATAAGCTTAATTCTGCCTGTGCCCTTGGCGGTTGGAGCCTGAGAAGCCCTGCAGCTTCATCCAAAGAGTAGTCAAGCCGTAGAAACACAGCCACAAAACAGAAAAGAAAAAAAAAATCCTTTTCAGACCAGGACCCCATTCCTCGGGTTTGCCAATCAAGAGCTTAAGTTGAGGGCGGGCCACGGTGGCTCAGCAGGTAAGAGTGCTTGCCTGCCATGCCCGAGGACCTGGGTTCGATTCCCGGTGCCTGCCCATGTAAAAAAATAAAATAAAATAAAAAGCTTAAGTTGGTATGTTGCTTTGTGCATGTCCAGGTCCTTTGTGCCCCCTCTTTTCCTTCAGGGCCCAGACCCTTTCAAGTATTTTGTACTGTCCAATCCAAAAAAACCTGTTGTTTTTTTTTTGTTTGTTTGTTTCCTTTTTCCATCAGTTCTGCCCTTTTTGTACTGGGGCAAAAACCAGCAACCTCAGCTTTTACTGAGCTTGGGGCCTATTTCTAGTAATTAGAATTTATTCATTAATTCCACAGTTGGAGCTTGGTTGCACTCAGTTCCTGCTACTAGTAAAGTCTCTTTCCTATCCCCTTTGAGAAGCAGCCTGTGGGGGAGGGGTGCCCACCCCCATGGCTTGGGAAACTCATGGTTCACTGACGTGGCCCCAGCAGTTGTTCTCTACTGTTCTTGGCTCTTTACTAGGTGCTCTGGAGGACGAACTAAATTTAAATTCTACACTTCACTAAGCCGCCATCTTTGCTCCTCCCTGGACATGTTATTTTGGTCATGGTTTGTGTTTTTCACTATCTTTCAGTTCCTTAAGCTTTTAGGATGATTAAAATATGTATTTCTTATTGTATTTTGAATTTTGTAGTCCATTATTACTGAAAGTAGAAACTCCTTCTTCTTGGGCCCCTGCTGTTGTTCTGTGGGTGTCCAGAACTGAACACAATGCTCTAGGAAGTATCTGAATAGTCTAGAGTAGAGGGATACTATTTTATAGTATCCAGAGTTTATTATATTGGCTTTTTAGTGCTAGTTTACTTGAACTTTTGATGAACTAAAAGATATGGTTCATTTCTCCATTCCTGTGTACTATGCTTGTGCACATACTTTATATACATACATACATGTATATATATATATGTATATCCTTGATCAGTTTTATCCCTTTGGTTTTAGTTTTATTCTCTCTACCTTTTAATTAATATTTTGTTACTCTTTTTTTTAGCTTTGACACATTGTTGAATTGGGTTATACAATGTTGTTGTATGGCTATATGCATGTTTTTAGTAAAAATGTCTATTAGGAAGGGATGAAAGACAGGGCTTCTTTTTTTTGAACAGAACTTGACTGTTTTACAATCTGGTTATAGTATTTTAAACAGCTATGTACCTGAACAAGTGTATTGGTGTAATACACGTTTCTCTATCTTGTCCATAAGCACACATGTAGTTATGGCCACTACGAAGAGAAGTATGGGTAATATTATGCATTAAAAAGCACTTGGTATGGTTATTTCTGTAGTTGATAGGGTGTGTAGTAATATGGAAAATACAAAAAAAGGATATGTAGAAGTAATCTGAAAATGTTGCATGATTTAAATATATATAGTCTAATGCTGACATATCCCAGAGTAATTTGGTCAGTGAATAAAGAAATATTTGCAAAGTCCCCTTGGAGGACTGGGGAGGAAGGAGGAAATATTCAACTTCCCCATTTGGAGAATTTCTGATATTCTTGCAAACAGTGGGACAGCCAGATTGATGGGCTGGGCCCTTGGTCTTGGGGTTTGCCTCTCTAAAACTGATTCCTGCAAAGGATAGGCTAAGGCTACTTAAAATTATGCCCAAGAGTCACCCCCAGACAACATCTTGTGTTGTCTAGATGTGACCTCTCTCTCTAAGCCAACCTGGGGAACTCACTGCCTACCTTCTACATGGAACATGACTCCCTGGTATATACATCTCCCTGGCAGTGTGAACAGAACTTCCAGGATGAGCCACCATCCAGAATCAAGGGATTAAAACAGCCTTCTTGACCCAAAGGGAGAAGTATGAAATGAGATACAATAAGATTTCGGTGCCTAAGAGATTTCAAACAGAGTTGAGAGGTTATCGTGGAGGTTATTCTTATACATTATATAGATATCCCTTTTTAGTTAATGGTGTATTGGAGTAGTTGGAGGGAAGTACCTGAAAGTCTTGAGCTGTGTTCTAGTAGCCTTGGGTCTTGAAGATGATTGTATAAACATTTAGCTTTTATGATGTGACTGTGTGATTGTGAAAACCTTGTGTCTGATGCTCCTTTTATCCAAGGTATAGACAGATAAGTAAAAAAAGTATATAAAAAATAAATAATAGGGGGGATAAGGGTAAAATGAATTGGGTAGTTTGAATGCTACTAGTAGTCAATGAGAGGGAAGGATAAGTGGTATGAGACGCATTAGTTTTTTCTATTTCTTTATATTTCTTGTTCTGGAGTGATGCAAATGTTCTAAAAATGATCATGGTATTGAATATTCAGCTATGTGATGATATTGTGAGCCATTGATTGTATACCATGTATGGAATGTATGTGTATGAAGATTTGTCAATAAAAATATGAAAATATATATATATTCTAAAACATGGTATTTAATAACTTTTGATTTGCATTATTTTCATTCATGTCAATTGAAAATGTGAGCAGTGAATTCAGAAATGCTGTGGAGGAATGACTTTCAGAATTAAAAAATTTACTTGGGTAATTAAGACAGTTGTGATAAAATATATGTAAAATGTAGTAGTTTATGTAAATTTGGTGTGAGATTAGAATGATAAAATTTATGTTTTTCTCAAAAGATTTCACATTATGCTCTAGAAGAGGCAAGGGACTCGTTCCTTGTCCCTGCACCCTCCTACCCCTCTACTGCCAATATAGCTATAGTGGTGCAGGATTTGGCAGCCTGTTGGTAGTAGAGCTGAAACACCCAGAGGTTTAAAAAAACCACCCCATTCTCTGGCTATTTAATAAATTTATAGCTGTTGATTAATTTTTAAATTTGTAGATTAGGTATTACCCTTTGATGAGAAAATTGGAAAAAGAGAACTAATAATGTAGGGAGGAATCAGAATTATGTCTTTTCATATTGAGGCTAACAAAGGAAGAAGGAATTCTTGGAAATAAAAGTCAAATTGGATCTGTGAAATGCCAGATGAGTCTTTTTTGGCAGATGAAATAAATAGTGCTTTTTTGGGTCCATTTAGTCATTTTCATAAAGCTGACCACAAGGTGGGGATAATATAATGTTTATAATTTCTGGATGACCTGTGAAGTCATCTAGAGTTGTACTGATACAACCTTAAATAATTTTAAGGAACTTTTTTGTATTTTATTTAAATTTATTGATGAGTAGGCTTAAAACAGTTAAGTTTTAGATATGTCTTGACCATCTAGTTGTGCAAATAATAATTTTTTTATTGTTTCCTTGTAGTTTAGAGGCTTTTATTTTGAATCCACAGAATTACACCTTTTCATCCCAAGATTATTTCTGTACTTCATTTTCACCAAAAAATCCTGAAATTGATTTACTTGTTAATTTGAAAATTATTTTCTTGTTTATGCAGCCATACTGTAAAAGGACTGAATCCAGTTAAGGCTTTATTATTGGTAAGAGTATAGAAAAATGTATTTCAGATTAGTTGCATTTCATGAGGTAGACATGTTTATTTCTTGGTAGAACACAAGTCAAGTCCTGTCTCTTCTTTCAATAGTTGAAAATTGTTGTGGCTGATTAAAATTACATGATCAGAATGCTGTTTTCTGATTGGCATTGTATGTTGGCCTTAGTGTACTGTGAAAATGCCATGTCATGTCATGCTCAGATCATGGATTTTATCTTTGAAGGCTGTTCATATATTTTATTGAATTCTAAGAGTCTTGGTATTTAATTTCTAGAGTGCATATCAAAACCCAAAATTGAAACAGAACTTTGAGGTTAATTTGTGATTAAATAGCATTACTGAAACAAAAATTCAAACCTTTTGTCAAATAGAGTAGTGGAAGTGTCAAAATTGAGCCTTTAAAACTGCCCACACACCCTTTTTATGTGACATTGCCTTTTAAGTACTTAAGGCAATAATAGAGTAATTTATTTAAAATATTCTTGAAAGTGCTTACCAAGATGTGACAGAGATACCCTTTGGAGTGGCATCTAAAGCTTTTTTTTTTTTTTAATGTTTTTTATTGTTAAATATAACATATATACAAAGAATAGAAATAAAAAGCAGTGATTTTTAAAGTATAGTTCAATAACTAGATACAGAACGGATTTCAGCGTTTATGGGTTACCATTCCACTATTTTAGATTTTTCTTTCTAAGCTCTCCAAAACGCTGGAGTCTAGAAGAAATATCTTGCTTTCATGGAAAAAAAAAACATATGAAAATACAAGCAATGTTAAAGCACATTGCAGTAGTTAGTTTTAGAACAGATTTCAAAGCTTGGTATGGATTACAATTCCACATATTAGGCTTTTACTTCTAGCTGCTCTCAGGTACTGGAGACTAAAATAAATATCAGTATAACGATTCAGCAATCATATTCATTTGTTAAATCCTACCTTCTCTGTATAACTCCACCATCACCTTTGATCTGTCTCCCACTCTTTAGGGGTATTTGGGCTATGCCCATTGCAACTTTTTCATGTTAGAAGAGGCTGCGATAGTATGGGATAGAAGGATGGAACTAGTTGATGTTCTGGACAGGCTGACCCTCTGCAGTGCAGGACTTATCTGGGCCAGGAACCCATCTGGAGGTTGTAGATATCTGGAAAGTTATCCTTGTGCATGGAATCTTTGTAGAATCTTATATGATGTCCTAGGTATTCTTTAGGATTGGAAGGATTGGTTGTGGTTGTGGTTTCACAAGTTATGTTAGGTAGCAATGTCTAACTAAAGCTTGCCTAAGAGTGACCTCCAGAGTAACCTCTTGAGTCTATTTGAAGTGTCAGCCACTGATACCTTATTTGCTCCACTTCTTTTACCCCTTGTTGATCCCGGGGTGTCGGGCCCAGACTCATCCCTGGGAGTCATCTCTCATGCTACCAGGGAGACTTTCACCTCTGGATGTCATGTCCCAAGTAGTGTGAAGGACAATGATTTCACTTGCAGAGTTGGGCTTAGAGAGAGAGGGGCACACCTTGGAGCAACAGAAGAGGTCTTCTGGAAGTAAGTCTTAGGCAGAGCTATAGGTAGGCTAAGCTTTTCTGCTACATACATAAGCTTCACGAAAGGTAGCCTCAAGATCAAGGCTTGACCTATTGATTTGTCTATCCGTAATGTTTCACACAGTATCAGGGGTTTCCCCAGTGATAAAGTTTAATACTTCCATATTTTTACTCCCATCCCTCAAATGATTTTGCCATTCCTTTTTTTTTTATTGTATAATATAACATATACAAAGCAAAGAAAGAAACAAGCAATAGTTTTCAAGGCACTCTTCCACAAGTAGTCACAGGACAGATCCCAGAGTTTGTCATGGGCTACCATACCACAGAATTTTCCTTCTAGTTGCTCCAGAACATTGGAGGCTAGAAGAAGTGTATGTTTATTTTAATCATCACTTTTTAAAAAAATTTTTTGTGAAAAATAACGTATATACCAAAAAAAGCAGTAAATTTCAAAGCACACCTCAATAATTGGTTGTAGAACAGATTTCAGAGTTTGGTATGGGTTACAATTCCACAATTTTAGGTTTTTGTTTCTAGCTTCTCTAAGGTACTGGAGACTAAAAGAAATATCAATATAATGATTCAACATTCATATTCGTTTGTTAAACCCTACCTTCTCTGTATAACTACCATCATCTTTGATCTTTCTCCCACTCTTTAGAAATATTTGAGCTATGCCCATTCTAATTTTTTTATGTTGAAAGGGGCCGTCAGTAGTAAAGGTAGGGAGATGAAACGATTTGATGTTCTGGAGAGGCTGACCCTCTGCATTTCAGGACTTATCTGGTCCAGAAACCCATCTGCAGGTTGTACATGGAACCTTTGTAGAATCTTATATATTGTCCTGAGTCTTCTTTAGGATTGGCTGCAGTGGTTTTGGTTGGGGTTTGACAAGTTATGATAGATAGCGATGTCTAACTGAAGTTTGTGTAAGTCTGACCTCCAGAGTAGCTCTCGATTCTAGTTGAACTGTCTTAGCCACAGATACCTTATTTGTTACACTTCTTTTACCCCTTTTGGTCAGGATGGCAATGTTGATCCCAGGGTGCCAGGGCCAGACTTTCCCTGGGAGTCATCTCCCATGCTGCCAGGGAGACTTTCACCTCCGGATGTCATGTACCAAGTAGGGTGGAGGGCAATGATTTCACTTGCAGAGTTGGGCTTCAAAAGAGAGAAGGGCCACACCTAAGCAGCAGAAGAGGTCCTCTGGATGTAATTCTTCGGTATAGCTATATGTAGGCTAAGCTTCTCTGGTACATACAGAAGCTTCACAAAAAGAAGTCTCAAGATTAAGGGCTTGACCTTTTGATTTGGGTATCTGTAATGTTTGATACAGTGTCTGGGTTTTCCCCGGTGGTAAAGTTCAAGTTCAATATATTTTCTCCCATCCCTCAAAGAACTTTGCCAATACTTTTTGATTACCTGCTTAATGTATTCTGGGATGTATCCATGTATTACATTAACCTATACAGGATTAAAGGCCCTCATTCTTATTCTGGGATGTTTAAAAGTTATATCTAGACAGGTTGAGTTAGGTTATGTGCTACAGAAAATTTTGGTTCTGGACAAAATGAACCTTTCTTTGGTCTCAAAGAGTAGATGAGGTTCTAAAACATGAACAATGTCTCTCTTGCCCCTTTCTTGCCCCTGTATTCTTAATTACCTTAATCCTGACTGGCTTCATTCTTAACTCTAAATACCAGGCTGTACATATATAAAACAGCCTCTCAAAATCCAGAAATAATAATTACCAGTCCGGGCTAAGTGTAACTGCTTATAAGAGTTTATAATCTAGATCCCTATTTTCTTGTAAATATTTTGTAAATAGAACCATGCAATTATTGCTCTTTTGTTTCTGGCTTATTTTGTCCCACCAGTTGTCCTATGGGTTCATTCACAATGTTGCATGCCTCACAACTTCATTCCTTTTTGTAGCAGCAGAATATTCAATCAAATGTGTACACCATCACTTTGTAATCTACTTCTCATTCAGTGCATCCTTCAGCCACGCCCATCCGTTAGGCACCATGTATAATGTCCAAAGTCCACAGTCCATCAACACTCTGAATTTCAGATAATTTCATTGTTCCCAAGAGAAAGATAAGCAATAAACATACCCTCACCTAATAGAAAACCCAAACCCTCCCTAAACTCTTGTCCCTCCCCCCATTATTTACTCCTGGTGTTGCCGTGGTGCTGTTGATGTTTTCCTTTAAACATGTCCCATAGTATACACTAGCAGTTTTCCCCAAAACGCCGAAGTTATATCCTTTTTGTACAAGATTCCTATCTTTGAAGTAGTTCATGCAAGAACTTATTTATGTATGTAGTATTAATCGCTGGGACACAGATCTATATGACCCCTTTTAATCATGTTCACCTTTGATATGGTAATATTACTTTTGGAACCTCTAGTGAACCGCCTTCACTCCTATCTATTCCCTTACATTTTAGCCGAACCTCATTAGCTAACCACTCATCTGTCTCCACCTTACGTGTATCACTAAGTCTTCTATATTCTCTATTATAGTCCTCTGATTTTACCTTTACCATGGTCGTAAAAGTGGAATCATACAGTATGTATGTGACTGGCTTATTTTATTCAGCATTATGTCTTCAAGGATCATCCATCTTGTCATGTGTTTCAGGGTATCATTTCATTTTAGTGCTGCATAATGTTCAATTATATGTATATCTCACATTTTGTTAACCCATTCATTTTTTTCATGGGCACTTGGATTGTTTGTATCTTTCAGTGTTTGTGAATTGTGCTGCTATGAACATCGTTGCTCAAATGTTTGTGTGTGTCACTGCTTTCAGCTCTTGTGGGACTATACCAAGCAGTGGTATTGCCGGCTCATAGGGCAATGGAATATTTTGTTTCCTAAGGATCCACCAAATTGTCTCCCTCAGTGGCTGCACCATTATACATTCCTACCAGCAGTGTATAAAATGTCACAATTTCTCCACATTCTCTCCAACATTTGTAGTTTCCCGTTTGTTTAAAAGCAGCTATTCTTATAGGTGTGAGCTGGTATCTCTTTGTAGTCTTGATCTCCATTTCCCTAATAGCTAATGATAATGAGCATCTCTTCATGTGCTCTTTAGCCATCTGTATTTACTCTTTAGAAAAATGCTTATTTATATATTCAGCCCATTTTATAATTAAGTTACTTGTTCTTTTGTGGTTGAGTTGTATGATTTCTCTGTGTATACAGGTATTCAAACCTTAATTTGATGTGTATTTTCCAAATCTTTTCTCCCATTGAGTTAGCTGCCTCTTCACCTTTTTTGATTAAGTCTTTTGAGGCAAAAAGCATTGTATTTTTTTAAAAAATTATTTTATTTTATTTTTTTAAATGCCAAAAAATACAAAGCAAATGCAAACATTCATATTTTGATCATTCCATTCTACATATATAATCAGTAATTCACAATATCATTACATAGTTGCATATGCATCATCATACACATTTTTTGGAACATTTGCATCTATTCAGAAGAAGAAATAAAACGAAAACAGAAAAAAATTTATACATACCATACCCCTTACCCCTCTCTTTCATTGATCACTAGCATTTCAAACTAAATTTATTTTGACATTTGTTCCCCCTATTATTTATTTTTATTCCATATGTTCTACTCATCTGTTGACAAGGTAGATAAAAGGAGCATCAGACCCAAGGTTTTCACAATCACACAGTCACATTGTGAAAGCTGTATCATTATACAATCATCTTTAAGAAACATGGCTACTGAAATACAACTCTATATTTGTTTTCTCTCTGTCATCAAACACTATCTGTGATCACTTCTACGGCAAATTACACTGCAGATATTTTTTGTAGTAGTCATTTCATTTTTTTCTATATAATATCTTTCTTTCTTTTGAGAATATCTTGTTCTTTTTTGAGAAAATTTGCTTTTCCATTAACCATGTGATCAAAGATAGAGTAGATAAGCAAAGGGGTATGGTTTTTTGCCTGAGAGGAGAGAACCAATTAAGGGGAAAAGATGAAGGATGTGCGGAAGAGTTGTTCAACCGTGGCTCCTGAATTTCTTTATATGTGTAGTGATTTACTCTGTGTCATCTCTATCCTAAATGCTTTACAGATATAAATTCATTTACTCCTCATAAGTTATTTTATAATCATGGGAAGTGAGGCATGAAGCAGTTGAAAAGTTAGCCCAATGCCATTGCATCTGGCCCTGCAGTCCCAGCTCTTAAGCATTACACAATACTGTTTCTACTTAAAAACTTTCTTTTTGTACAGGCCACTGTGGCGCAGTGGCAGAGTTTTTGCCTGCCACCCCAGACACCTGGATTCTATTTCCAGTGCCCGTCCATGTAGAAAAAACAAACAACCTTTCTTTTCTATAGGAATATCATTTAAAACTCTGCCTAAGAAGTTTTTATAAGATTTAAATAGGTTGGAAAGAGAAGGAAGGGGAGAATGTAGTGACAGTTATAAGTTCAGAACTTCAAAAGGCTATATAAGGTATTTCTGTAGTGGAGAAGCTAAGCCTACCTATAATTATCCTTAAGAGTTAGTTCCTGAAAACCTGTTACTTGCATAGTTGTATCCTCTCTTTTTCTAAGCCCAAATGTACAAGTAAAATCATTACCCTCCTTCCCACATGTGATATGGCGTCCATGGGTGTGAATCTGCCTGGCAACGTGGTTCATAACTCCCAGGGATGAGCCTGGGCCTGGCACCAATCACCAGTGCCTTCCTGACCAAAAGGGAGAAAAGGAGTGTCACAAAATAAAGTAGCAGTAGTTAACAGAGTTCAAATAAAATTGAGCAAGTCTATTCTGGAGGCTACTCTTATGCCAGCTCCAACTAGTTATTGGTAATTGCCATGGTTTGCCAACTCCACACCAACTTCATTCCTGTTAACCCTTAAAAAACAACCATTGCTCTGAGATTCTACAAAAATTTTATGCACTAAGTTTAATTTTCAGAAACTTAAACCATCACATGGTTTCTAGGCTGGATAAGTCCTGAATGAAACCCAGAGGTGCCAATCTTTCCAAGCACATCAACCATTTCCATGGCCCCATCCCATGTTGTTGACAACCTTTTTTTAACATGAAAAAAGTTAGAATGGTTATAACATAAATATCCCTAAAGATTGGGGGAAGGATCAAGGGAGAAGGGAAGATATAACAGGGAAGTTAGTATTTAACAAATGAAAATAATTATTGGGTTCAGTATATTGATATTTCTTTTTAGTCTCCAATGTCTTAGAGTTGCTAAAAGGAAAAACGTAGAATTGTGAAACTGTAAGGTATGCTAAAGTTTGAAATCTGTTCTATAACTACTTGTTAAAATATACTTTGAAATTTATTTCTTTTTAAAATATGTTAAATTTCACAATAAAAATATTAAAAAAAAAACAGCTGTTCTAGACAAAATGCGGAGAAAGAGATGTACCTGTTCACTGTCGGTAGGGAAATGAGAGGTGCAGCCCCTTGGAGAGCAGTTTGGTGGTTCACAGGAGGCTAAGCATGGGTTTGCCATATGATCCTGAAACCCCGTTGCTCAGTGTTTATCTGAAGGAACTGAGTTTGGGAACATGAACGGACATTTGCACACTGGTGTTTCTGGTGGCAGTGATCGTGATCCACAATGAATGGAGGTGGCCTAAGGATACAACAACTGAGAAATGGAAGGGGAAACTATTTTGTATACATACAATAGACTACGGTGGCCATAAGAAGGAATGAAGTTGTGAGGCATGCAGCTAGATGAATGAACCTTAAGAACTGTATGTTGAATGAAATGTCAGGAACAAAAACGCAAAATATTATCATGCCTCAATTATATAGACTAACTATAATATAAAAAATCAGTGAACTAAAGCTGAGAGCATGAGTTATCATGTTAGGACTTATTGTAAAGGGTCCTAGAGTGTATGCTCCTACAGCAGTCACATATATTTAGCAGGTGTTAATTCTAAATTCTGAGATACTGAGCTGTTTGTATATAACCAGGTCTTTCCAAGAAACTTGGGTATTTAGGTGACATTTGAGACTCAGAGTCATAGCTCTGAAGCTATGACAGTCAGCAGTACCCCAGTACAGGAATGGTTTAAACAGCTGAAAGAGTGATAGATATCGAGTAGAGATATGAATGAAGCTGAACTGGATTGGACTAAGGTATATCACAAAACTGGGTAAAGGATGATATTGTCCATATCTTAAAAACTCAACTTCAGTGTTTATTTGGTGGAAAATTTATATTTGGGGTAGTGCATTTCCTAATTTAACTTGTATGGTCAGTTTAGTTGAACACCATAAGTACAGGGAATCTTGAATAGTGGCATGAGATTTTGTCGGTTTGTCCAGGTTAATGTGATGCCCGGATAAGTTCCAGAGTGATTTGGGCAGTGAATAAGGAAGTTTTTGCAGGGTCCCCTCAGAGGAATGGGAAGAAAGGGGGAATGTTCAGTTTCCCCATTTGGAGAATTTCTAATACTCTTGCAAGCAGTGGGGCAGTTGAAACAATAGGCCGAGCCTTGGATGTTGGGGTTCACCTATATGAAGCTTATTCCTGCAGAGGATAGACTAAGCCTACTTAAATTAGGCCTAAGAGTTACCCCCAGAACTTTCTTGACCAAAAGGGGGAAGGGAGAAATAAAAAATAAAGGGTCAGTGGCTGAGAAATTTCAAACAGAGTGGCAAGGTTATCCTAGAGGTTATTGTTATGCATTATATCGATATCCCTTTTCATTTTATGATGTTTTTGAGTAGCTAAAGGGAAGTACTTGAAAATGTAGAGCTGGCTCCAGTAGCCATGTTTTTTGAAGATGGTTGTATGAAGATATAACGTTTACAATGTGACTGTGTGATTATGAAAACCTTGTGTCTGATGTTCCCTTTATGTAGGGTATGGACAAATGAGTAAAAAATATGGATTTAAAAAAACAGATAATAGAAGGAACAAAAGTTAAAATATATTGAGTAAATGGAAATACTAGTGGTCAATGAGAGGGAGGGGTAAGGGGTATGGTATGTATAAGTTTTTTTCTTTTGTCTTTTTGTTTCTTTTTCTGGAATGATGCAAATGTTCTAAAAAATGATCATGGTGATGAATATACAAATATGTGATGATATTGTGAGTCATTGATTGTGCACCATATATGGAATGTATGTTAATGATGTCTGTGTTTCTATGTTGTTTTGTTAATAAAAATATTTTTAAAAGACTGTGTAAGGGTAGTAATGCCATTTATTTGAAGGTTGTCACATAGACACATAAAATAGAAGAATATTTTGCTGAGGTGAGTGTTTATGTTAGATATGAGGATGGTTTGCCTATTGTGTAAGATGCCAATTTTTTTCCTTTATTAGACAGCAGGCATGAAATCAGTGAAGGGAAAGCATTGCATTTTCAAGTCTCATTTAATTGGAAGGTTAGGAAAACACTGGTTGGAATTTTTGAGAAAGAAATCTCAGAAATGAGAAGAATGTTAAATTGTATACATATTAAATATGAAATGAAAGGAAAAATTCCCTGTGCAAAAGTGGTAGATTTTTATCTTGGAAAGAGTCCCTTTGACTTTTATTTATCGCTTCATGTTTAGAGGTATCTTTATAATAAAGTTTTATTGAGTGGACTAGCAAAGTTTTCATCCATCTTTGCTTTATTCCAATTACCACTTAGTTTCCTGGAGTGCTGTATACATACTCTGTAACAGAACTCGTACTTTATCATGATTTTATTTGTTGTATTATGTCCTCCTAGTTGGATTGTAAACTCAGTGAGGGCAGGAGGACAATCCTTCTCTCATCTATAGTTGTATTCTTAGACTTAACAGTGTGCCTAACACAGGTTTTGGCAGGTTTCTGTAGAATGAATGAATGACTTTAATGGACACTCTTTTTTGTATAGATGTTTGGTTAGCTTTTATTATATAGTTATTCTGAGTGTTGCATAGGATACTTATGAAGTATATGATTGCTAGCTGGTTATTATAAGACTTTTTTGATGATCTTTGCTTGAAGATGCTTAACTTTATAATTAAATGTTTGTTTTTTCATGGTACTTTTCCAAATTCTAATTGTCTTACCAAGCAAGGGTTTCCTCCCCAACATTCTTAGAGTACAATACTATGACATTGGTATTTTAAGAAAAGAAATAATTTTATTCAGAGGTTGACTGACAAGGAGACAGAAGGAAAGGCTCAAATCTCTCTCCCGGATCTGAGAACTAAGGGAAGCTTTATGGAAATGAATGGTGGGAATTGGGGACAGATGTGGGAAGGTGTGACTTGATATAGCCCAATTATAAGAGTTGTCCATTTATGGTGGACTGGACTTTAGGCCACGTCTTCCTTATTGAAGGACCTCTTGCTGTTGAGTTGCTTCTGATGTCTCTTTGTCCTTATAATCTTGGTTCTGAGGGAGATGATCTTGGTTCCTGGTGTTATAAAGATTTGACTAAAAGAGAGGAGTCTGAGTTTCCACTGATGCTGAAGTAACAGAACTCATGGTTAAGCTTGGCTGTTTGTAAAACAAGCTCGGAAGGAAACATTACAGAAAAAAGGAAGTCATGATAGGCTAAAGCCTGTGGTTGAAAGTGATTTCATCTTTTATCTCTCAAATGCTGCCTTTTTTTTTAACTTTAAAAATTTTTATTATATAATATAACATATATAAAAAGCAAAGAAATACAAAAGCAATAGTTTTCAAAGCACTCTTCAAAAAGTGGTTACAGGATAGATCCCAGGGTTTGTCACGGACTACCATATGATCTCCTCATATTTTTCCTTCTAGCTGCTCCAGAATGTTGGAGGTTAGAGGGCTTAAATACTTTTTTATCATCACAATCCTTTTTTTGTGAGCAATAATATATACACAAAAAAGGTATAAATTTCCAAGCACGCACCACAATTAGTTGTAGAACATATTTCAGACTTTAACATGGGTGATAATTTCACAATTTTAGGTTTTTACTTCTGGCTGCTCTAAAATACTGGAAACTAAAAGAGATATGAATTTAATGATTCAGCATTCGTATTCATTTGTTAAATCCTATCTTCTATGTATAACTCCACCATCACCTTTGATCTTTCTATCCCTCTTTTTAGGGTTGTTTGGGCCATGGCAATTCTAAATTTTTCATATTGGAAGGGTCTGTCACTAATAGGGGGTAGGAAGATGGAACTATCTGATGTTCTGGAGAGGCTGGGCTAGGTTTCGGGACTTATCTGGACCAGGGACCCATCTGGAAGTTGTAGGTTTCTGGAAAGTTGCTCTAGTGCCTGGGACCCTTGTGGAATCTTATATATTGCCCTAGGTATTCTTTAGAATTGGCTGAAATGGTCCTGGTTGGTGATTGGCAGGTTATGATAGGTAGCAAGATCTACCTGAAGCTTGTATAAAAGCAACCTTCAGAGTAGCCTCGTGACTCTATTTGAACTCTCTCTGCCACTAATACTTTATTAATTACACTTCTTTTTCCCCCTTTTGGTCAGGTTGAAATTACTGATCTCACAGTGCCAGGTCTGGATTCATCCTTGGGAGTCATCTCCCACTTCACCAAGGGAGACTTTCACCCCTGGATGTCATGTTCCACGTAGCGGGGGAGGGCAATGATTTCACTTGTAGTGTTGGGCTTAGAGAAAGTGAGGCCACATCTGAGCAGCAACAGGTCCTCCAGAAGTAACTCTTAGGCACACCTATAGGTAGTCTAAGCTTCTCTGCTACCTACATAAACTTCACAAGAGTAAGCCTCATGATTGAGGGCATGGCCTATTGATTTGGGTGTCCCTAAAGTTTGACACAGTATCGGGATTCCCTGATGGTAAAGTTTAATAGTTCCATATTCTCTCTCCCCTCCCTCAGGGGACTTTGCCAATACTTTTTGATTAGCTAAATAATATACTCTAGGATATTTCCAGGTATTATAATGATCTATACAGGATTAAAGGACCACTTTCCTATTCTTTGCTCTCTGTGTTTCACTTGTTCAAATGAGCTAATTCAACAGTTAGGTTGAATTAGATTATGTGCTACAGAAAATTTGTTTCAGATCCAATAAACCTTTTTTCCATTGGTCTCAAAGAGTATCTGTGGTTCTAAAATATAGATGCTGTCTTCCTTACCCCTGTGTTCTGAATTACTTTAACCCCAACCTGTTCAGCTTTGTTCTTAGCTCTAAATATCAGGTTATATATATAAAACATCTCTCAAAATCCAGAAATAATAATCACCACTCCGGACTTAATGTGTCTGCTCTAAAAGCTTACAGTCTAGGCCCCTGATTTTTTATAAGCGTTTTCTAAAGATGAACCAAACCATTGTTGTTCTTTTGTTTCTGGCTGATTTTGTCTCACCAAATGTCCCACATATTCATTCACATCATTGCATGCCTCACGACTTTGTTCCTTTTTGTACCAGCAAAGCCTTCATTCATAAGTATACACCATTGTTCGCCAATCTGCTTCTCCATCAGTGCATCCTTCAGCCACCTGCATTCATCGGGCATCATGTAGAAGGCCCAAAGTCCACAGTCCATCAACATTCTCAATTTTAGATAATTTCATTGTTCCCAAGAGAAAGAAAACCAATAAACACACCCTCATCAAATAGGAAATCTAAATCTCCTTTTAACTCTTGTCCCTCCCCCTCTGCTGTTGCTGTGCTAGTGCTGATAGTTTCCTTTTGAACATAGCTCATGGCATGCAATAGCAATTTTCCCCCTGTACCCTGGACTTAAACATTCTTTATACAAGAATCATATCTTTGAAGTAATTCTTACGAGAACTAACTCATATTTGTAGCGTGAATCAGTGGGACATGTAGGTCTATACAACCCCTACATTTTTTTTTGTTTTTTACATGGGCAGGCACCAGGAATTGAACCCGGGTCCTCTGGCATGGCAGGCAAGCATTCTTGCGTGCTGAGCCACTGTGGCCCGCCCTATCAATTTTGTTCATCTTCAATATGGTAATATTTCTTCTAGACCCACTAGAGAATCACCTTCGCTCCTATCCCCTTACATTGGAGTTCAACCTCATTAGCTAATAGTTCACCCATCTCTAGTGTCTATGTATCTCTAAGTCCCATATATTCTGTATTATAAGCCTCTGATTATACCTTTATGCTGGTCATAAAAGTGGAATCGTATAGTATCTATTCTTTTGTGTCTGGCTAATTTCGCTCAGCGTTGTGTCCTCAAGGCTCATCCATCTTGTCATGTGCTTCAGGACGTCATTTTGTCTTACTGCTGCATAATAATCCATCATATGTATATACCTCATTTTGTTGATCCACTCGTCTGTTGGTGGCCATTTTGTTTATTTCCATCTTTTGGTGATTGTGATTAATGCTGCTCTGAACACTGGTGTGCAAATGTCTGTGTCGTTGCTTTCACCTCTTCTGGGTATATACCATGTAGTGCTATTGCTGAGTAAATGCTACCTTTTTGATCAAGCCTTCTTTGATTGCCTTGTACTCTGTTCACAATTAAGCGCCTAATTTTTACCTCTCTTCATGTATTTATTACTCTCTGATACGTATTGTTTTTATTATTTTATATGCATGTATTATTTGCTCTGCCATACACTCCTTTTTGTGCAAAAACCATGTCATATAAACTGGATGACAAAGTATTCCATTTTCAGAACCAGCATACTTTTTAGGTGAAAAGGGCGCTGATCAGATGGACTTCTGTGATAATAAGTGCATACTGAGACTGTTGCAGGTAAACTTGGATATATAATTACTTTTCTTTACAATAATCAACACATGGCTTTGACATGTTAAATAAGGAGTGGCCAGCAGTACTTGTTTCCAGTCACATGAGATGAGCATTAAAAGGCAGAAGAGAGTAGCAGTTTAAGAACACTGGTTTGTGTCTTAGTCTTGTCCCTACCATGTTACCCTGGAAAATTTACTTGATCTCTCAAATCCTCATTTTACTGGCTTGTTAGATAGAGTGATCATTTATTTCCTTCCCGCTGGTTTCTTAGGCTTTTTTTGAGGAGGAAATGGTATAAAAATAACTTTGAAAATGGGGAAATGTTATATAAATGTATGATAATACTTTGTATTTCTAGGATAAATTGAAGATGTTCTAACTTTGTAATCAAGCTAGAATTTGATGACTGAAAAGTTTATCCATAAGGTGGTTTTTAGGGTAAAGTAAACCTTAATACAAAGCCTTGTAAACTGTAAATGTAAAATAGATAATTAAATAAATATTGTTAATATTATATTCCTTGTTCTTTACTTCCTTTAAATTAAAAAAAAATGATTATCACCATTTATCTGTAAATCTCTCATTTGTGTCATTTCAACTTCATCTTATTCTCCCTTTCCTTTCATGACATCATTGTTATTAACCTAAATAAAAAATGAAAGTAACAGATTGCAGAGTTAGAATAGTGCCAAGTAGTGGCAGGAATTATTATTTAATTGCTCGAGAAAATTAGAAATCGTGATCTTTGCTTTTTTAATATTGTCTTCAGTATTTGAAATAAATGTTATAATATGGGTTATACTTGAACACAGCAATTAAATGTAGTAATAAAATATATTCCAACTATAGACAGAGAATCCTGTGTTTAAACTATATGCCTCTTACTTCCATCCTACACTGTACTGAAAATTTGATGCGTTCCAGAAAGCAATAAATTTTAAAAGAAACTTTAAAAGTTTTCAAACGAGGGCAGGCCATGGTGGCTCAGCAGGCAAGAATGCTTGCCTGCCATGCCAGAGGACCCAGGTTTGATTCCCAGTGCCTGCCCATGTTTAAAAAAAAAAAAAAAATGTTTTCAAACGAAATACAAAATCTTTCAAATAAAAATATCCCAGGCCAATTTAAAAAGTTTTAAAATGAAATTTAATGTCTAATATTTGGCTAAATATCTGACATGGCCTTTTACCAATTTACTAGCATAACTATTCTTATTCACTATTTGCAGTTCAATAAATATTAATGACTGTGATGAATGAACAGGAAGTTCTATCATAAAGGATCTTTATCAAGATTCCCTCATGCTAATTTGTGTTATTAAATGATAATTCCCTGCTTATTCTATAAATTTGTAAATAAAATACACAGATAAGTTATATTTGAAAATTGAACTAGAAAGTCATAATTTGCCAACCAAAAAAATACCAATTAATTTTAGTATTCATGAAACAATCAATAATTAAATCAGGAAGAAGTGAAAACAATCTAAATATCTTGACTGTTAGGATATCAAAAATAATCTTTTACCTAAAGTATGAAAGAAAAGCAATTACAACTTCAAAAAGAAATAATTCCTATGGTCAATCTGTATGAGAAAGAATTTAGCAATATGTACTAAATTTAAATGTTAAGTTTCTTACCTTCTTCTTAAGGTATATCTGAAAGAAAAACTAAAATTTGCTTTTGCATTTTTAATAAAAGCGTTATGATATGACTGTTGTTATCTAAAGCTAAAATAATGTAACTAGAAAATGCTAAGTTGAATAATAAATTTAATAGTTTCATTGAAAGAAATTTAACGTTATTTAATAAGATTTTACCAGTATATTTTTTAGTGTTTTAAACATTCAAACCAAAGTACCTTGAAATGTGGAAGGCTAAAAAATCACCCAAATTAGAGTTTAAAGCTTAGTGCTTTAAACTCTAATTTTCTGTGTTATTGCTAAACAAGTTACAGAATTTTCTCTGGGTACCACCTTTATTTTGCTTTTTTTTTTTTCTTGTGAGTGCAACCATTTTAAGCTTATACATGATAAAATTTGTAGAACTAATTCTAGAAATTCTTGCATACCACTTGTAGTCACAGGAGAGACAAGATATCTCATTTGAATTATTAAACTTTAAGAACTTAGAATGAACCTTTCAGCTGCAGATGTTATTGCATCTACATTTCTCTATGCGAAAAAAAAGTTAATAGCCCACTCACGTTTTTATTATCTCTCCTCTTTTTAGTATCATGATCTGCACCAAAGAGTGTAGAATGTTGAAGCTTAAATACCCAGCCTCTTTCTTTATAATCATTAGATTCTGGAAATAGCTATCAGTGCTGATTACAAGGAAATAAATAGAGGAAATCAGATATGCAGAAAAGAAATGGCAGACACTCATAAACTAATCTTCATGGAAGAAAAGAATATTTCCAAAATTAATGTAGAATAGATATTTAAAAATAAAAATTTCCATGATAAAGTTTAGAAAAAATATACAAAGTTGTTAGGGATTTATGCTTTGTTTAAATGTTTTTTATTTCATTAATAAGTACTAATGAAACTCCTTTGCCGTACTAAGTTCCTTTGTCAAAGAACCCTAAAAATTTAATAAGGGCAGTTGAACAATTTTATCTTAAAAATAGGTATGGAAATCACTCCACTGCCAGTAATTAGAAATAGAAAACATTCTATTGCTGTGATGTTAACTTCCTGTAAATGAAAAACAAGGTTTTATATTTAACTGTATTCCTTAAAATGTATTTAACTAGGAAATCTGACTTCTGCCAATTTTTACTATTGGAAAAGTTACTGCTACTCTATTTCCCAAACTAAATACTGTACATGACTGTCATCTGGAAATAATAATGTTACTTGACTGCGTTGTACCAACTAGATATTTAATACAGAATATATATTAGACTAAATGAAATCCAGACTCCAGTAATAATACTGAAAAAGAAAGGCACAAGTTCCTTTGGTTAAACCAAATCACAGTGTACAGTGTACAAAAAAACTACATGATTTGTAAGTTTGTCATTTGGTTTCATGTGAATTTGCAACTAGCATCCTAAACAAATTAAATTTTTAAAAAAAGTGTATTCGTTTAGTATTAAAGAAAAATACAATCTGTGCTTTCCTCCCCTTATCTTTCCCCTGTAACAAATTCCTTTATGTTCTCATCCTAATATATTGCATAAATTGGATTCTTAATTTACCATTAACTGACTAGCAATGAAAGAAAATGACCTCTGGAAATTAGGAGGCTGAGCGCACCCTCTTCTAGGGTTTGTCTTCACTTCCCTTTATTGATGTCTACATTCAGTGTTGAGGAATTAGGATTCATATTCCAGTTGTCTTTAATCATGCATTGTCATATTGGACAGATAGGAATCTCTAGTACCATGTTGAATAGAAGTGGTCATTAATGCTCATCCTTACCTTGTTCTCAATCTTAAAGTCCCAGTCGACTGATATTAATTATACTACAAAACTAGAAATATTTCTCCTTGCTGTATGTTCCATTCTTCTCCTTATCTGTGATTTTCGATGATTAGAACAAAAGGTACCAGTTCAGCTTAAAAAGTAGGAACCAAGATAGATTTCACACATATCTCATAAGCCAAGATGATAGCCTTACCACTTTCATCACGTAATAACTAAGGTGACAAGGAGCCTAAAATTCCTTCCTGGTACTAAACTGAGTTGATCTGTTTTATTTTTTTTAACAACAACAAAAAAAGCCAATCAACGTTGAAGAGGAGTACCAGAGGTGGCCCTGTGGGAAATCAAAAGTGTTTGCATTAAGGCTTCTTTTGTCACATTTAATCATGGTATAATACACTGTGACCAAAAGGCATAATGAATTACAGCCCCTGACATTCAACAAACAGAGTAGCATTCTTTGCCACGTGAGAGTAAAGCAGAGGCAGTAAAAAAGGAAAGGAATTCTCTGTGGTCATTCTTAGTTTCATCATTGATTGAATAAGTAATGTAGTCCTTTATAGAGCTGGTCTCCACTGGTGGTGCAAGGTGGACTAATGTTCTAGTTTGTTACTCAAAGAAGGTAGCCCAAGCTCATCTGTGATTTCAGCAGCATTCATGGCATTGGGTAGACCCTCTGTTTTATTTTGCAAGCACTAGTTCAACTTCAGTGATCATCTCTTCTACCACCATCCTAAACATTTTTCTTGGACCTCATCCACACACTTCCTATTATATCCATACAGAGCAAAAATTGAGTGGTTTGGAAGAAACGATGTCACAAAGGCTGGGTCCTCTGCTGGCTACCCAGGTCAGTCTAACACAGCGAGGAAAGAAGATATTTTTGTACTTCACAGTTTCCATATTGAACCTGTAGTGGCAGTAGTTATCATTTCACTGTTTTTCACTTTGTGCAAAATAGTGGTCTTTACTGAAGCATCACAGCCAGACATGAAATGCATATTTCTTTCTTTTCTTCCCTTTCTCTCTCTGTCTCTTCCCATTCTTTCTTTTCCCTTTCTTTCTTCCCTTTCTTCCCTTCACCCTTTCTTTCTCTCTCCCACCTTTCTTTCCTCCATTGCTCCCTTCCTGTCCCTCACCTCTTCTTTCCATCCTTTCATTTTTTTTCTAATTATTCCCATTTCTTTCTAGTCTAGTCTTCTTTTCTGAAGTGATTTTATTGTTTCATTTCTAATCCTTTCCTGAGTTCTATCTTATTTTCAAGTTTTTCTAATTATGATTCATGCTTTTTTGTGTTTTATGTTATTTTCTTTGTTTTGTGTGGAATAAAAGCAGGTAATGATTTTGATCTGTTGTGTGACATGCCTTTCTGTTGTCATCCTTACCCCACCCCACTTTTTCCCCCTCAAAAGTGCAGGAATGTTTTTTGGGTCCTTATTTTTTTCTTATAAAGGTTGAATTAGATTTGTCCTTGCTTTTCATTTGTTCATTTTAACGTGAAGTTCATTTTCTTCTTTATTTTCTAAAGAGCTATATGTACATTTTATTTATTTTTTTTTTTAAAGAGAGAGGGAGGAAGGGAAGGAAAGACAGAGAGAAGGAAGGAAGGATGGAAGGAAGGGAAACATCTTTAAACATTTTCTTGTTTTATTGTATTTTGTTTGTTCGTTTGTTCTCTACATGGGCTGGGGCCGGGAATTGAACCGAGGTCCTCCGGCATGGCAGGCAAGCACTTTGCCCGCTGAGCCACCGCGGCCCGCCCTATATGTACATTTTAAATCAGTGACATGTGGCCAAGAAGTTTAGTACATAAAGAGAGAGAGCAGGAAAAACTTTATTCTGAGGCCTTCGAATGATGAATTAACTTCATAACCCCCCTTTTTCTTTCAACTATATTCAGTTGATACCCTTTAAAAAAATTTATTTTCTATTATCAAACCGCAACAACATACAAACATGAAAATTCTTTTTTTTCATTAAAAAAATGTTTATTGTGTAATATATATACAAAGCAAAGAAAGAAAAAAGCAGTAGTTTTCAGAGCACTCTTCAAGTAGTTACAGGACAGATGTCAGACTTTGTCATGGACTACCATACCATTATCTCAGATTTTTCCTTCTAGCCTGTCCAGAATATAGGAGGCTAAAAGGAATAAATATTTTTTATCACACAATAGACTTGATTTTTGTGAAAAATACAAACAAGCAGTAATTTCAAAACACATTGCCACATTAGTTGTAGAACATATTTCAGGGTTTGATATGGGCTGCAGTTCCACAATTTTAAGTTTTTACTTCTAGCTGGCCTAAGATACTGGAGACTAAAGGAAATATAAGTATAATGGTTCAGCAGTCATACTCGTTTGTTAAACCCTACCTTCTCTGTATACCTCCACCATCACTTTTGATCTTTCTCCTACTCTTTAGAGGTATTTGGGCATGCCCAATGTAGCTTTTCATGTTGGAAGGGTCAGTCTGTAATATGGGGTTGGGAGATGGGTCTAGCTGATGTTCTGAAGAGGTTTCAGGACTTACCTTGTCTAGCACCATCTGGAGGTTGTAGGTTTATAGAAAGTTACCGTAGGTTTTGGAAACTTTGTAGAATCTTATCTATTTGCCTAGGTATTCTTTAGGATTGGCCAGAATGGGTTTGGTTGGGGTTTTATAAGTTATGATCGGTAGCAATATCTAACTGAAGCTTGCATAAGAGTGATCTCCAGAATAGCCTCTCCACTCTATTTGAACCTCTCAGTGAGCCAAGGATTTATATCTAGCAAAATTGACATTTATCTAACTACAAGGACTTTATGAGTATATCCTGAGGAATCACCTACAGTTCAAACATCAGACAACCAAAATACTTAGAGAGACAGTGCCCTCAGTGGTGATTGCAGTGCTTAGGTTCAATGAGGGTAAAAATGGAGAGACTGTAGTGTCTACCAAGTATATGCCGTGTCTATATGGATAAAATGGAGGGAGAATGGAGAGAAGGCATCCTAAAAAATATTTTTTTAAACTCTTTTCAGCAATCTATTGGTGTTGTTGATAGTATTATTATTATTTTTATTGTTTTATTAGTATAATCAATCAACATACAAACATGAACATTCTTAATGAATGAACATTCCATACTTGGTGTGCAATCAGTGGCTCACAGTATCATCACACAGTTGTATATTCATCACCATGATTATTTCTCAGAACATTTACATCACTGAGATAAAGAAATAAAAAGAAAAAAAGAAAAAACTCATATACACCATACCTCTTAACCCTCCCTTTTATTGACCACTAGGATTTCCCTCAACCCAATTTATTTTAACATTTGTTCTCCGTATTATTTATTTTTAATCCATATTTTTTACTCATCTGCCCATACTGTAAATAAAAAGAGCATCAGAACAAGGTTTTCACAATCACTCAGTCACTTTGGGAAAACTCTGTCATTATACAATCTTAAAAAGAACATGCTACTGGAACACAGCTCTACAGTTTCAGGCACTTCTCTCTAGCCTCTCTAATATACCTTTAACTCAAAAGGGGATATCTTTATAATGTGTAAGAATAACATCCAGTATAACCTCTCGACTCTGTTTGAAATCTCTCAGCCACTGATGCTTTATTTTGTGTCATTTCTCTCTTCCCCCTTTCAGTCGAGAAGGTTTTCTCAGTTGCTTGATGGTGAGTCCCAGCTCATTCTAGGATTTCTGTCCCGTGTTGCCAGGGAGGTTTACACCCCTGGGAGTCATGTCCCATGTAGAGAGAGGTAGGGCAGTGAGTTTGCTTGATGTGTTGGCTGAGATTTAGGCCACATCTGACCAACAAAAGAGGTTCTCTGGGGGTGACTCTTAGGCCTAATTTTATGTTGGCTTAGCCTATCCTTTGTGGGGATGAGTTTCATATGAACAAACCCCAAGATTGAGGGCTCGGCCTATTGATTTTGTTGTCCTCACTGCTTGTGAGAATATCAGGCTTCTCCAAATGGGGAAGTTGAATTTTCCCCTTTTCTCACCATTCTCCCAAGGGGACTTCGCAAACACTTTTTATTCATTGTTCAAATCACTCTGGAATTTATCGGGGTATCACTCTGGATAAACCTACAAAATCTCATGTCCTACTCAAGGTTCCATGTACTAATTGTGTTCAATTAAACTGTCCATATAAGTTAAATTAGGAGATGCTTTAGTCAAAATATAAATTTTGTACCAAATAAACATTTTTTGCTTTAGTCTCACACATAAGTTAAAGTTTTAAAATATGAATTACCATCTGTTTTTAACACCCTGCGATATTGACATTCCTTTGTTCCTCTTCATGCAAAAACATTTTTAAATTTGTACATTTAGTTATTATCATTATGCACTCTAGGCATTCCTAGTTTATACCGTCTCAATCTTTATTATCTAGGTATTATCTAGGTATTTCCTTCTGATTTCATTTGTGCACCCCTCCTCCCTCTATCATTCTCACATTCAGCTTCATTCAGTGTACTAACATTATTGTACTACAGTTAGGTAATATTGTGCTATCCATTTCTGAATTTTTGCAATCAGTCCTGTTGCACAATCTGTATCCCTTCAGCTCCAATACCTATCCTGTTTCTATCTCCTGATGGTCTCTGTTCTTTTTTTGTTTGTTTTTGTTTTTAATCAATAAATATTTATTGAGTACCTACTACATACCAGTGCACCGCATTAGATGCAAGGGATACTAACAGTAAATAAGCATGGTCCCTGCCCTCAAGGAACTTACATTTTCACAATTTAAAGTGCATCTCAGGTATTCGGATAACAGAAGTAATTCTATCACTCTGAATTTTCTTTTTTGTTTTGGAGTTAGTGACCACATGACACAGCAAAACAATGGATCAAAATTATAAGCTAAATTTTAGAGCTCAGAGAAACCTTTGGTATCATTTCTCAAGGCCTCTTGTTTTACTGAAAAGAAATTGAAGGAGTGGCAATTTGTGCCTAGAGCATGTGTTTTGATTTTAATTTTGGTGCTTTGCCCATTATCAGGCTTCTTACAAAACAATACTCAGTAGACATTTATTTTGCAAATATGAACAAATTCCTGGGACACACCTGTACAGTTGTTTCCTGCTAGGCAACAGCCTTCTAATTTATACCCTAGTAAGTATGCACCCTATTACCTCATCCTACTTTGCAATAAACCAGACGAATCAGACTCATCCAAGTACTGACCTTTCCAAGAACTTCATGCCCTCAGCTTTGAAGGCAACGGGTTACGGGCCATCCAGCATAGGCCTGCCCGAGCCTCATTCCCTCAACTTCAGCTCTGCAGTTCCTGAACTGCTGGGGAGAACTCGGCCAGTGAGAGGTAAGCCCAGCCCCTCAGTGTGTCAGTGAACTTATTTTCTGTATGCCCACAGACTGCATCCTGGATGCCAGCTATTTCCCAAACATGCACCACTGACTGGAAGGGGAACCAAGTATCAACTTCAGAGGTGCCATTTCCCAGCTGACAAATATATATCCCACTATTCCAACCGTGAACATATTCTGAGGAGTCACAATGTGCCAGGTACCACACTGGATACAGGGTTGTATAAAAGAAAATGACAGTCTCTGTCCATCAGAAGTGACATGGAAACTATGGAACACTGTGCTATCCCAGAAGTATTAGGCACATGGGAAACTAGTTCTCTTACTCGAAGGACACCATGGGATGAAGCTATCTTCACCAGCCCCCTATTTTTAAAATGTTGGTGGTCCAATTTATTTAATTTAAAAAACTTCCCCTAATTTTAGTAATTACTAAGGACTACATTCTTCTGCCACATCAGTCAATCTTGCGGTGGACAGAGTAGTTTGATAAGCTCCTGTGCATATGAATTCAGTTTGCTTTTTAAATTTATCTGATAGTCTAAAAATAAACTTAATTTTTAAAACCAGGAATATTTAATTTCTCCCTGTAGAACCAATAAGATTTTGACTCTTTACCAATCAAATTTACATGCTTAATTTTAAAAATAAAAAAGTAACACAGTGGAGCCATCTTTTACAATACCTCTTAAGGCAAGCCTTTCTCTTTTAATGTACTTTTTTCTTTAATGTGCTGTGAATGCCATCAAACATATTGTATTGTTTTATTACCTAGCCCACTGATCACCTCTACTATATCAGACAAGTTTATAGATATTACTTCAAAGGTACTGTGATGATTTCAATTAGCACAATTTCATTTTAAGTTGTCAATGTTGCCATTTTCAGGATTATGTGGGGTAGCACTTGGGCGGTATATGGAATAACCTTCTGGCCCTTAAGTCCCACTCTGAACCACCCCACACACACGTACACTAGCATGTGATCTTGGACAAGCCATCAGAAGCTCGGGTCCATATCCCTTAAATGTAGATGTTACAATTTGTCCTACCTACCTCACAGGGTTGCTGTACAGGTTGACTACGTCAGTATATGTTAAACATTTTTTTGAAAACTATGAACTATAAAATGACAATTACAGATAAGTCAGTGAAATTAACCACCAACATAATGATTTCAAATTCATGCATATAATCAAAAGTTTTTAAGTGAATCAGCTTAATAATCAGTTGAATAAATAAAGAATAGTATACACACTGTGATGCTAGTCTACTGAGTCTAATCTTTGGAAGGACTAAATTAATAGTAGAGGGAAAAAATCTGAGTTAAGATATTTATTAGTGTTTATACAAACAAGCTGCAACTACTAATTCAAAAATAAGAGGGCTTCCCCCCCCAAAAAAAGAGTACATTCTTCAATAGAACTGCATTTGAATAAGAATTCCATACAAATAGAATATACACCTTAACATAAGAAAGCAAGGATGGGATCTTTTATATTATACAGAACAGATATTCAGTTGGTTCAACAAGATGAGTTACCCCTCCAACCAAATACTCATTTTTTATATTTATTACAAATGTTGCAGTCAGTCCAGCATATGCCAACAATCATGTAGTTTTAACATTTAGTAGTGTGAAGCACATGGGACTGTTTCCAAAGGGATATGTGACATAACCTTCATTTCAGAGGAGCAGAGAAGCAGGTGGATTACTGTCTGCTCTTTAATGTTCAACTAACCATTCCATTGCCTCATCAAGGCCAGTGCCTTTGGTTGCTGAAGTTTTAAATATTTGCCATTTCCGGTCCTTCAAGGCAGGTAACCCCAGTGAGTTTGCCATCTCTGAGGGAGTCATGGCCTGTTCCATATCTTGCTTATTTGCAAACACCACTAAAATTGCTTTTCTCAGCTCTTCTTCCTCCAACATGGCAACTAACTCTGATTTGGAAATGCCAATTCAGTCTCGGTCACAGCTGTCCACAACATAAATGACTGCACCTGTGTTTGAATAATAACATCTCCAGTTTGGTCTGATACTTGTCTGTCCTCCTAAATCCCAGACTTGGAATTTAAGGTTTTTATATGTTACTGTCTCAACATTAAATCCGATAGTAGGAATAGTAGTAACAACTTCTCCAACCTGTAACCTGTACAAAATAGTGGTTTTTCCTGCTCCATCTAATCCCAAAATCAAAATTCTCATTTCCGGGGTTCCAAACAGACTGGAAAAAAATACTTGAGAAAAAGCCACCCATGGCGCAGCGCCGGTCCGCACTCGCCGGTCCGCACTCGCCGATCCGCAGAGGTGGGCCCGGCCTCGGCAGCGACGCCTGTGCGGGCCTCTGCGCCGCCACCGCAGCTCCCGTGCCTCCCGCGCCGGCTGGCAGGCGGTTTCCCCCCCTGGTCTCTGTTCTTAACTGAAATTCTCCAAGTTCATTCACTAATGTCAGTTCATATTAGTAAGACCATACTGTATTTGTCCTTTTGTTTCTGATTAATCTCACTCAACATAATGTCCTCAAGGTCCATCCGTGTTGTTACATACTTCATAATTTTATTGTTTTGCAGCTGCATATAATATTCCATCATATGTATATACCACAGCTTGTTTAGCCACTCTTCTGTTGATGGACATTTTGGATGTTTCCATCTCTTCACAATTGTAAATAATGCTGCTATAAACATTGGTATGCAAATGTCGGTTTGTGTCCTTGCCCTCATGTCCTCTGAGTAGATACCTAGCAATGGTATTGCCCGATCATTTGGCAATTCTATACTTAGGTTCCTGAGGAACTGCCAACCTCCCTACCACAGTGATTGTACCATTTTACATTCCCATCAACAGTGGATAAGTGTGCTTCTTTCTCTACATCCTCTCCACTACTTGTCATTTTCTGTTTTTATTGATAATGGCCATTCTGGTGGGTGTGAAATGATATCTCATTGTGGTTTTGATTCGCATTTCCTTAATAGCCAGGGAAGTTGAGCATCTCTTCATATGTCTTTTAGCCATTTGTGTTTCCTCTCCTAAGAAGTATCTGTTCATGTCTTTTGCCTATTTTGTAATTGGTTTATTTGTCTTTTTGTTGTTGAGTTGAGCAGTCTCTTTATATATTCTGGATACTAGACCCTTACCTGATATATCATTTCCAAATATTGTCTCCCATTATGTAGGCTGTCTTTTTAATTTCTTGACAGAGGTCTTTGTTGCAAAAAGTGTTTAATTTTGAGGAGTTACCATTTATCTATTTCTTTCTTCAGTGCTCATGCTTTGGGTGTAAGGTCTAGGAAACTGCCTCCTATTATAAGATTTATAAGCCATTTCCCTATATTTTCTCCTAAATGTTTTATGGTTTTAGATCTAATGTTTAAGTCTCTGATACATTTTGAGTTAATTTTTTATAGGGTGTGAGATAGGGGTTCTCTTTCATTCTTTTGCATGTGGGTATCCAGATGCCTTATCAAAGATCAATTGTCCATAGGTGTGGGGGTCTATATCTGAATACTGTATTCAATTTCTTTGGTCAGTATATCTATCTTTATGTCAGTATCATGCTATTTTGACCACTGTAGCTTCGTAATATGCCTTAAAGTCAGGTAATGTGAGATCTCTGACTTCATTTTTCTTTCTCAGGATATTTTTAGCTATTTGGGGCAGCCTGCCCTTTGAAATAAATTTGGTTATTCATTTTTCTATTTCTGAAAATTAAGATTTTTGGATTTTAATTGGTATTGCATTGAATCTATAAATCAATTTAGGTAGAATTGATATCTTAATGATATTTCCCTCTGTCTACTCCAGTATACCAGAAAACAGAAAGGAACATTTATATGATTCAGTAATCAAAATTATCGCTTAAATCCAGATTTGTCAGTTACAGTCAGGCCCCATGTTGTCAGGGAGATTTTCATCCCTGAATGGCTTGTCCCACATAATGGGGAGGGCAGTGATTTTCCTTGCAGAGTTGGGCTAAGAGAGAGTGAGAGAGGCCACATTTGAGCAACAAAGAGGCTTCCTGGAAGCAGCACTTAAGCCTTGTTATGAGTAGTCTTAGCTTCAAACCTACAGAAATAATATTGTTTCATAAGAGCAAGCCTCAAAATCCAGAGCTTGGCCTATTTTCTTGGGAATCCCCAATGGTTGGGAGGACTAGGGTTTCCCAGATGGGAGAGTTTAATAGTTCCGTGTGTGTGTGTGTGTGTGTGTTTGTGTGTGTGTGTTTGTTTCCCCCTTCAGATCCTCAAGGGACTCTGCCAGTACTTTTTAATTATCAGCCCACCATAGTCTAAGATGTATCCTGACACTACACCAAGCCATAGAGACTTATAAGGCCTCATTCCTGGTCTAGACTCCAGGAAACTGCACTGTCTAAATGAGCTATCTGGAGAGGCTGTTTCAGACTTTGTGTTACAGAAGATTTAGGTTCTAGAGATAATAAACCTCTCTGCCTTTGATCTCATACAGTAGCTGAAGGTCTAGAGTACCTGCATTCTAATTTATCTTAGACCCAGGCAGATTGGCTTTGTTTTAAACTCTTAATTGAGGCTTGATCTCCTTCTTGATTACTTCAGCTGTTACATAGCTGTGTTCACTTTCAGGTCTGCAGGGCTCCATTTCTGGGACTCAGCTGTCACAGAGCTACTCAAAGTTCCAGGGAAATACCAGCTGATACGCATATAGCTTTGTGTCTTAGAATTCAGAAATGTACCCACTACTTCAGACCAAATGTCGCTGCTATAAGGGCCCACTCTCCAGGCTCTCATTTACTTATTTTTTATTTTTGAAGTTTTTTTTTTTTATTATGTAATGTAACTGTGCTGATTTGAAAAGATTTATGTACCTTAGAAGAGCCATGTTTTAATCCTAATCAGTCCTGTAGGAGCGACGGTTTCTTCCAATCCCTATTCAGTACTATAGATTGGAAACTTGATTAGGTTATCCACATGGGAGATGTGACTCATTCAATTGTGAGTATTAAACTTGATTAGATGGAGACGGGTTTCTACTCATTCTACGTGGGTCTTGATTAGTTTACTGGCATCCTATAAAAGAGGAGATATTTTGGAGAGAGTTCCCTTTTGAGAACGAGGAGAGACCCACAGAACCACGACAGAATGAGGAGAGAACTGCAGGGTCCATGAACCAATGACCTTTGGAAATAAAGAAGGAAAACACCTCTTGGGGAGCTTCATGAAGCAAGAGGCCTAGAGAGATGGCTAGCTGGTGCTGCCATGTTCGCCGTGTGCCCTTCCAGCTGAGAGAGAAATGCTGAACATCATCAGCCTTCTTGAACAAGGCATCTTTCCTTGAATGCCTTAGATTGGACATTTCTCTGTGTTTTAATCTGGGCAGTTTCACAGCTTTAGAACTATAAACTAGCAACGTATTAAATTCCCCTTTTAAAAAGCCGTTCCACTTCTGGTATATTGCATTCTGGCAGCTGGCAAACTAGAACAATAACATATATACAAAAAAGCAATAAATATCCAAGTACATTTTAATACATAGTTAGAGAACAGATTTGAAAGTTTGGTGTGGATTATAGTTCCACGATTTTTTATTATTTCTAGCTGCTCCAAGACACTGGAGACCAACAGATACATCAGTATAATGATTCAGCATACTCAGTTGTTAATCCTATCTTCTCTGTTATACTTCTCCTTTTCTTATTTTTTTCTTTGTATAAGTATTTTCTGAGAGAGACATCAGCGTATTTACCCTTTTGTTTCTGGCCCATTCTGCACAACCTATTGTTCCCAAGGTGCCCCTCAGCAGCCCTCCTTTTTTTAGCCTTATCAGATTCCATCATATAAATGTATCACTGGTCGCCATTGCATTTATCAGTCATTGTATCCTCCAGCTTCCTCCATCTATTGGGCATTGTGGATAATATCCAAAATATACAAATCTTATCATGTCTTGTATTATCTTTGGTTGTACAATCAGCAGCACTCTCCAATTTTAGACAGTTTTCATTAGTTCATAATGACAAAGAATTGGCTAACATAACATCACCAGCTATCGAATCAAAACTACCTCTTATTACTTGTCCCTCCTCCCCTAGTTAGTTGCCCCTTGTAGTGCTGTGGTACTGTTGATGTCTTCCTGTTAACTTTTCGCTATAGCATGCATTTTTAGTTTTCCCCTTAAATCCCTCTACCATTGACTCCTTGCCTACTGTCAAACCACTGAAATATTTCATGTGAGATCTTACTTATATATTAATCATTTGGATACATGGGACTGTACATCCCTTTTCAGTCATATTCACCTTCAATATAGCAATGTTAGTTATATACCCACTAATCAGTTATCATCACTTCTATCTGTTCCCTTTTGTTTAAATTCAATCTCTCTGGGTAGCCTTTCCTCTGTCTATAGCTTTTGTGTACAGGTCTGCTGTATTCTAGATCTGTTAAACCTCTGAGATTACCTTTACCAGAGTCATAATAGTGAATTCATACAGTATCTGTTCTTTTGTGACTGATTTATTTCACTCAGCGTTATGTTCTCAAGGTTCATCCACATTGTCATATGCTTCAGAACATCATTTCGTCTTACAGTTGCATAATATTCATCATATGGATACACCATTGTTCTAGTTTGCTAGCTGCCAGAATGCAATATACCAGAAACGGAATGGCTTTTAAAAAGGGGAATTTAATAAGTTGCTAGTTTACAGTTCTAAGGTCGAAAAAATGTCCCAGTTACAACAGGTCTATAGATATGTCCAATCAAAGGCATCTAGGGAAAGATACCTTGGTTCAAGAAGGCCGATGAAGTTCAGGGTTTCTTTCTCAAATGAGAAAGCATGTGGCAAACACAGTCAGGGCTTCTCTCTCATCTGGAAGGGTACATGGCGAACACGGTGTCCATCTGGTAGCTTTCTCTTCTGCTTCGTGGTGCTGCAGCATTCTCTGCTCTCTCTGAATCTCTCATTCTCCAAAGTGCTTCCTCTTTCACAGGACCCCAGCAAACCCATCAAGACCCACCCAAATGGGTGGAGACATGATGTCACCCAATCCAGTTTAACAACTACTCTCGACTAAATCACATCATCCAGGGAGACGATCTGATCACCGTTTCAAACATATAGTATTGAATAGGGATTATTCCACCTTTATGAAATGGGATTTTGATTAAAACATGGATTTTTAGGGGACATACTTCCTTTCAAACCAGCATAACCATGTTTTGTTTATACATTCATCTGTTGTTGGGCATTTGGATTGTTTCCATCTTTTGGCTCTCGTGAGTAGTGCCTCTGTGAACATCAGTGTGCAAATGTCTGTCTATGTCATTGACCTCCCCAACTCTAGGTATATACTGAGTCATGGTTTGGCAGGTCACAGGGCAAATCAATATTTAGTTTTCTTAGGAATTTCCAAACTGTCTTCCACAGTGGGCTGCACCTTTATACATGCCCTCCAATGGTGAAGAAGTGTTCCCATTTCTCTACATGCTCTCCAACATTTGTAGCTTTCTGTTTTTTAATAGCAGCATTCTTACAGATGTGGGTATAGGAGGTGATATCTCATTGTCATCCTAATTTGCTTTTCCCTTATAGCAAATGAAAATGAGCATCTCTTCACATGCTTTTTTAGCCATCTGTATTTAGTCTTCAGAAAAATGTATATTCATTTCTTCTACCCATTTTATAATTGGGTTGTTTGTTCTTTTGTTGTTGGGCTGTGTAATTTCTTTATGTACACAGGATATAAAGCCTTTATCTGATATGTGGTTTCCAAATATTTTCTCCCATTGAGTTGGCTGCCTCTTCACCTTTTTAACAAAGTGTCTTGAGGCACAGAAGCTCTTGATCTTAATGCGTTTCCATTTGTCTATTTTTTCTTTCATACTTGTGCTTTAGGTGTAGTTTCAAAGGCTTCCTCGTATTATTAGATCTTGAAGATGTTTCTCTGCATTTTTATGACACTGGCTCTTACATTCAGGTCTTTGATCCGTTTTGAATTAATTTTTATATAAGGTGTAAGGTAGGGGTCCTCTTTCATTCTTTTGGCTATTGATATCCACTTATCCTATGCCCATTTATTGAAAAGAGTTTTTCTGTTCCAGTTCAGTGAATTTGGTGGCCTTATCAAAGATCAAATGTCTGTAAATTTGGTGGTCTGTTTTTGCACTTTTGATTCTATTCTGTTGGTTGATCCTTCTAGCTTTGTGCTACTACCATGCTGTTTTGATCACTGTGGCTTTATAATCTTTAAAGTCTAGAAATGATAATTCTCTCACTTCATTCTTCTCTTTTTTGGATATCTTTAGCTGTTCGGGGTTTCTTTCCCTTCCATATAAATTTGATAACCAGCTTTTCCACGTCTTCAGTGTAGGTTAGGATTTTGGTTGGTGTTGCATTGAATCTGTAAATAAGTTTGAGTAGAATTGACACCTTAATGACATTTAACCTTCCTGTCCATGAGCATGGAATGTCTTTCCCTCTATTTAGGATATTTTTAATCTCTTTTAGCAATCTTTTGTAATTTTTTTTGTGTATCAGTCCTAGACATCCCCGTTTAGGCCTATTCCTCAATACCTGATTCTTTTAGTTGCAATTTTGAATGAAATTGTTTTCCTTTATTCTCTGCTGAGATATGTCATTGCTTGTGTATAGAAGAAACCTTACTGAGGTTTGTCATTAGTCTTGTATCCTCTCACTTTGCTGAATTTTTAAAATTAGCTCAAGTAGCTTTGCCATAGATTTCTGAGGGCTTTTTAAATATAGTATCATGTCATCTGCAGATAATCAAAAGTTTTACTTCTTCTTTTCCTATTTAGATGCCTTTTATTTCTTTCTCTGTCTAATCACTCCAGCTGAGACTTCTAATACAATGTTGACTAATAATGGTGACAGTGGGCATCCTTTTCTTGTTCCTGATATTAAGGGGAATACTTTCAGTCTCTCACCATTAAGTATAATGCTGGCTATGGGTTTTTTATATATGCTGTTTATGATATTGGGAAAGTTTCCTTCGATTCCTATCTTTTGAAGTGTTTTTATCAGGAAAGGATGCTGCGTGTTGTTGCATGCATTTTCAGCATCAATTAGTATGATCATGTGATTTTTTTCCCTTTCAATTTTTTTATGCACTATATTAAAAACCAAAAATCTGGGCCATTTGTACAGTTCAATAGTTTCTTCATGGCTATTTCTCCTATTTGACCTGGATTTTTGCTTCAAGTAGAAATTCAAAGTATATATATGCTCAAAGTATATATATATATATTTTAAGAAATCTGTATTTATATAGCTTTTGTCATCTTTCTAAGAATAAATTATTTATCATTGTGGTAGTTAGGTTCAGGTGTCAACTTGGCCAGGTGAAGGTACCTAGTTCTGTTCCTGTGGGCATGAGCCAATGGTACGTGAACCTCATCTGTTGCACATTACATCTGCAGTTGGCTAGGAGGCGTGCCTGCTGCAATGAATGATGTTTGATTTAATTGTCTGATGCTTAAATGAGAGAGCTCAAGGTAGCACAGCCCAAGCAGCTCAGCATACCTCTTCTCAGCACTCGCAGCTCAGCCTGGGTCTTTGGAGATCACCCTGGGGAAAGAAATCACCGTGGGGAAAGTTGTTGGAACCCAGAGGCTGGAGAGAAGGCTAGCAGAGATCACCCCAGGCCTTCCCACATAAGAAAGAGCCTCAGTTGAAAGTTAGCTGCCTTTCCTCTGAAGAAGAATGCGTTAACTAAATAAATCCCCTTTTATTAAAAGCCAATCCGTCTCTGGCGTGTCACGTTCTGGCAGTTAGCAAACTAGAACAATCATATATTTCACTTTTTTACAAATGGCAATTATTTTTGGCCTTCAATCTCAACATAAAAGCCTCTTATAAATTATATTTCTCCAGATACCTCTCTAAGCAAGTACTTTTCCCCATTCTGTTATCAAATCTTTGTCTAGACTATAAAATCACATAATTTAGAAAATGAATGGAATTTTGGAGCAGTGATTTGCACTTTGATTATTTCTTGTTTTTGAATCACTATTAAAGTATTTGTCCAGTGATTGTGAAACACTAAATAACCTTGTCTTTCATTGGAAAAATTGTAAATTTATTTACATTAGGTTATGTTTTTTATTTATGAGAAATTCAAAAGGCCCTCAAAAAGGATATGTTTAGAAATAAATTTTATTACTGTGGCATGTGAAAAAGACTTGGTGGTGAGTAAGAGAAATTGATAATTAGTTGTATAATAATAGATACAAGATTAGTAGAAGAGTATCAAAAGAGTAGAGAGATTTTGGATATAAGTTTTAAATGTTTTGGATATAAGTTTTAAATGACACAGTTGACTCCAGTTAGGGGCTTTTGAAACCTGTTCCAGCTCCCTGCAGATTGCCACGCTGTCTTACCCTATCCTGATCCTTGACAGTTTGTCACTAAATTATGGGAGTCTGAAGTTAGGAGGTTGTTTCTCATTTTGTTTTAATTGCATTTAAAGGCTAACCTAGGGAGAAACACTACCAAAGTCAGTAGATAAAAATGCAACTTATTCCTTAAAACATTTGTTTTAGTAGTTTCCCAACTTACTATTGGCAATTTTCTTTCGTGTTGCATGGGGCAAAGAATAATCACTAAATATTTTTCTTTCTTCTTCTTCTTTTTTTTTTTTTTTTGGCATGGGCAGGCTCCAGAAATCCAACCTGGGTCTCTGGCATGGCAGCCAGAACTCAGCCACTGAACTGCCATTGCCCACCCAAATCACTAAATATTTTATATGAATTCTATTCTTGATAATTTCGATATCAATCAAATGGTGTGAGTTCTGCCCATTATGTTCAAATGGCCAATTCCTGAGACCCCAGGGTTTCAAAGAGAGAGTTTATGGCTAGGTATAAAGCAAGAGATCAGATGACCTATTGGCCTAAAAAGCTTTCTGCTCAAACTCTATTTGAGTGGCTAGTGGGAAGCGCCTGAAACTGTAGAGCTGTGTTCTAGTAGCCATGTTTCTTGAAGATGATTGTATAATGATATAACTTTTCAGTGTGAATGTGTCACACTTGTGTCTGATGCTTCTTTTATCTATGGTATGGGCATTTGAGTAAAAAATATGGATAAAAAATCAACAAATAATAGGGGGAACAAAGGTTAAAATAAATTGAGTAGATTGAAATACTAGTGGTCAGTGAGAGGGAGGAAGAGGGAGGAATAAGAGTATGGTATGTATGAGTCTTTTCTTTTTCCTTTTTATTTCTTTTGCTGGAGAGATGCAAATATTCAAAAAAATAATCACGGTGTTGAATACACAACTATGATGATATTGTGACCCATTGATTGTATACTATATATAGCATGTCTGTATGTTTGTTATGGTTTACAATAAAAATGTTAAAATAAAATACAGTAACTCTGATGGTCTTATAGTATCAGAAGATGAACAGGTTTTAGTATAAGGAGCACAGTGACTCTAGATGATGTAATTAGAGATCTAATTATTGAGCATGCGCAGATTGATTACATGCTTAGTCATGGAACATAGGTGGCCTTAATATGATGTTGGGCATGATTTTTAATATTATAATGAGGTATAGGCCACTTATAGGTTAAAATGCACAACTCAGACAGGTTAAAGTCACCTTCCTTTAACAAGATAACTTTGAATTAGTGGTGGGCTGAAATACAAGTCCCTTCATTTATAAACATTAGGGACTGTCTTTAGTGATCATAAGACCCTAAAATTAAAAAAAACTGGATAAAATTTTGGGTACTAGTGAAACCCAGTCAAAAGGTTTTTATAATCACAAGGGCACAAGATTAAGGTTATATAATCATTATCGCAGATCAAGGCAGTGGGATTACAGTTCAGAGATTTCAGGTATTTCCCTCTGTCTATTCTCATTTTCCAGAAAGTAAAGAAGGAACTTCTGTATAATGATTCGGTAATCATAGTCATCCACTAAATCCTAACTTCTTCATTACAAGTTTTGGGGGGTAGTTTTCCTCAAATTATAAAGCATGAAAGAAATCTGGTTAGTCAGTGGCTTCAGGTAGTTGGGTTCTTGTTAACCAGAAGTTTTGCCGTATAATCATACTGTATTTTAGATGTTTTAGTTTGTTAAATGCTGCCAGAATGCAGTGTACTAGAAATGGGTTGAGTTTTATAAAAGGAGTCTATGGGGTGGGCCACGGTGGCTTAGCAGGCAGAATTCTCACCTGCCATGCTGGAAACCTGGGTTCGATTCCCTGTTCCTGCTCATGCGAAAAAAAAAAAAGAAATCTATTAAGTTACAAGTCTACCATTCTAAGGCCATTAAAATGTCCAGACTAAGGTACCCAGAGAAAGATACCTTGACCCAAGACAGGGCCCATGAGTTTCAGGGTTTCTCTGTCAGGTGGGAAGGCACATAGTGACTTCTACTAGTTTCTCAGTTCAGCAGCTTCCCTGGGGGCGCTCTTCTTTGCATCTCCAAAGGGCTCTTTTGCCTGTGTCAGCTCTGAAGCTTCTTCCAAGATGTTCTCCCTTAAAAGTCTCCAGCAAACAACCCAGCCTTGAATGGGTTGAGATGCATCTCCATGGAAACCACCCAGTCAAAAGATTCCACCCTAAACAATAGATCTGGCCCCACAAGGTTGGATTAGGAAAGGAACATGACTTTTCTGGGATACATAACAGCTTCAAACCGCCACAGATGTTCTCATTTATGTTATTTTTTTCAACTCTTTGCATGTGTGGTTATTCTGATTATTTGATTATTTTTGCCTGATATAGTGGTTCTAAAAACAGCTTTTGTAATAACATTCCTCCGTATTAGCAAGTAAGATGGGAATATGGAAAGACAAAGACACAGTTGATAGTTGAAATAGAATAGTTTTCTCTTGACTTTACCTAGTGTTTAGTGGGTTGAAGGTTTAGTTGGGATAAAGAAAAATGAATATAATTATTGCTTTGTTCTGAAATTATCATTTACCCAGCTGGAAATATGGGTAATCTGAGTAATCTGGGATGTGGTTTACTACCACTTTCCTCTCATACAGGGCAGCTCTACTTTTTCATGTGTTTTGTATTTTGGGAATTTTTTATCAAACTTTTTTATTTTAAGAGAAAATAAGATTCTCATATTAAAAAGTAGATACAAGTATTTGATGGTACTTCATGAGCATTATTTATGACTGTAGAGGTTTTTTTTTTGTTTGTTTGTTTTTTTAACATGGGCAGGCACCGGGAATCGAACCGTAGAGGTTTCTTATCTAGCATTCTGCCACTTTTAACAGTGGTAATTTTAGGTATTTGAGTTCCTATAATGTGTCTTGGGTTCCTTTGAATCTAGCTCTTATTATTGAAGTGTTCTCTTTTTATCAGGACCTTCTGGACAGGGGAGGAAAACAAGTAGTGGTGGCACTCTGCTTGATGCTTTAAATATTCTTTCATTTTATCCTTCAATCAAACTTTCAAAGTAGTTATCATTCCCATGTCACACAAGGAAATGAGGTTCATAGGCTTTAACTCAGAATTCCCTTTTCTCTGGTCTAGCTTTTGGGCTGGAAGGAAAGTATACTCCTAAGTTTAAAGGCTTTGGCTTTTTTACACATTTTTACATGAATGATTTCATCCAAACTTTTTAATTCCCTCCTGTATTTAATACTTAAAAAAAATCTACATCTCTGGCCTCCCATATTCTGAAGCAACTAGAAGAAAAAATATGAGGATCATATGGTAGCCCATGAGAAATTCTTGGATCTGTCCTGTAACCACGTGTTGAAGAGTACTTTGAAAACTATTTCTTTGCCTTGTATATGTATTGTACTGTACAATTTAAAAAGTTAAAAAAAAAACCCTACATCTCTGAATGGGCTTGTCTCATAATTATTAGACCTTTATCTACCTCCTGAACATGGATATTTGGTTATCCCCCAGGCATTTCAACTCAGCATGTGCAAATTTTAGCTCATTTCATTTTATCTCTCAAATGATACACAAATATGTGATTTATTGCTTATACTAACCTAGTCTAAAGGCCATGGAAGAATCAACAGTTAATCTACCTTACTGTAATGATTCCTAGTGTACAGGTCTCCTTTTATCTTTTTTTGCATTCAACTTAATTCTTTACCTAATAATCATAACTTTTATCTCAGTAAACCCTTTTCCCTACTGTTTGACTCATGGTGAAGTTAACTAGACCATATTTTGTTCTGCCTATTTATTTCATTCGCATTTTGCATAGTATAATGACACCAACACAAATAAATGATCCATTGCTGGGGAAATAAATGTGGTATGCGCAGAGATGTTTTTATTGAAACTATAATCCTGCCTGTTTAAATTCCCAGTGTATTTATGCTCCATTGCCTTTGGTTAGTTTGTGGCGCCATTCTTTTATTTATGATTTACTCCTATCTCATTTACACTTTGATGTTCTTTAATTTTATGTTCCTTGTAGGTTATATGCCATGGCCTACAGTTACCTGAATATATTTCTGTCTCCACCAATAAATTCAAAGCCACCAAGAGATGGGAACCCAACTTACTTTTTACTCTCCACCATGCAAAATCATAGGCTCTTTGCTGATAAATGTTCACTATATTAGAAGGATCACCAATTAGTCCTGAATTCTGGTGTTCTTGGCTCACCTTGTGTGGTCACAAGGATGTAAACATTTTGTACTTTATTTTTCTCTCTGAGACATTGATCTGTTCATGTTCACCTAAGTTAATTGATCACCTGTGGTTTTAATCCATATTATCTCCCATATATTTAGCTCAAAGTCTGGCACAGTGTTGGTATTTGATAAATATAAACATTTTTGTTGTGCCAGGCACTATGCTGTAAGGTATTGAGAACACAAACATAACACATTTTAAAAGCAGGCTCACTAATTAGATTGGATGGCAGGATATCATATATAAATGTAACATTACAGAGGTTGCTTTTCCAAAGAATTTTATTAATATCAAGCAAGAATTCTTTATTACTTTCAGTTATTTTCTTTGATGTAACTTCATTTCTTATATCTCATTTATACAATGTTTTAAATGCAATATAGTATTATATATTTTAACGTATTGATTTATGATTTAAATGCTTACTTTTAAGTTGTTTTGATAAGTAAATGTACACATGTAGGTTCTTCTTTTTTTAAATTGACTCCATATCAAGCACCACAATATTTTATTATAAATTTCAACTTGTATTTCCCCACAGGCAGCAGCAGATGTCACTTTCATTGGACCTGACACACATGCTATTCAAGCCATGGGTGACAAGATTGAAAGCAAATTATTAGCCAAGAAAGCAAAGGTCAATACAATCCCTGGCTTTGATGGAGTAGTCAAGGTGAGAATCTGTTTTACTATAATAATCTTTGTAGTATGTACCTCTGGTGTTTAATTTGGTCGTTAGACTGGTCTATATCTTTTTCCATCATGATATGCTTAGTGGTCTTCTGTTGTCTTCACAGCATGTAAATATCTTGATTGGTTTTCTTTGGAAGTTGATTCAGTAGTCTTAAGCTTTGTATTTGTGGGATGGATGTGGGGCAGTATGTGGGATGTGGGGCAGGGCTCAAGAGTGCCGTGATGTGTTGAGGTCAAGAAGTCAGTGCATGAATGTGTGGGCTTCTAGCAAGGGTAAGGATGTGGCTGTGTTGGGGCAGGAGTCTGCGGGGCGGGGCCCTGGCGTGTGCTGTTCTAGAGGGTGGGGCCTTTGTGTGTGCGTGTGCAGAACTCACACAGGGCAATGGGCTGGGGTTGCTCCTGTGTGGCCTGGGGGCAAATGTGGTTCAGCTGCGCAGGTTAGCACTTGCCCAAAGCTGGGGGACAGGGATCTGGGAAGGCAGTAAACTGATATATATGTGCGCAGCGGTGGGGATGGGGGTAAGGGGGGGGGGGTGCATGACTCTATGGGATGGGATCTGGTGTAGCCTGGGTATAAAAGTAAGTACCCACAGCCTTTATGCGCTGATGACTTCTTGCCAGGGACAGGGAGGGGGAGGTCGGTCTCGGTAGGGGTGGGGCGAGACCTCACTTGGGCAGGAGAGGTGGATTGGGCTGGGACAGATGTGCCCATGCTTGGGGTGGGGTGTGGGGCAGGTACGCACAGGAGGGTTGGCAGGATGGGGCACTTGGAGTGCGTTTGGGGGTGGGTAACAGCGTTCAGATGTGTGGGGTGTGGAGTGAGTCGTGGGTCTGCACTGATGAGGGCAGCATTTTTAAGGAATATGGCTTGGCTTACTTCCTGGTGCCTGTCTCCCTGTCTTATACTCCTGAGGGCTCCCATCTTCCATTTGGAAAGGGGTTCATTACTTTGTTTTCACCAGCTGGATGGTCTCTGGTTCTCTGCCTCTCAGTTCTTAAGCTTTTGCACCAGGGTCTCCCTCTGTGGTGTAGAAGACCCTCCCGGGTCACTTACACCCTCAGTTACCTTCCTATCCTGTCTCTAGCTATCCCTTGGAGCTGGGGTGAACTCAAGCTATTTTATTCTGCTATCTTCCCAGAACTCTCTCTTAGTTGCCAAGGTTGACTTCTCTGGGTTTTAAGACTTACCTGTCCTAGGAACTCTCTGAAGGTTGTAAGTTTCATAAAAGTGAACTTGGTGCATGAAACTTTTGTGGAGTCTCAGAGTCCTGGCTGTTCTTTAGGGTTGACAGAAGTGAAGTTGGTTCGGGTTTGGCAAGCTGTGGCAATTAGCAATATCTAGCTGAAGCTTGCATAAGAGCAGCTTCCAGAATGTCCTCTTGGTACCATTTGAACTCTCTTAGATACTGATAACTTACTTTGTTACGTTTCTTTTCCCCTGGTCCAGAAGGCATTGTCAATCCCATGGTGCCAGGTCTTGGCTCAGCTCTAAGAATCATGTCCCATGCTTTCAGGGGGACTTTCACCACTAGCTGTCCTGCCCCCCCCCCCCCTTAGTGGGGGTGATGGTGGTGGTAATAATTTTCCTTGCAAAGTTGGGCTTCGGGGCCACATTTGAGCAATGAAGCAGGATTCCTGGAAGCATCTCTTAGGCATAATTATAAGTAATGTTAGTTTTTCTACTATACAAATGAGTTTTGTACTTGTAGTCCTTGAAATCAAGGGCTTTGGCTTATTTTCTTGGGAATCCCTAAGGTGCGAGAGAGACCAGGGGTTTCCCAGATTGGAAATTTAATAGAACCATATTTTTTCGTGAGTTCCTCAAGGGACTCTACTAATACTTTTAAATTATCAGCCCATCATAGTCTGGGATTTATCTGGGTATTACATTAAGCCATACAGAATTACAAGACCTTGTTCCTGTTCTGCATTCATGCATTTAGGTTGTTAAAATGAGCTATCCAGGCAGGTTAATTTAGATTGTGTTACATTATATTAGATACTAGACAAAATAAACCTCTCTGGTTTGGTTTCATACAGTAGGTGAAGCTCTAGAATACATAACGCTATCATCCTTTGTCCTGTGTTCGGATTTACCGTAGTCCTAGCCTAATCAGTTTCATTTTTATCTCTGAAACCTGTCTCTTTTTTGGTTACTTTAACAGTTGTTGTATGTAGCGTTGCTCACTTTAATAAGAGCTACAGATTTCCAGCTCTGATTATTAGATGTCATAGAAATATCCGATGTTCCTGGGTGTATTTCTAGAAATACACCTCCACTTCCACCCAAGATGTGACTACTATAAGTGCTTATAATCTAGGCTCCAGTTATAAGTATTTTGTAGAAGAGACCAGAATATATTTGTTCTTGTCTTTCTGGCTTTTTCTGCATAGCATAATATCCCCAAGGTTCATTCACTTCGTTGCATTCTTTACAACTTCATTCCTTTTTGTAGTCGCACAATATTCTATCATATTTATACATCATAGTTTACCATTCTACTTCTCAGTCATTGTGCACTTTGACTCCCTCTATCTGTTGTGCATCATGGATAATGTCCAAAATAAACAATCTATGCCTCACAGTGTCCTTGGTCAGTTGTACAATCATCTGCATTCTCAATTTGAGACATTTTTCATTCGTCTAAAGAGACAACTGATAAACATGGCCTCACCAAATATCTAAGGTAAACCTCCCCCACCTCTAATCCTCCCTCCCATTACCTTCCTTGATATTGCTCTGATACTGTTGATATCCTTGTTAACTATAGGCCATAGTCAGTATTAGTTTTCCCCTTTGTTCTAGTTTGCTAGCTGCCAGAATGCAATATACCAGAAACGGAATGGCTTTTAAAAAGGGGAATTTAAGAAGTTGTTAGTTTACAGTTCTAAGGCCGAGAAAATGTCCCAATTATAACAAGTCTATAGAAATGTCCAATAAAGGCATCCAGGAAAAGATACCTTGGTTCAAGAAGGCAGTGAAGTTCGGGGTTTCTCTCTCAAGTGAGAAGTCACAGTTTCTCTCTCAGCTGGAAGGGCACATGGCGAAGAAGGCGTCATCTGCTAGCTTTCTCTCCTGGCTTCCTGTTTCATGAAGCTCCCCTGCAGGTATTTTCCTTCTTCATCTCCAAAGGTCGCTGGGTTTTGGGCTCTCTGCTTCTTGTAGCTCTGTCGTTCTTCTCTGCTCTCTCTGAATCTCTCTCGTTCTCCAAAATGTTTCCTCTTTTATAGGACTTCAGAAACTAATTGAGACTGACCCAAATGGGTGGAGATACACCTCCACCTAATCCAGTTTAACAGACATTCTTGATTAAATCGCATCTCTAGGGAGATGATCTAATTACACTTTCAAACATACAATGCTGAATAGGGATTAGAAGAAATGGCTGCCTTTACAAAATGGGATTAGGATTAAAACATGACTTTTCTAGGGTACATACATCATTTCAAGCCAGCACGCCCATATACACTTCTATTATAAACTCTTTCTCCAATATCAAACCTGAGAAGTTGTTCATACAAGAGTTTATTTATAATTATAAATTGTATTTATAGTTTATAATTATAATTAAATGGTGGGATACATGACTCCTTGTAACCCGTTTTAATCACAGACACCATCAGTATGGCATTGTTCCTTATTACCCCACTAATGAACTATCTACTTTGTAAGCCTTTAAATTTACCTTTTCCAGAATAAACTGCTACAGTATATATCCTTCTGTGTCTGGCTTATTTCACTTAGCATTATATTCTCAGGGCTCATCCATCTTGTCATGTACTTCAAGAATTCGTTTTGTCTTACTGTTGCATGATATTCCATCATATGTATATACCACATTTTGTTAATCCACTCATCATTATTGTGAATTTTGTTAATCAACAGCATTATTGTGAATAATGCTGCTATGAACATTGGTGTACAAATGTCTGTTTGTGTCACTGCTTTCAGTTCTTCTGGGTATATACTGAGTAGTGGTATTGTTGAGTCATAGGGCAGCTCAATATTTAATTTTCTGAGGAACCGCCAGACTGTCTTCTGTAGTGGCTGTACCATTATACATTCCTACCTGCAGTGCATAAGTGAACCAATTACTCCACATCCTCTAAAATGTTTGTAGTTTTCTGTTTGTTAATAACAGCCATTCTTATAGATTATATCTCATTGCCGTCTTAATTTGCATTTCCCTTATAGCAAATGAAGATGAGCATTTCTTCATGTGCTTTTTTTAGCCGTCTTTGTTTGCTCTTCAGAAAAATGTCTGTTCATATCCTTTGCACATTTTATAATTGGGTGTATGTTCTTTTGTTGTTGAATTGTATAATTTCTTTATGAACACAGAATATCAAACCAACTACTTTCTCCCATTGAATTGGCTGCCTCTTCGCTTTTTCGACAAAGTCCTTTGAGACCCAAAAGCTTTGGGTTTTGAGGAATTCCCATTTATCTATTCTTTTCTTTAGTTACTTGTTCTTTAGGTGTAAAGTTTAAGAAGCTACCTCCTATTACTCGTTCTTGGACATTTTTTCACTCTAGTTTTTTCTAGGAATTTTATGGTACTGGCTCTTACGTTTAGATCTTTGCTACATTTTAAATTAATTTTTGTCATGGGTTTAAGGTAGGGGTCCTCTTTCTTTCTTTTGGCTATTGATATTCAGCTGTCCCATGCCCATTTATTGCATTTCAGGACTTAGCTAGTCCAGGAACCCATCTAGAGGTTGTAGGTTTCTAGAAAGTTATCCTAGTATATGGACCCTTTGTAGAATCTTGTAAATGCCTTAGGTGTTCTTTAGGATTGGTAGGAATTTTTTTTTTAACTTTTTAAATTGTATAACATGACATATATACAAAGCAAAGAACGAAAAAAGCAATGGTTTTCAAAGCACTTTTCAACAAGTAGTTTCAGGTTGGATCCCAGAGTTTGTCATGGACTACCATACCATCATCTCAGATTTTTCCTTCTAGCTGCTCCAGAGCATAGAAGGCTAGAAGAAATAAATATTTTTTTATCATCACAATTGACTTTTTTTCTTTGAAAAATAACATATATACAAAAAAGAAATAAATGTCAAAGCATAGCACAACAATTAGTTGTAGAACAGATTTCAGAGTTTGGTATGGGTAACAGTTCCACAATTTTAGGTTTTTACTTCTAGCTGCTCTAAGATACTGGAGACTAAAAGAAATATCAGTTTAATGATTCAGTATTCATATTCATTTGTTAAACCCTACCTTCTCTGTATAACTCCAGCAACACCTTTGATCTTTCTAACCCACTCTTTAGGGGTATTTAGATTATGGGCCTTCTAGTTTTTTCATGTTGGAAGGGGTTGTCAGTAATATGGGATAGGGAGATGAAACTAGCTGATGTTCTGCAGAGGCTGGGCCTTCTAGGTTTCAGGACTTATCTTGCCCAGGGACCCATCTGGAGGTTGTATGTTTCTGGAAAGTTACCCTAGTACATGGAACCTTTGTAGAATCTTATATATTGCCCTAGGTGTTCTTCAGGATTGCCTGGAATGGTTTTGGTTGGTGTTTGGCAAGTTATAGTAGGTAGCAATGTCTGTCTGAAGCTTGCAGAAGAGTGACCTCCAGCATTGTCTCTCAACTGTATTTAAATTCCCTTATTCTACTGGTACTTTATTAGTTACACTTCTTTCCACACTTTTGTTCAGGATGGAATTGTTGATCCCATGCTGCCAGGGAGACTTTTACTCCTAGATGTCATGTCCCATGTAGTGGGGAGGGCAATAATTTCACTTGTAGAATTTGGCTTAGAGAGAGAAAGGCCACATCTGAACAACAGAAGAGATCCTCCAGAAGTAACTCTTAGGCATGCATTTAGGTAGGCTAAGCTTCTCCACTACATACGTAAACTTCACAAGAACAAGCCTCAAAATCTAGGGCTTGGCCTATTGATTTGGGGGTCTCTACTGTTTGACACAGTATCAGGGGTTTCCGTGGTGGTAATTTTAATAGCTGCATAAATTTTGTTCCATCCCTCAAGAGACTTTGCCAATGCTTTTTGATTATCTGCTTAATATACTCTGTTATGTATCTAGGCATTACATTCAGCTATTCTGGATTAAAGGCTCTCATTCTTATTCTGGGTTTCCTGTGTTTGGATTGTTCAAATGATCTATCCAGACAGGTTGTATTAAATTATGTGCTACAGAAAATTTAGGTAGGTCCATATAAACCTTTCTTCCTTTTGTCTCAAAGAGTAGATGAAGTTCTAAAATGCAGACAATGTCTTCCTTATCCCTGTATTCTGAATTACATTAATCCCAACCTGATCGGCTTCATTCTTATCTCTAAATAGCAGGTTATACATATATAAAAGAGCGTCTCAAACTCCAAAATTAACTACTGCTCTGGACTAAATGTGACTGTTAGAAGAGATTACAGTCTAGATCTGTTTCCTTCTATGTATTTTCCAAATGAGACCATATAATATTTGCTCTTTCATTTCTGGCTTATTTTGCCTCACCAAATGTTTCACAGATTCATTCACAATGTAGCATGCCTCACAACTTTTCTCCCTCTTATAGCAGCATAATATCTGATCATATTTATACATCTGTCATTCACCAATCTACTTCTCAGTGCATCCTTTGGGTACTTCGAGTCATTGGACATCATGTGTAATGTCCAAAGTCAACAGTCCATCAACACTCTCAATTTTAGATAATTTTATCATTCCCAAGGGAAAGATAACCAATAAACACACCCTCACCAAATAGAAAATCCAGGACTCCCTTTAACTCTTATCCCTCTACCCATTATTTACTCCTGCTGTTGCTATGCATAAGTGTTCCGATTTCTCCATATCCTTTCCCACATATGTAGTTTCCTCTCTGTTTAACAGCAACCATACTTATAGGTGTGAGGCGGTATCTCATTGTAGACTTGATCTGCATTTCCCGTATAGCTGATGAAAATGAGCATCTCTTCATGTGCTTTTTTAGCCATCTGTATTTGCTCTTCAGAAAAACGCCTATTCATTTTTTTTAGCCCATTTCATAGTTGGGTTGTTTGTTCTTTTGTTGTTGAATTGTATGATTTCTTTACATATGCAGGATATCGCGTTCCTTCAGAAAAATGTTGATGTTTTTCTGTTAAACATAGCCCATAATATGCAATACCAGTTTTCCCCCACACCCTGATCTTTACATTCTTTGTATAAGATTCATATCTTTACAGTAGTTCATGTAAGAATTTATTTATATTTGTAGTGTTAAGCAGTGGGACACATGGGTCTGTACAACTCCTTTCAATCATGGTCACCTTCAATAAGGGAATATTAATTATAGACCCACTAGTGAATCACCTTCACTTCTATCTATACCCTTACATTTAAGTTCTACCTCATTAGCTAACTGTTCACCCATCTCTAGCTTCTGTGCCTCTCTAGGTCCTTTACATTCTATTTTATAAGCCTCTGATTTTACCTTTACCATGGCTATAAAAGTGGAATCATACAGTATCCTTTTGTGTCTGGCTTATTTCCCTCAGCATTGTGTCCTCAAGGCTCATCCATCTGGTCATGTGCTTAGGACATTATTTCATCTTACTGCTGCATAATATTCCATTGTATGTATATACCACATTTTGTTAATCCACTTCTCTGTTGATGAGCATTCCATAAATTCTGATGTTGTATCCTCATTTTTATCCATCTCTAGGTATTTACCTATTTCTCTAGTAAGTTCTTCTTTGACCCACTGATTATGTAAGCGTGTGCTGTTTAGTCTCTATGTATTTTCTGAAAGCTCTGGTTCTTTGGTGGCTGTTTATTTTCACTTTTATTCTTTTGTAGTCAGAGAAAGTACTTTGAAAAGTTTCAGTGTTATTAACTTTATAAAGAACTGTTTTATGTCCCAGCATATGATCTACCCTAGAAAATAGCACTAGAGACGAATGTATATCCTGGTATTTTGGGGTGTAAAGAGCTATATATGTCTGTCAGGTCCAACTCAGTTGGACCAGAGTGTTCAGGTTCTCTGTTTCCTTGTTGACCCTCTGTCTGGTTCTTCTATCTATATAAGAGAATGGTGTATTGAAGTCTCCCACTAATGGTGTTGCAATGTCTGTAGCTCCCTTCAGTTTTGCCAGTGTTTGTCTTATGTACTTTGGAGCTCCTTGTTTGGGAGCATAAACATTTATGATTGTTTTTTTTTTTTCTTGTTGAATTGTCCTTTATTAATATGTTGTATCCTTATTTATCTCTTTGATGTCTTTACATTTACAGCCTTGTATTGATTTTAGTATAGCCACTTCTGCTTTCCTTTGGTCATAGCTTGTGTAGCACATCTTTTTCCGTCCTTTCACTTTCAATCCATTTTATCCTTGGAATCTAAGATGCATTTCTTATAAATAGCATATAGATGGATTATATATTTAAATCCATTCTGCCAATCTGTATCTTTTAATTGGGGAGTTTAGTCCTTAAATATTAAAAGTTATTACTGTCAAAGCAATTCTTGAGTACACCATCGTATCCTTTAGTTTTTGTCAGATCTATATATTCTTTCCCCTCTCTCTCTTTTTATGCTTTAAATTACCCTTATTGTTATTCTTCAGTTTGGTGCGGTCCTGCAGACTTCCCTCTCCTGTCATTGCTTCAGCTGACAAGACTCTCTTTAGTTTTTCTTGTAGGGCATGTCTCTTGTTGACAAATTCTCTAGTCTTTGTTTGTCTGAGAAGATGTTGGTCTCTCCTTTAGTTTTGTAGAACACCTTGGCCAGATAAAGCATTTTTGGCTGGAAGTCTTCCCTTTCAGTGCCCTAAATATATCATACCATTGCCTTCTCATCTCCATGGTGTCTGCTGAGTTGTCTCAATTCAATCTTATGCGGTTTCCCTCGTATGTAGTGGATTACTTTTCTCTTTCTGCCTTCATAACTTTGTGTTTCTCTTCAACATTTGACAGTCTGGTAAGTATGTGTATTTGGATTTATTCTGTTTGGGTTTCATTGGGCTTCTTTGGTTTGCATGTTTGTGTCTTTTATAAGATTTGGCAAGTTTTCCCATATTATCTTTTCAATCAACCTTCCTAGCCCTTTGCTCTTCTCTTTTCCATCTGAGACACTGATGATTCTTATATTCTTATATTTGGTCTTTGTATTGTCCATTATTTTCCTGAAATCCTGTTCCTTTTTTTCCATCTTTCTTGACATTTGTTTTTTTGTGCATTTGAGTTCAGTCGTTCTGTCTTCGAGCTTGCTTTTTCTTTCTTTAGCATCTTCAAATCTGATTTTGTGTATCTCTGGTGTATTTTTGATTTGTACTATGGTAGCTTTCATCTCTGGCTATTCTTGGTGTCTGGTGTGGCTGCTTTTCTTGGCCCCTGTTGGGGCAGCTATTCTCTGTACCCATTGGGACAGCTATTCTCTATGCCTTTTGGGGTTACTATTCTCAGGGAACCAACCTGCCATGCTTATGGGGGAGGGGTGCCAGCCTCTGGACTTTGGCAACTTGCATTTCTATATGGGATCTCGACTGTTCCACTGTTCCAGACCGGTGTAGGATGTGTGCCTGGTAATCAAGTTCTCCCAAACAGTTGTTCCACATGATGCTTAGTATTTACTAGCTACCCTAGATGACAAACTAAATTCTGCTCCTCACCACGCTGATTACCCCACTTTTTTTGTATCAGTTTTTATAACAGTTTGCTGACATTAATTGAGTGCTTACTGTTTGCTAGGTATTGTTCCTGTGCATTTCATTCAGCATTGTTTTGATTTAGTTTCTTTTCAGTTATGTTTTTTTTCAAAATCACTACCTTTGAGATGTTTTCCTAGAACCCAAACTGAATTAGAGAGCCTTCTATTAAGTGCCCCCTTCACTTCCTGTATGTAATATGCTTCATGATTTTGATTTATTAGCTGCTGGTGTAATCATATTTAAGGTCTATGTTTCCGTCTAGACTGTAAATTTCTTGAGGGCTATGATGGTGTTTTTATTATTTCCTCGTGTTCTTCAGTGCCTATGCCAGTACTTGGCATGTAGTAATAAAAGTTGTCTTGTTGATATGGAGCAGAAGAGAAGAGCCGAGTAGGACGTGTAAAAGCTAGAGAGAGTGCATTGAATTTGGATTGGCGAGTAAAGTATGAAATGGAGAGAGACGGGTTGAGACTGGTCGCTTAGGTAGTTTTAATGGATTCAATCATAGCCCCCACAATAACTTATTTAAGTCCCAATCCCTGGTCCTGTGGCTATGAGCTCATTTGTATATGGGATCTTTGAAGGTAATATTAGTTAAGGTGAGGAAAGACTGAATTAGGTTAGGCCTTAATTTAATGTGACAGGAGTTCTTATAAGTGGGAGACAGATGAGATGAGAGATAGCCATGTGACGGAGGCAGAGATTGAGTTACAGATTGTTGGCAACACACCACCAGAATGCTCCAGACTTCAGAGACTTCTGGCCTCCAGAACTGTGAGACAATAAATTCCCATTGTTTAAGCATACTACTCTTTGGTACTTTTTTAAAGCAGCCTTGGCAAACTAAGATAGAGAGACAGGGTCAAAAATAGCAACCAAGTTAAGCAATTTGAACTTGATTCTAAGATAATGAGAAATCATAGAAAGGTTAAGCAGATTTTGGAAATACTGGTTTGTTTGGATAACTTTTAATGCTCTGGAAATCCTGAATTAGATAATTTGAAAATCACCTTTAAAGGGAGACTGATTTAATTTTTAAATTATGAAAGTTACAAACATCCTTATAAAAAAGTTCAAAGTGTACCTAAATGTGTATGTTAAGTAAAAATTGTTCATTTGACCTAACGATTAATTCTATTTCCAAGCAATAAGTGAAGCTGACGTTTTAAAATCTCACCATGCATGAACTTAATTATACATTCAGATATGTATTTCTGTATTAATTTTAATAGGTTATACTATATGTACTATCTTATGGTTAACTTTTTTTTCCACATTATCTACTATATTTTGCATACTTTTAGAGTGTGAGTATAATCTTAAAACCTAAATATGAATGATTACTTCCTTGCATAGAACCAAGGCATCTGGGACTCTACCTTAACTCCTAAGGCTCTGCTAGAACAGATTCATGCCTTCCACTATTACTTCATTCTGTCCTTTTCTTCCACATATTGTGCTTAAATTTTAGCTTCATGGGTTCTCTTTTGGTATCTAGAACATAGCTAGTATCTTCCTTGTGCAGGGATTTTGTATTTGTTGTTCCTTTAGTCTAGAATTTTTTCTTCCTAATCTTCCCATGGAGGCTTGATATATTTATCCTTCAGGTTTTAACTGAAATTTTACTAAAGAAAAGACCCTTTCTGAGTAATCTAAAATTGTTTTCCCTCAAATTCTCTCTCTCAGTACTATTTGTTTCCTTTGTAACATTTATTTCAATTCTCGGTTGATTTGTTTGCTCTATTTTCTGTTTCTCTTGTTAGGCTGTAAGCTTCATGAAGGCAGAAACTATATTGCATGTAGTGCTGTTCAGTAAATATTTATTGAATTAATGTATAAATGGATGAATTAAACATATAGGTCTACCTCATTCTTTTAAAAGACATATATAAAATATTCTATTGTATGGATGTATCGTTTATTTAACCCCTCCCTTATTGCAGGCTTAATCGACAGGATTTGTTTTTCTTTTTTATCAAACCACCACTAACAAATTAAAAACAAGTTCCCCATATGTCTCTCTTTTTGCATGCCTGCGAGTCTATCTATAGGATATCTATAGTTATCTATAGGATAACTTTGAGAAGTGAAATTTCTGGGTCAAAGGAAGTATGTCCTCAATCTTTTGATAGATACTGGCACTTTCTTTTTTAAAAGATTGTACTATGTTACACTCCTTCAGTAGTATAAAAAGTGCTTAATTACCTGCAAATCACCATTCCTGGTCATTATCGAACTTTAATTTGACAGGTGAAAAGTAATACCTCATTTTAAAATTCACGTTTCTGTAAATATGACCAAGGTTGAATATATTTTATATACTATCTTTTTGGATTTCTATGTGAACTTCTTATTTACTCTTTTGCTCATTTTTACTGTTGTTTGCTGGTTCTTGTTATTCAAGTTTTTGTTAAAATTTTTTTCTTCCTTTAGCCTTATGTGAAAATTATAAAGTACAAACCTCATGAATCTGGAACTATGTCAGGTGTTTTATCTCTTTAAAAGTAATTTTACATATCTGATAATGAAATTAAATGTGCTGAAAGAATGTATTAGACTTGATTATTTAATAGTTTATTATTAAAACTAATAAGATTTTTTAAATGTCTAGCACATAAATAAGTCCTCAGTAAAAACTTTGGGATGCAAGAATGACATGTGAAAAATTAATTTTTTAGACAGTTTGATTTTTATGTCAAAGTTCATTTTGTAGAATTGATTTTCAAGGTAAGAAAACTTTTATGCATGCTTGTTAAACAGAATTGTTTTTGGCAGTTTATAGTAGAATTTTGCTTTGGGTACATACGTACACATCTATATTATGTGTTTACATAAAACAAATAACAAAATGATGACTTCTGGATATTATCTGTTTAACTTGTCTGTTCTCAAGGTAACTAATTTTTCAGACAACAGTTTATTTTCTCGCAGTATCTTTTTTTTTTTTAAGAGAGAGGGAGGAAGGGAAGGAAAGACAGAGAGAAGGAAGGAAGGATGGAAGGAAGGAAGGGAGGAAGAAAGGGAAACATCTTTAAACATTTTCTTGTTTTATTGTATTTTGTTTGTTTGTTTGTTTTTTACATGGGCTGGGGCCGGGAATCGAACCGAGGTCCTCCGGCATGGCAGGCAAGCACTTTGCCCGCTGAGCCACCGCGGCCCGCCATCTCGCAGTATCTTTTGTAAATATACTGTTATACATTTGAAATAAAAGTGAAAAGTTTCCTTCTAGGCTTGTTATAATCAAGTCTTCAGTCCTCACTCTTCCTGTATTTTGTTCTGGAGGCTCTAATTGTCTGCGTTTAGCAGGTTTAACACTTCCTGACAGAAGAGGCTATTAAGGGAAAATATTCTGGAATAACTGTCACTGGCTTGAACAAAGAACCTTCAAATTCAATGTGTGCAAATCACTAACATTCTTAAATGACCCTTTGCATGGATTTTAATCCCTTTCAAGTAAAATTTGGAGAATATAGAATCACCGAAAACAGCAAGGTGTAATAAAGCAGTAAACCTTGGTTATGGTGAGTGGGGGTGGGGGTGGGGTAGGGTAGGGGATAGGGTAGAAGAAGGTATGGATTTATCTCTGACTTAAAAACAATCATTATTTGGAAAATCTCATTAGCAGATGTGACTGCTTGGAGTAAAAAAGGGACTTAAAACTGATGTTGCTCTCAGGACCACTTTGAACTTAACAAGCACCTATTTGTGGAGCAGACTGGCTAATGAAAGGAAATTAAATTTTTCTGACAACCCCCCCTGCCAACCTCCTTATTCAAGGAATGTTATTAGGTACTGAAGACTTTTAAGGAAGATTTTGTTTTGTTTTGCTTTTTAAAATTGGACATAAATTAATCAAATGTAGCTCCCTTTTATTGGTGGGGTAGGGGATTCTGACAAGGTTACTCTACTTTTTAAAATGTACGTAGCTTAGAAACTATTGGATTTAACTAATATTTTAAGTTGTTTTTAAAAAAATTAGGCATGTGTATTAGCTGGTGGTTTTGAAACATTATTGTCTTTCCTTGGGACAGTTTAGTTTGTGTCACTGAACCATAAAAAATAATAAATTTGGAAGGAGGCTTGGACCATCTTTTCAACTTTCTCTTTATTGTTACCTGGGGAGATATACTGAATCATAAATCAGATCATTAAAGCTTGTCCACAGCCAGCTTGTTTGTGTCTCTGATATTTATATATTTATCAGGAAATGTATGAGGATTGCCCTATGTTGGGTTTATAAGGTGAGAGTTAATTATCAATGAACTGGTTTAGATTCAGGGGAAGTTTTTGTTCTTTCTATTACTTAGAGATACAAGCAGTATTGGTTGATAGTTAACAGTAACTGTTCATTACATTGATAAACTCTAACTTGTACTGCTTTGGAGATCATTTTCTTTCCATAGCCCTTTGGAATTTTTTTTTTTCTCTCAACTTGGTTCATTGATGTTAGGGTTTTTGTTTATATAACAAGATATAACTGGTAATATTTATGTAACAGGAATAGGTAGAGATAAAATGTGTATCTGAAAATAAGATGAAATGAAAAAAAAAAGGATTATAGAGATTAATAAATGAATACACTCCCCCCTCCAACAATTGGTAATTCTAATAGATTCTGGAAATTTACTTTTTTATTTCTGGAAAATCTATTGAGCCCTTCCTAAACAATAGAGAATCAACTCCCCCTGGTGACGAAATCTAGGAAAACATGATACATAAATATCAGACAAACAGGCTGGCTGTAGACAAGCTTTAATGATCTGATTTATGATTCAGTATTGATTGTAAACTTCTAAATTCTGTCATTAAATTCCTCCAACTGCACCAAATTATTTGACAATTCTTGTAGTGCTTCCTGCCAGCTCATTTCAAACTGCTTTGAATTTCTTAATATAATAATGATGAAGTAGAATTTACATTCCACTTATGGTATTAATTTTACAATTCTCTGAAAGAAAAGAGTTGCAAGGTTGTAAAATTGAACATTAAGTGAATCAGAGGAGACAGTAGTACAATATATGACTGCCCTAAAGACATTATGTAATAGCTGATGGGATTAATGTTGAAGCTCATTTCCTACTTTTACAGGATACAGATGAAGCTGTCAGAATTGCAAGGGAAATTGGTAAGTTCTTAAATTAAGTTTGGTGGGGTTTCTGTGTCTTTCAGCAGTTATGGTTGACTAAACATTTAATAAGTAATTCTCATAGAGCAAATAATATTTTGATAGTTTTGGTTTCTGTTCACTTATCACTCTGGAAAAATTTATTGGTTGAATTGACATATTATATTATTCACCTGCACTTTAAAGAGTAATTTGTCCTTAAGTACAGCTCTTTTGTAAGAGAAAATCACAGGCTAATTAAAATAAGGAATTGTCTTAAGATTTCTTGAGATTGAATGTAATGTAACACTTATATGTACATAGTTGAATGTAGCTTGGTAAAGTTAAAATGAAGATATATTTGACTAGGCTCTTCAGGATTTTACCTTTTCCCAAATTATTAAATATAAATTTAATAGAAAAGAGAAAAAATATGGAAAATTATAACTGAGTAGTCAGGAAAAAAAGATCAACTGAAGGACATTTATGTATTATTAATCAAATCAGTATCTGTATACATTTGACAGATATTTGTAAATATGTGAGAGATTTATTAGAAATGCTTGGTGGTCATGATGAACACACAGCATCTTCTTATTCATAGGTTCCTAGGTCCAAAATTTTATAGCATCCCACATTAACATTTCTGTAGTCCTGTTTTCTCATGAAGGTTGATTGTTTAGAATTCTTTTCTTTTTTTAAGAGTAAGCAAGTAGAAAGTTTATTAGGCACACATGTGAGAAGAGATGCGGACACTCTCACAAGGAAAGAGGTGAGAGATGAGAGGTGTAGAATTCTTTTATACCCTTGGATAGCACTTAATTTGACAAAGTTTATATAGGGTGATATATGGAGAGATTTAATTTGTCTGAAAGTGACTATTTTGACTAATAAGCATGTTCTTCACAAATGAAACAGGCTAGTTTAGCCCTTCTTTAGTTATTTGAACAGTTAGTCCCAGTTTCTAATTGGGTCTGCCTAAATTATTTGAGGTTTGCTCATTGTTAGGTGTGTGTTTAGTTTGTAAAAGTTACTCTTATTGATACAGGTTCTGGATTTAAGACCAGGGTATAGAAAATCTTATTTTATCTGCCACAACATCTCTTCTTTAATTTTTTTCAAGATTTATCCACATTTTCGAAAAGCATTTAGGTAGTTAATTTCATGGGAAGGTATGCTAAATTGTTGAATAAATTGTACTATGTGAAGCTGATTCTTTGACTTCTCCTTGAGAAACTTGAAAGCTTATATTTTGGTTTGAAATCACTGGCCTTCCTCATAGTCTAAGAGGCCTTTAACATAGCTTCTGGCTTTGGAGGAGACTTTCCTAAATTAGTTTAGTTTTATTCTGTCATGTGCTGTTAAATTTCACAAGTCCGCTTTCAAATTCTAGTCTTACGTATTTTCTACATATAAATATATATAGTAAACAAAAAGGATAAGTTAATTGGAGGAATTTGAAGCAATACAAAGGGATTAGAAAATCTTCCTTTATATAAATGTCAGGCTCTAGAATATTTTGCTTGCTTTCATGTTCCTCTACCTTTTAATAATCTGAAATGTGAAAAATAAGTTAATCATGGTGGGGCTCTCACCAGTTCTTATTTCTTTGATTTCCTCCCTTAATATTTTAATGTTGTGTTCACCTCCACTTCAATTTTATACTGTTGAGGTTATCATATACAGTTGAAGGCTCTTGTCCTTTATAATTGAACACAGTCTTTAAAACTCCTTGTTCTTGTCTTTCTTCTAATTCTTCCCCAGTTACTCCCTTTCATTTGTGAAATATGTATTGCAATCATGGCTTTTAAGAATAAGAGTGTTGGTGTTTTGCTTATACTGAAAGATATAATATTTGAAGTGAAATTAAATATGGTAAAGAAGGAGGGTCATCAGCTTTTTTTCCCTCAAATTTTATTGTGAAAAACAATAAACAATATATATATACACACACAAAGAGCAATAAATTTCAAAGCACACCACAACAGTTAGTTGTATAACAGATTTCAGAGGTTGGTATGGGTTACAGTTCCACAATTTTAAGTTTTTCCTTCTAGCTGTTCCAAGACACCGGAGACGAAAAGACCTATCAATACAGATTCAGCAGTCATACTCATTTGTTAAATCTTGTGTTTTCTGTTATAACTCCACTTCTCCTTTGATCTTTTGTCCAATCTTTAGGGGTATTTGGGCTATGTCCATTCTAAATTTTTCATGTTGAAAAGGGCTATTGATAATATGGGATCGGGGATGGAATTAATTGATGTTATGGAGAGGCCCCTCTGCGTCTCAGGTCTTACCTCGCCTAGGAACCCACAGGAGGTTGTAGGTTTCTGGAAAGTAAACATAGTGCGTGGAACCTTTGCAGACTCTCACATAAAGCCCCAGGTATTCTTTAGGGTTGTCAGAAATGGTTTTGGTTGGGGTTTGGTAAACCATTATAAATAGCAATATCTAGCTGAAGCTTGCATAAAGAGTAGCCTCCAGAGTAGCCGCTCAACTCTATTTGAGCTCTCTTAGCCACTGATACCTTATTTATTACAGTTGTCCTCCACCCCTTCCCCCCAATTTGGCCAGAAGGGATTGTTGATCCCATGGTGCCAGGGCCAGGCCACCTGAGAATCGTATCACCCCTGGATGTCATATCCCACCTAGGGGGAGTGTAATGATTTTATCTACAGAGTTGGGCTTATAGAAAGACAGAGGCCAATCTGAGTAACAAAAAAGGTCTCTGGAAGTTAACTGTGAGCATAACTACAGATAGCCTTAGCTTTTCCACTATGTAAATAAGCTTCAGAAGAGCAAGCCTCAATAAGGCTTGGCCTATTGACTTGGGAGTGCCCAGTGTTTAAGACAGTATCAAGGGATTTCCCTGGTGGTAAAGTTTAATAGTTTCATATTTTTCTCCCATCCCTCAAGGGACTTCACCAGTACTTTTAAATTATCTGCTTAACATACTCTGGGATGTGTCTGGGCATTACATTAAGATATACAGAATTACATGTGTTTTGTTTTTTAAATGTTCTATCCCGATATTGAGGTAGATGAAATGCTAAAGAAAATTAAAGTTTTGGGCAAAATAAACCTCTCTTCATTTGGTCTCATAGAGTAGTTGAAGTTTTAAGAAACAGACAATGTCCTCCTTACCCTTATATTCCGATTTACCTTAGTCCCAACCAGATTGCTTTGTTCTTATTTCTAATTTAAGAGCGATATCATTTTAACTTTCTAATAGTTGTTCTATACGTGGCAATACTGACTTTCAGACCTGTAGAACTCCTACTCTGAGTCTCAGGTTTCACACAGATATCCAAAGTTCCAGGGAAATACCAGGATATTCGTATATAATACAGCCTCTCACAATCTTGAAATAATAATTACAGCTCTGGACTAAATGTGACTGCTGTAAGAGCTTATAATCTAGGCCCTGATTTTCTTATAAGTATTTCTTAAATGAGACCATACAGTATTTACTCTTTTGTTTCAGGCTTATTTTGCACGGCATAATGTCTTCCTCCAGGTTTATTCACATTGTTGCATGCCTCATTACTTTGTTCCTTTCTGTAGCAGCACAATATTTGGTCATATACACCATAGTTCGCCATCCTACTTATCAGTCAGTGTATATTTCAGCCACCTCCATCCTTTGGGCATCATGTATAATGCCCAAAATCAACAATCCATGTTTCACATTATCCTCACTTAGTGGTGTAATCATCATCACTCTTAATTCTGGACAATTTTCATTGCTCTCAAGAGGAAATTAACTGATAAATACACCCTCACCAAATAGAAAATCCAAACCTCCCCTTAATTTTTGTACCCCCCCCCCCCCCCGATTCCCGCCAATTATTTACTTCTGGTATTGTTGTGATACTATTGATGTCTTCCTGTTAAACATAGCCCATAACATGCAGTAGTAGTTCCCCCCCCATACCCTGTTATTATAAACTCTTTGTACAAGATCATACCTTTGAAGTAGTTCATGCAAGAGCTTATTTATGTTTTTAGTGTTAATTGGTAGGATACATGGCTCTGTACAACCGCTTTCTGTCATACTCACCTTCAATATGGCAATATTATTTACAGACCCAATACAGAACTCCATTCAGTTCTGTTCATTTCCTTACATTTAAGTTCAATCTCATTGACTAATTGTTCACCCATCTCTAACTTCTGTGTATCTCCAGGTCCCCTATATTCTATTATAAGCATCTCAGTTTACCTTTACCAAGGTCATAAATGGAAAATCATACAGTATCTATCCTTTTGTATTTGGCTTATTTCCCTTAGCATTATGATAACAAGGTTCATCCATGTTATCATATGCTTCAGGACCTATTTTGTATGCCTGCATAATATTCCATCACGTGTATTTATCACATTTTGTTTATCTACTCTTCTTTTGATGAACATTTGGATTGTTTCCATCTTTTGGCATGTGAATAATACTCCTGTGAATATTGGTGTGTCTGTGTACCTGCTTTCAGCTTTTCTGGGTATAAACCGATTAGTTATATTGCTGGGTCTTAGGGCAACTCGATATTCAGTTTTCTAAGGAACCACCAAAGTGTCTTCTTTAGAGGCTGTACCATTATACATTCCCACCAGCAGTGGCTGAGTATTCCAGTTTATCCACATCTGCTACAACATTTGTGTTTTCCTATTTAATGGCAGTCTTTGTTATATGTCTGAGGTATGTCTCATAGTAGTCTTGATCTGCATTTCCCTTATAGCTAATGAAAACGAAAATCTCTTCATGTCCTTTCTAGCCATCTGTTTTTGCTTTTCTGAAAAATGTCTAGTCATATCATTAGCTCCTTTTATTATAACGTTTTTTCTGTTCTTTTGTTGTGGTGGTACCTGTGTGTCTGGTTGGCCAAGTGCTGGCCTGTCTGTTGCAATGTGGACATTTCATAGAATTAAATCATGATCACATCAGCTGCATCCACAGCTGATTCCATTTGTAATCAGCCAAGGGGCGTGTCTTCAATGAGTGACGCTTAATTTAATAGCTGGAAGCCTATTAAGGATGTTTCAGAAGAGACAGCTTCTTCCTGCTTCAGAAACTTCCTGTGGAGTTTGTCCAGGCCTTCCATTGGAATCGTCGCTTCACAGCCTGCCCTGTGGATTTTGGACGCTGTGTTCCCATGGTTACACGAGACACTTTTACAAATTTTATATTTGCAAATGTTTCGTGTTGATTCTGTTTCTCTAGAGAACCCTAACTAATACAGGGTGTAAAGTAATGGTCCTATCTCATTCTTTTGGCTATTGATATCTAATTCTCCCATGCCTGTTTATTGAAAAAACTTTTGTCCCAGTTCAGTGGATTTGGGGGCCTTGTCACAGATCAGTTGACCATAGATTTGGTTGTCTGTTTCTTCACTCTCAATTCAATATTTCTGTCTTTGTCACCAGTACCATGCTGTTTTGACTACTATGGCTTTATAATAAGCTTTAAAATCAGGAAATATTAATCCTGCCTCTTAATTCTTTTTGAGAATATTTTTTAGTTGCTTGAGTTCCCTTTCTCTTCCAAATGAATTTGATAACTTGCTTTTCCTGGTCTTCAAAGTACATTCTTGGAATTTTGACGGGTATTGTATTGAATCTGGACATCAATTTGGGTAGAAGGCTAAACTGTATTTAACCTTCCTATCCATAAGCATGGAATGTCTTTCCACCTATTTAGCTCTTCTTTGATTCTTTTAGCAGCATTATATAGTTTTCTGTGTACAGGTCCTTTACCTTCCTGGTCAAGTTTATTCCTAAATACTTGATTCTTTCAGTTGCTGTTTTGAATGGAATTTTTCCCTTAATTGTCTCCTCAGTTAGGTTATTGGTTGTGTATAGAAATATTACTGATTTTTGCAGTTAAATCTTATATCCCGCCACTTTGTTGAATTTGTTTATTGGCTCAAGAAGCTTTGCCATAGGTTTCTCAGGATATTTCAAGTATAGTGTCATGTCATCTATAAGTAATGGAAGTTTCACTTCTTCTTTTCCTATTTGGATGCCTCCTATTTCTTTTTCCTACCTGACTGCTCTAGCTAGAATTTCTAGAACAATGTTGAATAACAGCGGTGACAATGGGCAGCCTTTTTCTTGTTCCTGATCTTAGGGGGGATGCTTTCATTCTCTTACCATTAAGTATGATATTGGGTATAGGCTTTTCATACGTGCCCTTTATGGTATTGAGAAAGTTTTCTTTGATTCCTACCATTTGAAATATTTTTATCAGGAAAGGGTGCTGAATTTTCTTGCATGCTTTTTCACCATCAATCAATATGATTATGTGATTTTTCCCTTTGATTTGTCAATGTACTATATTATGTTGATTAATTTTCTTGTGTTGAACCACCCTTGCATTCCTGGTATAAACCCTACTTGGTCATGGCGTATCATTCTTTTAATGTGTCATTCGGTTCGATTTGCTAGTATTTTGTTTGGAAATTTCTTCATCTATATTCATTAGGGAGATTGGCCTGTAGTTTTCCTGTCTTAAAGTGTCTTTACCCGTTTTTGGTATTAGAGTGAAGTTAATTCTGTATTAGGGTTCTCTAGAGAAACAAAGTCAACAGGCAATATTTGTAAATATAAATTTTATAAAAGTGTCTCACGTAACTGTGTGAATGTGGAATCCGAAATCTGTAGGGCAGGCTGTGAAGCTGACGATTTCCGGCAGAGGGTCTAGATGAACTCCACAGGAGAGGCTTGCAGGCCAAAGCAGGAAGAGAACCTGTCTCTTCTGAATCCTCCTTAAAAAGCTTCCAGTGATTAGATTAAGCATCATTCATTGCAGAAGACACTCCCCTTGGGTGATTACAAATGGAATCAGCTGTGGATATAGCCAAAGTGATCATGATTTAATTCTGTGAAATGTCCACATAGCAAAAGACAGGCCAGCACTTGCCCAACCAGACAAACAAGTACCACCACTTGGCCAAGTTGACACATGAACCTGACCATGACAGCTTCAAAAAATGAGTCTTACAGTGTTCCTTTATCCTCAGTTTTTGGGAAAAGTTTGAGCAGGATTGGTGGCAGTTCTTTTCTGGAATGTTTGATAAAATTCCCCTGTAAAGAGAAAAAATATGAAACTATTAAACTTTACTACTGGAAACCCTGATACTTTGTCAAACATTAGGCACCCAACTCAATAGGCCTTAATCTTTTTTTTTTTGCATGGGCATGCACCAGAAATTGAACCCAGGTTTCCTGGCACAGCAGGCAAGAACTCTGCCACTGAGCTGCCTTTGCCCGCCCTAAGCCCTTAATCTTGAGGCTTGCTTTTGTGAAGTTTATGTATGTAGTGGAAAAGCTTAGCCTACCCATACGTATGCCTAAGAGTTATTTCTGGAGAACCTCTTTTGTTGCTCAGATATGTCCTCTGTCTCTCTACTCCCATCTCTCCAAGTGAAATCATTGTCTCCTCACCCCCACCCCATATGTGGACATCGGAGGTGCAAATCTCTCTGGTGTTGTAGGAGATGATTCCCAGTGTTGACTCTCGTCCTGGCTCCGTGGGTTCAACAATGCCATCCTGACCAAAAGGAGGAAAAGAAGTGAAACAAATAAGGTATCAGTGGCTGTCATGGTCAGGTTCATGTGTCAATTTGGCCAAGTTGTGGTACCTGTTTGTCTGGTTGGGTAAGTGCTGACCTGTCTGTTACAATGAGGACATTTCATAGAATTAGATCATGATCACGTCAACTGCATCCACAGCTGATTCCATTTGTAATCAGCCAAAGGGGAGTGTCTTCTGCAATGAGTGATGCTTAATCTAATCACGGGAAGCCTTTTAAGGAGGATTCAGAAGAGATAGGTTCTATTCCTGCTTCAGCTGGTGAGCCTCTCCTGTGAAGTTCGTCCAGACCTTCCATCAGAATTCTTGGCTTCACAGCATGCCCTGTGGATTTTGAACTCTGTGTTCCCGTAGTCACGTGAGACACTTTTATAAATTTTATATTTATGAGTGTTCCCTGTTAAATTCTGTTTCTCTAGAGAACCCTAGCTGATACAGTGGTTGAAAGAGTTCATATAGAATTGAGAGGCTACTCTGGAGGTCACTCTTATATAAAAGGCAGTTAGACAGTGCTACCTACCATAACTTGCCAACCCCCAAGCGAAACTATTCCTGTCAATCCTAAAGAACATCTAGGGCATTTTATAAGATTCTACAAAGGTTCCATGTACTAGGGTAATTTTCCAGAAATCTACAACCTCCAGATGGATCTCTGGATCAGGTAAGTCCTGAAACCTAAAGGGGCCAGCCAGCCTCTCTAGAACATGAACTAATTCCATCCCCCCTACCCCATATTATCTACAGCCTCTTCCAGTGTGAAAAAGTTAGACTGGGCATTGTCCAAATACCCCTAAAGAGTGGGAGAAAGATCAAAGATGCTGGTGGAGTTATACAGAGGAGTAGGGTTTAATAAACAAGTATGATTGCTGAATCATTATACTCATATATCTTTCAGTCTCCAGTATCTTTAAGCAACTAGAAGTAAAAATCTAAAATTGTGGAATTGTAACCCATATCAAACTTTGAAATTTGTTCTACAACTGATTGTTACGATGTGCTTTGAAGTTTATTGCTTTTTTTATATACATGTTATTTTTCACAAAAAAGAAGTCGATTGTGGTGATTAAAAAAAAAACTCCCGGGCGAGCCACAGTGGCCCAGCAGGCAAGAATGCTTGCCTGCCATGCCAGAGGACCTGGGTTCGATTCCCGGTGCCTGCCCATGTAAAAAAAAAAAAAAAAGTAAAAAAAAAAAAAAAAAAATTCCCCTGTGATACCGTCTGGCCCTGGGCTTTTCTTTGTGAAAAGAGTTTTAATTAATGGTTGAATCTCATTACTTATGATTAGTTTGTTGAAATCTTCTCTTTCTTCTCAAGTTATTGTTGGTTGTTCATGTGATTCTAGGAATTTGTCCATTTCATCTAAGTTGTCTAGTTTGTCGGCGTATAGTTGTTCATAGTATTCTCGTACGATTTTTTTTTTATTCCTTCAGGGTCTGTGGTAATATCCCCCCTTCTCATTTCCAATTTTGTTTATTTGCATCCTCTCTCTTTTTTGTCATCCTAGCTAGGAGTCCATCGATTTTATTAATTTTCTCAAAAAACAACTTAGTTTTATTGATTGTAGTATTGTTTTGTTCTCTAATTCATTTAATTCTGCTTTAATCTTTGTTATTTCTCCTTTTTTTGCTTTGGGGTTAGTTTGCTATTCTTTCTCTAGTTCCTCCAGGTAAGCATTAAGTCCTTGATTTTTGCTTTCTTCTTTTTTAATGTAGACATTGAGAGCAATGCATTTCCCTCTCAGCCCTGCCTTTGCCTCATCCTGTAAGTTCTGATATGTCATTTTCTCATTTTCATTGGTCTCTAGATAGTTACCTTTTTCTCTAGCAATTTCTTCTTTGACCCACTGGTTGTTTAAGAGTGCATTTTTTAATAATGCACATATGTGTAAATGTTCTGGTTCTTGGTGGTTATTGATTTCCAACTTGATTCTATTTTGATCAGAGAAAGCGTTTTGAATAATTTCAGTCTTTTTAAATGTATAATGACCTGTTTTGTGTCCTGGATATGATCGATCCTGTAGAATATTCAATGAGTACTAGAGAAGAATGTACATCCTGGTTTCAGGGGTGTAACTATGTACGTATGTGTCAGGTCTAATTCGTTTATCAAATTAGGTTTTGTATTTCCTTGTTGATTCTCTGACTGGTTCTATATATAGTGAAGAGTGGTGTATTGAAGGCTCCCACTATAATTGTTGAAATATCTATAGCTCCTTAGGTTTTGCCAGTGTTTGCCTCATGTACTTTGGAGCTCCTTGATTGGGAACATAAACATTTATGATCATTTCTTCTTGTTGTGTTGCTCCTTTTATTAATATGTAGTTTCCTTTGTCGTCTCTTATGATGCTTTAACATTTAAAGTCTATTTTGTGTGATATTAGTGTAGCCACTCCTGATTTCTTTTGGTTATAGCTTGCATAGCACATCTTTTTCTATCCTTTCTCTTTTAATGCATTTGTGTCCTTGGATCTAAAATATGTTTCCTATAAACTGCATTTAGATGGATTATATTTACTTAATCCATTCTGCCAATCTGTATTTTTTAATTGATGAAGTTTAGTTCATAAATGTTTAGAGTTATTGCTGTCAAAGCAGTTCTTGAATCTACTGTGTTATCCTTTAGTTATTTTCTTTGCACGTTGATAAATATTTTTGACTTTCAGATCAATCACATATATGTATTTTCATACAATAATTTCTTCTAATGAGTAATTTTCAGGATTGTATGTTCGTTCCACTGATCCCTTTTTCATTTTTCTATTTACAACCTAAGCCTCACACTGTCCTTTCATAATCAAAGTTGTTAGCACCAAGAAGAAACAAGCTGCTGATCCTTTTCCTTAAAGCAACATAGGGGTTGTGTGTGCATAAAATGTATTGGGCGTGTTCATGTTTGCACATCAGTATTTGTATGGCAACATTTTAGTAAATATGTATAATGACGAGAGCCCCATTTTAAAAGTAATTTGAATATATTCAAGGGACCAGGTTATTTAACCTGGCTGTGTGCATTATCTGCCTTATAACTGCAAAGTGCTAGAATTTACAATTTGAGTGTGGGAGGGAACCTCAGGCTCTCAGCACTAGGTTCTTTATTTGAATAAAATTGTGACCTATGAACCAGAATTTTTTTTCAGTCTGAGGTGCCAGGTAAATGAATTTTTATGCTTAATTTTCTTCTGCACACTTTTTCAGTCTATGGGAACTATTTTGATCTGTCATTCCACTAAAGTTTAGGCATTTATTTCAGAAGGTGAGTTTAGGAGTTATGTTAGTAGGATGGGCTTCAAGACTTATTTATCTTTCATGTCATTTCTCTCTTCACTTATAATTTACATAATTATCTGTTCCCAAAGTTTGGGGGTCAATGACTTGATTTATTTTTTAAAAGATAATGCCAGATACAGTAATAGGCCAGAGTGAAATGTTATAGTATTAATACCCCAATTTTGAAATTTTTTTCCAGTAAAAAGTGCTATAAATTATATAGGGAAATACATTAAATACTAAAATAGAAAAACATTAAAAGACATTCAGAAGTAGCCCTCGTTAAAGGCAGTTAAGGACAGATAGCAGAAGCAGTTGACGTGCTAGAAGCTCTTTTATCAGCTTCAAAATTAAAAACGAATTTCTAGGATAAAAGGAATGATTAATGACACAATAAAAAATAATCAGTACTGAATTTTATAATGGAATGATTCACATTAGTTTATACAATAGAGCTTATTTTCTTTCCTAACAAATAACGATTTTACTTCTTACTGTAAAATTCAGATCTGTCATTTATAATATTTCCAGGATTATCTGAACTAGTGGCTTTCTGGAGAATTGTAGATTCCAGTAAACCCATGTGAACTGTTCTTACTGAGCAGTAATTCATTGGTGATGAGGTAAGGTAGAGGCACACCTATGGTTGCTGGTCGATAGGTTAGGCTTTGATGGCCATGTCCAGAGGAGTGGCTGATCAGTTTCCTCAGTCATTACCCCAGAGCTATTGTAGGTGTTGGAAGTACTGACTAGTATTCAAAACCAAGCACATGGTTAGTGAGGTTCCATTTTAGGCTTGTTGTAGTAACGTGATTTCAAGGCTGTCCAATAGGTCTAAGGACACCAATCACCTTCCAGTTCAGTGTTTACATGCAACTTGTGCTTTCTTGGTTGGAGCAGGTAGATTAGAGATTCTTCTTGAATTATTATAATTGGCAAAGGAGTGATATTAGTCGCTTGAAACAGGGTTCTCACAGATGCCACTATCTGGTCATAACGTTTACAAAGTCCTCCCAGTGTCACAATCAAATAAACCTGTAGGTCTTTTTCTTTTATCTTCTTTTGGAGCACTTGGAGGTACTTCCAAATCAGTGTGGTCTTGAATCAGCAATTGAAATCAGCTCACAACCCTTAATGCTATAGTACTCTCTGACTTCAGGCCTAATAGAATCAAATTCTCCATTGGTGCGTTCAGGCAAAAGACTTTCTTGCTCTACTTCAGTGATGTCATATAAGTGGTTGGCACCTCTATCAGCACAGGCTTTGAAAAGAGCTTTGCTCCAAAGAAGATGAAAGCAGTCATCGAATGGCTGGTTCAGAATCAAAAGGCAGTACTTCAGATTCCCAGTGGGAAGCAGGGGTTCCAATGGGGTGAAGACATATTCTATATTGGAATATTTGCCCCAAGGTGGGTGGAACCACCAGTGACAGGAGCATACCTCAAGAGCAACCGTGATCCATGATTCAGTGCATGGTTGAGGAGACTCTGGACTATCCTTTAGTTTTTATTTGTCAAATCTATATATTCTTTTCCCTCTCTCTCTCTCTCTGTTTTTTCTTTTTCTTTCTTCAGCCAACAGAACTCCTGTTAGTATTTCTTGTAGGACAGGTCTCTTGTTTACTAGTTTTCTCAGTCTTTATCATTGAAGTTTTAAATCTCTCCCTCAATTATGACAGACAGTTTGGCTGGATATAGAATTCTTGGCTGGAAATCTTTCTCTTTCTGGATCTTAAATATATCATACCACTGCTTTCTCGCTTCCATAGTGCCAGTTGAGTATTCCAAACTTGGTCTTCCCTTGATGTAGTAGATTGCTCTTCTCTCGCTGCTTTCAGAATTTTCTTCTTTTCAGCATTCAACAGAATGATTAGTATATGTCTTAGAGTAGATCTGTTTGGATTTATTCTATTTTGGGGTTTGTTTGGCTTCTTTGATTTGCTTACTTTTATGTTTTATAGAGGTTGGGAAGTTTTCTCCGATTTTATCCTCAAGTTATCTTCTTAGCCCTTTATTCTTCTCTTTTCCTTCTGGAACATGGATGATTCACATATTTGTATCCCTCATGTTGTCCATTATTTCCCTGAGATCCAGTTAAAATTTTTCTATCTTCTTGCCATATTTTTTTTGGGGGGGGGGTACCTTGTATGTTGGGGTCACATTTCATTCTTTTTCCAGGTGATTATCCCGTTACTGCAGCACCATTTCTTGACTTTTTTTGCTTGCTTTGGTTTTTTGTTTGTGTGTTTGCTTGTTTTGGGGGAAATGCAGGGTCTGGGAATTGAACCTGGGTCTCTTGCATGGCAGGTGAGAATTCTACCACTGAACTACCCTTGCACCCCCTCATTTGTTCTTTTGTGTGTTCAAAATCAATTGTCCTGTTCTCTGGTTAGCTTATTCTTTCTTCTGCTTCTTCAGATCTTCTGTTGTATGTCTCTAGTATGGTTTTGATTTGTTCTACAGTATCTTTCATCTTTGTGATATCTGCTATATTTCTATTTATTCTTTTACATTCTTCTTTATGCTCTTCTTGTGCTGTCTTAATCTCTTTTATGTCATTAGCCAACCCATTGGGTTTATTTAGTAGAGTTGTATGAACATCTCTGATTAGTTGTTCCAGAGTCTGTATCTCCTCTGGTGCTTTTCTTTTTCCTTTCCTTTTTTTCTGGTGTTTTAATTTGGTCATTAATTTGGGCTTTATCTGTCTGTATCTTCACATGCTGTGTGATTATCTGTTGCCTTCAAGGCATTTGATTATCTTGATAGTGTTACTTTGTAAGTTGATTTCCCTCAGTAGTCTAAGGTTTTGTGTTTGTGAGATGGATGTGGGATGCTGTGCAGATTATTGTATGGGATACAGTGGCATGGTGGCGGGGCAGGGCATGGGTGCTACACTGGTGCCCAGGAGTGTGGGGCATTGGAATGGGTGGTTGTGGGGGCATGGCATGGGGGCCGTGGGGGCTGGTGCGGCTCAGGCAGTCCTTGGAGTGCAGGGGCAGGATGCAACTTGGGGACATGGAGGCAGTTTATGGTGGGAGGCAGATTAGGGGAGCTTTGTGTGGGGTGGGATGGGGCGCAGATGTTGGGGCATGGGGTGCAGGTGCATGGGGTACACAGGGTGCAGGGATCAGGGTGCAGATGTGTGGTTTGTGGGGGAGTATGGAGAGTTGGGGCACTGGGGTGGTGGGGCTGGGCATTGGTGTACATGTAGGGGGCTGGATGTGATTCATGGGTGGGGGGTGGTGGCACCTGTGGGTAAGGCATGTTCGAGGAGCACAATTTGACTTAGTTCTTTTCCTCGCCTCCCTGTCCATGCACTTCTGAGGGCTCTAGGCCTCCATTTGGAAAGGGGCACATTAGGCAGTTTATACTAGCCAATGGTCTCTGGTTCTCTGCATCTCATTTCCTCAACCTTTTCATCCAGGACTTCCCTTTGTAATGTAGAAGACCTTCTTGGGTCATTTGTACTCTGGTATTACCCAGTTGTTTTTCTGTCACTTCTCTAGGTATTCCCTAGAGCATGGGTAAACTCGACCTATCCTATTCCACCATCTTCCTGGAAGTCCTGTCATCCGCTTTCATAAAAAAGCTACTGTAATGTCTCTGAAAACTCACCTGAGGCTCCACAGAAAGCTTCCATAATACAGCTTTTCTATAGCACTAGCTTCCAAAATAAGTTACATATTTGGATTTCTGGATTGTTTGGTGATTCATTATTTTGTTTTCTATTTCTTTTATTGAGCTACATCTCATTTTAACTACATCACAATTTAAATGGGCTTTTGTGAACTAATTTGAGAATTCCTAGTTCCAAGGCACTGATTGGAATCAAACTTTCCAGACTATCGGTTATAAGTTGTGGGTTGTTGTGTGAAAGCTAGTAATAGATTTCTTTATTTCAGTATTTCTTTTCTGATTTATTGGTGAAAATAAAGTTGATCGTTTTTTATGTGGTTTCCCTCCTCTTTCAGATCTTTACTTCTCTTCTGTAATTAGTCATCTACAACTAAAATGTATTGAGCATTGATGAATAAGATGCTATTAACATTTTACATGTTAGTAGTTGCTCTTTATGGAGTATTTTTCCTAGATGCCAGGCAATTCTTAAATGTTGTTTTTAGTGCCAAATCTTGGATTTAATTATTTTTATTTAATACATTTAAGAAAACCAAGGTTTTGAAAAGGTTAAGTGATTTGTTGAAGGTGGCAGAGGTGTAGTGAGTAGTGCCTGGGATTTAAATTTATATTTGTTTGACTGCAAAGACCAAGGGGTTTTCACTATACTTTGGCTAAACTATTGCATTAGAGGAGGAGAGCTAAAATTTGAGCCACCAATTTGTGTAAAGTACTATAAGGTACTTACACTTGCTATTTGTAGCATTAAAGAAATAGACTGCCTGTTATCATTGACTTGGGTGAGAGACGGTTAACATTTAATGCATTACTTCTATGTACTTGTTTTTGGCCAGGTGTCCATCATTATCACTGCTGGGTATTTTCCTCTTACCTCTCCAAGTTTAGAGATACAGTGCTATTGATCTTCAACTTTACCCTTAATCCCAGTGGTAGACAACAACAAAAAATCAATGAGCTTGATTTGCATTAAAGTTTGATCTTTTTACTGGACTGAAGATAATTAATGCAAAACCGATTCATGAAAGGAAAATAAATTGTAAATCTAAAACCTGTCCCTTAGTGACTTTCAGATTATTCTGATTCTTGTTTTTTTCATTTGGACTGTCTTTTCACAATGATAACCCAATTTAAATATTATATCCCTGATTCTACCATATTCCAAATCTGTTTCTTAGGCAGTTGGTGCATCTCAATAAATTTCACCCAATGATTGAAGCCAAATTCTGGGCCATGTCCTGGATGCTTCTTTTCCCCATCATCATATGTAAATTTGTTAATAACTACTGTCAGTTCTTCACTCAAAATGTATCCCATATTTGCTACTCACTGAATGTCTTTAACTATTTCCACTCTTCTCCAAATCACCATCATGTCTAATAGGGACTGTTGTAGTAGTGTCCCTGTTTCTTTTCTTAAACACTTCAAAACATTTTTCACATAGCAGACAGTGTGAAATTTAAAAACTGTAAATAAGGGGGTGCAAGTGTAGTTCAGTGATAGAATTCTCACCTGCCATGCCAGAGGCCCAGGTTTAATTCATGGCCCATGCACTTCCCAAACAAACAAGCGAAGAACCAAATAAAAATTCAGCAAATGGTGCTGCAGTAAGGGAATACTCACATGGAAAAGAATGAAATGTGACCCCCCCGCCATACAGCATACAAAAAAAAACAAACTGTAAATAATAATACATCCATCCTACCCCACCTATACATCAACCATCTAATAATTTTCTATTGGACTTAAAATAAAAATTTCTTACTTTGACTGCAAACCCTACATGATTTGTCTCCTTCCTAGCTCTCCACCTTATACTAGTCCCTTCCTTGTATATTGTTTCAGTCACATTGACTTTCTGGAACACCCCAAGCTTTGATGGTACTTCAGGGACTTTGGATCAGATAATATATGTACATATTCAGGTTGAAATACTCTTGCTTATATTTTACATGAATGACTTTAATATTTCATATCTTGGCTTAAATGTCATATCTTCAAGACAAGATACTCTAACATTGTCGTTGAGGTTGAATCTCTACATACTACCCATGGACTTTGTGATTTTTTTTTGTTGTTATTATACGTTCAGTTTTTTCCTCAGTGTTTTATTATGAAAAATTTCAGCCATGCAGCATTTGAAATAATTTTGCAGTGAATACTTGTATTACAACATGTTTCCATTATTAACATTTTAGTTTTTGCTTCATCATATATCTATCTTGTTTATTCATCTTTTTTTTGTTATATTCATCTTGTTTTATTATATTTCAAAGTAAATTGCAGATACCAGTATACAGCCTAGTAAAAATACTTCAACATGTGTATCATTAACCAGAGTTGAATATTTTGTATACAGTTTTGATATTTTGATGCAGAACTCAAGTCTGCATTTGCTGATTTTGACATTGAACATACTTATGTAACCTAAAACCCATGAAAATATCTAATATTGCTATCACCCTAGAAAGTTCTCTTTTCACACATCAACTCCTGTTCTTAGTCCTGGAAGTAACTAGTTCTAAATTTTTATGAAAAATTGAGATAAAATTCACATACTATAAAATTCACTGTTTTGAAGTATGCAATTCAGTGGTTTTTAGAATATTCACAAGCTTGTACAACCATCACCACTATCCAGAGTACTTGCATCACCCCAAAAGAAACTCTTTGCCCTTTGGCAATCACTCCCTATATCCCCCATCACACAGCTCTGGCAACCACTAATCTGCCTTCTTTCTCCTTGTATTTGCCTAATCTGTATATATGATACAAATGGGGTCATACAATATACGGTCTTTTAGTTCTGGCACTTTCACTTAGCGTAATTTTACTTTCAAGGTTTATCCCCTGTTGTAGCATGTATCAGTGCTTCTATCCTTTTTGTATGTTTCTTTTAGTATTTCATTCCTTTTTATGACTGAACACTATACCATTGTTTGGTTATACTACATTTCGTTTATAAATTAGTTGATGGGCATTTACATTGTTTCCACTTTTTAGCTTTTATGAATAATACTATGAACATTTATGTACGAGTTTTTGTATGAACCTGCTGTTATTTCTCCTGGGTGTATACCACGGAATGGAATTGTTGGGTTGTGTGGTAACTCTGTGTTAAACTTTTTGAGGAACTGCCAAACTCTTTACCAGAGCAACTGCACTATTTTAGATTCTCACCAGCAATGTATGAGCATTCCAGTTTTCTTTACATCCCCACTGGCACTTGTTATTATGTATCTTTTTTATTACAGCCATCCTGGTGGTTAAGTGGTTGCTCTTCTAAATATAAGGTTTGCCTGCTCTTCAGTTCCATACAAATGGGATCGTACGTTGTTATTGCTGAAGATTTCTTCCATACAGATAAAGTATTTGAAATTTACTGATAATATTCCGTGAAACAGTGATTTGTTCTTTTTTATTGCTAAGTAACGTTCCATTATATAACTTTGTTTTTTTCTTTTTCCTGTTAATAACCTACCTGGGTTCTTTTCTGTTCTGGTTATTATAAATTTTATGAACAAAACTATAATATTTGCAATATTGTACTATTGTACATCCTTATACAAATCTTTTTCTCAATACCTGTATTCATTTCTCTTGGTTAAATATCAAGTAGTGGAATTATTGGGTCCTAAAGTAGGTAGATAAAAATTTGGTTTTATAAAAATCTTTTTTCTAGCGGTAAAACTGCTTTATATACCTACAAAAGAATCATAGTAGTTTTGCATCTCCTCAACCACTTGTTATTGTTGGCTTTAAAATTTTAAAATTTTGTCATTTTTAGAGGTGAATAGTGGTTTTTCATTGTAGTTTTAATTTGCCTTTCCCTAATGACTAATGATGTTGAGCATCATTTCTTGAGAATTGTTTTATCATTCCTACATCATCTTTAGGGAAGTGTCTGTTGAAGTCTTTAGTGGGCTTTTTGTTTTCTAATTGGATTATTTTATAGTAACTTTTTTTCATTATTATAAGAGTTGTAGATTTGTAGAAAAATCATGCAGAAAGTACAAAGTTCTCAGATAACCCCCTTCACATCTACAGTTTTTCCTGTTAATACATTGCATTAGTGTGGTATTTTTGTTGCAATTGATTAGATAATATTATAATAATTATACTATTTACTGTAGTCCATAGTTTATGTTAGGATTCACTGCATTGTGCGGTGCAGTTCTATCATTTTTAAAAATATCTTTTTCTAATAACACATGTACAATCTAAAATTTCTCCTCTTAACCACTTTAGGTAATTCAGTGGTGTTAAAAACATTTACAGTGTTGTGTTACTATCCCGACCATCCAATACTAAAACTTTAATCTCTCCAAACAGAAACTCTGTCCGAATTAAGTATTAACTCCCCATTCCTTATCCCCACCCTGGCTCCTGGTAACCTGTATGCTTGTTTCTGACTCTAAAAATTCACATTTTCTAATTGTTTCATATTAATGAGATCACACAGTATCTGCCCCCTTCGTCTGGCTTATTTCATTCACCACGATGTCTTTAACAAGGTTCATCTATGTTATTCTATGTTCTATGTATTAGAACCTCTTTCTTTTTATGGTTGAATAATGCATAAGAGTAGCCTTCAGAATAGCCTCTTGTCTCCATTTGAACTCACTCAGCCACTGATATCTCATTTGTTAGAATTATTTTCCCCCATTTGGTCAGAAAGGCATTGTTGATCCCATGGTATCAGGGCCAGGCTGATCTCTGGAAGTCATCTGCCATGCAGACAAGGGAGACTTTTATCCCTGTATTTTCTGTCCCATGTAGAGGAGAGGGTGATGATTTTACTTGTAGAGTTGGTCTTAGAGAGAGAGAAGATATATTTGAGCAGCAAAAGGGGTCCTCTGGAAGTAACTCTAAGTCATAACTATAGGGAGGCTGAACTTCTCTGCTACATAAATAAGCTTCACAAGAGCATGCCTCATGATCAAGGGTTTGGCCTATGCATTTGGGAGTCCCTAATATTAAAGACAGTATCAGGGGTTTCCCTGGTGATAAAGTTTAATAGTTCCATATTTTTTCTCCCATCCCTCAAGGGACTTTGCCAGTACTTTTTAATTATCTGCTCAATGTACTCTGGGATGTATCTGAACATTTTATCAAGCTATACAGAATTACAAGCCAAGCCATCAAGGAATGCTTGCTCTTGATTGAATCTTTTTTTCCTTCTTCCAGTTCCTGACACCCCTTATTAGAGTGGCAGGGACACAAAGTTGAGACAGAGATGAAGGGACAGTTTGATATAATTTAAAATCATCTGTGTGGAATATTCTTTTCTCTCATCTTCAAATGACCAATTCTTTGTTTGTCTGAAAGTTAATTACTTATTTAGCATGTTAGATTAAGGATTAATAACCATAAGTCATCAACTTCTGCCAGTTTTCCCCCTTCCCCTAGCCGTTCTAAATGTGTCTTGTTAGATTGTTATCAGGGACTCTTGCCTTCTTAGATTACATGTATTCATAGGTCTAAGGTTGTATTCCTTCCTAATTTTTGGAACCGCATTGTTTCTGCCCTATTATATATTGCCTTATTTCTGATTTATCATTTGTTCTGAACATATGTTTCTTTTTGGCAAATTATTTTATGCATTGTGCTTCTCCAACTTGTGAGCAAGAACAATTTACCAGACTTATTTTAAATCTTATAAATCACAGTTATGGCCCAGGGTCATCCATAGCTAATGACTTCTGCTCATTCTTCATAATCTCATTTAAGTGACCCTTCATGAGATGCTTAATCAGTTTTTTCACTCTGCTTTCTTATGATCTTTTTCTCTTCTGCATCCTCAGTGATAGAATTATTTGAGTACTTTCACTCACTTTTCCTAGATCATAAGATTTCCAAGTATGGATTGTGTTATTTATCTTTCTTCTTCTCACAATACTTAGAATTGTTTTTGATATTAAAGAAGGCAGAAATCTACCCCCCATAAAACATAACAATCATCCAAATGTGAGGAAAGATTAGGGTGGGCCATGGTGGCTCAGCAGGCAGAGTTCTCGCCTGCCATGCCAGAGACCCAGGTTTAATTCCTGGTAACTGTCCATTTAAAAAAAAAACATTGAGGAAAGATCAGTGCTCATTAAATGTTTTAAAATATTGCATTGGTTATGAGACACTCCGGAAGCAAGTGACATTTTAACAGAGGTGAAGTTAAGAGTGATGTTTTGTGGTTTAGGGCACAAAAGGTCTGTAACATTTGGCCCTCTCTTCCCTTTTCCTCTAAGGATTCTATAGCTAGTTTTTAGTGGTATTAGAGCATTGCAGGCCTGGAAAGGTCTGTTAAGGTCTCATTGATCTTTCTTAAGACCATAAACAAATGGTCTCAGATATAAGTATCTTCATCTTGTTCTCAAAAAAACACCTAAAGAAGATTTTATCTTTTCTTCATAAATCATTATAGATTACACCTACTGTCAAAAATTTTACTTTATAACAACTAGTCTAAATATTCGGTGTTGTAAATAAGGACTTCAATATTTTATTTTTTCTTATAAAAATCTAATTGGAAATGTGCTTTGTTTTGGGTTTTGCTTTATATTTTCACAATACCTTCTAGTCTAGGCATTCACTGTTGAATGTATGGAATAGTACAGTAGCTTTTCAGTTAATAGTACAGTAGCTTCAGCCTGTAATATAATAGCCACTATTTGTTTTTTTTCCCAGTACCATCATGTCAGTTATTGGTGATGAAAGTTGTAGGAATTCCCTGGTGGCTTTTCAGATGAACATACCTCAAATAGCTATCAATCACTACTTCTGAAGGAGGGAATTCAAATTGATATGTATGAAAACATGCAGTTTTGGGGAAATCATACATTTGTGTGTGTGTATGAATTCTCCCTTAGTGCTTGTATCTTCAGTTAATGCTATAGCTAGGATTCAGGTTTTTGAATCCACTATCAAATTTTAATTTTAGCTTTTATTTCATTATTGGAGTAATGTTTATGGGAAAAAATAGTCTTTTCCTTTTAAAATGAATTCATCCCCTTATTTTAAAAATATACATAGATCAGTACACTGGTGTCATTTTCTTAACTCTATAGAAAGCAACTTTTAAGTAAATTAGTTATTACCTACTGCATTATTGAACATGTGGTCACTTGTCATGTTCATATATCCAAATGATCAAAGTCTGAACTTCTGTCTAATTCTTCCCTGCTGTTAGGCTACCCTGTCATGATCAAGGCCTCAGCAGGTGGTGGTGGGAAAGGCATGCGGATTGCTTGGAATGATGAAGAGACCAGGTGAGTTGCTGTCCAAAATAATAGTTTTGATGAAAATTGCAGCCTTAGAGTTATATTAAACTGACAAGTAAACAGATAGCAGAGGCATAATGTAATTACTTTAATCATATAAATTTTGCTCCTTGGCATGAAAAAGTTAAATTTATGCAGAAAAATTCCTTATTTATATTTTGGTGGTGATGTTATCCTATTATAGAAAGGTTTTTTACTTTCTTAAACATTAATGAAGGATTTTCTTTTTTTTTACTGTGTATATATTTTTAAAATTACATTATCAATTAATTGATTTCAAGCAGTAGTTACTAATATTTGGTTGTATAATTTTGAATATAATCTCATCGTTTTAACTAAATATATATATTTAAAGAAGTGATAACTTCATTGGAAGTTTATGTATTACCTCAGTATGTGTTTGTTTTCCTTTGCTAATTTGTAGGAGTAGTGAATTATATTGAGAGTTTTATAGTATGAAATAAATTTTCATTGTGAATTAGAAATTATGTCCTTGATATGGAATGTACCCTTTTAAAAATTTAAAACACCTTCTTATTACTCATTTTAGAAATCAAAATAACTTATAATATGTAAAATTAAAAAAAATCTATTGCATTGATAACATAATAGTGATTAGAAAAGAACTGCTTAAAAATCTCCCTAAAACAAACTGGTTTGAAGGGACTTTATTCAGAAGATTTATTCTCTACAAATCTTTAGGCTTGATAGTGAGAGATGTAGGTCTCATTTTTGGATGCAGGAGAAGAAAAAAATTCACTGAAATATTGTTAATGTTGTCTTTCTTATCCTCCCTCTGACCTGAATAATTTGGTCCTCGAAGTGGTTAATTCTTTAAGCTTTATTCCTTCTTCCCTCTCTCCTTGCCTCCTTCCTTCTTTCCTATTTTCTTAGTGATGTTTTCCTGAGCTTAAAAAAAACCTGAGGGGCTATGAGAATGCCTCTCTATAAGCTTTTTTTTTTGGTACCAGTTTCTTTATAAACTACTTACTTAAAAGGTGATGTTCGTATTGTTGGTCATATGCCACATAAGTAGACCTTTTAGTTACATAATTGATGAAAGTAGGGTTTTGAATAGTGAATGCTACCTTTATTTTATTGGGGGGGGGGAACAACAGTAAAACATTTATTTTATTCAGGTGGTGCGTTTTAGGAGCCAGGTGTTTTCCCCACTTGATAGTTTAGCATCTAGTTGTGGTTCTAATTAGAGCCATGATAAATATAAGTTGAGACAAAAGGGATGGATTTAGGAGAAAATTGAAGATGAAACATGAAATGGGGCAGTTGTTGGCATAAGTGACAGGTGAAATAAACAAAGATGTGGTTTAGGGAACATGGATGACATCAAGTATAGTCAGTGTTAGAGAAAATAGTTCAAAGAAGGCTGATAGAGTAAGTCTAGCTTAGGGACAGAGATTTGAAGTGGTTATTATGAAAGTTGTCCAGTACAGTGGAATCCAAACCTAACTCAGATTTAGGTTTTAAAGTTAACAAGTAAGGTGAATATATCTTAGCGGCAGTTTTAGCCTTACAATCTTAATGAAAGAACCATGTTAGAGAACAGCATAGGTGATTTTAACTTAAAAGAAAAAAGGCTTATATCACCATTGTTTCTTTTGTTGAGCATCAGGTAAAGTAATTGGCTTGTGTTATCGGTGGTTGATATATGACAAATACAGAGCCTTTGAACACTGAAACAACTTTTATTGTGGCACTGATACCAGATGTTGACTAAGGTAACGTTAGATTCTCTTCTCCCATCTTCTTGTTTATTCAGAGAATAAACTCATTGCATGGATTTGCACTATTTTTTGAGAAACAATTGTGAGGCACGCATTGTTCTAGCTATATAACAATGAAGCAAACAGCCTCCCCAAATCCTTCTACATGGTGTTTACATTTTAGAAAAGGGTTCTTAACTTTGAATCCACAAGTCCATAGAATACAGGGGAGGTCCATTGACTAGGATGGGGAAAATAACATTATAGCTTTGGATTCCAGGATTCCAAAGGCAGTTGTTCCCAAACCAAGGCAAAAACTGTATTTATGACCCAGTCTCAGAAGTCACACAGGTTCACCTCCACCATAATCTGTTGATTACTAGTGAACACAAGCTCTTAAATTCAAAGAAGGGGAATTAGACTCCACTTCTTCATGAAGGAGTGCCAAGATTCATGGAAAAATACATGAAATTAGACATACTGTTTAGGCTGTCATTGGAAAATACAGTCTGTTATAGCCTTTTTAAAAAAATCTTTTTTTGAAAAATATTGAAAACTATAACATATATACAAAGCAAAGAAAGAAAAAAAGCAATAAGTTTCAAAGCATAAATTAACAAGTAGTTACAGGACAGATCCCAGAGTTTGTCATGGGCTGCCATTCCATCATCTCAGATTTTTCATTCTAGCTACTCCAAAACACTGGAGGCTAAAAAGAATATTAACAATGATTCAGTGGCCAGACTCATTTGTTAAATGCCATTTTCTCTGGAATACTTCATCCTTCTCCTTTAATCTTTCTCCTACTCTGTAGGGATCTTTGGGCAGTGCCTGTTCTGACTTTTTCATGTTGAGAAGAGGTGTCCACACTAGGATAGGGGGATGAAATTGATGATTTTGGAGAGAATGGTCCTGCTGTGTTTCAGGATTTACAGGAAGTTATATATTTCAGGAAGGCAAACCTATTGCATAAAACCTTTATAGAGTCTCAGTTCAAGCCATAGGTGTTCTTAAGAGTCAACAGGAATGATGTTGATTGGAATATAGCAAACCATGCAGTTAGCACTATGTAACTGAAGCTTGCAAAGAGAAGCCTCCAGACTCTCTTGACTCCATTTGATCTCTCTTGGCCACAGATGCCTTAATTTATTACACTTCTTTCTCCCTTTTTGGTCAGAAAGGCATGATAGATTCCACAGACTCATCCCTGGGGTGAGGCTTCCTGGCAGCAACTCTTAGGCCTATTATGGATTGCCTTAGCTTCTCCCTTAAAGAAAGAAGTTTCATAAGGGCAAGACTCAAAATCCAGGTATTAGCTATTTTGGGGGGAGTTCCTAATGGTTGAGAAGGTACCTGGAGTTTCCCAGATGTGAGAGTTTAATAATAAGCCCACCACAGTCTGAGATGTATCCTGGTATTATATTAACCTCCTGTTCTGAACTCTAGGAGTTTGTGTTGTTTAAATGAGCTATCCAGAGAGGTTGATTTGGATTATGTGCTACACAAAATGTAGGTTCCAGACATAATCTCTTTGCCTTTGGTCTTATACAGTAGCTGAAGGTCTAGAGTACATATAATGTCACCTTTTAACCTGCATTCAAATTTACCTTAGACATAGCTGGATTGACTTTGTTTTTGAGGCCTGATCTCTTTTTTGGTTACTTTAACTATTGTTATCTATTGGTGTGCTAACTTTCAGGCTGAAGCACTCCATTTCTGGGTCTTAGGTATCACAGAATTACTCAAAGTTCCAAGGAAATACTAGCTGATACACATATAGCTCAATGTTTTAGAATCTGGAAATACATTTACAAATTCAGACTAAATGTAGCTACTTACAATCTAGGTGCCCATTATTATTTTTTTAAGTATATTCTAAGAGAGACCTTAGCATATTTGTTGTTTTGTTACTGGCTTTTTTTTTTTTCATGGGCAGGCACTGGGAATCGAACCCAGGTCTCCAGCATGGCAGGCGAGAACTCTGCCTGCTGAGCCACCCTGGCCCTCCCTCTGGCTTATATTGCACAGCATATTGTCCCCAAGATCTGTTCAGTTTGCTGCGTGCCTCTCAGCATTCCTCTCTTCTGTAGCTACCCCACACTCCATCATATAAGTGTATCATCGTTTGCCATTATGCTTCCTAGTCATTGTATCCTTCGGCTCCCTCCATCTATTGGGTATCATGGATAATGTCCATAATAAGCAAACCATGTCTTACACTATTGGCAGTAGTGTGCATTTTAGTTTTCATCTTATATCCCTGTATTCCCCTATATACCATTGACTCCTTGTCTCTATCGAACCATTGAAGTAGTTCATGTGAGAACTTAATTTATAATTGTAAATTTAATTATTGGGATACATGGCACTATACATCCTTTTCAGTCATATTCACCTTCAATATGGCAGTGTTGGTTACATATCCACTAATTAATTTTCATTTCTATCCATTCCCTTGCATTTAGATTCAGCCTCTTTGGGGACCCTTTCCTCTGTCTCTAGCTTTTGTGTACCTCTAGGTCTACTATATTCTACCATGTACCCTCTGAGATTACCTTTACCAGAGTCAGAAAAGCAGAATCATATAGTTCCTGGAATCATTCAGCATCTGTCCTCTTGTTTCTGACTTACTTCACTCAGCGTTATGTCCTTAAATTTCATCCACATTGTCATTATGCTTCAGGATCTTATTTCATCTTACTGCTGCATAATATTTCATTGTATGGATATATCACATTTTGTTTATCCATTTGTCTGTTGATGGACACTTGGATTGTTTCCATCTTTTGGCAATTGGAAATAGTTCCGCTGTGAACATCAGGGTGCAAATGCCTGTCTGTGTCATTGCCCTCAGCAGCGCTGGGTGTATATCAAATCATGGTTTGGTGGGTCACAGGGCAAATCCATATTCAGTTTTCTGAGGAATCCCCAAACTGACTTCCACAGTAGCTGCATCATTAAACATTCCCACTAATGGTGAATAAGTGTTCCTATTTCTCCACATCGTCTCCAACTTTTGTAGTTTTCTGTTTGTTTAATAGCAGTCATTGTTATAGCTGTGAGGTGATATCTCATTGTCATCTTAATTTCCATTTACCTTATAGCTAATAAAAATGAACATCTCTTCATGTGGTTTCTTAGCCATCTCTATTTGCTCTTCAAAAAAGTGTCTATTCACCTCTACTCATTTTACAACTAGGTTGTTCTTTTTTTGTTGTATAATTTCTTCTGTATACAGGATATTAAGCCTTTATCTATGTGGTTTCCAAATATTTTCTCTCATTGAGTTGGCTGCCTCTTCATTTTTTTGATACCGAAGCTTTTGATCTTAAGGATTTCCCATTTGTCTATTTTTTTTCTTTTGGTGCTTGTGCTTTAGGTGTAAAGTTTAAGAAGCTACCTCCTTTAGCTAGATCTTGAAGATGCTTCCCTATATTTTCTTAGGAGTTCTATGGTGTTGTCTCTTACATTTAGGTCTTTGATCCATTAGGAAATAATTTTTGTATAGGGTGTAAAGAAAGGGTCATTTTTCATTGTTTTGGCTATTGGTATCCAATTCTCCCATGCCCATTTATTGAGAAGAGTATTCTGTCCCAGTTCAGTGGGTTTGGGGGCCTTATTGAAGATCAGTTGCCCATCTATTTGGTTGTCTATTTCTGTACTCTCAATTCAGTTCCGTTGGTCAGTACTTCTTTCATTGTGTCAGTACCATGCTGTTTTGACCACTGTGGCTTTATAGTAAGTTTTAAAGTCAGGAAGTGATTGTCCTCCCACTTTGCTCTTGTTTTTTAGGGTATCTTTCCTTTCAAATAAATTTAATAACCAGCTTTTCAGTGTCTTCAAAATTGTTTGTTGGGATTTTGATAATTATTCAGCCTTTCTATCCATAAGCATGGAATGTCTTTTCATCTATTTGTCATTTTTTATTTCTTTTAGCAGTGTTTTGTAATTTTCTGTATGTAAGTCTTTGACATTCTTTGTTAGACTTATTTCTATATACCTGATTCTTTTGGTTGCTTTTTTTTTTTTTTTTAATCATTTCACCTCAGCTAACAAAGTGAATGGCTGCTTTTAATTTCTTTTCTTTTCTTTCTTTCTTATTTTTTTTTTAACAGAACAACATACAAACACAAACGTTCTTAACATATGAACATTCCATACTTGGTGTGTAATCAGTGGCTCATAATATAATCACATAGTTGTATATTCATCACCATGATCATTTCTTAGAACGTTTGCACCCCTCCAGAAAAAGAAATAAAAGAAAAAATAAAATACTCATACATACCATGCTCCTTACCCCTCCCTCTCATTGAGCCCTGGTATTTCTATCTACCAACATATTTTAACCTTTGTTCCCCCTATTTTTTTTCTATACCCTTTACCACTCACTTTCATTGATTACTAGTATTTCAGTCTACTCAATTTATTTTAACATTTGTTCCCCCTGTTATTTATTTATTCTTAATCTGTCTTTTTTACTCATCTATCCATACCATAGATGAAAGGAGCATCAGACACAAGGTTTTCACTCACACAGTCACTTTGTGAATGCTACATCATTATACAATCATCTTCAAGAAACATGGCTACTGGAATACAGCTCCTCAGTTTCAGGCACTTCCCTCTAGCCTCTCTAATACACCTTAAACTACAAAGGGAATATCTATATAATGTATAAAAATAACCTCCAGGATAACCTCTCAACTCTGAAATCTCTCACTCACTGACATTTTATTTTGTCTCATTTTTTTCTTCATCCTTTTGGTCAAGAAGGTTTCTCAATCTCTTAATACTGAGTGCTAACTCATTCTAGGATTCCTGTCCCACATTGCCAGGGAAGTTTACACTCCTGGGAGTCATGTCCCACTTAGAGAGGGTGAGGGCAGTGAGTTTGCTTGCCGTGCTGGCTGAGAGAGAGATAGGCCACATCTCTGAGCAACCAAAGAGGTTCTCTGGGGTGACTCTTAGGCCTAATTTTTAGTAGGCTTAGCCTATCCTTTGTGGGGATGAGTTTCATATGAACATACCCATGAGGGCTCGGCTTATTGATTTGGTTGTCCCCATTGCTTGTGAGAATATCAGAAATTCTCCAAATGGGGAAGTTGAATTTTCCCTCCTTTCTCCCCATTCCCCCAAGAGGACTTTGCAAATGCTTCTTTATTCATTGTTCAAATCACTCTAAGATTTATCCAGACATCACACTGGACAAACTACAAAATCTCACGGCCTGTTCAAGGTTCCATGTACTTATGGTAAGTTCAATTAACCTGTCCATATAAGTTATATTAGGAAATGCACTAGTTAAAATATCAATTTTGTACCAAATAAACATTTCTTGCTTTAGTCTCACACAGAAGTTGAAGTTTTAAAATATGAATGACCGTCTATTTTCAACACCCTGCAATATTGACATTCCCTTGTTCTTCCTCAAGCAAAAACATTTTTTTCATTTTTCCATTTAGTCACTTATCATTGTGCAGTGTAGGCATTCCTAGGTTATACCATCTTAGTCTTTATCGTCTATCTTTCCATCTGGTTTCATATGTGCCCCCAGCTCTCCTCCCTCTATCATTCTCACGTACAGCTTCATTCAGTGTACTTACATTATTGTGCTACAATCAGGTAATATTGTGCTATCCATTTCTGAATTTTTACAATCAATCCTGTTGTACAATCTGTATCCCTTCAGCTCCAATTACCTGATGTCTACCCTATTTCTAGCTCTTGATGACTTCTGTTCTTAACTGGAATTCTCCAAGTTCATTCATTAATGTTAGTTCATATCAGTGACACCGTACAGTATTTGTCCTTTTGTTTCTGGCTAATATCACTCAGCATAATGTCTTCAAGGTCCATCCATGTTGTTACATGCTTCATGACTTTATTCTGTTTTACAGCTGTGTAATATTCCGTTGTATGTATGTACCACAGCTTGTTTAGCCATGTCTGTTGATGGACATTTGGGTTTTTTCCATCTCTTAGTAATTGTAAATAATTCCACTGTAAATATTGGTGTGCAAATGTCTTTTTGTGTCCTTGCCCTCATATCCTCTGAATAGATACAATGATAGCAATGGTATTGCTAGATCATATGACAATTCTATACTTACTTCCTGAGGAACCACCAAACTGCCTACCACAGCAGTTGTACCATTTTACATTCCCACCCTCAGTGGATGAGTGTGTTTCTTTCTCTGCATCATCTCTAGCACTTGTCATTTTTTGTTTTATTGATAATGGCCATTCTGGTGGATATGAAATATCTCATTGTGGTTTTGATTTGCATTTTCCTAATTGCCAGGGAAGTTGAGCATCTTTTCATGTGCGTTTTAGCCATTTGTATTTCCTCTTCTGAGTAGTGTCTGTTCTTGTCTTTTTCATATTTCGTATATGGGTTGTCTTTTTGTTGTTGAGTTGAACAATCTTTTATATATTCTGGAAACTAGACCCTTATCTGATACGTTGTTTCCAAATATTGTCTCCCATTGTGTAGGCTGTCTTTTTACTTTCTTGGTTGCTATTTTGAATGGAATTGTTGCCTTAATTGTTTCCTATAGTGCTTGTGTATAGAAACATTACTGATTTTTGTACATTAATCTTGTAACCTGCCTCTTAGCTGAATTTATTTATTAGCTCAGGTAGCTTTACCATAGATGTCTTAGGGTATTCTAAATATAGGATCATGTCAGCTGCAAATAATGAAAGTTTTACTTCTTCCTTTCCTGTTTAAATGCCTTTTATTTATTTCTCCTGTCTAATTGCACCAGCTAGGATTTCTTGTACAATGTTGAATAATAGTGCTGACAGTGGGTGTCCTTATCTCATTCCCAATGTTAAGGGGAATGCTTTCAGTCTCTCACCATTAAGTATGATGCTGGCTATGGATTTTTTGTATATGCCCTTTATGATATTGAGAAGTTTCCTTCCGTTCCTATCTTTTAATATGTTTTTATTAGGAAAGGATGCTGGATTTTGTTGCATGCTCTTTTAGAATCAACTAATATGATCACATGATTTTTCTCTTTAGACTTGTTATTGTGCTGTATTATATTGGTTGATTTTCTTGTGTTGAGCCACCATTGCCTTCCTGGTATAAAACCCACTTGGTCATGATGTATAACTCTTTTAATATGTCATTGGATTCAATTTGATAGTATTTTGTTAAGAATTTTTACATCTGTGTTCATTAGGGAGATCAGTCGGTAGTTTTCCTTTCTTGTAGTATCTTTATCAGGTTTTGCTATAAGAGTGATATTAGCTTCATAAAATTAGTTAGTTACTGTTCCTTTTTCCTCGATTTTTTGGAAAAATTTGAGCAGGATTGTGGTTAGTTCTTTTTGGACTGTTTGGTAGAATTCCCCTTGAAGCCATGGTCCTGGGTTTTTCTTTGTGGGAAGATTTTTGGTTACTGATTGAATCTCTTTACTTGTAATTGGTTTGTTGAAATTTTCCATTTCTTAAGTCATTGTCGGTTGTTCACGTGTTTCTAGGAATCTGTCCATTTCATCTAAGTTTTCTAATTCATTGGCATAATACTGTTTATAATACTCTCTTAAGATATTTTAGATTTCTTCAGGATCCATGGTAATGCCCCCTCTTTCATTTTGATTTTGTTTAATTGTGTCCTCTCTGTATTTTTCTTTGTTAGTCTAGCTAGGGGTCCATCAATTTTATTGATTTTTCCCATAGAACCAACTTTTAGTTTTGTTGATTCTATTGTTTTTTTTGTGTGTGTTTTCCAGTTTGTTTATTTCTCCTGTAATCTTTGTTATTTCTGTCATTTTTTTAAGCTTGGTTTGCTGTTTTTTTCTCTAAATTTTCTAGGTAAACAGTTAAATCATTGTTTTGTTTGTTCTTGTTTTTTATTATAGGCATGTAGTGTCATAAATTTAGTGCAATAAATTTCCCTCTCAGCCCTGCCTTTGCCAGATCCCATAAGTTTTGATATGTTATATTCTCTGTTATGGTCTCTTTGTAAGAAAGAATAGTTCCATAAAAATATTCACTACAATGTAATGGTTCCCTAGGAGATATGTATTTTAAAATGTTTTAGTATTTTTCTCATTTTCCCCTCTTGCATGCTATGTACCAATTTAGTGAAAAGTCTTAGAATTTATTTTTCAGTATTCTTTTTATGATCTCAGATTTTTCATTAGTTATTTCTCCGCGGCAACTGTTAGTAACATTATTTTATGGTGAAGACTACACGTGCCAGCGAGATTTGCTGCACTGCTGTTGATCTATGGATTTCAATTTAGTGTCATTGTTTTTAGAAGTCATTATACCCATTGATATATTGAATATACTTTGATAAATAGTTTATCCTTGGCTGGTGAATGGTATACTGTTTCAAAATATATTCCTATAATTAGTATGCGTACATAACATAAAAAAGTAATTCACTATCTAAAAATTACTCTCCCTAATTTGATAAATAAATATCTCTAAATTTTGTTGAGATCCACAAAGATTTGACATTATTTGATTTAATGAAACAATGTCCCCATTTCAAAGTTGATCTATGTCTGATGTTTACTTGAAATAATTACAACTTAATCCTTTCTTGAAGAAGACATTTTTTTTGTATAGTCCACAATATTTCAGTATTATTGGATATAAATGAAAATTTAGTAGCCTACAATCTCTTTACTCTTTTATCCTAAGAAGTGTCTTCTTCTTTTAACATCGTTCTCAACTTTTCCAATGAGACAGCATGTGTGACTCATATTGGAATCTTTAGAACATCTGAAAAATGTTTAGAAGAAGAGTATTTATTAGTTTTTATGGTTATCATATAATAAATGAGAATCATGAAGATTGTTGAAAATGTTTTCCAACATTCTTATCATAATCTCTGACTTTCCTTTCCCTATCCACATTTAAATGAAATTTTATAGCATGAATGAATTAAATGATCATGTTTTCATTTTTGAATGCCTGAAGTAAGCTTTAGGCACTGTGAAGGCAGTTTGTATTTTTATTTTGTATTTCTAGCAACTACCTGTGTACTGGATACTTATTTTGGTGATCGTTAAGTATTTGTTAAATGAATTCATAACTGAATTTGACAAATGATGTTGTTCTCAGTACAATTTTCCAAGAACTTCAGAGTACATTGATGATACTTTCAAACTTAAAAATATTTTAAGTTACAAGTTAGCAGCTTTAAGGCCATAAAAATTTCCAAACTAAGGTATCCAGAGAAAGATACCTTGACTCCAAAGAAAGGGCAATATCTGTCACATGGAAAGATACGTGGCTGGCATCTGCTGGTCCTCGTTCCTGTTTCTATTGCTTTCAGGTTCTGATTCCAGTGACTTCCTCTCTTAAGTGTCTGTAGGGTCTGACTTAGCTGCTCTGGGGCAAAACTCTGGATTTCATCTCTTATCTTAGCATCTAATGGAAAGGCACACTGTGACTCTGGTGGACTCTGGTGTTCTAGTCTAGCTTCTGTTGGCTCTCAGCTTCTAGCATCTCCTGGGGTTTCTGCATTCATTTCCAAATGTCTGCGTCTAAGCTTTCTTCTCAATGTTTCCCTAATTGGCTCTTTTAAGACCCAACTTAAATGGGCAGAGTCACATCTCCATCTAATCTAATGTCATACCCACAGTTGGGTGTGTCACATCTCTGTGAAACAACCTAATCAAAAGGTCCCAGCCTATAATTTTGAAACAGGATTAGAAGAAAAAGGCTTTTCTGGGGTACATGATAGTTTCAAACCAGCACAGTAAGCATATTTTAATAACAATGATTTAAATTATTATAGTTTAGAAATAAAATCCTGCATAAAGCAATGATTAAATCCTTGTTTTTATTTTAAAAATTGTACTTCTCCTTTTTGATTATTAATTTTGAACACTTTAAAAGTAGATAAAATTATTTTGGGCTATGTGGTTGTGTAGGAGATAATGGCGTTTAGAGGATATTTAAAATATCAAGAAATGTTTCTGAGAATTGCCTTATTGTATGTTGAAATCTTAAGGAGTAAATTTGCGATAATTCTGTTCTAGTTGTATAGTTGGCTAGACCTTTATTTTTTTGTTTGCATCTTCTGAATTCTGAGTAAAATGGTTATACATTTTAATATTTTTCAGTAGTGAAATCAATATCAGGATTGCAGACTAATTTTAATTATATTAATTAGATATAGCAGTTAAAATTAATATGGTTGATACAATAGAACTAATCATATGCTTTTATGCTTGACTGAAAATATATTTAACATTTGGTGAAATAAGTACCACTATTCATGTTTTATATGTAGAAAATCTAGTATCAGAGGAGTTAAACAGCTCACCCAAGGCCACAAAGCTAAGGCGTGGAAGGGCTGCCATTGAACCAAGGTTAATTTAGTTATCTGTACATTAAGTGAATATTTTTCTGCTCTGTTCAGAAGAAAAGCCAAAATAAATATTTTTAATTGATTTTGTTTTCTTTTATAATGAAGGCTGTACTTATTTTGTTGATCTGACTCTTCTTTTTTCTTTTTAGGGATGGCTTTAGATTTTCATCTCAGGAAGCAGCTTCCAGTTTTGGTGATGATAGACTATTAATAGAAAAATTTATTGATAACCCTCGTCATATAGAAATCCAGGTTGGTACATTTTAAAATGCTTTCTCATTATTATGTCTTTAAAATAGCATCACTTATTCCTATCAGAAACGTAGGCTTTCTTCCATTGAGAATGGTTGTGAATTGTTCTGGTATGTTTGAATAAGTACAAAATGAAGAATTTTCTGCCTTTGGAATTTGGTGTACTTCTTGTTAGAGTGTCATATCTTGTTAGAGTGTCATGATATTTGTCTGGATGGGAAATGATATAAAGAAACAGCTCCAAAATGAAACAGTCCCGAGATATCTGGCCAGGAAAATATAGTCTGCCTAAAAAATTTTTGAGACCCTGTCTAGTACTTCTAAAGAAAAGTGTCTGACCTGAACTCATGTGACATTTCAGTTCATCAGATGTTTGAGTACCTCATTGTGATAGGTATTCCTTTTAGAGATGATAGTATGGAAAATAGTAAAACATCTGTTTTATTCAGGGAAGGCTGTAGTACAGTTGTTGCTGTGGGTGTGCAGATTTTGGCAAAGCAAAAAAATGGGTTTTCTGAAGTAAAATATGGAAAAAGAGGACTTGTCTACTGAAGTTTCCTGTTTCCTCTTAGAAATGCCTCGATTCTAGTTGTATATGTTATGATTACGAATTAATATTTAGCTATTTAAAATTGAAATATGAACTTAGAAATATTTGAATTTGAAGTATATATTTTCTTAATTTGGTCTGGATAGAGAACCAGAAAACTAAATTAAAGATTATTTGCTGAACATTTTCTTTCTCATGGAACCATGAAATAACAAAGTGCAAGATTCTCAGTTTGTTCTTTAATTTCACTTATCAATTTGCATGGATATTATTTATGTGTACGTCTTCAAATTTTCCAATGGAGATTTTTAAAGAATAATGCATTTCTTTCTGAGAGTAGCAGGTTTTGCTTTTGTTTGTTGTTTGGTTGATTGGTTTTTAGATTTTCTAAATCAAGACATCACATATATAAAGTGAACTCCACAAATCTTAAGCTCAATGAAATTGTCATACACACACACACTTGTTTAACAACCATCCAAATCTAGGTATTGAATGTCTCCATTATCCCAAAAGAGTCATTCATACCTTTTTCTAGGCCATCCTCTTTCCTGGCCACTCAAAGTAATCCCTGTTCTTAAACTTAATTTTAGAAATTTTTCCATGTGGTTTGTATTTCAGTAACTTTTAAATATTGTTCTCTTGTGTTGTAGTATTTGAATAACCCACAGTTTATCCATTATTCTGTTGATGGTCTTTTTTTAAAAAAAATCTTTCTCCTATTCTTTTTGGGTATTTGGACTATGCCCATTTTAACCTTTTAATGTTAAATTAAATATAGGGGTCTACCTAGATTTGGATGGTTGTTAAACAAGTATGATATGAGAGTATTTCCCTCAGATGTTTTTAATGTTTTCTTGTATTTTGGGATTCCAAATATAACGTTTTCCTCTATTAGCATCAAGCAAAATTAATGTTTTGAGAGGTACATATGTACATATGAGGTTTGAGTTTTAAAAATCTGAGATGTTTTTGCAAGGGAAAATGTTAAATGGAAAACATATTTGTGGGTATGGCTATATGTTTCTTTTGTTTTTTTCAAATGGTATTACTCTTTCAGGTTTTAGGTGATAAATATGGAAATGCTTTGTGGCTTAATGAAAGAGAGTGCTCAATTCAGAGAAGAAATCAAAAGGTGGTGGAGGAAGCACCAAGGTGAGAATCTCCCCCAGTGAACATATATAATCTGCTTTTGTATGTTTTCCTTTTTATAAGCTAAAATTGCTTTAAGGTTCATTGTAGACTCTAGTAGTGTGCATTTTTATATTTAAGAATTTTCCACTTGATCTTCCACAGTATTCTAGTAACTGAGGCTTTTGTTAATTGAGGGCTTTGAGTTGTTAGTAATAGAAAACTCCATCTTAATGGATTTAAGTGTCAAACTTTTATACAACATAACGAGAATTCTTGAGTTAGGGCAGCTCAAAGGACTGACCAATTTCTTAGTTTAGAACTATCTTCAAAGACCCTTATTTTATCCATATATCAACATTGCCATTCTTGGTGTTTTGGCTAACATCATAATGGCAGGCAGACCTGCACATTATATCCTGACAAACAAAATTCTGTTGGAAGAAGAGAGATTATTCCTTCTCATATCTTTTTTTTTAAATCAGTGAAAAAAGCCTTTTACAGAAGTCTCACAGAAGATTTGAATTTCTCTTACGTATCATTACCAGAAATGTATCCCATGCTCATTCCTAACTAGTTAATAGAAGTGAGAATTACACTATAAGATTAATTTGGACTAGTTGTCTCCATTTTTGTTTTTATCATGGCATTCTTGGATTGGAGCCAAGGATGCTAAAAGTCTAGCAAAATTAAAAGAAACAATGACCTCTCCCCCCCCCCAATTGCAACAGTACCCTCTTTGAAAAATGCTGGCGTGGACCAGTCATAATTTATCTCCCACAGGCTGGGGCCTACCCCCCTTTGAAGTAACAAGCTTTATGAAAGTGAGAGGATACTTGAAAAATAAATTGGTGTTTATTGGAAAGAAAAAAGTTGAATAGATAACCAGCTGTGACTTCTACCATTGTTTAGAAGTAGTATAACCATACTGATGTTTTAGGAATATAGAATTTCTGGGATCCATGCCTTCTAGACTTTAATATTGGGGAAAGTTTCATAAAATTTAACCTGAATTTCAGAACTTATGCCCCAAAGGGCTTCTGGGGCATGGTTCTTGGGAATTCCTTGATTTATCACAGCCACATTGGGTATTTCTCCAGGCCATTTTTTCCTGTATTTGCTGTAGCAGTTTCTTAGAGCTCCATTTCTGCTTTGATGGTAGGTTGAGATTTAAAAAATGAGGCACATGTAGCTTTAATCATCACAGTCAGCATGCCTAGATATGAGGTGTGTGTATTTTCTGAAAAAGGTGGGTGTTCCAGTTTGAAGCTGTTATGTACCCCAGAAAAGTCATGTCCTTTTTCCTGATTTAATCTTGTGGGGGCAACCATATTTCTTTTAATCCTAAGTCAGTACTGTGGGGTGAAAATTTTGGATTGTTTCTGTGACAATTTGACACACCAGTTGTGAGTGTGGCCTTTTGATTAAATGGGGTTGTCATTCCGCCCATTCAAATGGGTCTTGATTAGTTTACTGAAGTCTTTTAAAAGGGGAAACGTTTTGGAGGAAGCTCAGACTCTTGGAAAACAGTTGTTCCAGAGCTGACAGAGATGGAAACATTTGGAGATGCTTGGAGTGCCAACAGAGAGTGCAGATGCAGAGCCCAGCAGACATGGCTATGTGCCTTCCCATGAGTTGCTAAACAAGCCAGAACCCAGAGTTGTGTCCTGGAGGAGCTAAGTGAATGCCCTCAGATATTTGAAGAGGAAACCACTGGCTTCAGAAGCTGTAAGCAGTGGAATCAGGAACAAGGACCAGCAAATGCCAGCCCTGTGTCTTCCCTTTTGATAGACATCGGCCTTCCTTGAGTTAAAATATCTTTCCCTGGATGCCTTAGAACTATAAACTTGTTAATTGATAAATCCTTTTTCTAAAAGCCATTCCATTTCTGGTATATTGCATTCAGGGAGCATTAACAAACTAAAGCAGTGAGTATGAATCTGATTGAATTTTTGTTGTGGTATGGTGAAGTGATAATAAACATGCTCCCAATCCTTTGACGCATTTCTTATTGATGAGGTAAGAGATATCTGCATCCACACATCTTGATTCTTATACTAATGACTGCTTTGCCAATAGGAAATGTGGAAGTGATGCTGGGCCAGTGTTTGGGCCCAGGCTTTATGGAACTGACGATTTGCAATTCCTTTATCTTGGGACTCTTTTGCTTATTAAAGTCCAGCCATCCTGCTGTAATAAGGCAGGTATAGCCCACGTGGAAACTCCCTGAGACTGCATGAAAAGAGAAGTATAGAGATGCCTGTCCACCTTTGAGCTGCTTCAGTGTTCCACTACTCCAGCTCCATTCATTGTCTGACTGCAACTGCATGAAAGAGCATGAAAGAGAACCATCTATTTGAGCCCAGTTAATCCCCATAATTGTGAGAGAAAGTAATGAACTAATTGTTATTTTAAGTCACTAAGTTTTGGAATTAGTTATTACATACATACACACATCTTCTTTTAAGCAAAAATAGATAACTAGAAAGATTTTGGTACTGGGAGTGGAATGTTATGAAATAAGAGTCCCAAAATATGTGGCAGTGGCTTTGGTACTGGACAGCTAGGATAAGTGATAGTGCAAGCGTAACGGGCCTAGAGGAGATTGTTAGAAATCTGAAGAGCCTTGAGAATGCCATTATTGAGAGCTTTAAGGAAAAAGAAGATGCTGTTGGGAAGCCTTGTTCTATAGTGGCAGAAAGTTTGGGAACACCATGAATTATTATTAAATAGGAAGTAGTGCGATTTAACTTGGTGATTTATCTTAAGGAAGTATCCATATATTGTGTTGAAATTGTTCCCCTTAGAGCCACGTTAAAATGTGAGAATAGAGAAATGAGCTAAGTTCACTTTTTGAACAAAATTTCAGGGAAACATCAGGAACTAAGACTTAATTTGAAAATAAAAATTGTTCTCATTCCTGACTTCTACTGATGGCAAAAGATTCCCAAATTTTAAAAATGGCCTCTGGATGGGACTGTAATATTCTTTGAGATTTCAAAAAGATCTAACATAGAACTTTATGAAAGCTTTCAGAAAGAGAAAAGGCCATCATTGGCTATTAAGGGTATACTTTGCAGGTACCATCCATTAAATAGTCATGCTTCTAAAAATCTGGAAGGTGATGAATTGCAGTAGCTTCACAAGGAACCCAAGGTAAGAATGACTTATCTTAAAAAGATTAGAGATTGTAACTTTCTCTAGTGACATGAACCCATATAAGATAGAAAATGTATAAAAGTTTTTAAGGTGAGTGTTCTGATGGACATATTACCGGTTTGAACTAAAAGAGACAGAGACAATACAAAATGAAAAGAGGTCTTCTACAAGCATCGACAGTCAGGCACAAGGCCAAAAACGCTACTTAGCTGCAAAGACAGACAACATTTTACAGAAAAGAAAGGATAATTCAGAGGGTAGAATTAATACTCCAAAGGGCAGTGCCAAAACGTAGAAGAGAATCATTTCTAGGATGTAGACTGAGTCCGAAGGAATTGATGAAAGCAACGAGAGCCTAACTTGTTTTCCAAATTGCTGTGTCCCGCTGATCACTGTGCCTTTTGTTTCCCCCCTTTTCAGTAACTGGAGTTTCTATAATGGTTATCATTTGTCTTTCCAAGTATTTGTATGTTGGATGCTTGGGGAACAGATAACTTGTTTTCCTTTAGTTGACAGGATATTTGATCAAGAGAAATCATATATAAGGAGCTGTATAGAAGAAACTGCATCCGGGGATCCTTATCTGTCCCTAGACCTTATTTAGATATCCAGATCCTAGTCTCTGAGCTTGACGTTAATGCTAAGAGAGTAGACAGATGGAACTTTTGGGGTGATGACTTTTTTTTTGTTTGGAAAGAATGTAAATTATGTTATCTAAAGTGTATATTGTAGTGGTTTTAAAATACAGCCCTAAAATTATTTGACTTTCTTCCCTTTGGGAAGTGGATCTACGTCCTCTTTCCCCTTGATGAAGAGATGACTACAGCAAAAGTAACAGTGAGGGAGTTTCAGAAAAAGAAAAGGCAACTTCTGTTTCTTATGGTTTTTTTCCCCCTTTGGATACCTGCTTGTGAAACCTGCCATCATAAAATGAGGAAGCTCAGACCAGCCCATCTGGATAATTACCTGAACGGGCCCTGATACTACATAGCAGGTGAGCTGGCATGCCAGGCCCAGTTCCTCAAGTCTCCTGCTGTTCCAACTCAAGACATCATCTGATTGCAACTGCATGAGAGATCCCAAACTAGTTAAAGTCAGTCAGCCCCAGAACTGTGAGGAATAATAATAAAAGGATTAGTGTTCCTTTAATCCATCATGGTTTTTGTTTTTTGTTTTTGTTTTTTTTGCTTCCTTACTTACTTTGCTTCATAATGTTTTTAACAAATTTACCTGCCTTAGGAAAATATAATTGATATATAATAAACCTCAAATGCTTAACATATATAATTTGATAACTTTTGACATATGTATGCGAAACCATCAATAACAATTAACCCATCAAACACCCCCCCAAAAATTTTTTTTCCTTGTACCTCTTGGTAATCCCTCCCCGTATCTACTTCCATCACCAAGCAACCACTGTACTGTTTTGGTCACTATAGATTATTTTGCATTTTCTAAAGTTTGATATGCATGGAACCATATACCACATATGCTTTTTTTTTTCACTCAGCATAATTATTTTGAGATTCATCTATGCTGTGTGTACCATTGATTTATTTATTACATTTATCTATTCAACTCCTTTTTGAACATTTTATATTGTGAAATATAACACATATACAAAAAAAATCAATATTTTTTCAACTATATTTTAACAAATAATTCCAGAGTAGATTTTTAAGTTTTGTCCTGACCCGCAGGACAGTCAACGGGGTCCGCCACCTGCTGAGGGAAGAATGGCTATGGGACAGAGAGACGCAAGAAGGACAGCAAGACAGGATTCTGATCAAGCTGCAAATTTTATTAAGCAAGCCGGGTGTATATATACCGGCTTGGGGAGGGAGTAGGGTATGTGGGGCATTATGATGGGAGGGAGTTCGCACCGGCGGGAAGGGCTGGTTAGATAATTGGTGGGGAGTTCGCGCAGGCGGGAAGGTCCCGGCGGGAACCTATTTCCGTGAAGAACCTTGTTGTACTATATAGATGCCATTGCATTAGCCGGGGTGGCCATGTTGGCTCAATCGCTATCTTAGGTTAGCCTCTGGTCCCCAACAAAGTTTGGTACGGGTTACCATTCCACATTTTCAGTTTTTTCCTTCTAGCTGCTCCAGAACACTGGAAGCTAAAAGAAATATCATTGTAATGATTCAGTAGTCAAACTTGTTTGTAAAATCATTTCTTCTTTGTTATAACTCCTCCTCCTTTGATCCTCCCAAACTATAAGGGTCTTTGGGGTATGCCCATTCTAACTTTTTAAGAAAAGGGCTGTCAACAATATAAGATGGGGGATGGAATTAGTTGATATGTTTTGGAAACCCCTCTGGGCTTCTGAATGTATCTGGCCTAGTAATCCTCTGGAGGTTACAGGTTTTAGGAAAGTAAACTTAGTACATGAAACTTTTATAGAGTTTCAGAGTGTTAGGTGTTCTTTAGGGTTAAAAGGAATGATGTCTACTGGGGTATGGCAAACCATGGCAATTACCAGTATCTAGCTGAAGCTTGTATAAGTGTAGCCTCCAGAATAGCCTCTTGATGCCATTTGAACTCTAGTAGCCACTGATTCCTTATTTTATTACATTTCTTTTCCGTTTTTAGTATGGAAGGTATTGGTGATCCTTCAGTGCCAGGGCTGGGCTCAACCTGGGAGTCATGTCCCACTTTGTCGGGGAGACTTTCACCCTGGGATGTCATGTTCCATATATAGAAGAAGGGAATAATTTTCCTTGCTGAGTTGGGCCTACAGAGAGGCCACATCTAAGCAACCAAAGACGTTTCCTGGAAGCAACTCCTATGCATAATTATAGGTAGTCTAAGCTTCTCTGCTGTAGAAATGAGTTTAGTAAGGGCAAGCATCACAGTTAAGGGCATGACCTATTTTCTTGGGCGTCCCTAATGGGCAGTGTACCAGGGGTTTCCCAACTGGGAAAATTTAAATATTTCCATGTTTTTTGAGTCGCTCAAAGAACTCTACCAATACATTTTGGTTACCAACCCATCATAGTCTGGGATGTCTCCAGGTATTACATTAAGCTATACAAAATTACAAGATCTTGTTCCTAGTCTGGTCTCTGTGTGTTTGTTTGGATTGTTTAAATTGAGCTCTGCAGACAGGTTAATTAGATAGGGTGTAACTGAAAATTTAGGTTCTAGAGGCAACACATCTTTCTGCCTTTTATCTCGTAGAGTAGGTGAATCTCTAGGGTACATATACCATCACCTTTGCCTTATATTCTGATTTACCTTAGTCCCAACTGAATCAGTTTCAGTTTTTTTTTAAATATTTTTTATTGTTAAATATAGCATATATACAAAGAAAACAAAGAAAAAGCAATTGTTTTCAAAGTACATTTCAACAAGTAGATAGAGAACAGATTTCAGAGTTTGTTATGAGTTAACATTCCACTATTTCAGATTTTTCCTTCTACCTGCTCTAAAACACTGGAGGCTAAAAGAATTTTTTTTTCTATTTTGTGAAAAATCACAAATATGCAAAAAAGCAATAAATTTCAAAGTACAGCACAACAATTACATGTAGAACAGGTTTTAGAGTTTGGTATGGGTTACAGTTCCACCATTTTAGGGTTTTGTTTCTAGCTGTCCAAAGATACTGGAGACTAAAAGAAATATCAATGTAATGAGTCAGCAATTATACTCATTTGTTAAACCTTACCTTCTCTATATGATTCGACCATCACCTTTGATCTTTCTATCCCTCTCTTTAGGGGTGTTTGGGCTATGGCCATTCTAACTTTTTCATGTTGGAAGAGACTGTCAATAATATGAGGTAGGGAGATGGAACTAGCTGAAGAAGGAGAGGTTGGGCACTCTAGGTTTCAGGACTTATCTGGTCCAGGGACCCATCGGGAGGTTGTACGTTTGGGAGAGTTACCCTAGTACATGAAACCTATGTAGAATCTTATATATTGCCCTAGGTATTCTTTAGGATTGGCAGGCGTGGTTTTGGTTGGGGGTTGGCAGGTAATGATAGGAAGAGATATGTGACTGAAGTATGTGTAAGAGTGATCTCCAGTGTAGCTTTTCAACTCTCTTTGAACTCTCTCTGCCACTGATACCTTATTTGTTATACTTCTTTTCCCCGTTTGGTCAGGATGGCATTATTGGTGCCAGGGCCAGGCTCATCTCTGGGGGTCATCTCCTGTGCCACCAGGGAGACTTTCACCCCTGGATGTCATGCCCCACGTAAGGGGAAGTGCAGTGATTTCACATTCAGATTGGGCTTAGAGTGAGAGAGGCCACATCTGAGAAACAAAAGAGGTCCTCTGGAGGTGACTCTCATAGGATTACCTATAGGTAAGCTAAGCTTCTCCACTACATACATAAACTTCAGAAGAACAAGCCTCAAGATCAAGGGCTTGTCCTATTGATTTGGATATCCCTAATGCTTGGCTCAGTATCTGGGGTTTTCCCGGTGGTGAGGTTTAATAGATCCGTAATTTTTGTCCCATTCCTCAAGTAACTTTGCCAATACTTTTTGTTTATCTGCTTAAAATACACTGGGACGTATCCAGGCATTAAGCTATACAGGATTAAAGGTCCTTATTCTTATTCTGGGATCCCTGTGTTTGGATTGTTTAAATGATCTGTCCAGACAAGTTGTGTTAGATTATATGCTAAGAAAACTTAGGTTCTGGACATAATAAAATTTTCTTCTTTTGGTCTCAGAGAGTAGGTGAAGTTCTAAAATATAATCAGTCTTTCTTACCCCTGTATTCTGAATTACCTTACTCCGGATATGATCAGCTTCATTCTTATTTCTAAATACCAGGTTATAGATATAGAAAACAGCCCCTCAAAATCCAGAAATAACAATTACCACTCTGGACTAAATGTGACTGATATGAGAACTTAGAATCTAGGCCCCAGTTTTCTTATAAGTATTTTCTAAAGGAAACCATGTAATATTTACTCTTTTATTTCTGGCTTATTTTGCCTCCCAAATATCCCATAGGTTCATTTACATCATTGCATGTCTCCCAACTTCATTCCTTTTTTGTAGCAGCACCATGTTCAATCATATGTTTACACCATTGTTCACCAATCTCCTTCTCAGTCAGTGCCTCTTTCAGCTACCTCTATGTATGGGGCTTCATGCATAATGTCCAAAGTCAACAGTCCATCAGCACTCTCAATTTTAGATAATTTCATTGTTCCCAAGAGAATGATAGCTAATAAACACACCCTCACCAAACAGAAAACAAACCTCCCCCTAACTCTTGTCCCACCTGCCATTATGTACCCCTTAGGTTGCTATGGTACTACTGATGTTTTTCTTTAAATATAGCCCATAGCATACAATAGCAATTTTCCTCCTATACTCCCAGATTATACACTCTTTGTACAAAATTTATACCTTTGCAGTACTTCATGCAAGAACTTACTTGTATTTGTAACGTTAATTGGTGGGACACGTGAGTCTGTACAACTGATTTCAATCATGTTTACCTTTAGTATGGTAATATTGCTTATCGATCCACTGGTGAACTGCCTTCACTTCTTTCCATTCCTTTACAATTAAGTTCAACCTCATTAGCACACTATTCACCCACCTCAATCTTCTGTGTTTCTCTAGGTTCCCTGTATTCTATACTATAAGCCTCTGATTTTAACTTTACCATGGTCATAAAAGTGGATCACACACTATCTGTCCTTTTGTTTCTGGCTTATTTCATTCAGTATTATGTTCTCAAGTCTTATCCATCTTGTGCTTCGGGAAGTCATCTCCTCTTACTGCTACTGCTGAATAATAATACATTGTATGTATATACCACATTTTGTTAATCCACTCTTCTGTTGATGGGTACTTGGATTATTTCCATCTTTTAATTGTTAATAGTGCTGCTATGAAAGTCAGTGTGTAAATATCTGTTTGTGTCACTCCTTTCAGCTCTTGTGGTTATAAACTGAAGCGTGGTATTGCCGGGTCATAGGACAACTCATTATTTAGTTTCCTGAGGAACCACCAAAAGACTGTCTTCCATAGTGATTGTACCTCTGTACATTCCCACCAACAGTGCATAAGTGTCCCAGTTTCTGCACATCCTCTCCAACATTTGTAGTTTCCTTTTTGTTTAATAGTAACCATTCTTATAGGTGTGAGGTGGTATCTATATTGTAGTCTTGATGTGCATTTTCCTTATAGCTAATGAGAACAAGTTTTTCTTCATGTACTTTTTTTGCCATCTGTATTTGCTTTTAAGAAAAACGTCTATTCATATCTTTAGCCCACTTTATAATTAGGTTACTTGTTCTTTTGTTGTTGAGTTGTATGGTTTCTTTATAGGATATCCAACCTTTATCCAATGTGTGATTTCCAAATATTTTCTCCCATTAAATTGAGCTGCCTCTTCACCTTTTTGACAAAGTCTTCTAAGCACGAAAGCATTTGATTTTGAGGAGTTCGCATTTATCTATTTTTTCTTTTGATGCTTGTGCTTTGGATGTAAAGTTTATGAAGCTATCTCCTATTACTAGGTCTTGAAGATGCTTCACTACATTTTCTTCTAGGAGCTTTATTGTGCTGGTTCTTATATTTAGGTGTTTGATCCAATTTGAGTTAATTTTTGCATGGGGTGTAAGGTAATTCTTCTGGCTATTGATATCCAGTTCTCCCATTTATTAAAAAGACTATTTTGTCCCACTCAGTGGATTTGGGGGCCTTGTCATAAATCAGTTGACCATAGATTTGGTGGTCTGTTTCTACACTCTCAATTCGATTTCATTTGTCAATACTTCTGTCTTTGTGCTGTTGATCCTGTGGCTTTATAGTAACTTTTCAAATTGGAGACTGTTAACCTCCCACTTCTTTCTTTTTTAGGGTGCTTTTCACTCTTCAGAGTCTCTTCCTTTCCAGATGAATTTGGTGACTAGTTTTTCCATGTCTTCAAGATAGGTTGTTGGAATTTTGATTGTACTGCATTGAATCTGTAGATCAATTTGGGTAAAACTGACATCTTAACTACATTTAACCTTCCTATCCAGGATCATGGACTATCTTTCTGTCTTCTTTGATTTCTTTTAACAATGTTACATAGTTCTCTGTGTTTAAGTCCTTTACATCCCTAATTAAATTCATTCCTAGACATTTGATTCTTTTAGTTGCTATTTTAAATGGAACTTTTTCCTTAATTGACTCCTCAGTTAGGTCATTTCTTGTAAATAGAAACATTATTGAGTTTTGCACATTTATTTTATAAACTACCACCTTGCTGAATTTATTTTAGTGCAAATAATTTTGTTGTAGATTTCTCAGAATTTCCAAATATAGTATATCATCTGCAAATAATGAAAGTTTTACTTCTTCCTTTGCAATGTGGATACCTCTTATTTCTTTTCCCTGCCTGATTGCTGTCTCAACATTCTAGTCCAATGTTGAATAATATTGGTGACAGAGGGCATCCTTGTCTCGTTCCCAGTCTTAGGGGAATAGCTTTTAACCTCTCACCATTGAGTACGATGCTGGCTATGGGCTTTTCATATATGTCTTTTATCATGCTGAAGAAGTTACCTTTGATTCTTACCTTTTGAAGTGTTTTTGTCAGGGAAGGATATTGAATTTTGTTGAATGCTTTTTCAGCATCAATTGAGATGATCACATGATTTTCCCCTTTTGATTTGTTAATGTGCTGTTTTATATTACTTGATTTTCTTGCATTGAGCTATCCTTGCATTCCTAGTATCTACCCCAGTTGGTCATGGTTTGTAATTTTTTAAATGTTCTGTTGGATTTGATTTGCTAATATTTTATAGAGAATTTTTGCATCCATGTTCATTGAGGAGATTGGTCTGTAGTTTTCCTTTCTTGTAGCATGTTTACTCGAATTTGGTATTAAAGTGATGTTACCTTTATAAAATGAATTAGATAGTGTTCCTTTTTCCTCAATTTTTTGGAATTTGTTGGTGTTAGTTCTTTTTGGAATGTTTGATAAAAGTCTTCTTTGAAGCCGTCTGGCCCTGGGCTTTTCTTTGTAGGAAGATTTTTGATGACTGTGAATCCCTTTACTTGTGATTAGTTTATTGAGATCTTCTACTTCTCCTTGAGTCAGTTTAGCTTGTTTGTATGTTTCCAGGAATCCGTCCATATCCTCTAAGTTGTCTAGTTTGTTGGTGTATAGTTGTTCATAGTATCCTTTTATGGTGTTTTTTAAATTTTTAAAAAATTTCTTCAGGTTCTGTGGGAATGATCCCCCTCTCATTTCTGCTTTTGTTTATTTGTATCCTCTCTCTTTGTTTGTCAACCTTGCTAGTGGCCCATTGATTTTCTTGAGAAACCAACTTTGGTTTTATTGATTCTTTTTGATCTTTTATTCTCCCATTCAAACTTTGCTTTTGTCCCTGTTGATTCTCTTCTTGTATTTGATTTGGAGTTAGTTTTCTTTCTCAAGTTCTTCCAGATGATCAGTTAAGTCCTCAAATTTTATTCTTTCTTCTGTTTTAATACAGGTATAATACAGGCAATTATTGATTTCCAGCTTCACTCCATTGTTATCAGACAAAATGCTGTGAATGATTTTTATAAATTTTAAATTTATAAAGACTTGTTTTGTGCCTCAGCATATGATGTATCCTGGAGAATGTTCCATGAGCACTGGAGAAGAATGTATATCCTGGTGTTTTGAGGTGTAATGACCTATACATGTGTGTTAGATCTCATTCATTCATCAAATTATTTAGGTTCTCTATATCTTTTTTTATTCTCTCTCTGGTTGTTCTGTCTATACAGGATAGTGGTGTTTTGAAGTCTCCTTCTATTATTGTTGAAACATCTATTGCTCCCTTCAGTTTTGCCTATGTCTGTCTCATGTACTTTGGAACTCCTTGATTAGGAGCATAGCCATTTATGGTTGTTGTTTCTTTTTGGTTAATTGTCCTTTTTACTAATATATAGTGTCCATTGTCTCTTATGGTGTCTTTAAAGTCTATTTTGTCTAATGTTAGTATAGCTACTTCTGCTTTATTTTGGTTACAGCTTGCTTGGAACATCTTTTTCCATCCTTTAACTTTCAATCTATTTGTATCCTTGTGTCTAAGATCAGTCTCCTGTAAGTAGTGTATAACTGGATTATATTTCTGAATCCATTCTTCCAATGTGTATCTTTTAATTGATAAGTTTAGTCCATTAACATTCAAAGCTATTACTGTAAAGGTATTTCCTGAATCAACTACCTTATCCTTTTGATGTTATTTGTCAGATCTGTATGTTCTTTTCCCTCTTTCTCTCTTTTTTTTTTACTATTATTATTACCTTTATTTCTTTTCTCTATATTAACATTCTATATCTTTTTCTGTTGTGTTGCTAGTTCTTCTAAACCGATGCAAATGTACTAAGAAATGATGATCATGCATCTATGTGATGATGTTAAGAATTACTGATTGCATATGTAGAATGGTATGATTTCCCTCTTTCTCTTTTTATCCTTTATATTATCCTTACTGGCACTCTTCGATTCTCTGTCCTCCTCCAGACCTCCCTCTCCTGTATTTTTTTTTTTGCATGGGCAGGCACCAGGAATCGAACCCGGCTCTCTGGCATGGCAGGCGAGAGCTCTGCCTGCTGAGCCTCTGTGGCCCACCCCCACACCTGTATTTTTTAAATAACTTTTTAAAATGTAGAATATAACAGATTTACAAAACGAAGAAAAAAGCAACAGTTTTCAAAGCACTCTTCAACAAGTAGCTTCAGGACAGATCCCAGAGTTTGTCATGTGCTACCATTCCATCATCTCAAATTTCCTTCTACCAGCTCCAGAACATTGGAATGCCTTTTTTTATCATCACAATTGGCTTTTTTTCTTTTTATGTGAAAAATAATATATGTACAAGGAAACAATACATTTCAAAGCACAGCGCTACGATTAGTTATAGAAGAGATTTCAGCGTTTCTTATGGGTTGCAATTCCACAATTTTGGGCTTTTACTTCTAGTGCTCTAAGGTACTGAAGACTAAAAGAAATATCAATATTATGATTTAGCAATCATTCTCATTTGTTCAACCCTACCTCTTCTGTATAACTCCATCACCTTTCTTTCCCAGTCTTTAGGGGTATTTAGGATGTGCCCTTCTAACTTTTTCATGTTGGAACAGGCTATCAGTAATATGTGGTAGGGAGTTGGAACTAGCTGATGTTCTTGAGAGGCTATGCCCTATAGATTTCAGGACTTATCCGGTCCATGGACTCCTGTAGAGGTTGTAGGTTACTGGAAAGTTACTCTAGTGCATAAAACATTTGTAGACTCTTACATATTGCCATAGGTGTTCTTTAGGGTTGGCAGGCATGGTTTTGGTTGGGGTTTGGCAAGCTATGATAGGTAGCAGTGTCGAAGTGCAGCTTGCATAAGAGTGATCTCCAGAGTAGCCTCTTGACCCTATTTGAACTCTCTGTCACTAATACCTTATTTGTTACACATCTTTCTCCCTTTTGGTCAGGATGGCATTGTTTATCCCATTGTGTGAGGGCCAGGCTCATCCCTGGGAGGCATCTTCCACGCCACCAGGGAGACTTTCACTCCTGGATGTCAGGTCCCATGTAGGAATGACGGCAATGATTTCACTGGCAGATGTGGGCTTAGAGAGAGAGAGAGAGAGAGGCCACCTCTGAGCAACAAAAGAGGTTCTTCAAAGAGACATCTTAGGCATTTCTATAGAAGGGTAAGCTTCTCTGCTACATACATAAACTTCACAAGATCAAGCCTCAAGAACATGGGTTTGGCCTATTCATTTGGGTGTCCCTAATGATTCATACAGTATCGAGGGTTTCCCCAGTTGTAAAGTTTAATATTTCTATAATTTTTCTCCTGACTTTTAACTGGAGACTTTGCCAATGCTTTCTTATCTGCTTAATATATTCTAGCATTTATCTAGGCATTACATTAAACTGTACGGGTTTAAAGGCCCTTATTCTTATTCTGGGCCCCCTGAGTTTGGATTTCTTCAATGAGCTGTCCAGACAGGTTGGGTTAGTTTATGTGCTACAGAAAATTTATGCTCTGGACAAAATAAACCTTTCTTTCTTTGGTCTCAAAGAGTAGATGAGGTTCTAAAGTATAGACGATGTCTTCCTTACTCCTGTGTTTTGATTAATCCCGGCCTGATTGGCTTTGTTCTTACATCTAAATACCAGGTTACAGATACATAAAATAGCCTCTCAAAATCCAAAAATAATAATTGCTACTCTGGACTAAATGTGGCTGGTGTGAGAACTCAATCTAGGCCCGTGTTTTCTTATGAGATTTTTCTAAAGGAGAACATACAGTAATTGTTCTTCTGTTTGTGCCTTATTTTGCCTCACCCAGTGTCCCATCGGTTCATTCACAGTATTATGTGGCACAGAACTTTGTTCCTTTTTTTGTAGCAGCAAAATATTTCATCATATGTATACACCATTGTTTAATGTTCTACCTCTCAGTCAGTGCATCCTTCAGCCACTTACATTCATTAGGTATCATGTATAATGTCCAAAGTCAACAGTCCTTCAACTCTCTCAATTTTAGATAATTTCATTGTTCCCACGAGGAAAATAAGCAATAAACACACCCTCACCAAATAGAAAATCTAAACCTACCCATAATTGTTGTCCTTCCCCCCATTATTTGCTCCTGCTCTTGCTGTGGTACTGCTGATGTTTTCCTGTTCAACATGCCCCATAGCATGCAATTGTAGTTTTCCCCCATACCCTGAACTTAATCACTCTTTTCATAAGAATCATACCTTTGAAGTAGTTCATGCAAGAACTTGTGTTTGTAGTGTTAATCAGTGGGACACATGGGTGTAAATAACCCCTTTCAGTCATGTTCACATTCAACATGGGAGTATTACTTATAGATTCACTAGCAAACTGCCTTCATTTCTATCTATTCCCTTACATTTGAGTTCAACCTCATTAACCATTCACCCATGTCTAGCTTCTGTCTATGTCTAGGTCCCCTATATTCTGTATTAGAAACCTCTGATTTTACCTTTACCATGGTCAGAAACGTGGAATCATACTTTATCTGTCCTTTTGTGTCTCCTTATTTCACTCAGCATTATTTTCTCAAGGTTCATCCAACTTGTCTTGTATTTCAGGGTGTCATTTTGTTTTAAATTTCTGCATAATATTCCATTGTATGTATGTATCAGATTTTGTTAATCTACTCATCTGTTGATGGCCACTTGGATTGTTTCCTTCTTTTGGCAATTGCCAATAATACTATGAACATCGGTGTGTAAATGTCTGTTTCTGGCACTTTTTACCACTCTTCTGTGTGTATTTGCCGAGTAGTGGTATTGCTGGGTCGTATTGCAAACTCCATATTTAGTTTTGTAAGCAACTCCCAAACTGTCTTCCGTAGCACCTGTATTATTATACATTCATTGGCTGGGATATAGACATTTATGATTGCTATTTTTTTGGTGGATTGTCCCTTTTATTAATATGTAGTGCCCTTCTTCGTCTCTTATGACTTCTTTATATTTACAGCCTATTTTTTTCTGATTTTAGTATAGCCCTTTCTGTTTTTTTGTCATTACTGTTTGCATTGGACATATTTTTCTATCCTTTCTCTTTCAATCCATTTATGTCCATGGATCTAAGATATGCCTCTTGTAAACAGCATCTAGATGGATTATATTTATTTCATGTACTCTGCCAATTTCTATCTTTTAATTGGTGAAGTTTAGTCTGTAAACATTCAAAGTCATTACTTTCAAAGAAATTCTTGAATCTACGATCTTATCCTTTAGTTTTTATTTGTCAGATCTAAATATTCTTTTCCCTCTCTCTCTTTTTATCCTTTAAATTACCCTTACTGGTATTCTTCAATTCTATGACCTCCTCCAGGCCTCTGTCATTTTTTTCAGTGTACAGAACTCCCTTTAGTATTTCTTTTGGGGCAGGTGTCTTATTTACTAATTTTCTCCATATTTGTTTATCTTTAGGGATTTTAACCTCTCCCTCAATTTTATAGGACAACTTCATTGGAGAAAGAATTCTTGGTTGGAAGCCTTTCTTTTTCAGGATCTTAACTATATCATGCCACTGCCTTCTCTTGTCCCTGGTGACTATTGGGCAGTTTAGGTGGTTTCCCTTGTATGTAGTAGATCACTTTTTTCATGCTGCTTTCAGGACTCTTTTTTTCTTCAACATTTGTCATCTGATTACTTGTGGCTTGTAGGAGGCCTATGTAGGTTTATTTTATTTGGCTTTTGCTTGGCCTCTTTGATTTGCATATTTATGTCTATTGTAAAGGTAGGGGAGTTTTCTCTAATTATATTTTGAATTACCCTTTTCAGTCCTTTATTTTTCTCTTCTCCTTCTGGAACACCGGTGTTTCTTCTGTTTGTGTTACTTTTGCTGTCCATCATTTCCCTGAGATCCGTTTACATTTTTGCCATCCTTCTTGCCACTATGTGTGCATTCAAGTTCAATTGTTCTGTCTTCTAACTCACTTATTCGTCCTTCTGCTTCTTCAAATCTGCTCTCGTGTTTCTCTATTATTTCTTATTTGGTCTGTAGTATCTTTCATCTCTGTGAGAGCTGAAAATAGTGCAGTTCTATTTGAGGATCCGTTAAAAGCTAGGTAGAGGTACTTTGGTAGTTCATTGGTAGAACACTGCATGCCACACAGGATACCCAGGCTTGACTCCTGACCATATCCCTCCCCCCCATGAATTAAGAAAAAAAGAAAGAAAACATAAAAAGAAATACCTCAGCAATAGTAGGCCAGAAGGAGACACCTCCAGATAAGTTATATTGGGAATGAACTCAGACTGGTGCCCTTAGAAGAGAAAGAAAAAATATGTTAAAAAATTAACAAAAGTAAATAAATAAATAAATAAATAAATAAATAAATGAAATTTTAAAAAATATTAGACAAATAGGGAGTTTGCCTGATTGCATTTGCCACTCCCTACCTTTAGGCCTGTCTGTCCCCAGCTGTTGTGGTTGGCTGGGCAATATGGCATGTGCAACAGTGTTTAGTGTGTGTCAGTAGGACAGGACAGTTCCAGCAGGCAGGACTGGGCTGCCAATCACAGTGCCCAGTATAGCAGCTTATCACAGTGCCTGGCAGGCTTTGCTTTTCATCGTGGGTTGCTGGGCAAGCCTCTGGTCTGCTGGTTGTGAAACCGCACAGGAGGTTTCCCCAGTTAGCTGCTGGGGTAGGTTGGATTGGAGGGACTATTTGTTCCTTTGGATCTACACAGCCCCGCATGGGCTGATGGCTGCTCAGACTCACCCTGCTCTGTCCATTCCAATCTCTCTGCCTTTGTCGTCTGTTTCCTGCCTATGAAGTGCTCAAGAACCTCTTGGATCACTTACCCCCCAGTACACTGTCTCGGTCACTTTTTTGGTCCTGTCTTTAGTTCCATGATCAGGGCAAGCCCAGCATTCCCTATTCCACCATTTTTCTAGAACTTTCCTAATCTATTAAGTTTTGGGGTGACATGTTGTAGAGAAGTTGATAACCAGAACAGGCTTTGATTTTACCAAATATATTACTACTGATATATATTTGTTTCTACCCATCAATATTAGGATTCAGAGAAGCACCAATGCCTGTCTTACTATTCTTTTTAAATTGAGATAATTTATTTAGAGATGAGTCTTACTATTTTCTCCTTCTGGGGGTTATGCTTCCTGTCTTCAAATATACTTTAAATTTTTTTGTGGTGGTTGTCACTTGGATTTCAGAGAATACATTTACTTATCTGGCTTATGGCTTTTTGTTGTGGTTCTTTCCTCCTCCTCCTCCTTCCATTTATTATTATTATTATTATTTTTAATATTTTTATTATAAGCAACAAATAAACATAAACATTCTTGACATACAAACATTCTTGACATGGTGACAGTCAGTGGCTCACAGTATCATCACATAGTCGTGTATTCATCACTCATTTATTTTTTTGTTGATATACCCTCTTATTTACTTTTTGTGGGTTTATATCCCCTCCCCCATGTGTTTCTATTGTTTTCTTAGAGTCTGTTATTATGTTTCTAATGTATTCACAGGAGAAAAAAAGAGAAAAGTACACTGATTAGTCTCCTCTTTTAAATAAATAGTCCTTTAAATGTTTTAGATGAAGATAACCCTGATTATCCTAGCCCTAGAATTGATAATATTTCAGTGAAGTCTTATTCTGAATAATAGTGTCCTATTGTTGTTTTGCTTTGATAGTTTAAGTAAAATCCTCTTTGTGTTAAGGAGGAACAGCTTAAAAAATTTTATAGCAGTAATTAACTTAAATCTCTGCAACACTGATGTTAATTTCTCATGTGAAAAAAGTTGACTTTTATCATGGCAGATTAAATGTCTTTTAATAATGTTTCATGATGATAAAATAAAGTAGCCTTTATATCAGTAGAGAATACAGAAAATAATCCCATATTATAGTCTAGGCTCTTTCTCAACTGCTAGATTACTGGGCTTTTTCTCTATAGGTGATTTTGAATAAGGTATATGAGTTAATTGACAATGAGGTGGAGTGCTTGCTTGAAATAGGGAAGGAGTTGGTGATAAACTATCAGTTCAGAAAAGTTCTGAAGTAAATTGAAAATCTGGGGCCCAATTCTATAATAGTGCTCCAAGATCTGTATTCCTTATTTACTTGTTTTTTCGCTGTTTTATAAATCCCTTTTCTTGTTTATTCCCTAATTAAAATCTTCACATATTATGTGATCTTGTAGCTTTTATGCCGTGTTTGTAGCTATAAATATTATTTGATTTTCTATAACATGTATTACTAACATTTTTTTCTTTAGGTTTTGTGATTTTCTGAGTTAGTGGGTTTTTTTTGTTTGTTTTTGTTTTTGTTTTTGTTTTGCATGGGAGCACTGGGAACTGAATTTAGATCTCTGGCATGGCAGGCAAGAACTCTGCCTGCTGAGCCACTGTAGCCCGCCCTCCGAGTTAGTTTTTGTTTAAAAGTTTTAGATAAATTTTTTCTATTTGGGTTGAGATTATAATAAATATATTTAAATGAAATTTCTATTCTCTTTAAGACTTTGGTGATTTAAAGAAAAGCAGATTGATTTCTAGTTCTTTCCCGTTTCCCCCTCTTATTTTGTGTCACCTTTTTTTCTCCTGTTTAACTAAAATAAACCTAACTTCCTATATTGATTTACTATATTGATTTGGTATTAAGTTTCATCTTTAACACAAAAATCTAAAACAGGGACTATTTCTTTTCATTTCAAATTCTTAAGGTATACATTCCAGAACTGATTATGTGGCTCTCTTTTACAAAGTCTTCAGGGACTTAGGCTCCTTTAAGATATTGCTTCCCTCTTTTTGGGTGTAGCCTTCTCTTTTATAGCCCAGAACCAGGAAGGAAGAAGGAATAAAAAAGATAAAGCAATGAAAAAGATAAGGCAAGCAAAGGGATGTTCTATCTGTCTCTTTAGGAAGGATCCTGGAACCTAGCAGTTTTCCTTACTTGGCATTGATCTGAAGTTAGGCGCTTTGCTAGGAATGCTGGGAAATAATCCCTTTCTTTCCTTAAGTAACCATGTGCTCAGCTAAAATTCTAATATTATGGAAGAAGGAGAGAACGAATGCTGCTGGTAGAACAGCAATAGTTTTTGACACAATTCTTTCGTAGTTTTACGTTTTCTTTCCTACCTTATCACTTTTTTGTTTGTTTGTTTGTTTTTTGGTATGGGCAGGCTCCAGGAATCAAACCCAGATCTCTGGCATGCAGTCGAAGATTCTTCCTCTAAGCTACCATTGCACTGCAGTTTTTTTTTTTCCTTATCACTTTTAATTCAGTTAACCTTCTCTTTTTATTCAAAACTTATTCAGTCTTATGGGTTAGAAATAATTTTTAGATTGGGTGAGAATCTTGAATCATGATTATTTTCTCTTCTTTTAAAGAAATTAAGTTTTATTTTGATTCTTATGCTTTAAATTTTCCTTTGTTTTCTATTTAGAAAGGAAAAAAGGGAAAATTTAAAGCAACAGGAATCAAAATTAAAAAACTAAAATTAATCATTAATAGGATTTGAATTTTGTAGTTGTGTACTGTGAAATACTAAAATATATGGAATATGTATTTTACTACCTTAGTGAACCCTTCTTAAAGTAAGAATCTACTCTTTGAGTATAGTGGTAAGGTTACTTATACCTCTAAGTATCAGTAGCAGAGTTTATGACAAGGCAAGGACAAGACCAGAGAGGAGTAAAAATAAATTTTACTCAATGAAATAGTATGATGGTAATCTTTCATTTAATTTCCTTCATTTGATTGCTTTAGTTTTTTTTTTAATGTTTTTTTCACACACCATATAATCCATAGTTATGCATTCACCACCACAATCTATATGAGAAGATTCCCATTTCCTCCGAAAAGGAAATCCTATACCTTCCCTTATATCCCCCTCTTATTAACATTTAGATTTGGTATATTGCCTTTGTTACAATTAATGAAAGACTATTACAATGTTACTGTTAACTATAGTGCTTAGTTTGCATTAATTGTATTTTTTTCCATTCACCACCCCATTTTTAACACCTTGTAATAATGACATACATTTGTTCTCATTTATGTAAAAGCTTTCTTGTATTTGTACAATTAACCACCACAATTGTCCACTCTATTTTTTGTAAGTTATACAGTCCCAGTTTTTATCCTGTAGGTTTTCTTCTGCTAACATATGTGACTATAGCCTTCCTCTTTCAAACTCACTCTCAGCTTTGTTAATTATATTTATAGAATTGTGGTACCATCACATAGTATTATGCTATCAATTTCTGAACCTTTACAATCAACCTTAGTGAACATTCTGTGCTCCTTCAGCTTTGATTGCCTGATTTCTGCCCTCTCTCTATCTCCTGATAACCTTTGCTCTCAAATTTAACTCTCAGGGTTTGCTCATTATATTTAGATCATATTAGTTAGACCATACAATATTTGTCCTTTTGTTTCTGGCTTATTTTGTGCAACATAGTGTTTTCAAGATTCATTCACATCGTTGTATGTGGTTGCTTTAGTTTTATCAGTCAGTTCCTATTGAAATGTCATCAACTCCTAAATCCTTTGGGTGGCTCCTTAACATAAAACTTTCTAATAGATAAGTAAGATTTGTAACACCTGTATCCATTGATTAATCCTAACATTTCAAAAAGAGAGATTACAGAAATTGCACCTTACAACCTGCTTTCATTTGCTAAAGCTGCCAGGATGCAATATAATAGAAATGGATTGGGCTTTTAGCAATGGGGATTTTTTTAAGTTACAAGTTACAATTCTAAGGCCATGGAATGTCCAAATTAAGTCTTCAACAAGAGGATACCTTCACTGAAGAAAGGCTAATGGCATCTGGGTTCCTCTGTTACCATAGGAAGGAGTTTGCTGGTGCTCTGCTCCCTGGTTGTGTTGCTACTAGGTTCTGTGTGTCCTTGTCTGCTTCTCCCAGGACACATCTCTGTTCTCTCTGTGTCTGAGGGGCTTCTCTTAGTATCTCTGGGGCATTTCTCTCTCTTTGCATCCTTCACTTGGTTTCATCTCTCTGCTCTCTCTAGGTTTCTCTCTGTCTTCTCTGTCTTTATTCTCTTCAATGAGGACTCCAGTAAAAGGATTAAGACCTACCTTGAATTGGGTCGGTCACATCTCCATAGGAAGAACCTAATCTAAAGGCCCCACACACAATAGGTTTTCAGTTACAAGAATTGATTGAATAAGCATAGTCTTTTCTGGGGTGCATAACAGATTCAAACTTGCATGCCACGTATGGAAATATTCTTGCTGAAACGAATACAGAAACAAAACCAACTTGAATCTATTCAAGGCTCTAGGCCTAACTAGCAGTGGGGATGTATGCTGTCAAACCCACAATGTGAAGAATGGAACAGGTAAATGGTTCTTAAGCACCCTACTTCTACCTCCCCACCCCCAAAGTGAATGGGGGAGCATTACAAAGTCAAAGAATCTTGAAGATATTTTAAAAAAGCAACCAAATATTGTGTCTGTACTTTAGTTGCATCCTGATTCAAACAAACCAGTCATAAAATGTATTTGAGATATTCAGGGAAATTTGAGTACTGACTAGATGTTAAATGTTATTAAAGAGATTGTGTTAATTTTGTGCATGATTATGTTACAAAAGAGTACTCATAAGAAGGTTTACAGATGAAATATCTAATTTGGGATTTGCTTTAAAATTTAATAAATGACTGGGAATGGTAGAAAAGTGAGTGTACAGCATAGGAAACATGAGATTGGCTGGATTTTAATTCTTTTTTTTTTTAATTTTCAATATTTTTGCATGGGCAGGCAGTGGGAATCAAACCCGGGTCTCCAACATGGCAGACAACAACTCTGCCTGCTGAGTCACTGTGGCTGTATTTTAATTCTTAAATAAGGGAAACAGGTACAGGGAAGTTATTACCCTATTCTATAATTTTTTTTATAATGTATTCCCAAATTTTATTTGAGAGTAATTTTAATCCTCAAGGATAGTAGTCAGTTTTTGTTTTGTCTGCGCCTTACTTTCATACAAACAAGATTTACGAAAATGCACGAATGACTTGATTAACATTCCTTTGGAAGTTTGTTGAAAACATTTCAGCTTTGCCTCTTGGAGGGTGATTTGTTATTTTGAAACAAAGTTTTTGAAGATTCATTAGATGTATGTTACTTTCTAATGATTAATTTTCCCAATTTAGTTTGAAGCAAGTTTGACTATATGTTAAATTTTACTAGTTGAAAAGTAATTCTGTATTTTATAAATGGATTGAAGTTGTAATATAATGTGGAAATTTCAAACGTTGGTTTTGTAAAAACTGAAGCTGATTTATTTAAGCATAGTTTAATATTACAAATGTTAAGTTGGTACAGATGATGTATATCTGAGTAGACTTTAAAAAAAACTGCTATATATTCTACACAAATGTAACTTTATTTTTAAGATGTAGAAAAGTGCTCTTTCTGTATTTGTAGTATTTTTCTGGATCCTGACACTAGAAGAGCAATGGGAGAACAAGCTGTTGCTCTTGCCAAAGCAGTAAAATATTCTTCTGCTGGAACTGTAGAATTCCTTGTTGACCCAAAGAAGAATTTTTACTTCTTAGAAATGAATACAAGACTCCAGGTAACAAAAACTGTTTTTCTTTTTCCATGGCTCTATACTTAACCCTTCTGCGCCAACCCCTTTTTGGTTTGTAAAAATTAAAACTAACTCCATAAACTGTTAAATATTTACTTCTTCATGTTTATTTCTTCATACTTGTACTAATACATCCTTTAGGGATGTCAGATAAATCTCACTATAATTTAAGGTCAATCTTTCTTACTTTTAATACTTTGTATTGGATAGTCCACTTTTTTTTTCTGCTTGCATGTCTCTTTATGGATTGTATTAGTCAGGGTTCATGTGCTATAACAGATCCCATGCTAAATATTATACAGAGAAAAGAATTAAGTGCTTACAAATTGTTTGCTAAGGGATGGAGTAGGCTATCTAGACCGAATTTCCAGATATGACTCCCAGAACTATACTGCTGAGCTGCTACCTCTGCCACCATGATAAAGTTGAGATATCAAGTAGCTACCACTAGAAGTGTGTTTTAATTCTTATTTTTGTTCCTCTGTGTATGTGTCTTTTTCTTGTACCTTCAAGATTTCTGTCTATCTTCAGTATTCAGTTTGTATTTTCATGCTCAGTTTGAATATGATGATGTCTAGGCTTCTGCTATTATTTGTTCTGCTTGATATTGTCTAAGCTTTTTGAATTTGCAGTTTTTCTCTCTCTCTCTGTTTTTAATTTTTAAAAAATTCTCTAAAAGAGCTCTTTAATTCTTCTTAGTGTTGTACTTTCTTTTTCTTCTACTTGTTGGATTATAATTATATGTATGTAAGACCTTTTGACTTTGTTCCACCTTTTCTCACATGCCCCATTTTTCCCTTTCTTTTCTTCTCTTTGTGTTTCAGTTTTTGTAGTTTCTACTGATCATTATTTAAGTTCACTGATTCTTTTCTTCACTGGGTTAGTTTACTGTTGAGCCTATCAAAGGCATTCTTCGTCTCTGTTATTGTGCTTTTTCTTTCTAGCTTTACCATTTAATTCTTTCTTTTAGTTTCCATCTCTTTTGAAATTCTTATCTGTGTATGCATGTGTCCACCTTTTCCATTGGAGCTTTTAACCTATCTAATTATATATATATATAGGTCCCATAATTCTAATATCTGAGTCATAACTGACTCTAGGGATGTTGATGTGTTTTTCTCTAAACAGTGCATTTGTTCTCACTTATGGTTTTTGTTTGAAACCCACATACCATGTGTAGAACAGTAAATACTGAGCTGAATAAAAGTACTTATGCCTGGAAATGGGCTCAGCTTTCTCTATTGGACCTTTTGTATGGGGTGAGGTTTGAGTTACTCCAGACAGGAGGTGAGTTGGACTTGAGTTTGTTACTGTGGTTATTTTCCAAGTACCATAGAGGTGCTGGAGGGTTTTCTCCATTCCCATTTTAGCCTTAGCTGTGAGATTTTTCTCTGATCCTGTGGTTCATAGAAGGTCTGTCTTCATCGTCTTGCCTCTTTCTCAGAAGTAGACTCCTCTTGCTTGTTAACCTGTTGGTGGTGGCATGAGAGTTGTTTTCTTTTAAACTCTTTTGACCTTGATCTTAGGCCTTGTGCCCTAGGATCTCTGAGGTGAGTTTTCCTCCCCCACAGGTAGGAAATCTCTAATTGTGTGATGGTTTTCTGCATCTTCCCCAGTAATCATCTTTTGTGTGGTGTATGTTTTTCATTCTTTTACTTTCAGTCTATCTATATTCATATATTTTACATCAGTCTCTAGTTTATATTTTTTATAGCCAAGTTTTTTAATCTTTGTTTTGTACCTAGACCATATGCCCCAATAGAAAGTTAATGTAAACACTGATATATTTGAGCTTAAATTTACAGTCGTTTTTAATGCTTTACTTTTGTTTCATCTCTGTGGTTTCATTTTTGTTCCCTATTTTTCTCATTTTCTTTTGCAATATTATGTAATTTAATTCTGTAATCGTTTTGGGGTTATATACATTGCATCTAAACTTTTGGTAATCCCTAAACATTAGAAAATATACATCCTTAACTTACTAAAGTATATTGTGAATCAGTATTTTTTCACTAGACTTTATAAGAGCCTTAGAACATTTTAATTCCATTTTCTCTCTCCTGACTTATATGAAATTATTGTTCACAGGACATTTCTCTTACTGTTATTTTGCATAGTCACTCATTCAAATGTACCTACATTTTTACCCTTTTCTTTTGTTTCTGGAAATTTGGCCTCATTTTTATTACATTTTTCTATTGCCTAAGATACTTATGTAATTTTCTTTAGAGGGATATTCGTGGCAAATTTTTTGTTGAGAACCAGTGACTTTGTAACCATCATTAGTGAAAGGCATTTTGTCTTCATAGAATTGTTGCTTAGCCAGGATTTTTTTCAGCACGTTGAAGATATTATTCCTTTCCAGTATTCTGGCAAGATTTAACATCTCACTCTGCCTTTTGCTTGTTTGAAGTTTTTGATAACATTTCTGAGTTGTTCTTTTTTTAATTGATTTTCTTTATTTTTTTCTCTGATGTGAGTACAAATGTGCGTTGGATTTGTTGAGTCTGTGGGTTAGGTCTTTCAACATAGTTTGAAAAATTCTCTACCATTATCACTTATGACACAATCTCTTTCCTCTCCTTCTAGGCTTCTAATTAAATGTATGCATTATCTTTATTTTAGACCTTCTTATATATCCTTTGTGTCTTTTATTCCCTCTTTGATATTTTTCAACTTTTAGGAAATTTTCAACTGACTTATTTTCCTTACTTTCTCTTGAATTGTATTTTGTTGATTGTTGAAGTCCATTGAGTTTCTAATTTCAATTATTGTATATTTCCATTCTAGAGTTTCTGTGTGGTACTTTTTCAAATATGATTCAAACCTTCTTGTCATTTTTCTTCTTCTGTCCACATTTTTAAATTCAGCTTTCATTTCTTTAACATATCAATTCTGGTTGTTTTGTGGAGTGTGTTTGATCATTTTAATGTCTTAAGTCCTTATGACCATTTGTGTTATCTATTATTTATGCTGTTTATTAGGTGTGCTATCTAGTTCCTTGTGTGGCTTGTTATCTTTGACTGTATGCTAATTATAAAAAATAATTGATTTTATTAAGAAATAGAAACCTAAGACAGATTTCTTACACAGATTTTTCATTTTCTTCTGCTAAATGTCTGTAAATAGTTGTATTTTGTGAGCACAATTCAAAGTTCAAAGTTTGAGGTTTTTTTTTGACCCCTGCAGAGATACAAAGCACAGCTGCAGTTTTAGAGAATGAACAATTTTATTCCAGTTCACTCTTACCTTGAGTTGCATTTCTACATGACCTTATGTTAAAATGGAGATAATTTATTGATGTTTTCACTTTCGCTGGGCCTTATTCTTTGTATACTTTTAAATTCTTGATGTCACCAAAAGTATAGCTTAGATTCGTAGCTTTTTCCCCCAGCCTGGCAAATGTCTTTAGGGAAAAATAGTGTTGAGTGTTGGATTAATTTTTTCATCTTTTGGATTTTAGCTATTTCCTTGCAATCTTCTTAAATCTTTATGTTTTTAAGAAGATCCTTTTTTCTCCCCACTGTATTTAGTCTCTAATGATTGTGTGCAAAAATCTAGAGCTGATGACTTTAGAGACATGTTATACACTATAGAATGTGTGCTGTGACTCTCGACACCAGCAAAACACAGTAACTGGATGATGACATACTTTTTCAGAAAACTACCAAATCCTGACACCTTTTCTTGCCAGTGGAAAAACTACAGATTGATAGCTTGTAGCTCACTATCACATCACTTTTCCTTCCAAATCTCTTGCATATGTTTTTAATTAACACATCCAAACCCTTACCCAGACACAGCCCAAAGCTCAGCTGTGAAAGAGCCTGGTAAATAAGATTTTTAACATTTTGTTTTCTGCAGTGTTGGAAGGTTCCCCAGAGGAAGTTTGGAATGAAGTCTAAGTATATTTACTTATCAGAGTCACTGAATTTTTAATCTATAAGTTATATGTTAAAAACAAAAGTTACTGTATTTGTAAATATTTGGAGGATTTATAAATGTAGTAACACAATAGTTGTTACTCAGCATTTCTGGAACTGTTTGAAATACCCTTTATAGCCTATAATCTACTATTTTGAATACCTTTTGAAGTGACAGAATTTTGCCTTTTGGAGATTAATTTGATTTTGACTTAAAAATATCTTTATAACTGAGTAAGTCTAATTAGATAATCAGCTTCAAATCATTTTCTTGATTTAAATGGAGACTTTGTTATGTCATAATGAGAATAAAAGCTTTGTTAATATGATTCTGAAGGCAATTTAAAGTATCTACAAAACTTTGCATTTTATTCCAGATGTGAGCGATACAAGATTACTTAGTTGTAGAATTTATCACTATTTATGGAATTAGCAATCAATGTCTTCTCTTTTTTTTAAGACACTTTGTTACTATGTTCTTGTGGGATTTTTTCTTTGTTTTTGTTCATTTGTTCTGGCTCATTTATTTTCAAGCTTGTCCCCTGATTGTTTTTGGTGTGTGACCTTCAATAATTGACATATCAAATAATTCTAAGCAATTAGTCATAATCATTTAGCTACCTATGTTTACTGTTTATATTATGGATGGCTTGCCAGGAAGTTATGTTGTATATACCCTCAAGAAAGGTTATAAATGAATTTCAGAGGCAATATTTGAATTCATCATAATTGATCTGACAATACCTAATTCTATGCTAATAAATAAAATATCACAACTTTGATACATTTTTGACTTCCATTTAATGTTTAATAATAATATTTCATTTCTGCCTAGCATTTACTTTGAGTTACAGTACACAGGATAAGCAGTGACAAGAACAAATTAATCAATTTTGATTTTTCACAATGGATATATGGGATATGATTTTTGATAATGAAGGATATAACTGAATGGGGCCATGACAGAGGATTCTTGGATTTCATAATACTGGCATACCTCATTCTAGTGTGCTTCGTTTACTGCACTTACTATGTTTTTTACAAATTGAAGGTTTGTGGCAACCCCGCATCATGCATATATATTGGTGCCATTTTTTCCAACAACATGTGCTTGCTTCCTGTCTTGTGTCACACTTTTTCATTATTGCTGTATACTTAATATGCTACAATGTAGTGTAAACATAATTTTTATGTGTCCTGGTAAACCAAAAATTTTGTGTGACTCACTATTGCGATATTTGCTTTATTTGGGTGGTCTAGGACCGAATCTGCCATAGCTCTGGGATATGTCTGTATTCAGAAAGCCATCCTTATATCTCTCAAAGTTGTCTTTCCAGTATTGTTTACACAATTAAGATATTCTTTTAATAGTAGTTTTTCTCTTTCAGATTTATTTACTAACTTTAAATTATAATACTTAAGGCACATTTACCAATTTCTGTATTTCCTAAGATATATACTCTCTCTCTCTAATTAATGTTTCAGTTTGAGCCTAGAGGGCTCTAATTTTCTTTGTTCTTTTTTTTTTCCACTGAAATTTCCTAATTAACTGTCAGTTTTTCTAGCTTTTAAGATTGTTTTCTGGTAACAGAAATGTGATTAGCATGTTTATTTTGTTAGATTCCTTAAGAGCAAAATTTGAAATAACTACTTTCTCTTCAGAAAGTTGTAGCACCAAGAGAGTCACAAGGTATTGTGCATACATACTTGGTTCAGTTGTTTTAAAGTAAATCAGGTATCAAAATTTGCATATATATCAGAATTATCTCTGATACCCTCATATATATTTGTTTTTTTAAGTCATTGTTTTTCTAAAAGATAAAACTCAAATCAGAGTACCAGTCCCTTTTCAGTCTGTCCTTAACTTACTGTCAGAACCTTGTTTCCAGAGAATGCAAATTTCTAAGTACCAGTTAGATAGAACTACTTTCTTTCCCTGAATGCACCATTCAGTTTGTCCTCTGAGTGCCTTGTCTGATGTTGTTCCCTTTGCCTGGAATGGCCTTTATTTTATTCTTATAATTGACACACAGATACATATCCCTCCACATACCTACACCTATCACAGTTCTGTTTCTTTCTCTCTGCGTATGAAAGATGGATGGAATGATGGAGAAATTCTACAAAAAATGTGATTATGTTAAAATGCTATTTTAATAAAGTATATTAAATGTAGTTTTATACATACCTTAACATTCATTCATTTTAAGTATACAAGTTAGTGATTTTTAATAAATTTACAGAGTTGTGCAGCCAACACTAGAATCAAATTTAAGAATTTATTCATCACCTAGAGAGATCTCTCATGCCCATTTTCAGTCACTGTCCTTTTCATCCCTGCCCCAGGCAACTACTAATTTACTTACCACTAATTTACTTAGATTTGCTTCTTCTGGATACTTCATGTAAATGGAATCGTATAATATGTGGTCTTTTGTGTGGATCTTCTTTCAGTTAGATAATGTTTTTGGAGCTTTATCTGTGCTGTTGTTACCAGACAGAGGCCATGGGTTCTTTTGCCCTATGTGCTCAATAACCAATTCTTGAGACACCAGGGTTTCAAAGAGAGAAAGAGTTTATTACTAGGTACGTAGTAGGAGAGCAGATGACCTAGTGGCCCAAAATCTGTCTCGCCAAACTGCAGTAACTGGTGTAGTTTTATTAGAGAAAAGATGGGCAGGGCTTAGGATAATGAGCACAGTGGCTCCAGATGATATAGTTAGAGGTGATCTGATTATTGAGCATGTGCAAATTGATTACATGCTTAGTCACAGAATGTATTTAAGAAAATGGCAGCATGAGGTATTGTGACTTGTAGGTTAAAGTCTAAGCTACTGTGCATGTCCAGCTGACCCACTTTGGTTAAATCCAGTCTTGGTCATCAAGATAACTTTGAACATGGGGTGGGTTAGTTCTGGGTGGACCCAGGACCCTTTATTAATAAACATTGGGGGATATCTTTAGTGATTACAAGACTCTAAAGTTGAAAAACTGGATAACTGGGTACAAATGAAGGTTAATCACAAGGTTTTTACACACAAAGGCAGAAGATAAAGGCTATACAATCATTATCCGAGATCAAAGCAGCAGGATTACAATTTAGAGATTTTGGGAATTTCCCTCTGTCTATGCTAGGATACCAGAGAGCCAAAAGGATCTGTATAATGACTCAGTAATCAAAATCATCCCTTAAATCCTGATTTCTTGGTTACACTGTAGCATGTTTCAGTAAATATTCCACTGTATGGAGGTAATTATTTTGTTTAACCATTCACAAGTTGTTGGGCATTTTGTGTCATTTCCCACTTTTTGGCTATTATGAATAATGCTGCTGTGAACATTCATGTGTAACTCTTTGTGTGGACAAGTAGTTTTATTTCTTTGGTACATATGTAGGAGTAGAATTGCAGGGTTGTATGGTAAATCATGAAACTGTCCAACTGTTTTCCAAGTGATGGTACCATACTACGTTTCCACCAACGTATGAGGGCTCAGGTTTCTCCATATGCTTACCAATACTTACTGTCTTTTTATTAGTCATTCAGTGGGTGTGAAATGCTATCTCATTTTGGTTTAAATTTGTATTTTTCTATTAAATGATGGCATTCAGATCTCTTTATGTTTTTACTGGCCATTCATATATAGTGAAGCATTTATTAAAATCTTGATGAAATGTTAATCAGATCTGGTTTCCATTTTTGAATTGAATGTTTTGTTATTGAGTGATGAGTTCTTTATATTTTCTTGATATAGACATGTGATTCACAAATACTTTCCCCAGTCTGTGGCTTATCTTTGCATTTTCTTAATGATATCATTTGAAGCACAAAATTTTGCAATTTTGAAGTCCAGTTTATCAGTTTTTAAAGTATGGATTGTGCTTTGATGTTGTAAATATGAAATCTCTGCATAATCTAAAGTCACAAAGATTTCCTCCTGTGTTTTCTTTTAGAATCTGGATTTAGATTTCTCTGTTGTTACATTGCTGTAGCAGTTTAAAGGTCTTGTTTTTTTCTTTCTTTCATTTTTTTTTAGTTTCTACTAATAACTATTCTGATTCTTACTCCTTTGCTTTAATTTTCTTTCTCTAGAAACTTTTTGGATCTCCTGTTTGTCCCTAGTTGTGGTCAAGACTGCTTGGTTCTCTACCAAATACTACTGATAAGGAAAAATGTTTTTTATTTTTTAATTAACAGAGGAGACTCCTACTAGATCTCTTAAATATTTTTATTGATTAAACAACATACAAACACAAAAATTCTCAACATACAAACATTCCATACATGGTGTACAATCATTAGCTCACAATATCATCACATAGTTGTATATTCATCACCATGATCACTTTTTAGAACATTTGCATCACTCCAGAAAAAGAAATAAAAAGAAAAAAATCATATATACCATACCCCTTACCCCTCCCTCTCATTGACTACTAGTATTTCCATCTACCCAATATATTTTAACCTTTGTTCCCCCATTATTTATTTATTTTATCCATATTTTTAACTCATCTACCCATACCCTAGATAAACGGCACATCAGACACAAGGTTTTCACAATCACACAGTCACATTGTAAATGTTACATCTTCATTCAATCATCTTCAAGAAACAAGGCCACTGGAACACAGCTCTACAGTTTCAGGTACTTCCCTTTGTTCACTCAAACACACCATGAACTAAAAAGGAATATCTATATAATGCATAAGAATAACCTCCAGGATAACCTCTTGACTCTGTTTGAAAAATAAATTTCCTTTTGGTATTTTGAGGATTTTGTTTTGAATCTTTCTTATTTGTACTGTCTTTACCAGCATTTGAGTCAGAAAGTTTTGCATATTTCTTAAAATGAATTGGGGAGTATTCTTTTTCTAGGGTCTAGTTAAATTAGTGATGGGTATTATCTCTTCTTTAAGCATTGTAACTCAGATATGAATCCATTTAATACTGTTAGCTTTCTTAATGTTAGGTCTTTAGATAACTTTCTAATCTCTTCTATGGAAAGCTTATCAATATTTTGTGAGGAAATATCTATTAAAAATCTAGTTTAGCTATAATTTTAATCAAATCCTCTTTTCTGATTAGATCAGCTTGGTTCAGAAATAGGTATATGGAATTTTTATTATATTTAATTTTTTGTAGTGATCCTTGCATTTCTTTTCTTTCTAGGCTCTTTCCCTCTTTCTTTTTTCCCTTCTTTTTTCCTTTTCCTTTCCTCTCCTTCCTTCTTTCCTTCCTCCTCTCTTTCCCTTTGTGTTTCTGTCTGACCCTCTTTTCCTCATGGAAATTTTCAAATATATAAAATATACAAAAAATTTTTAAGAACAGAAAGAGTAGTATGGTAAACCCCCATGAATCTGGAACCTCACTTTGTGTTTGCTTTGCCAGTATTGTCTCATCTATCTTTCCCTTTCCTTACTGTTGCTCCCCTTAGCTGCAATATTTTAGCACATACCAAGGATATCAGATAATTTCATCTAATACATTTCTAAATTCGCCTTTCAGATTTAGTCATTTTTGCTGCACATATTTATTTATGATATAATTTGATAGGTATACATTTATTACTGACTATTGTGACTTGTGTGTCCTTTATTTTATATACCTTGCTTTATCTTGTTTAAAGGTTTTAATCTTAAATTCTACCTTGACTCATATCATGTTGCTTCTCCTGCTTCTTTTTGTTTTTATTTGTCTCTTTTATTTTAAAGTCTTCTTTATCACTTGTTTTAGTAGCTTTTTTTTCACTCCACAAAATGAATCTCTTTATCCTCCCTTTATTAGAGAAGTTTTAGGTTTACAGAAAAATTATGCATAAAATATAGGATTCTCTTACACCACGTTACCACCAACACCTTGCATTTGTGTGGAAAATGTTACAACTGATAGCCCATTTTTATAACTGTACTATTAATTAAAGTTCATAGTTTAACGCAGTGTTCCCTGTTTCTGTAATGTAGTTCCATGGATTTAAAAAAAAAATTTATTCTATTGCCCCATATATAATCTAATAGTTCCTCTTTTAATCTTATTCAGATATATATATATATTTCAGTGCTGTTAATTGCATTCACAGTGTTGTGCTATCATCACCACCATCCATTACCAAAACATTTCCATCATTCCAAGTAGGAGTGATCTGTACAATTTAGGCCTTTACTTCCCATTCCCTCTCACCACACTATCTACTGGTAACGTGTATTCTAGATTCTAACTATGATTTGCTTAGTCTTATTGTTCCACAGCAGTGAGATCATACAGTATTTGTTCTTTTGAGTCTGGCTTATTTCACTCAACAAGATATCTTCATGGTTCATCCATGTTGCACATGTATTAAGAGTTCATTCTTTTTTAGTGATGAATAATATCCATTGTATATATATATATAAACCACATTTCATTTCTGTTCATCAGTTGTTGGACACTTGGGTTGTTTCCATCTTTTGGCAATTGTTAATAATGCCATGGTGAACACTGGTGTGCAAATATCTGTTGAGTTCATGCTTTCAGTCATATGGTAGTTGAATACCCAGAAACTGCGAAAATGTCTTTCACAGTAGCTGCATCGTTTTGTATTCCCACCAGAAATGAATGAATGAGTGTTCTTTTTCTCCTCACTCTCTCCAACACTTGTTATTATTATTTTTAATAGCAGCATTTTAATGGGTGTAAAATGGTATCTTACTGTGGTTTTGATTTGCATTTCTCTAAATGGCAGTGGTTCTAAATCCCTGCCTATAATTTAGTGAGGAAGTCAGACGATTTAACAAGTACTTTCATGATCAAACTCCCAGTTTTTTAAGTATATTTTTCTATTCTTACTTGCTAAATAAAAGTAATGGTAATTGTTTTGCAGGAGTCTTCCAAAACTTCCTCTTGAGAAAAGCCTCTAAAGTTTAGCACTTAGATGTCCATAAATGGTTTCATTTTGTCCTCTGAATAGTCATTCCATGGGAAGCACCGTGGGAATTATCAGAGAAGGGTTGGTTTTGGAAGGAAGACAGGGAGGGTAGGATCCACGGTGAATGGACAACTCTGGGAATGCCTTATGTCTAAGGAACTTGGGGTATTTCCTGGGTATCTTTGAGATCAGTCAACCAGGTATGAGCAGGTACAAGCCTCTGTGTACTCCTGAGCACTGACTGTCTCTTGTCTCTCCCATCCTTGAGCACACGTACACCTTCACTAGAAGCTTAGAACAGCTGTGTCCACATAGTTCTCCTGCCAGGTGCATGCTCATCTCATTCTATTTATTTCCCAGGGTTGGCTGGCAAAGCTGCCATATCTGAGGTATAGGGCTGACGGGAGTAACATTTTTTTAAGTATAGTTTTTATTTTTTCCAAATAGAATCAGAAAATCTCTTCCTTTTAGTGGGAAAATTTATTTCTTCTGATTTTAAATACTTGATTTTATTCATTTCATTTTTACTAATGTTTTAAAATTAATATTTCATTGTTTTTTTGTGTTTGCTTTTCTAGTTATTGTGTGAATTAAATTACTTATTATTCCTCTTTTTTCCTTTTGTCCTTTAAAGTTTTATTTATGTTTAGCTTCCTATACAGGTGGACATTTTCACTATTATTATTTCTAAAGGCAATATAACTGGTTTCTACAGACTTTGCAACACTAAAGATTTGCTGAGACAGTTTCATACTTTTAGGCTATCATTTGACTTTTCCTTGCAGCTTATCTCTCCTTCTTCCAAAGTCCTTCTTTAGTATCTGTTTACATAACCTCAGGCATTTCTCTGATAATTTACTATGTCTTTTCCATCTCTTCTGTTATTGAGATTTCTGCCCTAGTTCATTTATTTGTTTAGAAACTTTCTTATGAAATTTCTTCAGCTGAAATATGTTGATAATATCCTCTGAAATACCACATTCCCAAATCTTTCTTCAGCCTTGAAGGGGGAATGATATCTTGATTCGGTGCAAGATTATTGGGTTTCAGTGCTATCTTTCAGTAGTTTATGAATTCCACTGTATTCTAGCTGCTAGGATTCCATTAGACCCAATCTGATTTCTTTTCAGTTGTAGGGAATGTGTTCTTGCTGTCTAAAAGCTGGCCCATTTTTTTTTTTTTTATCATTGGAATTCAGGAATATTTATATATATTTTTAGAATATGCCTGTGTTTAAACCAGAATATATCAGTCCTACCTGTTATTCAGTGTGCTCTTTCAGTCTGCAGATTTTAAGTGTTTTTTCATTCCAGAGAAGTGTTCTTCTGTTATTTAACTCCTTCATTAGTTTTCTCCTTTCGTTCTGCTGGACCAGCTGCTAAGGCTCATGACTTTCCTCTCATGATTACCTTATTTAGTGTTTGTGTTCCGTTTCTTTGATATTTCTTTACTTTGAATTTCTAGGCTACTAATTTAGGTTCTAACTGATTATCCTCTCCTTTAAGTAGTTTGTTGAATTCCGTAAATAGGAAATCATATTATTTTTTCTAGAAAGTCTAATTGTGTATGGGTGTGCGTATGTGCATGCATACATTGCTTTTCATGAAATTATCAAGTGCCTTTACTGTTTTTTATTATTGTTGTTGTTTTTTTAGACTTTTTCCTTTCCTTCGGTGCTCTGTTTTACTTGCATATTTACTTTGGCATATATATTCTGAATGATCATTCTTATTTTGGTGGCTGAGCCCCCAGCTGTGGTTTTGTTGGTGGTTTTGTGTTATGAATGCTGAGTTTTGTTTGTGATAACATTCCAACTGACAACAGTCTTTTAAGTGGTTGAAGACACAACCATATCTCTTGCAGACAGGAACAATACATGTCTCTCAGTAGTCTCCTAGCCTCAAGGTCAAAATTCAGCTTAATTTTCATGTTTACTGGGATCATTAGCAAAGAGAGCAGGCATGCTTCTGGGAGCCTTTATGGACTTTCTCCTAAAGTGCCTGGCTCTATGCATGCCAAGCTGTCTTCATGATATGTATCTTTTACATTTGTCCCTGGAGTTCCTTAAAACCAGTATCCAGATTTCATTTGGTCTACGAGGGAAAAGAGCCCTTTGTCAGTTCTTGGCTTTTACCTTCCTCCCAGATCTCAGTGCTTTGTTTGTGCTCAGCTGTTGTATGACTTTGGAGTGTCATATGTGGAGTTCAGAGTGCAGGGGTAGAAAACCATGTTGGTTTTTTTTTGTTTGTTTTGTTTGTTTTACATACATTCTCTTTATTTAAAGCAGCTTTCTTTTCAGATTCATTTACAGCAAGATTTTACTACATAATTAAATTTGTGGTGGGTGCAAAGCCCTTGATTCTTTTTTTTTTGAGGATGTTATTAGCTGTGGGTTTTTCATATATTCCCTCTATCATTTTAAGGAAGTTCCCTTGTATTCCTATCTTTTGAAGTGTTTTCAACAGGAAAGGATGTTGAATCTTGTCAAATGCCTTCTCTGCATCAATTGAGATGATCATGTGATTTTTCTGCTTTGATTTGTTGATATGGTGTATTACATTAATTGATTTTCTTATGTTGAACCATCCTTGCATACCTGGGATGAATCCTACTTGGTCATGATGTATAATTCTTTTAATATGTTGTTGGGTACGATTTGCTAGAATTTTATTGAGGATTTTTGCATCTATATTCATTAGAGAGATTGGTTTGTAGTTTTCTTTTTTTGTAATATCTTTGCCTGGTTTTGGTATGAGGGTGATGTTGGCTTCATAGAATGAATTAGGTAGTTTTCCCTCCACTTCGATTATTTTGAAGAGTTTGAGGAGAGTTGGTACTAATTCTTTCTGGAATGTTTGATAGAATTCACATGTGAAGCCATCTGGTCCTGGGCTTTTCTTTTTAGGAAGCTTTTGAATGACTGATTCAATTTCTTTACTTGTGATTGGTTTGTGGAGGTCATCTATTTCTTCTTGAGTCAAAGTTGGTTGTTCATGTCTTTCCAGGAACCCGTCCATTTCATCTAAATTGTTGTATTTATTAGCATAAAGTTGTTCATAGTATCCTGTTATTACCTCCTTTATTTCTGTGAGGTCAGTAGTTATGTCTCCTCTTCCATTTCTGATCTTATTTATTTGCATCCTCTCTCTTCTTCTTTTTGTCAATCTTGCTAAGGGCCCATCAATCTTATTGATTTTCTCGTAGAACCAACTAACAAATTCTGACTACTAAAAACAAGCCCCAGCTCAGGTGAACCTGGTCAAAGCAGAGGTTGCTCATTTTTGCCCTGGCGCCAAGGGGGTAGGGCTGATAGAAAAAGGGGGAAAAAAAGGAAAGAAACAGAGGTTTTTGTGGCTGTGTTTCTACAAAGTCTTGACTACCTTTGGATACAGCGGCAGGACTTCTCACGCTGTAACTGCCCTAGGTATAGGCAGAAACAAGCTCATTTTTTGGGCTTGTCTAGAACCTGTACCTTTCCCAGGGGAGGGGTGAAGCCCAACTCAGGTGGAATCCCTCCCTTAAGGAATTCAGGCACCAGGTCTTGGTAATTTGAAGCCATTAAAACCAACAGCCTACAGCCTATAGCCTCTCCTCTGTCTTCACCACATCCCCAGCAGCGAGAGTCTGCCAAGGTTAAAGGTACTGCATCATCTTATGCTGGTGAGACCTGCAGGCAGAAAAGCGCCTCATACTGAACGGGATAAGAAAAACAGAGCCCAGAGACTTCACAGGAAAGTCTGAACACCTGCTGGGTCTCACCCTCAGGGAAAACTGATGCAGGTGACTCTTTCCTCCTGATAGGAGGCCAGTTTGGTCTGGGAAAATCTGGCCGGGGTCTATAATACCTACGTAGACCCTCCTAAGGGTGGGAGGAAAAAGGCACCATACAAGCAGGGCAAGAAACAAGAAAACAAGAATGGAAAAATTCTCCTCTGTTAAACAAAACTTAAGCTAGTGGCCCAGAAAAAGCTTAACTGAATGTCAAAGAACAGAGAGACAACAAATTCATCCAGCAAGAAAACCGTAGGTAAAAGAAGTGAAAGCAATCTCCAGAATAAACTAATTAAGGTAATTAAATGCCTAGACTGCAGCAAAAAATAACAAATTACACTAGGAAAATTGAAGATATGGCACAGTCAAAGCAACAAATGAACAATTCAAATGAGATACAGGAGTTGAAACAATTAATTCAGAATATACGAACAGACATGGAAAATCTCATCAAAAACCAAATCAATGAATTGAGGGAGGATATTAAAAAGGCAAGGAATGAACAAAAAGAAGAAATGGAAAGTCTGAAAAAACAAATCACAGAACTTATGGGAATGAAAGGCACAGTAGAAGATATGAAAAAAACAGTGGAAACCTACAAATGTAGATTTCAAGAGGCAGCACATAGGATTAGTGAACTGGAGGACGGAACATCTGAAATCTGACAAGCAAAAGAAAATATAAGGAAAAACTGGAAGAATATGAGCAGGGACTCAGGGAATTGAAGGACAATATGAAGCACAAGAATAAAGGTGTAGTGAGTGTCCCAGATGGAGAAGAGAAGGGAAAAGGAGGAGAAAAACTAATGGAGGAAATTATCACTGCAAGTTTCACAACTCTTATGAAGGACTTAAAATTACAGATCCAAGAAGTGCAGCATACCCCAAAGAGAATAGATCCAAATAGACGTATTCCAAGACACTTACTACCCAGAATGTCAGAGGTCAAAGAGAAAGAGAGAATCTTGAAAGCAACAAGAGAAAAGTAATCCATCACATACAAGGGAAGCCCAATAAGACTATACCTAGATTTCTCAGCAGAAACCTTGGAGGCAAGAAGACAGTGGGATGATATATTAAATTATTAAAAGAGAAAAACTGCCAACCAAGAATTCTATATCCAGCAAAATTATCCTTCAAAAATGAGGGAGAAATTAAAACATTTTCAGACAAAAAATCACTGAGAGAATTCATGAGCAAGAGACCAGCTCTGCAAGAAACACTAAAGGGAGCACTAGAGACAGATATGAAAAGACAAAAGAGAGTAAAGGTAAGAAGAAGGAAAATTAGATATGACGTATAAAAGTAAAAAGACAAAATGGTAGAAGAAAGTACTGCCTGTATGGTAATAACACTAAATGTTAATGGATTAAACTCCCCAATCAAAAGACATAGACTGGCAGAATGGATTACAATACAGGACCCATCTATATGCTGTCTACAGGAAACACATCTTAGACCCAAGGATAAACATAGGTTGAAAGTGAAAGGTTGGGAAAAGATATTTCATGCGAATAACAATCAGAAAAGAGCACGAGTAGCTATACTAATATCCAACAAATTAGACTTCAAACGTAAAACAGTTAAAAGAGACAAAGACGTATACTGTGTATTAATAAAAGAAACAATTCAGCACGAAGACATAACAACCATAAATATTTGTGCACTGAACCAGAATGCTTCAAAATGCATACGACAAACACTGAAAACACTGAAAAGAGGAACAGACACATCTACCATAATAGTTGGAGATTTCAATTCTCCAGTCTCATCAGTGGGCAGAACATCTAGACAGAAGATCAATAAAGAAACAAAGAATTTGAATAATACAGTAAATGAGCTAGACTTAACAGATATTTAAAGAACATTACACCCCACAACAGGAGGATACACCTTTTCCTCAAGTGCTCGTGGATTATTCTCAAAGATAGACCATATGGTGGGTCACAAAGCAAGTCTCAATAAATTTAAAAAGATTGAAATCATACGAAAGTTAATATCTTTATGCAGTCGTCTTCAAGAATCAAGGCTCTACTGGAACACAGCCACTCCAATACACCAGAAACTAGAAAGGGATATCTAGAGGAAGTATAAGAATAACCTCTAGGATAAAATCTCCACTCTGTTTGAAATCTCTCAGCCACTGAAACTTTATTTTGTCTCATTTCTCTCTTCCTCCTTTTGATCAAGAAGACTTTCTCAATCCCATGATGCTACGTCCTGGCTCATCCTGGGAGTCATGTCCCATGTAGGAGGAAAGTAGTGAGTTTACCTGCTGAGTTGACCTGGAGAGAGAGTCCACATCTGAGCAATAAAAGAAGTTGTCTAGGAGTGACACTTAGGCATAATTATATGTGGGCTCAGCCTATTCTTTGCGGGAATAAGTTTTATAGGGGCAAACCCCAAGATGTAGGGCTCAGCTTATTGATTTGGTTGTCCCGACTGTTTGTGAGAATATTAGAAATTCTCCAAATGGGGAAGCTTAATGTTTCCTCCTTTCTCCCCAGTCCACCAAGGGGATTTTGCAAATACTTGATTCATTGCCCAAATTACTCTGAGATATATCAGGGCATTGCATGAACCTGGATAAACCAACACGTGCTCACATCCTATTCAAGATTCTATGTACTTGTGTTGTTCAACTAAATTGACCATATAAGTTAAATTAGGTAGTTTTCTACCCAAAATATGAATGTTGTACCAAATAAACATCTCTCCCTTTGGTCTCACACAGAAGTTTCAAAATATGGACAATTTCATCCTTTATCCCATTATCTCATCTACCTTAGTCCTGTCCAGATCAGCTTCCTTCATATCTCTACTCAAAGTCTGATCCCTTTTTCAACTTTTTAAAACAGCCCCTGCATGAGGTAGTGCTGACTTTCATAGCTTCATAGCTCTATCTCTGAGTCTCAGGTGTCACATAAATAACAAGTTTCTAGGAGCAACCAGGTTAGATACAAGCAACTCAGTATGTCAGAATTTAGAAATAACAGTTACAACTCCTGAATATATGTGACTGCTGTAAGAGTTTACAGTCTAGGACCCTTTTCAAGAGGACTTAATCTGATAACCCATGATCTTGGTTTCAGTTTACTGAGGTTTATATTATAGTTAGTCCATATGAGTGAAGTATGATGATGTTTGTCTTTTTTTCCTGACATTTCATTCAATATAACAGTCCTTAAGTTTCATTCACTCAGTTGCATTAAATCTGTTAAATTAATATAATTTTTTGAATATTGCAGATTCTTAATATTCATTCACCATATACCTCTTTTGATTCTCCCATGTGCTTCTTCTATAAAATGACAATGAAATTTTGAGGAACAAATTAATGTATATAAAAGGATATGGTAAAATTTAACGTGTCATATAAATGTTAATTATTGTTATGTATGTTGGCTCTTATACTTTTATAAAACTCTTATTATGGTAACATATACAGCATAAAGCTTCCCATTTTAAACACTTTCATGTTACAGTTCAGTGATATTAATTACTTTCACAATGTTATGTTATCATCATCCCCAATTTTTACTAAAACTTTTCCATCTCTTCAAAACAAAACTGCTGGTACCCATTGAGTTATAACTTCCCATTTTCCCTCATTCCCAGATAGCCTGTAACCTACTTTCTCTGATAACCTGTAACCTACTTTCTCTTTCTGTGTATTTGTGTCTTTTCTTTTAAGTGGAATTGTACAATATTTGTCCTATTGTGTCTTGCTTATTTCATTCAACATGATGTCTTCGAGATTCATCAACGTTGTAACATATATCAGAACTTCATTCCTTTTTATGGCTGAATAATTCTGTGATATATATGTTCCACATTTTGTGTATCCATTCTTCTGTTGATGGAAGTTGGGTTGTTTTCACCTTTTTGGCTATTTTGTAGATAATTCTGCTATGGACATTCGTGTTTAAATATCTGTATGAGTCCCTGCTTTAAATTCTTTGGGGTATATACCTAGAAGCATAATTGCCAGGTTGTATAGTAATTCTGTGTTCAGCTTTCTGAGAAACTACTGAACTGTTTTCCACCCTCGCTGCACCATTTTACATTCCCATCAACAACTCATGAGTGTTCCTGTTCCTCTGTATCCTTGTCAACTTACCTTCCATTTTTCAAATAAGCCATTTTAGTTGGTGTGAGGTGCTTTCTTGTTGTTTTGATTTGCATCTCTCTAATGGGTCATGATATCAATCAGTCATGCTGTAATGTGCTTATTGGCCATTTTTATATCTTCTTTGGAGAATGTCTATTCAAGTTATTTTAGATAGGTTGTATTTCTTTTTGTTGTTGTCTTATGCTTTTTCAGGCAGCTTCTGCTTGACTAAGCCCTTGGGCAGCATTCATGTAGAAGTTGATTTATCACCAACCACCAAGTAATTATGGCCAAATATCCCTTCATTTGAGGGACTTTCAATATTTTCCACCACCTTTGTTCTCACAAATGATGACGTTAAAGCATATTTCATTAATGGGCATCTTGTTCTGTTTTGTGACTTTCTTTCCTCTTTAAACTAAACTTATGTTAATTTTTATTTGAGGTTAACTTAGGTATGTAATTAAAATTGAACTGAAACTTTGTTTTTGAGACAGACTTACCTCTTATGTAGTTGCCTATTTTTAAAGTTTTAGAAATTAGTAGGTAAATATCACAATAACAATAAAACTATTTAAACATTTAAGTCAGAATAAAGCATGATTACCTGTTTATTTTTATTTTATTACAATGGAAACATTCTGGATTGATGGGGAAATCATATTGATTAAGTCAGTTATCTTTATTTTCGTGTTGTTTTGTAATATAGAAAAGAAGTCTTTATAGTGACACTCCTTCCTGTTTTTTTTAACTTTTTTTTAAATGACTTCAGTTATAGAAAATTTGCGAAATTACTACAGAGAACTTTTGAGTACCCTACATAACATTTTACTTCTATATTTATCTACCATATTTTTTCAGAAAGATTTCATAATAAATTGCAGGCAAAGTACCCCTCTATTACTAAATATCTTGTTTGTGTTTCCTAAGAACAAGGAAATTGTATCATTTAACCACAGTACCATTATCAAAATAAGGATATTAACATTGATGTATTAATGTCATCTAATCTACAGATTGTATTCAGATTTCACCAGTTGTCTCACCGGTGTCATCTATACCAAAAGGGAAAAAAAAGATATTGGGTTCACTTTCCCACATTACATTAGTTGTCATATCTTTTTACTCTCAAATTATAACAGTTTTTTTAGTCCCTTTTTTTGGGGTCAGTAGTGGTCTTGACGTTTTTGAAGAGCACAAGCCATTTATTTTGTACAACATTCCTCATTTTGAATTTGTTTTCTGATGATTAGTATTAGGCTTTGCATTTTTCTCAGGATTGCTACAAGAATTTGCAGGATTTTGTCAAGATTGATACCTTTCGAAGAGTATCACATCAGGAGGCACACGGTGTCTTTTTATCTCACTATTGGTGATGTCTGGTTGGTTGAAATGATGTCTCTCAGGTTTCTCCATTGTAAAGTACTACTTTTCCCTTGGTAATTAATAAAGTATGTTGTAGGAAGATACTTGGAGATTATGTAAATGTCTCATCATACATTCACTCACTAATTTTAACATAGGTCCTACTTTGTTCATTTTTAATGAGAATTAAGGCAAATGATTAGACTGGCAGTGTCAGAATTGAAATTATGTTGATTATTTTTAGAATTGTGAAAGTAAAGCAAAACAATACAGTATGGGTTATTTCTAGATTTATTTCTTTTGAAATTAATACATTAAGGACTTGGAAGTGAAGGGAATCCAAATTTAACTCACAGTTGTGTTCAACAAGCTTGCTTATTTTGGGGAAGATAAATTCAAAGCAGCAGATTAGAAAGAGTGGTGAGAGGTCTAGACACAAAACCCTAACAATAGTGACAGCTTAATGGTGACTAAGAAGACAATATTACACTAAAATTACAGATCTTTAAAAAGCTGTTTGTGGCCATTTAGTTTTTATAATTGTGCATATTCACTCTAGTTCCTGAGAATAAATATGCCTCATAACATGACCTTTGATGATTATGGCTATTTGCACCTGTTTGAATGAGATTCATGGCAAGATAGGAGTATTGCAATATTAATGGCCTCATCAGCTGTTCACAGACCCTGCAGAGTGACTCTACCTTGATGAAAACATCTGAATCAGTAAATGTTTTTGAGGGTTCCGTATTATAACATGTTCAGGCTTACTTTTTAAATTTTATTTTGGTTTTTGTTTTAAGGTTCTGTCTTTTTTTTTTTTTTTTTTTTTGGTAGTCCATAGTTCACATTAAGTATATTTACCTCCATATACCACCCTATTATTAATACTTTATAATAGTGTTTGACACTTGTTATGATTCATAAAGAACATTTTTATACTTTTACTATTAACCCCATTCCATTGTCTACAACAGGGTTCACTGTGTTATACAGTCCCATGTTTTATCTTCTAAGTTTCATTCAAGTAGCATACATGATCCAAAACTTCCATTTTCAGTCATATTCAGATACATAGTTCAGCGCTGTAGTTCATATCAGTGAGACCATACAATATTTGTCCTTTTCTACCTGCCTTATTTCACTCAGCATAATGTCCTCAGGGTTCATTCATGTTGTCACATGCCTCAGGACCTCATTCCTTTTTTTTTTTTTTTTTTTAACTTTTTTTATTGTATAGTATAGCATATATACAAAGCAAAGAAATAAAAAAGCAGTAGTTTTCAAAGCACTCTTCAAAAAGTGGTTACAGGATAGATCCCAAAGAGTTTGTCATGGGCTACCATACGATCCTCTCGTGTTTTTCCTTCTAGCTGCTCCAGAATATAGAAGGCTAGAGGGCTTAAATACTTTTTTATCATCACAATTGACTTTTTTTCCTTCTTTTTTTTTTTTTGTGAACAATAACATATACAAAAAAGCTATGAATTTCCAAGCACAGCACCACAATTAGTTGTAGAACTTATTTCAGACTTTGACTTCGGTTGCAATTTCACAATTGTAGGTTTTTACTTCTAGCTGCTCTAAAATACTGGAGACAAAAAGAAAGATTATTTTAATGATTCAGCATTCATATTCATTTGTTAAGTCCTATCTTGTGTATATAATTCCACCATCACCTTTGATCTTTCCATTTCTCTCTTTAGGGTTGTTTGGGCTATGGCAATTCTAAATTTTTGATATTGGAAGGGTCTGCCACTAATATTGGGCAGGGGGATGGAACTATCTGATATTCTGGAGAGGCTGGGCTAGGTTTCAGGACTTGTCTGGACCAGAGACCCATCTGGAGGTTATAGGTTTCTGGAAAGTTGCTCTAGTACCTGGGACCTTGTAGAATCTTATAAATTGCCCTAGGTGTTCTTTAGGAGTGGGTGAAATGGTCCTGGTTGGGGGTTGGCAGGTTATGATAGGTAGCAAGGTCTGCCTGAAGCTTGCCTAAGAGCAGCCTCCAGAGTAGCCTCTCGAATCTATTTGAACTCTCTCTGCCACTGGTACTTTATTAATTACACTTCTTTACCCCCATTTTGTCAGGATGTAGGATGTAATTGTTGGTCCTGTGGTACCTGTCTGGATTCATTCCTGGGAGTTCAAGCTTACTTTTTTTTACTAAATTACAAGTAGCAAAAAAGACTATCTATTGGATCCCTTATTCATATGTTTCTTGGAGTTAGCACATTTCTGTTGGATAAGAAAATTATATATGAAGCTGTCTTCTCAAAAATGTCTTTGGTCAGAATGGAGTCACAATAAGAGAATTTAATTTTGTTGAATGTTTAAGACATTGTTTCCAAAAGTGTGTTTCATGGAATTCCCAACCCCTAATGTTACTCTCAAAAAATAAAAAAATTAAAAAATAAAGGAGGTCTCTGGTTAAATAAGTTTGAAAAAAGTGTATAGTCTCCTCTAAGACATATTAATCACACTGAGGAATTTTTCTCTCAAAAACCTGTTTAACTTAGGTTAATCCAGTGTTTCCCAAGTATTAAATGACACAAAAGCCCTTTTTCCTGTAGCCCATGGAACAAATGTTTATTAGTGCCAAATTTCTGATTTTTCTTCTAGGTGAGATAAGATGAGCTTTGACTCTATTCTTTTCATAACCTTTTGTTCTAGATAACCATCTTCAGTTTTCATGGATCCTTCCTTTTACCTTCTCCCCCTCTCTTTTTCTTCCTTCCCCTTTATCTTTTCCCTTTCCCATCTTTCTTCCCACATCCCTCCCTCCTGATATTTTAAATTTTTCTATCAAATATTACTCTGGTTGAGGAACCGTTTTGTCCTTTTGTATATCTCTGTTATGATCACTTAAGAATTGAGTTTAACTCGCAGAGGAAAACTGTACTTCTTTGTTCTTGTGTGTGTGTGTGTGTGTGTGTGTGGTGGGGAACATGTATGTATTTACTTAACCTATATTATGCTTACAAGATTCTTGATGCTAATAATATAGAGTTTGAAGGAAAGTGACGTATGTTGTTGATTAGCTTTTGAATCCTATTAAACTACATTTTAGAAAGATTTCTTTCCAAAATGTTTAAAATTATGTTTTACTGTTAAGATACTGTTGTTACCTAAAAATTAAGGCATGCTAAATTATTTTAAGAACTCTGACAATATTTGTATCTGGGTGGATTTTTTTTTTTTTAAGTCTCAAGTACTGATTTTTGCCTTGAGCAGCTAGTTATTATTTCAGTTACTTAATTACTTTCATAGTGGAATACTTTAGTTGACTAACTTAAATTATAAAATGTTATAGTTCTGTTTTATAATTCTAAGTTTGGGAAAAAAGCATCCATCTTGGATCCCATCCAACGTGGGCCTAATGTACTTACTTTTTTGCACAATTATAGGGAGGTCTTCTAAGGTAAAACAGAGCCTCATAATTATTTTAAATCTTTATGACTTGTATAGTAATATGTTTTGAAAAAGATAAAAGCACATAAATATATACCCATTTATATATAGTACATGTTTTCATGAGGAAGGATAGGAGGGCCACTTCATCTTTGGAGTGACAGAAATTCTAATCCCACCTGTACTACTTAATATAGAGGTGATTCTGGGTTTACTATTCACTCATTGATTCATTCATGCAGTATATATTTATGTGCATAGTCTGTTATCTACTCTGATCATAGAAAGGGTAAATGAAATAGTTGACTTAATTTTAAATCTGTTTTCTCACTTAACGGGAGTGTATGTATTATATTAATATAAAATTCTTGGCACCAGAGTAGGTGTACCACTTGAATTATGGTGAGATGCTTTTACCCATGAAATTTGCTTCTAGCAATACTAGAGGGGCACTTTACATTTGTTCCTTTCTCATTGTATTTATTGTAGAGTCTTGTTTCTCACAAAACCATAAAGTGCTTTTAAAATATATATTTAAAACTATTTAATAAGATCTTTATTCAGTGTCACATTTATTTTACAGTGGGTAGGTACTTATTTTAGTAATGATTTGTCATTAAAATTATGTCAAAATGTCTTAAAATGTTGAAACTGTAAACAAACTCACAACATACACAGAGCTAATTATGGGTGCCATCTGTTTATTTTTAAGACCATGGCACTCTACGCTTATGATAAGCTTAAAGATCATTGTAATGACTAAGTCCTGTCCTTCAATTAGTGTAGAAGAAGTTAAGATAATTTGTTTGTTCACTAACTTTTCCTGTCAGGATGTATGAAATATGACATGTCACAATAAGGAAACTATTTCAGAATGCATTTTAAAAAGTGTAATTTTTAAGACAAAAAGAATTGGTGTAAAAGCAGCTGATGTGGAAAAGTTTTGTTCACAGTTTTCAGATTTTTTTCAAGATTTTAGATTAAATCTGGATTATCCACTCTTCTCTTTATCTTGACTTAGCTGAATTTAGGGTGTTTATAATGATGTTTATCTCTCTGTTAGTGTGCATATATGCAGCTGTATGTTTTTGTGCATATATATGCCATGTGTTAACATGGAATACCAGGTATTCCCATGACAGTATCGTCCAAAGTAGTTACGAACTATTTGCTAAGAAAGCAGAGTGATTTTGCTGGCTCAGTTTTGCTATTATGCATGCTAAGTACTATCCAAGTAAGTCTGGAGGGAAAAAAACCTGAAGGATCCATCTGTTCCTTTCTGCTACATTGCATTGATGTAAGATTACGCTAATCTGGTTGCTTGTCAGGACAGGTTAGTGAAAGCATGCAAGTGGATGAGATTTAGGGTAGACTAGTGCTTTGGAAATCATAAACTACTCCTGTAGATGCCATGTTAAGTGTAGCAAAATGGGGTGATTATCAACCACAGTGAGGATTGAAGCTAAATATGTGATTTTAAGTCCAGAATCAGTTTCACAATTTAAATTTTTAAATGTTTTTGGGCCAAATTTAAATTAAAACTGGAAAAAGTAATATAGATAGTTTATAAATAATTTTTAGAATTCCATCTCTCTTATTCTTTGTATTGTGTTTATTCATTAATTTTATTCTCTTGTATAGAAGGTTTTCAATCAAGTATGATTAAATGTTAAGCATAAATTAGCCTAATTTTACCCAGGGTGGAAATTTTCCTTGTTCTTTCTATTTATTTACCTTTTTCTACACCTATTGACCGGTAGATCTTTGCCTTGCAGGTTGAGCATCCTGTCACAGAATGCATTACTGGCCTGGATCTAGTCCAAGAAATGATCCGTGTTGCTAAGGGTTACCCTCTCAGGCACAAACAAGCTGATATTCCCATCAGCGGCTGGGCAGTTGAATGTCGGGTTTATGCTGAGGTAAAATGAATGAATGTGAGAGGATGGTGGTTGTGTCCAGAGCTATACCAAGTATAGGTAAACAACATAATAAAGTTAGGGTTTATAATTGTGCTTAATATTGGATTATGTGATCCAGAATTGAACCAGAAAAGTTGTGTGGATAATTTTGACAAAATTCAGAAGAGTTTTAAAATAATTAAATTTAATTAAATCTCATGTTTTCTTCTGAATGTAGTAATAGCTGTCAGTTTAAGGCCACAAACAATGGTTTAAATGAACCACTTTTTTGTTTTTTATATTACATTAGTAATAGAAAGCATTCATTTCTGTGTTCGCTTTTATTTAAGAGCCTTCCCTGGTTACATATTAATTAATTCAATATTAAAATTTTTTCTAACAATCTTGTCCCTTCTGATTACATCATTGTAACAATTTAATGTTAAGTTGCAAAGCTTCTGGTAAAAAACATATGTACTTTTTATTCATAATTTTATTAATGAATAATCTCAATTTAATATTTTATGGTATTTACAACCATATAACTCAGATAATAAAGCACCCAACATCTGAAAACGTTTTTTTCAAATGATTGAAACAGGAATGCAAGGCAGTGTTTTTACTATCTTTTACTTTTGTACCGCAAAGACTATTTATAAAAGAAAAACAAATTAGAAGTATCTGTTTATGAATACTAAAAGTTGTTTTGAATTCTTTTTTAAGGTTCTTAAAAACATCCTTTGGCTTGGTTATTATTTCTCTTCCTTTTTATTATATTTTAAGTTGTATTCTTGTCTTCCTTATTGTTTTGATACAACTTATTTATTACTGTTCTGAAGACCTAAGATGTTTACTAATGGAGTACATATCTTATAGAGGTTCACAAATGGAACACATATCTTGTAGAACATGCAGAATTTCTTTTCAGGTCTTTGTTTCTTTTTTTTTTTTTTTCCAGGTCTTTATTTCAAGAACTAAAATTTTCAAATTTTATCATATGTGTGCTGTTTTGGGGATAAGAAGAACAAATATCTCTAGTGCATCACATTTGTTATTCTGAACCTGTGTGTTTTGGTGTAGGTTATTTTGTTTTTGCCTGAGGCATTCCAAGAAGTTTTATAAAATTTGGAAATTTACCAATTTTGATAAAGTAAGATCAAGGTCAAGCTACTTCTGTTTACAGTTTGTTTGATTTTTAAATAAACTTCTAAGTTGTCTAAAGTATACAACAATAAAATTCTGAAATCTATTATTTGGTAGATACAGTACATTGAAAACAGACTTATCAATGCTTCTTCATTTTTTAAATATTTAACCTTACTTATGCTGATCTATATTTCAAAATCTGTATTTCTATGCTTTTGAACTTTCAGGATCCCTACAAGTCTTTTGGTCTGCCGTCTATTGGGAGATTGTCTCAGTACCAGGAACCCATATATCTACCTGGTGTAAGTCATTAAACTGTAATGTCAAATGAGGAGTTAAAAATCTTGATTTATGTTGTGCTTTTTTTAATGTTGAAGTACATCAAGACCAGAGGGTGTAAACTGAAGGAAAAGTAAAACTTATAGGGAATCAGTTTTTTCTTTACAGCTATTTTGTACTCTACAGTAGTGTACAGGAAAATCAGAATTCACTTGACAAGGGAAATCAGGGACATCTGATGTTATAAATGATAGTTTACTGTGTTCCCATTTCTTTTGAAAATTTTATTGAAAAAATTCATGGAATCATAAGAATGAAAAATGACTTCTTTTGTGTTTCAATTTAATCTTTTCAAGCAGTCTAAACTGTATAGTCTCTCCTGTATAGTCATACGTCAAGAAATTTAAGCATAAAACCAGATCCAGATTTGAAATGGATTAAGGGAAACAAAGTTTGCCTCATTCTATTAAGTGTCATAGATTTAAATAGTACATATTGTTTACACCTGTGAAAGAAAATGATCACTGTCCACTTTATCCTGTATAAATATTTAATATTTAGTCTCTATTCTTTAGTTTTTATTACCTAAAAACAAGGAATACCCTTTCTTTTAATCAAGGTAATAAGTGTATATATATTTATATATATATATATGACGCTATGTTGGCTAGTGGATGACAAGGCTATACCATCTGTGAATATGATTATTCAATTTGATTACTTGCATGAAGATGGTAAAAGATTACAGGAAAAATTCTAAATTTGAAGATGTTGTTGGATATATGATTTATTTTGCTTTTTAAATTGTTTTTGTCCATGTGCTTTCTAAAGGGACTTGACCCTTTCTAAGCTTGGAGACTCCATGCTGTGTTCAAAGCCTAAAGGCAGAAAAAAAATTGTAAAGATTTAACAGGCATTATGTGACATTAAATAGCAGATGAGAAAACAAGTATTATAGTGACATATCTGAGCATTTTGTTAATCAAACAAAATAGTATTAAATAAGAATTCATAATGATTACTCTAGTTGTTGTAAGTTTTCATCATGTTGTAATAGCTAACAGGATGTCAAACATTTTGCCCTTGCAAGTTTTTGCAATTTGCAATTTCCAAATGTGAGACCTGTTGAAAGTACAAGTGATAATGGACAAACTATACCCCCTACAGTCTTTGTCCCACCAAATCTTTCTTCAATTAATGCTGCAGCAGGAGTTTTATGTAATAACATTTGTGGTTGTGAGCCATCCATAGAAAGAAAAAACAATTAAAATGCCTTAAATGTTCTGCTTACTGCTGTTATTTGCTTGTGTGAATGTTGCATGTCAGCTAAATGGACCAAGGAATAGATAAAGTGATTGGGTGCAGGAGAGTGCACACTAAGCTTTGTCTATCATTATTGCTGGGAGCAATCAAATTGATGTCAGCAGGACAGTAGATGCGTTGACAGCTGTAATTATGTATCTCCATGGTGATCACTTTTGGCCTGTCATGGAGGCCCATGAGTCCCCTCCCTTGCAAGCATTTAATCAGATTGGGCTGTCACTTATCAGGTAGACATGGCTGGCTGGGAGTTGTGCTTAGGGGAAGAGGTGAATTGAGAGTGAAGTGTGGGAGACGTCTGATAGTTTCACAGGATCTACTGTGGTACTGAGAAAAGAAATTTTAATTATGTTGGAGGTTTCTGAGCAGTGGTTGGAGAATCTCACACAAAAGTGCTTGAATGTTATTGTTACTGTTTATTTTTCCTCTTTGCCTTATAAAAATTAGGTAAGTTTAGCTGAGGAGACTTTTTGGCTTTTACCAATTTTTGGTCACAAGTGTACATAGTAAGAGTTAACTTTTGCTTTGTACTTATTCACATGCTTTTTTAAGGCAGGAAATTTATGTGTATGGCAAAGATGAAGACTTTATTTTTGATCTTTGATCACCATATTTTGTAAATGTGTTATCTTCAAACCGCACTTTTGTTCTGCTCAGAAATTTGGTCACAGTTCCATTTGACTTAATTAATATCTTAAAGCTTATAATGCAAATTCATATAGCCTTTGTTTCCATGGAAGAATGGAGACTTGATTTGACATTTTTTAGAAATAAAAACATGATTTTTTATTATTTAGAAGAAGCTGGCATACACAGTAAATTTTGAGTTGGAGTTTTCATGCTTTTTAAATTGCAAATGTTGATTTGCTTATGCAAAGATATTTATTGGTAATATTCAGTACATCTTGTTTTTATCATATATTTTAAAATTAAAATGGTCCTTTTTTCTATCATAATTGTAGTAAATAACAAAGACATTGCTATATCTAGGAGCCTCAGGTAACAAGGATGATACTATCCAGGTAACTAAAATTTTGAATTATGAACTATGGGAGAGTGTAATAAATATTCTTTATGGACTATGTTATTTCATCTATGGGTTCAAAATCAGAGTTCCACACTAGTTTTGTATCAGTTTATTTAGCAAATCATAGAATATGTCTAAAGTCAAAAAGTTGTAGAACTCACGAGTCTTAATTTTAAACACAGCTTTAGTAAAGATGCCATGGTTTTAAAGATTCCATGCTAGTAAAGTTAACTCTTGAACTTTTTGCTGCTAAAATCAAGGAAATGAACATTGAGGATGTCTTTTTTATTGTGCAACCTGATTGCCAGATGACATTTTGAGGCAATTTCAGTGTTAGGAGATTGTGATTTAATTGCTTTCAAGGCTGGTCTAACTTTTTTTCCAGTTTTTGTAAACATTATGAATTTCATAAAACTTCAATTTATGTTCTGAAGCCAAATGCTTGATGGCTTTCATTTTAAAAACTTAGGATTTTATATAGAAATGTGAATACAAATTCAAATATCCATAATTTTGCATGTGTTTACAAATAGAAATAAAAGCATCCTGGATAAATTACATAGTATGGTTTTTAAAGAGAGTAAAGCCGTAGTTAATCTTTTGATGTCACCATATAATAGAGCCATCATCATACTCTCATGTGGATCTTCTAGACAAGAGGTTTCTACGCATGGTCCCTTGATAATTGCCTAAATTAAAATATTAAAGGTCTAACAGCCGCTGTGTTGACCTTTTTCTGCCTTGCTGTAGTCAGATGAGCTGCTGTTTATTAGGAAGCTTTCTTCTGTAAGTGAAGTGTCTGCTCTTTTCTTCCTACCCTTATACAATGTTGGGTATTAAAGTCCTGCTGTTCAGGCAGCTTCGATTAAATTCCTCTATCCTCAAGATCCCTAGGAAATGCCTGACTGTCTTATGTATTTTGATTAACTTTTAAATACTTCAGATTCCAAAATTTAGTAGCAATAATTTTATAAATATTTTGTCCTCAGCAACTGCTTATCAAAAAACTTTATATGGCTAACCTCTATGCCTTACTGCTGGGAGATGAAGACAAGAATCAGTGATATACTAACTGACTTGGTTGGTTAACAGCAATCAGATTCTTCAAAAGAATATTTTGAACTTCTGCTATTTTTTCCCCCTTGAAAATTGCAAAATCAGATCTCCAATTGGGGCTGTGTCCTTACAAAGCAAAGCCATGGATAAAGCTGGGTAAACATTAAAGCCTTAGGAGACTAACAGTAACAGGAAAAAAAAAATTGTTCTACATGTGAGAGGGTGAGGTAAAAAAGGAAAGTGTTACGGACATAAAAGCCACAAGGCCAGTGTATTGAGTGGATGAGCAGAGCTCCCAAGTTCTGTTGCATGTGCTTGACTGGGGTCCTAAATTGGAGCTCTTAGAAGGATACAGTGATGAAAAGGGACATCATTTGTGCCATGCTTCATTTGGAAGACACCATCAAATAGCTACAAACGCATCCCAGGGCAGTGTTATAGAAAAGCATTTTTTGTTGTTTCTTAGTTCTTTCATTTAGAGAAAAAAAAATGTTATGCTGCATATTAACAAATTGAGATAATTTGGCCTGTATTTTTTTTAGATTTTTTCTTGTACTTCCCAGAAGCTGCAATGTTATTTGAGAACGAATTTATGTATCAGTTTCTCTATGAAAATTGTTTTAAAAAAATCTGCACAGTATGAAGTTACTTTCATTTTGTTCCTTCCCTTCCCCATCCCCCTCTCCAGGTTCGGGTTGACAGTGGCGTACAACCAGGAAGTGATATTAGCATCTACTATGATCCAATGATTTCAAAAGTTAGTTTGATTTTTTTTTTAGTTCTTTCATTTTTCTTCTGAAAAGACAGTGCATATGTTTATAATAAAGTCTAAATTTATCTGAATGAGTACTGTGATTAAATAAGTAATTATGCACTGTTAGGAAGGTGAAAGCAGAGCAATTTCTTTTTTCTTTTAAAAGAGAAATTTCAACATTGTGTATGTTGGCAATACTCCTTTCTCCCCTATCAAACCAAATTGCCACCACCATGTATATATATACAAACAGTAACAAACAGCTAACCAATGACACTAACTCAACTCGTTGCAATGAGAGGAATTAAGTTGCTTTTTGGGGCCATTCTTGAAATGTGTTTGAGGGGAAAATATGAATGACAGCTAGATATCAAGGAGGTGGGCAGTTACGTAGAGCATGTTTGGAATACTTTTTATCTTTCTGTTTCAGTTCTTACTAATCACTAATTAAGTAGATTTTATATAAGTATATTTTAAGAGTATAAAATATATTTTTGCCACTTGCAGCATTTTGACTATCCATAATAAATTAACTGTGCTTAAATGTTTAGATTAAAAAAATCTTTGTCTCTAAAATACAGAATGCTGATTGTAATAATTAAATTGTGAATTTTCTTAATAAAATCCTATGTTCTCCGAAATTTTAGATCTGTAGTGGGGGAATGACTAGCTAAAATCTGTTAAGACATTAAGACTAGCTAAAATCTGTTAAGATATTTTCCTCCCAAGTATTTTTTATGTAGTTCTAATTACAGTAAGTAAAAAACTCTCTTTCCTTTTTTCAGTTGTAGTTTTACACTAAATATTGCTAAAATTAACTGTAGGTATTTTGTTAGAGAAATATTTAATTTAAAAATTAAAAATGTCTAAAATATTATGGATTAATTTAAATAGATATTATTACAATTTTAGGTGAACACATTCCTGTTTAGAAGAATGACCTGCAAATTAATTTTCAAACTGGCTTGATATTAAAGAGCTAATAAAATTTACTAAAGTAGTTGGAATTTACAGATTGTCTAAGTTAACCAAAAAAGTCTTTTATAAATAGTTAAACTTTTATTATATTGATAATTTATTGAGACATATAAATAGACACAAAATCATATAAGTAATATCTTTGTTTTTTCTAATGTAAGTACCCTTGCTTCTGTACTGTTATGTGTAAAACTGTGAGTGATTAAGATAGTCTTTTTCTTTCTTTTTATTTTAACTTTCATATTCAAAAGTTTACTTTCTTGTCAGTAATGGGAAAATAAAAATTATGCCTAATTTCTCATCATCCAAGTTGTTCACATACTACCCCAAATGTTCGCAATTTGCTGTGTTTCCTTTTAAATCTTTTCCTGTGCTTCAGTTTTTTTTTCAACATTTTTGTTTATTACAAATAGTTCTTTATTCTGATAATGAAATGTAGGAGAAAACTTGATTCTAATACTTATTTAAAATTTTTTTAATTAAAATGCTTTATATTAAAAAGTAAACCACTATGAAATTTCTAATGATGTGCTGGAAAATCTGTTATTAAATATTTTAATTTTTTACTGGAATGAATCATTTAACACATTTATTTGCTTTTAGCTAATCACGTATGGTTCTGATAGAACGGAAGCCCTGAAGAGAATGGAAGATGCGCTAGATAATTATGTTATTCGAGGTAAAAACAAATAGTTGAAGTTCTGTTATTATATATGTTATCCATTTCTAGAAAATAACTTGAAGATTTACTAATTAGGGAATTCCATGGAACATTTTCTTACTATGTTTTTTTTAATGTACATTTAATGAGATATCCTCACATACTATACAATCTATCCAAAGTATAAAATTAGTTGGTTCACAATATTATCACATAGTTGTGTATTCATCACCACTATTTTTTTTTCTTTGCTTTAATTTTTTCTTTAATGAAGTCACTGTTTTATTTGGGGATAACTGATTTGCAAAGTGCTCAGCAAATGCTGTAGGCTTAGTTGAGCACAGGAAAGAACGTGTAAGAAAAACAATAGATTTTTTTTAAGGAAAAGCAGATAAATTGGACTAAGATTAGAACATTTCTTCATCTATAAGCTTCATAAAATATCTCTATGAACCGAAAGAAAATATATATTAGCCACACTTTAAATGGTTTTCCAAATATTTTCTCCCATTGAGTTGGCTGCCTCTTCATCTTTTTGACAAAGTCTTTTGAGGCACCAAAGCATTTGATTTTGAGGAGTTCACATTTATCTATTTTTTTTCTTTTGTGGCTTGTGCTTTGGGTGTAAAGGTTAGGAAGTTACCTCCTATTACTAGGTCTTAAAGATGTTTCCCTACATTTTTTTCTAGGAGCTTTATGGTACTGGTTCTTATATTTAGGTGCTTGATCCACTTTGAGTTAATTTTTGAATAGGGTGTAAGATAAGGGTCCTCTTTCATTCTTTTGGCTATTGATATCCAGTTCTCCCATGCCCACTTATTGAATAGACTATTTTATCCCAGTTCAATGGATTTGAGGCCTTATTGAAGATCAGTTGACCATTGATTTGGTGGTCTATTTCTGTGCTCTGAATTTCCATTGGTCAATACTTCTATCTTTGTGCCAGTACTATGCTGTTTTGACCACTGTGGCTTTATAATAAGTTTTAAAATCAGGAAATGTCACTTCTCCCACTTCACTCTTTTTCAGGATTCTTTTAGCTATTCGGGATCTCTTTCCCTTCTGGATGAATTTCTTAACTACCTTTTTGAAAGTAGAAATAAAAGCTTGAATTAAGCAGAAATGCTGATTTAGTATAGATATTTCATTTTCTTTAACAATCTTATACTTTATAATACATCTTAAATTATTTAATTAAACTTATAATTTATAATATTTCACAAATGCACATTTTTTATTTTGTAAGTTGTGTAAAATAGAGAGACTTAAAAATAGACACTCATTGCCTAGTGCAGTTCAACAGTGACCTACATTTCACTAACGTGGGAGTAAGGTAAATAGCTGTTTGCTTTTATGAATTAGAGCAAATTATAGAATATTTTCTATAAAATGTAATTTTGTTACATACTGTACATCTATGGTAGTTCTAAGGCATAGCAAAGTTTGATCCTATCGTAGTTTGATATATAGTGGTGATTATATTACCATCAGTCAATTAAGGGAGAGTTATCTATTCCCTTTAGAGAGTAAATGACATTCTGAATTTAATTAGCAACTTTGTTAGTAATGAAAAGATAACTTCACTTTAGTCCAACATAAATTATCGTCAACTTCAGAATAATGGACTTTCATTTTTAATTTAAAGCATAAAATGTAACTTCACTTGGAATTATGAATGAATAGTGGGCCTAAGAACGTTCTATAGGAAAGCCTGGCATTTGAGTTTTACTCTTTCCTCATGTCTTACTAAATATACCGGTGAGGCTGGGAAGCTAGATTCAGGAGCTCATGGAGCAGAACAATAGTAGAATATATCTGCACAGCCCTTCTAAAACATAAGGGGATTTTATGCAAATCCAAAAGGCATCCCTCTGAATGGACACAACTCATTGACTGTAAGGCTTGCAAGTGGACTACTTTCTCTGAATTACAAAAAATCCTTTATTTTCTGCAACATCCAGTCCTGAGATAGGGACCTCAGTTTAGCAAATAGAGTATAGCTTGCATGTCATGCCCTCACTTGCCTCTGGACCTAATGTCTCCGTATTGTGAGCAGTTCATACTTCTATAGAGTAATGGCCCAGTACAATTTACTAAACTCCGTCGTTTATTTCTTTACTCACCTACCTTTCTCTGCTCATTTTCTTCTAATGACCATTAACTCATGCAATCCTGACTTTTGCTTATTTTTTCTCTTTTAGCTTTTCCTCTGTTAGATCAAGAGAAATTTCTTCTCTCCTCCCCTTTTTAGCATTACCATCTTTCTTCCTCATTTGTTAACTAAGAAGTGACAATAATTGTATCTAATCTCAGGTGCTGGTGATTCTCTTCTTTCAACGAAAGGAAAATAATAAGCCTTAAAGTGAACCTAAATGAACTAAAGAAGCCAGTAACATCAATATCCAATGCATATAACACTTGGAAAAATATCTTCACATTCTTTATGAAAGAATCTAGCTCATTCTTATTTCATTTTTAGCTTTAACTGTGCTTGTTGGTTTCATAACTGTTATGTTCTACCATTTTAAGCAATAAATATATATATTCTCTACATATTGTTTAAGAAGGCATGGATGGGTGTATTTTCCTACAAAGCTCGTATTGCCCCCAAATTCCTTCAGTTCATTTTGCAACTGGGTGCTGGTGTTTATGCATGTTTGGGTAAACTATGCATACTTAGACATAAATAAATTACTTGGAAAATTATTTCTAGAGGACTTAAAAATATTTGAAATAGGGTTCCCCCCTTCTTTGTTTTTATTGTGGCTGTGAATTAGATTCTGATTAATGTAGGTTTTATTCTTAATAAGCATGAATGGTAAACTCATAAATTCAATATAGTCAATTGAATATGACTTTTGTCAAATCACATCTCTGTTAAACTTTGTTATAACAGTGGCATGTGGGTGATTTTGTTATAAAATTAGGTTGGTCCCAACTAATAGTTATTCTTTTCTGATGGCTTCTGTGAGAAATATTTTCATATTTTCAAAGAACACTTTAATATTTTATACTTAAACAAACATGTTTTCTACTAATTTAGTTATTTTTATATAAAGGTTCACCAGTTACTGTACTTTTTAATTGACAAATATAAAGTAAATATGCTATTTTTCTCTTAATTTTATATATATCGCATATAGAAGAAAATGTATTTTATTGTTAAGATAGATTTTTCAAGGCTTAGTCTGAAATTTTTGCCTTTGAATCATTGTGATACAGTAGAAAGGAACCAGATAGTTTGCGTTCATATCCTGGCACCGTTTATTATCTGTGGGATTTCTGTCAAGTTATTTGTCTCTCTGAATCTGATTCCATATTTTAAAAGCAGAGTGATCTTATCTGCCTTAGAAATTGGTGAGGATAGAATGAGGTTATGTATTTAAAAGGTCTTGGCACAGTACTAACTCATAGATTTCAGTAACTTTAATTCCCTTCTTTGCCTTCTGTCGTTACAATTATAAAGCCACTTACCATACATCATAAACAATAACAAACAATTGGTGATGCGTGCAATTTATTAAACCATAGGCAAACAAAACTGAGGGCCTATTTGAAGCCATTCCCTTTGCTATGTGAATGTTTTTTTTTTATTAATTAAAGAATAAAAAGAAATTAACAACATTTAGAAATCATTCCATTCTACATATGCAATCAGTAATTCTTAAGATCATCACATAGATGCATGATCATCATTTCTTAGTACATTTGCGTCGATTTAAGAAAAGAACTAGCAAAACAACAGAAAAAGATATAGAATGTTAATATAGAGAAAAATAATAATAATAGTAGTAAAAAAAAAAGGAAAAAGAAAAAAAGACAGACAAAAAAAAAACCTATAGCTCAGATGCAGCTTCATTCAGTGTTTTAACATGATTACTTTACAGTTAGGTATTATTGTGCTGTCCATTTTTGAGTTTTTGTATCTAGTCCTGTTGCAAGCTATGTGAATGTTTGAGGGAGGATATGTATACGCTTTCATTGTGCTTTATTCTGTGGCTTCTCCAGAGCATGTGTCAGAGCTATAAGTAAAGTATTGATTGTGTAATTAATACACAATTAATAGCTAAGTGTTGGTTTATCCCATCAGAATATTAGGTACATGAGGGTAGTGATAATATTTAATCTTGTTTATTACAAATGCTTAGCAATACCTGGCACTGGATAGATACTTAATATTTATTGAATGAATGAATGAGCAAGTAAGTGATACTATCCCTGATTTCAATAAGTTTCTAGTACATTTGATATAAAAAAAAAAGCACATAGATAAGTTTACTATAACTCCTTAGGTGCTAAAATGTGGAATGAAAAAATATAGTGCAGTATTCAGAGACATGGAAAGGGTATCTTTCTTTTTTCACCTCTCCCTTTTGGTCCTTTGAAAGAAACATGAGTAATGCTTTTGTAGTCACAGATGGTTCTGATGGAGTACCTCATTTTGTATTTACTTCAAGTAACTCCCCAGAGTTGTAAAAATTTTTAGAAGACTGGTAACTTATTGTGTAGCTTAAATAAAAGGGATGGACACACTCATGCATCTTTGGAATGTGACTTGTTATAGTGGTTTGGAAAAGTGATCTGGTATTAGATGTTGAAATTAAAATTACATTCCCTTTGGTGTAGCTGCAACTTTTGAGAATCTGTCCTATAGAGATAAAAGATTCCGGGGTGAGATGTTTACAAAGGTATTTGCAACAGCATTGTTTGTAGTAGTCAAAATTTCTGACCAACCACAGTGTCCACAAAATGGATGAAGAATGAGTAAATAACAGTACATCCATACTATGAAAACTTATGCAGCCGTGATCTGAAGGCTTTGTATTGTTAAAGAAGAAAAGAATTTTCATAATAATATGAATAGTACTGTTATATTAGTTAGATTACTTTGCAATCCCAAAATATTTTTAGTTATGCTTGGATAAGCTCAAAGAAATGTGTGAATTTAGATTAAATTTTATTCAAGGGTAATCAAAGAGGGTATTTTTCCTTGATATATTTCCCTAAAACTTTTTCTTTTAGTTATTTTCAACCTAGGCTAATTAGAAGGAATAGTGCAGTGCATACCTATATATGCTTCACCAAGTTTAAATAATTATTATATTTTTCTACATTTGCTTTTTTTCCTTACATCTCTCGCTGTCTCTGTTCATTTACCTTTTATTTCTCCCTTCTCCCTTTACTTTCTCCTTCCCTTCTCCCCCTTTTCTGTGTGTGTGCTTTTTTTTAATGAATTATTTGAAAGAAAGTTGGAGATACTGTAAGGTATTTATACTTCAGAGTGTATCTTTAAAGGTAAGATTGTGTTCTCACAAAACCACAATAATATCACACCAGAGAAAATTAAAAACTATATCATAACATCATCTAATGTTTGTATTCAGGTTTCCCCAGTTGTTCTCAGAATTGTCTTTATTAGCTGTTTTTTTTCCCCTTATGCAAGACCTATTCAAAGTTGACATATTGCCTTTTGTTCTGTCTCTTTGTTTCTTGACTTCATTGGTTCTTCATAGCGTTAGCATTTTTTTAATTGTAAAAACTTAATATACAAACATATATTCTTGACATAAAAACATTTAATGTATGGTATGCAATCAATGGCTCACAATATCATAACATAGTTGTAGTATTCATCACCATGATCATTTTTTGAACATTTGCATCACTGAAGCAAAAGAAAAAAGAAAAAACTCATACATACCTTACCTCTCACTCCTCTCTCTCATTGACCACTAGTGTCTCCATCTACCCAATTTATTTTTCCCTTTGTCCCCACAATATTTATTTATGTATTTTTATCCGTATTTTTTACTCATCTGTCCATACCCTGAATATAAAGAGCATCAGACACAAGGTTCTCACAATTACACAGTCACATTGTAAACCTTGTGTCCCTATTCAGTTGTCTTCAAGATCTAGGCTACTGGAACACAGCCCAGCAGTTTCAGGTACTTCCCTCTAGCCACTCCAACACACTATAAATTAAAAAGGGATATCTATATATAGTGCATAAGAATAACCTCCAGGATAACCTCTTGACTCTGTTTTAAATCTCACAGCCACTGAAACTTTATTTTATCTAATTTCTCTCTCCCCCTTTTGATTAAGAAGGCTTTCTTGATCTCTTGATGCCAGGTCCTGACTTATCCCAGGCTTTCTGTCTGCGTTGCCAGGGAAGTTTACACCCCAGGGAGTCATGCCCCATGTAGAGGGGTAAGCAGTGAGTTCACATGCTGAATTGGCTTAGAGAGGCCACATCTGAGCTAGTTTGCTAGCTGCCAGCATGCAATATACTAGAAACAGAATGGTTTTTAAAAAGGGGAAGTTAATGAGTTGCTAGTTTATGGTTGTAAGGCTGAGAAAATGTCCCAATTAAAACCAGTCTATAGAAATGTCCAATCAAAGGCATCCAGGGAAATATAACTTGGTTCAAGAAGGCCAGTGAAGTTCAGGGTCTCTCTCAAGTGAGAAGGCACATGGCAAACACAGCCAGGGTTTCTCTATCAGCTAGAAGGGCACATGGCAAACACAGCATCATCTACTAGCTTTCTCTCCTGGCTTCCTGTTTTATAAAGCTCCCCAGGAGGCATTTTCCTTCTTTATCTCCAAAGGTCACTGACTGGTGTGCTCTGCTTCTCGTGGCTGTGTCATTCTCTGCTCTCTCAGAATCTCTTGCATTCTCCAAAATGCTTCCTCTTTTATAGGATTCCAGTAAACTAATCAAGACCCACCCAAATGGGTGGAGATACGTCTCCACCTAATCCATTTTAACAACCATTCTTGATGACTCAAGATCACATCCAGGTGTGACTCCCAGAGTGTCTCCAGGGAGATGATCTAATTACAGTTTCAAACATACAGTAGTGAATAGGGATTAGAAGAAATGGCTGGATTGACGGCTCGGCCTGTTGATTTAGTTGTCCTCACTGCTTGCGAGAATATCAGGAATTCTCCAAATGGGGAAGTTGAATTTTCCCCCTTCTCCCCATTTCCTCAAGGGAACTTTGTAAATACCTCATTATTCACTGTTCAAATCACTCTGGAATTTATTGGGGAAATAAATTCTAGCCTGGACAAACCTACAAAATCTCCTGCCCTTTTCAAGGTTCCATGTACTTATGGTGTTCAATTAAACTGTCCATATAAGTTAAATTAGGAAATGCACTGGTTAGAATATAAATTTTGTACCTAATAAACAGTTCTTCCTTTAGTCTCACACAGAAGCTGAAGTTTCAAAATATGAATGACCATCTGTTTTCAGCACCTTGCAATATTAACATTCCTTTGTTCTTCTTACTGCAAAAACATTTTTTAATTTGTGCAATTAGTCACTATCATTGTACACTCTAGGAATTCCTAGATTATACCATCTCAGTCTTTTTTGTCTATCTTCCATCTGGTTTCATATGTGCCCCAGCCCTCCTCCCTCTATCATTCTCACATTCAACTTCATTCAGTGTACTTATATTGTTATGCTACAATCAGATCGTATTATGCTGTCCATTTCTGTATTTTTACAATCAGTCCTGTTGAACAGTCTGTATCCCTTCAGCTCCAATTACCTAATCTCTACCCTATTTATCTCCTAATAACCTCTGTTCTTAACTGAAATTCTCCAAGTTTGCTTATTAATGTTAGTTTATATCAGTGAGACCATTTTGTGTTTGGTTAATCTCACTCAGCATAATGTCCTCAAGGTCCATCCATGTTGTTACATGCTTCATGACTTTATTCTGTCTTACAGCTGTGTTATATTCCATCGTATATATATACCACAGCTTGTTTAGCCACTCATCTGTTGGGCTGTTTCCATCTCTTGGCAATTGTAAAGAGATGCTTCTATAAACACTGGTGTGCCAATGTCCTCAGGTATTGCTGAATCATATGGCAATTCTATACTTAGCTTCCTGAAGTACTGCCGAACTGCCTTTCCACAGCAGTTGTGCCATTTTAAATTCCCACCAACAGTGGATAATTGTGCCTCTTTCTCCACATCCTCCCCAGCACTTGTCATTTTCTGTTTTCTTGATAATGGCCATTCTGGTGGGTGTGAGATGGTATTTTATTGTGGTTTCTTTTTTTTAAATTAATTGTTTATTTATTTATTTTTTCCATGCAAACTTCCTGCTTATTCACTTTTTAAAATTTATTCATTAATTAAAAAATAAGAAACAAAATAAAACAACATACATAATCAGTAATTCACAATATCATCACTTAGTTGCATATTCATCATTTCTTAGAACATTTGCATTAATTCAGAAAGAGAAATAAAAAACAATAGAAAAAGAAAGGAAACAAACACAGGAAAGAAAAAAAATAAAAGATTATACCTACCATACCCCTTACCCCTTGCTTTCATTGATCACTAGCATTTCAAACTAAATTTATTTTAGCATTTGTTCTCCCTATTATTTATTTTTATTCCATATGTTCTACTCCTTTGTTGACAAGGTACATAAAAGGAGCATCAGACACAAGGTTTCACAATCACACAGTCACGTTGTGACAGCTGTATCATTATTCAATCATCCTCAAGAAACATGGCTACTGGAACACAGCTCTACATTTGCAGGCAGTTCCCTCCAGCCTCTCCATTACATCTTGAATGACAGAATGATATCTACTTGATGCATAAAAATAGCCTCCGGGATAACCTCTCGACTCTGTTTGGAATCTCTCAGCCATTGACACTTTGTCTCATTTCCCTCTTCCCCCTTTTGGTCGAGAAGGTTTTCTCATCCCTTGATGCTAAGTCTCAGCTCATTCTAGGGTTTTTCTCAATCAATTGATGCTGAGTCTCCATTCATTCCAAGATCTCTGTCCCATGTTGCCAGGAAGGTCCGCACCCGTGGGAGTCATGTCCCACGTAGAGAGGGGTAGGGTGCTGAGACTGCTCATTGTGTTGGCTGGAGAGAGGGGCTACATCTGAGCAACAAAAGAGGCTCTCTTGGGCATGACTCTTAGGCCTAAATTTTAAGTAGACTTGACCTATCCTTTGCGGGGTTAAGTTTCATATGAACAAACCTCAAGACTGGAGGCTCTGCCTATAGCTTTGGTTGTCCACACTGCTTGTGAGAATATCAAGAATTCAACATGGGGAAGTTGGATTTCTCCCCGCTCTCACCACTCCCTGAAGGGGGCTTTGCAGATACTTTTCCACTCACTGAAGGAATCATTCTGGGATTCATCGGGGCATCACTCTGGACAAACCAGCAAAATCTCATGTCCTACCTGAGATTCCAAGTACTTATGGCATTCAATCAAACTATCTACATAAGTTATATTACGAAATGCGCTAGTCAAAATATAAATTTTGTAACTAATAAACATTTTTTGCTTTAGTCTCGCACATAGGATGAAATTTTAAAATATTAATCACCATCTATTTTCAGTACCCTGCAATAAAGACATTCCTTTGTTCTTCCTAATGCAAAAACATTTTGAAATTGTACCTTGTACATTTCACTATTATTATACACTCTAGGCATTCCTAGATTATACCATCTCAATCTTTAACATCTATCTTTCTTTCTGATTTCATTTATGTCCCCAGCCCTCCTTCCTCTATCATTCTCACATGCAGCTTCATTCAGTGTTTTAACATAATTATATTACAGTTAGGTAGTATTGTGCTGTCCATTTCTGAGTTTTTGTATCCAGTCCTGTTGCACAGTCTGTGTCCCTTCAGCTTCAATTACCCAATATCTAACCCTATTTCTATCTCCTGATGGTCTCTGTTACGAGCAAAATATTCCAAGTTTATTCACTAATGTCAGTTCATATCAATGAGACCATACAGTATTTGTCCTTTAGTTTTTGGCTAGTCTCACTCAGCATAATGTTCTCAAGGTCTATCCATGTTGTTACATGCTTCATAAGTTTATCCTGTCTTAAAACTGCATAATATTCCATTGTATGTATATACCACTGTTTGTTTAGCCACTCGTCTGTTGATGGACATTTTGGCTGTTTCCATCTCCTTACAATTGTAAATAATGCTGCTATAAACATTAGTGTGCAAATGTCCGTTTGTGTCTTTGCCCTTATGTCCTCTGAGTAGATTCCTAGCAATGGTATTGCTGGGTCATATGGTGATTCTATATTCAGCTTTTTGAGGAACTGCCAAACTGCCTTCCACAGTGGTTGCACCATTTGACATTCCCACCAACAGTGAATAAGTGTGCCTCTTTCTCCACATCCTCTCCAGCACTTGTCACTTTCTGTTTTGTTGATAATGGCCATTCTGGTGGATGTGAGATGATATCTCACTGTGGTTTTGATTTGCATTTCTCTAATGGCCAGGGACATTGAACATCTCTTCATGTGCCTTTTGGCCATTTGTATTTCCTCTTCTGAGAGTTATCTGTTCAAGTCTTTTTCCCATTTTGTAATTGGATTGGCTGTCTTTTTGTTGTTGAGTTGAACAATCTCTTTATAAATTCTGGATACTAGACCTTTATCTGATATGTTGTTTCCAAATATTGTTTCCCATTGTGTAGACTGTCTTTTTACTTTCTTGATGAAGTTCTGTGATGCACAAAAGTGTTTAATTTTGAGGAGCTCCCATTTATTTATTTATTTCTTCAGTGCTCTTGCTTTAGGTGTAAGGTCTCTAAAACCGCCTCCAATTATAAGATTTATAAGATATTTCTCTACATTTTCCTCTAACTGTTTTATGGTCTTAGACCTGATGTTTAGATCTTTGATCCATTTTGAGTTAACTTTTGTATAGGGTGTGAGATACGGGTCCTATTTCATTCTTTTGCATATGGATTTCCAGTTCTCTAGGCACCATTTATTGAAGAGACTGTTCTGTCCCAGGTGAATTGGCTTGACTGCCTTATCAAAGATCAAATGTCCGTAGATGAGAGGGTCTATATCTGAACACTCTATTCGATTCCATTGGTCGATATATCTATCTTTATGCCAGTACCATGCTGTTTTGACCACTGTGGCTTCATCATATGCCTTAAAGTCAGGCAGTGTGAGACCTCCAGCTTCGTTTTTTTTTCCTCAAGATATTTTTAGCAATTTCGGGCACCTTGCTCTTCCAGATAAATTTGCTTATTGGTTTTTGGATTTCTGCACAGTAAGTTGTTGGGATTTTGATTGGTATTGCATTGAATCTGTAAATCAAGTTAGGTAGAATTGACATCTTAACTATATTTAGTCTTCCAATCCATGAACACGGTATGCCCTTCCATCTATTTAGGTCTTCTGTGATTTCTTTTAACAGTTTCTTGTAGTTTTCTTTGTATAGATATTTTGTCTCTTTAGTTAAATTTATTCCTAAGTATTTTATTCTCTTAGTTGCAATTGTAAATGGAATTTGTTTCTTGATTCCCCCTCAGACTGTTCATTACCAGTGTATAGAAACACTACAGATTTTTCAGTGTTGATCTTGTAACCTGCCACTTTGCTGTACTCGTTTATTAGCTCTAGTAGTTTTGCTGTGGATTTTTCAGGGTTTTCGATGTATAGTATCATATCATCTGCAAACAGTGAGAATTTTACTTCTTCCTTTCCAATTTTGATGTCTTGTATTTCTTTTTCTTCTCTAATTGCTCTGGCTAGAACTTCCAACACAATTTTGAATAACAGTGGTGATAGTGGACATCCTTGTCTTGTTTCTGATCTTTGGGGGAAAGTTTTCAGTTTTTCCCCATTGAGGACGATATTAGCTGTGGGTTTTTCATATATTTCCTTTATCCTTTTAAGGAAATTCCTATCCTTTGAAGTGTTTTCAATAGGGAAGGATGTTGAATTTTGTCAAATGCCTTCTCTGCATCAATTGAGATGATCATGTGGTTTTTCTGCTTTGATTTGTTGATATGGTGTATTACATTAATTGATTTTCTTATGTTGAACTGTCCTTGCATACCTGGAATGAATCCTACTTGGTCATGATGTATAATTCTTTTAATGTGTTGCTGGATTCGATTTGCTAGAATTTTGTTGAGGATTTTTGCATCTATATTCATTAGAGAGATTGGTCTGTAGTTTTCTTTTTTTGTAATATCTTTGCCTGGTTTTGGTATGAGGGTGATGTTGGCTTCATAGAATGAATTAGGTAGCTTTCCCTCCACTTCAGTTTTTTTGAAGAGTTTAAGCAGGGTTGGTACTAATTCTTTCTGGAATGTTTGATAGAATTCACATGTGAAGCCGTCTGGTCCTGGACTTTTCTTTTTGGGAAACTTTTGAATGACTGATTCTATTTCTTTACTTGTGATTGGTTTGTTGAGGTCATCTATTTCACTTGAGTCAAAGTTGGTTGCTCATGCCTTTCTAGGAAGTTGTCCATTTCATCTACATTGTTTTATTTATTGGCATAAAGTTGTTCATAGTATCGTGTTATTGCCTCCTTTATTTCTGTGGGGTCAGTGGTTATGTCTCCTCTTCCATTTCTGATCTTATTTATTTGCGTCCTCTCTCTTCTTTTTGTCAATCTTGCTAAGAACCCATCAATCTTGTTGATTTTCTCATAGAAGCAACTTCTAGTTTTATTGATTTTCTCAATGTTTTCATCTTCTCAATTTCATTTATTTCTGCTCTAATCTTTGTTATTTCTTTCCTTTTGCTTGCTTTGGGGTTAGTTTGCTGTTCTTTCTCCAGTTCTTCCAAGTGGACAGTTAATTCCTGTACTTTTGCCTTTTCTTCTTTTTTGATATAGGCATTTAGGGCAATAAATTTCCCTCTTAGCACTGCCTTTGCTGCATCCCATAGGTTTTGATATGTTGTGTTTTCATTTTCATTTTCCTCGAGATATTTACTGATTTCTCTTGTAATTTCTTCCTTGACCCACTGGTTGTTTAAGAGTGTGTTGTTGAGCCTGCACATATTTTTGAATTTTCTGGTGCTTTGCCTATTATTGATTTCCAACTTCATTCCTTTATGATCTGAGAAAGTGTTGTGTATGATTTCAATCTTTTTAAATTTGTTGAGATTTGCTTTGTGATCCAACATGTGGTCTATCTTTGAGAATGATCCAGGAGCACTTGAGAAAAATGTGTATCCTGCTGTTGTGGGTATTAATGTCCTATAAATGTCTGTTAAGTCTAGCTCATTTATTGTAATGTTCAAATTCTCTATTTCTTTATTGATCCTCTGTCTAGATGTTCTGTCCATTGATGAGAGTGGGGAATTGACGTCTTCAGCTATTATGGTAGATGTGTCTATTTCCCTTTTCAGTGTTTGCAGTGTTTGCCTCATGTATTTTGGGCCATTCTGGTTCGGTTCATAAATATTTATGATTGTTATGTCTTCAGTTGAATTGTTCCTTTTATTAGTACATAGTATCCTTCTTTGTCTCTTTTAACTGTTTTACATTTGAAGTCTAATTGTCGGATGTTAATATAGCTACTCCTGCTCTTTTCTGGTTGTTATTTGCATGAAATATCTTTTCCCAACCTTTCGCTTTCATCCTGTGTTTATCTTTGGGTCTAAGATGCGTTTCCTGTAGACAGCATATAGAAGGATCCTGTTTTTTAATCCATTCTGCCAGTCTATGTTTTTTGATTGGGGAGTTCAATGTCTTAACATTTAGTTTTATTACTGTTTAGGTAGTACTTTCCTCTACCATTTTGCCTTTTGTATTTTATATGTCATATCTAATTTTCCTTCTTTATACCCTTTTCTCCACACCTCTCTCTTCTGTCTTTTTCTGTTTGTCTCTAGTGCTCCCTTTAGTGTTTCTTGCAGAGCTGGTCTCTTGTTCACAAATTCTCTCAGTGACTTTTTGTCTGAAAATGTTTTAATTTCTCCCTCATTTTTGAAGGACAGTTTTGCTGGGTATAAAATTCTTGGTTGGCAGTTTTTCTCTTTTAGTAGTTTAAATCTATCATCCCACTGTCTTCTCGCCTCCATGGTTTCTGCTGAGAAATCTACACATAGTCTTATTGGGTTTCCCTTGTATGTGATGGATTGCTTTTCTCTTGCTGCTTTCAAGATCCTCTCTTTCTCTTTGACCTCTGACATTTTGACTAGTAAGTGTCTTGGAGAATGTCTATTTGGATCTATTCTCTTTGGGGTGCGCTGCACTTCTTGGATCTGTAATTTTAGGTCTTTCATAAGAGTTGGGAAATTTTCAGTGATAATTTCTTCCATTAGTTTTTCTCCTCCTTTTCCCTTCTCTTCTTCCGGGACCCCCACAACATGTATATTTGTGCGCTTCATATTATCATTCAGTTCCCTGAGTCCCTGCTCATATTTTTCCATTTTTTTCCCTATAGTTTTTGTATCTTGTCGGATTTCAGATGTTCCATCCTCCAGTTCAGTAATCCTGACCTCTGTCTGTTGAAATCTACCATTGTAGGTTTCCATTGTTTTTTTCATCTCTTCTACTGTACCTTTCATCCCCGTAAGTTCCGTGATTTGTTTTTTCAGACTTTCCATTTCTTCTTTTTGTTCATTCCTTGCTTTCTACATATCCTCCCTCAATTCATTGATTTGGTTTTTGATGAGGTTTTCCATGTGTGTTTGTACATTCTGAATTAGTTGTTTCAGCTCTTGTATCTCATTTGAACTATTGGTTTGTTCCTTTTTCTGGGCCATATCTTCAATTTTCCTGTTGTGATTTCTTATTTTTTGCTGGGTCTAGACATTTAATTACCTTAATTAGTTTATTCTGGAGATTGCTTCCACTTTCTTACCTAGGGTTTTTTTGCTAGATGAATTTGTTGTCTATCTGTTCTTTGACCTTCAGTTCAGTTTTTTCCGGACTTCTAGCTTAGGTTTTGTTTAACGGAGGATAATTTTTCCGTTCTTGTTTTCTTGTTTCTTGCCCTGCATGTATGGTGCCTTTTCCCTCCCCACCCTTAGGCGGGTCTACGTAGGTATTATAGACTCCAGCCGGTTTTCCCGGACTAAACTGGCCTCCTATCAGGGGGACGGAGTCACCTGCATCAGTTTTCCCTGAGGGTGAGACCCAGCAGGTTAAAAGACTTTCCTGTGAAGTCTCTGGGCTCTATTTTTCTTATCCTGCCCAGTAGGTGGCGCGTCTGCCTGCGGGTCGCAGCAGCAAAAGATGTTGCGACACATTTAACTTTGGAAGACTCTCCCTGCTGGGGGTGTGGTGGGGATGGAGGAGAGGTTGTAGGCTCGTTTTAATGGCTTCAAATTGCCAAGCCCTGGGGTCTGAATTCCTTGAGATAGGGATTCCACCTAAGTTGGGCTTCACCCCTCCCCTGAGGAAGGCACAGGTGGGAAACAGCCTGAAAGCAGCCCGGTTCTGCCTATGCCTGGGGCAGTTGCAGCCCAAGAAGTCCCGCTGCTGAATCCAGAGGCTGCCAAGTCTCCATAGAAACACAGCCACTAAAACCTCCGTTTCTTCCCCTTGCCTCTTTTTCCGTGAGCCCAATGAGCGACCTCCACCTTGACCAGGTTTAGAGTCTCTTTCCTTTCCCTCTGGGGAGCCGCCTGTGGAGGAGGGACGCCAGGGGCCAGGCTCCGCGGCTTGAGGAATTCACAGTTTTTGGGAGGCTTGCAGCTGGTCCAGCTGGTCCAGACTGGGGTACGCTGTGTGTCTGGTTACTGACGTGGCTCCAGGAGCTGTTCTGTAGTGTTTCTGGTTATTTAGTAGTTGTTCTGGAGGATGAACTAAAACGCGCACATTGCTAAGCTGCCATCTTGAGCTCTCCTCTATTTCCTCATTGTGGTTTTGAATTGCATTTCTCCAATAGCCAGGGAAATTGAGCATCATTTCATTTGCCTTTTAGCTGTTTGTATTTTCTCTTCTGAGATGTGTCTGTTCTTGTTTTTTGCCGATTTTTAAATTGGGTTTTTTGTCTTTTCATTGTTGAGTTGAACAATCTCTTTAAATATTCTGGATACTAAACCCTTATTGGATATGTCATTTCTAAATATTGTCTCCCATTGTGTAGGTTGCCATTTTGCTTTCTTGACAAAATTCGTTGATGGACAAAAGTGATTAATTTTTAGGACTTCCCATTTATTTATGTATTTATTCAGTGTTCATGCTTTGGTTGTAAACTCTAGGAAACTCCCTCCTATTACAAGTTTTATAAGATATTTCCCTACATTTTCTTCTAAAAATTTTATGGTCTTAGCTCTAATGTATAGATCTTTAATCCATTTTCAGTTAACTTTTGTATAGGGTGTGAGATATGGATCCTTTTTCATTCTTTTGTATGTGGATATCCAGTTTTCCAAACACCATTTATTGAAAAAACTGTTCTGTCGCAGGTGAGTTGGCTTGACTGCCTTATCAAATATCAATTGTCTGTAGATGAGAGCGTCTATATCTGAACTCTAGTCAATTCCATTGGTCAGTATATCTATCTTTATGCCAATACCATGCTGTTTTGATCACTGTAGCTTCATAATATGCATTAAAGTCAGATAGTGGGAGACCTCCGACTTCATTTTTCTTTCTTAAGTTATTTTTAGCTTTTTTTATTTTAGTTTTTCTATTTCTGCAAAGCTCATTATTTATTTTAGAGAGTTTGTGACAATGACTTATAAAATATCCTACATTCAAGAACAAAAGGTTCATTATCAGTCCAGTGAAGACACTTGAAGATGTGACTGACCAGGATAGGGGTTACAATTTGAAGGACATTATGTTTTAATTGATGATTTTTAAGATGATATAATTAATTGATGATTAGAATATTTCATGTATGATGTTGAAACTAGATGGCTAAAGTAAAGTAATAGATTGAGAGTAGCTCCAAAGAACTGAGAGATGAAGATGTTGTATAGATCATTCACATATTCTTCATATCACCAAGAATGATGACATGAGTTAAGATTGGAACAAAGATTGTGAGCCAGGTAACATGAATCCTTTAATGCATATTAGATTGTGGCAAGCCTGTTGATAGATAACAAGGAATTGGAGAAGATTTTGTAGCCAGGTAAAACTTGGAAGAAAGGAGCAGAAGTTTCTTCAAGGATTAAAAGAGATAATATTCTGGAAGTGGCAATGAATTAAAAGGAAGTATGTGAGGATTGCTGAATAAGTGGGATCCTTAAGGACATTGAGGTTTTTAGTTAAGAGAAAGTGGATGATTTGTTCCAAGATCAGTGGACCTGACTGATTCTGAGAGCAGCAATCTCAGAATTAATAAGGAATGGCTTGGAAAACAGGAACAAAATATTTAGGGGTGGTGGAGGTAACTGGGTCAGCCGAGGTTTAAATCATAAGGTGTTGAACAGAGAAGCTTATTCTGGTGATGGATGCAGAATCCCTGAAGTATCTTGTAGAACGGTGTGTGGCCTAGAAAAGTAGTCTCAAAGTCATTCTGCAAGAGTTACTTCTATATCCTTTGTCTAAATAACTATTGATTCTATTTTCTTTGTTTTGACTCTGCTATCCCATGCCATTACCATCTATATCATGAACCAGTACAGTAGTTTCTGAGCTGACTTATTGGCAAATACTCTTTACCTACACCAATCTATTCTTCAGTGTACGCAGAATAATCTTTGTAAAGTAAAAACTTAATCATTATTTCTCTACTGAAAATCCTTTAGTGGCTTCTTACTGCCTTCAAATGGCCTAGAAAGCTCAGCATAGACTTAGTAGCTTCATTTACACCAATCGCTCTCTCATACTCTCTTCTTTCCTACTTCATTGTTGTTTTTAAAGTCCTGGAACATACTGTCATCTCCCCACCAGAGGACCTTCCTAGTTAGGCTATAGTCCAGGCAGTTAAAAAAGAGAAAAAAGAAAGAATAAAAAATATATTGACTTAAAAATGATAGAGTTCAATTTTGCATTTAACAGTCCAGAAAGGACGTTGTGAAGGGGTGGTAGGTAACTTGCATTCATAACAGATTTTTTCAATTTAGTGTCCAAAGTGGTTGCATTTATGCCCATTGTCAAGAATTAGCAGGAAGGTGGTAGTGAACTTCACATATATATTTTTTCAGGGCTTAACCTAAAAAGCGCACCCCTTATTTCTGTTCCCATCCTGTTGGTATTTACTTAGTTACATGGTCACACCTAGTTGTAAAGGAAAATGGGAAATACTGCTATCTGGATGACCATATCCTAAGCTGAAAAGTTGTCTATCTCTTATTAAAGGAAGAAGAGAACGATAAATATCAGTGTAGAACTAGGGGAAGTAAGAAAATATACTATATGTATTGCTCATTTCTGGACACAAACACTCCACAGAAAAGAGTAGAAATAGTAAAATTACCTAACTATACACAGTGGATGAGGGGTGGTAGAAAGGATTGGGAGATGGGAAACAAGGTAGAAGGGATGAGGGGAAGAAACATTTTTGATTATACAGTTTTACATAGTTATGACTTTCAGATTCATGTTAATAGTTATAAATACATAATCCACCAAGGTTCTGGGGGAAAAATAAATAATGGGATAAAAACAAACACATGAACAGGACTGTATTTCAAATAAATGATATAGCCATGCTGGAAGTGAGAAAAAGTGCTTACCCAAATAATTTTTGCCACAATACTTGAGTGTACTTCCTCAGAGTAAGGAGAAAATGGCTATAAACAGATACTGAACTCAAGTTACTTGATTTTGTTTTTCAGTTTATGTGTTAGCAATCTTACACTGTATATATTCTAGGATTGAGGAAATAAATATGTTGTAGATAATAAGAGCCAAATTTCTTAATGTCAGAGAAGGGATGTGGTAGTTAGATTCAGTTGTCAACTTGGCCAGGTGAAGGCACCTAGTTCTGTTGTTGAGGACATGAACCAATGGTACGTGAACCTCATCTGTTGCTAATTATATCTGCAGTTGGCTAGGAGGTGTGCCTGCTGCAGTGAATGACATTTGACTTAATTCGCTGGTGCTTAAATGAGAGAGCACAACGTAGCACAGCCTAAGCAGCTTAGCATACCTCATCAGTACTCGCAGCTCACTCCGGGACTTTGGAGTTGCAGAAAGAAGTCACCGCAGGGTAAGTTGTTGGAACCCAGGGGCCTGGAGAGAAGGCCAATAGAGACCATCCTGTGCCTTCCCATGTAAGAAAGAACTTCAGTGGAAAGTTAGCTGCCTTTCCTCTGAAGAACTAACAAAATAAATCCTCTTTTATTAAAAACCAATCTGTTTCTGGGGTGTTACATTCCGGCAGCTAGCAAACTAGAACAAGGGATATATGAAAATGTTTAAGAATGGAATGCGCCCTGTGATGTTGGACTGGAATTCGAGGTTTTGGTGTGAACTCATGTCTTTTTTTTGACATAGATGGATAGATATACAAACATCTGTTTGTGTGTGTGTGTGTGTGTGTGTGTGTGTGTGTGTGTGTGTGTGTGTGACAGAGAGAGAGAGAGAGAGAGAGAGAGAGAATATAGGCATACACATATTTTCAAACCCAGCGTTTCTCAATTCTAGCTCTGTTGGCATTTGGGGGGCAGATAATTCTTGCTGTTTGGTATTGCCCTATGCATTGTTGGATATTGTGCTGGTTTGAAGCTATTATGTATCCCAGAAACACTATATCCTTTAATCCTCATTCATTATTGCTGGGTGGGATCTTTTTTATTGTTTCCATGGAGATGTGACCCACCCAATTGTGGGTGGTAACTTTTGATTAGATGGTTTCCATGAAGATGTGTCTCCACCCATTCAAAAGTGGAGTTGCTTACTGGGGCTGTTTATGAGGGAACCATTTTGGAAGAAGCTTTGGAACCAATAGAGCCCACTTAAGCCAAAGATGCATAAATGAAATACCCACCAGAAAGCCACTGAAGAAGCCTGGAGAGAAAGCTAGCAGATATTGCCATGTACCTTTCCAGCTGAGAGAAACCCTGAATGTCATCAGCCTTCTTGAGCCAAAGTATCTTTCCCTGGATGCCTTTGTTTGGACATTTTCATAGCCTTAGAACTGCAAACTTGTTGCTTTTAATAAATACCCCCCCACACACACTTTTAAAAGCCATTCCATTTCTGGTATATTGCTTTCCAGCAGTTTTTGCAAACTAAATATATATCAGCATCCTTCTCTTCTACTCATTAGATGCCAGTACATCTCCTGTTTTGTGATAACTCTGTGGACATTTCCATTTGTCCCCTAGGGATAAATTTCCCCTAGTTGAAAACCAACTCCTGGTTTAGAAGTCCTAGAAGCATTGACAGCCCATAACAATGAGAGCACATCAAGCACCTAGATCTCATTCTCTAAGTACCATTCTTCAGGAAGGGGAACCAGTGCTCTTTGTATAAATGTCTGATTCTAGGAGAAATTACAACCTCTGCCTAGAACATCTTGTGTAAGAAAGTAAGCAAGTGCTCAGAAAGGAAAAGTCACAGGAGCCAACTTGAAGGGATGCCCCCTGGCAAAGTCTAGGAAAACTTCAGCAACAAAACCAGTAATTCTAGTAATGTATTATAAGCCATTGCAATAAAGGGTCCGTGAGTCCATATTATTATTAATAAGTGTAAAAAAAATCTTACAGTAGATTTTTAACTAAATGTATAAGTTTGAAATTGGAAAAAATCACCATTTGACAATCACCAAATTAATTACTTAGGAAAGAATCATTAATGGATGCTAAAACTGATGGGCAAAAATATGATGGAAAACAGTATTTGTCAAGTTTCAAGGTGTCTCCCCCAAGATACTTACTAATTATAAAGAGAACATTGTTAACTTTACAAGGGAGAAACCTAGTAGATACCAATTAGTCAGATGATCAAAGTTAGCATCACTGGTAATAGAACAAATCAACATCGTGGATCGTGGACCTCTTGATACATTGTGTTGAAGAGAGCACAATCGTTTTTGTGATATTCTTTCCAAAAATGTATAACCTGAATATAATCATGAGGAAACATCAGCTAACTGAAATTGAAGGATATTCTGCCTCACCGCCCCTAGAAAAAGTGATTTGAATTTTTCAAAAATGGCAAGGTCAACAAACATAAAGTCCACCAACTTGAAGACACGACAACTAAATGTGACATATGACCCTGGATTTTCTTTTTCTTTCTGTTTTTCTTTTGTAGTAAAGGTGATAGTACGATAATTTGTGAAATTTGAATAAGGCTGTAGATTAGATAATAATACTGTTATCGATGTGAATTTCCAGATCTTGATTATTGTACCATGGTATTGAAGTAAAGTAGCATTTATTGTGCAACTTACAAATGTTTAAGAAAAAATCATCTGTGTGTGTATATAAGGAAAGGGAGAGAAAATAAATAAGACGAATGTGGCAAAGTATTGATATTCGGGGACTTTGGGGAATGGCTATACAATAATTTTTTGTACTATGTTTGCAAATTTTCTTTAAGTCAGCAATTATTCTGAAATGAAAAGCTTTAACTGTAGATAAGGAGAAGCTGGAAAAACAAAAAGTAGAAACAAAATTGAGAACACTAGCCCTGATTTTTAAGAAATGAAAACAGAGGTGTAGTTGTTGATTTTGGTCTCATATCATTCATCTTAATCCAAAGGTAGAGGGTTAAAAAAATTATTTAAGGGACCAAAAAATGACAGTTTACTGTCTTGTATAGTAACTGCTTAATTTCTCAAAATGAATTTTTTTTTTCCTGAACTGATGGTAAACTTGCTGTAAAATAAGAAACTTCAGAGCAAAATGTAGTTTGGTTAGTTTCTAAGTCCCCATGAAATAAGTAGTGCCTGTTGGCCTCTTTTTGATCTTGGCAATTTGTGCTGCTAATGTCTGGCTAGTGTTTTGGAACCAGCAGGTAGTCAGGAGAAAACTCCTCCTAGGGGTCCTCTTCTCTGTTGTCTGGATGAGATTTCACATACAGATGGGACCTTGTGAACTTTGGCAGAGGCCATCCTAAATTCCCAATCTAAAACTTTTAGGCATAGTTTCTATGATTTTGTGATTTAAGAATATCATTGAAGGTATAAAATTATTCTCAAAGGTTACCTCTGTTGTACACTTATTGTTTAAACTAAGGATCTTTTAAAACAGGATATTCATTCCTGACACATAGGGAAAAAGTAAACTAAATACAAATGGTAATTTTCAAATATATTAATTATCTTTTAATCCAATGATTTTCCCCATTTATCTGATCTTTTGAGCTTTTATGAATAAAATAATTTTCTGATTATTCCCTTGATTTACCTTTAGAATTAAGTGATCTACAGTAGATTTTGGAGCTGTTTGAGGTATGTAGAGTTTGGTTTTCTGTAATTAGCCATTATTTCACTATAAAACAATTATTTGGTTTTGCATAGTAATGCCTATTTTATTCAGAGAACATTAAATAGAAAATACTTAAAAATACACAATCCTATTTATTTAACTTATTCCTAAGATATCACTTAGATAAAAATCCCTATTTACTGCTCAAGATTTTTAAATCTGTATTTCATTCATGTATTTGAATGGCTCTGTTCTTTGATATCCAAAATATAGATTAGTATTTGCCTATAATTCCTTCAAGTTGCATGTTCTAATCACCTCTTTTTCAACCTTGAATATGGAATAAAATATGACTCATATCATTTATCTTAAAAAAAACTAAATAAATTTTAATTTTTTGGGTGTCATTAGCCTTCAACAAATCACTGGTTACCAGAGAGTGATCTTATTTTCATTCAAATTGTCATTTTACTCTTTTGAAAAGCTATTTGTATTTTACTGAGGACCAGCTGATTCCAACTGCTTTGACATTGGCCACACTAGGCAGGTAGAAAATTTATACCAGCATTAGACTAATGAGAAAGCCAGTAAATTTTTTTTGGCTTAAACCATGGGAATTTTTTGACTACTGTTTTGAGGCTATGAGATGTCCAAAATCCAGGCATCAGCAAGGCAGTGCTTTCATCCCAAGGACAGTGGCTTTCTAGGATTGGCTGCCAGCAATCATTGGTCCTGGCATTCGTGTCACAGGGCAGTGCACATGGCAGCCTCTCCTACCTTCATTCTCCATCTGACTTTCTGTCTGCCTAAAATGGTTCCCAGAAATCCAGATTAAAGCCCCACTTGAATGAGCAAGTCCATAACTTAATTAGAGTCAACATCTCGAAGAGATCATATTTGCAGTGGGCCCATTCCCACTAGAATGCAGACCAAGAACATGTGCAAACTGGGATACAAAATTCAATCTTCCATAGTTTCTATCCCCTCAAGTGTCCCTCATATTGCCTAGGAGTTGTTGTATCAAAATTTGCCAAATATAATGGTATAAATATGATAAAATTTTATTTACTTGTCAGGTAGCAATCTGTCTGATCCTTATTGATAGGACAATTCTGTATCATGCGTCCTTCAGGGATATGTATATATTTCGTCTTGTTCTACTTTATCTGCATGGTCAAAGCTGAGTTCCTGCTACATCAGGAAACCCACAGGAAGAGGGAAAAAGAGGAAATTCAAACAAGCTTTTTTCTTTCCTTTTTTTTTCTTTCAACTTTTGAAATTGAGATATATTAAAATTTACAAGACAGTTACAAAAATAAGACAAACCTTATACAGAGAACTCCAGGATACCCCCATTCTCACAGATTCCGAAGATCCATGAATTTTAACTTTTTGTCACATTTACCATATCTTTTCATCTTCCATCCATCCATTTTCTGAGCACTTAGATCTAGGTTTTATGCGTCATGCTTCTTAAACATTTAATACTGCCATGTCCATTTCCTAAGAACAAGGATATTCACTTGCATATCCACCTTAAGTGAAGTTCAAACAATTTTCTTTTAAGTAGGTAACTCAAGAATTGGATATATCACTTTAATTTACATTACATTGTCTAGAAATTTAGTTTGTCATGTCTAGCTATAAGATAGATGGGAAAATGGAATTTTTGTTGGGATTGTCTTGTGTCCTGTTGAAACTCTATTATTGTGAAAAAAAAAATGAAGATCATGAATTAGGGGAAACTAGCAGACTGTCAAAATATACTTCTGTATTGTTTGAATTTTTCACATGTATTTAACGTTAGGTAAATTAGTCTTAATGATTTAAACTTTAGGTAAATGAGTTAAACCATAGGTAAAGTTGTTTCTCTGAATCACAATTTTCTTATTTTTAAAGTCCTATTTTCTCCATAGTTCTCTTATACTATATGACTGTTTACTGAGAGTTCCTCAAAAGCAGGTACCATGTTGTATGCTCTTATTTTCTTTCCATGATATCTAATTGTTGAGTGAGTAGTAGATGTAGAATAAATACTGATAAATATAGAGTTATTTGCTCAGAATATCAACATTATTCATAGCTTATAGCAGATGTTTGAGAACTTTTTCTATTATGGTCCAGATAGTAAATAACATAGTCTTTGTGGACCATATGGTCTCTGTCAGAACTACCAAAATCTTCTGTTGTGGTATGAAAACAGCTATAGATGATATATAAACAAAGGAACCATGTTTGAATTCCAGTAAGACTTTAGCGGGTTGGATTTGACCCGCAAACCATAGTTTACTGACCTCTGCCTTATAGGAAGGATATACCCTCTAGTTAGAAATAGGTGTAAAATTAGATTTGTGGCACTCTATTTTTACAGATCATGAAACTGGAAGTTAATTAAATTGGTCAGTTGTAAGGTGTAGGATGCGGAACAACTTCTCTCTGATGTTTGGTAACTATACGGTTATAGGCACTATTTTTTTTCTCCATATAAAATGGTAATGGTGAACAAATAGTAACCTTCTTGAATATCTGGCATTGCAGTGAACATTATCTCATTTGAACTTCATGATAATCATACAAAATAGGTTCTGTTAATATCACCAGTTTGCAAATGAGTGACTAAAACTTCAAGAGATTAACTAGTTTACCCAAGGAAAGGGGCAGACTTGATGTTTGAACTTCAGTATCTGGTTGTAGAATCCGTGCTTTGCTTACTTTATGTGTATTCTTTAAAAGTGAGCATTCTTTGTGACTTGAATAATAAAAATAAGGGACCAAGCTTTGTAGGTTTGCTATGCAGCATACTGGTGCAGATTAGAATCATAAAAAAGTGGGCTGAAGAAACTGGAAGGAATTAACAAACTTTTCTTCAGCTCTGTTGTGTTTCATTCGCTCTGCTCTTCTTGTGGAAGGCTGGGCTAATGCTTCTTTTCCCTCTTCATATCACCTTTTGCTCATATTAAACATCTTTGTAATTTAGAAGATCAAGATCAAATACTCCCTTCGTCATAAAGCTTTTCTATATCCTAGAACTCTCCCAATACCTTTTGTATTCCTCTTGTGGTAGTTAGGCATTTTAACTTTTCTTGAAATAGTCATTATATACTAGGCTCAAATTCTTCTATATCACTTGTTTTTTTCCCCCCAAACTATTGTCTGGGGTATGTTTAACATAGAATAAACTCAAATTTAAAGTATATGATTTGATGAATTTTGACACGTGTATATAGCTGTGCAATCATTACCACAATCAAGATACTGATAATTTATATTGTTTCCAAAAGTTTCTTCATGCTGTTGTGCAATCCCTCTCCCTCCAGACCTGATCCTATATAACTATATGATCTGCTTTCTGTCACTATAGGTTGGTTGTGTTTCCTAAAATTTTATATTAATAGACTCATATGGTGTTCATTAGTTTTCATCTTGCTTCTTTAACTCAGCATAATTATTTTGAGATTCATTGTTGTTGTGTGTATTAGTGGCTCATTTCTTCTTATTGCTGAGTAGAATATGGATAAGCCATATTTTGTTTATCCATTTGCCTGTTGATGCATGTTAAAATTGTTTCTGGTTTTTGACTATTGCAGATAAATCCAATGTGAACATATGTGTACCAGTCTTTGTACAGGCGTATGTTTTTATTTAACTCGGGTAAACACATGAAAGTGAAATAGGGCAAGCCACGATGGCTCAGTGGCAGAGTTCTCACTTGCCATACTGGAGACCTGGGTTCAATTCCCACTGCTTGCCCATTAAAAAAAACAAAAACAAAAACAAAAATAAATGTGAAATAGCAGGTTTATTTGGTGAGCATGATATTCAACTTTCTAAGAAACTGCCAGACTGTTCAAAAGTGGCTGTGCCATTTTATATTTCCACCACAATGTCTGATAGTTCCAGTCATTCCATATTCTCACTAACACTTAATAGTTTCAGTCTCTTTACTTTTAGCCATTTAAATTGATTAGTAGAGGTATCACATTTTATTTTTCTCTGATGATAATGATGTTGAACATCCTCATGTGCTTGCTAATTATTTGTATATGTTCTTTATGAAAAGTCTGATTGAATCTTTTTGACTATTTTTTGTTGGCTTATTTCCTTATTGCATTGTTAGCATTCTTTAGTCCAGTTACAAGTTCTTTGTCTGTTACATGTGTTATGAATGTGTTTTGTGTGTGTGTGCTTCTTTTTCAAAACATATTTTTTATTGAGAAATCTTCACACACATACAGTCTATACAGGGTATACAATTAGTGGCTTGTAGTATCATCACGTAGTTGTGTTTTCATCTCCATGTTCATTTTAGAACATTTGCATCACTCCAGAATAAGAAAGAAAAAAGAACAAGCTCATACATCCCAAACCCCTTATCCGCTCCCCCATTGACCACCAGTATTTCAATCTACCCAATTTTTTACCCTTTACTGCCCCCCCCATTATTTATTTAATTTTTATACTTATTTTTTTTACTCATCTGTCCACACCCTGGATAAAAGGAGCATCTGATACAAGGTTTTCACAATCACACAGTTACATTGTAAAAGCTATAGCATTACAGAATTGTCTTCAAGAATCAAGGCTATTGGAACACAGCTCAACAGTTTCAGGTATTTCCCTCTAGCCACTCCAATTTGCCATAAACTTAAAAGTGATATATATGTAAGAATAACCTCCAAAATAAACTATCAACTCTATTTGAAATCTTTTAGCCACTGAAACTTTATTTTGACTCATTTCTCTCTTCCCCCTTTTGGTCAAGAAGGCTTTCTCAATTCCATGATACTGGGTCCCAGCTTGTCCTGGGAGTTCTGTCACGTGATATTGCCAGGGACATTTATACCCTTGGGAGTCATATCCCACGTAGTGGGAATAGCAGTGAGTTCACCTGCAGAGTAGGCTTAGAGAGAGAGACCACATCTGAGCAACAAAAGAGGTTTTCTGGGGGTGACTCTTAGACATAATTATAAGTAGGCTTAGCTTCTCTTGTGAATATGTTTTGAATATTTCATTTCAGTTTCTTACCTGTTTCTTTTGAGAGTAGACATTTTAAATTTTGATGAAGTGTAATGTGTTGGTTTCATTTTTTTGTGTTTCATGGTGTTTGTGTAATATCGAAAACTCTCTTACCTACCCCAAGGTCTCAGAGAGCTTGCTTCTATATTTTCTTCTAGAATTTTTAAAGTTTTAGGTTTTACATTTAGGTTTGAGATCCATTTTGAGTTAATTTTGTGTATGATGTGAAGTTGGGATTGAGAGTCATTTTCTTTTTTCATCCCATATGGATAGCTAGTTGTTCTGTACCATTTATTGCCAAAACATTTTTTTCCCCAAATTTAAATTGTCTTGGCAGTCACAAGGCTTTTTTCTTTTAAGTTTGTATGTAGTGTTTTATTGTTACAACAGGTCCAAGTACTTTTTATTGTTAACTTGACATCAAGGAGATAGGCAAACTTCTATGGTACTATGTAGGCCATAGGACGCTGATAGGATAAAGTACACAGATATAAGAATTAGATTTATTAACCAACTCACTGTTTTCTAATTCAATCTATCATTTTATTTTAGGTGTTACACATAATATTGCCTTACTTCGAGAAGTGATAATCCATTCACGCTTTGTAAAAGGAGACATCAGCACTAATTTTCTTTCTGATGTATATCCTGATGGCTTTAAAGGTTTGTATGCATTGGAATATTTAAATGTATTAAAGTTATTATTTTTATATATTATTTTATTACTTAAATGTCTTATTTTGAAATGAAGATTTTTGGTTTATAATTGATTCATTAACATATTTAGAGTATTATAGAGTATTGGCATTCATGATTTTGACTGTTCACCAGTGACTCAGGATGCCATGACTGAAATACTCTGTAATGTTGTTGAGTGAGGAATTCAGTTATGTGGAATGTTCTGCAAGTTTCGTGTTTTGAAGCAAAACATATAGACAGAGCATTAGCCTTTCTGGTTTTCTGTTTTCTGAAAGCCAATTCAGATTTGTATTCCATATGATATAGGTAATATACAGAAACTCTTCTTTCATAAAAAAAACCACAACTCTATCTTTATGAAAAAAAGCCCTGAAATTTTCAGAAAGTTGGATAGTAGTCCTGTTAATGAAAATTTGAAAGTGTCTAACGAGTTGATGGTTTTCATTCTGAAAAATGAAGTTTTGAATAAATGACATTGTGAATGTGAAATTTAACATTGGATTTACATTTGTTTTATGAGTACATATGTATTGTTGTAGAAACAATGAAAAATTATTAACAGGTTTTCCAAGCAGTAGAAAAATTGTTCATGAAGTGAACATTAGAAACATGGCTATTATATTATATTAAGAAACCTATATGACTCTTATGAGACTCAATAGAAATGTTATTCAGGTGAAAGCCAGAAGCACCTACATACGTTTCTTCACTAATGAATTTAGGGATATATGAAGGATAGATATTCCCTTGAAAATATGAAATGTTCTCCATATTTATTTAAAGTGTTTTAGTATACAAAATGACTTAGTCTTATTAGATGTTATATAGAGTTTCAAGTCGACTTCATGTAATTGAGCAGGAATGCATTCATAATGCAATATTTTTACCTCAAAATTACTATACAGTGTTATAAGACTAACTGGAGATGATTAAATTGAATAGTCTTTGAAAACTTCAGTGTTACAGGGTTTTATCACCAGTACTAATGGAATTGAAGAATGTCTTCTATTTGTGATCTTAAAATGAAAACTAATGAAACTTTGGGGTTTTTCTCTGAATTTAAAAAAATTATGGAATCCTGCCTAAATGATACCTGCCTAGGTATTCCTAAAGAATACTTTGGGCCTTATATAAGATTCTACAAAGGTTCCATGCACTCAAGTAACTCTCTAAAATCTACAACCTCCAAATGGGTTCCTGGACTGGATAAGTCCTGAAATACAGAGGGGCCAGCCCTTCCAGAACATCAACTAGTTCCATCCCCCATCCTGTATTATTGACAGCCCCTTCCAACATGAAAAAGTTAGAATGGGCATAGCCCAAATACCTGTAAAGAGTGGGAGAAAGATCAAAGGTGATGGTGGAATTATACAGAGAAGGTCGGGTTTAGCAAGTAAGTGCTGAATCATTATACTGATATTTCTTTTAGCCTCCAGTACCTTAGAGCAGTTAGAAACAAAAACCTATAATTGTGGAATTGTAACCCATACCAAACTCTTAAATCTGTTCTACAACTAACTGTTGTGATGTATTTTGAAATTTATTGCTTTTATGTATATATGTTATTTAAAGAGAAAGAGGAGAGGAGTGTAACAGGGAAAATAGGATTTAGCAAATGAGTATGACTGCTGAATCTTATATTGATATTTCTGTTGGTCTTTGGTGTCTTGGAGCAGGTAAGAGAAAAAAACAAAAAATCGTGAAACTGTAACCCATGCCAAATTTTGCAATCTGTTCTATAACTAATTGTTAAAATGTACTTGGAAATTTATTGCTTTTTTGCACATGTTATATTTCACAGTAAAAAAAGTTAATAAAAAATAAAAAGACAAAAAAATATGGAATTAAATATTCCAAACTTTAACATGATTGCAGTTTTATACTTGGATGATTATTTTATTAATGTCTGTTGGTTTCATGAAACCAGGAACCATTTAAGTGATTATTTTATTGCTTTTATGAAACAAATCTTACCATAGTATTAATGAGAAGGGGTTAACTTTGGTATATTAAGTGATCTGTATATCTATGCAACAACTGGTTCACTCTATTTTTTTTTTGTTTGCTTCTTGCCCTTTCTAAAGTTGTTATTAAAAGTTATAGTAGTTTTAAAAAGACTTTTGGGATTTCCATATGCTTTTATGTTTGACTTGCTAATGCATATCTAAAGTGATATATGGAAAAGTAGGCGGAAGAAGAAAACAGCTGAAACGTAGAACTTTTAGAACAAACATTGTTGAATGTGTGTGTATATTTATATATGTGTGATACATTTTTATATAAGTGTATGCACAAACATATACATATTAATGCATACATATATGTGTATATATGATTAAGGAACTCATAGGAAGAGAAAATGGGATATTCAAAATTTCTAAGTGGGGTTGATGACTATGCGCTGATATTTAGCAGCAATAGAAAATGTTCCAAATGCTGTAGATCAGGGAATCCACTTAAAATTTAGAAATTTACTTAAAACCTAAAGATTGTACTTTTCTGTGATACCATTAACATATTACATTTCCTTTTTGTCAGGTATTATGAGCATAAACACTATAACTTCGCAACTTATGCTTATACCCAATAGGAGCATAATTTTTTTAATTGTCACAAATTGCATTATGGGCCTTTACAGATTATTTAATCTAAGCCATTTTTTTGCGTGTGAGGAAAATAAAGCCCTAAAAGATTAATAAGGCCAAATGAACAGTAAAATAAAGCCAGGAATTAAATTTGGGTTTTAGATTCCTTTTTCAATTGTGCCAGGATTCAAGTTCATAAATCACAAGTTTGCTTGTGATTGTCATATTGCTTGGAAGAAGTTTAAATTTACACACCTATATTTGCCATTCTTAACGTCTACTTCTTATTCCCTTATGTTATTTTCTTACCAGTTTTTCTTCTCTGAATGGTTAGTATCTCCTTTTCTTTTTTCTTCAAATTATTCTATTTCTTCTCCTTCATTTTTTCCCAGAACAGGTCTTAGATATATTAAACTGAATCAACTTAGACTGTTTGCTATATGTGCCTGAAAGAGACAGCAGGAAGTGGCTATTGAAGTTATTACAGGATCTTCTCCGTATGTTTGAGGTCAGGTCATCTGCCGTTTGGGGTTAACCATCTGCTTTCCATCTGTCTATATCTCCTAGGCACTATTCATAGGCAGCTGCCTGGTTTTGAGGACTGTGTGAATATTTTCTATTAAATGTGTTTATTATTCCAAATTCCAACTTATTTGTAGAAAAGTACAGTTTTATTGAAGATTCCTAGAATATTTGAACTTTGAAATGATTGGGTCTAAACTTTAAAAATAGGACATGCAAGAATTTCTTCTATTTACTATAGAGTCTGAAAAATAAATGGAAAACGAGGGAGAAGATATTTTGATTCTAAAATAAAGGGAAATGGGTAAGAAGATATTTTAAGAGCTGCATTTAATTGGCCTGTAGTGAATATTTTGGACTTCTTTCTTTGCTACCATGCTGCATTTCAATCTCCAACCCCATACAAGTAGGTCTTCAACTGGATGCTGTGTGCCCACAGAGATTTCTGTAAGTCTTTCTCCCTAGATGGGTAATCTTTTTTTTGGTACATTAATGGCTCTGTGTGGTCTCAATAGTTAGGGTCAGCGATTTACTGGGCGCAGATGACTGTGCTTACTGAAAAATTGTAAGAGGTAAAGAAGGAAAATCTAAGAGAGATTATATGCAAAGGAATTATAGGAGTGTCATGTGAAGGAAAATGGATAATAAAGGGAATAAAGGTAGTTATAAAATAACAGCGAAGATTTTTTCACTATTCTTAAAAAAAAACTTGAAGAAGGTGTTGGAAAGACTCCCTGAGGTTCCAACAGAATTAATGAAAGAAAGTAACTTCTCTAGATAGATTAAGAACAAACAGTATTTTTAAAAGTTCTAGAAAATCATCCCTGGCCATTAGAGAAATGCAAATCAAAACCACAATGAGATATCATCTCACACCCACCAGAATGGCCATTATCAACAAAACAGAAAATGACAAGCGCTGGAGAGGATGCGGAGAAAGAGGCACACTTATCCACTGTTGGTGGGAATGTCAAAGGGTGCAACCACTGTGGAAGGCAGTTTGGCGGTTCCTCAAAAAACTGAATATAGAATTGCCATACGACCCAGCAATACCATTGCTAGGTATCTACTCAAAGGACTTAAGGGCAAAGACACAAACGGACATTTGCACACCAATGTTTATAGCAGTGTTATTTACAATTGCAAAGAGATGGAAACAGCCAAAATCTCCATCAACAGAAGAGTGGCTAAACAAACTGTGGTATATACATACGATGGAATATTATGCAGCTTTAAGACAAGATAAACTTATGAACCATGTAATAACATGGATGGACCTAGAGAATATTATGCTGAGTGAATCCAGCCAAAAACTAAAGGACAAATACTGTATGGTCCCACTGATGTGAACGGACATTCGAGAATAAACTTGAAATATGTCATTGGTAACAGAGTTCAGCAGGAGTTAGAAACAGGGTAAGACAATGGGTAATTGAAGCTGAAGGGATACAGACTGTGCAACAGGACTAGATACAAAAACTCAAAAATGGACAACACAATAATACCTAATTGTAAAGTAATCATGTTAAAACACTGAATGAAGCTGCATCTGAGCTATAGGGGTTTTTTTGTTTTTGTTTGCTTGTTTGTTTGTCGTTGTTGTTTTTTACTATTATTACTACTTTTATTTCTTTTCTTTATATTAACATTTTATATCTTTTCCTGTTGTGTTGCTAGCTCCTCTAAACCGATGCAAATGTACTAAGAAACAATGATCATGCATCTATGTGATGATGTTAAGAATTACTGAGTGCATATGTAGAACGGTATGATTTCTAAATGTTGTATTAATTTCTTTTTTTTTTCTTTCCGTTAATAAAAAAATAAAAAAAAAAACGTAAAAAAAAAGTTCTAGAAAATCAAGTAAGGCAAGGATAAGGGTTAATTGTGAGAATTAGATCATCTTCAGACTATCAATAAACTGCAAATTACAAAACCTTGGAATAATATCTACTACATTGTAGAAAAGAACTTGACCCAGGAATACTATACCCAACTAAGATATCCTTCATTTGTCAATATGGAAAGAAAAAAATATTTTTAGATAAATAAGAATTAAAAAAATATATCACCATATACGAGGTGATTACTAAAGAAAGTACTTTAGCCAACTTTCAGGTAAAAATGGTAGCTTAAATACACACGTTTTCTTTCCATCCTCTGAACCATTAACTGTGTAATTTTTAAAGGCATAGAAATAGCATTTTGGAAAATGTGAAGCCAAAAGATGATCCTTAACTGACAAAAACCCAAGAAAGCTGGATCCTAAACTGACAATAGGAAAAACTGAGTAGCTCAGTTTCACTGTAGAACTCTTCAAAAGTCTCAGTCATTATTAGCTCAAGGTACCTTGAAAACTTTCTAATAGTAGTAATACTGATTAGAAATCTCTCTAAGATCTTCTCCATATACCTTACCACAATCATCAGGGCAGGATTGATGCTCTTTCCCCTACCCTTGCAAACACTTTAGAAATTCTTCTTTGTATAGGATAAAATAGCTCTGGACCATAGGACAGCAGTCAGTTATATTGAATGAATATGGACATACTGAATATGGTGACACCACTTCCTCTAACCTTTGTTCCCCACATGGCTCCCAGAATTCTGGCAGGTATGTGTATAACTTCAGGCATATCAGTAGAATGTCCTTCTCTGAGAAATGTAACCAGCCTTAGAGTACCTAAAGATAGTAACATAAGGATTCCTCAACAAAATGACCCGATAAGATTATCCTACAAATGAAGCCAATGGTCAAGAAAGCCACATCCCATAAAGAGCATAAATGACTCAGAATTAGGGACTCAAACAGCATTATTTAATACAACTCTAAATTTAAAGAGAACCATCATTTGACTTTTAAAAATAGATGCTAGAGTTAAGACCATTTAAGGAAAATAAATTGAGCGTCTTAAAAAACTGGGTCATTAAAATAAGTGTAGATAATAGCATGAGGTTTTTTTAGTGGTATATCACAAAGCTTGTAGATACAACTACATGGGTTTCACTTCACCCAACTTCTAACTTAATGAGCAAGGAGGAGAGATTATGCAAATTATTTAGGGATAGGAGCATTTCTTTGAAAGTGTTCAAGAAATAACAGTTTAAAAAGTAAGAATTTATTGTGAGAAGGAAGTTTTTCTCCTTTCAGTCATAAATATTTATTGAGTGTCAGATGTAGTGATTTTGGCTGTGGGGAAACAGAGTTAAACTATCTTTAAAAAATCTAAAGCTTTTTAAGCCAGGACCTGAACATTTTTCCAGCTGTGTCTTTACCAGTGAGCCAGCTGCTCCCTAACTGATTATGTCTCTGTAGAGGTCTTAAATTTTAAGACCAAGGCAGTTCCAATAGCTGGTTTTGAGAAAACGTTAGAATTTAAGGTTCTACTTGTAATAAATCTTCTGCTGCTAGAGTGCTTGAGGCTCCATTTGGCCTGTAACCTAGGCTGGACGTTCTTAATCTTTCTGCCTCCACAATATGTGTATTCCACAGACTCCCAGAATCATGCTTGCGTTATCTCCTCAATTAGAGTGGGGTAGAGGCAAAAACAAGTGTCAGATTATGATGCTACCTTAGTTTCTTACTTGAAAAAGGAAGAATCTAAAAGCATTTAAATACATAATGTGTCCTAAAGTGTAGTTGATTAAGATTCCTCAATAAACCAAACAATTTTCTGCTCTCATGGTACTTACATTCCAATGGCCTGGTAGTCAGCATGCATGCACAGCAGCCCTCATGACGGCTATGTAGGGTTTTACAGATGAGAACCTGCTTAGAAAAGGGAGAAAGTAAACTTACTTGAGCTTATTAAGACCTGGGAATTGAAGACAAGTATGTCTGACTCCAACACCAAACTAGCACACCACCACATAGTCCAAGCTCCTACTCTTGCCTGGACTCAGAATACCTTCTGGCTGGTCTCCTCTGCCATTGTTTGCATACCAATTCAGTCTTTCCTCAGCAGGTGGAGAAATCTTGTCCCTTATTTAAAAATAAATGTCTTGAGACATGAATGACTGAACAAATTGTAGTAAATTCATATTGAGGAATACTATTCAGCAATAAAAAGGGACAATCATAGAACCACAAGATAGATAAATCTCAAAAACCTGCTGAGTGAAAGAAACTGGACACAAAATAATACATACTATATGATTCCATTTCTATAAAGCTAGAAAAGAATCTTTGGTAAGTTTTGGTGAGGGATACACTAATGTCTATTATTATTATTATTATTATTATTATTATTAGAGAAGTTGTGGATTTCAGGACAGACATGAATAAAATAGGACATCAGAGCAGTGATCCCATCATGTGGTATATAGTTTCTGCATCTGGGAAACTACATACTCCTCAGAAAATGAGAATAAAAATAGCAAATCTTAGTATCATTATAAAAATACTTAGACCTTGCAGACCCCTGAAGTCATCTTTGGAACCCTTGTCCCTGAGCCGTATTTGGACAACTGCTCTTCTAGACTACATATTTTGAGAAAACTGAGACCTAATTTCTGTATTGTTTTTCATATGGCATAATTATGGGAAATGGGTTATATAAAGATCAGGAAAAATTAGGAACTTTCAAAACATGCAGAAGTTGGTTTATTGGGTCATTGAGAGGTGTGCTTTAGAGTTATTATAACTTGCTATTATTGAATGCCCAGAACCAGTTGTTAAATCCCACATTAGTGTTATGACTAACATAGTTTCCTGGTTTGTCTCAAAGAGGGATGGATTATTTGGACTTTTCCTTCTCTTCAGTTTCATGGAACATTGAATGTACATGAAGCATCTCCCCATTTAAAAAAATGTGTTGCAGATTTTTTAACTGCAAATTTTGTGGAGATATATTCAATCAGTGTCTCACAGTATCCTAATCTAATTGTTCAGTCATCATCGCACTCAGTTTTAGAACATTTTCCTTACTCCAAAAAGAAGAATAACAAGTAGGCTTTAAAAAAGGAAACCCATAAAATAAATTCAGTTTGAAATGCTAGTGGTAAATGAAAGTGAGGGGTAAGGGGTATGGTATGTATAATCTTTTTTTTCTCTATTATCATTTTATTTCTTTTTCTGTTGTCTTTTTCTTTTTCTAAATTGATGCAAATGTACTAAGAAATGATGAATATGCAACTATGTGATGATATTAAGAATTACTGATTTTATGTGTAGAATGGAATGATATCTTAATGTTTTGTTTGTTAATTTTTTTAATTAATAAAAAAAATTAAAAAAAAAAGGAAACTCAAAACACCCCATGTTCCTTATCCCCCCCATTATTGAGCCCTAGTATTGGTGTGATACGTTTGTTACTGCTGATGAAAGAATATTAAATTTTACTGTTAACTATAGTCCATAGTTTGCAATAGTAATTTTTTCCACATATGCCACTCTATTAACTCGTGTACAAGTGTCAGATATTTGTACTAGATCATGAAAGAAAGCTGTAGGTTTTCAAAGTGTTCATATTTTAATTCTGAGTTTATTTTTAGTTATTTTTATTTCTTTTAATTTTTAAGTATTGTTATTGAGAAATCTTCACATACCAAACAATCCATCCAAAGTATATAATCTTTGCTTCACAATATCATCACATAGTTGTGTATTCATCACCATGAGCATTTTTAGACATTTGCATTACTTCAGAAAATGAAATTAAAAGGAAAAAGAAGACCCCATACCCCTTACCCCTCCCTCTTATTGCCCACTAATATTGCAATCTACCCAATTTTATGACTTAAAATAGAGATGGTTTAACTAAGACTGTGTAGTACATTACAGTTCAACAGCTTCATGTACTTCCTTCTGGCTGTTCTGAAACACTAGACTCTAAAAAGAAGTATCTATATAATGAATCAGCAGTCACAGTCATTTGTTACATCCTAATTTCTCAGTTATACCTCCTTCCACTGACTTGATCTTTCTGACAGTCTTCAGGGATATCTGGGCAATGACCATTTTAACTTCTTCATTCTGGAAACGGGTATTGACCTTCTTGGGTAGAAGAATGAACCTGGTTGTTTTTCTTGGGAGAGACTGGTACCTCTGGGTTTCAGGACTTAGCACACCTAAGCTCAATCTGGAAAACTTAAGTTTCTGAGAAAATAAACTTACTAAGAAAAGCTTTCAGAGAGACTTCAAGCCCAGGGCATTCCCCAGGGTTTTCAGGAATACTGTTGGTTGGGGCATGGCATACAGTGAAAGACTGAAATACTTGACTAATCTTATATAAAAGTAACCTCCAGAATAACTTTGTTACTGTATTTGAAATCTCTTAGCCGCTGAAACTTTATTTTGTTCAATTTCTTTTCCCCCTTCTCAGAAGGCTTTCTCAGTCCCATGATTGTCAGGGCTAGGCTTATCTCTGGGAGTCATGTCCCACATTGCCAGGGAGACTTTAACCCCTGGGAGTCATGTCCCATGTAGGGGGACGAGTAGTGAGTTTATTTGAATAGTTGGCTTAAAGGCCACATCTGAGCAACAAAAGAGGCTGTCTGGCAATCAGCGATTAAGGAATGGTCAAATAAGACTCATTGTAAAGGTTCCTAGGTTATGAACTCTTATAGCAGTCATATCTGTTCTTGAGTTTTAACTGTTATTTCTAAATTCGTACATGTTGTGCTCTTTGTGTATGACTTGGTAGTTTCCTGGAACAGTGGGTATCTGTGGGACATCTGAGACTCAGAATTATAATTTTTGCAGTTCTTAAAGTCAGCATTACTCCATACGACAACTGTTACAGAAGCTGAAAAAGAGACTGTAATTGAGATATATATGTAATTATGTTAAGACTAAGGTAAATCAAAATACAGGGTAAAGGATGATATTGTCTGTATTTTAATACTTCAACCTCTGTGGGAGGCCAAAGGAAGAGATGTTTCTTTAGTCCAGAATTTAAACTTTTTGTAACAATCTAATATACCCTATCTGGTCATTTATTTTGACAACCTAACTATGTGGAACCCTGAATGAGGGATGAGATCTTATTATTCTCTATAGATAAATGTAATACCTGGATACATTCCAGAGTATTTTGGGAAGAAAATAATAATGTATTTGTAAAGTCTCCTTGGGAGACTGGGAAAAATGTAAATTTATTATATTTCCCCACCTGGGGAAGTCATTTCTGTTTTGAGTGATTTTTAGACATATGTTCAAATTACTACATTTCTTTCAAATAATTTGATAAATTACCTGATTCTTTTTTCTTTTTTGAATTCTATGAGTAGCATCTTTTGTTGATGATCTTGCATTCAAATTGCTTCTACTGTTTCATTTAATACTCTGTATCTGTACATACGGCTGTGCTAAATAAATATCCCCACCTCAGAGCACTAGGCCAGACTTGGTCTGCCCCAGGCCTTCTCAGGATAGATCCCTGATTCAAGATCCAGGTATACAGAGAAAGTGTTCAAAGAGAGTGAAAGAATCCAAACCCTGGCTGTACAAAGAGAAGATAATCACATCTTTATTTTCTTTGAATATGGCACTCTAGAAAGCATGGCCTTGCCAGTGTTCTTGACCTAGTAATATTCATTTCTTTTGACATTGGCACTTTTTGTTCCTTATCCACACACATCCTTAGAAATAAAATTGGGGGTAAGAAATGATAAGGAAAAGCAGATGTAGGAAGCCTTAACCTTTTCCTAGAGATCTCTGTGTATATGGTTTTCTAATTTCTTAATGGTTTTGTTCTGTATATCTGTTTGCATTCTTATATTCCAAATTAGATGGTGAAGTTATTGAACAGTCTTCTCCCCCACTTCCTCTTTCATCTTGCATGCCCCAGTGCCCAGTATGTTTCTAGTTCTATAACAAATATTTGGTAAAATGATTGTTTGAATGACTAGTAATTCTATAATATAGAATCATAGATGTTATATATGTGTGTTTCTATTTTACTATTTATTTGTTTATATATTTCCCTCAGGACACAAGTTAACAGAAAAAGAGAAAAAACAATTATTGGCAATAGCATCTTCATTGTTTGTGGCCACACAATTAAGAGCACAACGTTTTCAAGAACATACAAGGTATGGAAGATCATTTAAAAGAAAATCAATGAGCTGAAAAATATCTAATCTGCATAGGAAAAATCTAATAAGAGATCTGGCTGATTTCAGTTCTGGATTTTCTTGTTGGTCTTTGGAGAAATATAGTAAACTCACTTTTTTTTTTAACTTTAGAAGTGAAAATATCTTCTAAAATCTTACAGGAAATCTGTCCAACTAGTTTGTGTTTATTACCTTATTTTATTGCTTTGCCAATTTTGAGATGTGTAATAGCTTCCTAATTTAGGCATGAAGCTGAGAAGTTGAAAAACTTTATATGAGAAACTAGTTTATGAGATAGAAGAGGAAATCAATGCTATGTTGAGTTGGTTATTTGTAGCCCTAAATATTATTCCTCTGAGTCTCCTAGTAATCCTGGCAAAAGGGGAAATGTGCTTTGATGAGGGTAAGTAAAAACAAAATCTCAGTGACATTGAAACTTCTGAGTGACAGGATTATGTATTATGAATGTGTGTGTACTTGTCAGAATAATTCTAAGGAAGTTGTGCTGTTTGAAACTGTTGTGTACCCCAGAAAAGCCATGTTCTAATCCAAATTCAGTGTTGTGGAGGTGGACCTACTGTTTAGGGTGGGATCTTTTGATTAGGTTGTTTCCTTGGAGATGTGCCACACCCAATTCTGGGTGTTACTTTTTGATTAGATGAAGATATGATGCTGCCCATTCAAGGTGTGTCTTAATTATTAGTTTACAGGAGTCCTTAAAAGAGCCAACACAGGGAAACCTTTGAGAGAAAGCTCAGACACTGATGTTTGGATATCCTTGGAGACAGGCAGAAGCTCAGAAAGGAAACCACTGAAACTAGGATCTGGGAGCATTGAAGCCTAGGAGCAAAGGACCAACAGAGGCCAGCCATGTTCCTTCCCATGTGACAGATATTGACCTTTCTCTGGAGTGAAGGTATCTTTCTCTGGGTGCCTGGAATATTGCATTCTGGCAGAATTAGCAGACTAAAACATAGGAGTCATATTATTGATAAAATAGTGCTAATTCAATTTCTTTCCTTTTTTTTTTTTTTTACTGTATAGTATAACATATATGCAAAACAAAGAAATAAAAAAGCAATATTTTCAAAGCATTCTTTACCAAGTAGTTACAGGACAGATCCCCGGGTTCATCATGGGCTACCTTACGATACTCTCATATTTTTCCTTCTAGTTGCTCCAGAATATAGGAGGCTAGAGGGCTTAAATATTTTTTATCATCACAATTGACTTTTTTGCTTTCTTTTTTTTTGTGAAAAATAACATAAGCTATAAATTACCAAGTACAGCACCACAATTAGTTGTAGAACATATTTCAGAGTTTTAATTCCTTAATTTTAGTTTTAATTTTACTTCTAGCTCCTCTAAAATACTGGAGACTAAAAGAGATATTAATTTAATGATTCAGCATTCATATTCATTTGTTAAATCCTATCTTCTCTGTATAACTCCACCATCACCTTTGATCTTTCTGTCCCTCTCTTTAGGGGTGTTTGGGCTATGACAATAGTAAATTTTTCATATTGGATCTGTCACTAATATGGGGTAGGGAGATGGAACTATCTGATGTTCTGGAGAGGCTGGGCTAGGCTTCAGGACTTATCTGGACCTGGGACTCATCTGGAGGCTGTAGGTTTCTGGAAAGTCACTCTGGTGCATGGAAATACTGTGGAATCTTATATATTGCCCTAGGTGTTCCTTAGGATAAGCTGGAAAGGTCCTGGTTAGGGATTGGCAGGTTATGATGGATAGCAAAGTCTAACTGAAGCTTGCATAAGAACAACCTCCAGAGTAGCCTCTTTTTTTTTTTTTTTTTTAGTTCTTTATTTATTTTTTTTTCAATTTTTTTATTAATCAAAAAAAAGAAAAGAAATTAACACAACATTTAGAAATCATTCCATTCTACAAATGCACTCAGTAATTCTTAGTATCATCACATAGATGTATGATCATCATTTCTTAGTACATTTGTATCGATTTAGGAAAAGAACTAGCAAAACAGCAGAAAAAGATATAGAATGTTAATATAGAGAAGAGAATTAAAATAATAATACTAATAATATATATATATATAAAGGAAAAAGAAAAAAACAAAAACAAAAGATACAAACACACAAACAAACAAACAAAAAACCATATTTCAGGTGCAGCTTCATTCAGTGTTCCAACCTAGTTACATTACACTTAGGTATTATTGTGCTGTCCATTTTTGAGTTTTTGTATCTAGTCCTGTTGCACAGTCTGTATCCCTTCAGCTCCAATTACCCATTATCTTACCCTGTTTCTAACTCCTGCTGGTCTCTGTTACCAATGATATATTCCAAGCTGATTCTCGAATGTCGGTTCACATCAGTGGGACCTTACAGTATTTGTCCTTTAGTTTTGGGCTAGACTCACTCAGCATAATGTTCTCTAGGTCCATCCATGTTATTACATGCTTCATAAGTTTAGTCTGTCTTAAAGCTGCATAATATTCCATCGTAGGTATACGCCACAGTTTGTTTAGCCACTCGTCTGTTGATGAACATTTTGGCTGTTTCCATCTCTTTGCAATTGTAGATAATGCTGCTATAAACACTGGTGTGCAAATGTCCGTCTGTGTCTTTGCCCTTAAGTCCTTTGAGTAGATACCTAGCAGTGGTATTGCTGGGTCGTAATCCATTCTGCCATTCTATGTCTTTTGATTGGGAAATTCAGTCCATTAACTTTTAGTATTATTACTGTTTGGATAATATTTTCCTCTACCATTTTGGCTTTTGTATTATATATATCATATCTGATTTTCCTTCTTTCTACACTTTACTCCATACCTCTCTCTTCTGTCTTTTCGGTTCTGACTCTAGTGCTCCCTTTAGTATTTCTTGCAGAGCTGGTCTCTTGGTCACAAATTCTCTCAGTGACTTTTTGTCTATAAATGTTTTAATTTCTCCTTCATTTTTGAAGGACAATTTTGCTGGATATAGGAGTCTTGGTTGGCAGTTTTTCCCTTTTAGTAGTTTAAATATATCATCCCACTGTCTTCTAGCTTCCATGGTTTCTGCTGAGAAATCTACACATAGTCTTATTGGGTTTCCCTTGTATGTGACAGATTGTTTTTCTCTTGCTGCTTTCAAGATCCTCTCTTTCTCTTTGACCTCTGACATTCTAACTAGTAAGTGTCTTGGAGAACGCCTATTTGGGTCTATTCTCTTTGGGGTGCGCTGCACTTCTTGGATCTGCAAATTTAGGTCTTTCATAAGAGTTGGGAAATTTTCAGTGATAATTTCTTCCATTAGTTTTTCTCCTCCTTTTCCCTTCTCTTCTCCTTCTGGGACACCCACAACACGTATATTTGTGCGCTTCATATTGTCATTCAGTTCCCTGATCCCCTGCTCAAGTTTTTCCATTCTTTTCCCTATAGTTTCTGTTTCTTTTTGGAATTCAGATGTTCCATCCTCCAGTTCACTAATTGTAGCTTCTGTCTCTTTAGATCTACCATTGTAGGTATCCATTGTTTTTTCCATTTTTTCTTCTTTGTCCTTCACTCCCATAAGTTCTGTGATTTGTTTTTTCAGATATTCTATTTCTTCTTTTTGTTCAGCCCATGTCTTCTTCATGTCCTCCCTCAATTTATTGATTTCGTTTTTGAAGAGTTTTTCCATTTCTGTTCGTATATTCAGCATTAGTTGTCTCAGCTCCTGTATCTCATTTGAACTATTGGTTTGTTCCTTTGACTGGGCCATATCTTCAATTTTCTGAGCGTCATCCATTATTTTCTGCTGGTGTCTGGGCATTTGATCAGATTTCCCTGGGTGTGGGACCCAGCTGGTTGAAAGGTTTTTCTGTGAAATCTCTGGGCTCTGTTTTTCTTTTCCTGCCCAGTAGGTGGCGCTCGTGGCACTCGTCTGTCTGCACGGCAGTCGGCCCGGGAAACCGCACGTGGAGGGGGGGGGTCGCCGGCCGCCGCGGCTTGGGGGAGTGCTGGTCCAAATTGCCCAGCTGGCCCAAAACGCCAAGCGTGACGGGAGGGCCCCGCTATCCAACGTTCCCAGTCAGACCGGGGAGCCACGTGCGTGGAGGGGACCCCAGTCGCCAGCCGCCCCAGCCGGGAAAACGCACGCCCTTCGGGTATCTCACCGCAGCAGATTCTCCCTGCCCGTTCAGCCGTTCCAGAATGGGGTACGCTGTCTTTTTGGTCTCTGTTGTGACTCCGGGAGCTGTTTTGTATTGTTTCTGTTTCTTTAGTTGCTTTTCTGGAGGAGGAACTAAGACCCGCGCGTCTTACTAAGCCACCATCTTCTCCGGAAGTCCCCAGAGTAGCCTCTTGACTCTATTTGAACTCTCTCTGCCACGGATACTTTATTAATTATACTTCCTTTTCCCCCTTTTGGTCAGGATGGAATTGTTGATCCCACAGTGCCAGATCTGGATTCATCTGTGGAAGTCCTCTCCCACGTCACCAGGGAGACTTTCACCCCTGGATGTCACATCCCATGTAGGGGAGAGGGCAATGATTTCACTTGAAGAGTTGGGTTTAGAGAGAGAGGCCACATCTGAGCAACAAAAGAGGTCCTCCAGAAGTGACTTATAGGCATGCCTATTGGTAATCTAAACTTCTCCGCTACTGTTCTAGTTTGCTAGCTGCCAGAATGCAAAATACCAGAAACAGAATGGCTTTTAGAAAGGGGAGTTTAATAAGTTGCTAGTTTGCAGTTCTAAGGCCAAGAAAATGTTCTAATTAAAACAAATCTATAGAAATGTCCAATCAAAAGTATCCATCCAGGGAAAGATACCTTGCTTGGTTCAAGAAAGCCGATGAAGTTCAGGGTTTCGCTCTCATCAGAGAAGGCACATGGTGAATATGGTACAGGTTCCTCTCTCATCTGGAAGGGCACATGGCGAACATGGCATCATCTGCTAGCTTCTTATCCTGACTTTCTGTTTCATGAAGCTCCACGGGAGGCATCTTCCTTCTTTATCTCCAAAGGTCACTGACTGGTGGACTCTGCTTCTCGTGGCTATGTCATTCTGCTCTGCTCTCTCTGAATCTCCTTCATTCTCCAAAATGTTTCCCCTTTTATAGGACTCCAGAAACTTATCAAGACCCACCCAAATGGGTGGAGACATGTCGTCACCTAATCCAGTTTAACAACCACTCTTGATTATATCCCACTTCCAGGTAGATGATCTGATTACAGTTTCAAACATACAGTATTGAATAGGGATTATTCTGCCTTTATGAGATGGGATTTAGATTAAAACATGGCTTTTCTAGGGGACATGCATCCTTTCAGACCAGCTCAGCTACCTATATAAGCTTCACAAGAGTACACTTCTATGTTTCATGATCGAGGTCATGGCCTAATAATTTGGGTGTCCCTGAAGTTTGACACAATATCAGGAGTTTCCCTGATGGTAAGGTTTAATAGCTCCATATTCTTTCTCCCATCCCTCAGGGGACTTTGCCAATATTTTTTAACTATCTGTTTAATATACTCTCGGATGTATCCAGGTATTGGAATAATAGGGATTTTGGATTAAGGAACATAGGTGTTATTTTTTTTAAAGTGATCACTTATTAGTAAATAATTTTGTTCTTCCAAGACTTACCCCCTTACTCAAGTAATTCTAAAATAACAAATATTCTGTAATTCCTTTAAAAATGAACTTAGAACTGTACCTGATTCTTCTCCATTTTAGTGAGTGATAAGCATAAGTATCTCTTACCACGCATATTTTCCTTTCTTTTTGCTTTTGCACAAGAGGAAGATCAAAGAATTATGTTTTTTTAAATAAAGGAAAGTGACCATACCGTTCTGGAAAGCAAAAACCAGAAACTCAAGTCATCTCTGAAGAATTAAAAGAAAACTTAAATTGGGTTTTGGCTATCTCTTTTTAAATATTTTTATGGAGAAATTTTCACACACATAGTCCATACAGGGTGTATAATCAGTAGCTCACAATGTCATTACATAGTTGTGTATGTATCACCATGATCTTTTTTAGCACATTTATAACACTGCAGAAAAAGAAATAAAAAGAAAAAGATAAAATTCATACAACCTGTTGTGGTCAGGTTTATGTCAGCTTGGCCAAGTACCTATTTGTCTGGTTGGGCAAGTGCTGGCCTGTCTGTTGTAATGAGGACATTTCGTAGAATTAAATCATGGTGACATCAGCTACATCCACAGCTGATTCCATTTGTAATCAGCCAAGGGGAGTGTCTTCTGCAATGAGTGATGCTTCATCTAATCACTGGAAGCCTTTTAAGGAGGATTCAGAAGAGACAGGCTCTCTTCCTGCTTTGGCCGGCGAGCCTCTCATGTCCAGACTCTCCATCTGAATTGTCCGCTTCACAGCCTGCCCTGCGGATTTTGGACTCTGCATTACCATGGTTATGTGAGACAGTTTTATAAATTTTATTTTTGCAAGTGTTTCCTGTTGATTCTGTTTCTCTAGCGAACCCTAATCAATACAACTTGGTACCAGGAGTGGATCTAAAGAAACAGAATCTTAAAAACGGGTTTTTATGAATGGTTTTCTACACTGACTGGACTCAAAGGCACTAAGGACTCTGATTCCCATAATCAGAATGACACTCCCAATCCATGGAGTGAGTTGGCAAAAGAGATAGTCAAAATATCACCATTTGGTTCTCCTAATGCTTTGCTTGTATGAAGCCAGGCTCTGGGGGATAATGTTTTTGACAGCTTTACAGAGTTTTGTAGAAATAAGAGGTATAGAGATGTTAGTTAGTTGTTGTTAGATACACTGGATATGTTAAGGAGTGAAAGGAAGGGGCTTAAGGCTTCAAAGAGAAGCTTCAGCGCCATCTGACAGATGTGGAAGTTTCTATAGGTATCCTGAGGAAAATCTTTTTTCCTGTAGCCGTAGACTTGAGATCTCTGACAATCAGACTCAGAATTTTATTGTTAGAGTAGCAACTTTACAATGTAAACTGACATCTCATTGTTGCGTGGTGTCTGCTGTTAAAGTGAGGGTGTTGATTGGAAAAGAGTGGGACTCTGAAAAATAGGGTGGTGACATATGAATTGATAATGATGTCGGGGATGAGGTTGAAACCCTAGGTCATGCTGAGTCTTCTCTAGATAACCCTGTAATAGTCTGCTCTGAGGACATAGCTGCCCCACTTCCAGCTTGCCTTGAGGAGTTGGCCACCCAACCTCCTCCTGAAAGGATTAGCCCTAGAGTGGTGTTTCACCAGATGAAACTGCAAATGAATGCCTTGAAGCAAATGGCTTGGAAGATATTTGTAATTCTTTTCATGACCCACCCCTACCACCCCTCATTTCTTCCAGACCTATAACTAGATTAAAGTCCCAACAGGCCCCTAAAGGTGAGGTACAAAGGATTACACATGAGTATAACGTACATGAGGAGGTACGTTATACTCCAAAAGAACTGTGTGTTTTCCAATTTATATAGACAGGAATCGGGAGAATACATCTGGCAATGGACTTTAAGAGTGTGGGATAATGGTGGGAGGAATATCAAGCTGGATCAGGGTGAATTTATTGATAGCGGCCCACTAAGAGATTCTGCATTCAATGTTATTGCTCGAGCGATTAGAAAAGGTATTAACACTTTGTTTGGATGGTTGGTTGAAACATGGATCAAAAGGTGGCCAACATTACCTGAAGTTGAAATGCCAGAACTGCCCTGGTATAATGTAGATGAGGGGATCCAGAGACTTAGAGAGATTGGAATGTTAGAATGGATTTATCATACAAAGCCTACTCTTACACCCCAGGAATGTCCGGAGGATGCACCTTTTACTAGAACAGTGAGAAATAAATTTGTGAGACTAGCACCATCATCCCTGAAGAGCTCTGTGGTTGCACTTCTCTGTAGGTCAGATATTACTGTAGGAACTGCTGTTTGGAGCCTTTGGCAGGCCCCTATAGGAGTATCACAACACAGACCCTTAGGATTTTGGAGCAAAGCCTTCACCATCCTCTGCAGATAACTACTCTCCTTTTGAGAAACAGCTTTTGGCCTGCTACTGGGACATAGTAGAGACTGAACACTTAACCATGGGCCACCAAGTTATCATGAGACTTGAGTTACCTATCATGAGCCGGGTGTTGTCTGACCCACCAAGGCATAAAGTTGGGCGTGCATAGTAGCACTCTGTTGTAAAATGAAAATGGTATATACGAGATAGGGCCAGAGCAGGTCCTGAAGCACATGTAAGTTACATGACTATGTGGCCCAAATGCCCATGGTCTCCACTCCTGCCACATTACCTTCTGTTTCCCAGACCAGAGCTATGGTCTCTTGGGGAGTTCCTTACAGTGAATTGACTGAGGAAGAGAAAACTTGGGCCTGGTTTACAGATGGTTCAGCATTACATGCAAGCACCACCCAAAAGTGGATAGCTACAGCACTCCAACCCGTTTCTGGAGTGTCCTGAAAGGACAGTGGTGAGGGGAAATCCTCCCAGTGGGCAGAACTTCGAGCACTGCACCTGGTTGTTCATTTTGCTTGGAAGGATAACTGGCCAGAAGTGTGTTTGTATACTGACTCATGGGCTGTTGCTAATGGTTTAGCTGGATGGTCAGGGACTTGGAAAGACCATAATTGGAAAATTGGTGACAAAGAGGTCTGGGGAAGAAGTATGTGGATATACCTTTCTGAGTGGGCCAATAACATGAACATATTTGTGCCCCACATGAATGCGCACCAGAGGGTGACTTCAGCAGAGAAAGGTTTTAATAATCAAGTGGATAAGATGACCTGTTCTGTGGGTACACGTCAGCCTCTTTCCCCAGCAACTCCTGTCATTGCCCAATGGGGTCATGAACAAAGTGGTCATGGTGGTAGGGATGGAAGTTATGCATGGTCTCAGCAACATGGACTTCCACTCACCAAGGCTGACTAGGCTAAAGCTGCTGCTGAGTGCCCAATCTGTCAGCAGCAGAGACCCACACTCAGCCCCCAGTATGGCACCATTCTCTGAGGTGACCAGCCAGGTACATGATGTCAGGTTGATGACATTGGACCACTCCCTTCATGGAAGGGGCAGCGATTTGTTCTAAGTGGAATAAACACATACTCTGGATATGGGTTTGATTTCCCTGCACACAATGCTTCTGCCAAAACTACCATCTGTGGGCTTACATAATGCCTTATCCATTGTCATGGTACTCCACACAGCATTGCTTCTGATCAAGGAACACACTTCACAGCAAATGAAATGCGGAAATGGGCACATGCTCATGGAATTCTCTGGTCTTACCATGTTCCCCATCATCCAGTAGCAGCTGCATTGATAGAACAGTGGAATGGCCTTTTGAAAAGTCAATTACACATGCCAACTAGGTGGTAATACCTTTAAGGGCTGGGGTAATGTTCTCTAGAAAACTGTGTATACTCTGAATCAGTGTCTGCTGTATGGTGCTGTTTCTCCCATAGCCAGGATCCATGGGTCCAGGATCCAAGGGGTGGAAATGGGAGTGGTACCACTCAGTATTACCCCTAGTGATCCACTAGGAAAGTTTCTGCTTCCTGTGCCTGAGACCCTGAGCTCTGCTGGTCTACAGGTTTTAGTTCCAGAAGGGGGAATGCTTCCGCCAGGAGAAACAACAGTGATTCCATTGAACTGCAATCTAAGACTGCCACCTGGTCACTTTAGGCTACTGATGCCTCTGGATCAACAAGCCAAGAAGGAGATTATATTATTTATTATTGCGGTGATTGATCCTGACTATCGGGGAAATATGAGTGCAACTGCACAATGGAGGTAAAGATGTCCCCTAGCACGTCTTTTAGTACCATGCCCTCTGATTAAAATCAATGGAAAACTACAACAATCTAATCCAGGCAAGAGTACTGGTGGCTCTGAAACTTCAGGAATGAAGGTTTGGGTCACCCCACCTGGCAAAGAACCACGGCCAGCTGAAGTGCTTGCTGAGGGTAAAGGAAACATGGAATGGGTTATGATCACAACCACGTGATCAGTTATAGAAATGAGGACTATGATGCTGTTTTGTTCATGTTATACTATTTAAATTGTAAAATATCCAGTTTAAGAATGAATATTATCCAAGTATTTGCACCCTGTCCTGAAGAGATTTAATGTGTTTCCAGTTATATGCAGGACAGTTGAGTATTGTTAGGCGAAAGAAAAAAATGCACAGTTATTGTTTTTCATTTAGCAATTAGGTGTGGTTTAAGCGATATGTACAGCTGCCAAGTTGACAAGGGGTGGACTGTCATGGTCAGGTTCATGTGTCAACTTGGCCAAGTGGTGGTACCTATTTGGTTGGGCAAGTGCTGGCATGTCTGTTGCGATGAGTACATTTCATAGAATTAAATCATGATCATGTCAGCTGCATCCACAGCTGAATCCCTTTGTAATCAGCCAAGGGGCATGTCTTTTGCAATGAGTGATGCTTAATATAATACACTGGAAGCCTTTTAAGGAAGATTCAGAAGAGATAGGCTATCTTCCTGCTTCAGCCAGCAAGCCTCTCCTGTGGAGTTCATCCATACCCTCCAGTGTTATCATCGTCTTAACAGCCTGCCCTGTGGATTTTGGACTCTGCATTTCCATGGTTACGTAAGACACTTTTATATATAAATTTTTTATTTGCGAGTGTTTCCTGTTGATTCTATTTCTCTAGGGTACCCTAACTAATACACAACCCATACCCCTTTCCCCTCTCATTGTCCAGTCATATTTCAATCTACCCAGTTTATTTTATCCCTTATCCCCCCCATTATTTATTTATTTGTTATCCATATTTTTTTATGCACCTCTCCATACCCTGCATAAAGGAGCATCAGACACAAGGTTTTCCCAGTCACACAGTCACATTGTAAATACTGTTATACACTATACAGTCATCTTCAAGAATTAGAGCTTGAAACACAGCTCAACAGTTTCAGGTACTTGGTCCAGCCATTCCAATCTATCATAAGCTAAAAGTGGATATCTATATAATGCATAAGAATAACCTCCAGGATAACCTCTCGATTCTGTTTGAAATTTCTCAGCCTCTGAAACTTTATTTTGTCTTATTTCTCTCTTTCCTCTTTTGGTCAAGAATGCTTTCTCAAAACCATGATTCTGGGTCACAGCTCATCCTGGGAGTTATGTCCCACATTGCCAGAAGAAAATTACACCGCTGGGAATCATGTTGCACATAGTGGGGAGGGCAGTGAGTTCACCTGCTGAGTTGATTTAGAGAGAGAGGCCACATGTAAACAACAAAAAAGGTTCGCCAGGAAGTGACTCTTAGGCATAATTATAAGTAGACTTAACCTGTCCTTTGAGGACTAAGTTTCATAGGGGCAAATCCCAAGATCAGTGGTTCAGCTTGTTGATTTAGTTGACCCCACTGCTTGAGAAAAATCAGAAATTCTCCAAATGGGGAAGTTGAATATTTCCTCCTTTCTCCCCAGTCCCCCAAGGTGACTTTGCTAATGCTTTTTTATTCATTGCCCAAATTATTCTGAGATGTATCAGGTTGTCATACAAACCTGGATAAACCAACCAGATCTCACGCCCCATTCAAGATTCCATGTACTTATGGTGTTCAGCTAAACTGACCATACAAGTTAAATTAGGTTATGTGCTACCCAAAATATAAATGTTGCATCAAATAATTATCTCTCCCTTTGGTCTCACACAGAAGTTGAAGTTTTTAAATATGGGTGATATCATCCTTTACACTGTATTCTGATCTTCCTTAGTCCTATTTAGATCAGCATCATTCATATTTGTAGTTGAAGTCCTTTTTAACAGTTCCTGTATGGGCAATGCTGACTTTCATAGCTTCAGAGCTCTAACTCTCAGTCATATAACTCTCAGGTATTATATGAACCATGTAATACCTGAAGTTTCTTGAACGAACAGGTTATATATATACAAACAACTCAATATCTCAGAATTTAGAAATAATAGTTACGACTCCTGAATATATGTGACTGCTGGAAGAGCTTATAAGCTAGGACCCTTTACAATAGGCTCCAACCTGATAACCCATGTTCTCAACTTCAGTTCACCAAGTTCTTGAGTCCATATGAGTAAGGCATGGTAATATTTGTCTTTTTGTTTCTGACATTTCATTCAACACAGTCTATAAGGTTCATTCACCTAGTTGCATGCCTCATAACTTCCTTCCTTGTTGTTGCTGCTCAGAAGTCTACTGTATGTATACACCACAGTTCCCCCTTCCTTCCCTCACTTCCCTCATTGTACCCTTAGGCTACCTCCATCCATTGTGAATTGTAAATCACAAACACTCCAGCCATGAACACCAGTGTACAAATATCCATTCTTTTTGTCCACACACTCAGTTTCCCCAGGTATATAATGGCATTCCCACCCCTAGCCTCCTGTGGAACCACCACACTGCCCTCCAAGGGGCTGCACCTCTCAGTTTCCCTACCGACAGTGAATAGGTACATCTGTTTCACTGCATTTTCTCTAACACTTGTTTCTCTCTGTTCATTTTTAAACAGTTTTATTCACATGTCATACAACCCAACCTAAGTAAATAGCCATGCCTTCACCACCATAATCTATATGACGGCATTTCCTTTTTTTCTGCAAAGAGTCCATACCCCCACCCCTGCCTGTTGACATTTATTTTTAGCATAATGCATTTGTTACATTCAGTGAAAGCATATTACAATGTTACTGTTGGCTATAGACCCTAACTTGCATTGATTGTACTTTGTTCTATATACCATCCATTTTTAACACTTTGCAATGTTGACATTCATTTCTTCCCCTCATGCAAAAATGTATTTATATTTGTATATTTAATCACCATCATAGGCTGTATATTAATCGCTAATATTGTTTACTCAGAAAATCTCTGTTGGAGTAACTGGTACTTGGGACTTTATATGTAGTCATTTTTTGAAAGTTATGATTGGGTAGATATCTAGCAAGAGATGAAAGGACATATGTTTTAGTTTGTAAGCTGTCAGAATACAATATACCAGAAATGGAATGAATTTTATAAATGGAATTTAATAAGTTACAAGTTTACAGTTCTAAGCCTATGGAAATGTCCAAACTAAGGAATCCAGTAAAAGCTTCAGTAATTCAGGGAAAGTCAGTGGGTCTGGAACAGCTCTGTCTGCTGGGAAGTCACATGACTGGCATCTGCTAGTTCTGGGCTCTGTTGCTTTCAGCCTCTGTTCATATGCAGTTCCCTCACTTTGCTTCTCTGGGTCTAAATTTTGTTTCTTCGCTTCCGTTGGCTCTGTCCAGGTTTTAGCTTACTTAACATCTCATGGTGATATCTGCTGAGCTCCAAGCACCTCCACACATCTGTGTCCCTGTTGTCCAGGCGTCTTCCCCGTGTCAGCTTTCTCTGAAGTTTCTGTTGGCTCTGTCATTTCTGAGTCTCTCCCAAATACTTCCTCTGTTAAAGAATTCCAGTAAACTATTCGAGACCCATCTGGAATGGGGATGTCACATCCCATCTAATCAAAGAGTCACACCTACAATTGGGCATACCATGTCTCCATGGAGATAATCTAATAAAAAGTTTCTGATTGAATCGGGATTAAAACATAACTTTTCTGAGGTACATAATACCTTCAAAGTGGTACATTATAAAGCATAAATTTTGGTTCGGAGAACCATGAATCTGGGTTTCCCCCACTAAAGCTGCACAATCCAGTATGGTATTAAGTAGCCACATTTGGCTAATTACCTTTAATTAAACAGTTTCTCAGTCTCACTAGCCTCATTTCAAGTGCTCAATAACAACATGTGATTAGTGGTTATTGTATCAATCAGAAAACAATTCTATTACCATAGTTCTATTTTCATCACGTTCTGTTGAATAGTGCTGTTCTAGAGTTATATGTGTGCAGAAGATATCTGAGCTTTTGTTTTAAAACCTAAATTTCATAACTTTTAACATTTTTATGGTGAATGCAGTATTTCCTGATTTTGTTATCTTCAGATGCTGTGCTGATTTGAAAGGATGTATGTCCCCTAGAAAAGCCATGTTTTAATCTAAATCCCATTTCGTAAAGGCAGAATAATCCCTATTCAATACTGTATGTTTGAATCTGTAATTAGATAATCTCCCTGGAAGTATGATTTAATCAAGAGCGGTTGTTAAGCTGGATTAGGTAGAGGCATGTCTCCACCCATTTGGGTGAGTCTTGATTAGTTTCTGAAGTCCTATAAAAGAGGAAACATTTTGGAGAATGAAGGAGATTCAGAGAGAGCAGAGAATGCTGCAGCACCATGAAGTAGAGTCCACGAGCCAGCGACCTTTGAGATGAAGTGGGAAAATGCCTCCCAGGGAGCTTAATGCCTCCCAGGGAGAAGAAGCTAGCATATGATGCCGTGTCCACCATGTACCCTTCCAGATGAGAGAGGAACCCTCAATGTGTTTACCATGTGCCTTTCCAGATGAGAGAGAAACTGTGACTGTATTTGCCAGATGCCTTCTCACTTGTGAGAGAAACCCTGAACTTCATCAGCCTTCTTGAACCATGGTATCTTTCCCTGAATGGATGACTTTGATTGGACATTTCTATGTACTTGTTTTGATTGGGACATTTTCTCGGCCTTAGAACTGTAAACTAGCAACTTCTTAAATTCCCCTTTTAAAAAGCCATTGCGTTTCTGGTATTTTGCATTCCGGCAGCTAGGAAACTAGAACAGACGCTATTTGGACTTTGAGTGTAGCCAGTGATGAACTGTTTTGGTCTTTAAAATATTAGGCAAGTTATTCTCACAATATGGATTTACTGTGAATAAGAATTCTGGAATTCACATTAACCCGTATCCTATAGCTCTTCAATAGCTACTTTTTTTTCTTCTTAGAGAAGTTGTGGGCCTGTAGAAAATCATGCATAACATACAAGAGTTCCAGATACCAACCTATTATTAACACCTTTGGTGTTAATATCTCTTCTGTTCACTAAGTAGTCTTTGGAAACTTTTTTTTTAATTTGTTACAGAGAATTTAAAACATTTGCAAAGTAAATGAACTAGTATAATGAATTTCCCAGCACCCAGCTTCAACAACCATAAAAAAATATGCCAACGTATTAATAACACGTTGGTGTTGAACATTTGTTACAATTGATGAAAGCATGTTTTTATAATTGTACAATGAACTATAGTCCATGGTGTAACTTATAATTCACTGTTGGAGTAGTGTAGTTTCAGGGATTTTTAAAAAATTTTTATTTTATTTCCATATATACAACTTAATATTTTCCCTTTAACCATCTTCATATATGTAAGTGCTCACAATATTGTGCTGTCTTCACCAACATCCATTATGAAAACATTTCCATTGTTCCAAGTATGTATATGTATGATTATATACATATGTATGCATTATGTACTTTACATAATTAAAGTCATAGTGGAAATAAAGTTTTTATTTCTTTAGAAAAACTTAATATTATGTTTTAAATATCTCTTCTGTTCACTAAGTAGTCTTTGGAAACTTTTTTTTAATTTGTTACAGAGAATTTAAAACATTTGCAAAGTAAATGAACTAGTATAATGAATTTCCCAGCACCCAGCTTCAACAACCATAAAAAAATATGCCATTCTTGTTTCATCTCTGCCTCTATTCACTTCCCCTTTTCCACACTTGTTTATTTTTTAATAAACATGTAGAACTACACATATCTTAACTCTGTAGTTTTTTATTTCATTCAAATAAATTTATTTGTTGTAACTTTGCTCTGTCTGGATTATTTAGTTTGGTTCAGTTGTGAGAACAATCTTTAAAGGATGATCATTCACTAACTTAATGGATCAAATAAGAAAGTGGAAAATATAAAGTATCAGGAAACATACATTCTGGGCTAGGTAAGTTTGTTAACTAGTCTAAACTGGCTGACCCATTAAACATAATCTCCTCAGGAAAAAAATGACCCTTCTATTAACTGATACATAGGATTTCTCATTCAAATAAAAGTGGATATACCAACTGACATAGAAGCTAGCTAAAATACAAAGAAGTAATCCTACCATTTAGAATACTTCAGTTTCAGGATTAAAATGCATACATTTAAGAGTAGCTCATCTGGTTGAAAGTTGGCACAAGATACTAAATTCCTCCCCAAAACAGAAAGCCCAAAGAAAGATTGTTGAAGAGTCTGACTTTATGATCTTACTCATCACTCCTTCACTTGGGAATACACTTGAGACAGGAGATGTGGTTGCAGTTGGAGAGAATTCCATAACAGTGCTCACTGGGGTTGACTTTCCGATACACCACCTCCTTGCAAATCTCACAAACCATGCTCTTACTGCGCTGTAGAGCAAGTAAGAGCTTCCTGTCCTCATGGGTCTCAATACAGGATTTTATATGTTGTGATCTCTGGACAGCATCCATTGGACATAGGACTTGCAGCCCACACATATCACATGAATCTCCATGGGGGGACACATCATTCTCCCCATATCAGCACTGTCCCACTGTAGCATAAGGACAAAGCTGCTTCTTTGTTTGCACAGCAGTTTGCTTTTTCTTGAGCCCTATGTGGATGCTCCAGTACAGGAAAGGGCAGTATGGCCACAGTATGCTTGTGTGAAATAAACTCATTGTCGTTCAAGCCAGTCTTCTGTGCCTGCTCCTATACTTGCAAAGTTTGAATTTCTTGACTCAGCTTCACCTGCATTCATTTCAACAAGTAGTCTACTGATGAAAGACTTGAAAAAGCAGCAAGGGATGATTTTGCAGTTAAATCTGCAGCAGTTACTTTGTGTTTCAGTGGCTTGCTTTGTTCATCTCTGTAGAGGTCTCTGTAAATATAGTACCCTCGCTGAAAATACTTACACACTATACTATGTGGCCTGTCAGAGAGGTCATGTGAGTAGCAATAGTTATCACTGTGTCATGGTCAGGTTAATGTGCACCTTGGCCAGGTGTTGGTGTCTGGTTGTCTGGTTGGTGAAGTGCTAGCCTGTCTGTTGCTATGAGGACGTTTCATGGACTTAAATCATCATCATCTTGGCTGCATCCACAGCTGATTGCATTTGCATTTTGCAATCAGCTAAGGAGAGTGTCTTCTGCAATGAATGATGCTTAATCTAATCATCAGAAGGCTCTTAAGGAGGATTCAGAAGAGACTGTCACTCTGCTTCCGCCAGCCAGCCTCTCTCGAGAGTTTGTTGAGGACGTTCATTGGAGCTGCCAGCTTGTGGCCTGCCCTATGGATCTTGGACTCTTACATCTCCATGGTTGCCCAGCCAGCCTCTCAAGAGTTCATTGAGGAAGTCATCAGATCTGCTAGCTTGCGGCCTGCCCTACAGATCTTGGACCCTTGTATCCCCATAGTTACCCAGCCAGCCTCTCCCAAGAGTTTATTGAGGACCTTCATCAGAGCTGCTGTGGTAGTTAGATTCAGTTGCCCACTTGGCCAGGTGACGGTGCCTAGTTCTGTTGCTGTGAATGAGCCAATGATGTGTGAACCTCATCTGTTGCTGATTACATCTGCAGTCGGCTAGGAGGCATGCCTGCTGCAATGAATGATGTTTGACTTAATTGGCTCATGCTTAAATGAGAGAGCTTAACATACCACAGCCCAAGAAGCTCAGCATACCTCATCTCAGCACTTGCAGCTCAGCCCAGGCCTTTAGATATGCAGAAAGAAATCACCCCAGAGAAAGTTGTTTGGAACCCAGAGGCCTGGAGAGAAGGCCAACAGAGATCATCCTGTGCCTTCCCACATTAGAAAGAACCTCAATTGAAAGTTAGCTGCCTTTCCTCTGAAGAACTAATGAAATAAATCCCCTTTTATTAAAAGCCAATCGGTCTCTGGTGTGTTGCTTTCCAGCAGGCAGCATGCTAGAACAAAATTTGGTACCGGAGAGTGGGGTACTACAAATACTAGATATGTTGGAATGGTTTTTTGGATGGCTAAGGGGAAGATTTTGGAGGAACTGAGAAGAGAATGATGGAGAAGTCCTGGAGTGCTTGAAGAGACTTTTGGTGTAAACAGAGCCACTGTCAGTCTGGAAAAGGGGGACACAAAAGAGACAAATTGGAGTTTGCCCAGTGAGAACCATAGAAGTTTGGGTCTGAAGTCAAGAAATGTCAGCCAGGAGAGCGGACCCACCCATTTATATGGAGAGGGTGAGTTTGCCCTGAGGCCAGAGGATGAGTCTTCCATCTCGTTGCAGTGGAAGAGTTATGCTGCCTCAGGCCTTTGAGAAGGTATAGCATGCTCCTTGGGGACTAAGGAGAGCCTGGCTGCCACCAAATGAAGGGGTTGAGGGTGTGCCCCAGAAATGGCAGAGACCCCAGGTGTGGCCCCGATGCTTGGAGAGGGCAGAGCCAAGGAGAAGGTGATCTGTTCAATGTTCCCCAAGGTTGATTGGGAAAGAGGCGGGCCACTGCATAGGCCCTTGGAAAGGGTGGGACTGCCACTTTCTAAAGCCAAAGGGTGAATGACTTTCAGACATTGAAATCCAATGGCGTTTGCTCTACAGGTTTTACATCTGTGTTCCTTCCAATTTCTCTCTATGGAAATGAAAACCTATATCCTGTGAATATCCTCCTTTGCATGTTGGCACCAGATAACTTGCTTTGCGATTCATAGGTCCACAACTAAAAGACAATGTTTTGCCCCTTAATATTGTTTGAGGTGATGCATGTAGTTGCCAAGTGGACAAGGGGTGGACATGTGGTAATTAGATTCAGTTGTCAACTTGGCCAGGTGAAGGTGCCTAGTTTTGTTTCTGTGGACATGAGCCAATGGTATGTGAACCTCATCTATTGCTGATTACATCTGCAGTCGGCTAGGAGGCATGCCTGCTGCAATGAATGATGTTTGACTTAATTGGCTGGTGCTTAAATGAGAGAGCGTAACATAGCATGGCCCAAGCAGCTCAGCGTACCTCATCTTAGCACTTGCAGCTCAGCCCAGGCCTTTACAGTTACAGAAAGAAATCACCCCGGAGAAAGTTGTTGGAACCTAGAGGCCTGGACAGAAGGCCAGCTGAGATCACCCTGTGCCTTCCCATGTAAGAAAGAACCTCAGTTGAAAGTTAGCTTCCTTTCCTCTGAAGAACTAAAGAAATAAATCTCCTTTTATTAAAAGCCAATCGGTCTCTGGTGTGTTGCATTCCAGCAACTAGCTAACTACAACAGCTGCCGGTTTGCAGCCTGGCCTGCAGATCTTGGACCCTTGCAACCCCATGGTTGCCCAACCAGCCTCTCTTGAGAGTTTGTTGAGGACCTTCATTGGAGCTGGTGGCCTGCCCTACACAACTTGGACTCTACATTCCCACGGTTACTTGAGACACTTATAAATGTTGTATTTACAGAAATCTGCAAGTTCTGTTTCTCTAGACAACCATAGATAGTACACTGTCCTTACAAGGCCCATGCATAAGATACCTGCACATGACCCATTTAGTCCAGTTGCTGCCACTGCCGTTGTTGCTACCTTCTCCTCCTCCTGCCCTCAGGGAGAGGGAGATAGATGATTGTGGGGATAAGGATTGGGGAGGCTGCTGCCAACTACCCTGCTACCACCCCTGATGTTGTGGCTGTTATACTATTAACTATAGTTCATGGTGTAACTTAGGGTTCACTGCCTCCAGAGAGCTGCACTACCCTGCTTCCCAGCTAGCAATGAAATTGTACATCTCTTTCTCTACATTTTCCTAAGCACTTGTATCTCTCTGTTCATTTTTAAACAGTTTTATTCATATATCCTACAATCCAGCCTAATTAAAAAAATTGATGGTTCCTGATATAATCATATAGGCATTCCTTTGCCACCATCATTAAGATGGTCTCTTGTTTAAACCCACCTGATATAGTTAATTGCTGAACCCACTTGGCTATTTAAGCCTCTTTTTCTTTTTTCAAACCAGAGTAGTTTTGTTATTGTTGTTACTGTTTTAAACCAAAGATCACTGCAAGGTAAATTTCTCACTAAACCCAGAGAATTCACTAATGCTGAGGAAACTTTGCTCTGTTCGTTAAACTTTGTGTCTGCATTCTCAAAATTGCTTTGGTAGGTGTCTTTTCTGAATTGAGAAAATTCTAGAATACTTCTCATTTAAGTAACTGATTGGTAATTTGATTTTGAATTCGGAGTCCCTGCAGTTCCAGAAATATTAAGTGCCTACCAAGCTCAAAGCATTCTGCTGATTTGCTAGAAGGATATGAAGATAAGACACAATCCCTATCTTTAAGTTGTTTATATTGTGATGGGTAATTATTACACATATAAATATACTAAAAGATAGAAATAACAAATTTTATAAGAGAGAATAAATACTGTCCTGTGTATTTTAGAGTATGGGAATAACACATTTGGTTGGTGTGCCGAAAATATTATGTACTCCAGAAAAGCCATGTTTTAGTCCTGATTCCATCTTGTGAAGGCAGCTGTTTCTTTTAATCCTGATTCAGTAATATAGGTTAGAATCTTTTAATTAGATTATCTCTATGGAGATGTGACACACCCAGTTGTGACTCCACCTATTCCAGGTATGTCTTGATTAGTTTACTGGAATCCTTTAAAAGAGAAAGCATTTTGGAGAAACCTCAGAAATGACAGAGTGTTAGATATGACAAGCCTCAGAGCCAACAGCAACTTCACAGCAGAGATGACACAAATGCATTCATGTGAAGAACAGAGACGTGGATGTTTGGAGATGCTTCGATCCCAGCAGACATTGCCATGAGACATTAAGCAAATCAGAACCTGGAGACCGCCAAGGGAGGCCAAGATATGAAAGCCAGCCTCAAAGAGACAAAGTGAGGAATGCCCACATGAACAGAGGCTGAAAGCAAGGAGCCCAGAGCATGGGATTAGCAAGGGACCAGTGTGCCTTCCCAGCTTACAGAGGTGTTCCAGATGCATCTGCCTCAAGTTAAGGTATTTTTTCCCCTGGATGCCTTAGTTTGAACATTACCATACGCTTATGACTGTAAACATGTAATTTATTAAATTTCCTTTATGAAACCTCTTCCAGTTCTGGTATATCACATTCCAGCAGCTTGCAAACTAACATAGTTGATAAAGATGAAGTCCTCAAGAGAGGTGGTGGTTTTAGAAGGGCCTAGAAAGATGGGTAACGTTTTATCCATTTTTGGGTATTAAAAAAATTTTGCTTTTTTTTTAGTTCTTTCCTTCCTCCTTTTCTCTGCCCTTTCCTCCCTCCCATCATTTCTTTCCCTTCTATCCAATCCCTTCTCTGTTTTCCTTCCCCTACCTTCTTTCCATCTTTAAATCCTTTCCCACTAGCAGTAATGCCAAACAGTGATCCCTGGATTAAGATGGTAACATGAGTAACATATTAAGAACTGCTATATGTCCAAGAAATTTTACACATTTTTTAAGGCATAGAGTGAATATGTAACTTATGCAAATTTACAACTAGTAAATGACAGATCTGGGATATGAACCTTGGGAGTACAGTTTTTGGCCTCTCACTGTTGTGGTTACTTATAATGATAAACAACATAATAATAATAATAAATAGAACAATATAAATATCAAAAATAGGTTGTTGCTTATTACCACACGATATTGGTCAATATAGAAAAATTATCACACTATATTATGAGCAAAGAGGTTACAGTAGAAGCAAAGAAGTTCAGAAGAAATATGCATACCATACATGTAATAGCAAAAAGACTATAAAGGATACATGTCAAGTTTCTGAGTGATGGGATAATGGGTAACTTTTTCTTTTGTTTTTCATATTTTCTGGGAAGACTATATACTGTTGATATCAGAAAAATATTAAAAGAAGTAATACACATTTTTTTCCAAGAAAGATTACAAAATACGGAATTATAGAAAGAATAAAATGGCAATAATCCTACTACCTGATGTTGGTTTTTTTGTGTGATTTATTTCAGTCTTTATTCTGTGCATAGATCTTTTTAATAGTTATAATCATGCAGTTATATAGTTTTACGTAGCCTGTTTTTTTTTTTTTTACCTAATCATTTATGGGGTTTTTTTTTCCACGTTGCTATCTTATTTTATTTTATTTTTTTGCATAGGCAGATCCAAGAAGCGAACTTGGGTCTCTGGCATGGCAGGCAAGAATTCTGGCACTGAGCACCATCACACCGCCTACTATTTTATTCTTTATAAACATAACTGTAAATTATTTCATGTTTGTCCAACAAGTACCCAGTTCTTATTTTGGGACATTTAAGTTTTGAAGATTTTGCTATTTTTATATGTAATGCTGCAGTGAACATCTTTGTACAGAAATAATTTTCCTCTAGAGTTATTTTTTTAGGATAGAATCTTAGAAATGGAGTTATTGGATAGATGTGTAGGATTTTGATAGATGTTCAGGGAGGTGGAAGACAAATGAATACTTTCAGAATTGTACTTCATATGCACCCCATGTAGAACTCCATAAAATAACAGGTTGTTACATGAATAGAGATGCCAAGAGTGACTGGGTTTAGTTGTTAACATTAGTACTATTTTAATGAGTATAGCGATTAATAGATAATCAGCCTACCCTTTTACCTATAATCTTCCCTGTGTCCCTGAAATGAAAGTCACCTCTCCTTTCACTGAATGTCTAATAGTGTTTTTAATCCATTTTGCTAGTCTATGTGACTTTTTTCACTTTTTTTATGGTATAATGTAACATATAAACAAAGTAAAGAAAGAAAAAAGCAATAATTTTCAAAGCACAGTGCAACAATCCGAATTTTTTTTATAATTAAAATTGACTTTTTTGTGTGTATGTGAAAAATAACGTATCAAAAAAGCAATAAATTTGAAAGCACAGCACAACAATCAGTTGTAGAACAGATTTCAGAGTTCTTTATGGGTTACAGTTGCACAATTTCAGGTTTTTACTTCTAGCTGCTCTAAGGCACTGAAGACTAAAAGAGATATGAATATAATGATTCAGCAATCATACCTGTTTGTTAAACCCTACCTTCTCTCTACCAAAACCTTTGGTCTTTCTTCCACTCTTTAGGAGTATTTGGGCTATGTCCATTCTAACTTTTTCATGTTGGAAGTGGCTGTTGATAATAAAGAGGAGGGGGATGGAATTAGTTGATATTCTGGAGAGGCTGGACCCCCTAGATTTCAGGATTTATCTGGTCCAGGGACCCATCTGGAGGTCTTAGGTTTCTGGAAAGTTACCCTAGGGCATGAAATATTTGTAGACTCTTATATATTGCCCTAGGTATTCTTTAGGCTTGGCTGGAATGGTTTTGGTTGTGGTTTCACAAATTATGATAGATAGTGACGTCTAATTGAAACTTTCATAAGAGTGACCTCCAGCGTAGCCTCTTGACTATCTGAACTCTCTCAGTCACTGATACCTTATTTGTTACACTTCTTTGCCCCCTTTTTGTCAGGATGGCATGGTTGATCCCATGGTGCCAAGGCCTGGATTCATCCCTGGGAGTCATCTCCCAAGTCACCAGGGAGACTTTCACCCTTGGATGTCATGTCTTATGTAGTGGGGGAGGGCAATGATTTCACTTGCAGAGTTGGGCTTAGAGAGTGAATCACTTAGAGAGATCCTCCAGAAGTAACTCTTAGGCATACCTATAAGTAGGTTAAGTTTCTCTGCTATATACATAAACTTCACAAGAGCAAGCCTCAAGATCAAGGGTTTGGCCTATTGATTTGGGTGTCCCTAATGTTGGATTCAGTACCGTGGGTTTCCCAGGTGGTAAAGTTTAATAAGTTCCATGTTTTTTCTCCCATCCCTCAAGGGACTTTGCCAATACTTTTTGATTATCTGCTTAATATAGCATTACATTATACTATATAGGATTAAAGGCCCTCATTCTTATTCTGGGCTCCCTGTGTTTGGATTCTTTAAATGATCTATCCAGACAGGTTGAGTTAGATTATGTGTTATAGAAAATTTAGGTTCTGGACAGAATAAACCTGCCTTCCTTACGCCTGTGTGCTCAATTACTGTAATCCCAATCTGATTACCTTCGTTCTTATCTCTAAATGCCAGGTTATATATGTTTATATAACAGCCTCTCAAAGTCCATAAATAATAACTAACACTCCGGACTAAATGTGACTGTTACAAGAGCTTGCAGTCTAGGCCCCTGTTTTATTATAAGCATTTTCTAAAGGAGATCATGCAATCATTGCTCTTTTATTTTGCCTCATCAAATGTCCCACAGGTTCATTCACAGTGTTGCGTGCCTCATAACTTCATTCCTTTTGGCATCAGCTCAGTATTTGATCATATGTATACGCAATTATTCGCAAATCTATTTCTCAATCAGTGTATTCTTCAGCCACCTCCATTCATTAGGCATCATGTATAATATTCAAAGTCAACAGCCCATCAACACTCTCAATTTTAGATAATTTCATTGTTTCCAAGAGAAAGATAACCAATAAACACACCCTCACCCAACAGAAAATCTAATCCTCACCTTAACTCTTGTCCCTCCCCCCATTATGTCCCCCCTGGTGGTGCTGTGGTACTGTCTTTTGATTGGGGATTTTAATCCATTAACATTTAGTGTTTTTACTGTAAAGGCAGTACTTTCTTCTACCATTTTGTGTTTTGGACTTTATGTATCTTTTTTTTTCCCCTTTTTACCTTTACTGATAGTCTTCATTTCTACACTCTTTTACAGACCTCTCTCTTCTGTCTTTTCCTATCTGCCTGTTGTACTCCCTTTAGTATTTCTTGTAGAGCCAATCTCCTAGTCACAAAGTCTTTTAGTGACTGTCTGAAAATATTTTGAACTCCCCTTCAGTTTTGAAGGACGGTTTTGCTGTGTATAGAATTCTTGGTTGGCAGTTTTTCTCTTTCAGGATTTTAAATATATCACTGCCACCTTGCCTCCGTGGTTTCTAGTGAGAAATCCACACATTGTTTTATTGTGCTTCCTTTGTATGTGATAGATTGCTTTTCGCTTGCTGCTTTCAAAATTCTCTGTCTTTGACATCTGACAATGTATTTAGTAAATGTCTTGGAATCTGTCTGTTTGGCTCTATTCTGTTTGAGGTTTGCTGCCCTTGGAGCTGTAGCTTAAGTCTTGCTGCCCCCTTTCCTTTCTCTTCTCCATTTGGGACACCCATAACATGTATATTCATGCATTTGATGTTGTCATTCAATTCCTTGAGATCCTGCTCCTATATTTTTTTCCTGTATCTGTGCTTTTATGTGTTGAATTTTAGATGTCGCGTCCTCTAGCTCACTAATTCTTTCTTCTGCCTCTTCAAATCAGCTGTTGTACGTCTCCATTGTTTTTTCATCTTTTCTTTTGTGCCTTTCATTCCCATAAATTATGTGATTTATTTTTCCAAACTTCTGAGTTCTTCATTATGTTCACCCAGTGTCTTCTTTATATCCTTCATTTCTTTTGCCATATCTTCCCTCAACTCAATTTGATTTTTTATGTAGTTTTGCCTATCTGTTTGAACATCTTTAGTTAGTTGTTTCAACTCCTGTATTTCATTTGAAATGTTGGTTTGTTCCTTTCACTGGCTCATATCTTCAGTTTTCCTCATGTGACTCATTATTTTTTGCTGGCATCTAAGTATTTGATTTCCTTAATTAGTTTATTCTGGTGGTTGTTTTTGCTCTTCTACCTAGGGTTTTCTCACTGGTTGGCTTTGTTCTCTATTTGTTCTTTGGTGTTCAATTCAACTTTTTCTAGACCTCTAGCATAGCTTCTGTTTAACTGATCAGAATTTTTCAGCTCTTTTTTCTCTGCTTCTTTCTCTGTATATATGGAACCTTTTTTTGAGGAAGTCTCTGCAAGCATGATCAACGCCAGTCAGATTTTCCCTGACCAGACAGGCGCGCATCTCAGGAGGAGAGAGCAGCCAGTATGAAGTTTCCCTGATGGTAGGACCCAGCAGGTAGTCACACTTTCCCATGAAGTCTTTAGACTGTGAGCTTTTCCTATGCTGGCCAGCATATGATGCCTTTTCTGCCCACAGCGTCCCACCAGCAGTGCCTTTAATTTCAGCTGCCTCTCTCTGCCAGAGGTGTGGTTAAGACAGAAGTTGAGTTAGAGGCGGTTTTAGGTTGCTTTTGTTCTCCAGCCCCTAGGGGCTGAATTCCTTGAAGGAGGGCTGCACTTGAGCTGGGTCCCACCCCTTTTCTTGGGGTAAGATACACTTTTTAGGAAATTGTCTCTATTTACCTATTTACTTGTCTCAGAAAATGTGTTTATCTGTCCTTGCCTAGGGCAGTGCTGAAGCTTGAGAGTGCTGGCATTTCTATCATTGAGCTATTAAGAAGTATTAAAAAAAAAAAAAAAGAAGAAAAGAGGACCTCAGCTCCCTTGGTCCAACAGCTGGAGTGTTGAAGTTGGTGTATGGTTCTGTGTGTCCCCAGGCTCTATGTGCCTCCTTTTCTTGGGGCCTAGCCCTGTTCCAGTATTTTGTGCTATCCAGCTCATAAAGCCTCTTTCTTGTTTGTTTGATTTTGCTCTCAGCCGTACGTCTTCTCTGCCAGGGTGAAAACTCTGGTTCTTTTAGTTCTCCAGGTTTATTTGTGTTCTGGGCCTGTTTTCAGCAGTGTGAATTTCTTACGTCATTCTGCAGTAGGAACTTGGTTGAGCTAACTTCCTTGCTACTAGTAGAGTCTGTTTCCTTTCCCCTCTGGAACCAGACTGCTGTGCCCATGGGGGAGGGATACCAACTTCCTAGGCTTGGGGAACTAGGGAGACAGTTCTGTGTGGGATCTTAGCCATTCCAGACTTGTGTACGACATAAGTCTGGTCACTGATGGCTCCCCAACAGTTGTTCCATACAGTTCCTGGCTATTTTTCTCCTGTTACTTTGAAATTCATGGTCCGTTTTGTAGTTCTGTCCCCTTCTCATTTCCTTAATATTGCTTATTTTTATCTTCCATTTCCTTCTTTCTTACTCAGTCTTTATCAGAATTTTTTTCCTTTCTTTTTTCCTTTTTGGAGGGACAAGTTATTTTATGTTGTTCTTTTTCTGTCTTTTAAAATTGGATGTTTAGCTCACTTCTTTTCAACATTTCTTCTATTTTAATATATGCTTTTAAAGTTGTAAAATTTGCCAGTTCCTCCTTTAACTGTATTCGACAACTTTTATATCTGTTGCATTTTCATTTTCATTATTTTGCATTTGATATTTTCTAATTTTCATTGAGATTTCTTCTGAGGTTTTTTTAGATGTACTTAAAATTTTATCGAGTATTTTCATTTAGTTTTTTGTTGATTTGTATCCTAATTGCTTTGCGATTAGAAAATGGTATATATAATATACAGTCTTTGAAAATCAGTAATACTTGTTTTGTTGTATAATATATGGTCAGTTGTCACAATAATATGTATACTTGAAAAGAATTTAGTCTTTAGTCATTGAGTGTGGTATTTCTATATGTCCATTAAGTAGAGTTTTTGTTCGTGTTTACTTCTTGTCTTTTTAAATTTACTTTGTCTATTATTACCCAGATGATTATCTTATGGTTTCCAACTTATATGATGAATTTGTCAGTTTTTTCCTACTTAGCTTCATCAATTATGTGGTATAATTGATTAAGGTGTTATTTGAGCCTACATGTTTAGAATTGTTATGCTTATATTGTTGTATCAGTATAAATCAAGCTCTTTATCAGTAATTAGTTAACATCTTAGGAAATAATTTTTACTGTAAAGTCTCTCTTCTTTGATTTTAATATAGATGTATAAACTTCTTTATGGATATTCTGGATATCTTTTTTCATGCTTCCTTTTATACCTTTTTTTGTCCTGTGTTAGGTTTGTCTGTTATACATGGCTTATCATTGGACATTTTCTCTAGTCTGATACTATTTATGTTTTAACTTGAGAGCTTATTCATTATATTTTAATATTTTTACTAATTTTGATTTTTTTCTGTGACTTTAATTTGTGTTTTTTGTTTGTCCTACTTTTGTTTGTTTTTGTTTTATTATGTTGTTGTTTTTGCTTTTCTTGCTTTTATATTTTTTCCCTTCCAGTGTGGAGATCACAGGCAAAATGTCATTCTTTTTAGTGGTTACCCTAAAAAATTAATTATTCATCATTTAACTTTTTTTACTATTTCTTTATTGTGAAGTATCACATATATATAAAAAGTAGTGAATTACAAAGTATATTGTAATGAGTGGTTATAGAACAGATTTCAGAGTTTGGAATGGTTTACATTTTCATAATTTTAGTTTTTTCCTTCTAGCTGCTCCAAGACATTGGAGACTGAAAGAAGTATTGATATGATTCAGCAGTCATACTCATTTGTAAAATCCTATTTTCTCCATTATAACTCCTCCTTCTCCTTTGATACTTCTCCCTAGGGGATCGGGCTGTGGGTATTGGGGCATTGGGTTGTAGCCATTCTAACGTTTTGATATTGGAAAGGGGTGTTAATAATAAGGGCTAAGGGGATTGAACTAGTTGATGTTTTTGGAGAGGCTGGCCTCTCTGGATATCAGGAATTATCTGACCTAGGAATACATCTGGAGGTTGTAGATTTCTGGAAAGTAATCTTAGCATGTGAAACTTGTAGAATCTCAGAAAGAGCCCTAGGTGTTCTTCAAGGTTAACAGGAATGCTTTTGTTGGGGGTTGTCACACCATGGTAATTCGCAATATATGTCTGAAATTTGCATAGCCTTCAGTATAGCATCTGGACTCTATTTGAACTCTCATAGCCACTGATATCTCATTTTGTTACATTTCTTGTTAGCCTTTTGGTAAGAAGGCATTGTTGATCCCCTGGTGCCAGGGCATGCTTTCACCCCAGGATGTCATGTCCCATGTAGGGGAGGGGGCAATGATTTTACTTACAGAGTTTGGCATACAGAGAGAGGCCACATATGAGCAACAAAAGATGTTTTCTTGTATGTAACTCTTAGGTATAACTATAGGTAGGTTTAGCTTCTCTGCTGCATTTATGAACTTCGCAAGATCAAGAGCTTGGCTTGTTGACTTGGGAATCCCTAATGTTTGAGACAGTATCAGGGGTTTCTCCAGTGCTATAGCTTCAAAGAAATGTATTTTTTTTCTCCAATCCCTCAAGAGACTTTGCTACTACTTTTTAATTATCTGCTCAACATACTCTAGGATGTATCCAGGTATTGCAGTAAGCTATATAGAATGATAAGCCCTCTTATAATTCTTATAATTACAGAATTATAAGCCCATTCTGGGCTTCATGTGTTTGGGGTGTTTAAATGAGCTATTCAGACAGGTTGAGTTAGATGATGTGCCACAGCAAATTTAGCTTTGTATAACATGAACTTCTCTTCCTTTGTTCTAAAATACAGACAATGTCCTCCTCACCCCTATAATCTGATTTACCTTAATCTCAACCCAGTTGGCTTCATTCTGATCTCTAATTGAAGCCTGATCTCTTTTTCAATTTCTTTAACTGTTGTTGTATGTGGCAGTGCTGACCTTCAGAACTGCAGAACTCCTACTCTGTGTCTTCGGTGTCATACCATTACCCAAACTTCCAGGGAAATATCAGGATACACAAATATAGCACAGACTCTTAAAATCTAGAAATAACAATTCCAGCTCTGTACTAAATTTAACTGCTATAGAAAGCTAATAATCTAGGCACCAATTTCTTACAAGTATTTTCTAAAGCAGACAATACAATATTTGTTGTTTTGGTTTTGGCTTATTTTGTACTGCATAATGTCCCCAACGTTCATTCACCTCATTGGAAGCCTCACAACATCATTCTCTAGCTACACAATATTTGATCATATGTATGTACTGGTTTGTCATTCTACTTCTCAGTCAACCTATCCTTTAGCTACCTCCATCCATTGGGCATCATGTATAATGACCAAAGTCAACAATTCATTTCTCACATTATCGGCACTTAGTTGTACAGTCATCCGCACTCTCAATTTTAGACAGTTTTCATTGATCCAAAGAGAAAAATAACTGATAACCACAGCCTCTCTAAATAGAAAATCCAAACCTCCCTTTAACTCTTATCTTCCCCCCACTCCCAATTATTTACCCATTGTAGTGGTAATGCTGATGTCTTCCTGTTAAATACAGATCATAGCTTGCAGTAGTTTTCCCCTTATGTATCTCTATTATTGACTGTTTGTACAATATTCATACCTTTGAAGTAGTTCATGTAAGAACTTATTTATATTTGTAGTGCTAATCGGGGGTATACATGACTCTATGCAACTCCTTTCAGTCATGTTCACCTTCAATATAGCAGTATTACTTATAAACCCCCTAATGAATTGCCCTTCTGTCAGTTCCCTTACTTTTAGATTCAATCTCTTTAGCTAACTGTTCACCCATCTCTCATTCACTTATACCTAGCTTCTGTGTATCTCTAGGTGCCCTATTTTATATATTATAAGCCTTTGAATGTACTTTTACCAAGGCTGTAATAGTTAAATCATACAGGATCTTTTTCTGGCTTATTTTACTCAGCATTATATCCTCCAGGTTCTTTGATGTTGTCATAAGCTTTAGGACCTCATTTCATCGCACTTCTGTGTAATATTCCATCGTATGTATCTTCATTTTGTTTATCCACCATCTGTTGATGGGCACTTGATTGTTTCCATCATCATGTAATTTCAAAATTCCATAGTTAATTATTTGGTCTTTCTTCCAAGCAATATAAGTAATTAAGAAGTGTTTTCCTGCAAGTATACTCTCCCATTTTCTGATATCAGTATTGTATATTTGGTAGCATCTGTTTCTTTTTCCATTTAGAAAAAAAGATATATATATATATACACATCTCAAATATTTCCTGTTTCTTATGTTTTCCTTTTTTTTTAACTTTCTTTCTTTATATCTCAGTTTCTGAAATAAATTTCTTTCTTTATGAAGACTACATTCTTTACAAGCTGCTTAGTGAGGGTCTTTGTATTCTAGGTTAGTTTTTTTAATAAAAAGTTATTTTTCTCTAATTCTTAAAGGATCATTTTTCTAGGTATACAGTTACCAGGTTAATAATATTTTGTCTTAGTCCTCTGAAGATAATATTTCTTTATCTTCTGGCTTTTATTTCTACAAATGAGAAGTGAGGTACAAGTCAAATTTCTCTCCTGTTTACTCAGTCTATTTTTTTTCAAATTGTCTGTTTTCAAGATTTTTCTTAACTTGATTTTTCTTTTACATTTTGACTCTACTCTTTCTTTCCTTCATTTCTTTCTATCTTCTTTCCTCCCATCCTTCCTTCTGAACTCTCTCTTGCTTTGTCGAGTTAGGCCACCTGAATTTTAGCATTTATGTCTTCTATTAAGTTCTGGAAATTTCCAGCCATTGTCTCTTTCAATATTGTCACTTCTCTATTCATATTCTTTCTGGAACTCCAATTGTAAGTTCGATCCGCTCACAGTATCCATTGTGTCTCTTGATCTTTGTATTTTAATCTTTTTTTTGTCTATATGCAACATTCAGTGTGATTTCTTCAGATTATTTTCTAGTTCAGGGGTCAGCAAACTTTTTCTTAAAAGACAAGATGGCAAGTATTTTAGGTTTGTGAATCATGTAGCTTTTGAATCAGTTAGTTTGCAGCATATTAAGTAGATATGCAAATACATGGGTGTCATTTGTTCCAATAAAATTCAATTTAAAAATAAGTAGAACTAGTAGTGGGATTGCTGGCTCATATGGCATTTCTGTATTTTTTCCTGAGGAACTGCCAAAGTGTCTTCAACAGCTGCTGCACCATTTTACATTCCTACAAGTAGTGAATAAGTTTTCCTGTTTTTCCACATCCTCTGCAACACTTGTAGTTTTGTGTTTTTCTTTCTAATAGTTGCTATTCTAGTAGGTGTGAAATGATATCTCATTGTGGTTTTGATTTGCATTTCCCTAATAGCTAGTGAAGTTGAGCATCTTTTCATGTGCTTTTTAATCATTTGTATACCCTCTTTGGAGAAATGTCCATCCAATTCTTTTGTCCATTTTTTAATTGGATTGTTTTTCTTTATTGTTGAGTTGTAGGACTTCCTTATATATTGTGGATATTAAACCCTCATTGGATATGTGGTTTCCAAATATTTTCTCCCATCAAGTAGTCTGCCTTTGCACTTTCATGACAAAGTCCTTTGAAAGCACAAAAGTATTCAACTTTGAGAAAGTCCCATTTATCTATTTCTTCTTTAATTGCTTGTATTTTGAGTTTTAGTTTTAAGAAACCACTGCTTCCACAAGATTTTGATTGTGCTTCTCAACATTTTCTCCTAGGAGTTTTATATGGTCTTTGCCCTTATATTTAGGTATTTGATCCATTTTGAGTTCATTTTTATATAAATTGTGAGATTTATTAATGTGGATATGGATATCTGGTTCTTCCAGCACCATTTGCTGAAGAGACTGTCTTTTTTTTTTTAATTAATTAAAAAAAATTTAACAACGAACAAAACAATAAGATATCATTCCATTCTACATATATAATCAGTAATTCTTAATATCATCACATAGTTGCATATTCTTCATTTCTTAGAACATTTGCATCGATTTAGAAAAAGAAATAAAAAGACAACAGAAAAAGAAATAAAATGATAATAGAGGAAAAAAAGTTATACATACCATACCCCTCACTTTCATTTAACACTAGCATTTCAAACTAAATTTATTTTAACATTTGTTCCCCCTATTATTTATTTTTATTCCATATATTCTACTCTTTTGTTGATATGGTAGATAAAAGGAGCATCAGACACAAGGTTTTCACATTCACAGAGTCACATTGTGAAAGCTGTATCATTGTTCAATCATCATCAAGAAACATGGCTACTGGAACACAGCTGTACATTTTCAGGCAGTTCCCTCCAGCCTCTCCATACATCTTGAACAACAAGGTGATATCTATTTAATGCATAAGAATAACCTCCAGGATAACCTCTCGACTCTGTTTGGAATCTCTCAGCCATTGACACTTAGTCTCATTTCCCTCTTCCCCCTTTTGGTCGAGAAGGTTCTCTCAATCCCTTGATGTTAATTCTCAGCTCATTGTAGGGTTTTTCTCAGTCTCTTGATGCTGAGTCTCAGCTCATTCCAGGATCTCTGTCCCATGTTGCCTGGAAGGTCCACACCCCTGGGAGTCAGGTCCCATGCAGAGAGGGGGAGGGTGGTGAGACTGCTTGTCATGTTGGCTGGAGGGAGAGGCCACATCTGAGCAACAAAAGAGGCTCTCTTGGGGGTGCTGTCTTTTTTTTTTTATTGTGAAATATAACATATATACAAAAAAGTAATAAATTTCCAACTACGTTTTTTATTTTTTATTTTTGCATGGGCAGGCACTGGAAATTGAACCCGAGTCTTTGGCATGGCTGGCGAGAACTCTGCCTGTTGAGCCATCGTGGCCCATCCCCCAACTACATTTTAACAAGTAGTTATAGAACAGATTTTAAAGTTTGGTATGGGTTACATTTTTCATTTTTTCTTCTAGCTGCTCCAAGATACTGGAGACCAATAGAATTATAAATATAATGATTCAGTTTATTGAATATAAATATTCAATAAACTGAATCTATAAATAGAATTATTAAATATAATGATTCAGTTTATTGAATATAAATATTCAATTTGTTAACTCCTATCTTCTCTGTTATACTACTCCTCTTTAAATAACCTATGTACATAAAAGCAATAAATTTCAAAGTGCATCACAACAATTAGTTGTAGAACAGATTTCAGAGTTTTGTATTGGTTACAATTCCACAGTTTTAGGTTTTCATTTCTAACTGGTCTAAGATACTGGAGGCTAAAAGAAATATTGATGTAATGATGTAGGATTCATACTAATTTGTTAAACCTGACTATCTCAGTATAATTCCACGATCACCTTAGGTCTTTCTCCCACTCTTTAGGGGTATTTGGGCTATTCCCATTCCAACTTTTCATGTTGAAAGGGGCTGTCAATAATATGGGATAGGGGGATGGAAGTAATTGATGTTCTGGAAAGGTTGGCTCCAGTGCATTTCAGTAGTCTGGTCCAGGAACCCATCTGGAGGTTGTAGGTTTTGGAGAGTTACACTAGTGCATGGAATCTTTGTAGAATCTTATATAATGTCCTAGGTATTCTTTAGGATTGGCAGGAATGTTTTTGGTTGGCGTTTGGCAAGTTATGATAAGTAGTAATGTCTAACTGAAACGTGCATAAAGAGTGACCTCCAGTGTAGCTTCTTGACTCTAGTTGAACTCTCACAGGCACTGATATCTTATTTGTTACACTTCTTTTCCCCCTTTTGGTCAGGACGGCATTGTCAATCCTACGGTGCCAGGGCCAGGCTCACTCCTGGGGTCATCTCCCATGCTGCCAGGGAGACTTTCATCCCTGGATGGCATGTCCCACGTGGCTGAGGGTGGGGGGCGGCAGGCACTGATTTCACTTTCAGAGTTGGGCTTACAGAGAAAAGGCCACATCTGAACAACAAAAAAGGCCCTCCAGAGGAGACTCTTAGGCATACCTATAGGTAGGCTAATCTTCTCTACTACATACATGAGCAAACCTCAATTTCAAGGGCTTGTCCTATTGATTTGGGTGGCCCTAACGTTTGGCACAGTATCAGGGGTTTCCCCGGTGGTAAAATTTAATAGTTCCATATTTTTTCTCCTGTCCAAGGGACTTTACCAGTACTTTTGATATCTGCTTAATATACTGTGGGATGTATCTAGGCATTATATTACGCTATATAGAATTAAAGACTTCCATTCTTATTCTGGGCTCCCTGTGTTTGGATTGTTTAAATGATCTATCCAGACAGTTGAGTTAGATTATGTGCTACAGAAAAACCTAAGTTCTGGACATAGTAAAACTTTCTTCCTTTGATCTCAAAGAGTATGTGAAGTTCTAAAATACAAGCTGTGTCTTCCTTACCCCTGTATTCTTTTTTTTTTTTTTTAACTTTTTAATTGTTTGATATAACATGTATACAAAACAAAGAAAAAAGCAATAGTTTTCAAAGCACTCTTCAACAAGTAGTTACAGGACAGATCTCAGAGTTTGTCATGGGCTACCATACCATCCTCTCAGATTTTTCCCTCTAGCTAGCTACTCCAGAATATAGCAGGTTAGAAGGAATAAATATTTTTTTATCATCACAATCAACTTTTTTTTCTTTGTTGTGAAAAATAACATACATACAAAAAAGCAATAAATTTTAACACACAGCACAACATTTAGTTGTAGAACATATTTCAGAATTTGGTATGGGTTACAATTCCACAATTTTAGTTTTTACTTCTGGCTGCTCTAAGATACTGGAGAATAAAAGAGAGATCAATTTAATGATTCAGCAATCATACTCGTTTGTTAAACCCTACCTTCTCCATATAACTCCACCATCACCTTTGATCTTTCTATCCCACTCTTCAGGGTTATTTGGGTTATGGCCATTCTATGTTGGAAGGGCCTTACTCCTTACTCCTTCTGAATTACCCTAATCCCATCCCTGCCGGCTCATTCTTATCCTTAAATAGCATGTTATACCTATATAAAACAGCCCCCTCAAAATCCAGAAATAATGATTACCACTCCGGACTAAATATGACTACTCTAAGAGGTTACAATCAGCCCCAGTTTTCTTCTAAGTATTTTCTAAATGAAATCATACAATATTTGCTCGTTTGTTTCTGGCTTATTTTGCTTCACCACATGTCCCACAGTTCATTCACATTGTTGCGTGACTTCATTCCTTTTTGTAACAGCACTGTGTTTGATCATGTGTTTACACCATTGATCATCAGTCTGTCAGTGCGTCTTTCAGCCACCTCTATCTACTGAACCTCTTGTATAATGTCTAGAGTCAACAGTCCATAAACACTCTCAGTTTTAGATAATTTCATTGTTCCCAAGAGAATGATAGCCAATAAACACACCCTTACCAAACAGAAAATCCAAACCTTCCCCTAACCCTTGTCCTTCCCCCAATTATGTACCCCTGGTATTGCTGTGGTACTGTTGATGTTTTCCTGTTAAACATAGTCGAGAGCAAGGAATATCATTTTCCCCCCATACCCCAAATTGTACATTCTTTGTACAAGACTATATACTCTTTGTACACTCTTTGTACAAGAGTCATACCAGTAGCTCATGCAAGAATTTATTTTTATGTGTAATGTTAAAATAAATTTAGTTTGAAATGCTGGTGATCAATGAAAGGGAGAGGTAAGAGGTATGGTATGTATAAATTTTTTTTTCTGTTTTCGTTTTATTTCTTTTTCTGAATAGATGCAAATGTTCCGAGAAATGATCATGATGCTGAATATGCAACTTTAGGGTGATATTGTGAATTACTGATGATATATGTAGAATGGAATGATCAAAATAGGAATGTTTGCATTTGTTTGGTGTATTTTGGTATTTAAAAAAATTCAAAAAAAGAATTTATTTATATTTGTAGTGTTAATTGCAGGGACACATGAATCCATACCCTTTCAATCATGTTCACCTTCAGTATGATAATATTACTTACAGACCCATTAGTGAACTGCCTTCACTTCTATAAGAGACTGTCTTTTACGAGTTGAGTGGTCTTGGCAGTCTTGTCAAAATCAACTGACTGTAATGTGAGGATTGATTTATCAACCAGTGAATTGAATTCAGAGTTCAGAAATAGACCCTCACCTCTATGGCCAGTTGATAGTCTCCTCAGCAAATGTTATCCCGTTATGGGCTTAACAATTCAATGCATTTCTATACTTTTGATGAACTGTTTCTTCTTTAATAATATAGTATCTATGACCTTTTGGCAATCTGTTAATAAATGCTTGAAGCATACTTTAGTACTCATTACTATTTTTTTCTAAGACTCAAACTCATAATTTTGAACTGGAATTGTATTCCTTAAAGTTTTGTCAGTAGAGCACTAGCTTTTTTTGGTGGGGGGTAGGGGATATTAAAAATCTATTACTTAAATAAATGTGGAAAATCCCTTTGTAAAGTCAGAAGCTACTCCGAGACTTTAGTAGACTGAAGTGTATCTGAATCTCTTAAGAGGGAGATATTATTGCACTGTTTTTATTTTCATGGAAAACTTTTTTCAAGAATTCTTTGGAAATTAGCATTCTGTATAATTTTTGGGAAACACAGTCCAGTACTTTATGACATTTACTGATACTATGAATGTTACAAATACTAGCATTTGTTTGACTTTGTTGATATAGTTAGAGGAATTGCTTTATAAAGTGGACTTTAGGAAGTGGTCTTTCTGTTTGTCTTTTGCTTATTTTCTACCTCAAAAATTTAAATTTTTTGATTGGTGCCTTCTAAAATTTTAAATCTCTCATATTGTTTTTGAACTCATTATCCTTTAGATGTTGAAAAACAAAAAAAGATCAGTTATGTAGGTAATAGCATGTATATTTCTTGTACAGTAAGTAACTGATTATTTTTGGTGTATTCATTTTCTGTCGAACTTATTTATTTAGCAGTCTGGTTGATTGTGAAATTGGTAGCTTGTATAGTAATAGAGAGATCTGTAACATCTAGACAGTATTTTGGTTTTGTCAAGTTTCAAGTGTTAACATTTAGACAAAGTGAATCTAACTTGTTTTTGCTTGTTTGATGACACCAAAGCTGATGTAGAATGGTTGAATGTTCACATTTTGGCTTCAGAGAGTGTTTTCATTATTAGCTTGGTAATGGAATTTAAGTGTCACTCACCAGGTGTGACTTCAGATTGCTATGTCATGGGTGTACTCATTTAATGTTTATGGTACCAAACCCAGTAGTGCACAGCCCTTCCTTTGTATTGCTTTTTTTGGCTGCTGATCTTATTTTCCCAATTTCTCTATGTGTTTTACTCTTTCATCATTTATGACTTGGAAAAGACATTAATAATATCTACCCATTGTATTCGAATAGTAAAATGATAGTGGTGCATTTTTGGAAAAAAAGTTAATATCAGAAAACAGTTTTTCTTCAGATGACTGTAAAATAACTTTGATGAATATAGTTAATTCTTTACATAAATATATATTAACTTACCATGGAGTTATCTTAATGATTCTTTTGTTCAACACTTATGTTGTCAGAAGTGAATCATTAAAAATTGTGAAGAACAATTGCTTCATATTGTTTGAAGCCAAAATTATTTTGTTGGCATTTTGGTTTGATATAATTTGTTTCACTAACTAATAACGAGGAAAAATAGTAAAGGTAACATTTTCGTCTCTTTAAGCAATTGTTAATTTATTTGTGTTCATGATGCCTGTTTTCTTTCGTTCCAAATGTGTTCACAGTCCAGGAGTGAACTTTTTGAGATAGGCACTGTTCTTACCTCAGACAATAAGGTTAAGTTCACCTTTTCTATCCCAAGCTTCTCAGACACCAGGGAGGGTGCCATTCTGTGTTTCCATACTGTTTTCCTTCCCTGTTGTTTCTGCATTTGTTCCTTTCTTTCCCTGTTGTTTCTGCATTTGTTCCTTTCCATTGTTAGATTTTGTAACTCTGGGGATTGTCCTCCAGCCTTTATTATGTCATATCACTCAACCTTCCTAAGCCTTTGATAATTATCTTTCTGCTAAACTCTTTGACTAACTTATTATTGAAATGAAACATTTCTGGGGAGGAACAGGACAACTTTCCTGGAGGTAGAATGGCTGGCGACCAAATCTGTCTTCCCTAGCAGAGGACTGCTTTGCATTCTCAAATTATTGTGGCATGTTTTAAGAATTAGGCAGTGACATGGCTCAGAGTAAACCTGACTGTCTTTTAGAGGTCAGTCCTCTGGGCGAAGCCATGCTGAGGCGGTTATAGGTAGTGTTATTTCTTTTCATACATAAAATATATTTTAGGATGTTTGGAAGTAAATATTGACTCCCTGGGTTCTATAAAAGTATTGTTTATTGCATTTACATGATACATTCATTAAATTTTGATGGCTTTACTTTTTTTGCTTGCTTCCTTCTTTTTTTTCTTCCTTCGTCTTTTTTGCCCTTCCTCAAAGGACATGTTTGAGATTTTAAACACTTATTTTATAAAGCAGTTGGAAAATCAAGCAACAATTAACTTTTGAATCCTTTTGGAATTCACTTTAATATATTTTGAAATGAGTTTCTTCTTTGTGATTTAGAAGTTTACTTACATCCTGTTCCCCAAGCATAGTAACAGTTTATAACTAAAAAATTGACAGAAAAAAAACATACTCATGTGTCTATTTCCTCTGTCTCTGTATATTATATAAATATACTCTGTGGTATAGTGGAAGGAAATGAGTTTTGGTAAGAATCATGTGAAAAAGATTTTTAACATTTACTAGTTATATGAAGTTTGTTCTTGCATAATTTTGTTTCTGTGCACAAATGATTTCATCTCATTTCTTTTAATGAAATAAAAAGTAAGATCTCTGTTATAGTACAAAGCCAAGTAAATGCATTATGAATAAATAAAAAACTGTCAATAATGGAAAGTAGCATTCTTCATACCATGTAGCTTTAAAATAAACAAGAAAGAAGAAACTGGGGTTCAGTTATCTTCAGTGATGTACATAATTGAATGTCTTAGAGTTTCTTATAGTCTGGTAAATAATGAAACACATTCAAGTGTGTTTTTAATGTTTAGTCATAACTATCATTTTTTTCTTTATGACTTCAGAATTTTGTTTTTCTTAGAAATATCTTTCCTACCTAAGATTATTTAAAATATTTACTTAAACTCTATTTCCTGTTCTTACATAATTTTCTTTTATTACACTGGCATTTTACATTTCAACTTTATTTTGGGGGTGTGATATAAGAAAGAATTGTAATTTTTTTCAAACAGTCAATCAGTAGAATCAGTCCAATTTATTGAGTAGTCTCTTCTTTTCTTATTGATGTTTAAACGTCACATTTACCTTACATTAAATCCTTAACTATATACTGGGCAATTTCTTGGTTTTCCCGTCAGTTCTACTGATTTGTCTTTCTGTCCTTGAATTTTTTTTTCTCCTAAAATTTACTCTACATTCTTCTAGCTGAGGTTTGGAAGAACTTTGATGTTGGAATTGCCTTAAAGTCAAAGTAAATTTTGGTAGAACAGTCATTTTTAAAACATTGAGAAAATGATGTGACTACATTTTGAAGTGTCTTTTGTTTCTGTCCTTAAGACTTTATAATTTTCTGTTATTATAATTACACATTTCTTATTATTTATTTCCACATGATTTATATTATTGTATTATTATGGATGGTATATTTTTCTCATTTTCTAAATGATTATTTTTTAAAAAGTTTTATTGAGATATATTTACATAACATACAGTTCATCCAAAGTGTACAATTAATAGCTTTTAGTATAATCACAGAGTTGTGCATTTATCACCACAGTTTTTGAACATTTTCATTACTCCAAAAAGAAAAACTCCATACCCCTTAATCATTTTTCAATTCCTCTATCTTCTAGCCCTATGTAACTATTGATCTAATTCTATCTCTATAAATATATCTATATTTACATTTTATACATGGAATCATACAATATATAGTTTCTATATATGTACAATATATAGAAAGTCTGGTTTCTTTCACTTAGCATAATATTTTTTTTAATTATTATATTTTTTAATTAGAGGAGTTGTAGATTTACAAGACAGTCATTCCCACATACCTACCCCCCTATTGTTGATAGTTGCATTAGTATGGTAACTTGTTATAGTTGTTGAAAGAATATTAAGATACTACTGTTAACTGTAGTCCATAGTTTACATCAGGTGTATTTTTTCCTATATACCACCTTATTACCACCTCGTAATTATATTGTGCATTTGTAATAATTCACGAAAGAAAATTCTTGTATTTTTACTATTAACTTACTGATTTGAAAAAGAAAAGCTGATGATATTTGTATTTCTTTTATAATAACTCATTGCTAAATTTTAAATATCCATTATAATAACAGTTTAGTGGGTTTATACAGGACCAATCATATAATAATCTGTAGCCCTTTGGATGATTTTGGGTATAACGGACAGAAACTGATTCAAACTAAAGTTATCATCACTTATCAAATAGTGTTGGGTCACAGGATAGAAAGATGAGATGCAGCATGATAGCTTACTGTGTCACTTTAATGTGATTCTTTTATTTTTAGTTTTCTTCTATGTGTGTGCTTTTTCATAAGGGCGTAAGGATCATGCAGAAGTTTCAGGTTCAGAAGATTGTGTCTGTCTCTAAGAAGTGAGCAAGCCTTTCTCAAAAGTTACTCAACTAACTACATTATAATTCTTATTGGCCAGAAGTGAATTACCTGCCCATTCCTAAGCTATTCACTACAGAGAGAATTGGATTATCATGATACTTTTGGACTAATTTTCCAGTGGGAAATGGCTGTTGAGTAATCAGTTAAAATGACCACTACATTCTCTAATAATGACAAATCAGTTCTTTCCTTTCTGTGTTATATATATTTTTCTTACCTTGTTTGGTTGGCTAGACTTCAGTATAACTTCATGTTTAAGACCACAGGCTTTTGTGCCAGAGACTTGGATTTCTCCATGATTTTGCCAACCTCTAGTGATTATCTTAGGATAAATTATTTAACCTCTCTTTGATTCAATTTTTTCTTCTATAATGTGGAAATAATAATAGTTCTTAAAGAAGGAGGGCTTTTTTTTTATTGTTTTAAAAAGTATAATTTAAGGAAAAAAGTGGAAGCTACCAATAGCACAAAAATCAGGAGTTTGTCCAAAATATAAGAGATGGAAGATGGGACAAGAGTTCACCTAGTAAATGTGTAGTAAATGTATTCTGTAGCTTCTTTTAAATTCATTCAGTTTCTGCACAAAATTAAAACAGTATAACATTAGAATTTTTTTATTCTGAAAAATAACGTATGTACTAAAAAGCAATAAATTTCAAAGCACACCACCATGATTCGTTATAGAAGGGATTTCAGAGTTTGGTATGGATTACCAAATTTTAGGTTTTTCTTTCTGGCTACTCCAAGACACTGGAGACTAAGAGAAATATCAGTGCAATGATTCAGGAGTCATACTCATTTTTTAAGCCCAATATTCTCCTTTATAACTCTACCTCCTTTGGTCTTTTTTTTTTTTAATTATTTATTTCTTTATTGACATTATATATACCATGTAATCATCTAAACTGTAAAAGCAGTGGTTCACAATATCATCATACAGCTGTGCATTTATCATCACGATTGACTTTTTTTTTCTTTTATTGTGAAAATCATATATATTAAAAAAAACAATAAATATCAAAGCATATTGCAATAATCAGCTGTAGAACAGATTTCAGAGTTTGGTATGGGTTACAATTCCACCATTTTAGGTTTTTAGTTCTAGCTGCTCCAAGGTACTGGAGACTAAAAGAAATATAATATGTAATAAAATATGTAATAATAATGATTCAGCAGTCTAACTTGTTTGTTAAACCCTACCTTCTCTGTCTCCACCATCAACTTTGATCTTTTTCCCATTCTTTATGGATATTTAGGCTATACCCATTCTAACTTTTTCATGTTGGAAGAGGTTGTTGATAATATGGGATAGGGGGATGAACTAGATGATGTTCTGGAGAGGCTGGCCCCTTTGCATTTCAGTCCTTTACTTATCTGGCCCATCTGGAGGTTGTAGGTTCAGGAAAGTTATCCTAGTGCATGGAACTTTTGTAGAATCTTATATAATGCCCTAGCTGTTCTTTAGAATTGGCAGGATTGGCAGAAATGGTTTTGGTTGGAGTTTGGCAAGTTATAATAGGTACAATGTCTAGCTGAGGATTGTGTAAGAATGACCCCTCCAGAGTAGCTGCTCAACTTTATTTAACTCTCACATGCACTGATACCTTATTTGTGACACTTTTTCCCCCTTTTGGTCAAGATGGCATCATTGATCCCATGATGCCAGGGCCAGTCTGAGTTATCTCCCATGCTGCCAGGGAGGGTTACACCCCTGGGAGTCGTGTCCCACATAGAGAGGGGGAAGGCAGTAAGTTTGCTTGCTGTGTTGGCTGAGAGAGAGAGAGAGGCCACATCTGAGCAATAAAAGAGGTTCTCTGGGGGATGATATTAGGCCTAATTTTTAGTAGGCTTAGCCTATCCTTTGCGGGGATAAGTGTCATAGGGACAACCCCCAAGATTGAGGGCTCAGCCTGTTGATTTGGTTGTCCCCACTGCTTGCAAGAATATCAGGAATTCTCCAGATAAGTAAGTTGAAGTTTCCCCCCCTTCCCATTCCCGCAAGGGGACATTGCAAATACCTCTTTATTCACTGTTCAAATCACTCTAGGATTTATCAGGGCATCACACTCACCTGGACAAACTGTAGGAAGATTTTTGATGACTGATTGAATCTCCTTCCTTGTGATTATTTTGTTGACGTCTTCTCTTTATTCTTGAAGCAGTGTAGCTTGTTTACGTGTTTCCAGGAATTTGTCCGTTTCATCTAAGTTGACTTGTTTGTTGGCATATGGTTGTTCATAGTGTCCTGTTTTGATTTTTTTCATTTTTTCAGTGTCTGGGGTAATGATCCATCCCCCCATTTCTGATTTTATTTGCTCATCCTCTCTCTTTTTTTTTCTTTTTCAGCCTTTTTAGTGGTTCCTTGATTTTATTGATTTTCTCAAAGAACCGACTTTTGGTTTTATTGATTCTTTCTGTTGTTCTTTTATTCTCCCATTCATTTAACTCTTCTTTAATCCTTGTTATTTCTTTTCTTCTATTTGCTTTGCGATTAGTTTGCTTTTCTCTCTCAAGTTCCTCCAGGTAGCAGTTAAGTCTTCGATTTTAATTCTCTCTTCTTTTTTAATATAGGCATTTAGGGCATTAAATTTCCCTCTTAGCATGCCTTTCCCGCATCCCATAAGTTCTGATATGTTGTATTCTCATTTTCCCCAGATAGCTACTGATTTCTTTTTTGATCCACTGGTTGTTTAAGAGTGTGCCATTTAATCTCATTCTTTGGTAGTTATTGATTTCCATCTTCATCTCATTGTGATCAGAGAAAGTGTGTTGAATAATTTCGTTGTATTTAAATTTATAAAGATCTGTTTTATGTCCCAGCATATGATCTGTCCTGGAGAATGTTCCATGAGCACTGCAGAAATATGTATATCCTGGTGTTTTGGGGTCTAATAACCTATATATGTCTATTAGGTATAATTCGTTTATCAAATTGTTTAAGTTTTCTATTTCTTTGGTTGTTCTATCTGTAGAGAAGTGTGAGATATTGAAGTATTGTACTATTATTGTTGAAATGTCTTTGGCATTAGAATTTTAAATCAATAGTTGACAGGAAGATGATTTTTCAAAAATTGCTATCTTTTGTATGACTTCCACAAACATTTACTATAAACAGAAACAGAACAATGAAGCATTCAATATCTTTAATTTCCAAGTAAAAGAGAATATTAAACCTGAAATAGACAACTTTGCATAGTTTTTAAAAACATATCATTTTTTCAGTTAGAGAAGTTATAGTTTTATGGAAAAGTCTCAAGAAATACAATGATCCCATATACCTCTCTACTGTTGATACTTTGTAATGATGTCACATTGTTACTGTTGCAATTGTTGTAATATTGAAGTAGTACTAGTAATGGTAGTCCATAGTTTACATTAGGTATACTTTTCCCCCATATACTGCCCTAATATTTAGCATCTTGTGATAATGTCATACATTTGTTACATTGGTGGAGAACATTCCTGTACATGTATTGTTAACCCTAGTCCATCATCCATAATAGGGCTCACTGTGTTATACGGTGCTATGTTTAACTTCTAAATTTAACATAATGTGAAATGACATTCACTAAAACTCTATCTGCAGTTGTCCTATCTACAATTGTATATATTTTTCTCATTTGGCTTCCTGAAAAAATGGAGAATCAATTTATACTGATTTTTTTTTCTGACAGATATAATTACCTGTTTTTTTTTTTCCATGCTACTATAATATAGTTGCCTTCCCAGGTTTTAGATTTATAATTCACTTACCTGTTATTGTTTTCATATGGATGATAAAAGTTAAACGTTTTGAAATATCTTAATCATTGAAGGGTAACACTATCTGTGGAAATAAAACACAATTTATATATCTTACTTGTTTCATACATGTTCTCAGATAAGCTACTTCAATATGATGAAATCAATGCTCTGATAAGTGATTATATAAGAAGAAATAATACTCTGGACATTTATTATAAACATACATAATTATACCATGTCTTTGGAAATATCCACTTTTATTTGAGCAAATTAATCCCTTCAAAGCAAGAGGGAAGAAAACACCAATTAAACTTATCTTCCTTTTTCCTATCTTTGTTATACTATTTTCATTTATTTAATATGACTATCTCTTGGGTGGTTTAGAAACCTGCATAAGATTGAGCATTAAACAAGTGAATAAGATGGCATATTTATACTTGTTGCTAAATACTGCATTTTAAAATACTTTTCTTCAGTTATCCTGTTATGAGTTGGTTGGAAGACAGAATAGTCTCAGTATTGAAACAGAATTTCTCTGTTGCCTCCAATGATTCCAAAAGCTCTTGCACACTTCATCAGTATTATTGTAATTCTTTGGCTGCAGAATATTTGGCAGCTGTTGCACCCCACTGGCAAATCCTATTCATACTTCTTTCCCATTCAGTATTGCCACTGGAGAATTGATTTCTCTCTCCTCTGCTCTAACCTTCCCAATTCATTTTGGATTGTTCAATGTGAAACATTTTAATTTCATATCATACAGCTATTCATCTCAGAATCCCTATTTTTACCTGTCACCAGGGTAACAGCATAGCATGCTTTCTTTAGGCAATCAAGTTTTTATTTCACATGTTTAATGTTGCATTAAATGTTTGCATTTCGTTTAACCCCCTTTAAATACTTTGAACTCTGGGTATTTTTATAGGGTAATGCAATTCTTGATTTTTGAATTGAAACTAAATCAACTCTATGACTGCATTTACAATAAAATATCAATAGATTAATTTATATAATACACAGATTATTATTAAAAATCCAAGTTAATCCCTCAGTAAGACAATTTTCTCTAGGTAACAGAAATGTTTGTATATATTTATGCTTACTTATTCCAAGAAAGGATTTAAAGCTGGCTCAAAAAAATTTGACAGTGAGATAAAGTACAAATTTAAGAGAGTATTGGAATAGGTGAAAATGGAAAATAATCTTTTAAAGACATTATTTGTTTTTTTTTCAGTTTAATGCTTTTTTCTGTTTATGTGTATATAAATACTATAGTGATTTATAAATTTGGTTACAGATGAAAATAATATTTAGAATTAAAAATCTCTTCTTAGAGATTGAATCAGGCATTTTGTTCATTAATGTCTGTTCATCAATTTACTTTATTGCCACCTTTTCCTTAAAGTATATAATTAAGTAGTAATAGATTGGTGATGATGAAAAGTCATATTTTTAGTTCTTGATTCTTGAAATTGAATTAAATAGACTTGAATTTCTCTTTATAAAGTTAATCTTTTCATCTTTATCTCCAATGATAATTTTGGTTCAATTTGTTCTTTGAAATTTGGGAAATACTAAGAAACATAGAGATGTGTAAGAAAAGGAAGAGCTGAAACTAATAACTCACGTTGCTTGGAAGAATTGTTATTTTAAAAGATATTAGCGTAGGTAGCTGTTTTAATATCTTTATATTCCTTAATACAAGCATTAAAATTTTCATGTTAATGTTTAAAATAAACTCTAAATTGTACATGTTTTTTTCTTTTAAACTATATTTTAATTGTACTATTCAAAAACTTATTTGGGGTGGTTGCAATGTTGGCTCAGTGGCAGAATTTTCAGCTGCCATGCCAGAGACCTGGGTTTGATGCCCGGAGCCTGCCCAAGTAAAAGAAAACAAACAAACAAACTTATTTGTATGCATGTTGTTTGTTCATTATCTGATCTCTGTGGAAATTCTTTTTTATCACAGTTTGTAAGAGTAATTTCATATCTTGAGTGCTTTTAAGGGCCACATGTCTAGATGACACTGTTCTGGGTAACCAGGGTTTTGATCATCCACTTCAAAAAGATAACCTTATTTCAGGTTTTATATATATTAATACATATTTTAATGATGGTAACCTTTAATGTTTGGAATTTGAGTTAGTGGATCATTCAAAAAATAACAAATAGCATTCCCTTAATAGATTGCTCAGGTTTATAGTAATAACAAAGCCGACAACCCTTGCCTTGTGGAAACTTAAAACCTGATAAATAGATGTCTAAAAAATAGTTAACTTGCAAGAGTGCTACAGAGGAAAAGTTCAGGTTGTTGTGGTATGCTATAACAGTTGATTGGATTCATGGTCAAGACGTGAATGTCAAGTCAGTGCAGGGACTTAGGTGGAAGTGAAAGAGAAGTCACTGATAGCTCCCCAGCTTCTCAGGGGAAGTGATGTATAAGCTGAGATAGGAAGAACCAAAGGGGTTTAGGTAAGCAAAACTATACCAGGGAGACGGCACTATAGAGAGTTCATGAATAGTTTTAGTAATTATAGGAAGTTCAGCGTGTCTGGATATGCCAATTTGAAGCTATTATGTACCCCAGAAAAGCCATGTCCCTTAATCCTCATTCAATATTGCAAGGTGGGATCTTTCTGATTGTTTCTGTAGAGATGTGACCCACCCAGCTGTGGGTTGTAGCTTTTGATTAGATGGTTTCCATGGAGATGTGTCCTCAGCCATTCAAGGTGGGGTTGCTTACTGTAGCCCTTAAAGAAGGAAGCATTTTTGAAAAAAGCTTTAGAGACACCAGAGACAGAGCCAATAGAAAGACAGCCCCAGGGAAGACACTGAAGAAGCCTGGAGAGAAAGCTAGCAGATGTCACCATGTCTTTCCAGCTGAGAGAGAAACCCCGAACATTGTCGGCCTTCTTGAACTGTGATATATTCTCCTGGATGCCTTAATTTGGACACTTTTGTAGACTTGCCTTAACTTGGACATTTCCATGGCCTTAGAACTGTAAACTTGCAACTTTATTTCCCCTTTTTAAAAGCCAATTCTGTTTCTGGCATATTGCACACTGACAGCTTACAATCTAGAACATTGGAATACACAGGGCTGAGTGCAGTTGTGAAGAGTAGGGGAAGATGGGCTTAAAGGGTGAGCACTTTGGACTTAATCCTAAAAGCAATGAGAAACCACTGAATTACTAAGAAACAGTCAATGAAATATTTGAGTCAAGGTAGCTCTTTGAACTTTTTCTTTTTTTAGATTGTCTATTAAAATATTTCTTTTGTCTTTTTTCTTTCTGAAAATTTGTTAAAGTTCCTCACATTGGCTATATGTTAAAAGTATACTTAGAGAAGTTTATCTCCAGAAGTGTATTTCCAAGAAAGTATTGTATTAGCTAGGGTTCTCTAGATAAACAGAATCAGCAGGAGATATCTATAAATATAAAATTTATAAAAGTGTCTCACGAAACTGTGGGAATGTATGAGTTCAGGATTGGTAGGGCAGGCTGCAAGCTGGCAGCTCCAATGAAAGTCCCCAGTGAACTCTTGGGAAAAGGTGGCTGGCTGAAGCAGAAAGATTGATTGTCTCTTCTGAATCCTCCTTAAAAGCCTTCTGGTGATTAGAATAAGCATCACTCATTGCAAAAGACACTCCCCTTAGCTAATGGCAAATGCAGTCAGCTATGATGCAGCCAAGGTGGTCATGATTTAAGTCCATGAAATGTCTTCACAGCAATAGACAGGGCAGTGCTTGCCTGGCCAGACAACTGGGCACTACCATCTGGCCAAGTTGACACATGAACCTGACCATCACAGGCATATTTAAATTCTCTCAGTACTTCTTTCATATAATTGATTTTCTTTATAACCAGTCCAGTAAGACTTTCATCTAGTTTGGCCCTATTTTTTAGTCCTTTTAAATCTTTTGGAAAAATTACATATCCATGAACTATTATTCCACTTCTAGTCAGCAGTGCCTATTGTTGTTGTTATTATTTTTTTTTTTATGTTAATCTATAAACTTAACTCTCTTTTCTCCCCTGGAGAAATGAGAATGTTCTCAAATTGACTGCGGTGGTGAATGCATAAGAATTAACTCTTTATTAAGATGTCATATGGATGTTTCTGGAATGATACGCACTTGAATAGATTCTGTAATGGGGATTGGTTGATAGATAAGCCATTAAAGAGTTTCTCTTTGAGAATGAATGGTAAAGAAACTAACAGTAACATGTATATATGCCACTTTGAAAGCATTATATACCCCAGAAAAACCATGTTTTAATCTTAATTCCATCTTATGAAAACATTTGTTTCTTTTAATACTGATTCAGTGCTGTTGGTTGGAAACTTTTGTTTAAATGATCTCCATGGAGATGTGACACACCCAGTTTTGGGTGTGACCCTTTGATTAGATGGAGACATGACTCTGCCCATTTACAGTGGGTCTTGATTAGTTTCTGGAATCCTTTAAAAAAAGGAAACAGTTTTGGAGTCAAATGAGATGCCCAGAGCCCACAGAGAGAGCAGATGTAGATGCTGGGAGACATCTACTTCAGAGACAGAGATATGGATGTTTGAAAATGCTTGGAGTCCAGCAGACATCACCATGAGATGTTAAGCAAGCCAGAACCTGGAAGCAAGTCAAGGGAAGCCAAGAGATGAAAGCTAGTTCTGGAGAAGTAAAATGAGGAACCCTCACAGGAACAGAGGCTGAAAGCACCACAAGCAGTTGCCAACTACATGACTACCCAGCTGACCCATTGGCCTTCCTTGAATTAAGGTGTCTCTCCCTGGATGCCGTAGTTTGGACAATTTTATAGGCTCATAACTGTAAACTTGTAACTTATCAAATCCCCCTTTTTGAAAGTGGTTCCAGTTCTGGTATGTTGCATTCCCTCAGCTGGCAAACTAATACAATATATTCCCTCACTGAGGAAATCTCATACTCCATTTCTGCTGAATGAATACTTGCTGAGATATACTATTTTATTAAAAAAAAAAAGTCTTACAACCTTTTGATTGTCCTATGGCTACCTTCATTTTCCATTGAATCATTAGTAAATGCATAAAGCTTGTGTATCTGCTGTTGAACTTGATGTGTCTTTCCTACTACACTAGCACTAATTAAAATGTTTGCATCTATTTGTGATTTTATAAAATACTAAATATTCAAAGTATTTTAATCCACTCACAGATTCACCTAATGTTGATTTAGTGCTTACACAATGTCAAATCCTGTACTAGTTCCTTTCATAAATATTACCCATTTAAATATTATACCTTCTTGGTAGAACGATATAATTTTTCTCATTTAGGATTTAAATAAACTGAGAGACAGAGGTTAAGAGACTTGCACCATTTCATAATCTTAATAAGCAGTAAAGACTAGTTTGGAACCCAGGTTTTCTGAATTCAAACCCAGAACTCATTCTACTATTTTGTCTGTCATTGATTTTCCAGGGAATTTTATATTCCCTATGAAAAATGTCATAAATATGTTAAAATTAAGATATTGAAAGAGGGAAAATTTGAATTTACCCATACTATTCTGGAAAAATAATAAGTATTTAAAGGGTCCCTGAGACTAAAAGTCTTGAGATCTGATATCTTTCCATTTTAAGCCCATGTCACCTGCTATCTATCATGCTATCACCACGGTCAAACAATTCATAATCCTCACAGTATGGACAGAGCTTTTACTGTTCTATACTTACACCTAACTTTATTTTGATTTTTTTATAGCACATACCATTTTTTTCTTTGTATTATAATTGGTTAACTATTTCTTCTGTTATACTTTTAACACCATGAAACAAATTCTCTGTCTTGTATATCTTTGTACCCCTTATAGTGTGCTAGCATAATGACTTATAATTAATAAATTCTGAGAGAATATTTGATATGTGATTAAATGCATTTTTCTCAAACACATAATTATAATGTTTTAAGTATATATATAAGATTTTGTATGTAGAGCTTTGCAGATGAGGTATGATAGAGTCAGTATTTTAAAACTATTTGTTTACTTTCAAATTTTTGGCAGCATGTGGTATCTTTGCTATATTTCTTACCATATATTTTATGTTGACTTCTATCACATTATGCTATTGATATTTATATTAATTTTATTGATTTATAATACTAACTGACATTTAAACAATGTTTTTTCGAAATTATTGTCATTAATTAAATTTTAGTTCATTAGGGTAAGGCTCACAGAATGGCAGGCTATTCAGTCTTCCATGAAAAGAAATGAAAATGCTAGCAAAAATTGAAAATTTCCAGAATTCTAGAAAGCTACCAAGGCTTACAACAATCTGACAAGTCTTTATTGAAGAAAAACCGCTGAATTTTAGTAAGAATAGCAAAGTTTGTGGCATTTTAATTTGGCCTGCTCCCATTTCCTTCTCACCAGCTCCGCAGTAGCCTTGAAACCCAGTTTCAGATGGGTCCCTGGACAAGATAAGTCATGAAACCTAGAGGGCCCACTGTTTAGTTTGCTAGCTGCTGATGCAATATACCAGAAATGGAATGGTTTTTAGAAAGGGGAATATAATAAGTTGCTAGCTTACAGTTCTAAGGCCAAGAAAATGTCCCAGTTACAACAAATCTATAGAAATGTCCAATCAAAGGCATCCAGGTAAAGATAACTCCATTCAAGAAGGCCAGTGAAATTCAGGGTTTCTCTCTAGTGAGAAGGCACATGGCGAACACAGTCACAGTTTCTCTCTCATCTGGAAAGGCACACAGTAAACATGGTCAGGGTTCCTCTCTCATCTGGAAGGGCACATGGCAAACATGGTGTTATCTGCTAGCTTCTTCTCCTGGCTTCCTGTTTCCTGAAGCTCCCCAGGAGGCGTTTTCCTTCTTCATCTCCAAAGGTTGCTGGCTGGTGGACTCTGCTTCCTTGTGGCTATGTCATTCTGGTCTGCTCTCTCTGAATCTCTTTCATTCTCCAAAATGTTTCCTCTTTTATAGGACTCCAGAAACTTATCAAGACCTACCAAAATGGTTGGAGACATGTGATCACCTACTCCAGTTTAACAATCACCCTTGATAAAGTCACATCTCCAGGGAGATGATCTGATTACAGTTTCAAACATACAGCATTGAATAGGGATTATTCTTTCTTTAGTAAATGGGATTTTGATTAAAACATGGCTTTTCTAGGGGACATCCTTTCAAACCAGCACAGCCCACCCTCTCCTGAACATCAGCTAGTTCCATCTCCCTACCCCATACTATTGACAGCCCCTTTCTACGTGAAAAAGTTAGAATGACCATAGCCCAGATACCCCTAAAGAGTGGGATAGAAAGATCAAAGGTGATGGTAGACTTATACAGAGAAGGCAGGGTTTAACAAATGAATATGACTGCTGTATCATTAAATTTATATTTCTTTTAGACTCCAGTATCTTAGAGCAACTAAAAGGAAAAACCTAAAATTGTGGACTTGTAACCCATACCAAACTCTGAAATATGTTCTACAATAAATTGTTGTGCTGTACTTTGAACTTTATTGTTTTTTGTATATATGTTATTTTTCACAAAAAAGAAAAAAGTCTATCGTGATGAGAAAAAATATTTATACCTTCTAGCCTCCTATATTCTGGAGCAGCTAGAAGGAAGAATCTGAGAGAATTGCATGGTAGCCCATGACAAACTCTGGGATCTGTCCTGTAACTACTTGTTCAAGAGTGCTTTGAAAAACTATTGTTTTGTATATATGTTATATTATACAGTTTAAAAAAAAGGGGGGATTTATTAAGTTACAAGTTTACAGATATAAGCCTATAAAAATGTCCATACTAAGGCATCCAAGGAGAGATGTCTTAATTCAAGGAAGGCTGTTGGGTCGGAAAGCTATGTTGCTTTCAGCCTCTGTTCTGTGGGTGTTCCTCACTTCACTTCTCTGGGACTTGGTTTCATCTCTTGGCTTCTCTTGGTTCTCTCCAGGTTCTGGCTTGCTTAACATCTCGTGGCAACTTCTGCTGGGCTCCAAGCTTCTCCAAACATCCATGTCTCTGTTCTCCAAGTGTTGCTATCTGTGTCAGCTCTGCTCTGAAGTTTCTGTTGGGTCTGTCATTTCTGTTGACTTTGCCATTTCTGTGATTTTTCTATCATTTCTATGGATTCTCTGAAATGTTTCCTCTTTTGAAAGATTCCAATAAACTAATCAAGACACACCTGGAATGGGTAGAGTCACATCTCCATCTAATCAGAAGGGCACACCCACAATTGGATGTGTCACATCTCCATGGAGATGATCTAATCTTAAGATTCCAACCTATAGTTGGAAATCTATAGTAACCTATAGTACCTATAGTACTGAATCAGGATTAAAAGAAATGGCTGCTCCCACAAGATTGGATTAGGATTAAGACGTAGCGTTCCCCCACAAGATTGGATTAGGATTAAGACACATGGCTTACTTCTGGAGAAGATGGCGGTTTAGTAAGACGCGCGGGTCTTAGTTCCTCCTCCAGAACAGCAACTAAAGAAGCAGAAACAATACGAAACACGACAGAGACCAAAAAGACAGCGTACCCCATTCTGGAACGGCTGAACGGGCAGGGAGAATCCGCTGCGGTGAGATACCTGAGGGGCGCGCTCTTTCCCGGGCTGGGGCAGCTGGCGATCGGGTCCCTTCCACACACGTGGCTTCCTGGTCCAACTGGGAACGTTGGATAGCGGGGCCCTCCTGCCACGCTTGGCGTCTCGGGCCAGCTGGGCAATTTGGACCAGTACTCCCCCAAGCCGCGGTGGCCGGCGACCCCCCCTCCACGTGCGGTTTCCCGGGCCGACTGCGAGATTCGGATTGGCAAGTTAAAGGAGCCACAGCATCTTTTACTGGTGGGACCCGCAGACAGACGAGCGCCACGAGCGCCACCTACTGGGCAGGAAAAGAAAAACAGAGCCCAGAGATTTCACAGAAAAACCTTTCAACCAGCCGGGTCCCACACCCAGGGAAATCTGATCAAATGCCCAGACACCAGCAGAAAATAATGGATGATGCTCGGAAAATTGAAGATATGGCCCAGTCGAAGGAACAAACCAATAGTTCAAATGAGATACAGGAGCTGAGACAACTAGTGCTGAATATACGAACAGAAATGGAAAACCTCTTCAAAAACCAAATCAATAAATTGAGGGAGGACATGAAGAAGACATGGACTGAACAAAAAGAAGAAATAGAAAATCTGAAAAAACAAATCACAGAACTTATGGAAGTGAAGGATAAAGCAGAAAAGATGGAAAAAACAATGGATACTACAATGATAGATTTAAAGAGACAGAAGATAGAATTAGTGATTTGGAGGATGGAACATCTGAATTCCAAAAAGAAACAGAAACTATCGGGAAAAGAATGGAAAAATTTGAACAGGGTATCAGGGAACTCAAGGACAATATGAACCGCACAAATATACGTGTGGTGGGTGTCCCAGAAGGAAAAGAGAAGGGAAAAGGAGGAGAAAAACTAATGGAAGAAATTATCACTGAAAATTTCCCAACTCTTATGAAAGACCTAAAATTACAGATCCAAGAAGTGCAGCGCACCCCAAAGAGAATAGACCCAAATAGGCGTTCTCCAAGACACTTACTAGTTAGAATGTCAGAGGTCAAAGAGAAAGAGAGGATCTTGAAAGCAACAAGAGAAAAACAATCCGTCACATACAAGGGAAACCCAATAAGACTATGTGAAGATTTTTCAGCAGAAACCATGGAAGCTAGAAGACAGTGGGATGATATATTTAAATTACTAAAAGAGAAAAACTGCCAACCAAGACTTCTATATCCAGCAAAATTGTCCTTCAAAAATGAGGGAGAAATTAAAACATTCTCAGACAAAAAGTCACTGAGAGAATTTGTGACCAAGAGACCAGCTCTGCAAGAAATACTAAAGGGAGCACTAGAGTCAGATACGAAAAGACAGAAGAGAGAGGTATGGAGAAGAGTGTAGAAAGAAGGAAAATCAGATATGATGTACATAATACAAAAGACAAAATGGTAGAGGAAAATATTATCCAAACAGTAATAATACTAAATGTTAATGGACTGAATTCCCCAATCAAAAGACATAGACTGGCAGAATGGATTACGACCCCGCAATACCACTACTAGGTATCTACTCAAAGGACTTAAGGGCAAAGACACAGACGGACATCTGCACACCAGTGTTTATAGCAGCATTGTTTACAGTTGCAAAGAGATGGAGATGGCCAAAGTGTCCGTCGACGGATGAGTGGCTAAGCGAACTGTGGTGTGTACCTACGATGGAATATTATGCAGCTTTAAGACAGACTAAACTTATGAAGCATGTAATAACATGGATGGACCTAGAGAACATTATGCTGAGTGAGTCTAGCCAAAAACTAAAGGACAAATACTGTATGGTCCCACTGATGTGAACCGACATTCGAGAATCAACTTGGAATATATCATTGGTAACAGAGACCAGCAGGAGTTAGAAACAGGGTAAGATAATGGGTAATTAAAGCTGAAGGGATACAGACTGTGCAACAGGACTAGATACAAAAACTCAAAAATGGACAGCACAATAATACCTAATTGTAATGTAACTGTGTTAAAACACTGAATGAAGCTGCACCTGAACTATAGTTTTTTTTTTGTTTGTTTGTTTGTATCTTTTGTTTTTGTTTTTTTCTTTTTCTTTTTATATATATATATATTTTTTATTATTATTATTATTTTAATTTTCTTCTCTATATTGACATTCTATATCTTTTTCTGCTGTTTTGCTAGTTCTTTTCCTAAATTGATGCAAATGTACTAGGAAATGATGATCATGCATCTATGTGATGATACTAAGAATTACTGAGTGCATATGTAGAATGGAATGATTTCTAAATGTTGTGTTAATTTCTTTTCTTTTTTTAATTAATAAAAAAAAAGACACATGGCTTTTCTGGGGTACATAATACTTTTAAACTGGCACATGGTATCACAAGACATTCCAGGAACACTTAATGGGCATGAAAATTCATTTAACTTTTTTGAAGGCAATTTAGCAAACTAAGTGTATGAAAATATAAAATGGGCATATCCCTTAACTCACCAACTTCATGACTCAAAATTTATCCTGCCAGAAATATACAATTTTACAATTGTATAATTTGTATAATTGCATAATTATAATTTTGTTAGCAAAGTCAGTAATAGTAGGAAAAAGTGAAAACAGCCTAAATAACTATTCACCAATGGAATACCAAACAACCGTGAGAGTGAATGAAGTATATCTGTATGTAACTTGGAAAGATGATGAGGTTATATTGTTAGGTGCAAAAAGCAAGTTTGGGTAAAGTGCCTACCTATATGATATGATCAATTTTAATAAAAACAAATCTAAAATATAAATTGTATATGCATTTGAATATATATTGTAAGGGATCTGAACCAACAGTTCTCATCACACTGTGAACTTTGGGGGTGAGATATGGAGTACTTTCTCTTTAGTTTCTTATATTCTTAAATTTGGAGTTTGTATTATTAAAGGTATTAAATATAAAAAAAAACCAACCAGTTTAACAACCCTTGTACCCATGATACCGATAGCCTTGCAACCATCATTGATGGCAGACTTTGGAAAGCATCATCCTTAGAGGATTATCACAGTTTGTTTTGTCTTGCAACTCCATGAAAAAGCCCCAATTGCAAGGGCTTAGGGTTATTTCACCTCACTGGGAGCTAAGCCCATGAGAAGAACCCTGCTATACTCAGGCTGTATCTCAAAAGCAAACAGAAGCAATTATTTAATGTCATAGCTTCCTGAGGCTTTGATAACAGTTGGGGTAGACAAAAACCTTGCCAGAAACCTAAAAGAAAGAGTAAGGAACAATATTTTCATAAGGGGTATATTTCCTCTATCTGTTGAAACAGTTTACCATAAACTTGGGGTCTTAAAACTCTGGAGAAGTTTCTCTCATAGTTCTAGAGCCCATAAATTTGAAATCGAGGTTATCAGTAGGGCTGTACTACTTCCAGAGGCTGTAGCAGAGAATCTCTTTCTTGTGTCTTCCAGATTCTGTTGACTGCCAGTATCCCTTGGTCACATCATGCTAATCTCTGCCTCCTTTCCATTACCTTCTCTTGTGCGTGTATGTATCTGATATCCTTTTCCCTCTCATATAAAGACACTTGTGATTAGCTTTAGGGACAACTGGGTATCATCCAGGATAATCCCCCAATCTCAAGATTCTTAATGTTATTTGCAAAGACTCTTTTTTCTTATAAGGTAACATTTACAAGTTTCAGAAATTATGACCTACTGTCTTTGGTCATTATACAGCCTACAGGCTTTGAAAAGTTCTGAGATATTCTTGAGGATCTAGGACGCTATGTTTATGTGCAGGACTGTGCATATGCCCAGGAAAGATCAGAAAGTCTCTCACTAAGAATTCTATGTCAAGCAAAATTATGCTTCAAAAATTAAGAAAATATTCTCAGAGAATTAGGACATACCCAGTGTGGTGGTTCAGAACTTTGTACCCCCAGAAAAGCATGTTCTTAAACTTAATCCATCCCTGTGGGTTTGAACCCACTGTAAGTGGGACCTTTTGATGAGGTTAATTTCAGTTCAAGTGTGGCCCACCTGAATCAGGACAGCTCTTAATCCTATTACTGAAGACCTCATAGGGAAGGTCAAAGAGAGAAAAAGCCACAGGAAAAAGCCAGAAATTAATGGCATCCAGAGGTGCCAGGGTACCATATACATTGCTATGTGGCAGACAAGCTAAGGACTAAGGATTGCCGGCAGCTAGCCAAAGTTTTCTTCCTTGTTTCATCAGGACTTCTGTGGTTTGGTGGCAATCTTTGGGCTTTGATCTCTGTCACAATCATCACAGGGTGTCTCTTTTGTGTCTCTTCTCCCTTTCTTACAAAGACACTAGTCATATTGGATTAAAGATACATGCTATTCCAGTATGACCTCATTTTAACTTGCCCACTTTTATCTGTAATAAACTTATTTCCAAATAAGGTCTATAATATGGGGTACTGGGGATTACGACTTCAACATATCATTTTGGGGGATACAACTGAACCCATACCAAAAAGAAATAATAAAAATTAGAGCAGAAATTAATGATATTTTTATCAAATGATACATATTTGAAAACTATATATATAAAATCCAGAAAATCAAGATTTAGTTCTTTGAAAAGATCAAGCAAAAAGAAGACTTACATTTGTAAAATCAGGAAGAAAAAGGAGACGATGCTACCAGTCTTACTAAAATTGAAAGGATTATAAGGGAATACCATGAACAATCGTATGTCAGTAAATGAGATAATCTAGATGAAATGAGCAAATCCTTAGAAAGACAAACTACTGACCCTGACTGAAGAAGAAATAGAATATCTGAATAGACTCATAACAAGTAAAGCAATTGGATTAGGAATTACAAAACTTCTGAATAAGAAGAGCCCAGAACTGGATGGCTTCACTGTTAAATTCTATGAATCATTTAAAGGAGAATTGATACTATCCTGTCACAAATTTCTAAAACTAGAAGAGATGAAACACTTACAAACTTATTTTGCAAAGCTAGTATTATTATGATACCCAAAACAGACAAAGATATTCCAAGAAAAGAAAACTAAAGGCCAATATTGCTGATAATACGAAAATCTTCAACAGAATACTACCAGACTGAATCAAAGAATATATAAAGCACATTATGTGCCATGACCAAGAGAGATTTGTTCTTGAAATATAAGGTTACTTTACCATTCATGGACAGTCAATATATTATACCGTATTGAAAGACTAAATGTCAAAACACAGATTATCTCAATAAATGCAGGAAAAGCTATGGTAAAATCCAACAGCCTTTCATCATTAAAAAAAAGAAAAACACTCAACAAACTAGGCTTAGAAGGAAAATGCCTCAACTTCTGAATGCCATATATGAAAAGCCCACAGTTAACGTTTAACATAATGGTGAATGTTTTCCTCTTAAGATCAGGAACAACACAAAGATTTTTGCTGCTGTTATTTCTATTCAACATTGTACTGGAGTTCAAATTTTAGAAATTAAAATGAGACATCATTTTGACTTTCTTCTAAGCTTGATACATGGAGTCTTTAAGAATTATTTTTTTGTAATTGTAAAATATGCTTGTAAAACTTCTCTCAATTTAGTTATAACAATATTCGTTGCAAGTAGAGATGTCAAGAGTTCCCGGGCTACCAGCTGGAAAATAGAAGTAGCACCCATATATGAACCATATCTTCTTCTATCCTTTCTTTCTTCCTTTGCCTTTGAATATGAGTGGTATAAAGTTAAAACAATATAGAAAAGTTTCAGTTTCCATAATGATAGTGTATCTTATTTCCAACTAACCCTCCTCCAGAAAATAGTTATAAACTCTGGAGAAAATATAAAACATAATCATCTGAAGGCTCTGGATACCAACTAAAACTAGTTTGGATTTTAAGGGATTTCAGTTATTCAAAGAAGGACACTACACTAGGTGTGATCTGCATTTATCTGGGTTTTCCCTTGAGGGTAATCACCAGTGCATGCATCAAGGTATGATTAGATTTCAAGCAGTTAGCCACAGTTTATTGGCTTGAAATGACAGAGAATGATGTTCAAAGTGGTCAGAACTTTTAGAAATTGTAGGAGGATATCTTGGCAAAAAGGGAGCAACAGAACAAGGAGTCCTATATCAGAATGTAACTTTCCTCCAATTGTTGATTAACTCCTGACATGTGCATGTATAAAGAAGACTTCAGGGAGCTCTGCATATAAAACCAGCTCAAATTTCAGCTGCTGCCCACTATAGAGAGGGTCATGTTAAGTTGAGAGAAAAAGCTGTCAATCAAAACCAACTGTAGATTACTAAATAATTGGGTTCCCAGATAAGAACTTTAAAGCAGCCATTTAAATTAATTTTTTTATTAAGAAATCTTCACACACATAAAGTCCATGCATGGTGTACAATCAATTGCTTACAGTATCATCACATAGTTGTGTATTCATCACCACGATCATTTTTAGAGCATCACTCCGGAAAAAAGAAAAAGAAAGAAAGAAAAAACTCCTACATCCCATACCCCTTACTTGACGCTTGCATTGGCCACTTGTATTTCAATCTACCCAATTTATTTTGCCCCTTATCCCCCCATAATTTATTTTTTATCTATTTTTTTTAAATTTATCTGTCCATACAGTGGATAAAAGGACCACCAGAGACAAGGTTTTCACAATCACACAGTCACATTAATGCTATATTGTTATAGTTGTTTTCAAGAATCAAAGCCACTGGAACACAGCTTAGCAGTTTCAAGTACTTTCCTCCAGCCATACCAATACACAATAAACTAAAAAGGAATAGCTATATAATGCGTAGGAATAACCTCCAGGATAATCTGTCGACTCTGTTTGAAATTTCTCAGCAACTGAAACTTTACTTTGTCTCATTTCTCTCTTCCCCCTTTTGGTCAGGAAGGCTTTCTTAATCCCATGATGCCAGGTCCCAGTTCATTCTGGGAGTTCTGTCTCACAGTGCCAGGGAGATTTACACCCCTAGGAGTCATGTCCCACGTACAGGGGTGGGCAGTGAATTCACCTGCCAAGTTGGCTTAGAGAGAGAGGCCACATCTCAGCAACAAAAGAGGTTCTCTGGGACTGAGTCTTAGGCATAATTATAAGTAGGCTTAGCCTGTCCTTCTCAGGAATAAGTTTCATGGGGACAAACCCCAAGATCAAAGGTTTAGCCTGTTGATTTGGTATTTCCCATACTACTTGTAAGAATATCAGAAATTCCCCAAATGAAGAAGTTGAATATTTCCTCCTTCCTCCCCAGTACCCCAAGAGGACTGTGCAAATATTTTTTATTCATTGTTCAGATTGCTCTAGGATATGTTGGGGGCATCATACTAACCTTTAGTAACCAGCAAGTTCTCACCCCCTATACAGGATTCCCTGTACTTATGGTGTTCAACTCAATTGACCATATAAGTTAAATTAAATAATGCACTACCCACAATATAAATTTTGCACAAAATAAACATCTCTCCCTTTGGTCTCACAGAAGTTGAAGTTTTAAAATATGGACTAAAATTAATTTTAAGACTTAAAGAATAAAATGGTCATAAATAGAGAGCAGATAGAGAATGCCAACAAAGAAATGAAAATTATAACAAATTACCAAATGGAAATTGTAGATCTAAAAAGTAAAGTATCTGAAATGGAAAATATGCTGGATAGGCTAGAAAGCATATTGGTGATTGCAAAGGAAAAAATGGGTAAATTTGTAGACAGAAACTTAGCTATTATATAGAGTCTGAAGAAGAGAAAAAGAATATTTATTTAAAAAATTATGGAGAACCCGAGTGGCCTGTGGGAGTGCATCAGGAAGTCTAACATGCATCTATCTGGAGTTTTAAAAGGACAGGAAAGAATGGGGCAAAAAAAAAAAATTGTTTTTTGAAAAATGTAGGTTGTTTTCTGATAAATTTAACAAAAGAAATCACAAGCTGCCACATTTTGCTGAGACAATTTCAAAATCAAAGTAAATGGAAATATGTGTATATCACATACATGGATTGGAGGACAAAATACTGTTAAGATGTTAGTTCTCCCTACGGTGATGTACAGAATCAGTGGAATCCCAATCATAATCCCATTAGAGTTGTGTTTTGGGGATAGAGAAGGGATGGGGAAGAAATTAGCACATTAGTTTTGGAAGTTTTATGGAAATGCAAAAGGTCCTGGAATAGTTAAAACAGTCTTGCAAAAAGATGAACAAAGTTTAGGACTTGCTCTACATGTTTCCTTGGAACACTAGATGAGCCTCTACCCTTCTCTTCTACCACATGAGAAAATTAGAGCTAGATCATAGATATACATATAAAGCCTATAAAAGAAAATACATGAAAATATCTTCTGGACCTTGGAATAGTCAAATACTTCTTAGCGTGGACACAGAAAGCACTAAAGGAAATATTAGTATGGATAATTAATAAGCAAGGCATAGAAGGGGGAAAATATTCACAATAGGTAAATCTGACAAGCCCTTACACCTAGAATAATGAACTCCTGTAAATCAATAACAAAAAGGCCAACAACCTAATCAAACGTGGGCAAAAACTTATGCCAACAGATGGCCAACAGGCACAAGAGGCACTCAACATTATTGGTCATATGGGAAATGCATATTAAAAGTATAATGAGATATCTCACATTCACTAATTTGGCTGGAATTAGAAGGACTGACAACATTAAATAGTGGCTAGGATATGAAGTAAAACCATTGCTGGTGGGAGTGAAAAAAATTAATAAGACTTTGGAAGAGTTTGGTAGTTTTTATCAAATTAGATATCTATTTGCCCCAATATTTCCATTCCTAGGCTTTTTTACCTATAAGAAATTAAAACTTGTATTCCCAAAAAAGACTACATGCTTTTGGAGTCTGTTTAGGTAAAGCTTTAAAACATATAAATCTAATCCACGGTTGGGTGAGGGAGAGAGAGGAAGTGGAGATTTAGTGGAAAGGGGAATTGTAGAATTTAAGGTTTTTACATTTCACTGCATGTACATTTTATATTAATAAAATTTTTTAAAACATAAGAGTTGAAATTCTTATGTGGGATTTCAGATATTACTGTACCAGTGGATGATTATAGCTAACCCTTATTTAGCATTTATGTGCTAAGCAGTATTCTAAATGCTTTACACTCTCTTTTAATCAACTGTAAAAGTTAGGTTTTCTTATTATCTTTGTTTTACTGGTAAGGAAACTGAGGTGCAAGGGAGAGAAGTGACTTGTAAGGTTACACAGCTAGTAAACATTGCAGCCAGGGTTTTCTTTTGGTCATTCAGATACTGGAATCTGCAGGTGTGGCAGGTGTACTGCTTCTTCTTTCCTAATTTGTGCCCAAAGTTTAAATTGAGACCCTAAAACCTTTATTGATAGAAGAAAGAAATGGGATATGGATAATATTAAGATGTAGGTGATTATAAATAACTGCATTTACTTCTACATTCAGATGACATCTTTGTAATTATTTGTAATACTGAGAACACCAGACTTTGGGATATTCCCTAACTATTTGTAATACACGCTTTTCGACAGAGTCTTATATATTCAAACATATACATTTTTTATTACCTATAGGCAGAATTCCATTCTTCCTCTATGACAACTTCTAGCTTAAAAGAGGTTCTCTGAAAATGCTGCTTTTATCTTTCTTCTGCATTGAAGAACTTTAATGTTGGTGTATTATAAGTTCTCACATAAGTTTTAGATTTTTGTTTTGTTCAGGAGTAGACTTCTATTTAAAATTCATTTAATCTCTTTATTATTTTTATATTCATTTTGATAGCTGATGGCTCTGTGAGGAATTTTACATGAATTTATGATACTAATAAAACTTATTTGTGACTCTTTATCTCAGCTTCCCAAAAGTAGGTTTTCAATGAATTGCTAAATTTTTGTCTTTCTTGGAAGTATTTCCCCCCCCCCCCCCGGGAATTCCCTGGGTGGGGTGGGGGGGAATAAGAAACAATTCATATGCTAGATCTAAAGTTTCATTAAAATTGCTTATACCCTGTCTCAGGCATTTTAAGTGGGCCATCTGTCTAAACATCTCTCTCTCTTTTTTTTTTTCTGATCATTTCCTCGACTTATTCATGAGCCATAGGAGGGCTCCTTTGTAGTCTCCATGTAGCTGGTTCTGCCTACCCCCACTGAATACATCTATGTGCTTGCATAACATGTCTTTTCACTGTGCAGAAATTCTCTGAACTTGGTACAGATGAATGGCCCACTTTCTGAAGGCCTTTTTCTTCCTGCAAAGATTTGTATGCAGAAAATGACCTCAGTAGCTATGGAATGCAGCATATTATTCTTGATCATTTTACAGACCATCCATGTGAAGGTTATGATGAAGGATTGCTTAATGATTCTTTGACTAGTAAGACTGTTTTAACTCACTATTTCGCTCCTAAATGTATAATGGTACAATTGAAAACAAGCTTTTCCAAGTGTCTGATAATATGATTTTGAAATGTTTGTTATCCTTATAATTGAAGATGCTGTTATTTTGTTTGTTTGTTTGTTTTTTGTGCATGGTCTGGGAAATGAAGCTGTTGATTTTTATGTTTACACAAAATCCAGTTTTAAAATACGGTATTTAATAGGCAATATGTTTAAATTAGCATTTCTTACACCATTTTGAGTAAAATACTCTAATGAGCTAAATATATTAGCATCAATCTTAGTGACAATAATCTGACAGATTTCCACCATCAAAATATAGAAGAATTTAGTTTTACTGATTGTATTCATTCTGAATAGCTAAAGTAGGCAGGCTTGTATAAGAGCTCATATTTGATTTGCTTTGTAACTGTCCATGTTAATTACTTTTTACAGGGTTTTGGGTTTTTCTGTTTTGTTTTGTTTTTTAAATAATTGCATAATTGATAGTAGCTTTGTGGATAAGTGATAAGTTGTACAAATTAAATATTTGATCAGTTGGGAACCTTTTTTACTAGAAACTTACTTCATTAAAGGAAACTCTGTATCATCACTACAGTGAGTTAAGTGAAACTCCAAGACCTTTTCCTCTCTTTTTCAGAGAGCTATTCATAAAATTCTTCTTTAAGAGTATTTTGGATTTAATGAGTACATCTAATTCTTTTCTAAAATTTAACATATAGCTTTAGGTAAATATTAGTAGAAATATAAACATGTTTGTGTTTTTGACTTGATATCAGTATTTCAGAGAAATTATCATTAATGTAGCTTTAATGATTTTATAAAAATACAACATATTTACTTTCAGGGTGGTATTTTTTAAATAAACTTTACAGAATTTATAGTCTACACACCTAATCTGTACTTATTAATTAACTGACATATTTATAATCCATGCATTTTATTAAAAAAACAACAACAACACTATTTTCTAACTCATGTAAAGCCAGAATAAATCTTAGCAAATTTTGTTTGTAGAAGAGTAGACTCATAAAAGAGTTTTCACACTTTGTCTTTTCTAGGTATATCAAAGTTTTACTTTCATAATGAAACCTCTTTTCCCTATCCCATTAACATATAACCTTAACATAAATTAGAAAAGTGCTCCTTCAGAAGTTATGTTTCAGCTCCTTCAGAAGCTGGGGAGTTACCACCTCCCCAGCGCTACTCTGATCCACTGAAAATTTGGGAACAAGAAGATTGAATAAGTCCCCAGGTATATTGCTAGTAAGAGAAAGGACTGAGATTTCAACTTTACTATGTTAACTCAAAAGCATGCGTTCCTGCCACAAAGTACTTCCTGGAGCAGGTTATAGCATTGATGAAACAGATGGAGGTCAAAATAAAATAATGGAAAACTAATATATTTTATTTTTCAGTAAGCAATCTTATAGCTACCATCTGTAAGATTGCTTTTTGTGGGAAAATGCTTTTGGGTTTGAACAGGATGTCAAGATCAACAACTTCCAATTCCTGGAGGCAAAGGCTTGTTACATAACTGAAAATTGTCTCAACATTAACTTGGAAGAGTTACTTCCATCAGGGTCACAACATTTAAAAAAATATAGCACATAGTATACTTTAAATAGAAGAGGGAGTTCATTGAAGTTTCTCCTATAGTAATTAAGGAATAATTTATGAGAAAGGTACTATTCTTCTTGAGAATCTGTTTGAGAAGCAGAGAGGAGATTTCAAATAAGGGGGAAACCAGGAGTATAGGCCTGGAAGGGGATTAGGAGGAGAATGATGAGGATGACCAGTGACACACTCATTATTTAATTTAATCCTCAATACATCTCTGTGATGCAGATGTTATTATCTTAATTTTTTACATAAGAAAACTGAGGCATAAGTGATATGCTTAAGCTTAAAACTAGCATATGGCAGAGATGGGTTTTGTACCAACTTCTGAAAGTCACAGGAGCCTGAACTTGTAACCACTATTTAGTTTTCCTGCTCCATGTATAACTTGGCATGGTTTATGAAGTGATTTAAGGGCCTGGCCCAACCAAACATACAAGTCAGAGAATAATCAGAAATGAAATTGGATGCACACTTCCAGGTCACTTTCTGAAGCCTGATTCCAGGTACGGCATCCTTCAGCAGGGGCAGAAGCTCGCGGGTGGAGTGGGCTCTTCAGCATGTTTGAGAGGCACAAGTTGTTCCACAGCCAGGTTAACCACTGTACAGGAAGTGGATGTCAACAAATACGCCAAGTGCTGTGCCTGACTTCCTTATCGCCTAAAGCCAGTGGGAGGCAAACATCCAGGAAGTTCTAGTATGACAAAGATAGCCTTTTGAAATCAGTTACAGAAACTAGTAACTAAAAGTAATAATGCTTCCTTACCAAAAATCACACCTGAGGACCCTGGTGAAAATGAGCCTCTGTAGTGTGAGGAAAGCAGTGTATTGTTTCTGGAAAATGATGATGGTGCCCCTACAGCACTTGAGGACAGAGGCCTTCCCCTCAGTCACCATGGAGTGGTGAGTGGCTTTGTTTGACAAAGATTGGCAACGTCTTGTCCCTGCCAAAGCAGAGCCATTGCGGAAGCATCAGAGATCACCTCCGTTATGGAATGAGTCAGCATGGGAGGCAGGGAGAGTTCAGCAGCCACTACTTCAAATGGACAGCATCTTTCTAGATGATGACAGCAGTCAGCCAATGTTAGTGAGTCAACTCTTTGAAAATGTTGAACTCATGCAGGACCTTCTACCAGTGTCTTCACCTTGTCCTTCAGTGAACAGATAAGAGTTTGAAAAATGCATTTTAGAGCTAGAGATGGTAATAACTGACAAGGATGATGATGATGCAGATGTAGAGTATAAAATAATGTCTTTGCATATTTAATCAGTTAATTCAACAGTTTAGCAGGTTACAGGGATTCATATGAAATTTATCTTTAAGAGAACTTGTTTTTAAACTTTAGAACTGATCCACAGAAGTTGACAAATAATGCAAAATAGCAAATACCTGTGGAAGATTTATTGACCTGAGCTGCTATAATAATCTTTAAGCTTGTAAAGCTGTTCTCTCCATGTAGCTGCATTTTCTTAAATTTGTATGTGTGTGTATATATATATATAATGGTTTGTGTTGGCTGAGGGGGGTTGGGATTATGTAGTAGGTACTTTTGTAAGGAAAAATGTTCATTTAGTTATAAGTGAAGATTTAGTTTTAATAATCAAGTTTATTTTCTATTATCAGATTTTAATCGTTTCTTGATTAATTCAATGCCAATTCTTAAAGAATGCTACTTTCTCTGAATATGGTGCTGATGTTTACCTTGGAAATTTTGCAGAATGCATGTAGGAAAGAAATAAAATATATATTTTAAATATTCTTTAAAAATTGAATACAAAGGGTGAGGCTTTATTTTAAGGCTCTTGAATGCTAGGTAGGTTAATTCAAATTTTACTTAGTATGAGGTAGAAAACCACGGGATGATTTTGAGCGGGGGAGGACATAATTTTTGAGGATAGCAAAGATTTAAGAAAGCCAGATTCCATAGTAAGCAATTAGTGATGTTATTTCTGTCTTCATAATATCCATGAGTGTACAGGGTGTTGGCACAATTTTGAAAGTGAACAAAGTGAAGTCTATTGAGGTCATGTACATTGTTGTAGGACACCCATCTAGTAGACTTTGAGCTCTAGGGTTACATTCTTTCCCAAAGTCATTATTCCCTGGGCAGCACAGCCTCTCCGGTTTTGGGCACACAGTAGATGCTCCTTAAGTCCTTTTTTACTTATACCTTCAACTCTTTCTCCCCAATTTTCTGTAAGGTACTGGCATATATGAAAATGATTAAGGCATTATACTGGTCTTCCAGGAGCTCACAGGACAATGGGAAAGACAAGCATACGGAAATAAATGCCCTGTGATTTTTCTGATGTTAAAATAGTGGTAGGGTCAGGGCACGGCAGCAGTCTTCCTGTTCTCCTCCCTCTCCTCTCCACCCCATACCTTTTTTTCATTCTCCCCTTCTCATCATTCTTATCTCTCTCCCCTATATCCCCTGCTTCTTATTTAAGCTCTTTGGTGTGTCAAGCTTTATCTTTTGAAAACAATCCTCATCAGATTGCCCCAAAAGAACCTTCCATACATGTTTGGACAGTGTGATTATTACTGATAGATTTTTAACTTTTTCTTTAATTTTCACTAATTCCATATTTAAAATATTTCCTCATCTTCAGAAAACAAAGCAAGATGTAAGCTGAATACAAAATTCACCTAAATTATTACTCATTAGACTTAAGGAAGCTTTTGTGTTTAGAGGTGATTTGAAACAATATGACGTTTTCTTCTTGAATACACGGAGATTTCTTTTAAAGTTGTTTTTCAGGTTTAAATTAAAATATAACCTGCAAAACTTTTTCAGAACCGTGACTTATATTAGGATATGGACAGAACAAATTGCTATGGCTTAGTGTTTATAAATACTACTTCTCAAGTAAACTATAAGTATTTTAAAGATGAATATTTAAATTAGATTATTTCAGAAATCATTGTTTTTATTACTTTAAACAATTGTAGGAAACATGTATGTTAAAGTCGTTTGTATCTCTGGGTGCTTGACCCAATTTTTCTGGACGGTGTAATACTGATCCTGTGTTGGAAAAGACCTGTGTTTAGAGGACTAGCATCATTTAAAGATATGAGATACTTTCTTGCATTTTAGATGATGGTTAAAACCAGGGGTAGAATAGATGTTAGAAAGTGTTTAAGTCCTCCAGATCGATAAGTATGCTGGTTTTTAATTTTTTTTTCTTTTTTCTTCCCAAATTTTTTTTCTTTTTTCTAACACAAAACAGTTAATAAATATTTGTTGAACTCGTAAGTCATTTAGTTTTTTGGGGGGCTGTGTTTTGTTTCAGAAAAATCATGGTGTTATTGTACTATTGTATAAGAACTTTTTAAATTTGGATTTGTATTATTTTTAAATGAATTGGGAAATTTTTGTAAATTTTAGTGATAAATTACATTATAAGATAGCGTAGGTTTTTTTTTTAAATCAAAAAGTAATTTTAATTAGCTAATATCCTATCTAACTTACCAAGATAATTTTTTTCTGGGTAATTGACCTAATGAAGGAATATTTCTAGATCATTTTACAAGTAAGAGACTGTATGGAGGTTCTTTTTTAAAATATTTTTTTTCTCAACTACTATGAAAGTCAAAATAAAACTGAAAATAATTCTCCAGGCCAAAATCATGTTGATTCTGTGATTCATTTTATGTCTCAAGTTTAAGGCTCGACATAGTTTATTATATTGTGATTTTTAAAACTGTCTTGAACAGTAACCAAAACTTGGAAAGAAATTAATAGTGCATCAGAAAAGTTAATTTGTAAAAGATTGTCAAAATTATGAAACTTAAATTCATAGAATAGATGATGGTTCTTGGAATAAATGGTGGTAAGACAGTTATCCAAGAATGACTTCTGTTTTCTTTGAAGCAACTATATTTTTTCTCTCTCTGCTTGAAATCTGAAGAGCATTTTTCCCAAACATAGAACCTTTTTACTTACAATATGTTAAATGAATGTTAAGGAATACAATCTTTGGTAGTTTTGCCTAGCAGTTAATTAATGGAAATTCAATTTACTGAGAGAAAAGAAAACTAAATGATTAACTGTTTTTATTTTCTTTCTTCAGATTGCCTGTTATTAAACCACAAGTGCCTAACTGGGAGCTGTCAGTAAAACTGGGTGATGAAGTTCATACTGTCATAGCATCGAATAGTGGGCCAACATTTTCTGTGAGTTTTATTTCTTTTTTTGATAATCTTGAATTATTCTCAACCTGTTTACTACTCTCATGTTTTAAATTGATAGCATAGATATGCATTTGTTTCATCTTCAGGATATTGAATGTTAATGGAAATTTTTGCTGTTTTATGCTAATTAGGAGATACATTTCTGGACATACACACATTCTAAGCCCGTTTTCTGTTACCTGATTCATTTTTCTTTTCTGTTATTGAGACATAATACTTTATTCTCTGTTACAGAGAACAGTATCTTTAATTAAATGTGTGATAGCTGGGGTGGGTAACCATTCTTTTCAAACAAGTAATCTGAATCTTCATGTAATTTTATCTTCTGATTTCATGTTGTGAGAACATCTTGAGGCAAAATTTACCTATGGTGACATCCTTTTTTGTATTTAAGAACTTAAACCTCTTTGATGGTACCCATGACAGAATTACTCTAGTTTGAATTCTGGTCTATAATGAACAATGCTATGATAAGATTTCATAGCTAATAACTGTAGTATGAATGACAATGTGTGAATTAAAATTTGTGATGTGAGTTTGCCAGAACTGTACCAGAAAGAGTTGCTATTTTAGCTTGTGTGCTTTTGTAGTTTGAGCATGAACCTAGAGGAAGGTGAAATGTAGTTAGTATGATGAATATTATATTAATCTGTGTTATTCTTCTCATGGCTACATTGCACTGAAATGTCATTATATTTTGGAAAAAAATAACTTTTTACAACGAAAATTTAACAGAATATAAGACTCAAAATAATATATCACTTAAATAAGACCTTGTGAGATTCTATGTGTATGGCAGCTTTCTTGATCTCAGAAAATACCGCAAGTCAAGGATTAATGAAAATTTATTTATTCAACAAATATTTTTTAATTTTTACTTGCCTACCATGTGCCAGATAAGTATTAGTTTGTTGCAGTGGATAAGTGACATGTCTTATTCTGACATGCAATACTCAGAGTCACAAATAAATGAAATTAATTCAAGTGGTTCTCGTAAATGTAATTCATTCTATATGCCAAAATTGCTTAAGCCTTGCTTACTGAAAAATATTTTACTCAGATCTCTTAAATGTAAGCTCTGATAAATTTATGTGATTCTTTATGGTCATCCTATCTCTATGATCATTTAAAGAATAGCTTTGTAAATGTTAATCATTTGTCAGGACGATTATCAAATTGCATAAATTGAGCAGTAAAAAGTATTAATTTTTATTATTTTCCTGAGGGAAGGTAAACTTTCTTTAAAAAGTAGAATTTAGGTTGATTTTCCATTCTATAACAGTCATCACTGAAGTCTTACTATAATCTGATACTTCAGTATATTGTTTTTCTAAACATTATCTTGCTCTAAAGAGAACTGTCCCAATTACTTCTTAGAACTGTTATTTTTTGTGTTTGTTTCAGATTCCATATTGGAAAACTAAGGAGTAATAGCATATCTGGTCAAGTGATATCTTTTAAAATCCTCCTGTAGAATTACCTCCTGTTTCACTTTTTAAGCTTATGAGGAAAACAGGGATATTTTAAAAACACATAAAAACTAATACCCATGGAAAATAACAATCTTGATATATAGTATAAAAAACTGCTTCCTTTATTGGCTTGGCTACATCAGAATCATCAGTAACCTAATGAAAAGCATAGACTCCTGAGAGTGTATCCCTTTTTCCTAACATATTTGGGTTGAGCTACTTTTTTTTTTTAATGGGAATATAATTTATCTTGCTTAGTATAGTTATGAAGAAAAAAACTAAAAATAGAATGATGATAATAATAATAAAGAATAATCATTCTTCACAGAGCAGCCAGAGTAATATAAAAAATAAATAAATTAGTAGTCCATTCTATCAGAATGGTGGTGTAAGATGTTCCACAGTGTTCTTTCCCCACAAAATCTTTGAAAAACTAACAAAAACAGGAAAGCATTTTCCTCATAACTCCAGAAAACAGTAAAAGGGTTGCATTAACTAGGTGAGTACCAAATCAAGAAAATACAGCTTTAAAAATTGTAGGAAAACCTCATGGAGACATACTGGCTTCTGCCAGCTTTCACGATTGAGCTAATTTACTTGACATCAATATTGGTATAAAAGGAGGCAAGTTGAGTAGTGTAGGTTAGTAAAAGCTCATTGACATGCAGGTTTCAATAATGTGGCACCCATGCTTTTAGAGTCACTGAGGAGAGAGCCGTGACTATTTATTTGGCTTTCTGGATCACTCACTGCTTTATCAAGAAGCTAATTAGCCTAGAGGTGACAATTTAGGTTTAAGTTAATGATTACAAGTAGGTAATTTAGGCAAAGTCTGTATTTAGCCTACAGTAATGCTTCAGATATCTCAAGTATAAGGGTTCTTTCATTTAATTATTTTCTATTAAATTATGAAATATTTCAAACAAGTAGTAGAGGAGATATATAGAACTTCTCTTAAAAATCTAAAAATTGTAGAAGCAGCTGGATCCTCTCCTCATATCATCCCATTCCTCTCCTCCTCCCCTGAGGTAATAACTATCCTGAAGGTGGTGTGTAACCTTTTATTTGTGTAGATCTGAGTTTCTGGCTTGTCTCATTTCTTTCTCCCTGAGGAACTTTTTTTTTTGACATTTCTTATAAGGCAGGTCTGCTGGCAACAAAATCCCTCAATTTTTGTTTGTCCGAGAAAGTTTTCTTTTCTCTTCCACTTTTGAAGGATAATTTCACTGTATAAAGATATAGGTTAGTGAGTTTTTTTCTTTTAACATTTTAACTTTTTTACATTGCTCTTATTTGCATGATTGCTGAAGGAAAGTCTATAGATAAGTTGTTTCTTTTCCCCTCTGACTTCTCGCAAGATTTTTTCTGTCTTTGATTTTCTGCAGTTTGAATATCATATACTTAAGTATAGGTTATTGCTGTTTATCCTGCTTGGTGTTCTCTGAGCTTCCTGGATCTGTGGTTTGGTGGTTGGCAGTAAGTTCTAATGTTCCTTTTTCTTTTTCTTCTACTTCTGATACTTCTATTATGCACGTGCTATACCTTTTGTAATTATCTTGGCTGTTCTGTTCCATCTTTATCATCCTTTTTTCTCTTTGCTTTTCAGTTTCAGAAATTTTTAGTGACCTACCTTCAAGCTCACTGATTGTTTCCTTGCCTGGGTCCATCTACTGATGAGCCCATAAAAGGCATTCTTCATTTTTGTTACAGATTAAAAAAAAATTTTTTTTAATTATAGTTTCTCCTTTTGATTCTTTCTTAGAATTTCCATCTGTTCTTGCATGTTGTCCAATTTTTCTATTGGAAATCTTAGCATAATGATATTGTTATTTTAAATTTCCAGTCTGATAACTCTAAAATCTCTGCCATATCTGAGTCTGGTTTTGATGTTTGTCCTTCAGGCTGTTTTTTTGCCTCTTAGTATGTCTTACAATTCTTTGTTGAAAGCCAAAGATCATGTATCAAGTAAAGGAACTGAGCTGGCTGGCTGAGGTAGAGATAGAATTTCTTTCTGACTCCTGAACCCATTAGACCTTCAACTGAATGTTTAAGATTTCTCTCATTGCTAAAGGCAGTCTACTTTGCTGATTGTAGAAGTAATCAGCCATCGTTGCTGTGCTAGTTTGAAAGGATGTATGTACCCTAGAAAAGCCATGTTTTAATCCTAATCCCATTTTGTAAAGGCAGCCGTTTCTTCTAATTCCTATTCAGTACTGTATGTTTGAAACTCTAATTAGATCATCTCCCTGGAGATGTGACTCCATCAAGAGTGGTTGTTAAACTGGATTAGGAGTCACATCTCTACCCATTCCAGGTGAGTCTTGATTACTTTACTGGAATCCTATAAAAGAGGAAACATTTTGGAGAAGGGAAGAGATTCGGAGAGAGCAGAGAAGGACTACTAAATGCTACAGAACCATGAAGCAAAGAGTCCACTGGCCAGCAACTTTTGGAGATGAGAAAGGAAAATGCCTCCCAGGGAGCTGGAGAGGAAGCTAGCATGTGACACCATGTTCGCCGTGTGCCCTTCCAGCCAAGAGAGAAACCCTGACCGTGTTCACTGTGTGCCTATCCACTTGAGAGAGAAACCCTGAACTTCATCAGCCTTCTTGAATTAAGCTATCTTTCCCTGGATGCCTTAGATTGGACAGTTCTATAAACTTGCTTTAATTGGGGTGTTTTCTCAGCCTTAGAACTGTAAACTAGCAACTTATTAAATTCCCCTTTTTAAAAACCATTCCGTTTCTAGTGTATTGCATTCCAGCAGCTAGCAAACAGATGCCATCAACTAACTAGTGATTTAAATCCACAAAATACCCTCACAGTAACATGCAGGCCAGGGCTTGCTTGACCATCATAACCTAGCCAAGTCGACACGTGAACTTAACCATCAATACAGTTTTACTATCTTTCTTTTTTATGTGTCTATTCAGATTTTCTATTTTTTCCCAAGTTTTGGTAGTTTGTATCTTTCTAGATACTTGTCCATTTCATCTATATTACTCATTTATTGTATTTCCCTGTAATCCTTTTTTATTTCTGTAAGGTGTCTCTTTCTTCCTAGTTTTACTAATTTGTCTTCTCTCTTTTTCTTTTGGCCAGTCTAGCTAAAAGTTTATCTTTTTTTTTCTCCTCAGGGAACCAACTTCAGGTTTTGTTAGTTTGATTTTCTATATTTGTTTATCAATCCTGTATTTCATTAATTTCTGCTCCAATCTTTATTATTTCCTACCTTTCAATGCATAGATTTAGCGCGCTCATTTTTTTCCCAGTGAGTCAAGGTAAGAGGTTGGGTTATTGATTGGAGATATTTCTTTGTTTTTTAATATGCCTGTTTAATATTACTTTAGATGTGTCCCATAGTTTTCTCTAATTATACTAAAATCATTGAAATGTACATCTTAAACGTATAAATTGTAGAATATATAGATTATGTCTCAGTAAAGCTGATATATTTATATGTGTGTGTGTGTGGAGGGTGTAAATGACAATTCCCGGTTTATTAGTACATAGGATTTGAATGACTAGTGATTCATGTAAGTGACCATTTTTGGTTCAGTCACAGTCTTGTCTCTGTTCTAATAGCCATTGTCATTGTTATAGTGATTCCTCCTCAAATTGAACAAGACTTCAGCACGTCTTGAGTTTTGAAGAAGTTAATATTTAGGAGAATTTCAGAAAATGTACCCTTTGTGTGTTCTTGTCCTGCCTCCTTTTCCGGCTTTACTTTTAAATTATCCCTTGAGTGGCATTTTAAAAACTAGGTATACAATATACACTGTAACATGTGTGTGTATTTCCATTTGAAACACTTTTCTCCCCACTGCCTACCTCAGTTTCCTAATTTTTATTCATTCTGTGACTTCTTCCCAGACTAAGTAAACAAATGTCTACTTTAAAAATAAAAATAGCATTATTTTCCTATTCTTCCTTTACCTTTTCTCCAGAATCTTGACTCAATTACATCATGGGTATTTAATCATTAATATTTAAATAAATGTTTGAGGCTTATTTTTATCCTTGTTAGTAACAAGGACTAACTTTACTTTCTAAATAATTTTCAGAAAATTGAACAAACTGGGCTAGTTGCCAGCAAGTGAAAGACGAACCTCCAGTCTGCCTTGGAGGTTCCATGTAAACAAACTCTACTTACAGTGGCAAAGGAAAGGCAGATTCTGAACCTCTTCAAATACAGTGTGGTAAATCCTTTAATAGTGGGACCTTCAACCAGGTACTTCTGTGAGAAAGAAGAAGGCACCCAGACTGCTTGGGGGAAGAGAAAGATGGTGGTGGTGGGGGTAGCAGAATACAAGGAATACAAAAAAATTCTACTTTAGAGAGATGACTAGTGTGTGACATCTTAGAACTGATTTGCATATAAGCTGGTACTTTTCTCTAAATCATAGTACATATCAGTGAAGAAAACTGCTGGATATGATAGGATGAGAGAGCAAAGCTTGTTGAAAAATCAGATATCTATATATGAATAACTTTCATTTCTTTTTATAGAAATGTATGCTTTCTTTATTTCCATATTATTCAATTTCTCTAAGTAGTACAATGAGAAATGGGTTTCCTTGTCTATTTCTCATTGTATTATTGGTTTTAAGTTTTATATGAGTATTTTTACACTTATTTTTAAATAATTTCGGGGAACTCTAACATACCGTCCATCCAGATACCCAGATCCACCAACTTTTAACATTTTACCACATTTGCCTTCCTCACACACACACCTCACCTGCCCTCCCTATCTGTCTGTCTAACTATCTAACCATCTATCCATCTGTATTCATTTGAAAGTGCTATATACTCCAGAAAAGCCATGTCTTTTAATCCTGATTCAGTATTGTAGGGTGGAAAGCTTTCATTAGATTGTTTCCATGGCTCAATTGTGGTGTATGGCCTTTTGATTAGATGGAGATGTGATCCCACATATTCTAGATGGATCTTAGTTTACTGGAGTCCTTTAAAAGGGGGGGGACATTTTGGAGAAGACACAGTTATTTTGTAGCTGACAGTGATGCAGACATTGAAGATGCTTGTAGTGCTGACAGAGAGAGCAGATGTCTAGACATGGACATTTGGAAATGCAGAGCCCAGCAAATGTTGCCATGTGCCTTCCATGAGATGCTAAGCAAGACAGAACCCAGGGTTATGTCCCAGAGGAGCTAAGTGAAGGCCCATAGATGCTTAGAGAGGAAACCAGTGACATCAGAAGGTGGAAGCAATGAAATCAACAACAAGGACCAGCAGACATCAGCCACGTGCCTTTCCGTGTGACAGATATCAGCCTTCCTTGAGTCAAAGTATATTTTTCTGGATGCCTTAGTTTGGACATTTTTCTGGCCTTAGAATTATAAACTTGTAACTTAATAAATTCCCTTTTTAAAAGCCATTCCATTTCTGGTATATTGCATTCCAGCAGCATTTCACAGACCAAACCACCATCTATCCATCTCTTTAACCTCCAGCATTTGAGAGTAGATTATACACATCATGCTCCTTAACATTTCCTAAAAACAAGAATATTATTTGTGTAATTACCTTTAAGTACACTTACTGAGTTCAGGAAATTTAACATTGATATTAAGTTTATAGTCTGTATTCCAATTTTTTCAAATGTCCCAGTGATGTCCTTTTGGTCCTTTTCTCCTCCATTATTAGCTCTGGTCCAGGATCATGTATTGCATTTAACTGTTATGGTCTTTTTGGTGGTTCTTTAGTTTTGTTTTTTGGGTTTTTTTTTTTTAATTGGAAACATATATACAACATAAAACTTTCCAATATCAACCACTCCCAAGTATATCCAGTGGGATTAATTAGATTCATAATGTTGTGCTACCTTACCTTCATCTGTTCACAGAACTTTCCCATTATTCCAAAGAGAAATGCATATACCTGTTATGCATTAACTCCCCATTCCCATCTCTGTCTCACCCCTACCTTGGTCCCTGTTAACCTGTACTCTACTTTCTGTCTCCATGAATTGGCATATTCTAATTATTTGATAGGAGTGGGATCATACCTCTGTCCTCTTGTGTATGGGCTGTTTAACTCAACATGATATCTTTAAGTTTCATTCATTTTGTAGCATGTGTTAGCACTTCCTTCCTTTTTAAGGCCAACTAATATTTCATCGTATGCATCTATCACATTTTGTTTATCTGTTCATCTGCTGATGAACATTTGGGTAGCCTCCACCTTTTGGTTATTGTGAATAATCCTGCTATGAGTATTGGTATACAAATATCCATTTGTGCATATATTTAGAAATGGGATTGCTGGGTCATGTGATGGTTCTATATTTAACTTTTTGAAGAACCACCAACTGTTTTTCATTGGGACTGCACTAATTTACAGTTTCACCAACATATATTAAGGTTCCTATGACCCCACATCCTTAACAGCACTTATTTTCCATTCTTGCAGTAATTGTTGTTCTAATACGTATGAGGTGGTATCTTGTTTTCATTTTGATTTGCATTTCCCTAATGGCTAATGTTGATAAGCTCATTTTCATGTGCTTCTTGACCATTTGTATATGTTCTTGGGAGAAATCTCCCATGTCTCTTCATGTTATTTGCCCTGTTTTAGATTGAATGTTTGTCTTTTTGTTGTGAAGTTGTAGAAGTTCTTTATATATTCTGAATATTGAACGCATTAGATAAATGGTTTCAAATATTTTCTCCCATTCTGTTATCTTTTCACTTTCTTGATAATGTTCTTTGCACGGAATTTTTAGTTCTGATGAAGTCCATTTGTTTATTTTATTTTCTTGCTTGTGCTTTTTAGTGTAAAGTTTAAGAATTCATTGCCCTATGTTTTCTTTTAAGAGTTTATTATAGATTTAGCCCTTGTATTTAGATTGTTGATCCATTTTGAGTTAACTTTTACATCTTGTTTTAGATAGGGTCCATACTATTTCTTTTGCTTGTGGATACCCTGTTTTCCCAGCAACTTTTCTTACCCATTGAGTGGATTTGGCTGCTTTGTCAAAATCAATTAGCTAGAGGACTCTTTTGTTGCTCAGTTGTGGCCTCTCTCTAAGTTCAACTTTGCAATGAAATAATTACCATCCCCTCTACGTGGGACATGACATCCAGGGGTGAAAGTCTCCCTGGCAATGTGGGATATGACTCCCAAGGATGAGCCTGGGCCTGGCACTGTCAGATCAACAATGCCTTCTTGACCATAAGGAGGAAAAGAATTCTAACAAATAAGGTATCAGTGGCTTAGAGAGTCCAAATAAAGAAGTGAGCCTGTTCTGGAGGCTATTCTTATGCAGGTTTCAGCTAGATATTGCTGTTTACCATGATTTGCCAACCCACAACCAAAACCATTCCTGCTAACCCTAAAGAACACCTGAGGCTCTATCTGAGATTCTACAAAGTTTCCATGCTTTATGCTTACTTTCCAGAAACCTACAACCTCCAGGTGGGTTCCTAGGCCAGATAAATCCCGAAACCCAGAGGGGTCAGCTTCTCCAGAACATCAACTAGTTCCATCCCCCTATCCCATATTATCAACAGCCCCTTCCAAAATGAAAAAGTTAGAAAGGGCATAGCTCAAATACTCCTAAAGATTGAGAGAAAGAACAGAGAAGGTGGAGTTATAACAGAGGTTGCTGAATCATTATATTGATATTTCTTTTCGTCTCCCATGTCTGGGAGCAGTTAGAAGGTAAAACCTAAAATTGTGGTACTGTAACCCATACCAAACTCTGAAATCTGCTCTATAACTAATTGTTGTGTGCTTTGAAATTTATTGCTTTTTTGTATATATGTTATTTTTTCACAATAAAACAAAAACTCAATTAGCCCATCCATATGTGTGTTTATTTCTGCACTCCGAATTCTGTTCCCTTTGTCTATATGTTTGTCCTTGTGCCAGTACCATACTTTTTGGTTAGTTAACTTTTAATAAGTTTTAAAATTGGAACGTGTGAGCTCTTAACTTTGTTCTTTTTCAGTTTGTTTTTGGAATTCAGGGTCCCTTGCTCTTCCATATGAATTTGATGATTAGCTTTTCCATTTCTTCAAAGAAAGCTGTTGGAATTTTGATTGGGATTGCCTTAAATCTATAAATCACTTTTGTAGTACTGAAATCCTAATATTAAATCTTCCAATTTATGAGCATGGAATATCTTTACATTTTTTAAGTCTTTAATTCTTTTAGTAATGATTTATAGTTTTCTGTATATGTTCTTTACATACTTGATTAAATTTGTTACTAGATAGTTTATTCTTTCAGTTGCTATTGATTTCCTTTTTTGATTGTCCCTTGCTGATGTGTAGAAACACCACTGATACTTGGGTATTGATATATACCCTGCTACATAGCTGAATCCATTTATTTATTCTTGTAACTTTGTTGTACATTCGTCAGGATTTTCTATATAAGTCTGATAGGCAGATGTTATTAGCTCCAGTTTATAGATGTCTGGAAATTGAGGTTCAGAAAGACTAAGTAACATAACCAAAGTCATTGAGCTTATAAGCATAGATTCTACGTTTATGATTCCATTTTGTGATTTTTAACTATTAGCTCTTTAAGTAGTTTTGTTAGGCATAGTTCTCAGAAATTGTAGCATTATCACTGAAAATTAGCTCTGCTAGACTATGGATAAATTATTGTCAATACAAGGAAAAATAAATTTCTTTCTAATCGGGATAATTTGCCAAGAGATAAATGGAATTTTTCTCTGATATGATAAAATTAAGGCTCACATCATACCATTTGAAGGAAGCATAGAAGCCATCACAAGAACAGAATAAATCACAGAAATGTACACAATAGTACTCTTCCAATTAGAGTTACTGGTTAAATTAGCTATTAGAAAGCATTTTTTGTGTGTGTGTTAGAAGTTTGTTTTTTTTTATTTTTTAATTTTTTTAAATACCAAAAAAACATGTAACAAACACAAACATTCTTATTTTGATCATTCAGTTCTACATATATAATCAGTAATTCACAATATCATCACATAGTTGCATATTCATCTTTACGATCATTTCTTGGAACATTTGCATCTATTCAGAAAAGAAATAAAATGAAAACAAAAAAATTTATACGTACGATACCCCTTACCCCTCCCTTTCTTGATCACTAGCATTTCAAACTAAATTTATTTTAACATTTGTTCCCCCTATTGTTTATTTTTATTCCATATGTTCCACTCGTCTGTTGACAAGGTAGATAAAAGGAGCATCAAATGCAAGGTTTTCACAATCCCACAGCCATATTGTGAAAGCTATATCATTATACCATCATTTTCAAGAAACATGGCTACTGGAACTCAGCTCTACATTATTAGAAAGCATTTTTAATATCTCTTTACCTCCTGTAGATGTACTTTTCAAGTTGGTGGTAAAATTCAAAATAGTGATTTTTAGTAATGATTTTACAGTTTTATCAAATTAATATTTTTTGAGAGCACTGTTAGGTTTGAGGTAGATGAGATCTAAAAGAAGCTTGTGCTTCAATTTTGTTTTCTTAATAGTGGTTGTTTCTGTCAATGGCTGAGAGATTCCAAACAGAGTTGAGAGGTTATCCTGGTTATTCTTACACATTAAAAAGATATCATCTTGTTAGTCAAGATGTAACGAAGAGGCTAGAGGAAACTGCCTGAAAACATAGAGCTGTGTTCCAGTAGCCATGTTCCTTGAAGATAATGGTATAATGATATAGCTTTCACAATGTGACTGTGTGATTGTGAAAACCTTGTATCTGATGCCCCTTTTATCTGCTTTGTCAACAGATGAGTAAAACATATGGAATAAAAGTAAATAATAGGGGGGACAAATGTTAAAATAAATTTAGTAGACTGAAAAAATAATAGTGCTCATATCGGTTGATGTAAAATTTCCTCTTTAGATTTCTGTGTGGCGGGAGGCAAATGTTTTCTAGTATTCATATCATTGAAATTACTACCCTATATTTTTCTTGTCAAATAAAGAAAATGGTGATAAATGTAAGAATAAAAAATAATGCTTATGTATGGATGCATAATAAGAAATAATAATATATGCATTCTTTAAAGTTTTCTTCTTTCTTTCTTTCTAGCCCATCCTTTCCCCTTTGTTCTACCACCATTTAGTTTGTTCTTGATATCTTAAATTTTGTTGTTTTTTTAAAATTATTTTTATTTATTTATTTTTAACATAGGCAAGCACCAGGAAGCGAACCCGAGTCTCTGGCATGGCAGGTGAGAACTCTGCCTGCTGAGCTACCGTGGCCCTGTTCTTGATATCTTGAATTAGAAAATGTCTGCTAGTTTATGGGTTTTTTTTTTTTTTTTTTTTTTGAGGAGCTGGCTATTATTTATTTAAAAAATGAATTTGTCAGTTTTCAGTATCAAAGCAGTTGCATTATTGGTTTTTCTTTCTCCCAGTTGGCCCTCAAAAGAGACCACACCAAAGGAGGGCACATTTTAAGCCACTAAACTGCAGGATGCATACTTAACATGCCTTACAGCATCCTCACCAAAAATGGGGAACGAGGTGGGGAAAGGAATTGTAAAAGATCTGCATATTGCCAGCCCAGACTCTAGAGAGCTTTCACAGCCAGATATGGTGGCCATGCTCCCCAACCCCAAAGAAGCAAAATTTCAAAATAATATAAAATTTAAAAAAGAGTTTTGTACAAAAGGTATTCGAGATATCTGCAGCATTGGTTGATACAAGGCATGAGATGGCACTTTTAGAGACAGCAACTTCAGACCCAGAAAAGGGAGATGAGATGGTTCATACTGCTAAGTCAGTGATAAGAATGTAATTTTCTTTTCTTTCCTTTTTTAAAAGGAAGGGGGCAGGAAAGTACATTAGGTGCTCACCTCAACATAAGGACACATAATCCATTCTATAGTGGTTGGGAAGCAGGTAGAGAAAGGACAGGACAAAGATTTGGTCTCAAACAGAGGTCTCACAATATTCATTTGGCTACTTCTGATAAGAGAAGTAAACAATAAAAATAAATAAATAAATAAATTTGCTCTAGGGTTCCTTAAAACTGAAAATCTAAACAGCACGTTTTATGAAGTTTGGAGATGGAGGGATGGCTAACTCCTGGAATCATCTTTCTGGAGTCTTTCCCTGGGCTATGTTTGGCTCTCACTAAGGTGGGCCCATATCTCTTTCCCTCCTTTATGGAGAAGGCAATATGTATTAAGCTGAAAAGTTACCTTTCAAAGTGAGAAAAGGGTTAGATTGCTGCTTCAAAGCTGTGGAAGTATTTGGGAAATTTTACAAACGGTTGCTACAGCAACAACAACAACAAAAAAGGGGGTGTAATTACAAGATATATGACCACAACATGCCTTTTTTTTTTTTTTTTTGGTTGTATCATTTTAATTTACTTTCTATACATTTATTTTGGATTTAGCCCCATTTTGTTTAATACAGTGCCCAGGCTGTTTTGTATGATTAGTTATTATTTGTGTTGATTTTTTAATGCAATTTTATTGAGATATGTATGCATACCCTATAATCATCCACAGTGTACAATCAGTGGTTCACAGTAACATCGTATAGTTGTGCATTTATCAACATAGCCAACTTTTTAACATTTTCATTATTCCAAAAATATATATATATATATATATAAGAATAAAAATTAAAATGAACAAGAGCACTCCAAAAATCCCGTTCCACTCCTCCCAATTATTTATTTATTTTTTGCTCTTATTTTTTTACTCATCTGTCTATGCACTGGATAATGGGAGTGTCAGCCACAAAGTCTTCACAATGACACAGTCACACTGTAAAAGCTATGTAGTTACACAATTAAGGCCTTAAAGAATCAAGGCTACTGGAAAACAGTTCAAATTTCAGGTATTTCCTTACAGCTATTTTAATCCACTAAAAATATAAAGGGATAACTGTATAATGCATAAGAATAACCTCCAGAATGACTTCTCGACTCTACTTGAAATCTCTCAGCCTTTGAAACTTTATTTTGTTTCACTTCTATTCCTCCTTGTGATCAAGAAGTGTTTCTCATTCCCACAATGCCAAGCCAGGCTTATTTGTGGGAGTCATGTTCCACCTAGAGGGGAAGACAGTAGATTTCCTTGCTGAGTTGGCTTCAAGAGAGAGACTCCATCTGAGGTTCTCTGGGGGTGATGCTTAGGCATCATTATAAATACGCTTAGCTTTTCCTCTACAGGAATACATTTCATAAGGGCAAACCCCAAGATTGAAGGTTGGCCTGTTAATTTGGTAGTCCCCCAATGCTTGTGAGAATACCAGGAATTTCGTAGGTGGGAAAGTTTAATATTTCCTTGTTTTTCACCAGTCCCTCAAGGGGGGATTGCAAATACTTAATTCTCTGCCCAGATTACTCTGGGATATATCAGAGCATCACACTAACCTGTATAAACCAACAAGATCTCACTCCCTATTCGAGGTTCCATGTAATTATGGTGTTTGAATAAACTGACCATAAAAGTTAGATAGTGTGCTACAGAAAATATAAATTTTGCACCTAATAAACATCTCTTCCGTTGGTTTCACACAACCATTGAGGTTTTAAAACATAGTCAATATCATCCATTACCCTGTATTTTGATTTACCTGAGTCCTACCCAGAGCTACTTTATTCATATCTTGAATTGAGGTCTGGTCTTTTTCAGCTTTTAAACAGTTGCCATATGGGATAATGCTAACTTCCTGAGCTATATAATTCTAGCTCTGAGTCTTAGGTGTCACATAGATACCCAAAGTTCAAAGGACTGACTAGGTTATACACAGAAAGCTCTCAGCATCTCAGAGTTTAGAAATAACTGTTACAACTCAAGAATAGATATAACTGCTGTAAGAGCTTGCAATTTGGGAGCCTTCACAGCAAGTCTTCTCTAATAACCTTTGCTCTCAGGTTCAGTTCTTAGAATTTGCACATTATAGTTAGTCTGTATTTGTAAAGTGTTATAATGTTTGTCTTTTCATTTCTGACTTATTTCACTCATCATACTGTCCTCAAGGTCCTTTCACTTCGTTGCGTGCCTCACAACTTCCTCCTTGCAGCCGCTCAATATTCTGTTGAATGTATAGACCACAGTTTGCACTTTCCTTCAGCTGTTGATGTACCCTTAGGCCACCTCCATCCATTTCAAATTGTGAATATTGCTGCCATAAACACCAGTGTGCAAATGTCCATTCATGTCCCTGCCTTCAGTTCTTCTAAATGTATGCCTATTAATGGGGTTGTTGGATCATGTAGCTATCCTATACTTAGCTTCTTGTAGAACCACCACACTGACCTCCACATGAGCTACTCTAGTCTACATCTCTACCAGCAGTGAATAGGGGACAGTAAATCTCTCTCTCCACATTTTCTCCAGCACTTATATCTTTCTGTTTATTTTTTATTATTTTGCATGGGCAGGCACCAGGAATGGAATCTGGGTCTCTGGCATGGCAGGCAAGAATTCTGCCACTGAACCACCGTGGCACTACCCTCTGTTTATTTATTAAATGGTTTTATTCACATGCCGTATAATTCGTCCTAAGTAAACAATCAGTGGCTCCCAATATATTCAATTAGTAATGCGTTCACACCACAATCTATATGATGACATTTCCATTTCTTTGCAAAGAATGAGGAAGAGTAAGAAAAAGAAGATTAAAGCAGAAAAATAAAAATAAAAAGGAGAAACACTAACACCAAGAATCCCATACTCCTCCCTTATATCCCCCTCTTATTGACATTTAGTTTTGATATCTTTAGTTTGGAAATCTCTCCAGCTAAGTACTTTGACTCACCACTTTTAAATTTTAACTTCCATCCAACAGCAGTACTCAAGGCCAAATTATCTGCCATTTTAAAACAAAGTTACCTCCCTTCCAGTTTGCAATGATATGTCCTCATTTCTGTCTAAAGCCTTGTTAGAGGTTTCTTTAGAGTCCACATTTCTTTTCTTTTTTTGTATTTTTTCTTCTCTTTTTAAATTTTTTATTTTATTTTTTTAAATACCAAAAACCAAACAAACGCAAACATTCCTATTTTGATCATTCCGTTCTACATATACAATCAGCAGTTCACAATGTCATCACATATTCATCATCATGATCATTTCTTGGAACATTTGCATCTATTCAGAAAAAGAAATAAAATGAAAACAGAAAAAAAATTTTATGCATACCATACCCCTTACCCCTCCCTTTTATTGATCACTAGTATTTCAAATTAAATTTATTTTAACATTTGTTCCCCCTATTATTTATTTTTATTCCACCTGTTCCACTCGTCTGTTGACAAGGTAGATAAAAGGAGCATCAGACACACGGTTTTCCCAATTATACAGTCACATTGTGAAAGCTATATCATTATACAGTCATCTTCAAGAAACATGGCTACTAGAACACAGCTCTACGTTTTCAGGCAGTTCCCTCCAGCCTCTCCACTACATCTTGAATAACAAGGTGATATCTACTTAATGCGTAAGAATTACCTCCAGAATAACCTCTCGACTCTGTTTGGAATCTCTCAGCCATTGACACTTTGTCTCATTTCCCTCTTCCCCCTTTTGGTCGAGAAGGTTTTCTTAATCCCTTGATGCTGAGTCTCAGCTCATTCTAGGATTTCTGTCCCATGCTGCCAGGAAGGCACACCCCTGGGAGTCATGTCCCATGTAGACAGGGGGAGGGTGGTGAGTTTGCTTGTTGTGTTGGCTGGAGAGAGAGGCCACATCTGAGCAACAAAAGAGACTCTCCTGGGGGTGACTCTTAGGCCTAATTTTAAGGAAGCTTGACCTATCCTTTGTGGGGTTAAGTTTCATATGAACAAACCCCAAGACTGGGGGCTCAGCCTAGAGCTTTGGTTGTCCACACTGCTTGTGAGAATATCAAGAATTCAACTTGGGGAAGTTGAATTTTCCCCCGTTCTCACCATTCCCCAAAGGGGACTTTGCAAATACTTTTTTATTCACTGTTCAAATCACTGTGAGATTTATCAGGGCATCACTCTGGACAAACCAACAAAATCTCATGTCCTACTCAAGGTTCCTTGTACTTATGGTGTTCAATTAAGCTGTCTACATGAGTTATATTAGGAAATGCGTTAGTCAAAATATAAATTTTGTACCAAATAAACATTTTTTGCTTTAGTCTCACACATAAGTTGAACTTTTAAAATATTAATTACCATCTTTTCAGCACCCTGCAGTAATGACATTCCTTTGTTCTTCCTCATGCAAAAACATTTTTTAAATTTGTACATTTAGTCACTATCATTATACACTCTAGACATTCCTAGATTATACCATCTCAATCTTTATTGCATATCTTTCTTTCTGATTTCATTTATGCCCCCATCCTTCCTCCCTCTGTCGTTCTCACATTCAGCTTCATTCAGTGTTTTAACATAATTGTATTAGTTAGGTAGTATTGAGCTGTCCATTTCTGAGATTTTACATTCAGTCCTGTTGCACAACCTGTATCCCTTCAGCTCCATATACCCAATATCTTACCCTATTTCTATCTCCTGATGGTCTCTGTTACCAATGAAATTCTCCAAGTTTATTCACTAATGTTATTTCATATCAGTGAGACCATACAGTATTTGTCCTTTTGTTTCTGGCTAATCTCACTCAGCATAATGTCCTTAAAGTTCATCCATGTTGTTACATACTTCATAATTTTATCCTGTCCTACGGCTGCATAATATTCCATCATATGTATATACCAGTTTGTTTAGCCATTCATCTGTTGATGGACATTTTGGCTGATTCCATCTCTTTGTAATTATAAATAATGCTACTGTAAACATTGGTGTGCAAATGTCTGTTTGTGTACTTGCCCTCATGCCCTCTGAGTAGATACCTAGCAATGGTATTGCCGGGTCATATGGCAAGTCTATATTTAGCTTTTTGCGAACTACCAAACTGCCTTCCACAGCGGCTGTACCATTTGATATTCCCACCAACAGTGGATAAGTGTGCCTCTTTCTCCACATCCTCTCCGGCACTTGTCATTTTCTGTTTTTTTGATAATGGCCATTCTGAACATACAAACATTCTTAACATACAAACATTCCATACATGGTATACAATCAGTGGTTCATAGTATTATCACATAGTTGTGCATTCATAACCCTGATCATTTTTTTGAACATTTGCATCACTCCGGAAAAAGAAATTAAAAAGAAAAAACTCATACATACCATGCCCTCACCAGTCCTTCTCTTTGACCACTAGCACTTCCATCTACTCAATTTATGTTATCCTTTGTTCCCCTTATTATTTGCTTTTTTTATCCATATTTTTCACTCATCTGTCCATACCTTAGTTAAAAGGAACATCAAAACAGGTTTTCACAATCACACATTGTAAAAGTTATATCATTATACAGTCATCTTCAGGAAATAAGACTATTGGGACACAGCTCTACTGTTCAGGTACTTCCCTCCAGCCACTCCCATACACCATAAACTAAAAAGGGGATATCTATATAATGTATAAGAATAACCTGTTGACTTTGTTTGAAATCTCTCAACCACCGACACTTTATTTTGTCTCATTTCTCTCTTCCCTCTTCTGGTCAAGAAGGTTTTCTCAGTCCCTCAATGCCAAGTCCTGTCTCATCCTGGGATTTCTGTCTCATGTTTCCAGGAAGGTTCACACTGCTGGGAGTCATGTCCCATGTAGAGGGGGAAGGCATTGAGTTCACTTGCCGTGTCAGCTTAAAGAGAGAGGCCACGTCTGAGCAACAAAGTATGTTCTCTGGGGGGTGACTCTTAGGCCTAATTTTAAGTAGGTGTAGCCTATCTTATGTAGGAATATTTTTCATATTGGTAACCCCCAAGATTGTGGGCTTGGCCTATTGATTTGGTTGTCCCCAATGCTTGCTAGAATATCAGAAAGTCTCCAAAAGGGCAAGTTGAATATGCCCCCTTTCTTCCCAGTCCTGCAAGAGGACTTTGCAAATACTTCTTTATTCACTGGCCAAATCTCTCTGGGATTTATCAAGGCATCACACTAACCTGGACAAACCAATAAAATCTCACATCCTATTCAAGATTCCGTGTACTTATGGTGTTAACTAAACTGGCTATACAAGTTAAATTAGGAAATGCACTACCCAAAATATGAATTTTGCATCAAATAAACATCTCTCATTTTAGTCTCACACAGAAGTTGAAGTTTTAAAACATGGATGAGATCATCCTTTACCCAGTCCTCTAATATACCTTAGTCCAATCCAGGTCAGCTTCACTCATATCTCTACTCAGTATCTGATCACTTTTTCAACTTTTTAAACAGTTCCTGTACGGGGTAGCACTGACTTTCATAGCTTTAGAGCTCTAAGTCTGAGTCTCAGGTGTCACATAAATACCCAAAGTTTCTGGGAAAGACCATTATATACAAAGAGTTCAGTATCTCAGAGTTTAGAATTAAGAGTTACACCTCCTGAATAGATATGACTGCTGTAAGAGCTTACAATCTAGGACCCTTTACAGTAAGTGCCAACCTGATAACACATGCTCTCAACTTCAGTTCACCGAATTTTTGTATTATAGTTAGTGCATATGATTGAGGTATGATAATATTTTTTCTTTTTGTTCCTGACATTTATTCAACATACAGCTCTTCATTTCTATCCTATTCTCCAGACCTCTGTCTCCTACATTTTCCCATCTGCCCGTAGTGCTCCCTTTAGTATTTCTTGCAGAGCTGGTCTCTAGGTCACAAATTCTCAGTAATTCTTTGTCTGAAAGTATTTTAATCTCCCCTCATTTTTGAAGGACAATTTTGCTGGATATAGAATTCTTTATTGACAGTTCTTCTCTTTCAGAATCTTAAAATAAATCATACCATATCTTAAAATAAATCATACCATTGTCTTCTTGTCTTCATGGTTTCTGGTGAGAAATCATCATATAGTTTTATTGGGCTTCCCTTGCATGTGATGGATTGCTTTTCTCTTGCTGCTTTCAAAATTTTCTCTTTCTCTTTGACATCAGACAGTCTGATTAAAAAGTGTCTTGGAGTATGTCTATTTGGATCTACTCTGTTTGGGATATGCTGTAATTCTTGGATCTGCAATTTTATGGCTTTCATAAAAGATGGGAAATCTTCAGTGACTATTTCCTCCATTAGTCTTTCTCCTACTTTTCCCTTCTCTTCTTCTGGGACACCCACAAAATGTATATTCATGCACTTCATGTTGTCATTCAATTCCCTGAGACCCTGCTCATATTTTTTCATTCTTTCCCCTATATTTATTTTTGTGGTTGGATTTCAGATTTCCAGTCCTGTAGTTCACTAATCTTTTCTTCTGCCTCTTCAAATCTGTTGTAGGCTTCCACTGTTTTTGTCATCTCTTCTACTGTGCCTTTCATTCCTGTAAGTTCTGCGATTTGTTTTTCAAACTTCTGATTTCTTCTTTCTATTCACTTAATGCCTTCTTCATATCTTCCCTCAACTTGTTGATTTGATTTTTGATGAGATTTTCCATTTCTGTTCGAACATCTTGAATTAGTTTTTTTTTAACTCCTGCATCTCACTTGAATTGTTGGTTTATTCCTTTGACTGAGCCATATCCTCAATTTTCCTAGTATGACTCATTTTTTTTTGTTGGTGTCTAGGCATCTTTAATTAGTTTATTCTGGAGGTTGTTTTCACCCTTTTACCTAGGATTTTCTTACTGGATGGCTTTTTTCTCTGTTGTCTGGTATTTAGTTCAACTTATTCTAGACTACTAGCATAGGCTCTGTTTAACTGATCAGAATTTTTCAGTTCTTGTTTTCCTGTTTCTTCCCCTGCCTCTATGGAGCCCCTCTCCCACACCTTTTTAGGACGGGGTCCTCAGATATTATTGACTCCAGTCAGATTTTCCCAGACCAGACTGGCCTACGCTCAGGAGGAACGAGTTGCCTCTATCAGTTTTCCCTGAGGGTGAGAACCAGCAGGTTGTCAGACTTTCCTATGAAGCCTCTAGACTCTGTGCTTTTCCTATCCTGCCCACATGTGGCGCTTGTCTGCCTGCAGCTTCCCATCAATGTAAAGTGGTGTGGTACCTTTAACTTCAGCAGACTCTCCCTGCCATGGCAAGGTTGAGACAGGGGTGAGATTGAAGGTTGGCCTTAATTGTTTCAGTTCTCCAGTCCCTGGGGCCTGAATTCCTTGGTGGAGGGATTCCACTTGAGCAGGGTCCCACCATTTTCTAGGGGGAGGTATAGCCTTTAAGAAATGAACTCTTTTCACCTGACTATTTTGTTTCTCAGAGGAGCTTAATTCCTCCCTTCTCTGAGGCAGAGCTGGTGCCTAAGAAGGCTTCCAGTTCTATCTAATGGGCTGTTAAGTAGTAGAAACAAAGTGGGTGGGTGGGGGCATCCCTTCCAGGAGCAGGACCCCCACTCCTTGATTTTGTCAATCAAGAGTTTAAGTTGGATCAGATACCACCATCTCCCTAACTCATATTAGTGACAGACCCTTCCAATATCAAAAATTTAGAATTGTCATAGCCCAAACAACCCCAATGAGAGGTATGGAAAGATCAAAGGTGAGGTGGAATTATACATAGAAGATAGGACTTAACAAATGAATATGAATGCTGAATCATTAAATTGATACCTCTTTCAGTCTCCAGTATTTTAGAGCAGCCAGAAGTAAAAACCTAAAGTTGTGAAACTGTAACCCATGCCAAAGTCTGAAATATGTTCTACAACTAATTGTGGTGCTATACTTGCAAATTTATGGCTTTTTTTGTGTGTATATGTTATTGTTTACAAAAAAGAAGGAAAAACAAGTCGATTGTGATGATAAAATAATATCTAAGCCCTCTAGCCTCCTATATTCTGGAGCAGCTAGAAGGAAAAATATGAGAGAATCATATGGCAGCCCATGACAAACTCTGGGCTCTATCCTGTAACCACTTTTTGAAGAGTGCCTTGAAAACTATTGCTTTTTTATTTCTTTGCTTTGTATATATGCTATACTATACAATAAAAAAAAAGTTAAAAAAAGGGGGAATGCAGAATAGTGTTCTGCTTTCTTTGGGTGTGTTTAAGATTTTCCAGAATGAAAAATAAAAATATGACATTATATTCATTAAAAAAAAAAAGAGTTCAAATTGGTACATGGCTCTATGTATCTTGAGGCTCTATGTGCCACCCCCCTTTCATTTTTTTAGGGTCCAGTCCTTTTCCAATGTTTTGTGCTGTCTGGCTCAAAAAGCCTCTGTTTTCATTTTGTTTTGTTTTTCCTTTTTCCAGCAGCCCTGCCCTCTCTCTGCCAGGGCAAAAAAAAAAAACCTCCTAGTACCTTAGCGCTTATTCTAGGATTATCTTTGTTGGGGGCCTATTTTCAGTAGTCAAAATTTGTTAATTAATTTCACAAGTGAAGCTTGGGTGAGCCAAGCCCCTGCTGCTAATAAAGTCTCTTTCCTTTCCCTTTGGGAAACCAGACTGCTGTGCCCATGGGGGTGGGGCACCAGTCTCTGCAGCTTGGGGGACTTAAAGTTCTGTGTGGGACGGTAGCCAGTGCAGCTTGTCCAGACTGGTGTACACTGTGTGTCTGGTTACTGATATAGCCCAAGCAGTTGCTCTGTACTGTTCCTGGCTATCTACTAGCTGTTCTGGAGAATGAACTAAATTCCACTCCTCACTAAGCCGCCATCTTGCCCCCCTTATGAAAACAAGTTGGTGATTATTGAAGGGGAGATAGAACACATTGAGGATCAAGCTGAGTTTGCAGAATCCTGTGGCTGAGAGATGGATGAGCAGATCAGAGTGATGGACCAGAACCTGAAGTGTCTGGGTGCTGCTGAAGAAAAGTAGTCTCAAAAAGAAGCTAATTAGGAAGATAAGATAAAGGTTCTTACTGATAAACTCTAGGAGGCAGAGACCTGTGTTGAGTTTGCTGAGAAACTGGTAGCCAAGCTGGAAAAGACAATCGATGATCTGGGAGATAAATTTAAATGCACTACAGAGGAGCACAAAGAACACTAGACTGGACTCTGACTTGAATGAGATGTAAAACACTTTAGTCTCATCCGACAACTGTTCCTCCCTTTGACCCCAACTTTGCCTGAGGTCAGGCTACCAGAAGCTGATCTTAAAATTGACAGCTGATCTTTAAGTGGAAGTCTGCTTCTACTAGCCATATACCCACCCCTAACCCCAAATTCTCTGACTCTCCCAGGGATTGCAGTTGACCTAGGTGCTGAGCACTATGGGAACAACATTTAAGGGACCGTGTGCACAATGCAAGTGTCATTACAAGCATACTATGAACATGGGAGGATGGGGCAAGATGGTGGCATAGTGAAGTGTGGAATTTAGCCCTACAGGGTAGCTAGTAAACAGCCAGGAACTGTCAGGAACAACTGTTTGGGGGACTTCAGTGACTGGGCACACATCGTATACCAGGCTGGAACAGGCGAAATGGCTAAGATCCTACAAAAGAACTCTAAGTCTCCCAAGCCATGGAGGCTGACACCCCACCCCACTGAGGTAAGCTAGAACAGGAGTGGAGGGAAAAACAAAACAAAATATGATAGTCAGGAGGGCCTGAGTCCTGGACAGACAATCTGATGGGGGCTACGCATTTATGGGAAACACCTAGCGGAAGCCAACCCATCTGAAGCCAAACGACTCTCACTTCAGTGAGTCACCTACAGAGAAGACTGGAGCTGGGAGCCAAACAACAACCACCTGAATGAATCATCTACGAAGGAAGGTGAAACCAACCCACCTGCCCAAAGGCACTATCTAACACCAGGCACTGCCCTGGAGAAAAGGGAATGTAGGAGGAAGGACGTCAAACAAGGAATGGGGAGGGAAGTAAGTGAAGCAAAGCAATTAAAGCAAATGTTCCCAATGTTGGGGGCCTCTTGTCTCTATCCTCCTATGAGAGTGCCCACATGCTCTTTCTCTGCATGTTTATGCAATAAACTCCAGCTGTGCTGTGCTCTTGAATTCTTTTCTCATGACACAGCCAAGAACCTGGAAGCCAAAATCTGACAACATCACTAGCATAGCAAGCTGTCTTGGAGTTGGCTCCTTGAGGGAAAAAGAAGCCCTCTCTATCAGGAGCAAGACCAACTGCAGAATTAATTAACAAATTTGGACTGCTAAATACAAGGTCCAAATATAGATGAACCTAGAACAAGCACAAAAGGAACCTAGAGGTTTTGCCTGTGCAGAGAGGGGCAGGGATGATGGTGGGGGTGGGGGACATGAAGAAAAAACAAGAAGAGGCTTTTTGAATTGGGCGAGCTCAGAATACTGGAAAAGGGGCACACAGAGCCAAGTACCCACTGTGGCTTATTCTTATGCATTATATAAATATCCCTTTTTAAAAAAGTTTATGGTATATTAATGTAGCTGGAGAGAAGTATCTAAAACTGCTGAGCTGTGTTCCAATACACCTGACACTTGAAGACAAATGTATAACATATAACTTTTACAATGTGACTGTGTGATTGTTAAAACTTTGTGTCTGATGCTCCTTTTATCCAGGGTATGGACAGATGAGTAAAAAAAATATATGGATAATAATTAAATAAATAATGGGGGGGGTTAGGAGTAAAATAATTTGGGTAGATGGAAATACTAGTGCTCAGTGAGAGGGAGGGAGGGGCAAGGAGTATGGGATATATGCATTTTTCTTTTTTGGGAGTGATGCAAATGTTCTAATAATGATCATGGTGATAATTATACAACTGAGTGATGATACGGTGAGCCACTGATTGTACATCATGTATGTATGGTATGTATGTGAAGATCTGTCATTAAAATTTTTTTAAAAAAGAAATAAACAGCAAAAAAAAAAAAAAAAGGTCCCCAAAAAGAAAATTCTGTGACCAGATGGAATGGAATGAAATGAAAGAAAAAATAGATAAATGGGATCTCCTCAAAATTAAACACTTTTGTGCATCAAAAGACTTCGACAGAAAAGTAAAAAGGCAGCTGTATGCAATGGGAGACGATGCCACATGTCACATAAGGGCTTAATATCCAGAATATATAGACATCCTATAACTCAACAACAACAAAAAACAAACAACCCAAATAAAAAATGGGCAAAAGAGACAGATAGATACTTTTCCAAAGAGAGAATACAAATGGCTCAAAAACATATGAAAAGATGCTCAACTCCACTGGCTATTAGGGAAACGCAAATCAAAACCACAATGAAATATCATCTCACAACAACTAGAATGGCCATTATCAAAAAACAGAAAATCAGAAAGGCTGGAATGGATGTTGAGAAAGAGATACACTTATCCACTGATGGTGGAAATCTAGAATGATGCAATCACTCTGGAAGGCAGTTTGGTAGTTCCTCTGGAAACTAAGTATAGAATTACTATATGATCCAACAATCTCATTACTAGGTATATATTCAGAGGAACTAAATGCAGGACATGAACAGACATTTACAAATTCATGTTTATCGCAGCATCATTCATGATTGCCAAGAGATGGAAAAAGCCCAAATATTCATCCACGGATGAATGGACAAACAATCTGTGGTATGTAAATACAATGGAATATTGCACAACAGTGAGAAAGAATAAAGTCATGAAGCATGCAACAGTGTGGATGAACATTGATGACATTGAGTAAAATTAGGGAGAAACAAAAGGACAAATACTGTAATGTCTCAATAACATGACCTAACATTAATGAGCAAACTATGAGAGATAAAGCTGAGAACACAGGTTATCAGAAGATAACAATGCAGTGTAGAGATTGGACATCTGATGCTAAAGGAATACAGAATGTCCAACAGGACTGATTGTACTGATCCAGAAATTGTTAGCACAATACTAACTGATGATAGCACAATATTCTAAGTACACTGAATAAATTTGAGTGTGAGTATGGTTACAAAGAAAGGCTGGGGGCAAGTATGACAACAGAAGGAAAGATGAAAGATAAAGAGTGGGACAGCATAAACTTAGTGAAACCTATAGTGATCAATGTGGTGTGCTGGTTTCAAAGTGCTGTTTACCCCAGAAAAGTCATGTTCCCTAATCCTGATTCAACATTGTGCGTGGGATCTTTTTGATTAGGTGGTGTCCTTGGAGATGTGTCTCCACAATTCAAGGTGAGTCCTTTACTGGAGTGCTTTAAAAAGGAAACATTTTGGAAAAAGTTTCAGAACCAACAGCGCCAACATGAGATGCAAACTTTGGAAATGCAGAGAGAAAATGCCCCTGGGGAAGCTGTTTGAAATGAGAAGCCAAAGGACCAACAGATGCTAGCCATATGCCTTCCCAGTTGACAGAGGTGTTCCAGACCCATCAGTCTTTCTTGAGTCAAGGTATCTTTGTCTGGATGCCTTAGTTTGGACACTTTTATAGCCTTAGAACTGTAAACCAGCAATTTAATAATTCCCTTTTTGAAAGCCATTCCATTTCTATTATATTGCATTCTGGTAGCTTTAGCAAACCAATACAGATTTTGGGACTGAGAGTGGGGTGCTGCAATTCGCAAATACCAAACACATTGAGATGGCTTTTTAAAGGATGGGGGGAGGGAGGTTGAGGAACTGAGAGGCAGAAAGCTGGAGCCTGGCGTGGAGGCGTGGAGCGGTGAAGACCGCGAGAGTGCACAGACAGGTACAGGGACTAGGAAGTAAGCCAGGCTGCATTCCTTGGTCATGTTACCCTCATCAGTGCAGCCCTGTGACTGGTGACTCACCCCACACACCTGAACCCCCTCACCCACTCCCATTCCCTGTGGTCCAGGAGCCCCCATGCCACCAACCCCAGTACACATACCTGCCCCACATCCCACCACCACCAAGTGCAGCCCAACCCACCTCTCCTACACCCCTCCCAAGCACTACCTCCCCCTCCCTGTTCTCTTGTAGGCTTTTATCAGTGCATAAAGGCTGTGGAAACTAACCTCCATACCTGGGGTACCCCCACTCCAACCCCACCCCACCTGCATCCATAGTGTTGCACAGCCTTACCCTGCCCTCCCTGATCTCAGCACATCCATTTACAGTATTCCCAGGACCGTGCATGAGCACGGGCCCCCAGTCATGTCATCCAGCTCTGGGAACCACACTTTATAGCAATCCTAGAATCACACATGCACACAGTCCTCAACCTCACTTTCCAGCTCTAAGAAAGTGCCAACCTGCACAGCCAGGTCACATCTGCCCCCAGTACACAAATGCATAACACTGACCTGCTGCCACAGCCCTATGCATGTGCACAAAGGGCCCTGTGCCCTAGGCCAGTGCACACCAGGGTTACACCCCCCAGGCCAGTGCACCTGCCCAGCTATATCATCCCTGGCCACTGGGCACCCATGTTCACAAGCACCAGCATAAAACATCCCAACCTGTGCCCATACTTGCCCTGAAACAAATCACCATACTGAGTCCTCCACTCTGTGCCCTGTTCCTTGCTGTACAACCATCCTGCAACCAGGACCATTCCAACCAATCCTAAAAAACACCTAGGGCAATTGATAAGATTCCACAAGGGTTCCAGGCACTAGAGTAACTCGCCAGAAACTTACAACTTCCAGATGGGTCCCTGGTCCAGATAAGTCCTGAAACCTAGTCTAGCCTCTCCAGAACATCAGATAGTTACATCTCCCTACCCCATATAAGTGTCAGACGCTTCCAATATGAAAAATTTAGAATTGCTACAGCCCAAACAACTCCAATGAGAGGTATGGAAAGATCAAAGGTGATGGTGGAATTATACATAGAAGATAGGATTTAATAAATGAATATGAATGCTGAATCATTAAATTAATATCTCTTTTAGCCTCCAGTATTTTAGAGCAGCTAGAAGTAAAATTGTGAAATTGTAACCCAAGTAAAGTCTGAAATATGTTCTCTAATTGTGGTGCTGTACTTGGAAATGTATAGCTTTTTTGTATATATGTTATTGTTCACAAAAAAGAAGGAAAAATAAGTTTACTGTGATGATTAAAAAGTATTTAAGCCCTCTAGCTTCCTATATTCTGGAGCAGCTAGAAGGAAAAATATGAGAGGATCATATGGTAACCCATGACAAACTCTGGGATCTATCCTATAACCACTTTTTTTTTTCAGCATTTTTAGTTTTCTTTATTTTTTTAAACTTGGTATTGTAATAGCATATATACAATTCAAAAGTTCCCATTCCAAACACTTTCATGTTTACAATTTAGTGACTTTAATTATACTCACAATATTGTACTATCATCACTGACATCCAGAACCCCTATTTTTCATTACTTCAGATAGAAATTCTGAACCCATTAAACAATAAAATACCTTTACCTTAACATTCTGACTCCTGGTAACATGTGATCTACTATGTGACTGTATGAATTGCTGATATTAAATATTTAATATAAGTGAAGTCATACAATAGGTGTCATTTTGTGTCTGGTTTATTTCACTCAAAATGATGACTTCAGCTTTCATCCATGTTTTTGTAAGTATCAAGATATCATTCCTATAGTGGGTGAGTAATATCGTATTGTGTATATACTACACATTGCTTATCCATTCATCGATGGATACTTAGGTTGCTCCCAATTTTCGATTATTGGGAATTGTGCCACTATGAACATTGGTACACTGTTATCTGTTTGAGCCCTGCTTTCAAGAGTTTAGGTCATATACTGAGAAATGGAATTTCCATAACAAAAAATTGTAGAAGACTGTTTTGCAGAAATAGAAAATATGGTCATTAAATTCACATGGATTGCCAGGAGCCCTAAATAACAAAATCAGTTCTGCAACAGAAGAAAAATTCGGAGGTCTCACACTTATTTAAAATGCAATAATGAAAAGAATGCTCCAGGCATAAAGATAGACATACAGACCGAAGGGACAGAATTGAAATTCAGAAATAAATCCATACCTCTGTGGCCAGCTGATTTTTTTTTTAACTTTTAATCATCTTTATTTCAAGTGAGATTCAAAATTGCTATTATGAAATATGTGCAATTATTAATAACAAAAAAATACCCCATACCCATTAATGAATTTTAAGGAATTATTCCTAAGTTCTCCATATATCTTTAGATGAATCCTCTTTGGACTTTCATTATCTTACTTTATAACGCTACTCTTTTTTTTTTTTTTTAACTTTTGTATTGTATAGTATAACACATACACAAAACAAAGAAATAAAAAAGCAATAGTTTTCAAAGTACTCTTCAACAAGTGGTTACAGGACAGATTCCAGAGTTTGTCATGGGCTACCATATGATCCTCTCATATTTTTCCTTCTAGCTACTCCAGAATATGGGAGGCTAGAGGACTTAAATACTTTTTTATCATCACATTCAACTTTAGCCCATTTCTATAACAGCTTTTTGAAGAGTGCTTTGAAAACTATTGCTTTTGATTTCTTTGTTTTGTATATATGTTATTCTATACAATAAAAAAAGTTAAAAAAAAAAAAAAAAAAGGATGGGGGAAGATTCTGAAAAAGTTGTGGGCATCTTGGTAGATAAGACCTAGAATGCTTTGAAGAGACTGATAGTTGGAAATGTGGACTCGATGATGCCCCGATAAATCTCAGAGTGATTTGAACAGTGAATAAAAAAGTATTTGCAAAGTCCCCTTTGGGGAATGGTGAGAACGGGGGAAAATTCAACTTCCCCAAGTTGAATTCTTGATATTCTCACAAGCAGTGTGGACAACCAAAGCTCTAGGCTGAGCCCCCAGTCTTGGGGTTTGTTCATATGAAACTTAACCCCACAAAGGATAGGTCAAGCTTCCTTAAAATTAGGCCTAAGAGTCACCCCCAGGAGAGCCTCTTTTGTTGCTCAGATGTGGCCTCTCTCTCCAGCCAACACAACAAGCAAACTCACCACCCTCCCCCTGTCTACGTGGGACATGACTCCCAGGGGTGTGCCTTCCTGGCAGTGTGGGACAGAAATCCTAGAATGAGCTGAGACTCAGCATCAAGGGATTAAGAAAACCTTCTCGACCAAAAGGGGGAAGAGGGAAATGAGACAAAGTGTCAATGGCTGAGAGATTCCAAACAGAGTCGAGAGGTTATCCTGGAGGTAATTCTTACGCATTAAGTAGATATCACCTTGTTATTGAAGATGTAATGGAGAGGCTGGAGGGAACTGCCTGAAAACGTAGAGCTGTGTTCCAGTAGCCATGTTTCTTGAAGTTGATTGTATAATGATATAGCTTTCATAATGTGACTGTGATTGTCAAAACCTTGTGTTTGATGCCCCTTTTATCTACCTTGTCAACAGACGAGTGGAACAGGTGGAATAAAAATAAATAATAGGGGGAACAAATGTTAAAATAAATTTAGTTTGAAATGCTAGTGATCAGTGAAGGGGAGGTGTAAGGGGTATGGTATGTATAAATTTTTTTTTTTCTGTTTTCGTTTTGTTTCTTTTTCTGAATAGATGCAAATGTTCCAAGAAATGATCATGATGATGAATATGCAACTATGTGATGATATTGTGAATTGCTGATTGTATATGTAGAATGGAATGATCAAAATGGGAATGTTTGCGTTTGGTGTTTTTTGGGTATTTAAAAAAATAAAATAATTTAAAAAAGAATGTTTGCATGTTTATATGTTGTTTTATTAATAAAAATATTTTCTGAAAAATTTTGAAAAGTTTTCAGCCATTATTTCTTTGACAATTATCTCTACCCCATTCTCTCTTTTCCTTTGGATTTCCTTCAGTGTGTGTATTTATAAGTCTGATGGTGTCCCACAGGTTACTCAGGTTCTGTTCACTTTTCTTTATTCTTTCTTTCTTCTGCATCTGAGACTAGATGATTTCAGTTGTTTTATTTTCAAGTTCATTGGTTTTCATGTGTCAGTCCAATGTGCTGTTAGTATGGTCCTTGTTCTAGTTTGCTAGCTGCCGGAATGAGATATACCAGAAACGGAATGGCTTTTGAAAAGGGGGATTTAATAAGTTGCTAGTTTACAGTTCTAAGGCCTAGAAAATGTCCCAATTACAACAAGTCTATAGAAATGGCCAATCAAAGACATCCAGGGAAAGATACCTTGGTTCAAGAAGGCTGATGAAGTTCAGGGTTTCTCCCTCAAATGAGAAAGCATGTGGCAAACACAGTCAGGGCTTCTCTCTCATCTGGAAGGGTACATGGCGAACACGGCGTCCATCTGGTAGCTTTCTCTTCTGGCTTCCAATTTCACGAAGCTCCCAGGAAGGTGTTTTCCTTCTTCATCTCTAAAGGTTGCTTGCTCGTGGACTCTCTGCTTTGTGGTGCTGCAGCATTCTCTGCTCTCTCCGAATCTCTCATTCTCCAAAGTGCTTCCTCTTTCACAGGACCCCAGCATACCCATCAAGACCCACCCAAATGGGTGGAGACATGTCGTCACTTAATCCAGTTTAACAGCCACCCTTGATTAAATCACATCTCAAGGGAAATGATCTGATTACTGTTTCAAACATACAGTATTGAATAGGGATTATTCTGCCTTTATGAAATGGGATTTAGATTAAAACATGGCTTTTCTAGGGGACATATATCCTTCACACCAGTACAGTCCTCAGTGCTGTTTGGGTTCTTTTCATAATCTCCATCTGTCCACTGATATTTTAATTTCATCTGTCACTTTTCTTATTTCCTTTTGTTGTTTCTCCATGTTTTCCTTTAACTCTCTGAGCATTTTTAGGACCATCTTTAAAAAGTCTTTTGTCTGTATGTCTCAGATGTGATCCTTCTCATTGATGCTTTCTGTTGCTTTAATCTTCTCCTTTACCTGGGCCATCACTTTGTACGTTTTGGAAATTTTGTTGAAACCTGGATGTTTGATATTTTAATGTGTTATTGCTAGAATTTAGACTTGAGACATCTGTTTGTTAACCTTGTATCCAGTTAGTGTTATGACAGAGCTTTCCTTGAATGCCAGAAGGTAGCAAAAAAAGGGAAGAAAATGAAAACACCTTTCCCAGTGTTTGCAGATTGAATTGTGTATTAGAGAATAGCGCAAGGTCAAAGCGTAGGGTCATCCTAATCCTTTTTGTGCATGTTTCTGGTCTTGCATATGTGCACGTGTCCCTGGGAATTTCTTTATTTACATGTATACTCCCTCTTCCCTTGGAAGTGGTTTCCTCATGCTTCCGGGCACTGTACTGTATGCAGGCACTTATTTACTCTCCCAGAGTGTTCTGTAGGAGAGGTAGATAACAGCCTTCTACATGCAGAGCAAGTTCTGGGCTGTGAGTCCCTCAAGCCACCATCAGACAGATTGGGCCAGACATACATGCTCCCAGTGTGTGCATGAGCATTTCTTTGCTCCTTCCAGAAGGCACCATGGTTGCACGTTGAGAACTTGAGCCAGCTCCATGTTATGCTGGTGAGGGATTCAGGAGGGGCCAGCCAGTGTGCCGTGAGATCCTACTGCCTTAGGTAGTTTTTCATGATTCATCGCTTCTTGTTATTTCAGTCCTTGAATTGTTTTCTGGAGGATTCTGAAATATGTTTCTACCAATTCTTGTTGGTTGTTCAGAGGTTCAGTGGAGAGACAGAGTTGTAAATTGTGTCACTTTTTATCTTGATCAGGGCTAGGCCCTTAGTTTTGAATATGAAAAGGATACCAGCAAACAGGATTAGTTAACTCTTACGATTATAGCTACTATAGGTTTTTTAAATAAAACATTTTCTATGGCTAAAGTGCACAACAAATAGTCAGAAAAAGAAAATATTTTTGTTGTAGCATATTTCAGTGAACACCGTAGTACTCTAATGGGCTTATAATAGAGCACTGTTAACCTATTTAGAAAATTAACTTACTACATGGTAAATGATAGAAAAGGGAAATCCTTTTTTGTGATGTTTTAAATTTGAAATAAGAGTTTTGTTTACCTGCCAGAAAACTTCTGCAGTGCCTTGGCCATTCTAGGAAGTCATCAGATGAGCACCTGGGTCGTTCAATAAAGAGCCCTGATATTACTTATATACATACACAAAGTTCAACTACTGTAACTCCTTCAGCTGGCGCTCTGAACTTAGAAGTAGTTGCTGGAGATATTGCATCAGAGCATGTTTATATAGCCCCTTTAGCAGCCTCCTATTTTTCTTTCCTTATATGTATAAATAACCCAGAGAGATTATTATATAGAATGGATAGAAATACATTTTTACTTGTAGCAAAAGGTAGTGAGAGCTTGCTCCAAAAATTCTGCTCATATTTCCAGAATTCAAAGTAAGATCACTGGTCCTAAAAGTATCACTAGCAGAATGAGATTATTCCCCTATACTCTTTGGTTAAGGAAGAAAATCCAACAATAACTGTATTAAGGTGATTTTTTTTTTTTTTTTACCACAAACTAAAGGCTATTTTTTAAAAACAAACTCATCCAAATCAGCTTGACATCTAATAGGGGGAGGTTAGATAAACAAGGTTTTAGAAAAATCGAGTATGAAAAGTAACCTTACACAGTTTGATCTGTTTACTTTTTAAATGCAGTTTTGTTCACTGGGTATCATTCTGTATTTTTTAAAAATCAGGACTGAATTTTCATAAAAATATGATGGCCCTGCCCATGTAAGCTGGAACATTACTTGTCTAACTGGGTGCACGTTGCACCTGTTCCCTCTTGAATGACTCATATCATGTTGTGCTTAAGAGTCAGATAACCGGTTAGGCAACTAAGTGAAGTTCAAAAATTGAATTCACTTACTTGAGAAATGAAAAACACTTAATAATATTGTTCTTATTATATTAGAGTTATGAACTGCTATAATTAAGATTTTACATTATTTTTAGTAGTTACTGGTTTCAGCTGCTTACTGAAGAGTTTTATTCTGAATAAAACTAATGTTGATACCAAGTATTAGCTTTAGTTCAGTTTCAAAAACATTTAAAAAATATCTACAGGATTCTAGTAGTCTCTTATGGGCCCTGGTCAAATTTCTACTAAAAACATTATTCAAAGTTATTATATTCATTTTAAGTAAATATGATTGGTCTATCAAAATTATTTATAAATAAAATGAACATCGAAACAGTAATCAAAGGTAAAGTGCTTTTGCTAAATTATTCAACAGTTAGATGAATTTTAATATGTTTATAGCCACTATACATTTATCATTTTAGTTGTAAAATAATTTAATAGCTGTTTATTGAGTGCCTCTTATGAGCAAAGTCCCAGAGAACCAATTCTAATCAAGAACGATAATATTTGACTCCTCATAGAATTTGTAGTCTGTTGAGTGTGACAAGGACAAAAGCTGTATCGGTAAAGTAAGACAAATGATTGCTATAACAGGAGAGACAAGCACTTTGTAAAACACAGAAGAGGATCTCTTAACCTGGACATGGGAGTGATCAGGGGCAGCTTCCTGAAGGAAATAATTTCTAAGCTTACTACTAAATAAGGAAGATAGTGGTGGGGTGGGGCAAAGGGTCAGAGGTTTGGAGGCATGTAAAGTATAAAAAGAGCTAACATTTTGTATGATATATGAGGAAATGAAAGACATTTCTTCTGAGTGGAGCATGGAAAGCTTGAAGTGTAGTGATCTGGTAGCAGAGAGAGGGTAGTGAGAGACCAGATGTGAGGGAAAAGGTCATCATGAAATTGTAGAAACCTGATCATGTGGAAACTGTTAAAATGGTCCAGATTTATTTGGAGGGCAGTGTAGAGGCACAGGGAATTGATCATAATTGCCTTTTGGAAAGACCACTCTGCCTACAGTATGGAGAATAGATTAGAAGGGCAAGACTAGAGTGAGGAATTCCTCACTCAGTTAAGAGGCTGTTAAAAAATAGTGCATATAGGAGATGGTATTACCCTGGACTACAGTTATAGCAATGGATAAAAATAGGTTAATATGAGAGATATTTATTTAGGAGGTATAATCGGCTGAACATAGAGGTTGATGATAAAACTAACATTTTTTGAACAGTAATATTTTAGCTAATAGTTTTGCACATATAATATGCACCAAACACTGTGTTAAATGATGCACATGCAATATGTTACTCTTAGCAATTTTGGCCAACATTACTGAATACACTGTATGCCAAACACTATAGCAAGTGCTCGATATATATGATCTAATTCAATCTCTACATCAGTCCTAGCCGGCATAAATCCTATTATTATTCCTTTCTACAATGGAAGGAAACTGAATGACAGAGAGGTTAAGTACTTGTCCTACAGTTACGCAAGTAATGACAGAGCAGGTCTTCTGACCCAGGAATCTGATTCCAGTTCCTGAGCTCACAACCTTCACAATGACCCTATGATTTAAGGTAGATCAAGAGAGAGGAATTAAGGATTATGCCTATGTGAACAGCTGAGTAAATTATAATGCCATTTACTGAGATGTGGTATACAGAGGAATTTAGGAATTAGGGAGATAATTTGAGTTTCAGATATGTTGAAGGTATCTATAATATACAGGTGGAGATGTTTACTGGGTCATTGTATATAAGGTTCTGTAGCCCAAAATATTTTCAGTAGGGATTTGATTTCCAACACTATAGTAGATAGCAGTTGAAGGGGAGGGGCTGAGTCTGGATAAAACGGAGGGAGAGAGAGAGAGAAAAGGAGGAGGTTCCAAACAAAATTCTGAGGTATATTACAGATATAAAGGATGGGCAGAAGAATAAGAATAAGCTAAGGAAACTGAAATGGAGCAATGGAAAAAGTTACTAAAAAAAAAAAAAGAGGGTGGTGCGAGAGTAGTTCGGTGGTAGAATTCTCGCCTGCCATGCGGGAGACCCAGGTTTGATTCCCGGCCCATGCACTTCCTTCCATTGTAGAAAGCAAAAACAAACAAATGAAAAACCAAACCAAAAAAGAGAACTTCAACAAATGGTGCTGCAGTAAGGGGATACGTACATGGAGAAAGAATAAAATGTGACCCCCACCATATAGCAGACAAAAAAAAAAGTAAAGAGTGTATTGTTTCCCCACATTTAAAGGAGGAGACTGTTAGAAGAAGGTGGCAGAGGTCAACAGTGTCAAAAGGGGAAGGAGGTAAGAGTGGTTGGTGGTAGTTGGAGCAGGTCGTAATGTTGAGGAAGGATTTCTTTTTAAGATGGGAAAATTTGAGTATTTTTCAATGCTGATGAATAGGTGTCAGGAGAAGGAAGTGTTTAAAGATTAAGGGATGAGGAAAAAAGAGCAAAACTCAGAGAAGGGACTCACATGCACTATGTTATTTTACAGCAATTTCGGCCAACATTACTGAATAATGTTGCAGAAGAAGAAAAAGATGAAGATGAAGGGAAGTTTTCAGTTTAATCACAGAACATGAGGGTATTCTCCCGTCATAGCTTCTCTGTTTTTGTGGGGTGGAAAGTGAGGTGTTTTGCTAAGACTGAGAAAGAGTAGGAGGTTGTAGCATATTGAAGGTAAGTGGAATAGATTTGAAATGGTAGTTGCTATCATTGTGAGGGAGAATTGACTTAGATACAGGAGAAGAGCTAGTCGTACCAGAAGTCCATTTGAAGTAATAAATAATGAATTTTTGGTGTCATCAATCTGTCTGATTAGATACACGAGGGAAACTTAGCATAATTGAAACAGGGCATGGGAAGAAGAATGGAACGTTATCAGTGAGGAAAGTTTGACCAGATACTTAAGGGTCTTTAAAACCATTTGATTTTTTTTTCCCGAAGCTTTTATTGAAGCTGTCCCTTATAGAAGCTGTTTATAAAGTGTATCTTAGAGAATTTTATTGATCTACAGGAATTTTCTGAAGTCTAAATTGTATTCAAATAGCTCTTTTATGAGAATTAATACATAATATGTCCTTTGGTACTATCATGAATGGATGTTTACATTATGAGTTTAGTTGATATTCAGTCAAACTCTTTTACTGATTAATTTTGCTAAGTTGAGAAGTTTTTGTTGTTTTGTTTTTGTGGTTGTTTTTATATTAGCAAGCAGGAACAAATTTTAGGCCACTTTCATACCCCTTATCTGCTGTCCAATCACCATGAGTATTTTCTTCATAGCATTTATTAGAAAGTCTGTCTTGTTTATTTTTTTGTCCACTGGTTTAATTTTAATATGTCTGCACTAAAATATAGGCTTTATAAGGGTAGGGACTTTGTCTTGATGTTCATTGCTACATCTCTTGTTTCTCAGGAAATATTTGAGGGGAAGGAAGGTAGTAGGTAGGACAAAGTTCAAAACCACTTCTTTGTGATTATGAAAAGTCTTGATCTGATAAATTAGAATGTTGCATCCAAAAAGTACAGGGAGATTGACTTTGATAACTGTCTCTCATATGCATTTAACAACTAGTTTCATAATGGGATATCAAATTTAGCTAATGTGTAAGTTTAATTGCTTATGATGAAAGAAATAATTATTTTATTTACTACAAACTTGGCACATAGGAAATGTAACTCCAAATATCAAATTACATGTTTTCATTCATTTCAGAATTGAAATGTCTTTCAAATGAGATTTACGTATATGTATATGTGAGCATAATTAAAACTATGTAGTCATCATAAGTATTATTAAAAGAAAAACATTTCTTGCTTTTTTGTCCATTAATACAACTTCTGGACTTTAAAACTTAAGAGTTTTGTTTAAATGCTTTAATTTTCACTGGATCGTAACTTAATGTTTTCTCATCTTTCTTGTAATAACATGGAAACTATCTAGTTATGTTCATCTGCAAAAAGTCACCTCAGAAATAAGATAGGCCTAGGATAAGGAATTGTCTTTATGGGGAAATGTCTAAGAAAGAGTATAATGTACACCATTGTTAGGATAAGAACAACTGCAAAATTGCTGTGGCTTATAATCACAAATCCTCATACAGTTTGGCTGTGGCTTTGTTTGGTTCTGCTGGGTTTGACCTCAGACCCGAGGTAGACATTCTGTTGGCCAATGCAAAACCCCTGACCAAGCCCAACATCAGTGTGGAGAAGTATTCTTCTTCCACAGGAGGAGATAAGAGAAAATGAACACTTGCTGAGTGATATATACAATCTACCAAGAGAGTTTGCTTGCAATGAATGTGGTTTCCTCCACGATCTAGAACTTGAGCACAGTTTAAAAATTTGTGTTTGTCAGAGTCGAGAGGTTATCCTGGAGGTTATTCTTATGCATTAAGTAGATATCACCTTGTTGTTCAAGATGTAGTGGAGAGGCTGGAGGCTGAAAATGTAGTGCTGTGTTCCAGTAGCCATGTTTCTTGATGATGATTGAACAATGATATAGCTTTCACAATGAGACTCTGTGAATGTGAAAAACTTATGTCTTTTAGCTACTATATCAACAGAAGAGTAGAACATATGGAATAAAAATAAATAATAGGGGGAACAAATGTTAAAATCAGTTTGAAATAGTGGTAAATGAAAGCGAGGGGTAAGGGGTATGGTACGTATAGTTTTTTCTTCTCTATTATCATTTTATTTCTTTTTCTGTTGTCTTTTTATTTCTTTTTCTAAATCGATGCAAATGTACTAAGAAATGATGAATATGCAACTATGTGATGATATTAAGAATTACTGATTATATATGTAGAATGGAATGATTTCTAAATGTTTTGTTTGTTAATTTTTTTAATTAATAAAAAAAGTTTTAAAAAATTTGGGTTTGTAACTTCTTTAAACTTTAACTTTGTTCTTCCTGTAAATATTGTACTTGTCTATAAAATAAATAGGCTGAGGAGTCTAAAATTTAATTTTTGTTTTGTAAGCTTAGTTTCACCTGGCTTCAATCTACCACTAGAGCTAAGAGTGCAATCTTAGATGTTTTTAAAAAGATCCTTTTCTAAAGGATCATTTTAATGTTACTGTGACATCAGTTACAGAATCAAGTGAATCCTAATGCACTATTAATTTTTTATTTCTTACTAGCACTTAAAAATAAGAGAAGGGCAAAGATCAGCATTACTGATATAATAATGACCCAAAATATAGCTTCATGTATCAGTCAGGATCAGCAAGATTATACTATAATAACGACAACTCCAAAATTTCAGGGACTTAGAACACTAACGATTTATTACTTACACATATTATATGTCCATCCTGTATTTGGCTGGGGAGCACCCTTACTAGGAAGCCCAGGCTGACACTGCTGCAAGTTGCTGTGACAGAGGAAAAGTATAGGGAGTTGTGTTGATTTTAAGAGCTCTAGCCTGGAAGCATTACCCTTTGCTTCTGACCATCCTCTGTTCACATTCCCTTTGCAAACCTGGTCACATGGCTGTGCCCAGCCCCCAGAGCTGGGGAGGTAGAGTCCTCCCATGTGACCACATGGAAGAGAACACCCCTAATGCCTCCCTCCCAAGATACTGGGTAGGTTGAAAAACACTTATTTTTGCTAAGAAGAAGTTGCTTACTATATTGGTAATGTGTTTTTGAATAAACAAAACACTTTTGTAAGTAGATTGGATGCAGGATCAGTAAGTATCCTTTGATACTTTGGTTGAAAGGTTTGAAAAATTTACATCGAAAAGTATACTTCAGTAAATTTTTGATGAAGTTATTATTCACTTCATTTGAACTTAAATATTATGTATTCTGATGTGTTATATTCTAACTTTATCAATATAAAATATATTTTTATTTTTAGTACAGAATGTTACCATATTTGAGGACAGTCAAAAATGAAAATATCTAAAATATAAAATATTTACTTAGGATACAAAAAAACTTGATTAATATATTCTTATAGCCTTTCAAATTTCCTCAGACTCTTAGGAATATTCGAAGTAAAATGTTAATAAAAAGCAACAATATTTACAAAAGAAATTTAAAGGGGATTTGCCCTCCATCAAGAAAAACATGCTTTCAATCTTTTAAAATTCAAATTTAGGGACCCTTCTATTCAAGCTGATTTGTTTCAATTATATAATTAGAAAAATATAACCACTAGAACAAAACCAATTTAATACTGTGTTTGGACATAGATTTTTAAAAAAATCAACACTCTGAAGGATACAAAGAAATTAATCAACAGTGCAAACTGCAGAGTGCAGATGTAATGACTTCATTTGAGACAGCTAAAGTATTACTATGGCATATTATTGTAATAGGAGGCAACTAACCCATTCAAATATATCACCTGATGGTTAATTTTTACACATTTTATAAATGTGTAGTTTAGTTATAAATTATTAATAACATTGATATTATAAATTTTAAATCTGCAGTTCAAAATATCAGTTGATTATATCAGTGCTTTATTTTAAATTTGGTAACGCATTTCAAACTTGATGTTCATTTAGCTACTCTGGTTTTTATACTTTGTTGATGTGTCTTACACTACAATTAGGGCCCATATGAATTAAATAAATCCTTTCTGCAACTGGTATTTTCTAATACTGTTATCAGCTCCATTGTGGGTAATTTGTATTACTAAACGTTAATATTTGAGTGTATTGCAATTCCAGCCAATATTTAAAAATAGAAAATAATTTCAGTATTTAGAGAAAACGTCCATTTTTTTTCCTTTAACACAATTCTTAGATGTTAGTAGTCTAGCAGTGGGTATTTGTTTCCAGAAATATATTCTATGCCAAAAAATTTTCTCTGAACTGAAATCTTTGAGTTGTAGTTAATTTTCTAAACTGTTGTGGGATGACCTGAAATTTTCTTGAGGAAGGGGAGATGATAGAGAAGTGGGGAGTTAGCATATTTCTGGTATGGGAATTCCTACAATAAGTAGGAATCCAAACAGAATCCATTTAGTGTTTTCTTTGATGCATTCATGTTTGAAGGGAAAATGTCACAGAATTTTAGAACTTATAGGAATTTGGCTTTTCTAGACCAACTCTCCTCATTTAACAGGAGAAAACACTTTGGCTCTGGAAAATTGAGTAACTCACCCAATGTTACTTGGTGAGTAAAGAGCAAGGCTAAAAAGCCCTGTATCTCCTAATAGCTAGTCCTACTCTTCTATTGAGCTCTGCAATGGAAAGGAAATCTGAATTTTAGCATCTATGCAGGTGGTGTTAGTACAGTTTTTGAAAAAAAAAATTGTTGAACTATTGAATTTCTTCTATTTAAGGAGCTTGTCATGTGCTGTTAGATCTAATAGTGTTCCCTAAGGAAAAAAACATGATTAACAGAAAGTTAAAAAGACTTAGTAGGGTAGACACTACACTAAGACTACTTAAGTATATTGGGATAACTTTCCAATTCTGAAAATTATTTTCTTCTCACACTTCAAAGCCCAAATAATGTTATTAAAGGGAATATTTTTGTCAAACCAACACATTTTTGTTTTGAGCCCCTTCTGCTGGCTTTCATAAACTACTGAAGAATTAATATCAAAATTTTGATTTTAGTATCAGGAAAGCAATATACTGTGCCACCATGGCTAATTCTTTCATTAATTTTTTTAACCACTTCCATTCAGCAAATATATGAAACATTGAATATTGATGCATCACCTATTTTTTTTAACTCTTTTAGATCTGCAAAACTATAGTTGGAGGCCAGAAAGAAATTTCAGATAGTGATAAGTAAAATTGTTCTGCTTTAGCTATGACTTTCTAATCATGTTAAAGAACTAGTGTAAACTCTTAACGTTATTTTTATGGAGCTTTGTAGTTCATAAAAATAACATTGCTGTAGTGCCTCGATGTGCGTCAGCTGTGACCGAAGGTTTTGATGTCTTTGCAAAAGGCAGACTTAGTGCTTTCCTTTGAATTGTGTGAGGCAGTTTTAGATGCAGCTTCTCAGATGGATTTAATTAGTCCTTTATAGGACTGGATGTCCCGTTTGTTGCAGCTGAATTCTCATTTCATTCACCCATAACTGGAAACACCTCGCTTCAAACGGATTTCTTCAAAGAAAGAGGGGTTTAAGGTTCTATGTTTTACTGCTTTTTGATGTTGGTTCCCCTTAACTGAGAAGACCTTATGTTTATACAACTGTTATTATTAAGAAAACATAGCTTCCTTCACCAAGGTTCCTTTTGTAACCGTGCTGGTTATTGGTGGAAGTGAGAGAGCTGTAGAAAAGGTCTCGCTCTGTCCGACTATTAGAACAGCTGTGTGCTTGCATATTTTGTTTATGAGATGCATGAACTGAAAATACAGCATAAATTTGTGGAATAATTCCTAAACCTGAAATTTAAATGCCAATATAAGGTAAAGACTAGTAATGGAATGTGTTAATAGGGTGATTGTTTCAGAAGCTTATAATACTCACCACAGAAACAGAGTAAATCAACAAAGATTGCCATATCTGAAGTAGTGATTGTGTTTCAATTTACTTTGCCTGCAGGGCATGATGGGTCATGGATGCTTTCAGTAAAATATTTTGAAAGAATGGAAACATTCTCCATAGTAAAATTGCATGTATTTTTAAAATGTGTCCTTCTGCTTGTATTTTTTTTTAATTATCCCAGCACCTTCACATTTCATTAGAATAGCTTCTTGAATTTGTCATGAAAATAATGTTTTTTCTTCTCTTTTCCAGTTTATATGTCTAGATCTTGTATGCTTCATCATCAAGGCGTCTTTTATCTTCTTGGCCCGCAGTTCTAATTACATTTCAGGAGGTTGTGATCTCTTCCCGAATCCTGTTCATTCTTTGTATTTAGCAAGAAATGCTTGAGGGGTTTGTGGGGTGGGGTGGGGGTGGGGTGGTTCAGTCACAGGCACAAGTTTGGATCACTATTAATTTCTTTGCTCTAACTTTCCTAATTTGTATAAAAGTTCTAAAAGATCCTTACATTTCTTATCACTCTTTGCCTTTGCTTTTAGGAAATTTAGAGTGTTCAAGCTTAAAATTGTCCCAAAACCACAAATCACATTTAAAAATACCTAGTAATATATTCTCAGATTCTTTTGGTGTCTTGTTCAATTTCCATCCAAGAATCTGTAAAATTTCAGATTTACATTTCTGCTTTGTTTCTTAGCTTTAACTGATCTTTCCCAAGTTTACCAAACTTAGTTCTATTTATAACTGTGGTGCTTTCTGAAACTTCAGGTCTGAGATAGACCACCATTGAAGATATTACAAATGATTGACAAAGGCTTAAAACAATGTTTGGGCAATGCAGTGGCAATGTGAGCCCCCTCAGTTAGGTGGATAGGTGGTGAAGTAAAAAGAGTGTTTTCCCAAAACTAGGAAAAAGTGGGTTTTGTTTGGTGGCGATAGATTTTTTTGCACACGCGCGCGCGCGCGCGCGTGTGTGTGTGTGTGTGTAGCTTTTACTTTAAAATCCTAAATGTAATACTGACAGGCTTCTGAATGTATCACTGTGGTCCACAGAAAGGGCTGGAGAAGGTAGTAAGGAGTTGGTGTCTCTTTGTACTTTAAAACTGTTCCTATGTAGTTTATTTTATTTTTGTTCAATCATAAAAAACAAGAGGTTTTTTTCCATGGAGGAAAAAAAAGATGTTTTGGGCAATAATAGCAATAAGTTGGAAAGTGATACTATTAAAAAGGGGTAACATACAGATAAATATTGTTCTCTTTGTGTTTATTACATGTTTTGTGACTTGTGGATATTTTGTGGAACTCCTAGTTTTGGGGGAATTACAGATGTGGGCCAATATTTTATTAGATTTATGTACATTTAATAATTTTTTTAAATTATGTGAGATGTGTTTAAGGTTTACTTTTACTAATTCTGCCTTCACTGAGTTGCATGTTCTCACAAGTTTTATTCATATAAAAGTTTCAAATACAAGAGAAAGAATATTTATAAATTATTTTTCATATCAATTTGCAATATAATTTGTTAAGGAAACCTATTTCTAGTATTTGAAGTTAATAAGCAACATATCACAGTGATATTTTCTATTATTTAAACTGGACAGTCTTGTAAAGAGCAAACCAGTGGGATATAGGAGCATAGGCATATTTTTTCTCCATTATCTTCAGTCTGTAAAAATTTATTTACCCACCATCAGCACTTACAAGTTTTATTGGAGGTTAGAGAGGGTCGGAAGAAGTGGTAGAAAAACAATAATGTAACACTGAATTTAAAACTCAGTCTTTAAAGACAAATAAAGCTCTGTCACTTTCCAGATATGTAATTTGGGAAAGCCACTTGATCTTCTTGAGCTGTAGAAATTGTATTTTATAGAAATGCTAGTACCCAGGAAAACATGGGCTGTGAGATCAGATGGACTTGAGTTTAATTACCAATCCTGAAACTCTTGGCTGTGTTATCTGGGAGAAGTTACCTTTTTCTGAACCTTAGTTTTCCTCACCTGTAAAACAGGGCTACTATTTTCCACAGTGTTTGTGAAAATTAAGTGAGATCGTGTATGTAAAGGATCTAGTACAGTTGCTGGCATGTAGTGGGCACTTGGGAAATTATCTCTTCCCCCTTAAATGTAGATATTACTTTCATTATAGGAAGAACTACAGAAAGTTTTAAAAATAAGCCCTAGAAATATAACCACATATGTTGACAAGACTTGTCAGTACTGGTTAAAATTCTAAGACCCAGTAGTTTCCTTCCCATTAGAATTCTCTTTCATTTATTTTCTGAAGCCCTTTTGGAGAATACAACAGAATACCTAGAAAGTAGTTACAGGGGTAATTTCATCTCTTGGTGATTCTCCTAGGGGAATTTTTTCAAACAAGAATGGGGAACCAACCACTGCTGTCCCTTTACCCTGTCCCTTTCCTGTCCCTCAGGGCACTGTTGTGTTTAAAGCAAGCTTGCAGTTCCTCCTTTCTCCGCTGTAGGGCATGCCTAGATTATTAAGGTCCCAAGCTGGCTGGATTCTGCTTTTTGGGGGGGATTTTTCATTTGTTCCTTTAAACCCCTTCTCCTTATCTTTGGGAACTCTGTTGAATGTTATAAACTCCAGACATTTTGAGTTTATCCCACTGATTCTTATAACACCATTATTTGCGATAAAATACTGATCCTTGCTAGTGTGTTTCTCTCCAAATGAATTTACCAACAAATATTGAAATTAACTGGGTTGAAATTGTAATCAGATCAACCTGGATTTTGGATATGCTACTTTACTAGCTGTGGAACTTTGTGCAATTTGTTTAAACTTCTTTGAGCCTCAGATTTGTCATTTATTAAATGTGGTTAATAACATCTACCTCGTAGGGTTGATCTGAGAATTAAATACCTGATTGATGTCGCAGCTCAACATGTTCCTCTTTTTTTGATTTAGACTCATATCTCTGAAAAAGCAACAAAAAATTAGCTGGAAAGAAAACCAAAGGGCATTCATAATCAGGTTTTGACCATTATTGAAATTTCTATTTTAATTCTGTGTTTTCTTTTTTAAAGGTATTATTTCTAAGATGGAAAATTATAAAATGAATCATGCCATTTGTTCCCAATTTGGTGTTCAAGCCTCATTTAAAAGTTGATATGCTTAAAGTCTTTAAGATGAGTGTAAATGACTATGGACAACACAGCTCTATGTATTTGCTCTTATCCAAATTTATCATCCCAGCATGGTGATGGTTTTGTAATGCTGTTGCCCCATTTTATCACTGGGCTTTTGATAAAAATTGCCAAATGTATTTAGACATGTGATGTATGGCTAATATGTGGAAAAAGAAGAAATAAACCAGATGGAAATTAAACATAACATTATCTGCTGTTATAAATAAGCAGCCACGTAAGAACTTGTCTGCTACCAAATTAACTAGTTGGAGAAAAAATGCTTATGTCTAGCTGTTAAAATCTAGTAATGATTACTTGTTAAGTGTCTCTTTAATCGTATATTTTCAATGTGGTTAATAGGAAAGTTGTTGTTCTTGATTTTATGATCAGATTTTAAACAAGGTTTAAAATAATTTGATTTTGTTTATAGCCGTCTACTAGAAACACCAAGGAATGTGAGAATTGGTAGTAATTGACAAAGTTGCTGGTAATGAGTGTTATTTCCATTAGTTATCAAAGATTAAAGAAAGATCTATTCTGTGTTATTCCACACCACTGGTTTAGATGCATTAATTGATTTTTAACCAAAAATTTAATCTAAATCAAGATTCCTATGTTTAAACTATTCCGTTGGGTTTTAAGTGATCATGTATACATATCACACCACATCACATATTTAAAATTTTACTTCATTGGGAAGGTGTTTCATTATTGGTTTGAGTTTAGCATTCCAGCCAGTAATTAAGCTGCAATGCAAGAAATATACTAACTCATAAGGAGGACTATTTTTGCTGGCATTCTGTATATATCATTTGCTTATTCAAGCATGTAAAACTTCAGGAAGAGGAGGTAATTTTGCTTAGATTTCTTGATTTGAATTGTTCAACTATCTGGCAGTAAGTGAAAAAAGGAAAAAATCATATTGAAAGCATTGCTCTGATAATGAAGTTGCTTGTCCTTTTTTTGTGCCAAATTTGGCAGGTAAAATTACCATTTATTCTACTTGCTAGAGCTGGAGAATAGATCGTTGAAGAAAAGTAGCAATTTAAGTAATGATGCTAGAAAGAATGTGCTACATCATATACATCTCCCATACTTTTAGATATTGACATGCAATTTTAATTTTTTTCATTAATAATACATGTCTTTAACCACTATATTGCTTTCATCAACTATTTGCACTTTGCTTTTACTGTGAAATTAAAAAAATACTATGTTGCTATCAATTATAATAAACCAAAGGGAAGCATATTGAGCCAAGGATAAATTAAAGATTGCTCCATTTTGTTCTGGATATTTCAGAAATATTGCATACTTTTTAGCAATAAAACAATTATTTAAAATAAAAATACATAAGACAAAATACACACTTTAGTTATTATGAAGATGTATAATATCATTCTAGGTGTTCATGATTTTTTCTGAGTTAAATATACTTTGCTCTAAGTTTTAGTATTTGGTTTTCAAATTGTGAAAGAGAAATTTTAATCAAAATCTTGTTTAAAAATGGGAAAACATCCATTCAAAATATGAGTAGTGTTTTTAGGCTCTCATGTATGTTAAATAAGTGCATAAATTAAACATTTGAGAATTTTTGAAGTAAATATATAATTCACTAAGCTCTTATAGATAAGATTTCCCCTGGTAATAAAACTTCATAGTTTCCTTAAAAAAAATTGTTATTAATACTGTTACAATTTACAAGATAGTGACTAAACCTGCCCAAAAAACAAAATCTACCACAGTCGGTACTTTGCAAAAAATGTATATATATTTAAAAGGCAGTTGTTTAATTTGTAGGCTTGCAAATGTTAATTCAGTTAGGGTTGAGTTTTGTGGAAACTTGCAATCATTAAGTCACTTCTTTCTGCCCACTGAACTAACTGGTAGGCAGGTGCAGATGTTTAAAATCTAACATTGCAATTGACACTAATTGGCATCGTTGTTGGCAGTCTTATCAGAAAGCAAAGGGCTGAATGGTTGAATGGGTTTAGGGAACTTGAATGATAATAAGCATTTTTTTATATGCATCTTGAATTACTTTTGTGACCCAGGCTAACAGGATGCTTTATTCTGACCTCATTCTTCAATGAATAAAAATTGTAGAAAGCATAATACGCAGTGTTTATGATTACTGACTGTTTTTCAGGTAACCTTTTATGGCTGTCTACTCTATTGTCCACACGCTGAATTGCTTCCCAGTGCTCAAAGTATATGTGTAGGATAAAAAGGAGATAACTAGTATTGATGAATATTAAATTAATTCAGTTGATTAATTTGTTGCCAAAGGTTAATGAGTATCTAGTAGTTAAGCTAAACTTAAGAAAAAGTATTCCTTGAATTTATGGATGAAACAATAAGACTGGGATTTGTTTCTCAATAATCTTGGGTTGGGTGGAAAAATCAAAATTGGCTCTGAATGGATAATTTTTGTTGTTCAATGATGGATAGGTAGGGTTTTATTAAACTTTTCTTTCAACTTCTATATATGTTTTAAAAATTCCCTTACAGAATAAGGTAAGTCAGAATACTGTATAAAGGATGTTATGGCCCATATTTTCAAACTTCATCCTCTGTGTGAAATCAAAAGGAGAGCTGTTTATTTGGTGCAAAATTTATATTTTGGGTAGCACTTTATGTAATTTAACTTGTATGGTCAGTTTACTTGAACACCTTAATTCCATTGAATCTTGAACGAGGGCATGAGACCTTGTGTACAGGTTAGTGTTATGCTCCTGTATATCGTAGAGTAATTTGGGCAGTGAATAATGAAGTATTTGCCAGGTCCCTTTGTGGGGGCTGGGGAGAAAGGAGGAAATCGTAAACTTCCCCATCTGGGGAATTCCTCATATTCTTGTAAGCAGTGGGACAACCAATTCAATAGGCTGAGCCCTGGATCTCCGGACTCACTCCTGTGAAGCTTATTCCTTCAAAGGATAGGCTAAGCCTACTTACAGTTTTGCCTAAGAGTTAGCTTCTTTTATTGCTCAGATGTAGCTTCTGTTTTAAGCCAACTTGACAGGTGAACTCACTGCCCTTCTCCCGTACGTGGGACATGACTCCTAGGGGTGTAAATCTCCCTGGCAATGTGGGACCCGAATCCTGGGAATGAGTCAGAACCCAGCATCATTGGAACGAGAAGGACTTCTTGACCAAAAGGGGAAAGAGAGAAATAAGACAAAATAAAGTCTCAGTGGCTGAGAGTTTTCAAACAGAGTTGAGAGATTATCCTGGAGGTTATTCTTATACATAATATAGATATCCCTTTTTAGTTTATGGTGTATTGGAGTAGCTAGAGGGAAGTACCTGAAACTGTTGAACTGTGTTCTAGTAACCCTGATTCTTGAAGATGATTATATAACGATATAGCGTGTACAGTGTGACTGTGTGACGCTCCTCTAATCCAGGATATAGACAGATGAGTAAAAAAAAAAGTATATATGTATATAATAATTGGGGGAGATAAAGAGCAAAAATTGGGTAGATTGAAATACTGTAGGTCAATGAGAGGGAGGGTTAAGAGGTATGGGATGTATCAGTTTTTGGTTTTTTTCTTTTTATTTCTTTTTCTGGAGTGATGTAATGTTCTAAAAATGATCATGGTGAAGAATGCACAACTATGTGATGATATGGTGAGCTGCTGATTGTATAATATTGTTGAACTGTACATGTGTAGATATTTCTTGAGAAAAATGTTTTTAAAAAGAAGGAGGAGTTGTAACAGAGAAGATAGGATTTAACCAATGAGTATCACTGCTGAATCTTTGTATTGATATTTCTTTTAGTTTCCAGTGTCTTAAGCAGCCAGAAGGAAAAACTTGTAATTGTGGAACTGTAACCCATGCCAAACACTGAAATCTGTTCTATAACTAATTTTTGTAGTGTGCTTTGAAATTTATTGCTTTTTTGTATGTTATTTTTTTTCAATAAAGAAACTAAAAATTAAAAAAAAATTCCCTTACAACATGATGTAATTTTGTCCATTTGTTTTAATAAGCCTGGGAACCTCACCCCTTGTTGTTGGGTCTTCTGTACTTTCCAGTTCCTTCCAAAGGCCTGATTTTTTTTTTAACCCCTTTTATTTAAAAAAATTGCCTATCTATTAATATAATTCATAATAATAACATTAGTGTTGGTGAAGCTGTGAGATTGATATACACTGCTGATGGCTGTGTGAATTATAAAACCATGCCAGGGGTATAATAAATATTTGTTGAGTGAAAAAAGTTACCCATTTAAAATGAAAGCTACATAACCTAATATACCCTAAAAACTAATCTGTGTGCTCATGTACAAATGTGTTAACGTCTTGGCAGTGTGAATTTTAATAGGAGCTTCTTAAAGACACTACCATAATCAAAAGGAATGATTCTTGGGGTGACAATTTTAGTCACTGGAATGGATATTTGTGCTTCTTCTGACTGTGTAGACCATCCTCGCAGAAGTGTTAATAATTTCAGGTGTTATATAATGATTGAGCTTAGCTTTCTGTGCTGTCGGTAATGATTTATCAGTAGAAATAGTTTCCAAAAAGAAAATTTCTCTTTAGGTGATAGGAGTGGTCATGACTGTGTCCATGTTTGTGGTTTTCCTTCCAAATAACCTGAGTTGCCTGTGCTTTAGAGAAAAAAACAGTCTTTTTCTTTCAACCAAAGATCCCTGTTTGCAAAGAGATGCCTAGGGAGAGATGGCAGCCAAAGACTTCAGATTGAAAGTTATGAGCTGAAACCCCTTCTTTTTTCATCTGTTAGTTATTATAGAGTAGTTAGTGTAAATTTTGTCTTCTCTTGTTGTTCCAAGCCTCCTTGAGATTTCTTAAAATCAAATAATAGTTAACTTTTTCATAGGTGTTCAGAATGTTGCTCTGGCTAATAAGAGGTAGAGAAATCAAGATAATTTTACAGACTATGTCTTCTTTCTTTTCCCATGCTTTTAAAATCTGTCCTGAGGATCAAATGTGTTCATCCTTTTCAAAGTGGCTTTGTTTGAAATGTTTTAGATTTTGTATTGCTTTCTAAGGGATGAAAATTAAAATATGAAAACAATTTCACTTTTTCCCCCCAATTTGTATCTCTGGATGTTTTCAGAGTGAATGTAGTTTTCTCATTCACCATGCATTCCTCAGTTCATTAACTTTCAGTTTGGGTCTGGTAGTTGTATTGTTTCAGATGACTGCTACCAAACTGATTTATTAACTATGCGCTTTGCCAAAACTCTTCAACAATGTCAGTCTTAACTCTCCTTTCAGTTCAAGAACTCCGTTTAATAGATAACAAAATAGTCTTACTTTGTTGACAGTCATTGGAAAGGATTTATCTAACAACTTGAATAAATAGTTTTGTCTGTGCATAGGAAAATGAAATTCTAGAAATGATCTAAAAGGATTTATGTAACAACTTGAATAATTTTATTTCTGTGCATATGAAAATGACATTCTAGAAATGAGATAGAATTAAAAAAAATATTTTTATTGATAAAACAAAACAACATACAAACAAGAACGTCCTTAATATTCCATATATGGTTTACAATCAGTGGCTCACAATATTATCACATAGTTGTATATTTATCACCACGATAATTTCTTAGAACATTTGCATTACTCCAGGAAAAGAAATAAAAAGCAAAAAGAAAAAACTCGTACATACCATACCCCCTACCCCTCCCTCTCATTGACCACTATTTTTTCATCTATCCAATATATTTTAACCTTTGTTCCCCTTATTTTTTTTCCTATACCCCTAACCACTTCCTTTCATTAATCACTAGTATTTCAATCTACTCACTTTATTTTAACATTTGTTCCCCTTCTTATTTATTTATTTTTAACCCATAGGTTTTCTCATCTGTCCATACTGTAGATAAAAGGAGCATGAGAACAAGGTTCTCACAATCACACAATCACGTTGTGAAAGCTCTATCATTATACTATCATCTTCAAGAAATATGGCTACTGGAACACAGGTCCACATTTTCAGGCAGTTCCCTCCAGCCTCTCCACTACAACTTAACTAAAAAGGTGATATCTATATAATGAGTAAGAATAACCTCCAGGATAACCTCTCGACTATGTTTGAAATCTCTCAGCCACTGACACTTTATTTTGCCTCATTTCTCTCTTCCCTCTTTTTGGTCGAGAAAGTTTTCTCAATCCCTTGATGCTGAGTCCCAGCTCATTCTGGGATTTCTCTCCCACATTGCCAGGAAGGTCCACACCCCTGGGAGTCATGTCCCACGCAGACAGGGGGAGGGTGCTGAGTTTGCCTGTTGTATTGGTTGGAGACAGAGGCCACATCTGAGCAACAAAAGAGGCTCTCTTGGGGGTGACTCTTAGGTCTAATTTTAAGGAGGCTTGACCTATCCTTTGTGGGGTTAAGTTTCATATGAACAAACCCCAAGACTGGGGGCTCAGCCTAAAGCTTTGGTTGTCAGCACTGCTTGTGATATATCAAGAATTCAATTTGGGGAGGTTGAATTTTCCCCCATTCTCACCATTCCCCAAAGGGGACTTTGCAAATACTTTTCCACTCACTGATCAAATCGCTCTGGGATTTATTGGGGAATCACTCTGGACAGACCAACAAAATCTCATGTCCTACCCAAGGTTCCATGTACTTATGTAATTCGATACATTTTGAAATATGTGAGATAGAATTTTAAGTAGCATTTTAAATTTGATTTGATCTTTCTTACTGTCTTATATGTCTTTAAATGAGCTATGTTAAGTACTTCGGTTATACATACCAGTGGGGGATGGGGGGGTTTTCATCTGTGATGAACTAGATCCTGTGTGGATTTGGCATTTTGAAAGGATTTAGTGGAATCCTTTATACTACTGGAATAACTTTAATGTACCATATAAGCACATGGATTTTAAATGCAATATTATTAATACTATAAAAATTATTACTAAAAATCATATTTACTTAAAAGTTACTTTATTAGTCTTTCCAAAGCTGTCTTGAGAAGTCAAGGTCATGAAAGACAAGGACAAACCAAGGAACTGCTCAGGATTGACAGAGATTGAAGAGGCATGAAAACTAAAAACATGAGCTTAAATTAGATCCTGCACATATCATAAAAGGCATTATTGAGGCAATTAGCACAATTTGAATGAGATCTTTGAATTAGATAGAGGTATTGGATCTATATTAACTTCCTGATTTTTGATGATTATATTGTGCTCATGGAAAGAGAGTATCCTTGCACTTAGAAATGCATCCTGAAGTTATTAAGGGTTATTAAGAAATCATAAACTTATTGTGTTCAGAAGTTTTCACAGTTGGGGAATCTGGGTGAAGGATATACAGGATCTTACTGCAACTATTATATACATTTGAAATTATCTTATGTAAAAAGTGATGAAATAAAAATACTTTTGCAGTTCACTCATTAGAATGAGAAAAAGTGATTAAACTATTTTTCTGTTTCCTGTTAGAAGCAATGAAAAGATATTGGTACCTCTGTTAACCTTACATGTCAGTAGTAGCTATTATATCAATGTTTCATGGAACTGATGAGCCGCCGCATTTACTCTTTGCAAGCATATTATATATCATGATCAAATTAATGGATATTTAAAGTTTTACCAGGGTCATCTTTGAGATAAAATTGGTAGTTATGGAGTAGATGATTGCTTGAGAAGTTTTTTTTTTTTTTTTTTTGAGGGGTGCATTATCTGGGAATCGAACCCGGGTCTCCTGCATGGAAAGCAAGCATTCTGCCACTGAACCACCCATGCACCCACTTGAGAAGTTTTAAGGATATAAAATAAATATTATTTGGGGAATACATTTACTGTAATTTTAAGATACAAACAAAAATCAAAACTGTCAAATATACGTTATTGCTATTGTAATGTCAAAGCATAATAAATATTTTAATATAATTACCAGGGATAATGTAGTGCCACTGAGCAAAAAGGCTGAGAAATGGGTACAAACCTGTTGGCTAATCTTCGGTAGATAGGAGCACAGAAAACAGATTATCAAATATATTTTTTGTTGGCCAAGTAGAATGGGCTGTTAGGAGAAACAGTATCTCAGGGTAGTATTAAATTGCTAAACAATCACAGATCAATAATATAAATTAGATAGTGTTGGTAGGAAATAGTGTGGCACACTTGGAGTGTTTGGGAATTTGGGAGGAGAGGAGACTTAGACATTATAAAAATCCTTTGTCCCACTTATATTTGTATGTGTTCTGTGTAATGGTGAGGTAATGGAATTTTTTTAGGGAAGATCTGTGGTAGTGAAATACATATGTAAAAGCAGACGAGATGCTAATAGGAATCAGATGAAATTAAAAGATAAATGGAGAGAATATCGATGGAAGAACAATTGAAAGTAGACGTGTTTGGAAAAGAAAAATAGATTGAAACTAGTAATTATTGTAGAAGGAGTATATAAAGTCATTATCTTGAACTAATACCTAGCAATTTTGAGGGTTTATTGTATACCAGCTACTGTTCTTACAGCTTTACTTTATTTCCTACAACTACTGTATGAAGTGTAGGTACAGTTAACACCATTTTACATATGAGGAAACAGACATGAACAATTAGGTGATTTGTGGAGCTGAGGTTCAAACACAAGCATTCTCACTGCAAAGCCCATGCTCTTGGCCATTGACACAGTAGTCCATAGAAATCGACAGGATTCCACCATGATTTGATAAGAGAGGGAACTGCAGCTTCATTCTGCTTCTGTTAAAACTAATAAGCAGAATTTATTCTTAGAGTTATTCAAAGGCACCACTATTAACCTGATATAATTTACAGTATTATCTGGAGAGAATGATCTTATCACACCAATCTGAAAGAAAGTATTACTATAATTAAACTGTGGGCAGAATAATATAGGATTTTTTTGACCATGAAATTAAGGTTGTTACTGCTCAATTAATGAGGCGATAATTAAACAAACTAGTGAACCTGACTCATTGTAGATCAGTATCTAAAATTTGTGTTTATGATTCACATCCTTTGAGATATATTTAATTACATTTTAACACATGCATATTTAGTATAATGTTTTGTGGCAGATTTATATATATTCATTCTAATTCTTTTTGATGTTTTTGTCATTACAAACATTTACATGTAATGTGTATGTATATATATATATTTATATGTACATATTTGTATGTAATATTTGACAGGGCAATAGAAGGCTGTTTCTAAGGTGATAGTGATAAAGAACAAACTTAGAGAAACAGTTGTCTCCTTTTGTTTTCAGAAAATAAGCATCTCCTTTGCCTCTGGAAGATCACTAGTGATATCAGAACTATATTTTAGAAGAATAAAATATTTTGGTAGATGTAAGGGCTGAATAAATAAAATCTGCCATTTTTGTGTTATAAGATTATGTTATAGTTCTATATAATTCTTATTATTATAGTAGAATAAAATGCTTCAGGTTTTCTTGTCATAATATTACCTGAGAAATAAATGTTGAAGTAACTTAGCAAAGTAATCAGATCTACTAAATATAAAGAAAATTATTGTGCTTATTGTCAACGCTTTAATTCCAAAAGAATTTTAAAAAAAGTTTGTCTTTCACCAACAGCACTTTATATAGCATACAGTGAACTATAATAATGCTAGATGGAGGCAATATCCCAGCTTAATCATTTCTATGTCATAAAAATACTTTTGTTACTGGGGGCATGGTTATAACTCCTGTGTTTAACATACAATGAAATAGTCATATTTTTGTTAGTGGTAGTTGGAGATAAGATAACCAGTGAACATCTGTATCTATACAGCAGTCTTTTCCTTTGATGTACAAATATGTAGTATCTACTATATGCAGTCATTATATTGTATTGTTTAGATTACATTTGTTACTTTTGTTTTTGACATGGATTTAAGTGAAATTCTCAGGATAATTGCAAGTTAATTGTTCTTATAAAATTGCATAATTTGTATGGTTTTAAAATTTTCCTTATATGTAAAACAGGGAAAGAGAAAGAGTTGGGTTAGATTATGTTGTTTCTAGAATCCTTTCTAGTCTGATAGTCAAAAAAAAAAAAAAGCAGGTTTTTCCCATTTTATATTCAGTTCAATTATTTTTAAGATAATTCTATGAAAGCCCTGTTAAACTAACAGAAACTAGTTATTTTTCTTTGAGAATTAATTATAGTGTGATCTGATTTTACACCTACACTGATGCATACATAGTGGGTTTTTACATTTATTGCTTTTCATATTGTTTTCAGAAACAGAATCAAGATATCAAAACTTTTAAAACATTGAAATGTCTAATTTCATCTTAAATTTAACTCTGTACAATGCTAATCTTAAATTTGGTTACAAAAATAATTTAGAATTTGTATATGACAAGAAAACAACATGTATGATGATCAGAAATACCTCTTACAGCTTTTATCTTCCTGAATTTTTGTTAAGTTTGGAAATGCTTTAGCAAATATTTTTTTAATGTTCTACATTTTTAGTGTTGACTAAAAAATAAATTGTTTAATAGGTGTCTACTGCAATAGAAGCTACCATATTTTAACTGTCATGAGATATCTCTGAGGAAGTGCTTTTTTTGTTTTTTAATGGTAAAGGATGTAAGTAATCTCTCTCAAATGTCAAATTAATTTAGGGTGTGCATTTTCTTTTTCCCTTATGATTACGTAGATAGGAAAATTGAATGTTCCAAATAACTCATGAAAATGTTCCACATTGTATTATTTGTACCACAAATATAGTTAAATGCTTTTAGTATAATACAGAGTTACAGATAGATTATTAAAATGTGGGAAAATGCTTTCTCTTTCTTTAAATAGAAAAGAAATAATGTTTTTGAACTTTTGTTTAAAACATCATAAATATTCGTATAATTTTCAGCTAAACTGATAAAAAAGGAGTATATGGGAATGAATTTCTGAATTCCATCCATTATACCTTTGCTCTGAGTAATTGAAATTTATAATGTCAGTACTTTTTGTATATAATATATAAGTGATTACATAATGATGAGACATATAAAGGTATATGTCTTTTATAAAAATATATATCCCTTTTGGAGTTTATTTTTTTAAAAAACAAGCCAGGACTTCCATTTAATCATTGTCACCTTGGCTTTATTTCTCTTTTATCTTCGTTTTTATAAATAAGCTTTTGAGTTAATAAATGGGAATGTAGTGCCAACTTAGAAATTAATAACCTTTAATTTCTGATTTACTAAAGATTTTAGGTCATTTCTTCAGTTTTTCCATGCACAAAATATTCTCCTATGTTTGAATAAATTGATTTGGTATTTTTTTCAATAGTCATTTTCTTCAGCAAACCTATGTTGAGCAATTACTTTGTGTAGGCTTGGTGCTAGGTACTGAGAATACCCAGGTGTATAACACATATTCTGTGCCATTAAAGAACTCACAAATTAGAGTAGGAGGTAAACATAAACACTGACTTTTATAACAAAGGAAGAGAGCAGGTTCCAATAAGAACATCCAATAGGTCTCTGTTAGGGGGAGAAATGCTTAAATCTAAGGCACTTAAAATTCTTGTGGGTAAGGATTATAGAGAAGAAAATTGGTTCTTAGGAGAAAAGTACTTAAAAGGGTCACAGTTAAATGGGTCATCTATGACATTAAAATTTCATGTTGGATGTGCTGTTGGAAAAAAATTGTCTAAAAAGGTTCCTGTAGTTATTAGGAAAGTTATAATGAAAAAAGTCTTGAGAAGCACAGGTGTAGAGGAATCACTGTAAAATTAAAATTTTGAAAGTATATCTAATACAGCAATGAAGAATGGAATCTTAAAATGTACTTATCCTGAAAGCAGATAGAAAAAGTAGAAAAGAGGAACAAAGAAAAGATGATAAAAATAGAAAAAAAAAAAACCAAGTTAATAGATTTAAAATTAACCATATCCATAATCACATTAAATATAAATGATCTAAACACTTCAATTAAAAGGTAGAGATTGTCAGCTTGTATAGAAAGCAAGACAACTATATGTTGTCTATAAGATAGCCATTTTATGTTCCAAGAAATGATCATGATGTTGAATATGCAACTATGTGACGATTGTGAATTACTGATTATATATGTAGAACAGAATGATCAAAAGTTATGAATGTTTGCATTTGTTTGGTGGTTTTTGGTATTTAAAAAAATTTTTCAAATTAATAATAAAAAAAAAGATGTAATGGAGAGGCTAGAGGGAACTGCCTGAAAATGTAGAGCTGTGTTCCAGTAGCCATGTTTCTTGATGATGATTGTATAATAATATAGCTTCTGCAATGTGACTGGGTGATTGTGAAAACCATGTGTCTGATGCTCCTTTTATCTACCTTGTCAACAGATGAGTAGAACATATGGAATAAAAATAAATAATAGGGGGAACAAATGTTAAAATAAATTTAGTTTGAAATGCTAGTGATCAATGCAAGGGAGGGGTAAGGGATATAGTATATATACATTTTTTTCTGTTTTTGTTTTATTTCTTTTTCTGAATAGATGCAAATGTTCCAGTAAATGATCATGATGATGAATATGCAACTATGTGATGATATTGTGAATTACTGATTATATATGTAGAATGGAATGATCAAAAGTTACAAATGTTTGTGTTTGGTGTTTTTTGGTATTTTAAATAAAAAATAAAAAAATTTTAAAAAATAAAAAAAGAAAGCCATTTTAAATATAAAGATACAAATAGGTTGTAATTTTAAAATATTCAAATGATACGAAGAGCATGGGAAGAGCAGAACTGAAGAACACAAAATGGAAGTGGTAACGGAAAACAATAGAAAAATGAAATATTTATATCTAACCATATCATCATTAATTGTGTTAAAATAGACTGAAAATATGAATTAAAGGTGGTGATTATAATGATAAAAAAGGCAGCACAAACTATATTTTGTCTACTTGAAATATAGATTTACAGATAAGTAGATAGTAAATGAATGAGATGGTTGGAATGTCTCTAATATCAGAAAAAATAGACTTCTAACCAAAGAATCTTATTGAAAAGAGGTGATATTTTGTAATAATTAAGAGGTCAATTCATAATAAGGACAGAACAATCCTAAATATGTATGTGCTTAGTCAATTCCACAATCACAGGTAAGGATTTTAACATTCTTCTCTTTGCATTTTTAGTAGACAAAAGATCAATGAAGACATAGAAAATCTGAACACTGTCAACTACTTTGATATAAATGGTATTTATTGAATACTGCACTCAGAATTGCAAAATGAAATCTCTGTAGATTTTAAACCATTGCAATCAAATACCATGGAAGTGAATTAAATGTCAATAATAGTAAAGGTAGGGGGGAAAATATGCAGAAATTAAACAAATTCTGAATAATCCATGGGTCAAGAAAGAAATCACAAGAAGACTTAGAAAAATTTTGTTTGATAATGAAAATACACTGTATTGGAATATTTGACATACAAATGAAACAGTGCTTAGTGATCATTTTGTAGCTTTAAATGCGTGTTAGAAATTAAGAAAGGTCTAAAATCAGTTATTTAAATTTCCACATTAAGAAGCTGGAAAAGTGAAGCAAAGTAATCTCAAAGTATATATGAAGAAGGAAACAAAGCTATGAGCAGAAATTAACAAAAATTGAAAAGAAGCAGTAGAGAAAATTAGCAAAGCCAAAAGTTGCCACTTTGAAAGCATCATTAGAAAGAAAAAAAAAGTGCACAGCTAGAATGATTGAAGACAAAGGGAAAGAACAGAAATTACTAGTATCAGGAATGAAAGAAGGATTTTTATTACAGATCCCATGGATGTTAAAAGGATAATAAGAGATTAATATGAATAACTTTATGTCAACAAAGCTGACACTTAGATAAAATGATCAGGTTTCTTAAAAAAAAAAAAAAAAACGCACCTACCAAAACTGACAGAAAGTGAAACAAAAACTTAAGCTTCATATCTATAAAGAGATTAAATTTATTGAAACCTTTCCATAAAGAAAACTTCAATCCCAGAGAGTTTCGTGAAGTCCATCAAATTTTAAGTAAGAGATAACACCAATGTTATATTAAATTCTTTCAGAAAATAGAGGCTAGGGAACACTTCTTATTTCATGAGTCCAGCATAAATATAATAGTGAAATCTAATGAAGACTTTGTATGAAAAAAGAAATCATAGACCAGTATCTCTCATGTACATTAACATAAAAATCCTTATCAGAATATTGGCAAATAAATTCCAGCAAAATATAATGCAAGGTCTACCTGTCATAATTTGCCAGACTCCAACAAAACCATTCCTGCTAATCCTAAAGAATACGTAAAGCGTCACATAAGATTCTACAGAAGTTACACTTGGATAACTCTCCAAAACCTGCAACCTCCAGATGGGTTCCAGGACCAGATAAGTCCTGAAATGCAGAGTGTTATTATTCTAGTGCCACCCCTCTATCCCATATTATCGACAGCCCCTTCCAACATGAAAAAGTTAGAATGGGCGTAGCCCCAATACCCCTAAGAGTGGGAGAAAGATCAAAGGTGATGGTGGAGTTATACAGAGAAGGTCAGATTTTAAAAATTAGTATGACTGCTGAATCATTATACTGATATTTCCTTTAGCCTCCAGTACCTTAGAGCATCTAGAAATAAAAACCTGAAATTGTGGAATTGTAACCCATACCAAACTCTTAAATCTGTTCTACAACCAGTTGCTGCGACGTGCTTTGAAATTTATTGCTTTTATGTATAAATGCTATTTAAAGAGGAGGAGTATAACAGAGAAGATAGGATTTAACAAATGAGTATGGCTACTGAATTATTATATTGTTGTTTCTGTTGGTCTCCAGTGTCTTGGAGCAGCTAGAAGAAAAAAAATTGTGGAACTGTAATGTATACGAAACTTTAAAATCTGTTCTGTAATTACTTGTTAAAATGTACTTGGAAATTTATTGCTTTTTTGTATATATGTTATATTTCATAATAAAAATGTTCTAAAATATGTAATGCAAGATCAGTTTAGTATTTAAAAATCAATCAATATAATTCACCATTTTAATAGAATAAAAGATAAAAGCCTTAGATGATTTCAGTAGTGGGAGAAAAAAGCATTTGACGAAATTTAACAACCATTAATGAGAACTTCTAGCAAAGAAGGAAGAAAAGAGAACTACCTCTGGCTGGCCATGGTGACTCAGCAGGCAGAGTTCTCGCCTGCCATGCTGGAGACCCAGATTCGATTTCTGGTGCCTACCTATGCAATACAGGAAAAAAAATAAAAATAAAAATATATATAAAAAAAGAGAGAACTACCTCATTATGATAAAGGATATGTATAAGAAGCCTACAGCCAACATTATACTTAATAGAAATGATTGAAAATTTTCATTCTAAGAACAAGTCAACAATGTCCACTCTCACTCTTTTCAATATTGTATGTCTTTGCAGAAAGGCAGGAAAAAGAAATAAAAGGCATATGTATCAGAAAGGAAGAACTAAAACTGTCCTTTTTTGTGGATGGCATAAATGTTTACATAGAGAATCCTAGAGGTTTTTTTAAATACTTTTATTGATAAAACGACATACAAGCACAAACATTTTTTTAGCTTAATGATAGGTATATTTAAATAAAGTATCCATATAATCATTGTAAAGCCTATGTTTGTGCAGTAAGTTTCATAAACCAATTTAAAATTAAGGCAACAAGGAAAAAACCTACAAGTTCAGATAGCAAAGTTCTTAAATTCTAAATATTAAACACTAACTTAGATACCATTTGATCAGCTGTCAAAACTGAATGTTCTCAAAATACCAAGTAGAAAGTTCTTACAAATATCTACATTGCTATAGTCATGACCTATGTTACTAAATACTTTCCTGAAATCAGGAAAATATGAAGCTACAAATATTTTTATAGTTAACATATGGAAACCTTAACCACCCAAAATGGATATCTTAGCTTATCTATAGGCATATTTTTAAAAATGTATCTAAGTAATCATCGTAAAGCCTGTTTGTACAATATGTTTCAGAAACCAATTTAAAATTAAAGCAAGGAAGGAAGAAAATCTATAAATGCAGATATCAGAGTTACTTGAATTCTAAATATTAAGCAGAATCTCAAATACCATTTAATTAATTATCAAAACTGTATGCGTTCCCAAAAGATCAAGTAATACAAATACCAACTTTATAAATATCAGTATCTCCTGTGATTCTGTTTCTTTAGAGAATCCTGAGTAATACAGATGCTTATTTCTCATTAGTTTTTCACTGTCTGTGGTTATCCATAATTTACTATCATCAGTTCATGGGCTGTAGTAGTTAGATTCAGTTGTCAACTTGGCCAGGTGAAGGTACCTAGTTCTGTTGCTGTGGACATAAGCCAGTGGTACGTGAACCTCATCTGTGGCTGATTACATCTGCAGTTGGCTAGAAGGCATGCCTGCTGCAATGAATGATGTTTGATTTAATTGGCTGGTGCTTAAATGAGAGACTCAATGTAGCACAGCCCAAGCAGCTACCTCATACCTCATCTCGGCACTCGCAGCTCAGCTCAGCCCAGGCCTTTAGAGATGCAGAAAGAAATCATCCTGGGGAAGTTGTTGGAACCAGGGGCCTGGAGAGAAGCCAGCAGATATCACCTTGTGCCTTCCCACATAAGAAAGAACCTCAGTTGAAAGTTAGCTGCCTTCCCTCTGAAGATCTAAACAAATGAATCCCCTTTTATTAAAAGCCAATCCGTTTCTGGTGTGTTGCATTCTGGCAGCTAGCAAACTAGAACAGATTTGGTACCGGAGAGTGGGGTGCTGCTGCAGTTTGCAAATACCAGATATGTTGCAACGGTTTTTTGGATGGCTAAGGGGAAGATTTTAGAGGAAGTGTGGAGAGAATGATGAAGTCCTGGAGTGTTTGAAGAGACTGTTGGTGTAAACGGAACCACTGCCAATCTGGACAAAGGGGGACACAAAAGGGAAAAAGTGGAGTTTGCAGAGTGAGAACCATAGAAGCTCAGCTCTGAAGCCAAGGAAGCTTGGCCAGGAGAGTGGACCCACCCATATTCATGGAGAGGGTGCATTTACCCTGAAGCGTAGAGGATGAGTTTCCCATATTGTTGCAGTGGAAGAATTGTGCCGCCTCAGGCCTTGGAGAAGGTACAGCACGCTCCTTGGGGACTGGGGAGAGCCTAGCTACCACCACATGGACGAGTTGAGCGTGTGCCCCAGAAATGGCAAAGAGCCTAGTATGGACCTGATGCCTGGAGAGAGTGGAGCCCAGAAAAAAGTAGTCTCCTCAATGTTCCCCGAGATTGATTTGGAAAGAGGCGGGCCACTGCATAGGCCTTTGGAAAGGGTGGGACTGCCACCTTCTAAAGCTGAAGGAGAAATGACTTTAAGACTTTGAAATCCAATGGTGTTTGCCCTGCAGGTTTTCCTTCCAGTTTTTCCCTGTGGATCCTGTGACTGTCCCTCCTTTGCATATTGGTACCAGACAACTTGTTTTGAGATTCACAGGTCCACAGCCAGGAGAGAGTTTTTTTGAACCTTAATATTGTTTAAGGTGATGCATATCGTAGCCAAGTCGACAAGGGGTGGACATGTGGTAGTTAGATTCACTTGTCAACTTGGCCAGGTGAAGGCACCTAGTTCTGTTGCTGTGGACATAAGCCAGTGGTACGTGAACCTCATCTGTGGCTGATTACATCTGCAGTTGGCTAGGAGGCATGTCTGCTGCAATGAATGATGTTTGATTTAATTGGCTGGTGCTTAAATGAGAGACTCAACGTAGCACAGCCCAAGCAGGTCAGCATACCTCATCTCAGCACTCGCTGCCCAGGCCTTTGGAGGTGCAAAAAGAAATCACCCTGGTGAAGTTCTTGGAACCAGAGGCCTGGAGAGAAGACCAGTAGAGACCACCCTGTGCCTTCCCACGTAAGAAAGAACCTCAGTTGAAAGTTAGCTGCCTTTCCTCTGAAGAACTAACGAAATAAATCCCCTTTTATTAAAAGTCAATCTGTCATATCTTTTTCGGTTGTGTTGCTAGTTCTTCTAAACCGATGGAAATGTACTAAGAAACGATGATCATGCATCTATGTGATGATGTTAAGAATTACTGAGTGCATATGTAGAATGGTATGATTTCTAAAAAAAAAAAAGTCAATCTGTCTCTGATGTGTTGCATTCTGACAGCTAGCAAACTAGAACATGGGGCATGTGGGTTATATTTCCTGTTATGTATATATAAATCTATATATTTATATAATAAATATTCTCTTAGTATTAACAGGCTGCTGTGAACATTTGTAGGTCTTCTTTGTATAGACATATCTTTTGACTTCTCTTGGATTTTCTAAAATAGATGTAATATTTTCTGCTCCTGCCAGCAGTGTATAAAAGTTTTGGCTATGCCACATCTTGCCAGCATTTAATATTATCACTTTTCTTAAATTTTAGCTATTCTAATGATTATGTAAGTTATATCACTGTGATTTTAATTTGCCATTTCCTCATTTTAATGGTGTTGATCATCTTTTTGTGTGCTTGTCATCCGTGTTTGAACTGTCTATTCAAATCTATTGCCCATTTAAAAAAAATTGGGTTGCTTTTCTGTTTTTGAGTTGTAAGAGTTCTTTATATAATGTGTCTACAAGTTCTTTATCAGAAATAGTTTTGCAGATATTTTCTCCCAATCTGTGTCTTGACTTTTTCTTTTCTGAAACAGTGTCTTTCCAACAGTGGGTTATAGTTTTGATGAAGTACAATTTATCTATTTTTTCTTGGAAGAGTTGTGCTTTTGTATCTTAAGAAACCTTTGCCCAGCCTAAGTAATAACGATTATCTACCATGCTTTCTTCAAGAAATTTTACAATTTTAGGTTTTATATTTAGTTTTAATCTGTTCGGGTTGGTTTTTTTAAATGGTATGAAGTAAAGGTCAAGGTTTTTTTTTTTTTAATAATGGATATTCAGTTGCCGTAGTGCTGTTTGTGACAAGACTTTATTCTCCATTGAATTATTGACACATTTAAAAAAATTAATTAGCTGTTTATATGTTTCTCTCACTCTCAATTTTGTTGTATTTATCGATATATCTATCTTACTTTCTGCTAAGTCTTAAAATCAGGTGGTCTGAATTCTCCAAAGTAATTTATTTTTCAAAATTATTTTGACTATACTAGATCCCTTGTGTTTCTATACAAATTTTAGCATGAACTTATCAATCTCTACCCAGAATAGCCTGCTGACATTTTTGCTGAGATTATATTATGTTAATAGATCAATGTGGAGGAAAATATGCATTTTAGTAATATTCTTTCTTCTGACTCATGAACTTGATGTATATACCCATTTATTCAGGCCTTTTTAAATTTCTCTCAATAGAAGTACTTACAACTTCTGAAGATGTAAAATTTTCCCTGCTTTCATTTGTTACTTTTTATTTCTTTTAAATAATTATTAAGATGTAATTCACATACCACACAATTCATTCATTTTAAGTGTAAATTCTGTGTTTTGTAGTATATCAAAGAGTTGTGCAGCCATGACCACGGTCACCTCATTAAGAAATCCCTGCTCCCTTTGCCTTCAACCCCTCCAGCTAACCCCTGATCCAAGCTGAAAGCAAGCAATAATCTACTTTCCATTTTTGTGGATTTGCCTATTGTGAACATTTCATATAAATGGAATCATATAATAGGTAGTCCTTTATGAATGGCTTCTATCAGCATGTTTTCAAGGATCCTCATTTTTGTACTCTCTCAGCCACTGATACCTTATTTAGTTGCATTTCTCTTCCCCCTTTTGGTCAGGAAGACATTGTCGATCCTATGGTGTCAGGGCCAGACTCATCCTTGGGATTCACATCCCACGTTGCCAGGGAGACTTTCACCCTGAATGTTATGTCCCATGTAGTGGGGAGGGTGATGGTTTTACTTGCAGACCTGGGCTTAGAGAAAAGGCCACATCTGAGCAACAAAAGAGGTCCTCTGGAAGTAACTCTTAGGCATAACTGTAGGTAGGCTTAGCTTCTCCTCTACATAAGTAAGCGTCACAAGAGCAAGTTTTGAGATCAAGAGCTTGACTGTTGACTAGGAAGTCCCTAATATTTGAGACAGTATTGGAGTTTCCCTGTGGGTAAATCTTAATGGTTTCATATTTTTTCTCCCAGCCCTCAAGGGAATTTACCAATACTTTTGAATTATCAGCCAACATACTCTGGGAAGTATCCTGGCATTACAATAAGCTATACAGAATTACAAGCCCTCATTCCAATTATGAGCTCTGGGTATTTGGGTTGTTTAAATTATCTATCCAGACAGGTTGAATTAGATTATATGTTACAGAAAATTTTGGTTTTTGGACAACATAAACCTCTCTTCCTTTGGTCGCAAAAGTGAAGTCCTAAAATAGAGATATGTCCTCCTTACCCCTGTATTCTGACTTACCGTAGTCCCAACCCGATCAGCTTTGTTCTTTTCTCTAGTTGAAGACTGATTTCTTTTTCAATTTTTTATCAGTTGTCGTATGTGGCAATGCTGACTTTCAGAGCTGCAGAACACCTACTCTGAGTCTTAGGTCTCACACATATAGCCAAAGTTCTGGGAAGATACCAGTTATACATACATAGCACAGCCTCTCAAAATCCAGAAATGACAGTTACAGCTCTGGTCTAAATGTGACTGCTGCAAGAGCTTATAGCGTAGACCCCTATTTTCTTATAAGTATTTTCTGTAAGAGACCATACAATATCTGTTCTTTGTTTCTAGCTTATTTTGATCACATACTGTCCCCCAGGTTCATTCCCTCATTTTATGCCTTATGACTTCATTTCTTTCTATAGCTGCACAATATTTCATGTCCCATGTAGGGGGAGGGTAATAATTTTCCTTGCTGAGTTGGACTTAGTGAGAGAGATGCCACATCTGAGTAACAGAAGAGGTTGGCTGGAAGCAACTCTGAAGCCTCATTATGGGTAGTTTTGGCTTCTCCACTACAGAATTAAGTTTCATAAGGGCAAGTCTTAAAATTAAGGCATGGCCTATTTTCTTGGGAATCCCCAATATTTCATCATATGTATATACCACAGTTTGCCATTCTACTTCTCAGTCAATGTATCTTTCAGCCACCTCCATCCATTGGGCATCAAGTATAATGTCCAAAGTCAATAGTCCATGTCTCACATTATCCTCACTTAGTTGTACAGTCATCCACACTATCAATTTTAGACAATTGTCATTGCTCCCAAGAGAAAAATAACCCTTAAACACCCCCTTACCAAATAGAAAATCCAAACCTCCCCTGAACTCTTGTCGTCCTCCCCCCCCCCAATTACTTACCACTGCTATTGTTGTAGTTGTTGGTATCTTCCTATTAAACATAGACTATAGCAGACAATAGTAGTTTTCCTCCCATGCCCCAATATTTACTCTTTGTACAAGATTCATATCTTTTTAAGTACTTCACACAAGAACTTATTTATATTTGTCATGTTAATTGATGTGACACATGGCTATATGTAACCCCTTTCAATGCTTACTCTTATATTTGAGCTCAACCTCATTAGCCAGCTGTTCACCCATCTCTAGCTTCTGTGTACCTTTAGGTCCTCAATATTCTATATTATAAGCCTCTGAGTGTACCTTTACCAAGGTTATAATTGTTAAATCATACACTATTGTTTGTGTCTGCCTTATTTCATCTAGTATTATGTCCTCCAGTTTCATCCGTATTGTCATATATCATTTTTCTTTCTTTCACTTTCAACCTATTTGTATCCTTGGGTCTAAGATGAGTCTCTCGTAAGCAGCATATAGATGGATCATATTTCTTAATCCATTCTGTCAACCTGTATCTTTTAATTGGTGAATTTTGTCCATTAATATTTGAAGTTATTACTGTAAAGGCATTTCTTAAATCTACCATCTTTATCCTTTTGTTTTTTTGTCAAATCTATTTATTTTTGCTTTTTCTCTTTGTATTCTTTAAGTTACCCTTAATTGTACTCTTCAGTTCTATCAAGAAGTCTTTCTCAATCCCATGATGCTGCATCCTGGTTGTCCCTGGGAGTCATGTCGCAGGTTAGGGGTAAGGCAGTGAGTTCACTTGCTGAATTGCCTTAGAGAGAGTGGCCATATCTGAACAACAAAAGAGGTTCTATAGGGATGACTCTTTGGCATAATTATTAGTAGGCTTAGCTTCTCTTTTGCAGGAATAAGTTTCATAGGGGTGAGCCCCAAGGTTGATTGCTCAAGCCTATTGAGTTTTGTTGTCCTCACTGCTTGTGAGAATATCAGGAATTCCACACACGGGGAGTTTTAATATTTCCTCCTTTTTTTCCCAGTTCCCCAAGGGGACCTTGTAAATACTTTATTCATTGCTTAAATTACCTGGCATGTATCAGGGCATCACACTAACCTGTACAAGGTAACAAGATCTTACCACCTATTCAAGATTCCATGTAATTATGGTGTTCAAATAAGCTGATCATATGATTTTTTGGGGGGGTGGGGTGGGTACATGGTCTGGGAATTGAACCTGTGTCTCCCTCATGAAAAGTGGGCATTCTAACCACTGAACCACCTGTTTACCTCATACGATTTACATTAGATACTACATTACAAAAAACAGACATTTTACACCAAATAATCATCTCTTCCTTTGTTCTCAAACAGAAGTTGAAGTTTTAAAATATATACCATTTCATCCTTTACCCTGTATTCTGATTTACATTAGTCCTGTCCTGATCAGCTTCATTCATATCTCTAGTGGCAATTTGTTCACTTTTTCATCTTTTTAAACAGTTGTATGGGGTAATGCTGACTTTCATAGCTTCAGAGCTCTAAGTCTCAAGTGTCACATAAAAAACAGGTTATACACAAATAGCTCAGCATCTCGAATTTAGAAATAACAGTTACAACTCCATTCTAGAAGTGACTGTTGTAAGAACTTATAATCTAGAAACCTTCATAATAGGCCTCAACCTACATCAGGTTTATTTTTAACAGAATTGAATGATCTCATGTTGTAATAAATTGGTTCCTTCTGTAGTGTGACTAAAGTGGATTCTTTTCTCATGCCCTCCCCCTGTTGGGTTGTGAGTTTATGCCCTAAAAATAGCTATTGCAGATTCATTCTGTCAGCCCTATTGATTTTAAACTAATATCAAATACAAATTTTAAATTATTATCATAGGAGGGAGGGCAGTGAGTTCAACTGCTGAGTTGGCTTAGAAAGAGCAGCCACATCTGAGCAACAAAAGAAGTTCTCTGGGGGTGACTCTTAGGCCTAATTTTAAGTAGGCGTAGCCTATCTTTTGTAGGGCAAACCCTAAGATAGAGGGTTTCACCTATTATTTTGGTTGTCAGATGCTTCTCAGAAGAGGAAATACAAATTGTTAAAAGTCACATGAAAAGATGCTCAACTTCACTGCCTATTAGGGAAATGCAAATCATAAATACAATGAGATATCTGATTCCTGCTAGAATGGCCATTATCAAAAAAACAGAAAACTGCAAGTGCTGGAGAGGGTGTGGAGAAAGAGGCACACTTATTCACTGTTGGTGTTTTAACACCTCCTTCTCCTTTGATCCTTCTTGCTATGTATAAGCATATTTGGACAATGGCCATTGTAAGTTTTTCATGTTGATAAAGGGTGTCAGCAGTAGAGTTGGGGGATGTAATTGGTTGATAATCTTGCAGAGGCTGTTCCCTCTGCATTTCAGGATTCATCTAGCCTAGGAACCTTCTGGAGGTTATAGGTTTCAGAAAATAAGCTTAGTGCATGAAACTTTTATAGAGTCTCAGAGTCTTAAGTGTTCTTATGAATTAACAGTAATGATGTTGGTTGGGGTTGGCAAAACAAGAATTAGTACTTGGTGTAGCTGAAGTTTATGTAAGAATAGCCTCTAATACAGCCTCTTGACTCTATTTGAACTGTCTTAGCCACTGATGCCTTATTTTTTTTTTTTTGAATTGTGAAAACTAACATATACAAAAAAGCAATAAGTTGCAAAGTATTCTAACAATTAGCTATAGAACAGATTTCAGAATTTATTATGGGTTATAGTTCCACAATTTTAGGTTTTTCCTTATAGCTGCTCTCAGAAACTGGAAACTAAAATATATATCAATATAATGATTCAGCAGTCATAGTCATTTGTTAAATCCTAACTTCTCTATCATAATTCCACTTTTTCCTTTCAACTTTCTTCTAATTTTGGGGGGTATTTTTGCTATGCCCATTCTAACTTTTTCATGTTGGAGAGGGGTGTCAATAATATGGAATTGTGAGATGGAACTAATTGATGTCCTTGGAGAGGCTGGCCCCTCTTGGTTTCATGAGTCATCTGTCCTAGTAGGAGCCTGTCTGGATTTTATAGATTTCTGGAAAGTAATCATAGTGCGTGGAACTTTTGTGGAATCTCAGAATCCTAGGTGTTCTTTAGAGTTGGCAGGAGTAGTTTTGGTTGGGATTTGGCAAACCATGGTAAATGCCAATATCTAGCTGAGCCTTACATAAGAGTAGCCTCCAGATTAGCCTCTCGACTGTGAGATTTCTCAGCCACTGATACCTTATTTTGTTACAATTCTTTTCCCCCTTTCGGTCAGGAAGGCATTGTTGGTCCCATGGTATCAGGACCAGATCATCCTTGGGAGTCATGTTCCCTGGTGTCAGGGAGAGTCTCACCCTCATGTGTCACGTAGGGGGAGGGTAATAATTTTCCTTTCCAAGTTGGGCCTAGTGAGAGAGACGCTACACCTGAATAACAGAAGAAGTTTGCTGGAAGCAACTCTTAAGCCCCATTGTATGTAGCCTTAGCTTCTCCACTGCAGAAATAAGTTTCATAAGGGCAAGCCTTAAAATCAAGGGTGTGGCCTGTTTTCTTGGGAATCTCCAATGTTTGAGAGGATTCCAAAAGTTTAATTGCTTCAGTTTTCTAGTCCCTGGGGTCTGAATTCCTTGAGGGAGGATTCTATGGGAGCTGGGCCCCATCCCTCTCCTGGGGAAGGCACAGCCTCCAGGGAATTACCGCCTTTCACCTGACCAACCTCTTTGCCTCTCAGACAAACCTTAATTCTGCCCTTGCCTGGGGCACTTGGAGCCTGAGACGCCTTGCAGTTTTTTTTTTTTTCCTTCTAATCCTCTTCAGAGTAGGACTCCATTCCTCAGGTTTGTTAATCAAGAGCTTAAATTGATACTTTGCTCTATGTATCTCCAGGTCTTATTGCCCCCCCCCTTTTTTTTTTTTTTTGCGGTCCAGAACTTTTCAAGTATTTTGTGCTGTTTGATCCAAAAGACCTCTGTTTTTTACCCCCATCAGCCCTTCCCACTCTGTGCCGGGGCAAAAACTAGTAACTTCAGCTTTTATTCGAGGTTTACCTGGGTTGGGGGGCCTAATTTTAGTAGTCAGAATTTGTTAATTAATTCCACAGTTGGGGCTTGGTTGTGCTCAGCACCTAGCTATTAATAGAGTCTCTTTCCTTTCCTCTCTGGGAACCAGCCTGTGGGGGATGGGGGCCGGCCTCCATGGCTTGGGGGACTCACAGTTCTGAGTGGGATCGAGCTGGTCCAACTTGTCCAGACTGGTGTATGCTTTGTGTCCAGTCACTGATGTGGCCCTAGCAGTTGTTCTGTACTGTTTGTGGCTATTAAGTAGCCACTCTGGAGGACAAACTAAATTCTACACCTCACTAAGCCACCATCTTGGGCCTCCTCTGCCTTTGGTTTCATACATTAGGTGAAGTACTAGCGTACATACACTATCATCTTTTACACTGTATTCTTATTTACATTAGTCCCAGCCAGATCACCTTTGTTTTTTATCTTTACTTGAAACCTGATCTCTTTTGTGGTTACTTTAACTGTTATTGTATGTAGCAATGCTAACTTTCATGGCTACAGAATTCTATTCCTGAGTCTTAGGTGTCATAGACACCTTAACATGCCAGCCTCCTGGGAAATACCAGGAAACTTCGTAGTTTAATGTCTCAAAATCTAGAAGTACACTTACAACTTCAGACTAAGTGTGTCTGTTATAAAAGCTTACAGACTAGGCTCCAATTATCTTTTAGGTATTTTCTGAAAGAGACTGTAGCATATTTGTTCTTTTGTTTCTGGCTTATTTTGTACAAGACATTGATCCAAGAATTAACTGGGTGCCTCACAATGTCCTCCCTTTTGTGTAGCTGCACAATATTCCATCATATATAGAGATGGATATATATATGTATCACAGTTCACCTTTCAGCTTCTCAGTCATTGTACCCTTTGGCCCCCTGCATTGATTGGGCAGCATGGATAATGTCCGAAATAAACACACCATGTCTTACAGTGTTCTCACTTGGTTTTATAACCTGTAGCACTGTCAATGTTAAACAACTTTGGTCCAAAGAGATAAAGAACTGATAAACACAGGCTCATGTAATGTCAAACAAAAACGTCCCCCAATCTCTTATACTCCCGCCCCCCAATGATTTACCCCTGGTATTGCTGAGGTAATATTGATGTATTCCTGTTAATTATTGGCCATAGCATGCAGTTTTAGTTTTCTCCCTATACCTCTCCATTGTCGACTCTTTGTAGAAGATTAAACCTTTAAAGTTGTTCACGTGAGGACTTATTTTTAATTGTCAAGTTAATTGGTAGGATACATGGCAATATATATCCCCTTTTGGTCATATCATCTTATTTGATCTTATTTTAAAAACTATTTTATTGGCAGTAAAACCATTAGAGAAAGGAGGGAGGGAGAAAAGTATTCAGATCTACCAAGACAAGAACATTGGTAGAGACCAATTTAATTTTTATTTAATATTTACAGTACCTTATTAGATAAATAATTTTTGCCTATATTATAGTTTGAAAACTGAAGCTCTGAAAGGTTGTATAACTCAAGCTTAGTAAAATAACTGAAGTTTAGGGAAACAGCACTGTCAATTAAGATTCGTGTCAGTGTGATTGAAAACCCAGTGTTCTTTCTCCCAAATTACTGAATTATACTGTATATATGAGGAGGCCACAAAATTTGAAAACATAGATGAATGCATAGTATATATCCTAATGATATTATTTTTACATAGTGAATAACTTTGTCAACACTATAGCCAGTTTCTAGACTTTATGGTTATATTCTAGGGGAAAAAATACACGCTTGTATGTGTGTGTAAATAAGTATATACACTAACATATGTACCTATAAGTGTATGTGTATTAAACAGTATAAGACTATGTCTTATTTTAATGAGTGAATATCTTTTAAGGGAATTTCTGACTCAGTATCTGTTTTCAGAGACTATACATTTATCACATCTTATGATGAAATTCATCATTTATGATTGACAAAAATATGACAGAACTTTTTAAGTTGGAAAAGACTTCTGATATTCAACACCAAAGAATTTTGCCTAATTAAAGCTTCTCTTTAATTATGACAACAATGCATAGTCCTTCATTAAAATTAACACCAGAAAAGTTCTTCTTTGGTCCTTGGAGAGGATATTATATGCAAGCCCTGTTGTGTGGGTTGCAAAATGTCACTGGAATTTATATGCATTACTTGTCTAATTGCAGTAAAAGTAGCATGTCCAGATAGGTTTAGAGTTAGAAGGCTGTTTGTTACTTACTGAAAATTGCTTGAAACCTTGGTACCCACAGGCAGCTGTTCACAGGTCCTTCACCTCTCCCCAGAGATGACTAAGAAGACTTTGTTGTTGGACCCTGTCTTTCATGGCTGAAGCAGTAAATATGACAGGTTGTTTGGGAGCCATCTGTTTAAAATGGCTGCTGCTTTGTATGCAGCAGTGAACTTGAGATCAGTTTTCTGTCTTTTTTCATGATAACAGTATTATTTGGTGTCACAACAGGTGGAAGTTGATGGGATGAAACTAGATGTGACCAGTACGTGGAACCTGGCTTCATCTTTATTGTCTGTCAACGTTGATGGCACTCAGAGGATTATACAGGTAAATGTTCTGATGATTTACGTAAAGTTCAAAATCCTTACCAGTACCCATGTACTTATAGATATAGTAGGGGGAAACTATATTTATCTCATACGTTATATAGTTGAAAACATTTTTCTGCTTTAGAGAATCATGAATTCAGTCGTAATCTGAGGAATAATTTTCTCTTTTTTTTCAGATTCTCCAGAAAGGTGGGTATATAATAACCTTGCTGCTTTTCCAAAAATATTAGAAGATAAGCAGTTTGCCTTGCCATTGTGGGCTTTTAGTTGTAAAATATGACCAACTGTTACCTTCCTTTTCTCTACATTGAAATTGTGTAGCATTTAGGTTAGCAGAGACAGGAGCCGTTCAGGTTAACTTTCCATAGAACACTGATGCTTTTAAAAGTTCAATAATCTTAATTTGCTAGCCCTCCTTTTCCCCCAATATAAAATGTCTTACATTGTAGAGATGCCTTGAAATCTAGAGTTGATAGAATTATCTTTGTAATCAGTGACTTCCATTTTAAAGTAGAAAGCTATGAACTATGAAATTTTTGCCAAAATTCCTTCACTTCATCTCGTGACTGAAGTTTAGGGTGCCAGAAATAAATAAATAAATAAAACATGGGATATGTGTCTCCAACATGCAAATAAAATCATAGCCCCCTACAGCATTGAGTGTTCATTCTTTTTATTTCTCATGAAAATCTTTTGGCATTCTCTTAACTTGATTTTACACAGGATATGGCTTTTACTAACCCTAGAAAGGTCAAGAGAATCATGAGTAAAGATTACTCCTTACCAAATTCATAAACATCTGTAGAGATTGTGTAGCAGAAGATATGCAGTAAATATCTGATGAGTGAACTAATTCAAGTGAAGTTTAATTGGTAATCTGTTATTCTAAGAAATCGTGAATTCTTAGTAATGAGTCCCATATATATATATATATATATATATATATATATATATATATATATATTTTTTTTTTTTTTTTAAATGGGTAGGCACCAGGAAAAAAGCCATTGTTTTCAAAGTACTCTTTAACAGGTAGTTACAGGATAGGACCCAGATGGTCTACCATATGATCCTTTCATATTTTTCCTCCTAGAGCTGCTCCAGAATATAGGAGGCTAGAGGGCTTAAATATTTTTTTATCATCACAATCGACTGTTTTTCCTTCTCTTTTTGTGAACAATCACATATACACAAAAAAGCTATAAATTTCCAAGCATAGCACCACAATTAGTTGTAGACGTATTTCAGAGTTTGACATGGGTTATAATTCCACAATTTTAGGTTTTAACGTCTAGCTGCTTTGAAATACTGGAAACTAAAAGAGATACCAGTTTAATGATTTAGCACTCATATTCATTTGTTAAATCCTATCTTCTATGTGTAACTCCACCATCACCTTTGATCTTTCCATATCTCTCTTTAGGGTTGTTTGGGCTATGGCCATTCTAAATTTTTATATTGGAAGTGTCTGTCAGTAATAAGGTGTAGGGAGATGGAACTGTCTGTTCTGGAGAGGCTCGGCCCTCTGAGTTGCAGGATTTATCTGGTCCAAGGACTCATCTGGAGGTGGTAAGTTTCTGGAAAGTTACACTAGTGCATAGAACCCTTGTGGAATCTTATCTGTTGCCCTAGGTGTTCGTTAGAATTGGCTGGAATGGTCCTGGTTGGAGTTTAGGAGGTTATGATAAGTAGCAATGTCTAACTGAAGGTTTCATAAGAGCAACCTCCAGAGTAGCCTTTTGACTCTATTTGAACTCTCTCTGCCACTGATACTTTATTATACTTGTTTTCCCCCTTTTGGTTAGGATGGAATTGTTGATCCCATAGTGCCAGGTCAGTATTCATCCCTGGGAGTCATCTCCCACATCACCAAAGAGACTTTCACCCCTGGATGTCTTGTCCCACAAAGAGGGGAGGGCAATGATTTCATTTGCAGAATTGGGCCTGTAGAAAGTGAGACCACATCTGAGCAACCTCAAGAAGAGGTCTTCCAGAAGTAACTCTTAGGCATGCCTGCAGGTAGGCTAAGCTTCTCTGCTACCTACATAAGCTTCACAAGAGTAAGTCTCAAGATCAAGGGCATGGAACTCACTGCCTTCCCCCCACCTACATGGAACATGACTCCCAGGGGAGTAAATCTCCCTGGCAAAGTGGGACAGAAAGCCTGGGATAAGCCAGTACCTGGAATCAAGAAATCGAGAAAGCCTTCTTGACCAAAAGTGGGAAGAGAGAAATGAGACAAAATAAAACTTCAGTGGCTGAGAGATTTCAAACAGTCAAAGAGGTTATCGTGGAGGTTATTCTTATGCACTGTATAGATATCCCTTTTTAGTTTATGGTGTATTGGAGTGGCTAGAGGGAAGTACCTGAAACTGTTGAGCTGTGTTCCAGTAGCCTAGATTCTTGAAGACAATTGTATAAAGATACAAAATTTGCAATATGACTGTGTGATTGTGAGAACCTTGTGTATGATGCTCCTTGTATCCAGGGTATGGATAGATGAGTAAAAAGTGTGGATAAAAATAAGTAAATCGCATTAAGTAGATATCACCTTTTTAGTTAGGGCATTACGGAGAGGCTGGAGGGAACTGCCTGAAAATGTAGAGCTGTGTTCCAGTAGCCATGTTTCTTGATGATGATTGTATAATAATATAGCTTCCGCAATGTGACTGGGTGATTGTGAAAACCTTGTGTCTGATGCTCCTTTTATCTACTTTATCAACAAATGAGTAGAACATATGGAATGAAAATAAATAATAGGGGGAACAAATGTTAAATTTAGTTTGAAATGCTAGAGATCAGAGAAAGGGAGGGGTAAGGGGTATGGTATGTATAATTTTTTTTTCTGTTTTTGTTTTATTTCTTTTTCTGTTGCCTTTTTATTTCTTTTTCTGAATTGATGCAAATGTCCTAAGAAATGATCATGATGATGAATATGCAACTATATGATATTGTGAATTACAGATTATATATGTAGAACGGAATGATCATATCTTAAAAAAAAGAATATTTTCTGGTCTGTAAAACCACAAGTCAAAAATGCACGTGATGACTGTGAAAGTCATGGCTAAGATTATTATCTTTAAATCTTCTCCAAATATTATTTTGCTAGAACTAGATAGAGGACAACTTTTGAACTTTCAGGACATGTGCAAAAAAAGAAAGCAAAAAGAATTCCAATTAGTAATTTAGTGCACTTGGGTAATTTCTTATCCCTTAAAATAATGGAGGCTGAACATAATCACTAAAGCATGAAGGGATTTGATGAATTCATGTAAGGCTGCCCTTAGTGCAAGTTGTCTCAGATTCCTTAGGGATTTTGAAGTATATGTCTTAAAGGACTCCCATATTGAAGACAGATTTTTGACCTGTGTGGACCATGGATCTAGACAAGTGTCACAACTCTGGTTTTTTGTGTGTCCAGGGAACATTTAATAAGCACACACTATGGGCCAGGCAGTGTTTTAGGGACAGGGACATAGCAGTGAATAGGATGGGGTGCTAGTCCTCAAGGACCCTCAATCTAGAGAGATACAGAAATGTGATGAGCTAAATAACAGTTTATTGATCATTATAAACTGTCCTATATAACCTGAGAATTCTAATGATAGTAACTAGTCTGTGCATTAAAGGGACTTAATATTTGATAATTAAATAAATGATTAAGGGCAGGCCACGGTGGCTCAGCAGGTAAGAATGCTTGCCTGCCATGCCTGAGGACCCGGGTTTGATTCCCGGTGCCTGCCCATGTAAAAAAATAAATAAATAAATGATTAAAAGATACCTGTTGAAAAGTAAAAGAGCAGGGACTCAATAGGGTTCCAGCATAAAATCTACCTATTTACTTTCAAAATTAAAAGGAAGAGTTGATAAAAAAAAATAATAATAAGTAAATAGAGTGGTGTGACGGTGGCTCGGTGGGCAAAATTCTTGCCTGCTATGCCAGAGACCCAGGTTCGATTCCTGGTGCCTGCCCATGTGACAAAAAGAAAAAAAAACATTAAAAATATTAAGTAAATAGGGTGGTGCGATGGTGGCTCAGTGGCAGAATTCTTGCCTGCCATGCCAGAGACCTGGGTTCGATTCCTGGTGCAGTACAAAAAAAAAAAGTCAGTAAATAAATAGTAGAGGGGACAAATGGTAAAATAAATTGGTTAGATGGAAGCACTAGTAGTCAATGAGAGGGATAGGTGAAGGATATGGTATGTATGAGTTTTTTCTTTTCATTTCTTTTGCTGGAGTGATGCAAATGTTGAAAAAATGATCAAGGTGATGAATATACTACTATGTGATGATATTGTGAGCCATTGATTGTATACCATGTATGAAATGTTTTAATGTCAAGAATGTTTTTTTAATTATTATTAATTTTTTTATTTTTTTTAAATACCAAAAAACACCAAACGGAAGCATTCATAACTTTTGATCATTCTGTTCTACATATATATTCAGTAATTCACAATATCATCACATAGTTGCATATTCATCATCAAAGATATATGTTTGTATGTTAAGTTTTTACAATAAAAATTTTTTTTAAAAAGATCATGGGCATGGCCTATTGATTTTGATGTCCCTATAGTTTAACACAGTCTCAGGGGAGTTTAAAAGTTCCATATTTTTTCTCCCATCCCTCAAGGGACTTTGCCAATATTTTTTTATTATCTGCTTAATATACTCTAGGATATATCCGGGCATAACATTAACCTATACAGGATTAAAGGATGTCTTTCTTATTCTGGGCTCCCTCTGTTTCAGTTGTTTAAATGAGCTGTACCGATAGGTTGAGTTAGATTATGTGTTATAGAAAATTTTGGCTCCAAACCAAATAAACTTTTCTTCCTTTGGTCTAAAAGAGTATGTGTGTTTCTAAAATATAGACATTATCTTCCTTTCCCCTGTCTTCTGAATTACTTTTAACTCCAAGCTGATTGGCTTCGTTCTTATCCCTAAATATCAGGTTTTATATACATAAATAAATCCAGAAATAATAATTACCACTCTGGACTAAATGTGTTTGCTATAAAAACTTACAGTCTAGGCTCCTGGTTTCTTGTAAGCATTTTCTAAAGGAGCACATACCATTGTTGTTCTTTTGTTTCTGGCTTATTTTGCCTCACCAAATGTCCCACACATTCATTCACATCGTTGCTTACCTCACAACTTCGTTTTTTTTGTAGCAGCATAACATTCATTCATAAATATACACCATTGTTCGCCAATCTAATTCTCAATCAGTGCATCTTTCAGCCACCTGCATTCATCAGGGTTCATATATAGGCTCCAAAGTCCACAGTCCATCAACACTCTCAATTTTAGTTAATTTCATTGTTCTCAAGAGAACGATAACCAATAAACACACTCTCGCCGAATAGGAAAGCTAAACCTCCTCTTAACCCTTATCTGCTGTTGCTGTGGTAGTGCTATTTAAATGCACATTTATTAACATAACATAATAAAACATAAATTAAAATGTTTTCCTTTTAAACATAGCCCATAGCATGAAATAGCAGTTTCCCCCTGTACCCTGGACTTCTGCACTCTTTGTACACGAATCATACCTTTGAAGTAGTTCTTGCAAGAGCTACTGTATATTTCTAGTGTTAATCAGTGGGACCTGTAGACCTATGAAAGCCCTATCAATCTTGTTCATCTTCAATATGGTAATAATACTTATAGACCCACTAGAGAACCACCTTCGCTTCTATCTATCCCCTAACATTGGAGTTCAATCTCATTAGCTAACTCTTCACCTATCTCTAGCTTCTATGTACCTTAAGTCCCCTATGTTCTGTATTATAAGCCTCTGATTTTACCTTTACCATGGTCAATAAAGTGGAGTCATGCAGTCTCTATCCTTTTGTGTCTGGCTTATTCACTCAACATTATGTCCTCAAGGCTCATCCATCTTGTCATGTGCTTCAGGATGTCATTTCATCTTTCTACTGCATAATATTCCATAATATGTACATACCACATTTTGTTAATCCACTCATCTGTTGATGGGCATTTGCTTTGTTTCCATCTTTTGGCGATTGTGAATAATGCTGCTGTGAGCATCAGTATGCAAATGTCTGTGTCGTTTTCAGCTCTTCTAGGTATATACCAAGTAATGGTATTGCTGGGTCATAGGGCAAATCAATATTTAGTTTCCTAAGGAGCTGCCAAACAGTCTTCCATAGCAGCTGCACCATTATACATTACCACCAGCAGTGGATAAGTGTCCCAATTTCTCCACATCCTCTCCAACATTTATAGTTTCCTGTTTGTTTAATACCCGCCATTCTTAATAGGTGTGAGGTAGTATCTCATTGCAGTCTTGATCTTCATTTCCCTTATAGCCAATGAAAATGAACATCCCCTTCATGTGTGTTTGAGCCATCTGTATTTGTGCTTCAGAAAAATGCCTATTTGTATATTTAGCCCATTTTATAATTGGGTTGTTTGTTCTTTTGTTGTTGATTTGTATGATTTCTTTGTTTATACAAGATATCAAATTTTTGTCTGGTGTGTGATTTCCAAATGTTTTCTCTCATTGACTTGACTGCCTCTTCACCTTTTTGACAAAGTCTTTTGGGGTGCAGAGGCATTTGATTTTGAGGAGTTCCCATTTATCTATTTTTTCTTTTGTTGCTTGGGCTTTGAGTGTAAATTTAGGAAGCTACCTCCTATTACTAGATCTTGAAGATGTTTCACTATATATTCTTCTAGAAGCTTTATGGTGCTAGTTCTTACATTTAGGTGTTTCATCCCCATTGAGTTAATTTTTGTATAGAGTGTAAGATAGGGGTCCTCTTTCATTCTTTTGGCGATTGATATCCATTTCTCCCATGCCCATTTATTGAAAAGACCACTTTGTCCCAGTTCAGAGGATTTGGGACAAATCCTTGTCAAAAATCAGTTGACCATAGATTTGGTGGTCTATTTCTGTACTCTCAATTTGATTCCATTGGTCAGTGCTTCTATTTTTTTGCCAGCACCATGCTGTTTTGACCACTGTGGCTTTATAATAGGTTTTATTATTTTTAATTAATTAAAACTTTTTTTTAAATACTGAAAGACACCAAACAAAAGCAAACATTCATTTTTTTATCATTTCGTTCTATATATATAATCACTAATTGACAATATCATCACATAGTTGCATATTCATCTATAATAGGTTCTAAAGTCAGGGAGTGCTAATCCTCCCACTTCATTCTTCTTTTTTAGGATGCTTTTATCTATTTGGGGTCCTTTTGCCTTCCAGATGAATTTGGCAACTAGCTTTCCCAAGTCTTCAAAGTAGGTTGTTGGGATTCTGATTGGTACTGTGTTGAATCTGTTACTGATTTTTTGCACATTAATTTTATATCTCACCACCTTGCTGGATTTGTTTATTAGCTCACGTAACTTTGCTGCAGGTTTCTCAGAATCTTCCAAGTGTAGTATCATGTCATTGGCAAATAATGAAAGTTTTACTTCTTCCTTTCCAATTTGGCTGCCTTTTATTTCTTTGTCCTACCTGACTGCTGTAGCTAGAACTTCTAGCACCATATTGAATAATAGTGGTGACAGTGGGATTCCTTGTCTTGTTCCTGATCTTAGGGGAAAAGCTTTCAGTCTCTCTCCATTCAGTACTATGCTGGCTATTGTTTTTTTTTTTTCATGTTCCCTTTATCATATTGAGGTAGTTACTTTTGATTCCTATCTTTTGGAGTGTTTTTATCAGAAAAGTATGTAGAATTTTGCTGAATGCCTTTTCAGCATCAATGGAGATAATCGTGATTTTTCCCTTTCGATTTGTTAATGTAATGTATTACATTAATTTTCTTGTGTTGACCCATCGTTGCATTCCTGGTATAAACCCCACTTGGTCTTGGTTTATAATTCTTTTAATGTATTGTTGGATTCAATTTGCTAATACTTTGTTGAGAATTTTTGCATCTGTGTTCCTTAGCGAGATTGGCCTGTTCTTTTCCTTTCTTATAGCATCTTTACCCAGTTTGGGTATTAGCTTCATAAAATGAGTTAGGTAGAGTTCCTTTTTTGTCAAATTTTTGAAAAAGTTTGAACAGGATTGGTGTTAGTTCTTTTTGGAATGTTTGATAAAATTCCCCTGTGAAGCCATCTGACCCTCGGCTTTTCTTTGTAGGAAGATTTTTGATGACTGATTAAATCTTTTTACTTGTGATTGGTTTGTTGAGATCTTCTATTTCTTTCTCAGTGAGTGTATCTTGTTTGTGTGTTTCCAGGAATTTGTCCAATTCATCTAAGTTGTCTAGTTTGTTGGCATATAGTTGTTCATTGTATCCTCTTATGATTTCTTTTATTTCTTCAGGGTCTGTGGTGATGCACCCCTTCTTGTTTCTGATTTTGTTTATTTGCATTCTCGCTCTTTTTTTCTTTGTCGGTCTTGCTAGTGGCCCATCAATTTTATTGATTTTCTCAAAGAACCAACTTTTGGTTTTCGATCCTTTCTATTGTTCTTTTGTTCTCCCATTCATTTAACTCTGCATTAATCTTTGTTATTTTTCATCTTCTATTTGCTTAGGGGTTAGTTTGCTGTTCCTTCTCATATTCCTCCAGGTGAGCAGTTAAATACTTGTTTTTTTAAATTAATTTTTAATTTTTTTTGAAAAATATAACAACAAACGCAAACATTCTTAACTTTTGATCATTCCGTTCTACATATATAATCAGTAATTCACAATATCATCACATAGTTGCATATTCATCATCATGATCATTTCTTAGAACATTTGCATCAATTCAGAAAAAGAAATAAAAAGACACAGAAAAAAATTCATACATATCATACCCCTTACCCCTCCCTTCCATTGATCACTAGCATTTCAATCTAAATTTATTTTAACATTTGTTCCCCCTATTATTTATTTTTATTCATATGTTTTACTAGTCTGTTGATAAGGTAGATAAAAGGAGCATCAAACACAAGGTTTTCACAATCACACAGTCACATTGTGAAAGCTGTATCATTATACAATCATCTTTAAGAAACATGGCTACTGAAACACAGCTCTATATTTTCAGGCAGTTTTCTCCAGCCTCTCCATTACATCTTGCCTAACAAGGTGATATGTATTTAATGCGTTAAGAGTAACCTCCAGGATAACCTTTCGACTCTGTTTGGAATCTCTCAGCCATTGACACTTTATTTTGTCTCATTTTGCTCTTCCCCCTTTTGGTCAAGAAGGTTTCCTCAATCCCTTGAGGCTGAGGGTCAGCTCATTCTAGGATTTCTGACCCATGTTGCCAGGGAGGTCCACATTCCTGGGAGTCATGTCCCACATAGACAGGGAGAGGGCAGTGAGTTTGCTTGCTGTGTTGGCTGGAGAGAGAGAGGCCACATTTGAGCAACAAAAGAGGTTCTCTTGGGAGTGACTCTTAGGCCTAATTTTAAGTAGGCTTGACCTATCCTTTGTGGGGTTAGTTTCATGTGAACAAATCCCAAGATTGGGGGCTCAGCCTATAGCTTTGATTATCCACACTGCTTGCGAGAATATCAAGAATTCAACTTGAGAAAGTTGAATTTTCCCCTGTTCTCACCATTCCCCGAAGGGGACTTTGCAAATACATTTTATTCACTGTTCAAATCACTCTGGAATTTATCAGAGCATCATTCTAGACAAACCAGCAAAATCTCATTCCCTACTCAAGGTTCCATGTACTTATGGTGTTCAGTTAAGCTGTCTACATAAGTTATATTAGGAAATGCACTAGTCAAAATATAAATTTTGTGCCAAATAAACATTTTTAGCTTTAGTCTCACAAATAAGTTAAAATTTTAAAATTTTAATTAACATCTATTTTCGACACCCTGCAGTAATGACATTCCTTTGTTCTTCCTCATGATAAAACATTTTTAAATTTGTACATTTAGTCACTATCATTATACACTCTAGGCATTTCTAGATTATACCATCTCAATCTTTATCGTGTATCTTTCTTTCTGATTTCATTTATGCCCCCAGCCCTCTTCCCTCTATCATTCTCACATTCAGCTTCATTCAGTGTTTTAGCATAATTGTATTACAGTTAGGTAGTATTGTGCTGTCCATTTCTGAGTTTTTACAGTCAGTCCTGTTGTACAATCTGTATCCCTTCAGCTCCAATTACCTAATATTGTACCCTATTTCTATCTCCTGATCGTCTCTGTTACAATGACATTCTCCAAATTTATTCACTAATGTCAGTTCCTATCAGTGAGACCATACAGTATTTGTCCTTTTATTGCTGGCTAATCTCACTCAGCACAATGTCCTTAAGGTCCATCCATGTTGTTACATACTTCATAGTTTTATTCTGTCTTACGGGCATAATATTCCATTGTATTTATATAACACAGTTTGTTTAGCCACTCGTCTGTTGATGGACATTTTAGCTGTTTCCATCTCTTTGCAATTGTAAATAATGCTGCTATAGACATTGGTGTGCAAATGTCTGTTTGTGTCCTTGCCCTCATGTCCTCTGAGTAGATACCTAGCCATGGTATTGCCGGGTCATATGTCAATTCTAGATTTAAGTGCTTGAGTTTAGCTCTTTCTTGTTTTTTAACGTAGGCATATAGGGCAATAATTTTCTCTCTCATCATAGCCTTTGCTGCATCCCATAAGTTCTGATAAGTTATATTCTCATTTTCATTTGTCTCCTGATAGCTACTGATTTCTCTAGCAATTTCTTCTTTGGCCCACTGGTTGTTTAAGCTTGTGTTATTTAATCTCCATATATTTGTGAATGTTCTCATTCTTTGGTGGTTATTGGGATCCAGCTTCATTCCACTGTGATCAGAGAAAGTGCTTTGAATAATTTCAGTGTTTTAAAAAATGTATGAAGACCTGTTTTGTGCTGCAGAATATGATCTGTCCTGGGGAAATTTCCATGAGCACTACAGAAGAATGCATATCCTTGTGTTTTGTGGTGCAATGACATATATATATGTCTGTTGGGTCCAATTCATTCATCAAGTTGTTTAACTTCTCTCTTTCCACGTTGTTCTTATTTTTGGTTGTTCTGTCGATAGAGGAGAGTGGTGTATTGAAGTCTTCTACTATTATTGTCAAAATATCTATCTCTGCCTTCAGTTCTGGCAGTGTCTATGTCATGTACTTTGAGCGCCTCGATTGGGAGCATATATACTTATGATTGTTATATCTTCTTGGCGAATTGTCCCTTTAATTAAATGTGGTGTCCTTTTTTGTCTCTTATAATGTCTTTAATTTAAAGTCAATTTTGTCCAATATTAGTATAGGTACTCCTGGTTTCTTTTGGTTACAACTTGCATGGAAAATCTTTTTCCATCCTTTCACTTTCAATCTATTTGTGTGTTTGTGTGTAAAATGAGTCTCTTGGATGTAGCATATAGTTGGATTGTATTTCTTAATCCAGCCTGCTAATCTGTGTCTTTTAAATGGTAAATTCAGTTTGTTAAAATTCAAAGTTATTACTGAAAAGGTGTTTCTTGAATCCACCATCTTATGTTTTTTATTTGTCAGATCTATATAGTCTTTTCCCCCTTTCTCTTTTTTTTTTTCTCATGGGCAGGCTCCAGGAATTGAACCCCAGTCTCTGGCATGGCAGGCGAGTATTCTGCCATTCCCTCTTTGTCTTTTTAATCTTTAAGTTACCCTTACTGGTACTTTCAATTCTATGCCCTCCTCCAGACCTCCCTGTCCTGTCTTTTTTTTTTTTTCAACTGGCAGAACTCGCTTTAGTATTTCTTGTAGGGCCTATCTTTTGTTGACAGTTCTTTCAGGATTTGTTTGTGAAAATTTTAATCACTCCCTTAGTTTTGAAGGACAGTTTGGCTGGGTACAGAATGCTTGTCTGGAAATCTTTCTCTTTTAGGATTTTTAATATATCATACCACTGCCTTCTTACCTACATGGTGCCAGTTGAGTAGTCTGAACTCAGTCTAATGTGATTTCCCTTATGTGTAATATATTGTTTTTCTTTTGCCACTTTCAGAATTTTCTGCTTTCTTCAACATTTGAAACATTTGAGACACTGATTAGTATGTGTCTTGAGGAAGGCTTATTTGGATTTATTCTGTTTGGAATTCACTGGGCTTCGACTTGATATGTCATTTACAAGGTTTGGGAAGTTTTCCCCTATTATATCCCCAACTACTCTTCCTAGCCCTTTACTCCTCTCTTCTCCTTCTGGGACACCAGTGATTCTTATATTTAAGTGTTTTGTTTTGCCTGTCATTTTGCTGGATCCAACTTAGATTTTTCCATCTTTTTTGCCTTTTGATGTTTTGAGTGTTCGACATCAGTTATTCTGTCCTCTATATTGCTTATTCTTTCTTCTTTCTCTTCAAATCTGCTGTTGTATGCCTCTTGTATGTTTTTTTATTTGGTCAACAGGGTCTTCAATCTCTGTGATATCTGCTGTTTTTCAATTTATTCCTTCTAATTCCTCTTTATGCTTTTCTGTTGTCTTCTTGATCTCCTTTAGGTCATTAGCCATCCCACTGATTTTATTAAGTAGAGTTATATGAACATCTTTGATTAGTTTTTCCAATGTCTGTGTCTCCTCCGGCATTTTAATTTGGTCTTTAGGCTGGGGTATATCTGTTTGCTTTGTGATATGTTGTTTTTGTCACATGTAAATATCTTGATTGATTTACTTTGGGAGTTGCACATTTGTGGGTCTAAGGCGTGCCATAAACTAATGCTCAGAGTTCAGCGGGTCACTGTGAGGCTGTACAATACTATGGGCGGGGGACAGGTCAACAGCCTGGGTATGGAGGTTTAAGCCTGTAGCCTTTATTTACTGATGACAGCCTGCAGGGAGCAGGGAGTGGGAGGTAGTGCTCTAGAGGGGTGCAGGAAAGGTGGGTTGTGCTGTAAGTGGGGTATAGGTGTGGGGCAGATACGCATGCTGGAAGTTGTTGGGCGAGGGCACTTGGAGCATAGGGTATGGGGGCAGGTGATAGGATTCAGATGCATGGGGTGTGGGTTGAGTTGGAGGTCGTGGGGCTGCCTTGGTGAGGTAGCGGGTTCAAGGAACACAGCTTGGCTTACTTCCTAGTCCCTGTCTCCCAGTCTCTGCACTCCTATGGGCTCCAGGCTTATGTGATAGGCTCCAGTTTTCTTCTCAGTTTCTCAGCTTTTGCAGCTAAGCCTGCCCTATGTGGTGCAGAAGGCCCTCCTCCCGGTCAGTTGCACTCTTGAAGCACTGTCTCAGTCGCCCTTCTGCCCCTTCTCTAACTTTTCCTCAGAGCAGGGCTGACTTTGATCTACCTTGTTCAGCCATCTTCCTGGAACTCATCAATGAGTATTTTAAAAAATTATTTTTGTTGGCTCTCCTGTTTTATTTTCTGTAAAATGTCTGAGTCTTTTGCCTTCTTTTCTATTTGCTTGTCTTTTTGTAATTTATTCGTAAAGTTTTTCATGTGTTATGGGTCTTGATCCTTTAGTTATGTGTGTTACAAATAACTTCTCCCAATTTGTGGTTTTTCTTTTTACCTTTTTAAGTTATCCAAGTGAAGTTTTAAGTCAGATTAGTGTCAGAATATTCAGTCTTTCCGGTTTTGGTCTTTGTATTTTGTATTTGTTTAAACATTGTTTCTGTGTTCACAAGCTGATAAAGATACTTGCTTATATTTTCTTCTAAACCTTTTTAAACTGTACTTTTCTCGTTTAAATTCTTAATCCACCTGAGATTTTTCTTTGTATACTGTATGGTGGGGGTCACATTTAATTCTTTTTCCATGTGAGTATCCCCTTATTGCAGACCATTTGTTGATTTTTTTTTTCTTTTTTTGTTTGTTTTTTTTTCATTTGTTTCTTTGCTTGTTTTTGGGAAGGACATGGGCCGGGAATCGAACCTAGGTCTCCCACATGGCAGGAAGGAATTCTACCACTGAGCTACCCTCGCACCACTCTGGGATTGATTTTTGTTCATGTTATAAAGTAGAAATCCAGTTTTATTTTTTTAAATATGGATAACCAGTTGTGCAGCACTAATTACTGAATAGTTATGTGTTTCTCCCCTCTTCTTAGCTTGCCAAACGCTCTCACCATTTCAACCTCAAAATTCTTTAGAAGGCTTACTGTTCCTATAGTGTTTCTCAGTTGATTGGGAAGCTTTTATATAGGGAAGTAATGAGAGCTAACCTTTATATACGGGAGTAATGAGAGCTAAGCAGAGAGAAATAGGTTGTGAATGGGAGATTAAGAAGTCTGGTTTGCCATAAGCAATGGAAAAAACATTGACCCTTTTGCAGAGCTAATATCCATCAAATGCTCTTTGGCAGGTTAATATGTCTTCATAATAGAAGAGAAGTTAAGGAGCTGAAGAAAGTAGTGAGGAGGGAGTTAATTGAAAAGATAATCACATGACTTCTCATGATATAATGGATCTAAACTAGGGTAGGATAAATAATGTGTTAGGTTTGGGAGAGGTTAATGATGAAAATGACAATATTTGGAGTGCTGTGTGTTTACAATGGATATCATAAAGATCATAAAATAATATCTTCAACAAATGCTAAAAAGTCCCCTGTTTTAAAACTATTTTTGTTATTTTTTTATCAGTGTTACCTGTAGTATTTAGATGGTTATCCCCTTGAAGCAAGCTTTTGAAAGTATACTATGCGGTCTATGCTTTTAGAAACAAAGCTACTAGTCACCTACTAATCTCTAAAAGCAACAATAATAATAATAATAATAATAATAAATAGAAATTCATAGTTCTCCTTCAATCGATGAATGAACATTTTATTATGTTTGTTTTCTCCAACACTATTTTGTACCCTCAATAGGATTTATTTAGATAGTAATTGAGGAAGCATACAGAGTACTTCCCAATACTTGTCCTTCTTTTTATGTATTTTGCCAACTGTGTAACTGTTTTACTGCATAAAAGGAAACTTTTCAGTGCAAGTAGAAGCAACTGTTTTACAACTGTTTCTTCAAACCCATTCTCTCAAACTGTTCTTTCCTTCTACATAAAATCACTGACAGTTCTTTTAGTCTGCAGTTACTACCATGTAATAAATAAGCAGCATTCAAAATTTGTTGAGGAAGGTGTGTTAAAGAGTCAAGTTCATTGTAAAATCAAATCTCCCCTCCCCCAATTCAGTCCATCTTCAAATCAAGAAACTTCTAGAAAATGAGATTGCTACTGTCTTCTTTCTTACTTTACATTCTCTCCCTCCAAATAACTGCTATATTGGTCTCTCCAGAGTTGTAGTATGGGGAATAGATGAGAAGTACAAGGCAGAACTGAATTAACCGGGATGAATATATAATCTGGCATTTCTGCTTTCTAGGTTTGGCAGATGTTCAAAGCTGACTGTTAATCCTCTGGGACACTTTTGTGGATTTTTCAGTCAAGTAAAATCTAGGAATTCCTTACCTGCAGAATCCTTAATGCGGCCTATTCTTTTCCAGTTGTCTTCATCCACCTGATTCTCAGCAGCCAATCCCTCTGTTGACTCTGTTCCATGCCTCCAAATGTTCCTCTTGGGCAGTGTCCCTCTCAAAATGACCCAGCTTGGTTCTCTTCGGCATAGTCCATATCTGGGACACAGGAAATATTTGTAAATCTTTGCCTCACTAAATTGTTAAAGTATAAGCTTCTCTTCTTGCTCCATCATCCTTAGGATGTCCCTCAAAATCCAGGACGCCTATTGAAAATGAAGTGATTTTTATGCTATCCCTTTCACTTAGCTTAAGATGGTGAGAATAAGCTACTTTCTCTCCTCCCTCTATGAGAGTGGTAAGGAAGAAGTTAACTATAAAGTACAGTGACAACTTCATCCCCCCAAATTCTAAGAATTTAGCTTTCTCTAATTTATTTTTAACTTCCCACATTCTCTGTGGTGGGAGATGGGCAATTACTGGTTTCACTGTTTCTTAGCATGTTTTACTTAGAGCATGTTTTACTTGGTGGCTCAGTCTAGAATCTTACTTTAGGATGTGTATTAGCATCTTACTTCAGGATATGTGTTAAGATGTTTGGGTACTTAGCACCCTGAGACTACGTGAAAAGTAACATTTAACATCTTTTTTTTCAAGTTGAGAAACAAATGTTTATTGTCTTGAAATATATATTTTTAAAAATCTCCCACATAAAATGCTATCCTCTCATTTCTCCATCTTCTGTCTCTTCTTCATTACCTCTGATATAAAGGACATTACTCTGCCTTATAAAACTTCATCCATATATCCAAAATACATTTGTGTATTCCTCTGTATTTGTCAGCTGCATGTTCATATGACCATCTACAAATACCAGATAGCACTTATACTCCATTCCCCACTTAAATTTGACTAATCCAGGTTTTACTTAATCCACTAAGGAAGGCTTGGGTTTGAAAGGTAAACCCATCACACTTCCGACTGAGGCTGCTGGCTACTTTCCAACATTCCTGCTGTCCTCTGTTACTTGTGACTGGCGGGCTCAGCATTTAACATTTTGATCTGATTAGATGATAAAATAATTTGGGAGGCAGCATGCCTGTACTTTAGGAATTCTCTCCTCTGTTCATCTTCTAATCCCAATCATTTCACATTGTCTATTAACTTTCCTGATTGGTAAAACTCATGAGCTTAGTACTACTCATTAAATTATTTAAACTAAAAATAAATTGTATTTTGGCATGTGCTGTCTTTGGATAATGAATTTCATAGGTTACTAATTTATTTTAATTGATCTAAACAATCTGTTTCCTGATTTATTTGACTTTGAATTCCCACTACCTTGCATAGTTTCTGGCACATGTAAAGGACTCAGTTATTGGATGGGTGGTGAGTGGGTGGATGGATGGATGAAGTGTCATCTCATGTTTTAGAATTTCAGAAAAAAATCTATCCTATATATACCTTTACCTTAAATTCAGATTTATTTATTAAGCCTTGATCAAATTAAGTTATGCTCATAAGATAGCCTTTCAGCCATTTACTGATTCTTTCATTTCTGACCTTCCCAACATTTGCAAAATCCATATTCTATCAGAGAGTGTGACCAAACATTGCAGATGAGCTCATCATGGTTTCTGTGAGAGCAAAGAGAAACAAGAAGGCTCCAGAAACCTGCCCACAAAGATACTTTTATTACCAAGTACCTTTCTTCAAGTTCAATAAATATCTTTCCTATTTGCTTCCATTTTCTCTTAGCATCTAAGCTATCTGAGGCCAAGGTACCACTTATTGATGGGTATAGAAGAAGGTTTGCCTCAGGCCAATTCAAATCACCTCTTTTTTTGTTGAAGTTTTGTGCATGCATTGTCCTTTTTCTTTCTTACCTATCACTAATTATTCACTGCTCAGTTGAATCTACTCCGCATAAAACGATTATATGATGATATAACTTTTACAATGTGACTGACTGTGAAAAACTTGTAACTGATGCTTCTTTAATCTAGGGTATGTATAGGTAAGTAAAAATAAGGACAAAAATAAATGAATAGGGTGGGTCACGTTAGCGTAGCAGGCAGAATTTTCACCTGCCATGCTCGAAACCTGGGTTCGTTTCCCGGTGCCTGCCCATGCAAAAAAATAAAAAAGAATAATGATGGGGGATAAGGGGTAAAAAAAGTGGGTAGATTAAAATACTGATGGTCAATGAGAGGGAAGGGGTAAGGAATTTGGGATTTATGAGGGTTTTTTTCTTTTTATTTCTTTTCCTGGAACGATACAAATGTTCAAAACATGAACATGGTGATGAATACACAAATATGTGATGATATTCTGAGCCACTGATTGTACACCATGTATGGACTGTATGTGTGTGGTTTTTCAATAAAATTACTTTTTAAAATAATTTACTTAACACAATCTCTTTCTCTGATATATCCACCTCACTAATTTAAGTCCTTTCCTCTTCTGACTTCAGTTTTCATCTATTTCTTTATCCTCTAATAATTGAACAAAATGTTCCTCAAATACCATCATTCAAGAAAAATAAAATGATGAAATTTTATATATATTTTTTATGTTGTGTAATTACCAGCATTTTCCTACCATTTTCATTGCAAATGTAGAGTGCATTGATAATGATGTCTGTTAAAATATAATCTGAGACTCTTAACGATCCTTTCTCTCTCTTGTTTTTTTTTTTTTGTTGTTGTTGTTGAATTGATATACTTTGATTAACTTTAAAAGTTCTGGAATAAAATGGCACTGTCCAGTAAAAATATAATATGAGTCATATGTGTAATTTTAATTTTTTTGTTACCACATTAAAGAGGTGAAATTACTTTTACTAGTACATTTTATTTAACTTGATATATCCAACATGAAGCAATATAAAAAAATTGTTAGTGAGATCCAGAAATGACACATACAAACAATAGTGCAGCAATATCTTGAGCTACAGAGTTTAAAGTCAAACCAAAACAGCAATGTTGTGTTTAACAGAAAAATATTTTTTTTACATAGCATCAGTTTTTAAATTAAAATTAAATAAAATTGAACATTTAATTTCTCAATCACATTAGCCACATTTCAAGTTCTCAGTAGCCACATTTGGCTAGTGGCTATTGAATTGGATAACATAGAAATAAAATTTTTTGTAAATCAGAGACTACTGAAGAAAAACATACTGGCCTTTTAAATGCTCTGCATATTTCAACCATGGTTTTGGTCTTGGTTTTTATTATTTAAAATTAGGAATAGATGGATTCTAATTTATAGAAAAAATAAATTTATTATCTAGTTAAGAAACTTTTGAAATTTAGAAGCCTAACAAAAATTATAACTATTTCTTAAAAGAGGAAGTTATATACTGAGGTGTTGAAGCAAAACAAAAGATTTGCTGTGTTTTGTATGTGTTGAGCTCTCTCTGTCTCTCTGCTTTCTTCATATACCGTAGCACCTTTGCAGTGTAGGGCATGCTGGATCAATAGGCCTTTTTTTATTACTGTTGACAATACTCCTGTGTAGTTTTTTGGTTTTGTTTTTTACAATGAAAGAATCTTCTTCAGTTTACTTTGAACAACTCAAAATAGTTTTCCATTTCTTATAGTGTAATTTGTCTGCTGGGGTTTAATATATTGTTTCTTGTTAGCATTTTACATGCTGGATTTTCATTTTGCATACTCACATTGTTTGAACATTTGTAGGCAGAGTAGACTTACTGCTACTGGCCTTTTTCTTTGTGTGACGTGATTTCTTCTATCCACCTGCTCTCAGCAGGTTTTCTTCAGGCCTGAAGAGTAGCTAAATACTTTTGAAAATATCTTGAGATCCTGCTAAGGTCAACAATTTCTGCATTTGTGTGATGTGATGCTATTCATGGTACAACTTTTGAAGGCTTTCCTTTTTTCACTTTTCATATTCTTGCTTAAATATTTTCAACAGAAGATAAATTTATTATAAATAACAGTACAAAGCTGGTTGCAGCACAACTGCATTCTGTATCGAACAGGTCATTGATATTCAGCTAAGTGGAGCTAATTTCCTCTATTGAAGCAGAAAAATTTGGAATAGTGTCCCATGAATCTCATGTCATTTAGTACAGAATTCCAGATTAGATGAATTACTTGTTAAATTGGTTACAGTGTTAAATAAATTATATAATATGATAACACCTTCAGTGGGCCTATGTAATATAAATATTATATGAGCACATGCATATGATGGGGAAAATGTTATGGTGTTTACAGATTGTATAAAGATCTGATATGTTTAAAAATACTTAGACACACAAAATTTGAATGCATCGTTGTGACTTAACTTTAATTTTTTGTTTTTGAAGAAAACAGATTTTCACATCTACTAAGAGAGGAAGTTGACTATAAGTTATTTTCTTTCTTCACTTTTTAAGTTAAAATAACTCTCACAACCTGAGAATAATCCATATTTTAATCCTAACGAACTGTAAAGATGCTTGAGTAAATATTTTAGTTAAAAGATTTCCTTAAGTTGACCTTTTTTAAATGAGAAATGGCTTACATTTTGGCTTATGGTTTACCAGTACACAAATAAGTGAATTTGGAAGTAGTCATCTTTTTTGTTTTTTGGTCCCATAATAAATATTTTCCATGCCCTTAAAATATTTCTACCCAACCTCACAGCCTTAGAAGTAATTAGTTGTTATTTAATACTATATGCATGTGATTACTCTAGAGTCATGAAATATAATATGAAACCATTTATTTAGGCTGTATAGGATATATAAATATGTAATATAGAATCAGTAGAGACTGGTATTTTTTTTCCTAAAGAAGTAGGAAATAAAGGAGTCCTTATTAACCATCTCCTTTTCCTATTCCTAAAAACATCAATTACAGTTACATGTCTTAGAAACAAGCCTACCAGTAGAATAGAAAGAACTACTTTCACTGTGCTTCAAAAAATTTAATTGTTATTTCACAGCTGGGATTTATTTACAATTATAATTTTAAATAATTTTGAAAATAGTACACCTGCTTTTGTAATGCAGTCCTAGATTAGCATTTTTCTCGGTCATTAGTGTCAATATGTTTTAGGATTTGGAGTTACTTTTTAATATATAATGGGAAAACGTCTTCCTACACTCCACCCCCCACCACATATGCACACATACATAATTATTCTCCTTTTACTCTCTGTTAGAGAATTATATTTTTATGGCTGCCAGAGGAAGAGAAATTTGAGTAGTATAAACACTGATTGTAGTAAACATGGAAAATAGTACAAGCAGCTGCATTGGAGACCGATAAGACAAATCCCATATTAATAGCCTTTAAAACATATTATCAAGTTGAAAATCAGTGAGGGGGAGATAGAAAAACATTACTATTTCTTCCTCTTACCATTTAGTGAGATTATTTTTAAAGGTGAAATTGCCTCTGATTTTATTTTCCTGGGAAAATATTTTTGCAACATTTGATTTTTTGTTTTTTGAATGTTTTCTGTTTCTTAAGAAATAGTAATCTTGCTAATTTTGTATAAATTTGATTCTAACAAATGTTGAAATCATTTTATTAAAAAGTTTTCCAAAACATTCTTTTCTTGAAAGAACAAAAAGAAGTGTATTTTGTAAATGTTGGGACAAAATATCAAAATAAGGAAAGAAGGAAATTTTTATCTGGCCATGAAATGCTTTTTAAAATAGTAAAATCTTTAGAGATAATATTTAATAAGGATAGAATATGTTTCATGAAAATAAAATTCCTATTTTTTATTTTATCTTACCTTTTGCTGTTAACTTATCGTGTGGTCAATTCATATTTGTTTTGTCATGCATCAGACTCATTGTAGGCAGAGGGTACTTTGTTCTTTGGGGATTCTAAAACCTAATTGTCTTTATTTTGGACTGTGGGAAAAGTGTGTATTCCTGTTTCCTCATAGAGGCAAATTCCAGTTTTAAATGAAGTTTTATTTCCCTATTATTTCAATAGCATTAGATCCTTATTGCTGAGGTATGTCCGGTTTGGGCACATTATTCTTTCCTTTTGTTTTTTTTAATGCAAGTGTACAGATATTGATAGTATAAAAAGATAAAGATTGTAGTCATCATATATGTAGTTGTGACCTGCTTTAAATTGAAACCAAAGTAAAGGACAACTTATTGGTACTTATTTCTATTGTTTACATTGTCATTGACATAACTTGTACCTTCTAATATGAAAAACTAAATTTTAAAACTTTTTTCCATTTTATGTATTGCAAATTGCTTGCTTTTGTTTGTGAATGAGTCTAACCCTTGTGTGATAAGGAAGTAACTAATGTTATTTTTTAGTATCTCTTAAGTAGAAGGTACTTTATACTTATTGAATGCCAACTACCATCTAGGTAGTTTTTTAGACTCTGGTGATATACATCAGTGAGCAAGATGTTCATTTTAGTAGGTACATGCTTTAGAAGGTACATGCCAAACATGTAAACATAAATAAGATCGTTTTAGCATTAAGAAGTTTTATGAAGTATGTAAAATAGAATGGTTGACAGAAAGTGATGAGGAGTAGCTCTCACTAGGGTGGTTTGCTGAATAGCTATCACTGAGTTGAGACCTGTGATGATAAGTGAGCAGCCAAGCAAAAATATTAGGGAAGAGGGTCCTAATTTGCAAGTACAAAGGTACCAAGATAGAAACAATCTAGAAAGTCAGAAGAAAGGCCAGTGTCTTGGTGGGAGAGAAGAAAGGCAGAGACCAGACCGTATATGGTCTCCTTTGGTAAAAATGAACCACAATGAACCACATTGTGAAGCTTTTAGAGTTCTGAATAGATGATATGATGTGATTTTAAATTACTGCTGTGAGGAGAAAGGACCAGAGGAAACCAGTGGTGGGGTGGTAATTTGAAGCTGAGTGTATTCCAGGAAAACATGTTCTTAAAGTTAATCCATTCCTGTGAGTGTAGACACATTGTAAGTAGGTCCTTTTGAGGAGCCTACTTCAGCTAAGTTGTGCTCCACCTCATTCGGGATGGGTCATAGTCCTCTTACTGGAATCCTTTATAAATGCATGAAGATAGAGAGAGGGAGAGAAAGACACAGAAACAAGAAGCTTACAGCAATGAAACCCAGAAAAGAAGGGAGAGACCAGCAGCTGCTGCCATGTTCCTTGCCATGTGGCAGAGAAGCCAAGGAAGAAGGCATCACCTTGATGATGGCTTGATTTGGACATTTTCTTGACTTCTACTGTAAGCTAATATATTCCCATTGTTTGTAAACCCATTTCAAGCAGTCTAGGAAACTAAAACAGGTGGAGACAGATAAATCATCTGTATGACCATTGCAGTAATCTATATGAGAGTTGCTGATAGCTTAGACAAGAAGTTGGACAGATCCAGCTAGCTGCCTGTTTCTGTTCAGCTGACAAGCTAAGGGTGGTTATTACATTTTTACATGGTTGGAAAAAGTTAAAAAAAAAGTGTTTCATAACACACATAAAGTGTCTGAGATTCACATTTCAATGTCCATAAATACAGTTTGATTGGAACACAGCCACATTCATTCATTATAGACTGTGACTGGCTTTACACCTTTTTATCAGAAACAGAAGCTGAACAACCTGACTTGCTCTATCTACCACACTGCAGCTCAGTGGCTTAGCAGTAAAGTCTTATGATTGTTTTAAGTTAACACTGAGATTGAGATTTTTCTGAACAAGAGCTACCCTCAACTGTTATTATAGAACCCTGAATGGCTTTGAAAATTAGCTTATACCGCAGACTTCATAATGTGTCTTAATGAATTCAATCTAAAATTATAAGGCAAAATAGTGCATACTTGCAAAATGTATGCTGTCATAAAGCCATTTTAACAACAACTAATACTGTTAAATCATAGTAATGTCAGACTGCATTTTATGCTTCCCATGTTGTCAAAAGTTAAAAATAAGAAGCAACATCTTCATTCCCACACAAATTTGCAGCAGATATGTTTTCTAAACTCAGACTGCAATTCCAGCCACACTTTTTGGAATTCAGTGCAAGTGCAAAGGAAAGTTCCATATGTTAAAACCCATTTAACTGTACAATTAAGGGACTTCCACTTAGGCTTCACCTGGATGTTAACTGCAAGGCAAACATCAAGAGAAAAATCTAGTAAATTCTATAAAAGCCTTCCAAGCAATGAATATGCTTAAGTAAACTCATCTGTTTGTGGATTATGTTGGTATTTGTCAATATGTATTTGCATAAAACACATGAAATATGTTAAATCCCATTACAGATCAGCATCAACAGATAAACATCTGCAATCAATTCTGATGATAGGAAACACTTAACTTTGAACCATAATTAAACAAAATGTCCTTAAATTTTTTTATTCTCATTATTAAGGTAGTATTACAAAAAACTGTACTCAGTCATTATTACTATATTTTCAATTTTGTCAACAACAACAGAAAAGTTGTTTCTCTTCTGGGTAGCTACATAATAACTGTTTTGCCTCTGGGCCCACAATACCTAAAATATTTACTATGTGGCCCTTAACAGAAATAGTTTGCTGACCTCTGGCTTGGACTAAGATGGGATATATATATTTTAGTGAGAGAGAGCAGAAAAGATTGATGATTGATTACATTTTGGGTGTGAAGGAAGTTAAGAATTAACGATGAGCAACTGGATGAATGATAGATTATTTACTGAGATGGGAAGACTGGAGGAGGAGTGAAAACTAGAAGGAGGGACAAGAATTCAATTTTGGAAACTTCACAAGTTTGATATATGCATTAAAATCTTGAGCTCAGAAGACAAATTGTAGTTGAAAAATTTGATTGCCATGAGCATGTAGATATTCTTTAAAAGTGTGACTCTGGGCAAGATTAGACAGGAAGCTGTGTGTATAGAGATGGACAAGAGAAGCGAACTGAGAACTGGTACTGGGGCACTCCAGCAATTAGAAATGCAAATCAAGAGAAGTCAGCAAAGGAGGCTAAGAAAGAGCTGCAAGGGATATAGGAGAAAAACAAGGACAAAAAGATATTCTTGAAAACAGTGAAAGAACATTTGAAAAAAGGAAATCTTCAGCCAGTTATGGTTTTTTGTGTGTGTGTGCTAATCAGATGAGGATAAAAATGACCAATATATTTGGCAAGATGCTGCATACATGATCTTGACAAGAATGGTTACAGAGGGTTAGTAGGGACATAAACTAGATGGGATTTGGGTTCAAAGGAGATGGGAAAGTGAAGAAGTGGAGACTGTGAAGATACACAACTTTTCCAAAAATCATGCTCATACCTTAAATTAGAAGAGAAGTTCAAGGGAAATGTCTATGGAGAGTTTTTTTTATCTCTTGCATTTTATTTGTTGGAGAAACATTTAGCTGATTGCATCCCTGTGGTGTAGTTTAACGTGTTTTCTAGTCTCTGTTTCCTTATATTGATTATTGATCTAGAGGTTTAGTCAGATTCAGGTGCCATTTATTTTTGGCAAGACTGCATTAAGTGGTGGGGTGTGCCTCCATTTAGAAGCACATAAAGTCTGATTGTTTCTCTTTTGATCATGTTAGTGGCCAATGATACTTAAGCCTAGGTCAGTATATTCACAGAGGTTTACAAAATAATGAAATTTCTTATCTTCCTTCCTTTCCTCATTTATGATGTGTAATAATTCTTTGCAGAGAAACTCAACCTCAGCTGCTTTTTCAATTACCCAGCAGTGCCATTTACTTTGGAAAGACAAAATAAATGCTTGATCCTTTCCTATTCCCAGTTTTCAACATAACAAGTTTGGTTCTATCATTCTCCCAAAGCAATTAAATTAGGGTTTTATTTTTGTTTTTAGGATCCATTGTGAGCTCATGGATTTGAACATAGTTGATGTGCTTTAATCCATTGCAGTTATCATCCTTACTGGTGCTAAAATTGTGCCAGCTTTCACCAGTCTCTTCAAGTTGTTCCCGAGTCCTTTGTTAAAGTTTGATAGCTCCCTTGCTCTCTGATATGTCAGGTTTCGTCAGGCTCGTTTCATTTCAGACTTGGTATGAGCCATTTTTCCAAGAAGACATGGTTTCTTTGAGTGGGAAATGATATTTGTAGATAACGGTGCTAGGAATGTTTGTTGTCTCTAGGCTTTTTCAGTAGATAGAGTTGAATATATATGTATTATGTTTTTGATCAAATCTCCATGATTCCACACTGATACTTTCAGTTCAAATTCAGGACAACAGGAATATTACTTAACCCATTCTATTTTATATCTCTATCCATTTTCCCCACGCTGAGAATCCTGTATTTCAAGAACACAGAAAATAATAAACTATAATATTACATAATTACTCATTTGCTTTAATCTACATTACACACACACACACATACACACACAAGTATAAGGAAACAATACTAAACTACCCAACAATATGATTCCTGAAAAAGTTAAAAATATATTTTTTCACATCTTGTCCTCCCCATGTTTTTAATAGTTTACTTCATTGCTAGAGCATGTAACTATTACATGTTAAACTTTGTCCCTTGTAATCCTCAGTATTAAAAGTAAAAACAAAATTATTGCATACCACATTTCTTATGTTGATATTTCCGTAGACGTTTTGTTGGTCTGAAACTAGTAGATTCCTCAGGAAAGATTCATGGAAATAATAATCTCTAAATCCTTGTAGTTGAAGACAGTTTACTGCTTTTATATCTGAAATTCGGCTTTCGTGTATATAAAACACTTTGCTCATTTTTTTCCTTGAGTATCTTAAATATGTAACTCCATTTTCTTCAAGCAGAATGCTGGAAAAGTCTGTTGAAAGTCTGATGACCATCTGATTTTATTTCTCTTATAAATCATTTGGACTTTCCTTTTTTTTGTTACTTAAAAATAGTTGTATTAAAAAAAATAGTTGTATTTATAGTCCACAATTTGCTCAAATACTGGTTTTCTTATAAACTTTCTACAAGATTTTTAAAATTTTTTTAAAAAATTGTACAATACAATATACATACGAAACAAAGGGAAAAAAAGGAATATTTTTCAAAGCACTCTTCAACAAGTAGTTACAGTAGATCCCAGAGTTTGTCATGAGCTACCAATTCCATCATCTCAGATTTTTCCTCCTAGCTGCTCCAGAACGTTAGAAGCTAGAAGGGAATATATATTTTTTAATCATCACAATCGACTTTTTTTTCTTTTTTGTGAAAAATAGCATATATACAAAAAAGAAATAAATTTCAAAGCACATTGCAACAGTTGTAGAACAGATTTCAGAGTTTAGTATGGGTTGCAAATCCACAATTTTAGGTTTTTACTTCTAGCTGCTCCAAGGTACTGGAGACTAAAATAAATATCAATATAGTAATTCAGCAATCATACTCATTTGTTAAACCCTACCTTCTCTGTATAGCTCCACCATCACCTTTGATCTTTCTCCTGCTCTTTAGGGGTATTTGGGCTATGCCCATTCTAACTTTTTTCATGTTGGATAATATGGGATAGGGGATGGCATTAGGTGATTATTCTGGAAAGGCTGGCCTTTCTGCGTTTCAGGACTTACCTGTTCCAGGGACCCATCTGGAGGTTGTAGATTTTGGAAAGTTACCCTAATGCACGGAACCTTTGTAGAATCTTAAATAATGCTCTAGGTATTCTTTAGGATTGGCAGGAATGGTTTTGGTTGGGGGTTGGCAAGTTATGATCAATGTCTTAACTGAAACTTGCATTAGAGTGACCTCCAGAGTAGCCTCTTGACTCTGTTTGAACTCTTCTAGCCACCAACACCTTATTTGCTACACTTCCTTTTCCCCTTTTGATCAGGATGGCATTGTTGATCTCACAGTGCCAAGGCCAGGCTCACCCCCGGGAGCCATCTCCCATGCTGGCAAGGAGACTTTCACCCCTGGATGTCATGTCCCACATTGTGGGGAGGGCAGTGGTTTCACTTGCAGGGTTAGGCTTAGAGAGAGAGAGAGGCTACATCTGAGCAACAAAAGAGGTCCTCCCGAGGTGACTCTTGGGCAGACCTATAGGTAGGCTAAACTTGATGCTAATTCATTTTTATACCTCATTTTTCAGTGTCTTTCTCGAGAAGCAAGTGGAAACATGAACATTCAGTTCCTTGGTACAGTGGTGAGTATGAAAAAATACTTTCTGTATTCTCTTAGAGAAAAAAAATTGTTTGATTGGTTTAAATTGAATCCGATTTCATCCTGGTTTTATTTTACTATTAAATTGAGATGTCTTTGTTTAAGAAGCAGGTTCTTTAATGTGTGAGAGAAGTTTCCAAGGTATAATTATTTTAGTTACTTCTTATTAGAGAGAAAATTGTTCTTATTTGCAGTCTGATGACTACTTTGAGTACTTTTTTATTGAAGATTTTCTTCCTGTTCTTATTATAATAAGAATATATAGACATACTTTTGGAAATAACAATCTAGATTTATTTTCTTTCTAGCTTTCTTTATCAAGTCCTTTCAAAACCACATTTCTAATAAAACTGAATCATAATTTTTGTAACTTGATTTTTTTTCACTGAAGATCCTACTAATCATTTTCTGTATTTATAAGCATCATTTTAACGGAGCTCTGTGTATAAGCCTCATTTTAATGGAGCTCTATTTAATATTCTGACAAGTTATAACAAACTTTACTTATCCATGAATCCCAGATATTAGGTTTTTAGGTTGCCTCTAATTGTTTGCCATTGCAAATGGTGTTCTAGTGAACAATTTCATGTTTTGCTTTTTTTGATATTTTGAATTATTTTCAGAAGCTATATTTCCCCCTAACAAGAGTCAAAAGCCATGAATAATTTTATGGTTCAGTATACATGTTGTCAATTATTTCATGTGTCTTTAGAAAACCACCCATCATATATGTACTCTCACTGGTATTAGTTACAACTTTTAAAATTACTTAACTTTATTTGGTGAAAAGAGGTTTTACTTTGTCATTACTAGTTTCACTTGTATTTATAATTATATTGATACTAGTATTATATCTTAAATTATGTAATGGTAAAAAAAAGGGCACCTTATTATTATGATTTGCATTTCTTTGCTTATCACTGTTACGAACATTTCTCTGTGTATTCATTTCCTAGATGTAGTTTATTCTCTGTGAAATATCTGTTCATGTTCTTTTGGTAACTTATTCAGGATTTAGATTCACATGGAGCATTTCTCATAGTTCGTAAATTCATTGACAATATCAGAGGCCTGTGAGTTGGATTAAATGGGGCAATTTTGCAGACATTGGGCTAGGAAGAATTATAATAATTTACTTTACATTTCATAGTTCATGTATAGCGGTGTGTGTGTAGAGTTTATGTATGTAAAGTGTATATCTAGTAATAAAGACACTTGTCTGATGTAACCTAAATTTTAAGTGTTGATCCTAAGATTTGTGGTATTTTTTTTCTGATTAATAAAATAATACTTGCTTATTGTAAAAATTTGAATATCGTTAAAATGTATATTATAAGAAGTATATGTGTTATCTCCTAGAGATACTTAAGGTACTAACAGTATATTATATTCTTCCAGAAATAAGATTATGCCTGTTTTTATGCAACGATAAATCGCAGTCATCTTTCCATGTCAGTACCTAAAGACCTGTCTCATTCTTTTAAATGGTTACATAAAATTAAGTTATACAGATGTAGAGAATTGCTTACTGCCTCTCAGTACTTGAGTTGTGTGGTTATTATCTGAAAAGGCCGCTTGTGCTGTCTCTGCTACTTTGCATCTCTATTTGGATTCTAACTGGACTTTAAATATCTAAAGCTTGAGCTCTTGATGGTACAGCCCCTAAAGTACAAGACAAACAAATGAAAACAGTTGCTCCTACAATTTTTCCTGTTTCAAAAAATGGCAGTTCCGATCTCTGAAAATGGCAACTACTTAAGCTAAACCTTGGATTTATCCTTGATTCTCTTTCTCTCACACACCACTTCTCATTTATTAACAAATTCCTACCGCTCCCATTGCCCCTATTCTGATCCAAGCATCCATCGCGACTGAATTATTGCAGTAGCCAAAGTCTTCCCACCTCTGCCCCTGCTTCCTTGTAGTCTATTATTAATACAGTACTGAATGTGATCCATTTAAAATATACATTAAGTCTTATTATTCTAGTGCTCAAAACCTTCCGACAGCTTCTAAACCCAGTCCAAATACAAACTAAAGCTCCTACCCTTGTCCAGCCATGCTGGCCTTACTGCTCTTCTTCACGCATACTGGCACATGCCTTAAGACCTTCTCACTTCCCTTGCTTTTGCCAAGGATGTCTTCCCCCGATACCTGCAATAGGAGGTTCCCTAAATTTCTTTAAGCCTTTATTCAAAAGCCATCTTCTCAGAGAGGGTTTCCCAAATCTTTCTAGTTAAAATTTTGACCACCCTTTCCAACATTTTACTTCCGCCCCCTTCCCTACCATATTCTTCCTCTTTAGCAGTTATTATTTAACATACTATATATTTTACTTTTTGACTTGTTCATTGTCTATCTCCTGACTATAATGTAATAAGCTCCATGAGGGTAGGGAATTTTGTCTGTTTTGTTGCCCAGGCTCAGAACAGGCCTTGTTTATGATAGGTATTCAATAAATATTTGTCAAATGGATGAATGAAATTGGCAAGTGTGGGATATAAATATGGGTCTTGCGAAGAAAAAGCGAAGAAAGAAAATATAGAAACAACATATGGAGAAAAAGAAAAGTGTAGGGGCCTGTTTGGGGCCTTGAGAGGTTAACTAATCCATTTTCCTCAAATAAGGAAAGTATGCACCTGAGAAGATAACTCCTCTTACCCAAATTTGATGTCTAATTGGTGGATAGGGCATAAAAGGACACTCAGATTTCTCAACTCTCAGCCCAGAGCTTAACCTGGCAACCAATACTCTTTAATTTTTATTTCCTTTCAACTTCTTCAGGCACCTGAAACATACTTGAAAAGATAGTCTAGAATAAGGGACAAGTGGTGCCTTGTTCCCAAGAAGGGCAGAAATGCAAGAGATTCCTGGTAGCGGATTGTATGTGTCACTTCTAGGTAGGAGTAACTAAGAGCAGATGTGAGCTCTCTGGCTCCTGTCATTTCACCTTGGAAAGTATGTGTTTTGTTGACGAATCTCCATTAACATGGGTCCCTGGAGCTAGCTGATCACACCCCAGACCACCAGCCTTCAGTGGGCAAAATTTGTGTTAGTTTTTCTCTCTAGTAAAACAGTTTATCCTAATATACAACCTTGCAGGAAGAATGCTCTCTAATTCTCCTCCCCTATATCCATTGATGCAGATTTCAGATTGAGATAAAATGTACAGATCTCAGTTTGAGTAGATGTTTCTATCTACTTTAAAGCCTTTCGCTCATCAACTTTCATTCCAAGCATAAGGTTTCTCCTTTTTGTTATGCTGTTTGAACTTTATTTAAAACTTGTTAGGTAGTGTCTGTATCATGAAAGTCAAAAGTCATCTGGATTAATAGAATGGGGTGTTCTTCCTTGGCCTGGATAAGCACATTTGACTTAGGTGTACTATATATTCAGAGCATCAATATTTTATCCTTCAGTATCAGTTTCATTTACTTTATTCCTAAGATATAGTATATGCAACTCTGTAGGCATGAAAGCATATTTGATTCTTATGAGAAGTTAAAAAATAATTTAGGCAATTTACCTGCAAACATATTTTATAAACATAGTTGAAGATAGGAGAGTATTGCTTCTGAGGTCTATGTATCACTGATACCTCACTTCACCACCACCATTTATTTTTCCAAGTATTTTCATACCTATTTTATTACCATCACTGTGAAAATCACTGATGTTACATGCCCCATACTAAAACACTGATGATAGATAAGCCTAATTTTCGGTACAGAGATTAAATAACTGTTCTTTATTAACCAACCAATAAATGGTAGAACTAGGATGCAAAACCAGGTCTCCCTGACTCCAAGTCAAGCTGTTAACCATAATAAGTACTTTAAGAATTGCTTTACTGCATATTTCTGGGAGCACATTGCAGAGCTACATATTCCAGAATTTTTTCCAGGATTTCTGTGCGTTTCAAATTGGAAGTTGTCAGGGTTTTGTTTGTATTGTTTGGTTTTTTGCTTGTTTGTTATTAATGAAGCTGTGAGTTTGTGCACTTCAGATGGTATATGGAAGAGTTATACTATTTTACTTAGCCAGAATTCCGTACTTGTCAACTATGCCTCACAGTAAGATTGAGTATTTTATTAAGACTAGAGAAGTTACCTTTCTCTTTTGAATTTTTGTATTGTAGTCATTGTTTATATTTCATTTTGAAAGTGCCATTTTTTGCAAGTACCATAATATTGAGGCATACATATCTCAGTAAGAATGCAATTTTTTTCTGATAAACGATGCATGTTGCCAGAAAAGGCAAAGAAGTTTAGACTACATTTGAACAGCTTCTTCTTCATAGCTGTGGTATTGGCATTTACCCAAGGGTTTCTGAGGAACTATGAAATTGTATGTCTTTGAACCTTAGCCAGTAATCTTAGTGGAACCAAATCATGCAGAAATTTTTAAAGCTAATTTAAATCTCAAATTGTACATTTTAAATTGTTTTTATTGATAATAAATATATTTTATTTCTTATTAGTCTTGAAAACTTGGGTTATAATATCAGTAGAATAAATGTTTTACAAAAATTTACCACTGAGAATGCTATTAATATGACCCTTGTAAACTAGCACAATTAGATTTCAAAGTAAGCATTTAAGAAGTAACAGCGATTAATGACAATCATTGAAACAATTTTGAATTCCATCACTTTAACTCAGGAGGGTAAATTTAATATGATAATCCATCTAGTTGAACTGTATCAGCTTAGCAGGAATGTATGTAAATATGTGACCCTTCCCTAGCTTCTAAGAGGATGCTGTGCTGATGGATTTATCTGTTCCATTAAAGAACTTTGGGGAACTTTGGAATTTCAGCAATTGTTCCCTTGGAGGTTGAAAACGGAGTTTGATCTCATACTGGGACCATTCTGGTCTGCATATTTCCATAATTTGCCTTTGCTTCTAATATGACAGCAAGACACAAATAACAGTTTCTAATAATATTAGATGGAGTTGTGGAGGACAGCATTTTAATGTAGTAAAAGACCTCCCCGTGGGGTTGTTATTGCTACCCTAGAACAGCAGTTACACAGTTGCAAGTGTAGTCTCTTAATTGATTCGTTTAATTAGCAAGAGCTGAAGCTTGGGCCATATCTTGTCATCTGTTATCACAGGACCCCAAATTTGCATCATTCGTATTTATAGATATGTATATAAACATTCTAAGAAATTTCTATTTCTTCTGAAAATTCAGTTATAGATATTGAGTTTTAATACGCTCCTGTTTGAAATCTAAATAATTGGAAAATGAGAAAGAACTAAATTTATTATTGCTGTTTTTATCAGTACTCTTTTGAGAAGTAAATGATATGCATTTGGTTCTATATTGCCTTTAAAAAAAATAAGCTTCTGGAGAATTTATTCAGTCTTCTATACCCTATCCTTCTACTTATATATGTCTGACTCAAATTAATCTCTTGGGATTCCTTATCTGTAACCTCTGTTGCCTTTTTTCCTTTTCCACCTCATCCCTTTTCTGTATTTAGTGGTGCTTCAGAAATGACATGATGTCTTATTAGAATTTCCGACACACTAGTTTATGTTACTTTCTACCTGTTTCAGCCTACCTTTGCAGCTACCCTAAGTCCTGCTAATTTAGGCTTTCCACTTGCATTTACCCCTTGCCTGGTCTAAATCGCCCTTGAAACTTGCCCACCTAGCCCAAGCTGCACTGCTTCAAGTTTCCTTGGGTGGGGAAGAGAGAGGGGCTGCAAAGTATCTGGAATAGAAACCAGAACCACTGGACTTCACAAGCCATATACATAGGGCTCCAACCCGGCTTGGATTAAGTTCTCCTTATTCCTGACACTTTTTCCATCTAGCAATAGAAAGCCGGTAGTGGCACAGGTTAGACATTTTGTGGAAGATTGTTGAAGTCAGTCTGTTGTTTACATACGTTTTACAATGCTAAGAAAAAATATGTATCTATATAGAATGCTGCCTGCATTTTTCCCCAAATATGCAAAATTTCAGCCAAAATATAGGTAAAATAAGATTTTATGAAATGCCCTGCAAATATAATCTTAATCTAGAGCATTGTTTTTATGGTTACCTATTGTCTGTGTACCAAATAACCAACCTAAGAATGAACTTTTGGAATCAGCCAAATATTGTTTCTAGTCTTTGAAATTGGCATGTTCTAGTAATATGAAAGCACAATTAGTAATACTCCTTTGTGTGATCCTTTCTGAATAAAAATGTACTGTAATCCCACTTAAAATAAGGTATTGACTGCCTGCTGTGCTATACGTTAGGAAGTGTTCTAGGTGAATAAGACATGGGCTCTGCCCTTATGTAGCGTGCTCAAAGTTGGTTAAAACAGGTTCATTCCATCAGTATATGGTATATGCAGAGATGAGTTAGGCATAGGCTGATGTGGTAACAGGGAAACTGTTGATCTGTCAGTTTTACTTTTTTTTTCTTTATGGATACAAAAACTACTTGTATCAGTAGACGAAGTAAAAACTACAACATAGCTCTCTGGTTTAGAATCTGCATTTTTACATCTTATTAGATGTCACATTAAAAAAAAATTTAAACAGAAAACCTAGCATTTAATGGTAGTCTTAGAGTCAGTCAGTCATCATACACTGGTTGATGTCTAGTGTATGACAGACATTGAGGTCAGTTCTGGCAAGTCAAAAGCAAACGACATCTCTGCCATCAGCGAGCCAAAGATATGGAAATGAAAACAACCAGTTTCAATATATTGTGAAAGAATGATGATAGAGGTAAGTACGAAGTAGAAGTATTCTATGGTTGGAAAAAGGAAATGGGAGTAATCCTGGAAAATTCCTCAGTGTATATATATATAATTGACTTATATATATATATATATATATATATATAGCTCATGCTAAGACTTTAGGATGAATAGAAGTTGCAAGTAAAAGAAAGGCATTTCAGATAGAGGGGAATGGCATCTTCAAAGGCCCTGGACAGCATGTTCAGAAATCCACATTCCTTGTTTGTGATTAAATATTCAACATCAGACTTAGCATGAACATTTCAGATTGTCTTAAATCTACCATCTTCTGTGAGGGAAATGTTTTTGGCTCCTTATTTATATGATTAAAAATTAATCTACATCTTAAATTGATTGTAAATGCATAACTCTGATTATACCAAGAGCCTTTGATTGTACACTTTGGATGGATTGTATGATTATGAATAAAGCTGTTAAAAATTAATCTACATGGCTGAGAGATTCCAAATAGAGTTGAGGTCATCCTGGAGGTTACTCTTACACATTAAGTAGATTTCACCTTGTTGTTCAAGATGTAGTGGAGAGGCTGGAGGGAACTGCCTGAAAATGTAGAGCTGTGTTCCAGTAGCCATGTTTCTTGATGATGATTGAACAATGATACAGCTTTCACAATGAGACTCTGTGAATGTGAAAACCTTATGTCTGATGCTCCTTTTAGCTACCGTATCAACAGAAGAGTGGAACATATGGAATAAAAATAAATAATAGGGGGAACAAATGTTAAAATAAATTTAGTTTGAAATGCTAGTGGTAAATGAAAGTGAGGGGTAAGGGGTATGGTATGTATGACTTTTTTTTCTCTATTATCATTTTATTTCTTTTTCTGTTGTCTTTTTATTTCTTTTTCTAAATCGATGCAAATGTTCTAAGAAATGATGAATATGCACTTATGTGATATTAAGAATTACTGATTATATATGTAGAATGGAATGATATCTTGTTGTCTTGTTTGTTAATTTTTTTTAATTAATAAAAAATAATTAATCTACATTTAATGAACCCTTCCTGGTATTACCAGCAGATAGAAGACTGTACCAGGCAGGACCCACCTGGCAATTTCAGTCAAATTCTGGCACTCAAATGAATCAGATAAGGTTTTAGAAAGCTTATACTTATAGAAAGTATATACTTTCTATATATACTTATATATGTATGTATTTACTTATATATGTATGTATTTTAATTCAACAGAAAGCTAATTTATCACTTAACCCACATGATAATTTGGTTATATGCTGGCCACTCAGTATTTCCAATTTTTCTATAAAAAACTGATCCACAGTAGATTTGGTAATTGACTTATTCTGACCTAAATTTGTCATGGGATGCTGATTTAAGGTTTTGCTCAGGTCTGTTTATATCACAGGGTGTAACAAAATCTATTTTAGAATTGAAAGTATCATCTCCTCCAGAGATGGCAAATACTTGGCACACATGCACTAGTTCCCAGGCTGTGACTATAGCAGACATTGCTAATCAGTTGTGACAAACTTTTCCAATGAGCCTGGTCTCCCTTGGGATCTTTTCTAACGTACCTCTGGGCAGCCACTTGTTCAGAAGTAACACATGAGATAAAAACCTATTTAACAACTGTAACCCATACCAGACTTTGAAATCTGTTGTATAACTGCTTGTTGGGATGTACTTGGAAATTTATTACTTTTTTGTATATATGTTATTTTTCAAAATAAGAAAGTTAAAAACACACAAAAAAATTAATCTACAAAAACACTCTCAGAATCTGAACCATCAGTCCACTTGTATGTTTTTGTATGTGTGCATATATAGGCATAATTAATTTCCATAGACACATGAATGCTATTTCCACAGGCCACAACCAGTGTTAAATAATAAATAGAAGACAGACCATTAGGTTTGGCATTGTTGTGTTTCCTTACAAATTAGTCTCACTTTACTCATTTTCTTTTTTGATCTTTCCTTCATTTTCTTCTGATCCCAATAAGTATTTTTAATGTTTTAAGCAATATTTTTTTTATCCTTTTCTTATTAGAAGGGAAGTGATTTTTTTTCCCGATTTACTTTTGGGATTTGGCTCTTTGTTCCCTTTCTTTGTGCTGCTGTTTCTGTTACATGGGGGCTTATGGCTTGATAGATCTTTTATTTTTGTGTGTGTGCTTTAAAATTGCACTGTATCTTTTCAATTACTAAAACCTGTGAATTACTAAGAATATCTTTGAAGGGCACTTCTAATGTATTGGTAGTGTATATTTTGCCATGAATTTTATTGTTTAAGTTGACTTTTTCAGGTTATTTTATCTGTTGTGAAACAAAGTTCATTATTTGATCACATTATAGTCACCATGTATTATTTCTGTTTTTATTAATGGCTATAAGAGAATTTAGGTCTGGGAAAGAATAGGCTTTTTCATAAACAAAGCAGAGGAAGAGAATAAAATAAATGAAAGCACAGAGGCATGAGTATGTCCTATAGATACTTAAGGAAGAGCAGATTGGCTAGTGACCATGGCAGATAAGGTGACAAAAGTCTAATAGGGGAGGTAAAACTAGAATGGTAGGGACTAGATGATGCAGGATCTTCAAGTCACGCTGAGGAGATTGGACTTTATTCTCTAGGCGTTTGGAAAAAAATAAAGAATTTGGAGTGTATTGAAAGATTTTTGAATGTAGAGAGTCAATATCACCCTTGTTAAAGAGAACCTGTGGAAGTAGAGTAATAAAGAAGAAGGCACATTTGAGAGGTATGTTTTGAGGAACCAGTATCTGAATGTATGTGTCAGGCAGAATTAAAGATGACTGAAGTTTCTAGCTGGAGTAACATGCAATTAACTGAGGTAGAAAAACAGGAAGAAGAGAAGAATATACCAAGAAAAAGGTGGAGTAGATAATGAGTTGGATTTTGACTATTGTAAGTTTGAAATTCCAGTGAGAACTATGAGGTAAAAGAAATTTCTAGCGTGAAGATGAGGAAAAGAAGTCTCCATGTGACTTGGGAGATTTGACAACGTTTAGGGGGATATCTGAAGCTCTGTATGGTTGAGATGCCCTGTGGGGCAATGAGGAAGAAGCTAGAACCAAGAATGGAACCCTGAGAAATACTCAAATCTAAAGAGGAAACTTCTGTCTCTCTAAGTAGTCATTTTAATAGTATGACGTTATCGATTGTCTAAATAATTTATATTATATGTGGATATTGGAAACCAAATTAGTATAATCTCAGTTTTGATTTCGGAGTATCCAAGGATGTCACTAATTATATCAAAGTATTTCAAAATTCTGCGGCCATCTGCCAAAGATTCTCAAATCAAAATTAGTTTTAATGAGTAACTTAATGCCTTACATTTGTATGGTGCTCTGTGGTGTTAAAACACTTATACATTTATTATCTTATTTAACTCCATTCCATTTCTAACATGAATAAATCGTATATCATCTTTGAGTTTTAAAAATTAGACATACAAATTCTTTGGAATGTTGTCAATTTAAAATATTTAGAATGACCAAAATACAAGTTTACAGGAAAGTTCCATAAACCACTATCAAGGTATTAGTGAGTATTGGTTTGGGTGGGGATAAGGAGAGGAATACTAAATAAAGCTTGGCCACTTCCTGAGTTTGAATCTCAGATTTGTCACTCACTAGTTTTGTGAACTTGAACATGTTAGTTAACCTCTCTGGTCCTCAATTTTCCCAGCAGCAAGATAGACATTGAGTACCACTGGCCTATATAAAACAGTTGGGATTTTAGAGTTTTCTTTCTCATTTTCACTAATAAAATTAATTCTCTCTGGCAGATGTGATACAATGTAGCCTAAAGCTGACATCATGATCTACTCGAATGCCTTGTAAAAAAAAAAAAAAAGAAAATAACAACTTTACCTGGTCCATTGTTTGATTTGCTTTAGGAACATATTTAAATATTGACTGGAAGTGGTCGTTTTTTCTTAATCTTCCTCACATTGCTATTTTAAGTTCATAAACTGGATCTCCCTTAGCCATCCATAACATTTATAACAAATGCTAGTTTGTGTAACTGCATTTTGTTTACTTAGACCCATTTTGAATAGATATACTATTATTATTTACCAGAGATGCTTACATATTGATTAAGCAGTGCTAGGACAGGTAAACAACATCTCAGAAGCTGCTGCTCTTCATCTGGTTCTTGATTTTGTTAGTCTCGTATATCAAACTAAGCATATTACATGCATTACCTCACAATCACATATTCAAAAAAGTACTTCTCTATTTTTTTACATTTCATATTTAATCACATAGTTATTTAATATTTTGTGCCACTTTTCCCCTTGTGTGTGAGCAATGTATAGCAGGATGCCTGGTAAGGCATGCAAGAAGTCAGATAGTAGTCAGTAGCTCAGGTATATATTTCAAGAGGGAGCTTTCCTAAGCCAGCCAGCATATGTATTGTATGATGTCAATTCCCAAGATTGTGGGGGAAAAAACTTAGATAATTGTTAAGGTATCAGTGTTAATTATCTAGGGTAATTCCAAGCATCTGAGGGCATGGTGAAACTGATATGTCCCTTTATCAACATAGAATCCATGCCTATTTTAAGGGTTAGGTAAATAATTAGTATATAACAATTAATCCTTACATTCATCAGAACTTATACCTCCCCATGTCTCAGCTGCTCATTAAACCAGCCTTTGAAATGTGTGGACAAGGAGTCTGATGCTTAGTACTCATTATCATTTAGTTCTTGAAACAACTGTTAGAAGTCCCATTTTACAGATGAGGTAATAACTTTGTTGCATTATTATGTATGTCTTCATTTGCAGAAATTAAACTATTTGCTTGGAGTAGTAAATACAGGAAGGGCAGCATGGAATTCAAGCCCACATATATAACCACAAACTTTAGCTTCTTCACGCTAGCATCTGAGAGCTTGACATTTCGGTTTTTCAGTGGCCCTTTTCACTTTCTTATTCCTGACTGCCTGGTAGAAAGCAGTTTGAGAAGGATTGAACTTAAACCATCTCTTCCGTGTTTGAATTTAAGAGACCAGCCTCTTAATGAAGTACAGTGCTAAAGATCCAGGTTTCCAGATTCACCACATATGGCTCTGTGATCTCACATTTCCTTTGCTTCTATGTATGAATTACTTTTGTATTCGGGGGAGATCTGTTTTTGCAAAAGGTAATAATATTTATCTATATAATTTTTCTAGGTATTAAAAATGGATTAAAATTACAATTTGATAAATTTATTTGATTTAAAGCTTTTTCTGGCTGTTAGAATAAAAGAAAACTTTAAATAAGGTGATTAGGCTATAGAATACATGTCAGTATGTACTGGGAACAATAAATTGCTCTTATTTAAGTATTTCACCCTTCTCTAGTCTGACCTCCCCTACTTTATTCAACCAAAGATTGAACAGCCCTTACCCCCATAGCCCTCAGAAGAATTTTTTAATAACAGTGGGTTAATTTTTGAAAGTATAGGTACCTGGCAGTATTTCGCAGTATTTTGAGTCTAGGCTAGTGGTCCTCAACTGGGGCAGTTTTGTCCCCCAGGGAACATTAATTCAGCGATGTCAGTAGACAATTATGGTTGTTAAAAGTGGTAGGCTGCTACTACATCTACTGAGTGGAGGCCAGGGATGCTGCCAAACATCCTACTATGCACAGGAAAGCCCCCATAATAAAGAATTATCCATCTAAATTGTCAGTAGTACCGTGGTTGAGAGTCCCTGGTTTAGTCGTTAATTGTAGAAGAAGGCCATATGAATCTCTATGACTTTATCACCAACCTTTCATAAAAGCTATCTAGAATTCTGAAAACTTACTCTTAATTAATTAATTGTCCCCAGGACAAACGATCAATAACTATTCCAGCCTTGTCTACACTAGCTTGTCTCACTCTACCTTTACTTTGTAAATTGAAAGAATCACAGGTATCTTGAGCATATTACAGAGAGAAGTGGACTCTGTGTACCTTTATATGTGCCATATATGTTGTTTTCCTATTTTGTACTAATATTAATGACTGTATATGTATTTGTATTTTTTAAAAATTATGACTAACATTCCTTTAAATCAAGTCTGTCCCTTAATATCTAGTTATAATCCCAAGGAATTTGTTTTTCATATTCTTGATTATTAATAAGTTTTTGTTCAGAAAGAACAAAATTTTTGTTCAGAAAGAAGTCTTTGCCCATCAGTAGATTTTTTTTGTTGCCGCATCCCTGTTACACACAGCTATTTAGAGTAAAAGACAGATTAGATGTTGTTGTATCAATTTATCAATTTGTTGAAAATAAACCTAGATAAATACATGCTGTGTGCTCCATGTGTGCACACAGCATGTGTGAGCTTTAAATGAAGCCTGTATCTTCCAAATGGCAGCTCTTAATGTTTGAAGATGGAGTTGTGAGGAGGCATGAGTGGTGCCCAGGCAAGAGCTTCGGAGGTCTGTTCACCTGTGTGACTCGCACATCCAGTCTCCCATCTGTCCTCAGCAGTTGTGCAGATCAGATCTTGACTTTGCAGAGAACCTGGATATAAACCCACAGTAACTAAACTCACAAAGAAGTGGTTGTTTATACCAGAATGTGCATTTGTTAATTTGAGGTGAGGAATATTTCTTCCAGTAACTAAGACCTTCAAGACTGTTTTCCAAAACATCGATTGAATGGTGATATCAGAATGATTAGGAAGCTAAGCTAGTTTTAGAACTAATCTGGTTTACATGGTAATCTGAGCAAAGGGAGTAAATGGACCTGTGTCATGCCGAAACCTGGTGGATTACCTCTGATCTTCCATAACTCCTCTATGTCCACCTACTTGTCTCCCTTTCATATGCCTCAATGCTACTACCATTCGTCATCTTTCTGCTTAACTGTAGTGATGTTCCAGTTTGGCTTCCCTCAGCAGCTTCCCTCAGCTTACTTCATTTGGAACTTTGAATGTCCTCATACTCTTTGGCCATGCATTTAGAGATATAGTCTTTTGCATTATTTTCACAGATGATTAATTATAGCACTTGTGTGTGGATTTTTACAAGTTTAGCTATCAGAAGTGCCTAAGAATTTTTCCATTTCTTAGGTAATACCTTTTATAGATCATATACTTAGAAAAAAAATTTTGCTGAGAAGAGCCCTGAAAATCAGAATATCTTATGTCTAGTCCTAGTTATGCTTTAAACTCTCTGTGTGACCTCTTTATACCTGTTTTCTTGTTGTAAAATGAATGGTTGCTTTCGCTGACCTCTAAGGTCTCTCCCAACACCATCTCTCTCCAAGAATGATTACGTTTCTCACAATATGCAATTTTCATCACAAGAATAGCAAAGTATCACATATACAACCTTAACATCATTGTTATCTTTTGGTTTCCTTGGATTTTGTTCTTGCTTGGGAAGATACAATTGATACTATTCCTGTAACTTAATTTCTGAGGACAACGCATTGTGCTGCTTCAGGCTCAGTGCTAATAATCAATGTTCTGCTTACTGTGACTTTCTTGTGGTTTCTGGTGGAAAAGAAGCAGAGGTTTTTCAATTATTCTAAGGGAATTTTGATTAACCTCCTGGGTAGAATTCTCTGTACCACCTGCCATGGAGAAGAGAGTTTTATTGAACAGAAGGTATGGAATTGAATTGCTCCTATTTGTTTTATTCCTGGTGCCTATGGTATTATTTTAAGCTAAAGCATTTTAATAAATATGTGTATGTAAAGTGGGTCAAAGTTATTACAAACTGACCCTCTTTTGTTCTTTAATTTCAAGAGCAAATAAGTTAATTTGACTTATTATGTGACATTTCTAAGTTAAACACTCACATTTTTCTTTCATGTATTTAAAAAAGTAGTTATTTTTTACTGGTACACTCAACATCCTCCTTCCTACATAATTCTAAGTATTAGCCCTTGGAAGCAATTCCCTTGAATTTATAGCATCACTGCTCTGTTTTTGTCATTGTGGTAGTTATTTTGCATGTTTACTGCTTTCCTCTCTTTATGGCCTTTTTTACCTTTGGCCAGAATACTTTAAATATTTGATTTACAGAGAACTTTTGAATAGCTGCTTTTAAGGACCCTTTTTTTTTAAAGTAGCTTTACTGAAATATATTTTACATCTCAAAAAATTCACTTATTTAAATTGTCTAATTCAATTGTTTTTAATATCTTCATGGAGTTGTGTAATTTTAGACAATTTAGAACAATTTAAGACAATTTTAGAACATTTTCATCACCCCTAAAAGAATCCTACACCTATTAGCAGTCTGTCTTCACTTCCCCTCAGCCCCTCTAGCCCCTGGCAACCATTAGTCTATTTTCTGTCTGTATATATTTGCCTAATGTAGACTTTTTTATTTTTTTGCAATATAGTTATACAATCATTATCAAAGATCAAGCGTGCTGGATTAATTTCAACAACTTCAGTTATTTCCTTCTGGCTATTCTAAAACAGTAGACATTAAAAAAGAAAAAGAACTATCCATATGAATCCATTGTCATCTGTTAAATCCTAATTTCTTGGTTATTCCTCCTCCCTCTCATTTGGTCTTGCCCTCAGTTTTCAGGCATATCAGGCAATGACCATTTTAGCTTCTTCATTCTGGAAAGTGGTATTGATTTATGGAGTAGAAGAATGAAGCTGGTTGATGTTCTTGGCAAGACTGGTACCTCTAGGTTTCAGGTCTTATCTGGCATAGGATTGATCTGGAGGCCTTAAGTTTCTGGAAAAATTAACTTATAAGAAAATCCTTTATAGAGACTTAGGTATAGCCCAGGGCACTCCCTAGAATTTTCAGGAATACTGGTGGTTGGGGCTTGGCATGCTATGGTAGTCTGCCACATCTGGCTAAAGCTTGCATAAGAGTAATTTCCAGAATGACTTCTCATCTCTATTTGAAATCTCTTTGTCACTAAAACTTTACTCTTTTCTCCCCCTTTTGCTCAAGAAGGTTTTTCAGTCCCATAATGCCAGTGTCAGGCTCATCCCTGGGAGTTATGTTCCACATTGCCAGGGAAACTTATACCCCTGGGTGTCATGTTCCACATAGGGAGGAGGGTAGTGAATTTATTTGCAGAGTTGGCTTAAAGAGAGAAGCCACATCTGAGTAAGAAAATAGGCATAATTACATGCAGGCCTAGCTTTTCCATTGCAGAAATAAATTTCATAAGTGCAGCCTCAAGATCAAGGGGGTTGGCTTACTAAATTGAGAGTCCCTAATTCCTGAGGGAATATCAAGAATTCCTCAGGTGGGGAAATTTAATAGTTCCACATTTTCCCCCAGTCCTTCAAGGGAACTTTGCAAATACTTTTTTATTTTCTGCCCAAAGTACTCTGAAATATATCCAGATATTACATTAATCTATATAGAATAATAAGATCTCATTCCCTATTCTAGGGTCAGTGTATTTTGGTTGTTTAAGTAAACTGACCAGACAGGTTCAATTAGATCATTTACAGAAAATTTAAATTTTGGACTAAAGAAATGTCTCTTCCTTTGATCTCACACAGAAGTTAACATTTTGAAATAAAGACAATAATATCCTTTACCCTATGTTATGATTCATTTTAATCTTAACCAGGTCCATTTCATTCATATCTTTAATTGTGGTCTGATCTTTTTTTCAACTTCTTTAACAGTAGCTGTATGGAGTATTGCTGACTTTCAGAGCTGCAGAACTCTAACTCTGAGTCTCAGGTGTCACACGTGTTTCAGGGAACCTATGGGGTTATACACAAAGAGAACAGCATTTCAGAATTTAGAAATAGCAGTTAAAACTCAGGAATAGATGTGATGTAAGAGCTTACACTCTAGGACCTTTACAAATTAGCCTTATTTGAACATTCAGCACCTCTTAATCAATTGTGAAATCTCTGCCCACTTTCTATCCCCTGATAACGTATGCACTCGATTTCAATTCTGAGTTTGCTCATTATAGTTAGCTTATATTATGAGATCATCCATTATTTGTCCTTTTATTTCTGGCTTATTTCACTCAACATGTTCTCAAGGTTCATCCATCTAGATGCATGCTACAACTTCCTTCCTGCAGTCACTCAGTATTCTGTTGTATGTATATACCACTGTTCACCCATCCGTTGCAAATCTTGAATAATACCACTATCAACAACAGTATGCAAATGCCTCTTCGTTGCCTTGCTTTTAATTCTTCCTGATCTTTGTCTAATAATGGGGTTGCAAGATCATGTGGCAACAGCTATACTTAGACTCTTGTGGAACCACCACACTGCCCTCCACAGAGAGCTCTCCACTTCCGTACCAACAATGAATAGGTATATCTGTCTTTCTGTCCACATCTTCTCCAGCACTTGTATCTTTCTCTTTATTTTTCAGACAGTTTTATTCACACACCATGCACTTCATCCAAAGTGTGTAATCAGCGGTTTCCAGTATAATCATAATTATGCATTCACTGCCACGAGCTATATTAGAACATTTCCATTTCTTCCACAAAGAAAGAAAAGAAAAAGAGAGACAATAATAACAAGATCCATTAGCTCTCCCTCTTATTGACATTTAGCTTTGGTATATTGCCTTTGTTACAATTAATGAAAGATCACTACAATGTTACTGTTAACCATAGACCCTAGTTTGCATTAATTGTATTTTTTCCATATACCATCCCATTTTTAACACCCTGCAATGGTGACATTCAGTTGTGAAAACTTTCTTGTATTTGTACATTTAATCACCAGCACTGTCCACTCTGAGTTTCACTATGTTATACAGTCCCGGTTTTTACTTCTGATGTCATACATGCCCCTAACCTTCCTCTGTCAACAATACTCATATTCAGCTTTGCTCATTATTCTTACAATATTGTGCAACCCTCACACAGTATTGTGCTATATCTATTTCTGCATATTTACAGTCAATCCTTTTGAATAGTCTGTAATCGTTAAGTATCAAGCACCCACTCTATACTCTGTGTCCTGATACCTGTGTTCTCAACTTAAACTGTCAGTTTGCTCCTTACAGTTAGTTTGTATTAGTGAGACCATACAGTACTTAATCTTTTGTTTCTTGCTCATTTCACTCAACTTAATGTCTTCAAGGTTCATACACATTGTTACACGCCTCATGACTTTACTCTGTCTTATAGTTCTGTAATATTTCATCATATATATGCACACCCACACACACCACAGTTTATCCACTTGTCCATTGATGGACATTTGAGCTGTTTCTATCTCGTGGCATTCATGAATTATGCTACTATAAACACCAGTGTGCAAATGTCCATTTCTGTCCCTGCTGTTAGTTCCTTCAAGTGTATAACTAGTAATAGGATTGCTGACTCATAGTAAGTATAGAATAGTATAGAATAGATTCCTGAGGAACTGCCAAATTACCTTCCAGAGTAGGTGCACCATTCTGCATCCCTGTTAACAGTGAATGAGTGTACCTATTTCTCTACATCCTTTCCATCCCTTGTAGTTTACTCTTTGTTTAAAATAAGGGCTATTCTTGTAGGTATGAAATGACGTCTCGTGGTTTGGATTTACATTTTCTTAATGTGAAGCTGAGCATCTTTTCATATGCTTTTGAGCCATTTGTATTTCCTCTTTAGAAAAGTGTCTATCCATGTCTTTTGACCATTTTTAATTGTCTTTTTGTTGTTGAGTTGTAATATCTTCTTATATATTCTAGATATTAAACCTCTGATCTGATCTGTGGTTTCCAAATATTGTCTGCCATTGTGTAAGCTGCCTTTTTATTTTCCTAACAGTCTTTTGATATAGAAAAATATTCACTTTTGAGGAGATCTCAAATAGATTTATCTATTTCTTCTTTCCTTGCTTGCGCTGGGTATAAGGTCTAGGAAACCTCCTCCTATCACAAGGTCTTTAAGACATTTCCCTATATTTTCTTCTGAAAGTTTTATGGTCTTAATAACTGTAAACTTGCAATTTTATAAATTTCCTTTTGTAAAAGCCATTCCATTTTTGTTAGATTACATTCCAGCAGCTTTAGCAAACCAAAACACAGCCTTAAAGTCATGTAGTGTGAGACCTCCTACTTCATTTTGTCTTTCTCCAGGTATTTTTAGCTATTCAGAGCACCCTTCCCTTCTAAATAAATTTGGTTAAGGGTTTTTCTGTTTCTGCAAAGTAAGTTATTGCAATTTTAGTTTAGTATTGCATTGAATCTATAAATCAAGTTGGGTAAATTGACATCTTAACTATATTTAGTCTTTCAGTCAATGAATACAGTATGTCCTTCCATTTATTTAGGTCTTCCTTGATTTCTTTTAGCGATCTCTTGTAGTTTTCTGTGTGTAGGTCTTTTGTGGTCTTGATTAAATTTATTCGTAAATTGTTTATTCTTTTGGTTGCTATTGTAAATGGAATTTATTTCTTTATTTCCTCCTGAGATTGCTCATTGTTTGTGTATTGAAACACTACTGATTTTTGTGTGTTGATCTTGTACAGCCACTTTGCTGTTTTTATTAGCTCTAATAGATTTTTCGGGATTTTCTGCATATAGTCATGTAGTCTGCAAACAGTGAAAGTTTTACTTCTTCCTTTTCAATTTGGATGCCTTTTATTTCTTTTTCTTGCCTAATTTCTCTTGCTAGAACTTCAACACAATGTTGAATAACAGTGGTGACAGTAGGCATCATTGTCTTGTTCCTGATCTTAGAAGGAGAGCATTCAGTCTTTCCCCATTGAGTATATGTTATCTGTGGGTTTTTCATGTATTCCTTTTATCATGTTGAGTAAGTTTTCTTTAATTCCTACTTTTTGAAATGTTTCATCAAGAAAGGATGTTGAATTTTTCAACATAAATCAGAATGGTCATCTGGTTTTTCCTCTTTAATTCATTGATGGTGGTGTATTACATTAGTTGATTTTCATTTGTTCAACCACCCTTGCATATGTGGAATAAAACACACTTCATCGTGGTTTATAATTCTTTTAAAGAGATTGGTCTGTAATTTTCTTTTCTTATAGTATCTTTGCCTGGCTTTTGTATTATAGTGATGTTGGCTTCATAAAATGTCAAGTTTTAGCTTTCCTTTTATTCGGTCTTTTTAATGATCATGTTAAAGAAGTTTCCTTCTATTCCTGTCCTAGTAAGTGTTTTCTTCAAGAAGGTATGTTGATTATGCTGAGTGAAATTGGCCAGAAACAAAAGGACAAATACTGTGTGGTTTCACTAATATGAACTAACATTAATGAGTGAACTTGGAGAGTTAAAATTAAGAACACAGGTTATCAGGAGATAGAAAGAGGGAAGACACCAGGCATTTGGTGCTGACAGAGTACAGAATGTGCAGCAGGACTGATTGTAAAGATTCACAAGTGAATAGCGCAATATCATCTGATGATGGTAGCACAATAATATAAGTACGGTAAATGAAGCTGAATGTGAGTATGGTTGAGGGAGAAGGAATAGGGACATGTATGACACCAGATGCAATGAAAGTGGATAAAGACTGAGACAGTATAGCTTAGGAATGTCTAGATTGGACAATGATGGTGATTAAGTGTACAAATATAATAATATTTTTGCATGAGGGAGAACAAAAGAATGTCAGCATTGCAAGGTGTTGAAAATGGGATGGTATACAGGAAAAAATACAATGAAAGATAGCTTCTATAATTAACAGTAACATTTATGTTTCCATTGAATGTGACGAAGTCAGTGTAAAAAAGGCAATATGCCAAAACTAAATGTCAGTAAGTAGGGGGTATGAGGGAGGGGTATGTAATTCTTTGCAGAAGAAAAGGAAATGCTCTCATATAGATTGTAATGGCAAAGGCATGACTATGTGATTATACTGGGAACGATTGATGTTTCACTTACGTTGGATTGTATGATGTATGAATAAAACAGTTTAAAAATGAAAAAAAATGGATGTTCAATTATGTCATATGCCTTTTCTGCATCATGTGGTTTTTTCGCTTTGATATATTGATGTGGTATATTACATTAATTGATTTTCTTGTATTGAACCAGCCTTGCATACCTGGAATAAATCCCTCTTGATTGTGGTGTATAATTCTTTTAATGTGCTTCTGGATTCAATTTGTGAGCATTTTGTTGAGGATTTGTGCATCTATATTTATTAAATACAGTCTTTAATTTTGTCTTCTTGTAGTATCTTTGTCCAATTTTGGTATTAGGGTGATGTTGTCTTTAAAGAGACTGAGTTAGATAGCTTTGCCTCCTCAAACTTTTTAAAGAGTTTGAGCAGGATTGCTAGTAATTCTTTCTTGGATGCTTGGTAGAATGCACATGTGAAGTCATCTGGTCCTGAAATTTTCTTTTTGGGGAGCTTCTGGTTGATTGATTCAATTTCTTTACTTGTGATTGGTTCGTTGAGGTTCTCGGTTTGTCCTCAAGTAGTTAGTTGCTCATGCTTTTCTAGGAAGTTGTCCATTCCATCTGTGTTGTCTACTTTGTTAATGTATAGTTGCTCATAGCATCTTTTCATTAGCGCCTTTATTTCTGTGGAGTCAGTAGTTATGTCCCCTCTCCTATTTCTGATTTTATTTATTTGCATCTTCTATCTCGCTTGCTCGCAACCTTTTTTTTTTTTTTTTTTAGCCTAGCTATGGTTCCATCAATTTTATTGATTTTCTCAAAAAACCCAACTTCTGGTTTGTTGATTTTCTCTGATGTTTCATATTTTCAGTTTCATTTATTTCTGCTCTAATTTTCATTATTTCTTTCCTTCGGTTTGCTTTAAGGTTAGTTTGCTGTTCTTTCTCTAGTTCTTCCAAGTAAACTGTTAATTCCTTGACTTTGGCTTTTTCTTCTTTTTTAATATAGGCATTCAGGGCAATAAATTTCCCTCACAGCACCATTTTTGCTATGTCCCGTAAGTTTTAATATGTTGTGTTTTCATTTTCATTTACTTTGAGATATTTACTGGTTTCTCTTGTAACTTCTTCCTTGACCCACTGGTTGTTTAAGAAGCATGCCCAGAGAACCTCTTATTGCTCAGATGTGGCCTCTCTCTATAACCCAGTTCAGTGGGAGAACTCACTGCCCTCCCCTCTATGTGGGACATGACTCCTGGGGATGTAAATCTCCCTGGTAACATGGGACAGAACTCCTGGGATTCTCTGGGACCCAGCATCATGGGACTGAGAAAGCGTTCTTGACTAAAAGAGGGAAGAGAAAAATGAGACAAAATAAAGTTTCAGTGGTTGAGAGATTTCTAATGCCATGAAAATGTCCAAATTACAGCAAAGCTATGAAAATATCCAAATTAAGGCACCAACAAAGAGGTGCCTTTACCCAAAAAAGGCCAGTGAAGTTCAGGGTTTCTCTCTCAGCTGGAAGGCACATGGTGAAGTCTCTTGCCTTTTTCTCCCAGATTCTTATTTCATGAAGCTCCCTCAGGGGCATTTTCTTTCTTCATCTCCAAAGGTCTCTAGCTACATGGGCTCTAAAGCTTTTGCTGAAATGGTTACCTCTTAGTCGGCTCCAGTAGGCAACCCTACCTTGAATGGATGGAGATACATCTCCATGGAAACCATCTAATCAAAAGTTACCACGCATAATTGGGTGGGTCATATCTCCATGGTTACAAACAAAAGGCTCCCACCCAGCAATACTGAATGAGGATTAAAGAACATGGCTTTTCTGGGGTCTATAATATATTCATACTGGCATGTTCCACCCTTTGGACTCCCAAAAGACAAGTTCCTTCCAATTGCAGATTATATTCATTTTATCACAATATCAGAAAAGCCTTAAACCATTTCAGTAACAATACAAATGCAATACCAAGTCATAGACAGTACAGAATCTCATTGAAGTCAGCAATAGGCATGGTCTGTCTTAAGACAAAAATTCTCCTCTGGCTCTGGACCTGTAAAACTTAGAACAAGTTATTTGCTACCAACATACAAAGGAGGGACAGTCATAGGATATATGTGGCCATTTCTATAGGGAGAAATTGGAAGGAACATAGAGGTCACCAGACCCAAACAGTTTCAAAAACCTGCAGGGCAAACTCCATTGAATTTCAAAGTCTGAGAGTCATTTATTTTCTGGTCTTTAGAAAGCAGCAGTCCCACCCTTTCCAAGGGCCTGTGCAGTGGCCTGCCTCTCTCTGAACGTAACCTTGGGGAACATTGGGGAGACAACCTTTTTCTCTGATCCACCCTCTCCAGGCACTGGGGCTGCACCCGAGCTCTCTGCTCTCTCTGGAGCACATGCTCTACCCCTCCATTTGGTGGCAGCCAGGCTCTCCACAATTCCCAAGGAATGTGCTCTGCCCTCTCCAAGGCCGAGGTGGCACAACTCTTCCACTCCAAGGAGGTGGAAGGTCAGCCTCTGCCTTCAGGGCAAACTCACCCTCTCCAAGTACTTGGGTGGGTCCCCTATCCTGGCCCAAGATTTCTTTACTTCAGATTTCAGCCTCCATGGTTCTGCCTCTGAAGACATTTTGCCTCCACTTTATCCCTTTTCTGAATCTTTAGAATAAAGACCGAGGCTTTTGAAGTATGCTGAGCTCAGAGTACTGGAACCTTGGGGCCTGGGGTCTGCCTCCCAAAAAGGATTTCTTTTTTCTTTTATATTAAACTATTCCAAGTAGCTCATTAGAGAAAGACCCAGGTATTCTCAATTGACAGCAAGACCCAAGCAAGGGCTGAGTTAAGATAGGTGTGAGGGACAAACTAATGAATCAGGAAAGGGGAAGAGATAATTCCCTAAAGAATGTGTCTTCCCCAAGAAAAAAGAGATAGGGCCTAGACCAAGTGGCAGCCCTCCTTCAGTGAATTCAATCCCCAGATCTGGAAAACAGAAGCAACCTAAGCACCCCTTCTACCACAGCTTCTTTCTCAACCAAGTGCCTGCCAGGGAGAGACTGCTGAAAATTAAAGGAACCTCATTGTTTTATACTGGTGGGAAGTTGCAGGCTGACCAGCGCCACCTCCTGAGCAGGAAGGAAAAACACAGAATCTAGAGGCTTCATATGAAAGTGTGTCAATTTGCTGGGTCTCACCCTCAGTGAAACTTGATACTCTTTGCATGCTCCTGCCTCTCTGGTCTGGGACAATCTGTCTGGGGTCGATCATATCTGAGGAGACCCTCCTTAAAAAAAAAGGTTCCAGTTTGTCCAGAGTGATACCCTGATAAATCCCAGAATGATTTGAACAGTGAATAAAAAGTATTTGCAAAGCCCCCTTGGGGGAATAGTGAGAAAGGGGGAAAACTCAGCTTCCCCAAGTGGAGAATTCTTGATATTCTTACAAGCAGTGGGGACAACCAGAGCAATAGGCCGTGCCCTCAATCGTGGGGTTTGTTCATATGAAACTTAACCCTGCAAAGGATAAGCTAACCCTGCAAAGAATAAGCTAAGTCTACTTAAAATTAGGCCTCTAAGAGTCACCCCCAGGGAACCTCTTTTGTTGCTCAGATGTGGCCTCTTTCTCTAAGCCATCACGACAAACAAACTCACTGCCCTCTCCTCTCTATGTGGGACATGACTCCCAGGGGTGTGGACCTTCCTGGCAATGTGGGACAGGGACAGAAATCCTAGAATGAGCTGGTACTCAAGATCAAGGGATTGAGAAAACCTTCTCAACCAAAAGGGGAAAGAGCAAAATGAGACAAAAAAAGTGTCAGTGACTGAGAGATTCCAGAGTCAGGAGGTTATCCTGGAGGTTATTCTTATGCATTAAATAGAGATATACTTTTTAGTTAAGGTGTAATGGAGAGGCTGAGGGAACTGCCTGAAAATGTAGAGCTGTGTTCCAGCAGCCATGTTTCTTGAAGATGATTGTATAATGATATAGCTTTCACAATATGATTGTGAAAACCTTGTGTCTGATGCTCCTTTTATCTACCTTATCAAAAGACAAGTAAAACATAAAGATTAAAAATAAATAAATAATAGGGGGAACAAATGTTAAAATAAATTTAGTAGATTGAAATGCTTAGTGTTCAATGAAGGGAGTGGGTAAGGAGTATGGTATGTATGAATTTTTTCCTGTTTTCTTTTTATTTCTTTTTCTGAATTGATATGAATATTCTAAGAAATAATCATGATGAATATACAACAATGTGATGATATTGTGAGTTATTGATTATATATCAAGAATGGAAGATCATATGGTAAAATACATGTATAGGATAGATAGAAATACAAGTGGTCAATGAGAGGGAGGGGTAAGAGATATAGTATGTATGAGTTTTTTCTTTTTATTTCTTTTTCTGAAGGGATGCAAATGTTCTAAGAAATGATTGTGGTGATGAATATACAACTATATGATGATATTGTGAGTCATTGATTATATATGAAGAATGGATTGCTCATATGTTAAGAATGTTCTTGTTTGTATGTTGTTATATTTGTCCATTAAAAAAGAAAAGGTTCCATATAGGGAGGGCAAGAACCAAAAAAAAAAAAAACAAGAACTGAAAAATTCTGATCAGTTAAGGAGAACCTATGCTACAGGTAAAGAGTAAGTTGAACTGAGTGTCAAAGAATAGGCACAGAACAAAGCCAACCAGCAAGAAAGTCCCAGGTAAAAGAGTGAAAATGACCCCTGGAATAAACTAATTAAGGAAATCAAATGCCTAGAAACCAGTAAAAAAAATAATGAGTCATACTAGGAAAATTAAAGATGTGGCCCTGCCAGAGGAACAAACCAATAAATCAACCTAGTTAGGATTGAAACAACTAAAGATGTTTGAACAGACCTGCAAACTCAAATAAAAAATCAAATCAACTAAGAAAAGATATGGCAAAAGAGATGAAGAATATAAGATGACATTGGGTAAACATGAAGAACAACTTGAAAGTTTGAAAAAACAAATCACAGGAACTTATGGGAATGAAAGGCAGGATAGAAGACATGATAAAAACAATGGAGACCTCATGAGTGGATTTGAAGAGGCAGAAGAAAGGATTAGGGAACCAGAGGATGGGACATCTGAAACCCTACACACAAAAGAACAGATAGGGAAAAGAATGGAAATAGAAGAGCAAGGTCTCAGGGAACTGAATGACAACATGAAGTGCACAAATACACATTCCCAAAATGGTTCACTCTTAAAGGGCTCCAGTAAGCAACCTCACCTTGAATGAGTAGAAACACATCTCCATGGAATGGAACTTTTTAATCAAAAGTTACCACTCACAGTTGTGCTCTCCATGAGCACAATAAAAAAAACTCTCACCCAGCAATACTGAATGAGGATTAAAGAACATGGCTTTTCTGGGGTCCACAACAGACTCAAACTGGCACAGTTACCCTTACTACTAATCTTCATTTCTATATTCTTTTCCAAACCTCTCTCCATGTCTTTTCCTGTATGCATGTATGCCCCCTTTAGTTTTTCTTGTCGAGTAGTCTCTTGTTCATTAAATCTCTCAGTGTCCATCTGTAAATGTTTTAAATTATCCCTCTTTTTTGAAGGACAGTTTTGCCAGATATAGAACTCTTGGTTGGCAGTTTTCCTCCTTCAGCATCTCAGGCATATCATACCACTGTCTGCTTGCCTTCATGGGTTCCACTGAGAAATCCACACATAGTCTTACTGAGCTTCCCTTGTATTTGATGGATTGCTTTTCTCTTGCTCCTTTTAGAATACTGTCTTTGACATATGACAATCTGATTAGTATGTGTCTTGTTGGTCTATTTGGATCTATTGTGTTTGGGGTATGCAGTGCTTCTTGGATCTGTAATTTTATGTGTTTCATAAGAGATGGGAAATTTTCAGTGATTATTTCCTCCATTATTCTTTCTGCCCCTTTTTCCTTCCCTTCTCCTCCTGGGACACTGATAACACACATAATCATGTGCTTCGTGTTGTCATTCATTTCCCAGCCATTCTCCTCAAATTTTTCTATTCTTTTCCCTATTCTTTTATAAGTAGGATTTCAGATGTTCTGTCTCATACTTTACTAATCCTTTCTTTTGCCTCTTCAAATCTGCTGTTAAGTCTCCATTGTGTTTTTCATCTTTTCCATTATGATTTTTATTCTCAAAACTTTTGCCATTTGTTTTTTTAATTTTTGAAATTCTTCTGTGTGGACACACAGTGTCTTCTTTATAACCTTCATCTTTTTTGTCACATTTTCCTTCAACTTCTTGATTTGATTTAGAATGTTTGTTGAACATCTTTAATTAGTCATTTCAACTCCTATATCTCAGTTGAGGTATTAATTTATTCCTTTGGTTGGGCTGTATCTGTGTGTTTCCTTGTGTGAATTATGATTTTTTGCTGACGTCTAGGCATCTGATTTTCTTGCTTAGTTTATTTTGGGGATTGTTTTTTCTCTCTTACTTAGGTCTTTCTTGCTGGCTTTCATCTCTGTTTGTTCATCTCTCTTGCTAGCCAGTTGGCAGATTGGTTCTACCCACACCAACCTTCCTCTGGGATGTGGGGTAGGCACTGGGCACTGCAGCAAGGTCTCTGTTTGTGGGTAAAAAAGTCTCCTGGCTTCCAGTGGTGCTCTGTTCATCACTGGCATGTGAAACTTGTGTTTGGTTTAGGGCACTGCTTTAACAATTGTGTTGAGTCTTTCATATTTCCCATCTGAAACAGGGATGTCACCATGTAGGGGGTCTTTTTAGACCACCTCCAGTGGGCCTTAGATATGGTTTAGAAAATCTCTGAAAAGCCCTACAATTCCCTTGAACCTCTCATCTTCCCACCAGATGGTGGTGTTCAGTAACTTACTGTCCTGAGAAGCTGTTTGCCTCCAATCCCATGCTGCATTTGACTGGACTGGGCTGAAACTACGGGGTTCCCATGCCTTCACTTTGCTGGCCTAAATCTGGGTCAGTGTGGGGCTGTCTCCTACTGTATTGCAGAGGACCCCAATGCTTTCCCAGTTTTCAGCCATCCCCCAGCAAGGATCAGGCTGCCTGCTGCTATTTCCCTCAGTGGTGCAAGAAGGGCTTTTGGACCCATGGCTGGAAATACAGTCTCTGTCCATATTTTCTCAGATTCTGTGTTCCTCCCTGACATTGACCTTGAAATGTCTTTCCCTGTTTCCTGGGTCTCCAAATGGTGGGGGTCTGTCTTCCTGCTGTGGGAGAATTTATATTGTGTATCCTCAGTGGGAGGAATCACAGCTTCTGTTTCTGTGCTCTTCCCACTGTGGGAGACTGAATGAAGGGGGAGGGGAGCTGACCAGCCAAGCCAGGAAGGAAGTTTCCTAGCTGATATTTTTCTCTTTCTTCGATTTGGCATTTGTAAGGTGCTTCTCAAGTCTACATCTTCCTCCAGGGTTCTGATCAATTCAAAATTATCCTTTTTTTCTCACTGAATCTTATTTAGAAAATGTTACTTTCTTAAAACCCTGGGTTACTTTCCAGGTGGATACATGATCTTTGTCAGAATGCAGCCTTCTCAACCTTTGCAGAACTTATGATCATTTTGAGGCTAGGAGAAGTCCAAAGATAAGGCATCCACAGGGCAATGCTTTCTCTCCAAAGTCTGTAACATTCTGGGGTGGCCTGCCAGCAATATTCCTTGGTCCTTGTTTTGAATCCCTGCCTCATTAGTGTATACCTTTAATGTAAATGTAATCATATAATGGATTGCCTTTTATGAATGACTTCTTTCCCTTTTTAGCATAATGTTTTCAAAGGTTCATTCATATTGTAATATATGTCAGTACTTCTTTCCTTTTTAAGGCTAAGTGATAATTCATTGTATGTATATACCACATTTTATTTATCCATTCACCTGTTGATGGGCACTTGAGTTGCCTTTACCTTTTGGCTATTGTGAATAATGCTGAAGTGATAATGGAGGACTTTCTTCTGCCTGCAATGTTTTTTATTCATCAATTCTTCTATTACTACCTTTTTTAATTTAGTTGCTCTTCGATTATGAACCCTTTAGGATCCCTTCTCCGTTCCTTCTGTGGATATCTTTCCAGTATTTTATTTATAGTTATGATGGGACTTAAATTTAACATTCTGAATCTAAAACAATGTCATTTGGTTTGATACCAACTTAACTTCAATAACATACATAAATTATATTCCAGGACCCCTCCAGTCCACCATCTTTATGTAGTTCTTGGCACAAATTACATATTTATATATAATGAGCCCAAACTCCTGATTTATCACAACATTTTTTGAATTTGCCTTTCAGATCCTAAAGACAATAAGAAGTGGAGTTCCAAACCAAAAATTCAGTAGAATGAAGCCAGATTTGGTGAAGCAAAGTAGAACTTAGTCTTTGGCAAAGAATGGAGAGGTTGAACTCATGTCCTAAATGCACCTTCTCCCAAAGGGAGGTGTGGTGGTTTGAAACTATTGTATACCCTAAAAAAGCCATGTTCTTTAATCCTGATTCAATATTGTTGGGTAGGATCTTTTAGATAAAGTTGTTTCCATGGTGATGTGGCCCACCCAGTTGTGGATGGGACCTTTTGGTTAGGTGGGGTCCATGGAGATATGTCTCCACTCATTCAAGGTCAATCGCTTACTGGAGTCCTTTAAGAGGGAAGCATTTTGGAATAAGCTCAGAGCCGATGGGCATTTGGAGATGCGTGGAGTGCTGACAGAGAGAGAACATACCTAGACAAGGACATTTGGAGATGCAGAGCTCAGCAGACATCACCATGTACCTTCCTATGAGATGTTAAGCAAGCCTGAACCCAGAGTTGTGTCGTGGAGGACTAAGCGAAGGCCCACAGATGCATAGAGAGGAAACCACTGGCATCAGAAGCTGGAAGCAGTGGAATCAGGTCCAAGGAATAGGAGAGACATGAGCCATGTGCCTTTGCATATGACAGATATCAGCCTTCCCCGAGTCAAGGTATCTTCCTCTAGATGTCTTAGTTTGGACATTCTTATGGCTGTAGAACTGTAAACTTGTAACGTAATAAATTCCCTTTTTAAAAGCCATTCCATTTCTGCTATATTGTATTCTGGCAGCATTAAACAAACTAAAACAGGAGGTGAGCATGAATTTTTGTAAGTGGTCTGTGAAAGAATGCACAGTTGGTTAATGCAAGGTGACAGGTTTCATATAAGGATAGGGTTGGAGGCTTAGTGTGCATGCTCTGGAAAGGGGACTTCTCCAGCTGTGGCAAGGTAGGAACTTGTGGTTAGCATCAAGATGACGTCTTGCTTTTTCATTGACTGGGGACTTAGTGGTTCACTGAGGAATGTTGAAGAAATGGCTGCAGGAGCTACAGTTCTCAGTGGCTTCCTGCAAATGTTTGCTAGCTGTATTTTTTTATTTTATTTTTATTTTTTTTTGGAAATAAGCACAACTCAAGCAGAAACAAAAGTTAGATGGAAGTTTTTGTGAGCAACATTTTGGGCCAGATTTCATCAGGTGATACAACTTGCAGAACTCTCTTTAGTGTCTCTTGCAGGGCCAGTCTAGTGGTGATGAACTCCTGCTTTTATTTGGGAATATCTCTATCTCTGTCTCGGTTTTGATAGACAGTCTTGCTGAATTCTTGGCTGGCAGTTTTTTGCTTTCACCACTTTAAAGGTGTCCTCCCACTCCTTTCTTGCCTCTGTGATTTCCAATGAGAAATTGGCATTAATTTTATCAATTCTTCCTTATACATGATGTGTTCCTTTTGTCTTGAGGAATTTGGGGATAGACTAGCAAGGAGGCCATGCGATCCTGACATTAAAAAAAAAAACAAGATTTTATTATCAGTAAAATATATATGCAAAAAGGCAATAGATTTCAAAGTTCATTGTAACATGTAGATTTCAAAGTTTGGTATAGGTTACTGTTCCACAATTTTAGGTTTTTCCTTCTAGCTGCTCTAAGACACTGAAGACTAAAAGAAATATCAATATAATGATTCAGTATTCATACTCAGTTTTTAGATCCTATCTTCTCTGTTATAACTCCTCCTTCTCCTTTGATCTTTCTCCCAGTCCGTAGGGGTATTTGGGCTTTACCCTTTCTAACTTTTTCACATTAGAAAGTTTTGTTGATAATATGGAATAGGGGGATAGACCTAGTTGCTGTTCTCAGAGAGGCTGGCCCCTCTGAGTCTCAGGACTTGTCTTGCCTAAGAACCCATCTGGAGGTTGTAGGTTTCTGGAAGGTGGTCTTAGTACCTGAGTAGAATCTCATATAGACTCCTAGGTGTTCTTTAGGGTTAACAGGAATGATTTTGGTTGGGGGTTGGGAAAGCATGGTAATTAGCAACATCTAGCTAAAGCTTGTGTAAGAGTAGCTGCCTGAATAGCCTCTCAACAATTTTCAATGTTCCAAGGAGAAAAATAACTGATAACACATGCTCACCAAATAGAAAGGCTAAACCTCCCCTTAACTCTTGTCCTCACCCATCACCCCAATTATTTACCCCCCCCCGCTATTACAGTGGTACTGTTGCTGTCTTCCTGTTAAATATAGACCATAGCATACAATAGTAGTTTTACCCCTATACCCATCTATTATTGTCTCACTGAACCAGTTTCAAAGCTTAGTGTATGCAGGAACTTATTTATATTTGTAGTGTTAATCAGTGGGAAACATGACTCTCTACAACCCCTTTCTATCATGTTCACCTTCAATATGGCAAAATTACTTATAGACCCACTAATGACTGCCTGCATTTCTGTCCATTCCCTTATATTTAAGTTCAACCTTATTAGCTAAGCATTCACCCATCTCTAGCTTCTGTGTGTCTCTGGGTCCCCTGTATTCCATATCATAAGCCTCTGAGTTTACTTTACCCAAGATCATAATAGTGAAATCATACAGAATCTATCCTTTTGTGTCTGGCTTATTTCACTCAGCATATGTCTTCAAGGTTTATCCATGTTGTCATATGCTACAGGTCCTCATTTTGTCTTAGTGCTCGTAATATTTCATTGTATATATATAAACCACATTTTATTTATCCACTCATCTATTGATAGGCACTTGGATTGTTTCCATCTTTTGGCAATTGTGAATAATGCTGCTGTGTACATCGTTGTGCAAATGTCTGTTTGTGTCACTGCTTTCAGCTCTTCTTGATAGTGGTATTCCTGGGTCATAGGGCAACTTGACATTTCGTTTTCTAAGGAACTGCCAAACTGTCTTCCATAGTGGCTGTACCATTATACATTCCCACCAGCAGTGCATAAGTATTCCAGTTTCTCCGCGTCATCTCCAACATTTTTGTTTCCTGTTTTTTTAATAGTAGTCATTTGTATAGGTGTGAGGTAGTATCTCATTATTGTCTTGATCTGCATTTCTCATATATTTAATGAAAATGAGAATCTCTTCATGTGCTTTTTTAGCCATCTACATTGGGGAAATATCTATTCATTTCATATCCTTAGCCTATTTTATAATTGGGTTGTTTGTTCTTTTGTTGTTGAGTTGTATGATTTTTTTGTGTATATAGGACATCAAACCTTTTATCTGATATGTGATTTCCAAATATTTTTTCCTATTGATTTGCCTGCCTCTTTACTTTTTTGACAATCCTTTGAGGTACAGAAGCATTTGATTTTGAGGACTTCCCATTTATCTAAATTTTCTTTCATTTCTTGTGCTTTGGGTTTAACGTTTACAAAGCTACCTCCTATTACTAGTTCTTGGAGATGTTTCCCTATATTTTCTTCTAGGAGTTTTGTGGTACTGGCTCTTATTTTAGGTCTTTTTTTCACTTTGAGTTAATTTTTGTATTATGTGTAAGGTAAGGGTCCTCTTTCATTCTTTTAGCTATTGATGTCCTATTGTCCCATGCCCATTTATTGAAAAGACTCCTCTGTCCCAGTTCAGTGTACCTGAGGGCCTCTTGAAGATCAGTTGACCATAATTTTGGTGTTCTGTCTCCACACTCTTGATTCGATTTGATTCCTTTGGTTAATACTTGTATTTCTGTGCCAGTACCATGCTGTTGTGACCATTTTAGGTTTGTAATATGCTTTAAAATCAGGACATGCTTCCTCCCACCTTGCTCTTCTTTTTAAGGATATTTTTAGCTATTTGGTGTCTCTTTCCCTTCCAAATGAATTTGATAACTAACTTTTCCAGGTCTTCAAAGTAAGCAGGTTGTAGGAATTTTGATTGGTATTGTGTTTAATCTGTACATCAATTTGGGTACAGTTGGCATCTTTACTGCATTTAACCTTCCTACCTATGAACAGGGTGTATCTTTCCACCTATTTAGATCATCTGTGATTTCTTTTAGCAATGTTTTGTAGTTTTCTGTGTACAGGCCCTTTATATCCTTGAATAAATTTATTCCCAGAGACTTAATTCTTTTAGTTGCTATTTTGAATGGAATTTTTTCCTTAATTGTCTCCTCGATTAGGTAATTGTGTATAAAAATACTACTGATTTTTACACATTTATTGTGTATCTGCCCTCTTTGCTGTATTTGTTTATTAGCTCTGGTAACTTCTTCATAGATTTCTCAAGATTTTCCAAGTATAATATCATGTCATCGGCAGATAATGAAAGTTTTACTTCTTCTTCCAATTTGGAAGCTTTTTATTTATTTTTCATGCCTGATTGGTATAGCTAGAACTTCTAGTACAATGTTGAATAATAGTATTGGCACAGGGTATCCTTGCTTGTTTGCGATCTTAGGAGAAAGGCTTTCCATCTGTCACCATTGAGTACCATGCTGGCTATGGGTTTTTCATATTCCCTTTATCATATTGAGGAAATTTCCTTCGATTCCTGTCTTTTGAAGTGTTTTTATCAGAAAAGAATGCTGAATTGTGTCAAATGCTTTTTAAGTATCAATCAAGCTGATCATGTGATTTTTCCCTTTCGATTTGTTAATGTGGTACATTTTATTGATTGATTTTCTTGTGTTGAACCATTCTTGGATTCCTGGTATAAATCCTATTTGGTCGTGGTATATAATTCTTTTAATGTGTCTTTGGATTCAGTCTTGCTAGTATTTTGTTGAGAGTTTTTGCATGTATATTATTAGGGAGATAATTGTAGTTTTCTTTTCTTCTAGTATCTTTACCTGGTTTTGGGTTTAGAGTGATGTTAGCTTCATAAAATGAGTATGTAGCATTGATTTTTCCTCCAGTTTTTGGGTGAGTTTGAGCAAGATTGGCACCAGTTCTTTTTGGAATGTTTGATAACATTCTCCTGTGAAGCCATCTGGCCCTGGATTTTTCTTTGTAGGAAAATTTTTGATCACCGATTGCATCACTTTACTTGCGATTGGTTTGTTGAAATAGTCTGTTTCTTCTCAGGTCATTGCCGGTTGTTCATGTGTTTCTAGAAATTTGCCCATTTCATCTACGTTGCCAAGTTTGTTGGCGTATAGTTGTTCATAGTGTCCTCTTACAATTTTTTTTTTAATTTTTTGTTTCTTCAGGACCTATGGTAATGGACCTGCTCTCATTTCTGATTTTATTTGCATCTTCCTTCTCTTTTTCTTTATCAGTCTAGCTAAAAGTCTATGGCTTTTATTGATTTTCTCAAAGCATGAACTTTTGGTTTTGTTGATTCTTCCTTTTGACTTTTTGTTCTCTAATTCATTTTCATTTTTTTGTTCTCCAATTCATTTTTATATTTGTTCTCCAATTCATCTTCTCTTTGCTTTGGGGTTAGTTTGTTATTCTTATTCTAGTTCCTCCAGGTGAGCAGTTAAGTCCTTGATTTTTGCTCTTTATTATTTTTTAATATAGACATTTAGGGCAGTCTGTTTCCCCCTCAGTACTGTCTTTGCCTTATCCCATAATTTCTTATATGATTTTTATTCTCATTTCTATACATCTCCAGATATTGACCTATTTTTCTCGCAATTCTTTCTTTGACCCACTGATTGTTTAAGAGTACATTATTTAATCTCCATGTATTTGTGAAAATTCTGGTTCTTAGAGACCATCAGGAGATAGAAATATGGTAGATATTGTGTAATTGGAGCTGAAGGAATACAGATTGTGCAACAGGACTGATTGTAAAAATTCAGAAATGGATAGCACAATACTACACAACTGTAATACAATAATGTTAGAACACTGAATGAAGCTGAGTGTGAGAATGACATAGGGAGGAGGGCTGGGAGCACAAATGAAATCAGAAGGCAAGATAGATGATAAAGACTGAGATGGTATGATCTAGGAATGTCTAGAGTGTACAATGATAGTGACTGAATGTACAAATTAAAAAATGTTTTTGCATGATGAAGAACAAAGGAATGTCCGTATTGCAGGGTGTTTAAAGTAGATGGTCATTCATATTTTAAAACTTGAACTTATGTGTAAGACGAAAGCAAAAAATGTTTATTTGGTATAAAATTTATATTTTGACTACTGTATTTCCTAATATAACTTATGTGGACAGTTTAACTGAACACCATTAGTACATGGAACCTTGTGGAGGGCATGAGATTTTGTAGGTTTGTCCAGAGTAATGCCCCCTGATAAATCCCAGAAGAATTTGAACAGTGAATAAAAAGTATTTGCAAAGTCCCCTTGGGGGAATGGCAAGAAAGGGGAAAAATTCAACTTCCCCATGTGGAGAATTCCTGATATTCTCACAAGCAGAGGGGACAACCAAAGCAATAGGCCGAGCCCTCAATCTTGGGGTTTGTTCATATGAAACTTAACTCTGCGAAGGTTAGGCTAAGCCTACTTAAAATTAGGCCTAAGAGTCACGCCCAGAGAACCTCTTTTGTTACTCAAATGAGGCCTCTCTCTCTCAGCCAACATGGCAGGCAAACTCACTGCCCTCCCTTTCTCTATGTGGGACCTGACTCCCAGGGGTGTAAACCTCCCTGGCAACATGGGACAGAAATCCTAGAATGAGCTGGGACTCAGCATCCAAAGAATGAGAAAACCTTCTGGACCAAAAGGAAGAAGAGCGAAATGAGACAAAGTGTCAATGGCTGAGAGATTCCAAATAGAGTTGAGAGGTTATCCTGGAGGTTATTCTTACGCATTATATAGATAACACCTTTTTAAGGTATATTGGAGAGGCTGGAGGGAAGTGCCTGAAAATTTAGATCTGTGTTCCAGTAGCTGTACTTCTTGAAGATGATTGTATAATGATATAGCTTTTGCAATGTGACAGTGTGATTGTGAAAACTTTGTGTCTGATGCTCCTTTTATCTATGGTATGGACAGATGAATAAAACATATGGATTAAAAATAAGTAAATAATAGGGGGAACAAATGTTAAAATAAATTTAGCAGATTGAAACGTTTATTGCTCCCTTCAGTTTTGCCAGTGTTTGCCCTCATGTACTTTGGAGCTCATAGATTGGGAGCATAAATATTTATGATTATATTTCATCTTGGTGAATTGTGTCATTTAGTAATAGGTAGTGTCCTTCCTTGTCTCTTATGACATCTTTTCATTTAAAATCTGTTATGTCTGATATTAGTGTAACTACTCCTCTTTCTTTTGGTTACAGCTTGCATGGAACATCTTTTTTTTCTCTATCCTTTCACTGTCAATCTATTTGAGTCCTTGGGTCTGAGATGAGTCTCTTGTAAGCAGCATCTATGGATAGATCATATTTCTTAATCCAATCTGCCAATCTGAATCTTTTAATTGGTGAGTTTAGTCCGTTAACATTTAAAGTATTACTGTAAAAACATTTCTTGTATCTCCATCTTATCCTTTGGTTTTTATTTGCCAAATTTATATATTCTTTTCCCTCTTTCTCTTTTTATCCTTTAAGTTACCCTTACTGGTGCTCTTCAATTCTGTGCCCTCCTCCAGACTTCCCTCTCTTGACTTTTTTTTTCCCTCAGTAGATACAATTCCCTTTAGTATTTCTTTATGGTCTCTCTCTTGTGGGCAATTTATCTCAGCCTTTGCCTGCCTATGGAAATTTTAATCTCTCAGTTTGAAGACTGAATAAAGAATTCTTGGCTGTGATGCTTTCTCTTTCAAGATCTTAAATACATTGTACCACTACCTTCTCACCTCTATAGTGCCTGTTAAGTAGTCCAAACTGCCTTACGTGTTTTCCCGATATGTGGTGAGTTGCTTTTCTCTTGCCCCCTTCAGGACTTTTCTGCTTCTTTTCAACATTTTACTGTCTGATTAGTATGTGTCTTATAGTAGTCCTATTTTGATTTATTTCTATTTGTGGTTCATTAGGCTTCTTTGATTTGCATATTTATGTCTTTTATAACTGCTGGGAAGTTTTCCCTTGTTATCTCCTCAGCTAACCTTCCTAACCATCTACTCTTCTCTTGTCCTTCTGGGACAGTGATAATTCTTATATTTGTATGCTTCATGTAGTCCATCATTTCCCTGAGATCCAATTCAAATTTTGCCATGATCCTAACATTTTCAAGTTGCCTTCTCTTAATTTAGTACTTACCCTGTTAACTGCAACCCTTTAATTGTTTTCTGGAGCTCTGAGAAAGATGTTTCTGCCTGTTTTTGCTGGTTGTTCAGAGCCTCTTTGGAGGGTGGAGCTCTGGAGCATCTTTTTCCACCATCTTCATGGGGCGAGGCCCAAGACTTGTTTTTAATACTCTCTGTGTGTAGGATTCCTCCTTGGCTTCTAGAAGTTGTCATTAATGCAGAAGTAGCTACAACTGTGTGATGAGTTGGTTGTTTTCGTTGCTTTCAAACAAACTTAACCTCCTAAAGGAACAAAAAAGCACATACATTTTATTTGTTGTATATTTTCCATTATGCTTGTCTCTAGTTTCCTCAAATACATGTTTTGTGATTAAGCAGTTTCTTTCATTTTCCTAGGCCCCTGTTTGTTTGTTTTTTTAATAGTAGCATGTGTACAGGAACGCCCTTATATAAAGAGAGATAAAAAGAATAATCAGCGTAGAATAGAAAGTTACTATTTGTAGCATTTTGAGATTTAAACCAAGTAATATTTTTTGCACATTACTGTTTAATTTCTTCTTGTTCCCTGTGAACTGACATTTTGCTTTGCAGACTCAGTGAAAGTATTTGTTACATCTTCTTTAATATTTGTTAAAGAATTAATGTTCGTTAATTCCTTAGTCATTTAGTAGTAATCCTGTTCTATAGACCACCTACATGTGTTTGTAAAGGATATAATAATTAACATTGTATTTAATTAGCACTAATAGTGGAAAAAGAAGGAAAAACATACTAAGTATTTTTCCTAATCACTAGTTAAAAATTAGCAGAAACAGCACAATTATAATATTCTTTCAGGAACGTAACAAGGCACCACACTAATGTGAAGTCTTAATGATAGGAAAAACTGAGGGGAGTATATGGGAACTGTATATTTTCTGCCCCATTTTTCTGTAGACCTACAATTTCTGTAATTTAAAAAAATGTAAAATAAGAATATTTGCAGGTGGAAAGAAAACGCACTTTTCTACCCACCATTGTTATTTTGCCTAACTATGTAATTTTGTAATCTGTTTACTGATTCATCATTCAACGAATATTTGTTGAATATAATATTACGTGGCAGGCAATGTTCTAAGTGCTTGGGAAATGGACCAATTTCAATTGGCAGAAGTCTCAACCATAAATAACTATTATATCACTGTCAGCTGGTATGCATAGTGAAGCTACGTATCAAATCCATATGCACATAAAATCACATTTCTTAACTCTTCACAGCACAATGTAAGGACTTAGCAGCCAGTTTGCATGCAAGTTACCCAGTTGAGGGATGGTGTAGGAAAGTAGAATAAGGGGATAAGCTGAAGAATTATTATTTGGGGGGGGGGTGTGCATTGTCCAGGAATTGAACCTGGGTCTCCCGTATAGAAGGTGGGCATTCTAACCACTAAACTATCCATGCACCCTAAGCTGAAGATTTTGAATTCTGAAGTTTTCACTTTATTCTCCCATTTTAATATGAGCCATTTACAAGTTTTGTGGTCTTCAGTCTCTTTTCATAAATGTAAATATCTTGCCTCTTTTAAAATTCTTTTTTGAATTTTACAGTTATTCAATTATGTATTTCCCACTTGTTTGTACAAAAAAGTCAACTTCCAGGATAATGATTGAGTCAGGCAGACCATTTATTTTTTCTCTTCTTTGTCTTCTTACTTACTCTTTATAAGCCCAGTTCCTGGTCTGTACGATGAGAGTAGTAATAGTGTCTACCTCACTGGCTATTGTGAGAAATAATGAGATAATACATGTGTAATGTTTGGTGTAGTTCATGGCACAAAGTAATCATTCCATAAATAATAAATAAATGTAACAAGGAAAGATATCAAATATCTTTCCACAAAGTAAAGTTTTATTCACCTTTATGAACATTATCCTGGTATCTTTCTAGTTCTTATAGCTGTTTCCTAAAGCAACTAATTTAGATCTGTTGTGTCTAATTCCGTCAAAAATTCAGTGAGTAATAAAATACTACTGAAAACTGTGATATTTTCTGCATATTTAGGATTGAAAATTATGCAACTTTCAGCTCTTAGTGGTTAAGCATAAATGCTTCAGCATTTGAAACTGACTTATTAAAATCCACATCCTGTTTTTCTGAATGTGTGCCGATTTGAATCTCTTGTGGACCCCAGAAAAGCCATGTTCTTTAATCCTCATTTACTATTACTGGGTGGGAGCTTTTTGATTGTTTCCATGGAGATGTGACCCACCTAATTGTAGGTGGTTACTTTTGCTTGAATGGTCTACATGGAGATGTGTCTCTACCCATTCAAGGTGGGGTTGCTTGCTAGAGCCCTTTTAAGAGGGAACCATTTTGGAAAGAGCCAGGAGAGCCCACATAGCCAGAGACCTTTGGAGAGGAAAAAGAAAAGTACCCCCAGGGAAGCTTCATGAAACAGGAAGCCTGGAGTGAAAGCTAGCAGACATCACCATGTTCACCATGTACCTTTCTAGTTGAGAGAGACCCCTGAATATCCTCGGCCTCCTTGAACCAAAGTGTCTTTCCCTGGATGCCTTAGATTGAACATTTTGCATAACCTTGCCTTAATTTGGACATTTTCACAACCTTAGAACTATAAACTTCCAATTTAATAAATTCCGTTTTAAAAAGCCGTTCTATTTCTGGTATATCACATTCTAGCAGTTTCCAAACTAGAACAGGATGGTTCAGGAATATTTTGTGGGATTTTAATTTTGGGTATATGCATTGGGGAGAGGAAGACCTGTTTTGTGAGTAGTTTTTCTAGTAGATCTCATTCCATGGCAACTTTGGGCCACATTGCTCTGGAATGGTTTACATTAATATAAAAATATATATTATTTATATATATATGTCATTATTGATAGTGAAGAATGAAAACCACGCTGATAGCAAAAACAGTTCCTGATGATGCTAGGATTATTACCATTCTTTAGCTGAAGTGTCTTGTAAAATTAAAAAATTCATTTTTTACTTCAGTTACAAGATATGCTACCCCTTCTTGCTTTTTAGCAAATTTTACCCGATAATGATACCTGAGGCCTATTCAGGTTTCCCTTTCCACTTTGTCTACCACCTACTTGAAATTCAAAAGCAAGAAGCTCCTTCCCTTCCTCACAGAATTGGAAAGCTCTTTTTCCTTGCACGGGACTTCAGAAACTTCTGGACCCCCTCACTAACTCTAGGTTGAAGTCATCCTCACCTTCATTCTTCCCTCAGTCAGCCCCTCCAAGCATTTATTCCTACATACTCTGTGACGGACCTCTAAACCAAGGATTAGAATACAAAGATTTCGTTTCTCTCTAGAATCTGTTGTGCACACAAATTCTTGACTTGTAGCACCTTGCCTGCTGGACATTTCTCTTCCTCTTTCTAATAATTTATAATGGCTAGGGAGGCTGCACAGCACAGTAGTTATGAGCGTGAACTGCAGTTTGACTACCTTAGTCTAGAACTGGCTTTTGCCTCTTACTATGTACCTACCCTTGGGAAACTTAGCAAACTTCTCTCTTCCTATGTTGATGATTAAATGAACTAATATGTAAAGCTCTTAGGGCAATATATAACACATAGGCCACTCTCTATATTATCAGTGTTCCTATTACTTGGCAGGCAGGTCCAAGCCACAGACCTTGTTCTCTTGTTTCAAGTTCCTTTGCTATTTCTAGTAGGAAAAGAATTCCTCTAAATTCCCCCTCTGAAAAGGCATTTCCTGTGTTCTTTCACTCATTTATTCATTTACGTACTTTTTAAAAAGTTCATTATGTGCCTAGCACTGTTTTGGTACTGGCAGTCCAATAGTGAGTGCAGTTAGTTACGCTTTTTAGTGTGTCTCTTTCTCATAGGAAAGATTGACAAGGAAACTAGAACTGGGACAGGTGCTGTGAAGGTGATATCAAAGTGCTGTGAGAACCTGGGGGGTGGGGTGGGGGTGAGGGAGAATCACAGAAAGATTAGGAAATGCACCCTAAACAAGTGGTGCTTTTTTGCTTCGATCCTTGGGGATTTGTTAAATAGGTGAGGAAGGGTGAGAAGAACATTCAGCTGCCTATGCAAAAGCCCTAGGGCAACTGGGGTGTGGGTTGTAAAGAGTTGGATTACACTATAATAAGCATCAGAATTACCTAGAGAGCCATTAAAAACTGTTTGCTAGGCCCCACCCCCAGAGTTACTCCTGTCTAGGAGACAGGAGTGAATCATGGGAGAAATATATGGCATAATAAGGTTGTGTTTAGAAGATACCACTCTAGTATGAGAATGAATTGGAGGGAACCATGATAAAGGAGGTGAGAAGAATTGGGAGGCCCTTAATTTAGTCCAGGTGAGAGATGGTGGTACTTTGGAGTAAGGTGGTAATCCTGCAGATGAAGGGAAGGTAAGTATTAGCAAATGATTTTTAAAATATCATCCATACAACATTGTATTAAGGATCCTCCCTAAAAGAACAGTGGTATTCCTCATTGAATGGCAAGTTTAGAGAATGCAACCTAAGGAAATCTCTTGAATACTATAAACAAACAAAAACAGAGCCAAAATTATTGAGAAAATGATCGAATGTGAGCCCCATAAAGTGTACTTCTGGGAGTGGTCCCGCAGTCTCATGCTCCCTTTTACCCCTCTTATCTCTGATATTTCTCAGCCTTTTGATATGATTGTGTCTTTTTTCCCTTATTCCTGGTGCCTGGGAGAGAATGAGAAAGCCCTTCTCCTCCCTTAACTAAATGTAACTGTCTTGTCCTTCACTAAGAGATCACTGCAGAGAGGTTACTCATACAGTTTACAATTGATAAAAGCAAACGGCAGGTCAAGTGTGCAGAGTAATACAGGCTAATTGCCTCTTAAGAGTTATCAGCTATAACTGGTGAGTGAGTTTATTAGACACTTTAAGACTTTTGAATTTTAACAGATTATCAGCTGTAAACTGGCCTTAGTCTAACATATCCTTTTTAGCCCATAAGATTGCAAGTCATTGTTATTTACCCTGAAGAAGAATGGGAGGTCTTAGGATTCATATTTCTCAGTGGATTATTTTTTCTTTGATCCAGGAAATTGTCTGTCTTCGACAACCTAGTACTGTCTTGTCCCTACAGAATGGTTTAGAATTCTCCCGGGATTGCAGACAGCTGCTTGTCTTCCCAGGGTTGAAATGGAAACCAAAAGAGTTTGGGAAATCTGCTTCACCCCATTCTGGCAAGGATCTGTTCCCTCACAATCTCAGAACTGTAGCTTCTCCATTAACTGGTTAACACTGGATAGATGCCCTTTAGAGTTTTGCCCCTATCCTTTCCCTGTCAGAAAGGGCAGCCCTGGGTAATCTGAGAACCTAGGAAAGAAATCCTTCACTTGGAATGGGAAGACCTGTGTCTCCTCCCCTAGCACAATCACTGCCTCTGACCTAGTTCTCATAAGTAAACAGCTCCCTTGAGCTGCTTCCCTGACACTTGCCACCTTTATTAGGAATAAAATTGCCTGTATCAAGAAGACTCTCCTGTCTCTCCACAGCCAAGCCCACAGTGGTGGGCCTTATAATTAAAAAGTCACCATCAGTAAGTTTCCTTTTCTTTAACCAGCCCCAATGGCATAAAGAATATCTGGAAATTCTACTAGACTACCTTTATAGAATAGCTTATGATGCCTAACATGCCTTTTCTGAACTAGCCTGGTTAATTTTTCTACTATAAAAAGAGGGGAAATAGGGCCATCCATATCATGACAGCAGAATTCATGGAACTACAACTGGTAGGACCAGATAAATCGGTCAGACTTTCTTTTTGCTTAGGGTTCAGAGGAGGAAAAACTTCCCACACACATAGTTTGCATATAGAAAAACTTTCTCACTCAGAGTAAGTATAACCACAGTTTCTGGGAGGTTTCCTAAAATATAGATGATAATTCACTGTAACCCTTTGCCAGATAATCATCATTCCCAGCCCTCCTATTCATTTTTACTAAAGAAATTTCTGGGGCTCTTTTAGATAAAGCCCTTTATGTACTAGGAAAAGAGGCTTTGCTGTCTTCTCTCAAATCCAGGATAAACTCCCCTGTTACTGAAAATTAAAACCAATACCAAAAGTCCGCCCACCAGAGGGACATCCACTCTTGAAGTCAAGGAATCACTCACTGTAAATATGTCACAAGGAAAACTCCTCACATATTCTTATAAGGATACAAGATTCCTGACTGAGACCCAAAATAAAATTTAAAGAATGACTCCATTTTGAGTAAGAAATAGCCTACCTACTTCTAAATACTATGATTCCATTTGTATTTGATGCAAGTGGTCTTTTAAAGTATCATTGGCGGTGATTTGACTCCACTGATAGAGGTTCCCTGGTTAGTCTGGTAGGCCGATTTTCATTAGTTATTTGTTAAAAAGAATCTTCCCTTAGCTCCTTTTACCAGCTCCCTTCTAACTTCACAGGACCTAATTCCTGAATTACAACTTGATATTCAGCCTTTGTACCAAGTAAGATTGAGGCAGAGATTCAGCATGTTATTATTGTAGTTGTGCTTTGTGATGTCATCAGCAAATGCCTTTCTCTTCAAGAAGCTCTATATTAGTACCCAAAATTGACCCAACACAATTGTCATTTCTGCTTCCCAAATTCTTTCTCCAGTCTTCTGCAGTTGTATTGCTTAGGTATAGTACTCACTTTACAAAACTCCAAGTCAGCTTTTTAAAAAAATAATAGCTTTATTGAGATATAGTTCACATACTATAACATCCATCCAACAAAATGCAGTGGCTTTTTGGCATATTTACAGAGTTGTGTAACCATCACCACTATCTAATTATAGAACATTTCCATTGTCCCAGAAAGAAACTCCATACCCAATGACTGTTATTCCCTATTCTTTCCTCTCCTGCAGCCCCTGGAAACCACTGGTATCCTTTCCATTTCTGTAGACTTGAAAACAGGACAACTTTCTGCAAAATGTCTATCACCAGACTCTTCATGGTAACAAGGACCTTCTTTATTAAGCTAAGATAAAGAAATTGCCTTCACACACAGAGCCCCTCCTAGTCTAGAAGAAAGACTTACTCATTTATTAGAACTAAAAGTAGACATCCTATATGTTTTTTTGGTTGAATAAAAAAAATATCCAGACCAAGGAGCTTTCTTTATCAGAAGGTCCATCATTTCATCAGCATGCAAAAGCCACTGACATTAAATTATTGTGTACTGAACAAGAGATCCGCAATTAAAGGATTAAACATCACATTTAGCAAAGATCGGCAGTGGGATAGCATTCAGCCAATGTGATCCCTGCTTTCTTTTTAAAATGGGAGGCTGACTGGCTGGGAGGGGTGAGATGACTTCCAGAACAAAAATCGAGTGTTCAAATGGATTGCCTAACAGGGAACAGAAAGGAGAGAAAACTCCATAAGTTAGAAGGATGGAATTGAGGATGGGTGCAAATCTAGAAAAGTTTATGGAGAGGTAGGCTGTTGAGGGAGCCCAGTGGACTCACTTTTTCCTTTTGTGGAGGAGTTAATCCATCTAGAAGTAGTTACTCTATTGATATGACAAGCTTTTCTATTATTTTATTTTAGTTTTTGCATGGGCAGACACCAGGAATCCAACCCGGGTCTCTGGCATGGCAGGTGAGAACTCTGCCTGCTGAGCCACCATGGCCTGCCCTTTCTATTATTTTAAAGAACTAGTTGCAAGCACACAACTGTTAATTTTATCTCACACTCTTTATAGTGAAGATACTACTATTTTTAAACCTATATACATTTCTAATAATGTAATCAACAAAAATGATTAAATCGTTCAAATTTGACTTTGTCCTAACATCACACTTGGTTTACTCAACATCCTAGGAGGTTAGCAAGAGATAAATTTGACCTAGTCTGGTCTTTTCCTTCATTCATTGCATAAAAAAAGAACCATGAGTGAAGGCCATCTTTGACTTTTATAATTTTTAATCCAGCATTTAAAGTACAACTTGCTTTATGATCTAAAGAAACACCATCTAAGTCTTTATAGTAGGAACAAAAGTGAACCTTTCAGAAAAAAAGAAGCAGGGCTTAATCTGCATTAGCTCTTTGATGTATTCCTAGATTTTATAAAGCTTCCTGCCGTTTCTAGCCACGCTGAAACAGACCCCAGTAATGTGTCCAGAACTGGCACTATCCTTTTCTCCTCTCAGCAAATGCAAAGCTATATAGACATCTTTCAGTGAGGAGGCCAGAATTCTACCATCACATCTTTTACATTTTACCACATGTCAGCCCATTGGGAGTTTTACTTCTCATTACTCCATTCCTAGGCAGACTCTTAAGTTACTGATTGGTTCGAAGAATAAACCAGATCACTCCTTTTCTCTTCTTTTGAATATTTCTGAAAGTGAGACTGGTTATTAGAGCATCTAGGATACTTTAAAAATTGAAAAGTTGAAAAGTGTTAACTGAACCAGACATGTTAGTCTGTAATTATGAAGTTAACCTATAGGAAATATAATAGATAAATTTCGCTTTAAATTAAAAAAGGAAGTCCTACTGTTTGAATTCTTGCCATTTTTAGTCATTATATTTCAGCATTCAGAGTAACCAGTTTTATTTTGAAAACAAGTTGCTTACCTTTATTTACACAGCAACTACTTGATAAACACATTTTCTTATGGTGTGGTGTAGAAAGTGATGAATTTACCATATATGTCATTAATGTGTTTTCATCCTGGACATTATGGTTATTAACAGGCACTATTACCAGAAGTAGTGCTTTGTGCCAGTTACTTTCAAAGATGGAGGAAAACAATCCAGGTTTCATTTTCACAAATGGGAAAACAAAACCTAAGAGGAAAAGGAAGCAATTCGTTAGCAGTGGGACACCGTGCAGGGGTAGGATAATCTGCCTTCAAAGATTTTTGTTTCAAGCCCTGTAATATAATGTTTAATAAATAGTTTACTTCAAAGGCCTCACTACAAGAAAATATGCAGCTTTCCTGCTATTCTTATCCACTTCAGTATTACTATAAGTAGCTCATATCCTGTCCTCTGTGGTCTCAGGTGGTGGTTTGTGTTTATGATCCTGAAGTTCCAACTGTAAGAACTATGTCCCTATTTTAAGTCCTTAGCAAATATACAGAGTACTGCAGGAATTGATAGAGGTTTTCATGAAACCAGTTTGCATGAGGATTATATAGTCCCCCAAAAATAGAAAACTAAATTTACTAAGGAAGGAATTGAAAAACTTGTCAAAATGCACCTTAAGTTTTTGATGTATTATGACTGCTTTAGAGCTCCCATTCTAAACTTTTAAACAGTGTGTTTCATATCTTTAAGATAAACCCCTGACTGAGGTTACCAAAGAGAACATCAGAGATGTTTGAATTTTTCTTTTTCTTCCTGTGGATATATTTTGCATTTGGAGGTTTGTAAAGATATTAAAATCGAAAGTCCCATCCTTAGGCCAGTGAGGACCTCCTGCCCATACTGACGGGTCTCAAAGGAGAAAGGACTGGCCCAGGGTGTGTAGGCTTGCGGGCGTCCCTGTTCACCTCAGCCCTCGGAAGAGAACCTGACGTGAATTCACGATTTTCGTTTAAGGGACAAGCTCTCAGAACCGTGAGACCCGGCAGCAGGGCTAGGAGGGAAGGGACTTACCCAATCTGTGGTGGATGCAGTGGTGGGCCAAAGGATCCCTTGTCGCTGGCCATGTGGAGAAAGGAGGAGAGAGGAAGCCGGGGCGCCTCTGGCCAGGTGGGCAGCACCCGCGCTCCTCTCCCGGGTTTCCGGCACCAGATGAAAGATTTAGGACGCAAAAGGGTGAGAAAGAAGAAAGGTACACCAGGAAATTTAAAGTGTGTGTGTCGGGGGGTTATTTCTGCGCTCCCGGGCAGAACTCACCAAACCCAAGATGGAGGGAGGTGAGTGTGCCCTGGCTGTATCTCTTTTGAAGAGGTTCCCTCAGTAAGAAATACAGGTTTGAGCAATGCTGGCCTCTCCTCCTCCTCCTTCCCTTCTTCCTCTTTCCCTCCCCTTACCCCTCCTACTCTCTGAAATCAGTTTAAAGTGAAGGAGAAAGGATTAATCCAATATCTAACAGTCTAAGCAGAGGGGAAAGGGGTGTAAGGGAGGAAAGAAAATGAATGGGTATATAGAAGGGAGAAATGGTTCCACCCCCCACTGCTTTAATAATAGTGGAAAGGGTTTATGGATTGGACACATTTTTCTGTATTAGCCACTTTTGTTTTTTTAAGGCATTAGATGGTGGCACCATCTTTTTCCCTCCTGTCCTTTGCCTCCTTGAGTATTTGCCTAGAACCAATTCACTATGGGCCCCTCTATTTGTGAGACAAAGTTCTCTATACATTTCTAATGATAGTCTTAATCCCATATTTAACTTGAACACAGATTAACACATTATAACAGCCATCATAAATCAGTCAAGAAATGTGTATCAAGTATTTCTAGAATTCAGGTATTATGTAAGTCAATTCCTTCAGAGGAATTGATCCGCATCAATGTCCAGTATGCGTAACTTGTAATGAGTTTCTCTAGAAGTGAAATTCCTTAGATCTGGCAATTCCAACTCGAGGAATTTGTCTGAAGAAATTGTTCTAGTTAGGTTCTTCTGCTGATAGGAGATTCATTCAAGTTTCCTAAATTTAATACAAGGATATGAGTACAGAGACCTTTAGAAATCCCAGAGAATATATTAACTGGCAGTTTTCTGGATGCAGAGTGGCTCAGGTCATAATAATAATACTATAAGAGTTAACTATGCTGAACACTTACTACTTAGGAGGCACTTAAGATTATCTTCTCATGTAATCCTCCTATGAGGTAAAGTACTATTACTAGTCCCATTTTAGAGATGATGGACTTGAGACTTAAAGAAGTTAAATTATTTTTCCAGACTCACATAGCTAGTACCAGAAACAGAGCTTAAACTCAGAGCTCACTGCTGTCAAAGCTGTGAACCAGAATCATCATCAACAGCAGCTTCTTGGTCCTCCTCACTCTAGTGCACCATTGTTAACATGATATAGCTGCTCTGTGGGAGTCTGTGTCTCTCAACCTGTGACTTTCACTTCCTACGCTGTCTACAATTTCTGTGTTATAGCTCAGGATTGCATATAGCCTATTGAGGACAATCATAGTCTTGTAAGCCATTTCCTAAGTCACACTCTCCCGAAAACTGCTTAGTTCTCTATTATTTCTAAGAGAGGGAATCTAATTGGCACATCTCATCTGTTCTCACCTAGATGTATAATGGATCACAGAGCAATCTGGGATATGCTGCCCTTTAATCCCGTTAGCCAACAGCAGGGATGGGGCTTACGTGATATTATATGTTGCCACCTAAGAGACTATGGGGAAACTGTTATGACTCATGTCCACATGGGAATTAATTGGATAAATTCCCAAAGATATATGCCATTTATATTTATCACAGTGTTATTTATATTAGCAAAATAATTAGAAACTTCCTGAATTCCAACAATAGTTATTTGATTAAAGAATTTTAATTTTAAATAGTGATTTGATTAAAGTATTTTAAATGGTAGAATATTAATATGGAGCCATTAAATTTTTTATTAGGTGTTTATTAACATGGAAAGTTGCAATAGGAACTACATCATAACATGAAAAATTAGGTTAAAATGACTTGTGTAGGAGTCTATTTTATTTAACAAACTTGGAAGTTTGAACCCAGGAATATTAGTAGTTAAACTTGAGTGGAATTACAAAGGATTAATTTTTCTTTAAGTTTTTCTGTTAACGTCTCTTTTTTTATAAATGAGCATATATCACATATATTCAGCAACATATATGAAAAAAATATATCAAAGTAAAGGAGTTATACTAATTAAAAGTTGCTAAAATGAAAAATATTGATTATTGACGAAGAAAAACAATGACAGTAAGACATAGAGGCTTCAGCAGTATTATTCATAGCTACAAATAAATTTTTACCTGTATTCCACATGTAACAAATTAAGGGAAGGGTTTGAGGGTGTAAGTTTAATAATAAAGCAGAGTTTTTACTAATGATCTGAAAGGAAAAAACACATTCATTTAATAGAGTAACATTCTAAACTTCTGGTATCTGAAAGTATCTCACCATGAAATTTTTTTTACCTAGAATTACTAGAAAAAAATCCTATGAATCACTTAATGAACATAATCACTTTAAGTTATTGACTTTTTTCATTAAAAAATAACTTTATTACAAAATTAAGTTACACTCGTCTCCAGCTTACTGTATCAAACAATTTTATTTGTAGGAATGCCAAATGATTATTGCCATGAACATTTTGAACATATGAAATGCCTAATTTTCTTGTTAAATTTACTGGGGAACAGGTGTGTATAAAACCTTAATTAAGGGCAGGCCACAGTGGCTCAGCAGGCACAGTTCTTGCCTGCCATGCTGGAGACCCGGGTTCGAGTCCCGGTGCCTGCCCATGAAAAACAAAAAACCTTAATTAAGTATATGCTCTGATCTTCATTGTGGTGCCTATTGGGTATGTGATATAACTGCGGTATCCCTTTGGGGAAGAGGAGAAGGGATTTCTTTACACCAAGTCCTAATTAAGCTATAATTTCACTTTTAACTTAAACCTGTCAAGTTAGGACTTAGCAAAAAAAAAATTTGAGGGTGATTCAATAAAGGCTGCTTCACCACTGAATACTTATTGTCTTTAAGGTGCTGTAGAAAATTAAAAACATAGCACAAATGATTGTTCTCTATAACTTATCATGACCTGCAGAAGAAATGGATGCTGATTCACATTTTTGCAGTGATCAGCAGTAAGAAATGCACTAATGAAACATACCTTTTACCTAAAAAGCTAAACTTCTAGCCATATATTAATTTCTATGTGTTATGAAAAAGCTTCAAAATATCCAAGTATCAGGCTTCATTGTACAATTGTCAGTTTTAGTCTGACTTTTTATAAAGAGACACTGCAGTATTTAGTGCAAGTTTGGATGCACTTTTTTTGAACATCTGATGTTTTACAAAAGTAACATCTTGCTAAACTTATTATACATCCAAATAACTACAATATCTGAAGAAGCAGGGCTGCTTTTTCAGTCACATAATACAACAAAAGCAAGGCCTGTTAGGATGTCATGAGGAAGTCTGACAAGCCTCTGAAACTAAAGGCAACATAAGATATTACATTTGATGTATTAAAATCTTGCCCCCATATCATATTTAAGAAGCCTTGCTTTTATCTACAAAGATTTTCTATGTACAGTGCAGACTGCTACTGAGATAGTTAACCAACTCTTTTAAAAGATTCTGAAAAGAACCATTGTGGAATGCCTGACTAACCAGCTCTGATGGTGACACTTGAAACTGCATATCTGAACACAGTTCAAAAGTGATTACTATAGAAAAGCTATAGACAATCATGATTAACCTTGATGAACAGAAAATTTAAGGACACCAACAATGGCATTCATTTATATCACTGCAATAAAATTTTAATGCACAAATTCAAGGGACTATTTCAGAATACCACTGCAGAGACCCTTAATTAAAAAAAAAAAAACAGAAAAAATCTAGTTAGAGCAGTTTTTTTTAGAGAGAAGGACTTTATTCTTTATTAAGATACCATGCTAGAAGTTATGAAGGATTTCTTTTGGAAACCATTTGGAAAATAGGGTAGCTTTAGTTAAATAATTTGCACTGCAGAGAAAATTGTTAAAGACATATGAAAGTCCAAGTATTAATTCAGTTTCCTGTATTTGATTCCATGGTCTTCATAGGACGCTCCTCTGCAGTAGAATATGCTCCTGTACAGCCAAGATGTTTAAGGTTGCTTGATTTCCTTATTATTACTACACTGCAAACTTCTGGTGTAATCCCACATAGCAAGTCAGTCTTCATTGTAACAGTGCAGGACCAGCCTCTACCCCTTTTCCATGCCTGGGGCCTCTTTGTTGTTGAGCCAACAACAGAGGAAAAAATGTGTTCCTCTGGGGAATACCTCTTGCTGATCCAGGACCTCCTTTCTGGTGCATAACCAGCTCTACTGTGGGGAGGAGCAGCTCCATGACCTCTGGATGGAGCAGCACCCCTTGCTCCCCTACCACCCCTTCCTCTAACTCCAACTTAAACATCTTCATAACCATAGTATGAAGCTTCGTATCCACCACTATAGTTATGGTGATCATAGCCATAATAATCTTCATATTAAAAATCTGGAGGCTATCCATAACTACCTCTACTTCCATGCCCTCCACCTCTTGTTGAAGGGGTCATATGAGGTGGACCATAATAGTAGTAATCATCATACATTTGATTCTTTGCTGCTTGCCTCTGTGCTTTTCTTTCTTTCCTTTTCTGACCTGGTGGCTTTGCAAAAACAATTTCAATATTTTCTCCCTCCAAATCTTAACCATTCATTTCTTCCATAGCCTTTACAAGCACCATCTTGTTTATCAAAATGAATGAAAGCATAATCTTCTAGTTCCTTTGCTTTCTTCAGTTTCCCATATTGACTAAATGCTTTTTCTAAAATCTCTTCAGTTACAATATTGGCAAGGTTGCATACTTCACTTTTGCCATAACCTCCGGATCAGGATCTTCTATAGGGTCAGTCCACTGAACAGTTCCAACATTTCCCTAGACTTTGACTATATGGTCAGTAACCTATGCCTTGCCTGTGCAGTTGTTTTATGAACTTCATATTCAAGGAAATAAAAGTCTCTGCTTTTCTTTCTTGTCATCCAGTTGGTGGTATAAAATGATACCTATAAGACCCTCTGTTCCTTTGCTCAATGGTTTTACTCTTGGGGGTAGAACCCACAAAAAGTCTATTATTGGCAACTGAGATACAGACACCAGCATGTTTTCTAGAATGAATTTCATGATTACTATACAATTTAACAGCCTCCTGTGCCGCTGCTTTTATACAAAAAGTGACTGGTTAGTGGATCCATCCTTAGACGAAGATCCCATTTAGGTCCAGCTTTTTCAAATAAAGGAATAAGTTCATCTTTGAATAGATCTCTTGGGAGCTTCCCTACACATATCTCTGTGCAATAGAAGGCTGCTGACCTGAATAAACGGAATATGGAGGTGGTCCCCCATACTTCCTCTGTCCAGTGGTCATATCAAGTATAGCCTTTTCTTTCCATAAGTGCCTTAATTTTTGCTTCCTCTGGTCCTTTGCTGGAATTCAGTACTTTGGTCCCCTGTTTTTCTCTGTGCCTGTAACTTCTTGACTCCACATGAAAAGGCACTTCTGTTCTGAACATGAGGGAGATCACTGTCTTAAAACTGTTGAAGAACTGCCAGTGCACCATCTTCATTGAATTATTTTAAAGCTTCAATAGCTCTTTCATCTAAATCACTATGTGCAACTAGCCCTGCAACATAAATTTCAACTAGTTTTTCAACACTTTCTGTTGGAAACCAGCATGCAGCAATGTCTGAAAATTTCCTGAATGGATGACTGTAGAAGTAGTATCCATGAACTCTTCAGTACCATTTTCATTAACATGTTCTGTAGCCATATTTCCAGAGATCTCCCCATCTTCTGGCTGCCCCAGAAGAATCCTGTCCGAGGTAATCAGATTGCGGGAAACCCGTGCTCACTGTTCACTGTGTCTGGCTCGAGTGGAGCTGTTGTAAAATTGTGGCGTAAGTTCACACCACTAGCAGCAAACCTGATAAGGTTAGTGACTCAGTATACACAGAATTGTAAGAATTCCAGTTAGCTTGTATATGTGTTTGTGTGTATGTAGGACAGCTTTCGCCAAGCAGTGTCAGTAGGGGTGCATCAAAAAGATACTTCTATTTAAATAAATTTGGGAAATGCTGGGTTAATTTAAACTGCATTTTGTTGTTTACTTCAGGTCTTCTTGTTATCTTTACTAGCTAATATTCATTTTGAATCCCTAAGAAGGAAATTGGAATGTAGCATTTCTCAAACATATTTTGACCTCTAAATTTTTTTCCTTGAACACCTTTTAGCATTTCCCAGAACTCATTTTATGGAATATTATAGAAAATGCTGCCTTGGCACCTTTAAATTAGAATTGGAAGGAGTCAGGGTGGCAGAGAGGGCTTAAGAACAGAATTAATAGCTAAAATTTAGATAAGCTAGAAAAAGACACCTCCCCCCCAAAAAACTACATGTCAAATGACTGATTATATTTCTAGAAGTAGGAATTATATAATACATTTTAGAATGGTGACCCCCCCAAAATATTTAAAATATGTAGATATTTTTAAAGTAATATTTGTTTACTAATAATTTTATAGATTTAAAAAATGCTTTTAAGAAACATACTATCTCTCTTGAGATTTTGAAAAATATTCCAAGGGCTATCCCTTGAAGAGTCACCGTTCACATTAGCATTTTGAAGTTTTTGAGAAGTGCTCTAGTAAAGAAACCCACGTCACAGTTTTTTCCAAATCTGATTTACAATGAGCTATCTCTTTAATACACACACCTTTTCCCCCCCTCCCCACATTCTTATTAACATCCCCTAAAAGTAGTGTTCCCAGGGATACCATTGGAAAACATAGCAAAGTATGACCTACTGGCTGTTTTTGTAAATAAAGTTTTATTGGAACAAAACCTCAACCACTTATTCATGTATTGTCCATGGCTGTTTTCACAACTACTGTGGCAGAATTGAGTAGTTGACTAGCAAAGCCTAAAATACTTAATATCGGCTCTTTATAGAAAACTTTTGCCCACCCCTGCCCTTAATGATCATTTTTAGGCAACTGTAGATGCAAATTAATTTTATCCCCTTCTTTTTGTTCTCTATGCCACTAATACATGCAGTTAAAAAGTTAATATAGGCATGTGTGTATATATATTCTAAAATATCCTAAAATGTCAAATATTTCAAATCATATTGTTAACTAAAAGTAGGTAGAAAGGCCCACCAAACTATTCATTATATTCATTGTGTCAAAGATAGAATGCACTAGACAATTAAAATTATTTTAGGGGGAACTAATGAACAACAGTTCAAAGAAAAGGAAGGAGTTATTGGGTTTTGTGATGGCAAATAAACGAGGAAGTCATAGACTTTGATTTATGGGAGTGTATAGTGAGGGTTCTCCAGAAAAACAGAACCAACAAGATAGATATAGATATATAAATAAATATTAAGATATTTGTTACCGGCATTGGCTCAATTGGCCAAGCCCAGATTCTGTGCGCCAGGCGGCACATTGAGAACTCTGATGACGGTTTGAATGAATTCCCCTAGAAGCCAGCTGGCTGTAGGAGATAGAATTCTTTCTGACTGCTGCAATCCTTAATTCTTCCCTTAAAAGGCCCTCTAACTATTGTGTAAGGAGATTCCTTTCATTGCTGAAGGCAGTCTCCTTTGTTAATTGTAGATATCATCCGCCATAAATGGACATCCGCCATAGATGCAGTCAACTGACTAATGATTTCAGTCTATAAAAATTCCTCACAGTAACAATCAGTTTTTCTTATTTGAACAAACAGCAGAATGATAGAAGCTAGCCAAGTTGTTACATGAATTTAACCATCTCAAGGAGTCATGAAGAATGGATAGCAAGGCTTGCTCATGTCACTAGGGGAAGGCTGGTTTTTTGTGGTTAGCTATTTAATACAAAAGGGTGGGAGGATTCCAAAACTGTTTGTGTTTTCTGGGACCACAGGGCTTAGGTAAAATTCAACATTGTCAGTTGTCAACAAAATCAACTAATGTTATAAAACATTATTTTATAAGTAGTTCTGGCATTAAATTATGGTTGTTTTCTAAGATTCTATCCACGGCTACTTCTCTTTCTGTATTCTTTCTGGCATTGCTTCTCTTACCTGTATTCACAGTTCATGGCGGGTCCTTGCTTATTGAAACTGGCGTGGTAATAAAGGAGCCTGCTCTTCTGAATTAGAGCAAATATATGCAGTTTGTTTTTAAAGGAAAGTGGCATCTAATGGATATAGGGAGTAATATAACTGAATTGGTTATATTTTATTTTGCCATTGATATATTACTATATTCTATGGAATATCATATTTTTGTCTATAAAGTATTCATAATAAGAATACTTGCAATGGGTCTAATTTATTTTCTGAATTGTAAGGTAACAGCATAGATCTCACTCATGACATCAAGACAGAATAAGATTCCGTATGGCATGGTGGGAAAGTTTTGGTAATGTATGGTGATGCTGGTGAACAACATGGTGAATGCAGTGTTAACACCACTTAATTGTATTATCTGAAAATGGTTAAAATGAGGAGGGTTATTTTTATGTATAAATGCTACCAGAATGAAAACTTTAAAAGAAAAAAGAAAAAAACAATATTTTCACACTTTGGAGGGAGATTAGTTCCTTTTAGAACAACATGTACAATTTGGTAAATCACCTATTCATATGGCTTAAAGGGTAAGAGCCAATATCTAATTCCTGTGATTCAGCACTCTTCTAAACATTTTTCAGGACTGTTAACAGTTTTATTGAGACACTGTCCATACAATGAAATTCCTCTTGTTAATTACAATTCAATTCAGTGATTTTTAGTATATTTATAGTTGTATAGCCATCACCACACTCTACATCACCACAGTTTTAGACTCTTTCCATCACCCCTAAAAGTTATTTGTGCCTATTTGCAGTCAATCCTTGTTCCCACCTCCGTCCCCAGGCAGTCATTGTAAACATTTTATAAGTATTAGCTAATTCTATTAGCAATTTATAAAGTAGGTTACTATCATTATCTCAGTTTTACAGATAAACTAAATGAGGCACTGAGAGGACACAGTAAGTGATTTCAAATAACAAGCCCAGGCTGTCAGGATCCTGAACCCTCTTTACCCGCTACCACTGGAGCACTTATTAGAGTTACCTGGAGATCTTGTTAGAAGAGACTGCTGGGCTTTGCCCCCAGATTTGCTGATTCAGTAGGTCTGGAATACAACCCCCAATTTGCATTTCTGAAGTTCCCAGGTAATGCTGATATAGCTGGTCTTGAGGAATATTTACTTTTGTGATCAATTTTATATGCGTGGTGTAGATTATACCAAGTATTTTTTTTAATATAATGTTTTTTTATTAGATAAGTTTTAGATTCACCAAAATTCATGCAGAAAATAGAGTTTCCATACACCCCCTCCCCATTATTAACACCTCACATCAATGTGGGTTACAATTGATGAAAAATATTATAATTGTATTATTAACTGTCTTCTGTAGTTTACATTAGGGTTCGCTGTTCATGTTGTACATTCCCTGTAGGTTTTTAAAAATTTTTATACTAGTCGCATATATACAACCTAAAATTTCCCCCTTTTAACCACATTCATATATATAGATATAGATATATAATTCAGTGCTGTTAATTACATTCAAATGTGTGCTACCACCACTACCATATGTTACCAAAATTTTTCCATTACCCCAGATAGAAATTGTGTACCAATGGAGCATTAACTCCCTATTCCCTACTCACACCTCAGTCCCTGGTGGCTTGTATTCTAGTTTCTGACTCTGTGTATTTGCTTATTCTAATTACTTTTTATCAGTGAGATTATACAATATTTGTCCTTTTGTATCTGGCTTATTTTACTCAATATGATATCTTCCAAATTCATCCATTTGGTCACATGTGTCAGAGCTTCATTGCTCTCTTGTGGTTGAATAATATTCCATTGTATGTATATGTCACAGTTTGTCTGTTGAGAGAGGCTTGGTTTGCTTCCATATTTTGGCAACTGAATAACACTGCTGTGAACATCTGTGTGAAAATATCTAGTTAAGTTCCTGCTTTCAGTTCTTTTGGGATTGCTGATTCATATGGTAATACTATACTTAACTTGTTGAGGAACCATCCAATTGCCTTCCACAGCCCTGTACCGTTTTACCCTCTGTGATATATCTATTTTATATACTTGGTGTAAATTGTAGATTTTCAAATATTTTTGAAAAGCAAATATTCCTAATTATAGGGAAATGAAATATATGTTAGGAGACTAAATTATAAATTATAAGCGTAGACCACTAAAACACCATCTGAGAAAATGTTTCAGTAGTGGGAAGTGGCATTGCTGAGTTGTGTGTATGTGTGTGTGTGTGTGTGAATCTACCTTGTCTTTATTTCATTTTGTATCTTTACATACATATTTCATTTCATTTTGTATCTTTAATTTGAACGGACTAATATCACATGATGACTCTGCCATTTCAGTTTCTACCTGTAAAAAAGCGTACATTTACTCATATCAGCAACATGTGCACCCAAACCTTGTTTTTATGCTGGAAGTCACAGGCAAAAATGTAAAAAGTAATTTACCAAAAAAGAAGGAAAAATGGAAAGTACTGACTCACAGCAAACAGCTGCAAAATGTTGCCCTTAGGATAGAGGTTAACTCAATTGTGAAATAACGGCCGAAGCTCACACTCTTAATAACTTTTTTTTTTACCCCTCAAGAAAGCTCCTTCATTTAATGTGAGATGCTTGGCAGAAGGTGCTGCAGTTTAGTGGCTAGCTCAGCAGGAGGGCCTGGATCGAAAGCTCTCTGGTTGTACAAACTCATTTGCATTTGTAATGCTTTTATTTAAAATCTTCTCTAAATGTAAATATCGTGATCTATTTTTTTAAATAAAAATATTTTCATGAATATGAGCCTAAATAAAGGAGAATCAAGTGGGTTTTGAATCTCCCTGAAAGATTAAATGGAAACATTAGATGACTAATAGTGATGCATAATTATAACACATAAAGAACTGAGCAAAGGTCAATTGGAGGTCCCATTTCAGAAGCTTTCTGGAATTCAAGAGAATTACTTAGAAAAGGTTCATTTGCTTGGGGAGTAGGTATTTCCAGTTGTCTCTCACAAAAAGCCAGCAGTTTCCCTGCTCTTTAGTAGCTGCTTAAACCAAACTACCATTTTTCTAAGCTGCAAAAGATAATGGAAAAAGCAGAAGGGATTTGCTATCTCACACAATTGAATATACAATACTAATTGGCCCCAGGTCAGTCCCACTTCAATTTATAATCACAGATTTGTGACTGTTCTAGAGTCCTTAGAACATCGGATGCCTATTGGGTAGGCATAGGGATTTGAGTGGGCCCTGCCTTGCTGCAGCATCAGGCCAGTGCCTGACCAGAGGAGCTCCATTATAGAAGAGTCAGTTTTAGAGCCATCGAGATTTCCTATACACTATTTCTTGCAACAGCCTCTCCAGAAGCCTTTCTGAGTACATCTGAGCCATGCTCCAGGAAAGGAACCAACCCACTTACAGGTAGCGTGGTCCTTAGTATGAAGTCTAATCGGGAGCAAATCCTTCCCTCTTTTATATGCCACAACCCCAGTTCTTTCATATACTCAGCATGACTCAAGAAATCCCTCTCTTAATGAGCTGAGAATTAACATCAAGGGATTGAGAGAAACTTCTCGACCAAAAGGGGGAAGAGTAAAATGAGACAAAGTGTCAATGGCTGAGAGATTCCAAACAGAGTTGAGAGGTTATCCTGGAGGTTATTCTTACGCATTAAGTAGATATCACCTTGTTGTTCAAGATGTAATGGAGAGGCTGGAGGGAATTGCCTGAAAATGTAGTGCTGTGTTCCAGTAGCCATGTTTCTTGATGATGATTGAACAATGATATAGCTTTCACAATGAGACTCTGTGAATGTGAAAACCTTATGTCTGATGCTCCTTTTAGCTACTGTATCAACAGAAGAGTAGAACATATGGAATAAAAATAAATAATAGGGGGAACAAATGTTAAAATAAATTCAGTTTGAAATAGTGGTAAATGAAAGCGAGGGGTAAGGGATATGGTATGTATAGTCTTTTTTTTCCTCTATCATTTTATTTCTTTTTTCTGTTGACTTTTTATTTCTTTTTCTAAATCGAAGCAAATGTACTAAGAAATGATGAAGATGCAACTATGTGATGATATTAAGAATTACTGATTGTATATGTAGAGTGGAATGATATCTAAATGTTTTGTTTGTTAATTTTTTTTAATTAATAAAAAAAAGTAAAAAAAAAAAAAAAATCCCTCTCTTGGTCCAGGTCCAAATAATATTGAACCAAGCAAAATTAAGACCAAATTTTTGGTCATTCACATACTTGCAAATACCAGTTTTCCTGGCATATGAGTATTGCTTGAATGTAGCAGAATGTTAATATTCTACAGTCTTTTATTAAATGTGATTTCATTTGAGTCTGGTGCCTGGTGAGTTCTCTTCTCTCTTTCCCCACTTGCTTACCTGCCTTCAACTTCTCTTCTTATAGTTTAAAATTGGAGTCAGTTCTGTGTGATTCAAACAGAGTGAACAATGGCATATAAGAAAGGAAAATGTAAAAATTTCTTAGATCTTGAGCCCCTAGTTTTTTAAATGGAGTAGCATATAATACAGCATTTTGCCTAACTCACCAGCATCCTATCATTTTCACAGAAGGTTGTCTAGTCTGTTCCACTGCTGCATTTACCACTAACTTTCCTATGATATGGATAGGTCGAGATGACAACCTTAACAATCTTTAGTAGATTTTAAACTCCTTAAGCACATTGCTGTTATTTCTAGACTTATCTCCAATTAAACCCTTTGGCCAACTGACTTCCTAATTATCCCTTTATAGCCTTATGTTTTCCTACCTCTACACCTTAACTTACGTTATTCTTAAGACTAGAAGGTTGCTATTTACTCTATCTTTATTCAGGATTTTTAACTTAAAGACCCCTCTCAAGTCCTACCTCCATTATAAATCCTCCATTGACTACCTTAGACCCTCTGTCTCTGAAATTCTATAGTATTTAACTTTCTCAACATATAGTCTAAGAGAAATTTGTTGTTAGGAGGGACTTGGAGCAGTGGTTCTCACCTGGGGGTACTTTTGCCTCCTTTGGGGCATTTAGTAGTGTCTGGGAACATTTTTTACTTGTCCCACCTGGGAAGGATAATGCTATTGGCATCTAATGGATAGAGGCCAGAGATGCTGCTAAACATCTTACAATGCACAGGACAGCCCCCTGGTCTTTATGTCCCTGTTAAGAAACCTGTCCATAGTGTCGCCTTTGAGTAACCCTGCCTTAAAGGTTTCTAGATAGAGCCTAGATAGCATAGTAATCGTCTTCAGCATCCATAGCAGATAATCTTGCCTATTCATGAATATATTCAGCAGTAAGAGGCTCACTACTTCACAAGGACACCTATTTTGCTGTGGAAGAGTTCTACAAGAAATTGTTTCTTAATGTTGCATTAAAATCTGCCTACTTAAAAATGACTTCCATGGCTGGTCCGTATAAATCGATCCCTTTTCCCACCCTCTCATATTTAGGCCTACTTCAGAGGTTTATAAGGAGTTATCTGCCCTTATCATTCTTTGAAATTCTCTCTTGATAAGCGCCACTCTATACTTGGTTCCACAATGTATTTGTACATGTGCTTATTCCCCAAATTTAATAGTGAACTTCCTGATGGCAGAGACAGTCTTATTTTCTTTGTTTTGTAGTACCTTTAGCTAGCACAGTTAATTTAATCTTTTCATAGGAAATACCACCTCTCTAGAATGACTAGCATCATAGAGATAATTGCTGGCAGTGAGCATCAAAAGACTAAAACTTTTTTTTTTATTAATTAAAAAAATTAACTAACAACATTTAGAAATCATTCCATTCTATATATACAATCAGTAATTCTTAATATCATCACATAGATGCATATTCATCATTTCCTAGTACATTTGCATCGATTTAGAAAAAGAAATAGAAAGACAACAGAAAAAGAAATAAAACGATAATAGAAAAAAATAAAATAAAAAACTATACCTCAGATGCAGCTTCATTCAGTGTTTTAACATAATTACATTACAATTAGGTAGTATTGTGCTGTCCATTACTGAGTTTTTTTATCCAGTCTTGTTGCACAGTCTGTATCCCTTCAGCGCCAATTACCCACTATCTTACCCTATTTCTATCTCCTGATGGTCTCTGTTACCAATGACAAATTCCAAGTTTATTCTCTAATGTCGGTTCACATCAGTGGGACCATACAGTATTTGTCCTTTAGTTTTTGGCTAGTCTCACTCAGCATAATGTTCTCTAGGTCCATCCATGTTATTACATGCTTCATAAGTTTATTCTGTCTTAAAGCTGCATAATATTCCATTGTATGTATATACCATAGTTTGTTTAGCCACTCGTCTGTTGATGGACATTTTGGCTGTTTCCATCTCCTTGCAATTGTAAATAATGCTGCTATAAACATTGGTGTGCAAATGTCCGTTTGTGTCTTTGCCCTTAAGTCCTTTGAGTAGATACCTAGCAATGGTATTGCTGGGTCGTATGGCAATTCTATATTGAGCTTTTTGAGGAACCGCCAAACTGCCTTCCACAGTGGTTGCACCATTTGACATTCCCACCTAAGTGGATAAGTGTGCCTCTTTCTCCACATCCTCTCCAGCACTTGTCATTTTCTGTTTTGTTGATAATGGCCATTCTGGTGGGTGTGAGATGATATCTCATTGTGGTTTTGATTTGCATTTCCCTAATAGCCAGAGAAGTCGAGCATCTTCTCATGTGCCTTTTGGCCATTTGTATTTCCTCTTCAGAAAAGTGTCTGTTCAAGTCTTTTGCCAATTTTGTGATTGGGTTGTCTGTCTTTTTCTTGTTGAGTTGAACAATCTCTTTATATATTCTGGATACTAGACCTTTATCTGATACGTCATTTCCAAATATTGTCTCCCATTGTGTAGGCTGTCTTTCTACTTTCTTCATGAAGTTCTTTGATACACAAAAGTGTTTAATTTTGAGGCACTCCCATTTATTTATTTCTTTCTTCAGTGCTCTTGCTTTAGGTTTAAGGTCCATAAAACCACCTCCAATTGTAAGATTCATAAGATATCTCCCTACATTTTCCCCTAACTGTTTTATGGTCTTAGACCTAATGTTTAGATCTTTGATCCATTTTGAGTTAACTTTTCTATAGGATGTGAGATACGGGTCCTGTTTCATTCTTTTGCATTTGGACATGCAGTTCTCTAGGCACCATTTACTGAAGAGACTGTTCTGTCCCAGGTGAGTTGGCTTGACTGCCTTATCAAAGATCAAATGTCCATAGATGAGAGGGTCTATATCTGAGCACTCTATTCGATTCCATTGGTCGATATATCTATCTTTATGCCAATACCATGCTGTTTTGACCACTGTGGCTTCAAAATATGCCTTAAAGTAAGGCAGCGTGAGACCTCCAGCTTCGTTTTTTTCCCTCAAGATACTTTTAGCAATTTGGGGCACCCTGCCCTTCCAGATAAATTTGCTTATTGGTTTTTCTATTTCTGAAAAATAAGTTGTTGGGATTTTGATTGGTATTGCGTTGAATCTGTAAATCAATTTAGGTAGAATTAACACCTTAACTATATTTAGTCTGCCAATCCATGAACACGGTATGCTCTTCCATTTATTTAGGTCTTCTGTGATTTCTTTCAACAATTTCTTGTAGTTTTCTGTGTATAGGTCTTTTGTCTCTTTAGTTCAATTTATTCCTAAGTATTTTATTCTTTTAGCTGCAATTGTAAATGGAATTCGTTTCTTGATTTCCCCCTCAGCTTGTTCATTGCTAGTGTATAGAAACACTACAGATTTTTGAATGTTGATCTTGTAACCTGCTACTTTGCTGTACTCATTTATTAGCTCTAGTAGTTTTGCTGTGGATTTTCAGGGTTTTCGACATCTAGTATCATATCATCTGCAAGCAGTGATAGTTTTACTTCTTCCTTTCCAATTTTGATGCCTTGTATTTCTTTTTCATGTCTAATTGCTCTGGCTAGAACTTCCAACATGATGTTGAATAACAGTGGTGATAGTGGACATCCTTGTCTTGTTCCTGATCTTAGGGGGAAAGTTTTCAATTTTTCCCCATTGAGGATGATATTAGCTGTGGGTTTTTCATATATTCCCTCTATCATTTTAAGGAGGTTCCCTTGTATTCCTATCCTTTGAAGTGTTTTCAACAGGAAAGGATGTTGAATCTTGTCAAATGCCTTCTCTGCATCAATTGAGATGATCGTGTGATTTTTCTGCTTTGATTTGTTGATATGGTGTATTACATTAATTGATTTTCTTATGTTGAACCATCCTTGCATACCTGGGATGAATCCTACTTGGTCATGATGTATAATTCTTTTAATGTATTGCTGGATTCGATTTGCTAGAATTTTGTTGAGGATTTTTGCATCTATATTCATTGGAGAGATTGGTCTGTAGTTTTCTTTTTTTTGTAATATCTTTGCCTGGTTTTGGTATGAGGGTGATGTTGGCTTCATAGAATGAATTAGGTAGCTTTCCGTCCACTTCAATTTTTTTGAAGAGTTTGAGCAGGGTTGGTACTAATTCTTTCTGGAATGTTTGGTAGAATTCACATGTGAAGCTGTCTGGTCCTGGACTTTGCTTTTTGGGAAGCTTTTTTATGACTGATTTAATTTCTTTACTTGTGATTGGTTTGTTGAGGTCATCTATTTCTTCTTGTGTCAAAGTTGGTTGTTCATACCTTTCTAGGAACTTGTCCATTTCATCTACATTGTTGTATTTATTAGCATAGAGTTGTTCATAGTATCCTGTTATTACCTCCTTTATTTCTTTGAGGTCAGTGGTTATGTCTCCTCTTCCATTTCTGATCTTATTTATTTGCATCCTCTCTCTTCTTCTTTTTGTCAGCCTTGCTAAGGGCCCATCAATCTTGTTGATTTTCTCATAGAACCAACTTCTGGTCTTATTGATTTTCTCTATTGTTTTCATGTTCTCAGTTTCGTTTATTTCTGCTCTAATCTTTGTTATTTCTTTCCTTTTGCTTGTTTTGGGGTTAGTTTGCTGATCTTTCTCCACTTCTTCCAAGTGGACAGTTAATTCCCGAATTTTTGCCCTTTCTTCTTTTCTGATATAGGCATTTAGGGCAATAAATTTCCCTCTTAGCACTGCCTTTGCTGCATCCCATAAGTTTTGATATGTTGTGTTTTCATTTTCATTCGCCTCGAGATATTTACTAATTTCTCTTGTAATTTCTTCCTTGACCCACTGGTTGTTTAAGAGTGTATTGTTGAGCCTCCACATTTTTGTGAATTTTCTGGCACTCTGCCTATTACTGATTTCCAACTTCATTCCTTTATGATCTGAGAAAGTGTTGTGTATGATTTCAATCTTTTTAAATTCATTGAGACTTGCTTTGTGACCCAGCATATGGTCTATCTTTGAGAATGATCCATGAGCACTTGAGAAAAAGGTGTATCCTGCTGTTGTGGGGTGTAATGTCCTATAAATGTCTGTTAAGTCTAGCTCGTTTATTGTAATATTCAAATTCTCTGTTTCTTTATTGATCCTCTGTCTAGATGTTCTGTCCATTGATGAGAGTGGGGAATTGAAGTCTCCAACTATTATGGTAGATGTGTCTGTTTCACTTTTCAGTATTTGTAGTGTATTCCTCACATATTTTGGGGCATTCTGATTCGGTGAGTAAATATTTATGATTGTTATGTCTTCTTGTTTAATTGTTCCTTTTATTAATATATAGTGTCCTTCTTTGTCTCTTTTAACTGTTTTACATTTGAAGTCTAATTTGTTGGATATTAGTATAGCTACTCCTGCTCTTTTCTGGTTGTTATTTGCATGAAATATCTTTTCCCAACCTTTCACTTTCAACCTATGTTTATCTTTGGGTCTAAGATGTGTTTCCTGTAGACGGCATATAGAAGGATCCTGTTTTTAATCCATTCTGCCAGTCTATGTCTTTTGATTGGGGAGTTCAGTCCATTAACATTTAGCGTTATTACTGTTTGGGTAATACTTTCCTCTACCATTTTGCCTTTTGTATTATATATATCATATCTAATTTTCCTTCTTTCTACACTCTTCTCCACACCTCTCTCTTCTGTCTTTTCGTATTTGACTCTAGTGCTCCCTTTAGTATTTCTTGCAGAGCTGGTCTCTTGGTCACAAATTCTCCTAGTGACTTTTTGTCTGAAAATGTTTTAATTTCTCCCTCATTTTTGAAGGACAATTTTGCTGGATATAGAATTCTTGGTTGGCAGTTTTTCTCTATTAGTAATTTAAATATATCATCCCACTGTCTTCTTGTCTCCATGGTTTCTGCTGAGAAATCTACACATAGTCTTATTGGGTTTCCCTTCTATGTGATGGATTGTTTTTCTCTTGCTGCTTTCAGGATCCTCTCTTTCTCTTTGACCTCTGACATTCTAACTAGTAAGTGTCTTGGCGAATGCCTATTTGGATCTATTCTCTTTGGCATGCGCTGCACTTCTTGGATCTGTAATTTTAGGTCTTTCATAAGAGTTGGGAAATTTTCAGTGGTAATTTCTTCCATTAGTTTTTCTCCTCCTTTTCCCTTCTCTTCTCCTTCTGGGACACCCACAACACGTATATTTGTGCGCTTCATATTATCATTCAATTCCCTGAGCCCCTGCTCAAATTTTTCCATTCTTTTCCCTATAGTTTCTGTTTCTTTTTGGATTTGAGATGTTCCATCCTCCAGTTCACTAATTCTAACCTCTGTCTCTTGAAATCTACCATTGTAGGTTTCTATTGTTTTTTTCATCTCTTCTACTGTATCTTTCATTTCCATAAGTTCTGTGATTTGTTTTTTCAGACTTTCCATTTCTTCTTTTTGTTCATCCCTTGCCTTCTTCATGACCTCCCTCAATTTATTGATTTTGTTTTTGAAGAGGTTTTCCATTTCTGTTTGTATATTCAGAATTAGTTGTCTCAGCTCCTGTATCTCATTTGAACTATTGGTTTGTTCCTTTGACTGCGCCATATCTTCAATTTTCCTGGTGTAATTTGTTGTTTTTTGCTGGCGTCTGGACATTTAATCAGATTTCCCTGAGTGTGAGACCCAGCAGGTTGAAAGATTTTCCTGTGAAGTCTCTGGGCTCTGTTTTTTTTATCCTGCCCAGTATGTGGCGCTTGTCTGTCTGCGGGTCCCACCAGCAAAAGATGTTGTGGCTCCTTTATTAATGCCACTATTGGTGTTTGGTTGGACCCAGTCCCTGCCGCTGTCGGAGACTCCCTCCTCTCCCTCCGGGCAGCTGCCTGTGGGGGAGGGGCGCTGGCTGCTGGCCGCCGCGGCTTGGGGAACTCGCTGATCTGAGACTCGCCGCCAGACCGGGAAGCCACCTGTGCGGCAGGGGCCCTGGTCGCCGGCCGCCGCGGCTTGGGGAACTTGCTGATCCCAGACTCGTAGCCAGTCCGGGAAGCTGCCCACGAGAGAGGGGTGCTGGCCGCCGACCACGGCGGCTTGGTAAACTTGCCTCTCCGAGACTCTCAGTCGGTCCGGGAAGGAGGGAGGGAGGGGCGCCGGCCGCCATCCGCCGCGGCCCGGGAAAGCGCGCGCCGCTCTGGGAGCTCACCACAGTGGAGACTCGCAGCCGGTCCAGCCAGTCCAGACTGGGGTACGCTGTGTGTCCGGTCCCTGCCGTGGCCCCGGGAGCTGTTCTGCACTGTTTTGGGTCACCTAGTAGTTGCTCTGGAGGAGGAACTAAGACACGCGTACCTTACTAAGCTGCCGTCTTGGCCCCGACCTCCAAAAGACTAAAACTTTTAATACCAGTACTACATATAGTCCCTTACATTTTTCTTATAGGTATTTGTAGGATAATTGCCTTTATGGTAAAATGGTGATTCTTTAGCCTGTGGGAAAAATGTTTATTTTTAAAGCTGCTAAGCGTCACAGCATTATTTGGGGGGGTTGTGCTTCTCATTTATGGCATCACAATAAAGAAATGCCTTTACTGGTCTGCTGTCCAGTTTGTTGGGATAATTTTGGAAATAGTGTCAGAAACCTGGAATCATGCCAAATTCCAATTAGCATACTGTGTAACCACTGATTTTGTTTTAAAAGTAATTACTGCAGATTTTCTTATATATCCAGTACTGAAAACATAATGAAAATGTTTATCTTTAGGTTTTGTACTTTACAATTTTTAAACGTATTTTTGAAATAATCTTAAGCTTATAGAAAAGTTGCAAAAATAGTACAAAGAATGTCCATATACTTTCACCCAAACTCCCTAACTATTGGTATTTATTATATTTGCCTTCTCTTCCCTCCCTCCCTCTCCTTCCTCTGTGTGTGTGCCTCTCTCTCTCTAAATATATGTATATATGTATATGTATTTAAAATAGTTTTTTTCTGAACCATTTCAGTAAATTACTAAAAATACCACTTTACCCCTAAATTCTTCACTGTACATTTCCTAAAAATAACCACATTCCCTTTATAGCCACAGTAAAGTACAATTATGAAAATCAGGAAATTAACATTGATATAATACCACTGCCTAATCTACAAACCTTTCGAATTTGCCAGTTTTCCTACTAATATCCTTTTTTTTTCTTTTTAACATTTCTTATTGGGAAATATAACATAAATACAGAAAGCAATAAATTTCAAAGTACCTTATAACAACCTACTAATATCTTTTGTAGTAAAAGAAAATAAATGTCTTCTGGTTCAGGATCATTGCCTTTACTTTTCTTGTCATTTTAGTCTCTAATAGTGCCTCAGTCTTTCATGACTGTTATAGATTGAATTTGACCCTGAAAAAGACATGTTCACATCCTAACCCTTTGCTCTATTAATGTGAATTTATTTTAAAATAGAACCTTTGAGGATGTTACTGTTCAGATGAATCCAGACTAGTTTAGTGTGGGCCTAATCCAATATGGCTGGTATCCTTATGAGCAGAGAAAATTTGGACACATTAAGCGAGAATGAGACAGAGACAGCCATGTGATGGAGGCAGAGATTGAATTGCCGGCCACCCACCATAAGTCATGGGAAAAATGTTGAACCCATTGTCCCTTCTGGAGGAAGCATGGCCCTGTGGACACCTTGATTTCAGACTTCTGACATCCAGAACTATGGTGTAATAAATTTCTTTTCTTTAAACCAACTAGTTTGTGGTACTTTGTTACAGCATCCCCAGCAAAGCAAAACAATGATCTTGACATTTTTGAATGTTTATTTTTTTGACTGTTCCTCAGTTTGGGTTTGTGTAGGATTTCTACATAGTCAGATTTACGTTATGCATTTTCAGCAGGAATACCACAGAAGTGATGTTATCTTTCCAGTGTATCATAGCCAGAAGCACATGGTTTTTTTTGTTGTTGTTGTTCCATTGCAGGTAATGTTAATTTTGATTACTTGGTTAAGATTTCTCTACTGTAAAATTACTTTTTCCTTTTTCTCTTTGTCTGGTAAGGGAAATAACACTTAAGCACGTGATTTCAACATAATATGCTAAGTGTTAAGGCAGACAGGTAGCAAGGGTGTAATAGCTTGTCATCCAACCTGGGGACTCAGGGATGAGTTACTGGGTTGATATCCCCTGTAATGTGACTTACGGAATGATTGAGCCAAGCAAAGGAAAATGGGGAGGATTTTCTAGGATACAATCTATGAACCAGCCGTGGAACCATGAAACTGCTTAGTGTGTTTGGGAAACTGCAATTGGTTGGTAGCATGAGTTCTAGGACCTGAATGACTCAATTCATGACTCCCAAAATGAAAATCTAAGCATATCAGTTCTCACTGGAAGCACGTGCAGAGGCTCTTCTCTCTGTCTCTTGGGAACTTTATGTCTCTTTTGACTCTGACTTCCATAGTCCTTTGTTCCCTAATTCACACAGAACCAAAATATCAAAGAAGCAGGACAATAGGGGGAAGATCCCAGTTTTTGATAGTCATGGAAGTTGCATCTTTAGGATGCTGCACACTTTATTTTATTGCACAAGAAATTGATTCCCTTCTTATAGAATATAAAAATCATCTTTGCAGGAAATTGTCATTTATTTTTCTCTCATTTTTTGAATGTAAAAATGAATAAAACTGAAAATATAAACAAATTGCAAAGAAAACTAAAATCCTGAATTGGGCTTTGAAGTACATATCTAAAAGACCACTCTTGTTTGGTTTGAATAAAAAGTTAAATTTGTGGAATGGTCAAGCAGTATATCCTCTCTATTCTCTTTGATACCCAGCCAATTTATAATTTTTATTTTAATGGCAAAAGTGCTGACTTTGCAAGCCCTGTGATAACAGATACATGCAAAGCTGCCATAGCTTTTTCAGGCTTTGCCAAGAAAGTACTGAATTCTCCAGGAATCTTCAAATTAATTTCCTGACATATCATTTCCCTTTGTCTTATGTCAGTTAGGTGATCTTTGGCAAGATGAACATTACTGATATTGTCAGCAAGAAAAGGATTATGACCTTTGTTTAAGTTTAAGTAATGTCCAGGCAATATAAATTTTCAGAATTCTAAGACCATAAATTTCTCCCTAAAAGAAATAGACAGATTTGGGGCTTTTTTTTTTGTTAATACCAAAAAACACCAAACAAATGCAAACATTCTTAACTTTTGATCATTCCATTCTACATATATAATCAGTAATTCACAATGTCATCACATAGTTGCATATTCATCATCATGATCATTTCTTAGAACATTTGCATCTATTCAGAAAAAGAAATAAAAAGACAACAGAAAAAAATTCATATATACTATATCCCTTACCCCTCCCTTTCATTGATCACTAGCATTTCAAACTAAATTTACTTTAACATTTGTTCCCCCTATTATTTATTTTTATTCCATATGTTTTACTCGTCTGTTGATAAGGTAGATAAAAGGAGGATCAGACACAAGGTTTTCACAATCACACAATCACATTGTGAAAGCTATATCATTATACAATCATCTTCAAGAAACATGGCTACTGGAACACAGCTGTACAATTTCAGGCAGTTCCCTCCAGCCTCTCCATTACATCTTCACTAACAAGGTGATATGTATTTAATGTGTAAGAGTAACCTCCAGGATAATCTCTTGACTATGTTTGGAATCTCTCAGCCACTGACACTTTATTTTGTCTCATTTCACTCTTCCCACTTTTGGTCAAGAAGGATTTCTCAATCCCTTGATGCTGAGTCTCAGCTCATTCTAGGATTTCTGTCCCATGTTGCCAGGAAGGCCCACACCCCTGGGAGTCATGTCCCACGTAGACAGGGGGAGGGTGGTGAGTTTGCTTGTCGCATTGGCTGGAGAGAGAGGCCACATCTGAGCAACAAAAGAAGTTCTCTTGGGGGTGACTCTTAGGCCGAATTTTAAGTAGGCTTGACCTATCCTTTGTGGGGTTAAGTTTCATATGAACAAACCCCAAGACTGAGGGCTCAGCCTAGAGCTTTGGTTGTCTGTGCTGCTTGTGAGAATATCAAGAATTCAACTTGGGGAGGCTGAATTTCTCCCCGTTCTCACCATTCCCCCAAGGGGATTTGACACATACTTTTTTATTCACTGTTCAAATCATTCTGGGATTTATTGGGGCATCGCTCTGGACAAAGTAACAAAATCTCATGTCCTACTCAAGGTTCCATGTACTTATGATGTTCAATTAAGCTGTCTACATAAGTTATATTAGGAAATGCACTAGTCAAAATATACATTTTGTACCAAATAAACATTTTTTGCTTTAGTCTCACACATAAGGTGAAATTTTAAAATATTAACTACCGTCTATATTCGACACCCTGTAGTAATGACATTCCTTTGTTCTTCCTCATGCAAAAATATTTTTTAATTTGTACATTTAGTCACTATCATTACACACTCTAGGCATTCCTAGATTATACCATCTCAGTCTTTATCGTCTTTCTTTCTGATTTCATTTGTGCCCCCAGCTCTCCTCCCTCTATCATTCTCACATTCAGCTTCATTCAGTGTTTTAACATAATTGTATTACAGTTAAGTAGTATTGTGCTGTCCATTTCTGAGTTTTTACATTCAGTCCTGTTGCACAATGTGTATCCCTTCAGCTCCAGTTACCCAGTATCTTACCCTATTTCTACCTCCTGATGGTCTCTGTTACCAATGAAATTCTCCAAGCTTTTTCACTAATGTCAGTTCATATCAGTGAGACCATACAGTATTTGTCCTTTTGTTTCTGGCTAACTCACTCAGCATAATGTCCTCAAGGTCCATCCATGTTGTTACATACGTCATAACTTTATTTTGTCTTACAGCTGCATGATATTCCATCGTATGTATATACCACAGTTTGTTTAGCCACTCATCTGTTGATGGACATTTTGTCTGTTTCCATCTCTTTGCAATTGTAAATAATGCTGCTATAAACATTGGTGTCCAAATTTCTGTTTGTGTCCTTGCCCTCATGTCCTCTGAGTAGATACCTAACAATGGTATTGCTGGGTCATGTGGCAATTCTATATTCAGCTTTTTGAGGAACTGCCAAACTGCCTTCCACAGCGGTTATACCATTTGACATTCCCACCTAAGTGGATAAGTGTGCCTCTTTCTCCACATCCTCTCCAGCACTTGTCTTTTTCGTTTTTTTGATAATGGCTTTCAGGTGGGTGGTTTTGATTTGCATTTCTCTAATAGCCAGGGAAGCTGAACATCTTCTCATGTGGTTTTTGGCCATTTGTATTTCCTCTTCTGAGAAGTGTCTGTTCAAGTCTTTTGCCCATTTTTTGATTGGGTTGGCTGTCTTTTTGTTGTTGAATTGAACAATCTCTTTATAAATTCTGGATACTAGACCTTTATCTGATATATCATTTCCAAATATTGTTTCCCATTGTGTAGGCTGTGTTTTTACTTTCTTGTCGAAGTTCTTTAATGCACAAAAGTGTTTAATTTTGAGGAGTTCCCATTTCTTTCTTTCTTCAATGCTCTTGCTTTGGGTGTAAGGTCTAGGAAACCGCCTCCAAGTATAAGATTTATAAGATATTTCCCTACATTTTCTTCTAACAGTTTTATGGACTTAGATCTAATGTTTAGGTCTTTGATCCATTTTGAGTTAATTTTTGTATAGGGTGTGAGATATGGGTCCTCTTTCATTCTTTTGCATATGGATATCCAGTTCTCTAGGTACCATTTATTGAAGAGACTGTTCTGTCCCAGGTGAGTTGGCTTGACTGCCTTATCAAAGATCAATTGTCCATAGATGAGAGGGTCTATATCTGAACACTCTATTCTATTCCATTGTTCAGTATATCTATCTTTATGCCAGTACCATGCTGTTCTGACCACTGTAGCTTCATAATATGCCTTAAAGTTAGGTAGCGTGAGACCTCCAACTTCATTTTTTTTTCTCAGGATACTTTTAGCTATTTGGGGCAACCTGCCCTTCCAGATAAATTTGGTTATTGGTTTTTCTATTTCTGAAAAGTAGGTTTTTGGGATTTCAATTGGTATTGCATTGAATCTATAAACCTATTAGGTAGAATTGACATCTTAACTACATTTAGTCTTCCAATCCATGAACATGGTATGCCCTTCCATCTATTTAGGTCTTCTGTGATTTAACAATTTCTTGTAGTTTTCTTTGTATAGGTCTTTTGTCTCTTTGGTTAAATTTATTCCTAAATATTTTATTCTTTTGGTTGCAATTGTAAATGGAATTCTGTTCTCGATTTACCCCTCAGATTGTTGATTACTAGTGTATAGAAACACTACAGATTTTTGAGTGTTGATCTTATAACCTGCCAGTTTGCTGTACTCATTTATTAGCTCTAGTAATTTTGCTGTGGATTTTTGGGGGTTTTTGACATATAATATCATATCATCTGCAAACAGTGGAGAGTTTTACTTCTTCCTTTCCAATTTTGATTCCTTGTATTTCCTTTTCTTGTGTAATTGCTCTGGCTAGAACTTCCAACACAATGTTGAAAACAGTGGTGATAGTGGACATCCTTGTCTTGTTCCTCATCTTAGGGGGAAAGTTTTCAGTTTTTCTTGGGGTTCTTTTTAATTGTAGCTCATAGAAGCACATCTTCAGCATTGGAACTTTTAATAGTTACTTGGTTTTTGCTTCTTCTTGCTAGGGTGGAGACTTGTTTAGCTTGGCCAAAAAGATTGTAGATTTACTTTTCTTTTTTTCATCCTCAAATATTGACTGTCTTCTGTAAACCAGTCACTGTGATCCCTACCCTCATGGATTTTGTTATCAATTAATGGAGAAAACATACAAAAAAAAGAAAGGAAGGAAGGAAGAAAAGAAAATACAAAGCCACAAATCACTTGGCAACATCCATATTAATGAACAAAGAGCCTTAAAGTAAGAATTTTATGACATAAAAATGGCCGAATATATTCTTCTTTTTAAATAGAGATAAAATTCACATAACATAGAATTAACCATTAATGGTTTTAAAGGGTACTATTCAGTGGCATTTAGTATATTCTCAGTGTTGTAACCAACATCTCTGTCTAGTTCCAAGACATTTCATCATCCCAAAAGGAAACCCTTTTCCCATTAAGCAATCACCCCCCATGACCTCTTCTCCCCAGTTCCTGTCAGCCTCTAGTCTATTTTCGGTCTATGGATTTATTTACTCTGGATGTTTCATATAAATCAAATCATACAATATGTGACCCTGTATGTCTGGCTTGTTTCACTTAGCATAATGTTTTTTCAGGTCCATCCATATTGTATGGTGTCAGTACTTCATTTCTTTTTATGGCTGAATGAAAATCCAATGCCAACTCTATTCTTTAACTGTGTTTAAAAATCAGCTTCTCCCTATTGAACTGTTTCAGAGTAGTATTTCCCAGGATAGTTTAAAGGTTAAGCTCTATTATGTCAGTGTACTTGTTTATAAATAGAAAAATTTCGTATTTGTATCCTCCTATACCTTGTCAAAAACTCTAAATGAGACAGTGACTATCCAGTGCTATGATTTGAGAATTTGGCAGTACCAACAGACCAATCTTCTTTCAACACTGTGGGCAAAATCATTAATGTCAATTCATGCCATTGTAGAAAACCTTGAGTTCTGGGGATGATTAGAGCCTTTTTACCAAAGCTGCAGAATTACAGGTGTGCAGCTATCCATTAAACACAAGATTTTGCTTCCATTGCTTGGCATAGACATATTTCACCAAATCTAAAATAGTAACAGCCTTTGCAGTCTCCAAAAGATGCTTAGAAAATAAAATGTCTTTGGCAGCCTCACTATTCATATAAGTGATGAAAATTGGAGTCTTATCGCCCTGGGAGATAGTTGTAGTTCCATAGGTATTTGGCAAGGAGAAATGTTTTAATTACCCATTGCTCTGTGATACAAGTTACTAATGAAATATTTGTAATTCTGATATTGATTACTTTTAATGTGTAACCAGGAAACTGTGTGCCAGTTTGAAACTGTTGTGTACCTCAGAAAAGCCATGTTCTTTAATCCTCATTTAATATTGTAAGGTTGAAAACTTTGACTGGATTGTTTCCATGGAGATGTGACACACCCAATTGTGGGTATGGCCTTTTGATTAGATGGAAATGTCCCTCCATCCATTCAGAGTTGGTCTTGATTAGTTTACTGGAGTCCTTTAAAAGGGGAAACATTTTGGAGGAAGCTCAGAAGATGCAGACATTTGGAGATGCGTGGAGTACTGACAGAGAGCGCAGACACCTAGACATGGATGTTTGGAGATGCAGAGCCCAGCAGATATGACCATGTCCCTTCCCATAAGATACTCAGCAAGCCAGAACCCAGAAGCCAGAAGAGAAGACATCTCTGGCTTCCGGTGATGCTAAACTAAGAGATGAAGCCCAGAGTGTTGTCCCAGAGCAGTTAAGTGAAATCCCATAGATGCTTAGAGTGGAAGCCACTGGAGTCAGAAGCTGGAAGCCACAGAACTGGGGTCAAGGACCAGCAGATTTCAGCCATGTTACTTCCCATGTGATGGAGGAACCCAGATGCCATCTGGCCCTTTCTTTGGAATCAAGGTATCTTTATCTAGATGCCTTAGTTTGGGCATTTTTATGGCCTTGAAACTGTAAACATTCAACTTAACCCCCTTTATAAAATCCAACCCATTTCTGATATATTGCATTCCAGCACCTTTAGCAAACTAAAACAAATGGCCTCCTTTTTTTTTTTTCTTCTGGTCCAGGCATCACTATTTCTAGGTCACATCAAAGTCTTTCCAGTCCTAAGCGACTTCTTTCATTTGGCAGGTTTATCAGCAAATCTGTAAGAGGCTTTAACATAGACTTTTATGTTGGGATATATAATGTTATAAAGTTAGGTCCTTTTGCATCATGCCTTCTCATTATCAGGAGCCATACTGTCCAGTGTGTTTCCAAGATAGACTGATATATGTTGCATACACACTTCTATTGTACTTTGCTACAAAGAAACAAATTTGTCCCATCATGTCTACTGATAAAAATAAAATCATAGCCTATGTAGACTTTGTCTTACTTCCTTATGTAAACAAACTTTAAATATATTTGAATTGAAAAAAGTTTTTCTTTCATAAGAGCAAATTATCTAATAAACAACAGAAAAGAAGCAAGGAGAAATACACTATGTATTTTGTACTCACAGCTTACCTGAAACTTTTCTGGAGATGCTAAGATTTTATTGTTTCAGGTTAAGAGTTTTTAATAGGGAGTTTGGAAGGTATATTTAACAAAATCATGCTTCTGACATTTGGAGGGGTATTCTAGTTTGCTAGCTGCCGGAATGCAACACACCAGAGACGGTTTGGCTTTTAATAAAAGCCAATTTATTTTGTTAGTTCTTCAGAGGAAAGGCAGCTAACTTTCCACTGAGGTTCTTTCTTACGTGTGAAGGCACAGGATGGTCTCTGCTGGCCTTCTCTCCAGGCCTCTGGGTTCCAACAACTTTCCCTGGGGTAACTTCTTTCTGCATCTCCAAAGACCTGGGCTGAGCTGCGAGTGCTGAGATGAGGAATGCCAAGCTGCTTAGGCTGTGCTACATTGTGTTCTCTCATTTAAGCACCGGCCAATTAAGTCAAACGTCATTCATTGCAGCAGGCCCGCCTCCTAACCAACTGCAGATGTAATGAGCAACAGATGAGGTTCACGTACCATTGGCTCATGTCTGCAGCAACAAAACTAGGTATGCTCACCTGGCCAAGTTGACAACTGAATCTAACTACCACAAGGGGGTATAACAAATCTGTTTCAAAGACACATAATAATTGGAATCCTCTTTAGACTGTTGTATCTCTGAACTAAATTGAAGTAATAAGTAATTTGGTGAGAATAGAGTCCTACCACCCAGGAAGCAAGCTAAACAATTTTGGCTCAGTATATCTTATCCTGGACTTTTTTCAGATTTAAATGATTTGTTTGTAAATCTAATAAGATTGTGTTAAGGTTGAAAATCAAATGGAAGTTATACTTGTTCACTATATAATTTCCTCTTGCAAATGCCAGACCAAGAACAATAGTGTTCCAATGATTACATTTGTTGAAGCCAGAATTCTCCTTTGTGATTTATTTATTTATTTATTTTAAAGTTGCTTTTCAAGGGATTTTTATTTAATAAGTTTGTACAATAACAGTGTGTTCCATCTGAAGTTACCTTGCCAATTTTTCTAGGACTTTTTAGCTTCCCCACAGTTTTTAATAAACCAAGATATAAAATAAATACTCTCCCAGTTGTCCAGATATTGGACATTTATGTCTGTTTTCAGTCCATCTAAAATCTGTAGATATTTAAAGAGAACTCTTCTACCCAGAAGATACTTTGAACACAGTGTTACTTTTCAGACTCAAATATTACTTATGGAACTGGAGAGGCCTTCAGTCTATATTGACAGAGTTTTCTCCCTAATCTCACATTCTAATCATGTATATGATCTAACTCTGGGACAGTAACATTGGGATAGAAAAAAAAATTATTATGTGTAGTAACTGTGGACACCAAAGTACTCCCAAATGGGCAAGACTGAATATATGCAAATGATACTGTAAAGATATCTTCTGTGAGTACGATCATGACAGTGTTCTAAAAATGATTATGGTGATGAATGCACAACTGTGTGATGATATTGTGAACTACTGATTGTATATTTTGGATGTAGTATATGGTGCATGAAAATATCTCAAAATAAAAATTAAAAAGGCCCACCTTGAATGGGGTAGGTCACATCTCAATTGAAATTACCTAACTAAAAGGTCCCATCCACAAAAAAAAAAGAACATGACCTTTTCTGAAGTACATAACAGCTTCAAACCAACACATAGATCAAAAACCTCAATATAAGAGAACTATTGAGCTCTTAAGAAGAAAATGTAGAGAAGCATCATCAGTACCTCGTGTTAGGCAATGGTTTATTTTATGCCCATTAGAATGGCTGCCAGGTATTTCTGGAGTCAAGATGGCGGCTTAGCAATGTGCGCATTTTAGTTCGTCACCCAGAACAACTACTAAATAACCGGAAACAGTACAGAACAGCTCCCGGAGCCACATCTATGACCAGACACACAGCGTACCCCAGTCTGGACCAGCTGGACCAGCTGCAAGCCTCCCCAAAACCTTGAGTTCCCCAAGCTGCAGCGGCCATTGCCCGGCGCCACTTCCCCACAGGCGGCTTCCAAGAGGGAAAGGAAAGAGACTCTAAACCTGGTCAAGTGGAGTTTGCTCATTGGGCTCATGGAAAAAGAGGAAAGGGGGAGGAAACAGAGGTTTTAGTGGCTGTGTTTCTACAGAGACTTGGCAGCCTCTGGATTCAGCGGCGGGACTTCTCGGGCTGCAACTGCCCCAGGCATAGGCAGAAACGGGTTGTTTTCAGGGCTGTCTCCCGCCTGTGCCTTCCCCAGGGGAGGGGTGAAGCCCAACTCAGGTGGAATCCCTCTCTCAAGGAATTCAGACCCCAGGGCTTGGCAATTTGAAGCCATTAAAACCAGCCTACAACCTTTCCTCTGTCTCCACCACGCCCCCAGCAGGGAGAGTCTTCCAAAGTTACAAGTGCTGCAACATCTTTTGCTGGTGTGACCCGCAGGCAGACACGCCACATACTGGGCAGGATAAGAAAAACAGAGCCCAGAGACTTCACAGGAAAATCTTTTAACCTGCTGGGTCTCACCCTCAGGGAAAACCGATGCAGGTGACTCTTTCCCCCTGATAGGAGGCCAGTTTAGTCCGAGAAAACCCAGCTGGAGTCTATAATACCTACGTAGACCCTCCTAAGGGTGGGGAGGGAAAAAGCACCATACAAGCAGGGCAAGAAACAAGAAAACAAGAACTGAAAAATTATCCTCTGTTAAACAAAACCTAAGCTAGAGGTCCGGAAAAAGCTGAACTGAAGGTCAAAGAACAGATAGACAGCAAATTCATCTAGCAAAAAAACCTTAGGTGGGTGGGCCATGGTGGCTCAGCAGGTAAGAATGCTTGCCTGCCATGCCCAAGGACCCGGGTTCGATTCCCGTGCCTGCCCATGTAAAAAAAAGAAAGAAAACCCTAGGTAAGAGAAGTGAAAGCAATCTCCAGAATAAACTAATTAAGGTAATTAGAATGGCTGCCATAAAGAGGAATGAAGTCCTGATACATACAACAATTACAACCACATGCAAGAACCTTGAAGACATTGTGTTGAAAAATAAGCCAGTCACAAAAGACAAATATTATATGACCTAATTGATTTTAAACAGCTAGAATAAGCAAACTCATAGAGGCAGAATCTAGAATACAGGTTACCAGGGCAAAAGGGTGGGGATAGGGAATGGAAAGTTAAGGTTTAAAATGTGAACGCATTCCTATTTGAAATTATGGATATTTTTTGGTAATGGTTGGTGTGATGGTAGCACAACATTGTGAATACAGTTAACAGCACTGAAATATGTATCTGAATATGATTGAAAGAGGAAATGTTAGATTGTACATATGTTAATGAATAAAAATTTTGTCTAAAAGCCCATGGAGCTACACTACACAAAGAGTGAACCATAAGTTAAACTATGGACTTTAGTTAATAATATACTTCTAAAAATGTGCTGCCATCAATTGTAATAAATGTTCCACACCTATGCAAGGTGGTGGTGGTGGTGGGGTGATTTTGGGAATCTTACATTTTATGCCTGATTGTTCTGTAAACTCACAAATTTCTCTAATTAAAAAAGAGAGAGAGAGCTTTATGTTGATTCTTCATGTATGAGGGATTGGTATGAATAGTGGCATATGAGATAAATATATACTCTTAACAGTGAGGGACAAGAGTTTAGGGTAAATTATAGTGGAGTCATAAAGTGGAGTTGTTGTAATCAGGCAGAGTTATCTGTTATACAAAGATAACAGGTCACACTGTTGGGGATAGTTAGAAAAAGAGAAAACCGAGACTTCCTGGAAGATGGCGGCTTAGTAAGACGCGCGGATCTTAGTTTCTTCTCCAGGACACCTACTAGGGGAGTAGAAACGATACAGAAAGCGCCCAAAGCCACAACAGAGATAAAAAAGACAGCGTACCCCATCCTGGAACGCCTGGCTGGCTGAGAGAAGCAGCTCGGGTGAGATCGCCGAGGCGCGCGGGCCTTACCGGGCGGGGTGGCAAGCGGCCGGAGTTACTCCCTTCCCCCTTCCCGGGCCGGCTGGGAGAATTGGAGAGGCGGTCCCCTGAAACAAAGACGGCTGGCGCCCACACCACGCGCAGCCCCCGGACCAACTGAGAGAATTGGATCGGAAACCCCCAGGCCACGGAGAACGGTGACGGGTGGGGGAGGCCCCTTCCAAACCCGTGACTCCCGGGGAACGTGCACTCTCTCGGGCGGGCCGCTGCCGCTGGTGCCCTCCCGCCACGCTTGTTGCCCAGGGCCGACTAGGAAATTCGGACGGGCTCTTTCCCTGGCTGCGGCGACCAGCAACCCTCCCTGCGTTCAGACCCCGGGCCGGCTCAAGCCGTTTCAGCTAGCGAACCCCCAGGACGGCGAGAGTTCTCCAAAGTTTAAGGTCCCACAGCACCTTTTACTGGTGGGACCCGCAGACAAACGTGTGCCACGAGCGCCACCTACTGGGCAGGATAAGAAAAACAGAACCCAGAGATTTCACAGAAAAATATTACAACCTTGCTGGGTCCAACACCAAGAGAAATCTGAATAAATGCCCAGACGCCAGCAGCAGAAGATAACTGTCCACGCTCAAAAGATTGAGAATATGGCTCAGTCAAAGGAACAAACCAATAGCTCAAATGAGACACAAGAGCTGAGACAACTAATGCTGAATATACGAACAGAAATGGAAAACCTCTTCAAAAATGAAATCGATAAATTGAGGGAGGACATGAAGAGGACATGGGCTGAACATAAAGAAGAAATAGAAAAACTGAAAAAACAAATCGCAGAACTTATGGAAGTGAAGGAAAAAGTAGCAAACATAGAAAAAATAATGGATAGCTACAATGATAGATTTAAAGAGACAGAAGATAGAATTAGTGATTTGGAGGATGGAACATCTGAATTCCAAAAACAAACAGAAACTATAGGGAAAAGAATGGAAAAATTTGAACAGGGTATCAGGGAACTCAAGGACAATATGAACCGCACAAATATACGTGTTGTGGGTGTCCCAGAAGGAGAAGAGAAGGGAAAAGGAGGAGAAAAACTAATGGAAGAAATTATCACTGAAAATTTCCCAACTCTTATGAAAGACCTAAAAGTACAGATCCAAGAAGTGCAGCGCACCCCAAAGAGATTAGACCCAAATAGGCGTTCTCCAAGACACTTACTAGTTAGAATGTCAGAGGTCAAAGAGAAAGAGAAGATCTTGAAAGCAGCAAGAGAAAAATAATCCATTACATACAAGGGAAACCCAATAAGATTTTGTGTAGATTTCTCAGTAGAAACCATGGAAGCTAGAAGACAGTGGGATGATATATTTAAAATACTAAAAGAGAAAAACTGCCAACCAAGACTCCTATATCCAGCAAAATTATCCTTCAAAAATGAGGGAGAAATTAAAACATTCTCAGACAAAAAGTCACTGAAAGAATTTGTGACCAAGAGACCAGCTCTGCAAGAAATACTAAAGGGAGCACTAGAGTCAGATACAAAAAGACAGAAGAGAGAGATATGGAAAAGAGTGTAGAAAGAAGGAAAATCAGATATGATATATATAATACAAAAGGCAAAATGTTAGAGGAAAATATTATCCAAACAGTAATAACACTAAATGTCAATGGACTGAATTCCCCAATCAAAAGACATAGATTGGCAGAATGGATTAAAAAACAGGATCCTTCTATATGCTGTCTACAGGAAACACATCTTAGACCCAAAGATAAACATAGGTTGAAAGTGAAAGGTTGGGAAAAGATATTTCATGCAAATAACAACCAGAAAAGAGCAGGAGTGGCTATACTAATATCCAACAAATTAGACTTCAAATGTAAAACAGTTAAAAGAGACAAAGAAGGACACTATATACTAATAAAAGGAACAATTAAACAAGAAGACATAACAATCATAAATATTTACGCACCGAATCAGAATGCCCCAAAATACGTGAGGAATATACTGCAAACATTGAAAAGGGAAATAGACTCATATACCATAATAGTTGGAGACTTCAACTCACCACTCTCATCAAGGGACAGAACATCTAGACAGAGGATCAACAAAGAAATAGAGAATCTGAATATTACTATAAATGAACTAGACTTAATAGACATTTATAGGACATTACATCCCACAACAGCAGGATACACCTTTTTCTCAAGTGCTCATGGATCATTCTCAAAGATAGACCATATGCTGGGTCACAAAGCAAGTCTTAACAAATTTAAAAAGATTGAAATCTTACACAACACTTTCTCGGACCATAAAGGAATGATGTTGGAAATCAATAATAGGCAGAGTGCCAGAAAATTCACAAATACGTGGAGGCTCAACAACACACTCCTAAACAACGACTGGGTCAAAGAAGAAATTGCAAGGGAAATTAGCAAATACCTCGAGGCGAATGAAAATGAAAACACAACATATCAAAACTTATGGGACGCAGCAAAGGCAGTGCTAAGAGGGAAATTTATTGCTCTAAATGCCTATATCAGAAAAGAAGAAAAGGCAAAAATTCAGGAATTAACTATCCATTTGGAAGAACTGGAGAAAGAACAGCAAGCTAACCCCAAAGCAAGCAAAAGGAAAGAAATAACAAAGATTAGAGCACAAATAAATGAAATTGAAAACATGAAAACAATAGAGAAAATCAATAAGGCCAGAAGTTGGTTCTATGAGAAAATCAATAAGATTGATGGGCCCTTAGCAAGACTGACAAAAAGAAGAAGAGAGAGGATGCAAATAAATAAGATCAGAAATGGAAGAGGAGACATAACTACTGACCTCACAGAAATAAAGGAGGTAATAACAGGATACTATGAACAACTTTACGCTAATAAATACAACAATTTAGAGGAAATGGACGGGTTCCTGGAAAGACATGAACAACCAACATTGACTCAAGAAGACATAGATGACCTCAACAAACCAATCACAAGTAAAGAAATTGAATTAGTCATTCAAAAGCTTCCTAAAAAGAAAAGTCCAGGACCAGATGGCTTCACATGTGAATTCTACCAAACGTTCCAGAAAGAATTAGTACCAATTCTCTTCAAACTCTTCAAAAAAATCGAAGTGGAGGGAAAACTACCTAATTCATTCTATGAAGCCAACATCACCCTCATACCAAAACCAGGCAAAGATATTACAAAAAAAGAAAACTACAGACCAATCTCTCTAATGAATACAGATGCAAAAATCCTCAATAAAATTCTAGCAAATCGTATCCAACAGCACATTAAAAGAATTATACATCATGACCAAGTAGGATTCATCCCAGGTATGCAAGGATGGTTCAACATAAGAAAATCAATTAATGTAATACACCATATCAACAAATCAAAGCAGAAAAATCACATGATCATCTCAATTGATGCAGAGAAGGCATTCGACAAGATTCAACATCCTTTCCTGTTGAAAACACTTCAAAAGATAGGAATACAAGGGAACTTCCTTAAAATGATAGAGGGAATATATGAAAAACCCACAGCTAATATCATCCTCAATGGGAAAAAATTGAAAACTTTCCCCCTAAGATCAGGAACAAGACAAGGATGTCCACTATCACCACTATTATTCAACATTGTGTTGGAGGTTCTAGCCAGAGCAATTAGACAAGAAAAAGAAATACAAGGCATCAAAATTGGAAAGGAAGAAGTAAAACTATCACTGTTTGCAGACGATATGATACTATACGTCGAAAACCCGGAAAAATCCACAACAAAACTACTAGAGCTAATAAATGAGTACAGCAAAGTAGCAGGTTACAAGATCAACATTCAAAAATCTGTAGCATTTCTATACACTAGTAATGAACAAGCTGAGGGGGAAATCAAGAAACGAATCCCATTTACAATTGCAACTAAAAGAATAAAATACCTAGGAATAAATTTAACTAAAGAGACAAAAAACCTATATAAAGAAAACTACAAAAAACTGCTAAAAGAAATCACAGAAGACCTAAATAGATGGAAGGTCATACCGTGTTCATGGATTGGAAGACTAAATATAGTTAAGATGTCAATCCTACCTAAATTGATTTACAGATTCAATGCAATACCAATCAAAATCCCAACAACTTATTTTTCAGAAATAGAAAAACCAATAAGCAAATTTATCTGGAAGGGCAGGGTGCCCCGAATTGCTAAAAACATCTTGAGGAAAAAAAACGAAGCTGGAGGTCTCGCGCTGCCTGACTTTAAGGCATATTATGAAGCCACAGTGGTCAAAACAGCATGGTATTGGCATAAAGATAGATATATCGACCAATGGAATCGAATAGAGTGCTCAGATATAGACCCTCTCATCTATGGACATTTGATCTTTGATAAGGCAGTCAAGCCAACTCACCTGGGACAGAGCAGTCTCTTCAATAAATGGTGCCTAGAGAACTGGATATCCATATGCAAAAGAATGAAAGAAGACCCATCTCTCACACCCTATACAAAAGTTAACTCAAAATGGATCAAAGATCTAAACATTAGGTCTAAGACCATAAAACAGTTAGAGGAAAATGTTGGGAGATATCTTATGGATCTTACAACTGGAGGCGGTTTTATGGACCTTAAACCTAAAGCAAGAGCACTGAAGAAGGAAATAAATAAATGGGAACTCCTCAAAATTAAACACTTTTGTGCATCAAAGAACTTCATCAAGAAAGTAGAAAGACAGCCTTCACAATGGGAGACAGTATTTGGAAATGATATATCAGATAAAGGTCTAGTATCCAGAATTTATAAAGAGATTGTTCATCTCAACAACAAAAAGACAGCCAACCCAATTACAAAATGGGAAAAAGACTTGAACAGACACCTCTCAGAAGAGGAAATACGGATGGCCAAAAGGCACATGAAGAGATGCTCAATGTCCCTGGCCATTAGAGAAATGCAAATCAAAACCACAATGAGATATCATCTCACACCCACCAGAATGGCCATTATCAACAAAACAGAAAATGACAAGTGCTGGAGAGGATGCGGAGAAAGAGGCACACTTATCCACTGTTGGTGGGAATGTCAAAGGGTGCAACCACTGTGGAAGGCAGTTTGGCGGTTCCTCAAAAAGCTGAATATAGAATTGCCATACGACCCAGCAATACCATTGCTAGGTATCTACTCAAAGGACTTAAGGGCAAAGACACAAACGGACATTTGCACACCAATGTTTATAGCAGCATTATTTACAATTGCAAAGAGATGGAAACAGCCAAAATCTCCATCAACAGAAGAGTGGCTAAACAAACTGTGGTATATACATACGATGGAATATTATGCAGCTTTAAGACAAGATAAACTTATGAAGCATGTAATAACATGGATGGACCTAGAGAATATTATGCTGAGTGAATCCAGCCAAAAACTAAAGGACAAATACTGTATGGTCCCACTGATGTGAACGGACATTCGAGAATAAACTTGAAATATGTCATTGGTAACAGAGTTCAGCAGGAGTTAGAAACAGGGTAAGACAATGGGTAATTGAAGCTGAAGGGATACAGACTGTGCAACAGGACTAGATACAAAAACTCAAAAATGGACAGCACAATAATACCTAATTGTAAAGTAATCATGTTAAAACACTGAATGAAGCTGCATCTGAGCTATAGGTTTTTGTTTTGTTTTGTGTTGTTTTGTTTTGATTTTACTATTATTACTTTTATTTTTTCCTCTATATTAACATTCTATATCTTTTTCGGTTATGTTGCTAGTTCTTCTAAACCAATGCAAATGTACTAAGAAATGATGATCATGCATCTATGTGATGATGTTAAGAATTAATGATTGCATGTGTAGAATGGTATGATCTCTAAATGTTGGGTTAATTTCTTTTTTTCCGTTAATTAAAAAAAAAAAAAGAGAAGGGATAATTGGAGATGAAGGGATGCAGACTGTACAACGGGACTGGATATAAAAACTCAGAAATGGACAGCACAATACTACCCAATTGTAATGCAATTATGTTAAAACACTGAATGAAGCTGCATGTGAGGTATAGGTTTTTTGTTTTTGTTTTTCTTGTTTTTTTTCTTTCTATTATTGTTTTAATTCTTATTCTGTTGTCTTTTTATTTCTTTTTCTAAATCGATGCAAATGTACTAAGAAATGATGAATATGCAACTATGTGATGTTATTAAGAATTACTGATTGTACATGTAGATTGGAATGATTTCTAATTGTTTTGTTAATTCTTTTTTTAATTAATAAAAAAAAAGTGTGCAAAAAAAAAAAAAAAACCAGCCTACAACAAAAAAAAAAAAAAAAAGAAAAAGAAAAAGAGAAAACCAAAAGTTGAGAAAAGAAGAGGAAGATAAAGTAGATGACAGAAGACAAGTTTTTTTTTTCAATATAGCCTTAGGAAAGGTTGTGGATTCTGAGATAAAGCATACCCAAGGCCTTGAAGTTGTATATACAATTGGACCTTATAATGGTCAGTGAGAAAAAAGCTGAATCTTTGGCAGGAGGGACTGACAGGGCCATTTAAGGTTACTTTGCCACAATCTAGAGCTGTTATGGTTAGAGTCTGTATACTAGGGAGGAAAGCTGTGAAGGATATTAGAGTACCTGGGGATTTTCCCTCTGCTTAAGATGTGAAAAAAAAAATTGAAGTTCTTTTTGTCTTAAAGATCTGTATTAGTTAGGGATCTCTAGAGAAACAGAATCAACAGGAAATATTCATAAATATAAAATTTATAAAAGTGACTCACGTAACTGTGGGAACGTAGAATCCAAAATCTGCAGGGTAGGCTTTGAAGATGACGACTCTGATGGAGGGTCTGGATGAACTCCACAGGAGAAGCTTGCCAGCTGAAGCAGGAAGATAGCCTGTCTCTTCTGAATCCTCCTTAAAAGGCTTCCAGTGATTAGATTAAGCATCACTCATTAAAGACACTCACTCCCCTTGGCTGATTACAAATGGAATCAACTGTGGGTGTAGCCAACGTGATCAGGATTTAATTCTATGAAATGTCCTCATAGCGAAAGACAGGCCAGCGCTTGCCCAACCAGACAAACAGGTACCACCACCTGGCCAAGTTGACACATGAGCCTGACCATGACAAGATCTCTGCATTTGAAAGTTTATGGCAAGTCAAGGATGTTAATCGCAAAACATCGATTTTTCCTTTTTTTAATGAGTTATTTCCATTGCTTTATTTTAGTCAACATAAAACTATTTTTAGGAATATATGTCTATTTAAGTTTTAATAGATTTATTTAAAAGATACACAATAAATATTAACATTACTTCAGGGGAATTGTATTGGAAAAGAACGGGGGGTTATTAACTTCAATTTTTAATACTTTTTATAACAAGTCTGTAACTGTTTTTAAACCCAGTAAAGTATATTTTAAAATTTCTGTGAGCTTTCATAGGTTCACTCACAATCTCAGTCTCCCAATTCTCTCTCTCTTTTTTTGTAAACTCTCAGGTTTCTGAAATATGAATTCTTCTGCCACAAGAAATTAGTTTAAGAAATTACATAGCCCCAAAGTCTGGGTAAAGATTAGCATAGTCAGGTCAGTATAGATAGGGCAAGGTTCCCACTCAGGATAATGTTCATATGAGATTTGAATAGAAGGTCAAATTATTAAGCTAATAAAACTATTAGAGGAGATTCCAAGTGAAGAGAATCAACATGAAGCTGTGTGTTTGCATGTGTATGAGAGAGAGTTTTACATCCTTATGTTTTCATGAATACTAGATCTACCCAGAGCAACCAGCCACCAGTTACTCCTCAGGGAATATGCTCAAGAATTCTGGAGTGTAAATTTTTAATTAATGTCTCCTCTATCTACGGATATGGATTAATAATTTTAAAAGTAATAACATTAGCTATTATTAAATGCTTATATAGCCTTTACTGTGTTCTAAGCATTCTTCATATAACTCATTTAATCTTCACAGAAACCCTTTGAAGCAGGCACTATTATGATCCACAATTCATAAATAAGGAATCTGAGGCATAGAAAGTTTAAGTAACTTTCCCAAGCTTCTAAATAATAGTGCTAAAAATTAAGTAATTTGATTCCAGATCCTAAACGTTCAATCATTTTTCTCTACTGCCTCCCAACCTGGGAGGTTTATTTTTTTGAAAGAGAAGCTGAAATAAGGAGTTTGGCTCATAATTAATAATATTCTTAACAGTACTCATATATAGTCATATTCATATTGCGTTATTCAGGAATGTTTTCCGTCTCTGACCAGATTATGGTGTTGAGGTCAGAAGCTATTTTGTTCCTGTTTATTTTGAATTCTTATCGCTCAGATACACTTGATAAATGGTTTCTGAATGAATAAACCGCACTGTTTCTCTAATTCACTCTCCACTTCTTTAAGTGTCTCAGGAAAGGATAACCATAGAGTTCTGTACTGCTTTATCTGGAAGCTCTCTTAATGCCAGAACCAACTTCCTATCCTTAATCTTAGAGTCTCCTGGCTCCCAAATAGGGAACCATAGTGCTAGAACTATAACAATTAGAAGTTGCTAATGAGAGATGTCTTACAGTATACAATCTTAAAACAAAAAGAATCCAAAACTGTCTCATAATATACTATCAGAGATGTTGGGGAAGGAGATAGGAAATAATATTTGTTGAGTACTTACTGTCAGGTACTTGCTAGGTACTTTGCAAATAAGTATTTGTAAATTTAATCCCCCAAACAATCATTCAAGACATGCATGTTAATTTTAGAAACGAAGAACTTTGTTCTAAGAAATTAGGAGGTCAGGAGCCAAGGTCACTTGGCTAAAAGGTAGCAAATTGTTGGGATGTCAAACCCAGGTCCTTTGGCTTCAAAAGGCATGTGTTTTATACTCTCTCCTGCTGCTTCCAGCATGGGGGCCACATCGTTTTCCCTCCAGATTGACCAGATGGCTTTACAGGTCCAGTCTACCTTCAGCATTCTGTGTCCTGCGTAATAACCATAGTAGGGAGCCACAGATCCATCTGGTAGCCCAAGGGACTGGGGCCAACTTGTTTTCAATTTTTATGCAGTGGTAACAATCCAGGTCAAACTTCTAAGATATGTCGGAATTGTAAACTAATTATAAAATTACTAAGTAACTCCATGAAAGAGATCATTTCCAGTACTTTGGACTAGTGTGTGGAGGGTTGTTGGGTTGTTTTCTGATTTGGGTTTTGACATATAGTTTATGACACTGTATTAACGCAAACTCTAGTTTTGTCTGATTTGCCTTTATATATTTTAGTTTCTTTATTGCTGTGCAATAGTAGCTAGCATTTTGGCATATTAGCTTCTGAGTTCTTTCAGTGAGTTTATAATGGTAAAAATATTTTATTATTAAAAAAATGTGTATAAAGGCAAAAGTGTTGTTGAATAGTTTGTGATGTTTGTGTGCTCCCCAGCTCTCTGGTGCGCCAAAGGACAAAAAGACTTACAAAGGAATGCCACCCTCTCCACCATTTCCCCCCCAATGTTCATTTATTCTGCACCCTAGGACAACATTATTTTAATTTGAGATAAGTAAAGAACAATTCAAATAGAAGAGAAGTAAAAAAGAGGAATGAGAACTATTGCAAAATGGTACACTTCCCTACCTATGTGCTTATTTACATAATTGTGTTTTTATAACATTTCCTGTGCTTTCCTGTAAACCAATGCTACCCTAATATAGATTTTCAAGAGAACATTTCATTGTACCCCAAATTATATAGTGCTTCAAAAAGGTACCTTCTTACTGGTTTACCAAATAACCTTATAAATTTGTAATTACATAAAACAATTCAAGATGCAAAATAGAAACAGACTGTACTGTTAACAGATGTTGGTATTGTTATATAATCGAATACAAGGCTTTTAAAGATCTATTTTTTTCTTGTGTAAAAAGAAAAAATTACTCATTATAGCCATAACGTGTTACTGAGACTTCTGATCAAACAGAATGCACATGTTCTATTTTCTGAGTCCCGTACAGTTCATTATAAATGGACTTGCATTTGTAGATGTAAAAGTGCCATTTATTACAGCAAATTACCTTTGTGGCATATGTACCTACTTGTTAGACAGCTTGTGGTCACCTAGGCAAAGCAGAGACTGGGCTTCCTTTATCATCATGCCCCTGTGGTGGTTTCACTGGAAGCTGAGCTTCAAGAGTACTAGCTGCCATTAGGTCAGATTTGCTCCTTTGGAGATAATACTTAAGACTTACTCTCAGTGCACTCCTTCCCATCAGTGATAGCCATGTCACAATTAGAAGAGTGGCAAAAGTGGGACTAGGTTCTTGTGTGGTAGCTTATTTCCTTTTGTGGCATTTTGATATTATGATATAAGTGATTCAAATTACAAGGAGCACAGCCAAGGGTATAAATAATCCATACTTGAATGCAGGGTTTAATATTTAATTTCAATTTGATTTTGGCAATATTGTTAGAATTAGCTTAGGATATTAGAACTGAAGGGGAGCCTTGAGTTTCTGATTTAATAAAAAAAACACATACACAAAAACAACTAGGTTAGATTTTTATATTGTTGACAGATATCTCCTTATTTTCCTCTCCAGAGAATATTCTTTTTGAAACAAGGAGAGACATACAGACTAATTCACTTGTTCCTTCAAAGTTTTGATACTAGTCCTACCAGATTTATTCTTTTCTCAAAGGAAATCTTCTCCTTGTTTTGTGATTAAAAAAATTTTTTTTTTTTTTTTTTTTGCATGGGCAGGCACTGGGAATTGAACCTGGGTCTCTGGCATGGCAGGCAAGAATTCTGCCACTGAGCCACCATCACACCGCCTCCTTTTTTTTTTTTAGCGAGAATTTTGGATAAGAGCTGTTGAAATGGGCCATATGTATTTTTGCCCTTTTGTTTTCTTCCCACCTCTATTTTTGTAATTCTTTCCTCAGAAACTTACCTTAATCACTGCTGAATCATTGTGGCTCCTGTGGCACATTGGTCCACCAAAAAACAAGGTAAAGAAACAACTTACCAGTAAAAATAGAACTTTGAGTGTAGATTGATTCATAAAGGTAAGTAGATGGGTGTTGAAAGTGTTGCATTATGTCATTGCAACATATTGACTTTGACAGCTCAGCTAACTGAATGATTTACTTTGTGTTTAACTGCTTTTTTCAATTAAAGGGAGCAAATTCTGAGGCACTGGGACACAATATCAGAAACCGTCTATTTTATCCTGTTAACACTTGCATCCCTGACATACAAGTGATGGGAGTGTTGGCGCTTTGCTGCAGGCTGTACCGCTCTGGATTAAATAGCCTAAACAAGTGATTAATGACCAGGGAGCAGGGCCCAGGCGCTGCCTCACAGATCTTTTCTTCAGCGTATTTCCATTTATGTCAACTTGCTGCACACTTGGGAGATGTTATTTCAGGGTAGTTCACGCTATTTATTTTGCTGCCATTTGTTTCCATTTCAAAGATCCCTGGTGTGTCTTCATAGTTTTTTTTTTTTTTTTTTTTAAGTTTTATTTAACATAATGGCCTAAACCTGAAACTATTGAATTTGAGGTTGCAGTATAGGTGTCCTCAGTTCAGCTCTCTATGGTGAAAGGTAAAGGCTGTTACCCCTAACAAACACTTGTCCTTAACAAAAGGTCTCTGGACTCCCTACCCCACCCGCATCCCACCCCCACCCCCAGTTTCAATGGTGATAACCTGAACAAGACATTTTAACGTTCTAATGTCTTAGGGCATTTTTAAAATTATCTTGTAAATTAGTGTGGTAATCATATTTCACAAAACTAAACTATGCACAGCATTTCTCAACTGTCCATTTGCAATAAATGATTATATTAACTGTTACTCTGAAGTTGAGAATTTGAACTATTAACTGACTCACATTTGCTGTGTGTAAAATTTTGTTATAACAGTGCTAATTACTAAGCAGTTGAATCTGTGACAAACTGCACAGCAGTAATTTGCACCTTACTATTGGCCTTGCTATTAAAAAAAAATCGTGAACATGTATATGGGGCACATGCAGTTGATTTATGAACTTCTGAAGAACACGTCTATCTCATCTGTGGGTCGCTGGTGGTTTGACTTTTTGTGTATAGCATTTGGTTTCTATAATTGTGCTTCTGAAATACCCATTTTGCTCTTTGCCTAATAAGATCTGTGGAACGCCGGATGGCGTTTTTAAGAGGATGTTACGATAAAAGATGGAGGCTTTTAAATTATGTGCTTTTGTTTATTTTTTTGCTACTTTTAGAAAAGCAAGAAAAAATAGCTTCTTTCTACTGATGTGAAATCATAAACTAGAATAGTCAGATTTTAGTTTTTGGTAGTAGTGTTAATTAAAGTTGTTATTTCAATGACAGATAAAATTGGTTCTGTTCTGTTAGAACTCCCCTTATTCTCATCTTGACTAAATACTTCTAAATAATTAGAGCCCATAACAGATTTAAACCAGAAGAGATTTTTTTAAATCTAAAAGAACAACTTCAACCCTTGGGAAAGAATTTATTTCTGCCCTGTGGATGGGTCAGAAACATCTGCTTCAGGTAGTTTACAAGTGTTACTTATTAACCCATGAGCCTGAAACCCAGATAAGGAGTTCTGACTATCTGAAAACCACACATTCCATGGTTTTATGGTTTCATAAGTGTATGTTCGGGTTAATTTCCATATAGCTGTTATTTTGGAAGCCTGGCAGTGAGGATGTTTTAAAACAATCTGTGCTTTTAAAAAGGAATATAAATAAGGGGTATGGGAATGTTTGAGCTTTTTCTTTTTTTCTTTTTATTTCTTTCTCTGGAGTGATGCAAATGTTCTATAAATGATCCTGGTGATAAATACACAACTATGTGATGATATTGTGAGTCATTGATTGTATACCATGTATGGACTGTATGAGTGTAAAGATTTGTCAATAAAAATATATTTTTAAAAAGGAATGCAAAAAATTTCTTTGTGCTAGTACAGAGTTTTTCTGTGCTTTAAGAAATACTGCTCATGGGCAGAAAGCAAAGGTTTCAAAGGAACCTCATCTCCATATGGTTTTACTCGATAATCCTTTATTCACCATCTTCAGCTCCCATTCCTTTGCTTTCTTGCCTGTGGCTACATTTCTATCTCTGCATCAATTAGCACAGTGATTTATACAACAAGCAAGCAGTTTAGAGGTAATGGTACACAATTAACATCTCATTCCACCATAAAGGGTATGCTAAATACCCCAGTCATTGCTTTCTCTGCCTGGAATTGAAATAAGTGTTTGTCTTAATTCATATGCTATCTGATGTGAAGTGGGCCTGCTTTGTACTGCACTACACCATTAATCTAATTATATATAGCTGCAAATGAAGTGCTGTCTGAGCTGGAAGATTGAAGAAAATAGCCTTTTGTCATTTAGCATGACTCTGTGAAGCAAGATCACACTTTACAGGGCAATACTGCAAAATGGAAATCTCAATAATATTGCTGCCTGTTGCATCTTTTCTAATTACACTAGCATTGTAAACACAACTGGGCGCTGATATAAATAGAGTTGTAGATATGCTGTCATGTGGGTTGTAAGAGAAAGTCCTCCGAGTGCTGTTGGATTAAATGATGCATTCTGATTGACAGCTACCTTGAGACTGTGCTGATGGAGTTGTCACAGCATTATACTCACGGGTTGCTGCAGCGACTGCAGCTGAACAAGCTCTGGCTGGCAAGCGCTTTAACTGCTGTTGTCTGTTCATTTCACCTTCTTTGCCTGGGTTGTAACTGCAAGAGAAGGACATCCACAGGCTTAATTCTGTTTATTTTTAGCATTGCTTTTGGAGATTTGGATTGGTTAAAATTTTTTTTTTTTTTTAAGATATTGGGTGATTGAACCTGAAGCTAAAGTAGAGAGGAATGTATTGTGTGTGGCTTTTAAACCCTTAGTATGTTTTGCTCAAATGTTAACTGTGTATCCCACAAAGATTTCAGGAAAGGAAGATATGGTTGAATTAAATTCTGATTCTACTTTAGGGTTTTAATTTAATTTAGTATTTTTCTCTACCTTTTCTCATACCCCGATGTTTTTAAAGATGTATCACTTTTGTGGCTAGTTATAGCTGTCACTTTTAAAGTCATTGGTGATTTTTCTCTTCCTGCTCTGCATTAGGAAAGTAGACATTTAGGGGAATATTTTAATGTTAGCTCTCACTGCCACACTGTGGAAATGTTGACAGGGCTTGCTGTTCAAGATCCTTGAGGCCAAAAGTGTAAAGTCTTGAGTAAAAAGAAAAGATCCTTGTCTTTGAAGAAATGCCCCTGACACATTCAGTGAGGCTGGATTTACAATATTTGGTCAGTGCTTCAGGATGTTAAGATAATTGATGCAAAATTATTTATGGTATAAGTTCATCATATACCCTTAACTCAAATGTTGACTTACTGAAGTGCCCTTTGTCTTTGGTATTGATATGGCTAGCGGTTGATATTTTAGAACTTTAGTAGCTCTCTAACTGAAAAAATGTTATTGTGGAAGAGTGATGTAGAAATGGAAATGAGCTGAGTCCACTTTAAGATGAATAATGCTACAGCCTCTGAAATTACAGTTGAAAAAAAAAAAAGCAAACTTGAACTACTTATTTTGCAAGCAGCCCATACCTCTAAATCATGCAAACATGTTAGCACATGGGATTGTTCTATAAAATTACTGGTAAATCTAGAGGTCCTAGAAATAAGCACATGAATTTGAACTCCATAAGGAGATTCACGTACTGAACTAATATAGAAACTAGCAGGAGGGTGTTTTGTGTGACCATTTGAGTGTAGGGTATCACGTAGCAAAATGGTCTTTACTGTCTGTGGAGCGCCCGTGTGCACATGAGTACCGATGGGCATGCATATTTTTGTTAACTAAGTCTAGTTAAAAAGCATATATTCCTCCCACACTGTGACTGGTTCCTTCCTTCTCTTCCAACAACAGCAACCTGCCCTCAGCCTTTTCTTTCTTATCAGTTTCCACGTTAAAGCTGTATTAAACAACCATGCTATCATGTTCTATTTTATTGTCCATCTAATGTCTTTTTTCCCCTTATCCTTTCACATCCAGTATGATTCGTTTTTCTTTTCATCTTTTTTGGAGAAATTTTCTTGTTAGATAATGATTTTACATTATAGATACCATAAAATTAATTTGATAACAGGCTCAGACTAGGGTCATTTTATTATAATTAGGTCATCCGATAACACCTCAGTTCCTCCAATAATTTACCTCTATTGATTGAGAAGCCCGATTAGCTCAGGCCCACACAGCACCTGTTTTCTATTCTAATTTACACAACAAGGTTTTTCAAAACTTTATTAACTTAACTTTGACTTGGAGAATACCTCCCTGAACCTAGCAGAGTGAAGTGACATCTACTGATAAAACCAGAACTATTCAGGTCCTGGCTCTGTGGCTGCCAGGTCCATCAAGCTTCTTATCACTCAAGCAGATGTTTCTCATGATCTAGCAGGATGAAGACTTTATGGCTATTTCTAGAATTGTGCTTCTCTTTCCTGACAACCAGCCTTTCAAATCTTGGACACTTACCCCAAAAAACATAAACCTTGTAGTTTATTTGCTTTCATACAACAACAACAAACTTAAAAAAAGAACTCTCTGGGGAAGTTTTACAGAACCCATTAGGCACATCTGCTGAATACCTGTCATAAACCCAAACTCTTGCCCTGCACACATCATAGGAGAATTCTCCTAAAACCTCCAAACTAGTTGGCTGCTTTGTACCCCCTAAGAATTCAGTGAAACCAGTAAATAGCAGTTTTGATCATAAGCTTGGAAAGCCCTGGTGTATATTCTTAAATGACTTCTTTTCTGGAGCATCAAAAAGCTTTTACGGTTCTCACCAGGCAATTCATTATGATGGGCCCATATGCTGCGCTCCACTTAGATCCGATCCTGGCAAGCACCCCTGTGTAAGACTGTACTGGTGAGCCAAGACATTGTTTTAAGAAGACGGGTTTCTGTGGGTACTCTGACGGGGTCAGGACATCAAAGGTAATCTTAAAAAGAGAACCCTCTCTCTGCCTTCTCTTTATATATTCAGAGGGTCATTTCTAAGCCAGCTATTTCCAACAAGGACTTTCCTGAGGAGTTTACTTTGTTGTTATTTTTTCACTTGCAATTACAATCAGTCGCTTATTCCCAAACAGATTTAGGAACAATAAACAAATACAAAAGGAAAGGAACATCTCATCAATAACAACGCCTTCATCTAAAGGCATTGAATTTTGTGACTCTTTTACATCTCTTTCCAAGTAAAGCAGGAGTCCTACAGAGAAAGGAATCCAAAAGATACGGAAATTATAAAAATAGTAAAGGGATAGAGTTGTATCAGGATTTTGTAATTTCTAGGAAGAAATGAGCTAAGTACAATCTTAGCACTTCATTCTTATTAGGTTTGTTTATGATATAGCTAAAATGAGTTTTTAAGTATGTCCACTGTGGTGAAATGTGGTAAATTATGTGATCTTCCATGTATAAAGATTTTTTTCCTGAATTTAAAGTTCATATTTTGAAGTGGAATTGCACAAAATATAGCATTAAATAGATCTGGACGCAATACTGAAAACTAAATAACTAGGCACAATAGTGATCAATCACATGGAAGCATCTCAGGATGATGCTAGTTAGGAAAGTAACTTTTTTGTTGACTGATTTTTTTTTTTTCAAGGCAGAGCACAGATACTGAAACTGTGCAATTTGGCATAATTATATTCTCTCCTCTCCTTCTATTTCCCTCCTCCTCCCCTATAGATTTAATGAAGGACTTTGAGGTACAATTCATCTTTGATAAATAGTCCCTCTGCCCAGAATGTTTATTAGACTGACAGTAGAATGCACTCTCCTTGCTTTTTTCCCTTGCCACTTATGACTCAGATGAATTTTAATAGGAGCAAAAAGCTTTTATTTGCACTGTAATTCCACTTAAGGATCATATCCTTTAGAAACTGGCAGACACTTGTATGTCTTGATTGCAAAACACACACTCAGGAGTAAAGAAACATGCAAAAGATGTTATTCAACCTGTCACAGTGTGGCAAATCTACTTGAAATTTAGGCTATCAGAGCTCTTCCGTGAGATCCACCCTCCCCCCTTAAAAAAAAAGTAGACCCTATAAAGAACACAGTTACAGATTTTCATCATCCTTGTACAGCATTGAAGGATGAATTTTATTTTGTTTTTGCATTCCTCCCATCTCTGCCATCACGATGCCCACAGGAGGCTTTGAGTTACAGCAGCTTTTTTTGCAAACAAAGTGGAACTACCTTGTATGCTACATCTATCTTCCCCAAGATAAATACAATTTGGTCGGAATCCTAAAGTCTTCAGATGGTGGTCCGAACTTCACTGCATATCACTTCCTCTATCTATTTTACCTTGTTTCTGCTCAGATAGACTAAATCATGCCTAATATATCTATCTCCTGAGATCTAGGATTTTTTCCTGCCAGGTAGGAATTCACTTTATTAGAAATGCTTTTTGACCAAATTGCCTTATTGTGCCCCTAATTATTTGAAAGCCACCTACAAAAGGTACTATTAAAAATACTTGGCTGCACATATTGTTTTTTTCTCGGTAATTTTTAAATCTTAATTCTTATGTCTCCTTAATTCAGAAGGATTCTCATTATGTTTTCCTTTTATCTACGCTAACCATCTTGTTACCTAGAAAGAAAAGCCTACTTTTTCAATAGTGAATATAACATTTTATTTCATGGAAAACATTTTGAATTTTAAATAGTATTTTACCCAAATGAACACTGAAACTCTTTGTCTTAACTTACTGATACCAACTCTTTCACCACCCCTTTCAGTGGGTATAGAAAGTTTGAGACAGAAATCTGCTGCCATCTACTGGTGATTCTTGCATGGTGTCGCCACTGTGATCTCTGGCTGACCCAGCTCCTGGTATTTGCATTAATTGGGATAAATTTGTAAATGGTGAAGGGAATGCAAGTAAAAATTTTAATGTTTTCTTTATAAAGGCTCAAAATGTTTTTTGTAATGATGCAGGATACTTTCTGTTATCACTAATTAATTACTGGAGTGGTTCTTATTTCAAGAAATTTCTTAAATAACTGGATTACAACATATGTCAGAAACAAATATATTTTATTTTATGTACAATAATTTAAAACTATTATGACTTCAAGGATGTTGTTTAAATTTAAAAGCTGAAAACTGATTTTGAATTAATTCTGTTTTGAGAAGTTTGTCATTTAAATTCTACCTTTTATGTTTTTGTTTTTGTTTTTTTCTCCCTCAAGTATCAGTTGCATATCTTAACCAAACTTGCTGCAGAATTGAACAAATTTATGCTGGAAAAGGTGGCTGAGGACACAAGCAGTATTCTGCGATCCCCGATGCCTGGAATGGTGGTGACTGTTTCTGTCAAGCCAGGAGACATGGTAAGTAAAGTATTTGTAGAATGTGGGTGAGTGTCTACAGGTCTCAGAATTCTCTTTCCTGAAGGATTGGTTGAAGGTATGATCACATTCTTTGCAGTTCTTTATTGAGTCATACTACCCCCATAAAACAGCAAAATAGATTTTGTGCATTCTTTGTCCAACTATTTCACATTTGAATTAGTACTAATAATGTTTTGAGTACTTCTCCCCCAAAATCTGTGATTGGAATAGAAATAAGGCCAGATTTGTTTTGTTATTTGTTAAATTTAGTGTACTAGAAAGTGTTATTTAAAATTTCTAATTACTCTCCAGCATTCTTTGCAAAACATCCTTAAAGATCTCATGCCAAGAAATAATCCTCCCATGGGGAATTTTTTGCTTGATGTCTGGAATATATGACTAATTGAGAAGGAAAATGAAGGAAGATTAATTCCCTAATCTGTGTAGTGCCGGGGCACTTCCATAACTTGATAAACAAATTTAGGATCATAGTTTGAAGTTTTTCATATTGACCTTGTGACATTGAGGCACAATGAAAAGTTATTTTGATATTTCCTCACATATTCAGTCTCAAAATAACTTGCTATGGACAAAGAGGTAGGATATGTGCATTCTCTAAGAGTAGGGATAGAAATCTCTGTTGATTTTAAAGTTGAGCAGCAAAAGTAAAAAGAAGACAATTTAAGATGCAACCAGAGCATTTCTAGGAGCACTGAAACACTTGCATTTTTATTTGTGGGTGAGAAGATAATGGCCAACCATGATAGTCTTTAATGGGCGATATGGTGATTCCACTTTGTATTTCAGTTTAGTTGCTGGGGTTTACATATTTTCCTTTAAAGATTATATTAAAATTGCCTCCCCATTTATTAACATAAATAAAATATCAACCTTGAAAAAATTTTCACATGACTGGTATTGGCTTATAGAAAAATATTTGTAAGAAATGAATATTTCAGTTGTTCAAATGATTAGCCCTGAAATTGATAATGTGCAGTTGGAAAAACTGATTGTTAGTTGCTTTTCTTGGTGATATAGAATTGGAATTCCCAGATTTTCTCTTAGAAGAGGCTCAGTAGCTATGAATTGTTACTTTTACTTTTAAAGCATTGCCATTTATGGAAGAAAGCACCCATAAAGATCGTCTAATCCCCAAGTGTTAAGGATTTGGGAGAGGTAATAAAAAAAATTATTTATATATGTTGAATACTGTAGGAGGATAAGGTATGCCTTGTATGTCTGCATTGTTAAGTCTATATTCATGTACTACAAATCAGAGCAGTCAGTGGGATCTTCCAGTGACTAGAACTGAACAATGTGACTAGAAGTAAACAATGTGAGAGGTTTATTTTTCATTTTTCTGCTTAAGGTTTCTCCTAGAAGTCATATAACCGCTATACTGCCATCCTGAGCTCATCAGTCCTGATTGTGTAGCCTTAATGATAAAATCACCTTTTAAAAAAAAAGCAATAGTTTGACGTAAATCCTTACTTTTCTAATAACCTGAGTTCAAAACATGAGAGAGGAGGGAGGGAAAGTGGGCCTGCAGAGAGCATGGAGGGAAAGTGATGGGAGGGCTCTGTCTGCAGTCCTGGCTCTCCTTGTGTGCCAGCTTCCCTCGCTGTGCCTGCTCAGAGGGCAGGGAGCAGGGAGCCGGCAATCCAAACGATCAGGGTGGGTTTCTTGTATTTTTTCTAGCAACTGCTTTCCCTAGCCTAGATTTTCCGTATAACAAAAGTGTTAGCTTTCATATTTTCCATTTCCTGCTTAATAATTTAATGTTGTGGGAAAACAAGGCATTTAGTAAAAGGGAACAATGTGATATTAATCTTTGGTTCATTGGAGTAGCTCAGATAATGAAAACAACAACCGATAATTAAATGTGAATATTCTAGAATGGTTTGAGAACTGTTTAAAAAGTTACCACGGAGAAATGGGGCCTATATTTTATGTATTCCTTTAAAGTGTAGAAGCCCTACTCAGCTGTAACTTTGTGGTGTAGGGGGGCACACATAGTGAATTGGCTGGTAACCCGTGCTGTTGGCACGGTATTCCTAGGCTGGTCAGGTAAAGCATATGCTTTTTTTTTTATTCCTCTCTTTAGTTCCTGATGCCACTTTTGGTCCTTTCAAAACTTCCTTTCATAGTCTATGGCATTGTGTTTTGCTAAAACACTGTTTTCTCTTAAGCTATTATTTGTGAAAATGTCCAAAACCACTAATACCTAAATCAAACACTGGGTGAGAAGTTTAATCCCACATTCTTAGAACAATGCTATAGTTAGATGAAACTTTCCTTGGGGCAGAGGTGCAATACTTTCTTGAGACCATTATAAGAAAATATTACTTGTAACTTTTAAGTTTTCAGTTTTAAATTATTTTAGCACTGCAGGGCATATTGTGCTTTTTGAGCAATAATAATAGGTAAGCTAGGTTTGACCGTTATCGGTAGAAAGATAATGGAATCAGTCATCCCTGTATATCTGCAAGGGAGACAAGGACCTAAAACAGCTAAGGGCCTATAAGTATTTTATTTTTCTTTGAAGAGTTTTTTGTTTTGTTTTGAAGTTTAAATTCCAGTCATCTATAATTTTTACATTTAGCTAACTAAAACTTGACAGATGTTAAAATGGTAGGCCAGAAAATAAGTTCTATATGTAGCACACAAATAATAAGTAACAAGTCTATTTTGTGAAGTAAACACTTTTAACAGAGTTTTAAAACCTCAGGTAAAAAACGATTTGGGGTGGTTGTTTATAACAGATACATTCAGTAGCTTTGTGTGTAAAAAATTTGAGAACTGACTCATTTGAAATACTTTCCATTCCCTAAACACAGAAAATTAAGTAGTTCTTTAGGGTTCACACAACAAAAGTTCCTAATACTTTTTCAATGTTTATCACATACTACTTAATACACTACTTAAATGTGGTAGTAAAATCATTTTTTTTAAATGACTGTATATTAATCTTTTTGAACATGTGTATTTACCTGGTGGGGAGGGGGAGGCTAGTTAATAATCACAGTAAAATGCATACGTATAAACAAGCCAATAAGAAACAAAGTAGGAGTGGATTGTTAAAATCAAGAATCACAAATTTAATTCAGAAAAAAATAGATAGAATGACATAAATGACAGCAATAAGAACATGACAGTTTTATTCGTCTTCTGAAAATATTTTTACAAAGATTAATTTTCATTTGTTTGAAAAATGCATCTTTTATCACAAACTAAGGACACTTCTATAATCAAGTTAGCATTTTTATAGCTTGTTTAAATTTTTAAACCTCTGTGTTTGTTATATTCTTGAATAAAAACATTTTAAAAACATATTCCTCCCAATTAATGGCTGAATACATTTTCTCCACATGATAGTGCGTGACTTACAACTGCTGAATTTGGTGTACAATTTTCATTTTGACTTTGAAATATAAAGTGAAGTCATTATGAGCACATTTGTTTTGTTAGCCTTTTGATAATCAGAAACAAAAAAATCCAACCCAAGGGGATATTTTAATATGACATTTAGTTAAGATTCTTCCCAATTTTCTAGTCATCACAGATTGACATAAAAAATACTCATTTAATATATCAAAAAAGTGAAACAGACCAGAAACAGGCTGTATACCCATTTACATTCATTTCTTTTGTAATTATTAGTTTGAGAAATCAGGTACAGTAATAAATTAATATTAAGTACCTGTTGCTCCTTTTCTTGCCACTAACCCAATTCAATCGTAGTAAAACAGAGTGAAGTATTTTTGTATGGCCAAGGTGAGAAAGATTGGCTTTGTTAATAGAACCAGCCTTTAGCAGAAGTATAATTAGGTATTTGGGATTATTGCTCTTTTGAACAAGGTCTTAGGCAAGAAATGTTACCAATAAGAATGTAATAATTATAATGATTAATAGAAGCACTACCTAGACTCTCATCGTCTTCCCCCTCCTTGCATGTGCTCCTTCAGGGCCAGGGCTCCCACACAGATGGCTGGGCCACACTGACCATCGGACACAGGTGCCCCACTGCAGAGTATAATCCTCTCATCTCTTCTTTGTCTCCAAATCATCATACAATTTAGCTTATAGCTGATCTTGCGGAAATCTCAAAGAAACTTAGCGTGTGACCTTTATTTTTTCATTCCAGACTGGATTTGAGAACTCCTTTGCTTTTTGGTATTCTAGATGAGAAGGGTTAAGTTGGGTTTTCCTGACACTGGTGTTTGTCTGGCATCATACTTGTTTACCTCATGCAGCCTTATAGCAGTAATTGCATCTTCCCTGGCAGAGAAACTAGCCTGGCTGTTTGATAGATTTTCTAGTTTTTAGATGCCTTGATTTACAATCATAAAATAATTGCAATAATTAAATTTACATATTTTATAACAGTGGTTATTCAAGCAGCTTATTTGACAAAATGCCAGTTTTTCATCCAAACCTCAGATTGTATTCCAAAGCATATGTAAATAGATTCATGAAATTCTTTATTTAATATTTGTAAAATTTTTAATAATGAAGTATTGCAGACATACAAAAGTTAGAATAATACAGGCATGCATTTGCTCTGTTTACCTTTATCATATTTGCTTCAGAATTTATCTAACTAACAAAACATTGCATTTACAGTGAACTTTCCCTATGTACCTCTCCCAATCTGATACTTGTCCTTTCTTCTGGAATGATAACCACTACCCTGAATTTGATGGTTTTACCTTTTCTAGTTAGCATTTATTTTTAAATTTTAAAGTTAATCTTTGTTAGAGGTAGTAGTTTGGGAATTTTTACATAATTTATATCTCACTCAATAATAATTATCAATTTCAGATAAAATACTTTTATGGATCAATAGCTAAACCTTAATATTATTTTTGTACGAGAGTGTTCTATAAGTTTAGCATTTGATTCTGTTTCTCAAGGAATGATCTACTTGGGATGAAAGGATATGATATCTATTATCTTTGTCTTAAACATTTTTGAAGATGACAATTCTCAGCCTTTCTAAGATTCAAAGTATCTTTTCTCATCCATTTGGTTTTAAAAATAAAAAATTATCATTTCATTGAGTCCTTTACAATGGCATACATCACAAAGTTGTAGAATCCAGACAGATTTCTTAAGTTTCTTTGTAAATTTCATCAATTTTTAACTAATTCTGTTTGTATCTATAGTCTATGGCTCTGATTTTGGGCTTAATTTAGAGGGCAGTAGGGACTAGTATTTTTCTCCATTTTAAGGAGTTTTAAGAAAAACTGATCTTGTTTTATATTGGCTGCAACTCTGTTTATTCTGTCCCTCAGCGTGTCAGCTCTCTGCCTCAATACCCAGTGCCTTGAAATACAGGCAGTTTGAGTAGCAAGGGACAGAGGGAAGCAGAGGCAAGCACAGGGGCAGATGTGTTCTACGGAGATAGCGGCCATGGTTCCATATGGTGACTTTTCTCATATGCCCTTGTGAGCAAGTCAGCCTGTGCACAGACCTTTGAAAAGGATAAGGAGTTTGGTGTCAGTTCTGTGGCCTTCTCTTTCTTTGAAATTTGATGATGTTCCTTCATTATGTAAACACTGCCCAGTCTCCGGGGTCTCTTCTCCTTCTCTCTTTACATGAAGATGTTGGGATGTGAATACACATTTCTTCTTCAGAAGTATCAGGGGATATTTACCATCCTATGTTACTGGTTCAGAGAGAGGAAGTTGTTACAATCAGATCTAATAGTGCTTTTTAACCAAATCTGAGATGCCTTTCCTTGTGGCTCTTAACTGTGGCTTTCTTCAGTTCCAAAAGAAAGGTTCCAAGGGCCTTAAAATGCATTACATTCAGGCACCTGTCTTCTAAGTAGAACAGCCTTTAAAATGCAATTGAAAGATTTTCACTTTTGTGAAGTAGTCAGCAGGGTTGATATTGATCCATGTTTTTCGGGTGGCCCAGTGCAGCAGAAGGGGAGACTGCAGCGGGCCGGTAAGCCCTCCGAGCCTTCTGTCTAATTTGGCAGAAAAACACAGAATGTAGGACAACAAAAGAAGGCTCCTTTTTCCATAAAAATTCTTCCTCCCACCCACCCCCATTCCCAAAAAGGGGACTTAATTTTTCAGCTGCACACAGTGATTTGGTGCTCACTCTTGCATTGAAACAGTTGCTGTCTGAACAGGCAGGAAACAGTTTTCTTTTAATTGCTGAAATCATTCGGAAGTGCTTCATGCCCTGCTTCTATACAGCAGATGCTGTGCATTAATTGGCCTGCGTAGAAGTGACCCAGGGTTCCTTGCAGCGGGCCCAATTTTAGGCAGAGAGTTTAAATAGCTTATTTATTATTTTGTATAATCTGGCGTACATTATGTGCTCCTGCACGTGTCGTATTTCATGGTCTGCAGTTTCTAATGTCATGTGGGTTTCAAAACCTGTGTTTCTCGGGTAATGTACTAGCAGCAGGTAAGCTCAAAATACCATCCATCAGGAGCTAATTTTTTATCCAGATACTCCAATGACTGATGAACCTGTCTTTTGTATGAATGTTTAGCACAGTAGAAAGCCATATGCCACTGGCACAGTTTCCTGTGCATTCTTTACAGTTGCTAGAGAGTAGGCTTACAAGGGGAAAAAAATTCTATGCCATTTATGTCCTCTCTCCTATATTTAAATAACAACTTTAAAACAGCTCTGGTTTTGGACCACAAAAGAGGTTAGGGTTCATCTTAAAGGAAATCTGACTCCCATAATCATTTTCTTTATCAGAAATATGACTGCACACTCTTTATAGGAACATTGTTTTGTTACTCCCCGTCTGTTCAAAACAGACCTTAGCCCATTAGAAGGGCCTCCCTTGTGTGGGAAGACCACAGCTGTTACTGTAAATCTCATCCAGTCACTGTATCACCCCCATTTTGTGGCTCTGAAGGATGAAATTGAGAAATGGAATACTGTGCAGTCATCCTTTACATCTCCAATTTTAGGCCTTTGCCATCATTTTCATGCTTTTATTCCAAATCAAATAACATTAGTGAGCTGTACCACCTTCTGATGAATATCTGCTTTTGAGAAGAGCTTTCAACTCTTTACTTTTGGTGGATATCTTTTTTTTTCCTTTTCCCTCTGTTTCTTCCTGCACTCTTCTTTGAGCTTTCCTGTGGGCGATCACTACAGTTTGAATGATACACATTGACGAATGTGTCCTAGTCTTAGCATATTTTCCCAGAGGACGTGTGTGCAGAAGAAGGTTTCTGTTTCTTTTAATCTTTGTGGAAGAAATGAAGAGAACTTGGTAGAAGGATATTGGGGACTTTAATAAGAAATAAGAAGTGGTTTAAATCATTAGCACAACAAAGCATACTATAAGCTTGAAGATAAAAGTCTCTGGGGAAAGACTCCTCTGAAAATAAATGGGACTTGATAGATTTCCATATCATTTATAACTTCCCTTAATTACACTTGGAAGACTTGCCAGTAAAACTGGAAAATTGGCAGCCTATATCCATTATAGTCATTTTGCCGACCATGGCAAGCAGCTGGCTTTACTGCATTTTATTTCCCATCACTCACAATTAATCATCAGCTGGAGATGTCTGAAACTCTTCAGCACAGAGCAATGCTGTGTGACATTCAGGCCTCCTAAACATGCTAAAATCTGCTGTGTAAATGGACTGAGTTTTCACTCAAGCTAACTAATTTTGGTGCGAGGCAGGCCCTTGCTTAATGAGAGCCACTCTGATAATCAGATGTGAATGTGAACCTTGACCCTGTGTCAAAGGAGAGGACACAATAAGCCGGATGAAAGATATAGGATTCAGGTTTACAAACTTTACACCAATTAGACAGACAGCAGAGAAGTACATCAGGCTGACTAGGTTTATCAAAAAGACTTCTGAGGCTTGTGACCATTTTGTAAGCCTAACATTGGAGACATCCTGTCACATCCATTAAGTCTCTATCAGATGATTCACAAAAGTGTTAGAGAAGTATGCTTACACAGTAGCAGCACCCTCATATGTGTGTTGTCTTAATGAAACTGTGAATTTATAAGAGGCTTCTTCTGTATACTCAATTAATACCCTGGCTTTTTGAGCACACTGGGGAAATCCAGGTGCTGCCTTAGTTGGGCCCACTGCCTAGCTCCTTCATGGGCAATGGGTGGAGAAGGAAGCAGGCTATGCACATGTGATATAAGCACACACACAGCTGAACAACGAAGCTTCCAAATCCTCGAGGTAAGAGCTGTATCTTCTGAGAGCTCTGTGATGCTTTCTCAGTATTGTTGGAACTGGGGCCCAGCAAGTGCTGAGCTAGTCGGTGGGGCACATGGATGACAGCCATTGTCACACAGACCTGAGCAGTGTGCTTTGTATTTCCACTGCCTTCTTCAACATAAAGTTTATACTATATTTGGTTCTCAGACTTGGATATTTGAAGGATGAAATAACATGAAATTAGACCAAGCTCATATATGTATATGTGTTTGCTTGTGTCTATGTGTGTGTAACTGTTTTAGTTTCCGGGCTGCTAAGACAAATACCCACACAACGGGTTGGTTTAGCAACAGGAATTTATTGGCTCATGGTTGCAGAGGCTAGAAAGCGTGCCTCTTCCCAGGATTGGTATCTTCTGACTAGCCAGCAATCTTTGGGGTTCCTTGCTTTTCCTTCATATGGCAATGCACATGGCAGTGTTTTCTTTTTCTCTCAGGCTCTGTTGACTTCCAGTTTCTAGCTGTTCCCTTTCGCTTCCCCCTCTGTCTGATTTTCACTCTGCTTAAAAAGGACTCCAGTAATCTAGATTAAAGCCCAACCTGATTTCAGCTGGACCACATCTTAACTGAAGTAGCATCTTGGAGAGATCTTGTTCAGAGTGGTTCCACACTCACCAGAATGCAGACCAAGAACATGTCCAAACAGGGATACACAATTCAGTCCACATCAGTAACTTATGATTCCAATGAACAAAACTTAACTCTCACTGTTTTGTGGAGAATCATGGAATAATTTCCAAGAGTTCATTCACAGGGATGAATGAGTGAAAACAGTTTACAAAACAGATTGCTCTGAGTGAAAAGAGGATAAAACAGATTAATTAAGTTTCCATTTACAACTAAATAATATGAATAGACCAGTAGACACAGTGAAAGGAGCTCAGGAGAGACAATAAAGAATGAAAAAGAAAACAGAGGTACAAGAATTTAATTCTGGGGCTTAGTTCTTTGCTGCAGATAGGTGTTGCAAAGTTGCCCAGGAGGCAACTTTGGATCAGGAGGCATTTCCTTTGAAGGCCTTTTCATCAAATTGACAGTGTCACGCAGTCAGAGCAGGAGTACTTTAACTTTGGTACTTTCCTACTTCTCCTGATTATCTCTAGCTAAATCAGGTTTTTTTTCTGATTAAAAATTGGGGACCTAGCACTTGCATTCACCTGCATTTTACCCTTTTGCAAACTGCCCACAGTATGAATACACAAAGCCAGCCCAGATGGATGGTCAGTGGGCAGCAATAGCACATCTCCATCAATTCTTTCTCCACCTCCCACTGCTTCCAGGCTCAAGTAGGGCCACATATCTGGAGCTGAGGCCTACCTAGGCCCAGCTCTCATCAGGTGTGTTTCCGGTGGGCATTGTTGTCATGTTATTCTCCTGGGTTTTTTTTTGTTTTTTCCTATCTTCAGTTTTACTAATAATTCACTTAATTGAAGATCCATATAAAGAAGAAGCAGTGAGGAACTCTGATTCACAGCAATGGAATTAAAAGCAAGAGCCACTGTAGTGGAGTGAGCAGCAGAGGGTACTGTCAAAGGGGGCAAGGCTGTGCTGCCATGAAAAGTCTATGGGGCAGGGATGGGGACCGAGGAGGCTCTGAGCTAGCCCGGGGCTCTCAAATGTCAGACAGAGGAAGACTGTTGGCTGGGTGGGAGGATGGAAGCTCCCAAGTGCCTTGGTGAGTACTCACCCATCTGGGGAGGAAACAGCTATCAAAGCAAAGAGGTAGAAGGCTGTTTACTAACTTTTAGATGGAGTTTCCATTACCTTTTGTTGAGTTTCAGACCCATTTCCCAGAAAGCCACATAGAACCTATCACCTGAATAGCCCAGTCCTTAAGTAGGGATGCTGTTTCAGTTAGTCCAGCTCTGGACCTTCAGCATCCATTTAAGAGGCTATAATCTGGATCCACTGGGCATTTTACATGTGGAGATAAGGCAGCTTGCCCTTCTCCCATCTTTTTTGATTCCTGCCTTCCTTGGAAAACAGAAAAAAAAAGTTCTCAAATTTCTACTTGAGGGAGTAACTGCTCTGACCCCCATAATTGGGGCATAGACATTGTTATTTTAACTGCCTTCACTTCTGTCCCTTTACATTTTGAAGAACAGCCCTCATGAGTTTATTCTTCACTTTCCTTGGAATGCAGATGCCAAATGAAAATGTATCAAAAAGGGCAGCTTTTTCTTTTTTCAAAGCCCAGCTCTTCAGCACAGTGTCTCTCCTCTCTGCCAGCACTGAAGCTTTGGCATTCCCTCTCTTCCTATATTTCTGTGCCAGGAAAAAACAGCCCACCACCTGAACAGCAGAGGAAAGGAATACATAGGGCTCCCAGGCACTCGTGATTGCCAGCAAGACAGCTTGTGCCACATGGGGGGCCGGGAGGGAGACTTTGGGATCATCTGGGGATTTCAGGAAAGAACATTCTCCAGGCACTTCTGAAGCATTGGACAAGCATAGCCCAAGTGGTGTGAATGTACTGGAGCCCCACACCAGGATGCTCCACCAACATCCATATGGCTCGTTGTCCCAGGAAACTGAACTCTCCCATTTCTAAGACTGGGAATCCCTTTTTCACAAAGGTAGGAGAAAATTTCAGGCCAGGTCCATCAAGGGCAGAAAAAAGAGAATAAATGGAGTGACTTTTAGTCACAGATGATTCATGGATGGAAACCTCTAGTTTAACCCCAAGGAATTTATACCCAGTTCAGCCTGAATTTCCCTCATAACAAAAGGGAAATATCAGAACACCAAGCTTGAGTATACATCTCTTTGCAAGGGGCTGAGGGTAACTCGAGGAACCATTTCCTGAGTTGGAGCATGCTTCCTAGGAGCCAGCTCGTTGTTGACAATACTTGGTATTGTCTTGCTAAGGATGGGACAGTGTGGTCTTCACGGCCTTGATGCTAAGTTATTGTCCTAACTCTACAGGTCTGTATACAGAAGCATTACATTTTTTTAAAAAACAGTTTTACTGAAATATAATTCACATACCATACAATCCACCCCTTCATTGTGTACAAGTCAATGGGTTTTAATATGTTCACAGTTTTGCAACCATCATCACAATCAATTTAAAACATTTTCATCACCCCAAAAGGAAACCCTGTTCCTGTTAGTAATTACCACCTAATTGCCTCTTATACCCCAGCCCTAGGCAACCACAAATCTTCATGTCTATATAGATTTGCCTATTCTGGATATTTCCTATAAATGAAAAAACATTCCATTTTTGCTGCACCTGTTTGTGGCAATATAAAATACAGAGATTCCTGAGGGGAGGCCCTACAACCAGCATCCCCAGTCCTCCAATATTTTGGATGTTTTTCTAACTAGGATGTAAGGTGTAGAGTGAATGGCCTCTACTGTCTCCTAAAGATGATCTTTGAATATGACATATTAGAAGTTGTTGCTCCTTATCCAACATGTCTAATTTGAGTACATCAAAGTAAAAATAACATTCTGAATAATAAAATATTCAAAAATTTAAAATTAAAAATGGATAAAGTTTCCAAGTATTTGATAAAGAATTTCTTCATGCCTTCATGTAAAATGGGAATGCTTTTAAATCTTCTGTCCATTTTTTACTCTTTCCAGGTAGCAGAAGGTCAGGAAATTTGTGTGATTGAAGCCATGAAAATGCAGAACAGTATGACAGCTGGGAAAACTGGCAAGGTATGTTCCCACATTCCCCCTCACCCACACTGGCTTTGTGATAGGAGCAAAACTTATACTTTGAATCATGGATTGCTAGGCCAGAAAGGGACTATTGAGATGATCTATTCCAGCCATTCCCTTTTACAGATGAGGACATTAAGACTGGGATAGCTCTTTCACTCTGCATGGAGGCTTCCCTGCTTGTATTTAGAGTGAGTCTTCCAGAAAAGAGTCTGTGTAGTATGTTCAGGTAGTCAAGGAACAATTGTTCTTCACCTTAATGTCTTTCAAATTAAAGGGTCTTTAATTTTTAATGTTTACATCTGTCTTGAAAGCAGTTAGTTATCTGAGACTTCGGTGACACAGCAGGAGATGGTTTTACAGATTGCAAAAATTAATATAACTCTTAAAGATAATTTCTCCACAAAGAGAACAATTCAATTTTAGATCAGGAGTAGCTGCACCACCATGTAAATATGTGAAACTTGATGATTTGCACAGGGTGGAGGGAGGGAGGGGGGAGGAGAAGATGTATTAGTATTGAAATCAGCTAAGAATAAAACTTCCTAAATCTATCCTCTTCTTGAAGAAAACAGAAAAATGTTTTAAGCAATAACTTGCTTATTCTTCCTGAGATTAAAAAGAAGCCATTAGTAAGAAAGTTATTTTCTGAAGGATGTTTTGGTTTGAAAGTATCTGCAGAGCGAAGTATGATGAGGAGTGTGGGAGGTGGGTGATGGGAGCCGCAAAGGCTGGTTGTGGCCTTGTCTGAAAAGTGGAATCGAGCCATGGGGACACCGTGTGCTGTGGCAGAGAGCGATACCATCCGTTTACAATAGAGATTGCAGTCTTAGAGCCATGGCCTTGGTTGGTGTCATGCATGGTCTGTCTCCCCAAAATGAAATGAAATTTATTTGTGGTGACCAGGCCAAGGAGGGGCACCCAGACAGGCATCAGTGTAGTAGAGGCAAACTGCAACCCAACTCCCATCACTGCCTGCCAACCACAAACTGTTCAGGCTAACAAGGACAAGAGAGAAAGAGAGAGGAAGGTCACGGCCTCTTTGTGAGGAAGTCCCCAGTGTGCTCCAGTGGAGCCTGCAGAGACTGTCTCTTTATTTTCAGGAACAGTTTGGAGAGTGCCTCCCTTCAGGTTATAATAATTAATTCTTTCTCTCCCCTCTTTTTTTTTTTTTTTTTAATTTTAAATTCAAGGTGAAATCTGTGCATTGTAAAGCTGGAGACACAGTTGGAGAAGGAGATCTGCTCATGGAACTGGAATGAAGTATTTATAGCCATTCCGTCATCACCCAATTTAATTAGTCATTTTTATGATTATTCTTTCACACTCAATTTATTCAGGCATTTTACAGGAAAACTCCTGTGCAGCAGATTTTTTTACATGGTCATATTTATTCCACATATAGTCAAAACCAACATTCTGCCAAAAAATCACCAATGGAAATTTTTATTGATATAAATACTTGTACATATGATTTGTACTTCTGCTGTGAGATTTCCTAGTGTCAAAATTAAATCAATAAAACTGATGATTTGTCTAAATATTAGTTTGCCCTTTTATTTGAATGAAGACAATGTACACAAGAGGATACAGTCTGTGCCAGTAGACTTTAAATACTAGTATCATGATCCATTTTTAAAAATTATATAAATTCCAGCCCTCTGCCTCTAATATCACTAAGTTAGCATTTGCCATTTTATGATCTGCTTACCTTAATTCTACCATAATTAATGACCTAACTCCTATTTCTGATTATTAATTTCTTAAAAACCATACAGCACATATAATTATTTTGAAAAACCCGTTCATTTTGCAGCTTTAAATGAGTGTAGCCTTGGATCTAAGTCAAATCCTCTGGAGTGTCACCTTAGGGAGCTCTGACTTACTTGTGTGGTTGCCACCAGAACTATTCTGAGGAAAAGCATGTCAGAGATCTCTTCCTGGGGAATGGCCGCATGCACTACCTTCTCCTTCCCCACAGACCAGGGAGTTCAAGACGTGCTCTTCTCGTCTCCCTCACTCACAAAACAGTAGTGTGTGGTGCTACCACAAGCTCATCAGCTGATATCATCCTTGTCTTTTTGTGAAGCAAGTTTCCAATTAAGAAAAAAACAAGTCTAAAAATAATGATCATGTATTTGTGCCAGATGCAGTTAGTTATCACAATCTACCATTAAGTTGAAAAATATGTGAAATTTCCCAGCAGAGAACAAGGTTACTAAGGATCAGCAGCTGCATTTTCATTTGGTTCTGAAATTCTTGGAATATGTTTCATACTTGCTGGTAAGCAGAAGCAAAGAATTGTGTGCTGATTTGAATCTCGGCTGACAAAATATCAGATGGAGGTGGGTAGTAATTGATACTTCGTGCCTTGCTAAAATTATTTTAAGTGCTATTTGTATTTGGAAGCTAAGCTTTCTGTCAGGCCTGAAGAACAAATTACTAATGTGTTGGTTCTTCTCTGAAAGGCCCATCCCCAAATGTTGTTCCCTGTGGTAGTCGGTGATGGTGCCTTGGTTCTGAGATCTGTGCTTGTATAAACTTCTGTTTGAAATCAAGGGTGCTCAGCCATATCTATCAACGAGTGGGTGTTCATTATTTTGCTAGCTTGGAATGAAAAAAACCTATCAAATAAATGCACCCAAAAGGAACCAAAAATAGCATCAACACATATTTTATTTCCCAAAATATCTCATTTAATTTTAAAGGATTTTACAAGGGTCTCTGTATAAGCTTGATCTAAAAATTATAAAAAATGATCCTCTGTATATATATGTGCTTCAAAACATGGCATATTTTTTCTTGAGGATCTTTTTTGCTACCTTGAGCTATCCAAAATCAGCTTTTGTTTAAAAAAAGTTTTTTTCTAGGTACTGCAGGCCAGAATCAATATAGTAAGACTGCTAAAATATAGGTTAAATGCAGAGTCTTTACCTTCATTTTAAATGTTATCTTCAGATTAAAGCAAAACAAAGAAAGAAAAATGCCATTTTTAAATGCCATTTAGGAGATTTAAAACCTAGAATTTTTCTTATCACATACATTCAAGATCACAATGCTCTTTAAGCAGCTACAGTAAAGCAGTATGATAGCTCAGAGGGTTACTAGTATGTCAAAATTATTTGTAAAAATATTAGCCTCCACCGAAAGAGCTTTTTTTTCCCCTCACAAGACTGAGTTTTACAATCATTTGTTTAAAGGGCATTATGATGCTTTTGCATTCAATGAGTACAGATTAAGATGAGGTAATCTTATAATCACCAGGGCTATATTTGTCAACTGACTGATGAGTGTTCCTTTCCATTTTTCATCTGTTTTCCCGTGGATTATAACGAAGCCCATGCTTCCCCTGAGAATCGTAATTGTCGTGGTATGGGAGGTGAACCCACTCTGGTGAGTAGGTAGCCGTGCTGTATACGAAGCACTGCACGATCCTGTTAGCAGCTGGTGTCTCCTCAGGGGTGCTGCATTTACCTTCCCACTCGAGGACTTCAATCCTCATTGGAGTGCGCTGATACATGTCTGGGCAGCCTTCAAATTCATCAAGGAATTGCAGCATCTGGTCATCAACGGCATAGATCTCTCCAGCCACATGGTACCCCTTCCCTGGGATGTTCAGCAGACGCGGAATATTATGCTCCCCAGCAATCACCAAAGGATATGTTTCCTCTGTGCGGCCCTGGCCTCGGAATGCTGCATAGCCATTGGTACAGTCCAGCATGACCTGGTGGTTGGGCTGTCCTCTCTTAAGAGTCCCATACACAAAGACTTGAGCCATTTTGGCTAGAGATGCTACAAATGAGAAAGAAAATACAGACTGGTACATATTATACATGTCAAAGAACAAAGCTTTAGTCTGAAGTTGGGGTTGGCAAACATTGTCTATAAAGGCCAGAGAGTAAATATTTTAGATTTTTTAGGCCATATGGTCTCTTTGAAAATGACTTCAACTCTGCTGCTATAGCACAAAAGTGGCCATAGGGATAAGTAAATGAATGAGCATGCCTGTGCTCCAATAAAACTTTTTATCTATGGACACTGAAATTTGAACTTCATCTGATTTTCACATTCATGAAATAATTCATCTTTTAATTTTTGCCAACCACTTCAAAATTTAAAAATCATTCCTAACTTGTGGCTGCACAAAAATAAGGCACCCTCAGTGGCAGAATTTTGCCTGCCATGCTGGAGACCCAGGTTCGATTCCCAGAGTCTGCCCATGCCAAAAAAAAAAAAAGTTAGGCACCATGCTGGGTTTGTTCTGTGGGTCATGGTTTGCTAACCCCTGGTCTAGAGAAAGGGAGAAATACTTTAAAATCTTGTATGTATTGTAGAAAGCTTGGAGATGACCCTGCTTTTCTCCTTGGGATCCAGGTATCCTCACAATGTTGAATTGGATTCTCTAAGTCACAGGAACACATGTGGCACATACACTTCTGCGCCAGGAAGATGCCACCTGCCCCCTGCTCCTCCTGGATGGACTTAGATTCCTCATTGGAAGATTCCATTTCATACATCTGATGTGAGTGTCACAGAGACCCATTAAACATAGCCCTTTGGAGCCTCAGCATTGGAGCCACAGCTGAACTTGGGTATTTTCACAACTTTAAGAATAGGTACTTTTTCAAATCTTAATTTGACCTAAACAATCCTTTCTTCAGAAACACACAACTTACCATGTAACTGCCCCAGCCACAGAGTAGACCTACTTTCCCTCACACCCTGGAACTGCAACACCACCTTACCCCAATGGTAGCAGCTTAAGACCAGAAGTGTTGCCCAAAGCCCAGCAGTGGCCTCCACCAGATCCCCACCCTACCTGAGCACACCTCTACTCCTAGCACCAGTATCACCCAAGAACCTCACTGATCTTGGTCATTGTGTGGTAGGGCTCTGAGGTTCCTAGAAATCCAACCACCCATTATAGCTGTTTCTCTGGAAAAGGGCACTCATTTTAAGAACACAGTTGTTTGTCAGATGAAGTCCTGTAAAACTGCCATTTTCCAGAGCAGTTTCCAATATTTAAAAAAAATTATTTTAAAATTACATTAATACTTACTATAGAAAACTTAGAAATAAGGATGATAAATAATAATATACATTTTTATAATCACCTGTAATCCAGCCACAGTGATAATTCAGATCTCAGTACTGAATTTACATTCTGGTCCTGGCAGTATGACCAGTAACACTTTAATAATTGTACCTATTGGTGTTTCCTTTTTCAAGGTCTCAGAGGGTAATAATGCTTCACTGTGACTCACTGCAGTGACCTTGGCTCAGATGTGAAGGTAAATAATTGCTACTTACCTGTGTCTGGGCCACAGACTTTTTTCTTACATAACTGATAAAAGTGATTTGTATAAAAAGGACTCAAACAAAAATGGAAATAAAAGTTCAAAAGGGGAGAGAGATGTACTCTTCAAAGCCTTGCATTTCACTGCCCCATTGACCCAATGTTACTTTTAATAAAAGCCTTGTGGCAGGCTTCTTTGAGATATGCTTTGGACATGGGACCTCCTGTGCAGTAAACAAAAGATGCATCTGCCCACCAGCAGTAGCCAACCTTAACCAGAAACATCTGTGGGTGACACCCCCTCGACAATGTATGTGCCAAGAGAGCTCTGCCACCATTAGATACATGGGCATTGAACAAGTCACATTAATTCACAGGACTTCATTTTTCTTAGCAAAATAAGGGTCAGTTTGGACATGTATAGTAAGGGACTCAGCCTTGCTTCACCTCTTCAGAGAAATTTGGTACTGATGGGCAGCCACACAGACCTCCATGATTGCTGATAACTCCTTGCTCACCCGGCTCCTCCTTTCCACTGCCTTTTCAGTCTCTGTCATTCACCTCTGGGAAGTTAAGTATTTCATAGGTTTTGGGGGAGTTGCACTAGGAAAAATTGGGCATTGGGAAAAATATCAGACTTACTGGGCACTATGTATGAGGAGGACACTGAGGGCCTGTGGTGGAGGGACATTTGATAGCATGTGGACACCTTGAACAGGGAAGAGACATGGTGTGAGCTTCATTTACAGTGATCCTGATGACAGCGGGGATGGGGAGGTCAGAGGGGAACTGGTGCGGGAAATGCCTCAGATATGAAAGTCCAGGTGTGAATTAAGGAGAACCTGGGATAAGGTGGTGCAGAAGAAAGATGTAGGTGCTTTAGAGTTAAGTTGACAGGACATGGCTGCCCACAGAGTACGGGGTCTGAAGCCCATATGACAGAGAATGGAGGGGGAGGTCAGTAGCAGGCATAGAGGACAGAGAAATGGGTTTGAAGTAAGAATGATAAAATGATTGAAGTGAGAGTAGAAGTAGTGGACAGTGAGAGTCTTGAGAGAAGAGACAGAAGAACAGCAAGGAGGAAACCTCAGAGCATGTTTGTTGCAAGTGTCGGGGACAGAGGAGGCACTGTCTGAGCAGTGGGTCAAGAAGACAACAGTGGCAGAGAGGCCCACAGGAGGATGAAAACCAAGAAACTGATGGTAAATTTCGATTTGGCATGCGCAGCTCCAGAGCCCATCCATCTAGAAGAAGTCATGCCTGACTACGCAGTCCCACGGCCCTGCATCCACTCTTCTCGAAGGACTTGTCAATCCCAGTCATAACTTGGCAGGACCATTTCTTACCCCTCCTACCACTGCTACTCTGCCCAAGGGTTGATGCACCAGTCTTCTAACTGGGCTCCCTGCAGCTAATTCTTAACAGCACTGCCAGAGGAGTCTTATCAGTCTGCTCCGAGTTTTCCAACTTCCCCTTTCAGTTCCCTGTTGACCTCTCCCACCTCACTTTACTGCAGCCACTCTCCAAAACTCCATCCCTGGAACACGTGTGCATCCCCACATCAGCTTCCTGCAGCCACCTGACTGACCCTCAATTCCTAGGACACACATGCATTCCTGCCTTGGATCCTTCAGTCTCAGTTCTCTCTGGTCTGCTCCTGTCTCCCTCCTTCTGTCCCTATCACATCATCCTGCTTTTTTTTTTTTTTAAGTACTTCTTCATTAAGTCATTTTCTTGTCTTGTTCATAGCCAGAATGTTGAGCTGGAAGAGAACTTTGAAATCATCCAGTCTAAACAGCTATAGAAGAGGAAGCTGAATCTCAGGTGAATGATTATCTCAGAACACACAGCTAGGTAGTACCAGTCAGAACTGGAAACCAGTTCTCCAGATCCCTGGTTCCTGCTTTATTCCTCCTTCCCTACCTTTATTAAAAAGTATAAAGTAACACTATTCATAATTTTAAAAGTCAAATAGCTTTTCAGGAAAAAAGAAGAATTCCCTACGCCTCCTCACTCCCTGGAGCAACACTTATTATTCCTTTTAGATACTGCATTTGTTTTACCTCATGTTGTTACTTATACTGCTACCTCTTTATGGTTTAAATTTTGTCTTGCCTTCTGTTCTAGTTTGCTAGCTGCTGGAATGCACTATACCAGAAATGGAATGACTTTTAAAAAGGGAGAATTTAATAAGTTGCAGGTTTACAGTTCTAAGGGCATGAAAATATCCCAATTAAAGCAAGTCTATAAAAATGTCCAAATTAAGGCACCAACAAGAAATAATCTTTACTCAAGAAAGGCCGATGAAGTTCAAGGTTTCTCTCTCAACTGGAAAAGCACGTGGCAAACATTACAACGTCTGCTAGCTTCCTCTCCAGGCCTCTTGCTTCATGAAGTTCCCCTGGGGGTGTTCTACTTGTTTATCTCTAAAGGCTGCTGGACTCTCTGCTTCTCATGGTATGTTGTTCATGTCATTCTGGCACTCTCTCAGATCTCAAACCTTTTCCAAAATGCTTCCTCTTTTGAAGGATTCCAGTCAAGTAATCCAGACCCACCGGGGATGGGTGGAGACATCTCTCCATCTAATCAAGTTTAATACCCATAACTGATTGAGTCACATCTCTGTGGAGATAACCTAATCAAGTTTCCGACCTGTAGTACTGGATAAGGATTAGAAGAAACAACTGCCTTTACAAAATGGGGTTAGGATTAAAACATGGCTTTTCTAGGGCACATTAATCCTTTCAAACCAGCACACCTTCCTACCTCCAAAGTAGGAGAGCATAATGATTAAAAGTGCAGACTTTAGAATCAAATTGCCTGGTTTGAAATCCTGACTCTACCACTCATTAATGATGTAACTTAAATAACTACTTATACTCTCTGTGTCTCAGTTTCCTTAGCATTTATAATAAATATTATTATATATTATAAATGATATAAATAATAGTAACCTGGCTCAGAGGATGACTGTGAAGACTGAGTGAATACATGTACAATGATCTGGACACTCTTAGCAAGCCCTCACCAAATGTTAGCTTTTATTATAGAAGCCAAACACTCGGCTCTCCTACTCACCCTCAAGTAAACATGCACACTCTTCCACCATCCTCCTAATATACTTAAATCACAATTTTGGGTTAAAACCATATTCATTTCAGTTTTAGAACTATGTAAATACTACTCTTAGCTAAGACACATAATGTACTATGATTAAATTTCCTTTCTTGGACAACTTTTTATTTTTCCTGGAATTAAAATTGCTTTACTTCCTCAGCCCACCTCTTCTTCCCCCACTTTTGCTCAGGTTTCTATGACAGTAATTCAACTTCAGATTTTCTGAACTATAAAAACCCTTTCAGCATGACTAACATTCGATCATTTATTCTATTTCTCCCTGGAGACATTTCTCCTAAAGCCTTCTGTCTTCTACTCTCGTCTGGGTCTGTGGTGTCACTGTCATCAGGCTCTCCCTTGGCCATCATCTAGGACGTCCCTTTGCCTCTCCCCTGTGTTAGTGCCTCAACATTCCCCTTCTTGGATATCTCCCTCATTTTGTTGAAGCTTTTTCTATCTTTCTCTTGATTAATAGTATGATTGGGTAGAAAATTCTAGAAAAATTTTCCTTCAGAAATTTTTTTTTAGTTTTTATTGATAAAACCAATCAACATTCAATATGAACATTCTTTTTTTCATCACATACTTGTATATTCATCATCATGATCATTTCTTAGAACATTTGCATCAATTCAGAAAAAGAAATAAAGAAAACAGAAAAAAATTCATACATACCATACCCCTTACCCCTCTCTTTCATTTGATCACTAGCATTTGAATCTACTAAATTTATTTTAACATTTGTTCCCCCTATTATTTATTTTTAATCCATGTTTTACTAATCTGTCCATGAGGTAGATAAAAGAAGCATCAGATGCAAGGTTTTCACAATCGCACAGTCACATTGTGAAAGCTATATCATTATACAATCATCTTCAAGAAATATGGCTACTGGAACACAGCTCTACATTTTCAAGCAGTTCCCTCCAGCCTCCCTGTTACACCTTAACTAAAAAGGTGGTATCTATTTAATGCATAAAAATAAACTCCAGGATAACCTCTCAACTCTGTTTGGAATCTCTCAGCTATTGACACTTTATTTTATCTCATTTCTCTCTTCCCCCTTTCGGTCAAGAAGATTTTCTCAGTCCCTTGGTGCTGAGTCACAGCTCATTCTAGGATTTCTGTCCCATGTTGCCAGGAAGGTTTACACCCCTGGAATCATGTCCCACGTAGAGAGCGGGGGAGGGCAGTGAGTTTGCTTGTCATGTTGGCTGAGAGAGAGAAACCACATCTGAGCAACTAAAGAGGTTCTCTTGGGGGTGACTCTTAGGCCTAATTTTAAGTAGGCTTAGCCTATCCTTTGCAGGGTGAAGTTTCATATGAACAAACCCCAAGATTGGGGGCTCAGCCTATTGCTTTTGTTGTCCCCACCACTTGTGAGAATATCAAGAATTCTCTACTTGGGGAAGTTAAATTTTCCCCCTTTCTCACCATTCCCACAAGGGGACTTAGCAAATACTTTTTTTATTCACTGTTCAAATCCTTCTGGGATTTATTGAGGCATCACTCTGGACAAACCTACAAAATCTCATTCCCTCCTCAAGGTTCCATGTACTTATGGTGTTCAGTTAAGCTGTCCACATAAGTTATATTAAGAAGTGCACTAGTCAAATTATAAATTTTGTACCAAATAAACATTTTTTGCTTTTCTCACACATAAGTTAAAGTTTTAAAATATTAATTACCATCTGTTTTCAACAGCCTGCATTATTGACATTCCTTTGTTCTTCCTCATGCAAAACATTTTAAAATTTGTACATTTAGTCATTATCATTGTATATGCTAGGGATTCCTAGATTATACCATCAGTCTTTATCATCTATCTTTCCTTCTGATTTCATTTGTGCCCCCAGCCCTCCTCCCTGTATCATTTTCACACTCAGCTTCATTCAGTGTTCTAACCTTATTGTATTACAGTTAGGTAGTATTGTGCTATCCATTTCTGAATTTTTACAATCAGTCCCGTTGCACAACCTGTATCCCTTCAGTTCCAATTACCCAATATCCACGCTATTTCTATCTCCTGATGACCTCTGTTTTTAACTGAAATTATCCAAGTTCATTCATTAATGTTAGTTCATATCAGTGAGACCATACGATATCTGTCCTTTTGTTTCTGGCTAATCTCACTCAGCATAATGTCCTTAAGGTCCATCCATGTTATTACATAATTCATAACTTTATTCTGTCTTACAGCTGCATAATATTCCATCGTATGTATATACCACAGCTTGTTTAGCCAGTCATCTGTTGATGGATCTTTGGGCTCTTTCCATCTGTTGGCAATTGTAAATAATGCTGCTATAAACATTGGTGTGCAAATATCCATTTGTGTCTTTGCCCTCATGTTCTCTGAGTAGATACCTAACAACGGTATTGCCATGTCACACGGCAATTCTATACTTAGCTTCCTGAGGAACAGCCATTAAACTGCCTTCCCCAGTGGTTGTACCATTTGACATTCCCACCAACAGTGGATAAGTGTGCCTCTTTCTCCACACCCTCTCCAGCACTTGTTGTTTTCTGTTTTATTGATAACTTTTTTGCGTTTTTGTGAAAAATAACATATGCAAAAAAGCTATAAATTTCAAAGCACAACACCACAATTTGTTGTAGAACACATTTCAGAGTTTCACGAGGGTTACAGTTTCACAGTTTTAGGTTTTTACTTCTAGCTGCTCTAAAATACTGGAGCATATCATTGGCAAATGATGAGAGTTTTACTTCTTCCTTTCCAATTTGGATGCCTTTTATTTCTTTGTCCTGCCTGATTGCTCTAGCTAGAACTTCTAGCACAATGTTGAATAATAGTGGTACAGTGGGCATCATTTTCTTGTACCTGATCTTAGGGGGAAAGCTTTCAGTCTCTGTCCATTGAGTATGATGCTGGCTATCAGTTTTTTATCATATTGAGGCAGTTACCTTTGATCCCTATCTTTTGGAGTGTTTTTATCAGAAAAGATACGGAATTTTGTCAAATCATTTTTCAGCATCAATTGAGATGATCATATGATTTTTTCACTTTGATTTGGTAACGTGCTGTATTACATTATTGATTTTCTTGTGTTGAACCATCCTTGCATTCCTGGTATAACCCCCACTTGGTCATGGTGTATAATTCTTTTTAAAAAAAATTTATTTATTAATTAAAAAAATAAAGAAAATAAAACAACATACATAATCAGTAATTCACAATATCATCACTTAGTTGCATATTCATCATTTCTTAGAACATTTGCATCGATTTAGAAAAAGAAAAAGGTAACAGAAAAAGAAATAAAACGATAACAGAAAAAAAAGTTATACATACCATACCCCTTACCCCTTGCTGTCATTGATCACTAGCATTTAAACTAAATTTATTTTAGCATTTGTTCTCCCTATTATTTCTTTTTATTCCATATGTTCTACTCCTTTGTTGACAAGGGAGATAAAAGGAGCATCAGACACAAGGTTTTCACAATCACACAGTCACATTGTGAAAGCTGTATCATTATTCAATCATCCTCAAGAAACATGGCTACTGGAACACAGCTCTACATTTTCAGGCAGTTCCCTCCAACCTCTCTATAACATCTTGAATAACAAGATGATATCTACTTGATGCATAAGAGTAACCTCCAGGATAACCTCTCGACTCTGTTTGGAATCTCTCAGCCATTGACACTTTGTCTCATTTCCCTCTTCCCCCTTTTGGTCGAGAAGGTTTTCTCAATCCCTTGATGCTAAGTCTCAGCTCATTCTAGGGTATTTCTGAATCCCTTGATGCTGAGTCTCCGTTCATTCCAAGATCTCTGTCCCATGTTGCCAGGAAGGTCCACACCCCTGGGAATCACGTCCCAAGTAGAGAGGGTTAGGGTGGTGAGACTGCTCATTGTGTTGGCTGGAGAGAGGGACCACATCTGAGCAACAAAAGAGGCTCTCTTGAGGGTGACTCTTAGGCCTAAATTTTAAGTAGACTTGACCTATCCTTTGTGGGGTTATGTTTCATATGAACAAACCCCAAGAGTGGGGGCTCTGCCTATAGCTTTGGTTGTCCACACTGCTTGTGAGAATATCAAGAATTCAACTTGGGGAAGTTGAATTTCTCCCCGTTCTCACCACTCCCCGAAGGGGGCTTTGCAGATACTTTTCCTCTCACTGATCGAATCACTCTGGGATTCATCGGGGCAAACTCTGGACAAACAAGCAAAATCTCATGTCTTACCTGAGATTCCAAGTACTTATGGCGTTCAAACTATCTACATAAGTTATATTAGGAAATGCACTAGTCAAAATATAAATTTTGTAAGAAACATTTTTTGCTTTAGTCTCACACAGAAGGTGACATTTTAAAATATTACCATCTATTTTCAGTACCCTGCAATAATGACATTCCTTTGTTCTTCCAAATGCAAAAACATTTTTAAAATTGTACCTTGTACATTTCACTATTATTATACACTCTAGGCATTCCTAGAATATACCATCTCAATCTTTATCATCTATCTTTCTTTCTATTTTCATTTATGTCCTCAGCCCTCCTCCCTCTATCATTCTCACATGCATTTTCATTCAGTGTTTTAACATAATTATATTACAGTTAGTAGTATTGTGCTGTCCATTTCTGAGTTTTTGTATCCAGTCCTGTTGCACAGTCTGTATCCCTTCAGCTCCAATTACCCAATATCTAACCCTATTTCTATCTCCTGATGGTCTCTGTTACCAATGACATATTCCAAGTTTATTCACTAATGTTAGTTCATATCAATGAGACCATACAGTATTTGTCCTTTAGTTTTTGGCTAGTCTCACTCAGCATAATGTTCTCAAGGTCCATTTATGTTGTTACATACTTCATAAGTTTATTCTGTCTTAAAGCTGCATAATATTCCATTGTATGTAACTACCACAGTTTGTTTAGGCACTCATCTGTTGATGGACATTTTGGCTGTTTCCATTTCCTTGCATATGTAAATAATGCTGCTATAAACATTGGTGTGCAAATGTCCATTTGTGTCTTTGCCCTTATGTCCTCTGAGTAGATACCTAGCAATGGTATTGCTGGGTCGTATGGCAATTCTATATTCAGCTTTTTGAGGAACCGCCAAACTACCTTCCACAGTGGTTGCACCATTTGACATTCCCACCAACAGTGAATAAGTGTGCCTCTTTCTCCACATCCTCTCCAGCACTTGTCATTTTCTGTTTTGTTGATAATGGCCATTCTGGTGGGTATGAGATGATATCTCATTGTGGTTTTGATTTGCATTTCTCTAATGGCCAGGGACGTTGAACATCTCTTCATGTGCCTTTTGGCCATTTGTATTTCCTCTTCTGAGAGGTGTCTGTTCAAGTCTTTTTCCCATTTTGTAATTGGATTGGCTGTCTTTTTGTTGTTGAGTTGAACAATCTCTTTATTAATTCAGAATACTAGACCTTTATCTGATATGTCGTTTCCAAATATTGTCTCCCATTGTGTAGGCTGTCTTTTTACTTTCTTGATGAAGTTCTTTGATGCACAAAAGTGTTTAATTTTGAGGAGTTCCCATTTATTTCTTCCTTTCTTCAGTGCTCTTGCTTTAGGTGTAAGGTCTATAAAACCGCTTCCAATTATAAGATTTGTAAGATATTTCCCTACATTTTCCTCTAACTGTTTTATGGTCTTAGACCTAATGTTTAGATCTTTGATCCATTTTGAGTTCACTTTTGTATAGGGTGTGAGATACGGGTCCTGTTTCATTCTTTTGCATATGGATATCCAGTTCTCCAGGCACCATTTATTGAAGAGACTGTTCTGTCCCAGGTGAGTTGGCTTGACTGCCTTATCAAAGATCAAATGTCCATAGACGAGAGGGTCTATATCTGAACACTATTCGATTCCATTGGTCAATATATCTATCTTTATGCCAGTACCATGCTGTTTTGACCACTGTGGCTTCATAATATGCCTTAAAGTCAGGCAGCGTGAGACCTCCAGCTTTGTTTTTTTTCCTCAAGATACTTTTAGCAATTTGGGGCACCCTGTCCTTCCAGATAAATTTGCTTATTGGTTTTTCTATTTCTGAAAAGTAAGTTGTTGGGATTTTGATTTGTATTGCATTGAATCTGTAAATCAATTTAGGTAGAATTGACATCTTAACTATATTTAGTCTTCTAATCCATGAACACGGTATGCCCTTCCATCTATTTAGGTCTTCTGTGATTTCTTTCAACAATTTCTTGTAGTTTTCTGTGTATAGGTCTTTTGTCTCTTTAGTTAAATTTATTCCTAAATATTTTATTCTTTTGGTTGCAATTGTAAATGGAATTCGTTTCTTGATTTCCCCCTCAGATTGTTCATTACTAGTGTATAGAAACACTACAGATTTTTGAGTGTTGATCTTGTAACCTGCCACTTTGCTGTACTCATTTATTAGCTCTAGAGTAGTTTTGCTGTGGATTTTTCAGGGTTTTTGACATATAGTAGCATATCATTTGAAAATAGTGAGAGTTTTACTTCTTCCTTTCCAATTTTGATGCCTTGTATTTCTTTTTCTTGTGTAATTGCTCTTGCTAGAACTTCCAACACGATGTTGAATAACAATGGTGATAGTGGAGATCCTTGTCTTGTTCCTGATCTTAGGAGGAAAGTTTTCAATTTTTCCCCATTGAGGATGATATTAGCTGTGGGTTTTTCATATATTCCCTTTATCATTTTAAGGAAGTTCCCTTGTATTCCTATCCTTTGAAGTGTTTCCAACAGGAAAGGATGTTGAATTTTGTCAAATGCCTTCTCTGCATCAATTGAGATGATCATGTGATTTTTCTGCTTTGATTTGTTGATATGGTGTATTACATTAATTGATTTTCTCATGTTGAACCATCCTTGCATACCTGGGATGAATCCTACTTGGTCATTATGTATAATTCTTTTAATGTGTTGTTGGATTCAATTTGCTAGAATTTTGTTGAGGATTTTTGCATCTACATTCATTAGAGAGACTGGTCTGTAGTTTTCTTTTTTTGTAATATCTTTGTCTGGTTTTGGTATGAGGGTGATGTTGACTTCATAGAATGAATTAGGTAGCTTTCCCTCCACTTCAATTTTTTTTAAAGAGTTTGAGCAGGATTGGTACCAATGCTTTCTGAAATGTTTGCTAGAATTCACATGTGAAGCTGTCTGGTCCTGGACTTTTCTTTTTGGGAAGCTTCTTAATGACTGATTCAATTTCTTTACTTGTGTTTGCTTTGTTGAGGTCATCTATTTCTTTCGAATCAAACTTGGTGGTTCATGCTTTTCTAGGAAGTTGTCCATTTCATCTACATTTTTGTATTTATTAGCATAAAGTTGTTCATAGTATCCTGTTATTACCTCTTTTATTTCTGTGGGGTCAGTGGTTATGTCTCCTCTTCCATTTCTGATCTTATTTATTTGCATCCTGTCTGTTCTTTTTGTCAATCTTGCTAAGGGTCCATCAATCTTATTGATTTTCTCATAGAACCAGCTTCTGGTTTTATTGATTTTCTCTATTGTTTTCATGTTCTCAATTTCATTTATTTCTGCTCTAATCTTTGTTATTTCTTTCCTTTTGCTTGCTTTGGGGTTAGTTTGCTGTTCTTTCTCTAGTCTTTCCAAGTGGACAATTAATTCCTGAATTTTTGCCCTTTCTTCTTTTTTGATATAGGCATTTTAGGGCAATAAATTTCCCTCTTAGAACTGCCTTTGCTGCGTCCCTAAGTTTTGATATGTTGTGTTTTCATTTTCACGTGCCTCGAGATATTAACTGATTTCTCTTGTAATTTCTTCCTTGACCCACTGGTTGTTTAAGAGTGTGTTGTTGAGCTGCCATATATTTGTGAATTTTCTGGCGCTTTGCCTATTATTGACTTCCAATTTCATTCCTTTATGATTTGAGAAAGTGTTTTGTATGATTTCAATCTTTTTAAATTTATTGAGACTTGCTTTGTGACCCAGAATATGGTCTATCTTTGAGAATGATCCATGAGCACTTGAGAAAAATGTGTATCCTGCTGTTGTGGGGTATAATGTCCTATAAATGCCTGTTAAGTCTAGCTCATTTATTGTAATATTCAAATTCTCTGTTTCTTTATTGATCCTCTGTGTCTAGATGTTCTGTCCATTGATGAGAGTGGGGAATTGAAGTCTCTAACTATTATGGTAGATGTGTCTATTTCTCTTTTCAATGTTTGCCACATATTTTGGAGCACTCTGGTTTGGTGCATAAATATTTATGATTCTTATGTCTTCATGTTGAATTGCTCCTTTTATTAGTACATGGTATCCTTCTTTGTCTCTTTTAACTGTTTTACATTTGAAGTCTAATTGTTGGATATTAGTATAGCTACTCCTGCTCTTTTCTGGTTGTTATTTGCATGAAATATCTTTTCCCAACCTTTCACTTTCAACCTATGTTTATCTTTGGGTCTAAGATGTGTCTCCTGTAGACAGCATATAGATGGGTCCTGTTTTTTAATCCATTCTGCCATTCTATGTCTTTTGATTGGGGAGTTCAATCCATTAACATTTAGTGTTATTACTGTTTGGGTAGTACTTTCCTCTACCATTTTGCCTTTTGGATTTTATATGTCATATCTAATTTTCCTTCTTTCTACACTCTTTCCACACCGCTTTCTTTTGTGTTTTCATATCTGTCTCTAGTGCTCCCTTTAGTATTTCTTGCAGAGCTGGTCTCTTGGTCACAAATTCTCTCAGTGATTTTTTGCCTGAAAATGTTTTAATTTCTCCCTCATTTTTGAAGGACAATTTTGCTGGGTATAGAATTCTTGGTTGGCAGTTTTTCTCTCTTAGTAGTTTAAATATATCATCCCACTGTCTTCTCGCCTCCATGGTTTCTGCTGATGAATCTATGCAATCTTATTGGGCTTCCTTCGTGAAAGGTTTAGGAGTCGAGAGAGTGAGAAAGAAAGAAAATAGACCAGGAAATTTAAAGTGGTTAAAACAGAGCCTGTTTTACTGCTGCGCTCCCGGGCAGAGCTTACCAAACCCAAGATGGAGAGTGGTGAGTCCGCACGTGGGTCTTGGCATGGGCAGGGTTTTTTAGCAAGGGGGTCAGGTGATTCCCAGAAGGGGCGGCACATTAAGCAAAATGTGAGTCAGGTGGCATTTTGCAAATGCTTTTATTGTAATGGTTCATTTTTTTGTCCCAGCAGCCATGGTGGGAGGGTGACACAGTTTCCACGGCTTGCGTTGCAGTGCTCTTCCTTGTTCCCCTGACCTAACGCTTTGTATGTGATGGATTGCTTTTCTCTTGCTGCTTTCAAGATTCTCTCTTTCTCTTTGACCTCTGACATTATGATTAGTAAATGTCTTGGAGTACATCTATTTGGATATGTTCTCTTTGGGGTACACTGCACTTCTTGGATCTGTAATTTTAAATCTTTCATAAGAGTTGGGAAATTTTCAGTGGTAATTTTCTCCATTATTTTTTCTCCTCCTTTTCCCTTCTCTTCTCCTTCGGGGACACTCTCAACATGTATATTCATGCGCTTCATGTTGTCATTCAATTCCCTGAGTCCCTGCTCATATTTTCCTTTCTCTCCATATGTATTTTTTGCTTGTTGGATTTTAGATGTCTTGTCCTCCAGTTTACCCATCCTTTCTTCTGCCTCTTGAAATCTGACATTGCAGGTTTCCATTGTTTTTTTCATCTCTTCTGCTGTGCCTTTCATTCTCATAAGTTCTGTGATTTGTTTTTTCAGACTTTCAGTTTCTTCTTTTTGTTCATTCCTTGCCTTCTTTATGTCCTCCCTCAATTCACTGATTTGATTTTTGATGATGTTTTCCATGTCTGTTTGTACATTCTAATTAATTGTTTCAGCTCCTGTATGTCATTTGAATTGTTGGTTTGTTTCTTTGACTGGGCCATGTCTTCAATTTTCCTAGTATGATTTGTTATGTTTTGCTGGCATCTAGGCATTTAATTTCCTTAATTAGTTTATTCTGGAGATTGTTTTCACTTTTTTTTTACCTGGGAATTCTTGCTGGATGCCTTTGTTGTCTATGTGTTCCTTTCAGTTCAGCTGATTCTGGACCTCTCACTTAGGTTTTGTTGAACAGAGGAGAATTTTTCAGATCTTGTTGTCTTGTTTCTTGCCCTGCCGTATGGTGCCTTTTTCTCCACTTAGGAATGTCTACTTAGGTATTACAGACCCCAACCAGATTTTCTCAGACCAAACTGGCCTCCTTTCAGGAGAAAAGAGTCAACTGCAACAGTTTTCCCTGATGTTGAGACCCAGAAGATTGAAAGGCTTTCCAATGAAGCCTCTGGGCTCTCTGCTTTTCTATCCTGCCCATTTGTCTGCCTGAAGTTCCCACTACTAGCATAAGGTGCTGTGGTACCTTTAACTTCAGCAGACTCTCCCTGCTGGGGACATGGAGACATCAGAGAGGTTGTAGTCTGGTTTTAATTGTTTCACTTTTCCAGATCCTGAGTTCTGAACTCCTTGAGGGAGGGATTCCACCTGAGCTGAGCCCCACCCCTCTCGTAGGGAAGGCAGAGGCTCCAAACACTCAAACAACTTAATTCTGCCTATGCCTGGGGACAGTGGTGCCTGAGAAGCCTTGCAGCTGTATCCAAAGAGCAGTCAAGCCATAGAAACACAGCCACCAAAACGCAAGAGAAAAATCCTTTTCAGAGCCGATTCCCGTTCCTCAGGTTTGCCAATCAAGAGCTTAAGTTGGTATGTTGCTCTGTGTATCTCCAGGTCCTAAATGCTCCCTCCTTTCCTTCAGGGCCCAGACCTTTTCAGATCCAAAAAAAACCTGTTTTTTTTTTTTTCTTTTCCATCAGCCCTGCCCCCTCTGCGCTGGGGCAAAACCCAGTGATGTCTGCTTTTACTTGAGGTTCAGCTGAGCTGGGGGTCTGTTTTTAGAAGTCAGAATTTGTTAATTAATTCCACAGTTGGAGTTTGGTTGCACTCAGCCCCTGTTGCTGGTAATCTCTTTCCCCTCTGGGAAGCAGCCTGTGGGGGAAGGGCACCAGCTGCTGCAGCTTGGGGAACTCATGGTTCTGGGTGGGCTTGCAACCGGTCCAGCTGGTCTAGACTGGTATACGCTGTGTGTCCAGTCACTGGCCCTAGCAGTTGTTCTGTATTGTTCCTGGCTATTTAATAGCTGCTCTGGAGGACAAACTAAATCCCACACCTTGCTAAGCTGCCATCTTGGCCCCCTCTCCACATTCTTTTTTAGTGTAAGCATTTAGAGGTATACATTTCCCTCTCAGCACTGCCAGTGCTGCATCCCATTATTTTGATATGTTGTGATTTATTCTTTGTTTTAGAATGCATTGTTTAATTTCCACATATTTGTGACATTTTCGGTTCTCTGTTATTGATTTCTTGTTTTGTGTCATTGTGGTTGGAGAATAAGTACTGTATGATTTCAACATCTTTGAATTTATTAAGACTTGTTTTGTGACTCTCCTGGGGAGTCATCCATGTGCAGTTCAGAAGTATGTGTATCCTACTACTGTTGGGTAGAATATTCTATATATCTCTTTTAGATCTAGTTGGTTTCAAGTATCATTCATTCCTTCTCTTTCCCATCGATCTTCTGTCTACATGTTCTATCCATTATTGGAAGCAGTATATTGAAATCTCCTACTACTGAGGTAGAACTCTTATTTCTCCCTTCACATGAAAGTATTTGCTTTGTATATTTTGGGGGTTTGCCATTAAGTACATATATATTTATAATTATATGTCTTCTTGTTGCGTGGACCCATCTATCAGTCTGTAGTGACCTTCTTGTCCCTCCTAACAGTTTTTTACTTAAAGTCTTATTTTACCTGAAATCCATATAGCCACCCCCACTCGCTTTTGGTAATTATTTGCATGGTATATTTTTTCCCATCCTTTCACTTTCAACCTACTTGTGTGTTTGAATTTAAGATGAGTCATTTGCAAACAGCATATAGTAGGGTCATACTTTTTCATCCATTTTGCCAGTCTCTCTTTTTGACTGGAGAATTTAGTACACTGATATTTAAAGTAACTACTGATAATGCAAGACTTTCTTCTGCCATTTTGCTATTTGGTCTTTGTAAGTCATATCTCTTTTTGTCCCTCAATTCTTCCAATAATGCCTATTTTCATATTTGACTTTTTGTAGTGAACCATTTTGAATCCCTTCTGATTTCCTTCCTGTTTTAATTTCCTTGAAATACCATGAAATAGGTCAGGTTAAACAATGAGAATTTATTGGCTTGCGAGGATGAAAAAATGTCCAAACCAAAGTATTATCAAGGTGATGCTTTCTCCCCAAAGACTGGTGTTCTGGGCCGCTACTGATTATTCTCCACTCCTTTGTCAAATGGCAAGGCACATGGAGGCATCTCCTGGTTTCTCCCCTCTCTTCTTGGTTCCATCGATGTCTAGCCTCTTGCTTCCATGGTTTTCATATCTGAATTGATTCTGTTTATCAAGGATTCCAATAAAAAGGTTACAATCCGTCATCATTGGGCTGGGCCATACACACTGTAACTGAGGTAACCTCATCAAAAGGTCGTACTTGGGTAGTGCGACAGTGGCTCAGTGGCAAAATTCTCACCTGCCATGCCAGAGACCTGGGTTCAATTCCCAGTGCCTGCCCATGAAAAAAAAGAAAAAAAAGGTCCTACTTACAATGGGTTCACATCCATATGACTGGATTAGGTTTAAGGATGTGTTTTTCTGGAGTACATACAGCTTTAAACCATCTCACTTCCCTATATATTTCAGATATTTTCTTTGTGGATACCATGGAGTTTAAATTCAACATCCTAAATCTGTGACATTCATGTTTCATTTGATACCACTCAACTTCAATAGCATAAACATACAGCGTTCCTATACACCTTTTCCCCTCACCTTTTTTGTACATGTTAGAAATTATTTTTAATTTTTTATTAACTATTAAATTAAAAAAATATATGACAAGAAAGAAACACAAACATTCTTAACATATCACTCCATTCTACATATATAATCAGTAATTCACAATATCATCACATAGTTGCATATTCATCATCATGATCATTTCTTGGAACATTTGCATCAATTCAGAAAAGGAAATAAAACGAAAACAGAAAAAAAAATTATACATACTATACCCCTTTCCCCTCCCTTTCATTGGTCACTAGCATTTCAAACTAAATTTATTTTAACATTTGTCCCCCCATTGTTTATTTTTATTCCATATGTTCTACTCATCTGTTGACAAAGGTAGATAAAAGGAGCATCAGACACAAGGTTTTCACAATCACACAGTCACATTGTGAAAGCTATATCATTATTCAATCATCATCAGGAAACAAATTATATTTTTATACATTGTATGTCTAAACCCACAGATTTATCATTATTTTTTATGCATTTTCCTTTTAGGACCTGTAAGAAGAAGTTACTTATCCAAAAAGATAATTCAGTAGTACTGGCATTTGTAATTAACCATACAGTTTCCTTCACTGGATATTTTTCTTTCTTTATGCCACCTTGATCCACCATCTAGTGTCTATTCCTTTCTGTCTGAAGGTCTCCCTCAACTTTTGTTTATCTGGGAATGTCTTACTCTCTCCCTCATTTTTGAAAGATAATATCACTGGATATAAAATTCTTGGTTGGCAACAGTTTTCTTTCAGCAGTTTAAATATTTTATCCCACTGCCTTCTCATTGCCATAGTTTCTGATGGGAAATCAGCATTTAATCTTATTGGAATTTCCTTGTCCATAACACATTGTTTTTCTCTTGCAGCATTCAGAACGCTTTCCTGCCTCAGCACTCAGAGTTTTACTACTGTGTGTCTAGGCACGGTTCTCTTTGAGTTTATCCTGTTTGGTATTTGTTGATTTTCTTGAATGTGCACATTCATGTCTTTCATTAAATTTGGGAGGTTTTGTTGTTGTTGTTGTTTGGCATGGGCAGGCTCCAGGAATCAAATCCAGGTCTCTGGTATGGGAGGTGAGAATTCTGCCACTGAGCCACCATTGTACCACCCAAATTTGAGACTTTTTTTGCCATTATTTCTTTGAATATTTCTTTTGTTCTTTTTTCTCTTCTCCTTCTGGGACTTCAGGTTGTATCCAGCTACTGATATGACAGAGATTGCCTTGAATACCAGGAGCTTACAAAAACAAACCAAGCCATGCAAAAAACACCTTTCACAGTCATTATAAATTGACTCTGTGTTAACTGGTGCTCTTCTTCAGAGGTTAGCTCTAGATGAATGTGAAGTATAGTGCCTCTACATCTTTACCAAGCTTGCAGCTTGTCCTGGACTTGTGCTTGCTCATGGCCTTAGGAATTCCCCCACTTATAGGAATTTGAGTGCCTTCTCTACTCCCTGTGAAATAGACTTTCTCTATCCTGAGCAGAATTGATAAGAGGCAGCACCAGGAACTGAACCTAGGTCTGCTGGTCTCTGAAAAGTTCCAGGCTTATACCATTCAGATTTTCTGATCCCATGGCCATGGGAGAGGTAACCCTGTAAAGTACTAGCCTGGGAATCAAGCTCTGTAATGACAGTGACAAGCTGAAAAAGGTACTACCTCTTTATACTCTAGTTCCTTGTCTGTCATGTTCACCTTGCTCCAAGGGTTGCTGAGAGGGCCACAGCCACCAGGACATGTGAAAAGTCTATTATGTTAACTGGGTGCTTCTCAGAATTGGAGCCAGGGCTGATGACAGCATTCCAAGAATCTACCTGTGATTCATTCATGCAGAGCACTGGGACCCTCTAATGCATCCATTCTCCTGGGCCTGGAAGACACTGTCACTTCAGGAGGAAGGGGACTCACACGGTACTATGTCTTCAAGCCTGGACTCCCAACCTTCTACCATGGTTAGTTCCTTCCATGCCACTTAGTTATGGTCAGGGTCTCAGATAAAAAGTGAGAGCTGAGTTTAATAAATAATGGACAGAAATAGCTATAGGTGAGACATTTGGGTACCAGAGAGATGACTGGTGGTGTCTGAAGGGCCATTAGGGCTTTGCCAGAGGAAAAAGAAAATGCTTTTAAGAGTGGCTTGGTCTCATTCTGTGTTCATGGGTTGGAAGATTAAATCTTTTTAAGATCTCGCCCCTTCCCAAAGCAATTTATGGATTCCATACAATCCCAATAAAAATTTCAACAATCTTTTTTGCAGAAATGGAGAAGCCAATCATCAAATTTAGATGGAAGGGTGAGGAGCTGTGAATAGCTTAAGCTATCTCGAAAAAGAAGAATAAAGTTGGAGACTCACACTTCCTGATTTAAAACTTATTACAAAACCACAGTAATCAAAACAGCATAGTATAGGCACCAGGACAGACATAGACCAATGGACTAAAATTGAGAGCTCAGAAATAACTCTCACATTTACAGCCAACTGATTTTAGACAAGGTGGCACAGAACACTTAATTGGCAAAGAACAGTCTCTTCAACAAATGGTGTTGGGAAAGCTGGCCCATACCATACACAAAATCAATTCAACCATATACAAAAATCAATTCAAAATTGATCACAGGCCTAAATATAAGAGCCAGAACTGTCAAACTCCTAGAAGAAAAGATAAGAGAATCATCTTCAGGATCTTGTGTTAGGCAATGGTTTCTTAGACTTTATACCCAAAGCACAAGCAATAAATGGGACATCATCAAAATTAAAAACTTTTGTACCTCAAAGAATTTTATCATGAAAGTGAAACAACACACTGTGGGAGAAAATATTTGGAAACCACATATCAATAAAGGTTTAATATCCAGAATATATAAAGAAATCCTTCAACCTAACAACAAAAAGACAAACAAGCCAATAAAAAATGGGCAAAAGACTTGTACTGATATCTCTCAGGAAGATGTACAAATGGCTAGAAAGCACATGAGGAGATGCTCAACATCATTAGCCATCAGGGAAATGCAAATCAAAACCATAATAAGATGCTATTTCATGCCCATTGGTTGCTGTTAAACGGTTGATGTTAAAAAAAAATGGAAAATAAGTGTTGGAGAGGTGGAAAACAGGAACATTCATTCATTGCAGGTGGTAGCTGCTGTAAAATGGTGCAGCCACTGTGAAAGACAGTTTGGTAGTTCCTCAGAAAGCTAACTACAGAACTACCATATGACCTATGGCAATCCCACTGCTAGGTATATACCCAAAAGAATTGAAAGCAGGGACTCAGATATTTGCACATCAATGTTCATAGCAGCATTATTCACAATTACCAAAAGTTGGAAGCAACAAAGTGTCCATCAACTGATGAATGGATAAGTAAAATGTAGTGTGTGTGTATATATATATATATATATATATATATATATATAATACAATGGAATATAATTTAACCATAAAAATGGGATATAATTTTAGCCATAAAAAGGAATGACATCCTGATACATGTGACAGCATGATGAACTCTGATGTGACAACATAATGAACGTCATGTTGTGTGAAATAAGCCAGTCACGAAAGGATAAACATTGTATGATCTCACTGATTTGAAACAATTAGAATAAACAAATTCAGATCATAATCCAGAATATGGGTTACCAGGGGACAGGAGGGAGATAGGGAAAGGGAAGTTAAGATTTAAAATGCATATAGCATTTCTATTTGGAATGATGGAAATTTTTGGGTAATGGATGGTGATGATGATAGCACAACATGGTGGATGCAATTAACACCACTGAAATATATATCTGAATATGATATTCCAAAATATATATTCATGAAAGAGGAACTACATGGTGTATACATGGTAACAGAATAAAAATAAAATAAAAAATCTTTTGGAACTATACTACATAAACAGTGAGCCCTAAGCTAAACCATGGATTTTAGTTAATAGTACAATTATAAAAATGTACTATCAATTATATCATCAATTATAACAAATGTTCCACACCAATGCAAGGTGTTGGTGGTGGGTGTATGAGAACTCTGTATTTTATGCACAATTGGTCTGTCAACCCACAACTTCTGTAATAATGAAGAAAAAAAGTAGCTCAGTCTCTGCTTTAATGTGAAGTAGATGTCCTCAGGTAGGCCTATCCTATGATACTGATGGCTATCCCTGCAGGAAACATCAGCTAGGCAGCCTCAATGTTCTGTAGATATATACATAGGGACACAGATTGTGATAGGTATACAAAAAAAAAATTATGGCATAATGACAGGTCTGAATCAAACCACTTAAAAACTGTAGGGCTTTGGGAAAGTTATGTAAATTGTCTAAGCTTCTATTTCCTATTTAAAACAGGGATTTTGATATCTACCTAAGTGCTAATTTTTGCAGACTGCAGACCATGTGCCAAACATAAGCATCCAATGAATGAATGTTAATTTCCTTTCCCCTTTACCTTCCTTGTCCCTGCACCCGCCTACATTCTCCAACCCAACTCTATCCTTTATCGGGAACTTAATAACTGCTACCTATAGTCTTCCCAGTGAAGTCCCCTAAGAAAATAAAACAAAAATGAGTATTATATAATAATTAGAGACAGAATTAAGTCATATTAAGTATTTGTTTGTGGCCTTAATGACTTTTCAGAACTAAGAAGAATACTTGAGAAGGTGATGCTACATGTAAGTCATCCTGATTAAGCCACAAATTCTATGGAGGATTCAATAACTTTCCTCTGACTCTGGGATCTGTCCTGTAACTATTTGTTGAAGAGTGTTTTGAAAACTATTGCTTTTTTATTTCTTTGCTTTGTATATGTGTTATACTATACAATAAAAAAGTTAAAAAATCATAACATCATTTTCTCAAATGAAAAAAATAAATAACTTTCCTCTGCAGATGATGATCACTTATTCCCATAAAAGAAACCAGAGGTGCATGGGTAGTTCAGTAGTTAGAATGCCCACCTTCCATGCAGGAGACCCGGGTTTGATTCCTGGACCATGCATCCCCCCAAAAAAGAAAACCAGGCACTAAAAGTTAAACTTTTTTTCTACAAGATACTTTTTCCTGCTAGAGTGACCAAAGTATAGTTTTCTACATTTTATCTATTAAATTTAATAAGTGTGCCCTTGAGATTACTTATGTAATGAGAAAAGAAAATTAATATTCTGCATTTCTGGCTCCTTTCAAAAGAAAAACATCATTACCTTGCTGGCTGTTTTGAACAGCAAACACAGATCCTTCAGGAAGAAACTTGCCCCTGTGGGGATTGAGAACAGATCAGAGTTAAGCACTGAAACAAGCAATTACTTCCCATAAGAGGATTAAAACACTCATGTTCACTTTGAATCAGAAAAATGAATTGTGAATAAAATGGTTTACAATCAAGAGGTTACTTGCCAAAATTAATAAATTAGAGAATTAAAAAGCTGAGCAGCCACATGGAACACCATGGAGTTTTATATCATGGAATATGAGACACCCTTCTTTTCAAGAGACTGTAGAAACACTGGGGTAAAGACACAGTCTCCTGTATTATGTTGGCTTTACTCTTATAAGATGTATTCCATGAAAACAGTCTAACCGTGTTTTTCATCCTATATGTCAACATTCCCCAAGCATGGATTTCCCAGTAGTAGCTCACCATTAATATACAGAATCGATTAAACAAACATGTGAGACATTAACATTCAAGAATTTGGAGAACAAATTCTGAATGAAACCTAAAAGCAATGATTAGTCAATTTTAAAGGATTAGGTGGGAGACCACTGGTGGTGCCATTAGGACTTAGGCACCCTCCATCTGGGAATCTAAAGCGCCCAAAAGCCAAACTGAGCTTCCCAAGTCCACTAGCCAGGAATGATGTGAACATTTAGGATCAGCAGGGGTTGGAACAAGTTAGATACAGTTTGGAAAAGTTTAGTTCAGCAAAAAGTGGTTAATTCAACATTGTAAATATTTAAGAAAACAAATACAGCCATGTAAATGTCCATTTGGCCTGTTTTGAAATACCTCTGCAATTTATTCAGCAGTTTCCTTTCTGGAAACAGCCCATCTATAGTTTCATATTTCATGATTGAAGCAGAATTTTTAAGTGATTTAAAATCATGCCCATAATTGTTGGAATTTTCCTGCGTAACTTTTTTCTTAGCCACCTGGTGGTAGGAGAGTTAAAAGACAGGATTTAATATGATAGTTTACAAATTAGAGGTATTGCATATGCCTAACCCATATTTAGAGGCACACGCAAACACATACACATCAGGTAAACCAAATAAGAAAAAAGCCAATACTTAACGTTTATTAAGCTAACTTGTTAAAGGATTTTAAATGGACAACAGCTTCTAACATAATCTTTTTAATAAGTATTTCCATAAAATATTCATCCTGCATGTATTAAAATTTAGTGATATGAGAAAATGTTAGTAAAAACTGTATGCCATCCTTTTTTCTCCAAGTGATAAATTACCAAACCTCTAACAATCTTATTGCCAGTCATCAAGTTATGAGTGGGTTAGGAAAAAAAGGTAAAATATTTTGAATAGCATGAAATTCAGGCCTTGGGTATGGAGCTGACTACAATTCATGACTGGAAGCAAGGCAAACTTAAGAGAACCAGAAATGCCTGGTTCTAAGAGTTGGCTAGGCAGCTTCCCCTTATCTCTGTATTTTCACTTACTGCATTAATTGATCTTTCAAAATCTTGCATCAAAGTAGGATTGAGCAGAGCCTCAGCTCACATCAAATCCATAGAGGCTCTACAATCACAGTTCAGGCCAGCCTACCCCAACTGAATTCTAGTTCCAACAAAGCCAATTGCTGCTTTATTCCCTGTGTGAAATCCAGCAGACTCCATTAAGTGTGGCAGAAACTTAGGAAAGAGCATGTGTGTACATTTAATCTAGAGAGGATTTTTCTTATTTTATAGAAACCATCTTGCCTCTCAATAGCCACTTCTCTCCCTTTCTACTGTAACATTATTTTCCCTTGAGAAAAAGTCTGAGCGTGCTATCGTTAGACATTAATTCTTCAGAAGTTTCTTAAAACTGTAGGAAACAGGTGAAAAAACAAAATGCCTTGAACTTTAAACTTGAGCTCAGCCTGCGAGACTGAAGCACATTTTTAAGGTCACTCTTCACTCTGAGCTGACTCTGGTAGAGACCAACATGCCAGAGACGGCTCCGGGGCCGCATCCTGTTGGCGCTTTGATGCTGTCATTTTGTTACATGCTATTTTCTTTATAGCAAAGACAGGGCTTCCTGCTCGAGCCGACCCCTTGCCAACCTCACTGAATACCCCGGAAGAGTTGATGGCAAAACACCTTTCTTACATTACCCACAGAGGCACCAGTGAAATGTTGGTGCCTTTGAAATCAAGAGGTTAGAGTCTCCTCTCAGCAGTTGTTTGCTTCAAGACTATGAAGTGTGGGTTTGTGAAAACAAACAAGTACTTTGTGGTCCCTGACGCCATACTGGGTCCTTCTGGAATGCTGCATCAGCATCCATCCCATAGGTTTTTATTCTTTGGCCATAAAATTTGAAGAAAAAAAAACTTTTTAGTACCCACACTGCTCTAAAGGCAATTACGGGACACTATCTTTAAACATACGGTGACAAACAAGGCAGTGATGACCACCCCTCACCCCCATTTTAAGACAGTATGGAAAGGAATGGCTGGAAAATCCCAGAACACTCTCAGTGAAAGGGATCACTTAGCTATAAAAACAGCACATTTTGGTGAACTGGGCCAGGCCCGCTTGGCTCCTCACCAGATCCTGCAAGGGGGCATGGCCCCAAATACCGTGCGCTGTTGGAAAGTAGAGGTGCTGCCAGCCCCTGCTGGCTCCCAGCAGGACACTAGGGAACGGGGAGCAAGAGCCAAGAACATGTGCTGGGGCGAGAGGACTTAGGAGAGAACACTCAGGTTCCTCAAATCAGCACTCCCTAGCAGGTCTGACATCCAAAAGAAAAGGTACAGAAAATTCACCACAAAATGCCCACCAGATCCTGGGGGCAAACTCCAGGAAGGCCCTCTGGCTTAGAGTGAAACAGGAGCTTTTCGGACCACCATTTATTGAAAACTTCACTATGAACCCAAACGCCAAGCTGAATGTGTCACTTACATTCTTTCAAGTTAATGCTCCTGTACCGAAACTGCAGAACAGGCAACAACTTCCAGCTGCCAGAGGACCCCAGTCAGCCAGTGGCTTGGACCACCTCCCACACCAGGTTCCATTTCCTCCCATCGCCTTGTGAGTCCGGGGCCTCTGAGAGATGGGAGGCAACGTCAGTAAGCCATTCACAGGCCCTGACTGAGCACTGGACACAAACCAAGGCATCCCGCTCCACTTTCTGAGTGAGTTGCATGAAACCAGGGCTGGCTTCACGGGTAGACAACCTGTGCAGTCACACAGGGTCCCACACTCAGAAGGACCCCGCACTTGGTTTCATGCTCTGCTGACAGCATCCTGAAATTCTTAATTTTATCTTTGAACTTGGGTTTGTTTTGTTGTGTGTGTGTTTTGTCTTTGAACTTGTAAAGTCTGATGGGACAGCATAGCCTGTGTGTGAGCAGAGGAGGTTCACACAATATGAGTGTCAACTACAGTTCCTTGTTGCCCCATTCTCATATGAAATTTGCCATGTCCCATGAGTACTGTATCCCAGGGGCCCCACAATACATGGAAGTTCAGTAAGACTGAGTATATCATAAGCCTGTTCCATCTAGGACTGAGTAAGGGGCGAATGACAGCCTCAAGAGGCCATACTTAATGTTTAAACCTGAATTTGCTTCAAATGCAGAAAGAAGGCAACAGCGTTCTAGGAACCAAGAGCGGCAAGGAACCTATCATATTCTTGTTACTCAGGTTACTTCTCCATATTTGCCAACCACTTGCACTGAAAACGATGACACAGAAGGAAAAGGAAAAATAACGCAACCCATAATCTCTTTTCCTTTTGGTCTTTCCTTATTTATCAGTAGCTGAAGATAGCATTGACAGAAGGTACATTTATCAAGCAGTGAAATAAAAACAGTCAATTTTGCAGGGTAATTCTGTTGTTCTAATTAGAACCAAATGTATGAGCTATAGAATATTGTGTAATCCTGTGATTCTGCATGTAAGTTAGATGTTCTTATATTTGTATTTAAAACTGGCAGTACAATAGAAAACTGAGTGATAAAATTCATGCTAATAATTTTAATTTTCAATTTTTCTTTACTTAGAATGACAAGAAAGAGACCATGGAAGAAAGGAAAAAGCTTTATATTTTAGTACCTTTAACTGTACATTTTTTTCTGCTTTCTGAACAAGGGACCCACACTTTCATTTTGCACTGGGCCCTTGCAAACTATGTAGTTGGCCCTGCATGGAATTTTTCACTAAATTTGACAGTGGTGATGACATTCTGTCTTCATTTCACATCTTCTGTTTCATCTAGCACAGTTCAGTGCATGCTTTATATACTTTAATAAATACTTGCTGCAGTAAACCAAGTGGTCATCCCTTCTCAATCCAGAGTCCCAAAGAGGTACTTAAAGCCTTTGGGCTATTTGAAATCACTCAATCTCTCTTTGTCACTTAAACATACCATATATTCAAATACTGTGCTGGTGTAAATCTACAGGAATCTTTCATTTAGTCCTGCAGCTTTGTCACCATTTCCTCTAGCTGCCCATTCATAGAGGCAAGATCCAAAGAGAGCAAAGTGCTCCAGACCCTGGGATGAAGACTCAGGGCTTCCATTATCCAACTGGCTGCTGACTAAGGAGTTATTTCCCACAGTTGGCCAATAAGAAATGCAGCACATGATTTGTCTTTTAGAATATTTTCCCAAGCTTACTAGAGGAGAGTAGAGCTTTTTTACTCATATTCCAGAGGATGCTCAAAATCAGGAAGAAGGCAATGGAGGACTGAGAATATATTTTTCTGGAGTCTGGTTTCCTTTCATTTGGAAGATTTAGGTCTGAAATGACGGGTTTGAAATGGGAACGACTCTCCATTAATGCACTACTTACAAGGTTCTCTTACCCAGAAACATTTTAAGGATATATTAACATAGTTTTTATATGACTGTTTTGCTTTCATAGGTGAGAAGTAGGGAGTTTGGCAATTCAAATTTAAGTTAGAAAAAGCATAGAACAATAATTACAAAATATCATACAAATCCACTCTCTTCCCCTTCAGATGATTTGCTAACAAATATTCTAGAAAAATGAGGACATATACCTGTTTAAACACCTCTTAGATAATATTCTGGAGGTCAGATCTACTCAAAAGTGAATAAAAGGGTGCACGGGTAGTTCAGCGGTTGGAATGCCCGCCTTTCATGGGGGACCTGGGTTTGATTCCTGGACCATGTACCCCCCCCCCAAAAAAAGTGAATAAAACAGTTAAAATTATGGGTGAGGCCCCTAGCTAGGTACAGCCCAATGCACACAGACATAATTCCACTGAAAAACTTTTTAAAAGAAGTCTTTTTTAAAAGGAAAAAATCATAAGACTGAAAATTAAGCCTGATGTTTTTCTTCAATTAATTACCTATGCCTAAATTATTCAAGTCTTCTCAGTCCTTTTATAATTGCCCCAAGTAAAATTCAATTAAAACAGCTGAAAGGTAAGTTAAAATTCTGAATTACAAGTAAGAAAAGGAGTAGGGGAGGAAATTAAGGGCACGTTACTGAACAGGCTTTTAAGTGCTTTATGTAAAGTGGATCCAATTACTTATATTCCTGTGAGTCCTAAACACACAGCTGGTCACTGTTCACTGACAGCAGCCAGAAAACTTCCTGGAAAAATATTCTAAGAAGTTGAATGCACTGAGCTAATTGAATGTGATCCTAATATACACTGTAACCTCACCAAAAAAAAAAAACCACTTATAAAAGCTATATTACTGCTGACACTAGCTAACAAAAGCCAGGGTTTACAAGATTTTAGCCTCTTGAGTGAATGGGGTAGATTCCCAGATCCCCCAGTACTACCAACAAAGCACATTTTGGTATATATTTTGTTTTTTAAAAGTACTTGAAAGCTAACACATGGTTCTCTCCTGGGCTAGCAGAATCTCTTGTTAAAATGTTTACTGCTTAATAGTTATTAGAGAAGAGATGTATGCTATGTTTCTTTTAAGCTTTTTTTTTCTCAGATAAACATGTTTAAAAAAACAACTTTGGTTTTCATTAAGTTTATAGTGTTCTTAAATATTTTGATCATGATGGAGAGAGGGACTAATCAAAGTTATATGTTCACTCAGCCATTTTCTTAGTCAAACAACCCAAGCATTTCAGTGAGGCGCTCTCGGATCCTGTGCAAGTCTGTGTACATGTTTGGGGGAGGGTGTTTCATCCAATGAATGGTCACAGTCAACGATCACAAGAAATATTTTAAGAAATTATCAAATATATGAATCTCCCATTGTATAAACTTCCAGAACGTGAGAGCAGAAGAGGTGATGCCTGAGATTAAGCCTAGAGGGCCCCTATCTTTCCACGATGAATTTCAGAGCACTGGATTCTTGGAGTGGCAGTGCCACCTGAACTCGGGTGGGCTTGGTCACCTGAGTGGCTCTGCAGCAGGCTGAGGCTCAAAGCATGATGCTGGGCAATCTAAGTTTGCTCTTCCTCCCCCTCAATCACCATCTGTAAGACACAGCACACTCAAAATTCTACAACTGTCAGTCTCAGAGAAGGAGTTTCCCACAGTTACATCTCCATACGCTCCTCCCCGACAGTCCTTACCAGCAGCCTCTCTCCTCCTAGCCATCAGACACTAAGAGTCAGAGGTAGGGTTGTTCCTCCCATACCTGCTATCCTCCAACCAAGAAAATACTCCACAATACACAGAGAGTATTCCTCCCGGTTTCAGCCCTTTACCGACAAGATAAACTTCTTTCCTTTTTTCCCCCCTCCTAAAATCTGAGTATCTCTGGATACCCATTTCCTTGATCTTGAGGGGGTAAAACAGTTTAGGGCAAGGTGGGACAAAGAGGGCGCTGTGACCTATAAGAGCTCTGAGAGCACAGACCCAGTAACTGCTTCAAAAGCAGGAGGTTTGGGCCCATTTTGTTACCTCACCAGGGGTGAAATGATGGGCTTCTCCAGCATCTACATATAATGCTATTTCCTGATTTAAGGCAGGCCCAGTGGACAGATAGTGCTTTCATGAAATGCAAGAAAGTGTATTTTGGGGATAAATTCACATGAAGAATGCAATATTACATTTCTCCTTTGTTGCAATATTTATCTTTAAAGAATATACAGAGAGAGCCCTGCAGTGACTTGCCTGAACCCAATTTGTTAATTCTACCTCATTTTCCCAGGAGAAAGGACAAAAATTAATTATATGGAAAACATCAGTTGATGGTCAGGAACTGATTGATTCATTACTCCAGTCCTACCAACAGCTCTGCAAGATGGATAAATCCAATTTCACAAAAGGTAAACTCAGGCTCAGAAAAAGTTACTTAACTAAAAATAGTTAATAACTGAAATGCTAATAAATGGAATGGCCTTAATCTAAAATCTATATTTTCCCCCAAGAAGTACTCTGATTGACTAGGAGGAAAACACAGGAGGTTCCTGGTTAAAAATGATGAAGCTATAGCTGATTTTAAACGCAAACACTACTGATCTGAAATGTAAAAGATAAGTGATAAGCCCTGTTATTTATTATTCCTTGCCTATCACTCTTGTCAGAGTACCAGCGTTTTAACCCCCCCTTTTTTAAAAAAATATTTTTATTGATGAATCTTAACTTATAAACATTCCATAAAAGGTGTACAATCAATGGCTTATAATATCATCACATAGTTGTGTATTCATCACCATGATAATTTTTTGAACATTTGCATTACTCCAGAAAAGAAATGAAAAGAAAACACTCATACATACCATGCCCCTTACCCCTCCCTCTCAAGGACGACTAGTATTTCAATTTATTCTATTTATTTTAACTTTTATTCCCCCTATTATTATCTGTTTAATTTTTATCCATGTTTTTTACTCATCTGTCTATACCCTAGAAAAAAGGAGCATCAGACACAAGGTTTTCACAATCACACAATCACACTGTAAAAGCTATATCATTATACAGTCGTCTTCAAGAAACATGGCTACTGGAAAACAGCTCAACAGTTAGTTACAGGTACTTCCCTTCAGCCACTCCAATACACCATAAACTAAAAAGGGATATCTATATAACATGTAAGAATAACCCCCAGGATAACTTCTTGACTCTGTTTGAAATCTTTCAGCCACTGACACTTTATTTTTTTAAATTTATTTATTAATTAAAAAAATTAAGAAACAAAAACATTAACATATCATTCCGTTCTACATAAATAATCAGTAATTCTCAATATCATCACATAGTTGCATATTCATCATTTCTTAGAACATTTGCATCAATTCAGAAAAAGAAATAAAACGATAACAGAAGAAAAAAGATCATACATACCATACCCTTTACCCCTCGCTTTCATTTATCACTAGCATTTCAAACTAAATTTATTTTAACATTTGTTCCCCCTATTATTTATTTTTTATTCCATATGTTCTACTTTTCTGTTGACATGGTAGATAAAAGGAGCATCAGACACAAGGTTTTCATAATCACACAGTCACATTGTGAAAGCTATATCATTATACAATCATCCTCAAGAAACATGGCTACTGGAACACAGCCCTACATTTTCAGGCAGTTCCCTCCAGCCTCCCCATTACATCTTGAGTAACAATGTGATATCTACTTAATGTGTAAGAATAACCTCCAGGATAACCTCTTGACTCTGTTTGGAATCTCTCAGCCATTGACACTTTGTCTCATTTCACTCTTCCCCCTTTTGGTCGAGAAGGTTTTCTCAATCCCTTGATGCTGAGTCTCAGCTCATTCTAGGATTTCTGTCCCATGCTGCCAGGAAGGTCCACACCCCTGGGAGTCATGTCCCATGTAGACAGGGGGAGGGTGGTGACTTTGCTTGTTGTGTTGACTGGAGAGAGAGGCCACATCTGAGCAACAAAAGAGGTTCTTTTGGGGGTGACTTTTAGGACTAAATTTTAAGTAGACTTGACCTATCCTTTGTGGGGTTAAGTTTCGTATGAACAAACCCCAAGCCTCGGGGCTCAGCCTATAGCTTTAGTTGTCCACACTGCTTGTGAGAATATCAAGAATTCAACTTGGGGAAGTTGAATATCTCCCCGTTCTCACCATTCCCCAAAGGAGACTTTGCAAATACTTTTCTACTCACTGATCAAATCACTCTGGGATTCATCGGGCATCACTCTGGACAAACCAACAAAATCTCATGTCCTACCCAAGATTCTATGTACTTATGGTGTTCAATCAAGCTATCTACATAAGTTATATTAGGAAATGCACTAGTCAAAATATAAATTTTGTACCAAATAAATATTTTCTGCTTTAGTCTCACACATAAGTTGAAATTTTAAAATATTAATTACCATCTATTTTCAGCACCCTGCAGTAATGACATCCTTTGTTCTTCCTCATGCACAAACATTTTTTAAATTTGTACATTTAGTCACTATTATTATATACTCTAGGCATTCCTAGATTATACCATCTCAATCTTTAACATCTATCTTTCTTTCTGATTTCATTTATCCCCCCAGCCCTCCTCTCTCTATCATTCTCACATGCAGTTTCATTCAGTGTTTTAAAATAATTGTATTACAGTTAGGTAGTATTGTGCTGTCCATTTCTGAGTTTTTGTATCCAGTCCTGTTGCACAGTCTGTATCCCTTCAGCTCCAATTACCCATTATCTTACCCTATTTCTGTCTCCTGATGGTTCTGTTACCAATGACATATTCCAAGTTTATTCACTAATGTCAGTTCATATCAGTGAGACCATACAGTATTTGTCCTTTAGTTTTTGGCTAGTCTCACTCAGCGTAATGTTCTCTAGGTCCATCCATGTTATTACATGCTTCACAAGTTTATTCTGTCTTAGAGCTGCATAATACTCCATCGTATATATATACCACAGTTTGTTTAGCCACCCGTCTGTTGATGGACATTTTGGCTGTTTCCATCTCTTTGCAATTGTAAAAAATGCTGCTATAAACACTGGTGTGCAAATGTCCGTTTGTGTCTTTGCCCTTATATCCTTTGAGTAGATACCTAGCAATGGTATTGCTGGGTCATATGGCAATTCTATATTCAGCTTTTTGAGGAACCGCCAAACTACCTTCCACAGTGGTTGCACCATTTGACATTCCCACCAACAGTGCATAAGTGTGCCTCTTTCTCCACATCCTCTCCAGCACTTGCCATTTTCTGTTTTGTTGATAATGGCCATTCTGGTGGGTGTGAGATGATATCTCATTGTGGTTTTGATTTGCATTTCTCTAATGGCCAGGGACGTTGAGCATCTCTTCATGTGCCTTTTGGCCATTTGTATTTCCTCTTCTGAGAGGTGTCTGTTCAAGTCTTTTTCCCTTTTTGTAATTGGATTGGCTGTCTTTTTGTTGTTGAGTTGAACAATCTCTTTATAAATTCTGGATACTAGACCTTTATCAGATATGTCATTTCCAAATATTGTCTCCCATTGTGTAGACTGTCTTTTTACTTTCTTGATGAAGTTCTTTGATGTGCAAAAGTGTTTAATTTTGAGAAGTTCCCATTGATTTATTTCTTTCTTCAGTGCTCTTGGTTTGGGTGTAAGGTCTATAAAATTGCCTCCAAGTATAAGATTTATAAGATATTTCCCTACATTTCTCTCTAACTGTTTTATGGTCTTAGACCTAATGTTTAGGTCTTTGGTCCATTTTGAGTTAACTTTTGTATAGGGCATGAGATAAGGGCCTGACACTTTATTTTGTCTCATTTCTCTCTTTCCCCTTTTGGTTGAGAAGTTCTTTTTAATCCCTTGAAACCGAGTCCCAGCTTATCCCAGGATTTCTGTCCCATGTTGCCAGGGAAGTTAACACCCCTGGGAGCATATCCCATGTTTAGGGGGATCTTAGGCCTAATTTTAAGTAGGCTTAGTCTATCCTTTGCCGGAATAAGTTTCATAGGGATGAACCCCAAGATTGAGGGCTCAGACTATTGATTTAGTTGTCCCCACTGCTTGCGAGAATATCAGAAATTCTCAAATGGGGAAGTTGAATATTTCCTCCTTTCTCCTCAGTCCCCCAAGGGGACTTTGCAAATACTTCTTTATTCACTGCCCAAATTACTCTGGGATATACTGGGGCATCATACTAACCTGGACAAACCAAGTAAGTCTCATGCTCTAGTCAAGATTCCTTGCATTTATGGTGTTCAACTAAACTGACCATACAAATTAAATTAGGAAATGTACTACCCAAAATATAAGTTTTGCATCAAATAAATATCTCTCCTTTTGTTAACCTCTTCTATTAAAGATCAAAGCTAGATTTAAAATTTTGGTAAGGTAAGCTGTGATCCAGCCACCAAATTTTTTATTAATATCATCTGTGGGTTCCGTACTTCCAATCTATTTGAAAGGTCACTTATTCGTTCAGTATTTTATGGTGCATCTACTGTGGACCAGGCATTGTGTGAAGTGTCAGGGATGTGAAGGTGAGACAACATTCCTTGTTCTAAGGAGCTGCAGTCTAATGGGGAAGATGGATACATGAAAAACTGATATAAGATACAGTGTAGTGAGGATAAGAATAGACAAACACTGGGAATCAGGGCATCATGTATCCTAAAGAGTATTACCTGAATTGCGTCTTAAAGGATAAAACAGGAAATAGGAGACGCAAGCAGGAGGCAGGGGATGGGAGGGCTGCCTAGGGGAGAAGAGGGTCATTCCAGCAGATGATGGCTTGGGCTGTCTGTGAAGGGAACTGTAAGTATATCAGTGGTGTGGACCACTGTGTGAGTTTAGGTGCACTGGAGATTTCTGCTTGTATGTGATGGAGTAATTAATGGCTATTAAGTCTGAATGATAGCAGAATGAGATTTGTGTTTTTTAAAAATGATCTAGTACAATCCCTGTGGGAGACTGTTTGGCACTGTCTACTGTATCTGCTCACCACCTAGCTCATTCCATGAAGCCAACATTACCCTAATACCAAAGCCAGATAAAGATACTACAGGAAAAGAAAACTTCAGACCAGTCTCTCTAATTAATACAGATGCAAAAATCCTCCACAAACTACTTGCAAACTGAATTTAACAGCATATTAAAAGAATTATACACCACGACCAAGTAGGTCTCACCTCAGGTACACAAGGAGGTTCAACACATGAAAATCAATGTCATACACCATTAATAAATCAAAAGGGAAAAACCACAATTGATGCAGAAAAGGCATTTGACAAAATTCAGCATCCTTTCATGATAAAAAAACACTTCAAAATGCAGGAATTGAAGGAAACTTCCTCAACATGATAAAGGACATACATGAAAAATCCACAGTACTATCATACTCAATGGTGTGGGAGTATAAGTTTTCCATCTAAGATTAGGAACGAGACAAGGATGCCCAATGTCACCACTGTTATTTAACATTGTGCTAGAAGTTCTAGCTAGAGCAATTAGGCAGGTCAAAGAAATAAAAGGCATCCATATTGGAAAGGAAGAAGTAAAACTATCACTGTTTGTAAATGACATGATCCTATATTTAGAAAATCCTGAAGAAACAACAATATAGCTACTTGAGCTGATAAACGAGTTCAGCAAAGTGGCAGGATACGAGATCAACACTCAAAAAAATCAGTGGTGAATCTATACACTAGTAATGAGCTATCAGAAGAAGTAATAAAAAATCCATTTATAATATCAACTTAAAGAATCAGACATCAAGTAATCAACTTAACCAATAAAGAACTTGTACACAGAAAACTACAAAACATTGCTAAAAGAAATCAAAGGAGACCTGAATGGAAAGACATTCTGTGTTCTCGGATTGGAAGGCTAAATATCACTAAGATGTCAATTCTAACCAAATTGACCTACAGATTCAATGGAAAACCATAAAAATTCTAAAAGACTACCTTGCAGAAATGGAGAAACTAATTATCATTTTATTTGGAAGGATAAATGAGCCCTGAATAGCTAAAAACATTTTGAAAAAGAAGAACAAAGTGGAAAGTATCACGCTTCCTGACTTTACAGCTTATTATAAAGTCAGAGTGGTCAAAACAGCATGGTACTGGCATAAAGATTGCTATATTGACCAATGGAATTGAATTGAGAGTTCAGATATAGACCTTCAGATCTATGGTCAACTGATTTTTGAAAAGGCTACCAAGCCCATTCAACTGGAACAGAATAGTTTCTTCAATAAATGGTGGTGGGAGAACTGGGTATCCATAACCAAGAGTATCTCACCATTATACAAAAATCAACTCAAAATGGACCAAAATCTAAATATAAGAACTGGTAATATAACACTCATAGAAGAAAATGTAGGGAAACATCTCCAAGGTCTAATAATAATCTAATAATAGTTTCTTAGATTTTACACCCAAAGCACAAGCAATGAAAAAAAAAAAAAGATATATGGGAACTTCTTAAAATTACTTCACTACTTCAAAGGATTTTGTCAAAAGGGTGAAAAGGCAACTAACTCAAAGGGAGAAAATATTTGGAAAGCGTATGTCTGATGAGGGTTTGATATCCAGAATATATAAAGAACTCCCACAACTCAACAATAAAAAGACAAACATGGGCAAAAAACATGAATTGACATTTTTCCAAGGAGGAAATGCAGATGCCTAAAAAGCATATGAAAAAATGCTCAGCTTTACTAGCTATTAGAGAAATGCAAATCAAAACCACAATGAGATATTATCTCACACCTACTAAAATGACCACTATTAAACAGAAAACTAGAAGTATTGGAGAGGATGTGGAAAGATTGGAACACTTATTCATTTCTGACGGCAATGTAAAATGGTACATTCTCTTGTGGAGGATGTTTGGTGGTTCCTCAGGTAGTTAAGTGTTGCCAATGACCTGCCAATCCTGCTACTCAGTATATACCCAGAAGATCTGAAAGCAGGGACATAAACAGACATTGGCATACCGATGTTCATAGGAGCGTTATTCACAATTGCCAAAAGATGGAAGCAACCCAAATGTTCATCAACAGATGAATGCATAAACAAAAGTTGGTTTATTCCATATAATGGAATATTACTCAGGAGTAAGAAGGAATGAAGTCCTGAAGCACGTGACAATATGGATGAGCCTTGAGGACATTATGTTAAGTGAAACAAGTCAGACACAAAGGGACAAATATTGTCACTGATATGTCTATGAGTTTACATACTATAATATTACATTATAATATATAATTAATAGTACATTATGTACACTCAGACATATATATATTATATACATTATAATTAATCATAATATAATATTATGTAAACTCACAGACATATTATAATATGTAAACTAATAGCCATAAAATATAGAATCTAGGTTATCAGGTTATAGAATGAGGTTAAAGAATGGGTTGCAGTTGCTTAATATGTGCAGAATGCTCAACTAAGTTGAACTTAAACCTAGCATGCTATTGTGAGAATCATTAACAATAATGAATGCTGAGTGATTGTGGTGGAAAGGGGAAGTTTAGAGACATGCATATCACCAGAAGGAAAGCTGGAGGTTAAAATGTGGGAATATATAACACAGTGAATCTTGTGGTGGACAACATCCATGATTAACTGTATAAATATTTTAAAAAGTTCTTTCATGAGTTAATACAAATGTACAACATGATTACAAGGCGTTAAATAGAGGGGTGTATGGGGGAAAATGTACCTATTGCAAATTATGGACTACAGTTAACAGTAATATTATAATATTCTTTTATCAACAGTAATGAATGTGCTACACTAATACTATGGATCAATAATGGGGTTGGTGGCAATGGGAGGATTTGGGTTTGCTTTTCTATTTTTATTTCTTTTCTGGTGTAATGAAAATGTCCTAAATTGATCATGGGGTTTTATGCATAACTATGTGATGATACTGTGAACCAGTTATTGTATACTTCAGATGGCTTGTATGGTATGTGAATATTCTCATTCAATAAAACCGCATTAAAAAACAAAACAAAACAAAGATAAATGAGAGGGACTTTTCCCTATATTTAGAGATCTATGATAAATGACAGCCATTGGTGAAGTGTACATGCCATTTGGATTCTGATTTAAACAATAATAACTGTAAAATAACATTATTGAGACAAACGAAGATCTTATTATGGGCCAGGTATCTGATGATACCAAGGAATCACAGTTAATTCTTTTTTTTAAGGTATGATAATGACATTATGGATCTGTAAGAAAATACTTACTTTTTAGACATGCATTTAGAAGTATCTAGGGATAAAATGTCATAATGTGTGGGATTTACTTTAAAATAGTTCAGCAAAGCAAAAGGAGATTGATAAAGAGTTTGTGGCAAAATCATGATAGTGGTTGAAAGTGAATGAAGGATAAATAGGAAACATTGTCGATTCTCTTTACCTTTGTTGATCTGTCTCCCCCTCTAAATAAAGACAGAAAACACGAATTATCAATATGAGAAATCAAGGCATCACTAGATAATCTACAGATGTTAAAAGGATAATATAGTAATATAATGAACAACTTTACACCAATAAATTCTACAACTTAGATAAAACATACAAATTCCTTGAAGACAAACTATCAAAGCTCACACAAGAAGAAGTAGATAACCTAAATAACTCTATATCTGTATGTTTTTACCCGTTTAAAACACTTGCCCAAAGGCAGATGGTTTCATTGGTAAATTCTACCAAATATTTAAGGAAGGAATAATACTAATATTACACAAGTTTTTCCAGAAAATATAAGAGGAGGAACCACCTCAATTCATTTTATTTTATTTTTATTGCGAAAAATAACATAAATATATATACAAAAAGGCAGGAAATTTCAAAGCAGACCACAACAACTAGCTGTAGAACAGGTTTCAGAGTTTGGTATGAGTTACAATTCCACAACTGAATGTTTTTACTACTAGCTGCTCCAAGACAATGGAGACTAAAATAAATATCAATATAATGATTCAACAATTATAATCATTTGTTAAATCCTATTTTGTCTGTTGTAACACCACTGTCTCCTCTGATCTTTTCCTCAGTATTTAGGAGTATTTGAGCTATGCCCATTCTAATTTTTTCATGTTGGAAAGCGGTGTCAATATTATGGGATGGGGGATGCTAACTAGTTGATGTTCTGGAAAGGCTGGCCCCTCTAGGTTTCAGGGTTTATCTCGCCTGGGAACCCATCTGGAAGCTGAAGCCTCCTGTAAAGTAATCATAGTGCATGGAACCTTTGTAGAATCTCAGATAAAGCCCCAGGTGTCGGCAGGAATGGTTTTGGTTGGAGTTTGGCAAACCATCATAAATAGCAGTATCTAGCTGAAGCTTACCTAAAAGTAGCCTCCAAAGTACCCTCTCAACTCATTTGAACTCTCCGCCACTGATACTTTGTTATAATTCTTTAATCCCTTTTGGTCAGGAAGGTATTTTTGATCCCACGGTGCCAGGGCAAGGCTCATCCCTGGGAGTCATATCTCACATTGCCAGGGAGACTTTCACCCCTGGACATCATGTCCCAGGTAGGGGTAGGGTAATGATTTCAGTTGCAGAGTTGGGCTTAGAGAGAGAGGACACATCTGAGCAACAAAAGAGGTCCTCTGGAAGTAACTGTTAGGCATAACTACAGGTAGGCTTAGCTTCTGCTACATGAATAAGCTTCATAAGAGCAAACCTCAGGATCAAAGGCTTGGCCTATTGACTTGGGAGTTCCTAATGTTTGAGACAGTATGAAGCGTTTCCCCAGCGATAAAATTTAACATTCCTTATTTTTTTTCCTATCCCTAACGAGACTTGGCCATTACTTTTAAATTATCTGCCCAACATACTCTGGAATGTATCTGGGCATTACATTATGCTATACAGAACTAGAAGCCCTGATTCCCATTTTGGGCTCCATGTGTTCAGGTTGTTTAAATGAGCTATCCAGGCAGGTTGAGTTAGAATATGTGCTACAGAAAATTTAGGTTTTGGACAACCTAAACCTCTCTTTCTCTGGTCTCATACAGTAGGTGAAGTTCTAAAATACAATGTCCTCCCTTACCCCTGTATTCTGATTTACCTTAGTCCTGACCCAATCAGCTTTGTTCCTTAATTGAAACCTTATCTGTTTTTCAGTTTCTTTAACAATTGTTATATGTGGCTATGCTGACCTTTAGAACTGCTGAACTCCTACTCTGAGTCTTAGATTATATATACATAGTAGGGTATATATATCACAGTCTCTCAGAATCCTGAAATAGCAATTATAGCTCTGGACCAAATGTGACAGTTATAACAGCTTACAATCTAGGCTCCAATTTTCTTATAAGTTTTTTCTAAATGTGACCATACAATATTTGCTCTTTTGTTTCTGGCTTATTTTGCATCATAATGTCCTACAGGTTCATACAGAACATTGCATGTCTCACGACTTTGTTCTTTTCTGTAGCAGCACAATACTCAATCATATGTCTATGCCACAGTTCACCATCCTCCTTTCGGTCAGGATCAGAAGGATCACTCTATCCTTCAGCGATCTCCATCCATTGGGCATCATATATAATGTTCAAAGTCAACAGTCCACGTCTCACATTATTTCCACTTAGTGGCATAATCATCAACACTCACAATTTTAGATAATTTTCATTGCTCCAAAGAGAAAATAACTGATAAACACACCTTCACCAAATAGAAAATCCAAACTTCCCCTTAACTCTTGTCCGTCCTCTCCTCTATTACTTACTGCTGGTATTGCTGTGGTACTGTTGAAGTCTTCCTGTTAAATATAGCCCACAACATGCAATACTAGTTTTCCCCCTATACTCTGATATTATAAATTCTTTGTACAAGATTCATACTTTTGAAGGAGTTCATGTAAGAACTTATTTATATTTGTAGTGTTAATCGGTGGGATATCTGGCTCTATACAACCCCTCTCAGCCATATTTACCTTCAATACAGCAATATTATTTATAGACCCACTAATAAACTGCCTTCACTTCTATCCATTCCCTTAGATTTCAGTTCAACCATCTCTAGCTTCTGTGTTTCTCTAAGTTCCCTATATTTCTGTATTATAAACCTCCAAGTTTACCTTTATCAAGGTCATAAAAGTGAAATCATACAGCATATATCCTTTTGTGTCTAGCTTATTTCACTCAGCATTATGTCCTCAAAATTCATCCATCTTGTCAAATGCTTCAAGACCTCATTTTGTCTTACTGTTGCATAATATTCCATTGTATGTACATATCATATTTTGTTTCTCCACTCATCTGCTGATGGGCACTTGGATTGTTTCCATCTTTTGGCAACTGTGAATAATGCTGCTATGAATACTGATGTGCAAATGTCTGTTTGTCATTGCTTTCAGCTCTTCTGGGTATATACCAAATAGTGGGATGGCCAAGTTATAGGGCAACTTGATACTTAGTTTTCTAAGGATCCACGATACTGTCTTCCATAGCAGCTATACCATTATACGTTCCCACCAGCAGTGCATAAGTGTCCTAATTTCTCCACATCCTCTCCAACATTTGTGGTTTCCTGTTTGTTTAATAGCAGCCATTCCTATAGGTGTGAGGTCATATTTCATTGTAGTCTCGATCTGCATTTCCCTTATAGCTAATGAAAATGAGCATCTCTGCATGTGCTTTTTAGCCAGCAGTATTTGCTCTTTGGAAAAATATCTGTTCCTATCTTTAACCCATTTTATAATTGAGTTGTTTGTTCTTTTATTGTTGAGTTGTACGATTTCTTTATGTATACAGGCTATCAAACCTTCATCCTATCGGTAATTTCCAAATATTTTCACTGATTGAGTTGGCTGCCTCTTCACCTTTTTTGACAAAGACTTCTGAGGCTCAAAAGCATTTAATTTTGAGGAGTTCTCATTTATCTCTTTTTTCTTTCATTGCTTCTGCTTTGGGTGTAAAGCTTAGGAAGCTACCTCCTATTACTAGGTCTTGAAGATGTTTACCTACATTTTCTTGTAGAAGTTTTAGAATACTGGTTCTTATATTTAGGTTTTTGATCCACTTTGAGTTAATTTTTGTATGGGGTGTAAGGTAAGGATCCTCTTTCATTCTTTTGGCTATTGATATCCAGTTCTCTCATGCCCATTTATTGAAAAGATTATTCTGTCTCAATCCAGTGGATTTAGGGGCCATATCAAAGATCAACTGACCATAAACTTGGTGGTCTATTTCCTGTTCTTTTGATCACTGTGGTTTTGTAATAAGCTTTAAAATCAGGAAGTGTTAATCCTCCTACTTCCATCTTCCTTTTAAGGGTATTTTTAGCTATTTGAGGTCTCTTTCCCTTCCAAATGAATTTGATAACTAGCTTACCCAGGTCTTCAAAGTAGTTTGTTGAATTTTGATTGGTATTATGTTGACTCCGTATATCAATGTGGGTAGAATTAACATCTTAACTACATTTAACCTTTCTGTCCATGAGTGGGGATTGCCTTTCCACCTATTTAGATCTTGTTTTATTTCTGTTAGCAATATTATGTAGTTTTCTGTGTACAGGTCCTTTACATCCCTAGTTAAGTTTATTCGTAGATATTTGATTCTTTTAGCTGCTATTTTGAATGGATTTTTTCCCTTAATTGTCTCCTCAGATCATTGCTTGTGTATAGAAACGTTACTGATTTTTGCACATTAATCTTGTATACATCCCACTACTTTGCTGAATTTATTAGCTCAAGATGTTTTGTTATAGATTTCTCAGTAGTTTTCAAATGTAGTATCATATCATCTGCATTAAAATAGAGTTTTACTTCTTCCTTTCCGATTTGGATGTCTTTTATTTCTTTTTCCTGTCTGAATGCCTTAGCTAGAACTTCAAGTACAATGTTGAATAATAGTGGTGTCAGATTATTCCTTTCAGACATTGAGCACCATGTTATCTACGGGTTTTTCATAAATGCCTTTATCATATTAAAGACGTTATCTTTGTTTCCTACCTTTTGAAGTGTTTTTATCAGAAAAGGATGCTGGATTTTGTCAAATACGTTTTCAGCATCAATCAAGATGATCATATGATTTTTCTCTTTCAGTTTATCAAAGTGCTGTATTATACTAATTTTCTTGTATCGAACCACCCTTGCATTCCTGGTATAAATCCCACTTCGTCGTGGTGTATCATTCTTTTAATGTGTCATTGGATTCAATTTTCTAGTATTTTGTTGAAAATTTTTGTATCTATATTCACTAGAGAGATTGGCCTATAGTTTTCCTTTCTTATAGCACCATTACCTGGTTTTGGTATTAGAGTAATGTTAGTTTCATAAAATGTGTTAGGTAGTATTCCTTTTTCTTCAATTTTTTAGAAGAGTTTGAGCAAAATTAGTGTTAGTACTTTTTGGAATGTTCAATAATATTCCCCTATGAAGCCATTTGGCCTTGGGGCTTTTTGGGGGGAAGATTTTTGATGACTGACTGACTCTTTACTTGTTATTGGTTTGAGATCTTCTGTTTCTTCTCGAGTCAGTGTAGCTTGTTTGTGTATTTTTGGGAATTTGTCCATTTCATCTAAATTGTCTTGTTTGTTTGCCTATAGTTGTCTACAGTATCTTCTCATGATTTATTTTTATTTCTTCGGGGTCCATGGTAATGAACCCTCCTCTCATTTCTCATTTTGTTTATTTGCATTCTCTCTCTTTTTCTTTTTGTCAGCCTAGTTGGGTGTCTATTGATTTTACTGATTTTCTCAAAGAACAAACTTTTGGTTTTATTGATTCTATTGTTATTTTGTTCTCCAATTCATTTATTTCTGCTTTAATCTTTTTTTATTTCTTTTATTCTATTTGCTTTGGGGTTAGTTTGGTGTTCTTTCTCTAGTTCCTCCAGGTAAATAGTTAAGTCCTAGATTTTTGCTCTTTAATCTTTTTTTTTCCCATGGGAATCTGGCATAGCAGGTGAGAACTCTGCCACTACCCCACCATCACCTACCCTCCACTTTTTAAATATAGGTATTTAGAGCAACAAAATTCCCTGTCAGTACTGCCTTTCCCATCTCACATAAGTCCTGATATGGTTGGGAAAACCTCCCCATGTATCTCTGTAGTCAACAGCACCCGTGGGAACCCCAGAGGCAGTCTGCTGCTGGGGGCTTAGGGCTCCAGCACTGGGAGCGATTGCCCAGCTAGGTTCCGGGAAAAGCCAGTTTTTGCAGGCGCTGCAGGTCAGCTGATCCCCCAGGTGCTGGTCGTCTCCCCAGCCCTGTGGGCTGCGTCTGGCTATTCAGCAGCTTTGGGCCAGAAGCAGCCCCCGTGCTGTGCACACCTGTCTTCCAGGAGCCACTACAATCGGGGAGAGGTAGACCAGAGGGAGTAGGTGCCTCAGGCTCGCCACCTGCTGGTCAAAGGTGATACGTGCAGGTCGGCTGCTGCAGTCAGAGAGGGGTTCCCTGAGGGAAGGCGGTGCCTCAGGCTCACCACCTGCTGGTGAGAAGGGGTCTGTGCAGACAGGCTAACTCCCTATCTATCTAGGTTTTTTTTTAATTTTAATATTTTTATTGTAAAAACTTAATATGCAAACATATATTCCTGACATAAAAACATTCCATACATGGTGTACAATGTCTCACAATATCATCACATAGTTGTGTATTCATCACCATGATCATTTTTTGAACATTTGCATCACTCCAGCAAAAGAAATAAAAAGAAAAAAGAAAAAAATCATACATACCACACCCCTCACCCCACCCTCTCATTGACCACTAGTGTTTCCATCTACCCAATTTATTTTACCCTTTGTCCCCCCTATTATTTATTTTTATCCATATATTTTACTCATCTGTCCATACCCTAGATATAAGCAGCATCAGACACATGGTCCTCACAATCACACAGTCATATTGTAAACATTATATCATTGTTCAGCTGTCTTCAAGAATCTAGGCTACTAAAACACAGCTCAACAGTTTCTATCTAAGTTTTTATTTCTTTTCAAATATTCTTTTATCTTTCCCCCTTTTTTAAAAGTATAGTTTTCTATGTACATATTTTTATTAGTAGTAGTGTTATTTTTATTTATATATTTACATTTTAATTATTTTTTGTATTTTATTTATTTTATATATACATTTTATTAATCTATTTTATTTTATTCATTTATTGTTTTCATTTTTTTTTCCTTAGATTTTCTCTCCGGTTGGTGGACACCAGTCTGAGTTCATTCTCAGTATATCTTCAGGCATCTCCTTCCGATTTTGTGGCTTACTGCCGCTGAGGTGTGTTTTGTTGTTGGCTTTTTTTTTTCCAAGTTTTTATTATATTGTTATTTTACTTTATTATTATTATTTCTTTTTTGGGGAGATGCATGGGCCAGGAATCAAGCCCGGATCTCCTGTCTGGTGGGTAGCTGTTCTACCAGTAAAGCACCTGTGCACCCTCGCCTAGCTCTGAGTACATCCTCAAGTTGAACTGAATCCCCCCACATGAGATCCAGACCTTGGTGTGGTGGGGAATAACTGACAAACCAAGTGCGAAAGGAAACCTTCAATGCAAAACCAGGTAAATACAAAACTTTAGATGAGTAAAGGAAACCACCTTGCAAAATAACCTCAGTAAGATAATCAAATGGACAGGAGTTCTGGGAAGATGACAGAATAGGATAGATCGAGTTCAACCCTGCTCCAAGTAACAGCGAGAGTAGGTACAGGATGGCAATTGAGATGGCAATTCCAGGGTGTAAGTGACCTGGGAGAGTCTTCAGCACCATGTAGGGTGGCCCTGTTTGCAAAAGCTGAGGAACTGAGAAGCAGAGAACCGGAGAACATCCACCTGGTGCAAACAGCCTAACATGAAAGTGCGGAGCCCACAGGAGAGCACAGACCGGGAGATGAGGACTAGGAAGTAAGCCGAGCTGCATTCCTTGAACACGCTAACCTCACCAGTGCAGCCCTACGACCTGCGACTCACCCCATACCCCATGAACCTGAACCCTGTTACCTGGCCCCCTCCCCATGCTCCAAGCACCCCTGCCCTCCCAACCCCTCCTGTGCTCATACCTGCCCCACAACCCACAGCCCAACCCACCTCTCCTATGCAAGTGCCTCACCCCACCACTCCTGACCCTACCTCCCAGTCCCTACCCCCTGCAGGCTTTCGCCACTCATAAAGGGTGCTGGCACTTACTTCCATACCCAGGCTGCACCTACCCACAGCCCATACAGTTGCCCAGCCCCACTCCGCCCACCACAGCTCTGCGCACAAGTATATCAGTTTAAGGCATTCCAAAAACTGCGCATGTGGACAGCTGCCAGTCATGCCCCCCAAGCTCTGGGCAAGCACTGACCTGTGCAGCTGGGCCATATCTGTCACCAGACCATGCAGGCATAACACTGACAAGCTGTCCTAGATCTCTGCATGCACATAAAAGGCCCTATGCCCTAGACCAGTGTATACAAAGGCCTTGCTCCCCAGACCCAAGCATCCGCACAGCCACATCCTCCCCTGCCGCTGGCCGCCCACGCTCAAAGGAACAAGCATAGCATTCCCAACCTACAATGCAATTCATCACTGCACGTTGTGCCCCACCCCGTGCCCTGCATCCTGCTCCACATCCATCCAACAAATACAAGGCTTTAGACTACTGAAGGAAATCAACTCCCAAAGTAAATCAATCAAGATATTTAAATGCCATGAAAGCAAAAAAAGAAATCATAAGAGGATACAATGTTTCCGGAAATACACAAACAAGCTACACTGACTCAGGAAGAAATAAAAAAGATCTCAACAAACCAATCACAAGTAAAGAGATTCAACCAGTCATCAAAAATCTTCGTACAAAGAAAAGCCCAGGGCCAGATGGCTTCACAGGGGAATTTTATCAAACATTCCAAAAAGAACTAACACTAATCCTGCTCAAAACTTTTCCAAAAAATTGAGGAAAAAGGAACTCTACCTAACTCATCTTATGAAGCTAATATCATTTTAATACCCAAACCAAGTAAAGATGCTATAAGAAAGGAAAACTACAAGCCAATCTCCCTAAGGTACATAGATGCAAAAATTCTCAACAAAATACTAGCAAATCAAATCCAACAACACAGTAAAAGAATTATACACCAGGACCAAGTAAGGTTTATACCAGGAATGCAAGGATGCGTCAACAATAAGAAAAGCAATTAATGTAATACAGTATATTAGCAAATCAAAAGGGAAAAATCCAATGATCATCTCAATTGATGCTGAAAAAGCATTCAACAAAATTCAACATCCTTTTTTGATAAAAACACTTCAAAAGATAGGACTCAAAGATAACTTCCTCAATATGATAAAGGGCTTATAAGAAAAACCGACAATCAGCATCATACTCAATGAAGAGAGACTGAAAGCTTTCCCCATAAGCGAAGGAACAAGACAAGGATGCCCAGTGTCACCACTATTATTCAACATTGTGCTAGAAGTTCTAACTAGAGCAATCAGGCAGGACAAAGAAATAAAAGGCATCCAAATTGGAAAGGAAGAAGAAAAACTTTCATTATTTGCAGAAATATACTATACTTGGAATATCTGAGAAATCTACAATAAAGTTACTTAAGCTAAAAAACAAATTCAGCAAGGTGGTAGGATATAAAATTAATGTGCAAAAATCAGTAACACATCTATACACAAGCAATGACCTAACTGAGGAGTCAGTTAAGGAAAAAATTCCATTAAAAATAGTAACTAAAAGAATCAAGTACTTAGGAATGAACTTAACTAGGGGCAGAAAGGACATGTACACAGAAAACTATCTAACATTGCTAAAAAAATCAAAGAAGATCTAAATAGGTGAAAAGACATTCCCTACTCATGGATAGGAAGGTTAAATATAATTAAGATGTCAATTCTCCCTAAATTGATCTACAGATTCAACACAGTAGCAATCAAAATTCCAACAATCCACTTAGAAGACTTGAAAAATGGGTTCACACCCACAGGAATGGAGTAGGTTTAAGAACATGTTTTTTGGGGTTATATAGCTCCAAGCCACCACAGAAAAAAGAAAAAAAAGAAGACTTGAAAAAGCTAGCTACCAAGTTCATCTAGTGAGGAAAGAGGCCCTGAATAGCAAAAAGCATCCTAAAATAGGAAAACAAAGTGGGAGGATTAACACTTCCTGTTTTTTAAATTTATTATAAAGCCACAATGGTCAAAACAGCATGGTACTGGCACAAAGACAGAAAAAAAAAATTGACCAATAGCATCGATTCAAGAGTGTAGAAATAGACCACCAAATCTATGGTCAACTGATTTTTGACAAGGCCCTTAAATCCATTGAATTGGGACAAAATAGTCTTTTCAATAAACGGGCATAGGAAAACTAGATATCAATAGCCAAAAGAATGAAAGAGGACCCTTACCTTACACCCTATACAAAATTAACACAAAGTGGATCAAATACATAAATATAAGAACTAGCACCATAAAGCTTCTAGAAGAAAATGTAGGGAAACATCTTCAAGACCTAGTAATAGGAGGTAGCTTCCTAAACTTTACATCCAAAGCATAAGCAACAAAACAAAAAATAGATAAATGGGAACTGCTCAAAATCAAATGCTTCTGTACCTCAAAAGACTTTGTCAAAAGGTGAAGAGGCAGCCAACTCAATGGGAGAAAATACTTGGAAATCACACATCAAATAAAGGTTTGATATCTTGTATACACATAGAAATCATACAACTCAACAACAAAAAAAGCAAACAAAATGGGCTAAAGATACGAATAGGTATTTTTCTGAAGCACAAATACAGATGGCTCAAATGCACATGAAGGCATGTTCATTTCCACTGGCTATAAGAGAAATAAATATCAAGACTACAATGAGATACCACCTCACCCCTATAAGAATGGCTGCTATTACACAAACAGGAAACTATAAAATCAGAGAGGATGTGGGGAAATTGGGACACTTATACAAGGCTGGTGGGAATTGCGGCTACTATGGAAGACTGTTAGGCAGTTCCTTAGGAAACCACATATTGATTTGCCCTATGACCCAGTGTTCTAGTTTGCTAGCACCGGAATGCAAAATACCAGAAACAGAATGGCATTTAAAAAGGGGAATTTAATAAATTGCTAGTTTACAGTTCTAGCAATTTCCCAATTAAAATAAGTCTATAGAAATGTCCAATCAAAGGTATACAGGAAAAGATACCTTGGTTCAAGAAGGCTGATGAAGTTCACAGTTGCTCTCTCAAGTGAGAGGTAAACACAGTCAGACTTTCTCTCTCATCTGGAAAGACATGTGGTGAACATGGTCAGGGTTCCTCTCTCATCTGGAAAGGCACATGGCAAACACGGAATCATCTGCTAGCTTAGAAATGAAGACTAACAGTAAAGGCAAAAAGAAGGAAAATTAGATAGGACATATAAAATCCAAAAAGCAAAATAGTAGATGAAAGTACTACCCATTCAGTAATAACACTAAATGTTAATGGATTAAACTCTCCAATCAAAAGACATAGACTGGCAGAATGGATTACAAAATAGGACCTATCTATATGCTGTCTACAGGAAACACATCTTAGACCAAAGGATAAACATAGGTTGAAAGTGAAAGGTTGGAAAAAGGTATTTCATGCAAATAACAACCAGAAAAGAGCAGGAGTAGCTATACTAATATCCAACAAATTAGATTTCAAATGTAAAACAGTTAAAAGAGACAAAGAAGGACACTATATATTAATAAAAGGAACACTTCAACAAGAAGACATAACAATCATAAATATTTATGCACCGAGCCAAAATGCTCCAATATACATGGGACAAACACTGAAAGCACTGAAAAGAGAAATAGACACATCTACCACAATAGTTGGAGACTTCAATTCCTTACTTTCATCAATGGACAGAACATCTAGACAGAGGATCAATGAAGAAACAGATAATTTGAAAATACAATAAATGAGCTAGACTTAACAGACATTTATAGAACATCACACCCCACAACAGCAGGATATACTTTTTTCTCAAGTGCTCTTGGATCATTCTCAAGGATAGATCATATGCTGGGTCACAAAGCAAGTCTCAATAAATGTAAAAAGACTGAAATCGTACAAAACACTTTCTCAGATCATAAAGGAATGAAGTTGGAAATCAATAATAGGCAGAGTGCCAGAAAATTTACAAATATATGAAGGTTCAATAACACAGTGTTAAACAACCAGTGGGTCAAGGATGAAATTACAAGAGAAATCAGTAAATATCTAGAGGCAAATGAATATGAAAATAACATATCAAAATTTATGGGATTCAGCAAAGGCAGTACTAAGAGGGAAATTTATTGCCTTAAATGCCTATATTAAAAAAGAAGAAAGAGCAAAAATTGAGGAATTAACTGTCCACTTAGAAGAACTAGAGAAAGAACAGCAAACTAACCCCAAAGCAAGCAAAAGAAAAGAAATAATGAAGACTAAAGCAGAAATAAATAAAATTGAGAACATGCAAACAATCAAGAAAATCAACAAAACCAGAAACTGGTTCTATGAGAAAATCAATAAGATTGATGGACCCTTAGCAAGGTTGACAAAAAGAAGAAGAGAGAGGATGCAAACAAAAAATTGAGAAATGGAAGAGGAGACATAATCACTGACCCTGCTAAATAAAGGAATTAATGAGAGGATACTACGAACAACTTTATGCTAATAAACTAGCAAGGTAGAGGAAATGGACAACTTCCTAGAAAGGCATGAACAACCAACACTGGTTTGAGAAGAAACAGACAACCTCAAAAAACCAATCACAAGTAAAGATACTGAATCAGTCATTAAGAAGCTCCGCAAAAAGAAAAGCCCAGGACAAGATGGCTTCACATGTGAATTCTATCAAACATTCAAGAAAGAATTAATACTGATCCTGCTCAAACTCTTCAAAAAAACTGAAGAGGAAGGAATGCTACCTAACTCATTCTATGAAGCCAACATCACCTTCATAACAAAACCAGACAAAGATATTACAAGAAAAGAAAACTACAGACCAATCTCTCTTATGAATATAAATGCAAAAATCATCAACAAAATTCTTGCAAATCAAATCGAGCAGCACATTAAAAGAATTATACACCATGATCAAGTAGGATTCATCCCAGGTATGCAAGGATGGTTCAACATAAGAAAATTGATTAATGTAATACACCATATCAACAAATCAAAGCAGAAAAAAAACATGATTGTCTCGACTGATGCAGAAAAAGGCATTTGACAAAATTCAACATCCTTCCTGGTTGAAAACACTTCAAAGGATAGAAATAGAAGGGATCTTCCTCAACATGATAAAGGGAATATATGAAAAACCCACAGCTAACATCATCCTCAATGGGGGGAAAACAAAAAACATTTCTCCTAAGATCAGGAACAAGACAAGGATGTTCACTATCACCACTGTTATTCAACATTGTCTTGGAAGTTCTAGCCAGAGCAATTAGACAAGAAAAAGAAATACAAGGCATAAAAATTGGAAAGAAGTAAAACTTTCATTGTTTACAGATGATATGATACTATATGTTAAAAATCCTGAAAAATCCACAGCAAAACTACTAGAGCTAATAAATGAGTACAGCAAAGTGGCAGGTTACAAGATCAATACTCAAAAATCTTAGTGTTTCTACACTGAATGAAGCTGAATGTGAGAATGATGGAGGAGGGCTGGGGGAACAAATGAAATCAGAAAGAAAGATAGACAATAAAGACTGAGATAGTATAATCTAAGAATGCCTAGAGTGCATAATGATAGTGACTAAATGTACAAATTTAAAAATGCTTTTGCATGAGGAAGAACAAAGGAATGTCATTACTGGAGGGTGTTGAAAATAGATGGTCTTTCATATTTTAAATTTTTAACTTATGTGTGAGACCAAAGCAAAAAAATGTCTATTAGGTACAAATTTTATAATTGGACTAGTGCATTTCTTAATATAACTTATGTGGACAGCTTAACTGAACATCATAAGTACATGGAACCTTGAGTAGGGCATAAGATTTTGTAGGTTTTTCCAGAGTGATGCTCCAATAAATCCCAGAGTGATTTGAACAGTGAGTTAAAAAGTATGTGCAAAGTCCCCTTGGGGGAATGGTGAGACAGGGGGAAAATTCAGCTTCCCCAAGTGGAGAATTCTTGATATTCTCACAAGCAGTGGGGACAACCAAAGGAATAGGCCAAGTCCCCAAATTTGGGGTTTGTTAACATGAAACTTAAACCCACAAAGGATAGGCCAAGCCTACTTAAAATTAGACCGAAGAGTCATCTCCAAGACAATTTCTTTTGTTGCTCAGATGTGGCCTCTCTCCAGCCAACCCAAAAGCAAACTCACCACCCTCCCCCTGTCTACGTGGGACATGACTGCCAGGGGTGTGGACCTTCCTGGCAATGTGGGACAGAAATCCTAGAATGAGCTGGGACTCAGCCTCAAGGGATTGAGAAAACCTTCTTGACAAAAAGAGGGAAGAGTGAAATGAGACAAAATAAAGTGTTAATGGCTGAGAAATTCCAAACAGAGTCAAGAGGTTATCCCAGAGGTTATTCTTATGCATTAAATAGATATCACCTTGTTAGTCAAGATGTAATGGAGAGGCTGGAGAAAACTGCCTGAAAATGTAGAGCTGTGTTCCAGTAGCCATGTTTCTTGAAGATGATTGTATAATGATATAGCTTTCACAGTGTAACTGTGTGATTGTGAAAACCTTGTGTCTGATGCTCCTTTTATTTGTCTTATCAACAGACGAGTAAAACATATGGCATAAAAATAAATAATAGGGGGAACAAATGTTAAAATAAATTTAGTAGATTGAAATGCTAGTGATCAATGAAAGGGAGTGATAAGGGGTACAGAAAAAAACTAGGGGAAACAAAGGCTAAAATATATTCGGTAGATGGAAATATTAGCAGTCAGTGAGAGGGAGGGATAAGGGGTATGGTATGTATGAGAGTTTTTTTCTTTTTTCTTTTTATTTCTTTTTCTGAACTGAAGTAAATGTTCTAAGAAATGATCATGGTGATGAATCTACAACTAAAAAAAAAGTTTTGACAAAGTCCCTTGAGGGATGGGAGAAAAAATATGGAACTATTAAACTTTATCATCAGGGAATCCCCTGATACTGTGTCAAACATGAGGGACACCCAAATCAATAGGTAAGCCCTTGACCTTGAGGCTTACTCTTGTGAAGCTTATGTAGGTAGCAGAGAAGCTTAGTGTACCAATAGGTATGCCTAGGAGTTACTTCTGGAGGACTTCTTTTGTTGCTCAGATGTGGCCTCACTCTCTCTAAGCCCAACTCTGCAAATGAAATCATTGCCCTCCCCCCTAAGCGAAACATTATATCCAGGGGTGAAAATCTCCCCAGCAGAGTGGGAGATGACTCCCAGGGATGAATCTGGCCCTGACACCATGGAATTAACAATTCCATCCTGACCAAAAGGGGACAAAGAAGTGTAACTAAGAAAGTATCAGTGGCTGGTAAAGTTCAAATAGAATCAAGAGGCTACTCTGGAGGTCACTCTTATTCAAGCTTCAGTTAGATACTGCTACCTATCATAACTTGCCAGACCCCAACCAAAACCATTCCAGCCAATCATAAAGAACACTTATGGCAATATATAAGACTCTACAAAGGTTCCATACACTATAGTAACTTTCCAGAAACCTACAACCTCCAGATAGGTCCCTGGACCAGATAAGTCCTGAAACCTAGAGGGCCCAGGCTCTCCAGAACAGCAGCTAGTTCCATCTCACCACCCCATATTACTGACAGCCCCTTCCAAAATGAAAAAGTTAGAATGGTTGTCATGGTCAGGTTCATGTGTCAACTTGGCAAGTGGTGGTTCCCAGCCATCTGCTCAGGCAAGCGCTGGCCTGTCTGGTGCTATAAGGACATTTCATTGACTTATATCATGATTATGTTCACTGCATCCACAGCTGACTACATTTGTAATCAGCTAAGGGGAGCATCTTCTGCAGTGAGTGATGCTTAATCTAATCAGAGAAAAGCTTTTAAAGAGGATTCAGAAGAGACAGTCATTCTTCCTGCTTCAGTTGGTGAGCCTCTCCTGTTAAGTCTGACCAGAACCTTCTTTGGAGTTGCCAGCTTCACAGCCTGCCCTATGGATTTGGACTCTTCCATCCCCATGGTTATCCAGCCAGACTCGCCTGAGAGTTCACTGTGGACTTCATTGGAGTTACTGGCTTGCAGCCTGCCCTACAGACCTTGGACTCTACATCTCCACAGTTACGTGAGACACTTCTATAAGTTTTATATCTACAGATATCTCTTGCAGATTCTGTTTCTCTAGAGAACCCTAGCTAATACAACGGCCATAGCCCAAATACCCCTAAAGAGAGGGATATAAAGATCAAAGGTGATGGTGGAGTTACACAGAGAAGAGAAGGCAGGTTTTAATAAATTAATATGACTTCTGAATCATTAAATGGGTATATCTTTTAATCTCCAGTATCTTAGAGCAGCTAGAAGTAAAAAATTGTGGAATTGAAACCCATACCAAACTCTGAAATCTGTTCTACAACTAATTGCTGTGCTGTGCTTTGAAATCCATTGCTTTACTGCATATATATTATTTTTCATAAAAAATTGATTGTGATGATAAAAAATATTTATTCCTTCTAGTCTCCTATATTCTGGAGCAGCTAGAAGGAAAAATCTGGAAGGATGGTATGGTCGTCTGTGACAAACTGTGGGATCTGTCCTGTAAGTACTTGTGAAGAATGCTTTGAAAACTGTTTTTTTTCTTTTTTCTTTTGTTGCTTTGTATATATGTCATTTAAATTTTTTTTAATTTTATTTTTTTTAAATACCAAAAAACACCAAACAAATGCAAACATTCCTATTTTGATCATTCCATTCTACATATATAATCAGTAATTCACAATATCATCACATAGTTATATACTCATCATCATGATCATTTCTTGGAACATTTGCATCTATTCAGAAAGAGAAATAAAATGAAAATAAAAAAAAAATTGTACATACCATACCCCTTATCCCTCTCTTTCACTGATCACTAGCATTTCAAACTAAATTTTATTTTAACATTTGTTCCCCCTATTATTTGTTTTTATTCCATATGTTCTACTTGTCTGTTGATAAGGTAGATAAAAGGAGCATCAGATGCAAGGTTTTCACAATCACACAGTTATATTATGAAAGCTATATCATTTATATGTCATATTATACAATAAAAATTTTTTTAAATAATCAGATGCCCTCAAAACAACAGAAAATCACAAAACATGAGAAGATCCAAGCAGAAATTTTTCAGCCGAATGACCAAATCAAAACTCCAAAAGAGACAAAGAATATGGAACTACTCAAAGATATTTATAAAGAAATAAAGGATATCAGGAAGGCACTAGAAGAGTATAAAGAAGTATTCAGAAGACCAAACAGAAAACTGGCAGATCTCACAGAAATGGAAGATGCAGTAGACCAAATTAGAAATATACTTAATACACATGATAGCGGATTCAAAGGAGAAGGAAGAATAAGTCAGCTAGAAGATAGAACAAGTGAGCTAGAGCACACATAAGAACAAATGGCTAGAAAGATGGAAAAAATGGAACTGGATCTTAGAGAAATTATAGACAACAGGTGCACAAACATAAGAACCATTGGTGTCCCAGAAGGAGAAGAGAAGAGTAAAGGGCTGGAAAAGTTATTTGAAGATAAAAGAAAACTTCGCAACCCTTATAAAAGACACAAATGCACAAATCAAAGAATCTCAATAAACTCCAAAGAGAATAAACCCAAATAGGCCTACTCCGAGACACATACTAATCAAACTGTCAAATGTAGAAGAGAAACAGAAGTCCTGAAAGCAGCATGAGAAAAGCGATCTACTCCATACAAGGGAAAACACATAAGACTGACTTCAGACTACTCAACAGGCACCATGGAAGCAAGGAAACAATGGTATCATAAACTTAAGATCCTGAATGAGAAAGGCTTTTCAGCCAAGAATTCTTCATCCAGCCAAGGTATCCTTCAAAACTGACTGCGATTAAAATCTTCAAAGACAAACAAAGACTGAGAGAACTAGTCAACAAAAGACCCTCCCTACGATAAATGCTCATGGGACTCCTATCATCTGAAAAAAAAAAAAAAAACCACAAGAGAAGGATATCTGGAGGAGGGCACAGAATTGAAGAATACTGGTAAAGGTAATTTAAAGGATAAAAATTTAGAGAAAGAAAAAATATAGATTTGACAAATAAAAATTAAAGGATAAGATGGTAGATTCAAGAACTGCTTTTACAGTAATTACTTTGAATGTTAATGGACTAAATTCATCAGTTAAAAGATACAGACTGGCAGAATGGATTAAAAAGTATAAACCATCTACATGCTGGTTACAAAAGACACATCTTAGATCCAAGGCCACAATTAGAATGAAAGTGAAAGGATAGAAAAAGAACTTCTATACAGGCTATAACTAAAAGAAAGCAGGTGTAGCTATACTAATATCAGATAAAATTGACTTTAAATGTAAAGATGTCATAAGAGACAAAGAAGGACACTACATGTTAATAAAGGGACAATTTGCCAAGAGGAAATAACAATAGTAAATGTTTATGCTACAAATCAAGGAACTCCAAAGTACATGAGGCAAACATTGGCAAAACTGAAGGGAGCTATAGATGTTTCAACAGTAATAGTGGGAGACTTCAATACACCATCTTTACTCTACATAGAACAACCAGGCAGAGGATAAACAAGGAAATAGAGAATTTAAACAATGGTATAAATGAATTAGACCAAATATATATATATCATTACACCCCAAAACACCAGGATATATATTCTTCTCTAGAGCACATGGAACATTCTTCAGGATAGATCATATGCTGGGACACAAATTGAGTCTTTATAAATTTAATAAGGTTGAAATTATCCAAAGCATTTTCTTTGACCACAACATAATAAAGTTGGAAATTAATAATCACTGAAGAACCAGAACTTTCACAAATACATGGAAATTAACACACTCTTAAATAAGCAGCGAGTCAAAGAAGAAATTGCTAGAGAAATCAGTAAATATCTGGAGATGAATGATAATGAAAATACAACACATTAAAACTTATGGGATATGGCAAAGGCAGTGCTGAGGGGGAAATTTATTTCCCTAAATGCCTATATTAAACAACAACAACAACAACAAAACAACAAAGAGGGGCGGGCCACAGTGGCTCAGCAGGCAGAGTTCTTGCCTGCCATGCCAGAGACCCAGGTTCAATTCCCAGTGCCTGCCCATGCCAAAACAACAACACAAAGAGCAAAAATTGAGGACTTAACTGCTCACCTGGAGGAGTAACTGCAAAGCAAAGAGAATAAGAGAAATAACAAATATTGAAGCAGATTTAAATGATTGGAGAACAAAAGAACAAGAGAAAGAATCAATAAAAACAAAAGTTGGTTCTGTGAGAAAATCAATAAAATCAATGGACCTCTAGCTAGGCTGATAAAGAAAAAAAGGGAGAGAGGATGCAAATAAAATCAGAAATGAAGGGGGGGTCATTATCATTGATCCTGAAAAAATTTAAAAAACATAAGAGAATGTTATAAACAACTATATGCCAATAAACTAGACAACTTAGATAAAATTAGGAAATTCCAAGAAACACACAAACTATATACTGACTCAAGAAGACATAGAAGATCTCAACAAACCAATTACAAGTAAAGAGATTCAATCAGTCATCAAAAATCTTCTCCAAAGAAAAGCCCAGGGCCAGATGGCTTCACAAGAAAATTTATCAAACATTCCAAAAAGAACTAACCAATTCTGTGCAAACTATTTCAAAAAATTGAGGAAAAAGGTATGCTACCTAACTCATTAAACCTAACATCACTCTATTAACAAAACTGGATAAAGATACCACAAGAAAGACCTATCTCCCTAATGAACATAAATGCAAAACTTTTCCACAAAATACTACCAAATCAAATCCAATGACACATTTAACAAATTATACACCATGTCCAAGTGGGGCTTATAACAGGAATAAAAGGGGTGGATCAACACAAGAAAATCAATCCATGTGTAATATAGCACATTAATAAACCCAAAGGAAAAAAAATCACAGCATTATATTGATTGGTACTGAAAAATCATTTGCAATATCCAGCATCCTTTTCTGATAAAAACAGTTCAAAAGGTAGGAATCTAAGGTAGCCTTCTCAATATCATAAAGGGTATATACAAAAAATCCATAGTCGGCATCATACTTAACAGTGAGAGACTAAACGCTTCCCCCCTAAGACTGGGAATGATACAAGGATGCCGATTGTCACCACTATTATTATTATTATTTGGCTTTTTAAAAGGGGAATTCAATAAGGCTACAAGTTTACAGTTCCAAGGAAGTAAAACTGTCCAAATTAAGGCACCAACAAGAGGCCACCTTCACCCAAGAAAGGCCAATGGGGTCAGGAACACCTCTGTCACTGGGTAGTCACATGGCTGGCATCGCTGGTCCTTTGTTCCTCGACTCTGTTGCTTTCAGCCTCTGCTCCTGTGGGAGTTTCTCACTTTACTTCTCCAGGGCTGGATTCCATCTTGTGCCGGTTTGAAAGGATTTATGCACCCCAGAAACGCCATATTTTAATCCTAATCAAACATGGATTGACACACTGCAGAAGTGTCACCACTATTATTCAACATTGTATTAGAAGTACTAACTGGAGTGATTAGACAGGACTAAGAAATAAAAGGCATCCAAATAGGAATGGAAGAAATAAAACCTTCATTATTTGCAGATGACATGATCCTATACTTAGACAACCCTGCAAAAACTCTGATAAAGCTACTTGAACTAATAAGCAAATCAGCAAGGAGGCAGGATACAAAATTAATGTATAAAAGTAAGTAGTGTTTCTATACACAAGCAATGACCTGAAGAAATAATAAAGGAAAAAATTTCATTCAAAATAGCAACCAAAAGAATCATGTATCTTGGAATAAGCCTAACCAGGGATATCAAGGACTTATATAAAAAATTATAAAAATTTGCTAAAGGAAATAGAAAATTTGTCAGAAGACATTCCATGCTCATGGATAGGAATGATGAATATTGTTAATATGTCAATTCTACCTAAACAGATCTACAGATTCAATGCAATACTAGTCAAAATCCCAACAATCTACTTTGAAGACCTGGAAAAGTTGCTTACCAAATTATTTGGAAGAGAAAGAGACCCCAAACAGATAAAGATATCCTAAAACAGAACAGAAAAGTGGGAGGACTAACACTTCCCTGGCTTTAAAGCTTACGATAAAGCCACTGTGGTCAAAACATCATGGTAATGGTACAAAGATAGAAGTATCGACCAATGGAATCAAATTGAGAGTACAGTGATAGGCCATCAAATCTATGGACAACTGATCTCAGATAAGCCACCACCACCACCAAATCCACTGAACTGGGACAGAATAGTCTTTTCAATAAATGAGCATGGGAGAATTGGATATCAATAGCCAAGAGCATGAAAGAGGACCTCTTCTTATACAAAAATTAATTCAAAATGGATTAAAGACTTAAATGTAAGAGCCAATACTATGAAACTTGTAGGAGAAAATGCAGGGAAACATCTTCAATATGTAGTAATAGGAGGTAGCTTCTTAAATTTTATACCTAGAACAAACAACAAGCTACATCCTCCCTGGCCACTGGGCGCCCACATTCACAAGCACCAGTGTAACATCCCCAACCTGTGCCCATATCTGCCCTGAAACAAATCACCACACTGAGTGCTCCACCCTGTGCCCTGCTCCCTACTATATAACCACCCTGCAAACACAAGGCCTTAGACTACTGAAAGAAATCAACTCCCAAAGAAAATCAACCAAGATATCTACATGAGATGAAGATAGCAGAAGATCACTAAGCATGTCACAGTGAAGACAGGTATAGCTCTGTGTAATGACCAAATTAAAACACCTGAGAAGACACAGATGCTGGAACAATTAATCAAAGATGTTCATACAACTCAAACGACATAAAGGAGATCAGGAAGACAGTAGAAGAGCACAAAGAGGAATTTGAAAGAATAAATAGAAAAATTGTAGAAATCACAGAGATTAAAGACTCTATTGACCAAATAAAGAACATACTAGAGGCACATAACACCAGATTTGAAGAGACAGAAGAAAAAATAAGTGATATAGAAGACAGGATAATTGACCTTGAAGACTCAAAACAGCAAATGGCAAAAAAGATGAATGGAAACTCAGGGAAATGATAGATAAAACAAAGCACATAAATATAAGAACCATTGGTGCCCCAGAAGGAGAAGAGAGGAATAAAGGGCTAGGAAGAATAGTTGAGGATATAATGGGGGAAAACTTCCCAACCCTCATAAAGAACATAAATATACACGTCAAAGAAACCCAAAGAACTCCAACCAGAATAAATCTAAATAGGCTTTCACCAAGGCACATATTAATCAGTCTGTCAAATATCGAAAAGAAGCAGAAAATCCTGAAAGCAACAAGAGAAAAACAACCTACTACATATAAGGGAAATCAAATAAGATTGAGTTCAGACTACTCAACTAGCACCCTGGAGGTGAGAAGGCAGTGGTAGGATATATTCAAGATCCTGAAAGAGAAAGACTTCCAGCCAAGAATTCTGTATCCAGCTAAACTGTCCTTTAAAACTGAGGGAGAGATTAAAGCTTTCACAGACAAAGAAGTCCTGAAAGAATCTTTCAACAAGAGAACAGCCCTACAAGAAATACTAAAAGCAGTTCTACAAGCTGAAAAAAAATAAAAACAGGAGAGGGAGGTCTGGAGGAGGGCACAGAATTGAGGAGTACCACTAAGGGTAATTTAAAGAATACAAAGAGAAAGAGGGAAAAGAATATATATATCTAGTCATGTGCTTTCCCAGATGTCAGAGCTGTTCTGGACAGCATCAGCCTTTCTTGAGTGAAGGCAATCTCTTGTTGGTGCCTTAATGAGAACATTCCTATGGCCTTGGAACTGTAAACTTGCAACTTAATAAATTCCCTTTTTAAAAGCCAAAAAAAAAAAAAGAATATATAGATCTAACAAATAAATTAAAAAAGATTAGATGGTAGAATCAAGAAATGCCTTTTCAGTAATACTTTGAATGTCAATATACTAAACTTACCAAATAAAAAATACAAAATGGCAGAATGGATTAAGAAACACAATTCAGCTATATGCTGCTTACAAGAGACTGAAAGTGAAAGAATGGAAAAAGATCTTCCATACAAATTGTAATGAAAAAGCAGGATTAGCAACGAATATCGGACAAAATAGACTTTAAATGTAAAGACATCATAAGAGACAAAGAAGGACACTATATACTAATTAAAAGGTCAGTTCACCAAGAAGATATAACAATCACAAATGTTCATGCTTCCAATCAAGGAGCTCCAAAGTTCATGAGACAGACATTGGCAAAACTGAAGGGAGCAATGGATGTTTCAACAATAACATAGGAGACTTCAATACACCACTTTCCTTTATAGAGAGAAAAACCAGACAGAAGATCAACAAGGAAATCAAGAAGTTAAATAACTTGATCAATGAATTAGACCTAACAGACATAAATAGGTCATTGCACCCCAGAGCACAAGGTTATACATTCTTCTCTAATGCTCCCAGAACATTCTCCAGGATAGATCATATGCTAGAGCACAAAACAGATCTTTATAAATTTAAAAATACTGAAATTATTCAAAGAACTTCCTCTGATCACAACGGAATGAAGACAATCTCAACAACCACCAAAGAATGAGAAAATGCACAAATATATGGAGATTAAATAACACACTCTTAAATTACTAGAGAAAGCAGCAGCTATCTGGAGATGAATGAAAATGAGAATAGAACTTATCATAACTTATGGGATGCAGCAAAGGCTGTGCTAAGAGGGAAATTTATTGTCTTAAAACTTATATTAAAAAAAAAGAAGGAGGACCCGCCCGCCCTCCTCTCCCCTCTTCCGCCTTCACCGGCTCCTCCGCCACTGGCCTCGACAGCCTTGCCACCCTCACCTTTCCTCCTCCAGAACAGCTACTGGGGGAGTGGAGACAATACAGAGCAGCTCCCGGAACCACGACGGAGATCAAAGGGACAGCATACCCCATCCTGGAACGGCTGACTGTCTGGGAGAACCAGCTCCGGTGAGATCACCGAGGGGCGCGGGCTTTCCTGGGTGGGATGGCAAGTGACCAGAGTCCTTCCCTTCCTCCTTCCCAGGCCAGCTGGCAGAATTGGACAGGCGGTCCCCTTGGGCCGTGGCGGCTGGCGCCCCCACCACGTGAGGCCCCCCGGACCAACTGAGAGAGTTGGGTCGGAAATCCCCAGACTTCGGAGAACAGTGACCGAGGGGTCTCTTCCAAACATATGACTCCCCGGTCCGGCTGGGAACAGTGCACTCTCCCGGGCTGCGACAGCTGGCGCCCTCCCGCCACGCTTGGCGCCCCGGGCCGACTAGGTAATTCGGCTGGGCGCTCTCCCATGCTGCGGCGGCCAGCGACCCTCCCCGCATTCGGAACCCCGGGCCGGCTGGCACTCTTCCAAGACGCTTCGGCTGCCGAACCTCCCCTACGGTGAGAATTTTCCAGAGTTAAAGGACCCACACCAACTTTCACTGGTGGAACCCGTAGACAAATGTGTGCCACGAGCGCCACCTACTGGGCAGGATAAGAAAAACAGAACCCAGAGATTTCACAGAAAAATCTTTCAACCTGTGGGGTCCAACACCCAGGGAAATCTGTCTAAATGCCCAGACGCCAGCAGAATTTATGGCCCAGTCAAAGGAACAAACCAATAGTTCAAATGAGATACAGGAGCTGAAACAACTAATGCTGAATATACGAACAGAAATGGAAAACCTCTTCAAAAACGAAATCGATAAATTGAGGGAGCACATGAAGAAGACATGGGCTGATCAAAAAGAAGAAATAGAAAAACTGAAAAAACAAATCACAGAGCTTATGGAAGTGAAGGATAAAGTAGAAAAGATGGAAAAAACAATGGATACCTACAATGATAGATTTAAAGAGACAGAAGATAGAATTAGTGATTTGGAGGATGGAACATCTGAATTCCAAAAAGAAACAGAAACTATCCGGAAAAGAATGGAAAAATTTGAACAGGGTATCAGGGAACTCAAGGACAATGTGAACCGCACAAATATACGTGTTGTGGGTGTCCCAGAAGGAGAAGAGAAGGGAAAAGAAGGAGAAAAACTAATGGAAGAAATTATCACTGAAAATTTCCCAACTCTTATGAAAGACCTAAAATTACAGATCCAAGAAGTGCAGCGCACCCCAAAGAGATTAGACCCAAATAGGCGTTCCCCAAGACACTTACTAGTTAGAATGTCAGAGGCCAAAGAGAAAGAGCGGATCTTGAAAGCAGCAAGAGAAAAACAATCCATCACATACAAGGGAAACCCAATAAGACTATGTGTAGATTTCTCAGCAGAAACCATGGAAGCTAGAAGACAGTGGGATGATATATTTAAGTTACTAAAAGAGAAAAACTGCCAACCAAGACTCCTATATCCAGCAAAATTGTCCTTCAAAAATGAGGGAGAAATTAAAACATTCTCAGACAAAAAGTCACTGAGGGAATTTGTGACCAAGAGACCAGCTCTGCAAGAAATACTAAAGGGAGCACTAGCGTCAGATACAAAAAGGCAGAAGAGAGAGGCATGGAGAAGAGTGTAGAAAGAAGGAAAGTCAGATATGATATAGATAATACAAAAGGCAAAATGGTAGAGGAAAATATTATCCAAACAGTAATAACTCTAAATGTTAATGGACTGAATTCCCCAATCAAAAGACATAGACTGGCAGAATGGATTAAAAAACAGGATCCTTCTATATGCTGTCTACAAGAAACACATCTTAGACCCAAAGATAAATATAGGTTGAAAGTGAAAGGTTGGGAAAAGATATTTCATGCAAATAACAACCAGAAAAGAGCAGGAGTGGCTATACTAATATCCAACAAATTAGACTTCAAATGTAAAACAGTTAAAAGAGACAAAGAAGGACACTATATACTAATAAAAGGAACAATTAAACAAGAAGACATGACAATCATAAATATTTACGCACCGAACCAGAATGCCCGAAAATATGTGAGGAATACACTGCAAACACTGAAAAGGGAAATAGACACATATACCATAATAGTTGGAGACTTCAATTCACCACTCTCATCAATGGACAGAACATCTAGACAGAGGATCAATAAAGAAATAGAGAATCTGAATATTACTATAAATGATCTTGACTTAACAGACATTTATAGGACATTACATCCCACAACAGCAGGATACACCTATTTCTCTAGTGCTCATGGATCATTCTCAAAGATAGACCATATGCTGGGTCACAAAGCAAGTCTTAACAAATTTAAAAAGATTGAAATCATACACACTTTCTCAGATCATAAAGGAATGAAGTTGGAAATCAATAATAGGCGGAGTGCCAGAAAATTCACAAATACGTGGAGGCTCAACAACACACTCTTAAACAACAAGTGGGTCAAAGAAGAAATTGCAAGAGAAATTAGTAAATACCTAGAGGCGAATGAAAATGAAGACACAACATATCAAAACTTATGGGACGCAGCAAAGGCAGTGCTAAGAGGGAAATTTATTGCCCTAAATGCCTTTATCAGAAAAGAAGAAAAGGCAAAAATGCACAAATTAACTGTCCACTTGGAAGAACTGGAGAAAGAACCGCAAACTAATCCCAAAGCAAGCAAAAGGAAAGAAATAACAAAGATTAGAGCAGAAATAAATGAAATTGAAAACATGAAAACAATAGAGAAAATCAATAAGACCAGAAGTTGGTTCTATGAGAAAATCAATAAGATTGATGGGCCCTTAGCAAGACTGACTAAAAGAAGAAGAGAGAGGATGCAAATAAATAATATCAGAAATGGAAGAGGAGACATAACTACTGACCTCACAGAAATAAAGGAGGTAATAACAGGATACTATGAACAGCTTTACGCTAATAAATACAACAATTTAGATGAAATGGACGGGTTCCTGGAAAGACATGAACAACCAACTTTGACTCAAGAAGAAATAGATGACCTCAACAAACCAATCACAAGTAAAGAGATTGAATTAGTCATTCAAAAGCTCCCTAAAATGAAAAGTCCAGGACCAGACGGCTTCACATGTGAATTCTATCAAACATTCCAGAAAGAATTAGTACCAACTCTCCTCAAACTCTTCAACATAATCGAAGTAGAGGGAAAACTACCTAATTCACTCTATAAAGCCAACATCACCCTCATACCAAAACCAGGCAAAGATATTACAAAAAAAGAAAACTACAGACCAATCTCTCTAATGAATACAGATGCAAAAATCCTCAATAAAATTCTAGCAAATCGTATCCAACAACACATTAAAAGAATTATACATCATGACCAAGTAGGATTCATCCCAGGTATGCAAGGATGGTTCAACATAAGAAAATCAATTAATGTAATACACCATATCAACAAATCAAAGCAGAAAAATCACATGATCATCTCAATTGATGCAGAGAAGGCATTTGACAAGATTCAACATCCTTTCCTGATGAAAACACTTCAAAAGATAGGAATACAAGGGAACTTCCTTAAAATGATAGAGGGAATATATGAAAAACCCACAGCTAATATCATCCTCAATGGGGAAAAATTGAAAACTTTCCCCCTAAGATCAGGAACAAGACAAGGATGTCCATTATCACCACTATTATTCAAAATTGTGTTGGAAGTTCTAGCCAGAGCAATTAGACAAGAAAAAGAAATACAAGGCATCAAAATTGGAAAGGAAGAAGTAAAACTATCACTGTTTGCAGACAATATGATACTATACGTAGAAAACCCAGAAAAATCCACAACAAAATTATTAGAGCTAATAAATGAGTACAGCAAAGTAGCAGGCTACAAGATCAACATTCAAAAATCTGTAGCATTTCTATACACTAGTAATGAACAAGCTGAGGGGGAAATCAAGAAACGAATCCCATTTACAATTGCAACTAAAAGAATAAAATACCTAGGAATAAATTTAACCAAAGAGACAAAAAACCTATATAAAGAAAACTACAAAAAACTACTAAAAGAAATCACAGAAGACCTAAATAGATGGAAGGGCATACCGTGTTCATGGATTGGAAGACTAAATACAATTAAGATGTCAATCCTACCTAAACTGATCTACAGATTCAATGCAATACCAATCAAAGTCCCATCAACTTATTTTTCAGAATTAGAAAAACCAATAAGCAAATTTATCTGGAACGGCAGGGTGCCCCGAATTGCTAAAAACATCTTGAGGAAAAAAAACGAAGCTGGAGGTCTAGCGATGCCGGACTTTAAGGCATATTATGAAGCCACAGTGGTCAAAACAGCATGGTATTGGCATAAAGATAGATATATCGACCAATGGAATCAAATAGAGTGCTCAGATATAGACCCTCTCGTCTATGGACATTTGATCTTTGATAAGGCAGTCAAGCCAACTCACCTGGGACAGAACAGTCTCTTCAATAAATGGTGCCTAGAGAACTGGATATCCATATGTAAAAGAATGAAAGAAGACCCGTATCTCACACCTTATACAAAAGTTAACTCAAAATCTATCAAAGATCTAAACATTAGGTCTAAGACCATAAAACAGTTAGAGGAAAATGTAGGGAGATATCTTATGAAACTTACAATTGGAGGCGGTTTTATGGACCTTAAACCTAAAGCAAGAGCACTGAAGAAAGAAAGAAAGAAATAGGAGCTCCTCAAAATTAAACACTTTTGTGCATCAAAGAACTTCATCAAGAAAGTAGAAAGACAGCCTACACAATGGGAGATAATATTTGGAAATGACATATCAGATAAAAGTCTAGTATCCAGAATTTATAAAGAGATTGTTCAACTCAACAACAAAAAGACAGCCAATCCAATTACAAAATGGGAAAAAGACTTGAACAGACACCTACCAGAAGAGGAAATATGGATGGCCAAGAGGCACATGAAGAGATGCTCAATGTCCCTGGCCATTAGAGAAATGCAAATCAAAACCACAATGAGATATCATCTCACACCCACCAGAATGGCCATTATCAACAAAACAGAAAATGACAAGTGCTGGAGAGGATGCGGAGAAAGAGGCACACTTATCCACTGTTGGTGGGAATGTCAAATGGTGCAACCACTGTGGAAGGCAGTTTGGCGGTTCCTCAAAAAGCTGAATATAGAATTGCCATACGACCCAGCAATACCATTGCTAGGTATCTACTCAAAGGACTTAAGGGCAAAGACACAAACGGACATTTGCACACCAATGTTTATAGCAGCGTTATTTACAATTGCAAAGAGATGGAAACAGCCAAAATGTCCATCAGCAGAAGAATGGCTAAACAAACTGTGGTATATACATACGATGGAATATTATGCAGCTTTAAGACAAGATAAACTTATGAAACATGTAATAACATGGATGGACCTAGAGAATATTATGCTGAGTGGGTCCAGCCAAAAACTAAAGGACAAATACTGTATGGTCCCACTGATGTGAACGGACATTCGAGAATAAACTTGAAATATGTCATTGGTAACAGAGTCCAGCAGGAGTTAGAAACAGGGTAAGACAATGGGTAATTGAAGCTGAAGGGATACAGAGTGTGCAACAGGACTAGATACAAAAACTCAAAAATGGACAGCACAATAATACCTAATTGTAAAGTAGTCATGTTAAAACACTGAATGAAGCTGCATCTGAGCTATAGGGTTTTTTTGTTTGTTTGTTTGTTTGTTTGTTTTTACTATTATTACTACTTTTATTTCTTTTCTCTATATTAACATTTTATATCTTTTTCTGTTGTGTTGCTAGTTCCTCTAAACTGATGCAAATGTACTAAGAAACAATGATCATACATCTATGTGATGATGTTAAGAATTACTGAGTCATATGTAGAATGGTATGATTTCTAAATGTTGTGTTAATTTCTTTTTTTTCTTTCCGCTAATAAAAAAATTAAAAAATTAAAAAAATTAAAAAAATAAAAAATAAAAAAAATGAGGAAAAAAAAAAAACAAGAAGGAGAAAAATCAAGGACTTAACAGCAAACCTGGAGGAACTTGAGAAAGAACAGCAAACTAACCCCAAAGCAGATAGGAGAAATAACAAAGATTAAAGCAGAGTTAAATGAATGGGAAAACAAAAGAACAATAGAAAGAATCAATAAAACCAAAAGTTGGTTCTTTGAGAAAATCAATAAAATTCATGGGCCACTAGCAAGACTGACAAAGAAAAAAAGAGAGAGGATGCAAATAAACAAAATCAGAAACGGGAAAGGGTGCATTAGCACACACCCAGAAGAAATAAAAGAAATCATAAGAAGATACTATAAACAACTATACACCAACAAACTAGACAACTTAGATGAAATGGACAAATTCCTGGAGACACACAAACAAGCTACACTGACTCACGAAGAAATAGAAGAGCTCAACAAACCAATCACAAGCAAAGAAATTCAATCAGTCATCAGAAATCTTCCTACAAAGAAAAGCCCAGGGCCAGATGGCTTCACAGGGGAATTTTATCAGACATTCCAGAAAAAACCAGTATAATCCCGCTCAAACTTTTCCAAAAAACTGAGACAAAAGGAACTGTAACTCATTTTATAAAGCTAATATCATTTTAATACCAAAAACCGGGTAAAGATTCTATAAGAAAGAAAACTACAGGCCAATCCCCCTAATGAACATAGATGTAAAAATTCTCAATAAAAAATTAGCAAATCGAATCCAACAACACACATTAAACGAATTAAACACCATGACCAAGTGGGGTTTATACCAGGAATGCAAAGATGGTTCAACACAAGAAAATCAATTAATGTAATACAGCACATTAACGAATCAAAAGGGAAAAATCACATGATCATCTCGATTGATGCTGATAAAGCATTTGACAAAATTCAGCATCGTTTTCTGATAAAAAACACTCCAAAAGATAGGAATCAAAGGTAACTATCTCAATATGATAAATAGAATATATGAAAAACCAGTAGCCAGGGCAGGCCATGGTGGCTCAGCAGTCAGAGTTCTTGCCTGCCATGCTAGAAACTTGGGGTTGAGTCCTAGTGCCTGCCCATGCAAAAAGAAAAAAAAAAGGTTAAAAAAACCAATAGCCTGCATCATACTCAATGGAGAGAGACTGAAAGCCTTCCCTGTAAGATCAGGTACAAGACAAGGATGCCCACTGTCACCACTATTATTCAGCATTGTGCTAGAAGTTCTAGCTAGAGCAATCAGGCAGGACAAAGAAACAAAAGACCTCTAGATTGGAAAAGAAGAAGTAAAACTCATTATTTGCAGATGATATGATACTATACTTGGAAGATCCTGAGAAATTTACAGTAAAGTTACTTGAGCTAATAAACAAATTCAGCAAGGTGGTAGGATATAAAATTAATGTGCAAAAATCAGTAACATTTCTATACACAAGCAATGAGCTAGCTCCTCAGTTAAGGAAAAAGTTCCATTCAAAATAGCAACTAAAAGAATCAAATACTTAGGAATGAACTTAACTAGGGGTGTAAAAGACTTGTACACAGAAAACTACATAACATTGCTAAAAGAAATCAAAGAAGATCTAAATAGGTGGAAAGACATTCCCTGCTCATGAACAGGAAGGCTAAATATAGTTAAGATGTCAATTCTTCCCAAATTGATCTACAGATTCAACACAGTAGCAATGAAAATTCCAACAACCTACTTTAAAGATTTGGAAAAGCTAAATACCAAGTTCATCTGGAAGGGAAAGAGACCTCAAATAGCTAAAAGCATCCTAAAAAGAACAAAGCGGGAGGATTAACACTCCTTGACTTTAAAACCTATTATAAAGCCACAGTGGTCAAAACAGCATGGTACTGGCACACAGACAGAAGCATTGACCAATGCAATCAAATTGAGAGTGCACAAATAGACTACAAAATCTATGGTCAAATGATTTTTGACAAGGCTCCCAAATCCTCTGATCTAGGACAAAATAGTCTTTTCAATAATTGGGCATGGAAGAACTGGATATCAATAGCCAAGAGAATGAAAGAGGACCCCTATCTTACACCCTACACAAAAATTATCTCAAAGTGGATCAAACACCTAAATATAAGAACTAGCACCATAAAGCTTCTAGATGAAAATGTAGGGAAACATCTTCAAGACCTAATAACAGGAGGTAGCTTCCTAAACTTTACACCCAAAGCACAAGCAACAAAAGAAAAAATAGATAAATGAGAACTCCTCAAAATCAAATGCTTCTGCACCTCATAAGACTTTGTCAAAAAGGTAATGAGGTAGCCAACTCAGTGGGAGAAAATATTTGGAAATCACATATCAGACAAAGGTTTGATATCCTGTATATACAAAGAAATCATACAACTCAACGACAAAAGAACAATACAATTATAAATGGGCTAAAGATATGAATAGGCACTTCTGAAGAACAAATACAGATGGCTCAAAAGCACATGAATAGATGCTCATTTTCACTGGCTATAAGGGAAATGTAGATCAAGACTACAATGAGATACCACCTCACACCTATAAGAATGGCTGCTATTAAACAATCAGAAAACTATAAATGTTGGAGAGGATGTGGAGAAACTAAGACGCTAATGCACTGCTGGTGGGAATGTACAATGGTGCAGCCACTATGTAAGACTGTCTGGTGATTCCTTAGAAAACTAAATATCAAGCTGCCCTATGACCCAGCAATAGCACTACTTGGTGTATACCCAGAAGAGCTGAAAGCAACAATACAAACAGACATCTGCACATCAATGTTCACAGCAGCATTATTCATAATCACCAAAAGATGGAAACAAACCAAATGCCCATCAACAGATGAGTGGATCAACAAAATGTGGTGTATACATACAATGGAATATTATGCAGCAGTAAGACAAAATGACAAGACATCCGAGTCTTGAGGATATAATGCTGAGTGAAGTCAGCCAGACACAAAAGGACAGACACCGTATGATTCCACTTTTATGACCAGCATAAAGGTATAATCAGAGACTTATAATATAGAATACTGGGGACTTAGAGATACATAGAAGCTAGAGATGGGTGAACTGTTAGCTAATGAGGTTGAACTCCAATGTAAGGGAATAGATAGGCGTGAAGGTGATTCTTTAGTGGATCTAGAAGTAATATTACCATATTGAAGTTGAACAAGATTGAAAGGGGTTGTATAGACCTATGTGTTTCACTGACTCACACTAGAAATATGAATAAGTTCTTGCAAGAATTACTTCAAAGATATGATTCTTGTATAAAGAGTGTTTAAGTCTAGGGTACAGGGGGAAAACTGCTATTGCATGCTATGAGCTATGTTCAAAAGGAAACCATCAGCACTACCACAGCAACAGCAGAGATAAACAATGGGGTGAGGGACAAGAGTTGAGAGGAGGTTTAGATCTCCTATTTGGTGAGGTATGTTTATTGGTTTTCTCTTGGGAACAATGAAATTATCTAAAACTGAGAATGTTGATGGACCTTGGGCCCTATATATGAAGCCTGATGAATGCAGGTGGCTGAAGGATGCACTGACAGGGAGTAGAGTGGTGAACGATGGTGCATACTTATGAATGAAGTTTGTGCTGCTACAAAAAGGAACATTGTCATGAGGCATGCAACGATGGGAATGAACATGTGGGATATTTGGTAAGACAAAATAAACCAGAAGCAAAAAAACAACAATGGTATGGTTCACCTTTCAAAAATACTTATAAGAAAACAGGGACCTAGATTGTAAGCTTTTAGAGCAGACACATTAAGTCTGGAGTGGTGATTATTACTTCTGGATTTTGAGAGGCTGTTTTATATATATAACCTGGTATTTAGAGACAAGAATGAAGCCAAACAGGTTGGGATTAAAGTAATTCAGAACATATGGGTAAGGAAGACAGTGTCTCTCTTTTAGAACCATACATCCTCTTTAAGACCAATGGAAGAAAGGTTTATTTGATCTGGAACTAAAATTTTCTGTAGTACATTATCTAATCCAACCTATCTGTATAGCTCATTTGAACAACTGAAACACAGGGAGCACAGAATGAGAAAGTCCTTTAATCCTATACAGATCACTGTAATGCCTGGAAACATCCTAGGGTATATTAACCAGATAATCAAAAAGGATTGGCAAAGTCCCTTGAGGGAGGGGAGAAAGACTATGCAACTATTAAGCCTTACCATCAGGGAATCCCCAATACTGTGTCAAACTTTAGGTACACCCAAATCAATAGGCTATGCCCTCAATCACTGAGGCTTACTCTTGTGAAGCTTATGTAGGTAGCGTAGAAACTTAGACTACATATAGGCATGCCTAAGAGTTACTTCTGGAGGACCTCTGTTGTTGCTCAGATATGGCCTCAGTCTCTCTAAGCCCAATTTTGCAAGTGAAATCATTGCCCTGCCCCTACGTGGGACATGACATCCAGGAGTGAAAGTCTCCCTGGTGGTGTGGGGGAGGACTCCCAGGGATGAATACAGACCTGGCACTGTGGATTGACAATTCCATCCTGACCAAATGGGGGAAAAGAAGTGTAATTAATAAAGTATTAGAGGTAGAGAGTTCAAATAGAGTCGAGAGGCCACTCTGGAGGTTGCTCTTATGCAAGCTTCAGTTAGACCTTGCTACTTATCATATCCTGCCAACCCCCAACCAGGACCATTCCAGCCAATCCTAAAGAACACCTAGGGCAATTTATAAGATTCCACAAGGGTTCCAGGAACTAGAGTAACTTCCCAGAAACCTACAACCTCCAGATGGGTCCCTGGTCTAGATAAGTCCTGAAGCCTAGCCCAGCCTCTCCAGAACATCAGATAGTTCCATCTCCCTACCCCACATTAGCGACAGACCCTCCAATATAAAAATTTAGAATTGCCATAGCCCAAACAACCCCAATGAGAGGTATGGAAAGATCAAAGGTGATGATGGAATTATACATAGAAGTTAGGACTTAATAAATGGATATGAATGCTGAATTACTGAATTGATATCTTTTAGTCTCCAGTATTTTAGAGCAGCTAGAAGTAAAACCTGAAATTGTAACCCACGTCAAAGTCTGAAATATGTTCTACAACTAATTGTGGTGCTGTGCTTGGAAATTTATAGCTTTTTTGTATATATGTTATTGTTCACAAATAAAAAAAGAAGGAAAAAAAAGTTGATTGACAAAGTATTTAAACCCTCTAGACTCCTATATTCTGGAGCAGCTAGAAGGAAAATATGAGAGGATCACATGGTAGCCCATGACAAACTCTGGAATCTATCCTGTAACCACTTTTTGAAGAGTGCTTTGAAAATTATTGCATTTTTATTTCTTTGCTTTGTGTATATGTTATACTATATCTTTAAAAAAGTTAAAAAAAAAAAAAAGTTTCTTGTCCTAGATTTGCCTTCCTGGAGCATATAATACCCAGAAGTTTCCTAGGTCAGATAAATCCTGAAACTCAGAGGGTCCAGCCTCTCCAAGATTATCAATTAATTTTATCCCCCTACCCTTTAGTGTGGACACACCTTCTCAACATGAAAAAGTCTGAATGGGCATTGCCCAAATATCCCTGTAAATTGGGAGGGGATAAAGAAGTAGTTATAACAGAGAAGATTTAACCAATGAGTATGACTGCTAAATCACTATAATAATATTCCTCCTAGCCCCCAGTGTTTTGGAGCAGCTAGAAGGAAAAATCTGAGTAGAATGGTAGCCCAGGACAAACTCTGGGATCTGTTCTGTAACTACTTGTAGAAGTGTGCATTTATAATTATTAGTTTTTTCTTTCTTTGCTTTGTGTATATATTTTACAATTAAAAAAAACATTTTAATAAATATAGAATGAAATACTGATCCATGCTGCAACATGGATGAGCCCTGAAAATACTATGTTGACTGAAATAAACCATACAAAAGGCCATATATTGTATGATTCCCATTTACATGTAATGTCTAGACTAGGGAAATCCATGGAGAGAGAAAGCAGATTAGTGGCTGCTGGAGCCTGGGAGTAGAGGGGAGTGGAGAGTGATTGCTAATGGGCAGGGAGTTTCTTTTCCTGATGTTCTAAAATTGATTATTGTGATGGTTGCACAAGTCTGCAAATAGATAAAAACCACCAAAATGTATAGTTTAATTCAGTGGATTATATAGCATGTGAATAATATCTCAATAAAGCAGTTGATTAAAAATAAACCCTCAAGCAATACAGAAAAGTAGAAAGAAAAGAGCAAAGCAAATAAAAATTTCTTCCACAATAATGCATAATGGGTACAAAGTTTTCCTTGGAGTGATGGAAAAGTCCTGCTAATGGTGGTGAGGGTAGTACAACACTTGAATGCAATCAGTTCCACTGAATTGTGGGCTTGAAGGTGGTTGAGATGGAAAATTGCGTGTTATATATACATTTCCACATTTTTTTAAAAAAGAGAGGAATTAAAGGGTACATGGGTGGTTCAGTGGTAGAATGCTCGCCTTTCACACAGGAGACCCAGGTTCGATTCCCAGACCATGCACCACCCCCCCGAAAAAAAAAAGACAGAGAGAAAGGGATTAAAGAAGAGGCAATGACAATTAAATGCAATACATGATCCTGAGCTGGATCTAAAAAAAGGGGAAAATATGCACAAAAGGACATGTGAAAAAAATGGAATATTTTCATTTTTTAAGACTGTAGGCTTTAGGTTAATGTTAAACTTTTGAACTTAATAACTGCATTTTAGGTTGTTATATATGTTAAGTGTCCTTTTTCTTAGGAAAAATACATGGAAGCATTAAGTGTTCAAGGAGAATGATGTCTACAACCTACTACCCAGTGTTTAGAATACAGATAGATAAAAGGGCAGACAGACAGATAATGGAATAGATATATAGGATGGTTCAGCAAATGTGGCAAAATGTATCTGGGTGAGGGGTATGTTGGAGTTCTCCATATGGGCTGTTTATTATTATTATTATTATTTTCTCTTTTTGGGGGGGGGTGTACAGTCTAAGAATCGAACCCAGGTCTCCCGCATGGAAGGCGAATATTTATCACTGAACCACTCAAGAATTGTGTATTATTTTTGCAACTATCTTGTAAGTTTGAAAATATTTCAAAATAAAAAGTTAAAAAAAAAATAAACAAATAGCAGAGGATAGAAAATGCTAGAGTGCAACTCTGGCAGTAAAAGGAGATGTTTTTCATGAAATGTGCATTCGGTGTTGTTCCATATCTGCAAATAAACAAACATAATAATTTTTAAAAAAGATACAGTTAAGTAAAATAAAAAGGAAAGCAGAGTGGGAGGAAAATATCTGCTAATCATATATGTGGTAAAGGACTTGTATCCAGGATATATGAAGAACCTTACAACTTAATAAGAAAACAACGCAATTATAAAATAGGCAAAAGACTAAAACAGACGTTTCATCAAGGTCTATAAATATTATATAAGCATATGAAAGGATGTTCAAAATCATTAGGTATTAGAGAAATGCAAATAAAACTACAAAGAGGGACCAATGTATACCCACTAGAATGGCTAAAACTGAAGATTACTAATATCAAGTGTGGCAAGGATATTGAGTAAACAACTCTCATGCATTGCTTCTAGGAATATAAAATGGTAGAACAACTTTGGAAAACAGCATGTCAATTTCCTATAAAGTTAATCATGCATATGCCATACAACTCAACAATCTCATCTCTGGTATTTACCTAAGATAAAAGATTTTCTACAGTTACATGAAGACTCCCCTTCATGTATGAATGTTCATAGGAGATCTGTTCATAATAGCCAATACATGGAAACTAAACCAAATATTCATCGACTCAGGAGTGTGTAAACAAATTGTGGTATATAGAAATAAAAATATGGATGTCTCAAACACATTATACTAAGTGAAAGAATCTAGACACGAAAGATTATATAATGGGTAATTCCATTCACATGACATTCTGGAAAAGGCAAATCATAGGACAGAAAACAGAGCAGTGATTGCCACAGGGTGGGCATAGGGGAAAGGAGGGACTAAAAAGGGAACTTTTGGGGATGATGGAAATGTTTTATAACTTCATTGTGGTAGTGATTAGATGAAGGTATATATTTGTCAAAAATCCTTGAACTTTTAAAAATGGGTGAATTTTTATTACATATAAAGCAATAAAACTGATTTCAATAAAATGAGCTACCGAACATCAGCATTTGAACAAAGTCCAAAACTTTTATCTACTACTTTAATACTTCTTGCTTTTTGATATGTTTAGTGCTCTAAAATCTTAGACTTCATCTACTTTGTCCAATTGGCTCATCTATTCCTCTTTCCTCAAATTTGAATGAAGATGGCTGAGAAGCCTCTTAATAGTCTTTCTTAGATCCCACCCATTATGCACTGTCCCATTTTCCAGAGACAAGGTGAGATCAATAGCTCTGCCCAAATCCCAGGCTTTCTACAATCCCTTCTTGAGGACGTAATGAGGATATCAAGTGCCTGGTTTGCTTACAGACACAGAGTGCTGTTCCACTAATGTTTGTTTCTATTGTTTTAACCTAATTATTCCCCCTAGGATGAAGGACATTTAAATCTCTGCCATCCCTTGACCCTGTTAGATCCCTTTAGCTCACCTCTGGGGTTTTCGTTATAGACATTTCCATTTCTTCATATAATCTATCTTTGTTTTCCTAGCCTCTTAACCAAGTTTTTTTCGTGTGTGCTCCTGGACAGAGTGTCCTAAAAGTACAATGGAGGTATTTTCTAAAGAACCTAGACATATGATCTAACAAGAATGATGTATATGTGAGTAAAATGGGTCAGGATCTTTGAGAGCAGGAGTGTCTGCGGCAGCTCAGGCTGCAGCCCTCCCCTGCTCCTGGTGGGATTTCATTTCATCCTAGCACAGAGCCCCCAGTGGGCCCCATGAGTCAGACACTGCGCAGGCAAACTGCCCCGAGAAACACACCTTTTTTCCCCTCCTGACTTTTGACTTAGTGCTCATGGGTTATTTCTTGGCTACACTTGCATAGGTCTCATTAAACATTAATACTCCTGGGACATTTTAACCTTGTCAGTTTCAGTATTTCAAGTTTATTCTTCCTATTAAATCACCATTAATTATCCACAAAATTCCTTGAACTCTGTTTTGTTTCCTTTTGGTTCTCATTTTCCGACATAGGCAAGACTTCCATATTATAGTTACAAACAGCACCAAAGAGCTGCTTAATTCTGATATTAATTAATACACATGTTCACATAAGACCTACCTCTTGCCTCATTACTCCAATTTCTGTCTCATTTTTTGAGCTAGTCTTGCCACTGAGAGCTCTTCTGAGAAAATGTGGCCTTTTCTTCTCTGGTGTTAACACAGAAATGGTGTTATTTTGAAATGTGCAGTGCAAGTCAAACATTCTCCTACTGGTCCTCTTTTGCATATCAAGTGGATGCTATCTTCAGAAGAAAAAGCAAACCTGTGCAGTAAACATTATTAGGCTGTGGGTCAGTGTTGTCCGTGCTGCCTTGGAAGCTCTCCACTTCCCTGAAAGGGGACCTTGATGGGCAGGAATGCTGCTCGCTGGGGCACAGGTCTGGGGGTCAGGCACATCAGAGCTCATGGTGAATGGCCAAATCTCTGAGCCTCAGTTTCCTTCTCTGTCGGATGAGACATCCATCTGTACTTCACAAAGGTGAAGTCAGCATTCCATGAAGGGACACAGGAAAAGCACCTGGCCAGGTGTCTTGCACATGTAGGTAATTCAAAAAATGGTTATTTTGAACAAAATAAATAACAAATAGAAAAATATTAATTCTACTTCAAAGATCACTCTCCAGAAAGGGTCTCCTTGCCCTGAAAAGGTCCTAGAAACAGAGTCTTATTACCTGGGGGTTTCTGCAAAGCTGTATGGAGTACTGGGAAGGCAGCCCCTCTGTGACTTAGTCTCACCAGGGTTAGGTTGCTCTAAAAAAAGGGAGCTAGAACAAGCTTTGCTGTAAGGCTCAAATTACTGGAAGTAGGCAGAAATAATTGTAAAGCATTATTTTTTCTTAACTGACAAGTCTCTGTCCACCACCTGTTTGTGGCCTCCAGTATCACACTTTTGACAAATTCTCCAGCTATTCTGTTAAATCATACACGTTTGAGGACTTAGTCTTGATTACCCATTCTTATCCCACAAAGCTTAGTTCCACACAGGGAAAAAATAACACTTTCCTCGTATGAACACCATCCTCTTCAAATCTGGCATAAAAACCACCAATATTTACATCACTGCACCATCTGCCAAATATAGCTCTAATACTTTACATATATTAACTGATTTAATCCTATTATGTAGGCACAGTTATCTCCAACTGACATACATGGAAACTGAGATGGAGAAAGGCTAGGCAACTTACCCAAAGTCAAACTGCTAATGCATAACAGAGCTGGGATATAATGAATGCAAGTGATCTGACTCCAGACTCCAGAGGTCACTCTAAACTACCAAGTAAACAACTCCCGGCCCCGCCCCCACTACATACTGAAGAAGAAAGCAAAGTCAAGGAGTTAGTTATTCACCCTGAAGTGCAAGAGGTACAAGCAAAGTTTTAAAAAAAATCACATGTTCATATTGATATGAAATATTGAAAAGCACTAAGCCCCACCCTGCCTGGACCCTCCCCTTGCTTCCTGCTTTCCCTTGGAATCTCAACTCTCAGCCTCTACCACCCTCCACTTAGCCATTGGGTTACCTGCTAGAGGTTTTACTGGATGTTCCACTCAACTCTTCTCTTGCTCAAACCAGATTCCCTCCTTTCCTCTCACATCAGTTCTCCTAACTTTCTCTTAACAGAACTACAAATATCCAAAACTGGAAATCTCAAAGCTGCTCAGCCTACTCCTACCACCACCTCCACTGCCAGCCCTCTCCCATGGGCGCTCCCTGCGCTGTCCTCTGCCCCCACTCCGGTGGTAACCTCACATCCCTTCTCTACACAATTACAATAGCTTTCTAGTTGGTGCTCTCCCTTCCAGGATTTCCACCCACTTCACTTCCCACTTTACCACCTTCCGCCCCCCGACTTCACCACCTTTGCTCAAAAGCAACATCGATCCTCCTGAGGCAGAGCTCAGAACCCTTCAGTGGCTCTTCACTGGCCCTCAGTAAACCCTCATTTCCTCAACCAACTGGCCTCCCCAACCACACCTCCTACCACTGGAATTACAGCCAAACTGATCTGCACTGTGCCCCCTCCACTAGTTTTGCTGCCTCCTTTTCTTTACTACCTGGAACACCACATTTACACCTTCCCGCCCTAACCCCACCCCCTGTTAAAATCCCAGGCAGAGTGTCCCGCCATCATAAAGCCTCTGCTGGTTTATCGTGGCTTAGTGAACTGATCGCGTTTGTTCAATCCTCAAATTCCTCAAGGGCTAGCGACACTTTCTAACTTCCCCATTCCCCATAACGCAGCATGAGTGGAGAAAAACAACACTAGTTCATCCAGTATTGGGAATTCTTGATCAGCCAATTTATTCTCTCTTTTCTATTTTGATCACAAAGAAGTAGAGCTTCCAAGTAGATATTTAGTTTAAAGATGCCTCTGCCAACATAAATCTAAGATATTCAGGGAGTGATTTATTCCTTATTCAACAAACTGCACTGTGCACTTACTACAGCTGGTAGAGCTCCGGCCTCGAGAGGGAGACTTCCGGCTCCCCAGTCAGCACCAGCCAGGGCAGACGGCAGCACATGCCTTCAGTGTTCACCCTGCGCTCACCCACACTACAAGGTGAGTCAGACAAACGCTCTGCCCTCAAGTTCAAAGTCTAGCAAGGAAGCTAGAACTCCACAGGAGAAAGAGGTACGTGGATGGAGCTGTAAAAAAGATGCATATGTCTTGATAACATGCTACAACATGGATGAACCTTGAAAACACTATGCTAAGTCAAAGAAGCCAATCACAAAGTCACAATCTGAGTGATGGCATTCATACAAACTATCCAGGAGACGTAAATATGTAGAAAGTGACTTGGTGATTGCCAGAGGCCGACTGGAGTGGAGACAGGGGGCTGACTGCAAAGGGATGCAGGGCTTCCTTTTGGAACTAGATGGAGGCACTAAGTTGCACAGAACTGTGAATTACTAATGTTGTACACTGTTCATCTTCACATAATTAACTTTATGTTATGTAATCCCTAAAAAACTTCTAAATTAAAAAATTAAATGTTAAGAAAGACACAGCTAAAGTATACTATTATAATATAATGCGTAGCCTGGGTCACGTGCAGAGGGAGTTTAATTTTGTGAGTGGTGAGTTAGGGGACAGGAACCTGTATTTTGAAAAAATAAAATAGTTTAAGAAGCGCTCCAGGTGATTCTGTTGATTAACTTGTTGGGAAACCAATCATATAGGGAAAGGGGTCTTTCAGTTTTATATTGATGCTCCTGAAGAATTATTAAGTTCTGGATTAAAGAGGATTTACTATGCACTGTATATATTTAAAACTAATTTGTTTTCACAAGATTTTATAGAATGGCTTTCTGCTTAACCTTCATCTATATAGAAAGTTCAATTAACCAGAAAAGCAAAATTTCCAAGTGCTTAAGATTTAACATTTGTACAAACATACCTTTTAAAAAAAGTACCAAGTGTCCAAATCATACCAAAATAAAAGCAAAATACATAAAAAATAAAGATAATGAAAAAAATTCCAACATCACTAAAGGGAGGGCTCTTTAAAATTCCTCATTCTTTTATGTAACTATGAAACCTGTCCCTAAGCAATAATGCTGAACACAAATTTTCTAAGAGCATTATGTTCTTACTCTCCTAGGAGTCAAAGTCTACCTCAGTATAAATATTAAACAATAAGAATGGCCATTTAAAAATGTGGAATAAAGTACACGTTCTACTTTCACACCTGTGTCACCAGCACACAGGTCTGTAAACTGCAGGCTGTGTGCATGGGCACCTCAGCCACCTGACGGCTGCTGCTACCACATGCCATTCCCACGCATTAAAACGGTTTTAAGGCATGGCTTTTATATCTGCTTGTTTGTAATTCTAAACTTAATGATGCAAGGAAAACCCTAGCATTGTGATGATCAGAGACACTTTTCCTACATATATAGTATTTTAGATGTGAATACCCATCTGCCTTCCCCTGTCTTGCGGCCAGGTACCAGCTGCTGGAATGCAATGTACCAGAAATGGAGTGGCTTTTAAAAAGGGAATTTATTAAGTTGTGGGTTTACTGTTCAAACCATAACAATGTCCAAACTAAGGCATCCAGGATAACTTGATTCAAGAAAGGCCAATGGGTCTGGAACACCTCCGTCAGCGGGGAAGGCACATGGCTGGCATCTGCTGAGGGTTTTGGCTTTTCATTTCAAACAGCTTTTCTTTCTCTATCTCCAAAGGTCTCTGGCTGTGTTAGGCTGTTTCCAAAATGGTTCCCTCTTAAAAGGCTCCAGTAGGCAGATTAAGACCCACATGAATGGGTAGAGAAACATCTCCATGGAAAACAGCTAATCAAAAGGTCCCGTCTACAACTGGGTGGGTCGCTTAATCAAAAAGATCCCATCCTGCAATACTGAATCAGGATTAAAGAACATGGCATTTTTGGGGGTTACATGACAGTTTCAAACTAGCACACTACCCTACTGAGGCCCTGGCATGCCATGTTAGATTCGAGGGGTGGAGTTTGAGAGTCCATCTCTTTATGGCAGGAGCTGCAACGACAAACTGCAAAAGTGAATACACGAAGAGATGGGAACATTTGTGGCCATTTTTGCGACCCACACACCAGGCTTCTTCCATTTTACTGCTAGCATGTGGCTTCCATCCTCAGTGTTCCCTCATGAGAGGCTGTTGGAGCTCCAACCATAATCTGAATGAGTAGGAACAAAGAACAGAGGAGGTATGGAAAAATGGCTCATTTTAGTAGCCCAGCTGCTGTGACAAATACCACACAATGAGTTGGCTTAACAACAGGAATTTATTGACTCTTGGTTCCAGAAGCTGGAAGGCTTGCTTCCTTCTAGGGTCGGTAGTGCTCTGGTGAGCACGTAGGTTCCCTGGCTTCCCTGTCATATGGCAATGATCTCTCCTTCCAGGTCACTGATGGTTCCAGCTTCCACTCTTCCTCGTGACCTTCTCATCATAAAGCCTCCGTAATAGGATTAAGGTCCAATCTCATTCATTGTGTCACATCTTAACTAAAAATGATATTTTCAATAGGTCCTATTTACAATGGGTTCATATCCACAGACATAGATTAAGATTAAGAATGTTTTTTTTTTTCCTGGGGAATATGATTCAACCTACCAGAGCCTATTTCCTATTGAGACATGTCTCTTTCCTAAATGTACCCATATGTCCCAAACATTTCTGCTTACCTCTCATTTACTACAACTTAGTCACATGCATAAAAAGATCAGTAGCTAAGGAAAAAAAGGGGAACAAATATTTAGTGCCAACTAGCAGTTTCTGCCACTGCCACTTTTCATATTTCCTGGCCAACAGCCTGCTATCAAGGTTTACTAAAACCTTCATTCCAGAATGAATCTCTGGAAACATTTTTAATCTTCACATTATAAAGTCCTGAGGTAAGTCACCCCTAGTGCACAGAAACTCTTGGAGAAGCTTAAATCGCTGCTTAGATCATGTATTAGCACTTCTTTGTTAATCTGAAAATCTTATATTTGAGAAAATACTGAAATGGGCCTCTCCAAGAGCCTGCTGAGTCTCCAGGAAAACAACGATCTACTGGGTTGGTTTATAGCTTTTTACCTGTAAGAAAACACTATGCTAGCACAGGTCAAAGTTCTAGCCTAAGATACTAAAGCATTAGAGGGGGTCGGGGGAGCAAAGAGCAATGAAAACTGTCCTAGCTCTCTGCCAACCCAAAGGAAAGGACAAAGGGGAAAAAAATGCAGCTGGAAGAGGCAAACAATAACACATTGGAGGATAGCGCCAAAAACATGGGAACTGGCACACAAGATCACTATTTTGTAAGTCCTACAGAGATTAATTTTGCAAAATCACTCAATAAGTAAGACCTGGTGATTTATTTCAGATTAATTAATCTGAATCGATACTGTTTCTCTCTAAAGAAAATCTACAGGGCTGTATTTAATGGAAAACCATTGCAGAGGTTTTTCTATTTACTATTATAACAGTTTAATCTATTGATATTGTTTCAATATTCTTTAGATCATAGATATATACTGCTATTTCTGGCAGTAGGAGAAAGCATAATACAGTCAGAACAATACACCCTTTTGAAATAGATTACTTCTTATCAGGTAAAACCCCATGTCTTTTACCTCTGTGACCTTGGTCACATCATTTAACCTCTCCAAACCGCAGTTACGTTACCTGCAAAATGGGTAAGATAATGCCCACCTTGAGGATTGATATATGAGATAAAGTCTATTAAAATTCTGACATACAGATGATGAAGGGTAAATCATCAAATTATTATAAGTAATAAATAAAGAAGGTATTGCAGATATATTAGTGCCTGGAATATAACTGTTATCCAATAGATGTTCGTTCCTTTTTATCTTATTCATCTTTATAAAAGGCCATATGCTTGTTATCTGGCATAGTTGACTGACATTCTTTTTTGGGGGGAAGGGGCACTTACTAAACATATTTGTTTTAATGAAAGTATCCTTCATATAAATCTGATTATACCTTGAGGGCAGATTGGGGATGTCTGATTAATTTTTACTGGTATTGTTTTTAATATAACTTTTTTATTGTACAATATTTTGTATATACAAAGCAAACAAATAAAAAAGCAATAGATCCCAAAGGACCCCTCAACAAGTAGTTACAGGACAGATTCCCGAGTTTGTCAGGAGCTACCATACAATTCTTTCAGATTTTTCCTTCTAGCCGCTACAGAATATAGGAGGCTAGAAGACATAAATATTTTTTTTATTATCACAATTGACTATTTTTTTGTGAATAATATCATATATACAAAAAAAGCAGTACATTTCAAAGGACCGCATAACAATTAGTTATTGAACAGATTTCAGAGTTTGATATGGGTTACAATTCCACAATTTTAGGTTTTTACTTCTAGCTGCTCTAAGATATTGGAAACTAAAAAAAATATCAGTTAAATGATTCAGCAATCACATTCATTTGTTAAATCCTATTTTTACTGCATAACTCCACCATCATCTTTGATTTTTTTATCCCTCTCTTTAGGGATATTTGGGCTATGCCCATTCTAACCTTTTCATGTTGGAAGGGTCTGTCAATAATTTGGGGTAGGGAAATAGAACTATCTGATGCTCTGGAGAAGCTGGGCCCTCTAGGTTTCAGGACTTATCTGGTACTGGTATTCTTTTTAATGAAGTTTAAACTTTTATGCCTAGGAAAAAACACTTTCCTGAATTAGTAAACATTGCATCGTAAAAATCATGTAACTTTTAAGCTTTTCCTAATAAACAAGGTCATCATAATGACATCATCAGTCTATGCTATGGACAGATATGTACTGTTGGGTGCCCAGAGCTCAATCTGTATCAAACTTCAGGACATACTCTAGCACTTGCTTTCTCGAATAAATACCTCGTTTTATCATGATACAGCCACTACAGGGGAGAATGGAACTTGACATCTTTTTGCTTTATATTTGCCACTACTTTTGGAGAAATATAGAATGCTAAGGCTGAAAGAAACTTTAGAAATTACAGTTTCAATGTGAAGAAATTAAAGTCTCTAGTCTTTGGTCAAACCAAATGATCTGCCTAAGATCATACAGATCGGAATCATAAGAAGAGCAGGAAAGAGAAATCATATTTCCTAGATGACGAGCAGTACAATGGCTTTAGTTCTCCAGAAGTCCTACCTCTGAATAGCACTGTTTAGCATGCTGCCACCAGGGGGCAGCAGGTGTATTAGTCTGCTGGTGTGGAACTCCTGGACTTAAGGCCCCAATAGATTTCCATTATCCTTTCTTTAAAATACATACATTTAAATAGTTATATAAATATTTATACAACTTTATGAAGACAATATCACCAATCATGAAATTTAAAGTAGATCCATAAATAACAAAAACTCAAAGACTTGATCCCAAGGTTTGATGGAGGTAGCATCCTTAATAATCCTTCACTAGCCTTTTATTTATTCCAATCCTAATTGATGTAAGGGTCAATTAATATGTTAATTCTATACCAAAAATGACTTGAGCACAGTAATCCATCCAATTTCCTGAACATTCTGAAACAAATCTTCCTTGGAACTGGCTTCTGTGACCTCAGACCACAACAGCCTCCAAAGCCCATCTGGCTTTTTGTCCTTAATCTTCACTTCTTTGTCAGGCTCAGGTTTTGTGTTTTTCCCACTCATCTTCCTATATTAGAAAAGAAATTCTCTCCATAAGTCTAACCTTTCAGCAACTTTTCAGAAGCAGAAAGAAAGATGTTGTCATAAAGTAAAACCTCTATGGCCACCATTCTTCCAATGAGATGATCGTTATTCTAATTCCCTGTTTTTAAAAAGATAATACAAACATCAAAAAGCTCTAACCACCATTATTGTCTAGGAGACTTCCGGGTCAAGATGGCGGCTTAACAACGTGCGCGTTTTAGTTCATCCTCCAGAAAAACTACTAAATAACCAGAAACAGTACAGAACAGCTCCCGGAGCCACGATAGTGACCAGACACACAGCATATCCCAGTCTGGACTAGCTGGACTGGCTGCAAGCACCCCCCAGAACCGTGAGTTCCCAAAGCTGCGGCGGCCAGCGCCCCTCCCCCACAGGCCGCTTCCCAGAGGGGAAAGGAAAGGACTTTACCAGCAGCAGGGACTGGGCACAATCAAACGCCAATTGTAGAACTAATGAACAAATTCTGACTACTAAAAATAGGTCCCCAGCTTAGGTGAACCTGACCAAATGAGGTTGCTCATTTTTGCCCCGGCACCAAGGGGGCAGGACTGACAGAAAAAGGGGGAAAAAAAGAGAAGGAAACAGAGGTTTTTGTGGCTGTGTATCTACAAAAGCTTGACTGCCTCTGGATACAGCAGCAGGAGTTTTCAGACTGCAACTGCCCTAGGCATAGGCATAAGTGAGCTCTTCTGGGGGCTTGTCTGGAGCCTGTGCCTTCCCCAGGGGAGGGGTGAAGCCCCCCAACTCAGGTGGAATTCCTCCAGCAAGGAATTCAGACAACCAGGGCTTGGTAATTTGAAGCCATTAAAACCAGCCTACAACTTCTCCTCTGTCTCCACCACGCCCCCAGCAGGGAGAGTCTACCAAAGTTAAAGGTACCGCATCATATGCTGGTGGGACCTGCAGTCAGACAAGCGCCACACACAGGGCAGGATAAAGAAAAACAGAGTCTAGAGACTTCACAGGAAAGTCTTTCAACCTGCTGGGTCTCACCCTCAGGGAAAACCGATGCAGGTGACTCTTTCCTCCTGATAGGAGGCCAGTTTGGTCTGGGAAAATCTGGCTGGGGTATATAATATCTAAGTAGACCCTCCTAAGTGTGTGTGTGTGGGCGGGGGGGAAGGCACCACACAAGCAGTGCAAGAAACAAGAAAACAAGAACTGAAAAATTCTCCTCTGTTAAACAAAACTTAAGCTAAAGGTCCAGATAAAGCTGAAAGGAATGTCAAAGAACATATAGACAACAAATTCATCCAGCAAGAAAACCCTTAGACCCAAAGATAAACATAGGTTGAAAGTGAAAGGTTGGGAAAAGATACTTCATGCAAATAACAACCAGAAAAGAGCAGGAGTAGCTATACTAATATCCAACAAATTAGACTTCAAATGTAAAACAGTTAAAAGAGACAAAGAAGGATACTATCTACTCATAAAAGGAACAATTAAACAAGAAGACATAACAATCATAAATATTTATGCACCGAATCAAAATGTCCCAAAATACATGAGGAATACACTGCAATCACTGAAAAGGGAAATAGACACATATACCATAATAGTTGGAGACTTCAATTCCCCACTCTCATCAATGGACAGAACATCTAGACAGAGGATCAATAAAGAAACTGAGAATTTGAATATTACAATAAATGAGCTAGACTTAACAGATATTTATAGGACATTACACCCCACAACAGCAGGATACACCTATTTCTCAAGTGCTCATGGATCATTCTCAAAGATAAACCATATGCTGGGTCACAAAGCAAGTCTCAACAAATTTAAAAAGATTGAAATCATACACAACACTTTCTCGGATCATAAAGGAATGAAGTTGGAAATCAAAAATAGGCAGAGTGGCAGAAAATTCACAAATACGTGGAGGCTCAACAACACACTCTTAAACAACCAGTGGGTCAAGGAAGAAATTACAAGAGAAATTAGTAAATATCTCAAGGTGAATGAAAATGAAAACACAACATATCAAAACCTATGGGACGCAGCTAAAGCAGTGCTAAGAGGGAAATTTATTGCCCTAAATGCCTTTATCAGAAAGAAGAAAAGGCAAAAATTCAGGAATTAACTGTCCACTTGGAAGAACTGGAAAAAGAACAGCAAACTGACCCCAAAGCAAGCAAAAGGAAAGAAATAACAAAGATTAGAGCAGAAATAAATGAAACTGAGAACATGAAAACAATAGAGAAAATCAATAAGACCAGAAATTGGTTCTATGAGAAAATCAATAAGATTGTTGGGCCCTTAGCAAGACTGACTAAAAGAAGAAGAGAGAGGATGCAAATAAATAAGATCAGAAATGGAAGAGGAGACATAACCACTGACCTCACAGAAATAAAAGAGGTAATAACAGGATACTATGAACAACTTTATGCTAATAAATACAATGTAGATGAAATGGACAAGTTCCTAGAAAGGCAAGAACAACCAACTTTGACTCAAGAAGAAATAGATGACGTCAACAAACCAATCGCAAGTAAAGAAATTGAATCAGTCATTCAAAAGCTTCCCAAAAAGAAAAGTCCAGGACCAGACGGCTTCACATGTGAATTCTACCAAACATTCCAGAAAGAATTAGTACCAACCCTGCTCAAACTCTTCAAAAAAAATCGAAGTGGAGGGAAAGCTACCTAATTCATTCTATGAAGCCAACATCACCCTCATACCAAAACCAGGCAAAGATATTACAAAAAAAGAAAACTACAGACCAATCTCTCTAATGAATATAGATGCAAAAATCCTCAACAAAATTCTAGCAAATCGAATCCAGCACCACATTAAAAGAATTATACATCATGACCAAGTAGGATTCATCCCAGGTATGCAAGGATGGTTCAACATAAGAAAATCAATTAATGTAATACACCATATCAACAAATCAAAGCAGAAAAATCACATGATCATCTCAATTGATGCAGAGAAGGCATTTGACAAGATTCAACATCCTTTCCTGTTGGAAACTTCAAAGGATAGGAATACAAGGGAACTTCCTTAAATGATTGAGGGAATATATGAAAAACCCACAGCTAATATCATCCTCAATGGGGGAAAATTGAAAACTTTCCCCTAAGATCAGGAACAAGACAAGGATGTCCACTATCACCACTATTATTCAACATCGTGTTGGAAGTTCTAGCCAGAGCAATTAGACAAGAAAAAGAAATACAAGGCATCAAAATTGGAAAGGAAGAAGTAAAACTATCACTGTTTGCAGACGATATGATACTATACGTCGAAAACCCGGAAAAGTCCACAACAAAACTACTAGAGCTAATAAATGAGTACAGCAAAGTAGCAGATTACAAGATAAACATTCAAAAATCTGTAGCGTTTCTATACACTAGCAATGAACAAGCTGAGGGGGAAATCAAGACACGAATTCCATTTACAATTGCAACTAAAAGAATAAAGTACTTAGGAATAAATTTAACTAAAGAGACAAAAGACCTATACAAAGAAAACTACAAAAAACTGTTAAAAGAAATCACAGAAGACCTGAATAGATGGAAGGGTATACTGTGTTCATGGATTGGAAGACTAAATATAGTTAAGATGTCAATCCTACCTAAATTGATTTATAGATTCAATGCAATACCAATCAAAATCCCAACAACTTATTTTTCAGAAATATAAAAACCAATAAGCAAATTTATCTGGAACGGCAGGGTGCCCCGAATTGCTCAAAGTATCTTGAGGAAAAAAAACGAAGCTGGAGGTCTCACGCTGCCAGACTTTAAGGCATATTATGAAGCCACAGTGGTCAAAACAGCATGGTACTGGCATAAAGATAGATATATCGACCAATGGAATCGAATAGAGTGCTCAGATATAGACCCTCTCATCTATGGACATTTGATCTTTGATAAGGTAGTCAAGCCAATTCACTTGGGACAGAACAGTCTCTTCAATAAATGGTGCCTAGAGAACTGGATATCCATATGCAAAAGAATGAAAGAGGACCCGTATCTCACACCCTATACAAAAGTTAACTCAAAATGGATCAAATATCTAAACATTAGGTCTAGACCATAAAACAGTTAGAGGAAAATGTAGGGTGATATCTTATGAAACTTACAATTGGAGGTGGTTTTATGGACCTGAAACCTAAAGCAAGAGCACCGAAGAAAGAAATAAATAAATGGGAGCTCCTCAAAATTAAACACTTTTGTGCATCAAAGAACTTCATCAAGAAAGTAGAAAGACAGCCTACACAATGGGCGACAATATTTGGAAACGACATATCAGATAAAGGTCTAGTATCCAGAATTTATAAAGCGATTGTTCAACTCAACAACAAAAAGACAGCCAACCCAATTACAAAATGGGAAAAAGACTTGAACAGACACCTCTCAGAAGAGGAAATACAAATGGCCAAAAGGCACATGAAGAGATGCTCAATGTCCCTGGCCATTAGAGAAATGCAAATCAAAACCACAATGAGATATCATCTCACACCCACCAGAATGGCCATTATCAACAAAACACAAAATGACAAGTGCTGGAGAGGATGCGGAGAAAGAGGCACACTTATCCACTGTTGGTGGGAATGTCAAATGGTGCAACCACTGTGGAAGGCAGTTTTGTGGTTCCTCAAAAAACTGAATATAGAATTGCCATGCGACCCAGCAATACCATTGCTAGGTATCTACTCAAAGGACTTAAGGGCAAAGACACAAACAGACATTTGCACACCAATGTTTATAGCAGCATTATTTACAATTGCAAAGAGATGGAAACAGCCAAAATGTCCATCAACGACGAGTGGCTAAACAAACTGTGGTATATACATACAATGGAATATTATGCAGCTTTAAGACAGAATAAACTTATGAAGCATGTAATAACATGGATGGACCTAGAGAACATTATGCTGAGTGAGTCTAGCCAAAAACTAAAGGACAAATACTGTATGGTCCCACTGATGTGAACCGACATTAGAGAATAAACTTGGAATATGTCATTGGTAACAGAGACCATCAGGAGTTAGAAACAGGGTAAGATAATGGGTAACTGGAGCTGAAGGGATACAGACTGTGCAACAGGACTAGATACAAAAACTCAAAAATGGACAGCACAATACTACCTAATTGTAATGTAATTATGTTAAAACACTGAATGAAGCTGCATCTGAGCTATAGTTTTTTTGTTTGTTTGTTTTTTATAAATATTTTTTGTATTTTTTATTTTTATTTTTTTCTCTATATTATCATTTTATTTCTTTTTCTGTTGTCTTGCTATTTCTTTTTCTAAATCGATGCAAATGTACTAAGAAATTATGATCATACATCTATGTGATGATATTAAGAAGTACTGATTGCATATGTAGAATGGAATGATTTCTAAATGTTGTGTTAGTTAATTTTTTTTTAATTAATAATAATAAAAAAGTTATACACCACTACCAAGTTGGGTTTATACCAGGAATGCAAGGATGGTTCAGCACAAGAAAAGCGATTAATGTAATACAGAACATTAAAAAATCAAAAGGGAAAAATCACACGATCATCTTGATTGATGCCGAAAAAGCATTTGCCAAAATTCAACATACTTTTCTGATAAAAATACTCCAAAATAGAGTAATCATAGGTAACTACCTCAATATGATAAAGGGAATATATGAGAAACCAATAGCCAGCATCACACTCAATGGAGAGAGACTGAAAACTTTCCCCTAAAGATCAGGAATGAGACAAGGATGCCCACTGTCACGACCTTTCGTCAACATTGTGCTAGAAGTTCTAGCTAGAGCAATCAAGCAGGACAAAGAAATAAAAGGCAACCAAGTTGGAAAGGAAGAAGTAAAACTTTCATTATTTGCAGAGGACATGATACTATATTTGGAAAATCCTAAGAAATCTATGCAAAGTTACTTGAGCTAATAAACAAATTCAGCAATGTGGCAGGATATAAAATCATGTGCAAAAATCAGTAACATTCCTATACACAAGCAAAGAGCTAACTGAGTCAGTTTAGGAAAAAATTCCATTCAAAATAGCAACTAAAAGAATCAAGTACTTAGAAATGAACTTAATTAGGAATGTAAAGGACTTGTACACAGAAAACTACATAACACTACTAAAGGAAATCAAAGAATATCTAAATAGGTAGAAAGATATTCCCTGCACAAGAATAGGAAGGCTAAATATAATTAAGATATCAATTCTACCCAAATTGATCTACAGATTCAACACAGTAGCAAGCAGAATTCCAACAACCTATTTAAAGACTTGGAAAGGCTAACTACCAAATTCAACCTCAGGGGAAAGAGGCCTTGAATAGCTAAAAGCATCCTAAAAAAGAAGAACGAAGTGAGAAGACTAACACTCCCTGACTTTAAAACATACAGCCACCATGGTCAAAACAGCATGGTACTGGAACACATATAGAAGCACTGACCAATGAAACTGAATTGAGAGTGCAGAAATGGACCACCAAAGCTATGGTCAACTGATTTTTAACAACGCCCTCAAATCTTCTGAACTGGGACAAAACAGTCTCTTTAATAAATGGGCATGGAAGAACTGGATATCAATAGCCAAAAGAACAAAAGAGGACCCCTATTCAACACCCTATACAAAAATTAACTCAAAGTGAATCAAACACCTAAATATAAGAATTATCACCATAAAGCTTCTAGAAGAAAATGTAGGGAAACATCTTCAAGACCTAGAAATAGGAGGTAGCTTCCTAAACCTTATACCCACAGCACAAGCAACAAAAGAAAAAATAAATAAATGGGAACTCCTCAAAATCAAATGTTTCTGCACCTCAAAAGACCTTGCCAAAAAGGTGAAGATGAAGCCAACTCAATCAGTGAAAATATCTGGAAATCACATATGGACAAAGGTTTGATATCCTGTATACACAAAGAAATCATACAACTCAACAACAAAAGAAACAAACAACCCAGTTATAGAATGGGCTAAAGATATGAATAGGCATTTTTCTGAAGAGCAAATACAGATGGCTCAAAAGTACATGAAGAGATGTTCATTTTCATTGGCTATAAGGGAAATGCAAATCAAGACTACAATGAGATACTACCTCACACCCATAAGAACGGCTGCAATTAAACAAACAGGAAACTATAATGCTGGAGAGGATGTAGAGAAATTGAGATACACTGCTGGTGGGGATGTATAATGGTGCAGCCACTATGGAAGACAGGCAGTTCCATACGAAACCAAATATCAAGTTGCCCTACCACCCAGCAACAGCACTGCTTGGTATATACGCAGAAGAGCTGAAAGCAATAACACAAACAGACATGAAAGCCGATGTTCATAACAGCATTATTCATAATCACCAAAAGATAGAAACAAACCAAATACCCATCAACAGAGGAGTGGATCAACAAAATGTGGCACATACATACAATGAAATATTATGCAGCAGTAAGATGAAATCATGTCCTGAAGCACATGACAAGATGGATGAGCCTTGAGGACACAATACTGAGTGGAATAAACCCTACACAAAAGGATAGATACTGTACGATTCAACTTTTATGACCAGCATGAAGGTATAATCAGAGGCTTACAATACAGAATATAGGGGATTTAGAGATAGATAGAAGCTAGAGATGGGTGAACCATTAGCTAACGAGGTTGAACTCCAATGTAAGGGTATAGATAGATGTGAAGGTGGTTCTCTAGTGGGCCTATAATTAATATCACCATATTGAAGATGAACAAGATTGAAAGGAATTGTATAGACCTACATGTCCTACTGATTAACACCAGAAATATGAATTAGTTTTTGCAAGAACTAATTCAAAGGTATGGTTCATGTGCAAAGAATATTTAAGCCCAGGGTTCAGAGGGAAAACCGCTATTCCACGCTATGGGCTATGTTTAAAAGAAAACCATCAGCACTACCAAAGCAACAGCAGAGGTAAATGGTGGGGGGAGGGGCAAGAGTTAAGAGGAGATTTAGATTTTCTATTTGGTGAGGGTGTGTTTATTAGTTTTCTTTCTCTTGGGAACAATGAAATTATCTAAAATTGAGCATGTTGCTGGACCATGGACTTTGGCATGATATATGATGCCTAATGAATGCAGGTGGCTGAAGGATGCACTGGCTCAGAAGTAGATTAGCGAACAATGGTAATATACTTAAGAACAAATGTGATGCTGCTACAAAAAGGAACAAAGTTATGAGGCATGCAACAACATGAATGCACATGGAAGACATTTGGTGAGACAAAATAAGTCAGAAACAAAAAAACAACAATGGTATGGTCTTCTTTAGAAAATGTTATAAGAAAACAGAGGTCTAGATTGTAAGCTTTTATAGCAGACACGTTTAGTCCAGAGTAGTGATTATTACTTCTGGATTTTGAGAGGCTGTTTATATATAATATACATATAGCCTGATATTCTGAGATAAGAACTAAGCTGATCAAGTTGGGGTTAAAGTAATTCAGAACAGAAGTAAGGAAGACATTGTCTATATTTTAGAATTACATATAATCTTTGAGACCAAAGGAATAAAGGTTTATTTGATCTGGAACCAAAATTTTCTGTAGCACATAATGTAACTCAACCTATCTGTACAGATCATTTGAACAACTGAAACACAGGGAGCCCAGAGTAAGAAAGAGGTCCTTTAATCATGTATAGCTTAATGTAATGCCAGGATACATCCTAGAGTATATTAAGCAGATAATCAAAAAATATTACAAAAGTCCCTTGAGGGCTAGGAGGAAAAAATATGGAACTACAAACTTTACCATCAGGGAATCCCCTGATACTGTGTCAAACTTTAGGGACATCCAAATCAATAGGCTATGCTTTTGATCTTTGGCTTACTCTTGTGAAGTTTATGTAGGTAGCAGATAAGCTTAGCTTACCTATAGATATGCCTAAGAGTTACTCCTGGAGGACCTCTTTTGTTGCTCAGATGTGGCCTCACTTTCTCTAAGCCCAACTCTGTAAGTGAAATCATTGCCCTCCCCGCTACATAGGACATGACATCAAGGGTGAAAGTCATCTTGGTGGCATAGGAGATGATTCCCAGGGATGAATCCAGCCCTGGCACCATGGGATCAACAATTTCATCCTGATCAAAAGGCAGAAAAGAAGTGTAACTAATAAAGTATCAGTGGCATAGAGAGTTCAGAGTCAAGAAGCTACTCCGGAGGTTGCTCTTACGCAAGCTTAAGTTTGACCTTGCTACCTACCCTAACCTGCCAACCCCAACCAGGACCATTCCAGCCCACCCTAAGGAACACCTAGGGCAATATATAAGATTCCACAAGGGTTCCATGCAGTAGAGTAACTTTCCAGAAACCTACAATTTCCCAAAGGGTCCCTGGACCAGATAAGTCCTGAAACCTAGAGAGCCCAGCCTCTCCAGAACATCAGCTAGTTCAATCTCCCTACCCCATATTACTGACAGCCTCTTCCAACACAAAAAGTTAGTATGGCCATAGCCCAAACACCCCTAAAGAAAGGGACAGAAAGATCAAAGGTGATGGTGGAGTTATACAGTGAAGGTAGGGTTTAACAAATGAATATGATTATTGAATCATTAAATTGATATCTCTTTTAGCCTCCAACATCTTTGAGCAGCTAGAATTAAAAACTTAAAATCATGAATTGTAACCCATGTCAAATTCTGAAATATGTTCTACAACTAATTGTGGTGCTGTGCTTTGAAAATTATTGCTTTTTTGTATAAATGTTATTTTTCACAAAAAAGAAAAAAAAGTAGAAATGTGATCCCAACATACAGCATACAAAAAAAAAATATATATATATATCTTCTAGCCTCCTATATTCTGGAGCAACTAGAAGGAAAAATCTGAGAGGATCTTAGGGTAGCCCATGACATACTCTGAGATCTGTCCTGTAACTATTTGTTGAAGGGTGCTTTGAAGACCATTGCTTTTTTTATTTCTTTCCTTTGTATATATGTTATATTTAAAAAGTTAAAAAATTAAAAAAAAGAGATTAGTGGTAAGAGAAGGGTTTTACTACAAAAGAGCATAATGAGAGAGCTTTTATTTGTGTGTGTGTGTGTGTGTGTGTGTGCATGATCTAGCTGATTTTATGTATAAATCAAGATGATGGTTACAATATCTATATGTATTAAAGCTCACAAAACTGTATAAGAAAGTCAATTTTACTGTAAATAAATTTAAATAACAGTAATAAATACAATAATAGTAATAAAAGAGAACATGAAAGCATGCAAATGCTCTAAAACACTGGCTTAAAGGTAAAAGTAAGAATAGGAATACTCTGAAATTAAATGCCTGACATATATTATTACATTCATAAGCACCTTTCAATTCGATTTACTGAAATAAAATTCTATAACCAATGCTAAGAAAAAAACTATTAAAAAAACCCTTCATGACATTAACACAGCACTGACCTAAGAAATCAACATGAATAACACTGCAGTTTTAAGTTTAAGGCAATGAAATGCCTTTCATTCACCGACAAGAGGACAATTCAGAAATGGTGGAGTGAGCAGATTCTCCACCACAGGCCAGAGCCTGGGATGGAGGCACTGGGTAGATAAACAGCTCTGAGACAGTGCAGCTCCCACCTTCCATTTGCATGCCAAGAACCCCAGCCTGACCCGTGGCTTCACTGCACCACTCTGATGATGCCAGCTGCATCTCTAGACTCCTCAGTTTTCTATCTCTCTACTCCTGCCCCACACACCCAACCTGATGTTGTACCTTTCCATGTGTCTAGGCAAAAATAAATAAATACAGTAACTATAATTTTCACTCCAATCCAATTTGAATTTTGATTTTTTGAATTTTTATCATTCTATGTCCAAGGCCTAGTATTCCTGGTGTAGAAAAAAGAGATAGAAATGGAAGATTAAAAAGGTTATGGAAAAATACCGTAGTCCTAAATGTGAATTTGAATTCAGCATGAACTCATAAGGTATTTTATCTTAAATTTTAGCTTAAGTCATGTGTGTGCCTAAACACACACACACACACACACACACACACACACACTCCATCCCTCCACAAGCTCTATCCACTAAAGAGATCTAGAAACAATAACTAACCCTACAGCCTATATGTTGTCCTGAAGTACCAATTTCCTACTAAAAAGAACAGGATTTTTTGAGAAATGGCTGATTCCTAGTCTCCTGACAAGAAAAAAAGAGCCTGGAAGACTGTGTCATACCAAATAGTGAAGAAGCCATCACAAACTACTTAGGCTGTGTTCTGTTTTGAAAGTATTAGGTACCCTAGAAAAGCCATTTTAATCCTGATCCATCTCCTAGAGGCAACCATTTTTTAAAATCCCTATTCAGCACTGTAGGTTGGAAACCTGATTAGATTATCTCCGTAGAGATGTGACTCGCCTAATTGCGGGTATTAACCTTTGATTAGAGGGAGATGTGACCACCCATTCCAAGTGGGTCCTGATTAGTTTACTGTCTCTTTAAAAGAGAAGCACTTTGGAGAGAGTCCCTTTAGAGCCGTGAGAACCACAGGAGCCCACGCAGCCATAGACCTTTGGAGATGAAAAAGGAAAATGCTCCTGGGGGAGCTTCGTGAAACAAGAAGCCTGGAGAAAAAGCTAGCAGACATTGCATGTTCACTACGTGCCTTTTCAGTTGAGAGAGAAACGCTGAACTTCATCAGCCTTTCTTGAGTGAAGGTAACCTCTTGTTGGTGCCTTAATTTGGACATTTTCACAGCCTTAGAACTGTAAACTTGCAACTTAATAAATTTCCCCTTTTAAAAATTGTTCCATTTCAGGGATAACATATTCCAGCAGCTTGCAAACAAGAGCAGGGTCATTCTAAAGAACTCAGGAGCTGTGCTGGGTTGAATCTGTTGTGCACCCAAGTTTTTAATTCTCATTCAGTATTGCTGGATGAGAGATTTTTGATTGTTTACATAGAGATGTGACCCCCCCAATTGTGGGTGATAACATATGATTAGATGGTTTCCATGGAGATGTGCCTCCACCCATTCAAGGTGGGGTTGCTTACTGGAGCCCTTTAAGAGGGAACCATTTTGGAAAAAGCTTTAGAGCCACCAGAACCTACAGAGCTAATAGAATGGACAGAGCGCTGGGGAAGCTGTTGAAGATTCCTAGAGAGAAAGCTAGCAGACATTGCCATGTGCCTTTTCAGCTGAAAGAGAAACCCTGAACATTATCGACCTTCTTGAGCCAAGGTATCTTTCCCTGGATGTCTTAATTTGGACATTTTCGTAGCCTTGACCTAATTTGGACATTTTTACAGCTTTAGAACTGTAAACTTGAAACTTAATAACCACCCCCCCCCCCTTTTTTTGGCATGGGCATGCACCAGGAATCAAACCTGAGCCTCCAGCATGGCAGGCGAGAACTCTGCCTGCTGAGCCACTGTGGCCCGCCCTAAATTCCCCTTTTTAAAAGCCATTCCATTTCAGGTATATCTCATTTTGGCAGCTTTTGCAAAGTAAAACAGGAGCCAACTTGAAGACCTTCCCACTGACCAAAGATGGAACCATTTGAGCTTCAAAATGGATAATAATTACAATGATTGAAACCCATCATGTGTTTAAGTCCGTAAGATAATATAAAATGGAAAAATAAAAATCTAATTGGTCACCTTCAAAGCATTTCTTGAAAACTGGAAATACAAGAGAAAAAAAAATCAAGCATTTATCCTGCCTTTTCTATACAAACTACACTGCCAGGTAACCAAACAGTTGATGAGGGAAACATCTCTTTACAAAAATATTCCAAGGAATAAATGAAAAAAGAAATGAGACAATTAGAATATCATCATTTTGTAACCTCAATGAATTAATGGATCCAGGCATTGGTTATTAATACTATTAAATGTCACAAAAAGAGAACTGATCAAACATAACACGGCTCCTGACAAATGGTCTTGGCAAGGGGCATGGACAGAAGGCTGATGAAATCTCGGGATCCAGCTGCCAATTTGCAGGAAATAAACGTGTACTGGACCCTGAGTGAACACTCAGGAAAACCAGACTCTGGGAAACTCCAGGTCAAATTGGCCCAGGCATGTCCACAGAGAAAGTATAAAGAAAAGGGAGATGGAGGGGGGACCTGTAAGTTAAAAGAGATTTAAAACAAGTTTTTAAGGGGCAAAAATATAGTGTCTAGATTGCACAGTTGGATGATAGAACTATAAGGACAAGGGAGAGGTGACTATAAAAATCAGGATGGAAAGTACTTTTGGGGGAAGAGAAGGTCAGGACAGGCACATGGATGGGGCTTCTGTGGGTTGGCAAATTCTGTTTCTTATGCCAGATGGCAGTTATAAGAGTATTCACCTTATAAGATTTAATTAAATGTAAGAACTAAAAAACAAATTAAAAGGGGAATATTGGCTGCTCTAGGTTAAAGGAGACTTAAGAGATGTGTAATAAACCAAATACAATGAATGGGCTTTGTTTTGATTCTGATTTGGACAAATTAACTAACCAGGCTTCTCTTAAATGGCAATTGGGAAAATCTGAATATGGTATGAGATAATATTAAGGAATTTTTGTTAATTGTTAGATATAATTGCACGTATGCAATTCAGGGTGAAATAGGATGATTTCTAACATTAGCTTTTAAATACTCCAGAAGCCAACATACAACCCCCTCCCACCACCTCCCATAAAAACAAAACAAAGGGAGGAGGGCAAAACAGAACAAGTCTGATATGACAAAGCGTGCATGGGAAATGGTACTTTGAAACTGCTGATTGGTATGTGGGGATTTAATGGACTCTACTTGTGAGTATGCCTGGAAATTTTCCTGGAAATTTTCATAATAAAATACTGAAAGAGCAGAAGGAAGGAAGGAAACAAGGAAGGGGCAGTGGTGTATCTGCGTCAGCTGGCAGTGAAAGCCTGACTACAACTGTAAAATGGCTTGCTAGTCACGATTCTTTGCAGTTAACAGTGATTTAGTTTTTGTAAATACAACCATGAATGCGGCCAAGCTATTCTTTATTCATTTATGAAAAGATATTAATTTCTTAGTATGTAGTTGTTATTAGGCTTTTGCAATCTGCATCTATCCTTAACAGAAAACCAAATCAAAGAAGAAAGAGAAATTCAAAGCAGGCCACTATAATTATTCCAAAAAATTATGGCTCAAATAATGTTTTTAAAATTTCATTTAGAGTTCATAAAATAGCAAAATCATGAGATATAGAAATATTAATAATTTTCATTAAAATTTCATAAGTCATTAACTTAACTCCTGTATACTCCTAAGTACAGATGACAACAGCAAGAAGAAATAATCAACTCTCAAAAGAAAAGAGACAAGGCTCAAAATGGACGGGGTACCACATAATATGAGAAGTTTTCATGTGCTTTTCCTCACTCTTATTTTCTCTGGAATAATTCAAACTATCAGAATTCCATGAAGATGCCCCCAACTAACTGGAAACTGGAAAATGAGTTATTGCTTTCAACCATGGGGTGCTGGGTTTCTATTATGTGGAAGGTACTATGGGGGACGCATGTGAGAAAGGTGTGGTTCTCATGCCACCAGAATGTATAGTCTGGCAGTAGTAAAGGCCCATATGCAAAAATAATTACACAAAGCAAAATTACAAAAGGTAAAACAGCAGCAGCAGCAAAACACCATCAGGGCAGAGAGGCAGGAGTGACAGAGCTTGTGGGAGGACGTGGGCATAATAGGATGGACTTGAAGAAAGCTTCTAGGAGTGCTTCAGTCGCGCTCTGAAGGATGAATTACCCTTCAGCACACGGAGCCAAAGCCTCTGTCGTTGGGGAGCACCCCACTCTGCCACCACTGCAGAGGGGCCTCTGAGTCTAGACCAGACTTGGCTGTCCCAGCATGGAAGTGCAGTGAAATGCCCTCTGAGAATTGCTGGCATCAAGTATGAACGTATCTGGCTGCGATGACATGTCTGGTGAGCTGCTCTGATCCTGCAGTGGCTGTTGCATTACCAGGCAAGGTAGACCAAATAACACCCTGTGTGAGGCCCCCATCCTAATCCCCAGGACTCATGAACATGTTACCCTATATGGTAAAAGGGACCCTGCAGATGTGAATGAGTTAGGGGTCCTGAGATGGGGGATTATCCTGTATGACCTGGGCAGACCCTAAATGCTATCGCATGTATCCTTATAAGAGGAGGAAGGAAGGTCAGAGTCACAGAGCCCATGAGACAAAGAAAGCAGAGGTCACAGAGAGAGACAGAGACAGAGACATGAAGATGATTTGCTGGTGGCTTTGAAGATGGAAGGGGACCATGAGCGAAGGAAGACTGGCAGCCTCCAGAAGTTTGAAAAGTTGAGGAATCGGATTCTCCTGTCCAGCCTCTAGAAGAAGCACAGCCCTGCCAACCCCCTCATTTAGGACTTCTGACTCCAGAACTGTAAGATAAAAAATGTATGTTTTTTTCAGCCACTGGGTTTGCAGCAATGGAAAACTAATGCTATGGGTAACATAGCACCCCCTGTGAACCAAGATGGAAATCACAGCACAAGGGAATGAGGAAGCATTTTGGAGCTTGGGTGGTTTGGATTTGGAGTCTGGCTCTGCAGTTCAAGCCCAAGCTCTAAGCTCTTGGCTGGCTACCTAATTTCACTGAGCCTCAGTGTTCTCACCAGGGAAATGGGTTGACAAGCCCCTGCAGGGCTGCTGCAAGGATGAACATAAGCATTTAGCACAAAGTTGGAGCTCATAAATGGCATCTGTTATTCTCAATAAGTAGGCTAAGCAGCTAAGCCTGAGCATTGGATCTCCTAAGGTAAAGAGATAAATGACTCTGCAACCTGATTCCCAATGAGCTCCTTAAAGAGCTCACAAAGAGAAACTTCAATTGATTTTCCTCCAAAGACCTTTATCTCAATGCACGTAAACTGGATCAAATACTTCATAGTAAGTTATTTCTGGTCATAGCTGTCACTGCAAACTATAACATTCTTTACTGAAGGCTACATACTCTATTGGCTTGAGCCCCTAACATTACCTGCCTTCAAAGAACTTTCAATCTGGCAGGCAGAAAACTGTAGGCTAAAACCTTTATCGTAACTGAGCCATTAGGCTGAGAGGTGACCTGAGATAATTACTAGGTAACTCTTCCTGTATGAAGTCAGGATAGCAGAGGTAACTTGGACTTGATGTTCAGTGTGTTATAATAGTTGGCTTTACTAAATGACAGAAGGATTGCTGTGGGAAGCTGTGGAATCTCCACCCTGTAGATCTGACAGGCAAGATATCCTCAAGTGAGTAGGCTCTCATTTTCTCCTGACAAAAGAAATTATTTCATCTGTTGGCCCAATTCAGTTTCAGAATCTTGTCCAACATGCCCTATCTTCAGTATTTCATAAAGCACCCTGATTATCTTGAACAATATTTTTCTAGGTTAGCAATTGTAGGACTTCATGAAATAACACAATACCCTCTTCCTCCTTGATGGCCACTTTCATATGAACACTAATCATCTGTATTAGTCAGGGTTCTCAAGAGAAACAGAGCAACAGAAGGCATCTGTAAATAGTATAAGATTTGTCTCACATGACAATGGGGACAGGCAAGTCCAAGTTCTGTAGAGCAGGTTGCAAACTGGGAATGCCAATGAAGGTTTTCTATGAATTTCCCAGGAGAAGACGGCTGGCTGAAGTGGAGATGACAGTTCTCTCTTTTCAGTGCTGAAATCAAAGCTTCTCTTTTTAAAGCCTTCAACTGATTGGATGAGACTTCTCTCATTGTTGAAGGAAATCTCCTCCATTGATTGTAGATTTAATCAACCATAGATGCAATTAACTTACTGACTTAAATAAAGTCCACAAAATATCCTCAAACAGTAACAATCAGGCCAGTGCTTGCTTGACCAAACAACTGGGCACCATAAACTGGCCACACTGACACTTGAACTTCACCACCACACCATCCTGGCCCCCTATTTTCTTCAACCAGGAACTTCTGCTGGATTACAATTATTCGGATCTAGTTTTTTCTTCATACTGCCTTTTTCATAGACCTCCCAGTTCACTCTACCTCGGGTTAAGGCAGTGGGGCTTTCACAAGTCATCTACACTGCCCCCAGCTGCCGGGTGATGATGCAAAAGCCTGGAGAGGCTCAGGACACCAGTCAGGGCTCTAGCTGCCCACTCATGAGAAAAGAGCCTCTGATGTCAGGGCTCAGACATGGGACACAAGGGGCTGGCTTACTCTGAGTGAAAGCCTGGAGGGCCACCCCATGATATCCTTCTACCACATGAGGTCCCAGCAGGATCCATGAAAGGACACAGGGCTGGGCAGAGAGCCCACTACATGAGGCTTTGGCCCTGCAGACTGTATGCTCTTACTGGATTTCTCCACTTTTGCTTTTTTTTTTTCTTTTTTCTTTTTTGCATGGGCAGGCTCTGCAAATCAAACCCAATCTCTGGAAGGGCAGGTGAGAATACTTTTTGCTTTTTCTTAAGAGTACAACTAGAAGACAGTGGCATAGTGAGGTTCATCCTCCAGAGCAGCTAGTAAATAGCCAGGAAAGGTACAGAACAACTGCTGGGGAAACATCAGTGACTGAACACACAGCGTACACCAGTCTGGACCAGGTGGAACAGCTGAGATTCTACACAGAAACGTAAGACCCCCAAGCCACAGAAGCCAGCACCTCTCTCCCATAGGCAAAAGCAGGCAGGTTCCCTGAGGGGTAAGGAAACAGATTTTACTAGCAGCAAGGGTTTAGCTCAACTAAGGTCCAACTGCAGAATTAATGAACAAATTCTGACTACTGAAAAAAGGCCCCAGCACAGATAAACCTGGAATAAGCACTAAAGGAACTAGGAATTTTTGCCCCAGCAGAGATGGGGGTGGGACTGACAGGAAAAAAAAGCAAAATAAAACCAGAGGCTTTTTGAGTTAGAAGCACAAAATATTAGAAAACGTCTGGACCCCAACAAAAAGGGGTACACAGAGCCTGAGATATCAGAGCCATGTACCAACTCAAGCTCTTGATTGGCGGACCAAAGGACTGGGTGTCCAGCTCGAAAAAGGCTTTTTGTCTTTTTTGTTTTTTAATCTCTTAACAGCTCATTAGATAGAACTACAAGTACTTTCAGACTCCAGCACTGCCCTAGGCAAGGGCAGAACTAAGGCATGACTGATAGACAAAGTAATTAGCTTAAAGGAGTTGCCTCTCTAAAGGACATACCTTTCCCATGAAAAGAGGAGGGGTACAGCTGAAATGGAATCCCTCCTTCAAGGAATTCAGGCCCCAAGGGCTGGAAAACAGAAGGAATCAAAGCCCACCTACTACTACAGCCTCTATTTCAACCCATACCCCCGGTAGGGAGAGTCCGCTGAAATTAAAGGTACCACACCACTTTACATTGGTGAGAAGCCACTGGCAGACAAGTGCCACATGCCAGGCAGAACAGGAAAAGCACAGTCTAGAGACTTCATAGGAAAGCCTCACAATCTGCTGGGTCTCACCCTCAGGGAAAATTGATACTGACTACTCTCTTCTCCTGAGACCCATGTGGGCCTGTCTGGAATGGGAAAATCTCAGTGAAGTCTATAATACCTGATAACTCTCCTCAAAAGAAAGAAGGCTCCATATAGGCAGGGCAAGAAACAGAAAAACAAGAACTGAAAAATTCTGATCAGTTCAACAGGATCTATGCTAGAGGTCTAGAAAAAGTTGAACTGAATGTCAAAGAACAGATAGAGAGCAAAGCTATCAGGCAAGAAAATCCTAGGTAAAAGAGTGAAACAACCTCCAGAATAAACCAACTAAGTAAATCATACCCCTAGACATCAGCAAAAAATAACAAGTCATACTAGGAAAATTGAAGCTATGGCCCAGTCAAAGGAACAAACCAACATTTCAAGTGAAATACAGGAGTTGAGACAATTAACTAAGAATATTCAACAGACATGAAAATCTCATCAAAAATCAAATCAACAAGTTGAGGGAGGATATAAAGAAGACATAGGGCAAACATATATAAGAACTCGAAAGTTTGAAAAAACAAATTGCAGAACTTATGGGAATGAAAGGCACAATAGAGAGATGAAAAAAACTATGGAAACCTACAAGAACAGATTTGAAGAGGCAGAGGAAAGGATTAATGAACCAGAGGACTGGGTATCTGGAATCTGACACACAAAAGAAATATAGGGAAAATAATGGAAAAAAATGAGCACTGCCTCAGAGAACTGAACAACTACATGAAGTGAACAAATATGTGTTGTGGACTTCCCAAAAAGAGAAGAGAAAGGAAAAGGACCAGAAAAACTAATGGAGGAAATAGTCACTGAAATTTTCCCATCTATTATGAAAGACATAAAATTACAGATCCAAGAAATTCAGCATAGCCTAAACAGAATAGATCCAAATACATAATTCAAGTCACTTACTAATCAGATTGTCAAATGTCAAAGACAAAGAGAGAATTTGGGAACCAGAAAGAAAATAGCAATCCATCATATACAAGGGAAGTTCAAAAAGACTATGTGTGGATTTCTCAGTAGAAACTATGGAAGTGAGAAGGCAATGGTATGATATATTTAAGATTCTTAAACAGAAAAACTGCCAACCAAGAATTCTATACCCAGCAAAACTGTCCTTCAAAATGAGGGGGTGGGGAGGAGATTAAAATATTTCCAGACAGTCATTAAGAGAATTTGTGACTAGGAGGCTGGCTCTAAAATAAATACTAAAGGGAGCACTACAGGCAAACAGGAAAAGACAGGAGAGAGAGGTCTGAAGAAAAAGTGTAGAAATGAAGGCTATCAGTAAAAGAAAAAACAGAAAAAAAAATGGCTATGACATATCCAAAAGACAAAAAGTACTGCCTTTGCAGTAATAACAGTAAATGCTAATGGATTACTCCCTAATCAAAAGACATATACTGGCAGAATGGATTTTTTAAAAACAAGACCCATCTATATGCTGTCTACAGGAGACTAACTTTAGACCCAAGGACAAAAATCAGTTGAAAGTGAAAGTTTGGGAAAAATTTATTTCATGCAAACAATAACCAGAAAAGAACAGAGGTAGCTATACTAATATCTGGCAAGTTAGACTTCAAATGTAAAACAATTAATAGAGATGAAGGATACTGTGCCAGTTTGAATTTGTGATAAACCCCAGAAAAGTTATGTCCTTTAATCCTCATTCAATTTTGCTGACTTGGAGCTTTTTGATTGTTCCCATAGAGATGTGATTCACCCAATTGTGGGTATTAACTTTTGATTAGGGGGAGATGTGACTCCACCCATTCTGGGTGGGTCTTGACTGGAATCCTTTAAAAGGAAACATTTTGAAAAGAGTCCCCTTTATAGCTGCGACAGACCATGAGAACTGCAGAGTCCACCAGTCAGCAATCTTTGGAGATGAAGAAGGACAACGCCCCTAGATGAGGCCCATGAAACAAGAAGCCTGGAGAGAAAGCTAGCAGAGGTTGCCATATTCACCATGTGCCTTTCCAGCTGAGAGAGAAACTCTGAATGTCACTGGCCTCTTTCTTGAGTGAAGGCAACCTCTTGCTGGTGCCTTAATTTGGACATTTTTATAAACTTGCTTTAATTGGAACATTTTCATGGCCTTAGAACTGTAAACTAGCAACTTAATAAATTCCCTCTTTTAAAAGCTGTTCCATTTCTGGTATATCACATTCTGGCAGCTAGCAAACTAGAATAGATACTATGTCTTAACAAAAGGAATAATTAAAAAAGAAGTTATAATGATCATAAATATTTATGCACTGAGCAAGAGAGCTCCACAATAGGTGAGGCAAACACTGACAACACTGAAGGAAGAAGTAGATACCTCTACCATAATAGTTAGAGACCTCAATTCCCGGAACTCATCAATGGAAACATCAACACAGAGAATCAATAAGGTAACAGATATTTTGAATAATACAATAAATGAAGTAGGCTTAAAGGATATTTACAGAATATTACACCCCACAACAGCAGGATACACATTTTTCTGAAGTGATCATGGATTATTCTCAAGGATAGACCATATGCTGGGTCAAAAAGCAAGTCTCAATAAATTTTAAAAGATTGAAATTATACAAATCACTTTCTTGGATCATAATGGAATGAAGTTGGAAATCAATAACAGGCAGAGGGTCAGAAAATTCACAAATATATGGAGTCCTGAACCAGTGGGTCAAGGAAGAAATTACAAGAGCTATCAGTAATATCTCACAGCAAATGAAAATGAAAACACAACATATCAAAATTTATAGGATGCAGCAAAGGCAGCTGAGAGGGCATTTTATTGCCTTAAATGTCTATATTAAAAAAGAAGAGAAAAATCAAGAATTAACAGTTCACTTGGAAGAACTAGAGAAAGAACAGCAAACTAACCCCAAAGCAAAAAGAAAAAAGGAAAGAAATTACAAAGATTAGAGCAGAAATAAATGAAATTGAGAATATGAAAACAAGCCAGAAAATCAACAAAACCAGATCGTTCCTTGAGAAAATCAATGGACCCTTAGCTAGGCTGTCAAAAAAAAAAAAAAGAGGGGGGGTGGGGAGGATACAAATAAACAAAATCAGAAATGGAAGAGGGGACATAACTACCAACCCTGAGGAAACAAAGAATAGTATGAGCAACTATATGCTAATAAATTGGACAATGTAGATGAACTGGACAACTTCTTAGAAAAGCATGAACAAACAAATTGACTCAAGAAGAAATAGATGACCTCAATCAACCAATCACAAGTAAAGCTATTGAATCAGTCATCAAGATGGTCCACCAAAAGGAAAGTCCAAGACCAGATGGCTTCACATTTGAATTCTAAAGCATTCAAGAAAGAATTAGTGCCAATCCTGCTCAAACTCTTCAAAAAATTGAAGAGAAGGAAAAGCTAACTCATTCTATGAAGCCAACATCACCCTAATACCGAAGTCAGATATTATAAGAAAAGAAAATTAGAGACTAATCTCTTATAGAGGTACAAAAATCCTCAACAAAATATTGTCATTTTATTTTGCAATTCTTTTAATGTGCTGCATGTCAATTCCAGCAGCACATTAAAAGAATTATACACCATGACCAAGTGGGATTTATTCCAGGTACACACGGCTGATTCAGCACAAGAAAATCAATTAATTTAATACACCATATCAACAAATCAAAGCAGAAAAACCACATGATTATCTCGATTGATGCAGAAAAGGCATTTGACAAAATTCAACATCCTTTCTTGATAAAAACACTTCAAAGGATAGGAATAGAAAGGAACTTCCTCAACATGATAAAGGGAATATATGAAAAACCCACAGCTAACATCATCCTCGATGGGGAAAGACTGAAAGCTTTCCCTCTAAGATCAGGAACAAGACAAGGATGCCCACTATCACCATTGTTATTCAACACTGTGCTGGAAGTTTTAGCCAGAGCAATCAGACAAGAAAAAGAAATAAAAGGCAACCAAATTGTAAAAGGAAGAAGTAAAACTCTCACTGTTTGCAGATGACATCATACTATATGTTGAAAATCCAAAAAAAAATCTACAGCAAGGCTACTAGAGCTAATAAATGAGTACAGTAGAGTAGTAGGATACAAGATTAACACCCCGAAATCAGTAGTGTTTCTATATTCTAGCGATAAGTAATCTGAAGGGGAACTCAAGAAAAAAAAAAATCCATTCACAATAGCAACCAAAAGAATCAAATATTTAGGAATAAATTTAACTGAGGATACAAAAGACCAATATACAGAAAACTACAAGAAAGTGCTAAAAGAAATCAGGGACACCTAAATAAATGGAAGGTCATACCATGTTCATGGATATTTATTTTATGGATATTTACTTAATCATGGATTAAATAGAGTTAAGATGTCTATTTGGGTAACCTTGGTGGTTACCTAAATTGATTTATACAATCAATGCAATACCTATTCAAATCCCCAAAACTTACTTTGCAGAAGTAGAAAAACTAATAACCAAATTTACTTGGAAAGGCAAGGTGCCCCAAATAGCTAAAAATATCTTGAGAAAGATATCTCAAGATATTTCAAGAAAAAAAATATCTTGAGAAAGAAAAATGAAGCGGGAGGGCTCACACTATCTGACTTTAAAGTATATTACAAAGCTATGCTGGTCAAAAGAGCATGGTCCTGGCATAAAGACAGATATACTGACCAATAGAATAGAACTGAGTGTTCAGAAATACACTCTCATCTACGGACAAGTGATCTTTGATAAGGTGGTCAAGCCAACCTACAAGGGACAGAGCACCCTCTTCAATAAATGGTGCTTGGAGAACTGGATAACCATATGCAAATGAATGAAAGAGGATCCATATCTCACACCCTATACAAAAATTAACTCAAAATGGATAAAAAACCTAAACATTAGAGCTACAACCATAAAACTTTTAGAAGAAAATGTAGGAAAATATCTTATAAATCTTGTAATAAGAGGCAGTTTCATAGACCCAAAGCATGGACACTGAAAAAAGAAATAGATAAATGGGATCTCTTCAAAATTAAACACTTTTGTGTAACAAGGAACTTTGTCAGAAAAGTAATAAGGCAGCTTACACAATGGGAGACAGTAGTTGGAAACCACATATCACATAAGGATTTAGTATCCAGAATATATAAAGAAATTCTTCAACTCAACAACAAAAAGATAAACAACTAAATTAAAAAATGGGCAAAAGGCATGAGCAGACACTTCTCAGGAGAGGAAATACAAATGGTTAAAAGGCACATGAAAAGATGCTCAACTTCACTGACTGTGAGGGAAATGCAAATCAAAACCACAATGAGATATCACCAGGCTCCCACTAGAATATCCATTATGAAAAACAACAAAACAGAAAACAACAAGTGCTGGAAAGGATGTGGAGAAAAAGGCAAACATCCACTGTCGGTGGGAATGTAAAATGGTACAACTGCTCTGGAAGACGGTTTGGTGGTTCCTCAGGAAGCTAAATATAGAATTGCCATATGATCCACCAATCCCATTACTAGGCATATAGTCAGAGGACCTGAGGGCAAGGACAAAAATGGACATTTGCACACCAATGTTTATAGCAGCATAATTTAAGATTGCCAAGATATTTGAGAAACAGCCCAACCATCGATCATTGAATGAGTGCCTAAACAAGCCATGGTATATACATACAATAGAATATTACACAGCTATAACACAGAATAAAGTCAAGAAGCATGTAACAACATGTGTGAACCTTGAGGACATTATGTTGAGTGAAATTAGCCAGAAACAAAAGGACAAATACTATATTACCTCACTAATATGAACTAAATAATGAGTGAACTTTGAGAGTTGAAGTTATACAAGCTAGGGTCTATAGTCAACAGTAACATAGTAATATGCTTCCACTGAATATAATACAGGCATGATGCCAAAACAAAATGTCAACAGGCAGGGGGCATGGGGGAAGGGTACAGATTCTTTGTGGAAGAAAAAGAAATGTCTTCATTTAGATTATGATGGCAAAGGCATGTCTATTTACTTAGGTTGGATTGTATGATATGCAAATAAAACTGCTTAAAAATGAACAGAGAGAAACTAGTGCCTATGGTTTTAACTTTTGTTTGATATTTAGTAGTAAGAGTTATTTTGTTTTTTTTTTTTTGCATAGGCAGGCACCAGGAATCGAACCCGGGTCTCCGGCATGGCAGGTGAGAATGCTGCCACTGAGCCACCGTGGCCCACCCTGTAGCAAGGGTTTTATGAATGTGGATTTTTTGTGTGTGCCAATAGCCCATAACTGTCACTTATATGTAAGCAGAAAGCCAAAAGCTGTGCTTCCAAAATTATTTAATTATCTCAGTGATTGAATGTTATTTTTTGTAAATGTGTTAATAAAAATGAACAGAGAGAAACAAGTGTTAGAGAAAATGTGGAGAAAGGGATGTACCTATTCACTGTCTATGGGGAAACTGAGAGGTACAGTCCCTTGGAGGCCAGTGCGGTGGTTCCACCAGAGGCTAGGGGTGGGGTTGCCATATGATCCTGCAACCCTGTTATTCAGTATATACCTGGAGGAACTGAGAGTGGGGACATGAATGGACATTTTTCACACTGGTGCTTATGGCAACAGTGTTTATGATTCACAATGTATGGAGGTGGCCTACAGGTATAACGATTGAGGAATGGAAGGGGAACCTATGGTGTATACATACAATGGACTATTGAGCGGCCGCAAGAAGGAATGAAGTTGTGAGGCATGCCACTAAGTGCATGAACATTAAGGATAGTATGTTGAATGAAATGTTAGGAAAAAAAGACAAATATTACCATGCGTCACTCATATGGACTAACTATAATATAAAATCTTGGTGAACTGAAATCAAGAGCCCTCCCTACTATGTGGGACATGACTCCCAGGGATGTAAATCTCCCTGGTAACGTGGGACAGAGCTCCCGGGATAAACTGGCACCTGCAATCATGTATTAAGAAAGTCTTCTTGACCAAAAGGGGAAAGACAGAAATAAGACAAAATAGAGTTTCAGTGGCTGAGAGATTTCAAACAGTCAAGAGGTTACCCTGGAGGTTATTCTTATCCATTATATAGATATTCCTTTTTAATTTACAATGTATTGGAGTGGCTAGAGGGAAGTACATGAAACTGTTGAGCTGTATTCCAGTAGTCTTGATTCTTGAAGATGATTGTATAATGATAAAGCTTTTACAATGTGACTGTGTGATTAGGAAAACCTTGTGTCTGATGCTCCTTTTATCCAGGGTATGAACAGATGAGTAAAAAATATAGATTAAAAAATAAATGAATGATAAGGGGAATACGGGGTAAAAAATTAGGTAGGTTGAAATACTAGTGGTCAGTGAGAAGGAGAGGTAAGGGGTATGGGATATATGAGCTTTTTCTTTTTATTTCTTTTCCTGGAGTGATGCAAATGTTCTACTAATGATCATGGTGATGAATACACATTTATGTGATGATATTGTAAGCCACTGATTGTACACCACGTATGAACTGTATATGCATGAAGTTTTGTCAATAAAAAATATTTTTTAAAAATGATACCCCTTCATCCCCACCCCCCGCCAAAATAAAAAAAGATCACTAGCTATAATGAGGAAAAGGGTAGGGAATAGTGGTGGAAGAGAAGACAGAAACAAATTTAGGATGGATCATCTATTATAAAAGCCCAGGGGGAAACTGATAATAACCTAGAAAAGAGTAAAAAGCAGTGGAGATGGCAAGAAGTAGATGGATTCAAAGGGATTTAGGAGTTAAAGTAGAAATGACAGATTCAAAGGTATTTAGTAGTTAAAACAGAAATGACTGGTGATGGATGGCTGAGGAGTGGAGTGAGGGAGTGTTAGGGTTAAAGGACAGAGTCTAGGGTTTTGGCTTCCCCACCCTATGCCACTTAGTGAGATGGGGAATACCGGAGCAAGCCCTCATACCCTCTCTCACTTCCATCTCCCAGTCCCCATCACCACTTCCCTGGTTCAGACCTTATCATTTCTTGCCTATATTAGGCAGCAGCTTCTACCCTTAACTTCCCAGATTCAGACCTACTTGTCCTTTTCGATTCATCTCCCACGTTAGGAACAGAGTAATCTCTTTAAAAAGCCACTCCCTCTCCTGAACTCCTTCCCATGACTCTCCATTTCTCTCAGGATGAAGCCCAAGCTCCTGATTCTGGCCGTTGTGAGGCCTTCCTGATCTGGCCCTGTCATCTTCTGCTACCCCCTCACCCTCTCAGCTAACACCTGGACTTGGCTCTTAAGGACATTTTAAACTGCTTGTAGCTCTTTGATGGTTTCTCACCTTCTTGCCTGTAGGTAAGTTGACTTCCGTGCCTCGAACTCCTCTCTGGAGACAGGACAATTATTAATATATATGCACCTACAGGCAGAGCCCCAAACATTTGATGCAAATGTTGACAGATATGAAGGGAGAAATAGACCCACTTAGTATTAGGATATTTCAATACAGCACTTTCAATAATGCATTGAACATCTAGACAGAAGATCAGCAAGGAAACAGAAGACTCAAATGATACTATAAACTAACAAGACCTAAAAGACATATATAGAGCACATCACCCAACAGCAGCACAATACACGTTCTTTTCTACTACACATGGCGCATTCTCCAGGCTAAGCCATGTTAGGTCACAAACAGTTCTGAATAAATTTTAAAGTATTGAACTCATACAATGTATTTTTTCTAACCACAATGGAATGAAGCTAGAAATCACTAACGTGGGGAGAACTTGAAATTCACAAATAAGTGGAAACTAACTCAATCTTAAACAACGAATGGGTCAAGGAAGAAATCACAAGATATATTAGGAAATATCTTTAAGCAAATGAAAATGAAAACACAACATATCAAAAATTGTGGGATGCAGCAAAGGCAGTACTGAGAGGGAAATTTGTAGCTCTAAATGCTTATATTAGAAAGAAGAAAGATCTTGAATGAGAGACAAGCCTCAAAACTGAAGGATAAGAAAGACCACACTAAACCAAAAGAAAACAGAAGGAAGGAAATAAATATCTGTACATCAACAAATTAGATGAACCAGATGAAATGGACAAATTCCTAGAAACACACAAACTACTTATACTAACTCAAGAAGCAATAGAAAATCTCAATTGAGACTGAATCAGTAATAACAACCTTCCAACAAAGAAAAACCCAAGACCAGAGGCTTCATTGGTGAATTCTACTAATCATTCCAAGAATAATTAACACTAAATCCTACTTAAACTTTGAGAGAAAATTAAAGAGGAACACTCCCCAAATCATTCTATGAGACCAGCATCTCCCGAATACCAAAGCCAGTTAAAGATATCAAAGAAAAGAAAATTACAGTCCAATATCTCTTTTAATATAGATGCAAAAATCCTCAACAAAATACTAGCAAAGCAAATCCAATAAAACATCAAAAGAATTATACAAATGATCAAATGGGATTTATCCCAAGCATACAAGGGTAGTTCAGCATAAGAAAATCAATTAATATCATACACCACATTAGTAAGAATGAAAGAAAAAAACTGCAGAATCATCTCGATTGATGGTGAAAAGGTATTTGACAAAATCCAGCATTCCTTCTTAATACAATTAGAAAACTAGGAATAAAAGAAACGTCCTTAACATGAGAAAGGGCATTTGATGGCTTGAAGCTGTAGGTACCCAAGAAAAAGATGTTCTTAAAGCTAATCCATTCCTGTGGGTGTAAACTTATTGTGGGTGGAAACTTTTGATTAGGTTATTTCAGTTAAGACATACCCAAATGGGTCTTAATCCTCTTATTAGAATGCTTTTTAAGAGGATGCGATACAGAGAGAGAGAGAAGGAAACACACAGAACACAGAGAGAAAGACACAAAGCCCAGAAAGAAAGCCATGGATGGAGTAGCCAGAAGCTGAAAGCAGTGGAATCTTGGCAAGAAGGACCAGCAGATGCCACCATGTGCCTTGCCATGTGACAGGGGAGTGCAGGATTGCCAACAGATTGCCTGTTAGTGCCTTGATTTGGAGATTTCATGACTTCAGAATTGTAAGCTTGTAAACTAACAAATCCCCATTGTTAAAAGCCAACCCATGTTATGGTATCTGTATTTCAGCAGCCTTGGTAAACTGAAACAGTGCACATATGAAAAACCCACTGCTAATTTCATACTTAATAGTGAAAGACTGAAAAATTTCCCTTTAAAATCAGTAAGAAGACAAGGATACCCACTGTCACCACTGTTATTCAATATTGTACTGGAAGTTCTAGCCAAAGCAATTAGCAACAAAAATAACAGACATCCAAATTGGAATGAAAGAAAAGTAAAACCTTCCCTTTTTGCAGATAACATGACTCTATATATGGAAAGTCCTGGAAAATTTACAACAAAGCTACTAGAGCAAATAAACAAATTCAGCAAAGACCAATATACAAAAATCAGTAGAGGGTGGAACACGGTGGATCAGCAAGCAGAGTTCTCGTCTGCCATGCCGGAGACCTGGGTTCATTTCCTGGTACGTGCCCATGCAAAAAAAAAAAAAAAAAATCAATAAAGCTTCTATACATTATGACCTGGCAATCCCACTGTTATGCACTTTTATACCCAAAAGAATTGAAAGCAGGGAATCAGATATTCATACGCTGACATTCATAGTGGCATTATTCATAATTGCCAAAAGACAGAAGTAGTCCAAGTGTCCATCAACAGATGAATGGATAAACAAAATCCGGTATATACATACAATGGAATATTATGCCATCATGAAAAGGAATGAGATTTGATGCATGTGACAACATGGATGACCTCACATTGGGAGAGATATGCCAAACATAAAAAGACAAATATTGTTTGATCTCACTGATATGAAGCATTTAGAATAGCAAATTCATAGTCAGAAACCAGAATACATGTTACCAGGGGTTGGGGAGGGCTATGGAAAGGGGTATTAAAGCTTAGTTGGCATAGAATTTCTGATGGGGGTGATGAAAAAGTTGCAGTGGATGGTGGTGATAGTAGCCAACATTGTGAATGTAATTAACACTACTGAATTACATATCTGAATACGGTTAAGGGGAAAATTCTAGATTATATATATACGTTACTCAAATTAATTTTTTTTAATTAAGTATATTTAAAAACAACAACAACAGAAAAAGACTTCCAGTTTCAACTCCAGCATGGAAAAACTTGGGAGTTATCACTCCCATACTTACAAAAAGAAAAAACTGAATGAACTGAAATTCAAAGATTTTTCTCGGACCCATTAGAGAACTGAGGTTGCAGGGCAAACCAACAACCTGAAATCTGGAGAAACAGGCAAATAAAGATACAGTCAAGATCTTCTCACCTCTGGCAGAAGCCATACGCTGTCAGGAACACTTAGATGGTAATTTTAGGAAACTGGTAGGGTTAAGTGTGGATTAAAACAAGAGTGACCTCAGTATTTGGGGGCTCAGGTTTGGGGGCTCCATACTTTCATGGACTTTACCTCCAAAAACCCCACCAGATTCTCACATGAAGAGCCCAGAAAGATATCCTCCTGGCTCTGGCAGGAGGAGGTAAGGACAAACCATTGTGAAATGTGCTTAGAGCATCCTCCGTAACAAAGGCCTGCTCTCCAGGGGAAAAGACTTGCCAGAACCTTATTCCAGCAGGAAGCATGGGATTCCATGCTTTTTCTGTCTCACTGAAGAGGGGGTAGCATAGTCATAGAGGGCAGCACATCAAGGTTATAGATTGGGAATGCTTTAGCCAGAGAAGGGAATAGGGATGAGGGGAGAAAAGGCTATACCAATGGAGAAATATTTGTGAAGGTCATAGCCCAGGGAAGTTCATGACTAAAGTTAGAGACTTATAATGGGATTATAGAATATCCCCACTTCCCCACACCAACAGGGCTCCAGTATACTAATAGTGGATTACAGGTAAAAGAGCTTCAAGACACAGACTTACAGAAGGAGTACTTAGGGAAGTCTAAAGCCAAGAGGGGAGATAAACAAACAAGAACACTAGAGGAATTTGAAGCTTTGGCACCTCAACCTACAGCAAACACTAAAACAGCCCAGCCTCTAGGCAGCTTATCATAAACTCCAAATTCTGCATAACCAGCCCAAATTAGGTTATTATCCCCATTTATTCATTCATTTAGCACCTGTAACTCTCCATCTTACACTTTGTTTGATTGCAATTATTATTATATATATTTTTTATTTTTATTTTATTTTTTAATACAAATAAGTGCAAACATTCCTATTTTGATAATTCCATTCTACAATTATTATATATATATTTTTTGCATGAGCAGGCACCATGAATCAAACCCAGTCTCCGGTATGGCAGGTAAGAACTCTGCCACTGAGCCACCGTTGCCTGCCCTATTTTGTTTTTTTAAGGTTACATTTATTGAGCGTTTATTAAATGTCAAGTGCTATGCAAAGTACTTTTAGTAGGTTGTCTTAATTTATCTTCACAATCCAGTAAGGTAGACACTGCTATTATCCCCACTTTTTGAATTAGAAAATTAAAAATCACCCGTCTAGTAAGTAGCTGAGCCAGGATTTGAAGCCCGACAGTCTGACATAAGAGTTGCTGCCTGTGGCATAATAAAAAATTTGGCTGGTGTCTGTCCCCAGTTTCTGGGGGAAACAATCTCTGTTGCTGCCTGTGACAGGAACATCTTCTGTTCTGCATGGTGCAAACAGGAGCGCACCTGATGGCTGCAGGGTGGGGCCAGCCACACCTGGAGTCCTAGGATGGAGGATGCTGCACCAGAAAGACCGACCATGGGACTGGGGATGGGGCGGGGGGGGGGGGGCCTAGAACTTTGAACCACACCATTGTATCAGCTCACCTCCCCTACCTCTGGGAGGGGAGAGGGGCTGCAGTTTGAGTTCAGCCACACAGACACTGATTCTATAAATCACGTCTAGTAATGAGGCTGCACATAACTCAATGAGCTTCCACAATGGCTAAGATACATCTCTGTACCAAGAGGGCAATGCATTGACTCCACATGAAGACAGAGAAGCTCGTCTTTGAGACCCTCCCAGACCTTGCCCCAAGCATCCTCTTTTGGCTTATCTGTATTCTTTTACTATAATAAAGCTATAATAGTAAGTATAGGGCTTTCGGTGAGTTCTGTTAGTTGGTCCAGTAAAGAACTGTACCTGAAGGGAACCCCCAAGTTTGCAGCAGCTGATCAGCTGAACTTGCGACTGCTGGCTGAAGGGGAATCTTGTAGAATGCCCTCAACCTGTGGAGTTTGGCTTAACTCAGTGAGAACTGAATTGGACCAAGTTACTGCAGTGTTCGCTGTCGGCAACCAAGGCTAAGCTGCTGCACTCACTGACTGAACTGGTACTTTTATGGTGCCCTTAAGCATTACACTAATGTCTCTCCCCTCAAGGAAGAAAAATAAGTTCAAGACTCTGTATGTTTGTTAACACTATATCATCATATAGCACAAGCTTCAGAAATAGTTGCTGAATTTGAATGAATGGGACAATGATGGATTTTTTCCCCCATACTCTCTTAAGGCTTCCACATGGCACTATTTGTTAATGTACTTCCTCTGATGCTCTACAATTCAGGAGCAATAGATATTCTAGAACAGAATAAAAGCAGTTCTCACCAGTCAGCTTGTTTCTTCAAAGATTTGTACCTCTGGAATCCAGCACCCAGGGAGTCCAAGAGCCTTGCAAGCTTTTGTCTTCAGAATTCTTTCATGGGATATACAGATCAGTACTCCCACCTCACAAAGTGGACAGCAAGCCCATGTGGGCCAAACCTCCAGTTCTCAGTCCTGCTGGGGCATGAGAGGAGGAGGAGATTGAATGGAGAAAGTTAAGTATTTAAGAGAAGTGAGGTTTAAAACCAAACATAAATCACCCAAACCCTTTAGAAGGTGGCCTCAGTCCTTGAGCATGGGCTCAGGGAAGGAAAGTATTTCAACTGAATGAAAAACTGCAGTCCACAATCCAGAGGGGCAAGAAATGCTTTTTTTTTTTTTAATGCAAATTCTATTATGATATATTCACATATCATATAATCCATCCAAAGTATACAATCAATGCCTCATACTATCATCACAGTCATGCAATCATCATTACGTTCAATTTTAGAACATTTTCATTACTCCAAAAGAAAAATTACAAATAGACATAAAAAAAGAAAACTCAAAACACCCATACCCCCTGCCCCCCACCTCCGTAACTGACTCCTAGCATTGGTGTGGGAAATTTGTTACTGTTGATGAAAGAATATTAAGACATTACTGTTAACTATAGTCCATAGTTTGCAATAATCACTTTTCTCCCATATACCACTCTATTATTAACTCGTTGAACAGGTGTTGTACATTTGTACAGCTCATGAAAGGACCTATTTACATTTGTACTGTCAATCATCAACATCGTCCACCACAAGGTTCATTGTGCTATACAATCCTGTTTTAACCTCTAGCTTTCAAGGAATGCTTTTAGGAGAGAAAAGTTTCCAGTGACATAGCAGAGGGGTTCAAAGTTCTCAAAATCTGAGAACTAATGGTTATACCTTCTCTTACAAATAAGGAAAGTAAGATGAGAAAGAAAAAAAGTATAAACTCAGTCATCAGGCAAAGCCTATCTTAGGAATACTGAGCCTTCCAGATGAGGCTTTGAGGTCTTTTAAAGCTGGATAAATTTATATTTAAGAAAATTCAAACCACTTCGTAAGTAGACTTGTCAAAAATAGCGAACCCGAACCTAATTAAGCTTTTAGATCTAAAGTGCACTTTAAAGGACACATGGGGATAGAGGAGGAAGTTAATCCATACTATACAAAAAGCAACTAAATAGATATCCAGACTGCAAGGATTCTACAGGAAACTGGTCAAGGGACATCACTGATCGGGGTTACAGAAAACCACAGTGCACTCCTCTAGCTCACGGGTCAGCAAACTATGGTCCTGGGGTGAAGCTAGGGGTTGGAAGATTTTACTACAACAAATTTGTAAAACAAAACTGTACTGAAACAGGACTCACCCACTCATTTGTGTGTCATCTAGGGCTTCTTTTGCACTACAACAGAAGAGTTGAGTGGTTGCAATAGATACCACATGACCTACGAAACCTAAACTAGCATCTGGGCCCTCACAGAAAGTTTGTCAAACCCCTGCTCTTGATTAAGAAAAATTACTAAAAAATTACTACATTTTTGGGGCAATTGAGAAATGTGACTAATGCTTAAGAAAACATTGGGAATTATTGTGAATTTCATTAGGAGAGACAATGTTATAATGTTTCATTAGGAGAGACAAAGTTATAATGAAAAATATCTTTTGCTGGACCTATATAACAAACTATTTGGGGGTGAAATATCATGTCTGGAATTTACTTTACTTCAGAAACACACACACACACACACACACACACACACACACACACACAGACGAAGCAGATATGGCCAAACAAGAATCATTACACCTATCTGATGGGTATCTGGAAGTTCATTTTACTATCCCCTCCACTTTTTTTTTAAACATTTTTACTGAGTAATCTTTACATATTTACAGTCCATACTTGATGTAATAATGCAATGGCTTACAATATCATCACATAGTTGTGTATTCATCACCATGATCATTTTTAGAACATTTGCACCACTCCAGAAAAAGAAATAAAAAGAAAAAAGAAAAAACTCATACAGCCCATACTCCTTACCCCTTCCTCTCATTGACCACTAGTATTTCAATCTATCCAGTTTATTTTATCCCTTATCCCCCCATTATTTATTTACTTTTTATCCATTTGTTTTATTTTATTTTTTCTTAAATACCAAAAAGCACCAAATGCAAACATTCGTAACTTTTGATCATTCTGCTCTACATATATAATCAGTAATTCACAATGTCATCACATAGTCGTATATTCATCATCATGATCATTTCTTGGAACATTTGCATCTATTCAGAAAAAGAAAAAGAAAACAGAAAAAAATTCATACATACCATTATCCCCCACCACTCTCCCTCACTGATCACCAGCATTTCACTCTAAATTTATTTTAACATTTGTTCCCCTATTATTCATCTTTATTCCATATGTTTTACTCATCTGTTGATAAGGTAAATAAAAGGAGCATCAGACACAAGATTTTCACAAACACACAGTCACCTTGTGAAAGCTATATCATTATACAATCATCTTCAAGAAACATGGCTACTGGAACACAGCTCTACATTTTCAGGCAGTTCCCTCCAGCCTCTCCACTACATCTTGACTAACAAGATGATATCTGTTTAATGCATTAGAATAACCTCTTGACTCTGTTTCGAATCTCTCAGCCATTGACCCTTTGTCTCATTTCACTCTTCCCCCTTTTGGTTGAGAACGTTTTCTCAATCCCTTGATGCTGAGTCTCAGCTCATTCCAGGATTTCTGTCCCATGTTGCCAGGAAGGTCCACACCCCTGGGAGTCATGTCCCATGTAGACAGGGGGAGGGTGGTGAGTGTGCTTGTTGGGTTGGCCAGAGAGAGAGGCCACATCTGAGCAACAAAAGAGGTTCTCTTGCAGGTGACTCTTGGGCCTAATTTTAAGTAGGCTTGACCTATCCTTTGTGGGGTTAAGTTTCATATGAACAAACCGCAATATTGGGGGCTCAGCCTACAGCTTTGATTGTCCACACTGCTTGTGAGAATATCAAGAATTCAACTTGGGGAAGCTGAATTTTCCCCTGTTCTCATCATTCTCTGAAGGAAACTTTGCAAATACTTTTTTATTCACTGTTCAAATCCCTCTGGGATTTATCAGAGCATCACTCTGGACAAACCAACAAAATCTCATGTCCTACTCAGGGTTTCATGTACTTATGGTGTTCAATTAAGCTGTCTACATAAGTTATATTAGAAATGCACTAGTCAAAATATAAATTTTGTACCAAATAAACATGGTTTTTTTTACTTTTTTTAAAACTTTTTTTATTAATTAAAAAAATTAACAAACAAAACATTAAGATATCATTCCATTCTACATATACAATCAGTAATTCTTAATATCATCACATAGTTGCATATTCATCATTTCTTAGAACATTTGCATCGATTTAGAAAAAGAAATAAAAAGACAACAGAAAAAGAAATAAAACAATAACAGAGAAAAAAAGATTATACATACCATACCCCTTACCCCTCACTTTCATTTACCACTAGCATTTCAAACTAAATTTATTTTAACATATTTTTTTAAAGAGATAGATTTTGTTTTTCCTTTTTTTTTTTTTTTTTAATATGGGCAGGCATGGGAATCGAACCCAGGTCCTCTGGCATGGCAGGTGAGCATTTTTGCCTGCTTAGCCACCGTGGCCTGCCCCCAAATAAACATGTTTTGCTTTAGTCTCACACATAAGGTAAAATTTTAAAATATTACCATCTATTTTCAGCATCCTGCATAATGACATTCCTTTGTTCTTCCTCATACAAAAACATTTTTTTAATTTGTACATTTAGTCACTATCATTATACACTCTAGGCATTCCTAGATTACACCATCTCAGTCTTTAACGTTTGTCTTTCTTTCTGATTTCATTTGTGCCCCCAGCCCTCCTCCCTCTAACATTCTCACATTCAGCTTCATTCAGTGTTTTAACATAATTGTATTACAGTTAGGTAGTATTGTGCTGTCCATTTCTAGTTTTTACATCCAGTCCTGTTGCACAATCTGCATCCCTTCAGCTCCAATTACCCAATATCTTACCCTATTTCTACCTCCTGATGGTTTCTGTTACCAATGAAATTCTCCAAGCTCATTCACTAATGTCACTTCATATCAGTGAGACCATACAGTATTTGTCCTTTTGTTTATGACTAATCTCACTCAGCATAATGCCCTTAAGGTCTATCCATGTTGTTACATACTTCATAACTTTATTCTGTCTTACGGCTGCATAATACTCCATCGTAATTACATACCGTAGTTTGTTTAGCCACTCGTCTATTGATGGACATTTTGGCTGTTTCCATATCTTTACAATTGTAATAATCCTGCTACAAACATTGGTGTGCAAATGTCTGTTTGTGTTTTTGCCCTTATGTCCTTTGAGTAGATACCTAGCAATGGTATTGCCGGGTCATATGGCAATTCTATATTTAGCTTTTTGAGGAACCGCCAAATTGCCTTCCACAGTGGTTGTACCATTTGTCATTCCCACCAACAGTGGATATGTGTCCCTCTTTCTCCACATCCTCTCCAGCATTTGTCATATTTCTGTTTTATTCATAGCCAGGGAAGTTGAGCATCTCTTCATGTGCCTTTTGGTCATTTGTGTGTCCTCTTCTGAGAAGTGTTTGTTCAAGTCTTTTGCCCATTTTGTAATTGAGTCAGCTGTCTTTTTGTTGTTGAGTTGAACAATCTCTCTACAAATTCTGGATACTAGACCTTTATCTGAGATATCATTTCCAAATATTGTTTCCCATTGTGTAGGCTGTCTTTTTACTTTCTTGACAAAATTTTTTGATGTGTGTGCTGGTTTGAAAGGAATTATGCCCCCTAGAAAAGCCACATTTCAATCAAAATATCATTTTGTAAAGGTAGAATAATCTCTATTCAATACTGTATGTTTGAAACTGTAATCAGATCATCTCCCTAGATGATGTGATTTAGTCAAGAATGGTTGTTAAATTGGATTAAGGGACGACATGTCTCCACCCATTTGGGTGGGTCTTGATTGGTTTATTGGAGTCCTATAAAAGAGGAAATATTTTGGAGAATGAGCGATTCAAAGAGAGCAGAGAATGCTACAGCACTATGAAGCAGAGTCCACAAGCCAACGACCTTTGGAGATGAAGAAGGAAAATGCCTCCCGGGAGCTTCATGAAACAGGAAGCCAGGAGAGAAAGCTAGCAGATGATGCCTTGCTTGCCATGTGCCCTTCCAGCTGAGAGAGAAATTGTAACTGTGTTCGCCATGTGCCTTCTCACTTGAGAGAGAGACCCTGAACTTCATCGGCCTTCTTGAACCAAGGTATCTTTCCCTGGATGCCTTAGATTGGACATTTCTATAGATTTGTTGTAATTGGGACATTTTCTCGACCTTAAAACTGTTAACTAGCAACTCATTAAATTCCCCCTTTTAAAAGCCATTCCATTCCTGGTATATTGCATTCCGGCAGCTAACAAACTAGAACAATGTTCAAGAGTGTTTATTTTTGAGGAGTTGCCATTTCTTTCTTTCTTTCTTCAATGCTCTTGCTTTGGGTGTAAAGTCTAGGAAATCGCCCCCTAGTATAAGATTTATAAGACATTTCCCTACATTTTCTTCTAACAGTTTTATGGTCTTAGAGCTAATGTTTAGGTCTTTGATCCATTTTGAGTTAATTTTTGTATAGAGTGTCATCCCCTCCTCTTTTACGTTTAAAATTTTTCATAATAAAAAGCAAAAATGAAAATAGAAATCTCAATCAAGCAAGTTGAGTTTATTGCCACTGAGTTTGAGTTTCCCAGTACACCTACACACCATCCTCCTCATGCGGCATCCAGCCTAACATGCCAATTGCTCACAATTCCCTACAGTGTAGTATTTTAAGCTTCATATCTTGGCTCATGCTGTCCTGCCAGCAGGAATGCCCCCCTTTCCACTCCTCCACCTATAAAAATTCTACTTTCTGCTCAAGATTCACCCCAAATGCAAACTTTCCCATGACCTCCAATGGGAATTCATATCCTTGTGCTCCAACAGCACACTGCCCATTACACCACCATTCTACAGTCTCACTATTTACCACATCTATTATCTCAATGCCATATAAACTCCAAGACTTCTAATAACTGGGTCTTTTCAGTAAATCCATTAGAGGAGCATGGTGACACCATATCCCAAGTAAGCCCTGCCCATTCAGCTCTGAGATCCAGGCAGGTCCTTGCCTCCTTAGCAAGGGAGAGACCTTCAATTGAAGAATGAATTCCTATTGAGATGCTGGATGGTCATGATTAACAAGGTTTTACTGTGTAAAGCTCTCATAATAAAATCTCTAACATCTAAGGTTTAACCTTTGATGGAGAATGTTCTAGAGGGGTCTGCTGAGTAATATCACTTGATTTCGTCCTCTTATTTTCACCTTTCCTTGGGTGTCTCCCTCTTCAAACACTGCTTTATGGGTATCGATCAAAAGCATTATGTTCTCTGCCCAATGTGCTCAAGTGACTAATTCCTGAGACATTGGGGTTTCAAAGAAAGAGACAGTTTATTGCTACATGCAAAACAAATCAGATGGCCTACTGGCCCAAAGAACTGTGTCTTCCTGAACTCTAGCAACTTATAATTAAATGGTAGGCAGGTTTCAGGATAATGAGCACAATGGCTTGAGATGACAAGGTTAGAGATGATCTAATTGTTGAGCATGTGCAGATTGATTACATGCTTGGTCACAGAACCACAGAAGGTAGGTAAGAAAATGGCAGTCTTAAATGATAAAGGGTGTGATTTTTAGTATTATAATGAAGTATAGGTCCCTCACACAGTTTAAGCCACTGCACAAGTCAGGTGGGTCAATTTTGTTTGATCCAGTTCCAACTAGCAAAACAGTTTTAGAATTGGAGTGTGTTCGTTCTGGGCTGACTGAAGGCCCTCCATTAATAAACATTACGGGCTGTCTTTAGTGAGCATAAGACTCTAAAGTTGAAACACAGGATAACAGATCGAAGTGAGGGTCAACCACAAGGCTTTTGCAATCAAAAGATAAAGGCTATATAGCTATACACTCATTATCAGAGATCAAGGCAGCTGGATTAAACTGCAGAGATTTCAGGTATTTCCCTCTGTTAATATACCAGAAAGTAAAAAAGGAAAATCTATATAATGATTCAGTAATCATAATCAGCTCCTAAATCCTAACTTCTTGGTTACAGTATGGCACCATCATGCCAACCTTGAGGCTGCCCTAACTTCCACTAAATGCAAACTAACTGTGGATACAAATCCCTCCCATGACTTCACTTTAAGGAGCTGGCACAGCCTGGAAATTTCATGAGCTCTTACTAAGTAAAACAAATAAAAAGAAAAATGAGTAGATAATTTTAAATAAAATATTATGGTTTACAAACCCCAACCAGGACCATTCCAGCCATTCCTAAAGAACACCTAGGGCAATATAAGCTTCCACGTGGTTTCCATGCACTAGTGTAACTTTCCAGAACTCTACAACCTCCAGATGTGTCCCTGGACCAGATAAATCCTGAAACCTTGAGGGCCCAGCCCTTCCAGAACACAGTTCCATCTACCTACCCCATATTGTTGACAGACCCTTCCAACATGAAAAAGTTAAAATGACCATAGCCCAAACACCCTTAAAGAGAAGGACAGAAAGATCAAAGGTGATGGTCGAGTTATACAGAGAAGATAGGACTTAAATGAACATGATTGCTGGATCATTAAATTGATAGCTCTTTTAGGTTCAGTATCTCAGAGCAACTAGAAGTAAAAACCTAAAATTGTGTAATTGTAATCCATGTCAAACTCTGAAATATGTTCTACAACTAATTGTGGTGCCATGCTTTGAAGTTTATTGCTTTTTGGTATATGTGTTATTTTTCATAAAAAAGTCGATTGTGATGATAAAAAAATATACCTTCTAGCCTCCTATATTCTGGAGCAACTAGAAAGAAAAATCTGAGAGGATCACATGGTAGCCCATGACAAACTCTGGGATCTGTCCTGTAACTACTTGTTGAAGAGTGCCTTGAAAACTATTGCTTTTTTTATTTCTTTGCTTGGTATATATGTTATATTATACAATAAAAAAAGTTAAAAAAAATTATGGCTTAAACAGTGCAGGTCTCTGTCCCTGATCTATTCTTTACTTACTGCTTCCTACCACCCTCCACGCCACATGGGACAACTCTCCACGAGGGTGCTTCTTTCTCTGTAGGAGGTTGTCATCTACCACTACCCAAGAAGGGTCTCGCCTCATCTAGACACTGTGCAGAGAAAACTGTACCTTGCCTCCCCTTGGAATTCTCCCCTGGTTCTGGTTTCCAGGAAACCTCTTCTTTTCATCAGATGACAGATAACTTTAAGTGCAGCCCTACTCCCTTCATTCAGAGAGCGGCCCCATTCCCAGCAGAAAGCTAATTCTGCACCAGCGTCTTCCATGTCATGTTCACAAAGGAGGGCCCATACAATAAGAGAAGCTGGAAGAGGCAAATATGCCACCAGGTATCACAACCCTTTCAGAAGACTATTTTATGGTAAAGTTAAAGTAATAATAAATGAGTGTGGTTGCTAATGCTGAGCATTAGCATGCATTTAATCCTTATATCCACCCCATAGGTAAATGCTATATATGCCCAGTGGTACAGACAAGGAAATGGAAGATAACATTTTCTCTTATCTATAGCGAAAAGAACTTTCCCTCAGCCAGTGGGGACAGTCAGCCTCCAAGGCCATCACTAGTAATCACCCCCCCAGAACTACTACCCACAGACAGGGTTTTGTTTAGCAAGGTCAACTAGTCTAAAATATTCCAATACAAAATTAGAAATTAACTTTGCAAACTCAGCTTCTAAAATGCAAATGCTCCGTGCCAGGGTAATCTGCTTATTCAGGGACTTCTGGCTTCTCCCGGGAGTAGTTTCAGGAAAAACAAAGCATTTTGGGAAAATGAGGGCAAACCACAGGCACTCCCCATACTAACATTTCAATAAATTAAATGGGAACAGGTAAAATGGTCTGCAAAAATAGGAAAATGTACATAGGACGTGTGTGTCTTTAAAACCTACACTTTATGTAGGTCAATCCAACTGATTTAGAGACATCCATTAGTTTTCATTCGTGATTTCTCTCTGGGACATTCATCAAAAGGAAGAGCCTGCTTTAAAAAGAAGTGCTATAAGTGCACTTATAAGTCTAGTGCATTTTATTTCACTATTAAAAATTACCAAGCTTATAGTTAAGAAGGTGGGTTCAAAAAAAAAAAAAAAGTGCACCTACTTCAGGTTTAGAGTGAGATTGTGAGTTCCTTTTTGTCAACAGAGCACGATGGAAACGATAAACCCACGTAGTAATCAAGGTAGTTGGGGAATTTCTCCAAAAATTAGGATGTTTCACTAATGGCTCCAAAGAGACCTAAGATCATAAACTCACAAATGACAGGAGAGGTTTTTAGATTTCTTTTGCAGCTTTCATCTCCTCAAAAACAGGAATATTTAAAGTTAAAAACGATTTCCGAAACGTCCAGAAAGAGCAAATCCATAGAGATAGAAACGTGATGATTGTCATGGGCTAGGGGCGGGGGTGGGGTGGGGGGGTGGGGGGGTGGGGAGAGGGGAATGGGGATGACTGCTTTATGACTACAGGCTTTCCTTTCTGAGTCATGGAAAAGTTCTGAGATGCTTGAACAACACTGTTAATATACTAAATGATTAAAACGGTAAATTTTACGTTGTATATATTTTACCACAATTAAAAAAATAAAGTTAAAAAAATTTCGGAGAAGTCATCAGCCTCATTCAATTTACAGATCCTTTTAAAACTACCATTTTTATCATCGCCAGTTTTTCTTGTTAAGGACAAGAAGTGTCTAGACGTGAAGCCAATTGCTAACTTTTCCCGCCTCTCGCCCATTTGGCAACTGCATTCACGTCACCCGGCGCTGAGCGATTTTGTGGAAGGGTTGAGCAATCAAACGTTCCCTCCCTTCCAGCTAGCTCCGCAAGCTGTCAGCTTCTCTCCGTCACAGCCCACGCGCTCCCGAGGCCTTCCTCTGCCGGCCCGGGCTCACTCTCCGCCTCCCTCGCCCCGCTGCGGGGCGCCCGGGGTCTCGTGGGCACCGCTGGCGCTGGACTCGGGGCCCAGGACAGAACGCGCCGCGCACCGTACAGCTCCCGCGTACCGGGGTTGTCCGCGGACACAACGCGCCGATGGAGGGGCAAGAGAGGGAGCGGGGCGGCCCCTGCTGGCGACTCCCGCGCCCCCACCCAACCCACCCGGCGCCTCACCTGGGCTGGGCTGCCGACACGCCCGCCCCCCGCTCTGCCGCTGAGTCCCCGCAGCGCGCGCCCGCCAACGGGGAGCGCGGGAGGGCGGCGCGGAGCGGAAACGGCCCGGGTCGAGGTCGACGCCGCTGCCGCAGACGCCGCGGAGGCCGCCCGGGGCGGCGCCACCTAGAGGCGAACACAGTGTTCGTACACGCTCTCACCTCGCCCTCTTACGGCCTTCGGACGGCCTACACCTGGAGACGCCCCACATCGGGAGCAGAGCCACGCCGATGATGCAGCACACCTGGGAATTCAGGCCCTGAGTTGACTTCTCTCTGGATGCTACGCATCTGAGGACACACGCCAACGATGCAGCACACCTGGGAATTCAGACCCTGAGTTGACTTCTCTCTGGATGCTGCACATCTGAGGACGCACAATAGCAAACACGGTGGATGCAACCAGCTCAACACATTTGGGGACCCGCACCAGCCATAGACACACAACACACAGACACACAACACACGTGGCCATTTACGGCCAGTGTTCAGTCCATGCCGGACACAGACAAACCTGGTGACCCACCACATCACAATTAGACTCACACAAATGCGTAGAAATGAGCCTAGCCCAGGCACAACTGGAGTCTCATCCCATAGGACAGACACATCAGCAAGGCATCACACCTGGGCATACACACTCAAGCTGACTCCGCTCCAGTCTTTGATAATCACAGTATTTACACTTTCCACCTATTTACCTATTTTCTGCTTAAAAATAAAACTATGGTTGCGGCGGACAATGGAAGGGGTACACTGTTTATCTCTTGGCCCTACGGCTAAATCCGAGTCCCAGAAATGAGAGTGAAGAAAAAGAACTAAAATAATTTTTCTCTAGAGATTCTGTTCATTCTTCATTTAAGCAATGCTACTTTGGCGACCCAGGTGACAAGGAATGGTACAAAGACGGAAAGAGGTCCACTTCCTCCCCTCTGAGAGGCTCAAATGTATAAATAGTTACCAACTAGTAATAATCCTCCTTGATCATTTTCTGCCCCCTCCACTTTCTCATGTATGTGGGCTGGCTGAAATCTTATTACAATCTGACTTTTATTCAGACATTTCCTACAATGCTGGTGAGGTTACATTATGAAGAGATATACAATTCCAACAGAAATTGAGAAGATAAAATTTATAAGCCGTTTTCATAGAGTTCTGTCTTTATTGAACAGTTTTCATGACTACATTGAATATGTCTACAGTATATTTTAGCCTGCTAATATTTTTTAGAGTAGCCATAATCACCTTAATTTTTTCCCAAGAGAAGAACTGTTCCTTTTTTTTTCTCGAAGTGGAAGATTATGTCAGCAAAGAAAAAGTGATCAAATACGTGAATAAATATTTACTCTGAAAGAGGAAAAATGAGACTGTGACCTGTGACAATGGGAGTGTTAAGTTGCTCTTAACTGCTGGGTAAGGCAGGAAAACCTAATCCAACATAGATAAATCTGTGAAGTCTTCAGTTTAACTGTAAAAACACAACTCATTGACAGGCTAAAGTACTGGCTTTCAAAATGTGGGCTCTATATATGCCCAAAAGAACTGAAAACAGGGACTCAGATATTTGCATATCTGTGTTCAGAGCAGCATTATTCACAATAGCCGAAAGGTAGAAAAAACCCAAATGCCCAGAAACACAAGAATGGATAAAAGGTATGAGGTGGATTGTATACATACAATGGAATATTATTCAGCTATAAAGAAGAATGAAGTTCTGATTCATTCTAGTACACAGATAAATGTGAAAACATTATACTGAGTGAAATAAGCCACACAGAAAAGGATAAATATCATAAGATTCCACTTATATGAAATACATAGACTAAGAAAATTCATAGAGCTAGAAAGTAGATTAGAGATTACAGGAGTGGGAGGGAGTCTGGGAAGTTATTGCTTAATGATTAGAGGAAAATGGTAGCACAACACTGTAATTTGGTAATGAATGGATGGTGATGATGGTAGCACAACATTATAAATGTAGTAAATGTCACTGAATTGTGCACTCAAAAATGGTTAAAAAGGCAAATTTAATGTTATATATAGGTTCCCAGAATTAAAAAGAAATATGTGGTTGCAGGTCAGTAGTGTCAGCTTTACCTGGAAGCCTGGTACCAATGCAAATTTTTAGACGGACCTTAGACCCACTGTCTCCTGCCCCTGCCTTTGTTATTTAGGTGAATGTCTCCCTCCTGGACTGTCCTTTGAGGGCAGGTCATTATCTTTTGTGTTCCCAGTACCTCACACCATGCCACATAAAGTAGGTATTCAATAATGTTTATTTAATTGAAATTTATTCTTGATCTTTTTCCGTACGTAAATCAATATAAACATAAAGCCTTAAAATTACAACACAGGATGCATTGATCAGGCAAAGTTAGAACAATTTGTATGCAAAAATATAAAAAAATATGTATTCTGCAAATAATTAGATTCCTTACTTCCGTTTCCAAATCTGGCTCTAAAAATTTGTTGTTGAATTTGAAAGCAGCAGGACCTTTTCTTCCTTTCCTTTCATTCTGTCAAGTTATTTTACTGAGTACAATGGTTCTTAAGTGCTAAACGATTTCCATGGCAAAGAAATTAACGACTAGATGAAAACAATTTAATGAAGCTAAATTTACTCACATTAAATTCAATCCTGGTATTTCTGGAATTAATGTTTTAAAGATGATGTGTGCAGCTGTCAAATTTTTACAATTAAGGCATTGACCTTTTCTCCACAAAAGAGATGCAATATCTTTTCCAAAAAGCATATTAACTTCTCTAAGCAACTGCATTATGATGGTTTATGGTATTCTTGCCCATCTTACATAATTTTAGGAATAAAAGCAAAGTCTGGAGGAAAGCACTCTTTAAAATTATTTCATTAGCTTTGATGAATAAATTCCTAATCATCAATAGAATAACTGTAAGAACTCCAAAAGGAAGTAATCTCATCAACCAAATGTCTTCCACCATGATGGGTAAATTACTGGTACCTAATTTCATTGCAAAGATTCAAAGCTCCAGACAAATCTTTCCCCAAACTTGTAACATTGTTGGCATTGTTCTTTTATTTGTTGATTGATTGATTGGTATATATTATATATTCACATACCATGTAATCATCCAAAGTGTACAGTAAATGCCTCACAATACCATCATATACTTGTGCAGTTATCATCAAAATCGACTTTTTTTCTTTTTTTGTGACAAATAACATATATACAAAAAAGCAATAAATTTCAAAGCACCTCGCAAGAATTACTTGTAGCGCAGATTTCAGTTTGGTATGGGTTACAATTCCACATTTTTAGGTTTTAACTACTAGTTGCTCCAAGACACTAGAGATTTAGAGATTAAAAGAAATAGCAGTACAATGATTCAGCAATCATACTCATTTGTTAAACCCTACCTTCTCTGCATAACTCCACCATCATCTTTGATCTTTCTTCCACTCTGTAGGAGTATTTGGGCTATGCCCATTCTAAATTTTTCATGTTGGAAGGGGCTGTCAATAATATGGAATAGGGAGATGAAATTAGTTGATATTCTGGTGAGGCTGGTCCCTCTGCATTTCAGGACATATCTGGTCTAGGGACCCATCTGGAGGTTGTAGGTTTCTGGAAAGTTACTCTGGTGCATAGAACCTTTGTAGAATCTTATATAATGCCCTAGGTGTTCTTTAGGCTTGGTTGCCATTGTTGTTATAACATGAATTAACTTATTGGATCCTGCTGTTCAAATGGTAACATTTTAAAGGAAATAACGATAACCTGGTGCCGAGAAATGCAGACATTACAAAATTAAACATAACCTAATTCCTCAAATTGTCAATGTTGGAAATAAGCACTTTAATAAGCACCTCTTATAGGACCGATCAATATTATTCTTTTCTCATTTTATCCTTGGAACAATATCCTTGGAAACAATTTTTTATTGTTATTATTCCCATTTTACTTAAGATATCTGCTCATATGGCAGATATTATTATTCCCATTTTACTTAAGCAATGGCTCAAAGAAGCTAAATAACACACTCGAAAGCACACTGCAGTAAACAAGAGTGCCAATTTTTAAAACATATTTTAATCAAAATATCTTCACTCACCATCCAAAGTATACAGTCCATCCAAACTATTCAATCAATGCCTCACAATATCATTGCATACTTGTGTATGCTCATTTTTAGAGCATTTGCATCACTTCAGAAAAAGAAAGAAAGAGAAAAAAGAAAAACCCCATACCCCTTACTTCTCATTAACCACTAGTATTGCAATCTATGTACTTTTTTTACCCTTAGCCCCCCTCCCATTATTATTTATTTTTGTCCTTGTTTTTTACTCATCTGTTCACAGCTGGATAAAGGGAGCGTCAGCCACAACGTTTTCACAATCACACAATCACCGTGTGTGCTGATTTGAAAGTACTATGTACCCCAGAAAAACCATGTTTTAATCCTAATCCAATCTTGTGGAGGAAGCTGTTTCTTTTAATACTGATTCAATTCTGTAGGTCGGAAATTTATTATTAGATTTTCTCCAGAGATGTGACATACCCAATTGTGTGAGTTTTGATTCAATGGAGATGTGACTCAACCTATTCCAGGTAGACTCTTAAATAGGAAACATTTTGGAGAAACCTCAGAAATTACAGAGAGAGAGAGAGCTGACAGAGACAGATTGCGGATACTTGGAGAACAGAGACACATATATTTGGAGATGCTTGGAGCCTAGCAGATGTCACCTTAGTTTGGACATTTTCATAGGCTTAGAACCATAAACTTGTAACTTATTAAATTTCCTTTATAAAAGCCATTCCATTTCTGGTATATTGCAATTCTGGCAGCTTTTACAAACTATACAACCCTGTAAAAGCCATATAATTATACAATCTTCTTCAAGAATCAAGGCTAGTGGAATACAGTTTAACAGTTTCAAGTGTTTCATTCTAGCCACTCCAATACACCATAAGCTAAAAAAGGGATGTCTTTATAATGTATAAGAATAACCTCCAGGATAACTTCTCAATTCTGTTTGAAATCTCTCAGCCACTGAAACTTTATTTTGTCTCATTTCTCTCTTTCTTCTTTTGGTCAAGAAGGCTTTCTCAGTCACATGATGCCAGGTCCCAGTTCATACCCGGGAGTCATGTCGCATGTTGCCAGGAAGATTTACATCCCTGGAAGTGATGTTCCACATGGGGGGAGGGCAGTGAGTTCACCTGCTGAGTTGGCAAGACTGTTAAAATTTGAACCCATATCCAGCTGAACTTAAAACCCATTCTCTTTAATCTGATGGTTAAAGCAGACAAGTTGAAGAATATATGCTGAAATGTATATGTTCAGTACTAAGTTTCTTTTGTATTTGAACCTCTTCTTTAAAAGGACTTATATAACTAATCCTATACTTGTAATTCTGTAGAATTTGAGTTTTCCCTCTTTTTAAAATTTTAACTTTCATTTTTAAATACTTTCAAACATACAGGAAAATTATAAAAATAATGCAAACCCCACACACAGAACTCCAACATATCCCTACGCTTCCAAATACCCAGATCCACTAATTTAGTAGGCACCCTACCATATAATTCTATCAATCTATCTATTTATCTATATCTCCATCTGTCTGTCTATCTTTTAATCCATTTCTGAACACTTGAGTGTAGGTTGTATACACAATGCTCCTTGAACACAATACTGCCATGTTACATTTTTTCAGTAAAAGGATATTCACTTATGTATTCACCTAAGTACAGTAATAGAGTTCCAGAAATTTAGCAGTGACATAAAGCTTACCGTTTGTTTTCCAATTTTCATAGACCCAATACCGTCCTTTTGTGCTTTTTCTCCTCCCTTGTTATATCCCATTAAGGATCGTGTATTGCCTTTAATTGTTATTGTCTCTTTGGTTGCTTTTTTTTCTTTTCTTTTTTTATTACTTCACACTCTTTTTTCTTTTTTTTAATTGTGGGAACATATATTCAACATAAACTTTCCCATCTCAACCTTTACCGTGCATACTATTCAGTGGTATTAATTGCATTCACTGTGTTGCCGTACCCTCACCACCTGCGTTGTGGAGCCCTCACCACCTGCTGTTACTAACTTTTTCATCTATCCACAGGGAAACCCTACACCCACTTTGCATGAACTCTCCATTCCTCCTGCCCCCCAACCTTGGCAACCTATAATCTAATTTCTATCTGTGAGTTTACACAGTCTCTGATATTTTTTTGTAATTACCCTGGGGCTTAAATTTAACACCAACTTAACATTGTAAATCTGTAACGGTCTTGTTTGCTTTGATACACTAACCTTACTTTCAACAGAATATAAAACTGTATTCCTATACTCTTTTGTCCCCCCCCACATTTATGTAATTCTTGTCAAAAATTACATGTTTATACAGTATGTATCCAAAACTATTGATTCATCATTACATTTTATGCATTTGCGTTTTAGACTATAGGAAATAAAAGGTGGAGCTACAAACCAAAAATACAATAATACTGGCATTTATATTTACCTCTGTTGTAACCCTTACTGGAGATCTTTATTTATTCATGCTGCTTCAATCTATTGTCTATTGTCCTTTCCTTTCAACCTGGAGAATTCTCTTTAGCATCTCTTGTAGGGCCAATCTAAACGATGATGAACTCCCTTAGCTTTCGTTTATCTGGAGTGTCTTAACTCTACTTATTTTTGGAAAGCAGTTTTGCCAGCTATAGAATTCTTGAATGACTGTTTGTTCCTTTCAGAACTTTTAATATGTCCTCCCACTGCCTTCTTGCCTCCATGGTTTCCAATGAGATACTGGCACTTAATTTTACGGAGGCTCCCTTGTATGTGTCATGTTGCTTCTTTCTTACAGTTTTCAGGATTCTTCCTTTATCTTTGCCATGTGACAATTTGATTATAATATATTTCAATGCTGAACTGGATTTTTTCAATTATCTTATCTTCAAATTCACTGATTTTTTTTTCCCCCTGCTGGCTCCAATCTGCTGTGGCACCCTTCTAGGGAATTTTTAATTTCTCTTACTGTAGTCTTCAGCTCTGTTTGCTTCCTTTTCATAATTTCCATCCTTCTATTGATATTTTCTTTGTGTTCACCTATCATTTTCCTGATTTCCTTTAGTTTTTTTATTTATGTTCTCCTTTGGCTCTTTCAGCATATTTGAGGCCATTTTTTAAAAGTCTTTATCCGATATGTCCCAAACTGTATTCTCCTCATTAATGGTTTCTAATGCTTGAATTTTCTCGTTTGTCATTGCTTCCTGTTTCTTTGTAGGTATTGTAGTCTTTTGTTGAAAGCTGGACATTCTGATATTTTAGTGTATTATCCTTGGAATTTAGACTGAGATATCTGTTTTTTAACTTTGTATCCACCTAACTTTATGACAGAGCTTTCCTTGATTGCCAGGAGTTGAGAGAGAGAGAAAGAAACACATTTTCTAGTCAGTCTGACCTGCGGGAGCACTCTCCTTCAAGGCTTATCCATCCAATGAGTTCAGAAAATAAGTCCTGGCCAAAGCATCAGGACCTCCCTGATCCTTTCTGAGCATATGTCTTCTCTCTCTCTCTATTTTTTTTTGAGGGGGTGGTGGTGGTGGAGGGGAGTGTTCTTTTTCATTTTTCTTCTTCTTCTTTTTTTTTTTTTTAACTTTTTTTACTATGAAATATAACATATATACAAAAAAGCAATACATTTCAGGTACATTTTGACAAGTAGTTATCGAACAGATTTTAAAGTTTGGTACGGGTTACAGTTCATGAATGCATCTTCTCTTAAACGTGCACATTGACCCTCGGAACTCCTCAACTCCCTTTTACAGGGATACAAATGTATCAGTGAATGAAACAGTGTCTTCATGGCCTGGGCACTGCACTGTAGGCTCTACAGCCAGCAGTCCCTTGCCCCCCGCAGTCGTTTGACTCCTTTCCTACAGTGTTCTGTAGGAGAAGCCACCTGGGAAGGAAAGTCCCTTAGGCCACCACTAAACAGATCGGCTCAGACATACATGTTCCCAGTATGTGCGCGAAGTGTTCTCTGCTTCCCCTGGAACTGGGACCAGGGAATCTGCACTGGCAGCATGGGCTGGCTCCAAGCCAAGCTGGTGGGGGGTGGAAGAGGGACCAGCTATGGCACCAGGAGATCTTGCTGCTTTTAAGTAGCTTTAAGAAAAAAAAAAAGATTTGGTGCTTGCCTAGTTACTGAACTCCTTTAACTATGTTCTGGAGTTTTGAGGCCAATTTTTCTGGCAGTTAAGGCTGGTTATCCAAAACTTCTGTGGAGGGACAGACCCCTGAAATATCTCACTCCGCCATCTTGATCAGGGCTCACATTTGAGTTTTTCTCCTGCATTGTATAGTATAGGCAAGGTAGAGAATTTCCTCAACTTGAGCGATATGGTAAAGAGTTTAAACGGCCTGTTCAATATCACATGTTAGCACGTGGCCAAACAGACAAAGACCACCAGGCATAAACCCTGTGGAGCAATGTCAGATTTATCCACTCCTGACAATGAGCAGGCGACCCCTAGGAGGCCCCACCAAACAAAGACAAAGATAAATCTATTTTAACATTTGGGGAAGGGTTGAGTTTGGGTGAACTTAAGGAAGCAATGTTTTATTAGGCTCAAAGCATAGCAGGGCTGTGGGCAAAGGAGCAGAGGGGTCAACATCAGGTCTGAACCGTGAAGTGGCCCCAGGGTCCATGTCCTAGAAGAGGACAAAGTGAAGATGGACATGGAATGGTTGATCCTGAACACTCTCGTATGAAGCTTTGCACCTGCGTAAGAAATTGAGGCTGTGGCTTCGTGTCAAGTAACTTTTTTACCTGCAGCCAAGAGTGGGGTGTTTCATTTGTTGGTTATTTGGAACAGCCAAGTGTCTAATTCTCAGTGCTTTAACAGAACAAGTTTTTCAGTGAGCAAGAAAGCAGTGTTAACCTAAAAAGGGGTCGTTTGACATTTCACAACTTCAGTGTGTCCTTGGGAGAAATAGCAATTTGTGTCAACTCAATCTGAAGAATGCCAGAACAGATTTTTACTTTTTCAGCTTGAGGTTTTTCACAGTATCAGGGCATAATATGATATGCCCTCACATATTAGGGCATATCTGGTCTTCATATGACCAGAAACCTTCAAAATATTTTATCTCCACAAGGGTGTTGGAATTTCAAGCATGCTTATGAGGATTTATATAATCAGCTATATAAAAGTGGTTCACCTTTTCATATTTTTACCTTGGACTTCTATATAAGACTTAATTTGATGAAAATAAAGTTACACATCTAAAATGTTTGAAGATCACCAATTTAGTCCAACCCTCTCATTTTATGGAAGAGAAATTAATACTCTCTATTAAATTAAATAATACTCAACAGAAGCAACTGAGATATGGGGATCATTAAGTGGCCTGACCCAGATTCCAGTTAACTAGTGTCAGGGTTGAAATTGTTTATACGTACTTGAAACATTGGGACTTGAAAAAATAGACTTGTCAGTGAAGTTGGTCTTAGGATGGATCTCATATCCCCTGGTCCCACAACATTTTCCCCACCCTATCACCTCATTCGCTAGTATCTGCAGTTTCTTAGACCAGTACTGTAAAAGCTATTATCCAATATTCTTTATCAAAAAGTTAAAAAAAAAAAAAAGCAGTTTTCCTATTCCTCAAGACAAATTTCAAATCTAGCCATCAGAATTAATGCTATTGAAATTTAACTGCCGAAGCAAAATTACTTTAAAGATGCAAAAAGTGTATCATGAATCTAGATGGAAAACATTTTCTCCAATATTTTATCAAAAGTAGAAAGCAGAAAAACATTATGGGTCCTCGAAAAATGCCACGTATCTGAAAATTAAATGATTAGAAGTATAAGACACTCAAGTTTTGTTAAATCATGTAACAGTACTAGTTGAACTAATCAGACTTAGAAAATAGGTGATAGAAATATAAATGTGAGGTGGTTTCTGGGTCATTTAATTACAGGGTGAAAACCTCAAGAAAAGTGAAGGTTTTCCCCCCTTCAATTATTTACTGAATACTACTATGTGCTAAGCACTGTTCTAGGACTTTATACACCTTTTCTTATTTAAACCTCCTAATAATTCTGTGCAAAAGTTGGTATTATCCCTTATTTTATGGATGAGGAGGGTGAAGTGTTAAGAGATTAAGTCACTTTTCACCAGGTCGTATACCACACAAGCATTGGTGAGTAGTTTAGGCTTTAGTGAAGATTTAAAGGTGCAGTTCATTAAAGGGACTACAATGCACAGCCGTAGTTATCCAACAATCTGAAGAATGCTCCTTGGACATTTGTGCTTTCCCAAGTTTATTTTTCTTAGCATTGCTCTGGAGTCCACAGTCTTCCCAGCCCTTCTCTCCTCTATCGTGCAAAGCAATTTAGTAACCATCTTTTACTTAAATGTTCCACTGGTCTCTTCTCATCAAAGCAACTTAACACAGTTTTATTACAAATACATGTGTGGTAGCTTGGAGCCACATACCCCAGAAAAGAACATGTTCTTAATCTTAATCCATTCCTGTGGGTGTGAACTCATTTGTAAACAGGACCTTTGAAGGTGTTACCAGCTAAGGTGTGCCCAAAGGGAATGAGGATGAATCTTAATACAACATGGCTGAAGTCCTTATAAGCAAAGGAAATTGGCTATCAAAGGAGAAGCCATGGGGAGCAGCAGAAGCTGAAGTCAAGGGAACCTGGAAGAGAAAGGAGAAAACACTGCCATGTGTGTTGCCATGTGACAGAAAAGTCAAGGAACAGAGATCACCAGTAGCGAGCCCCCGAATGCCAGTCTTCTGAGAGAACCATTGCCTTGCTGATGCCTCAATTTTGGTCTTCTCCTACGCTCAAAACCATGAACCAACAAATTCCCATTGTTAAGTCAACCCATTGTATGGTGTTTCTTTTATCGCTGGGAAACTAAAACAACATGGCTCTCCTAAGAAGCATTCTTGGGAAAAGAGTTCTTTTGAGTTCATATTTCTCTGTGATGATACACATGTGGTTGCTTTATTTTAAAAGAAAAATTATTTCAAATATACTTTATTACATTATAACATTATCATATACATACATTACTACATTATATCTATTATATATATATTATTATAGAAGGTGTAAAGACCCTCTCCTCCCTACATCTTACTATTCAAAAATATCCACTGTTAAGATTAACTGTAATTTCTGTAAGTTCAGAGAAAAGAGATTGGAACATGAAAGAAGAAGTTAAGAACCTCACCATTTACTAGAATTCTTTCAGCTGTCTTCTCTGGTCTCCACCCCAACTTGACATTTCCACACAGGGACCTTGTGCCTTCTACTTTAAACAAGAAATTTTCGATTTGCATTTTGTGGGGAACATCATCTTAAAAGAGGCCATAATCTAAATTAATATCTTCTTGGTAGAATTTCAGATATAGGGGAAATCAATTGAGACAAGCTTCTGTGAGATTTAAAAATGGGACTGTAATTTTAAAGGATCAGAGTTAGTGTTTGTTAATGAATATTGGAAGTAATATTAAATGTCTCACTTTCCTGAAAATCAAGTTTACCCTCCTGTTGGGATCCCTCTATTTGGGCCAATATGTTAAAATTCATCCATCAGAACATTGAACCCAGAAGGAGAGAAATGTCCTGACAAACCTGTGATACTTGTTAGTATTAGCTATGATAATTTTCATAATTATGAAAAAGAAACAGAAGCTCAAACTTATTTTACTTCCACATTCTGTCAAGAAAAATGATAACCTGACTGAGACAGAGGAAAAAATGCTGCAGAGCAGCATGAGTTTCTAAGAGGGAATATAGCTTTTGAGCACGAATTCAGGTCTCTTCAGGGTGGATTACCTTCTAGATTCCAGAGAACTTGCAAACTATGATCTCTTACTGTCTGCAAAACGTAGGGAAACTTGCAGAGATAGAGAGATGCTGGAAGTTTGAAGATTTACAAATATTGCTATGTTTTAAAAAGGGGGATAGATTCTATGAAAGACAATGATTCCAGACAAGATTCTAGTAAGGATAATGAAACTTGATCAGAGTTAGAAAATCACGAAATCCTACCTTCCTTCATTTCTTCCTTCTTTTATTCCTTCCTCTTTCATTCTTTGTTCCTCTTTTTCTTTCTCTTTTATGTCTTCTTTCCCTCTTTCTCTTGTTGTTGTTGTTGCAAAATACCAGCTGTCATATCATTTCACCTCTACAGAATGTATTTCTATTTAAAATAAAATTCATTCTTACATAATACCATTATAACAAATTTAATATTTATTTATTATCAACTGTCTCAAATACCATTTTGAAATTTTAAGTTTAAAATTAGGAGCAAACAAAGATAAACCTTGTTTTAGATTCAGACTATACTGTTACTTTTTGCAACATTACTCCTTAGGTGGTTCTATATACTTCAGGGAGCAACACAATGATAAACACATAATATCTGGGTGCCCTGCTCTTATTAATGCTAAAATTGACCAGTGGATTCGGCTGTTAACAGCTGGTCACTCCAGTGTCAAATTCCCCATCAAACTTTCAATTACGCTTTATTCATTGTTGATCTTTGCCTAAATCTTTAGCTCATTTTTGTGGGGTGCGGTGGTGGAGGGTGGAGAATGGAGGGGGTGATGGTTTGCAATTGTCATTCATTCAATATTTATTAGCTCTAATTATTCTATACAGAAGAACATTCTTTTATCAGCTTTAACTATTTGCTAATCATGTATTCTTGATGGGCGTGCTGTGTCCAGTTTTCAGAAGGGCATCTGACTAGTCCACTTATGAAAGCCTTAGGGACAAAGATAAGAGATATGAACCTTGTAGGTGTCCAATAAATGCTTTTTAATTAATTAGATTGCAACAGGAAGATGTAATAAATGTTTTTTTTTTTTTTTTAATGAATGAAATTTCTGGGTAAGTACCACATGCTGAGTTTACTATGCTCTACTTTGGTATTATCCAATAGAAAAATAAAGTGAGCCACAAATACAAGCCACATGTATAATTTTAAATTTAGTAGCCACATTAAAATTCGTTTTAATAATATGTGAAATTCGTTTTAATAATATGTTTTATTTAACTCATTATATCAATTTAAAAATAATTGAGATAGGTGTCACATTAGGTTTTCATTCCAGATCTTCAAAACCCAGTGTGTATTTGATGGCCGATATCAGTATGGACTAGCCACATTTCAATTGCTCAACAGCCACATGTGGCTGGTGGCCACCATATTAGACAGTGTTACTGTAGATATTTTATCATATTAAAAATATATTAAATCTTCACAACAACCTTGCAAGTTAGGTATTATTCCCTGCATTTTTTTTAATATGAAAAAACTAAGGCTCAGAAAGGGTGAAATTCTTATGACTAATCATGTTGCAGTTGGAATTTGGCCAACTATATAAGCTTACAAGTGTGTCTACATCTGTTCCCATTGGGACCTGGTAACACATAGAAGCTTTATTTTTCCTTCTAGGAAATCCACCTGATTTTGGATCCCATGCCTACATTTCTTCAAGTACTTGAGGCTCTCTCTAGTTTATATTCAGCCTCCCCCTCCCAGTGCTTCTGTTTAACTGTATGATAATATTTAGCTCTCCTTCTGTCATCAACACACCTCCTGTCCACCCTCAAGTTGACTCCTAAACATTTCTCAGGTCAGTGCATACGTCTCCAACCCTGCTGCCATTTGCCTACATCAAGCCACCATCATTTCTCCCCTGGACACCTGGAGTGGCCTCCTCATTGCTCTGCTCATGCCCTCTTTGCCTCCTTCCAATTCCCACCTGACAGCCGAAGTGACTTTTTGAAACACAAATCTGATTGTAAATTGAGATGAAGACCATTTGGTCTGCAAACACTGACAGGATCTGTCTCTAGTCACCTTGGCCAGCCCCATCGAGTGTCCTCCTCCTCGGCCCCTCCTTGGACTTTGCTCTCCAGGCACCTTAGCTTCCTCTTCACCTGGCCTTTGTTATGCCATTTCTTCTGCGTGGTCCAGGCTTTCCAAACCTCGGCACTATTGACGTGTTGGGCTGGATAATTCTTTGTCGGGGGACTGTGCATTGCAGGATCTTAAGCTGCATCCCTGGCCTCTTGCTACTTGTTGCCAGTAGCACTCCGTCTCCCCTAGTTGCAACAAAAACGTCTCTAGATATTGCCAAATTTCCCTTGGGGGCAAAATCTCCCCTGGTTGAGGACCACTGATCTTCTCTAACAAATTTCTTTTCAGAAGTCACTTTTTCAAGGATCTCTTTCCTAACACTATAGGCTTGATCACATTGCCTTCCTCCCAGTTATTTATATTATTATTTGATAATCATTGTCTCTCACTTGACTAACAGCTTCCATGAGGGCAAGGGACCATGTACATGTCAATTCACTCTTGTATTCCCAGTGCCTAGAAGAGTACCTGGCACATAGCAGTTATATAATACTTGTTGAATGAATAAGAGGATGAGTCAATTTAAGACCAGATCTGTCTGCTGCAAAAACAGACACCCTCCTCCAAATATCATTCATTGAGGGTCTACTGGGCCAGGAGCTTTCCTACCTTGTTACTAAGAGGAAGCTTAGCATCCCCATTTTACAGATGAGAAACTGAGGCTTAAGCAATACTACAGAACTTGCCCATGATGTCACACTGACAGAGCAAGACCCCAATCTGGGACTTCAGCCCTGAAAGTCCAAGCTGAATGGATAGGAAATATGGATACAGAAATCCAACATTGTGGTGTGGTGTTCTGTCTTCTGTAGTGTATGACATTTTAAATCAGTAATTTGAAATAAAAGATAAAGAACATGCTTATGAAACATGATAGAACCAGGAGCCCAAATGAGTCCCATCAGTGTATGGTAGGCCATATCTGCAGGATAAAATCTGAAAGAAATTAAGTGCAAGCTTGCAGCTTAATTAAAAAAAAACTGCATAAATAAAGTACAGGGAATAAAATGGGTCTGTATCAGTAACACATGTTAAAACAAAGACTGCTGCTAGGGCTTTGTGACACTTGCTGTCAAGGAAGCCAAGATGACAAGGACTTCCAAATTTCCCAGATTCATAACTTGCCCATGTTTGTTTTGATTTCCCCATCCCAAAAATTCGTATTAGAAGTGAAAATATTAAAACTTTAAAAAGAGATCAAAGGAGAGGGGAGCTGGGAGACAGCTTCTCCTTCAGTCTTGTTGAGAAGGAAATTCAAAAAATAAAGAGATTGACCGCCTTCAAATGAAAAAAAGAGGAAGAAAAGAGAGCCAGCATGGTGCACTTCCAAAATCTGCAGAGACAAAAGACTTCCTGAAATATCAATCACATTTATGACTGTTTTCTCTGGAAAGAAAATGGCTGCAATGGGAATCCTAGGAGATGAAGCAATGAAAGTTAAGGAAATTAGTTCTGTAGACAGGGACCCCAGATTTGCACACCGATTTCTCAGTAAAGTTTTAATATTAGTAAAAAATAAAGAAAAAAAGTGAATCCTGAAGTGCCTTTTATAGGAAATGTCATTTTTTCTTTACTCTCAAAAGACAAGCACAGTTTTAAAGAAGGAATTAGTTTTAAAAAAATCAATAGAGCACTTGGTGCCTCTATGTATCTGTAAGCTAAGCACACTTTGGGAACATAAATAGGAATAAGACAGCCTTTGACCATGTGAGATCTCTAAATTGTCACAGTTATTTTGGGAACATTTAAGAAATGTTTGAGACACAGCAGAGTCCTTTCTGAAGTATCTCAACCACCATAAATTAGAATTATTGATTTAGAACCCTAAACAGATTTGTGCCCACCAAAAAGTGAGTATAGAGAATCTAAATTTATCTTAATGTGGATGTATTCACCCCTCTCTCTGAACTTGAATAACCTCATAGTGCCACTCTATTAAATAGTCCTTAAACCCCAATTAAAGCCACACAATAGAAAAGATGAATGAGTCACTTTGATTTCATTTTAAGGGAAAGTAGGACACAGTGTTCACTAACTTGAAAATAACCTATTAAGAAGGCTGTACAACATTTTCATACTGGTTTTGTGTAGTAATTTAACTACCTAAGAAATTTCAGAGATTGCATAAACCATTCTATCAACAACATATACAGAAGAACAAAACAAAACAAATAAACATGATTATCACTGTCCAAATAAAACAGGAAAAATAACCCAAGTTCTTAAAAACACTACAAATTCCCCAAATGTGTTTCCTTTTGAGAGAAAATTTACTTCTTGCATTATCCAGTAATTTCTTAGTTTCATTAAGCAAAATGGAAAACTGCTTTACAGTTAAAAATATTAAGAAGCAACTTACATAGGTGTGTAGCCCCCTGAATTTTGGATGTAACAAAAACAGAGACTTCAGGCTGCCTGCTTTTGCTTAGAGCATGGCTTGAATTTTCTATTGATAGTGACAGTTTATGTAGAATACTGCATAATTTCTCATGAATGGAAACTGCCCAAGATATGTTGCAGGGGTCAATTTCTTCCTAAGGGAAAAAAGTATGGAGATATACTAAATATATCATTCAATTATTTTTGCCTTGGTTAAAACATAAAAATACAAATAAATATTTCCTACAGATGAAGTTCACAGCATACTGTTTTTTTAAAAAAAGAGATTAGAAAACAAAATCTTAATTTACTCTTTCCATCATTAAATTAAAAATTCAAATATACAGGCACATTTGACAGATATAAATTGAGAGAGTTGGTTTGCCATTTCCTGATCACAACAGAGGTTCAATAGTGCTGATCTATAGACAACAATGCTCATATCCCAAATGTGGACTGAATTTTAATAAAAGTTGCTCAAGTTGATTTTTTCTCTTTTTCTTTTTAATTAAAAAAGACTTCATTCTTAGAGTTTTAGAATTTACATTTGAGTTGTCTGAAAAAATACAATTTCAATGCAAAAACCAGATGGAACATTTGAGTGTATTGCTGGTGCTATCATTTTTTTTTTGCATGTTTTGTTTTCATAAGAACAAAAGCAATAAAATAAACAACAGGTGTAAGACTTGTAAATGGTTAAACATAACCATGTAATATTAACAATATGCCTCATGCACACATATACACAATTAAAAAAAAAAAGGAAAAGGGATCAGACGTCTTTCTTTTGCATTTGTTCCAATTTTCTTCTTAGAAGACCGTAATTCTCTTTAGTTCCTGATGCAGTGGGGTCAAGATGCAGGGAGATTTCATAGTGTTTTTTGGCTAAGTCTAGATGTCCCCAACGATGATAAAGCACAGCTGAAATAGCAAGGGATGAATTTCAATGGAAATGCTTCTGAATAACTTGCAGTATTCCCCATCAATTGTATAAAGAAATATTACAGAACCTTTGCAAATAGTTTTCAAAAACCATTGTTTAAGAAAATATTGTTTGTACCACAAACTTTATTTATTGTAATCGTACTCCCTGGTGATTGCCCTTCATAACTACCACCAGTTGCTCTGGGCCTCTGCATATCACTAGATACAATACATCTGCCTGCAGCAGAATTATTACATAAAAGAGTAAAAAGAAAATTAGATTGAATTTTTCTGCTGGTCATGCAATTTCCAACTGGCTCTGGCTGGGCTCCAGCACTGCTTACAGCCCTGGTTATGTGGAAGTCCAGCCTGCTTGTTTTAAACAAAGATTTCTCTACACCTTTTGGCAAAGTAACTGCTTGTTTGTTTCCCCTGGAGACAGGGGCTTTAATGTTAAGATCTGATCATAAAATGATGGTTAAAATAAATCTGATTATTTAATTATAAGTCCTTGATTGTTAAAATGACTTTTGTAAGTAAACTAACTTTATACATGGGCAGAATAGCAACTATTGATGCTTCATGAATTGTGATGAGAGGCTTCAGATACCATGGAAACTAGATTTAGTGAAAAAATATTTACATGACAGACCATTCTAAAGAGCAACCTGCTATGCTCTATAAACCTTAAATACTGAGATGTACAAATGGAAGAAATGAATTCTAGGGAATAATTATAAATGCATTTTTAATTAAAGCATAAGAACATAAGAACGCAAAGGCTAGAATGGGAAGGTCTATTACGGAAGGAGGAAAGGGAAATTAGACTACAAGCTTCCAAAGTACTTTTCAGCTTCACATTCTAGGATCCTTCACACAAAGAATGAAAATCTGAGTTTTAATCATAAGAAGCTGATAAACTGAGAGTGGAATTTGAGGGTTTTGGTCATACAATGTAAGATATGTAAACATGATTATCATTTAGCTAAGTTTTCATTGTAATAATTGTAAAAATCACATTTTAAAACTAGCCTCAATATAGGATAGGTTTGAAAACAAAAAGAAAACTCTCCCAATACTGACTTTATAGGAATACACCCATTTCATTACAATTACACTCAATTCCAATATGATTTAAATTGAAGAATTTCCTTACCCAAATTACCATGGTAACTTGCAGCATTTGGATTGGCTTTAATTGCCTTGAGGAATAAAGCTTCAGACTCCTAAAAAATGAAATAAATAAAAAGTAAAGTATTGTACATGATGCAAAAATGATTCAGTTTTAGAACCAATGACTTCAAACCTTTAATGTCCTCATTTTGTTACGTCACCCGTCTCCCAGAAACACTCCAGAGGCCCAGTAGCACCTGGCACTATTGAGAAGAAGCACCAAAGGGATAGCCTGGAAACATGTAACAGGGCAGAGGTGACAGAAGATAGTAATAAGGGGATGAGGGGCAGCAGAAAGTAATGGCAACTGCAGAGAGAGGATGGAAATGGGAATGCAAATGAGCTCTGCCACCTGCCTCGATGGATGACATGGTTGGATTTCTGCAACTTGAAGCAAGTAGCTCAGTTCAGGGAACAGCGAAGGAAGAGAGAAGGTCAGCAGAATGGAAAGGGCTGAGTGATTGAGGACAACTATGAAAGGGTCATTTTCAATCATCATCAGTGAATTCACTTTCAGGACTTTCGAGGTAGGAGTTGGGGCCTATTAATCTCCCCAAGAACCCACAACACCGTCCACAAACCAGAAGCAGCCCATTCAGCTGCAAAGAATGAGTAGAGAGAATGAGGGAGAAATGGCTACCTGCCATTGAAGCCGTCTATCTGACCATGACTGAATTCCCCAAATGAGCATGGGCTGATTCTTGTACAGACTTGCATTTCCTCCAAATAGGGTTCATTTCCAACTGGGTCGGTAAGAAGCAGGGCAAAGTGTTTGCTTGCCTGATCATCACTGACCCACTTCTGACTGGATGGTCGCTTTCTACCACAATGCTGGGAAATAAAGGTGCCTGACCTGTTCTCATGAGACCTGGGAGTGGCATTCGCATATATCTATATTCATACTCCTAAAGGGCCACACAGGGTTTAATCATTATCAAAAGCTAAGATTAATCAACTGCAGCTGTGGGTTTTGAGACAGTGCTTGTTCCTTCTATCTATGCCCCACATGAGTTTTTCTTGATTGTCTTCTCACATCTAGGACTATGCATTTTATAATGTTCCCTGTAATGGCCTGTGATACTCCTGAGACATAGGCTGGGAATTTGAGCAAAAATCTCTGAAACCACTATCTTCTAGACAGAGCTGGCAGAGAAAACTTTATATTTCAGAAATGCAATCCAAGACGAACTGAATAAAGATATCAGGGTAACATAACATGTTGGCAAATAGCACTTTTAGGATCCAATTCAGTGGTTGGAGTTTACATTCTGAATTTGAGTAGTTGAAACACCTCCAAAGGAGACCCAAGATGTTCCTGCAATGTCAGGGATGTGGCAAAAAAAAAAAAAATCAAATGAATGTGTAGATTTGTCCTGATTTCTAATCAGCTGTGCTCTTTTTATGATATTCAAACACTGCCATTTAAAACCTGAAATCTGAGAATTAAAGTGGTGAAAGAATCCAGAAATGTTCCTCTACATGCACGTTAAATAGTATTAACTAGAGATAAAAAGCAAATTAAGAGCTTTCTATGGGGTACTAGATCTACTTATTTATTCAGATAACTAATTCTCAGATGTCCAGAATCTGGACTTTAATAAGGATGACGGGAAGTCAGAGAAGGGTTTGGAGGATGTAGTAGAGTTTTGGATGGTGTGTGGAGAGATGGGGCTGTGGTTTCCATCTCCTTGGGGGACTACTGCTCTTGGCAAGGCAGGAGCATAATCCTGCTAGAAGGATGAGGCAGGCCGGAGGAAAGGAAGGGGATAAAGAAGAACAGGCAGAAAGCACAGGACCTGTGAGGCCATGGCAGAGAGAAAATGAGCAGTTTCCGAGCTCAGGAGATGGGGGAATAATGCATGTTGATGAAAGAAGGGGCATCTGGAGAAAGAACAGGTTTGGGGAGGTGGCTGTAGGGCGTGGGGGTGGGTTAGACACACTCCCTGTAGGGTAACAGTGAGGCAGCAGCCAGGAGAGGATGCTTCAGCCCCCAGGACTGCACCAGGGCCTGGAGGCATGGGAGGGCTGCAGGCTGCTTTGGAACGCAAATGTCTGCAGGCTCTCAAAGCCCATGAAATGCTCATCTATCTATTACATCAGGATTTTTAATGGCTTTGTTCAGGAAAGCAATGAACTGTATATAAACTGATCTTCTGTGGCAGGTGTCCGGACGCTTAAAGAGCTGGGCAACGAGATGACTTATGCCAATGAACAAATAAACTGACATTTAAAATTGGGCACATTTTTCTATCAACAGAAAGGGAAAATCATATCATTTCCTGAAATGTACTTGACAAAATGTGTTGATAAAGGTTCAGCGTGATATGTGAGACAGAGAAAGACCTTGGAAATTGTGTCTTTAAGTGGGAACAACTGAGGGTCTTTACATCTGGGTGGGGAAGGCTGGGTAGACAGCATGCATTTCAGCTTCCTGGCTAGGACCCTTAAATGCTGAGTATATTCTAGCAGCATTTCCAGGGGCCACGTCGCATACCACTTGAATTAGAGAGGATAATTTAGGTGGCCTGATATGAAGTGGGAACAATGAATTATATAGGAAGAAAGTTATTCCCAGGTCAATTCTTTTTTCTTTCCTCTAATTCAGCCTGGACAAAAGTCTCCATTTGGTGGTGGTTTGTGAGTCACACACTCTAACACCCGCCAGTCTCCCCTTGAAGCTAAGAGAGTATAGCCTTGGTTTCAGAACATTGCCTGCAATTGTATCTAGTTTGGATGAAATAAAATCATTTTATTTTTCATAGTTACTCTTTATTTGTGGTACTGATATGCTATTTCTACTTTAAATATATTTACCTGAGTTAAAATTTATTTAAAGAAAAATATCAAATAAACAGTAAGGTAGTAACTGAATATGGCAAAAAAAAAATTGGGGATGGGTGACAAAAAAAATGTTTGGCATTTGGGACACTGCACTATAAATAACATCATTCTTAAACTACAGAACTGGTGGAATTAGCAATATAGAAAGAGAACTCAGCATGAAAGGCAACATTTTACACACTGAAAAACATTATTTTTATATTTTTGCTCTACCACATTAGCCCCAAATTGGAAATTAAATGGCAAGATGTAATATAAATTCTAATAGGTTTTAATAACGATCCTTAGGGTTTCATTTAATGATCACCAAATTAAAATTATTTGTTATCTACCATGTTAGAGTTACAAATTACATCCTTGTACATTTCTTTGTATTGCAAAGCTGAGGCAGAACAGACAACTATCTCCATTTTACATATGAACAAAGTGAGGCTAGGAATGGCTAAGTGAAGGCTGTTGGGTAAAAAGGGCTATGGGGTGGGGGGAGGCACCCCACAATTACAGATATAATGAGAATGTTCAGTGTGTACCACAATGCCTCAGAACAGATTCTGGCAACCTCACCATTTCAGAGCCACACGTGCAATGTATTCAATCATTTCACAACTGCTAATCTGGCCCCACTTTATAAATGCCATGACAGGTAGCAATGGGAGATACACAAATAAATAGGACTTAAGACCCATTCCTGACCTCAATGAGGCTCCAGGCTCACTAAAGAGATTTATCAAAAGTTGAAATAATACAAAACAGCAGATGATTAGGGTAACATGAGTTGTATGGACAGTTGACACCTGTCACAGATGGGGATAATCTGCGAGCTGGATACACCATCGACTGGACTCTGACAAATCACCACCATGTTGCCTCCCGTTAAAACAGGCTCCCCACCCCAATGTTGTGCAACAAAACAGCCCTTTCTCTATGGCCTGCAACAGACAATACCAGGGAAGCAGCTGACCAATAGCGAGAAGTATCATTTTCATATTACAGGAGAAAAACCTAAACTGTTGCCTTAAATACCTAATTCTTAATTTAAAAAGAATATATTAAGTGAAAGCTTGGTGGGTGATGCCACAGCCGAGGAAATCATGCCACCCTCCCTCCTTCTGGTAGCTCCTAAAGAACTCACAGTAAGCCCCTCAGGTCAGATTTCATTTTCTCTTTACTTATCTTAGGCTCAGTGCCTTGACCTAGACAATTAGGGTACAAAATGTGTAGAGAAATGGGAAACTGATTTCTCCATTGGACGTTACAGGGTATTTCCTAATTTACCTGGGGGAGAAAAGAAAAAAAATAGAACAACATGAACCGGAAGGCAAATGAACCCTGGGCTCTGTCACCTGAATAGACATTCCAATTTGTAGACTGTGAGATGATGGAAAAATCAATGCAGTAATTACATGAACCACATTCTGAAGAAGGCTTGCTGTAGCTGGGTCACTAGAAAACTGATAATCCCCCTGACCCATTCCAGGCTGATGGGTGGCTGACAGGTCATCTGAAGAGAAACCCTCAGACCTCATTTCCTTCTCCTGCTCCATGAAAAATAAAACTAAACCCCTCAAAAAGCCATTTCTGGAGCAAAACCCAGAAATGCCTGAGTGTACAGTGAAGCTGTTAAACTCCTTGGCATTCAAACTAAGAGAAATGCAGGAACTATCTTAGTCTTATTATAGAACATTTTACTATTAATGACCTCTCACAAACTGAACAGGTAAATAGCATTTAATTACTTAAATAATACTAATTAATTATTACTATCTTTAGGCCTAATGTCTTTTTTTTTTTTTACATGGGCATGGGTATCGAACCTGGGCCTCTGGCATGGCAGGCAAGCATTCTTGCCTGCTAAGCCACCGTGGCCCGCCCTAGGCCTAATCAGTAGCCTGAGGGTGATCAAAAGAAGATACAGACCCTGATTCTAAAATAAAATATCTCTCTCTCATGAAAGAACGAAGGCACTGCTTCTAAAAGAGTGTCTTCTGTAATGCCTACTACCTAGGATGTAGTTAAACATGCACAGTGCTTGATCTTATTCAAGTAACTGAGGCAGTATCTCTACTGGGAGGAAGCTAGGCCCCTCTATTTTAACAAGCTCCCTTGGTGATTCTGACAGACACTATTAAAATTTGAGAATCACAGATAACCAGGAAAATTAGGTCTCCTTCAATATACAGGGTGCTATGTACCTTCCAATTCATCATCTACTCCTGGCCAATGCTAACAGCTCAGATGGAGTACAGATTTAGTATCTTGTGGTTTTCTTTGGTCAGAAACCTCTTCAGTCTCATAGATAACCTACAACTTACTTTAGAAGCGGAAAACCTTGGGAGCAGCAAGAACCAGTCATACTTTTTGACATGGTCAGGCTTATTCTATTTGTACAGAAGATGGCTTCCAGAAATAAAACCCAGAGCTCCAGCCCAACTGCAAGGAATAGAGTCACACACCACTATGCAAGGGCAGAGGGCTGGCATATCTCCTCCTCTCCTGTAGAAAGTGAGGCCCAATGCCCAGTAACTCTCTCACTGTTCACTGCCCATTCCTTGGGCTTCTCTCCCCTACCCACGTTTGAGCAATGTTACGGACAGTGAGTGTGAACCTGCAAACCTATCTCTTGGACAACTTCTCCAGGAAATTAACTGACCAAGCCATACTTTGTGCCTTGCCACTACTGTTCTGGCCTCATTCTGAATTTAACTGGACAGAACGAACTTTTATGGCTTCTGTGAGATGTTGGCATTCACTGCAAGAAGAAACAGACTTCACTTTGCACACCTTGTATTTCTGGGATTTCCCCAGCACGTTTGCCAACGAGAACATGAGAGAGTGATCACCAGGTATTAATTCCAGGGCTTCTCTTCCAACTGCTTCAGCTTGGGCTAAATTACCTGTGAGTAAAAAAACAGAAAAACAGAATACATGTTAACATTGTACTGATACTTTAGTCTGTCTCTATAATTAAAAGGGCTTCTGTGCATTATGTACAATGATTTTGAATAAGCTACTTAAGAAAACCAATGCAGAACCTGTACTATATACACACATAAACTCCCACACGTACAACAAACACACAAATGATCCTGTCAGTGGCAAACCCAATGCAATCTAGCACAATTCTCACTTTATATTCAAATGACTTAGATTAAATACCGTAAAAGCATAAAAAACCTAGTTTTAATTTCTCCCCAGATACTAGTTGAACCCAAACTGGAGAAAACAAGTTCACAAAATAAGTGTGAACGCTTTAATAACAATGTTTTATCATACTGAAGTTCAAAGTCTATACTTTCATTACAAATAAGTGTGCATCTCTTCCTTGAGCTGCTTAGACAGCTTACTAATTTTAAATTCTGCCAAATTAAAACTATCATTTCTTAAGGGATGCTTTGATTTTTTAAAACGAAGGATGCGGAGTAACTCCTGATTGGTTGAATCTAGTCCTGTATGGGTGAAGAAACCAGGTAATCAAGACCATTAGCATTCTGTCTAAAATGAGAATAGGTGACTCTGAGTGTAGACTCAAGGGAGCCTCCTTTGAGTACAGTCTGTAAACTTCGAACATGGACCTTTCAATATCCATTTCATAAGCCCAGAAGCCATTTTTGCTTATTTCTGGGTAATTCCCAGCATTCAGATGATGGAGAGTTCTAGAAAGCAGGCTTCAGATGAAGCCATTATCCGACACTTATTCTAAGTTGTGTTCTTTTCCAGTTATATATTACAATATGAAAAAGGACACAGCATTTTCTAGAAGAAAATGTATTTTGTAATGCAATATATTTAACCGTATATCTATTCTTTTAACTCTAACACACACTGGGAAAATAAAAGTACAATACCTATATTTCCTAATAATTCATAGTATTCCATTATGGAACAATTGCCTCTTGTTTACTTATTTAATTCATCTTTCTATACCTGTATTATCAAGGAGTATAATCATGTTGTTCCAAGCCAAACTGTGCTCTGGTTTCAGCACAGTAGCATTTCTCCATGCATTCAAGGCATCCACATGGCGATTTAGATCTGCATACTGAGAATAAAGCAGAAAAAAGATCAATATTACAATAGTCTAGTCCTGTTTTCCCTCTCTAAGCCATTGTGACCGAAAACAAAACAGGACTAAGAACAAAACTTGTAGTTATCAAGGTTCTAATTTCTAACTTATTTACTCCTCAAAACAGTAAGATTGAGGTAGATGCTATTACTATCCCCATTTTATGGATGAGGTGACTGAGGCACAGAGACGTTAAGTCGCTTGCCCAAAGCTACACATCTAGAAAAGGAAGAGCAGGATTAGAAGCAGGTAGTTTAGCTCTGGAGCTTGCAAGCTCTTACCTATAATCTATTATTTAGTGATTCCAGGTGTTATATCTCAGACAACAGAAGAAAGAGAAGTTAAAAGTCTCATCATCAGTCTTTTTCCAGAAAGACTTCATGTAGTCTAACTTTGATAAAGTATTATTTAGAATAGTAAACAAAATATTTTATGTGCTTAAAAGTTACATGTCATGTCAAGTGCAGCTTGGCCTCTTTCCCTCTATACCTCTACTTAACGTAAAGAGAATATCGGACACACTTTGTAAACTCCTGGGAAAGTCCTATATAGTGATGTAAAACCCCTTGGCCATTTGGAGCCTGTTTACCTTATTTAAAAAGGAAAAAACTCTTTGTTATTTTCTTTTGAGAGGTAATTTTGTTTTATGTCAATAAATGAATACAAAATGGCTGGCTATCAATTTGTATAGTTAATATAAAGTACCCAGATGGAGAAAATGAAGGATTTTTCATCTGGTGACCCTCTTGTTCTCTTTAACTCAGTTCAAATGCATATTTCATTTCAATGTACTTGATTCCTTTAACTCTAGAAAAAATACGAATGATTATAAATTATCAAAGTTTAAGGTTACTTCATTACTTTCTGTCAAGTCTGTCTCTTTATTAGATAACAGAACCATTTTGACTTGCCCTATGACCCATGTAGCAAATAGGTGGCATATTATGCAAGAAAAAGAACCGTTTAATGAATTATGGAAACATTTACGAATATCCATTTACTAATGATGCTGTCAGAATTTCCCATGAGACTCAGGGACTTAAGTAACAATATTTTGCCCCTTAAAATGAAGTAATGGGGTGAAAAGTTCAAAAACTTAAAATAAATTGGGGTGCTTAGTTATACTAACACTTAATTGTCCGTCCATATTGATTTCTCAGTCAATTTTCTTCAGCAAGTATGTACATTTGAGTCATCCGAACAAAATCTGTTATCATTCTTTCTAACACACGCAAGAAAACCACCATAACTTAATTTACACAACAAAATTCTTACCCTATTTTACCATTTATTGTAGAATAACAACAAAAAGATTCAGGAGAAATTTATTTTCATTCTGTCTCAACCTCTACCCTTTTTAATGGCATCTCTACAAAGTGAATGAACACTTTAAGGGAATCTGAGAAAAATGGTGATTTAACAAGAACTACCTGTTCAGAAAGCAGATGTGAAATGTGTGCAATGTTTACCCATTGCCTCTCAGCCCTACGCCCGCCTTTCCATGCTCTGCTCCTTGATGCTGGGATGGGGTATCTGCAAACATTTCTGTTCTAGTTTGCTAGCTGTCAGAATGAAACACACCAGAGACGGATTGGCTTTTAATAAAAGGGGATTTATTTTGTTGGTTCTTCAGAGGAAAGGCAGCTAACTTTCCACTGAGGTTCTTTCTTACGTGGAAGGCACAAGATGGTCTCTGCTGGTCTTCTCTCCAGGCCCCTGGGTTCCAACAACTTTCCCCAGGGTGACTTCTTTCTGCATCTCCAAAGGCCTGGGCTGAACTGCTAGTGCTGAGATGAGGAATGCTGAGCTGCTAGGCTGTGCTATGTTGTGATCTCTCATTTAAGCACCAGCCAATTAAGTCAAACGTCACTCATTGCAGCAGACATGCCTCCTAGCCGACTGCAGATGTAATTGGCAACAGATGAGGTTCACCTACCGTTGGCTTATGTCTGCAGCAACAAGATTAGGTATGCTCACCTGGCCAAGTTGACAACTGAATCTAACTAACACAATTTCCCAGGCTCCCTAGTCAATGGCTCCTTGTTAGGTTTCTAATAATAGAAGTCACAAGGGAGATCCGATGGCGGGAAAAGGGGAGAGTGCCCTACCCCTCCTTCTTCCCCCAGCCATGTCTCTGACATGGCTATGTCACCTCTTCTAGCAAGAGTCCCAAAGCTAGAGACAGTGGCCCTTCCTCCATGATCTCAGCTCTTGAGGTTATGGTTCCTGATATGTGGTTTCTTCTCCTAGTTCTTAAATTCTGTCAGTACCACTTCCTCCCTTGTGTTCCCCCAGCCCTAGGAGTAGTAGCTGTTTCCTTCAGTTAATCTCTGAGTTAATATTACCTCTCCATATTTGCTCTTCAAGCCTTGCAACTATTCAACCAGTCCTCTATTTAAAATATTTAGCATGGTTCTTGTTTTCCCAAACAGATCCTGCTGATACAGAAATGTAATCCCAGCATAATTAATTGTCTGTAGAAATAACTCCAGTTATCATTACTGTAATTTTCTAATATTAGGAATTGTCCCAAATAACCCATTTCTTACCAATTCTTTATTCCACCAGAGAACTGCATTATATTCCCTTCTTACTTAGGTCTAGATAGCAAAACAGATTTCTGCCTGATTACCAAAGAAGATTTTTAAAAAAGAAATCTTAAGTTATTAAGTTCTTCTTATTCATCAACATATAAATGTGTTGGTTGAGCTGCTAAAGATTAAGCTCTTATGCTTTTAAGCTGTCAAGCAGGCAAAGGCTGGGTAATTAAACAACAGAGAGCAAAATCTTTAAATAAGTAAGAACAGTTGGCATAAGGGAACATAGGAAGAACATTTCATGGTGGTATAATTAGTAAACAAGATAAACTAAGGGTGGTGCAAGGTCTCAACATGTTCAATATTAGGGAAGTTTTTCTGAGTTACAGTGCTAATAAATTCCAATTCCATGATAAAATCCTGTATTTTTATATTCTATGTTTCTTTCTTTGGACTTAACTCTTATAGAAGGCTCACTGAGCATAAATTCTCTATTTTCCAAATTCCAAGGAATTGCAGTGACAGATAGCTACCAGGGGGAGGGAACACAGGGGCAAAAAGAGAACTAAGGCTACTAAATATTACAACTTTAAAGGATCCCCTAGGAAGCTGTGGGCAGATATGTTTACTTATAAGCACTAACCTAAAAGAAGAGCTACCTACCCCCAAAAAGGGAGGAAAAGAAAATATTCATGTGGATACTACGTAAAACTACATCACTTAAGTATTAGTTTAATAGATGTGATAAATAGAAACTGCACCTTCTTGCAAGAACCACCCACAAGTACAAATGCAGATAATAACCAGTTTGTTCCCTTCTTCCACCCAGCCCCCACTTGCACTTCATCAGCTCTTTGAGGACTGACCCTGCATTTTATTATGCGACTGAAATTTTTGGCTTCTATATCATCATGGTGAGATTTTTACTGCTCTCCCCCAGCCCCGAAGAGAGAACAGTTTATCACTAGAATAATTTAAGCTCCCCTCAAATCTTCAGGTTTCACAGAGAAAGCTATTTCAACATCAGAGTGTGTAACTAGATCATACACACAGAATTTTATAACATAAAAGAAACCAGAAATGCCCATGAGGTCAAGTGGCCCTGAGGAGAGTTATGTGGGGCAACAGGAATGTCTTGGTACTAATCTCCTTTGTGCAAACATCTCGCTGCTCACGTTACTGCCATCCGCCCCTCTGTGCCCAGGGAGAAATAACTCACTTTTTACAATAATGAGTACTTGGATTGGGATGGTGCCTTCCATGCTATACCACAACTAAAATATGTTTTGCATTTCCTAATTAATAAAAACATGCAAACTATTTCACTCTAAAATTTGTCACACAAGCATTATTTGTCCCTTTAAAGAGACTTAATGCAAAGCAGGAGAGAGAAAATATACCAATAGTTAGTACCAAGTTGCCGTTACCTCGTTCACTCCATTGATAAAACTCTCTCTCTACAACACACACAATACTGGTTACCCTGAAATTAAGATGTTATATCCAAAGGTGCTCACGTCAGGGTGAAAACTGAAGCCTCGTTTTTCAATAATTTTAAAACCATTAACATTTTCTATGTTTTCTCCCCGGCTCCCTCTCCACTGACCTGGACGCTCAGTTTGATGAAAGTTCAGTGAGATCATAGCTTCCCAAAGCCAGGCCCAAGGATGCGGTACTGGAATCGGTGGGGAAATTTTGTTTTGTTTTGCTTTTAACTACAAATTTGTGGAGTTTTGATTCCTTAAATCTGGGCCAGGGTATGGTGATTTGGATGTACAACCAGTTTTGGGAATCATTGGTTTTGATAGCACTAGGACTCAGTGAGACCAAGAAGTGTCAGGCCTTGGGGACATCAGGGGGACATACAGGAGAAGAAACAGGCATCGCTTTAGGACAATTACATGCAATTCTACTCGTGAGGAAGCTAGATAAAATCTGGGAAACTGGGCGGCCACGGTGGCTCAGCAGGCAAGAACGCTTGCCTGCCATGCCCAAGGACCCGGGTTCGATTTCCAGTGCCTGCCCATGTTAAAAAAAAAAAAAAAAAAAAAAAAATCTGGGTAACTCTACTATGTAGAAACCTCTTTAAAAAAAAATCACATCACCACTTTACTCCCAGGAATGAGCCTGGCTCTGGCACCATGGGATGGATAACAGCTTCCTGACCAAAAGGGGAAAAAGAAATGTAATAAAATATGGTTATCAGTGACTGAGAGAGACCAAATGGAGTCAAGAGGCTATTCTGGATGCTACTCTTATGCAAGCTTCAGCTAGATACTGCTAATTGCTATGGTCTGCCAAATCCCCACCAACAGTTAACCCTAAAGAACACCTAGGGCTCCATCTGAGAGTCTATAAAAGTTTTATGCAGTAAGTTTACTTTCCAGAAACTTACCACCTCCAGATGGTTCTTAGGCCAGATACATCCTGAAACCCAAAGGGGCCAGCCTCTCCAGAACATCAACCAGTTCCATCCCCCATCCTAAATTGTTGACACACCTTTTCAATATGAAAAAGTCAGAATGGGTATAGCCCAAATATCCCTAAAGAGCGGGAGAAGGGTCAAAGGACAAGGAGGAGTATAACAGAGAAGATAGGATTTAACAAATGAGTATGACTGCTGAATCATTATATTGATATTTCTTTTAGCCTCCAGTGTTGTGGAGCAGTTAGAAGGAAAAACCTGAAATTGTGGAACTGTAGCCCATATCAAACTTTGAAATCTGTTCTTAAACTACTTGTTAAAATATACTTTGAGGGTGGGCCACGGTGGCTCAGCAGGCAGAGTTCTTGCCTGCCATGCTGGAGGCCCAGGTTTGATTCCCATTTCCAGTGTCTGCCCATGTAAACCATGTAAAAAAAAAACGCAATAAGTTTATTGCTTTTTTGTATATATGTTATATTTCACAATAAAAAGTATTTAAAAAGATCACATTACCATACATATTTTCCAGTTAGCTAAAATGAGCAAAACATTTTATCCCCCTTAACAGTTTTGTCTAATAAGACTAAATAATAATGCTAGGACTATACATATTTGGTTTCTTGAAAGCAAATTAGAGGGCTGGTTGAGGAGACAGGGATAAGCAGTCTTGTTTGAAGAGTTTTGCTATTTGTATATCTGTATGTGAGTTTGAGCTTTATTTTCTCTTTCCAGAAAATCAAGAGCAATCATATCTTCATAAATATTCTACCAATAGACAAACAAAACAAAACAAAACAAAAAACCCAGAGCCACTATGGAGCACGTTATTTTTCTATTTCCATCAAATTCCTCAAAGCCTATTGAAATAAACTGCCTCCTCCCAACCTTTCTTTTATCTGAGAGAAGCTCACTCAGCAGGGGTGCTCCCCTGGGACTCAGGAGCCTCTCCCCCAAGGAGGGAGAGTACAGCGAAGCTCAGATATCACACAATGGGTTTGTTTTTTTAATCTCCGCTTTTATTCAATTCATGTTTTAAAAACAGAGACTGATGTTTATCAGGAAGTTATCCCTCGGAGTATTGTTTTACAGGGCATAAGGCACTTTAAATTTTTAAACTTATTCCTTAGTTTCCCCTCTTGCCTTTGTGAGCTCATAAACCTGACTAATTCAAGTTGGATTGCTCTCTGGAGCTTTTTAGAGAAATTGCATCTGAGGAAATCAAATAGCTTACTTCCAATGAGATTGACATATGTGAAAGAACATTATAAAATGTAGAGTGCCAGATGTGTGCTACTACTGGCACTTTTATTATAAATAATCCAAAATAATCCAAAAAAAATAATCTTTTCGTCTGCAGCCACGGGACCTACACTTACCAAACGTCCAAGGTTGTAGTAGCAATCTGGGTATTTTCTTCTGTGTTTAATAGCTGTCCGGTAACTCTGTTCTGCCGCCTCAAACCGTTTTAGGCTGTTCTGCACGATGCCTAAATTCATCCAGGCAGCAGCAAAATCTGGCCTAGAAGAGCATTTAAAAAAAAAAAGAAAGAAAAAGATAAATAAGATAAAGAAAGCCTCGGCCCCCCCGAATGCTGGAACTAGTTTCTTTGTCACTAGCCTAATGATAAAAACAATGCTTACTGTATTTGTACAGCCAAAGATAGCAGCTCTTCTGCTTCCTGGAGCTCATTCCTTTCTTTTAAGATATTTCCAAGATTATTCATGGCATGAACATACTTGGGATTTAATCTGGAAGTTGAGAGAGAACTGAAGTTGTGTTAATGCTCAGTTTTCACGGTTCTCTCAGGAACTGGCAGAGATTATCTTTAAATTGGGGTTTTAAAGGGGGTAGGCTTTTAACCCTAGGAAGTTAAAACAGTACATGGATATAAATGATATTTCTCAAGTGAGCAGCACGCCTGCAGTACCTTACAGCTTCCCTGTAGTATCTGATGGCAGCAGTCTGGTTGCCTTTGTCTGCCAGGTTTTTGCCAACATTGTAGTGAACCTGAAAATACAGATAATGGTTTAGCCATCAGCAGGTAGACTTCTTTGCTCAGAGGCTGGATAACTAACATTCTTCTAACTGAATTAAAGAGGTTAAGGTATCCCACTCACCCTCCCTATCCCTACCCCCTAAAAAATAATTGCCTCCCAGAACTTTAGCTAAAACCGTACAGAAACCTCACAGAGGGCAAGCCTGGCCCTTGCTTGTGTTCTAATCTCTTCCCTCATAAGAAAAGATTAGAAGAAAGGGAGGTTACAAGCAGACATAATATGAAGACAGTATGACAGGAGGAAAAGGACCTAAAGAACAAACCAGAGAAAACTAGAAAAGCATGGAGCTGGGATGTTTTTACCACGAAACCCTCAAAACCCCCTCCTCTAGGACAGACATCCCCTAGAGTCGATATACTAAAAGTTCAATCATACATGCGCATAAGAAGAAGAAACAATTGTCCTGCCTGCTCATTTTAAATAAATCCAGGCCTAACTTGTACAACACCTTTCTTCTGTAGCATTATGAGTATTTTACTTTATGCCTAAGGAAATACTCCCTCTCATTCCTTCAGGTAATGACTGATGCCCACTATGGGCTGGATATAGCTGTCAGCTAGAGAAACCATGGACAGCAGGGTCCAGCAGGCCGAGCGGCTCCTGCATTACTTCGGACAAAGGTGGGGTGAGTCACAAAGGCCGTAGCCTAGGTTTGAAGGAGCCAGGAAAGGCCGTCTTGAGGAAGGGATCCCCCCTGCCAGCTGAGATTGGAAGGGGGTGTTAATAGGTAAAGGGGTTTTGGGGGGATAAGTAGTCCCAGGTGGAGGGGGCAGCCTGTGTGGGGTGCCCGCTGGGAGGAGGCTGATAAGTCTGAGCACCTACAAGAAGCCCAGTGTGCTGGAGGGCACAGGACGAGGGAGAGGAAGGCTGGAGGGTTGGGGAGGGGCAGGCCATTGCGGGCGAGGGTCTCTCTGCCCTCAGAGGAACAGAAGGGCCAGCGCTGGGTTTGTAAGTCAGGGGCAGGAGGCTGGCAGTGGGTCATAAGCAGATTTATGTTTATTTGAAATAAACCACCATGGCTGCACTAGGAATTGGAAGTGAATGGGGCAGAAGCAGCTGTGAGGGGCCAGTGAGAGGCGATGGCTGTAGTCCAGGGGAGAGAGAAGAGCAGACCGAACCAGGGCGGTGGTGGTGATAAGAGATTTCAAGGGTATTAAGGAAGTAAAAAGCACAGAAATTGGTGATGGATGGAAATGAGGATGGAGGAGAGTGTCAGGAATGCATCTTTGGGGTCTAACTTTTGGAACTGAATGGACGCTGACTGGCTCTCAAGGAGATGCAGTCAGTGCAAGGGTTTGTCTGGGACAGGAGGGACAGGAATCATGCTCATTTATTTAAATCCTTTGAGAAATCCAAGTGGAGAGAGTGGGACAGAACCTGAGCTCGGGAGAGGAGCAGGCCAGAGACCTCAGAGTAGCAGGCAGGGGCTCCCCAGAGGGTGAGAGCTCGTGAGACAGCAGAGGAAAACTCTTATCTTCATTTTACTCTTATAAGCACACCAAAGGAAGAAGAAACCCATAGGAAATTCAGAAACACACAAAGAGACCAAAAAGAGAACTTTTAATTGATTGAAAGATGAGGGTGATAAAGCAGATTAGAAGAAAACATGATTTACAGCCAAAGACCTATCAGAAATGACGAAATAATCTCAATCTGAGGTCAATTTATGGCCTTTTCTCAACTGGACACGGATCAGAATAAATTACACAGAAAGTAACTGGGACCAGAAATAAAAACTGTTCAGCAGAACAGCACAGGTTCGCTAGGATATTATCAAAAGTATTTACTGATAAACAAAAGTTTCTTTTGGATCCTTACAATGTAAAGGCCAATAATATTCTCAGAGGAGACGATGTTAAGGAAATTAATTAAATGAGATATATTACGTGTGACTAATAATAAAAATTGCAATACCAGCAGCTGGCAAATGCTGAGTGTCATCTTTGCACTGGGTATGGTGTTTGGCACTGAAGACACATTATCTTTAGGACTCTCAACAACTCTGGGAGGTAGGTGCCATTACCTTCCGTTGGCATTGCCAAAAGTTTCAGCGACTTTAAGTGTCTTACCCAAGGCTGTGATACTGGATTTGAACCCAGGCTCCAAAGCCTGTGGTTTTTCTCACTGTATCATGCCCATTTATTAGGGTACAATGTGAAGATGCACCAACAAGTTCTAGATCCACTCATTCACACCATCTTTCATTTTATTACAGTAACGTTTAAACACATTCAAGCAGTCGTACATCTGAACACTGCCTCTAAAGTACCTCCGGAAATGTAACGCACCCTGCCTTATCAATTATAATTTACAGATAGAGCACCACTCAAAAAATACTAATATTTCTCAAAGGGTATACAGCAGCATGACAATCTTTAAGCACATACAGATTTTTTTTTTAACCTGCCAGTTTTAAAGTATATACATTTATTTTTTACCTAATCTGACAAAAGAAATCACAAGCAGGGAAATCACTGGCAATATAAATATGTACAACTGTGCACCAGACAATGTAATTTAAACGTTCTGAATCAAATTATTGTCCATTCGTAGGTATTACCATCTTCAAATTACAGCTTAGCAGAGGCCCAGTTAATATGTCACCAGGGCACAGGCTTTTAAAAGCCTGTTTGAAATGATTAGAATGTATGCCTCCCCTGGATACATAGCTTCCTCTCGCCTCCGCTCCCATGCACAAAAGACCCGAAGGCAAGAGAATCCAACCTGGGAGCATGGTCCTCGAGGCTGCAAGAATACAAGTACAGCTTCTGCTCAGACTTCAACACACTCCTGCCTCTTCCACCCTTAAGCCCCTGCTGCTTTCCTTTGTTATGGGAAATTCTGTCTCCTCAATAAAAAGCTCAGACAAAGAGTTCAACTGCCCTCTGCAGTATAGACAGTGTTCTGTTATACATCCAGAATGCCAAAGACCAGGAGACCAAGGGAGAAAGGCAGAGCATTTTGAAAATACAAACTGCAGTTACTTAAATGGAACTCAACATCGAATGCAGCCCCAGAAGGTAATCTTTCCATAATTAGGCTTATTCAGAGGTCAGCTTCATCCTATAAGTTATAAAGAGAGAATGATCTGAATAGAAAATAGCTGCCTCGTTAATCCATCACACACACACACACACACACACACACACACACACACAAAACAAGAAAAAACTCACAACAAACCTCATGACCAATTTACTGAAAAGGATGTTTAAATAATGAGTGATTTCATTTCCATGCAATGTAAAAAGTCAGTTTATTCCAGCAGAGATGCAGAAGATGAAAATGACCACTGAAGCCTGGTGACATGTAAACACAACCAAGTAAAAGAATCAATAATGAAATGCACGATTAACACCAGTGCTAAAACCAGTTTAGTTTCAAATAGTCTGCTAATATTTGATGTTTAAATATAAATAAATAAATTAATTAAAACATAGGAAAAAGCCTATAACCCATCCTGGGTCACTCTTTAAATAAGAGCTCATTACTGTATATGATCCTTTTCATTGTTAGAATAATTTAAAATTGTATCACAGAGTTGATATTAAGTACATTATACTTTTAAGCATCAGAAACTAAAAAATGAAGTCTAAACATCCCCCGTTGTAGGCTTGAAGAATTGATTATCCATTTGGTTCAGTTCAACAACCAATATAGAGTGGCAACTATATGCAAGGCACTGTGAGGAACTCAAATGCAGACCAGGCAGAGAACTATCTAAATGATGCTGCAGTCTTTTACTCGGTTTGTAAATCTGGGCGATTACCAACTGCTTATTTAAAATGCAATGACTATCAAAAGGTTCAGTATGGAAAATGTTTCCCATGCAGCGAGGTTGAATGAAACATTTCATGTCTTCCTAAATGTAACCTCTTCCCTGAAATCAGTCTAGCTGTTTCCAAAAAAAAGGAAGTACAGGCAATTTTATGACACTTCAATTTATAGTGAGTAGTTAAAAAAAAAAAAGGCCAAAAAATTCTATTCTGTTTATTCCGAACAGTATCACTGAAAAATTTCTTGGAAAGGACTATCACCACTAGGTCCATTTTGAAGATGAGGTCTTATATTTATGGCTTAAATTTAAAGAGAAAACTACACACTCACACACAGAAGTGTATGCATGTTTATGCGTACCCAGCCTTTTGCTACCCTATAATGAATGAAATCATTTACTAGGGCAGACTTCTAGGCTCAGACATCTCATATGTCCCATTACCCCTCATTTTCTAGAATAACCTGGGGTGCAGCACCATACCATGTCTCTATCTTGCCACCGAAATTACTAACCTGTATAATGTCAGTTTAATCTTTCTATGCCTCAGTTTCTCCCATCTGGAAAAAGAGAGGTAATAACACCCTCTTTTTAAAAGCCTTAGGGAGAGGATAATGGAGATTAATTATAGAGTCTCTACAAAGAAATCTGAATTCCTTGTGGGGAAGAACTATATAAATAGAAGGGGTAATTACTGCTATTCAAACAGAAAAGTAAAAATAAAGCAAATCTATTTAACATTTATGAAATTAAATCACATGCAATTTATTTTTAGTGGCACAAAATAAATTGATAGGTCAGCAAATCAAATTAAAGACAAAAGCTCAAAGTAATTAATTAGCACTTTTATCTGTCTCCTAAATATGAAAGAAAACAAGATTTTTTAATCCATGAAAAAGACAAACAAGGATTCTACACCTTTTGTACAATTCTTTACTTCAGGGTCATAAAAAGATGTCAACTATTCATTAGATTTATTCACATAATTTTGTCTGAAATCAGTGCTTTTCTTTAAATACAGAATGTGAAAATGAGAACTGCAGAGAACTCTTTTTTTTTTGCCCCAGAGGATCACATTTAACCATCCAAAGAGGCTACAATTTTGATGACTCAAGAGAGAATATATTACTATTAAATAATTTCACTCTATACTAAGAAAATTCTTCTAACCTAAACCCTCCCCATCACCCGTTTTGAGCAAACAACATTTCCTTCTTGTCCTTTAGTGTAACAACCATAACAAAAATGAGCCTGAGAAGGACAACATTTCTTGAGCACCTACTAAGTGCTAAGCACTGGCTACAGTACTTCAGCCACAGTATTGCAACCAAAAAGTTCAAAAAAGTTTAGTTTTGCCCAAGAAGCACAGCTGGTTAAGTGAACAGTTTAGATTTATCAAGAAACAAATAAAATTCATTTCTATCAGACTGCTCCAACAAAAAAAATACTCCTGGCACCACTAGAGAGAGTGACTGAATCAGCTGAACATGAAGAAATTAAGTAATTTGCTATTTCATGGAAAACATTCAATGAAAACATTATCATTGATAATGATACTTTCAATTATTTCTTTTGAATCACTTTAAGTGGGATTTTAACAAATCTTATAAAAATCATAAAAAACCCACCAAAATCTGTGGTTAAGATCTTGTGCTAGAAGCCCCCTTGAGGGAACGGTGAGGGGGGGAAAATTCAACTTCCCTGAGTCAAATTCTTGATATTCTCACAAGCAGTGGGGACAACCAAAGCAATAGGCTGAGCCCCCAATCTTGGGGCTTGTTCATATAAAACTTAACCCCACAAAGGATAGGTCAAGCTTACTTAAAATTAGGCCTAAGAGTCACCCCCAAGAGAACCTCTTTTGGAGAAAGATGTGGCCTCTTTCTCCAGCCAACACAAGTAAACTCACTGCCCTCCCACTGTCTACGTGGGACCTGACTCCCAGGGGTGTGGACCTTCCTGGCAACGTGGGACAGAAATCCTAGAATGAGCTGAGATTCAGAATCAAGGGATTGAGAAAACCTTCTGGACCAAAAGGGGGAAGAGTGAATGAGACAAAATAAAGTGTCAATGGCTGAGAGATTCTAAACAGAGTTAAGAGGTTATCCTGGAGGTTATTCTTATGCATTAAATAGATATCACCTTGTTAGTCAAGATGTAATGTAGAGGCTGGAGGGAACTGCCTGAAAATGTAGAGCTGTGTTCCAGTAGCCATGTTTCTAAAAGACGACTGTATAATGATATAGCTTTCACAATGTGACTGTGTGATTGTGAAAACCTTGTGTCTGATGCTCCTTTTATCTACCTTATCAACAGATGAGTAAAACATACAGAATAAAAATAAATAATAGGGGGAAAAAAGATTTTGTGCTAGATTATAAAGGTAAACATTCTTCATACATGTTAAACTTACAACACTACCAGTAGTAAAGCATTTTTAAAAGAAATATGGCAACCAACATACCTTAGCGTTGAGAGGACACACAGACAGAGCACTTCTAAAAAGCTGCTCTTCACTCCGCCACTCACCACTGCGAATCACGCATCTCAGCATGTTTAGGAATAAAATTCCCAGGATGACAGCAGCAATTAGTTTCTTAAGAACAGAGAGACATGGTAAATATCACTAGTAAAATCCATCCAATCATTTTGGTTAGAATGGCACGTCTCTCAGGTTAATACCTTTCTTTTAGTATGTTTACTTAGAGTTCCAAATCCAAAAGTCAGCAGCACGCAGTACCCAGCGCTGGGGAGGTAGAGGACTCTCTCTGCAACTACAAAGCCCACTCGGAAGAACAGGTTACATGCAGGAAGAAATGGAATCACGAGAAATCCCAGGCCCAGGGTAAGGATCCTGGAAAATGAAAAGTATTTAAAATCGCTATTCTCAGGCTTTTCAAGAAAAATGTCCTACTCAACATTAAATTAATGATAAAATCCTTTTTTATTTTCAGACCATGAATTGAGAAAAGGTATCATCAATAGTAAAAACTGATGAGTTAGCAGGCAGTATTGGGACAAGATAAAAATATTACTAGGACGTGATATTATCAAGAATAAGGATAAAATTTACATGCAATTTATATAAACAAAGCTGGAATGATTATATTTGTAAGGTCTTGTTAATTCATCTTCTCCATTTACAGATTAAATATCTTAGTGACTATTGGTCCCAAATAGTGCAATATAGGTTTTATGGAAAAAGTGTTTTCTCTTCTAAACTTAACAGGGAAAGTAATACTTAACCAGAATAAACTTTATAAAATCTGAAAAAACTAACATAATTTTTGGTTGTTATATCATCACAAATTTCAATCAAGCAAGCAAAAAGAAAGCTGAGCATTGACATGTTTTTGGAACTAGTCAATCATTTTCAATGTCCTAAATGATGCAAAAGGATGAATTAAGCCAGGCCAAATTTGGTGGCTCCTCTCTGGACCCTGTAACCTAATTTATTTTATTAAATCCTGTTTCATATGTATAAAAGAACTGGAACTAAAGTTTGTTGCCCTTTAGAATTACAAACCAATTTAAAACACAAGTAAACTTAGAACTTGGTTTATTTTGAGAAATTACTAATTTAATTCCATAAACGCTTATGCTTAAAGGAAATCATCTTAGTTATCTTTTTCATGAAATACATTTGTTTTTTCTCAATGATTTTCTCAATAACCTTAAATATATATATATATATTTTTAAAAAGAATAGTCTCTTTGGGACAGCAGTTTATTTTGTACCAAACAACAGAAGGAATCACTATTGCATTCACTAGGGTTTTCTGAAAGAGAATTGTGAAATAAGAAGCACAACGCACATCAATTACACTTTCTGTTCTGACCATGAATTACTCTTTACCACCTACAGCGAAAAGGATCTCAAAATGCTATTTCATGGAGGGCAAGGGCGGGGAGATAAAGCAGTCATCCATCCCCCCTCCTCCAAGTTCACTCCCCAGTAGTTGATGTTGGCAATGGACTCCATCCATCCAATGGATGGAACTTGTCCCAGCCATAAATATATATTTGAAGTAAATGTCCTTGACATCACTTCAGTAAAATCATTAAAATGATCAGTGTTGGATTTAGCAAAATGCTTCTGACTCAACCCAGTGCGGAAGTTAAAATTCAGCGCTGCCTCTTACCTTCTCTTGTGGCTGTCTTCAGAGCACAGGGCTTGGCATATTAGGCCAATTAGGCAGAACCAGAGTGCGGCTAGTGCAATTATTCTCCAGTCGCTGACTGACTTAATGAGGGGTATGCAGCCCATTGACCAATCAAAACACAACCACCAGGGACACAGCAGCAGCCATGCATTCAATGAATAGTAGTAATTATAGTTTATGGCCTGTCAGTCAAAAGGAAAACAAACATTCACTTGATATTGAGCTTAAAAAAATATACACATGTACCTTAACTTTACTTTTATGGTATTTATATACTTCTGTTAAAGAAAAAAAGTTGTATAAAATAAAATTTTGTCAATTGTGCATGCCAATGTATTTATTTATATGCATTTGTATTTTAATAGATAAAAGTACAGCAAAGCCACCAGAAGAGGCTACACGTTTGTTTTATTTCTGGTCAGACCATGACCTTTTTACTTAGTGATGCCCAAAATCTGTGACCCTGGAAATTTGAGGCCCAGGGGTCATTGGTGTCCCTAATTATAAAAGCACACGTTTTGATAGTTGTTCTCCTGACTTCTGTCTCTATGGAACATGCGGCTGAGAACTTGTGGCCTGACACTCTTGCCTCTGGAAAAAGCAAACCTCAAGAAGAAAGTGAGTCTTGACACTATCAGATTTTTAAAGATACAACCAATACTGTTATATTCTATCTTAACCCAGACACATCAATTTCCTTTTTTAATAGTAAAGAGCAAATAAGGTATAAGTGGCTGAGAGTGTTCAGAGTCCAGAGGCTACTCTTATGCAAGCTTCAGCTAGATATCGCTACCTATCGTGGTTTGCCAAACCCTAACCAAAACCATTCCTAACAACCCTAAACTACACCGAGGGCTCTATTTAAGATTCTACAAAGGTTCCATGTACTATGATTACTTTCCAGAAATCTACAACCTAGGCCAGATAAGTCCTGAAACCCGCCAGCCTCTCCAGATTATCAACTAGTTCCAATCCCCTATCCCATATTATCGACAGCCCTTTCCAACATGAAAAAGCTACAATGGGCACAGCCCAAATAACCCTAGAAAGTGGGAGAAAGATAAAGGAGAAGGTGGAGTTATACAGAGAAGACAGGGTTTAACAGATGAATGTGACTGCTGAATCATTATATTGATATTTCTTCTAGTTTCCAGTGTTTTGGAGCAGCTAGAAGGAAAAAACCTAAAATCGTGAAAATTGTAACTCATACCAAACTCTGAAATCTGTGCTAGAACCAACTGTTATGGTGTGCTTTGAAATGTATTGCTTTTTTGTATATAGGTTATTTTTCATAATTAAAAGTAATGAGGTTAGCAGACACTTCAACAAGGTGGCAAGAAACCGGATGTTAGAAGGAATCACTCCTCTTGAGCCTACAAAAGAAAACTTGGTTTCATTCTAGAATAATCCTTCGTGATTACAAATCCACCTGGAGGCATCCCGCTTATTAGGAATATTTTGGGCCTTGGGGAGTGAGATAAGGAGGAAGGATGAAGGATCTGGGAGTGTGATGGGAAGAGGCTCAGAACGCACCCTGACCAACATACTGTCGGCAAAGGAGGCGGGGTTGTCCACCTCGGTGAATGCAGGTGGGCCCGTGCCCATGATTGCCCAGCGCACATAGAGCACGGCTGCTCCTCCACAGGTCAGGAGAATCATTCTGAAGAGGCGGCCCCCGTTCTTGAGCGCACCCACATTCTGCAAGGAAATCACAAAGCCACTAGTGTCAGATTTTCAAAGGGAACCGTGGACACGCAGGTATAAACACAGCAATTCTGCCTGAACTATGTTGACACTATGCTTTAAAGAGGTGACTGACTTGGTATTCAAAAATTACAAGAGATACGTTGAACATGGCATTCAAAATTGGCTCTTATTTGACATTTTCAATGTCTAGGTTGGAAATAAAAAGTATATACTGGACGGGCCATGGTGGCTCAGCAGGCAGAGTTCTCACCTGCCATGTTGGAGACCTGGGTTTGATTTCGGGTGCCTGCCCATGTAAAAAAAAAAAAAATTATATACTCACCTCTAATGACTTGTCCTTACGTAGTATCTTCTGTACAATTTCTGGAATATTTAATTTGCCTATCACCAAGATGTCAAATATTGCGTTCAAACCCTAAGAAAGCAAAGCAAGGCAATCAATGATGGGAAAACCTAACTCTGATTTGTTAGCAATTACATCTCACAAGTTTATTCCTGCAAAATCTGAATCAAGACAAGGCATGGAGTGGATTAGATAATCACAGAAGACCTTCTCAGCTCTAAAAACAATTTTATGTTTCTATGAAATGAGCTCATGGTAATATATTATATCACATTTATTATCTAGTAAATCCCTATGTTAATAATAATAATTTCATAATCTGCATATAAAACTATGGATCTTTTTTCCAGGAAAAATTCTCCAGAGTTCCCCCCTCCCTGCCCTGCCCCTTTTTTTGATAACTACAAAACAGTTCTTTGGATCATATAATGGAGTGGTTACCTGGGCAATAATTATGTTAGGAAGATAGAGATGACCACAATGCTCTGTAAATCCAGTCAAATAAGTAATTAAATCTCAAGAACCTCAAAAGTCCTGGAAGAAGCAGGAGTATTACCTAAAAATTAATCCAAGATGGAACTCTCTGAGGCACAGGCTTCTTTCTCGTCTTGCTGGGCACAAGGCCAGGCCACATGTCCCAGCCTTCCCTGCGGCTAAGTATGGCCACGTGCCTGAGCTTCTGCCTACGGAATGTGGGTAGAAGTGGGTACCACTTTGAGGTTTGGTTATAAAACCTGTGCCTGCCTCACCACTTGGCTTCCCTCTTTTAGCCAGCTATGGTGGAGATCATGGAGATGACCAGGGTGACTTTGGAAACAACACAACAGGCATGGTGGAAACTCTGTCAGCCTGGTCCATGGAGGATGCACCCCTACCAATGAGAAGCCATGCCCGTGACTGTGAGAGGAACAATCAATAACTTCATTTACGTTGACTCACTGAATTTTGGGAGCCTGAGGCTATGTAGGCTGTCCTCAACAGCACCATTAATAGTTTTTTCCAGCAGGCGAGGGCTGCTTGTGCAGCTGTTACACCCATAATTACAGGTCTTAGAGACCTGGGTTCCATTTTCTGTCCTGAAATGGACTTTCTACAAATGGTACTGCTACGGACAGCCTCATTTAGCAGAACTTCCTACCCAATCTGGAAAAAGTGACCTGAAAAAGACGGTTTATATGGTTAAAGCTGCCCCTAAATGACTTGGATCTTTCTAATGTGGGGCTTTGTGGCAATGAAGATTATAAATCATCAGAAGTCAGTGGTAATTCATGGTTTTCAGCTAAAGCATGACATTCCTACTTAACCCTCTCCCATAAATGCCAGGAGTCATTAATTATCCAATACATAGGCCAGTCTTGGGTTAATTCTTTCAAAGAATCCTGACTTTATTCACCCATGTGAGACACCATCCTAGCAGGTCACAGAAGACCATTAATGCCTGAGTGTAAGCCATTTTCTAGACTGCATACCCTCCCTATTTAACTGCAGCCATCTCCTCAAATGTGAATGCAAGCAGAAATCACCCGGGGTCCTGGTTAGAATGGAGATTATGATTCCTTGGGCTGAGGGAGATCCTGAATTTCTAACAATCTCCCAGACAATGTGGATGAACCACACTTTGAGAAGGGTTTAAGGCACTGCTTCTTAACAGAGGATTGATTTCACACACACACACACACACACACACACAGAGAGAGAGATATGTGGAGGGGGCTGTTACCGGCATCTAGTGGGTAGAAACCAGGGTTGCTGCTAATCTCCTGCAATACACAGGGTAGCCCCCATAGCAAAGGATTATCAGGTCCAAAATATCAGAAACCCACGTTTAGAGCATGGTTTGAATAAGAAATAACTCATGAGAGTCAGTATCTTTCCATATTAATTCCTTTATTCCTCTTCCGTGCAGCTAATCTTAGTTTTACACATAGATCCTAGTGAAACTGCTGGTCTACACTTTAACTTGTGTCAAATCCCAAGGAGCTTTGGCTGTTCTTTCTTTCCAAGCTATTTCCACAAGGGTCATTCAGATCCCACATCTTTGTTTTCCATTTTTCTACCTCTACTCACATCCCTAATTTATAAATTTTCCTCTGATAATGTAAGGCAGAAAATGGTAAGAATGGAGGAAAAGGAAAGTGGATTTCAATGCCTTTCCCGAAGTCCCAACCTGTATTCAAACCAAACACAGGTGGTGGGAGCCTTTATTCTCTAGAAGGTCCTCTCCTTCCTCTTTAGGACTTCCAGTTGGAATGGAGTATAAGATAACACACACTCCATACTTGTTTAGTTAGTGTCTACGCTAGGCTGTCATAAAACATTTAATGACTGTCTTCTTTAACAACTTGATTCACCCATTCAATGAATAGTTACTGAGAATGTGCTATATGAATATGACCTTATCCCTGGGAATACAAAAGCAAACACACATGGTTCCTGTCTTCTTGGAACTCAAGTGTGGTGTAGGAGGCAGATAACAAAGGGAGAAAATAAGCAGATAATTACAGAGTGGGAAGTGTCTCAAGGGAGCAAACAAGTTGTTCTGGTAGTAAGGGACCAGGGAGAGGAGGGAGCATGTGGGAAATCTGAGTTAGATGACAGGGTGGAGACCAGGAGGGCAAGGCTTCAATTGTGCCCTAAAAGATGAGAAGGAGGAGCAGGGTGAAGTGCTCCCCAGGCAGAGGGAACTCAGCCCTGGTGAAGGTGTACAAGAGGAAAGAGCCTGACAAGCTCGAGGAAAGGAACACAGTCCAGGTATGAGGTGCGGAGTGCGAGGCTGAGGGTTGGGGGAGCTTGCAGGCCGTGTCGAAGGGTCTGTTCTCTGTACCAAGTAGGAGGAGCTACAAAAGGGTTTTAAAGAGGGAAGTGACCTGTACAAGAAAAGTTTTAAAAAGACAATTTTGGCTACTGTATGGAGACAGTTTGTAGGAGGCCAAGAGAAGAATCAGAGAAGCCTGAGGTACGTAGCATTCCTCACTGGGTATAGTATGTACCTCACACAGGAATTTTCAATCAATGAATCTGTTTGATTTGATTAAATGACTAAAACAACAGCTTATCTCTGAGATGAAGTTATATGAAATAACTGGTCTCATCACAAAATAAAAAAGGCAATATGAAATATATGCTGGCATGCTGGGCCTCTCTCAGTTAACATGTACGATGCAGAAATTATGTAGATATGGATTTACCCTATTCTCTAGTTAACTGCGTGCTATCACTCAGGAAGGTGAATTTTAAAGTTGCCCTTATTTAATGGCTTCTTGATAATTTTCATTAATAAACCCTTTTAGGTTGCTTCTGGGAGGGAAAGAGACGCAAGGGTCCTTTCTGGGGTGATAGAAGTGTTGTGTATTTTTATAGGAGTGGTGGTTACATGGACATATGCATTTGTCCATATTCAAACTATACACTTAAAATCTATGCATTTTGCTACATGTAAATTATTTCTCAACAAAATAAGGAATCACTTAAAAAAAATTTTGGGATGCTTGGTTTCAGAGATTAGAATAGAATTTAAGATGTGAAATAGACTGAATTTTTTTCTTAAGTTGAACACCTACTTTAGCAAATGATACCTTCATATCCTAAACAAAATATATTCCAAAACACATTAAAACAATAACTGAGGTAATCTGATACATAGGCTATATGATATATAAAGAGACTTCAAGTTTCAGAGTTAAAATATGTGCCTATAAGGCACATCTGGTTTTAAAAGACCCCTTTGAAAACAATACTCCTCTTAAACATTTAACATTATTATACACTCTTCTTTAAGTACTAGCCTAAGAACTAATCTTTTAATTTCACTTCAAAATTCATGAACACAGAACACTTTCATGCTAGTGTTGGTTTAAGTCTCATTCTTATGTGGAGATTAATTATAAACCTAGTTAAGTTCTAGAAAGAAAGCCAAGATGAAGAGTGGGGCAGGGAGGGAATGAATACATGGAGGATTTGAGTGAGTGGCAGAGCTTATCAGTTCTTCATTTCTAAACCACTCACTGCCCTTTACAAATCCAGAATCAGAAAGAAACATTACAGGGGTCAGTCCTCTGTTGTGTTTAGGATTGCAGAAATATATGAGTGGACCCTAAAACACAGACCATTCTCTCATTTTCTACAGGACCTCTGCAAGAGAATTAATCACCACTCTTTAAGGATTTCCCATTCACCCTTCCCCACTAAAGTTGCTAAAGAAAGTCAACTGGACAGTCAATCCCCCATCTGAAATGCAGGAATTATGACTGCACATTAACTGGTTCCTAAAGGTCTAAGACTTAGGATTCAAGTACAAAGCAGTAGAGGGGTTTGCAGAGGCATGGCTGGCCTACAATGTCTTCATGGTGGGGAAGGACACATTGAAAGAGCAGCCCTGAGTGTATCTCAGGCTTTACCAGCACAGTGATCCCTTGCTCTTTGCACAGCATGGCCACGGCTCCCAAAAGAATACTCAGCAAAACCCAGAAGGTAGAAGAATGCATTCCCTCCTTGTTACCTGCCAATTAAGAGAAATGATAAATGTAAAAGACAGGCAACACAACTCAGTCTTATTAGCATCAGGAATTAAAATTCTAATCATGCATCTTGACTATCCACAACTTAAAAACACAGCTTGGTCTTCAGGCAGTACTTCTCTATGGACAAGTTTGCAAGATTCCTGCATTTCTGGGTAGGCAATTCCCTCTAAATGATAGTAACTTCCCTTATCAAGGGTCACCCTAACATGTGCCCAGAACCTTTGGGAGGCATTTTAATGAAGTCCTGGCCAAAGACTCCTCCTTATCAGGGTCCTCATGGGGCAAGTTCCTTCTTCCCAACCTGCCACTTGAGTTTAGAACTCCCACTGAGATATGGAGCCATCCATCTGGTTTTAAGACAATCCCAGCAGTTGTTGCTGCTGTCATGACTGGTGATGGGAGCATCTGATCCAGCTCTAAGAACCTCTACCACATCCGCTCTGAGTATCAAGATGACTTAAGACAGGTATGCTCTGCTATAAGTGTAGAATAGCCATGGCTACTGACAGAGGGCTAGCCCCTATCTAGTAACTAGGTCAGGGAGGGGTACAGGCCAGATGCTCGGGCAGCTACATGAAGCCAATAAGAAGCTCCAGTAGGGGTGAGCTCATATAATAATTGAGGGTCTCTGAACTTCCTTCTGAGGAGGGAGGGTCTGGTAATACCCTATTTTCCTGAGATGTACATGTAATCTGAGGGCCAGAGCTAAACTACTTGGGATAGCGGAAAGGCCTCATGCAGTGCTCACTTTTGAGCTTCCTTTGTGAAGCTCTCATCACCTCTTCTAAATAAATGGTGAACAAACATTTTTTAAAAAAGCATAGGCTTGGGTGGGGCAAATGCGTATCTGCTTGGAGGACCAAATCATTAACTTGCCTGGGGAGATTATGAATCTTGGTTCAGTTCCACTTAAAACCAGAGCCCCGGGATCGAATTCCAGCTCTGCCATTTACTACGTGACCTTGAGAAAGTTACATATACTTGTACGCTCAATATCCTCATCTACAAAATGGTGGCAACATTACCCACTTCAGGATCTATTCGAGAGAAAAAAATTTATATAAAAATACCTGGTCAGGGTGGGCCACGGTGGTTCAGCAGGCAAGAATGCTTGCCTGCCAGGCCAGAGGACCCAGGTTCGATTTCCGGTGCCTGTCCATGTATATTAAAAAATAAATAAATAAAGCTTATAAAAAATACCTGGTCACTTGTATTAAAATGCTTGTAAATAGCCAATGTCTGGGAAACACACAAGAAACTGAAGATAGCAGTTTCTGAGTAGTTCTAAGAAGAAAAACTGGGGTAGAAGAGGGAGGAAGTCTTATTTTTCACTGCATAGCTCTTGAGTTTTCTTAAACCATATGAATGTATTAAAAAGCATATTAAAAACAAACATTTGAGGAAGTCTTACTTTTCACTGCATAACTCCTGAATTTTCTTAAACCATTTGAATGTATTAAAAAGCATATAAAAATAAACATTTAAAAAATGACATGGTATACTGCTAGACCCACAGAAAGCATTCAATACACATTCGTTGCACATGAATGAGTGAAATTCCCTCAGGTTAGAAAGATGGAATTTCCAGTAGGGCTTTGATGGAGTAAAGGTGGGGGCTGATATAGCCAGCCTGACACACAATGCACCAGGCACATTATATAATAAAACAGATATACCGTGGTTCTCATGAAACATTTACTTGCTTGATTAAGAAAACAACAATTCTAAGTATTTGGCATGAGTGTTCAAGTGTGTGTATGAACATGTGTATGTGTGAGAAAGACAGAGAAGCAGAGACATGCAGACCCTAAATGAATACAAAGAGTCTTACAAGGATGTAGGAACTAATTAGAAAAGCTCTGGGGATTTCATGTCCCTGAAAGAGCCTGTGGGATCTGTGGGGTGGGCAGCACCATTCTATATTCTGGTCAAGGAGACTCCTCTCATGCTGACCAGCTCTTATCAAACTGTGACCTGAATTAGTCTCGACATCACCACACCTGCACTGGATAGTCTTGTTGAGTTATGGGATTGGGCCCAGGCCCAGTATGCTGGGGGAAATGTCCTCCTTCACAGACTGGCTCATACAACAAGAAAGATTTGAAGTCAAGCAGAAACAAGCACAGGCTAATATATTCCTGACCTTACTGGCTTTTCTTAGAGATTTCTTTATACCAAATTTCAGGGTCTAAAGTACAAAGAAGCATAATAGAATATAAAAAAAAGTTTTGACTGTTATAGTTGAGGCACTTAAGTGTTTCACCAGGCCACCAGTAAAGCCATACTGACTTGGATTTCATCATGTCATAAAACACAATGAACAGTCTTATTTTAAAATCTACCAAAACCTCCCTGTTGCCTACAGGACAAAGGGAACCCTTCTGGGAATGGCATTTAAGGCCCTTGCTTACTAATCTGGCAAGATCACATCTCTCCAGCTTCATCTCCTGGTCTGTATTCCAGGCACACTGGCCAACTCCACATGTCCTCAGCCTGGCTTGGTTTGCCTTATTCTGTTCCCTTAGGCTAGAATGCCCCTGGCAAAATCCTATCCATCTTATAAAGTCATCAAAAGTCACTGACTTTGAAATCCCACTCCCAATCTCCCAGGCAGAATCTCCTTTCTCCATTTACTCTTTTCCTTCCACAGGAGAAGGGCAATGTGTCCTCCTGGTAACTGAATGCATGTGTGACTGCCTCTGGAAGCAGGGGCTGCCTTATTCATCTGATGCCCTTAACCCATCCCCTAGATTAAGTTAGCCCCTGCTTGTCGCCCCACGCTGGCCTGTTGCAATGTTCTTCACACCGTTTATTACAAATACTTGGCTTTCTGCCATTTCCCTAGAGGAAGGCTTCTCAACCTCAGCACTACTGACATTTGGGTGGGATAATTTTTCATTGTGAGGGGTTGTTCCATGCATTGGAAGATACTGATGCCAGTAGCGTCCAGTAATGACAACCAAACGTCTCACCAGACATTGCCAAATGTCCCCTGGGGGACGCATTCCCCATTGTCCCCAAGTGAGAATGACTGCCGTAAACCAGTGGTCCTTGGGGTGTGCTCCACGGTCCTGCACTCAAACTCTGGCTGGAAATGCTCACTCTCAGGCCCCACCCAGACCTGCTCCGTCAAAAACTCTGAGGTTGGGACCCAGCCATCAGCTTTTTAACAAGCCCCCCCCCCCCCCCCCCCCCCCCCGCCCCGGGAAATTCTGATGCAGCTAAAGACAGTAAGCCTGTTCATTCACAGATGCATCCCTGACACCTGCCTGCCGGGAGGAGCCACTACAACTTTCTGATGACTGAATCAGCAGCACCTGGCTGACTGTGGAAAGGGAACACAGGAAGCGATTGGATGAAGTGACTGCTATCTACCAAAAGGGGCACAAGGAATTTTGAGCTGCTGCCCAGTCACAGACCCACAAGGTACTAATAATTCTTTTTGGCTTCTTAGAGGTAACTTGCTTCTTAGAGGTTGTGTGTATGATCTCCCTGCAAGGCTGGAATCCCTTCTAAAAGGCTTTCAGCAGTGACCATGTGGCCTTGACTTCAGCAACTTCAGTGATGGGTATTCAGTTTTAAGAACATAGCCCATTTCATTTTAAAATTTTGGGGTGTCGGAATATTCTTTCTTATAATTTGCCTCTCAAAACCTTAGCTCTTATCTATGCTCTAGAGCAGTGGCTCCCCAAATAGCTCAGGAAGTCAAGTTCTCTTTATTGAAAACTTCTAAATAATCATATATTTAGTTCCACCAGATAATTTTACTTCATAGAAATTGATTAGATTACAATGAATGTGATACCAAAAAAAAAAAAAATCACAAGTCACAACAACAACAATAAACCTGTCAAATTAAGCACGGTTACATTTGAATGTTTACATAATTATTGGAAATTCTGGTTTTGTTTGGCCATTTGCTACCACTCATTAGTAGACAAATGTTGGTAAGCCTTTAAGCTTTAAAAAATTGATGGGAAAAAAGATCCGTAAAGTTAATTTACTGACTAACTTCTTTAAGGATAGGATTTGGGGGATGATCAACTTGAGTTACAGCAGTAGAGCACAGGGATACAATTTGCATAAGAGGTGATAACTCACAATCCATAAACCAGAGCTCAGACAACTACGCCTTTTGCCATATACAAGGAGAAGGATGGCAGACAACTCTGTTAAGTTTTGTCTGCTCTAAGTGTATTTCAGCCCTTCCACCCATAATTTTCCTGATTCTGTGTCAAACCACTTTTCAGATTTTCTTATATTATTAGTTTACATATAAATAGAAGCCTTTAATGATTAAAAAAACCCATTAAAGGTATAAATGGAGTCTCATCTACACCTAAACAGGGCAGAAGAGCTACTCCTTCCTCCCCATACCATCCCTTATCCCCAACCTGCTCTTTTTGGCCTGGTCTGCTTGCTGTAGCTGCTACAGGCCCAGCAGGAGGAGACGATGCTTTGGGGCCAAGATCTCAGCCCATTGTTTTTCTGTCATCTAAGCAGTAGGCTCAGCAGTTCACTAGACACTAATGGACTCCCCCTCCACAGACCCATCTCCTGTAGTGTGTGTTCTTCTTTAAGCTTGCCCTACTCCCACAACTTGTGTTTGCACCTCCCAACTAAACAAAATATATATTCAATGAAATGATGTCTTTTTTAACTTCAAAAGCAGGTCCCTTGAACAGTTTACATTTCTATCTAGAAAAACTAAACTAACTTGTTTTTTATTTGAATGTAATATAGATTAACTTCTTTCTGACGCCCCTCCCCCACTCCTATCCCATGGATCAGCAGCCTTTGATAGGAAAAAAAAAAGGTCTTCCATTAAAATACCCCAAAGGACCTGTACTTGAAAGTATTCTATTAACATAAAGTTAAATTATGACATGAATGTGAAAGTCATGTGATCATATTTCATTTATCTAGTCTATTGTTAAATATGGCTTTCTCCCTAGATGGCTATAACAGTGAGATTTAATCGCATACAAGAAAATAAAAGTTACATAGAAAATACAGCTTTCAGATTTATGATAAACTCTTTTCTAATATGATCCTATAATTTCATCACTTTTCTCAAATCCCAGCGTTCTGTAAGGGATCTCTAAACCTTTAAAATTCATTATTGCTATTTTTTGGAAGAATTGTACTCTTTACTCTCTTTCTATACTTCTGAATTTGCTTCAAATATACTTAGTACTAGAAAGACAAATACATTTCTTTGCTGGAGAAGTTTCTATAAGTTTCAATGATTATTATTAAGTGTCATGTCTCAAAACAGTGGCAATTTCAGATCAATTTCTATGGTCAGAGTCATAAACCTGGTTTAGATATAATTGTGACAGCCTAACCACTCAGAGAACTGCATTCTAGACCTGCACTGTCCAAAGAGGAACAATTATAGCAAATGAGCACTTGAAATTTAGCTAGTCCAACTGAGATGTGCTATAAGTGTAAACTACCATGCCAAATTTTGAAGATTTACCATGAAAAAAAAGAACTGAAAAATCTCCTTATTGATTGTATGCTGAAATTGTAATATTCTTGCTGTTTGGCTAAATAAAATATATTATTAAAAAATTAATTAAAAATAAATATATTATTAAAAATCATCTCACCTGCTGCTTCTTATAATGTAGCTACTAGAAAATTAAAAATGGTATGTATGGCTGTTATATTTCTACTGCACAGTGCTGTTCTAGACATGTGGTCATATACCCAGAACTACACCACATGCCCTGTGCTCATTCACAGATCTAAGGATTTTCAATTACTATTTTTGTATTCAAGCTTGCCTTTAGATCATACAAATATGAAATGAGTTTGCTTTTTAAAATTCAACTCTTCCTCCCCCAATCCCTACCAGATTAGCCACTCAATATTTCATCAGGTGTCATAAGACTAAGCAGGCACACCCACTTTGCGTTTTCCAGAATCCAAACAGGAAAGCTTAATTTAACTAATATTTTAAAACTGTTTACTATATAAATATTTTATTAATATATATAAATACATAACCAAGAAGTCATCTTTTACAAAAGCATGGAATGTATGCATATCGTAAACCACGGCCAACCTACATACCACTGACAAAATAGTCTCAGAACTGGAGTGAACTAGAAAATGAAGATTTATTTTGAGTACTGATTTGTCAAATGGCCAATGCAAATAGTTGCCAAAATCCAAAGCAGTTTCAAAATTGAGATGAATTTGGATTTTGTAGTATTGTGGCTATATGCTTATTTATTAACTAATGCAAGCCATTCTTTATTTCCAAGTTTGGACATTTTAATAAGAGAACAGAAAAAGCTAACAATATGCTTCTTTGCATAGGCACTAAATAAATATCTGGTGAAATCAATAAGTAGTTTCATTTTATTTTCATATCTATCATAAGTCTCATATTTCCTATATAATTATATAAGATGTAATTTAATACCAAAAAAAGTTAATAATTTGCTCACTGTGAACAAGCACAGCTGAAAGCAAAGTGTTTCACTTTTAATTTAGTCTTTGAAACTCCTCCACACTGGAATAATCTTCATTATGTGAGATTCTTTTTTTTTTATTTTTAAATAATCTGGTAAAAATGAAAAGACAATTACATAGGGGATATAAAAAAGGCATAGAAAAATTGATTTATGTTCATTTTAATTTATTAGTAAATGCTAAATACAATAAAAACAAAGCCTGAGAGACAGATGACGACTCCAGTGAAGTTACATTTTTGGATACTTTTATTCAGGAAAATCTTCCAAAGATAAGGAATTCCCTAACCTGTGCCTAACTTTATGTTAACATTATAGACTTCACCTTCACCCAGGATTCTTTCTCATCCCCATACAGACTGCTAAGTTTAAGTGCTGAAAACCTGGGAGAGGGAAAAACAAAAACAAAAAAACCCAACATTTTTACACCATCTTTTATCTCCCACGTCTTAGAGGAAACTTGTGCTGAGATAAACATGCAGTGTTAGCAAGCATCAACAGTTTATGATCTGGTTCAGTATATATCTGTATTATCTAAGATTATTCAGTCACTTGGAGAAAGGCATGAGGGGAGCATAGAACAAACAACACAGTAACAGAAAGATATGTATCAATGCTAACACCCACAAGTGCCAACAGATGTGATCCATTTAATGAAGCATGTGCCTCAGAGTTGGCACTGCTCTGCAATAGGAAGATCTTTCAGAAAAAGCACCACATTGTACAAGGCGCCCATCTTCACCAGCCCGTGCCTGGCATCTCTGCCGTGCTGAAACAGGCACGTCCTGTTGTGTGTGGGAGCCATGCCACCCCGACAGGCGGCCACAACGTGCTATTTGCTAGAGCCACACAATGAGCATCAGATCCACATCTACAAAGTTGGAACCAACCAAGCAGTGCTGCCAAGCCCAGAATGAAAAGTCAGACACTGCCATTCCATAATATGGGACCGTGTTGAGAAAATCAAGTCATGCAGGAACCAAAGAAGCACAAAGACAGAGAAATTAGAATTCACATGACACCACTGTCAAAATTCAGCCAGCAGTGGCCCCACATCTAAAAACAAACTTACTACATGAGTTTCACAACTGTCTTATTTTTTTTAGCTGCATGATTCTAAGTCAATGAAAACTAGATGTACATATGACAATATGAAAAATTTTTTTTGAGTTATCCTATTTTAGCTGCCATAACTATGATAGGCAGAGCAATTTGTTTAAGAACTTAAGAGTAACTGTGATTTGAGATCTTGTCTTTAAAATTTTTTTTTTATTTGAGGTTTACAGGGAAATCATGCAGAAAGTACATCGTTCCCCTATTTTCCCCTCCGTCACAACAGGTTTCCCTATTATTAACACTTTGCATTACTGTGATACCTTTGTAACAAATGTGAAACAACAGAATTACAATTACCCCAATAATTATAGTCTATAGTTTACATTAGAGTTCACTGTTTGTGCTGTACAATCCTAGGACTTTTTAAAAAAATTTTTATTCTATTTGCCTCCACTTGCTTGAGCTTTTATTGCTAAGACCAACTCAAGGTAATTCTAAGATCTTAAGAATTTCAGAGGCTGTTTAAGTAGGCTGATTCATTGTGAGGCTGCTAATAAAGTAGCTATTTGTAGTGAATGTGCTGTTTAGGAGTTATTGAACAAGTTGAATATTTCAAAATTGGGCCTTCAAATTATCTTTTTTTTAGCACTGGCTAGGAGTGATCGGTTCAAAAATTTGAAAGCTGGTTGGGAAGAAAAGTTTGCATGATTTAGAGTCCTGTATTCAGATGACTGAGTTTGTTATTCTTCAGACTAATGGGGAATATTATAAAACAGGTATACCAGCAAAAAAAAAAAAAAAAAAATTATTCTAGTAACATATATACAATCTAGACTTTTCCATTTTAACCACAAATATATAATCAAGTGGTATTAATTACATTTGCAATGCTGTACTACACCATTACCAAAATGTTTCCATCACCTCAGTGAAAAACTTAATTAAGCACTAACTCTCCATTCCCTACCCACACTCTGGTCCCTGCAGACCCATATTCTAGTTTCTGATGCTAAGAATTTGCATACTCAAATTATTCCATATCAGTGAGATAATACAGTATTTGTCCTTTCTGTCTGGCTTATTTCACTAAGCATAATGCCTTCAAGGCTCATCCATGTTGTCACATATATTGAAATTACTTTCCTTTTTATGGCTGAATAATAATCCATTGTATTTATAAACCACATTTTGCTTATTCATTCACCTCTTCATGGACACTTGAGCTGCTTTCACTTTTTGTCAACTGTGAATATTGCAACTAGGAACATCAGTTGCAAAATACCTGTTCAAGACCTTGCTTTCAATTGTTTTGGGTAAATACCTAAATGTGGGATTGCTGGGTCATATGTTAAATTCTATACATTATTTTCTGAGGACCTGTTGAACTGTTTTCCACAACGACTGCACCATTTTACATTCTCACCAGCAATGAATGAGTGTTCTTGTTTCTTCACACTCTCTCCAATGGAAAATGTTATTTTCCATTTTTAAAATAGTACCATTCTGGTTGGTGTGAAATGATATTACCTTGTGGTTTTTTTTTGTGTGTGATTTTGATATGAATCTCCCTAATGGCTAATATTGTTGAGCACATTTTCATATGCTTATTGGCCCTTCGCTATCTTTGGAAAATGTCTCTTCAAGCCTTTTGTGCATTTTAAAATTGGGTCATTCGTTTTTTTGTTGTTGTCTTTGCAGGATTTCTTTACATATTCTGGATATTAAACCCTTATTGGATTTGTGGATTCCAGATATTTTTTCCCATTCTGTAGGTTGTCTTTCTACATCTATGATAAAGTCCTTTGATGCACGAAAGTTTTAAATTATGATAAAGGTCCCATTTATCTATTTTTCCTTTTATGCTTGTGATTTTGGTGTAAAGTCTAAGAAAGCATTGTCTAACATAAGGTTCTGAAGATGCTTCTTTATGTTTTCTCTTAGGAGTTTTATACTCAGTTGTTATACTTAAGACTTTGATCCACTTGTATATAGTATGAGGTAGGGGTCCACCTTCATTTTTCCATATATGGATATCCAATTTTCCCAGCATCATTTCTTGAAAAGGTCATTATTTCCCAGTTAATGGGATATGGCACTCTTCTCAAAAATCAATTGGCTATATATGTGTTTATTTTTGAACTATCAATTCCAGTTCCGTTGGTTATTCTGTGAATACGATACTATTTTTTTTTATTATTTTTATTATTTTATTTTTTACGTGGGCAGGCACCAGGAAACGAACCCGGGTCCTCGGGCATGGCAGGCAAGCATTCTTACCTGCTGAGCCACCGTGGCCCACGATACTATTTTGATACTGCAGCTTCGTAATAAGTTTTAAAATCAGGAATTGTGACTCCTCCAACTTTCTTCTTTTTTAAGATGGTTTTGGCTAACTGGGGTCCCTTACCCTTCCACATAAATTTGATAATTACCTTTCCATTTCTTCCAGGAAGGCTGTTGGAATTTTGACTGGGGTTGCACTAAATCTATACATTGCTTTGGATAGAACTGACATCTTAATGATATTTAGTCTTCCAGTCCATGGGCATAGAATGTCCTTCCATTTATTTAGGTCTTCTTTGACTTCTATTAGCAATGTTTTATAGTTTTACAGGAAAAAGTTCTTTACATCCTTGGTTAAATTTATTCCTAATTAGTTGGTTCTTTTAACTGCTAATGTATATGGAATTTTTTTCTTGATTTCCTCCTCAGACTGTTCATTACTAATATATACAAACACTACTGATTTTTGCATGTTGATCTTGTACCCTACCCCTCTGCTGAGTTTGTTTATTAGCACTAGCAGCTTTGTTGCAGATCTTTCAGGATTTTCTATACACAGGATTATGTCATCTGCAAATCTTTAAGTTTTACTTCTTTCTTTCCAATTTGGAGGCCTTTACTTCTTTTTCTTTTGTAATTGCTCTGGCTGGAACATCCAGCATAACAGTGAATAACAGTGGTGTCAGTGGGCTTCCTTACCTTGTTCCTGATCTTAAAGGGAAAGCTTTCAGTCTTTCACCACTCAATGTGACGTTAGCAATGGGCTTTTTATATATATATCTACCCGTCATTATTTGAAGAGGTTTCCCTCTATTCCTAGTTTTTCAGTGTTCCCAGATTTTGTCAACTGCCTTTTCTGCATCAAATATGATAATGATTTGTTATATTAAAGTGTAGTATTGTATTAATTGATTTTCTTATGCTGAATCACCCTTGCATACATGGATAAATACCATTTGATGATGGTGTACAATTCTTTTAATGTGTATTGGGTTTGGTTTGCTAAAATTTTGTTGAGGATTTCTGCATCTATATTCACAAGGAATATTGGACTGTACGTTTTTTCTTGTTGTATCTTTATATGGCTTTGGTTTTAGAGTGATGCTGTCTCTTCTAATGAGTTAAGAAGTATTCCCTCTTCAATATTTTGGAGGAGTCTGAGCAGGATTGGTATAATTTCTTCTTTGAATATTGGAAAATTCACCTATGAAGCCATCTAGTATTGGGCTTTTTGTTGTTGTTGGTGTTGGGAGGATTTGATTACTGATTCAATCTCTTTGTTATTGTTTCTTGAGCTCTTCTGTTTCTTCTTAAATTAGTGTAGGTAGTTGTGTGTTTCTAGGAATTTTTCCATTTCATCTAATTTGTCTAATTTGTTGACATACAGTTGTTCATAGTATCCTCTTATGAAACTTTTTATTTCAGCGAGGTCAGTAGAAATGTCCCCCCTCTCATTTCTCAGTTGTAGTTGTAGTTTTTTGTGTTGTGTCTTCATTTTTTCTTTGTCAATCTAATGAAAAATGTGTTGATTTTAATGATCTTTTCAAAGAACCAATTTTGATTTCATTGATTCTATTATTTTTCAATTCTCCATTTCATTCATATCTGCTTTAATTTCTATTAATACATTCTTTCTGCTTGATTTGGGTTTACTGTGCTCATTTTTTTTCCCTAGGTACTCCAGTTATAAGGCTGATATTCTGATTTGAGATCTTTTTTTTTTTTAACAGAAGCATTTACAATGGTAAATTTCCTTCTCAGCAGTGCCTCATCCTATAAGTTTTGTTTTTGCTTCCAATGCTTGAAGGTATTTTCAAATATCCCTTGTGAGTTCTTCTTTGACCCACTGTTTTTTTATTTATTTATTTTTTTTGAGAGCATTGCTTTCCAACTTTTTGTGAATTTTCCGCTTCATCTTCTGTTACTGCTTTCTAGCTTCGTTCCACTGTGGTCAGAAAAGATGCATTCTATGATTTCAATAATTTCTAATTTATTGAGACTTAGTTTGATACTTAACATATGGTATTCTTAAGAAGGAACGATGTGTAGTAGAGAAGAATGTGTATTTTGCTGTTACAACTAGTAGGCTCATATTCTTTCAAGTCTTTTATTTTCTCATTGATCTGTTTAGATGTTCTATTCATTATTGAAAGTAGTATGTCAAAGTCTCCAAGTATTAATGTAGAACTGCCTATTTCTCCCTTCAAATCTGTCAGTATTTGCTTCATATATTTTGGGGTTCTGCTGTTATGTGCACATATTTCTGTAAGTGTTATGTCTCTTATAGAATTAACTTCCTTATCAGTACATAGTGACCTTTACTGTCCTTCATAACAGTTTTTGACTTAGTCTATTTTATCTGATATTAATATAGCCATCTCAACTCTCTTTTGGTTACTAATTTCCATCCTTTCACTTTCAACCTATTTGTGTCTTTAGAGTCTCTTGTAAACAACGTATTGTTAGGTCATGTTTTTTCAGTCATTCTGCTAATGTCTGCTTTATGATTGGAGAGTTTAATCTATTTACATTTAATGTAACTACTGATAATGGTAAACTTTCTTCTGCATTTTGTTATTTTGTCATTGAAAGACTTACGTCTTTTTCATCCCTCAATTTTTTCATTAATGCCTACTGTCACATTTATTTATTTACTTATAACATTTTGAGCTCCTTCTCATTTCCTTCTTTATATACTTTTTTCATTTTTTGTGGTTTCATGGGGCTTAACATGAAATATTAAGGGCTTCTTGAATGTATATATTCTTATAATTACAAGTATCACATTATAGATATGAGACATATCACATTTGATTTGCTATCAAGTTAAATTCAGTAGCAGACACAAACACTGTCCCTATACCTATCTATCCCCTTTTGATTGCACTTGTTACAAATTATATCTTTATACTATGCAGTGTACCTTCCATTATATTTTATACATTTGCATTTTAGAATCTGTAAAAAGCTAAAAATGGGGTCACATACCAGAAATTACAATATAATAGTATTGGCATATACAATCACCATATATATGCCTTTATTGGAGGTCTTTAATACCTTATGCCATGTTGATCGATTGTCTACTGTCCTTTCCTTTCAGGCTGAAGAAGTGCCCTTTGAATTGCCTGTGAGTCAGGTCTAGCGGGAACAAACTCCCTCACCTTTTGTTTATCTGGGATTGTCTTAATTTCTCCTTCATTTTTTGAAAGACAATCTCAATGCATATAAAATCCTTGATCGGTAATTGTTTTCTTACAGCACTTTAAATACTTTGACTCTTTAGATTCTTGCCTCTATGGCTTCTGATGAGAAACTGACACAATTTTATTGGGACTACCACGTACATGTTACTTTTCTCTTGCAGCTTTCAGAAATCCCTCCTTGTCCTTCTCATTGGACAGTTAGACTATTACATGTCTGGGCATGGTACTCTTTGAGTTTATCCTTTTTGGAGTGTGCTGGGCTTCTTGAATGCATATATTTTTGTTTTTTATTATATTTGGGTAGTTTTCTACCATTATTTTTTGAACACTCCTTTTGCCACTTTCTCTTCTTCTTCTTTTAGGACTCCCATAATGCTTATACTGGAACGCTTGATGGTGTTCTGTAGTTCTTTCAGGCTATATTCACTTTTTAAAACTTCCTTTTCCTTTTTGTTTCTCAGCCTGAATCATTTCAACTGGCTTTTCTTCAAGTTTACTGATTCTTTCTTCTGCCACCTCTATTCTGCTGTTGAAACCCTCTACGGAATTTTTCAATTCAGCTGTTGTGGTCTTTAACTCCACTATTTCTATTTGGTTCCTTTGTAAAATTTCTATCTCTTTAATGAGAGTCTCATATTGTTCTTTCATCATTTTCCTGATATCCTTTCATTCTTTCTCCAGGTTTTCCTTTATCTCCCTGAGCATACTGAGGATCTTTTTTTTGTAAGTCACTGTCCAGTATTTCCAAAGTCTATCTTCTTTATTGATTATTTCTGATTTTTAACATTGTTCTTCTAGACAGGCTATCATTTCCTGATTCGTTTTTTGCTTTGTAATTTTTTGTTACATACTATACTTGTACATTTTAATACTTTAAAGTTCTAACTCTTGAGATTTATTTCTTGAGCTGTCTGTTCCTGATGTTTGTATCCAGTTAATATGACGGAGATTTCCTTGAGTGCCAGAGCTAACAAAAACAAATAAACCAACACACACACATATACAGCTGCTTTGCAGAGGCTCTGTATTGGCTGATGCTCTCCACCAGAGTTTATCCCTTCTATGAGAAGATCAGCCTGAGGCGAAAGTAAAGTGCAGGGTCTTCTCTATCTTTTTTTGAGCCTGTGTTTTGTCTTGGGACTGTGCGCACTCCTGTATTTAGAAACTCCTTTGTTTCTAGGAATTCAAATGCCCCTGCTATTACCAATGAAATACTTTCCCTCTATCTTGTATGTTGTAGTTTAGACACTATCTTAAAGATAATACTCCTCTCTCCCAGGCAGCTTTCACTCAACTGTTTCTTACACTACTTCACCTGTGTACAAGTTGCTTCTGTCTGCAGCACGACCTCTAGGAGGGCAAGCCAGAACCAAGTTTCCTGGTTCAGTCCCTCAGACTGCCCCTTGATAGTCTCGCACTGACATATAGACATCCCAATATGTGCACAGGGTTTACTCTGCTCCCTCCAGAACAGGGAGAGGGACCCACAATTGGAGCACAGGCTGGTACCAACACCATGCTGTGGAAGGAGTGGTCAAGGGGCTAGGAAGGGTATCACATGCTTCTCTTCCGCTTTTAAAGCCATATTTTTTTCATTGGGCACTTGTCCAGTTACTGCAACCCTTTATGTGTTTTTCTGGAGTTTTGTGGAAGATGGCTTTGTTGGTTTTTGTGAATTATGCAAAGATTTTGTGGGGAATGGCAATCTTAAAGCATCTTATGCTGCCATCATGGTCAACTGGATACGGTGAGATCTTGTCTTTTATTTATGAAGAATTATTTAGAGCCTAAAATTATTCTTTCAATATGTAACAATCTCTTCCCCTCTAGAGAAGATTCTCAATTCCCCACCAGAAATGGGACTAATTAAATTACTCTTCCTAGTCCTAACTCCCACTAAACAGACAGTTTAAAGTATTAGTTTAGAAAAAGAGCTTTTGGGGGCTTTTCTGGCAGGCTTATCATGCAGAGAGTTCATCCGGTTTCCAACCTGAAATACCAATATTTAAAAGATATATACATTTTGAAAGGATGTCTTATCATAGCAATAATGCTTTTTGTTTTGGGGATTCAGAAATAATAACCCATATGCCACTAACTTCATCTTTCTTTGTTTTTTCTTTTTCAAGAAAAACGTTTCTGTCATAAAGAAACTTTCTTTTAAAAAATATTCTGTTGCCAAGATCTGGCTTGAAGATATTCTATTTAAGCACTAACAGGGGTGGGAAGGACAAGGCCCCAAGAATATTATTTGAGTAGATTTTTTTCATTATCTGTCAGGATTCCAGAGGTTAGCACAGAACTGATTGTTAATACCTCAGGCAGTTAAAAAATATCTAGAGCTATATTTATAATACAAACATCTATAAACTGAATGAGGTTACCAAAAAGAAATGTACCCTTGATACATCATTAATATCAGAGTAATCAATTCTTATGCCCTTATAAAAATATTAAACCTAGTCTTCTGCAAGTCTTTTTGAATTTCAAGTTTATGGACTAACTATTGCTAGACCTTTGAGTTTCAGTTCAGATCTAAAAAGCAAAAAGACCAGGTCATTTAGCAAGGAATCTCAATAAACATTAGGTATTATTATTATTATTTGGATTCAATAAATAGTGAACTTAACTTGTACCACAAGAGTCTGATTCTCTGTTACCAATATATGGAACAACATGGGCAACCAGAGAAAGATGATCCTTGGAGTAACAGTGCAGACTTGTTTTTTACCACTAGGCATATGTACAGCATACACTGACTAGACACAGAAAAGTAATAATGTGATTATTTCTTAATGTATCCAAACTCCAAATGAAAACATATACATCTGTCCATTGGTATCAAGGGCTCTACCCCATTGAACCTAAAGAAATTTAACAGAAAGATGAAAGAAACTAGCAGTCCATGTACAGTACATGAAAATGGTATGCTTCATTTCAGAACATGCCATTGCTTGAGTATTCTGAAAAAAGGAGGTTTTATTTTAACCAAAATACAATAGACTGAAGCTTCTCAAATGAACACACTTTGTGTAGTTTTTCTGTATCCCCAGTACCGCACACAAGGCCTGGTACAAGCAATGTTTAATTATTGATGATGAAATGACTGGCCAAATGAAAAAGAAAAAAAGAATGGAGACACCTCTACATTATTTTAAACAGAATCAGAAACAATGTCTTTTAACAATGTCTTATGTAGACTACTTTTTTGTATATAAGACTCTTATTGCTCATTCCCTAAAGGTATTATTAATCTGCAAAATGCATATCCTCCTTTAAAAAGACTCTCTTGGCTGCTATGTGCATGAAATTGGTCATTAATAGGATGTTTACATCTAATTCCAGTCATCTGTAAACAAATAAGCAGATTCCATTCTCAGAATGTTTAAAGAGGAGTACTGAAAATCAGAAACAGAAAAGTTGCTGAGAATATAGTGCCTCTGTCAACAGAGACTGAGATAGGCACCCCCTAGGCTTTACCAGCACCGTTTTGGGGATAATTAGAAAACGGGTGGTCTGGACGTTGCGGAGAGAACGGAGGCAGCACTGACAGTCAGGATGGTGCTGCTGTGCTGCTGCTCTGCTGCCCCAGGTCAAGGGGAGCAGGTGAGAGGAGGACCAGGTTGGCGCTGCCTAATCATGACATCACTGTGGGTGGAACTCGGGACAGAGAACCTTCTTGTGGAGGGGTCAGGGAACTGCTTTATGTGTGGGTCCCAGGGGACTTGCCCCAAGTTTAAGCTACTAACAGTTTAAGTTGCTCTTTCAAGAATCCATATCATCTGAGCCTATAGACCTGCAACAAAACTGGGAGGCAGAATTCTACCATTCAATTGACAGTCTGTGATATGAAAACAATGAGTGCTACCTGAAAACATCAGTGAAAACAAATTCAAACTGATGGAGACTGCGGCTTTGAGGCACGGTGCTTTAAACCATCCATTTTAAACTACCGAGGAAAACTACTATGATCTATACCTCAAAGCCCGCTGGGCCAGGTGAATAAAGTTAAAAGGACAGAAGAGAACAAGAAAGCTCATGGCCAATAATAACTTTCAGGGCAAGGCACTAAGACCCAGAAAGGAGCAGAGAAGCAGCAACCTCCTACTGCTTGATATTTTCCAAACATTGAACAAGCGGTCAGTGGCTACAAAGGACCAAATACCAGTCTGGAGCTATTTCCATAAACTTCATTTTAATCTACTCTTTCCTTTACCTGATGTTCAGGTTAACAGGAGCACAGGTCCCGGAAAATGGGGCAGCTCGTAGCCAGAGTCAACAGAAAGGTTTGTTCAAAGGTTCCTTAATCGATCCATTTGTCTTCTCACAGATCCCAGTAAACTCAACCAACTACTTATGTTCTTAAAAGGGGTTTCCACAGAAGCTAAATCTACCACTGCTATTGGATCACAAACATTAAACATTTCCTGGATAACATTCTTAAAAACATTTACCTAAAGGCTTGAAAATTTATTTCCAATCCCCCCCAAAAAATATATCATAAATGCTAAAAGAATTTTACTGAACCAGAAGAAAAACATCATATTGCTACCTATAGTTAACATAATTAAATTATAACTTAACTGAAATATACTTTGACAATTTCTCATGAATCAAAGTACTAATCAGTTGAAAAACCACCAAATATTTAAGCACCTTTACTTCTGGTATTAGCTTCCAAAGTCTTTATTTACAAAATTATCTTTTGTATAGACAACTTTTGGAAATAATTTTGTTAACTAACAAATAAATTCAAAACAGAGCCATCAGAATATATAAATTTGTGAAGTAGAATGGAGAAAAGATTAATAAAAGGACCCAGGAAATAAATTAAAATGCACTTAGTTTTTCATCATTCTCCGAGAATACTCTGCGAATGGAGGCTAACAAATGCACCGTTCACTTGTTAGAAGAATTTTTAGTCTCATGATAATTTTTTCATCATTTCATAAGAGCAAACTTTAGAAGTAGTGAGAGGTTCTACTCTTTCTCCTAAATACTGGATCCTGCGTGTTCAATCTATCAACATTTAGCACTTTCTCAAAAATATGCTTTTGATGTCTTTGAAGTCTATTCAAACTAAGGAATAATTGCTTTAAACGAGGATAAAATGATACTTCATGAAATTTTACAGTTGTCTTTGAGAAAAGCCAACATTTAATTTTTAATTTCCTTCAGGAGAAATATAACTATTGAAAATTTTTTATCCTATGTGAGCAAACTCAGATTTAATTGACTACTTTAAGAACATAAACTACCATTATTTGTAATGAGCAAGGTAGTAAATGGACCCCTCCTTCCAGCTTCCATTACTGATTCACAATCTTATGGAAAAGCCACATTATGGTGCTGGGTCCACTATGGGGCTGGGCAGTTGTAGCCCCTCACGGGTTCCTGGGGCTGTGGGTCTCTTGAAAGCTTTACCATCATTGTAGGTGGGAAGTCCTTACCCCAGGGAAGGTTGGACATGCCTGAGTGCTAACTTTCAGTCTTGGGAAGAAAAACTATGACCACTATTTTCCATATCGGAGCTATAACTCTCCTGTGTCACAAAAATAAAGAATCAGAAAAAAGTGGTGGTTTTACCTTTATATTTACATGTCAGGAATTATTATCCTTGGGTTCTTTTTCAACCATTTAGAAATGTAAACATCATTCTTAGCTTGCCAGCCATACAAAAACAGGTGGTGGGCTGAATTTGGGCCAGTGTCTTATGATTGTCAACCCCTGATCTCGCCCATTTCACTAGCCCCAGCACATGCAACATTCTAAATGAGATGCTCTGCTCTTCATTATTAATAAGAGTTAATTCATGTGAGAAACAAAAGTATAAGCATTAGTGTACGAACCACAAAACTAAATCAATGACAGCTTTACGATAGCTTTATAGGACCACACCTAAGCTTTGAGAAACACTGTATAAAAGACCTAAGGACAATTTCATTTTTCTGCCTAGATTCTCCTTCAATGTACCACAGGAAATCATTCCTCTTGCTTTCCCTACTTCTCCCTTCTCCTAACCAGAAAATTCAAATTCAAATTGATTATGCTATATCAAGAGAGAGTTTTATAATCCATAAACTTGCAACTTCTTCAAATAGAGAAATGGAATTTACAGCATTGTTCATGGGGTTAGCATTTAAAACTGCTAATTAAGCTAAATGTATTATATCCAATTCTTACTATAAAATAATTTGTGGGATATGATTTGACTTGAAGACTATCAGAATCCATAAAATGAAGAAAGTTATCTAGGGATTCTATTGTATTTCAATAAATATATTGTTACTAATGTCAGGTAACATTCTCCCTGCAACTAGTCACGTAAGCTTATTAGTTCCAAAAACAAGTTATTTTTTCAGTATTAATACAACTACATTGAAACAATTAGAACCTAAGAGTTCAGATACATGTTCATAGCTATACATTTTTGCATTTTTCTATTTTTTATTTCCCCTGAGACTTAAACAAAAAAACTACCAAGGTGTTTTATTTTTTTGTCATCCAAAATTTGTTAGAAGTAAAACAGCAAAAATCAATCACACCCACACATTTATGGTCACTTGATTGTTGGCAAGGTTGCCAAGTCTACTCAACTGGGACAGCACAGTCTCTCCAACAAATGCTGGGAGAACTGGATATCCCTATCCAAAAGAATGAAAGAGGTGGAGGAGTTACACAGAGAAGGTCGGGTTTAACAAGTATGAGTGCTGAATCATTGCACTGATATTGCTTTTAGCCTCCAGGAACTTAGAGCAGCTAGAAACAGAAATCTAAAATTGTGGAATTATAACCTATACCAAACTGTGGAATCTGTTCTACAACTAATTATTGAGATGCACTTTGAAATTTATTGCTTTTATGTATATATATTATACTTCACACACACAGAAAAAAGTTAAAAAAAAAAAAGAATAAAAGAGGACCGACCCCATCTCACACTTTCATACAAAAATCAACTCAAAACGGATCAAGGACCTAAATGTAAGAGCCAGGACCATAAATTTCCTAGAAGAAAATGTAGGAAGCATCTACAAGATCTTGTGGTAGACAGTGGTTTCTTAGACCTTACACCCAAAGCAAAAACAATAGAAGAAAAAACAGACAAATGGGACCTACTCAAAATTGAACACTTCTGCTTCAAAGGACTTTGCCAAGAAGGTGAAAGGGCCGGGTCAAGATGGCGGCTTAACAACGTGTGCGCTTTAGTTCGTCCTCCAGAACAACTACTAAATAACCAGAAACAGTACAGAACAGCTCCTGGGGCCACGTCAGTGACCAGGCACACAGCGTACCCCAGTCTGGACCAGTTGGACCGGCTGCGAGCACCCCCCCGAACTGTGAGTTCCCAAAGCTGTGGCGGCCAGCGCCCCTCCCCCACAGGCCGCTTCCCAGAGGGGAAAGGAAAGGACTTTACCAGCAACAGGGACTGGGCATAATCAAACGCCAATTGTGGAACTAATTAACAAATTTTGACTACTAAAAATAGGCCCCCAGCTTAGGTGAACCTGATCAAAGCGGAGGTTGCACATTTTTGCCCCAGCGCCAAGGGGGCAGGACTGACAGAAAAAGGGGAAAAAAAAAAGAAGGAAACGGAAGTTTTTGTGGCTGTATATCTACAAAGGCTTGACTGCCTCTGGATACAGTGGCAGGACTTTTCGGGCTGCAACTGCCCCAGGCATAGGCAGAAGTGAGCTCTTCTGGGGGCTTGTCTGGAGCCTGTGCCTTCCCCAGGGGAGGGGTGAAGCCCCCCAACTCAGGTGGAATCCCTCCAGCAAGGAATTCAGACACCAGGGCTTGGTAATTTGAGGCCATTAAAACCAGCCTACAACTTCTCCTCTATCTCCACCACACCCCCAGCAGGGAAAGTCTGCCAAAGTTAAAGGTACCACATCATCTTATGCTGGTGGGACCTGCAGTAAGACAAGCACCACATACTGGGCAGGATAAGAAAAACAGAGTCCAGAGACTTCACAGGAAAGTCTTTCAACCTGCTAGGTCTCACCCTCAGGGAAAACCGATGCAGGTGACTCTTTCCTCGGGATAGGAGGCCAGTTTGGTCTGGGAAAATCTGGCTGGGGTATATAATATCTAAGTAGACCCTCCTAAGTGTATGTGTGTGTGTGGGGGGGGCACCACACGAGCAGGGCAAGAAACAAGAAAACAAGAACTGAAAAATTCTCCTCTGTTAAACAAAACTTAAGCTAAAGGTCCAGATAAAGCTGAAAGGAATGTCAAAGAACAGATAGACAACAAATTCATCCAGCAAGAAAACCCTAGATAAAAGAAGTGAAAGCAATCCCCAGAATAAACTAATTAAGGTAATTAAATGCCTAGACACCAGCAAAAAATAACAAATCACACTAGGAAAATTGAAGATATGGCCCAGTCAAAGGAACAAACCAACAATTCAAATGACATACAGGAGCTGAAACAATAAATTCAGAATGTACGAACAGACATGGAAAACCTCATCAAAAACCAAATCAATGAATTGAGGGAGGATATAAAGAAGGCAAGCAAAGAACAAAAAGAAGAAACTGCAAGTCTGAAAAAACAAATCACAGAACTTATGGGAATGAAAGACACAGTAGAAGAGATGAAAAAAACAATGGAAACCTACAATGGTAGATTTCAAGAGACAGAACACAGGATTTCTGAACTGGAGGACGGAACATCTGAAATCCGACAAGAAACGGAAACTATAGGAAAAAAAATGGAAAAATATGAGCAGGGACTTAGGGAATTGAAAGACAATATGAAGCGCACGAATATACGTGTTGTGGGTATGCCAGAAGGAGAAGAGAAGGGAAAAGGAGGAGAAAAACTAATGGAGGAAATTATCACTGAAAATTTCCCAACTCTTAATGAAACACTTAAAATTACAGATCCAAGAAGTGCAGCGTACCCCAAAGAGAATAGATCCAAATAGACATACTCCAAGACATTTAATAATCAGAATGTCAGAGGTCAAAGAGAAAGAGAGGATCTTGAAAGCAGCAAGAGAAAAGCAATCCATCACATACAAGGGAAGCCCAATAAGACTATGCGCAGATCTCTCAGCAGAAACCATGGAGGTGAGAAGACAGTGGGATAATATATTTAAATTATTAAAAGAGAAAAACTGCCAACCAAGAATTCTGTATCCAGCAAAATTGTCCTTCAAAGATCAGGGAGAAATTAAAACATTTTCAGACAAAAAATCACTGAGAGAATTTGTGAGCAAGAGACCAGCTCTGCAAGAAATACTAAAGGGAACACTAGAGACAGATACGAAGACAGAAGAGAGACGTGTGGAGAAGAGTGTAGAAAGGAAGACTATGAGTAAAGGTAAAAAGAAGGAAAATTAGATATGACATATAAAACCCAGAAGGCAAAATAGTAGAACAAAGTACTACCAATGCAGTAATAACACTGAATGTTAATGGATTAAACTCTCCAATCAAAAGACATATTCTGGCAGAATGGATTAAAAAACAGGACCCATCTATATGCTGTCTCTACTCAAAGGACACGAGGCCAAGGACACAAATGGACATTTACACACCAATGTTTATAGCAGCATTATTAATAATTACCAAGAAATGGAAACAGCCAAAATGTCCATCAACAGACAGTTGACTAAACAAACTGTGACATTTACATAAGATGGAATATTATGCAGCTGTAAGACAGAATAAAGTTATGAAGTATGTAACAACACGAATGGACCTTAAGGACATTATGCTGAGTGTGATTAGCCAGAAACAAAAGGACAAATACTGTATGGTCTCACTGATATGAACTGACATTAGTGAATAAACTTGGAATATTTCCTTGGTAACAGAGACCATCAGGAGATAGAAATAGGGTAAGATATTGGGTAATTGGAGCTGAAGGGATACAGATTGTGCCACAGGACTGAATATAAAAACTCAGAAATGGACAGCACAATACTACCTAACTGTAATGTAATTATGTTAAAACACTGAATGAAGCTGCATGTGAGAATGATAGAGGGAGGAGGGCTGGGGACATGAATGAAATCAGAAAGAAAGATAGATGGTAAAGATCGAGATGGTATAATCTAGGAAAGCCTAGAGTGTATAATAATAGTGAAATGTACAATGTACAAATTTTAAAAATGTTTTTGCATGAGGAAGAACAAAGGAATGTCATTATTGCAGGGTGCTGAAAATAGATGATAATTAATACTTTAAAATGTCACCTTATATGTGAGACTAAAGCAAAAAATGTTTATTTGTTACAAAAAAAAAAAAGGTGAAAGGGTGGCCTACTCCATGGGAGAAAATATTTGTGAACTGTCTATATGATAAGGGTTTAATATGCAGAATATATAAAGAAATCTACACCTCAACAATACAAAGACAAACCACCCAATTAAAAATGGGCAATTATTCATAAAAAATGGGCAAAAGACCTGAATAATCATTTTTCCAAAGAAAAAATACCAACAGCTACAAAGTACATGAACAGATGCTCAACATCACTAGCTATTGGGGAAATGAGAATCAAAACCTCAATAAGATATCATCTCATACTATTATAATGGCCACTATTAAACAGACAGGAAACTACAAGTGTTGGAGAGGATGTGGAGAACAGGGACACTTACTGACTGCTGGTGGGAATGTAAAATTGACAGCCGCTAATAGTACAGTGAAGACAGGGTGGCAGTTCCTCAGGAAGCTATGTATAAAACTGCCATATGATCCAGCAATCCTGCTACTAAGTATATACCCAGAAGAACTGAAAACAGAGGCATGAACAGACATTTGTACACTGATTTTCCTAGCGGCATTGTTCATAATTTTCAAAAGATGGAAACAACCCAAGTGTCCATCAACAGATAAATGAATAAAGGAAATGTAGTATATATATACATGATTGAATATTATTCAGCTGTAAGAAGAAATGAAGTCCTGATGCTTGAGACAACACAGATGCACCTTGAGGACATTATGTTGCACGAAATAAACCAGATAAAAAAGGCAAAAATTGTGTGATCTCACTAATATGAACTAAATACAATGAGCAAATCCATGAAGTTAATATCTAGAATATAGTTTACCAGAACTTATAATGAGGACAGAGAATGGGGAAGTGATGTTTAATTTGTATAAAATTTTTAATAAGATTGACTGCAAATTTTGGAAATGGACAGAGGTGACAGTAGCCCATTATTCTGAGTGTAATTAATAGTGCCGAATCATCTGTGATTGTGGTTGAAAGGGTCACGTATGTCATGAGAAGGAAAGCTAGAGGCTGAAACAAGGACCGTATAACATAGTGAACCCTGTTGTGAATTATGAGGGTGGTTAATAGTATAAACATAAGAATGTCTTTCCATGAACTAGAACAAATACATGCCACTATTACAAGATGTTAACAATTGGGTGGTATGTGTAGAAAAAATCCACCTAATGCAAACTATAGTAAACAATAATATTCATCATGAAACTCCCATGTGAATGTTTATGTTTGAGCTTTGAATTATTAGAAAAAGCATTGGAATAAACAGATATATCCAAAGAGATATATACCTTTGGACCCACATTCCTTCAAAGTGAATATTGTAGGAACTTATAATTTCATGTGTTAAAGCACTGCTCAACAGGACAAAATCATGAAGAAGATGCAAAATTATGAAGCCAAATGTATTGCTTACTTTCTCTAAATGCTTTACAGTAGCCAAGGAAAGATAACACAAAGAACAGGGCACAAAGGAGGTCTGCACGGCCAACGACACCAGCAACCTAGAAAAAAGGTGAAGAAAAAAAAGATTTACACAAAACATATTTAAACAAATCCTTAACTTAGAAAATACAAAAAAATTCCCAAGAAATAAAAAACAACTTATCAGACTTTGCTTATTAAAATAACTTGTATAACTATGAAACAAACATGATGTTACCTTAAAATTGTTTTTTTTTTTTGCTTTTTGTTTTTCATTTTTTGGTCTAGGACTTGACTTAGGTTCTTCCAAGAGAAAACTGGATTAGACATAACCTATTGGTAAGATATTCTGTGAGTTGTACACAGACAATGCTGCACATATGCAGTAAAGGCTGTATTATTTAGTATGTTACACCAAGAGTTCTGCAGACCTAGCCTTTCAATGTCCCCAAAGGGGATTTTCAATTGGAAAATGTTATAAGCTCAAAGGACATAACGTAAAAAACAAAATTTGATTGGAAAATGAAGGTCATCAAAGTGGTTTTGATAAGTACAGGTACTTGGGAAACAAGTGTTAAAGTCATCAGGCAGATAGAAAAAGACAAAAGAATAAACATTCTTGTTTATAATTCTGTCACCTTTTCTTCTTTTAGACAAAAACTGATTATGTGGGTTAATCTAGAAAGCAGAATGCTTCAAAAGTTGTTAACAAGTAAGGAAACAGAATAAAATTTCTAGCATTAGCATGTAATCATCTACCATTTCCTTTCCCCTATTTTCCACACTGGTGCATCTGCCTTCTTTCTTTACTCTAGTGATGAAGCAATGCTAAGATTTCTGTCTATGTCTTTAAGGCTCATTACTCCCATAACTGCTTTCCAAATGTTTCATAGCAATGCAAGACACAGAATTCTACTCATGAGTATTAATCTGGTTTATATGGAATCATTTACTAAGTAGCACCTGGATGTGATATATCAAAGCTTTGGCTGTGTTTCTCTAGATATTGTTTTAATGACAGCAGGCTAATTCACTTTTTTCAAAGGACTGATATATGACGTGAAATACAGAATAAAGGCCTATTTTATCAATGGAAATAAGAGAATATATCAATACGAGGATTTTTTTTTTTTTTACTGAAAATGATGAATTCATAAACTGTTACCACATTTGCATATGTGGCTGTAAAATCAATAGGTAAAGGAAATATGTCTTAGGGACAGTTTCCACAATAGGTAAAGGTAATATGTCTTAGGGACTGTTTCCATCTATACTGGGTGGATGTGAAATGATGAGCTCTATTGTCCACCTGCACTGTAAACTCCTGATGGAGGTACACAGGGAAGCACATACTGCTCCCACAGTCCCCAGGAAGAAAGAACGAGCTAATGAGTCCAACCTGTGAACACTATACACATGAAAAAATTAAAAAAAACCTAAAAAAAAAAAAACAAAAACAAAAAACTACTGAGAAAGAAGGTAAGGACAAAAACAAGGCTCAGCAGATAGTGGAACAAGTATGCTGGAGGGCTGAACAATATAATTACTTCATAAATGAAATGAATATGTAATAAGCAGTCATGAATACGCAGGGATGAAAACTCACTAAATCAGGTATACATTAAATGTAGAGTTAAACAAAACTGGGCCTGGCACCTGCTAGGTACTGGCTTAGTATTAATTCCCCTCTCGAACCCCAAATAGTTCTTCTATAAATAGGGGTAGTAGAAAGAGAAAGGGCACAGATGCTCAACAGGGGCGACTGGGAAAGCAGCCCAAGGGTCCTTGTTACATAGTCCTCCTCCCAGAACAGTAAGAGAGGAAGCAGGGCCTGTCTCATAGCTGAGGAAATAATACTTCAGGCTGCAGGGGAATCCCAAAACCTTACAGAAGATAAAGTAATTAAAGTCAATCCAGAGAAGCTCATCTAAACAGTTCACTACGCCAAGGAGATAAGAGGAAGAGGGTGTGTGTATGTGTGTACGCTCAGGGATGAGTCAGAGAACCAGCGGGAAGGGATGACATTTTGAAATAAGTGAAGAAGAGGGAAGTGGTTTGGATAAATAACAGGGATAGGAGCAAAACTGACAAAGCCATTTATCATCTAGATAGCTTAGGCACATTTAAAAAAATCAGCACTAAAATGAACTATAAACATCATAAACTTTTTTTTAAATAACCATTCTTAACTTTGCTAATTGTTGAAGAGACTCCTAAGTATTTAAGCAACACACATTATATTGTCTGATGTCAGAAAAACTAACTTTTAGAAGTATGACAAGTATTTTAAAGTAAAAGAGCACTGAGTACTTAACAATGAATTTTGGCATTGTAGTTAAGGAGAGATATCAGCAAAAATTTTAAAAGGCTGTCCCAAGAGGCATTGCTTCCAATCATTGTTTGAGGAATGGGCATTCATAAGGAGAGATTTTATTTTTCTTTTCTTACATTTACATAATACATATTTTTAGACAAATTTTAAGGCTTTTTCCTTTTTCTTAATTACAAGTAGCCTAAAATACTTACATCAGAGTTTTCCTGAGAAATAATTGTAATCTCCCTCGAATTCATAAAGCAGTTGGCATCACTGCTTCCCTACTAGGAGTAATTTTCACAGGGGCCAATAAAAAGAAATAGGGTGAGGGGAAAGGGGGACTGTTCCCCTGCTTCCCCTCCCCCACCAGTTTCTTTAGTATTAAGCTCTGGGTTCACTTGGAAGGGCAGAACTCTTAAGGAGGCCTGAGCTTCCCTCTTGATCAATCAATCAACTTGAAATCAAGCAACTTGAAATTTTTACCCATGCTTTAAGGATAAAGAAAACTGAAACCTACAGTGGCAGTGGCAGTATTGGGGGAATCTGCAAGGGCAGCTCCATACTGATGGCAGCTTGAGGTTGCTGAACTACTGAGCAGGGGCTGCACAACCTCCTCCCTTAGACTCTCCTCCCTCCCCTGGTTATGGCTATCAGAGGTCCTACATGTCTACAAATAACACAGGCTGATTTGGGAGAACATATTTTATAAAGAGAGATAGTCTTATCAGTTGAAAAGCAAATAACAACTGATTACAATGATTTCACTCCCAATTAGAAATTGGGAGTTGGGAAGATTGTAGGACGACCATCTCATCCTGGTTTGCTTGGAGCTATACCAGTTACAAAAAGATTAAGTTCCATCTTTTGTGAACCTCATCAGTATTGGGCAAACAGGGATGGCTGCCCACCCTAGAGGATGGGCAAATTTAGGTTCTTACTTGCAATGGTCAGAACCATTTTCAGTGTTAATGTCAAGAGGCTGTAAAAACACAAAACACATATATGTTAATGTAAACTTAAGGAATGTATGTCAGTAAACCCCAAATGGCCTACACTACACAGCATCCTCTAAAAGTAAACAGAAGCACATTCACTACCCAAGTCCCTGTTCTTCTCATCCCAGAACAGATGAATGTTCAGTCAGCAAATGACATGCCCAAAGGCTATTGTTCTAGGCTCTCGCCCAACCAACAGCCCAGAAAACAAGGCCAGCCTAAATGGAACTGGCCAGGAAACCTTTTAGGAGCTCTTTTCCATCTGTTTTCTTGGATGATCCTGATGTTTGCTCATTTTTAAAGCTGGTTTAAATGTAGAGTAGGAGATAACGGGATTGCAGAACAGAGGAAATTGAATGCTGATTATATGCCACAACAATGAAAGGTAAACATATAAAATATCTTTGTCTTAGGAATGCTAATTTTTTAAAACTTTTTTATTAATTAAAAAAAATTAACAAAACATTTAGAAATCATTCCATTCTACATATATAATCAGTAATTCTTAATATCATCACATAGTTGCATATTCATCATTTCTTAGTACATTTGCATCGATTTAGAAAAAGAAATAAAAAGACAACAGAAAAAGAAATAAAATGATAATAGAGAAAAAAAACTATACGTACCATACCCCTTACCCCTCACTTTCATTTACCACTATTTCAAACTGAATTTATTTTAACATTTGTTCCCCCTATTATTTATTTTTATTCCATATGTTCTACTCTTCTGTTGATATAGTAGCTAAAAGGAGCATCAGATGTAAGGTTTTCACATTCACAGAGTCTCACTGTGAAAGCTATATCATTGTTCAATCATCATCAAGAAACATGGCTACTGGAACACAGCACTACATTTTCAGGCAATTTCCTCCAGCCTCTCCACTACATCTTGAACAACAAGGTGATATCTACTTAATGCGTAAGAATAACTTCCAGGATAACCTCTCGACTCTGTTTGGAATCTCTCAGCCATTGACACTTTGTCTCATTTTACTTTTCCCCCTTTTGGTAGAGAAGGTTCTCTCAGTCTTCTCTCAGTCTTCTGATGTTAATTCTCAGCTCATTCTAGGGTTTTTCTCAGTCCTTTGATGCTGAGTCTCAGCTCACTCCAGGATCTTTGTCCCACGTTGCCAGGAAGGTCCACACCCCTGGGAGTCATGTCCCACGCAGAGAGGGGGAGGGTGTTGAGACTGCTCATCATATTGGCTGGAGAGAGAGGCCACATCTGAGCAACAAAAGAGGCTCTCTTCGGGGTGACTCTTAGGCCTAAATTTTAAGTAGACTTGATCTATCTTTTGTGGGGTTAAGTTTCATGTGAACAAACCCCAAGACTGGGGGCTCAGCCTATAGCTTTGGTTGTCTACACTGCTTGTGAGAATATCAAGAATTCAACTTGGGGAAGTTGAATTTCTCCCCACTCTTACCATTCCCCGAAGGGGGCTTAGGAATGCTAATTTTTAATTACTCATAAATATTTCTCATAACTTGAGTTTGATGGCTTTCAGGGAATAGAGAGGGCTGCAGGGAGAAGAAATTTTAAAAATATTCCATTCCCTCCTTTAGCTAGATTTCCTTTGGTTTCCTTTTAAAAGTCTGAGGTTCAGAATGTAGAACTTTGGGGTTAACATGTTCCCAGATAAATTTTGCTGTTATCGGAGGTATATGTGTATTTACATGTGTAAAAACATCCACTTATACTTGTTGGCATTTAAAAATTTTTTTATAAAAGAACTTCTCAACACTTACAATCTGAATGTTAGAAAAAAATTTTTGGCTAATAATTAAAATATTTCATTTTACTTTTAAGACTGCACTAAATCAGACAAGGACCAAAACAGTGAATCACTACTTTTCCAGAAAGTTTCTTATTTATGATTAGTGGGCACAGTTTTTATGCAACCCAGCATATATCTGGCCCATTAAAGAGAACACATACTGAAACAAAATCTAAGTCAGTTACAGTTACATAAAAATAAATAGCCTATAACTAATTTTTTACAAAAGTTTCCAGTCCATTTAGCACTTCGGCATTTGCTAAAGTAAAAAATTAGAATAATTATTTTTAAAAGCTTTAAAGTAATAAGATATTAGGAATAGATTATGGTAACATCTCCACAATATTCTTGATACCAAAGAACCAACAGCTTAATACAATTAGACACAAAAAACAGGAATTCTGCTAAACATGTTGACACTTGCTGGTTTCAATCGGTTAAATGTAGGTATATAAATGCATATTAAATGCAGAAGTCTATTTTAAGAGAAGTCATAAAGAACAGAGAATACTTCATCCTAGGTACCTCGTCTTCACAGAATGAAAGACTAAAATCAATCCCATTTACCGCAACAAACATTCTGACTTACAGTTTCAAAGAGTTGTGCAGTGATAGGGGTTCCTGAAAACCCTACAAAGGAGCAGATAAATCACAATACAGTTTGTACCAAATATATTCAATGGCTGCTCAATGCAATAAGGATGCAGCTCACCAAAGGGCAGGGTTAGGTACCACCAGGTGCTGCCTCATCACCTGGGCTGAGCCTGTCAGGGGAAGAGAAGAACACCTCTCCAACCCTGCTTCACAGCAGTGGGCCTGAGGTACAGGCAAAACAGGAGGAGGAAGGCAGTAGAGATTTTCTCAATGCGTCCCCAGGAGGACAAGGGGATCCACTCTCCAGTTCAACCACAAGTACGCCAGCCTCTCCTCGACTTGGCCTCCCAGGTCAGAAGGCCGAGGTGAAGTTCTAGCCCTACTAGCCTTACTAGCTGCAAGACTGACCCTGGATAGTCCTTTATCTTCCCAGGCCATTTCCTCATCTGTGGATTAGAAAGTATCACACTTGCTCATCTATCTCACAGAGTTTTGTGTCAATCAATTAAGTATAAGAAAGTATTTTATAAATTATAAAGTTTTCAGTGAACAGAGGAAAAGTACCTCAGATGCTTCACTGAAGAAAGGCTCCCATCCTCTGGCCTTCAGACCCCAATGCCAAGTGCTATTCAACATCCATACCTTTATCGTTGATGTGGTGATACAAGCGAAATAGAAAGTATCAACAGACAGCAGTCCATGCCATTATTTCATCCCATACCACATGTGTATGGCACTCTGAATTTTTCTTAAGAGACAGATATGCCTTCAATCCATAAACAATTGTTTCAAATGTCTGGCAGGGTGCTGCAGAATATACTTCCTACAGCCCTTGGACCAAATAAAGTATTTAAACAAAGGCTGTTTTATGAACACGAGACAACCTACAGACATCTTACCATTCCTTACATGACTGCAGATGCCAGGGGTGGAGAACACTTACACACTCGGTGTGCACGGGATGCACGGCAAACATAAGGGCAGCCAGCAGGGATGCTCTGGGGGCCAGGTTTAATCTCCGTCCTTTACTGGTGTACTGGAGGCCACCGAACAACACTGAGAAGACATCAACCATGAGGAGAGAAATGCCACCATGCAGGAGGATGTTGACCACGTGGAAACTCACTGGGTGGAAGCCTCCTGACAAATAGTAGTTAATTCTGCAATAAACAAAGGATGCTCCCATTAGATAACAAAGCATGCAAGACAAAATGGAAACAATCTGGAGGAAAAGGTTGGTGAGCAAAAACATGAAAAGGAAATAAGAAATTTGTACAGTTTAGTGCGATGACCCATATATCCCAGAGTAATCTAGGCAATGAATAAACAAGTATTTGCAGAGTTCCTTGGGGGACTGGGGAAAAAGGAGGGAAATAAATGTCCCCATCTGGGGAATTCCTGATATTCTCGCAAGCAATGGGGACAACCAATTCAACAGGCTGAGCCCTCAATCTTGGGGCTTGCCCCTATGCAACATTCTTGCTAGGGAAAAGTTAAGCCTATTGTTAATTATGCCTAAGAATCAACCCCAGAGAACCTCTTTTGTTGCTTAGATGTGGCCTCTCTCTTTAAGCCAACTTAGCAGGTGAACTCACTGCCCTCCCCTACATGAGATATGACTCCCAAGTGTATAAATCTCCCTGGTAACACTGGACAGAATTTCTAGGGATGAGCTGGGACCCAACATCATGTGACTGAGAAAGCCTTCCTGAACAAAAGGGAGAAAAGAGAAATTAGACAAAATAAAGTTTCAGTGGCTGAGAGATTTCAAATAGAGTTGAGAGGTTATCCTGGAGGTCATTCTTATGCATTATATAGACATCCCTTTTTAGTTCATGGTGCATTAGAGTGGCTGGAGTGAAGTACTGAAACTGCTGAACTATATTCCCGTAGCCTTGATTCTTGAAGATGATTGTATAACTATATAGCTTTTACAATGTGACTGTGACATTATGAAAACCTTATGTCTGATGCCCACTTTATACAGGGTATGGACAGATGAGTTAAAAAATAAGGAAAAATAAATAAATAAATAATGGTGGGGAGGTAAGGGGTAAAAAGACTGGGTAGATTGAAATACTAGTGGTCAGTGAGTGGGAGGGGTAGGGGTTACAGGATGTATGAGTCTTTTCCTTTTATTTCTTTTTCTGGAGTGATGTAAATGTTCTAAAAATGATCAAGGTGATAAATATACAACTATGTGATGATATTATGAACTACTGATTGTATTCCATGGATGGGCTGTATGTATGTGAAGATTTCACAATAAAAATACATTTTAAAAAAAGGAGACCAGAAAGATTTTGTGCAAGGTTGGTAAAAATAGCATCAAGATAAATAATGCCTGTCAAGCTAAGAAGGCTGAATAAAAGGTATGAGCATAATTAACTGCATGGGACAAAGATGGAAAAAAAGGAAATAGCAAAGGGGAGAGGGACAGTTGATATGTAGAGAGGAAGTGAGGAAGGAAAGCTAGATGATTTTTAAGTGCAAAAAAGGCAGAAATAATATACCACATATTACTTATGGTTATTTAGTTGTATAAGTTGCTGACTAAAAAAAAAAGTGTTCTTGTACAGCATGTCAACCAGCCTGCTGCAAAGTGAAACACCTCATTGTCAGAGATTCTGACAATTGCCAGTGGTTCCAATTTCCATCTTTTTCTGAGAAATACTATATGTACTTTATTACCTCTCTTATGAAATTTCCAATCCATGAGAACTTTTATGAGGCGAATAAACCTATTTAATGGACAGAGCTCCCTGGTTAACGGGGGAGGACAACTGTTTTTGGTTTCATTTTGTTTTTGTAGGTTGGCCTGCTAACAGTGAAAGATTTATTCCTTATACTTTTGAAGGAAATCTCCTCTTGTACCTTCTCTTATATTCTTGTTACCTCACTCCTAATAGCTGGGCACCAATTCTACAAAATTGCATGTACTTCTAAGAGATCTATATGGGGGGGGGGCTTAAATTCTATAGGAATCACTGACTGGAACCACCAACCCTAGGAATATTTTAATAGACAAGCAGCCTTGGGACAACCCTCCCGCAGAGCCCGTGCTGTCATACCTCACCTGAAAGTCAGGACGGTGAGAGGCCGGTAGGACTTGTGGCTGGTGTTGCTACTCAGTTTACTGCCCCAAAAGTCATGATGCCACAGGTCTCCAAGGGGCGTTTCTGGTTGGAGGTCCTGCAGGAACACACCAGAGAACATTCTGGGCAGAGGAAAATGAAGGGAGCAGACAGCCAAGACAGATTCTAACACCCAAGTCCTTAGAAATAATTGTGCTCTAACAGCCTTTCACAGACCCCATGTGGATCCCCTGCACATGGATTTCCACTGGCTCTGGAAGGGAAGGGCTCCAAGCCAGCCCATCCTCGAGTAAGATGAGCAGAGCTTCACATTTTCCTTCCTGTATCAGCTTGGACCCATTGTATTAGGAAGTAACAATCAAAGGCCCCTGTAGAAATAAGCCCAGCTTTTATATCTACAGACTTGTAAGAAGAGTTCAATGAGCCAATTGGTTGCAAGGTGTTCTCTCATTCCAATCACAGGGCCATTCAGATTTTATTAAAATTAGTTACTCTAATTAGAAGTAAAACCTAAAATTGTGGAATTGTAACCCATACCAAACTCTGAAATTTGTTCTACAACTAATTGTTGCGGAATGCTTTGAAATTCATTGCTTTTTGCATACATGTTATTTTTCACAATTAAAAAAAATTAGTTGCTCTCAACAGTACTTATACCCCAATAATCACAGCTGCATTATTCACAACTGCCAAAAGGTGGAAGCAACCAAGGGTCCATCAGCACATAAATGGATAAACAAGATGTGTTATATGATACAATGGAACATAACTCAGCCATAAAAAAGAAATTAAGTTCTGATAAATGCTACAACATGGACAAACCTTGAAAACATTTATACTAAGTGAAATAAGCCAAATACAAAAGGACAAATATTTTATGATTCCATTTATATGAAATATCCAGAGTAGGCAAATTCATAGGCACAGAAAGTAGATTACAGGTTATCAGGGGCTGGGGTGGGTGGGGGTGGATTGGGGAGCTAATGCTTAATAGATACTGAGTTTCTGTTCGGGATGATGAAAAGTTTTAAAAATGGATAGTGGTGATAGCTGCACAGTACTGTGAATGATGTAATTAATACCACTATATTATATACTTAAAATTGGTCAAAATGGCAAATTCTACTTTTTCTACCACAATACTTTTTTTAAAAATTAGGTTTCTAACTTCATCTTCATATTTACATGTTTTGTGTCCTTCAAGGCTCCTCAATAATACTGCAAATGTTTCTTATATGTCCTTATATGGCAGGAGAATCAAAACATCTATAAAGGTAAATATGCAAAATATCTTTGTCTTAGAGAAGCTAGTTTTTAATTATCCACAAATATTTTTTTGCAGTTTGGGTCTGAACATCTTGGAGTTGAGGATGGGAGAGGAGGGCACATTTGGAATATTCCAGTCCCTTCTAAGAAATAAGAAAAAGAACTGCAATAGAGAAAATAATAAAATTTTGCTGGGAAGTTACTTAACTATATGTTACTGACCACAGAGCATGAAAAAGAGACATTATAACTTATTCTAGAAAAACAACAACAAATGCCTATGGATGTGAGCTGTTGGTTGCTCAACAACTATCTCCACCCCTTCTCGTAACTTATCCTTCCCTGGCATACCCCTATCTCCTCTACAGAAGTGGGAACTGCTACGTACATTTTTTTTTTTTTCATTTACTGGGTTTCCTTAAAGCTAAACAAGTGAACCAATCCTTCCCATTGGGCCCTAAGAAATCTGCTCAGGGATTTCTGGGAAGGGTTTTCCTCCATGATAAAAAGGAATGCATAAACACCTACTTTCTTCAGTTATTCATTGTTGTGTCTAGATGTGATGTCTAGGACTGTGATAGTCATTTTGTGACCAAGATGACACAAGTATAACACCCAGCCAATATATGGGGTAAGGGAGAATGAAAACAGGCACAGCCTGGGCCCTTGACGACATCGCTGAGCTGCTGATCTAATCCAAGAACATTCTCCTTCTGGATTTCTGCCCACCAGACACCATGAGGCATGGAAGATACCTGCTTTTGCTGGGAGCACACAGAAGGTGCTTAATCCACAGTGAATGAACAAACTGACCACAGAGCTAAATAAGATCACCATTACTCTCTGTGCCAGTTTGAAACTTTTATGTACCCCAGAAAAGTGATGTTCTTTTCTCATTCAGTATTGTAGGATGGAAACCCTTTGGATTAGATTATTTTCACAGAGATGTGACACATCCAGCTGTGGGTGTGACCTTTTGATTAGATTACTTCCATGGAGATGTGGCACGCTCAATTGTGAGTTTGACTTTTTGGTTAGACGGAGATGTGACTTGGTTAGTTTAGTTGAGTTCTTCAAAAGGGGAAACACTTTGAAGAAACCTCAGATGCAGATGTTTGGAGAACAGTCGCTTCAGAACTGACAGACATGGATGTGTGGCAGTGTGTAGACTACCAACAGAGAGCAGATGCCCAGACACAGGCAGAGCCCAGCAAGACATTGCCATGTTCTCATGAGATGCTAAGTAATCCAGAACCCAGAGTTGTGTCCCGGAGGAGCTAAGTGAAGACCCACAGACACTTAGAGAGGAAACTGCTGGCATCAGACGTTGGAAGCAACAGAACTGGGAATAAGGACCAGCAGACGCCAGCCACATGCCTTCTCAGATCAGGCTTCCTTGAGCCAAGGTATCTTTCTCTGAATGCCTTAATTAGGAAAAATTTACAGCCTTACAACTGTAAACTTGTAACTTATTAAATTCCCTTTAAAAAAGTCATTCCATTTCTGGCATATTGCTTTTCAGAGGCATTAGCACATCAATATAATCTATTTTATACTCATCCAATAAATAAGGTAATGTACCCCAAATTTTCCAGTTTAAAATGTAAGTGTAGAAAAACATGTTTTTTGCATTTTCCAGTTTCCATCTATGCTACAGGTGCTTAAAAATGCATCTTTTTAATATATAAAATATGAAACTAGCTTGCTTAAAAATACTGAATATTATTTTTCAGTGTAATAAACTGAATGTTATTTTCCCCTTTAAAACATAATTAACAGGAACGTCTCAGGGACTAGAAATTATGATGCGCTAAGCACTGCAGTTATCAGTCAAGAGGTAGCCAAAATCAACTCTGATGGACTTAAGCAAAGACAAAATGTTTTAAAGGATAGTGTAAAGTTCACAGAATCATTGGGAAGACTGGAAAACCAGGTTCCAGCCAGGAGCACAACCACAAATCATACTACTGAACACCTGCCCAGCTGCCTCCAGACCCCTACCTCTGCAGACCAGCTCCTGACATGACCAGCAGGGCACAGTGGGGCAGGCAGGCCTGGAGAGAGAGCCGGCATCTTTGCCTGTATCCTAGCTGAATGGCCTTTCCAGCTTATAAGTGTCCCAAGGTGGGGTATGTCCCAAACAGAAGAAGCGTATCAAATGATGGGTGGCCCAAAAGAGCAACAAATGTCCATGACACACAGTGGAATTCTGTATCTGCTACTTAAGTGCTTGTAGAGTCAAAGGGATAGGTTTGAGGACAGGTAATAAATGCAAAGTTGGCCACCTGATACCCACTTCGGAGAGTGAATTTCACTTCCATTAAGTGCTGGTGCCAGAAAGCTTCGATATAACGAACCCCTGCAGGATTGGTTAGATATTCTGTGAAGATCATGTAATCCGACCAGACTTGGTTTACTCAGTTACAAAACTGGAAGTTCTTTTGCATGCCACGGAAATACCTGTTCATTTGGTGAAGGGTTTAGAAGAGGATTTTCCCCTCCATTTGAAAGAAAATGAACACAAAAAGAGGCTCTAAGTATTTGATTCAGTGTAGCCTGCAAAAAGCAAGGCAAGCTACTTGAAGAAAGGTCAGTTTATGCTCATATTGATTTGTGCAAAAGATGTACTGTGTCTGAAATTCCTGTTTAATTCAACTGTCTCAAGGAAAATCATCATCTCCATGAACAAAAAAGACAACTCAACAGCACAAGGAAGCATCTGGAAAACAGTCGCTACCACCAATAAAATCTTGTAACAGCCTGTTTCACACTGCCATAGGCAAAGTGCCAATGAATGGAGGAGTGCCTTTCATTAAACAGAAAAGAGAAAAGGGAGCTAGCAAGTTAACAAAAGGGCACAGTGTGGTGTTCCAGAAAACACTGCCAAGACAATGCTCAGTTGACCCACAAAATGGCTTCATCTGCTTTACCTCACTAGAAAGAAACAGAATTATACCCATATACCAGGGCATCTGACATAACGGTGCTCACATTTTTTTCCTGCTTGCTGACCAAGGCTCTCTGACATAGATTCTGAGTTAACAATTTATATATGTTCTGTTACATAAAAGGGGAATAGTCAAGACACTCTTACCAAAATGAATAAAGAGACTGAAAAAAGCAGCACTGAGCATATTAAGCCACCGTATGGTTGCTTAGTGCTACAAACTTATTTATCTTATTTTCTTTTAAGCGCCATCTAAAAAAAAAAAGAAACACCTGCAGTAACTACTGGGTGAACTTGAGAAAAATTACAAGTGAGGAGCTCAAATTAAAAATAAGCATCAATAGGGCAATGTGACAGTGGCTCAATGGCAGAATTTTCGCTTGCCATGCTGCTGGAGACCAGGGTTCGATTCCCGGAGCCTTCCCGTGCAAAAAAATAAAAAATAAAAATATCAACAATGCTGCAGTTTCTGTCACCAAAATGGATGAGATCCTTTATAATATTATGCAACAAATAAAGTTTCTGCTATTGTTGCATTGAGAAATTTTTCTCAACATTTTCAACATGGAAAATACTTTTTCTCATTTGGTAGAAAACCATGACTTCAAATTTTTAAGAGCATTCAACAACGTTACAAAGAGTTGCAACACTTAATCTACTAGAAAGACAGACTAGTATATTCTTTAAGTCATCTTCACTGGTTAAGCTGCATGCACACACACAAACATCTGTGGAGCAACTAGATCTGTAAGCTCTCCAAAAAGTGCTAACCAGTCCTAGCATCCACAGGCTTTCTCCTCTGGGTCCCCTCTATCACTGAGTTTCTTGTTCTGATTTTCTTTTAGCTTGTTTCATAATTTTCTTCTCTTCCCATAAATCTATTTCTTCTTTTCTCATTCTAGTTAGGAAATGAAAAAGATGATCATTTTCCCTGCACTGATATAGCACCCACTGGTAAGCAAAATGGATTCAGACTTTGCAAATTCAGCAAATTTGAGTCTCAAAACATGAAGTGAGCAGGAACAGCAGCATTCACAAGCAGCCCACTACTCTTCCTCTAGCAGCTGTCAGCAGGCTGTTCTGATGCTATCCGTGAAGGACAAAGAAGCTCTCTACCTGCTGCTGAGAATGCACCTTTTGGTGGCAGGTGATTAGACTCATCCATCATGCAGCAAATGCGTGATTTTTTTTTTTAAAACAGTTTTAGACTGGAGTTCTGAGAAATGTTCACAAAATCTGAAATACTTACTCTGCAATGATACGACCCTTGCCTTGTCATCTCTGAAGAATGGTTCCTCTGGTACATGGGCAGACTGGGGCCTCAAAAAGCAATGTGGACAGGGGAAGGAAAGACTGAGGTCTGGCAGGGGCTGGAAACTAGGGAGCCCAGCAATAAAAAGGATGCAGTATGCATAAGAGATGAAATAACCAGAGCACAATTAGGATCCAAGAAAATGGTCAACCTACATTTAATAGAGACTAATTCAACACTGCTAGACTGGCACTGAGTTATAGGAAAGTGGCTAACACAAGTTTACCAGAAAAGAATTAAGATACAAACCTTATTGTTAACAATAGCTTCAGAGTCATCAAAGACAAATTCCCCATCATAGCTGCGTGCAAAACACATGAGGGAAACAAATCCTACTACTAACTTGGCCCAGAAAGGAGGAAGCAGACAAGACGGAATGATGTGATCCAAATTGGAATCCAATTCACCCATTTTGAATATCGCGGGCTGCCAGTCTCTTGCTCCAGCATTATGCTTGTTAAAAGTCTGCAAAATAGTAACATGATATAAAAATGCCATCATCAATGCATTGTTAGGAATGTTTGTACAGAATATTTACCTTATGTGAATAGAAGCTAGAAAGTCACATGCTTGATTTTACAGGATACAATCTTCAACTTTGGGTTGCGGTTTTCAAACTCTAATAGAAGGACCACTGGGAACACGCACAGAGCCCAGGGCCCTTCTGCAACCTACTGAATAAGAAGCCGTTGGATTTCTGATGCTGGACTCCCCTTGAGAAACACAGTTTTAAAGGAATGCTATAACAGCTCAATAAGGCAAATCATTTTTTACAGTCCTTGAAATAGTATAAAAAGTTAACAAAAATTACCATCTTTCTTCATCCAACAAAGAACTATCAACAAATATTCATTTTTGGCACATAAACAATAATGGGAGTGGGAAGCAGGGAGAGTATAAAACATGCTTGTGATCCTGAAAGATCTTAGTCTATTTGTAGGCCTCAGAGACATATGCAAGTTAAATAATAATGTGAGAGAGAGAAGAATTTAGTTCAATATGAGGGAAGTCACAGGCAGGGTACCGGATCAACTGCCAGGCTGCTGGTTCACACACAGAGAATAGAGGAGATAATGCTGTAGACTGACTGGTTTGGGACATCTTATCTAGAAAGGACTGAGCTGTATCTTAAACAATGGGGTGAGGAGAAGAAGGGAGGCTATTCTAGGTCAGGCTATTAGCTCCAATACTGGTAAAAGAAGTAAGTTAAAAACATACATTTATTTTTAACTTTTCTTTCAAAGAGCCGAATGCTAAAAGCCAGAAAGTTTTGTCTTGCCATTTATCAGTTATATGACTTTATGCAAGTCATTTACCTCTCTGAGTCCATTTCCTACACTACTCTGAGAGTTCTCTAAAAACTTCCTGCCTCAAAATTTGCCCAAACACCCCCTAAACTTCATTTTATCTGCCCCATTCCCACCTCAGCCCTATTGCTTTATTTTAATACCCCAGGATCACGTTTGGATCAGATTGCTTGGGTTCCACTCCTGCATAATTCTGGAAGTTTTTTAATATTTTGGGGCCTCAGTTTCTTCACCTCTAAAATGGGGATGATGGTGTTTTTACGTGGTTGTCATGAGGGTTAAAGGAGATGCCCACCCAAAGTGCTCAGAACACTGCCTGGCTTTAGTAAATGCTTAGGTTAGGTTACCTATTATTACTAACATTTTCTTCGGTGAAGTTGAAAGCACAGACGGAGAACACTTTTCTTTTAAAATTTCCCTTTAGTATTTGGTTTATTGGTGCTGAGACTCTCAGCTTCCCTACTAGGGGACCTGGCCCCTATTCCTTTTGTGCTGAGATGAAAGAGAATCCCAGGCCCCTTAATCGGTAAGGCAGTTTAGATGCATTTGTTTCCTGATCTCTAAGCAAATGCCCCAGATTATGGAATTAATGGGAAGTCAGCAAAATAGGCCATCTTGGGTCTCAGGCATCTTTTCTATAGACTTATATCTGAATGAACCCACGGAGACAGATAAAACAGTCAATGGGGCACCTTATTCTACAGTAATGCCATCCCTTCCCAGGGGCTGGAAGGAGGTTCCAATTTACAATCCAGTGGCTCTACTCACTGCCAGTCTCGCAAGCCTCTTGGCCTGAGAGCATGTAAGTCCTGCTCTCAGCAAACACTGGGGGAATATTCCAGCTGCTATCTGTGCCTTCTTTTATTTAACAATGAAAGGATAAACCACTGCTCAGAGATCCAAATACAGCTGCAAGCACAATACAGGTCACCACACAGGTTTCAGCCATTGTGAGTACATTTTTTGCTAGAGAAATTACTTCTGCTTCTTAAAAAAATAAAAACCAAAGAGTTAGCGAGATACCATTACCATGAGAGGAATAAAATTGTTCTTTGACTTAGAAAAATAATTTGGAGGAAGGCAAATAACTTACATCTATTTTAAAATGTAAATGCAAATTGAGAGATTTCCTCCAGTTCCTTAGATATGCACCTGTAATAAAACTCACCTTCTCATCCAAATAAATAAATAAATGCAAATTGAGCTGTTAAATGGTCATATAACTGGTCTTGACGTTATTCACTTTAGCCCCAAATATTTGAATATTAATTCATAAAAGGTTGTCTTGAGGTTGAAATGGCATTACAGGAGGAAGACTGAATTAGGAAATAATTTGTGCTCTTAAATGAGTTATTATCCCTTACTATCTGTCTCAGACTGTTTGAAACAAAGATGAATTATTTTGGTACTTAAGCAGCATGCAAAGAAGACTGTAGGCCTGAACCTCTAAGGTGTCCTGTTCGGAGTCAACATGACGGTGCAGTCAATCTCAGAAGGAGCTTCTCTTCTTTGGCAGGGACATCAGGGAACCTAGATTCTGTCTGGTTGCCACCCGCCACCCGTTTCCCCCCTGCATTATTTCTTGGTTCTGGATGGCTTTCCCATCCTTGTTATGTCTTCCTTGCTCTTCTCTGCTGGGGGCTCCTCCTCCCCTAGATTGGACTCCAAGTTCCCTCCCTTCCTTAGCTGCCCTTGAAAACACCCACCAATGTCTTTTTCTGTTAAGGAATTTACTGTTAATGTGTATACATACAAGAAAAGTTCAGATAACACCTTTGGTTGGCAAATATGAAGAGAGTTACAAAGTGTTAAAACCCTCCTAGTTCAGTGGTTAAGAGCACAAGCTATAAAGAGACAGGTCTGGACTCGCTAGCTGTATGATCTTGAATAAACTCATCTTTCTAAGATCAATTTTCTCATCTGCAAAATAGGATACCATTACCTCCCTCAGGAGGATATGGTAAGGATTGAATGGAATAAGGTATGGAAATAATTACTTCCTATTCTTATTATTTTGGCGAAATTCGTTCCTGGTGCCCAGTCCCTGACTTCCTACCTTGGGACCATCCACATTGCAGATGAGCTTAGCAACCAGGGGCTAAAATTATTAGGCCAAGAGGTGACTTGGTAAAACAGAGAAAAGGGCACCCCTTCCTTTGGGCAGACGCAGGAGGGGACATTGCCCTCCTGTTCAAGTGTCTTTCTGACTTGCATAAACTACACAGCCATATACAGTGACCCTGTTCCCAACTCCCCTTTCTCAAATGGTAAAGAACTTTGTTTAGCAATGATCAACTTTGGTACCAGAGGTGGTGGAGACTGGAGGACCAGCTCCCTTCCACACTTTGTTGGTACCCAGGCCATGAAGCAGAAAGGGACACTTTCCATCACAGTCTCGATGGGCCCTTGCTGTATTGCCCTTCTTCTCTTCTCCAGGTGATGCCCTGTCTGGGGACCTTGATTCCTTGGCCTTGCTTAGATGGGTAAATTCAACTTACAGAGAAGGGATCTCTTTTGCAGCTTCCACCTTGGTCTAAGCAGAGTGCTCCATCCAGTTTTACCAGTATTAAAGTTGGTCTTCTGATTCCTATCTCTCTGTGTCTATTTCATAATTTGTTCAGAATTAACCGGCTCCTAGCAGCAATTAAAATTGGAAAGAGGCAGTTCTCTTAATTCCAAAATTCTCAGACTTCTAATATCAAACCTCCATTTTCAGAGGGTTGAAACAAATTAGCCAATCATTAATGAAAGGGTCAAAAAGACCTCAAAGAGGGGACCCCAAACTAAACATCACTAAAGCTGGGAACTGTGGGCATGCAGGGACCTGATACATCAGCTTGGGCAGCAGAAAAGCAAGACGAGATGATTCACCCTGGAAAAATAAGCAGCAGCCACCTATCGAAGAGTATCTTCTCACATGCAACCAAAGGCCTGCTGGCCTCTGCCTGGCCTTTCTACCTCATCAGGAACAATCCATCCACACAGTCAGCTGCCTTCTGCCAGTCTGACGTTAGAGACTCTGGAAATCAGGTTAAAGAGGCAGATCATGTCTGACCCAGCATCCATAGGCCTGGCAGTGCAAACACTGAACTGGCCTCTCATCCCCTGGGGCCCTCTTGGCAGGGTCATCTCTACCACCCTCCCCAACAAAGTGCTGAACAAAATAATACTGCAGAGATCTTCCTCTTGTTAATTGCCTTCCCGTGTTCAAATTCAATAACACACGAGGGCTAAGCCTGTAGTAAGAATGCCTGTGCGTGGTTCTGCCTTCACTGTTGAACAGCTACCCACAGGTCAACTGTCCCAGAAAGTTTCATGCTTGGTAGCTTGCAGCCATTTTCCCTAATAAGTCCGCGGTGTCGGTTTACATCTTCCCTGAAGGAAGAGGAGCTGGGGCACACCTGGCACGGTTGGGACCGCAGGAAAGGGAACTGGGTGGGGATCCAGACAGCAATTACAATAATTAATTCTCAAGGAATTCTCCCTATCCATCTGTTCTCCTGGGGAAAGAGCAAAGTGTGGGATGATTCCAAGTGCTCTTTCTAGCTACAGCGTTCCACTAACTCCTCCCTTCTTTTGTGTGTGATTAAAAAAAAAAATAGAAAAAGAAACCACACACATACACACACAGCCCACACTCACATGAAAAAAACCAGGAGCCCAGCGAAATTCGCAGGGGGTAAGACGGTGGTTGTGCCACCTGCTCTGTTTCCCCAAACTTCAAGTCCACGTTGTAACTCACGGCTCGGGAGCCCCGGGGCCCTGGCCGGTTGCCCGCCCCTCTCGTACCGCTTTGCAACAAAGTGTGAGAGGAGCTGGCACTCACGGCGCTGCAGGGTGGCAGCCTTTTAACCCAGGGCAGGCGACCAAACGGCCTGGTTGTACACAGCAAACGTCTGCGCCGCCTACAGCTGACGGTCCCGCGCCGGGTGGCGCAGGGCGCGCGCTGGGGCTGACTGGGCACCGCGACCAGGTGGCCGGGTCCGAAGACGTGATGTAGGCGCTTAGGGTGCCCGCAGCCCAGGGAGTGGCCGCCCAGCTGGGGCGGGGAGTACTGGAGGGGGTGGTGACCGCAGTCCCAGGAGGAGGGCGGAAGCCAGGGCCCCGGGGCGCCAATACGCAGGGCGCGCAAGCCCCACGCCGCTCCCTTTGTCCCGTGTTCTGTTTACACCGGGGCCAAGGAGCCCGTGGCCGACGTCTCCCGGTGGCCCCTGCCCTGGCCGCAGCGCAGAGGCTAGCCCAGGTCCCGCAACCGCCCGCGGAGGGGCTGGAGTCAACTCCTTCAGGAGCACCGCCCACGGGGTGGGTGCCGCCCCCCCCTCCGGGCAGTTCCGCAGGGCTCGGGGCGCAGCGGCAGGAGGGACCCCGAGTCAGTTCCGCGCCCAACTCTGCTCTCCCCGCAGCGCGCTCTGCGGCGCACAGCCCTGCAGGGGCCGCCGCCGCGGCTCCGGGCCACCGGGTGCGTTACCTGCAAGGAGCCGGAGCCGCGGCAGCATCGCCCTCCGGGGTGCGGAAACTCCAGCAGCTCTCGGCGCCCGCCCGGAGCTTGGCAGGGGGAGGGGCCGCCTGCGCGCCACCGCCTCCCCCCTTGCCCCCCGCGGCGCGCCCGCCGGCCCGCAGCTCCCCACGCGCGCTGGCGCTCCCTCTCACACACTCAGGCCCGCCTGGGCCCGCCTCCTCCTCCCGCCGATTGGCTGCTGCCCCTGTCACTCTTATGCCAGAGCCCGGTCTCTTTTTCAGATCATTGGCCGACGCACTGGTGACGTCAGGCCAGGGGCGTAAGCCTGCGGAGACCTAAGCACAGGGACCGACTGACTCCGCGGGAGAAAAGGAAGTGGAACGGCGGAGACTCTAGCAGCTCTAGGGCTAATAGAGGAGGGGCCGCGGCGGGGAAGAGGCGGCAACATCCTAACTCGGGAGTGGCCGGCCGCGTCCTCTTCGTTCTCCCCCGAAAGCCGGTCCTCCCCGGGTGCCGCAGGTGTGCGCCGTCCTCCCTCCCCTTTTTTTGTCTGGAGCGCTGGAGCCTGTTTCTGGTCTGTCTCGCGCTTCTCTCGCTTTCTGTTGTGCTCCGCTAAGGGATTTCAGCTTCCCTGAAGGAAGAGGACCTGGATAAGAACATCCAAACACTAGACTACTTCCTGTCTGGAAACAGTTGTTTAAAATGGGTGTCTATACTTTCTACCTTTCGGAGCAGAACTGAGCCTGTGTTCTTTGATCCGAGGCCCTGCCACCGCGGCTTTTGTTTTAGCAAATTTTCCCCAGCTCAGGTCATACCCTGACTGACCCACCAAATCTGCAGTGGTACCTCATCTGGACAGATCCACCATTCATCCATCCCTGACCACGCTTTGTCCTTAAACCTCCACTCCTAAACTGGATTGCCCCTCCAACTCTTACCACATTTTTTCAGTACATTACTGCTTCAAGATAAAGAAAAACTTTTCTCAACTTTCAACCGCCAAACGAAAAACCTGCTCGTATCAGCGTCGACTTTTTTTTTCCTGTATCACAGACTGTGATCTAAAATCAAACCCTCTTTCCTTACTAAATCTGTATGGTCTGCCTTTAGTCGTTCTCAAGCCTTCCCTCTGCTCCTCGTACCCTTCCAACCTACCACACTGCCAGCTCCCCTGAAATTGTTGAAAGAGCTCCCTGTCATAACTTTCCTAGTCTCCCAGTTCGTTGGTTAGTCACCAATAACTCCACATTACTAAGTCCAGAAGACTCTTTACTTCCTCGTTTTACCTGATCTCACAGCAAAATCCTTTCTTCTTCCTTAAAACATGTTCTTCCTTTGGTGGCAGCCACACTCCACTTTCCTTGTCTTCCTAAACTGTTTCCAGACGCCCTTCAAATGACAAAGTTTTTAGGGTCTCAGCCCTTTCCTCTCAACAATTCTTCCCTGCATGATTTAATCCACTACTAACATTTCAATCATACCCAAATGCTGATTCTTCTCCGAACTCCAAACCCACATATCTTGCTTCTTCAGCTTCTCCACCTGGCTATAACTCACAAGCACCTTTATGGAACATATCCAAATTTTAATTGCATACTTTCCACTATTTGCTCCTCCTCCAGGTCTCCCTGTGGTACTGAAGGCTCCACCATCTGTCCAGTATTTCCAGAGTTCTGACTTCACCTTTGGCATCTAACAAATCAACACATCCTACTTCCTAGTTATTTATCAAATCTGCCCACTTCATCCATTTCCACTGCTGCATTTAATGATGTGCTATTGTACATATGTATTTCCAACTCCATATTCATTAATGTCCAATTGGTAAATTGAGATCAACCATGATCTCATGGTGGAGGTACTTATGCCATGGAAACGCAAATTTTATAAATCAGACCTTGATTTTTTATTTTGACAGTGTTCCTAGACTTAAGAAAGTGATAAGAGATTAAGCAGATTATAACCTTAAAAGCAAGTTGTGCTTAGAGCTGAAAACTGAAAAGATGTTTCCATTTAATGAATTTAATTTGTACAAGGGTGAGGAATAGTTTAATAAGGTCATGTATTACATTTAATAACAATAACTGTTTTAGAAAAGAGCAGATTGAGATGCAATTGCATGGTTGAATTGCAAACATTAGTTAGATACAGATACAAGAGTTTGGCAAAAATCAACAAAAGCAGTTTGTGAGAATTGACCATATAGAGTTTACAATAAGAATTTTTCTAAATTTTATTGTTTGTAAATTGTGTGCTACACAGATTTTATGATTTATAATTAATTATTTTTTATATTTATATTTATAATGCACAAATGATTGTGTTTATATGCATACATCTTTGTTTTTTCTAGAAAGCCAGGTGTTAAACATATAGTAGCACACCACTGACTTACATGGTTAGGACTGCCAGTGCATGGCTTCTCTTGCTTTTAGACGAAGGAGTCCACTAAGAGGCAGGTGTTTGAAAAGAAGATTTGGGAGCTTTGTGCCAGGCAAGCAAACATCACTCTGGGATGAATTTAGTCCTTTTCACTCGTGCCCTGTTTGCTTGTTCCCAGTCTTAGCTGTTTCAGCAGAATTAATGAAAGTAAGTGGTCTGGAAGGCCTAGACTTGATGGTTGGGGCCAGCAGGGAAGATCTCAGGACCTAGAAGGTTATGTAGAGGGTAAGGGTGCACATGGAGGGGAAGGTTCCGGGAACGTGTCATTAAAATGTAGCATAGAAGGGAATCAGGCATGTGGGGCTGAGTGTAAGATCACAGAGTTAGGGTTGTCTTGCATGAGAAGAAGGACCAAGACGTAACTCTTCTTGGTAGATGAGTGAAGTAGAATGGAGATGGTGGCTGTTTTGGTTTGCTAAAACTGCTAGAATGTAATATACCAGAAATGGAATGGTTTTTTAAAAATGGAATTTATTAAGTTGTAGGTTTACAATTTTAGAGCTATAAAAATGTCCAAATTTAGGCATCCAGAGAAAGATACCTTGACTCAAGAAAGGACAATGGGTCCAGAACACCTCTGTCAGTAGGAAAGGCATGTGGCTGGCATCTTCTGGGGTCATTGGCTTCTCATTTCAGAATGGTTTCCCCAGGGGTGTTTTCCTTCTGCATCAGCAAAGGTGTCTGGCAGTGTAGGCTCTGAAGCATTTTCCAAAACATTTCCCTCTTAAAGGACTCCAGTAAGTCTCTAGTAAGTGTCTCCACTTGAATGGGTGGAGACACATCTCCATGGAAACCACCTACAAGTGGGTGGGTCACTTCTCCATGGAAACAATCGAGTAAAAAAGATCCCACCCAATAATAATGAATGAGGATTGAAGAACATGGCTTTTCTGGGGTATACAACAGTTTCAAACTGGCACAGAAGCCATAGAGGTTGAGGGGGTGGGGTGGGGGGAAGGACTTTTAAGGTCAGAGAAGTAGATAAATCCTGAAATGGGAAACTCAAGTCAATAAACATTTGTTCAGTATATGTATCATATATATATAAATGATAGCTGCTGGGAGGCTTATAAACATGGTTTTCACCAAAGAGGATGGCAAAGAATTGGGTATATAATAAGGAAATTGTGAGCCACAAACTAAAAAATATTGAAGATATGAAAGTAGAGAAGAGTAATGGGGATAAAAATTTTTACTATTGTGTGAGGTACTGCTAAGTGGTTTACATGACTTTTTAAATTCTCACAATGATCCCATGAGCTAGCTACTGTTACTATCTTTAACAGATGAGAAAATTGAAGCTGAGGAGGTAATCTGACTAAAGTCACACAGATAGAAGAGTTAGAGATAGGGCTGGAATTCAGTGTTCTGACCACAAAGCTCTGTGCATAACCAGTGTGCTATAAAAGCCTCCAGAAAGTTAAGTAATTGCTTTTGATGATAGATGTCCTCATTATGAAAGATTATGGCAGAAAATTCTGGAAGCAGCACTGGGAGGCAAGGTGCCAATGATCCTCCTTTCCTAAAAAGTCAAAGGAAGTGAATTAGGAAAGGCTTCCTGGAGGAAGTGATGCCCAAGTAGGGCTTTGAGTGATTGGTAGGTATTAACAAATGGGATGAAATGGACAGGCCTGAAAGAAAGGAAGCTTCAATGGGGAAAAACTAGGCTTCATTTTAGACAGAAATGAGAGAAGGATTTTCATGGAGTGTTAATGGGTTGAATTGTCCCCCACAAAGACATATTCAAGTCCTAACCCTGGGTCCTGTAGATGTGAACCCATTTATAAATACTCTTTGAAGATGTTATTGGTTAAGGTGAGGCAAAACTGAATCAAATGGGCCTTAACCCAATATGACTAGAGACCTTTTAAGAAGAAATTTGGACACAGTAGTATGAGACAGAAGGGAAGAGAGATGGCCATGTGATGGAGGCAGAGATTGAATTATGGACTGCTAACAAGCCACCTCCAGAGCCCTCCAACTTCAGAGATATTATGGCTATGCTAACACCTTAATTTTGGACTTTTAGCCACCAAAATTGTGAGACAACAAATTACTGCCATTTAAGCCAACCAGTCTATTGTACTTTGTTACAACAGCTCTGGCAAATTAAGATATGGAGAGAGCTGAGTGGATAGAGCTGTATGTTCATAGTTGAGCAAGATTTTGGGTTTCCCAATACATTTCCTTGCCATTCCTTGGCTACATTTCCTTGCCATTGACATAGACTTCCAGCTCACTTCCCAAACATCTAACATTTTTATCCATGTCATTTCCAACCACTCTCTTAGATAAAAACTCCTTCTCCAAGTATCCCTTCCTTTATTTTCATTCTTAATTCAGTCTTTTGCATGCCCCTCTGAGATAACATACATGCACTTAACAATGATCACTGCAGCTAAAGCGAAGTACACCGTGGTGGGAATTTCAAGGCAAATAGGAGAGAGAAGCTGATGAGTGGGTGGGGAAGGGCCAGTATTTTTGAGCTAACAGGGTCTTTTTTTATTTTAATACAAGTTTTTTTTTTGATATATATTCACATACCAAAGTGTAATCATCCAAAGTGTATAATCACTGGTTCACAGTATCATCATATAGCTGTGCATTCATCATCATAACAAAATTTTTTTTTAATGAAAACAACATATATACAAAAAAAGCAATAGATTTAAAGTCACACCACAACAATTAGTTGTAGAGTGGATTTCAGAGTTTGATATGTGTGCTGGTCAAAATCTGTGGTGGACCCCAGAAAAGTCATGCCCTTTGATCCTTATTCAGTATTGCTGGGTGGGAACATTTTGATTGCTTTTTGATTGTTTCCATGAAGATGTGACCCATCCAATTGTGGGTGGTAACTTTTGATTAGATGATTTTCATGAGGCGTGCCTCCACCCACTGAAGGTGGAGTTGTTTGCTGGAATCCTTTAAAAGAGGAAACATTTTGGAGAGAGTCCCTTTTGGTAGAGCCACATGAAAGCCAGCAGACACCGCCATGTTCGCTATGTGCCCTTCCAGATGAGAGGGGAACCCTGACTGTGTTCACCATATGCCTTTCCAGATGAGAGAGAACCTCTGACTGTGTTCGCCATGTGCCTTCTCACTTGAGAGAGAAACCCTGAACTTCATCAGCCTTCTTGAACCAAAGTATCTTTCCCTGGATGCCTTAAATTGGACATGTCTATAGACTTGTTTTAATTGGGACATTTTCTTGGCCTTAGAACTGTAAATTAGTAACTTATTAAATTCCCCTTTTTAAAAGTCATTCCGTTTCTGGTATATTGCATTCCAGCAGCTAGCAAACTAGAACAGTGTGGGTTACAATTCCACAATTGCATGTTTTTAATTACTTATTGCACCAAGACCATTAAGACTGAAAGAAATATCAGTATAATGATTCAGCAATCATACTCATTTGTTAAGCCCTACCATCTCTGTATAACTCCACCATCTATCTCCTTTGAGTGGCTTTTTTCCACTTTTTAGGGATGTTTGGGCTATGCCCGTTCTAATTTTTTCATGTTGGAAAGGAATGTCGATAATATGAGATAGGGGGATGGAAGTAGTTAATGTTCTGGAGAGGCTGGCCCCTCTGCATTTCAGGACTTATCTGGCCTACACTTCCTCAGTATTGAAAACAGGCATATTTTTTAATGAATCACCTTTATTTTAAAAAGTTAAGCTTCGGTAAAAATGTCTAGTTTGCCGATTCAAAAACAGTAATGCTCTTGTCTATATGAAATGAAAGCTGGTTACTTATTTACTTACCTCTTTATCCATTGAATAAAAATTTACCAAGCGCCAGTTAATCTCCAGGATACCGGAGTTTCAGAGTTAACAGTTTGTACCCTCAGGGAGGAAACAGTCTTATAGAGGAAACAAATAAACCAATAGTATGATTAAATTTAATGAGGGCCTAATAGAGGTATATTTTAGGATGTTGTGAGAGTACCCAAGCCCAGTGGGTAGGATTGGAGGAGGGAAGAAAACAGGAGTGAGTTAGAGCAATGCTGCTCAGAAGTCTGGTCCTTGGACCCATGCCAGCCTATGATCTGTTGGTTTCCAAACAGAGATTAGATAAGCATAGAAATTGTGCTGGTTTGAAAGGAAGTATGCCCCTAGAAAAACCATGTTTTAATCAAAATATCGTTTCATAAAGGTAGAATAATCTCTATTCAATACTGTATGTTTGAAACTGTAATCAGATCATCTCCCTGGGTGATGTGATTTAGTCAAGAGTAGTTGTTAAACTGGATTAAGGGATGACATGTCTCCGCCGATTTGGGTTGGTCTTGATTGATTTATTGGAGTCCTATAAAACAGGAAATATTTTGGAGAATGAGAGACTCAGAGAGAGCAAAGAATGCTGCAGCACCACAAAGCAGAGAGCCCACCAGCCAGTGACCTTTGGAGATGAAGACATTTTGGAGAAAGAGACTCAGAGAGAGCAGAGAATGCTGCTACAGCACCACGAAGCAGAGAGTCCACCAGCCAGCAAGGTTTGAGGATGAAGAAGGAAAACGCCTCCCGGGGAGCTTCACGAAACCGGAAGCCAGGAGAGAAAGCTAGCAGATGACACCGTATTCGCCATGTGCCCTTCCAGCCGAGAGAGAAGCCCTGATTGTGTTCGCCATGTGCCCTTCCACTTGAGAGAGAAACCCTGAACTTCATCGGCCTTCTTGAACCAAGGTATCTTTCCCTGGATGCCTTTGATTGGACATTTCTATAGACTTGTTTTAATTGGGGCATTTTCTCGGCCTTGGAACTGTAAACTAGCAACTCATTAAATTCCCCTTTTAAAAAGCTATTCCGTTTCTGGTATATTGCATTCCGGCAGCTAGCAAACCAGAGCAGAAATTGAAAGTGGCTGGGGAATTTAATAACAAATTTGAACGTGTGTTTTTCTGTGTCTTTGTTTTTATTTTACTTTTCTTATAATTTATTTTGGTGTATTTTTAAAAGTATTGGTCCATGATGGACAGGAAATAAAAACTTAGTCCTTTACTACAGATAGTTTGAGAAATACTGGGTTAGGGGATGGTTCCTGGAGGAGCTGATACCTAAGCTGGGTCTTGAATGATTAATAGTTATTAAGAAATGAGACAAACTCTAAGGACATTCTAAGCAAATGACTTGGACTAAAGTATAGAGACATGAAAATATGTGACACATTTGTAGAACTACGAAAGTTATGTTGGTCTGGTATATAGGGTTTACAAGAGGAATTGGTGATAGGTAAACAGGGTTTGCTAGTGTGGTAGTCATTAGCATTAATAAACAAATATTTCCAGCTCTCTGCTTACCAGACAAATGGTAGGATTACTTTTCTCTGTTCCTTTATGAGTAAGCATGGCTCATGTGACCTGCTGTGACCAATGTTATATAGGCAGTAGAGATATGTGTCATTTCTGGGTGGAGAATTTAAGAGCCAGTGTGAATTTGCCACATTCACTTCCTACTGCTGCAGTGATTGTGTCAACATATCATGATAAAGCCTCCGTTACTTTAGGTCCTTGCAAAACCAAAATAAGCAAAGTTCTCTTGCCAACTTATGATAGACTTGTAGCACAGAGGGATACACTTTTGTTTTGTTGAGCCATGGAGATTTTGGGATGCTTTGTCTCTGCAGCATAACTCAGTTTGCTCTTGTTGATGTAAATAGGAAGAAGCCAAAGAAGAAGAGCCTTGAGTACCTTGTAAGGAGTTTGCATTTTACCCTACAGATAATGGAAGGCAATGGAAAGATTGATAAACAAGAAACCTTATATATGTTTTTAGAAAGACCACTCTGGTAGGAGTGTTAAAAACAAACTAGAGTAGTGTAAAACTAAATGCAGGGAGATATACAGTCAAGTAATTATGGTAGTCTGCAGGAGAAGTGATATTTGTGAAATGAAATATTTGAGAATAAAAATAAAAAGATTTGGGGAATATTAAGTAATTAGAGCCATCAAAACCTAGTGGTTAATTAGAGATAGAGAGTGAAGGAGAAGTCTAGGATGATTTCCACCTAGGTTTTGAATGGGTTGATGGGTGGATAGTGGGGCCATTTACCAAGGCAGGGAATACAGGAGGAGGAGGTATCTTGGGGATTTGGACAAGTGGTCAGTTTGACAAAAGCAGAATTTGAAAGTCCCATGAAACATGAAGGAGATGTCCAGAGGTGGCTGGATATTTGATCTGAAACTGAGGAGAGTCTTGTCTGCTGTTGTAAATTGAGAGCATTAAAAGATATTAAAGGCTATACCCATGTATGAGTTTACTCAGGGAGAAAATGTGCAGTAGGAGAAGAGAATGACCACAGACTATAGAGAGGTTAATATTAGGATCTGGTGAGAAAAGAGGATACCACAAGGAATATTCATTGACTGTAATGCTGCTCCTAAACTAAGAGAAAACCTGGCTATGAAATCCAAGAGCAAAGAATTTCAAGAATGAAGGGTAGTCAGTATTGCCAAATTGATCAATAAGATAGCAGCTAAGGCATATCGTTCAAATTTGGCAACAAGGAGGTTATTGCTGACCTTGCATAAACTTCTGTGTAGACCCTTTAGGATCAAGGGGGAAAAAAGAAAATCATGTGGACTGAATAATATTGGGTTGGAGATGAATGAAATGGAGATAATGAGTATGTTATTATTTCTGAGACAGATGTATAAAAATGGAAGAATAGGTATGTGACAAATAAGATATCTTCAGCAATAAGCAAAATGAAATCCCACTTCAAATCGGCTTAAACCATGAAGTTTATGATGTCACTTAGCAAGAAGGTCAGAGTTTTCTCCATGAGTAAACTCATTCATGGGTATAGCCTTTAATAGAATAGTTTCAAACTTGATTTGCCCATCAAGGATCCAGGTCCTTTCACTCTCTTTGCTCTGCCATCCTTGATGTGATAGCTTGGTCCTTAGTCCCTTCATGGTATAAAATGACTCTCAGTTCCTGGCTTCTGTTTAGAATGACACCTTCTATAAGCACGAAGGAGCCTTCTCCTGTGGTGTCTCATTCTTAAGAGGAAGGAAATCTTCTTTCCTAGGTACTGCCTATCAGAGATCCCAGCCATAATTAAGTCATATGTCCAACACCAAACTCCTCACTGACAAGGGGACGAGCACCAAATAATAAGTTGGACTAATCAGGATTTAGTGTAATGCAGTTTTCTTTTCCTCAGTCAGCGAGGAGGTGGGTGGAGACTGGGAAATTTTGAGGTTCTGTTGGGGGGAATGGATGTTGGATAGGGAGTCATTGGTATATTTTACCCAATGGCACGTAAAAGAGGATCCAAGGGAGAATTTTTTTTTTATTACATGAGAAATTTTGGTTTGTTTGTATGCTGAGAAGAACCAGAATAAAGGAAGAGATTGAAGATAAAGGAGAGGGAAAAAAAAGAATTACATATGTACTGTAGTCTCTGAAGAGAAGAGCTGAAATAGAAAGGACTGTAAGATGGTACTATGAACAATTGTATGCCAATAAATTAGATAAGGTAGATGAAATGGACAAATTCCTATAAACACACAAACCACCTACACTAATTCAAGTAGAAATAGAAGATCTCAACAAGCAAATTACTATTAAAGAGATTGAATCAGTAATCAAAAACCTCCCAACAAAGAAAAGCCCAAGACCAGATGACTTCATAGGGGAATTCTACCAAACATTCCAAAAAGCCTTAATTCCAATTCTATTCAAACTGTTCAAAAAAATTGAGAGAAGGAACCTTCCCTAATGCATTCCATAAGACCAACATCACCCTCATAACAAAGCCAAATAAAGATACCACAAAAAAAAGAAAATTTCAGGCCAATATCTTATGAATATTGATGCAAAAATCCTCAACAAAATACTAGCAAACTGAATCCAATAGTATATTAAAAGAATTATACACCACAATCAAGTGGAATTTATTACTGGTATGCAAGCTTGGTTCAATATAAGAAAACCAGTTAATATAATATGCCACATTAACAGAATGAAGGGAAAAAGCATGTAAACATCTAAATTGATGCAATAAAGGCATTTGACAAAGTACAGCACTCTTTTTTAAAAAAATATTTTTATTGATAAAGCTTAACATAAAAACATGCAAACACTCTTAACATACAAACATTCCATACATGGTGTACAATCAATAACTTACAATATCATCACATAGTTGTATATTCATCACCATGATCATTGTTTTGAAAATTTGCATCGTTCCAGAAAAAGAAAAAACTCACACGTACTATACCCCTTACCCTTCCCTCTCATTGACCACTAGTATTTCCATCTACCCAGTTTATTTTGACCTTTGTACCCCCTATTATTTGTTTATTTTTAATCTATATTTTTTGCACATCTGTCCATACCCTAGATAAAAGGAGCATCAGACACAAAGTTTTCACAATCACACAGTCACTTTGTAAACACTATCTCATTATACAATCATCTTTAAGAAACAAGGTGACTGGAACACAGCTCTGCAGTTTCAGGTACTTCCCTCTAGCCACTTCAAATATACCACAAACTAAAAGAAGATATCTATATAATGCATAAGAATAATCTCCAGGATAACCTCTCAACTCTGTTTGAAATCTCTCAGCCATTGACACTTTCTTTTTTTCTCATTTCTCTCTTCCCCATCTTGATCAAGATGGTTTTCTCAATCCCTTGATGCCAGGTCCTGGCTCATCCCAGGATTTCTGTCCCACATTACCAGGGAGATTTACACCCCTGGAAGTCATGCCCCATATAGTGGGGGAAAGCAGTGGGTTCACTTTCCGTGCCAGCTTAGAGAGAGAGGCCACATCTGAGCAACAAAAGAAGTTCTCTGGGGTGACTCTTAGATATAATTTTAGTAGGCTTAGCTTATCCTTTGCAGGAATAAGTTTAATAGGGACAAACCCCAAGATTGAGGGCTCAACCTATTGATTTGGTTGTACCCACTGCTCACAAGAATATCAAAAATTCTCCAAATGGGGAAGTTGAATATTCCCCCCCCCCAATGCAAATTCTTCTTTATTCCTTGTTCAAATCACTCTGGGATTTATTGGGGCATCACACTAACCTGGAGAAACAACAGAATCTCATGCCGTATTCAAGATTCAATGTACTTATGGTGTTGAAATAAACTGACCATACCCTAAATTAAGAAATATACTTCCCAAAATATAAATTTTGTACCAAATGAATAACTCCCCCTTTAGTCTCATACAGAAGTTGAAGTTTTAAAATATGGATGATATCATTCTTTACCCAGTCTTCTGGTATACCTTAGTCCTACCCAGATCAGCTTCATTCACATCCCTACTCAATGTCTGATCACTTTTTTCAATTTTTTAAACATTTCCTGTAGGGGTACTGCTGACTTTCATAGCTTCAGAGCTCTAACTCTGAGTCTGAGGACAGCACCCTTTCTTTATAAAAATACTTAGAGCACTAGGAATAGAAGGAAATTTCCTCAGGATATATGAAAAGCCCACAACTAATATCCTACTAAATGGTGAAAGACTGAAAGGTTTCCCTCTGAGATTAGGTACAACATTGTACTGAAAGTTCTAGCCAGAGCAAATAGGTAAGAAAAAGAAATGAAAGGCATCCAAGTTGGAAAGAAAGAAGTAAAACTTTCCCTGTTTGCAAATAATTTGATCCTATGTACAGAAAATCCACAATAAACCTACTAGAGCCAATACGTGAATTAAGCAGAGTGGCAAGGTATACAAGATCAACCCCCCAAAATCAGTAGTACTTCTGTACAGAAGCAATGAACAATCAGAAGAAGAAATCAAGACAAAAATTCCATTCACAATAGCAACTGAAATAATCAAATACCTAGGAATAAATCTAACCAAGTTTGTAAAGGACCCATACACAGAAAACTACAAAACATTGCTAAAAGAAATGAAAGAAAACCTAAATAAATGGAAGGACATTCTGTATTCATGAATTGGAAGACTAAATATGTTAAGATGTCAATCCTGCCCAAAGCTATTTATAGATTCAATGGAACCCCGTCAAAAGTTCAACAACCTTCTTTGCAGATATGGAAAACCCAATCATCAAATTTATATGGAAGTGTAATGGGCCAAAAATAGCTAAAGACATTTTGAAAAAGAGGAATGAACTTATTACAAAGCCACAGAAATCAAAACAGCATGGTACTGACATAAGAACAGGCATATAGACCAAAGGAATCTAATTCAGTGCTCACATATTGACCCTCTTATTTATGACCAACTGGTTTTTGACAAGGTGGTAAAGACTACTCAATTGGGAAAGAATAGTCTGTGGGTAAACTGGATCTCCATTTGCAGAAAAAAAAAAGTAGAATCTCTACTTCACACCTGATATAAAAAATCAATTAAAAATGTAAAGTGTTAGGCAGAACTCCTTCTTCCATGATATGACCAGCCCGTTGCAAAACCAAATCTGTCCCAGCCCACATGGCAATCACATGAGTGCCCTTGAATTCCCCGCTAGCAGCTGCATTCCTGTGATAACTCCCTTTATCCAGCCCCCACTCCCCCTGTGGTTACAGTTCTGGCAGTGGCAGCTACAAACTTGCAATAACTCCCCACTTAGCCTGACAATTTATCATTCCCAAACTAGACAATGAAAATCCACCTCCCTTTCCTACCCTCACCAACCATCCTACAAACGCTATACCCCTTCCCCTGCTCGGGGCTGACCCCATTTTCCCAGCTGCAGCCCATCTGATGATTGCTGCCAAATAAACTGGACAAAAGGAGCTCTGCCTAAATGTGTTTGCTCTGCCAGACCTTGCAGAAAACATCTTCAGGACTTTGTGTCCTGAAAGAATGGCTGGTATTACAAAAATGAAAATAACAAGGGTTGGAGACAATGTGGAGAAATAGGAAAACTCATTCATTGCTAGTGGCAAGGTAAAATGAGGCAGCTGCTGTGGAAAACAGTTTGACAGCTCCTCTGGAAGCTAAGAATAAAACTACCATATGACCTGGCAATCCCACTGCTAGGTAATACCCAAAAGAATTGAAAGCGGGGACTCAAACAGATATTTGCAAACTGATGTTCATAGTGCTATTATTCACAATCACCAAAAGATGGAAGCAATCCAAGTGCCCATCAACTGATTAATGGATAAATAAAATGTAGTATGTACATGCAGTGGAATATTATGCAGCTGACATATATGACAATATGGATGAACTTTGATGACATCATGTTGAGTGATGCAAAAATATCATATGATCTCACTGATTTGAAATAATTTGCGTAAGCAAGATCATAGAATCAAAAATTAGGTTACCAGGGGATGGGGTGGAAGTTAGAGGATGAGATTTAAGGCTTAAAATGTAGTGTTCCTATTTGGAATGATGGAAATGTTTATATGACGAGTGGTGGTGATGGTAGCACAACACTGTGAACATAATTAACAGCACTGTGATATGTATAATGCATCTGAATGTGACTAGATTGTGTATATGGTAACAGAATAAAATTTTGTTAAAATCCATAAAACTGCACTGCAGAGTGAACCCCTAAGTTAAACCATGGACTATAGTTAGTAGTGCAATTGTAAAAATGTGCTATTACCAATTGTAATAAATATTCCACACCAATGTACGGTGTTAATAATAGATTGGTATTTGCAAATTGTGTATTTTATGCATATTTTTCTGTAAACCCACAACTTCTCTAGTGAGGAAAAAAAAGAATAGAGGAAGCAATTTTAAGTTGTCATACAGGCTGGTACTTGCCCCTCTTCCCACTTTTTGTTTAAGTGAAATTTCAAATAGGATGTCCAGTAAGGCAGAATTTAGGATGTTTTTATACTTTCCTCTGCAGAAAGTCTCATTAGAGCAGATTATTTTGGAGGGTGGGTTGGGGTATGGGGCTCGGGTTAAGGAGTCACTTCAAAGTCTCCTTTTAGGATTGCAAATGTAGATGAGTAAGGATCCAATGCCTTGGGGGAAATTATACGGTAATTTAACAGGAGCCTTTTGGCTAAATCTAATTCCAAGAACCCTGGAAAGCAGAGATAAATCATTACTGAATTAGGGGGTGGGTAAATTTAAGAGGAAAGAGATTGAGAAGCATCTCCCACCCTTTCCTTACTGAGATTCCATGTTATTAGACTCTTTTAGATGAATCAAGATGGCCCCAACCCAAACCAGCTGTTGGGAAAGGGCATCTAAGACTCAAACAGGAATTCATTTGTATTTATTTAGTTTTTTTTGGTTAGTGGTATTGGGGCTAGTACACTGGATTCAGCCCAAACCTTTATTATCTTAAGTATCTGTGGCCAGATGTTCTGGCAAAGTGCTGTGCTGGGAAAAATAGCTGAGCATATGGTTAAATTTAAGGTGATGTAACCAAGAAACTAAGAATTAATAAATAATTATGATTACTGAATCATTATTTAGAGATTTTTTTTCTTCCTACATTGCAGAATAACCAAAAGGTAATACCTGAAATTACTGAAATAAGTAGTCCCAACCCTGTTTATACTTTTGTAATTGTTACTCTAACCTAATTGCACCATTGTTTACACCAACAATTGTAATGGTCATTCTAGCCTAGGCTAAGCCTTGTGTATACATATTATTGTAATGGTTTTTCTAGCCTAGTGTGAGTCCTGTTTATCCCTACTGTTGTAATTGTCATTCTAGCCTAGTCTCAGCCCTCTTTCTATTTGATGTAATGGTAACAACTCCATCTCTCCTTGTTTGAATCCATAAAAACCCTGAACTCCTTAGACAGATGTTTGGGCCAATAGGCCATCAGATATCCTGCTTCAAGCTTAACGATAAAACCCTGGTGTCATAGATTGGCTCTTTTGCATATCAAGTTGAGAACCTCACCTTTGTTTAGTGTCAATAAAATGGCTCAAAAGTTACAAGTCATAGGTAAGGGAATCTTCTTTTTCCTCCTCCTGATATGAAAACTCTGGCTCTCTGCCTAGAATTGTGTTATTCTTATTCTGGAAAAACATTTAAGAGAATTGGATAAAATGATCTCATTCAGAACAGATGATGCCACAAATTCTGTTTGTTTTCCTTCGGTATTTGCCAAAGTGCACTTTGTGTTAGTCCTCATGGTATTTACTTTATAAAATGCAGAGAAGCTGTCATCTTTCTCATGTAGTGGATGCACAAAAGGCCTAAGCATAATTTTGAGTGGTTGTAAACACTATAAGTTTTGCTAGTTATTTTCAAAAGTAGCTTTGTATTTTGAAAAATGCCACTTACTGTCAAATATTTCAATAAAACATAAAAATTTATAGAGAAACACTAGAAATTCTACATCACAATGATGCCTATGTATACACGTAAATATATGCACACAATTTTATATAAATGTATGCTATCCATGTTGTTCTATAACTAATTACAATCTTAAGGTAAATTCTTTAAAGTAGTATTGCCAAGTAAGAATATGCAAAATGTTTTGCAAAATATTTTCTAGAAAGAGTAAACCACTTATATTTCCTTCAACAGTACACAAAAAGTCCATTTCTCAACCCTTTGCCAAGACAAGTTTGGTCAATATATTTCATCTTTTGTATTTTTGATAGGCAAAAATAATTTTACTTTTATTTTTGTTTTTGTTTTTAGAAAATTACAAATAAGACCTGTTCTAACCCAGTACTTGAAGGGCTTGGATTGGCACAGCTTCAAGACCAAAGAACATACTTAGCACAGAGTCAGAGATGAGCTTTATTAGGACTTACAAACAGGAGAGGGTCTCCAGTGGTGGCCATCCAGAAAATGACAGTAGCACCCCACAAAAGTGTGAGTACAAGGGGCAGCTTTAAGGGTTTAGGATAAACACATTCCAGAGAACAGAGTTTTAGGAGGGTCTCATGACACAGGGGTTTAGAGATTTTTTTATCAACACTGATCAGGGGAGATGAGTTTTAATGCTTTACACAAGAAGTGTTTTATGATACACTTTGTATATTCTTTTCTTCCTGAGGAGGTCTGTTGACCTTTAACTTCTGCCCCATTACATAGGCAGCTACGTGTAACAACTTACCCTTAAAACAAAAGGGGAGAGCCTGGGCCCTTGTTCTCCACAAGATCTTTAAAAATTTTAAATTGATATCACCTGCATAACTAGTTCTACTCTCTAAAATACCCTATTTTGAATATTTTTGCTATTATTATTTATAATGACAATTTCCATAGCCTAAGATAATATATAATATTTATTGATTTATAAATGTTAGACAATGTGTTAACTTCCTTTGAATTACCAGGGACATACATTGTTATAATCCTCTGTCTTGATTTTTCTGTGCCTACTTTTGATGTATCTATTTTGTCTCACATTAACCCAGAGGTAAAAGTCAACATTTCTTGGATACTCCTGAAGACAAACCAAAGATAAATTAATATTGAACCAAGGCAAACAGTTTTTATGGGCATGAAAGACATCTCCATTTTTAAAAGCTCCATCAACTGCTTATAGTTATTTTAAGATGGCAACAAATTCTTTGTATTCTCCCCATTACAAGAGGGAGCTTATTTCCCCTTTCTTTGAATTTGGACTGGCCTTTTGACTGTTTAACCAATAAAACGCTGTGGAAAATACCCTGTGTCAGTCCTTTGAGGATTGGCAGCATTTCCTTTTTAAATTCTTGTTTTCAGGGTACTTCCACTTGAAACCCAGTCACCATGATGAGAGAAGCTGCAGAAGACATGTACTCAGTTGAGTCCCCAGCCAAATGCCAACATCTGCAAATAGTCATGTGAATGAGCCATCTTAGACATTCCAGCATAGTTACGCCCCAGATGTTTACAGCTCCGGCTGACGTCACTAAATTGCCATGCTGAATCCAGTCACAAGCACAGAAACATGAGAAAATAAAGTGGGTTTTTTTTTTTTTTTTATGTCATTAAAACGTTGGAGTGCTTTGTTATGCAGTAACCCAAATGGAATTGGTACTTGGAAGTAGGATGCTATCATAATTTCTCTCTCTCCTTTTTTTTTTTTTTTATATATATTGGGAAGGAAGAGGTTAGCAGTAGGTCTTTGTGAAAGGCAGAATAATGGCTTCCCAAAGACGTCCATGTCCAATCTCCAGAACATAAGAAAATGTTACCTTTCATGACAAAAGGGACCTTGCAGATGTGATTAAGATAAAGATCTTGAGCTGGGAAGATTATCCCAGATTATCCAGGTGGATCCAATGTGACCCCACCCATTCAAGGAGGGTTTTTATTGGTTTACTGGAATCCTTACGGAGCTCACAGAGAGAGGAAGAGCTCAAGGCTGATACAGAGAGCTGAAGAGATGCCAGAAGGCCCTCAGGAACTGAGAGAGACCTTTGAAACCAGAGGCTGTGAGAGAAGGACTGTAGACATTGCCACGTGCTTTCTCATGTGACAGAGAAACCCCAGAAATGATTGGCCTTTCTTGATCGAAGGTATCCTCTTGGTGCCTTAATTTGGACATTTTTGTGGCCTTAGAATTGTAATGTGTAATTTTATAAGTCCCCTTTATAAAAGTGGATCCATTTCTGGTATATTGCATTCCAGCAGCATTAGCAACTGGAAAAACATAACTTTTCAAGTGGCTAAAAAAAAAAAAAGAAAAGATGAGAAACACTTGGAACATTTAACATTCTTCCAAGACATTTCCTTAGTGTAATCCCCAATTTCATTTGCTCTAGTTTTCTATTTTCCTCATTATTCATAAGTGATGGTGTTGTGAAACTTTCTGTCATTGCATTATACGGGTTGTCTGTTCTCCAGCCTCCTTCCTGTCTTTTCAACTTTTGCTTACGAAATCCTTGCTCCCTTCCGGCTTCCACCCACTACCTAGTTCCAAAGGGTCACATTCTCTATGGAAACAACCTAACCAAAAGATCCCATCCACAATAAACGTGCACACACAAGATTGGATTAAGAGTAAATGAACATGGCTTTTCTGAGATACATGACAGTTTCAAGCCAACAGAGTATGGATATTGAAAAAATGAACTAAAGAAAAAAACTAATCATAATTCCAACAGAATCTGTATTTCCAAGCCAGGACTTTCTGGGCCCAAAAGTAAATTGTTTCTTCTTCCCCTGCTGGGGAAGGCATAGACATCTAGCGGCCAACTCTCAGCCCTCGCTCCCCACCCCACCTCCTTTTCTGTTTTGCACAGATATTTCAGACTGTTTCCATTCCTCCATCCTAATGAAAAGGCCGGACCAGCCCTTAAGCCTAGGAAATAGGAACAAGCAGCCCCAGATGCTTACCAGGGCAGGAACTCTCAGTGGTAGGGCCCCTACCCCTGGGACAAATGAATACTTCACATTCGAACAGCCCAAGGTCTCTCTCTGGTGTAAAGTGGGGTCAACAGAGCTGCCATTCTCTGACCCTTACCTAAGCAGTTGGCCTCCCCTTGGGACTGGCCATGATGGGATCTCTTCCCTGGCTCTTGTGGGCCCTTTGTGCTATGTAAGTAATAAACCAGTCATTTGCTGAGAGTTCTGTTGTACCTGAGCCTGTGTCCCCAAGATGCACCCTGTAGCAACTTGCTACACACTGCGTCTGACAACAAAAGTTTCTCAAAGTAAGAAATGGTTCTAGGACAAAAATTTAATCTAGGATATTGCCAGTAAACTGCTGTGTGATGGTGAATGGGTAGTTCAGTGGTAGAATTTTTTGAAGATGGTCAGAATTTGGGCAACTACAGATGAGAAGGTCTTTCCTAGTGATATGAGTAAGACACCTACCACCCCCCAGCCTCCACCCTGCCCCAGTCTCTTTCAGTGTGTTTTGCTTCCAACAACTCTGAACCTTTGACAATTTGAGGACTACCCTTAGGACATTGGAGCCAGCTTTGCCCAATGCACACAGAGATCCAGCAGCACCTTGGAGTTTACCCCTCATCTTCCCTGCCTCCACCCCCACCTAGTTTTTAACCAACCCCTGGCTGGTGTGGAAATATAAAGGCCCAGCTTACTTGCCTCCGACTGGGACAACTCTGAGGCATAACTTCAGAATTCCCCTATGGAGTCAAGCTTGTGTCCCCCTCCATAGGTCTCTGCTGCAATCCTGCCGTTTCTTGGCTCCCCCTACCTGCCCCCATCTAGTTTCTTCAATAAATCACCTGCATATGAATATTCATCTCCCGGAATTCTGGAAATACCACTAAAATAGTATGAAGATGGAGAACAGAAAATAGCTCACTTTCACTGAAGTAAAGAAAGGGAAGTGAGGGCAAGGTCATGGAGGGGTTGGAATGCCAGGCCAAGAAGTCAGTGCTTTATTGTGTAGGGAAGGGGAAGTCATCAGCAGTGTTTGAACTGTGTATCAGCTTACTTAAGATGGAGATTGATAAAGAAATCAGAGTGGGGGAATCTGGAGGCAGTAAGCTGGCTAAACGGTTATTTTTAAAATCCTGGTAAGTTACCAAAGACTTGACTTAGGTTTGAAGGAAATAGCAGCAGGAGGATGAGAAGAAGGGACACACTTGAGAGGGATTTGGGAGGCTATACTGGCATGATGTGAAAACTAATATTCAGGGCAGACAGAAGAAGAAGTCTAAGCTGACTGACTCCAAGTACTAAGTCTTGGTATGTGCGGAGACAAGAATGCCATTTGCAGAAATCAAAAACACAGAGAGATGGACTATTTTAGAGGGAAGATGATGAATCCAGTCTCAGATGATGGTCTGCCACAACTGAAATTATAATTTTTAACTCAGACTTAATATTTCTTTGCATTGCATTCTTCTTGATTTATCTTCAGGAGCAGACTGTCCTACCTATCCTGCTAATTCTGAGATCATTTTGTCTTAATTGGTGTTTGATCATTTTTAGCCTCAGCTTTTTAACATCAGTGGAAATTTTATGGAAAAAGAAGAGATCTCATTGCAATGACACCATGTTTCACAGGACTATGAGCTAAGCCTTCTTTTACAGGCCCTTAAATGGCATGTCATTGCATTTAGATAACATCTAGATGTTAGATAACATCTAGAAAAGCAGTGAGCTGTGAGGATTGAACTGTTAAATGTTAGCATCTAACTGTTCAGCTGAGTTTATTGTACATTTTAGAAAATTAACTACATCCTTCTTTGTGTTCTTATCTTACATGAATCACTCTGCAGAAGCAGAATGGGTGAACTCTCAGGCCTAGAAATTCTGAACAATAAAGACACAATGTAATCAGTGTATCATGGAGATCATTTTTCTTACAGACACAATAGTTAGCCTTATTTGTCAGCATTATCTGAGATTGTGTTTGGTTGAAGATAATGAGCTATTGTACTAAGAATTGGGAGATACTCAAGACACTCACTTTTAATTTAAATGCAAGTTAAATGTACCATCCAAAAGAGGAGATACTGCCACCATTGTTAGCTCATCCAGGGTTTATTGCTTTCCAAATTCTTATGTTCCTCACGTTAGACAATAATGCTTTACCAGTACCCTATCAGCAAGTCTCTGTGGGATGCCTGAAGAAAAAATCTTGTACTTATTAAACAAGGACAAGTTGCTAAAGGAATGATGCCTTAATTAGTTATTCATTTATGAATTGAGATAGGCCAGCCAACAATTCTGAGCACCTGCTATATGCTGAAGACTAAATCCTGGGAATAAAGCATGGCCCTTGCTATGCAAAGATGTTCAGGCTAGTGGGGGTCACAGACACTGGAAGTGGACAATTCAGTACAATGTGAGGTGATACTGCAAAAAGTTAGGGTCCAATGGAGGCAGGTAGAACAGAGACCTGAGAGGAGAGAGAAAATACCATGAAGTACCTGTGCTGGTTAGAAAATGTTGTGTACTCTAGAAAAACCATGTTCTTTTAATTCTAATCTAATATTGTGAGGGTGGACCTATTGTTTAGGGTGGGGCATCTTGATTGGATTGTTTCCATGGAGATGTGACTCTGCCCATTCAAGGTGGGTCTTAATCCATTTACCAGCATCCTTTAAGAGAGCTCACTCGTGGCAGAGAGGAGCCAGATAGAAATCCCCTGGGCACTAAGCAAGGACTCACAGAAAAGCGAGAATTCCTCTTTTATAGGACTCCAGTAAACCAATCAAGACCCACCCAAATGGGTGGAGACATGTCATCACCTAATCCAGTTTAACAACCATTCTTGACTAAATCACATCATCCAGGGAGATGATCCAATCACAGTTTCAAACATACAGTATTGAACAGGGATTATTCTACCTCTATGAAATGGGATTTTGATTAAAACATGGCTTTTTTAGGGGGCATACATCCCTTCAAACCAGCACACAGGGTACTTCTAGTGGTGACAAATTTTGTTTTTCTTTTAAAGAAAAAAAACCACAAAATTTTAGTTTATTTGTGAACACTTTAATCTCTTCTTGATTGTCTCACTGGATATAAAATATTTGGTTGGCAATTATTTTCTTTCAGCACTGTAAGCATTTCAACCCACCGCCTTTTTACCTCCATGGTTTCTGATGAGAAGTGGACACTTAATCTTTTTGGGGCTCCTTTGTACATAACTCATGTCTTTTGCCTTGTGGCTTTCAGAAATATCTCCATGTCCTTTGCATTCGACAATTTGACTATGTGTCTGAGTGTTCTAGTTTGCTAGCTACTGGAATATGATACATCCAGAAACAGAAAGGTTTTTAAAGGAGGAATTTATTAAGTTGCAAGTTTACAGTTCTAAGGCTCTGAAAATGTCCCTATTAAAGTAAATCTATAAAAATGTCCAAATTAAGGCACCAACAAGAGATTACATTCACTCAAGAAAGGGTGATGAAGTTCAGGGTTTCTCTCTCAACTGGAAGGGCACATGGCAAACATGGCAATGTCTGCTAGCTTTCTCTCCAGGCTTCTTATTTCATGAAGCTCCCTTGGGGGCATATTCCTTCTTCATCTCCAAAGGTCTCTGGCTGCATGGGCTTTTGTGGTTCTTGTGGATCTTGGGACTCTTTCAAAAATGGTTCTCTCTTTTAAAGGATTCCAGTAAACTAATCAAAACCCACCAGGAGGGCAGGCCACGGTGGCTCAGCAGGCAAGAATACTTGCCTGCCATGCCAGACGACACAGGTTCGATTCCCGGTTCCTGCCCATGTTAAAAAAAAAAAAGAACCCACCAGGAATGGGTGGAGTCACATCCCTCTAACCAAAGGTTAATACGCACAATTGGGCAAGTCACATTTCTGTGGAGATAAACTAATCAAGTTTCCAGCCTATAGTACTGAATAGGGATTAAAAGAAATCCTTCACAAGATGGATCAGGATTAAAACATGGCTATTCTAAAGTACATAATCCTTTCAAGCTGGCACACTGAACATATTTTTCTTCAAGTTTATCCTGTTTGGTGTTCATTGAGCTTCTTGGATATGCATATTCACATCTTTTGCAAAGTTGGGGAAGTTTTCTGCCATTATTTCTCTGATTACTCTTTCTGGTCCTTTCTTTCTTCTCCTTCTGGGACTCTTATAAAGTGCATATTGGTATGCTTGATGGTGCCCAGAGGCTTTGTAGGTTATTTTCACTTTTTCTAATTCTTTTTTCTTTCTTCTCCTTAGCTGGACTCATTTCAATTGTCTTGCCTTTGAGATCAGTGATTCTTTCTTCTACCATCTCTAATCTGCTGTCATAACTATCTAAGGACTTTTTCATTTCAGTTATTGTAGTTTTCAACTCCAGTATTTCTGTTTGGTACCTTTTGAAAATTTCTGTCTCTGTATTGAGATTCTCTTATTGTTCATTCATCATTTTCCTGATATCCTTTACTTCTTTCTCTTTGTTTTCCATTATTTCTGCGAGTATAATGAGGATTGTGCTGGTTTGAAACTGTTGTATACCCCTTAAAAGCCATCTTATTTAATCCTTATTCAATATTGTTGGGAGGAATCTTTTTGACTACATTGCTTCCATGGAAATGTGAACCATCCAGTTGTGGATAGGACCTTTTGATTAGGTGGTCCATGGAGATATGTCTCCACCCATTCAAGGTGGGGTTGCATAGTAGAGTCCTTTAAGAGGTAACTATTTTGAAAAAAGCTTCAGAGTTGACATAGAGAGAGATGTTTGGAGATGCAGAAGGAAAATGCCTCCAGGGAAACTGTTTTGAAATGAGAAGTCAGGAGAGAAAGCTAGCAGACATTGCTATTTGTCTTCCCGGCTGTCAGAGAAACCTTGAACATCATTGACCCTTTATTGAATCAAGGCATTTTTCCCTGGATGCCTTAGTTTAGGCATTTTTATAGCTTTATAACTGTAAACTTGCAACTTAGTAAATTCCCTCTTTTTTTTTTTTTAGAAAACTCAATAGGAGAAGGAAAGTTTATTTAATTAGCCCATACATTTACTCCATCCATTGTTCTTTCTTCCTCTTTGATGTTCCAAAATCCCCGATCTTTTAATTTTCTATCCATTTCAAGATATTCCTTTAGCCATTCTTTTTTGATAGATATGCCAGTGACAAATCTTCTCTGACCTTCATCTGAGAATGTCTTGATTTCTCCTTCATTACTGAAGGGCATTTTCACTAGGTATAGAATTCTAGCTTAATCCTTTTCTTTCAGTACTTGAAAAATGTGCCATTTCCTTCTTACCTCAATGGAGTTAGATAAGAAATCCAGTGTCACTCAAGTGGTTTTATTTTAGGTAATGTCATTTTTCTCCTTGGCTTTCAAGATTTTTTCTTTCTTTTCTTTTTCTTTTTTAGTTTTTAAGTTTTATTATGATGTATCTTGGCATAGATTTCTATAGGTTTACTGTGTTTATGGCTTACTCTGCTTCTTGAATCTGTAGGTTTATGTATTTTGTCAAATTAGGGAAGAATTTTAGCCATTATTTCCTTGAATACTGCTTTAGCCACACTGTCTTTCTTTACTTTATCTGAGACATTGAGGGCCCAAATGTTAAATATTTAAAATAATACCACAGGTTTCTAAACTCAATTTATTTTGTTAGTCCATTTTCTCTCTTCTCTCTTTCTTTCTCTCTCTCTGAGATAGATAAATAGGTAGATAGATAGATAGATAGATAGATAGATAGATAGATAGATAGATAGAGATGAAATTCTGTAAATTGGGAAATTTTTATTGTTATATCTTTAAGTTCAGTGATTCTTTCCTCTATCCAGTATGTAGTATTTTGAAGCTCTATGTACCCCAGAAAAAACATGTTCTTAAATCTAATCCGTTCCTGTAGATGTGATCCCATTGTAAATAGGGCATTTTGATGAGGTTACTTCAGTTAGGGTGTGACCCATCTTAATAAGGATGGGTCTTAATCCTCTTACTGGAATCCTTTATAATCGGGATAAATATATATATTTATATTTTTGTATTATATAATAATATTATATTTTTATATTATGTACATATACATATATTATATATACCTGTCCCTCCTAGGTTTCATAGGTCCACAGATGGAGAGGAATTGTGCCTCAAGCCAGACTACACCTAAAACCAATTTTGATGAGATTTTATACTTAGAATTATAGGAGTGACTTAAGAATTTGGGGGTATTTTGATGGAACGAATGTATTTTGCATATGGATGAAGATATCTTTTGGAGAACAGAAGTAGAGTGTGGTATTTTAAAGCTACATATACCCCACAAAACATGTTCTTAAACCTAATCCATCTCTTTGGATGTAAACCCACTGGAAATATGCTCTTTTGATGGGTTTTAATCCTTTTAATGGAGTCCTTCATAAATAGGATTGATACAGAGAGAGAGAGGGTGGGGGGGAAGGAAGCAGGAAGATAAAATAAATGAAACTCAGAAGAGAAAGGAGAAGGGAGAGACCCCAGATGCTGCCATGTGTCTTGCCATGGATCAAAGGAGGTAAGGATTACTGGCAGCCAGTCTTTGAGAAGAAAGCATCAATTTAGCAATGCCTTGATTTCGGCAGTTTATCAGCCTCAACACTGTAAACAAATAAATCAACATTTCATAGTGTGGCTATAAGCAGCCTAGGAAAGTAAAATATTATTCATTCTGTTTTTGAGCTCATCCAGTTGGTCTTTCATTTTGGTATTATATTTTTCAGTTCTAAAATTTCCTTTGGTTTTTCTTTAGTTTCTATTTATTTGCTGATGCTTTCTGGTCTTTTATTTATTTCAAGTGTGTTTGCAATTTCTCATTAAAGAATTTTTATGATGGCTCCTTTAACATTCTAATTAGATGATTCTAATTGTGTCAAACAGATATTTTCCCAGTCTTTGTTTTGATGAGTGATGATTTATTACATCCTGGATATTTCATAAATTATTTTATGAAACTCTAATGCTGTTCTCGCTGGTGTAGCATCTTTTTTGATCCAGAATGACACCCAGGATAAAACCACAGTCAGTATACAGGGAATATATGTCTGAATAGTGAAGTATCCCATTCTTCTACTCAATTCAAAATATATAGTCATGACAACATAATCACCATTACTCCAGAAAGGCCAATTGTTCTGGAACACTTCTGTCAGCTGGAAAGTCACGTGGCTGGCATCTGCTGAGCCTTTGCTCCTCAGCTCCATTGCTTTCAGTCTCTGTCTGAATGGGGGTTCCTCACATTGCTTCTTTGGGGCTGGCTTTCATGTCTGGGCTTCCCTTGGGTCTCTCTAGGTTCTGTGTTGCTTCACATGTGACGTCTGCTGGACTCCAAGCATCTCCGAACATCCCTGTCTCTCATCTCTGATGGTCAGCTTTGTTCTCTAGCTTCTTTTGACACTCTTGTTTCTGTCATTTCTCTAAAATGTTTCCTCTTTTAAAGGATTCCAGTAACCGATCAAGACTCACCTGGAGTGCGGGGAGTCACATCTCCACCTATTCAGAGGTTAACACCCACAATTGTGCGTCACATCTCCATGGTGATAATCTAAACAAAAGCTTCCTCCCAGAATTGGGCAGGTCACATCTTGCTGGAGATAATCTAATAAAAAATTCCGACCTTGGTTCAAGAAGGCCGATGAAGTTCAGAGTTTCTCTCTCAAGTGAGAAGGCACATGGTGAACACGGTGTCGTCTGCTAGCATCTTCTCCTGGCTTCCTGTTTCATGAAGCTCCCCGGGAGGCATTTTCCTTCTTCATCTCCAAAGGTCACTGGCTGGTGGACTCTCTACTTCCTGATGCTGCAGCATTCTCTGCTCTCTCTTAGTAAATTCCCTTTTTAAAACCATTCCATTTCTGGTATATTGCATTCTGGCAGCTTCAGCCAACCAAAACAATGATCATTTTTAAAAAGCCTTTGTCTGCTAACTGAAGTCTGGCCTTTGTTGATAGTTTCTGAATTTTATCTTTCTTCTTTAAGTAAGTTATCCTTTCTTGTTTTCTTTGTTTTCTAGTAATCTTTTGTTGCACACTGTACATTTTAATATCTTAACTCTGGGATTTAGTCCCTGAGCTGTCTGTTCTTTAAGTTTGTATCCAGTTTGTAAAATGACAGAGATTTCCTTGAGTGCCAGGAGCTAATAAAAGCAAACAAAGGCAACCCCCACCCCAACTTTTACAGTCTTTGAAAATTGACTCTGCATTGGTTATTGCTCTCTTTCAGATTAGTCTGCTACCAAGGAGATCATCCTGAAGCAAATGTGAAAAGCATGTGATCCATGCAGTGTACACGCCTTGTGCTTACAGGGAGCCTGTTCTTGGTTTAATGCTCTCCTGTTATTGTCTTGAAATTCATAATCTTTTTTTTTTTTTGCATGGGCAGGCACTGGGAATCGAACCCCAGTCTCTGGCATGGTAGGTGAGAATTCTGCCACTCTTATCATTTTTAAACAAGAGAACCTGAATTCTCATTTTACGCTGAGCCCCACAAACTATGTAGCCAATCCTGCCTGGGAGTATTCACACCATAGAAATTAGAAAATGCTACAAATCAGGGTTTTACCCGCTGGGAGAACCAGTTGTCAAACATACCATCACACTACTTTCTAGAGTAAAACCACCAAAGGTGTAGTTTCAAAAGCTGTGACTGAATGGGGGAGCAGAGAGTTAGGGAAATTGGAGGAAAGATGTTTAGGGTGCCTCATGAGTTTTTCCATAGTGAATCCTTAGTGATTGTGGATTCTTTTATTTCTGGTTTAAAGAAATATGTGGTGACTACCTATTCTGCTTCAGGTACTTTGTAAGTCACTGGGAATTAAAAAATGAATAGAACTCAGTCTTGGGGGAAGAAGGTCAGGGAATCATCTGAATTGTGAAGAATAATAAAGGTTATGCCAAAAGCAAGCAAGAAAAAGAACCAATAGTTCTTTTAGATAATAGTTGGTAGTCCCATGTTACTGAAGTGGGTGTTTTGAGGCAAAGGTGCTGAAAATTAGTCAGTTGCCAGATCACCAAAGTCAATAAACAAGTTTGGTTTATTGGGCATGTGGTAGGCAGCCATAGTAGCACATAATCAGAGGAGTGATCTGCCTAGGTTTTCAGTTTAGAAACCTCCTCTTGCTAGTGTGGAAAGTAGACTGGAGTCTGGAGACCAGCCAGGATGCATTCACAACGGTCAGTTGCAGGAGGGTGGGTTTGGGAGGAAGACTGCATTGGTGAAGTGGGGGCAATTGAAAGAAAGACAAAGGAACTGTTTGAAGCATTTGGGTTAAAAAGGCAAAATTTGATGTCTGGATGTTGACAATGACGAAAGTGAGGGGAAACTAGGATTGCTCCCAGGTTTCTGTCTTGGCTACCCATGCCGTTTTGAAAGGATTATGTCCCCTAGAAAAGCCATGTTTTAATCCTGATCCATCATGTGGAGACAGCTGTTTCTTTTAATCCCTATTCAGCACTGTAGGTTGGAAACCTGATTAGATTATCTCTATGGCGATGTGATTCAGCCAATTGTGGGTATTAACCTTTGATTATGGGAAGATGTGACTCCACCCATTCTAGGCGGGTCTTGATTAGTCTATTAGAATCCTTTTAAAGAGGGAACAGTTTTTTGGAAAAAGCTTGAGAGCCACGAGAACCATAAGGACCACGAGAGCCCATGCAGTCAGAGACCTTTGGAGATGCAGTAGGAAAACACCCCTGTGGGAGCTTCATGATCCAAGAAGCTTGGAGAGAAAGCTAGCAGATGTCACTATGTTTGCCATGTGCCTTTCTTTCCAGTTGAGAGAGAAACCCTGAACTTCATCAGCCTTTCTTGAGTGAAGGTAACCTCTTGTTGGTGCCTTAATTTGGACATTTTTATAGATTTGCTTTTACTGGGACTTTTTCACAGCCTTAGAACTGCAAACTTGCAACTTAGTAAACTCCCCCTTTTTAAAAGCTGTTCCATTTCTGGTATATTGTATTCTGGTAGCTAGCAAACCAGAACACTACCTATGTGAAAAAATAAGAGAAAAATTAAAAAATCATTGAAACATCTCTTCTGTCTCTGAACCCATCTTATCTTTATTTTGCTTAGAGAGGGTATGTCAATCCCACATGGACAAATGAGATTAAAAAATGTGCAGTTCATTGAGAAAACGTTCCATAAAGAAATTATTCTGGGAAACTGTTGGTCCAATACAAATGCATCATGTTTTTAAGCCAAGTTGGGAAAGATAAAAACAGTTCAATCGCATAACAACAACAATAAAATACTGATTGACAAACCCAGTCAGGTGGTATTTAACATCTGTTGCCTTAATTTAGACAAATTCCATGCAAGGGACAATATACGACAATGGTGAAAGGATAGAGATGTAATTGATGGCAAGTTGGACATAAAGAGTTTGAAGAGTTGATAGCATGTGGGAAAAGCCTTGTGATATCAGAATAGAAGACCATAGAGTACTATCTGTTTAATATTTTGTGCTAAAAGGAAAATGAAACCTAATGCCTGAGCTAGGGAAAATGAAGTGTACTCACTTTGCTTCCACAAACATTTATGTGAAATTGATTCAATTTAGGTTTCAAAATATATTTGTCTTAGACTCTGTGCATTGGGAATATGAATATAAAGAAGAGTCATAGAATAAATACTTACAAATTAGCTTACATTGTGTGCCAGTACAATTTCAGGGTGGACTGTATGGAAATAGGAATGATTTGGGAGAAGGAAGAAAAGGTAGGGGAGATAGATCAATTATTTAGCCACCCACTAGATGGTGTCAGGGAGCATGTTTGTTTATATTTGTGGGCAAATTTCATTGCCCATCTTGTTATTTTTTCTTATTACAGATTTTGAGGCTGTTCTTTATGCCAGAATTCTGTGTTTGTGAATTGGTTAGGAGGTTAGACTCACTTAGTAGACACACTGAGTAAGAGGTGAAAGCGGAGTAGAAATGATGAGGAAGTTGGATAGTAATAAATATTATAAAATTCTTGGTGCTACTTGTTATCTTGACTTAGAGAAAAGAATTCGAACAAATTTCTTTTCAGGCTAAACGTTTTCAAAACAAGCAAGATTTAGAAAAATACATCACCAATGTCTACAAATCACAAACTATAATCTGATTAGAAATATTTCTTGGATCCAACAGTAAAACTAACCAATCTTGAGTTGTGTGTACATAGGCTACCTCCAACATTGCAGCACAATTTTGTTTCTGTTGCCCTGCCACTGGCATTAGCAAGGAGAGTCTTTTTGGTGGTGGTAGAGAGGAGAGAAAGGATGCTGAGGTATGATTTGGATACTAGGAGAGGGAATCATGGGGAGCAGGGCATAGTGGAGGTCAGTCCAGTTGGAACGAGGATTTTGGGTATGTGTGTGGGCTGTGGCAGTCAATTCCTGGAGAGCTCGCCAATTGTAGCACAATGCTGACTCATGAGCAAGCTTTTGGGGAGAGAGCTGACAGCTTCTGTTGAGAACCAGCTTCTCATATGGGTCATCGGATTGGAAGAAGGAGAATTGAGCACCTGAAAGGATCAGAGAAAGAAATCAAGTTGGAAGGCTTATTGAATGGCTTATTATGGCACAGGTAGTCATATCTGGGTGCAGAGGGCTTGTCCAGGTACAAAAGATTCTGGTTCTGCTTTACAGCAAAGGAAAGGATATTGTAGGCAGAATGGCCCCCCAAGATGTCCACACTCCATTTCCTGGAATCTGTGAATATGTTTTGACAAAAGAGACTTCACAGGAATAATCGAGGTTACTAACCATTTGACATTAAGATTGGGATGTTATCTGGTGTTATCCGAGTGAGATAATTGGGCCCCTAAGGTAGAGAACTTTCTCTGGCTGAAATCAAGAGACATGGCAGGAGATGTTGGAGAGATTCAAAACATGAGAAGGATCGCTGTGCAGTTGCTGGTTTGAGGATTGAGGGGGTGATGTGAAAAGAAATGTAGGTGGACTTAGGTAGCTTAGTGTGGCTTCTGGCTGGCAGGAGTCCTCAGTTTTCTAGCTGTAAGGAACTGAATTTTGCCAACAACTTGACTGAGCCTGGAAGAAGACTCCCTTCAAGAGCCTCCAGATAAGAGCTCAGGTAGACGGACACTTTGATTCCAGTCTTGTGAGAGCTGGAGCAGAGAAACACCTGAGCCCACCCTGACATGTGACCTACAGAATTGTGAACTAATAAATAAATTGGTGTGTTTTAAGCTGCTGAATTTGTAGTAACTTGCTAGGGAAACAACAGAAAGCTAAAACAGATGGTTGGAGTTGATGGAATGCTGGATCATACCTTAATTCTATATCTCCCTTGATGATGGTGGTGGAGGTGAGTGATACTGGGGTGTAGGACTGAATCTGTGGGTAGGAACATCAGTGAATCTACTGCCAGAAGACAGAGGCACTGGAAAAAAGCAGTGAACCATAACTCTGGGCAGTGGAACTCTTCCCAGACTTAGGGACTTCTTCTGACTTGGCTGCCTTGATCCTGATAAGTTACCACATGAAAATAGCATTTGCCCATGCTGGAAAAGCAATCAGCTACACATCTGGTTACTCCTCATTCTCAAGCTTAATTGTCTTTGTGTTCAATTCTCATGCCATTAGTTAGTTCCAGGAAACCAGTTACCAAGGCAAAACAGCAGTCTGAGAAGAGAAGGCTTCATTCAGCCACAATCAATTCTCCTTGACACAGCATTTTAGAAAATAAGAGCTGTCTGTTTCTATATCCCATGTGAAAATCATGCTGGGGAAACTTTGTCAGAAAAACCAATTTTCCCGAGGACAAAAATATTAAAGTTCATATTTGAAAGGAAGTTGTGATTTAAAGAAAAGATAAATCCTAAAACTAACTTCAACTTATATCTTTCCGTGTCACTTTGAAATATTTATGATTCAAAGGGTCTGTGTGCTTTTGTAGTGACAACTTGATGGAAAACCAATTAAAGAATGTTAAGGATTGCTGGTAGAGGCAATGTACTAAATGACTTCACATTAGATCCAGCGTTAAATGTAGTCCTTCACTTTCTAAGTGATTGTTTGCGAAGTAGATATGATTGCAATTCTTCTGTCTCAAAGACTGAATAAATTATTGTGCTCCCCAAGCAATTCTTGCATCTTTCTTACAACTGCACGATAAGAAGGTTATGGCCTCCTAAGAGCTAACCTATTAATTAGAACAGGAAATTATTGACAGGTCCTTGGAAATTTCGGGGAACTCTGTTATCCAGAAAAACATTTCTTCCTTTGCAAGTCTGAACCATATTCAGGGCTGTGAGATGTCATGTTCCATGTTTCATTTGTATTGCTCAATCTGCATTGTGCATGGATGGATGTTAGGGGTAGAGGAAAGACAATTACTTGTTAATATTTGCAATTGCTATGCAGAGAACTACCCTCACCCGTGGGTAATCATTTCCCTGAAATGATTCTAGGATGTGTCAAGATATTACCTGCCTTAAGTGTCACCTTTGATGATCTTCGGATATCCTGAAAATTCTATACTTTAAGATTCATTTATTTATTTTTGATTAATTAATTAATTAATTAATATACCCTATCTACTTCCAGAAACATTTGGAGGATCTTATATACTTTCAGACCATTTAAACAAAAGCCTGTCAACAGAAGAACAAAAAGTATTTTTTTTTAATTTAAATGTATGTGTGAGAAAAAAATGTGAAACCTGAGAGAGGAATTGTGGTGGGTTGAAATTATGTACCCCAGATAAACATGTTTTTAATCTTTATCCATTCTTGTGACTGTGAGCCTACTGTAATTAGGACCTTTTTTTTGGATGATATTATTTTTAGTTAAGTTGTAGCCAACTGAAGGCCTTACAGAGAAGGCTCAGGGAGAAAGCCACCTGGGAGAAGTAGAAGCTGGAGTTCAGTGGAACCTGGAAGAGAAAAGAGAAGACACTGTGATGTGTACTACCATGTGACACAAAAGCCCCAGTCTTGAGGGAGAAAGCATTGCCTTGCTGACGTCTTGATTTTGGACTTGCCCTAATCTCAAAACTGTGAGCCAATAAATTCCTGCTTTTTAAGTCAACCCATTTTGCCGTATTTGTGATCACAGCTGGGAAACAAAGGAATGAAATCTGAGCTTTTCAGGGGCAAAGAAAAAGAAAGTTAAAAACAGAAGAGATTTCTCCTATGTAGTAAGGGAGTATCAATTTATCACAAACAGACAAAAAATGTCCACCAACACAATACCTCAAGAAGCTGGGAAACTAAAATGATTTGAATTCAGAATATTTCAACAGAGGCCAAAATACCTACTTTTATCATGATAACAGTTAACAGAAATGTATATAATGCAAGGAAGGCAGGGGGTCCTGTGGGATTGCCGTGCATGATAAATTATTAAAGAAGGCACCTCTTTTGTTTGGCTCCCTGGAGAGGATTTTTTAATTGGGTAACCACCAGGTGAGGCAGCTCCGGTTAGCACAGAGTAATTCTCCAGAGAAGGGAGGAAGTCCATAAGACTTTAACAGGCCACACCCACAGACGTTTAAGAAGAGCTCCCAAATTCTATCATTTGCCACCACTTCCATAGACACTATCCTGCTCTAACCCCATCACATAGTCCTGGACTGGGGAGGTTAGAGGAAAATATTTATAGAATTTGGGGGTCTGAAGCTATGTGATTTAGGGCAGCTATTTCCAAGTGGGGAAGTGATTAAGATTGGGCAAAATTTGTGACTACAGTTTAGGATTGATGGACCCAGTGAGGTTGGGGCTTGAAGCAAATGCTGACAAATTGCTGATGAAAATGCTGAGTTAATAGCTTTGGTAAACAAGCTATTAACTCAGATAGAAGACACTTATCCTTAAAGGAGAAACTTTTCTTGATTGGAAAGCTGTTTTCCCAGATGCACTAACTATTTTCCCAGACTTTTAGGAACTACCTGAAATAAACAGAGAATGTTGTTATTGATTTACAGATTTATGTTTCTGGGCAAGGCTTTCCTGGAACAAATAATTAAGTCATGTTGAAACATAGTCTTAGTTCTTGGTCTTAATAGTTAGCCATGTGGACACAAGTGTTCTCTATTCTCAGTTGTGTCTAGGTATTTGTGCTGCTTTGAAGCTGTTATGTACCCCAGAAAAGCCATGTTCTTTTAATCCAATCTTCTGGGGGCAGACATGTTGTAGGTGGAACCTCTTGATTAAGTTGTTTCCATGGAGATGTGACCCACCCAATTGTGAGTGATACCTTTTGATTAAGTTGTTTCCATGGAGACCCCACCCATTCAAGGTGGATCTTAATCCTTTAGTGGAGCCCCTTACGGAAACAGCAGAGAGGGGAAACCAAGACATAGATGTCTGGAGATGCAGAAGGAGCTGAGAAAGCTCTTTGAATCAGAAACTGGGAGAGAAGAAGAGATGACATCACCATGGGAAGCCATGTGACAGAGAAACCCTGGATGTGATCAGCCTTTCTTGAGAGAAGGTATTCTCTGTTGCCTTAATTTGGACGTTTTCACAGACTTAGAATTGTAACTTGTAACTTAATAAATCCCCTTTATAAAAGTCAATCCATTTCTGGCATATTGCATTCCAGCATCTTTAGCAAACCAAAATAATATTTTAGAAACTTTTATCTTGCTGGTTAATATAATGATGGGTTCTTTCAATCTGAGACCTCATGTCTTACTGCAGTTTTGGAATTTACCAATAAATTACTTCCTTAAAATGTATTTACTTTTTATTTTCTCTAGGTCTTCTATTCTATTATCTGGATCCAGGAACTAGATTTATTCTCCAAGTTGCTTAATTTTTCTTTCCTGGTTTCACTTTTTTATCTGTGTCAGTTTGAACAAATTCCTTGGCTCTATTTTCCAATTACTGTTCTCCTTAGCTGTATCCATTCTGTTTTTCCACATGCCTATTAAGTTTTTCATTTCAATAATTAAAACCGTAATTCCCAAGAGTACTTATTGGCTCTTTCTGTCCATTCTTGTGATTGTTAGTATGATTTCTGTACATCTTTGAAGATATTTATTACATGTGTGTGTTTTGAACCTTGTAGAAGGTTTGCGCTATTCAATTTGTATATTTAATTCCATTTCACTTCCCCTGTTTATTTTTTTTTCTTCTATTTTATGGCTCCCCTCAAATACTTGATGATTCTTGATTTTGTTCCTTCATGTTAAGATATCCTGTTAGATGATCTAATAGGAAGGAGGAGGGAGTGGAGAACTGCCGCTATGGTTTATACGTTACACTGTTTTTAGTGAGCATGGCAGATGCATCTGTGATGTGTCAGGTGGGGTATCTCCCAACTGCTCTTTAATGCATAACCAGGATGCTACTCTATATCTTTGCAGGGCCCTCATACCCACTAATTTGTGGAAGGCAAGTACCTGCCGTATGGCTACCAGCTGCCATGTCCAAGGAGGAGGCTCAGGGGTTGGTCTGTCACGCTGCTCCCACCTGATGGCTTAAGTCTCTTCCCCTTCCTGGATTCCACCCTCTGTCAGCCTGGTGCTCCCTGAGGCTTATCATAGAACTCTCCCACCATCCCAGGCTGTGGTTTCCCTCTTTAATCCATTATTGCCTATTTCTAACTTTAAGAGATGCATTAAAGCTTCTGGTTCAATCAGTTTCTCTTCTTTTCAGTCGAGACTATGTATTTGCATGTTTACTTTTTAATATCTTTCTAATGATTTCAATGAATTTGGTGAAGGAGAGAACAACAATCTGTCTTGGAACATTTATTTTCTTTCTATTAAATTAAATCTACCTTCAAACCACCATCTTACATGGTTGATAAAAAAATTCAATCTTGGTCATTTTTAAGGTAGCGCCGTGATTATGGAAAGGTCCTGGGGTATTTTATTCAGAGATAATTATCCTGAGTGCTGCTCTTTGGTCTTCCCTGCTTACCCCTGAGATACCCATTGCAAAGACCCATGGCTTGTTTTTGCTTGTTCAGTACCCTCATGGATTCAGAAATCTTTGCCAACATTGAAGCCCCTGGGCTTGGATTCTAATGTCTCTGTATAATAAGCAGCCATTTCCCCCTGAGCTGGCCACCTTCTGGGTCATTGTGAGGGACTTGGTGGTGCTTTCTAAGTCTTTGCCTCTGCAGCTTTTCTCCTTTTTTAGTCTAGGTAAATCTTCCTTTTTTTCATCCCCCCACCCCACCCCCCGACCATTTCCCAAACTCTAATTTTCTCCTTTCCGGTCTTAGGAAAGAATCACAGAAAGAGTGATAGGCTTCCAGGAAAGTCTACTTTTGACTACTCCTGTGGAAGGGAAATACAAAAGCTTTTTTGGAATTGGCAAGGAAAAGTCCAGAGAATGAAGCACAAAATAGCTTTCATTTTTTTTCTCATTTGTTCTAGATAGTATTGCCTCATAATAACCCACAAAACTCAGTACTGTAAAATAACCACTTTATTATATTCATGGACTCTGTGGATCAGGAATTTGAACAGGGCAAATGCAGATGACTTGTCTTTGCTCCATGATGTCTAGTGCCTCAGCTGTGAAGATTTGAAGGCTGGGGATAACTCAATGGCTGGGGACTCAAATTGTCTGGCAGCATCTTACATTGGTGCTGGCTGTCACCTAGGATCTCAGTTGGGTCATTAGCCTGAACATCTGTATATTTCCTTTCCATATGTTCTTCCCACATGGGCTAGTTTGGGTGTCCTCATAGCATGGTAGCTGGGTTCCAAACACCAGTTTCCCAAGAGTACAAGGCAAAGGTGCATGTCATTTTTATGATCTTGCCTTGGAAGTCACGTAGAGTCACTTCTGCTTACTGTGTTGGTGGAAGGAAGCCAAAAGTTTCATCCAGATTGAAGGGGAGGGGTCAGAGACTCTTCCAATACATGGGGACAGCATCAAGGCCACAATGAAATGAGAGCATGTGGGATGGGAGATACTGAGGAGGAAATCATTGGGAAACACAGTCTGATAAAGGCTATCCTTGGGCCACAACAATTCACATTCCTTCCAAATCCAAATATTCTTTCCCTTTCACCTGTGTAAGTCAGGGTTCTCTGGAGAAACAGAACTAACAGGATTGATCTGTAAATATGAGATTTATAAAGGTGTCTCATGCAACCGTCGGAACAGAAGAGTCCAAAATCCATAGTGCAGGCTATGAAGCTGGCAGCTCTGATGAAGGGTCTGGATGAATTCCACAAGAGAAGCTCACTGGCTGAAGAATTAGTGAAAGGGTCTTCCTTAAAGCCTTCAACTGACTGGATTATCTCATTGTGGGAGGCATGTCTTAGTTGATCACAGATGTAATCAGTTACAGATGCAATAAACTGACTGATGATTTTATATACCAGTCTTCTGGTTTATCAACCAAGCACGAAATGTCCTTGTAGCAATGGTCAGGCCAGTTCCTGCCTGGCCAGACAACTGGGCATAATCATTTGGCCAAGTTGACACCAGAACCTAACCATAACACACCCAAATCCCAATATTCATTCTTCCTCAGCATTACCAACAGGTGACTTGGGTAGGGGAGGTTTTAACCTTCCACATAAATCATCGTCTTCCTCCTGAAGTTGACTCAAAACAAATGCTGTCTAAGTGGAAGCCTAGAGCATGCTTTGCAGATAGCAACATCAAGACAAAGCCTCTCATCTCTATCAGCAGCCCCTGAAAGCCACCCAAATAAACATGCAGTCTCATTAGACCCGGTGTGCCTGCTGTGCAAGCACAGCTTTGAGAGGCATTCCGAGTCTTCCTTTCAACCAGATTGTTCCTCCAGGCCTTCCTGTGTAGACATTCTGGAGCTGTCACTGCACAGCAGTGAAATAAAACCCAGCTTATATTTTAAATTATCTTGCCACCCATTATACATTAGAAACAAAAATGTTAACTTGGATGTCTATAGGTGGTAAGATTATTGATGATTTCTTCTTCTTATAATGTTCTGACTGTTCTAAATTTTCTTTAATTTTGTTTTTTTAATAAATGTATTAAAAACCACCTACAGACAACCTGTGAGTCAGACACCATGGATTGCCTACTCCATACCCATCCTTCTTTTTTCTTTCCATCCTTCCTTCTGTCCCCTCCCCTTCCCCCATTCCTCCTTTCCTTCCTTCCTCTTTCTTTTACTTAAGGTATAAATTGCATGAAATGAAATATACTAATTTTTACTGCATAGTCTGATGAACTTTCACATGTGAAAGTTATGCCCATATGTGAGGACCACCAGCTTTAGGAAACAGAACATTTCCGGCATCCGGGAAACTTCCTTAAATCCTCCCTATGGCAGGCAAAATAATGCCCTCCCAAAGATGAGCACATTCTGAACCCTGCAACCTGTGAATATGTTACCTTACGGGGCAAAAGGGAATTAAAGTGCTAAGGCAATTAAGTTTGTTAATCAACTGATATTAAAATAGGGAGAGTGTCCTGTATTATTCAGGTGGGCCCAGTGTAATTACATGAGTCCTTAAAAGTAGAAGAGGGAGACAGAAGAGAGGGTCAGAAAGCCAGGACATAAAAATGATTTGATCTGCCCTTGCTGACTTTGAAGATGGAGGAAAGGATCCCTAATCTGGCCTCTAGAAGCTGGAAAAGGCAAGGAAACAGATTGTTCCCAAAAGCCCCCACAAAGGAATGCATTTCTGCAGATACCTTGAGCTTAAAGATCCATTTCAGACTCTCTCTAAACCCAACTCTGCAAGTGAAACCATTGTTCTCCCCCCCTACATGGGACATGACATCCAGGGGTGAAAGTCTCCCTGGTGGCATGGGAGATGACTCCCAGGGATAAACCTGGCCCTGGCATCATGGGATCAACAATGCCATGCTGACCAAGAGGGAGAAATAAGTGTAACAAATAAAGTATCAGTGGCTGATATTTGAAGGTTGCTTAGTACTAATATTTTGTGCGCCAAAGTTTTTGAATTGTTCTCTTTGTTAATAACAATAACATTAACGTGGATCAAAACCCATGAAAGTATGCTTCTAAAATCCTTTATATGCCTGTGGTATTGAATTTTATTTGAACATTCTATGAACTGGGGAGTTTTTACAAGGTGCTTTTTTCTTTTTTGTAATTATATTTATTATAGTAGGAATCTGACTTGAAATAATATATAGATCTTGTTAGTCAAATTGTGCAAAACACTTAGTCTTTCCAGTCTAAGCATTTGATAATATTACTTGGTAATCAGAAAGAGTTATTGCAAATTTTATTTTAAACAGATATTTCAAAAATAAAAAAATCAAATAATAAAAAAAAGATACTTCGGTGAGCCCAATAACAATGGAAAATTCCAGAACAATAATTATATCTTAATCAGATAAAAAAAAAAACTGCTTGAACCACAATAAATATCTGTTCAACTCTATTTCTAGCAATTGATTTAGGCTGGTAAGAAACTAGGAAAATTATTTAACTTCCATGAAATAACACACAACCTTCCTTTTTATTTACCCATCTCCTATTTCGGATTCTAAAAAAGAGAGGCACTGGCTTTCCCAGCCTCCTTTGCAGCTCACTCTGTACTGGACTACTTGGGAAATCAGGAAAGCTTGTAAGGGGGCCTCTTTCATTAACCCGGTCATCCCCTTCCTTCCTTTCCTTGACATTGTGCTGGGAGTAGAAGATATCTGGTGCTGTGGCAGGTACCCTGCAGCTAAAAAGAAAAGGTCAAGAACCTCACAGAGAGGTAGACCTACATGAATCACCTCTGGAACAACCTTCATATCGCTTCTCACAACGTGTAGTAATTGAATGCCTTTATTATTTCAATTTATTCTGCTCAGCAGATGTTTATAATATGTCAGACACTGTTCTAGATACTTTAAAGACATCACTGACAAAGATGTTTGCCTTCATGGAGCTACATTCTAGATGCTGTTAGTCAGATACTCTTTTTCCTGCCATTTAAATTGCCATTTCCAAATGGAAATGCCATTTCCAAATGACTGTGGTATACCCTAACCTTTTGTGGGTTGGGTGCAGTGGTGTGTTGGAGCTGGTTCCTACTAGTTCTCAAGAGCTGATTGTTAAATTTTCAGAAATTCTGAGAAAGAGTTGTTAAGCACAGCCATTATTAAAAATTAAATTATATAAACTTATAATTAAATTATATTACCAACAAAGACACATTTCTTCCTAATTATTTTCCTATCATCTAACCTTTTGAGGCTATTTACATTTGTTGTATTTATATGATGCAAATGGTATATAATGGTGTGCTACTGCATATCTCTTCCCAAGTCCAAGTTCAGTGACATCACTTTGGTAGTTTGAAATCTGCCATGGTGGGAATATTTATGCCATGGAAATTGACAGCTGCTACAAATCAGGTCTTGATTTATGCTGACAACCATCTAGAGTTAAAACTAAGATGTTAATAATGCAGATTAAATTTAAAGATAGCATGTGTAGTTACTGTAGTTACATTATTGTGAATGACACACAAATCTGAGGAAATTTTTTTTCAGTATTTGAAAACTATTATCTGATTTAGCAAAGAATTTGCTCACATCATTGATAATCAGGTGAAGTTCCAATATATCTCTTCATTTTTTTACCTTTACCTTACTCTTTTTTTTTTTTTGCATGGGCAGGCACTGGGATTGAATCGGGGCTCCAGCATGGCAGATGAGAATTCTGCCACTGTGCCACCACTGCCCACTCTACCTTACTTAAATGAAAATTAAAATATCTACCAACATTCATGTCAAAACTACACTTGTTCATCAGTTGCAACAGCAGATTGGCTACAGATACTAGTTTGGCAAATGTGCATGCAAGTATTCTGTGAGAATCAATTGGCCGTGTGGAATTTACCAGAAACTGTATTGTATACTTTGTCATTTGTAAATTGTGGGGTACACATCCTTTATATCAGTACAATTGATAACAGATTTATGCCCATAAATCTGCATGGTTTTTTGAGAGCTGGTTGTTGAACATTTGCCACAACACCGCTATCGGATAGAATCAAGGGGGAAGTAGTCTAAGAAAAGGAGTAAGAGCAAAGCAGATTGCCTGACCACCCAGCCCAAACCATCTTGTGGTCCGACTGTCTGAATTCCCTGTTCTTAGGAGCCAACACATGAAGCGAGGCTTTGAGTCTAGCGCTGGGAATAACCTTATCAAAGAAGTTAATCTGTCTCCACTGGTGGCTGAACTCATCCAAATAGTCCCCCATTAGGAGAACTATGGAAACTGTGGACCAGGCTGTTTTAGTGGGTGTGACTTGGACCATGTAACCAGTCCACAGAGTACATGGCCCCAATCTTTTAGAGTGGAAACATGCTATCAAGGTTGTTCTGGTGCTCTGATAAGAGTGTACCATGTCTTTATTTTATTTTATTATTATTATTTTTAACACGGCCAGGCACCGGAAATTGAACCTGGGTCCTCTGGCATGGCAAAAAACCATTCTTGCCTGCTGAGCCACCGTGGCCTGCCCTGTACCATGTCTTTATATGCTTAGTGGTATGCTGGAATGGGCTCTGCCTCATGGATGAACTAGTATGTTGATAGTGTAAAATAAAACATGAAATAAATACACACACATACACACACACATATAGATGAAGGTGTTCTGGGACAACCTTGGTCAGCTCCCTTTTATGAACCAAGGACTTTACTGGCATGTTATATACATAGGTTTATTTCTTTTCCCTTGGAGGAAAAAGATGAAATTAACTAAGTGATTATTAAAAAAAAATTAACTAACTCAACATTTAGACATCATTCCATTCTACATATGCAATCAGTGCTTCTTAATATCATCACATAGATGTATGATCATCATTTCTTAGTACATTTTCATCGATTTAGAAAAAGAAATAGCAAGACAACAGAAAAAGAAATAAAATAATATAGAGAAAAAATAAAAATAAAAAATACAAAAAAACAGAAAAAAACATACACACAGAAAAAAATTATAGCTCAGATGCAGCTTCATTCAGTGTTTTAACATAATTACGTTACAATTAGGTGGTATTGTGCTGTCCATTTTTGAGTTTTTGTATTCAGTCCTGTTGCACAGTCTGTATCCCTTCAGCTCCAATTACCCATTATCTTACCCTATTTCTAACTCCTGATGGTCTCTGTTACCAATGACATATTCCAAGTTTATTCTCTAATGTCGGTTCACATCAGTGGGACCATACAGTATTTGTCCTTTAGTTTTTGGCTAGTCTCACTCAGCATAATGTTCTCTAGGTCCATCCATGTTATTATATGCTTCATAAGTTTATTCTGTCTTAAAGCTGCATAATATTCCATTGTATGTATATACCACAGTTTGTTTAGCCACTCATCTGTTGATGGACATTTTGGCTGTTTCCATCTCTTTGCAATTGTAAATAATGCTGCTATAAACATTGGTGTGCAAATGTCCGTTTGTGTCTTTGCCCTTAAGTCCTTTGAGTAGATACCTAGCAATGGTATTGCTGGGTCGTATGGCAATTCTATATTCAGCTTTTTGAGGAACCGCCAAACTGCCTTCCACAGTGGTTGCACCATTTGACATTCCCACCAACAGTGGATAAGTGTGCCTCTTTCTCCACATCCTCTCCAGCACTTGTCATTTTTTGTTTTGTTGATAATGGCCATTCTGGTGGGTGTGAGATGATATCTCATTGTGGTTTTGATTTGCATTTCTCTAATGGCCAGGGACATTGAGCATCTCTTCATGTGCCTTTTGGCCATTTGTATTTCCTCTTCTGATAGGTGTCTGTTCAAGTCTTTTTCCCATTTTGTAATTGGGTTGGCTGTCTTTTTGTTGTTGGGTTGAACAATCTCTTTATAAATTCTGGATACTAGACCTTTATCTGATATGTCGTTTCCAAATATTGTCCCCCATTGTGTAGGCTGTCTTTCTACTTTCTTGATGAAGTTCTCTGATGCACAAAAGTGTTTAATTTTGAGGGGCTCCCATTTCTTTCTTTCTTTCTTCAGTGCTCTTGCTTTAGGTTTAAGGTCCATAAAACCGCCTCCAATTGTAAGTTTTATAAGATATCTCCCTATATTTTCCTCTAACTGTTTTATGGTCTTAGACCTAATGTTTAGATCTTTGATCCATTTTGAGTTAACTTTTGTATAGGGTGTGAGATACGGGTCTTCTTTCATTCTTTTGCATATGGATATCCAGTTCTCTAGGCACCATTTATTGAAGAGACTGTTCTGTCCCAGGTGAGTTGGCTTGACTGCCTTATCAAAGATCAAATGTCCATAGATGAGAGGGTCTATATCTGAGCACTCTATTCGATTCCATTTGTCAATATATCTATCTTTATGCCAATACCATGCTGTTTTGACCACTGTGGCTTCATAATATGCCTTAAAGTCAGGCAGCGTGAGACCTCCAGCTTCGTTTTTTTTCCTCAAGACACTTTTAGCAATTCGGGGCACCCTGCCCTTCCAGATAAATTTGCTTATTGGTTTTTCTATTTCTGAAAAATAAGTTGTTGGGATTTTGATTGGTATTGCATTGAATCTGTAAATCAATTTAGGTAGGATTGACATCTTAACTGTATTTAGTCTTCCAATCCATGAACACGGTATGCCCTTCCATCTATTTAGGTCTTCTGTGATTTCTTTTAACAGTTTTTTGTAGTTTTCTTTGTATAGTTTTTTTGTCTCTTTAGTTAAATTTATTCCTAGGTATTTTATTCTTTTAGTTGCAATTGTAAATGGGATTCGTTTCTTGATTTCCCCCTCAGCTTGTTCATTGCTCGTGTATAGAAATGCTACAGATTTTTGAATGTTGATCTTGTAACCTGCTTCTTTGCTGTATTCATTTATTAGCTCCAGTAGTTTTCTTGTGGATTTTTCCGGGTTTTCGAAGTAGTTTTGTTGTGGATTTTTCCAGGTTTTCGACGTATAGTATCATATCTTCTGCAAACAGTGATAGTTTTACTTCTTCCTTTCCAATTTTGATGCCTTGTATTTCTTTTTCTTGTCTAATTGCTCTGGTTAGAACCTCCAACACGATGTTGAATAATAGTGGTGATAATGGACATCCTTGTCTTGTTCCTGATCTTAGGGGGAAAGTTTTCAATTTTTCCCCATTGAGGATGATATTAGCTGTGGGTTTTTCATATATTCCCTCTATCATTTTAAGGAAGTTCCCTTGTATTCCTATCTTTTGAAGTGTTTTCAGCAGGAAAGGATGTTGAATCTTGTCAAATGCCTTCTCTGCATCAATTGAGATGATCATGTGATTTTTCTGCTTTGATTTGTTGATATGGTGTATTACATTAATTGATTTTCTTATGTTGAACCATCCTTGCATACCTGGGATGAATCCTACTTGGTCATGATGTATAATTCTTTTAATGTGTTGCTGGATTTGATTTGCTAGAATTTTGTTGAGAATTTTTGCATCTATATTCATTAGAGAGATTGGTCTATAGTTTTCTTTTTTTGTAATATCTTTGCCTGGTTTTGGTATGAGGGTGATGTTGGCTTCATAGAATGAATTAGGTATCTTTCCCTCCACTTCAATTTTTTTGAAGAGTTTGAGCAGAGTTGGTACTAATTCTTTCTGGAATGTTTGGTAGAATTCACATGTGAATCCGTCTGGTCCTGGACTTTTCTTTTTGGGAAGCTTTTGAATGACTGATTCAATTTCTTTACTTGTGATTGGTTTGTTGAGTTCATCTATTTCTTCTTGAGTCAAAGTTGGCTGTTCATGCCTTTCTAGGAACTTGTCCATTTCATCTACATTGTTGTATTTATTAGCGTAAAGTTGTTCATAGTATCCTATTATTACCTCCTTTATTTCTGTGAGGTCAGTGGTTATGTCTCCTCTTCCATTTCTGATCTTATTTATTTGCATCCTCTCTCTTCTTCTTTTTGTCAGTCTTGCTAAGGGCCCATCAATCTTGTTGATTTTCTCATAGAATCAACTTCTGGTTTTATCGATTTTCTCTATTGTTTTCATGTTCTCAATTTCATTAATTTCTGCTCTAATCTTTGTTATTTCTTTCTTTTTGCTTGCTTTGGGGTTAGTTTGCTCTTCTTTCTCCAGTTCTTCCAAGTGGACAGTTAATTCCCTAATTTTTGCCCTTTCTTCTTTTCTGATATAGGCATTTAGGACAATAAATTTCCCTCTTAACACTGCCTTTGCTGCATCCCATAGGTTTTGATATGTTGTGTTTTCATTTTCATTCGCCTCGAGATATTTACTAATTTCTCTTGTAAACTAAGTGATTATTGAACAAGTTACCATGAGGTTCTGTATGCCCTTCCTCATAAGATAAATATCTCAAAAAGGGAATATTTGCAAATTTCCTCAGATAAATTTCTTCTTTGTGTAACAATTTTGGAGTTTGATGGTTAATGGAGCCAGTGGAGAAAGACTACCCATTAAGTCATTAAATGAGGTAAGAGAGACGTGATTAGATTTGACCATGACCTAGTTTTCTACTGGACAAGAAAAATGAAGAGATCAAGCACCTCCATTTTGAAGCAGTTGTCTGATAGTTCCCAGGGAGCTGAACTTTGAAATGCCTGCAAAAGCTTCTCTTTTTATTACTAAGAACGGAGCCTATTTTTTGTGTTTGCAAAAAGAAATTTCAGCAGAGGGCTGAAACCAGTGTGGATAGTTTGTGAATATCGTTATCACTGGGATTGGATTGAGGTTAAAAAAAAAAAAGTCCAGTGAGGAATAACCATAGACTATTCTCAATTTCTTGGTGTATTAAAAGTTCTACCCATTTTGTCATGAAAGTAAAATAACAACCTACACAATGGGAGAAAATATTTGGAAACCACATTTCTATAAAGGTTTAATATCCAGTATATATAAAGAAATCCTTCAACTTAACAAAAAGGTAAGCAAACCAATATAAAAATGGTCAAAAGACTTGAATAGACTTCTCTCTGAAGAAGATGTATAGATGGCCATAAAAAACATGGAAAGATACTCAATATCATTAACCATGAGGGAAATGCAAATCAAAACCACAGTGAAATACCATTTCATACCTGCTAAAACGGCTGCTGTTACAAAAACAGAAAATAACAATGTTTGGAGAGGATGTGGTGAAATAGGAACACTCATTCATTGCTGGTGGGAATGTAAAGTGGTGCAGCTGCTGTGGAAGAAGTTTGGCAGTTCCTCAGAAAACTATCTATAGAACTACCATATGACCCAGCAATCCCAATGCCAAGTATATACACCCAAAAGAATTGAAAGCAGAGACTCAAACAGATATTTACACACATAGCAGCATTATTCGCAAATGCCAAAAGACTGAAGCAACCCAAGTGGCCATCAGCTAATGAATGGATAAATAAAATGTATCTACCATACACACAATGGACTACTATTCAGCTGTAAAAACAGAATAAAGTCCAGATACATGTGATAACATGGATGAGCCTTGAAGGTATTATGTTGAGTGACATAAGCCAGAAACAAAAGGACAAATATTGTATGAGCTTACTGATATAAAATAATTAAAATATCAAATTTACAGAGTCAGAATTGAGAATATGGGTTACCAGAGGACATGGTTGGGATAGAGGATGGCAAGTTAAGGCTTAAATGTACAGGGTTCCTATGTGGAATGATGGAAATGCTTAGGTAATGGATGGTGGTGATGATGGTAGCACGTGATGAATGTAATTAACAGCACTAAAATATATGTCTGAATATGGTTAAAAGGAAAATGCTAACTTGTTTATATGGTAACAGGATACTAATTAGAAAAAAAAAATCCGTGAAATTACACTGCACAGTGAACCCTAACTTATACTGTAGATTTTAGTTAATAGTACAATTATAAAAATGTGCTTTCCTCAATTGTAACAAATGTTTCACACCACCAATGCAAGGTTGCATCGGTATATGTGAATCCTGTATTTCATGCATGATTATTCTGCAGACCCACAACATCTCTAAAAAGAAAAACCCAAAATCTTCTTTCCCGTTACATTTTTATCCCCATCCATTGCTCTTTAAAAATTTTGGTAGGTAAATCTGAACCCAGAGATGTGATCTCCTTGATTCAAAAACAGAGTCTAAAGAAGTTAAAGAGAGAGGGAAGGAAGAAAAATCTCCTACAAAGATGGAGAATGATACCTTCCAAATGGTAAGGATTTACTTGGAAATGAGCCCAGCTCATTCAGAAATGTCATACAAAGGAATGCTCTTCCTTACTTAGGAAACACATATACTTCACTGCAACCCTTATGTAGAGAGGAAGCACAGACAAATGGAAAGAAAAGAGTTGGACAAATCGAGGTTTACCTTTTCATTTAGCCACTTACTGTGTGACCTTGGGCAAGCCTGTTGACCTCTCCAACCCCCTGTTTTCTCATCTGTGGAATGGGGATGATACCTGCCACTTGGGTTATCACATGAGGACACGTTTATGTGGCCTGGGACATTATGCCTCACACTATAATTTACTCAAAAAACGTTGAGCCAAACTCAAAGTTAAATAAGAGATAAGAACTGTCCTTAAGTAATTTTCAGTTTAGCAGACATTTAAAAACTGATATGCTATGATTTAGACATAATTTGGTGATTACTTGCATACCTCTGATGCCTATTACAGGCCATTATTTTAGTGGCTAATGGTAGCACCAATTCACTGTGGGTAGAATGGGGACAGGTAGCCTTTGCACAGACCAGAGCAGAGCTTTATGGGTACCTCTGATCCAGCAAAACAATTTGGGATTAAAAAGCTAGTAATAGCCTTTCTCTCTCTTATTCTCCATCTACCCTACATTCCCCAAATAAAGAACAAAACCACACAGTCAACATCAAAACTAGTAGTGGCGGAGGAGAGGAAGGTAATGGGGGGGCCACCAGCCCAATTGGGGAACCCTCTAGGATTTTCCTTTGAGGTTCTCCCACCTGCCTGTGAAGCTTTATTCCCAGGAGATGAGCTGAAACCACCCAATAGCCTCTCCTTTCCATTGCAGCCCATTCTTTCCCGAATCTGGGCAAGTTAGAGATTAGAGGGTGACATGTGCAGTGATGGCTTCCCTGGGCTGATCAGCCTTTCTGATCCCCTTGCCAGAGCAGGGCTTTCCGTACTGCAGCTTCATCTCATCTCACATGACTCCATCTGCCTCACACAGGATCACGTAGTACCTGCTTTATGTGACTGCCTATGCTCCTTCTAGATGAGAAATATGGATCAAACATAAATACAAAGCCCAGCTTTGGGGCCTCTGAGCAGGACTGTTATTTACTGTTACGTATTATGATTCTGCACCCCTCAGGGCTGTGGGGTAGTATTTGCTGTGGAGGCCTGATTGAAAGGTAGTTCTTCATGATCATAAAAACAAGTTTAAATCATATCCTGCAATCCAGCCTGCTGCTACCAGCTGCAATCTATGCTTTTACATTATGCATGATTCTTGACGGCTCATCCTGGAGGAAAATGACACACAATTCCATTAGTGATTCCCAGTGTTATGCTAAGCATTTCCAGGCTATTGTTGCTAATTAATGTTAATATAGACCTGCTTATATATTTATGTATTAGTGCATGCATCAGGAAGGTGGCACAATGATTTTCTTATTTGGGATTGATCAAGCCAATTCAAAAATCCATGCGATAGATTTCTTTGTAGCGAGTGGCTTTGGCAGTGAGCTTCATGTCATTAAGCAGGAGCAAATCCATGTGGGTGATTTTCCCTGCCAAGGTTACTGCTGAACATACACAATTGCCCAGGCCATTTTGCACTCTCCTTCTTCCCTGTTCTGGGGGCTGATACCTACATTAATTTGTCCCATGGTCAAATGTCCCTTTGGGTTATAGGCCTTACCCTGAACAAGACATGTAACTGCAACAATGATTTATCTTGTTCTTTTGTCTTTCTAGTCTCTCTCTCTTTTCTGTGTACAGTGTGCTCTCTTCTCTCCACCTAAATGTACTCATTTTTCAAGTATTACCTCTTCCCCAAAACCCTCCCCAAACCACTCCGGCCTACATGATCTTCCCTTTCTGTAAATTATTTTAGCATTGACTATCCCTGACCTTTGTCCATTCCTTTCTAAGCTCAGAGAGGCAAAGATCATGTGTGTTTTGCTTAGCACTGGAGCCCTAGTGCCCCAAAGATTGCCTTGCACAGAGTGAATGCTCCATAAATATTTATGAAATGAATGAATGAAAGTTCTGTTATGAATCATTTGTACCTTACAGGCCCTGCCTCCTCTCAAAGTCAGTTTCAGAGAACACATCTTCATGTCTTGGTTCTAAGATAGACTTGGTCCCTTCTCTCCATTGTTTGGGATCTGGAGGAAGAGGGAAAAGGCAAGCTTTTCCATGACAAACACTGCATCATCTTCTCTTTTATCTTTATCTCCAGCACCAGCACAGAGCCTGGTTTGTTGTAAACATGCTATAAAGGCTTAAATTAATGGATGCAGAGCTATGACTAAATTAGTTTTTTGCATTGAAGAGGAAAACTTCAGGGGGAGGTTGAAGGTGGGAATGAGAAAAGGTGATGGAAAGAAGATAGTAGGCACAAAGTCACATCTAGCCACCCAGGTGTCCTGGGATGGTGGAGCCTTGATGGGACGGCCAAGATGGAGCCTTTTTCCAGGACAGTTTATCCAGTGGTGTAGTGGTTTAGACCTATTGTGTCTTGCCTCAACTTGAATTCCTGCTGAGCTGTGGACAGCAGTTCTGTGCTGCTTTGACCCACTTTGTAGTCTGGCCAGTGTCTTTGCTTCTACCCAACACCTCTCTGATGCTATGGCATGGGACTAGGCAAGGAGCCCATTCTGTACACCTCCAGGCATAGCTTGGGAGTTCTGAGAAAGGCTACTATCCTCTGGAGCAACCCAGTATGGGAGCCACAGGACAGATGCGTCTCCAAGGCCATCATTGAGTGGGCAATTCAGCTTCAGTTCATCAGAAGGGTGAGGTGAGTGAGTCTTGTGGCCCAATGCAGCAACCAATTCAGTCACCTCCTTTTTACTGCTTCTCCTTCTTCCCTGTTTCACTCTCCCCGGTTCCTCACTTCTACTCCCTGAGATTGTCTCCCAGACAAACTACCTGCACACAAATCCTTGTCTCAGGCTCTGCTTTTGGGAAGAACCCAATGGAGATACATTTTCGTCTGGGTGAAGAGGCTCTGAGAATGTTGCTATATAACACAGACTTTGGGGTTAGACTGATGCAAGTTGATTCTGAGCTATAGCCCTTACAAGTGTGACCTTGGACACTTTACCTACTTCTCTGTTAAACAGGGGCAGCAGGCTTGTCAGGTAGATTGAAAGCTTGGCACATGGTTGGGCCTCTGTAATTGGCAGTTATCCATTAGCTCACCATGGAGATGGCCCCCTCCCATTCGAGGTCTCATTGAATATAATCTGTCTTTTGAGTAACAAACTTAGAAGGAGAGGGGAAAGGAGAAGCAGCCATGGCATTTCTTGAGTTTGGATATTTCAATGTGTCCATGGGAACATTGCCATTACCCAGTCTACCAGTGATATAGCTCTGTCTTAGGACAAAGGTAACCAAGATGATGAAAGAGACTAATTCCTCTCCCTCTGTCTGTATGCCACCCATATCACTTATATATCACTTGTAAAATGGTGACATGTTCTTCCCAAAGTCTCATCCCCATGGATGGTTGTAGAGAAACACCATTCTTTGTTCAAGGTAGCAAACCCATGAGCTCCAGGAAGCCATGGAAAAACTTGAGAACTGAGCTAAATGTAGGGAAAGATTTTGCCTCAGGGTAAGGGCAGGTGACACATAGAACTTCAAAGTGTAAGGAAAACTCCTGCTTGGGTTTCCCTTACACCTAGATTTCACAGGAAAGTAACTGCCAGGCTCTTTTTTATATGGTATTTTGCATGGGAGATGATATATTCTTAGCCAAATGGGATAGGAGGTCCTGAGTGTTTTCTAACATTCTATATTAAAACTCTGAATTGAGTTTGATAGAAGGCCCTGGAACAAAACTGTTAAGGGTCAGAGATTTATAGTAGCTAGGGACCTTGCAGAAGATCTTCTGTGCTATCCTTCCTTGTTCAGATGAGGAAACCAAGACCGAGACAGAAGATGAGACTCTCCCAGCTAACCTGTCTGGTAAGCACTAGGACAGCAACAGAGCCATACTGTGTGCCTAGGAGAACAAGACCAGTGACTGTGTAGAGCTGGCAACAAGGGGCATGTGTTACTCATATTGGGGAGGAAGATAATGGAGATTACAGAATTTTCCATCCCAGTGTCAATAGGTGTCAAACCTGGCTGAATATCAGTATCACCTGGGAGAACTCTTAATGCCAAATGACAGATTTCTGGATGCCACCATTATCTTTGTGAATCAATATGAGGGGGTGGGACCCAGGATTCTGAATGTTTAATGTTCCACAGGTGACTCCAATGCAGGCAGGCCACACTTAAGCCATGGGCAAACACTGACAGTTCAACGCTCTCATTTGACAGTTGAGAAAATAGGCGCAGTGAGATGACACAATTCACCCAAATCTCTTTCTACTCTTACCACCTACCTGGGGCCCTGTGCCAACCTATTACCCACACAGCCGCCAGGGAGAACTTTACAATTGTCAAAAGGATCACAACACTCCTGTGGTTAAAACGCATCAAGGCCTTGCCAGTCAACTTAGGAGGAAATCTAAAACTTACTTTTTTTTAAATTTATTTTTTAACTTTTCACTTGAAATAATTTCAGACTAAAAAAGAACAGTTTAAAAAAAATGCTACAAATAATTCTCACATAATCTTTACCCAGCTTCTCTAAATGCCAACATTTTATAAAACCACAGTCCTACTATTAAAATCAGAAATTTACACTGATACAACAGTATTCTCTAATCCACAAACCTTATTAAAATGTCACCAATTGTCTCACTAGTGCCATTTTTTGGATCTAGGCTCACACGTTTCGTTGTCTCATCTCTTTAGTCTCCTTTATCTGGAAGAGGTGCTCCTTGCTTGTCTTTCACGACCTTGACATTTGTATAAATTATAGGCCTCCTGTTTTGTAGAATGCTACTCATTCTTAGTTTGATTGAGTTTTTGAGTGTAATTAATTTGGTTGGACATTTTTGGACAAGAATGCCAGAGAAGTGATGTGTCCTCAGAGCATTCAATCAGGGGCACCTGAGGACTATAATCCTATTCCTGGTGCAGATAACTTTGATTATTTGGTCAAGGTGGTGTCTGCCAGGTTCTTTCACTGTAAAGTTACTATTTTTAAAATATAAAAACTGATACTGTGACCACAAGAGCTTATGTGATCAGGCCTCTACTTATCTCTACATCCCCACTGCCTTCCACTGTTGTCTTTCTTTCAGTTTCTCAAATATGCCAATTTCCCTCCTTCCTCATGGCCTCTGTTCTTGCTGTACCTTCTGCCTGGATCTTCTGCCTGGTCCCTTTGGCCTGGCTGGCTCCTTCTCAGCCTTTAGGTCTCAGCCTTTCGGATAATTCCTTCTCAAAATATCCAGCACATTTCCTTCTTAGTACTTACGGTCATTTAAAATCATATGTTAATTTATGATAAACTAATGACTAATTTAATATATGAGACAAGTTAATGACACTTATCTAATGACATTTATTTAATTTATTTAATTTACGACCTAAATTTAAATCATATGCTAATTTATAACATAAACTAGCCTCCTCAACTAGACTGCAGGCCCCATGAGGAGAGGGTCTGCATCATGCATGTTTACTATTATTATAAATCTAGAACCTAGCATAGTGCCTGGCATGTAATAGTCACTCAATCATTATTTGTATTGAAAGGTACATAGTACAACCTTTGATCCATTTTAAACTTCAGTGATTATATCCTATTTAAGTACCAGGAATTAGCACAACTTTTACAGCAGTGTGTATTAGCCCTATTTCGTTTCCTCATTTTTTTACACTGGTTGCAGTTTACACAGTCCTGCCAGAGACTGATGGGGTGGGGTGGGGGGCCAAGGGGAGCAGTGGCCCTCAGAGATCGCAGCAAGGAGGCCTGGACAGATTTACAGGATCTGTGTAGCAAGTTATTTGCATTTCACAATTGTGAAAGCCAGAAAATCACCCACATGTGAAGTGAAGACTCCCTCCACCCCCGGCAAAGAATTTAGAAAACTATCTGATTTAATGCAGAAAGCATCCTGCCTGCATTCATTCCTGGTGTGCTGTCCCAATGACATTTGCTCTGCACGCGCGCGCACATACACACATGCACGCGCGCTCTTACAACCAGCTGCCACAAAGACGGCCATCGGATGGCTTGATGCCAGATCTGTGTATTCCTCCTTCCCTGCCTCAGGCTTTTTACTTTGAACAGAGATTTAGAGAACCTCTTTCAAAAATCCCTTTCTTCTACGGCCTTTTCAACTATAAATCGAAAGGTCCCTACTGGGTTGCGATGCAGAGGAGCAAGAGCAAGTTCGAGGCCCTCCATGAGCTTCTTGGCTGCTGTCCAGCTGGAACCGGGGCAAAAATAAATGACACTAATCATATTTTCTTTTTCCCTTTTGGCTCCCCATAATCCTGCATGCCACCCACCCCCACACACACATTGAAAGAAATGCATCTGCTGCTGTGTGAAGGTACAGACCAGTAACCCTGCTCCCTCTTCTCAGCTGGCGAATCCAGTTGCCATTCTCTTCTCTCCCTCACTCCCTGGCTCCCATCCATCACCGTTACACCTCCCTGTAGCCTCCACCCTCCGCCCCCACCCTCTCCTCCAAGGGCCTCGGGGGCTGCGAGGAGAGAAAGGCTTTGATGAACTTCTGAAGCACACAGAGCACGTTTTGGTTCCGCCAGGCCTTCCTCTGGAGGCAGAAAACTTGGAACTTCTCCAAAACAGTGGACGGAGGGTTGGGCTAAGGTCAGTTAAACATCGGTTTTCATTTTCCTCAGCAGCGCGCTCCATGAATGCTGTGCCCTTTGCCTCCTGGCTGGGTGTTTGTCTCTTAGCTGCCTTTGCTGGTGATTTCAAGCTGTAGAGGTTTCAAAACCTTTCACTGACGGGGCAGGGGGTGGGCAAGGAGATCTGCTGACCACTGCTACGGGTGGACGGCAGCTGTTCAGAAAGCCAGGGCAAAGCCATATAAGGGTGAAAGCACATGTGTTCCTCTGTGCTGGAGAATTAAGGAACCCCAAAGGTTATCTGGCTTTTTCATTTAGGAGATGACATGCCCTGAAGTGGAAGATGAGAATCTGCAGAATCCCATCAGCTGAAACCCTGCGGAGAGGACAGCTCTAGGAAAGACCCATCTTTAGGCAGAGCTGTCAGTCTCAGTTGGTGCTGGGGTGAATAGCAAGTCCCCAAAGTTAGGGGCACATGGGACTTGCATGATGCTGTGAACCAAAAGCTACTGGTGCATCAATGACAGCCACTGGCTGTTTTCCAGGACTGCCTACCTCCCACAGCAGCAGATGAGAATTAATGTAGGATTTGGAGTTGATTGGTATGAAAAGAAGATGATCTTCACATTGCCAATATACTTAAAGCTATAGTTAGTTTATACACTGTTAAATGGATGACATCAATGCAGTCAAAATGTAATAGAGGATTGGGAAAATTACCCACGTAATTCAACTCACGGCAAAACATACCAGTCCAATCAACAGGATATTTCTTTCTAGTGAAAGTAATCGGGAAACTTGAGTTGCAAGGATAATCTCCTTAGTTGATCTGGCCTTTGGAGATACAGCCCGTAGTTCCAGAAAAGAGCTATTTCCAGAAGCATTTCCCTTAAAATATGACTTTAGCTTGTCCCCTGCTCCATGTGATTTGTTTAGACTTCTTGGTTCCCATATATTGTGGGCTAGAAATATGAATGTGTGCAGGGCATCTGTGTTCTACCCAAAATTAAATGATATATTTATGCTTCACTTTTGATCTTTCTCAGTGTGAATTATGAAAGTGTGATTGCAAAGTATTATTGCTGACCTTCGGTATCTGGATGGTAGACAGTGTCCGCACTGCTTTTAAAACCTAAGGAATTTTATCTAAATAGAGTCTTAGTGGTCAGGTTATTAGGTTGGTAACTAAGTTGCTTTAAATTTGCAGTTGTAGACAAAAGAATCAGAACTGTTGTCCCCTTCCTGGGGGATAGAAGCTGCAATCACAGATTTTCTGTCATCCCCTTGGCAGCCCTGAGGACGAGATGGTGGTCCTGATAACACAACGCAACGCTTCAATCCACCCACCGTCTTTGTGCCTGTGTTTCACAATTTCATGTCCACTGTTAGAACTAGAAATACATTTGGGTTGCCGGTTTGGATTAAAGCAAATCTGGGAATGCTTGGCAAAAGGATTGCTTTCTCTATGGTAATATGGCAGGAACATTGAAAATGCTTGATTTTGTTGGATTGAATTGAACACAAATAAACAACATGGGAACTTACATTTGTGTGGTGCGTTTAACTTTTGTCACGTGACTTCACACATGATCGTGGTATATGTTCTAGTTTACACCTTTAACGGACATGATCAGAGGTCTGTCTTCAAAGAATGGAATAATTCTTTTAAGGGAGTGGATGGATTTTATTCTAAAAACCATTAACCAGGAGAATTCATGGAAGACAGGAAAATTCCCTAGACACAGAAAAAGGACAGTGATTGTGCCCATCTTTCAAAAAGAACAAAGGATGAGACTGCTAATCATAGAGGAGCACACTTTACCTGCAGTACCTGGGGAGTGACTAGATTGTAGCCCCCAATAAGCGACTTGTAATTACTCAGAAAAGCAAAAGATGATGCCCAGCAATCAGTTTGGATTTGTGTGGAGCAGCACGTATCAGAACTGATACATTTTTATTTTTCCGAGGGAGAGATGGGATGAACAGGACAAGGTGTGTATAAACCACATCTGGGCTTTACATATTATTTTCATCATCCAGCTGGAAAGATTTGGCTGAATCATGCCACTGTTCAGTAATGGGCCAGTTGATTCAGTGTCAACTTGGAGAGGGGCACATTTGATTGGTACTTCATAGAGGTTCATCCTACAGTTAATTTTGCACCACATCACAATCATTACTTGTAGACCAGTACAACCCAATAATAACTCTCCTTCAGACAGATTCTCATGGGACTCCTTTAATAGTGTCCCCATTCCTGTACTGGGTAATGCTTAGGGTTAGTGAATATAATGTGGTGACCAGGCCACATCTCTAAAAACAGTGAAAAGGGACCATTAATGAGATTTTCTTTTTGCAGATTCATGAAGGTATATTCTTATATTTTGCAGAACTGGAAATAGGCATATTCTGCTTGCTGACAGCCCTCCTTCCTAAGTCCCATTTAGATCTCTTGGAAAAACAATAAAAAATAAGTTGCATTCAGGTCTTTGTGACACCATTTGGAAATTTGCAAATTAATTGTACCATCTAGGCAATTTAAGAAAGCCTGTGTGTGTGTGCCACTTGAAATGTGAAGAATATGAATTTCAGTATAAAGCTGATATTTGGAGATGTAAACCTGGGCAACTCATGAACATTCACTTCTTTTTGCTAAAAAAAAGAAAGACGCATTAGGAGAGAAAAAGAAAAAAAAAGATAGAGAAAGAGACTCTGGATTCTGATAGGTCCACCATATTAGCATCCGTATTAGGCATTTTGAACACACCATAGTAATTAATCGTCATAGCCTCATTAAGCAAGAACTATTATTGGCCCCACTATTAAGATGAGAAATCGAAGCTTATGGATGTTAAGATACCCCAAGTCACACAGGGAGCAGATGGCGAAACTGGGATGCAAACCTGACTTCAAAGCCTATTTTTTTAAACTACCCCTACCTCCCAGTTTTCATTCTTTTGAAGTAAACAACTTTAGCAACCTCATTTATCCACCTTCCACAACTTTCATTGTGCTTGAACAACATATATACACGTACGTTGGGTTTAAAATTTTTGTTTGCTTTTATGAAAATGGAATCGTAGTTGCACTGTTCTCTGATACTTATATTAAAGTTACATTAAGGAGGTCTTCCATATTTTCTAAGGTCTAGAAAGGGCTAAAAGTTTAATATTTTTCTCTTATTCAAAAGTTTGAGAATAGCAATAAAATCAAAAGGAATAATTGCTTTTTAAATAATAGCACTTTAATATTCTAATCTCATCTCTCATTACTGGTCTTTTTAGATGTTTTGCTTAATTTTGGCTCAAGTTTTGTAATAATAGATACTTGAATATCAAATTTGTTTCTAGATATTAAAATTTATTTTCATAAAGTGTATATAATAGCTTCTGATAGTTATTTTATCTATTTCATATCTGTAGTAAAAACTGCTTATTCATTCTTAATAATTATGTCAGTTTTCTCTTTTTTTGGTAATTATGCTTTCTGATTTAGTAGTCTTTTTTTTTTGTTTTGTTTTGTATCCTGTATGGTGGGGGTCACATTCCATTCTTTTTCCATGTGACTATCTGTTATTGCAGCACCATTTGTTGATTTTTAGTGGGGGGAAGTGCATGGGCCGGGAGTTGAACCCAGGTCTCCTGCATAGCAGGCAGATATTATACCACTTAGCTACTGTATTAGTTAGATTCAGTTGTCAACTTGGTCAGGTGAGCATACCTAGTCTTGTTGCTGAGGACATAAGCCAATGGTGCACGAACCTCATCTGTTGCCAATTACATCTGCAGTCAGCTAGGAGGTGTGTCTGCTGCAATGAGTGACGTCTGACTTAATTGGCTGGTGCTTAAATGAGAGATTGCAACGTAGCACTGCTAAGCAGTTCGGCAGTCCTCATCTCAGCCCAGGCCTTTGGAGATGCAGAAAGAAGTCACCCCGGGGAAAGTTGTTGGAACCCAGGGGCCTGGAGAGAAGACCAGCAGAGACCATCTTGTGCCTTCCATGTAAGAAAGAACCTCAGTGGAAAGTTAGCTGCCTTTCCTCTGAAGAACCAACAAAATAAATCCCCTTTTATTAAAAGCCAATCCGTCTCTGGTGTGTTGCATTCTGGCAGCTAGCAAACCAGAACAGCTACCCTTGCAACCCCTGTTTTGTGCACAATTTTAATTCTAATGTCCCAATTCGAAGAATTTAAGGGCAGTTTAATGCAATGATTAAGTTCTCAGATTGTGAATGCTAAATGCTTTGGTTCAAAGCCTCGTTCTGCCACTTATAAGTTATGTGACCTTGGGCATTATTGAAATCTATGCCTTAGTTTCAACATCTGTAAATGGGTTTGTTGCACAGATTATGAATTAATATATGTAAATCCTTAGAAGACTTCCTGGCACATAGTATCCATTTGATAAAAATACGTAGGAAAAAAACAAACAGGTGAATTCCTTTAACTAATAAGAGCTAAAGCTATAACATTATTATTTTTAATGCAATTTTATTAAGATATATTCACATAGTATAGAAACCAAAGCATATGTGTTAGTTTGAAAGTATTATGTACCCTAGAAAATTCAGGTTTTAATAGTGATCCACTCTTGTGGGAGCAACCCTTTCTTTTAATCCTAATTCAATATTATAGGGCAGAAATTTTGATTAAATTATCTCCAAAGAGATGACTCACCCAATTGTGTATGTGACCTTTGATTAGATAAAGATGTGGCTCTACCCATTTCAGGTGGGTTCTGATTAGATTACTGGAATCCTTTAAAAAAAGAAACATTTTTTGGAGAGAGTCAGAAATGACAGAAACCACAGAGTGGACAGAGAGAGAGCTAACAGAAACTTCAGAGCCTACAGAGAAAGCAGAGACATGAATATCTGGAGATACTTGGAGCCCAGGAGACATTGCCATATGCCTTCCCATGAGATGTTAAGCAAGCCAGAATCTGACAAGAGCCAAGGGAAGCTGAGAGAAGAAAGCCAGCCCCAGAGAAGCAAAGTGAGGAATCCCCACAGGAACAGAGGCTGAAAGCAATGAGGCCCAGGAGCAAGGGACCAGCAGATGCCAGCCATGTGGCTTCCCAGCTGAGAGAGGCGTTGCTGACCCATCGGCCTTTCCTGAGTGAAGGTAACCTCTTGTTTGTGCCTTAATTTGGACACTTTCACTTCTTTAGAACTGTAAACTTGTAACTTATTAAATTTCCCCTTATAAAAGCCACTCCATTTCTGGTATAGTACATTCTGGCAGCTTTCAAACTAACACAGCATACACTCACTGGTTCAAAGTATCATCACATGGTTGTGCAGACAGCCCCAGGAGCAAATTTAGAATGTTTTCATTACCCCAGAAATGAAATAAAAATAAAAAAGAAAACCCTAATCCTACCATATTCCTTAACCCCCGATATTATTGACCCATAAAATTGGTGTGGTTCATTTGTTACTGCTTATGAAAGAGTATTAAAATATTACTGTTAGAGTCCATAGTTTGCAATCGGTACTTTTTCTCCCATATGCAAGTCTATTATTAACTCCTTAAAAAAGTATCATACGTATGCTCTAGTTCATGGAAGAACTTTTAAATATTTGTACCACATAACATTATTTTTGAATATTTTGGGTCCCCTTCCAATATTGAGAATAAGTTACTGCATGTAGTCACATACAATGACCAGGACAGAAGTTAAAGGTCATCACATCTCTTTGGGTGTAGTCGGGGTGGGGGGGAATGTATGGATGGTATTATAAATAAAGCGTTAAAACTCCCCTTCCTTGATCACTGTTGATAACAGACCTCAAAACCCCTGTGTCACGAGACTCTGCTGCTCACACCCTTGTCTTAAAGCTTTATAAGTCCTTGCACTCCTCCCACTCACTTTGTGGAGCATCAACTTCCATTTCCTGACCAACAACCATTGAGAAGAATCTTCTCCTATTCATAAGTCCCAATAAAATTCATGCCTAACTCCTTATCTGACATGTCCCTTGATGTTTGGGCTGCCCCAACCTGAGCCCTCCAAAAACTGGGTTGGAACAATTGGTGAGCCAGCCAGGAGATCAAGGAGCTGCCTGCTGTAGTCAGCATGAATCTTGGGAAGGGAAAATCTGTGGGAGAAAATCCAAAATTTTGATTTTGGATTTTGGAAGAAAGGAGACCGCCATAGCATTGTCCCTTTTGGAGCCCTGTGAATGGCTACTGAGGCAGAACAAGAGGAGAAAGCCGCTGTGTGTCATTATGAAGAGGTTTGGGAAGCAAAGGATAGAGTAACGCCACCTCTGTATGCAGCAATTCCAAAAGTTGCCTTTTTACTACCAGGAATTAGTACTCAATTATGTCATTATCACTTTGTTTTAGATTTAAGTAGTGCTTTCTTTAGTATTCCCTTAAATAAGGTCAGTAAACCTGCTTTCACCTTCATCTTCCAGTAATATTGGACATCACTAGAGACTGCCCTACACGCTCTCTACATCAACCACATGGGCTACCGTACCAGATGGGACACATCAGCCAGTCACAAATCCTGGTGACCTGTTGGCAAGTGGATTATACCAGTCTCTTTCTGCTCTTGAGGAGGGCGAGGTATGCTTTTACATCTGGGGACGTGATTACAGGACTGTTGTTAGCCTTCCCAGTGAGGAAGGCTGACTGACAGGCCACTGCCCAATGTTTGGAGAAGTTGAGCACTCTGTATGTTGTACCTACTCAGATAGGCAGTGATCAGGGGACCTTTTTACTTGGCAGACAGCCCAAGCCTGGACCATGGATCAGGACATCATGTGAACGTTAGATGCCCTACAATCCTACAGGTGCAGGCCTTATTGAACAAATAAATCATTTGTTAAAGGAACAGCTAAAAGATGATGAGGTCCTTGCAGCAGTGGACTAAATGGTTCCTTATCAGGCTTTAACTCACTTGAATGCAATGCCAGGGACTGCAGCCCCAGCTCCTATTGAAATGTGGGCTCTGAGAACAGAAATGAAAGGACTAGCTGCTTTAGAGCTTATCAGGAGGAATAATCATCCTTTATTGTTGCCTATCCCTCAGACCATACAAATGGGGAAAATGTCCTTTGGCCATAGTGATGGCTTATGCAGCTGCGCTGATTGAAAGTCTTAACCCCATGGAGGAATAGAAGTCACCCAAAATATTGTAATCTGACACAAAAATGCCTGTTAAAATTCTCATCACCTATCTGGAGGATCCCATTCCCATGGGACCTTTATACATGACTATGTGGACCCTTCTTATGCCCAGACTAATGATTCACATCACAGTAGAGGATTCTTAAAAATTGCAAAGGGAAAATATATGGTATTAAAACCTCCGCATAATGTTCCTCTGCCTGGTACCTTGACAACCAATGGAACTCTAGCAGGTACATTGTTTGGTCAACAGGAATTACCCCTTATTGTTTCCCATAAATATCTTTCTTTTTGCATATTGTTCCCTAGCGAACACCTTCCTACACTGGGCTTCAGTAGTAACTCATGCTTATAACTGAACCCAATGTTTTTTCTTGGACTTTGCCATCTTCAGGTGCTACCAGCTTTCCTTAGACTGTAACCCCTGCAAATTGGACTGCATGGAATACCCTGCTGGTCTGGCAGAATTCAATGCATCAAAAAACCTGGAAAAAGAATCTCAAACCCCTTGTCTAAATGGTTAACTTCCCTTTCTTGACCATGGTGGCATCTCTTTGTGGGCTTTTTATCTTTGTGGGGGGAACTCCGAATGTTCTGTTTTCTCTTATATTGCTGTTGTGAAATATGAATGCATTGTCTATCCTGTGGTCACTGTAGACTGCTGTGTGGGGGTGGATTGTGGGGACCAGGGCCTGGGACCCCCTTCCATATTGAGAAGTTACTGTCTGCAGCCACCTACAATGACTGGGACAGAAGTGAAAGGTCATCGCATCTCCTGGGGTCGGGTGGGGAGAATGTAAAGATGGTATTGTAAGCAATGCATTAAAATGCCCTTCCCTTGATCACTGTTAATAATCATCCTCAAACCCCCTGTGTCACAAAACCCCGCTGAAACTCTTCTCACACCCTCATCCTAAACCCTTAAAAGCCCTTGTACTCCCCTGCCCCTTTGTGGAGCACTAACTTCCATTTCCTGACCGGCCACCATTGGGGAGAATAGTCTCCTGTTGTAAGTCCCAGTAAAGTTAATGTCTGACACTCTGCCTAGTGTGTTCTTTGGTCTTAGGGCTGCAACTTCCCGAGAGCTGGGTTGGAACCAATACCTTCTCACTTATGTCCCCATGGTTTTGTTATGAAATCTTCCCTTCAGTACTTTCCGGGTGATTGATTACTTCAATTTTTGATATATTTCTTCCAACATTTTATTATGGACATTTTCAAACAAATAGAAAAGTTGAACGAATTGTAAAGTGATCACCACTACCAAATTCTACAATTAACATTTTGCCGTATTTATTGGATTACATAAAACTATCCATCCCTCTGCCCATTTGTTAATCCAGCTTAGTTTCTCGATACATTTCAAGCTAAGTTGCAGACAGGTGTTTATGTTTTTTATAAAGGGGTTAAGGGAATATTACTTAATTTATAATGTAAATTTGGGGATCCTCTTTTCATTGTTTATTTTTTAATTTATTGGAGTATAAGACAAGACCATGGTTTGTAAGATCTCTACTTTGGGGAAATTTCTTTTGTGGACAACTACATTATCAATTTTTGTAACATGGACACAAAAGAAAAGTTGTATTCTCTGCTTGCAGGAAACATGTCCCTACACTTACTAAATTCTTCTTGTTAACTGTAGTATTCAAATCCTCTAAATCATTACCAATTTTTCTGTACTTGATTTTCAGATTCTGAAAGACGTATATTAAAATTTCCATTGTAACTAAAAAATTATCCTCGCATTTCCAATAATTATATCTCTTCTGTTTGAATTATTCTTCTATACCAGTTATATTGTGGATTTTCCTAACACACTACCGTTATCCATTTTGGTGTGGTAATTACCAAATTGGGCAACCGTGGCTCACCACCATTTCTTTTCCCCTTATCTCCTTTCTTGAGGTCTCTGATTGGAGGCAATTGGCATTTGGTTCAGTACGTCCTTATTTTCCTTGACTAGGAAACATTGATGGTATATATCCCAAATCCTTGCAGGTATGAGAACCTCTGTCTTTTGCCCTGGGAGCTGAGTGATATCATGGCCCGATTGCTCTTTTCAGCGTCTCATCTTTTCCCTTATGATTTTCATCTCACTATGTTTTGTTTTGGCTTGTAAGCTCTTGATCTTTTGCTCTAGTTCATTAACTTGGTTCTTAGCCATGATTATCTTTTTCAATTCATCTATTGAATTTTTATATAAAACATTTTTCCTCTTAAACTTTCATGATGTGTTTTGAAATGTTCTATTTAAACATCCTTGATAAGGGGGTGGTGGTTACTAGCTCTCTGAGTTGTCTTCTGGGTCTTTCCTCAGTTCTATTTCAATGGGAGCCCACAATTAGATGTTCTACTGCCTGGCTTTCCTCTCTGACTTTCTCTCTCCTTTTCCCAGGTTACTGAGTCCTTTAAAACCATTACAAATTTATATATATATATATATTTTTTTTCTGAGTTCTTTTTTTAAAATTATGGTAAAATATATATAACATGAACATGCCATTTTAACCATTTTAAAGTATATAATTCAATGACATTATCTATATACAGTATTGTGCATCCACTACTACTATTTCTCAAAGTTTTCTTCAAGCCAAACAGGAACTCTGTACCCATTAAGCAATAATGCCCCGTTCTTTCTACCCCCTCAGCTCCTGATAACCTTAATCTAGGTTTTGCTTCTGTGAATTTGCCTATTCTAGGTATTTCATATATGTGGAATCATACAATATTTGTCCTTTTTATGTTTTGGCTTATCTCACTTAGCATAAAGTTTGCAAGTTTCATCCATATTGTAGCATGTTTCAGAGCTGTATTTCTTTTATATTTTATTAACTTGCTCACTTTTGTTGTATTTTCAGCTCCCACACTGCTCAGGATGTTGGGGCCTCTGGAATAAATTGGCAACATTGCTGAGCTCTGCAAATGGTGCAAGTGGCAGTTTTATCCCAGCCAAAGACTTGATGTGATTTAACTCAGCTCTACCAGGAGCAACAGGAATGGGCAGAACCCTCTAGAACCATCTGTGCTACAAGTGGGCAGATGAAGAACTTCTCTGAAAACAATCATAAGCTTCTGACACCTGAGAGCCCTCAGGGAACCAGGAATTCCATGGGCCTCAGGAAGTGGCAAGCCCCTTTATTTAGCCATAGTCTCCTAAGACACTGAGAAGAGAGTCCTTATCTGCCCTTGTTTCAGAGACGCTAAGAGAATCCATGGCCTCAGATGCACCCTTAGATTCTTCCAGCTTGACTGGTGATTTGTTATTCTGTAGAGTTAAGGTAGAGAGGAGATCATAGACATGCACTCAAGTCACCATCTTCCTCCAATTTTCTCAAGTCCATGCTCTTAATATAATGAGCATTCTGTTGTAAATGGGCTAATTTTTGGGTGAGTGCATTTTGTGTTACACGTCTGCCAGTTTTGGAGAGAGTGGTGTTCTATTGTCTGTCACTAGAGTTAGGAGAAATATGGGATTGGGATGAGGCAGGGTTCCTGTGAGTGGTATTAAGAATTACATTATTAAACATCAAGGTATTTTTGGTATTTCTGAACAAAGTGGATGAATCTATCAAGAATACTTGAAAGAAGCAGCCAAGATTCTTTCAGAAAACACCTGGACAACCAAGAGCATCTTTGGATCAAGCAGGAGGTGGGGGTGGCAGCTGCAGGTAGTACCAGGGATTGGCTCAGCCAATTTGGGCCTGGATAGAGCAGTCAGGGTAGCACTAGACCCCACACATACCAGGCACTGAAGGAAATGGCTACTGCTGGGGCTGGGGGTGGGCCGGACAGTTGTGAGCTAGTGGATGATATTGGGAGGGACCCAATCTTCCACTATAAATCACAGATTGCACATGCTCAAAGAAGGTGGTGGAGGGGGCAAGTAAGTGTTAAAGTCCTGAGAAAGGGGTGGCTTCTGGAATTTGTTCACTGAGAGGGGCGATGGCTTACAATTCTTATAAATTTGCCATGATGTTAACAGAGATCCAGTGCTGTAGTGTTGGGTAGAATTAGATAATGGAACTAAAATTATTTTGTGGCATCAACTGCAGTACTTAATTGCAGTTATATAATAAGATTTATTATGCTTTGTGCAGAATCAGCCAAAGAGATTGTGATAGCATTTAAGAAATTAACGCCATCCCTCTGTATCAGGGGCATAAAGCTGATACCCAGTTCTAGGTGAAAATGATAGTAGGTGCTCAGTAAATACTTACTGACTGTACACATGCATGAATGCATAAATGCATGCTGAGAAATACTGAGTCTTTGTTCTTTTTGAATTATTAAGTGTTCTGGTACCTCTGTGACGCTACTCAATGTCAGTGCCAAAGTACAATTATAGTCTCACTTTCTCTAATGTGGAAAAGGGGCCTGTTTTAGGTGTCTGGCTAGTCCAGGAGGCAAAAGTCTTAGCAAAAAGACTATTACAGCAATGGGTTATATTAGTTTCAATGCAGGGGGCATTTTATAGATGGGAATGTAAAATGTAAGTTCCCAGTTTTGGTTAGGAATTTATATCCTGACTGAGGAGAAAGAAGAGGAAAAGGAAAAGAAGAAGGAGAAAGAGGAGAAGATGAAGAAAAAGGAGGAGAAGGAGGAGCAGGAGAGAAGAAGAATTGTGATTCATACAAAGCCTTAAATATCTGCAGTTTCCAAATGCGGCATAATTGAATTGGAGGAATTACTGAAACAGATGCTAACCCATATACTACACATATCCTACAGTGAGAAAAATGACAGACTTCGCTCTTCTTGTCCAAAATCCATTTAAATTTTAAATTGCCTTAATTGTTTCATATTTTTTAAGCAGTATAATGGAAGTTTTCAGAAAGATCCAATGAACAACAGTAGGCTTGATGAAAAGCTTCAGGGCTTTTGTATGTGATCAGTAGCCACTGTTATCGCCAGTCACTATCCAAAAGAGGTGCGGTTTTCATGGTATTTATTTAAATAGAAAAATATTGTCACCTACAAATCTCACCATTATTTACATTCTAATCTCCCTCTTGCCATGAATTCAGAATGGGAGCATTTTTCTTTCGTTGGTTTGCCATGGCAACTTGAGTTGGAAAAGCTTTTTCTGCTGGCGCTGTCACTAGGCCTGGTCGCAGGTCTCCTTCTTTCTTCCCCGTCATTGATTTCCCACTGGGATGCTCATCTTCCAAAGTGCATTTGGTGGCAAATGGGACCAGAAAACCCCCGCAAATTCTCATTTGGAAAGCAGGAAAGAGAGCTTGTCTTCAATACTTGGACGTACAATTAAATGTTGATAGATAAATACAAGGCTAGAAAAGCAGGGCATTAATGAAAAGATGTAAAATATTGCTTCTTCCAGAAAAAGTTAAGTAGAATATATCACTATTGGCCCTGACTGAGCTTCCATTAGTGTGCCATTTCTTAAATTGCCACATTTTTTTATCTTTTGAAAGGGGTGCTTGATTTTCAACCAGTTGTCAAGAATGTCTGAAATTGCTTTTAAGAAAATCTGGCTTTGGAAACATTGTTGGTTAAAGCTGCAAAAGGGGAAAAGGGGGTTTTTAGGAATTACTGGGACTAATATAATTTCATATATTAATATACATTCCAGAGTAAATAGCTAACTACCGAAGAACAAATAAATATTAAAGCAGGTTTTATTTAAGTTAAAGGGCTAATGTGATTCATTAATTTCTATACTACATTTCTTCACTTAGTTATTTGGCAAAGAGCATTCACCATGAGGAGGTGGCTAGGGAAAATGAAAATTGAAATTTTTGGTTATGGACAATCTTGTTCATTATTTGATATAAAGTTACCTTGATCTTAAGGAAATTAAAAAATTTTAATACAAGGGAGAAGAAAAAAAGGAACATACATATAAGCCTAAATATATACATATAAACAGTGGTAAAAATATCCAGTTCTTAAAAATCAAAGAGTTAGAAATTAAAATATGCATTACCAGGGGCAAGGGTGGGGTTGGGGGATGGGGAGTGTTTTAGCTTCCTAGCTGCCAAAACAGATACCTTGCAATGGGTTGGCTTAAACAATGGGTATTTATTGCTCATGGTTTTGAGGCTAGGAGAAGTCCAGATCAAGGCGTCATCCAGGTGATATTTTCTCCCAGCAGACTGTCATATTCAGGCTGGCTGCTGGTGATCCTTGATCCTTGGCTTTTCTGTCCCCTGGCCATACAGAAGGAGGCTTTTCCTTTCTCTGGTTCTGTTGACCTTCAGGTTCTGGCTGCTCCCTCCGGCTTTCTCTCTGTACCTGAATTTCATTCTGCTTGTACAACACTGCAGTAATAGGATTAAAATCCATTCATCTTCATTTGGGTCACACCTTAGCTGAAGTAGCCTCATCAAAAGGTCCTATTTACCACGGGTTCACACTTACAGGAGTGAGTTAAGATTAAGAACATGCTTTTCTGGTGTACATAGCTCCAAGCCACCAGATGGAGTTAAAACGGTTTCTGTTTGAGGTAATGGAAAAGTTTTGGCAGTGAGTGGTGATGATGGTAGTACAACATTGTGAATGTAATTAACTGAATTTTGTGCTTGAAAGTGGTTAAACTGGGATATTTATGTTGTATATATGTTGCCATAATAAAAAATTTTTAGAAACCCATAGGAAAGTAGAACACAAAGAGTGAACCCTAATGTAATCTATGGACTACAATTATGTGTAACTGTATGTGTAATATGTGTAAATAATATTGGTTCATCAATTGTAACAAATTCACCACACTAACATAATATGTTAATAACAGGGAAAACTGCATAAGCGTGTGGTATATAGGAACTCTATACTTCCTGCATGACGTCTCTGCAAATCTACAACTGCTCTAAAAAAATGACTGTAATTTAAAAAAGAATCCAGTTGTTAAACACACTGAAGAAACAATGGGAGGGACTGAAGTTAAGAAGTAATCTGATAAAATTTCATGGAAGCAGTAATCCCAGAATAATTGTTCTTTATTTTGATAATAACAGATGCACAAATATATACAAAGTTTAAATATCACAAATACACAAAAGATAAAAGTGAAAGTCTTCCATAGCACCACCCCTTACAATAGGGTTATGCATGTTCTTGCAACTTTGAAGTACATATTAGATTCTATGTGTATTAGTTAGGGTTTTCTAGAGAGTCAGAATCAACAGGAAATATCCATAAATATGAAATTTATAAAAGTGTCTCATGTAACCGTGGGAATGTAGAGTCCAATGTAGAGTCATAGGGCAGTCTGTGAAGCTGATGACTCTGATGGAGGGTCTAGACGAACTCCACAGGAGAGGCTCACAGGCTGAAGGAGGAAGAGAGACTGTCTCCTCTGAATCCTCCTTAAAAGCCTTCCATTGATTAGATTAAACATCACACATTGCAGAAGACATGCCCCTTGGCTGATTACAAATGGAATCAGCTGTGGATGCAGCCAATGTGATCATGATTTAATTCAATGAACAGTCTTCATTACAACAGACAGGCCAGCACTTGCCCAACCAAACAGGTACCACCACCTGGCCAAGTTGACACATGAATCTGACTATGACACTATGTCATTTCTAAAATGCTTTTTTTTAAAAATGAAAATGGTATTATACTGTACATACTGTTCTGCAATTTGCTTTTCATTAAACAAAAATCTTAGTGCTAAATCATAGGGGATAATTTTACTAATTTGGAAGGTAGGGATATGATCAAATGGAGGCAGGGCAAAAGAGGAAATGAAAAGTGGCCTTAGGGTTCGGGTCAGTGCTTGGGTTTGCCAAGGCAGATGAAGGTCAAGGGTCACCAGAGACCTGAACAGCTAGCTGGTAAAGGACTGTGAAGTGGGCAGGGTGTCACATTCATTACAGTGATTGCATTTACCAGCAGGAAATTTGGCTTGATTTACATTTCAATTTGATTAAAAAAGCAAAGAAGAAGCATCTCAGTCTCTGAGGAAGGCAGTGGTGGTTGAGGAAGGTGATTCTATTTACAAACTGGATTAAAAGGGAAGAAACCAGAGGGCAGGGAAGCCAGGAGGCTCCTCCAAGATGGGCTGTGCCATTTCAATGTAAGCAGTGAAAAGAGGAAGGGACACCATGTGTAAGGGAATTAAAATTCAGTGAAGTTTTCTTCTCTTTAAGCAAAACTATTTGCTCTTTTCTGTTTCTTTTTCCTCTGGCCTAACTGGTGTATCCTATGAATTCAGCTAAGATGACCACTGGTGCAGAGAAACAGTTCATGTCTTTCTTATTTTCTCTTCACTGCTGTCCTGACACAAGTTTTCGGAGATCCAGGGTTCTCATCTGAAGCCAGTAGGTGAAATAGTGCAGGTTGGTGTAATGTTTGAAACAAATTTTTTATTTTTCTTTGAATGTTCTTTGCTGGGTTTGTGGTATGGAAATGGCAGGAGAAAAACGGCTTCATCATGCTTTTGTGTAATTGTACTCAGCAGTGTGGAGAGCTTCCTGTTTTGTGTTTGGAGCCTGATTCCAGATTCAATTTTGTGCTTATCTTGACTGCAAACAAAAGCATAGTCTACTTATAACAGAAGGTTCTGCTAAACAGATGTCAGAAAAACAACAAAAATCTTAGCTGTTTTTGATTTTATGTTATATGGGCTTAGTAATTGAGTCAGTGAGAGATGCATGTATTGAGTGTCTGGAATAAAATAGGCACCCGTGGTATCAAATAGAGTGGTGATATAAAGTACAATTTGTACCAGTTATTGCTATGACATAACTGAATGTTCACTGTTAAGGGTATCCTGTTTATCATATTTAGTACAAGATTTATTTATTTTTTATGTTTTCAAAGCAAAAGCTATATGATACAAAATGCATGTACAAGAATTCCATTCAATATGCAAACAGAAATAAAACCTTGCATTTTTACATTTATCTATCTCAAAACCGCATGACTCTTGAATCTGTAACAAATGGTTACAAAATAGTTACAAAAGCACTCTTCAGTCTAGAGAACTTGGGGAGAAAAATTTACTTTTACCTATGTCGACTGTGTTTGATCATACCATAACTCCTTAATTAAACAGTTAGTTGCTAAGCACTAGTCACCATGTTAAGTGGTCACCATGCATCATCTCAACTGATTCTCACATCAAACCTTTCTCAACTGGTTATCTTCTGATTTCCATTTTGCAGCTTGTTTTATGTGAACAAATGGCCTCTATCAAAGAAAGACAGAAAACAGAGATTGAAGAGTTTTAGAGTCACTTTGGATTTGTATAGATCCTTCTGCTTTCTACCTGCACAACACTTTCTCCCCAGTATGGTTTTCTTGAAACTGGGGTATTTGTTCCAGAACCTCTGCCTGTCTCATTCCAGTTCACTCCTCTAGGAACCATAACTCAGAATTTCTGTGATTCCATATTTATACTCCCAAGTTTATAGCTAGCTCATTTTCTCCTCTAACACACATCACCAACGGTTTACCAGCTTCTCTGTTAGGTATCTAATTGGCATCACCAACCACTATACATGCTCTGTATTGGGTTGAATAGTGCACCCCTCAAATTGATGTCCACCTGGAGCCTGTGTATGTGACTTTATTTGGAAATAGTGTTGTGCAGATCTCATTAAGTTAAGATGATGGTACACTGGACTGGGGTGGGCCCAATCCAATGACTGGGGTCTTCACAAGAAGGGGGAAATTCAGACACAGGGTCCCCCAGGGACATCATGTGACACTAGAGGTTACCAGCCAAGGTACCACAAGTGTTGCCAACAACTGCCAGAAACCAGGAAGAGGCATGGAACAGATCCTCCCTCAGAGTTTCCAGAAGGAACCAACTGTGCTGATACCTGGGTTTCGGACTTCTGGCCTTCAGAACCGTGAGAGAACAAATTTCTGTTGTTTTATTCCATGCACTTGGTAGGAATTTGTTATGGCAGTTCTGGGAAACTGATATATGCACCAAACCTATTCCCTCCTGAATCTGCTCATCTAGGGCTTCTAATATCACTGAACATCCAATAATCAACTCAGTTCCTCAAGCCAAAACCTAACTAGCCTTGACTTCTCCCAGTTTGCCACTTTCTACTTTCAAGCAATTATTAAGTTTTATCAATTCTGACCCCTAAATAGTTTTAAAATCTTCCACCTTCTCTCTCTGTTCCCACACACATCACCAGGCCTCCATTATCTTGTACCGCATTATTGCCATAATCTGCTGTCAAAATCTTTGAGGTTAAGGACCATGCTTATTTTGTTTGATGTAATAACTCTGTTTCCTTAGGAGCACGTTTTGCCCTTTATTGAGTTTAGTTCGTCTTTGACACTCGTTTGGATTTCCTTGTGCATCTGTTGATTCTTGGGTTTCTGTTACTCTTTTTGAGAATTTGTCCTGTGGCTGTTTTGTCTGTTTAGTTTGCCTCAGGCGATTGTAATGGTGTGTGTGTGTGTGTGGGGGGGGGGGGTCTCATTTAGATGGCTCATCCTTTACTTTCTGGCATCCCTGATCCTCCTGGGAGTCAGTAGCCATCTGGGAGTCCTGCCCTGCCTCTCCACTTCAGGATCATACTCATTCATTTGTTAGCGTGCAATGAGCAACGCCCATTTGCCAGACACTCTTCTAAGCTCACAGGGTCTAGCAAGTGAACCAGATAAAATAAATTCCTGCTGCTGATGCCCAAAGGGTGGGGTAAGAGAGGGTGTGGTTCTCTTAATATTACCCTGAAAGTGGCCCCTCCCAGTATTTGAATGCTTAGTTAAGAGGCTGAAGCTTGAAACTCTATAGCTGTCTTCTCCTGATCTGTCCTGGGCTATGATTGCCCTTGTAAAGTTTATCATATTTGTATTTCACCTTTTAGCAATTTATTACCAGTTTTACATTAAAATTTCTTCTTAAAGTAGGTGCTTAGTTGTCCTTAAGCCAATCTGCTGACACAGACTTAAGAACCCACATCTGTCCTACTCTACCAACTTCATTCATCATGCTCAAATGATCTTTTTAAGATTGTAAACTTTGATTATATTTCTCTGCTCCTTTAAACCCTTCAAAAGTTTCTTAGTGCCCTTAGAACTAAGTTCAAAATTCCACCAAAACCTAGATGATTGTGGCCTTTGCTTATTCACCCCACTCTATTTTCCACTCCAATCTCTCCAGCGAAACTGCCTTTTCTCAATTACTGGAATATGTCATCATTTCTGCTACCATGAGGTTTATAGTGCTGCAGCTGCCTGGAAAAGTCTCCCTTCCTTTTCCTCACCTAACTCCTTATTTAAATGTTAAGTGTCAACTTATAAACGTCTCTATCCCCTCCTTACTGAGTCGTGCCTCCTGTAGTATGTTCTTATAGCATCCTGAGCATCTCCTCTATTGCAATCACTTGTTTATTGAATTCATTCACTTAATAAGGTCTTACTTCCTGCTTTACTGCAGGCTTTAAGACTATAGGGAACAAAATTGAATGACATACTTTCTTTACAAACTGAAATGTTGAAAAAATGTGGTAGACTGATTGAACTGCATAGATATTTCCATTTTGGGGTTGACTGACCAAACTGTGGCTGTTGACACAAATTTTTTGCATATATAGAAATGCTCTATATCTGCGCTGTCCAGTATATTAACCAATAACCACATGTGACCACTGAAATGTGTCTAGTATGACAAAAGAACTGACTTTAAAATTTTATTTAATATTAATTAATTTAAAATTAAATTGCTATATGTGGCTAGAGGCTACCATATGGGAGAGCACAGGATACATTTTCACTATGTAGGCTGCATTCTCAGCGTAATGTTGGGAAATAATTCTCCATGGGTCTCTTGTATTTCTGCACTTCTCATATGTACAGGTGATGACTGCCCTTTGTTCTAGACAATATTTTTAAGGATGTTTGTACAGCGAACATTCTTGAAAGATGCAGATAGTCTCTCCCTCTGGAACAAAGAATCTGTATGCTAATTTTCCATGATAAAAATTTTTGGGATCACTAAACTTAGAGTTTCACACAATCTACTGTCTGTGCAGGTATCATCTGGCCCTCTATGCATCACCCTGTGGGAACTGGGCTTGGGGAAGTGCCTCAAAGTTGTGGATTCTCTGGCTACTGCTTTGACTGTGAGTAATAGACTGTCCCTCATATCTGACCCAGGAATTTTTTGTCCTCTACCAGCATCAATGAAAATTGGCAGGCTAACTTGCTAGCTTGCAAGTAGAGTAAAATCTTATACCTTCCATAGTTCTTGACATAGAGACAAAACTTATGCACCTAGATATTTTGTTTAGAATAGTTTTCAAGTTTGTTTCCTGAATTTTCTTTTGTTCCTCTTCCTTAAGCTAACAAGGATTATTTTGCTTTTGTTAATGTTCTAAACTCAACATTTCCTTGCTATAAAGAAAGACTGACAAGTAAACTTTAGTCTTAAGTAACAGAATACCTTTAAAATGAGTGGGAGATGTTATTCTTCTTCAAAACATCTCCAGTTCTCACATAGTTAAACAACTAAGTAGATAATCACTGGAATGGCTGTTGAAAAGTGTTGTGTTTTTGGCTTTTTAGCTATCTCAGTACAAATATGTTCTTGGGATCGATCTTTTAAAATTAATATTTATCATGTTATTTGATAAGTCACACTAGTTAAGGTGGTTTTCTAAGAAACAAAGAGATTTTCCTTCTTAATATTTCTATATACCTGAAAGAAATGTTTTCCCCAAACACAAGATCTTAAATTCAAATAGCTCTTCAGCAAATATTTATCAAAGCCTTTACTCTACAGATCATTGCCTTGTAATTGAACTCTTAAGGAGCTGACTACTCTTTTGAAAACATAAGCTCAGTAGAATCATTACTAAGAAAGAAAACTCCGGAAAATTCTAAAATCATGTCATTGTGGACCTTAGCCTTGACATTTTGCTCTTTTGGAACATTTTAGTGCTCACTGAGGCTATTGGATTTGTCACACAAATTTAATTTCTTAGCAGTCCTTTATTGCAACATGTGGGAGATTGTATTTTCCCAAAGTGGCCACAGCAATATTTCTGGGCTCACATACTCTTTCAGAAACTATCCACTCCCGTGAAGATTAGAAACTATTCCCTTTCCTTGAATCTGTGCAGAACTTTGTGACTACCTCAACAGATAGAATGTGGTGGAAATACTGCTGCATAGTTAGGATTGGGATCATACAATTTTTATCCTTTTGTGACTGGCTTATTTCGCTGAACATGATGTCTTCAAGGTTCATCCATGTTGTTGCATGTACTAAGACTTCATTTTTTTAAAAATGACTGAATAATATTCTATAGCATTTATATACCACATTTAATTTATCTGTCCAATAGTTGATGGCCACTTGGATTGCTTTCACTTTTAGCAATTGTGAATAATGCTGATATGAACGTTGGTGTGCAAATATCTGTTTGAGTAGTTGCTTTCAAGTCTTTTGGGTATATACCTAGCAGTGGGATTGCCAGGTCATATGGTAGTTCTATACTTAGCTTTATCAGTGTGGTAGTTAGATTCAGTTGTCAACTTGGCCAGGTGAAGGCACCGAGTTCTGTTGCTGTGGACATGAGCCAATGGTACGTGAACCTCATCTGTTGCTGATTACATCTGCAGTTGGCTAGGAAGCATGCCTGCTGCAATGAATGACATTTGACTTAATTAGCTGGTGCTTAAATGAGAGAGCACAACGTAGCACAGCCCAAGCAGCTTGGCATACTTCATCTCAGCACTTGCAGCTCAGCCCAGGCCTTTGGAGATGCAGAAAGGAATCACCCCGGGGAAAGTTGTTGGAACCCAGAGGCCTGGAGAGAAGGACAGCAGAAATCACCCTGAGCCTTTCCATGTAAGAAAGAACCTCACATGAAAGTTAGCTGCCTTTCCTCTGAAGAACTAACAAAATAAATCCCCTTTTATTAAAAGCCAATCTGTCCCTGGTGTGTTGCATTCCGGCAGCTAGCAAACTAGAACAATCAGAAACTGCCAAAATTTTCCACAGCAGCTGCACTATTTTACATTCCCAGCAGCACTGAATGAGTGTTCCTATTTTTCCACATCCTCCCATTTTAAAATTGGGTTGTTTTTCTTTTTGTTGTTAAGTTGAAGGATTTTATACGTCCTGGATATTAATCCTTTGTTGAATATGTGGTTTCCATATATTTTCTCTCATTATATAGGTTGTCTTTTTACTTTCATGATAATTAAATTAAATTAAAGCAAGTCTACAGAATTGTCCAATCCAAGGCATACAGAGAAAGATACCTTGATTCAAGAAAGCCAATAACGTTCAGTGTTTCTCTTTCAACTCAGAAGGCATGTGGCGAACATGGTGACAGTCTGCCAGTTTTCTCTCCTGGCTTTCTGCTTCATGAAGCTCCCTGGGCAGTGTTTTCCTTTGTCTGCTCCAAAGGTCTGGTGGACTCTCTGCTTCATGGTTCTGTGGTGTTCTGAAGCTTTCTCCAAAATATTTCTTCTTTTATAGGATTCCAGTAAACTAATCAAGACTCATCTGGAATGGGTGGAGACACATCTCCACCTAACCAAGCTTAATACCCACACTTGATTGAATCACATCTCCATGGAGATAATCTAATTAAAGTTTCCAACATACAGTATTGAACAGGGATTAGAAGAAATGGCTGCCTTTACAAAATGGGATTAGGATTAAATATGGCTTTTCTAGGGTATATAAATCCTTTCAAACCAGCACACCATTGTATGGATATTTTTGTATGAATTTATTTACCCATTCTACTGTTGGCAGACAATTGGGTGGTTTTCAGTTTTTTGGCTCTTATGAATAGCCCTGCTATGAATGTTTTTGTACATGTCTTTTTTAGCACTCATGTACCTATTTCTGTTGTACATCTTTTTCTATTGTATATCTTAAGATATGCAATAGATGACTCTGCCATACACAGAGATTAACCATTGGTAGATAGTAATACTTTACCAACATAATTATACTGATTTATGCACTTACCAGCTATATATGAGTGTTTAAGTTGCTCTGTTTTCTTGCCAACATACAATACTGTGATTCTTTCAGATTTCAACTCTTCTGGTTGTATGTACAATAGTATCATATTGCATTTTCCCTGTAAGCTAGTGAATTTAAACCCCTTTACATATGTTTGTTGACCATTTGATTATCTTCTGTGAAGTATCAAATCAACCCTTTTGACAGTTTATATTTTGGGTTGCCTGTTTTTGTTTGTTATCTCTTTGTAGGAGTTCTTCATATATTTTGATACAAGTCCTTTGACAAACAGACAAATAAATAGGTAGTTAGGTAAGTAGGTATGTTAGTAGGTAGATATTGGAAAATATTGTCATTCTCTTAACTGTGTCTTGATGAATAGAATTTTTAATTTATAATATAGTCTAATTTATGAATCTTTTAAGGCTTGTATTAGCTTGCTAAATGCTGCTGGGATGCAGTATACCAGAAATGGAACAGCTTTTGAAAAGGGAATTTATTAAGTTACAAGTTTATAGTTCTAAGGCCCTAAAAATATACAAACTAAGGCATCCAGAGAAAGATTCCTTGATTCAAGGAAGGCCAACATCTGTTACATGGGAAGGCATGTGGCTGGCATCTGCTGGTCCTTGTTCCTGGTTGTGTTGCTTCCAGCTTCTGATGCCAGTGGTTTCCTCTCTAAGCATCTATAGGCCTTCATTTAGCTCCTCAGGAACAAAACTCTGGGTTCTGCCTTTCCAGAAGGCACTTGGCAATGTCTGCGTCTCCAAACATCTGTGTTTAGGTGTCTGCTCTATCGGCACTCCAAGAATATTCAAATGTCTGTGTCTCTGTCAGCTCTGAAGCAACTGTGTTTTATCCAAAATGTCTACTCTTTTGAAGTAATCAAGACCCACCTTGTGTGGGCAGAGTCACATCTCCATCTAATCAGAAGTTCACACCCACAAGTGAGTGTGTCACATCTCCATGGAAACAATCCAAATTTTCCACCCCATAATATTGAATCAGGATTAAAAGAAACATAGCTGTCCCCACAAAATTGGATCAGGAAAAATGACATGGCTTTTCTAGGGTACATTACAGCTTCAAACTGGCATAAGGTTATTGCATTTTTGTCCTGTTTAAGAAAAGTTTTTCTATTTCAAGGTAAGACATATATTCTTCTTTGTTATCTTTAGAAACAATGATTGAAAAGTATTGATTTTTCACATCTAATTGTGTCACATTTAGATCTAAATGTGATCTAATTTCACATAATTGTGTCACATTTAGATCTAAATGTGATCTAATTTCACATAATTGTGTCACATTTAGATCTAAATGTGATCTAATTTCACATAATTGTGTCACATTTAGATCTAAATGTGATCTAATTTCACATTTAGATCCACCCGGGGAAATGTCTTTCTATATGGTGCAATATTGTAGAAATGGATTCACTGTTTTCCATATGGCTGTCCAGTTGACCTAGTTCAGAGTCCAGAGCTCTGCCACCATTGGTCTGCAATGTTACTTTTGTCATAAAGTAAACACCAAAAAAACCTCTCACCTGGTTTAGCTTTGTGATATTCTGAGAGTGAACATTCCAAACAAAAGATGAAAAGAAAGGTTGTGAACTTTGGGCTCAGGTAATTTGTCCCAATGTCAGCTCCTTCCTTACCAATCAATGACTTTGAGGCAACTGTTTACCCTCAGTTTTCTCATCTATAAAGTGGGAATTATGAATACCGTAGCCAGTTGATATTAGGATTAGAAATAGGAAGCTGAAAGCCTGCCAAAGAGCTGGCTTTCAAATTGTGGTGATTACTACCACAGTGAAAGTTTCAGGAAGGAAGGCTTTAAAAATTCATCTCAGCTTCAGAAAGATCACAGTGGTCTTTGGAACAAGGAAGCTGCTTTCATGTTTAGCTTTGGGGAATTTGAGATGGCCTGTGGGCCTCTTGGCTCCTGACTGCTTCTGGCTTGAGAGAACTAATTGGAACTCAAAGACAGCATCAGTTTGCAAAGACATATGGAAACCATTAATGCTACCCTCACCGCCTTTCACATCAATACCACAAAAAAACTACCACTTTGAGTTTCATAAGACTTCTTTTTTGGAGGGACACAGAACATATTTATATAATATTTCCTTAATCAATTACTTGTTTACTACTGGTTTTCAATTTCCCCCAGAGAAAGGAAAGCACTGGTTTAAAAATCAAACAAAGCCCTACACAAGGACTTTTTTCCCAGTGGAGGTAGTTTCGTCTCCAGATTCACTATGCCACTGTTTTTACAGCTCCCAGTACTTTTGGGAAGGACTAGCACTACCATGGTGGTCATATTTAAGAAGGACATTGTTTTATTTTTCTTTTAAAAAATCTTTATATTTCTGTCAGGATTATTGATGTTATAATCTTTATGTTGCAAGTTTCCTTGGGAGCCTAGAGAAAAAAAGAGATTCTTTTGGGATAGGAAAACTTTAGATCTATTTTGTTTCACAGCCATCTTTTCTTCAGACTCTCCCACCAAGTAAATATCTGAGTTACTTGTAAGGGGAGAAACTTGATGCTTTTTTAGACTTTATCGAAAACTTTAACTGGATATATTCATGGAGTTGCACAATCATCAACACTGTATAATTCCAGAACTATTCATAATTCCCCAAAGAAACCTGGTAAATCAATCCCCATCTGGAAATCACACATTTTCTTTCTGTCTCTATGGATTTGCTTATTCTGGGTGTTTCATAAAAATAGGATCGTACAATATTTTGTGCCGGCCTTTGTCAACTTAGTGTGTTTTTAAGGTTCTTCCATGTTGTAGCACGCATCAGTACTTCATTACTTTTTATGGCTGAATAATATTCTATTGTCTGTGTGTACCACATTTTGTTTATCTATTTATGTGTTGATGGACATTTGGATTTTTTTCCACCTTTGGGTTACTTTGATTAATGCTGCTGCTATGAGCATTTATGCTCATGCTTTTCTGTGGACATATGTGTTTATTGCTCATGTACATAGGAGTGGAATTGCTGGGCCATATGGTAACTCTAACTTTTTGAGGAACTGCCGAACTGTTTTCCACATTAGTATCTTATATACCAACCAGCAGTGTAAGAGATTTCCGATTTCTCCACATTCTCACCAACATTTACTTTTGTCTGTCTTTTTTTTCTTAAACTTTTTATTTTGGAATAATTTCAAACTTACAAGATAGTTGAAAAATTAAAACAAAACCCATACAGAAAACTTCATCATACCCTATTCCTGGAATGCAATATACCAGAATGGAATGACCTTTAAAAAGGAAATTTATTAAATTGCAAGTTTACAGTTCTAAATACATGAAAATGTCCAGATTAAGGCATGGCTATAAAATGTCCAAACTAAGGCACCCAGGGAAAAATACCTTGGTTCAAGAAGGCTAATGATGTTCAGGGGTTCTCTCTCAGCTGGAAAGGTACATGATGACTTTGCTAGCTTTCTCTACAGGCTTCTTCAATGGCTTCCCCGGGGGTGTTTTCTTTATGCATCTCCAAAGTCTCTGACTGTGTGGGCTCTGTTGGCTCTGAGTTTTTTCCAAAATGGTTCCCTCTTAAAGGGCTCCAGTAAGCAACCCCACCTTGAATGGGTAGAGATACCTCTCCATGGAAACCATCTAATCAGATGTTACCACCCACAATTGGGTGGGTCACATCTCCATGGAAATGATAAAAAAAAAGATCCCACCCAATAATATTAAATGAAGATTAAAGAACTTGGCTTTTCTGGGGTACACAACAGATTCAAACTGGCACATATACTCTCCCAGATACTCAGATCCACAAATCTTAACAATTTCCCACATTTACCTTATGATTCTATCTATCCATCTCTCAGTCTGTATCGATAGCTATATCCATCTACAATTTTTTAAACATTTGAGAGTAGATAGTATACAACATCCTCCTTGAACACATAATACTTCCATGTACATTTCCAAAGAACAAGGATATTCACTTATATAACCATGTTGTATATTGAAATGATATCAGTGTTCTTGAATCACCAAGAAACATTTTAAACTTGTAGACCACAATTAGAATGTAAACAAATTGAGAAAAATATATTTTTGAAAGAACTGATAACCAGACATTTATGTGAGAACATGATATAGACTGGCTTGATAAAAACCCAGGGTAGATGCTGCTTGGGGGAGCATCAAGTGAGGCAGATTGACAAATGGTCACTCTGACTTCAGTGCTTGTGCTAAGCTGTCAAGAAACTCACTGTCATCTCACTACAGCCCTGTGACCAGTGCCTGCTGTTATTGGTTTTAGAACTTCTGCTGAACCCCTCATTGGACCTGGCTCCCAAGACAATTGTTGAAGCTGCTTTTCTTTTGGCTTTCAGGCCAATGGAGCTTACAGACTCTGGCATCCTGCACCTTTAAGTGCATTGTGTGTCCTGACCTGGCTATTGTGCATTGATTGTATTGGTGATTTGAGCTTAGCAAGCAAATAAATTGTACTGAGCATTCAAATTACAGTTGAATCAGATCTGCTTTCAAGAGCTAAATTTGCTTTCAATTTTGTTCTGCTTTCAGTTTGCTACAACAACTACATTTACATGCCAAAACACCTTTAGTACAATTTTCAGGTTCAAGAACATTAGCATTGCTTAAAGCTTATAGACTATACTACAGATTTTTCATATGTTCCAATAATGTCCTTTTGGATCTTTTTTCCTCCATTATTAGACCCAGTCTAGGATCATATATTGCATTTAATTGCCTGTGTCTTTAGTTGCTGATTTTTAAAAATTATGGAAACAGATATACAACATACATTTTCCCGTCTAAACCACTTCCTAGCATACAATACAGTGGGATTAATGTCATTCACAATGTTGGGCTAACCTCACTACCATTCTTTTTTTTTTTTTTTTAACTCTTTTATTGTATAGTATAACATATATACAAAGCAAAGAAATAAAAAAGCAATAGTTTTCAAAGCACTCTTCAATAAGTAGTTACAGGACAGCTCCCAGAGTTTGTCATGGGCTACCATATCATCCTCTCAGATTTTTCCTTCTAGCTGTTCCAGAATATAGGAGGCTAGAAGCCTTAAATATTTTTTTATCACCATAATCGACTTTTTTCTTTCTTTTTTGTGAAAAATAACATATATCCAAAAAAGCAATAAATTTCAAACCACAGCACCACAATTAGTTTTAGAATGTATTTCAGAGTTTAGCATGGGTTAAAATTTCACAATTTTAGGTTTTTACTTTGAGCTGCTCAAAGATACTGGAGACTAAAAGAGATATCAATTTAATGATTCAGCAATCATATTCATTTGTTGAATTCTATCTTCTCTCTATAACTCCACCATCACCTTTGACCTTTCTATCCCTCTCTTTGGGGATCTTTGGGCTATGGCCATGTAACTTTTTCATGTTGGAAGAGTCTGTCACTAATATGGGGTAGGGAGATGGAACTATCTGTGTTCTGGAGAGGCTGGGCTAATTTTCAGGACTTTTCTGGTCCAGGGACCCATCTGAAGGTTGTAGGTTTCTGGAAAGTTACACTAGTTCATGGAACCCTCTTGGAATCTTATATATTGCCCTAGGTGTTCTTTAGGATTGGCTGGAATGGTCGTGGTTGGGGTTTGGCAGGTTATGATAGGTAGCAACATCTAACTGAAACTTGTGTAAGAGCCTCACTACCATTCTTAACGGAATTTTTCCAACAACCCAAACAGACCCATTGTATTAATTCCCCAACCCACAACCCCTATCCGGTCCCTAATAACTTATACTCTAATTTATTCTGTCTCTATTAATTTGAAAATTCTAGTTATTTCATTTATATGAACTCATACATTAGCTGTCCCTTTGTGAATGAATTATTTCACTCAACTTCAAGGTTCATCCATGTAAAAGCATGTACCAAAGCTTCATTATTCCATCATATGCACCTACCGCATTTCGTTTATTCATTCATCTCCTGCTAGATCCTTGGGTTACTTTCACATTTTGGCTATTGTGAATAATGCTGTTACGAACATAAATGTACAAATATCTGTCCTAGTCCTTGATTTTAATTCTTTGGGTTTATACCTAGGAGTGGGATTGCTGGATCATATGGTAGTTTTATATTCAGCTTTTTACAGAACCACCATGTTGTTTCCACAGAGGCTGTGCCAATTTACATTCCCACCAACATTCCCTTCCTTCTTTCTCTTGGGAATGTTTTCTTTTTTTCAAATGAAACATTAGGCAGATCCCCAATACTTTTGTAGTCTTGAAAAGCAGATCTTCAGTCTGTCTGGGCTTTCTTGATTCTCTTTTGCCCTATTCATCTCTAGAAAAAAGGGTTTTGTCCTTCAGAGATAGAGATCTGGTAGGATGGAGGGAAACATGCAAAGAGAACTAAGATAGAAAATTTCCCATTGTGTCCTGGCTTAAAGACATTGTAAAATACATCAATAATGTCCAAGGGAAAAGTTTAATTTGCACCTAATTTTTGGTATGCACATATCTTTCCAGGGAGGAGATCTTGTTGAGACAAGATCTCAACAGCAAGTGGCATTATGCAATGACTGTTTAAGATGCAAGAGAGGAACTGGCTAACTTTCAAATTCCTTTTTGAGCCCATGAGTCTGTGATGAGTCTAAGCTATCAAATGTCCATATTTTCCTCTCAATAATTCTCAGCTCAATAACTGAGTTAGACAAGCTTATTAATAACAAGTTACATATAGCTAAGGTAATATTCTATTCATAGACAGATTGCCTCTTTCGATAGTTCATCCTTGGACTAAATACTCATTTTTTTTTTAAATCTATTTCTAATTGAAAGGGGTTTGTGTTTATGTAACTTATTTGGTCAATCAGTTATTTGGGGGAAAAGAGGGTCTTATTTGCCTGCTGACTTATATGTTCAGTTCTTATGAAGGTTATTGCTGTGCTATTCGGCTTTAGAAGGTGTGTGTAGGGCACGCTCACTTAATGGTAAAAAGTTGCTTTGGGAAAAGACCTGTGTCCTCTTCCAGTGACCACAAAGGATATTGTACCCTCAGTAGACTGCAGAAGGAAAACTGGTCTTTCTTGGTGTCAGATACGTCAAGATGTCGAGAGGCTCCTGGGTCCAGCATCATAGGCTGATACCCATCTGGTAGAAGAGGGGAATAAGCTTGACACTGTGCTCTTGTGGGCAATTTTAGTGATACTTTATTCAGTAGGTAGAAGAGTAAAGGATCTGCAAGACCTTTACTATTCACAAAATGTGGCAGAATCAGAAACCTGCACCTGGCAAATTGGGCTGGTGACATGCTTCCTGTATTCTCTTAGGAGGGTCCAACCTGTGTCAGCTTGCAGAGGGCTTCCAAAGCAGGTCGACCCAGGCTGTGAATTGGGGAGCAGCTCTCCTGGAAGCAACATGGTCCTGATGGGGCTGTGGCTACAAGAGGACTCAGGGATCAGGGCTAACCCCATTTGTTCCATGCCTCTTCCCATGGTGAATTCTGCCCCGTCCCCTGCCCCCGAAGTGTTAACTTTGAAGGTTTACCTTTTGTTTCAATAAGACAGGTACTTCCCTTAGGAAAATAGAGAGGAAAAAAATATTGAATCCTTAGGAACCCTTGTAAAACAGAAAGGGCTTTTTCTCCTAGTGGGTTTGCATGCATGCAGGTGCCCTCTCTTCTGTTTTTCTTTGCTTCCAGTTGTGCTAATGCCACCTCACACAACTGTTTTCATGTGTGTTCACCTTTTTACATTTCTTCTTAGTGGTCTCTTTCAATATTTGTTTAGGTTCCTCTGGAAAATGTAACCCCCTCCTTGCTTTACTCTTTTGTTCCTTCTATGGGCCATAGTACCCCTCAATCATGATTCTAAACAAATGATAATGAGACAGCTATAGTAAGGGAAGTAGAACATATGAAAAAAGACAAAGCTTTCGTCCTCTAAAAGCCCTTGAACAGTTCTCTCAGTCTCATTGGGAAGATGCACAAATGTCTCTATGCTCCCCCACCAACTTCTACTAAAATTGTTTTCCTCAAGTATTAGCAGTCAAGGTGATTGAAGAATGGTTTCCTCTTCCATTTTATTTGTTCATATGTTTGATGACTGAAATTTTATAATTTTTAATCACAAATATATGTGTAAAATGTGTAAAAACAGAATAACTAAACACCTTGTAGTAAGTTGAATTATGTACTCCAACAGATACACATTCTTAATCTTAATCCATGTCCCTGTGGATATTAACCCATTGCAAATAGGACCTTTTTGAAAATGTTATTTTTAGTTAAGATGTGGCAAACTGAACCAGGGTGAACTTAATTCAGAGTTTGGAGGCCTTATAAAGTGAACAGGGAAGTCATAGGAGCAAGAAAGGAGAGGACATCGCCATGTGATGTGAGGCAGAGATGCAAAACAAGAGACTCCAAGGATTGTGGCAAGCCAGCACGAGAATACCTCTAACTCCAGGAGGAAGCGAGACTTCTAGTTTCCAAAATCGAGAGACAATGCACTTCTGTTGTTTACGCCAATCCATTGTGCTGTACCTGTCATAGCAGCCTGACAAACTAAGACACATCTTTTATAAGAAATGTGGGCTCTTAACTTGTTGAGTGGTTGCCCAGTCTTCAGTTGACAGGTATTCCATACCTCTGAAAACAGCCCATTCCCTAATAGGATAATACCACAGTTTGAGGATGCTTCTGTCCCCATTTACCTAATGTTAAGTGGTTTATATTAAATTCTTACCATGATTTTCAAACAACTGACTCCCAAAGTTTGAGAATCCTATCCATTTTACTCCTGAGCTTCCTATAACTCAAAAATTCCTACTGCTGTGGTGTAAAGGATATGTGCTGGAAATCGGAAGTTATTGTAATTAAAGAAAAATACCTCTTAAATAAGTGCCTAACAGATAACTCTACATTTGCTCTGAATAGAGCCTGTTCTCAGACTAAGATCTCAGCTGCCAAAGAACACAGGCAGAATAGTGTATTTGTCAGTGCTTTGGCAAGTGATGAGGAATGGAGAAAAATACACACACAATTCCTCCCACTCTTAAACCCACCACAACCAATTCCTCTGGTCTTGGAACAATCCCAGATCTTACTTTTTAGACCAGCTGGGGCAGGCTGCATTGTGGAGAGGAGACGTTTGCTTTCCAGAAGGTAAAGGAAAAGAAGAATGAATTGCTTTTGAGTCTCACTGGCTGTCTGCCAATAAGCAGCATGTCAATTCCTTGGCCCAGGCAATGGCCCTGTGGTCTGTCTAGGCTAAGGAAAGTGAACACAAAAATATTATGTGTTACATGTGAAGTATATGGGCCCTAAGAGGAACCCTTGGTAATATAAAGGAAGAAAAATCTAGGTCATTCCTCTCTCAGTTTCAAGATACCTGGTGAAGGAAATCAGCCACCAGAGAGTTGCTTGCCTAGTACAGAATCAGTGCAAATCGAGGTGGAGAATTCTGTTGTCTGCTTGAGTTTTTCTTTCTCTACTTTATCATAGAGTCACTTGCCTAATGACCACGAGGCACGTTGTCTTCCTTCTTTGGACTAGCAGCATAAATGCTGACAAATTCTAAACCCCAAAGCTCCTTCTTACAATAACATTTTTTTTACGTGGAGAAACCTGTCTTTTCAGTGTCCCTTTCTTCATACACATCATAGTTATTATGGTGACAGCTTAATTTACATGAGCTACATCTTATGATGGCTGTTTCTGGATGCTTCAAAGTCGTCAGTAAATTCTCTCTCCATCATACCACTGGATGCCTGTTTCTGGGAAGATTCTAGGAGATGGCTAATTCTAGCCATCATTTGCTGCTTCTAGTAATTTCTCCCTTCTCAGATAACACATTAACTTTCCAGTTTGTAGCTTCTAACAATGGCTTATAGACTTTCTTTTTTGATACGTGTGTAGAGCGTGCTTGTGTTTCTGTTTGTTTGGGGGGGAAGAAATATGATTAAACTCCTTAAGACATTTGTTATTTTTTATTCTCCATACTGATTCTAAAGATTGAAAATTCATTTAATCTCAGTGTTAATTCCTTGTACATGGTATTTATGTCTTTAATATAAAACGTGTTTATTTATTATCATATACATATGACTTAAATATTGATTTCTTTCATTTTATCACTTGAGAGAAATGTGCTCTTTCTAGGGAATGATTTCTACTATAAATATAGTTTATTTAAATTTTTGTAATAAACGATGCCTTTGGTATAGACTTCTGAGAGTAGCAATATCAGCTAATTTATTTTTAGCTATTTGCAACAAAGTGTAGTTTATAAATCATATATGATCTCATTTGATAATCACAAAAACCCAAGGCAGGATGCACTCATTCCTTTATTCGTTTATTCATCCAGTGATTACATGCTAATTATTGGCTGTGTGCTGGGCACAGGGCAAGGTGCTGGTGATATAAGAGTGGACCTGGTGGATCTGGGCCAACCTCGTAGAGTTAATAGTCAAGTAGGAGCAGGGCAGGTATTACTAACATGCTAATTTTTCAGTCAAACCAGAGTTTAGATGGATTTAAACCGATCTGTAAGCCAGAGACTCACATACAATTACTTGGTCTTGTGGAAGAAAGAAGGCAGGGGAGGAAGCCTGACTCCAGGGTCCTCCGTGGGACATTTGTTCAACAGACATTAGCTCACAAGGTGCCAGAAGCTGTGTAGAGGTAGTTGGGAAATGACCCCTCCTGAATGTGGGGCTATTTTTGAAAGGGCCTAAGGGATCAGACCTTGTAACTATGGTTTAGTTTCATGGGGGTGATGGGTCTTCTCCAGACACTCCACTGTGGTTCCTCCTCCTGGGGTTTGTACTGGTGAAGTAGAAGAAGGGAATTCTGCCTTGAAAATTGCCCTTCAGAAGGCAATCTTTCAAGTTTAAGGGTGCCTTGGGAGCGGTTTTAATAGAAAGGGTGAGAGAATAGTCAGCATCCTTTATTCCTTTCTGTACCAGTTAACTTTCTGTACCAGTTTTCTCTTTGCTGGCTCGCACATTTCCCTTTCTCTCTCTCCTATTTTTGGCTCCCTATATGTCTCAGCTCCCACTCCTGTAAACATCACCTTCCTGGGATCGAGGTTGTCTCTCCACACTACAGAACCAATGGATTTTTCACAGACCCTTTTATAGACATTCTATAAACCTTTCATGTTCAAGGTGGCAGAAATTCCCAAGTGTAGGAGATTTCATTGTCAAGTTAACTCATCTTGATTATAAATGCTTTGAGGATCCCCAAGGCACAGTGCCTTGCTTACACACAATGAAAACTCAATAAGCCATTTTTCAGTGGTTAATAATGATGGCTGGGCAGTTACCTTTCTTTATATTGTTTTTACTCCTCTCAAGTTTTATTGTCTCTTTCTTAAGGATAATTTTTGTTGTCCCTCCTCCCCAGTAAAAACCTTCTCATGAGGTAAAACAAGCCAGAAACAAAAGAACAAATATTGTATGGTCTCATTTAGAAAATGCTTATGAGAAAACAGGGGCCTAGATTGTAAACTCTTAAGGCAGTTACATTTAGTCCAGAGCAACAATTGTTATTTTTGGATTTTGAGAGGCTACTTTATAATAGATATAACCAGGTGTTTAGAGATAAGAATGAAGCTGATCAGGTCGGGATTAAGGTAATTCAGAATAAACGGGTAAGGAGGACATTGTCTGTATTTTAGAACATCATCTACTCTTTGAGAACAAAGAAAGAAAGATTTATTTTGTCCAGAACCTAAATTTTCTGTAGCACATAACTCAACTTGTCTGGCTAGATCATTTAAACAATCCAAACACAGGGGGCCCAGAATAAGAATAAGGGTCTTTAGTCCTGTATAGCTTAATGTAATGCCTGGATAAATCCCAGAGTATATTAAGCAGATAATAAGGAGAAAAAATATGGAACTATTAAACTTTACCACAGGGGAAATCCTTGATACTATGTCAAACACTGGGGACACCCAGGTCAATATGCCATATTTTTTGATGGCTTGATCTTATGGCTTGCTTTTGTGAAGCTTATGTATGTAAAGAAGCGCTTAGCCTATGTATAGGTATGCCTAAGAGTCACTTCTGGACGATCTCTTTTGTAGCTCAGATATGGCCTCTCTCTCAGCCTGACTTTGCAAGTGAAATCATGGCCTTCCCCACTACGTGGGATGTGACATCCAGGGGTGAAAGTCTTCCTGGTGCCATGGGAGATGACTCCAAGGGATGAGCCTGGCACTGACACCATGGGATCAACAATGCCATCCTGACCAAAAGGAGGAAAAGAAGTGTAACAAATGAGGTATCAGTGGCCGAGAGAGTTCAAATAGAGTCGAGAGGCTACTCTGGAGGTGACTCTTATATAAGCTTTATTAGACATTGCTACCTATCAAAGCTTGCCAAATCCCAACCAAAACCATTCCTGACAATCCTAAAGAACATCTAATGCATTATATAAGATTCTACAAAGATTCCATTCACTGGAGTAACTTTCCTGAAACCTACAACCTCCAGATGGGACTCCGGTCCAGATAAGTCCTGAAATGCAGATGGGCCAGCCTCTCTAGAACAACAACTAGTTCTATCCCCTTATCCCATGTTATCAGCAGCCCCTTCCAAAATGAAAAAGTTAAAATGGGCATAGCCTAAATATTCCTAAACAGTGGGACAAAGATCAAAGGTGATGTGATGGTGAAGTTATATAGAGAAGGTATGGTTTGACAAATGAGTATGATTGCTAATTCATTATACTAATATTTCTTTAAGTGTCCAGTATCTTAGATCAGCTAGAAATAAAAACCTGAAATTGTGGAATTGTAACCTATACCAAACTCTGAAATCTGTTCTACAATTAATTGTAGCACTGTGTTTTGACATTTATTGCTTTTTTTTGTATATATGTTATTTTTCACAAAAAGAAAAAAAATCAATTGTGATGATAAATGCATAGCTGTATGATGATACTGTAAGCCATTGATTATACACTTGATGATTACATGATACGTGAATATATAATATATATCAATAAAAAAACCTTATAGAGAATTGCCATATGACCCAGCAACACCATTGCTAAGTATCTACTCAGAGGACATTAGGGCAAGGACACAAACGGACATTTGCACACCAATGTTTATAGTAGCATTATTTACAATTGCAAAGAGATGGAAACAGCTAAAATGTCCATCAACAGAAGAGTGGCTAAACAAACTGTGGTATATACATACGATGGAATATTATGCAGCTGTAAGATAGAATAAAGTTACAAGTATGTAAAAACATGGATGGACCTTAAGGACATTATGCTGAGTGAGATTAGCCAGAAACAAAAGGACAAATACTATATGGTCTCACTGATATGAACTGACATTAGTGAATAAATTTGGAGAATTTTGTTGATAACAGAGACCATCAGGAGATAGAAATAGGGTAAGATATTGGGTAATTGGAGCTGAAGGGATACAGATTGTGCAACAGCACTGAATATAAAAACTCAGAAATGGACAGCACAATACTACTGAACTGTAATACAATTATGTTAAAACACTGAATGAAGCTGAATGCGAGAATGACAGAGGGAGGAGGGCTGGGGGCACAAATGAAATCAGAAAGAAAAATAGACTAGAGATTGAGATGGTATAATCTAGGAATGCTTAGAGTGTATAATGATAGTGACTAAATGTACAAATTTTAAAAATGTTTTTGCATGAAGAAGAACAAAAGAATGTCATTACTGCAGGGTGCTGAAAATAGATGATGATTAATATTTTAAAATTTCAACTTATGTGTGAGACTAAAGCAAAAAATGTTTATTTGGTACAAAATTTATATTTTGACTAGTTCATTTCCTAATAAACTTATGTAGACAGCTTAATTGAACACCAATAAGTACATGGAACCTTGAGTAGGACATGAGATTTTGTTGGTTTGTCCAGAGTGATGCCCCGATAAATCCCAGAGTGATTTGAACAGTGAATAAAAAAGTATTTGCAAAGTCCCCTTTGGGGAATAGTGAGAACGGGGGAAAATTCAACCTCCCCAAGTTGAATCATTCTCACAAGCAGTGTGGACAACCAAAGCTCTAGGCTGAGCCCCCAGTCCTGGGGTTTGTTCATATGAAACTTAACCCCACAAAAGATAGGTCAAGCCTACTTAAAATTAGGCCTAAGAGTCACCCCCAAGAGAACCTCTTTTGTTGCTCAGATGCGGCCTCTCTCTCCAGCCAACACAACAAGCAAACTCATGACCCTCCCCCTGTCTATGTGGGACATGACTCCCAGGGGTGTGGACCTTCCTGGCAACGTGGGACAGAAATCCTAGAATGAGCTGAGACTCAGCATCAAGGGATTGAGAAAACCTTCTTGACCAAAAGGGGGAAGAGTGAAATGAGACAAAGTGTCAATGGCTGAGAGATTCCAAACAGAGTCCGGAGGTTATCCGGGAGGTTATTCTTACGCATTAAGTAGATATCACCTTGTTATTCAAGATGTAATGGAGAGGCTGGAGGGAACTGCCTGAAAATGTAGATCTGTGTTCCAGTAGCCATGTTTCTTGATGATGTTTGTATAATGATGTAGCTTTCACAATGTGACTGTGTGATTGTGAAAACCTTGTGTCTGAATGCTCCTTTTACCTACCTTGTCAACAGACAAGTAGAACATCTGGAATAAAAATAAATAATGGGAGTAACAAATGTTAAAATAAATTTAGTTTGAAATGCTAGTGATCAATGAAAGCAAGGGGTAAGGGGTATGGTATGTATAAATTTTTTTCTTCTTTTGTTTTATTTCTTTTTCTGAATAGATGCAAATGTTTCAAGAAATGATCATGATGATGAATATGCAACTATATGATGATATTGTGAATTACTGATTATATATGTAGAACGGAATGATCAAAACAGGAGTGTTTGCATTTGTTTGGTGTTGTTTGGTATTTAAAAAAATAAAACAAAAAAATTACAAAAAAGCAAAACAAACAAACGAAGAAAACTTTATAGAATTTTTGATCACTGAGTGGAGTTTTGCACTGAGTGGGGTTTCAGAGCAACTGGACTTGCAGAATAAAGAGAAAAGGCTGTATTTACATTATTTCATGGCAGCTGACAGTTCTGTTTTGATTTTTAAAGTAAGGTTCTGTCTTGATAATAGAGAAACTGGATAGCCCTGCAAAGCAAGGTTATCTCTGGGAATAACCTTAAAAGCATGACTTCTGAAAATGTTCATCTATTCTGGGGTATGGTAGTTACCATCCCATCAGGAGCACTAAGTTAAGAAAGAGAATGCCAGTTTCATTTCTTCACTTAAGAGTAAGTTCTACCAGGAAGGCATGAATTTCACCAAATATGTTGGTTCTAGATCGTCTGATGTAATATAATTAACTTGATATCCTATTCTTTTTTTTTATTTGACACAGGTATGTAAAAGAAATGTTGATTATTACATAAAGTCCTTCTTGTTGTATGTTTATGACAAGAGTCATAAGATAATTAAGGAAAGGTGGTAAACGTGTGTCTGTGATTTCTTTGTATAAGCCCCTGGGGTCATATTTTTCGTCACTTTTATTGTGCCAGTACTATTTTGTGTTGTCTTCATTAGTTCACCTATTTCCAGTTTAGGAACCAAGAACCCTTACCAGCTTTCCCTTTGCAGTACATGCAATCATAAGATTCATCTTCTTTGCCTAAGATCTCAGCATCTGCCTGTTCCTTGCCTGCCAGGAGATGTCTTTACTTCCTGTAAGACTGGAGCTCCATAAGTCACAGAACAGGCATTACAGCGGTTTCTTGGAAGGACTTTGTAGGTCTCATTTCCACATGTGTGGTTGTTCCAACCCATCTTTTGAAGAACTTGAGTTGGCATAGCCCTGAGACTGAAGAACGTGTTAGACAGAGAGATAAGAATTTTACTTGAACTTATAAACAGGAGAAGATTCTTCCTGTTGGTGACCATGGGGAAATGGGAGTTAGAGCTCTGCAAAGGGGTCAGGGAGTGCAAGGGCTTAAAAGAGTTTAGACAAGGATGTGCAAACAGAGTTTCAGCAGGATCTTGTGACAGAGGAGGTTGGAGGTTTGTTATCAACAGCGATCAAGAAGGGAGTTTTAATACTTTGATAACAATACCCTCTGTATATTCTTTCCCCCCTGAGGAGGTCTGATGAGCTTTAACTTCTGTCCGAGACATTGTATGTGGCTACTTGCAGTAACTTCTCAATATGGAAGAGGGGGGCTGTTTCCTGGGTCTCCACAGAAGTATAGTCCTTGTTCCTTAATAATGGGATGGTCATACTTAGTTGGATTTAAAAAATCCAGCTGAGAAATCTAAAAGAAATATCAATATAATGATTGATATTTTTGAGAAATCTTCACACACATACAGTCCATCCATAGTGCACAATCAGTGGCTCACAATATCATCACATATTTCTATATTCATCACCATGATCATTTTTAGAACATTTGCATCACTCCAGAAATATAAATAATAAGAAAAAGGAAAAACTCATACATTCCGTACACCTTACCCTTCCCTCTCATTGACCATTAGTATTTCCATCTACCCATTTTTTAACCCTTTCCCTCCTATTATTTAATTTTTATCTGTATTATTATTATTTTTTTTCTCATCTATCCATGCCATGGATTAAAGGAGCATCAGACACAAGGTTTTCACAATCACTTGGTCACAATTAATTGGAATTTAAATGAGACATTTGTGGAGTAGTCACAAATTTGGTTTACCCAATTAGATTTTATAAAGTCAGATTCTTATTGAACCCATGCAAATAACTACATTGTCATGAAAAGTAAGTGGACTCAATAAAGGCACTTCAATTGTTCCAATTAGTTTTGCAGACAGAGTAAATCAATATACAGCATTTTCTGTAGCACCACAAGCTTTAAGTTTCCTTGTCAATTCTTTAGCTTATCATACATTAAGATTTCTCATAGAGGATTTTCCCTGAACTCTGAAGAGAGATTTGGAATAACATAGCATGCAATGAATGGTCTCTTACAGTTTGCCCAAGATTAGCTTGCTAAACTGAGGGTTATGGATAGATCAGAATGAGAGAAAAAGAGTTTTCTCCTATGCCCATAAGAAAAAGAATGTAACCACAACTAAATTGCCCGTTTTCCATCCCATTCAGTCTTACACAATTAATTATTGTTCTGCTAGATCTTGGGTCAGCCGTTGGTCATCAGCTTTTGAACTGTGAATCCTGGAAACCCTATCTTAAGCCTTCTGAGACAATCCACAGATATGATGTCACTTTACAGTGTGGGTCATCAATTTCTGGAGTAGTTCTTCTTAAAACTTTCATTTTTTTGATATTTCTTCCAGAAGGCTCAATTCCTGATCTTTAGGTTGTAGCAGGTCCTTTAGGCAAGGGTGAGGGAAATGTGGGAACCACCTTTTGATGATAAGACAATGATTATGGTAAGCTTATTACAGTTATCAGCAGTAAGAGAATGGAGGTGAGTGGAATCGCCATTTGGACTGTGGTATATAACTTTTTTGTAATGACTGATTATTTTGAGGGTAAAAACATTTATGTCATCAAAGACATTGACAACTGTCCAGGACTTTCTAGTCTAACCAGTAAGGTATATTTTAAACACAAGGGTATTTTTAATTTAGGGACATAAGTCTTAAAAATCAATTTGTTGATGGTTTTTGGGCTGATCTTTTACATTTAAATGTGTGATTGCACTGATCCATCCTGATAGGTCTATGATGGTTCAAACATTCATGTTTATAACATTTTGTCTGTACCTATTTATCTGGGAGGTTGAGCTTCTCTTTTTGATTTGATAGCTCTTCTATTATTGTTGACTTGGTAAACAGGTTACCTCTCTCAAGAGGGCAGAGTTATTTAAAAATTTGATTTTTCAGCATATTTCCTTATTCCCGAGTGCACTGGGATGGTTGGGCACCCACACATTTCCCTGCCCTGTTGGTCACACTTTTCCTCATCCACAAGTCCTGAAACTCTCTAAGGTTGGAACTGAGGTCTTTAGTTTCCAAAGCCTGGGGACCTTTCCTCCTTTCTTACTCACACTTCAACTCTACCTTCAGGGCACTTCCCTCTCTATTTTCTGGTTTGCCAATCATAGAGTTTATTTCTGCAGGACCTAGACATTAGAAACATAAGGTTTTGTTAGCTGCCCTGAAATCAGCATGGGTTTCACCTCCCACTGCCATGGAAACAAACTACTTCCCACTCCTTCCTCTTTAGTTATTATACCTGCACTCCCATCTCTGCAGTGACCCAAGGAAGATGAGGAAGGGCTTCCTATTACAGCAAAGAAGTTCTAGAATTTCAATCACCAGATCAAGTTTGGTGGCCTAACCTGGTGCACTTCTATTTTTAACCCATTTATGTGTTTATTAAAAGTAACATTGAACTTGGAATTGGAGACCTCCCTGCTCTCTTTTTATTTGGCTGCGTGAACTTTTATGAATATGACTTCTCAGGGTATTATTTTCTGTCTCTATTATATAAGAACTTTGGATTTGATTATCTAAGTCCTCTGATTCTATTTCTTTAGGTTTTAAAATTTCATCAAAACCTCATGTTTGGAGGGACATTTTACATCTCTATTGGGAACAGAAACAAAACAAATACAATATTTATTTATCTTTGTTGATAGAAAGCAATTGGCACTGGTTCTCCAGTTTATATTCCAAAGCATTATTAACTCAAGTGCTTGCTTTTGCCAATTTCTATTTGAATACCTTTTAAAGCAGAGCTTTTGTTTAATGATTTAATAGAAAGACATCCTCTTAGTTAACAAGTTCTCTGTTCTCACTGCCACCAACCATCCTGTAGAATTTGTTGCCTCCCATTTCATACTGGAAGGACTGAACGTGAAATCCTCCAAGTTAATTTATCTGCTTCCATACTCTTCCTAAGCCATCCCGGTTGCTATAACTACATTAATCTTTCCACTATACTGCTTCCATTTTTCCTCCCACATCAATATTATAGAGGATACATGGAAATGACAACGAAATATTTCTATTAGGAACTTGCAAAAAGAGCAGCCAAAATGTGTCCTCTGATAAATTAATCTGCACAAAATGGGTTAGTGCTGAGAGGTGAAAAATCCCAGACCCATCTGCAACCTGATCAATGTTGTGTGAGTGTCTGAGGGTCTGTGTGGTATGGTGGATTAGTCAGCTTTGCAGGCAAAGACAAGGGAGAGCAGAGAGGCCAGAGAAGGGAACATGTCTTCTTAATGGCCATGAGGTACAAGTTCTGGACCTGGTTTTCTGGGAAGGTGGATACTAATTGATTAAGGTCCAGATGATCCTAAGTTTGTGTCCTTACTCCCTTACTTTACAGTTGTATGACTTTGGACAACTTAACTTTTTAAACCTCAAATATCTCATCTTCAAAATGAGAATGGTCATACCTCCCTTGGGTTGACACTTTGTACAGTGCCTGGCATATAGCAAGTGCTAGGTAGACAGTAGTTATTATGATAATGATCATGCAGCACGTATGTGTTAAGACTCTGGGTACAAGTGGTCGAACTAGCTTAGTGAAAAGGCAGAAAAATGGCAGAAGGTACTAGAGGAGTCACGTGACACAACATGGCTAGAGGACCAGCTAGAACCAGAATCTCGAATGTCACCAGGACTCTGTGCTTCTTTCTTTCTGAGGATTATTTGGGATTTTATTTACAAAATTTTGTTGCTTGGTCAGGTGGAATTAGGTGCTTGCCAAATCTGTCTCCTCAATTTTGATCTGGGCCAAAGAACTTTTATCTTTCGCTCTGCATTCAACTACCCACCCCTCTAAGAAAAAAGGTAGAGGAGAAAATGAAAAAATACTCTGTTCACAAAATGTCTAAAGTAAAGATCACTTTAATTATTGTGAAGCTAAAATAAAACAGTTTCATGAAGTGATATATATATATATGTGTACACACACACACATTTATGGGCTATTTGCCTACTTTTTAATTAATTTATTTAATTAAATAAATTTATCACTAAGTAAATTTATCACTAAGTAATTAATTAAGGTAATTAATTTATCACTAAGTTCTGAAACTTTCACTCATATCTCTTTTTTCCATTCCCATGGGCCCTGAATATGGAATCTAGTAATATTTCTCCCGTTGTTTCTTTGTTTATTTTATCATACAGAATTTTGTTTTGGATTATTAAAACAGTGCATGAAGTAGAACATTTCCACTAGAAAGATGAGAAAAGATAAACTGCAGCAGGACTTATCTGCTTTCAATTTTTCCGTGACTTATTTTGTCTTTCCTCAATATTATTTCTTGCTCTTGGTGAGAAACAGAGCTTGTAATAAATATAGTATCATGGGGGGAAATGATATAATGTTATGAAGCCCAAACCAATACACACAGCCGATTTCCAAACTACTCTTTGAAAAATATTCCTAGGTTTGGTTTTCATTCCCATTTGGTTTCACTTTTGGCATTTTTCGGAGGAGAAAGACTACTTTTTTCTAATTAGCAGGCTCAGAAAATGATGTGACTATATCGAGATTTTTGTCCATGAGATATTTTTATGTACATTTGTGAAAACATATAAATATAATAAACATAATATAATTTACAAATATATTCATGAAGGCAGACAGAATGTAAGTTTAGTAACTAGCACTCCAATAGGTAAATGAAAGACCATAAAGAAATGATAGCTTTTGTAATAATTATTGTTCCAACACCTGCTTTGGAACGGAACTTTACTATATTAATAGACAAAGTCCCATTGTGCCTATTTTCCATCCAACCGTGCAGGATTCATTATTATCCTGACAGGAACTGTGGAGGAGACAGAGATGCATTCACTCCTCCCTAATTCTTTGTTCTGAGTAGACCAGGTCAGCTTTGAGTGGAGGCCGGCTTAGGGGTGATTAGTTGTTTGCTTTGCTTGCCGACCAATGCCACGGGAAGCTTTTGACTCAGATAGTAAGGACAAAAAATGCTTTCGTTGCCTATAATGATTTCCACCAATCTCGGTTCATTATGGGATTTAGTACTCTTAATTCGCATGGGATATAATGAAATATCTTTGGGTAGATTTTGGCAATGTTCAGGGCTGCAGCTCTGCCCGTGGTTGTGTAGAAGTAGGTTGGTACCTTTAAAAATGCCAGGTCGCCAAGTTGTGCCCTAACACAGCCCTGCGAAAGTGGAGTCACATCACCTGAGGCAGAATGGCGGCACCAGAAGGAAGGTCGTGCTTGTAGAGAAACTAAGAGGAGGGAGGCTGTTCAAGGAGGAACTGCTGGGGTGATTACACTCTGGAAAGGTTTTCTTTTAGGGAGAGAGACTGTTTTGGAAAGAGGAAATCTCTCTGTCCTGAAACCTAAAAATAGGCACAGAGCCAGAGATTGTTTTTTTGTTTTTGTCTTGCTAAAAAAAAAGAGCAAAGAGGTGCTTATATAAGCAATTTTAACATAGAATTATTAATGGGACTCAGGTGGGGAGAGAGGGTGGTGATTATAAAGCTGAGAACAGGAGAAAGGTTTTATTTTCATGTGCATGTGATCTGTGTTCGGTTTTATTGACTTATGCTGTTTACTTCAGGTCTGCATTTGCTTGAGTAGCTGTAAATAAATACTCATTATTTCATATATACAGTAAGAGTGGCAGTTCTGTGTGTGTCCTTAGTTGTCTAAGCCTGCCGTGCCCTGGTTTTGATAGACCGTGAAACACAGCAAGAATCCATTTTGCAGCTAATAGAGTCAGAGGAAAGCCTGGAATAAGTTAACGCCCCTCTTTTGGTTTACCCAAATCTTATCAGTGACAGGATGAACATACCAAGTTTAGGTCAGCATCTATCAGCCATATCTTGGGATTTGTCCCACCAACATCATAAGCTTAAAGTGATAACAAATAAATGATAACTAAAATCTGACACAGCCCTTTAAATGTATGTGTATTGTATAAACTCTATTATTATGCCATTAAATAAGCTATTCTATTTTATAATGTGGGCTTTTAAAATTCTTCTGTTTATGTTGACTACCAAGCTTTGACTGTGTGACTTGAAAACAAACTTAAAATTTTTAATCCATTTTTAATATTTACATACATCCTAAAGTATCTTTTAAAGATAGATATCTTTTTATCTTAAAGATATTTGTAAAATTGGATGAGACCTTTGTTCTGGCTCTCTGTGAGGCTATCAAAGACATTTTCCTTCCTTTTTTGTCTTTTTGCCTGGTACTTTTAATCTTTCATATCCCCTAGCTTCAGTATACAGGAATTGATGGTTGAATAAATTAAGGATAAGCATACTGTTCTGTTCTTCTAAAACTTGTATTTATTGCTGTGATTTATCTGACAATTTACATAAAGTGCTAGTTAGTGCAGCTGAAATTATTAATTCTTCAGAGAATGAGATGCTCAACTGTTTCCACAGCTCCAGGCAATTTTTCCACATTGATATGCAGGAATTACATAGACCCCAACTTGTTTTTTGAATTAAAATGCATCATTGATGCTAATTTTAAGGAAGTCTCTATATTGTAGTCCTATTTAACCAAACATCACATTTCCTCATTAAAATATCAGCATCCATAATGAAGTACTTTGCTTTATAATTTAAAATGCCCCACTATGTTGAATGCACATTTGAACATTGAAATGTAATTCTGCTAATGTACTGATTAATTTATGTTATTCTCTTCCACTCACGTGGCAGATTTTAATTGCAATTAGTTAGCTGCTGCCGTGTCTCAGCATGCCGAAGGCTAGGGTACAGTTCTGATCAGTGCGGAACAATTACCAGGACTTTTGAGCAGGGCTGGTATTAGAAGGAGCGGGAAGAGCCATCAAAGTTGTGGATCTTAATTCTCCCGGTAATAGCCATGCTTGGGGGGCCCGCATTTGCTCTGAGGAAAAAGCCAAATAAATGGGAATTATCCGAACACTATAATACAATTAAGCTGTCACAACAACTTTGGGGACTGATCTTTTGCACTCTTTCCATGTCTCTCCCGGCTGCTTGGGGGCTGATGTAGCAGGGAACGTACTCCCACCAGCGTCCTGAGCTTTTGATGTGTGTGAGGTACAGCTGTAACAAGGCATGGGGTACAACACCCGCCTTTCACTTAATGTTGTTGAGCTACAAATTCATGTAATTAATTTTAAAAAGCCATTACTTTGATCTTCATAAATATGCCCAGGATTCAAATGGGAAACCCGAGGGGAATTTTCTCAGGAGGATGATGATAGGGCCAAAATGCAATTTCATTAGGGCCAACTATTTGTCCATAAATGAGGTTTCCCCCCGCCCCCCAATCTTTTATTTCAGCGGCTGCTATTACCAGCTGCACTGCTATATTATGCAGAAAATCTGCTTGCTTACCCTGCCAACAAACTGCCTCGGTTCAATGAGCTATTTGTAATGTTATGCAAAGCTTTGCAATATATTGCTATAATTTAGTTTAAAACACTTTTAGTTCCTGTGCTGGTTATATTACCTTAACTACAGGACACTGGTGTTTAGAAATGAGATGAAAACATTGTCCCTGCAGTATTCATTATTAGTGATGCAAGTGGGTAAGGCACAGAGGAGGGGCCCCTTGAACTTTGGTTCTAGTCCTAGTTCTGTCTCTTAATGGTCTCTCTGGGCTCAGTGCTCTGCTCTCTTGGATCAGGATAATGACCAATAATTCCTAGCTCAGGCCTGTTTTGGAGTTCACATCACTAATGTATGTAAATGTGCTTTGTAAACACTGGATTGAAATTAAGTTTAAGGCTTAACATTATAGTAGTGTTTTAACTTTGCTTTTTATTGTTGGAATGATTTAAAATTCTAAGAAAAATACTGTCAGAAAGGCATGTAACCAAACACTGCTAGTCTCACTCGTTAATAAATTATTTCCAACAACCCAAGAAATAGTGGAGTTAAACAGTAAGAGTTTTACAGGTTAAATAATAGGGCATTCAAAAGATAATACGGAAGTCAGATTTACCAGTGTCCAATAAAATGCGTTACGATTTAAAGCAGTCTCTGATCTCAGTTATGTTAACGAAAGTTTATTTCAAGCTGATGCTACCTGTTCAGGGGCTTTGCTGACCGCGGTCACACATGGATCTGGACTAAACTAATGGAGGGCCTATCTCGACATGTGGTTGCTACAGAGACCACCGAGTCAGGAGAAGCGCGAACTGGGTACAGCCCCCTAGCTCTTTAAGGCCGCCTCCTGGGAAAGAGGCCCGTCACTTCTGCTCACGTTTCATTGGTTCAAGCATGTCATGTGGTCAAGGGGCCTGGGAAGCTCAACCTCCAGGTCCCCTGAAGGAGGGCAGAATTCAAAATGTTTAGTGAATGGCAGTATGACCACTACACTCCTTTATTGAATTAAAAAAAATGATTTTGAATTAAATTGAATTAAAATAATTGGGAAGCTGACGTTCTCTGAAACAGGAAATAGGCTTTAGAGCACAGTGAAAGTTTGGTGGTAAAGAGCATGGCTACTGGAGCCTGGCTGCCTGAATTTGATTTCTGACTCCTCCTAGTTATAGCTGAGGGACCTTGGGCAAGTTACTAAACTTCATTTGCCTCTATTTCCTTATCTGCAAAAATGAGGTTATTAATAATACTTACATCAGAAGACTATTGTGAGAATCAGAGCACACAGAATGTTGCCTGGTAAGCATTTGCTATTTCCCTTGAGTGGGTGGGCGGGGCGCTGTTGAGTCTGGGGGCCTGGTGTTTATTGAGAGGCCGATTGAGTTTCCCCTCCACTTTCCACAGGCAGTCAGCTACTCCTGCACCTTTTCTCTGGAGAGTTTGGGTTGCTGGGTGGAAAGCAGAAGCTGCCTGTAGATTCTTTTTCCTTGGTGATGGTTTTCAGAAAGGCTGAGCTACTAGCGGGAAATCTGCTATAAGGAGGAGGGAACAGGATATCATGGGGGTGGGGTGGGGATCCCTCCAGGTAGGAAGGATCCTGCACTCTCAGGGTGCCATGCAGACTTGGACAGGGGCCCCCTGCCCCCAAATGCTTTACTCTATCCAGCACCCCAGGGCTCGGGGGAAGAGAAGGATGAAAGCCCTAATCACAACTTGGGTGAGTTTACCATCTGTTCAATAGAAAGCGGGCTCAGAGCCAGGCTTAACTTCATTTAAAGAAAGTAAAAACACGTTTGTGAGAATTTGTGGCTCAAAAATCACACCCAATTTTGGAACCGAGAAATTAGGATTTAATGGGTAATTTTAATTGCCGAATCATTATATTTTCATTTTAGCTTTTTGGTATATTGGAGTAGCCAGAGGGAAATACCTGAAATCTTTGGATTGTAATCCAGCTGCCTTGATCACTGATAATGACTATGTATAGTCTTTATCTTGTGCCCTTGTGATTGTAAAAACCTTATGACTAACCTTCGCTTATACTCACTTATCCAGTTTTTCAACTTTAGAGTTTTTGATGGTTAAAGACAGACCCTGTTTATTAATAAAGGGTCCTGGGTCAGTTCTGAACGAACCCACCCCAAGTCCAAAGTTATCTTTATAATGGAGACTGGATCTAACCAAAATGGGCCTGCCTGACATGTGCAGTACCTTAGACTTCAACCTGCAAGTCACCTATACCTCATTATAATGCCAAAAATCATGCCCATCATCTTATATTAAGGTTGCCATTTCCTTACATATGTTCTGTGACTAAACATGTAATCTATCTGTTCATGCTCAATAGTTAGCTTACTACTAATTACATCATCTGAGCTGGGCCAGCTCAGCCTCCCACAAATAAACCAGGTCATGATTTTTCCAGCGACCTTTACTGCCTGTCAGCCACTTACAGAGTGAGAGATCTCTTTCTACTCTGTACTTCTGTTTATTTATTTTCAACTCATTTTATTACAGGGTATGGGGAGTGGGAGGCAGTATCAGAGACTCCTAAAGTTTCTGGGAATGGCCAGGTTGTATACAAACAGCTCAGTATCTCAGAATTTAGAAATAACAGTTACAACTCCTGAATGCATGTGACTACTGAAAGAGATTATAATCTAGGACCCTTTATAATAGGCCCCAACCTGATAACCCTGTTATTTTAGCTTCAGTTCACCAAGTTTTTATATTATAGTTAGTCCATATGATTGAGACATGATAATATTGTCTTTTTGCTTCTGACGCTTCATTCAACACACAGTCCTTAAGGTTAATACACCTAATTGCATGCCTCACAGCTTCATGCTTTCTTGCATCCGCTCAGTAGTCCATTATATGTATACATCATAGTTCCCCCTTCCATCCACCTCTATCCTCTATTCATTGTGAATCCTGAACACTGCACCATAAACACCAGTATGCAAATGTCCATTTATGTCCCTACTCCAAGAGGCTACACCTCTTAAGTTTCCCTACAGACAGTGAATAGGTGCATCTCTTTCTTTACATTTTCCCGCACTTATTTCTCTCTGTTCATTTTTAAACACTTATTCATACATCATACAATCCACCTAAGTATATAGACATACTTTTACCACCATATTCTATATGAAGGGATTTCCTTTTTTTCCACAAAGAATGCATACCCCTTCCCCAAGCCCCCTACCTGTTGACATTTAGTTTTGGCATAATGCTTTTTGTTACATTCAGTGGAAGCTTATTACAATGTTACTGTTGACTTATAGACCTTAGCTTGCATTGATTATAGTTTTTCCCATATACCATCCATTTTCAGCACCTTGCAATGTTGAAATTCATATGTTCTCCTTCATGCAAAAATGTTTATTTTTATTTGTACATTAAATCACCATCATTTATTCTCTAGGCATTCCTAAATTATACCATCTCAGTCTTTAGCCTCTATCTTTCCTTCTGGTTTCATATGTACCCCCAGTCCTTCTCCCTTAATCATACTCACATTCAGCTTCATTCAGTGTACTTGCATTAATGTACTACAACCAGGTAGTATTGTGCTATTCGTTTCTGAATTTTTACATTCAGTCCTGTCACATAGTCTGTATTCCTTCAGTGCCAAATGCCCAATCTCTACCCTGTTTCTGTCTCCTGGTAACCTGTGTTCTTAACCTGTGTTCTCGAAGTTCACTCATTAATGTTAGTTCATATCAGTGAGACCATACAGTAGTTGTCCTTTTGTTTCTGGATGATTTCACTCAGCATAATGTCCTCAAGGTTCATCCACATTGTTACATGCTTCATGACTTTATTCTGTCTTACAGTTGCATAATATTCTATCTATGTATATACCACAGCTTGTTTAGCCACTCCGTTGATGAACATTTGAGTTGTTTTCATCTCTTAGCAATTGTAAATAATGCTGCTGTAAACATTGGTGTGAAAATGTCTGTTTGTGTGCTTACCCTCAGGTCCATTGAATAGATACCTAGTAATAGCATTGCTGGATCATATGGCAATTCTATACTTAGCTTCCTGAGGAACCACCAAACTGCCTTCCAGAGTGGTTGTACATTTTTATATTCCCATCAACAGTGTATAAATGTACCTCTTTCTCCATATCCTCTCTAACATTTGTCAATTTTCTTTTATATTGGCCATTCTAGTGGGTGTCAGATGATATCTCATTATGGTTTTGATTTGCATTTCCCTAGTAGCCAGTGAAGTTGAGCATCTTTTCATGTGCCTTTTAGCCATTTGTATTTCTTTTTCTGAGAAGTGTCTGTTCATGTAATTTGCCCTTTTTTTAATTGGGTTATTTGTCTTTTTGTTGTTGAGTTGAGGAGTTGCTTTGTATATTCTGCATATTAAACCCTTATCTGAAATGTGGTTTCCAAGTATTGTCTCTCACTGCATAGGCTGACTTTTTACTTTCTTGACTAAGTTCTTTGATGCACAAAAGTGTTTAATTTTGAGGAGTTCCCATTTTTCTATTTCTTTCTTTAATGATCATGCTTTTGGTGTAGTGCTCGTCACTAGAGTATAGAAACACTTCTGATTTTTGGGTGTTGATCTTGTACTCTACTACTTTGCTGTACTCATTTCTTAGCTCTAGCATTTTTGCTGTATATTTTTCAGGATTTTTGACATATAGTATTTATCTTCTGCAAATAGTGAGTTTTACTTCCTTTCCAATTTGGGTGGTTATTTCTTTTTCTTGATTTATTGCTCTAGATAGAACTTCCAGCACAATGTTGAATAACAGTGGTAATAGTGGGCATCCTTGTCTTGTTCCTGATCTTAGAGGGAAAGCTCTCAGTCTTTTCTCATTGAAGATGATGTTAGCTGTGGATTTTTCAGATATTTCGTTTATCATTTTGAGAATGTTCCCTTCTGTTCCCATATTTTGAAGTGTTTTCATCAAGAAAGGATGTTGAATTTTGTCAAGTGCCTTTTCTGCATCAATCAAGATGATCATGTGATTTTCCTGCTTTGATTTGTTGATATGGTGTATTACATTAATTGGGTTTCTTTTGTTGAACCATCCTCATAGATCAGGAATAAATCCCATTTGTTCATTATGTATAATTCTATTTATGTGCTGCTGGATTCTATTTGCAAGTATTTTGTTGGGGATTTTATTCTATATTCATTAAAGAGGTTTGTCTGTAATTTTCTTTCCATGTGGTATCTTTGCTTGGCTTTGGTATTAGAGTGATGTTGGCATCATCAAATGAGTTAGGTAGCTTTTCCTCCTCTTCAGTTTTTTGAAGAGTTTGAGCAGGATTGGTACTAATTCTTTCTTAAGTGCTTGGTAGAATTCACACGTGAATACATCTGGTCCTGGACTTTTCTTTTTTGGGAGCTTCTTGATGACTGATTCAATCTCTTGTGTTTGGTTTGTTGAGGTTGTCTGTTTCCTCTTGTGTCAATGTTGGTTGTTCATGCCTTTCTAGGAAGTTGTCCATTTCATTTACATTGTCTAGTTTATTAGTATGTAGCTACTTGTAATATCCTCTCATTATCTCCTTTATTTCTGTGACGTCAGTGGTTATGTCTCCTCTTCCCATTTCTGATTTTATTTATTTGCATCCTCTCTCTCTTTTTTTTGTCACCCTAGCTAAGGGTCCATCAATTTTATTGATTTTCTCAAAGAACCAACTTCTGGTTTTGTTGATTTTCTTGATTGTTTTCCTGTTCGTTTATTTCTGCCCTAATCTTCACTATTTCTTTCCTTTTGTTTGCTTTGGGATTAGTTTCCTCTTCTTTCTCTAGTTCTTCCAAGTGAACAGTTAATTCCTCATTTTTGCTCTTTCTTCTTTTTAAAATATAGGCATTTAAGGCAACAAATTTCCCTCTTAGCACTGTCTTTGCTGCAGCCCATAAATTTTGATATGTTGTATTTTCATTTTCATTTGCCTTGAGATATTTACTGATAGCCCTTGTAATTTTTTCCTTGACCCACTGTTTGTTTAAGATTATGTTGTTTAGCTTCCATATATTTGTGAATTTTATGGCCTCTATCTTTTACTAATTTCCAACTTCATTCCATTATCATCTGAGAAGGTGTTTTGTATTATTTAAATCTTTTAAAATTTATTGAGATTTACTTTGTTACCCACCGTATGGTCTATCTTTGAGAATAATCCATGAGCCCTTGAGAAAAATATGTATCCTGCTGTTGTGGGTGCTATGTTCTGTAAATGCCTGTTCAGCCTAGTTTATTTGTGGTATTATTCAAATGCTGTTTCTTTATTGATCTTCTGTCTAGATGGTCTATCCATTGATGAGAGTGGGGAATTGAAGTCTCCAACTATTATGGTAGAGGTGTCTATTTCTCCTTTCAGTGTTGTCAATGTTTGCCTCATGTACTTTTGAGCACACTGGCATAGTACATAAATATTTATGATTGTTATGTCAAATATGTCAACTCTTGTTGAATTGTTTGTTTTATTAATACGCAGTGTCTTTCTTTGTCTCTTTTGTTTTGTATTTTGAAGTCTAATTTGTTGAATAGGAACTCCTGCTCTTTTCTGAATGTTGTTTTCATGAAATATTTTTTCCTAACTTTCACTTTCAACCTATTTTTAGCCTTGGGTCTAAAATGACTGTCCTATAGACAGCATATAGATGGGTCCTGTTTTCTAATCCGTTCTGCCAGTGTCTATCTTTTGATTAGGGAGTTTAATCCATTAACATTTAGTGTTATTACTATAAAGGCAATACTTTCTTCTACCATTTTGTCTTTGGGTTTTATATGTCTTATCTAATTTTTTTTCACTTTCTACTTTTACTGATAGTCTTCATTTCTACACTCTTCTCCAGACATCTGTTCTAGTTTGCTAGCTGCCAGAATGCAACATACCAGAGATGGATTGGCTTTTAATAAAAGAGGATTTATTTTGTTAGTTCTTCAGAGGAAAGGCAGCTGACTTTCCACTGAGGTTCTTTCTTACGTGGAAGGCACAGGATGGTCTCTGCTGGTCTTCTCTCCAAGCCCCTGGGTTCCAACAACTTTGCCCGGGGTGACTTCTTTCTGCATCTCCAAAGGCCTGGGCTGAGCTGCAAGTGCTGAGATGAGGAATGGCGGGCTGCTTAGGCTGTGCTACATTGTGTTCTCTCATTTAAGCACCAGCCAATTAAGTCCAATGTCACTCATTGCAGCAGACATGCCTCCTAGCCGACTGCAGATGTAATTGGCAACAGATGAGGTTCACGTACCATTGGCTTATGTCCGCAGCAACAAGATTAGGTATGCTCACCTGGCCAAGTTGACAACTGAATCTAACTAACACAACATCTCTCTCCTGTTTTTTCTTATCTGCCTGTAGTGCTCCCTCTAGTATTTCTTGCAGAACTGGTTTCTTAGTCATAAGTTCTCTGAGTGATTGTTGGAAAATATTTTAATCTCCCCCTTATTTTTGAAGGACAGTTTTGCTGGATATAAAAGTCTTGGTTGGCAGTTTTTCTCTTTTAGAATCTTAAATATATCATACCACTGCCTTCTTGCTTCCATGGTTTCTGCTGAGAAATCCACAAATAGCCTTACTGGGCTTCCCTTGTATGCGATGGATTGGTTTTCTCTTACTGCTTTCAAAATTCCCTCTTTGTCTTTGACATTTGATAATCTGATCAGTATGTGTCTTGGAGTAGGTCTATCTGAATCTCTTTTGGGGGGACTATGCTGTGCTTCTTGGATCTATAATTTTATGTCTTTCATAAGAGATGGGAAATTTTCAGTGATTATTTACTCCGTTATTCTCTCTCATCTTTTTCCCTTCTTTTCTCCTTCTAGGACAGTGACAACACATATGTTCATGTGCTTCATGTTGTCATTCAGTTCCCTGAGATCCTGCTCATATTTTCCCTATATTTTGTTTTGTGTGTTGGATTAGTTTATTCTTGATGTTCTTTTCCTCTTTTCCCTAGGCTTTTCTTGTTGGATGACTTTATTCTCTGTTGGTTCTTTGACATTCAGTTCAACTTATTCTAGACTTCTAGCATAGATTCTGTTTAACTGATAAGAATTTTTTAGTTCTTGTTTTTCTGTTTCTTGCCCTACCTATATGGAGCCTTTTTTTTTTTTTTTTTTTATGAGGAGGGTCATCTCATATATTATAGACCCAGTCAGATTTTCCCAGACCAGACAGGCCCATGTCTCAGGAGGAAAGAGTCATCAGCATCAATTTTCCCTGAGTTTGAGACCCAGCAGGCTGTCAGGCTTATATATGAAGCCTCTGGACTCTGTGCTTTTCCAATCCCACCCAGCATGCGGCAATTGTCTGCCCATGGCTTCCCGCCAGCTCAACATGATATTCCTTTAATTTCAGCAGACTCTCCCTGCCAGGGGGGTATTTGAGACAGAGGTGAGGTAGTATGATGGCTTTGATTGCTTCAGTTTTTCAGTCCCTGGGGTCTGAATTCCTTGAAGGAGGGATTCCACTGGAGCTTGGCCCCACCTTTCTCTTGGGGAAGATACAGCCTTTAGGGAATTAACTTCTTTCACCTGACTAGTTACTTTGTTTCTCAGACAAGCTTAATTCCACCCTTTCCTGGGACAGTGCTGGAGCCTGAGAGTGCTTCTAGTTCTATCTAATGAGCTGTTAAAGAGTAAAAAAAAAGGTTTTTCAGAGTAGGACCCCAGTTCCTCAGGTTTATCAATCAAGAGCTTAAGTTGGTACATGTCTCTGTGTATCTCCAGGCTCTATGTGTCCTCTTTTCTTAGGATCCAGCCACTTTGCACTATTTTGTGTTGCTCAACTCAAATAGCCATGGTCCCCCCTTTTTTTCCATCTACCCCACCCCCCTCTCTGCAGGGCAAAAACTCCTAGTATTCCAGGTTTAGTGCTTATTCCACGTTTATCTGTGCTGGGACCTATTTTCAGTAGTCAGAATTTGTTAATTCTGCAATTGGTGCTTGATTGAGCTAAGCTAAGCCCTTGGTACTAGTCTGTTTCCTTTCCCCCTTGGGGAACCAGCCTGCCGTGCCTGTGGGGGAGGGTCACTGGTCTCCGTGGCTTGGGGGTTTACAGTTATGTGTGGGGTCTCAGCCATTCTACCTGGTCCAGGCTGGTGTACACTGTGTGTCCGGTAACTGATGCTCCTCCAGCAGTTGTTCTGTACTGTTCCTGGCTATTTACTACCTGCTCTGGAGGACGAACTAAATTCCAAACCTCACTATGCCACCCTTTTGCCCCACCTTTCTCAATTCCTTCTTTGGAAAGGAATTTTTTTTTAATCTAGATCCCAATTTGGCTTCACATTATCACATCTTCATTGGCTGTGGTTCTCAGAATGCTGGGCTCTCAATGATTGTGACAAGGGGCAACACAGCCTGATCTTTTTGGTGTCTGAACTATTTTTATAAGCTCTGATCACCAAATTTGGTGTTAGGGAGACTTCCCCAAAGAGAATAATGCCCCATTTAGGAGGAAGATCTTGGGCGAAGGTTCAGAGGCAAGTGAGCATGCTGTGTTTGTGGAACAAAAGAAATTTAGGTGGTTATAATGTATGGCCACTATGTATAGTTATATGAGTTGTGCAATGAACAGCTTTAGAAATGTCTTTTGCATTGTAGTCTTTGTGATTGCCCCCTGCCCCCTAGAGTTGAGCAGTAACAACCTGTTTAGCCAAACAGCTTTGTTTTTTAAGTGAGAGAGAAGAAAGAGGCTGAAGACAATGATGTGGGATAAGCGGTGCCAGAAGACACAGACTTGCAACTGTGTTAAGGAGTTTGGAATTTCACCAAAGCAAGGAGGAGCAGGAGAGGGAACCAGATCATGTTAGTATTTTAGCTACAATATGAAGAGTGAATTAGAGGAGAGGGTATAGCCTAGATGTGGGAAGAACAGCTGGGAGTCTGTTTTTTGCAGCCTGGGGGGGGTAAGATTATTCGCTCCATTATGTAAGAGAATATATGAATTATAGAAATGGCATTGAAGATGGAGAGACGTAGTAAGACTTGAAAAGTATGTAGGAGATAGTATCCAGTGGGAATGTTAACCTTGGCCTTGCTCTGTGCATTTACCCTTTTCTTTATAAACATTTTTTTAGTTACTTCACATGTATGTTCTGTTTAATTCCATTTTGAATATTTTGAAGCCAAACCAGGGATTGTATGTTCTATTTCTCGGGGATACATAAATGATTTGCACATTGATGATATTCATTCAGTGTTGATGGACTTTTGATCTGTTCTCTTGTCACATTATCTGAATTGTCAATTGGCCCTGAGGTTTGTCTGCTGGAGCCTCATCTTCTGTGTTTGTGTATGATGGTAGGGAAGGGGTAGGTGTACTGAGGGAGCAGAGTCTTCCTCTAGAAGCATTTCCTGGGGGCCTGATGGGTTGGCAAAACTTTCTTAGGTTATATAGAGAGAGCCAAGTGATGCTTCTAGAACTTTACAGAAATTATTACTAGGGTTATTTATGTTAACCCATTTCACTCATTCATCCAAAAGGTCAGTTATTCAAACTTGGAGGACTCCCTTTGTGCCTAGAACTCTTCCACATAAAATGTCATCAGACATATAGAAATATAAGCCATAGTTCCTGCACTGAAGAAGCTTATAGTCTACCAAAGTAGACCTCCTAAGAAGCAAGACTAAAGTCTATGGACTAGCTAACAATATAATATTACTATTTTCTTCATAAGGAATGTATTGGTTTCATATTGCTGCGGTAACAAATTGTCACAAACTGGTGGGTTAAACACTACAAATGGATTATCCTAGAGATCTGTAGGTCTCAAGTTAGTACAGCTTCCACTGGGCTAAAATCAGGGTGTCAGTAGGCTGTGTTCCTTTCTGGAGGCTCTGAGGAAGAATCTTTTTCCCATCTTCTAGTGATGCCCACATTCCTTAGCTTGTGTCCCCCTTTTCTATTTTCAAAGTCAGAAATTTTGTGTCTTTTTCTGACCTTTTTCTTGACATCAAGTGTTTCTCCCTGACTTTCTTCTTCTCCCTCCCTCTTCCACTTTAAAGGATCCTTGTGATTCCATTGGGCCCAGCCAGATAATCTAGGATAATCTCCCCCATCTAAAGGTCCTTATTTTAATTACATCTGTAAAGTCCCTTTTGTTATCATGTTGGTTAATTTCATGTGTCAACTTGGTTAAGGTATGGTGTCCAGTTGCTTGGTCAAGCAAGTGCTGCTTGATTGTCATTGTGAGGGTGTATGCATTAGCAGCCATAGTCAGTTGATGCATCTATGGTTGGTTACATCTACAATCAACAAAGGAGGTTGCCTTCAGCAGTTAGAAAAAGAAGAATTTCCATGTCTACTTCAGCTAGCCAGCTTCTTCTGGGGAATTCATCATCACCATCATTGGAATTTTCAGCTTGTGGTTTCTCCTGGAGAGTTCATCACCTTTATCAAATTTTCAGCTTGTGGGCTTCCCTAAGAAATTTAGTTTCCAATCTCTACAGTTGCATGACCCAATTTCTATAATAAATCTCTTAATATTTACGTGTGTGTGTGTGTATGCCCTGTCAGTTCTGTTTCTCTGGAGAACCCTGACCAATACACAGCCACTTCAGGTAACATATTCACAAAATTTTAGGGATTAGGATGTGGACGTCTTTGAAGGTCCTTTCCCTGCCTACCAGAAGGACTGGCGGTATTTTGGAGCATACTGGGGTTGAATCATGTCCTAACCCCTGGTACTTTGGGTATGAGTCCATTTTTAAATAGGATCTTTGAAGATGGTATTATTAGTTAAGGTGTGGCTGAACTGAATGAGGGTGGACCTAATCCAATATGGCTGAAGTCCTTATAAGCAAAGGATATTAGATGTGGAAGTAGAAGCCAGGCGTAGGAGAAACTAGAGAGAGAGAGACATTACTGTGTGATGGAGGGTTGCCATCATTGGTATGCTACAGATTTTAAAGAAGGCATGGCCTTGCTGACATCTTGATTTTGGATTTATGGTCTCCAAACCTGCGACCCCATAAATTCCTGTTGTTTGAGCCAACCAGGATGTGGTATTTGTCACAGCGGCCCTGGCAAACTAAGAGCACTTGCTAAATGGCAGGTGCTGTACCAAGTTCTTTCTGAGCATTAACTCACTCAGCCTGCATAGCAGCCTTGCGAGGTGGGCACCAGAGTGTCCTCATTATGCAGATGAGGACATAGAGGCTGAGAAAAATGATTAGTAAGAAATTGATTTGAATCTAGGTGTGCTACAGAAGTCATGTTTTCAATCACTCTGCTGCACTCAGTTCTTGGTGAAAGGAACATGGGCTTTGGAACAGGATGGGCTCAGGTATAAATTCAGGTCTGTACCCTGATGAGCTGGCGAAATTTGACACCTGTGTGCTTCAGCGGTCTCACACACACACTACCTCAGGTATGTGGCTCTTTGTGCCTGCCTTGAGAGAACAGTGCCTATTGAAACAAAAGTGAGACATAGCCCCATTAAAAAACAACAACCAGAAAAACAAGAACAAAATTACACTGAAGCCCCTCAGTGCATTGGATGGAAAGACTACAAGGCTTGGAGCAAGCCTGGCTTGGGTTCTAAAACTGGATTTTATCACTTTTCCAGATTGATATGTTTTAGTAATATCTTTATAAAGTTCTCTCTTTCTTCTGTTCATTCATTAAACATTTATTCAGCAGAAAGCTGGGTCCTAGCAGATATTAAAAGTAAGTTCTGGTTTTTGTCCTCAGTGTCCAGAGGAGTGGAATCATACATTTTCAGCCAAGTCTGCACACTCTAACATTTTCAAGTTTGGTACTATGAACCAGAGAAGGCTGCATCCCAGGGAAGGACAGTAAAATTTCCTTTACTGTCTTCAGGAACTTTCCCTACTGCTTTCTATGCATGCTCCCTTTATTCTAGTTTGCAAGATCATTACTCTCCTCCTGATCTTAGCATCTGGCCCATTTCATTATACCTTCCTAAATATGTCTTTCATTCCTTCCTTCCCCTTGATCCCACTGTCTTAGTTCAGGTTGTTATAATTTCTAAACTGTGTGCGGATTATCCTAATAGAGTTTCCTGCCTTTGGGCTCATACTTTGAGGACCCTCAGGCTCTCTTATTAAAATGACATCTCAATCCATTTAGGGGGTGGTGGAGGATATTCTTCTGGGGGAGTAGTAACTGGATCTCACAGTTCCCTTCTCCCTTGTCCCTTAGACTTAGTCTCTTCCTGGGAATCTCATCAATCATGGCTGCTAGCTCTGCTGTTTTTTTTTTTTTTTTTTACAGGTCTCTTTTTCCCCATCACCAATTCAGCATATAGACCTCTTTAATTTTCCATCTCATCAGCTGAGACCAGGACTGACAAGTAAGCATTTTAAAAGCTTTTTCACCAGGCTCCAGGAGGGGTGAAAAAAAAAAGAGAGAATGACAATACAAGGAGATGTTTTGTGCTTGTCACTAGGAGTGCTTGCTCTCAGCATCCTTGTGAAGCAGCAGTGCTCCCTGCTTGGCTTCTACTTTGCTGTAGAATGGAGCAGCCTGTTTCCTCTTCAAGCTGGTGAGCTTGTCCAAACATGTTTGGGAACTCCTTTTCCTTCTGCTTGACAAGCAACTTCTGTCTAAGATCTCAGTATTCCTAAGAGAGTTGATAGTGGGACTCCAACCCCTCCTTCAGGGCCAACCCTACCCCTTCCTGAAGGGTGTGGTCTAACCCTGTGGTCTCAACATAATAACCACTCCCAAAATTGATAGTCCAACCTCATTATGAGAGCAATGCAGAAAGTAGCAGGAGTGTTTTCTTACATTTTCCTAAAATGCACTTCGAATCAAGCCATTACTGTTTATTGTTCTTCTTCATCTCTACATTGCTTTCTAAATAAAGTTTGAGCTTCTTGGAGAGTACTTTATAATTTTAAAATATTTCTAAGAGATTTTCCAACATATATTGCATTCTCTAGCCATATTGAAACGCTTGATGCTCTCTGCAGGCATCCTGGTCACTTGTACCTCTGTGCCATATAATGTTACTCCTCATGCCCGAATTTTTTCCCAGCTTGTCCACATGGTAAACTCCTATTTATTTTTCAAGGCACAGCAGAGTCATTACCTCCTCTTTAAAGCTGTCCTTGGCTTTTTCCTCTTGTTCATTTATAGAGATAGGCACTGCTCCTAATACATCTGGATACATCTAGACACCTCTCAAATATGGTGCATGTCACATTGTTTTTTTTTTTTTTTTTTAAAGAGAGAGGGAGGAAAGGAAGGAAAGACAGAGAAGGAAGGAAGGATGGAAGGAAGGAAGGGAGGAAGAAAGGGAAACATTTTTAAACATTTTCTTGTTTTATTATATTTTGTTTGTTTGTTTGTTTTTTACATGGGCTGGGGCCGGGAATCGAACCGGGGTCCTCCGGCACGGCAGGCAAGCACTCTTGCCCGCTGAGCCACCGCGGCCTGCCATGTCACATTGTTTTGATTGTCTGCTTATTTATTTCCTCCCCTGGTCTGTGAGCTGATCCTGGACATAGAACGTGTTATTGTTTATCTTTGCATCTAAATACTGATGTTTGGCTCCCGCATCCATGGGTTCTTTAGCACATTTTTATAATTATTCTATTAACTATAGTCCATGATTTAACTTAGGGTTCACTGTTTGTGTAGTGTAGTGTAGTTCATGGATTTTTTTTTTGAAAATTTTTATTTTGTAACCATATATACAATGTAACATTTTCCTCATTAATGATATTCATATATATATATATATATACATTTTAAATATTTTTATTGAGAAATATCTGCACACATGGAGTCCAACCATATATAATCAGTGGCTCACAATATCATCACATAGTTGTGTGTTCATCACCATGATCATTTTTAGAACATTTACATCACTCCAGAAAAAGAAATAAAAAACAAAAAACAAGAACTCATACATCCCATACCCCTTACTCTTCCCTCTCATTGACCCACAGTATTTCAATCTACCTTTTATCTTTTATCTCCCCTATTATTTATTTGTTTTTATTCTTAATTTTTTTTTAACTCATCTGTCAATACTCTGGATAAAAGGAGCATCAGACACAAGGATTCCACAATCACACAGTCACATTGTAAAAGCTATATAGTTATATAGTCTTCTTCAAGAATCAAGGCTACTGAAACACAGCTCAACAGTTTCAGGTACTTCCCTCTAGCCTCTCCAATACACCATAAACTAGAAAGGGATGTCTATACAATGTGTAAGAATAACTTCCAGGACAATCTCTTGAGTAATCTCCAGGAAAACCTCTTCACACAGGTTCTGATGTAATTGACTTGGGGGGGCTGCCCACCTAGGCACTGGGATATGTATAATCCTCCCAAAAGATTGAATAAACTATCTCTGTTCCATATTTTAGATCCTACCATTTTCTTAGTATTCTCCCAAGCTCTTTGGAAACTTTCTTTCAAGGGCTATCAGTGATGGATGGGATGATGCTGAAACAAACATCTGGCTTTTGTTGCTGTAAAGTAAAAGTATGTGTATGGGAGAAGATGGATGTACTAGGTAGAGACACACAATCACATGGGTGCTGTAGTGGGATCAGTGTGGCATTTTAGGCCTCACAATTAAGTTTTAAAGTTTAAGGACTTCCCTAGTTGAGATTTATGCTCTGGTAGTATGGGGCCAAGAAACTCTTGGGGGACTCTCCTACTGAAAATCAATTAGATTCTAAATATAGAATTTAATATATCTATATTATATTAGATTATCCTTGGAGCAAATGCCAACAGTAGCATTTTAATCTGTGAATAGGTACTAAACTATGGGCCAGCAGCAAGAGGGCAACTGACCTGGAGACTTGGCAGGAACTCCCTGAAGCATCGTTTATTGGGTAAAATGCACAGACTTAGGGTAGCACAGAACCAGACATCAGCAGTTGGAAGAAGAATCTTGACCTTGGGCTATGAGGCTTTTAAGCTGCGTGGTTAGTATAGATACACAACAGCAATGTGATATGGTGGCACTTTGGCTTCAACCCTGGTCTGCCAATTCAGTGTTCATGGTTGAAGAAGTTCAACCCATTACCTGGCATGATCAGGCCAAGCTTTGGGGTTGACTAGGATTGATTGCCTTAAGCACTGAGCTCAGCTGGTTTCTGTGGAGGTTTGCAGGAGGCCAAGTCCTTTTCTGGGATGCCAGCCTTCAGGGAATCAGTCTTGGAGAAGGTAATCTTAGCATTCATAGACGATGGAATCACTGAGATGAGCAAGCAATAGGAGACTAGTAGGAATGACCAAAGAGATCTAGAAAAGAATAAAATAGAACTTCTAAATATGATAACTATAGTTATTGAAATAAAAAAGCCTCAATGGAGAAAATGAACAGAAAATTAGACACAACTAAAGGTAGAATTATTGGAAACATATTCAAAGAAATAGAATGCACCCAGAGAAAGGAGATAGAAAATGTGGTAGAAAATTTGAGAGAACATTCAATGAGAAAATACACCAAAATTCTAAAAAGGATTCTCGAAAGTTTTGGTAATGGACAATGGTGATGGTAGCACAGCATGGTGAATGTAATTAACAGCACTGAATTATATATTTATATGTGGTTAAAAAGAGAAATTTTAGGTCGCATATATGTTACTAGAATAAAAATTTTTTAAAAATCCATGGAGCTGCACAACACTATGAATGAACCTTAAGTTAAGCCATGGACTATAGTTAATAACCTAGTTATAAAAATGTGCTTTCATCAGTTGTAGCAAAAATACCACACCAATGCAAGGTGTTAATAGTAGCATATAGGAATCCTGTATTTTATGCATGATTGTTCTGAAACTCACCATAACTTTTCTAATTAAAAAAAAATCCCCATACATTTAGAAACCACACATTTAAATATCTAGAGGATTAAAGAAGAAATCATAATGGGACTGAAAATGATAGATGACCCGTAGTTGGAAATCTTCCATTTCCAGTGTCTATGCCCTTGACCTAAGGAGGAGGGAGGATCTTGAGGGTTTGACAGAGCTCTGTGAAGCTCCAAAGAAGGATTGATCCTGAAGCAATTAAGGCAAAAGCAACTAAATCCCTGACCTGTGGAGACTGCAGTTTTTTTTATTGATTGGTCAAATAGTTTAAATTCCCTAGCTCAGGTTGCTTTTTCTCTAACTCAGGATAAAAACTTCCCTATGTTGCATTACATAAAGCTGGGAAAAGAGCCCGTTGAACAGACCTTGCTGATTTGGATGGAAGCCCTTACCTGGCTTCAGTGATGCCTGCTGGAGTACAAGCACCAAGGAGGCATCTGTAGTTTGTTATATGGATACTAGCATGTAGGCAGGGCCTCTGGGTACCACAGGGAAGGGCCTGTGATGTCTGAAGGCAGCTGGCTGTAATTTAATTGCCAGGAAGGTCGTCTTAGTCTTCCACTGACATGTACGGACTGACACCTTAGACGACTTTGAACTGGAGAGCTGACGGAGGGGACCGTGCCCTAGCTTCTCTTGCTTTCCTTCCAAACTACTTTTATTTCCTCTACTTCCAGCTCCCATTTACCCTTGAGGAGGGCAGGATGGGAGAAGCCCATGTTCATTTCCCTGCCTTAACAGCAGATTGCTAAGAATCCGAGGAACATAGCTGGGCCAAGCACTGTGCAAACCTGCAAGTCCAGTGAGCACTTGGTGTTTTCATCCTAGCACTAACCTTTCAGAATGCAGACCTGAAGAAATTCTAGGCTGCTTTCTTCAGTCAAAGGCCCGTAATGGCAGGGTAGGACTCTTTAATCTGAATTATTTTTCAGCTTCTTAAAACTAGAACCCAAGTCTGTAAGACTAGGGAGTCTTTCATCTAATTCTAGTTCACTGAATCTAAGTACTTCATATCATTAATTGAACTGACTTGTTCAAAATTAATGATTAATCGAAAAACTATAGTGCAAACACAGATCTTCCCACCTCCTCCCCAAATGTGAATGATTAAATACAGAAAACTGCTACACGAGCCAAAATGCTGATTATTTAAATCTCTTGTGGATTATGTATAAATTCAAACTCTTTAACCTGAGCTTTTGTGCAGATGGAATTGAACTTGCTTAAGGTGTTAGAACTAGAAGGCTCTGTTAGGCTTTCTTATCTAAATTTTGAAGTACAGCTAACTTTCCTGGAAGCAGAAACTGCGTGGTGTGCCATTTTCAGATAGTTAAAAGCTGGTTATTTACTCCTCAACACAGAATAAATTTATGAACAAACAAATGATACCTATAACCAAATCCTGCAACCGAATTAAGGTAAACGTGCTCTCCTTACACTTTATATGAAATATAGGAAGTTCAAAAGGCAGAGAAAAGAGGCATCTTTCTCCTCTTTAAAGGCAATTTTCAAAAATGAATTGACTTAAATTTTACTATGTCTGAATAGTATCAATAAAAAGAACAGCTGTAATACACCACATGGATAAATGGAGACACAAAATTACCAAATCTTACTCAAGCAATATCTAGATTCTAAAATAAGGAGGTGAGAAAACACAGATGCATTACTTGAGGCAAGAAAATGATCCATACGGTGAGTATTCTTTCCTACTCCTGACAAAATGGATATTATTTTCCTTTCTATTTTCGAACTTGCCTCTGGCCAATACTGTAATTAAAATGTCTTCCTCCAAGGAATTTGAAGTGCTATAGAAACGTGGTCTAATTAAATCTCATCACATCCCTGTAAGGTCTGAAGCTCCAGGCCCCTGCCTCTGCCCGGGCAGTCTGATGTAGGTGCACGCTGCAGCTCTTTCTCCAGTGGCTTTTGGAAAGTGACAGCTGCTGTCGAAACCAGCGTCCCTTTCCCAGAAGCTGTAAATACAGCATCTCTTCAGTGCCAGGATCAGTGTTTGCCAGCTGAAGGTCTAAAAAAGCAATCAATCAGCTTCTATATACATAATCTGCATACTCATTCTTCTGCATAATGCTCTGTTGCCTCAATTACGGCTAGAACCAAGTCTCTGGATAGGTAGAAGCGTGTTTTAAGAGACTTTCAGCCAATTCATCTTTCTAAATTAATCTTTTTTTTTTTGTCCTTAGGTGTTACTCTGTTCCTATTACCACTCTACTTGCTTTTTCTACATCTTTACAGTTTTATCTCTTGCGAAATGGGGAGAGAGGAATTACATGCACAGCCCATTGTTTGGTGGTATTACTGATTATTTGGTGGAACTCTGATCATAATAGTGACAAACATTTTCTTGGCCATTCCAGCCCCAGCACCATGTTGGGTAGCACTGTCTAATATAACTCTAGATTTGTTTTCTGTGCTGGGAAATTTGAGCAACCAGAATGTTAGCTGTCCCATAGTAAGTGTAAGCATCTAATAAATGGATTTTTGGATGAGTTTTATCCAAGGGTTAGTTAATTTCTTTATCTTCCCATCTGTTAGGTTCTCCTTATTCATATGATTGTCTGAGGTGATAGAATATTGAGACAGGCTTCTAATGAAAATTTGGAGAGCCAGTGCTCTAAAAATCCTAAAGGATATTATTCGTTTTATTTACTGTACAAGCTAATAGTTTATAGAACATTTTGGCACACTCAGTTTGATCTTTAAAACAGTACTATTTAGAAGTACTATGAAGAAGACATGGTGGTAACATAATGAAATGAAGTTCAGAGAGGTTGAGTAATTTTTTTCAAGATCACAAATATCAAATGCAGGTTTTCTGCTAACAATATCATTTTTTCTACTCTCATCTATCCATATCCATTCTTCTTCCATTACCATCTATTATTCATTCAGTGATTATTTACTTTATTTCTTTTTATTTGTGCCAGACATATGCTAGGGCCTAGATATACAAAGATGGACAAGACACTGTTTTAACCCTCAATAAATGACATTTTATCAGGGAAGCAGTCATCTACAGGATTAATGCAATACTGTGGTCTGAGGCTGTAGCAGTTGGTATGTCCTAGGTGGAGAGATGAGGGAATTTTTGTATTAGAAATTCAATGATAAAAAGGAGAAGAGCATAGACAGAAGAGAAAGGTACAGAGTTATGAACCAAGATGTGGTGTCTGGAGAACTCTGAATGGGTTGGGAAGTAGCAGAGGAGGAAGGTGAAGAGACCACCAGGGAGCATGTCAGAGAAAGCCTTGTTATATCATTCTAGGGAGGTTGGGCTTTGGTCCTGAAGGCCATGGGAAGTCACTGAAATCTTGCAAGCAGGAAAGCGTCATGATCAAATCTGCTGGTTTTACAAGGCTCCCTCTGTGTCAACTTTGCACCTATCAAATTGGCAAAAAATGGGGGGAAATGAACATTCTTCATACTAGAGAGAGAATGCACCAAAGTGAAAATCCTCATAAAATGGTAGCAAAAGCATAGTGATACATTCTTGCTGGAAAGAACTTTGGCAATATGTGTTAAGAGCCTTAAAATGTTCACTTTTATTTGACTCAGTAAGTCCATTTATGCAAATATATTTCAGGAAAACAATCTCAACTAAAATGATATTTTGGGGCAAACTAAAATGATATTTTGGGGCAAAGATACTTCCATGATTGCTTTTTTTTAAAAAAATTAAAAAATTGTTTTAAACATAACAACATACAAACATGAACATTCTTACCATATGATCTTTCCATTCTTGGTAAATAATCAGTAACTCACAATATCATCACATAGCTGCATATTCTTTATCATGATCATTTCTTAGAACATCTGCATCAATTCAGAAAAATAAATGAAAAGAAAAAAGAAAAAAACTCACACATACCATACCTCTTACCCCTCCCTCTCTTTGGTTGCTAGTATTTCCATCTATCCAATGTATTTTAGCCTTGGTTTCCCCTATTTTTTTTCTATACCCCTTATCACTCCCTTTCATTGATCACCAGCATTTCAATCTACTAAATTTATTTTAACATTCGTTCCCCCTATTATTTATTTATTTTTAATCCTTATGTTTTACTCATCTGTTGATACCGTAGACAAAAGGAGCATCAGACATAAGGTTTTCCCAATCATACAGTCACATTGTGAAAGCTGTATCATTATACAATTATCTTCAAGAAACATGGCTACTGGAACACAGTTCTACATTTTCAGGCACTTCACTCCAGCCTCTCCAATAGACCTTAAATGAAAAGATGAGATCTATATAATGTGTAAAAATGTCCTCCAGGATAACCTCTCAATTCTCTCTCAGCCACTGACACTTTATTTTTTTTATTAATTAAAGGAAAAAAAAAGAAATTAACACAACATTTAGAAATCATTCCATTCTACATATGCAATCAGTAATTCTTAACATCATCACATAGATGCATGATCATCATTTCTTAGTACATTTGCATCGATTTAGGAAAAGAACTAGCAAAACAACAGAAAAAGATATAGAATGTTAATATAGAGAAAAAAATATAAATAATAATAATAATAAAAAAGACACAAACAAACAAACGAAAAAAAAACTAGCTCAGATGCAGCTTCATTCAGTGTTTTAACATAATTACATTACAATTAGGTATTATTGTGCTGTCCATTTTTGAGTTTTTGTATCTAGTCCTGTTGCACAGTCTGTATCCCTTCAGCTCCAATTACCCATTATCTTACCCTGTTTCTAACTCCTGATGGTCTCTGTTACCAATGACATATTCCAAGTTTATTCTCGAATGTCGATTCACATCAGTGGGACCATACAGTATTTGTCCTTTAGTTTTTGGCTAGACTCACTCAGCATAATGTTCTCTAGGTCCATCCATGTTATTACATGCTTCATAAGTTTATTCTGTCTTAAAGCTGCATAATATTCCATCGTATGTATATACCACAGTTTGTTTAGCCAGTCGTCTGTTGATGGACATTTTGGCTGTTTCCATCTCTTTGCAATTGTAAATAATGCTGCTATAAACATTGGTGTGCAAATGTCCGTTTGTGTCTTTGCCCTTAAGTCTTTTGAGTAGATACCTAGCAATGGTATTGCTGGATCGTATGGCAATTCTATATTCAGTTTTTTGAGGAACCGCCAAACTGCCTTCCACAGTGGTTGCACCATTTGACATTCCCACCAACAGTGGATAAGTGTGCCTCTTTCTCCACATCCTCTCCAGCACTTGTCATTTTCTGTTTTGTTGATAATGGCCATTCTGATGGGTGTGAGATGATATCTCATTGTGGTTTTGATTTGCATTTCTCTAATGGCCAGGGACATTGAGCATCTCTTCATGTGCCTTTTGGCCATTTGTATTTCCTCTTCTGAGAGGTGTCTGTTCAAGTCTTTTTCCCATTTTGTAATTGGGTTGGCTGTCTTTTTGTTGTTGAGTTGAACAATCTCTTTATAAATTCTGGATACTAGACCTTTATCTGATATGTCGTTTCCAAATATTGTCTCCCATTGTGTAGGCTGTCTTTCTACTTTCTTGATGAAGTTCTTTGATGCACAAAAGTGTTTAATTTTGAGGAGCTCCCATTTCTTTCTTTCTTTCTTCAGTGCTCTTGCTTTAGGTTTAAGGTCCATAAAACCGCCTCCAATTGTAAGTTTCATAAGATATCTCCCTAGATTTTCCTCTAACTGTTTTATGGTCATAGACCTAATGTTTAGATCTTTGATCCATTTTGAGTTAACTTTTCTATAGGATGTGAGATACGGGTGCTCTTTCATTCTTTTGCATATGGATATCCAGTTCTCTAGGCACCATTTATTGAAGAGACTGTTCTGTCCCAGGTGAGTTGGCTTGACTGCCTAATCAAAGATCAAATGTCCATAGATGAGAGGGTCTATATCTGAGCACTCTATTCGATTCCATTGGTCGATATATCTATCTTTATGCCAATACCATGCTGTTTTGACCACTGTGGCTTCATAATATGCCTTAAAGTCCGGCAGCGTGAGACCTCCAGCTTCGTTTTTTTTCCTCAAGATACTTTTAGCAATTCGGGGCACCCTGCCCTTCCAGATAAATTTGCTTATTGGTTTTTCTATTTCTGAAAAATAAGTTGTTGGGATTTTGATTGGTATTGCATTGAATCTATAAATCAATTTAGATAGGATTGACATCTTAACTGTATTTAGTCTTCCAATCCATGAACATGGTATGCCCTTCCATCTATTTAGGTCTTCTGTGATTTCTTTTAACAGTTTTTTGTAGTTTTCTTTGTATAGTTTTTTTTTCTCTTTAGTTAAATTTATTCCTAGGTATTTTATTCTTTTAGTTGCAATTGTAAATGGGATTTGTTTCTTGATTTCCCCCTCAGCTTGTTCATTGCTCGTGTATAGAAATGCTACAGATTTTTGAATGTTGATCTTGTAACCTGCTACTTTGCTGTACTCATTTATTAGCTCTAGTAATTTTGTTGTGGATTTTTCCGGGTTTTCGAAGTAGTTTTGTTGTGAATTTTCCAGGTTTTCGACGTATAGTATCATACCGTCTGCAAACAGTGATAGTTTTACTTCTTCCTTTCCAATTTTGATGCCTTGTATTTCTTTTTCTTGTCTAATTGCTCTGGCTAGAACCTCCAACACGATGTTGAATAACAGTGGTGATAATGGACATCCTTGTCTTGTTCCTGATCTTAGGGGGAACGTTTTCAATTTTTCCCCATTGAGGATGATATTAGCTGTGGGTTTTTCATATATTCCCTCTATCATTTTAAGGAAGTTCCCTTGTATTCCTATCCTTTGAAGTGTTTTCAACAGGAAAGGATGTTGAATCTTGTCAAATGCCTTCTCTGCATCAATTCAGATGATCATGTGATTTTTCTGCTTTGATTTGTTGATATGGTGTATTACATTAATTGATTTTCTTATGTTGAACCATCCTTGCATACCTGGGATGAATCCTACTTGGTCATGATGTATAATTCTTTTAATGTGCTGTTGGATTCGATTTGCTAGAATTTTATTGAGGATTTTTGCATCTATATTCATTAGAGAGATTGGTCTATAGTTTTCTTTTTTTGTAATATCTTTGCCTGGTTTTGGTATGAGGGTGATGTTGGCTTCATAGAATGAATTAGGTATCTTTCCCTCCACTTCAGTTTTTTTGAAGAGTTTGAGGAGAGTTGGTACTAATTCTTTCTGGAATGTTTGGTAGAATTCACATGTGAAGCCGTCTGGTCCTGGAGTTTTCTTTTTGGGAAGCTTTTGAATGACTGATTCAATTTCTTTACTTGTTATTGGTTTGTTGAGGTCATCTATTTCTTCTTGAGTCAAAGTTGGTTGTTCATGTCTTTCCAGGAACCCGTCCATTTCATCTACATTGTTGTATTTATTAGCGTAAAGTTGTTCATAATATCCTGTTATTACCTCCTTTATTTCTTTGAGGTCAGTGGTTATGTCTCCTCTTCCATTTCTGATCTTATTTATTTGCATCCTCTCTCTTCTTCTTTTTGTCAATCTTGCTAAGGGCCCATCAATCTTATTGATTTTCTCATAGAACCAACTTCTGGTCTTATTGATTTTCTCTATTGTTTTCATGTTTTCAATTTCATTTATTTCTGCTCTAATCTTTGTTATTTCTTTCCTTTTGCTTGCTTTGGGGTTAGTTTGCTGTTCTTTCTCCAGTTCTTCCAAGTGGATAGTTAATTCCTGCATTTTTGCCTTTTCTTCTTTTCTGATATAGGCATTTACGGCAATAAATTTCCCTCTTAGCACTGCCTTTGCTGCGTCCCATAGGTTTTGATATGTTGTGTTTTCATTTTCATTCACCTTGAGATATTTACTAATTTCTCTTGCAATTTCTTCCTTGACCCACTGGTTGTTTAAGAGTGTGTTGTTGAGCCTCCACGTATTTGTGAATTTTCCGGCACTCCGCCTATTATTGATTTCCAACTTCATTCCTTTATGATCCGAGAAAGTGTTGTGTATGATTTCAGTCTTTTAAAATTTGTTAAGACTTGCTTTGTGACCCAGCATATGGTCTATCTTTGAGAATGATCCATGAGCACTTGAGAAAAAGGTGTATCCTGCTGTTGTGGGATGTAATGTCCTATAAATGTCTGTTAAGTCTAGCTCATTTATAGTAATATTCAAATTCTCTATTTCTTTATTGATCCTCTGTCTAGATGTTCTGTTCATTGATGAGAGTGATGAATTGAAGTCTCCAACTATTATGGTATATGTGTCTATTTCCCTTTGCAGTGTTTGCAGTGTATTCCTCATGTATTTTGGGGCATTCTGGTTCGGTGCATAAATATTTATGATTGTTATGTCTTCTTGTTTAATTGTTCCTTGTATTAGTATATAATGTCCTTCTTTGTCTCTTTTAACTGTTTTACATTTGAAGTCTAATTTGTTGGATATTAGTATAGCTACTCCTGCTCTTTTCTGGTTGTTATGTGCATGAACTACCTTTTCCCAACCTTTCATTTTCAACCTATGTTTATCTTTGGGTCTAAGATGTGTTTCCTGTAGACAGCATATAGAAGGATCCTGTTTTTTAATCCATTCTGCCATTCTATGTCTTTTGATTGGGGAATTCAGTCCATTAACATTTAGTGTTATTACTGTTTGGATAATATTTTCCTCTACCATTTTGCCTTTTGTATTATATATATCATATCTGATTTTCCTTCTTTCTACACTCTTCTCCATACCTCTCTCTTCTGTCTTTTCGTTCTGACTCTAGTGCTCCCTTTAGTATTTCTTGCAGAGCTGGTCTCTTGGTCACAAATTCTCTCAGTGACTTTTTGTCTGAGAATGTTTTAGTTTCTCCCTCATTTTTGAAGGACAATTTTGCTGGATATAGAAGTCTTGGTTGGCAGTTTTTGTCTTTCAGTAATTTAAATATATCATCCCACTGTCTTCTAGCTTCCATGGTTTCTGCTGAGAAATCTACACATAGTCTTATTGGGTTTCCCTTGTATGTGATGGATTGTTTTTCTCTTGCTGCTTTCAAGATCCTCTCTTTTTCTTTGACCTCTGACATTCTAACTAGTAAATGTCTTGGAGAACGCCTATTTGGGTCTATTCTCTTTGGGGTGCGCTGCACTTCTTGGATCTGTAATTTTAGGTCTTTCATAAGAGTTGGGAAATTTTCAGTGATAATTTCTTCCATTAGTTTTTTTCCTCCTTTTCCCTTGTCTTCTCCTTCTGGGACACCCACAACACGTATATTTGTGCGCTTTATATTGTCATTCAGTTCCCTGATCCCCTGTTCGAATTTTTCCATTCTTTTCCCTGTAGTTTCTGTTTCTTTCTGGAATTGATATGTTCCATCCTCCAATGCACTAATTCTAGCTTCTGTCTCTTTAAATCTACCATTGTAGGTATCCATTGTTTTTTCCTTCTTTTCTACTTTGTCCTTCACTCCCATAAGTTCTGTGATTTGTTTTCTCAGCTTTTCTATTTCTTCTTTTTGTTCAGCCCATGTCTTCTTCATGTCCTCCCTCAATTTATTGATTTGGTTTTTGAAGAGGTTTTCCATTTTTGTTCGTATATTCAGCATTAGTTGTCTCAGCTCCTGTATCTCATTTGAACTATTGGTTTGTTCCTTTGACTGGGCCATATCTCCATATCTTCAGTTTTCCGAGCGTGATCCATTATCTTCTGCTGGCGTCTGGGCATTTAATCAGATTTCCCTGGGTGTGGGACCCAGCAGGTTGAAAGATTTTTCTGTGAAATCTCTGGGCTCTGTTTTTCTTATCCTGCCCAGTAGGTGGCACTCGTGGCGCTCGTCTGTCTGCGGGTCTCACCAGTAAAAGATGCTGTGGCTCCTTTAACTTTGGAAAACTCTCGCTGTAGGGAAGGGTCGCCAGCCGAAGCAGCTTGGGGGAGTGCCAATCCAAATCTCCCAGCCGGCCCGGGAATCCGCGCGTGGGGAGGGTTGCTGGCCTCCGCAGCTTGTGGGAGCGCCTGTCCAAATTTCCCAGCCGGCTCGTGGTGCCAAGCGTGGTGGTGGGGCGCCGGCCTCCGTGGCTTGGGGGAGCGCCTGTCCAAATTTCCCAGCTGGCCTGGGGTGCCAAGCGTGGTGGGGGGGGTGCCGGCCGCTGCGGCTTGGGGGAGTGCCTATCCACCGTTCCCAGCCGGACCGGGAAGCCACGTGTTTGGAACGGACCCCGGTCGCCGGTCTCCGTGGCTTGGGGGATCTCCTATCCAATTCTCCCAGCTGTTCAGGGGGGCCGCGCATGGGGGGGGACGCCAGCCGCCGCCGCTTGAGGGGATCACCTGTCCAATTCTCCCAACCGGCCCAGGAAGGAGGGAGGGAGGGACTCCGGCCGCCTGCCGCCCCGGCCTGGGAAGCTCGCGCCCCTTGGTGATTTCACCACAGCGGGTTCTCCCAGCCAGTCAGCTGTTCCAGAATGGGGTACGCTGTCTTCTTCGTCTCTGTCATAGCTCCGGGAGCTGTTCTGTACCGTTTCTACTTCCCTAGGAGCTGTTCTGGAGGAGGAACTAAGACCCGCGTGTCTTACTAAGCCGCCATCTTCTCCGGAAGTCCTGACACTTTATTTTGTCTCATTTTTCTCATCCCCCTTTTGGTGTAGATGGTTTTCTAATTTCTTGATGCTAAGTTCCAGCTCATTCTAGGATTTCTGTCCCACGTTCCCAGGAAGGTTTATACCTGTGGGAGTCATATCCCACGTAGAGAGGGGTAGGACAGTGAGTTTGCTTGTTGTGTTGGCTGAGAGAGAGAGGTCACATCTGAGCAACAAAAGAAGTTCTCTGGGGGTGACCCTAGGCCTAATTTTAAGTAGGCTTAGCCTATCCTTTGTGGGGATAAGTTTCATATGAACAAACCCCAAGATTGAGGGCTTTGCCTGTTGCTTTGGTTGCTTGCATGGCTTGTGAGAATATCAGGAGTCTAATGATCCCTCCACATGGGGAAGTTATATTTTCCCCCTTTCTCACCATTTCCCGAAGGGGACTTTCAAAATACTTTTTTATTCACTGTTCAAATCACTCTGCGATTTATTGGGGCATCACTCTGGACAAACTTACAAAATCTCATGCCCTACTCAAGGTTCGATGTACTTATGGTATTCGGTTAAACTAACCACATAACTTACTAGTCAAATTATACATTTTGTACCAGATAAATATTTTTTGCTTTAGTCTTACACATAAGTTAAAGTTTTAAAATATGAATGACTATCTATTTTCAACACCCTGAAATATTGATATTCCTTTGTTCTTCCTCATGCAAAAACATTTTTTAATTTGTACATTTAAGCATGACTGCTTTTTAATAGCAAGACACTATAAATAACCTAAAATGTCCAACAATAGGGTAATAGTTAAGGAAATAGTATGGTGTCCCTTTATAATGAAGTTGAGGAAAGTTTAAAATACTATGATGTAGTCAATGATTGCACAATATTTTTGCTACCTAACATCCATTCACTGTTATTTTAATAAAAAAAACCTCTGATTTCTTTCTGGCACCAAGGGTGGAACGTGTGACCCAGGTTAAGCCAATCAGCACATTCCATCCACCCTGATCGCAATGACTAGTTCAGGGAGATCATGTGACCTAAACCGCCTAATCATAATGAATCTCAAAACTCATGATACTGACACAAAGATGCATCCATTTTCTTGTTAGATGTGCACAAGTTTGTGGCAGTTCGTTATATAGCAGCAGAAAGCTAATACAAACTGAAAGTTTAAGCATGTTTAACCAGACCCTAGGAATGGTAACATTTTATTATCGAATTAATACAAAAACATGGAGTATGTGATAAGACATGGGCTGCCTTTTTAGCACTATTTGCCTTTTGAAGACATGTCAACTCAGCACTTTACGAATTAAATGGGTATAGATAAGATTTATTTTGAGAAATTTTCCTCTTACCTCTATCATGTAAATATACAAGATTGAGATGGTGCAACAAAATATTAAAGAAGTCCCCAAAGATTCAGAATTAATCCTGTCATCACACTCCAACGTACCCTTGTAATTGAAATGGAAAAATGTCAGTTTTCCTCCAGACTTCCAAAGGTCCAGGATTGTGAAATTGATTTAGGGAGCAAAATGCAGCCAGAATATGAATTTGCTGATTTGATTCATGTGACTCGGAGCAGAGCCTCTTAAAGTTAATTCTTCTAAAAACAGAGGTGGCAAGGTTGAGTTCCAAATTTTAATCATTCTAAGCTTGCCATGTGGTAAAGAACTGACAGATTGGACAAAATAGGAAGTGAATATATTAGATAAATGCTTGTTGCTTGGGTGTAGATTTTATCCTCTATTTGTCTAAGGAATATTTCAAGACACATTTGGCCATTTGGGGATATTAAGGTTGAAGGTAACTGACACTCCTCAGGGTCAATGCTGTTCCCTGCAAAACACAATAAAAGCCTGCAGGAGACTGAAGGCTCTATGAGAAAATTAAGTATTGATTGAGAAGTAGATATGATGTTGTGTAATATAGTTATTAGACTCAGTTCAGTGCTGTTAATTCGAGGTCTTGCACTTTCTCGGAAGACTACGCCAGTTAACAATATATTATTGAAGCCTGGGGAGCTTTCATACTTGGCACACATGATTGCTGCATCCTCTTCTCACAACTGTGGAAGACTGCTTTGCCCAATCAATATGCTTTTATTGAACCCAAGTTAATATCACCACTCAGCTCAAATCTGATCACTTTCAGGAGTTTGTGGTACTTGGCAAAGTCAACTTTCCTTCCAGGTGCTCTCTTCCAGTCCAGAAACTACGAATCCTGAATTTGACCATCGCAGTTTCTAGTTCCTATTACTTACACTGGAACCTCAGAAAAGGAGAAGAAAAGGAATTCATTCTTTTGCATTTAGTGCCTCTATATGCCCTAAAGGCAATTAGGGCAGTGCCATTTTCAACAGAATTGAAGCTGACAAGATCTCTGAACAGGGGAATGGATGGAAAGTGTCTGTAACTCAACAACATGGAAAAATCCCCCATAAAGTCTTAGAGCTGGAAAAGGCCTCAGAAACTATCTAGTCCAGTTCTTTCATTTTACAGATGAGAAAATCCATATCCAAAGTGGCTCAAGCTTCATAGCTGACCAGTGATAGAACTGGGAATGTAATTTGGATATCTTGACTCTGAATCTAGTTCTTTCCACTGCATATTCTGCCTGCACAATTGTCTGCCTGTAGTAGATAGCAATAGCATCAGAATAAACAATTGCTTTATTTGTATTTATCAGAATTTAAATTTACATTAGACAACTTTCCTCTGACCCTTAAATGCCATATACATATAATATGCAGACTTCCTGGAAACCTTGCACAGGTTCTGATGGCATTTGTAATAACTATTTGGTCCAAAGGGAAGTTCTTAATTATCCCCACTTTACTCATGACAAATTAAGACCCAGAAAATTTAAGTGGTTTGTTATACCATTTGTGATAAGACAGACAGACCTCAAGCCTAGTTCTTTATAGGCTTTACAATGCTCCTTTTATAATTTCTATGCCTCCTCTATTACCTACTCTAACATGTGTGTTTCTATGAAATTGTAAGCATTTATTTTATCTCCCTTCTCCAAGCTGAATGCCCTTGAAAGGCCAAAGTGTGCTGAATATTTTGTCATGCATTTTGACTTAATGCCCACATTTAAAATCGAGGAAAGAACTGTGATATTTCTGGCTTCTCTGGAAATGGCAAGTAATGTGCTGATCACTTTACTCAGTGTTTGCAATCTGTTTCATTAGGCTAATAAGACATACAATATGTGAGTCACTTATTAATCTTTCTAAATTTACATTTGATAATGTTTCTTCCAGCCTGCGCAAATGATTACATAACCTCATTTGAGATCAGGACAGCAATACCTCAGAAGTAGTGTTCCTTCCTCAGCCATCTTTTCTGTGACTAGCTCTTTCTTCCTCAACTAAAATCACTTTCGTTGGCAGGAACTTCCAATGTCGAACTTCCTTGTGAAGTGCCCGCAATTTATCTTACCCAATCAAAATGGGAACAATTCAAGCTTTCTTTATGTTTCCAAAGCTGCCATAAATTTGGGTAATCGATTTTTCAATACCTCGTAAGATCATTGCTTTAGGGAGATTAAAGTGAAGTCTGGGAGCAGTGAATGCAGTGTACCTCCATCATCCTGTTTCAAGTTGCTCCCCATGCGACCTAGAAAACAAGGCTGGAGGAAGACAGCTTTAAATTCCTCATGCTAAATTAGTTCTGAGATGCTCCTGGGCAAAGACTGCCAACTGAACTCTGTTTTGACAGCGGAAATATTTATAATGAAACATAATGAAGTAAAATTTTAGTCCCAAATTGCCTCAACAAGGAAACACTAAAATTACAATTCTGGTTACAGTGACACCTCCAATTTTGAAAATCCTAAGTAATTTTTTTTTAGAAACTTATTTCAGTTGGAGGAAATGAATATTGGCTCAGGATTAGGACATATATACCAGGGGCTTCAAATCTGCTCTGCGGTGTCCCTGCTGACCTCAGACAAGCAAATTAGACTCACCATGTCTCTTTCCTTGTCTTGAGTCAGCCATACTTACCAACAAGTGGTGTCCGGAGGCATATTCTTCAGGATGTCTCTAGAAGTCAAAGGATTGAATGCAGATTAGGAATTTTTTCAGCAGTAATAGCAATTGTAGGACATAATTTTAAAATCCCAGTGCTCTCATCCCGATGGAGGCAATACTCATGTTTTTGAAACTGATTCTCAAGAGCAAAGAAAATATCTGACATAGCTGCTAGTTGCTTTGATCTCTAGTGAATGGATGGTTTATTCCTTTATTCAACAAATATTTATTGCATGCTTATCATGTGCCAGATGTTTTGATTCACACCAAGGATACAAGAGCAAATATGACTGATGTGGTCATTTCTCAATTGGATTTTAAAGTCTGATATATCTGCTTGATTCTCAACTTAAACTCTGTAACCTTGAGGTTGGAGCCATTCACCCTTCTTCAGGACGTTTGCTCCCTTTTCTCACTGTTGGAAGCCTCTGGACTTAGGGTCAACTGCTTTAGTTGTGAATTGGATTGTAAGAAACAGGAACTCCCTTTAGTGAAAAAGGATGTCTATTATAAGGACACATTTGAAACTGAAGTCACCGTGGAGGACCAGCTGTCATATGTCTCTCATGGACCATAAAGACTGCCTTTCTCCAGGCATTTCTGCTTTACTGTCAGCTTCATTCTCCTCTCCATTGCCTGGCTTCCTCTCCCTAGTCATAGTTTCTCCTTTCTTTTAACTCCAGCCTGAATGTTGCCCACCATGGCAGTTCTGGTCCTATCTCATACTGTGTTGGATTTAGCACTCTCTGAACTGGATCAAATTCTCCATGTTTCCTAAGTACTGTGGATTGAGTCCCAGATGTCATGTTCATGTCCTAGCCCTGCTCCTGTGAGTGTGAACTCATTTGTAAATAACATCTCTGATATTCCTCTTTAGATGATGGCAAATAGAATCAGATGGACCTGAATAAGGAATAATCCAGTATAACTAGAGTTTTTATAAGGAGAAGAAATCTAGACAGAGACACAGCCCACTAGCAGGGGGAGTAGGAGTGAGGAGACAGAAGGAAGTAAAAGGAGACAGATTGCCATATGCTAGAGAATCTGTAGGCAAGCCACCATGAGAATGCTACAAACTTTAGCATAGCCTGCCAGTGCCTTGATGTTGGACTTCTTCCTTCCAAAACTGAGCCAGTAAACTTTTGTTTAAGCTATATTTATCAGTCTATGGTGTTCATCACAGCAGACCTGGAAAACTGACGCTAATTAAGATTCAAAGAGGAGAATTCAAGTATCATTATTGTCAGCTCATTATTTCACATCGGGCTGTGCCACTGGTCCCTGCCCAATCTCAGATTGGCTACCCTTAAGCCATGTACCTACCTCTGATCCAGTCAGCATGGCTGGGGCAAGAAGTGGGATCATATGATACAAAACATAGTGACCTAGGCATGGGTATGAGTTGTGTGCCCATGAGTATAGGCAGTCTTGTTTTGCCCTTCCTCCAATGTGACTGAATCCTGCCTTGTAGTTCAGATTCCTAATGACTGTTTTTTGTTTTTTTTTTTGATTGCGCCTATCTTGAGTGATGGAATTGTTTTTGCTTAGTATTTAATCTACTTAGTGGTTAGATATTTTGGCCTTTGAATGCCACCTGACTTAATCTCTACTGGCTGCTTGCCACTTGGACCACGACAAACTGTCTGCCTTGTCTTTTACTTGGTTAGACACCCAAGATCTCTGCATAGGTTTAGAGTTTTTCTAACAGTATCTCATCTGTTCTTGCCTTCATGAGTGACGTATGATTTTAGAATTGCATTTTGAATCTTGTACTTGACTACTTCTCCCTAAGCCTGGTCATGTTTTCATGCACTTTGTCTCCTCTACCACCAAGGTTTTACCAAAGCCCACAAGTCTGTCTAGATTCTTGACCTATGGATGGTCTATCTTGGCCTGTCTATGCCTCTTGAGTCCCTGTTCTAATATGTTGAACCCTAAAATACATAGACTGATAATATCAATGCCCCTATGATATATGAGTCGCAATATCCATAGTTCCTGGGAATTATGTTCTTGGTGCTTTATCAGCTATTCCACACTTAAACTCTTCCCTGGAGTTTCTTCTATTCTATATGTCAGCCTAAAGGTTAAAGCCCTTTACCAGAATGTTCTCATGCACAAACCAAGGCTTGATATCTCTTGGCCATAGGTCACCCTCACCTCTGGGAGGTCTTTGAAGCCCCAGCAGTTCTAACTAGAACCACTAGCCAAGTCAAGGGCACCTTGTATCTACCTCTTGCTTCCACATCCTTGACCCTGTTACACTACTCTCCCAGATTCCATTCCTCTGCCTTCCTTGGTCTTGAAAGCTCCAGAGCTCTGGCTACCATGGCAGTGCCTTAATTCTAGCATTCATCTAGAGTCAAAGTATCTTTTGTACTTTCAGATTCCTCTGATACTCAGAACCTCTTCCCATCTCAGTAATCTCAGAAGTTGTTTTTCTTCGTTGGTAATGGACTTAGCAAGATCTGTTTCTGTGCTGATCCTCAGCCAACTTTCCCTAAAAACTCCAGAGATTTAGAGGCCCATAAGCCTGGTGTATACTCAAGATTGTCCAAGGGTGGCTATACTAAGTGAATTGAATGTGTGCAGTAAATATCAGTGGTCCCCAAGGAAGTCATACTCCCTAATGAGAAACGAAGTCCTCCAAATTTTCGTGTTCCACACTTAGATTGGTTGATGATCCCTATAAAAGATATCAGCATATCCAGCATTTCCAGAGATGACTTTTTAATAGAGTTTTAGGACTATAGGAGGCTTTTATTTCTATATTTTACTATACTATTCTGTTGAGGAAGAATCTGAGCTATCGAGATGATGTCACTCTTTCAGTGTTCCATAGCTAATTAGGGAAGTATTGGAAGTAAACCTAAAGTAAGTCTTAGTGTGTGGCATATGGATGAGTGGAATGAAGGAATTAATACATGAGAGTGTGAGCTAATGATTCTGACCCCTACCCCCACCAGCCTGTTGACTTTCTCACCTTACCTATGGGTATAAAGTTTGGACATTTGTCTGGTATGGTGGGGTTCAGTTCTTCTGTTTCAAAGTCAGATTTTGTCAGCTCTCTCAACTGGCATAAGATGAAGGTACTGATATGTAAGTGCTTTATAAAAGCTAAAATCACTGTAAAAATGCAAGGTTGTGTTTTTCGTTTTGAAAGTATCGATGAATCTGATAACTTAGGACAGTGCCATATATATTCCTCATTTTTGTTTAGCTACCCAATAATGAACCTCTTTTTACATTTAAGTTAATTCCCCATTGTATAAATCTCATTGTAGGCAGGACCCACCTCTCACTATAAAAGAAAAAAAAAAGCCAGGTAATTAATTGCTTTCTCGGTGTCCTTTGCTAGTATGGCACGGGCATGTGATCTACACTCTACCAATCAGATGTACTTACCTCAGACCTGAACCAAGGAGGACCCATTGTGTATGCAGGTAGAGGACTCCATAGTAGCTTCACCTGCTCAATGACAGTGTCCAGTGCCCAATACTGGGATTGGTGGTTGGCATATACAGGTATAAGCATTAGTATTCTGTAGAAGCAGTTACAGCAGCAGCACTGGCCCTCACTGGGCTGGCTTTTGGAGTGACTTTTGTGAGGTTCTTGACTGCTGCCTAGTGTCTTTCATTCCTATGTATTTTCTTGGCCTGGTTTTGTAGCTTCCCTGGCAATTTTGTGAATCAAAATTCTATTAAATTCTATTTTTAATAGAATCAATATTCTATTTAAAAAATTCCTTTTCTGGTTTAAACTGGCCAGAATCAGTTTCTGTTGCCTGAGACAAGGATCCTGATTGATACTGGCAAAGAAAGGTGGAGTCTGGGATTGGTTCTCTGGTTTCACTGAAAAATACATCTAGTGTTATGAGATGGGAATCATGACAGTCTATGGTAGGATTGGCAAAACAACTAAATTGTCACCTGGAAAGGAAGTGCCCCTTGAAGGCAAGGATTAGGGGATCAAATTATGGCTTCCAATAGCATGAAGGTTGTTAGCTAAATTCTACTGTGTAGCAGAATGGTTTGCTTCAACAGCTCTGGCCAGCTTATTAAAGTAAAGGTTGACCAGCTCAAATTCTTAAAATTTTGGCCCATGATACAGTTTGAAACCCAGGGATTTTATTATGGTTGTTCTAAAGGTATGGCTTCACTTTTGAAGCCACAGGATTGAAAGACATGTGAAAATGAAATATAATGTTTGATTCCGGGAAGTTGTTGAAATAAACCATAGCAAAAGCAACAATATGTGTTGAGCACCTACGATGTGCCAGGTACTTTCTCAGATTTTGGGCAAAGAGTAGTCAAAGAAAGTAGACAAAGTTCCAGTTCTTTCTTTTACCGAGTTTTCATTGTAATGTCAGTTGAATTTGTAGTGCTATAGTGAAACTTTAATTATTGCATTAATCAGGTCAAAGTGGAATCCCAAGAATTGGGTTGGTTTGAAGGACCTACTTTGTGTATAGCAGGCAGTCTCTTGAACAGTCATTGTTCAAGAGGCTCACAATGAAATGTTCTTTGTGACAGAGATGGGTCCTCTGCATGGGCCCAGCATCATGGCTTCTCTTGCCAAGACTGACCTGGCTACCACCTGCTCAACTTAACTAATTAGCAGTTACATATCCTGGGGAGACAAGGCAGCCTTTTCTCTGGCAGGTCGATTATGTTATTGTCTCTTCCATCATGGAGAAGACAGGGATTTGTCTTAAGTAGAATAGATTCTTATTCTGGATTTAGATTTGTTCTGCAACCAAGCTGCCTGGGTTCAAATCCTGGTTCTGCCACTTATCAGCTATGCGACCTGGGGCATGTTACATGAATTTCCCATGCTTTAGTTACTGCTGTTCTTACTTAAATCAGCCAGAGATGATTTTTGCAACAAATATTTTCCTGCAACAAATAATCCTGATATTGACAGTACAGGCATTATTAGCACAGTGTTACTACAACTTAACCATATCAGGGTGTGATGTCCAGTCTTGAAAAATGGCCAGAACATTTTGAAATTAATATCTCTTCAGGGACCTGATCATACATATCATGCACAAGAAAAATATTCTCTCAGCCAAATGCAGATTAATGTTTATATTATTAGTGAAATGTTGCTTCTTCCATGCCATTTAGCATTTCAGTAAAATGTTTTGAATTAATTACTTGGAAAATCTATGCTACTTTTCAGGGCATTTTATAATCTGTATTATTAATCGCCTAAAATTTTTTTCTTCCTACTTTATAGAGTCTTTTTTTTTTAATTAAAAAAGGTGTTTTTTAGGAAAGATGATTGGGAGACTAGAAAAACAGGTTTGTAACCTGGAAAGCTAGATTGCAGGAACCACAGTCCATGCCACACCCTGGAAATATCTTGTTGGGAAACTTCCACTGCCACCTCCACCACTGCCACCACTGAACACAACTGCCTCTGCATACTCAACACCATGGACAGCAGTAGACAACTCTGTAATCATCACTTTTTGTATCCTCCTCCTTGACATTGAATGAAATCAATGCTAATAGGATAATATTTTAGCACACGTTACAAATAAGAAAATGATGTTAGGCAATATGATCAAATTCAAGCTAAAGGACAGAAGGTACAACATGGTGGATTGCTGAAAACACAAGTCATTAAGGCCCTGCTTTTAAATCCAATAACTTATTTTCTTTTTTTAATCACAAAGGTCAAGGTTAATCTTGTACAACTACCAAATGTCCTAGGGACATTAACCTTTTTTTGTGCAAAAATTCAGTATTAAGTAGAACTTTTATCTATTTATATGATATTTTAAGCATCATTTTAGTTATACTTATTCTCGATAACATGTTCAAAATTTTAACAGGGGATGAATCCTAATTTTGCCTTATCTATTGTAAATGTTATTTTCACCCATGCAGATAACCAAGCCCTGTTTTTTTATGACACAGCATGAGCTCAGGTCGAGTACGTGAAGTGTGTAGGAAAATACAGTAAAAGGGGAATGCTTTTGTACAGGAAATTTCTTTATTAGAGCTTAATGCATTTCAAAAATCTAACTTTATCTGGTATTAAATAACAATATGGAGTTTTCTTATATTTATTATCTGGTTTCTGCAAATAAGGCTATACTTTCATGTTTGTTATTATACACATTCTTTGCCAATGAAATCTAAGATAGAATAATTTATAAATGTATGTTTATCATTGATTCTACAATATATATTGTATCCAAATGTGTATATAATGCATATATATTTTTAAAAATACCCTTGATCAATGTGCATTTGTGTGTAAATATGTATTCATTCTGTTATTAAACTGATATTATTTTTTCAAAGTAGAATGTGCAGGAGCTTGTGCAGAATTGTGTGCAGATGTAAGTTGACTTCCCTGTGTAGGCTGAACAGATAATTAGAATTGCCACATTTGCTTTACCCTGTGTTAATGCTTTACTTCTCAGTATACACTGATCTCATTGTGCTTTTTTCTACTTATGACTTTTTTTTGATCGGTGAATAAAATCATAGAATTTTTAGAATTAGAAAGGATCTTATGGATCATCTAGTTTGACTCCCTTATGTAAAAACTAAAAAATAGGGTGTTTTAGTTCTCTGTCTGCTAAAACAAATACCATATAGTGGGTTGGCTTAAACAATAGGAATTGATTGACTCAAGCCAATCAGGCATCAGCAAGGCCATACTTTCTCTTTAAAGACTGCAGCATTCTGGGACTGGATGCAGGTGATCCCTGGTCTTTGGCTTTTTTGTCATATGACTAGTGCACATTGTGGCATCATCTTCTTTCTCTTGTGGGTGGGCTTTCGGCTTCTGGCTGCTCCCCTGGGGCTTCTCTCTCAGTCTGACTTTTACTCTGCTTATATGATTCCTGTAATCTGGACTAAAGCCCAGTGTGATTCAGTTGGGCCATACCTTAACTGAAGTAACATCTCGAAGAGATCTTATTTACGGTGGTCCCACACCCACCAGAATGCGAACCAAGACCGAGAACATGTCCAGACTGGGGTACAGATATCCACCACTCAGAAGCACAGAGAAGTCAGCTACTCCCGATCATGTTCACACACCTAAATAATAATAGGGAAGGTCCTTCTTGATCTGCTTTAATGAAGAATTAAGATTCATCTGTAGCAAGCACACCATTTGAAAATACATGTATCATTAAGTGCTTCAAAGTTTTTTTCTTTCAAATCAAATTGATCTTTATCCTGCCTGCCCCATTGTTTATTTATACAAATAATTTGCTTGGAAATTTTCTCTTCATAAGTAAGATAGTGATTTTTTTTCCCATTTAGGTAATTCTCTTATTATCTGAAAAACAGTCTCAAAATAATCTTCTACCCTAACCAAATGGAATCTTCACATTCAAAATTAATAGGTTTCAACTGGTGTGGTTTTACTGAAATTGAAATTCAATGAACTTAAAGGCGCTGAACAGTATTGTGGCCAATTTAATGGAAGAAATAGTAGACAAGTTGCCTGTTAAAGAAGGCTATTTGGAGTTGTACTTATATCCATTAAAATAAAAGCACCATGAAGAAAGGAATTCTGTCTTCTTGACCATGCTTTGTTCCAATGCCAGCCACATGGTAGGTGTTCAAAAAAATTAGTTGAATGAATGAACGATTTAGAAATGGAAACAGCTTTCTAACTTACCTGTTTTCCATTTTACCTACTTCTAGCCTCATTTCTTCTGTTTAGATTATTGGTGGGAAGGCAGGCAGGAGAAGGAAGAAGACAAAAACATGGATTCTTTCTATGTGAATTCTTGATTTTTTAGTACATTGCCCTTATTCCCACCACTTGCTATTTTGTGGCAACCACCTACAATGTTAGTCTATTTGCTCAGTGATGTCAGAGTCCTTGTCTGTCTTTCTCACTGCTGTTTCTCCAGTGTCGAGCATTGTGCCTGGCACATAGTGGATCCTCAACAAATATTAGGGTCAGAGAGAGATCCACCTGTATCCTTTTTCCCTTGGGCAATTTACTTCACTTTATTCAGCCTTGGTTTCCCTGTCTCTTGAAGCTTAAATTATTGTTATGAGGATGAAATGGGTTAAAAGTAAGGCATTTATGGCAGTAGAGATCCAATGAGTATTCTTTTCTTCCTTCATTATTAAACATTTGGGGATTTTGAAGGTTTTCTTCCATTATCTTGAAAAATTTGGAGTTTGTACTCCAGAATAGCAAATGTTCAGGAGAAATTTAGAGGGATGCTAGTGTCTGTCTATACAAGGCCTTGTTGCTATAGGAGGAGACCAGAAAGAAGGAGTCATTCTTCTCACTCCCAGCCTATAGCTCAAACTTTGTCCTGGAAAGGTCTGGGCTTTCCCTGCTCTGGAGACAGTCAACAGGACTTTATTTTCCCAATCCTGAAATTGTAGCTATCGAGCTGAATTATACATGTGTCTTCAGGATTGGGGAGTGACCTCCTTTCTGGAGAGAGCGGGATGCCTGGAGTCAGGGAAAGATAGAGTGCTGACTGTTTGGGGTTTGGTGGGGCCCTGTATCCCCTCAACATAATGTTGTAGGAGGAAGCAAGAGTTTGGGGTGGGGGGTTGCTGAGTGGATTATTGGCGACCAAGCACTAGTGTCTCAATGATAGTCCCTGTAGCCAAGTTAGGTGTGAAGTTAAGAATGCATATCCTAGGGAAAAACTCAAGCTATCACTTCCAAAGAATTCTTTGGGGACATTACTAACTCTGGAACTCTTGTAATACCTTAAAAAAGCTCTTCCTTATGCCCTCCCATATCCCCAAGTCTGCCATAAAAAAGGACTGAGAACTGGATATCCATCCAACTATAGCAGATTGTGGCTGAGTCATATTATATTTAATTTCCTAAATAAAAGATATATATCATTCCTTATACTTTGAGGACTGTAAAGCAAGCACATACTGTCCACCTAGTGAACTGAACAGCTATCTCGGGCACTTTTTACATTGTGTTTTCGTTCTATTCCCTTCCAGACTCTGAGTCCCTGGAGGGCAGAGAAAATATATGGTATATCTTCATACTCCCAGCACACAGCACAATTGAATGAAAGAAAAGACAAATGGTCTCTAGTGGTAATTCAATGATGGGCAAGAAGTTATAGTTCATTCATCACGTGTAGGCAATTTAACTTGACAGTGTACCTGCATGTATAGTCCTGAAAAATGAAGCTATCATTTTTCAGCTTTTGTCCTAATAGGGCAGCTTTTGAAAACCAGCTACCTAATCTTATCTCTGTCTCTTGTGAAAACACCACAAAATATAGCAGCTTTCCTTAGTCTGGTGCTTTGACTCACAAAGATTAGGAGTGGCTCAGGGCAGAGATAGACAGAATTCAGGTAGGGGAGCCTCTGACTTACCATTTTATGGTATCAGACAAAATGGAATTGCAGAAGTATATTATGAAAGGAAATCGAATAATTTTTGCCTTATCTTGCATTTTGCAGTACCTTCCTTTAGTCCAGATAATCAGTTGTGGCCTTGGAGTAGATCCAATATTGAATGGAATTAAATGTTGATTCTGTCAACCTGGTCAAAGGTGGTCTGGTAAATGATATGCCTCAGGCTTTAAAAGCAACCTAAGAAATTTCTCAAAATGCAGAAATAGCTAAGCTACTGTCCTGTATGACAGCAGAAAATAGTTGCTTCTGTCATATATCAGTTGAGCTTTTCATCTTGTCCGAGTCTGGAGCCCACATGTATTTTTATTCCAACTCTGACAGCAGTCAAATTAATGCCAGAGAAAGAAAGCACAGGTGCAGAGAATTGAAATCAGTGGGTAGGAAAGCCAAGGACACTGTGTGTGAGTTGAGCCGTGGCTCTACTGTGAGAGAACCCCTGACCCTATGGACATGACCAGGGTGAGTGCTGCAGGAAATGACTTTAGTGCCTGAAGGCAGACAGAACCGTGTTTGAATTCTTAGTCTGCATTTTACTAGCCTGGTGACCATGGGTAGTTCACTCTCTGAGAGTGAAATTTTTCCCTTGTTGTGGCAAGTAATAATAATCATGCAGGGCTGTTTGGAAGGTGTATGCATATAATACATGTTATTATAATACATAATGTGTTTTGGTTTGCTAAAGCTGTCAGAATCAGAATGCAATATACCAGAAATGGGTTGGCTTTTACAATGGGGATTTATTAGCTTACAACTTACAGTTCTTAGGCCATGCAAATGTCCAACTCAAGGCATCAACAGGGTGATACCTGGACTCTGAAGACAGGCTCCTGGCATCTGAGACATCTCTGTCACATGGGAAGGCACATGCTCACGTCTGCTGGTCCTTCCTTCCAGGGTTTTATTGCTTTCAGCTTCTGGTTTCAGTGGCTTCCTCTCTCAGCTTCCATGGGTCCTCTTTTAGCTTCTCTGAGGCTTTTCTCTATGAGCTTCTCTTAATTTCATCTCTTAGCTTCTCTGGGGTTTCTCCAAGATCTCTGGGCTATTTCTGTGTCCTGTATCCTCTTATAAAGGACCCCGGTAAGGGGATTAAGACCCAACTTTAATGGGTAGGTCACATCTCAATTGAAATAACTTCATCAAAAGGTCCCACCCACAACAGGTCTGTACCCACAGGAATGGATTAAAAGAACATGGCCTTTTCTCGGGTACATTATATCTTCAAACCACCACACATTAAAAAGTGGCAGTTACCAATAGAATCTGTGAATTGTTATTGCAACTGAAGTTTCTATCAGACCCACTATCATCATTCAAGTTAACTTGGTATTCACATACGTTAGTTTTACATGGAAATTTGTTTTGAAATGAACTCTGAGATTCAGAAAATATATTGACTCTTCACAAGCTAGAGAGTTATATCTTTATATTTTGAGACATTGCAGAAAACCCTGTAGAGAGACACACTCATTCCCAAGAGTAAAAATTAGCCGCTGCTTAACTGGACTCCCTTGATTTTCCTTTTGGCTAAAATTTCTAAAGCTGATACATGGTGGACATTTTACTTTATTTTCATGGTAGGAGGAATGGACTGTTTAAGTTGATGGACTCAGTTTCAGATGAGAAATACAATGAAATAATCTCACCCTGTTTTCTCTGTGTTGCCCCGGGTCTCCAGTTCCACGGATGGAGTGAAGGCTATGAGTCAAAGCAATTGGCTTGTGCTGGAGCCTGGGAACTGGGGCACTGAGCTGCCTGCCAACGGTTTATATCAACCAGGAATAATTAAAATGACAGAAGTTATTCGAAAACATCTGTCTATAAACTTATGGATGGAAAAAGAGTAGCTGGAAAGGGCTAAGGGGGAGAATCACAAACTAATTGAAAGCTTACAAAAGAGGGCTTATGTGTAAGGATCTGTAATTATTTACAAGACAAAAGAGTTGCAATAATGCTCTTAAAGAGTATTAAGAGGTGTTTTACACATCACAATAGGAAAATGGCAAACAGGAGATTTTTCTCAAAAGAATTAATGGCTGCTCTATGTATGAAAAGACAGTCAATATCACTAGCAATAAAAAAATGAAAATCAAAGAGGAAATGTGGAGTGGTTTTTCACACATCACATTGGCAAAGATTGAACCGATCTACCACTACCTAGAAGGCTAATGTGAGGAAAAGGAAAAGGGGATATGCTCCAATATATTGCCGAGGCTGATGAGGGGTAAAATTGGTCAGCTTTTGGAGGACAGTTAGGCAACATGTGTCAGAATATCAACAAAGAGGCTGCCCTGTGATCCAGCAATTCCAGTGTTAGGAATTTTATCCTAAGGGACAGTTTGGATCTGTGTTTAAAGGTGTACATGCCTTTTGTTCACTATAGTGGTATTTATCATGGAGAAATGTTGGAAGTGCCCCACGTGTCTATCAATTGGGTATTATCTAAATTAATTATGATACAGCTATACCAATTAGCTACAGGCTGTGGGTTGGGTACATGTCTCATATCAGTCAGTCTCCTAGAGCAGTGAAATAGCTGGAACATGTTTTCATGGCAGATGTTGGAAGATTCTAGAAGGGTGAGCAGAAACAAGCAATGCCTCTTAAGGCCTTGGCTCAGAACTTGCATACTATCACTTCTGCCCACATCCCATTGGCTGAAACAAATCTTTTGGCCAAATCTAACTTTAATGGGGAGGCAGTAAACTCTGCCTCCAGTAGAAGGAACTGCAAAGTGACAAGACAAAGTATGTACTTACAAGGAGAGGTGAAGTCTACCCCAAAAGTGGAATGCATTTATTCAGTCTGGAGTTTCGCTACCTGAAGTGAAATGAGTATATATTTTTTGCCTCTGAGTACATAACTTTGAGTAATTATGTTTAAGGCTCTAAGATGGGTAGCAGTATGCTTATACTGTTTAAGTGATTTCAAAAATTTTTTTCTGAAACAACAGAAGTCATACTAGTTGAGTGAAAAATGACCACAACATAGAATCTAGTCGTTTAGCTCTTTTGGTTAGAGCATTCTGCAATAAGGCTGATGTCCCAGGTTGGATGCCCATATAACTGCTGTTTCGTACCCATGGATTCTCTTATAAGACGTCCTGCCTGATGGAGGGGGTGAGGAAAGAAAGACCAGACTGTGTTCATGTCATGACTATGAAAACATTTCAAAATGGATGTTCCCCAACAAGAGATCAGTACATTTGGAACAACATGATTAGATAATAATAGGGTGTAAGCCATTTAAATATCTTATAGGCAACTGAAGTGTACGAAACCCTGTGAACAAAGGGAAATAACTTCAATGCATTTGCTGAGAGAGAAATTGTAAGGGCTCCTCTTGTACTTACTTAGTAGGTAGCCCCTGACTTATTATAATGTTTACCTCAGCTAATCCAGGTAGGGTGGGATCCATAGAGATAAGGAGTCTCTGTGTAAGGTCTCTGTATGAGAAAGTGATTCATAATTGTGCAAATGCAAAAAAAAAAAAATGTGGAGATTGAATTAAGTAACATATGGCATGTGATTGTTTGACAAAAAAGAACCAACATATTACAGTATTGATGGATATTGTTCTGATCTTGAGTGTGCCATTACTCTTCACAATAATTTATCGGTAATTATAAGTTATTAAATACTAAATTATAATTATGGTGTTTTTCTTTAAATAACATTGTAAACAATTTCAGTATTTTGTTTTTTAATATATTATTACATTGTCTGGCCCATCAATAAAATGGATCAGGGTTAAAATTTAGGGTAGTATTCAAAAGAAAAAATAAAGATAACAGTGAAAGCGCAAAAGATGATCCATCTTGATTTAAAGTTAAAAGAAAGTTAACAAGAATGACACTGTTTGGTTTGCTAAAGCTGCCAGAATGCAATATACCAGAAATGGGTTGGCTGTTTCAAATGGGGATTTATTAGATTACAAATGTACAGTTCTTAGGCCATGAAAATGTCCAAACTAAGGCATCAAGAGGCAGATACTTTCTCAGAGGAATGGCTACTGGCATCCTGATTCCTCTGTCACATGGAAAGGCACAGGGCAACGTCTGCTAAACATCTTACTAAACATCTCTGGGTTCTTTGGGCTTTTACTGTCTTTTTATCCTCTTACAAAAGACTCCAGTAAAGAGAATTAAGACCCACCTTAAATTTGGTGGGCCATGTCTCCATGGAAGCAACCTAATTGAAAGATTCTGCCCACAATAGGACTGTACCCACAATAGGACTGCACCACGAGAATGGATTAGAAGAGCATAACTTTTCTACTTTCAAACTGCACAGAAATAAAAAAACATATACAGAAATCTTTATTCTGTTAGCCCCCAATGTTGGTGAGTTGCTGTCAGTAAACATCGCTGTTTCGGTTTGCTAAAGAAACAGTGTTGAAATGGGATTGTTGAAATGGGCTGGCTTTTACAATGTGGATTTATTAGTTTCCAAATGTATAGTTCAAAGGCTGTCCAAAGTAAGGCATCAAGAGGGAGATTCCTTCTTAAGAAAGGCTGCTGGCATCTGGGATTCCTGTCAGATAGTGACACACATGGCTGGCATCTGCTGGTCCTTCGCTCCTGAGTTTTGTTGCTTTCAGCTCTTGGTTGCAGTGGCCTCCTCTTTGAGCTTCTGCGGATCCTCTCTTAGCATCTCTAGGAATATTCTCTCTATATTCTCTCTTGGGTTTTTCCGTCCTTTATCCTCTCATAAAGGACTCCAGTAAAAGGATTAAGACCCACCTTAAACAGAGTGGGTCACTTGTCAGATAAATAACCTAACCAAAAGATCCCATCTATAATAGGTCTGCACCCACAGGAATGGATTAAAAGAACATGGCCTGTTCTGGGGTACATAACAGTTTCAAACCACAATCATCCATCACATTAATAAATGTGCTTGAAAAATGGTATTGTGTTGTAGTTTATTTGTATTTACTTTGTAAATTAATTTTGGTTGTAGAGTTGTCTAAGGTAAGGCGTTTATATGTAGTTTGAAGTTTGTACATATTTTAAGAACATTACAAGAAAAATACCTTACTATCAGAAGCATTTGAGAATTTATTTTCCCTATAGAAGAAGTTGGCTCATAAGATTGGTGAAAGAGATGATAGATAGATGACAAAATAAAGATTTTCTATGATAAGAATAATGGGTAGGCAAAGAAGGTATATTAGTTTTCTATTACTGTTGTAACAAGTTACTGCAAACGTAATGGCATAAAACATAAATTTATTCTCTCACAGTTTGGGAGATCAGAAGTTCAAAATTACTCTCACTAGGCTAAAGTCAGGGTATTGGCAGGCTGGTTCCTTCTGGAGGCCCTAGGGGAGAATCCGTTTCCTGGGCTTATTTAGCTTCTGGAAGCTACTTGCACTCCTTGGCTTGGGATGTCTTCCTCACATCACTCCAAATTCTTGTTCTGTCATCACAGCTACTCCTTCCTTTGACCTTCTTACCTCTCTCTTACAAAGACCCTTGCAATTACATTTAGGGCTCATCTGAATAATCCAGAATAATCTATCCCATCTCAAGATGTTTAATTTAATCAAATCAGCAAATTTCCTTGGCCTTATAAGGCAACATTCACAGGTTCCAGGGATTAGGACTTGGACATATTTGGGGGACCACTATTCTACCTACCACAGAGGGGAAGAGTTATATTTAGACTCAGTTTGGAAGAAGGAATGGGAAATAGAATTGGGCCAAGAGAGGTACATTCTTCATGCGGTAATATATTCAGTTTGGACTTAATCACTAAATAGATTCTTTAAAAGAAACACTGAACATGAGGAAAGACTTGGAAAATGGATTTATGGGAGAGAAAATATAAGGGTATTATAATTTTTTTCCCAAAATGTAGAAAGCGATATGAATGTTTGTAATGAGCCATTCTTCTTAACAAGCACTGGATGTTAGTAACCAACCATTGTTTTCATAAACAAATACATAAATCACAGTAACATTGGTTTACATTCTAGAGAAAGAAGGAGACATACTGATTTCTTGATTGAATGAAATTATTAACTACTGGAATAGAGATATAATGAATGTTTTGGAATCTTATAGAAAATTTAAGACTAGGATGGAACACTATACCATTGGAGCTAGTGGGAGACTGTTAGGAGAGGCCAGTATAAGGTGAATTGAGAAGATTTTGAATGCACTGAGCCATAGCTTGCCCTTTTTGCAATGCCCCCTAAAGAATGAGATTGCTCTAAAGCCCTTCTGATTGTTCATTTGACTTGGAAGAACTTTCTGGCCAACAGCAGTTACATGATCCATGGAGCATGGATTTAGAATTCCATTGGTAACTTCTTGAACCTTGACTAATCATGTCCATGTTTACAATAACACATGGGGTAGAATTAGTGAGGTCCTCCTTAGTTGCGTGTAGCACCCCACCAGAGTAAGTGTCACATCAGGGCTGCTGCATGCACTAGTGTAGATCTTGCAGGGCTTGACACAGGATGTGCAAGCTGTGCAATCACTCTGTGCTTGGTCATCTTGAGATCTTAATTTCAACAATTGGTCTTGCATTTTTCATTTTGCACTGGGCCCTACAAATTATCTAACTTGTTCTGCCCATATAACCTATGCAGTGTCCCTGCCACTCACCTCTGTATGATAATGCCTGTCCAAATTAAAAAAAAGTTTGCACATGAAAACAATGTAATAGAAATAAGCATTTATAACAATCACTATTTACTAAATTGCAACATCGTCATTTACTAAATAATGATTCTTTTGGGCAGTATTTCTCTTTATCTCACAGCAACCCTTTATATAGCGCAGTGTATTAGTTTGCTTAAGTTGCCAGGATGCAATATACCAGGAATGGAATAGCTTTTAAAAAGGGAATGTACCACATTGCAGATTTACATTTCTAGGGCCATGAAAATGACCACACAAAGGCACCAACAAGAGGTTGCTTTCCCTCACAGAAGGTTGATGCCATCCGGAACACCACTGTCAACTGGGAAGACACGTGGCTGGCATCTGCTGGTCCTTTTCCTCCTGGGCTTTGTTGCTTTCAGCCACTGTTTCCTGTGGGGGTTTCTCACTTGGCTTCTCTGAGGGTGGGTTTCATCTCTTGGCTTCCCTTGGCTCTATCCAGGTTCTGGCTTGCTTAACGTCTCATGATGAGGTACAAGGCAACATCTGCTGGGCTCTGCATTTCTAAACCTCTGTGTCTCATGTTGGCTCTGTTGGCTCTGTCTCTTCTCCAAAATATTTCCTCTTTTAAAGGACTCCAGTCAACTAATCAAGACCCACTTTGAATGGGCAGAGTTACATCTCCATCTAATCAAAAGGCCACACCCTAATTTGGGTGTGCCACATTTCCATGGAAATAATCTAATCAAAAGGGTTTCCACCTTACAATATTGAATGAAGATTAAAGAACATGGCTTTTCTGGGGTACACAACAACTCCAAACCAGCACAAGCAGAAAACAGCCTTAGATGCTAGAAAACCTGCCTGTTTTGTTACAGAGCTGATACACATCAGAGCCAAAAAAATCAGATGGAAGTATGTGGCTCCAAAACCTATACTTCTCCAAAATTAGCTATTTTCTCTGTCATTTCTCTCATAGATACTGTATTTTAGGAAGAACAATTGCCTTTATAGCTATTTTCATAATGGAATTTGCTTTACTTTTGGACATCTCTAACTGAAGAAAGTTCTTCCTTATTCTGAAATATAGAAAAAGCTTTGTGCACAGTGATTCTTATTGTAGCATTATTTAAATATATAAATATTTGGAAACTGCCGAAATAGCCAACAATAGGTAGAGGGTTACAGAAATTAAGGTGTAGCTATAAAATGGGCTGTTAAATAGTTATGAAAATTGCATTTAAGATTTTAATGATCTAGAAAATAGTTTTTGCAACGTAAATTAATTATAACAAAAAAGGGCTTATTTCAACCATGTGAAAAGAACATAGAGAATAAGACTTGAAGGAAATACTCTCAGAAGTTAATAGAGGTTATCTCTGAGTGGCAGGATTAAGGATAATTTCATTTTTGTCTTTACGCTTTATGGTATTTTCCAAGTTTTTTTATAAGTTATGAAAACTCCATTTATAATTTAAAAGAGCGAATTAAAAATGAGTTAACTTATTATTCAGTAAATATTTATAGAACATCTACTGTGTGCTGGGCTCTGTTTCTGGTACTGGCAGTAAACAACCAAAGTCCTTGCCCTCATTCAGTTTACAGTCTGTAATTCTTATTTTAGTGAAATCTGTCACCATTAGTTGGGCATCCACGCCAAGCTGATAGGCACTATTGGACTGATAGGTCCAATTTACTCTCTCTCGCTTTCTCTTTTTTAAATGAAATATTGTTAAGTATGGTATTTTGTTCTTGGAAAGGTGATTTTTTTTTCTTATCTGACAAATACAGTCTCTTGTGATATTTCTGTTTCAAGAGTTTAAATTCTGACAAAGGGTATATTCATTGTCCCTTCTAGCTTTGAGATATTTGTGGATTATTCAAGCATATTTTCTCTGGCTTTATTCAGGCCAGCTGTAAAGATATGGATGGAACAGTACCAAGTAAGGGTGCACCTCTGAGATGCCCTTCAGGTCACTGATACTTGAATAAACCCTTGGTGTGATTGTTCAGACAATTGCCTTAGGTCTTGAGAAAGTCATGAAAGATTTTTCTAAAAGTCTTACCGACAGTAAGATGTATTTATGGAATTTTCCTGTTAAACCAGTTTAGTGAACTCTATAAAGGAAGGAAATGAGGTCAGTTTGACACACTCGGTTCTTAGAGAGCCCACTCCGCCCCTTAGAGTCCACTGCCTGCTTTTCCAAGTACCTATAAACCATCTGTTAAGTAATCCGTTATGGAATTTCCCTGGTGAATAATTTTAACTTCATCTGTCTACTGTCTGGGAATCCACTTTTTTGTAAATCAGAACAATATTTTCCCATAATAAAATGCTTGTCAGGCTTGAATGGAGAATCACAAATACCTAGATAGGTGGTCCTGAAGATGGAAAATAGTCTCTAATCCCGATTAACTTGAAGACCATAGAAGTGTCTAGGCCTCTGCTCGGCTGTCCTGAAGGCTCTCAGAGAGAGGTGAGCTCTGTTAATTAAACACTCTTCATCTAAAACAAAGCTTGCCAGCACAGGGAGATTTCAGAAGAACGATAAATGTGAATTTTATTTTGCATTTAAAAAGCCACACTTTACACAATTCACATGTTGGAGAAAAGATTGATAGGGGAACTTCTTAAGAACACGAGGAGGGGCTGCTGGTAATTTGCATATTAATTTATGTACCTAAAATGAATGCAGACAGCCATAAAATGCACTTGTAATAATTATACTACCATTGAACTGTGGGATTTTAATTAAATGGAATGTTTTTATCTTGTGTTTTTCACGTTAACCACGTTGCTATGGATGTCAAGCTGTTCCTGCAAATCAAAGCATTGGAGATGCCTGATCCCAGCCTTTCATGGGGCTAAGGCCAGCAGTGGTCTGCATTCCAGGTCTATGGCCCCCAGGTCTGGGGCTCTGGGCAAGCTCTGGGCATCTCTTCTTTGTGCACGCTTTAAAGTAGGGCTGTGGAGACCCAGATCAGTCACATGGACACAGGACTGGCATGACAAACCTTGGCTTTGGAAATGAGAAAGAAATGATAGTTGAGACCGGTGCGCCTTTTAAGTAAACCAGAAAATAAAGCCCTGGATATTCTCCTTGAGATGCTTTTGCATTATTTGTTTGTCAGCACTGACTAGTCTCCAGCTACATTGTGGGCATGGCAGTGTCCAAGAAAGAATCCGTGTTACACAAATGATCAGTTTTACATTTTTCAGTGCAGCAACAAGAATGCTCTTTTACCCTCTTATTTGAAGTAGTGCTACTTGTGACTGATATAAATGATTGCCAGTGTGTTTTGATGTTCTGGGCTGAACACTGCTTTGCCTCTTGGTTTTTATCTGAGTTGTGCCATCCCAATCCAATATCCTCAGGGCAGTAGCAGAGACTGGGTTCAACCAAGTCAATGCCAACGCCATACTTTGCAGAATGGACTCAGGGCACTAAAGCCGGAGGTGGAGAATATCTTTGTTGATATAAAATAAGTAACACACAGGCAAGAGAGTTAACAGGAAAGTAACATCATATACATGCAAGGTGTTATAGTTAATTATGACTTTTGTTACAACTTGCAGATTTAGGGACTTTTTATAACGTCTTTGTAATATATCGGTTTCTTCCTGAAACAAACAAAAAAAAGGAGTTTATATAATGGTCCAGGTAGGTATGTTTCATAGAACTACTCAAGGGCAGGGATGTGGAAGGGATTCAACAGAAAACACTACAGGGATAGGGAATTTGACAGAAACCCAGGGAATGAAGCATGTGCTCTGTGTCTCTTTCTCTCTGTTTGTGCTACATTCTTTTCTCTTGTTAGACTGGCTTTTTCTTCTGCTCTGTCTGCAGAGCAGGCAGAGCCAGAGACCACTGAGACCGCACAAGTACTCATCCAGCCTCAAAGAGTGTGTCTGTCTCTGTCGCTCTCTCTTTCTCCCTGAATTCCAAATTTCCAGAGGCAGGACCCTAGCCCAGCTTCGATCAATCACCTAACCCTGGACCAATCCACTGTGGCCTGGGGTGGGGACATGAGTGCATCCGTACATGGGAGCAGGCCTGGCTGACACATGCGAACTGGGTTGGGAAACACCAAGTGCCCTTATCCATATGCCTCTACCTCTTTTTAGTCTTTTAAGTCTATTCATTGACTTTATCTAAGAATTTTCCTAGTAAGGCAGAAGATCAGGAAAACCAAGGTTATGATGGTGAGGCCTTGGCTCTTCATATCTTTTTAAAGCTAAGGGAATTCTAAATACCTGACATGCTCTTCAAATGAGTCACTGAGAAGAGCGTCAGGATAACCCCAGCCTGGTAGTGTTGACAAACTGGTGAAGGAATAGATGGGTGGATACTCTGAGGCTGCCTCTGAGAGTTGGATTGATGCCAAGACACCATTTTCCGGTACATAAAAGAAGGATTTGGTCAGAAAGCACTCTGAAATTATACCCATTATATACTGAGTGGTCCACATAAAAACAGTCAGTACTACAGCCTTAATAAAAATTTAGAAAGCAGGGCCACAGATTTTATCTGTGACTTCCTGCAGTCTCCTAAGTTTTAGTTTCTTCTTTGTCCTATTATTTCAAGCTTTTTTCTCCCTCTTTTTCAGCATCCCAATTTATTGCTATGACATCCCATATTCTATGGACTTGGCACATATTTTCCTGCAATTCTCAAAAGCTGCAAACATTTTTTTTTAAGTTGTGAAATTAAAAGCTGAAGAAGGCAAGAGCTGTGAAGTTGTCATTATTGCTATTATGACATGAATTATCAGTGAATAATCAATACATATATTCTTGTCTAATCCGAGAAGCAAAATAAAATAAAGGGATATGATTGTACCAGCATTCAAAGAATTTGGTGTTGTCCTGTCTTCTTTATCATCATAAATCTTGATTGACATTATAATGTGACCAGTATCATCAAAGAAACATACACCAAATGGGGGCTGACCAACCTGACTTGGTTTCTATGTATGTTTCATGTCTGTCTGCCTGACTACCACAAAGTCCCATAGCACTTTCTTTGTAGTAGGGTCAGAATTAGGGCGATGGCTAAATAAGCAAAGGGCAAATTCCCAGAAGCACTCAGGCTTCAAGGAGAAAGATATCTCTGAGAAGTACAGCAATAAACAGCACCAGAAGCCAAACAACCCCCACCTGAGTAAGTCATCTACCCACCAGCCCAAATGCACTATTTATCACCAGGCACCACCCTAGAGAGAAGAAAGGGAAGGAGAAAGAGCCCCAAACAAGGAAGGGAAGGGGGAGTAAGTAAAGCTAACCTATAAAAGCAAATGGCCCCACAGTGTCAGGACCTCTCATCTCTTTTCTTATGAGAGTGCCCGCATGTTTCTTCTCACACATGTACTATAAACTTTCCATTTGCTTATTCAATTTTGGGCTGTGTCCTTGAATTCTTTCTCATGGCATGGCCAAGAACCTGGAAGCCAAAACCTGGCAGCAGTACCACAGCCTGTTGTGTATTAAATATGAAACTTGTTTTCCTTAAATATACTTTAAGGTCCTTTAAGGCAAAGTAATGTCAAATTATACAATTTGTAACTATATAATTAGGTGTTAGCTTACTATATATTTTTTCTGTCCTCTGTTAAGACTGGGTTAGTATCTTTGAGGGGAGCTTGGTATATAGCACTTTCTTCCCTTTGTAAGTTTTGTATCAGTTGGGAAATAAGAGGTGTCAGCAATAGGAAAATTGAAGTATCACTATATAGTCAGGGTTTTCCAGAGAAACAGATTCTATAGGAGATTATATATATGTGATTTATTATAAGGAATGGGCTCACGTGACCATCAGGATTGGTAAATCTGAGCTCTAAGCAGCAGGCTGCAAGCTGGAAACTGACAAAGGTGATACTGAAGTTGACTCTAAATTTTCCAGGGGAAGCTGGTTGACTTGCTCACTTCTGAAATCCTCAGGTCTAGCTTTTAAGAGCTCCAACTAATTGGATGAGGAGACTTCCTTCAATGCTGAGGGCAGTCTTCTTTGTTGATTGTAGATGCAATCTGCTGTAGATGCAATCTGCTGTATATGCTATTAGTTGATCATAGATGCAAATCCATCTGTGAAATACCCTCAGAGTAACTCAAACCAGTGCCGGCTTGACCAAACAAATGGACCCCATAAACTAGTCAAGTTGACACATAAAATTAACCATCACAATCAATCTTTTTTATTGATGAAGGCTAGATTGCAGGACTGGAAAGTGTAGATTTATGTATAAGCCAAATAGGCATGCCAACTCCCTTTTACTCAGTTTAGATCTTAGAAAAGCAGTCAGGAGAAAGTCACAATTTAGCAAATGTCTATACTTAACGGGATTGCTGCTTCCACTGATCCAGATGAAAAGGGGAGAGGGAACAAGTCCCACCCTCTCCCTTATACACAGAACCTTGGATAGTTTAGCTCCATACAATGGAGAATTTTTCTCAAATCAACTACCAAACTTATTCCTCCTAAGTAGGTGTTTGTAGTAGGGTTTCCTCAGGGAAGTCAGAAGTGGTAAAGTGACATTTCCCTCACAGACTATAAGTGTCACAAGTGCAATAGCCAACTCACCAATTCACACCTGGCTCAAATCAGTGTCTGACAGAAAGTGCTCAATAAACACTTGAAAGGATGAAGGAAAAAACTTTAAAATTCCAGTGCCTGCAAAATAGCAAGTACCCCATAAACACTCCTTGAAGGAGAATGAATCAGTACATGTTTTAAGCAACAGACTGACCCTGAAGAAGATTGTAAATGATTATAATAATGATTATTTTAATTATGACCGTGTTCTACCTCCTTTCACAGAGCCTTATAAACTGGGCCAGGAATGTGGATGTGCGTCTCTAAGATTCTGATTTCTTGCCTATGGCAGGCAAAGGCAAGCCACTCTGTGGGTCCTGAGGTCTGGCTGAGGTCTTGTCATGACCCATCAGTAGCAGATAGGTGGAACAACTGCTGTATTGAGACTTTATGAGTTGACCACAATTAAAGGGGTGGTGGGCCATGCAAGTCTTTTATTTCTTCCAATCCTTAAATCCTAATGAATATAAAATAAACTTGCCATCCAATGAAGGATTTGACACAATTAGTTGGCACTAATTTGGTAAACTGATGATGTGATTAAAGGCAATTTTGGTTTTTAGTTCAGGTTATTGCAAAGAGGAAGACCTTTTTTAGGTAACCATTTCAGTATGCTAGTTAGGTTTCTTTATTTCTAAAAACTATTTTAAAAGAAAAGATATATACTATATTTGTAGAAATGTAAATTTTTCAGATCATTCCATCTTTCTTCCTCAGACCTGGAAAGAAATTTCTGGTGGTTAAATGAGATAATACATTTAACAGCCACATCCAAATACCTTTTGAAGTAAGTAGTTCTCATTAGTGGTTTGTGTGTGTGTGTATTTGAAATTAAAGCTAGAGTTTAACGTAGATATTGTTGGGGGTGGGGGGTGCCAACTGCCCACAAAATGGCTAGAAGAGGCAGCCTGCTCACTCCCGAAATGGAGGCATTTACTTTGCCCCAAACTCAAAGTGATGTAAAATTGACTTGTTTCTTGTCTCTTCATAGAAGATCAAATAGGAAACAATTAAATGCTTCATGGGTTCCTTTCGAGATTACTGCCATCTCAGGCAATGCTGAACAAGTTTCCTATTTGCTTTTAAAACCTGGCACATATTTGAGAAGCAGGAAAGCTTGGGCCTGTGGTGACTGTCCTGCTGACATGGCAATTTGTCTGTCTACACCATCTTACTGGGTATGTTTAAAATAAGTATTCAGCCCTGAAAGGTGATCGCTGCAGTTCTCTTCCTTGAGATTCTAAAGGTCTAAACACTCCAAATTCTTGCAACAATCCCATTCTGAAAATGAAGAACTTTTTAGGAGTCAGAGACATTACGGTTTCTGTTTGCTAAGTAAAATAAAATGTCTGCCTGCATTGGACATTGCTGGGGCAGGCAAGAAAAGATTTTCCAGAAGACAAAAACAATTGAACTGTAGAGGCTTTCCAAGAAAGTGGAACAATGGAACACACCGTCCAGGACTGCAGAGGAGTAACACCTGGTGATAAACCAGTTTTGGTCCATTGGAGATAGCTTTTCAGAATGGACAAGAGCACCATACTAATCAATGTGTACCTGCTCCCCACTTTGTAAGACGCCCTATATAAAATGGAAATTTAACGTCAACCAATCAGAATATTTCATCACTTGCTTCTGTTTTTGCCTTATATTAGTTCCCCCTTTCTACTTCTTCAGTGGAACCCGATTCATGAATTGTAAACAGCTCAGATAATCTCCTTTAATTGATATCTTGTCTAATATATATATTTTAATATGTTTAAGCATATTTGAATCCAAGTTTCCCTGAATTGAGCCTGGATTCTGTCTATTCTCCATGGTTGAGCCTCTTGACCATACATAGATTTAGGCTCCAGTCCAGCCCACATCAACAGTGGCTGCTCCTTTAGTCATCTTTCTTGACAGATGTTTGAAGCACATATACATGTCATGTTCTTCTCCCATAACAGCATTCTGAGAACATTGTTAGTAAAGCATATTGCTAAGCTTGTTTTTATAGTGGCCATGATGTGTGATGTCAAGCTGTTCACACTATGTGCCACCATCTGAGGTGGGTCCACCAAGAAGTTGCAGGCAAAGTCCCCAGGCTTCTAAGACTGCTAAGATTCTGGCTTTTTTTCCATAATAGAACAAAAGAGCAATCCCGTTCTTCAGAAGGATCCAATGAGTGAGGCCAGTCCTCTTATCCAATGCTTCACTTTCCCATTCTACAAAGGTAAAGGCAAAGGATTGGGTTTTGGTACTATAATAAGCCATTTCTTTGGTGCCTTCGGATGGTACATGGATGTACTGGAATTCTCAGGAAGTGAGAAGGTACAATTCTTTATTCAGATATTTGCAAACTGAGTCAAAGTTGGAAATAGAAGAAGAGAATTGACTCTTTTTGTGTGCTTATGTTTGTCCCCTTGTCTAGGATAACTCCTGGAGAGCATGGATTATGTTTCATGTTGTATTAGTTAGGGTTCTCTAGATAAACAGAATCAACAGGAAATATTCGTAAATATAAAATTTATAAAAGTGTCTCATGTAACCATGGGAACATAGAGTCCAAAATCTGCAGGGCAGGCTGTGAAGCTGATGATTCCGATGGAGGGTCTGGATGAACTCCATGGGAGATGCTCGCCAGCTGAAGCAGGAAGACAGAGGCTGTCTCTTCTGAATCCTCCTTAAAAGGCTTCCAGTGATTAGATTAAGCATCACTCATTGCAGAAGACACTCCCCTTGGCTGATTACAAATAGAATCAGCTGTGGATAAAGCTGATATGATCATGATTTAATTCCACGAAATGTCCTCATAGCAACAGACAGGCCAGCACTTGCCCAACCAGACAAACAGGTACCACACTTGGCCAAGTTGGCATACGAACCTGACCATGACACATGCATTTTGGTATCTCCAGAGCCTAACATAGGACCTGGTCCAAAGTCAGCACTCAAAACTTTTGTTGAATGAATGTGCCTTGATTCTTAATGGTGGGGGTGGGGGACAAAAACAAAAACAAATAGGATTTTTGCTTCCGTGCTTGTTGTACATAGTCCTCAGTCCCAAACTGAAATCCAGATTACATGCTGAAAATGTACATACAGGAAGAGGAGGATTAAACAGGGAAAAGCCAGAGACAGATGTACCAGATGGGGAAAGGTAATAGTAAGGGCATATGTTTGTTGCTGTTGTTTTTGGTATAACGCTTTGATGTATTCTATTTGTAAAATGGAAATATGTGTATGTGTGCCTTATGGATTCTTGTTTCATAGTCAAGACCACAAAGTGCCAGAACTCCTGGCTTGGGAGTTGCTGTCTCTCTTCCATGTCTTCAAAATGCCCCCGCTGTGCTGGGTTGCTGAAAACTTGGTGTTCCCACACCTGTCTGGCTTTCTTCTGTCCACCCTGTGGCTGGTACTTCCATTCCAGCCGATTGTACAGAGTTGCCGGGCCAGACTGCAGTGATTTCATTCTTAAAACAGCAAACTGCCTCCAAATCTGAATTAATTTTTCCCAAAATAGATAGTTTGTAGGTACAGCCTTCTCTGTGCCAGGTACAGAGTTAGATACTAAATATCTAAAAGATTTTTCTTTTTTACATTATTGTACCAACTCTTCCCCTATTATTTTTCCTTCTGCTCAGAGGCAGGTCTTTGTAAATTCTAAGTCAATGTTTTCACATTTCTCTGTGAATGGGAGTCCCCTGGAGGAGCATATTAAAAATCCAGATGACTCGTTCACTGTACCCAGAGCTTCTGATTCAATGGGTCTGAAACTGGGCCTAGTGATCTGAATTTTTAACCCAAACTCCAGATGCTTCCCAGGCAGGTGACCCATGGATGACCATCCTTTGAGAAACACTGCACAGGATTGGAAGGATAGGTTGAGAAGACAGCCCTGACGTTGGACTTGCTAGCACACTGCTCTTAGTTGAGTGTGACAGTCCATGGAAAAAAAGTGTGGTTGGGATGGAATCTATGGGGTGTGTACATGGGGTGGTGTCTGTAGGTTGGAGGAAGAAGGACGTAGGGAAAAAGAAAGAGACCTGGCTCACCTGGGAGTCCTCCTTTCCTGGATTTGCTCAATTCACACCAGAGTTCAGGATTAAATTGTTTTCTTTAGTAACTGAATTTGATTTTCAGCTTGGGAAAATGTAATGAAGTTGCATGGCCCTTTGACTTGGGCCTTACCTTAGCTTCTTCTTGGTTTATACGAACTTGTCACTGATTAGATTCCAGTTTGTGGAATTCCCAGGAAGAGCTTTTCTTTGCTGTCCTGAGAAGTAATCATTTCACACCCAATATTCCCAGCTTGATTTAAAATGTTTGTTGCTAAGGGAAATGGCCTCTGCTTATGCTGGGAAGTCTTTTGCTGATATCTGAGACTTCTGTTTTTACACAATGAATATTCTAGCATGGATAGATGGTTATTTTATCCTATCTGTATTCCGTAAACTAAACAGGAAATAAATCCATGATAATTAATAGGGAAGTACATCACCTATAGAACTCACTTCAGTATATAAATTTATTTTCTTTTACCTTCGACATAAAAATCCTTTGTAAGTCCCCTAAAATTGCACGTCTGATCTTTTGTGCAGCAGTTGTTTCTGAAACTGTCCCTGCAATTTCAATGCTATCTGTAGCAGTTACCGTCCATATTCTATGTAACGGTCTAATGGTGGAAGAGGAATAAATATTATGGCAATTATTACTATAAGTTTTTATTTTAAGTGGCAAAGCCCAAGATTTCTATAGAACCATGAGTATATCAACCTGTACATTTTATGGTCACATATAAACTGGGCAATAATAGCATATCAATAAACTTCAATTACACTCAAGAAAATACTAAAAGTGAACCTTTAGGGATGCTCAATAAAGTCTAAAGGCACATTAAGAGTTATATAGAGCGGTGACATCCATCTGGTATTTTTCAGTGACTTCTAGTCAATTACTACATTTCATCATGTATAATCCTCTTTTATCTCCAGTTCCTGCTGGCGTGGTAATTCTCACTCTGCTACATCTGTGGCTTTACTGTGAATTTTTATCGCCTACGAGTAAGTGTGTCCCTTCCCATCCCTGATTGTTATTGAACTGTATCTGTGGAAGAAGATTTAATTGCAAATTGGCATAAAATATGGATTTAGAGGCAAGTACTAAATATATAAAGTGATTGGCAACATATTAAAAAGTGGACATACTTTGAAACAAAAAGATTGCTAACCGGTCCAATAAGAGCATTGTGTAGTATTGTTTAGTGTGTACAAAGTAAACAAAAGAAAATAAAAACAAAGGAGCAAAGTAAACTCTACAATAGTGATCTTTTGGAAAGCAGATTTTTTTGTACGCTGACTTTATATGTATAAATATTTATATATAGAGAGAAAAATAGATACTACATTTGTGTAAATGTTTTATATATGTACATGTGATAAGAATTATATACTTATATATGTATACATGTTATAAAATATATAATATTTGGGAAAGTTAACTGTATTTTTAAAATAATGAACAGTAAAATGGAATGTACTCATTATGTAGCTTTTTTGTGAAGACTTGTTTTAATAAAATTAGGTGGAGAGATTGAAATGGATGGCCAATTGTGAGACAGACATTTGTCTTCAGATACAATTTCCTCTTTATTCTTAATTTTTCTCCCTCTTAGGATCTTTAGTACTGAACCATATTTGTTCTCACCCCCCAGCCTCTATCAAAACCCATTTTGATTTGCTCTAGGAAGGCATTCATTTGTTTATTCATACAGGCAGGCAGGCAGGCAGGGCTGGCCTGGGAAGGTAGGGCAGGGAGTGGTTGGAATTTGGGGAGGGCCATTCCTACTTCCCATTGTCTTCAGTACTCACTATGTGTGATGCTTCCCTTGATGTGTGGATCATGAAGTAATAAAATATTTATTACTAAATCTTTCTGGGTCCCTGAATTTCAGGTGCCAGGCATGCATTCCTGGAGCCTTAAATCCGAAGAAGGGTGAAGAGATTGGCCACACCTCTTAAACTTATGGGAATAGAGAGAAATTGTTCTGGTTCCACCCATGGCTCCCATAGTTCAAACTATAGCATGTGAGTCTGCCGTTCCCTGTGGGCATCTGATTGAGAATGGCATCTCAGGGCTGACGAGGAGGCCTCTTGGATGCTCCGGCCCACCAGGGCAGGGGTTGCAGGCTCTGAATTATGGATCTCTGACGCCTCTTCCATAGTTCTGGCTCTGGCTGCTGCCACCTGAGGTTCTAGTTGTTCTAAGCACTTAGATTTCCCTGATGGGACCGCAGATTCCTGTATCCTCAGACTGCACATTGTGTTTCCTCTGCCCAAACCCGAAGGAGGCAGAGCCTTCTCTCACCTTCTGTATCAGGGCAGGCTAACCACCTCAGTAAACAATCGCACAGTCTCAGTGCCTTAACACAATGCATGTTTATCTCTTGCTCATGTCAATGTCCAGTGCGGTTTAGCAGGATGCCTCTGTTCCATACAGATTTAGGGACAAAGCTCCTTAGGTTTAGGGACCCTACCATGTCCTAAGCCCTTGGAGCCCCTTAGTGGATCGTTTGTGCTCACTTGACTAGCAGATGAGGGAAGAGAGAGAATGGAGGATTTTGTGAGAGGATTTATGGACCAGGCAGGGAAGTGGTAAACATCACTGTCACCAGGATAATTGACGTTTTATAAAGCCAGCCCAGACACGGTCATACCAGGCAAAAACCCCATGACAATATAATTCACTCTAAGTACACATATATGTGCTATTACTTTAACATAAAGATGTGAAAAATGTGTGTTTATTTGAAATTATGTTATTCACTTTTCTTTACATAAATGCTGTTTAGGAGCTGTTTAAGAGTGGCAATTAGTAATAATTAATAGTGGGACTAATTAAATAACTAACATATATGAGAAAAATATAACAATTAGATATTTCTTTCTGTCTTTTGGTAAAGTACTTAACTCAAAATCTTTGTCAGATATTAAATATTTTATAGGCGATATTCGTATATCCCTACATTTATAAATGAAAGACTTCTAAAAAGGAGGACAAAATGCGAAGGGTTAATTAAACAAATATTACCTATATTTAATAAAAAATTAACAATGATATATCACTTTCTGTTCTATGATACAGTAGGGTATTTGTATTCTTTCTGTTTTCTTTTCCAATAATACTTCTCTGAAATTCCATCAACCTTTAGAACAGCCTTCTTTTCCTTTATGCAGCAGTCATACTGCATATGGTTAAAATAAAATTCACTGTGACTAGCAGCTCTGTTCTTATCAGGCCTGCATTGCACTGATTCCTTGGGGTAGTCCAGTGTAATGTCATTAAGCTAAATATCCTCTCAACAAAAGCACTGGAGCATGGGGTAATTAGGATTTTACTTAATAGCAATAGTAGGTTTTAGACTTGCAGGAATTGGTTTCCAGCTCTCCAACAATGTCCATCCACTTTGTATCTGTTGGCTTGTTTTGGTAGACTAACTTTTTGTCAGTCTGGTCCTTTGCATCTATAAATTCATCATATAGATTATCCATGCCTAAAATGTCCATCATTTTTAAACATAACAAAGCGTATTGGCTGTTATCAGAAATTAAACCTTTCTTACTCAGGAAAAATGATTTTAAAGCATAGAGGTAATATGAACTTGTGAAATGGAAGTTAAATTCCAAATAAGTTCTAGTTTTAGCGAAGGAATTGAGAAAGTCTTGTTTAACTTAGGTGCCTTTTTCTGGTGACATTTAAAAAAAATAAAGTAGTCTTTTTTTTTTTTTTTTTTTTTTTTGCTGTAGGAGTTTTTGTTGCAACTCCACATAACCAAATGACTCAGATGCAGTCAGTTCATCCTTTTCTCAGTGTCTATGGCCTTGTCAAAGTCATCAAACAGTTTTGGAGAAACAGCATTTAAATTTGTTTTATTGCAATCCTTTTCTGCACTGTCATCCTAGATGTAATTCCAAATTACATAAACACGTTCTTGTTCCACACTATGATGATATGATCTTATTGTAGGCCAACATTTTAACATCTTTTCCATGGCTAACAATGAGAGTCATCTTGTAGGCCAAGTCTTAGAAGACTAAATCTTTCCATTTCTCTGAGGTCTAAAGGCTCAATAAGTGTTTTTCTGCATATTTTGAGAAAACTGAAAAGTGATTCAAAACTTTCACTATGAGTGCCTCATCACCATAGGTAAGCAAATCACACCTTGTTTTACCCGTTTTGTATACAAGGTGTAGGTCATTTAGCAGGTAAGATCTTTTCATATTTTTTGGTAGACTAAATGGAATTTGCCAAAATTTACACTCTCTGTCTCCTTACTACTCCAACAGAAGAGCAAAATCTAGTTTGTCTCTGGACGAGATATCAGCCATCTTTTGTTTTATGTTTTCCACGGTTTCATTAAAATCTTCACAGGAATTAGGAAGATGATCTGAAACTCCATTTTTTTAAAATGCAGTTTTATTGAGATATATTCACACACTGTGCATTCCACCCAAAGTATACAATCAGTGGCTGACAGTTTCATCACATTATCGCACACTCATCACCATAATCAATTTTAGAACATTTTCACTTTTTTAATTCAAATGACTTTTGTTGTTGTTGTTGCTATGATTGGACACATCACTTGCTTTATTGTAGAAAGCATGATTGTTGATGAGCTCTGACAGTCAGCTGTACACTGGTCTGGGAAGTTCTTGACCTTCACTGTTTTCTCTGATCGTGAAGGTTTTGGAGAGTACTGATCAGGTATTTTGTAGAATGTACTTAGATTTGGATTTGTCTGATGTTTTCCTCCTTATTAGACCAATGCTATGGGTGTTTGGGAGAAAGCAGAAGTAAAGTGCCCTTCTCATCATTTTATTTCCCAGGGGACATGCTATCAATCTGACTTGTCCCTGAGGAAGTCAACTTTGATTACCTGGGTAAGGCAGAATTTGCTAGGATTTTCCATTGTGCCTTTTACCCCCTTTCTGTACTCTACTGTTGGAAAGCAAGTAACAAAGTGCAGACTCTATTCAAGGTTTGGGTAGTTAAGCTCCACTTCCATGAGGGGATAGTACTTACATAAATTATTTGGAATTCTTCTATATGGGAGATTTGCCTCTTGTCCTTCATTGATTTATTATTTCTTCACTCATTATATCTGTGTGAACTCATGGGTATTTATTTTATACATTGAGTTATAATCATATAATCTTTTATTTTGTTGCTAATATTTTTCCCAGCTTTGGCCATTTTGGAATTCTTTCAGGTTGCCTCCCGTGTCCCTTTGATATGACCACAGGTTTGAAGGGATGTATGCCCCCTAGAAAAGCCATGTTTTAATCAAAATCTCATTTCATAAAGGTAGACTAATCCCTATTCAATACTGTATGTTTCAAACTGTAATGAGATCATCTCCCTGGAGATGTGATTTAATCAAGGGCGGTTGTCAAGCTGGATTAGGTAGAGGCATGTCTCCACTCATCTGGGGGGGTCTTCATTAGTTTCTGGAGTGCTATAAAAGAGGAGACATTTTCGAGAATGAAGGAGATTTGGAGAGAGCAAAGAATGTTGCAACACCACGAAGCAGAGTCCACCAGCCAGTGACCTTTGGAGATGAAGAAGGAAAATGCCTCCTGGGGAGCTTCATGAAACAGGAAGCCAGGACAAGAAGCTAACAGATGACGCCCTGTTTGCTATGTGCCCTTCCAGGTGAGAGACGAACCCTGACCGTGTTCACTGTGTGTCTTTCCAGATGAGAGAGAAACTGTGATTGTATTTGCCATGTGCCTCCTCACTTGAGAGAGAAACCCTGAATTCCATCGGCCTTCTTGAACCAAGGTATCTTTCCATGGATGCCTTTGATTGGACATTTCTATAGACTTGTTTTAATTGGGACATTTTCTTGGCCTTAGAATTGTAAACTAGCAACTTATTAAATTTCCCTTTTTAAAAGCCATTCCATTTCTGGTATATTGCATTCTAGCAGCTAGCAAACTAGAACATATACATTGAGTTATAATCATATAATTTTTTATTTTGTTGCTCAGAGTTTTCCCAGCTTTGGCCATTGGGAGTTCTTTCAGGTTGCCGTCCATGTCCCTTTGATATGACCACATCAAAATTTTTTAGCACATCCTTACATTCTGGTACTACAAGGCATTCCAGTCTCATCCTGTATATTCCCTGCTCCAGCCCTAGATTTAACCATTTCTCCAAGGAACCCTGGATTCTTTTATTGGACAATGTCATTAGAAACCAAGATTGGGGCACTGGATGTGCTTTTTTTGCTATTGGGGTGTGTAAGTATAAATGTACATCAAAAAAGAAAAAAAAATTTCCTTAGTGTAAAAAGGGAAAGAGATTTATTCCCCCCTTACCTTTTCCTTAGAAAATTTGTAAATGTAAATTCTTTCTCTGCATTTTGAGATATGTGTAAGTATTATTATTTTTTTGCATGCTGTATGGCAGGGTCACATTTCATTTCTTTTCCACGTGAGTATCCCATTATTGCAGCACCATTTGTTGAATTTTTTTTGCTTGCTTTGTTTGTTTTTTTGGGAAGTGCAACCCAGGTCTCCCTCATGGCAGGCAAGAATTCTACCATGGAATCACCCTCGCACCCCCGGGGATATATGTAAATATTTTTAAAAGCTAAACAAGCCTCTTGCCCAGGAACGTCTGTCCCAAGGACCTGGGAGCTTCTCTCTGAAATGTAAATATCAAGAAAGTTAGTGCCTTAGCTTCCCATTTTCATGAGAATTTAACTTAGATCTGGCTCCAAATTGTAACTATGAACCTGTCATAGAGATATGAGAAGTTTTATTATTACTTTGGATTAGAGGCAGTTAAACGCAAAGGCCACCCCTATTACCAGATGAATTTGAGACGAAATGCATTTAACAAATGGTGCTGTCGAGTCCTCTTCCTCGAGGGATGATTATTGTTTATCTCGAGAGCATGTATGTAATGGATTGTATCTGCTTGTCTGTATAAGTGGGTGAGATTTCTTGCTTTGCAGCCTCTTTTAATGGACTCCCCGTGATGTGCATCATACTCTGTTTTTTTTTTTTTTTACGTGGGCAGGCACCGGGAATCGAACCCGGGTCCTCTGGCATCGCAGGCAAGCATTCCTGCCTGCTGAGCCACCGTGGCCTGCCCACACTCTGGTTTAATACTTATTTAATAATAAAATTGTTTTCCCTTCTTTCTTTGTGGAGAGGTTTTCTGGATTAGGAGTAAATTTAATTTTTAACTTTATTTCCCCAACTGGTGTCATTGTTTTTAGGCCATCCAAGTGTGTAGTGCTAGGAAATATATGTATGTATACTAATAATGTGTGCATGTATATTTATAATTATTTCTATATGTATATTAAGGTAAACATAAGTTTATATTGATGTCTGCAGCTGTAATCAATCATCACATGGTTCATTGTAGCTTCCTCCTTATTTGTCTGTACTTCCTTCATCAAGGGTGAGAAACCTGGTTGATCAACCTGGTTGATCTGCCATATCATTTATTCTTGGAACCCTAGTATACATGCATTTTGGTTTTAGAATTATTAATCTGTACCTCTATGAGAAACAACTTTACTAACAAGAGCACAGTGTTTATGTAATTGTACAGCTACTAGTTAAAGCACCATTTTCCAAAGTTTCTTAGGTCAGCCCCTCTCCCTACCCTAGCTCTCTGAAGTGAGGTTATTTCATAATTTGCAATATGGTTAGATTCTTGTCACAGTCTGCACTATGTCTTGGGATCTGCTGAACCCCAGGTTGATTTTTTTTTTAATTTTCATGCATTAATATAAAGAATAGTTTCCCCACCTAAAAAATTCCCTGTTCTTCCCTAGCCAAACACTGCCCACTCCCAAGCCCCTGACAACTACTGATTTATTGTCCTTAGAGATTTGCCTTTTCCAGAGTGTCATGTGAATAAGATAATATAGTATGTAGCCATTTTAGACTGTTTCTTTTATTTAACAAAATGCATTTAAGAACTCATCCATGTTTTGAGAATTAATAGCTTATTCCTTTTTATCACTGAATTTATATTCCTTCCATCTTATGGATATACCATGGTTTGTTTATCCATTCACAAAATGAATGACAATTTGGTGGCTTCTAGTTTTTGGCAATTATGAATAAAGCTTATCCAATCATGTGCACATTTTTATGTGGATGTAAGTTTTCCAGTTAATTGGGTATATGCCCACAAGTGCAATTTCTGAGTCACATGGTAAATCTATATTTAACTCTATAAGGAACTGCCAAACTGCCCTCCAAATTATCTGCATCATTTTACATTTCCTCCAGTATGAGTGAGAGTTCCTGTTTCTCCATTCTTGTCAGCATTTAGAGCTGTCAGTTTTTTCAATTTAAGCCTTTCTCCTAAATGTCTGGTAATATGCTCAAGGTTTTGATCATTTTCACATCCTCAGTGACTAGCATAGGGCATTGCCACTGTTGAAATGAAATAACATATAACTAAATAGCTCAAGAAAGTGGGATTTTACTATTGAAATCTTTTAGTACCCTCTACCACTGAAGGGGTGTGCGTTTGGGACAGGGATTACATTTAGACACAGATTACAAATTCAAATATCTACACAGTGAAATGAATTTGAGTGTAAGGAGAATAGGGAGTGCAGGGGACTAGGCAACATGGAGACCTCAGGGTAATCAACAGGGTAATCAATTGCCAGATTTTCTAATTTTTTAAGATGAATCATAAAACCAAATTTATAGGAAATTTCCCAATTTGTAAAGGCTGATAATCAATTTAAAAATTTAAAGCACTGTTTGGAATAGACAATACATGTTCATAGGCAAGATTTGAACAGTGGGCTGCAGATTTTCAATCCATGTGCTTCTTAACCTCTGTGGGGGGGCATTCAGTTAATATATCCTGAGTGGCCTAAATTTTCATCATATTTGATTATGATTTATTGTTTTGATTATTTGAGATAATCAAAAAGAGTTTGGGCTGTTGGAGATGGGACTGAGGAGAAGAGGAAAAGCCATGTGAAGATTTCAGTGTTAGAAGGGAAACTAGAAATGTGGCTTTATGCCCAGTTTAAAAGTATAAAGTAGGGAATAGTATCTAATGGTTACTATTAGTTCTTTGTTAGTGTCAGAAGCCCCAGTTAGGGAATCACCTGGGTAATTCATTTTTGTCTTAGAATGTGGATATTTTAATTTACACTACTACCTTTCAGAGCTTTGGGGCTCTCCTTCCTTCTCCGCAGGGAGGGCCAGCATTTGTTAGCTTTTGTGGGGAAAAAGAATTAAGCTGGTCATGAAAATGCTGCCTGTCATTTCATTGCCTTTTTGATTCATTGTCTTCTTACCCTTTTTTCCCCCTGGTGGTATATAAAATGTGTTCATAATTTATGGGGCGGGAAGAAATTATATGTCACAGGCAAAAATCTGGTAAATATTTATGAATTTTTCACATCTTACTATGAGGGTGTGAAAATAAGTAGAAAGTTGGGCCTGATTGCATATTTGCAATTACTGTAAGCCTGGAGATGAGGACAAGAAACCCACAGTCCTAAACAAGGTGTCTATTTCTGCACAGAAATGTTCCTGTTAAATTGTCTCTTCTTTTTTGACATGCTTGACTTCCTTTTGTTTCATTTACTGTTCTAATAAACCCCTAAGCTGTGTTCTAACAGGACCAATACCACTCTCTAATCGGAGACAACATGGTACACAGTGAAATGGCTTCTATAGTCTATGTGGAATGGGCAGTAAGCAAGAAAAATACCCCCCTTTCCAATTTTAATTAGAATTAGAAAGCTCCTTCCTCAGGCTGGTTAGCTCGTGTAGTGGGAGCACCCTGCAGGGGCACGTTCTGACCCTCCCACAGGCCGGTTAATTTTGCTTAGTTCAGTGGCCACAGCTTGTGTCTTTGGCTCTGCCCAGTCATCTGGAGAACATGTTCCGTTGATCATTAAGGAAATGATGTCTGTGCAGGCGCATTGCCACTTCGGGAAAAAATGACTTAAAGATCAAGTCTTACGGCTGTTTGTGGCGAGAGACATTTTCTTGATCCCCAAAGAAGAGAACATCTTAGAGTGAGGATCCCATTTCTTATCCCTGTGATAATGGCCTTCCCTGACCTTTCAGATCTTCAGCTTTCTTATCAGGGGTTCTCAGGATTGAATGATATCAAACCTGTGACAATGTTCAGAATCCAAAGAAGTATAGAAATTCAAAACTGTATTGTTCCCTATATGGTTCTTCTCTTTGGAAAATAACTTCTTGTCATGGCAATAGCTTCAAATAGAAAATCTGATTTATCTCAATAAAAAACATATCCATTTTGGTCTCATCCAAGCTCAGTGGCATAGACAAAGTAGTGATACTCAAAGGCTTACTTTTAACAGAAATCCATTTTATCTACTAATTTTCTGCCCCAAAGTTGTTCACAGGTATGTGTGGTATAGCCTCTGGTTCTGGGGTAGTAGAACGGGCTGGAGGGGAGAGGCCTGTGTCAACCTACCCCACTCCAATCAGAATAGCTATATCTTCCCAGGCTTTATATGTTGTACTTTCACATTATGTCTAAAGAAAGACTTTTGCTGTTTAAAAATATGTTTAATAATCACTGAAGACATTCTAAACTATGCCATGGAAATCTAATGAGCAAAATGCAGACTGGAGGAAACTTTATAGTATAAATGATCTGGTTTCTGTAACCAAAAAAATTCCAAAGGGGTTTTTTTAGTTTGCTAGATGCTGGAGTGCAATATAACAGAAACAGAACAGCTTTTAAAAGGGGGAATTTTTTTAAGTTGCAAGTTTACAGTTCTGAGGCTGTGAAACTGTCCCAATTCAGTCAAGTCTATAGAAATGTCCAAATTAAGGCACCAGCAAGAGGTTACCTTCACTCAAAAAAGGCTGATGAAGTTCAGGGTTTCTCTTTCAGTTGCGAAGGCACATGGTGAACATGGCGATGTCTGCTAGCTTTCTCTCCGGGCTTCTTGTTTTATGAAGCTTTCCTAGGGGCATTTTCCTTGCTCATCTCCAAAGGCCTCTCTGGCTGCGTGGGCTCTGTGGCTCTCATGGCTCTGTTGCTCTCTCCAAACTGTTTCCTCTTCTAAAGGACTCCAGTAAACTAATCAAGACCCACTGGAATAGGTGGAGTCATAGCTCCCTCTAAGCAAAGGTTAATATCCATAATTCGGTGTGCCACATCTCCATGGAGAAAATCTAATTAAGCTTCCAATCTACAGTACTGAACAGGGATTAAAAGGAATGGCTGCCTCCACAAGGTGGATCCGGATTAAAATATGTTTTTCTTTTCAAACCAGCACAGGCTGGGAAAAGAATGAGCCCATATGCTCTACCTCCTCTCCATCAATTCTTTTCCTCTCTTTTCTGCAAAAGTAGCTATTTTTTTCTCAAATGGATCTTTTCCATCCACATACATACATGTTATTTTTTTTTTCCATCTTAAAGAATATTTCTCTGGGGGGCTGAATTTCCCACTGACAGCCTCCCTTCTTTGTTCCCCTTTGTAGCAAAACTTTTTCCAAGTATTGTCTATAAACATCTTCAATTTCACTCCTTTCATTCTCTCTTGAAAACATACCAAACAGATTTTTGCCTTCACTATTGCAGTGAATCTTTTCCTATGACACAGTTCCTTACTAAATTCAGAGTTCATAACTTGGTCCTCATCCTACTTCACCTACTTGTTGAATTTGACATTCCTTCTTTCTGGAAGGAATAGTGTTTTGGAAACACTATTTTCAGCTGACTTCCAGGATATGTCCTCAATTGATTGGAGAATCTCATCATTCTGGTTGCCTTTTCGTTTTTTTTTTTTTTTTTTAAGTTTTTACCTGGTTTTTCTTCCTCTTCCAGACCTCTAAATGTTGTCTACCCCAAGAATCACTTCTTGGAACTCTTCTGTTGCTATCTACCCTGCGCTCCTAGGTGATTTCATCCAAGTTCATTTCTTTAAATTCTGTTCATATACTGATGACTCCTAAATATTTATTTCCAAGCTTCTTTAACTGCACACTTTTCATCTCACTTGCATATGTAATAGATACTTAAAACTTAAAACATCCTGCGCTAAACTCCCAATATTTCCCACTCCTCCTTGCAACAACCAGTTCTTTCTATTGTTATTGCAGCACTGGTCCCCAGTTACTTAGATGAAAATTCCTGGGGTTATCCTCATCTCCTCTCTTTTGCTCATACCTTACATCTGGTTTCTCAGAAAATTTGATTTGTTGGCTCTACTTCTAAAATATATCCAGAATTTGACCAACTCCACCACTACTCCGATTCAAGCCATCATCATGTTTCACCTGCAGTTTTACAATGGCCTCTCTGCTCCTGCATTATATTCTCAACACAGCAGCTGGAGTGACCCATCACATTGTTTCCCTCCTTTGCTGAAAACCTTTTGAAGGTTCCTCATCTCATGCAGCACCAAAGCCAAGTCCTTACTCTGAGCTACGTGGCTCTTCCTGATGTGATTCCCCTTTTACCTCCCTGGCCTCATCTCCCATTACACTTCTTCTCTCTCTCTCTTAACTCCAGCTACATCAGCTTCCTTGCTGTTCTTTTAACACCCCCACAGACTGTCCTGTCTCAGGCCTTGCATTTGCTGTGGCCCCTGCCTGAAGTCTCTTCCCCAAGACACCCACCTGCCCCTCCTCAGCTCCTACAGGTCTGATTCAGAAGGTACCTTCTTGGTGACCCTCTTTCTGGCCTCCCTCTCAAAAGGTGCTCCCTTCCTCTGGACACTTCCATATCTCCCTTGTTCCCCTCTCTCTCTCTTTCTCTTTTGTACTTATCAGTACCTAAGATACTTTATATTTCACTAATTTTTATGTTTATTGCCTTTCTCCTCCCACTAGAATGTAAATTCTATGAGATCACTGTCATTTCATACCTTGGGGAATCCCCAACTCCTAGCAGAGGGCCTTATGCCAAGTAGGCAGATATTAAATAATGGCTGAATGAACAAGTAAATTAGTTTTAGACTTTGAAAAACATGTTTATACACGTTAAAAATGAAAGGTACTTATTTAAAACCTAGAAGGAATGCGTATAATTTCTAGGTAATTAGAGAAGAAATAGGTCAGAAAAATTTCACCAGCCAGAGACAGAAAAAATAATTGACTTCTGTCTATTCCTGGTTTATTTGGTCATTGATGTCTTCTCTGGGTAGAGAGTGGCAGAATCTAGGCACAGCCACTGAAAAGTCAGAGATGGGTAGAGGTGAAAGTTTTGTCTGCAAGTCATGCACATAATTCCGGCATAACCAATGACCATAACAGATTGATTTCTCTTCATCTATTTCTCCTTTTTAAATGTTTACACCTTTAATATTCCCAGCATAAGATCTTGCCTGTTTTTGCTTAAATAAAATTCTTTTATGAAGATTCAAACTGTAATTACCCAGGAAACTCTGTCAGAACTACCTAACCTTGAATCCCAGGCCAGAGCTTTTCCATAAAGCAGACCATCACTGAGATTATGAATGGAAATTTCAATACAGTAAACATTTGTTTTACTGGCTTGAGGATATCCACACCAAAGAAGGCATTTGGGTTTTTGAGGTTTGGTCTGCAAGCCTCAAAACTGTTAAAGCACAGAGTACTGGGCTCCTTCCATAGGGATTTTGCTCAGTTGGCCCCCAAAATTTGCATTTCTGACAAAATCCCATATGGTCCTGCTGCTGCTGATCCAGGGATCTCACTTGGAAAACTGCTATCCTATGCAATGTCAGGTTCTAGGTACTTTGAAAATCAGAAAGTAAACTGAGATTTTATTTGACTATATGTTTATACAACATGTGATTATTTTTATTGTCCTCACATATTTCTCCATATTTTGAAAATGCTTTTAATCGTGTAGCTATATGTTTGGTACACAGTTTTAATGAGTGTTTGAATACTATTTATCCTCATTTTTGCCTACTTAATCTGTCAATTTCTGAGAAAGGGGTGTTAAAAACTCTCCTGTGAATGTTGATTTTCAATTTCTTCTTTTAATTTATTTATATTTTAAAGCTATGTTGAAAATTGTGTATTGGTTTGTGATTCTTCTGTCTTCTTGGTGGGTTTTTTATTAATATAATGCATTTTTTCCTTTCCTTCTAAATGTTTTTGCTCTTAACTTATATTTTGTCATTTTAATGTTGTTATCCTTGCTTTCTTTTGATTAACATTTGTCTGATATATAATTTGCCCTCCCTTTAATCTCACCCTTTCTGTATCATTTACTTTTATGTTTGCCTTTTTGTAAACAGCTCAAGACTGGGTTTATTAATTCACTCTGTGTTATTCACATAGATTGTGAATTCACATAGATTTGATTCCTGGCATGTTTTTTCCCTTTTCTTCTGTGGGGATCCAGAGCCTGGGTTTCCCCGCGATACTGAGAGCAGGTCATTGCACATAGCTGCCTGCCTGACCAGGACATTGAAGGTTATCAGACCTCTTCTGGGGGTGGGGTGGGAATGTACACACGGTATTATAAACAGGGCACTGAGACTCCCCCTCCTCTGATCACTGCTGATAGTGGTCAAACCCCTGTGTCATATGGAAGTTCTTTGTCCTAAACCCTTATAAGCCACCCTCTGGCACTCCTTGCCCTTTGCTTAGTGCTGACTTCTGTTTCCTGTCAGCCTGCCACCGGGAAGAGTCCTCTCCTGTTCCTGAGTCCTAATTCATGTCTGATTCCATGACTGGCACATTCTTTGGTCTTTGGGTTGCCCCAACACAAGCCCTCCAAGAGCTGGAACCTCTTCCATCTTGTCCCCTCTTCTCTACTCTTCTCTTCTCTGGAGAGGCATCCTTTTTTCTGCTTCCCCTTGGGCACCTTCTGCCCAATAAAAAGGGCTGAAACTGCTTGCTGGGAGCATTTGCAGCAGCAAGTGGGTCATGTTCTTTGGAGAATTTTCTGTTGTTTTTTTTTCCAATAGAACACTAGCATTTGTGCAAACAAAAAATTGCATATACACACAAAACTCTCCAAAGATTCATATCAAACACATTACAGTAGAAGTCTCTGGAGGGGAGGGAAATAGTCATGACAGGGATAAAACAGAAGACAAAAGAAGAAGCGAGTCCTTGCACAAAATAATTATAGTAAAATGTCTTAAATCCAGAGGTATGATTAATTCAAATCTCTGTACCTAAGGTGCTAGAGATAAAAAAAGAAGTTAGTTAATGAACACCTTGAGTAAGTTCCTCCTCTTCTGGTCCTTTGGAGACCCCACATGAAATTCAGCATCCTGACCTCACTGACAGCTCCAGGATTTGTGCACATCCCCCGTGGCAGCCCAGGGGTATTTAATCCAGCCCCCTTCACCAACAATCAGTCTGGGTCCTCCTCGTCTCAGTACTTGCATGCGAGAGAGTTTTAAAGGGCAAGAGAGGAGATAAATTTCCTTCTAAGAAATTATTTCCACCAGAATGATCTATTTACACTGACGGATAATACAAGCTCACATCTATCTACTGCTGTTATTGCTACACTCATATGTCTTTGAAGCCACCCATCCCACTTTTCTCCCTGGGGACCCTGCATTTTCAGACTTGCTGTGCGTCCTGCTTTCTCCTCCTTTTACACCCACCCACAATGTCCTATGGATTTCTAAAAACTGATTTATCTGTCAAATATGTGATGGTGACTCTTGATGAGTTTGAAAGTTCTTAACTATTACACACAAAAAAATGTTTTTAAACATTCATAATTTTAAACATAATTTTATAGATTAGGGGGTTTGAAAGGTAGACTTGGGATCTTCCTTACCTTACTAAAATCCTAAATCCACAAGCTGATAAAATGTGGTCTAGCAAAAGGGGGAAGAGTGAAATGAGACTAAGTGTTAATGGCTGAGAGATTCCAAACAGAGTCGAGAGGTTATCCTGGAGGTTATTCTTACGCATTAAGTAGATATCACCTTGTTGTTCAAGATGTAGTGGAGAGGCTGGAGGGAACTACTTGAAAATGTAGAGCTGTGTTCCAGTAGCCATGTTTCTTGATGATGATTGAACAATGATATAGCTTTCACAATGTGACTCTGTGAATGTGAAAACCTTGTGTGTGATGCTCCTTTTACCTACCATATCAACAAAAGAGTAGAACGTATGGAATAAAAATAAATGATAGGGGAAACAAATGTTAAAATAAATTTAGATTGAAATGCTAGTGGTAAATGAAAGCGAGGGGTAAGGGGTATGGTATGTATAACTTTTTTTTCTCTATTATCGTTTTATTTCTTTTTCTGTTGTCTTTTTATTTCTTTTTCTAAATCGATGCAAATGTACTAGAAAATGATGAATATGCAACTATGTGATGATATTAAGAATTACTGATTATATATGTAGAATGGAATGATATTGTTTTGTTTGTTGTTAATTTTTTTTTAATTAATAAAAAAACATGTGGTCCAGAAAGCTTCTTTTCACGAATAATCTCAGGTTTTGAGAATGGAATATATGCAAATTTGGAGGCTAATTACAAAAAGTTGACTTTGAAGCTACGGTCCTAATATGAGTTTAGGCTTGAAAACAAAGAAATAACTTGGGGTTTGGGGTCAGCAGCCATGAATTTGAATCTGAGCTAAGCCATTTACTAGTTGTCTTGCCACTTAATCAATTTCAAATTCAGTTTCCTCATCTGAAAAACAGTGCTAATGCTTCCCATATTACAGATTTATGTAAGAATTACATGTGATGCCATACGTAAAGGCACCAGCACTGTGTTAGGTATAGAGTAGGCATCCTCTGGTGGAGAGAGAGAAGACTTTTCCTAGACAATGAGGATGTGATCCATGCCACATCACTAGTTTTCCGGGATGTAATAGTATTGATTACAAGGAAAAGTTTGGGTAAGAATCATAAAATCTTTGTGCATTGACTAATATTATTAGAATCTAATTAGCCCCATAACTCTGGTATGGCTTTTGAGGTCATGGGTCAGACTCTTCGTCTAACTCAGTTATGCTGACGTATGAGAAATAAGCACAGGGCACGCTCTTCTCCTACCGTGCAGTACCTGAGATACGTGCTATTGTGACTGTCCAAAGGGTGCCAGATACAGAATCTGCCTCTACCCTGTGGTGTGGCAGTGAATGAATCCCTTCAACATTCTTATAGCTTGAAGAATTTGTTCTGGGTATTTTCTTAGATCCCATCTCCCTCTAACATTTTATAATTCTCCATTTAAAAAATGATAGCCTCGACCAATTCCAGATCTAAAGGTAATTTCTTTGATCATGGGAAATTTATGTGTGGCTGAGATTTACTACTCAAGTGTGCTCTGTGGATCAACAGCCTTGCCATCACCTAGGAACTTGTTGGAATTGCAGAATCTCAGATCTTATCCCCATCTGCTGAATCAGAATTTTAACAGGATCCCTGGGGGTGGGGGGTTGGGGAGTGGGAGGGATGTGTATCACATTGAAGTTTGAGAAGCTTGGCTTTGGAGAACATAGATCTCAGTTTTAACCCTTAATATGGAAATCACTGTCTTTATCTTCAAAGCATGCCTCCAGAAACCCCATCAAATCTTATAAAAGTCTTGTGAGGAGGCTCACATTTTCACCATGTGTATAAAGAGAAACTGAGTCATGGAATCAAAGGCTTGCTGAGGGACTGGGGATGATGACTGTCACATAGAATGTGGCTGCAACTGCCACAAGTTTTCTAGTTTGTTTTATGGAATGTAGGGGTGCCCACTGAAGTCACATCTGTCTTTTTATACCTGAGCTAATGAAACCTTACCGTGTTTGAGTTTCTTTGAAACGGGAGAGACTGATTTATATGCATTTTTGTGTGGAGGGGTGCATGGGCCAGGAAACCAAACCAGATTATCACTAAACCACCTCTGCACACAAGCCAGATTTTTGAGAACAAATGTGTTTCTTGCTGCTGCTGTGGACAGCTGTTTACCTACCATGTTCAAATGGGCTGCCAAGGAGACAAACTTCATTTGACTCCTAGGTGCATAGGTGAGTGTGAGCTGCTTCTACCAGGCCATTGGTGCTGCTTTTCTGTTTTTCTTGAAAGTAAATTCTCCTTCTGCAGGGAAGATAATTTCAGGCAGACAATAGCATGTCCACATAAATCACCAAGAAATGCATGGATGAAATGGAGGTTGATGAGAAGCTGATGAATGAGTGGGTATGGTGCTATTTTCCTTTTTTCCTCTTATTCTTTATGTCCTGTTTGATATCACGAGCTTCCTCATCATCATTTGGAGACATATCACAATTTTAATAAAGGGCTTGACTTTGTCCCATTTTGTCCACTTTTGCATAGTTTTTGTTTTTTTTTTAAACACGAGCAGGCACCAGGAATCGAACCCATGTCTCTGGCATGGCAGGCGAGAACTCTGCCTGCTGAGCCACTGCGGCCCGCCCTGCAGTTTGTCCACCTTTGACTCCTGAATTCTAAGGAAATCAAAATGATGACTTGGGGTCGAAGTATGGCCAGGTCATGGGAAATAACAAATGGACGAAGTCCCTTCCAAATGTTTCTGAAACCAGATGATAGTTTTGAATGATAAGTTCTTTAGTTATGGTTATGCTAGCTATCATTCCATCATACCTGTTTTTGCCTCTTCTCATTTGTGGGTATTTAAAATGATTATATTTTGGAATTAACTTTTATAGGATGTTTTCTAAGAAGATAAATGGAGGCCAATCCCAAAATCTTTATTGTATAGATAGTTTGGTTTTTCATTTCTAACTCTTATATAAATAAAATTACAACGTGCTTTTTAACACCTTGTCTGGTGAAAATTAAAATGTTGCTTAAAATTACACCGTGGCAATTTTGTGAAGAATATAAAACTTTCACACTATTTGATGCTATTATAAATCAATCATATTGAGTAAGTGACAAAAATGACTAGGATTTAGTAGTTTAGAGATTAAAATGTCTTTTTTAAAAATTCTTACCCAAAGAATTTTAGTGTAGTTTGAAGATCTTGAGAGATGAGTTGAACTGTTTTGTGATGTTGGAAGTGTTCTGTATGTTTGCTATCCAATATGAGACTTTAGCCACATGTGCCTTTGAATAGTTGAAATGTAGCTAATGCAAGTGTAGAACTGAAATTTAAATTAAACTAAATTTTTATTAATTAAAATTTAATTTTAAATGGCCGCATGTGGCTGGTAGCAACAATAATGGTCTAGTTCAGGGGTTGATAAACTACAATTTATGAACCAAATCTGGCTGCTGCCTGTCCTTGTAAAGAAAGTTTTATTGGAACACAGCCACATTCATTTGTTTATATAAAAACTGTAGTATTGAAAATTATGTTAAGAGATTTGTAATTTGTAAATTTATATATTTTCTATCAAATGTAGTTCATGGTAAATTTTTCAGGAAAAAAAGAAAGTCATTTTCCGTTTATTTTTAAGCATATATATAAATATATGTATGTTTGCATGTATATTTGTATATGTGTGTTATAAAATAGATAAGATCATTCCATCCAAAATGCTCTACAAATTTTATTTTACCTCCATTTATTAATGTATCTTGATATTTTTCATTTATTAATTTATCTTGATATTTTTAACTCCTTCAAGATTAATCTGACCCATTGTCAGGTAAAATCTCACTTCAGTGATCATTTTTTCTTTTTAGAAGGGCAGTCTTACTCTCAGAGTAACTTCTGCAGTATTTGTGCAGCAAATGTAGAAATAGGAGTTTCAAAAATTAAGCTATGTTTGAAGCCACAAGTAAGGTTTTACATATGTATAAATAGGTACTCCAAATTCCAAAGACAAGAGTTTTGATGATACTTCTTGTTGGTAAGAGTTAAATGTATGAGAAAATTTAAACTAATTATTTACCCTTGCATCTGGAAATTAGCAAAGTAAGACAGTGGATATGTGTATGGTAAGAGAATTTATTTGAAACTTTGAAAAAAATTGTACAGGTTTAGCTTGGTTTAGTTTCCTCATACTGTATAGGAAAGATATTGATTCAACTGAAATCTTTGTGCACTGACTTGGTGAGAAATAATGGGGCTAGTAACTAAATGGAAGATGTGACAGTGTCTTAGTTTATGGTCTCTCTGGATATACAAATCATAAAAGGGTAAAACAGTAAAATATAAGACAATGTGTAATTAGAATTCACCTGAGTAATAGAGCAAATATGAAAGAACAACTTTTTTTGTTGCTCAGTTTTTGTTTCATTCAGTTACAGAAGCTTTTTGTTGTTGTTAGAAAAAAAATAGTTTCAACCTGTGCTATGGCACATGAGTGTGAACTAGGTATGCCCTTTGACATGAAATTAAAGAATAAGAAATGAGTCCTGGCTTCCAGGAGCTCAGCATCAACTTTGGTATATGGAAAGATGAAAAGCTTGCTGAGTATGAAAGATGAAAAGCTTGCTGAAGGGAGAAGCAGCAGCATGAGAGGACAATTAGTACAAATGAGAGGGGAAGGTTTAAATGATAATTAAAAGATTGACACATAGAGATCATGCACTGATGGAAACGTTATAAAATTTTAAGCTCTGTTCCCATAGTCATCCTTTTGCTAAAAATGAACAATATTGATTTAAAATATGTTGGAAGAAGAACCCTCTGTGGTTCTATATAATGCAGCCAATTTGGAAGGGCTTAAAGAACTTGATTGTGACCAGGATAGAGAGAAGGGACAACTTGAGGGAAGCAATTAGCAGCCCATATGTACTTAATGGACTGTTTTAGAGGATACTGGTGACAATTAGCCTAGTTCTTATCCTATGCCAGAAGGAAGTGATTTCAATTAACACCAAAGTTGCTTTGTGCAGATTGCCATATAAATAAAACTTGCTTTGGCTGTGAATGACTCATCAATGTCCTTTCACAACCATATTGTTTCATAAAGAGGCTGTGAAGGAAACATGTTCCAAGGTCCCTGGGGACAAGTTGAACAGGTAATGAGGGCAGAGAATGTCTTTCCTTGGGCAGGGGCTTCATGACCAAGACCTGGGCTAGCCATGAGTTGATAGCAGTGTCCTATGCTCCTGTTTTGAAAAGGTGCTCTGTGCTTTAGGGAGAGAGAGTAGTGTTGGAAGGTCAAGGCCTTGATATGTGATCTTGAGCATACCATGCAACCCGTCTAGATCAGTTTACTCTCACCTATGTCTCTGTTTCATCTTGGATTTATCTATCTTACATTCAATAAAAGGATATGACAGTAAAGTTGAAAAAAAAAAACCCAACCCATACATAATTAAGAAATCACTATTACTCTAGAGTCAGCTCTAAAAGTGAAGATTAGAATTAGATAGACTTGGGAGAAAGTGAAGTGTCACTTAAGACATTCATTCATCTTAGATTTGACTTAGAACCTGAATCTTTTGGGATTAAATCAAGATCTATTCCATGGATCTTTTGTATTGGCCCACAGAATGGCAGAATCTTTAGATTCTGGGAAAAATACACCCGTGGATCTGTAGTTTGGGGATTAACTTGAAACGGTACTCTTCCAATCAGTGTATCAGTGTTTTAGTGTTCTTGTTGCTAAAGCAAATGTAATGGGTTGGCTTAAACAATGGGCATTTTTTGGCTCAGGGTTTTGAGGTTAAGAGAAATCTGTGTTAAGACATCATCAAGGTAATTCTTTCTTCCCAAAGACTGGCATTCTGGGGCTGGCTGATGGTGATTCTTGGTGCTGGGTCCTCTGTCACATGGCAGTGCATACTGTGGCCTCTCCTGGCCTCTCCCTTCTCTTCCAGATTCTGTTGACTTTCAGCTTCTGGCTGCTCCCTCTGTGGCTTCTGTCTGTCTGAATTTTGTTCTGCTTATAGGGTTCCATCACAGGATTAAGACCCATCCAAACTGAATTGAATCACACCTTAACTGCAAGAAACTTTATCTAAAGGTCCTATTTGCAATGGATTCACACCCTTAGTAATGGATTAACTTTAAGAACATGTTTTTCGGGAGTACGTCACTCCAAACCTCCACAATTGGTATGAAGGTATATGCAGAGTTTTCATTACTTTGGAAACCATGGAGGGGTGGGGGTTGAGGGTGCAAGCCAGGGAAGATAGTTAAGAAATATAGATGAAGATCTTCATTTAAGTTCTTGTTTGGCTATGACCTGTATGATCTTAAGCAAGAAACTTAACCTCTCACCTATAATTGGGATCATATTACTTGCCTTAGCATAATTAACTGGGCTGCATGGGGGTCAAATGAGATAAATAAATGCCCAATTCTTTAGCCTGTTCTCTAGGGTATTGAATAAATTCTAAGGGTGATAATGATAGAGGGCCACCGTAGAGCAGTAACCATCTCCCTTTCTCTGTCTTTATTCCAGGATATATGCAACCATATTGTTATTGATTATAAGTGTTAATTCATATTAATTTAGCACTTCTGACACTCATTAATATTTGAATCAGCTATCCTTATGTAGTCTTCCAGTTACCAAGTGAAAAAGAAGAAATGCACTCTTTCTCTTAAACCCTCACATTATTAGCTATTTTTGGGGTAACAGGTCTGTCTGAGAACTGATAAAAGCTGTGGACCCTGTCCCAGAAAAATGCACATATGAATATACACTCAGCTTTCCACAAAATTTCAGTGGGGTCAGACGTTTACAATCTGAGCTGCATATTAAAAATATCTAGGTAGTTTTTAGAAATCCCATTAAGTAGGCTATACTCCAACCCAATTAAATCAGAATTGCTGGGGGGAGACCCAGATATCAGGATTGAGTTCCTCAGGCTTAAATTATTTCTCTAAGGCACTAAGTCTCAAATTTTAATGAAATCTAAATCACCTGGAGAAATTAAAACCAGATTGCTGGACCCCAGCTCCAAAGTTTCTTGATTTAGCAGGTCCAGGGGTGAGAAATGGACATTTGCAGGCTGAAATGTTCTTTGGGTGATTCTGATGCTAATCTCTGGGTAAGAATCACAGTGCTCGAGGAGTGAAACCAGGGTCAGATCTAAGAATTGAGACGTGGTATTAGAGTATGCACAGAGGTCAAAGTAAAGCATCAACACATGATTCTTAGCTTCTCATTGTACATGGAAACATTTGACTGCCTACACTTCGAGTGAGGACAAACTAGAAGCCTGTGTTTCTGTAGGTGAGCCTGAGGTGCAGTCATAAGCCACATTCCAGAGCTTGTCCTTACAGTGGATCTGCTAATCTTATAGTATGTAACTTCAAGTCCTTCCTGCCCTTTGGGATTTTCTATCCCGCATGGCTGATTCATCTCTGAATCTGTGGGGGGTGCTATCCAATATTGTGTTCACGAGTCTGTAGGGCTGTATCCAAAACTACTGCTTTTCTCCTGCCGTGGTTGGAAACTTTTCAACTTAGCCTCTGTGGTAGGCCAAATCGTGTTCTTAATTTATTAAAGATTAAGTGTTCTTTATCTAGGAAAAAAGTGTTCTTAATCTATTTTTGTGGGTGCGAATTCGCAGGAATAGACTTTTTGAAGATGTTATTTTTCTCTAAGTTGTAGCCCAATTGAATGAGATTGGGCCTTAATCCTATTCAATGGTGGTCTTACAAAAAGAAAGCCATGGGGATGGGCTAGAAGCCAGAAGTCAGCAGGAACCAGGATGAGAAAGAGAGGACATTGCCATGATGCAGGGCAAGCCAAAGAACTCAAGAATTGTAATCCTGTCCAAACAATATTGATCTGGGAGGAAGCAAGCCCATTAGCTTCTGAAACTGTGGACCAATAAATTACTGCTGCTAATGCTAAAAGTGTATGGTATTTGTTTCTGCAGCTAGAAAGACTGCATCTTTTAGAAAGACGGAATTAATACTGCCACAGTGTGTCTGGCAAGGAGGTCCTAGGCCAAATTAATCTATTAGATGGTTCTTTCTTGGCCATCACTTCCCCACCTCATACTCATTCCCACCTTTTCTTCTTTTTCTCATCATTCCTGGACTTAAAAGGCATTGAGGGGACCCACACCAGATTTTGTCCGATCACAGCCCAGATGCATTTTAAGATTTTTTTTTTTTTTTCTTTTTTTGCTTTGGTCTTTCCAACCTGAGCATCCAGTAAGAATTCATTGTGCCATGGAGTTGTTTCCGTGAACCCTGCGCTTTGACCTGGTACCTAGTCTCTATAGTTAAAGATGACAGACAGGCAGTTTCTTTAGTGCTAAAACCTCACTAGAAATATAATAAGACTTAGAAACTGGCTTTTATTAGTGCTTATTTCAGGGAATTTCATAAGCTTCTGAAGGTGAGGTTGAGACCCCAAAGAACATACTTTAGGTTCCAAAATAAGTACAAACTTTCCTTAAAAGAGGTAGCTTGGTTTGCTGTAGGGGTTAATTGTTTTGCCAAGTGGGGAGGCAGAGCTCCTATTCTTCTGTTCCCCCAAAGGTGGTACCCATTGTCTCCTCTCAGTAAGTGTAGAAAGTTTGTGCCCTTATATTTCCTTTTCCCATAGTAACTTCTGTCTTCAATTATCTTATTTGCTGAACTACACTGTATAAACTGGTAAAGTGAGGATGAAATCAGATAATCCATAAGGTAAAGAAAAAGACTTGGATAAACATTTTTGGTAGAGGAAGCTAAAGAGAAATAATGATATTATCTAATACACTGCGAGCCATGGCCCAGAAAGTCTGGAATAAATGAGGTGCTAGGGCCTAGAATCCAAATACGTTTGCAATTAAAAGTTGACCTTCTCATAATTTTCAATAGCTCTTAGAAAAGTTGTAAAAAGCTATTTAATTCTGTGTATCAATTTATTCCTTTTTGGTTTTTTGTTTTTTTTTTTACATGGGCAGGCACCAGGAATCGAACCTGGGTCCTTGGGCATGGCAGGCAAGCATTCCTACCTGCTGAGCCACCGTGGCCCGCCCCAATTTATTCTTTAAAGTATCATATTTAATTCAAGTGTCAGCAGAACCATTCATATTTTACCCCAAATACCTTCAACCTGTGATGACTGGGTCCCTTGATGTTGAACTGCCTGTAAAGCACTAAGATTGACCTTTTCAGCATTGAGAGAAATCATTTTCTTGGCATCACTGCTGTCTATGCTCATGTGCTATCAAGGTCAATGACTTGCAAAGCCATCAATGCAGAATCACTGTTAGTAAGTGTTTAACATGTGCTAGGAAGTGCCCAGCATCTAATGTGTATTATCTCATTTACGGCTTGTAAGATAGGCATTGATGTCCACATTTTCAGGTGAATAAATAGTCTCAGAAAGGCTAAAGACCTGTCCAAGTTTACACAGGGAGGAAGTGACGGAGTTGCAACTCCAACCAAGGTTTGTCTCATTCCAAACACATGCCAAACAGGTAACCTGAGCCATGCTACCACCCTGATGTTGAAATGGAAGTGCAACATTTAATTTATATAAAAGGTTGTACTACTGTTGAGAAATGTGTCATTCATTTAAACAATTCTGGCTGACTTTTCAGTAGCCGCCCCAGAATTTGCTGAACTGATTTGTATTCTTCATTCTTCTTTTTTGCATGGGCAGGCACCAGGAATCGAACTCGGGTCTCTGGCATCAGGCGAGAACTCTGCCTGCTGAGCCATCGTGGCCTGCCCTGTATTCTTCATTCTTAAGGCAGAACTTGGAGGTGCCTCCGGATGGTGATCCCAGGGAATGGGAAACTAGGAGACTGTGGCTGGCTTTTGATATAAATCCTGAAAAAGATAGCTTTATGGGATTTTCATCTATTAATTCTCTGAGTCACTCTTCTCTCCTGCCATAGGGGACTATTTTGAGATTGATTGAATAAAAATTTGCCCTGTCCATTGGACGTGAGTCCTGAAAGGAGTCATCCATCTCGCTCAATCACCGTTTTTGTTCTCAGAAAACATCAGCATGTTGCGTCTGATAATAGTTGGAGTTCTTTGTTGAGGACAGAGCTGCCTTAGTTGCTTCATAAGTATGCAATGTAAAGGGAGGAAAATTCTGTTTTGTATCATTTTTAGAGTAGCTATTTTCACTTTTGTTGCTGGCCCTCAGTGGCTGTGTGTCTAGGCCTTCCATGGGATATGGGACCTGACTATTTAGAATTGTTTATTATCACTATGGAAAGGACATCCAATTCCAAAAAGGAAATATTCTGCTTCTGTGTAATTCTGCTCTTATAAGAGAGTATAAAAAGTTATAATTCTTGTGCTCTTGTGAAGAGAAATCTCTGTCTTCTGATCTCTAAATAAGTAGGCTGTGTTCAGGGTGAGATGAAATTCCAGCTTTCCCCTCTGTCATAGTCAGGCTTTCAGGATGAGGTGTTAATGGATGCAGAAACACTTTTTACCTGGTTGGAGAACTGTTCTCATAGAAGGACAAGATGTAACATTCACGTTGAAGTCAGTGTGGTCAATAGTACGAAACCCATCACCAGTGAAAATTCTTTGCAGGGTAAACACCTACACCTTTCAGGCTTGTGCTCTTCCTGCAGTATTGTCTCTTTGCAGCTCACTGTTTTCTTCTTGTTATATATGCCCTTGGGTTTGTTTGTTTGTTCTTTAAAAGAATATTAACTCTTGAATAGAAACAATGTCTTCTTTCTGTTTTATTTGTTTTTGTACTTAACATAGTACCATGGAACTGTATGGGCTGCACTGCTATTTATTCATCTTCATGAAAAGACATTAAAAAGCTGCTGGGAATGGAATTTGAAACTCTGTGGACTGATCCTGCCACATAGTTAACCATTCACCTGCCTTAGAAATGCTAAGAGGAACAGAAAAGAGAGGTTTAAGGACCATTCTTTATGACAGTAAAACAGGGAGGAGAAGGACCTGAGAACAGGCCCAAGCTCTTGCTTCATGGTCCCATTAGCCTTGAGGGACAGACTGAGCCCAGAAACTGGAGCCAGATCCTTGGTCTGTAAAAGATAGGGAGGTAATATGGTCACTAGTTTGCTGTGCAGTGGAAATTCTCCTTGGTTTGTTCCAAGGGTAGCTGTCAAGATTTGTTAGTTTATGCTGAGAGCTAGAATAAGGTCAGGGCAGGGGTAATAAGAAGACTGTGTCTTTGCTACAGGACAAGACAAGGGTCAAGTGTATTAGTGATCTATAGCTGCATAAAACATTACTCTAAAACTTAGTGTCTTGAAACAACAAACATTTATTATCTCATAATTTATATGGGCCAGGAATCTGGGAGAAGCTGAGCTTGGTGTCTCTGCTTCTAGGTGACTCACAAAGCTGTGATCTACATGTCAGCTGGGGCTGCCATCTCACCTGAAGGCTTGCCTGAAGGATCTGCTCCCAAATTTACTCAAGGGACTCTTGGTAGGATTTAGTTTCTCATGGGCTATTGAACTAAGGGCCTCTGTTTCTTGCTGGCTGCTTTATTTGCTGACACACAGGCCTCTTCGTAGAGCAGCTCACAACACAGCTGCGGGCTTCCATCAGAGCAAGCAAGAAAGTAAGAGAGGGCGCCTAAGATCTGTAACTCAATCTCTTATGAGATGGCCCATCACTCCAGCTATTTTCTTTTCCTTACAAGTTGAGTCAGTAAATTCACCTGACCCTCAAGGGAAGAGGATTACACAATGGTGTAAATATCAGGAGACAAGGATCATTGGGGGTCATCTTAGAGACATCAAGGCAGATTAAGGCAGGAAGAGCAGAGACCAGGCCAAATGAACAGAAATGTGAAGCATCCAAAACCTAATAATGCAAAACAAATCCACAGGAATTTGGGCTTTGAACCAGACAGCCAGGAAGACTAGGCATGAGACAATTAGATCTTAAGAGCTAAGTTAAATTATATTAAATGCCTAGAAAGGGCAGGAACACATCTTTGTATTCACCCTGTGACTAAGTGATGTGTAAATATTTATCAAATGCTTGAAATAGAAAGTTCCATATTTTCTCTTAGTAACAATGAATGGTCTTCCAGGTGTCTTGTAACATTTGAGAATTTGAATTTTTTAGAGGAGATTCCCAGATAGGATCACTGCCTCTGCCATTATTAAGGTGAGTATATAAAATATTGTCCCAATTGGGATACTTTTGAGTGAAAGAGGGTACTATGAACAATTGTACAGAGTGAATAGATGAAAACTAGGATTCTTCCAATTAAACTGGGGAATATAGTCACCTTAGCGAATACTCTAATTCTCCTAGGAAGGCATCCAAGTCCTTGGGCCAACTCTGCAATGACTCAAGAGTCTTCTGGTTTGGGGGGATCTTGCAATGTGGGCCAGCTGCCAAAACCCTTTCTTCAGCTGGGCCAAAGTTACCTTATCTTTGAATCAGGAAAGGTTGAAATAATGTCCTCTTTTCACCTGGAAACTGGCCCTATAACTTCTCCACCCAATCTTGGGATTAATATGATTTTGAGGTTCTCCTTGGAAGAGTGGATAGAATATTTGTCAACCAATGTTTGTGTGGGCAAACAACTGTGTCCTAATCTAAGCTCCAGTTCTGACTTTGAAAATTACTTCACCCTACTAGGTTTCCATTTCCCTTTCTCTGCAAAATTTAAAGTAAATTTCCTTTTTGTGTAGATTAAAGTGAAAAGCCTATATCTTCTAGTGATGCAAATAATGATTCTAATTGGTTTCCAAGCTGTTTTGTAAATAAAATATATGCCAGAAGTGGCGGCAATTTACCCTCAGCATTTATAACAATAGTTATAAAGCGACTTAGGCTCTTATCTCAGAATCTGTACCTTCTGACAATCAATTACTGAAAGCTGTGGGTTGATTTTCAATCCACAGGTCTCATCTGGTATCAGGAATGACTGCTATGGCACCAGGACTGACCCAGGTCTGATCTTGTGAGCAGACGATCACTAACTTTGTCTTGAGTATGTCATGAGAAACAATTTTTAAGATATCATAAAGGCTGGGTCTCTGATCCATTTGATTTTTACAGGCCTGTGGCTCCTAGAATTTCCTAGGAACCATTGACTTTGAATTTAATCATTATAAATCAATGATCTCTTTGCCTTACCCCAAGTCAACACAGCTGTTGCCTTGAGGGGGAAAGAAACACTTTCATATCCCCATTTTAGCTATTTTCCTTACTTAGAGGTATGAAATTATAAATTGTACTACTGATCTAACTCTATCAATATTTCTAGCAAAAGTTCATCTTATTTATAAAGTAGAAAGGAAAGACAGATGCCATGGAGAAAGACAATAGATTTTATGGCATGGTCATGGCAAATATGACAGATTTTACAGTTGACAACGTAATGGAAAGAGATTCTTGAAGAAAGAGTCTTGAATAGAAAATAGAGTAATTCCTTTTACCCTAAATTATGCACAGATAGGTAAATGGTGTTTTGCTGATGCAGATGGGTAAAAGTAACCATATACCCTATAATGTTATCTTCCATGCAGTTGATATGGAGGCAAAAATAAAGGCTGAAAAATGCAATGTTTCTCTTAGAGGAAGTTCTGTTGGGTTTGGCCAATTTCTTTTGACATGCATCAGGAGTCATGTTTCCATGGCACGCTCAGAATGTCACAGCTTTTGTGGTTTGTGACATTATGATTTATGTGGAGATTAAAAAGGAACGACACCAGACTTGAAGTGTGTGAACTCAGAATGAATGTCCCACAATTGAAATTGAGTATGTGTCTTTCTTTCTAGGACTCCACAGAAATTCCTGTGGCTCACACATCACATTTGTGTCTTAACCAAGCCATAGAGCTTTGTTAGTGTTTGGTGGACCTTATAAAATAAGTTTGCACAGTTGTACCAAAGTTGGGGGTGATGATGTCTTAACACAGTGCAAATAGCCACATCTTGGAGAGTAGGCTTGCAATGGACACTGTAGTCTGGTCTTCATTTATTTAGAGGAGTGATTCTTGAAGGACAGAAACAGAATTTGGTGAAAATGGGCATGATATAAGCTATAGAGTCAGGGAATTGAGATTTGTACTGGCCTTGACATTTCTGGTTGCATGACCTTGGTTAAGTCAATAACTCTGAAGATGGGTTTTCTCATCTTCAAACAAGGCGCAATAATTAATCCTACCTCGGAGATGTGATGAGTGAAGGAAGTAGTGTTCATAAAATGTGGTAATTAAATGAAATAAACACACAAAAGCACAAGTGCTATGTAGTTAGTATTTTTGCAGCATTCAGGGAACAATCTCCAGATGGTCTTTGGGTTGGTCTTTTGAAATATAAATACAACATGATAATATTCTCATCTGTGTTTACAGACTTAAAATTTATATCACATCAAAATTATGAAAAACATTTTTTTTCATTAATACTTTTGGAGTTTTGTTTGTTTGTTTTTGAGTGGCAGGTGGAATTGTGGGAGGTTGAGGGAGTCAGTGAAGACTTTCACTGCCATTAACATATTGTGTGCGTTAAAAATAAGTAGGTTATTAATTACTTTGGAATTGGTGAAGTCTTCTCCTGAAACTAGCTCTGTAAACCAGTATGGCCTAGGAAGGGGTTTGAGGGATTTCATGGCTTGCTGCACTCAGGAGAGAGAGGTTAAAGCCTCCTCAAGCCTTCTTGATGACCTAAGTTTCAAGAATTTTATTCCTCTAAGATGTTAAACAATAAAAGAATTGTCCCATTCACCCCTACCAAAGTCAGTTGCTAAGCTTCAACCTCCCAGCTCAAGCCATGGTGTCTTTCATCTGTGGGTTTAGTCCTCCTACCTTCCGAGTCAATTCTTACCAGAGGAAGTGACCAGCAGCCTCAGCCTAGAAACTCACTGAGAGCTTCTATTTGGACCTAGAAACTCATTGAGAGCTTCTTGATGGCCAGATCTATTCATAACATCAGTTTTCTCCTTCTTTTTCCCTGCTAGTCCTCTGGTTTCTTGTTAGCACTACTCAGGACAGAGCAGATTCCTAACTCTCATACCCCCAGCTGCTGGCTGATCCCTGGGAGACTTTAAAGCATTGTTTGTTGCCTGGCCCTGTGATGCTAACTAAACATGGTGGCTCTGTGATGGCTAGTCTTATGTTTCAGTTTGATTAGGCTGTAGTACTGTGCTATTAATCAAACATTAGTCTAGGTGTTGCTATGAAGGTATTTAGTAGATGTGGTTACTTTGAGGAAATTACCTTTGATAATGTGGTGAGCCTCATCCAATCAGTTGAAAATATTAAGTGTGGAACAGAATTAAAAGTGCAGGAAGAGATGACACACGTGGTAAGTTGATTTTCCACAAGGATGCTAAGTATATACATGCAATGAGGAAGGAGTGGTTTCTTCAAAAAATGGTGTTGGCAACTGAATATTCACAGGAAAAAGAATGAAGGTAGACCCCTACCTCACCCCTTACACAAAAATTATCTCAAGAAGATGGAGGACCTAAATATAAAATCTAAAATTACAAAATTCTGAGACAATAATACAGGGGCATATCTTCATGTCTGGGATTTGGTAATGGATTCTTAGATATGACACCAAAAGCACAAGCAATGAAAGAAACAATAGATAAATTTGACTTCATCAAAATAAAAAGTTTTGCACATCAAAGGACAGCATCATGAAAGTGAAAAGACAACCCACAGTATGGGAAAATATGTTTAAACTATATATCAATTAATGACTTAAAACCCAGAATATATAAAGAACTTTTACCATTCAACAACAAAAAGACAAACAACCTGTTTGTTTCCTGGCTGTTAAACATACGCCCACACAATGGATTGGCTTAAACAGGGGGGATTTATTCGCTCATGTTTTGAAGCCAGAAGTCCAAAATTGAGACTTTTGCAAAGTCATACTTTCTCCCCAAAGACTGTGGTATTCTCAGGATGGTTGCAGTGATTCTTGGTCCTTGAATTTTCTGTCACAGGGCAATGCACATGGTGGCAACTTCTCTTTTTTCTTTTGGTTTCTGTTGACTTCCAGTTTCTTGCTGCTCTTGGTGGCTTTCTTTCTCTCTGTGGCCTTTTCTACAAGGCCTTCAGTATTAGGACTAAGACCCATCCTGATTCAGTTGGGCCCACCTTAACTAAGTAGCCTCATCAAAAGTCTTATTTATAATGGGCTCACACCCAAAGGACCAAGAGTTGGGATCTGAACATGCCTTTTGTGGGAGACATGATTCAATCCTCAACACAACGTTTTTAATTAAAAAAGGAGCAAAGGTCTTGGATAGACATTTTTCCAGTGAAGCTATACAAATGGCTAATAAGCATCTGAAAATATGCTCAACATCATTAGCCATTAGGGAACGCAAATCAAAACCACAGTAAAATGCTACTTCACACCCATAAGGATGGTTGTTATTTTTAAAAAAATGGAAAATAACAAGTATTGGAAAGGATGCACATAAATTGGAACTCTAGTGCATTGGTGGAAATGTAAAATGGTGCCACACTATAAAACACAATATGATGGTTCCTCAAGAAGTTAAATATAACATACCCAAATGACCCAGCAATTCCAATTCTAGTTATATCCCCATAGAAAATGAAAACAGGGTCTCAGATATTTGTACACCAATGTTTGTAGCCATAGTATTCACAATAGACTAAAAGTGGAAACAACCCAAGTGTCCATCAACAAATGAATGGATAAACAAAATGTGACACATACACACCATGAGATATTTTCAGCCATAAGACTGAAGGAAGTTATGAGAAAATGTTGAAACATGGAAGAACCTTAAAACATTGTGCTCAGTGAAATAAGCAAGGCACATAAGGACATATATTATGTAATGCATTGATAAAAGATGTCTAGAAACAGCAAATTCCAGAGACAGAGTACATTAACGGAGAAGGGGAGTATATGTTTGATAGATGTTTTAATTTGTTTAAGCTGCTGGAATGCAACATACCAGAAATAGAACAGCTTTTAAAAGAGGAAATTAATAAGTGGCAAGTTTAAAGTTCTAAGTCTATAAAAATGCCAAAACTAAGGCATCCAGATAAAGAGACCTTGATTCAAGGGAGGCTGATGGGTCTGGAACATCTCTGTCATCTGGGAAGGCACATGGTGATGTCTGCTAACTTTCTCTCCTGGCTTTTCATTTCATAAGGATTCCCCAAGATTGTTTTCCTTCTGCATCTCCGAAGATCTCTGGCTATGTGGGCTCTGTTGGCTCTGAGGCTTTTCCCAAAAATGGTTCCCTCTTAAAGGGTTCCAGTAGCAATAACCACCTTGAATGGGTGGAGACACATCTCCATGAAAATCACCTAATCAGAAGTTACCACCCACAACTGGGTGAGTCACATCTCCATGGAAACAATAAAAAAGATCCCACCAGGCAATTATGAGTGAGGATTAAAGAACATAGCTTTCTGGGGTATACAACAGTTTCAAACTGATATAGAGTACTTGTAAATAAAATTAATAATAAAAAAGAAAACCTTAAGTATCAAAAAAGGTTTCCTGGAGTAGAAGAAATTCTACCTCAAGACTGTAGCATAAAATCCTGCCTGAGTTTCCAGTGTGCGGGCCCATCCTTCTGAAATTCAGACTTATCAGCCCCCACAATTATGTGAGCCAATTCCTTAAAATAAATCTTTTATATACCTATAAATCCATCTATCTTTTATTGGCTCTGGTTTTCTGGAGAATGCTGATGGATACATACTCTTTTTGATTTCAGTTACTGGTGACTGTTTGTTCCAACTTGGGTTTGGCTTATCCTCTGTATTAGATACTGAGCACTGGAAAAGAATTAGTCTTCTTTGTATCATGTCAGTTTGTTCACCTCTGTTTAAGTTTGCTAAAGCTGCCAGAATTCAATATACCAGAAATGGATTGGCCTTAATAAAGGGGACTTATTAAGTTACAAGTTTACAGTTCTAAGGCCATAAAATGTCCAAACTAAGACATCCAGATAAAGATACCTTGACTTGGAAGGAAGGCCAAATGGCATCCAGGTTTCCTCTGTCACATGGGAAGGTACATGGCCATTGCCTGTTGGTTCTTTCTTAGCTTCTCTGGGGCAAAACTCTGGGTTCTGGCTTGCCTAGCATCTCATGGGAAAGCACATGTCAATGTCTGCTGGCCCTTTGCTCCTGGGTTTTGTTGCCTTCAGCTCTTGATTCCAGTGGCCTCCTCTCTGAGCTTCTGTCTATCTCCAAGCATCTCCAAATGTCTGCATCTACATTTTCTTCTAAATGTTTCCCTGTGTCATCTCTTTGAAGGACTCCAGTAAACTAATAAAAAAGCTACCTTCAATGGGTGGGGTCACATCTCCATCTAATCAGAAGGTCACACATTTGGGTGTGTCACATCTCCATGGAAACAACTTAATCAAAAGGTCCCACCCTACAAAATTGAATCAGGTTAGAAGAACAAGGTTTTTCTGGGATACATAACAGTTTCAGCCTCCATCCGGCTTGGTCCTGGTTTGCTCTCCATTCTCTCTAACTCATATATCAGAAGTCCTAACAGACCTCATGCATGAAAGTGTCCTAATGATGGTTAAAAATGAAAACTTGGGAGTCCCATTTCTACAGAGGGAGATCAGATGTCTTAGTTTATCTGTGCTACCATCGAATACCACATAATGACTTGTTAAATAACGGGAAGTTTTGGCTCATAGTTTTGAGGCTAGGAGAAGTCTAAATCGATTACTGACTTGCCGGCAGTCCTTGGAATTCCATGGCTTTACCATTACATAGCAATGTCCTCTCCTTTCTTTTCCAGATTCCTGAGTTCTGGCTCCTCATGGTGGCTTTCTCTAACTATGTCTGAATTTCTTCTGCTTATAAAGAACCCCAATAATCTGGATTAAGGCCCACCCTCATTCAGTTGGGCCACACATTCAAGAAGATAACTTTGGGAAATCCTATTGACAGTGGATTCAGTGTGTTCAAATGTGAATCATGACAAAGAACATGCCTAAATTGGAGTACTTAATTCTATTGAACACAAGAGGTCTAGGTATCTCCTAATTAGGTGGGACATCATTACAGCAGCCTGAGTACAGTAGAAAGTATATGAACTTTGGAGTCAGACAGATGGGTCTAAATCCTGACTCAGCTTTGTGCCTTTGAGTAAGTCAATCATTCTCCCTCTCAGTCACCATTTTCTCACCTGTCAGATGTGGATAAAGATGTTGAATTTGCAGGGAATTGTAAAGATTAAATGGGAGAATGAAGGTATGTAAATCAATTGTCACATAGTAGGTAAACAGCAAATTATATATTATTATTATTATTAAACCCATACTAATAACTAACTCTTGCTTAAAATAAATTAGTTTACTTACACAACATGCATTCCACTTTCTAAATCACACCAGGCAGGTGTGATTTTCTTGGAAGCGTTTCAGAAAGAATAGAAATATCAAAACATGGTAAAAATTATTAATACTTTCTTAAAAGAGAATAGCTTTTCATTTCATGAGGAAAAAATCCTTGGCATCTCCTAGTGGGCACATAAAACAGGCTCTTATGAAAACATGAAGAAAGGTTACAGACTATACTATGACATCGAATGATAAATTTTGACTAAAAATCAACAGATGTTCAGCAAATCAGTAATTCCTTTGAAAGATTGCCCTATTGTGTTGTCACTATAGCTCACCTAGACTCAATAAACTAGTCACAGGGAAAAAAACCCTAATGAGTCTAATGTATCTTCAAGACACCTTTGTGTCTAATATGTACACAATGTCTAGCTCTTAATGATAGACATTTTTTTTTCTCGAAAAGTAGACAGGTTTGTATAATGACTACTAAAGAAATATGAGACATAAGTGAGGTTGTTAGGTTATATGGTAATTCTTTACTTAATTTTCTGAGGAACAACCAAGTTGTTTTCTACAGTGGCTGCACCATTTTACATTCCCACAGACATGTTCCTCTTCCTCCATGTCCTCTCCAACCCTTGTTTTCCTTTTCTTTTTTTTACAATAATAGTCATTCTAGCGGGTGTTGAAGTGGCATCTTGTGGGTTTGATTTGCATTTTCCTAGTGGCTGATGATTTAGAAATCTTTCCATGTGTTTATTGGCCATTTGTATATCTTCTTTGGAAAAATGTCTATTTAAATCTTTTGCCCATTTTTAAATTGGATTATTTGTCTTTTTTATTAAGTTGTAGAGTTTTAAAAATATATATTCTGGATAATACACCTTCATTAGATATTTGGTTTCCCTAATTTTTTTCCCGTTCTGTAGTTTTTCTTTTTTTACTTTCATGATAAAGTACTTTGATGCACAAAAGTTTCTAATTTTTATATAGTCCCATTTATTTTTATTGCTTATGCTCTTGGTGTAAAGTCTAAAAAACCATTGCCTAAGACATGAGCCTAAAGATACCTCTTTATTTTCTTCTATGATTTTTATAGTTTTGCCTTTTATATTTTGTCTTTGTTCCATTTTGAGTTAATTTTGTATATGTTGCTCTATAAGGGTCCACATCATTCTTTTTCATATGAATATTCAGTTTACCCAGCACCATTTGATAAAGGGAATATCTTTGCCTATTACGTGGATATGGCACCCTTGTCAAAATTCAATTGGCCATAGATGTGAAGTTTTATTTCTGAATTCTCAATTTGATTGTAATGTTGTATATGTCTGTCATTCTGCGAGCCATGCTGTTTTGATTACTATAGCTTTGAATTACATTTTTTAAATTGGGATTTGTGAGTCCTCCCATTTTGTTCTTTTACAAAATGGTGTTGACTATTTGGGGCTCCTTACCCTTTCACATAAATTTTATGGTTGGCTTTTCCATTTTGGAACAGAAGGCTGTTGGAATTTGTTTGGGGTTACATTGAATCTGTATATTGCTGTGGGTAGAATTTACATCTTAACAATGTTAAGGCTTCCAATTCATAGCTGTGGAATGTCCTTCCATTTATTCAGTTCTTTTAAAAATTTCTTTTAGCAATATTTTATAGCTTTCTGTGTTTAAGTCCTAGATATTCTTGGTTAAATTTATTCCTGGATATTTAATTCTATTAGTTACTACTGTACATGGAATTTTTTTTCTTGATTTCCTCTTCAGATTGTTCATTGCTAGCATTTAGAAATACTACTGATTTTTGTATATAGATCTTGTATCCTGCTGCACTGCTGAATTTATTAGAACTGGTAGCTTTGCTGTAGATTTTTCAGGATTTTTATGAATAGGATCATGTCATCTTCAAATAGGGAAATTTTTACTTCTTTGTTTTCAATTTGGATGCCTTTTTTTTTTTTTTAATGGGTTACCATTCTACCATTTCAGACTTTTCCTTCTTGCTGGTCCAAAACACTGGAGACTAGAAGATATATATTTTTTCTTTTTTGTGAAAAATGGCATATACACAAAAAAGCAATAAATTTCAAAGCACACTGCAACAGTTAGTTGTAGAAGAAATTTCAGAGTTTGGTGTGGGTTACTATTCCACAATTTTAGGTTTTTACTTCTAGCTTCTCTAAGATACTGAAGACAATAATTTCACTTGCAGAGTTGGGCTTTAGAGAGAGAGAGACACCACACCTGAGCAACAAAAGAGGTCCTCCAGAAGTAACTCTTAGGCATACCTATGGTAAACTAAGAGTCTCTGCTATATATATAAGCTTCACAAGCGCAATCCTCAAGATCAAAGGCTTGGCCTATTGGTATAGGCATCCTAATGTTTGGCACAGTATCTGGGTTTTCCCCAGTGGTAAAGCTTAATAGTTTCATAATTTTTCTCCCATCCCTCAAGTGTCTTTGCCAATACTTTTTGTTGTTGTTGTTTTGTTTGTTTTTAGATTTTTAAATATTCTCTTATTCACAATTTTTTAAACATTAGATACATTCTGAGAAATAAGGAAAGGATTACATGGATTTTTGGTTGTAATGTAAGAATGCTTTTCAAGATTTTCCTTGAATTTACTTTTAAAAAAAAATCATTTAAATCAGTTAAAACATTTTATTGTATAATATAACGTATATACAAAGTGAAGAAAAAAAAGCAATAGTTTTCAAAGCATTCTTTAACATGTAGTTACAGGACAGATCCCAGAGTTTGTCATGGGCTACCACACCATCATTTTAGATTTTCCTTCTAGCTGCTCCACAATATAGGAGGCTAGAAAAAAATATATATTTTTTATCACCGCAATTGATTTTTTTTTCTCTTGTGAAAAATAACGTATATACAAAAAAGCAATACATTGCAAAGCACAGCACAACAATTAGTTGTAGAACAGATTTCAGAGTTTGGTATGTGTTACAATTCACAATTTTAGGTGTTTACTTCTAGTTGCTCTAAGATACTGGACACTAAAAGAAATATCCATTTAATGATTCAGCAATCATATTCATTTGTTAAACCCTACCTCCTCTGTATAACTCTACTATCACCTTTGATATTTCTATCCTACTCTTTAGGGATATTTGGGCTATGACCATTCTAATTTTTTCATGTTTGTAAACATCAAACTAAGTTTAGCTTTCACAAAAGATGATGGCAGGCAAGGAAAGGGGAGGGCCTCTGATGCAAGCTTAGAACTGGGGCCAAATCCTTAATGACCAGAGTCATAAAAATGTAAAACATAATCAAAGAAAGAGCCTTCAGCGGGAAGCTCAAATTAGATTATCGGGATAGGCTGTAACTTCTGGAGTATCCAATCAGCAGATAGACAGTTGAGGGTCTATGAATTAGGCACGGGTATAACCGTTTCTGCATTCTATTGTTTGGCACATCAGCCACCATTTTGGTTTCAGCTGGGCACCTGTTCTTGCAAGATTGTGAATAAATTATTTTATTCTCCACAATCAGGTGAGCATTTATTCACTTTCAAGTGCAGAGTTTTTTCTAACAATGTTGGAAGGAGCTGTCAGTAATATGGGGTAGGGAGATGGAACTAGCTGATGTTCTGGAGAGGCTGGGCCCTCTAGGTTTCAGGGCTTATCTGGTCCAGGGACCCATCTGGAGGTTATAAGTTTCTGAAAAGTTACCCTAGTGCATGGAACCTTTGTTGAATCTTATATATTGCCCTAGGTGTTCTTTATGATAGGCCGGAATTGTTTTGGTTTGAGCTTGGCAAGTTATGATAGGTAGCAACGTCTAACTGAAGCTTGTGTAAGAGCCACCTCCAGAGTATCCCCTTGACTCTATTTGCATTCTCTCAGAATAGTAATTCAAATAGGTAGGCTAAACTTCTCCACCACCTACATAAACGTTCCAAGAGTAATCCTCAAGTTCGAGGGCTTGGCCTATTGATTTGGGTATCTCTAATGTTTGAAACAGTATCAGGGAATCTCCTGATGATAAAGTTTAATAGTTCCACATTTTTTCTCCCATCCCTCAAGGACCTTGCCTATACTTTTTTTTTTTTTTTACATGGGCAGGCACCTGGAATTAAACCCGGGTCTCTGGCATGGCAGGCGAGAATTCTGCCACTGAGCCACCATCACACTGCCCACCAATACTTTTTGATTCTCTGCTTAATATACTATGGGATGTATCCATGCATTACAATAAGCTATACAGGATTAAAGGCTCTCATTCTTATTCTGGACTCCCTGTGTTTAGATTGTTTTAATGATCTATACAGACAGGTTGAGTTAGATTATGTGCTACAGAAAATTTAGGTTCTGGACATATTAAAACTTTCTTTCTTTGGTCTCAAAGAGTAGGTGAAGTTCTAAAATATAGGCAATGTCTTCCTTACCCCTGTGTTCTGAGTAACCTTAATCCCGACCTGATAGGCTTTATTCTTATCTCTAAATACCAGATTATTCATATATAAAACAGCCTCTCAAAATCCAGGAATAACAATTACCTCTCTGGATTAAATGTGACTGCTATAAGAGTTTACAATCTAGGCCACTGTTTTCTTATAAGTATTTTTAAAAAGAAACTGTACAATAATTGCTCTTTTGCTTCTGGCTTATTTTGCCTCACCAAATGTCCCACAAGTTCTTTCACAATATTGCATGCCTCATGACTTCATTGCTTTTTGTAGCAGCACAATATTGAATCATATGTATACATCATCGTTTGCTAATCTACTCAGTCAGTGCATCCTTCAGCCACCTCCATTCATTGGGCATCATGTATAACATCCAAAATCAACAGTCCATCAACACTCTCAATTTTAGATAATTTCATTGTTCCCAAAAGAAGGATAACCAATAAATACACCCTCACCAAATAGAAAATCTAAACCTCCCCTTGACTTTTGTCCCTCCCCTCCTTATTTATCCGTGGGGTTGATGAGGTACTGTTGGTGTTTTCCTGGTAAGCATAACCCATAGTGTGCAATAACAGTTTTCCCTCTGTAGGATGACTTTCTATTTCTTCCTCTTGCCTGATTGCTTTCAGTAAAATGTTGAATAACAGGGGAGAGTGGGCCTATTTATCTTGTTTCTAATCTTTGAGGGGAAGCTCTTAGACTTTCTCCATTGAGTATGATGTTAGTTATGGGTTTTAAAATATGCCTTGTATCATGTTGAAGAAGTTTCCTTCTATTCCTAGTTCTCTCAATTTTTTAATCAGGAAAATATGTTAGATTTTGCCAAATGCCTTTCTTCCAACTTTTCTGCCTTCTTCTTTTTTATTTGCCAGTCTAGCTACGTGCTTGTCAATTTTATTGATCTTTTCAAAGAACGAACTTTTGGTTTTGTTAATTGTTTTGATTTTTATTCTCAATTTCATTTATTTCTGCTCTAATCTCTGTTATTTCTTTCCTTCTTATTTGGGTTTGCTCTTCTTTTTCTAGTTCCTCCAGTATGCAGTTAGATTTTTATTTTAGCTCTTTCTTCTTTTTTAATGTATACATTTAGGGCTATAAATTTCCCTCTCAGCACTGCCTTCACTGAATCCCATAATTTTTTTTTTAAAGATGTAAAAATCGGTTTTATCTCTGGATATCAGTTAACATTTGGACCTAGAATGCAAGTGAAAATGTCTTGGAATGAAAACAATAGCAACATTCCTAACCCTAAACACAATGCTATTCTACATATATATATATATATATGACAGTCATCCACAGCATTTCCAAGATTTACAAGTAAAACTTGTCTATATAACTGGAACTCAGTTAATTAAATGCCATGAGTTTTTCTTATGGTTTTATCTCTGAATCTCAGTTACCATTTGGACCTAGAATGCAGGGTAACATGTCTTGGAATGAAAACACTAATAGTTTTCCTAACCCTAGGACTAACCATAACCCTATCCTACATATATACGAAGGTAGTCCACAGTACCTGCAAGATTTGTAGGTGAAACTTGGTCCTATCTATGGAACTCAATAAATTTAAACCCATAGTTTTGATATGTTGTGTTCTTATTTTAATTTATTGTAGGAGCCAAGGGTTAATAGAAAACCTGCGGAATTTATTGGGAGTGACTGGCTTCAGAGTGGCCTTGGCAGTGAACTGTGGAGACTGTTATCTGCTTACTTGGAGGACAGTCTGAGAGGGACAGAATGTTTGTTTTTTCTTAAGCCCCAAGGTCTTTTTAGCTATCTCTTGTATGTAGGGAGTAATATACTGAAAAGCAGGCTTGGTCAGCAAAAGAGCTGTGAGAAAGGATATAAAATAAAGCAGTTGAAGCTCTTCAGGGCTGCAGTCATCTTGTCTGTCTTGTGTGTCTGTATGTTCATTTTGCAGGGTTGCTGAAAGATTGCAACAATTTATCTCAGGATATTTACTTATTTCTCTCGAAATGTCTTCTTTGACCCATTGATTGATTAAGAATATGTTGTTTAACCTCTATATATTTGTGATTTTTCCAGTTCTTTGACTATTATTGAATTCCAGCCTCATTCCATTACTGTCAGAGATATAACTTCAATTTTTTAAATTTAATGAGACTTGTTTTGTGACCCACAGTGTGTTCTATCCTGGAGAACAATCCATGTGCATTTGAGAAGAATGTATACTCTGCTGTTTTGGGGTGCAATATTCTGTAAGGGTCTGTTAGATCCAGTTCATTTATCATATTATTCAATTCTTCTATTTCCTTATTGTTCTTCTGCCTAAATATTATGTCTATTGATAAGAGTGGGGTATTAAAGTTTCCAACTATTAGTGTAGTGACATCTATTTTTCCCTTCAGTTTTGTCAGTGTTTGCCTCAGGTATTTTGGGGCACTATAGTTAAGTATATAGACATTTATGATTGTTATTTCTTCTTGATGGATTGACCTTTCATTAATATATAATGTCCTCCCTTATATCCTGTAATAGATTTTCACTTAGTTTATTTTGTCCGATATTAGCTACCCTAGCTTTTTGGGTTACTATTTGCATGGAATATCTTTTTTTCTACCCTATCACTTTCAACCTATTTGTGTCTTTGAGTCTAGGGTGAGTCTTTTATAAACAACATATGGTTGGATCATGCTTTTTTTTTTTTATCTATTCTGCCAATCTGTCTTTTGATTGCAGAGTTTAATCCCATAACATTAAGTGTTATTTATGTAAAGGTACTTTGTCCATTTTGTCCTTTAGTGTTTATATTTCAATTTTTTTTGTCTCTCTTTTCCTTTCTTGTAACCTCTTTTTCTCCATAGTTGATCTTTTGTGATTTATCTGAATGATCCCTTTCTTGGTGGTTACCTGGAGTTTGCATTACACAACCTAACTCTGTAACCTACTATTTGAAAATATACTAACTTAGCTTCAATAATATACATGTTCTTTGCTCCCAGATCCTTCCCATTCCCCTCTTTGTGTTGTTTTAATCCCACATTTCTTTTTTATATTTTGCATGCCCATTATCAGGAAATATGCCTTTTTCTTGTTCAATTGTATCCTCACTCTTACAGGAATTAAAGAGTTTAGCTGTTTATGGAGGATCCAGTACTATTGAGTTTTTCATTTACCCTTACAGTTACCTTTACTGTAGTTCTTCATTTCTTGACACTACTCCAAGTCACTCTCCTGTCTTTTCCCTTTGAACAGCAGAACTCCCTTTACTAATTCTTGTAGTACAGGTCTTTTATTAACGACTCTTTCAACTTTGGTTTATCTGTGAATATTTTAAACTCTCCCTCATTTTTGAAGTGCAGTTTTGCCAGGTAAGGAATATTTGACTGGCAGTTTTTTCCTTTTGATATTTTAGTACATCATATCGCTATCTTCTCACCTCCATTGTCTCTCTTTTTTCTTTAACCAATCATTTATTAAGATAGAAATCTTAAAGGATTCCACATTGCATTTTATTCATTAAAAACTAATGTAGGAGGTTTGCATTATATTTCAATAATGCTCATCAAATGTTTATTTCATTCTGAGCATTTGTTATATATATTGCTTGCTATTAGGTGATGAGGATACAAAGATAAACAACTAAGGGTACAAGTTGTGAACAGCTAATGATGCTGTACTTTTATCTGTCACCAACTTTTCTTTCAACTTTTTCTCTTTTCCATGAATGGCAACAATAATTATACATAATCTATTGGCAATGAAAACAAAAGTGTATTTTATTTGATTGTAAAAAAATGTGGTTTTTGTAAGTTTCAAATAATACAGAGAAATAGAGAAGTAAAACTTATTTGATAACTCCCTTCTCCTGGGGAAAATCACCATCTATATATATATATATATATATATATATATATATATATATATATATACACTTTTTCTTTTAACTTTTTAAATTGTATGTATAACATATATTCAAAACAAAGAAATAAAAAAGCAATAGTTTTCAAAATACTTCAAAGAGTGGTTACAGGATAGATCCCAGAGTTTGTCATGGGCTACCATATGATCCCCTCAGCTTTTTCCTTCTAGCTGCTCTAGAATATAGGAGGCTAGAGAGCTTAAATACTTTTTTATCATCACAATCGACTTTTTTTTTCCTTCTTTTTTTTTGTGAACAATAACATATATACAAAAAAGTTATAAATTTCAAAGCACAACCACAATTAGTTGTAGAACATATTTCAGACTTTGACATGGGTTACAATTTCACAGTTTTAGGGTTTTACTTCTAGCTGCTTTAAAATACTGGAGACTAAAGGAGATATCAATTTGATGATTCAGCATTCATATTCATTTGTTAAGTCCTATCTTCTATGTATGATTCCACCATCACCTTTGATCGTTCCATTCCTCTCACTGGTGTTGTGGGGGCTATGGCAATTCTAAATTTTTGATATTGGAAGGGTCTGTCAGTAATATGGGGTAGAGAGATGGAACTCTCTGATTGTTCTGTAGAGGCTGGGCTAGGTTTCAGGACTTATCTGGCCAGGGACCCATTTGGAGGTTGTAGGTTTCTGGAAAGTTACTCTAGTACCTAAAACCCTTGTAGAATCTTATATATTGTCGTAGGTGTTCTTTAGGATTGGGTGGAATGGTCCTGGTTGGGGCTGGGCAGGTTATGATAGGCAGCAAGGTCTACCTGAAGCTTGCATAAGAGCAACCATCTATTTGATTTCTCCCTGTCACTGATACTTTATTAATTACACTTCTCTTCCCCCTTTTGGTCAGGATGGAATTGTTGATCCCACAGTGCCAGGTCTGGATTCATCCCGGAGAGTCCTCCTCCACACCACCAGGGAGACTTTCACCCTGGATGTCCCATGTAGCGGGGAGGGCAATGATTTCACTTGCAGAGTTGGGTTTAGAGAGACTGTGACCACATCTGAACAACAACAGAGGTCCTCCAGAAGTAACTCTTAGGTGTGTCTATAGGTAGGCTAAGCTTCTCCGCTACCTACATAAAGCTTCACAAGAGTAAGCCTCATGATCAAGGGAATGGCCTATTGATTTGGGTGTCCCTAAAGTTTGATACAGTGTCAGGGGATTCCCTGATGGTAAGGTTTAATAGTTACATAGTCTTTCTCCCCTCCCTCAGGGGACTTTGCTAATATTTTTTGGTTATCTTGTTAATATACTCCAGGATGTTTCCAGGCATTACAATAAACTATACAGGATTAAGCGACCTCTTTCTTATTCTGTGCTTCCTGTGTTTCAGTTGTTCAAATAAACTATACAGATAGGTTGAATGAGATTTGCATTACAGAAAATTTCAGCTCCAGATCAAATAAACCTTTCTTCCATTGGTCTCAAAGAGTATGTGTGGTTCTAAAATATAGACACTGTCTTCCTTACCCCTGTGTTCTGAATTACCTTAACCCCAACCTGCTCGGCTTCGTTCTTGTCTCTGAATATCAGGTTATATGCATAAAACAACTTCTCAAAATCCAGAAATAATAATCACCACTCCAGACCTAATGTGTCTGCTCTAAAAGCTTATAATCTAGGCCCCTGTTTTCTTATAAGCATTTTCTAAAGGTGACCGTACCATTTTTGATTTTTTGTTTCTGGCCTATTTTGTCTCACCAAATGTCCCACATGTTCATTCACATGGTTGCATGCCTCAGGACAATGTTCCTTTTTGTAGTGGCACAACCTTCGTTCATAAGTACGTACCATCATTCACTGATCTACTTCTCCATCAGTGCATCCTTCAGCCACCTGCATTCATTGGGCATCATGTATTGTGCCCAAAGGCCACAGTCCATCAACATTCTCAATTTTAGATAATTTCATTGTTCCCAAGAGACGGAAAACAAATAAGCACCCTTACCAGATAGGAAATCTAAGCCTTCTCTTAACTCTTGTCCCTCATCCCATTATTTACCTCTGCTGTTGCTGTGGTAGTACTGATGGTTTCCTTTTGAACATAGCTCATAGCATGCAATAGTAGGTTTCCCCCTGTACCCTGCACTTAAACACTCTTTGTACAACAATCATATCTTTGAAGTGATTCTTACAAGAACTCATTCATATTTCTAGTGTTAGTCAGTGGGACATGTAGGTCTATACAACCCCTTTCAATCTGGTTTATCTTCAATATGGTAATATTACTTCTGGATACACTAGAGAATCACCTTCACTCCTATCTATTTCCTTACATTGTAGTTCAACCTCATTCGCTATTGGTTCACCTGTCTCTAGCTTCTATGTATCTTAAGTCCCCTGTATTCTGTATTTTAAGTCTCTGATTATACCTTTATGCTGGTTATAAAAGTGGAATGATACAGTATCTGTCCTTTTGTGTCATTGTGTCATAGTTGTTACTGAAAAGGTGTTTCTTGATTCCACCATCTTATCTTTTTTATTTTATTTGACAGATCTATATATTCTTTTCTATCTTTCCCTTTGTATTCTTTAAATTACCCATAGTGGTACTCTTCACTTCTGTGCCCTCCTCCAGACCTCCCTCTCCTGTCTTTTTTTTTTCAGCTGGCAGAACTTTTAGTATTTCTTATAGGGTCTTGTTGACAAATTCTTTCAGGACTTCTTTGTCTGTGAAAGCTTTAATCTCTCCCTCAATTTTAAAGGACAATTTGGCTAGGTACAGAATTCTTGGCTGGAAGTCTTTCTTTTTTAGGATCTTGAATATATCATACCACTGCCTCTTGCCTTCAGGGTGCTGGTTGAGTAGTCTGAACTCAGCCTTATTTGATTTCACTTGTATGTAGTAGATTGTTTTTCTCTTGCCGCTTTCAGGATTTTCTGCTTCTCTTCAACATTTGACAGACTGATTAGTATGTGCCTTGGGGAAGGCTTATTTGGATTTATTCTGTTTGGAGTTCTTTGGGTTTCTTTGACTTGTACATTTATGTCCTTTATGAGGATTGGGAAGTTTCCCCCCATTATATCCTCAACTACTCTTCCTAGCTCTTTACTCCTTTCTTCTCCACCTGGGACACCAATGATTCTTATATTTGTGAGCTTTCTTTTGCGTATCATTTCTCTGAGTTCCCATTCAATTTTTTCTATTTTTCTTGCTATTTCCTGTTTTGAGTCTTTGAAGTCAAATATCCTGTCCTCTATAACACTTATTCTTTCTTCTGTCTCTTCAAACCTGGTGTTGTGTGCCTCTAGTATGTTTTTTATTTGATCAACCGAGTCTTTAATGTCTGTGTGATTTCTGCTATTTTTCTATTTATTCTTTCAAATTCCTCTTTGTGCTCTTCTACTGTCTTCTTCTACTTATTTTATTAAGTAGAGTTGTATGAACATCTTTGATTAATTGGTTCAATGTCTGTGTCTCTTCAGGTGTTTTAATTTGGTCATTAGGCGGGGTTGTATCTGTCTACATTGTGATATACTTAGTGATCTTCTGCTGTCTTCGTCGTATCTTGATTGATTTACTTTGGGAATTGATTTCTTTCAGTAGTCTAAGGCCTTGTGTTTGTGGGATGATTGTACATCAGAGAGCAGGGCACAGGGTGACGCACTCAGTACAGTGATTTGTTTCAGGGCAGTTAATAGGTGCAGGTTGGGGATGTTATGCTGCTGCTTGTGAACGTGGGCGCCCAGCAGCCAGAGAGGTGTAGGTGCACCGGTCTGGGAAGCGTAACCCTGGTGTGCACTGGTCTAAGGCATGGGGCCCTTTGTATACATGCATAGAGCTATGGCAGCAGGTTAGTGTTATGCCCTCATGGATTGGGGGCAGATGTGACCCAGCTGTGCAGTTTGGCACTTTCTCAGAGCTGGGAAGTGAGGCTGAGGGCTGTGTTCACGTGCGGTTCTAGGACTGCTGTAACTTCCAGTTCCCAGAGCTGAATGACATGATTGGGGGATTGCACATGCATGGGCCTGTGAATGCCATAAATGGATGTGCTGAGCTCAAGGAGGGTGGGGTGAGGCTGTGTGATACTGTGGGTGTGTAGGGGGGCAGAGTAGCCTAGGTATGGAGGTTAGTGCCTGCCACCTTTATGTGCTGGCAACAGCCTGCAGGGAACAGGGAGGGGGAGGTAGTGTTCCGGAGGTGTGCAGGAGAGGTGGGTTGGGCTGCACTTGGGGTGGGGGTGTGGGGTAGGTACATGCACTGGGGGCTGGTGGGGTGGGGGCACCTGGAGTGCGGGGAATAGGAGCAGGTGAGGGGGTTCAGGTGCGTGGGGTGTGGGGTGAGTCTCCGGTCATGAGGCTGTGCCAGTGAGGCTAGTGCATCCAAGGAACGCAGCCTGGCTTACTTCCTATTCCCATGTACCCATCCATGCACTCCTGTGGGCTTCTCAGCTCCATGCCTCCACGCCTGGCTCCAGCTTTCTGCCTCTCAGTTCCTCGGTCTCTGCAACGAGGGATGCCCCATGTGGTGCAGAAGGCTCTCCCAGGTCAGCCATACTCCTGCTCCTTCTCTAACTTTTCAAGCTGCTCTGGTAGGCCATCTTCCTGGAAGTCTCTGTAGAAGCATTTGATTTTGAGGAGTTCCCATTTATCTATTTTTTCTATTGTTGCTTGTGCTTTGGGTGTAAAGTTCAGGAAGCTACCTCCTATTACTAGGTCTTAAAGATGTTTCTCTACATTTTCTTCTAGAAGCTTTATGGTGCTAGTTCTTATATTTAGGTGTTTGATCCATTTTGGGTTAATTTTTGTGTAGCATGTAAGATAGGGGGCCTCTTTCATTTTCTTGGCTATTGATATCCAGTTCTTACATGCCCAATTATTGAAAAGACTATTTTGTCCCAGTTCAGAGGATTTAGGGGCCTTTTCAAAAATCAGTTGGCCATAGATTTTGTGGTCTATTTCTACACGCTCGATTCAATTCCATTGGTCAATGCTTCTATCTTTGTACCAATACCAGGCTGTTTTGACCATTGTGGCTTAATAATAGATTTTAAAGTCAAGGAGTGTTAATCCTCCCACTTCATTTCTCCTTTTTTAGTATGCTTTTAGCTATTTGGGGCCTTTTTCCCTTCCAGATGAATTAGGTAATTAGCTTTTGCAAATCTTCAGAGTAGGTTGTTGGAATTTTGATTGGTACTATGTTGAATCTGTAGATCAATTTGGGGAAAATTGACATCTTAACTATATTTAGCCTTCCTATCCATGAGCAGGGAATATCTATCCACCCATTTAGATCTCTTTTGATTTCTTTTAGCAATGTTATGCAGTTTTCTGTATATAAGTCCTTCATGTCTCTAGTTAAGTTCATTCCTAAGTATTTGATTCTTCTAATTTCTAATTTGAATGGAATTTTTTCCTTAAGTGACTCCTCAGCTGGGCCATTACTTGTGTATAGAAATGTTACTGATTTTTGCACATTAATTTTATATCATGCCACCTTGCTGAATTTGTTTATTAACTGAAGTAACTTTGCTGTACACCATCAACATTTTGGTGAACTTCCTTACAAATGTCTCTCTCTATTTATGTTTATATAAAGATACACACACACACAGTATAATCTATAAAATCTATGTCCTCTGTAATCTGTTTTTAATGCAATTTTGCTCAGATATATTCCTATTCCATATAACCATCCAAAGGGTACCAGTGATGGCTCATTGTTTTCTCATATAGTGTGTATTTACCACCACAATCAATTTCTGAATATTTTCATTACTCAAACAGTTAAAAATAAGACTAAAAGATAAAAAAGAACACCCCAAACATCCCATGGTCCTTATACTCCTTATTATTTACATATTTTTGCCATTATTTTTAGTCATCTTTCTATACACTGGATAAAGGGAGTATCAGCCACAAGGTTTTCACAATCACATGGTCACACACTAAAAGTTATATAGTTATAGAATTGTCTTCAAGAATCAAGGCTATAGGATCCAAGATGGCATCTTAGTAAGGTACATGCGTCTTAGTTCCTCCGACTCCAAATCAACTAATAGGTGAACAGAAACAGTACAAAACAACTCCCGGGGCTACAGCAGGGAATGGACACACAGCGTAACCAAGTCTGGGCTGGCTAGTCTGACTGCGAAACTCAGCTGCAGTGAGTGAGATCCCCGAGCGGCGGGCGATTTCCCGAGCAGCCGCAGCTGCGGCGGTCCGAGCTAATCCCTCCCTCCTTCCGGGGCTGGCTGAGGGACGCGGAGAGACAAGCTTCCCAGCCAAGGCGGCCGGCGCCACACTTTTGCGGGCGGCTTCGAGTCCGCGACTACAAGTCTCGGATCAGAGGGCTATCCAAAGTCTGGGCTGGCAAATCTGATTCCGAGTCTTGGCTGCGGCGAGACCCCCGAGCGGCCGCAGCCGCGGCGGTCCGAGCTAATCCCTCCCTCCTTCCGGGGCTGGCTGAGAGACTCGGAGAGACAAGCTTCCCAGCCAAGGCGGCTGGCGCCACACTTTTGCGGGCGGCTTCGAGTCCGCGACTACAAGTCTCAGATCAGAGGGCTATCCAAAGTCTGGGCTGGCAAGTCTGATTCCGAGTCTTGGCTGCGGCGAGACCCCCGAGCGGCCGCAGCCGCGGCGGTCCGAGCTAATCCCTCCCTCCTTCCGGGGCTGGCTGAGAGACTCGGAGAGACAAGCTTCCCAGCCAAGGCGGCTGGCGCCACACTTTTGCGGGCGGCTTCGAGTCCGCGACTACAAGTCTCGGATCAGAGGGCTATCCAAAGTCTGGGCTGGCAAGTCTGATTGCGAGACGTGGCTGCGGCGAGACCCCCGAGCGGCCGCAGCTGCAGCGGTCCGAGCTAATCCCTCCCTCCTTCCCGGGCCGGCTGAGAGTATCGGAGAAGTAAGTTCCCCAAGCCGAGGCAGGCGGCGCCCTTCTTTTGCGGGCGGCTTCGAGTCTCGGCTTTAAGTCCGCGGCTACGAGTCCCGGATCAGAGGGCTATCCAAAGTCTGGGCTGGCTAGACTGACTGCGAGACTCGGCTGCAGTGAGAACCCCGAGCGGCGTGCGATCTCCCGATCAGCGGCAGCTGCGGTGGTCCGAGCTACTCCCTCCCCCCTTTCCGGGCCGGCTGAGAGTATTGGAGAAGCAAGTTTCCCAAGCCGAGGCAGGTGGCACCCCTCTTTTGCGGGCGGCTTCGAGTCTCTGCTTCGAGTCCGCGGATACGAGTCTCAGACAGGAGGGCTATCCAAGCCGCGGAAGCCCCCCCCCCCACGGGGGGCTTCCTGGTCCGGTGGGGAATCCCCCAGGCCTGCTGCGGCCTGCAACCAGCCACAGGGTCCCCTCAAGCCGTGGCAGCTGACGCCCCCACCACGCGCGGCCCCTGAACCAATGGAGAGATTTGGATCCGAAAGCCCCAGGCCACGGAGATCGGTGACTGGGGGAGACCCATTCCAAACACTTGAGACAAACGTGTGCCACGTGCGCCACGTACTGGGCAAGATAAGAAAAACAGATCCCAGAGATTTCACAGAAAAATCTTACAACCTTGCTGGGTCCAACACCCAGAGAAATCTGAATAAATGCCCAGACGCCAGCAGCAGAAGATAACTGTCCACGCTCAAAAGATTGAGAATATGGCCCAGTCAAAGGAACAAACCAATAGCTCAAATGAGACACAAGAGCTGAGACAACTAATCCTGAATATACGAACAGAAATGGAAAACCTCTTCAAAAATGAAATCGATAAATTGAGGGAGGACATGAAGAGGACATGGGCTGAACATAAAGAAGAAATAGAAAAACTGAAAAAACAAATCGCAGAACTTATGGAAGTGAAGGATACAGTAGCAAACATAGAAAAAATAATGGATAGTTACAATGATAGATTTAAAGAGACAGAAGATAGAATTAGTGATTTGGAGGATGGAACATCTGAATTCCAAAAAGAAACAGAAACTATAGGGAAAAGAATGGAGAAATTTGAACAGGGTATCAGGGAACTCAAGGACAATATGAACCGCACAAATATACGTGTTGTGGGTGTCCCAGAAGGAGAGGAGAAGGGAAAAGGAGGAGAAAAACTAATGGAAGAAATTATCACTGAAAATTTCCCAACTCTTATGAAAGACCTAAAATTACAGATCCAAGAAGTGCAGCGCACCCCAAAGAGATTAGACCCAAATAGGCGTTCTCCAAGACACTTACTAGTTAGAATGTCAGAGGTCAATGAGAAAGAGAGGATCTTGAAAGCAGCAAGAGAAAAACAATCCATCACATACAAGGGAAACCCAATAAGACTATGTGTAGATTTCTCAGCAGAAACCATGGAAGCTAGAAGACAGTGGGATGATATATTTAAAATACTAAAAGAGAAAAACTGCCAACCAAGACTCCTATATCCAGCAAAATTGTCCTTCAAAAATGAGGGAGAAATTAAAACATTCTCAGACAAAAAGTCACTGAAAGCATTCGTGACCAAGAGACCAGCTCTGCAAGAAATACTAAAGGGGGCATTAGAGTCAGATACAAAAAGACAGAAGAGAGAGATATGGAAAAGAGTGTAGAAAGAAGGAAAATCAGATATGATATATATAATACAAAAGGCAAAATGTTAGAGGAAAATATTATCCAAACAGTAATAACACTAAATGTCAATGGACTGAATTCCCCAATCAAAAGACATAGATTGGCAGAATGGATTAAAAAACAGGATCCTTCTATATGCTGTCTACAGGAAACACATCTTAGACCCAAAGATAAACATAGGTTGAAAGTGAAAGGTTGGGAAAAGATATTTCATGCAAATAACAACCAGAAAAGAGCAGGAGTGGCTATACTAATATCCAACAAATTAGACTTCAAATGTAAAACAGTTAAAAGAGACAAAGAAGGACACTATATACTAATAAAAGGAACAATTAAACAAGAAGACATAACAATCATAAATATTTACGCACCGAACCAGAATGCCCCAAAATACGTGAGGAATACACTGTAAACACTGAAAAGGGAAATAGACTCATATACTATAATAGTTGGAGACTTCAACTCACCACTCTCATCAAGGGACAGAACATCTAGACAGAAGATCAACAAAGAAATAGAGAATCTGAATATTACTATAAATGAACTAGACTTAATAGACATTTATAGGACATTACATCCCACAACAGTAGGATACACCTTTTTCTCAAGTGCTCATGGATCATTCTCAAAAATAGACCATATGCTGGGTCACAAAGCAAGTCTTAACAAATTTAAAAAGATTGAAATCTTACACAACACTTTCTCGGACCATAAAGGAATGATGTTGGAAATCAATAATAGGCAGAGTGCCAGAAAATTCACAAATACGTAGAGGCTCAACAACACACTCCTAAACAACGAGTGGGTCAAAGAAGAAATTGCTAGAGAAATTAGCAAATACCTCGAGGCGAATGAAAATGAAAACACAACATATCAAAACTTATGGGACGCAGCAAAGGCAGTGCTAAGAGGGAAATTTATTGCTCTAAATGCCTATATCAGAAAAGAAGAAAAGGCAAAAATTCAGGAATTAACTATCCATTTGGAAGAACTGGAGAAAGAACAGCAAGCTAACCCCAAAGCAAGCAAAAGGAAAGAAATAACAAAGATTAGAGCACAAATAAATGAAATTGAAAACATGAAAACAATAGAGAAAATCAATAAGGCCAGAAGTTGGTTCTATGAGAAAATCAATAAGATTGATGGGCCCTTAGCAAGACTGACAAAAAGAAGAAGAGAGAGGATGCAAATAAATAAGATCAGAAATGGAAGAGGAGACATAACTACTGACCTCACAGAAATAAAGGAGGTAATAACAGGATACTATGAACAACTTTACGCTAATAAATACAACAATTTAGAGGAAATGGACGGGTTCCTGGAAAGACATGAACAACCAACTCTGACTCAAGAAGAGATAGATGATCTCAACAAACCAATCACAAGTAAAGAAATCGAAGCAGTCATTCAAAAGCTTCCTAAAAAGAAAAGTCCAGGACCAGACGGCTTCACATGTGAATTCTATCAAACATTCCAGAAAGAATTAGTACCAACTCTCCTCAAACTCTTCAAAAAAATCGAAGTGGAGGGAAAACTACCTAACTCATTCTATGAAGCCAACATTACCCTCATACCAAAACCAGGCAAAGATATTACAAGAAAAGAAAACTACAGGCCGATCTCTCTAATGAATATTGATGCAAAAATCCTCAATAAAATTCTAGCAAATTGTATCCAACAACACATTAAAAGAATTATTCATCATGACCAAGTAGGATTCATCCCAGGTATGCAAGGATGGTTCAACATAAGAAAATCAATTAATGTAATACACCATATCAACAAATTAAAGCAGAAAAATCACATGATCATCTCAATTGATGCAGAGAAGGCATTTGACAAGATTCAACAACCTTTCCTGTTGAAAACACTTCAAAGGATAGGAATACAAGGGAACTTCCTTAAAATGATAGAGGGAATATATGAAAAACCCACAGCTAATATCATCCTTAATGGGGAAAAATTGAAAACGTTCCCCCTAAGATCAGGAACAAGACAAGGATGTCCACTATCACCACTATTATTCAACATTGTGTTGGAGGTTCTAGCCAGAGCAATTAGACAAGAAAAAGAAATACAAGGCATCAAAATTGGAAAGGAAGAAGTAAAACTATCACTGTTTGCAGACGATATGATACTATACGTCGAAAACCCGGAAAAATCCACAACAAAACTACTAGAGCTAATAAATGAGTACAGCAAAGTAGCAGGTTACAAGATCAATATTCAAAAATCTGTAGCATTTCTATACACTAGCAATGAACAAGCAGAGGGGGAAATCAAGAAACGAATCCCATTTACAATTGCAACTAAAAGAATAAAATACCTAGGAATAAATTTAACTAAAGAGACAAAAGACCTATACAAAGAAAACTACAAAAAACTGCTAAAAGAAATCACAGAAGACCTAAACAGATGGAAGGGCATACCGTGTTCATGGATTGGAAGACTAAATATAGTTAAGATGTCAATCCTACCTAAATTGATTTACAGATTCAATGCAATACCAATCAAAATCCCAACAACTTATTTTTCAGAAATAGAAAAACCAATAAGCAAATTTATCTGGAAGGGCAGGGTGCCCCGAATTGCTAAAAACATCTTGAGGAAAAAAAACGAAGCTGGAGGTCTTGCGCTGCCAGACTTTAAGGCATATTATGAAGCCACAGTGGTCAAAACAGCATGGTATTGGCATAAAGATAGATATATCGACCAATGGAATCGAATAGAGTGCTCAGATATAGACCCTCTCATCTATGGTCATTTGATCTTTGATAAGGGAGTCAAGCCAACTCACCTGGGACAGAACAGTCTCTTCAATAAATGGTGCCTAGAGAACTGGATATCCATATGCAAAAGAATGAAAGAAGACCCATCTCTCACACCCTATACAAAAGTTAACTCAAAATGGATCAAAGATCTAAACATTAGGTCTAAGAACATAGAACAGTTAGAGGAAAATGTAGGGAGATATCTTATGAATCTTACAATTGGAGGCGGTTTTATGGACCTTACACCTAAAGCAAGAGCACTGAAGAAGGAAATAAATAAATGGGAACTCCTCAAAATTAAACACTTTTGTGCATCAAAGAACTTCATCAAGAAAGTAGAAAGACAGCCTACACAATGGGAATCAATATTTGGAAACGACATATCAGATAAAGGTCTAGTATCCAGAATTTATAATGAGATTGTTCAACTCAACAACAAAAAGATAGCCAGCCCAATTACAAAATGGGAAAAAGACTTGAATAGACACCTCTCAGAGGAGGAAATACAAATGGCCAAAAGACACATGAAGAGATGCTCAATGTCCCTGGCCATTAGAGAAATGCAAATCAAAACCACAATGAGATATCATCTCACACCCACCAGAATGGCCATTATCAACAAAACAGAAAATGACAAATGCTGGAGAGGATGCGGAGAAAGAGGCACACTTATCCACTGTTGGTGGGAATGTCAAATGGTGCAACCACTGTGGAAAGCAGTTTGGCGGTTCCTCAAAAAGTTGAATATAGAATTGCCATACGATCCAGCAATACCATTGCTGGGAATCTACTCAAAGGAATTAAGGGCAAAAACTCAAACAGACATTTGCACACCAATGTTTATAGCAGCGTTATTTACAATTGCAAAGAGATGGAAACAGCCAAAATGTCCATCAACAGACGAGTGGCTAAACAAACTGTGGTATATACGTACGATGGAATATTATGCAGCGTTAAGACAGGATAAACTTATGAAGCATGTAATAACATGGATGGACCTAGAAAACGTTATGCTGAGTGAGTCTAGCCAAAAGCTAAAAGACAAATACTGTATGGTCCCAATGATGTGAATCGACACTCGAGAATAAACTTGGAATATGTCATTGGTAACAGAGTTCAGCAGGAGTTAGAAACAGGGTAAGATAATGGGTAATCGGAGCTGATGGAATACAGACAGTGCAATAGGACTAGATACAAAAACTCAAAAATGGACAGTACAATAATACCTAATTGTAAAGTAATCATGTTAAAATACTGAACGAAGCTGCATCCGCGCTATAGGTTTTTGTTTTGTTTTGTTTTGTTTGTTTTGTTCTTATTATTATTACTTTTATTTTTTTTCTCTATATTAACATTCTATATCTTTTTCTGTTATAATGCTAGTTCTTCTAAACTGATGCAAATGTACTAAGAAATGATGATCATGCATCTATGTGATGATGTTAAGAATTACTGATTGCATATGTAGAATGGTATGACGTCTAAAAAAAAAATGGTCAGCACAAAAAAAAAAAAAAAAAAAGAATCAAGGCTATAGATTACAGTTCAACCTAACATTGTAGGTTTCCATTGTTTTTTTCATCTCTTCTACTGTGCTTTCATTCCCATAAATTCTGTGATTTGTTTTTTCAGACTTTCCATTTCTTCCTTTTGTTCTTTCCTTGCCTTCTTTATATCCTCCCTCAGTTCATTGATTTGGTTTTTGATGAGGTTTTCCATGTCTGCTCATTTATTCTGAATTAATTGTTTCAGCTCCTGTATCTCATTTGAGTTGTTGGTTTGTTCCTTTGACTGGGCCATATTTTCAATTTTCCTGGTGTGATTTGTTATTTTTTGCTGGCATCTAGACATTTAATTACCTTAACTAGTTTATTCTGGAGATTGTTTTCACTTCTTTTACCTAGGGTTTTCTTGCAGCGTGAATTTGTTGTCTATCTGTTCTTTGACATTCAGTTCAGCTTTTTCTGGACCTCTAGCTTAAGTTTTGTTTAACAGAGGAGAATTTTTCAGTTCTTGTTTTCTTGCTTCTTGCCCTGCTTGTATGGTGTCTTTTTCTCCCCACCCTTAGGAGGGTCTACTTAGTATTATAGACCCCAGCCGGATTTTCCCAGACCAAACTGGCCTCCTATCAGGAGGAAAGAGTCACCTGTACTTGTTTTCCCTGAGGGTGAGACCCAGCAGGTTGAAAGACTTTCCTGTGAAGTCCCTGGACTCTGTTTTTCTTATCCTGCCCAGTATGTGGCAGTTGTCTGCCTGCGGGTCCCACCAACATAAGATGATGCAGTACCTTTACCTTTGACAGACTATCCCTGCGGGAGGCATGGTGGAGACAGAGGAGAGGTTGTAGACTGGTTTTAATGGCTTCAAATTACCAAGCTTTGGTGTCTGAATTCCTTGAGCGAGGGATTCCACCTGATTGGGCTTCACCCCTCCTCTGGGGAAGGCACAGGCTCCAAACAAGCCCTCAAACGAGCTTGTTTCTGCCTATTCCTGGGGCAATTGCAGCCTGAGAAGCCATGCCACTGATTCCAGAGGCAGTCAAGACTTTGTAGAAACACAGCCATGTGAGCCCAATGAGCTGAATGAGCGACCTCCACTTTGACCAGGTTCACCTGGGCTGGGGGCCTATTTTTAGTAGTCAGAATTTGTTAATTAATGCCACAATTGGTGTTTGGTTGGGCTCAGCCCCAGCTACTGTTAAAGTCTCTTCCCTTTCCCTTCTGGGAAGCAGCCTGTGGGGGAGGGGTGCCGGCCACTGTGGCTTGGGGAACTCACAGTTCTGGAGAGGCTCGCAGCCAGTCCAGCTGGTCCAGACTGGGGTACGCTGTGTCCAGTCACTGATGTGTCCCCAGGAGCTGTTCTGTACTGTTTTTGGTTATTTAGTAGTTGTTATGGAGAACGAACTAAAACGCGCACATTGCTAAGCCTCCATCTTGGCCCCTCTTCTGTGAGGTTACATCTGAGCAACAAAAGAGGTTTTCTGGGGTGACTCTTAGACACAATTATAGTAGGCTTAGCTTTTCCTTTGTGGGAATAATTGTCATAAGGGCAAGTCCCAAGATCAAGGGATCAGCTTATTAAGTTGTTAATCCCCAGTGCTTGTGAGAATATCCGGAATTCCCCAGGTGGGAAAGTTTAATATTTCTACATTTTTACCCAGCCCCTCAAGGAGGCCTTGCAAATAGTTTTTTATTTTCTGCACAGATTACTCTAGGAGTATCAGGGCATCATACCATCCTGTGCAAACCCACAAAATCTCACTCCCAATTCAGTTTTCCATGTAACTACTGTGTTTGAGTAAAGTGATCATACAAGTTACATTATATAGGGTGCTACAGAAAATAGGAATTTTGTACCAAATAACATGTCTTCCTTTGTTCTCTGTTTTATTTTGTTAAAGCTGCTGGAAGACAATATACCAGATATGGAATGACTTTTATAAAGGGAATTTATTAAGTTGCAAGTTTACTGTTCTAAGGCCAGAAAAATATCCAAAGTAAGACATCCAGAGAAAGATACCTTGACTTGAGAAGTGTCGATGGGTCTGGAACACCTCTGTCAGTTGGAAAGGCACATGGTGATGTCTGCTGGCTCTGTCTCCCAGCTTCCCATTTCAAAGGACTCCCCTAGGGCATTTTCCTCCTGCATCTCCATAGGTCTATGGCTGTGTGGGCTCTGTCAGCTCTTTCCAAAATGATTCCCTCTTAAAGGACTCCAGTAGGTGATCCACCTCTAATAGGTAGAGGCACATCTCCATGGAAACCACCTAATCGAAAGGTCCCATCTACAATTTGGTGAACCATATCTTCATGGAAACAACTTAATCAAAAGATCCCACCCTACTATACTGAAGCAGATTAAAGAACATGGCTTTCCTAGGGTTCACAATAGTTTCAAACTGGCAGAGTCTCACACAGAATCTAAAGTTCTAAAGCACAGTCAATATTATTCTTTACCCTTTCTCTGATTTACCTTAGTCCTAACCAGATCTGCTTCCTTCATATCTTTAATTGAAGTCTGATCTCTTTTTCAGCTTTGTAAACAATTGCTACCTGGGGTAATGTTGACTTTGATAGCTGAGAACTCTAGCTCCAAGTCTCAGGTGCCACACAGTTACCTGAAGTTCCAGGAACCAATCAAGTTATATACAAAGAACTCTCAGTGTCTCAGAATTTAGAAGTAAGTTACAATTCAGGAATAGATGTGACTGTTGTAGAAGCTTACAATCTAGGAACCTTTACAATAAGTCTTCCCCTGATAACCTATGCTCTGAGTTCAATTCTCAAACTTTGCACATTGTAGTTAGTCCATATTAGTGAGGTGTTATAATGTTTGTCTTTTTGTTTCTGGCTTATTTCACTCAACATACTGTCCTCAACATCCGTTCACCTAGTGGCATGCCTTGCAACTTCATTCCTTCTTGCAGTTGCTCAATGTTCCATAATACGTATACACAACATATAGCCCATCCATTTATCAGTCTGTAATCTGTCTTTAATCATTCATTATTTTCATAGATATTTTTCAGTGTTAATAAATATAATTATCATTTTTAATGGTTGGGTATTGTGCTAGTTTGAAAGGGTTTATGTTCCCTGGAAAAGCCATGCTTTAATCCTGATCAATCTGTGGATTCTATTCAATAATGTAGGTTGGAAACTTAATTAGGTTATCTCCACGGAGATGTGACTCACTCACTTGTGGGTATTAACCTTTCATTAGAGGGAGATGGGACTCCACCCATTCTAGGTGGGTCTTTACTGGAGTCCTTTAAAAGAGGAAGCATTTTAGAAAAGGTTTGAGATCTGAGAGAGCCTCCAGAATGATGAGAAGGACATAGCCCTGAGAAGCAGAGAGTCCACCAGCCAGTGATCCTTGGAGATGAAGAAGGAGAATGCCCCCAGGGGAGCTTCATGAAGAGAAGGCCTGGAGAGGAAGCTAGCAGTCGTCACCATGTTCACCATGTGCCTTTCCAGTTGAGAGAGAAATCCTGAACTTCATCAGCCTTTCTTGAGTGAAGGTAACCTCTTTTGGTGCTTTTATTTGGACATTTTAGTAGATTTGCTTTAATTGAGACATTTTCTCAGACTTAGAACTATAAACTAGCAACTTAATAAGTTCCCCCTTTAGAAGCCATTCTAGTTCTGGTATATCACATTCTGGCAGCTAGCAAATAGAACAGGCTAGTACTCCATTGACTGGATATATCACATTTTTTTTTTTTTTGCATGGACAGGCACCAGGAATTGAACCTGGGTTGCTGGCATCACAGGTGAGAATTCTGTGACTGGGCCACTGTCGCACTGCCCTGGATATATCACAATTTTAAATATCACAGATTTCTAGGCATTTGGGCTTTTCAAATTTTTAGTTTTTAAAAATAATGATTTGATGAATAAATTTGAATTTATATTCTTACAATTGAACAATCATCTCCTTATGTTTGCAAAAGTAGAATTCTTGGTTCCCAAGCTATTATTATTTTAAATTTTGATATATGGCCAAATTATCTTCCAGAAAATTGCCTCTATGGTTTCTGATGAGAAATTGGTATTTAGTTTTATTGAGGATCCCTTGTATGTGACAAATTGGTTTTCTCTTGCTGCTTTCAGAATTCTATTTTTCTTATTGACATTTGGCATTCTAATTAGATGTGTCTCAGAGTAGTTCTATTAGGGTTTATTCTCTCTGAAGTATATTGTACTTCTTGGACATGTACATATTTATGTCTTTAATAAGAGTTGAGAAATTTTTAGCCATTATTTCCTCAAATATTCTTTCTGTGCCTTTTCTGTTCTCATTCAAATCCCTGAAACACTGCTCAATTTTTTCTATTCTTTTCTTCATCTGTTCTGACTGTATGATTTTTGAGTGTCCTGTCTTCTAGTGTGCTGATTTTTTCTTCTGCCTGTTCAAGTCTGCTGCTGTTTGTCTCTAGTGTACTTTTAATCTCCATTATTGTGCCTTTCATCTCCATAATTTCTGTTATATTCCTTTTTTAAACTATCAACCTATTTATTTATTTATTTTTTGGGTGCATGGTCCAGGAATCAAACCCGGGTCTCCTGTATGGAAGGCGAGCATTCTACCACTGAACCACCCGTGCACCTTCAACTTCTTTTTACCACACCTTATCTTTTTAATATCCTTTAGTGCTATGTCCATATTTTCCTTCATCTTCTTGAATTGATTTTGGTAATTTATTTGAACTTCAAGTTTTCCAAATTCTGTGTCTCCTCTGAGGTTTTAATCTCTTGTATTGATTAGGCCATATCTTCCTGTTTCTTAGTATGGCTTGTAAGTTTTATTAATGTCTGGTCTTCTGGTTATTTTTGATGTATAATTCTAAAGTCAGTTTCTCCCTCATGTCTAGGGTTTGATTGTTGATTTGTTTTATGTTAAGGCTGTTCTTTGATGTTTGGTCCAACTTATTCTGGATCTTATTATAGATCCTGTGTTTAACTGTTCAGGTTTTTTAGCTCTGCTTTATCTAGTCCTTGCCCTGGATATGTAGTATAATTTTTAAGATTGCCCTTTTTGTTCAATTGTTTCACCTCTAGGAGGAATCTTCCTTTCCACAGTTCCTTCTCTGGAAATCTTGATTTGTCCTGCTTATTTTTGTGCTCTCCAGCTCTTATGATTTGTTTACATTCTGTTCCTCACTCAATGACCCCTTTTCCATACACTTTTCAGTTCTAGAACCTATCTTGTCTTACAGAAAGCTCAGTTCTCCCTTCTCCTTCTATTTTTCTGCAAGGCTTTGCTGCCTCCTGTTTCTTCCCCATTAGGATATCCTGCCTTAGGGATCCAGATGGGACAATTCAAACAGGTGGGTCAATCCAGAAAAGGTCTGTTTTGTGTTTAGGTAGTCCAGCACACAGAGACTGGATTGAGTATGTACACCTTTTGCCAAAAGTTCTGCAGCAGTTTCTTCCTCTCCCCTGTCTCACCCCCAAAGGCCCTTTATGATGCTCCTCATCAGCTTGTGTTCCACCCTGGGTCTTTGTGGACTTGGGTTCCTATGCCTGGATATGCATGAGGTTCTAACTCTCTGCAATTCATGGTGTGTCCTGGAGCTGTGCTGCCTCTGTGAGACTCCCAAGCTGTGTGGAAACTGATTTGGGGGAGGAGTCTGTATTGGTGTGTTCAGGAGAGAAGTCTTGGAGATTACTTTTCTTTTTCTTTGATTCAGCATATATGGATTCCTTTTCCAATGTCTATCATCCTCCAGAGTTCTAAGCAAGTGGGATTTGAACTTCAAGTTTTCCAAATTCTGTGTCTCCTCTGAGGTTTTAATCTCTTGTATTGATTAGGCCATATCTTCCTGTTTCTTAGTATGGCTTGTAAGTTTTATTAATGTCTGGTCTTCTGGTTATTTTTGATGTATAATTCTAAAGTCAGTTTCTCCCTCATGTCTAGGGTTTGATTGTTGATTTGTTTTATGTTAAGGCTGTTCTTTGATGAACACTATAGTGTTCTTCTTCAACACTATAGGTATTGAAAAGGGGAATTTCTTGATCACCACTGTTTTCTGGGAGCACAGGGGTCAGGTAAAATTCACCATTATCAAATGGGTTGGAAGAGGCATGTATATTTAATAAATAATTTTGGCAGTAGCTTTCATAAGATTTGCTGCTAGATTGGATAGCAGGGGAAGGAAAAGAGAAAAATTAAGAATGTCACAGAATGTTCTGGCTTGGGGACCAGGTGAGTGATAGCATACCAATGAAGATAGTGGTTGAAGAAGCAATTCAGTGTGATAGGAAGATGGAGGATATGCTCAAGGATATTTTCCATTTCTCTCCTACCCTTTCCCTTTTGGTCATCAATTTCTTTCCATTTTGTCTCTTAAATCTAACTTCTCAGCTTCTGTCTTAGTCCAGACTTCATCATGGTGCCTGTACTATTAAATTAGCTTTCTAACCAGGATCCTTGCATCTGGTTTTGTTACCACACCCCAAACACATGTTCCACATCCCACTGGGATAATGTATCTAAATAAATTATAGTATGTTGCTCGTGCTTTCACAATCTTCCAGTTGCACGGAGTTTTGGACCAGGAATAAACCTTTCTTTGAAAGTGGGAAAACCTTCATGTATCATTTAAAATTCTCCTTAAGCATTACTCCTTTATGAAGCCGTATTTTACCCTATATCTCCCCAACTGGGTTCATCTCTCATTCTTTGAAAAGAAACTTTCTCCTTTTTCCTCCTATTTTTCATTTTTAAAATCTTTTTACTTACTTCGTATTTTGAATTCTTTTAGAAAAGGGGCCAGTATCCTTAATTTCTCTCTCCCCAATGCCTAGAGCAGTGCCTTGAAAGTAGAATGTGCTTCACTAGATGTTTGTTGAACTGCTGACTAACATATAGGTGTGAAATGACTTACCTGAATTGAGTCTTCATGAGACAGTTTCATATCAGCCTCCTAAGCCCTGCTTTACCCATAAGTGAAATAGATCTCCGTTCTAGGTTGTAATTTGAGGGGACTTGTGAATTTCTCCACCCTTGGGTGCTTGCAATCTCTCCACAGATGCTTTATTTACTTAGTTTAATGTTTTCCCTCTTTCTGCTGATCTCTTGAAAATTGATGTGCAGGAGGTGAGCCATGCATCCCGCACCTTATTGTAAATGAGTTCATCTGATGGCTTTCCTTCTTAGTGGGAGAGTATTTTGAGTTTGAAGAATGGGCAAGAGGACAACAGAAAGGAGGGGTTGGGAAACACTGAATGCAGATATGACTTAAGTCATGATTTCCCTTAGTTCTGTCTTTTAGAAAAGTGATTTTTTTCCTACTAGTAATTTACTACACCCATTATTATTATAGGCACTGACATTGAATGGTGGGTTTCAAAATGTGTTCTGTGGAGTCTGAGGCTTTGTGGAAGAGCGCCTGGGATTTCCACCATTGTTGGGAAGGGGTTGGAAGATGATCAGTGAATAGGGTCCCAGGATTTTATTCCCTACTCCTTCAAGCAGAATACCTCCTTGGATTCAAACCTGGCTTCAATCCACCTCATCCTAGCCATTTTCCATTGATAACGCTTTTACTATTACTTTTTAAATTCTCATATCTCCCTGGGAGGGACAGATTCTACTTTTCCCTTCAACTGTCTTTAGCCCACTGAGCACACACAAGGATTGGCAGGAAGGGCCTGATTCTAGTTCTCAAGAAGTATAAGGAGTCAAAGAAGCTCAAGGAGTCCTGGAAATGGACTAGAGAGAGACTTGGCAAATCTTTTTTTGAGACCTTGGGTTTTGCAAAGGTTTTCCCAGAAGGCTGAGGAAATCACCTGCATTTGTCTTCAACCTAGCAGTGCTACTTTTTATCTCTTTTAATTACTGGGGTTTTGTGGAATATTTTGTATAATATTCTACTTGGAAACAGAGTACTCCTGCTAAAAATGTAAAGACCATTGGCCTAGAAGATTACTAAAGCCTCTTTCAGCTAAAACATGTCCATGTTCTTTCTTATATGGCTGTATTGAAACCTCATAAGAACATATACTATGGCTTGTGAACCATAGAGACTTGAACCCTGGTTGGCTTTGCTTGGAGCAGCAGATCTGAGTATCTCATATATGAAAGAAGAAAAAGAATCTTAGTTGCTAGGAATGTATGGTGTGCTCTGTTTTACAAGTGTGCATTTTAATGCCAGTGTCAGGGCAGACTTCCACCAGCTGTCTAAACATTTACAGAACTAAATAATAGCATGCAAGATATGTGGGTTTCAGATATTTGCCGTCTTAAAACAGCGCATAGTCATTAACTTAATCACAGCTGCTATATGCCAGCTAATGTATTTTGTTTGTAAACAATGCATCTGCTTCAGACAGCCCTTGAGAACTCTGTTGCCTTAGTGTATAGAAGACTGGTTAATATAGAGATGAGTGTCATGAACTGATGTATGAAACAATGGGCCGTCTCTCACACTGAACAACTGCAAGTCCCTTGTTTATATCCAGCTCCAAAGGAACTAATGCAAACTGCAAAACTTCCTGGGACAAAAATTTTCCCTAAAGCCCCTATACTTCCCCAAACCATAAAAGCTTGTAAAATCACAGTCCACAGAGGACTCGTAGTAAGTAACACAAAGTCTGGGGTCATAAAGATTGTTAAACATCTGTCCAAAGACAAATTTTGGATACCTGATGGGCTGGCCACAGATATCAATAGTTATCGCTTCCTGAAACAATGCTAACCCTGTAAGTGTCTGGTTAATACAAACCATGTAAACCCCTAATATTCAAATGTCACTGTGAGAATGTACACAAAGAAAATATCTGGTGCTCAAAGGTTACTATGAAAACTTGCCACCGAAAACTTTCTCATAAAGCAAGCTAACCCACTTCCACTCAGTGCATGTCCTTCCTTTGGGCACTTCCACATTAACCTCTTTAATGTGTGCTCTCTTTTTAACAAATTTTACCACTTATTCCTACTGGCCCTCTCATCTCTAAATTCATTTGGTGTAGAGACTAATGAAACTGGAACAGGGCTCAGCTGACACCATTGCCAGCAGGGCATGGTTACACTTAGGCTATGTGTATTCCTCATTGTCTCTTACTTGTTGTTCCTTATTCCAGACCCAAGGGGGTTAGATATACTTGTTTCTACTTTAAAGTAGTGTGACCAACACTGTTAGTTGTCTGTGAGATATCCATCCCTACTGTCTGCCTTGCTGAGAGAACTCTGATTTAGCTCTTGATGGCAACATGCCCCGGCCCTAAGAAGATAAATCAAGATTGGTCTAAACCAAGATTGACAATTCTGTTTCTGGCTTTCATAGAGATTGCCATATGACCTAGTTCTGGCCAAAAAATGTGGAAGTGGCAGCCTGATATGAAGTGGACAGATGCAGCTGGTGCTGCCCCTCCTTCCTTTCTCCTGATTTTGATGTGGATATGATGTCTGGAGCTGTAGCAGTCATCTTGTGACCACGGAGATGCAGGTTAGCATAGTAAGTGTGGGACAGCAGAAAAGTAAAGAGTCTGGATCCTTGAGGCATAATTGGTCTGTGGAACAATGCCACTCCTGCCTACTCTGAACTTCTTTTTCTCAGCATAATATTTTTGAGATTCATCTGTGTTGTGCAGGGGTTTGAGTATAATTTATTATATAAATATATCACCATTATCTATTGTCCTATTGATGGATGAGTTGTTTCCAGCTGTAAGTTATTATTAATAAAGTTGCCATAAACGTTCATGTAGAAGTCTTTTTATGGGCAGATGTTTTCATTTCTTTTGGGTAAATGCCTAGGACTAGATTTTCTGGGTTGTAAGTGTAAATGTATGTTTAAATTCATAAGGAAATTCATAAGAAATGCATGAGGATCCCATTTGCTTCATAATACTCATCAGCACTTGTTTTTGCCAGTCCTATTAATTTTAGCTATTCTGTTGGTGTGAAGTAGCATCTCATTTTCCTTTTACTTTGCATTTCCCTAATGGCAGATAATGTTGAACACTTTCTCCTGTGATTACTGGCCATTTGTGTACATTTTTTAGTGTGTGATTTAAGTCATTAGCCCTGATTGTTTGTCTTTTTATTTGATGTAACATATATTGTCACAAACATTTTCTCCCAGTCTCCATCTGTGGCTTGCCTGTTTCCCTGCTCAAAGACTTCCTGTCATGTACCTGTGTCTATGGACAAAAGTAAAAATGCTCAGCCCTCCAATCAGGCTAAATCATTTTGCCTATTCACTCTCCAATGAGAATCTCCTGCTTCCATCAAATTGGTGTCCTCCTTGGCTTCCCAAAAACCATGCTCATTCCTGACCCCATGCCTTCCCCGAGGTTCTGTGCCCCATTTGAATCCACACCACTCTCTCCCTTTACCATTCCCCTGGAGTCTCTCTCCCCTAAATGACTGTAATGTTTGTTTTATATAGTACTCATCTTTGCACATCATCAGATATGTTGCTTTCTATTAATGTTTTGAAATATATGTATATATTTTTTTGCATGGGCAGGCACTGGGAACCAAATCCTGGTCTCTGGCGTAGCAGGTGAGAACTCAGCAGGTGAGCCACCATGGCCTGCCCCTTAGTTATATTTTAATTACTAAATTAAGCTGTCCAAGAGTGCTGGATCAGGTTCTCGGACAAGAAAATTTTGTGGGAATGTTATGATTCTCTAGAGAATGGCAAATCTAAAAGAAATACATACCATGCTCCCTCCATTAAAAATTTGTAATCTTCTTCATAGGCCAAGATTCCCTTTTTCTCATCCACAATAAGAACAGCAATAACAAAAACTCTCCTACAAAGTAACATATGTCTTGTGTTTCCTGGGGGAACTCTATCTGTATGGCCACTGTGGGATTTCTGCCATATCTTGGATGATCCATTGGAAGAAGGAGTGAAAAGAATATCAGTTCTCTTGCTACTTTCAATCTATTAATTATTCAGTAGAAATTGAATGGGTACTGTCTTAGTTTCCTGGCTGCTATGACAAATACAGCAAAATGGGTTGGCTTCACAATTGGTATTTATTGGCCCATGTTGTCAGAGACCAGGAAGCTTGCTCCCTCCCATTGTTGGCAGCGATCCTTGGATTCTTTGGCTTTCCTGTCACATAGCCATGTCATCTCTCCACTAACTTGAAGCTTTTTCTCTTCTATGTGGCTTTTTCTTCCTAAAGCTTCCAGAATTAGGATTAAGGCTCACCCTTATTCAGTTGGGTTATACCTTAACTAAAAATAACATCCTCAAAAGGTCTATTTACAATGTGGTCTCCACAGAAAGAATTAAGAAAAGATTAAGAACATTTTCTTTTTCTCAGGTACATAATTCAATCTACCACAATTACATACCAACACTGAAAAAACAAGCTGAAGAGGGATTCTGTTAATGGTATGGATGATTGAGAGCATATCAAACTTCTGAGATATATGCTGTCTTATAAAATGTATAAATGTCTCTTAATGCTCTGTCAAAGACAGGTTGCTGGGATCAGTGGAGAATTGACTGAACCAAGTCTAAGTAGCATTTCCTATGTTTTCCTAAAGTGATAAGGTATGAACTAGGTTTTGTGTGCTCATTCATGTATTTTGGCCCATCTCCTATATACCCTAAAATGGTCAATTGGAGCTACTAACGAAAGCTAGTGATAATTCATTCACTAATCTATGGAGATCTTCAAATGAAGTGACTATTGTTAATCTTAATTCAAAAGCTAAATGTAAACTTTAGGCCAATAGGGAGGCCTGGGTTAATACATAGTCCCCTCCCCTCAACAACACATGGAACTGTGTATGGATAACAATATATGGATAAAATATGACAACAATTAAAAATGTATCCAAGCTGAAAACAAGATAGAAAATTCTGCACGTGTTAAAATTAAAGATAGGTTTAAGTGCAGTGAGCAGAGACAGTGCAAATGACTTACAAAGGTAGCAAAAGCAGATATAGGCTGATACAGGCTTTAGGCAGTGATTTCAACCTCAACTGCACATTGAAATCACCTGGAGAGCTTAAAAAAGCACTGATGCTTGTATCTCATCCACAGAGATTCTGATTTAATTGGTCTGGGGACAGCCTGGGCTGCCACATAACCAAGGTGCTGGGAAGTCCCATGGAAGTGAATCCTCCCTGAATATGAGTTCACAGACAAAATTACCAATTACCTGAGGAAAAGTGGGAGGATCGACAGGCATAAAATAAAGGGAGAATGTTCATGTTCAAACAAGACAAAAAGAGCAATATAAAAGAACATAAAATAAGCATGCTAAGAGGAAGGATTAGAAACTACAGGGAAGAACTTGATATTGTGACAAGAATATGTATTTGAAAGAGTACCAAATAAAATCTCTAGAGAGTAAATGGAGAGAGACCAAGAGATGAAAACTTTGAAAGAGAAGTTATGAGACATGAAAGACAGTAACAGTAACAGACTCCAATCTGTGCCTGATAGATATTCATGAATAACTGGATAGGAAGAATGAAGGAGCGATACAATGGTGTTGAATATTCCATATTGAAGAAAGATGCAAACTCTCTGACTGAAGGAACACACAGACCTACAGGATAAATAAATATAAATCACCCAATGGATGCATCCAAGTTAAACTCTAAAAAAGTAAAGACAAAGAGAACATTTTATATGTTACCTGAGAGAAAAGACTGACAGTTGACAAAGGAATGGCAAGTAGGCTGAGAGCAACTTCTGCTCTGTAACAAGAGATGCCTGAAAGCAGCACCTTCTAGAGGCTGAGGGAACGTGATCAGCCTTATCATTCAAGAGTTAGGGCAAAATGTAGATACTGTTAGATCTGTAAAGTAAAATAAAATGTATTATCTGCAGGCTTTCACTGAATAAACCAACAAGGAAAGAATTCAACAGAAAGGACGTGTTCCAACCAGTTCTTGAAGAGTCAGTTCAGCACAGCCCCAAGACCAAAGAACACTCCAGGCTGAGGTTAGGCATGGATTTTATTGGGACTTACAAAGAGGAGAAGATCTTTCCAGTGGCGGCTACCTGGAAAATGGAAGTCAGTGCTCTGCAGAAGGGTGGGGAGTGCAAGGGGCAGCTTATATGGGTTTAGGACAAAGGTGTTCCATAGGGTGTGAGAATAGAGTTTCAGCAGAGTCTGGTGACACAGGGGTCTGAAGGTTTGTTATCAACAGAGATCAAGGGAGGAGAGTTTTTTTTTTTTTTTTTTTTTTTTATTAATTAACGAAAAAAAAAGAAATTAACCCAACATTTAGAAATCATACCATTCTACATATGCAATCAGTAATTCTTAACATCATCACATAGATGCATGATCATCGTTTCTTAGTACATTTGCATCGGTTTAGAGGAACTAGCAACACAACAGAAAAAGATATAGAATGTTAATATAGAGAAAAGAAATAAAAGTAATAATAATAGTAAAAAAAAAAAAACCAAAAAAAACCTATAGCTCAGATGCAGCTTCATTCAGTGTTTTAACATGATTACTTTACACTTAGGTATTATTGTGCTGTCCATTTTTGAGTTTTTGTATCTAGTCCTGTTACACCGTCTGTATCCCTTCAGCTCCAATTGCCCATTATCTTACCCTGTTTCTAATTCCTGCTGGACTCTGTTGCCAATGACATATTCCAAGTTTATTCTCGAATGTCCGTTCACATCAGTGGGACCATACAGTATTTGTCCTTTAGTTTTTGGCTGGACTCACTCAGCATAATGTTCTCTAGGTCCATCCATGTTATTACATGCTTCATAAGTTTATCTTGTCTTAAAGCTGCATAATATTCCATCGTATGTATATACCACAGTTTGTTTAGCCATTCTTCTGTTGATGGACATTTTGGCTGTTTCCATCTCTTTGCAATTGTAAATAACGCTGCTATAAACATTGGTGTGCAAATGTCCGTTTGTGTCTTTGCCCTCAAGTCCTTTGAGTAGATACCTAGCAATGGTATTGCTGGGTCGTATGGCAATTCTATATTCAGCTTTTTGAGGAACCACCAAACTGCCTTCCACAGTGGTTGCACCATTTGACATTCCCACCAACAGTGAATAAGTGTGCCTCTTTCTCCGCATCCTCTCCAGCACTTGTCATTTTCTGTTTTGTTGATAATGGCCATTCTGGTGGGTGTGAGATGATATCTCATTGTGGTTTTGATTTGCATTTCTCTAATGGCCAGGGACATTGAGCATCTCTTCATGTGCCTCTTGGCCATCCGTATTTCCTCTTCTGGTAGGTGTCTGTTCAAGTCTTTTTCCCATTTTGTAATTGGGTTGGCTGTCTTTTTGTTGTTGAGTTGAACAATCTCTTTATAAATTCTGGATACTAGACCTTTATCTGATATGTCATTTCCAAGGGAGGAGAGTTTTAATGCTTTGTTTCTGATATTATCTGTATATTCTTTCTCCCCTAGAGGAGGTCTGATGACCTTTAATTTTTGCCCTGGTCATTGCAGGCAGCTATGTGTAGTCACTTATTCTCAAAGTGGAGTGGGGGCCCAGGCCCTGGGTCTCCACAGGATATTACTAACTCTTTTAAATCAAATTAAAGTACCACTTATCAGTGCTTGTGGGATAAGCTAAAGCAATTCTTAGGTTGAAATTTTGGAGCAAATATGAATTTACTAGAAAATGAAAATATGAAAAATGAGTAAGTGTCCAAATTAAGAAAATAAAGGAAAATAAAGTAAAACAAAGTAGAAGGGAAAATATAATGAGAATAAACCGAGACATTAATGCACTAGAAAATTAAAAAAATTGTAGAGATGATTAAGAAAGTTATTTGAAATTTATATACCAGTCAAATGATTATTGCATAGATCTCTCTCTCTGCCATCTCCTCTAGAAATCAATAAGAAACAAAAAATAGTATAGACAAAAGCAAAGGCTATGAGCAGGAATTTCATTTGATGAAAAGAAAGTTGAGTGACTAGTAAACATGAAAAGACACTCAGCCTCACAACTAATTAGTTAAATGCCAATTAAAGCAACATTGAAATATCATTTCCTATCCATCAGATCGGCAACAGAGTAAGGACATGGGGAGACAGGAACGTGGATCAACTGTTGGTTGGAGTTTAAATTGGTGAGACCTCTAATGTGGTTAAAAAAGTGCATTTTGATCGCTTCAGGGAGAGCAGAAGATGCACACGCCCAGCATTTTCACTTCCAAGTGAATCCCCCTGATATCCACTACAGTATTTTATAGCAAAAATTGAAAACTGAAATGTCCAAAAAAAGAATTATAGATAAATTATGGTCTATAATATACTGGAATTCAACAAAATATTTAAGATGAATCAGCTAGAGCAGTATGAATCAATATGGGTCAATAAAAAACCATAAGGCTTTGAATGAAGAAAGTGATCTGTAGAAAGATAGCTACATATACTATTTAAAGACATTTAAAAGTGTTTATGATATGTGCGTATGTTTTAAAAGTGCAACAACATGAATGGACAAGATGCACACTAACTTCAGGATAGCGGTTTCCATTGGAGGAGGATGGAGCACGATGGGAGGCCTCTGCTGTACTTGGATTTCTGTTATTTCTTTAAAAGGCAAAAGTTCTGAAGGAAGCATAACAAAGCATTGGCACTTAATTCTTAGTGGTGATGCATGTACATTTGACATATTTATATATTAAAAATCACCAGGAGCAAAGTGCTGGGGATCATTTAGTTGCCTATTTCCAACATTTACAATGGTGATGAGATAGAGGAAAGGATGGGAGGAGAAATAGAGTTCTACTGGTATTACACATCTCTCAAACATCTGTTTATATCCTTCTTACTCAGAGGAATTTAATTACTAGCTGTTTCCATGTATTGTGATGGAACAGGTGCAACAAGAGCAGTCCTCGTATTTAAATAAATGAAGGTAAGCCAGTCTTTCAGTGGAAGACCTTCCATACAAAGTCCGCTATGTGGGAAATCATCTGGAGCCTTCTTGCTGGATGAATTCTACATGGATTCTAGCTAACTGTAAATAACCATGAACAAAGAATATCTCAGTAGCCAATATTTTTCTCTGCTGGTATCAAATGAAATTCATTTGGTAACAGCTGGAGTTTTTATAGTGCTAATGGAAGTTATTTTCAGTTATCACGTCAGTCCATAAGTATACAAAAGCAGCAATTTCACTGGTAATCTGGAGATCAGTTTGTATGTAGGGGGTATGCTTTAGACTGTTTCTGCAGTGTAAGCTTTTATCTTAAGAAATGTGGGGAATCATAAATAAAAAGGGAATGATGAAACAGAACATCCAACAAGGGCTAGGGTTGGGCCTGGAAACATTTCATAGTGTGAACATCTGAACGCAAAGATGTGATGATGTCCAGGAAGCCCTATGCACAATGGGGAGCTCACACATCTGAGAACTCATTCTCCCAAGTGTTAGTTAGCCTCCCCTCTTCATTCCAGTGATAGCCCTTTAAATACTGACAGTTCTTGCTTCCATGAAGCTGCCATTTGATCTCATTCCGTGGGGTAGAGGAATGGAGTTGGAACCATCAATTTTGGTTTTTTAATAAACTCATGTAATGTTGCCATGCTCCCACCAGGTACGAGAGTGACAATGGAGCCCTGTAAATAAAAACCTGCTCCCTGCAGGATTTTAATTATTTATATGCTTTCTGGAAACAAAACCCCCATTCGTTGTTGATGACAGCATATGTGGAGATTGGAGGGTCAAAATGCAATTTTGTAGAAAGATAGCTACATATACTATGTAAAGACACTTAAAAGTTCTTGTTGAGCGCAGGGAGGGGCAATTTAATTTTTCTCCACCTGAGCATAAAAATGCTAAATGCTTGAGATATTTCTATGCAATTTAATAAGTGGTAGCATTTCAGAAAGCTTGTTTTATAGAAAGACTCCAGAGCCTACAGGCGCCCCTCCCCCCAAAGGTCAAAGGGGGAATCATCTGATTCCCATTAACAGGCCACTTGTCTGCCCCTTGATAGAAAAGAAGACTGCTTTGAAAATGAGTAAGCAAATAAACAAGGGTTAACAGATGTTTGTTCGGCATGGAGCACCATACCAGATATTGTAGGGTATGTACTATAAGGTAAAGATTCCTCAGGGGCAGAAATACTGTCTTGAGTCATTCTTATATCTTCTTCCCCTTATGATTTTTTCCTGATTCTGAGTTGATCTTTTCCTGTCTAGTGGGCAAACAAATGTGTATTGAATAAAATAAAATATACGATCCATATTCTCAAATAGCAATGGGAAAAGAGCAGTGTTTTACAAAAATATCTAAGGGGAATTATTTATTTCTGTGTATATATGTCCTTTGTTAGAGTACATGTGGAAGTCATGGGTTGGGTCTTAGGTTTGCATCCTCAGCACTGAGTAGTGCATGGGTATGTAGTAGGCCCTGTTGAGGCCCCACTCAGATGGCCCTGCCCAAGCTGCTGGAAACCTTGGCACTGATGGCTTGCAGCAGCCCTCTCTAACAGAGAGCCACCCCCTTCCGATGACCGCATCCTTACTTAGTTTTATTCCTCTATTCTGACCTGCCTTCCTCAATCTCCTGATCCTGAGATGGCTCAACCAATGATTGAATGAGAATCCTTATCTCAAGCACTGCTCCTGGAGACCTGGACCAAAAGACATTCCATACATATTGGACAAATGAATGAACAGTCCTTTGGTAATTGGGAATAAAACAATGGGTGAAGGAACCAAAAAAAAGATATGAAATCAAGGGGTTATGAGAGTGGGCTTCATCAAGAATAGAATCTGAGGGCCAGGTGGGGGTTGAGGCATGGTGTCAGGGAAGAATTACATTGGGATAATTTTTTTCCTGGTTTCCTGCCAGAGCTTGAAGACAGGGAAAAAAGTCTTATCACTCCCAGCCCTTCAGTATATTTCCATTTCTTTCCCTTCTGTAACATCACATAGTAAGATAAGGTTTCCTGAAGGAAGTGGCCTTGAGATAGTTTTGAATATAGTTATATATCTAATACCTCATTCTGTTTTGTAATTGTAACTTTATGCAAAGGTTTAAGAAGGACCATCCACCTTTAAATAGTCAGCATAAATGACAGACTTTTGTAAAGATTTTAATTTTTTAGTTAAAGAAGATTAGTCTCAGGCGGGCCCTGGTGGCTCAGCAGGCAGAGTTCTAGCCTGCCATGCCAGAGACCTGGGTTCAATTCCTGGTGCCTGTCCATGTAAAAAGAAAAAAAAATTAGTTTCTTATAATTTAGTTTTTTTTTTTTTTTTTTTTTTTTAAAGGAAAGACAGAGAGAAGGAAGGAAGGATAGAAGGAAGGAAGGAAGGAAGGAAGAAAGGGAAACATCTTTAAACATTTTCTTGTTTTATTGTATTTTGTTTTTCCGTTTTTTGTTACATGGGCTGGGGCCGGGAATCGAACCGAGGTCCTCCGGCATAGCAGGCAAGCACTTTGCCCGCTGAGCCACCGCGGCCCGCCCATAATTTAGTTTTTTAAGTCATTCAAAATGCCCAAGCTATTATCCTGTGCAGTTGACATCGTGTGACAGGCGTGGAGTACAATCATATTCACCTCTGTACCTTCTCAATTTCTCTTATGTTACCTTCAGCCTCTGTGTGGCAGACAGGACTCGTCAAGAAGGGGTCATTCGGGGCTGAATATTTTGGGATTTTTTTGGTCCTTTAGTAAAGATATATGTGACAATTTGTTAAAAGGTCCAGAGTTTCAACTTCTTCTGGTGTTTCAGAGGCCCAAGCTTTGGAAATTGGCTTCCATCAATGTTTTCAAATATCACAGAAAAAAAACATTAGAGTACTTGGCTTTCCACAGTTTAATATTTAAATAAAGACCAAACCAAGGGCCTTGTCTAAACAGAATTCCTCTCTTCTCCTAGTTCCGGTACAGATACCATCAGTGCTGTTCTCTGTCCCTGTCTATTCGTAGTTACTGTTGACTAAGTCATGCTGAGTAAACTGGCTTTTTAATTCTGGGGGGAACTTAGGGAAGGGTCACTGTATATCTATAACCAAATGCTGCATGTAAAATTTCACCAAATTTCATATAAAAATGTAAACACTCAATTGTTTTACTATATGAAATGAGTGAGTATGGATAATAATAAGAATTTTGAGAAAAATGTTGGAAAAATCCCCGGAAGAAATAATTTATCTCATGTTTGATTTGTTTGGCCTAAACACTAGAGCTCTACAAATCCCATATGTACCTTCATCATCCTATTTCTTCATCATTTTATCTGTTTATATCACATTTTATTCTAGCTCCAATTCCTCACCCCAACATTTTTTAATGTCCTTTTTTTTTCTGGTTTTCTTTAAATTTAGTTATTTATATTAGACCACACAACACATGAGTATGCTCTTGTGGTAAAAATGCTAAGAGGAAAGCCCCCTGTTAACCTTCCCAACTGTAGTCTCTAACACAATTATCTTTTTTGCATGTATCCTTCTAGACTCTTTTTTTTTTGGCAGGCACATTTGTGGCTATGAAACAGGTGAAACTGCACCCAAGGCTATGGAGGTCACATGCAGTGGTCTCACTGGGAGACACTTCTCAAGGGGCTTAAGAGCATGGATAGTTTTCAAAGGAATCAGTGCACAGGTCCTTAGATTAAGTAGGCCCTCTTTTCTAAAACTCATTTTTCTAAGAACTTGGCTGGGTTCACAATAGTTCTACTTCTAATTGATAAACCAAAAGTTAGACCCCAAGCCCATCCTGAGTCTTACGTGCTTGGGATGAAATGAAAATGAATTGCTCAGGGATGTGATGACCGCTTAGGCCTCCGAAAAGGGAAGGCCTCCTTTAAATATTAATCCATAGGGATTTCTGTATATCTCTGTCTGAGTCACTTTTTACTCAGGATGGAACTTGGTATTTTGGCCCTGGGTTTGAATGCTCTGGTTCAGATATAGGACTGCTGAGAGTTATGATAATTTTGTCTGATGAAATTGTCTTTTCCATTCATCCTTTTGTCAAAGAAAGTAAGATTCCATAAGTCATGTCCTGTGAGAGGAAAGCAAAGAAAGCACTTTAAGAAATATTGAGTGCTAAGAATCGCTCCTTTTCATGTATTTAATTGTGAGCAATTGTTTTTATCTGTTCTTAGGACTCACTTTTAGTCTGTCTTATTAACTGGAAAGAACAGACCTTTGAACAGCCTGACAGAAGGTTAGTGTAGCAAAACCTTTTTTTTTCCTTGGTGGTGCACAGTCCAAGAAGCAAAGGCCTTTAAATGTGACTGGAATGCTTCCAGAATTAGTAAAATATTTAGTTTAGGTTATATTACATAGAAGCCTTGGGTAAAACTTTTATGTGATTTCTTTAGATTCAGGATGTGTTTAATTAGGGAGTAAAAATTATTTTATCATATCATAAAAATCTATTCTAAGTGTAGTCAGTCTTAATCTTATTTCATATTATAAAATGTTTAATGTTTTAAACTTCTTTTTCAAGTAAAATTATATGGCTATTGAATGGATTAGTTTTTAGCAGTATTGCATTGAGATTATTTCCAAAAAAGGCTTTCTTTAAATGCTCACTAATTATTTGTTCAAATTTGAGATATATTTTTGTTATGTTGTGTACTTATAGTAAATTTAAAGGTTATACATAATGGAAGAATTTTTAGCACTTAGAACATTATGATCCTAGAAATTTAAAGTAAAAATTATAATTTCTATAAACACATTTTTTATTGCCTAAAGAGTGGTAGGGTAATCAACAGAAGATTTCCAATATTAGAGTATGTTATACTAGTATACAAATCTGGAGCAAAAGCAATAGAACACAAATGAAAGAAAGGAAAAAATATATAAAATTTTCTGAGAGTTTTAAGAAAGAGCTTTTTCCCATACCATTAAATTAACAATAGTGGTGTCAAAATTGTGAAGAGTCAGGGATTTATTCTGCTTGCAAACTGACAAGTGAGCCTGCAACAGTTTCATGGATGCTGCCAGAACACATGAGACTTCTGGGTCAGAGACAAATGGCTTTCTCATTCACAGCTCAGCTAGCAGCAGGACCTTCACGTTTGTGCCGGTTCCTCTTGATTAGCAAAGCTTTTAGTGTGGCTGCCTGGCTAGGCTGTGCTTTATTTCCCGGAATTCCCTTTCCTGTTTGTTTCTGGTTTAGAGTGGGAGATATGGCAGTCTTAAGGGAAGTAGCAGCCATGTCGTGGCTCATACACCTTGTTCCTGATCTGCTGATTTACCTCACTGGCATGCTGCAGCAGCTGGACTTGCAAGCATTCTGCCTTTCCCTGGATTCTCTTCCAGTTTTTTTGACTCCTGGGTCAACTGTGTGTTCAGTTCTGTGGTGAAGGGCCCCGGCTTCTACAGGTTCCTCTGGTCACTAAGGTCAGAGGCAACAAGAACCGATGCAAGTTTCAGTCTGTCAATGGGGTTCCAGTTGGTGCTTGTGGGCTCCAGCCTGCCCTTGATTTTCTCCACTTTATATTCATCTTCCCTTCCTGACTGCTTGACCTGTGGCAACTCCAGCATCAGATGAAGAGACAGTAACCTAAAGAGATGGCTTAACCATTTTCCAAAATTGAGTAAGGCATATTCCCTGTAACAAATCCCTTTACACACACACACACACACACACACACACACACGCTCACTCACATCTCTTAGTGTTTCTGATTCTCTAGTTGAACTCTGAAACACACAGGGGCCACATAGATCAATGCTGAACATGGTAACCTGATCACAGCCTAGGAATCCCTGAGGCATCCTGCCCAAACTTTGTCCTGAAGTGAGATATTGTCTTTATTATACTGGACAACACAGCTCTCTGGAGATACTATCTTTATCTTCCAAAGCTGTTAGCTGTAAGTTTTAGTCTCCTATTGCTGCTGTAACAAATTACTACAAACTGAGTTTGAAGCAACACATGTAGTCTTTTAGACTTTTGGCAGTCAGAAGACCAAAATGGGTATTTAGGGGCCAAAATCAAGGTGTTGGTAGGGTGGGATCCTTCTGGAAGGAAATCTGTCCCTTTCCTCTCTCAGCTACTAGAGGCTCTGGCATTCCTTAATTCCTGACTGCATCACTCAAAACTTTGCTTCCACCATTATATTGCCCTCTCCAGCCTTTGTCCTTCTACCTTTCCTCTTATAAGGACCCTGTGATTATAGGACCCACTTGGAGAATCCAGAATGTCCGCAACTCAAGACCCTTACCTTGAATCAAATCTGCAACATCCCTTTTGCTGTATCCAGTAGCATTCACAGGGTCTGGGCTTTGGAATGGGGACGTCTTTTCTCAGCCCACCATGTTATACAGACATCCTTGAAGAGATTGTCCAGAACAAAAGGACTCAGTGCTGGTGCTCAGCCTGTAACCCTAATTCCCTTCTTCTAGAGACAGGTCTGTGGGAGCAGTGCTGAGAATTTCACTTTGAGAAGAAAATGAATTAAAATAAAGTGTCCTCATTTGAATGAGGAAAAATATTGATTGTTGGTGATCATCATGATGAAAACAGTTTCCTCCAAAGCATACAATCAGAACTGGCGCCGTGATAATAGGTAACCATTTTGAGAGAGTGGGTGACCTGGGGGAGATGCATTAATCAGTTTGGCCTGTTCTAACCACACCTGTGGGGCCTACTGAGTTTGCTCCAGGCAACTGGGCCAGGGATGGACACTTGGACACTTGGGACAATGAGAATCTCTCTCCTGGGAAATTGGATTTAAGATTCAACTATAAGGAACTCTGGCTGGGGCTCCATGCTCAGGCCACACCCAACTGTATATGGAAAAGTTGTTCGATAACAGGGTTTCCAACTGTGACTTTTCTGACAGTTTGGGCCAGATAGTACTTTGTTGTGGAGGATGGTCTTGTGCACTGCCGGAGGTTTTAACACCATCCTGGCCTCTACACCCTAGATGCCAGTAGTTAGCCCCTCAGTCATGACAATCAAAAATATCTCCAAACATTGCTATATGTCTCCTGGGGAGTGAAATCATCCCTCCTTACCCCCCAGTTGAGAGCATTGCTCAAAGTATGGGAAGAGTGAAATAGCTGTAAAGAGAGAAGGAGGCAAGAAATACTGTGTACCCTAGGAAGGACACTGCCTGTCTAAGACTTTCTAGTTCCTAGTTCCTGTCCCACAAGGGGTCTGGCTACACATTCTCCCTGCCCTCACATTCTGTAAAATTCCACTATATAATTCTTGTCTGTTGGCTTTTCTGCTTAAGCTACCTTGAATGTGTTCTAGTATTTATAACAAAAAAAATTGCTCAGGCATGTAACCTGTTTTGCATACACACACAAAAATTACATTAGAAAGCTCTTGGTAGGGTCTAATATTTAAAGGAATACCCTGGTACTTGGTTATTTCCTCAGTTTGGTGTTCAAAAATAAATATGACCAGGGAATATGAAGAATTCTTCACCCCAGTCAAGGTAAACTGTGTAAAGCTGTATTTTAGTGGTTCCAGAGAGTTTGAAGAGAGAATTATACTGAATCTGGTCTAATCTCAATTCCTGTTTTCTACCCTTAAATCTAACTCAAACTAGGCATTTCAGTTGGACTCAACATTTTGCTTTCTTTCCTTTAAAAATCCACGTCTGTGTAACTGAAAGCTGTTAAGGACTGTTTCCCTGCATCCTGTAAAAGTGAGTGCCCGTCTGGGTTGGGAGATAGCAGGTTCCTGAGACTTTTCCCTTTCTGATGGCCTGTTGTGGGCTCTGGGCTACACAAAATACCATAAATGTGTGCTTTTGATAGTGTAAGCAAGTGACCACGCAGATCCAAATCTAGCCCCTTAGAGGATCTGAGCCTCAGGTGATGGGCTTTGTTGCAGACCAGAGCGAACTGGGTGTGGGAAGGGGGGTGTGACAGAGCTGGCCAGCTGGCAGATTCTTTATGACTGATGGCCAGACCCGGCCCAAGGCAGCCTGGTACATGACAGAAGACTCCTCTGTAGGCTTGAGGGGGAATCAAAATTTGATATATCTTGTCTGGAGCTGGTTGTCTCTGGGAAAACCAGTCTATGGATCTTTCCAAAGTCCAGACATCTCATTACCTCATGCCAGATTTATATTTTGATGGCTAGAAATATACAATGTCCAGCTCTTTAGGGAGTTATTCTCTGAGTCCTGCTCACCCCACTGTCCAGTCCCTAATACGATGTGATTCTCTCATGGTTTGAACTTTTATGGGGAGGCTTTGAATATTCCCCTCTTCACGCTGATATCCCCTTTCCAGAAGGAAGCATACATTTGCCTCGCCACTCTGCAATTGCTGACAGGTTTTGTGCTAAGCCCTAGTCTTTCTTTGTCATTTACCACTTTTCCATAATAATTACGTATGGGCTAGAAATTATATTCATTTTATAACAGAACTATAATGCCTATGTAGTAAAGAAAAGAGATGAATCTCCTCATGTGGTTCCAATTTCTATTTTTCACAGATGCAGACGAGTTTTACTACTATTGCTTTTGCCTTACTTCTGGTCAAGTCTACCATGTTCTATAAACCTCAAATTTAATAAAGTGGAAATAGCAGGGAATGTGGGGTCAGAAGACCTGGGTTTAAGTTATACTTGCTGTATGACCAGGGGCAATCACTTAACCTTTCAGACCATCTACGTTGATGAAATAGTGATATTCATAGGTTGGTTAGGAGAATTAAACCAAGAAATGTATGTGAAAGTGTTTTGTAAAATAAAAAGTGGTATAAATCTAAACCATGAGTCATACAACTTTCTGCACAAGGCGTGTTTCTCCCCATCACTGCTTAGGATTGTGTCGTAACCTAGACGTGTGTATTCACCTCCTCTTTGTACCTTTAGCACAATATTATACCAGCAAGATAAGTGGTGCTGATGGTCAGTAAAGCTTTCAGCATGCTGACCTGGGTATTGTAATAAAGTACTATCTATGTGTGTGGTCCTATTGGATTTGTGCTCTTCAGATCATGTTCTTAACCTTCTTTAGTTCTGCATAAATGTCTGTGAACGGGTACTCATTTTACAGATTTTCTTTTCTTTGTTCTCTTTCCCAGTTCACAAGCCCATTTCCCTCAGACTTGGCTTTGTGAGCCTGAAAAGCCCGTCAGGCAATTGGCCTGTCAAGTGGCTGCACCCTCTGTTCTCCGGCACAAGCAGGGAGGGCAGCAAACCAGACCCCACCTCAAACCCAGGGTCCCTGCGCCTGCAGTTCAAACCTAGCGACCTTTAGTGCAGGTACCACAAATGATTGCAGCGCCGGAGGATGAACTCTCAGGGAGAACATTTTTCTCTCACTTGTTTTTATTGAAAACAAAGGGAAGAAAGGTGAATTCCACAACCAGGCTTTGTGCTTGAATTTCATAAAAAAAAGCTAGACCTTGATTAATGCTGCTTGTAGGACGCAGGTACAAGTAGAAATGCTGGGAAGTTAAACTTCCATGTTCCATAAACCTCCAAATGCTGAACATTTGTCCAGAACTTCTCCCCACTGAGAAAGTTGTCCCCAAACAGCCGAACCATTTGTCTGAAGTCAATTCCTACTTCCAAAACAGAGTTTTACATTCTACAGTGCTTTCTTTTTGAGATGCCTTTATTGGCAAAAGTTAGGAAAACGGTTTCCCAGTCAAGGTATAAAAGCAAGCAATTAATTAGGCCATCATTTTTTTTTACGTTCAGAAGAGGAAACACTGAAATTTTAATAGGAACTTTTTTTTTTTTTAACGAAACGACTTGGGGACTTGGGGCTCAGTGACTGGTGCCTGAGGAGTTACAATCGACTCTTGTCAATTCCTTTAGGTTGATGAGAGATTTCCTATCTAAGACCTTAATTGGACCTGCTAGGAGTCATTCTATTTTTTTTTTTTCCGTGAATAGATGTCTTCAATGTAGTTTGGGTTTGTGCTTTTGTAAGCATCAGAATATTTGGATCTCACCTTAAAGCTGTGACTGTTGATCTCTAAGACAATGTATTCTCATAGAGCTTTTGTATCTGGAAATTGAATTTGTAGTAAAAAATGTCCTTTGTGGGGTTTTTTTGTTGTTTTTCAGCATGTAAGGGATGAACATTAACCTAACCACTTAGCTATAATTATAAATATATCAAATGTGATGCAGTTTTAATTGTACGAGTCTAACTGAAAATGCAAAACATGAATATGCAATTTTAATTAAAATGCATGTATAATTACAAGGCTACATCTCACAGGGAAAGCATAGGAAGTTCATTTTCACTCCTCCTTTCCCCTCTTTCCTTAAATGTTATTCTTGTTCATTAAATCCCCTAATATCCTTGGAAATGTTCTGCTCTAGTTTTCTTTTATCGCTCACAGACATTAGGAGTTAAAACCCAAATCTACCTAAAAGTCAATGTGAGAGTCTGTCTGAAAGTTTTACTTTGCTTTTTTAAAAGAATAGCAAGATGGTCCACACCATTCGAGTTTGTGCAGTTACTAAGTAAAAGTGGATTTCTGATCCATTAGCAGAAAGAGGATCAATCACTTATTGAAGAAATTTGACATAAACATGTAAGTAGTAGGAACTATATCATACTAAAACCTTATAGGAGCTTTCTACTTGAATATGCAGGCTGAAAGACTGAATGAAGGCTGTTACCGATGTGTAATGTTTGTGTGAATCCCGTATATCTCCATCCTCAAATAAACACATTAATTTTCAGATAGTAAAGCATACTAAGATTCCATTAATAGTCATATACTTATATTATTTATGTTACATTTACCCTTATTCCCTTGGATTTGAGTGTGATTAAGTATGTTTACTTTGTTACTAAATAACACAAATGGATGAGTTTCTTATTATCAGATATAACTATATAAGAACAAAATAACCTTTAGCAAATATATTGGACTTGCAAGCTGATTGAATGTTGCCTTCTTCAATGTAAGTCTCCTTGGAAGATGTAGCCTAATAGTGATGCCCTTTTTCAAAACAGGGAGACCTGAAGGCTGGTGTCTTGCAGCACGAATCCAGGTGTTTCTGGAGGCAGTTCAGAGCAGCTTCTTACTAGTCTTTCTTCTTCTAAGTGGATCCCAGAACCATTCATTATCTGCATGGCTAATTAATGCCAAGTGAAATCACTGCATGGACTTCATAGTATCTCTAAATTCCCATGCATCACAACAGTAAATTATATGTATCATTCACTATTAGTCACTATTGGGGGAAGATTTACTTTATGCTACCCAAAATTGTATACCTGTATGATCAGTTCACGTATTTTGTTGCTCAAGCAAAAACTGTGTTTTAGCAAAAAAATAAAATAAGGGGGAACATTGGTCTATTTTATTCTGGTGAAAACCCGATTTGGGATGATTCATAGAATTGCCTAGCAACAGAGCACTTTCATTTTACAATACTGGGTGCAATTTGACTACTCAAAGCACAATGAAGAGAAAATTTCATTTGTCTGCTTAAAGATTTGCCATTGTAATTACAAACGTTTAAGTGAATTTCTCAGAAACACGTAGAAATTAAAAACAACCATTACCAAAACCACCACCACTACCACCTTTTGAATTAGTTTCGTTTATCTTTCAGAGCCTTTTGGGGTAAGTCTTATTATTCAAAACCATTTCAATCAATAACACAACGATCAGCATGAAGATTATTTATTAAGGGCATTTTCTTGGATTGCAGAGAAGGTCTGTTGCTGTGGTAAAGAAGCATTTCATTAAAGCGTGCCTTAAGAATACCAAAGCATTTATACAACTTTGTTTGTTCCTTTCCTCACTGTTTCTGGGGTCTTGTTAATAATCAACCAGTAGGAATTGAGACTAGTGAAAAGTGTTTCATAGTTTTAGATACCAAACTTGACTTTTTGCTTATTGCTATCCTTAATTAAAAGCCACTAAGGCTATGACTGTCCTTTGTCACTTCACCAAAAAGAAGCTGCCTGGTATCCAACTGTGTACACATCCAGTTCAGAGAAGAATTGTTTCAGTGCCCATAGAGTTTGTTAGAAATCCTGTTTTACCATTTAATGCTTTGACTCAGATATTCCCAATGCACCTGCTATGAGAACTGTGTGTGAGGTCCCGATAGATGCAAATTTTTAATTCAAAGCAATACATGCTTGCTTAAGTCTACTGGGTGGGGAAGGAGCATTTTGCTTAATTGATTTTTTTAGTTGACAGAAAATTACTAAAATGCTATTTTTGCCTCACTGCTTTTTAATCACTAATTTTCAAACAATTAGTAATATATACTTAGCATTAAATGGCAGTGAACATAATCGAGATCTGATCTCAAACATCCTCTCCAGAAAACGCCTTCCTAGACCATCCTACCTGAAGTCACAGCCCACCCCCATTGTAGCCACTCTCTATTTCTAGACTGTGGCGTATCTTTTTCTATAGCACTGAACACGACCTGAAATTATCAGGTGCTTGAAAATTTGATTATGTGTTTATTGTCTCTCTCCTGCTGGAAAGGGAGCTGCTTGAGGCCCTTGGAAGTGGCCCTTCACATCCCCCAGCGGCTAGACCAGTTCCTGGCACAGAGTCGAAGCTCAGGTCTATATTTGTTGACTGAATGAGCAAATTTCAAAGTGTTTTAGGGTCATGATCAGTAAGATATTTCAAATTGTGTATCAAGGAATACAATTTCTGTGGAATTTTAATAAATATAACATGATAAAGGGGATCTGAGGTAAAATTAAATTTGGTAATTGATGGGATAACAAAGCTAAATATATGTATTAAACTATCTGATTTCTAAAACTTATTAAGATGCAAATTATTTTATCACAGAGCCTTCTTTTTTTTAAAGGTCCTCTTCATCACCATTCAGAGAAACAGAGTTCAGGAAATTTTGTTGAATAGATTATGAAGACAATTCCATTTTTGGGTGATTTGGGTTCTGATTAAACTGGAATATATTATGGGAGAAAAGAGAGGTTCCATTAAATGAGGTTGTGTATGTAGAATGGCTAATGTGTGTGTATGGAAAGTAGGTATAATTGTAAATACATGAGACTTGGCTGTTGTTGAATCCTAATCTCATCACTATGTTCATTTCTCCAGCCTTGAAATTTTCTAACCACAGTTCAGGACCATGTTGCAAAGCATGGGGACAAAAGGAGTCAGAGCAACAGTTCTGATTTTACATGGTGACCTTCCATGATTTTTATTTGTAGGCATCTTATCCATTTGGTAATAATATGCCTTTTTATTTTTTCTAGGATAACCTTTTTTTTCCTCCTGTTAATCAGAGATGGTTTCTATTTAAGAACCCCTTTTCATCTTGATCGTGGGAGTACAATAAAATTTTATTTCTTTTGGGCTCTCAATAAGATTTTTAAAAGATTATTAGGTTTGACTTACAGATTTTTTAAGAACTTTTTCAGCTATGCATTTGATATTATATCCCCATGCAATGCCATTATTTTATATTTTCTTCTCCTAAAATTGAATAATCAAATATTTTTTCTCCCTCAGCCCTGTCTCTCCAGATATTATGATGTTAAATTTAATACTATTCTGAGAAATATTAGAGTTGCTCTACCTCAGATATTTTCGACATCACTTTTTTATTGCTCGAACCTCATCTGATTTATTTCTTCTCCTTTGGTTCTCTAACATTATTTATTCTGTGATATGGTAATTTATCTTATCAACAAACAAAAACCAAACACAGCTGAAATTTTACTTTTGGGCCTAGCGGATTTTATTTTGCCATGGTATAGAAATCTAAGATGCACCTTACCACTAAATAGTCTAATTTTGTCTTTTGTTTAAACATTTCTTTTTAGTCTTATTGTTGGTTAGGTGGCCTTTGCCTGTGGTTCCAAATTTTTAGGCCATGAATTTCAGTAGGTCACAGAGTTACTTCATGAAGCCACATACCCACTAAGCATTGTCTGTAGACTGAATAAATCATCTTGCCTACATACATATTGCTTTTTAAAAATCTAATCTGAAAGTTAAATTATTTAAAAACCTTATTAAACTCATAGAAATTTGCTTTTATGTATTATCTCAGTGAAAGGATAAGAAAATATAAATACCATCTTAAAGGGCCTAAGAAATGTTCTAATGTTAAAAGGGTCCTCATTTTCAACTTTAAGGCGCTCCCTGTAGCTTCCTTCTTCTAGTAAGACTTTTACCTCATAAGAAAGTATGTGTTGTTGTTTTCCCTATGCATATTGCTAATCCTACACTTCCTCCAGTCTTTATCTTGTCTTGAGAATTTATACCCAGTCAATGCCAAATGGCTTTTTAAAAATATGGTACCCTATTTACTTTAAAACATTTGTTCCTGGAGGTTATTCTTATGCATAATATAGATAACCCCTTTTTAGTTAAGGTATAATGAAGAGGCTGGAGAAAACTGCCTGAAAATGTAGAGTTGTGGTCCGGTAGCCATGTCTCTTGAAGATGATTATATAATGATATAGCTTTCACAATGTGACTGTGTGATTATGAAAACCTTGTGTCTGATGCTTCTTTTATCTGCCTTATCAATCAATAGGTGAGTAAAACATATGGATTAAAATAAATAAATAATTGGGGGAACAAAGGTTAAAATAAATTTAGTAGATTGAAATGCTTAGTGATCAATGAAAGGGAAGGTAAGGGTATGGTATGTATGATTTTTTTTCTGTTTTCTTTTTTTGAATTAATGCAAATGTTCTAATAAATGATCGTGATGATGAATATACAACTGTGATGATAAAAAAAGTTTGTTCATTTATTTTTCATACATTGAAAAATATGTGTAGTGCTAAGACTGAGTGTTTTCATCACTGGATATATATAAGAATCATCTATGGAGCTTTAATAAATACAGACAACTCCCTCATAACCCTCCTTCTACCAATTGGATCAATCTCTCCTGGGGAGGAGAGGGTAGTTGCTCCTACCCGTTTTCAAAGCGTTCCTTAGGAGATTCAAATGCATAGCAAATGGTAAGAACCAATTACTCGCTGCATACCTGTCATTGTGTCTGGTGTTCAGGATACAAGAATGAAAAAATTAGACCTGGAAGTCATCTCCTCCCCAAGTCAGGTTTCGTGGGAATCCCCTGGCAACTTCTCTGAGTACAGTCAGATTTTTACCAAATGCATTGTATTTAGAAAGCCTGCAAATATTGCATAAAAATGGTTTCCTTAATTAGAAAATGACAGGCATAAGTGTTTAATTCTTGGCCTTAAAAGCTCAGATACCAGACTGTCTGGCTCTAAACTGCATGCCTGGCAAACTGAGTGCACAATGCCTGGCACATAGACGTTAATCAATAAATATTTGTGTTGAATGAAAAATCAAATAAAAGAGCAATGCTTAGTATAATGGAATTGTTTACTAAGTTCAGCGTTTCAATTATTAGTGATGGAAAAAGACTGCCAAGAGGCAAAATTCCTGAATCATAGAAAATGATCACACACTAGCGAGGCTGTTCCTATTACATCTCCTAAGTCTATTACATTTAATGCATATTGTACTCCCTACTGCCAAATTGTTGTCCTTAATTCAAAGTTGAATAAATTAAACTTAGGCATCTTTCTCCTGAAGCACTTACTGACGTTGTTTTATATTTTGGCTTGTTATTTTTCCCACTTCTGAGATTTTTCTTTCTTTTTCTGGCAAGGGTCAAAAGACTTTGATTCTCCTACTTGCTTGCTTGATGACACTGGAAAATTTGTGTCCTGTATTTCCTCATCTATAAAATAGAGTGAAATGAGAAGGATATGATATCATGATTTGGGGTTATTTGTCCTTTCATGGAAAAACTTCAGCCAGTAGCAGCTATGGGGTATTTGGAGCAGAATTGAGTCCTCTAGAGAAAGAACTAACAAGAACCAGTAGGATCTTAAGGCCTAGTTGAGGTTCAAGGTTAGGACCTGTCCTATAGTGGGTGAGAACTGGAGTACCAGGCAGGCAAATGAGTTGACTCTTGGAAATGATGAGACAGAAAAGCAGGGTCCCTCTCAGCCGAGACAAGAGGTATCAGATCTACTGACTATAATAAAGTGAAACTCCTAATTTATGCCTTAACCTAGTCAAGACCGTTTCAGGAACCTTAGTGAGTTGAGTCCTATTTCCTTTCCCAATTGTGAAATATTTGCACATAAGTCATTTCATTTGAGGCTTGTACCCTGAAAGATAGGCAGAGCAAACCTCATTATCTCAAATTTTCATATGAACAACTTGCCCAAGGTTGCTGATCAGGTAGACAATGAGATTGGATACAAAACCAAAATATTCTGACTCTGAGAGTTCCATTGAGTGATATTGCTCTGGGAGGGTCCAGCAGAAGACTTCTTCAGATAGTTCTTTCCTAATATGAATCACAGAAATGGCACAGAGGAAAAGTAAACTCCTGATGGGAGATGTCAATTTTTCAGACATCTCCGAGCTGTTTCATTCTAGTAAAGGCATAGAACTTGGCAAACTCTTGGCTTGCATTGCTTAGAAAATGGAGGAATCAGGGAGGAAAGGTCTCTACTTGAATTAAGACTATCAAAGAATGGGTTGTTGGTGTAGAAATTGTGGAAGTCTAGATAGCAAGTGTCAAGGTTGGGTCTGATACTTTACCCTATTTATAGGCTAGCAAATTAGCCTGCCACCTAATTTTGTATATATATAAATATGAGGTCTCTGGATCAAAGAACAGACTGTTTATTACTCCCTGAGCATTTTAGCACCAGTTCCCAAGCTCTAATCCTCAAAAGTGAGAAAACCAGTAATCTAAGATGCCATTGTTAATCTATTACAGAACAAAGAAAATTGCGCTTTAAATATGGCCAAATTGCGCTTTAAATATGGCCAAAGGAGAAAATTGCACTTTAAATGTGGGATTAGGTCCTGGGAGGGAAGATGTATATGAGTGGGGAAAAACAAAGATGAACTAGAACCCACACATACTATAAGAATGGTCCTCAATTTTGAAGATACCCTTTGCCACCAAGCTAAACCCTCTTCTAGCCTAGGAGTCAGAGAAGTTGAGGGAGAGAAGTAAGTAGGAGCTGGAGTTGCTGCAGCCCTCACTGCTTCTCCAGACCAGCCAAGTAAGCAGGTGAATACATGATAGCACTAGAGGTTGAGGGTGGAGGCTGTAACAGCACTTCCTGCCCTACTCTGATCCACACAGCCTAAAAAGAAAGATGGCTGCTAACTTCATGTCCATCTTCCAAATTTGCTCAAAATGTCTCTTGGTCCATGCTAACGCAGGATTGTGTGAGGAAGGAAATTCTGGAAAATATAATTTCAGCTTAGCTAAGTTAACATGCTCCAAATCCCCAACCCATTCTATCTGTTTTGACTTATTTAGTGGACTAGGGGGAAACCCTTGATTCCTCCCTTCCTGAGAATCTTTCATTAAGGCTTTCAGACTTCTCCAAAATCTTTTAGCCTTCATTTTGGTTTTAGTTCACTAATGGTGTCAGAAGTGCAATATACAAGAAAGGGAACAGCTTTTAAAAAGGGAATTTTTTTTTTAATTATTTTTTTATTTTTTTATTAACGGAAAGAAAAAAAAAGAAAAAAAATACAAATAAAAAAAAGAAATTAACACAACATTTAGAAATCATACCGTTCTACATATGCACTCAGTAATTCTTAACATCATCACATAGATGCATGATCATCGTTTCTTAGTACATTTGCATCGGTTTAGAGGAACTACCAACACAACAGAAAAAGATATAAAATGTTAATATAGAGAAAAGAAATAACAGTAGTAATGATAGTAAAAAACAACAACAAAAAAACCCTATAGCTCAGATGCAGCTTCATTCAGTGTTTTAACATGATTACTTTACAATTAGGTATTATTGTGCTGTCCATTTTTGAGTTTTTGTATCTAGTCCTGTTGCACAGTCTGTATCCCTTCAGCTCCAATTACCCATTATCTTACCCTGTTTCTAACTCCTGCTGGACTCTGTTACCAATGACATATTTCAAGTTTATTCTCGAATGTCCGTTCACATCAGTGGGACCATACAGTATTTGTCCTTTAGTTTTTGGCTGGACTCACTCAGCATAATGTTCTCTAGGTCCATCCATGTTATTACATGCCTCATAAGTTTATCTTGTCTTAAAGCTGCATAATATTCCATCGTACGTATATACCACGGTTTATTTAGCCATTCCTCTGTTGATGGACATTTTGGCTGTTTCCATCTCTTTGCAATTGTAAATAATGCTGCTATAAACATTGGTGTGCAAATGTCCGTTTGTGTCTTTGCCCTTAAGTCCTTTGAGTAGATACCTAGCAATGGTATTGCTGGGTCGTATGGCAACTCTATATTCAGCTTTTTGAGGAACCGCCAAACTGCCTTCCACAGTGGTTGCACCATTTGACATTCCCACCAACAGTGGATAAGTGTGCCTCTTTCTCCACATCCTCTCCAGCACTTGTCATTTTTTGTTTTGTTGATAATGGCCATTCTGGTGGGTGTGAGATGATATCTCATTGTGGTTTTGATTTGCATTTCTCTAATGGCCAGGGACATTGAGCATCTCTTCATGTGCCTCTTGGCCATCCGTATTTCCTCTTCTGGTAGGTGTCTGTTCAAGTCTTTTTCCCATTTTGTAATTGGGTTGGCTGTCTTTTTGTTGTTGGGTTGAACAATCTCTTTATATATTCTGGATACTAGACCTTTATCTGATACGTCATTTCCAATATTATCTCCCATTGTGTAGGCTGTCTTTCTACTTTCTTGATGAAGTTCTTTGATGCACAAAAGTGTTTAATTTTGAGGAGCTCCCATTTATTTCTTTCTTTCTTCAGTGCTCTTGCTTTAGGTTTAAGGCCCATAAAACCACCTCCAGTTGTAAGATTCATAAGATATCTCCCTACATTTTCCTCTAACTGTTTTATGGTCTTAGACCTAATGTTTAGATCTTTGATCCATTTTGAGTTAACTTTTGTATAAGGTGTGAGATGCGGGTCTTCTTTCATTCTTTTACATATGGATATCCAGTTCTCTAGGCACCATTTATTGAAGAGACTGTTCTGTCCCAGGTGAGTTGGCTTGACTGCCTTATCAAAGATCAAATGTCCATAGATGAGAGGGTCTATATCTGAGCACTCTATTCGATTCCATTGGTCGATATATCTATCTTTATGCCAATACCATGCTGTTTTGACCACTGTGGCTTCATAATATGCCTTAAAGTCCGGCAGCATGAGACCTCCAGCTTCGTTTTTTTTCCTCAAGATGTTTTTAGCAATTCGGGGCACCCTGCCCTTCCAGATAAATTTGCTTATTGGTTTTTCTATTTCTGAAAAATAAGTTGTTGGGATTTTGATTGGTATTGCATTGAATCTGTAGATCAGTTTAGGTAGGATTGACATCTTAATTATATTTAGTCTTCCAATCCATGAACACGGTATGCCCTTCCATCTATTTAGGTCTTCTGTAATTTCTTTTAGCAGTTTTTTGTAGTTTTCTTTATATAGGTTTTTTGTCTCTTTGGTTAAATTTATTCCTAGGTATTTTATTCTTTTAGTTGCGATTGTAAATGGGATTCGTTTCTCGATTTCCCCCTCAGCTTGTTCATTACTAGTGTCTAGAAAAGCTACAGATTTCTGAATGTTGATCTTGTAGCCTGCTACTTTGCTGTACTCATTTATTAGCTCTAGTAGTTTTGTTGTGGATTTTTCCGGATTTTCGACGTATAGTATCATATCGTCTGCAAACAGTGATAGTTTTACTTCTTCCTTTCCAATTTTGATGCCTTGTATTTCTTTTTCTTGTCTAATTGCTTTGGCTAGAACTTCTAACACAATGTTGAATAATAGTGGTGATAGTGGACATCCTTGTCTTGTTCCTGATCTTAGGGGGAAAGTTTTCAATTTTTCCCCATTGAGGATGATATTAGCTGTGGGTTTTTCATATATTCCCTTTATCATTTTAAGGAAGTTCCCTTGTATTCCTATCTTTTGAAGTGTTTTCAACAGGAAAGGATGTTGAATCTTGTCAAATGCCTTCTCTGCATCAATTGAGATGATCATGTGATTTTTCTGCTTTGATTTGTTGATGTGGTGTATTACATTAATTGATTTTCTTATGTTGAACCATCCTTGAATACCTGGGATGAACCCTACTTGGTCATGATGTATAATTCTTTTAATGTGTTGTTGGATACGATTTGCTAGAATTTTATTGAGGATTTTTGCATCTATATTCATTAGAGAGATTGGTCTGTAGTTTTCTTTTTTTGTAATATCTTTGCCTGGTTTTGGTATGAGGGTGATGTTGGCTTCATAGAATGAATTAGGTAGTTTTCCCTCCACTTCGATTATTTTGAAGAGTTTGAGGAGAGTTGGTACTAATTCCTTCTGGAATGTTTGATAGAATTCACATGTGAAGCCGTCTGGTCCTGGACTTTTCTTTTTAGGGAGCTTTTGAATGACTAATTCAATCTCTTTACTTGTGATTGGTTTGTTGAGGTCATGTATTTCTTCTTTTTTTTTTTTTTTTTTTTTTAAAGGAAAGACAGAGAGAAGGAAGGAAGGATAGAAGGAAGGAAGGAAGGAAGAAAGGGAAACATTTTTAAACATTTTCTTGTTTTATTGTATTCTGTTTCTCCGTTTTTGTTACATGGGCTGGGGCCGGGAATCGAACCGAGGTCCTCCGGCATAGCAGGCAAGCACTTTGCCCGCTGAGCCACCGCGGCCCGCCCATGTATTTCTTCTTGAGTCAAAGTTGGTTGTTCATGTCTTTCCAGGAACTCGTCCATTTCCTCTAAATTGTTGTATTTATTAGCGTAAAGTTGTTCATAGTATCCTGTTATTACCTCCTTTATTTCTGTGAGGTCAGTAGTTATGTCTCCTCTTCCATTTCTGATCTTATTTATTTGCATCCTCTCTCTTCTTCTTTTTGTCAATCTTGCTAAGGGCCCATCAATCTTACTGATTTTCTCATAGAACCAACTTCTGGTCTTATTGATTTTCTCTATTGTTTTCATGTTTTCAATTTCATTTATTTCTGCTCTAATCTTTGTTATTTCTTTCCTTTTGCTTGCTTTGGGATTAGTTTGCTGTTCTTTCTCCAGTTCTTCCAAGTGGACAGTTAATTCCTGCATTTTTGCCTTTTCTTCTTTTCTGATATAGGCATTTAGGGCAATAAATTTCCCTCTTAGCACTGCCTTTGCTGCGTCCCATAAGTTTTGATATGTTGTGTTTTCATTTTCATTCGCCTCTAGGTATTTACTAATTTCTCTTGCAATTTCTTCTTTGACCCACTTGTTATTTAAGAGTGTGTTGTTGAGCCTCCATGTATTTGTGAATTTTCTGACACTCCGCCTATTATTGATTTCCAACTTCATTCCTTTATGATCCGAGAAAGTGTTGTGTATGATTTCAATCTTTTTAAATTTGTTGAGACTTGCTTTGTGACCCAGCATATGGTCTATCTTTGAGAATGATCCATGAGCACTTGAAAAAAAGGTGTATCCTGCTGTTGTGGGATGTAATGTCCTATAGATGTCTGTTAAGTCTAGCTCATTTATAGTAATATTCAGATTCTCTATTTCTTTATTGATCCTCTGTCTAGATGTTCTGTCCATTGATGAGAGTGGTGAATTGAAGTCTCCAACTATTATGGTATATGTGTCTATTTCCCTTTTCAGTGTTTGCAGTGTATTCCTCACGTATTTTGGGGCATTCTGGTTCAGTGCATAAATATTTATGATTGTTATGTCTTCTTGTTTAATTGTTCCTTTTATTAGTATATAGTGTCCTTCTTTGTCTCTTTTAACTGTTTTACATTTGAAGTCTAATTTGTTGGATATTAGTATAGCCACTCCTGCTCTTTTCTGGTTGTTATTTGCATGAAATATCTTTTCCCAACCTCTCACTTTCAACCTATATTTATCTTTGGGTCTAAGATGCATTTCCTGTAGACAGTATATAGAAGGATCCTGTTTTTTAATCCATTCTGCCAGTCTATATCTTTTGATTGGGGAATTCAGTCCATTAACATTTAGAGTTATTACTGTTTGGATAATATTTTCCTCTACCATTTTGTCTTTTGTATTATATATATCATATCTGACTTTCCTTCTTTCTACACTCTTGTCCATATCTCTCTCTTCTGTCTTTTTGTATCTGACTCTAGTGCTCCCTTTAGTATTTCTTGCAGAGCTGGTCTCTCGGTCACAAATTCTCTCAGTGACTTTTTGTCTGAGAATGTTTTAATTTCTCCCTCATTTTTAAAGAACAATTTTGCTGGATATAGGAGTCTTGGTTGGCAGTTTTTTCTCTTTTAGTAACTTAAATATATCATCCCACTGTCTTCTAGCTTCCATGGTTTCTGCTCAGAAATCTACACATAGTCTTATTGGGTTTCCCTTGTATATGATGGATTGCTTCTCTCTCGCTGCTTTCAAAATCCTCTCTTTCTCTTTGACCTCTGACATTCTAACTAATAAGTGTCTTGGGGAACGCCTATTTGGGTCTAATCTCTTTGGGGTGCGCTGCTCTTCTTGGATCTGTAATTTTAGGTCTTTCATAAGAGTTGGGAAATTTTCAGTGATAATTTCTTCCATTAGTTTTTCTTCTCTTTTTCCCTTCTCTTCTCCTTCTGGGACACCCACAACACGTATATTTGTGCGGTTCATATTGTCCTTGAGTTCCCTGATACCCTGTTTGAATTTTTCCATTCTTTTCCGGATAGTTTCTGTTTCTTTTTGGAATTCAGATGTTCCATCCTCCAAATCACTAATTCTATCTTCTTTCTCTTTAAATGTATCATTGTAGGTATCCATTGTTTTTTCCATCTTTTCTACTTTATCCTTCACTTCCATAAGCTCTGTGATTTGTTTTTTCAGTTTTTCTATTTCTTCTTTATGTTCAGCCCATGTCTTCTTCATGTCCTCCCTCAATTTATCGATTTCATTTTTGAAGAGGTTTTCCATTTCTGTTCGTATATTCAGCATTAGTTGTCTCAGCTCCTGTATCTCATTTGAACTATTGGTTTGTTCCTTTGACTGGGCCATATTTTCAATTATTTGAGCGTGATCCGTTATCTTCTGCTGGCATCTGGACATTTAGTCAGATTTCCCTGAGTGTTCGACCCCACAGGTTGTAAGATTTTTCTGTGAAATCTCTGGGTTCTGTTTTTCTTATCCTGCCCAGTAGGTGGCGCTCGTGGCACACATTTGTCTACGGGATCCACCAGTAAAAGTTGCTGTGGGTCCTTTAACTCTGGAAAACTCTCGCCATAGGGGAGGTTTGGCAGCCGAAGCATCTTGGAAGAGTGCCAGCCGGCCCGGGGGTCCAAACGCGGGGAGGGTCGCCGGCTGCCACAGCACGTGAGAGCACCCGACCAAATTTCCTAGTCGGCCCAGGACGCCAAGCGTGGCGGAAGGGCGCCAGCTGTCGCAGCCCGGGAGAGTGTACTGTTCCCAGGCAGACCAGGGAGTCACGTGTTTAGAAGGGACCCCCTGGTCACCGTTCTCCGCAGTCTGGGGATTTCTGACCCAACTCTTTCAGTTGGTCCGGGGGGCCTCGCGTGGTGGGGATGCCAGCCGCCGCGGCCTGAGGGGACCACCTGCCCAATTCTGCCAGCTGGCCTGGGAAGGAGGAAGAGAGGGACTCTGGCCGCTTGCCGTCCCACCCAGGAAAGCCCGCGTCCCTCGGTGTTCTCACCGGAGCTGGTTCTCCCAGACAGTCAGCCGTTCCAGGATGGGGTACGCTGTCCCTTTGATCTCCGTCGTGGCTCCGGGAGCTGCTCTGTATTGTCTCCACTCCCCCAGTAGCTGTTCTGGAGGAGGAAAGGTGAGGGCGGTAAGGCTGTCAAGGCTGGTGGCGGAGGAGCCGGTGAAGGCGGGGGAAGAGGGCACCGTGGTGGTTGGAGAGCCGCCAGAGCAGGAGGGGGAAGAGGGGAGAAGGAGGGCGGGAGTGTCGGCTGCTGCGGGGCATGGGCGCCGCGCGGCGGGCCGGTGGAGAAAGAGAGGGGAGAAGGAGGGCGGGCGGGTCGGCTGCTGCGGGGCGTGGGCGCCGCGCGGCGGGCCGGCGGAGAAAAAAAAAAAGGGAATTTTTTAAGTTACAAGTTTACAGTTCTAAGGCCATAAAAATGTCCAAACTAAGACATCCAGATAAAGATACTTTGATTCAAGAAAGGCCAATGTCTGTCACATAAGAAGGTACATTCCTGGTGTCTGCCGTTTCTTGTTCCTGGTTCCCATTGCTTCCAGCTTCTGGTGCCAGTGGTTTCTTCTCTAAGCACCTGTGGGCCTTCACTTCACTGTTCCAGGACATCACTCAGGGATCTGGCTTTCTTAGCATCTCATGGGAAGGCACATGGTGACATCTGCTGGGCTCTGCATCTCCAAACATTCATGTCTAGGTGTCTGCTCTCTGTGTTGGCACTCCAAGCATCTCCAAATTTCTGCATCTTTATGGGCTCTGAAGCAATTGTGCTTTCCCAAAATATCTCCTTTTTAAAAGGACTCCAGTAAACTAATCAAGACCCACCTTGAATGGGCAGAGTCACATTTCCATCTAATCAAAAGATCACACCCACAATTGGGCATGTTACGTCTTTATGGAAGTCATCTAATCAAAGATTTCCACCCTAGAATATTAAATTAGGATTAAAGAACATGGCTTTTCTGGGGTAGACAACAGTTTCAAACTAGCACATTTTCCTTGCAGCAAGTCACTCTCTCTTTTCCTTATATTTTTGCTAGTCTTTAATCCTCCTCTTAACTCTGATTTATACTCTTTCTGAGGTTCCCCATGTCTCTTCAGCTGGTGTGGCTGGGTGCCAGGCAGTATCCTGGCAAAGTCCCAGTCAGGTCTCTGTTTATGAGAATGAGAACCTTGTGGTTCCTACACTTTGTCCTACTTCCTTATTATTTTTAAGTTGTATATATGCTGAGCTAGGTCCATGCTGAGTTTCTGCAGTAGATTGCTCCTCTTTAGGAAGTCTATCATGCCTACGTCTCTATTGGACTTAGTCCTGACTGTTTTCCTGATTTAAAGTAGATCAGCGTATTTTCCTGACAAAGAAAAGCAGTATGCTTTGGCATCGCTGCTTGGTATTTTTCCTAGAATGCTAGAAGGAAGCAGATATTCATTTGGCTTTTGCCAGTCTCTTTTTGTTTAAATTGTCCCATTTGGCTTGGTCTGTTGGCTTTAATCTCGTAGAATAGGCATGTAGGAAACTGTTCCTCTTGGTTTAGGAGCTTAAACCCAAGTGTATCAACATGTGTCTTTCTAGGACAGAGATTTACATAAATATTTCTGGGCCATCAGATGTCTGTGAAGAGTGTTTCCAAGTTCCAGATGTAGGCCATGCATGTGCAAACCCCACGTGGAGATCACAGTTCACTAACTTGTGGATGGCTACCCAGAGAAAAGAAGTGATTCAGTATAATGACTCTGCAAGCTGGAGACAGAGTCCCGGAAACCACCATTCTCTGGTCACTGTTTAAAATTTTGGCAAGGAGCCACATTTTTGAGACAAGGAAAATTGTGTTTTCCTTTGAATAATCATTAAAAAAAAACTCTTTAGCATTTTTGGAATAAGCAATATTCATCTCTCAATTAGTATTAACAGCTAATCAGGGTGCAGCAGGGTAGTGGGGCTCTCGTCTAACAGCAGGCAGCTTGTTTTATTTTTTCAATGCCGCTTAAAGATGATTTGAAAAAAATCTCCTTTGGAGACCAGTGTGCAGGGAGCCACCTAGGCCCCGTTAGAATTTGAACTGCTCCAAAATGCAATATTAATGATTGATGCAGAAGCTCACAGTTTGGTGCTGGGGTTTAATTAGATAAGCATTGCAGCTGTTTTCGGGTGGCGGTAACTTGATGGGACACAAAGCTGTTATGTGACTTCCCATCTACAGGATATCTATTGAAGTGGAGACAGAAGCAAGCTACTAGGAATTACAATGATGACATTGCTTTCAGTGCTGAAATAATTGTAGGGTATGGAGTAACATCTTGTAATTAAAAAGGTGGGCTTGGGTCTTCTCTTTCATTTGTTGATGAACTTTGTATTTATAAAAGACAAAACAAAAGAGAGAACTGTAGCCAAGCAAAGATCTGGCAGGTCGTGTTAGAGAGCCTGAACATGTGGCTTTTGTCACCCATACCACTTTACACATCAAAATCCTCTTGCCTCAGACTCTCCTTCACTTTGCAAGTATCACCAGTTGTGTCAGGGCCATCTCATGTTTTAGCCATGCGGACAAATCTCTGCAGTAGACTGCTTTGGAATCACACTCTCCCTGAAACCTTGAGAAGAATTCAAACTGAGGTCCATGGTGTGTCACCTCACTGAGTCAAAGGGATTGTGGATGTTTAATCATTGTACGATTTTGCAGTCTTCTGTGTCACAAGTGGTAATGACTGGAATACACTGTGTGCTCTCTATCTATGGCTAAGAAATTCAGCACATGTGAGTGACCTCTAGTAATGTGATCAAGCCAAAGAGTATAATTTATTGAGGCTTATTGTGCATTAAAGGCAAAAATTTAGAGGCTAGGTTCTACTAGAATGAGGCCCAGAGTTATGCACATTTAAAGTGGTTTTGTTAAATTGGTCTTTAAAACCCAATAAAATGGAAGTCAGTCTAGGTGTTTTGTATTGTGAAATAATTAGAATGGTCATCCAGCCATCAATGAAACAAATTCTTAATTGCTTGTTGTCAAAAACAAAATGTAAGGTATGAATGCCAATAATTTTTGTTGTGTAGGGTAAGCTTAATGAGCCTTTTCCTGATTGTTACAAATCAATTAGTGAGATTTTGAATAGACCTGGCCCCTTTAATGTATGTAGGGGAGAAACAAATCTTTTAGAGGTTCATTAACTCTCTTGGGGTATTAAATTATCATTTCTTGCACTGAGAAGTGGTTTGTGCATTGTTTTTTTCTACGTGGTTAGAGCATTTGAAAAAGTGTGGAACAGGAATTAGAAAATTTGAACTTGAGTTCGGGTTTGACTATTTTCTACTTTGTGAGCTTGGTCAGCTTGCTAAACTTTGAACCTCTGTTTTTTCACTCGCAAAACGTAAATAGCAACTGCCCTACTTATCTCACAGGGTAATTATGGGAATCATGTTGAATGGAACATATCTGCAGATTTACACCTGAATACTGGTGAGTCTCTCATTCTGCAAATGCACTTGTAATAAATGAATGGTGACCTCTGTGAGGTGATTCCCTGCAGTCCATGCCATAAAGGCAACCGAGAATAGATTGCTCCCTCTTAAGCTCTCCTCTGAGCAACAGCGATGGCTAAGTGCTTGGGTTGCCAAAGCTTTTCCAAATCATGCCATCTGCCTTTTTGGGGGTAAAATTGTGTGCACAGATATAGAGATGAGGAAAATGAGATTTCATGCATGATTGAATGAATTACAAGTCAAAACTTGGATCCAGGCCTTCTGTTTCCAAGGTAAGTATTATGTTCTCAAAAGCATATTGCCTTTGCAGCGAGTATGCAAAATAACTGGAAATGAAGAGCTGGGCTATGAATGAAATGTGTGATTAGCTTTGGAATTGAAGACTGCAGATGTCAACAAAACAGGTAATTCACTAAAGCAAATCAATAAGCTTAACAGCAAGGTTTGCCACAAGATACACTGTAGATAACTGCCTTGTGTGTACATGAAAGTTGGCTATATTGTGGATTAAAAGAGTAAAAAATAGATCATACCCCTTTTAGTTGCATGCAGTAATGATTGTTTATCACTTGCAAGTAATGCTTCTATACTTGTTCCCTTGATAAAATAAGTGATGAACATTTGGTTTCTTCACATATTTTCTAATTGACACTGATGAAAAATCTGAAACAATAACTAGTAAGGTTATTGAAATACTCCATCAAAATCTTTGAGGATAGAGATGGATTATAGTGTTTTAAGCATTACCATACATCCTAAAGGCAATCAATAAAAATGACTGGTGATGATTGAATTGATGAGTCAAAGCCTGTTGTATGCCCAGTGTAAGGTGAGCATGAATATTTTGGGTAGGTGATGGATAGAATTCAGATAAAATGCTAATAAAAATTAATGTATAAGTTATAAATACAGGTTTTGAAATGTATAGATGGACACTTGCATAAGAATGCTAATCATGATGAATATTAATGACAATTATTTATATTTGTTGGTGCCTATTCCTCTTCCAAACCAGTGAATAGCTTTTTCCAGGATTTTAACTTGGATTCTCTTTACTCCTTCTACGTATAGTCTCCTTGGGCTACCTCATCCATGCTTAGGCTAAACTTACCATCTGCACAGCAAAGACCCAAACTCAAAGAATCTCCCATATGCCTCGTAGCATGCATAGGTCCAAACACCCTTATAACACTTTTTATACCTCTGCTTTATTATACAGTCAAAACCATGGATCTGAATGACACTGCCTAGAGGGAAGATGTAAAATGAGTGGGGCGGAGGGCCTAGGATGAAGAGTTAATGAACCCCAGCAATTAAAGTCTAAATAAATGAAGATTTTAAAGACGGTGCAAAGGATATAGAAAATGGGTAGGCAGAGGGACAGGAGGACGATCAAGAAAGGCTAGCACACTAGAAAGCCAAAGGAAGAAAGTGTTTTGCAAAGAAGGGTCAATGTCACTGAGATGTCAGGTAAGATGAGAGCTGAAAAATGCCGGTTAGATTAAGCAACATGGAGGCCCCTAGTGACTTTGGCAAAGGCCGTTTTGGTGAGCTGAAGTGGGCTGAAGGCAGATTTCCATGAATTGAGAAGTGTTAGTTGAGTAAAGGGAAACAGACAGTACAGACAGCTATCTTACCTGGAGTTGTTTTAAAATCAATGACTCCATTTTCATTTATTCCCTTGGAGTCACAGCTAAGACAAGCTGTGATGGATTCTTTCCAGAAAGGCCTCCCATCCATCTGGAGGGAATGCTATTTCCAATACTCTGCAAGATTCCTGGGAACCAACCAATCCTGCTGCCAGTCCACCTGGCCTAGGATTTCCAGAAGCAGCTGGCTTCTTCCAGAGAACCCCAAGTCCTCCAATCCATCAGACTATGCTGGCTCCAGTACTGTGGAAATTTCTAGTCAGTTTTTTCCCACCATGACTCATCTATGTTTATTATCCAAAGTTAAAAAAGCTCCTCCAGTCAACATCCTCTTCCAAGTCCTAACCCCGTGTAACTCTGTGCTTCCTTCTCCCTGAACCAGATACAATTATTCTGCTCCTAAACTTTTCTACAGTATTCTTTAGAAACCTTATGAAGTGGCGAAACAACTTCATGCAACCCCTGAACCTAGCCATAGGATGCACCACCCATTTCCTGCTTTTAACCGAAGCCTTCCCCATAAGTGGACACCTCCCATTTCCCACCCTGGGTACCTTCTAGTCTGGAGGTGGGCTGGGTTCTTTCTTGCTCTGATGTCATCTGAAGATCTTTACTCCTTCACTGTATCTCCTGGGTACTCCTCCTCTTCAGGAAATTGCTGGTCTTGTTGTCCTTGTCATCACAGATTTAATCATGCTTTGGGTATGTATAACATACCCTTCATGCTAAGCCCTGAGTCCCTTTTCTTCCTTAACAGACCAGGAACCTGGTAGGATCTACGATCAAAGTATATACCAAATCTTACCATTTCCCTGCTACCAACTTGTCCAGGTCACCACCATCGTTCACCTGTGTGTTCACAGCTCATTAGTGGCTTCCTGTTTCTCCTCTTGCTCCCTATATTCAGTTTTCCATATAGCTACCAGAGGCATCTTTTAAAAATGCATCAGACCAGGTCACTCCCCTACCCAAAACCTTCTCAGAGCTTTTCATCACACTGAGTCTGAAATCCCAAGCTTTTCCACAGCCTAAAAGGCCCTCTGTGATCAGGTCTCTAACCTTATCTCCTAGCTTGTCCACCTTGCCCAATATCAGCTGTACTGGAATTCTTCCACTTTGCCTAGCTCATTTACTCCTCAGGACTCTGTTTGGAGACCTTCTTTTGTAGATGTTCACTTGGCTTGTTCCTCACTCCAATCCACTCTCTGTGTAGATATCAACTCCCCAAAGAGCCCTTGCTGATCATTTTACCTAAAATAGTTCCTTCCTCCACCTGCCCCAATACCACTCTCAATCCTGACTTGTGCACATTTTACAACCAGAACTATAGTGTCCATGCCTGTTTGTTTAGGTCTCTTTCCTCCATTGGAACCTAAGTGCCTTGAGGGCAGAGATTTATCTGTCTTGCTTACCTCTGCTTCCTCACCTCCTGAAACCAAGCTCAGCTCATTGTATGTGCTAAATAAATGTGTGTTGAATGAAGGAAAGAACAAACCCAAATGATTCTCTTTTCTTTAGTTATCTTACCTTAAGGTCATAAAATAATTTTTATGGAATATTAACTTGTTTGGGGTATAGCCCATTAAACAAGCTCTTTTTCTAAAAGTCTTACTACCAAAGAATGGACATTCTCAACATTTTATTAGCATGATTCTCAAACCTCTGTAGTCACTCTCTGTTCTTGATATAGGATTATTCCATTCCTCATCCTTTTAAAACTGTAGTCTAAGATTTAAAGTTCTCCTTATCTAGTCCAGGCCAGCCTTGTGATTTACCACATGTTCTAGTTTGCTAGCTGTAGGAATGTAATATACCTGAAACGGAATGGCTTGTAAAAGGGGGAATTTAATAAGTTGCTAGTTTACAGTTCTAATGCCAAGAAAATGTCCCAATTATAAGTCTACGGAAATGTCCAATCAAAGGCATCCAGGGAAAGTTACCTTGGTTCAAGAAGGCCGATGAAGTTCAGGGTTTCTCTCTCGGCCAGAAGGGCACATGGTGAGCAAGGCTTCGTCTGCTAGCTTTCTCTCCTGGCTTCCTGTTTCATGAAGCTCCCCGGAAGGCATTTTCCTTCTTCGTTTCCATAGGTCGCTGGCTTGTGGGCTCTGCTTCTCACAGCTATGTCATTCTTCTCTGCTGTCTCTGAATCTCTCATTCTCCAAAATGTTTCCTCTTTTATAGGACTCCAGTAACTAATCAAGACTCACCCAAATGGGTGGAGACACACCTCAATCTAATCCAGTTTAACAACCATTCTTGATTAAATCACACCTCCAGGAAGATGATCTAATTACTATTCCAGACATATAATGCTGAATAGGGATTAGAAGAAACGACCACCTTTACAAAATGGGATTAAGATTAAAACAAGGCTTTTCTAGGGTACATACATCTCTTCAAACCCAGCACACCACAGTCTGGAATGGAGGGGAGGGTGTGGGCTTCTCTTCCCTCTACTGTGCAGGGACAACGAGCTTTTGTGTAAGGGTGAAAAGGAGGCGGTATTTCCTATTTAACTGTCTGCCAGTATCAAGGTTTCGGCCTCTCTCTGTTCTTTGCTGCTCTTCTATTTGCAAGGACACCTCTGAAAGCCTTGTGCGCCCCCAATCTGGAACTTTCTCTGAACTTAAAATGTGAGGTTCTTAGTCTTTTTTTTTGCATGAACAGACTCTGGGAATTGAACCCAGGTCTCTGGCATGACAGGCGAGAACTCTGCCTGCCAAGCCGCCATGGCTCACCTGGTTCTTATTACTTTTATACTCAGCTTTAGGCCATCATGGCAATCCTGAGAAAAGCACAACAGTCTTACTGAGCCCAGTGTCATCCTTTCAACCTTGTCACTCAGACCTGCTCTGCTTCTGAAAACATTTAATTATACCCTGCTTTAACCTCAGCTTTCTAGCTTCCAGCATTCTCACTTTCTGCGTCTGACCCCTCCTCAAGATTTTCAGTGTTCTACTCCACCACCAGTCTCGGCAGTCTTCCCTTACTGCTATTGTCAATTCTGAGTTCCTTGTCTACTTATCTGTTTCTTGTCTACCTCCACTGTGCGGGGCCTCCAACAAACCCTGCCTGCTTTGTTCACCACTGTATCTCTAAGGCTTAATGCAGCGCTGGCACATATCTAGCACTCAGTGTATATTTGTTGAATGAATGAATACATTTCAACAACTTTCTTGCCAATACCCTCAACTCCCTTGACCTCTAACTTCTGCCCCACCCACCTAGAGAAAGGTCAGTACTTGGTGAATCTATCCTCCCTGCTTCTACCCGATCTAGGACACACAGTTGGAGAAAATCGTGAAATGCCTAGATTGTGGCTACTACAAATCCATGCTCCCCAACCTCAACTGACGGCAGCAAGCCCTCCACAATCCTCAGTCATCTCTCTTCTGCCTCCCACAGTAGTAACTTCAAGGCTTTCTCAATCTTCCCTACAGACTTGACTACCTGAGAAGTGGATGTCAGATGGGAATGACCTCAATTTTATGGCAGTCCTGCCTCCGCAACACTTGCCTCCATCTATCCTCACATCGTTCAGTTTCCTACACATTTTTCATTGAATTCTTTATCTCCTGTTCACACTGTAACCCACTACCATCTTATTTCCACCTCAGCATACCAAAGAATCCCTCTATCCTAGGTTTCTAGGGCTGCTATAACAAAGTACCACAAACTAGTTGGCTTTAAACATCAGATTCTTATTTTCTTACAGTTCTGGAGGCCAGAAGTCTAAAATCAGATGCTGGCAGGGCCACGTTAGGGGAGAATCCTTCCTTGCTTCTTCTAGCTTCTGGTGACTTTCTGGCAATCATTGGTATTCCTTGGCTTGCAGATATGTTACTTCAGTCTTGCCTGTGTCTTCACATGACCGTTTTCTCCCTGTGCTTCTCCTCCTCTTCTTGTAAGAGCAGTCACATTGGGCTGGGACCCACCCTAATTCTGTATGACCTCATCTTAACTTGAATACATTTACAAAGACCCTATTTCCAAATAAGGTCATATTCACAGGCATCAGGCATTAGGACTTCAACATATCTTTTTTGGGGACTCAGTTCAACCTATAATACCCTCTTTCCTAGGCCATTACAATACTGTGCTGATGGATATTTTTTTTCCTTAAGCTATAGTAAGTGCTGCCTATTGCCCCCAGGTCCATACTTTATGAATGGGAGAGACAAATGACCTTTCCCATTTATTTGTACCACTTGGTCTTTCCTAAGGACTGGGTAATACAAATAAAGACCCAGAATTCTCACAGAAACCAGCAAAAGAGCCCTCATTTCCTGCACCCATCTTTGTACTTTTGTGGCCAACATCATCTGTAGCATGCTATGTTTTTCTCCCCCACCCTTCTGTATACTGTTTTCTTTTGGTATGCAAAGTGTAATTGGTCTCATTAGGACAATCTGTCCTCCTTCCATAGGAATAACCTAGAACTTAGAAGGATCCTAGAAGTAAGTGCAGTTGAGCAACTTCCTTCCATAGCATGCCCAGCAAGTTGTGACCTCAGGATGATTTTCTCTTATATTTCACTCACATGTTCTATGTAACTGCAAAGCCGGCTCCTCTTCTAATTTCTTGGATGGGTAAGTATGTCTCAAGAAAACAGCAGAAGGTCACAGTGTCCCAAACCAGGAGTTTGGAAGTATCTGTTACAGATGGTTAGAGATAAATAGATGTTTCTGAGTGGCTGGGAGGCAAAAATGCTGTGCAGTCTCAATGGAATTTTGTAAAGCCTTCTGATTTTCACATATTCATCATATCTGCTTGGAACAGGAAGAAAGAACTTTAGGAAAAAATCATAGAAAGAGGAAGGAGAAACTAGTGGTGTAAATAGCCAAAGGAAAATCCACAATGAATGAGGTAGAGAGGGTACATGTGCCTTGCCTGGTTGCTGTGTAGCAAATGCTGTAGTATGTAGCCTGCCGTGCCTTTTGCCAGCAAAGTAATTTTGCTAATATTCCATTCCATCTCTCCATGTTCCTTGCATTCCAAAACCCTATCACATAACTGCTGGTTCACAAACTTCACACCCCTTTGGATTCCTTATTCTGAAATTCTCTCCACTGTGTTTTGTATCTCTTGAACTACTCATATTACTTAAAGTCTTAGTGCAAATGCTATCTCCTCCATGAAGCATTCTCTGATTTTAACATCAGCCGCCCAACTGAAACTAATTTCTCCTTCTTAGTCATCCCAGCATTTTGGTTTACTACTTTATTGAGGAATAACTTGGTACAGTAAAGAGAAAGGCTATAAAGTTGGGCAGACCTGGGCTCATATAGGACCCATGATTTCCTCTGTGTGACCTGGAGCAAGTGACTTAACCTCTGTGAGCCTCAATTTTCCCAACTTTCAAATGATGGTAAGGTACAAATTAGAGGGCTGTTGTGAGGATTAAATGAGACAAAGCAGAATTCATTTTTTATCTCCTTCATTGGATGGAAAGCTCTGTAATGGTGGCAGTGGTGCCCTCATCAATGTAATTGTAGAGGGCCTCACATAAATCTTGGTTAGCTCAATAAACAGTGGACAGATTAAGTTTAATTTCCTTAACCTGCCGCCCCCTAAATTTGTTTACCTCCTGACATACATAGAAAGTGATAATATTTATATGAAACACTGCGGCCAACATATGGTCATCTATATGGGGCCTGATGAAAAAATTAAGTACATTTCATTTATTCTCTATGATTATGGTAAGGAAAATAAAGTATTGAGAAGTAAATATTTGTAAACAACTTTGAAATACAGTCTTTCAATTATTGAACTTAGGAAGTTTACAAGAGAGGCTATAAAAATGGAATTCAAAAATAAGTTTTGAGTGGTTTTAGAACACTGGGTTTTACATTTTTATCACTATGAAGTATTCAGAAACATCAGTATCTCCCAGGACACTGGTAGTCTGTTCTGGGGAACATTAATTAGGAAGATCAGCTTCGGCCAACGCAGACCTAAAATTCCAGACCGTTTTATAAGTGAGGAAACTGATCGGCCAACAGGTGCTGTCTGTTGGAGGTCACGCGTGAGTCAATCGCAGCGGCAGTAATTAGTCCAGCAGGGCCAGTCTGAGCCGAGGGGTTCAATGCCAATCAGCAAATAATGTTGCCTAGACAACTCTTGACTTCAGGCTGAGTCCAGTTTCCTGTCTTTACTTTTAAAGAGAACATTGATCATCTCCTAATGTACTTTGTTGCAATGCAGGAACTTCCTATCAAGGTCACTGACTTGCATTAGAGATGACTCATTTCTGGTGCTGCATACCATGTGGGTTGGATTTGTTTGCCATACAATTCTGGGATGACTTTGAAGGATACTGTTGATTCCAAGGGACCCCACTGCCTGCCAAAATTATGTTTCAAGAAGAGAGACGGACGTGAAACAGAGAGGTACAACCTTGGGGACTGGAAAATTAGACAGACGTAGCCATCTGTTACATCTTTCACCGAGCTCATGGGCTGCTGTTATTAGAGGGCTATTTTTGCAGGTGCATATTTTTGTTATATTTGCCCTACACTTGTCTTTCTGGGTTCATTTGAAGCACTCAAGACAATCGAGGGTGTCTTTGGCTGTGTAGCACCTGCAGGATGGCTCAGAGCCTGGCATGACAGGAGAGGGTCTGTCCTGACATCCTGGTATATTCCACATCCAAGGATGGAAGGGCATTAGGTGGTGGTGGTGGGACAGAGGGCTCAATAGAGACACCAGCTATGCTGGATAGAAAGTTCTGAGTAAACCTCTCAGGTTACTTGAAGAATAACTCCAGTTTCCTCATTTATGACAAACTTAAATACGTGAAGGCCATGCTAATCCCAATAACACAGATTAAAGTAAGAATAAAACCAATCCACATTTTTTTTTAGTGGATATTTCTATTTTCCTTTTTATAATCTGACACTAATAGTGGTGATGCCCAATTCCTACGTCACCTGGCCTCAATAAAACTTCTCTTCAGGTATGGCTTTATTTTGCTTTTGGAAATTTCCATAAAGAGAGAAGCTCAGATTATAAAACCAGAAGAGTTCCAAGGAATAGCTCTGTTTGGCACAGATTTTATTTATTCTTATGTTACATGCAACACAGTATTTCAATATCTAATATGAACCCAGCACTCTGATAGGTGCTCGGAACATCTGGCTGGATAAAACAGTCACTGATCTTGGGAGTTCCAGCCCAGTGGGGGGATACAGACACCTAAACCCACAGGTTTACCCACTGAGATAGTGCTATACTGACAATAGTACAGTGCACCATGGAGACAGGAAAGAGAGGTCCTTAAATCAGCCCCAGCTGCCAGAGGAGCATTACGTAATGCTTATTTCATTTCCAGAATTAGGTTAATATTAGTCTGGTGGATAACGGATATGGTGTGAATAGAATGATGATCCAAGAAGATGGAATAGCATGTGCAAAGGCCCTGAGGTATGGGGTAGCCTGGCCCATTCAAGGAGTGAGAGATATCAGATAATTTGGCTAGAGAACGAGTTGTTTATGGGGGTGTTTTAGTTTCCTCATTGTTAAAGCAAATATGCAATAGGAATTTATTGGCTCACAGTTTTGAGGCTAGGAGAAGTCCAAAACCAAGGTATCATCAAGGCAAGGCTTTCTCCCAGAAAACTGGGTATGTGGGACTGGCTACTGCTGATCCTTGGTTCTTGGCTTTTCCATCACACGAGAGTGCTTCTCTGTGGCTTCTCCTGGCTTCTCCCTTCCAAGTTCCATTGATATTCAGATTCTGGCTAATCCATCTGGCTTTTCTCTCCAGATTCAAGCCCAACCTGATTCACTTGGGTTATACCTTAACTGGAGTAACACTTTAAAGAGATCTTATTTATGATGGATACACACCTATAGGAATGGACTAAGTTAAAGAACATGTTTTTCTGGAGTGCTTCCAAGCCAACACAGGAAAAGAATAGTAGATGAGACAGAGAAGATAGGCAAGTGATAGAACATGAAAGGTCTTGTGATAAGCAAAGGACTTATAAAAGCTCTGGGGAATTGGTAAAATGGTATGAGCAGAGTGGTAGCATGGTGCAATCGGAATTTCAGAGCAATCAGCTTGGTGGCAATGTAGAGGATAAATTGAAGAGTTCTAAAATTTGAGGCAAGGTGACCAAGAAATGATGAGGGCTTGAATCATACTATTAGTTGCTGGGATAGAGAGAAGGAGAGGATTTTGAGTACTATGTAGAGAAGGCAGTAGAGATAGCAATCTGTGTGTGCATAGATATAGGAGATCAGTGACAACGAGAAGGTAAAGAAGACTACCCAGTTTCTATGTAGAGAAACTGGTAGGTGGTTGTATTATTAGGGGAGATATGAATTTCAGAATAGACTGTAGCGTGGAGGAGGGGCAAGGAGAATTTAGGTGGGGCAGCTTAAGTTAAAAGTGCCAAATTAACATTCCCCAAATTCTGTTTTCTGCATGGTATCATTCAATTCTAAAACCAGTCCTACTGTCTGCAGAGTGAGCCTGGCATTTTATATCTTTCAGAACTTGGTTCTGTCCTATGCTTTTGCAGTCTGTTCCCTTCCTCTCCACTGGAACCCTCTAGTTCTCCTCCACTCCTTTGCTTATGCCCTTCCCTGATGCCCTCTCCATTCTCACTTGTCTATGGTTAATTCTCTTTTGAGGGCTATACCAAGCCTGTGCTTATATGACTTCCCTTGATAACCTGACCCATATTAATCTCCCCTGAGCAGCACCATTATTTTGAATCTATTTTCTGTCTTCCCTGACAGAGGTGGTAGCATCTGACATGGCGGTGGTGGGCATGCTTAGCTGAGGGACAGGAAAAGGGTTGGATGAATGGAAAATGTTTTATGGCCACTCCAGGCCACTGGAGGTAGCTGAAATATCTGCTTGCAATATGCGGTCAAAATAACAGTAATATAGACTGGGCCCATGGGAATGGAGAGACTTGGTCATTCTTCATACTGATCTTAGTTTGGCACCAAAATCCCTGGCCTTAGGCATAGTTTTTGCTTTTGCCAGGATTCCCTGGTTGGGTATTGGGGAACCAGTGGATGTCCTTCCACTACGGGTCAACCAGTCATCCTGACCTCACCTAATGACACACTTCACATCATTCCTTTCTCTCTTTCCCACTTTCAGCCACATTCATGCTCTTTTATCTCATTCTCACCTGCAAATATCTTCAACAATAAAGTCTACATGCCGGTCAGCAGCATCATACTCTCCTTGGGTCAGTTTGGTTCCAAGCTGTATTTCCCACCATATCCCTCTTGCCATACCTGTTCTTCTTTTGTACTTTCCCCCACCTGTCTCTCACTCGTACTTGGTGCTTCACTGGGAAAGGGACCATCCTGTAAGATGTTCGGTACTTTTTTTTTCCGTAATTTTTTGGGGGCATTGCTATTTCCACTTTACTAGAGTTTTTGGTCACTCAACAGTATTAAGAAGAAATACTCATCAATGTGAAAAATGTTGATAAATTGCATTTGGCTAAAGTTACATAGTACAGCTTTTTTAAGGAAAGGAATTTTCCTTACCACCACCCACTAGTTTCTCTACATAGAAACTGGGTAGTCTTCTTTACCTTCTCCTTGTCACTGATCTCCTATATCTATGCAGACACCGATTGCTATCTCTACTGCCTTCTCTACATAGTACTCAAAATCCTCTCCTTTCTAATAAAAAACATTCAATTTTGTAATTGTTGTCCCTAATATTTTAGTCCCTTTATTTCTCCCCATTATCTCTCTTTTGAGCCTCTCTTCCTTCAACCTTTTCCTTTTGCATTTGTTGGGACTTTAATATTGGGGTTTCCTTGGAGACATCTTACTGTAAAATACTGAGCCATTTATTGTAGGACTGGGTAAATACTGTGACTTATTGTGGTAAGATCAATTTAATGGCAAGGAAATGCTTATGTTCCAAGACCAATAATTACAACCCATTCCTCATCAACTTTCCTGCTTCTAGCCTGGCTCCCCTGCCGTCAATCCTTCACGCAGCTGCCAAATTCATTTTTCTCACCCGCTGCTTTGACAGTATCACCTCTATCATCAAACCCCCACAGTAGTTCAATATTACCTTTCATGTCCATTCATACTCAACGTGTCCCTGAGCCTCAAGATTCATCAGTGAGTCTCCCACTTTCTAGTCCTGTGCAGCTTTCTGCTGCGAATATGCTCAAATTAGGATTTCCTGGTCCTCATGCTGTATTTCAATGGGTGAGGAATCAGTGGGGGCAAACACATGCCTAGCATTGCTTTTTTCTGGATGCTGCTCATTCTGTATCTCATCCCTTCCTAAGACTTCAAGTTTCAGACTCGACTCTGTCAAGCACTACCTGCTGAAATGTTATGTCCTCTCTCAAAGTCTTTATCATCTAATAGATGATAGATTGTACCCTGTACATTTTTTAAAACTCAACAATTAGATTTCAGGTTAAAATGGTGAATTGTGTGTATGTTATATGTATTTTACCAGAGTTAAAAATAGTCTCCAATATTTTGTGTAAATAAAGAGATCTCAAGTAGAATAAAACAAAAGCAACTATGTGGTGCTTTTCAGTTGATCATAATAAGGGATGAGCTAATATTAAGATAGGTTGTATCTGTTCCAAAGCCCAGAGGTAATAAGTGAATATTTCACCATGAACTGTGAGTGGCATTTATTCATTAAATGGTTCAAACCTCAGAAGCAGTGGGAGAGATGTGAATCTGAAAACTGTGGAATATGGTTAGCTGAGTAAGTAACTTACCTTAGGTTTAAGTGTTTAGGTCATAGTCTTCATCTTTATGGCATTCATTATAGTTTTATAATGTCAAAATAATGTATTTGTGGTAGAAAAATATGAGAAGCATAGAAAGTATGTGTTTGTGTGTGCACACATGTATGCACAGCCAGTTTGCTAGGTGAAAAGGTCACAGTCCCTTCCTCCTAAGTTCCCCCCGCCCAGGTGATTCTGATTCCTTCTCCCTCACCGCTGTAGGTTGCTTCAGGTACACAGATAACTCTGGGAGCTAGTCTAGGATACACATGTCATGAGAATTACTTCTTTTTTTGGTATGTTGTATGGTGGGGTCACATTTCGTTATTTTCCATATGAGTATCCCGTTATCGTAGCACCATTTGTTGAATTGTTTTGTTTGCTTTGCTTCTTTGTTTTTGAGGAAGTGCATGGACTGGAAATCAAACCTGGGTCTCCTGCTTGGCATAAGAGAATTCTACCACTGAACTACCCTTGCACCCCATGAGAATTACTTTCGTCTCTCTAGTCTGGGACCTAGGCAAACATGGCTCCTTTCTCCTTACTTCACACCTGATCTTACTCTTGAATCTTAGCCCTGCGATATAAAAAAGAAGTGGGAAAAGATGAACCCAAGGAAAAGGTCACAAGGGTAGAGTATTGTCCCCTAAGGCCACAGCAGAACTGTCCTAAGCCCCGCTTCCCTCACATCCCCCAATCTCCCAAGCAAGAGGCAGCTAGGAGACATGTCCAGCAGCAGAGATTTTTCCATTTAGAAACCAGGGTTTGAGCATCTTCTTTAGTCACCACTTAAGCTACAGCACCTAGCACCATAGTTCTTTGTCCTTGGCCTTGATCCTATCACATTCCATCTCTCTGCGTGCTTGCATGGGGAAATTAGCATGTCTATTACATGGGTCATGGTTGTGATCCAAGATTTGAAGTCGTTCCTCAAAGTTACTGTTATTCATAGCAGGTTGAAGAAAAGGAAAGCCACATAAGATTCAGATTCTTTAATAATCAACAGTTTACAGAAGAGACTGTTATATATGCTTCTCTTTATTACAGGGCAAGATGTATATTGGTAGAAAACTGCTGAAGAATTTTTAAAAAGATCCTTTATGACCTCATCCTCAAACAATCGAGCAAATTTTTCATTACTATATCTTTATTTTCTTATCATAAATAAGAAAATGGTGTCTTTTCACCCACAAGGCCATAGTTTTTGAGATAAACTCAAAAATGAATGAGGCAACCAAGTGAGAGAGGCTACACATGACTGATGTTACATAGTGAGTAGAAGAGAGGAATTTATGCTGGGTTTGTCTGTCCTTTCAAATCTCTAAGCTATTCAATCAACGGTATCTTGCATGACAGCTTTGCAGAAATGACTGGTGCTTTTCCTTTGGTTGTCTAACCCATGGTACCTTCCACATCATTTTGGAGCCTCCCTACTACACTGTTTGTTATAGACTGAAATGAGCTAGGCCCATCCTAGCTCATTTCAGTGTGTGTGTGTGTGTGTGTGTGTGTGTAAAACCTAGTTCAAGTCTCACAACTACCTAGAAAGTATTTATTTTTATCTTCATTTTATATATGAAACATTGAAAGTCAGAGAAGTGAAATGATTTGTTTGATGTCACATGGTGACGGAGCTGGGTGTTGAGCCAGTGCTCTACTTACAAAGTCAATATTCTTTCCACCTATATGGTGCTGTCCATTTGTTTGCAAGAACACTGATTATCAATCCATCCTCTTGCTCCACCGTTTTCATGCAAACAATGCCTAGCTGATAACAGGTGCCCACTAGTTGTTGATTCCATCCCATTCCTTCCCTTCTTCTCCTATCTTGCCCATTTTCTCTGCCACAAGCATTGTGGCACTACCAAAATTCCCCAAACAGTTCAAACCATTTCTGAATATGAGCAGAATATAGAATCTGTCATAATGTTGGCCACCTGAATTATGTTTTTATGCACTATGCTTTTCAAATTGGGGCCAATCAACTTGTCAGTCACGGAAATGTTTTCAATAGAGATTATGCTGAACAACAGGCATGCATTATGACACATTTGTAGGGGAAGTTTTAAAATATGATCACTCTGATGGCATAAATTCATTGTTGTTTTTCACTAGAAAAGTTATGGGTTTACAGGGAAATCATGTATAATATTCAGGCTTCCCATATACCACCCTATTATTAGTATCTTGCATTGGTGTGGTTCATTGGTTATAATTGATGGAAGCACATTTTTGTAACTCGGCTACTAACTCTAGTCCATGGTTTAACTTAAGGTTCACTGTTGGAGTTGTGCTGCTCCATGGATTTTTTTACAAAAAAAATTTTTATTCTTGTAACATATATACAACCCCAAATTTCCTCCTTTCAATTGTATTCAAATGTATATTTCAGTGTTGCTAATTACATTCACAAGTTGTGCCATCACCACCATCCATTACCAAAATTTTTAAACCTTAACTCCCTATTTCCTATCCCGCACCGTCCCCTATAACCTATATTCTAGATTTTAACTCTATGGGTTTGCTTATTTGGATTATTTCATATCAAAAGATTTGGGTCTACAACCCCTTTTTCCCAGCATCAGGGTGACTCTCATAGTCACATGAAAACATTCCAGAGAATGAGTCTCACTATGCAAATGTAACATGGTTAAGGGGCAGATACAGCAGCGATCGTAAGTGGCAACCTTTGTCCAGCCCCGGAGCTGCCCTGGCTGCCAGTTTGCCCTCTCAATATTGCTCTTCTGAAAATTATTGCAAAGTCCTTGTCAAATTCTAGCTTAAGGCAAATGTGTAGCTGAGTCTAAGAAAACCATGAAAAATTGGATCATGTAAAGACTAGGGACCTGTAAAGTTTACATGCTCTTGGTAAAAATCCACTGCTATGTAAAGTTTCCACTTTGCTTTACATGTGCAGCATTCTGATAGGGAAAGAGCCCGAGTGATAAAGCTAGTTCCTTCAAATAATTCAAATCACACCTCAAATTATTGTGGGCTTTGCAACACAGCTTTCTATTAACGATGTGATTGTGCTCTGAAGTTCAACAATATAATAACCTGTAGTTTTTTAAAAAATTTAATAAGTTCTTTATTTAAAATGCTTTCTTCAGAATCACTTGTCAGTTTTAAAACTGATTATTTGTAATTGGAGCAGATGCACCAGTGCATAGAATTTTAAGAACCCTATTTTAAAGGCCTTTTCCTCCTGTTTAATGAGTTTCCTCCCTTGAGGCATTGTGCTATATGTCTTTATTTTCCTTCCCCTGTGAAGTACTAATTAAGATTCGTAAGCAGTTTAAAAATAAAAGTTTAAAATTTTGCTTGCAAAAGTAGTAGATGTTTAGCTATAAGGCTTTTTAAAGAAAAGACAGAAATATTTTTATAATCATTCATTTATTCATTCAACAGATACCTATGAGACACCTACTATGTGGCAAATGAAAGGATGAAGAAATTGTAGTCCACAGATACCTCCAGTCCTTCCCCCTATTCATGGAGTGTACAGTCTAGTGAGGGAGAGAGAAATCAAACAAATACTTAACAAAATTAATTATAATTTTGCTAAGTGTTCTTAAGGGAAAACAGGAGACCAAACAGCAAGAGAACAGCAGGAGATCTAAGTTGGTCTGGGGATGTGGATGCAGAACCTTCCCTGAGTAGATATTCTTCAACTTGGGATCTAATGAATCATCCAGATAAGGATAGAGGTGTGTGCTGTGGGAGGGGTGAGCATTCAGGAAGATTGGAGAACATATGTAGGGATCCTGGGGTGAACAGGAACTAAAACATGCCTGGAGCTTCACAGAGGAGTAGGGCAATAAACTGGAGAAGGGCTGCATCATACAGGGGACTGTAACTATGTGAAGAATTTTGGATTTATTTAAAGAGTAAGAGGAATCTATTGGAAGGTTTCAAGCAGGAGAGAGACACATTAGATTATTAATTCTAAAAGGTCTCTCTGGATGATGAGTGCAGAACAAGCTGGTGGAATGTGAATGAGCCGCAGCATTTAGGAGGATACTGCACTGGTCCAGAATAAATAATGTTTTGGTTAGTGTTTGGGAGGAGGAGGGGATTATTGGCAGTGAAGATGGTGAATATATATCTCCGTGGACATTTTTTTGGAAGTAGACTGGGTGGCCTTGCAGATGAATTGGATGTGGGAGTTATGCTTTCTCCAGAATATGTTGAGACTGTTTTTGGAACAGACTCAAGAGATACTTGATGAGGAGGACTGATGGATCATCAACAATGAATCCAGACTTAGACCCATGTGATGGATTCAGCACTTGGAATGACCTCCACATACTTTGCAGTTTTACCACTACTCCAACCTTGCAGTGGAGTTGGGTGGTTACCACATGACTGAGGTCTCGGAGATCTGATTCTATCAACCCCTTGACCTCCAGCTCCCATTTATGACCCCTTGCCTGTGAACCGTCAACCTTGGATTATACTTTAGGGAGATTTTGGGAGAGTGGTTATTCTCTGATGTTTGTCAAAGAAGGGGTCATTCTTTCCTGTTTCCTGAGAATCCTTACAGAACTGCCAGTACCTCCAACATCCAGGATGTGATAGATTGAATTATGTACCACAATGTAGGTATGTTCTTAATCTTAATTTGCATTCTTATGGATATGAAGCCATTGTGAATAGCATCTCTTGACAATGTTATTTTTAATAAAGGTGTCCCCCAACTGAATGAGGGTGGTCTTTAATCCATATTACTGGAGGCCTTATGAGAGAAGAAACCAGAAGCCAGAAGTTGGAGAAGCTGAAAGTTGGTGGAAATCAGAAGAGCAGACACAAGTAAGAACATTGCCTTGTATAAAGAGATATAAGCCAAGGAACCCCAAGGTGCTGTCAGAAACCAGCACTAGAACCCTGCAGGCTCTGGGTAAAAGCAAGCCTTGCCAATATCTTGATTTTGGACTCCTAGCCTCAAGACTATGAGTTAATAAATGGTTGTTTAAGCCAACCCACTGTGTGGTATTTGTCATAGCAGTCTGGGCAAACTAAGATACTGAAGCACTTTTCTTTTAAAAATAAGTAAATTTTTTTTCATCAAAGTGCTCATAATTGTATGGAAGGGCTTAAAATGAAAAGCTCTATAGTATATATATCCCTTACTTTATATCTCTCCCCACTCCAAGTCCTAGTCTCCAGAGGCAATCACTTTTTACTTCTTTTAACTCTTATTATGGTTCCCTTCATCTCTTTAATGGTATGACCATATTACCATGTATTCACTCTGATTTTAATTTTTAACTCTTGACTCTCTGCTTTTCCAGATTAGACCTTCACATATATTACCCTTTCATCTCCTGTGCCTTCTCCTCAAGACAGTTATATCATTATTTTCAGTCTTTTCATTAGGTGTCTTTGATGTTTTAATATACCCAGTCTTTTATTTCTCGATCAACTACCTAGTATTTCTTGTTTCTCCATTCACTTTTTCTGTTTCTCATATTCTGCCATCAGTCTTTGGTCTTTTATATTGTTAAGGTTGATACTATCTCATTCAGTTACATCTAAAGGTTTAAATTATTGTGTAAATGAACACATTGTTCAATGCAGATTGTTTGCTATGGGCAATGGATCATAGTTCCTTTATTGTACAACTTTATTTTTCACAGACTTTCTAGTAACTTTTTTCCTTCGATTGTCTATGTTTACCTCATCTTAAAGTTTTCTAATTTCTCAAGGGTGCTTTCTTTTTTTTTCTTTTTTTTGTATGGGTAGGCACCAGAAACGAACCCAGGTTTCTGGCATGGTAGGCGAGAATCAAGGGTGCATTTTATTATATTCTCACCCTTGTTATCACTATTGGGCACTGCTGTCCTACCTTCCTTTTTATTAACTAGGGAGTTGCCTCCATGGTTCCTCCCTGTCTTGAGCCCAGTGTGGACTGGCTGACCTCTAAGCCTGAGAAACATTTGCCATCTTAAGACTTCTCTTTATCATACCAAACCTTTCTCTTCCTTAGTATGGTGCCTGTGCTTCATACCACACACCAATCTCCTTTACCCACAGTTTGCTTTTCCTCCAGCTGAACTAAGTAACTAAGTAACTAAGCTGAAGACATCTGAAGCATTCCCCTTCTTCAGGGAGTTATTGCCCTTGGCCAAACCAAGCTGCTTCATCTCAAAGGCTACCGACTTTAACCACCGCTCCCTTCAACACAGACAATCGCGCGGGACCTCATGGTGTGGCGTTACAAAAGATTTCAAGTTGTTAGCAACTCCTTGGAACAATTTGTGCCCCATGGGATGAGGCTGAAGCTAGTCTTGGCTGAGATGGCTTTCTTGCTTAGCTCCTTCTCCCATTGTGTTTTGTGTACCTCACCCCCTTTCTCCTGAGAGCAGTTGCTCCATAAACCACTTGAACAAGAATCCCTGTCACAGGCTCTGCATGTAGGGAACCCAATCAAAGATGTGTTTTTCTGGAGTACATTCTTAAGTAATTGATGTGAAATGGAAACTTTCTGAGTCTTATATCTCTGAACATACCTTTTTGCTGTCTTCGTAAATGATTGATAGTTTTCAGGATATAATTTTTCCTCAAGATACTTTCTACTATATTCTTGTGTTTAATGCTGTGGATAAGCAATTTGGTGTCAATGTAAATTTTGTCCTTTAAATGACCATTTTTCCCCCCCTTTCAATTTTCAGGATATTATCTTTATCCTTGGTGTTCTGAAACTTAAAAATAACTTACTCAGTTATAATCCTTTTTCATATTCACTTTGTTAGGAATTTGAAAAAACCTTAAAATCTGAATCTTCATGTAGCCTTCAGTTGTGCAAAATTATCTTCTATTGTTTCTTTGATAATGTTCTCTTTTCTGTTTTTGTTTTTCTGTTGTTTCTTTGTGGAATGCCTAGAAGTTGGATGATGATATCCTCTGGATTGATCCTTTTTGTCTCTTATAAGCCTTCCTCCCTGTTTTCCATCTTACTAGTTTTTGTACTTTGCTCCTCAACCTTATACTCCAAATCTTTCATTACGCTAAAAAAATCTACAATCATATTTTTTATTTCCAATAATTCTTTATTGTTCTCCAATTGTTCCTTTCCTACATCATCCTGTTCTTGGTTTGCAAATTGTCTGATAGTATGACTTCCACACCTCTCTGAAAATATTAATTAGCATTTTAATTTCTCAAACTGTTTCTCAACTGCCTTAAATGTTGCCTTAAAATGTTGGGCATGTTTGTGTTCATGTTGAATGCCAGGTTTTGGTTCAGGACAAGCAAGCATGGAGCCAGTCATTCTGTTAGGGTCATCGCAAACACATTAATTCAGAATGTGGAAGACTTTGCTTTGAGGATCCTACACTTAGAATTTGCCCTGGTTCTTAACAGACAGATTTTTTTTGTAAGGAGAAATCTTTGTTTTTCTCTTTCCTTTTTCTTTTCCTTTCCTCTCAACTCCCTTCATTTTTCTTTTTTCCTGCTTTCTTTCCCCAAAGAGAGTAGACATCTAGTCCTGCACTTGGGAATAAAGGAGTCAGCATGACTTTCAATAGAATTCTCCCTGTTTTGAGACCCATGTCTCATTCCTGAGTTTCTCTGTCCTTAGCATTTTCAGGGCTGGAGAATCTCTAGACCTACTGGTTTGTCTGCCACTCCTCCACATGGCTGTGATTTCTTCCATCTTGGTCCATCAATTACTGAGCCTACATTTTCTTCCATAGCCCATGTATTATTGAAATCTCTTGTCATTTGATGGGTCCCTTCCCATAATCATTTTATGCTATGGGTTTTATTAATCAGTTCTTGCTCCAATAATGCTGTTTTTTAAAAAAGACCACATTGTTTATCCGTGACTTAAAGTAACAAATATTTATTTTTTCTCCCTCATGGATCTATAGGTCAATTGTGGGTCATCTGGGCTCAATCATGTTTGATTGGGTTTGCCCCATGCTGTGGGTTGGGTTCTATCTGTTCACATATCTTCTTGTTCTATGACTAGCAGCTACCAGCGCATGTTCTTATGGAAAATAGTAAAAATACAAGAGGATAACTAGAAGGGATTCCTTTAAGGGGTTGACTCAGAATGAGTCCTCTGTCATTTTTGCCCTCGTTCTACTGGTGAAAGCAAGTTAAATGGTCAAACACAAAACCAGTGGGACAAAGAAGTTATACTTTGTCCAGAATGGGAGGCACCACAAAGACATAGCAAAGGGCATGTGTGTATAATTCTATTAAGGGAGAGAGTAAAGAATTGGGAACAATAATCCAATCTACTCTGGACTTAAAGCTCATTCTTTTACATAAGATTAATGAAGTCTTCGGAAGAAGAAGAAATAGACATGGAAACTCAGTTCATCATTTTCATCTGGAAATTCATGAAGCTATACAACAATTATTTTATTCCTTTTCATATACTAATCTATTCTATTTCACATTTCTTTTTATTCTTTAGAAAATGCATTTAAAACTTTTTAACAACCTTATCCAGGTCCATTTATATTGCCATTTAGTGACTTTGTTTTAGAACCAGGATAGCAGAATAACAGGGTGCAATAACATCTGTAGCCACCACTATAGAATTGCCCTCTGCAGTCCAAAACTTCTAATAACGAATCACAAAAGACCAAAAGGCAAATCAACTCTGTCCATCCTACCCCAAACTTAGGTTAAATGGTAGCATTGCGCTGTGCAGACTATACTACACATTGACGAGACTGTAAATGAGAACACTTCAGCCCTCTATCTGATAGCTTCTTTTCCTAAAAAGGTTTAAGGACTGAAGAATATTAGTTCAAGCAGGGCAAAAGTATCCCTGAGTATACTCCAGTCAAAACTGAGAAACAGTTGTCTATTTTTAGTTACTTGCAGTGTCTCATGCTCTTTTTCCTTGTTCTGAGGAAGGGAACAGTCATTTCATGAAGTTCTCGATGGCAGATGGAATATGTTAGCCTTCCCAGAATGTTTGCATTTTAGAAGGCATCAGGGTCTTATGGTGAAGAAATGAGATAATTTCATTTTTTCTATCAGTCAAAGAAGGACAGATGAGTTACATGGACTTCTTATATACTTTGAAGGGGCTAGATTCTAACAGATTCTGAATTTACCAAACTTTTGTGTATCTATCTCACTTCTAAGTTTATCCTTTTATGTAATCTCATTCCTAGATATCTGAGCTTTACTTGCTATTTTGGCTAGAAAGATAGACCTTCTATTGTTTCCCATAAATAACACAAATCTGTTGCAGTGAGCATTAGGCATTTGGTTGCGAATTGCACCTATGGGCTGTATTTTCAAATGCATGCTTTTATTGTCCAAATCTAATTCCTTGCTGGCTTGCCTTGCTTGTCTTTATCTAGCTTTGATTTCTGGGCTTCTAAAAGTTTAGGTGTCTTAGGAATATTTATATGTAGCACTTCTACTTCCAAAAAGGATCAGAGCAGTAAAAGATGTATGATAACACTTCAAAATAGAAGGCAGTACTACTAACAGGCCTTGAAGTCAAACACCCCCTAGGAAAATTAACCTCTTTCTGTCCTAGTCCTTTCTATTAAGTTGGAGGTAATAATATACTCACATCATGGGGTCATTGTTAAGTTAGAAGTATTTAATTATTGCTGACTTATTGTAAGAATTTAATTGATGCTGGCTTATCATAAGAAATTAAAAAGTAGAAGCTATTTTTACTATGTGGTTAGATGAAGAAACACATGTACCAAAGTCTCAGGCTTCTCTATTTCTTTTATTCGTTCAGAGATGCTTGGAAGCCAAGGCAAAAATATGGGTGCATTAAATTAGGTAAAACCTGAAGTTTTATGGAACATGGCTTTTGTTGGCTGAGCCTCTTTTGCTTCCCATAGTGCCATCCTAAGAATTTCTGATGTTCAAAAAAGGCTTGGACATCCCAAACAACATTCTTACTAACAGTAAGTAGAAGCCAAGGTAGAGGGAATAACTAACATTTAATGAGTGCCTACTTTGTACTAGGACTTCTTTTTGGAAATGAGCATATTTGACTTCATTTAATATTCACCACAATCCAATCAAACAGGTATTGGTATGCTTTATCTTCAACTATAGATGAACTAATTAAGTTTAAGACATGTAAGTAAATTCAGAGTCATTTAAACATTTAAATCTAGAATTTGAATCCAGGTTTATCTGAAGCCAACGGCCCTGGCCTTTTACATGCCAACACCCACTCCCACTTGCTGCCATAGAGTATTAAGTGAAGAGGTGACCGGAGAGACTATAGAATAACCAGTCATTTCGGAATTCCTTTTCAAAGGAATGTTCTTGGCTTCACTTAGTTTATTTAAAACAAGGGGCCAGCTTCTCACTGACGAGTGAGTCGCTTTGTGGCTTTCAACTTCCTAGAGATCTTCCTCTTGCACATATTCTCTGTTTTTTTTGAAAAGTCAAAGGAAGCCTAATAGTCAGCTGCATGTTCTAATACCTGGAATATACTGCAATCTACCAGTGGGACGTGTGTGATTGTAGGAGAAAAAAGAAAGCAGACTGCAAATTTGTTTTTTTGTATTCTCATCTCCTAACTGTGTGTGTGTGTTGTGTGTTACTGGCAGTTGAGCCCTCCTCCTCCACTGTAGTTCTTTTGGTTATTATTATTTTTGTTTCTTTTCTTTATGGGGAGAGATTAAATTTCTAGTTTATTTGCCTTTTGAAGCCTCTCTTCCTCATATCAACACGCCTTCACCTTCCTCCTACCATAGTTTCCTCTTCACAGTGTCCCCCACTCGGTGACAACAGCTGAATCAGAACTGTTTGCTGGATTTTTCATGCCTGCCCACACATTCAGCAGCATAATATTATCTCCATTATCTGATGAAAAAGAGATTTTACCATAGCTTCATGGAAAACATTCTTTCTACTAGCATATCTACTGAAGTTCCAAAAAATATTCTAAATAAGTTGATCCATAGAAACACTGTAAATGTGGTTAAAACCAGAGCCTCTGGAGCCACCTCCAAATTTGGTAAAATACTCCAACCTCTCTTTGTATTCTTCCATTGATTATTCTGACTAAGTATTCCACTGCTTAAATGGCTTGAGAAAAAAGTACAGAGATTTATTGAGCCAGTGATGATTATGAACCTACAGCCTGGGACAAATTATTTACAACAAACACATCAAACAAAAGACTAGAATTGAGAATAAAAAGAAAAAACTTATAACTAAAAAATGAGACAGCAACCCAAAACTAAACAAAATGGGCAAATATTTGAACAGATGCTTCAAAAAGATTACATAAAAATTACCAATAAGCACATAAAAAGTGCTCAGTGTTGTTTGCCATAAGGGAAATCCAAATTAAAACCATAATGAGATACACTGTATATTCAATAAAATTGATATTATTGAAAAGACAAACAGTAGTCAGTGCTGGTGAGGATGTAAAGCAACTCGAACTCTCTTATGCTTGGTTAGAATGTAAAATGGTACAGCTAAGTTGGAATCAGTTTGGCAATTTTTTTAAAAGTTAAACATAAACTACTTTTTTAAAAAAAAGTTAAACACATGTATATACATAGCTCAACCATTCTCCTCCTTGGTATTTATCCAAGAAAGATGAGAGCTATGTATATGTACAGACTTGTATATGAATGCCATGGCAGCTTTATAATAGGTACAAAATAGAAACAATCCATATTGACAGGTGAATGGGTCAACAATTTGTGGTATATCTATGTAATGTAATACTATTCAGCAATAGAAAGGATCAAGCAAATGATAAATGCAACAACATGGATGAATTTCAAAGTCATTCTTTTTTAATGAAAGAAGACAGACAAGCAAGAGTACATATTGTGATAATGTGTGGTCCTGTTTATATAAAATTTTATAAAAGGAAAACTAATTTATAGTGACAGAAAGAAGGACAGTAGTTTCCTGGGAATTGTGGGGGCAGAAATGAAACAGATTGATTGCAAAGGGAATATGGAAGCTTTGGGGGGAGTGAACATGTTCAATGTCTTGTTTAGGTTATCTCCCGGATGTATTCATATGTCAAATCTCATCAAATCATACATTTAAATATATGTAATTCCATATTCTGTAAATTATGTCTTTGTAAATTAGTAAAATAACCAAAGAAACAAACAAAAAAAAGGAGCTATTGGAGTAGCCAGGAATAAAAAATGAGGAGACAAATGAAATTGGTAGTAGTTATTGAGAATAAAGAAAGGAGTTACAAAGGAAAACCATTTTGAAAGAAGTATTGGCAGAATTTTTTGAACAGGTAGAGAGAGGTGAGAAGAAAAGGAAATAGTAAACTTGAAACTTTTGAACAATAGTGATTGAAAAGGTGGTAGAAACATTGACAAAAATGGGAAAGTTGGCAGAATTGATAGGATTTGCTAATAGGAAGACAGAGGGGTAGAGAGGATAACAACTCACTTATTTATTGGCTAGTTTATACCTTCCCATACCTTATTTCTTCCCCTTATTCTACAATTATTTCAGGTATGATTATTTCATAAAGAGAAACCTTTCTTGATCATATATCCAAGTGAGCAATTGATCTCTTTTATTCTTCTTCCTAGTATATTGGCACCTTAAAAGTTTCGTCATAATTAACTTTCATTTTTTCCTACCTCCCATTTGCTACACAATCTCGTATATGTTTGCCTTATTTTAAAAGGGCTGTCTCAAAAGGCACCATCATATATTCTAGTAAATCTGTTCGCCACCTCAGTTGTCTTCTTCCTTCACTTACTGCAAGATTTAGTAAATGTATATGTAATGTATTTTTATAAAGAATTCCCTTAAAAATGTTAAATCAAAAAATGAAGAAACTTGTGGTTTAATAGACTGAATTTCTTTCTTTCCAAATGATTCTAGAAATATTGATGACATTATAAAAAATTAAACAATATCCATTTGCTTTTGTAATATTGAAAAATAATCATACAAGCTTGGAATAATTAAGAGACAGCACTATTAAATCAAGAAGTTAAACATTGCTTAAATTATTTATTTCTAGTTTTTTCTTCCAAGGAATAATTTGTAACCTATTCACTTTCATGTGGGCTTTTACTTTTATCATGGTTTGTGGAACATATGCAATGGAAGATGATCAATATTTAGGGAAAAGAACTTGGCTTTGCAATTAGTTTTTTAGAGAAGCTCCATCTAATAATGGACATTAAAGGAGATCTCTCAATTTTCTTTTCATAGCTTAGGGTAGGTTTTGGCAGATTACCTGTAAGGACAAAGAATTATAAGATAATTTCATAGAGATTTTGGCATTGTATACAAAAATCACCATGAAAGCTTTGCCTTGTGAAAGGAGAAAACTTGACACCCTAGCTTAGGCAATATGGTGGATCAGAATTCATGTGGGACAGAGAAGAAGCAAGAGAGGACGTATCAGATACACAAAGTTGTGGATTCAGGGACACTGGTAGCTTCTGTGGGCAACAGAAGATATCACTCCAATGGCTCAAATAAAAGAGAAGAATGGCCATAGCCCTGGTAAATATAAATCAGATAAGTCTCAGGGAATTGTTGAACTGCTTGGGAATATGCCTTTAAGATGGCTGGAATTTCTGCAATTGTGGGGAGAAATGGAGGCAAAATATTCTGTTCACTTGCCTCTCCAGTATTTTTCCAGAATATAATACTTGGAAAACATATTTTACAAATATGAACAACAACAACCTTAAAACATAACATGGGGTGGGCCACAGTGGCTCAACAGGCAGAGTCCTCGCCTGCCATGCTGGAGACCCGGGTTTGATTCCCAGTGCCTGCCCATGCCAATAAAACAAAACAAACAAAAAAAACAAACAACCCCCCCCACACACACAACATGATCAACATGAAAGCATTCAACAGTAAAGTGGCATTCTGAATAAGAAGGCTCTGTCATGCTATAGGTGGAAACCTACTTATCATACAAATGTTTTATAGGATAACTAACCTCTACACTTTTCTAACAAACATAAGAAACTATGTTATACAGACAGCTCAGTTCACTCCTACCTAAAATTTTCCCATAGAATAAGGATGCTATTAACAACTTTTCTTCCCTCCTTCTCACTAACTTTTCAACAAAACATCATCCTTGCTTACTTACCTTTTTCTCATCTTCAAAAGAGGGGGTGGCCTTTGCCCTCCTGCTTTCCAGGCTGATTATAAAGTAGATGCAGGTGAATGGGTAGAGAAGAGACCCAAATGGTGGGAAGAAATGGAAAAAGATTCCCACTTGTTTAGTTACACTACATATGTCTTCTGTAGTGGAGAATTCAGGTAATGGGCAAGGAAAGCTAAAGGCAAAGCCAAGACAATCTCCAAAGTAAAAAGTTAGAGTAGAAGAGGGGAGGAGAAGGTAAAGAGTTTGGCAAGGGAGAGACCCTGGAACAGTTGCAGGATGCAAGAGGGTATGGAGGAGGGAAGATTTTTAAGTGTGTGGCTGCTGTGGGATATAGATTGGAACTGTGCATTGTTCTTAGATAAATTGGGAAGATAAAGTTTGGAATTCCTCATAAATTTCTCTAATTGTTGGATAATGTTTCCTGGCACTTAACTCACCGAAGAGACTTGAGTCATGTGAACTGCTACATAGATGAGGACTGAATCTAATTACCCTAAATAGCTAAAGTTTCTGCTATTATAGAAACCAAACTCAAAATACTTCATTAATTGAAAATGCACACACACACACACACACACACACACACACTCAATTAGAAGCAAGATGACATGGTGGTAACAAGATATCAATTCTGTTTCTTATGCCTTTAGGCTATAAACTGTTAATCAGTAAATGTAGCTATGGAAAAATTATTTTCCATGTCTGTAGCACAGGCTGTGGCTTTATTTGGAATTGTGTATTTGAATATTCATAAGTAGGAAATGCAAACTCACAAATCAGCATTATTTTCTGTATAGGATACTAACCAGAAACAATGTCATCATTTATTTGGAAAAACAATATGGTGTGTGGGATGGAGTGAGGTTATGGTGACAAATTTTTCTTAACCCTGTATTGAACTGTGTTCTGACACATGGTCTGATAAGTCAAAATATTTTAAATCAGTAGAGTACTGGAAAACTCATGGCATATGGCTGCTTTAGTGTTAGTACTAAAATAGGATCTCTTTTTCAGATGTGATCTTTTCAGCAAATTAAACAATATCACTCCACACATTATGGATTCCTTGATTATCGATTTAGCCACTCCCTAGCAAAGTATAGTAGCCCTTTAATATATGTTTTCAGCCATATTTTTTGATTCTCTTATGCCCTACCCTTGACTTATATTAAACTCCTTCATTTCACTATATATGCCATGCTCTCCATGCATTTGCACACATAGGTTCCTTTTTATGGAATACCATCCCTTATACTCTTTACTTAGATAATTTCTGAAAAATTTTCTAGATTGAGTTTAGGTATCATATTAGCCATGGTTCTCTACAGAAACAGAACCAACAGGGGATATCTTGTAAATATGAGATTTATAAAAGTATCTCATGCAATAGTAAGGATGTAAGTGTCCAAAATCCACTTTTGGATAGGGGTAGGCAGTGAGGCTGATACCTCTGATGAAGGATCTCAGTGAACTCCACAGGAGAGGCTTTCTGGCTGAAGAAAAAGTGAAAATTCTCTCTTCTCCCTTAAAAGTCTTCAATCAATTGGATAAAATCCAGCTGATTTGATTCTCTCATTTGTGGAAGACACAGCCTTAGTTGATTGTAGATGTAATCAGACACAGATGCAATCAACTGATTAATGATTTAATAAACTAGCCATGAAATATCCTTGCAGTAACAGTTGGCCAGTACTTTCATACCCAGACAACTGGGCACCATCACCTGGCCAAGTTGAAACCTGAACCTAACTTTCACAGTCCACCCCTTGTCAACTTGGCAGCTATACACATCACTTTAAACCATTTCTAAATAGAACGCAAAAACAAACATATGTTTCGCCTAACAATACTCAGCTGTATTGTGCACAACTGGAAACACACCAAATCTCTCCAGAATAGGATGCAAGTCCTTAGGTAACATTCACTTTTAAACTTGATATCCTATAACTTAAATACTGTAACATGAACAATACGGATGATAAGAAAACAAGGTATTTGCTTTATGTACAAATACAAACATACACATAACAGAATAAGGAGGAAATATTCATACCATCACAGTTCTTGTTTCTGTAGCTGGTCACGTGGTCATAGTTCATACTTATCACTACCTTTTCCTATTATCCATTCCATGTTCCCTTTACTCCCAGCAATCATTTCAGCTGGCCTCAGTTATTTGCCTCAGTTCTTTGCCTTCATTCCTGAAGTTTCTGGGCCATTGTAGTCCTGTATGGATTGGGTGGTTGCAGTTTTCCATAGACTTCAGTCACAGGGCATGGTAGTACTAAGAGATGCCCCAAGGGAACTCCTGTACTCCAGAAAAACTCTTCTTTATCATCATTGTGTAGTTGCAGTCCTTCTTCCTTTTTAATAGGCAGGATCAATCACCCAAGCCAGTATGGTCTTCCTTTTCCTTGCCTATTGATTCAGAGGCATGAAAAGCCCAAAGTGGCCAGGTGGCAGTCTTAACTTCTAGGTCAATGGAATCATTGTTGTGTATCCTGGTAGGAGCATTCCTCCTTTTTGAACTAAGACCTATAGACCAGCAGAGCTTAAGGATGCAGGGACGGGAAGCAAAAGTTTTTCTAGGGGATCACTAGGGTATAGGAGAACTAGCACCACTGGGTGGACACCAGTTCGGCCCTGCAAGGTATTGACACCTAGTTGACCCTGTAATTGGGTCTTCAAAAGGCCATTCCACCATTCTACCACCATGCCCATTTTGTTCATGAGCCCAATGGGCAATGACAAAGTGGCTGGGGAAAGAGGATAACTTGTATCCACAGGACAGGTCATCTTATCCACTTAATTATTAAAACCTTCCTCTGCTGAAGTCACTCTCTGGTGAGCATTTACTTGAGACACAAATATCTTCAGGTTTTTTAACCACCCAGAAGTCTATCCATATGCTTCTTCCCCAGACCTCTTTGTCACCAATTTTTCCATCATGCTCCTTCCAAGTCCCTGACCATCCACTCAAACCATTAACAATAGCCCATGAGTCAGTATACAAATGCACCTCTGGCCAGTTCTCATTCCAAGCAAAATGAACAACCAGGTGCAGTACTGGAAGTACCACCCACTGGGAACATTTCCTCTTGCCACTATCCTTCAGGACATCCCAGAAAGGGGCTGTAGTGTTGCAGGTGTCCACTTTCTGGTGGTACCTGCGTATCGTGCAGAACCACCTGTGAACCAGGACCGAGTTTTCTCTCCCTCTATCAACTGATTGTAAGAACTCCCCAAGAGACCATAGGTCTGGGCTTGGAAAGAGAAGGTAATGTGGCAGGAGTGGGAGCCGTGGGCATTTGGACCACTTCATGTAACCTACTTGTTCCTTCAGGACCGGCTCAAGCCCCATCTCTTATATACCATTTCCATTTTATGATGGATTGCTGCTGTGCATGCCCAACTTTATAGCTTGTTGGGTCAAACAACAGTCAGCTTATGATGGGCAACTCAGGTTTCATGGTAACTTTGTGGCCCATGGTTAAGTATTCAGTCTGTACTAAGATCCAGTAGCAGTCCAAAAGCTGTTTTGCAAAAGGAGAATAGTTATATACAGACGATGGTAAGGCTTTACTCCAAAATCCTTAGGGCCTGCATTGTGATTCTCTTATAGGGCCCTGCCAAAGGCTCCAAACGGCATCTCCACTGGCCATTGACACTTCCAGCACCATTGGATCTGCTGGATCATATGGCCCCAGTGTCAGAGCAGCTTGCACAGCAGGCTTTCTTGTCACAGAATCTTATCTTGCTCCAGGTTCTACTCAAAACAACAGCTTTCCTGGTCCCTCAGTAAATGAGCCAGAGTAATACATGGAGAATACATTGTCTCCCAAATCCAAAGAGTCCAAATAGGCATTGTATCTCTTTTTTGATCATAGGAGGGGCTAGATGCAACAACTTATCCTTCACCTTAGAAGGGATATCTCCACATGCCCCACGCCACTGGACACCTTGAAATTTCACTGAGGTGGAAGTCCCTGTATTTTTGTTGGATTTATCTTCCATCCCCAGACACACAAATGCCTTACAAGTAAGTGTAGAGTAGTTGCTATTTCTTGCTCACTAGTTCCAGTCAGCGTGATATTATCAATATAATGGACCAGTGTGCCGTCTTGTGGGAGGGAGGATGATCAAGGTAACTATTGGAAAGATTGTAACATAGGGCTGGAGAGTTGATGTGTCTCTGAGGTAGGACAGTGAAGGTATACTGCTGATCTTGCCAGCTGAAAGTCAGCTATTTCTGGTGGTTCTTACTGACAGCTATTGAGAAAAAAGTATTTGCCAGATTAATAGCTGCATACCAGGTACCAGGGCTGTATTGATTTGCTCAAGCAGTGATACCACATCTGGAACAGCAGCTGCAATTGAAGTCAACATCTGGTTTGGTTTACAATACTCCCACTTGTTTGCTGCACAGGCCAAATAGGAGAGTTGAATGGGGATGTGGTGGAAATCACCAACCCTGCATCCTTTCAGTCCTTAAGAGTGGCACTAATCTCTGCAATCCCTACAGGAATCCAGTATTGCTTCTGATTTACTATTTTGCTAAGTAGGGGCAATTCTAGTGGCTTCCAGTAGGCTTTTCTGACCATAATAGCCCTCACTCCATGAGTTGGGGAACCAATGTGGGGGTTCTGCCAGTTGCTGAGTATGTCGATTCCAATAATACATTTTGGAACTAAGGAAATAACCACAGATTTGGTCTGGAGACTCACCAGATCTATTGTGAGACAGACGTGAGCTAAAATTCCATTGATCACCTGACCACCGTAGGACCCCACTCTGACAGGTGGACAAGATTGATGTTTTGGGTTTCCTAGTGTCACTTCGGAGGCAACATCTAGTCATCTGTGAAATATCTGATCATTTCCTTTTCCCAAATGCACAGTACCCTTGTAAAAGGCTGTAGGTGTTCTTAGGGAAGGCTGGGAGGAAGGTTAACAGAGTAAGTTTTTGATAGTGAACATGGTCCTTCCCTAAAGGAACCCGACCTTCCCTTCATTCAAGGAACTCTGGGTCTATAAACTGTCTCAAGTCTGGGAATTGATTAAGGAGCTGTGATTCTCTGTTTTTGTAATTCAAGTTAGACTTTTGTTTACTTGATCTAGAAGTCTGCTTATACAGCTCAAACAAGAATTTAGTAGACTGCCCATCTATTTTACTTCTAGATAGCCCATGATCTGCTAACCAACACCATAAATTTCTGTGAGTCAGATTATTTTGACTGCTACTTTGAGTCTGTTGTCCATTATGGTGGCCATGCCCACTTTGTCTATGGTGATTAACTGTTACCATGTGGCTTCTGTCAGCTCAGGATCCAATCATCCCGATTGTGTTTAAGGGTTCCAGCTCAGTGACAGTAGCTCCCACAGTAATATCTGACCCACAGTGAATGGCAACTACAGAGCTCTTCAGGGATGATGGGGCTTGTCTCCCAAATTTATTTCTCAAAGTCTTGGTAAAAGGTGTGTCCTCTGGACATTCCTGGGGTATGTGAGCAGATCTTCCATGATAAATCCATTCTAACATTCTGGTCTCTCTAAGCCTTTGGATCCCCTCATCTATATTATAGCAAGGTAGTTCTGGCACTTTGACCTCAGGTAATGTTGGCTACCTTTTGATCCCTATTTTTTCCAACCACCCAAACAAACTGTTAATGCCCTTTCTAATCCCTCGCGCTACAATACTGAATGCAGAATCTCTGCTTAGTGAGCCCATATTAACAAATTCAGCCTGATCCAACTTTATATTCCTTACACAATTATCCTACCCTTAATATCCATTCTTACACATGTTCCTCTGATTTCTGTCTATATTACTTGGAAAACTCATGCAGTTCTTTTGGTGTATTGCATACCTCCTCATGGGTCACACTCTGTACCTCACCTTTCAGGCCCTGTTAGAACTTTAGTCTAGTTATAGGTCTTAAAGGAAAGAAGTGGTGGGGGTGGGTCATGAAAAGAATTAGAAGTGTCTTTCAAGCCAATTACCTTTGGGTGTCTGTTATAGTTTCACTGGGGAAACAGGATTAACCTCTTCAGACAGAGCAGTGAGGGCTATTTCCTCAGGGGAAGTAGTTATAGTTTTTGCGGGCACTGAAGGTTTAATCTTTTTAGGTAGAGATTGGATGTCAGACTCCTCGGGGTAGATTGCAGGCCTGGAAGCTGTTTCCTTCAGGCATGCAGGAGGTGGGATAGCTGTCTGCTTAGGGCAGGCTGGAGATTGAGTGGCTGTTGCCTCAGGACAGACCATTGCAGGTCTAGCTAGCAAAGACTCAGCAGTCTTTGTTTTTTATGTTCATGTTTTTCATGTCCCCACTGCCATCATTAGTAACCCATATGTCCCCTTCCCAAGTTTCAGGATCCCATTCTTTTACAACCAAAGCCTTTACTTTAATAGCAGATACCCTGCAAATTTCAGAATTTAGTTTATATTATAAATCTTCTACTTGTATAATGAGACTCTGGATCTGGTTTTCAGAGATCTCAAGTCTGCTACCACAGGAAATAAGATTTTTTTTCTGGACACACATAGAAACTTTTACATTGTTCATTTGGCACTTAAGGTACAATTTGAAGACTTCAGCTCATCCTTTTCTCTCATAATCCAGTGTATCTAAGAACAGCTAGCCAACATCATTATACCTCTCGATTCCACAGAACTCGATTAAGGTACCAAAGGCATTGTCACTCAGAGCCTTGCCTCATGTAAGAGTATGATTAGGAGAACCAAATAGTGATATTTTGCATGTCTGAGTTGCCAACTCATGCCATAGATTCTCAGTACCATCTTTATTAGTTGGCGCTTATTAGTGCTTTTGAATCTAATCAGAGTATAAAAACAATTGTAAAAACCCATTTTAAAAGTTCTGTCCTTCAAGAACTACTCCCAGTACCAAGCTGTATTAGTCATGGTTCTTTAGAGAAACAGAACCAACAAGAGAGATCTGTAAATATGAGATTTATAAAAGTGTCTCATGCAATGGTGGAGATGAAAGAGTCTAAATTCTGTAGGGCAGACTAGGAGGGTGGTGACTCTGATGAAGGGTCTTGACAATCTCCGTAGGAGAGGTAGGCTGGCTGAAGAAAAAGTGAAAATTTCTCTTCTCCCTTAAAAGTCTTCAACTGATTGAATAAAATCTAACTGATTGGTTTCTCTCATTTGCTGAAGAGACACCATTAGTTGATTGTAGATATAATCAGCCACGGACAATCAACTGACTGATGATTTAATATCCAACCACAAAATATATATTCAGTAATGGTTAGGCCAGTTCTTGCCTGGCCAGACAACTGGGCACTATCACCCGGCCAAGTTGACACCTGAAACTAACCATCACAGGTATCATATTCTAGGTTATGCTGTTTTGAAACTGTTATGTACTCCAGAAAAGCCATGATCTCTTAATCCTTGTCCAATCTTGTGGGGGCAGACCTATTGTTGGGTGGGATCTTTTGATTAGGTTGTTTCCATGGAGATGTGATTCACCCAGTTGTGAGTGGCACATTTGATTAGATTATTTCCATGGAGATGCGACCCTACCCATTCAAGGTGTATCTTAATTAGTTTACAGGAGTCCTTAATAGAGTCAACACAGAGAGCAAAAGGTTCAGATGCTTGGAGAGCCAACACAGACACAGATATTTGGAGATGCTAAGCTAAGAAATGAAATCCAGAGTTTGCTCTGGAGAAACTAAGTGAGGGTCCACAGATGCTTGCCAAGAAAGCCACTGGAATCAGAAGCTGGAGGCAATGAACCGAGAGCAAGGACTCAGACGTCAGCCATGGTCCTTGACAGCTGACAGAGGTAACCTGGATGCTGCCTTTCCTCCAAGAAAATATCTTCTTGTTGGTGCCTTAACTTAAGACATTTTCATGGCCTTAGAATTGTAACTTGTAACTTAATAAATCCCCTTTACAAAAGTCAATCTATTTCTGGTATATTGAATTCTGGTAGCATTAGCAAACTGAAACATAGGGGTAGACTTATTATATCACTTCTCACTTCTATCCTTTTGCTGTGGTGCATTTTTTTGTGCCTCCATGTTATCCCTGTGAACTTCTATGATAATGTATTTCACACAGTACTTGTTGTTGGTATTTGTTGTCTCCCACAGTAGGTTATAAACTATTCATAAAATCCTGAGACTGGAAGCTACTCAAATGCCATCAAAAGTGAAATAGATAAATAAATTACCACGTATTTCCACTTCAGAATACTTGCAGGTACAAGAATGAATGAACTACAGCTATATACAACATAGGCGTTCTAGTTTGCTAGTTGTTGAAATGCAATATACCAGAAATAGAATGGTCTTTATAAAGGGAAATTTGCTAAGCTGCAATTTTACAGTTTGAAAGCTATAATAATGTCCAAATTAAAGCAAGTATATAGAAATGTCTGATCTAAGGCACCCAGGGAAAGATACCTGGGTTCAAGAAGGCCAGTGACATTCAGGATTTCTCTCTCAACTGGAAAAGCACATGGTGAATATGGCGATGTCTACTAGCTTTCTCTCCAGGCTTCTTGTTTCACGAATCTCCCCTGGGACATATTCCTTATTCATCTCCAAAGGTCTCTGGCTACATGGGCTCTAGATTCTCATGACTCTCTCGTCATTCTCTCTCCAAAATGCTTCTTCTTTTAAAGGATTCCAGTAAACTAATGAAGACCCATCTGGAATGGATGGAGTCATATCTTCTATTCATAGTTAATACCTGCAATTGGGCAAGTCACATCTCCATGGAGAAAATCTAATCTTGTTTCCAACATACAGTACTGAATAGGGTTTAAATGAAATGGCTGCTTCCACAAAGTTGGATTAGGATCAAGTCATGGCTTTTCTAGGGCACATAATCCTTTTAAACCAGGACAATGGGTAAGCACACAATCATAAGTTTGGATAAAAGAAGACAGGTACAGAAGAGCCCTACTATATGATTCCATTTATAGAACACTTGTAAACAAGCAAAACTAGTCTATGGTTTTGGAAGTGAGGATAGTAATTAACCTTACTAGCAAGTGTTGGTGGTAAGTGAATGGAGGCATGAGCAGGGAGTCTGAAATTCTAGTAATGTTCTGTTTCTTGGTCTGGGTGTTGTTGGCGTATAAGTGTGTTCACTCTGTAAATTTCCTTGAGCTTTTCACAAATGATTTATACATTTTTCAATAGGTTTATTGCTCTTCAATGAAAAATTTGAAAAGCAATCAAAATTCAGTATATAATAAAGTGATCTGGGTTTGATGATATGACCCAGAAAAATTTTTAAAAAAATCATTGGTATTTGAGAGAGCATTTCTGCAGAGAGGAACATCGTGAATTTCGCTGGTGGAATTGGTGGGGAGAGATTGGGTTCATATCTAGTTCAAGACATTTTTCAGTAGGAGGAATAAAAAAGAGCAGCTTATGTGTAGTTAGGTCAAGGAAAGAGATTTTCTCTCATTACATTCCTTTTTATTGAACATAGGGAATCACTCAAGAGAAGGAAGATATTGAGAAGGGAGAAATGCACAGGGAAGAAGGAATGATGAGGCAAAGTCCAGAGAAGGTATGAGGGCATAGAATCAGAAGCACAAACAGAAAATGTGGGCCTTTAGAGGAGGATCAAGTCCTCTTCCTTAGAAATAAAAGGGACAGGGAGAGCAGATATAGAGGCTCTTCTAGCTCCCTAAGTACAGTTTAGGAGGATAAAGTGGATATTGAACAAGTGCAATATCCATAAGTTAGCAATAATTTATACAGGGAACATCTTTGTGAGAAAAGAGAGGAATAAACGTCTTACATGAATCTGTAGGGGACCCCATTAATATGTGACTGTGGTTTTATGGTGAGATGTTTAGTATTTCAGGATGGAATAGGAAGAAATTCGTCAGAAGGGTTGCCCAGAAATGTTGGGTGTAAGTAAAGTTCAAAGAGGTGAGAAGATTCAGAGTTTTTGCAAAGGACTTAAAAAAAAAATAGCTCTGCACAGGGTTCAGAGTTGTTCAGCAGGAATTAGTTGAAGTAAAATGGGACTTGTAAAATTGGAGACTAGAGAGTGTCCAAGGGACTAGGGTTTGGAGTTGGTGGGGAGCTTCATTCAGTCCATGCACGGAATGGGAGAGATACCAGGTGAAGCATTCTGTGGGCACTGGCTTAGATTTCAGGTCTTGCCTAAATTTAATCTCTCTCACTCTACCCACTCCTGAGCATTTTATCATGACCATAATTTCTCTACATAAAGCTCCTTAAGAAACAAAAGTTGGGGTGTAGGTTTTTTTCAATAAAGAGATGAGCCCTCATGTTCTAGAGTAGAGTTGTTCAAAATTGTCTGAGTCTGGAATCACACCAAGAGGTTCCATTAGCTCCAAGAGGACCCAATGAGACATCGGGTCCAAAATTCTGAAGCAAAAAAAAGGGCACTAAAGAGGCTAATAACTCCGAGTGAAAGATCCCAGTTCACTGGAGAACTGCTGATAGAATGGTTTTCTTCACCCAGGAGCCAGCTCCCTTATTTATAAATATACTGCCAGATATACTGTTTTTATCTTTTTAAAAAATAAATGTAAAAAATACTCATTTTACTGATGGAACCATTGACTGGAGACTCATCTTAAGCCTGATCAGCCTTTCACACAAAGCTGCTTTTTAAAAATCAATGCATAAACCTTCTGTCACCATCTCCTTTGTCTATTGCTTCTTCCCTCAATTCTCATATTGTACACTTTCAGCATCATTACTCCAAATTGGAGACTTTAAGGCAGAACTATCTACAAAAATATTAGAGGTAAAAATCAGCCATTACAGGGTGGTGTTGTCACCTGGAGGCTTTGCGTGTTACTTTTCTGCTCATTTTACTGCACTTAACCCACTAGAAAAGGAACTGAATGATAATCAACTGCAATTTATCAGCACTAATGGACGGGAGAAAAGTTACTAGTAACACAAGATAGTAAGTAATGAGATAATGTAAAAAATAATAATACACTCATACATGTTTTTTAGGTATTAAAACTCTCTGCTGTGGTAACTTTGCAATTGAACTGCTCTATAGCCTGAGACTGGGAAGGTGGAGAAGCCAAATCACCCAGAGATGGTGTGCATTTTGGTCATTGGCAGAGGCAGCGAAAACTGTGTTTGAAAATACAACAAGCAGAAAATTGAGAGCTGATTTGTGGCCAGTTACAATTGAAAGCAGACCCAGGTTTGCCTAGGACATATTCATGTATCTTACTCATTTTCCCAGATTAAAAAAAAAATTGCCACACCATTTTATTCATTGATCTTTTTCTTAGGTATCCCCTGAGAGTAGCTCTTACTTTTTGCTGAACTCAAGGGAGAATTCAGATTGTGTATGGCTCTCAACTTTTATTCCTATAGACATGGACATGTCAGTCTGATGAAGGGGCCAGGACCTTAACTGTCCTTGAAGACTATATGAGTGAAATGGCCAAGAGACAGGTTGTGACCCATCTTTGATATGATGCAGCATTTCTTGCAATCTTGACATCTCCTTTCTATAGGAAGGCTTGAATCATTTGGCTAAAATCTGAAAATAAGTCAAAATAAGCCAACATTAGCCTTAGAATGGAAATCTCAATTACTTTTAAAATTATATTAGCTTCCTTAATTAGATTTCTATATGTAACATAAATGGGGTGGGGGTGGGGAGGCAGACAGAATATCAAGCAAAAAACCCATCTCCTTTTTATATTTTAATTGTAGCAAAAAAATAGCTGTATAGGATGTATTATTTTAATGACTCTGAATGTGAGACAAATCCTCACATTTCCACAGAGTTTTTCCATTTCAAAAATGCTATTTCCTCCCTTGTCCTTAATTGTCATGTAGGGTATCATGTTGACCCATGACATGTTCCATGTCCTTGAAAGTTCATACTCTAGAGAACCAATTTCTTAATATTTGTTTATGTGCCACCTCTTCAGGCCCAGTTATTACTGTAGCCAATTAACTAGTTCACTGGCTCATGAAAGCTGTAATGCTTCTAGGAGCAATGAAATTAAAGCACAGCACTCTTTTAAAAAGACAGGGGATATTGGCAGGACTTTTTGTTGTTGTTGTCATTGTTAGCTATCCTTCGTGTCTAAGAAGTTGAAGCTATCGAGAGCTTTACTGTATCCTTTGATGTATGAAGAATCTAATTTAGAGCTTAGCCTGTGTACATTTTCCAGAGACTAAGCCAGGCAGGGTATGGGAGTGGCATTTGCAAGGAAAATTTTGCCTTGGTAAATGTGGCAGAAACTGGTTAGCTCTTAACCAAACTCACTTTTTCTTCCCTGTGAGCCCAGAATTCAGCCACATTTTTCGGTTTCCTTCTTGCAGTTAGGTGTGGCCACATGATTGACATCTGACCAATGGAATGTGCTAGAAGTCATAACTCTAGATTGGGCTCATGCAAATCTTTTACTCATGATTGTAGTGGTCTTTCCCCTCTGGCTTGATGTAGACAAGTATGGCAAGCTTGGGGTGTTGAAGATGATGGAATTGAGAGCTAGGAGGAGCCTGAGCCCCTGCAGCATTGCTTGGAGGAGATCTGCCATTGATAAGGAACAATCTTTATGTGAACAAAATAAACTCTACTCTCTTAGCCATTGAAATGTAGAGTTTATTTGTTACATCCTTAGTTAATTTTTCCTTAACTAAATCACTAAACAGCTCATGCCTGTAATTAATAGATAAGTATTTGACATTATTTTGATTCACCATGACAAATAATTTTAGACTCACCTTTCTTAAAACAGATGAATGCCTTTGCATGTGCAAAGATCAGTCTACATCAAATCCTTGTAAGACAAGACTTTTCTAAAAGTCAGTTAGTTAATATTAGATATCAGAAGCTCTCAGTGTGCAGAGCTCTCTCCAAGGTTTCGGGTAAGCATAATAATCATAGACCAAGACTGATGTGGTCTCTAGTTGAGGAAGTAAAATAAACTTACAGCAATATGATGGAAAAGAAACAAATGAAAGCAAGGCTAAATGAATAAAGTACATAAACCATCTAAGTTAATGTCCAGAACTCAAAAAGAATTGCTTCAAGAAGAGCTAAGGAGTTATGAGACCCGCTGAAGAGCACTGAAATCCAGGAGCAAAATCGAGGTGAGGAATCTGTGCTTGAACTTGCGATGAAACAATTTAAGTTTCTTTCTGAGGGCATCTCAGGCTTGGGGGACACAAACAAGGATGCAGCACACAGTTACAGTGAGAGTGGCAGAGATTTCCAGGCAGGTCTCACCTGGGAGGTTCTCTTGCACTCTCGATAGAAATATTTTTATTAGGCTTTTTATTACGTATATGAACATACTCGAGCCTTTTCAGGTTTGTTTGCCCTATTTTTTAGCAGACCTCTTTCTCCTTTGAGTCAAAGGTCAGTTGACTGGTCCCTTCCACTGTTATATTAATAAGGCTCCCTCCACATTAATCATAAAGTTGTGCCTGGGAACCAGAAAATTCAATGGAAAATTCAGAGTAAGCACCGTGATTTCTTGGGACACCTCTCCCAGATATTTGGGAATAAGATTTGCCTCTACATTTTTGTTCCTCTGAAAGTCTTAATCCTATCAGTTTTCAAAATCCTCTTCCCCATTTCTCTTTTTTTTCTCAGGGATTCATGGATCCTCATGTAAACTTCTCTGCTGGTGGCTCCTCTAAGGGACCAGTTCCTGGGTGGCCATACAGATTAGGTCTCCTATAGTGTTGCATTAATTAAAAAAAAGAGAGAGAAAGAGAATTAACAACTGTTGGATATGTATGTATCTGCATATTTTTCTACTTGAATCTGTTAATTTATTTTGTTTTTAAATCACAACTGGAACTGGCTGAAAGGAGAAAATGAAATAGTTTACATTTCCTTTTCATGCTCCTATTTCAGCTACTCCAGGGTAATGATAGAAAAACCCCCAGATCATTTAGTATTCTAGGCATTTAAATGACCCTCAAATACCAGTTATTTGGAAGTCCAGTGCTTTTAAATTTGCAAAATAGACAAGCGGGCATGATGCCATGTTTTCAACTCCCTGGGACTCATTTCAGGAGTTTGATTAACTCTTTGGTTCATTTTAGCAAAGAGAAGCTGAAGTGTCTGCTTAGAAGAAGAGGCAGGGGGCATTCAAATGAGGGCTGTTGTCTGCCAAGATCAAAGAAGCACTGTGCATTTGAAAGAGTCTAACTCAGATAGTTGTAGCACCAACTTGAAGCCTATTTGGCCACAAGTGGCCACTTGAGCAGACTTAGGGCTGGGGCAAGGGCTTCTTTGTTTTAGAAATTGCTTCCCACTGGGTAAAGGGAATGTGAAGTGAGGGAGCCCTCTTTTGGAGGAGAAAAGCTAAGGAGAAAAGTGGTGGAGGAAAAGTGGAGGTAGAAGGTTTAGGCTAAGGGAATCTAGGTGTGCCTTGATTTTTAGGTGACTGGGAGGTGGTAGGTACTTAGGAGAAAGCCAATTTGCACAATGAACTTAATTGGTGGGAAACATCAATATGTTTTTAAGTCAGAAGGTAAAGGTGTACTACCTACAGGGAGAAACTTCTCCCAGAGAATCTGATTATAGGTGGCAGGGTTAGAATTTTCCTCTTCTTGTTTGTTTGGCTAAGACAAGAAACTAGGTGGGAATGGAAAGGGTGGAGGTGGACTATGTGTATTGAGGGGAGGTGGGAGCAGGTGTTTCCTTCTGTTGAGGGCATGAATCTTTACAGGGAGTGCTGTTCACAGAGTGTCCCATGTGAGCAGAAGCCCTGGGGTAGTGAAATGCAACACCCTGAGGCTGCCTGAAGGGAACGGCTGGGGTCTACTTCCTTTCCTTTCCCCAATAGGTCCAAAGACTGACAACGAAGGTTTCCCAAGTGAAAATAATCCATGACTGTTTTGCAAACTAACTTTAGTGAAGGTGATAGTGGGTTTCTGATTTGGTTCCCAAAGATCCCTACTTCCTGGGATGCTTGACTTTGTGTAATCCCCTCCTCTTGAGTGAGTGTAGGCTGGACCTGTGACTGTTTTTCCATGAATGGAACACTGTAAAAATGATGGGATGTCCGTTCCCAATAAGGTTACAAAAGACTGTGACTTGTGTCTTGTTCACACTCTCTTTCTCCTTGGCTCTCTTTGCTTGTTTGTTGTGATGAAGCCAACTGTCATGTTGTGAGCTGCCCAATGGAGAGTTCCATGTAGCCAGGAGCTGAGGGCAGTCCCAGGTCAACAGTCAGTGAAGGACTGAGTCCTGACAACTACCATGGGTGTGAGCTTGGAAGTAGGCCCTTCCCTGCTGAACCTCCAGGTGACTCCAGACTTGCTGACATCTTAAGCCAGCTGTGAGAGTGATACTGATCAAAGGCAGGGTTCTCTGCCCCATAAACATAACAGCCAATCTATGATGCCAAGGTTTCAAAGACAGAAAGAGTTTATTGCCATGCAAAACAAGGAGAACAGATGGCCTTTTGGCCTAAAATCTGTCTTCCTGAATTGTGGTAACTCTGGTGGTTTTATAGTATTAAAAGATGGGCAGGTTTTAGGATAATGAGTATAATGGCTCAAGGTGATGAAGTTAGAGATGTTCTAATTATTGAACATGTGCAAATTGATTACATCCTTGGTCACAGAACGTATGTAAGAAAATGGCAGGTTAATGTTATGATAGGTGTGATTTTTAGTATTATAATGATGTACAGGTCACTTATAGTTTAAAGTTTAAGATACCATGGATGTTAGGCAGGCCAATTTTGTTAGACCTAGTTTTGTCTAGTAAGATAGTTTAGGAATTTTGGAGGATTAGCTCTTGGTGGGCTCAACTTCCTTCATTAATAACCATTACGGGCTGTCATTGTGATCATGAGATTCCAAAGTTGTAAAACAGGATAAGGGGGTACAAGCGGGGCTAGTCACGAGGTTTTTACAATCACAAGATAAAGGTTATTTAGTTATACTATCATTATCAACAATCAAGGTATCTGGGTTATAGTTTGATGGGTTTTAATAATTTCAGATATTTCCTTTTGACTATCTTACAATATACTAGAAAGTAAGGAAAAAGTATCTATATAATAATTCAGTCATCTTAATTATTTGTTAATTGTTAATTTCTCAGTTATAAGAGAACCTGAAGTAGAGACCCCAGCCAAACCATGCCCAGGTTCCTGAACTACAGAAAATGTGAGATAATAGATATTCCTGTTTTGGAGTATTTGTTGTGCAGCAATGGATAACTAATGGATTGAGGTATTATTATAATTCTGCAGTAATTTCCTTCCCATTTTGTATATCCAATTGGCTACCAAGTCCTTTTGAGATTTATATTTCTTTAAAGATTTTACCTCTTCCTTCCTCTCTATTCTCTCAGCCACAGCCTTAGATTTAGCCCTTTTTATTCAAATGAAAGCCTTAAAGTTCCTGGGAAATTATAGGAAAATGGACTAGGAGTCCTGACTTTTATGAAACGTCCTCTAGCTCCTTTTCCTCATTACCCACCCTTGGTTCTTCCAGTTCATCAAGTCTCACTTAGCTGTGCCGCAATTAGATTGCCTTTGGCTGCAAGTGACAAAAAATCTGAAAAATGATGTGTTATATAAGCAAAAGATTTACTTTTCTCACACACAGTAAGGATTCTGGAATTAGGTGATCAAGGATGTCATTAGAGCAGAGACTGGTGAACTTCATCTGCAAAGGCTGGAGAATAAATAGTTTAGGCTTTCCAGGCCATACAGATTGTCACAACGCTTCAACTGTGCCCTTGAAGTGCAACTGTAGACAATATGTGAACAAACAAGTATTACTATGTGCCAATACACTTTTTATGGACACTGGAATTGGAATTTCATATGATTTTCACATGTCCTGAAATGTTATTCTTCTTTTGACTCCCCCCCCCACCACCTATTAAAAATTATATAAGCCATTTTTCTCATTGGATGTGCTGGTTTGAAAGGAATTATGCTCCTAGAAAAGCCATGTTTTAATCAAAATATCATTTCATAAAGGTAGAATAATCTCTGTTCAATACTGAATGTTTGAAACTATAATCAGATCATCTCCCTGGATGATGGGATTTAGTCAAGAGTGGTTGTTAAGCTGGATCTTGATTGGTTTATTTGAGTCCTATAAAAGAGGAAATATTTTGGAGAATGAGAGATTCTGAGAGAGTAGAGAATGCTGCAGCACTGCAAAGCAGAGAGTCCACGAGCCAGCGACCTTTGGAGATGAAGAAGGAAAATACCTCCCGGGGAGCTTCATGAAACAGGAAGCCAGGAGAGAAAGTTACCAGATGATGCCATGTTCACCATATGCCCTTCCAGCCAAGAGAAAAACCCTGAACTTCATCGGCCTTCTTGAACCAAGGTATCTTTTCCTGGATGCCTTAGATTGGGCATTTCTATAGACTTGTTTTAATTGGGGCATTTTCTCGGCCTTAGAACTGTAAACCAGCAATTCATTAAATTTCCCCTTTTAAAAAGCCATTCTGTTTCTCGTATATTGCATTCTGGCAGCCAGCAAACTAGAACATTGGCCATATAAAAGATATCAAAATAGATTTGATGACCTTTGTATTAGCCTTCTTCTATCTTCCTTTACTCTCATTCCTAGTGCCATGTTTTGGTCTTTATGGATATATAATGGTTGCTGCTGCTCCCGTCATTGTGTCTGTATTTCAGACCAATAAAAAAAAAAAACAAAAAACCACCACCCAAAACAATTAAAAAAAAGAAGGAGAGGGTGAAGGAAGGAGTGATGTTTAGATCAGGGCAGCAAAAGTCTTTCAGAATCCCTCAGCTTATGTCTCAACGTTTGTCAACATTTTTTAGCTGGAAATATTGCAAACCTGATCAAATTTCAAGTTCTCCTAGTAAGAATGAAGAAAAAGAATGGATATTGGAATGACAAATAGCATAACGAGCCAAAGCTGAGATCCAGAGCAACATCCAAATGTATATTTTCTATGACGGCATAGAACTCTAGAAGCCTGATTATGCAAAAATTTATTTTCAACTTTCCCATTATAATTCAAATCATTGGTTAGCTTAAAAAATTTTGACAAACAAGTATTTCAGAAAACCAAGTGGTAATTTTTATTGTTGCTCGGTCTTAAATGCATTGATATATAATCAGAATTAAGTTTATTTGGGCACATTTAAAGTACAAATGCAGTGGTAGCTAGTATGTGCAGAATGATTCTTGACTTGGACAGTTTGTTATAGCCAATTTCACAAAAGCAGCACATAAAATGCTTGCTGATGTATTGTGTAGTTCTTTCTTCCTTCGAGTCTTTAGATTTAACAAGGCCCCTTGAAAGGGATTGCAAATTGAAAGTTGTGGTAATTCATTTTTGTTATTAGTCTCTCAAGAAAATCCACTGAAGTACCTGCTTAAGAAAATCTTTGAAGACACTGACTGGCCCCATGAAGAATGGAGCAGTTAGCCTTGTCCTTACAATGTAAGTGGCTAGAGATAACTCACAGGCTCCCTTGGTCCTTTTGGCATTGTTTCAATGTGAAAATAATACTAGGATTCACGAATACGATTCATAGCTCTATAACTATAACACTCTCTGGAAAGGAAACATTTTAGATGTTTTGAGAACTATTGCTTTTTTATTTCTTGGCTTTGCATATGTTATACTATACAATAAAAAAAGAAGAAAAAAAAATCCCAGCCCCACATCTCTCTCTCTCTAAGCCAACTTGGCAGGTAAACCCACTGCCCTCCCCCGACGTGGGACACGACTCCCAGGGGTGTACATTTCTCTGGCAACATGGGACAGGACTCCCAGATTTGAACCTGGCTCAGGCATCATGGGATGAGAAAGCCTTCTTGATCAAAAGGGGGAAGAGAGAAATGAGACAAAATAAAGTTTTAGTGGCTGGGAGATTTCAAATAGAGTCTAGAGGTTATCCCAGATGTTATTCTTATGCAGTGTATAGATACTCTTTTTTAGTTTTTACTGTATTAGTAAAACTAGAAAGAAATACCTGTAACTATTGAATTGTAATCCAGTAACCTTGATTCTTGAAGATGCCTGTATAACTATATGCCTTTTACATTGTAAAAAGCTATAAGTTTTTTAGATGGCCCTGGCATGTTCACTAGGGTATGGGTGCTTAAAAATAAATCAGTAAGTAAAACAGCATGACAAGGCATTCCAAAACTCATAGGAGCACAGCTGTTAACTCGGGGCCCTAAACTGACTTCTTGCGAAACTTTACCGTCACATAGAGCCTCAGTTTTTACTTCTCAAAGCATGGTTCCTTCTAGTTTTAAAATGACATAAAATAATGTATAACAGCATAGGCTTCAGAGTCAAGCAGACTTGAGTTAATTTGGCTCAACCACTTCCAAGCAGGGTAAACTTGGGCAAGTTGCTTACTCTCCCAAGAGCCTGAATTCCTTCTTGTGTAAAATCAGACTACAATAATCTATATCATAGTTTGCATATGGTAAGCATTCAAAAATTACCTGTCATTATGATATAGCAGATATGTTACTAATGATTATTAAAGCACCATCCATATTCTGAGTATTTATGATTCTTTTATTTAAAATTAAAAAAATTCCATTGTGTAATAAACTCTGTAAATAAAACCCTAGGGCTGGGGCTGTTTTATTTAGTTATTTATTTTATTTTGTTTATTATGCAACTTTAATGAGATATATTCACATATCATATAATCTTCCCAAGTGTACAATCAGTGGTTCACAGTATCAGCCTATAGTTGTGCATTATCATCACAATAAGTTTTTGAACATTTTCATTACTCCAAAAAAAAAAGAAATGAAAAAGAATATCCAAAACATCCCATACCCCTTATCCCCCAATTATTTATTTATTTTTTGACTTTATTTTTGACTTATCTAACCATATACTAGATAAAGGGAGTGTCAGTCACAAGGTTTTCATGATCATACGGTCACAATGTATAAAGCTATATAATTATACAAGCATCTTCAAGAATCAGGGTTACTGGATTACAGTTCAATAGTTGCAGGTATTTCTTTCTAGCTTTTCTAAAACAGTGAAAACTAAAAAGCAGTATCTATATACTGCATAAGAATAACTTCCGGGATAACTTCCCGACTCTATTTGAAATCTCCCAGCCACTAAAACTTTATTTTGCCTCATTTCTCTCTTTTCCTTTTTGGTCAAGAAGGTTTTCTCATCCCATGATGCCAGAGCCAGGCTCATCCCTGGGAGTCCTGTCCCATGTTGCCAGGGTAATTTACACCCCTGGGAGTCCTGTCCCATGTAGGGGGAGGACAGTGAGTTTACCTGCCAAGTTGGCTTAGAGAGAGAGAAGTGGGGCTGGTTTTTTTCTTTTCTTTTTTTCTTTTTTTTTTTTTTAACTTTTTTCATTGTCTAGTATAACATATATACAAAGCAATGAAATAAAAAAGCAATAGTTTTCAAAGCACTCTTCAACAAGTAGTTACAGGAAAGATCCCAGAGTTTTTGATGGGCTACCATATGATCCTCTCATATTTTTCCTTCCAGCTGTTCCAGAATATAGGAGGCTAGGGGACTTAAATATTTTTTATCACTACAATGGACTTTTTTCCTTTTTTTGTGAAAAATAACATATATACAAAAAGCTATAAATTTCAAAGCACAGCACACAGTTAGTTGTAGAACATATTTCAGACTATGACATAGGTTACAATTTCACAATTTTAGGGTTTACTTCTAGCTGCTCTAAAATACTGGAGACTAAAAGAGACTTCAATTTAAAGATTCAGCATTCATGTTCATTTTTTAAATCCCACCTTCTCTGTATAACTTCACCGTCACCTTTGATCTTTCCATCCTCTCTTTAGTGATGTTTGGGCTATGGCAATTCTAAATTTTTCATATTGGAATGGTCTGTCACTAATATGGGGTAGGGAGATGAAACTATCTGATGTTCTGGAAAGGTTGGGATAGATTTCAGGACTTATTTGGACCAGGGACCCATGTGGAGGTTGTAGGTTTCTGGAAAGTTACTCTAGTGCATGGAACCCTTGTGGAATCTTATATATTGCCCTAGGTGTTCTTTAGGATTGGCTGGAATGGTCCTGGTTGGGGGTTGGCAGGTTATGATAGGTAGTGAGGTCTAACTGAAGCTTGCATAAGAGCAACCTCCAGAGTAACTTCTCAACTCTATTTGAACTCTCTCTGCCACTAATACTTTATTAATTACACTTCTTTTCCCCCTTTTGGTCAGGATGGAATTGTTGATCCCACAGTGCCAGGGCCAGATTCATCCCTGGGAGTCATCTCCCATGTTGCCAGAGAGACTTTCACCCCTGGATGTCATGTTCCATATAGGGCGGAGGGCAGTGCTTTCACTTGCAGAGATGGGCTTAGAGAGACTGAGGCCACATATGAGCAACAACAGAGGTCCTCCAGAAGTAACTTTTAGGCATGCCTTTAGGTAGTCTAAGCTTCTCTACTGCCTACATAAGTTTCACAAGAGTAGGCCTCATGATCGAGGGCATGGCCAATTGATTTTGGTGTGCCTAATGTTTGACACAGTATCAGGGGATCCCCTGATGGTAAGGTTTAATAGTTCCATATTCTTTCTCCCATCTCTAAGGTGACTTGGCCAATACTTTTTGATTATCTGCTTAATATACTCTAGGATGTATCCAGGCATTACAATAATCTGTACAGGATTAAAGGACCTCTTTCTTATTCTGTGCTCCCTGTGTTTCAGTTGTTCAAATGAGCTATACAGATAGGTTGAATTAGATTATGCACTACAGAAAATTTCAGTTCCAGACCAAATAAACCTTTCTTCTATTGGTCTCAAAGAGTATGTGTCATTCTAAAATACAGACACTGTCTTCCTTACCCCTATGCTCTGAATTACTTTAACCCCAATCTGTTCGGCTTCATTCTTATCTCTAAATATTGGGTTATATATTTAAAACAGCCTCTCAAAATCCAGAAATAATAATCACCACTCTGGACTTAATGTGTTTGCTCTAAAAGCTTACAATCTAGGCCCCTGTTTTCTTATAAGCATTTTATAAAAGTGACCATACCATTCTTGTTCTTTTGTTTCTGGTTTATTCTGTCTCACCAAATGTCCCACATGTTCATTCACATCGTTGCATGTAACAGCACAACCTTCGTTTATAAGTATACACCATCGTTTGCCATCCTGCTTCTCATCCTGCTTTTCATCCTTCAGCCACATGCATTCATCGGGCATCATGTAGAGGGTCCAAAGTCCAGTCCATCAACATTCTCAATTTTAGATAATTTCATTGTTCCTAAGAAAAAGAAAACCAATAAACACCCCCCCCACCAAATATGAAATCCAAACCTTCTTTTAATTCTTGTCCCTTCCCCCATTATTTACCTCTGCTGTTGCTGTGGTAGTGTTGATAGTTTCCTTTTGTACATAGCTCATAGCATGCAATAGCAGTTTTCCCCTTATACCGTGGACTTAAACACTCTTTATACAAGAATCATATCTTTGAAGTAATTCTTGCAAGAACACATTCATATTTGTAGTATTAGTCAGTGGGACATATAGGTCTAAACAACCCCTTTCAATCTTGTTCATCTTCAATATGGTAATATTACTTATAGAGCCAGTAGAGAATCACCTTCACTTTTATCCATTCCCTTACATTGGAGTTCAACATCATTGGCTAATGGTTCACCCATCTCTAGCTTGTATGTATCTCTAAGTCCCCTATATTCTGTATTATAAGCCTCTGATTTACCTTTATGCTGGTTATAAAAGTGGAATCAGGCAGTATCTATCCTTTTGTGTTTGGCTAATTTCACTCAGCATTATATCCTCAAGACCCATCCATCTTGTCATGTGCTTCAGGACATCATTTTGTCTTACTGCTGCATAATATTCCATTGTATGTATATGCCACATTTTGTTGATCCACTCATCTGTTGATGTGCATTTGGGTTGTTTCCATTTTTGGCGATTGTGAATAATGCTACTAAGAACATCGGTGTGCAAATGTCTGTTTATGTCACTGCTTTCAGCTCTTCTGGATATATACCAAGTAGTGCTATTGCTGGGTCATAGGGCAACTCAATATTTAGTTTCCTAAGGAACCACCAAACAGTCTTCCATAGTGGCTGCACCATTATACATCCCATAAGTGTCGCAGTTTCTCCACATCCTCTCTAACATTTATAGTTTCCTGTTTATTTAATAGCAACCATTCTTATAGGTGTGAGGTGGTATCTCATTGTAGTCTTGATCTGCATTTTCCTTATAGCCAATGAAAATTAGCATCTCTTAATGCGTTTTTCTTTTTTTTTTTGCATGGGTAAGCACTGGAAATCGAACCCAAGTCTCTGGCATGGCAGGCGAGAACTCTGCCTGCTGAGCCACCGTGGCCCGTTCTCTTAATGTGCTTTTGAGTTGTCTGTATTTGCTCTTCAGAAAAATGCCTATTCACATCTTTAACCCATTTTATAATTAGGTTGTTTTTTCTTTTGTTGTTGAGTTGTATAATTTCTTTATATATACAGGAAATCAAACCTTTGTCCAATATGTGATTTCCAAATATTTTCTCCCATTGAGTTGGCTGCCTCTTCACCTTCTTGAAAAAGTCTTTTGAGGTGCAGAAACATTTGATTTTGAGGAGTTTGGGGTGGGGCAGTTTTAAGTAGAGTATTGGGAAGACCCTTCTGAGAAAATGATATTGAGTAGAAACTCAAAGTGAGGGAATGAGTCACAAAGATGTACAGTGGTGTGAGTTTGTTTTAGTTTGCCATGCAGCAATAACAAATACCACACAATGGCTTGGCTTAGACTGCAAACATTTATTGTCTAATGGCTTTGATGGCTAGAAGTCCACAATCAAGATGTTGGCAAGGCTATTTTTCCTCCCAAAGTTGTTAGTGTTCCAGTGCAGGCAGCTGCTCATCATGTGGTACTTCCACTCTGTGTTTCTGTGGGTCCTTTCCTAGGTTTTCTGGGACTTTTCTCTCTAGGCTTTTTTTGGTCATTTATTCTCTCATAAAGGACTCCAGTAAAAAAGGATTATGACCCACTTTAAAAAGGTTCCACCCACAATAAGTCTGTACCCATAAGAATGAATTAAAAGAACATGGCCTTTTCTGGGGTATATTACAGATTCAAACTAGAATAGCAGGTGAAGGCAGGATGCTGGCAGGGCCCCACAGGCTGCTGTGGAAGTTGCTAAGACTTTACTCTGCATGGCCTAGAAAGCTATTCAAAGGTGGTGAGTAGGGTAGTGATGCAAACTAATGTTTCATATTTTTCGATGGTCACTTTGGCCACCCTGTGAAGAACTAGCATCAGGGGCAATGGTACAAGCATGATCACCAAGAGGGGATATTGGTTGTAATTACTGTACTGGATTCTTTTCCTTTGGTCTTTAGAAGGAAAAAGCATGAAGAAGATGGACTTTCGAGTCCTTCAGTGTGCTGGTTTGAAATTTTTATATACCCCAGAAAAGCTGAGTTTTCTTTTCCAATCCAATCTGTGGGGGCAAAATTGTTCAGGGTGGAAAATTTGATAGGATTGTTTCAATGGGGATGTGACACACCCATTGTGGGTATGACCTTTTGATTAGATGAAGATGTGACTCTGCCCATTCAAGGTGGGTCTTTATTAGTTTACTGGAGTCCTTTAAAAGGGGTAACATTTTGGAGGAAGCTCAGATGCTTGGAGAATAGTTGCTTCAGACCTGACAGAGATGCAGACATTTGGAGATGCTTGGAGTGCAGATGCCTCAACAGGGACGTTTGGAGATGCAGAGTCCAGCAGATGTCACCATGTGCCTTCCCTTGAGATGCTAAGCAAGCCAGAAACCAGAGTTGTGTCCTGGAGAAGCTAAGTGAAGGCTGACAGATGCTTAGAGAGGAAACCCCTGACGTGAAAATTTGGAAACAACAGAAATGTGAACAAGGACCAGCAGATGTCAGCTATGTGTCTTCCCATGCGACATACATCAGACTTTCTTGAGTCAAGTTATCTTTCTCTAGATGCCTTAGTTTGGACTTTTTTATTGCCTTAGAACTTTAAAAATGTAACAATAAATTTCCTTTTAAAAAGCTGTTCCATTTCTTGTACATTTCATTCTGGCAGCCTTTAATAAACCAATACATTCAGTCTTGGGTATGAATCTTGACTATCTTGTTTACTAGCTTTGTGACCTTGTATTAAGCTGCTTACCATTCCTTACACCTATTTCCCTCATAAAATGGGGACACTCTTATTGCTATAATAGTTACAGGACTATTGAGAGACTAGACAGAGAAATGTATATAGAGCAGCCATCATGATTCTTGGCATTAAATGTGATAGGCACGAAATAAATTTGAATTCCATTCCCTAGGACAGGGGAGCTTCCCATGTGGAAATAAAAGCCATGAATTAGCAGTGATGTGGAGGAGGGAAAGTTAATTTATTTTCATTCAAAGTGCACAAGTGACTTGTGTTGGTAGTGAGCAAAATATCACTGTATTAATATCAGGCAAAAGACTTTAAGGCAAAAATCTTTGAGATAAAGATAATCACTATACAAAGAAAAAGGAAAAGTTTACATTTACATTAAGATACAAGAATTCTAAACTTGTGTCCCCATGGTATTACCTGGATCTACCTGAGGCAAACATTTTAAATTACATTTGGAAATGGACAAATTCACAGTCTTAGAGATTTCAACATGCTATTCTCAATAATTCAGAATCTAAGCAAGTAAAAATTTTAGAAAGAATATGGGAGACTTGAGTAAGAATTTGAAAGCTTGATCTATATATTCCACACCCATGCACCCCCTGGGCATTCATGACACATGGATGGTTCATAAGTAGAGACACATACTAAGTCACAAAACAAATTTCAATAAATACCAAATAATGAATATCAAACACACCATGCTCTCTCACCACAATACCATTAAATTAGAAAGCAATAACAAAAATGAACTTGTATCCATAATTTAGACACATAAAATACAATTATGAATATCAATTGGATCAAAGAAGAAATCATTATGGAAATCCACTAATATCCATAAGTGAATGAAAACAAAAATACTACAGAGCTACAGAACAAAATTAATGAGCTGCAGTTAAAGTGGTAATTAGAAAGAAATTTGTAGCCTAAATTTCTGTATTAGAAAAGAGGACTATAAAATAAGAATTGCATCCAATGAAGATATCTGAAGGAAAAAAAAACCACAGAATAAAATAAAAGAATATAGAAAGGAGGAAATGATAGGTAAAAACTAGGAAATAATGAAATATAAACCAGGAATAACAAGTTAATAAAGGGAATTCAATACAATACTGAATATTTTTGCTTTGAAACAAGTGAAAAATAGATAAACTACAGTCTTATTCTGGCTTCCATTTAGGATATAGAAAGCTCCCATTCCCACAAATATCAAGTAAAAAACAACCATTGTCCACTGTGGTGAGAGTTGAGAGATTCTTTATGAAAGAGGCTCACAGGAAAAGCCTGAAGTTGAGGGTAAAACAGGAACATTGAGGGAAGCTGTGGCAATCCAGCCTCATTTTAAAGACAAAAGTAATGCCTGAGGAATTTGAAGCCCGTGATTTATGGAGGGTAACCAGAGCAACACAAACCACAAACCCAGTTCAACTCCCAAGTCGGTAGAGTGATTCAATCCACACAATGAAGGTCTAGCGAAAGAAGAGGCACGCTGAGTTCCAGGTATAAACACAATTTATTTCCATCTCTACTGTCTCACATAAGATAACTGGCTTTTAATAAACACTACAGTTCACACAAAGAAGCAAGAAAAAAGGCAACATACTTTTAAGAGACAAAAGAATTAATGACCCAAATGTTGGGCCTATCAGATAGGGTATTTAAAATAACTATGGTTAATATGTTAAAGGATAGAGTAGAAAAGTGGACAATGAGGAAGGATAGATAGGAGATTTCAGCAAAGAGATGAAAACTTTAAGAAGAATAATCCAAGGGAAATGTGAAAAATGAAAGTATTGTAAGTAGGTGTAGCAGAGATGATGAATGTCTTTGACAAGCTCACTAGTGGACTCAATACAGCCAAGGAAAATAATCAGTGAACCTGAAGACTGATTAATGGAAATTATACAAAGTAAAAGTAGAATGAGGAAAGAAAGTAAAATCAAAGCATCTAAGAGCTGTGGGACAGTAGCAAATGATCTCACATACATGTCATTGAAATCCAGGAGAGGAGAAAGAATGGGAATAAAGAAGTATTTGAAGAGGTAATGGCTGATTTTAAAATTAATGAAAATTATCAAACCACAGATCTAAGAATTTCAGAGAACACTAAGAAGGATAAATATCCAAAAGAATCACATACATACACACACACACACAGATACATAATATTCAAACTGCTGAAAACCAAATGTCAAGAGAAAACCTTGAAGACATTTGGAGTATGTCCCACACAGCATCCTGGCACATACAGATGAAACTGCGGGCCCTTTACATACCCATGTATTTCTCAAGCCTCACGAAAGAAAGGTCATCTGCGTCTTCTTAGGGGATGGTTGAATGGTGGGTGAGAGGATCACTCATGATTAGCCTACTTTAAAAGTCCTAGCTTAGAAATATTTGAAGTTATTTCTCTGTATTTTATCAAGGAATTTTTGCCATGCCAATATTATTTAATGGAAGTCCCCAATAAACTGGGTTCCATTATTATCAATCCTAACTTCTTTAATGGGTAAATTCTCATTTAATTAGCTGTTTCACCTGGGGGTGCCATGACCTCCCAGGCTCCCATTGCTGAATACTGATGAGATTTCCCTCTCTGTGGCACCAACTAAAAGAGGTCAACAGTTCTCCATTTCTCTCAGTTTCTTTGTGCCTGCAACCATTTAAATGCTACCAACATCTATAGTAGTCAGTGTTCTCAGTTGCTAGCAAAAATCGACCCATGCCAATTTAAGCAGAAAGGAATATGTTGAAATAGGTATAGAAAGCCTGGAGAAATAGGCTCTGAAAATGGGCAGAAACCAAAAATGGGTGGACGAAAAGCACACATAGTCAAGATCCCAGGACCCAGGAAGAGTCCGTTAGGATGCTGCAGCCCTGGCTGTGCTGTTTCTGAATAATCTGATGTTGGCCTCTTGACACCACCACTATGGATCGATATTAGATGTCACCAATATTACTGAACTGTTTCCTGGAGTAATAGCTTACATCCCTGCCCTCTGCGCAGAATAATAGGGAAGAAATTGTCTGGGCACTTTGCCTTCCGTAGTGGATGCTGGGCTTTTTTCCTCCCACCAAGATGCACACAATCGGGGTGACTGTGGGGGTCTGATACTCCCAATTACACTGCCAACAAACAAAGGAATAAGCAAAACAGTACACACCTGCCATTATAAACAACTCCCCAAACACTTTCATCCTCTCACTGAATGAAGGAACTTGAAGGAGAAATGTAGGGTGAGAAAAATCCATTTATTATTTTTTTCTTTTGTAATGAGATGAGATTTACTTTGGTTTTGGTGTCTTTTATTTTAAGCCTTGTCCATGTGGGCAGGTGATAATTTGCACAGTGTTATCATATGGGGAATAGGCAGTTATTTAAACCTACTTGTAAATATTTCTTGATTTTACTCTTAATATTTTAAATTAGTTTCTGTCTTCAAATTTTTCTGGTGGAGGTGTCAATGGCCAATTACATTGAAGACATGACAAAGATACACTTTGGGGCCAGTTTCCAGGTCATTGCCATAATATCCTGTTTTACATTGCTTGAGAGACTGTGTCTACTCAACATTTGTCCATAGTAGTAGTAATTTTTAAAGTTATCTTTACCACCTTCTGTTGGCCACACAAATCCTCCTTAAAATAGTATTAAAGCTTTCTGCCTCAGTTTCCCCTAATTTTCAAATATAGAGTGATTTAAATACCATTCATAGGTTCAATCCATCCCGATTCTAAAAACTATGTATTATTAGAAAAGGGAACTGAAAGAAGCCCTTTCCTTCTCATTCCTGGGTCAGTTTTGGAGATGGGAAGTTGAGGCGCTACCCGATCCAGAATGAGAAATGGTTGCTGAGTATGTGTGCATGCGTGGTGAGTCTATGGCCTCCAAGACCATAAGGAGAATGGTAGAGTATAATATTCCTAAGAGAAGCTCTGTCTACTAATGGACCAGAAGAAGACAATCACTACATTGGGCTAGCAGTATAGAAGTTGGATTACTATTAATGGTAAAGCCTATAAATTAATCTCCAATTTCCATTTTACCTTTCCTTCTACTATTATAACTTTCTGAATGTTAGCTAGACACAGCTCAGGTGCTGGAGGTTTGATTTTATGAACTTTCTTGCAGCTGAGTGATCATTTAATAAGTTCTGGTCATTGGGGTACTGGTAGGAATGACATGTCAGATTTGGGATTTACATTCATGAAAAATATTTGGAATCCCATCTCTTGCTTCTCCCCACCCCATAGCGAGCCAGTTCCAACCATGCAAATGGAGACAACTCAGGAGATGGAAAAGCAACAAGATAGAAGGAATCTGGGTGGATTTTTGGAGCAGATGTCCTTGATTTCCTCTAAACGCACCCACTAGAGAATCAGAAAGGGCAATCCATATGCCCTGGAGGAAGTACTTGATGAGCTGGAAATATTTGGTGAGCAACTGCAATAACTATCCCACCCACCAACTCCTAATTATAATTTGTTTTTTCCTTTTGAGATTGCCTACAGTGAAAGAATATACTGGTTAGGAATCATGAGTAGTCATTTGAGAAATCTACTGTATTCTGGCTATAAAATAACCACGAGCTTGATTGACATGAGCCTATTGCTGAAAAATGGAGGTCAGAATGCTAAAAATCAAGTTTCTAAGCCTGAAAGCCTGAAGATTATCTACAGTTATTATGTTTTCAGCAGGGGTCCTGCCTGTGGGGCCACCCGCTCTTCCTCATGTGTTGCCCCTTTCTCTGTATGCCTTTTTCTTCCAACTACAACAGACTAGTGCCTCTGAGTTACGAGAACTTTCTTTGTGTCTCTTTGAATTTTATACAAGGTTCCCTGGAACCTAAAGTAGATGGTGATGGTTTGTTGCTATAGATAATCTTACTTATTCACCTTTATGGAAGTATGGGAGAGTTAATTCCCATATGTAGTTGTCATTGCTTTCTAGAACTCAAAAATTTCCCAATGTAGGTAATTATTATATTGTGTTTTTGTATAATCTAATAACCTGTGTGTTTTAGGAGAATTCGTGGCCACAGATCAGAGAAGACTCCCTTTACCTTGCTAGGATATCAACTAATTGTGTTCTTACTACTAGTCAGTGAATGAAAGAAAATTCCAAGAAAGGGGCATCAGGTAAAAAGGGTTTTCAACAGATTCCCTTTTCATTTTTATTCAAGATAATATTAATAACTAGATTCTCCGTACATTGTTTTCAGCCCTGTGTTTCTGACATCCTTTTACTTGATGCCTTTCTATGTACAAGCAGTGGATTCATTTAGGTGAAGCCTCATGAACATATCTTGGTTATTGCATCACAGTTGTGAGATTCAATTGGGGGTGAGCTGGCCATTGCTAGGGAGTAGCGAAGTATTTTGCTTTGATGGAATGACCACAGCTTACAACAAGATTTCTGCCAACCATACATATATTATGATCTATTTTAGTATTTATGCATAATAAGTTTGCAAGAAGATTTTGCATTTAGAGGCTCTAGATCTAACCTGTTCAATATGGAGAGCATTAGTCACATGCTATTTAAATGTCAATTTTAAAATTACAACTTCAGTTCCTCCATTACACAAGCCACATTTCAAGGCCTCGAAAGCCACATGGGTTAGTGGCTATGTATTAGATGGAGCAGAAAGAAATAATTTCCATCTCCATAAGAAGTTCTTTTGGATAACTCTGATGTAGATGTACCAGTTACAAAGGGTGCACTGAGAGATTACAAAGTAACAAAAGTGAAAACATTCTCGGACAAGGTATAAAGATACAAAAAGCAAAATACAAAGATGGCAGTACATCCCATACTTTTATTCCCATCCCTTATTTAATGTGTAAATTATTTCCTGGGAATAGAATGACCTAGGACTTTGCAGTACTATGGTCTCTTAGTGATGGTTGATCTAGTAAGTCTTTTCCCCAACGATTATGATTCTTATATGGCAAATGGCCAAAAGAAACTCTGTCTTGTATATCAGGTTTATCTGTTTGTCTGGCACAGGATCTCATTTTCCTTTTTTGCCACTAGAATCTTCAGAACCAACGTAAATAATCAAATGCAATAACCTGCCTATCTGAGATATGCATCAGAGCTTGCTTCATGCCCTTTCGTGACTTGAGCACATTCTTGGGTCTTGGACACCTTTGAGAATCAAGTGAAAATTAGTAAATTTCTCCCTAGAAAAATACACCCATTCCAAATTTTGGAAGCAATTTCATGTGTTCATGGACATCTTAAAGTCTATCTACACACACTTTAGAATCTCAAGAATCTTCTTAAGAACTGTTACTCTATATAGGATTTCAGACTTATTTTCTCACTTTATTTTTATCTTACACATGTCTTTGTTATAAGTCATGCAAAATATTTTTTGGATAGCATATAAATTATTAGTGGGTAGCATGTAAACTATAAATAAATATAATGAGATGTAAAATTCTCAGGGTTTACAAATGATGAAGCTAGAGAAAGCAAAATAATGTATTGCTTGAAAAATTTGCATGCTCATTTAGAGACTTATCAAATATGTAAATATAAATTTACTTATTAAATATGTAATTTAATAAACAAAATGATATATGTAACCCAATAAAACTGTATCCAAAGTTGATATTCAAAATGAATCACATGCAGTAGATGCAGCCACAGCCCTTTATATACTGAGAAGTCAGGTCTAATATAATGGACTGGCCACATTAGAGGTAGAGTGGAAAATTTCATAAAATATAGAAGATGATTCTAACTCATATGTATGGCAAATGCAGCAGACAAGTTTAGGAATTATGCCATGGAAAATTACCCAGAAGGGGAGAATGACCTAATCGGGGTGGGCTACGTGGGGCTCATGGTGATGTGAATGGTTGGTGGACATTCTTTGGCTGTTTTGATTTAATGACTGCAATTCAACACAAAATTGCTCTCAAATATTTCTTGTTTTTACATACCATTCACGTAGAGTGGGAGGATTTGGGATCTAGTGGCTAGGATCCATAGATAAGTCAAAGTGGGTGTGAGGGCAAAGTTTATGTGGCAACTTGGCCAGATTATGGTGTCTAGTTGTTTTGTCAAGCAGGCACTGGCCTGATTGTTACAGTGAGGATATTTCATGGGCTAAAATAATCAGTGAGTTGATTGCATCTATAGTTGTTTGCATCTACAATTAACTGAGGAGAATACCCTCAACAGTGAGTAGTCTCGTCCAATCAGTTGGAGGTCTTAAAAGGAGAAGTGATTATTTCAGCAAACAGAAGGAAGAATTTCCACCTCTACTTTAGTCAGCCATCTTCTCCTGGGGAAATCATCAAAAACCTTGTTCGGAGTTCCCAGCTTGCAGCCTGCTCCATGGAATATGGACTTGCCTATTCCCACAATCAGGTAAAACAATTCTTATAAAATGTCATAACATTTACAGACATCTTCTGCCAATTCTTTTCCCCTAGAGAATCCTGACTAATACAAAAGTTTGATGAGTGGTTCAAAGAGTAAGCGCTGGAAATTGACCACTTGCTGTTGAATTCTACTATTTGGGCTAGTCAGAATTTTGAGAATATGCATTGTATGGTTCTGCTTTCTAGTTACTCTGAAGGCAGCCAATCTTGCCTTGTGGGGTCCTTTAGGAATAAAAATGAAATGAGAAACTCCTCAATATATAAATACAATACCATCCATGAGTTCTTGGCTGTGCTGCCTTAGGTGAAGGGGGCAGCAGTGGTCAGGCTGTGATATTTGGTTGGTTTACATGGTGGGAAGAATGGTGAAGTGGGATATGGTTGGCCATTTGGTAATACAGAAGGAGGATGTTCTGATCAAACAACTATGGTTCAACATGAGATTGCTGTCAAACATATCTCATTCAAATTTTATTTAGGGCCCCAAAAGACCAGCTATAGAATTTTATTTAGGGTCCCAAAAGACCAGCTTTAGAATTTGTGGGGCCCAGTGCTAAAAGAAAATGTGGGCCCCCTACTTCAAAAGCTGGGAAAAAATGCTGTTAATGATACTAAAATACAGAGCTTTTTTCTTTTTTCTAGTCTCTTTCTTAACTTGTCATGATATTTTCCATTTGCTTTTTTTTTTGCATGGGCAGGCTCCAGGAATCGAACCCGGGTCTCTGGCATGGCAGGCAAGAACTCTGTCTGCTGAGCCACCATGGCCTGCTCTCTATTTGCTTTTTAATGTTGAGACACTGACTATATAGACTGATAATCGCAAGACCATATATGACAGTAGAACTGAGGTCTGCAATCTCTGCAGTACCCAGCCAATCAGGACTTGGTCAATAACTTCCAGTCTCCCTAATGTAGCTCCCACTTCAAACTCATGACCAACTGGAAAAAGACAAAAATGCCCCCCTAACCAGTCACATAGTTCTGCTTCTAATTGGCTCACATCCAACTCCACATGTCAACAACCGCCAATCAGGGCATACCTAAAAATCTTCCCTTATTTTTACTGTAAAGCTTTCCCACTTTCTGCGAAATGCAAATGATGGTGGATTATTGCCTTGCTATAACAAGCTCTGAAAAATAGCTTTTGCTTGTTTTCATTTGGATGGTCTTCATTTATTTTCACAATGTTGTTCTAGGTAAAGAAAAAAAAGAAAGTTTAGATTATTAGCTGTGATAGTTAAGTTCATGTGTTCACTTGGCTAGCTTGTGGTATCCAGTTGTTTGGTCAGTCAAGCACTGGCCCGATTGTTACTGTGAGGATATTTCATGGACTTAAATCATCAGTAACTTAATTGCATCTATGGCTATTTACAGCTATAATCAACTGAGGAGATTGCCTTCGATGAGAAATGTCTCACCCAATCAGTTGAAGCCTCAAAAGGAGAACTGATGGTTTCAGCAGTCAGAAGGAAGAATTTCCATCTTTACTTGAGCCAACCAGCTTCTCCTGGGGAATTCATGAAAGACTTTCATTGACATTCCCCACTTGTAGCTTGCCCTATGGAATTCAGACTTGCCCATCTCCACGGTTGCATGAGCCAATTCCTATAAAAAATCTCATAACATTTACGTTATTTATAATATACAATAAAAACACATCTCATGTCAATTCTGTTTTCCTAGAGGACCTTGTCTAATGTATTAGCTTACATTTTACTGTTTTCATATTGTGCAATACCAATATAAAAGCATTTAATGCAAATGCAAATACAAGTATAAGAGCATTTAACTCATAGGTGGAATCATGGAAATTATACAATTTATATTCCATAGTTGACATACACATATATGTATTCCATTCCTACTAGAAATGTAGATTTGCTGCACGAAACAAATTTGACTGTTTTTATTTTACTTCTTGATATATGAATATGCCAAAAAAACACTGTATCTTTAACTTATTGATGAGTAAGGAAGGAAAGAAAAGTAAAGAAACTATGGATTGCCCTGTCTTTCTCTTCCCTTCTATGTCATAATTTTCAACATAAGTGATTGGCTAATACAGGGAAGGAACAAGTAAGAGATTATATTTGTGTGTCTTAAAATGCCATTACTTCTTTCTGTGTTTGAAGCAAGTTCTGGTTGGAACTGAAAGCCATGTGTTCTCTCAGAGCTGCCAGTGCCCCACTTTTCAGCTATACTCACTTTAGGCCTTGCTAAACTCCCACACATCATGTGCCCACTAGAATTCTGGGCTCATGGAGCATTGTGAGGGCTATACATGAACTGAGCGACAAGAACCAGTGGTGGACACACATAGTGCACCTATTTCTGCTGCTCATGTGCATGCTCCATTGTCCCATTGGACTTCACTTACAGACCAAGTTCAAAAATAAAATTATTTAAGAATTTTGAGACAGCAATAGCAGTATATTAAGCCAAGCCTGGGGCCTTTTTGACCATGGGATTCAGCACAGGTCACACATCCATGAAACTGGCCCTGGGGCTAGATTATAACTTTTATGGGTCCCAAAACTTCTGCTTTCATGGGCCCCTTGCTCCCTAAAAATATTCAAAAATATATTTTACTACTGCATTGGTATAAAGACAAATATATTAATTTTATATATTAAAATATTTTGTTAGAATGAAAAGATCATTTTTCCTAGTCTGATTTTATAAAAAATTGAAACAGTTTTCTGGGACCCTGAAAATATTGTGAACCTTGGGCACTGTGCTTTCAATGCCCAATGGATAAAAGTTGGTCCTGTTTCCGTTATGCAGGTGTAGTAGAAGGATTCAGTCAATGATAATTGATTCAATCCATGATAATAGGCTTCAAGGAAAGCACAAAGAAAATCCAGTAAGTTCTCACGTCTCATTGCAACCCATAATTACTATCCCATTTCTCAGCAAACCTTCCCATCAGAATAGAGTATCCAGATACCAAATTGATTTTAACTGCATATTCTCACAAGGACTGACATTGGCCTTCACTTTCTCTGTGTGTGATGGGTGATTATGTGATTGGGAACAGACGTAGAAGACACAATTTAGCTAATTAGCTTCTGTATATTAAAAGTTGATGTTATAGAGGGAAAACAATAATTATTTTTGCCTAATCCTTGTTTTTTACCAAAATAAGATAAGCATAAGTGAAGAAATTTAAATTTTAAAGGCAATCAAAGAACGATGAAATCTACTCTGAAGTAATAACCCTCATGGTTGACTTCCTTCTTTTCTTTAGACTTCTCCAAAATGTCATTTTATCAGAAAGGACAGAAATTTTCTATCACTACATGCATACTGGCAATATCCCACCAACACCAGGCTCTCCAAAGCCTCCTTACTCTATCCCTAAACCTCACCAGGTACGTGCGCTCCATGTTGCGAGGACTTGTCTCTTGCTCACTGCTATTCCTATCAGCCACAGCAATGTTTGACGTGAATAGTTATGTCTTAATTGGTATCTGATGAGTGAAACAAAAAATGAATGCATTTGTGCATTGGACTTAAACCCTTTGTAGTTCCAAATGTTGGCTGCACTGTAAGCTTCGACTTTCATTCCATTGGTTGATTTGGTTAATATGTGTGATCCAGCAAGAGACTGTCATTACTTACATCCTTCCCAAATCCATATGACTCAACAGAGCAGAGTATCTTGCTTGTAAATTGTTCTTCAAACGAGAATAGACAACCTCACCTGCCATGCCGGAGACCCAGGTTCAATTCCCGGTGCCTGCCCATGCAAGGAAAAAATAAAAAGAATAGACAATCTTCTCATTTTAGAATCTCTGAAATTATTCTAAGGAGATACTTTCGGAGGTGAAAAAAGCCAAATCTCTTCCCTTCACCCTCTTTTTTTTTTGTCATGGGCAGGCACCGGGAAACGAACCCGAGTCTCCTGCATGGCAGGCTGGAATTCTACCACCAAGCCACCAATGCACTGTCCCCTCTCACTCTTTATAATATGAATATAGGTTCTACAGTTGAAGATAAGAAGAAATTGCTCTTAATTAACCTGACAAGAGAAAGTTTAGGAAAAGAGATATTGGAAGTGGGGTCTTTATAGGATTTTAAGACTTAAAGTCTCCGGGGACAGTATGATAGTAACAGAAAGTAATATTTCTTGGCAGGAATTGACGAATGAAATGACATTGCCCTAAATGAAAAAATGGGATTATAATGAGCCTGAAAAACTGAGATTATTTCATGGCTAATAATGACACGTTTTCTTCCCTATCTTCCTTGATAGGTCATCTTTGCCATTAGTAACTGGAAAAAGAGTTAAATTGCATGTGGCATTTCTAAAATGCCATTTCTTGCTGAAAGGTTAGCACTTTAATGAAATTAAATATAAGGCCATCTTTCCAATTTTTTTTTTTTTTTTGGCAAGTATGTGTAGTTAAAAAGCTTGTTGTCAGTCAAGCCAAACATTATGTGCTTGCAAGCTAGTAAAAGTTTGATTTCTAGATATTCAGTGTCCTGATACTATGAATGGCTAGGATTGGAAGGATGAATTATTCTTTTCACACATGCATTATGACTATAGGCAACTTCTTTTATAGTATGTATGCAGAGAAATTTCATGGTGATTGAAATAATTCTCTTTAGATTTCAAGTATGTGGCAAAATATCATGTCATAAAGTCCAACTCACAAGTGGCATGATAAAGTAAGCTCACTTTTATAAGAATATTTTTTTGCACAGAATAAGAGTTAAGTCCTTTAAACTGTTTCACTTGATATTAATAATCCATTATAGAGGTGGGCCGCGGTGGCTCAGCGGGCAAGAGTGCTTGCCTGCCGTGCCGGAGGACCCCGGTTCGATTCCCGGCCCCAGCCCATGTAAAAAACAAACAAACAAACAAAATATAATAATCCATTATAGAAATGATGTTTACCTAAAATTGAAAGGATGAAAGTAGATTTGAAGTATCATGAGGTGACTGATGGGATGAGCTCCTGTCACATCTGAATCCAAGTTCACGGTAATTTGCTATTTTACTTTAACAGCATACCTTCACAACTACTATAAAGAATTAAGGAATAGAAAAACAGAATTTATGAAATATTATGTAATGTCTTAATGATAAGTGACACATGAAACATGAACTATATAAATATAACACGTTTCACATCTATCAGCTTATTGAATGCTCAAAACAATCCTCAAGCTATACATTAATCTCAAACTCATTTTACAGGTGCTTAGGGATATTTAGAAAGGAGCACATTGCTTTTATGTGACAGGATTTGTAGTCCTCTGTTTTTTTACCATGTTATGCTGCATATTTAAAGCTGGTAAGCTTCTTGCTTTCTTTGCACTTTAATGTCAGCTTTTTAATACTGAGTGCTACAAATGTATAAATCAAGATGGCAGAAAATGCTCACATTACCACAAGGAGGTGATCAAATAAATGTTTTACAGTAATTTGGAAAGCCGCTGTAGGAAATGAACCCTTCCTCAAATGCCAAAAAAAAGAAAAAGAAATTCAGTTATAATAATTATATCATTTACCTGAACAACTTTCTAAAGTACGCATATTTAACACACATATTTTAAATCAGCTATTTGTATATGTAGCTAAAAACTAAAGAGTATTAAAGATCTTACAGTGAAAATCAATAGTCTTCTGTTCCCTCTCTTACTTGCTTTAACCTTCCCAATGTGTGAGCTTTGCCTTTGCTTTTATCTTGTCAGGTTGCTATCATTTCCAAATAAAGGTTTAACAATGATTAAGTCTTCTGTGCTTTGGATAAAGACTGATTAAGAAGAATAAATTTTAGTAGCCTCCCAACTGGTGTCTCTGCTTCCACCATTGCCCCTTCTAATCTATTCTCAATGTGGCAGCCTGAACGACCTGGTTGAAGATCATGTCGCTTGCTGGGCCAATTCCCTGCAATGGAACCTTCCGCTTAAAGTGAAAACCAAAGTCCTTCTAGGACCCTGAAATGCTCTACACACTGCACCTCCTCCTTCCAAACCTCTCCCCTGCCCTCTCTGACCCTCTCTCAATTGCTCTGGGTCAGCTATCTTGCCTCTTTGCCAGGCAAACAGCTTTTGCACCAAAGTCGTTCATTTGTCTTCATATGGCTAACTCTTCACCTTAAAATCTTTCTTCAAATGACATAATCCTGCCACATTTTAAATTGCCTCTTGCTTCATAACCCACATTCCATTCCATTTCCCCCCATTCTATCATTTCCCCAATGCACTTAGCCCTGTTTAAAATACTACATAATTTACTCAGTGGTTATATCTATAATATGCTGTCTCTTCTAGGAGGTATGTCTTATGAATGTGACTTTCAATGGGAAGTCTTGCTTGTTTTCTATTGTTCAGTCATGTATCTCATGTGTCTAGAATAATGTTTGACACATGGTAGCTAGTCAATAAACATTTGTTGAATGAATAAATGGAATTTCTATTATGATTACTTAAACTTTATTTGTAGAGAAGCAAGCACCTTGTAATGATTACATTTCCTTCTCAATTGTTCCAATGTCATGACCCCCCATGCACTATAAAGAAGGTTCAAATGGATTCTTCATTCTTACTGTCTACCAATCGCTTAAAAATCAGGACACTTTTTAGTTTGTCTCATATTTGGACTATATACTTCTGTTTTATTTGTTGCTTTGAGTTTCTTGGTGCTTTTGATTACTTTTTTTTTTAGAAAAGTATGTCTTTTTCTATATCCCTAATATTTTTTAATGACACATTTATTCATATTGCTTGATTAATTAGAATCCACTTCTTTCCCCACTGGTATCCAATTTTATTTAAGACCCAGGTGAGCATTTCAATTTTTCTTAAATTTTGTGCTTTTACAATAGCCTCAATTTGTTTAAAATCTTCAATCGCACAAGTCTGTTACACAGAATTGTCTTATTTTTTCCCTTTCATACTCCCTCCAGTAGGGTTGTTCTTTAGTACTGCAACATGGCTGCCATCTTGGGTTTTTTCTTCACTGTTCTTCATTGGATCCATTCTTCTCAATCCCATGTCTTCCTCTTGTTTGTTTCCACCCCCCCCCTCTTTTTTTAATCCTAACCAAAGAATATCTTCATCTAAGAAAACAAATAGACAAACTATCTAAGGTCTTGCATATCTGAAAATGTCTGTATTCTGTCCTCAAACTTGATTTGCAGTAGTCCAGTGTTTATATAACTCTATTTCTCATCATTGTTCCACTGTCTTCTGTCAACCAGTGTTGCAGATAATAAGTTTTATGTCATTCTAATTCTTGTTCCTTTGGAGCTTAGAATATTATCTTCACCCTTGGGGTTATGAAATTTCACAATTCTCTGATTTGGTTGTGGGTCTTTAAGACAATTTAATATGAAGATTTTTTATCTTTATTCAACTCTGAGGAATTATCTCCAATATATCCTTGATAACACTGTCTTTATTATTTCCTCTCCTCTCTCTCAGGAATTTTTATTAATCAATTATCAAGCCTCTTGTATATATCTTGTTTGTTTCTTATGTCTTCTTTTATATTTCTCATCTCTTGAACTTTCATTTCTATGTACTGGGCAATTTATTCAACTTAATAGTCAAATCAGTTAGTTGAATTTTAAAATTTATGCAATTGTATATTTGATTTCTAAGTGCTCTTGATTTTTCTTTCCTTGTTCTTGTTTCATAATTTCTTTTTCTTCTTTTTATTTAGTTGTAATAAAGTCTCTTAAAAATGTTAACTAGAATTTTTTGTAAGCTTGCCTCCTTTTCCTCTGGGATAAGTTTTTCTACCCATTTATCACAGTCATTTTTTATATCCTGCAGGTTTTCTTCAGATTTCTGGTGATTCTTGCTTTCCGATCATATCAAGATTCAAGCTACAGAAATAACGACTACAGCTATTTCCTTGGAAAAGCTTGTTAACTGTCAGGAATTTATTTTAGGTTATAGAACTAACTGTTAAGCAGACGTTTGCCCTAATGCTAGAATGAAATGACTTTCCTCCAGACTGACAAAACCCACATTAACTATTTTGATTATCCCTTTGTAGTTTGTCTACTTCTTTAGAGAAGAATGCTTCACATTTTTTTTGTTATGGGTGAATATCTGGCTACAAGGCATTCTGTATATGGGGTTGAGGATTTTAGCCATTCCAGATACAGACTTTTAATTAATATCCTTGCCCACTCTTGCTCCCTCTATTGCACCTGTCATCCCAACTGTGAAGCTCCTCTGAGGTCCCACTGGAAAGACTGACTCCCTCCTTGGCTGTGGCCTTCTCTGCACATATTTCCATTCACTGTCTTCTAGAAATTTATTCAATCTCTTTATTTTCTGCTTCTTCCCTCTTCCATTTTTATTTATTTTGTGGGTTTTGTTCTTTTACTTTTAGAAAAATAAAAAAAAATTGCTTTACTAACATTTTGATGGAGTCTTAAGTATAGGACATATATGTCTACAATGAACCAGAATCATTTAACAAAGGGGTGTTTTTAAATCCTGTTGCTCGAGCATGCTGTTAAGTATTCATTGTTGCTATCTGATCCAAAAGTTAGGTTGGTGTCTGTGTGCTTGCATCACTTCACTCTGCTCCCATCACATTACAATGCTTAAATCTACACACAAATGAGATTTACATGTCTGCCTCATTGCTTCCCCATGCCTACTTTGCTTGTATGTCCCTAGAGATTGGAGACTGTACTTTACTAATTTTAGGGTCTTTATGTTTAAGGAGAGAAAGACTTCCATGAATACTTGGAAGAAACAGAACAATCTAAGTAAAAGCTCAATCCCTTTTTTCCCTTTCAATTCTTAACTATGACTAGTTGTTCTAGTTTGCTAGCTGCTGGAGTGCAATATACAAGGAACAGAATGACTTTTAAAAGGAGGAGTTTATTAAGTTGCAAGTTTACAATCCGTAGGCCATGAAAATATCCCAATTATAGCAAGTCTATAAAAATGTCCAATTAAGGCACCAACAAGAGGTTACCTTCACTCAAGAAAGGCTTATGAAATTCAGGGTTTCTCTTTCAACTGGAAAGGCACTTGGCAAACATGGCAACATCTGCTAGTTTTCTCTCCACGCTTCTTTCATGAAACTTCCCCAGGGGCATTTTCATTCTTCATTTCTAAAGGTCTCTCGCTATGTGGGCTCTCATGGGTCTCATGGCTCTCTCCTCTCATGGCTCTGTCCAAAATGCTTCCTCTTTTGAAGGATTCCAGTAAACTAATCAGAACCACCTGGAATGGGTGGAGTCACATCTCCCTCTAACCAAAGGTTAATATCCACAATTGGGTGAGTCACATCTCTGTGGAGATTATCTAATCAAGTTTCCAACCTTGAGTGCCAAATAAGGATTTAAAGAAAGGACTTCTTCTACAAGTTGGATGAGGATTAAAACATGGCTTTTCTAGGGTACATAATCCTTTCAAACCAGCACGCTAGTCAATGCTTGTGCTATGTTTATTTGTATCCAAAAGATCTTAGTGCTGTTAAAGCAAAAATTTACTCTTAATACTTATTCTATAGTAAGACTTTCCTACTGCTTTCTGTATCTTCAGGGCTTTTAGTCAATTTGTGTGACTGAAAAACAAACTCCTCTGGGTGAGACTAGTCTCTCACATCCAGACTGAGCAGATTAAAGGAATGTTTTAGTTTGCATTTCTAAACTCTGGCTTTGTTTGCAGATCTACATGTTATTTCCTGTGTTGTACGTGATGAAGTTCATGATACTTGATGATGATAATAGTATAAGCTATTAGTAAATTTGTAATAGAATTATAGCAACGAAAATTTTCTAAGGAGTCATAAAATAGCAGTTGCAATAATAATTACTGTTATAATAATGAGTTAGTAAGGGATTTAAATTAACAGATTAATATGCAAACAGGTTACTTTGAACCTTCTAGAAGCATTTTAGAAAGCACTTGGGAAATCACAGCTAAAGAAGAATTTCAAGAGATTGGCTTGTCCAAAGTAATTTCTTAACAAAAATAGTGGCACTGGATTTTGTGAGCTATAGTGCACCTTCATTAAAGATGTGGCCAGATGAATTGTGAGTGTGGCAAACAGGGTTCCAAGCTGTTTAGTAAAGAAAATAATGATTTGACATGAAGCATTTCAGTAAGGCAATAAGTGCAAACTTCTGTGTATAAAAGGTCCACATATGTGCCAGGTTGTGTGTGGGGCATGTAATTTTCTGTGACTCTGACCATTTTTAGGTGACTCACCCTCTGAATTTCTTCCTTTTCTCCATCTACATTTTCTTTATTGACAACATCCTCCAAACTTTTCTTGGAATTATTTTTGCCCTAATGTCTTATTTTTCAAACAGTGACTTTCCTTAGATATAATTTATTTGTATTTTAAGATGCCTTTAATCCAAGTTACTTTCTGAGTGAGCTTGTATACGTTCTGATAGACCATTCTATTTAAAAAAATAGCCAGTATGAAGAAAAATAATTGTTAGTTTAATTTATGCAACATGGTATGATTAATTCTAGAGTCCTGTAATATCATAACTCCCCAAAATTAATACCAGAAGTGACCCAGACCTGCTGAGTGTATACAGAATAAAGTGACGGTATTAGCACAGGCACTGCCAACAGTTTGACTGCTAGACTGTCCCATTGCAAACTAAAGTCAAATATAGTTGCTTCAAATATCTGTAATAGTCTATCTAATTTTTTTTTCTTTTATTAGTTGCAGGATAAAGATTGATGATCGTAGATTGGAGATAAGGGGGCTCCATAATCTTGCCCCGTCCTTCTCTCTTCATTATTGCCCCATGACTCATTTCAGCTCAGACCACACGTTATTGTGGCATTCTTGTCTTCATTCCATAGAATCATAGGCTCTTGGGGATGAAGAAACCAGAGAGGGCATCATAATCTCTCATTCTTTTGATGCTCAAACCAGGTCTCCATAACATACCCTATAGATGATCATTCTCCTAGTATTTTGATATCAGTGATGGGGCCTCACTACATTTGAAGGCAGCCCATTTCCTTGTGAAAAGCCTGGGCTCTTGAGAGTTCTGTTACCACACAAAGATGTTGGATTTCTTCCCTATGTGAGCAAATGAACAATTCCTGAGACACGTGGGTTTCAAAGAAAGAAAGAACTTATTGCTAGGTGCAAAGCTGGAGAGCAGATGGCCTATTGGCCAAAAATCTGTCTCCTCAAAATTATAATTCTGATAGTTTCATAATATCAAAAGATGGGCAGGTTTTAGGATAATGAGCACAATGGCTGTAGGTGATGTAATCAGAGGTGATCTAATTATTGAGCATGTGCAGATTGATAACATGCTTAGTTGCAAAATATATGCAGGAAAATGGCAGCTTTAATATGATGATGGGTGTGATTTTTAGTAATTTAATGAAGTAAAAGTGGCTTATAGGTTAAAGGCTAAGCTACTGCACATGTCAGGCAGGCCCTGACATGTTTTGATTAGATCCAGTTTCTGTTATCAAGATAACTTTGAAATTGGGGTGGGTTAGTTCTAGGCTGTCCCAAGACTCTTCATTAATAAACATTAGGGGTTGTCTTTCAGGATCATAAGATTCTAAAGGCAGAAAAAAAACATAAAATGAGTACAAATGAAGGTCAGTCAGAAGGCCTTTACAATCATAAAGGCACAAGATAAAAGTCTATACAATCATATTCAGAGATCAAGTGTGTTGGATTACAGTTCAGAGATTTCAGATATTTCCTCTCTGTCTACTCTAATATATCAGAAAGAAAAATACATATATACAATGATTCAGTAGCTAAAATCATTCATTAAATCCTAACTCGATGGTTACAATTCCTCCTTGTCATTTGATAATTACCCAATCTTGAGGGATATCTGGATGGTTACTGCTTTGACTTTTTCTGCTGAAAAGAGGTGTCAACATTATGGGGCAGAGAAATAAAACTGGTTATTGTTGTTCTTGGAGAAATTGGTATTTCTTGATTTCAGGGATTATCTGGCATAGGAACATTCAGGAGCCTTTCAGTTTCTGAAAAATAAATTTTTATAGAGCCTAGGGTACCCTGTAGGGTTTCCAAGAACACTATTGTTTGGGGATTGCCATGGCAGTTTGCAATATTTGTCTGCAACTTGCATAAGAGTAACCTCCAGAATGACTTCTTGACTTAATTTGAAACCTCTTAGCCACTGAAATTTTATTTATTTCTTTTCTCCCATTTAGTCAACCAATCTCATGATGCTGGGGCTAGGTGTATTACTGAGAGCATTGTCCACATTGCCAAGGAGACTTAGCCCTCTGGAAGTCATGTTCCATATGGGGGGAAAGATAGTGAGTTTATTTGCAGGGTTTGGCTAAGAGAGAGAGGCTACATCTAAGCAACAAAAGAGGTTCTCTGGGGGTGACTCTTAGGCATTAATTATAATAGTCTTAGCTTTGTCATTACAAAAATAAGTTTCAAAAGGGCAAGCCTCAAGATTGAGGGTTTAGTTTATTAAATTGGGAGTCCCTATTGCTTAAGAGAATAGCAGGAGTTCTCCAGGTGGGAAAGTTTAGTAGTTCTACTTTTCTGCAGTCCCTCAAGAGATTATGCAAATACTTCTTCATTTTCTGCTCCAAATATTCTGGAAATGCATCAGGTATAACATTAACTTGTACAGATTATTAAGATTTTACTCCTTAGTCTACACTCTATATCAAATAAAGCTGAATTGGGTTTTTAAATAAACTTTCCAGACAGGTTAAACTAGATAGTGTGCTACAGAAAATTAAATTTTGGACAAGATAAACATTTCTTCTTTTGGTCTCCCACAGAAGTTAACAATTTAATGTACAAAAAAATATCAACTTTTAGCTATATTCTGATTTACCTTAGTCTTAACCAGATTAGCTTCATTCACATCTCTAATTGAAGTTGATCTCTTTTTTCAGCCTTTTAAACAGTTGCTGTATGGAGTAATGCTGACTTTCAGAGCTGGAGAATCTAGCTCTGAGTTTCAGATGCCATACAGACACTTAAAGTGCCAGGGAACTACCAGGTAACACAAAGAACAGAACATCTCAGAATTTAGAAATAATGTTTAAAGTTCAAGAGTAAATGTGACTGCTGTAAGAGCTTACAGTCTAAGCCTTAATTTTCTTATAAGCAATTTTAAATGAAACTTTTTAGAAATAAAGTCATTTGACAGTTTTCTTAAATTGGGGTGATCAACCATAAGCCACAGCAGAGGTTTTGTCCTATTTCACCTGTATACGTTTGCCCGAGTTAGGTTAATTCATAGATAAAAGTTACATATTTGTCTCGCATCTCTTTTTTTTTATTAATTAAAGAAAAAAAAGAAATTAACACAACATTTAGAAATCATTCCATTCTACATATGCAATCAGTAATTCTTAACATCATCACATAGATGCATGATCATCATTTCTTAGTACATTTGCATCGATTTAGGAAAAGAACTAGCAAAACAACAGAAAAAGATATAGAATGTTAATATAGAGAAAAAAATAAAAATAATAATAATAGTAAAAAAAAAAAGAAGAGGAAAAAGAAAAAAAAGACACAAACAAACAAACAGACAAACAAAAAAAAAACCTATAGCTCAGATTGTCTTGCATCTCTTTTAAAGTCCCTTTTTGTTGCAGATGAAGTTATGATTTACAGCCACACATATACTTTTAGAGAAGCATTAGAGATAGTCATCTGACTGATAAATAAATTTGACTGTTTCTATTATCTGTAACCTTTTTCTAAGAATAAATAAGACTATGTCTAAGAATATCATACTGTGGTCTAACACCGCACAGATCAGCATCAGGATATAACATGGACAATGAGAACAATGTTAAGTCTTTAGGAATTTTTATACAATGTCTAAATATATGAATAACATTTCACACACACAAATTTAGCTAACAGAAGGATAGAAAATCCTTTTTAATTATTGAAATACTTACTAAACACCTATGTAATATATTAAACTATTTTAGTACCTGACTTTTACAAGGTGAAAGAACGAATCATTTGTAACAGTTTTCCTTTAAAATTGAGAATTGTCTTCTGAAATAAAGGATGATAAGGTTAAAATAAACATCAACAAGGATATTATTCTGATATGCTTTTGTATTCTAGACAGGGTACTTCAATGGTTAAGAAAAACTTTTTATGATTTTTAATTAACAGCAGACTAACATTAAATCCACATTAATTTAACAGAGAGAAAACTAAAATTTAGTTTTGTATGAATACAGGGTTTGACACAAAGTTTTTTAAAAATTTATAACCAGGTTTATCAAATTTTTGTCAGCATTGACTATGACAAACAGAATTCACCTTTATACACCTTTTACAACTTTCTATATTCATTTAGGACTTGTAGGAAGCAATGATTACAACAAAGAAACTTTTCTTTCTTAAACCTTCTACAACTTTTGATATCAATTCAGTGCTTATAGTCAGCAATAACTACAACAAACAAAATTCACTTTCTCAAACCTTCTACAATTTTCCATATTCATTCAGGGTATGTAGTCAGCAATGACTACAATGAACAAAATTCACTTTAGTCAGAAAATATGATCACCTTAGCATGGAAAATAATATAAATACTATCATCTCACCTTTAGTCTTTATTCATCCAGACTGCATACAAGTTAGAAATAAATTTGACAACAAATTTACAAAGCTCTTGGAAGATGCCTACTACCTTGCACTAAAAGTATTCATGAAGGGGAGAACAGATAGAGATACAACATAATGGAAGAAGAAAAAATTTATGCTTGGGTTTAGAATGCAGCCAGGCATTTATATATTTATGCTCACAACACACAGATGATTACCTCACAATATGCCTAAAATTTCTTGGTCCAATCCAGCACTACCTTCAAAGATCAGAACAGCCCAAGTTTGAAATATAATCAGTTTTTCAATAATTAGGAGATTTATATTTCCCCAAACTCAAAATTTTCAACATTATTCCTATATTCTAAATAATTTAAGAATATGTTAGTTCACAAAATTAAGTTATGACTCTTGAAAAAATAGTTCAGAATTGTATTTATTGAAATGCTACTCTCTTCTTTAAAGGTCTTACAAGTGTCATCTCTGCTATGAGGGCTTCTGTTTTAGTTTATTAATGCTGCTGGAAATGCAATATACCAGAAATGGGTTGGTTTTTATAAAGAGAATTTATTAAGTTACAAGTTTACAGTTCTAAGGCCATAAAAATGTCCTAACTAAGACATCTAGAGAAATACCTTGACTCAAGAAGACTGATCTGGGAAGGCATGTGGCTGGTGTTTGCTGGTCCTTTGGCTTCTCATTTCAAAATGCTTCCCTGTGGGCATTTTCCTTCTATGCCTCCAAATGTGTCTGTCTGTGTCAGCTCTGAAGCATTTTCCAAAATGGTTCCCTCTTAATGGGCTCCAGTAAGTGACCCATCTTGAATGGGTGTAGACACATTTCCATGGAAACCACCTAATTAAAAGTTCCCACCCACAAGTGGGTGGGTCACATCTCCATGGAAACAACTTAATCAAAAAGACCCCACCCTTCGGTATTAAATCAGGATTAAAGAAGATGGCTTTTCTTGGTTACACAACTGTTTCAAATTGGCACATCTTCTTAGGTCATTCTTTATCTGCTTTTTAAAATTCTTCTATCAATTTTATTCCTATTACTACTGTCTTCTACTGTGCCCTGGTACATATACATTCTAACTAGAATATAAGCTCTTAGAAGCTAAGAATTGTATCTTTCCAATTCATGACAGCACTTACTAACAAAAATATACTGATTGAAATTAACAAAGTAACTACAAATTCAAATTCTTCCACATACTGGGATAACAAATAGCAACATAATTAAAAAGCCAGATTCTTTGAAGTCCAGATAATCAAAGTTACAAAAATATCAAATTTTTTTTACTAAACTTAACTAATTTCTTTAATAGGATATATCTGAAGCATCAGCATATCTTTATTTTAATTATATTTGATGTGTCATCATTACCAGATATATTGCTCAGTTTAAGCAACCTGTCTAGTTAGGCAATTTTTAGGAGGAATTTTGAGAATGTACTTACAATACTAACTTATTTTGTCAGTAAGCTTGTATTAATGTAGGGAGAACATACTTAAGCAGAATAAAATTGCATTTGGTTGATTCAAAAGTCATCATAAAAACAAAAATTGGAGTAGATTTTGTTACTGCAATTTTTGCAGCTGTATTTTCTTTTTTATTCCTTCTATTGGAGGTTAAAAATCTGTTTGTTTTCATAATATTCTAAAATTGTGAACAGCCTCAAGAGTACAATGACTGTCAAGCTCTGGAAAATATACTGCAACTGTTTCATTTGTCCCAAGCTTAAATCCAGGAAAATTTTCCATAGCTCTCAAGAACCTTTCATTTTACTTACCTCACTGAACTGTGGCAATTAGAACTTGTTCAATTACTCTTATCCCATGGCTATATATATTTTAATAATGATTTGTTCACTACAGTTACTATTGCAATGGTATTATTGGAAAAAACAATTTTAACAAACATGGCCTATTCTAAAACATATTTTTCCTATGCCTACCATTTCTAATCTCCAGGCCCAGTTGAAAGAATTCTAATCCACACCTCCCCCAATATTTCTGCACCCAGCCCTTCCTTCATAGCTGGTTTAGGTGGTTAGGCCCTGGAGGCAGGGATAGGTGAGACAGAAGAAAATAATGCCTGGCTTGTTGAACTTGGTTTTAATAGTTTTAAATAATGGCAGAAGAATGAGAGTTCCTATACCATTCTTTTAATTATTTCCAATTATTAGGTCTATTTCACTTAAACTTGTAACCCAGACAATTGGAAAAGGTATTTTGCTTTTCTCTGAGGCAGCCCTTTGGTAGCTTAGGGCAATTCCAGGGGTGATTTCTCTCTAATGTCCAGGTTTGTTCACAGTAATTACAAAAACTAAGGCATTGAACCCTGCTGCCCAGAAGGTTTTTTTTTTAAATTCAGACTTCTGGAGTACTAATTTATATATTTTTATAAAAGTACTTATTTATTCTTAAGCAATTTGAATAGAGCTCTTTAAAAATTTTTAGCTAATTTGCAGTCAGACATAAATAAAAAGCTAGACACCAAGAAACAGAAACACAGAAATTCTTTTGAGAGGGACAAATAAAATATTGAATATACATCATTGCATCCCATTTCTGTTCTCTTTTGCAGAACAACTTTAACTGTAATATCTGTAACTTTAATTGTAATGGTAGTATCTTTCCATAGAGCCATTCTCAGGACATTTCTCTCCTGATTCTAAATCATACTGAGGCCAGATTTTATTACAGAAATAAACCTTTTTTCCCCCATAGACTCACAACTAAAATCTTTCAAATTTTTCAATATAGCCCAAAATTCCTATTTTAAAAAATTTCTGTAATCAGTTCCAATTAGAAACACTTGACTGATACAATGCAGTAAGACACCAACTAACAAAATTAAAGAACTTAACATTTACTACATATTTAAGTAACATGCCCATTAATAACTAGACCAAGAGCAACAAATAAATAGGCATTAAGCACTTACCACATCTAACTAACACACTGATTAACAATTAAACAAGCATTAAACATTTACTATACCTAGGTAACAAACCAGTTAACAGTTAAACAGGTATACTTAATTTAATTGAGTTCCAGTTCATTGTTGGATTGCTTATTTTCCAGGAGTAGACTCAGCAGACAAATTCAGATCAGAGCCTCACACCCTGTACAAACATATCCAGAAAACAGAAAGGTGTAGAGGAAGTGAGATACAGGTCTTCAGGCCTAGGTCTAGGGGACTCAACCACTCAGCTAACTTCCTGATCCGTTTTTACCTTGATGAGTAGTCAGATATCCAGACTTGGAGCTGGAAACTGTTTCTCTCATTGAAGCTCCTTAAGGCACCAAAAAGGTCTGGAGTGCTGGCAGAACAGAGAAAAACCCAATTGCTGACCCTGTAGACTAAATACAGTCCAATGGCTGTGAAAGACTCAGTTACTGCACTTACCTGTCCTACTGGGGCTCCAGAGCCTTGGGCAGCATCCCCTCTGGGGCTTCCCAAATTGTTATTAGACAAAGGTAGTGAATTTTCTGCCTGATGCATTGAAATGACCAGTTCTTGAGATACTGGGTTTCAAAGAGAGAAAGAGTTTATTGCTAGGCATAAAGAAGAAGATCAGATTGGCCAATTGGCCCCCCCAAAATCTGTTTCTCCAAACTGCAGTAATTCTGACAGTTTTATAACATCAAAAGATGGGCAGGTTTTAGGATAATGAACACAATGGTTTTAGATGATGTAATCAGAGGTGATCTAATTATTGAGTGAGCCTGTTTGAAAGGAATTCCTTACAAAATCCCTATCCTTATCCCTTCTAATCCCTATCCAGTACTATAGGTTGGAAACTTGATTAGGTTGTCTCCATGGCAATGTGACTCAATCAGTTGTGGGTATTAAACTTGATTAGATGGAGACGTGTCTCCACCTTCCAGGTGGGTCTTGATTACTTTACTGGAATCTCTTTAAAAAGGAAGAATTTGGAAATGGTTTGAGATCTGAGAGAGTGGCCAGAATGATGGCTACGAGAGCTGTCAGAATGATGGAATGACATAGCTACGAGAAGCAGAGAGTCTGCCATCCAGCAACCTTTGGAGATAAAGGAGTATGCCCCCAGGGGAGCCTCATGAAACCAGAAACTGGAGCGAAAGCTAGAAGATGTCACCATGTTCACCACATGACTTTTTCAGTTGAGAGAGGAATCTTGAACTTCATGGGCCTTTCTTGAGTAAAGGTAACCTCTCGTTGGTGCCTTAATTTGGACATTTTTATAAACTTGCTTTAATTGGAACATTTTCATGCCCTTAGAACTGTAAACTTAGAATTTATTAAATTGCTCTTTTTAAAAGCTGCTCCATTTCTGGTATATTGCATTCTGGCAGCTAGCAAAGTAGAACATTGAGCATATGCAGATTAATTACATGTTTAGTTATAAAATGTATATAAGAATATGATGGCCTTAATTTGATGATGGGTGTGATTTTTAGTATTATAATGGGATATAGGTGACTTATAAGTTAAAGTCTAAGCTACTGTGCATGTTAGGTTGGCTCATTTTAGTCAGATCCAGTTTTGGTTATCAAGATATCTTTGTACTTGGAGTGGGTTAGTTCTGGACTGACCCAAGACCCTTCATTAATAAACATTAGGGGCTATCTTTACTGATTATAAGACACTAAAGGCAAAAACAAACAAACAAAAAAGCAAAGGTACAAGATAAAGACTAAACAATCATTAACAGAGATCAAGGGTGTTGGATTACACGTCAGAGATTTCAAGTATTTTCCCTCTGTCAACTCCAATATACCAGAAAGAAAAAAGAATGTTTATATTATGATTCTGTAGTTAAATTCTAAGTCCTCAGTTACAGTTCCCTCCCTACAGCTTCCCAAGATCTCTACAGAACATGTCCAGTGCTTCTTCAAATCAAATTCTGAAAGACTCATTTATTCTGTCTGTTCGGTTTCTGGTCCCTCCAAGACAAACATCTTGAATGTCTTTAGCCATCTCCATAGGACAGGAGATGGAATTAACTTTTTTCACATTCCTGTTTGGGTGTTCCTATTTATGACCCAGTTAGGGGGTAATGGGGTCAGCATTCACCACAAGTAGACTGATTTTTGGAGTTAATGCTCTTAATTATGGGTCATATTGCCTGTTGGTGGGGAGCTCTACTTTTTTTTTAATTTCGGAAGAACACATTGTCATAGTTAGATTCAGATGTCAGCTTGGCCAGGTGATGGTGCTCAATTGTTCTCTTGCTGCGGACGTAAATCATCAGCATGTGAATTTCATCTATGGCTGATTACATCTACAATTGGCTAAGGGGAGTGCTTTACACAATGAGTGAGGCTTAAAAGAAGTCAGAAGAGAGGCACTCAGAGCAGCTCAGACACTTAGAGATACAAAATGGACATGCCCCACAGAAATCCAATGGAAGCCAGGAGAGAGGGCCAGCAGACATTACTGTGTGCCTTCCCATCTGACAGAGAAACCCAAATGAAAACTAGCTATCTTTCCTCCAAGGAACTGTAAATTTGTAACTAAATAAATCCCCTTATTAAAAGCCAATCCATCTCTGGGGTGTTGCATTCTGGCAGCTTTAGCAAATTAAAACATGCCTGAAACAAAATTTCCAAAGTAAAGTTCAAGGAGCTAAGCTGTCCTTAATGCTAATTTGAAGAGCATTCTCTCAGTGGAGAGATTATAATGACGCAATCCCTTTTGGGGTCTACAAGTGGCAAAAGGAGGATAATGAATGGAGTGTTCAGGGATACCTAGGAAGGGAATGTGAGAGAAAAAGGCCCTTGATTTCTCTAGAAGTGGGTCTGTGGTAGATTGAATGACATACTCCAACAAAAGACATGTTCTTAACCCTGATTTCTATCTGTGTTCCTATGGATGTGAACCCATTTGTAAACAGGGCCTTTGAAAATGTATTATCAGTTACAGTGTGTGGACTCATTTGTGAACGGGATCTTCTAAAATCCTACTGGGTGTGGCCCAACTGAATCAGGTAGGCCTTAGTCCTTATTACTGGAGGCCTTATAAAGAGAAACCACAGAGGCATCACCATGTGACAGAGGTAGAGATGGAAGCCAAGGAGCATCAAGGACTGTGACAAAGCAGATCCAGAATGCTGCATAGTTTAGGGAGAAAGCATGGCCTTGTCAGTGCCTTGATTTTGGACTTCTAATCTACAAAACCCTGAGCAATAAATGCTTGTTGTTTAAGCTAACTCAGTGTATGCATTTGTCATAGCTCTGGCAATAATTCTGGCAGATGAAGGCAGGGCCCTAGCAAAAGGTTATGTCAGAACAAATGGAAGACATTGCATGGAGGAATATGGTATGTGTACTTTAGGTGCAGGGCTACATGATGTTGAGAGAGATTTTTTAAAATGTTTTTCTTTTCCAATTTTGATTTGTTACACTATTTTTGAGTTTTTGCTGGAGAAATGTTAGGGAGAAAGCAGCTGGTAATTGTAAAGAACTAGTAATAGTAGTTTGGCATGTGGAAAATGTATCAAAATAAAAACAAATCAGACCTAACAAATAGCATGTCTTGGTTGGTTGGCTATGTACGCAGGTCATTTTTGGGCAAATATTAACACTACCTCTAAAGTTAATTCTCTCTTGTAGTGGGAAAGGAACATAGCACCTCTTTTTGAAAAATAGAACGAACACATCACGTTTGGTATCCCTATGAGTATGACATTATCACAGGCACTCAGAATTCTTAATCATATGTGCAGTCCTTGTTCTACTTTGTTAGCTGTTAGAATGCAATATATCAGAAACAGAATGGCTTTTAAAAAGAGGAATTTAATAAGTTGCTTGTTTATAGTTCTAAGGCTGAGAAAATATCTCAATTAAAGCAAATCTATAAAAATGTCCAAATTAAGGCATCCAGGAAAAGATACCTTCACTCAAGAAAGGCCAATGAAGTTCAGGGTTTCTCTCTCAACTGGAAAGGCACCTGGCCACATCTGCTGGCTTTCTCTCCAGGCTTCTTGTTTCATGAAGCTCCCATGGGGACATCTTCCTTCTTCATCTCCAAAAGTCTCTAGCTGCGTGGGTTCTCTGCTTCATGACTCTGCTCTCTCAGAATCTCATACCTTTGCACAATGCTTCCTCTTATAAAGTATTCCAGTAAACTAATCAAGACCATCTGAAATGGGTGGAGTTACACACATCTCCCTTTAATCCAAGTTTAATACCCACAATTGGATGAATCACATCTCTGTGGAGATAACCTAATCAAGTTTCCAACATACAGTACTTAATAGGGTATAAAAGAAATGGCTGCCTCCACAAGTTTGGATTAGAATTAGACATGGCATTTCTAGGGTACAAATCCTTTTAAATCAGCACAGTCCTATTCCTTCTCTGCAATATGCTTTCTTTATATTATAAAGAATAATGTCTTTTACATTAAGCTAAAATTAACACTATATTTCCAAGCTTTATACAAAATCAAAGGATTTATCATTCTTCGTACCCTTTTGTGAGGGGTGAAGGGGAAAACCACTCTTGTGTTGTACAGAAATGCACTAAGAATGTTTAATTGTGTTCTGCTTATTGGTCCAAGAGAGTGTATCTACTTTTCTTTTTTTATTAAGTTTAGAATTGCTTAATACATTTAAATTCTCCAGTGTATTATTAGAACAGCTTATTAAATTATGTGTTGTAAGAGATGCAGCTAGCTTTTTGCATATGAATATTATGTAAAATTATGGTCATGAATTTCATTTGCTCACCACAGTGTGACTTACTGGGGTACAGTTTGTCCATAAACATTTTAGAAAAAGGAGTTACAGGCTAGTGAATCAAATCAGAGAACAAAAACAGTTGATAAATTGTTGCTGTTTATTAATATATGTAAATGCATGACTCAAAAGCATTAAAGCCTGATACCCTCATGGCTCATATATATCAAGGGGCTGGAGGAAGCTCACATCAGATTAAAATGGAAAGTATTATCTGTTTATAGAGGGAGGTGTCTCCAAGGAAGCGGGGCTGATGTATGTGAGTGGGGGAGCTTTATCATGGGGTTTATGGAGTTATCTTTTTAATTTAGTTTTAAGTTTTAAATTAGAGAAATTGTAGATCTATAGAAAAATCATGCAGAACATAGAAAGTTTCCATATCCCCCTGCCCCTAAACGCACCATTTTCCCTATTATTAACACTTTGCAATAGAGTGGTAACTTTGTTACAAATAATGACACAATATTATTATAATTACACTATAAACTATAGTCCACAGTTTACATTAGGGTTCACTGTTTGTGTTGTACAGTCCTGTAGTTCCTTAAAAATATAAAGAACCTAAAATGTCCTTCTCTTAATCACTCTCGAGTATACAATTCAGTGGTGTCAAGTACATTCACAGGGTGTGCTACCATCACCACTCTCCATTACTAAAACCTTTCTATCATCTCAAACAGAAACTCTGAACCAATTAAGCATTAGCTCCATAATCCTTACACCCACTGCAGCTTTGGTAACCTATATACTAGTTTACGACAATGAATTTTCTGACTAATTATTTCATATCAGTGAGATCATACAATGTTTGTCCTTTTGTGCCTGGCTTATTTCACTCAACATGATGTCTTTGAGGTTTATCCATGTTGCTACATATCAGAGCCTCATTCATTTTTGTGGCTGAATAATATTCCATCATATGTATGCATCACATTCTATTTATCCATTGATCTGTTAATGGATGCTTGGGGAGCTTCCATCTTTTGACAATTGTGAACAGTGCCTCTATGAACATTGGTGTGCAAATATCTGTGAGACCCTGCTTTCAATTCTTTTGGGTATATATTTAGAGGTGGGGTTGCTGGGTCATAAAGTAATTCTAAAGCTCTTTCTGAGGAACCACCAAACTGGTTTGCACAGTTGCTGCATCATTTTACATTTTCAAGAACAATGAATGAGTGTTCCTATTTCTCCACATTCTTTCCAACACTTGTAGTTTTCCATTTTTTAAAAAGTAGTAGCTATTCTAGTAGGTATGAAATGGTATCTAATGGATTTGATTTGCATTTCCCTAATGGCTAATGCTGTTGTGCATCTTTTAATGTACTCTTTAGTACTTTGCATATCTTCTTTGTAGAAATGTCTTTTCAACTCTCTTGCCAATTTTTAAATTGGATTTTGGTCTTTTTGTTGTTGAATTGTAGGGTTTCTTTATATAGTCTAGATATAAACCCTTATTGGATGTATAATTTCCAAAATATTTTCTTCCATTTTGTAGGTTGTCTTTTTACTTTCATGATGAGTCCTTTGATATACAAAAGTTTTTAATTTTGACAAATTTTCTTTTGTTTCTCATGCTTTTGCCTACCACAAGGTTCTGGAGATGAATACAATGCAATATGTTTTTTTCTAGGAGTCTTATTGTTTGGGTCCTTTTATTTTAAGTCTTTGATCCATTTTGAGTTAGTTTTTGTATGTAGGGTGATGTAAGGGCCCACTTATATTCTTTTGCATATGAATATCCTGTTCTTCCCAGCACCATCTGTTGAGTAGACAATTCTTTCCCTATTGAGTGGTCTTGCACCCTTGTCAGGAATAGGTTGGCTATAGATGTAAGGGTTTATTTTTGAGCTCTCAATTGTTTCTATTGGTCTATATGTCTGTCTTTGCGTCAGTTCTATGCTGTTTTGATTACTGTAGCATTGTAAAGCATTTTCAAATTGGGAAATGTGAGTTCTCTGACTTCATTCTTCTTTCTCAAGATGGTTTTGATTATTTGGAGCTTCTTACCCTTCCATATAAATTTGATGATTGGCTTTTCTATTTCTACAATGAAGGCTGTTGGAGTTTTGACTGAGATTGCATTAAATCTGTAAATCACTTTGGGTAGAACTGACATCTTAACATTGTCTTCAAATCCGTGGAAACAGAATGTCACTCCATTTTTCTAGGCTGTCTTTGATTTTAGCAATGTTTTATACTTTTCCATGTATATTCTTTTACATTCTTGGTTAGATTTATTCCTAGGTATTTGATTCTTTCAGTTGCTAATATAATAGATTTAAAAAATTTCCTCTTCAGATTGCTCATTTCTACTGTTTAGAAACACTACTGATTTTTGCATGTTGACCTTGTGCCCCACCACTTTGCTGAATTTGTTTATAACTTTGGTAGCTTTGTTGTGATATTTCAGGATGTTCTATTTATAGGATCATGCCATCTGCAAATAGGGAACAATTTTACTTCTTCCTTTCCAACTTGGATGCCTTTTATTTCTTTTTTTTTTTCCTCGGTTGCTTTGGTTAGGACTTCCTGTGCAATGTTGAACAACAGTAGTAACAGTGGGCATCTTTGCTTGTTCCTGATCTTAGAGGCCGTGCTTTCAGGATTTCACTATTGAGGATGATATTAGCTGTGGGTTTTTCATATATGTCCTTTATCATGTTGAGGAAATTTCCTTCTATTTCTAGTTTTCTAAGTGTTTTTATCAAGAAGAAAGGCTGGAATTTGTTTTATTTCCTTCATTCTGTTAATTTGCTATATTACATTAATTGATTTTCTTATGTTAAAACATTCTTGCATACCTGGGATAAATCCCCCTTGATCATGATGGGAATTAATCCCCCTCGGTTCTTTTTATGTACTGTTGGATTCATTTTGCTAATATTTTGTTGAGAATTTTTGCATCCATATTCATAAGGGATATTGGTCTGTAATTTTCTTGTGATACCTTTATCTGGCTGAGTATATTAGGGTGGCATGGGTCTCATAAAATGCACTAGAAAGTGTTCCCTCTTCATTTTTTTTGAAGAGTTAGAGCAAGATTGGTGTTAATTTTTCTTGGAATATATGGATTGGAGTTATCTTATGTGGAACTCAAAGAATGAAACCCTTTATGTGGGTACAGGAATTAATGAAGATCTGGGGTAGAGGGCATGGAGTTTTAGCCCTACTTTAGGTTAAGCTGATCTACACATATTAAGAACAAGTTAACTTCTGCTATTTGTCATCAAAATTGTTCTTTAGTGACCTCAAGAAGTTGTTGACGACTAGGAGAATGAACAGAAAGATCAAAAAGAGCATGAAAAAGAAGCAGGAGAATTAAGGAGGAAGGTTTTCATTTCTTAAGAGATTGAGGGAGCCTTGTCTGTTAAGCGACATATTGAATTTAACTCAATTTTTTGGTTGTGGTCTTTGCTGGAGGAGGCATCAACATATGATGTAAAATTGGGGATAATATTGGTCTTGGTGTGGTTCTTCTGTATCAGCCACAAACCCTACCTGTCACCACAAACAACTCCAAACTAAAAACAGATCTCAAATTAATTCTATGTAGCAATCTCCTCTAAAAATTGTGGCCCGCAGTTTTATCTGGCCAATGAAATATTTACTATTTGGTTCTTTTAAAGTCCTGTTCTGTGTTTGAAGTTCCTTTCACCTTCTTAAAATTCTTATCTTGAACACACTTCTCTTCACACCTGTGGCCCTTTCTAGGTTTGACTTTCCAATTCATTAAAACAACACAAAACAAAAAGCAAAATGGGTATGTTTCCTTTCTTTTTGCTGAATTTTACCTTGTCCTCCTTTCCAACATAGCATACAACTATTAGTGTGGCTTTTTTCACATAGAACTGTGAGCTGACAGAAATTTCACAGTGTTAAGTTTTCTAATTGCTTTTTCAACTTCTTCTTTGCTTTATCATGCCTTGGCTTGAAGCTCTGAATTCTTCCTTTAGCATTTCATGTATTCCTATTCATATTTTAGTTGTTTCTGAAATAGTATGCCTGGAGTGAGCATTCTTTAGCCTCTAGAAAATATATACAAATACACTTTTTAAGTTCCATGCCTAATAAAATTTCAGCTGTCTGTCTTTTTAGGGAAGGGAAGAAGTATAGCTTTTCAGTAAGAAGAAAGTAATAAAAATATTATTCCAAGGAATAAATGGCTACAGGTTCAATACACACCAAAACCATTTTGTGTTACCTGCATTCAAAATGCAGTTATGCTGACAGAGCCCACCAACAGCATTTGCAGGGCAAAGTACCTCCATTCCTGAGAACTGGAGAGAAAAATCAGAATTTGTAGAGGTTTTTAGGGCACTTTGCCCAAATGAAACTCCTGAATACCTAATGACATTTGGCAAGAATACTAAAACAGGTTGTAAGAGTTTCTGCAAGAACCTTCAAACAGGAATATATCAGTCATAATCATAAACTTAAGAAGGAGCAATCATGCAATTGAATAATAAAGACAACATCTCTCTTAGGGAAGAATCAAATCAGAGGATAAACAGAGCTTCTATAAATTTCTCTAGTCTCTTCTCTCAAGAAAAAGAGATGTTATGTTGCATTGTTTCTTTCTTTACATTCTTTGATGTTGAGACCAAAACAGTGCAACCAAATTGACTGACTTTCCTGTCTGTAATAATATACGGTCTGGCTGCCGACAAAACACACACCACTTACAAAGCAGATTTCATACTGTCCATTCAGTAACAACAAAGGGCCAGGAAGTTAGCTTGCTCATGGATGTCTTGAAACATCTCAAAGTGCTACTTCTCCAGGGGCAGAAGAGAATTAGTGGAATAAAACACACAAAAAGCTGCTGACCTTTGTTTTCGACTGTTTGCAACTAACTTTTCAAGCTTTGATGATGCTTGAGTAATCTCCCACCTGAAACTAGAGCAGAGAACCTGCCCTTTGCTCCCCCCATCCCAGCCTGCCACACCAGACTGACCTGCTGTCCATCAGCAAGCAGAGAATTCGATGTTCCTCTCAGCTTGGGACAGTAAAGAATTTATGAAACTGCTAGGTCCTGGGGGCTAAAAGAGAGAACAATGACTAAGCATACAAAGTAGTCCAAAATATGACAGGTGGAATAGAGTAACAATATATAATTTTGGTAAGGAGTTTGCTCATTAGTACAGCGGGAATCAGGGGATTAGTACAGTGTGAAACTGCTCTTGAGGACTGAAATGGTTGTGCTTCACTCTCTGAGTGAGCTGCCCCTGTTACAATGGGGAACCAACTACAACTGTAATTGGGATTGGTTTATAGCGAAGGCGGTGGAAGATGTCAGTCAAGGAACGCTGTCCCTCGTGAAAGTCTGGAATAACACAACAAAACATCAGGATGGACTAATAAAGAGGACTATCTTGAAACAGGAATACAAACTGGCAGCAGCATACTTTTGGACATCTCATTATTTCCTCTAGAATGTTACATTTCTCCCCCAGATCCTTCAGTTGTGGCTCTGTTTTTGCTTAGAAATCAGAAACTGCTTCCTACAGACCAGGGGGAACTCAGTGACTGAAGTATCACTGTGAATGTTTCTTTGGCCCAGGGAAAGAGCCCACCCAAGCGGCACCATGGATTTCCTTCCTGGGTGAAGAGGAAGACTTGCAATTGGAACACATTGCACCCCAGTATCTTGGAAGATCCTTCAATCTCCAGTAGTGAGGGTTTGAAGCATCTTAATGAGGTTTTTGGCTAAAGGTACCTGTGTCAGTTTGAAGCTATTAAATACCCCAGAAGAGCCATTTTCTTTAATCCTCATTCAGTATTGCTGAGTAGAATCTTTTTTATTGTTTCCATGGAGATATGACCCACCCAATTGTGGGTGGTAGCTTTTGATTAGATGGTTCCATGGAGATGTGTCATCATCCATTCAAGTGGGGCTGCTTACTGGAGCCCTTTAAGCAGGAATCATTTTGGAAAAAGCTTTAGAGACACCAGAACCAACAGAGTGCATGCAGCCAGAGACCTTTGGAGTAGAAGGAAAACGCCCCTGGGGAAGCTTTATGAAAGGAGGAGAGAAAGCTAGCAGATGTTGCCTTGTTCCTTTCCAGCTGAGAGAGAAACCCTGAACTTCATCAGCCCTCCTTTCTTTGGAATTAAGGTATCTTTCTGTTAATGCCTTAATTTGGACATTTTTATAGCCTTAGAAATATAAACTTGCAAGTTAACAAATTTCCTTTTTAAAAGCCCTTCCATTTCTGGTCTATCACATTTTAGTAGCTTGGAAACTAGAATAGTACCCATGAAAGTTGCATTGTTTTTCTCTGGCTGTTAGATTTAGAGAATTTTGCTGTGGGTATACACAAGGCTTGTGCAAATTTCAAAGCTTCCAGTGGATTAGAAACCATCATTCCCAAGAAGGACACCTGTTGGCTGTGCCACTGGATATTGAAGGACAAAATTCATGCTTCTTTCCCCCTAAGTCTCCTTCCTGAAGGAACAGGGGTTCACCCTGCACACCACTGGCCTTCTGCCTCAGAACACTGTCTCATGGAGTGCCGGCGTATCTTTGGGGATTGTCCCACGAGATCATCTAAAAGTCACTAGGTGGTAATAGATCTGGAAAAGAGACCTTTGTTAAGGTAAGGTGACCCCATATCAGATATATGACCAAATCCCAGGAACAGGGACCATTTTCTCAGCAAAGTATGCTTGTGGGCAAACATATTTCTTTCTGGAAGGAAGGGACAAGAGAGAATGTTGCTTTCTTAATTTGAAGGTCCCAGTTTTCAATAAACAATTGCACATTTTTCTGAGTGTGCCTTTTCTTACTCATCTCTCAACTTTTGCTTCCTCCTTTACCTCATTTTCCACCATTAGACTGTAGTCTACCTCAAAATTTTAACTTCTCATTGATTTTTGTCCTGAGCCCTCCAGCTAGAAATGTTTTCTTTCTTCTCTTAACTCCTATGACAATTTTCTTTCTCTCTCTAATACTCTCATGTATTCTGCATGATCTGAGTCTCCTGGGTATCTTTAAAAAACCCATCACACGTCTTCCCTCACAATTGAGCCTTTATTCACTCTGCCATGTGTCCATTTCATCTCCACATGCCTGCTCTGGGATTTAAGATGCAAAACAATGGGGTGTGTCTCCTTTTGAAATCCAGGAACCCAGTTCAGTGGCTTACATAGAAAGCACCTTTGAGATAGATAACCGTATTCTTGTCTCTTCCCTTTGACAGATAATAAACTCCTTAAACTTGTGGAATGAATTGACAACATGTGGTTACTAGCTGGGCAGGTCATTCGCTCTCAGATCCATTCCTTGTTTGTCCTCTACTCTGTTCTTATCCTCTCACAGAGAGCAGGTCCTGCAAGGTGTGTTTCCTTAGCTCACATGTCAACTGGCTTACATTTGGTTTAGCCTATAGAAGGGAATGGTAGGAGATAGGAGAGAGGGAAAAAGAGAGAAGCCAGTTTATTTCTCCTCCTCTCTCTGCCTTGGGTGGCCTCTCCAGCAGCAGCTGTGTCTTTTCTGTGGTTCTAGCCCCTACTGGGCTCCAGCTTCAGCTGTGTTCTGAAAGGTCCTTCATAGTTCCAGCATCCACCAACAGAGCTGTGTTCCTAGGGTTACAGTAATATTGCTTGGTCACTGCAGCTAAAGAATGACTTTCTGCCATAGGTAATTTCTAGGATGCCTCACTATTCCCTTTGACATCTCAAATTTTTCTTTACCTGATAACTGACTCTCTGTATTGGAATACCTGGAATGGTTATTCTTTTTCTAACTACATCCTGACTTAATAACCAGTCCTTGTTTTTCATGGGCTTATCTCGTCATTCCAATAAAAATGACCATTCCTGTGTTCTCTTTTGGGCTTTGTGATAAGAGGAGAGGCAATGATAGCAAGCTTCTTTGAGGAACAGATAATCTATAGTAAGGGAGACAGATGTGAATTTTTGTGTAAACAAAAACCAGGGAACAATTAATTCTGATTAGTGGAATTCCATATAGTTTCATAGAAGAGATAACATCTGAGGTGAATCTTGAAGGACAAGTAGAATTTTGACAAGTGAAGACTGGGGAAGGAGGAGGAAATAGCAGAAAGGATTCACTGTAGAACTGTACTAGTTAAGGAAGTGCTGCAGGGGGGGTGCCTGGTGTGTTTGGGGTATGTGGGTGGTCTAGTGAGACTGAACTGATGGGTATGTAGAAAGTTGTAGATGATAAGGTTAATGAATATTATATCTGCAGCCCACCTGTTTCCATTAACCTCAAGATCCATTTCTCTGCCTGCCTAGTGGATATTTCCATCTAAAACTCAATATGTCCAAAACTGAACTCATATTCCCTCACCAAAACAGCTCTCCTTTCTGATTCTTTTAGATCAGAAAACGCCATCATTTCTCATTCAGCTGCTTAGTTCAGAAACCTGGAAGTCATTCCTCTCCCTCAACTCCTCAAAATTTAATCTTGAGGAGAATTAAATTTAATCAGCCTCTGATTCCTATTCCTTTCCTAAATGTCAGTAGAATCCAACCATTTCTTGGGTACTAATTACATAGAATATCTTTTTCTATCCTTTCACTTTCAACCTATTTGTATCTTTGGGTCTAAGAGGAGTCTCTGGTAAACAGCATTTAGAAGGATCTTTTTTTTTTGGGCACAGGCAGGCTCTAGGAATTGCCCAGGTCTCCAGCATGGCAGGCGAGAATTCTGCAACTGAGCCACTGTTGCACCACCCTAGATGGATCATATTTTAAAATCCATTTTGCTACTCTGTGTCTTTTGATTGGGGAGTTTGATCAATTAACATTTGAACTTTTTTTCTGCAAAGGCAGTTTGTAACTCAACCATCTTATCATTTGGTTTTTATTTGTCAGATTTATTTTTTTCTCTTGCTTTTCATCCTGTAAGTTACCCTTACTAATACTCTTCAATTCTGTACCCATCTCTAGACCTCTTTCCTGTCTTTTCTTTTCAGCCAGAGCACTCCCTTCAGTAGTTCTCATGGGACTGGTCTTTCATTAATAAACTCTCAGCTTCTGTTTATCTGTGAATGTTTTAAACTCTCCATCTCTCATTTTTGAAGGACAGATTTTCTGGATAGAATACTTGACTGGCAATTTTTCTCTTTCAGTATCTTAAATATATTGTACCACTGCCTTCTTGCCTCCATGGTGATGAGAATCAGCATCTAGTTTTACTTGGTTTCCCTTGTATGTGGTGAATCGCTTTTCTCTTGCTGCTTTCAGAATTTTCTCCTACTCTTTGGCATTTGAAAGTCTGATTAGTATATGTCTTGGAGAGGATCTATTCAGGTCTACTCTTTTTGAAGTACGTTAAGCCACTTGGATTTGCATTTTTATGTCATTTATAAAGGTTGGGAAATTTTCAGCCATATTTCTTTGAATATTCTTCCTGGGCCTTTTCCCTTTTCTTCTCCTTCTGGAACACCCATGATGTGTATGTTTGTGTGCTTTGTGCTGTCTATCAATTCCCTGAGAACCTGCTCAAATTTTTCCATTTTGTGCTGGTTTGAAAGGAAGTATGCCCCCTAAGAAAAGTCATGCTTTAATATAAATCCCATTTCATAAAGGTAGAATAATCCCTATTCAATACTGTATGTTTGAAACTGTAATGAGATCATCTCCCTGGAGATGTGACTTAGTCAAGAGTGGTTGTTAAATTGGATTAGGTGACGACATGTCTCCACCCGTTTGGGTGGGTCTTGATTGGTTTATTGGAGTCCTATAAAAGAGGAAATATTTTGGAGAATTAGAGATTCAGAGAGAGCAGAGAATGCTGCAGCACCACGAAGCAGAGAGTTCCACCAACCAGTGACCTTTGGAGATGAAGAAGGAAAACACCTCTCGGGGAGCTTCATGAAACCGGAAGCCAAGAGAGGAAGCTAGCGGATGATACCGTATTCGCCATGTGTCCTTCCAGCTGAGAGAGAAGCCCTGACTGTGTTCGCCATGTACCTTCTCACTTGAGAGAGAATCCCTGAACTTCATCGGCCTTCTTGAACCAAGGTATCTTTCCCTGGATGCCTTTGATTGGTCATTTCTATAGACTTGTTTTTAATTGGGACATTTTCTCGGCCTTAGAACTGTAAACTAGCAACTCATTAAATTCCCCTTGTTAAAAGCTGTTCCATTTCTGGTATATTATGTTCTGGCAGCTTGCAAACTAGAACACATTTTTTTTCTCCATTTGTTCTTTTGTCTGCTTGAATTTGGTTTATCTGTCTTCTAGCTCGTTGACTATTTCTTCTGCCTCTTTAAATCTGCTATCAAGTGTCTCCAGTCTATTTTTAACTTCATCTATGGTGTCTTTTATTTCCATAACGTCTGCTATTTTTCTATGTAACCTTTCAAATTCTTCTCTATGCTCTTCTAGTGTCTTCTTAATATCCTTCATCTCTTTATACAGACTTTCATTTCTTTGAATTGATTCAGATTTGTTTGCACATCTTTGATTAGTTGTCCCAGATTCTGTGTCTTCTCCAACTTTTTAATTTGTTCCTTTGACTGTGCCATTACTTTTTGAGTTTTAGCATGCCAGTGATTTTTTGCTGATATTTGGTCATCTGATTATCTTGATGCATCTATTCTGAGGATTGATTTCTGTCTCTCTTCTAGGATTTAGTTGTTGCCTGGGTTTGTATTAGAGTACTGCTTTGTCAGTTGGATCATCCATATTTCTCAGCCCAAACAGAGCCGAGAACCCATGTAGGGGGTGTAAACCAGCTGCGATGGGCCTGGGATATGGTCTGGAGAGGCTCTGAAAAGTCCTGCATTTCCCTTGCACTTTCCAGCCTGTCAAGCAGATGTTGCCCTTTGGTGACTTAATCGTCCTCAGAAATTGTTTGCTTCCTGAAGCTATTCAGCATCTGACCATGCAGGGTTGAAACTGCAGGTTCCTGTGCCCTCATTTTGCCAGTCAAAATCTGGCTCAGTGCAGGTCTGTGTCCCCCAATTTACTTGCTCTAGATGATTCTCCCAGCTCTCCCAGTCTGCAGCTGTCCCTGAGGCAAGGATCTAGCCACCCACTGCTATTTCTCTTAAGGATGGAGGATAGGCACCAGGACCCATGGCTGGAAGTAAAGTCTCTGTCCAGGTTTTCTCATATTCCTAGTCCTTCACTGACCTGGACGTTGAAGTGTTTTTCTCTGTCCCCCAGGTGGCCACACAGTTGATTCAGAGTGCTTCTGCCTGGCTACTTGCTGCTTTGGGGAAAAATTCTGCATTTCCTCTCTAAACCTCCATTTTGGAAACTCCTTCTGGTTGCCCTTTTATATGCTGCCTTTCCCAGCAGCTTATGTCCTGCATGGGTCCCTGTGGGCTTGGTTCTCTGTCTCCAGATAGAGGTATAGATCTGTCTCACTGCTTTGAGAGATTTTATAGTCCGTGTCCCCAGTAGGCGGTGGGAGAGATCCTGGCCACTGCCTCTAGGACTGAGCTGTATGGGACTGAGTGAAGGGAGGTGGGGGAGCACTGGCTGGTCTGGAATGGAAGTTTCCTACCTGATATTTTCCTCTTTCTTCAATTCAGCATTTGTGGGATCCTTCTCCAGTCTATACTGTTCCCCAGAGTTCTGAACAAGTGAGAATTGTCCTTTTTTTTTTTTTTTTTGCTGAATCTCTGGGGAGAGGTTTTCAGTAGCTGTTTACATTGCCATGTTGATGAGTTCTTAACTCTTCACTGCTACTCCCTTAATTGAGGGCTCCTTCCTGAATGTGCCCACATGCTCTCCAGTCTTGTACTTTTCCACTCCTTGCATTCTACTGAGGTCAGGAGAATCTTTCTAGAATGCAAGTCTGACCACGTTCCATTACTTCTAAGGACCCTCAGGTGAGTCCGAACTCCCTAGCATGACTCACAGGGTCCTTTGGGAATTGGGTCTTGCTTGTCTCTTGAGTTCCATGTCGCATCATTCTTTCCCTTGAAATTTACCCTAAAACTTTCCTAATTCCATTGCATTTAACAAAAATGATAATGCTCTTGGCTTTTGTTCATTCAGTGTCCCCTGTTTTGAATGCTTTCCCTTTGTCCTGGTCAAGGGGCCAACTTTTCCTGGTCATTTGGGAAGGAGCTCATGTGTCATCACTGAGTTGGAATATGTGTTCCCAAAGCACACTGCACTTATCTCAATTATATCGCTTCTCATGCTATGGCATAATTTCCTTTCTGCTCCATTAGAATGTAAGGAACTTGAGGGCTATAAGGCTATGTCTTACTCATCATTGTATTTCCAGTGCCTACCTCTGTACATGTCACTTAGTAGGATTGAATAAATATTTGTTGAATGAATGAGTGGAATGAGAGGTGGGCTGGGATCAGGTTATAGATGATCCTGAAATATAGATTCATATATTTTCACTTTATTTGGTGTGCAACAGGGAACTATTTATTGTTCTTGAGAAGGGAAGTGATTTCATGGGAACTGTCTCTTGGCATGATAGCTCTAGAATGAAAGCAAAGATTAGGTGGGATGGAAGAGAATCCAGTGGGGAAAACCAGTGAGTAAGCCACTGCACTAGTGAAGGCAAGAGATAATGAACTGAATTTCAATAGGAAAATAGAATCAACAAGAAGTAGTCACCAATATGATGAGGGATAGGGAAGAACCAAAGATTCCCTAGAATCCTATGGAGGATTCTAGCTAGTTGAAGTGGGTGTATTAGTTAGAGTTCTCTAAAGAAACAGAATCAATAGGAAACACTCTCAAATATAAAATTTATAAAAGTGTCTCATGTAACTGTGGGAACACAGAGTACAAAATCTGCAGGGCAGGCTGTGAAGCCAATGGTTTTGATGGAGGGTCTGGATGAACTCCACAGGAGAGGCTCACTGGCCAAAGCAGGAAGAGAGACTGTCTCTTCTAAATCCTCCTTAAAAGGCTTCCAGTGATTAGATTAAGCATCACTCATTGCAGAAGATGTTCCCAGCTGTGGATGCAGCTGGTGTGATCATGATTTAATTCTGTGAAATGTCCTCATTGCAACAGGTAGGCCAGCACTTGCCCTACCAGACAAACAGGTACCACCATTTGGTCAAGTTGACCCATGACCCTGACCATGACAGTCCACCCCTTGTCAACTTGGCAGCTATACATATCACCTTAAACTGTACCTAATTTCTAAATAAACTACAATAAAACACACATTTTTTTCTTTCATCTAACCATACTCAACTGTCCTGCATATAACCGGAAACACATCAAATCTCTCCAGAATAGGGTGTAAGTCCTAGGGTAATATTCATTCTTAAACTTGAAATCTTACAACTTAAATAGCATAACATGAACAAAACAGCATTACATTCCTCATTTCTGTAACTGATCACGTGGTTGTAGTTCATATTTATCACTACCTTCTTCCACTACTCATTTTATGTTCCCTTTACCCTCAGCAAGCACTTCAGCTGGTTGTGGTTCTTTGCCTGGTGGGGTGACCCAAACCTTCATTCCTGAAGTTTCAGAGCCATTGGTAGTCCTGCCTGGATTGATTTGTTGCAGTTTTCCATTGATTTTAATCACAGGGCAAGGTAGTACTAAAAGATGCCCTAGGGGATCTCCTATATTCCAAGAAAACTCTTCTTTACCTCCATTGTGTAGTTGCAGTCCTATTTCCCCCTGCTAATCAGGGTCAATCACCCCAGCCAGTAATGTAATCCCCTTCTTGGCATGTGGATCCAGGGGCATGAGTAGCCCAAAGTGACCAGGTGGCAGTCTTAGATTCCAGTTCAATGGAATCATTGTTGTTTCTTCTGGTGGAAGCACTTCCCCTTTTGGAACTAAAACCAGTAGACCAGCAGAGCTCAGGGTTGCAGGGACAGGAAGCAAAAATGTTCCTAGTGGATCACTAGGGGTAATAGTGAGTGGTGCCACTCACATTTCCCCCCCTTGGTTCCTGGACCCATGGATCCTGGCTATGGGAGAAACAGCACCATACAGCAGGCACTGATTCAGAGCATATACAGCTTCCTGGAGAACATTACCCCAGCCTTTCAAGGTATTGCCACCTAGTTGGCGTTGTAATTGAGTTTTCAAAAGGCCATTCCACCATTCTATCAATCCAGCTGCTTCTGGATGATGGGGAACATGATAAGACCAGAGAATTCCATGAGCATGTGGCCCATTCCTGCCCTTCATTTGCTGTGAAGTGTGTTCCTCGATCAGAAGCAATGCTGTGTAGAATACCATGACAATGGATAAGGCATTCTGTAAGCCCTTAGATGGTAGTTTTGGCAGAAGCATCACATGCAGGGAAAGCAAACCCATATCCAGAGTATGTGTCTATTCCAGTTAGAACAAATCGCTGCCCCTTCAATGAATGGAGTGGTCCAATGTAATCAACCTGCCACCATGTAGCGGTTGGTCACCTTGGGGAATGGTGCCATATTGGGGGCTGAGTGTGGGTCTCTGCTGCTGGCAGATTGGGCACTCAGCAGTGGCTGTAGCCAAGTCAGCCTTGGTGAGATGAAGTCCATGTTGCTGAGCCCATGCATAACCTCCATCCTTACCACCATGACCACTTTGTTCATGAGCCCATTGGGCAATGACAGGAGTTGCTGGGGAAAGAGGCTGACTGGTATTCACAGAATGGGACATCTTATCCACTTGATTATTAAAACCTTCCTCTGCTGAAGTCACCCTCTGGTATGCATTCACATGGGACACAAATATCTTCATGTTTTAAGCCCACTCAGAGAGATCTATCCACATACTTCTGCAGACCTCTCTGTCACCAATTTTCCAATTATGGTCTTTCCAAGTCCCTGACCATCAGCCAAGCCATTAGCAATAACCCATGAGTCAGTATACAAACACACCTCTGGCCATTTCTCCTTCCAAGCAAAATGAACAACCAGGTGCACTGATCAAAGTTCTGCCCACTAGGAGGATTTACCCTCAGCACTGTCCTTCAAGGACACCCCTGAAAGGAGTTATAGTGCTGCAGCTGTCCCGTTTCAGGTGGTACCTGCATATTGTGCTGAAATGTCTGTAAACCAGGACTGAGTTTTCTCTTCCTCAGTCAATTCACTGTAGGGAACTCTCCAAGAGGCCATAGCTCTGGTCTGGGAAAGAGAAGGTAATGTGGCAGAAGTGGAGACTATGGACATTTGGGCCACTTCCTCATGTAACTTACTTGTGCCTTCAGGACCTGCTCTGGCCCTATCTCTTACATACCATTTCTATTTTACAATAGAGTGCTGCTGGGCACGTCCAACTTTATGGGTTGGTGGGTCAGACATGATAAGCAACTCAGGTCTCATGGTAACTTAGTGGCCCATGGTTAAGCATTCAGTCTCAACTAAGGCCCAGTAGCAGGCCAAAAGTTGTTTCTTAAAAGGAGAGTAGTTATCTGCAGCATATGGTGAGGCTTTGCTCCAAAATCCTAAGGGTCTGCATTGTGATTCTCCTATAGGGGCCTGCCAAAGTCTCCAAACCACATCTCTATTTGCCACTGACACTTCCAGAACCATTAGATCTGCTGAATCATATGGCCCAAGTGGCAGAGCAGCTTGTAAAGCAGCCTGGACTTGTTGCAGAGCTTCCTCTTGTTCAGGTCCCCACTCAAAATTAGCAGTTTTTCTGGTTATTTGATAAATGGGCCAGAGTAGCACACCCAAATGAGGAATATGTTGTCACCAAAACCCAGAGACCAATGAGGCATTGTGCCTCTTTTTTGGTCATAGGAGGGGCCAGATGCAGCAACTTATCCTTCACCTTAGAAGGGATATCTTGACATGCCCCACACCACTGGACACCTAGAAATTTCACTGAGGTAGAAGGCCCCTATATTTTTGTTGGATTTATCTCCCATCCTCTGACATGCAAATGCCTTACCAGTAAGTCTAGAGTGGTTTCTACTTCTTGCTCACTAGGTCCAGTCAACATGATATCATCAATATAATGGACCAGTGTGATGTCTTGTGAGAGGGAGAAATGATCAAGGTCCCTGTGGACAAGATTATGACATAGGTCTGGAGAGTTGATACACCCCTGAGGTAGGACAGTGAAAGTATATTGCTGACCTTGCCAGCTGAAAGCAAACTGTTTCTGGTGGTCCTTACTAACAGCTATTGAGAAAAAAGCATTTGCCACATCAATATCTGCCTACCAGGTACCAGAGACTGTATTGATTTGCTCAAGCAATGATACCACATCTGGAACAACAGTTGCAATTGGAGTTACCACCTGGTTGAGCTTACAATAATCCACTGTCATCCTCCAGGACCCATCTGTTTTCTGCACAGGCCAAATAGGAGAATTGAATGAGGATGTGTTGGGAATCCCACCCCTGCATCCTTCAAGTCCTTAAGAGTGGCAGTAATCTCTACAATCCCTCTGGGAATCCGATATTGCTTCTGATTTACTATTATGCTAGGTAGGGACAGTTCTAGTGGCTTCCACTTAGCCTTTCCCACCATTATAGTCCTCACTGCATGAGTTAGAGAGCCAATGTGGGGATTCTGCCAGTTGCTCAGTATGTCTATTCCAATTATACATTCTGGAACTGGGGAAATAACTACAGAATGGGTCTAGGGGCCCACTTGACCCATTGTGAGACGGACCTGGCTAAAACGTCATTGATCACCTGGTCTCCATAAGCCCCCACTCTGACCAGAGTGACGTTTTGGGTCCCCTGGAATTAATGTCACTTCTGAACCAGTGTCTAATAATCCCTGAAATATCTGATCATTTCCTTTTTCCCCAGTGCACAGTTACTGTGGTAAAAGACCATCAGTCTCCTTGGGGAAGGCTTGGAGGAAGAGTAACAGTATAAATTTGTGGCAGTGTAACAGGGTTCTCCTCCTAAAGGGACCTGGTCTCCCCTTCATTCAAGGGGCTCTGGTCTGTAAACTGTCTCAAGTCTGGAAATTGATTAAGGGCCGTGTCTCTATGTTTTTGTAATTCAGGTTCGACTTCTGTTCACTTGACCTAGAACTCTTTTGTTTATACAGCTCAAACAAGAATTTAGCAGACTGCCCATCTGTTGTATTTCTAGGTACCCCATGATTTATTAACCAATGCCACAAATCTCTGTGAGTCATATAATTTTGACTCCTGCTTTGAGTTTGCTGCCTATTATAATAGCCATGTCCACACTGTCTTTGGTGATTAAGTGCTGCCACCTGGCTTCTGCCAACTCGGGATCTGTCATCCCGATTGTGTTTAAGGATTCCAGCTCAGTGACAGCAGTTCCTACAGTAATATCTGACCTACAAAGAAGTGCAACTACAGAGCTCTTCAGGGATGATGGCTTTAGTTTCACAAATTTATTTCTCACTGTTCTGGTAAAAGGTGTATCCTCTATACATTCCTGGGGTGTAAGAACAGGCTTTGCATGATAAATTCACTCTAATATTCCAATCTCTCTAAGTCTCTGGATCCCCTCATCTACATTATACCAGGGCATCTGGCATTTCAACCTCAGGTAATGTTGGCTACCTTTTGATCTATATTTTAACCAACCATCCAAACAAACTGTTAATACCTTTTCTAACCCCTTGAGTTCTAACACTGAATGCAGAATCTCTGCTTAGTGGGCCCATATCAATAAATTCAGCCTGATCCAGCCTTATATTCCTCCCACCATTATCCCACACTCTTAAAATCCATTGCCACACATATCCCCCTGATTTCTGTCTATATAAATAGGAAAGCTCACACAGTTCTTTTGGAGTATAATGCACCTCCTCATGTATGATACTTTGTACCTCACCTTTAGGGGCCTGTTGGGACTTTACTCTAGTTATAGGCCTGGAAGAGAGGGATGGTGGGGGTTGGTCATGAAAAGAATTAGAAATATCTTCCAAATCATTTGCTTCAGGGCATTCATTTGCACTTTCATCTGGTGAAACAGGATTAATCACTCTAGGGCTAATCCCTTTAGGAGGAGGTTGGGTGGCCTACTCCTCAAGGCAAGCTGGAGGTGGGGTGCTTGTGTTCTCAGGGGAGACTATTACAGGGTTATCTAGAGAAGGCTCAGCATGACCTAGATTTTCAACCTCACCCCCGACATCATTATCAATCCACATGTCACCATCCCATTTTTCAGGGTCCCACTCCTTTCCAATCAATGCCCTCACTTTAACAGCAGACATCATGCAACACTGGGATTTCAGTTTATGTTGTAAAGTTGCTACTCTAACAATAAGATTCTGAGTATGCTTTTCAGAGATCTCAAATCTATAGCTACAGGAAATAAGATTTTCCTTCAGGATACTCATAGAAACTTCTACATCTGTCAGACGGCGCTGAAGCTTCTCATTTGAAGCCTTAAGCCCATCCCTTTCACTCCTTAACATATCCAGTGTATCTAACAACAATCAACCAACATCTCTATACCTCTTATTTCCACAAAACTCCATGAAGGTGCCAAAAACATTATCCCCCAGAGCCTAGCTTTGTACAAGCAAAGCATTAGGAGAATCGAATGGTGATATTTTGACATCTCTTTTGCCAACTCACTCCATGGGTTGGGAGTGGCATTCTGATTATGGGAATCAGAGTCCTTAGTGCCTTTGAGTCCAGTCAGAGTAGAAAACCATTCATAAAAGCCCATTTTTAAGATTCTGTTTCTTAAGAACCACTCCTTGTACCAAGTCTTATTAGTTAGGTTTCTCTAGAGAAAGAGAATCAACAGGAAACACTCACAAATATAAAATTTATAAAAGTGTCTCACATAACCATGGGAATGCAGAGTCCAAAATCTGCAGGGCAGGCTGTGAAGCTGACACTTCCAATGGAGGGTCTGGATGAACTCCACAGGAGAGGCTCGCCAGCCGAAGCAGGAAAAGAGCCTGTTTCTTCAGAATCCTCCTTAAAAGACTTCCTGTTATAACTTGAAACATCACTGATTGCAGAAGACACTCCCCTTGGCTGATTACAAATGGACTCAGCTGTGGATGCAGCTGACATAATCATGATTTAATTCTATGAAATGTCCTCATTGCAACAGACAGGCCAGCACTTGCCCAACCAGATAAACAGGTACCACTACTTGTTTAAGTTGACACATGAACCTGACCATGAGAGTGGGAAATGATGATGCTTTGTTCCTATTAGATGGAGGTACAGAATGAAGTCATGCTAGCTGGTCAGTTACACAAATCAAGCATACTGATACTCAGCTGGTTCGTACAAGTATGGCTATGCAGATTATGGAAGTACTAAAATATGCCTGTGGTAAATTTTTCAGTCACAAGACATTTGCCATTGTAGTTCCACCCCCCCATAGTCTCTTCTGAGACCCCTTAATCTACCATCAGCCTATTAATAAATGGGTTATAGTGGCTCCATCATTATGACTGAACTTCAGTTTGTTTGGACAGTGCCAATGCTGCAACAATTTTTAAATATTTTGAATATCACCCCTCATCCCAAGGGATGACGGTATTGTGGTGAGGGGACCCCTCACTCAGGGTTGCACAAGGAGTAGGAAAAAAGGGAAAACAGAAATTAATATCCTAGAAGCCTGTTGAGGTAAAAGACTAGAAAATGAGTTCAAACCACATTGGCAAAAAACAGGTACAAAACCAAAATGCAATGTTGAAGCATCAGGAAAGGTGGGAACAAGTTGGGCAATAGGCAAGAGAGAAGAGCCAGGAGGATTTTATGAACTGGAGTGCCAGGTGGGGGGATTGTACAAGCCCCAAGTGGTTTCCTTGATTTTAGAGGGACATCAGTTTGAAGAAATAAACAATAGAGTAGCTAGGCTAGACAGTTCTAGGTTGTCTTGGGGGAAAGTTACTTTTAGGACCAGCAGTTGGAGATTTTCAGGAAGCTTAACCTTAGAAGGGAAGTCAGCCCTAGATCAAGAGATTCAGTAGATATCCATATTTGTATGTTGCTGGATGTTAGTAGTGTGAGAGCCTATCTCAAGGAAGTGACCACCGTTCCCGCCTGCTCCATGGATTCTTGTCAGCTACCATAACTATTGTATTTATGGGGGCCCACTGACTATCAATTAGCATTACCCGAAATAACAAGCTGGGCTTCCTATGAATCAGCCATATCACTCCGCTCAGAGTTGCTGCCTTGAAAAGTCTAAATTTGGAACCATTAATTAATTTGTTCACAGTGTCAGGGGACTGAGGAAGCTCAAGTCCTCCCATTTCCCCTCACAGATACTGTCTGGTGAGGTCAAGTGGGATAACTTGGCAATGTCTTGCCTGACATCTAGACTGCCCTCACTAATCCTTGTTTTCTTGAACAGAAAAGAGGAAAAAAGAGATCAAGGCATTGATGCATCAGCCCTGAGGGGAAATGGCAGAGGTCACCATATGTTATATTTAGACCTACTATTTGTCTAAGAAAGAAATAAGAAATTAAGTCGCCGGTTGAGAAATCAGCAATCCTGTTTTTTGTGTGGCCTTTTATTTCTGTAAGTGTTCAGAGCTCTAATACCTTCAGGCACTTAAAATTAATTTTTAAAAATTGGGATAGTCTGTGTATAAATTGCCGGATTTAATGAAATAAGTCAAAGGGGGGGAGTTACTTGTAGTAATTGGTGTTTAGATTTTACACATTGTCTTCATAATCCACCCCACTAAATAGAGTTAGGGTTTCAAATAAGATGAGCACCCATAGCAATAAGTGCTATTTAAGATAAAGAGACTTAATAAGTCTCAGCTGCAGCCATGACAGTTCACAGGAAGTCAGCAGTCTCTCTGTCCCATTACTGTTAGGAGAGAAGGTTGTGCTCTCAGGGGCACTTTAGAGACAGGAGTTCCCTACAATACAACTGAAGTTGTGGAGTCATGGGCTAGAGAGGGGAGTCTTAATTAGAATTTTTCAGTATTAGATTTTCTAGGGACTCCATTCAGCCAATCTTGACAGAAAAATAAATGCTTCCTGCACTTCTACAAACTGGACATAGATGTTCTTTCCAAAAGGGTAATCTCTGAATCTGAGGAATCCTGAGATAAGATGTATGTCTTACATTCCAAAATAAAATTACTCATGCCTCTCTTCTCTTAGTTCCTTTTCTTGTTTCACTGCCCCTGTGTTTCCTGTTTCAACTTAAATAGTAATTTAAATGGTCAACTATCTCCCTCAGTCTCTAAGTCTCTTTCTCTTTCTTTCTGTCTCTCTCTCTCACACACACACTCTCTCTCACTCACTTTATCTTTCCTCCTCCAATCACATTTTCTTCTTATTTAAAAGCAAAAAAAAAAGAGGAAATTTTCCTCCATATACACTTTCCTACCCATTTCTCAATGTATTTGGTGTTGGGATCAAGGGAGGCAAAAACAACTCTATTAGCTTATGCCTGAGTAGAGCAAAATCCCATCAATTCCATGTAAGAGCTCTATTTCACAGATAGAGACCTTGGGTGGGAAGCTACTGACCCACTGTCAGTGCAAGTGACAGCTAGATCACTGGGTGTTGAAAGAACCAAGTGACTGCTTTAATTTAGAATGCTTCTGGGGATAGAGTACGCAGAGGAAAACATTTATTGGCTATTCATGTTTTCTCAATGTTAGCTCAGGCTCTACTTTTCCAGATACATCCAGTTATGACTTTGCCATATTTGCTGGTATGAAAGTTGAGGCAATAATGAGGTGCCCAGAGGCCTGCTACGTAAAGAATAACAAATGTTAGAGTTGTCTGTTTATAGTTAAAGCATGAACATTGTGCTGGTTTGAAGCTGTTATGTGAGCATGTCCTTTTTTCCTGATCCAATCTTGTAGGGAAAACCATGTTTCTTCAATTTTGTGGAGAGTGGAAACTTTGACTGAGTTGTTTCCATGGAGATGGGACACAACCAGTTGTAGATGGGACCTTTTGATTGGATTGTTTCCATGGAAAAGTGACACACCCAATTGTGCATGTGGCCATTTGATTAGATGGAGATGTGACTCTGTCCATTCAAGGTGGGTCTTGATGAGCTTACTGGAGTCCTGTATAAAGGGAAACATTTTGGAGAAAACACAGTTGTTTCAGAGCTTATACAGACACAGACATTTGGAAATGCAGAAGCCATAGGAGATGCCAGGAGCTGACAGAGCCAGCAGAAGCTAGACAGGAACCAGAGTCAACAGACACACAGACATTTGGAGATGTTTGGAGTGGTGACTGAGAGAGAAGATGCCTATATACATACATTTGAAGATGCAGAGGCCAGCAGATGTCATCATGTGAGTTCCTGTGAGATGCTAAGCAAGCCGGAATCCCAAGTTGTGTTCCAGAGTTGCTAAATGAAGGCACACAGATGCTTAGAGAGGAAACTGCTGGAATTTGAAGCTGGAAGCAATGGAACCTGGAACAAGGACCAGCAGATACCAGCCATGTGCCTTCCCAGCTGACAGAGGTTTTCTGGACCCACTGGCCTTTCTTGAGTCAAGGTTATATTTTCCTGGTTGCCTTAGTTTGGACATTTTTATGGCCTTAGAACTGTACATTTGTAACTTAATAAGTTCCCTTCATAAAAGCCAACTCATATCTGGTATATTGCATTTCTGGCAGCATTAACAAACTAAAACAAACATATGTAAGATTCTCCCAGGTAGAACATTTGGGGTAAGCAGAAAAAAGAACATAGGAAAGAATCCTAGGGAACATAAATATTTCAGATTCAATAAAGGAGACTGAAAAGTAGAAACCTGAATGATGAAAGGAAAATTAACAATGAGAGAAGTCATGGAAGTCAAGGCTGAAACAAGAGTTTGAAGGAAGGAGTGGTCAGTATTAAAAAAAGCTCTGTCTAGTTTTCTCTGAACTGAATTTCTAGTTTTTCTAGGACAAGGGAAGCCTTCCTTCCCCTGATGCTTTCATCTAATAGTTAGTTCATGGAGAGTTGGGAGGCATACTGCTCATCTCTTGAGTACCACTTCAAATCCTGTAGACCTTATCTTTTGTTTTGGGTAATGCTAGGGAAATTTGTTTTGTACCAGATCCAACCACCTTCAAGTAGGTGTAACTGACAGCACCTCACCTCAGGCCCATGCAGCTGGCTCTTACTTCATGTCCTGGTACTTCTCTGTTGCATGGCACTGTGGAACAGCCACCAGAATCTGTTCAGCACAGGAGTTATCTCCTGTAGGACAGCTAATGGTCAGAGAGGGGTAGGAGATGAGGGATAAATGCTTCCTCCTTTTTTCCCTTGGATAAAGCGTTCTGCAGAATTGAGAAACCAGTTGCCTGCTGTGGTGGCCAATTCTTTGCACTGATATCTTTGCATTGACTCTCCTTCTATGCTTTACTTTCTCTCGCTCTTGTTCCTTGGATCACCTTCCCCAGTAAAGTACTTGGACTGCTTTGGGGAAGACTGAGGATAAGAGTCAGGAAAGCTGGGAACTCAAAAGTCAAACAGCAATAAGGACCCCATTGCTGGTGGTAAGAGAAGTGATGATCCTTGGTATGCAATAGCTTCACATTATTTAACCTGTGGTAGAGTGAGATGTGGTGCAGGTGGAAGGAGAAGTATTGACTTAGGTCAGGGATATTGCTTTATGAGGGAATTGCCCTCATAGCCTTTATTGTATGGCCTGTGAGTTTTTATATTTTGAAAGATTATTTTAAATAAGAAGAATATGCATCTGAGGCTTTTTGTACACAACCCAAATGCCTGAACTATTTACTATCTTGCCTTTATAGGCCACATTTGCTGACCCTTGGCTTAGGTGATAAGGTGGTGCCTGAACAATTAGAAGGTGGAAAATGGCCATGGAAGCTGGCAGCTCACAGTGCTCCCAATAAACTTAAACATGAACAACACTCAAAGAATATAAAAAACAATTAGTTACAAGGCCAGTTTTTTTACTGTGTTGGAAGAAGATAGAGACAGGGCTTCTCCATAACTGAAACAAGACAGAGACAAGGTCACTCTGTAAGAATAACAACAAAACAAACACCACACTCCACCCCCCCCCACACAACAAACTCTTCCAAATAACATGGAAGACTATCACTTCTTACCAATTGCAACTCTAGCCCTGCTCTAATCTTCCTTCTCCTAGATCAAAAGCTACCAAAGTGTCCAATTACTGAATGGTTCATAAACCTTGATAACACTCCATCTAGTACTGCCTTCACTTCTTTAAATTCTCCCTTAGGCACCCAGTGCGAATCCAAATCTTGTAAGAAGTCCTTCTCAACCCCATGTTACCAAAACATCCCATGTTTCAGTGATGTGTTTTCCCTCGTGAGTTTAATAAACTTCACTTTGCTTTGATTACAAGTGATTCCTGGTGGTCATTGGTTAATGGGTTCTGACAATGGTAATTACAAGGATCAAGGAATAAGTTGGTTTTTGTTAAATGCATTGAAAGCCTTAATAAAAGAAATGATATCCTCGTATCAGCCAACTGACTTATTATCTTGCCTTTACAGGCAAAAATAACCCAGGGATACAGGTTCAACATCTGGGGGCGGGGTGGGGTGGAGTTTGTTTAAGAATTAGACCTACTAGATTGCCCAAAATCACATGCTCACAACTGAAGGAATGCTGTGACAGTTAGAGGCGTCTAAGAGGCCTTTAAGGAAACTATAATCTCCTGTAGCAACAGGGCAGACTGCATATCTATTACAAAGACCTCACCTGTGGCAGGTTCCTCACAAGATGATGCTTCTCCTCTTCAAGACTTGTCCCTGCCACTCCTTATTATTTCCAGACCAATAATCAGGGTCAGATCTCATAGCCCTTCCCACCCTGCAAACACAGGGTTGAAGCATATCCATTAATTATTCAGATGAAGGTTCTGCGTCTTCTGAGTCCTCATAGTTTCCTACCGCAGAATAGCTAGTGTTCTGTTTTCTTTCACTAACTTAAAGTGTATTCTTATAGCAGGTATAAGCAAACTTTTTCAATAAAGGGCCAGAGAATGAATATTTTTGTCTTTGTAGATCAAATGGCCTTTATTGCCACTGTTTGCCATGGTAGCAACCATTGTTTACATGTAAATTAATGTGTGTGGTGTTCCAATAAAACTTTATTCACAGAACATGCAGCTGGCCAGATTTGGCCCACAGGCTATGTATTGTGCCAACTTCTAAGATAATCATTAATTTTCTCTGGGTTTTATTCATCTGTAAAATGAGATTATTAGTCTAAGGCAGTACTTGTCAAACGAATCTTGGCCCTGTTCTTGGATTTTCTGATTTGATCTGTCTGGAGTGGGGCAGATTTACATATGTAACAAACATGCTCCCAGATGAAACTGGTGTTGCTGGTTCAGAAACCACACTTTGAGTATCAATAGTTCTTACTCTGGCTGCGAGGAAATTCACTTTGAGAATTTAAAAACAACAAAACAAACAAAAAAAACAATCCCTTGCTCCTCCTGAGACTAATGAAATTAGAACTAGAGTCCAGGCTTCTGAGCATCTTGAAACCCCCTAGAGATTTTAGTGTATAGCTGGGAAGAGGATCCACTATGTAAGTGAGCTCCCAGGCACTCCAAGTATGGTCCCCAGATGGTGGTATCAGTATCACCTGGGAGCTTGTTAGAACGCAAGATTTCAGGTTTGCACCCCTGACCTACTGACCCAGAGGCTACATTTTAAAAAGATCCCTGTGATTGAAGGACATATTAAAGTTTGAGAAATGGGGCTCTAAAAGGAAGGAATGAGGATGACATTTACTGAGTTCCTCCTTTGCTAGCTATGGACACTTAGCTAGATACTTAATTCACTTTCTCTTAAACTTGCCTGTATTAGTTCTGCTACATAACAAATTAACCTAAATTTAGCAGCTTAAAACAGAATTGTCCAGTTCTGTAGGTCAGAAGTCTAAGTGGGTCTTAAAGGCCCAAATCAAGAGCCTGGGCTGGGCTCTTATCTGGAGGTTTTGGGGAAAGAAGCATCATCTTGTGAGGAACCTGCCACAGGTGAGGTCTTTGTAATAGATATGCAGTCTGCCCTGTGGCTACAGGAGATTGTAGTTTCCTTAAAGGCCTCTTAGAAGCCTCTAACTGTCACAGCATTCCTTCAGTTGTGAGCATGTGATTTTGGGCAATCTAGTAGGTCTAATTCTTAAGTTTATTCACATTGTTGGTAGAAACCAGTTCCATGCCACTGTAGAATTGAGGTCCCTGTTTTCTTGCCGGCTGTCAGCTCCTAGAAGCCATTCTCAGGTCCTGTTTACATGATTCTCTCCATCTTCAAAGCCAGCCACCATACATTGAATTCTTCTCATGTATTGAATTTCTCAGACTTCCCCTTCTGCTACTAGCCAAAGAAAACTCAGTTTTTTTTAAGGGACTCCTGATTAAATGAGCACCCAAATAGTCTCCGTTTTTATTAATTTAAAGTCAATTTATTAGTAACCTAAATAACATCTGCAAAAACCCTTTTGCCATGTGTGCTATCTCATCACATTCAAGTCCCAGTGATACAGGTTCAACATCTAGGGGCAGGGGGAGTCCATTTTAGAATTAGATCTACTAGACTGCCCAAAATCACATGCTCACAAGGAGTCTTAGTGCCGGGTTTTGAATCTAGATTCACCTGACTCCAAAGGTCATATTAAAACTACTTTGCTAACTTGTCTCAATTGTAAAAACCAATGTATTAGAAAACTTCAATGTTATCAAAGAGTTTTCATATTTATTGTATTGTTTGGCCTCATAAGAACCCCTTAGTTAGAACTCATTTCTTTTTCTCGATAATGAGACTGAGGATTGAGAATGTTTAATGAATCCTGTCTATGGGATCTTGAACAAACCTTTTGGTGCAAAAAGTAAATTCAGGATGGAAAAAATAGGTCTCCTGACTCCAAATCCTGGAGTTTTCCCTTTATACCACCATGGCTCTCTAATTTCTTGTTTAGAAAATTCTCATTATCTGATTTGGAATCAAATTTATCAGAGAAGAATTAAGATACTAGCAGAGTAATTACAGATAGGATGTGAATGTTTAATCCTTCAAGACGCTCTATGTAGAAATACAGTTCACATGTTATGCTAATTATAGCTTGAAATCTGCACTTCATTCAGGACTTAATTATTCTTAAAACAGTGATTGAATTTTTTTTTTTTTTTTTTTTTTTTTTTGAGAGGGAGGAAGGGAAGGAAAAACAGAGAGAAGGAAGGAAGGATGGAAGAAAGGGAAACATCTTTAAACATTTTCCTGTTTTATTATATTTTGTTTGTTTGTTTGTTTTTTACATGGGCTGGGGCCGGGAATCGAACCGAGGTCCTCCGGCACGGCAGGCAAGCACCCCTGCCCGCTGAGCCACCGCGGCCCGCCCCAGTGATTGAATTTTGAAACATGATTTTAAAAGTAAATAATTCATAAAGCAAAAACTTTGTACTGAATTACAAGTCAGTCGTGATTATTTCTGAGAAATGACAGGAAAGTTTGGCAAACAGTGTGGATACACTTCACATTGGTGATTGGACACTAGCCTGCTCCTACCTATAAAGCTTAAGAGCAGATTCTGGAAACATCCTGCCATTGACCAGCTTCAGAATCATTCCTATTTTTTTTTTCTAATGCAAAGAAAACATGGGGTTTGTGAGAATGTGTACCAGCAATTAAAAAGCTATGATCTTTTCAAAGTCAGGATGAAGACTAGTGATTAGATTTTTCCTGGCATGGTCTGCTAGAATGCTTACACATAAATCTCCTCTACCTTGAGTCCCTTAATATTTCACCATTTTTCTTCCCTCTGCTCTTGAGGCAAAAGTTGCATCTAATAAAAATCTATCCTTACACTGCCAACTCGGCAGTTAGTTTGTCAGTAAAGAAGGGACTGCCATTTGTTAAAATAAAATAACAGCTAGAAATTCAACAATATCTTGGGCCTGTTGCCTTGTTCATAGCCTATAGATGTAAACAATTCTGCTATAATCTGGAATGTAGTATACCATTTAAACAATTTTTTAAAAAGTTACACTTTGGTCAGGAAAATTTTATTAAAAGCCTTCAGATCTTAGAGGATAAATGAATGCAAGAGAAAGATGAATTTCTAGGGGCTCCTGGTTGATGAATAACAATAATGGTGAATAGTAATGAAGTTAAATAAGAACTGAAAGTCTTTGCTCCCTTGGACATCTGATGCTGCTGTGTTCCATTGATTTGAAAGAGAATGTGGAATGTCAAACATTAACAAGTTACAAACATGGAATTCTTCCACAGCAGTTGCACAGCCAGTAGTTTTAGACCTTTATTCTAAAGGTCTAAAGGTGGGTTGTTTTAACAGTAAAAATATTCAACATTCAATCTGTCAATTCTAATACAATCTTTCCTAAAAGAATATTTCTAGCATATTTGACAGAAATCACTATTTGGCTATCGTTTTCATAGACTGCTGTGGTCTCACAGGCAGAAAATTCAGGCATATATAAGGAAGAGCTGCAGGAGTAAGCTAAGTCATCTTGTGCCCTTGATATTTAGAGTGGTCTTTTTAAACCCATCATATATTGAGGGAGGATAAGTTGTAAAAACCATGTGGATATTGAAGGAGAAGCAGTTGCTGGGCCAAAGTGGTCACTAGCTCATGTGACAAGCGAAGATGCTGATTTCATCATCTGGGAATGGACGCCTAGCGATGGCATGCAAAGATCCCCAAATCACGCTCCCCATCATCGGCCGTGTAACGGCAATACTGTGGATAGTTGTAATATTGACTTTCCAGATTTAATCACTTGGGAAAAACTATCCATACCCTGATCATAATCATTTAAACAAATGCATAAAATGGATATGCTCTCTAGGATATTTCTGATGAAATTGCTTCTGAAGATTGCAAGTGGTTATCAAGACCTTGTTGCAAAGCTGTTTTCTGCACTCATTTTTGAAGCTGTCATATTTAATTCAGTTTTGTTTATAACAGGGAGAAGAATGAGTAAACTGACCTAACATTCTTTCCAAATATGAACTTGATGTCCCATTGTTGGAAGAGCCATATAGTTTCTACTTTTATAAATAAAAAAAAAAAATGAAAACAAGCACAAAAATCAGGCCCAGATACCAGCAGTGGCCAGGTGAATCAGTGGCCAGTCAATACGAGAGCAAGGTGGCTTAAGCCTTCATTTTCCCAACTAGAGGTTTTCTAGTTTACTCTTGTTTTGAGTCAACAGCTTGAAGGGGGAAAAAAGATCTTGAAATTGCATTACATATCACTCATTTCCCTTTTCTGTAGATATTCTCCCTCTTTCTTGTCCAGGGACATTGATTTTTTTCCTGGGGTTTCTAAAACAGCTTTGCTCCCAGACTCTTTTTTTTTTTTTTGCATGGGCAGGCACTGGGAATCCCCAGACATTTTTATTTGGTTTGCTGACCGAAGTATTATTCACACTTGTTTCCCAGCCACGCAGATGTCACACCTGCTGCTAGGTGCTTCCCAGCTCCTACTTCTGAGCAACTGTGGTCTGAATTTGTGACATGAGCAATGCAAACCCTTTGAAGGAAAAGTTATTTGATCTCCGAGGACATAAAACCTCTCACAGGTGCTTGCTTTATGCATCTCTGTGTGGTAGATGGCGCCTTATGTGAGGTTCTGCAATTATTTGTAAGCAATTCAGTAGCTCCCTGGACTGACATAGTACTTTTCTGTGGCTCAGTTACATGCCCAGGACAACCTGTTTGGCCCTATTTTGTGGAATTGGGCTCATTGGGGAAATCATGTCTAATCTTGATGTATATTGAGGGCCCTCAGGGTTTTCCCATTCCTGCTTCCCATGTAGCTAACTTATTAAGAAGTTTGGAAACTTTATGAATATAATGACAGCTGAGGGTGATCTCTGAATCCCATGTGAACAATAGAGCTGAATAGCCATTATCAGAAATATTTTATGAATATGGTCTCATTTAGCTATCTAAAACCCAATGAAAGTTAGGTAAAACAGATAAGGGGGAAGAGGGAAATGAGACAAAGTATCAATGGCTGAGAGATTCCAAACAGAGTCAAGAGGTTATCCTGGAGGTTATTCTTATGCATCAAGTAGATATCATCTTTGTTATTGAAGATGTAATGGAGAGGCTGGAAGGAACTGCCTGAAAATGTAGAGTTGCATTCCAAAAAATGCAACTGTAGATATTCTCCCTCTTTCCTGTCCAGGGACATTGATTTTTTTCTACAGATTGAAACAGAGAGACACTGAGAAATGCCATGACCTGGGTGAGGTCTGAGCCCTCTGCTCCTGGGAAACAGCTACTATCAAGAAATCCTCCCATGCTTTTGTGTACGGGGAAACAGCTTACTGCAAAGAGCTACCCTCCTCCCTATGACTTACATAGACTTGCAGACAACTTGCTTACTATGAAAGCCCAGATGTAGACCCTCCAGATTCCCATTCTTTGCCTCCTAAATGATTAGCTGAACTTTTGTTCCCATCTACCAATCTTGATAAAATACCCGCTATTCTTAATTGACCAAGCTTTAGTTAAGCTTCTTTGCTTTCCCCTAGGCCTTTTATGTGGCACAACCCCTCCTTAACTGCTACTGCCTAAGATTAGACCACCTAAAGAGAAAACAGTTTTTGCTCAACTGTCTGAGGATGCTGATCACTCATCCCACTCCTCATACCCAGTTCTTCTAGTCTTGTTTATCACTCCTTCTAAAGAAAATTCTTTTCTGCTTGACCACTGAGACATTACAGACTATACATTTGGAACATTCTCCCTATGGCAATAGTCTTTTCAAATAGTTTCTCCTTCCCTGAGTCTGCATTTGCTGTTTGACTTGTCACAGGCTGAGGATCCCAGGTGGCCTTCAGACATCCAGCTCTGGTCACCTACAAGACCTGGCAGATGCACCTGCCCAGGGTGGGTGGCTGAATTGTGGCCCCCAACTCTAGGCCTTACTCATTCCAGACTTGACTCCCATGTCTCTGTGTGTGTGTTCTTATTACGTTGAGCCCTGTCAGAGTCTTCGAGTGAACCTCCTTGAAAAGAACTGAAGAGCAGTCCCAAGGGACATTTTTTATTTTTTTGGAATGCAACTCTACATTTTCAGGCAGTTCCTTCCAGCCTCTCCATTACATCTTCAATAACAAAGATGATATCTACTTGATGCATAAGAATAACCTCCAGGATAACCTCTTGACTCTGTTTGGAATCTCTCAGCCATTGATACTTTGTCTCATTTCCCTCTTCCCCCTTTTGGTCGAGAAGGTTTACTCAATCCCTTGATGCTGAGTCTCAGCTCATTCTAGGTTTTTTCTCAATCCCTTGATGCTGAATCTCTTCTCATTCCAAGATCTCTGTCCCACATTGCCAGGAAGGTCCACACCCCTGGGAGTCATGTCCCACGTAGAGAAGGGTAGGATGGTGAGACTGCTCATTGTGTTGACTGGAGATAGAGGCCACATCTGAGCAACAAAAGAGGCTCTCTTGGGGGTGACTCTTAGGCCTAAATTTTAAGTAGACTTGACCTATCCTTTGCGGGGTTAAGTTTCATATGAACAAACCCCAAGACTGGGGGCTCAGCCTAGAGCTTTCGTTGTCCACACTACTTGTGAGAATATCAAGAATTCAACTTGGGGAAGTTGAATTTCTCCCCATTCTCACCATTCCCCGAAGGGGACTTTGCAGATACTTTTCCACTCACTGATCGAATCACTCTGGGATTCATTGGGGCATCACTCTGGACAAACCAGCAAAATCTCATGTCCTACCTGAGATTCCAAGTACTTATGGCATTCAATCAAACTATCTACATAAGTTATATTAGGAAATGCACTAATCAAAATATAAATTTTGTAACAAATAAACATTTTTGCTTTAGTCTCACATATAAGGTGACATTTTAAAATATTAATTACCATCTATTTTCAGCACCCTGCAATAATGACATTCTTTTGTTCTTTCTCATGCAAAAACATTTTTAAAATTGTACCTTGTACATTTCACTATTATTATACACTCTAGGCATTCCTAGATTATACCATCTCGATCTTTAACATCTATCTTTCTTTCTGATTTCATTTATGTCCCCAACCCTCCTCCCAAGGGACATTTTGAGCTCAGAGGAAGGTTTATTTAATTTGTTTTGTAGCAGGCAGGCCTCCCCCCTCCTTTCTGGTTTAGCTGTGCTCTCTGTGGAAAATCCCCAAACCCCCTCTCCTTGCAGGCAAGTGAGATAAGACACATTCCTGGGATAGAAACCCCCCAAGCCTTCAGGAATTGGTGAAGATGCATGTAGGCAAGATGAAACATTCCTGGGTTGGGGGCCCCTCAACAGTTCAGCTTTGGGCCATTCTCAACTTAAATCAGCCAATTGTTTACCTTGTCTTTAACATGTCATACAGTCTATAAAAGCTAAGGTTGCCTTTTTTTCAGGGCTCAGACTTTCAGAGGCTACTCAGCTGAGCCCCATGGCGACAGAAAATAAAACCTGCTTCCTGAAACTGCAGATCCTTAGTTTCAGCCTGTTCTAACTTTGCGGAACGTTCCTGGAGGCCTGTGGCCTCGTTCCTGGTTTTCACGCTACAGTTTAAGCTGTTGTTCTACCTTCACCCAGGAACAATTCATCTATGTCCAACAAAAGAATGGGTTAAATGGAGGAGTGGAACAGGAATGCAGGAACAAAAAAGGAGAAATCTTTCCAGTGGTTGCCACATTGCTTGGGATGATTACCGGATATTCTTATACAGAGGTGGATTACAAATAATCCAAAGCAATTCCATTCTGTTCAGTTTAAAGAGCATCTTCAAGGACCACATTTGCACCAGTATGCTGCTTAGGGATGCTGGAGGTATAGAGATGGACAGGGCATCCTTGCCTTCAAAGGCCTTACAGTCTAGTGGAGGATTCAGACATATAAGCCAGATTGGAGAAGCCAAATTCAGGACCACCCACAAATTAGGGGACCAGATCTTTAGTTCCTATATAGAGATCTCAGTAATTGCGTAGCTTGCTAGTCCCATTTCACACATTTTCCCTCTCTGCAATATTAACTACAATGGAAGGATTTCAGATAGAAGTTTTGGATTTTATTATTATATCACTTTATGATGATGACAGTCTTTGAGCTTTGCAGCCAGTATTTCTGTAGCTTGTAGATTTATGCATGTGGTTATAGGTCACCACACATTATTCACTCTCAGGCTTGTTCTGGAGAAACCCTCGCAATGGGCCACCTGCAGCATAACCTGCTTTTGTGGCAGGATTCTTTAAAATCCAATATATTTTGAAGAACATGATCAATAAGCAGATGGCTGAAGCCCATACACATGCCAAGAGATGAGGCATCTAATTAACAGTTAGACAAGGGTGTGAGGCAATTGCAGAAGAGGACAGAGACCCTGCCTGGGCTGGGAGACCCTTGGATAGGAGAATCAGGGCCCATGGTGTGACATGTCGATGTGTGATGGCAGTTGGGAGTGAGAACTCATCCAGGACCTTCAGACTGTGCTCATTAGAGCTTTGCAAAAATTCCCAATTATCTTTTGACCTGGCCTGGAGCAAGGCCCCTTTCCATGGCCCTGAAATGCCCTGGGGAAGAAATCACTGGATCAAAAATGGGTACCCTACTTGAAATCCTACATGGGTTTGGCTCTGAAGCTGAGTAGTTAGAACATGGGAATAAGGTATTCTCTGTAGCCATTGATGGGTAGGAGAAGGAGGAGAGGCATTTAGGACTGTCTGGCATCATGGAGACAAAGGCAGGCTTCAAGAGCTGGGCAATTCCCTGAAGAATATAGGAAGAGACAATTTGTGAGAAGAGGCTGGCACACCACTTGAAAGAATCCTTAAAGGATGTGTCAGTTAATCAGCAGGCCCCATCAAGGGAGTTGAGAGAACACAGACTCCTTGTCTTCCCTGTCTCATGGTCAAACTGGAACAGAAGCATGCAGTTCTCTCCTCTGTACCTGGGAAAGCACTACATTGAGTGTTCCATGGCAGAAGAGAGCACTGGTTCACTGTTACAAGTCTCCCTACAGTATGTGAAATACTTTATCAACCAGTTGCCAACCTGGTGTTCTCTAGTTGGTTTTTGATGTTGTGCTTGCAATGTTTCCCTTCATAGGGTCTTACATGATGTTGCTAAAGTGAAATGCAGACTTTGAAAGAGAAAACAGTTTCTCAAGTCTGATATACCCTATGACAACACTCCCAAAGCACCTGGGACCAATTAAGACAGAGTAGGTCAAGATTGTACCTTGAGGAAGAGTGATATTCCCCCAATTCCCATGACACAGCCTTGTGCATTAGGATTAACACCTTTACAACCCATAAACACATTAAAAAACAGTCAGTGGAGCCTCTCCTTCCTAATCTGCCTTCCCTACTTCCCTGTTATGGAGAAATGCAAGAAGCTTAGTGAATTACATCAACTTTGTTGCTTCTTGTTCTGGGGGAAAAAAGAGAATGGGTTGGATTCTTGGGCAGACAAGTGTCCATATCTAAGTTTGCACAAAACTGCATAAAATGATACTCCTGTTTATTGCAGATGATGTGCCCTTTTATGGCCAGAACCATTGGCCAGTATTTTAGCCTCGTTCCCTGAAAGCATGAGATGGCATGACCTATTTCCAAAAATAGAGGGCTAGAATAAGGCTATTTTAATTCCCATTTCCCCGTCCCCCTATTTTCTCTCCTTATCTTAATTTTTCCAAGTTACTCTGATGCTCCAAGCATGTTACCTACTTTTAAACATTTACATCTACAAAGTCACAATTAAATAGTACTTGAAAGTATGCAGAAGATTCAAACCAAAAAGCAATCTTTCTTTGGTGTAATTTATGGGTAAAAAAAACCCTTCCTTGAGATCTTGGCTTCTAAAAATGTTCCTAGAAAGTGTTTCCCTGCTGTTCTTGGCAGATCTTGTTCAAGTTGCTAATTTATTATTTTAAATGGTTTTGGTGTGGCTTAGAAAGCAAAACTACCATCTTTTAATATGTATTTTTTTTTAGGTGTATGGTCCGGGAATCGAACTTTTAATATGTATTTATTTGTAGAGAGCCCATGGGCCTTAATCCATTTCTGTACTTACAAATGGATTTGATCTTTTTAAAATGCTAACTATCCCAATGGTTAAGAAGGTACTAGGAATGCTGCTGTAAACAATGCATAAAAACAAATGTTTCTACTTAGTGTTATTTTTGGGTCACACATCGTATAGGAAATAGAGTGATAAATATCAATTTGGGAAAGGAACACAATGAAGCTACATAATTTTTCTGCTAGGTTCATTGATTCTTTAACCAAGCTTTAAAATTTTACATTGACATTGAACTACTATCCAAGAAAGGAGAATGAGAAACAACTTCAAATCTGTCTCTAAACAAACCATCCGTGGCTTTTAATTCAATAGATGATGATACTAGTCCCCTAGAGTTCAAATAGAATTCAGATATTTACTTTAGAGTGATTTTCAAAGATACACAGCATTGTGCGAAAATAATGAAACAGCCTTGCAGTTTAGATCACAGTGACGCCTTTTTCAGCCAGGGGCCCACAAGACAAAACTTAAACCAGAGAAAATTGCCTGATATAGGAAACAGGAAACCACAGAAGCTTAATGTAAGTATGGCATTGGAATTGTTTTGTCATTTCAATTCAGCCAGTAATTTTTAGTATCAGATGACAGTATGTAATTTTAAAGGGAGACATTCTTATCTATTGGAGATAGTGGTGTGGGGGTGATACTACCTGAAAGTAAGGAGCTGAGCTGATTGGGAAAGAAGGATTCTGGCTGTGTGTTTATACACATAGATTTAAAGTTATCAGTGCTTTGTGGCTGTCTCCTTCTACATACCAAATTAGATTGTGGACCTTTTTATTAACTCTGGGAACACGGATCCTGTGTATTTTTGGTCTTCTGGGAAGGGAGAAAAGTCGGTGTTGAACATTCCAGGCAGGGCTCAGGGAGGCTCAGGGCACACATTTTCTGCCCTCTGAAAGGCAAGCTCTAATATTCAGCACTGCCAGGAAAATAGACTCTCAGACCTCCTGTCTATCTATACTCTTAGCAGATCTCATCTAGTTCATGGTTTTAAATACCATCTTCATGCTGATGCTCCCAAATTTGGATTCCTCTCTGCTGATCCCCAGCCTTTTCCTCAACCATGTAACTTCTGTTCTGTTCTTTGAAATCTAATAGGTATCTTCAATTTAATGTGTAATTGGTATGTTAAACAAGTCGAATGAAAGCTGTAGTCAAAACAGGTTTTTTTTTTAAGTTTTCCATCATCTCTTTAAAATTTATTCAGTGATGTAGACTTCCCTTAGCTCTGGGTATGAACTCCTGCAGCCTACAACTTTTGTGTTCATTCTTAGTTATTAGAATTGTCCAGTTGTCTCAGTAGGTAGCAAATACAGTCTGAATTCAGAAATTGGAATGGTCCCGCTTGAACTTGATTTAATATCAGATCTTCTTCCTTCTGTCAGCTCAGGCCTGCTTCAAGCTAGAAATCTGCTGTGGTAGGCAGAATGTCTCATCCCCAGATGTCCGTGTCCCAATCCCCAGAACCTGTGAATGTCACCTTATGTGGTACAAGGGACTTTGCAGATGTGATTAATAAAGACTTTGAGATGGGGAATTATTCTGGATTATCTGGATGGGTATGATATAATTGAAAGTGGAAGAGGGAAGCAGAAGAGGGGGTCAGAGCGATGCAATGTGAAAAGAATACTGAACCCCCAGAAGACGTGTTCCAGTCTTAATCCTTAGATATGTGTGTGAGAACTCATTTATAAATAGGGTCTTCAAAGATCCTATCAAGATGAGTGTTAAGTGAATCAGGGTGGGCCTTAATCTAGCATGCCTGGAGTCCTTAAAAGCCAAGAAAATTTGGACATGGAAGACAAGCTACAGGAGGAGGAAGAAGGAGACATATTGACACAGAGATTGACTGCCAGCAAGCTACTACCAGAAGGCCATAGACTTTGGAGAAGGATTGCCTGCTGTAACTTGGATTTCAGCCCCCAAACTGTGAGCCAATAAATTCCCATTATTTAAATCAAGATTGTGCGATATACTGTTATAGAAGCCCTGGCAAACTAAGACAGCAGTTGAAGTAGAGTAGAAGACACAAAACTTCCCAGGCACATGAGCTGTGAGGAGAAGATAACACAGCGGGGATGGGCATTGAAGGGCACTGACCAAAAGACACAAAGGGGGAGAGAGTGTCAGTTTGAAGGGACACATTAGATTTTTCATCTTCATGCATCCATCCATTTATTCATACATGAAACACTTGTTGAGCACTTACCATGTGCCAGGACCGATGAACAATCGCTGTGTTCCTGGGCTTGCTGGTCTTTGGGGCCCAATGAAGGCACTAGTCAAAGGAGAAAACTTACATGAGTGATTTTATAATCATAACAATGGTAGGTATTACAAAGATATATAGGGAGCAATGCGAATTGGTAGATAGGGGAAGCTGCCCTGAGGAAGAATAATTATGCTAAGTCCTGAAGGTGGAGGAGTAGGAAGGTGACCCAGGTGGGCTTAAAATTGGAGAAGAATAAAAGGCATCCAGTGAGGCTGAAATGGAGTGAGCAAAAGGAGAGCAGTATGATTGAGGATGGGAATAGGTAGAGGCTGGGTCTGTAGAAAGGAAAGAACTCTGCAGGAAGAAGAAGAAATTAATGGGCCCAAGGAGGGAGAGAACAATGTGGGTGTAGTTTTCATCAGGACACAGGAAGAGCTGGAACTTACATTATAGGTGGAAGGGTTGGCATGAGAGAGGAAGAGGGACATCTTCCTTGACTTAATAGGAGATGTTCAATGGGGATATGGAAGGGTAGAGATGTATTGATGTAAAGATATTGGGAACAGCATACCTATCCTGAGCAACATTACTTGGGGCTTTTGGGGCTCTCCTTTCCAGCCTTATCAGCCTCCAAGTATTGGTATTGTGGAGAGTAACTTCTGTGGATCCTCTCTTGCTCGAGTAAAGACGTGGGAAGAATGTAGGCACAAAACCACAAGCTCAACAGTACATTTCATGAACTCTCAAGCTGTCAGGAACCTGAAAGATCACTGTGTTAGTTAGATTCAGTTGTCAACTAGGCCAGGTGAGCATACCTAGTCTTGTTGCTGTGGACATAAGCCAACAGTACGTGAACCTCATCTGTTGCCAGTTACATCTGCAGTCAGCTAGGAGGTGTGTCTGCTGGAATGAGTGATGTTTGACTTAATTGGCTGGTGCTTAAATGAGAGAGCTCAATGTAGCACAGCCGAAGCAGCTCGGCATTCCTCATCTCAGCACTAGCAGCTCAGCCCAGGCCTTTGGAGATGCAGAAAGAAGTCACCCCGGGGAAAGTTGTTGGAACCCAGGGGCCTGGAGAGAAGATCAGCAGAGACCATCCTGTGCCTTCCACATAAGAAAGAACCTCAGTGGAAAGTTAGCTGCCTTTCCTCTGAAGAACCAACAAAATAAATCCTCTTTTATTAAAAGCCAATCCATCTCTGGTGTGTTGCATTCCGGCAGCTAGCAAACTAGGACAATCACTTAGTCCACCCAACAGAGAACATAATGGGAACTGGTAAACTCTTTCTGCAGGTCCTTCCCAGGGAGAGAGACAAGTCATAGCATTTGACTTGTCATCTGCATTTTTGTTTGTCCCATCCCTGGAGGGGGCCATGGAAGCTAAAATTTGTTCAGTTTGAACTCACCCTAAGAGACTAGGAGACGCTCACAATAAATTGAGCACTAAGGTTTTAGGACACTTTCTTTTTAAAAATTGCTCCCTTTATCCAGTTGCCATACTGTGAAGAAGTTCCTGAATAGAGAAGGGGAAAATGTAAGAAGATACAGAGCTTATGCAAATACTTATTTTGGTGAACTGTTGGAGTGATGCATAAAAGGCATTTGACAAAAATACTCTCTGCTTTAAAGAAAAGAATAGCACTGCTTCTTCAGAAATACCACCCCCCAAATCAAATCATTGTTTAAATCTTGGCTTAATGTAGTCTCTGAACCTGATCACAAGGATAGTTGAGAAAATAGAAGTTAAAAAATTTAGTCAAGGGAGGTGGTGGGGAGTGCAGACAGCTAGTTAATGATTTGGGGTTAGTTGTGGGTCAACTCAGACTGAGCACATCTCGTAGTAGATTTTGTGAATGGAGTGAATGGATTCTCCCTTTCCTTCCTTCCTTCTTTAAAAGGAAGAAACTGAGTTTTGACTCAGAGAGAGTATGAAATTCTTTTAAGATTATAGCGGGAGTAACATAAATTCAGGACTTGAAAAAATCTGTCGAACTTCAAAGCTCATGATCTTCCTTCAGTCTATATGAACGTTGTTCAAACTGAGTTTTTTTTTGAGCATTAGGTTGGTTTGGAGCCATCTTTGGGGGGTGGGTAGGGGCTTGGGGGTTGAGAAGATGCCACGTGAGTGGGGTCTTCATCTTTACTTTAGCTTCAACTACGGTTGCCTTGGTTTGACATGGTTACTGTTTGGGGATTCCAGGAAGGACTGATTTGAAAGAGCGCCACTGCTAAACAGCTATATTGAAAACCGCTCATCTGTAGCATGCCACTTCCTACAGAGGAATAGGCAAACACAATCCTTCAGCTGGCTTGGAAACTGCTTTTGTTTAAGCCTCTATAACTCTGGTTTTTCTTCTACATGCCCTTGTCTTATTCAACCTGGGCAGGGCACAAACAGCCAGTCACTGCTGATGGGTGTTGGTCTGGAACCACCATTAAAAAGAAAGTGAATAGCATCAGGAGTGCTATTCTGTACATCCTCATTTCCTTTGAATCCTCTTGAATTGCCATATGGGCGATGCATGTGTGGTCTGTCCTCTCTTGGGGACTCTGTGTCAAGTCTTCTACCCCTTACGCTTTCTAGTGCCCTTGAATCCAATGGTGTGCCTTTAATTAAAGGCAGTGGGTGGCATGCTGTTGGGATTAGTACCAGTGTCTGGCTCTCTAAGGACCAGGGAACCTTGTGGCCTAAGTTTTCCCATTTGTGTACAAGATTGTTTGTATTTCTATGTACCTACAGGTGAAACCTAAAAGTAGGTGGCCCTTATCTTCTCTGGCTTGCTGTCTGCTCTACGAAAAGAGTAGATGTGAATTCCAGAGGCATTTTTCGGCTGTTTCACTTAATTGAAAGTGTAAGGTGGTATGGCTTTAAATGCATTGCTATTCTACCCCCAGCTTTACTGCAGAATGAACAACAATGATGAGCTGCTGAACATCAATTACAGACATTTTAGGAAGGGCTCAGCAGTTTTGTGAGAATGAAGCTGTATTACTCAAGTGTAATGAGCCAAATAAAAAAAATCTCTTTTTTATGCAGCACTAGTACAGGCCTATGCCCTGGACATGTAAGCGCCTTTTCTGCTTCATTGTAGGCTTGGAAGGCATAGAGTATTCACTCAGCTTTATCAGCACAAATGTGAAAGGAACATTCTGGCTCAGGGAACTGAGCTGAAATGAAATGACAGAGCTTTTGCCAACTAATTATGGACTGAATATTCAAATACAGGATTTGCAAAGTGTCAGCTACCTAATGGCCCCACCCTGAGTCACACACACACAAAAAGGGTTGAAAATTATTGGTAACTCAGCTTAAATTCTTTTACAAACCCAATATTTATTTTATTTTCTTATGTACAAAAGAGAAACTCTAAATGAACCTAAAAGCACATAAAATCCTCTTGGCCACACTGACTGTACTTCCCCATTATTGCATAGTCACAATTAATCCTAAAAACAATTGAATGTCACCATAATGATACATTTGTTATACAGAAAGAATGGAAAATTTTGCTATGTTAATAATTTTAAATAGAGAAAAGAGATCCTAAAGCATCGTGGGAGGAAGGATTCTGAGATAATTTCTCATTTTAAAAATTACCTAAACAATAAATCTCCAATCAAGAATAAATGTAGTTGAAGGTCCAAGCTCATTTCCATTTGGTTGATCCAGCCTAAAAGGCCCAACCCTACTCTGTAATCATTTTACATTTCTAATGTTCCAAGAAGATGTGGACCACTGATATGTGAAACATATTCGATTTATGTCGACAGATACCTAAACTGAGTTCAGAGCGAGATTTTGAGGGTACCACTATTTCCATAGGAAATTCTGATAGTAGGAGAGTCATTTTGAATCAAACAGCAATGGTGCATAGGGATCAACTGACAATCCCTCTGCAGCTTATGGCCAAATGAATATAACCTGGGTAAGAAGTGAAGCTAATGATAACATACATGCAGAGATCTTTTTAAAAATAAGTTGAATCATGTAGAGTTTACTCTTTATGCTAAACTCAGTTATTAAGAGAATTCCAAAGAAATGGAACACTTTTCATAATCATACCCCCAAATGATCCACCAACAGGTTTGTTTTAAGCCACTTAGGTCGTTGGGCCAAATTCTTTGCCTGGTACCAGCAACACACAATTCTCTTGGAAGCAAGCAATAGTTTCATTAGGGTAACTAAGGTCAGAAATTGACTTATTCTATTTGCTAAATATCTTGTGCATATTTTAAAAAATAACATAAGAAAAGGAATATATATAGAGAGAGATATTTAAATTCTGTATCTGTACTTTGTAAAATTGCTATCATGTTAGCATGAGCTCAGTGCTGACCTTTTGAGATCAATCATAAATAATTCTCCCAGTAGAAGTATTTCTAGTTGAACTGGGAAAACACAATAAAGCTCTAGCTCCTGTACCATGAATAGCCACTTTGGGCTTCACGCTTTTTGGGGGTGGTAATGCATAAGAGCACATATGATTAATACACCTTAGTTTACAGAGACAGAATATATGACATTTTAAAATGATCTACATCTGCTATCGATATAGCTTCTAATGTTATCCATACTGCCAATATACATGTTTAATATATACATTTTCTTGAACATGCCATAATAACCCATCACACACACAGCTTTGAAACACAAATTTTTATGCTTTCCTGTGACAGGACAAAAATTAATTGAAAAAAAATCTTGTGACAAAAATCATGAATCTCTCACTAGACAATCAAGGAAATGATCAGAAAACAGTTTTCATCATTAGACTTTCATCTGCATTGATTTCCACCTAAATATCCAGAAGGTCATCTCCACTTTCATCGCTCTCCACGGTCAGCTGTCGGGTCCACCACTTCTTAACTTCAGAACCACAAGAAGCTGCATCAGTCATGGGGTTCATTTTACACACTACAGATTTCATTGTTGTCCGCCCCCCAAACCGTAAGTTGACTGAAGACACTGAATGGCTTATTGGTTTTGGTGCTGTGGAATTGAAAAAAAGTCCTATGAACAACTTTGTGAAGCTTAATCCCATTGCAAATCTTTCCTGAAAAATCATGATATTCTGATTAGTAGTACTTTTGGCTAACAAGTCCTTTTCATAAGTGTTAAATATGAAACCTTTTTCATCACTCGGTTTTGAAATTATGCTAATGGACAATCAGTGAAACCATTTGGGAAAAAATGCTCATTCCCTTTTATGCTGAGATTTTCATGAAAACTAGAAAAACACTAAATATTCTAATTTTGCTAAAAATAAGTATCTTAGAAATGTGTATGTGAGCTGGTGTTCATTAGTTTGTGCATATACACACACAAAAAAAAAAGGAAAAGGGAAAAAAGCAGAACAGATGGTAAGCGGAGAGGATGGAATGTGGAGAAGTATGGAAAGAAGGATGTGGGTAAAAATAATCAAGGAAGATAAATATGACTTTTTTCTGTGAAAGTAAATTTAGGTGTAGCATGAGCAGAAAAGGAGAGACTCCTAGACAGGAACTTCCTTTTTCCCATCCATGTATCTGAGTAAAGCAGTTCTGAAGATTTTGTTAACACACTCGTGGCTTTGAAACCCTAGAGTCATGGTTTTGGGTCCAGCGTTGACTTGTAGATGATACATGGCCACAGACAAATTCTCACAAGACAAGTTCTCTGAACCTGAGTTTCCTCAACTGTAAAATGAAGCAAATACTGTTTCCGTCACTAAGCTATGATGAGGATTAAGCTAGATGAAATGAGGCAACTTAAGAAAAATGCATAGCATGACACCTGGTATGTTTTTAGTGCCCCCATAACATCCTCTCTTTCTTCCCTCTTTGTCTCTTCAAACTCAGGGTGCCCCCAGTAGTATTTCCCTTTAGTTATCACCATTTCTGACACTGGGGCCCCATTGGATCATTGGAGTCACCTTTGACACCGTGCTCTCTTTTATCCATTTAAGTGAATACTCAGGACTGTTGATTCTTCCCCCAGGTCCTCTCTTTTATCTGTCCCTTTAGTTTTTTGTCCGCTACCACCAGCTCTGTCCAGGTTCTCATCCCAGACTACTACAACACTCTCCGACTCAGAACCTTTCCTCCAGGCTATGGCCAAAGACAGTTTACTCTCATACTGCTGTCAATTCAGTCTTCCTGAAATATGGTTTCCAAAGGTCATATTTTGCTCAAACACCCTCATTGGATCCCAATCACCTACAGGATAAAGTTGAAACTACCAGCCTGTAATTTAAAGCTTTTCATGGCCTGGCCCTACTACCAACTCAATCTTCTTTCCCATCACTCCTTGCTTTGATTTAATCAGGTTAAATAACTAAGTCCTCTCTGATTCCTGAATAATACATTCCTGGATGTGAAAAAGGATATTTTCCTCTGTGGTATTAAGGCCACTAGACAACTATAGACTTAAAATCTAAGTTATGTTGTCTTTTACTTTGTGGAATAGACCTGCAACGGAAGAGCTTGCCATGTCATTTATGTTGACTGTGATTGGGCTGAAACAGGAGCACAATACAGCAGTATGAAGTCCATCCTTTATGGCAGGCTCAATTATCTACAGGGGAAACCACGTACAGAGGACACTGGGCTTGGGAGCAGTTTTCCCTCTACCCTTGAGTGTCTTTAATGGGAGAGTTCTGACTCTCTAAATACCCATGTTCTCCAGAAGAAAATCCTCACACTGAATCAGTAAAATGTGGAAAATAATAGGATTGTGAGGATTAAATGAGAGGACACGTGTAATATGCTTAGCATACTGATCAGCCCACAGGGAGCAGTATATAAATGTGTGTTGTTGTTTTGACATTGTGAAGGAGGTAGAGCAGATTACATGAAGATCGGGACTGGCCCAGCTACCAGGCATATGAAAGTGTGTGCTGACCTAGAGAAGCAGCCTGCATTTTCTTCTGGGCTTCCACACATGTGCCATTTCCAGCTATCCTCAGGGAAGGCAGGTGGCAGGGACATTACAGAGTACCCACTTCCTCCTTTTGTTGACTCCCTGCACAAGTCCCCATAGTTGGTGGCAGTTGATTCTTACGCGATGGGGAACCAACAATGTGAATCATCATTTTGAGGATGATTATATCCATCCCATCTACGCACTTTAAGATAATTTTTGCCTATGTGTGAGAATGCCTTGATTATGGATAAAATCTCTTCCTCTTTTCCTTCTAGGACTTAGCTATCATCTCTTACTTTGGTCCTAGGTTGTGCCTTCTCAAATGTGATAGCTGAAAATGAGGGACAATATAGTGATATTTAAGTCCATTTATTTTGAGGGGAATGTTTTTGACAAAGGGGTACATCTTTCATTGTTTCACTGTTTGGAAAAACTTTAGATACAGACTAACATTTAGAAATTTAAAACCCCAAACACATGCAGAGAGTAAATACATTTAAAATGCCCCAGTAGGGAAACGACTGGCTGCACATACCTGAGGGCAATCGCCACTGCCCAAACTTCCTCTGGGGCTTCCCGTCTGCTGAGTCTTGCCGACTCCCTCCTCTGTCCGACAGGGTGGGGCTCAGAAGCTGCTGCTGGCTGCTCGTCTGCCGGAAGAAGTATTAGGCAGTTACGGCTTTTGCTTAATGCTGTGTTTTCCTCTCTGTGCTGGACTGGACTCTCATTTTATTTTAAGACAGGAAGAAAATATGGCAGGAAAATAAGTAGAATACCTAGTATTAGCAATGGGGAAGGGAAAAGTGAAAATGGGGAAAAAGAGAAAATTGTGAAAAAGGAGGTGACGTTCAAGATAGAACCTTTCTGGTATTCCTCAGTAAGCCCCACTGAGGCTTTCCTGCCACGATGAGAAAGATCATCATTTACCTCCCCTATTCTGGCTGGAAACTGGGGCACTGCAGGAAGGAAGCTGGGGCAGTGGGGACTGGACTGCCTGGTTTGGGAGTGCTATATTTTTGCCAACCTGGAAATTAGTACCTAGAGCTCAGGAAAAGAGTTCTTAGCAGACAGAACTCTCTGATGGGCCCTGGAGGAGAAGGAAGCTGATAATAATAAAAGGCTCAAGTCAAAGGAGGAGTGCTGAGACACACATTTATACATTCTCTGCTTTTCCTGTCATCTTCCTTTCCCCAATCAATGTGCCTTGGTCTTCACATCTCTGGTTCTTGGTTACCTCTTTGGTTGTTTTACCTAAAAACAGAGACCTGCCATCATCATGACCCCCTGCTTTTCAGCCCTATCTAACTGGCTTTCCTTACCTTATCTGGGCTTTCACACATGTGCCATTTCCAGCTATCCTCAGGGAAGGCAGGTGGCAGGGATATTACAGAGTACCCACTTCCTCCTTTTGTTGACTCCCTGCACAAGTCCCCATAGTTGGTGGCAGTTGATTCTTACGCGATGGGGAACCAACAACGTGAAATCCACCTGCAACTGGGCTGTGGAACAAGAGGGCTTCTTGGAGCGTCCTGCTGGGCCAATGGAGCTGGAGGCTTCAGTGTTTATCCCCGGCACCTCTCTGTATCGCCACACACCGTGAAGTTTCAAGCTGCCAGGTGGCTCTTCTCGGAAAGCTGGGTTGGCTTCACGTTGCTAACCTCAAATAATAATTGTGCCCTCAAAGAGGAGGAGGATTTCCCTGCTAGCTATTCCTCACAGTACAGGCTCTCCAGGCCTCTGATGACACTCCATGTTTTTTTTTTTTCTATAGACATGGATTGAGTTAAGATATGAAAATAAGCCATACCCTAGTAAATAGATGTTCCTCAAGTTAATCCTCTCTGAATTCCACATGCTGTTGTATCTGAACTGAGGAAGGATGAGTCCTTAATGGGTCTGACTAATTAAGGAGGTTGAAAGCCAATTAGAAACATTTTCATTGGGTTTACTACAAATTCCTAGGGCTTGGCAAGGGGAAGAAAACATTCAGGGCAGATGTTTCGTGTAAATGGTGCTGTCCTAGTCATATAATATTTCTGGACTCAAATTAAGCCTTATAGACATCATACAAACTCTTTAGACCAAAATTAACAGAATTGCTAAGCTCAAGGCATTACCATTTATTTAGTGTTTATACAAATCAGAATCTTTCAAAACAACCTCAGCTGGTTCCTGGGTGGCAACGCCACAAACATAATCTGGATCTACATGTTCCCACATTCCCATTGTTGTTCCTCAATTAAAAAATCCCTATTAGAAGTGGTGTCATCTTGTTTGCAATGTTTATGTTGACGAGTACCCACTTATTTTTTATTAAAAAAAAAAAAAGGCCCAGAGAATACCTTTGATTGAAGACCCATACCTCAGGTTGCATGTTATTATCCTGACTATTGGCATTTGTGTCCTCACTTGGCTGGGTGGTCTCAATGCTGGGGGGATTCAGAAACCGGCTCAGCTCTTGTTGTTGACTCTCTCTAAGGCTGTGGATGATGCTGCAGGACTGCTGCTGTTTCTGTGGAAATATTATTGCTTTCTGAGTAAAGGGAAGTTAAGCCTAACATCTCCCTGCCACTCTGCCACTCATATCATATTTTCTTCTCTTCTCTCCAAAAAAGACTGTGAGCTTGGTAACATCTGAGGGCTTAGAGACTCACGGATTGCTTTTCCCTTCCATTTTCATTTGCTTAACAATGGGAATCTTCCTGTTCATCGATACTAGCTCATGTTTTATTTAAAATAGAACTTGGTAAACATTTATTTCCTATTATCAAACCAAATAAAATAGAACTTTTAATCACTAATGTGAACATTTTATTTTTTCTCTTCTGATTTTATGTGATGTTTATAAAGCCAATGCAGACTGCTCCTATCCTCTCAAGGTATAAGAGACAGAGATCTTTGGCTGGAGCTGTGAAATGTTTGCTATTGACTCATTCTGGTTTAGTGTGGGTTAATCTACCAGGCCATTGTCTCAGCACATCCTGAGGCCATGATAGTCTGGTGGTCTGCTCAGGGCCAGTGGGGACTGGGATTTGGTCCCTAGAGCTGGCAGAGTTGTGGTGGACCAGCTGTGACTAAGTCGAGTGGGTGCTGGTCTTGCTATAGGAGGCTGGAGTATTTCATTTCTCTGGGGCCTTTATCTGGTCAAAAGTATTCATAAAAGTAACTATTTGGTAGAAATGTCCATTGTAATCACATGATACGCTAACATAATATAACTTTCATTGATTTATCAGTTAGAGGTTCTTATAAATTTATAGTTTAGGAAGCAGCAAACAAGATCATTAAATTCCCAGGAGGTGGTCTTTAATTAAAGACTGAACAACATTATCCATACCATGTTGGAATTTTAGGGAGCAATTAAAAAGTAGTTTCATAAGTTCTGCCCCCAATCGATAGGTATAGATTTTGGAATTTTGAACAGTTGAGTTTAATAAACAGAGACCGTCTATTCTAATATTAATAAACCTCTTTTAAAAAACTTCATCTCACATTATAAAAATGTGGTTCAAGTGAAACTTCTTATGGACTCTGCTAGGGAAAGTAAGGCTTGAATTTGGATTAGAGTTAAGGTTTGAATGCTCATCTGATCATAAATGGATGAAATTGAGATAGTTGAAAAAGGAATACCAGGTTAAATCACATTAAGGATCTAACCCCATTGTTAGTGCTTTTCTTTTGTATATCCCTCTTCAAAAGAGAGAGGGGGAAAAACAGAACACCCCAAAATGCTTCTTGTTCTACTCACAGCTCTGATGCGCTTTAAGCACTTTTTCAGCCACATGCGGATGGTCTGCTTGGCCACCTCCTCCTCTATGGTGTACTCCAGTTGCTCCCTTGCAAGGAGCTCCTCCAACTGCAAACTTTTCCGGATGTCAACTGATCGATAGGAAAGCATACTGGGGGCAGGGGGTTGGTGTGGAAATACAACGGCAATCTTAGGTCTGATTCATCGGGGATTCTGGGCTCTTAAATGTTTTAAAATTCAGAAAGTACAACACTCAACCCAGCAAGTATAGCATTTTGATGCCACCCCTTATCAGCAGTGTGACCTTGGGCAAGTTATACAACTTCTTTGTGTCTCTCATCCCTCATCTGTAAAACAGGGACAGTCATAGCACCTACCTTATGAAATAATTAAATAGCTAATGTTCGAGAGTTAATATTTAATCATTCAAATGGTTAAATGAGTTGATTGTCACTTATAAGTATGATATAAGTGTGTGTAAAATAAAAGATCCAGCCTAGAGCTTGATCTCCACCGAGAGCTGTTTAAGTAAGGACTCTGGTATTCTCCCCACAGAAGGAAAACTGCTCCATCCATCCTTCATACTTTGTTCGCATTTAGGTCAATTGGTCATCATTTATATGCTTAGCTGTGGGACATGCCTGCATCTCCACCCAGTTTCCCTGTCAATTTATCTCATTCGTTTCTTTGATATCCTCCTGATTAATTTTAAATGGATACGAAGTCAGGATTGAATACTCACTTCTATTTAGCCCTTCGTATAATATGCCCAACAGTGGAAAAACACTAACAAAACTGATGTGTTGCATCAGGGCTCACGGGCAATCAGGCAACTCCTAGTGTGTCCAGGCTGAGGGACCCACAGGCAAAGGAGAATACAGCCCCTTCTGGCAGTTTGGTGCACCTCGGCCCAGCCCCTGACTTTCCCAGCTATGGGCCCAGTTCCACCACTGGAGCCCAAATAAAAACATTAGGCTCTTGAGGGGCCCTTCCCCATGCTACACTGGTGCACTGGCCTTCTCTTCTCAACAGAACCTCCTCTCATCATGGAGGCAAAAATATGTTTGGTCTTCCTCTCTTCCTGTCTCACCAAAAGTCTTGTCATTACTTAATTTGTTTGTATTGTATATTGGGCTACAGGAACAGGGAGGGGTCAGTAAACACAAGCACATTTCTATATACCTGAATGTGCCTGGAATTGTGACCTGATGCCCAGCACTGAACTTGTTCAATGTTTGCAACATGATTAAAATAGCTCCATGTTCAGGGTTCTTAACTTTTTCTGTGGGATATGGGGCCTATGGAATGCTCTTAGAAAAAACTGTTAAAGGCATCATATAAAATACACATCAGTACACAGGAAACCAATTAGCTAAAGCACAATTCTCAAGTTATTTTCTTTATAAAGGTTGTGATACAGTAACATTTGTATTTTCTTATTACAGCATTAAATATTAGCTAGCTGAGGTCAAAGGACAACTGTAGCTCTGAAGCACTGGTGAGCATAAATGATATTTTAAGGTATCAGCCATGAGAGAAATAATTGAGAATATCTATGATTTCTATTGGTGATAGACACAGGTACGGTAATACAACTGTGGTTTGTTGAAGGAAATGCTGCATTTCAGTGAGCGATTGGTGGAAACAATGGTGTGACTGTCTTCCCTTCCAAGTCCATGAACCCCTGAATTTTATCCATGGAGACTTTGTTTAAGAATCACTTCAGAGAGAGGAAGGACAGAGCCTCGGTCTCTGCCGTACTCATTGTGTCTGGGTGCTCCTTAAATGTCTGAAAAATGTAGTTCTTAACCAACCAAGCTTCATGGAGCAGGCCAGGCAAACTCTACTCTGATGCCTCAGAGTGAGAAGATCTGGGTTTTAGCTCCAGCTTTGTCACAGATGCCAACTAATTGTGGACAATTCGTTTGCAAAATGAAGGGATAGAACTCTCCAGGACCCTTTCCAACACGGCCATTCAGGACCTCTACAGTAAGTAAGTGGCGTTTCTGGGAATATCGTGCCTCTGCTTCTCACCCCCTTCTGTGTTGCACAACTTGGGAAATTAGCACTTCAGGACAGTGAGAAAGGCCATTTCACACCTGAGCTGTGTGACACACATCCACATCACCACGGTGGATGGGGCATTTTGGGTTATTAATATACTTGCTAATTTTATTTCACAAGGCCTTTAATGATCACAGCTGTAGTTTAGCGCTGTGACACAGAGTTGTGAAAAAACCCACCTTACCTAAGGACATCATGGAAAGTGACATCGCCGCCATTATGCAGCCTCTCCATCTCATAGCACATGTGCTTAAACAAAAGTTTGTCCTTGTCAAGGTCAACCTCCAGCCTCCCACGCAGCAGCCTCAGCAGGAACTTCACGCGGAAAGTGGGAATCACCCCCTGTGTAGCAGAACACAATCACTTGTAAATCACTAGGCCATAATGATTCATTGGGATTCTGTCTTCAAAAGGCAACAAAACAAAACAAAACAAAATGGGAGCTATTTCTCAAAACATCACATAATTAGCACAAGTGCACAGAAAGTTGTTCACCTCACTAAGAAGAACATGAAATTAAGACTTGAGCACTAACAGTTTCTGTCGGTGCTTCATTTGGAGCCTAGGAGGACAGAAAGCCCCCAGCCCCTCTCCCTCCCCTGGATCTGTCATTTGCCTAAACCAGGCTTGTGCCCAGGTAGTCCACTGCATTGACTCAGCCCTTGCCCATTTGTTTCTCTCTGACACCCAAGCTGTATGTGTCATTACTGCATTAGGTACAGAAAATGGAAAATGTAGGCACTATCCTCCTTTTCACTTAATCTGAATACTGAGAACTTCTAAACCTTTATAAAGTACTCTCCTAAATGGAAGATAGCTCCTTTTTCAGTGTCATCTCCATTATAAGAACAGCTTTCTACAAGAGAATTGGCTTATAGCTCTGCCCCTCTTCCTGAGTTAGAGCAGATCCAGATTCTGAGAATTTAAAGAATATATATTGCTACCTTCCTGTCAACAAAACCTAACATGCCAGCCCTGACTATTTCTTAGAATAAAGGCATTGGGTGAGAGGCATAGGAGCCCATGAATTCCATCAGTCACTAACAGCTTAATGTGAATGATGTTTCCAATGTGCAAGGGAGGTGAAAGCAGGTTCCTATGGGCAATAGTCCCGAGCATACAAGTGGATACAGATGAGACTCAACAGCTAGGTTCACACACCCCCATCCTCAGGCTACCATCTCACAAAAAAAATCTGACAGTGCCTGGTGCCTGGATGAGGTTGGGGACATCAAGGAGAGGGAGAGCAAAGAGGGGATGGAGAAGGTCATGCACTGCCTGGGTAGACTGTGGTTCTAGTCCAGCCACCTCCTCATTTCCTAAGGCAGTTCCAGTTCCTTGGCCTTTGTGATCCTAGTCAGCTCTTTCTGAAACTATGTTTGGATCTTCCCATGGTTGAAATTTCCTCAGTTTTCAGATATACGTCATAGGTCAAATAGCACCTCCTCAGACAGGTCTTCATAACAACCCTGGGTGAAGTAGCACTCCCAAGTCATCACTACTCTCCACCATAGTAACTTCTTCAAAGTGTTTATAACTTCTTGCAATTATTCTTACTTCACTTTTTATTGTTTATCTCTCCCAATTAGAATCTAACCTCTGTGAGTCCAGAGATCTTTCCATCTTGTTAATTGCTATAACCCCAGTGTCTAAAACCTTGCCTGAATGTTTCCTGGAGGGAAGAGGATGAGGAAGAAGAAGGAGGAAAAGAAAAGGAAGAAGAAACAGAGGAAGAAGAAGTTGCTACTGCTGCTTTGGCTAATTCCAGGAAATCCTGGGTAAAATTGATGATTAAAGCATTAACATAACTCAAAAATAATTCAGTGCAATAAATAGTGGATCTTGCTTAAATAACCTCTTTGTACTTTCCATCAGGATGGCTGCTTGTGGTTGAGAAAATTATGAATATGTCGTATACTGTCCCTTTGGCAGTTGTAATTTCATCCCTTCTCTTGCCCTGATCCCAAGGCCGATTTCTAGAGAGCTCCCTTGGTTTCCTAGCCTACCTGATCTTTTGAAAGTCTGAAGGGGATGTTCATAGTTGGAACTCTTCTGGAACCATTTTCCCTCTTCCCTACTAGCATATTCTGGTGAATTGTCAGTAACAGATTTACGCAATTCACCATTGGCCATCTAAAATTCAATATACGTCAACTGTGAACAACAAAACTATTTAAATGTTTGAGATACAACAGTAAGTCCTCTTGGGCAGGGTGTGTGGAGGGGGCAGGAAACAATAACCCACACTCTTACCTCTCTTTTATCATCCACCATATTCCATATGATCTGGAAGTGGCGAAGATCGTTATAACTTAGAAGTTGGTCCTCCTCAGTGGAATAAAACAAGGAAAAATTCTCCACAATTATGGCTAAAAAAAAATTCAGAAGTTAGAAAATTAAGCTAATTAATTATTTTTAAGAAAAAGTAAAACATCTATTATAAATAATGGATTTTGTCACCTACATCGTAAGCCAAAAAATTTAAGTGCCTTTTGTATGGTTTCCAAGTGGGCATATTTTACACTTAGACTGAGCTATTTATCCAGCGCCTGCCTTTCCAAAACAGGAGGGTCATGAGCACAAACACACATTCTGTGTATGTAGAGATTCATGCCAGCTGGCTTTAACTCTTAGTTGAGAGTTCTGGGCAGTTTTTAAAGGTCAAATTGAGCTCTGGGTGGCCCTAAGGCTGGGTGAACAATGTGTATCTTTCAAAAACAAAAATGTGGTATTTTGAGACTGTAAAGGTGGCCCTCCCTGATATTTGTTCAACTCAATGTATGAGAAGATGTCTTTTGAAATTAATGATCAAAAAATATAGTACAACTCTTGAAATTGCAATCAACTGTCATTTACATACCTTTCAAAGGTCTTTTCAGCTTCTGGATTGAGAGGCAACAATTTATAGTTAATGCCATGAAACACCCGCCCCAATCAATCCAGGATAATTACTCGAAAATTGTACATAATTATTTAAGCACCTGAGTTAAAAGAGACCAAAAAATTTATATTTAATGAACATCACTTACCTACAAGCAGATTTAGCATGATGTAGGCAATGATGACATAGAAGGAACAGAAATACATAAGTGCCCCAGCATAATTTCCACAATCTGTTGCCCAGTATGTAAACTCATCCGGAGTGCAAAAGGGAGGCTGAACCTTTGGGGCAGTGGGTGGAAGAGGTAAGAGAGGTTGACAGTAGAGAAGGATACACATTTCTGTTAAGTGACTACAGTTAGTGAACATATTCTTAACCATACAAAATATAATTAATGTTGAAGTAATCTTGCAAAATCTCACATACACAGAGTGCGCTGACTGAACGAAAAATTAAAAATGAATATTTTCTTTAGGCTGTGTTTTCAGTTCTGAATAATCCCGAGTTTGCTGCCCTGTTTTTGAACCAGCATGGAAATGAACTGACTAGCTCCACTAGAAACTCTTTCTGCCACCTCCATTACCCATTCCCAAGTGATAGGCAGTCACTGTGATGCAAACTGCAGAAAGTCTCCAAATAAAAAGGCATTTAAAAATTTTTTATGACTAAGTAATGGGTTAGAATTTAAGAAAGTAGACTATGCATAGCAAATTCACACTCTAACTATATAAGAAGAAGCCAACAATTTCTGTTCCTAAGGCGTGGTTATGGGGTGCTTGAGAATCCTATAGAACAGGACTAAGGTTCTTGAAAGCCTTAACATTCTTTAGGGGTCCAATAAAAGGAAGCTTCCTGGTTTCTCTCAAAGAGACTAGCTTTTCCTTCTACATGCCACAGCATTCTGCTGTACTTTTATTTGGAATTTATTGAATTCTGCCCTTTATTATATTTATTTTGGTAAATTCTGCCCACACGCACTCATGCATATAGTTCTTGACTTCTTAATAGGTGCCAGGTCTATACCAAGTGTTGGGCATAGACTGGCGAGCAAGACACAGGCATGTCCCTCTCACATGTTGCTGACAGCCTACAGCTGTGCTGTCTGACCTGGTAGCCACTAGCTACAGGTGGTGATTTAAGTTTAAATTTAAATTAATTAGCCCTAAATGACATTAAATAAAAGAAAAAGTTCAATTCCTCAGTTGAACTAGCCACATTTCAAGCGATCAAGAGCCACGTGTGGTCAGTGGCTAATGAACTGGGCAGCACAAATAGAGAACATTTCCGTCGTTGCAGAAATTTCTATTGGACAGACTGGTCTAGGTGGAAAGAAAGATGTTAAATAAACTATGTAAGCCAGTAATTCACCGCCGTTGTAGAAGTGCTACAAAAGAAAGTTACAGAGTGCTATAAGAAAACACAACAGGCTGTCTTAGCTTAGTGCAGGATTCATGGAGGAACTGATGGCTAAACTGAGACTTGAGAATGATGAGGCATTAGCCTGGTGAAGGAAGGCTAGTACAGGGAAAGCAGTTCAGAGCCCTTGGCCTAAGCTCCTTGAGAATACCTTGGAATTGTTGAATTCCTATTATTCCTGGCACTTAGCATATAGCCTACTGCCAACCAGGGGCTCAATATCTGTTGAAAGAGTTAAAGAAGTGGAACTCCCCTGTTTGTACTTGACTGTGAGAAGGTTAAAGGTGGGAAGATAAGAGAAATGCTCCTCTAATAAGTGTTTGTTAAATAGAACTGCAACAGCTGAAGGAGAGTTAATTGAATATTTTCCCCTGAATATTCATACCTTGCAATATAAAAGAATGGAATGTTATAGACTAAAAGGCTAGGATACACTTTTGTACACAAAGAGTTGATGCTAAAGAGGGATTATACTACTGATAATGTACTACTAAAGAGTTTCATCCTCATCCTAAATCGAGGCAGTGTTAATGATTAAGGGATAGTTACCATACAGTCGTGCATTATCTTGTTCCAGTCTTCTCCTGTAACAATTCGGAAGAGGACAGTAATAGCTTTGCCCGCTGAAGAAAAGTTTGCATGCCTAATTTAAGAGGAAAAAAAACCCAGGATGTGAATTGTATGGTTCATCACCACCAAAACAAACGATTTTACAGCAAATGTGTTCCTAAATTAACATTTATAAAAGTTATATCTTATTTGTTTGTTATTTATGTTTGCCCCCATTCTCCTAGCAATCTGAATAGCCCATCTTGAGCAGAGAATTATCAATCCCTTGTCATACATCTCGAGTGACTGAGTGAGCAAGACTTGGCAATGAAAAATGATTCCTTTGTTCATATAGATGATGCTATAAAAGGTGGGACAGCCATGTAGCAAAAATAAGACATTTCTGCAACAAGACACATCTGTATACATCTAGTTGTGTCAAGTTTTTTTTAAAACATGAAATACTTCCATAAAACTTAAGATTAGCTTTGAAACATGCTTTTCATATATAATAACTATTCTTGGTGCTCACACTTCTTAAGTTTTGCTAAAAAGGAAGAAAAAATCCTGAAAGCCATGTAAAATTATTTAATTAAAAAAAGAATATATACATTTTTGGCCACCTATGGGTAGAAAAAAAATGCTGAAACTCACCAGGGTGGTAGAAGTGATTGTCCCCGAGCAGAGCAGTTATGGGCTCTTTTTGTGTTTCCTTTTTTTCCGAAAATGTTCTAAAGATTTTAAAGTAAACCTGCATGCCTTTTTCAACTAGAAAAGTGTCTTTCAAAACCTGGCCATTTTATTTTATTTTCATTTCCAATTGTTTGCTGCCCTCCTAGTCTTTGATTGACAAAACACACTCAGGTCTTAAATCATGACTTTATTATTAAAATAAGTTTCCTTGAAAACTGAATAGAAGGATAAATATACACTGACCTGTTGATGTTCTCTCCATATTTCACGGTCCCAAACAAAACAACTCCAGCGAAAGCATAGCACAGCAGCAGCAGGAACATTCCCACTATGATGAAGAAGCTTTTGTACATGCTGACCACCACCGTCAGCAGCAGCATCTTTAATGTCACCTGGAAGGGAAGAGAGCGAGTATATTCAATTTATTAAGCCAGGCAAGATGTGAGCAATAAACAGTGCTTAAGCAGGTTGGCACCAGAGTGACTCTCAAAGACAGCATATGAAAGTTGCTTGCAATTAGGTATTAAATCTGATTACTCTTCAAAAACCATCAGGCATAGATACAATCCACTCATACTTTAGGATGTTGGGTCTCTTCAGTCAAATGAAAGTTAATGCCCTAAGCCTGTTAGGCCTCCATTTTCTGTTTTCATGCTCCCCAGTTCTCTATGCTAAGGCCTACACATTTCCATTTTTTGGCTTATAGCAAGTAGACTTAGATTTCTTCCACAAATAGACTTTCATAAAAACAAACTTAATCAATGCTGTGATACTGCAGGATTGTTAAATGCTAAATATATTGATTACCTGGATATGTGTAATGTACACATGAAATAATATTAGTAACAAAATAGGAGATGCTATTTTTAAAATGGGAAAAATTATGTGGAATGTATGCATGAACACTAATAAAGAATATAAAGAAATCGAGAACCATGTAAAAATGAATATTATTTTTCTTTCAGTTAAGTTACTTAACTTTACTCAAAACAACAACAAAAGAAGCACTAAAAAAGACTACTGGCATTTGCTTTCACAGTTGGTACTTTCTCTTTTATTGATCATTAATTCATGTAGAAAATATAAAGAATAAATTAAACAACCTAAGTGGTAGGAAACATATCACAAGATAACTGAACTGCTGATTCATTTTAATATTTAATATTTGTTCATCTTAATTTATGATTTCTAGTAATTTGTTGACCACAGTCCTGACTGACAAAGACTGAGGACCCAGAAGGACAGCTAAAGTTCATTACAGTTCCTTTGTTCCACGTGAATATAACCTCTGAAATGATTCTTCACAGTGTACTTACATGCTTCCCACAGATAGAGAAAAATCTAAAGACAATCACACAAGCGCCCATCATGTACGTATATGCATTCTGAAATTTAAACAGAAGAGAGCCTCTCATAATTTGCACAAAAGATTTTGTCACAGTTCCATTTTTCATTTTAAGTCTTCTGTGAAGTCTACTGAATAATTAGTTTAATAAAATAGATAAGAAATTTATCTAAAAAGGTGCTGAAAAGGTCATTGCTAAAACTCATGAATAAATATTAGATATAAATGAAATCTTAAATGAAACTTTGGGTTCTGATTTGCTCAGCTGAATGCTGTGCTTTAAAATTTATTTTACATAAACTAGCAACCAGCTCCTTTGAGCTCTGGAAGAGAAATACATAGGATAACAATGCAGCCCAAGAAAGGTGAAACAGGGGATAAAGGTATCCTGGCAAAGAGGGTTGTCTGACATTGGAAAAAACTGCCAGAAGTCAGATTCATTCTCTCTCAAGAATTTTGAAGGCTTCTAAGACCACTGGCTACATCTTCATTATCCTAAGCTGATTTCAGAGAAGTCCTCATGTCTCAGGAACACGTCCAGCTCTTTCTTCAAGGGTGTGATTAGCAGCAAGAAATGACTCCATATCCCTTATGACTAAGGAAGCTTCTGCCTCATCCAAGAAACAAAGATCCCACTGGCTATGACTGAATAATAACTTTGGTATTAAGTTGATGCCAAAGAATGATTATTCCCTAGGAGGCTTGACTAGCCAAACAACAGTCAGAGGGACCCTTGGGAAGGGGGGCCCATGAGCTATGTGGTGAGGTACAAGTAAATGAATGTGTCCATGTCTACACATAAGTGTATTTGAATGTGAACAAAGACTGCACCTTCCTTCACAATAGTCCACTGCAAAATAAAGTGGAGAATGCACATCCCTCTAAGACCAGAAGTTCTTGGAGAAGAACAAAAGCAGTTCGGCAGAATAGGCAAGTTGGTGTTTTGTGTTTAGGATTTCCCCTCTGTGGACATCCAGGGTTAGGTAACCTCTGTTCCTCTGCTGGGATGGGTAAATTAGATTTGGGACATTATTTGGCTGGAGAAAGATTAAAATGGGCATTGCTTTTCCTTCTTCCCATGTTACCTCGAGGCCTGTTGTAGATACCTTCTCCCAGTTTCTAAGATGAAGACCAAAATCCTTAGCTTAGACTACAAAGTCTGCCACCTTCTTAACCATCTAAAGCCTGTACTATGCTCCCTTTGCTCCTTCTATTCCAGTCACGCTCTTTCTCCTCCTTTAAGTTCCTGCACTCTTTCATCATAAGGACACTGCGTGAAATATCATTTCCTCTTCCTACAGAAGATGCTCAATCATCACTCCTTCACGGGTGCCTTTCTGGCCCTCTCTGATGAAGCCAGTATATGCCGTCCCAGGAACACGTCTCTCCTTCATGTCTTTCACCATAGCCATAATTCTCATTTATTTTTTATTGTTCATGAACATCTATACAGACTTCCAGGCTATAAGGTTCAAGGGGGGCAGCAATTGCCTTTGTTTTGGCTCATTACAGTTTTCAATTCCTAATGCAGCGCCTTGCACATCTTTAGCACTCAAAACCATGTACTGCTTGAGGAAATGAATCAGGATAACCCGGAGCTCATCCAGGCTCAGCACAGCCCCTCATGCTGGAAGTAACACTGTTTCAAAGAGGAACACGCAATTAGTTCATGGACACAGCAGGTGCATACCGAAGCTAGCCCTTTCTGATGTGTAATGGGCTCTATGTTTTATGGATCTTTTCTGGCTATTAAATATTAAATTGAAATTAATATTAAAGTGAATGGGAAAAGGGTAGATGGATAGAAGGGAGCAGGGAAAAACAAGTAAAACTGATAATGCATCCTATTACCTCTGGCTGGATCAAAGAAAGGGGTTGTAATATAGTTAACAGTTAGAGAAAGCATCATATACATGATCTCACTTGATCTTTGTAAGGTCTGCTTGGGGTAGGTGGTGGATTATGAAGTTACATCTCCAAGTTCAGGGATATAACTTTAAAATGAGGAAACGCAGGATCATTGCTGACAAATAGCTTGATTAAGGCTGGGACATGGTGGAGTCTATAGAGACTTAGGTGCTAGCCCTCCTCTACCTGGGCTGTGTCGCACACAGTAACCACTAGCCACATGCAGCTGTTGAGCCTTGAAAAGAGGCGGATCCAAACTGAGATGTGCTGTAAATGCAAAATATACCTGAAATGGAAGATGGTACAAACAAAAAAAGTAAAATATCTCATTTCTAATTTTAATATATTGATATTTTGGATATGGTTGGTTAACATATATTATTAAATTAATGTCATCTGTTTCTTCTTTCTTTTTTTAGTGTGCATTCTAGAAAATTGTAAATCACATCTGTGCACCACATCACATCTCTGTTGGACAACACTGCTCCAGGTTACTCCTGATCAAGTAAACCAAGAGCTAGAGATTTTGAGCAGACCTCAGACTGAAGGGAGGGTAGAGAGGTTGAAGGCATTTTAAGCAAAATAGTGAGAACACAGGTATAGAGACGAGGAATGATGTGCTTTGGACAAAAGGCAGCTGGATGTGAAATACTGATTATACACTTCAGCTCCAAAATCCTGGGTTTACACCTATTGATGGCAGCATGCGTGGATTTAGAGGTCCCTTAATCTCTCTGTTTCAGTCACCCTGCCTCTCTCTCTCTCATTTCCATCCTTCGGTACAATGAGTGGGGTAAACCGGAAAACCTTCAAGGTCTTTCTCTTCCCAGCTCACACCCTTTACGACTGCAGGGTCAGGGGCCGCCCTTGTGAGGAGTGTAGGTGTGTGCGTGCACGTGTGTGTGCATATGGATGTGCAAGCAGGTCTGAGGGCCGTCCCCATCAAAGCTACGTTTTAGGGAGGTTAATGTAACCCCCACGAGTGGTTTGACAAGCACTGAAACGAGACTGGAAGTAGGGATACCAGGTAGACACGAAGTGGACTGAAATTATGAACTAAAATTAAATTTAATTACGCGCTTACCAGGAGGGCAAAATGAAGCACCACCCACACCACGCCCAGCGACGTCACCAGGAGATCGTATCGATTTCTTCGGCTTTGCCAGAAGCCAGCAGGGGACATTGCTATGATCTTCATTGTAACCTGGGGGAAAAAGTGAAGGAAGTTAATACAGGCTGAGTGTTCAGAACATGTCATATATATTTTTAGGACGAGGTAACCAAAATGAAACATTTACTACTGAGCCATACGATTTTTTTTTTAAGCCAACCAAATTACAAGTTAATATTCCCCACATGCTTTTCTCATTGCTTTATGACTAGTTCTGATAGCAGGACATTTTTCTTCTTCGAGTGACAGACCATGGATTTTGGGTAATAACCAACCAGTGCACGGTGAAATAAAAGTCTGCTTGTATTCCAAAGAGGATTGGCCTGGAAGGCAACACGATATGGCCCTTATATGAAAACGATCTTGGCTGGGCCAAGCACAAATACCTCTGAGCCAGCTCCCTTTGCCACTACATTATAACTTGAGTCCCTGAGTTATAGTGGATTGTGTAGTTTGCTATAAATACCTTAGCTCACATAACCAAACAGTCCAACATTTAGACAAAACCACAGCAGCTTTTCTGCAGTTAACAAAATCTAAATTATAAAGCGAGGTTTTGTTCAAATTAAGTAAAACACCCTAGAAAAGGAAATGTTGTAAGAACATGCTACCAAAAACGAAAAGGCTTCAAAGGCAGTGGGACGCTTAGCTGAGAGTAAGGGCTTCAAAGGAGGACATAGTTTCAGTTTAAAATTGTGCACGGCATCCCCCAGAGCCAGCTGACTCATCACCGTACCTCCAGAACAAAGATGAAGGTGAAAACAACCGACATGGTTGCCAAAGGAACCGTCACTGGATCTTCAACATCCCACTGCAACAGAAAGCACACAAGGCTTTTCCTGCATCGGTGGGACCCGGACAGACCCCCGCCCTCCCCCCTTCCCACTTTAACATGACTGTGGATTATGATTTTAATACTGAAGAGCACAGCCTGTACATGCATACGGCAGCTTTCAATAGTTCTGGATGTACCAATGGATAAAAAATTCATTCCCAGAGTCTTTGTGTGAAACAAAATACCTTGACAGACAGCAGCACCGACTGGGCCAGAACGAGTAGTGCAATGGTCCTCTTAAAAAATGGATGCTGGGTTATGTCATACATTTTAGCTCTAAAACCATCATTATCTGTAAAAGAAAGGTTTAGGCAAGGGCATTTTAGACATAGGTCACACTTACTTTCTTGTCTTTCCTTTTCTTTAATGCTCATCTGAAAACCCATTACTTTCTTTCTTTCTTTTTTTTTCTTTCCCTACAGTTCAATCTATTGTGAAGTGTTTTGCAGGAATGGCTGGCTCTGAATATTTAAAACGACAGTGCAAGGCGCCGCTCTTATTGGAAGGAGAATCACATCATTTAATTTCTGTCAGTTTAATACAGTTCACTCATACTTTTAAAAGGCAAGCACAAATATATTTTATTTAAAAATTCTTTTTTTTTTTTTTTTCATTGAGGCTTATCCTGAAAGCACTGAAGCACAGCCTTTGGCTTGATTTTAATAGCCTGATGGAGAGATCTATAGTTTGGAGCCTGTTTCTATATTAACTTATGCACAACCTCCTAGTGGCCTCACGATTATTATTTTAATTTAAATCTTAGACTCCTGGGGAATCATGAACACTAGTGCCCAACATGAATAAAATCAGAATATCTTTGATACCCGGACGAGGTGGGAGATGAAGAGGTTGTGCAATCTTCAGTCTGCTCTTCAGATCTTCCCATCTTCTCTGATCTACAGTCAGCAAAGCCGTCCCCTTAATAAACATAGGAAAGCAGAAAAAGACCCTTTGTCATGTACTGTACACCAAGAACCTTCCAAATGGGGTGGTGAGACAAACAAAACCAATTTCGGGGTTTAAAATAAAGATATTCTTCAAAAACCTCAAGAGTTTAAAAACACTTGTCCAGGATTCTCAAACCTGATCTTGAGGAAAATTTCCAAAAAATGAAAGCCACGTGTATCAGAGAGTATTCAGCAGCCTTTAATTTGTATCTTTGTAGATGTATAATGTTCAGGTTTGTGAAAATTTAAAGACAGTTTTCTATATGATTAAATTTTCAAAGAAGGATACTAAGTCTAATATGACTGTATTCCTTTCATTTCATTGTAGAAGATGCAGTAAAATTACTATTTGTCAATGCTGCTGCTTCGAGCTTAAGGTATTTTGTCTTTTTTAATTTTAATCATTAAGCTATTTTAAGTGGCATGAAGCTATAGAATTTGATCTTTAAAAAAATTAGTGCTATGACAACTGGCTAAATGGGATAAGATCATTTGTATTATGTAGTAGAGTGGTGGATTAAGATGTACATTCACAGAATATAATATAGTGTAACTTAATATAAAGTAATTCCTTACTTTATATTACTTTACTTTATATTATATCATACATCATATCAAATCATAATATATTAAAGTCAGAAATATAATAGGAAGGTGGAAATTTTTTTTAAGAAGTTTTCAGAAAAGATTTTCAAATAATGAATGAAATAGATTCATGGAATTTTTCGCCCTTAAATAATCTGGCAAAATACATCTTTTATTTTCTTATTACAAAAGTAATATGCTCTCATTGTAGAACCATTTAAAAATAAAAAGAAGAAACAAAATCATTCATAATTCTACCATCAAGATATTAACATTTCTGTGTCTACCTATATGACCCTTTTTTAACATGCAAATATTTTACAAAAAGGCATCATCTTGTGCATGCCACTTATAACATATTTTCCCATCTAAAATATTTTGATTTTTTGAATGTATGGCACTAAAATATTCTTAAACATTATTTTAATAATTGCAGGAGATTTTATTTCGTTTGGACATTTAAGTTGTTTTTACTTTCTGCTCTTATAAATTAGACTGCAATAAATATCTTTGAATTTCACATATCCGTAATTACTTCTTTAGAATTTCAAGTAGCAGAACTCGAAATTGCATGAGAAAGTTGCGTCAGATTATATCCCCAAAAGCAGTGGATGAGAGAGTTTCTCCCTCTGCTCCTCTGCTTCCCTGGGTACTTACCATCTTTAAAACATCTCTGGGAATTTGGCAGATGCAAACTGTTATGAATTATTATTTTAATGATTTCTTTAAAATTATTTATTAGGACACCTTTTTGTGTGGTTAAGCTGGCCAGTATTTAAAACTCTCAACTATTAAAAATGATTGCCCCCCATTCACTTATTCAACAGCATTTATGATTATCAACGGTAGCATTCTCTATGAGCAACAATAATATAGATTCTATGATCAAAGAGCTTATTATTTAGTGATTACATTTTTTAATAGTGAACCAAGAAGGGCAATAGAAATAAAACCTAAAATTTGCATTTATAGAAAGTATCAATCACGGTTTTTCTGGGTAGTTGGAACAGCCTATAGGGCTACAAGATCTCTGGAAATTTCATGAAGATTTGCATCTGTGTTGACCATTTCTGAGACTATAAGTTGCTAGGACTGTGAAGGGGGTGGAGGTGGGGTACACTTTGTGTGCTGGTGAAAGTGGCGGGAAGAATCACAGAATGTTAGAGCAGGAGTAGGCTGTCAGAGCAGTGGTCTCACCTGGTGAGCTTTTAAAAAATATCTATGCCTGAGGTCCAATCTAGAGAAAAATCACCAGAATAATGGGGGAAGAGCCCCGGCATGGGTACTTTTTAAAGCTCCTGTGGTTATTCTGAAGAATGGCCATGGTAATGATTGCCAATAAGGCAAAATGTATGCGGCCCCCTATCGCTCACTCAGGCTCCAACACAGCCTTCTAATGCCTCCTTGCCCCCTGTCTCCAACTTTGCCATGATCCAGTCCCTACACTGCAGCCAGCGCGACCTGGTCACAACCTTCAATCTGATGACACTTGTTTAAATCCTTCAATAGCTTCCCTTGCATTTAGAATAAAATCCAAACTCCCTATCCTGACTTATATGGTCCAGTCTAGACTAGGGCCTACCTAACTCTCTGACCTCATGAAAATATAACAAGTAATGACACCTGGAAATCCACCACCCAGACTTAAGAGATGCCAACATTTTCCTGTATTTGTTTCAGATCTTTTTACTTTTTTTAAAATAAAATGTAATAGATGTATCTAAAATCACCCCCACTTCTAACCCTATTCTCCCTTTTCTTCCCAGACCTGATGACAATTCTTCAGGAGTACATCCTCCATTTTATGTTTCCTTGCTTTTGCTACTTACGTATGTATAAATAAATAAGAATGTGTTTGTTTTGAATTTTAATAATTTGTATAAATGGTATCCATTATGTGCCTATGTGCTGTTATGGATTTAATTATATGCCCCCCCCTTTATATATCTCCTATCTCCCTGTCTAGTTAATGTGATTCAATTTGGAAATAGGATCTTTGAAGATTTATGAGTAAAATGAGGCCAAACTGGATTAGGGCAGACCCTTAATCCATTATGACATAGTGTCCTTATAAGTAGAGGAAATTTGGCCACAGGCAGTAAGAGAGAGAGAGAGAGAGAGAGCCAACCATGTGACAGGGCAGAGATTGAGTTATGTTGCCATAAACCAAGGAATGGAATGGATTGTTGGTCACACACCAGAAGCCAGGGGAGAGGTACGGAATGAGTTCTCTACTTCTAGAGGAAGCTTGGTCCTACTGATACCTTGATTTTGGACTTTTAGCCTCCAGAACCATGAGAGAATAAATTTCTGTGGTTTTAGCCAACCAGTTTATGGCACTTTGTTACAGCAGGCCTGGCAAACCAAGACGTGTGTAGTTTTTTTTCTTTTTTTGCATGGGCAGGCACCGGGAATCGATCCCTGGTCTCTGTCATGACAGGCAAGAATTCTGCCACAGAGCCACCGTCGCACTATCCCTGCAGTTTGTTTTTATTTTCATTGAAAAGTATGTTTCTTCACATAGCTAGGTCTAATTTGTTCATTGTAACTGCTTGTATAGTAGTCTACTATACACACATGGCCCAATTTATTCATTTTAGGTTCATGAACTATAAACAATGCTGCAATAAATACATGTACTATCTCATGGTAAATATCTATGAAAATTTCTCCATAGTAAATCTTTGTCATAAGAGCAATAACCAAAAAATTTTCCTATCAACAGTATATATGTATTTCCATTTTCTTACATTCTTGTCCATACGCGACATAACTAAACATTTTTATTTGGCCATTTTGATTGGTGTGAAATATATCTAATTTTGTTTTAATATTAACAAGATTAAATATTTTTATGTGTTTATTGGTGATTTCCATGTCTTTCTATGTGAACTGCATGTTCATATTCTTTGCTCATTTTTATTTTGCTCTTTACTTTTTACTGTTTTAGAGAAATTCTTTGTATATTCTAGACCTTAATCTTATATCAGTTATCTGAGTTGCAAATATTTTCTCTTAATCTTAGCTTGCATTTTTCTTTCGATTATAATGTATTTTATCATTCAGAAGTTTTAATTTAATGTAAACTATTTTGTAATTTTTTTTTTCCATATGGACTTTACTTTTTTGTTTAAGTTCACAAAATCTACAACTACTCCAGAGTCTTAAATTCTGCATGGTTTAAAAAATGGCTTAAATTTTATTTTTCAAATCTAGGTCTTTAACTTATCTGGAGTTCATCTGTAAGTACTCTGTGAATTAGGGATCTGAGTTTTGTTTCTCACATATAGATAGCCAGATATCCAGCATCACTTATTGATGGTCTTCTCCTTTTGATTTGTTATGATACTTCTGTTTTATAAATGCATGGCTGTGTTGTGGAGCTTTCTATCCCTGTGACAATACCTGTGCTGTTTTAATTACTATAGTCTGCTTACTTTTCTACATTTTTGCACTTGTTCAGTCTTACTAGAGGTTTATCTATTGACATTTTTTTTGAAGAAACCAGCCTTTGTCATTCTTGAACTTTTCTCTGGTTGTTTTGTTGTCCTTATTATCAATTTCTGTCCTTATCTTTGTTATTTTCTTCCTCCTACCTTCTTTGGTTTTACTTTGTTGTTCTTATTATAATTTATTGATTTGGATATTTGATATATTACTATGTAATCTCTGATTTTTCCCTAACATACATTTTAAGCTATAAATGTCCCTTGAATTGTTGATTTAACTGTACCTTGTGATGTACTTTCTGTTACGTACATCGAAATGTTTTATGATTTTCTATAATTTCTTCTATAACCCATGTTTTAGTCTGCCAAAGCTGCCAGAATGCAACACACCAGAGACGAATTGGCTTTCAATAAAAAGGGATTTATTTAGTTAAAAATATATAGTTCTTCAGAGGAAAGGCAGCTAACTTTCATCTGAGGCACTTTCTTACGTGGGAAGGCACAGGGCGATCTCTGCTGGCCTTCTCTCCAGGCCTCTGGGTTCCAACAGCTTTCCTCAGGGTGATTCCTTTCTGCATCTCCAAAGGCCTGGGCTGAGCTGTGAGTGCTGAGATGAGATATGCTGAGCTGCTTGGGCTGTGCTGCATTGAGCTCCCTCATTTGAGCATCCAGCCACTTAAATCAAATATCATTCATTGCAGCAGGCATGCCTCCTAGCCAACTGCAGATGTAATCAGCGACAGACGATCTTCAGATGCCATTGGCTCATGTCCACAGCAACAGAACTAGGCACCTTCACCTGGCCAAGATGACAACTGAAGCTAACTACCACAACCCATAAACTATATAGAATGGTGCCTTAATATTTATGAGGTATGAGGTTTCTTTGCTATTTCTTCTATTATAGTTAGAGAACACATTCACTGTAGTACTGATTCTTTGATGATTATTTTATGGTCTTGTAGAGGATGCACGCTGTACTTGAAAATAATGCATATTTTCATATTGTTGTCTTCAGTGTTCTTTATGTGTCCATTAAACCAAATTTCTTTATTGTGTCCAAATCTCATATTTTCTTTTTTTTATTTATTTTTTTACATGGGCAGGCACCGGGAATCAAACCCAGGTCCTCTGGCATGGTAGGCAACCATTCTTGCCTGCTGAGCCACCGTGACCTGCCCCTCATATTTTCTTTTCTTCCCCTGTCTGATTTATGAGTTTGGGGACACATGATAATATCTCTTGCTATGATTTTCAATTTGTTAACTTCTTTTCACAATTTGGTTAATTTTTGCTCCATACGTTTTAAGGGGCAAGAATTCTGTATCTTTTAGGTTATTAGTTTCTTTTATCATTAATTAATAACACTTTATGTATGCTAATGATACTTGTTTTTAATTAATGTTTCTGAGATTGTTATTGTTAAACCACTTTGATGACAAACTGAAAACAAATACTTGTTCTTTGGACATTATAGAAATTGATATTATACAAAAGAAGATACTTTGGAAAGTTGATCTATGAAAGGATTTGAAAGAATAACAAGCATGAAGTTTTCTTCTGAACATTAATATATGAAAAATTCTTATAGTTTAGTATTGTCAAAATAAATTTATTAATCCAAACATTGTCTTACAGTAGGGAAAGTTAAAAACCATATTATTACTGGTATGGACTTTGAACTTTTAAAAGAAGATTCCATTCTCTAAAGAAGACATTCTTATAGAACCAAGAGTCTATGTGTCTTGCCTTGCATAATTCTGAATTGTGAAAATATTGCCTCCAAGCCGTACCTTATTTCCAATACCTTTATATCTATTACCTATATGTTTGGAAATCTATTACAATATCTCCAGATATGACTACTAACTCCATGAGGACAGATATATTTATCTGTTTAGTATCACCATTATGTTTTCAGCACCAAGACCCATGTTTCTACCTATCAGGTGCTCAAAATAAATCTGAGTGAATAATAAATGAATACATGACTTAAATAACAACTTATGTGTTACCTTCCAAAAGCCTGCAGAAAAGATATCTCTAAAAGGTTCCCATCATTTAGAAATTTCATCTCAAATTAAATAATGAAGTCTGTAATGTTAGATAACACAATTTTTTCTAATTTTCCTCTTTCTCTAAGCACCCATTTGAGCTTAAGATATGTCTTCCCTCTCTCAGCCATGAGGCTTCTTTCTTCCTATGTGCTAAATACAATGAGTTTTGTAAGCATGTCCTCTCTGGTTATCCAGCTTATTTCAGCCATTCTGCCAAATTCAAGAGTTGTAATTAATTACGCATTTTTTCCCACTTATTGAACATTTTATGTCTTTCTGTTCATGTTGCTGAATTTTGGACTCCCCTAGGACCTACAGCTCTTGAAGTCAGGTGACGGCACAGAGGAAGTCGTTTGGTCCACAGGCATTTTGAGCAAGCAGAGCCTAAACTCTCCTGTTAATTGACTGATTAACTTCTGCTCAGATTCTGAAATTCCCAGTGTCTGTTCCATCACACAGCTCAAAGGCATCTAAAAAGACCCATTTCCTCTTGCTGCTTGGCATTAAATTGAATCTACTGTAGGGCTTAAAGAGACTCATCTCTGAATGTGTTAGGAAGTAAAAGAGGAGGGCTGGGCCACAGGGTCTCTACCACGCTTTCTAACTCTAAAAGTCCATATAGAGTAGCGTTGGGGCCCAAAGGAAGGATTTTCAAATCACATTCTTTGAATGTCTGGATGAAATGACATACTTATTAGGCCATACTTCAAAGGTGGCAATCAACTGGTGGCAGCTGTAGACATGATTAAATGCTACTACACACGTTACATCTACAGACAGTGAAAGATACAGTCCCATAAGCAGCTACACAAGCCAAAGAGCTCTCGTGTGAATGTGCACAAATCCTTTGGGGGTGTGAATAACATCTAACAACCTGAGCTTTGTAGGCAAATCTAGCTTTAATTCAGTGCAGAAAGATGGCCAACATTTTTATATTCTTGCATTCGAAGAAGCACAAACCCTATGGTATGCAGACCTGGTTCTGAATTCTACTCCCACTTTCTACTCCTTATGAACCTCAGAGAAGTCGTTTAACCTCCATATGCCTCTTTTTCTTCATGCATTTCAGAGTTGTGAGCATTGCTAGAGATAGATGTAAACCCTTAATGCATGGTGTTGCAGGCAGCCCCTGTTTGTTAAAGCCACTTCTTATTGCAGCAGGTAGGCCCCTGTTTACTCGGGCCATTCCCTCTTTGAAAAGTCTCCCAGGCCTCGAGGATGGTCAAAACTGCAGTTTTGAGAATTCCCACAACCACTCATCCGCTTCTGCAAACTCAGCTTTGCAATCCTTCTGGGTCTGATGGCTGGCATGCAGCCAATCATCTCCCTCAAACATCACCAGTTACCATATTTGAAAAATCCCTGTCCCAAACGAGCCATTTTGTCTATAAGAAAGTCTTGTGTCAGCCCCTGTTTGGGTCTCAGGCTTTCAGAGGCTACTCCGCTGAGCCCTATGGCCATGAACAAATAAACCCTATTTCCTGAAACTTCGGAGTCTCAACCCTTGTTTGTTCTGTTTCTGAGTTCCTGGAGGCTTGCAGCCTTGTCCCTGGTTTCGCGCAACAATAGTAGATGTGTGATTCCTAAAGACTGACGCTGACCCAGAAGGGCGCTCATCAGTGGTGTTTGGGACAAATCCCTGCATCTCATCAAGGAGCTCTAACAGAAGCTTTATCTACAAATTCACTTTTTGAGAAGAAACCACACTTGCTGTTTCCTCATTTGTGAGTCCTTGTACTGATCATATGGAGCAGTTATGAACTCACCTTGTTTCCTGAGCTCATAAAGTGCATACGGTTTATATGAAATTAGCAATTCTTCTTTTCATTCTGTGCTTTAGGATATAAAAATTTATTCCCCCTGAACCCCCACCCCTTCAAAATTCTGAGTTCACCTACTTAGCTACAAAAAAAAAGCATAGGAGTTACATTTTGTGAAAGTAGAATTTCCTGCAATCAGTGAATCCCTTTTGGCTATTGTATTTTAATAACTTGCTGCACATCCTTTCAATTTGAACAATAGGCGATGTGTTGTCAGTGATTTAATGACAGCGCTACCAAAAGGGTAAATTTAGCAAGAGGATTGTACTCTAAAGAATGCGTCTGAAAGGCAGCAATGAGGTGGCTTATAAAATGGTTATAGAGATTATTTACACCAGTCACATTACAGTTTAATGTGGCTTCATGCCGTGTGTGGAAAAATACCTCAAAGTGAGTGGCTAGAAAAAGAACTATCTGTGGTATTCAAATCAAGAATTCTTACCTTGTTTTCATTGAAATTAGCAATAACTACTCCAACAAAAAGGGTCAGTCCAATCATGCAACCCAGGAAAACAAAAACATGAATATAGATTCCATGGATCTGCATAAATGAAAAATATGGTTATTCATCAAAGAAAATGAAGGCAGCTCTTGAAGCGTTGAAAAGATTTGATGTGCTTGCTTACCGGCCCCACACGATGAATAATAACATCTCTCACTTCCACCCAGCCTTTCAAGGAGAGAACTTCAAACAATGCCAACATAGCATTTCCCACATTGTCAAAATTAAAGTTCCGGGGATTTGCCCTGCAATTCAGAAAGAGAAACATGGTGTGAAATTCCGATGAGAAGCACCCTAAGGAAAAATCTGTGATCTTTTCCAATTTGGGTGCAAGATATATTTGGGAAGGTGGGTTATAGGGAATTCATTTGCTAAATAATGATAATGAATTAATGTGGTATAATTTATTATGTTCTTTGGGTAATAATGGTGTTCTAAATTTAAAACAACAAAATGCTAAACAACTTCCATTTTACAATGGGTGGCGTTGAAAACCCTACAGGTTCTGCAACATTTCTGGCTTGTTCTAGTCACTCTGAAGACTAGACATATATATTCTAGTTAGACATTGTATAGAAGATTTTCAAAAATAGGACCTTGGATTTTGTTTGTTTGTTTGTTTTTGGAAACTTGGATTTTGAATGTGAATTTTAAAATACTTTTATAAATGAAAACCCTGCTAAAGACATACATTAGAATTTCTGTATTAGTACAAAAAGTGTAAACAGAGTAGAATCTGGTATTCTATATTTCCTTCTATATTTATTTCCTCCTACATTTATTTCCTTCTATATCATCACTAGGAATGCTATGTTGTAAAGTAATGATGCAGTTAGAAGTTACTGAATTGGCAAAAGATTTTTGCTCACAGTCTAATGTTTCAGATCACTCTATTGCAGTTTGATATTTTCTCTTATAAACTCTGAGTGTGCTCAATTGACAGTTTTGTAGCTCCCACTGCAGAATCTTCTGTCTACACACGCAGTGGATTTATATTTTTTATATTTGTATTTAATTTAGTATATTAAATTTAAATGAAAATCCCTAAAGGAAACGTTGATAGGAAAAAATCTAAGAGAATATTCTTGTACTTTCATACAATTAAATCATGGGTGTTAAATTTTGATAAATGAGCTTACAGGAAAAGAATATCAAAATATAATTTAAGGGTGCATGGGTGGTTAGGGCACATGGGTAGTTCAGTGGTAGAATGCTCACCTTGCATGCAGGAGACCCAGGTTCTATTCCCAGACCATGCAAACCCCCTCCAAAAAAAAAAAAAAAATATATATATATATATATATATATATAATTTTATGTATAATTTAGTAAACAACTAAATCAGAATCTCAAATACAATGATGACTGTGTGATCCCAAATTACATGGAGGTGAGCTTTTGGTGAACTAGAGGTGAGCTTAAGGGTATAACTGTATAGTATCAGATCCATTAACATTTAATATTAAATTATTGGTAATTTCTTTCTCTGTTCTCTTAACTTCAAGCCCCCAGGGTCAGTGGTCATGGCTTACTTATGGTTGCACCCAGGTGTCAAGTATAATAAACCGGCAAACAGTAAACACTCAATAAATATTTACTGTAAAATGGAATCCTTTGTTGATTTTTCTCCCATGTATGCAATTTTCCTATATCTCAGTCCTCTGCTTAAAATAAAACACACAATATTTATATTTTATTCCATTTTACTGAGGTAATTTTGATCTCATCAAATCTCAGAATGATTCAGTAGAAAATGAATTTATTCTTCTGAAGAGAGAATACAGAAACCAGGCTTTCTACTGAATTAGATACTGCATATTTATGTCCTAAATTATAATTATGAAAGCATTCCTCTAGGCCAATCCCCACATATAACTTATTTTCTTAATCACAAGATCTGATTAAGGCAATATAAAATTACACAAATTGTGGCTGCAAACTCCTGATGAGCTTTCTGAAAAAGGAAAATGTAAAAATTATCATATTACATTTGGCATTTTATTTGACCAAGGATTTTTATTTCACTACAACTAATCCAAGACATGAGATCCTGAATGAATTGACAAATGCTACTGGTATGATGCTCAAGGGATGCCCTTTATTCTCTTATGATTTTAAAAGGTCATTGAATTTGAAATCCTTAATAATAACTTACACAAAACATCTCAGTTCAATTAACTCTGATATTTAAAACCATGTGTAGCTGATGTCATGGAGCAGACTGAATACCATAGGGGACAACTAGAATAAAGTTTAATTTTCTCCCAACAGTGTCTTCAAGTATATTCCATCTTCCTTCCTGGGGAGGGATTTTTCGTCACTTTCAGCTTAAGATCAGTGTCATTCTAAAAGACTTCAGTCCACTTTAAATCTGATTAATGCATATAATGACCCCATCCTCAGCAGCTCAAGCCTGAGTCATGTGTCAAGATAGGAAGAAGTGTCCCATCTCCTTTTCAAGCCATCATCTGATTCTTACAAGACTGTGGTAGGGTATAGTCAATTAAAGAGATGCAGTTAAAGCCTGGTGCATCTTCTGCTCCTTGGAATTTGGCCACTGTAGCTGTTGTTATGGCATGGTGTGCATTTCTGGATTCCTTCAAAACAGTCCTGACACAGGGGGTCCCCCATTGTTCCTGTCCTGCAGTGAGTGTGCAGTCTTTGGTCTATATAACCCCTGCTCGTGGAAACATACAAACAGACTTCTTTGGGTGAAGGTATCCTCTCCCTGGCAGCTAGCCCTCTGTAGCAGGGTTCCATCAAGGTGACTCCCACCAAGTGAATCTAGAGAATGACTACTTGGCTCTCAGGTAACAGAAGATAATCCCATCCTGTAATATAATGAAGAACAGCTTGCCCACTGGTACATCTCTCCTTGCCTTGCCAATCTCTGATATCAAGTGGTCCTCCTGTGGGTCCTCATAACTGGGGTATGACGCACCTTGTCATGGCCAGGTTCATGTATCAACTTGGCCAGGTGGTGGTGCCCGGTTGTCTGGTCAGGCAAATGCTGGCCTGTCTGTTGCTATGAGGACACTTTATGGACTTAAATCATGACTACATTGGCTGCATTCACAGCTGGTTGCATTTGTAATCAGCTAAGAGGAATGCCTTCTGCAAAGAGTTATGTTTAATTACTGAAAGGCTTTTAAGGAGGATTTAGAAGAGACAATCACTCTTTCTGCTTCAGCCAGCCAGCTTCCTGAGAGTTCATTGAGGACCATCATTGGAACTGCCGGCTCATGGCCTGCCCTACAGACCTTGGACTCTACATCCCCATGGTTACATGAGACACTTTCATAAATCTTATATTTATAGATATCTCCTGCTGTAAAATCTCATTTACTGTCCCCTATACATTATTTATAGTATAATAATGAATTTTCATTTCACAAAAACTTTTATGCCTCTTTAATTTTTTATTTTAATATATATTAGATTACTTTTCCATTTGCACTGGGATGGGATATCCCCATGTGTTATATTCCTCTCTATTCAAACTCAAGGCACACAATCACTGATTTTTTTTTCATAGTTCTTGGGTGTTTTAAAAATAAAAATCCAATATAAGTTGTATAAAACCTTTTTTATAAAAATGAATTTCATATTATGGAAATGCCAAAGCAAGGTAACAATGAGTCCTAAGGTACAGCTGGATTAAATGTTATTCCTTTTAAAGAGTTTTGATATTTAGGAGTGGACATCAATTGTGACAAAGCAGAGTAGTTTCTTTGCTCACTCATTATTCTAAGAGGCTATAACAAAATAAAGAAATAGAGTTAAAAACTTAAAGGGACAAAGGGAATTGACAGAATACTCATCAATGAGGCAGATTTAGAGATTCTATTTTTGCTTATTAGTAAAATAGGCAATAAAGAAATTATCGGTGCTACTAGCTTTGATGTAAATGCTTTGAAAACTATTTTCAAGAAGAAAGAATTTTAAAGAGAGATTCAGATCTCATGATCAATTATATTACTGATTATTTCCCTCTGTATTTTCAAAAATGGAAATCCTTTGATGTAGGTGGATTTTAAAATTGAAATAGCTTCATGATTTAGAGTTCTCTACAACTGTTAGGAAGAACTCAGTTACCTTCTTAAATATTTTTTTCCGGACTAGCTTTGTTTGTTCTTTTTAAACATTTCTTTTTTATTGTAAAATATAACAGACATAGAAAGTAAAGAAAGAAAAAGCAATAATTTTTAAAGCACACTTCAACCAGTAGTTACAGAACACGTCCCAGAGTTTGTCACAGGCTACCATTCCACCATCTCAGATTTTTCTTCCTAAACTGCTCCCAAACCCCGTAGGCTAGGAAGAATGCTAACACAGTGATTCAGCAGTCCTGCTCCTTTGTTAAATCCTAGTTTCTCTGTTGTACCTCTTCCTTCTCCTCCGTTCCCTCTTCCAATCTACAGGGATCTAGGCAATGCTGCTTCTGACTTTTACATGTTGAGAAGAGGTGTCACTACTAAAGGATCAGGGATGTAATCAATCGATAATCTTGGAGAATTTGGTTTTAATTTGATAGAACCCCCTTTTTGTAGTCTCACTAATTTTCCCATTTGCTGTGCAGTGGTGGTGGTGTTGGGGCACATTTTATTCTTTTCCATGTGAACATCCCTTTCTTGGAACAACAGTAGCAGAATTTCTTTCTTTCTTTCTTTTTTCTAGAGTGTATGGGCCAGTAATCAAACTCGGGTCTCCTGCAAGAATTTTACTACTGAATGACTCAGGCACCTCTCAGTCGCACTAATTTTTAAAGTCATTTGAATACAGAAACATATTGCTTATCTGAGGTTATATTTCATGAATTGCAGTGAAGCGAATGAAGTTCAATGTGCCACTTTCTCTCTGATTTACTTGCTTTTGCATTCAGTTGTAATTCAGTGCTGTCTTGTATTATTTAGAATCATTTTAACCTCCCTAACAGAATTATGCTTAGTTGCATGCCATATTACACTGCTTTAAAACCTTATACTGATAAATCTAGCATCCTTCAGACTATTTTTTTTAATAATAACAATTGCTTACCAAACACGGGGTACCCAAAATCCAGGCTTTTTCTCTCCTGGTCTTAATTTCAAATTTAAGTTCTTGGACACACTTACATTAATTCTGAATATGCCATTACAATCTTCCTAAAATAGGAAAAAAAAAGAGGGGAAACCTGGTCAGAAAGTGAGTTCAGAAAAGATTAAAAACAGGACACATTTTTTACATAGAATAACAAAGGTCTTTTAAATCATAACAGGAATGTGGCCAGCTATGGAGCAAAGAATAACAAGACTTTGGAGATAGTTAGACAAAAATTGATGCTGAAAACATTAGTAAGATGTTTTTGACTTATCTTTTGCCTATAGAAAATAAAGGCAGTATACTTTCCCCTTTTTACATTTTTAAACCTTGACTATGATTTTCAGATATTTGAGCCTAAAACTCTCTTCTGGGGAAGTGTATATGGTAAACTTTTTGATCACTTTAATATTTCAACCGAACTTCAGATTTATAATCTGTTTAAAGTCATCTTTAATTCTAAAACCTGCTTCTTCTTAGCTTCTCCATTTCTTTCAGTAACACCAGCATCCTGCCAGTAATCTGACATCAAAATCCCTGAGTGGTTGTGCGCTTTTCCCTACCCTTCATGGTCTATGTTTCCACACTTACTTTCACTTATTCTGTCAATGCCAACATTACCTTTTTTAGGATTATCAATAAAATTCTTAAAAAAAAACACTTTTTGCAAAATAATATGACATTAACTTAATAATATATATTTAACTTGTATAAATAAAGCAAACAAACTTTACATACCCAGCAACAAACACTATGAATGTTTTGGTGTATATCCTTCCAGGCTTTTTTTTCCTATGCATGTATGTGAGATCACAGAGATTTACACTTTTACAGCCACTTATATTTTTTGGTCAAAAATATATTGGAACTACCTTTGCTAAACCATGCATATTCATTTACTATACTATCTCAATGGCTGCACTACAGTGCACCCTATAGCGGCCCCCATGATGTATTTGGTCTCAGTGCGTCTGCTTGGTTTGTCTTTCTAAGCCCAATGGAGCCCACCTTGGGTTGGATAAGGCAGCCTGGTGTCCAGGTTACGAGCCTAAGCTATGGGGCCATGCTGCTTAGACTCGAATTCTGGTTTCCCTACGTACCCCAGGGGTGACCTTGGGCAAGTTACTCTAATTTTCTGTCCTGTTTTCCTCTTCAATAGAATGCGGGCAAGGATAGTAGCATTAGAGACAGAGCTGCATCCATCGTAAGCATAAGAAGTGCCTGTGATTCCTCTGCTCACAACCCTTCAATGGCTTTTCATTTCTCATCAGAGAAATTCCAAACACTTTAGTCTTCAAGGTCCTCCAGGATCTCTCTTTCACCTACATTTTTTACCTTGTTTTTTTCAATTCTGTTCTACATAGGAGGGAAGTGGAATCAAAATTTACTCTTGGAGGTTAGGGTCCATACTTTATATGTAAGGAAGCTAATTTAATCTTTATAGCTATCACATTTACTAAAGTAGGATTCCCATTGAAGCCCGGACTCCAAAGCCATTTGTTCCTTGTTCCAAAGTCATTTCATCCCTGTTCTGTTCCTTTTCACTGTGCCAATAACTTTTCCTTGCACAGTTTTTTTTTTTTGATGGTCTGGGAACCAAACCTGGGTCTCCCGCATGGAAGGCAAGCATTCTAACCACTGAACTACCTATGCACCCTTCCTTGCACATTTTCTCTCCTTCTACTTACATCTTCCTGTTTGGAAGTTCCTTTCCTGTCATCTCAAATTCTACCTCTTCCACAAAACCTTCCTTTGTGCAGGAGCCCCACAATGGTCTTTCCCACAACTGAAATAAAATTAAACATTATTTCTGCTTCTCTCAGGCTCTTTTTAACTCCTGACTTCATATTACATTTGCTTGAAAATGAAATACACATTCTGATTGGACAGAACATGTTACAAAAGCAGAGGCAGTGATCTCTTCATTTTTCTCCTCATTTTCCCTACCATGATGCCTTGAACATAACTGGCAGTTAATATTCTTTGTCAAAATGTGTCCTTGGAGTTTGTTTACAGAGTGTTGACAACTAAGTTCTGGGATCCATACTTCTAACTACAGTGGTCTTAATATTTGCTGGCCAAGCTGTAATAAAGGGAGCAGAGGAGGGAAGTGCTTAGGCGAATGTCAGGAAAATAATACCCCCCAACTGAAAAACACAGCTCCCATAACTGAAACTTGGTTGCATTTAAACTAGGGCTTCATGATCAAACATTGGCATATCTAGCTTCTGCTGCTTTTCCCTGAGTTTGTTTCTACTTTTAGAAAGCGGGCGGAAGCTCTGAGACATGGTGTCCTCTTCATTCCATGATGTTCTTGTCCTTGGCCTCTTCTATTGGGACTAGAAAAGAGCTTGTCCTGATGTAAAGGCACAGACCACTCACTTCTCACTATGAACTTTTTTTTCAATTATTCTGCTTGATGCTGTTGGTCTCTACAAGAGTGAACTATTCTGAGGCCTCCTTAGGAAACTCCCACTGCTCTAGGAAAGAGGGTCATGCATCCTGATGTCTGTGTGTTCATCCATCCCACTGTGGGTTTTTGTCCCCATACAAGTCATCCATCTTTAGCTTGGGCTGGGTACGTGTAGATCACATAAAATCACAGAAGTCTTGGGCTGTTATTATTATACTGAGTCACCCAAGATTCCTAACAGGCTTTGTCTTGAAATGTTGTTATTATCTTTCTGGCCTCTTTTCACTGTGGTTCTAAAATAACCCATCTTTTCTCATAGAAGCTTGTGGACTAATGCATTAGCTCTTCATTACTTACTTCATTAGCTAATTTGGTACACAGTGACCTTCATACCATGTTCTTTGCTATGCCTTCTCAGGGTTATTGATGCTCCTGGAAACTCTGGGGAGGAGTGTGAAGGAAGCAGCCATCTACGAGGTGATTTGTGAAATAATACAAGGTCTGCCCAAATTAATGATGTCTCCCAAGGTTGTCACTTCCTGAAATTCTCACTGATAATATAATTGATAATATATTTTCACTGGACAAAGATGTCATACTATCTGTATTTTATAACTTTTAGAAAATTCATCCATTTTATAATTAGAAGCATAAAAATTCCTACATAGCCATATTTGCCAGAAATATGTAATACTGTATGTAGATCAGTTCTATTAGAACTTTTAGAGATATGCATTTTAATTGATCTGAGGCATTATTTTACCTGGGTAGGAAATAAAGTTCCTCAGTTAGTTTACACATCAGCAGAACTTGGTTTATTTTATTAATTTATTTCTAACATAGGGCAGGATCCTAAGGAAATGAGACTGGGTGGTATGGCAGAGATTGGCTCATTATTAACCAAACTGTGTCCCTTTTTCCCTAGAGCATATCAGCAAATGACATGTCCTGGCTTCCTCTGCCATATGGTGAGATGCTCCATGCAGTGGAATGTGGGTAGAAGTGATGCGCATCATTTCTAGGCTTATCCTGTTGCCCTTTCGGATAAGAATGGTTCCCTATCCTTATCTGCCAGCTAAAGGGAGAAAACTTTGAGGATTTAGGTGGAAGGAATCTGAGTCTCTGTTTGGCCAGGTGGAAGGCTGACGAACCTATCCAAGGTGTAATATAAAATTTTTTTTATGTTAAGCCTCTGAAATATTGGGATTGTTATAGCAACTGGCCTCCTCCTACTAATGCTGGCTGAAAAAAATACATAGAAAAGCAGCAGAAAAGGTGTTCAACTTTGGGCCTTTGCTGGAGTCTGTGTCAGTTATCATAATGGGGAAGATTCGGGGCAGCTGAGAGCAATGCAATTTCCTAATATGGAGAATGCTGACAGTAGAGAAATAATGTAAAAATTGGGAAAAGTGGTGTGAGAAGTAAACTTTACCTCCTTTGTATTTTGCATGGTGCTGTTTGCTGATGTGAGTCTTATGTGACAAAAGAATCAGGATTAAGTTAGGAAATATGTAAAGGGAAAGCTCACAGTTATAAACATGTGGAATCTTGAGTGACCATGCTGAAGAAGATATCAACAATGGACTGACGTTGGAATGAGAAGGAAGAGTAGAATTCTCTGAGATGTGCTTTTAGAAAAACAGCTTTATTCCTTGAATTAGAGAAGTAAAAAATACAATGTTCCCACAGATCCCTTTATTATTGGCACTTTGCATTAGTGTGGTACCTTTGTCACAATTGATAAAAGGATATGAAAATATTACTGTTAACTGTAGTCCATAGTTGACATTTAATTTTCCCATATGCCATCCTATCATTAATACCTTATAATGGTGTTACATTTGTTATAATTCATGAAAGAACATTCTTATACTTGTACCACTAGCCACAGTTGTTACCATCTACAACCAGGTTCACTGTGTTATACAAACTCATGTTTATCTTCTAACTTTCCTTCTAGTAACCTACATGATCCCAAATTTCCCCTTTCAACCACATTCACACACATAATTTAGTGATGTTCATTACACTATGAACTAATGTGCTACCATCACCACTATCCCTTTCCAAACATCAACAATGAAGCTAAATAGAAATTCTGCACAAACTAAGCATCAGCTCCCTGTTCCCTACCTTTATTCTATCCCCTGGTAACCTATTTTCTAGATTCTAGTTCTATGAGTTTATTTATTATAATCAGCTCACACCACAAAGAGCATACAATGTTCTTTTGCGTCTTGGTTATTTCACTCAACATTTGTGCTCAAGGTTCATCCATGTTGTTGCAGGCATCAGGCTGCCATTCCTTTTTTTTAATTTTTGCATGGACAGGCACTGGGAATCAAACCTGGGTCTCTGGCACGGCAGGCGAGAACGCTGCGCTGAGCCACCATGGCCTGCCCAGGATGCCATTCCTTTTTATAGCTGTACGATATTGCATCATATGTATATACCACATTTTGTTTATCCATTCATCAGTTAATGGACACTGGGATTGCATCTATCTTTTGGCAATTGTGAATAACACCACTATGAACATTGGTGTGCAAATGTCTGTGTTCAAGTCCCCGATTGCAGTTCTTCTGGGTATATAGTGGTATTGCTAGTTCATAAGGCAATTCTTAGCTTCCTGAGAAAATGCAAAATAGTCTTCCAAAGTTGCTGCACTGTTTTACATTCCCACCAGCAATGAATGAGTATGATTTCTCCACATCCTCTCTAACACTTGTAATTTCTGTTTTTAAAATACTGGCCATTCCAGTAGGTTTGAAGTGATATCTCATTGTGGTTTTGATTTTAATTTCCCTAATAGCTAGTGATGTTGACCATCTTTTCTTGTGCTTTTTAGCCATTTGTATCTCCTCTTTAGCAAAAAGTATATTCAAGTCTTTTACCCATTTTTAAATTAGATTGTGTGTCTTTTTTTGTTGAGTTGTAGGACTTTTTCATGTATTCTAGTTATTGAACCCTTATCAGATATGTGGTTTCTAAATATTTTCTCCCATAGAGTAACCTGCCTTTTCACTTTCTTGACAAAGTCCTTTGAAGCACAAAAGTCTTTAATTTTGAGGAAGTCCCATTTTTCTAATCTATTTTTTCTTTTGTGCTTGTATTTCAAGTGTAAAGTCTAAGAAAACATTGACTACTACAAGATCTTGAAGATGCTTCCCTACATTTTCTTCCAGGAGTTTTATAGTACTGATTCTTATATTTAGGTCTTTGATCTATTTTGAGGTAATTTTTTGTATAAGGTATGAGATAGGGATCCTCTCTCATTATTTTGCATATAAATATCCAGTTCTCCCAGCACTATTTGCTGAACAGACCATTCTGTCCAAGTTGAGTGGACTTCACAGCCTTGTAAAAAATCAACTGTCCATAGATGTGAGGGTCTATTTCTGAACTCACAGTTCAATTTCATTGGAATTTTCATTTGATAGTTCCATTGGTCAATGTATGTATCTTAATTCCAGTACTATGTTCTTTTGACCACTAAAGCTTGTAATATGCTTTAAAATCAAGAAGAATGATTCTTCGAACCGTGTTCTTCCTATTTAACATATTTTCGGCTATTTGGGGCATCTTCTTTCTTTTTCTGGCTACAAACTTGTCAATTTTATTGATCTTTTCAAGAAACTACTTTTGGTTTTGTTAATTCTTTCTGTTGTTTTTTATTTTCAATTTCATTTATTTCTACTCTAACCTTTTTTAAAAAATGTATTTCCTGCTTCATTTGGAATTAGTTTATTGTTCTTTTTCTGGTTCCTCCAGGTATGCAGTTAGGTCCTAGATTTTAGCTCTTTCTTTTTCCTCTTCTCTTTTGTTTTAATTTCTATTTTTTTATTAGTTGTAGATCAGATTTCAGAGTTTGGTATGTTTATTATTCTACAACTTTAGGATTTTACTACTAGCTGCTCCAAGACATTGGAGATTAAAAAGAAATATCAATATATTGATTCAGAGTTCATACTCATTTGTTAAATCCTATCTTCTCTATATAACTCCACCATGTCCTTTGATCATTCTCCCACTCTTTAGGGTTATCTGGGCTATGCCCTTTCTAAGATTTTAATGTTGGAAGGTGCTGTCAACAATATGGGAATGGGGGATGGAACTAGTTGATGTTCTGGAGAGGCTAGCCCCTGGGTTTCAGAACTTACATGGCTTAGGAATCCATCTGGGGAGTTGGAGATTTCTGGACAATAACCCTAGTGCATGGAACCTTTTCAGAATCTCATATAAAACCCTAGGTGTTCTTTAGGGATGGCAGGAATGATTTTGGTTGGCGTTAGGCAAATTATGATAAGGAGCAAGGTATAGCTGAAGTTTGCATAAGAGTAGCTTCCAGAGGCTACTCTTGACTCTATTTGCGCTCTCTCAGCCACTGATACCTTATTTGTTAAGCTTCTTTTCCCTCTTTTGGTCAGGTTGTCAATCCCATGGTGCCAAAGTCAGGCTCATCCCTGGAAGGCACATCCCATGTTGCCAGGAAGACTTTCACCCCTGGATGTTATGTCCCATGCAGAGGAGAAGGCAATGATTTCACTTGCAGAGTTGGGCTTAGAGAGAGAGAGGCCATATCTGAGCAACAAAAGAGGTCCTCTGGAAGTAACTCTTAGGCATAACTATAGGTAGGCTAAGCGTCTCTGTTACATAAATAAGTTTCATAACAGCAAGCCTGAAGATCAAGGGCTTTGCCTATTTGACTTGGGTGTCCCTAATGTTTGACCGAGTATCAGGGTTTTCCCTGGTGGTAAAGTTTAATAGGTCCATATTTTTTTCACCCACCCCTCAAGGGACTTTTTGATTATCAGCTTAACATACTTTGGGATGTATCTGGGCATTACACCATGTCATATGGGATTACAGGTGGTGCTGGTTTGAATCTGTTATGTACCCCAGAAAAACCATGCTCTTTAATCCTCATTTAATATTTCTGGGTGGAATCTTTTTGATTTTTTCCATGGACATATGACCTGCCCAATTGTGGGTAGTAACTTTTGATTAGATGGTTTCCATGGAAATGTGTCTCTACCCATTCAAGGTAGGGTTGCTTACTGGAGCTTACTGGGAACCATTTTGGAAAAAGCTTGAGAGCCACCATAACTGACAGAGCCAATGGAACAGACTGAGCCCAAGAGAAGCCGTTGAAGATTCCTGGAGAGAAAGCTAGTAGACATTGCCATGTACCTTTCCAGCTGAGGGAGAAACCCTGAACATCATTGGCATTCTCGAATCATGGTATCTTTTCCTGAATGTCTTAACTTGGACATTTTCATAGTCTTGCCTTAATTTGGACATTTTCACATCCTTAGAACTATTAATTTGCAACTTAATAAATTCCCCTTTCTGAAAGCCATTCCAGTTCTGGTGTATCACATTTCAGCAACTTGCAAACTAAAACACAGGCCCTCATTCCCATTCTGGGCTCCTTGCGTTTAAATGATCTGTCCAGACAGGTTGAGTTAGACTATGTGCCACAGAAAATTTGGGTTCTAGACAAAATGAAACTTTTGTCCTTTGGTTTCATAGAGTAGGTAAAGTTCTAAAATACAGAAAATGTCTTCCTTACCACTGCATTCTGAATTACCTTAATCCCGACCTGATTGGCTTCCTTCTTATCTACAAATACCAGGTTATGCATATATAGCACAGCCTCTCAAAATCTAGAAATAACTATTACTGCCCCAAACTAAATGTGACTGCTATAAGAACTTACAACCTAGGCCCCAATTTTCTTCTAAGTACTTTCTATATGAGACCATACAATATTTGCACTTTTGTTTCTGGCTTATTTTGCCTCACAAAATGTCCCACAGGTTCATTCACAACAGTGCATGCCTCACAACTTCATTCCTTTCTGAAGCAGCACAATACATGATCATTTGTATACACCACGGTTTGCTGTTCCACTTCTCAGTCAGTGTATCCTTCAGCCACTTCTATTCACTGGGTAACATGTCTAATGTCCAAAATCAACAGCTCATCAACATTTCAACTTTATAATTTCATTGTTCCCAAGAGAAAAATAACCAGTAAACACACCCTCACTAAATAAGAAATCCAAATCTCCCCCCAACTCTTATCCCCTCCCCATTATTTACCCTTGATGCTGCTGTGGTACTGGTGATGTTTTCCTGTTAAACAAAGGCCATAGAATGTAATAGCAGTTTTCCCCTTATGCACCAATATTATACATCTTGTATATATCTTTGTACAAGATTCATATCTTTGAATTAGTTCATGCAAGAACTTATTAATATTTATAATGTTAGTTGGTGGACACATGAGGCCATACAATCCCTTTCAATCATGTTCTCCTTCAGTATGGTAATATTACTTATAAACCCACTAATGAATTGCCTTCACTTCTGTCTATTCCCTTACATTTAAGTTCATCCTTATTAGTTCACTGTTCACCCATCTCTCGCTACTGTGTATCTCTAGGTCCCCTGTATCTGTATTCTAAGCCTCTGACTTTACTTTTACGATGGCCATAAAAAAAAATCATACAGTATCTATCCTTTTGTGTCTGGACCATTTCACTCAGCACATGTCCTCAAGGTTCATTGATCTTATCATGTACTTCAGGACATTATTTCATCTTACAACTGCATAACATTCCATTGTATGTATATACCATATTTTGTTAATCTACACATCTGTTGATGGGAACTTGGGTTGTCTCCATCTTTTTGCAATTGTGAATAATGCTGTTATGAATACCGGTGTGCAAATATACCAAGCAGTGGTATTTCTGGGTCATAGGGCGATTCAATATCTAGTTTTCTGAAGAACTGCCAGCATGTTTTCATAGTGGCTAAATCATTATACATTCCCACCAGCAATGCATAAGTGTCCCAATTTCTCCACATCCTCTCCAATATTTGTAGTTTCCTGTTTGTTTAATAGCAGCCATTCTTTTAGATGTGAGGTTGTATCTCATTGTAGTTTTCATCTGCCCTTCCCTTATAACTAATGAAAATGAGCATCTCTTCATGAGCTTTTGAGCATCTCTTCTGTTTGCTCTTCAGAAAAATGCCTATTCATATCTTCAGCCCATTTTATAATTGCGTTGTTTGTCTTTTGTTGTTGAGTTATATGATTTCTTTATGTATACAGGACATGAAACCATTATCCGATATGCGATTTCCAAATATTTTCTTTCATTGAGTTGGCTGCCTCTTCACATTTTTGGCAAAGTCTTTTGAGGCACAAAAGCATTTGATTTTGAAGTGTTTCCATTTATCTATTTTTCTTTCATTGCTTGTGCTTTGGGTGTAAAGCTTAGGAAACTACCACCTTGTTCTAGTTTGCTAGCTGTTGGAATGCAATATATCAGAAACAGAATGGCTTTTAAAAAGAGGAATTTAATGAGCTGCTAGTTTACAGTTCTAAGGCTGAGAAAATGTCCCAGTTAAAGCAAGTCTATAGAAATGTCCAATCTAAGGCATCCAGGGAAAGATATATTGGTTGAAGAAGGCCAATGAAGTTCAAGGTTTCTTTCTCAAGTGGAAGGGCACATGGCAAACACAGTCAGGGTTTCTCTCTCATCTGGAAGGGCACATGGAGAACACAGCATCATCTGCTACCTTCTTCTCCTGGTTTCCTGTTTCATGAGGATCCCTGGGAGGCATTTTCCTTCTTCATCTCCAAAGGTCACTGGCTGGTGGACTCTGCTTCTCATGGATATGTTGTTCTGCTCTCTCAGAATCGTCCATTCTTCAAAATGTTTCCTCTTTTACAGGACTCCAGAAAAACTTCTCAAGACTCACCCAAATGGGTGGAGACATGTTGTCACCTAATCCAGTTTAACAACCTCTCTTGACTAAATCACATCATCCAGGGAGACGATCCAATCACAGTTTCAAACATATAGTATAGAATAGGGATTATTCTACTTTTATGAAATGGGATTTTGATTAAAACATGGCTTTTCCAGGGGACATACATCCTTTCAAACCAGCACACACCTATTACTAGGTCTTGAAGATGCTTCCCTAAATTTTATTGTAGGAGTTTTATGGTACTAATTCTTATATTTGGGTGTTTGATCCCCTTTGAGTTAATTTTTGTATAGGGTTTAAGGTAAGTATTCTTTTTCATTTTTTTGGTTATTGATATCCAGTTCTTCTATGACCATTTATTGAAAAGACTACTTTGCCAAATTTCAGTGCTTTGGGGGCCTTGTTGAAGATCAGGTGACCATTGATTGGGTCATTTATTTCTGCACTATTGATTCAATTCTGTTGGTCAATATTTCTAGCTTTGTGCCATTACCATACAGTTTTAACCACGGGGGGTTGGGGTGGGGTGTGTGGGTGGGGAGTCACGTGGCGGGTTTATTGTGGCTCCAGGGTTCGCTGGTTACAGGGAACAGCATGTGTGGGGGAGCACGTTTAGGAACTCGGCTTTGCTTTCTTCCTAGTCCCCGTTTCCCTGTCTGTGCACTCCTATGGGCTCCAGGCCTCTGTTTAGAAAGGGGCTCTTTAGGCTGTTTGCATGAGCTGGATGGTCTTCATTTCTCTGCGTCTCAATTCCTCAGCTTTTGCAACCAGGGCCTCCCTGTGTGATGCAGAAGAACCCCACAGGTCACCTATACCCTGGAATCGCTATCTTGGTCGTTTTTCTGTCACTTCTCTAGCTGTTCCTTGTGGAGGGGTATAGCCATTTAGAGCTATAAGTTCCCCTCTCAGTGCTGCCTTCACTGCATCCCTTAAATTTCAATATGCTATGTTCTCATTTTAATTCATCTTGATATATTTACTGATTTCTCTTGCAATTTCTTCTTTGACCCAATGATTCTTTAACGGTGTATTGTTTAACCTCCATGTATTTGTAAATTTCCACTTTTCCATCTGTTATTGATTTCCAGCTTCATTCCATTATGGCCAGAGAAAGTATTTATATTATTTCAATTTAAAAAATGTATTGAGACTTGTTACATGGCCCAATATATGGTCTAATCTGGAAAATGATTCATAAGCACTTGAGAAAAATGTATATCTTGCTGTTTTGGGGTGCCACGTTCTGTAAATGTCTATTAGGTCTACTCCATTTATCATATTATTCAAGTTCTCTGCCTCCTTAATGATCCTCTGTTTAGATGTCCTATCTATTGATGAGAAAGATGTATTAAAGTCTCCAACAATTATTGTAGAGATGTCTGTTATTCCCTTCAGCTTTGCCAGTGTTTGCCTCGCGTATTTTGGGACACCCTGGCTAAGTGCATAAATATTTATGATAGTGATTTCTTCTTGTTGGACTGTTTTATAAATAGAGATGTTGTCCTTCTTTGTGTCTTTTAACAGTTTTGCATTTAAAGCCTATTTTGTCCAATATTAGTATAGCTATGCCCAGGTTTTTTGCATATTTGTTTGTTTTTTGTTGTTGTTTTTTTTTTTTTTGGTTACTTTTTGTGGAATATCTTTTTCTAACCTTTCACTTTCAACTTATTTGTATCTGAAGTGAGTTTCTTGTAGACAGCATATAGTTGGATCATATCTTTGTATCCATTCTGCCAATCTGTGTCTTTTGATTTGGGAGCTAAATCCATTAACATTCAATATTATTACTGTAAAGGCAATTCTTACTTTGATCATTTTATCCTTTAGTTTTTTTATGTCATATGTTATTTTTACCTCTTTTTACCCTTTTAGTCACTCTTACTGATAATCTTCATTTCTATACTCTACTTCAAGCCTCTCTTTTCTCTCTTTTCCTTTCAGCCTGTAGAACTCCAATATTATTTTTTGTACAGTATGTCTCTTGTTGATGAACTCTCAGTTTCTGTTTCTCTGTGAATATTGTAAACTCCCTCATTTAAAAAGAATACTTTTATTGAGAAATCACCACATACATACAGTCCAATCATATTATTCAATCAATGGCTCACAATATCATCACATAGTGGTGTATTCTTCCCCATGATCATTTTTAGAACATTTGCATCACTGCAGAAAAAGAAATAATAATAAAAAAGAACTCATACACCTCATATCCCTTACCCCCTTACCCTTCCCTCTCACTGACCCACAGTATTTCAATCTACCCAATTTTTACCCTTTATCTCCCTCTATTATTTCTTTCTTTCTTTTTTCTTTTTTTTTTTACTCATCTGTCTATACCCTGGATAAAAGAAGCATCAGACACAAGGTTTTCACAATCACATGGTCACATTGTAAAAGCTATATAGTTACATAATGGTCTTCAAGAATCAAGGCTACTGCCACACAGTTCAACGGTGTCAGATTCTTCCCTTTAGCCATCCCAATACACCATAAACTAAAAAGGAATATCTATATAAAGTGCAAAAATAGCCTCCAGGATAACCTCCCGACTCAGTTTCTCTCAGCCACTGAGACATTATTTTGCCTCATTTCTCGCTTTCCCCTTTGGTCAAGAAGGCTTTCTCATCCCCATGATGGTGGGTCCTGCCTCATCCCTGGGAGTCTGGTCCCACGTTGCCAGGGAGATTTTCACTTCAGGCAATCATGCCCCACGTAGAGGACAGAGCAGTGAATTCACCTGCCAAATTGGCTTAGAGAGAGAGGCCACATCTGTGCAACAAAAGAGGCTCTCCAGGGATGACAGGCTTAATCATCAGTAGGCCTAGCCTCTCCTTTGCAAGAATAAACTTCATAGGGAAAAGCCTCAAGATCGAGGGCTCAGCCTATTGAATTGTTTGTCCCCACTGCTTATGAGAATATCAGGAATTCCCCAGATCGGGAAGTTTAATATTTCTTCCTTTCTCCCCAGTCCCCCAAGGGAACTTTGAAAAAACTCTTTTATTCACTGCCCAAATTACTCTGGGATATATCGTATCACACTAACCTGTATAAACCAACAAGATCTCATGCCCTATTCAAGATTCCATGTAATTATGGTGTTCAAGTAAACTGATCATACAAATTAAATTAGATAATGTGCCACCAAAAATATAAATTTTGCACCAAAGAAACATCTCTCCCTTTGACCTTGCAACAGAGGCTGAAGTTTGAAAATATGGGCCATATCATCCTTTACTCAGTTCTGATTTACCTTAGTCCTACCCAGATGAGGGTCATTCATATCTCTAGATAAAGTCTGACACTTTTTCAGCTTTTTAAACAGTTGTTGAATGGGGTAATGCTGACTTTCATAGCTTCAGTGCTCTAACTCTGAGTCTCAGGTGTCACATAAATATGTGAAGTTTCAGGGAGTGACTAGGTTATATACAAATAGTTCAGTATCTCAGAATTTAGAAATATCAGTTACAACTCCTGAGGATCTGTGACTGCTCTAAGAGATTACAATCTAGGACCCTTTACAGTAGGTTCCAACCTTGGGCATAGATAATCCATGCTCTTGACTTCAATTCTCTGAGTTTGTATATCATACAAACTCATATAATCCATATAAATAAGGCATGCTAATCCATATAAGTAAAGCATGATAATATTTGTCTTTTTTTCTGACATTTTATTCAATGTACTGTCCTTAAGATTCATTCACCTAGTTGCGTGCCTTCCCCCTCACTTTTGAAGGACTGTTTTGCCAGATAAAGAATACTTGGTTGGCAGTTTTTCTCTTTTAGTATCATAAACATATCATACTACTGCTTTTTCACCTCCATGGTTTCTGATGATAAATTGGTACTTAAATCTTATTGTAGTTCCCTTGTATCTAAGAGGTCTCTTTTCTCTTGCTACACTCAGGATTCACTCTTTATCTTTGGAATTTGACATTCTGATTAGTATGCATCTCAGTGTAGGTCTATTAGGATTTATTCAGTTTAGAGTATGTTGCACTTCTTGGACATATATATTTAAGCCTTTTATGAGTTGGGAAATTGTTGACCGTTATTTTTTCAAATATGCTTTCTGCTCCCTTTCCCTTCTCTTCTTCTGGGACACCCATGGTGCATATGTTTAGGTGTTCCACTCTGTCATTCAGAATGACTGGTCATTCAGATGCTGTGGAATTTTTTCCATTCTTTTCTCTATCTGTTTTTATGTGTGTAAGATTTTGATTCTTCTGTCTTCTAGTTTGATGAATCTTTCTTCTGCCTGTTCAAATCTTCTCTTCTATGCCTCTCGTGTATATTAATCTCTTCTATTGTGCTTTTCATTCCCATAATTTCTGTTGTTTCTTTTTATACATTCAAGTTCTTCTTTATGCTTACCAGTTCTTTTTAATATCCTTTACCTCTTTAACCATGTTTCCCTTCACCTTCTTGAGTTGATTTAGGAGATTGTTTGAACATCTTTGAGTAGTTACTTCAAATTCTATATCTCCTCTGAAGTTTTAATTTATTCTTTTGACTTGGCCATATCTTCTTGTTTCTTAGTATAGCTTTCAAGTTTTTGCTGATATCTAGGCATCTGATTACCTTGATGATTTTAGTCTGAAGGTCAGTTTCTCTCTCTTGCCTAGGGTTTTATTGATAGGCTTTGTGTTAAGGCTCCTCTTTGTTATTTGCTTCAACTTATTCTAGACCTTTAGAATTGCCCATGTATAACTGATCAGATCTGTGCAGCTCTTCTTCATCTGATTCTTGCCTTGGATATGCAGTAGAAAATCTTTGAAAATTATGCTATTTGTGCAATTGGTGCACCCTCAGGGGTAAGTTTCATTTCCTCTGCTCCTTCACTGAGAATCATGATCTGTTCTGTTTTTGTTTTGCTGCTATAGTTTTATTTATTTATTTTTACACTCCTTTCATTGCCTCTAGTTGATTTTTTCCCAGCCAGAACAGGGCTAGGGACCCATAAAGTGGGAACAGACCAGCTTCAAAATGCCCTGGGGAGAGGGTCAGGAAAGACCAAAAGCCTTTTGATGATTCCCCAAAGCTGTGCTTTCCTGGTCTGCACAGGAGATGGTGCCTTTCAGAAAACTATTCCCCACAGCCCTAAGAGGGCTCTGTGTCTTTAAATCTCTACCACTACTACCTCTGTTAGGGGAGGGGTGAAATAATGGCTGTGACTGTCTTTGTCCCGGGCCAGTTGAAACAAGGGCTTAGAGCTGGGACACTGCATTCTACATTTGCTAATCAAAAACCATGATCAGTGCTAGAGAAAGCCTCCCTGCCCCTATTCTTGGGGAAGAGTATTTTTATTTCTCTTTCTGTCTGCAGCAGCTACCCAGGGACTGGAGCCTGAGATGACTGGCCTCCAGAGCAGAGGATGTGTGCTGGCAGCTGCCGCAGAGTGGGCTACTCAGAGTCCTTTACGTTAGTTTCTCATCCTTTTTCTTCCCCCTTCCCTGGAGGTGGTACAGTGTTTCTCTGGCCCCAAAACAGTTGTTTTAGACAATTCTTCCCTTTTCACTAGCTATTTTAGAGGAGGAGTGAGTCCTGGAACTCCCTACTGTGCTATCTGCCTGCGAAGTTCCTCCTGAGATGTACTTTTAATTAAAAAAATTTTCTTTTTCATGAGCAGGCACCGGGAATCACACCCGGGTCTCTGGCATTGCAGGCAAGAACTCTGCCAGCTGAGGCACCGTGGCCCACCCAAAATGCCACCATTTTTTTTTTTTTTTTTTGTATGGGCAGGTACCAGGAAGCGAACCCGGGTCTCCAGCATGGCAGACGAGAACTCTGCCTGCTGAGTCACTGTGGCCCTGTGCTTTTAATTTTATAAACCTTTACTATTTAGAAGAAACTTGCCTTAAACTAAAGGGGTTCATGGGAAAGTAATTCCTAGATTTTTGTCAGAGGGACCTCGAAGGAGCCTCAGCAACTGATGGTACCACATGCTTTGAAAGGGAGGGTAAACAACCTGAAATTTTATTCTGAAAGACAGAGAGAAGCATCTTACCCTTCTAATGATGTTGGGATCATTGCACTTTGCCAATTTTCCAGCAAAAAGCTGAACTCCAAAGCTTGCAAAAACAAGCATTAATGTCAGCAAAAGAATGGAGACCTGAAATAAATTGATGAAACATTAAACTTCTTGGTAAAAAGGAAGCAACAAGTTCAGGTTAAACAGCGATACGGACAGGCCTTTTTTAGATCACATTGTATGAAATGCATGGTCTGCTGATAATATCTTTAGACTTCTCCACCATAGGTCATTCGATTAGTCTTATTGGCATGTAAAATGAAGGGAACTTGCAACAGACTTTGAATTTTTAAGATAAAAAACATATGGCTTTCATGTATGAAAATGGGCTAAGGTGTTTTAGATATGACTCGGATTTTGCTGACTTTAACGTCAACACTTTGCTCTATTTTAATTTAATGGAATGAAAGAAAAATTTTTAAAAATATTTTTCCCATTTTTTCAAAATAGATTAAGATCTCTATTAGCAGAGCATAAATGAGATGTAGCACTGCTCTGCTGTCTTGTGCACACGAGTGTGCATAGGGAGTGTGCTGTGCACAGAGGTTGCTACGTAATTGTCCTGAAAAGGAAAGCTATTAATTTACTCCTGCTCCCTCTGCTGGCTGACGAGTTTGATCTTAGCAGAGGAAAATGGCAAAGGGCAAAATCCTGAGCAAACTATTAAACTGTATTGGTTGAAAAGTCTAAATATGTAGCATAAATGTACCAAAATTACGCAGAAATATCTTTGGGAAAAAGGCATAAACAAATTCTTTTCTAAAATCTATCAGTAGTCAAAAGATTCACATAGATAAACTGTCATTTGATATTCCTTTTTACTTTGATTCCAGCTATAGGAAAAGCTACCATTTTATGGCTTTAGCTCAAAGAAAATACGGAATTTTAATATAATGTTTTAAAATATTAACAAGCTAATATTTACATCACAACCTGTCTTTAAAAGAATTTTGATTCAACACAACTGTAGACATTCTTTTACCATAGATGTGTTTCTGGACAGCAAGATACAAAACAAGCTTATGTAAATTAATTCATGGTTTTCATTCACAAGGGGAACTCATTAATAATAAAAAAGAATCCTTTGCTCACTCCTTCTGTGACAGATTGTGAACAACAAAACTGATTCTTTTTATCTGCAGTATTTTTCCTAGGAGACCCTAAAAAGAATGTTTTTCACCTCAATCATACTTGTAAATATTAATTACTGTATTTTGAGTTTACTTAAAACAGGGTATAACTGCATGTCACATTTTTAAGTTGTTTTAAGTTAATACTCCAAAGATTTAGAGCCAAATTCTATGCCATGTGCTTTAGAGAACACACAGAATGAGCTTATGTTTCCAAACATATTAATTCTTAATCACATCTGTGAGGTAGATGGCGTTAAATCTCCTTATCCTTAATTTCCAGAAGTGGAACCTAAAGCCCAGTGTAGAATTAGGGTCAAGAGTCAGGAATTAAAAAGTCAGCAGTTACTATCCTTTTGGATGCTCATTTTCATTACTTTCCAGAGTGCCTCTCTTTAGTTTACTAATGTTTATTGTGTTAAATATGTAGGTAAACAAGAATCCACACGTAAAGGTTTTGAATGTGTGGTGGATTTTGCTAAAAGCTTCTGGCAAAAACCAGAAGTGTAGACTTACCTAGGAGCAAGAGGGGCTTTTTCCCCTCATTAGCTACATTACAAAGTTGGGCCGAGGTGGACTGGAAACAAAAGGTAACTGTAAACATACCAAAAAAATTTCCTTGAAACCACTGAAAAGTTCTCGAACAACTTTCCTCATCTGGGGCACCAGTTTGAATATCCGCAGTGGTCTCAGGCACCGAAGAACCATTAGGAGTTGAGCCCCCGATTCAGCAGGCACATTTTGAGGCATCCAACAAAGAAATATCAAGCTCACCTGGAGGAAAAACATAATCTCTGGAATTTATACAATTTACCTTCTGCTATTACATTTTTCTGAGAACCAGCTGGACACAGCTTTTCATTTAGCACAGATTTGCCTGCTATTTAGGACAGATACCTCCCCAGTATAGGTAGTCTCAACTTTAAACAATGAGCCCATCTGGAGCTTTTAGAGGCCCTAAATGAAAGCAGTCAGATAAATGCAAGGAATGAAAATGGGATTGCCCAGCAAAATGCCTGTGTGTCCATCAGTGCCTTCTGCTCCTTCTTTTAACTTACTACACTGGAGGCTCAGCTCATGTCAACTGGATTGAAGTTCCTTTTATCAAGGATACTAAATATCTGACTTGACCTGATACTCACTATTTTATTAACGGTGTGCAACATGCCATATGTTAATGATCAAAATTTTCTTTTTTGTGTCTGAAAAGACATAGATATTGTGCCTTTTTAGGCATAAAAAATGAAACTTCTCTGAGTCTCTTTCTATGATTTCCCAGTTAGGTTGGCTTAATTATTGAATGTCACCAGGAAAAGCCAGACACTTAGTGCACTGGGATCAGGAGAGAAGTCCAACACACTCTTGTAACAATATGGCCTTGTTAGTCAATTACAGTATACAGATTGTTTTTTTAAATAGGAGCCACGGAATTGTTGGATGGAAGCTAGACTCACCATCATAAAACGTATATCTCATTCATACATAAAGCTGTGGTTGGTGTATAATCCATAGATATTTGCAATGCATTTTATTTACATTTTATATGTGTATCTTTTTTTTGCATAAAATAGACTATTCTTAAAAATTCACTTATGATATCTAAATCTTCATGACTCAAATGTCTTACTTTCATACCAAACTACATCTATTCTCTTGAAGTAGGGATTTTACAGAATCACTATATTTTACATTTATGAAATAACCAAAGACTTACAAGGTATATAAATATGTCCATTACGCCACCAAAGTCCCTGATGACAGCAGTTGGAGTGAAAAATAAGCCATCTGCCATAATCTTCAGATTAAGTTCAATGCTCATGAATATCACAAACACATACTCAGCAATCTGAAAATGGGCAAAAGTCAGTTTGGTCACAATGAACAGAAAAGTTGCAGGTCAGTGTTTTTCCTCTTAGCGGTGAGCTGAGATTTAGCAGCAGTACCTGCAAAGTAGGTGCGTGCATGACTCTTCGAAAGGGAGACTCAAACATCATGGAAATGCAGGAGCAGATGGTCACAATGATCATGACCCAGTCCAGGTAAGTGACCAATCCCAGCAAATCACTGCCAAAGACCAAACCAAAGAAGAATCACAAATGTTCTAGGAAAGGCTGCTAAGTTAGTGAGGATGGCTTCTGTGACTCTATTACCATGACTAGTGGTTTTTATAAGTCCCCAACCATCTATTTCATTGCACTATGTTGCAAGAAAATAAAGAGAGTTTTTATGAAGCATAAAATAGTACATGAAACTTCAAACATGCATGGAAAACTGAGCTTGTAATGCTTACTAAAGTTGATGGTACTTTGTATTTTTCACAGCTCCTGTGACAGGATCGGTTTTAGATCTGTAAGACAGAACAAACATAAAATTCTGCAACACAGCAAGCATGTTATAACTTAGGAGCATAGTATTTATGTATGTCACATGTACCTAAAATCTCCTCTATACCCTCTATAAAAAGTCCTTTATGAAATATTTTACCTGTATGTGACTTGGAAGACAGACAATATTAGATGACAAAAAAAGTCAAAAGAGTTTGTAATTGATGATTATCCAAGTGAACTTTTACATTCCTCAAAGTTCTTGATTTAAAAATGTGTGACTCCATTCATTAATTTCTGTCATGGATATTACAAAATTAATTTTTGATGTTCATTGAAAAACACTCATCTAAAGTCTTCACCTTACTAGCTCAAGGATATTTCTCATAATTATTTAATGAAACATTCCACATTCCTCACACTGTTATTTAACTGCAACCATGTGGAATAATTTACATAGAATTTCTTAGGATCAAGATTCATAACTTTTAAAGAAGCCTGCGGCCAATCTCCAGTGAAGCCTCTGACAGTCCCAATTAAAACAAAGTCTTTCTCCATTGTGTTCAACATTAACTGCATTGCCAGCAAAAGGAGAATTACACCACACCAAATGAAGTGGAGAATTAGCAATTATAAGTTAACATGAAGCCAGCCAACAGGATAATTCAAGATGAAAACCCACTTTGGGAATTGATCGACTCAACTTTCAAACTGCCAGCTTCTTCCCTTACTTTATGAAAACAGAGGGAAGTGTTTAATGATTATTACCCAGGTGCTCTGAATTGTGAAAGTCTTTCCAGAGCAGCGGAAAGAACAATAGCCTGCCATCAGGAGAGAGCCATGCACCAGCTGCTGTCATGGGCCTCACTGTCATCTCCTGTTGAAGGGACCTCACTGTCATCTCCTGTTGTATCTACCAATGATACCAAATGATCCCAGAGATCTCATCCAGCCCTGAAATGTCATGATAGTGATTCACAACAGAAGAGATTAATTTGCTTAAATGTTGGCACCAGGGAAGTAATGGACTTTTCTTGTTCTAGACCCATAACGTCTTCAGGACATTGACTTAAAGTTATACTTGCCAAAACATCTACTTCGTCCCTTGTCTGCTGGCTAAACTTGGCTTATAGGCACAAGGGGCCACAGACACAGGGTCCTTGTGGTTTACCATACTGATAGCTTCTCAGGCATTTCTTTTTTGCTGAGGAGACTCCTGACAGCAGCCAGGAGAGTCTCTTCAAATAGCAGTTGGTAATGGAAGCACTAGTCAACTTTTTTTCTATTTTACATTATTCTAGAATAAACCAATAGGGGTATTTTGACCACAGAGAAACTACAAGTCTAAAAGACAGTATCAGGCAATGACCTTCACTAAATCATTTAGTGTTCCTTTGTTTCGATATGTTTGATATAAAATATCGAGGTAATACTGCTGATATAAATGTGTTGGGCGACTGTTTACATGAACAAAAATGGCTAAGCGCTTTACAAGGGAGAGATTAACATAATGTTAGCCAATAGCAACCTTTGTTTTCCACCTGTTCAGCCGCTCTGCAAAGTGGAGCAACATAATTAATTAGCCCACAGTTTATTTTGTGACCCCCATTAGGATGACATGTTTCTTCTTCTTATGACAACCCCACCCCCTGCTGTTTGTGAGACTCTGGCTGAACACCGGGCTGAAATGAAGCATACTTACGCGTTGAAGCGTGCTCGGACCACCACCCGGCAAAAATTCCTGAACCTGTGCTCGCGTCCAACTATGAAAAGTGGCTTATCAAAGTACGGATGATTCTCTCTCAGTTCCTCTTCTTGCACTTTCCTTGAGGGGGGGGAATTCATGGGAGAGTGAGGCTAAGGGAAAGTTGGCCACTCCAAGAAGAGAGCCACAGAACATTGCAACACTTAGTACCTTTTCATTTCTGCTTGTTCCTTTTTTTCCTGGATCATCTTTATTTCACTGTCTTCTCTTTGTGCATTTCTATATCTCACTGTGTTGGAATGCTAGAAATAAATTTAAAAGGGGGACATATTAAGATGGGACCTTTTTTTTGAAGACCAAATAAGATTATTTATCATTCATAAAAATTAATATGTTTATGTAGAGTTTAATGACTACATAGTTGTTTTAGCAAGGAAACTTTTTTCCTCTAACAGGTAATTCATTCAGTACATATTGATTGAGAACCTATTAAGTACCAGCCACTGTTCTAGTGCTGGATACTGCGAGAGGGAAAAAAAAAAGATTCCAAAAATTTCTGCTCTCATAGGACTAATGTTTTTGTTGGGGGTGGGGGAAGATAAAAATTAAGAAAACAGGTCAGCATGTGAGAAGATGCTTAGTGTTCTGTTGTATATCTACATGGAAAATATAAAAACTCTTTGGAGAAGACGTAAGCCTCTGGAATTATTGGGTTAGGGCTTCTGGTTGTGCATATATTTAAACATATATTTTCAAAGCCATGTTCTAATTTGATTCTTAAGCAGACAGTACATTTTTAATGAATCAAATTGAACGAAAATGTTTGGAACTAATGTCACCTCAGAGTTTTCACCTAGAATTTTTCTCCATGCAATATGCCTGGCTCCAAAATTATAGGTCATCTGTTGAATCTAACACAATTCTGTTGACAGTATGGTAGCCAATCAGTCAGAGGGCTGATTATTAAAAATCCTGGCAGTGATAGATGTTGCACTAATGAGATACATAACCATGTAAATTGTGTAATGGAGATATCAGGTGTTCTCATCACCAGCTTCTTCTGGTTCTCAATTTTGTCCAGGACACTTAATAAGGAAAATAGATCCAGAGCCTTCTTTGACCTAAAATGGCAATTTCTATAGGTTAAAAGCACATGTAAGCTGAAAACCCCAGAAACTCTGAAGAAATAAGAGATGAGAAGTAAGAGGTAAACAAAAAAGCCTATGGTAGGATTCCTTCCTCAAATATCATCCTTGGCTCTCAACACTGAAGACTCTGCCTTCTTAGCCAGGTCATCCAGACTCAAATTAAGACCTATACTTTAATCAGGACTTCACTAATGATAATTATTTAATATGTATTTTCCAACACTCTCATATTCTGAATATAGTATAGCCTCTGGTTATAACAGGTAACATCTAAAGCCCTGAAATTATAGGAACTGGATCAAGATTCTAGAGTTTTTGGAATTTAGTGAATATTCAAATTTAATGATGCCAATCATTCCTGTAAAATGCTTCCAAATGTTTTTAACTTCAGTCAAATGCAACTTACATATCCCTTTTGTATTACTACTTTAACTAAGACATATGCTTTGTGTGGGGTGTTTAGACTTTTTATAGTGAATGGACACTTTTCTGTACCTGGACATTTAATTTATTTCCAGAGTTTTCTGGTTCCCTCTGGTATGAAATCTTAAGAGATGTGGCAATACAGCAGAGAGACCCAGGTGCTGTAATTATTGAGGCAGTCATTGAAATACACTTTCATAATAAGGTTTCCAAAATCCAAATCATTACTTAGGACTTACATCTTGAGTCAAAGTTTCAAGAGATTTCCCCCTGCTGATCCTCTGGCTGTTAGAACCGTGTCTTAGAGACCTAAAACAATCATCATCAACCAGTTAATAAATCCCAAGATCAAATTTTGACTTTTTAGAGTGTCCTTTATAAAAACAAAATGAAACAATTTTTCTCATATCTGTGTGTATCAAATATTAGCACCATAAGAACTTATTTCTTTTTATAGCAAAAGCTCATAGTTTATTCAAGTATTTTGATCCCATCGAACAAAATTCAGAATTTTTCCTTTGCATCTTTAAAGGGAGCATTTGGGAATCACCAAGGAAGAGGTTTTTGAAGTAAAGACTTTTTTTCCCATTTGAATCTCATCGTGAGTTTCACTATCATTACCCATCAGCAAATACAACTTAGCTCCTCACCCACGCCAGTCTGCTAATAAGGCCGATGGCTTTGACTGGGTACCATGAACACTTCCTGTAAAATTCCTGTCCTTAGTTTCTCTGAAGCTCCATTTTCCCTGAATTTACCTGCGCTCTTGGCGGATATGATGCTGCACACTGAGGATTGACCTTTCCTTTGCTGGCTGTCCCTCAAATGATCCGCTCAGCATGCGCTGTCGAGTGCAAGCTCTAGAAGAAAAAGGAACTGGAGATTAATGTATGATTTGTACACTTGAAATGAATAATACATAACTGTTCATTACTCTTATTATTTTTAAGGAAACACCAATGATAAGGCAAAATAGAGCAAACTATGCATAACCATAAGAAAAACTAATGTTAGGCTTTATGTCAAGGACACATACAAAAGCAAAATTGCCACAGCTATGGAGAGGTGATGGAAAATAAATAGAAAATTATCAGCCCCCTCCTCCCCACCGCCAAACAGGAGAGTTTCTATCAGAATTCTGTGAGCGATGAGGCTAGCCCAACGACAGGTAACCTTGATAGTGGTTTTGAATTTAGATGGAGAGGTTTCTTATAAAGGCTTTTAGGGAAGGATTTGTCAACCCAGGCCCCTAGTATGATGAAATATCTATGTTTCCATGGAGATTTTGCAAAACTTTAGGAAAACAGAAAAGCATAAAGGTAGAGGTACAAATTAGTAGTGAAGAGAAATAGCCAAGGCTGGAATTAATACCTAAGGAAACATCAATCTAAAGCCAGTGGCTTACTGGTAACAAGTTATACTTCCCTTGCGTTCACAAAACCATGAGGACTTTTTAAGACTTGTTCTCTTTAGTCCATAACTTGGCTTGTGTTAATTTCGGGTTTGCTAATGAGTTAAGACAACTCAGTAACCCAACACATGTGGTATGAATGATGCCAGTGAGAAAAGGAAATTTCCCTTCCAGAAAGTTCTCTCCAATTGGAAATGACAGAAGTTCCTTTAAGGGAGTAGTTAAGTAGTCAAGAAAATAATACAGGAGGTTAAAAGAGCTGTGCTCCAGATATTACACTGTCACTAATGAGTTAGGTGACCTTTGGGCTCAGTTTCCTTATCTGTAAAATGGAAAGGCCTTGATCTCTAAATAACTCAGATTTAAAACGCTTGATATATGATATACGAACTTATAACTCCATACTTGTTAAACACCTAAACACATGTATTTCTGCCATTTTTTTGTGTAATGCTTTCATATTTATATATCTTAAGATTTCTAGGATAGCTTTGAACTATATTATTACTGTATGTCTCATAATTAAGATCTGTATCTGCTTAGCATACATAAAACAACAGCTCTTATGGTACCGTATGTGTATTTTAACGCTTAGAAATGCTTTTGTTACTGATGAAGATAATTATGGTCAATATCCATGAAAAATCATATGAATTCAATGAATGTAAATGCATTACTGGAAATTAAGCACAAGCAATCACTATTCTTGGTTTAATAAGAAGCATAGACAACTTTGCAATTAGATCAAACACAAAATTTTATTGAATAGCAAGGAATATATAACACTGATATACAGAGATCATGTTTATTTCCAGATCTGGAATGAAGTCATTGATTTTTGCAGCACCAATACTGATTTTCTCATCATAGAAAGATGCGTTTCTAAGTTAGGCTTGGTTGACAAAGATATGGCAAGATCTCATATTATGTGTATTTAGTGTTGTTTCTTGGACAAAAGACTGAAAATCATGAAGGAATCCTGAGAAAATCTATTTGGAATAACTATGTTATTCTGGCACAAATGTATTTTCCCTGCCATTTGTGTAATTCATCAAGATTTAACCTTCCGTTGTTGTCTTGGTCACTTTCATTCTTTTGTCACGAGGTCCTCCCTGAGGGTGTTAAGACTTGCCGGCCTTAAATACAAAATGGATGCAACTTGATTATAATATACACATTTGGGTTTGGGTGTCATTGGTAGGTTTGAAACGGGAGATTCTAACTGGCTTTAAGTCCTATCTTGTAAAGGGCTGCTGGTTATTTATCCTCTTGCTCAGTCCTGGGCATATTCCTGGAGAAGCATACTGCACTTGACTCCAGGGTCTAATGAGCATCTTGGGCACCTGAGTAAACAGAATACCCCGGGCCAGCTTCAGGAAGGTCCTGCTCCCTCTTCTGGCTGCACAGAAGAGGTGCCTGGTTTCCCCGGGGACTCCCAGGCCATTGGAAAGCTCCCCCGCCCATCCCCTCCACCTTCTCCTCCAGTAATGTGGCTGGCACAGTGGTTAGAAAATAACCCCTTTTTCCTCTTTGAATCAGAATTGCTCATGTCTTTCCCACTGGACCTGAAGATTTCAGAAAAGAATATTAAAATGGATGGAGTTTCAGATATACAGTGGGAATCTTCGTGGTCTGTATGATTCACTTATCTTTTCGGGAGGCAGGGGAAGAGGCGGTGGGGAATAGTGTCATTTTCTGCTCTACCCCTGTGATCAGGAAGTCCGCACTTCGTCTATGACAGCTATTCAAATGCATTTAATATGCAAAACAACCTGCTTTAATTTCTTATTCTACCACTTTCTTCTGTGTTTATAATACTGTTTGCTAGAAAGATTTCAAAGTGGATAATGATAAGAAAAAAAAGGTTAAAATGCTCAGTAAACACAGGCATTCTCATTAACAGCCAAGTAAATCTTGTAACAAGTGATGTCAGAATTCCATGTGAGCAAAGCACAACTCTCGGTGTTTCAGTTTCCAATGCACAACTTCAGTGGTTTCAGTTCCCTTATTAAGAAGAGTCTTCCTGTCCTTTGAGTAGAGGGTATTTGCCCACCTCCTCCCTAGCTATGGCTCCAGGGACCCCGGGGTATCTGAGTAAAATCAACAGGCAGTTGGTGAACTTCTTAGCCTTGGTGTTCAGAGGTCAGCTTTGGTGCCTCGGGCTCAGCGAGTGCTGCTGCTGTCAGCACTCTTATCTTATAGTGTGTCCCAGACCCCAGCACTCTAAGCTTCAGGACACCTGGTGCCCAGAGAAAGGTAAACAAAGAGTCTCCATCTTCCTTTATCAGTGCTCTTGTTGAAAATCTGTTCTTGGATAAAATTCCCGGAGATCTCGTTCTTTCCTTTCAGGATGCCCCATGGCCTTTGAACTGGAAAACCGCACAGGTAAGTGCTAGAGTTTCTTAGCTGAAGACAAAGTGCTTTATTTTTCTAGAAAATTGCTAAACATTTTTTTAGAAAACGTGAAAGTTCATCTGAAGGCTCCCATGGTTGTTTCTATTTGTTTTTGTCTTCCATTCAGTGGGGATAAGCAAAACAAAAAACAAAAAACAAAAAACAAAAAACAAAAAAAACTTTTCTAGGCACTGTGCCCACTATAGTTAATAATTACTATTTATCTAAGGCATCTATAATGATTACTCCACCCCAGAATAAATAGGTGATGATGTAGATTAAGCAATTTTTCTACAGGTACATAAATTCATGTAAAAGAAAACATATGGGAAAGATTTAATTACATTACACTAGGAGACCAGCTACCAAACAAGGGTTCCTGGTGGATAGAGGAAGGAACTGGTATGAAAGGATGCAAATCTGGGTGGCAGGGGGCAGGTAATGAGGAAGGTGATGGTAAGGAAGATGCACAATACTTTGTCCCTAAACACCTGGATATTGAAACAGGCATAGAAAGAATGCCACATTAGGACATTTCTGCACAACTAAAACATCCTCGTATATGAGTCACTGCCACATTCTTTGGTCTATAAAGTGTTTTGCTATTTTGGAAAATAAATAAGTTAGGTGGAAAATTATTAACTTCGATCAAGCATGATCAGATTCTACTAACAGGTTACATATGGTCTAATATAATGTGCTAAGCTTCATGCAAAAACTACAAAAAGTTGGCTTTAGAACCTGTTAAAGGAAATTCAATTTTATTATAAATAAGCATATATAATAACTCAAATTGGAAACTACCAAATTTTGTGTTTTGAAATAGGCAGTTACAAACTTTGATAGAAATGGATTCCGATAAATAATATAAAGTTAGAAAAGAATAGTCTATCTATGTGAATGAACAGAGAAATTATTTGTTTTACTCCATGTTTCTATAGCATGTCATTAACTCAGTTTATTTAATATAGCATTTTGTCATCATTAGTTATGTCCCTTATTAGAGTGGGAATTCTTTAGGGACCATTTCATCATCTTTATATTCCTAGGAAGGGTCATTCTTGGCATTCAGACGAGCTGATTGCCTGACAGATAGAAAAGGAAAAGGTGGAGGTGGAAGCATAGAGGAAGATGAAAGAAGAGTTGTCACTGGGTCTACGACTTGCTAGTCCCAAGGGTCCAAAGTAGCCCATTGGATTTACAGTTTAACACCCAGCAGTGTAGCTGCTGATGCAAAGTCCTGCCTTTGTCTGGGGGCCTAATAGAGCAGATGATTTGAGAACACACAACATTTAAAATCACACATTTCAGACTTCAGCTTTTACTCGTGTGGGACCTTAGGCAAGTGATGTGCATTTTTAGAGTCTCATTTCCCATCTGTAAAATGTGGAGAATGATAATACCTCTTCTACTAATTTTATAGGGGATTGGAAGAAATCAATTTCTCGAAAGTGCTTTGCAAATATTGATACTTTATCTAAAATTTGGTTGCTACTGTTTACTTTTCTATCTTGCCCCACATCATGGTTGATGTTAAAACATTCTACAGAGGGCTGGGGACTGAACAGCAAGTTTGACAGAGTGTCAAATCAGAAGGTAACTCTTTTCTGCAATAGAGTCAACTGGTCTCCATGCATCTACTTTCCATGCAGTCTCCTGAGCAAAGTGTTTTCAGAAAAGAACATTTAATAATGTTTTTGTGCTAGTCAGGACTGTAAGATAGTTCGCACATAATCTTTATTTTCTGATTTCATGCTTTTGTGTTAATCTACTACCCTTGAAGTGGGCTGGATTTAGTGACTTACTTCTAAGAATTGGAGGCCAAAGTGATGGACTATCACTTCTAGGGATGAGGCTCAAAACATGGACTTCCATCTTTCTAGCACACATACACTTTCTCATCTCATGCTCTCTCTTGTTTCTTGCTTGCTTGCTCTGATGAAACAAGCTGCCATGTTGTGTGATCCTCTGTATGGAGAGCCTCACTTGATAAGGAACTCAGCAGTACCCAAATCTAACAGTCCATGAAAAACTGCATCTTGCAAATAGCCACAGGAGTGAACTAGGAAGCCCATCTCTCCCATGCAAGTCTTGAAAACTTTGCAGCTTTGGGAGAGACCCAGAGCTATACTGTATCCGTGATAGAAACTGTGAGATAATAAATGGTGCTGCTTAAATCACTAAATTTGAGAGCAATTTGTTACACAGTAATTGATCACTAATACAGATTTCTCCATTGCCATAAAACCTTCAACTTTCTATTGCTCTTTAGAGAAAGACCAAGATGAAACCTCAGTATGGCTTGCAAAGTTTTGTAGCATCTGCCCCCAACTTCCTTTTCGGCCTCATGTTTACCATAAAGACCCTTTCTCCCTACCATCCTCTCTGGCCCTGCTGTTCCTCACATATGCCAAACTCCAAAGGGAGCAGGGTTATCTCTTATAGCTCATTCACTGTTATTTCCTAGGTAATTGGAACATAGTAGGTGCTCAATGAATATTCGTTGAGTGAATGAATCCTGAAATCCTGTGACAATCAAATGTTTAATTTACTTTTTGATCACTTCATGCTTTCGAAGCATGAAAATAATCACAAACAAAACAGCATGTATTCGAACTATACTTCTTAAGGAGGAAGTTAAGTGACTTTAATTTTATCTCAAATCAGAATATCCTGCCACTCAAAAATGTGTTGAGCACCTATAACTGATGAGACACTGAGAGAGTAATGAAAAAATAAGACTGCTTTTCATGACTTGAAATTTGTAAATTTTTATCTATGTTCTACATGAAAAATACCCTGGCTACTAGGGCAAACATCCAAGGCAACTTAGAGCCAAGTCTTAACAGCTAAACTCATTTCAGCTTCTTCAACAGGAGAGCTGATTTGTAACTGGAAATGTGTGTTCAGTGTATCTTGTCCTATATAAATTTACTGCCAAGCCGAAATAGCGAATGACTAAGGAATTTGTGACTCCTAATATTTTACCAATAACAAACGAGATGAACACATCATTAAAGCTGCCCAGTTGGTAATAAATCTACCCAGAAGAAGTTCTTGCATGTTCGATTAAGTTGTATTTTGCCACTTTAAAATTTTTATTAGAATCTAGGGACCTTTTAGTTTCATACAGGGAGAAAATATATGCATCTTCTGGACTGGAAATGTTCATTTATTTGCTGCCTACAGAAAAGGCAAAGTTAATGGTACTGAAAAAAACACACTGACCAAGGAAGGGCTCACTGGCCTCAGTGGAAAGACTGGACAGGGGAGTGGAATCAAGGCCATTTCCGTAGAAACTCCATCTAGTGGCCTAACGTGAAAAGTTGGGGCTGTCAGCCTGGCTTCTGGAACTCGAAGGCATAAGGCTTCAAGTGTCTTGTGAAAAATAATGAAGTCTTTTGTCTTGTCTGAGTGAGGAAATTCTCCATTATGCAGGCATATGTAATCCCTTTATTCCTGTTCCCTGGAGGAGAATTACAGTGAGGCATTTTCCTTTTCCCAGTTGGGGTTAATGTTATGCCCTCACTACCTTTGAAAGTAAAACAAGCCGAGGACCCCTGATGATGATTCAAATGTGGGAATATTCTTTAGCAAACACACATTCCCAGTTGCAAAAATATTACCCCTGGTTTCTTGCCAAGTCTCTGAAAAAACATATGAAAGATTGATTCCTTTTTTTTTTCTTCTGCATTGCCTTTGTGCTGTGGAATTTCAATTGCCCCTTATATGACAGCCACATATATATAATATTTTATGGGGGAAGAGAATCATGTCTTAAGAAATTGGCTATATTTTCCTTGACATTCCTCCATCTAAAATATTTTTAAATTGGCCCTAAGATTATGGTTATAAGACAGATCTTTGGAACTTTATTAGCCTTTAAACACCACTAGTTGTTTATAGAAACAGTAGCAGGGGGCCTTCGGTTTCTTTCTTCTCCGTCTCCATGTCTTCTTTTTTAATGTTCCAGGACAAGGGTGTGGGAAAAGGCTGTATATTCTACAATGAAAGAAAGAGCCCATATGAGTCTTCAAATTGTTTTCACCTACCATTCATTGTAAAAAAGTTAGATTACACGATACCATCTGGTGTTAAATGTAAGTACCATCAAAAAGAACTGCAATTTAACTTTGCAGAGCATTACATTTGAGGGATTTTATTCCAATCTTGAGCTCTGCAAGGTAATTCATTTTAAAGTGTTATTAGATGTTGGTTAACATAATGCAATCGTATCAACAGACAACAGGAGTATACTCCTTCAGTGATAATTATGTAAAACTGCGACTGGCTGTAGACCTGTGTCAAAGAATAGATAATGAGGATTTCCTGCAAATGGCTCTTACCTGATTCCATTAGAGCGACAGTGTGATCGTCCAAAGTGAAGACAACTAGCGAGCGGATGCTGTTCCTCTGTAATGGTCTCTTGCTGAGATGAGGAAAAGACTGCATTTTTATTTTAGTGAATACCCCATTCCTTTGTGAATCAGCCCATTCCTGAGTAAATGGATAAGACTCTTTAAAAGCAACAGCAGATTCTTTCTTTCTAATCTTGGGTTATTCATAAACATGTTTTCACATAGAGACATGTAAATACACGGGCAACCAAAACCTCGTTATAGATTTTTAAAAGAAAATAAAAGAAGCCTTAGTGTTTTGTCTTCTGTAATTACTCTAATTAAAAAAGAAGATTAAGTCATGGGAAATTTGTGCCTTTACTGCATCCACTAAAATTCAGAAAATAAAATGTCTGCAATCCCAAACCATTAATTGGGGCACAAATCCAGTAACCCAACAACTGACTCAGACAGAAAAGTGGAAGTTATAATGTAAAAACTGAACTTTCAATTAAAGTGAAATTCTGTAATTGTTTTAGAAACTCAATAACAAAGTTTTTAGAGATATACCTATTTACTTTTCTATATTGCTCATTATTTTCTCCTAAATGGTAAAATAGTAAAAGAAAAACATTATTAAAATATTTTCCAGCATCTGCTAAGGAAAGTTTGGCAGTAGCTATCTATACTTGTCCACTACAATCACTGTATAATCATATTATTACAATCACTCTTTCAGACTAATCTAAAAATAATCTACAAATCATGTACTATCTCAATAAAATATAATGTATACGTTACCACAAATAAGGTACTAAGAAAATATCCTCAGAAGATACTTAGTTCAAGTAAATTATGTCTTGTCATTTAAAAACGTTCATTACCTTTTACTTTTTATGCAATTGCACATACCTACAGATCTTATTTCCTTAGCTTCCAGTTCTCTGAATATACCTAGTTTCCATCTAACTACTTCGTGTTAATCTCCAAATGGCCCTTCAACTAATCTGCAAAATTTTTAAGTGTAATAAAAGTCTTCATAAAGAAAAAACAACAATAACAACCAGGCAGTCCTAATGGAATCATAAAGATAAATATTTGGGGCATTCATGCTCAATACTGTCTTTTCTTAGAACTTCCATTTAGTCTTGGGAAACGCGGGTCAAAAGGAACAGCTGTTATCATTGCCAAGGCATGTGTCACCGGGTGGACCCAAACCCTGGACCTGGGGAGTGCCTGACCACCCCCCTCTCCACAGCACTGCCATTCCAGCATCCCTCCCTCCCCCACTGGGGCCGCCTCCCGCTGGGGGGCCAGCACGCATATGCAGTGCACACTCTGCAGGCTCCTGCCCTGCACTCAGTGCTCTCAGAGGTGCCCAGTTCTCTTGCTAACTGCCCAGAATGCGCAGCTAGAGAGAGATAACCTGCCCTTACCCAAAGTTGTGGGATTCCTGGGTTAATGGATGAAACAATGATTTTAAAAGGTAAACTTGCAAAATGGGAAAATGAAATAGGGTAAGATGCTAATGTTTGGTATGGTGAGCTTTCTCAGACTTTGCATTTGATTGGGCTAGCTTCAGAGAATTGGCAGCTCTGTGACTCAACAAGGGAGAAAAGAGTAAGGAGTAAGAGGCTTTTATGATTTCCCACAGATATCATTTGTCCTGTAACTAATTATGCGCACTAGATTAGGTGGTTGTTTGGAGGAAATCGTCGAGATTTAATCTGTATTCCTTCAAAGCTCGATGATCACAATCTTTGCAATATCAGATCCATCCTCTCTTCTAGGAGAGGATGTCCCAAATACTCATCTCCTAAGAAGAGCACAGGGGTCAGTCCACCTGCCTCGGACCCTGGAGAGAAAGGACTGGGAAGAACTGCACTCCCCAGAAGAAGCCAGAGGACTAAAATAACCATTTCTCATTCAGCCCACAGCCCATGAAAGACCGCCCCTAGCTAAGTCTTCGATTTGCCCAGAAGTTACAGCGCTCCATCGTGGTGTATATACTGGAGGTTTCTAGGGGCCAAGTGCAGCCCATCCAGAAGAAAAGCAGGACCACATGCTTTATGTTTCAGGGCTGATGTCACGCTGTCTCAGTCAGTGCGCTCACGGTTCTATTGCAGGTGGTAGCTATGACTGCTGCTCCAGATTCTGTTTCAATGCTCCTTGTGCCCTGATCATCAATCCATTTTATCCAACGCTCTTGATTTAAATCCTCACAATCATGATTCTACCTGCCATGTCAAACAGCCCTATCTTTACCTATATATGTGACCTCTTCCTTTGCCAGTGTCCATGCTAAGTGCTGGTCTCTACCTGTCCCACTAGGCCTCTTGCTAAAACATAGTAGGTCTCCTACTCCTGAGATTGGGCTGTTGTTTTTCCTGGTACATCTAAGCAGAATGAGACCTCATAGCCGCATTTCAGGCATCAGAGGGAAGATCACTGTTCTCCATACTCCCAACTTCCAGGAGGCGTTAGGCTATGCCAATCTTTGTAGGTGGATCTATGTTGCTATTTCAGGATTATGTCCACCAAATAAGTATACAGCAAATTCCTGAACAAGTTTGATGATAACCTTGAAGATGTTAGCAAGCCCAGCATAGACTTAACAAAGTATAAAGCTGTAGCTGATAGACTTTTTATTTCTAGCTGGGTAAGCAAGAAATTTGAGTCCAGCTTAGTAAAGGGTACGCTAATTTACCCAAAGCTTTTCATGTTCCTTGGATCCCGTCTCCTGCTGGGCAACAGTGGAGATTTCTTCAGCACACCTGTAAGGATCTGCTTTGAAAGGACTGTGAATTGCCTGCATCTCTGGGGAGACTGTGGGTCTGTCCTAAACTGATTAATAATAATGGAAATCACCTACAGTGTGCTTTATAGATAGTAACCCATTTAACTCTTCCCCATGAGGGACCCATTTAACAGATGAGAAAACTGAGGTGCAGAGAGGTAAGTAACTCACGCAAAGTCAAACATCTAATGAGTGGTGGAGCCAGGAATCTAACCCATTTAGTGCCAGGGGCCAGCCTTTCCTATGCTACACTGTCTGTTCGTCACAGTTATACCACTAAGCTACCTAGCAGTGGCACCTGACATACATTGCTCATTTAACTGCACGAGGTTGCTTTTATCCCCCTAGTGACAGATGAAGAAACTGAGCTTTTCCCAAGGACTCACTGCTGCTCAGAGGATTTAAAGCCAAGTGTGGTTGATTTCAAAACCTGCCCTCTTTCCATTTTTACTACACAGACAGTATATTCTAGGTGACTGTTCTGACCTCAGCAGAAATGAGGCCACCTTTGTAGATGAGGGTCAGGGAGGCCATGACTTTCAGCCCAGAAGTGACTTAGCCTGAGATGACTTATCTACCAGGGTCTGAGATTTGGCCTACAACCATATGCCAATATCTTCTGCCGTGGGGAGTTCTGTGTTGGGTATGGGGAAATAAAGAAGGAACTGAAAATAGTTATTGTCCTATTTGAAAGCCCCCAAAGAGTCAGTAGCAGTGTCTTAGCTTCCTAACCTCCAACCCAATGACTGTGACCTGATTCAGAAATAGTATCTTTGAAGATGTGATTCAGATGAGCCAAATGTGCCTTTCTGTAATGAAGTACCACCCACCGACGGCTTAAAACAACAGACATACAAATCAAGGTATTGACAGGGCCATGCTCCTTCTGAAACGGGAGAATCCTGCCTTGCCTCTGCCAGCTTCTGGGGTCTGCTGGCAATCCTGGGTGTCCCTTGGCTTGCTCACTCTAATCTCCACCTCTTCTGTCTTCTCATGGCCTTCTCCTTTGTGTCTGTCTGTCTCTGTGCCCAAATTTCCCCTTATAAGGACACGTGTCATCTTGCGTTAGGCTAGCCCTACTTCATTTTAATTAATCTTAACTAATCACATCTTCAAAGACTCTACCTACAAATAAGGTCATATTTACAGGGTTGGTGATTAAGACTTGAACATATCCTTTTAGGGGACACAATTCAACCCGTAACAGACAGCAAGGACATGAGTAGCCCAGACAGCACCTTTGTGCAAGTTGCAACCGATGCCCCTTTCTCTTGAGGGATGTGGCCCATGCCAGGGCGTACCGCTTGGCAAGGTATGGCTTGGCAGGTAAATAAGGGCTGAGTGTTAACTTCTGATTGTCCCCTTAGCCTGGCAACTTTATATCATGAATAATTGCTATGTGGAGACCCTGAGAAGAAGTCACAAGTATAGGAAAAAATGGAATTTATTGTTTCACAATATAAGGGTAAGAAGGTTGTATCGTCTGTCATTTAAAAGCAGAGTAGTGGTTCGGACATGGGTCATGGATCCACTCAAATCAGGATTTGAGTCCTGGCTCCCTGATTCACCAGAGAGGAGGACCTCAGAGAAGTAACCTGACCTTCCTGAGCTTTAATTTTTTCATCTCTAAAACAAAACTAGTAATACTTATCCTTCAGGGTTGATAGGACAATCTAATGGAAGAGAGCTTGCAAAACACTCAGCACAGTGTTTAGCACACAGCCATTTTCCAATACGTGGGAGAGCTCGGCTGCCTGGGTTCTTGAGGACACACAAATATGGCTGCTTATTGGAGAAATCACATTGTAGCTGATATTGACGACTGATGTAATGCCTGAGAGGTTTATATAGAATGTATTAGTGGAAAAAATTACTTAACCCCTCTAAGACTCAGTATTTGTAATCCATAACATGGGAGTAACTGTATTTTCTTCTGCATAGGTGTGTTGTGAGGATTAAAGGAGATAATATACTTAAGAGCTTGATACAATTCATAAATCTCAATAAATGTACTCCTTTCTTCTTCCATCTCCTTTTTCTTCCTCCTCCTCCATCTTCATGTAAAAAGGCATTTCCATGGCACATTGAAATATATTTTAAAGTACAAAACACCAATATTGGCTTGTTGTTCACTTTACTTTATGGCACATTTTAGATAAATGATTTTATTGTTAAATTCACTCAGTAGGGTTCCTACATCTAACTAATATCATAAATATTTTCTAAGGGCAAACCCAGTAAACTCCTTGAGGGAACAATCTATTCGTCCAAAATCTAGAAAAAAAAATGCCTGAATGAATGAAATCCCAGGGGTCACTTTCATCAAGGAAAAATAATCCAGCTAACAACATTTTTTAAACTATAGCTTAAAAATATATAGTGACTGTGTATATATTTAACTGTATATATATAAACTGTATCTGTAGCCAACAAAAATTATTTTCTTAAAATAATGAATAGGTGATAACTGACCCTTCATATATCATTAAATCTATGCGATGCTTTTTTTTTGTAGTGCATATGCTTCACTAAAGAACACTACCTAAACTTTTTTTGGTGAACAGAACATACTAATACCTCAAATTATTTTTTTCTCACACATACATGAAGTGTTTAGTATAAGGCTTGACATATAGTAAGTGCTCATATTTTATTTTTTATGCATGTCTTTATTTTATTACTCATCTATCCATAGACTGGATAAAGGGAGTGTCAATCACACGGTTTTTACAATGACACAGTCACATGAAAAAGCTATATAATTAAACAATTATCAAAGATCAAGGCTACTGGATTACAGTTCAACAATTTCAGGTACTTCCTTATGGTATTCTGGTACTAGAAACTAAAAAGAAATATCTATATAATGAGTCAGTAGTCACAGTCATTTGTTAAATCTTAACTTCTCAGTCACACCTCCTCCCTCTCATTTGATCATTCTCTTGATCTTCAGGGATATCTGGGCAATGACCATTTTAGCTTCTTCATGCTGGAAAGTGGTGTAAATTTTAAGGGGTTGAGGAATGAAACTGGTTGATGTCTTTTAGAGAGATTGGTACCTCTGGGTTTTAGGGCTTATCTGATGTAGGAAAAATTTGGAGGCTTTAAGTTTCTGAAAAAATAAACTTACTAAGTGAAACATTTATGGAGTTTTAGATAGAGCACAGGGTATTCTTTAGGGTTTTCAGGAATACTGTTGGCTGGGGCTTGGCATACTGTGGCAATTTGCAATGTCTGGCTGAAGCTTGTCTAAGAGTAAGCTCCAGAATGACCCCTAGACTCTACCTGAAATCTGTTATTCATTGCAACTTTATTTTGTTTCATTTCTTTCCCCCCTTTTGGTCATGAAGGCATTCTCAATCCCATGATGCCAGGGCCAGGCTCATACCTGGGAGTCATGTCCCATGAAGGGGGGAAGATCCATAGACTTCTGAAAAATTAATTATAAGTACATAGCAAAGCAAATTATGTCATTAACCTAAATATGAGAATGCAAATATCATATCAGACTGAGCATTCAAAAAGGTTATCAAGATACAGTCCCAGCGAATGAGGTACTGATAGAAAACCACAAAAGGACAGAATTTTCTAAAATAATGTAAAATGTTTATTTTATTTTGACATTTCTTTTTTCATAGCCTCGTAGGAATGATAATGCATTTTTGCTCAATTTCAGGGCTTTGATTTAGAGGAAATCTCAGTAGAGGTGGTGATGCTTTTGAAAACACGTTGATATTTGTTTTTTATTCTGTCTGATGCACTGAAAAGGTCATTGCCTTTTGAAGCAAGCTTTCTTTAGTGGAGCTGAGCAATATTCTCCAAGTCAGAACAACAGTGAATTTAATAGCAACTCTGAATTTTTATAATTCAAGTAGTGAAACATCCTCCTTCTTACAACACTCTTCAGGTAGTTATTGCAAAAACAAGACAGATGTCTGTGCCAAGCAAATTACCTGCATTTAAGTATGAGACAGTATTTTCAGGTTCTGTAAAAATGGGCCCATGTTTTTTTTTCATTAGAGAATCCTCAAATATATCCAGATATAATTTTCTATGTCTTGAAACATCAATTAATTTGAAAAAGTAATAAGTAAAAGTACACAAATTAAAGATGAGTATGTGTAGAAATGGTGATTCTGCTTCATGACTCAAATACTTTAGACCCCAGGGCCCTTTCTCTTAGAAAGACTTTACTAGGGTTGAATTCTTTGCTCATAATAATTTATGTGGCAGCGTCATTGCTGGAATGTATATCTTGTTCCATATGGAAGATGTCTATTGAAATGTGTGTCCCCTCAGAATTGAGACCATTTGCAGTGCCAAAGCTTAATTATCAGAAGTAGGAACTAAGGCCCCTATATCAATATTACTTTACTATTCATTTCAGGAAATCCTGGCCCATTAAGTCAAGGCTGTAAATCAGTAAGTAATGTCATTGTTCGCCCCAGGAGCTCTCTCTTCTTCTCCCCAAATCCATTTATCCCTTCTCTGGACAATAAGTGGCTCAACCAGTCAAATCTGTCACTTACAAACAATTGGTACCTATTGAGAGTCCTGCCAAGATGCTCACACAGTTGGGTGCATCAATCTTAAACCATTTTTTTAATGCTGTTTATAAAAAGTAGTTTTATTTATTTTTAGCAGGTAATACATATATATATGGTTAAAAAAATCAAAAGAAGAGAAGGGAATAGAGATTTCGGTTTGAACATGGCAGTGTAAAGTCACCATTTATCGTTCCTCTTCTCAGAAATCACCCCAAATCAAAAAGGACAGTGAAAAACAGAAGTACAAACTCCATTTTAATAACTGATTGAAAAGTTGATTCAAAGTGGATGGACAGGGCATCGAAGGCATTACCCTGGATTTCAAGTTTAAGTGACTTACATCTCTCTGCATCCAAATCCAGGACAGATGCAACATGTGATGTAGTTGGTGAAATAATTCAGCTCAGGTTTTTTTTCAGACCTCCTCGTACTTCTCCTACCTGTCTTCCTGATGAGGAACCTCTTAATTATTCTAAATTAAAGCCAATAATTATATGAACATAAAATCCTAGGGAAGTCTAGTGTGACAGCACACTAAGACAACAGACTCAGCTGGACTCCTGTTCCTTTGTGGCAAGGCAGACCCATTTGTTGAAAGACTGAATCTGTATCCTCCTTGTCTGAAGGGCCTTTCCTTCTTTAAAAGTCTCATTTCAAAATGCAAATGGCTTTAAGAGGCATCACTTGTAAGTCATCAAGGAATCCTTGCAGAATTTAATTAACAGAGAAAGTCTAGAGCCTATGAGAGGGGCGCCTCCATGAGGGAAAACGATGTTGAGAGGATAGGGGGAACCTTCTTACTTCCCCGTTTTGTGTAGTGATATATGAATCCATTACTCTGAGGCCACTGTAAATATTTTCCTTTTTAATGTTTTTTCTTTTTTCCTGTCTTCTTTCTTTTTCTTTTTCTCTTTATTTGCCTCAGGAAAACAGCAAAGAACAATGCCCATGGATTCCTATGTAATGCCCTCCCAGTCTATTCTTGGATTTCTAGCTAATGAATGAAATCATTATGCAGGCGTGATATTATTGTCATCAGCATCATTAATGACAGAACGCAAGTCTACCCAAAGAAACTATCAGTCTGACATCTTGCGCTTGGCCTAAGTTCATGCAGAGGAGTGTAGCAGCAATGAGAAAATCATTTTTAAGGAAGGTAAAAGTAAATGGCTTTTTTAAAGGTCAAATTTTTGTTCCATAAAAAAAAAAATCATGTTCTAAATTTCTTTTCTAAGTTTTTTCTAAATTTCTTTTTCTGCTGAGAGTCACAGAATCTCAGGTAGCCCTTAGGCGCTCACTCTGAAATTGTAATCTGGACCGTAACACAATGTGAATGGCAGCGGGTTTCCCCTAAATTATACAATTGCTAGGTAAGTACAGAAGGGGGTCCCTGTTTTCTAATACTCTTACAATTTAGCCCATGAACTCTATAGCATTTTTTAAAAACACTTCTATAGTTTTAAAATCTTTATTAAAATTTGTCTTAACAATATTAAATAGTTGTAAAGGATTTAATATCTAGCATTATTATACATGTGCTTTAATATATTTTTGAGAAAACATTGGAGGTCTGATTAATTCAATCCATTCACTTTTGTGATATCATCTATATTAAGATGGTTTTCATTGTTAAATCAATTAGCTAAATCTGTCAGGTAATATCTGACTTTACTTTTCAATTCAAACAACATGCGAATGCATGCCCTTGATACACCCTTCTTATTTCCAAGTCCTAACTTTAAGTAGATGATTCCTGGAAGATTTTCCCCAAATTTGTCATAAATTTGGATAAATAATAAGGTGCTGACTTATGGGACTCTTTGGATCAAGTTTCTTTGGAATATCTTTCTTTGGCAACCAAGAGGGTTTTACATGTCATATTGATATATATCATAGTTAGTTTCTGGATGGGTAAGAGTTTTATCTTTTTTTTTTTTTTGTATTTTAATAAGTGGCAAGAAGGGTGACTATGGAAAGGGAGGTGGAAGGAAAACTGGCAGATCACTTTTAGGAAAGAATTTGCACGGAAATGGAGGTTTTGGAAATCGTTTCTTATAATTACCCATGCCTGCTCTAGGCAGTTCCTCTCGGCAGGTGAGAAAGGCCATTTTGTTCCTAATTTGGTAGACAGATTCTGAATACAGATTCAGAGTATTACAATCCCCTTGGAGGTGGCTGTTTCCCATCTGAGTTAGAATTTCTCATCCCTGTGAGTGGATCAGCACTTCAACAGAACTAGCCCAGCAGATGATCTGTTTTGTGTAAGCAAGGGAGAGTCTTCAAGACCTCTGGGCTTCGTGGTCATTCCCTGCTATGAACCTGTCCAGTACAGAGGCTTGAATAATTGTCCTGAAATACCACGTAGTATTCAAAGTCACTCTGATGGTAAAACCAGGATGGGGTGACCAGCCAGTCTGAAGCAAACGTAAGTTGGGATACAGGTTGTTATAATAATTTTGCTTCGAGGCCCTCCTTTTTCTAATTCAATGAGATCTTTAATGCTTATCTCACAATATTCTGTGTTGATAATATATAAGCCCCAGAAATATTTATTCTCTGCTCCTAAAAGCTCCTACAACACATATTCAATTCTATGCCATAAATTATCGGCCAATATAAACAGAAAATACATAGAATATAGTTTAGATTAGGAAGGACTTTTGGGGCACATAAATTTCGGGTAGTGTTATAAAGTTTCTCAAATCATACATACTTAGTCTTATTTCTTCTTTATAGTCATCCAAGTTAAAGTCATACAGATTCTGGGGAAAATGCTTTAATGACAATTCCTAGTTATGAAGTTGGAGCAGAGCAGAATCTAACTCCGTCCACTTATCACAGGGTTGGAAAGGGCTTCCTCTTAGGTCCCACTTACCCAGTCAGCCATCCCACTCCGGTTCTCAATATCTTGTTGTTCCATTTACATATATCTATGTAACATATACATCCATACGTGATGTTCCAAATGCTTATACATTTTTATAACAATCATTCTATATTGCAAAATGTAATTTGATAAAGTAATCTTAAGGTTGCTAGGTTAGTTTTCATACCTCTTTATAACAAAATCATGTTATTCTATATTAGAAAATGCAATTTAATTAAGTAATCTTAAGTGGTTAGGTTAGTTTTCCTACTGATACTTAATTTCAAGGCAGATTTTAGAAAGCAGTGTTAAAAATGACATGTTTTTTAAAAAAATGACATGTTTATATAAGTATTCTAAGATGGGTATACTTGTCATTCTTAAAAATTTCTTGATAAATTTATCCTTAATAAATTAATAAAGCATAATTACTTTAAAAAATCTTACCATTTTCCATCTTTCCTTCAGACAGGAATTTGTATTTTAAATATCATGAAAGACATAAAACTGTAAGAATAACAGTATATTTCTTCAGCTTTTTGTAAGTGTTTATACTTACAACTTATGTTAAAACACATAAAGGATAAAAAGCGGTCTGTTGAGCTAATAAAAATATTCTTTCAGGAAAGACATTAATGATGTATTTGACATTATAAGTGCATACACTCAAACCTACTTTCTAGTACAAGCAAGTATATGTTGATGCCAAAAAATTAGTTTACATTTTAGAAAATGTTTGCTTAATATAATCAACTTGTGTTTAAATGTATCAACACTTATTGGTGTTACCTTAAGATTTTAGTGACTGCAGTCTCTTTTTCCAAAAGGTTCCTCGCCCTGATGCTGAAAACAGACTTGCGAAGCTGAAAAGTTATAAGAGCATGAATACACTTTTCAAATGTAATGGAATAATTACATTGACAAGTCATTGAACAAACGAGGAGTAACACTCTGAACATATTTGTTTTTTACTAAAGCATCAACATAAATAGATTCTATTATTTAGCTTTATTTTCTATTTTTACTTTTATTTGAGCAGAACAGCAGAAAAACTTCAGGGTTGCAGGTCAAGACTTTGGGAATGCTGCACTGACTGGCCATGTGTCCCTAGTAAAAATATTGTCTTACGTGCGGACAGTTTCCAAAGAATTAATGTTGGAACTAATATTAGAATTTATATGCACCACTGTTTAGTAAACTGTTAACTCACCCACTTTTGGTCTCCTTTGGGACCTTCATCTGTGACCTATACTAATTTGTCCAATGGGTTTGGGAGTTGTTTTGCCTACAGACAATTATAGAATTACTCTAGAGAAGAGGATTAAGAGAAATATCCTGCAGGCTGGCTATAAACCAGAAGATATACTCCCCCAAACTCAGCTCTGTTTTGCTTGCTATTTGCAGCAGTTATATTATTGGCGAGTGTACAGGGAGCCAACATGGGTGATTCCAAGTCTTTGTGGGCAGAAAGAAGGCAGAGAAGGGACGAGGAAACAACCACCATGAGAAGATTCATAACAACAAAGAACTAGAATGTGTAACTCCAGCAGTCAGACTGAACTAAAGATAGTAATGGGGAGTGAATTGCTCATTTTGATTAATAGATTAGATTTATTGAGTGCTTGGTACAATTTTAGTGACTTTCAGAGACATAGGATAAATAAGAATCAGAGATCCTGCTTTCTAGAATGGAATAGTCTAAAGAGAAAGGCAAGACTAGGGCACCTGAGTTCAACACAAGAAAAGATGAGAGGGACTTTGGGATTTTGGGTTGGAGTGTTCAGTGTGTCTAGAATAGTTATCAAGGACAGTTGAAAAAATGGAAGTTGTATAGGGCCTGGAAGGATGTTTTAAGATTTATGAAGGCAAAGGAGGCAGCTTGGGTGAAGGACTGAAGTTGGGAATATGTACAAAGGGCAAGTTAATTTGGTGCAAATTATCTGTGAGCCGAGCAAGGTGAATCTGTAAGCAAAGCAAGTGGAGATGAAAATGTTAAGGCATACTGTGCTTCAAACAGAGTTGAGAGAGGAAAAAAAGCAGGAGACAGAGCAGCTCTGTATTCAGTAAAAATAAACCATCTAGTTTCTTTTAAACAAGGCAACTTTAGATGCAAAGCCATAGAGCACTAGCCTGCAAACAAATCTATAAGTCAATGCTTTGTCAGCTTGTATTCCTTACGGCGAGAGCTGGAAAAGAACTGATAGACACAAATTAGTCTTTTCAGCCATAACTGAAACCCAAGGTAACATAATAATTAGCAATGTAATTTTCATACTTCACAGCAGATCTCTAATACAGGACAGGAACATTGAACACACTGGCAATCTTCCCCAACGAGGAGAGGTGGTACGCTCATTTGTTGTTTTGATAGTGAAAAACTGTATTGGTTTCATTATTCACTAGAACTCTTAGGAGAATAAGTTAATATGTGGATAAGGAGGTAAGAATGGATGCTATTGATTCAGAAATTTTTCAGGATTTAAATAGCACACAAAAGGCTATTTAAAAAGACATATCATGAACCTTTCCTAAATCTTCCTTTCATTTAGCTGCGCTATTTACTTAGGGTCACTTTTGGAGAAAGAATATTCAGCTGAAGGGTCTTGATCATGCCAGAACATCTGCTCTTTTGATACACACAGCCATAAGAAAGTCTCCAGGCTGCCCGGCCGTGGAGACAGGAAGCTTTAGGAGAGAACTGCAGACCATACTCTGTCATCTTCAGAGGACAATGGCATACCTTGGTCATCCTTCCTTTAGTGTAAGGTGCCATCTGAATATAATCTCCTATCAACTGCCTCTGTTGAAGCTTCAAACGATGTTCTCCATGTTAAGAAAAACCTTTTCAGAAACTGGTGATCATGTCGATTGCTTCCTAAATTATTTCTGCACTGCATAAAATTACTGAAGGGCTACCCAATCTCTTTTGTCCTAAACTTGAACTGATTGAAGCAAAATACAGTAATAATCTTTACAAGGGAGTAATTGAGAATTGTTTTTATAACTAACAGTGAAAGCAGAATAAAATATTATAATAAAAGAACTTGGGATTCAGCCTTGGGATGTTCCTGAAAAAAGAAAGAAAGGATCTCTCTATATATTTCATGATAATGAATTTTAAAGGCACAATATATACATTGTGTGCATATACCCACACATGTATATATACATGCATCTATATGATATCCTAGATATGTTTTTAACTAGTTATATATTTTAACTGTCCTGCTTTTTCTAGTAAGCCAATAAGGCCTATGGTGGTCATTTAGTTGTTCCCACCAGTTTTTCTTAGTTCTTTAGTAAAGCTTCACACATTTCCTTTAGCAAAGATGCTTTGGCTGTGTTAGTGACAAATGTCAGAGCTGAACTGCTCTGCAGTGCCCTCTTCTGGGCTCCCCAAAATACTGACGACCTAAAATAACCATAAAACGCTTGAGGAACACAGAGATGTATTTCATGATAAATAATTTTAGATCTGAAATTGAAAATACAAGCTATGAAAGATGTAAGTAATTACTCATTCTGGATCTAAACATATCAGAAATGTAAAAGAAAGAGTAGGGTGACACATTTGCACAGAGTTGGAAACCAGTTTGCATTAAAATATTTCAAAGATTTGTTGAAAAAGACTCTTTGGTTTGTAAAACTAATACATTTGGCTCCACAAGATATCTACTCTCTGACTGAATTAATGATCAAAAACAAATCATTTAAATTTAAATTTTTAAACAAGTACAGAGATGATATATTTTTTAAGTATTAAAGATGTTTCCATAATTTTTTACATGAAATTCAAGAGCCTGAGAATTCAATTCAATTTGCATAGACTCATTTGTAGCTGAACAGTTTGGTGCTGGAGGACAGAGACCTCAGTGGATGAACCTTGCTGAGTTTTTTGGAATGTCTTTTAAGTCTTTGAATCTACAGCTTCCCCATTTTCTCCCCCTAACAATTTATCTATTGAAGAACCTGGGCCATTTGACCTCTAGTTTTCCAGAGTCTGGATTTTACTCAGCCTAAATTGGCAGCTGAAACCAAGGGTTTTTTCAGATGCAGGTCTGATCTTTTTGGTAGGGCCATAGATGGGGGGCAGTGTTCTTTTGCCATGAGGTACATATTGCTTGTTTCTCTTTTTGTGATATTAGCAGTGTTGATGTTCATTAATTCGTTGATCCATCAATTCACTGAGGTTGCCCGATTGTCATTTTTCATCTCCTAGTCGGAATACTTTTATAAAGAGATGCTTCCCCTCATGTATTATTCATCAGGAAAAGGGAAGAAAAAATGCTTGATTCATTACCCTCATTTACTAGTTTTTGTGTAATTAATAGTTTTCTATCATCCTCTGAAGGTGACCAGTTATTATTTTTAAGATGTCATTAAGAACTCAAGGACTTATTTGATGGGTTTCCATCCATTTCAATGATTGTCCTTATTGGAGATCAAATTATCCAAATGGTATCCCTTGGGGGCCTTTTCACCTTAGCCCATGCAGCCTTTGGACGTGACCCTAGGGGTCTCTGGCAAAGCTTTCTTGTTTTCAAGTATGACAAAATACTCCAAACTTATCTTATATACTTTCTGTTCCAAACCAACAATTTCTTTCTAGAAACCCTGGTTTCTGTTATTGAGAAACAGTGCTTCAAGAACATAATCTAGAGTCCAGAAATTCTCATTGCTGCTATTGGCCATTGTTTCTAGGCCTTTGCCTGGACAGCACTGGGAGCTATTGTTAAAGATCAAATAACTATCAAGTTTATGATGCATTAATATTAACATTACAGTTACAAAATGTTATTAATATTAATATTAATAACATTGATTAATATTAATATATCAATATTGATTAGGTTATACTTTCAATTTCAATTCAGGACACAGCGTTTTTACTTAACCTGTTCTATATAACACTTGTTTCTCTTTTGTTTCTGCATTGAGACTTGATTATCAAGGACACAGAATGATTAAATGGACTTAGACTTTCTCTTAGTACTCATTACGTTCCTCCAACATTTCAAAGACAGTTGTTTCAGACTAAAGATACCTATACTAGCATCATCTATATAACTAATGAATATTAAATGTGTGTCTACGCAGATCTGCACATTCTCCTACCACGTTTGTACACTTGTCCTACATTATCAGAGTGAACAGTCATTACATATGATACGCTCCTTTTTAATCCTCACTTAGTCTCAATTTTATTTTGAATGCTTACTACTAGTTCCTACGTCAATATCTTCCTGTTCATTTGGGTTGTCCAAAGCATGTATTGTATGTTTCCCAGGAAGGGCTCATGGAACAATAGTACTAGTGTTCTTAACAGTTTTTACTTGCCCTTTATAGTTGAAAGTCAGTCTTCCTAGATATAAAACACTTGGATCACTTATTCCTTCCCTGGATAACCTAAATTTGTTACTCTTTCTTTTGACATAGGCTACTGCTCTCAAAGTCTGATGATAATAGAATGTTCTTTCCTTTATAAGTCACTTGCTCTTTCTTGGTTAGATATCAATAGAACTTTTTATTTTTAAATCGAAAGTCAACTGAATTGTCCAGAATAAGTCTTGATTTGGGTCATTTGAGATTGATATTTTCAGGCACAAGGTTGCTCTGTTTTTCAGAAAAGTTAGTATTTGTTATGCTCTCTTGCTTTTGTTTTCTTCTTTAGGGACTCCTGTAATTTATTTTCTATTTCTCTTAAGGTATCATCTGTTGTATATTTTCACTCTATGTTCCTTCTAGTCTTTATTGCTTTAATTCATAATTCTTTTCTGAGTTCTAGCACCTTATTTTTGAGTTTTTATGAATTTTTTATGTTGCTATTTCAAGCTTATCTAATTTTTAATATCTTTTAACTCATTTTGAAATAGTATGTTACAGTTTAATCTATTGATGGGCTGTCTTTATTGTATGCTTCAACTGTCTGCTCCTTATTTTCTTTTATCTTATAATAACTTTGGTAGGGAATTGGTCCTTGAAAATTTTCTGTGGCTCATTTTTATGCAAATTAGTTTTCTGAATGGTTAGGAGTAACCGTTCAGTGAGTTCTTTAAACTTCCTCTTCTTTGTTTTATACAGTGGCTGTGGTAGTTAGGTTCAGGTGTCATCTTGGCCAGATGAAGGTGCCTAGTTCTGTTGCTGGGGACAGGAGCCAATGGCATGTGAAGCTCATCTGTCGCTGATTACATCTGCAGTCAGCTAGGAGGCATGCCTGCTGCAATGAATGATGTTTGATTTAAGTGGCTGGGTGCTCAAATGAGAGAGCTCAATGCAGCACAGCCCAAGTAGCTCAGCATACCTCATCTTAGCACTCACAGCTCAGTCCAGGCCTTTGGAGATGCAGAAAGGAATCACCCCAGGGAAAGTTGTTGGAACCCAGAGGCCTGGAGAGAAGGCCAGCAGAGATCACCCGGTGCCTTCCCATGTAAGAGAGAACCTCAGCTGAAAGTTAGCTGCTTCTCCTCTGAAGAACTATTTGCTTTTAATTAAATAAATCTCCTTTTATGAAAAGCCAATCCATCTCTGGTGTGTTGCATTCTGGAAGCTTTGGCAGACTAAAGCAGTGGCCAATATATGGTTACTTTCTGGGGTTTCCTGGCTCTGTTTCTTCCCCTTCTCCCTCACACTCCACAACCACATTTATCTGGACCTGTTTTTTCCTTTATCACTATTGTCCCTGACCTGTTCAATTTTGATTCCACTCTCAGAAGTTTTTCTTCAGTATAGTGCTAAGTGGGGGTTCTTCAGTTCTCAGAAATATCAGGTGCCTTGTAACTAACCTTGGCTCCTTCCCATGCAGATACAAACTCCAACTTATTGGTTTTTCCACACCTGATTTATGTGGGGCTCTCTGATTATCTACTTTTGTTGTAAATGTTGTTTATGGATTTTTGGTTTTGCTATATAGGCATCCTGCTTGTTTTCGTGTGGGAATTCAAGGAAATTCAAAAGTTATGCTCATGCTTTCCAGAAGGCTCCTTAATCTTCCATGGTGAATTTTGATGTGGATTTATTCATTTTATTAGTCTTTTCCAACAACAACATTTCAGTTTTGTTGCTCTTACTTATTGCTTCTTTTCTCCTATTTGATTATTATCTGCTTTTATCTTTCTTTTTATCTTATCTTCTGTTAGTGTTTTCTAGTTGGATTTTTTCTAAATTCTTGAGTTGGATGCTTAGAACATTAAGTTTCAGCCTTTATTTCTTTACTGCATATGCATACAGTTTCTTCATATGCCTCTAGCTTCCTCTCACAAGTACAATATATACTGTGGTCATAATTTTTCAGTTCTAGTACTTCCTTATTTCTACTGTAATTTTTTCTTTGCTCCATAAAGTATTCAGAATTTGTCTTTAAATTTCCAAATGTGTGGGTGTTTTCTTGTGAATGCTATTCTCCTGTTACTTGTTTTCTAATTTTATTATACTTTTGTCAAATAATGTTTTCTCTAGGATAGTGCTATTTGTTATTGCATTTAGAATTCTATAAATGCCATTACACAAAGCTGATAAACCGTATATTTCAAATTCTCTGAACCCTTATTAACATTCTTGGCACTTCAATCATGTACTGGAGTGTTAAACATATGCTTTAAATTTAGTCTTCAAAATAACCCCGATTGATAGGTATTATTATCCTTTTTTAACAGATGAGAAGTTCAAGGTTCACAGGAATAAGCTTTCCTAAGTTCGCCCAGACAATAAATTGCAGAATTATAATTAGAACTCTGGATCATACAGCTTCAGTATTCAAATTTTTTCACTATAATCTTGATGTTTGAATCAAATATCATAGGCTTAACAGTATAGAAACAGCATTTTCTAAACTATATGGTAACAAAATGTTGCTTGTTTGACTTAAGAGAATTAGCACACATGTAGCAAACTCTTACTTCTTCCAAATCCTAGCACAAAATCTAAACTAACCGTTCTTCTTCTTTGTTCGATATATACATAGTTGTTTTTAGAATAATGACCCTAAACATAAAAGTGGTCAATGAACTTTTCTAACCCACTTAAGCCAGTCTGATTATAGTAATTATAGTTCACATTTACTGATTCCTTAAAATCAGAGATCTATCTCAACTTTCAGTTAACCATGATATGAATGTAATCACCTAGGAGTTACTGTAAACCTACTAGGGGATATTAGATTCCTTTGGGATGCTGCAGTGCTTTGTGCTGAAGAACTGTGACTTCACCCTAGTAACCTCCTTCAGAATATTTTTCAAGTATTTCTTAAAAAACAACAACAACACCGCAAACATGGTAAGTGCAATTAACTTCTTGATTCATAGTGATAAAATTTCCAACTGGGAAAAAGTTTTGGAGGCCCTATTTTTCTTTTCTAATTTTGCAAATATTAACAGATTATTAATAAATGGGAAAGTGGTTATAAAAACATATGCTCATTAAGCACAAAGAGCTGGTCCACTGAAACTAGCCTTGATGTATGTCATTTCTGCTAGAAAGGTGCAGTGTTAATTATTGTAATACGCCACTTTATTGAATATGTCTCCCACATAAAATATAGTAATTGGAAATAAGTAATTACTGAAAATTACATAGGTTGAAAGTGCATCTCATTTGACTGTACTTGATTTTTTCATGCACCCATGAATTGAAAATTAAACCCAAAGTGTATCATCATGGGAAGATGTTCCTACAAAATGAACTCTTAATGGAATTGACATTTTACTTGTGTTCTAGTTTGCTAGCTGCCAGAACGTGATATACCAGAAATGGAATGGCTTCTAAAAAGGGGAATTTAATAAGTTACAAGTTTACAGTTGTAAGACCATAAAAATGTCCCAGTTAAAGCAAGTCTATAAAAATGTCCAAATTAAAGCACCCACAAGAGGTTACGTTCACTCAAGAGAGGCTGATGAAGTTCAGGGTTTCTCTCTCAACTAAAAGACACATGGCAAACATGGTGACATCTGCTAGCTTCCTCTCCAGGCCTCTTGCTTCATGAAGCTCCCCCAGGGGCATTCTCCTTTTTCATCTCCAAAGGTCGCTGGCTGGTGGACTCTTGTCATTCTGCAGCTTTCTCCAAAATTCTTCCCCTTTTAAAAGATTCCAGGAAACTAATCAAGACCCACCTGGAATGGGTGGAGTCACATTTTCCTCTTTTCAAAAGTTAATACCCACAATTGGGTGAGTCACATCTCTGTGGAGATAATCTAATTATAAGTTTCCAACCTGGAGTGCTGAATAGGGATTAGAAGAAACAGTTGCCTCCACAGGACTGGATGAGGACTAACAATGGCTTTTCTAGGGTACATAAATCCTTTCAAAACAGCACAACTTGGAAAGGAAGAATTTTAAAAAGTGATTAATGTAGGTAGCCAGTAGATTAAAATATACTGCAATGTATATAAAGGTGAATAGCATTGTAATATCACATTATAAAGCTGTGAAATGTGTCTGAATGTGCATTTTGTGAAAAGGGAGTTCTAACTGGATCATGATTTTTGATATTATGTTATTGCAGCCTTATAAATGATGCCCCTTCATAAAGCAACAGGAATGAAAACTAAAATATGCATTTCTACATACACATATAAGCATTCACTCAGGCACCCACACACACTCACATCCCAAATCTTCTCCTTCTTCTTTGGAGCTTCAGGCACCTGGCACACCTCGTCCCCTGTTGTTTGTATGAAGCGCCTTATCTTCATGTGAATCCCACTGGCTTGTGAGCTCCATATGACAAGGACCATGTCTCCCTTGTCCGGTCCATTTCCATCCCTTACCTACACTGCGCATAGTTATCACAAAATATATTTGAAGAAAGAAATTAATTTCAGCATATTAAGAGATGTCTCTCTTTTCTGGAGTACATTTTTTTCTTATATAGTTTATCTCTAAAATAACAAATCTGAAGGAAGGTAAGACTTGTGAAGAAGGACTGCTTATTTTAAAATGCATCAACTCACTCCATATGTACGAAGATCTTGTAAAACTGAAAAATAAATGATTGGAAATGTCATTGACTTGACTTTCTGCTCCTGAATTTTATGACAATATTTTAGTCACTAAAGCAATAGCCTGGGGTCCAAATTTCCAACAACTTACACATCATCCAGACCAATAGAATAATAAGCGATGGTACAAAAGATGTGGGAGAAGCCTTATCTTTAATTATTGAAAAAATTTGATATGCTTGATATATAGTTCTTACTGGTCAGAAACCAGAAACTATAAATACATGCTAAGTAGATTTTAATTATAGATTTAAAAGATAAAATGACTTTATGTGTCATAAAAATGAAAAGAAAAATATTGAAAATTGCATTGTCAGCTGTCACAGAGTTAAAAAAAAAAAGGTGACTGGATCTATGATTCTGAAGAAAATGCCAGATGTTTTGACCCATGCCAGTGCTTATGAATTTAAAATCTATGGCATGCTGATAAAACAAGGATATAACTCAAAATGCCTTTGAACATGGGATCTAAATTATAAGAATGGCATCAGTATGAACTATGATGGGCTAGTTTTAGTTATTCTAAAATAAAATTTAGAAGTGAAATTTTGTTAAAAAAAGACGAAAGTTTTAAAAAAAGAAGACAGTGCTGTTTTGGAATTGTTATGTATGCCAGAAAAGCCATGCTCTTTTAATCCAATCTTGTGGGTGTAGACTTATTGTGGATGGCACCTCTTGATTAGACTGTTTCCAGGGAGATGCAATTGGCCCACCCAACTGTGGGGATAGCCTTTTGATTAGATTATTCCCATGTTGCTGTGACTCCACCCATTCTTAATTAGTTCACTGGAGTTCTTAAAAGAGCTCACTGAGTTAGAAAGAGCTCAGAACTGACCTGGAGAGCGGAGAAATGAAAGCAAGACACAGATGTTTGCAGATGCTAAGCTAAGAGATGAAATTCAGAGTTTGTGCAAGAGAAGCTAAGTGAGACTCACACCCGCTCAGCATGAAAGTCACTGGAAACAGAAGCTGAAAGCAAATAACTGGGAGCAAGGACCAGCCCATGCCGGCTGCATGCCTTCCCAGCTGTCAGAGGAGTTCCAGATACTGGCTGCCTTTCCTCTGAGAAAGTATCCTCTTGTTGATGACTTGACTTGGACATTTTCACTTTTATGAAAGCCAGTCCATTTCTGGCATATACTGCACTATGGCAGCTTTAGCAAACTGAAGGAAAGACCAATAAGTAAATTTTAAATATAAGATTAGCAGCAACCTCATCCAACTGATATCTATTTGGGAGACAGTTATAGAAAACTCTTGGTTAAAACGTTTCATATTACCTACAGAGGCTTCTTAATCCTAGAATGATTTACCTTTGATCCTCAATGGACATATGCCTAGGGAATACAAAGCAATTACGTGTAATCACAAACTAAAATGATTACACAATGGAAGATTCTACAAAAATAATCGGTTTAGGGAATCCCTACTCATGTTAGTTGAAGGCGACAAAATGTTTTCACCCAGGACCCAGCACACTTTTGCATCGAAAGGTCCTCAATAAATGATTGTTGAATGAAAGAATGTACATTCAAAAGCAGTCATAGTTTATTCTGAGTTTAGAAACAGAAAAAAAGAAGAACGCTTATTGCAAAGATAAGAAAAGTAAAAGTAAAAAAGAAAAAGTATTTTGATTTCACATTATGTATCTTTTAATTTCCTCTCCATTATTGTGAGTAAATGAACAATCATTTATCTATAAAACATTTTTAAGCTGAAAAGAGAAGTACGTAGGGTTTTTGTATTTGGTATGATGAACACCACTTCTCTCCACGGGTCCCACTGCTTTTTCTCTTTGAGATTCAGCACATGGTTCTGTGGTCGTATCCTGGCATCGTTTCTCCTGGGGGTAGGTCTTGAATGGTATTGCAGAGATGCTAAGCTTTTATTTTAGAAAGTTCTTCCACAAGAGCAAAAGTCCTACAAAGGGAAAAAGCTGTACTCTTTCTCTCTCTCTCTTTCACTCTCTTTCTGTCTTTTTTAAGTGAGCAAATGTTCATCCTGGAAATTACATATCAGGCTGAGTAACATGCTAAATGCAGAACCACTAGAACAAATCATCAAATACTCTGTAATCACATAGAAAAACCACCAAATGCTGTACTGCAATCAACAAGGCTTTACAAAGAGTAAATCCTCACAATTTAATTTACTTTTGAGAGTCTAGGACACTGGGTGGCCAGGAAGAGTGGCAACAGAAATGTCATCATCAAGGATCAGATTAAAAAATATACATATTTGACTCAAGTACATAAGGAAAATCAGTAATTCATACATTGTGCTAATTTAAACTGTTGCATCTGAAGGCTAATTTTTTAAGGTAGAAGCCACGTCTTGATTGATGAATATAAATCTATTTGCTAAGTCTGCCAGGTCATGGTTCAGTTTCCTAACAGTATCCTTACTCTGGTGTGCTAGGCAGATAACATATGTTATGTCAGGCTGATGTTAGGCAATTGACATATATTATTTAATTCTCATAGCAAGCATGGGAAATAAGAATCATCTTCATTTTACAACTGAGGATTGGAACGGACCTCACTTTAATCACAATTACTGGTCAAAATCACTATTCTAACCTGCTTCTCTCAAACAGCTATTCCAAGCATTTTACGCCGGCTGGTTTTCTGTGGCTTCCCACACACTGTGCTCTCTGCCTGGACCACCTTCCTCCTCTAACTCTCAATGTTCCTTCTCCTGTAAGGCAGACCAGGGGTGGGGTGGGGTGGGTGGGTCCTACATCTTGGTTCCTGTAATCCTTTTCACTTTCATCCATTTACATGTGCTTGTTCTCCACTGGGCTTCTTAAGGCCCCAATTCATATCTTGCTTACTGTTGTGTTCCCAGGGCTCAGAAAATCACCAAATGAATAACAGGTGGCCCATAAATGTTTGTTGAATGACTAATGAAGACAAGTGGAAGTAAAAAGGGTAAACAAAAACGTAACTACATTTATCCCTTTCCTCCTTAATTTGTAAATAGGTAGCTATTAGGGGAACTTTATATTTAGCAGAAAGGGGTCAGATAAAGGAGAGACCAGACATTGTCCTTTTGTTTGAGAAATAGTCACTGTTCTTTCTACCCAGTCATGGGCTCTGGCACTACAAAAGGAAGCACAGTCCTTCATCAAGTGTGTTGATCAGTGTGTGTAATGGAGAAGAGGGAGGAAACCTCTGATGGGTCTAGGCCCACAAGGGGATGGCTGGGACACGCCATGCCTCTCCATCATGCTCAGGCTGATGGGGCTGTGAGGTTCACGTACGTTTCCCAGACAATGAAAGTTTCTCCGTCTGGAAATGGCATGCCAGCAAGGCCAGCAGGGGAGAGAGATCAGGGGGCTCAGGCTGAAGAGTGCTGAGAATGCCCAGACTCAACCAGAGTGGAAACGTTCCCCTTACTGAGGTAACTGACTTCTGAGGACTGAGTGGGGTGATTTATTATCAGGCTCAAGGGAAAGCCAAGTTCACCTCTCAGTTTATTAGCAAGAGCTCTGCTTTCGGACCCTAGAGTTTAATCTTGGACCCTAGAGTTAATAGGGAGAAAAAAATATGACTAGAAAACCATTACTTGAGTTCCTTCCTCTTGAAGACTAGGAAAAACTCTAAGATGTACAGGCTTATTGTCCATCAGGAAGGAAAGGAACTCCTTTCAGCCCATCCCAGGGCTGGACAGTGGAATGCGCAAGGAATGTGGTACCTGCCACTTGGGAACCTGGTCTCCATCCCATCTGGAAGGACAGCTCTTCATCACAAGGTGAAGAAGGAAAACACTGTTTTTTTCTTTTGTCTTTTTACATTAGGATCTGGGTAGGCCCAAGAATGGATAAAAGATTTGACAGTTTTGTTTGTTCATTGTTTATTGGGTGAAAGACACGTATTTTAAAAATGTGCAATAAAGGTGATCAAACAGGGCTATTTCTGAGAACATGGGTTCTACAAAGTGAGGTTGCCATGGGAATTACTTATGATTGTTCAAAGCCAGGGTAATTACCCCAAGAAAAGCTTGCCTAACATATGCTCTCCAGTTCCTGCCATGCATTATCAAAACATCCCCCCACCTTTAGTTATTGTTGTCAGATACAGTTTTTCTTTGCTTGTAATCTTCTGATTCCTGGGGATTCACTTTTTTCCCTGAGAAGAGAAAGCTGATTCCCTCTCGTGTAGTAGAAGTCAGAACCTTTAAAAGTAATGGTTAAGGGAACTTGTAAGGGTTCTATTTTGTTGTCCCTTTGTGTTGTGAGAATCAGTGATAAGTCAGCTTCTAGTTTGCTTTTTTTAAACCACGCTTTGAGGAAAAAAGCCTCAATTTACATTGCACGGTGCTAGGAGAGTTTTTTCAGGTAGAATGGAGGGTCTTGCACCCCATTTATACTTATTGTCATTTCCAAAGGCAATTGGGGTTTTCATTAAAATTTTCAAATGTTCATTGAAAAATACTTTGTAAAGGGAGCTAACAGTGGTATGCTATGATTCAGGGCTTTTGTTATATGTTTATGTGTTTTTGTTTTTAAGTGGCTTTAGGTTTTCTTAATAAAAACAAAAAAGGCTTGCCATGTAAAAAATATAAATATCAAACTGTTTCCTATTTCAGCTGCCTTTAAATCATCATCACTGATATTCACTTAAGTGACACTTTCTGTTTCAAGTTTCTCTGGCTCAATGACAATCAACAAGTATGAAAAATTTTAAGTACACCAGGAACATCAGAAAACTGATTGGAGCTGAAGATGAAAACAGTAGATACTGAAAAGGAATTGCTGTCTATTTTTCTAAAAAACAAAGTCAAAGCTTTAAGGGTGGATGGCAGCACAGATAAAGTCTTCTTACTGCCTAACTCTGCTGCTGAGATGAAGAGAAATATGTTCTCTACATTCCCCTTTCCCAACTGGAGGACAATCAATACTGTTAAGGGCTAAGCAGTAGGTCTTCCAATTGTAGCTTATCTACATTATGGATCACCTGGGCTTATATGCGATAATGGGAAGCCTAACCATTATTTATTATTTTCTTTGTATAAGATCAAGGACTATGTATTTGCATCAACTGATCATACAGATTGGAGACTGCCCGCAGTCTTCAAACGTTTCTAGTCTCTTTCAGTGCTACACGGCTTGGCTATCATCAAAAAGCATTGTCCTTACTAGTTCATTATGTTAGGAGATTATGATAGAGGCTCCAGAGTAAGATTATAGAATAAAACTATAATTGTTATGTTACTTCTAGTTAATTAAAAATAACTGTTAGATGGGAAGATGGAGATGAAAAGAAGCTACAAAAATATAAGGCCATGATAGAGATCAGAAATGACATTTTGGGGTCTGTGAACCTGACCCAACACAGCAACTGCTTGTGGAGGGCTACTGGTGAACCCATGAGAAGATAGCTTGGCCTGCCCTTCCCAAACAGACCAAGGTCCTTTTTTCTTTCCTCACTGCATTTCCGGAGAGTGAGAAGGTCATATTTCTTTTTAGAGGGAAAATGAATTTTCATGGACTAAGATTGCAAGTTTGTGTTTCCAGTGGGATACTGTAACCAACAATTTAAAAAAGAAATGTGGCTTTGCCACTTTTGGCGTAAGTGACATCAGCTTTTGGCCTCTTCCTGAAGACAGATGGTCACAACTGCAGCCCAGACTGCAGGTAAGTGTCACACTTCGGCTCAGAGTCTGCTTTTGAAATAAATTAAAAATATAAAGCACTCTGCTTTCTAGGATACAAAATACAATTTCAGACTGATTGGCTGAAACCAAGCTGTTATTCTCCCCATCTGATTTTCCACTGATATGTGAACTTTGCATCCATGCCCCATACACTCTACTGAGTGAAAAAGAATGGTAGAGAAGAGAGGTGACACATTTCATAATAAATACATAAAAGCACTTAAGGAAGGTTGAGTATTGAGTGCACAGGTGCAAAATTCAGGATGGTCTCAGTTGAGATCAAGTTAGTGACCTGAATGGCCAAATGGAAAAAAATATCTCAAAGCACAGAACAAAAAAATAGAGAGATGGGAATTATAAGGGAAGTTAGAAGAAAAGGGAGCAAAGATGCACAACAAGTAATTGGACAAATAACAAATGAAAATTTCTCTGACCAAATTATCTGAGTCTGCAGACAGAAAAGGCAACTCAAGTATATTCTGGCAAAGTTTCTGAAATCCAAGAATTCATAGGAAATTTTACAAGCTTCCCCCAAAAGCAAACCAACCGAAAAGCTAACTACCACACAAAAACCTAATTACTTTCCAATGAAAAAAAAAATTGGCAACTGACTTCTCATCTCCAATTTTGGAAGCTATAAGACAAAGGAATAGCATCCAGACTACTAAAAGAAAATAAATACATGGAAATTCTTGGAAAAGAAGAGACATACTGCAAAGGTATCACAATGGTGATTTAGAACTACAATTTTTAACTACAGCACAGAACTTAGGAATTGGGGGAGAGATAAAGTGGAGAGGCAAAAGCGTTTCATGAAGGGAGAGGTGGGGAAAAGCCAGAGGAGAGGAGAAAGGCATAGGTACTCTAAAAGTCTAGTATTTGTGAGGTGAAGGGAAAAGGAAGAGAACAGAGAATCTTGATGAAAGATTTGATATTTTATTTCCTAATGATAATAAAGAAATATGTAGTTGATTACAATCAATAGACAAAGGATGGTAACACTTTAAGAGACTAAAAAAATACTACAGCTTCCCAAAGTGAAATCCTTGCAAGTGGGTTAGGTGCTTTTCCAAACTCTAATGTTCAATCTCTTTTACAAACTCTGTCATTAGTCCTTCATTTTTGTAACTAATTACACTCTTGAATTAATATTGATTATACTATCAAACTGACAAATATATCACTATGTATATATTTACTCATTGCACCTAAGCAATGAGTGTTATGTTTTATATCTTATTTTAAAAAGTGGATAAGTTGAAAATATTTACGTTTCTTTAAAAAATATTGATTAAATTTGCCTTATATACATGTGGTTACCTACTGATACTTTACTGTGGAAATCTGAGAAAAAAATTCCCTTTCTACTTTTCATATGATAAAGAAATAGATACATGAGAGCAAGAATAAGATAATGTACCCAGAGATAATTTTTAGTAGTCAGCTACTAAGCACTCAATAATTAGAGTAATATCTTTTTTTTTTTTTTTTACTGATTTTAGAGAAACCTGCTTTGTTATTCTCCATGATATAATAATTGGACATAAGCGTGGTCACGTTTAGAAGGCCACAGAGAGGCCATAGCTGGTCCTAGATTTTGCTTTAGAGATCCAAGCCTTTCATTCTGCATGAGGAAATGGAGGTCTGGGGTGGCTCTCGACTTTAAATTTAAAGTCATGCAGTGGCCACGTGGCTGGGCTCAAAAGCAGGCTTCTCAAAATACAAAATTGAAATTCATAAATTTAAAACTGTTTTGGAAAAGCATGAAAGTTTCAATGATTTCTTCCACAAATAAATCTTTTTCCTTCGTAATTTTCCAGAGACATTAGATTCTAGAGTTCTACACAGTTATGTGGTTCTTTTCTCTAACATATCTGCTTGAGAAAATAAGCTGTGATTATTTGAGATGGTGGTGCTTACTTTTTGATCAATGTATTTGTTGTCTTCGATTGCAGACCGTTTGGAGTGATCGCACGATGAAGAGGCTGAAGGGAGGCTTCTTAAGAGGCAGCAAGTGTCCTGTTGCTGGCGATCAATAAACTGCTTCATAAAACTCTCCCTTTGCAAATGAAGTATACATATGTCAGGCATTATTAGTGGAATGGAGCAAGAGATGGCATTTTGCAATGGTGCGTTTGCTTGAGCTATGATAAGGCAATGACAAAAGATCACAGAAAATACGACATATAATATAAAGAGTGGTGTGATTTAATTACCAAAATATTTAACTTGGGAAAGCTTCCTGAATCTTCAGCGCTCCTATTTAAAAAAAGTAAATCCCTGAAATATTTTCAAAGCATTACTATTTAGTAATTTATGGCATTTAAAAAATCCTATCGTGGTAATGATAAGACACTTTATTTTCCTCTAAGAAATGGAAGAACTGGTTTCTCGCTGATCTTCCATTCATCATAAGAATCCCTGAGAGATGATTTTACGTGTAAAAACTCAAAACAACTCAAAAGAAACTTCATCCGATCTCCAAAGTATGGTGAGAATTCAAACGGCATCTCTTCAAATAACCACTGTTCCTGAATCTAACTTATGACTTTTATAACTTCATATTTTAAGATGTATTTATTTAAATTTTCTTTCTTTAAAATCAGAAATGCCAATATGTTTCCATTTGAATTTGAAATGTAGTAACACATCAAATCTCTGTACTTTTATAATTCCATACAAAATTCTTTTCAAAACTAGTTAAGTACAGATTTCATCTTATTTTCATTCTATTTGTAATCTGTAAGCTATAATGGGGAAGACTTTTAATTATAATAAAATAGATGTTTTAAAAAAATCTTTTATGCATTTTCTTAACTTCAGTAGAAAATTAGATCAGTATGGGCAGAAAATGCCATGGTTCTTTTAAAAGTTAGAAGATAAATTAAGGTGTAACCAGGCACAGCATTCTAAGCTGTAGTAAAGCAAAACTGGCCAAGGGTGGTTTCTCAAACCGCTTGAAAGCAAAAGGGCCGCAAAGGTCATTTTATCTTTACACAGTTAAGAGTCATAGGCTGATACCTATCTGTCATCCATGTAACATTGAATACCTTCTCTAGTAAGCTGGGGAGCCAAATCCCAGGGACTCATTTCAGAGAGAAGCAGTGGGAAGTAACCTGTGGAAGAGACTACTGCAGTTGTACTGTGACTCTTCTCTGAATATATTGTCTGAAGGCATCAACTGAGAGCAATTAGTAGCTATTCAATCAATGGTTTTTAAAACAGAGGCAGACAGAGTAGAAATACAGATAATACATTAAAAATAGAAGAAAACACACATGAGTTTGAAAGAAGGGTCATATTTGATTTAAGATGAATTTTTTACAATGTATTTGAGATACCCAATTAAAGAAATACTCGGGGACACAGATGGTTGAGTGGTAGGATGCTCGCCTTCCGTATGGGAGACCCGGGTTCAATTCCTGGACCATGCACTGCCCTCCACAAAAAAAGAAAAAAAAAATTAAAGAAATACTATGATACCTGATTTTAGGAACTGTAAAATCTGAAGGAAGCTTGGAGATTTTCACCATTTGTGGTCTGTTTGGAAATTTTTCAAAGATTCGAAGGCGCAAAGGGAGCTTTTCTTTGGTGTCTGCATTTGCTTCACTTTGCTTTAACTAAAGAAAAAAAAACATAAAAAGAAAAGAGAAAAGGGGGACATACGGTATAGTCATAGAAAATTAGATTTTTAGAATCAAAGAAACAATGAGTAATTATACAAAGAAACAGAAGATGGCAGCAAAGACCACGTATAAGTCTCTTGCACGCCATATACACAAAAGGATATATAGTGTATGATCTCATTGAAATGAAATAATTAGAATAAGCAAATTCATGGAGATGGAAGCTAGGATATAGGTTACCAGGACTGTAACTGGGGTGCAGGTAGTACACGGGAAGTTAACGCTTAAATTGTACAGAGTTTCTATTTGGGGTAATGGAAAAACTTTAGTAATGGGTGGCAGTGATAGTAACATAATATTGTGAACATAATTAACGGAAAAATATATTTGAATATGGTTAAAAAGATAAGTTTTGGATTATATATACATATCACTAAAATACAAGAATATCCATAGGACTGTACAACAGAAACAGTAAACCCTGAGGTGAACCATGGATTATAGCTAATAGTATAATTATAAAAATTTCTCTCCTCAATTGCAACAAACGTCCCAAATAATGCAAGGTGTTAATGCTAAGGAACTTGTATTCTATGCATGATTTTCCTGAAAGCCTACAACTTCTTTAATAAAGCAAACAGAAAAAACCCTTCGAGCTATGGGAAAATACAAACGCAAACACAAACAGAAACGAAGCAGAACAAAAACTAAACCAGAAAAAGAAAAGCAATGAGAATAAAACTTTCTTATTTCATTCCCAAATATAAGCTTATCAACTTACACATTATTTTCATTGCTTATTTATTTATTATCACTAAACTAGTTAAGTGATATGTTTTGTTTTGCTGATACATGCAATAAAAGTAGAAATCAGAACAACAAAAGCAAATTGAAACATGAATGAAATATGAATGACAGAATCGTGCTTAGTGGAAATGCTTGTAAAAAGATAAAATTTTAAGAAAACTGATCATTTATTCTAGCAGAGATAAGAAAGGAAATCTCAATTCAGGAAGAACAAACTGGAACACAAAGCAAAATCTTCTATTTAATTTGTCATAAATTATTCTTGTGAGAAAGGGGAAGCAAACTGCCGGCAGGCTGGCTTGCTTGATTCCTTTAAGAATGGTTTTATAATTCTAACAATTGGGGTTTAGGGAAGCTGAGGCTTACACATCGCACACCTGAAGTGACGCTGAGCCTGGGCTAGAAGCATCAGCCTTCTCCGCTTTCTTACACTCTCTTCTGGCCCCTCGCAGTGCTGTATTCTCTTGAGGGCCTCCTTACTTCCATTTTCCACTCCTGTCTTCTCTCAAGCCTCTTTACACACAGGAATTCACCTCTCTTGTGTACACTGACTCCTGTCCTGGCATGCCATAAGGCACCTTGTAACACTGATTCCATTCAATCAGTTCCTCTAATTCAGGCAACATTTTGAGAGGCTTATTATCCCCTTGTTGGGCATGTTTTCATTTTACAGTTACAATTTTGTCCTGGGTGATGGGAAGATTAATATTGGAAGTAGAGAGCTTGTGTTCCTGAAAGAGGCGGGGTTCCTCCCTCCTCCCCTATAAGAATGTCCAAGCTGGCCAGAGAGAATGGGAGTCTTGCGTTTTGGGGGAAGGGGGACTCCAAGTTTCGATATTATAGAAGACTCAATTGTCCATCCAACTGATTGTGGGATCATAGTGAGGTTGTGTGTCCTGATTTCTGGTTCAGAAAGCCTGCCTCTTTTTTCATTCTCCTACAGAAGTGGCTCCTACCATTTTGTTTGGAATAATAGAAATCTTTCCCATGGTCGTTTCTGGGCCGTTTAATCTTGTGGGTGGCCGTTGGTTCTCTCTGTTTTAGATGGTGATCTCATTTAGGGAAGGGGCCACTGCTGGTCTTCACCCCCCCCCCCCACAGAAGTCCTGAACACTGCAATGCGTGCAAAATGGCCTGTCCTCAACAGTTTGATAGTTGTGAAGATGTCAATGATAAAGAATTAGCTCCCAAAGGCACAAAGCAAAAATTGCTAACATCTCCAAGAGAGACAGGCAGTTAGAAAAATGACTCCATATACAACCAGTGAAAGACTTGCTTATCAAAAGTCCATTGATAAACCAGTAGAAAAATATTTATCTATGGTAAGGGTATATAAGTAGAACACACAGAAAAAGAAAAAAAAAATTAATTTATTAAGTCAGAGCAGAGAGTAAGGCAATTATATAAGGCCAAAGACAGGTTGATGAGTTAGAGTGGAAATAAGGAATTCATTAATTTACTCATTCATTGACTCATTCATTTAAACATTGATGCAGTCATTTTAAGTCATATCCTATAGGTCAGGTATAATGCTAAGTTCCAGGGGTATAAAAATAAATAAGACAGAGCACTTGCCCTTACTAAGCACACATTATAACCAAGTAGATGGTTCTATAAACAGGCAATGGTGATAAAATCTGATAGCTCCTCTAGATGGGATATGAAACACTGCTGTGGGCTCTCAGAATAGGGAGCAAAGGGAGAAATAAGAAAAAAATGAAGGTGCTACCTCTATTCCAAGAAATTTCTTGTGCAGCAAAATAGCTACATAAACTATGTTAGTCAACATTGGGATCTAGACGTACAAGGACTGGTATGCATATTTTATGAGAATTAAATGTCTTTGATGAGATAGAAAGCAAATGATATATCAATCAGGGTACTTCATCAAAATGAAAATTTCAAGCTCATTCCTAAAACCCTTTTAGCCTGCCCATTTCTCTCAATCTCCACCACTGCTTCCCTAGTCAAAATATCATGTGATCCCCTGCCTTTTGGCACCTTCTAATCTGCTCTCCTTTCTGTGATCATAGTAATCTCACTTCCTCACTTAAAGCCTTTCAATGGAGTCCCACTGTTCTTAAAACAACACTTTAAATCCTGGCTTTCGGGCTCTATCTGGGCTCTTCCTCCCTCCCAATCCAGCCTCACCCTGTCCTGTGTCTGCACTATGCCCCCAGTCTCGTCGTCTTTCAGTTCTTCAAAAGTGTCATGGGCTCTCTGACTCACAACCTTTGTCCACATAGTTCCTTCTGTTGGGGAGGCTCCTCTATTCCTCCTTCTCTTCTTGCTTCATTCACTCCTATCTGTTCTTCAGATTTCAGTTTTAGTAGCAATTCTACAGAGAAGTTTTCTTTGGCCCACAGGATCTGCCTTTTTCAAGCTCATAATATACTAGGTTGTACCATAGAATACTGCTGTTTATATCGGTCACAGCAGTCAAAAATCTGCATTATCCTATGCTTCCACCTGATACATACCATAGTTTGAATTTCAATTGTGCAACCGCTTGAACACTCTATCTATTTTCTTTGAGACTGTAAACTCTGGGAGGATAGGGACTGTATTGAATTTTAGTTAATATTCCATATCCGGTGCCTGGCACAAGATTTGGCCCAAAGTAGGCACTTAACAAACATTTGTTGAAAAAATAATTGTACTGATTAGGTGGCAGATGTATTCCCAGCAGATTATTGGAAAATAAGATAAAGGATTTTACGTATATACTAAAAGGTATAAAAAGCTAGAGAGATAAGCATTATCAATTTATTGCTTGCATATAATAGTTGGTGTGGAATGTAGGTTTCCCTACACTCACAGAATGCTGTGCAATATGACCCCAGTGTCATTTAACCTGAATTGGTGTCTGTCATTGATAAAGTGCTGAATAAGTTTAGACTTATAAAATCTTGCGAAGGGACATGTTGGGTAAATTGCAAATTAAAATTAATCAAATATTCTACAGTATAATATTTAGCATATGTAGGTTCCCTATATTAAAAATTAGCTACCTTGTCTATATGTTTTTTAATGGAACTCATTACATTCTAATTTGTATTAGAGTCATTTATACTCATGCTTAATATTTTCCCAAAGTCCTGTAAGCTCCTTAGGGATAAGATTTCATTTTTAATTTACTTATATAGCACCTGCCAAAGAGTAGAAATCTAAGTGTTTGTGAATAAATGCATTAGCATTCAGCATGAGTTAAACATTGATCAGTAAAACTATAAAGCAAATGAGAAGCTATTTTTGATGACTAAGAAGTTTCCTCAGGATCTTGAAAATCTTCTTTTTTACTATCAGTCATTGTGCAAAAGTGCCAGTTAAAATGGAAAGGGAAAAGATAGCTTGATCGGTTGGTGTGTCAGCTCTTGCTGCGGAGGCGCTGAACTGAATGCACTGTGAGGAGGAAGGACTCCTTTCTGAAGAGCTCTTTTCTGCTGTTGACAGTTGTCATGGTTAGGGACAGGTGTCAACTTGGCCAAGTTGTGATACCTGTTCATCTGATTGGGCAAGCGGCCTGTCTGTTGCAATGAGGACATTTCATAGGATTAGGTCATGATCAGGTCAGCTACATCCACAGCTGATTCCATTTGTAATCAGCCAAAGGGGAGTGTCTTCTGCAATTAGTGATGCTAAATCCAATCATGGGAAGCCTTTTAAGGAGGACTCAGAGGAGACAGGTTGCATTCCTGCTTTGGCTGGTGAGCCTCTCCTGTGGAGTTCATCCAGGCCATCCATTGGAGTCATCGGCTTCGCAGCCTGCCCTGTGGATTTTGGACTCTGCATTCCTACGGTCACGTGAGACACTTTCATAAATTTTATATTTGCAAGTGTTCCCTGTTGATTCTGTTTCTCTAGAGAACCCTAACTAATACATCTTGGTACCAGGAGTGGTTCTTAAGGAGCAGAATCTTAAAAATGGGTTTTTATGAATGGTTTTCTACTCTGACTGGGCTCAGAGACACTAAGGACTCTGATTCCCGTAATAAGAATGACACTCCCAATCCATGGACTGAGTTGGCAAAGGAGATAGTCAAAATATCATCATTCGATTCTCCTAATGCTTCGCTTGTACAAAGCCAGACTCTGGGGGATAATGTTTTTGACACTTTTACAGAGTTTTGTAGAAATAAGAGTTATAGAGATGTTGGTTGGTTGTTGTTAGATACACTGTCTACATTAAAGGGTGAAAGGGATGGGCTTAAGGCTTCAAACAAGAAGCTTAAGTGCCGTCTGAAAGATGTAGAGGTTTCTATGAGTATCCTGAAGGAAAATTTTATTTCCTGTAGCCGTAGACTTGAGATCTCTGAAAATCAGACTCAGAATCTTATTGTTAGAGTAGCAACTTTACAACGTAAACTGAAATCTCAGTCTTGCATGGCGTCTGCCGTTAAAGTGAGGGCATTGATTGGAAAGGAGTGGGACCCTGAAAAATGGGATGGTGACATATGGATTGATAATGATGTTGGGGGTGAGGTTGAAACCCTAGACCATGCTGAGCCTTCTTTAGATAACCCTGTAATAGTCTGCCCTGAGGACATAGCCGCCCCACCTCCTGCCTGCCTTGAGGAATTGGCCACCCAACCTCCTCCTGAAGGGATTAGCCCTAGAGTTATTAATCCTGTTTCACCAGATGAAACTGCAAATGAAAGCCCTGAAGCAAATGGCTTGGAAGATATTTCTAATTCTTTTCATGACCCACCCCCACCACCCCTCATTTCTTCTAGACCTATAACTAGACTAAAGTCCCAACAGGCCCCTAAAGGTGAGGTACAAAGTATCACACATGAGGAGGTACGTTATACTCCAAAAGAACTGTGTGAGTTTTCCAATTTATATAGACAGAAATCAGGGGAATATGTGTGGCAATGGATTTTAAGAGTGTGGGATAATGGTGGAAGGAATATAAGGCTGGATCAGGCTGAATTTATTGATATGGGCCCACTAAGCAGAGATTCTGCATTCAATGTTATAGCTAGAGCAGTTAGAAAAGGTGTTAACAGCTTGTTTGGGTGGTTGGTTGAAACATGGATCAAAAGGTGGCCAACATTACCTGAGGTTGAAATGCCAGAACTGCCCTGGCATAATGTAGATGAGGGGATCCAGAGGCTTAGAGAGATTGGGATATTAGAGTGGATTTATCATGCAAAGCCTGCTCTTACACCCCAGGAATGTCCAGAGGATGCACCTTTTACCAGAACAGTGAGAAATAAATTTGTGAGACTAGCACCATCATCCCTCAAGAGCTCTGTGGTTGCACTTCTCTGTAGGTCAGATATTACTGTAGGAACTGCTGTCACTGAGCTGGAATCCTTAAACACAATGGGGATGACAGGATCCCGAGTTGGCAGAAGCCAGGTGGCAGCACTTAATCACCAAAGACAGGGTAGACGTGGGTATTATAATAGACAACAAACTCAAAGGAGGCATCAAAATTATATGACACGCAGAGATTTGTGGCATTGGCTAGTAAATCATGGGGTGCCTAGAAATACAATAGAAGGGCAGTCTACTAAATTCTTGTTGGAACTGTATAAACAAAAGAGTTCTAGGTCAAGGGAACAGAAGTCTAACCTGAATTACAAAAACACAGAGTCACGGCCCCTTAACCAATTTCCAGACTTGAAACAGTTTACAGACCCTGAGCCCCTTGAATGAAGGGGAGGCCAGGTCCCTATGGGGTAGAAACCTGTTACACTGCCACAAATTTATACTGTTAACCTTCCTCTAAGTCTTCCCCAAGGAGACCGACGGCCTTTTACCAGGGTAACTGTGCATTGGGGAAAAGGAAATGATCAGATATTTCGGGGATTATTAGACACTGGTTCAGAAGTGACATTAATTCCAGGGGACCCAAAACGTCACTCTGGACCACCAGTCAGAGTGGGGGCTTATGGAGGCCAGGTGATCAATGGAGTTTTAGCTCAGGTCCGTCTCACAGTGGGTCCAGTGGGCCCCCGGACCCATCCTGTAGTTATTTCCCCAGTTCCGGAATGTATAATTGGCATAGACATACTGAGCAACTGGCAGAATCCCCACGTTGGTTCTCTAACTCGTGCAGTGAGGGCTATTATGGTGGGAAAGGCCAAGTGGAAGCCACTAGAACTGCCCCTACCAAGCAAAATAGTAAATCAAAAGCAATACCATATTCCTGGAGGGATTGTAGAGATTACTGCCACTCTTAAGGACTTGAAAGATGCAGGGGTGGTGATTCCCACCACATCCCCATTCAACTCTCCTATTTGACCTGTGCAGAAAACAGATGGGTCTTGGAGAATGACAGTGGATTATCATAAACTCAACCAGGTGGTAACTCCAATTGCAGCTGCTGTTCCAGATGTAGTATCATTGCTTGAGCAAATCAATACATCCCCTGGTACCTGATATGCAGTTATTGATCTGGCAAATGCTTTTTTCTCAATAGCTATTAGTAAGGACCACCAGAAACAGTTTGCTTTCAGCTGGCAAGGTCAGCAATATACTTTCACTGTCCTACCTCAGGGGTACATCAACTCTCCAGCCCTATGTCATAATCTTGTTCGCAGAGACCTTGATCGTTTCTCCCTCCCACAAGACATCACACTGGTCCATTATATTGATGATATCATGTTGATTGGACCTAGTGAGCAAGAAGTAGCAACTACTCTAGATTTACTGGTAAGGCATTTGCGTGTCAGAGGATGGGAGATAAATCCAACAAAAATACAGGGGCCTTCCACTTCAGTAAAATTTTTAGGTGTCCAGTGGTGTGGGGCATGTCGAGATATCCCTTCTAAGGTGAAGGATAAATTGCTGCATCTGGCCCCTCCCACATCCAAAAAAGAGGCACAATGCCTAGTTGGTCTTTTTGGATTTTGGCGACAACATATTCCTCATTTGGGTGTGCTACTCCGGCCCATTTATCGAGTGACCAGAAAAGCTGCTAATTTTGAGTGGGGACCTAAACAAGAGGAGGCTCTGCGACAGGTCCAGGCTGCTGTGCAAGCTGCTCTGCCACTTGGGCCATATGATCCAGCAGATCCAATGGTGCTGGAAGTGTCAGTGGCAAATAGAGATGCTGTCTGGAGCCTTTGGCAGGCCCCTATAGGAGAATCACAATGCAGACCCTTAGGATTTTGGAGCAAAGCCTTTCCATCTGCTGCAGATAACTACTCTCCTTTTGAGAAACAGCTTTTGGCCTGCTATTGGGCCTTAGTAGAGACTGAATGCTTAACCATGGGCCACCAAGAAGGGGATTACATTATTGTCTGGGGTAATTGACCCTGACTATCAGAACGAAGTAGGACTGCAACTACATAATGGAGGTAAAGAAGAGTTTTCTTGGAATATAGGAGATCCCCTGGGGCGTCTATTAGTACTACCATGCCCTGTGATTAAAATCAATGGAAAACTGCAACAACACAATCCAGGCAGGACCACTAATGGCTCTGAGACTTCAGGAATGAAGGTTTGGGTCACCCCACCAGGCAAAGAACCACGGCCAGCTGAAGTGCTTGCTGAGGGGAAAGGGAACATGGAATGGGTAGTGGAAGAAGGTAGTGATAAATATGAACTTCGACCACGTGATCAGTTACAGAAACGAGGACTGTAATGCTGTTTTGTGTTATACTATTTAAGTTGTAAGATATCAAGTTTAAGAATGAATGTTGCCCAAGGATTTGCACGCTATTCTGGAGAGATTTAATGTGTTTCCAGTTATATGCAGGACAGTTGAGTATTGTCAGGTAAAAGAAAAAATGTGTGCTTATTTGTTTTCATTTGGAAATTAAGTATGGTCTAAGGTGATATATATGTATAGGTGCCAAGTTGACAAGGGGTGGACTGTCATGGTTAGGGACACGTGTCAACTTGGCCAAGTTGTGGTACCTGTTCATCTGATTGGGCAAGCGCTGGCCTGTCTGTTGCAATGAGGACATTTCATAGGATTAGGTCATGATCAGGTCAGCTACATCCACAGCTGATTCCATTTGTAATCAGCCAAAGGGGAGTGTCTTCTGCAATTAGTGATGCTAAATCCAATCATGGGAAGCCTTTTAAGGAGGACTCAGAGGAGACAGGTTGCATTCCTGCTTTGGCTGGTGAGCCTCTCCTGTGGAGTTCATCCAGGCCATCCATTGGAGTCATCGGCTTCGCAGCCTGCCCTGTGGATTTTGGACTCTGCATTCCTACGGTCACGTGAGACACTTTCATAAATTTTATATTTGCAAGTGTTCCCTGTTGATTCTGTTTCTCTAGAGAACCCTAACTAATACAACAGTTTAGCAGCATCAACTGTACCTAAGAGAAGTGTGAGCACCTGTGCACCACAGCCATCTCCTGGTGTGTTCATCGCAGCACTGAGTCCCAAAGTAAGGGCAGTCAAACTGCCCCTCAGCCACTGAATGGACAAATAAAATGTGGTTCGTTTACACATTTGCAGGAATGAACTGCAAGCCAACATAAGTTTTTGGGTGAATGTCACAGCATTCTGTTGGGTGAAAGAAGCCAGACGCAGAAGAGTGTGTACTGAATGATTCCACTTATATAAAGTTAAAAACAGGCAAAACGTATCTATGTTGCTAAGTGTCAGGAGTTTGGTTTTCTGGGAGTGGGGGTGGCAGATAAAGATTGGAAGAGAGAATGCAGAGGGACATCTGGGTACAGTCAATATTTCTTGATCTGGATGCTGGTCGTGTTCAGTTTGTACAAATTTAGCAAACTACCACTTCCATATGTAAAAAGTTTAAAATAAAAAAGGCAGATGACGCAATTGAGCAAAACCATCAAATTCTTACTCCACCATTATTATCACCACAACCTTGACCATTTCTCCTTCCCCCATCCATGATCCAGACCAAGATTCAAAAACAGAAAAAAGAAAGAGTAAGATGGGATTAAAGAGTATGCAGGGGGTGGGTTGAGTAGAGGTGGGGATAAGGCAACTAGGATACATAGACAGTTTTCATGGTAGTTTGAAAACACTATGAAGTTTTTAAAAAATGTGATAAAATGGTATTCTACCTTCTATCCAAATTCTTTCTCCTTGCAATTAAGCACAGATTTTTAAAGTTCAAAGCTACTTTAATATAAATGAGTCAATACTATAAATTATAAGAACTAGTTATCAATTTAAGATCATTATACTATCCCACAAAAGCAGACCTACTGACATAAGAGATATATTATAAAGAAATTGTAATGATAAATACACACATTTAAAAACATATCTCAAAGATTTTTATCCCCGAAGGGAAGGAACATAGGGCAGAGAACCCCAAGTTTTATTCTCTATACTGAAAAACAGAATGTAAAGAACAGTGCAAAGGGAGAGGGGTCTATAATGGCTTCAACTGAGCACGAAGCCTCACTGCCACGGAGAGATGAGATGATAGCTTTGTAATGGACTACCGCATGGTAAAAAGCATATTTGCAAAAAAGAATCAGAGTCAAAGAAAAAAACCCAAACCTCGAGCTTTAAAAAAAAAATAAATCGTCTAAGCTCAGTGCTGTTCTATGGCTCAGCATCTGTCTCGCCGAGATATCATTACACATTGGGCGGCTGAAAGCCTTTTGCTTCACTTGTGCTTCTCAAGAGAGTTTGGGTGTAATTGCTGTGCATGACACATCCCTGTTCTGCCTCATCGCTCAAATCTTCCATATTTCAGTCTGTGCTTTCTTCTGTTAAAATATTCAAACATTACTCGGTTTCAGCTCCTTTCTGAACGCGGCCACAAATAATTGAATTGAAGGATTATATTAAATACAAATGTTTGCAATTTTGTGTGTGTGTGATTTTCTAAAAGGAAACAAGGTAAACAAGATTCGGACTTGGAAAATATTCTAATTTTAAAATCCAGTCCAGTGCTAGTTTGAAGAATGCACAAAGATCTGTATCTTTGGGTTAGTGGGTTAGTGTAACTGAAGAATATTTTTGATGGGTAAATATATGGCAAATGACCATATTATGTTCATTTTGGAGAAAGGACCTCCTTCTCATTATTATATAAATAAATCAAAGCTCGAATATTCTCTGCTTCTTTGAACAATGTTTTACCGCTCTTTTGGATCTACATATGACACAGTAATTCAGAATACAGACTCTTCCTAAAGTATTAAATATTATTTCTTAAGGAAGTTTCTCTTGCCATTTTGAATGTGTGTTGCAACCATGGCTTCTGGGTTAAACAGATGGCGCATCTGGAACAATAATCAAACATGTTGGTTTTTATTACTATTACCATATCACTATAAAACCTTGATGTAAATATAAAGAACATCCCTCACTAGTTCGTTAAAGCCAATAAAGTTTCCAAGGGCAAAAGGCAGCCAGTCTGTATGATTGCATATCAGACAGAAATACTGTGTTATTTTAGAAATATTTCTTCTAATTTAAAAAGTTCTTTTGTCACTGATTCCCCGCCTTTTACAAAAATTTTTAAATAAAGCCAGAACTTTCAGGTCAAACTGGGGTTTTAACTACTTAAGCACATCAACTCAAACCACCAATGTAAATTGAAGGGCTAATTTCTTGTTAGCTTATGTGCCATGAAAGCTGGTGCCTCGAACACATTTAAAATAATTTCAAACATCAGCTGACAAATTATATGTGTTTTTTCCTTTCTACATGTACATTTACATCTCTCGATAAACTTCAATATGTCACTCCTTCCAGCCTAGCCACTAAGTAAATGGGGTGAGAAGCAATGTGCTGGGAGAAGCTGATGTACTGGGGACTAATGTACACTTCGGTGCTTCCCAGTTTGGGAACTCAGCAGAGCACTTAAAGAGTGGTTGCATTCCCAACAGCTTATGACATCCCTGAGATGAACATGAAATGTTTACTTTCAATGCAGAACCTAAGATTTTACAAGCTTTCAATGTCCTTCAGAAGGTTACTTTATACAACAATGAAAATAATATTTGCATCAAGGCTAAGCCAGCTCAAATAGCTCAGTAGTGGGGGAAAACCTACCAAAAAACTAGAATACCTAATTATATTGAATGAAGACATGTTCCTTACATTATTGTTCCCTAAAATCCCATTAATGGAGCTAATGATTTCTTAGAGGCAGTGATAATGAATCCAGCCTACTTTGTAGGATTTCTCTTCTGGGCTCCAAACACCTCTATTTTACATCATATCTCTCTTGTGTTATTCAACTGAGACACAACTGTTTCCATTAGGGAATTTACTGAGTCACAGAAAGATGTTCATTATGATAAAAAATGCAGTTTTTGCTTCACTTCAGGCAAAATTATATTGGTGTTCCATGTAAACTAGATACTTGGTTCTTGTTAATGAGATGAATAGTCAATAAGTAATAGGGAAAAAACCCATGCCACAGGGAATTCAGATTATAAATATAGGGTGTGCTCACACAATGTCCTCTCTTTCTTGGTTTAGAAAACATAGGAACAGCACAGTCAAAATAAAAACAGTGAAAAGGGAAGAATATATTAATATACATTTTTGCTCAGTTTTATAATTCCTTTGGATGTCCGTGCGCTCAAATGAAAAATGAAAATTTTCATTCCTGTATATAAACGCCAGATATATAAGTGAGGTAGCAAATTGATTGTGATTTGGATTACTCACAGGATATGTGCTATGAAAACGAAAGCTATTCTTAAGACATGGTAACTGCTAGCTTTACATGAAAATAATTTTCTCTAATGATTGGGGATAAATGAAGATAACGGCACATGTGTGCTTTTGGTTCCTTCAGTTCCTCCTAGCTTGGGACCATTTCAACTTTTTGAACCTCTCCATTTCTTTCCCCTTCCCTGTGTTGATTGATTTTCTCAAGACTTTTGATTATAAAATAAAAACATAAATAGAGAGGGTTAAATATTTCTTCTGCTCTCCCCTATTCTCATTCACTTAAAAAAAACTTTAATTTTAGAATGGTTTTAAATTTACAGAAAAATTGCATGGAAAGTACAGAGAGTTTCCCCTCCCCATTGCACCCTTGCCCCCAATGCAAACATAGTATCTTCTATTATTAATATCTTACATTAGTGTGGTGCATTTGCTACAACTGATGAACCAGTACTGATACATCATTAGTAACTAAAGTCCATGGCTTATATTAGGGATCGTTCTATGTGTACACAGTTCTACAGGTTTTGACAAATGCATAATGTCTTATATCCACCATAACCATATCATATAGAAGAGTTTCACTGCTTTAAAAATGCCCTATGCCCTACCTATTCATTCCTTCCCTCTACCTGCCCCCAAATGATGATAACCATTGATCTTTCTACTATCTCTATAGTTTCACCTTTTCTGCAATGTTCATACAGTTGGGATCATACAGTATGCAGCATTTTCACGCTGACTTCTTTCACTTAGAAACATGTATTTAAGGTTCCTCCCTGCCGTTTCATGGCTCATTTATTTTTATATCTGAATAGTATTCCATTATATGGATTGTGCCACAGTTTGTTTATCCATTCACCTATTTAAGGCCATCTTGGTTGCTTCCAATTTGGAGCAATTATAAGTAAAGTTGCTATAAGCATTCATGCGCAGCTATTTGTGTGGACATAATTTTTCAGCTCCTTTGGGTGAATACCTAGGAGTTCAATTGCTGGATCATATGATAAACCTATATTTATAAGAAACTGCCAATGTCTTCCAAGGCGGTTGTACCATTTTTCGTTCCCACCAGCAATGAATGAGAGTTTCTGTTGCTCTACAACCCCGTCAGTATTTGGAATTGTTGTGTTTTGGATTTTGGTTATTGTAATGGGTGTGTGGTCATGTCCTTTGCAAACGGATTCTTTAAAGAGTTGTCTACACTCGTCATCTACAATACTTGTCTACACTCACTTCTCACTCGTCCTTTTCCCTTCTCCAATCTCAGTTCTCTCCCCACCACTTTATTGGAACTGCTCTTGCCTGGGGCACCAATATTTCCTAGGTTGCTGACTCCAGCGGTCAACTGGCCATCCAGGTGTTACCTCACTGCACCTTTTTAAGTCTTCCTGACTGGTTCCATCTCAGTCTTGCCTCTTTAAATACATCTTTCAGCACACCTAAAAGATAGATACCATCATGTTCTTCTGGTCCTAAGGTGAAGTCAAGGATGATCAGTCATATATAGAATAAATTCTAATCTTATCACAACATTAAGTATCCTCCATTGCCTATTGAATTTTTGTCTCCCTCCCACACATTCTCCAAAAAAAATCACTCCTCTAGGAAGATTTTTCATGAAAACAACAGCTAATAGTATCAGTAGAAGAATACTAGTAGTAATTATGTGTGCTATATACCATGCCAACCTCTGTGCATTCATAACATTATTTAATCCTCAAAATACATGCCTCCCAATGTAGGTATCATAATTAATGCCATATTATACTGTGCTATAGGCAAGGAAACTGAGACCCAAGGACTTTAATGCAGTGGCTTCAGGTCATCCAGCTAGAAGTGGCAGAAATGAGCTTTGAACACATCTTTCTGAATCTAGAACTTGAGCTTACATTGCCTTATTAAAACAATACTCTCAAGCAATAGATATATTTTTACTTGTGCAATTTTGCTCCTGCTATTCCCTTAGTATGGGACTTTTCTCCTACTTTTCTGACCTGCCTTAAGTTAGGCGTTAGAGCTTAAATTAGGCGTCTCTTCTTTTGTGCTTTGCCCTCAAGCTAGCACATAGAACTTTTACTATAACTTTCTAATTATGGGCATCTTTTCCCTGCTAAGTTACAAATTTTTAATCAAAGGCAAAAAACTTTGTGGTCCCATGGCCTCACCTGTCCATTTATACATGCAAGGTAGCAATAATGCAGTGGTGATGAGACAAAGAAGAAAGAGGACAAGATGACATCCACTGTTTCCTGTAAACAAGCTGAAGTAGGATTATCTGTGTTATTTCTCATCATTATGATTTCTTAGATTCTTTACAACATGGAATCAACTATATTAACCAGTATAGGAAATTCTTCCAATTTCAGATGAGTGTTATAAAAATGAGGAGAAAACTGATAAGTCACATTGGACTTTCTATTAAAAACAAAATCATAAAAAATGCTCGGTTCCTGACACAGTGTGCCCCAACTTTATAGGATCACAAATGCATCACTAAATATAAATTGTATGCAAGATATTTATGGCCTAAAACCTCACGTAAGAAGGTGTCTTTCGGTAGGGCAACTCAGTAACTGATTTATAAGTTGCATCATTAGAGTTTATCTTAGAAAATTTTTATCCTCTTTCTCTTAAAAAACTGTTCTATTTTGAAATAATTTTAGACCTACATAAGAGTTACAAAGAGAGTACAGAGAGTTCTTGTTGTTCTTGACCCTGTTTTTCTTATGTTAGCATCTTATATAACCAGAACACTTATCAAACCTAAGAAATTAAAGTTGGCCCAAGACTTTTAACTAAAGTACAGAACTTATTTGGAGTCCCCCAGTGTTTTGCAATAATGTCCTTTTCCTTTTCCAGGATCTCATCCAGGAGACTGTTGCATTTCATTGTCATGTCTTCGTAGGCAACTCTTGGCTGTTACAATTTTTTAGATTTCCCTTGTTTTTGATGACCTTGACAGTTTTGAGGAGCACTGGCGAGGAATTTTGCAGAATGTCCTTCTATGTGGGGTTGCCGGTAGTTTGCTCATGATTAGGCTGAGGTTATGCATTTTTCAGAAGGATATGATGGAGATGCTGTCCTCTTCTCATTACATCAGGGAGCACATGATGCCAATATGCCTTATTATTGATAGTCTTAACCTTGATTACTCGGTTAATGAAGTGTCTGCCAGGTTATTTCACAATAAAGTTGAAGTTTTTCCCATTTCAAACACTATTAGTTGGGAGTGAATCACTAATGCCAATACACATACTGAATGATGGAAGAATTAAGCTCCATCATCTGGAGCTAGGCATTTACAAAACTTGTGGACATTTGCTAAAACCACCAAAATAATAAAATTTGTGTGTGTGTGTGTGTGTGTGTACACATGTGTGTGCATGGTACTTTGAGGTCATGAAAATATCCCATTTCTTCTTTAAGTTTTACCCATTAATTTTAGCATTCATCTGTACATTCTATGAGTAGTAAATATGATTGCAGTGTTCTCATGGTAAGTCTCTATTTTCCTCATGCCTTTTATGTCTATAATTTGGAATTACTCTGTGAGGAAGAGTTGTCCCTTGTCTTCCATTTATTTATCCAATCATTTATTTATGTAAGTATGGATTTGTGACTATACATTTGATTTTATTGGGGTTATGATAAATACACATATAAAATATATAGTATAATATAATACTATTGTTACTTATTTTATTGCTCAAATTGTTCCAACTTGAGCATTAGGTTTGCTCGATGTTACTGGTATGTTCCAGCTTGTAGGCTCCTCCAGCAGAGAGAGCTAGTAACATATGTATGTATACTAACTCATGCTCATAAAAGTACCCATATTTAGTTAGTTCTGTTTCTCTCTCTCTCTCTGTCACTTTCTCTTCATTTTATAAAAAACTGAGTTCATATTGATATATCCTACTTCAGTCTCGCTCCCCAGGGTTCATTCTGCACCTTCCCTGTGCTTATTTGTATCTCCTTTCTCTAACAGTGAGAAATCTGGCTTTCATTATCTACAATAAGTTTCCTTACTTGTTAACATTAGTATACATAAAAAATGTGTCAGAATTGTTAACCCATACTGCTAGAAAAAAACAAATGTTAGAGTACAGTGTTTGCAGGTAGTTCTTTTTTATTTTAATCTTACAGTATTCAGTGGATAGTAACTGCATGCCTAATTTTGTAGAAATTGCCAAACGATTTTGCAGAGTGGCTATATCACTTTTTATTCTCACCAGCAATGTGGGACTCCTGTTCTCTGAATCCTTGTCAGCACTTGGAATTGTCAGTTTTTGGTATAAATTTCAGCCATGCTAATTAACATGTAGAGGTATTTCACTGTACTTTTAATCTTTATCTGTCTAGTAATTAAAGATATCGAGCATCTTCTCATATGTTTATTTGCCATCTGTATATCTTCTTTGGGGAAGTGTCTGCTCAGATCTTTATCTTATCTTAAAAATTGGGATGTTTGTTTCCTTATTGTTGCATTTTTAAGAGTTCTTTATATTTTTCAATACAAGCTTATTATCAGATATGTAGTTTGTAAATATTTTCTTCCAGTCTATGGCTTTTATTTCTATTCTTATACAGAGGTCTTATACAGAGCAAGAGTTTTAAATTTTGTAGAAGTCCAGTTTATCAATTTTTAATTTTCTGGATCATACTTTTAGAGCGACATCTAAAATTCTCTTTGCAAAATCCAGGATCCACAGATTTTCTCCTATATTTTATTCCAGAAATGTTATAGTTCTACATTCAGTCTATTATCTATTTTGAGTTAATTTTTATATGAGATGTGAGTATAGCAAACTTCAGTTCTTTGGCATATGGATGTCTAATTATTTTAGCAGCACTTGTTGAATTAAATTGCCTTTGCATCTTTGTCAAAAATCAGTTGACGGTGTGTGGGTTTATTTCTGGGCTCTCTATTCTTTTCCATTCACCTATGTACCTATCCTTTTGCTGATTTGTTTTCTGTAGCTCTAGAATATGTCTTGATTTTGAGTCATTTGAATCTTTCAAAAAATGTTCTCCTTTTCAGAATGCCGAGGTTCTCTTTAATTCCTACTCTATTTTTAAGGCAAAAATTCAAATGGTAACGAAACAACTTTATCCGGGCCATTAGATTTTACTTTGTGTTGTTGCTCAATTAGAATGAATAGACAGATATCCTTAAGGAAAGCTTTGGAGAAACTTGAGGATATTTGGTAGCCTCATGAGAAATTTGGTAAGAACTGTGTTCTGTGCTCTATTTTCCTTTTTTATTTCGTTAGAGTCTGTGTCTGAAAGATGAGTGTTATTAGTTGGTATAACTGGCTCAAAGCCAAATAGGCGATATAATACCAGCCCTTAACAATTTCATATTATTGAGATTATTAGTCACATGAAAAAATAAATTGCCTCATTTTAAAATCAATACAAACCCAGGTTTAAATTTGCTCTCCTTCTGCATTTTCTTGAGCTTTGTGGATCATGGTAGTAGAAGCTGAGAGTTCATACGTAAAAAGATTATAGTAGACATTGATTAAAGTACAAGTTCTTGATTAACTGTCACTATTTTTATGGGATTAGTCCATAATTATATCAATCCTTGATCCAGTTTCACAGAAAGTAGTCAGTTCCTATTTTCTTGAATTATAGGCTCTGATGACATCTACTCCTTTCTTGACTTTTTAAAGTGAGAACAATTAAAATGTGTTTATGGAAAGCTAACACATCCGTTTACTTCCATGTTTATGAACCAAATGCTTTAAAATAATTGCTAGTTTATACTTAAACATTCAAAATGTAACTATTCCTCCTATTTCCTTTTGTAAATTTTTAATCTTAATTTTAGAGACAAATTTTCTCTTTAATGTTAAAGAGAGAACATTTTTCACCTGCAAATAGGTGCTGAAAATGTCTAAGGGACATTTTACTTTTTCATACTGAAAAATCTTTGTTTTGGGGTGATTCATTGTTCAAAGTAAGTCTCATTTCTCATAAATGGCAGAATGTATTTTATTGTTCCAAAAGACTGTTACGTAGAGGATAAAATACTGAGGGACCTAGAAAACCTGGTTTCCATGCTGGGCTGTGACAGAAATATCAACATAACATTTGCTAAGACACTCCATGTTTTGGGCCTTTGTGTCTATGTGTCCCTTCACATTAAGGGGTTGGAAGAAATGACTTCTCAGCTCTGTTTCTGCTCTAATGTCCAGTGTGATTCAGGGATATAAAAAAGCCTAAGACATGGTTCCTACCTCAAGGAGCTTATAGACTTGGAAAGTTTACAAGTTGACAATTCACAAGAATAAATTAATTTAATAACAATAAAGGGAAATTTCATAGAAATAGGAGATACACATGCAAAATATGTTACAATAAATGCCTTTGCCACTTTGGACCTGAAACTTTGTGCTCCAGTGTCACTGAATTGCTTGTAACCTCTCATTCCTGCACTGACTCACTCTCTCCTTTCAGAAGGTTTCTCATCTTTCTGCATAGCTCTTCCCCTTTGTCTGAAATGTGCATCTCTTTTCTTTTCCACCTAATAATGTCTGATCATGCTGAAGTAGAGAAACCTCCAGGAAAACGCTGCTTTCTACATCTCAGGGCCTCTCTGGTGTGTTCTCATGATACCCTCTGTCCACTTTCACTGCCCCCTTAACACCTTAGAATTATTTACTCTGTTTCTCTCTTACCAAGCTAGCTGTGAATGTCTAACGGGACTATTTATTACTTGTACATCTTTGTATATATGTCTGGCACAAAGTATGTTGCTGTTAAAAGTTTGTTAACTGAACAAATACATATTTTTGGGCAGGGGTCTCTGCCACTCTGCTCAAGCTAAGCTGCAGTGAAGAAAAGTGTCCTGTTGACTGCATGCTTCTTTGTCTTGGTCCATTCTATGCTAATATCCACTATACGATAACACATGTAAAAATAAGGGTAAATATTTTCACTGAGAAAACTTATAGATAGTGATTAGAAAAAAAGGTAACAGTATCCCAATGCAAGAACTTACAACTTTTTTTCTGATCAATATGAGCACCTTACAGTGGACAGCCTCCTCCCATCTAGTTTATTTCTAAAATTTAAGAAAAGCTAATCTCAGCTTAAGTATGAGATAAGAGCTTTGAAAGATACCCACTATTAGATACTTTGGACTGGAATCTACACATTGGTACCTTGAATCTCAGGGGTGCCCTGTTCCCTCAAGTAATTCCTTTATAGGCAACAATTATGCATTTTCTAAGTATCAATCCTGAGTATGTTTGTGGTAGATTGTAGAGTTGTTAAATTTTTCATACTTTGTAAAAAGGTCTTATTAGATGCACTATGAAAATTCATGTTAATCAACATATTTTATGCAAAACAACAGAGAAAGAGGGATAACACCAAACAAAATAGCATGAAGGTATGCTTCTCATTTCCTAGAAGTAGTCTAAGCTGGTCTTTCGTTCATATTAGAGTAGAAAATATCTGGTAGGCATATGGCTGTGTGTGAGAAACCGAGAGCTACTCCATCTCCCACCAGGAATGCTAGTGAGTAAATGCATCAAACGGGACATAAAGAAAAGCCCATGTTGAGATCAGTAATCCTCAATACAGGGTAGCTGGACTACGAATGAAGAAAAAGCAGATTGGCTGCTGTTTTTAGATAGATGAACTTTAGTTACTAAATATTAGTCTAGTGCAGTCCAATTCCATAATCTGATTCAAACATCCACCTTTCCCCCAGCCCCACCCACTGAGCGACAATTGTGGCTTATGGTCTTGACATGGGGAGATCGTTCACTTTTCCATGCCTGTCTTCTCTGGGTCTAGCTCCTCCAAGGAGAGAGTTAGGAAAAGGAATTATATTAGGAAGCCAGTCAGAGTGGGCTTCTTTCTAATTTGGTCTGGGTCTAGAATTGTTTGAAGCTAATGGCCTTTGCTGTTAGGGTCTCCATGTAGGATGTGTGATTCAATTTTTTTTTTTTAATGACAGCCTCAACTCCAGCCATCAAGTATCATAGACTCCTTAAGAGTCTTGTCTTCCTTTGGCCATTCCCCTTAGTGCTAAGTTGGAGCATCTCTTGGCTTGACCTCTGAGAAGTGCACTAACTCCCACACTTTCCCCCAACATACGGACTCCCTAATATGCAGATATGGGAGCCACTGAGTTCTCCCTGCAATCTCCAAGGCAGTAGAGGGCTAGGAAATGCTGAGGTCCTTCATTATTAATCTCAGGAAGTATTCTTTCTGGCAGACCCTGCAAACTCCACTGTTAGGTATACTCTTGCTTGCCTCTTACTTTCAGGAATCTCTAGGCCACATATGGGCTTATTCTCACTCCTCCATGTCCACCATATCTCAGAGGGAAGATGTCAATTTCTTTCAACAATCAACTCACCTTGATCCAATCTATTGACTGTACTGGGCAGTCCTACAAGTTTCTCCAGCTCAGCAAGTTCTCAGATAGAGGAAAAATGCAGTCTCCTTTTTTTTACAGGCACCCCTTATTCCCACAAGAAATTTTATTTAAGTCTTCCTCTCCACTTAGCTTTGAGTAAGGAAGAAATAATCTCTCTACATAAATGCTGCACTCCTGATGACTCTAAATACCACGTCTTCATTCCTACAGCACTCTTCTTATCAGGGCTGGGGGCAGTGGTGAGTGGGGGAGAAAATAAGGAACAAGAGTGCCATTCCTGGCTAACTCTGGAAGGTAGAATTTGGCTCCAGTTGTTGTCAGTTTTCCTTAGAAGGGGAAGCACTTAGCTCTGGGATTTTAGCCACAAGTCTAGGATAAGAGGAAATGGCCCAATCAAAAATTTAAGTCGAGGTCATATCAGGATCCAGGTATTCATATAATTTCCTCTCCTCAAATTTTAGAGAGAAAAAAAATCATAGAAAGTGGTGAATTCTGAGGGTACATTAAGCAAAGGCAAGGTGTGTGCTTCAATACATTTTTTTCTTGACTCTCATCCTTCCATTTTATCCATGCACATATTTAAAAAAAATAGTGACAAGAATGTCTGGCACTGTTTATTAATGCAACGTAGATTTTTGTTAAGGAAAAATTGCATCTGTTGACAAAGTCTTACTGTCTTAGAGGACAGCACCTGCCAGAGGGGTCAGCAGCCCCTGCCTTCAGTGCTCTAGCCTGGCACACAGCTCGGTTCCATCACGGGTGCAGCTGTTTGCCGACAGGTTGCCTCCCGCCTCCTGCATGATGGTTATTATCATATTGCTGAGGTTTATGCGGATTGGGAAGAGTCAGAGCAGAAATTCCCAGAAATGAACAGGTGAGAGGTTAGAAATCTATTTTTAAACATAGCATCAGCACCAACCAATCGGAATGAATACTGGACATAAACAACTGATCTGGGTATAATAGTGTGCACCTAAAGCCAGCCCTAGTGATGTTAGCTGCTGAATCTCTTCCAGATGAGAATATTGGATCCAGAAAGGACCTTAGACAGAGTTTAGTATAGGGTCCAAACTTAACTGCCTATGGGTGCAGCAATATAAACTAAATGCGCAAATAGGGATGGTACAAAACAATCTTGCCAGATTGGTACAAAACAATCTGGCAAGACAATAGAGAGAGTTAGGACCCAGGACATCAAATAAAAAAAGGCACATCAGATCCAAAGGTATTCACATTAGATTGAGGAAACAAACCAAGAGAAGGGAAGAGGTATTTCCAGAATCACATAGCTCATCAGTAAGAGAAAAGCTTTGATTCTTTTTTTCCAGTGACCACTCAGTGGAAGTAAATGTTTGCAATGTCCCCTCTAACATTTCTTTTACCCATTTCGCTGAATCCCTTGTCTTCCTTCTTTACATATCACAAAGCAGAGAGATATAAGGTGAAAACGAGAGATCTGAGGAGATGTAATTGGTAGGATGCAGGGAAGAGGATGGGGCAGGGGCAGGAACTATACTCACTCAGCACCTAAAATAGACATACCACTTTTCTAGGTGCTGACATCTACTTTCTCCTGAATGGGTGGTTGGAGAGACAATGTATTTTTTCAGCTCTTCTTTTCTGTTAGCCTAAACTGTTGAATTCTGCTGGATGCCTGTAGCATCCAGATAAGCCCTCAGAATGTCAGCCAGTTGTATGCCCCTTTAAGAGAGTGTTCCTTTCATGGAAATTGCCATATAGTACCAGGTGACCCTGTCATCCTCAAAGCTGATTGGGCTAGAGACCTGGCCAAGGAGAGGGATGATCTAAGGTTGACTAACACTGGGAGGCAGACAGATGAAATGCTTGCCTGGTATGAATGATACTGACTAGCTAGACCAATCAGATCTTCTCTTGTAGAGAGTTTGAACTTAAGAGAGATTGTTGACCTGTAACCTGAAGGCTTAAATTCACCTGGATAAAATGGAGGCAGTTTATTTGAGTCACCTTAAGGGCAGTTTCAAGGCTCCAGTATCTCTTCTTCACCCCCTATACAATCTCAGGCAGGGTTATGGCCTCCAATATTATGCAAATACAAATAACTTTATAGGACCAAACCTCAAAAGGGACAGGTATTTTTGACAGTTTTTTTTTCCCCATTGACTTATCTCAAATGTCCAGAACAGGACCTGGCATCTGATAAGTGCTAATAAATAATTAAGAATTAAATTCAACTTCCACGCTCATAGCTCCAGCAGCCAGCCCTCTCCTCTGCATTCCAAAGCTATACATTCAACTGTCTGTTTGGCATCTCTGCTTAGATGTCTCAAAGGCATCACAAACTTGACATGATGAGGCCTGGACTGAGGATCTTTCCCTTCACATGCGGTTCTGTGTCACTGTTCCTTAGTCCAGTAGCATCATCCATCCAACTGTAGTAACCTGAAGCTGGGTCCTCTCACCTAAGTTCTTAAATGCAACCATCACCAGGTTGCCAGGTAACTCTCCAAATCGCCACTCCCTCCCATCTTAAAAGCCTTCAATGACTTCCTTTCACTCTCTATGTTGAAGGTAAAAATCCTTAACCTGATTTTTTTTAAAACACAGCATTATCTGCCTCCTACCTACTTTTCTGTGTTCACTTTAGCCTGGTAGTCCTGAATGCTTTTCCCTCCCATTAGGATGCTCTCCACTACCCTCTCCATCAATACCTCCATGAAGTCCACTCCTGCTCCTCACTCATAACTTAGCACAAGTGTACTTTCTCCTTCACTACTTTCTTGACCTTCTGTTGGCTCAGGGTCTTCTATTAACAACTCTTAAAGTGTTACTCTTTTCTGAAGAAATTTCATCTCAGTTTGCAAATATTCATTTATTCATAAAATGTATTAATTGGTTTAATTATTTGATTTATGTCCTACCCCCTCAATAGATCATCAGCTTCATGAGAGTAGAGAACTTATCTGTTTAATTTTCTCTCCCTAATCGCTGGCCCAGTGAAGTGGCTTGGAGCTGCATACCCAGAAAAACATGTGCTTATACTTAATTCACTCCTACAGGTGTGAATCTAATATGTTCAGGACCTTTTGATGAGGTTACTGCGGTTAGGGTGTGACCCAACAGACTCAGGAAGAGTCTTACTGAAGGCCTTATAGGGAAGGAAGAGAAGAGAGAAGGCCAGAGGGAGCAGCCAGAAACTGAGTGTCAAAGGCAGAGATGGAAGAAGCCAGGAGACGCTGCCATATGTGCTGTCATGTGCCAGAGAAACCAAGGGTTCAGAATCACTGGTAGCCAGCCCAGAGCATCACAGTCTTCTGGGAGAAAGGAGCACCTTGAAAGTGCCTTGATTTTGAGCTTCTCCTAGCCTCAAAACCAAGAGCCAATAAAGTCCCATGTTTTAAAAAAAGCCAGCCCATTGCATGGTATTTGCTACAGCAAGGAGGAAACTGAAACACAGAGGAGACTCAAATGTTTGAGGAATGAACAAACAAACAAATAGTAAAAAGCTTTAGGAAGAATGGAGAAGTACATGGACTACTTAGAAAAAGAAACAGATGGTCTGTGTGAAACTTGAGCTACAAAAGGAATCAAGGCAGTAACAACAACCTTTAATGTATTCATGTTTAGTGTTTAAGTATAAATAGGGTAAAACTCACTACTGTAACTCCTTTTAACAAGTTTTAACACAGCTGAGGAAAAGCCTTTTTGCAGTTCTTCAACTGTCAGACACTGCATAAAACTGAAAACCAGTTGTCACACTTTTTTCTTAGAACTGTAACAATCTAGTTTTCCATTGTCTGACAGGATGTGAAGAAAAAAAGTGCTGTTAGGGTGCCCTTAACTCTCATCCTTGCTGTTTTTGATCATGCAATAAGTTCATTTGTCTTAAAAATGTTCTCTTGGTTAAAGGAGGCAAAAATGAAAGGGTCTCCATAGCTCAGCAGTGAGCTAAGGTCTGGTCACACTGAGTTCAGGGAGAGCTGAAGCATGATAATCTCCCATGGTTTGGGCATATTTTCCTTCCAAGTCTCGCTTTTTCTAAGTAGAAAAAAATTAGGGGCTCTCTTGCAGAGTACTGTGAAAAACTGTAATAAAGTAATTCTGAATTGGCATAAAGAGCAAGGCAACCAGTAACTCACCCATGTAAGCTTGAACACAAGTCTTATGCATGTAGTTTCATTTGTTCAACAGCCTGTGAGATTTAAGGCTTTATTTTATTTATTTTAACATATAAAATAAGTCTTTGAGTGCCACTGGATAAGGAAAGGAACAAGGTGTCGGAAAATAATATTCTCTAAAAGTAATCTAGTTTGGGCCAATTGCACATGGAATGAAATTTTGGAAGGGTTTATAGAAATCCTTCTAAGAAAGTGTCAAATTATAAACTCTACTATCATGGAACTTATGTGATTTAAGGCAGAAGGAAATGACTCCTACTGTTGAGGAAAGCTGCTCATGGCTGAAGAAGGATTGTCTCACCTTCTGAGAGTATGTCCACTGTACCCCGTTGGGCCATGCTCTCAGCTTCCAAAGTGATTCTTTCTTCCTGAGACCAGATTACAAGGCTTAGGAGGATCGAAATTCTAGCAGATAACTCTCTTACTTCCTGGATCCCTGTTTGTCCTAAAGATCCACTTCTGCATTGACTTCTAGATTTCTAGGCTTTGGTCCTGATGCTGAAAACAGATATTCCCATATCTGATCCTTTGCTTGTGGCCTCCTGGGTTGAGCCCTGATTTGCACATCTCTCAGGCCTAGCTACCTTGTCTTTACATGTTCATGTCTTAATGTGACATTAGGAATCATTATAGGAAGACAGGCCTCACACTGATGGAACTATTTCAGAAATCACAGAAAAAATGCTATATAAGAAGATCTTTTGAGATTTACATTATGGAAAATGATGAGTAATAGTACATAAATTGACAACAAAAGAGTTATCTCTAGATTGAGAGTGTGCATCAAATGAGCTGCATCAATGGCTTTGAGTAAAATGCAGTTTCCAGCTCTTGGACTGATTTCTAGGTTCCAGGTTCCTCAGGGTAATGATCCTCCAGCCCCTGGGCAGCTAAGTGAAGCCTGGAGCATCAGGAATCCTAGATACCTGTCACTGACATCTATTAACCACCTGTTAACCCCAGCATATTGTACAAATATCATTATCTATGCATACAATAAGGGAAATGGTTGGGTAGCTCTATAGTAAATAGTACAAACATGCCTAAAAAATTAAGAAATAGAAAAGAAGTGGTCTTTCTGGAAACTTAGAGTCCAAGAAGTATATGAGGAAATGGGTGGCAATTTGTCTCCACTTCCTTAGTCATTGATCGCTTTTCATCCTCTGCAACTTGACTTCCTCTCCATCATAGTTGCTGAGTCTGCTCTTGTCATTATCCCTAACCCCATCCTTATTGCTAATGTGGTGGATGATTTTGACCTCTTTCAAGTCTTTGAGATTGTTGACCTTTTGGTTTTGATGACCAACACTCTATGCTTTACTCCTAGTTCTTGGGTTGTGAACTTTCACATTTTTAGTTTCTTCCTTATTGGCTCATAGCATTTGTCATTCCTTAGGGAACTATTCTTCCCTTGGTATGCTCATGCTCTGTAAAGCCTTAAGTCACCATCTACATGTTTCAGACCAGATTTTCCTCCTAAGTTCTTACCTTTTATCTTTCCATAGATGTTTTTGCATAGATAGCTCCCAGGCATTTCATGGGAAACATGACCAATTCCCATTCTTCAAAATAAAACAAACAGAACCTCATTTCTTCCATGCCACGTATTTTCTATCTCAGCACATGTAGGGAAATCTAGAAACCTGGGTGCCATCCTTGTCTCCTGTCTTATCTCATCTCCTACATCCAACTAATCAACAAATCCTTTCCCCTCCTGACTGTTCCCTCAACTCTCTCTCCTTTAGTTCAGGCTGCCATCCTCTCTTGCCCTAGGAACAGTCTCCTCATCTTCAGTCTAGGTGCTCTTCAGTTCATTCTCCATCCTGAAGCCAGAATACAGGTGCAATTATGTCACACCTTGGTTTAAACCACCCTTAGGATAATATCTAAATGTCTGGCACCACTAATAGAATTTCATTTGCTGGTGCCTGATTTTCCCAGCCACTACTTTCTCCTTTGTTCCACATTTAAGCACAGCGAATGTCTAATGACCTCCAAAAAGGCACTATGTTTTTTTTTTTTTTATTGTTGTTTGTCTTTTTGCATAAAGGCCTTTGATTATTCAGTCCCCTCAGTCTTGAGTGCCTTTCTTCATGCATCTTCTTCCAACCTCTTTAACCGGATATGCAGTACTCAGTGCTCAGGTTATAGTCCATACAACACTTGTGAAATGAGGTCTCTGATTGCATAGTGTGCTTTGCTGTGCTTTTTATGTGTAACCCAGACCTCTTGTAGTGGTCACTGCTGAACTGGAAGTGCCTACATGTTATTTGAGGGCAGAACTGTCTTGGCCACCGTTCTGTCTCCTGCCCCTACCATAGTGCCTGCAGGACAGTAGATGAATACGCAGAACCTAGACTTACAGAATAGATGGAACGAGTCTCAGCATTAGGAATACTGAAACTGCAGGCACCTAAGACAAGCCTACCCTGATGCTACTAAGTTTGTGAGTTGCCCAATTCCCCCCTCCACAATGATTCCTGGCTCGCTAAGCATATTCTGATTATAATTTGGGCTCCTGTATATATGACCAGAGGGAGAGAATGTGCTGATCCACAAATGGAAGCATCTCATCCAATCCACTTTCGAGATATGCTTCTCATTATAAATGAATGAACTGTTTCTCTAAAGAGGCACTGTGGAATATTAAGGTGAGAAAATGGCTTTAGAGTCAGAGAGTCCATGTTATCCCGACTCGGGCACTTATTTTGTGAACTTGGGCAAGAAATTTAATCTCTTGAGTATTAGTTTCTATATCTTTAGTTTGCAGGATTAAATATGACAATTAAAATGAAGTGCCTAGCACAAGGTGAGTTTTAAATAGTTGGTATTTATTGTTATAGCAGTTACATCACTATTTTAGGTTACGCTGTTTGGGTTCATGCGAGAGAGTTTGAAAAAATACTGAGACCATTGAAGGATCAGCTCAGAACATGAGACGGGAATTACAGGGTTGCCTTAAGAAGGCTTGTCTGGTGGTTAGCTAAAGGGCTTCTGCCAACAGCACCCTGCTCTTTGCTATGCCCTCAATGTGGAATGACCTCAACACAGGAGACAAGAAAGAGATGAAAATGAGAGTTCTGGGGTAAGGCTAAGGAGAAACATTAAGGAAAAATATTTTTAGAAAGAATATACGATTTTTGTTGTTTCTGTTTTTTTTAAAAAAAGCATAGTCATTAAGAGGCTTTTGATGTATTCATCCTTTACTATGCAGTGGAAACCATCAAAGGCCAAAAGTCATCAAATTTGGCTCAGAATTCAAATGAGACTTGACATAGAGCTGGGGAAAATGGTTTTGCATTTCATAGCTTTGAATTTAATCTACACATACCATCTATACTTCCCTTTGCAATGGTTCTTTCCCTGAGGCTTCCCTTTGGTTCTCTCTCTCTCTCTCTCTTTTTTTTTTTTGCCTTAGAGTTTAATGAATTTTATAGTGCTTAAAAGAAAACCTATCAGTCTTGCACTTAATTTGCAAAAATCCTTGAAGCTGTAAAAATTCTCTTCATTTTCAAAGTCTGTAAAACTCCACCAACACTCCCAGTTCTATCCCTACACCACTGAGAGTCAAGGTCATGATCTCTTACTGCTACTCACAGTATCATATTGACCAAGGATGCTTTATACCTGGGGGGTACTGAAAAGAGAGGCATGGTCTCTTATCGCTGGGGTCATGTCAGTTATGGCAGCTGTGAGAAAATCACTACTGCTATATTGCTGCTAGGAATCAATTGTGCTTTTATGCAACACACAGGGAAAGCAATAGACGACCTTCACGTAGATGTATATTTGAGGTCATTTTTTAGAACATTTTTTATTTTGAAGAATGAAAAAGGAAAAGCCACATTAATGAACATCATGGTATAACAGTATGGTATCTTGGAAAAGAGAGGATGGTAAAAGGAAATAATTTTTGCTTGCAAATGGAGTAAGACCTGGGTGGAAGAGATGGGTACTTATGTCAGGAGCTCTCAAACTTGTTCATTCCATAAGATCCATTTTGCAATTTTCATTTCTGAATCTTATGCTTTTAAAATTTTTTTCTATCAAAATGTCTTTATTAAGTAATGAGCAATTTATTGTTGCTTCTTTTCTTTTCTTTTTCTATAACGGAAGGCATATATGAACAGACTTCAGAGCTTTGGCATTAGGGAAGCAGTGCTGTCACACAGAATTTACAGATTTCCAGCTAAAAGTATTACACTTCACACTTTATATAGCACATCCAGTATACATTGGGTAAATGCACAATTCTTTTTAGGTTTCTTGAAATATTAAAAATGGCTAGCTGGCTCCATTGCTTCCATTGAGGATCCCACAGAGTCAATGGGTCCCTGGTTGGAAATGACTGTCTTGAAGCCATGAGGTAGTTTCAGAAAATAATGTGAAATTCATAAACGGCATCACGTTTTTACTTAAGAAGAATAGAATGCCTCGAAAAACTGATTATCAGATCATGCTTTCCCTCAAGAAACTTCTAACTGAAAGGCTCTGGTGTCTTTTGATGTTTGACCACTTGAGTTAATCATTTTCCTATCTCTAGATAACGTCCATTCCTGCTCCTTATTACTGGGGTGTCATCATAGTCTGTCCAGTTTCCTTTAATTCCAAATATGGGGTGCTTTCTCTCTTTTTTTTTTTAACTTTTCTTCCTCTTTTCAATTCTAATTTTTCCACTAGTGCCTTTTGATTTTTACCATCATCTCATATCTTCTCTAGCTTGAGTCAAATTTCCTCTCTCCAGCCTGAGAACTGACTTTCTCTTTCTAACAGCTCCATTTAGTGCTTCATATTTGACTTCTCCATTTTAGAAGTAACTTGCCCTGAAATCTATGAATCCTTAAAACTATCTATGAACCAAAAAGTATATTTTGACACAACTGTTTTTAACATAAACATAATAAAATACATTAAAAGTCTCTAGAGGGCCGGGGCCAATGAAGCCTGGTGGCTATGGTTACCCTCATCGTGCCCTGCAGTGGCGCCAAGGCGACCGTCCTGTGCTGGGCACCAGGAGGCCCCGTCAGGCAAAGTGACAGGGGCTGTGAAGGTAGCAGTGATGTTGGGTACCGCCAAACTGACCACGCCCATATGTACCAGAACGGGAATGAGTGGGGGCGGCCGTCCGGGAGACGCTCAAGGAGCAGGTGGCAAAAAGCAAAAGGCCCCTCATCGTCCCCAAGCTCCGGCGCACACACCGGGAGAAAAGCCGGGCGAAAGCAGCTTGCCAGAAGATGCTCAGTGACCTCACGCTGGACTCCCTGGACCTCCACTGCATTCACTCTCCAGGCTTTCAGACTGGGAAGGAGTTTCTTCTCGTTGGATGAGGCAGGCAACGCAACCCCCAGCGACACCGACTTTGTGAACATGTTGGGCTGCCGTGGAAGAGCTGGTGGATTAAGGGCTGGTCAAAGCTACTGGAGTATCTAACGTCAACCATTTCCAAATGGAGAGGATCTTGAAGAAACCTGGCTTAAAATTTAAGCCTGCGGTTAACCGTACCTAACTCAGGAGAATTTGTTGCAGAACCGTCAGTCCGAAGGCATCGTGGTGACCGCCTATAGGGCCCCTTGGCTCTCCTGACAGACCTTGGGCCAAGCGAGAGGACCCTTCCCTACTGGAATATTCCGGGATCAAAGGAATAGCAACGAAGCATAATAGAACCACAGCCCCGGTGCTGATCTGGTTCCCCACGCGGAGGATCATGGCGGTGTCCCCAAACTCGTGACACCTGAACGCATCGTGGAGGACTTCCGGGGCTTCAGTTCTGAACTAAGTAATGTGGCTATGATACTTTGCTCAGTTACAACAGGAACTCGAGGCTCCATGCCTTGGGAAGTGCTTCCTCCCACAAGGATTACCCTCTTCACTACTGAGTTCTGAAGCTGTGGATGCTGGCTCTTCCCCAAGTGACCTGCTCTCCTGTTTTTTCCTGCCCCCTTTTTTCTTGCAAGTGTTGTATGACTCGAGTTTCTCCGCAGAACATTAGCAGCCTGCCGACTAATCCAGCTGGATGGTAGGATCCGAAGAGCAATTATCTGTGGGTTAGAAGTCTCTTCCAGTTCTCTTTGCCTTTTTTTTTTTTTTTTTTTGCCCAACTAGGAAATCCAAGTTGAATACCCCTTTCTGACCAAGGAGAAAAAATCTATAATGTCAAAATAGTGTCACTTAAAGTTGGGTTTGGTTTGCTTGGAATTATATTCCTTTCAGCCAGACTTTTCCTTGCCTCAAATAAAAGTGCCTCTGTGAGCCAAAAAAAAAATCTCTAGAGGCTCCACTAGAATGTTAATATGCTGCAAGTACATTATGTATGCGTCTAAGGAGGATCATTATTCCAAGAAAGTGACTAGAAGAAGAGGTCCTCTTGACTTGCATTTGCCATCTTGTGAAGTGAATAAGACTCTTAGCTCTTCTGCAAAAGTCCTATCTCAAGTTACTCTGATTAGATCATCTGATTTATAAGAGAAAACAAAGAACTCTTTTGGATAGTTTTAATGATTGCTTTGTTTTACTCACCTTCAGTTCTCAGAAAACTGCCCCTTATTTCAACAGTCATTTGGTGACTATAATGACATGGTTATTTAAAAACAAGTATTTAATAGTTCTGTACGGAGAAAGAGGCACACTTATCCACTGTTGGTGGGAATGTCAAATGGTGCAACCACTGTGGAAGGCAGTTTGGCGGTTCCTCAAAAAGCTGAATATAGAATTGCCATACGACCCAGCAATACCATTGCTAGGTATCTACTCAAAGGACTTAAGGGCAAAGACACAAACGGACATTTGCACACCAATGTTTATAGCAGCGTTATTTACAATTGCAAAGAGATGGAAACAGCCAAAATGTCCATCAACAGACGAGTGGCTAAACAAACTGTGGTATATACATACGATGGAATATTATGCAGCTTTAAGACAGAATAAACTTATGAAGCATGTAATAACATGGATGGACCTAGAGAACATTATGCTGAGTGAGTCTAGCCAAAAACTAAAGGACAAATACTGTATGGTCCCACTGATGTGAACGGACATTCGAGAATAAACTTGGAATATGTCATTGGTAACAGAGTCCAGCAGGAGTTAGAAACAGGGTAAGATAATGGGTAACTGGAGTTGAAGGGATACAGACTGTGCAATAGGACTGGATACAAAAACTCAAAAATGGACAGCACAATACTACCTAATTGTAATGTAATTATGTTAAAACACTGAATGAAGCTGCATCTGAGCTATAGTTTTTTTTAAATATATTTTTTGTATTTTTTATTTTTATTTTTTCTCTATATTATCATTTTATTTCTTTTTCTGTTGTCTTGCTATTTCTTTTTCTAAATCGATGCAAATGTACTAAGAAATGATGATCATACATCTATGTGATGATATTAAGAATTACTGATTGCATATGTAGAATGGAATGATTTCTAAATGCTATGTTAGTTAATTTAAAAAAAATAGTTTTGTGCATGCATGACTCATATTTGCCATTGATACAGCTTTTCTCAACTCAGTTTAGTTCAGAGGTTAAGAGCCCGGGTTTTTGATTGAAACTGTCTGAGTTTAAATCTTAGTGATGACATTTATTAGCTGTGTGACCTTGGGTAAGTTGCTTAACTTCTCTGTGCCTCAGCTTCCTCATTGGTAAGGTGGATATAATAATAAGACTTGCATCACATGCTTGTTGTGAAAATTCAGTAAGGTAATAATTATGAAACAATTATAATTGTATCTGCCATGGAACAAACACTCGACAAATGCTACAGCAGATATAAGAGACTAGAGATTAGTTGGTAGAAAGTAAAAATGAACAAAGTTTGAACTGAACAATTTGGAAAACATAAGTAGTTTCTGGGACTTGAAACTTTAAGAAAATCAGTTTTTTTTTTCATGTTCCTCATTCAGTTCTGTATCTAAAAATAGTAAAAATTGATTATATGCATTTTAATGCATACGGTTGGGCCAGGATATGGAAAACTAAATAAACAAATATTTCAAGATAACATTTATTAGATGTCTAAAAAAAGCTGTAAAAGGCAATCCAAAGTTTTAGGTTTCCATATTATTTCATGCATGTATGTATGAAAGCGTTTAGATGTGTTTGCTTGAAAGTGTGTATGTGCTTATTCTCGAAGAATCTATGTAAATAAGTCCTGCCTCAAAGGTTAAGTTCATGGGAAGCAAGGAAACCTGGGACACAAAAAATGGCATAATTGTTGAAAACTAGTGAAAATACAAATAAAATATTCTCCTACAAAAATGGAAGGAAGTGCACCAGGAATAATTAAGCTTACTACTATAATATTTGGTCCTTAGAAATTTAAAGAGTTTCAAGGATAAAAATAAATACACCAATTTGATACATAAATAGTTTCAAGCCAATCATGAAAAAAGAACAATGGCAAAAGAACTAATGAAAATGAATATACTGCTTTATTTATAATTAAGATTTTCAAAGCTCAAATATCTCTAGATATTCCAAGAGGCTACTCAAAACTTCAGGTCAGATAAATTGGATAATCTGCTTTTGATATACAGAATTTCCAGAAATACAAAGCATTGCTAATATCTAGCAACTACTAAAATAGAAGGCATTCGATAAAAAATGACATATACTCAAGGCAAAGAGCTGAACAGTTTATTAAAAGTTCACGGTCTAAGGAAGAAAGTTAAATTCCAATTACAGTTCAGATTTTTTTCATCGTTGGTTTTTCATTTGGGGTCAGCAAAAGGGTTAATACATTTACCAAAAATTAATGAAAATAGTGAAGAATCAACACTGCAAAATATTAGGTTTAAATTACACAAACTTTGGGGAAAAATCTTCCCCAGAAAGATTTATTTTACTTCTTTCCAGCATAAAAAATATTTCATCCATGTGGGGTGGAATTATATGGCATTTTACTTGGCCAGTGGTTATTTAAAACTATTTTGAAGCTGGTATAAGAACTGGTTAGAAGAAATAGAATATTTTTCATTTTATCTATAACATACACATTTTAATGTATCCTATCAGGGGTTATTAATAACCTATGCATTGTAAACATAGTATACAGGAAATTCACACCTCTAAACATCAGGTTTGTAAAATCTAATCTTAGGTGGTTATAGAATGGTAGGGTTTTTATTGGTTATGCTTAATTATATGGTTGATGAATTTTAATTTGATTTCTTTTATTATATTGTTTATTACCACTGGAAGGATAGAAAGTATTTGCATCCGTGGTATAAAAGACCTTCCCAACTTTCATTTGAAGAACTCATCACTGTTGCCACAAATTGAAAAGATCTGGAAGAAATAATGTCCACTTCACCCAGATAATGCTTTTGCCTGCCTAGCTGCAGGGCAGGAAATAACGTAAAACCTTCCTTTGAATGCTCACAGAAGCAATCTTTATGTCAAATATATATTTTTTCTTTTCTTTCCTTATTGATAATTCTTAGCTAAGAGCATAGGATTTAGAGAGAAACAAGAGTAATAATATGAAATGCTGGAAGTGACCATTAAAGATAGAAATGCTACAAAAATTAAATAGGTTTGTCTTCGCGCTGTTAAAAATAGACAACTCAGATGCAATTTGAAAAACGTGACTGTGTAGGGTCTTCATATAGTTTCCAACAAGATTTATTTCAGTTCTCCTTGTTGACATGTCTACTCTCATTCTCACAGTGTTGGGGTGGGTGATCTACGAATATCAACTCTGCTTCTCAAAGAGTTATATATAGTCTTAGATAAAGCCAAATATCCCAAGCATATATCATATAACTGAAACTAGGGATGTGGTTGGTCATACTGGTAATTTTTTGGTCACCTATAGCAAAACCCTCAACAATTCCATTTTGGGGGGTGCATAATTATTTACATTATAATGGCCATTCTGTTTTCAAAATTACCAGGCATGCATTTGATCACTTATTCTATTTTCCTTCTTATTATCACTATGGGAATACCAACTAAATTCTTTTTTTAGTGTCTAGAGGACAGGCAAGTTGCTGAATAATGTTTTATGATGATCATTTGATAAAATTATGGAAAATGGCAATCTGGACATAAGGTATTTCATTTCCAAACCAACTTCATATAATGGCAGAAAGAGAATGGTATCCAAATCCAATTTACTATACTATGTCCATCTTACCATTAAAATGTTAATGTAAAACTCTTCCAAGGATAATTATACAGCAGTAAAAATTTCCTTTGATGATATTGGACAAAAGCTAAAGAAGAAAGAAAACTATTTGCCAACCCAGACTGCCTTAATTTATTAACTTCTATTTCTTACTTGAAATTGCAAACTACTTTAACATTATCTGTAAGCACGTATTTTGCCCCTATTTATAAAATGTAGACCAAAAAGAAATCCTCCATACATTACTTACTTGTTTAAGCTTCTTTAGATCTTCATCAAGTTCTAAGTTGTCCAAAATAACAGCAACAAACAAACTCAGGAGGATCTATAAAACGGTTAAATAACAATGAAAAAACCCACACGCCATAAGTATTAAAATATTTTATGCATAAACTAGATATCTACCAAAAATACACTGTATCTAGAATGCATTAAATGAAAAACAAACATGCAGTTGTGTATCCATGCATTCGCATTTTCAAGTGTTCATCACAAATACATTCAAAGAAATGTATATGTTAATTGAAACAGACTATATAAAATATTGATTTGTTTTATGAAGCCTATTTAATAAGGAAATTAAAGAAACAACGTTTTTTTCTGATTCAGCAATCCTACTTCAGAGACTGAATCCTAAGAAAATGATTTAAAATATTGAGGAAAAGCTTTAAAATACAAAGATACCTGTTAGAGTATTATTTGTAATATTATTTGTAATAAGAAATAATATAAATATCCAACCTTGTGTAAACAGTTAACACAATTATAGAGAGCTATGTTATGAATTCATGCAGCCTATTAAAAATTTCCAGTGGGGAAGCTGGACTCCAAAATGGCTCCCAGCGATTCCCTGCCTTCTGGTATTGGAGCCCTTATTTAGTCCCCTCCCACATTGGCTGTGATTGACAGGTGTAACCATTAAGTGACAGAAGCAATGGTGTGTGATGTATAAGGTTAGGCTCTTGGGTCACCTGTTCTGTGGGAGTTAGCTGCTACGTCATTAAGGCACTCAGGTAGCCCTATGGAGCGGTCCATGTGGGGAAATGGAATCTCCTTCCAATAGTCAAGTGAGTGGCCCCAGTAGTGCCTTTGGAGACTCCTGCTCCAGCAGAGCCTTTGGATAACCAGAATCCCAGCCAACATCTTGGCCGTAACCTTATGGACACTCTGAGACAGACCCACACAGATTCCTGACCCACAGAAACTATGTGGGATAAAAGTTTGTTGTTGTGAGAACTTGAAGTGTGGAGCAATTTGTTACATGGCAATAAATAAACAGTAATGTACTTATACATTTGAAGAGTATTAAAAATGTTTATCATTCCATATTTCATTTTTATTTATATATGGTACAAGGGCAAGTGAGAAAAATAGAGAAAATGCTGGAAGGAAGTAAAGGTAATTTAGGAATGTTTATGCTGCCTTCATTTGAGTAATGAAATAACGGCATTTTCCGTTTCTTTGTATTTCCTAGTTTCTCCCAAATTAAAAAAAAAGAAGGGAATATATGCCTTTTGGAATGGGTAAATAAGTTAAAAGAAAGAAAACAAAAAGAGGTAGAATTTTAAAAATAGTTTATCTGATTTTCGTCCAATTTGTATTCTCTTAAGTCCCACATTCATTTGGTAATCATTTTCATTTCTACTTTATGTTCTTCTGTTCAATTTCCTCTTAACAAATAATCCCCATTTGCTAATAATATTAGGTTGTAAAGCATGAAGGTGAGAAAGTGAGGCTAATTCAGCAATGACATCTAAGTACCAGAGAGATTACTCTGCAGAAGTTAATGGCTAGTTCTTTTCCAAGTTTAATGAGCATATAGCATGAGGGAAAAAAAGCCTTCAAACATTATTTAACTGTGACAGGATATGCTTGGCTTGGACAAGGGCCAACACCCCTTCTTTTAATAGCCATGTCCTTTGGCTCCTACCATAACTTAAAGAAGGTACAGAGAATTTTACTGATGTCACCATGTCTCCCAAATCAGGAAAACCTGTACACAGATACACTCAGTCTTAATCTAAACTAGACTTTATTCTAAACTGGAGATTTCATGGGCACTTCAAGTTTAACTCAAGTCCAGTGAAATAATATCAAGGAAGGACCACCTTCCTACATCCTCAACCCAAATTCAGCGATGCCTGCCTGAAAGCATCCTCCTGACAGTATCAGGTATCGTGCTGCACTTCTATTACTGATTGGATACTTCATCAGGCATTGCCTAGTCTCCCAACTTAACTGAACTTTCTTATCTCCCTAGTGGAAAGGACAAAACAAATTAAAAAAAAAAAGTCTCTGGTGAAAAAAGAGAAAGAGACTTAACCATGCCTCCCTGGTCTTAGAGCATTACCTTTAGAGAACTTGCAATTGTATATTCTTCCTCTGTCCCTTAGAGATGTATGGCATCTTTTAGAAAGCTAAACAAGTCTCATCATTCCTTTCTTTCTTTTTTGGCATGGGCCGGCTCCGGGAATCAAACCCGGGTCTCCGGCATGGCAGGTGAGGAGATTCTGCCACTGAGCCACCATTGCATTGCCTGAATCACATCATTTTTACCCCCCCCCCCCCCCCCAATTGGCTAAGGGCTGGAAGCTCCCTCTTCGAAATGTAAGCATCAAGGAAGATGGTGTTCCCACCTCCCTGCTTCCCCCATTTTGATGGCTTCAAGTTCTCTCCTATCAGAGAGAAGTTTTAGCTTCCTTTGTATAAAGGCAACCAGTTAACACCAATGACTGCCTCAATTACCAGGTGAAATTAAGATGCACTATGTCTAACAAATGGTGCTGCCAAGTCCCCTTACCTGAGGACTAGTAACTGTTTATCCTGAGAACACGTGTGCTCTGCGTTGCACCTGCCTGACTAGATGAAAGGGCGAGATTTCTTTCTGTCTTGGCAGCCTTTTAAGCAAACTGCTTGCAATGTGCATCACAGTCTGGTTTGAGGCTCATTCAGTAATAAAGCTGTTTTACTTCTCTTCTACCTTTGTGGAGAGGTTTTCTGGGCTGGCAGGAGATTATATTTTAAATTGTTTTCCCAACACCAGACAGATGGCAGCCTACCAAGGACAGCAATGCTACGCTATTCAGTTACACTGGGTGAGCAGGTGATTGGGCTCCATCCATGTGTCAGGCGCTGTGCGGTCAGGAAAATGAATACGATGTGGTCCTCACCACTATGAAGTCCACAATCAAATTAAGAAGACACAGAGTCACAGGCTGGTTGGGAAGAAGTCAGAAGCCCTGGGTTAGCACGCAGGCTCTGCCACTGGCCCACTCTGAGTTTCAGTGCCCCCATTTGGAAGCTATTGCTGATATAATAATAATAGCTCAATAAATTGCAGCTATCATTTTCCCCTTCACTCCTCCCCGAGAACCCTGATGTGTAATATAGCCTCTATAAAAATATTCAAACATAAGCTGGGGTAGGCAAAACCAAAATAATGTTCTTGATTTCTCTGTAAATGAATTCGTTAACTCATAGGCCCTCCATTTCTGCTGATGTCCCAAAACTTCAACTTTCTATAGCAATTCAGTCTAGTCATTTAAACCTGAGTTACTTTTGAATAAATGCTCTAATTTCCAGGGTGTGCATGTCTTCCGGGGTCTGGTCCACTGTGACCCAGGCCCCATGCCCGTCATTCCTCTATCAGGACAGCGATGGTAACTGTTTTGGGGACTCTGGGCCTTCTCTCTGCTGATGGGGCCACCACTTCAGCCCCCGCCAGTCAGGGTAAGTTATCTGCTTCACAGTACATACCCTCAGAATTAGTTTCCTAGGACTGCCATAATAAATTCGCACAAAATTTGGTGGCTTAAAACAACATAAACGGTGCCTGCCCATGCAAAAAAATAAAAATAAAAAAATAAAATAAAAAGTTAGAAAAAAAAAACCAACATAAAGTTTTTTCTCACAGTTCTGGAGGCCAGAAGTCTGAGAAATCCAGGCGTCCATTGGCAGGGCTGTGCTTGCTCTTAATACTTTAGGGGGCGAGCCCTTCCTTCCTTTTCCAGCTTCGGGTGGTTCCAGCAGTTCTGCCCCTTGGCTTCGGCCGCATAACTCAATTCTCTGCCTCTGTCTTCACATGACCTTCTTCTCCTCCCCCCTGTTTCTTCTCCTCTTCTCTTTCTACTCATCTTCTCCAACTGTTCTTGGATTTTAGGCCTTCCTGGATAATCCAGGATAATCTTATCTAGAGATCCTTTATTTAATTCCATCCGCAAGGACCCTTTTCCCAATGAGATCATGGTCACAGGTTCCGGGAGTCAGGACATGGTCGTATCATTTTGCCACCATTCAACCTTCCCCACCCTCCATCTGGTATTCAGCTTGGGCTGCTGTTCTTACAACAGATACCGGCTCCCAACTCAGGAAAACTTGGAAGTTCTGCCATTCCAAGTAGGAATTAGAGACTTGTTTTTGAGGCATCTTTCAGGATCCCTCTCTCCCAGGCAGCTATCCAGCTGTACTGATACTGTGTCTTATTCATTGAAGCTATTTCCCCAAGTTCCAGGCAAGGAGTCCGGGCCTCTTGGATTTCAGAATACACCTAAGGCTTTGCCAGCACTCCGGTCGGGGCTGTGAGGCGAGGGCCACGCTACCATCCCAATGTGTTCCCTCTCCTGCTTTGTCTCCAAGCGCTTCTGCTGCCGTCATGCCCCATCCCAGAAAGGGTTCCCATTTCCTCTCTGAAAGGAGGAATGTGAAGGTAAATTGGAGTGGGGGTGGTAATTGGATACCCAATCATGGTCTCAAAAATGACTTCTGTACCATGGGGGCATTTCGATTTCGGAGAGCTGACCTGGGTGGGGGAGTGGGTCAGGGTGTAGCTTCTATATATCTAGATGGTGCGGCTCTGATAACGATGCCAAGGCTATGATTCCGCCATCCTAAGGAAGAGGGGGATTTTGACAAGAAGACAGTTGTGAGCATGGCATGCCACGCTGTGTGAGCCTGGGCATCGGGGCCGGGAAGCTTGTATTTGTTTGGGGCCTGGTGAGCAGCTGAGTAATGGCCAGAGCCCGGCGCTCAGGGAGGATGCTGGGGGAGGGGAGAAATGCAGGCAAGGGGCTTGGCAGGCTGCCCAGAGTGCCACGAGGGAGGTCCAGAGACCAGAGCGGGAGAACATGATACTTATGAAATGATGACATTAGTGTCTTCTCTGTTAGACTTTTCCTTTCAGGTATTCTTCTTTTCTTGCAGGTCATGTAGTCACTTTAAACTGGCTCATTGAAACAGTAACTAGATACAGTGCTAAGTACAGTTTGACAAAAGGATACGATGCACATACACAGGGATACATGTAAATATATACATATAAACATATAAGGTTTGGTTACTTTATTTTTTAAAAAATCCGTACCTTTTTATATATTCTTCTTGAAAGAAAGAGCAAAAGCCACCCTCAGAGTAGAAAGAAGGAGAGACAAAGTTGGATGCTATCTCCATTTTCTCTTTTTCATGGTAGATGGAAAGTTTGATTTTCATGGTAGATGAGAAAAGATGAGACTCCTCACAAAGGGAAAACTCGGATTTGCTAGGAAAAGGGTGGAAGGGCATTCCACCCGCAAGCCCCATATTTACAGACTTGAGAAAAACTGTTGGTAGGGGGTTTTGACACCATATTTAAGGATAATATGAGAAAGTCTGAAGTTTGATTTCAAGGGTCATTAAACCTAAGATCATTTATTCCGTATTTAGGCTCCACTGTTTTATTAACACGACAGCGGGATGGCAAAAGCAGAATCGATAGTTAAAATGTGCATGTGGAATTTGAGTTTCCTTCTGAAACTCTATTTGATCCTGTGCTTTTAGTTGATCCTTTGCTCGTGGCCTACCACTCCCATCTCGTCACTGTGGTCCTGAAGTGTGGGGCACTGTGAGAAACGGATAACTTGGCACAGCTTTAGCTGTGTGGTTGGAGTGCAAATGGAAGACAGGAGAGGCAGGGTTGGTCTGCAGCCGATTGTGAGGAGGTGAGAATTACTTCGTAGTTCTTTTCTCAGACTTTATGATAAGGTGCCAATAATCACTGTGATCAAGAGATAGAAGTGTAGAGAGGATGGCGACTTGGTTTGCATTATATTTAATTTACATTTCAACAAGGCAGTGTTTCCCTACAAACGATGTTGTACAGAATTGGACTGTGGGAGCAGGCAGGCTTGGGTATGGCCACTTAGTCAATAAAGGACATTGAAAGTCATGGGAGTGGGTGACAAATCTTAATTCTGAAAGCAAGAACCATTTCTCAATTCTCTGCGTGTTTTGTTCATTTTGTTTTTATAGAAAGCTGAGGTAATGCTTGTGAATAATCTGAACCCTTTATATCAGCACATAAGTTTTACTTTCAGTCCATGTTTACCTACTGTAAGTGCCACATGGACTTGCCAAAAGATTTTCCTTACCCATTAAGTATGATTCACAGATTTCCATTATAATACAAAGTTTTACAGGGACTTGCCATATCGAATCACAAGGGCTGTATCTTTTATATGAAATGCTTTTACCTTTACAGTTTGCCATAAATTATGCAATCAACTTTCTCTGCTGTATTTATTTTTTAGATATTTAGGTTTATATACTATTTCAATTTATAATATGGCACAGCATACTAGACCACTGATTTTTATTCAATGAAGCAATTTCAGAGAAAAAGGCTGAGACATCCACTCATTTCCTTTTGAACTTTGTTGAAGTACACAGATATTTCAACACAGTGGTATTTAATTTGTGCAATGCTTTTAAAAAAGAAATTCATAGACATTTTTTCATGCATTAGCTACTTGCCACTTCTAACAGGTCTACAGCTTCCTGTTAGATTAACATGCAACACAACTATCTGTTCCACAACATAATATACAGCTAATGTAGTACTTCCACTTCCTTATTTTATGGTCAGTATTGATACATTATGAATCACTGTTTTCAATGAAAACATAGAAGATAGCTATTAGATTAATGCAGATATCTAATTCTTTATTTTTCTCAGATTTAATGCCTAGCCCCAAGGGATCTCTCTCTCTCTTTTTTTTTCATATGATGATGAATTTGATGAGAAAGTGCCATATACAGGTCTCTGGGAAGCCTGAGGAGTCTCCCTCTTAGAATTTTTATGAATGCCATATTGGTAGACTTTTGATCTTCCACCTTAATGGATTTCAGAAAGCATCATTTTCCAGATGGAACGTGGCTCCTGCACCCCGTGTCTCAGCAGATGTTCACTTACTGTGTTATCCGTTATGACCCCTCTTCTCTCTACCTCCTTCATTTCCTCTTCCCACTCCTCACTGTGAAAAAGCCCCAATTCACCTGGAGCTAAGGGTTTGCTGTGGTTAAATTGTTTACATTTGACTTGAGACAGCTCAACTTGTTTTTCTTCTATTTACTCATAAGTTTCAGTAAAATTCAGTAAATTACTGAAGCATATGATAGGTTTCCAATGATCATAATTCCTCCAATTCTGTTGTGACAAAAACCATTCTGCCCAACACACTATGATTCTTATCTGCTCTATGTAAGATTCACTTTTGGATTAGAGAATAATCCACACCATGGTTTGTTTTTACAGGTGGGTGGCTTTATCCCTTTAGAATGGATTTCCTTGGGTTGCGAATTTCTCGCTGTGGCAGCATATCCAATTTTTGCAATCTCTGTAGCTCTGCATATAGTCATACACTTGTTCTACATATCTTTCACTTTTCATTGCCATTTATTTCCTCAAAGTGTATTTTTTACTATCTTCTTTTCCTTTTATATCGTTTAAGATGGTTCTATAGCCTAACTGTCTCATTTAATGTTCTTTTTTTCTCTCCTGTGAACTTCATTAATAATTTCTATTTTTCAAATTATTTTCAAGCATACAAAAGAAGTGCAGCAGGAATGTGGAAAAAAAAACTTCATAATCATTTTTTTCTTTCCTTTTTACCATTTTCTTTCCTTTTTACCATTTATAATCACATTATCCTAATGTGATAGGATTAGCTGTCTTGCAGCCTGTAGTTTGAGATGATTTCAATTTTTATATAGGTCAACAAAAAGTCAAAGGTAATCAGAGCAATGTAAAATGGGATCTGTTGCACACAGATGCACTTTTAAATGAATTCTATAAAATCAACTTATTTAATTTACACTTTGGAATACCCATATTTGTCAGCAAGATGCCACTATTCTCAAAGAGCTGCCACAATAGAGGCAAAATCAAGAGATCGCTGTTAATTTAAGCACATCAAAGGTAACAAAAAAACCATCCACAATGAACGCTTAATTACATTTTCTCTTTTCAGTATTCATATCACAAGGTTTTCTCTTGAAGCAATAATAAAAGGAAAAACACTGAGAAAAGAAATAGAGTCAACCAGTTAAGACCTATATTCTGTATTCCCAAATCATTGGCAAAGGAGAAACAGATTAATTTCACAAGAGTCTGCAATCAGTCAGGCCGGAAATACAGACTATGTACCTGGCGGAAGAGAGAGATATTTTAAAGGGACAATGGATAATTGTCATGAATATTCATTTGCTACACACTTAAGCTTGATTTTCATTGTGGGCTGACAAATTGGTGCTCCCAGGGGGGGCATAGCCTGCTGGTTTTTTTACTCCAGAAGAGGTTGCAGCTAAACATTTTTTGCTGCTTTGCACGTGCCTGTCCTGAGAAGACTAAATCAGGAACTCCCCAGGTTGTGTGCTACTACCAGCCAGAATGGATAATAGACACAATCAGAGTTTGTATATTTAAATACTTTGAGGTATTTTATAAAAAGAAACATATAATTGGATGGAAATGCTTATTTCAAGGTAAATTCAAGTCCAAAGACAGGATTATGGAATAGAGATTTAACCTTCTAGATGTTCAGTTTTAAGCATCTGTGATGTATAACACAGACTTATCACCTCCATGCACCTATTTGTATTATTAATAAATTATTTATGAATTAAAAATCAGAATAGCGTATCTTTCTGTTTCAGATTCATAATCAGAGAACTAACTAAATGTCTCAAAGCTTTAAATTCCTCATATAAATCTGGTTGAGACAAATTGAGTTGAATTTTATTTAAACAATATATTCATCTTGCTATATTAGATATAAATATTCAGTTGGAATGAATTAAAGACCTGAATGTAAAAGGTGAACATTTAAAACAATAAGATAGAGGGGAATATTTTTATTATATCAGAGTGGGGAAGAATTTCTTAAACATGAGTTCACCCTAGACTATGAATAAAAAAGTGATAGTTTTGGCTATATTGAACAGAATGACAATAAAAATAAAATAAAAATAAAAAGTATATAATGGTTAAATATATCACAGGCATATTTAAATAACAAAATACTGTAGGGGAGAGGATTTATACAATATATTTAGTAGAAAAGGCATTAGCATTAACATATATATACCAGCCCTACAAATGAATTAAAAGAGACAAACTAGCTTTTAGAAAACTAGGTAACACATAGGATCAGGCAAGTCACAGAGAAGAAAATAGTCAAGAAACTAATGAAGAGGTTTTCCTGATTAATAATTATGGAAATATGTTAAACCATAAAATTTTTAAAAATTTTAAAAGTCGAGTAAGGGAAAATTCATAGTTTTCCCATAGCAGGGGTCTCTCTCTCTCTCTTTTTTTTTCTTAAAGGTCCAGAGAGTAAATATTTCAGGCTTTGAGGACCAAGAGGTAAAATCAAGGAGAATATGTGGGTACCAACATAACCAATTAATATGTACCCATTAAAAAATCTAAAAACCATTCTTAGCTCACAGACCATGTAAATATGGATGGTCATCCAGATTTGGTGTGTGGACTGGATTTGGCAACTCTCTAGAGCAATCGGTCCAGGACCCAGGATCCAGTGATTCTACTTTCTGGCATATGTGCTACAGACACTCTCACACAGGTGGGCACAGCATCAAATACAAAGCTATCGGTTGCAGCCTGAAAAGAGTAAAACAATGGGAACCAACCTAAATATCCATCAGAATGGGAATAAAGAAACATGCATATCCAATCAATGGGATAGACCAAATAGCAGTTTTAATGACTGAATCAGCTTTATGTATTAAGATAAAAAGATCTCAAAAACAATCTTTGGTGAAAAACTTAACTGCAGAATATATATACGGTTTGATATGACTTATTCTGAAAATTACTGGCGCTAATTATTTGTAAGTAGGGAAATGCATGATCAAATATCATTTGGCTTCAGCATGGAGTCTGGACAGAATAGGGAGAGAGTGTGTCCATCAAGTACCTTTCCTGGAACAGCCGTTAATGGACCGGAGCAATATTTCTCAAACTAAAAATTAAATATTAACTTAAAAATTAATAACTGAATAAACATATTTAGATGGGTATATACCCTTAAATAAAAAATACTGCATTTTAATGGATGCCTATGTGTGTGGGAAACTACTGCATTTCATTGATTTTAAGATGCACTTTTTTTTCTTCACATTTTAACAACTCTGAAATTGAGATGCATCGTATGATCTATGTCTACAGTTAGTTGTTGGTATTTTTTCTCACTTGATGTTACACAAGAGTCTTCTTGTAATTGATAATATGTTAAAGTTAATGAAATGTGAATTTAAAACTTATAATTAATTCATAATAATGGTTGCCTGGAAGAAGGGAGTGGTGAGGGAAGGAAAGAAGGGACAGAGGAGAACTGGTATAGGAAAGGATATAAATGATGCTTCAAATTGATCTATAATGCTTTTTTTTCTATAAATTAAAAACATCAGAACTAACAACAAAAAGTTATCATTTATTAATATGTAACTATAAGTGTGCATATCACCTTATTTAAACTTAAAAGAATTCAGTTTTGGTACTGGTTATTATCATCCTCTTATACCATTGCAAAAACATCCATAAAAATATAAGCTTAAGTTACATGCAGCTGGCAACTTTGGAAACCAGGTATGATGGACATTATTATCCTCATTTTCAGAAATAACACAGAGATCATGAAGGCTACCTGAGTCTTTCAAAATCACATTATCTAGTGATCGGAAGAACTAGAGCATAAATCTAGATTTTTGCACTCCAAAAATTTTGTTTTATACCGTATTTACCAAACTGCTTTCATTGACATGGAGACAAGTCAATGCTCAATTGCTTAAGATTAAAAAAAAAATGAATACAAGAAAAAGTTTTCACCTGCAACTTAGAACAATCTTTTGAAAATAACAGTGAAAAATATTATAATTTTTTTTTTCTTTGCATGGGCAGGCACCGGGAATCGAATCTGGGTTTCTGGCATGGCAGGCAAGAATTCTGCCACTGAACCACCATTGCACCACCCTATAATTTTTTTTGATAGATTTCAAATCAGTCAAAGGAAGGGGTGGAATTAGATATGGGTTTTGAAGCTGTGCTCTGTGGATTCCTAAAGGCTTAGGTAAACCTTGGGACTCCTTGGATGTGCTTAAGTGTTCCAAAACCAGTGCCATGTTTCGGCCCAATAATAAAGATTTAAATTACCCAAGAAGGCTATGTACCAGTTTTAATATTTTTTATTGCATTAGTGACTACTATAGAATTTCATTAGAAAAAATATTACATTGCTACATAATTTATTAGATCATTTTTTTCCAGCTCTCATACTTTGTGACTTTCTGACTTAAGAATCAAATCTATTTCTAAAGGTAAAAAATCTCTAATGATCATAGAGAACACTTATATTGTTTTAAAAGAAAATTAATTAGATCTATTATTGCTATATATTGATAATTTCAATCACATCTGTCCTGAATCTGACACACAATCAATAGTCTCCAAACAATTCCATAGTTTTGGAATAAACTAAACCCATAGTAGATCTTTTAAAAACATTAATTGAATGACTGAATGCATGGCTGGATGGATGAAAAAATGAATGATAACTGAATGACACAGACTAAAAGGTCCTGGAAGGGAAGATGCAAAGACCCCAAAGCTAAGCGTTTGGCAAACAGTGGCAAGCACCCACATAGCCAAAACTGACTCTGAAAGTCTGCCCTCCATTCCCACTACCCAATGTCCTTTCCTTTTAGGAATATTTTAATAATAAACCACAAGTAGCATATACCAAAACTGTTTCTATGTGATTCATTTTTCTGAATTTAGCACTTCACCACATAACAATGTATGAACATACCTTTTTGGTGGATGTGTCTGAGCTTTGAAAGCCTTTGCCTCTAGCAAATGCAAACTCTAACTTAAATCTGGTTTTCCAAGTTGTTCATTGATTCATAGATATTTAGAACTGAGAGGGATTTCAGAGATGATATGTAATTATTGTATTCTAATGATTCATGGGCAGAGGTTCAACTTGACGGAAACATTTTCAGTGACAATTTTAAGCTTCATTATCGAGGAGAGCAGCAATAATTAGTTAAAAGATCACAGACTTTGAGATCAGAGAGACCTAGGGACATTCTGGTGCTAACATTTATACACTGCATGACACTGGGCAACTTACTTAATTCCTCTGAGGCCCAATTTCATAAGCTGTAAAGTGAGAATATTACCTAACTTCATTGTTGAGAAGATTAGGGATAAAATATGTAAAACATTTGCCTCTCAATAAATAATAGCTGTTGTTTTTGTTTCATGTGCTCTTGATAAAGGGTAACATTTTGGGTCCTTAACTTGGAACTTTTAATATTAGAGCTTGAGTTTGCTTCTTAAATATGTGCAAAAATATACTATATGGAGATTTGCATTTTGTGTTATAAAGATATGCAAATTATATCCCTTAGTATATCGTAGGCTGCGTTTCATATTTTTCTTTCTTTTAATAGAAATATATTGAAGAGAAAAGTCTGTTTATGTTACTGAAGTCAGTTTTTCCTGGATTTTGGTATTTAGTTTTGTTGTGCTATTACAATATTTGTAATATTTGCAGCTATGTTATTTCTTCTTTCCCATGTGTTTCTTTCTGTTGCACACAACATCAAAACACTAGCTGATTTCTAATTAACTGAACACACCCTCAGGCCTCCGGCTTCTGTCTTCAGTTTAATTACAGCTGTGAAGAGGATGCCGTGAAATTGAAGAGAGTGTCTCCACATGATAAAAATAATAATAATGAAGTTCCAGTTTGGTCCTTAGATCATTTGAAGTGTGACTGCTTAGGGCTGGTTAAATTGGTACGTGAATGCGGGGTTTCAGTTTTGTTTTGCCTTGTTTTCTCTCCTTAAACACCTGTACCAGATGGAGGACAAACTTCTCACTTAAATCTGAGTCATGGAAATCTAGAACGGGAAGTACCTTAGAGGCCGTCTCATCCAACATGACTACTCTGCATCTGTCCCAGGCTCGCATTCTGAAACGGGCAATGGGCCCAAGAACTGTTGATGGCGTCCTGTTATGAATTCCAAGATATAATGGAAAACAAATGCTAAACTCACCAGAGTGGCAAAGAGATGATAGAGAATGAAATAGATGGCAACCACAGGTGCCCACACGTGCCCCACAGCATTGAGAGTTTGGTCCATCACGTCCACCCATCCTTCCTGGGTCAGGATCTGAAACATGGACATAAACGCCTGCAGAGGAAAAGAATGGACGCATTAAACACCAGCTTCGGGCTCATATGCAATTTAAAGTGAGGATACGGTGTTTCCAGATGAGAGCATATCTGGTAGTGGGTACTATAGAGTAGAGAGAACTTTGATCTTCACAGTACTGCTCTTTATCTCTTTGATCAAGGGAAGAACACAGTTTTGATTCAAGAGGTAGGAAAAAGGCTAAGAACAAAGATCCTAAAGGACTTAGAGCTCATATCTATTTGGCGGAGAAAATTAAAATAAAGACCCTGAATTAAAATTAGCCTTGTTGATAGCAAATACTATTGAGAAAAGTAGAAAAGAATTCAGGATCTTTGCTTATTTACTTAAAATTTTTTCCTTTTAAGCAAGCTATTTAATATTTCGAAAAGACTGCTGCTGTTCTTTTTTCTTTGCCTCCAACAGCAACTTACTTTTTATGGTGAATTCCATTTGATTGTCTAGGCATATAAAAGAGTAATAACCTGAATTTTATGTTTATAGTACTCATCTATCAAACTATTTCCATTATCATTATAAAAACATGTGACTTTTAAAAAAAGGAGTATTTCTAAATAATATTGCCATGCCAAGCAATTTAATATAGACAAACACATCTTTCACAAATGTTCAGTTTTCAAGGTAGAGTCAAGATCATGTCAGAAGCCAAGAGCAAAAAAATAGAGTATTCTAACAAAAGTGTGACAAACTAAAAGGCTCATATTCCTTCTGCAAAGTTCTTTGGTTAGTTTGTTTCTTATATTTTTTCTTATTGAATATATGATTCTATATGCATCTCTGACTCATGTGTCCTGTATGTATTAGTAGCTTGTAAGTGTTTCTTAATGAGAATTATGATGTCTGGGCCAGGCGACAGTTGGACTCTAGTGACTCTTTAAAAACATCTTCATAGGTTTTAGAACAATGAAAGTGTAAGTTGAATTTAGGATTCAACTGGGTGTTAACTGAATGTTAGGATTCCAAGAAATAGGGTCTGAGACAATATAAAAATGGACTTAGCCCACAAATAAAAGCCCTATCATGCTAAGATCTTAGAACCAAACGACCTAATCCTAAAAATAATCTAATCAGATTCCTTTGAAGATATGGGAAATGAGGCTCAAAGTTAAGTGATTAGCCCAAAGGCACTCTATTAATTTGTGGCACTAGCATAAGCATCATTCAGGCTTCATGACTCCAAAGTCAGTACTGTTCAAGTATTGCATCCTGTGATCTGTGAAGTCTCATATCTTTTCCACTTACCCACTAACCAGTCTTATTTACTCATAAGCTCCCTCAGCATAGTTTCCTTCACCAGGGATAATTAAGTTAACTTTTGGAAGTACCACGCTCAATGCCCAGCACAGAGTGGACCCATTTGAACAAAGAAGCAATTAATTGTTAAATGAATATTGAACTAGAAGACAAGTTTTTCTACTTACCCTCTGTCCATGTGGGAAACAATTAACTTCTTGAGCTAAGTTTTCCACAATTTGATTATCCTACAAGGTGTTTTGCTCATGAAAGTATGAGGGATGTTGTTATTGATACTTAACCTAAGCATTGCCAAGGACAATAAAATATTTTCCTTGCTTGTGTGTTAAAGAGAAGACTACTCTCTATACACACACAAAAAAACCAGCTTTAATTCATGCTGAAAATGCTTCAGGGAGTTTTCAGCACATCATTTGACCTCATAAGAATGCCAGGACTTATTTTTGAGGGCAATTATTTTTATACCCTGTATTTTTTTTTTCTGCTGAATATTTAGTGCATCCAAAGGCAAGGAACACATTTTCCAAATATGATGCATATAAAAATATCAAACTGCTGTGTTTTCTAACAAAGATGTCACCGCTGTGAAAGTGTGTGCCCATTCTAAAGACTCAGCAGTAACGGGAAGAGTCAAAATACCTACTGAAATAAAAGCAATTCCAATGGCACTGGATTTTTTTTCCCCAGGAGTAACAGGAAAGCTTGGGATTAAGTCTAATAGATTTATTCTTAGTACCTAGAGACCAAAAATTTTGGGGCACCCTTCAGCTGCCTTAAGCACAAACCAACTTAATTTGTTTTCATCTTCTGCCTTGCCTTTCATGAGTGCTCAGCTATTACGCATTTAGTAAATGCTCAGGGATGCAGAACAGTGGGATTGCAACCTGTTGTTGTGAGATGAGCCATGTGGGCAGGAACACTGGGGTTATCCGGAACTCTTTTCAGTCTCAGGAGGAAAAAAAAATCTCATTTCCGCACAGCTCAAAAACCTGAAAGTTCATATTGTGAGAAGCTCCGAATTATACTTGAGAGCAAAGCCTTATATTACAATGGAACCCCTGTAATAGATGTTTGCATGAATAAACCAATGCAAGGCAATGCCATGAAATACTTCTATTATAGCCTGAAAATTTATTCATGCCCTGCTTAAAGGGGCCTTTGCTGTTTTGTTGAGATTTATTCAGAAATTTAAATTCAAATGATTGTTTGAGATTATGAATCAAGAACACTTACTGACTTATTTTTCCATAGCGTTTATTCAAATGAAGATTATTAGTGCTTACTAAAGATTTGATGTACTGGGGGGATTGAGATGAGTAAGACAATATTTCTTCTCTGAAGAAATTTATAATCAAGAGGGAAAGACAAAGGTGTATATGGCCAGTTCTAACAAAAGAAAAGGATGGGGCGGGCAATGGTGGCTCAGTGGCAGAGTTCTCGCCTTCCATACTACAGACCCAGGTTCTTTTCCCGGTGCCTGCCCATGTAAAAAAAAGAAAAGGATGAAAAATATGGTGTATAAGTGAAAAAGATAAGACCACCAAGGGATAATAAAGGAATACCAATTTATACTTCTCGAGTATGTCAAGAACATTTTGGGGGAAATGATGACAATTGAGCTATGCAAGAAGACATCATCTTTCAACAGTAGAGAAGGTGGATATGCACAAAAGCCTAAAGAAAGTTGTTTTTTTTCCATGAACTATCTGTTCAGGTGTTATATCATTTTCTTATTTTGTTGATCATTTTATTCCTGTTGATTTCTACCAGCTCTTTTATAAAGTGAGAAAATAAATCTTTTATTTATTATATCTGTTTAACATATTTTCCCTATCCATTTATAGCATTTTTTTCTTTTTTCTTTCTTTCTTTCTTTTTTGCATGGGCAGGCACAGGGAATCGAACCCAGGTCTCTGGCATGGCAGGCAAGAACTCTGTCTGCTGAGTCACCATGGCCCACCCCGTTTATGGTATTTTTCAGAGCATAAATTTTAAATTTCCATGTAGTCTAATTTGTCATTATTTTTGTTTAAGGAGTTTTTATTTTGCTTAAAAAACCCCCCCCCATTTTTTCATATTTTATCCATGTTTTCATCTAGTAGTTCTATAGTTACATTATTTTATCATGCTTACATCAGTTTAAACCTGCAATTTTTTTTGGTATAAGGAATAAGACAGAATCAATACCAAATTTTTCTTCAGTAGCTGATCAGTAGATTCAGCACAATCAAATTGAATAATATCTTTTCACTAATTTGAAATATTCTCTCATCATGTATCAAATACCCACATGATTTTGGCTCTATTTCCAGACTTTCTAGTCTTTCATATTTTTTCAAACTGACTAAAAATTGGACATATTGATTTCTGGTAGGGTTCTTGCCCCTCATCATAACTATTTATTTCCACAATTTTCTTATCGATTTTAATATTTTAATTTTTCCCCAAACCTACTGTTTGATAGAATGTATCACATTAGGTTTATTTAATAAAAAATTGATATTGTTTCTCAAGTGTTCTCAATCTAAGTCATATTTTTATTTATTAATCTGCATTTGTAATTCTCATCAAAGATTCCTTCTCAGAGTTTTTGCTCATTTCTTGTTATCCTCATATTAGTATTATTTTTCAAACTTTTAAACAAGGTGATACAATATGATTGAAACATTAAATAGTAAAGAAACCTTATGATGGATTTCTCCATGAATGAAAAGAAAGTCTTATGCTTAACTATCCCAGTTCTGCTTCCCAGGGACCACCAAATTTAACTGTTCTTGTTTTCACTTCTGGTGATGCTATCTGTAGTTCTATTCACTGTTCCTTGATTTATCCACTTCAGACATAGAATTCTGCTATGATGTGTGATTTAGTTCAGATATAACATCGTGCCCACTGTTCTAGTTTTCTACCTGCTGGAATGCAACACACCAGAGACGGATTGGCTTTTAATAAAAGGGGATTTATTTCATTAGTTCTTCAGAGAAAAGGCAGCTAACTTTCAACTGAGGTTCTCTCTTATATGGGAGGGCTCAGGGTAATCTCTGCTGGCCTTCTCTCCAGGCCTCTGGGTTCCAACAACTTCCCTGGGGTGATTTCTTTCTGCATCTCCAAAGCCCTGGGCTGAGCTGTGAGTGCTGAGATGAGGTATGCTGAGCTGCTTGGGCTGTGCTACACTGAGTCTCTCATTTAAGCACCAGTCAATTAAATCAAACATCATTCATTGCAGCAGGCACACCTCCTAGCTGACTGCAGATGTAATTAGCAACAGATGAGCTTCAAATGCCATTGGCTCATGTCCACAGCAACAGAACTAGGCACCTTCACCTGGCCAAGTTGACACTTGAACCTAACTACTACATGTTCACCTCTGACTTGGCCTAGTTCTGTTGTGAGCCAATGGCATGTGAAGCTCATCTGTCGCTGATTACATCTGCAGTTGGCTAGGAGGCATGCCTGCTGAAGTGAATGATGTTTGACTTAATTGGCTGGTACTTAAATGAGAGAGCCCAATGAAGCACAGCTCAAGCAGCTCAGCATACCTCATCTCAGCACTCACAGCTCGGCCCAGGCCTTTGGAGATGCAGAAAGAAATCACCCTGGGGAAAGTTGTTGGAATCCAGAGGCCTGGAGAGAAGGCCAGGAGAGATCGCCCTATGCCTTCCCATGTAAGAAAGAACCTCAGTTGAAAGTTAACTGCCTTTTCTCTGAAGAACTAATGAAATAAATCCCCTTTTATTAAAAGCCAATCCATCTCTCGTGTGTTCCATTCCAGCAGCTAGCAAACTAGAACACCCACTTTTCTTGACCACTCCCAAATTTTGTACTTAAATTTCTCTTTGTGGTTCAAGTTTTGACAACGTGACCTGACACCTCACTGCTGCTTCTCTCTCTATTGTTCCTCTAGATCTTTTATTCTTTTCAATAGAATGTCAAAAATGCTCCCAGAATCTTGTCCCCAGTTATGAAAGTTAATAACTGAGCCCCCTGTGTTGGCTCAGCAGCTCACGTATGCCGTCTTCATGTCTGGATCCTCTTACATGGACTCCTGGGTCTCTGGTGCACCCTCATGTCCACCTCACACACTGACCAGATGATTTGCAAGTGCTGTCACACTCATCCTCACGCCCCCATGGACACTGAGTGTTCAATCTGTCAGGTTTTCTTCTCTGTGTTTTTGCTATCTCAGTGTGTGGAGAAGCATTTGCAGGAAGAGAACTACTAGCTGAGGTTATGGGCAATTATGCTTGAAGTATGAGGCTTTGGCTACTTCTCCAATTCAGGCACTCCTGAAATCTTCATTTCAGTCAGAGTCAATCTGTGCCAGGTGTTCACTTCCTCAAATTCACAGTCCTCTCCAATCGTCATTCTCACACCACTGCATCCAGGTGAGGGTGAAGTCTAATGAACCCTGGTGGTTTGCGTCCTCAGTGTTGGAGGAAAGCACAACTCCTGGGGCTCTCATCCCTCTTCTCTCTGGGTCTCCTGCCCTGTTGAGGCATTTCCTTTTGTTGTCTTCATACATTTGTTATGCTAAAAGTTTGTTTATTGTGAGTGATAATGAAGTTTTAGAAATTATTATTATTCTGCCTTCATTTTCATCTTTTCTTCCCAACCTAGAAAAATAAACATGGTGGGATCTAATCATTTGTATCACCTCTGGTGAAAAGTGCTAGAACAAGTGATGTCCACCTTTGAGGGGTCTATTTGTTTTAGGGTTCTGTATATCCTCTCAGCCTAAGTCTCTCCAGATTGGGAGATGTGTTTAGATTTTTTAAGGATTTCCCTCTCCAACTTTATTTCTTGCCACCTTATTCTGGGAAGTAGGCTTAAAGATGACTCTACAGTTAGGTCATTCTCTGTCTTCCTCTCACTCTCACTGTCTACCCAACCCGTTCCTTGCCTTCTTCCCTGCCCTGGAAGCTGTTATTCAAAGATAATGGCATGTAATTGTGGTCCTTCCTTTGAGTGGTTGTTGTGGTGTATTTTTTGCAAGTTGATAACTAATTGTTTTATTCATTTCCTTAGTTTTTTGGGGGGGGCAGGAGAGCTGTGTTTTTGCTATATTTTGTTATTGTACTCCCCAAGTCCAAACCTGTAGGTTTAAATAAGGGAGAACAAATTTATTTCCAAGAGTTTTTTTTTTTTTAAAGTTCTAATGTCATAATCATGTATTAAATATTATTATACAGGTCAAATGCTATTTTAATCTGAATGCAGCTAATTGAACCAGGAATGAGCAGCCCCTGGGAACGAGTCCGTTGCATATGAAGTGATCTGGAACAAAGAACTCTGTACCATGAGGGAAGACATAGAGCTGCCAAACCTAACTCGAATGAATTCACTCTCAGGAATTTCAAATGGAAACTGCGGGGGAAAAAAAATCACATCAGTAGTAGGATCCGGAGCTGAGTGAATGGTGGAGACTGGCCACGTGATAAATGGGAGTGAAGACGAAATCATTGCCAAGTCAGAGTTCTAAGAATGTTGGTGTTACAAGTAAGCAAAATCTCAGAATAAACAGAAGTTAAGTGGGAAAGAAAATGCTTTGAATGAAGACTGTGCAATGATTTTCACCTAATGGAGAAAGAAGTCAGTACTTCTAATCGGAGTATACCACGTTCTTGGGTACGTGGTAATACATAAGTATATATGATTTTGTATGCATGAAAATGCTTGAAAATATATAAAATAAACTGACAACTCTGAGCACTGGAATGAGAGGGATTGAGGAGCTAAGGAAGGAGCTAAATACCTGTAAGAGTATGTATTTCTTCTATTTTTAAAATAACTATGCACAAAAAAATTTAAAACGTGGTGAAGAATATAAATCACATTAACCATGTGCGATTTACATTTTACACTATAACTTGCACCTATTTTTTTAAATCTTTAGTTGGTTGCAAGAACTCTCTCCCTACAGAGAATTTGATTTCAAAATGAAGTCCACTTGACAAGTTATATAGTAGCTCAACCTTTTAATTTAGTGTGTCCCTGCTGTGTCTTACTACCAGACAGCTTCAAAATAGAAGGCTTGCCTTGATGGTATTCACTGAAGTGCAAAAGTGACACCTCCTTTGGTGCCGTAATTATTCACCTACTCAATCTTCTTGTTTCTTTTTCTCCCTTGAATAGCTATAATTTGCAGAATAGTTCTATCTTCTGAAAAATTCAGTGACTTCATGATCTTTTAATATTTTGTAGGATAGTTCCTTTTCTTGAAAACTTACTCAACTATTCAAAAGCCTTAACACAACTTTAAAGGACATTGATGTATGGTAAATGTTGTACCTACCTAATCTCTGGGCAAAATTTCTGAATAGCACATTGGTTGGCAAAACCATTACTGACAAGACATAAGGTCTCATGGAGAATTAGCAGTACTTATGGAGAATTTATTGGGAAAAACAATAAATGCGGCATGAAATATATTTAAAAACTCACAGTAAATAAAACACACAAGAACCACATCTCCCAAGACAAAATTCTAGTTTGTTTGGTGGTACAAATCAACTCTAGTGGGAAACTTTTCTCCAGACGCACTTTTTGTACTAGTTCAAGGAGAATTTCTGGAGCTCATGGTCTGCTGAGGCTGACGGGCCCACATGTTTCATGTGCTACATTCTCTACTTTTATTTTTCTGTACTTCTGAAAGATTTTGAACCATCCCTTACTGGTTTTAAAGATAATGTTTTAATAACTTGCATTTTCCATTGTGTTATTTTAGCAGGTCTTGAATGTAATTATGTGACTTTTTTTCACACCTTAGCCCTGTACATAACAATATACATATACATTTTATATTTTTAATCTTTATTTTAATCTTGAGCCCTTTCTTAGTCATATATTGAGAAGGTGGAGTGTAAACAAATCTCTTTACTTCTTATTTGGCATTAGATAATATGTCCACAAAACTTGCTGGAGGGAAAGAAATAGCTTTCATGTTTTTTTAAATGTGGATAATTTACATAAATATAAATATATAAATACAAATAATGTGCACATTGTACATAAATACAATTGCTGTGGCTTTGAAATTTGGAATAAAAGCATTGCACTATAATGTCAGTGTCATTGGCGGGAGCTCTTTTACTTCCAACACCTCCGTATCTGATTTAGATGGAATTCCTGATCTACCAATTCAATTACAATCTCGCCAGTTCTCCAAACTCCTTCATCTCTCTATGTCCTCTGGTAAACTGTCAGGAATAGTCGTAATGTCTAGGTGAGTCCAATTCTCCATGACTGCACCTACCTAGCTAGCTGTACCCTAGAGGAAGTTATATCACAGGGAAAGGGGCTCCCTTTGCCTCCAACCTCTAAAGGAATCTCAATGCTCTCAGGCAAGCTGCTTTCCTCTTTTGGTGAATTCATTCTCAGGCATTATCAGCCACAAACTTTTCAGAAGTTTTTCAATGGGAACTTATAGGTTGAATATAAGTTACCACACACACACACACAAACCCCACCATACAACTGCACAACACAAAGAGTGAACCCTAATGTAAATTATGGGCTATATAGTAAATAGTATAATTACATCAATTGTAACAAAGGTACCATACTAACGCAAACTCTTAATAATAATGAAAACTGGATGTGGGGGGGCGGTATATGGGAACTCTGCACTTTTTGCATGATTTTTCTGTAAACCTACAACTGTTCTAAAAAAAATACTTATTCAGTTCATTTAATTTCAGCCACCACTCTCTCTGACTTCACTCTCAAGAGGTGACCTTTCTAGAAGGGATGGAAGAAGAACTGCAGTTTAGGAGTGGATCGAATGGGCTGATTATGAAGACCGTGACCAAGTTTGAGTCAGAAGAGCTGTGAGGCACAGAACCAGGCGCTCCGCTCCTACAAAGTCAGAGAGCCTGACTTTGAGATGATATCAGACTGGTTTAGTGTCTTCGGGTAAACACTCAGCAGCTTCTCAGGCCAGCCTTGCTCAGGTGTGTGCTCATATTATTATCACACTTCAAAATAAATAAAGTACGTGTGAGTGCTTTATAAATGTTAAAGCACTATGCAAGTAATATTGTTGGTAATAATAAAAAACATCTGTCTCAAAGACACTGACAATTTGTCAGTAAGGGTAAACAACTTGTATTACACGTATTTGGATTTTGGAATTCCTCTGTAGTTTTTGTGACTTAAAACGTTTTGTTATATTCAGTGTGACTCAATTTTCATAAAACCCGGACACAATATAGGCTAAACTATATTTTTAAGAAAATGGTTCCTTTAGAGAATGTGCTTTTGGGGAGAGTCTGGCATTGTCTTAGATGGGTGATTTTTTTTCTCTTTGAACTAAATGACCTCTGAGACATCTTCTAGCTGTAAGCATCTGCTCTTCTTTGATCTATTAATTAGTACTGGCAATCGGGCGGAAAACGATATTTTTGCACAATATTCTTTACAGTCAATTTTACAGAGAATATTTTGTTACTAATAGGTACTCTAAAATGCCATTTCGGGCTCTCAAATCACCAGTGTATTTTATTGAATAAACAATGGAGACCTCAGTGCTGGCGAACAGACTGAAAATAGAGAATTAAGTAAACTGGACTTGTGTGTTTTAAGTCATCACATATACTGGAATCTTATTAACATACAACAAAACTTTTATTGTAAGGCTTCTTCTGGAGGGCTTAGTCACCAGTGACTCCAAAATGATATGGTTTTTGGAGACATAGATGTCTTTCTATATGAATGAACTCTTGAAATCAGACATCTGCTGAAATCCATTACCTTTATTGTTAATAAAAGTGAAATATTTAAAATATCAATCCATCTGTAAGATGATTATTGTATACCCTATGTTCTGTGATTTAGAAAGAAATAAAAAAGGTTGAAACTAGTGGTTTCAATGAATTCTGTGACTGCTTTCTTATACTGGCAAGAAAGACCAAGAGGTTCTTTGCTTTGTCTAAAGAAATGAATCCATGTTACTTATTTGCTTTTACAATTCCTAAAATATATTTGTTGCTAAGCATTCACTTGAATAAAAAGAGAGAGGAAAAATTGTTCATTGGTCAAATTTTGGATTACTATGGAAAAGTCTTACTACATCTAAATGAATGCAATTGGACTTGGATGTCAAAATGAGCTTGAACGTAATTAAAAGCAAAGCAGACATCAGAACATGATATTTATTCCAGGAACAAGGTATTTTCAGTAGAGACTACACTTGAATATAATTCCAAGAGTAAAAGAAATAGGGCAGAAGCTCATTTGCAGAAAACAGTGAATCCTTTTATAGTTATAAAAGTATATGCAGGTGTATCAAATTGCCTCTTAAATGGCTTGGATTAACTTTTAAATAAAACATCATAAATGATAATGTAGACAAGATCACAGACCGTTATAGGCTCCTAGGATTTTTTATCAGCTAAGATGAAGATGACATGAGCAGGGACAGTCAAGACTGGTATTTGCATGGTGCTTTACAGCTCCCAAAGAGGTTAATTGTCCATTATCTAACAAAATTTTCACAATGACCCTGTGAAGTTCTTATTGCAGGTAGCATAGCCCCTGTTGGACAACGGGGAACTGCAGTGTGGAGGTAAATGATTAACCCACGTGACAGGCAGCAAATCGTGCTGCTGGTTTTTTAGGCTGGGATCTGCTGACTTCAAATTATTATTGTTCTCTCAGATATCTTAAGAGCTAATAATTGCTGATCTCTTTTCATTATGTAAATTACTAAAATGAACAGGCCTATTCCCAGTAATATTTAAAATTTTCATCACCTTTGGCTGTTTAGTACTGGGTACATGTCAGAACTCAATATTGTGCTCAAGTAATTAATGACTAATAGGTATCTCCAGTATTCTTTATTCTTTGCTAAAACAGGGTCCACTCACCAATATTTTTACATTTGAAAAAGACTTAACCTTTTCATTTTTATGTGAATCTAAAATTATAAAAAGATTTCAATGATTTAAGACTTAAATGTTAAAGTTACTGTATTAGAATCATTTATTTTAAGGGAAAATATCAAAACAAACTAAATGAACTTATATTTTCCCAGTAATAATCTTTCTTGCCAAGCAAGATATTTTTAGTTGAAAGGTATACTTCCCACCGATTATGTTAAAATAATTTTGAAATGCAACCATCTAGTTGACAGAACAAACAGCTGTGAAAATGAGACCTGGAGATTTATGCAAATGGAGGACTTCTGAATTAATTTTCTTCATAGAACAGACTGTCAAATTTCTTTGAGTATTTATGCCCTATTTCTTAATTAGCAATTTTGCTAATGTCAGTCATACTAAATTTTCATAATGTAAATGATGCATTTCATTGGCAAATATGTGCTACGAAATTGCAGATGAGAGTTGATATTTTACCTTTGCTGCAATAAAGATTTAATGACATATACAAAATAGACAGTGCTCCTAAAAACACAGATGAATTTCTTATTCTGAAATGAACTGACAATTTATAAAGAAATCTGTGATTAAAATACCTCTTAGTCTATACAGGAAATCTCACTGCTTCTCTTACTATCTGTTTGTATAATATGCTCAAGAATAAGGTTTTGCTATTTGACTTCAAACAGAAAGCAACTTCGGCCAGAAAAATGCTTATATTTTTGCACATTAAAATAAACAACACTTTAGATATGGAGTTTTTCTAGTGCTTTCTTTCTATGCGAAATGGAAAATGTGAGTACTGTTTTCCTTGCTTCTTTCCTTGTTCCCAACAAGAAGAGTGCTCAAGTTTTAAAAGTATCACAGCTGAGATTTTGTGAAATTCTTTCCAATTCCTCCCTTCCTTCCTTTCTTACTTCCATCCTTTCTATAATTTTCTGGCATGTGTAAAGTAGCCTATGTAATTTGGTTGGATTGCTCATTTTTCTCCATTATCAGATTTGGCATATAAAGGGATGTATTGTAATTTATATTGTTATCTGTTCTTTTCTGTTATACAAACATACATTTCAACATCTTGCTTCTATTTTGATAGTGCTTGTTTAGTACTCTAGTACCTTAAAAATAAATTTCTGTAAACCTAGAACTTCTCTAATAGAAACAAAACAAAATGAACTGAAAGCAGCTTGAAATGTTTCCATTACATTTAGTAATGATAAGAAGCTTTCTATTTGTTTGGTTAGCTAATTCTGCTTTAATTATTGCAAAGTGGCATGATTTAATTTATATTGTGACTCATGTCCACTTTGAGTAAAAACCAATTTAATTTTGTAAAGATAACAAGTGAAATAAAATCTGATGTGAAAAAATAAACTTGATAGTTGTTTGCAAATGAATATTTAAATGAAATATTTTTACTTTAATAAAACTGATTTTTCAAATGTTGATCTTAGTTTTTCATAATATGAGTTTTTACCTTTTGCATTTTTATGGTAAGTTTTATTATAATACAAATTGTATATCTTTGTATTACAAATATATATTTGTAAACATATAGGTATGTAGTTACCTATCTCTCTCTCTATATATATAGATACCCATTTTTTAAACTGAGAAGCAATTCATTGTAGAAAATTTGAAAGACACTGAAGGGTGTAAAGAAAAGAATAATTTATTTGTAATTCAAACTACGGGTTAAAATTTTATCCATATCCAGTACCTCACTGATGACTAACCTCATTAGTTAGTCTATTAAATATATAGTTTTAATGAATGCATGATATGCCACCATATACAAAATTTATTTCAACATTCTATATGGTTGGACATTTAAGTTGTTTTAAACTTTTTACAATAAGTAATATTTCTATGAGCAATTTTTGAAATTCAATCTTTGCACATATTTCTTGTCAAGTTCCTAGCTAGGGTACAGAAGTTCAGTTACAACTTCAAAGAGTAGAAATGCCTTCAGTGTCTTGATATATAATGAAGAATTGATTCCCTGAGAAGTTATACAAACTTACACTGCTATAGGCAATATACAGAGGGGCCATCTTAGTGCCTTCTTGCCAGCAGTGTGAATCACCCTTAACCCAAAAAAGTAAAAATAAATAAATCCTGTCTATTTGACATTTCCTTACTGACATCTATTAAATTAGACTTTTAAAATTCAAATTTATCCTACTTTATAATTCATTTCATTCTTTTAGTCTTAGAAAGTACTTTACCATCCAAGATTGGTTAAAATTTCTACTTTCTTCTAGTTTTCTCTACTTTCAAATTTTAAAAATCCTTGCTCTAATTCAACAGGAATATATTTTGGAACATTGGTTTGATGTAGGCAAACTGCCCCCGATATTACGTGTTTAATAATATTTTAGCCATTCATTGTGATTCTTTACCACATTTTGTCTCAATAAATACAAGATCTATATTTATACATTGATCTGTATGTTAACCACAAATCACATTGTTTTAATGGTTGCACCCTTTACATTCTCCTGTTGGTTTTCATCTATTTTAACGTTATTGCTCAATGATTCTTTTATTTTGACCTTTATAATACGGGGAAAGTACTTAGTTAACAGGGTTGTTTTGAGAATTATATTAGATTTATGTGGACATGTATGTATGCACGTATAAATATTTTTATGCATGAGTCTCTATGTATATATCTATCTATGTAAAGTTCTTAGTATGGAGCCTTATATATAAAAAGTACTCTATATACAGTAATTGTTACCATTATCAATACTGGCCACTGGAAAGATGTCTTTCTAGAATCTATCAGTCATAATTGCACATCCCTAGATACAATTTCGTCTTCACTTCATAATCACTATGGAACTTAGATGAGCACTTTTATCTACCTATATTAGGTGCATATCTGCTAGAAAAATTAGAATTCCACTTGTGCCAAACTCCAGGAAACATGGATGTCCTCACAGTGAACTTTTTGTGTTTTGAGTTTCATTGGTGCCTTCATCTTAATTTTGATCTTATATTCCTTTATGTTATTATTATTTTAAATTTTGTTTAAATTTATTTTACCTTACTATAGCCTATGAATCTTTTTTGGATATATTATATTCTGTTTGGAACAAGGCAAAATATAATTAACATTCTTTTCATGTATTGGTGAGTTGATAGCAACATAAGGTTATTTTAAGAATGTTTAGCTGAATATTTCTATCTGGCAGAAATACCTTCTTCCTCACTCCCCCAAAATAGTGTTTTTATCCTTCATTTGGTGGTACTTTTTCATAATCCCCATGTTTATTTTTTTTCGTCTTTTTAGTTAACCTGAAATGACTTGGATTTTCCCAAGGGACAGGAAAGGTGGTATTTGTCTAGGCAGTTAGCAGAATTTTCTTTTTTGGTGGTTCATATTAAAATGTACAATTTACAGCCAAATTTCTTGAGTTTCACCTATAGAAGTTTACCAGGTAGATTACTGTTGTACGGGGGCGGGACTTTTGTCCTATGCTTACTGTCTTTTTCTCTGGAATTTTGAATGGATGGCTTATGGAAATCTAAAATATGAACCAAAACAAGCAACAACAAAAACAGTAGCAACAACTCTACAGACCTCAGCCTGAACTGGCTACCATGTTTTTTTCTACAGTCAGTCCCTGCCTGGACGATCTAATTTAACAAGAAGCAGCTGTTAGCTCCACACTTGGCCTAGAGCAGCTCCCATTACCTCCCTCATCCACTCCCTGGTCTACACCAAGTTCTTAGCTATGAGCCCACTCATGCTGCACAGCCCATGCACTTTATCTCATCTCCTTTTCTCGGAATTGCAGTTTTCAAATTAACCTACAGAAAAAAATGTCTGGAGAACATCACTGTAGAGCGTAGGCAGCTCAGTTCTTTGGTTCATTCAGTCTCTATGTGTTATACCCAAGGAGTGGGCAGTAGGGAAAGGATGACTCTATATATCAGTCATTAAATGATTCTTTGTTTAGTTCCTTGTATGAGATAGTTAACGGGAAGTCATTTCAGATGTTGGCAATAATTGCACCCTTGATCTTAGTTTTTCATAATATGATTTTTTACCTTTTGTATTTTTATGGTAAGTCACAAGGGGCTGATTAAGAATGATATTCTAACCTGGAGTTGGGGGCTATTTTTAAAGTTTTAAACTGCCCGTGTAATACAGAAAATAAAGTGGCCTTGGTTCAGTTCATGCCCCAGTCATTCACTGAGGCACCTTGTATACTGTACCATCTAATCCTTGGGAATTAAGTGAACTGAACAAGATTTCTGATCTCAAGAGTTCATAGACTAATGGAAAAAAAATTGTAGGTAAACAAATCATAATAAATATGTTATATTTTTTATATAAGCACTTATATGACCCAATATGCATCTATTGGGCTTTTATTATATTCTACATTTGCACACTCTGGGATGATGTGAGCAGTGATCAAGCTGGAACAATAAGGGAAGCTAAATAAGGGAGATGCCATCTGACTCAGTCTGGAAGGATAAGTAAGATTTTTAAAGTAGATAAAATGGAGAATGTCAGGCCCAGGGAATAATAATAGCAAAGCCATGCAGCACATATGACAGTGCACGGCTTCTTGGAGCCTGGCGAGTCTTCATGAGCAACCGGGACATGAAAAATAGGATTGCTGTGCTGTGCTAAGACGTTGGCTTTCCATGCCATTTAGGAATGTTGGGAGGGAAATAATAGGATCAAACACACATTTCAGAAAGATCATTATGGCAGAAATATGGAAGACGGATTAAAAGTGAGTGCCTGGTGTAGGGTGAAGATTTGATCATGCTAATAGTCTAGGTGAGGGACAATGATGTGTCACTGGGGTATCTTTCAGGTACTTTTAAGTTCAAGTCAGGAGACGGGTTTGGGAGTTGTCAAGATAAATGATAGTTGATAGCACTACGGGGAGGACATCCCCTGGGGACAGGTGTAGTCTTATGGCACCTTATAAGCTGCTTACTTATAAGCACAGCATTAGCTGCTACTATTTGCTACATGGCAGGCTAGTTTGTACACTATCCCCATTAATCCTGATAATAATGTTCTAAATATGTATTATTAAACTGATTCTGATGGGTAGAGAATTGTAGATAGCAATGAGAGAACAAATATCAAAATGTCCTTATCATAGAGTGGGCTTTTTTGTAGTCAAGGCACAGCAAAATACTTAACAATAGTCATTTTTTAGTCAGCGAAAACATGCTTATAGAAATTGATCTTATGGGGAGAGACCCCAAAATATTTCTCATTAGTGATCATATATTTATGAAGTCGATGCAAGGGAGTAGATTGATTATTACAAGGGTAATTAGTATGGCATTTAATAGTTGGGAAATTGAAATAATCTGATGTACCAAAATCCTGTTCCCAAAGAGTAGACTTCTGGTGGAGTGAGAGAAATATGAGGATACTTTATTCAAGGAAAGTAATAATTTCTGATAATTACAGTTCAGTGGACCAATTATACTAATGCATGGTCACAGGAAAAGATGACCATCTACATATGATTCATGCAGCATCAAAATCATCCTCTAAAATGGATGGCACAGGATATTATTTTATCGCTATGCCACTGATGAGTCACCAGAAAAAATAAATTTAAGTAGAAGAAAAAAATAACCTCTGATGTTATAGCAGAGAGGAAATAAAGTCAATTTTACAGGTTTCTTTTTGGGGGGGGGGTGCATTAAGCTATATCATGGCATTATTTTAAAAGTGAAATCAAATTTCTAGTTTCTATCGCAAAGCCATGTCCAGGCACGGATGATAATTTGGCCCCAAGCCTCAGCTGGGACTGATTTTATGAGACTATGAAAGAATTGATGCATTAATGGCCTCACATAAAAAGTAAAAAATGACTTCCCATAACGCTCTGAAGATGCCTGGAATTCCTCAAGCTGATCATAAATTTTTGTCTTTGGTTAATAAAAATGAATTTTGTTCAATGAAAATACCCCTCCAGTGAAACTTCTCCCAAAATAACTCTTCTGTTATTCCCTAACACACACAAAAAAGAAGGAATAAAAATTTTCAATGGCTCCCAAGTGTTACAATTCCAACCTCTGAAGATCCTTCCATGGTCCAGTTCCGAACCACCACACCCTATGATTCTCCACCTCTCCGATCTACTTGTTCAGTTTTCTTATATGGAATTCCCTCCTCTAACGCCATCGTCCCAGTCATTACCTGTTGAAATCATACTCATCCCTTAAGGACATGTTCCAATACCCTCCATGAAACTTTGCAGACATCCTTGGCTAGAAGCAGTCTCTTCATCTTATTAACATGGTATGATGTTTGGAAAGCACCTAGCACAATGCTAGGCACATGGCGGGTTCCTAGAGGTCCTCCAGGCCCTCTTTCGTATTACTATAGATCTGATGAAGTCTATTGCAGCTTATTTCACCTCTGGTTTATTTGACTTTCTATGTTTTCTACTATTTTAAAAGTTGAATTCTTATGTTCTCCACTACCTAATAACTTAAAGAGGGCAGGTAACATGTTATCTGTGTCTATACATCTTTACAACTCCATCACATGGAGAATGCTGACTGAATCACAAATGACAACAAAACAGGCGTAAGATTTGTGTAGCTGCCATCTTGAAAGGATGTATTAGCTACTTTGTGGAGAGTGGTTTTTAGCAGTGTAGCAGATTAGGGGAGGGTTAATATGAGGACATGAAACTCAAAGATGGGATAATGTCATTAACACAAACAGAGCAAAGGAACGTGAGGCTGCAGTTGGTAAAGGCAAACATTGGGATGGCCTATAGAAAAACATCTATCTATCTGAAAGATGGTTTACAGAATGCATTTTTTCTTTTAACTAATTTGTTAGTGGGCCTCAGTTTCTGATCATATACTGAAAAAAAAACTGATTTAAAAAACTCCAGGAAATTTCAGATAAAATGCAACAGACTTCTTTTTAACCACTATAATTAAGATCACGAGAAAATAACGGAAACTCCAGGGACCAAAAATTAATAAGCAGCTTGATTCCGGAAAAGTCAACTGCCCTGGGGTGTTGATTCTCTTTGTAAGACTTTGGTTTTTAATGCTGTATCTGGTACAGAGACAGTATTGGGTCCTTGAAAGGTGAGACTGCTGAGATACCTGAATAAAGCTTTTTTACTGACTCAAAGTCTTCTGATTAGCAAACTAATTGCATCCGTGAAATCCCATAATATTCACAAGTTCTATACCCAAGAGAAGGGGTTATGTACAGCCCATTTTCCAGCGGCAGGAATCTTGGACTCCATCTTAGAAATCTGCCTAGCACACAGGAAAATGGACAAATTAATCATGTAGCATTTATCTAGTTACGTATTATACAGCAGGGAAAATTAATGAAATATAGCTACATATGCAGTAAAAGGTAAAGGAATCTAATAAGATCTTAAACCTCAAATTCGGAAAAGTGGTTCCCTATGAAAGAGAGGGGGAAGAGAGTGATCAGGGAAAGGTACCCAAGGACTCCAGGCTGACTGCTAATGCATTTGCTAAGCTGCATGGTGACCACACAAGCGTATATTTTATTATTCTTTATATTTCTTTGCATGTCTGAAATAATTTATCATACAATTAAATATAAGTGAAAGGCAAAACAGCAGGGCAAAAATTAATAAGTATGTCATCAATGTTAATTGAACTATGTATATTTATGAAGATAAAATGAACCTCGGATTTATTGAAAATAAAGCCAGACTTTCTAAGTACATCTGGAAAATAACGAAAAAAATATTAAGGAGCAGGTGGTTTTTTCACATTTCTTGATAATTTTTCAAATATACCTAAAAGCATGATTAATCTTTTTAGTGGTGAGAGGAACCAGGGGAAATTAACTTGTAATTAAGTATTTTTTATAGCATTTATTGCTTATATTGTATGCTAAATATTTAGGACATGATTTTATAAATGAAAATCCAATAAAGCAAGTGATTAATATTTAGAGAATGCAAATTAAGAAAATTTATAGAAAATAACTAATATATAAATTCAAGTGCTTCATGCTTTGGAGGCTAGTAATTTTTTTTTTTTTAACTGCGCAAAGTTACTTTAAAAAATATGGAGAATGGGGGAAAACTCAACCTCCCCAAGTTGAATTCTTGATATTCTCACAAGCAGTGTGGACAACCAAAGCTATAGGCTGAGCCCCCAGTCTTGGGGTTTGTTCATATGAAACAACCTCACAAAGGATAGGTCAAGCCTTCTTAAAATTAGGCCTAAGAGTCACCCCCAAGAGAACCTCTTTTGTTGCTCAGATGTGGCCTCTCTCTCCAGCCAACACAATGAGCAAACTCACCACCCTCTCCCTGTCTATGTAGAACATGACTCCCAGGGGTGTGGACCCTCCTGGCAACATGGGACAGAAATCCCAAAATGAGCTGAGATTCAGCATCAAGGGATTGAGAAAACCTTCTCGACCAAAAGGGGGAAGAGTGAAATGAGACAAAGTGTCAATGGCTGAAAGATTCCAAACAGAGTCGAGAGGTTATCCTGGAGGTTATTCTTACGCATTAAGTAGATATCACCTTGTTATCCAAGATGTAATGGAGAGGCTGGAGGGAACTGCCTGAAAATGCAGATCTGTGTTCTAGTAGCCATGTTTCTTGATGATGATTGCATAATGATAAAGCTTTCACAGTGTGACTGTGTGATTGTGAAAATCTTGTGTCTGATGCTCCTTTTATCTACCTTGTCAACAGCTGAATAGAACATATGGAATAAAAATAAATAATAGGGGGAACAAATGTTAAAATAAATTTAGTTTGAAATGCTAGTGATCAATGAAAGGGAGGGGTAAGGGGTATGGTATGTAAAATTTTTTTCATTTTATTTTTCTGTTGTCTTTTAATTTTTTTTTTTGAATTGATGCAAATGTTCTAAGAAACGATCATGATGATGAATATGCAACTACGTGATGATATTGTGAACTACTGATTATATATGTAGAACAGAATGAGCATATATTCAGAATGTTTGTGTTTCTTTCTTGTAATATATATATTTTATTAATAATAAATTAGAAAAAGAATATGAATTCTTCACGAATCCGTGAGCAGGGGCCATGCTAGCAAATTATTTATGAATAAAAACTATCCCTATGTGTAGAACTGAAAAACAAGTGACAATTGTTTATTATTTTGATGGTAAATTAAAAGAAATCAAAATACTGAGCTAGTTAAAGCTGGTACAGTGGATGGTAACTGTATTTATGTTATTAACTTAGAGACAAGTTGTATTATATAACAAATGAAGGGAAAACTGGGCTAAACAATAGTGAAACTGTGCTTCTGAGCTTTTGTCAGGTAACTGTGGGAAAACATGCAATTCAGAGATGGTATAGAAAGCCTGTGGTTTGTTCTTACCCATGCCAACCTGTCTTGTGAATTGTATGACTGTGCCATCATGAAAAGATCATTTAAATTGAACAATACAATTTGCCAGATATCACTTCACAGCATGACATAATCTGACTTATTTCTGTTTAGCAGTATGTCAGTTTGGTCCATGCTAGAACAGAAAGTTATTGGCTTGAGATGACAGAGTTGATTTCTTACATTCTGTCAATATATATATATATTTAACACTTAACAGTTCTCAAGCAACTATTTTTCGTCTCATGGGAATGTATGCCAATGTTTCCCCGTCTGTCTTCCCTCCTTCCTTCCCACATGATTAAGCCAGTCATTTTAATTCCAGCCATCCTGCCAGTGACTTGTTTAGGAATAACCATGCTATCCAATTCTGCCCACAAGAGATGGGAGCAAGTTTTCTGAGAGAGGAGGAGGAGTGAAACCAAGGAGGAGTCCCAGGCAGAGAGAGTAGATACTTCTTCCTCTAGATGTTATCATGAAGCCTGGAAATGTTATCTGTTTTGCTTACACTTGAAACCAACACATGGAGAAGACGACTGAGAGAATTTCAGTGAAATATCTAGAGTCCTGACTTCCCAAACAACTACCTACCTTTTTGAATTTTGTGAGATAATAAATTCTTTAACTGTCTAAGTCAGTTGGAGTAAAATTTTCTGGTCCTTGGAGCCAAAGCATTCCAACAGAATTATATAGACAGAGCTGATGGGATAGGGTAGGAGCAGTGATCACTGAAGGATAATGGGGTTGCTGGAAGAATGAACAATAGTGGAAGAAAGAATCTGCCATGTTGAGCCAGAGACAGTGTCTAAGGGTCACAGGAGTTTGTTTTGGTTCAGCATTCACTTATTCATTTTTCCTTCAAAAACCTAATCACTAATTACTCTGTGGCACATATTAAACATTGAGGATCTAATGAGCAAGAAGGACACACACCATCTCTGGCTTTGAAGGGCATGACGGGGGAAATTCTGAAATAGAAGCCAAAGAGGTAAATGGGTCAGAGACTAAAACATACTGAAAACCACATGAAAACATTTGTTCCTTATCCCGAGGGAAAGGAGAGCCTTGAAGCATTTTACACAGAAGAGAACATTGGCATTGGGGAATGGGCTGAAGTATGGCAAGACTGAGGCAGGGAGACCCATTTAAGGAGCCTCGGCAGTAGTGCAAGTGAGAGAGAATAGCGGTCTGGGAATAGGGTAGTGGCCACGAGCATGCCTAACATGTACTTAACAGGGCGATGTTTAAGATGTAAAATTGGTAAGACTCAATGACTGGATAATTGTATTGTGGCAGGTGGGGATGGAAAGTGAAAAAGAGGGAAAGAGAAGGTGTTCTAGTTTGCTAACTGCTGGAATGCAATATACCAGAGACAGAATGGCTTTTAAAAGGGGAATTTAATAAGCTGCTAGTTTACAGTTCTAAGGCCAAGAAGATGTCCCAACTAAAACAAGTCTATAGAAACGTCCAATCTAAGGCATCCAGGGAAAGATACCTTGATTCAAGAAGGCCAATGAAGTTCAGGGTTTCTCTCTCATCTGGAAAGGCACATGGTAAACACGGTCAGGGTTCCTCTCTCATCTGGAAGGGCATATGGTGAACACTCCGTCATCTGCTAGCTTCTTCTCTTGGCTTCCTGTTTCATGAAGTTCCCTGGGAGGCGTTTTCCTTCTTCATCTCCAAAGGTCGCTGGCTGGTGGACTCTGCTTCACGTGGCTGTGTTGTTCTGCTCTGCTCTCCCTGAATCTCTTTTCTCTAAAGTGTTTCCTCTTTTATAGGATTCCAGAAACTTATCAAGACCCACCCAAATGGGTGACGACATGTCGTCACCTAATTCAGCTTAACAACCACTCTTGATTAAATCATATCTCTAGGGAGATGATCTGATTACAGTTTCAAACATATAGTATTGAATAGGGATTATTCTGCCTTTATGAAATGGGATTTAGATTAAAACCTGGCTTTTCTAAGGGACATACATCCTTTCAAACTAGCACAGAAGGCAAGGATGAGTCCTGCTTTTCTGACAGGGGTAATTACGTAAATATAGTACTTTCCTCTTAGGCAATACATTAAGAGGACTGGTTTATTCGGGGGGAAAACAGTGAGCTCAGTTTTCAATATGCCTTGTTCAGATGTCTATGAGACATACAAGTAATAGGTAATAAATGTTTGGAGCTCAGAAGGTATCCTGGGCTAAAGATTTAAGTTTGGAAATCATTTCTCTGATAAATCTTGATTATGGATTTATCAATTATATTTGATTTCTTAGGGAAGTAGAAGTGGATTTAGCTTTCTTATACCACCACTTGTGAACTTTATCTTCCCAGCAGGAGTAGTTAGTATTTACATAATTATGACTCTTTAAACAGTGTTCATAACTGAGTCAAGTTATATTTATGATAATGGATAATTTCTTGATAAGTGAATATCTCATTTTCTAGGTTAATAATTGTTCCATATTTGATATTTTTCTAATATTCTCCAAATACTCCTATGGATCCACCTATGTCTACCAATGTTGTTTTCCCAAATGCTCAAATACAATGGATAATCTATCAGTTACATTTGCTTCAAGGAGTTCTCCTTCCAGGAGTCTTACCTCCTCCTGCTAACATCGAACCAATCATTTTCCTGCCTACACCCTGCCATCACTTGGGCAGACCTTTCATCTGTCTCTTATGTTGGAGCTTCTATGACAAATGCCATTTCTGCCATGGGATACAGAATACCACCGCAGGTACAGACCCAGGATCTTGAGAAAGATTCTTACCCTTACCAGCAAGCTATGTCCCAACAACTTTAATGCCTGACACAACTTCTTGCTTTCAGTAAGTCTTGCAGAAAGATTGTGATAAATTATTCCACTGCCTTTCCAGGTACGGATTGACAAGGGTACTTCTATTCTGCACTGTGCTGAGTCCTTGGTAAGTATTGCTGACTGAATGGCCACTTTCCAGTGGGTTTGCCAGGGGTACTTGACCCCAAGGGATAATGGTTGATGGGGGCAGTAGATGACTAGAAATTCAGCTTTCAAGCAATGTGGCTTTGTATGGGTCATCCAATCTCTATGAGTCTCAGTTTTATTATCTGTAAATAGGGCTTCATATTCACCAGTTAGATATCATTACCATTTTAAAGTACCACTTGAAAATGGAACTCAAACAAATAAAATAAGGCATCCAAGACCACAAATCTGATCTATAGTGCTTAAGCATGATTCCAAAATCTATGCATTTTCCTATTTTTCCTCTGAATTATCACTGGATATTAAGGGACATGTCCTCATAGAAGGGAATGAAGAGAGATCCATGGATGAGGATGTGACTAGAAATGAAGTTTCAATGGTATCATGTCTTTAATCATCTTTACCAATGATTCCCTGCCAAACAAGTACCATCCATAAATGGTACTTTATCTGATTAAGAATGATAGTGACTATTTTTTATAAGTACAATATTTTTAAACATTCCTTATAAGTCGTCATCGTTTTTCAGGGATTTGACTTTTAAATTGTTCTTGTGGAAGGAAAAATCTACTCCAGTCTCTTCACACGTCTCAGCTGTTAACATTGTTATCTGATGAATAACTGATCAGGGTTTCAAAATCGCTAGGCTTTTTTCATCAGGACGGTCAAAGTAATCAGGCAGAATGGCACAAGTGAATAAGTGATCTGAAAAGGTAATGCCGCTTGATTATTATTATGGCTGGAAAACAGCAAACCCAAAGAGGCTAAGTAATGGATGGATCTAAAGCAATTTTGTCTTTTATACAGATGACAATTTGAGTAATTAAAAATGTTATACAGGGTATAAATTCTAACTTTTTTTAAATGCTTTTTAAGTCCACCAGTTGCTTTTTTTCCCCTGTGTTTGTATTATTCAATCCACCCAACGGTATGAGAAAAATGCTATTTTTGTCTCTATTTTAGATGTGAGGAAAATAAAAGCTTAAGGAATAATTTATCCAGTGACAATTAAAATGTGATAGACAAGTGAAGTGAAATAAGATGTGTATGATTAGAAATGCATACTCTTATCTTCAATGCTTTTTAATACAGGCCCACAGGCTTATTCATAATTTCAAATTTCAAAAATTTCTGAAAACACTGAAAGATGTTTTCCTTTGTAGCTCATTTGGTGGCAAAAGTCTGGATCTCACCTAAGATTTATTTATTGTCTTTATCTTTGAATGACCTTGTTTTGCTGTACAATATTTCTGTGTTGATTATAGGGTGCCGAATCAGACTACTCTGGGGGGTGGTATTATCTTTTTAATATGTGAAAAACCCTGAACTCCAAAAATCATCTGTCCCAAAGGGGTTTTGGATAAGGACATAAAACCAGTGAGGTCGGATTAGAGGAAATGGTAAAAGAAGATTATAAGACATGAAATTAAGATAAGACCCTGGAATTAAAGAAGGAAACTGAGATTTAAAAAGCTATTTTTTTTCATCCAGTGCCCAATGATCAACTATTAATGAGCCTTGAATAATGTGTCCTGAATTTAAACTGGTTTGAAAGATGGACCATGACAAAATCTTAATGTTGTTATATGAGAGATGGTGATCTGCTTTTTTTATTTACCCCTCGAAGTGACAATCCAAGAAAAGGTAGGTTAAATGTAATTGCTATCATCCCTGCTCTCATCTCTCCAGCTCTGGGAGAAGAGTTGACTCTTCTGTTGAGGAATCTGCATCAAGTCCAAATTCTCATGTATTATCCTTCAGGCCCGATCACAGGCATTTACAAAGCTATCCCTGGCAAGCCTTATGGGAGACAGCTTGAGCCACAGTCAGTATATTACGGTTTTCCGGAAGGAGTCGCAGTCAGGCCTTGCAGCTCCCAATGCCAGTCATGCTCATATCCATTTGGAGCGTTGCACATCCATTTGGAGGCCTTCTTACTGAAGCACCTTGGCTGAGGTACTTTTCAGGCACTTCCAAGGAAACCCCTTATTAGAGGACTTTTGGCTGAGGTATTTTCCACCACTCAGTACTTTTGCACTTGCATTCTTCCCCCTTTCTGTCCCCTCAGGTCCATAAAATGGCAGGAGTCTTTTGTTCAGAGCTCCTTGGAAGTAACAGGATATCCCCTCACTCTTCCACCCCATCTGTGCTGATGGTACCTCACCTGGTACCGTTCCATAAGAAAACATGGAACATTGGGAGCCAGTGTCTCTTTTGGCTTCTTGCTTACACAGTCGCAGTTAGTGAAAGAAGGCTTGATTGATTTACTTTCAGGTTAGCTCACTGTCCTAACTGAACACCTGGACAGCTTAGCACCTGTGTAAGGCTAATTTTTGTCCCAGTGCTCTGGAAGCTACCATCTCTCACTGCCTTAGAAGGCCTCTGCCATCACATATATCTCACACATCTTTAATCTCACCCAATACTTTCCCTTATCAACATTTAACTACAGACACATTTGCACCCAATTTAAAAGTTCCTTGGCCTTATGTCTTGCCATTGCTCACGTTCTTTCTCCTTTAAATTCTGGAACAAGAGATCACTCACCTCAGACCTTTTGCACACACTGTTTCCACAATCTGGAACATTATTCTCTTCCTCTTCATTTGGCCAGATCCAACTCTTCTTCAGAAACAACCTGCTCCCAGAAGTCTTCCTACACTATTCCATTCTCCGTTATAGGCCCTACCTCAAGGCCTGCCAGACTTTATTATTTACTTAGTAGTTACCCCCTTGGCTGAGTATTCCTTGAACACTGGGAACTTGTTTTAATGTTATATCCCCAGGAACACCAAAATGGCCTGGGCTCTTTACAGGCACTCAATAATATGTAGCAATGTATGAAGGGCAATCTGCCTCATTAAAGGATGCATTCCAATACTGGTAGCTAAAGTAACAGATGTTTAGCACAAGATTTTCTAAAAAAAATAATAACTCATGTCCTCAAAGCTTAATTTTTATATATTATATGCTGTTTTACCCCAATTATACTATTCATATACAATTAGGCCTTATTTCAGCTTATGGTGAAAAATATATACATTATTTTTCTTGGTTATTATGATGTTTTCATGGTTTCTAAGTCTATATGGAACTAAATTTCAGGATGCTTCTCATTAAAGACTGCATCTTCTACATGAGTTCTGTTGTGGAATGATCAATTTATGACTTCCCTTTTAGTCTAAATGAATGAACTGGATGACTTCCTAAAGACACATCAATTCTTAGAAGTCTCTATGAATATTATTAAATTGAAAATCAAAAGTTTCCTTTCAGATTATGCCTGATGTATAAATGTATGGACTGTAAAACTTCTCACAAGCAATCAAAAAATGTAAACTTTATTTAACATTCTATTTTCATTTATAAGTATTAAGAACCCTAGCCTCCACTTCTATTCTTACAGAATTTTCGGAATGATGTATAATCTAAGAGTGCTGAAAATGTGCTCAAACACCTGCACCCTGCAGAACAGGTCATTTCAAAAATTAACATTGAATTATCCCAAGTCATCAAAAACATGCCAATGCTTTTGAACCACCGTTAAAATGAAATTATGTTGATGTTCATCATTATTACTAAAATAAGAATAATGAATTAAACTGACAGGTTTTTTACTCTTACCCTTGGAAATGTTGTAAATCTGTCCAGTTCTTCAACAAAGCAGAACATCTGCAAGCTAATTGCTGACATAACAATCAAGAGGCTGGCAGTAAATACGACCAAACTCCCAAGCTTTTTTCCAGGACCAAATATCTTATACACAAAGTCTTCTAATGCAGGTGAAATCTTAATAAGCCGAACTACCCGAAGAACCTATCGTGGGAAAGAAAACGTACATATCTGATCATTTATTTACACTGACTATTAAATGAGCTCATACTAAAATTCCATTTTTTATCATACTTTATAAAACTGCACTTTTTATTTAAGAATCTAGAGACCGGAAGTAGCAAAATAACTAAGATGTTAGTCTAGCTCAGTGTCCACCATATATCAAAAACTCAATAAACCCCAAGCAAACGAATGAAGGAAAACAGTTCCAAGTGTTTTAATATATAATGTGATCATTCAAAACAGCATTAACTAGGACATACTGGTAAAATAAAACATTTTTAGTGTTCAAAATCTAAAAATATTTAACTCAATGCTATTTACATTCACCTTTTCATAAAATAGCTTTTCTAGTTATTATTACACATTCATAAAGGAATTAAAGACTCCATTACAGAGTCTTTATTTGTGGCTGATGCTGCTAGCCCAGTATCCATTCTCTCCTTCTTTTAAATGATGGGTCTTCCTGAATTTTAGCCTATCAAATGTCTACTCGGTGCCATTGCCTCCAGTCTCACTTGTAGCTAAGTACGGCCATGTGAACTAGGTTCAGTACAAAGGGATGTGAAAAGAAGTGACTTGTGTAATTTTTGGAATAGTAAATAAAATAAACTTGCCTTGGCTGTTCTTTTTCTCCTTTCCTCTGGCTGGGAAACAGAAACAACTGGAGTACCCCTTTGGTACTGTAGCAGACCCTGACCCATTTTTCATATTCCACCTCTGATCTCTTTCCAAAGCAGCTCCCTCCCTGACTAGGTTGTGAAAGTTTCCATTTCTTTTTCCTCTGATCTCTGAAATCCCCACATACACATCTCATAGGTATGCTGTTGTTTTTAACAGCTCCAGCTAGACCAGCCTTCATTGGCTTTAATTGCGAAGACTTGCACAATTAAAAAGAAGGTTAGCCTAGAAGAAAACTTTGCCTAATTATAACAGCAACAATCACACTCTCTACAGCGTAACCCAGAGGCCCTGTTTTTCTGGTTTTATGCTTTGAAACTACACCCTGTAACTGGGCAACAACAAGACAACTCGTGACTGGCCCTGTCTGTATCCCTTGATCTTGTTTTGCAACCCTGAAGTCCGCTGCCCTTGCACCTAGTCGCTGAAGTCAGGTATCCTTGCATGTAGCCCCTTTTTGATTAATATGAGTCAGCTGAGAGCTAAACACCTCAAATTCCTAAACTATCTTGCTGAGCCATGCCAGTTCTAATCAAGGTTGCACACGTGACATACACAGTAGCCTAAGTCTGTAATCACTCTCTACATACCTAGTAATTAGACTATCTCTGATCGCCTCATCTCAAATCACCGTACTTATTATCCTAAGCCTGCCTGCCTTTGTTTGAATACTATAAAACACTGAGAGTTTCTCCAGTTTGGGGAGAAAGATTTGAGGACTGCCCTCCCATCTTGGCGAGGTTATCCTTTGCTAAATAAACCTTTTCTCTTCTCAAAATCCTATGGATTGGCTCTGCATGCATCAGGTAAGGACTTACTTTTCAACCACAATACACCAGAAATAGAAGGCTGGTACAGATGATGACAGATATACCCCAACCCAACAGGCTGGCTTACTGGTTGACGATATGGAACAGAGCCATCTACTTTCCTTGGACACCCACCAACTATTTGATAGAAACAAACTTTTATCTTATGCAAGCCTGGCAATTTTGGATCTTTGTTACATTTTCTTAGCTTTTACCTAAACTAACTTATGACTATTATTATTATTAATTTTAAAATGCAAAATGATACCTGCAATTAATCAGTTAATTCATTCATAATTCATTTAAAATATACTGATTGATAATTATGTGTCAGATATCGTGCTAGACAAATACCACTGAATGCCTTCTATTACAAAGGGAGCACAATAGAAAGATACAATCCTTCAGGGCATATTATTGATTAAAAAGTATAAATTAAAATATAATCAAAAACTGAAGTAGAGAACATGGAAAAAATGGCATAGTTCATCAAGTCTAAGACGTCAACCATTTTTTACATACCTCTAAGAAATAAAAAAAGAATACTGCCACTTAAAATATAACATACCACTGATTATAAGACAGATGCATACTTCAGAGATATTAAAATATATATAATTTATAACAGTGGCATAAATGAAATAGGGTAAGGAGTATATGGCAGTCTACAACGGTTAGATTCAAAGTGCTTACGTTGCCTGTAATGGTTTCTGAGGAGAAGAAGCATGATGTATTTGGAATGCCATTAGAAAACAGGAATTTTTACAAAAAACAAGATTTTGATTTTTTCATGTATAAAATAACATACTTTTGGTTTTGCCTTTCCAGCAGCCCCAGCTCCCTACTCTTTCTGGTTTCCCTTTGGCAAATCATTCCTTCTACGCTCTTAGACTCTTAGTCCATGAAGTCAAGAGAAACTTCCAAATTCCCAGGAGCTAGCCCTGGCCCGAGTGCTCACAATAAGCTCAGTCATTCTCACAACTTTCGCTGGACCTATACGTGGGGCTCTGTTATTTTTATGCCCACTTAGCATTACTGTAGGAGGCATGTCACGCTGGAATGCCTGGGAGTCAACTTTACCATCACAGAGAAAGTCAGCTCAATAACAAAACCAAACAGAAGAAAGGGCAGTGAGTACAGAGACTGAGTCCAATTCTTATCAGGTTAACCTCTGAATTTAGCCAGAACCAAACCTACATTTACTCCCTAGACTTTGAATTAATAGAAAATGTTGATGGCAAATCTCATTCCTATTGTTTGCAGAAAAACCAACGGTATGGTTCACAGCAGCATGTCTAGTAAGCTAATGGAGGAATTATTTAAAGTGGAGAAAATGCATATTTTCTTTATGCTAATTTAAAATAGTTAACAATATTTAAAGAAGAAAATTTATAGGCGCAGTAATGTTTACCACATTAAGTGCCAAACCACAAGGTTAAACCACCACTTCTTCCTACTATAATTCTTAACCTAGATTCCTACATAAGAACATATTATATGAGGGTCATCTTTTCAAATAATAGGCAAACAGTTTTATCATAAGAACTATTAAATATTAATGGAAAATCAGTATCCAGGGGCGGTATTTGGAATGGTTTCAGTTTTATCGGATTTGTCTATTCTCAGTCATAAATGATTGGGCATCCAATAGTGAATAGCTGAATCCAGGTAAGTTTACAGTAATAATTTAACTGGTTTATAGCTCAAATTTCCAGTACTGCATGTGTCTCCATTTGTATTAAAATTGTATTTAAAAAACCGTGTAAGTCCGCCATGAGCAGGAGCACGGGTTCCACCGGCCTCTGCGCGGCGAGGCAAAGGTGGCGGGGGTGGGGAGGTGGGGGGTGGAGGTGGGGAGCAGAGGGGTGGAGTGGGGGTGGGGGTGGGGGTGGGGCAGGAACCCCGCGGTGCTGGAGAGACGGCGGCGCTGGCAGCCAGGAGGTCTGGAAGCCTCTGCTCAGGTTCTCCCTCGTCGAGTGTTCCCTGTCCGCGGGGCAGAGGGCCTGCTCCGAAGCCCACGGTGCCCTGGCTGTGCTACTGGCCAACTCTGAATTTCCATCCCTGCTTGTGTTGACCAGCATTTCCTCTTGCGCGGGATGGCAACCCTGGGTGCTTCCGTTTTTTCGCTTAAGCCTCAGGTGGGGTGAGGGGGCTAAGGCTTAACTTCGTGTCCCCTCCCGGGCAGTGTATCCTTCCCTAAAGCATTGATTTCTGGAATCGATGCCATTTTATTATCGGGGCTTAATTTTTTTGCCTATATAGGCCCTTGGCACTCAGGGCTCGCTTGCTTTGTTTTGTGCTTAAATGTCTGTTATTACAGAAAATAAAAATGAGGTAGTATTAAAAAAATTTGTCCAGGTAATTTTGAGTCCTATCCCAAATTCTAATAAAAAGAGCCTCTGCACATCTGTGCAATTCTGATAAATTAATATTTCTTTAACTCGTCGAAACAGAATTTAGCTCTCAGGGGCTGTATTTACTCTGCAAAGAATAAAACATTCTGAGGACATATCATTATTTATACTACCTGAAAGTAGGTGAATTGAGAATGATAAAGATCTGGATATACATGAAGAGTAGTTCCAATTACGAGTAGCAGTTCGAATTTGTGGAGAGATGAGCTAATATATCCAGTAAATCCCAAACACCAGATCTTTAGAAGAGCTTCCAAATCAAAAAGAACTGTGAAAGCCACCTAGGGGAACAAAGAGACATTGTAATTGGTATCTAAAACTACAATTTATTTCAAAAAAATTCATACACTTGTTGGTGCATACATTTCAGGATCTATCAATATAAATGAGGAACCCACAAATGTCAAGAACTGTATTTTATAAAAAAAATGTTTTTCAAGCACACCAACTTGAACATGGCAGATTAAATCTACCTTAAGTAATAAGCAAAACATATGTTAAAATTGTAAATGTTTTATTATTATTTCTTGATCTATTATTTAAAAAGCATTGTCATTTATATAATCGATGTATACACAGAAAGTGTACATTCTGTTAAGTATAATATAGTTAAGTAATCTGTATTTTCTAAAGACAGTTTCTTTAATATGCATTGCATAATATAAAACAATTACTTCATGTCATAACCATAATTAAGCCAAGGCAAGAGATTAAAATATCATGTATTCTTCTATGCTTTAGATATATGACAAGAAGAGAAATCAATATTCTATAGCAAGCAATTTACATATAAATATATATACATGTAACTAATACATTAATTCACGTTTTACTCTAGCATATAATTTCTTTGGATTACAAATACCAATATTGTAAGATATACATGCAGTGAACACACATTATTTTTCCTTTACCTTTCCTAAGGGTAAAAATATTCATTTTATAAAGAAGATTGTATTGGAATCAAAATGTGCAATATAAAATGAACTTCTAACTAAAGAGCACAAAGTTTTGGAATTAGTCAAAATATATACCTCTGAGAAAATGTCACATGATTTAGTGGAAGACAGGAATAAAGGAGAGCTTTTCTCATCTTTTTCTAGGGAAATATGGAATATCAGAAGGGAGTTTTCCCAACCATATTTGGAAAATGTGGAGAAAAATGGAGTTTTAATAATGGTATTTTTAGGAATGGAGCATTAAAAGGATTGCAGATGGCTAATTTAGATGTGATGAAGAAATTAGCATTACCTCTTAAATCGAGCATTTGTGTAATGCCAAGTTGCTTTTAAATTTTAATTGGCATTTCTCTTTTTAAAAGATGTTGAGAAAAAAAGGAATACATTTTAACTTTGAAATAATCCAAAGTACACACAAGAATGTCAATAAGACTTCTTGCCCACTTTTCTGAGAGGTTTCATGTTAACCGCTTTGTGTATTCCCTCCTCAGCCATCTCCATCTCACCCAGACATAAAGAACCATATAGATGGGCTTGCATTTTTCTGTCACTCTGCAACTTGCAGTTCTCATTCACTATCACTGACAACCCCACAGGCTAAGAAATACAGATCCTACTTATTCTTTCTTATCAGCTGTATAATTTCTGGTAGTATGCAACATTTATTTAATTCAACATTTTCCCTCCTGATTCAGATCATGAGTTAAGTATTTTGCTACTTCAAAAACAAGACTGAAATAATCATTCTTATATAATATCAGCATCCACCGAGGTTTTTACATCTAGAGATAAATTCCTTGCTGGAGCAAAGGATAGATTTGTGTGTTTCAAATTTTAGACAATGTTAAGAGATTATTTTCACATTGTTATTGTCTCCCAGCGAGGTAGAAAGTGTCTCAACCTAAATCTGTATCAGCAGCAGATGGAATCAAACTTACTAACTGTTCCTATGTCCACTGGTCATTTAGATTAACTTTCTATTTCTTAATAATCTTCCTCTTCACAGCCTTGGCAATTTTCTATGGTGTTGTTTACATTTCTTGTCAGTTTTTGGAGTTGTTGATATTAAGGACCTTAATCTCTGCTACACTTGCAACTATTTCTTCCTTGGTCAAAGATTTGTTTTTTAACTTCAGTGTTAGGTCTGTGTCCTCATCATCTCCCTATGGAATTATGGAGTTTTTTTCTTTCTTTCATTGAGGTGCAGGCTTCATGTGTCCTGATTTTATGATGGAGTCTCTATTCTGACTTTTTAACTTATACAAGCCTGAAGCCTTTTCTTCCATCCTTGTACAGTCTTTGAAATGATGAGTTCTAGGTAACAGGGATATGCTAATACCCTTAGGGCAGCTACTGGTTTTGATGTCCAACTGGCATTAGGGACTCATGTCACAACTTAACTTTTTGCCTTGAGGATTTTCCTTAATTGTTTTTTTTACATCCTGCTAGGCATTTAAAATGAGGTTTTAATATTTTATGGCTACTTTTAGGTGCTTTGTAGAGAGATGATTTTCAGTCAACTTTTGCATAAATGTTTCCTATAAACAGTATACTATTTTATTTTGTTTTTAAACATAAACTGATTTCCTATATCTCTTTTTTATTGAGGTAAAAATCAAGTAACATAAAATTAACCATTTGAAAATGAACAATTTAATGGCATTTGGCACATTCACAGTGCTGGTAACCACCACCTATACCTAGTTCCAAAACAATTTTATTACCCTAAAAGAAAACCCTTCACCAATTAGCAGTTCTGATCATTTCTACCCTCAGCCCCTGGAAACTATAAATCTGTGTTAAGTCTCTATGGATCTACCTTGTGCTGGTTTGAAAGTTATGTACCTCAGAAAAGCCATGTTTTAATCCTGATTCAATCTTGTAGAGGCAGCTGTTTCTTTTAATCCTATTCCAATACTGTAGGTTGGAATCTTTTGATTATATCATCTCCAGGAGGATGGGACACACCCAATTGTGGGTGTGACCTTTGATTAGATGGAGATGTGACTACACCCATTCCAGGTGGGTCTTGGTTAGTTTACCAGAATCTTTTAAAAGAGGAAACATTTTGGAGTCTCTCTGATTCTTTCCAAAATGACAGAAGCCTCAGAGTCGACAGAGAGAGAAGATGTAGAGGCTTGGAGAATAGTTGCTTCAGAGAACAGAGACATGGATGTTTGGAGATGCTTGGAGCCCAGCAGACATCACCATGAGATGTTAAGCAAGCCAGAACCTGGAGAGAGCGCCAAGGGAAGCCAAGAGATGAAAGCAAGGAGCAAAGAAAGAAAAAAAAAAAAGAAAAAGAAAAAAAGGACGCTCCACAGGGACAGAGGCTGAAAGCAAAGGAGCCCAGTAGCAAGGGACCAGCAGATATCAGCCACATGACTTCCCAGCTGACCCAATGAACTTTTTTAAGTGAAGGTAATCTCTTGCTGGTGCCTTAATTGCACACTTTCACTTCCTTAGAGCTGTGAACTTGTAACATTAAATTCCCCTTTTTAAAAGCTGTTTCATTTCTGGTATTACCACATTCTGGTAGCTTGCAAGCTAACACGTACCTATTCTGGATATTTCATGTATATGGAATCACAAAATATGTGACACTTTGTGTCTGGCTTCCTTCACTTAGCATAATTGTTCTGGAAGTCATCTGGATTATAGCATATGTCAGTGCTTCATTTATTTTTATGGCTGCATAGAATTTCATTGTATGTATATAATGTTAGGTTGGGGGAACCGGGAAGGGCACTGCAACTGGAGCTGTGGAGGCTGTGTCACCCCTGTCAACCTGACTTCTGGAACTAATGAACCGCCCCTTCCAGATGTCACCTGACCCCCATCCTTAAAAGCTGCCCGCACCGAAGCCTGCTTGCACACTCACCTCCCTCCATCTTGGGTCTGGTGAGTTCTGCCCGGGAGCCCAGAAATACCTCCCCCCCCCTTTAAATTTCCTGGTCTACCTTTCTTCTTTCTCACCCTTTTGCCTCCTAAACCTTTCGTCTGGTGCCGAAACCCGGAGAGGAGCGCGGGTGCCGCCTGCCTGGCCAGAGGCGCCCCGGCTTTCTCTCTCCTTCCTCCACATGGCCAGCGACAAGGGATCCTTCGGCTGCCACTGCATCCACCACAGATTGGGTAAGTCCCTTCCCTCCTAGTCCTGCTGCCGGGTCTCACGGTTCTGAGAGAGCCTGTCCATTAACTACTCTCCGAAAATCATGAATTCACGTCAGGCTCTCTTCCGAGGGCTGAGGTGAACAGGGATGCCCGCAAGCCTCATACCCTTTTTCCGGGACTCGAAAATCTGTGGGGACACCCCGCTTCTCCTTTCCCTCCCAAATTCAGGTCCAGGACCTGAAAGGGCCTCAAACCAGGGTGAGACGTCCCCTGGGGAGATAAGTCCCCACTTGTAAGAGCTCCGAGGACTCTCTCAGGGTGCTGGGACGCCGACACCCCCTGGGCCAGTCCTTTCTCCTTTGAGACCCATCAGTATGGGCAGCAGGTCCTCTCTCATGGGTCTGAGGATGGGACTTTCAATTTTAATATCCTTACGAACCCCCACAACTTTTGCCAGAGGAAGGACAAATGGGCCGAAATCCCTTATGTCCAGGCTTTTTTCCTTCTGCACTCCCGCCCCTCCCTTTGTATCCTCCTCTCCCTCGCCCTACCCTCCCCTCCCTCCAGCGGTGCTCCAGTCGCCATCTTGCCTTTCCCTCCCCCCTTCTGCTTTGGCGACATCTCAGTCGCCATCTTCTCCTTCTCTTCCTCCTTCTGTTCCGGTGACGTCCCAGCCGCCATCTTGCCCTCCTCTCTCCCCTCTGTGCAGGCAGCATTCCCACTGCCATTTTGCCTCTCTCTTCCTCCTTCTCCGCTGGCAGCGCTCCAGCTGCCATCTTAGCCTCTCTTCCTCCCCCCGCTCCAGCAGCATTCCAGCCACCATCTTATCCTCCCCTTCCATCTCCATCCACTCCCCCACTGTCCTCAACAGCCTTGCCCTCCTCACCTATAAGCTCTCATACCGGCTCAAAGGACTCTTTACTGTCCACTACGGGAAGTTGCGGGACCTGAGGGGTGAGTTCGAGTACACACCCCTTTCCCCCTAGCTGACCTCTCTAATATTGAGAAACGGCTAGGTTCATTCTCCAGTGACCCAACCGCCCATACTAAGGAATTCCAATATCTAGCTAATGTCTACAATTTAACCTGGCATAACATTCATGTAATCTGCTCTTCTTCCCTAACTACAGATGAAATGGACCACATTTTCAGTGCAGCCAGGGCCCATGCTAACCAGGTGCATATAACCGACCACACCATGCCGGTAGGGGCCGAGGCTGTGCCAGGCCAAGAGCCAGGGTGGGAATATCAGGTTGACACTCCAGCGGGGAGGAACGGGTGGACTAGACGGGACAAAATGCTTACATGCCTCATAGCCGGCATGCAGAAAGCTTCACATAAAGTAGTAAATTTCCATAAGCTAAGGGAAATTACCCAGGGTCCTGATGAAAACCCGGCTGCTTTTCTACACCGGCTCACAGAAGCCCTCTCCCAATATACCCGCCTAGACCCCGACTCGGAGGCTGGTAAAACTGTTTTAGCCACACACTTTATATCCCAATCGGCTCCAGATATAAGGTGTAAACTTAGAAAAATTGAGGACGGTCTTCAGGCCCCTATCTGTGACCTGGTAAACACGGCCTTTAAAATTTTTAATACTCGTGATGAACTAGAGAGGGCAGAAAAGGAATCCCAAGACCTCCGAAAGGCGGATTTACAAACCCAATCCCTGATTGAGGCTCTGCGGCTCACTTCAATGGAGAAGAAGCCGGCTACGACTAATCCATCACCAGGAAAGTGCTTCAAATGTGGCCTCGACGGACACTGGTCCCACCAGTGCCCCAATCCTCAACCGCCCAAGGGACCATGCCCTCTCTGTGGTACAAAGGGACATTGGAAAAGTGACTGCCCCTCGGCGCCTGGCCGTGGAGGGGCCGTCCTTCCAACCCCTAACCCACCGCTGGCAGTCCTGGGCCTGGCCACCGACGACTGACGACGCCCAGCCTCAGCGACCCCAATCACCCTCGTCGAGCCCAGGGTAACAATCAAGGTAGCGGGTAAGTCCACCTCCTTTTTAGTGGACACAGGGGCTACCTTCTCTGTCCTCCCCTCTTACTCAGGTCAACTCCTTCCTTCCTAGGTCACGGTTATGGGCATAGACGGCTGTCCTTCGTGCCCCTTAACTACTGGACCACTTACATGTTTAATAGAAGGGTACCCCATTATACATTCTTTCTTAGTAATGCCTTCTTGCCCCAGCCCGCTAATGGGGCGAGATCTTCTTGCCAAATTAGGAGCCTCACTACACTGGATAAAAAACCCTCATACAAAACTTCATAGCAAGTGCCAGACTAACGTCACTATCCACAACACCACCCATGCCCCCAAAGGACAATATTTCTGGTGTAATGGAACTCTTACCAAGTGCCTTCACTCCACTGCCCCAGGACCATGCTTGGCTACTGCCCCTTCCTTGCTCAAAAAGGGCTGCCTTTCTTCCTATCCTAGTAAGCATCAGCCTAACTGCTTCAGTTGCAGCCTCAGCTGCAGCAGGAGGGGCGCTGGGACATAGTATTTTAACCTAATCTGTCTCTTTTTCCTCCTAGCTCCCTACCTCCTCAACTTCCTTCAGGGATGCATAAAGGAACTATCCGGGTAGCAGTCAACCAAATGCCCCCGCATCATTATCATCATCTGCCTTCCTCACCAGATTCCTACAGCCAGCCTCCCCACTCCCCTGGGTATGACAGTTCCAGCCTATAACCCCACGCCGCCCTATTACAGCAGGAAGAGACCAGAAAGATCTCGGCACCCTATTATCACAAAAAGGCTTAAATGTTAGGTCGGGGGAATGGGGAAGGGCACTGCACCTGGAGCTGCGGAGGCTGTGTCAGCCCTCCCAACCTGACTTCCGGAACTAATGAACCGCCCCTTCCAGACATCACCTGACCTCCATCCTTAAAAGCTGCCTGCACCGAAGCCCGCGTGCGCACTCACCTCCCTCCATCTTGGGTCTGGTGAGTTCTGCCCAGGAGTGCAGAAATACCCCCCCCACACTTTAAATTTCCTGGTGTACCTTTCTTCTTTCTCACCCTGTCACCTCCTAAACCTTTCATATAACACAACTGATTTATCCATTCCTCTATTGATGGACAACTAGGTTGTTTTCACCTTTTAGCTATTGTGAATAGTGTTGTTATGAAATGCATTTACATGTGTTTGTCACTTTTCAATTCTTTTAGGTGTACGACTGGGAGTGGCATTGCTGGGTCATATGGTATTTTGATGTTTAACTGTTTGAAGAACTACCCAACCGTATTCCACAGTAGCTGAATCATTTTACATTCCTACCCATAATTTATGAGGGTTTCTATTTCTTCATATCCTCACCAACACTTATTTTTTAAAATGATAGCCATTCTACTGCCTATGAAGTGGTATCTCGTGGTTTTGATTTGCATTTTCTAATGAGCATGAATGTTTAGCATTTTTTTTCATGTATTTCTTGGCCATTTGTATAGCTTCTTTGGAAAAAATATCTATTCAACTCCTTTTTCTGTTTTTTAAATTAGCTAGGGTATCTTTTTGTTGTTGGGTTGTAAGGGTTCTCTGTATATTCTGCATACTATACCCTTATCAGATATATGATTTGCAAATATTTTCTTCTGTTGTGAAAGTTGTCCTTTCACTTTCTTGATACCTTTGGTATACACAAGTTTTAAATATTGGTGAAGTCTAATTTATTTATTTTTTCTTTTGTTGCATGCACTTTTGGTGTCATAACTAAGAATTTGTTGCCAAAGATCACAAAGATTTATCTCTACTTATCCTTCTAGGAGCTTTACAGTTTTAGTTCTTATACTTAGATCTTTAATCCTTTTTTTTTTTTTTTTTTTTTTTTTTTAGCATGGGCAGGCTCTGGGAATCAAACCTGGGTCTTTGGCTCAGCAGGCAAGAATTCTTGTCACTGAGCCACCATAGCACAGCCCTTTATATATATATTTTTTTTTTTAAAAATATGGAACGCTTCATGAATTTGCGTGTCATCCTTGCGCAGGGGCCAGTTGCATAGCCCTTTAAATCCATTTTGAATTAATTTTTGTACATGGTGTAAGGTAGGGATCCAACTTCATTCTTCTGCATGTGGCTATCCAGTTGTGCCACACCATTTATGGAAGACACTATATGTTCCCCATTGAGTGGTCTTGACACCCTTGTTGAAAGTCACTTGGTCATAGATGTACTGGCTTATTTTTGGACTCTCAATTCTATTCCATTGGTTTATATGTCTATCCTTAAGCTAGCCCTTTCATTGCTGAGGTATTATTTTACTGTAGTAAAAGTACTGTAGTACTTTAATTACTTACACCACTGTTGTGAATACTGCAGCTTTGTATTAAGTGTTAAAATCTGAAAGTGTGAATCCTCCAAATTTGTTCTTCTTTTTCAAAATGTTTTACTATGGAGGGTCCTTTGCAATTCCATGTAAATTTCAGAATTAGCCTTTATTGTTTTTGTAAAAGAGTCTGTTGGAATTTGAATAGGAATTACTTTGATCTATGTCTTTTGATAGGAAAATTCAACATGTTTACATTTGTTATGCTAGGGATAAACTTGGTCTTATGTTTCATATCTATTGTATATCATTGCTAGTTTATAAATTAATATTTTCATATATTTCTGGCTTTGTCAAATTCTTCCCCCTCTCTTTTTACTTTGGCATTCTACACTGCTGTTATTACCCCTAGTTTAAATTATATTGGTCATAAATCAATCTATACTTTTTGTTATTGTCTCAAAGTTGAATAATTGCAAACTTCTCTCCCACACAAATTTGCTTGCTCACTCATTCCTCACACACCTGCCAATGTGCAATCTTTATAATACAATTCCATAATCCCACACTCCATTGATTTCACATCCCTTCCCAGCTCTTGATTTTGCTGAGGTAGTTTATAATTTCAATTCTAATTCTTGAACTGCACTTCTTTTCTCTTTTTTTCAAAGATCCCTATTTAACATTTTTCTTACTATCTTCTATTTAGATCCAATGCCTAACAATTTTCTCTCCTTTTCATCCCCTCTTAGTTTTTTTTTTTACTTGAATTATAGATTTACTTATCTTTTGCATAATTTGAAGTAGTTTCCTCAAATAAATTTCAAAAGTTGTATGCTCTCTTAATCCCTTCACATATAAAATGCATTTTAACACTGGCAGATGAATAGTTTAGCTGTCTGGAGATCTTGTGTTGCAGTTCTTTTCTCTTAGCTCTCTCTCTCTCTTTCTCTCTCTCCCTGCCCCCCCCCACCTGCCTATCTTCATCATCTCTTACTAATTCCCAATATTGTAAGTGTACCCCAATGCACAATATGTTTATCTTCACTTTTATGGTTACTTATGTCTGTTCAGAAATTTAAAAAGATTTTTTTCTTCATGCTTGTAAGCTAGGAAGTCCACTAGAAAATGCCTAGGAATGTTCCTGTTTTCATTTAATCTCTGAGACTTAATAAACCCTTTAAATCTAAAAAATTATGCTTTTCTTCAGTTCAGGGAAATTTTAATTTCTTGCTTTCCTTCAATTAGCTTCTTAACAATGACCAAACTCTCTTTTCAGCTCCAGTTTTGAAATTTTTCAAGTTTCAGAAAGTTTGTTTTGTGCCTTAATTTCCTCTCCATGTAAAACAAGAAACAAACAAAACTCTCCTGTCTCTTTCATCAGGTCTACTTGATTGAGAAACTGATGATCACTATAGATTTAACTCAGTTTCTGGGTCCCTTTGGGTGAAAATAATTTTTCTCTGTCTGCTCATGGTTAGTCTTTTATGGTCTATGGTCCCTTGAGGAGTGGCAAATGAGGCACAGTAGGAAGCATGATGACTGTCCTCTCTGAGCATCAGGAGGAATTGGCTCTGGGTCAGGATTCCTTAGGGATAGGGGAGCTCTTTCCCAAGCCCTTCCTGGAAGAAATTCAGCCTCCTCTGAGGTTCACTTCATGGGTCATTGAGATCAGCAAGATTCTGCCAGAACCCCTGGACCAAAAGCAACAGGGCTGGAAGCTGCAAATACTCTGCAAGAGGATCAAAATATTTTTGTCTCTGAATAGCAGTTTTAGGGAATCAGAGGTCGGAAGCCTTTGCCGCAAGTCCTAACAAGAGGCAATTCCTCTCTAGCAGTGGCTTCGTAGTCCAGGGGCTGCAATAAGTACAGGGAAGTTCAGTCTAAACTCTCTCCCCCAGAGATCCTGGGGGATTTTGGGAGAAATTGAAATTCATTCATACCCTGAAGATACCATCCACATGCCTAGCTTAGCTGGTGCATTCCCAGAGGGACCAACAGTGAGAACTTCCATCACCCTCTCTCCCTCCACTTGTGTTGTCAGATTACAATTTTCCTTCTAAAGGAAGGAGTGGTAATCCATTCTAACATGGACTTTCTTTTTTAAGTAGAAAAATACTAATAAATACTTGAAATATATCCAAACAGATTGTCTACTTAATTATATATAAATACAATTAATCACTTAACTAACTTTGCATTTGCTATAAAAAAGACAGGTGGAATAATCTATTTAACCACCATAATTAATAGTAAAATATGCAGCTGGAGCCATTTGCATTTTTATTTGCTCTGTGGGGAAACTACAAACTTTTAAAAGACACTGAAAAGCACTAAAAAACATTTAGCAAAGTATTACCTGATTACATTTAAGTGCCCACATTCCCACTGATTTTCTTTCTAGAATTCCTAATTCCAGATTCCAGATTCTTCTCGGATCAAATACTTCACTTTTGGTATAATTTGTTAATTTTTATAAACTAACACTCTAATTCTCTAAAAAGACTATTAGCTCCAAAGTGATAAAATTCTAAGGAAAACAGTATACATAAAAATACGCCTAACTTACTTGAAATTATGCATTTTTTCTGGCAGAGGGGAGAATTATGTCAGGAATTAAATGAAGGGTTTAGGAAAATTAAATTAGCTCAAGTGATTGCTAGTTATTTTAGTACAGGTTATGGATAGGATTTAGCATAGGATTTAATTACAAAATATAACAACTCAGAAGAAGTGGATGAAGGTGGTAAGGAAGCAAACTTGGAGAAACAACTTCTCCACGGGTGACTCCAGCCTGTTTCAGTGAAATCAACCTGCCAGTAGCTGGACTATAAGGAACTTGCCAGGCTCAGCTGTTCACTGTCTAAAAGTAAGAAGGCTACTGGGCTATCTGCAGAACTTAATTACCTGGAAAGATTCCCCACAGCAATCATCTAAGCATGTATCCAAGCATGGGGTTTTCTGCAAATCCCAAGCTGTCAGCAGCGCAGCGTGTGGAAGGGGGTAGGTTGGGAGCGTTGCAATGGCTTGTGCCCTTTATCTGCAGCTCCTACACCAAGTGCTTTCCCTCTGTCTCGTCTCCTTGCAGTACATGATGCCATATGTGGGTACTTATAAGTTGAAAGTCACATTTGTAATGAGAGCTAAAGAAAGATTTGTAAGTGCATAATGAATTTCCATAAGTATTTTTGTCTTATTACTTGGAAAATAAATTGGAAACAATACTTGAAAAAATAAAATATTTGTCTTTTACAATTCCTAAAAGTAGTGTTTCCCAACAATACCCAACTTTTTGTTGCTCCCCTAAGGAGCCTTTTAAGACTCAACCCCCCAAAAATCACCCCATATGGAATGTGAGTACTACAGATGTATTGTATATCTGTTTATATATTATGCCTATTTATCTGTGTTTTATATATAAAGAGAGGTTTTTTCATCACCCCCAAGAGCCAACGTTCATCCACTTGGGGTGCTTTCTTTCCCTGAGAGACTGCAAGCTACACAGATATTCCTGGTTTGATGTCATCATAGAATAGTTTAATTAACATTATTAAGAATGAAGGTTCTATGAATACTTTAAATACTATATTTTATTATTTGTTTTCCAAAATTTTCATTTTATAATAATGCATATGCTATTTATTGCATATATTGCAAACCCTCTTGTCTTCAAGAAAACAATCAATAATGGAAGGCGGATAAAAACAATAAAGGAGTTATCATGCTGGGAAACAACATTATTTCTGTTTGTTCTCAGGACAGCACATAACTCATAAAATAATTTTTTTTGGAGTGAGAAGCGTGAGGAATTAGCTTCAAATGCTTATTTTCTTAAAGAATTGTAACTGGATCTGTGAGGCTACTAGGTAAAAACAAGAAGACTGCCAAAGCTCTGAACCTAAGGAGAAAAGTAACTGAATGGAAAATGGCATGTTTAATATAAGTGGAACAATGGAAATTGCTCCATCTTTTTAATTCAGTGAATAATGTATGAACATTTATAGGTGACAAATGATAAGTTAGCTTATTGTGCCATGTGGGTCTATGATGATAAAATTGGAGAGGTACTGCTTGTATGTGGAAAACTATTTGAAATTTATTATCCAAGTTTTTTTTTTTTTTACTGCAGTCTCTATTTCATAATCTCAAAGAAATAGAATGATGTTTCTGAGGAAATTAATGCATTTTCATCACAAAGGAAAGTTACAAGACAAAATTCACAAGAAATTCAGTTCAGACAAACCTTTTCCCCTAGATGAAATTTAGATTTAGTAATTCCAGAGTAAGTGATTATCTCCATCATCCTCGGGGTGTCTGTAAAGTCACCTACTCTTAATTTATAATGTATTTTCAGTATTCTATATGGTTAAAGAGTAGACTTTTGAGGTGGATGGTTGAATAGTCCAAAATATCATCATTCATTATTTCTACCTAACAAGATACTGCCTACATTCTTTAGAAACTGAAAAATCTGTAATTGTCAGAAGAAAACTATTTAATTAAAGTTTCCCAGAAGAACGAAATTAACCTTAATGCCAAAGACTGCTGCTGGGGCAAGATGGGTTACTTTCTTAATGTGGTCATTTCTTATGATTAATGAACTCAAATATGGGTTGGAATGAAAATAAATGGCCCTTCTACTTAATTTCATTTTAATAAATATCACAAAACCAAATGGTTTCAGAGGAATACAGAAATTACTTTTCTAGATAAGAGAACTTCCTGTCAAGATGACACAATGCTTTATGAAAGCCCCTCTGTTCTAAACACTTAGCAATCAAAGATAAAACAGGAAGCCAGAGGACATCTTTTGGTTCTAAACAAGGTAAATCTCCCTTTTGATCAGAAATGCAACTGAGATGCATGCCGGGTCAGGAAGTAGGCAATTTTGGACTGGAGGGTGTTTCCTATAGAATAAGGGGACAGAAGTGTCCCAGGTAAGGTGAAGACAAGAACTTCCATGGCTTGAAGGCAGGGACTGGGAAATGAAGCTGAAGACTATGTACAGTCTGGGCTACAGCTTTATGGAGAGCTACAATTCTAGGGACCTAAGGAGGATAACTATTCAGCTCATAAGAAAGATCAGATTGTGCTTCCTTCTGATTAGTCACAAGAGATATGATATTTCAATATCACAGGTAGCCAGCAGCCTCCAATGACACTAAAGACTTGGTTCTGGGAGGGGACCCAGGATCTGTGTAGAAGCAACTACTGTATCACTAAGAAAGTAGGGGTGAGCACAGAGGGTGAGAGAAAAAACCGAAATCTCTCACCAAAAATAGGCTGGCAAGCCAAAATTCAAAAAGGCATGAGAATTCTAATGACAAGAAAGACAACAAAATTAAAAAGTCAGACTATGAATTCACTCTAGATAAAATTAATCTTGTCAAAGACATTTAAAAAACTTTATTTAAGGTGACTAAAGAGATAAGTAGAAGTAACAAGAAGAAAATAACAAAGGTAAGAGCAGAAACAGAGGGAATTAACAACACAAAATATTAGGAACAAATTAACCGGATGATTTCAGATAGAGTAGGGATTGTTACTATCAGCCAAACTGAAAGCTGATTTCTTGGGGAAAAAATTCATCTATAAAAAAGAGAAGTTGCAAATAAACAATATTATGAACAAAGACTGGTACAGCTGAAATTAAAAAAATAAGATAACACTATATAAATATGAAATATTAGTTAAAACTAGTAAGTATAAAGACCAAGCAATAAACCCTAAAGAAATCAAATCATTAATCAAATTCTCTTTTCCCTCTATTCTACTAAAGTCCTCACTGCAAACACCAAGGCCAGATGGTGTCACAGGGGAGCTTTTTTATTTCTTTCACAGAAGAGAAAAAGAGGGAAAAAATACCTATTTCATTTTACGAAGAAAAGTATAACTTTTCTAACAAAACCAGACTTGGAAGGTAAAAGAAAATAAAATCACAGAGCAACCACACTTATGATCAGAGATTCAAAGATCCTAAATATAATGGAAGCTAGTTGGACATGGATAATAATAATAATAATGCTTCAAAATCAAATAGCCCAGGAATCTAAAATAGTTCAGCATCAGAAAATCCATTATTATAATCTGCTGCCATAAGAAATTAAAGAAGAAAATCTATATAGCCTAATAGATGTAGAAAGAACATTGGATAAAAGCAACTCATTATGAGAAAAACTCTTAGCAATAGAAGTGACTTTCATTAACATGATAAAGGGCATCTATAAAAAAACTCCAAACACCATTAATGATGAAATGATAAGCATTCATGTTATAAAAGATAGGAAAAAGACAAGGCTACCCACTGTCATTGCTGTTTTTCAGCATTTTACTAGAGACCCAAGCCAGGACAATTGAAGAGGATGACAAACAGAGGCACAAGAATTGGAAAAAGAGGGAGAAAATCTCCTTAGTTGATGATAATATAGATTGTTTATATAGAAATATCAAGCAAATATATAGACACATTATAACAAATAAGAAATTGCAGTGAAATTGCTGGCTATGAGATCAACATTGACAAGTCAATACCATTCCTACTTCACTAATAACTAATTAAAATGTGATAGGTTCCTTCATAAAAGAAACTGTAGGATTTCCAAGAATGAATTTAACAAAACATGTATAAGACCTATGGAGAAAATTACAAAACATTATTTAGAAACATTAAAGAAGACACAAATAACTAAACAGAGATGTCCTTAATATCAGTGAAATCTCATTGGTAAAACTGGTTAAATTTTCCTAATTTAGAGCAAGATTAGCATGATAAAGGACAAAAACAATAAATCTATAGAACAATACCAAAATCAGTGCACTCGCCCTAACCGATATCAGGGTTTATTAGAAAGACTTGTTCTTAAGATGATATCTTATCAAGTAAAGGTTAGATATATAGACATACAGACCAGGGTGTATAGAAACAGGTATAAACCTTGCATGTGACAGGAGTGGCACAGCAAATGTGAGGAAAGATGGACTTTTTAATGAAGGGTAGAGGGAAATTTGGTTACATGTAGGAAAAAGAAGAAAGTAGTTTGACTCCTTATACATTCCAGGTGTATTGGAGACTGAAGTGTGAAAACCCAACTTCATAACTCTTAGGTATTAATATAGGAGAATACCTTTAGTGACCCTGAGGTAGACAAGACACAAAAGAGCCAACCCAATAATGAAAGGCTGCTAAATCTTATAATATTAAATTAATAACATTTATTGGGAAAATGACATGAAATGATGAAATTCTTCAATCATGTCATCCTATAGCTGAATAAAAAATAGCTAGAGTCCAGATCTGAAAGGGTAAATTCACAGAATAGAAAAACCAGGACCAGGAGAATATGAAGCAAAATCAAGTCTCCATAATAATCAGGAAAATGTATATTAAAACTAAAATGATCAGTTCTATCAGATTGATAGAAAATTGAAAATTCTGAATATAAGGAAGTTTAGCATGAAATGGGGCTGCTCATACATCCTGGTGGGAATGCAAACAGATATGAGCACTTTGAAGTGCAATTTACCAATATCTAGCATAGTTGAATGTGATCATATCCTATAATGTAGCAATTTCAAGTCTAGGTGTATGCCCTAGAAAGACCCACCCAAAAGTGACATAAAAACTCAAAAATTGCTTAATGAAGCATTGCTTTCAATAGCAGAAGTGTGGAAGCAATTGAAATATCCATTGCCATTATATGTAAAATAAATAAACAAATACTAAATTTATCAACATAATCTATTTCCAAAACACTCTTATAAAACATGCATAGGAATGATAAATTTGGTTGTCTGTAGAATCAGAAGAAGGATGAACTCAAGGAGGGTTATACAGTGAACATCTACTCTGTTTATAATATTTTATTTCTGAATTAAAAGTCTGAAGCAACCAAGGAAAGTTATTTTTTATGAAGTTGTATGGTGAATACCCAGATATTGGTTATATAATTTTCTTTACTTGTGGGAATATATGTACTGATTATTAATTAAGAAAGAAATTTAAAAAATCATATTTTCAAAGGATAACATCTTCAAAAAAAGAATAAAAAGATAAATATAGAAAAACAGAGTCTGGCAATATATTTTGATGTAATAAAATGAGGCTAATGGTTGCATTTGACTTCCTAAGTATTTGACGGGAATAAGTCCAAACTGTCCCAAAATAAATCATATTGATTAATTAATTTACTCTTACAGCCATTTCTCTTGACCAATCCCTTTTAGAAACAACATCAATTTTTCAATCTACAGGTGTTTTCAAATAATGAGTGCCTTTGGCAGGTTATGAATCTTATCATCTCTGAGAAAACAGCCTTCCCAATAATTTAGATCTTTACTGCAATAGAGTATGCTTTTAGAAGATCTACTGGAATCATGGACTTGAGAGCTAAAACAGTTCACACAGATATGAAGTGTTGAGACAAACCCTGGCTTGGGAATCATTCCATCTTCTCCTAAATTCTCTAACATTTCTTGCTTTATATCATTTAATTCCTACAAACTGAAGATATAAACCTCATCCAGGAATATAATAGATACTCTTTTAAGGTTCTTCCAGCTCTAGACAGCATAGAAGTAGAGATAAGTCCCTGAAGGAGTTATAGATTCATGACCAGGTCTTTCTCACTTTATTCACTTGTGACTTTTTTCCATCACAAAGCACAACTGGCACATAGTAGTCAGAACTCCATCCACTCTGCTCTCTCTGTCTTCACAGCTGGAATGAGATGAAGAATTTTATACTCATGATATCTTTGAAGGGAAATTGTATGTATTTGGAAGAAATGCTCTGTAGGGGACATGAGGCACTAAGAGAGTACTTAAGAAACAGTGGTTGATGACAAGACTGTATTTTGAAAGTCTACATCCTTTTAAAGCAGGGCCTTTTGTTTTGCTGTGCAAAGAACATGTGGGTACTGAGTAGAATTGATGTACAGAAGGAAGGTGGAGAGAGCCACCTGGCTCCCTGCTGGGAGGGGTGGGTGGGTGGGAAGGAGATAAAGACAGACTTGCCAGAAGAGGCATTTCTTGATGGGGAGTTTTAGTTAAGTTATTGTGGGGTGTGTAGCATAGATTCCCTCCTCTATCTCACCTCTGCTTTCATCAGGAAATGGGCAATGCTCCTCACAGCCCAACACCTGAAGGCTGGAATAGGGTCTGGAACCCGCATTCAGGTAGGGACAGAGGAGACTAGAGTGACTTGGAGACCTGAGCACCAGCAGGGGTAACTCTGGGCTATTAAACAGATTTCCTCTCTGTGAGAACTGCCAGCCTCATTGCCACGTCTCTTCCACTACTTTGTGGCTTTCTTACAAGAGAAATTTTGTTAAAATCTTTAACTCCCTATATATTACCCTGGAATGATACTTTTTTTTTTTTTGAGGTGAATGACATTTACTTCCCTTTGGCTGTGGAAGTGAAATAGAAGTATTAAAAAATTATTGTGAGATATGTATATATATATATATATATATATATATATATATATATATATATATATATATAAAGTAAAATCTGCCATTTTTAAGTGTATAATTAAATGGCATTCAATTGCATTCCCAATGTTATGCAACTATCACCAAAACTGATTTCCCAAACTCTTTCATCTTCCTAATCCCTGGCACTCATTAAGCAATAACTCCCTATTTCCTGCTCCACCCAGCCACTGGTAACCTTTAATTTACTTTTGGTCTGAATGAATTTGTCTATTCTAGACTGTTCATATACACTGAATCATACAATATTTGTCTTTTTGTGTTTGGCCTGTGTCACTTAGTATAATATTTTCAAGGTTCATCCATGTTGTAGCATGCATCAAATTTCATTCTTCTTTATGGCTGAATGATATTTAATTGTATGTGTATATCCCATTATGTGTTACTATTTAGTCATCTGCTGACGGACTTGGATTGTTTTCACTTTTTATAATGCTGCCATGAACATCGGTGGACAACTTTCTTTCTTCTTTTATTTTTTTCTTTTTGTATACTGTAGAGTGGGGGTCACATTTCATTTTTTTTTTATTGGGACTACTCCCGTTATTGCAGCACCATTTGTTGAATTTTTGTTGTTGTTGTTGGGAGTGGGGGGTGGGGAGAGCACGGGCCAGGAATGGGACCTGGGTCTCCTACATGGCAGGCGATTATACTACCACTGAGCTACCCTTGTACCCCGCTGACAACTATCTTTTGAAGCTCTACTTTCACTCCTTTTGCGTATACACCTAGGTGTGAAATTGCCTGGTCATATGGTAATTCTATGTTTAACTTTTTGAGGACCCACCAAACTATTTTCCACAGTGTCTGCACCATTGTACCTTCTCACTGTGCTGTACATTTTTCTTAAATGCCAACCTAATGGATATACAGCTATATATTTATATATTTACATAAGAATATAGAAGAAAAATTTTATATTTTATTTTATTATTAAGAATATGAGAATATATATTATATAATGTGATTATGTTCTTCATAAAATATGATTTTATGTATTATATTAATAACAATACATTCTTTTAGGCTAAAATGAGAAATGAAAACTCTTACAAAAGAAAATAAATCTTTTTACTTTTTTATGTTTATGTACAGCCTAGATAATAAAGATATGTTTTTTTTTCCTGTTTGTTAACTACTTCTAAATTTAGGTTAATTAATCCAAAGCAACAACATAAGTCTCCAGCTTCAAAGCAGTAGCTAAGCAGCTTAATTTATGCTTAAAGGATAATTTTTTAAGACTGTGAGTTGACGCCTCATGGGTAGAGTGGTTTATTTTGGATTTTCTAAGTTATTTTATTCTGTGGGAACTCAACAAAACACTTTCTAAAAGCTTTTGTGGTACATTTAAAAAATAAAAATTTCTAAAATATTACATAATGTTATTGCCTTAAATACTGTTTCATTATAGTCCATAAGCTTTAACTGATAGTTTTATAGCTGTTTTGAGGATTAAAAGGAATCATTTAATTTCTTTAAGCACTTGGTCAATAGTAGACCCTTGAAAAATGGTCACTATTATTCTTGTTAATATTAGTAAATTTACATTTTACACATGAGGACATTAGTTAACATGATCCGTTTCTAAACCTTAAATCAAGATTCAGCTCAATTGTCTACTTTTTAAAATAAATTTTACTAGGATGCAACCACTATCAGAATTGTCTGCAGCTACTTTTGCACAAGGGCAGGAGGCAGAGTTGAGTAGTTGAGACAGAGAGTGTCTGACATGCAAAGCTTAAAATATTTACTATCTGACTCTTCAAGAAAAGTTTGCTGACCCTTGGCTTAAATTCAAAACATCTTTATAAGCTTTTTATTGTAAAGCATATTTTATTAAAAATAAATTTACTTAAAATGACTTATTTATTCTCATTTGAAACAAACCACTTTGACTTGTGTACAAGTTCCAGCCAACAAGGAAAAGTGATAATGTAATTTGAATAAAGACTGAACATACTTTAGGAAACCCAAATGTCAAAACTATACAATAGAAGTGGAATAAATTCCGAATGCTCAAGTAATATAAGAATAAATCATGTCCAAATAGTTGATTAAGTGAACTAAACAACTCTCTCCTGGAGGCACGCCTCCCCACGAAAGGACTTGCATGTTGCCTACGTCCCAGGCAGCATAATGCGTGTGTGGGGGAGAGATGCCACATTACCATGTCCAAGCCCCTGTCCTCAATGCTAAAGGACAACCTCAGCCTTTGAGATGAATTTCATAGGGCTGAAACATCCTCTTTCCTTGCACTCCCTGGGGCTCCCCTATTACTCTGTTGGTCAGTCATCTCTCCTGTTCCTTGACTTTGACCCCTGACGACATCTCTCTCCCCAGGAACTGACCGCTCTTTGAGAGACTGCGATGTCCATGTGAAGATTCAGCCTGCATCTTCGCTTGCCATTTTTGCCAGTTTGTTGCCATTTTTGCCTTTACTCCATCATGGTATTTAAGTCACCCACATCTATGTGACTACCTAGATTTTGTATTTTGTCACCCAGAATTACTCTGGGATTGTAAAATTCAGGATCCCACGCTCTGGTCACAGCCTTATCTTCTAGTTCTCTTATCCTGTCACTCCAACCATATTTTCCATCCATCCCTCTACTTTTTCTCTTTTAGTCTCTTATTTTCACTACTCTCTTTATCCAATGTAGACTACAGGGTCATCATTTCAACATGTTTGCCAGCCACCTTTAATCCCTTATCTCCTTGTTTCTCAGCACCACTAGCTTGATGAAACCCTAATACTGGATCAGTCTAAATGTTGCCTTTCTCCCCCCTTGTACAAGAACTAAGAAAGTCACCAATCTGTCTAAATTAGATTCACTATAGATTTATAGTCTCAAAATTCAGGTGGATCTTTAACATTGCATTTGATATATCTTTAATAAACTCTCATATATTCTCCATAGTAGCCATTTACTACCTTCTTTCTCCTTCAGCTTCCTATGTCATTTTCTCATCATCAAGCTCGATGCAGACCTTGTTTTCTACTTCCCAGGAAAAACAGACATTGCTTAATGGAGATTCCTTCAACTTCCTATACCTGTTTTAGAAACTTGCAAATATTACTATTGATCTGTGATCCCTTCTGCTTTTAATGAAAGAGGTTCCATTTTCTGTGGACACAGAGTTGTAGCAAAGCTATACCAATTTTCAGGGGTTGGGCTGGATATTATTTCTTTATAAGCCTATGTCATTAGTTCTTCACAACATAAAATTCTTAGTTTCCTGTCCATATTTCTTGTCAACATGTAAGCTCTATACCAGGGAGCAATTAGATAGCACAACATCACAGAGGCTCTACTCAAATAAAACTTCAGTATTCATGATATTTTGTTTGGGAAATAATCTTCCATGAAGAGAGGTATTCCTAAATAACTCTGCAAAACTTTCTTGATAGCCACATAGAGGTTATATTTTATAGGTATATGCAATCAATTTTTTTTTCTGAAAAGTTTATGTGTGGGTAGATTGAATTTGAATTATTAAGATCTATTTTTAAATGCACTGGGAGAATTCTGGGTATCTAAGGGAGCTCAACTGTATGGAAATCATTTTTTTTTTTATGTGAAAAATACCTTGGTAATAAAATTAATCAAATTGCAGCTTTTCTGTTTTTTAAGTTCTCCTTTTTCACATATTGAAATTTGGAAGTGAAGCAGCTGTATACATATACTTCACTTTTATGATGAATGCATTTCGAAGGAGTTTTTTGTCAATCAATTTTTCCATAAACAATACCAACCATATTTTCCCTTTGATTTCTGAGATACAGTTTAGAAATAACTTCTAACGATGAAAAAACATTGGTCTCTGGAAATCATGAAAGCTATTTAAGAATCAAATATTAACAGAGTTACTGAATAAGTAAGAAATAGCATCCTAAAGCTAGGATAAGCACGTTGGGTACTTTTTATACTTCACCACTAAGCCTGCCTGCTTCTGACTTTATAATCTTTCGTGCAGGTCAGCACCTCAGCGGAGGACAGAGGTTACAGGACTTACTGCATTATCTCTTTAAAGTCCCCCTGCAGCCCTTCCCCGGTGACACTGAACTGGCACACTTATTTACAATCTTCTGAAATGTGCTTGCTTACACTTGGTAGAAGCAGGCTAAGGCACCATGAGAAAGGGAGAAAAAAATGAGAGGTGGCTAAGAAAACAGCAAGAGCACCAGAGGAAGACCCGGGAAAGAATGGTTGCCTTGGCAACGTGACATCCGGTGAGGAAGATTGCTGGGGCACAGGGTGACAGGAAATGAATCAGGCCACACCGTGACCAAGGAGCCACTTAAAAGCAGCAATGAATCAGCTTTGGTTTAAGTCAAGTAATTAACGAGTTGAAATCAATTTTCATATTTGTAAAAGGCTCTGTCTGCGGTTCCCCTTTACCGTGGGAAGTGTGCTGTGCTGGGGCGAACCCCTTACCTCTGCGAGATAGAACGCGTCGTATTGTCTTCGGAAGTTCTCTCCTTTGTAATAGTTGCTGGCAGCCACAATCACATCCACGGTTACCATGCTCAGGATAAACATGTGGAAAACGGACGACCGCATCATTTTCTGAAGAGGAAAGAACAGATAAACCCTAAAAAAAGAGAAGCTTTATGGTTCAATAGAATTAGTGCGCCCAGACCCTGAGCTACAAGGTCTTTTTTGAGATTTGTTGGTGTGCAAAACACTGCTTCTAAGATAACTTGATGGGTGTCATTTACTGCAGGGTGGTGCCAGCAAAGTGATGGCAGCTAAAAAGTGATAGGAAAGATAGTTTCAGAGGCTTTTGGTTAAAAATGGAAAATATATTTCAGTTAACTTGGGTATAGTTTGCATTATAATTCACTAGCTGTTTAGTTAATTTTTGACTTTAATTCTGACTGCATGGAGAAATAATTTTTACAAAGCCAGTAACAAGAAAGTATTGCTTTATTCTGAGTTAAAAGAGGAAGCTACTCTGGATGAAAATATTTTAGAGGTGATTTTGAAACTTCTGGAAAAATGGAAGGAATCTATGACCTATTTATCATGACTATTTTTTTGACTTTTTTTTTATTGTGAAACATATATACAAATAAGCAACACATTTCCAAGTACGTTTTAACAAATGGTTATAGAACAGATTTTAAAGTTTGGTATGGGTCACAGTTCTATGAGTTTTTGTTTTTGCTTTTAGCTGCTGTTTTTGCTTTTAGGCACTGGAGACCAACAAAAATATGAATATAATGATTCAGCAGTCATACTCATTTGTTAAATCTTATCTTCTCTGTTATATGTCTTTTTCTCTTTAAATAACATATATACATAAAAGCAATGAATTTCAAAGCACATCACAATAATTAGTTGTAGAACAGATTTCAGAGTTTGGTATATGTTACAATTCCACAGTTTTAGGTTTTTATTTCAAGCTGCCCTAAGGTACTGCAGGCTAAAAAAGTATCAGTATAGTGATTCAGCAATCATATTTGTTTGTTAACAATGTTTAACGTCTCTGTATAACTTCACCATCACCTTTGATCTTTCTCCCACTCTTTAGGGGTATTCGGGCTATTCCCATTCTAACCTTTTCACTAATACCCATTTATTTTTATTTTATTATTTCCACAAATATTTATTGAAAGTTGTATTACAACTAGTAATAACTAACATTTATATTGTGCTTACTATGTGCTTGGAACTCTTCAACACACTTTATGTGAATTAACACATGTACTAACAGCCCTAGGAAGTTATAGATAAAGAAACAGAGGTTTGAGAAAGTTAAATGGAAGTTAAATAGCTTTCCCATCATCACACAATTATTGAAATTCGGTCAGACTGATTTGGACCCAGTGGATCTCTGCCTACAGCAGGATGGAGATAATTAGGTATTCAAAAATAATGACTATTATAATAATGGATACCATGTATTAAATGCTTACTATATTCTAGGTCATATTATAAGCATATTATTAATTCAATTACTTTTTAGTTTCTGCTACAGCCCTACCAGGAGGGAGACATTGCTCACTTTTTCCAATGAGTTCAGATAGATTAAGTTATTTGTGTGACGTCAGACAGCAAGTAAACGGCAGAGCCAGGTTGGGTACCCAAGGTTGCTTAACGTCCATTCTGGAACCTACTTCCCTCTGGGGGTAGAGGATATATGAATGGAGAGAGGAGAGGCAGAAGGCCCTGGCAATAGGTGAGAAGAGGGAAGCTGACCAATGGAAAGGAACTGAGGTTTAACAACAACCCCTGAGCCACATTCCTCCATGCCAGCTGCATTCTCTTCCCGAGGCCTCCTCATTCAGCTTTCCTTGGCATCTAGGGACAGGTATCCTTACACTTTGATCCGACGTGAGCACAGTCTTTGCAACTAAAAGGACCTAATTAAACCAGGATATGAGGACAGCATAAGGAAAAACAACAGCGTCCTGAGAACTTTGCCATCGTCTCTCATCCACTTGGGTTATTTCCTGTGGTCTTTATCACCACACAATATTGATAAACCACCTGGACTATGGCACCAATTACCTGGGTGTGGTATAAACCCTATGGGACTGCTTCTTAACTGTGGCCTTGGGCAAGTTACTTAATCTCTCTGTGGCTCAGATTTCTCATCAGTAAAGTAGACATAATAGTATCTACTCTGAAGATTGTGATCACTTCTAAAGGCATCAATATTTTTAAAGCACAAAGAACAGTACTTGCCACATTATAAGAGTTTTATCAAGGCTTTGCATGAGGTCAGACAGCAAGTACGTGGTAGAACCAGGCTCTGATATATAAAATGATTCATACATATTTTATATATAGGTAAAAATATATGCAGCTCTGTGAATCTGATAATTTTCTGTTCAGGAATGAGGAGTTAACTGCCCAAGGTCAAAGAATTAATTAAGGTCATATAAATGACTGAATCCAGAATGAGGGGAGATAAATAAAAATGATAAGGCTCTAATAATTTGAGAGTTTCAGAACCATTGGGAAAGGAGATATTAAAATTTCATGTCACCATGGCTATTGATGCATTCTTATAACCATTTTCCATTGACATTATTTTATAGTAATACAAAACCAAATTCCAGAACTGCCAATCAACATGGTAAAATGCCCATCAATTGTCTTGCAGGAGCTATTGCTTTTCATAACACAGATAAGCAAATCAGTTGGTGAGATTTTATTCTCATTAAAATTTTTATTGTTATTTAGTCTTTCTTGCTCTGTGAGAATTAAATTCCACAACTATTATTCTTTTTCTATATTCTTTTCAACATAATGTGCTATTAAAAACATTTCAACTGATTTCCATTTTATCTGCATGACAGAAAAGCCACAACTTTCTCTTTCTATTTTCCTTAGCTCTGAATTTATGTCTTAAATAAACTGTTATTACTGTAAGGTCCAAACAAAGCTTTTAGCCATGGCTGTCAAAAAACTTTTAAATTGGTTTTGTAACTGTCATAGCTTCACTTTGGTGCTGTCATTATAATTAGGTTGTTTTTTGTCTGAATGTCTACATGTCCCTGTTGGTACAGAGTCATTAAAATAATCACTTACAATGGATTTTGATACACTATAATCACCATTGCTTAGCCAACTTTCTCCAAAGTAATAACTTTCCCTGATTAAATAAGAATTAAGATGATACATAAGTATGTGTGGTAGCTAAATTTAAATATTAACAGTAGCTTCAGCTTTAAAAGTAGAGCTAGTGACAAAGACTACTTCAACTCAATTCAATTCATCCAGTACTTCAAACTTTAATGTAAAAGGCCTAGTAACATTATATTTTGACTTATGCTTATATCTGTTAGGAAGCCCAAATTTTTACTTTTCAGTGTTTTATTTTCTTATAAAAATTAATGTAAAGGAAAATGTTAAAGTTGAGTGTGACAAAATGCTATATAACTTAAGGTTTGTACAACTGCATTATTTAATAGGGATGTAGAATATATACACACACACACATACACACACACAACATGTATTTAATATAAGTCTCTTCAGACCCTACATATCTGTTCAACTTTTTAAAAGTTCCCTGGACATGCAATGTCATTTTGGTTTATACTTTAAAAACAATCAGGCAAGCTGGAATATATTTGTAGTCTGGCTTTGATTTGTATATGAGACAGGTGGAATTACCAAAATGCAAAGGAGAGACTATAACAGAATCATTCCCCAGGGAGCAACATCTGTCAGAAATGCTCTAATTTCTTGGTACTCAAAGTGCAGTCCCGGGACCAGCAGCATCAACATCTCTTGGGAACTTGTTAGAAATGCAGAATCTCAGCCCTCACCCCAGGCCTATATGGAATCAGTATTTGCATCTTCAACAAGGTCCTCAGGTCACATCTGTAGGAATTACTAAAGCTTGAGATGCGCTGTTGTAAAAGGTACTCTTTGAATTGAGGGTTTAACTGGGTGACCTATGAAATCTCTTATAATTTCACGCTTCCATGATCCTAAAAGCCTGCAACTGCTGGACTAGAACACAACAAATATTGGCTGGGGATATTTAAAATAAGGCAATACAAAATTTGCATAGAAAAATAAATGCCTACCCTCCTACTCACTGCAATCCCAAGACTAAAAAGAGAAATCAGCTAGGTCAGGTTGGCTTCATGAAGACCAAAGTATGTGTTCTTTCTCACCCATTTCAGGGCATTAATAGAAATCACCGTAGACTTTTTCATAAAACCAAGAAATGGAAATAAACAAGTATGTTAAAGAAAACGTTTGAAATTACAGTGAGCCTGCTGTCAGTATTTAAGAAATAAAGTATCTCTGAGTGCATTGGGTGATCAGCCTGCTAACAAGGCTTCTTCTTTGTCTTCCTTAAGACCATTCTTCACACAATAGTCATATTGATTTTTTTGAAGCATGAACACATTTTTTTTTTTTTTTAAACATGGACAGGCACCCGGAATCGAACCCAGGTCCTCTGGCATCGCAGGCAAGCATTTCTGCCTGCTGAGCCACCGTAGCCCGCCCATGAACACATTTTGAAACTTCTTTTTAAAACTTCCCAGTGGCTTCTCGTTGCAATCAGAATAAAATTCAAGCCCCATTACCCCAGCTAATGAGGATCCCTTTACCTGGCCTTTATCTACTTCCTCAAACATAAGTAGTACCATTCTCATCTTCCTTCTGCAACCTGCAGCTTTGACCACTCTGGTGTCCTAACTGACATCAAACTCCTTCCAGCAGCTTCCTCCAATTTGTATCATGACATGGAAAGTATAGAAAAGACACTAAAAAATATGCATCAAGATATTATTAGTACACTCTGGTGAGGACTACGATTTTTTCCTGTGTGTTTTTCTTCATTTTATGTGATGAAATATAGTACATCTGTGAGAAGAAAATACTGTTTTAAAAATCAAAACGAGCTCCAACTATTCAGTGAAATGGGGCAATCCGGAGTGGCATTTGGCCTCAATGTTCCAATATCAAAGCTGGCCCTATCTTAACATGCCAGCCTCGGCTCATCTTCCATCTCTCAGCTACATATTTTGTATTTATTATGGACCTGCTTGAGGTTCCTGGACATGGACAAGCATTTTAATGGCCTCATGGCTGTGGCAGTGCTGCTATCCCAGCCTGGATTGCCATCCCTTCCCCTTACTTTATTGATAAACTCCTTATTCTCCAATACTTGCCACCCTGCTTGGTCCTCTTCCTCATTGACCCTTATGCTTAAATGATCTGCTTATATGTTGCATCTCTTACAAAGTTTGAGAAGGCACAGACTGTGCCTTATTCATATATGTAACTGTACCAAAGCCAGGTTATAGATAGGTCAGTAGGTAGCTGCCTTGGGCATTAAGAACAGTCTCTAAAATATCCTCAGATATGAAATGTCATAGGAAAACTGCATTTATCAAATCACATATGAGGGAAGTAATAAATGTGGTTGAAAGCAACACTTCAATTAGCCATTTGAGGACTAGTAAAAACTCCCACTAAGAGGCACAAAACAATCATATAATTCCAACCAGGAACCTATTCTCATTGTATTTGGTTCCTATAGTTGCTGTAACAAATTACAATAAACTGGGTATTTTCAAACAATAGAAATTTATTCTCTCACTGTTCAGGAAGTCAAAATTCTGATGTTAAGGTGTCAGCAGAGCCACACAACCTCTGGAGGCTCTAAGAGATAATTCATTCTTTGCATCTCACAGCTTCTGGTGGCTCCTGGCAACCCTTGGCATTCCCTGGCTTGCAGTAGCTTAACTCCAATCTCTGCCTCCATCTTCACATGGCCTTCTTCGCTGTGTCTGGGTGCCTGTCCTCCATGTTTGTATGTGTCTGTGCCCTTTCTATCTCTTATAAGGCCACCTGCCATTGGATTCAGAGCCTGCTCTAATCCAGGATGATCACACCTTGAGATGTTTACCTTACTTACATCTGCTTATTTCAGATAAGGTCACATTCTGAGGTTCCATCCAACTTACTACAGTGGCCCATTTCCAGGATCCCAGCTTGGAAGTGGGTGTGCAGATTTGGGGCCAGAGCTAAATCGTTCTGGGCAACAGAAAATGTAAGAACCTCTAGCACTTTCAAGCTTTCCCTCAAATATATGCTAAGCAAATACTTAAAAGATATCTCTCCAAATGGGTAAAGATAATAAATTATCCGTAGGTATCAAATTGTCTCATTCCCACCCTGAAGCCACAGCTTATAGAAGATATTCAACAAATATTGTTAAGCTGAGATAAGTACGATAATAATACTCCAACTACTAATGACAAATATAACATTATTATAGCTAATTTTGGGAGTACTTAGTATGAACTAAATATACTTAACATCTTTCAACTGATGCAACACTTATGACAAGATTTGGGGGAAAATAATATCTTATCATTCCCATTTTACAGGTCAGGTGACTGAGGCACAGAGAAGACAAGTAACTTGCCCAAGGTCACAGTTAGTGAATGGAAAAGGCTTCAGAGTGCTATTGGCCATTGTCCCAAGTACCTATAGGCAGGAATAGCAATAAGAAATGTCACTGTTTTTGTGCTAGGTGGAATAATCCCTCCCCCAAAGATGTCCATGTCTTAATACCCAGAATTTGTGAATAGGTTACATTAGATGGCAAAAGGAACTTTGTAAACATGATTAAAGTGAGGATCTTGAGATGGGGAGACTATCCTAGATTATTCAGGTGGGCCTAGTGCAATCACAAAGATTACAGGATTTTAAAGAAGGAAGCAGGATTGTCAGAGTCAGAGAAGGTGATGTGATGATGGAAGTGAGGAGAGGTAAGGAAGGAGAGGAGGAGGAGGAGAGAGAGAGGTATTTTGGAAGATATGCTATGTTTCTGGCTTTGAAGATGGGAAAGGAACCATAAGTCAGGAAATGCAAGTGACTTCTAGAAACTCGAACAGGCAAGAAAACATTTTTCCCCCTAGAGCCTCAGAAGGAATGCAACACTGCCCTGCTTTTAGCTCTGTGAGACTCATTTCAGACTTCTGACCACCAGAACTCTGAGATAATAAATTCATCCTGTTTTAGACCCTAAGTTTGTGGTAATTTATTACAGCAGCAATAAGAAACTAATACAACATTGTTAGTGATTTTGACATACACCAACTCAAATCATCTCCTCTAAAACATGATTGCATATAAAAAGTACTCAGTCTAACAAAATTCTACCTGACCAAAGGGTTCCACCTTAAGTAACTTGCTGATAGAGGTCTCTGTGAAATGTATTATGACAACTATAAAAGTTATCATTAACCAAGGAACATGTATGCCTTCCTTTACTCCAGAAAATGTAATGAGACTATAGGTCTGGAACATCAGTACTCTCGAGTCCACTCTCAAGCAGAAGAATAAGGGTTACTTTTCTTTATATTAGTTCTGAGTCCTACCATGAAAGCAAGGACTCAAGGGACTGAAGTTTAAGCCACACTTGCAGAGAGCTCCTCACTCAAATAAAGTCAATGTCAACAGACTATATTATAAAAATAAGAGCTAAGTTTTGCTGGGTGCTTGATTTTTGCCAAGCTTCATGCCAAGCATATTGCATGCTGACATCAGAATCTCATTTAATCCTTAGTAACCTTGTAAGATAGGTACACTTATGGTTCCCATGTTACATATAGAGAAAGGATAAGTCAATTTTCAAGCTCTTAGGGTTAGAGATTTTTTATTTTAAAGTTAGTGCTCTTCTCCCTTCTATTGAACAGTCAAAATGTTCAATAGAAACCAAAGCCTCTCATTTCTTCACTCCATTTTCTTTGAGAGTGCCCGCATGTCCTAATACATTTTTCCTAATACATTTTTTGACCTGCTTACTCTAGGCGGTGCTGTGCCCTTGAATTCTTTCTTTTGGTATGGCCAAGAACATAGGAAGTAGAATCCAACAACATATTTTGGTGAGCCAGCCAGGAGATACTTCTCTACAACTGTCTGGACTGGTAAATCATGGCCATTGACTGGGAGGCTTGGCCATGTGCTTTCACTTTTTCTTCTCTTTTGATTCATTGTTATCTTTCCTAAGTCCTCATGCAACTCTCTCTCTCTCTCTCTCTCTCTCTCTCTCTCTCTCTTTCTCTCTCTCTCTCTCTCTCTCTCTCTCTCTCTTTCTCTCGGCTCTCTAAGACTTCACCATTTCCTTAGCTTCTGTGTCTAGGGACTCTAATCTGGCTTCCCCAGGACATAAACTCAGTCTACTCTGAGTCTCTGGCTACCTCCTCAGAGGTGGCAGAAGCCCATCTATAAACTATGCAGATCCAAGGAGACTCAGCAGCAGGTGATATTGCTCTGGAGACCTGACCAGAGACTTCTCCCCGTGTCAAGCAGGAGTTCAATGGAAGCCAAATCAAGTCCTTGTCTGTCTGTCTGTCTCTCTCATGCCCCCACCCCCACCCCAAGTTCTCAGAGATTTACCCAATTCCTCCTTTTTCTCCCCTCTGGGGATCCAGACCCTTCTACCTGCTGAATCTGTTCCTCTTTTCACCTCTTTGACAGAAGTCCTGGCTCCTGCCACCATGAGAATCTCCTTCTTTCTCCTGTCTGGCTTTCAGTGCCTTCTAAGACATTCCATCTTTTGTAAAACAGGATTCTGGGCTAAGTTTCTTTACCAAATAAGATGTTCTCTTTGACAGCCTAGGGAGTTACCTCTGGTCCACACTCATGGAATTGGGTATTTTCCTATGGGAGTTCCTCCCCTCCAGGCTTTGATCATTTTGTCTCTATTGAAATCCATTGTGGCCAAACATAAACCTTTCCTTCTTCTAGAACATTCTCCCTTTTTAGTCCTCAGGAGACAGGAAACTAGAGGATGAAGGTATTTCTGAGTATACTGTCCTAGACTCCACTCAAGTGGAGCCCCTGTGCCAACAGAAGCATAGGTCCAGACATCTCCTTGGGAGGAACATCCCAGGGATGCCCAGTGACACATCCTGGGGAGAGCCAATGACCTTATTCCCCATGTTTCCAAGAGACTGGGCTGGTGGAGAGGGAAACGCCCAGCTCTGACATGTGTTGGGATGCCACACGGCCACATTGGGATTAATGAGGCTCCTCTATTTCCTTTTCCAGAGAAAATGGGAAGTGCCATCAGTCAATATAAGCTAAAAGATGGGGAAGTGCAGCTCTCCAATGGGAATCTCAGTTACAATACAATTCTCCAGTCTGTATAAGACAGGAAAAGTAGTAAAAAATTCCATATGCCCAGATGTATTTATAGCTCTCTATCAAGACAAGAACCTGAGAGGGACTTGTTGCTTATGTTATGCCCATGTTTTAATTTCTATTAGAAATAAAATCTTGACAATCCCTTTTTAAAACTTATTTGCTAAAAAGGCATGGAGAAAATGTACCACCAAGCCAGTTAACTATAATAAGCTAAGGGAGATCACTCAGGAGAAAGAGGAAAACCTAGTCCTGTTTCAGGGGATGTCAGTGGAAGCCAAAAAAGATATAATAATTGTGCTGATTTGAAATGATGTATGTATCCTAGAAAAGCCATGTTTTAATCCTAGTCCCATTTTGTAAAGGCAGCCATTTCTTCTAATCCCTATTCAGTATAGTATGTTTGAAACTGCAATTAGATTATTTCCCTGGGGATGTGATTTAATCAAGAGTGGTTGTTAAGCTGGATTAGGTAGAAGTGTGTCTCCACCCATTTGGGTGGTTCTTGATTAGTTTCTGAAGTCATATAAAAGAGGAAACATTATGGAGGATGAGAGATTCAGAGAGAGCAGAGCAGAACGACATAGCCACGAGAAGCAGAGTCCACCAGCCAGTGACCTTTGGAGATGAAGAAGGAAAATGCCTCCCAGGGAGCTTCATGAAACAGGAAGCCAGGAGAAGAAGCTAGCAGATGATGCCGTGTTCACCATGTGCCCTTCCAGATGAGAGAGGAACACTGACTGTGTTCACCATGTGCCTTTCCAGATGAAAGAGAAACTCTGACTGTGTTTGCCATGTGCCCTTCCACTTGAGAGAGAAACCGTGAACTTCATTGGCCTTCTTGAACCAAGGTATCTTTACCTGGATGCCTTATATTGGACATTTCTATAGACTTGTTTTAACTGGGACATTTTCTCGGCCTTAGAACTGTAAACTAGCAACTTATTAAATTCCCTTTTTTAAAAGTCATTCAGTTTCTGGTATATTGCATTCTGGCAGCTAGCAAACTAGAACACAAATGTAAGACTGCATTCCTAGAAAGGTCAGATATTGCTGGGCACCCATTTCAGCAACATGAGCATTGGGCCCAGAGACTGCACTGTCTCCTGAAGGGGGAGGGAAGCACACAGAGCCCTGCTTGAGGCAAGTGAAGAAGAGTGAGGGTGCCCAAGGTTGCTTATGGCTCAGCTGAATTCACATTTGACCACCAACCTAGAGGAGCCTTGGTGACACTTGACATGGCAGGTAAGATTATTGAGCTCTTATTTAAAGAGAGCCACTTACTCTTTCCTAAGCCTACCTACTCTGGACCTACCTCCACTCAGACTTGCCTAGTTATGGGAGTTGATGGTAAAGTCACTACTCTCCCTCCTTTGTAAGCTTGGAGACATTCAAGTGTTTGTTGTTCAATAGAAAGAATAAATACTCAGATCTATATTTGAAAGCTCAAAAAATCAGTTCCTTATAGAAAGGTACAAGAGTATCACAGTGTAATGGTAAAATGTCAAGTTTGAAGACAGGCTGAGCTGAGTATAAATCTTGGATCTGCATATGATTTAACCCCCTTGTGACTCAGTTTTTTCCCAATGGGAATGGGTCTGATAACATTTATCTCTCTAGGTTGTAATAAGCTATGTAGTGTAGTAGTACAAATGACATTATGCAGTGTAGAATCTGGCCCCTAGAAAGCTACTTGCATTCCATAATTCTAGTTATATTGTATTTGAAAGCACTCAATGCATTTAGAGGTACAGTATATATATACATCTCTGATTGAAGACGGTATGTATTTTATTGGCTATGGATGCTGAAATGCAAGATACCAAAAATGGATTGGCTTTTATAAAGGGAATCTATTTAGTCAGAAATTTACACTTCTCTGGGTTCCTCTGTCATATGGGAAGGCACACAGAATGTCTGTTGGCACTCTCTCCTGGCTTCTGGGTTCAAATGGCTTTCCCTGAGGCGTTTCTCTTCTGCATCTCCAAACCTGTGTCTGAGCTCACTCTCACTTCTGAATTCCTTTTAAGCCTCCAGATGGTCAAATTAAAATTTCACTCCATTGTGGAAGGCACTACCTGACTTTAGATGTAATCAGCCATAGATGAATTTCATATGCTGATGATTTAAGTCCACAGCAACAGAACAACTGAGCACCATCATCTGTTCAAGTTGACACCTGAACTTAACCACTACAGTATGGAACATGATATGCTCCAACCTGTGGGGTGCTGGAGCTGCAATTATGTGCAACTCTCCTCAACTTCAAGCTAGCAATGCCAAGTTGTTAGCTTGAAATTGGCCATGGTGGGAGTATTTACACCAGGGAAATTGGAAGATACTATCAGTCAGGGCTCCCTCACTTTCAATGTGGTTGTTAAACATTTTAAACGTTTATCAGCAAAGCATTGTCCTCCACCCCAGCTGCCCAGGCTCTTTATGGCACTTTCTTAAAGTTGTAGTGTGTTGTGGCCTATCTTAAAACTCCTATTTAAACATAAATAATGATCCTTGTGGGAAAGTTAGGCCAGTTAATGGGCTATTTCAAGGCACCAACCCTTGTCAAACTGGGGGTCTTTCTATATACATATAGAGTCCTGTTATGATACTTAGGGTTCACCATGGCCCCTAATGCCATGGCACTCACATAGATATGATGTGACAGATAAATGATGTGATATAATGCTAGAAGGCCCACAATAGATATGATGTTATAAGGCACACAAAAGCCATTATTGGATATGGGGAGACTGTCATTAAGACTACAGAGATGTGACTATATCAGTTAAAGTAAGGAATCTTCAAAATGGAGCTTTTATTATTACTTGTTCAATAATATTGTCTTTCTTGAAATGATTTAAACCATTGTACATTTTGTTTACGAAAGCTTCAATTAAGGACAATGTGCAATTTCCAGTGTACAATGTCATAGCGAATATCGTCATTTAAACTAACTTACAGAACACTACTTAATATCTCCTTGTTTTCTCACCCTTTGTGGCAATATATTTATGCATTAGTGAGAGAGAAGAAATGAAGACATACAAAAACCTTTCAATTAGCTAAACTATAATTTTAGATTTAAGAATTTAAAGCCCCCCCATGACTTCATTATTGACATTTGGAAAAAAAAATCAGAAAGGACAATGCTAAAATCTTGACTTTTCAACAACACAGTGCTCACCTTGCTTATTTTGCTGATCAAGGATAATAATAATAAGCAAAGTATTAGTTCTTCCATAATATGTTCCCTGGTGCCTGAAAGAAGAGTAGTATAAGAAGAAAATGAAAACACACCATATTGCATTTAGCCAAGTGTTCCTATAGGCTTCAATCCTGAAATTCTACAGTGCTGGGCACATGGTAATTCAACAATATTTTTGACAGTCTCCCCCAAAAGTGGCTTTCTTCTAAGGAAAGTAGTCTCAAGGAGACTGTGCTGGTTTGAAGCTGTTATGTATCCCCAGAAAAGCCATATTCTTTTAATCTATTCTTGTGGGTACAGACCCACTAAGGATGAGCCCTTTTGTTTAGGTTGTTTCCATGGAGATGTGACCCACCCAATTCAAGGTGGATCTTAATCCTTTTACTGGTGTCCTCTATGGAGAGAATAAAGGTAGAAGACACAAAGACACAGGTACAGAGAAGAGACAGATGAAACCAAGTGCAGGACACAGAGAGAGGGAAATACTCAGGGACCCTGGGAGATAGCCATTGAAACCAGGACAAGGAATGAAGGACCAGCTGATTATGTGATGTGCCTTACCATGTGACAGAGGAAACCTGGATGCCGGAAGTCTTTCCTCAGAAACAGTATCTTCCTCTTTATGCCTTAACTTGGACATTTTCATGGCCTTAGGACTGTATATTTGTAACCTAATAAAACCCCATAGAAAAAGCCATCTCATTTCTGGGTATATTGCATTTTGGCAGCTTTAGCAAACTGAAACAGAGACCTTGTCTTTACTTCTCTATCTGCCGTATTCAATGAATGCAACAGGTCCTCCTGACAGAACTGGCTGGGTCAACCACAGATTCAAGAAAGGCAGTTACCCTGAGTGGCTTGGCAAGGACTCTGAGAAGGTAGACACACGAAACCTGATGAAGATCCCAGGACCTCACCCCTTGATGCCAATTTTACAGTGTGTTAACTCAAGGTGAGTAAAACAAAGTAGGACACGCAAGTTTGCACTGAAGTTTCAGATAATATTAATTATTTGCATCTTTCAGTCCTGGCCACAATAGGACCAAGAGTGAAGAGGCTGAGGAGTATCTCAGCCATCAGCCTTTGGCAGTGACAGTCACCTGAGTGCCCCACCACACTATCCTTTGAATTCTGAATCATAACCTATCATCAGTGAAATGCCCGAGTGCAGGCCCTCACATCTTATGTTTTTCTCACTAGAGCTCAACTATTTAGTTACTGGATAGTTTTTCCTTATATGACAAACGGTGCTTACTCAGTTTTAGCTGTCAGTGTTGTGAATTTTTGCTTTTCTTGAATTTCAGTGTTGTGAATTTTTGCTTTCTTTTGTTGTCGTGAGCATTTTGTAAGAGGTGGAGAGAGTTTCAGCAGAACTGCTGGTCAGGGGAAACTTAAAAGCATAATGGTTTTAAGATCCCTGAAGACACTTTCGTTTTCGGGAGACACCCAGTTTGATTCCCGGACCATGCACCCCTCAAAAAACCCAAAGCTTTCCTTTTTACACACCATATATAATGCAATGTAATATGTCACTTATGATATTTTCTAAATGCATAAATAATTAATTTTTGATCTATATAGCATGAAGTGGAAAATTCATTTTGATGTAGCCAAAGCACTTAGCAAAACAAATTTAAAGTTTTGAACTGTGAGAAATATACCAAGCGGCTAAAAGTTTTGACTAGACTCAAACCTGTCATCAGCCTTATAGCACAGAAGAAGTCGCGTTACTCCTCTAACCCCTTCTATTGCAGTAATTGTGCTGAACATGGAGAAAGTACATGGTAATTTCAAACCTGGCTTAAGGTTATAAAGAGGGTTGCATATTTAACCCTGAAATCAAGGCTTGCAAGGAAAACAATTTATCTTTAATTTTTTCCAAAACTGACAATACAACAAATCTGTGATGGAAATTTGTCTCCAAGAATATACTGTGAATGCCTAGCATGAGTTAGTCAATGTCTCCTGATTCCTATGATTACAAATGTGAGAGAGTACCCAGGGCTTACTCAAACTAGCAGATGAAAATATAAAATGATACAGGAATCCAGTTCAAGATAATCTGAAATGCAAGTAAATTGAAAAGGTTTTGAAGATTTCTTCTGATAGGTTAAAAAATCAAAGAAGCAAAACCATTTAAGAATTTTATTTTTTTAAACAAATTTTATTTAAACAAATAAATAAATCAGCAGTAATGATTTTATCTTTTTTTATTATCAAATGTCTGACATTCTATTAACTATTCTAAATATAATCATTACATACAACACACACACACACCAAGTGAATGGATTACCTTTTCTTTAGACACATTAGTGGCATTACAATTGGAATGTATTTCAAAGTTCAACCCATGAAACTGAATATTAGAATAAAGATTTATACAATTGATCCCTCTTTTTAGTTTATTTGGTCATATCTGGCTTCAAGACTACAATGGGTCATTTTTAAGTAGTCTTTTAGTCTCCCTTCTTATACCTGCTTTGTATTGTTTTCTTATTCCCTATTTTCTTATTCCTGTTTTTAATTCTCATTCCAAGTAACTGTAAAATAATTGTTTTAAAATTTGCTTTTCCCCCCAAAACTTTTCCTCCAAGCCAGTTTTGTATAATGCTCTGCTGTGGGAATTGGGAAATGAGTGTGTGTGTGTGTGTGTGTGTGTGTATTGGTATGTGTTTGGGGAAAGATAATTTGGCAACTGCAAAAAGGGAGACTAAGAATCTGTGCCTGCTTCTATGTAAGACTGTGTAGTCTGAACATGAAAACATATATATGTGTACTGCAAATATTTGCTGTTTCTGTGGGTATGGATCGATTTGAAAATAGGACTTTTGAAGATGCTATTAGTTAAGGAGTGTGCAGACTGAATGAGGGTGGGCCTTAGTTCGAAATGGCTGAAGTCTTTATATACAAAGGAAACTCAACACAGACAGAGAAGCCACAAAGAGTAGCCAGAAGTTGGAAGTTAACAGAACCTGGAAGAGAAAGGAGAAGACACTGCCATGTGCATTCCCATGTGGTAGAACAGCCAAGGAACCCCGAAGACTGCTGACCAGTCAGAAGATACCAACATTGAATAAATTCCTGTTGTTAAGCCAACTCATATGGTATTTGTTTTAGCTGCTGGAAAACTAAAACACAGATTATATCATCCCCCTTTGTCAGGTAAGGAAACTGAGGCTCAGAGAGATGAAGAAAATTGAAGTTCTGCTCTGTCACAGTCTTAGCCATACCACACTGTCTTCTCACACTAGCCTGAAAACATAGAAGAGCTTAGCTTGTGGATAGAATTTAAATTCTCAGGTGGTAAATAAATTCTTGAAAATTTCTTTGAGTTTGTAGAAAGGTTCATTAAGAAGACGGAAGTTTTAAGAATTGACTAGGATGTCACTTTATCATGTGAAACTCGCATATCAGATAGTTCACCTCCCTCCGATCTTCACCTTCAATGGAAATGTTCTCAAAGAACATTAAAACACTAGAGTAATAGTTTTGCAACAATTTGACCTACTTATAGTAAGAGCCTGTTATCTCTATTCTTTAAAGGAGGAGGCATACAATGGGAAGTTACCAAAGAGAAACTGAGCTCCAGCATGTCAGGTCTTATGTATGCTTTCATTTCCTTGTCAGTGACTTCCTTCAAGATAATAGATCACTGGGAATGCATTAGAAGATGGCTCAAAACTGCACAGCCACATTTGTCAAACTGTCAAAAAATGAAAACTCTTACCTGAGAGGCAAGGAAGAATGGCTTGTCGCAGCAGCAGCTGAGGAATGACGTTCCAATTTAATAGAATTTCATTTATTGTGCATTAGGGTGACCCTTTCACACAGCTGTTGCTTATGCTAAAACAGAGTTTAAACAGCTAAGTAAACAGCTAAGTAACTTGCTTGATGTAAAAAGAGTCAATTATAATTTTTTGCATCACTGAGATGACTCATATTTAAGTATCCATTGAAGAAACTTTCTAGATGGTTTGAGCAATACCAAACAAAAGAATCACAACATTCCCTGAAAATGCTAGAGACGTAAAATGCATATTCATGTGTCAAGCAGTAATATTTTGGATTTATCTGCTTATCTAATATTTTATTGTTTACTTAGTCAGACATGGAAAACATGCTCTTCAGAAATGCACAGAAGTTCTGAAAACCAAGAAGAAAAATCTACAGATAAATGCTCATAAGACATGAATAACAATCCACAGAAAAGAAAATGTGTGTGATCTATGAATACATGAGAAAGGGTGCAACATCCATAGGTCATAACCAGGGAGAGGCAATTTTAACAGTTTGAGAAGCTATTTTACACCCACCAAGTGTTAAACACTTGGAAATGATAACATCAAGTATGAGCAAGGATATAGGAAGCAATGAGAACTTACAAGTTGCTAGTAGGAGTAAACAGTGGCACTATCATTTTGGGAGCCATTTGGCAACATCACATAGACTTGAAGGTATTCAGCCCAACAGTTGCTTCTCTAGCTATAACCCTAGAATAACGCTCACATACATGCACAAAAAGGCATGCAGAAGAAGAATCTTAGTAGAATTCTTTTTTTTTCTTTTGCATGGGCAGGCACTGGGAATCGAACCTGGGTCTCTGGCATAACAGGCAAGAACTCTGCCACTGAGCCACCATGGCCTGCCCGAGAATTCTTTGAAATAGCAAAAACAATTGGAAATAGGAGAATAATAAACAAACAAACAAACAAAGTGGTATATTTTAATAGTGGAAAAATATACAGTTATGAAAATGATGTGGTTAAAAATATGAGCTTGTCTGCCCATAACAAACAAGAGAATCACAACATTTTTTGAGAATGCTAGAGGCGTAAAATGTGTATTCCCAAACATTAACCAGCTATGTGAGTTTAATCAAGTAACAACCTCTCTGTGCCTCAATCTCTTCAGTTGTAAAAAAGAGATTATAATGGCTGAATCACAATATCATTATTGTGAGCATTAAATAATTTAATACATATAAAACACGTTTTACCTGGCACATATCCTGTAGTTAATTCATGTCACCTATTATTTGTTATTTATAATGGTGGGTACATAGGTATTCTCTTTTTTGGGGGTGGGGGGAGAGGGTGGTACATGGTCTGGGAATCGAACCCAGGTCTCCTGAATGGAGGACAGGCAGTCTAACCAGTGAACTACCTGTGCGCCCATCTTGGTATTCTTTATTCTGTATTTCTAAATTGTTTCATAATATATTTTAAAGCTGAAATGCAGACTTCTGGGAAGATGGCCTAATAGAGTAGCTCAAGATTAGCCCTGCTCCATGGAAAAGTTAGAGAAGGGACAGGAGGGTGACTGAGGTGGTGATTCGGGAGTGTGGTTGACCTGGGAGAGCCTTCTGTATCTCATAGGGAATCCTGGTTGCAGAGGCCGAAGAACTGAGGGGCTGAAAGCTGGAGCCTGGCACGGAAGTGTGGAGCCCACGGGAGTGCATGAAAGGGAGCCAGAGACTAGGAAGTAAGCCAGGCTGCATTCCTTGGGTGTGCTACCCTCACCAGCACAGCCCTGTGACTGTCGACGCACCCCACACGCCATGCACCCAAACCCTATTCCTGATCCATTCCCCATGCTCCAGGCACCCCTACCCCACCAGTTCCCAGTGCACATAGCTGTTCCACACCCTCACCCCAAGTACAGCCCAACCTACCTCTCCTGCACTCTTCCTGAGCACTACCTCTCCCTCCCTGTTCCCTGCAGGCTGTTGCCAGTGCATAAAGGCTGTGGGCACTAACCTCCATAAATAGGCTGTACCTGCCCCCCGCACATAATGTTACACAGCCTCACCCAACCCCCACTGAGCTCTGCGCATCAGTTTACAACACTCCTGGGTCCACACATGCGCACAGGCCCCAATCACATCATTCAACTCTGGGAACTGGACTTTACAGAAGCCCTAGAACCATGCATGTGCACAGCCCTCAGCCACACTTCTCAGCTCTGAGAAAGTGCTGACCTGTGCTGCCAGGTCACATCTGCCCCCAATCCATGAAGGCATAATGCCGACCTGCTGCCACAGCTCTACGCATGTACACAAAGGGCCCTGTGCCTTAGATCAGTGCACACCAGGGTTATGTCCCCCAGATCGTTGCACCCACACAACTACATCCTCCATGGCCACTGGCGGTCCACATTTACAAGCATCAGCATAATATCCCCAACCTGCGTCCATACCTGCCCTGAAACAAATCACCACACTGAGTGCCCATCCCGTGCCCTGTTCCCTGTTGTACAAACATCCTGCAAACTCAAGACCTTAGACTACTGAAAGAAATCAACTCCCAAAGCAAATCAGTCAAGATATTCACATATCTCGAAGACAGCAGAAGATCACTAAACATATCATAATGCAGACAGATAAAGCCCTGCTTAATGACCAAATCAAAACACCAGAGGAGACACAGATGAAGCAACTAATCAAAGATGTTCATACAACTCTACTTAATAAAATAAGTGGGATAGAAAATGACATAAAGGAGATCAAGAAGACAGTAGAAAACCATACAGAGGGATTTGAAAGAATAAATAGAAAAACAGTGGATATCACAGAGATTAAAGACTCTGTTGACCAAATAAAAAACATACTAGAGGTACACAACACCAGATTTGAAGAGACAGAAGCAAGAATAAGTGATATAGAGGACAGGAGAGCTGACTTCGAAGACTCAAAACAGCACATGGCAAAAAAGATGGAAAAAATTGAATTGGATCTCAGGGGAATGATAGATAAAATAAAGCAAGCAAATATAAGAATCACTGGTGTCCCAGAAGGAGAAGAGAGAATTAAAGAGCTAGGAAGAGTAGTTGAGGATATAATGGGGGAAAATTTTCCAATGTTCATAAAGGACATAATCATACATGTCAAAGAAGCCCAACAAACTCCAAACAGAATAAATCCAAATAGGCCTTCTCCAAGACTCATACTAAATCAGTCTGTCAAATGTTGAATAGAAACAGAAAATCCTGAAAGTGGCAAGAGAAAAACAATCTACTACATACAAGGGAAAGCAAATAAGACTGAGTTCAGACTACTCAACTAGCACCCTGGAGGTGAGAAGGCAGTGGTATGATATGTTCAAGATACTGAAAGAGAAAGACTTCCAGCCAAGAACTCTGTACCCAGCCAAACTTTCCTCTAAAACTTAGGGAGAGATTAAAGTTTTCAGACAAAGAAGTCCTGAAAGAATTTTTCAACAAGATACCGTCCCTACAAGAAATAATAAAAAGAATTCTGCCGGCTGAAAACAAACAAACAAAAATGACAGGAGAGGGAGGTCTGGAGGAGGGCACAGAATTGAAGAGTATGACTAATGGTAATTTAAAGAATACAAAGAAAAAGAGGGAAAGGAATATATAGATCTGACAAATAAAATAAAAAAAGATAAGATGGTGGATTCAAGAAATGACTTTTCAGTAATAACTTTGAATGTTTACAGACTAAACATACCAATTAAAAGATATAGATTGGAAGAATGGATTAAGAAACATAATTCAGCTATATGCTGCTTATAAAAGACCCATTTTAGACACAAGAATACAAATAGATTGAAAGTGAAAGGATGGAAAAAGATTTTCCATGTAAGCTGTAACCAAAAGAATGCAGGAGTAGCTATACTAATATCAGACAAAATAGTCTTTAAATGTAAAGAGATCACAAGAGACAAAGAAGGACACTATATAATATTTAAAGGGTCAATTCATCAAGAAGATATAACAATCATAAATGTTTATGCTCCCAATCAAGGATCTCCAAAATACATGAGACAGACATTGGGAAAACTGAAGTGAGTGTTAGATGTTTCAACAATAATAGTAGGAGACTTCAATTCACCACTCTTCTCTACAGATAGAGCAACCAGACAGAAGATCATCAAGGAAATAGATAAGTTAAATAACTTGATAAATGAATTAGACCTAACCGACATATATAGGTCACTGTACCCCAAAATACAGGATATACATTCTTCTCTAGTGCTCATGGAACATTCTCCAGGATAGATCATATGCTGGGGCACAAAACAGGTCTTTATAAATTTAAGAACACAGAAATTATTCAAATCACTTTCTCTGATCACAATGGGATGAAGACAGATCTCAATAACCACCAAAGAAAGAGAACATTCACAAATACATGGAGATTAAATAACACACTCTTAAACAACCAGTGGGTCAAAGAAGAAATTGCTAGAGAAATCAGTAGCTATCTAGAGAGGGATGAAAAAGAGAACACAACTTTTCAGAACTTATGGGTGTGGAAAAGGCTGTGCTGAGAGAAAATTTATTGCCCTAAATGCCTATATTAAAAAGCAAGAAAGTGCAAAAATCGAGGACTTAACAGTTTACCTGGAGAACTTGAGAAAGAACAGCAAACTAACTCAAAAAGAAATAGGAGAAGAGAAATAACAAAGATTAAAGCAGAGAGAAATGAATGGGAGAACGAAGAACAATAGAAAGAATCAATAAAACCAAAAGTTGGTTCTTTGAGAAACTCAATAAAATTGATGGCCCACTAGCAAGACTGACAAAGAAAACAAGAGAGAGGATGTAAATAAACAAAATCAGAAATGAGAAGAGGTGCATTACCACAGACCCTGAAGAAATAAAATAAATCATAAGAGGATACTATGAACAATTATACACCAACAAACCAGACAACTTAGATGAAATGGACAAATTTCTGGAGACACACAAAGAAACTATATTGACTCAGCAAAACATAGAAGAGCTCCACAAACCAATCACAAGTAAAGAGATTCAATTAGTCATAAAAAATCTTCCAACAAAGAAAAGCCCAGGGCCAAATGGCTTCACAGGGGAATTTTATCAAACATTCCAAAAATGAACTAACACCAATCCTGCTCAAACTTTTACAAGAAGTTGAGGAAAAAGGAATTCTACCTAACTCATTTTATGAAGCTGATATCATTTTAATACCAAAACTGGGTAAAGATGCTGTAAGAGAGGAAAACCACAGGCCAATCTCCCTAATGAACACAGATGCAAAAATTCTCAATAAAATATTAGCAAATCAAATCCAACAGCCCATCAAAAGAATTATACACTATGACCAAGTGGGGTTTACACCAGGAATGCAAGGTTGGTTCAACACAAGAAAATCAATTGATGCAATACAGCACATTAACAAATCAAAAGGGAAAAATCAATAAAGCCGAAAAAGCATTCAACAAAACTCAGCATCCTTTTCTGAAAAAAAAAAAAAAAAAACACTCCAAAAGATAAGATACAAAGGTAACTTCCTCAATATGATAAAAGGAATATATGAAAAAACAAGAGCCAGCATTGTATTCAAAGGAGAGAAACTGAATGCTTTCCCCCTAAAATCAGGAAAAAGACAAGGATGCCCACTGTCACCACTATTATTCAACCTTGTGCTAGAAGTTCTAGCTAGAGCAATCAGGCAGGACAAAGAAATAAAAGGCATCTAAGTTGGAAAGGAAGAAGTAAAACTCTCATTATTTGCAGATGATATTATACTATACTTGGAAGATTCTGAGAAATCTACAGCAAAGTTACTTGAGCTAATAAACAAATTCAGCAAGGTGGTAGAATATAAAATTAACGTGCAAAAATGAGTAACATTTCTATACACAATCAATGACCTAGCTGAGGAGTCACTTAAGGAAAAAATTCCATTCAAAATAGCAACTAAAAGAATCAAATACTTAGGAATGAACTTAACTAGGGATGTAAAAGACTTCTACACAGAAAACTACATAACATTGCTAAAAGAAATCAAAGGAGATCTAAATAGATGGAAAGACATTCCCTGCTCATGGATAGGAAGGCTAAATATAGTTAAGATGTCAGTTCTCCCTAAATTGATCTACAGATTCAATAAGTACCAATCAAAATTCCAAGACCCTACTTTCAATATTCGGAAGATAGAAGCATTGACCAATAGAATCAAATCAAGAGTGCAGAAACAGACCACCAAAATCTATGGTCAACTGGTTTTTGACAAGGCCCCCAAGTCCTCTGAACTGGGACAAAATAGTCTTTTGAATAATTGGACATGGAAGAACTGGATATCAATCGCCAAAAGAATGAAAGAGGACCCCTATCTTACACCCTACACAAAAATTAACTCAAAGTGGATCAAACACCTAAATATAAGAACTAACACCATAAAGCTTCTAGAAGAAAATGTAGGGAAACATCTGCAATACCTAGTAATAGGAGTTAGCTTCCTAAACTTTACACCCAATGCACAAGCAACACAGAAAAAAATAGATAAATGGGAACTCCTCAAAATCAAATATTTCTGTACCACAAGAGATTTTGTCAAAAAGGTGAAGAGGCAGCCACTAAGGAAGACTTTTTGGTGGTTTCTTAGGAAACTAAATATTTACTTGCCCTATGACCCAGCAATAGCACTACTTGGTATGACCCAGAAGAGCTGAAAGCAACAACACAAACAGACATTTGCACACTAATGCTCATAGCAGCATTATTCACAATCACCAAAGGATGGAAACAAACCAAAGCCCATCAATTTAATGACTCAGCATTCATAATTATATGTTAAATCTTATCTTCTCTGTATAATTCCACCATCAGCTTTGATCTTTCCATCCCTCTCTTGGGGGTGTTTGGGCTATGGCAATTCTAAATTTTTCATATTGGAAGGGTCTGTCACTGATATGGGGGGATCATTAAATTGATATCTGTTTTAGTCCCCAGTAATTTAGAGCAGCTAGTAGTAAAAACCTAAAATAGTGAAATTGTAACCTGTGTCCAACTCTGAAATATGTTCTACAACTAATTGTGGTGCTATGATGTGAAATTTATAGCTTTTTTGTATGTATGTTATTTTTCACAAAAAAAGAAGGAAAACTTCGACTGTGGTGATAAAAAAAAATATTTAAGCCCTCTAGCCTCCTATATCCTGGAGTAGCTAGAAGGAAAAATATGAGAGGCTCATATGGTAAACTCTGGTATTTGTCCTGCAACTACTTGTTGAAGAGTGCTTTGAAAACTATTGCTTTTTTTTATTTCTTTGCTTTGCATATATGTTATACTATACAATAAAAAAAAAGTTAAAAATAATGAAATGCAAGGAAATGATTGTACATTTATATTATCAAATGGCCCCAATTCACAAAGTGTTCTCTCATGGGTGCATGGAGACTGAGTGATGTGTCTCCAAATAAACTATCTTATATGCGTGATTTGATCCTCAGGTTAGACTGTAATTGCCTATTTGGCCCAAAATATACTTCTCAATTGCTGGAAGACAAAATGAAAACTTAATAAGGAAAACTTCTCTGAGTTATAACTAATACAGCTTCCCACTACTCAATATGATCAGTTATGTCCCTTTTCTATCCTCTACCCACTCTATGAAGCTGATGTGAGTGGTTGAATAGTGGCTCCAGCAGATGAGGACACACCACAGTTTCCAGAGGGGTTTAAGAAAGGAGGTTACAATCACTTTTGGTTCATGTTATAGGAAAACCCTCTTCTGTACTTTGCTTAAGTGAACCTGTTGGTTCCATTTCAATTCTGGTGTCCTACTGCTTCTGACCAATGTTTCCAGGTTTGGGTGGCCTGCTATACGGTTGTATTTTCTCCCAGCTTTATCTTTACTTCAGGAAGTTTTCTGCTTAGTCTTAATCACTCACTAACAATCAACCATGATTGGGCAATATGTAAGAAACAGAAAAAAGCTAGTTTTCAAGGAGAAAAAATACAGAAGTGGATGAAAATACAGGAACAAAGATGAGAAATCATGTAGCACAGAGAGAGTGAGAGAAAGGCAAAGAAAGCTTAGTCAACTAGCAAGTCTGATCACATGTGTAATGAATGCCCCCTTTAAACATATGGTATATTTCTTGTAACCAAAAAGTTCCTAACAGGACATAAATACTCACTTAATTTTTACAAACCCATGAAGGAAGCACCCCCCCATTTTACAGAAATATTTCCAAAGTCATACTGTTAATATGACTGTATTAGATATATATATTCTTGCACAGCAGAAGTATGTCTATCTTCTACCAACATTCTGTCTCCCTAGCATGGACCAAAGGTAGCATAAAAATTGGAAAGGGGTGGCATCTTATTTGACAACAATATCAGCAGTGCATAACGATGTGGATAAAGCAACAGAAAGACATCTCAGGCAGGACAGGACTTCGCTAAGGCATTCATTTATTTGTCCTTAACTTAGGAATTCATTTATTAGCACTTACACATATTTATCATGGCTAAATTTCATATTAAACCTGGTATAGCTTTCATGCATAACTGGATAAACATGAAGATATCTTGGAAAAATTAACATCATTAACTAAAAATTTCAAGTGGCTTCAGAAATTGCTCATTACACATAACCTACCAGGTCAATACTATATTACTACTTGTCCTCCTACAACTCTGAACTTGTGGTTTTGCAATTAAATTTAAGAGTATATGTATTTTCATTTATTATAAAACGGAGAAGACCACCCCAAGGGCACCAAATTGAATTGTTCCCTTGCACGCTTGCCTATTACTCTCATTATAATTATAGCCATAATTATATTTTATATCTCAGAGCACAAAATGAAATTTGTGGAGTTTCAATTTTCAGAGCAAATCTGCCTATTTTCTCCTCTATGAATAGGACCTATTATTCTGTAGAAAGGAAAGAAGACCTCCTAATTAATTTGCATATCTCCATAATTTGATACATGTAAAAAGGAAGCAGAAATGCCACAATCATTGAAATATTCAAGAAGAGGTAAAATGTGTGTGTGTGCAGGTATAAACGTAGGGAAATGTTCAGATCCCAGGACTGCTCATCAGAATATACGGAATCCTAATAGATTTAATCCTGTATTTGCATATATAAATATATATACACAAACATATATGTAAATTTTGTATCTACTATTTAAACTTAAATATATTTAGATGAAAATAGTAAATGATTTCACATCAAACACCACAATATCATAGAAGTATCAGTCACATCTTAATTTAATTTAACAGTTATGGGGAAGATTACGCCACATCAGTAACTCTTATTTATAAAATTACCTAATTATTTAGAGTTAGCAGGGAAGGGAGATGTTCATTCCAATAAACTAGATAAGAATCAGAAAAAAACAAAGAAAATGAAAATGAAAAGAGTGAGAGAATCAGAAGCAATTTAGGCTAAAACAAGTTCAGCCAGTCTCCATTTATACTGTTATGATTTTAGAATTTTGAAGTTCTGAAGAAATAAAAAAATATGGAAAGACTATTTGGGATAATTAAATTTTATGTACTATTTGTTACTATTATTTTTCTTTGTGATCTAAAGTCACTTAAATCATGAGTCACCTATACAAAAGCCTTCTGAGACCAGTACGTAACATAAATGAAAAAAGTGGACCCAGAAGCGCTTAAAATGATCTATCATCTACTTATCTATCTATCTATCTATCTGTCTGTCTGTCTATCTATCTATCTATCTATCTATCTATCTATCTATCTATCTATCTATCTATCTATCTATCTATCTATCTACCATCTTTCCATTTATCATTTTCCACCATTGGTAGAATCATAAATATTGAGAAACATTTTTCTACTGTAAGAAAATTAATTGGGCAACTCCATGGATAAATGAAACACTCGTTTCCAGTGCTGTGGAGACCATAATGAAGTTGGGAGACTGAGGCAAAATGGGGAATGAATGTCCAGGCTAATAGGGGCAACCACCATGCTCCTCCAACCAGTTACAGCTGTGTGGCAATTTGGACCTGGAATTGCCAGAGTCCTGTTTTACAAGTGGAGAAGATAATGTGGATTTTCATGTGAAATCTATTTTTTAAACTTTGGGTCAAATTAAGAAAAAAAAAATCTGAAAATCTCTAAAAGTCAAATGGGGACTCCGGGCCACCAATTTGCCATTCCTCAGAAGTTGTTCAATATCTAAATTATCTAATTTCTTTAAACAACTGCAAAATTATGAGGAATTTAATTACAGGTGCTCAAATGTTTCATTCCAATGAATTCTACTTTTCTCTTAAGATATAAATGGTTTCAGTTCCTTTCAACCATGTTATTCCTAAATAAGACATATTTCTAAGCATAGGCCTATTTATTTCATATGCTGAAGAAGCTAAAAAGACTACTGAGAGGGGAAATCTAACAGAGGGTAGATTTATGTTCTATGAAGCCTCTACCACAATGCTTTAGAAGAGATGTGCTTGCAAAATTACTCAAAGTTACCCAAAGCGATGCAAGAGTTGAAAGGTATTTTCTGCAAACAAACTCCACCTATATTGTTTATTTTATAACCCAAAGACATGTATATGGAAGAAATGTTTTTACAGTAAAGGTGTCATTGCCACAATCTACTCTATTTTAAGTTCTTGGCGGCAAGACCGAGGGGACAATAAAAGGAGCTTCTAAGTGAGAAATCAAATAACTGTTTTCACAAGCCAAGAAGTGCTGACTCATTCTTTCATGTGGTCATTCTCTCATTTAATAAACACATATTGAACATCTTCCAGATGTAAGATGTAATTTTCGCCATGACCATGACTGGGATGGGTCCTACGGTCAGAGAGGGCCCTCTGGTTTGAGTAGACTTGAAATAATTAATTATGCTATAAACTGATTATTAAAAGCACAGAAGAAAAGTATAGGATTATATGGAAACATATAATAGGGATATTTGACCTATTGTTTGAGGATAAGGAAGTTTTCTTTAAGGTAAAAATTTTTGAGCTGAGTTTTCAAGGGTGAGTGGAAGAGAAGAATTTTCTAGGAAGAGAAAGTAGATTTTTTTTAATAACAGATATATTACGTATGCATAATTTATACATATTTATGTATATATACTTATATATATAATGTATATAAATTATATATTATGACAGATATAGGAGCAGAAGGTCTTGAAGAATTGGCTCTCAACATTAACTGTGGTTACCTGTGGGAAAGGTAATGATGGGGGATATGGTAGAAGAGGGGTGTAAACTAACTTTCACTTTTATTTCTATAGTTTCTAATTTTTTAATGAGAACATATCCATATTTTTCTTGTTTTAAAAATTAAAGGAAATGGTACACGCTGCCATTTGTCCTTGGTGGAGAGATAGCATTGAAATCCAAGACAGTGAAAGGGTGGTTTCCGATGAAAAGTTTAGTTGCTTATTTTAGAGAGCATTAATGGTTCATGAAAGCCAGTGAGTAATTCAAGACCATTTTATCTTAAATATGATTCTTTATTTCATTCTTTTTATTATGCCATTTATCTTTTTGGCTCAGACATGGAAATGTGCTCTTTCCATTCACAGTCACTGCTCACTACAAATAGACTGCATCTTGGCCATCCCATTGTTTAACCATTCTCTTTCAAATGACATTTTCCTTCTGGAAAGCTTGATTTAGGGTCAAATGTGAAACTGAGCTGAATGGAACTTTCTTCTTACTGACTGAATTACCTGGCATACTTTTCCCTTAATTTCCAACCAAATGAAACAAATATCAAAAAGATTATCAAGCATGCTGCCATATTCATAACTACATTCTCTCAGATGCCACATCCTCACACCTCAAGGCTAGCTTCCCCCCAGTACACTATGTTGCTGAGCCCCTGCTCAGTGTTGTCTGCTCTATCACACTTTCCTTGCCATTTATATCTTGCCATCCTCAAATCTTTGTTAAGGAGGCGATCTTGAAGCATCTATTAACCAGCATTTAATAGATTTTTAAAAAATGCATTTTGGGTTCAATAAACTGTGATTTGGTATTTATAGCAATCATGATAATTGATTTCTGTTACAAACTTATGTTTCCTTGGCATATTTTTACAATTGAATAAAGCATGGAACTAGAACCAGAAAACCTAGGTACAAGTCCTGGTTTCTCTGTTTGGCTGATGAGTAACGTTAGGAAGCCTGCCTAAGCCCTCTGAACCTAGATTTTTCATGTATAAATGCAGATAATGCACTCCAGCCTTTCCACATCACACGGTGGTAGTGAATCTCATTCTGAGTATTTCTTTCTCATTTTCTCGGTCCCAATTTAAATATATCTTTACCCAGGATGACCTTCCCTGACCTCCCAAACTAAGAGAGACGACTTTTAATGACACGTTCCTATAGTATCCTGCATTCTCCTTTCAAAACTCTCATTACTCTTGTAATTGCTAGTTCAACATTGTCATTTTTCACTGCCAACCCCAAGCACACTGTGAGCTCCATGAGGATAGGAACTGTGCTTATTTTATTCAGGACTACATAATACTTTGTATCATAGAACATCATAGGTATTCAAGTAAACATCAGTTGAGTGGATTAATGAATAATGTAATAGAAGGTGCTTTTAGGCAAGCAGATACTACTGTATTTGTTACTACTGTTACTTACAGTAGAAATTATAACATTACTATTAGCAGCATTGTCACTATTAAAATATAAGAAAGGGGAAAAAATATATATATATATTAAATATTAATTATAAACGATTTCATTTTTCTCCTCTTTCCTTTCAGCTCATAGAAACAAAATGCCCTTGTAAGCGTTGTCCACAGTCATGACACAGAGTAAAAGATTTGCTTCCCACACACCAATCCTTGAAATGTGCAAAGGTATGCTCTTACCCCAAAACAGATGCATAATACTTCCCCAAATTATGGTAGGGAATATGAAGAATTATAAAATCAGCCCCTTGTGAGAAGAGGACTCGTAACAAAACAAAAAAGCATGAAGGAAATACAATTCCCCAGGAAGAAGAACTAGTTCTCTGTTTCCATGAGTGGAGCTGCTTGATTTTGCACCTTCAAGGAGGAGGGGGAATGGAAAGAGTGGAAATACTATGAAATGTTTCAGATGCATCTCTTGCTAAGTTGAAGTTATTTAGACTAAGTTAAAGTATTAGGGGGAGTGGGGTGTGGGCGAGGAGGAGAGTAAGAGAAGGTGCCAGTGCGGTCCACTGAAAAAGAGATGAAGGTGTTTATTTGGCCTCATGAAGAGCTCAGAGCAAATGACGAGTCCAGAAAGCTCCCAGACCAGAGGCCACGTTCTTCTGAGAATCCTTCCAGGACTCAGGGTCCATGTGCCTACCCTTCCTGTTTGCGGCGGGTGCACTCTGTGAAGAAATGCCTCTCTATCATATAGCTCTGAGAGCTGGCAAATGCAAAGCAATGAGCCACACAGCAACAAATGTTTTCTCCCCAGGTACTTGTTGAGGTACTAAATTGAATGAATTGTGGCCGATCCCCCTGCCTCCAACAAACAAGTCAGCCTTTGTAGAAGAATAGCTTGAAAAGATATAATATGACAACAAAATTCTTCGTTTATCCAACTCTGCTGGAATGCAATCACCTTTTTGCATTCATCTGTCAGAAACTTACCAAATCCCAACTATCTGAAAAAATGCTAGGCCCTGGGAATATAAAATGGAATAAAATACTGTTTCTGACATCAGAATCATACATTTGGGCAACTCCTGAGCTTGGAGAGCTGTGGATTTCCATGTATAAAATAATAGGCAAAGAAAGACCTTTGCTGGGTGATTTTAAAAACAGCATCGTACTGCACCTGGAGGCAGGCTGGAGCGCGTCCCTGGGGCTTGTTGACATCCACGGCCACCAGCTGCCATCCACCAGTAGCATCTTCATGAAACATCTTCAAGACAAAGAGGGAGATGAGTCAGAGACACTTAACAAGGAACACTGGGAACTCGAACTTCATGTCTCCAGCATTTTATACTTTTATAAATGTATAAATTATAACTGCCTTTTTAATGCATTTTTGTTTAGAACATGAGTCCTCTCAATCATGTTCATTTTAACCCTCAAATATTAAATTAATAATATGAACAATAACAAAAATAATGACAATATATAGATTGCATTTATTGTGCACGTACTATGTGTCAGGCACTTGTGCCTTGCAAACGCTTTGCCGACAATTGCTCAACTATACTTTTCCACAAGACTCTAAAGTAAGTATTTTACCCCCATTATATAGATCATTACTTATTATAGCTTGGAGAAAATGAAAATTATAATTCCAAAGCATTGTATTTAGTGTGTTTTTTCTACAGGTGGTAATTTTTAAATTTTTATTTAGCAGACATTCCTTGCTGGGTGAATTTTAAAATATTTGTAAGATAAATAGAAGTGTGGATGTGGCCCAGAGAAAGAGACTGGTCTTATTTTAATGGAGGGAGATTGACATAAAATTACTAGACTTTGGGAAATTACTTAACCAGATTTTGCTCAGCAGAAATTTTATATATATGGTTATGAAAGGAACAAGTAGTTCTCCAGGCTTACAGGACATAGGTGATGAAATTCAGGGTACAACAAGCTTGCTAAAATCTGAAATTATTTGAAATGGATGTCTAGGTTATTATCTTATGGCATATTCTATTACCCTAAAAAGTTAGTCAATATTATACCCAGCAAGAAGACTAATATCCCACTTATATTTTCTCACCAATATGCTTTCTTTATAGTTTCTTAGGGGTATGTATGTGCAGACAGAGGTGGTAGTGGGATAGGGTGGAATTAAGGGTTTTTATATTTATAAGTAAAGATGCTAACTAAATAGCAGTTACTGTTTTTATTCCTGCCCAAGGACACTGCTCAATAAATGCAAATATTTTCTTTACCACTCTTACTTATATCATTTGTTAGTCTAACCGTGTGTTCAAAAGGGTAATATTGATAGAACAATGAGATGACACTAAAATTCCGTGATCAAGGATTTATGATTGTAACTTTAAACTCCCCAAAATAGAGGAAGTAGGTCATTTTATGAAAGAAAACTTTCCTCTATAAAATATGTTAGGTGGTGATAGAGGAGTGCCAAAAGTCATATACATGTGTGTGTGGGGTGTGTTTGTACATGTATCAATGTGTGCAAAGAAATATACATATATATGTATATGTACACTCCATATATATAAAAAATCAGGTACACATCTACACAAAGCTTCTTTGACCAAAGATGCCAATTACAAATTATTTTTTTCTGCTGTCCATTTACAGGCTTCTTATACCTTTAGAATGAGTTTTAAAAGGTATTCTTAGTGGTAGAATCTAGCACAGCCCATCCTTCATAAATAGGCTCAGTTTGAGAACACAAACCATACATTGGCTGAAATGTAAACCTTTTAAAGTGCCTTTCAAATTTCCTGTCAAAATGCTGGAATGCTCCTTTTAAGGACAAAAGACAAAAATCAATCTTGTCAGTCACTAGCTAAAACCCTCTATTGTATCACATATTCTCTTATCACGGCACTAAAAAATCCCTGACGTACCTATTTGCTTTGATCAGTGGCAAACTAATTTTCCCTGTTATATCATTTTTTTCCAGTAAACCAAAATGAAATAAATCTATATATTTGTTAGTAAAAGTGTGCTGTCAAAATCATTTAGAAGCAAAATGAAACCATGTTCGATTTCTCTTTAGTCCTCTGAATTATAAAACAGCAATTAGACTGGTTAATAGAACAGTAGATCTGTGAGGGAGACATTCACAGTTCTAAGAGAAGTGTGTCAGGGACTGCCAGGTGTCCCTCTTTATCTCTTCTCCGTCTTCCATAGAGAGTTTTTACTAGGACACGAGGCTACCAAGAATAAAGACTAATTCTTGTCCTCTTTGAAGCTCAGCCTGGTCATGTAATTGCATACTGGTCTATCAGATGTAAGCAGAAACTTTCCCTTTCATCCTACTTTTTTCCTTCCTGTTCTCTGGAATATGAATGTGAGGATTAGAAAACTTCAGCTGTCATCTTTTTCTTCCTTCCTTCCTTAATTCCTTAGACATTGTGGGTTTACAGAGCAATCATGCATAAAATACAGCATTTCCACATACCACCCTATCATTAATACCTTGCACTGGGGTGAAATATTTGTTACAATTGATGATAGCACATTTCTATAGCTGTACTATTAACTGTAGTCCATGGCTTAACTTAGGGTTCACTGTTTATATAGTGTAGGTACCTGGATTGTTTTTTAAATTTTTATTCTATTACCATACACAGAACATAACATTTCTCCTTTCAATCTCATTCAGATAAATATTTCATGTTGATTGCATTCACAATGTCATGTTATGATCACCACCATCCATTACCAAAACATTTTCATCATTACAGATAGAAACTCTGTACATTTTAAACCTTAACTTCTCATTCCCTGTCCTCACTCATAACCTGGGAATCTGTACTCTAGATTCTGACTCTATGAGTTTGCTTATTTTAATTATTTCAAATCAGCGAGTTCATACAATATTTTTTGTGTCTGACTTATTTCCTACAGCAGTCATCTTAGGCCACAAAGTGACTTTGGGATTGGAAATTGTGCAAGGTGGAACAGAAAAGATGAACGGAGTCTAGATCCGTGGCAATTCAGACCATCACACCAACCCTGCCTCCAACTTTACATGAGAGAGGAAGGAATTCTATGTTACTCAAGCCACTTATTTTGGGCTTTTTGCTCCTCGCAGCTGAACCAAACTTAATTAACACAGGTGATTTCAGACCGACTCTTCATTGATACCATTCAATTTAAACATACAACTTTGCCCTTTCACTCTGTAATTAATGCCTGTCTACTGATAAACACTTAGGAAATGTATATCAGGCAAAATTTTAAACTCACCCCTCAGAAACACAAATTACCAGCTAAAAATTAACCTTTTAGATATTTAATGCACACACACATGAACAACATGGGATCTTTCTTTTTTTTTTTGCACTAATATGTTATTAACATATTTTCAGGTCAAATATAGAAAGTTCAATCATGATTTTAGTGGCCTCTTTTATTTCCATTTCGTAATTTGTTGTTAGAAATTCAGGATGGTTCCAATTTTTACTAATGTAAAAATACATATTCATAAACATACTTGAATGCTCATCTTTGAAAATTATCCAATTTTTTTTTCTTAGAATAAATTCCTAGAAGTAGAATGTTTTGGTCAATTGTACATACTCTAAGTCTTCTGATCCATATTATATCAAACAGGTTTCTAGAAAAGATATTCCATTTTACACACTTACTAATGATGTCAGAGTGCCTCCTTCTCCATTTCTGAGCCAAAAATGAGGGTTTTTTTTTTTTAAGTAAAGAGCCCAGAACAAAGGTAGGATGTGAATGGCAGGGCCTGTAAGGGGTGAATTATAAGGAAGTGTCATCTCCTAGTAAGTAAAACTGGAGACTCTTGAAATTTGAAGACCAGTAATATAATATCGGGAAAGATAATTGACTTTCTAAGCTTTTTAAAATTTAATTTGCAAAGCAGAGACAATAATAGTATATAACTTGCAATACTATTGTGAGGATTAAATAAGAGTACTTGTAAAGACATTAGCATGTCTGTGGCTCAATTATGTTCGTTACTGTCATAAGATGCTATGGATTAGTGCAATACTAATAACACTACAAATTAAATGCCATGAGCTCTCCACTTTGTACAATCACTTGGAAACCCATCAAGATTTAAGTTTTGAGGATTATCTCAGATTTATCTGTTTGCAACCATTAGGGTTTTATAAAGGGTAAATGATTTTCAAATTTGTTAAAAATGTTTTGGAATTGTTCCATTATAGCAAAATACCATTGTCATCATTAATAACAATGGGTTATCTAATGGGAGGTGGTAGGAGAAAGAATCTTGTTAACAAGGGAGACCACCAGCAACTGAATTAAAATTCCAAACCAAAAGGAAAAGTGCCAAATATATATATATATATTATATAATGCAATGATAATTTTAAAATTTATTTGGAATTTTTATGCTTTTTGGGCTCTTTCAAAAACTACTGTGTGATAGCTATTATTACACAAAATAATGAAAGTGGACACCTGGCTTGATTTCACTATTAAATAATGTGTCTAATGACTCATGCTCACAAAATTTAATTCCTGTGATTAATGTATTTTCCATTACTACGGTTTCTTAATAGAAGGAGCTCACCATTGCACCGTGTTAGAATGGCCCTTCCCAGTGATAGCATGTATTAAATTACTTTCTCACATAGTATAGATATATATACATTAAATGGAAATGAAGGGTCTTGGAATGCAGTAAAAATTAAATTTTACTAAAGTATTATAAATGCTATAAATGTTATACATAGACTAATTCTTTCCACTTTTGATTAAGTATATTTCCATCTATTTCTTTCTGCTTTTTAATCCAGCATTGCACATTTATGAAAAGATTGCTTTAGGCATTCTAGGCATCAATGTCCTAGGAATGTTGATGATGCCATAAAGGAAGAAAATCTCCTTTTTTTCCCTACTCAGCCCTACCCTCCTCAGTCTTCTATCTCAATTAGGGGATACTAATTAGGAAAACATGTGTGAGCAAGTGTGCTCATGAGAGATAATGACAGATGAGAAATTACTGCTCTTGATATGGTCAAAATATTTATTTACCATTCCCCCTCTGTATGACCCTGTTGGATCAGGATCCACATATTGATTGCCAGAAGTCTGCTTCATCAGTATCCATAGCAGAAAATTATACTTGGTGGGTCCTAAAACTTAGTAGTTCTTGTAATCCAACTCTAGGCAATGTGTAATAAGCTTATCCCTACAATGAATCAATTTGGAGCAGAGAACAACAGGACAGGCAACAGGTACCTGAATAAGGCATCTAAGGAACGGGAATAGAGGCTGAGCCAGAGACGTGCTATGCCTGGAACGTTTTCCTCTAGCACATCATCTGCACATCACAGCACCCAGTGCTGTGGCATGAGTCGTCCCACCATGCGCTGACACAAAGGATCATTACATCATGGATGAATGGCTTTCCTGCAGTTTAACCCAACACATGGCTGAGCTCATGGACAGTTTCCCATTTCTAATAATTATGCACACATAAAAGTCACAATCCCCACAGTGTTCACGCAGACTCATGATTCCTCATTTGAAATTTTCCACATCATTTCCTTTGTTTTCCTGTTGCATGGTGCATTATGGTCTCCATAACACCTTTGCTATTAATTTTTATGTAATTTGTTTACTGCTGTGACTCTGAGGCATTTGGTGATGAACATTCAGTTGAAAAATGCTGCTTTGCGATTTAAAAGAATTCTCTTTGCCTCTGATTGATCCATAATATTGGAGACAATTTCTATAGACCTGCCTGAGATGTCTGAAAACACCTTCCTTGTCTTGTTAACCTGTATCATTTTCTTTCTAAACATATGGGCCTAATGAGAAGGCCATAGACTTCCAGACATGAACATGTTTAGCCCGCCACACACTGTCTTAGGACAGCTGTGAGGAATTACATACGTAGAGCAACTACCAAGGTTTCACACAGAGAGAAAGACAAAAATTGGCTCCATTTCTGAAAAGCTATGTTCTTTACATTACAATAGCCATGTTTATTTTCATCTTCTTAAAGCTCATCTGTTTTATTGGAAATGGAAATTTCTGATTTCTAATGAAATTGTTTTGATGACAGTTTGAAATCATTTAAATAGAGTTCCTTGTGCACACGGTTCTGTCAGATTTTACAAATGTATTAGAAGCACGGTAAATAATGTCTCTCCATGCCACACACACAAAAACATCCAGGGCCACTTGCCAGTGGCTGGTGAGGTGTGGGGCGGGGCCTGGAGCCCGGTTGCTAGGCAGCCTAAATGGTGTTTTTACCAAGAGGCTGACAGCAGGAGCTTTGGTTGCTTAGCAACCGGGTCCCTCAGCCACAGCTTTCCTCTTAATGAAGGTTTTCCACAATTCTCTGTGTGATTACCTCTGCTGAATATCTAGATGCCTTCCCTCTGAATTACTAACTTATTCCTCCTGATTAAGAACAATTTTGCATCAAGATGATTTTGTGCAACTTTGTTCAAACTCGCCTCACATTTTCCTTTCTTTTATAGCTGCCGACTGGTTTCGTGGTTCTTCTAAACACTCCTCTTCCAGCTGTGGTTCATATAAAAGAGCTACTTAATAAACACAATATAACAATCAATTGTTTTAAAGACATTTTAGGTCATCTTTCAGGAGCACCAAAGGGAAATATGCATTCAGCCCACAGCACTATGTTACCATGTAGGTCTTCACGTGATGACCAGACAAGAAACTTTTTCTCTTCGGTCATTTTCTGTCCTACTTAAAAGAAATGTCAGAATGGATTTGGAACTTTATTATTGTTCACAGTTTGCTAAAAGAGATGAGAGAAGAAATAAGAACAGATGACTTCTATGATCTAACCTTTCAAAAAATCTTTCATGGGAATAAGAAAGTCTGAATAGTTGTTTCATCCACCATGTCAATTACACTGTTTCATCTGTAATGAACTGGTTAAGCAATTCAAACTTTTAAAACATCGTAAAGATGCTGCATAAGGCTTTTCCCAAATATTGGCATGTTTAGTAGCATTTTATCACATAATACTAAAAGTTCGATTTGAAGGTTTCCTGAGTTAAATTTGCTTTGCATCTTTCATGGATACATTTGTTACAATGGGCCTATATAACTACTTATAAATTTATGCAATATTTCTCTTAAAATTTAATATTAAAATAATAGTAACAAGGTATTAAACTATTTCATCCTTGCTTTTGGAAATTTTATTTGCTCTCAAGTTCATACTAGGAAATGATAAGTAAACCGGTCCTCCCTCTTTCTAATCCCCCCACAACAAATATACAAAATAAAACCAAAAATCAAAATGAAGAAGGTTCTAAACTACCTTCCTATGTAATAACTTTCCTGCTGTTTTTAGTCAAATTCTAGGACACTTTCAGTTTCTCAGAAGTACAAGGGAACTCTTCTGGATATGTTGTAATTTCATAAAAGTCAGAAGCATGCATTTGGGGGAAATGGGTCTTCTTCAGGGTTTATTATACTGTGATTGATTAGTTCTGAATTAAATACATCTTCCATTAAAAAAATTTGAATCCTATATATAAATAGGCCCTTTTATATGCTCTCAATAATGTGAATATATACTTATAAAAATAGGAATTACACAGTTGCTATATACATATCTGCAAACCATTTGAGGACTTGTGATGACAGCATTAAATCACAGGTACATGATGAATGTGATCAGCCATCCTGGTTTTGTATCAAAACCACCCATAGAGCTATTAAAAATGCAAATACCCTGGATTCATCACCCAGAAAGTCTGATTTGGTGGCTCTGGGACAGGGCCCAGGCACCTGTAGTTTCCAAGAGCTCCACAAGGGAGTCTGACTGTAGAAGCCCATTATAACACATTCTAACAGGGCTTCCTTGAGTTCTACTGATGTTGAGGATTGAATATGTATATGTTTGAGAGGGTTACTGTCTCATCTTGCTTATACTGTACCTGTGTGGTGGCTGTTGAAGTAGTGCTGCTTCTTGATCCCCACATTTGTTGAAACTGTACTCTGATTTCTGCAAATGTCTCAATGATGACAGCAATAAACACATTCTGAAAGAAAATTACAAACCGCGTTTACCAAAGACTGGGAACAAGGAAGTGGTAGGCAACCCAAAACAAAAGATCTGCAGAAATTGCAACAAAACCTACACTTCATCAGTGTGAATTGTTACAGTACCTTAACAAGCCAGGCAAGGAAGAAAATTAAAGTGATGAAATAGAAGTAGGAACGCCAACGGGGAAAGCTGTCAATTGCTCTGTACATGAGGAACACCCAGCCTTCCTGGGAGGCAGCCTCATAGACTGTGAATATACTGGTGCCTGTCAACAGAGAGAAGAGCAGCTTGAGTTACAATTGACTATTGAAACGAGAAAACAGTTTTCAGAAAAATAATCAGTGCTTATCCATGCTCATTTTCTCAATGACAAAGCTCTTCTAACAAGATTAAAATCATACCTAACATTCTATTGTTCTTATTCTTAGGATCTTGATAAAATTGTCTCCGACTTCAAGCAAGGGCACTTTCAATATCTGTAGCAATAAAATACTTTTATATCTTCAGGCAGTTAAGTGCAGTTGAGAAACGGGAACTAGTTTTCAAATTGTGTATGGGTATAATAAGAAAAGAATGCATACCATGTAAGCTTGCCACTTGGGGCTTAAACATTTTCAGTGTGCTCCAAAGCACTTGCTACAATTTTAAACAAAATGAAACTCTGAGAATTGAAGAATTGGGTTTCATTTGAAATATTTTTTTTTCCTTGGGAGACTGAAATATCTTAGTTTCCCAAAATTAATATGATAGAGTCTGTCTTTTGGATTCTGTGGTGGTTACTGAAAACCAAAATGCAGAGTAATAAATCATCAAAGAGTATTTTGTATCTGCTGGGAGAATTGTCTCCCTGAAAATACTTCTGATAGTGGAAAGAAAGAGAAGCTAATGATACACTGACAGATTTTTGAATATTTGGTTAAAAGAATCTAAAATGCCATATAGGAAAAACTTGAAATTACTAGACATCAGAAAGGCTAGGGCAAATTTGTGGGGGAAAAAAAAGCAAAGCAAAACAAATACCAATCGAGGAAGCAAACACACAATGGGGGCTGGCTCTTCATCTACTTGAATCTGGTTCTGGTTGCTGACTATTTCCTACATACGTGAGTTTTGTTTTCTAATAAGACAATCAAATAGCACAAGCTTAGCTCTTGCCTAGTTAATACCCACGCATTCACTGAGTATCACACACTGCAGGGAAAATAGGACACATGGCGAGGGAAGAGGAGAGCAAGCAATATTTGATCTAGGGAATGATAGGCAGGAACTCAAATAAAAGGGTGTTTTATTATTCTCCATATAATAATGTTATATTACTGAGTGGAAATTGCATCATTTGTTTTAGGCTATATTCCAGATAAAAGAGGCAACACCATGTATTAACACAGACACACACACATACACTCATCCAAGTGCTTTAATTATTTCATTGTTTAGGGTATAAGTTAAACATAGAAAGATCATGTGATTTATCTGAGTTACCATGGCTAGTAAATGGTGAAACTGGAAATAGAATTGGCATTTCAGACGTCAAAGACTAAGATGGTTTCATCATACCATAGTAGAAAGAACTCTAGATTACAGCTTCAGAGGTCTGCATTCCTAATCACTAAATTTTTGTATGTTTGTGGACAGATGTCCTATTGCTATACTTTTCTTTACCAGTAAATGGATATAATACCTTCTTTTATTTGGGTGACATAAAGTAATATAACTCCATTATATTTCTATCATCCATAGCATACAGAATATATGAAATAGTAAATTATGAACTTTAGAAAAATATAGACTATGTGAAGATACTGGACAAGTTTATTGCTATGAAAACATAAGTAGAAGAGGTAGGATATCATCACATTCAAGTGTATAGGATCTTAGTCCAGACTGGGTCAATTACAGTTTCTCTAATTTTTATCAGTGTATCCTTTTGGCAAGTTACTTAACTTTAATGCGTTTTAGTTTCATCATTGGTAAAATGGTGAAAAAATCCTCAGAGTGTTGAGAGGATTAACCGATTTAATGTCTATAAAGCATTATCATATGGTGAGTGCTTATTAAGTTAGGTATCATTATTATTATTAAAAAAATTGAAAATAATTGCACAATATTTTGTGAAAGTATGTTGTTAAAAAGTATAGTATTGAATTAAAGTAGTTTATAAAACAATTTTATATGCTTTATAACACTATGTTATGTTAATTATTAAATTATCATTGAATATAAAACCAATATCCACTCATATATGTTCTAATCAAACTAAAATTGTAATCTAGAATGTGTAATGATCACAATGTCCAAAGTAAGGAGGGAGTAGCTTAAGTTGGCTGTTTCTTGCAGAGTCTTTCTGAGCCTTTCTTTCCCTCTGAGAAGAATAATCAGAGCATCAATGAGCATCAAGGCAGGCAGAAAAACCAAAAAGCCTAGCAGTGAATAAGCACAAGTGAGAAATAAAAAGGAGTGAAAGAAAAGATGAGAGAAAGAAGGAAAGCATGTTACTGTTTTGTGATGGCCTCCTAGCCACTAGTATGTGCTAAGTACTTTATATAAAACATAACATTGCATATGCCCTGCCTTTCATTTTCAAAATCATACCATGTATATTGGTAAGTCATTGCCGTACCACTTGGCAATGTAACACTTTATTTCAAGGCTCTTTTACATACTTAAATTCCAGAGGAATCTGTCTTATTAGGTAGGTGGGTAAGTAGGTAGGTGGTACGAGGACAGGTACTACCAATCATATTTTACAGAAAAGAAAAGTGAGGGTCACTGTTTAATGAACTTGCCTGAGGTAGAAAGTGATAGAACTGGAAACTAAACTGACATCATCAGGTCCCAGGCCTTAAGTTATTTTTATCTTTATCATGTTAAAAATCTTTTTATCTTTACTTATGTATTTTCTCTTGCTTGAGATGCAGACACTAAAAAGTTATCATTTTCTCTTATTGCTCTTAATTCAAATGAAATTAATTTTTTCTGAGCCACTATGACTGCTAAGTTTATAGTATATCAAGGAACTCATACAAGAAGATGATTTTTCAAAAGTAAGGTCCAAGGGCGGGCCACCGTGGCTCAGCAGGCAGAGTTCTTGCCTGCCATGCTGGGGACCTGGGCTCGATTCCTGGTGCCTGCCCATGCAAAAAAAAAATAAGGTCCAGAGAAGGGCAGCATGTGCAATAAACAAAAGGCCAACAGAAAATAGAAAAGATTGTTCCTGTGAATTACTCATATGTAAAAAATGTACATTTTTTGCTTTTGTGGATTGGATAAGAAAAACAATTTTGAAGTAAAATAAGTAATTTATGTCCCTTATTTTTTCTAGTTATTTGAACTAAACAGAAAACTGCCGCAGAAATCCATTATGAATTACCATTAACATTTAACACCTTTACAATTGACCATTTTTAGGTAAATATGGGATTCTCAATATATGATTAAATTTGAGAGGAACACTGAAAAATTTCCTCTCTCGCCTAGTTTACATCTTTCTTTATTACACTCTACAGGGAAGATCCTATTTGGAATTAAATTTAAAATATAGGATGTTCAACAAGTAAATTGAAGCTTTTACTTCCATTTTCCTTAATTTGACATGAAAAAGAAATCGAAAACCACAGTGAAGCTCAAAGAGCAGGTTTTGTTAAAAAGAGATGAAATGTTTGTGAAAACATAACCAGAAAACTCCCCAAGGAAAATTCACTATTGGAAAAAAGTATTTCCCACATATATATGAACTACACTAGGTAAGTCGGTTTTAAAGATGATTCTCCAGTTGCAGGAGCAAAGGCAATTGAATAAGACAATCTTTCCTCATCACTTTCCTACTGCTAGTTTTGCAAAAAAGAGGAAAAGAAAGTTACTTTTGAAAAGATTTTAATAGCTGTTGCCTAATATTTAAGCTGGCAAAAATCAAATTTATGATCTTCTTTTTTACCTGGGAAGTAAGACAGCCCTGAGAAAAATCTGTAGCTTTTCAACATCCTGATATCTCTGCTTTTTCTCTTAGACTCTCCATGGCTGTCTCAGCTGACATCCTTTGCTCTCAGGCAAACTAGGTCCCAGCCCTTGGCACTGCCGGAGGACCCAATGCTTATCTTTATCAGGTCACTTATTACACTGAATTATTACCTTGTTTGTCCCCTTTACTAGGTAAGAACACTCTGAAACTCAAACTGTATCTTTCATTTCTGCATCTGGCATTTAGAAGCACTCAAAAACCATTAATAAATAAAAGAATGACCATATAGTATTAAGTCATATGAAGCCATTGCTTAATTATTTTCCTTTTCAATCAATCTTTCTTCAAAACAAAAATTACACAGAGTGATGGTTAAGTTCATATGTCAACTTAACTAGGTTATGATATCTAGTTCCTTGGTCAAGCAAGTTCTGGCTTGATTGTTACTGTGAGGATATTTTATAGATTTAAATCGTCATTAATTTGATTGTAACTATGGCTGACTGCATCTACAATCAGCTAAGGAGATCGCCTTCAAGAATGACTGAAGTCTCATGCAATCAGTTCAAGGCTTTAAAGAGAGAATTGATGATTTCAGCAGCCAGAAGAGAGTATTTCCATTTCTACTTCAGCCAGCCTGCTTCTCCTAGAGAATTCATTGAGGACCTTCACAGGAGCTCTCGGGCTTGCATCCTGCTTTCTGGAATCTGGACTTCCTCACATCCTTTACCATCACGTGAGCCAATTCCTATAATAATTCTCATAATAGTCACGTCATATGTATATATGTGTGTGTGACCGTGTGTGTCCCATTCTTTCTGTTTCCCTGACTAATACATACAGATGATTTGGGAACAAAAAGAAATGATTTTTAGTTAATAGACTTTAGGATGCTTGGTTGATTTTTTAAATTCACTTAAAATATGTTTGCGACCAAAAAAGGTGGCAGTTGATTCTATTTTTTTTTTTCCATTTCATTTATCTTTGCTCTAATCTTTGTTATTACCTTCCTTCTGCCGCTTTGGGTTTAGTTTGCTCGTATTTTTCCAGTTCTTCCAGTTTTGAGGTTTGGTTTCTAATATGAAGTCTCTTTTTTAAGGTCAGCATCGGGAGCCATAAATTTCCCTCTCAGTATTGCCTTTGCTTCAGCCACAACGTTTGATATGTTGTATTTTCATCTTCATTCACCTCAAGATAATTCCTAATTTTGCTTGTGATTTCCTCTTTAACCCTTTGGTTGTTTAAGATTATACCATTTAACTTCCACATATTTATGTGGTTTCCATTTCTCCTTCTGTTATTGATTTCTAGTTTAATTCTGTTGTGGTCAGAGCAGATTCAACATATTTTTTAATTTATTGAGACTTGCGTGACCTAATTTAAGGTTTAATCTGGAGAATGATCCATATGCACTCTAGAAGAATATATATTTTGTTTTTATTGGGTGAAGTGGTCTATATATGTCTCTTGGGTTTTGTTGGTTTAGACTATTGTTCAAACCCTATATTTCCTTACTGATCTTCTGATTAGATGTTCTACCCATTACTGAAAGTGGTGCATGAAAGTTTCCAACTATTAATGTCAAACAGTCAATTTCTCCCTTCCAATCTGTCAATATTTGCTTCATTTTGGGGCCCTGCTGTTAGGGGAACATACATTTATAATTATTACATCTTCTTGTTTGTCTCCTTTATCAGTATGTAATGACCGTCTTTGACCCTTACAACTTTTTTTACTTGAAGTCTATTTTATCTAATATTACTATAACTACCCCAGCTCTCTTTTGGTTACTACTTACATGGTATATTGTTTTCCATCCTTTCACTTTCAAATTACTTGTATCTTTGAATTTAAGGTGAGTCTCTTGCAGATAGCATATAGATGGATATATATAGCATATAGATGGATCATTGGCAGAATAAATTCTGCCAATCTCTGCCTTTTGACTAGAGAGTTTAATTCATTTACATTTAAAATCACCACTGATAATGCATCACTTTCTTCTGTCATTTTGTTATTTAGCCATTGTATACCTTACACCTTTTTTGTCCCTCAATTATTCCATTAATGCCTTCTTTTGTATTTATTTGACTTTTTGTATTGTACCATGTTGAGTACCTTCTCTTTCCTATCTGGATATATTTTTCATCTGTTTTCCTTGTGGTTATCATGGGATTAAAATTTAACATCCTAAATATTTAATAATCATATTGGTTTGATACCAAGTTAACTTCAATAGCATACACATATACTTTATGTGTCCCCCCCATGTATTTTGTATATATTTATTACCACTTCTGTCTTTGCATTGTACGTGCAAAACCATAAATTTATCATTACTCTATATGTATTTGCATTTTAGAACATGTAGGAAATAAGGGGAGTTACTTAACAATACACTACGATAATATTGGTATTTATACTTACCCAAATGACTATCTTTACTGCAGCTCTTTATTTCTTTATGCTGCTTAGAACCACTGTCTTCTAATGTCCTTGTTTTCATTCTGAAGAACTTCCTTTAGCATTGCTTGTATGGCAGGTCTAGTGGTGATAAACTCCCTCAGCTTTTGTTTATCTGGGAATGCCTTAATCCCTCCCTCATTTTTTTTTTTGCATGGGCAGGCACTGGGAATCGAACACAGGTCTCCAGCATGGTAGGGGAGAACTCTGCCTGCTGAGCCACCGTCACCCACCCACCTCCCTCATTTTTGAAAGAAATTCTCACAAGATATAAAATTCTTAGTTGGCAGTTGATTTTGTTCAGCACTTTAAATATTTTAACCCATTGCCTTCTTGCGTTCATGGTTTCTAATGAGAAACTGGCACTAGTTGTGGCGCTTGTTTACATAACACATTGTTTTTCTCTTGGAGCTTTGCAGATGATGGTATGGTCAGTATACTGAATGTTATATTTTTCTTCATGTTTACCCTGTTTGGTGTTCTCTGGGCTTCTTGGATGTGCATATTCATATGTTTTGCTAAGTTTGGGAAGCTCTCTGTCATTATTTCTTTGAATATTCCTTCTGTTTTTTCCTCTTCTCCTGCTGGGACTCCCATAATACCTATATCTGTGCACTTAATGGTGTCCCAGAGGTGGCTTACACTATTTTTACTTCCAATACTTCTTAATTTCTGCTCCTCAGCCTGGCTCATTTCAAGGATTTTTTCATTGAGGTCTGATGCTTTCTTCTGTCAGCTCAAACCTGCTCTTGTAACCCTCCTGGAAATTTTTCATTTCAGTTTTTGTGGTTTTCAACTCTAGTAGTTCAGTCTAGTTTCTTTGTAAAATGTCTATCGTTTTACTAAGATTATCACCTAGTTCATTCATTGTTTCTCTGATATCCTTTAGTTCTTTCTCTGCATTTTTCTTAATCTTTTTGAGCATTATAAAGATAATTTTAAAAAAAACTTTGGTCTGTCCACATTCTCATCTTCAATTGTTCTCTGCATTTATATCTTTTTCCTTTGGATAAGCCCTCTTTTCTTGTTTCTTTGTCTTGTACTCTTCTATATAAATTTTGATATTTTAAAATGTTAGCTCTAGAATTTGTTCCCTGAGATGTTTGTTTCTTGATTTTGTATCTGGATGGTGATAAGAGGGATTTTATTAAGCTTCAGCCCTCTTACCAAGAAGGTCTGCCCAAGGAAAATGCAGTGTGCAGGTTTTCCCTGTCTTTCTTGGCCTGTGTGTTATCCTGGGTTTTTGATTGTTAGTTATTTTGGAGTTCCCCGGCTACAAGTGTTCGGTTGTCCCCTCTTCGTCCCAGGAGGCAACCTGGGTGTTTAAAGCTGAAAACACATTCTGCAGACTGTCCACTTCTATAGTTTCTTACACATCTTTTGTTGTCTCAAGCTGCTTTCACCTGGAGGGCAAATTCCTAGAGGAAGGGCACACCAGAAAGAAGTTTCCAAGTCACTGTTTCTCAGCTGAGAGCAGGGAAGGCAGACCGGCCCCAACTTACTCTGGGAAGAGGATCAGTTAGAGTGCCAAGGGCTTCTTCCACAGTTTCCTCAAGTTGAGCTTGCACTACAGTGTTCTCTGACCACTGGAGTTTCCAAACATTTGTCTCAGATGGTTTCCTGCCTGTTTAATAGTTGTCCTGGTGAAAGGACTGAATCCTGGAGTTCCATCCTCCGCCATCTTCTCGCAGTCCCTCTGTTGAGAGATCTTTATTCAAAAGGTTGATACCTGGATTCTATATAGTAAACATTTGCACTGAGGCTGGATGGATCAACACACAGCAAGTGCAATTAAGGTGAGTAGACTAGTGTCAGCAAGAAAATGCAGAACTTGAATTGTAGTGTGATTTATTGAACAACAAATCAACCAGCATTAAATTATTAGGGATGATGTCACCTTTCTAATGAATTAAAAACTGTTAAGTAAAATAAAATGGCTGCCTGCATTGGGCACTGCTGGTCAGGAACCTTTCTGAGAAAGGATTTTCCAGAAGATAAAAACAACTGACATGCAGGGGCTTTCTGAGAAAAAGGAATAATGGAACATACCCTACAGAGCTGCAGATAAGCAACACCTGGGAACCAGTTTCAGTCCAGCAGGGATAGCTTTTCAGAATGGACAAGCATACCACACTATCCCATGTATATCTGCTCCCCACTTTGTAAGACCCCCTATGTAAAATGGAAACTTAACATCAGCCAATTAGAACATCTTCTCACTTGCTTCCACATTTGGTCTATAGACACTTCCCATTTCCACTTGGATGGCAGAGCTCCTTTCCACATGTGGTTTGGATGTTGCCCGATTGATGAATTGTAATCTGCTCAAACAAACTCTCATAAATGATATTTTGTTTAATATTTCATTTTAACAAACAGCAAAATAGTTAACACAAGTACATCTCTGGTAGTAATGTAACTCTGTGACTATGATTGTCAACACGACTTGAGCACATGATCAACTAATGATAAACACACACTCAGCCTGTGAATTGCGTGTGGCAGTAGAATAAAAAAAAAGTGCTGTCCCAGAGCAGAGAACAAACAGACAGAAGGACATACTTTTATTCTAAATACTTTAAAGTGTATTTATTCATTTTATGTTTTGAGCTGAATTTTAGCATAGAGAATTTTTTGTTTTTGTTTTATTTTTAAGCAACTTTTGGGTACAACCTTCACTCACTGGTAAGATCACTTTGTTACCTTAAACTTCACTGTCTGCACAGCTGTTATCTTAAACGTCACTGTTTGTAGAGCTAAAATCTTGCAATAAGATCAAAGGTAATATAGCAAAAACCATATGTATATTTACATATTTTAAAAAAATAAACACTTTTATAAATAACAAAAATTCCTAGTTGAAAGATGTTTTTTTTCAAACTTAGAAAAATTTTAAGCTCCCAAATTCTAGATATAAAACATCTCTAGAAAAGGAGAGGTGAATGCTTTAACTATAGTATTCATAAATGGAAAAGGAGTATTGACAAGGCCGAATGCTGACATTGGCAGGAAAGTTTAGGTATTAAAGAAGAACAGTTCCAAGGATGCTGAGCCCACATGCCAGTTAAAACATTTCCTCCCTTTTGGTATTGGGCAATATCCAGGTAAGCTGGGAATAGAGTAGCAAGGGAGAGTTTATGCTGGATACCAATTACCTCTCTACTTTTGAGGAGGAGTGATTTTAGTTGAAAAGAGATTCTTGCAAATTTATTTCTGTCAGTTGACTTCAAAGAAGCTACATTTAGCTATCACTCACTTTCATTTACTTTTTCTCACATTCAAACTACTTGTCCACTACTTGTGACATTGGATCAGCCAGCTAAACAACCTAGATCTTAGTTTCCCATCTATAGACTAAGAGAATGATGCTACCTGCCAGTAGTTGGGTTTCTGCAAGGAAGAAATAAGATTTGTAACTACTAAAGCACTAAATAAGTGTTCAATAACAGCTTTGAAATTTTTCTCAAAAAAGGAAGCAAAAAATATCATGCCAGAAATATGGTTTCAGTTAAAATGCTTTAGCTGTCACCCATTTTTGAAAGACGTATTAGGAACTACAATCAAAGGAAATCAATGTCAAAAGTCCAGGACTTCATGTAACATTAGAATTTCACAATAGTCCAAAAAATTAGAACCAAGTTTTGGAAAAACTACTAAGACTTTAGTGTCTTCATATTTTGGGATACACATGGTTCATATTTCTGCATTATCATGGGCAAACAAAGAAAATAAAAATTAACTTTGAGGTAGACTTGGTTAGTTCATGGTTAAGTGCCAGAATACCAAGTTTTATTGTTAATACTAAGGTTGTTCTAAATAGTAAGGATCAAAGACCAGTCATGATCAGAAATAAGTAATTGGCATTTGTTTACAGAGTCATCCCTCAATTGAGAGAGATCTCTGTTGAGGTTCTGATTTCAAGTTTGGGGGAAAGGATTAAGGATGCCAGAGTGATATTGACCAATTGCAATTTTCAATAAATATGAGGTAAGATACACAAACAACATTTTTTTCTGAAATATGGATTTCACTCAAAATAAACATCTCATTTGTGTTGTGATAAATACTATTTACAATGAAGGTTTAATTGCATTAATTTGAAAATTAACATTGGTAATGCAAACTAAAAACAAGGACAAGTTCTAAAGTCATTCCTACTAATATTATAATTTAATGGCTTCTATCAAATAGGAAATTTAGTTAAAACTGAATTGGCAAAATTAAAAAAATGATATATGGAGAAAAAGTTTTTGTCTTATACCTTTACATTTATATATGTGTGTGCAAAAACATCCAGGGAGTTATTCCTGTATGTTTTCTTCCATAAACTTCTAAAGCCTAGGACCATGTTTTAAAACATGATTTTCAACTGGTTTAGATTTATTTATTGGATGAGTCTCAGGTTCTGTTTTAGGTTTATTAATATTATACTGATTGAAAAATATTTTCACGTATTAAAAACTATGCCACCAAGGGAGAAAATTAATATGAATTCCTACTTGCACAGCATTTCATAATAAACCAGAATACTACACGGGCACGACAAAAACGTGAAAGATTAGCAATAAATTAACTTATTTTGTTTTTAAGATATGAACGAGAAATAGTATGGATAAATGAGCACTGTCAAATAAATTAGTCTTAAATTAACATATGCAAAGTTATGATTCTCTGCTTTCAGGTAGTATCTAGGCTACCTGGTCACAATTAGGCTTGGGCAACTAGTAACAGGAATGGGTTCATGTAAAGGCCAGAATCGGCACAGGGTAAGGCTGGATTGTGATAGCAGAACTATTCCTGGTTACCCCCAAGCAACTGTGTCACAATCTTTACTATGCTCTATTTCCTTCCCACCCTCCCAATAACTCTTCATATTTTAGATATCTACCCGCTATTTTATTTGACTAACAAAAGGACTTTTATGCAAAAGAAGACAAAGACACTGCTGATAACAAAACAGTGGAAAATGAGAAAGGAAAAAAACAAGAACACACCCAGCATTTCATGGGATGTGGTTCAAAGGCCCATTATATAATAGCACAACAAACTGAAGCAAAGCCTTGAGCCTGGGGCAGCTGTTATCTTGCCTGTTTATGCCTGGAATGAAGTGGCTCTCCGTGCTCTCATTAGGCATCTTGGCAAGACTGCCGCACCTGGTCAGAGCTCATCGGGCCAGCAATCATATCTTTCTAGAAGGTATCTGGGCTAATGACATGGAGAGAGCAATCAGGCATTTGTACTGTGGCTGATGGGGTGATCGTAACATTTTTATCCCTAGCCAGGAGAGCATAGTGAAATCATCCTCAGAAATGCTACCTAACACTCCCCACACAGAGAATTATGTCTGAAAGATGGAGTGGTCATTTAAAGCTTTATGTTATCTTTATTTAATTCATTATTTAGCAGGTGTTTAAGTCTGACTCTTTGTTCCTCCTTATCAGTTAAAGTAAGGTATTCAGAATTTTTTGTGTAATGTGTATATATGTGTGTGTGTGTATGACTTATAAATACTTTTATACCGATTATTTGTGCTTTAATAACCTCAGTTTAAAGATGTACAGAGGGCCACGGTGGCTCAGCAGGTAAGAGTGCTTGCCTGCCATGCCCAAGGACCCGGGTTCGATTCCCAGTGCCTGCCCATGTTAAAAAAAAAAAGATGTACAGAAATATCTAAAATAATTTTAAAGGAATTTAGTATATATGTATTTTTCTTAATATAAGCCAGCATTATACCATTGACAGAGAATTTCATGAATCTCCATCTGTGGCCTATTTTGTGAGATAAGGAAATGGAGTATCTAGTTAACCCCAAGTCACTCTTTGCCTTCTCAACAATGGTTGAGAACCAACAGTGGTTACTTGTGGATTAGAAATAAGTAATACATATGGTAACTGTGGCATGTAATTTTCTTAAATTTGAATATATTTGCTATTGCCTCATGGATTTCTATCACATTTCCAGACCAAATTATTGCAGTTTAAAGGGATGCAAGGACTTTTCATCATCTGTATAGGTGTTTTGGTAAGAAGGCTACTTCATTTAGCCCATTTATTTTCTACAACATTTTTCTCTTATATTTTGACCTAGAATTCCTAACTATTTCTTACTTTAAAAAGAGTCAGTACTCAAATGATTTATTTTTAAGGTTTAATGTCACTTGCATGACACATCCTCATTCAACAATATCTCGTCTTCTCTTTCCCCAACACTTTGATTTGGAGGATTGTATTAAACCTCTGCAATGTAGATCATATATCATTTATTTCATCTCATTTGTAAAATGCAATATTTTAAAACATTTCCTCTGTTTTAAAGTCTGTTAATTTTCTCTATTTCCCTAGAGATTGTAATCTCCAGAAGAACAGCCACTTTGTTTTGCTCACTGCTATGTTCCTAGTGCCTCACACAAATTATAAAGAAATGGTAATTTGGGCAAAAATGTAAATATATTTTAAGTGAATAAATGAGAAACAAAGCAGAAAGTAGTTCAGGGAGATGAGCTGGTGGAAACATATAAGGAGAAAACATTCATAAAGGGAAGAGTGTTTTGGATAATGAGACGAACAGTAATTATAGAGGTCAACAGACTTTGAAAGCTAGCCAGTATGCTCATCTGCTATCTTGGAGGGGCTCCAGATAATACAGACCTGGAGTGTCTGTATTAACTTCTGTGAAGAGTTGGTGCCAGGGGCCAATTGGTGGTGATGCCACATGAATTGCCAGAGCTCTCGATGCCCATGACAATAGACCCACTTTGCCTAATGATATTTCATGGACATCACTGCCAGACACAGCCACCTCCTGACTAGACATCCTGATTTACTCCCCACCACCTCCCCAGAGAGTCAGTTATTGCTAGCAACATCCTTCCAGTCTCTTGGCTTCCATTTCCTCTGTAGACCCATAATTTGTTGCCTCATGAGACCCTTCCCTCCTATGGGTTCTCAGAGATGTGGACAAACCCACAGCTTTATTCTCCACTTAACTAAGTTCCTCTAGGTCCAGTAGAACAGGTGTTCACAGATCTTCTCTGGTCTGTGACTTGCGTCCACCTTTGCCTTATGGATCCCTTTATGCTGGCCCTTATGCTGACTTTTATCTCTAGGTCTGTGGCTTCTGTGACTTCAGCATATTAATGATACACACCAGGCTGCAGGATACTGCCTTACCCCACCTCAGGAGGGCAAACATTACTAACATCTCTAGTGGATCAACGTGGACCAGGCTTTAACTCACTTTATCTTCACAACTACCTTAGTACTATTAACTGCATTTTCTTTTTTTTTTGCATGGGCAGGCACTGGGAATCGAACCTGGGTCTCTGGCAAGGCAGGCGAGTACTCTGCCTGTTGAGCCACCATGGCCCACCCTTAATTGCATTTTGAAGATGAAGAAACTAGAGCTGAAACAAGTGAAGTAACATGCCGAAGGTCACATGACGGGAAGTGGCAGAAGTGGGATTTGAGCTCACATTCTTTGTAGAAGTCATTCTCCTGAGCTCCCCAACTTCACAGGGCACTGCTACTTTCTTTTAAGCACCAGCCTTTATCTCCCCACCTCAGGAACACGGCTGTCCCCTGGGGAAGCTTTCTCTTCCTCATTTGCTCCCATAGCCTGGATGCCTACTGGGGATGATCAGAACTGTGACACTTGAAAAGATATCTTCTTTCCCTGCCCTTTGATATCTCTTTGGGAGACTGGGTGGCCCTCATATTGAGGGGAGGTAGAAGGTTCATCTCCCTTCACAAGAATTCTTCCAGCTCGGGGAAAGAAAAGGCGTGCCCCTATGGGCTAGGCTTCCTGATAGGAAGAGCCTGAACCCCACAGCGGTGTAGAGGCACTGTGTGTTGATCCCCCCCTCACTCAACTAATGCCTGAACTCCTATTCCTATCTAATTTTCCTTGCGTTGGAGCAACTCACGTGCTATATTAGGTACAGCTTCTTGGCCTGTAAGAAGCCACATTCCTTCCTGCAGGTTTCTGAGGTAAAGGGTGGGCCTCAGAAGAGAGTCCTTCAATTGCTGGAAGAACCAAGTATTAGGCAGGCTTTGGGTTTATGCTGTTCCAGTAATAAGAACCAGCAGATGCGAGCTGTTTATTGTGGGCCGTCCTTGTGTGCACTTGAGGTAAGAGCATTCTCAGCTCCATTTACTTGAGTGTGGGGCTTCCTCTTGTCACATGGAAAAAATAATACCTCAGTGAGAGTCTGTCTCAGGGCAAAGCAATGGCAGTCTAGGCCTCATCTGACAGTGCCAACCAGGAAACCACAGACAACTCCTGGCAAGAAATGCAAAAGAATAATGACCTGGGGCTCTCTAGGACTTGTCACAGATGATCAGAGGGAATAGTCTTATTACAAGCAAGGCCCTTGGTACATGTCAATTATATATTAACGAACCCACAAGGTCATTCTTATCCCCCAATGTTATAAAGGAAGAGACTGTGGTTCAATTAAGCTAAGAAACATCTCCACATTGACTCAGAAGTGTGTGGTTGGCGCTGTAGTATAGTGCTTCTGTGCTTGACTCCAAAAACTATTTTCTTTCCACTAGGCCATGCATGTCTGAACTTTCTGAAACTTTTCTTGGCTGGGCATTGAGGAATTTGAACAAATTCCTTTCTGGGATACTTTGTGAAAGAAAAAATTCTGCTCATAAAATTAAACAGGAAAAGGGAGAGGAGGTAAAAATTCCTCTCTATGCATTTGGATTAGCAATGGCTCTTTTGTATTTTTGTTTGGGGTGGAGGAGAACTATCTCTCTGCTTTCTCTCCATTTCCATCTATGTTCTCCATATTATTGTCTAATAAGAGTAGGTGGAGATGGTTTTAGATAGTTGCAGAATTCTAACCATAGCTCCAGATTTTAAACTTTGAATATAGCAAACTTAGAATTACTTTCACTAATGAGCAGAAGCTATGAGGTAAATCAGAACAACATAAAATTCAAAAGAGACTCATTTAATTGTTGTGTATACCATATATTTATTTAGTAATACTAACCAAATTATAACTGTGACTTGCATTCTGTGATACCAATACTATATACTTACTGGAGAGGTATGGCATCTAAGATAAATTACTTACATAAAAGTAAACTTATTTTGATTTTTTACACGGTAAATTTTTGGAATGTATTTATCTTAGACCAGGAATTTTATCCTTTACTTAAAGTCTGTGGCAGATACTGTTGGTTGACCTTCCAGACTAATTTTTTTTTCTTCCTGGGCATTTGGTTGCTGAGCTAGAAAATTTTATTTCCTGAACTTTCTGCAATGAGCTGTGGCCCTGTGACCAAGTTTTCCCCTATAAGCGCAATTTCCAAGACATCTATAAAGACACTTTCCTTGGACCTATGCCTCCCTTCCCTTCCAACCAGCTAGAATAGAGACGCCCAGGGCAAGCTGCACATGCCTGAACTTCGAGATATATAAGGGCAAAACTCACTCATCCACCCACACAGAACTATAATTTCAGATAAAAATTAACGTTCATCTGATTTTAGCCATTGCCTTTTGGGCTCTCTGCTATAGATCTTACTTTTTTCCAACTAATACATATATTCAATATTTTGAAATCATATTCAAAGTAGCTTGTGTTTCGTGGGCATCATTCTCAGAAGTAGCTGAGATGGCTTTGGGGGATGTCAGTCTGGAAAGAAAATGCCCCCTAAATACTAATAAAGACAGGTTCTAACTCAAATATATGAGGTAGATTTGATAGTTCAGAGAAACAAAACAAGGGAAAGTTCAAGAAGGTTTCCAAAACACAGCTTTTTTCTTACAAAACCTACTCTATTAACTTTGCCCTCTACTATTATCATGTTGAACTATTGGCATTAATACCCTACATATACTTTTAGCCCAGATAATGAATTATATCCATAGATCTAAAATAACAAGGTAAAATATACAATTTAATGTCACATAAATACATTTTTATGATTCTCTGAAATGTTCAAAGGTGATACTTTAAACATGAGATTGTTACCTTTTAAATACAGGTTTTTAATTTCCTGACTAACAGTATGATTCAACAATATGAAGCCATAAATTATTCTCAAGAATGAGCAGTTATTCTTTAATTTACCTCATTTCAATACTCTAAAAAGTTGTTCAAAGGAGAGCTATTTCTTACTAGAAATATGTTAAGATAAAGACAAAGTCCCAAGCATAATACACATACATATGATCCAACATTATTAAAATCAAAACATACCCACAGAAATTCACAAACTTGAAATGACTGCCAAAAGGAAATATGAGGAAATATGAGAAATTTTTAGTACTAAAACAGAAAGTATTTGGGCAAGCACAGCAAGTTCTTTGGATGCACAATGTATGATCATAATGATGGCTAACTCCAAGGGACATATATCTGACATTACATAGTTTGATGAAACATAGGGATGCATTTTCTTATTTGTCACTCAAAAATACTTACTGGCTATTTCAGAATATCAACCAATCTGTATTTATTCTATCTATTAACAAAGAATTCTTAGAACAGTATTTTTCATGATTTTTAGTAAGACTCTAGGATAATTAAGTGTGGTTTAAGTGAGAATCACATAATTTAGCCGAGCTTTTGCATATTTGATAATTTTATTTTATCAGAAATATTCTCTCAGCCACTGCTGACTGCATTTTTTTTTTTATATGGGCCGGCACCAAGAATCGAACCCGGGTCTCCAGCATGGCAGGTGAGAACTCTGCCACTGAGCCACTGTGGCCCACCGTGCTGACTGCATTTTTGACCAAAATGAAATCAGTCTCACTGACTCACTGCTGGGTCAAAAAAAAGGTAAGTTATTTAAATTTAAGCATTGTCTAATCAAGTTTTCTGTATTAAAGTAAAAGACAAAAGAATAAACACCCACAGACTACAGCATTCAAATCTATAATACTCTTGAAAAATTCCATCACGATGTCTATCAGACATCTCAAACATAATGTGACAGAAACTGGAATTCTCATATTTCCCCCAAACATGCTCTTATATATAATCCCAACTCTTCTGGAAGTGAAGAACAACTCCATCTAATCACTCAAGCCAAACACCTTAGAGTGATCTTTCACTTTTAACACCCAGCCAATCCATCCGTAAATCCCATTAACTCAACATTCAAACCACAGACAGAATCTTCCCCCACACCCACTGTTACGACCCTGGTCCAAGCCACCAGTATCTCTCACCAGGATTACTGCCACAATCTCTTAACCGATCTCCCTCCTACCCCTGCTGTCTCCTTAAGTCTGTTCTCTACTCAGCAAGAAGCACGATTTTCATCAGTTTGGTTGCTCCTTCTCAGAACATGCCAGGGGCTTCCCATCTCACTTAAGAGCAAGAGCCAAAGTCATGACATTGACCTGCAATGTAAAGCTCTCTCTGCTCTGCCTCCTTGTTGCCCATCTGCCCACTTTCCCTTCTAGGCTCTCCCTCTCCTCACTCAAGCCACCCTGGCCTCCTCCTATCAGGGGGAGCATATCAGGCTGATCTTCCTCAAGGCCTCTGCGCTGGACAATCCCTCTGCTCGGGGACCTTCCCTCGGTAGCCACTTGGCTTGCTCCAACACATATCATATCTATTTAAATATCACGTTCTCAGGGAAGCCTCCATGGCCACCTTATCTAAAATTGCATCCTCACCTCACAACATCCCGCCCCCGGGCCTGTGTTACTTTTCTCCTTAACACGGATCGCTATATGTGCTAAATGTCAAGATGGATATTTGCTTATCTTAATTTTCTTTCTCCTTTAGAATTTCTAAGCTTCATGAAGACAAGCATTTTTTTTTTTTACTATTGAGAATGAATTCTTAGCATATAGTGGGTACTCATAAAATAACTATTGTATGTTGAATGAATAAAAATATTTTCTCAGATAATTGGTTGGCCAGAAAGAGAGCTGATAGAAAACAGTAAAGCATTCACATACTCATACACCGGAAAAAAAAAAAAACCTGAACTGAACTAGAATCTCATGTGTGGAATGCACAGAAAGCTCATTAGTCATTAGCTAGCAGTATGAATAGTGAAAGAGGAACAAACAAAACATATGAATATATGTGAAATTTGGGGACAGCAGCCAGATTAACGTAGGAGCAGGTGGCATTTCCCTAATACATCCTCTCTACGGCAGATGGTGTCTATATATCACAGCATGCCGAGTCCCCTCACTATGAGTTCTCTGGTTTCTAGTATAATGCAACCATATCCAGAGGGCAGCTACAGTATAGCCAGCCCATTTTATTCCAATATCATCACCAACAGATACCCAGGAATCACTCAATTCCCTATTCTCTCTACTTGAGTAAACCACAGAACAATTTCTCAACTGAACACAAATCACAAATCATATTGATCAAGGTGAATTTCATAAATCAAAGACCCTCCCATTAATGCAGTGTGGGCCCTTCTTTAAAGTCCCATTTAAACTCAATAGCAGCAGGATTCTGTACAAAGGTAGGTGAGCAAAGCTCACATTTAATGCATCATTTGGATGCCTGGAAGATCTGTTGGATGGTCTCTACTTATGTTCGTATCTGAAGGTGTATCTATTAGTCACCAAACTTCCCACTAGTGGGTGGAAGACAACTCTGTGTAGGTGCAAAAGTTCTGCTTCCAGAAATTGCCTCGAATGAGAACCTTACAAAGAGCTGCTCCATCTACACGGAAGACTAATGCTGCCTTCCATATTGAATTGGACAGATATACTTGGTAACTGCTCAAAATTACCTATTTAAAGCATTCTTTAAGACACTTAGTTTCCACATTAGGCTTTCCTGACCTCCAATCAGCATTGAAAATATTATGTGGGGTCCTGCCAAGAAATTTTTCAAATATGAGATTCTGAAGTTCCACAATATCAAATTTTTCTTAGATGGAATTTTTAGCCATTTTTCAGCAACACGCTTTCTTGCAAATAATATACTCTTTTATATCTGTATCCTGGAAAAGTTTTCCTTTAGTTTCTTGCACACATTTCAATAGAAAAGATGAACATTCAGATTATATGTTCCCTACTTTCTATAGAGATCTCAAATGTTAGCACCAGGTGACTGATACAGTTCTTGTTAATTTTAAAATTTTCATTGTGTGCATTACTATGGAATGACCTTATGAGAAAAATTACTTCATTGATAGAAGCAGATAATTGAATTTTGGTTTTTTTTTAGCATGGGCAGGCACCAGGAACTGAGCCCAGGTCTCCAGCATGGCAGGTGAGAACTCTGCCTGCTGAGCCACCATGGCCTGCCTGATAATTGAATTTTGTAATGATAAATATAGAGGTATTTGATATGTTTTTTTAGACTGTTCAAATTTTTTTTTACATTTTTAATAAGATATAACTACTTGCATAATTAACTTTATTTTTTCTAATTACATTCTGTAAAAACCTTAATGAAATGCACATCATTCAATGTTTTTCCTCCTTCTAACCTCACTTTACAGCTTTCTATAAATTAACCAAACTCAAATTCAGTTGGGGAAGTTGACTGCTTTATATTAGCTTCTGATATTGTTTAGCCAAATATTTTAGAAGGCTGTTCTGGATATTTACATTTGTTTCCTCTTAGTTAATTTTTTAAAAAGTCAGTCCTTTCAAAGATATGAACACTAATATTTAATATGGAAAATCTTTATAAGTGATGATACTCTAAGACTAATTTTATTTCATGAAGGTAAGAAATTTTAATCATGAGCTAGGTATCTTCTGGAGATGCTACAAAATCAGTAAGCAAGAGTTTTGGTCTGATTCACTCATCAGGCACCGCCTTACCAATTTACATGTGAAAAATGAGTGCGAGGGCCATTGTTCAGAAAAGCTGACTTCCCCAGGTGAGATCATTGATTTAAATCCATATGATAAGGTCCAGGTAACTCTGGTAACCAGCAGTGGCTCCCTGTCTAATTTACACTTTATTACTCAGCATAGCCCTCCATGATTTGTCTCATCTTATCTACTGAGCCTTCTATGCTCCTGTTTCACTAAAGATTCCCTGTAATACAGCCCATCAAACTAATCATTTAAAGATGCCTGCATTGTAATTTCTGAGTTGGATAATTCCTGAAACGTGGAATGTCCTTTCTTCCCTTTTCCACCTTTCACAACGTTTCCTAGAGTGGTTCCGCCTCCACAGGGGCAGGGCATTCTAGGAACTTCAGTAGGGAATTTCAGTAAGTGGGTTCACCAATGTTGGTTTTGTTGTTATGTCTACATCTGTTCACTTAATTAACATATATGTTGCATATGTTTATTCTTTTTCTATGTATTAATTATCCCATTATTTAAAAAAACTAACAGTTTCCTACTTCATCTTTTTTTTTCTGCATGGGCAAGCACTGGGATTCGAACCCAGGTCTCCAGCATGGCAGGCGAGAACTCTGCCACTGAGCCACTGTAGCACCACCCCGTACTTAGTCTTTGTGGTGATTCCCTGATAGTTAAGGGAAAAAATGTTCATTTCTTTGTGATTTAGTAGTATACATATGTATGTTCCTTATAAATCTATCTGCCAACTAAATCATAAATTCCTTAATCTGCTCTATTTCCATTCCTACTCTTCCTTCCATCCACAGGATATATCCTTGCTTGAATGCTCAAAATATCAAAATACATGTTTGAAAAATGTAAGTGATGATAGGCTGTATCCTAAGACAGCTTCATACTTGAAGGGCAGTATGATGTTGTGTTGTTCCATTTGCTCTTTCAGAAAAAGTCCATGATTCTTAAACATGGACACTGTTGGAAAACAGTGAAGCTAGTACATTTGTCATTTTCCATTGTAATCAGAAAATAGTGCTTCTGATCTGAGAAAATATGATTGTGAAGTAGCATCCAGCACCCTTAGCTGTGAAAAATTTATTTGACATTGATTTTTTAAAATGACTTGACACTTGAACAGAAAAATATACTTCAATACAAAAAGTATGTGTTTTAACCCCCAAATGCACTTTAACCCAAGAAATTCACTTTAACCTAAGAAACATATATATAACCCTATCAAATGTTCTACTATCCTGAGTAGGATAAAGAGACAAGAATTATATGCAATGAATGCAGTCTAGACTAAAGAACTCTTTGGGAAAGCATAGTATTCGAAAGTCACCAATAAGAGATCCAAGATAAGGTTTAAATTTTAAAAATCTTGGTGGGTACAATTAAATGTAAGGCATTTGTAAAAATCAATGTGGCATGAGGCAAGATTATTTTCACACCTAGAGGACTTGAACAAGGTTTTATGTAAAAACAGAAATACCTGCCTGTCCTTCAAACTCAAAACCTGGACCAAGAAAAGGGGAATTCAATAAAAACCCAATGAATATCCCACTCCGGCTTAAGTGTTGGTGGATGTTTCTGTGAGTTATATAGATTGGGAATATTAAACTGGGTACAAGAAGAGGGAAAATAATCCACCGATCAAATGCACCCCAAACCAAACATGAAGGCGAAGTGCAGTGCTGTTAGGAGCACCTCTCAGCAGGCACACACCTCACAAGTCCATACCAAAGCAGAGGAAGCTCCGGGAGGTGCAGCAGATACATAAAGTGTGCAGAAACTCTTTTCTCTGTTGGCAATAGGGCTCTTCAGTCTTACTTTGCTATATCCAGTAAACCTCATCAGGACCTCTCAGTTTCTCCAGCCTCCCCTGCCTGGCAGTCTTGGATCCTCCTAGTCTTTTGTCCAGGCCAGAACCAGCGATGGTGTGAGAGTTGATTTGACTCAATCATACAGACCTTCCAGACCAGCATTACACTTCTGGAAGATGAGACATTTTTGCTCTGAATAATGAAATACTCAGAAAAAAAGATTGCCTTCTGAATTGAAGAGTCTTAATCATGTTCGGAATATTGGCCTGAAACATTTGTTGTTATATTTCATCTTATTTTAGGAAAATATAGAAACCATGATTTCAGAGTGATCGTTTTTTTAACATACTCACATTTTCAAACATTCCTCTAAAGCCTGTCTTTTACTCTTGTAGTGAGAAAAAATATTTAAAATCAGGAAGCCATGTATATTTTATACAGACATTAGCACTCATTTAGCTAGAAAATAACCATTTTCAACATTAGTGTGGAAAAGGGATATTCTTGAATATATCACAGAGAAGGCTGGACTTAAGTAGGCTTTTAAAATGTAGACTCTAATAATATCAGGAAATATATCTAATTGTAATTTTAATTTTATATGAAGTAGATGGCCTACTGCTGTGAAAATTTATCATTAAAAAACTATGATCTCTTAAAAATAGCTATTATATTTCCTAGGCATCTTTGGATTTGAAAACAGGTCTGTTTATTTTCAATTTGACCCCAAGCAAATAATCACTGAGACCAAATTCCTTCTATGTTTCTCATGATGGTCACTGGCTCTTGTTCTTTCTGCCCACCTCATTTCTCACTAAGGTACAATGAGAACACTTGTTGGTGTTCTATAAGTTCTATTTCCCATCTTTTTCAATGCCTGTTAGTGTAGAGTGTTTATTAAGGTAATTTAACCTACGAAAATGTACCTGCAGATATTCAGCTTACAAAACAAAACATAAAAGAACCACAACAAAAGAGCAAATTTTGCATGTGTCTGTGACAACTTCAAAGCTACGAAGGATTTTATAAAAATTTCTCATGTTTCTCAAATTGCAATTCACTAAAATTAAACTTAAAATGTGAGGAAATTGCAAGTTCTCGGTATTCTAAAATAAAATACAAACTAGAAAGCTGCTGGTTGTCATTTTAGGTTTGACTGTAGATTAAGGGTTTTTCCCCCCCTCCATTTCCATTTTAGAAGTCAAAATCACAAATTCTGGGACATTTTCCATGCTGGAGGCTTTTGATTTACAGCTCTGTACCTTTTAGACACTTGAGATGCTCAATAATGCCACAAAGTGTAGCTCTTGCTGTGTGCTATTATTTTCCAGTGTGATATAAAGTTAGATTTTTTTTTTTGTAAGAGAATATTAGGGTGGGAGAAGAAAAAGCTCTATTTTTATATCCCATTAGATGGTTTACTGCCTTTTAAGACACTGATTGTAAGGAATGGACCATTACCAGTCCTTTGGGTTCCTGGAATTGGTCTCAAAGGTTTTTTGTTACTGACTGCAATCAGCTTTCAGAGTTCTATCCTTATTCCTGACAGGCACCCAAGATGAACTTACCCATTATTATTTTTATTTTTCATTCTTGGGATGGAGACAGATATCAAGTCTGTCTCTTACTATTTCCATTCTTTTTTTATTCTAACATTCTTTTAAGTAATCCTATATCCCTTATCTTGTCTGACTCTGGGGATATTTTCTCCAGGGTGAGAAGAAAGAGTAACATGATTTACTGGTCTAGCGAGCATCACTGTTAATTTCTTGAATATGATATGGATGACAATATCATTCTACATTACCCATGCTATGAAAAAGTAATTCTTGATTTTTGTTGTCCATAGTACTAAGATTTCATCCATCATACTCCAAACTCCTTTTATTTTTTTCCCACAAGCCAAAACCTTATTTGGAATGTGTCTTCGGCTCAGAATTACATGTGCATTTCTGAGTTCTAAGCTTCTAGTGTTTCCTAGTTGCATTAACTCTGAACACTATAACCTTACAACAAATAACAGACAAAAGCCTAATACTATATTCAGAATATATATATATGAGAATAAGAAAAAGAATCCAAGAGAAAAATAGGGAAAGCATATGAACTGGCAATTCACAGAAGAGGAAACATGATTGGCCAGTAAACACATGAAAAGATGCTTAACTCATAAATTCACCAGTTACTAGAAAAGTGTAGAGATGCTTTTCAGACTGATTCAATTGGCTAAAATTTAATATCAAATATTGACAAGTTGGAAGAAAAACAGATACTCTCCAAATGTGTGCTGGAAATATATGGGAACAATTTGGAATATCTATTAAAAATAAAAATGTGCATGTCCAGCGCTTCTATTTCCAGATATCAGCTGTAGACAAACATTTATACTGTGCAGAAGGAAATTCATGCAAGAATATTTAGTACTCCAATGTCAGTAAACACTCACAAAAAATGAGAAAGATGCTCAAAGATTATGGTGTGACTGAATAAAATAAGTTATAACCATAGAAATGAGAGTATACAGCAGTTTAACTAAATGAAGTAGAACTATATTTATCCATATGAATAGAGTGCAAAGGTAGCATGCAAAGTAACACTCCAAATATTCTATTTATACATACATATGCATACTTAATTGCATGAATTTAAACATCTTAAAGGAAACAGATCAAACTCATAGTAATATTACCGTAGAGAATCTGGAGAGGGGACCAAAATTGGAAGTAGTTGTGAAAAAAGACCCTTTTTTGCTCTTTATTATTTTTAATGAGAGGATAAGATTAATCCTTACGCAACGGATTTTTGTTTAATTCAAGAATTACATGAGCTTTAAGGCAGATACCCTTTAATACTAGTTTTATACAAGTCCTTCACTTTATAAGTCAATGGGTATAAAAATAATAACCATTCTCAAATTAGAATTTCCTATCAGGGTAAGCTAGATGTTTATAGGATTTTTTCAATCAATTTATTTTTTAATTGGAATATCCTTGTATACATTACTTAGAGCTAGTTTCATGGGGAGTATTTGTGTATGTTTATGTAAGTGCATATACATATGTAGAATATAGGGAATTTCCATGAATATATTTATAATTATATTACTTTGGTCTTTTTAAGTGTGTTAATGAATTGACAATGAACAAATATAAAATATGCAAATAGTATGCAAGTCATTTGAATGTATAAGGTGCATCTTTAAGTATGTAACATTTACTAGGGTAAATAGTATATATCTTCATCAGTATCTGTGCTGGTTTGAAAGGAAGTATGCCCCCTAAGAAAAGCCATGTTTTAATATAAATCCCATTTCATAAAGGTAGAATAATCCCTATTCAATCTGTATGTTTGAAACTGTAATGAGATCATCTCCCTGGATGATGGGATTTAGTCAAGAGTGGTTGTTAAACTGGATTAAGGGATGACATGTCTCCACCCATTTGGGTGGGTCTTGATTGGTTTATTGGAGTCCTATAAAAGAGGAAACATTTTTGGAGAATAAGAGATTCAGAGAGAGCAGAACAACACAGCCATGAGAAGAAGCAGAGTCCACCAGCCAGTGACCTTTGGAGATGAAGAAGGAAAACGCCTCCCAGGGAGCTTCACGAAACAGGAAGCCAGGAGACAAAGCTAGCAGATGACACCATGTTTGCCATGTACCCTTCCAGCCGAGAGAGAAGCCCTGACTGTGTTCGCCATGTGCCGTCTCACTTGAGAGAGAGACCTTGAACTTCATCGGTTTTCTTGAACCAAGGTATCTTTCCCTGGATTCCTTTGATTGGACATTTCTATAGACTTTTTGTAATTGGGACATTTTCTCAGCCTTAGAACTGTAAACTAGCAACTCATTAAATTCCCCCTTTTAAAAGCCATTCTGTTTCTGGTATATTGCATTCCAGCAGCTAGCAAACTAGAACAGCATCACTGTACAAACTGTTTATTTTAAAGTAGATGTCTTTTATGTCACTCTCAAATGAACAGTAATTTAAAAATATTTTTGGTATATTAATTATCTTTAAGTAGTTTATGAAATAAATCATCTGTTTAATGTTTGATGTACTTTTTACTTGAAGTCTCTTATGCCTTAGCAGAAGGATGAAATTGATGATCTATTTGGTTTTATCTCTAATTTCTATAATTTATGATATAGAGAAACCATTTGTTAAATTGCTATACAATTATTGAAAATAATATACTTAAGAATCTCTAAGTAAATAAGACAAGTCCATTTTGTCAGATAAATCTTAATACAAACCTAAAAGTATATTCAAACAAAATAGCAAACACAACTCACAATTTTTAAGAACAGTTTCTTATAATCTAAATAATATTGTGATTTTATTTTGTATATGCTTACTTAACAGAAACAACTTACTTTTAAATGTATCAATATATTAAACATTAGTCAAACAAATAATTAATTTGGTATAGTAGGCAGTCACATAAAGGCTTATAAATAACGAACTTGCCAAATTTCTTAGCAGATGATGAGGCTTAAATAACTCATAATTATAGACCTCAGCCATTTGTCTTAAGGAGAATAAATGTCTCTGCAATGTCAAGATTTGCTAAACAAACTACAATTTTAGTGGAATAATCTTCTGGCATTACCAATCAATCCGTACTCAACAATTCTCAATGTGAACAATGCAATGCAATTTGGCTAATTCAGCAAAAGTACAACATGTTCTTGGATTATGTTTCCACAGACCCTCTGTTCATATTCCATCTTTTTCAAAATTTAATTTTAGGATTTAATTTTTTTAGTGCATGATGATTGTTTTAAAGCCAATAACTGGGGAAAAAATAACACTCTCAAAAAGTGAATCCAATCCAAAGAGCAGCAAAATCTCGCTTATAAATTTACCCTCTGTCTACAATCTGAAATAGTCAGCTAAGTTATCGATTACAATCCACAACCTCTAAAAATGAAATGTTTGTAATGGACTCTAGCAGTCTAGGAACAAGTAGTTCTCATGACTGCTGATGCACTTACAGGGATAATATGGGGGAATAGTTCTCAGGTGATCTCTTTCCTACAATACTGATATTGTGGATTGGATACCTATATATTGTTTGAAGACTTGTGTTTGGTAAAATATGGCATTCTCCCAAATTCCAAATTTTCTGTTGTGCCATTTCATTGTAGCCTGATAGAGCAGTGACTGAGACAGGCCCCTTTATCGAATAGTAGCACATATCTGCACAGAACAGTTGTAACTTTGGGTCCATCAAAACACCCCATCATCCAGCAAACCAGTTGTTCTAGTTTGCAAGCTGCCAGAATGCAATATACCAGAAATGGAATGGCTTTTAAAAATAGGAATTTATTAAGTTGCAAATTTACAGTTCTAAGGCCATGAAAATGTCCAAATTAAAACAAATCTATTATACTGTCTAATCTAAGGAATCCAGGGTAAGATATCTTGGTTCAAGAAGGCCAATGACATTCAGAGTTTCTCTCTCAGCTGGAAAGACACATGGTGAGATCTACCAGCTTTCTCTTCAATGGCTTCCCCAGGGGCTCTGTCCATTCTTTTGGTTCTGTAGGTTCTCATGACTCTAAAGCTTGTTCCAAAATGGTTCCCTCTTAAAGGGCTCCAGTAAGCAATCCCACCTTGAATGGGTGGAGACACATTTCCATGGAAACCATCTACTCAAAAGTTAACACCCACAATTAGGTGGGGCATGTCTCCATGGAAACAATAAAAAATTCCACCCAGAAATATTGAATAAAGATGTCTTTCTGGCATGCATAATAGTTTCAAACTGGCAAATTTCAACCTTTGGACCCCAAAAAGACATGTTCTTTCCAAATGCAAAACACATTCATTCCAAAACAATATCAGAAATCCTTAAACCATTTCAGTATCAGTACAAAGACAATACAAGGCCAGAAATGGTACAAAATCTCATCAAAGTCAGCTATAGGCATGATCTATCCTAAGGCAAAATTCTCCTCTGGCTGTGGACATCTAAAACTCAGAGCAAGTTATTTGCTGCCAACATAAAAAAGAGGGAGAGTCATAGGATACACATTCCCATTTTCATAGGGAGAAATTGGAAGGAACACAGGGGTCACCAAGCCCAAGCAGTTTTGAAAAAAACCTGCAGGGCAAACTCTATCAGATTTCAAAGTCTGAGAATCATTTATCTTCAGGGCTTTAGAAAGCAGCAGTCCCACCCTTTCCAAAGGCATATACAGCAGTCTGCCTCACTCTGAATGCAACCCATGGGGGACACTGGGGAGACCACCTTTTTCTAGTCTCCACCTTCTTCAAGCATCAGGGTTGCATCTGGGCTCTCTGCTATCTCTGGGGTACACACTCAATCCCTCCACAACAATGTGGTGGTAGCCAGGCTCTTCCCACTCCCCAAGGAATGTGCTCCACCCTGTCCACGGCCTGAGGTTGCACAACTCTTCCACTGCAATGAGATGGAAAGCCCACCCTCTGCCTCTGGGGCAAAACTCACCCTGTCCAAGTGTTTGGGTGGGTCCACTCTCTTGGTCCATGTTTTCTTAACTATCAGACCTTAGCTTCCATAGTTCTGCCTCTGAAGTTACTTTTCCTCTAATGTGTCCCTTTTCTGCCCCTCTTAGTCCAGATTGGAAGTAGTTCCTTTTATACAGATCCCAGAACACTTTTGTTGGCTTTCTATGTAGTAGGCAAGGATCATGCTCATCAGACAAAAGGAGTTTCCACAAATCCTTCCTGGATAACTTCATCTTCAATTCTGGCTATTTCTGAAATGACTGACTGGTTCCATGTTTGGTTAAATCCTCATGTGATGCACTATTTTCTGGGGTCTCCCCTTCTGGAAGCCCAGAATTATCCAGACCATCAGCTTCTGGTTTCTTTATACCCAAGACTTCAGTTCTCAGCTTATCCCTTTCCTGTCACATTTCACTATAAGCTGCTAGGAGAAATCAGGCTGCACTTTCCACATTTAATTTAGAAACCTCTTCTGATAAATATCCAAGTTCATGGCTTTTAAAATCTGCCTTCTACTAGAACCACTAGTCAATTTCACCAGATTATCTGCCATTTTAAAACAAGGATTGCCTTCCTTCCAGTTTGCAATTACACACACTTCATTTCTGTCTAGAACCTCACACCAGAGGTATCTTTAGAGTCCACATTTCTACCAACAGTCTCTTTAAAGCATTCTAGGCCTTCTCTATCAAGCTCCTCAAAACACTTCCAGAATCTTCCCCTTATCCATTTAAAAAGTTCTTCCAACATTTTGGTATTTGCAAACTGCAGCAGCACCCCACTTCTGGTACCAAAATCTGTTCTAGTTTGCAAGCTGCTGGAATACGATATACCAGAATCAGAATGGCTTTTTAAAAAAAGGAAATATATTAAGTTACAAGTTGATAGTTCCAAGGCCATGAAAATGTCCAAATTAAAGCAAGGTTATAAAAATGTCCAATCTAAGGCATCCTAGGAAAGATACTTTAGTTCAAGAGGCTGATGACGTTCAGGGCTTTTCTCTCAGTTGGAAAGGCATGTGGTGAGGTCTGCTGGCTTTCTCTTCATGGCTTCCCCGGGGCTGTGTTGTTCAGTTGGCTTTGTTGATTCTGGTGGCTCTTGTGGCCTCTAAATCTTTTTCCAAAATGATTCCCTCTTAATGGGCTCCAATAGGCAACCTCACCTTGAATGGGTAGAGACACATTTTCATAGAAACCAGCTAATCAAAAGTTACCACACACAATTGGGTGGGTTGATTCTCCATGGAAACAATAAAAAGATTCCATTCAGAAATACTGAGTGAGGATTAAAGGACATGACTTTTCTGGGGTACATGATCGCTTCACACTGGCACATAAGGGTAAGTGAAACGTAAACTGTCAATAATTTTTATATGATATCAACATTTGGGAAATAGAATTTCAATACAATTCTATTTAATTATGCAACCCTGGAGTCAAGTCTTATTACCAAAGATAAACTAACTACATACGTGATAATTCCATAACTTTTGGCCAATTCAAATAATTTGAGAACTCATAAAACACCTCAACTGACTTATAGAAGAGTAAGTGATAAATATGGAATTCATATCATTATGCAAGCATTCGACTCTAATTTAAGTAAATGAAAATTTCTTTTCATTTACTGTGTAACATTAATTACACAGTAACATTAATGTGTAACATTTTAGTGGGCTTTCCTTTTCTAAAAAGAATAAGAAGCCATTAACACTTAATGCCAGAATTAAAAATTTTTTTTTAGTTATTTAGTAAATAAATTTTGTTCTCTGTTCCTTTCCCCCTTCTCAGCACACTCTCACACTTTCTCTCTCTCTTTCTCAACAATGGATATTGTGCTTGCTATACTTTTCCTCAAAAGATTAAACATCTGGACATCTGGTTCCTGGCAACATTAACATCTCACATAGCTTCATGGTGGCTTAACCCTCTAGTTATTGATCTATTTGGAAAACTTCAAAACAAATGCATCTTCCACATGAGACAGTGATGACTACAGATTAATAAATAGGTTGATTTTGTAAAATATCTCAAACACATGTATAAACGGAGTTGACCAAAGGAGCTTACACTTGCCAAACTTACTTTCTTATAATTGAGCACATCTTTGAAAGGAAAACAAAACTTTTCTCTCTGAAAATTGAACTATGACCTTATTTGCAAAACTATGCCTTAGTTATATGCTTCCAAATAGGACAGACACTGTCAAGGGAATAAAAAAGCTTGTTTTGGGCATCAGACAGGCCTGTGCTTTAACTGTCATTCTTTCATCAAAGTGGATAATATTAAGGGAGGCATTTAACCTCTTTCAGCCTGTTTCTTTACCTGTAGGAACTAATACTTACATTAAAGGGTTGCTTTGAATATTATGTTAACTAACCTAGGGATAAATACCTCTTGCAGAGCTTGGCACAGTGGAGGCACTTAATAAATGTTCATTCCTCTCCACTTTCTAAAATGCCTAATGGTCACTGTACAACCCAACAATCCTAAATCTTCTTGAATCCTGCTCCTCAAACAAACCAGGCAGCTTCTGCCACGTTATTCCATACTATCTGCCATCAAGACTTTCCTGTGAGGTTCCACTGTCATTGGCCCAGAACCCTCTCAATCCTTCTATAATGGCCTCAGCAAAACGCTTTTCCCCACCAGCTGCTCCTTTCCTTTGTTCATCTTCCAGGCCACCACTTGTGAATTTCTTATAGCTGATTTTTTTTTTTTGCTTTTGCAGAGTAATCATAGACAGCTGCAAGCTAATTAACCCCTCCAGGTGTCTCCCCTTAGGTTAAAATGTGGTGTGGCTAGGACACAAGGTGGTATGAACATGCAAGATATGTCATACACTATTTTGACTCATTTCTGTTAATTCTAGCATTGTTTTCCAGAATTTTGTAAAAGTCAGTTTGCTATCAACAATGAAATCCAGCACAAGGCATTCCTTCTAAACTGATTAAGAGAGGAAAACAATTTTGGTTTAGAAATCTATTTGACTTGAGAGTTTGATCAAAGACAAAAAAAAAAAAAAAGGAATTTTACAAACTGCTGATGCCTAAATTATCTCTTCTTAGTAATGAACGCAGTTTAGATTTTATTTTTGCCTACATGGTTCCTCTTTTTTGTTTTAGAACTTTCAGCAGCAACATCTTTTATATCAGATGTATTTGCAAGTATTAATCTATTGAAAAAAGTTTTGATCACCTGGTCTATTGCTGTTTTTGCAAAAGGCTGCACTCAACGTTCCACATCACTTCAAAATCCTACATTTTTATCTGAATTTTTTTTTCAGTAATAGGTCATTAGACAAAATTCTGAAGTCATGGCTGAATAATGTTGTAAATCATTCTCTTTTTTCCCCGGAATTTGATTTTTGTTTTATTAGAGAAGTTGTAAATGTACAAAAAAATCACACATAAAATACAGAGTTCCCATAACCCACCCAAGTTTCCTTTGCAAACACTCAATAATTAGTGGAGTGTGGGGATAGGGATGTGTCTAAGAGGGGGAACTATGCATGTGAGGGAGGGGATGGGGAGCCAATCTTGGAACTCTGTGTACTCTGTACAATTTTTCTGTAAACTAAAACCACTCTAAAAATAAAGCTTATTACTTAAGAAATAGATTCTTAGGTCCTACCTCACACTTAGTAAAATATACTGTGCATGTGGGACGATGCAACCATCGTAGTACCAGTTTGTGGATTCCTACTTGGGAATGGAATATAAGGTTCATTAGAATGTTATAGAAGTTAGAATTCTGTGGCCTCTCATTAGCTATGTCTCTCTTTAAGTTGAATTGTAGCACCCTTTAGGTCCCGATAATTAATTTACCTCAGTAATGTTATGATTCACACTTCCATTTTGAACAAGTTTGTGTTGACAAAGTCTATCTACCTTATTTCTTTGATCTGCCATTTAATCATAATTCTTGTTTACAAGGGAAAAAAAACTTTCAATGATAAATCCTGTTTGACAATTTATTTTTTGAAATCTAGTACAATCTTTAAGGCTAGCCAAAAATTTAATCATGCAACTGGTGCTCCAAAGCCTGAAATAAGCCATCAGATTCACCTTTTATAAGGAAATCAACTTATAAATAAGAATGATTTTTAATAAAGTGAAAAAAATATATAAGGCCATCCATCTCTGGTCCTGTATTAGAACTAGTAATGATAGTCAGTGGAACATAATTCCCTTGACACTGTATGAAATTGAATCAATTTCACCAACTAATCAGGTGGGGCAAGAAGGAATAATGTCATTTAGGAAAGCTCTGGCACAGCTCTTATCTCAAGGCTAATGAGGGCCAACGTGGGGGTGACTGCTGGCTCTCCTGCTGCTGCCTTCTCCTAACAAATTAGCTCCAGCTTAGCCAACATTGTTCTGGGGAAAGGAAGACGCTCTACCCCATAAGAGAAACTTTTCTAGAATAAGTGCTTCTAACCTGAGCCACATGGGACTATGAAAACACTTATGGAAGACAGAACTAGGGCAATGGAATTCAACAAAAAATGCTTACTGTAATCTATGTTAATTCTATATTTGGTTTCTGAAGGAAATTCCTTATCATGGAACAAGGGAAACCTGATACATTTTTGTTCAATAGAGATGAAAATGAAGAAATTTCACAGGATGAATATTTGTGATACTCATTGGTCAAAGCCAGGGGCCTTATCCCTGGCTCCAGGGATTGGTAAATGCCCACAGGAAGTATGCAACAGTGAGTCTTCAGGCATTTTTAAAGAGACTGTAATTTGCTTTCAGTAGATTCTTGAACAAGTTTTGTTTGTCAATACAAAATCTGTGCTAATCTATTCACATTTGTTTCACTTGAGTATCTGGCTTAATGTAGAAGCCATGTAATTTCAAATGAACAAAGAATTTAAAATACCAGAGTTGTATTTACATTTTCAATCACAAAATTTCCACAGAGTGATGATTAAATACAGCAATATAGCTAATGTAAAATTCTCCCAAACTTAATCCAACAGTCTTCAAGGGTACATGAAGCTCACTGAAATTTAGCAGAGACACCAAAAGATGTGTATCAAGCTTATTTCCTCCTTAAGACACCTAGGATGCGATGAGCTAACTGGGAATACAAGGGTAATACACACACACACACACACACACACACACACACACGCACGCATGCAACAACAGGTAGCGGTAAACAGAGTGAAATGTTGACTTTCATAACAAATGTTGTTGCCACAGTTCAGGTGGCAGGGAAACAAACCCCAGCTGATGTGGTGGGGGAAGTTACTTGAGGGCAGCAGGCAGAGGGTATCAGGCCTGGAGGAGGAAGGAGGCATTCCGGGAGAAGTGGTCCAAACAACCCAGGAGAAGAGAATGACCTACCGGTGTTCAGAAGAATACAGAGTACAGACAGCATCTCTTTTTACTTATGTATATGGAAAAAATACCTAGTATATATTTTTAATTCATTCCCATAAAATATGGAGAGGACTATGAATTTCTAGAACTTTTTAAAAAAAGAAACCAGCAGTTATTATGTCAAAATTATGCATTCCTTTTGACCCAGAAATTCAACTTCTAAGAATCTATTGCAAAGAATACTTACAGATATGCATAAGTCATCTCTGTGTGTGTGTCTGTAAAGTGTGCATTCATCACATTGCTTATTTCAGTAAAAGGTTGAAAACCACTTGTCTATCAACAAAGGAGCAATTGAAGGCACACATGAAAGTGATAAAGAAGAAAGAAAGAAGAAAGGAAAAGAGGGAGGGATGGGGGGAAATATACATAGGAGAATTTATTACTTTTTTCATTAACTACCTCTATATTACTTTTAGTATTACTTTTGAAATTTACAAGTATGTGAAATATAACTATGTACATGCTTTCTTGGAAATCCCTAGATATTGCTAATGAATATTGTCTTCTATATATAATATGAAAACAATCATTACTTTATGCCTTCAGAAATCCACTTTGAAAAATCTCCTTCTGTCATTGTCTGATGAAAAACTCACTCCGGCAGCTGTCTTTTCTAATTCATTTAACAAGAACTCCTGAACTGTGGCTAGACACCAGGCATTGGATATCCCTTTTTTTTTTTTAATCACCTTGCATTTTCTACCCTTAAGCCTCCTTTCTTCCAAACACTTTGAATAATATTCACACATTTAACTTCAGTTTAAGTAAGTCTGACCTGGTTCGAAAATCTAATGAAAGTAAAATACAGTCTCTTAAAAATGTCTGAACAGTCACTGTTGTATACACTCCATAGGCATTTACCAATCCATGGCGCCAGGGATAAGACCCCTGGATTTGACCAATGAGTCTCACAAATATTCATCGTGTGAAATTTCTTGATTTTCATCTCTATTGAACAAACATATATCCCTTGTCCATGATAAGGGATTTCCTTCAGAAATTAAATATAGAATTATCATAGTTTAGAGAAAGCATTTTTTGTTGAATTCTATTGCCCTAGTTCTCTCTTTCATAAGTGTTTTCATAAAAATCAATAAGTGATTCCAGTGGCAACATGAAACATAAATGCAGGCAAAACAATGCTTTGTTGCTTTCTCGGAAAATATTACAAATCTCAGTTACATAGTTACATATTAGTCTTTACTGTGGTTTTTTTTTTTTTGTAAATGGAATAAAATTGTACATTCTGTATGAATCACAGTTATAGATATGCAATAATTTTCTATTTTATATTCATTCTTAAAATTCTCATTTGATACCACATATAGCAATATGAGGTATGGTTCATTGGTGTTCATATCTGATGAGTAAATTTTTAATAGCATCACCAACAAAATTAAGTTATGTTCTATTATGATTTGAGTGAAAGTAATTTTCTTTTGTCATATTTTATGACCCTATTTAATATCAGATGTAATAAGAAACAAGTCATTTTAAAAATAATATAATGCCAAGAGAAAAAATACACAGGAATGAACTTTTAGGTGAAGCATGTTCTGGGTTAAAACGGAAACATTAGACCTATTATTTCTCATCAATATGTAATAAAACTGATTTATAACCCCCACAGAGAGCTGAGTCATATCTTACAGTCAATACTACCCAGGTCAAAGGGGGAAAGTACCAAAAAAGCAACAGTTAGATATATTTCCCCTCGGAAAAAAAAGGCCAATGCCAAATTTCAATGTCCATAAAAGCCTTTTTCAAAAATGACTTGAGAGTATATGGGAATCTCACAGGCTATAGACCACACGGATTTTCCCATTTTCTTTAAGGCCTAGTTAATTTACAGTCTTCAGAAAATATGTAGAAAGATTACAAGTCATTGCTTTAAATTTGTGTACATATCTAAAAATCCACACTTTAACATCTGTGAAACAGCTAATCTATAGTTTCTCTACCAAAAATTTTAAGAAAACCATGTTTTTATTTAAATAAAGAGGACTAATAAGATAAATATTCTTTGTATCACATCTCTAATAAAGAAATTAAATAATACGTATTTTTCAAATCAGAGTACATATAATCATACTCTGTTTTAGTTGAGGTATTTAGAAAATAAAATCAAATATTTATATATCAAAGTGAGAGATTAAATTCAAAAACAGAAGAAATTAATGCATGGAGCTACAGATTACATATAGTAAATACATATATCTTACAATTAAAATTTGAATTTAGTACCAGCTAGTGTAAGCCTGATTCCAATATAGCAAATAACGTTTTTTCTTTTTCAACACATTCTCTTCGATATTTCTAGACTATATTATGTATCATCTCTTTCTGAATCAAAGTGATTCATTTCTTCTACCATTGCTTCTAATCTTTGCCAAATGCCCACACTCAATACATCATCTTGTAAAACTTCACATCTTCCAGGTATATAATTTATTTATATTTAGATTCATATATGCAAGCAGTATTTATTATGTACCAACTGTCTGTCACATGGAATGCAAAGTATTAGGTAGATGCGCAGCCAGAGCTCCTTCGTTTGCAGTGGAAGTTGCCCTTCTCCTTTGGAATCATGCCTCTGCACAAAAACTTCAGAGAAGAAGGCAAAGGCAGATGATAGATTATTATGTGGGAGGACATATTTCTTCTCCTTGACTCTAAGATAGATTAGCTTCCTTGACAAACAGCAGGGAATGAAGGTTACCCACTGGGGCCTTCATAAACAACGGTGTGTTTGTAGCCTGAGAGCTCACAAGCACTAAGCCTCGGCACCTGTATGTGGCCACTGGGTGACTCTGGACAGATTAATTCTTTATCATCTCATTCTCCTCACTTATCAGTTGAGGATAATGATAACTTACAAGTTTATTTTGAGAATTAAAAATATAATGGATGGAAAGTGTATTCATTTGCTAATGCTACCAGAATGTGATATTCCAGAAATGGAATGGCCTTTTTTTAAAAAAATATTTTAATTACAAACAATGAACAAGCATACAAATATTCTTGACATACAAACATTCTCGACATACAAACATTCTTGACATGGTTACAGTCAATGGCTCACAATGTGATATACCAGAAATGCAATGGCCTTTAAAAAGGGAATTTAATAAGTTACTAGTTTACAGTTCTTAGGCCATGAATATGTCCAAACTAAGGTACCAGCAGGAGGTTACCTTTACTCAAGAAAGGCTGATGCTGTCTGGAACACCTCTGTCATCTGGGAAGGCACGTGGCTGCCATCTGCTGACCCTTGTTCCTGGTTCCATTGCTCCCAGCTTCTGATGCCAGTGGTTTCCTCTCTAAGTATCTGTAGGCTTCACTTAGCTCCTCTGGGACACAATTCTTTGTTCCCATTTGCTTAGCATCTCTGGAGAAGGCATATGGCAGTGTCTGCTGGGCTCTGCCCATGTCTAGACATCTGCTCTCTCTGTCAGCACTCCAAGCATCTCCAAACATCCTGTCTCTGTCAGCTCTGAAGCAACTGTTCTCCAAGCATCTGCATCAGCTCTGAATGCTCTCCAAAATGTTTCCCCTTTTAAAAGCTTTGAGTAAACTAATCAAGACCCACCTAGAATGGGTGGAGTCACATCTCCATCTAACCAAAAGGTCATACCCACAGTTGGGCACATCACATGTCTGTGGAGATAATCTAATCAAAGTTTCCACCCTATAGTATTGAATCAGGATTAAAAGAAATGGCTGCCCCTGAAAGATTGGGTCAGGATTAAAACACAGCTTTTCTGGGGTACATAGTAGTTTTAAACTGGCATAGAAAGCCTTTTGCCTGGTGCCAGATACATAGCAAGCAATCAATAAATGACAGCAGTGGGAATCATAAGTACTGATACTAATTACAATAATAAAAACTGGTTGTTGGACAATAGTCAACGTAAGAACATGCATCATGTTTGTTATTTCCTGGCTTTACCTACTTTTGATTACTATATGTAAATAATAGGGAAAATAGTCTACTATATACAGTTCATGTAGTATTAAAAGCATATTAAAAAGCAATATAATTTAAATGTCTTTTTATTTGCTATGTCCAGAATTTCCTGATTTATAGTTTGATTTTGCTCATGTGCTTCCTTTATCTGGTGTATGTTGTTTCAATCAGGTTTAATTTATTCTGGTTTTTTTTTTTTAATTGGGCTTTTGTCTTTTATCCTTAAGATTCTAAAGATGATTAATGAAAAATGTCTGATATGTATTTACTTTGAAAGTGACTTCCCAGGGTTAGTTTAATCACTAACTGACATTAAATTGCTCAAAGATACCTGACTGTACAATCAATGGGTAGTTCAAAATACAACTAGTTTTGTACTGATCTCCTGTACCACATTTCTTACCTTCTTTTGAAAGAGCATGACAAGAAGATTACCAATTTAATGATGTTGCTGTGATTCCTTTCCCAGGTAGATTTGTTGATTTTTTTAACTGTAATATCATATTTGTTTGGATAGTTGTCTTCTCCATCAGTATTCCACCAATGGTGAAAATGTAAATATCCTATTACAAAATTAAGGACAAAACTAAATTTGGAAAATTATATTTGAATTTTCTTCATAATAAAACATTGATTTGAAATGTAAAAAAATTGGGGGGGGGGAGATAGCAAGTTATAGCAAAAATCTGTGTATCATGAGAATTGCCTCTAAGTTCGCTGTAACTTGTCATTTGCTCTGGTGCTCTGTCTCCCCAACTATAAAACTGTTTAATTAAACCACATGATTGTATCATCTTTTAGAGTTCTAAATTCCTGTAATTTCATTTTCAGTGCTAGTACAGAAAATTTCAATGAATTCTCTGTTATGCTGGCTGCATGTTCCACATGTTTCTAAGCATGCAATAATACAGATGTGAGAGGCTCAAAGTGGGGTAGCATTCAGAAAATGGAAGTAGGACAAAATTTCCAAATAGGATAAGTTGTAATTTTTTGGTTTCACATCTTTCTTGTGATTTTTTGGTTTCACCTGTCTCCAAAACTTCTCACTTTAAGATTACTCCCCACTTTTCCACAAGCTCACAATAATCATGGAATGTGAACATCTGCTGAAAAGATCTCCAAATATTTTTCAATAATATAAATTCCTCAGTGGGTTTGGAACTTGGGAGATATGACATTTTAAGTTCATAGGCTAATGTCTTATATAGAATGTGTTAGTTGAGCATATTTAAGAATGAGCCATAGGGAATATACCCAGAAATAAGGACAGAAGGGTGTATGAAATGGAAGGGAGTAATAGAGAAATAGCCAGTGTGTTAGTTAGGGACCTCCAGAGAAATAGAACCAACTGGAAAGATCTGTAAATATGAGATGTATAAAGGTGTCTCATGCAACCATGGGAATGGAAGAGTCCAAAATCCATAGGGCACGTGGTGAAGCTGGCAGCTCCAATGAAAGGTCTGGATGGACACCACAGGAGAGGCTTACTGATGAAGAAGCAATGAAAGAGTCTCTCTTCTTCTTTAAAAGCCTTCAAATAATTGATTATCTTGTAGGGGACAAGCCTTGGTTGATCGCAGATGTAATCAGCCACAGATGCAATCGACTACCTGAAGATTTAACACACCAGCCTTCTGATTTATCAACCAATGACAAAATGCCCTTGCAGTAATGGTCAGGCCAGTGCTTGCCTGATCAGACAACTGGGCATCATCGCTTGGCCAAGCTGACCCCAGAGCCTAACCATCAGAGCCAGCATCTCTGGTTGGCATGATGATTTAAGAGACACCAGAAAATAAACCACTGAGCACTGCAGGCTTTATGAAATTGCTTGGCCTCGGCTTCTGCACAGTGCCCAACAGGCACTTTTCTATCCCTCTGTGTAGGAGGGCCTGTTGCAAGGCTGCTAAAAGAAAGGGATCACTACCTCAAATACAAAGGAATAAATAAAATTAAATACCTGTGAGACTTAATGGAAACTATAGAAAATTCAATGGCCAGGCTAAATGTTAAGATTCTAAAGAGACAGATAAAGACAGAAGAGAGGGCATTTCTGAAAGTGGCCAGAGAGAAATAATTGATGAATGAGGACCAAACAGCACCACAAATTTGCCCTCTAGAATTCTATGCGTTCATTAGAAGTAAATATAATTTGGGATAGTCATTAACATGGGACTAAAACAAGGTTAAGAACCCCTGTCCCTTTTCCTCTCTACTCTTTCTTGCTGGGGAGTCCTAAACACCCTGAGTAGTAAACTGCTGTAAGCAAAAGGAAACATCAGACACTGGCGTGTTAGTCTGCTAGCTTCTATATCCTGCCCTCCCTTATAAAGTTGTTTTTCTTCAAATCACAGGCAAAGATGCACTTATGAATTCCATTGTGGCTCTAATTTCTAGCCCATTATGTGTTTGCTCTGGACTAGACACTGTCCCGTATAACCTCTGTGTTAGGTCTATTACCCCATTTTGCAGATGAAGAAATTGTGGCAAGAGAGGTTAATGACTTTTCTCAAGGTCACCACACCACCATATAGCAGAACCATGATCCAAACCCCAGAACCATTGCTTTGAACCTCTGGGCTTTGAGCAGAACTCAACTAAAAAGGAGTCTTATGCTCGTCTTCTTTTCAAATACACTGTAGCAAAGAGAATACAATTCTTTAGATTTTAAAAACATATTAATATTACATTTCTTTTGAAAGACAAAATCAAGGTCTAAGAAAACTTGATTCCATTATTTTTACTCTTATGGAAATGACTTTCTGGGTCATGAGCATAGCTAACATTATTTTGATTTACTTTATAGAATTAATATTTGGCTTTTTAATATATTCACATGGCACATATACATATTCCTCCATTAAATGTTTCATGTACTGTATAAATGATGCACATTTTATGGCTAAGTATAAACATTAAGGCCACCAACATCATTACACCACCTCCCTGTTTGTCTTCCGCTCTATTCTAAATATTCATAATTTATTATATTTGCATCATATTCTCTAAATCCCTCAGTTGTATTGGCTCTGTTCCTACATAGAATAGATACTAAGCTCAGAACCAGTCCCTTTTACAGATGAATTACCTTCGTCTTTTGATTGGCTGAGTTTCTATAAGAAGATTTCATGTGAAATGTAATGTGAATTCTTGCCTCTTCTAAAGTGTTCAGAAACAGTTTGGCATGTTCTTTCCTAAAGTCTTTGTGGTTGTGTATTATTACATCCCAGAGTTATTTATTGACTTGAAGACTTTTCAACTCTCTCTGATTTCTCCCTCTTAGAGTTGATTTGATCATTTTTTTCTCAATACTCAAACTTGAGCTTTGAATTCTAGCAACTATATTTGGATATGTCTCAGTGTGATTTGCTCTACATCCATTTACTAACCATATTAGTGAGGGTTCTCTAGGGAAACAGAACTGACAGAAGATATCTATAAATATTATGAGATTTTATAAGAATTGTGTCACATGACTTTGGGGATGCACAAGTTCACACTATGTCAGGCAGGCTGCAAGCCAGGTTCTGATGAAGGTCCTTGATGAATTCTCCAGAAGAAGCTGGTTGGCTTAAGTAGAGATGAAGTATCTCTTTTTTGAATGTTTAAATCATCACTTCTTTTAGAAACTTCAACTGATTAGATGAGATACCTCCCATTGTGGAAGGCAATCTCATCACTTGATTGGAGCTGTAATCAGCCCTAGATACACTCTCCTTACTGGTGATATAAGTCCATGAAATGTTCTCACAGTAACAATCACGCTAATGCTTTCTCGACCAAACAACTGGGCACCATAATCTGGCCAAGTGGGCACATGAACTTAACCTCACAGTCCATCCCTTATCAACCTGGAAAACATACACAGCACTTTAAACCATACTTTATCTCTAAATAAAAACAATAACTTACGGTTTTGCCTACTAATACTCAACTGTCCTGTGTACAACTGGAAATGTACAAAACCTCCCCAAATAGGGTGCAAGTCCTTGGGTAGCTTTCACTCTTAAAACTGATATACTATAACTTAAATACTATGGCATGAAGCTAACACAACTTATTTCATATGATAAGGGGATGAGATAGGGAAGAAAACAAATATATTTGCCATGCACATATACAAACATACTTATCACAAAACAAACTCAGATTTTTTGTCTCACATAGTGGACTGTTGTATTCTTCCAGTCCAATCTGCTATTTTAGAATATCAGTATTCTAATTCTCCCAACTCTAAGATCCATAGTAGCCAGAGTCCTTTCAGGAAGTTTTCTAATCCCTGAACTATCAAAGTCTTGGTCCTTTAATGTTGTGGTCTATAGTTACAGGTTTTTGATTATCCTTTAAGACGGAATTTGCAGTTCTATTTCTCCGTTTCTTTAATGTTCAGCTGATTTGAGAGATGCAGTGGGGCAAAGATGTCTGTACCCTGTAACTTTACAATAGGGACTCTAATTTTTCAACTTAATGACTTTGGCTTTTAAAATATTTTTAAAATTGAGTGCTCAACATCATTACTATCAAATTTTAATGAGACATAAAGCTATTTATGAATGAAGTTTTATAAGTGAGTTGAAATTCAATGGCAATTTGATTAGTAATAAAAAGAGGAAAAGAAATGTGGTTCCTTTTAATTAATAGTGATTACTTACATATACAAGTACATCAGACAATTTATACACACAATTAGGTACCTAATTGCATCTTAAATTCAACTTCATGCTTAAAGAGATGACTAACAGGTCTAATGAAATCATTTCTTTCTCTCGTTTTGTAGGAAACATTGTCTTTTGTTTTAGTAAGAACTTTAAAAATAATCTAAAACTGCAGTTTGTGTACGTTCAGAGGTACTTAACACCAGGAAGTAGCTATCACTTGTAACCTGTACTATGGTGGTCATTTTTAAAGTTTTTGATTATAGTCAACATTTCATCATCTAGCTCTAGGCCACATAATGAAGATAAATTCAGTCATCATTTGAGAAAAAGAAGCAAACAGACCCAGTGAAGCTTGCATACAAGGGGAAGCCATGAGGAATAGTAATCACTGCCACAAAAATCAGACAAACTCAGGGTATAGAACAGCAAGAAAACAACTTAATTTTCTATTATGTCTACCTCCTAACCCAATCTGGACCTGTTACCAGTGAATTCAAAAGCATAGAAACTTTGTTCAGTCACTTAGTACACATTTATGGAGGTCTCTCTGTGAGCCAGGCCTTGCCTCAGGCCCAGGAGACATGAAGATGAAAGGGCACCCTTCCTATTTTCAAGTCGTTTCAATCCTTGGGAGAGAAATGTGCAAATAAACAGGACAGCTACAGTAAGCTAATTGCTTCAGCAGAGTCCCACTGTCCCAGGACAACTCCCCCGGAACAGGTCTTTCAAGCCCATGATCTCTCTAAGACTTTCTCTCTGAAAGAGAGATTTTACCCTAAATTAGTTGAAGCCATTACAAGTCACAATAAAGAAAGAAGACGCAACTTGACTATCATGCAGCCTTTTGAAATGAGGCACAATTTCTGCTTTAAATGGTCAAGATGTGATTTAATTTAGCAAGATGACATAAAAGGAGTGGAGGTTTCTTGTGCAAGGTCAGCCTCACCCCTGAATGCCGTTATCTGTTCATATAAGATGTGGATATGCCAAGTTAGTCCCCTGAAATAAAGCATTGTGGGCTCTAGCAAGCCATGCATTCTAGTCTGTACCTTACATACAAAGATTGCAGGATCTTGTTCAACACAGCCTACCAAATCAATATATCTCATCTCCCATGCCACCTCAGTGATTCCCTGCTCATCCCTCACAGTCATTTGGTACAGTCTGTAAGAGGCCCTTGTGTTTTTGTGATGGGGGAAGGATGTCAGATTGGTTCTAAAGGCAGATAAATTGAAGAGAGTGCAGTAAATTGAAACTGAAATGCTTCACATCTGACGGCTTCTAGTTTCTCTGTGAAACAGGAAACAGTTTCATTAGCTAAAAGAGATGGAAGAGTATTGTCTTACTACAATGCGAGAAACATATGTTGCTTCCTGTATCAGGGCATATTAAAAAATAAGACTAAAAATTTTACAATGGTATTTGCAAAATTTGGTTTTGTTTCTCTATACTGACTATTTGTGCTTTGTAGGCAAAGTTCAGTACTACACTCTGTATCCAGGCCATAGCCGTGTCGCTCAGTTCATTCATCAGGAGATTATACCAGAATCAATGAAAGACCTTCATATATTCTTTCTGAGAGTCCAAAACTTAGCCTGGAGCTCAATATATCATCCTGCAGAACACCATCCTGGAGCCGCTACAGTATTATGGCTGGAGTGGGAATAAGAATTTATTGGGCCCTTTTTCTGATGTTGGGAGGTTCCTTGGCTGGGTTCACAGTCATCCCTGTCCGGAGTGGACAGTGGCTGAAGCTGTCTTCCCCGGCTCTGAAAACCTCCACCACACAGCTGCCCCACAGGTGCAAAAACCACATTAAAAGTCAGCAAATAGATTTGGTTTTCTAAAAATCACAACCAGCTTCTTGGAGGATTTTTCTCTTAGACCCTCAGTAAAGGTTTCCAGAACTCTTTTAAGTGTATCTGGGACTTGAAACTTGAAGGAAAAATCATTTTAAAAAAATTCATAAATATTCTTCAGGCAAAAAATAATTATTTGAATTCCATGTTTTGCTTTGCTTTTTTTTTGCTTCAATAATGAAATATGTGCAAGTTGCATAGAATTATAATAAAACCATATAAATAAATTAAAACACTAAGTTCTTTCATTATTGTGTGTAATGGCACATTTCAGGACTTAATAGGATAAGCCAAGAGAAACATATTCATTTTAGCACATCATATTCATGTATAAGCATTTCTCAGGCATTTATTATATAGGTGAATTCATATTCATGAAGCATTTTATTAGCTATTAAGGTATTAGGTATCTTCTGTTCCAGGAGCACTTTTCAACTCTCATACATGCATCACTGCCTAATAGGACAGTTATTTAAAATTTATCTCTCCCACTAGGGTATATTTATGTGAAGAAAGAGTTCAAATGTTGCTTATTTTTGAATCACCAACCCCCGAGATTTGCTCCACAAATATTTTTAAGTGCTATAACTAAGAATCAAAATAGTTTGAAATTAGAGCTATTTTATTCTGCAAAGACTTTGCTGCCATATACACAGGCACAGCCTGTGGGCTGCAGACTATAGAGTAGAATACATTACAGTACAGCTACAGAATTAAAATTTGTATTTGTGTTTCTTAAAATACTATATTGCGTATGAACATAAAGTATCAATTAAGCAACCATTCTCTCCATTTCATAAACATTTAAAAATAGAAACTGAAAATGTGTTTTATCAGTAAGACAGACCTATCTCATTAAAGCCACTGTAGCCCAGCTCTTGCCTGCTAAGTCCCAGATCTTCGAGGTCCATGCATTTAAATCCTGGTGGGCACTGGTAGCCTTCTTCCAGTTCGGGAGAGCAGTGTGTATCTGGGATAGCTAAACTATTCCAGGTCACATTTCTGTGAACAACACACAAAAGGGTTAGACAACTTCGACACTAGCAAGCATTGGTTAAAATGAATAATGTAATCACTCTTCATTAGTAACTGCTGTGTGTGGACACAGATATAAGATTCATGATCCATGAATGGTATTCACAACATTAATGACATATTAAATATTTTCAAATGCCACATGATTCATCCTCCTAATAGCTTTTTATAAGAATATTATGATCCTTTTAATGTTCTTGAAGACCAAGACCCAGATAAGTGAAGGAATTTTCCTATAGATAGGCACAACATGTTAACTTGTCTGGGGATCCCTCCTTGATATTCACAAAAATACCTGTCCTCTGTGGGTTTTGATTTTTTACTTCTTCACTTCCTAATCACATTACCTGGTGACAGGATGATGGTCATCTACTGTATGATACAAATATTAAGTCTCAATAGTTATACTTGACTTTCTGCTATGTTGGCCAGATGTGCATTCAGAAAGAAAACCAGGCATATTTCTACAGAGAGTTTAAAGGACCTAAATGTATCACATCAGAAAGAGGGAGAGTATGGGGTGATTTAGCAGCAGTTCCAAGAATAGTAAAGTCTTCTAGGTGGATAGTGACATAATTCCTTTTTATCTTTCGTAAGGACAGACTAGAGATTAAGGTGATACAGAAAGATTTAGATATGCAACAACTTTCTTGATAGCAAGTACTGGTAACCATTGGAATAGCTGTTGCAGAATCTCATTCTGGACTGATCTTAAAAATGGGCCCCAAATGACTGCTATCTGAGGTAATTCAATGGATAGTGGGGAGGCCAAACCTAAGCTATATGATTTCACAAGCCGTCTAAACCTCTGGTTTTATTGTAGTCATTTTCCATGACATCAATGTCTCTAAGCATTTCTTAGAAAATTTCTAAGCCCTAGGGCATCTCCATCCCTCAGTATGGCCAAATTCAGACAACTTTTGTATTAATTTTTTTTTCTTTAATGCCATCTTACATTCAATTTGACTCTTTTCTCCCCTTATGTTATATTCTTTCTCTAGAGTCTAATGCCTACCTCGTCACAATCATTTGTCTTCTTAAGGCCACCACACACACACAGACACACACACCTGCCCAATTTCACACACACACACCCCTACACAATTTCACACATACATACACACCTACACAGTTTCTCACACACACATACCACCCAATGATAACTCCCCCAATTCTTTCTCAGTCATTAACAAACCTCAAGCAGCCTCATATTTAATTCAGATACCCTGCTTTATTCCTTCAGGATTCTGCCCTCTATTAGCTGCAAGAAAGCTAATTTGTCTACAGTTTTCTGGGAATAAGTGGTTAAATAATTGCTCCCTCTAGTCATATTCTAAGTCAGTCCTTTAGATTCCAGAATGCAACATCCAAGGGAAAGGCTCTTAATTGTGGAAATTATTACTTAGGTGACTCAGAAAAATATGTCTTTAGGATGCTGCTTAATTATCCTCATTTCACACTAATATATACGCCAGACAATCCATCTTCACTTATGTCTAATGTGACTCCATATTTCTGATTTGGGACCCACAAAATTAGAACAAAGCAGTCAGGAGGCTGGGCTTCAGAGTTTCAGAGCGAGGCTTCCTGGGTTTGACCCCAGACATTTATTGGCTGTGTGACTTGAATAAGGTCCGAAGCCTCTCCAGACTCAGTTTCTTCATCCATAAAATAAGGAGAACAATCATAATTAAAAGCAGAAGTAAAATAAGCTAAGTAACGAACTTAGCATAACATCAAGCATATTGCAAGTACCTGATAGATGTTAGCAGTAGTCATTTACAATAATAAAAACGTGGCATTAATCCTGGCATGTAAAGACATAAAAAATTATCGCAAGAAGACAAGATATTTCGTCAAATGATTCTGAAAGCATTTTGTTCACAGAATTTTGGCCCCGAATGCAACTTTGAAAATCACCTAGTTCTTCATTTATAATGAGGAAGGTGAGATGGAATTCAAAGTGGGTCAAATGTACTAGCCCACCAATAGTAATAATTTTTTTTTTCATTTCAAATACTTTAAAAACAACAACAGCAAAAGGAAACCATCAGCACTACCACAGCAACAACAGGGGTAAATAATGAGGGAGGGGACAAGAGTTAAAAGGAAGTTTAGATTTCCTATTTGGCGAGGGTGTTTGCTTTCTCTTGAGACCAATGAAACTATCTAAAATTGAGAATGTTGATGGACTGTGGACTTTGGGCCTTCTACATGATGCTCGATGAATGCAGGTGGCTGAAGGATGCACTGATGGAGTAGACTGGCGAACAATGGTGTAGACTTCTGAATGAAGGCTGTGCTGCTACAAAAAAGGAACGAAGTCGTGAGGCATGCAATGATGTGAATGAGCATGTGGGACATTTGCTGAGACAAAATAAGCTAGAAACAAAAGAACAACAATGGTATCGTCTCCTTCAGAAAATGCTTACAAGAAAACAGGGGCCTTTATTTTAAGCTTTTATAGCAGACATGTTTAGTCTGGAATGGTAATTATTATTTCTGGATTTTGAGAGGCTGTTTTGTATATATGCATATATAACCTGATATTTAGAGATAAGAATGAAGCCAATCAGGTTGGGGTTAACGTTATTAAGAACACAGGGTAAGGAAGACAATCGTTATATTTTAGAACCCCACATACTCTTTGAGACCAATGTTTATATTTTAGAACCTCACATATTCTTTGAGGCCACATACCCTTTGAGGCCTTTGAGAAGAAAGGTTTATTTGGTCTGGAACCGAAATTTTCTATAGCACATAATCTAACTCAACCCATCTGTATAGCTCATTTGAACAATTGAACCATAGGCGGTCCAGAATAAGAAAGAGGTCCTTTAATCCTGTGTAGCTTAATTCTGGATATATCCTAGAGTATATTAAGCAGATAACCAAAAAGTATTGGCAAAGTCCCTTGAGGGATGGGAGAAAAAATAATGGAACAATTAAACTTTACCACCAGAAGATCCCCTGGTACTGTGTCAAACAGTAGGGAGACCAAAACAATAGGCTATTCCCTTGGTCTTGAGGCTCACTCTTGTTAAGCTTATGTAGGAAGCAGAGAAGCTTAGACTACCTATAGGCATGCCTAAGAGTTACTTCTGGATAACCTCTTTTGTTGCTCAGATTTGGCCTCACTCTCTCTAAGCCCAACTCTGCAAGTTTAATCATTGCCCTCCCTGCTACATGGGACATGACATCCAGGGGTGAAAGTCTCCCTGGCAACATGGGAGATGACTCCCAGGGATGAATCCGGCCCTGGTACCATGAGATCAACAATTCCATCCTGACCAAAAGGGGGGAAAGAAATGTATCTAATAAAGTATCAGTGGCAGAGAGAGTTCAAATAGAGTCAAAAGGCTACTCTGGAGGTTGCTCTTATCCAAGGTTCAGGTAGACCTTGCTACCTATCATAACCTGCCAAGCCCAACCAGGACCATCCTAGCCAATTCTAAAGAACACCTAGGGCAATATATAAGATTCCACAAGGGTTCCACACACTACAGTAACTTTCCAGAAACCTACAACCTCCAGATGGGTCCCTGGATCAGATAAGTCCTGAAACCTAGGGGATCCAGCCTCTCCAGAACACAGGTAGTTCCATCTCCCTACCCCATGTTAGTAACAGATCCTTACAACATGAAAAAGTTAGAATAGCCATAGCCCAAACACCCCTAAAGAGCAGGATGGAAAGATGAAAGAGAAGATAGGATTTAACAAATGAATATGATAGCTAAATCATTAAATTGATATCTCTTTTAGTTGCTAGTATCTTAGAGAAGCTAAAAGTAAAAGCCCAAAATTGTGGAATCGTAACCCATGTCAAACTCTGAAAACTGCTCTACAACTAATTGTGGTGCTATGCTTTGAAATTTATTGCTTTTCTGTATATATATTATTTTTCACAAAAAAGAAAGAAAAAAAGTTAATTGTGGTGATAAAAAAAAAAACTTAAGCCTTCTAGTCTCCTATATTCTGGAGCAGCTAGAAGGAAAAATCTGAGATGATGGTGTGGTAGCCCATGACAGACTCTGGGATCCGCCCCGGAAGTACTTGTTGAAGAGTGCTTTGAAAACTATTGCTTTTTTATTTGTTTGCTTTGCATACATGTTATACTATACAATAAAAAAAGTTAAAAAAAAACAAAAACAGCTGCAATGTCTGAGAAAATAATCTGTGCACATGATGTACCACTTTTCAGATATTTAGATAGAGAATCGGGACTCTGGACTCCAAAGCCAAACTACCTGGGTGTGAATTCTGCCTCAGCCACTTACTCCATGTGTGACTTCACCTATCTGTACCTTAGTTTCCCCATCTGTAAGATGGAGTGAAAACACCTACCTCATGGGGCAGTGGTGAAAAATTAATGACTTATATCTGTAAAATATTTTCAATGGTGTGTGGAAGCATGTGCTAGGTTATCCATTGTTATTGTTAGTTTGAGATTTGTAGATTGCTTAGATTCAAAACCTAGCTCTGGCATATACCACCTTGGTTTCTGCATTTTTAATGTGGGGATAATAATTTCAGCTAGCTCATAGGGAGTTTTAATGATTAAATTACTTAACGCACAATGTCCAGAATAGTACTTGAAACAAGATAATCACTTAGTAATTAACTACTATGCTTATGTTTCCATTAGTTTTTAGATATGAGTATTTTTTTCCTTTTTCAACTCCATTTATTTATTCTTCCAGATTAATACTGATTCTCATTTTAAGCAGACCTGTTAAGAGCAAAGATATTATTTTAGTTTTTGGCTTCAGAAGCAGCCGATTTGAAACAGATTATTTTTGCCAACATCAAGCTTTTAGCAAATGCTTATTAGAGACACATTTATTAGATGATTAATCGTTCTGAAACACATGTATCTAAAACCATATGGTAACTGTAATTTTAAAGAATTGAAATGAACGTCAAGTTTCTGAATATATATTTGCTATTTATCAGAGTTTTGTTTTCTCAGTGAATAAGGATCTTTTGAATTCTATTTTGATTTGTTAATAATAATTACTTCCTTGATCCTTTCCCCTCAGATCTTAAGAACAGAACAAGGGATTCTTTGGAATTAGGGAGTAGAACTCTTGCTCCAACCAGGCAAACCCCATAAAGAGACAGGATTCCCCCCATCATAAGAAACATCCACTCATATTTAAGTGGACATCAAGACTTGCCTTACTGCTTATATTCACAGATTTCATTGACTTGTTTTCTCCCAAGTTTTTTTTTTCAGCCCATCCCCCTGATTTCCAGTCCACTGAAATTGTTCTTATTTGCTTTCACATGCTACATCCAATTGGAAATTTTCTAGTTTTTACCTTCCCTGATCTCTGAGAAACATTCTACACAGCTGCTTTTGTGATAGGCAGAATAATGGTCCCCAAATATTATTCACATCCTCATCTCCAGGACCTGCAACCATATTACATAGCAAGAGGGAATTCAAGTTGCAGATGTGATTACTGCTGAGGAGCTTGGGTTGGGGGGATTATCCAGGTGTGCTCAATCCAACCTCAGGAATCCTAAAAAGAGAAGAGCTATTCCTGGGTGTAGTTAGAGAGGGAAATGTGACCATGGAAAAAAGGTACAGAGGAATGCCATAATGCTGGCCATGAAGTTTGAGGAATGAGACTATGGGCCAAGGAATGTGGGAAATGGCAAGGAAAAACATCCTCCCCCAAAACTTCCAGAAAGCAATGCAGCCCTGCTGACACACTCATTTTTAGCCCATGGAGATAGATCCATTTTAGACTTTTGACCTAGAAAAAGTGTAAGTAAATAAATTTGTGCTGCTTTAAGTTATTAAACGTGATAATTTGATACAGTAGCAAAAAGAAAGTATCACGATTGTTCAATCATTTCTTACTGAAAGACTTGGTCTCTGTGATATGATACTACTTGTATCCTTATTTCTCAGGCCAGTCTCCTTTGACACTCCTCCAAGTTTAATATCAAGCTGTTCTGAACTTGGTTGGTTGGCCTTCCTCTGTTTTTTGTACCAATTCCATTCTCTTCCATAGTTTGAATAATCTTTAAAAATGCAAATATCAAACAGAATTCCCCCTCATCCCAAACATCTCGTTTGAACATCAGATATAGATATACCAAATGCCACAATGCACCAACTGAATTCAGACTCATTCACCAACTTTCTCTCACAACAAATAGCACCATCATCCAAACTGTTTACCAAGCTTGAAATACTGAAATCGCACTTATGTCCTTTTTCCTTATTCCTCACGACCTATTGCCAAGATCTCCATGGATATCTTTTGAGCTGATTCACCTCTGTACATCTCCACCTTCTATTTACCATGATGTAGCCTCTTAACTGCCCACCCTGCAGCCTTTCTTACCCCTTCCAGTCCATTCCCCACCTAGCATTGAGATTTTTCTTCGTCACTGTCCTGCTTTAAGTCATCAGTGGCATCTTAAGACATTTCCAAGTACTTAACATGCTGTACAAGGTTTTAAAGGAACTCACTCCTCCTTATGCGTGAAACATCCTTTTGCACCCCCTTTTCCCAAATGTCCAAGTGTCCAACAAGCTGACCTTCTCCCAGTTTTCTCCTTTCTGCTTAAAAGCCTTTTTCCTCTGCATGGAAATCTCTTCTTGTATCTTCCTCGGTTAACTCCTTTATTACCTTTGGGCCACAGCCTGAATGTCACTTTCTCAGGGAAGCCACCCTGAGTCCCTCAGGCTAGGTTAGTTTTCCCTGCTATAAGTTCTTAAAGTACTCTCACTTTTCAGTTCTGGCACTTGGGACAAGTGTAATTCATGTCTGTGTGGTTATCTGTTCCTTGGATGTCTTCCAAACTTGATCCCAAACTTAAAAATTTTCAACTTTTCCCTGTTCCCAAGTGTGACCCAGGAACTGACATTTAGTAGATGCTTTTATAATTATTTTCTGAATAAGCAAAGTGAATATGTCTTTCCACTTAGATATTATTTATATCTAAGGCCATTCATTCATTCATTCATTCATTCGAAAAGCAACTGCTAAACAAGTGGGTCCTGTTCTTTTTATGCATTCTTTTTATTGTGACAGCTAGAAATTGGCATGGATTTTCACTTTTAAAATGTCTGGCTTTAGTAGTTTCCATGTTTCAAAATGATTACTGGAATCCCTTGGAGCAGTTAATTGTTTTTCCAAAGGCTTTAATTATCTGCCTGGCATATGTTTTATTTTTTTGAATTCTTAACAAAATTCCTATTTACAAATAACATTATGTAGGAGTTTGAGATCTAGGAAAATATGTTCTGAGCTTGTTGCTAAAATTGGTTATAATAACACCCCCAAACAATACCTCAGTATTTAAGACGTTATGGTTTTAAGTAGATCATTACTACTGATGGTGCAGAATACTGAGCTGTATAATCGAACCCAAGAATTATCATCTCAATCGATTAACCAATTTTATTACCTTGGGCAATTCACTTTAACCATTTAAGCCTCCATTTCCTCATCTGCAAAATAAGAAACCTTCCAGCTAAATAGGTAAGGATTTAAGATAACGCTGCTGAATGATGTCAGTATACTTTCATACAAAGGGAAGGGGGAGTAATCAGAGTGAAACCACATGCCCCATAATTTAAAATGTGCATCACTGTATATTCTTCAGATCTGTATACAAGACTCACTGTAAAGTGTAATAGCTCAAGACTTGATATTCAAATCCTTTTTTTTCACTAGTCACAATGTTGCTTTTCTCTAATGAAGTCAACCTACTACCCCTGCATTGCATTGTTGCAATGCATTTAGTGTTGGCCTTTTGTAATTACTTTCTTTAATGGAAATAACAATGCCTATTATTTTTTAGTTTCTTTTCAGGAATTGTTTTCCCAAGTATTTAGCAGGGCAACTGTTTCATTTGTCTGTTTATTCATTCAAAAACATCATTTTTGGTAGGTTTACTCTTCACCACACAACATGCTAAAACTAGAGACAACTAAGAAGATATTTCCAACTCAGGGACTTGACTGTCTAGTGAGAAAGAGAGAATAGAAAAATAATGACTATAGGAGAGGGGACAAATGCTTTAAGAGATATTTCTATTCTCATGGTGCTACAGAAGCACAGAGTGGAAACACCATGTATGACGATGGTGGTGGGTAATGAATATTAGGAAAATCTTCCAGTAGAGGTAGATGCTTGGAGTGGGACTGTTAAAGGACAAGTAGGTACCACTTCTAGGGATAGACTATGCAAAACAGTATTCTGGGAAGTAGAAATGTCAAAACATTTATTTGTGAGAAAGGGAGAGAGAGAAGGATAGTAACCTCTTATTGGGAGGCATACTGTTAATACTTTTTGCTTAGTGGTTGTAAATAGATGATTGTTTTCATACCAGACCATTTTGAAAACACATCTGTTAGAGATTTACAGGTTGGGGAACAAGAAAAAAGATCTATGCTTTCCCCAAACTGACTCTGTGTGGGTGGTAGACTATGAGCTGAGCACAAATATACCTATGATGGAAATTTATAGACTGAAATTTTGTTTATACTGTTACTGTTTTTCCATCGAAGATAAATAAGATAATGTTGACTTCTCAATAGCCAAATTTTATTAATTTGTTGAGAAAGATATTCAGAGAGGCCAAGATATGACATATTTTTGAAGTTTGCATTCTGTGACAAATTGTCAATGATGCAAAGAAGAAAGTGAATAACACAACAAATCCATGTGCAATAGAAAAAACACTACACACATTTTTGTTATTCATTGCATAAGTATTTTTTTTTTTTTGGTATTTGTATTTTCAGCGTCCAGATAGTAATCATACACTAAAGATCATACTTCTAGTTAAACTCATGGATTGAGTTGTAGATATAAACACATACACAGAATCTTTTGTATGTAAGAATATAGTGAAAATGGTGCTTGTCTAGCTCTCAGTGGAGACATGAAAATGGTCCATTTTTCTACTCACAAGCTTATCCCTTAACCAGAATATATAAGGAAATCCTTCAACTCAACAACAAAAAGACAGACAACCCAATTTTAAAAATGGACAGAGACTTGAATAGACATTATTCCAAAGAAGATACATAAATGGCAAAAAAACACATGAAAAGATGCTCAACATCATTAGACATTAGGGAAATGCAAATCAAAACCACAATGAGATACTATTTCACACCCACTAGAATGGCTACTGTTAAAAAAGGAAAATTACAAGTGTTGGCAAGAATGTAGAGAAATAGGAACACTCACACACTGCTGCTAGGAATGTAAAATGGTACATTCATTGTAGAAGATAGTCTGGTAACTCCTTAGAAAGTTAAGAAAGTTAAGCTAAGAATTAACATATGACCCAGCAATCCCACTTCTAGGCATATACCCCAAAGAACTGAAAGCAGGTGCTTGAGCAAATAATTTCATACTGATCCTCATAGTGGCATTATTCATAATTGCCAAAAGATGGGAGCAACTCAAGTGTCCATCAATCAATGAATGGATAAATAAAATGCAGGAGATACATGCAATGGAATATTGTTCAGACCTAAAAGGATGACGTTCTGATATGTGACAACACGGATGAACCTTGAAGACATCATGTTGATGAAATAAGCCAGACACAAAAAGACAAATATTATGATCTCACTAATATGAAAGAATTAGGATAAACAAACTCACAGAATCAGAATCTAGAAAATAGGTTACCAGGGGATGGGATGGGGATGGGGAAAAGGGAGTTAAGGTTTCAAATGTACAGTTTCTATTTGGTAAAATGGAAAAGTTTTGGTAATGGATGTGGTGATGGTAATATAGCATTGTGAACGTTTTTAACAGCACTGAATTACATATTTGAATGTGAGTAAAATGGAAATGTTAGATCGTATATATGGTCCTAGAATGAAAAATTTTTAAAAAGTCCATGTATTCCCGGCGCCTGCCCATGCAAAAAAAAAAAAAAGTCCATGTAATTGCACAACACATGGAACCTTAAACGAAACCACTGACTATAGCTAATAGTATAATTACAAAAATGTGCTTTCATCAATTGTAACAAATTTTCCACACCAATACAAAGTGTTAATAATAGAGTGGTATATGAGAAGCCTGTATTTTATGCATGATTGATCTGTAATCCATAACTTCTCTACTAAAAAAAAAAATACAGTAACACCTCAAAAATGTAAATAATGGGATGGGAGAAAGAACAGGGAACTATTAAGCCTTACTGTCAGGGAATCCCCTGATACTGTGTCAAACTTTAGGGACACCAAAATCAATAGGCCATGCCCTTAATCCTGAGGCTTAAAACTCTCGTGAAGCTTATATAGGTAGCAGAGAAGCTTAGACTACCTATAGGGGTGACTAAGAGTTACTTTTGGATGACCTCTTTTGTTGCTCAGATGTGGCCTCACTCTCTCTAAGCCCAACTCTGCAAGTGAAATCATTGCCCTCCCTACTACATGGGACATGACATCCAGGGGTGAAAGTCTCCCTGGCAACATGGGAGATGACTCCCAGGGATGAATCTGGCCCTGGCACCATGTGATCAACAATTCCATTCTCACCAAAAGGGGAGAAAAAAATGTAACTAATAAAGTATCAGTGGCAGAGAGAATTCAAATAGAGTCGAAAGGCTACTCTCTGGAGGTTGCTCTTACGCAAGCTTCAGTTAGACACTGCTACCTATCATAACCTGCCAACTCCCAAACAGAACCATTCCAGCCAATCCTAAAGAACACTTAGGGCAATATATAAGATTCCAAAAGGATTTCACACACTAGAGTAACTTTCCAGAAACCTACAACCTCCAAATGGGTCCCCGGATCAGATAAGTCCTGAAACCTAGAGGGTCCAGCCTCTCCAGAACATCAGAAAGTTCCATCTCCCTACCCCATATTAGTGACAAACCCTTCCAATATGAAAAAGTTAGAATGGCCATAGCCCAAACACTCCTAAAAAGTGGGATGGAAAGATTAAAGGTGATGGTGGAGTTATACAGAGAAGATAGGATTTAACAAATGAATATGATTGCTAAATCATTAAATAGATATCTCTTTTAGTCTCTAGTATCTTAGAGAAGCTAGAAGTAAAAACCTAAAATTGTGGAATTGTAACCCATGTCAAACTCTGAAATACATTCTATAACTAACTGTGGTGCTGTGTTTTGAAATTTATTGCTTTTTTGTATATAGGTTATTTTTCACAGAAAAACAAGGAAAAAAATTTGATTGTGAAGAATAAAAAAATACCTAATCCCTCTAGCCTCCTATATTCTGGAGCAACTAGAAGGAAAAATCTGACAAGACTGTATGGTGGCCCCTGACAAACTCTGGGATCTCTCCTATAACTACTTGTTGAAGAGTGCTTTGAAAACTATGGTGTTTTCATTTCTTTGCTTTGTATATATGTTATACCATACAATAAAAAAGTTCAAAAAATGTAAATAATACAATACATATATTGAGAGATATAAAGGATATTTCTCATTGTCTACCCTAACATTATCTACAGACAAGAGAAAGCAAAATCTGTCAATTATGTGTATTATTTGATAGCCATTATATAATGGCATGAATTAAGGTAAAACATGTAATTGCATATATTTGCTGAACTCATGTTAATCATTTAACCATTTAATTCTTTATTTATGCTTTAGAAACAGAGCCAAGGGTTTATTTTCTGAAACTAAAGATCAGATCTAATATTGTCTTCCAAGAGTTTAGGCTTCTAGAAGATCAAAATACTTTCCGGTAGACCTTGTATTTAAGCAAACAGAGGTCCAGATAATTTGTTTTGCAATAATTAATTTCATTCTCCTCATGTACATACTTAGGCCTTACTTCTTATAGTTTGCTACCCTAATTTTCATAAGAAATGAGATTGAATGTATTTGTCTGCTTTGTCTATGTATTACTAAATCAAACTTTAATATTTTACTAATATCTCAATATTAGTAAATATTCCCTTCTGTCTATTGTGGAAAAGGTCTTAAAATAATCATCAGAATTAGACATATAGTTTATTAAATTATTACTCTCTTCCATTTATTGGATGTCTATACTATGCCTGGAACTTGGTTAAATGTTTTAAATATTTTATCTCCTTTAGTATTTACAAAACCACCCAAAGCTAGGTACTTTTCCCATTTTATATCAGTTTCAGACATCTTTGAAAAGCTAAATGAATTGCCCAATGTCACACAGATATTCCATTTATAATCGAAGATATTTAAAAGAAATAAATAAAAAGCTTATCCCTGCCATTTAGAGGTTATCTCTCTGTTTGCATGTGTTTACAGCAAACCTATTTTGGCTATTTCCTGCTTTTGGAGTTCATTCCAGAGAATTATCTGGCTTCCTTTAGAGCCTTATTTAGCCTTCCTTCTCTTACCAGGGTTAATTAAAAACTCCGAGAGTTTGCCTGGTTAATTCTAACGCTGAATGCTTTGGGAAACTAATCCCACCCTGGAAAGCAACGGTCTTTTTTGCAGAAATGAAATTATTTATTGATTTTTGAAAGCACTTAATTGCTCTGCCTGGGCTTTTAGAAGGGCTGCAAAACAAGATAAATAGTCTGAAGCAGAAAATAATATTGACATCACACCTCTTTTTATAAACAAGTTAATCTGGCACACTTTCTAAGGAATTAGAAGGAAGCAAATTTCTATTGTATTTCAATACAGATATTTCATTCCTTCCTCCATCCCTTTATGGCTAAATAAACAAAAGCAGTAAAGAACTGTAGCCATGGTGTGCAAAACTGGTAAAATTAAATATTGTTCAAGTTTTGTGACTGAAATTAAAATGGCAATATATAATTTTTATTTTAGAGGAACGTTTCAATGAAGCTTGGTAGACCAGCAAACCTGGGTTGGGATTAGGCAATGTGAGGTATATGGATGTATCTGGAAAAAGTATCAGGATGCAGAGGATGCAGTGATCAACTCTGAACTGGACATGTGAACACTGTTTTGAGGTTATTTGACAGTGCACTACCCTTGTCAATTTGAACTGGGCCAACAGCTCCTTAAGCAGAAACTCTTCTCCCTTTGCTTCAGGACTCAAAGAACCTGAATGAGAAGTTATCTGTAAGGGGAGTCATGTGGCCTGGTGAAAAGAAGACACCAGAATTTGGAGCCAGACATACAGGACTTTGGTTGGTGATTCCACCAATTAATGTGTGGCAAGAATCTATTCCCTTTTCTCTCTCTCATAGGGACCATAATATCTATGATATTGCCTTATGAATTAGAAATCATGTGTAGACATTGTCTTACACGTATTAGGAGCTCAAAATACATTTATGTTTACTGAGTGTGGTTTGACTGAGTTGTGTGGCTGGAGTGCTGCAAATTTTCCAACTCTCAAATGCTTCTGTCCTTTTGGGGATAGTTACACAATTCGAAGGGCTCCATGATGGCTAGAAAATAAAATTACATGAAAAGTCAAGCCTTGGGAAAGATTTAAGGAGCACTCACTTTCCAATCCCCAGCCCCTGAATCATAAATTGTGCTTATCTAATTCAATTGCTAGCCCCCAAAATACCTAAGTCACACTGAATGAGAGAAATTGAGAGGGTTGGGCTGAAGTTCCAAGAACACAGAGAGAAAACTGCTTCTTTGCCAGGAGAATTCAAGAGGCTTTAATTTCCTCTAGTGCTTCTCAGACATTTCTAGGGACATTCCCTTAAGGGAAGAGGAAACTCAAGTTATCCTCAGGCACAGCCTCAAGCTGCTAGCTAAAAGCACAACTTTTCTTTGAAGACTCAAAATGTTTCTCTTAAAAAGCCATCCAGATTTCCTGTTCTACTCTATACCTTATCTTTGAGAGTTTTAATATAAAACTAAGGTTTTAAGTCATTGATATTTAACCTGGCTGATTCTGAGAACCCCAGGTTATAAATGAGAATCTAGAAATCCAGCTTGCAATGTTCTCTGGGGGCTTGGATGGGTGTGGGTTTCTTCCAAAGAGATTTCATCCTAGAAACCAATTTACAAAATTTACTTTTTTGCTGGTAGCCCTGCAATAGTTGCGTTATCATGGTTTCTATGATGAGAAAAAATAGGCTTGTCAGATAGCAAAATGAAAGTAAATATGATTTCTATTGAGGCAAATAGAGTAAATACTATTCGCCAGAGACCTAATTGTTGGGCCACATTTCACATTCATGCATTTTCAGACGTTCTAGTACAGACTCAATTCTAAAATAAACAATCTTAAACACTTACTGAAATGCCCCATTTAGAACTTATCACCCAAGTACATGCTTCTGGAGACCAAAAGAAAACTAAACATTCAGTCCAAAGATACTGTTTTGCACAAATGTCGAAGATCATCTCAGAATATTGAACAAGACACAACTGAATATTTAAAAGAAAAAGAAAAATAGTGACAAGGAGAACTGGGCTTAAGTCCTCCTCTCTAACTAATAAACTCCTCATCTTGTTCATTTTATCTAAACTTACTGAGCTTAAGTTTCCTTAGCTATAATGTAAAGGGTAAAAATAGAACATAGCTTATTGCATTGCTATAAGAATTAAATGAGAAAACAACAGATAAAAATTGCTCACTAAAGATTACTTACTATTAATAATAAGCAAAAGTCTTATATTAGCACATAATCCTAACTCCGTTTTAGGAAGTAAGCATAAAATTTTTTAAAAAGTGCTGTATTGGAATAGATCAAAGAAAATCACTTGATTTCTCTTAGATGCATTTTCAAACTGTAGGGTTTTCTTCTATAATTAAGGCTCTCCCAATGCGTTTGCTATTCTGATGAAAATCATGCTGGTATTGGTTTCCAGATGGACTTTCTGAAATAAATTCTTAGATTTATTTTTTTTAATTATTATCTGACATGGAAGATTGTATTGGTGGCTCAAGTGGTTCATATCTTTGAGATGGATATGCAAAATAATTTAAACAGGGATTATAATATAGAGTAATAAAATATAGATTACATATCATTATTTTTTACATTCATTTGAGATTGTATCCACTGGAGCATAACATCTACGAGAGATGGAAAGCAGAGGTAATATGAACTTCAATTGTCTCTATAAAAAAGGGGATATGCTACTTAATATTATATATTATACAGAGTTTATTATATGTATTTGAATATGTATGTGTACAAAGACTTATAAATATGCAATTATGTTATTGCAGATGTTGTTCAACTGATGAAAAGGCATGGGCTCTGAAGTTAAACTTGTTTTCAAATCCTGGCTCTCTCACTTGCCAGCTGACCAGACTATTTAACCTCTCCAGGACTGTTTCCTCAGTTGCAAAGTGGGGGAAATAATTCCTATCTTTCAGATTGTTCTAAAAATTAATTACAAAAGAAAAATTATTTGAATATAAGAGATGATCAACAAATGACACCATTAATTTAATTGGAAATCTGCATGCATCATCAATCTTTTCATTTCCTATTTAAATATTTTGAAGAAAAATTCCCAATGTTTAATTCTCCAGGCAAGTTCTTTATATCGCATTGGCAGATGTCTGTGGATAAACCCTGTAAGTTAAATATAGCAATCTGTCTTCATCCTTCCAAAAGAATTTTAAATATGAATTGAGAAAATTTTATAGGCCTTTGCATGAGTTTAAGGCACTTATGATTTTACATATTTTACAAAATTCTCTCTTGATAAAGTGTACAGAAATTAAAGATTAATATTCCAAGTTCCATCAAGTTTCTTGTCTATTTTTACTTCTTCTGACTTTTTCATTTAAAAAAACCTCACTATTTATGAGCAGAATTTATAAAGCAATAATTCATTTGCCAAGTGTCCTAAAGGATAAACATTTTACTTGGACCAGCAATAGCAAAGTGCTAATAATCCAACTCTATATTGCCTCAGATACAAACTTTGGTGATATTTTATAAAATATTAGAAGTTGCCCTGTCTGGGGTGACCATATAATGTACTCGCCATCCTGATGTTGGGTATCTATGATATGACACCATCCCTTGGAGTCTTGACGCTAACGGGCCAGTCAGCAAACATATTTTCCCTGACTCCTGGCTGAGTTAAGCTCTACACATTGAACTTTTATATACTTAGCATCTAAATGTACTTGACGCAAATTCTTTTCTAATTATCTTACTCTTAGCAATAAGATTTCATTATTTGGTAACGTCTGAAGAAATGTCCATTCTTCCTCAGGAATGATAATAAGGTGTCAAGTCTTCTTTCCTGTTTCACCTACTGGCTCGTTTTCACATTTTCCTTTTTTAGCTTCAAAGAAATTTCTGCCATCACATTTGGCATTTTCGCAACACCTGTTTTTGCCACAGTCCATTGCTCTTTTCAAATTTCCATAGGATATGAATGCTTTGCATAGTCAAATCTCATTTCATGTTCCATAATTACCTTAGGTCATCATTCATTATCAGAGAAAAATCTAAACCTTTTCGAGTAATTCTACTGAAGACATAGCTAAGATTTCCTTTACTATGCTTTAAAAGAAATCAGCTCCATTTAAAAATGAAACTGCCATATATTGAGCTGCTTCCTGTTTTGTTTGCCTTACAGCTTAAACATAATCAGTTCTAGACTAGCCCATATATGCAAGTCTCTGAAGAAACAGGACTCTTGTCTGAAAACTCTCCCATTATTAGGCTATAGCACATGCAAATCGGTAAGCGAAGTTGCAATAGCTGTTAAAAGAAAATGATTAAGAGAAGTGAGGTCAGGACAGCCACTGGCAATACTGATCGCCAGAAACAAAACCACCCCACCATACCATCGCTTTTTTTCTGATTCATGGATGTTTATGAGAAAGCCCTAGTTGAGAAGCAACAAAAGGAAACAAAAACATTGGCATTTATTATTTATTTATTTACATGGACAGGCACTGGCATTTATTTTTAATTGGGATTTTCATTTATTTTGGATAGTTTCTGAATCACTAAAAACAAAACAGACTGATGTCTGGGTTGGAACTAGTGGTAAAATAATTTTGACAATTTTCTCTTATTTGCAGAACTTTCAAACTCCATGAAAATTTAAAAGAAAAATGGTTTAAATGGTTGGTTCTTAAAATGAATCATCAAATGTACGATAATTGTTATTCCATGTGGCTGGTCCAGTGTTTTCTTCTCAAGTAGTTAATTAAGAGTCACATAAAAAGAAGGCAAAATGTATGCATGCACGTAATGCTAATGAGCAGAATTTGCAAATATGGGAGAGAGAAAAAAATGCAGCCTTTCATAACTGCTATGTCTCGAGTAACTGAAAATTCTACTAACACTTTGCTATGAAATTCCTTAGCTCCATCTAGACTGTGAACTCTATTTTTAGGATAAAGTAATGAGGAGATGCTAGTATTCAGGATACAAGAGGCCTTTTAATATTTTTTCAGTGACATTCTTTTCTTAGTACTGAGTATTGGATGGAGCTAGTATAGAGCAATTGTTAAAGTGTTTTAAGGGCCCTGAATTCGGGAAGCATTCATGGAACCCTTTCTAATATGTGTTATATTTTTTGTATCAAAGTTAAGTTTAATTTTCCTGCATGATGCCTGATCTTCTACCTATATAGTTTTTTAATTTTCACACTCTGTTTTAACAAAATTGTAACTTTAAACCTACCTTCTGTTACTTTCTACAGTTATAGCACAACTGCTTTTTTATCCAGAAACCTCTGTTCTTCACCACCATATCCATTGTCTTCCACCCACCCGATATCTTTTTCCACCTTCATACTCATTCATGGAACAATTTAGACAAATTCTACAACCTACAGACATTTCAGAAAGATAAAAAAAAAAAAAACTACCTACAGTTTTTCTTCTGCACATTTGTCTCTTCTCTCACCCACACAGACACCTCCCTTCTTCACTGCTTCCCTAATATTTTCCTACCCTGTTGTATTTGTATGAATTCCCTGCTTTTCTTTGCTTTTAATATTGCTTTTCTATTTGTAACCCCTTATCTTTTATTTATTGACTTGCTTTTCTTCCTCTTTCATTTTCTGTTTCCTCTTCTTTATCAATTTATCATAGTGTCATTACTATCTGCCAAAAGGACAAATATTGGGGGGGGGCAACGGTGGCTCAGTGGCAGAGTTCTCACCCACCTTCCTAGAGACCCGGGTTCAATTCCCGGTGCCTGCCCATGTATTGAAAAAAAAAAAAAAGAAATATTATCACCAATGCTTCAATAAATAGTTGCTAAGTATTTAACATGTGCTAAGATACTAAATGCTGGGGATAAAGTGATGAATGTAGATAGTATCCTTTCCCCACTTACCCATACTTGCCCTCAGGGAACTCACAGTATAATGAAAAAAACAGGAAAAGAAAGTAGCTGTGATTGCCTGATGGCAAAATGGTGAATTATGTTAAATTCCACTCCTCTGCTATGAATAACTAGGTCTTTTGGGTAAAATATAATATTTAGAAGTGCATATCTCACCTCACAGGAAAGAAAAGTAAATTTCACAATGTCAAAGGGTAAGTGGGAACTAAAATCTAAGGATGGAAGCACCTGAGTGGACCAAACGGCAGCAGGAATGGGGGCTGAGTATCTAGCATCTCAGAACTTGGGTTTTAATGCCCACACTGGGCAGAATATAGGGTCCCAGTAAGGGTGGAAACTGGGGATGTGACCCCATGAATAAAGCCACGTTATAACTAAAAAGAAGGGCATAGAGAGAGAATGAAGATAAAGGCATTACATGGTATAATACCAGTATTTAAAGAGACCAGTACCGAAGAAATTTCTAGAATTGAAGACAATATGAATTTTCCTAATTAAGAATAACAAGTTCATGAACACCAAACAAAAATAAAACCACATCTATGGGAATGCAAGGGTAGTTCAGTGGTAGGATTCTCGCCTGCCATGTGGGAGAACCAGAATCGTTTCCTAGCCCACGCACTTCCCAAACAAACAAGCAAACAAAAAAAAATTCAACAAATAGTGCTGCATAAGGGGATACTCATATGGAAAAAGAATGAAATGTGACCCCCACCACACAGCATACAAAAAAAAAAACCCAGAAACAATAACAAAAAAGCACATCTAGAAACATCATGGTAATACCTCAGAATAAGAAAGAACAGATCAACTGGAGAGAAAAGACAGGTTACCAACAAAATAACACCAGGTTTATAAGCAATGACAATAGCAGAAGTCAGAGGTCAATGGGAAATCTCTTCAAAGATCTGATGAAAACTGGTTGCCCAGCGAGAAATCTATCCTCACTTAAGCTGTTGTTCAAGAGTGAAGGCTAAACAAGACGTTTTTCAAGAATACAAAGACAGACTTTATGACTCAAACTCCCCCAGACAGAATAGTAACAAACCACTAGAGGGGGCAAAGTGAGGCTCAAGGAAAACTACTCAAGACAGCCAGTAGAAAGCAGAACAAGAGAAAAAAAAAGAGCAAAGAAAACGTATAAGTGTAAGGCACAAACTAAGGTGGTACCAAAAGTATAAGCTTACCATTTTTCACAATAAATGTAAATGAATCTAATTATAAAACAGACAATCTTGAATTAGATTAAAATAAAAAACCACAGATATACTGAATGCAAGCGATTCACCTACAAACAATGACATTCAAAATCAAAACAAAAAGGATGAAAAATATATATCAGACTTAATCATAGGGCTACATAGGCTTTATTAAGAAACAGATATTAGAAAGAGAATATAGTAACAGAAAATCATTATAGGGAGATAGAGACATTACATAATACGAAAAAAGAACTCACTGGATGATGAATAAAGAGTGACAGAATTCAAAGGTTATATTAACAAGTCCACAATCAATGTCGGAAATTTTAACATTTCTCATCATATTAATGAAACAGACAAACACATTAAATAGGCATATAGATTTTAGCAAAAAATAAGTGAGCTTGATCCAGGGGATAGGTATAAACTCTGTACTTACAAACTAAAGTAAATACAATTTTTTCAGGAAACATATTAAGCTACAAAGCAAAGCTACTGAACATCTATCTCATGGTATAATACCAGAAGCAATAGTTTAAAGTTAGGAACAAAACGATGCCCCCACATTTCTATTAGGATAAAAGCCACGATTACAGGAATGGCAAAAACAAATGTGTCATTATTTGCATACATAAAGACTGTCTACATAGAAATTCTAGAAGAGACTAATACATGCTATTATATACTATAATATCATAACTAATATATGTTAATATAATCAGCCTCATAAGGTGATTGGACACAAGATCAATGTACAAAATAAACTATTTTCCTCTATACTAGAGACAAGCAATGGGAAACATTACATATATTATACATATACAAGTATGTAGGCATATAACAGCAGCTTCAAACCTGGTTAGTTTCTGAGACTAAACCTAAAATTGTTGTCATATATTTAAGAAAAGTAGAAGACATCATGATAGGTCAAAGTAAAAGAAAAAAATAATTGAAGTATGCCAAGGATATGGATGAAAAATAAATACCATAAAGATGAAAATTCTCCCCAATTCCTTCAACAGATTCAAAGAAATTTCAATCAAGAGACCAACTAAAATAATGAGCCCAAAACACTCAAGACAATTCTTTAGAGAAAACGAAGAGGAAGATGAGAAGGGGGGAAAGGGGAGGAGAAAGTAAAGATGGAGAAAATGGAGTAAAAAGATACGCTGGAGAAGCAGAGGGAGAAACATCAAGGGAAGATAAAGTAGAAAAGTGTGTGCCCTAAATTTTTTATCTGGATAATATAGACTTACTGAAACACACCAGTGTTCACAGCAGGGTGATACTGCCAAGGACAGAGTCAAATAGATAGATCAAATATGATAGAGACCATAGGAACAGATCCAAACATATACAAAATTCAGTAAATGGCAAAGGTGGCATTAAACTCAATGGATAATAACATGCAATAAATAGTGCTGGGATAATTAAGTAACCATAAGAAAACATTAGATTTCTACTTCACATTAAAGATTTTTAAAGTTTTAGTGAAGTATAATTGACATACAATAAACTGCACATATTAAAGTATAGAGTTTGATGAGTTTTGACATATGTCAAATTCCCCCCCAAATGTCCTACTGCCCCCTTTGAAATCACTTCCTCTCACTTCAACCCCTATGTCTAGGCAACCACTGATTTACTTTCTGCCATCATAAATTAGCTTGCATTTTCTAGAATTTTATATACTTGCAATCATAGAATACGTAATTTTTTCACCCAGCTCCCTTTTCTCAACATAATTATTTTGAGATTCAGCCAGATTGTTTTATTTATCAATAGCTCATTCATTTTCATTGCTGAGTTGTATTCCACTGCATGGATATAGCACAATATATAGTTTTTAATCCATTTACCTATTGATGGACATTTAGATTGTTACCAGTTTGGGGCTATTCAGAATAAAGTTGATGTGAATATTCATGTGTAAATCTTTGGGTAGACATATATTTTCATTTCTCTTGGTTAAATACCTTGGAAGGGATGAATGGGACAATGACAAGTATCTGTTCAACTTCTTAAGAATCTAACAAATTTGTTCAAAGTAGTTACTTTCCCAAGAGCAGAGTAGGACAGTTCCAGCTACTCCTCATTCTTAATATTATTTACTAGACATTGCTAGGGAGGGCAAAATAAATTTGGCAGACACTTACTGGTTATATAGATGAATTCATTTTCCTTCTTTTTAAAAACACAGAAGCCCTAAGGTTTTAGCTGTGGAATGAGATGTGTCATTTGGGCCACCTGACCAGTTGGTCCAGCTTCCACTACCACGGAATCTCCACTTCACCCTTAATCAGTTTAATTGCATGACACCAGGCCAAGCTCAGTTATAGCTTCATGCTTTAAAACTCAGAATTTGCCATATGCTTCCTTTATATTGTCAGCCTAGGAATAGTCTAAAGTGCACTTACTTTTAAGTAATTGTGGACAGCAAGATAAAAGCTCATTAAATCAAAATAACAAATATTTTAACATAAAATCTAATTGTTATTTTTCAAAGGAAATTTGAAAGATCATGTTCTTGGTTCATCGCATTCACTGACTGCACAGACATTAATTGTGAAAAAATTCAAATTTATATTAGATGATCTCTCTTTACCAGTTGGTAACTGAAGGAATATATACCTATCAAGTTTTAAATATTTAAAATTAAATAGAGACTGATAATATTACAGTACATTTTCATAAATTTTATTCATAAATGTGAAAATGCATAAAGATATATATTAATGGGCTTTTAATCATGAGTTTATATCACCAGATGGTGAAGTCTCGATATATTGCATTTTTTGGCAGAAAAATAAGATGCCTAAACTTTAACTTTATTTCAGCTGCTCTAGTCAGGAACATTTGACAGTCTTAAGTTGGACAAAAGTCCCAGAAAATTGAGAAGATAACTATAAAATTAATTCAGTATATTTTAGCCAAATAGTTAAATAATCCTCCTAATCTAATTTATATATACATTTACTTGTAATTAATATATACATATACTTTTAAATAAATGTCAGGATTGTCACACCCCTTGAAATCTGTATGCATGTATATAGTATATCTCTTCAAACTATAAACTTCAAAATTATAAAATATGTGTCCTGTAATTATTGTATTTCTCTTTGCACAACTACTGGAACACAGTAACACATTTACTAATATATCAAAATTTTGTCTTATATACTTGTCTGATAAACTCATATATGCATTTATGATTCAATTTGTATATCTATTTGCATGATTACACTTGTGGAGATTTTCAACTTAAAACAGATGCACGTGTTTTTTATTTTTTTAGTTTCTACAATACCTCACTTCTATCAAAAGAAAAGTTTGTGTATAAAACGAGTGACAAGTAACAGGAGGCCGATATATCACTTTTGCCAATTTCTTTTTTAAATTAACTTATATTCTTTGGTATTATTTTTTCTGTATTTTAAGAACATAAATGTATGACCACAAGTAAATCAAGAATAATCTAAAATGTTCATTAGCTCATACCAGAACCAATATGAATGAAATCACATATGGATCCACTTGATAATAGTTGAAAGGAAATGTGATGAGCTGCGTGGTGAACCGTGTGAGTTCAAAAAGGACAGAACATCACTATCTTCAGAAAAATGAGATGTAGAGCAGATAAAATAGTATTAAATTCACAGGAAAAATTTCCCTAATGTTATACTAAAGTAAAAATAATACTGTATGATAGATTATAAATTACTCTCAATTGCTTCTGAAGAAAAAGAAATCCATCCTCTTTGCTTTTATCCAATGCATTTTTCATTTTAACTTTTAATTACAAAATTAAAAATCAAAGGTAGTTTTAGGTCTCAAATATATTTTAAACAGTTAAAATAGTCCAGATGCTTTAAATTCGAATGAGGATTCCAAAAACTACATTCTAATCTATTTTACAAAATAATTTCTGGAAACGTGCTAACCAATTTTTTCTACTAAGGAAGCAGAATAATTACTTGTCGCATTCAGCTTTAATTGTTTAAGTACTCTTTTTATTTTTTAGCTCCTCCTTCAATTTAAACCGAATATTTCCCACCTATCTATAATTTATTTTACACCAAATAATCATCTTTCATGAGCATAATGATATCTAATTATAATCTAAGTAAATGTAATAAATAAAGTGTTATAGATGAGACTAAAGAATGAAATGACAAAAGGAAGCCACAGTTGCAATAGCCTATATTCAGACTTTAGTTTGTCACTGGGTAATCATAGCATATAAGTAATAACAAAAGATTATTTTTCTTTCTCTCCTTTTTCTTTAAAAGATAACTGACTGCCTGCAAGAAAAACATACATTGTAGTAAGAGGTTTATAATATACGTACCTGTAAAATAAATATATTACAATAGAAGAAATAGTGGTGGAGTACACAGAAAAATACCATTGCAAGGTTTTTATGTTTACATAAAATGGTATAACATTGATTCTAAGTAGTCTGTGATAAGTAAAGATGCATATTGTAACCCTTAGAGCAACCACTAAAAATTAATACAGAGAGATAAAGCGAAAGAGAAAATACAGGAAATATTTAGAATATTTGTTTAGCCCAAAAGACTGAAAAGGAGAAACAGAGAATAAAATAAGAAGCTACAAATAGAAAAATAATAAAATGATATAATTAAGGTCAACCTTATCCATAGTTACCCTAAATGTAAGTGGACTAAATCTGTATAAAAGGCAGAAATTATCAGATTGGATTTAAATAGGAAGACCCACTATATTCTGACAAAAAGAGATGCACTTTGAATGTAAGGACATATATAGTAAGCATACAGAGACAGATAAAAAGGAAAAGAATGGAGAACTGCATAGCACACAAACAGTAATCATAAAAAGAACTATTATTAATATACTACTATCAAAGAAGACTTTAAGACAAGACTAAAGATTGAAAGAAAAAAGGTTTTTTATAATGATGAAAGGGTCAGTTCATAAGAAACACATAACCACACTTTAGGTCTATGCATCTAATTATGAATTACAAACTGTATAAAGCCCAAACTCATAGAATGAAAGGAGAAATTGATTTGTGTCATATTTGGAATATTAATACAGCTCTCTCAGTAACTGATATAACAACTAGACAAAAAACAAAAGTGAATGAAAATATTCGTACACACTATCAACCAACTGGATTTAGATGACAGTTAAAGAAATTACACTCAAAAACTGCCAAAGATACATTATTTTGCAATTTACATGGAATGTTCACAAATGTAGACCTTAAATTTGTCCTTAAAAGGATTCTTAATAAATCTCAAGATGTTTAGATCCTGCAGGGACTTTTGTCTCACCACAAGCGCATAAAATTACATATTAACAATGATAATATTTTTAGAAAAACCCCCTTCCAAAAATCATCCTCTAAATAACCTATGGGCTTAAGAATAAGTCAAAATTAGAAAATATTTTTAACAGACCAATAATGAAAATACAATGTTTGAAATTTGGGGGATGAAACTAAGTCAGTGCTTAGAAGTAAAATTTTAACTTTAAATTCTTGTATCAGAGAAGAGACATGTTTAAACACATTGCTATCAGGTTTCATCTTAAGAAACAAAAGAGAGCATACGAAAACACAAAAAGTATAAAGAAATAATTGAAGTTCAGAATTATATTTCTGAACTTTAATAGATATAATATAAATACAATCCAAACAGACTAGCAGTAAAGTAAATAAGCCAAAAGTACTTTATGTGAAAAGATTAATGTAATTCAAAAGCAGGAATGATGCAAAAAGAGAGAAAAAACACAAATTACTAATATCAGGCATAAAAAATGGCTTATTGCCACTGATCCTAGAGATTTTAAAGAATAATCAAGGAGTATCATAAACAACGTTATGCCAATATATTGTTAATCTATTAGATGTAAGTAAATTCCTTGAAAAACAAAACTTACCAAACCTGATAGAACAAGAAAAAAAAACTTAATAACCATATATGAATTAAATGTTGAACTCTTAAAGGAAAACCTCACAAAGTTCACTTCAGGCCCAGCAGGTTTCACTGGTGAATTCTAGCAAACATTTAAGGAAAAAAATAATACCATTCTTACATGAACTCTACTCCATGGAAAATTAAAGGGCAGGAAACAGGTTCCAACTTATTTTATAAGGTCAACATTATCTCATTATCAAAACCTGATAATGACATTTCAATAAAACTATAGACTAAAACTCCTTATGAACAATGATGCAACAATCTGTAACAACATATTAGCAAATTAAATCTTGCAACCCATAAAATGGATAATAAAAACAATAAATATAAAATAAAAATAAAAGTCAGGTGAAAAACAGAAATTTAAGTAATTCACCACATTTAAGAGAATAAAGGAAAAAACCATATTATCATATCAATATCTGGATTTTAAGATCATCTCAATATAAAAGCATTTTAAAAATTTAATGCACATTCATGATGAAAACTCTCAGCAATATAGGAATTAAAGGTTACTTTTTCATTTGAAAAATCTATAGCTGACATCATACTTAAGTGAAAGATTGAGAACTTTTCCTCTAAGATCATAAACAAGATACTAATGTCTACTTTCATCACTAGACATGGAAAAAGAATGTACTTTGACTCTTACCTCATGCAAAGAGAAAAAAATTCCCTTGAGAATCATCATAAATGTCAGTAAGTAGAAGCATTCTTTACATTTAATTCTAATAGACAAAATTAATGGATTTCTCCCTTTAACAAATTACTATGCCTGTGTATGGTTTCTGCCCACGCTTATATGCACCTAAGGGAAATTTCTCTAAACGGATGTTACATGCATGCATATGCCTTCTAAATTAAAACAAAATAAAAATAATTAAAACATTGACTAAATAGGTAGTGATCTGCTGTTTAACATTTGACTAATGAAAAGATACTGACGCTTTCACAAGTTATTTCCTTCATACATATTTTCTGAGGACTCTGTGTAAGTCTGTGGTCTGGAGATACATAGAAAAATATCTGTATCCTTGAAAAGTTTACATTCTTTGGGGGCAGAGATATGGTAAATAAAAACATGCTTTTTAGTTTTTAGTAGATTATGTAGTGTATTAGAAGTTCATAGGTGCTGTAAAAAAATAGAGCAGCATAAAAACTATGGAATGTGCTTTGCAGGAGGAGAGGGTGAACGGAAATTGTCATGAGAAGATCAGGAGCTCTTCATTTGAGAGGAGACTTGAAGGAAGTGAGGGAATTATCCAGGCAGATCATTGGAGGAAGATCATCCTATCTGGGATTGAGCAATGGCTCTGAGGTAGGACCAAGTCTAGAAAGTTCATGAAATAGTAGTTCTGTGTGAGTGGTATGGAGGGAAGGAGGTAGCAATAAAGGACTGTAGAGAAGACACGGGACAAAATTGCTTATACTTTATATTACTTTCCTGTTTTCTGAGTTGCTCAACATTTAGGAGGAATTTCCCATTTGGGAATCCAAGTTCATTGTTGAAAACTTTCCTATAGTAGCTTAAGCCAAACTGCCCATATGCTCAAAGGGCCCATGATTAATGTTTGCGTTCTTTTCCCCAGATGTACTAACAGTAATTTCCTTTGGCTAGACTTCTGACAATAGAGGCTTACCTTGACAAATGCCCTAACAGCTTCACATATGGCTGACAATAATATTAATATGATTTACCATTTGTATATGGAATGATAGGCTCTATTCAGAACTTACGTTAATATCAAACTGTCTGGATTAAAGGCAAATATTTTAGAATGCATCTTTGTATTATTATCTGTTCTGTCAATTGTAATCATTTTGGGGATTTTGAACTGATTATTATAAATAAAATTCTACTGTATATGCATAAATTAGAAATAAAAATCTTAATAAATAGGTTATTTCCAGGAGAAGCTAGATGACCATGACAAATTTGAAATGAACTTAAAGTTAATTCAGTTACTCTATTAGTAAAATAGTATTGTCATAATCATTCAGAGATGGTTTCCTTCTACATGTTTATAAGTTCAAAAATTGGTCTACTTTATTGATCTTTACTCTGCTTTTTACCATTTTATCTTTCATTTGGAGGACACAATCTTACAACATGGAATATACATGTTACTAGGATATAAGTCTATGTATATGTCTCTTTATGACAAAGAAGCAATGATAACTAGCATATAGCAAGTGCTTTCACTACGTGTTAATAAATTACTAAAATCTGCCTTCATTGCCTCAATATTAATCTTCCAAACAACTCCGGGAAGTAGTTTCTGTTGTGATATCAACCTCACAAAGGAGCAAACCAAATAAATTTATGCAAAGTCATGCAACTAGTAAGTGGTAGACTGAAATTAAATGAAATTTTATCAAGATGTATATACTCACAGGGATATTCATTTATCTGTTGGTTACCTACTTTTCAGACATACATATACATATATGTGCTTTATGAAAAAACTCTCCAAGTACAGAAAACACAAAGTAACATTTCAATATTTTTAAGAATGTAATGATATTAATATAGCACATTGATGTGTAAATAGATATTGACACATTACAATATTTTAAGGATGATAGCTATTTCTGATCACCTTTTGAATTTAATAAACAGTGTTTTAAATTTATGTTTTATGTTTTATGATCTGAATCAAGATTTTTCTTTCAACACTTTGTAAATGAGTTCAATTTTAATACCTCTGCCTCCCCCACTGTCCTGAAGTATGGCACAGCCATTTCTGTTGTATCTCTGGGTTGTCCCAAAGTCTGATTTCCAGTCAACACTTAATGGAACATTCTGGATCATCATCCCACTCCGTTTTCTCTTCCCATAACTCTGCTCCCTGGGCTGTAATTTAACAACAATTGGCCCAATAGGAGAGGCAGATCCCCTACCTGCACAACATATAATAGGCAATTAAAATACCCGTATGTATATGACCTACATTCTTCTATGCATAAATGCAACAGACTTTAATGTCCTATGGAGAAATGATGTTATAAAATAACTGTTTAGGGAACTGTTTTAGGGGGGATCACCAGAGCTAATATAAAATTAGGTTTTGTTTTCTTACACGGAACCCATTTTAATGCATGAAACATTTTATCGGCATCGTGTTAGTGCATTCTCATTTACCATTCTTACAGTGGTTTCAACATGTCCACTTTCAAGTCACTTAATTACTTTTCTGCTGGGTTACGTTTTTCAGCCTGGCTTGTTTTGAATGCTTGTTTTGAAAAATTGTACAAAACAAGATTGAGGGAACAGAGAATATAGAACAGAAATTACGTACCCATTTTTAAAAAAAAAGGTGTTTCTCATGAGAATTGAAGAAACATCCTGGTAATAACCATGTAGATTAAAATACAATTAGTAGAATAACTTACCCTGGTTTAGTGTCATTTACTACACAGTGATAGGTGAATGTTCCAAACATCTGAACTCCTAAAATTCCATAAAGAAGCAGAAAGAAGAGTAGGAAAATTGAAACACTCCATATTTGTTCTCCTGATCGCCTAGGGGGGAAAATAGGTAAAACAGGTTAACTTTACAAAACTTTCATAAACTTTTACTGTTAACTTATGGAAAAGCAATGCTTACTTTAAAATATTTGTAATTCTGGTTCTTGGCAGTTCAAATCGGAAATAAATCCGGAATGCCCGGATCATGATAAGTGGTCGAGGAATCCGCAACATGCCCCAAGGTGACATCTGATCAACGATGTCAGCAATTTCAAATACCTATAAATGAAAAGATAAATAAACAGGTTTAGATTTCCCTTACCATTTCTTGTAGTCATGGAATATACTGATAATAGCATCAGGAAGTGTACCCTTTATCCTAAATTTAGCTCTACATTATTTTTCGCTGAAATCAATTTTCTTTGGAGCAAACTATGAAGATATAATTATCTTCATAGAAACAAATACATAAACTAATTAAAGTACAATTAATCTTGTTCACTGCCCACATAATTTACCAAGATACAGCTTTTATTACAAAAGTAAGTGCCAACTTAGGATACAGAATAATTATGCTAAGTGCTCCTTACTAATGATATGCTTTGGTGGACTCTTTTTAATATCTAGAAAATAAAGTAATGGGAAAAGGGTTAAAATATTATAAAAATATAAAAAAGAGTTATACCATTTTTTCTCCTACCACACCACACAAAATGATAACTAAGAAAATGGATGCCTATCACACAATAGTTATTAAATGGAAAAGAACACCTGATATACAGGATAAAATTAGATTTTTGGAGATGGGAACTTTATAAAAACTAAGGATGTACAGCTTATTAATAGACACTATGATAATTTGGCAGGATAGAGTTTGAATTTCTTTTATTCTGAAATCTTTAATGTAGAATATACTCTTTTAGTTGAATTAAATGGAAAATCATGTCCAAAAAATGGACGAAAATTCGTCCTTTTAGACTTTTACAAATATGCTTTCTAATTATCCTGGTAAAGCATTTTATACTTGCGATATAGTATTTTACATTATTTTATATCCCAGTTATCTCTACTTAGCTGTTCTTTTCAGGAGGAGTTAGCCACATAAAAGACTGAAATTGTTATTTTTAATTCCATTGATTATCTATATACAGAAATCTCACACCATATTCTTTCCTTTATGTCAATGAATATAGTTTTTTATATCCATTTAATCAGAAATAATTTCCCATATATTGGTTCGCATTTATGATTGAGAATTTATAAATGTGACTTATGATATTACAGTTAGACTTTTTCTCTATAAAAAATAAACATAACATTGAATGAAATTATACAATTCTTTATATGTATATTAATATTTCTATTTAGATTTTCATGCAAAATAACACCCATTTCAGAAATTATCTCATAATTTAAAAGTACATAATTACCTGTAACACCAACGAAACCCAAATGCAAAAGACCATAAATCCGTCAAAAACACACCAGCGATCTTTCACATAGGAACTATCCCCCTAAAAATAAGATTCATATGGAATGATCAGGCAAAATTAATTTTTTAAAAGAGTATCTGTGGAGGAAATAGTTGTGTCAATTCAGTCAAAACTTGCCACCATTTTTGAATCATACTTGAACAGATTTTCAAAAGCAATACTTTTAGCATTGTCCAATGACATTATTTATAAGGAAAACAACTTATGAAGCATGAGGAATTGCAGAAATTTGTCATAAATTTTTAAATTAATTCAAAGGGAAAATATACCCATTTTTTTCTGTTTGCCACATAAAGCCTACCACTTAAGGAACTAAAGGCCAATCAACTGAATAGGGAGATTCAGCTGTAATCCAGCTCTCTTCCCACAAAAACCAAGGACACACCATGGCCAACAGGTAGGCTTTCAAGACTGTCCTATAATGATCATTTTTGGGAACATTAATCAGGATATTAAACTTAATTAATTCAGGTTTAAAATCATATATACAGTCCTCTTAGCAGTTCTAGCAAATGCAATAATGTGAAAGACAACTAAGCAATAGTTTTTTGCACATAATATTTGTGGATGGAAAGTCTGTTAGACAAGTCTGGTTCTGCTTGTATTAAAAATATGATTTAAGAAAATAATTGAATTTTATCCTGATCTTTTAGCTAACCTATAGCTCTTGGCTACCACAGCCCAATGCTTATTGGTTTTTTCTCTCAAAAAATATATATTTATGTTCACACATCTGAATATTCTTTTATTGCAAGCATATTAAGGCATAGAATGATTAAAATAATATACATCAAGAACTGAGAGACAGACCTCTGACAAAAGATAGATACATATGTAATATAAGTTAACATTTTGTTTTAAACGATGTCTGGTTGCCTAAGCCTCCCCAAATGATTTGATGTCAAAATGGCAAGTAGCTACTTTCTGTTATACACAAATGTATTTGTGAAAGGACACAAAATAAAATTTAAAGCTTAGCTCTCAAAGAATATTATGGTTTATGAATTCTATTATCCCATATAATTTATATACAGAGGAAATGTACTGTAACCTGTTAGAAGTATCTTTAACCTAAAGACTGCTTACAAAGACAGATAGATAAAACAATATAAAATACAAATTCAAAAATCATTTTAAAGCCTGAATTCATGCTTTTCTATTTTTAAACATGATAAACTTTCAGTATTTCTGAAACCTTACAATTTTAAGTTGGAATTTAAAAGTAAGGAAAAACTAAACAAACTGCACAATTACGAAATCAGCACAAATTTATATATATATAAAATATATATATAATTTTAATTAAAATTTAGAACTCTATTCCTGCATTCTAATAAGCTGTATAATTTTTGTTTAGACTCCTTCTGCAAACGTACTCCAATAAGTTTCTTTTATTTGGAGACAAACTTATAAGCAGAACTTTTACAATTTTTTTCCTAAATGTATTTTGAGATATTTTTAAAATCTAAGAGCTTCTCTACACTTTCCAGAAATATCCAGATATTTCTGAACTGCCAGAAGATTACCAGTCTCAAACAAGCTTATTCCTTTATCAACCCTGAAAGTTTGCTTGTCTTTTAAGATAAAAATGTAATGTTGTGATATTTCTTCCAGTAGTGCCACTGTGTTTTGTCTACAGTATATTTTGAGCTACATAAAAAAGATGGATTATTTTAAAGTTTTAGAAGCTTCAATGATGATGCTGAATAAAACAAGCATATACAAAATTTTTCTAAAATCAAATGACCTCGTTTTTGAAAACTGACTTATCAAAACTTATGCTTTATTACATAGAAAACTATTTTTGAATTAGAAAGTAATTGTCATCGTATCATTTGGAATGTTTTCTGATTTAGACTCTCCAGAAATTGATAATGGCATTTGCCCCCCACAGATTAGCTGGCGTGTAATGTAATAGATAGTTAAAATTGATCTATTTTCATTTTCCTGGTAAAATAGTATGAAACAATACACAGGGCATATGTTTTACATATTATTATTTGGCTCATGTTCCCCAGACTCATTTGATATTTATAAAAACCTTTAATAAGCAATAACCACAGTGACTTGGGATACAAAGACCAGAAACAGCATTTCCCTATCCTGTTTTTTTTCTCTCTCTTTGCTCTTCAACTTTCATTATTCTTCATGCTTTTCCTTCTTCCTGAAAAATCCTCCCAGGTCGATGCTGAATTTTTCTTCCAGCCTCTTATATGTTTACCACTCAAGCCCTCTGTGGTCACTGCCTTAACTCATACTGTAAGCATGCTACTTACAGAATATTCCTTTCCCTTGTAATGTGGATGTTTTATGAATTTATATTTTAGTCTCTCCAATTTATCAGCTCTAGTTGTGGAATTTGGGTTTCCTATTTAAAACTTCGCTGAACGTATTCTCTGCTGTTATATTAGAAAAATAAAAGTCTGTTTCCCATTGTAAATATGTGAATTTGTTCTGAACATGGGTGACATCTTGAGAACTTAAACTGGACAGTTTAGGGTGTTATCCTCAGTAGTTAGTGTGTGACACATGGGGATGTTAAATAAATGTGTGACAGTGTTTGAAAAATAATGAATATTAAATGAACTATTAAATAAGCACGACTCATGTATTAGAGAGCTTCTGTAGGACACAATGCATACAGCAAGGGGACAATTAACACGCTTAATGAATATGTCCATTCATTCATCCTTTCATTGAAAGTGTTAGTGTTGTTTCAGAAAAGTAATGATTACCTTCTACAAAAGAGAAAAAAATGTATCTTTTGGGCTAATATTTTAAGTTCAAATCTTTTTCTCCTATGATAATGGAAAGACTATAGGTGAGTATGTAGATGACATTTGGATAGTTCCAGAATTAGTGAGCAAGCAGAGTTGAACATGACACACAAATAAAAACAGAAACAAAGTTTATATAATTTGTGCACTCCAATGTAATGCAAACATCAATGGATAATATTATGATTTTAATAATTATTAATGAATATTTAAGTTTGATAACTTTAAAATACATTTTAATAAATAGAATACGGCTTGAAACCAGGCACGTTAAATCAATTTCATTTTGTGTCAGGCATATTTATTAAATCATCTCTTTCTCACATCATAATTGGTTAAAAGTGGCTGTGCCTCAATTTATAGTTATGTCTAGATCCTCTTATAATCCTATGATATTAATGTCCTAATTATCCTATTTGCAAATAATAAATTATGCTGTCTCCAAAACTAGATTGAAACGAGACAGTAACTAGGCTGAAGCACCCATGAATGCCCAGTGATGTCTGAGAAGTTTTAATGCCTCAAATATGAATGAAAGGTCTGTTTTATCAACAAGAAATAGAAGACAGAGAGTGCTTGAGCTAGGGGCAGAAATTATTTCACTGGTGGCTGAGGAGATGGTTTATTCAAGAGCTGTCTGTCAATTTTTATGAAGCTAAATAGTTGGAGGCTGCCAATCAATTACACAGTATAAGAGAGCAGTTTAAATTGCCATGCAAGTATTTAACAAGGAGAGAAACCAAGCACATCTACCTGAAGACATTTATGTGGATGTATTTTTCAGTTATAAAATGATATGCACTGGTTTAGTTTCCTGAACACATCATTTATTGTTGTAAGTTCCCAGGGCCCATCTGTCACTGTGTCTTAGCGTTATTATTTATTACTTCAACAGTGATCAGACAGTGTACGTGACGTTTACTTAGGTCTAGTACCAGATGAAAACAGGTGACTGAAAATAGTCTGAAGAATTCACAGTTGGTAATACAAAGGATGCTTTGCAACAACAAAAACACACATCATCCAAATGGTTTATTTTTACCTGTAGGGATTTGGTGAGTTAGAATGCTTCTTGGGTCAAGACAGTTAGGCAATTTGCAACAAATTACTGAGGAGCAGAAATTAATTGGCAGCCACCTACAAGCTTGGGGAACATTATAAAAGATGTAAAATTCTAAAACAAATGTGTTATTCTTTCAAAAATTTATAAAGACATTTCTTGCCTGAAGGACTTTCTATTTCAATTTCTCCTTCAGTGCATGAAGCACTTGACCTCTACAGTGAAGCTCTCAAACACAGATCATGTCACTCTCAGAATTAAATCCTCCATGCCTCCTTTCTGACTGCAAAGGAAGTCTGAACTCCTCAGTGGGGCATGCAAGGCCTCCTTGAGGCAGTGCCTCTCCAGCTGCTCTTTACTCACACCCCATCAGCTACTTCTACTGACTACTTGGAGCAATCCAAAGTACCGACTCCTCCCAAGCCTGTGTGCCACAGAGCATTTCTTCTGCCTCTTTGTGAAATACTTTGCTTCCATCCACCACCATCCTGCCAAACACCACACTTACTCATCCTTCATGACACAACTTAGCTTTCTTCTTCTTTTTTTTTTTTTGAGACTCCTCTGATATCACCAAGTGGGATTTTTCACTCTTTTTTGCATCCCATCATAGCTTATATTGACCACTATTATAGCATTTTCACAAAACACTGTAGGTCTATCTCTTACTCTGAATACTGTACGAATATTTGCTATTTGTATTTGCAGAAAATATTTACTCCTAAACCACTGTGTGACCAGAAGGACTACTAGAATGAATCTGCACGTGCACCAATGGAAACTTTAACTTATTGTGCATGAATCCTGACAAGAAAGTGCAGTGTACATTGCAGGTATAGCTTGTTCTCCATTTGGGTTAAATCTTATATATGGTGTTATTTAACTATATTGCGAGCCACTACTCTTTACTCCCCACTTTTTCCCTAAAGGTTAGCCTCTTCTTTAACCTAGTACTTGATTAAGTCAACCAATCCATGTCCATTTTACCACATTCCATCTATTATAAGGCATCGCTTTTTTTTTTCTGTGAGGTTTAACATTTCCAAAGTTAGGATGCATCTTGTAATTGACACATCAATTATAATCTTACATCTTATCATCAGAATGTAATTAGCAGCATTTTCTTAAGGGTATATAAAGCAATGATGCATCTTAAAATTGAAGGCATTTTAGATTCAATGGAATATGGCAGGTAGTACTCTAACCTAGTATTTATCTGCTAATTTACAGAATAGGACATGTTCCTGTTTTTGTGTATTACATACAAAACATCAACTCCTGTGTTCATTAACAGTAAATAATTGAGCAATTGGTGTTAAGTGCTTTTTTTTCATATCATGCAGAACATTTGATGGATTATTCTGTAGGTGTGAAAGAGTATTTTCTTGTTCTTTGGAGAAATTCATTGGGGTTGCAATGGATCATTAGTTTGCAAATTTAAATTAATGAAATATGGGTTTCTATTCTCTGAAAATATGCTATCCAGCATGTTTTTAGGAAGTGATTGGATTCAGAAAAGGAGTGCCTCACGCGCTGGGTCTGTTTCACAACATGGATCAGGTACCCTTTGCGAGGGCAGGGGCTGGCTTGTCCTAGGGCAGGACTAGCATAGTAAAAGAGTTCACTGAATGTTTGCTGAGTGATTAAAGGGAAATCTTGGATCAGTGCTTGGGAATGTAAATTTCTCTTGAAACACATGTGAATGCATCTGGCAGACAACTAAGTTCATAAAATTACTGATCAAGTCTAGAAAATAATGAAAGAAAAAAATCAGGACTTTTTGTCTTGAAAAATAGTTTCTGGGCTTGGTTTGTTGCACATAATTGTATAGTAGATATTATTAGATCACAGTATTTTAAGCATTCAATGTGAATTTTAGTTGTATCATAACAAACCAGGCTAAGTATAATTTTAAAGTTGTATATGGTGGATGGGCATCAACATACTGGTTTCTTCCTGTAAATATTTTATTATGGGTTGCTATATTTGTATGCATGGAAAACACTCTTTCAACATTAGAGACCAGGATTCCCCAAATCACTCAGAAATCACATATCAACTCATATACTGCTCCACAAGATGATATACAAAGGACTAGTTTTACTTGCTTAATTACTAAATCTGACTGTTTCTTAGAAATATTTTAGTTGAAAACCAAAGCATGGTAAATATTTAATAATTTGGATAAACTCTGTTCAAACAATGTGAAAATTTATTTTAAAAGTGTAGCCCAGTGCTCGAAATAGGACAAAGTGGATGCATATATATTTATTAAGTGCCTATACCTGTGTGAATAAATGTAAGCTTAAGTCCTAGAAGTAAACAAACACAAACATATATTTCTGAATTATTCTGGGTAAGAGGAGAAAAATGAGTGAGAAGTAACTGTGGTGTTGTTGACAGATGAAAAAGGTATAAAAAGTGTAGAAATATTTCATGAAAAGTAGGTTTTTTTATCAGGAAGTTGCTTAACAAAAGTTTCAAAAATTATAGTAGGTTTATTTGAGGAGAGAACAGCAAAAAACTTGAGTAAAAGAATAGGCCCTTTAAAAATTGTCATAGTGTCCTCTTTGAGTCATAGAGCCCTTAAATGTTTATAAGGAATTTAAAAATACTTTGTAAAGTATTTTAAAATAAAATTAATTTTTTATTATGAGGTAATTTAATGCCGACAATATGGCCATATTTCTCATACGACTATAAAATTAAAACAAATTTACAAATAAAAATTCAAAGCCACTAAGATTTAAATTAACAGCATAAATTTAAGATGACAGATGGCTTTTTGTTAAAATTGATTAAAAATTTAAGTTTAAAATACAAGAAAGTAGTTTAATTTGCTCTTTAATCTGTGTCTATGTCATAACATTAATTTTTGCTCAAGTATATTGTACCAAAATGATATTAATAATTTAATGAGTTTTGTTACGGCCCATATGGTAAAAATTCAGTGAGATGATATATGTAAAGACTGGTTTATGATAATCAGACTTCATATTTAAACAAAACTTCAGCCAGCACTTAAACCCTGAATATCAATTTAATGAGATATGAAGCTGTGCTGTTTAAATCAAGATAGTGTTTACAATTCAATATTATAAAAATATGCATTACTTTAGTATGTAATCTAATTATTCCTAAATTAAAACCAGTAAAATCATATCTGACAACTTTTAATTTTCAATTCTTGCCTAATGTACATATGAGAAGCATTTCTCATTTTAGTAAATAGCTCATCCAAATACTGCTGAAATTCTAAAAATACTGGAAATGGCTCATTTATAGAATTTTGAAAATAACTTGGCTTTAAATTAAGTTATTTTAAAATAATTGCTTCAACTTCTACTATGTAAACTTCTACTATGTCAACTATTGAAACCTTTGTTCATTTAGTGCTGGGTTCATGTGGAATGAATCTATAATTTATCTATCAAGTTCACCTCTGGTCTTTTTATTGTTAGGCTATGTGGTACCTACTATCATTTTTATGATGCGAAATCCAAGTTCATAATTCATCAAATAACTTAGAAAACAAAAGTTTTATTCTAGGAACATGTCATGGATGTGTTCCATTCATATTGGAAACTTAAAAAATCAGCACCTTTTCATTTCAATCACCAAGTGCTCCACCTAGAATGTAAGATCTTTCAGAGAAAGTTGGGTGAGATCTTGGTGGTGCTTTATTTTAATCTTCCCAAATATCCTAAGAAAACAGATAAAGCAATTGGGATAGCAAAAGAGGAATATTCATGGACATCAAGTTGAATAAATAAGTGACTAAGTACCCCCAAATAAAGACCTGACCATGATAATATTGGGATCCCCTCCAGACTGCAGGGATGGGGAGGTTGTGGAGGTAAGAGTATAGGAAAGTTCTGACTTTCAAGAATTCCAGAATGCAGAAATTATCAACAAATTCTTAGTGGAACACTTAACGAACACCTCAGATAATTAACCTGAGAACAACTGTCAAAATTTGTAGATTTAGTTACAAATCACAGGTGAATAAAAAACAAAAACAAAAATCAAATAAAACCCAAACAATAACAACAAGAAACTGTCTGAAAATCAGAAGTACTGGAGCATACTAATCTCACAAGTATATCCAACAAAAACTCCTTTCCCATGTGCAGAAACACATGGACCCATATGGAAGAAAAACTCCTGGCTTGGAAACCAAATAAGGTAGGACTGGGACACTGGGGACAAAGGATCAAAAAGGTTAGAAAACAGGTACAGTTGTCCAGAAAATGCAGAACTCAGAGTGGAGGAAAAAAACACAGAGAAGTTGTGCTTCTATACATTTCACGACAACTACAGAGGAAGCAACCTTCAAACTGAGGGTAAAAACTACTCCACCCACTCTGCTAGAGAAATTCTCATTTCATATGATTAACAAGAACAGCAAAACAAAAAAACTATGCTCAGACTCTAATAGCCATACCACAGATAAAAACGAACCAAATAATGTACCCACATATAAAAAGGACACGCAAAAAAGACATGCAAAAAGACCCCCATGAAAAAGATGAAAATTGTAGTGGAATACTAAAAGTTACCCAAAGGAAAGTAAGGAAAATAGGATATATAAAAGTGTCACATAATTAAAATGTAATAGCACATAAATGGTGTCTAAATAATAGGAGATGGGGGAAAGAGAAGAAAGGGCTTGGAAAATTAGAAAGAAATGAAAAAAATCATTTTAGAAAAAAGAGTAAACTAGAAGGACACAAGAGTGAATGGATACCGTGGAGGAATACAGTAAGGAAAATGGATTTAGAAAAGATAAAAATTTAGAAAAAGAAGAAAGCTGTGGAAATAAAAGACCGAAATGAAGATCCTGGTCTAATTAGAATATAAAAGGAGTCTTCAAGAAGAAAAGCAGAGCATTAGAACTGAATAACTACCACATGATGCATACAGTAAAGTCTACCCAAATAATCATCGAAGAGATATATTCTAGTATAACATCTGGACTTTAACAAGAAAGGAGAAGAGTCTTTCTTTTCAGTGGAAAAGATCAAGTGACTTAGAAGGGAAACAATGTTACTGGCAACAGCATTTCATGTGAGAAGGTAATGATGCAGGATATTCAGGAATCACAAGAAATGCAAATATGAGTAAGGACCTTCAAAAAAGCTGGAAAAGACCAGTAAAGGAAACCAACAAAGCAAAGGAAGACTTTAATGAAGATAAAGCAAAAATCAGTGAAGGAGAACTAATAAATAAATAGGTAAATAATTTAATAAAATAAAACAAAACAAAATAAGTAGACCAATTGGCTAACAAGAAAAACAAACAAAAACCAAAAAGCTCTACTAGCCAATCTAACTAAAAGAAATACTAGTCAAATAACAAAAAAAGGACAAATGACAAGGATAAAATATCAAGCAAGCAGAGAAAACTAAAGCAATTTTAAGCAAGCCTATGTTAAAAAATTAAAGAAACTACCTAGTGGATATTTTCTTAGAAAAGTATACTTTACAAAATAGTAAAGATAATAGACAAAGCAAGTGTCAGCAGCAATAGTTCTTATAAGAAATCAATGAAGCAGCATATTTAGGAATCTCAAGAATAGTAGAGAGTAGTATAAAGGAAACTCTGACCCTCAAATTAGAATTGGATGGGTTCTGAGAGGAATCCTACCAAATTTCCGAAGACAAATACTCCAGGGTTACCAGATTATGTTAGAGCATACAAACATGTGCAGACCTACAGAGCCAAAAAGTATATGAAGCAAACAAGGACATATTGTAAAGCAGAAATAAACGGTTCTACATTAATAGTAGGAGACTTCAACACATCACTTTCATCAATAGATAGACTATCTAGACAGAAGATTAATGAGGAAATAAATATAAAAGCCATAATATTATAAATCAACTAAACTACCAGACATATATAGAACACTTCACACAACAGCAGTAGAAAACACATTGCTCTCTATTGCATCTGGGTCATTCTCCAGGATAGGACATATTTTAAGACACAAAACAAGTCTCAATAAATTTTAAAATACTGAAACCATGCAATACATCTTCACCAACCATGATGGAATGAAGTTAGGAAATCAATAACAGAGGGAGAATGGAAAATTTGCAAATATGAGGAAATTAAACAACACACTCATAAACGATGAATTTTTCAAAGAAGACTGCCACGAGGAAAATTAGAAAATATCTTGAGGTGAATGAAAATGAAATGTAACATCAAACTTATGGTATGAAGATAAAGCAGTACCGAGAGGCAAATTTACAGTTCTGAATGATAAAAGAAAATCTAAATAAATGGAAGGACATTCATGTACATAGATTGGAAGAATAAATATTTAAGTTGTCAATTCTACCCAACAATTCAACACAATCTCAAACAAAGCTCCAGAAACTTTCTTCGCAGAAATGGATAAATTAATTTTCAAATATATATGGAAGGGTAAGGGGCTCCAAATAGCCAAAGCCATCTTGTAAAACAAGAAGGAAGTTGGAGGGCTTATACTTCCTGATTTTAAAACTTACTGCAAAGTTACAGTAATCAAAACTGCATGATATAGGCACATGTATAGAGATATAAACTAGTGGAATCGGATAAAAGTTCATAAATAAACCCTCATATCTATGGCCAATTGATTTTTGACAAGGATGTCAAATCCATTCATGGGAAAATAAAGTCTTCAATATATGGTGGTAGGAAAACTAGATATTCATATACAGAAGAATGATGATGGACCTTACCTCATACCATATACAAAAATTAACTCAAAATGGATCCAAGACCTATTATATGAACCCAAACTATGAAATTCTTAGAAAAAAAACATAGGGAAACATCTTCAGGACTTTGCATTAGGCAATGGGGTTTCTTAGACTTTATACCAAATCCACAAGCAACTGAAAAAATAAATAAATGGTATTTCATCAAAATTTAAATAGTAAACTAGTTTTTCATCAAAGAATTTTATCATGGATGTAAAAAGACAACCCACAGAACAGGAGAAAGTATTTGGAATCCACATTTTTTTCCCTTATACAGAAAATACAAAGCAACCTACAATTCAACAACAAAACAACCAACCAATTAAAAAATGGGCAAATGATTTTTGTAGATATTTCTGCAAAGAAGATACACAAATGGCCAAGAAATACACGGTAAGATGCTCATTATCATCATCATCCATTAGGAAAATGCAAGTCAAAATAATCTCCCACCCAGTAGAATGGCTATTATTTTTAAAAATGGAAAATAAGGGTTGGAGAGTACGAGGAAAAATAGGAAGACTTGTTCATTTTTGGTGGAATGTAGAATGCTGCATCAGCTGTGGAAAACTGTTCGGTAGTTCCTCAAAGTTAAGTGTAGAATTACCATATGACTTTTCTACTTATATCCCTCCAAACTTGAAAGTAGGGCCTCAGATACTTGTATGCCAATGTTCATAGTGGCATTGCTCACAATTTCCAAAAGATGGAAATAGCTCATGTCCATCAACAGATGAATGGTAAAGAAAGTGTGGCTTATGTGGCTTATACATACAATGAACTATTAGTCAGCTATAGAAAGGAATAGAATTCTGCTATTTGCTACAACACGGATGAACCTTGAAGACATATCGTTGAGTGAAATAAGCCAGATACCAAAGGAAAAATAATGTATGATCTCACTGATTTGAAATAATTCAAATATGCAAATTCATGCAGTCAGAAACTAGAATGCAGGTTCCCAGAGGCTGGGGTAGTGTAGGGAATGGAGAGTCAATGCTTATTGTTACAGAGTTTCCACTGGGGTAATGTAATATTTTTGGCCATGGATGGTAGTGATGGTAGCACAGAATTGTGAATGTAATTGCCACCACTCAATTACATATTTGAATTTGATTAAAAGGGGAAATTTCAGATGAATTTTTGTTACTGGAATAAATTTTTTAAAAAAAGAAGCATACAACACAAACAGCAAAACCTAATGTAAGCTATAGACTATTGTTAATAGTGTAAAAGTGCCCATTAAAAAGTAAAGAGAAAAAAAAAGATGAGCACATTAACACTTGGTCTCTGATCACACTTTTTAAAGAACAGCTTAAAGTGAATGTAGGAAAGCAAGTGAAATGATCAATAATTACATGTTATGCATGATCTCATTCAATTCTCAAATCCCGGTAAAGAATGAGGCATCTTTCTACCAAAGTTACTAACTTGAGATGATGATACAGTTACAGTAAATCAATGATACAGGATTTGTAAATTTGTCATCCTGCTGCTTTATTATACCACTTTCTCCCTAAACAGTACAATTTGAAATAGTTTACATATTTTTAAATGCTATATAAGGTTATTGCTTCAGAAAGAAGAGATATCCTGGGACATTTCCTTTGCTTTTCTTTGTTTGAGTCTTCCAAATCTTCTAATTTCATACTAGATTTTCTTTTCTTATAGTCCTGGAATTGCTTGCAACCTCATGTCCTTTATTTTTATCCCTTCATATCTTTAAAATCCTCAGGTAACTGACATTCTGCTGAATCACTGCTTTCTAATTTTATCATGTAACATTTATTTTGCATTCTATAAATAAATAACAAAGTTCCTACTCTGGGCCAGTCACTATATCAGGTCATGGGCTCTTCCTGAGGTGACAAGAAAGACACTGGTCTTCACAAAGCAGGCAATCTAGGCATCTAACTCTAACCCTCATAATCCAAGGTTGTGTGCTTTATGTCACACATTACCGGTTTTTGGTGTTCTTAAGCATTATACTTTAACCTATCTCTGGAGTCCTGACTTTTTTTTTAAAAGGATTTCAAAAGTGACAAAATCTAGAGATGTTTTGTTTTACTGAAGTTATTATGGAAAGTAAGGTTTTCAGTGCATTTTGGTTATTAGTTTAAATAACATGGAAACACTCACCTTGACAATACCGCGGATGTGCATTTTCGCTATCATCTCTGCTGTGTAGAGAAACATCAGTAAAGTATCCAAAGTAAAGGTCAAGTACTGAAGAGGAGGATAATGTTCAAACGTCATTGGCGTATTCATACAAACAGAAATGACACTGATGATGGCACAGATGCGTAGCAAAGAGTGAACCCACTGCAATAATAGTCCAACATTATCATTTGACACCATAAAATCATATCTTAAACTTGTATTTATGAATCATACTATTTGGGGAACATTATAAAACTGAGATTAAAATATTTTTCTAATATAGAGGCAAGAAAGAAGGAAACTAATGTTTGTAAAGTGTGTATAATGTGCTAAATATTTTCACACATTCAAAACAAACCATTTTCCACATAAACACATTGAGACTCAGAAAGGTTAAAAGACTTTCCAATGTTCATGGCTTAATAAGAGTCAAAGCCTAGATTTGAACCTGGTCAGGCTACCACAAAGGCTCTGTCTAATACTTTCTAATGCATTGGGATACAGGTAAGACATTGATTCAATATGGTATGTATTAGTATACTCCTAGAGAAACTTGATTTGCTCTTATTTTTATACTTTCTAAATATAGTATGAGCACTCAGAGTCAGAGACCATATTATATTTACGGTAACTTCCTTGAAATCTAGTTGCACAATGGCCTGTCCAAGTAGAACAAAATTTTTAAAAATGGATTGATCCCCAGGTATGCAAGGATGGTTCAACATAAGAAAATAAAAAAAAAAAAAAAAAAAAAAAAGGATTGATATATAACATTTCCCATATGTAGGGGTTTCTTTTTTATTTCTAATGTGTATGTAATATCTTGTATAAAAATAAGGTTTCTAAATCTTATCTCATCTTACATGTTAAAAAGATAATAAATGGACTTTCACCTTTTATTTTGTAGGACATGTTTTATGCAAATTTAGTCCAGACATTGCTTCCAAATTTTTACAGTATTTCTATGCAATCCTAGCTGCAAACCCACTGTCTGACAATTTTCCTTAACTCCATCATAAAGAAGTAGAAATTAAAAATATAAATATGTATGTGTACATGTATAGGAAATACAATCATTTACATATAGTATTTTATTGTTAAAACTAATACCTAGGATAAAAAATAACTTACTTGTATCTATATGCTAAAACCACACAATTGATAATACTAGTTAATTATTCCAGCACAATGAAAATCTACCTTTAAACAATTTAAATATTTTATTTATCACTTATTCTGGATATATATGCAGTCATGCTAATTCTTTATGCTGCTCCTGAAAATGGATGTTTTAACTTAGTTTTAGTAGATGGACATTAACTCTGCAGCTATGAAAAACAGTAAGCATCCAAGATAAATGATAGAAAACATAAGAACTCTGAGGAAACTCATGCTCTCATAATGGTGAGCAGGTTATAATATTTATCGGGAATTTATAATATTTGCATGAAGAGATAATGCTACTAGTCCCTTACCAAGTAAGTCACTGGTAATTTAATCGATTTTAAGAGTTGATGTTTTTTATGCAGTATGAAAGAGCTTCAAAAAACATCAGTGTGCCCTTTTTAACATGAAGAAGTTAGAATGGTCACTGCCCCAATATACCTGAACAATGGGAGAAGGATCAAATGAGATGGAGGAGGTGTAACTGACTAGATTATGGCTACTGACACATTACATTGATATGTATTTTTAGTCTAGTATATTAGAACTGCTAGAAGGAAATACCTGAAATTGTGGAACATAACATAATTTGAAATTTGCCTATAACTACTTGTTAAACTGTGCTTTGAAAGTTAAAACTTTTCTGCATATTTGTTATATTTCACAATTAAAAATGTTTTTCTTTATTCTAAATAAAAAATCAGTGTATGAATTTAGCACCATGAGGGTTTCCAACATAATGGATCTAATTATAGGAATGAACTTCAAAGGTGAATTCTTCTCTATAATATCCAGTTTTAAAATGTGAAGAATTAAAAATTAAGCATTAATGTTTTAGTAAGTGACTCATAGGCTACAGCTAGAATACAATTTTCTTCAGAAGTTCTCAGAAAGCTATATATATGGGGTAATATTGAGGTTCATGTGCCAAACTGGTGAGGGGATGGTGTCCAGTTGCTCTGCCGCAATGGACTTAAATCATCAGGATGTGAAATTCATCTATAGCTAATTACATCTGTGGTCGGCTAAGGGGAGTGCCTTTCACAATGAGTGAAATTTGATTTAATTAGCTGGGAGCTAAAAACAGAGTGGTAAGAAGAGAGCTTAGACCCAGACATTGGGAGATGCAGAAAGGAATTGCCTTGGGGAAAGCCATTTGAACCCAGAAGCTGGGAGGGAAGACCAGCAGACATTGCCATATGCCTTTCCATGTGACAGAGAAACCCAGTGGAAAGCTAGTTGCCTTTCCTCTGAAGAATTGTAAGTTTGTAACTAAATAAATCCCCTTTATAAAAGCCAGCCGATTTCCAGTGTATTGCATTCTAGAAGCATTAGCAAACTAAAACAGATTTTGATACCAGAGGAGTGGGGTGCTGCTGTGTTTGCAAATACCAAACATGTTGGAACAACTTTTTAAATGGATAAGGGAGGGATTCTGGAAGAATCATGAGGGGGTTGATAGAGAAAGTCTAGATTGCTTTGAAGAGATAGTTGGTAGAAATATGAACTCTAAAGATACTTCCATTGAAGCCTTCGACAGAAATATGGAATGTGTCACTGCAGATTGGAAGGAGGGTGACCCTTGTTTTAAGGTGGCAGAGAATCTGGCAAAATTAAATGCTGGTGCTGGATGGAAGGGAGAATTTGAATTCAATGATCTGGGATGCTTGCCTGAGGAGATTTCTAAACTGAATGTAGAAAATGAAGCCTGGTTTCTCCTTGCAGTTTTTAGTGAAATGTGACAAAAAAGGGATAACCTAACAACTGAACTTTTGGGTATAAAGAAACCAAAAATTGATGTTCTGGAAAATTTGGGGCTTCCAGAAAGGGAAACTGCAGAGAATAGTGCTCCATGTGAGGATTTAACCAAACATGGAACCAGTCGGTCATTACAGGACAAGTGAGGATTGGAGATGAAGTTATTAAGAAAGGATTTGTGGAAGGTCCTATTTTCTGATGGCTCTGATCCCTTTATTCTCTATATCTTTCAATTTTCTATAAATGAAGGCCTATACTATGTGTCAGAAATTATGTGGGACTCTGAGGACATAGAAATGGAAACAACACAGTTCTGACCCATTACTATTTCATAGTCTAATAAAAAATACGTGTATGTATATGTGTGTGTGTATATATTTTTTTTAATATATATGTATATATATATATATATATATATATTACATATAGGCAAATATAAAATAGAATAATTGCTGCAGAGGAAAAAAGTTCATTTTATCTGTGGTGAGGAGGGTGAAGTGAGGAGGCTTTCAAAGAGACTTGAGGCTGTGGTAACATCTGAGAAGGCCTTATTGGATGAAGAGGATTTCACTCATCAGAGGAGCTTGGAAAGGGCTTTCCAGGCAAGGGAACAGCATGAGCAAAAGGAGCAAATGCAAACAGCTTGAGAACTTGGAGGAATAAGAAGTCACCTGAGGAAACTCAAGCATAGACTGTACAGATAAGGGAAAGGGGCAGTCACCGGACAGCTGAGAGCCAGAGAAAAAGAGTCTTGAATGCAATACTAACACATTTAATGTTACAATGTAGCAATAGGGATGTTTCACTGATTGTACAGCAGAAGGTAATGTGAGAAAATCTGGGTTGTAGAAGGAAATCTCAGTCAAGTGGGGAAGTAATCTAGAAGAAAGATTGGAGGATGAAAGATTCAGAAAGGGCAGGGAGATGAAGCATTTCTCATAGTTGGGGAAAGAGACTGAGAATGGTAGCAGTTCTGTCATTTCATTACCTCAGCCTCCACTATGAGTTTAATAATTAAGTTGCTCCTACTTTGTATTTAGAGCCGAGTTTCCAAGACCCATTAATGTGCCATTTCAGCTTAGTTCTGGTTGTTATACTGTCTAGTCTACAACGATGCCTGTTATAGCAGATCCTCCCCTCAAGTTCTCACCCAGTTTCTCATCAGAGAAAGTCACAAAGTTCTTCATTGACACTATTCGCTAATTCATTAACCTTTATTTGTAGTCAAACCTGCACCTCAGAAGGAGACCTTAAATTCCACACTTTTGATTATTTTCTCACAGATTTTTATGCAGGTTGCAAGCTATGAGTAAAGAAAGTTTGTGAAGAACAGGCTACTCACCTTGACCTCCAGCTTTGGACCAGCCTGAGGTGTGGTATATTCTCTATCTGGCATGCGATCCTGGGGACAGGGTGTGCAGATGGGGGAGGGGGGAGCCAGAGTGCCTCACATATGTTCCCATATGAGTAACTCACAGTGACACCTCAATTTCATTTGAATTTTCCTCAGCCCCCAGACCCCAAATCTCATCCTACTCTACCACAGCTCAAAGAGACATTTCAAAGCCAAGGGTACATGATCTGTGAATTATATGAATCAAATTTTCCTTATATGAGCATGTGCTCCTCTATACTTCAAAAAAGAAGCTTACTGGCTTGTTAATCCAGAGTATGTCAGCGTTGTCTGAGAGAGATTCATCAGGACCAAAGTCTGTAACTGGCTGGGCTTCCACCCTTGAGCTCTGCTTCCTTTTGAGCATGCTGAAGTTAGCTTAGGCTAGTAAGTACAAAACAACAGTCTAGGAAAGGAAAGAGAAAGCTGTATTAGTCATTCGAACCATCTTTACCCTTATCAACAAACAAAGTTGGAGTCCCCTATACATGTTTATGCATTTATAGAGTATATATACATGTTCTACTATATTGCATATAATAAAACACATGCAAATCAAAATTTTAAAAGAATGTGGTAAAAATTAATATTCACACAAGCTTTCATTTTTTTTCCTTCCCAATCCAACAGGCCACCTGTGCACCTGCTGGTAGATCCCAGTTAAGACAGCACTGGTCAAGCCCAGCTAGAGTAAAATATGCTTGCCTCTTAGAGCACATGTGTTATTAGGAAATGCTGAGGTATGTGTACATATACCAGGAGCTATATCCATTTAAATGTGGACTGTGCCAGTGTACTGTCTAATCCAGATGAAATACATATAGCTCCCCCAGGGTTTTCTCCTGAGTTAATTTAATATGGCGCTCATAGACATCTCTCTATTCTGATGGTATTCCCAAATTAATCTCTCAATTTCACCCTTGCCAAGAGTAAAGGGTCCAGAGAGAATGGGGCATAGCCTCCTCCACTTTAGCCTCCTCCACTTTTTTTTATTGAATGCTATAATTATTCCGAAACTTCTAGCTACTCTGAAGTAAATCCCTTATCAAATTACTTTGCAGAGGGAGTTGAGACACCCGCTTGTCGTTTAAGTTTCACAATTTTGTATAATATGCATCCTGCTACATCTTTCACCTTCCTGTGACCATCATCACTACCTTCCAGAACTCAGTAGCCATTGAAGGAGGGCCTGTTATATGTCCTTCAGGACATCCATAGCAAATGAGTGCAGTTTAATGTGAGAAGAGACATTATAAAAGCTGCGGGGGTGGTACCTTATTACCCGAGTCCACAGTGAGACTTCTCACTTGATTAACACCTGAATTAAGACTTAAAGGAAGGAGAGAAACGATTTTTTAATATAAACTAGGTTTTGGCCACTTAGCAATGATCTTTTATTTATTCTTTGTAACAGTCCTTGGAGAGGCAATATTTCTCCTTTGTATGGATGCACAAGAAATCCCAGCCTCAAAGCAGGCCACAACTTGACCAAGCCCACTTAAGCAAACTTGAAATTTAAAACAAGCCCTGTCTTACAACAAAGTCTAAGCTGGTTATAGTCAACCACGCTGATTCTGAGGACTGACTGGAAGAATTTCTAAAGGCAGGGAAGGAAACGGACAGGGCTTTCCAGCTAGCATACAGTTGTGGAAACGCACTGCTGGGAAAACAGCAATTCTAACACCAAGAAGCTAGACTTGTTCTCTGCTGCTTCAAGGAACTAGAGGAAGAAAACTAACTGAGAACAAGAATGCCAGTCAGTACCTACCAGAACACAAAAAAGCAAGAATGTGTTCACATGGGTATAGGAGGGTGCAGGATGCATAAATGTGCGTAATCACAATTTTCACTGGGAAAAAATGACAATGCAGAAGCTCAAGGCAAAGCTGTTTTGAATCTGTCTCCCCACGTTTGAGTGTCCTCCTCTGTTTCTGTGTTTTTCTTAATCCATGTGGGCTGCCTGGCCCTCCAATTCCCAATGAAATCAAGCTATTGGCTTTCAGATATGCTTGGTATTTGAAGTCTGTCAGGCTCTGAATATTGGGTTTGAATATGGGCTTTGCAGTGAGCTGCAGTAATTAATTTTATTTTACATAATTGGAGTTAGCAACTTTTGACACCGATATGTAAATATAAGCAAAATATTCAAATGATCCTTGTTCTCTGATTTACTGTGGTAAAAATCTGGTGGTGCCAATTTGGGATGCCTCTTCAACAGTCTTCCCTGTATCCAAAGACTGGATGTAAATTTTTTAAAGAAATCTTATAACAGTGGAGAACAGAAAATAAATTTCACAATGTTGTTTAAGGATTAGAGGAGAAAATTTTAGAGGCCTAGACACAATACTTCCTTCACCAGGAGTAGAGACTTCAAGATGGCCCTTTATTTGCAATGATCTGGCAATCATTTATGGTCAGGAAAATTTCTGATGTACAAAGTGTCACCTTAACACATGCATTTGATGTACCTTTTATTATGAATATACCACCTGAAGCAAAAATGATTTCGTTTATTGATTTGCTTACCTAGAGAAGGACACACGCAGAATTTCTTTTAAACGTCCTCAGTTTGGTTATATTTAATATATAACCAAGTCAGTACAAGTATAAATGAATGATATTATTTTTCACCCACTTTTACCCTCATTTTATCTGCAGCAAAGGTGCTACCAAATCAAAAAGTGTCAAAGACACTATGTTTACAAACTTCAAAGGAACTTGGTTAATTTATATATATATAAAAAAAACTCAGCAATTATCTCCTAAATTGGAGAAATCTTGAATGATTAAGTTATATATAATTCATATAAAGCATTCAAGTAGCAAAATAAATTTGTTACAAACATTTAAAGAATCCAAATAGATGTGAGGTGGTTTGTTTTAATACTTTTCCTTTGCACACAGAAGTGTAGTTTTAAAAATTCACACATGTTGAATCAACACAATTGACTGCAGCAAATCTATTTTTCCCCTGATAAGGACCGGTAAGGATAGCTAAGTCTCCCAGGTAAGCTCATTATTTTGAAGGGAAATTGCTCTGTGTTATCCTAGTCTTATCACTATTATGTATGAAAAAGCCAATATATCTTTTCTGTTTATAGAAGTATCCTTCACAAGGCAGTGCACTAAATTTGAAAAATACAGCTTTTAACAGCTTTTTCACATGTATTAAAAGAAATTGGTATTTAAATAATTCAATAGTGAGATAGAGGCTGCACGGTTACAATATGGTTATTGATAAATCTTTCACTTGGAAATGGCTTATAGCAACTTGGGGAGAAAATAAACTTTGGTTCATTGCTCTCTTTTAAGATTTTGTATTCTATGATAGCAATTTTATTTCTATTGGCATATATTTTCTCTAGATCATTAAGCTCTTTCTTGACAAAACAAAAGCTACAATATTCAGTTTTGTTTAACTGTGAGGTGCTTGTAATTCTACAGGTAATTTCCTTTCTTTGTAACTCTCCTGGGTACACATTCAAGTCTTTTGAATGGTCTCATTCTATCTTTTAAATTATAGTTTACAGCATGTCCTTTTCCTGCTGTCTCTTGTGCCTATCCTCTATATTTATGCCATCATATGTTCTTAAAGTTTCCATTACTATCAGCTGGTGTCCAGCTACTATTAATGAGTCACATATCTGTGCTGCTTCTCCTTCAGATACAGGCCATATCAACACTATCATCCTTAAAACTCAGCATCATAAAATCAGATATCCTTCTGCTTTATGCTCTTCTATAAATTCCCAGATCCTTATTGCATCATAATTTTTTGCCCCTCCACCCACCCCCACATGCAGTCAGAAGGATGGCAAAAACACCCTTTATACCTATTCTCAAAGATAACTTCTTATTCATTCCATGTATGTCGAATGGCTTCTTTTAATTTATTCCTTACTAGGGTCTTTTTTGGTCATGATACCTCACATCTGGACTGCCAGAAACATGAGCCATTTTAATATGGCTGTTAAAGGACATATATAAAAAATCAACTTCCCAATACACTGACACTATCTCTCCGGTGGCCCACTTGTTTTTCACTTATTCATTCATTCACACAGTGATTATTAAGCATTCACTATGGTATCACGTATTATGCTAGGCACTGGAGATATACCAGTAAACAACAATTCTTGGAGTCTATAGATTACCTGTTTTATTTAGCCTTATGACTCCAGGACACTAGTTCCACTGGTTTTTACTTCACTTTCTTTCATACTTACATCCACATGATCCACTTGAATTGGTTAAACATATCATTATTTGCCATCCTCCAACCTATTCTCTTCTGCTTCAAATCCTTCATTCCAATTGTGGCCTCTGTACTACCAATCTGATATCAGGTTTTCCAAACTCCCTAACTTAACTCATGAAGAATTTTTGTCTGAGTGTTTGATTTGTTTGTTATAACAAAAAGATTTAATGCTTAGGAATTAGCATGTGACTAGGAGAAACTACCACTTTAGTAGATTCACAATACTTATTTTATTCTAAGAAGCCCTTAGAGAAGACAGAAGTCAGTAATTTATTTTTAATTATTCTATGTTATTAGAATTGTCAACACATCAACATCAACAACTACTCTTTTGATCATTTACATACACGAATTGTGGGGCTGTTATGAATACAAGTGAAATTATTTATCTGCCATCCTATTCATGATACATACACACAAATACATGCATACACGCATACACATATACTCAACAATGGGCATTTAGCTCATTGTGTTGTTTCCCTGTCACACTTTGAGAAGGTAATTAAGGGTAAAGAAAGTTAAATATCCCTCACTCCTCATCCCTGACTTTTGCTTTTATGTCTTTGCACATATGTATTTTTAAATGGATGCCTGCGCACTGTTCTGTGGCCAGGATTTTCATGCAGCAGCATTCTGTGAACATCTTTCTCTGTTAATAAATACGCACGCACAGAAAATCCCAACTGTAAATAAATACCACCTTCAAACATCTGTGCTCATTCCTTGTCTTTCTTGGCTGTTAAGCCTATTTACATTCTTAAACATGCCAAGCCTTGAAAGTTATACAGATATAAGCATATTTCTGTAGATTAGGTTACCACAGTGTTGATTTGTAGCTGAGAAAGGTGGCAAACCCAGTGCTTTGGGAGACAGATTGATGTTATCAATTTGTTGATTTGAGTATCACAATCTTAATTCTTATTTCAAGTACCGCTAGTTCCTCCCACCTTTTTATAGTAGCCACAGAACTTCACCAGCAAAACACTAATGCCTAATTATATATGAACACAAGTTTCCTGTCTTTTTCCCAAAGGTGTTTTTATATTTTTAATTATAATTCAGTATATTATAATAAAAACTTGAAGACAAAAAGGGATGATTATTTCTGACAGCAAAATGGCATTGTTTCTGTAAAGTTAGACAAGTCCATTCAGGACAAATGAATATAGCATAATATATTTTATATCATGGTTTTAAATTAGAGGGAAACACACACTATTTTGGTGTAACTTTCTGTTATCCAACTTCCTCTAGTTGTTATCAGTTGTTATCCAACTGATGCTTAACCTGCCTGACTATTCAAACTTTCTCCAGCTCTCAGCGTACATTTTTGTATCAGACACTTTCATGACTGCACCTCCTTCTGTCCAGTTGGATGTCCTCTCATTCCTTCTTTTTTTTAACATTGTTATTGTGAAATATAAACATATATAGAGAAAAGCAGTAAATTTCCAAGTACATTTTTTCATCATATAATTGTATATTCATTGTTGTGATCATTTTTTAGAACATTTGTATCACTCTAGAAAAAGAAATAAAAAGTAAAAAGAAAAAAAACATACATCCCACACCCTTTACCCCTCCCTCTCTTTGACCACTAGTATTTCAATCTACGCAATCATTTTTTATTGCTTATCCTCCCCTCCCTATTATTTAATTATTTATTTATCCTAATTTTCTTACTCATCTGTCCAGTCCCTGGATGAAACAAGCATCAGACACAAGGTTTTCGCAATCACACGGTCACATTGTAAAAACTATATAGTTATACAATCATCTTCAAGAATCAAGGCTACTGGGATTTAGTTAAATAGTTTCAGGTACTTCCCTCCAGCCACTCCAATTACACCATAAACTAGAAAGGGATATCTATATAATGCATAAGACTAACCTCCAGGATAACCCCTCGACTCTGAAATCTTTCAGCCACAGAAACTCATATTTCTCCTCCCCTTTTTGGTCAAGAAGACTTTCTCAATCCCATGATGCTGGGTCCTGGCTCATCCCTGAAATTTATGTTCCATGTTGCCAGGGAGATTCACACCCCTGGGAGTCATATCCCACATTAAGTTCATCTTAATAACTGAAATTCCCCTCAATCTGCAGGCCCAGATGTCATCGAAGAGCCATCTTATTTCACTGCCGTGAATCCTGACTTCCTTGTCTTGGTCTCCCTTGACATTCACCAGCTGCCTCCGTAAGGTCACTTCTCACTGCCTCTATAACCTTGCACATGACACTTGCCCACACCAGATTCCAGGGAGCTGGAGTTTCTCTCATTTAAGTAGCTGCTTAGTTAATTTTCTTTTGATTTCAAAAATTAAAATATTCTAAGGTAAAAAGTTTAAAATAGAATTTGATGCAAAACTGAACAGGTTTTTCACAATCTGAGTGCTTTATAAAAAGGAAAGCAACCCTCAGTAGAACATATACGCAAAGAATACCACAAACAAATGCGATTAAATGCTTTGCAAGACACAGAAATTTTCATGGTAAAATAGTGAACTCATAAGTTGATTTCCTTCCAAATTATGTTTACTGCCATGTAAAAACAGACTCCTTCCAATAAAAATATTAATTGAGGCCTTAACATGTTCCAGACTCTGTTCCAAGCATGTCATACATCATCTCATTTAATTCTTACAATAACCATTTTAAAAATGAGCAAACGTTGGCATAGAGATGAGCCAGGATATGAACCAATACAACATGGCTTACATAATTATTTAATTAAAAATTAAGCATGTCATAAAATAGATAATAAAAAAGTTAAAAATTAAAAACTGGGTACAAAGGTGGCTCAGATAGAATGCTCGCCTTCCATGTAGGAGACCTGAGTTCGATTCCCACACCCTGCACTCCCCCAAATAAATAAATTAATAAATAATTAATTGATACAAAAATAAAAAATAAAACTTCTGCAATATATTTCAATCATACAACCTGACAATTATAAACTTTTTTCAGAATCAGTTATTGTCTATAAAAAGGATGCTAGCCTCTTTCTCTTTCTTTTTTCATGCTGCCTACATTTTATAAAACTTTTTACTGTAGTAACATATGTCCAATTCAAAAAATTTCCATTTTTAGCACTTTCAAGTGTAAAATTCAGTAAATTTCAATGCATTCACAATATTGTGCTACCATCACCTACACACATTACCCCAGTTTTTCACTACATCCGTTGGGTTTTAATGTAGTCCCCCACAAGTGGCATGTTCAGGTTCCAACCTCTGGTCCTGCAGGTGTGGGCCACTATAAATAAGATCTCTTCAAGGTGTCATCTCATTTAAGGTATATGACCCAACAGAATCGGGTTAGGCTTTAATCAAGATTACTGGAGTCCTCTCTAAGCAGAATGGAAATCAGACAGAGAAAATACTAGAGGGAGCAGCTAGAAGCTGGAGGTCAACAGAACTCACAAGAGAAGGGAGAAGAGCGCCCCCCTCCCTACACCATGTGCATTGCCATGTGACAGAAAAGACAAGAAGTCACAAAGATTGTTGGCCAGCCAGAAGATACCAGCCCTGGGAGGAAGCAAGCCATCTAGCCTGTGAAACCACGAGCCAATAAGTTCCTAATGTTAAGGTGACTTATTGTATGGCATTTGTTTTAGAAGCTAAGAAGCTACAGCACCTCAGACAGGACTCTTACCTCTTTTTAACTGAATTGTTTTATGAAATGGTTCATTTTATACCTTTTTCCACCACACATTTATAAAAATTCATCTTTTTTCTAATATGAAATCATAAACTTCATCAAATCTAAATTGTCGTTTCAAGTTTCAGTGTCATTATTAATTTATCCAGCTTTTTTTCTAGAAATATTCTATTAAGCTTTTATTATCTTTTCTCTAAATTAAAAAAAATGAGAAAAACAGCTTTACTAACCTTTATCCCATAATCTCATGTCACATAGTAAAGACAGATTTATTAATTTCCTAGAGTTAACATTAGTCTCATAAATCCTTGATTTAATATGTTATTAATGTAAAAGAAAGAAAATAGTTTCCACTTATTATAAGCGTTTAACAGAGTGCATATTTTTCTGCAGAGATTGTACTAGGACAGAGAGAAGGAATTTATTGAGAGAACCTTCTTCTTTGGTGATACTCAAAATCCAAAGGTCAAAACACAATCAATATTATAATTTATATTTTAGTATCCTCTGTTGTATCCAGTAAAGGAAAGAAATTAAATGGAAGTTACTGATAAAAAGCTATCAAGAGGTATTTGTTTATTCAACTTAAAGAATTTTCTGATCTAAAGGAGTTTCCAGTAATGCATTAGGCTATCTAGACAGGATTTACCCTCTTCATTCTGTATGCTCACAGAGAGAATGACAAAACATTGTAAAATTTGTGGATAGGATTTCTGTTCTATCTGATAGTTTGCAATAGACGATCTTTACAGTGACTTCCATTTATAAAATTTAGACTCTTGAAGTTGTTCATATTTTTGTGCATTTTATTAATTTTAGAATAGGGGATGCTCTATAAATCACTATACATAATTTTAGAATGGAACAGAACTTAAATATTGAGTATTCGTCTTTTCTCACTAAGAGATAATGAGAGGAAACATTCTTGAAATCTCACTCTGTGTCAGGCACTATTCCAAATACTTAACATTCTTCTGAAATAGTTTTTAGCATTATCCCCTCTATATACATTAAGAATAAGAAGCCCAGGACATTACAGCTTCCAGTCAACCATGGTGGCAGCATAATGCCCCAGGGTGCTGTTCTCCCACAAAATCTTTGAAAAACTGACAAGAACTGCCATAGCCATCTTCCTCAGAACTCTGGAGAACAGTTAAAAGGTTGCAACTGGACAAGTGCTGAATAAAGAAAAAACATATTTAAAAATAATACAAACTCTTGACATATTTGCCACCCCCCAATGCCTCCGTGGTGCAGTACGGAGCCAGCCTGTGCTGCCATTCTGGGTCCTTGACCCTGTTCTGAAGGAAGCAGAGTAACCCCTGTGCACATACTGCAGTGCCCGTATCTTGGTCCCAATCCATCTAGTGGCAGTCTGAAAAATAGCTTGCAGACAGCTGGAGCAGTGTAAGAAACAATTAAGTCAATGTCCACCTGAGCAAAGGATTACCTACTTTTTAAAGAAAACCAATAGAGCACCCAGGAGAAGAAGTCTTCATAGCAACTAGACAGGACATTCATTTCCTGTAAGTGGGGGAATTCCTGAGGCCAGAAGCAAACAAAAACCCATGACAAGACACAGGCTCAGAAAACAGAGAGGACCCTGTACATCAGTTTCATCTTGGGAAAACCTTCTTGATAGGAGGGTTAAATTCTGAAAGAGAGAATGAGCCAACACAGAGCCAATTTACAAAGATTGTGAGAGGTGTTTTTTAATTGCTTTGTCTTTGTTAGCTCCTAGCACTCAAGAAAATCTCTACACATCACTAGCTTAATACAAACTTAAGGAACAGACTGCTCAGGGTCTAAATCCCAGGGTCCACACTTTCAAATATTAAAATGTACAGTGTGCAATAAAAGATTACAAGGAAAAATCTAAAGGTTGTGATGACCCACCCAAAGAAAAAAGTTAAAAATCTAGAAACCACCAGCAAAGAAGACCAGATTTTGGATACTGGACAAAGACTTTTCAGAAAGGATCCTCTATGTGATCAAAGATGTAAAAGAAAACAGAGAAAACAAAACTATATCAGAAAAATGATGAATGACCAATATGTGTATCTAAATAAAGAAATGGAAATTTTAAAAAGGAACTAAAAAGAAGTATTGGCACTGAAGACTACAATAAACAAAATGAAAAATTCTCTGGAAGGTTTCAACAATAGACTGGAGCTGGTAGAAGAAAGAATCAATGAACTCAAAGCAAGACAACTGAAATGATTCAGGCTAGGGAAGAAAGGAAAAAAAATGAGAGAAAGTAGGAAGAACCTAAGAATCTGAATGACATCATCAGGTGTACTAATATATGTATTATAATAATCCCAGAAGGAGAAGAAAGAGAGAAAATGGCAGAAGGCTGATTAAAGAAATAATAGCAGAAAACTCCCCAAATTTAATGAAAGCAATGAACATACATATTCTAGGATCCCAATGAGCATACAAACAGGAAAAACTCAAAGAGAAGTATACTCAGACAAGAACAAGGAGATCGTTCTGAAAACTACAAGAGAAAATAACATGTATATTCAAGGGAATCCAAATAAGATGAATTACTAATTCCTCATCAGAAACCAAGGAGGCAAGAAGGAAGTGGGATATAATATTTAAAGTCCTGAAAGAAAATAACTGCCAACCAAGAATTTTATTTCTGTTAGGGTTTTCTTTAAAAATGAGGGGAAAATAAAAGAGGGAGAGATTAAGACATTCTCAGATTTTAAGAAAAGCTGACAAGGGAGCTCTTTAGACTGAAAAGAAAGGATAGTAGACAGTTGGGTTGAAGTGGCATAAAAAAATAAAGACCTCTGATATAGGTAAACACATGGTAATTATAAATGCTAGTACTGTTTTTTAGTTTGTTAAAGCTGTCAGAATGCAATATACCAGAAATAGAATGGCTTTTAAATGGGGAATTTATTAAGTTACAAGTTTGCAGTTCTAAAGCCATGTAAATGTCCAAACCAAAGCATCCAGAGAAAGATACCTTAATTCAAAAGAAAGGGCCGATAAAGTTTGGTGTTTCTCTCTCAGCTGAGAGGGCACATGGTGACATCTGCTAGCTTTCTCATCTGATTTCATAAGACATCCCCAGGGGCATTTTCCTTCTGCATCTCCAAAGATGTCTGGCTGGGGCCTCTGGCTCTAAAGCTTTTTCCAAAATGGTTCTCTCTGAAAGGGCCCCAGTAAGCTTGAATGGGTGGAGACACATTCTCATGGAAACCATATAATCAAAAGTTACCACCCACAATTAGATGGGTCACATCTTTATGGAAACAATAAAAGAAGATTCCACCCAGCAATATTGAATGAGGATTAAATAACATGGCCTTTCTAGGGTACACAACACTTTCAAACCAGCACAACTAAATGTTACATTTCCTGGTATGTTACACTGTCTACTTCTTACAGGTCCTAAAATACAAATAAATAAAAAATAATGATAAATCTATGGTTTAGGACATACAATGAATAAGGATATAATTTATAACAAGTACAACAAAAAAAATTGGGGAATGGAGGGATAAAAGAACAGTGTATATGCATGCTACTGAAGTTAACTTGGTATAAAATCAAATATGGTTGTTATAAAATTTAAGATGTTAAATTTAAGCCCCAAGGTAATCAATCACAAAGAAAACATCAGGAAAAATATATGCAGGAGAAAAAATGAGATGGAATTAAACTGCTATACTATGAAAATCAAATAGATATGAAATAAGGCATTAATGGAAGAATTGAGGAACAAAAAATATAAGACTTAATAGACTAAAAAGCAAATGGTGGAAGAAAGTCATGCATCCAGGAGTTATTTTAAATGTACTTGAATTAAATTCTTCAGTCCAAGGCAAATATTGGCAGAATGAATAAAACAATATAACTCAATTATATGCTGCTTTCAAGATTCACTTTAAATTTAAAGACACAAAGAGACTGAAAGTGAAAATATTGAAAACATATATCATGCACATAAGAAATAAAAGAAACCTGGTAGCTATACAAATATTAGATAAAGCAGACCTTAACTCAAAAATTGCTAAAGGGACAAAGAAGGCCACTATATAGTGCTAAAGGGGTCAATTCAACAAGAATATACAACAATTATGAAGACATATGTACCTAATAACAAAGCCACAAAAGATATGAACTAAATACTGACGTGTTTGAAGGGAGAAATAGATGGCCCTATACTAATAATAGGAGACTTCAATATACCGTTTTCAATAATGGAGAGAACATTTAGCAGAAGATCAATGAGGAAATAGAACACTTGAATGATACTATATATCAATTAAACCTAACAGAAATATAAGGGATACTTCAATAAATAGCAGCAGAATACATGTTTTTCTCTAGTGCACATAGATCATTCTCCAGGATAGACCATATGCTAGCTTACAGCACAAGTCTCAAGAGATTCAAAAATCTTGAAGTCATACAATACATCTTCTCTAACCATAATGAATGAAGCTATAAATCAATAATAGGGAAAAATCGAAAATTCACATATATGTGGAAATTAAACAACACATTCTTAACTAATGGCCAAAATAGAAATAACAAGGGAAATACAATTATATTGAGAATGAAAATCAAAAAACAACATATGAAAACTTGTGGGATACAGAAAAGGCAGCATGAGAGGGAAACATATAGCTCTAAATGCTTATGTTAAAGAAGAAGAAAGAGCTCAAATCAGAAATCTCACCACACAACTGGAGGTTCTAGAAAATGAAGAGCACACTTTATGCAAAGTGAGTAGAAGGAAGGAACTGGCAAAAATTTGAGTGGAGATAGAGAATACAAAACAATAAAGAGAATCTTCGAAACTGAAAGTTGTTCCCTTTTGTTGATCAATTGAAATCAACAAAACTTTAATTAGGCTGACAAAGTGAAAAAAATGGAGCAGATGCAAAATCAAAAAATGAAAGGGGGGAGCATTACTACCAGTGCCACAAAAATAAGAAGATTAACAAAGAAAAGATCTCAACAGATAAATAACAAGGAAAGAGATTGAATAAGGAATCAACAGCTTCTTAATAAAGAAAAGCCCAGGACCAAATGGCTTCACTGGTGAATTTTACCAAACATTCCAGGAAGAATTGGTATCATCCTGTGTAATATCTTCCAAAATATTAAAGAGGTAGCATACTTCCGAACTCATTCTATAAGGACAGTATCATACTAAAACAAGTCCAGATAAAGATAGCACAAGAAAGGAAAATCATAGATCAATGTCCTCTATGAATGTTGATGTACAAATCTTCAACAAAATACTAGCAAACAGAATTCAACAGTACGGTAAAAGAATTATAAACCATGATCAAGTGGGATTTATTTTAAGTATGCAAAGGTAGTTCAATACAGGAAAATCAATGAATATAACACATCACATAAAATAGAACAAACAAAAAAACCACATCATGATAACCTCAGTCAATGCATAAAAGTCATTTGACAAAAATTCAGACATATATTGATAAAAAAAACTTAGAAAACTAGGAATAGAAGGATGATAAAGGGCATATAGGAACCCCCTCCCCCCACCACTATTATCATACTAGTGATGAAAGATTGAAATCTCTCCCTCTAAGGTCAGGAAAAGACTAGGATGCCCATTGTCAATAACGCTATTCAATATTATACTGGACATCCTAGCCAGAGCAATTAGGCAAGAAATAGAAAAATATAAGGCATCCAAATTGGAAAGAAAAAAGTAAAACCTTCCTCATTTTCAGATGGCATGATCCTATGTACAGAAAATCTTGAAAAGTCCACAACAAAGCTGCTAGAACATTGCAACTAAAATAATCACATATCTAGGAATAATTTGAACCAAGGTTGTAAACTACTTATACATGGAAAACTACAAAACTAAAAGCAATCAAAGAAGACCTAAATGGAAGGACGTTCTCTGTTCATGGATTGGAAAGCTAAATGTTGTTAAAATGCCAATTCTACCTAAAGTGATCTACAGATTCAAGGCAATTCCAATAAAATTTCTAACAGCCTTCTTTGCAGAAATGGAAAAGCCAATCATCAATTTTTATGAAAGGGTAAGGGGCCCCATATAGCCCAAACCATCTCACAAAAGAAGAACAAAGTGGAGGACTCTCGCAACCCAATTTTAAAACTCATTACAAAACCACTGCAATCAAAACAACATGGTACTATATGAAAATACTTTTACAGTATTTTTGCAAATAAGATATACATTTTTGCAAATAAGATATACAAGTGGCCAATACACACATGATAAAGATGCTTAGCATCATTAGCCATTCAGAAAAAGTACATCAAAGGTATTTCACACCCACTAGAATGGGTAAATTTAAAAATAAAAAAGAAAAAATAGAACATAAGTATTGCAGAGGATATGGTGGCAATATAAAACGGTACAGCCACTATGGAGAAGAGTTTGGCAGTTGCTGAGAAAGCCCCAGCAAGCTGATTTATAGGTATATATTCCCAAAAGAATTGAATGTAGGGACTCAATATTTTCATGCCTATGTTCATTGTGGCATAATCACAATAGCCAGAAGATGGAGGCAATTGAGTGAGTGTCCATCAATAATTGAATAGATAAGAAAGTAATTATATCTCTATAAAATATAGAGAGACTCTATATTCAGCTCTAGACAGGAATGACATTCTGATACATCCTACAACACAGATGAATCTTGAAAACATTATATTGTGTGAAATAAGCCAGACACAAATGGACAAATATTGTATGATCTCTCTGCTATGAAATAATAAAAGTAAGCAAATCCATCGAGTCAGAATCTATAATATAAGGTACCAGTGGGCAGGGAATGGGTAGAGAATGAAGAGTTAATGCTTAATTGATTAACAGAGTTTCTGTCTGGCACGATGGAAAAGTTATTGGTAAAGGATGGTGGTGGTGGTAGTACAATATTGTGAATGTAATTAGCACCACTGAATTACATATTTGAATGTGGTTGAAAGGAGAAACTTTAGGTTGTACATATGTTACTAGAGTAAACATGAAAAAAACATGACAGAATAACACAAATGTACCCAAATGTAAACTACAGATTATTGGTAATATTATAACAATATTGTTTCATCAATTGTAACTAAAGGTACATTTGGCTAATGCATAGCCTTAATTGCATCAATTGTAACTAAAGGTACATTTGGCTAACGCATAGCCTTAATAACAGAGAAAAATGGCATGCATGGAGTGGGTATACGCGCACTCTGAATTTTCTTCATGAGTTTTCTATAAATCTCAAACTTATCTAATAAAAAATAAGTTAATAAAAAAATCTGAGGCTCAGAATTGCATGAGGTGGAGGCAGGGTTTGAATCCCAGACAAATCCCAGGGTTTGTCTGATTTGTTGGGAGAATGGGGAACAGGGAGGGAGGGAGAATTTGACTTTTGAACCTTAAGAACTTTTAAACTCTTCAAATGTTTTTGTAACATTGATGTATTTCATTTGTAATTGCTTCTAAAAAATAAAATGCAAACTAATTAATTTAAAATTTAAGCATATCATACCTAACATTTTCTGAGGGTTTATTATGTGGGAGACTAAGAGCTTTGCAAGGATTTTCTCATCTCCTTCTAACCATGCCCCATGAGGCAGGTATCTCTGTTGAAACAGAGGTTTAGAGAAGGTAAATTCCCCACCCAGCTCATTTAGATCATTTGTGGTAAAGCCTGAGAGAGCTTGGGTCTTATGGATCTTTTTTTATAATGATAGTCTGGTATCTATATTTTCTTTCAATTGTACTGTTCTATGGCTTTGTGAATAAAGTCTGCTCCTTCACAGAGAATACAGACCGGCAGGCTCCAAGTCCTCGCCCTTCCCATATCTAAGCAGTGAACTAAAAAAGCCATGCCTGCCACTAGAACAGTGATTGCAGTCCTTCCAAGTCACTCAAAATCAAGCCTCTCGTCTGTACTCCGAATATCTTTTGCTCATGAACGTTAATGAGCAAAATATATACATCTTTCCTCTAATCTGGCATCTACCTGGGAGAAAGAGAGGCAGGCAGCTGGATGGTTTTCTTTCCTCAGTGTGGTCTGAAGTCCTTATGTGTCCCCCAGCACACACAGCATAACCACTCGCCTTTTCAGGTGCACTAAGACATCACTGACTTATCGACTCCTGGGGGACAAAGCAGCACTGTTTTTCTCTGCAATGGAACAGCTGTCTCTTTTTTTTTCTCCTGGAGTTATAGAATTGCTGTGGTTGATTTTTTTACTTGATTTTGTAAGAAAGTAATGTCTTAATTTATTTTGTTTGCCTGCCTCCCTCTCCCCACCCTCTCTCTGTCCAAATGCCACTTTTCATTTAGGGTACTTACTTTTCCATGTCTCACTAGGTTAGGATGCAGTTCTGCAAAAACAGTGTTTTTTGTACTACCCTGTCCCAGCAGTGCTGCAAGGGCCACCCAAGACGGGGGACTGAACAGAGGAAACCGAATATTTCCAAAGACCATCTCTAGAGACAGGCTGTTTTTTTCTCTTTTCCTTTTGTCAACATACTGATTAAAACCAGAAAATGTTTCCCTAGTTTTAATCCCAGTTTTATTCCAATTCTTCTTCCTAAAACCCCAAGAAAAGCAGCATTTTCCCCTGGCTCTACAATCACCCCAAAACAGTGTCATTACTTGGCCAAAAACTCAGCTCTGTTTCATTTTTTATTTGTGAAAATGAATTCTCCTTTGATTGTTAAAAATGATGAAGTTTGGTAAAGGAATTCAGACTATGAAGCACCCACATCTTTTTATCACTGCAGCCTGCATGGAAAACTAAAACAGCCCAGTAGAAGGAGAAGGACTAGGCAGTGTTTGTGCTATCTAAATCATTGTATTGATTACAAATTGGGATAATCAGATGGCACACACAGGGTGAGCAGCCTCTATTCAGCCACTACTCAGAAAGTTCCACTAATCCATATAACAAGCACCTGCCATTCACTTCATTTAGAAAGAATTCATGCACACATATCTGTGTGTATGTATACATTTATAATTTTTGTACTTATTCTGAGTACAATATAGGTATCAGATATTTTTAAGAAATGATTATCAGGGTTGTTGAGCACGTGACTTTGTAAGACTAGAAACAAGTCTTGTATTGATTTCTTAATCTCCTAGTTTCCCTAAAAGCCCCTCCATCCTCCATGTAGTGGCAGAACCATCAATGATTTTCATCATCCAATAGTTCAGTGGCAGGTAGTTTATTTTAATGAACTGCTACTATCATTTAAATACTGTAAAAAATAAACAGAAAAGGAGCTATCTGTTTTTATTCTGGTTTTTAAATCTTGCAATATGAATCCACAAAATTTGGACAAAGAATGCAATTGTTTAAAATAATAATTTCTAGATTTGTTTATTATAAATCTGATACATTCAGGAAAGATGTTAATTTATTATTTATTTATTTATTTATTTATTTTATTTACATGGGCAGGCACCCAGAACTGAACCTGGGTCTCTGGTGAGAACTCTGCCACTGAGCCACCATTGCCTGTCCCCAGGAAAGATTTTTTAAAACTACTTTGGAGGGTGCACGGTCCAGGGTCTCCCACATGGAAGGTGAGCATTTGACCACTGAACCACCTGCGTACCCCCCAAGGAGGATTTTAAACATAATCAACTGCCAGGCCTCCTTCACTTCAGATATACTAAATTAGAATCTTCAATGATGGAGTATGCAGAGTGATATTTTTCAAAAATATTCCCCAGGTGATTTTTATCCACCTCTCCCCATACTGTTTCAAAATGAGTGATGGGATTCACTAGAGTACATGCTGAGATGGACACTCTAACATCTACAGAGTTCCCAGTTCATAGACAGGACTGGTCATCTAGAAATTAAAAAAAAAAAAAGTCTAGGCATAAACAACACAGGCAATAAATAAATCTGATACATCAATTCAGATTTATAACTGCATGTAGGTAGGTATTTATTATTATGTTTTCCTCAGATAACTTCAGAATTTTCTAAATGAAACATATTTTATATAATAGAATAAAATTTTATTTTCTAGGAAAAAGGCTAAAAATTTTTTTCCTTGATTTTCTGCTATAATTATCTAGTCTAGACTGTACGTTTGAAATGGTTATTCAATATCTTCAATGGAAAAAAACGAAAACGAAAACAAATTGTCTCATTCAACGAAATAGGTTTAAAAATGGCTTTAATGTTTTACTTAATTAACAGTAGAAAATGGTATTTGATGTTCTCCATAGTTCAATATCTTTTTCTCCAAGAAATTTTGACATATAAGATAAAAATCTCCCTGGCAATGTGGGACATGACTCCCAGTCATGAGCCTAGCCCTAGCACTTTGGGATTGCCAATGCCTTCCTGATCAAAAGGAGAATAAAAAATGTAACAAAAGAAGTTGTCAGTGGCTGAGAGAGTTCAAATAGAGTTGAGAGTCTATTCTTATGTAAGCTTCACTTAGATATTGCTAATTACCATGGTCTGCCAAACCCAAACAACACCATTCCTGTCAAGTCTAAAGAACACCTAGTACTCGACCTGAGAGTCTACAAAAGTCTCATACACTAAGATTATTTTCCAGAAACCTACAATCTCCAGATTGTAGGGGCCAGCCTCTCCAACCACATCTATCTAATTCCATCTGCACTATCACATATTGTCAACACCTTTTCCAACACGAAAAAGATAAAATGAGCATAGCCCAAATACCTCTACAGAGTGGGAGAAGGGAGGAGGAGTTATAACAGAAAAGATTGGATTTAAAAATGAGTATGACCGTTGAATCATTATATTGATATTTCTTTTAGTCTCCAGTGTCTTGATGCTACTAGAAGGAAAAACCTGAAATCATGGAACTGTAACCCATACCAAACTCTGAAATCTGTTCTATAACTACTTGTTACAATGTATTTCGAAATGTATTGCTTTTTTGTGTATAAGTCATATTTCATAATAAAAGAATGTTAAAAGAAGAAAAAATATTGACATATATTGAATTGAGGAGAGTGAAAATGATTCATTTTCAAGGAAAGGTCTTTCCAAATCCAATAAATTCCATTCCTGAGGACTTAAATCCCTCATTTTCAGTATATATTTTAATCTCTGAACTTCATTTCCTGGGAAAAACAGTTCAGCAAGTATTTGCACTTGAAAGATTCCCATCCCAGTTCTACATAACTTAGAGTTTTTTCTTACACACAGGCAAAATTCAATATATTCAACAGCATTTTAAACCATCACTGATTAATACCATGCCTGATACAGTGCTCTCAAAATTTGTACTTTTGAGAAATAAGTAATTTTTAGAAGTTCTTTCCTTTATTCCTCAAATGAGATATGAAGATGATTTCATGTAGATTTCATAATAATAAGAAAAAGATAACAAAAAGAAAAATATAATGAAGAAAACATTTAAATTAGATTAAGTGAAAGGTTAAGAAGTAATAAGTTGTTTTATCTCGACGTAACAAAATATGTAACAAAACTATCAGCAATCATCTAAGCTTGAAGTCCTGCATTTATTTTTAATGTAACCTTCCCTTTCATTCTATTGATTCCTCAGTAAGACCTGTTAGCATCCATTCCTATGGCAACCCGAGGATCTGGGTACCCTCCCTTAGGGAGAAAGAGTAAATGAAGCCTTAAGCACATAGCCACCTGCGTGATCAGAACACAAACATTAAAGGTCCCCTCCCCTAATCACTGTTGGTAACATCTTGAATGAGACTCTGATGAACCAAATCTCATGGAGTCTCCTGCTATTATAATCAAATCTCACAGGACTCTGTCAAACTTTATAAACTGCTCCCTTGATGCTCCTCCTCCTTTTGGTTTTGGGCAGGGTGCTGCCTTTCATTTTGCAACCGGCCACCATTGGGAAGAATCTTCTCCTGTTAATAAGTTTGAAATGAAAACTCATGGGTGATTTTCTGCCTGGTGTGTCCTTTGGTCTCAGGGTTGGGTTGGGTTGGAACATTTGGTGTACCAGCCAGGAGACCAAAGAGCCACCTACTGTTAAAAGCATGTAAAAAGCATGTAAAAAGCATGTAAAAAGCATGAGTATGGGGAAGGAAGATTGCCCAGGGGGAACCCTGGGATGGCCTGAAATGATTTCTCTTGTATGTAAACCCCTAATACTGGGAAAGGACACTCTGCAGGGTAATCCCACGGTGGCCTGCTTCCTTGATGTGGGGAGAGATCAACCACTTACTTGACTACACTTAGTCAGTTGGTCATTGTGTATGGTATGGCCAGATACAGCAGACTGTCTCAGAAAGACAGAGAAATCAGTGAATTTTAAGCATGCATCAAATGAGAGGCTATGCCATGTAGACAGTTTAGAAATATTGGCATGGTAGTATGCTAGAGTAAGAGGGTGTATGTAGACCAAAAAGCAAGTGAGGCATATCCTGATTTCCCTTGACTCAGACCCAAATGCTTAGTATTCCATAGATTTTTCATCCAATGAGGAAAAGGAGAAAAAAGAAGAGGTTTGGGAGTAGAAAATAAAGTAATACCATCTTTGTGTGTAGCAGTTCCCAAGGCTGCCTCATTACTACAAGGAATTAGCATTCAATTATGTTGTTATCAAATTGTCTCCTTTAGTAGTCTCTTAAATAAGGCCAGTCAACCCGATTTCCCCTTCACCTGGGAAGGAGAACAAAGGATTTTCATCGTGCTCCCATGAGGCTATTTACATGGTCCAACCATCTACCACAGGCTTATAGCAAAGGATTTGGCTAAGTGTAAAAATGTAACTCGATTTCATTACATTGATGATGTCATGTTAGCCAGTAACTCTCTTCCAGAGCTAAAAGAAGCCTTAGGCTCATTGCTATTTCATCTGCACAGTTAGGGTGGGAAATTAATCATGATAAAGTGCAATTCCTTGGTTACTGTTGCAAATTCTTGGGTATTGGATGGTTGAGAAAAGCAAAATTTATTCCTTTTATAGTAATTGATGAGGTACAATGTTTTCCTATGCTGCAGACACCAAAACAAGTAATACCTTTCATGGGATTGTTAGGGAATTGGAAATGTTTTGTTCCTGATTTAGCCCAAATATTAAAATCAGTGTATGATTTGATAAGGAAAAATGATCCTGACAATGGAATATCTCCTAGCAGGCTGCTTTTGTAAAAGCTGAATGGGCTATAGCACTGGCTGAGGCTTTAAGGCAATGGACCCAGATGTGCCTTGTGAACTAGATATGGTCAGTACTGATACCAGTTTTTTCAACAGGCAAAAGCAGGTCCTCATTGGCTTTTGGTTTCAACTTTGGAAAGGAGCTGAACTGTGGCACACTTTCTTAGAAAAACAACTGTATGCTGCTTGTATACCAAAGCGCCAGTTGAAGGACTCAAAAATGCCCTGTGAATTTAGTAGTTTCAACTAAGAATGGGCATCACCACACAGGGGTGGATATGTGTCACTGCCATTAAACCTCACTCTGGCAGTGCACAATTAAGCACATTAACAAAATGGAAAGCTTATCTGCTATAATGCAACATTTTCAACAACAGCCCCTTAAATGATATCCTGAGGCCAGTTTCCTATGTGGAAGAATAATGCTTGCCCCTCCCTGCTGATCCTCCTAATGTGGCTGTTACTGTGCCCACCACTGACAGATGTTGCAGTATACCTGAATCTGCCTGGTATACTGAAGGATCAGCACATGGGCAACCTGCCACCTGGATGGCAGCAGCCGTGCAAGCTAGCACAGACAATATGGTGGGAAACTATCAGAAAGAAAAGGAGCCAACAGGATGAACTAAGGACTGTATGGATAGTTACTGTTCATGAACCAAGAGATGCATTAACTATTTGTGCTGACAATTTGGCAGTCCCCCCAGGCCTGACAGTGTGGATGGCCATATAGAAGCAAGAGCAATGGACTGTTTCTGGCCACCCTTATGGGAGAAAGAAATGTGGGAAGATATGTGAACTACCTGTCACAAGTGAAAGGTAACTGTATTTCATGTCTCTTCCCATAACACTAATTCTTTACCTGCCAATATTGAAGCAGACACATTAGCAAAAAATCATTACTTAAAGCCAACATTGCATGAGGCTGCTTAATGATTGTAGAGTAAGAGAGGACACCAAGGGTACCAGACTCTGTGGAGACAGGCACAGTAATTCCAGCTACCCATCATCAGACAACAACTGAAAGAAATCATGGATGTCTGCCTCTTTTGTTCACTGAGGTGCCCAAGGATGCTTCTTCATGAACTCAATCACATCAGCCATGAGCAGATTCTGGCCACAGGTGGCAGCTAGATTATATCTGGCCCCTTACCTTATCCAGAGGTCAAAATATGGTTTTACAGCCATAGACATAGCCACTGGACTGTTGCTGCCCTTCCCAGTAGGAAAAGCTAACCAAAGAGCTACAATGTACTGTTTAGCAAAGATAAGTGCATTCTTCAGGGTCTCCACACAAGTTGACAGTGATAGAGGGACCCCTTTAATGTGGGTATGATGTTTTGATGAGATTACTTCTATGGAGATGTGACATGCTCAACTGTGGGTGTGACCTTTTGATTATATGGAAATGTGACTCCACCCATTCAAGGTGGGTCTTGATTAGTTTATTGGTGTCTTTGAGAGAGCTCATGGGGGAAGAAAGAGTCAGAGCTGACATAGACATCTGGAGATGCAAAAGATGCAGAGCCCAGCAGATGTCGCCATGTGCCTTCCCATGAGATGCTAAGCAATCTAGAGCCCAGACTTTTGCTCTGGAGCATCTAAACAAGACCCAAAGTGGCTTAAAAAGGAAGTCACCAGAATCAGAAATACAAAGCAATGAACCATAAGCAAGGACTTCAAATGCAAGCCATGAGCCTTCCCAGCTGACAGAGGTGTTCCAGATGCCATTGGCCTTTCTTGAATCAAGACATCTTGCTCTGGATGCTTTATTTTGGACATTTTTATGACCTTAGAACTGTAAACATATAACTTAATAAATCTCCTTTATAAAAGCCAACCTGTTTCTGGCATATTGCATTCCAGCAGCATTGGCAATCTAAAACAGATTTTGGTACCAGAGAAGTGGGGTGCTGTGTTTTGCAAATACCAAACACGCTGTAATGTCTGTTTACATAGATAAGAGGAAGATTCTGGAAAAACTGTGATATGCTTGATAGAAAAGGCCTGAATTGTTTTGAAGAGACTGTTGGTAGAAATATGTATGCTAAAGATACTTCCAATATGGCCTTAGACAGAAATGAGGAATCTGTCATTGCAAACTGGACGAATTTTGCCAATTCTCTGCCACTTGTTTTAAAGTGGCAGAGAACTGGCAAAATTAAGTACTGGTGTTAGATGAAAGAGAATTTAAAAGCCATAAGATGGGATAGTTAACTGAAGATATTTCTAAATTAAATGTGAGAAAATGCAGCTTGGTTTCTCCTTGCAGCTTATAGTGAAATGTGACAGGAAAGAGATAAGCTGAGAACTGTACTCTTGGGTACAAAGAAGCCAGAAATTGATGGTCAGGTAAATTCTGGACTTCAGAAAGGGAGATCCCAGCTAATAGTGTCCTACATGAGGATTTAACCAAACATGAAACCAGTCAGCCATTTCTGAAAAAGCCAGAATTGGAAATGGAGTTACCCAGAAAGGATTTATGGGAGGACCTATTATCCAAGGGTATGATACATGTATACTGCATGGAAAACTGACAAGTTTCTTGCAAGACCCATATAAACCACAGCCAGTCTGGACTAAAAGAGACAGAAAATGGACAAGTTGAAGAAAAAAATACTTCAAAAGGCAGAACCATGGAAGCTCAGGTCTGAAGCCAAGAAATTTTGGACCAGGAGAGTGTACACACCCATACATGTGGAAAGGGTGAGTTTCCCTTGGAGGCAGAGGGTGGGAGGAAGAGTGTTGCCACCTGGGGCCGGGTGCTCTTTACCTGCCTAACCAGAGCACAGACATTAGAGGTTTCCTCTCCTAATCACTGTTGGTAACCAGCTCTCACAGCTGCTGAGCCAAATCTCATGAGAATATGCTGAAACCCCATTCTAACCAAACCTCATGGGACTCTGTTAAACTTATAAGCTGTCCCTTGGCATTCCTCCTCCTTTTGGTTTTGTCTGGAGTGCTTTCATTTCTCAACCAGCCACCATTGAGAAGAATCTTCTATTAGTAGTTTTAAATTAAAACTCATGAGTAATGAGTTTAAATTAATGCGTTTAAATTAATTACTCATGAGTAATTTTCTGCCTGGTGTGTTCTTTGGTCTTGGGGTTGGGTTGGGTTGGAAATCTGTTCCATTCACTTCTACATTTCCATTGCAACAGCTTGCTTCCAGTTCCTCATTCTTACAATTTTATGTTTGGGATTCTCTAGTACCTTCTTTCACTGATCCCACATTTCTCATCATTTCCTGGCTTATGAAAACATCCTGTAGATAGCTACATATTAATTACTTAAAGGCTGGAATGCTGTAGATCTAGAGCTATTCTATTTTACAATGAATGTGTTCAGTTTTTTAATTTTTAAAATTTTTACCTTCTCTCTACCTCTTTCTTTTTTTCATTAATTTACTAAACAGTAATGCTGATTTTTCATACCATTATAGGTTACAGAATCCTTTGAGAAGATGGGCAACACCTTCCAAACATCAATACTGACAAGGTTAATTTCAGCTATACATAGTATATATTTAGTATATATAGGAGGATTGTAATTATAACTTTATTAGAGATAAGTAATTTTAAGGTCTTTGCTCACATTTAATTACTTTTTCTTGAGCAATAGTTTTTTGGTAGTGATTGCCTAATATGTAATTTCTCCATCTCCTTTATATTTCATTATTGACCTATTTTAATATCATAAGAGAATTGTCTCCTAGTATTTTTCAAGACTACATGTCCTCAAGATATTCTATCGTTGTTTGCTGATATTTATATTTGGAGAGGTTACAGAAATGTAACCATTGAATACAGCAGTTTTACTTATAATTGTAAATGTCATTTTAGCTGATTTCCATTCATTTATTATCTTATGTCAAGTGAGCAATTTACAACACTGTTGTAACCAGATGCCCCCTCATTTACAGCCCTCTTTTATAGTCACTTTGTGCTTATTCCAGCTGGGTCTTGTCAGTTTTCAAGGGCTTCTAGGGCCCACACTTTCATACTCTTTATTAACTATAACCAAAACATGACCAATCAATATATGCCAACTTAAATAACATCACATCTCCACCCGCTTTTGTTTGAATCTCATAAAAACCCAAAAGTTTTTAGACTTGGGAAGAGAAATTTGAGTTGGTCTTGCCTTAAAGTCCTTTCTTTTCTCAAATCCTGATGTCATGGCATTGACTTCTGTGCACATCAGACAGTGAGCCTTTGTTCAGTAGCAATTTGGTGACCATGAAAGTACAAATGGGCTCCAGACACCTTCTCCAGGAACTGCAGCCCTGGCAGGGTGTGGGCCACCCCTTACCAACCCCAAATAGCCACCTAGACCTGTTTTTGTCTAGAGGCTCAATGATTGGGGGGTTTCCTCTGCTCTGGCCAAAGCTCCAGATCATTTGTTGTTACCGTCTATTGTTAGGAAAGAAACTTTTGGGAACAGATGTCTCATCAGTGAGTAAGGGGGAATATAGAACTGTGGCCAGGAAGGTTACCCAGGGTTCAAGTCCCAAACTGGGGTTAAAAGTCCCCACATCCCTTCATCTTCCAAAACTTCCTCTGCCCCACCTCACTATCTGATCTGGTCCTGTCTGGCTGTTGGGTTCTGTATCTGATCTGGTTCTGGTCTGTTTATTGGGCTATTTCGATCTCTGTAAAGTTGTGGCATTGTGTCTGAAACAATACTTGTTAATATTATAAAATCATTTGTGTTTTTAGATAATCATGGGAAATGTTAGAAGTACATCTAACTACAGTCCTTTCAAATGCATTGTAAATAATTGTCTATGTTTAGTCCAATGAAAAAGAAGATTTTTTTTTTTTTTGTAACACAACCTGGCCCCACTATAAATTAATCTGGGAACACTAAACTAAAAATAAACTTTAAAATTATAATATCCTTCAATTAGGTTTATATTGCAAAAGAGAAAAAAAATAGAATTAAATCCAAAATGTTCAATCTTTTAGGTCTGTAAGATCCAGGGTCTGGGCCCCAGCCCCTGCTCCATTTTGAGAGCAAGTCACAGAGCTGCCTACATGGCCAGGATAGATGTTAAAGGTCCAAGGATGTAAAGCCTCTCCCCCAATAAACAAAACTCATGAGCATCTGCTGGAACGCCATTGTAACCAAATCTCACGAGACTGCTAAATTTTATAAGCCATTCTTGGACCTACCTCCCTCTCTCTCTTTTCCTCTCTTGACTTTGGGCAGAGTGCAGACTTTCATCTCCCAGCCAGCCATAATAGGGGAAGATCTTTCTTCCATCCCTAAGCCCCTAATTAAATTTATTTGTGTAGTATATTCTTTGGTCTCAGGGTTGTACTGGGCTGGAACAATGTCTTTATATCAGAATGATAATTTACAAAAACGACAAAATTATGGTTTAATAAGTTTTATTGTGTCTAACTCATGGGTAAAGATTCTAACTGAAGCTACACACTTCCCATTTGTGTCTATTTCTTTGACCTGTATTTTCCTATCTGTACACGGTAATAGCAAATTAACCAATAAAATCATTCTTAGAAAAATTCTATTCAAATTGCTTAAAGATTAATAAGTGCTTATATTTAAATTGGTACTCCTGGAGTCCCGAAATTGGAGAAAAGGAGTCTCTTGTGCTCTCTGAATTCCTCCTACCTGTTCCTTCTGTGTCCTGACTTAGCCTATCTCCCCTTTTATAATGGTAAGATTTCCCAAAGCCTACTGAAAGCTCAGTGAGTTTTGGAAAAATTTCAATCTTATCAGTTCAGACTTATGAACTTGGATACTCAGCGCTTTATCAATTAATTTACAGGAATAATAATGAAGGTCATGCAGAAATCTAGATAGAAAAAATATTAAGCCAAAAAAAAAAAAAAAAAACCAAAATTCCTCCCCAGCTATATAAGCCCCAATAATACTTCTAGGAACTAGAGTTCAGACTAAAGTTCAGAGTGTTAGTACTTGTAATTACTGTAAACAACCTGGACATTAGGAAGAAACTGCCTAGAATTCCCCAAAGGCCTCTCAGAACCCCTCTCTAACGCTCTTTGCCTCCTAAGAAGGGCTGCTCCTGGAAAGGTTAAAGGCTTTTTACAATTGCCTGTGTCATGTCTTTGAACAATAGATCTGATAATTTAAAACAGAGCATACAAGTTCTAGCTAATACCAGAACTACTTTATCTGTCTTAAATCTCACTGCCCTCCTTTGCACTCTTAAAATCAGATTCAACAGACCAGGTTAAAGAAATAAATTCTATACATATTCCCATCCTTTCAGTCAAAGAAGTAAACTTTAAATTCCATCCTCTTTTAAATACTATTTCCGACCCATTTAGCCACCTATCCCTTCCTCTAGAGCCTTCTCCTAAACCTTAGCCAAATCCAAAGCATTATAACTCTCCCTTCTCCCAGGACCAAAACCATCAATTAAAAAAAAAAATTTGGCCTTGCAAGATAATATAAACATTAAATTCCCAGTTTTTCTTTGATGGCTCTATTTCATATACCTTGTTTAAAGTGGGATGGATTAAGTCCCTCCTCTAGAATAAACAAACCAGTCAGGGCAGCTATGGGTAAAGGGCTGGGTAGAGAAAGGTGAGGGAGGTATGCATTTGGTTTAAAGTTCTTTCTATTGGGCCTGGGGGTTCGGGGTAACAGGCAGAGAGGAAGTATTGTAGAGAAAGCCATGTTTTGCATGTTGTGGAGTTCTAAGGTAATTCCGCAATTTGGAATTATTTTTTCCTAATAGTACCTTTGCAAATGTCATTGCAGAAGACAAATTAGTATTTAGAACATATTTATGGCCTTGGGATGAGGGTTATTGAATAAAATCCAATAGCCAAATTTCAAAAGGCCCAATAGGTAAAGGAAAATGTTCTTGATAGTTATGGAAAGGTTTTCCTGAATTACGCTTGGGACAAATTAAACAATTGTAGTATATTCTCCAAAGCCTGTTAGTCAGTATGCTTTTGGAGTTCTTCGTATAGGATACGGAAACAAAGAGGATTTTTTTAAACTTCCAGTGGAGGAAAAATGAAAAACATTTCTTACATCAAAAATTGCTGGATGACCAAAGGTATTGGCTATAATAAATATTCCTGTTCATTATTAGACAGATACAGAGGGAAACACTGTTAACCATGAGGTAAATACTGCTGCAAAACGGTCGAGTCCTATTCCTATTTCTGTGATGACTTTTGAACCAAACAACTCTATTGGAAATATTAAAAAGGAATGCTAAAAGCTTGCTGATTTTATAAGCTTGCAAATAAATCATGGCTTTAAACCTGTCATCCCTACTTGCCTCCAGAAAGCTTGTTTGGAAATTGTTCATAATATACTTCACAGGAATATTGGCAAAATGGCAAATTGAGCAAAGTAATATTTCTGGAAATCATCCCCTAAAATTATTATGTCCTCTAAACTATTATCACTAAGTGCAATACAAGCATACAATTTTATTCTATGTTCTCCCTAAATTTAGACAGGTTTATTGATAAAATAAGCTAGCATTATATCTATTAGACCTTAAGATGATGAAAAATGTTAAATTATGTTTAATGAAAATTATTATTTTGAAAACCTTTATTTTAAAAATGTTTTATAGAATGTTTGAAAAGTTTCAAATATATTTTTAGTAACTTAAGGTAGGCAGGTATATAAATTACTCAAAATATATTTTATTAAGGAAAAGAGTATAGCTTTGTCCTAAAGTAAAATGACTGGATTTCACAGAATGAGAAGCAAAGATGTGTAGGACAAAGGCTAGATGAATACAGAAAGTTGTGAAGGGTTGTGGAAATGAATTTTATTTTCTGTGGGTGATTCTGAATAGGATTTGATATATTTATTTATAATATATTTTAGGAGGTTTCATATCAAACTGTATATTCATGCAAAACTGAAATTTAGTTTTCTCTGTTAAAATAATACAATTTTATTGGTTTATCAGTCTGCTGCTGATGTGGGGTTATAAAAATGTTCTTTTTTTAACCTTTTGAGTATTGTGCCTAGAAGACAAAGGTTCTAAGTCATATCAAAATATCTTTGCTGATGTTTATGTTAACTTTATCCTTTATTGTTTTAAAAGAAAAGTCTTTTCACTTTTAATGGAACTGTGTTTTTCTTACAATCATATTAACTCTTATTTTACTCTTTTATTGTCACTTTGATTAAAATTATTATTTCCTAATGGCCCATTTTCCTATTCAACATACTAATCAAACCTAACAACTTTTAACATTTTGCCTACCTAAAACCAAACCTTAAAGGATATCTTTTAATTTCAAACTGTTGTAAAAGATTTGTCCTTTCACCTTGTAAAAAATGAGGTGCTAAAAATAGTCAGGTTCATTTGATGTGTTATGAGTTACAAGAAAGGTATTATAAAAATTAAAAGGGGGTGGCCATGCCTAGCTCAGTAGGCAGAGTTCTCACCTGCCATGCCAGAGACCCAGGTTTGATTCCCGGTGACTACCCAATCAAAAAAAAAATTAAAAAGGATTTTCTTTCTGTTAATTAATTTTGCATAGGTGAAATGTTCATATAAATATTTAATGAATGTATAAAATTCCTAGAGTATTGTCAATGTTTTCACTGTTCATATTATGTCCTGAGACTGATCTATATGATATTAAACAACAGCATGGTGGTGTTGGTCATGGTTTTGGTTAGTTATTTTTTTAATGTTACATTTCTCAGAAACAACCAAATTTCCTCATGAGTCACATTAGTCTGTGGTTTCTCTGAAAGTGCATGCAGTCAACTCTAGGTCAGAATTTCATCTTCAATAAAAGCAGACTTCAAAAGAGAAACAAGGCAAGTATATACACCATGTTCTATCTATTAATTAATATGACCCTGGTAAAAGTGTAAAGGTGAAACAGAAAAGGCTTCTGCTTACATAACCTCAATATAAGTTAATTGCACAATGTTTTTGTTTCTACAAATAGCTTCAATTGGAAAATACTCACAAGGGAATAAGGGCCTAAATAATAAACTCTTGCAGCAGTCAAATTTATTGCTGGGTTTTATTTGTTATTTCTAAATTTCAAGGAGCTTTGCTTTCTGTGTGTGACCTGGTAGCTTCCTGGAACTTCAGGTGTCCGTATGACACCTAAGACTCAGAATTGGAGCTCTCCAGCTCTGGAGGTACTGAAGGAGCTGCATTAATTCTAGAATATGACTCCACGCAGCAACTATTAAAAAGGCTGGAAAAGGGATCAAACTTCAGTTGGAGATATAAGGGAGGCTGATCTGGTTAGGACCAAGATAAATTAAAATACAAGATAAAAGGTGATATTGTCTGTATTTTGAAACTTTAATTTTTGTGTAAGACCAAAGGAGGGAAAATGTATTTTGTCCCAAAATTTAAATTTTCTGTAGCACTTAGAAACCTGTATAGTCAGTTTATTTAGACAACCTAGCTCAGTTTTATTTAACATGAAACTTATATTCTGGACAAAGTTAACATATACTCTGATACTTTATAGAGTATTTGGGCACAAAATGAAAAAAAAAACTATTTATTTGTAAGATCCCTTAAGGAACTGGGAAAGAAAAGCATGAAATGATCACTTTCTTACCTGGAGAAGTCCTGCTGTTCTCTCAAGCTATAAGGGCTCCCAATTTACTAAAAGCACAAAAAATACAGTCTAGAGCTGGGCAGGCCATGATGGCTCAGAGGTAGAGTTCTTGCCTGCAATGCTAGAGACCTGGGTTCGATTCCTAGTGCCTGCCCATGGAGGGGGAAAAAAACAAAAAAAAAACCAAAGTCTAGAGCTAAAATCTACTCCTTTTAGGAAACAACTAATCCCCTTCTAAACTCATAACAGGGAGACCTATGAAAATAAATTCTCGCCCATATAAATCCTGCCACATAAAAATATGCTAAGAACTCAAGCGCTCTCAATTTTAAAGCTTGTATTTATAATATTTATTTCCATAATGACAAACTAAGTCTAGTTATACTTAATGCATAAGAGTAACCCCCTGAACACTTCCTTGTTGCTCAAATGTGCTCCACCCACTCATACCACTCTCTGCTTTCATGCTCGGTCAAATTTTTGCGAATAAACTTACTATCTTCCCCCTACATAGGACATGCCTACCAGGAATGAAACTTCCTGGCACCATGGGATTAGCACCAATTATTGATCAACAATGCTGTCAAAAAAATATCTTGATCAAAAGGGGGAAATGATGAATGAAATAAAAGAAAATAAAGTTTCTATGGCTAAGAGATTTCAAATAGATGGGGGAGGGCCTTCTGGGGGTTACTGTTACGTAGGTCTCAGTATTCATGGTACCATAGTGCCAAGCAACATTGTTCCTGCAAACCAAAGGCATCCTAAGCAAGCTACATGGCTACATGGAGTCAACACTCCAAGCTCTTACCTCGGAATCTGTGAAAAGCTATTTTCCAATATGTCATTTTGGAATCGTCTAGTCATAATCCTTCTATTTTTTCTACTCAAATTTATAACTTTAAATTCCCTTAAGTTGTTTTTTCAGAAAGTAGGGCCTCCTGGAATTCCTATGCTGATTGAGTGCTGAGGCCCAGAGGTAACAATCAAAAACTCCAAAATGTCTTCACTTCAAGCAAAGCACTTACAATCCTCTGTCCCATAATATCTACGTCCCTCCTCAGCCTGAGGCAGCCAGAGTGGTCATGTTCCAAATCCTTCAAGACTGAGAAATGAACAAAGATAAGGGGGGGATTGTAACCACTGACCACAATGATTTCACTTTTATTGCAAATGTTAGTTTAGTTTATTTTCATTCCTTTACTTGTTATCTTACGTTATCTGAGCAATTTATAATGCTGTTTTAACCAGATGTCCTCTTTTATAGCCACCTTGTGCTTATCCTAGCTGGCTTTTGCCAGTTTTCAAGAGCTTCTTAGCTCTTGAAACACACCCTATTAACTAAAACCCAAACATAACCAATCAGCATATGTCGACTTAAATAAAGTCACTATTTCCACCTCCCTTTGTTTGAATCCCATAAAAGCCCTAATCTCTTTAGACTCAGGGAGACAGATTTAATCTGGGAGTTGAGGTGGGGCTCCTGTCTCCCTGACAGTGAACCTTGCCTTAAAGCACTTTCTTTTCTCTAAATCCTAATGTCATTGCACTGACTTCTGTGCTCATTGGGCAGTGAGCTCTTGATTGGTAACACAAAGTCAACCTAAATTTTCACTTTTTGGATAGGTAACATTTTTTTGAGCTTGGTCAGAATACTGTGGAGTATTTTCCTTATTTATTTTTCAAATTCAAAGTGTTAATCAGGATATTTGGCTCCCTTTTATATATATATATATATATATATATATATATATATATATATATATATATAAAGGGGGTCACATTTTATTATTTTTCCATGTGAATATTCTCTTATTTCAGCACCACTTGTTGAATTATTGTTTGTTTTACTTGCTTGTTTTTGGGGAAGTGCATGGGCCAAGATCAAACCCAGGTCTCCTGCATGACAGGCAAGAATTCTACCACTGAACTACCCTTGCACCCCCTTATGGCTCCTTTTTATTATTTTTTCCTGGCACATGAGGGCCTATTTTTATCTGCATATTTAGGTGTTTTTTAATCTAAAAGAAAAAGTCATCCTATTTTTTTTTTTTCCATTTGTTCTGTTCTCTCTGTCAGGAAGACTGCTTATTTGTATGGTAGGTTCCCCTGGCTATATTCCATACATATCATCCTCTCCTCAAACAAAGTTCTCTTTTAATCTTTTTCCTTTGCATAATTAGAGATAATTCTCACTCTTGATTTCCACATAAACGATTCACTTGGCTGCAGTATTCTGGTTTTTCTGACTTATAATTTCCCTCCACTCCCTCCCTATCTCTCCCCTCTGTCCCTCTAGGGCCATGAGCTCAGTTCGTGACATCCAGGAATATTCCACAGGTTGGGACTGCGTGTGCCCTGGGGCCTCATGGGGAAATTGTTGCAGAATATTTTCATCCACAGGAGTGAAAAAGTATCTAAGTCAAGTAATTCTGTCCTACCGAGAGTCTACTCCAAACTCTAGCCTTCACCCATTCAAAACAAGGATTTCTGCCAGGCACTCTATTACCAATGGCTGGGGAAGTCAGGGCCATTACTACAAGCCATCTCGCACCCCTCACCTCCCTGCCTCCTTTTATACTGTGTGCAGATGCTTAAGTGTATTTCCATTCCACAGCCCAGGGGAGATGTTAAATCTAATGAAAAGGCCTGACCATATCTTAAACCAGGAAGCTGAGAATAGCAGTTCCAGCTGCTTATCAGAGTAAGAACTCTCAGTGGCAAGGACCCCTCCTCCTGGGATTATATAAATGCCCTGCCCTTCTCTCCATTGCCAAGTAGGGGATTCTAGCAGTTGCTCTCCTGGGACACGATGGAATCTCTACCCCTGCCCTTTTCGACTCTTTGTGCTATGTAATTAATAAGGTGGTCATTTGCTGGAAAGTTTCTGTTGTGCTTAAGCTTGTGTTCCCACAAGTCACCATACAGCAACTTGCTCCACATTGCATTTATGTACAACGTTCTTAGAAGGAAAACTGTGAACTGAAACTCAATTTTGCCCTTCAGTCTAACTCTGCCTAAATTGAATCCACCAGACATGGCTTTGAGTCTGTATACAGGAATAGTTTTCTTCTCTTTTTGCCAGTGGGAATACAGGTTTCTTGCTCAATAAATTCCTTTGATCATTTATTTGAAGTCTGGGTAGGAAATCAGAAAGCAGCATTAAACTCTTGAGCTCAAACTAGTTTTTCCTGTAAGGCTTTGGATTTATTTATTTATTTTTCAGCTTTCAACTTTTATAGCATTCCCACTTTTGGTTTTACTCAAGAGATGTATTTTATTATGTGGCTTTTAGGTGAATTTGTTAAAGGTCAGATCTTTATATAGTGCAAAGATCTTAAGTGCAAGCTACAATTTCACCTTCTTTCACTGATGTAAAAGAGGCAAGGTGAACCAAAAACACTAAATGAAGGCAGATTTACCTCAGAAAGCATTAGAGCATCTTACTCAAATTTATAATTTGAATCCTTTAGAAAGCCAATTTGGTAAAATATAAATATGTATAATGATCCATAATAATTTAGATAATTGCTTACTCCCCAACCCTCAGGAGTACAACTGTTTGGAATTTATTATGAAGAAAAATAACCTAAAATAAAAACTACTCTTTACTATAAACACCTATCAGGGCGATACAACGGTGGGTCAGTGGTGGAATTCTCACCTGCCATGCCGGAGACCTGGGTTTGATTTCCAAGCCTGCCCATGCCAAAAAATATATATCAAAACATTATTAATAATAATGAACAGGAAATAATCAATTGCCAATAATAGAGGTGTGGTTAAATAAGTGAGATTATTTACAGGTGTAGGGTTATGCAGCTATTTTCAATTTTTAAGTAAGATAGCTATATAGGAACATGGAAAATTTTATTTTTCATATTAAATAGAAAAATTTAATATTAAATGGAAAAATCAGCATAAAGTTGTTCAACACTATAACTGCAAAGATCCATGCTCTTAAGAAGAGTACAGAAAAAATACAAATATTACAATCATTTTCATTGGATTGTTCAAACTCTGGATCTTTATTTTGTCTATAACATTATTGATGATTATTTTAAAATTAGAAAAATAATTTTAAAAATTTTAAAGTTTGTATTCAGAGTTTTGAAATTGTGAAAATTTCTTGCACAGGTCCTTGAGACAGGGAAGGACCATATAACATGACAGTAAAAGTATAAGATGTTGATTCCATTTTTGTGGGACAATTCATAATTTCTTTAATATAAAGGTCACAATCTCCAAATGAAAAACCAGAATATAGGACATGATAATAGCAGAAAATATTTAAAATAGAGTACTCCTGAAAATGTGGGTTTTAAGAATCATTTTCATATGACTGTTTCCACAGTTGGATTTTCCCTCACAGTTTGTATGGAAAAATAGAACCCTTGACATTACCCAATAATAGGAAAAACTGAAATAACACTAAATTGGAAGAGGAAGGCAGACTTCCTGGGAAGCAAGATGTTTCATTTCTGAAAGTGAGGATGAGATAGCTGAGAGTCCTAACAATAATCAAGATTCAGGCCCAAGCCTGCTGCTCATCAAAATTTCTTCCTCTCCTATTACTAAAATTCTTTCCTGAGTTTGTCTTACAGAGTCAAACTTAGCCAGTCAGACTCAGCTGCTGACGGAGCATGCCCAGACACAGACACATTGTGCCCTTGCCTATTCAACAACCCCTGAGAAACTAGGAAGAAAAATCACCTTTGTCGGAACCAAGATTACAGAGTTGAGGAGTCATGGGAAGCAAATAAAATGTGAAGGACCTTCAGAGGGGAAGTAGGATGTGGCTGCTGGCATATTTCTACTACATATTTACCATATATATATATATAGTACTATAAACAACCTGGAGCCCCATCACTGTCCTCACCACCCATTGTTTCCACCCTCTAAATCTTCCTTAGTTCTTGGATTGGGGAGACATATTTGAGCATGCCTCCATTTCCTTCATGGTCGACCTCACAATAAAACACTTCCTTTTCTCAAAATCCTGGTGTGCCCCCTTGTTTACATACGTATCTTTCCTGATAGATTCAGAGATTCTGGGTGCATCTCTTTTCAACTCTGAACCATGATCTCCTGACCCAATGCCTGGCTTATATTAGGATATAATGATGTGGGTAGATGTGAATTTATCTTCACAAACTTAAAATCCTCATATGAATCTTCTGCCCTGGGACAAATATATACAACCATAAATATGCATAAGCATAAATATATGAAAATTCTTAAATTAGCTCAACATACATGTAACCCACACACTGACAATGTAATCAGGAAAGAGAGAAGAGGCAGATGGAACACCTTTCAAACTAACACCCATAACCAAAGAAGAAAATGCCAATCAAACCTTCAATTCTCTAAACTGCAGCAAATTGCAATATTTTGAGTAGATTTTTTTTTTCATTTTAAGGTATAGTATTTTTCCACTTTTGAATATCTCAGAAATTATAGCAAAATGATAACTATCTTACCACCACTTTGTAATAAATTACTTCAACTTTTATAGAGATTCTAGCATATTGGTAATATCAGACCAGTTCTGCCGAGGTGTTGGGTCTTTGAACATATAAGAAGGCCCACAAAGCCTTTCAAATTCTTAGTTTTTCTCCAAAGCCTGATATTTTCTTCATTTTATCTGGTTTTAGCAATGGCTGGGTCAAAATGTATTGCACAATTAGGAAAAACCCAATACAGAAAAGTCCACAGAATACAAGCCAGTCAGCTAGGAAATTCATTTTTGTTGTTGCTGCAAAGGTTAAAGAAGCCATGATTTTTACTTAGAACTGTTCAGATTTAATCTTTGAGGTAAAAAAGCCAATCCTCCAGAAATCCTTGGTTTAGGGATTCTGCGGTAGCCCACCCTCTCCTCTCCCATTCCATTTTCAACCACAGATGCAGCTATGAAAATAGCAATAATTAATCTCAAAAAGAAAATTAGCCCCCTGTTTATTTCTGAACACATATTAAAGGTTTTCTCTACCAAGCGTGGCCTCTTAATACACTGCAGTCACTAATACTCAGCTCCTATTTCACCACCAAAAAATCTGGGTCTATCTGGCTGACCACACAGAAGATTAACGGAAGGCCTGAATCCGTGTGTGTGTGTGTGTGTGTGTGTGTGTGTGTGTGTACACACAACCTTAATCATATATTCTCTCAACAGTTATGCCTGAAAGACATTATCCTGTGGTGTTTCAAGAACTTAGGGTCTGGGTTCAGAGTTATCACACCTTCCCGAAAGAAGAAGGTACAGAAAGAAAACCCTTTGCTCAGGGTTCGGGGGCCCACCAGGCCTTAGGATTCGAGCCAAATGATTCGCAGCCGTGGTCTGGTTTCAATTGACCAAATGGTGTTGCTTTGGCAGGACACGGCTTTGATTATTGTGTGGCTACCCTAATGATGGCTGCTCAGCAGGCCAATTAATAAAATGAGGGATATTACGCAAATAACAATTCGCAGGAGCATGGGGGTAGGAACGGGGGACCAGACTAGGGCCCCTCTTGAAACCTGCTGGGGCAGGACTTCCCCCACACCTGCGCGTTTGCCCTGAGGCTTACCCGAGCCGCGGCTCCGACGGAGGCCCGTGCAGCCGCTATGGCGAGGTGCATCAACCTCATTCCCAACCACCTGCTCCCCCTACCCCCGCTCCCCACACCTGCTAGACGCCCAGTGGCTCAGGCCGAAATCTGGCGGTCCCTAGGCTTCTAGCGCTCACCCTGCGCCCTTCAAAGGCCAGGAAAAGCGCAATCCCGCTGCCGGCGTCCAAACCGCCCGCCCGGCAGCGGGAGCGAAGGCGCATGGCGGGTCCCGGCGCCCCTTCCTCGCGCCACGGCCTGGCGGATGGGGAGTCCCCCGCCCCACGACGAGGTGGGAGCGACTCTCTCCCCCAGTTCCTTTCCCATCCTCCTCCTCCCCTCCCGCCCTGCTCCGGCCCAAGCCTGGCGAGAGCCTAGCAAAGGCGCGTCCCAGGCCTCCTGGGCTGGGCACCGCGGCCCGCTGAGCCGCAGTCTCCCCAGGTACCAGCGGCAGTAACCAACCTGTAGCCCTAATGCTCATAACGGTCATGGTGACCGCGACATGCGGCGGCGGCAGCGGCGACACCGAGCGGCGCGGCGGGCAGGATCAGTCAGAGGCGCGGCACCCACACCCGGGCGGAGACACGGGCACCTTACCTATGACAGCTCCCGTCATTGCGCGCTCGACCCGGGCTGGTGGCCGCGCCTCTGCTTTGATTTTATTAATTAATGTATTGCTCCCACAGGGACGGCGGAGGGGTACTTGGGATCAAGAATTTTAGGGGGTCAGAGATTTGAGGTTCCCTCCCCTCCCCTCCCTTTTTTTGAGGTGGCCGTGCTGCGGAGGCTGCGGTGATGCCGTGGGCTGCAGGGAGGAAATGCAGAGAAGGCTGCTCCGCAGTGGGTGAGGGTGGGGAGGGTCGGAACTAACATGGTCCTTCTCTCTGGCTGCCACGGGCAGTCAGCCTCATAGCAGTAGCTGGGGTCTACTCTATGGACTCGCTCTTGTAGACTCTGGTGTTCACAAATCACGGCCAGCCGTGTGCCCAGGAGACCAGCACACATGGGGTACACGCAACGCCCGCGCCTAGATAGCAAGCAGCGCCACGTCCGTGTGCGTCTGTGCGCGCGCGCGCGGGGGGGGGCGGTCTTACCTTACTGTACACGGTTTCTGAGCGTGTGGACGAGCTTCATCACGTCCATGAGATTGAGAAATCATGAATGCATCGCAGTTATGATAGTCTTCTAAATATGTTGATATGCTACCTTAAAATAAAAAGCTTTTTTTAAATTTGTTTGTTTACTGTGGATAAGACTGAACCCTGCCCTGTAGCATATACCCCGACAAGAAGCTGCATCTGATGTTTCCTGGGGCTAAATAGAGCAGGTTTAAGAAGATGTTCGTTCCCTGCATCAATCTAAGGCCCAGTGGGCGTCCCCACACTCAGTCGCACCCTCTGAAAGGTTTACTGTGGGTTGGCGTCTTGCCATGTAGTCAGATACTAAAACCACCAAGGAACCATTAACTATAATTAGATATCCTTCACACAGGCACATAAATAAAGGGAGAGAGAAAACTGAATGAAGCTCCCTCTAAAAGAAAAATGAGAATTCCTAAAACAGAACAATTCTATATTACAAAATACCACTAGGGATGGAAATAAAATTACACATACACCAAAAATTTTTTTAAACGTATTTTCTGTTTATGTATATTTAATTGTTACCATAAAAAACCATTCACAAGCCATTCCCATTTTAGTGCTTTTTGATTGTTTACACAAAATTTAAAACTAATGGGTATTTAAATACAGAACTATGTGGAATTTTTTTAATTTCTGAATATTTCAGAAAGATCAATTTTATAAAAACTAAGTTTAAAAATGATGAAAATAAAACTGCATCATAATATTCCTCATAATACAATATGGAAAGTGACAAATCTATATACCAATTTGTTAAGAAAAACTATCAATTTGATCATCTTAAGTCACAGCTCTCAACTGTTTAATTAAATACTAATTTATTTCAGTTTGTTTCTTAAAGAGAACTACTTATCATTCTTTGGATTCATCAAGTTAAAATGATCTGTTAGGTGATCATATCAACACAGTATTTAAGGACCAAGGCATTTATAAATGTTTGAATGAAATGATAAAAGACAGCAACCAAATGAAGCTATTGCACTAATCTCAGCACCACCCCTCACCCAATAGGCATGCCAGACCCTTCTCTGTCAAGGGCTGACTGCCTTTATTTAAGTATCTATAATCCATGCTTAGACATCATGTAATTCCATGCATGGTGGAAACAGTCTGAGGGTATCTGCAGGCTTGGTCTCCCTAGTACTCATGAGAGGAGACACCTGTTCAGCCCTTGCTAATTGGGTGGACAAGTAAACAACACTAAAGAATCTGCCCCTGAGAATCAGGGTACTGGTTAACCCTTCAGTGGAAGGTAGCAGACAACATGGAGGAGGAGGGTATCAAGGAGGATGGACATCAAGCTGATGGCTGCAAGACTTCGGTCCATGATGGATGTGGATTGTGGATCGCTGTGTGACAAGGCTCCATGATCCTGGAATCTGTAAAACTCACTGTACATGGAAGTAGACAACCTTCCCAAAAGGCAGGTATGTATGTCCCAAATATCACCTTAAACCTTCTATCTGCTCATCAGTCCATCTACTCTCTTAGACAAATTAGGGAAGATGGACTAAGTAAGGTCAAATGTATTTTTCAGGTTCAACAGGTTCTGTAATTATAATAATTGGTAACCGAGTGAAAGAGTCCTGATGGTTCAGTATAACTCACAGGTGTATTTTCTTTGGCTAACAAAATATTTTTGAAATCTTACGATCAGCTACCAAAATTTTAAAAACCACAAGATTTTTACCTTATCTTGAAAAATAGGGACATCTGGTCGGGTCAGGCCTACATTTCCCCATACCAAGAGCAGCTGCTGATGTAAAAGCTGTCTCTTTTAAAGTGACTTATGTCTCCCATTTGTCCTAGTTTCCCCAGGCTACTTCAATGACCCATCCCAGGAGACACTGAGTGTGTGATTAGGTTGGAAAAGAGGCATTGCTAAACAGAGAAAACAGACAAGCTACAAGGAACTTGATAACACAGAGAGTGAAGCCAGGGCAATGTAAAATATGGCTTGGAGAAATTTGTATACATAAATCAACTAGTTCTTTGGGTTGAAGTAAGCACTAACTGTGAGATAGAAGGGATTTTATGAAAACAGGATCTTTGTTTCTCACTAATTCATCTGTTCCTACTGTTTTTTCCCCACCAAAAATTGTATCCTATTTGATATCGACATGAGCTGACAGCTTTGTAAAATCCATTGGGGGTAGGGGGAATCAATAAGTATTCTGTGGTAATATATACACTGAATTCTACTGGAAAAAAGATCTTGTTAGATTAGATTTATAGGCAGTTTATACCTGGGTAACTGACCAAGGCTTTCTTACCTTTTTTTGTTTGCATGGGCATGCACCGGGAATCGAACCCGTGTCTCCACCATGGCAGGTGAGAACTCTGCCACTGAGCCACTGTGGCCCACCCCCAAGGCTTTCCAATTTTTAAAAAGACTTTTGTTAAGATTGGTTTAATTTGTGTATGCTTGCTTATATATGGTGTGTTTCAGGGCTAACATACAGCCCATTTTCCACCAAATATTGATATGATGAGTTTGCTCTGTTAGAGATATTTTGTGGAGGGAAAGTAAAGGTCTAGAAGACTTGCTTAAATACACATATATATTTACAGACACACAGGCTAACTAGAAGGTATCTAGTGCATGCTACCTTATTAACACAGACTAACATAAATGGACTTTAGTCTATGTGGAAGAGGTACTTTTTTTTTTTTAATTAACGGAAAGAAAAAAAAAATTAACACAACATTTAGAAATCATACCATTCTACATATGCACTCAGTAATTCTTAACATCATCACATAGTTGCATGATCATCGTTTCTTAGTACATTTGCATTGGTTTAGAGGAACTAGCAACACAACAGAAAAAGATATAAAATGTTAATATAGAGAAAAGAAATAAAAGTAGTAATAATAGTAAAAAAAAAAAAAAAAAACCCTATAGCTCAGATGCAGCTTCATTCAGTGTTTTAACATGATTACTTTACAATGAGGTATTATTGTGCTGTCCATTTTTGAGTTTTTGTATCTAGTCCTGTTGCACAGTCTGTATCCCTTCAGCTTCCACTACCCATTATCTTACCCTGTTTCTAACTACTGCTGGACTCTGTTACCAATGACATATTTCAAGTTTATTCTCGAATGTCCGTTCACATCAGTGGGACCATACAGTATTTGTCCTTTAGTTTTTGGCTGGACTCACTCAGCATAATATTCTCTAGGTCCATCCATGTTATTACATGCTTCATAAGTTTATCTTGTCTTAAAGCTGCATAATATTCCATCAACAACAAAAAGACAGCCAACCCAATTACAAAATGGGAAAAAGACTTGAACAGACACCTACCAGAAGAGGAAATACAAATGGCCAAAAGGCACATGAAGAGATGCTCAATGTCCCTGGCCATTAGAGAAATGCAAATCAAAACCACAATGAGATATCTCAACACCCACCAGAATGGCCATTATCAACAAAACAAAAAATGACAAGTGCTGGAGAGGATGCGGAGAAAGAGGCACACTTATCCACTGTTGGTGGGAATGTCAAATGGTGCAACCACTGTGGAAGGCAGTTTGGCGGTTCCTCAAAAAGCTGAATATAGAATTGCCATACGACCCAGCAATACCATTGCTAGGTATCTACTCAAAGGACTTAAGGGCAAAGACACAAACAGACATTTGCACACCAATGTTTATAGCAGCGTTATTTACAATTGCAAAGAGATGGAAACAGCCAAAATGTCCATCAACAGACGAGTGGCTAAACAAACTGTGGAAGAGGTACTTTTTGATAATAGAGAACTTGGGATATTTTTAACACAGTGTGCTTACTGGACCTCCATAGCAGGAAGCATGAAAGTATTGAGTGTCTCTAGGGAAAGGGAAGAGATAACCAAAAAAGATACTGCTAAGTTGTACAGCTTCAAAGGCCTATTTCATGTTACTTAGCCTTATCTTTGATCTTGAAAGAGTTAACAAATACAATTGTTTTCCATGGAGGAAAGACCTGCTGCTTGGTGGTCTTTTCTCACCCACAGTATTCTAGATGGAAACCTTTAAAAAGTTCTTGTTTTTTTATGAATCAGTATTTCCAGACCATCATAAATCATTCATTGCTGCTTACTCTAATCATTTTAAATGTGACAAGATTCTGGAGGTGCCTTACATCTTACCTTTTCATTAAGGCAATATTTCTAAACTGATCAGATAGTAAGAATCACCTGGGGGTATCTTAAATATTTTTCATGGAGATTCTAATTCAGAAACTCTGAGATGTGACATGCAAGCATGGAAAATCTGTTTTAGTAAAGCAAATATCACATTGAGCAGGCTGGTTCTTGTAGTTGGCATCTATTCACAGGAATTCCTTTCCTAACAGGCCTAGGGTAACATTACTCACTCCCCTTCCTTCTGTGATAGTTAAGTTCATGTGTCAGCTTGGCCAGGTTATGGAGTCCTGTTTGGTCGAGCACACACTGGGCTGATTCCTACTGTGAGTATATTTCATGGACTTAAATCATCAGTAAATTGATTGCATCTATGGCTGAGTACATATAATATCAACTGAGTTGCTTTAATAATGAAAGACGTCTCATCCAGTCAGTTGAAGGCTTTAAAAGAAGTGATGATTTCAGCAGTCAGAGGAGAGACGGTCCATCTCCACTTCAACCAGCCAGCTTCTCCTGGGGAATTCATGGAAAACCTTCTTAGGAGTTCCTAGTTTGTGGGCTGCCTTACGGAATTTGTACTTGCCCACCCACAGTCACATGAGACAATTCTTATAAAAATCTCTTACTATTTACATATATAAGCTGTCAGTTCTGTTTCCCTAGAGCACCTGACTAATACATCTACCCTCTCCTCCAAGTCTCAGTATCTCCGTCATCATATGGACCATGGGCCAGTTCTGGACATTATTATATAGGCATTGGGCCAGTTCTGGAATCCTGGTGTGCCCGTACTTTTGTTCTTGCTGTGTTAACTGAAACACTAAAAAATATGTGATATCAACTAGGTGATAAAAGACCGTCTGCTGAGTTACATGTGAGGTCTTTACAAATTTCTCATATGGTTTCATAAGGTTTCTAGTAGTTCCTACTAGCAGTGAAGCCAGCTCCAGGAAATAGGTTTAGGATTGCCTTCAACAGAAAAGAAAAGAAGGAAAACCATGGTAAGATGATTTTTAAACTCCAAGAACAGCAGAAGCAGGGACTTCTAAATTCAGCCAAAGTATATTGGTGTAAGAAATGCAATTGAGTTAACTTATGGAAAAATAAACTGCCGAATGACATAGAAAGGGATTGCAGAGAACAAACAAACCAGGCCTAGGAAATAACATTGTGTAGAAATAAGGGTGGACTTCACAGACGCAAACCTTGCAGGTAATTGAAAAAGTTTCCTAGCCCACCATTTTGTTCTCCTTTAGTATTTTGTTTTCGGAAGAAACTGGGTTTCAGAAGGAAAAAGGGAAGACTGTGAAATCAGGAGTAAGCAGTAATGCCAATTAAACAGTCGTGCTGGGAGCAAAACAGAGGTGCCATTGTGCTGGATGGCTGCTAATCCAGTCACCCAAAGGAGCCGGTGGACTTCTGACAACAAAGGTCATGTTTCAGATGAATTGCTCAGTAATAAAATGATGCAGATTTTTGACTATTTAATAAAATCTGCTGCCAAATAAGAGTAAATCTTTGAATTCTGAAAATGACCGTGAAGATCTCATTTATTTTATAAAATATCTTAGTCAGTGTGTGATAACTGGGGCACAGTCCCTTTAGGGCTGATGGGCAGGGTCACTCCACCAGGTGAGATATCCAAAAAGAACAAGTGCTAGCTGAGGGGGAGGGGAATCTAGAATGAGTGATAGAGAAGAGAGCTGATGCGTGTCACTTACGGACTCGGGACCAACTGTAGCAGTGGAGGCTGTTGTTCGTCTCACTAATCCTTTTAAAAATCAAGAATTTGGGACTAAAAATAGGGAGGAAACTGTGCCTTGATTAGATGAACTTCACATGAGCAGCAAGTAGATCTGAGTTGCACCTGAGAAGCAAAAGGAGTGAAAGAAGCAGGAAGGGTAGACAATGCTGGGCCCTACTGGTGCCTCGCACAGATTGTCTTTATAAGGTCAGTGCACTCATTCCCTGTTGCTGTAAGTATTCCTCCTGACTTCTCTCAACTGCCCCTGTCTCCAGACAGTTGCCGTCTTCAGAGTGGGAGATGCTTCACCTGGGAATACAAGACTCCGAACCCTGCCCTGGAGGCAGTCGGCAGCTGGTGACAAATGGACATAGTTACACAAAAAGCTGAGCCTCTTGCCTCCAGGTGGACCAACTCCAGAGCTCTCCATATGTGCAGGCTGAAGTTAAGCTCCATCTGAAACAACATGCTTCCTTAGCTCTTTCTGCTTGTCCTTCCTGCTTCTTTTACTCCCTTTTCTCCTGAGAGCACCCCTTCAATAAAATTATGTGCACCTAATCCTTGTCTCAGGCTCTGGTTCTAGGGAACCGATCTAAGACAATATCATTGTTTGTATTCCATTGTAATAGGTGTTAGCACATTTCATTTCCTAACTCATTTTTGTGTTTAGAAACCTTGCTAAATCTCAGTCCTACAAATTCTAAAAGTTTAGCATAGATTATTTCTAATCTTTTTTCATATGTAATTATTTTATCTCTGGAAAATGACAGGTTTCCTTTCCCTTTCCAACCTTGTATTTTTTTTCTTTGCTTTTTTTGTGCTGGGCAGAGACCTTGATGATATTAGACAGAGAGATTGTTCTGCATTTCAAAGGGAAAACTTCAGTTATTAATCAGTAAGTATGATATATGCTATAGATTTTTTGGTTGATACCTTCATCAGATAAGCTTATTTCTAATTTACTAAGAGATTTTTTTTTTAAATCTTGAATGGCTTTTAAAATATACTTTTTCTGCATTTATTGAGATAAACATGATACCTCTCCTTCAATCTATTAGCATTGTGAATGACAGCAGTTGAACTTCTAATGAAGACACTTACATTGCTGAAGAAAATAAGATGAACTGGGTCATGGTTTGTTATACTGTTTTCATTTTGCTACAGTTGTTTGTTAATTCTGAAAAAAAATATATATTTGTGCTTCTTAGTCAAAAGTTGGCCTTCCCTCATTCCCAGAAACTTCAGGTATTTATTGGACACCTGGGACTCAGAGTTAGAGCTCTGAAGCTATGAAAGTCAACCTTACCCCATACAGCAATTGTTTTAAAAGTTGAAAAAGTGATCAGACTGACTAGAGATATGAATGAAGCTGGTCTGGATAGGACTAAGGTCAATGAGAATACAGGGTACAGGATGACATAGTCCATATTTTAAAACTTCAACTTCTGTGTGATAGCTTGTATGGTCAGTTTAGTTGAACACCGTAAGTACATGGAATCTTGAATAGGGCTTGAGATCTTGTTGATTTGCCCAGGTTAGTATGATGCCCCAATATATCCCAGAGTAATTTGGGCAGTGAATAAAAAAAGCATTTGCAAAGTCCCCTTGAGGGGACTGAGGAGAAAGGAGGGAATATTCAACTTCCCCCTTTGGAGAATATCTGATATTCATGCAAGCAGTGGGGACAACCAAATCAATAGGCTAAGCCCTTGATCTTGGGGTCTGTCCTGATGAAACTTATCCCTACAATAGATAGGCTGAGACTACTTAAAATTAGGCCCAAGAGTCACTCCCAAAGAACCTCTTTATTTGCTCAGATGTGGCCTCTCTCTCTAAACCAACTCAGCATGTGAACTCACTGCCCTCCCCAGTGTGTGGGACATGACTCCCAGGGGTGTAAATCGCTCCCTGACAATGTGGGACAGAACTCCCGGGATGAGCTGGGACCTGGCATCAGTAGATTGAGAAGGCCTTCTTCGCCCACATGGGTAAGAGAGAAATGAGAAAAAGTAAAGTGTCTGTGGCTGAGAGATTTCAGAGTCGCGAGGTTATCCTGGAGGTTATTCTTATGCATTATATAGATACCAATTTTAGTTTATGGCATATTGGAATGGCTGGAGGGAAATACCTGAAACTGCATTCCAGTAGCCTTGTATCTTGAGGTAAATTAGAATACAAGGTAAAGGATATATGGTCCATACTTCAAAACTTCAACTTCGATATAGCTTTTACAGTGCGACTGTGCATAACGATTTAGCCTTTACAATGTGACTGTGTGATTGTGAAAACTTTGTGTCTGATGTTCCTTTTATCCAGGGTATGGAAAGATAAGTAAGAAAATAAGGATAAAAAATAAATAAATAATGCAGGAGGAATAAAGGATAAAAAAATTGGGTAGATTGAAATACTGGTGGTCAATAAGAGCCAGGGTAAGGGGCATTAGATATATGAGTTTTTTCTTTTTATTTCTTTTTATAGGGTAATGCAAATGTTCTAAAAATGATCATGGTGATGAGGACTCAAGTATGATAAGATTGTGAGCCACTGATTATATACCATGTATGGACTGTATGTGCGTGAAGATTTCTCAATAAAAATATTAAAAATATATAAGTAAAAATATTATATTAAAAAATAAAGTTGTGTGGTGGGAAGGTGAAAGCAGAGAAACTATTTATAAGTGGGTAATTTTATTTTCTGTACCACCAATTGAAGGGGAGGGGTTGACTTTCACAATATATAGTTTAATAAAATGTGATATATCAAAAAGTTGTAAAAGAAAGAAAAGCTGACCATCTTCCCTCCTCATTCTCATAAAATTCTTGTCAGATTTTAGTATCAAGGCCATACTAGTCTTATAAAATAAATTGGTAATATTCCTTTTTATAGTTGTTTGGAAGATGATGAAAGATTGGAATCATTTGCTGCTTAATTATTTGTAAAACTGGAAGGGAAAGTTATCTGGGCCCATTGGCTTGTGCATGTGTGTGTGTGAAAGAAGTTTATTATTAAATCAATTTCTCTGTTTTAATATTGTTCAGGTTTTGTGCTCCTTGAGTCAGATTTTATAAATAGTACTTTCTATTTCTTGGTGAAATCTATTTCACTGAGATCTTCAAATTTAATGACATAAATTTGATCATAATATCCTCTCATTTTTGAATGTCTCCACATCTCTAGATTAGGGTCCTCTTTTCATTTCTGATACTGCTTATTTGTGCCTTCTCTTTGTTTGTGCTTGAAATTGCCAGAGATTTGTCAATTATTTTTTTTCAAAGAACTGATTTCTGGATTTGTTGATCATCCTTGTATTCTTGTCTTATATTTAGCTAATTGCTGCTCATATACAATTTTCTTTCTTTTACATTTTTTGATTTGTTCCAGGATAGGATCAATTTGTAAACTGCTTCATATAATCTGTAAAGAATGTATATGGTTCACCATTCAATTTTTTCAGCACAGTATCCTAGATATATCAATTTGGTCAATATTGTTAAGCATGTAGCTTGATATTCTACAACTTTAGTCAATTTTTGTTTACTTGATTTATTGGTTTCTGAAAAATTTGTATTAAAACTCCCCACTGTAATTGAGAGTTTGTTTAGTTTTCTTTGTAGTTTGCAAATTTTGCCTCATATGAACTGAGGCTATGCTATAAGGTGCATGCAGATTTAAAATTGGTATATTTTCCTAGTGAAATAAAAAATGTGTAATTCTGAAGGTACTTTATATCTAGCAATACTCTTTGCTTTGAAGTGATGCCAATATAGCTACATCAGCTCTACTCTGTTACATATTTTGCATTATTTTACTTTCTTTTGTTTTATTTTAAGTTTTTACTTTCTATCTAATTGTATACTTTTATCTTTTGTGTGTGTGTGTGTGAGGGGGGGGTGTTAAATGGTTTAGGATTCGAACCCAGGTCTCCCTCATGGCAGGTGAGCGTTCTACCACTGAAACACCTGTGCACCCCATACTTTTATCTTGTAACTTTCAAATCTTCTGTATATTTTTTTAATTAGAGAAGCTCTAGGTTTACAAAAAAAAATGCAGAAAATACACAGTTCCCAGAGAGAACCCCTCACCGCTCCCCTGTTAACTCTTTGCCTTAGTGTGGCACCTTTGTTACAAATGATGAAACCATATTATTATATTTATACTATTAACTATAATCCATAGTTTACATTAAAATTCGCTGTGTCATGCAGGCCTATGTTTTTTCTTAATTTCTATTTTTCTAACATTCATACAACATAAAATTTCTCCTTTTAGCCACATTCAAATATTTAATTGGTGGTGGTAATTAAATTCACAATGTTGTGCTACCATTAGCACCATCTACTACTAAAACTTTTCCATCACCCCCAGCAGAAACTTTGTTGTTTATAAATATATGTCTTTTAACTAGAGCTATTTTAGCCATTTATATTCTGCCTGAATTTCCCCTAGAGAAAGCCTGCTATAGCAGACAATTTCATATCCTGTTTGCCTGAAATGTCATTAATCACTAAATCTTGAAAGTTAATGTTATACTTATATGCTGTATTCTAGATGAGTATCTCATTTATCTCAGCATATTGAATATTCCACTATCTCCTGACACATGTTTTTGATTTTGAGGAGTCAATGGCCAATGTAAATGTTGCGCTCTTGAAGTTAATCCATGTTTTTTCTCAGTCTACTTTTAAAATTTTCTCTTTGCTTTTGGTTTTCTCTAGCTTACTATGATGAGTCTATGTTTGGACGTCTTTTTTTACTTATCCTGCTTAGGATTTATTCATCTTTTGGAACCTATGGACTGGTATTAGCTCATGCCTCCTTCTCTTTCTCCTCTCCTTCTGGGACTCTAAACCTGGTGCATTTTAGATCTCCATGCTCTATCCTTCATGCCTCTGAATCTACATTTCATATGTCCCTATTCTTTATTTTGTATAATGCATTCTGAAAAATTCTTCTGGTTTATCTTCCAACTCACTACTCTACTCTGCTGAGTCTAATCTGCTATTAAACAAATTGTTTTGGTTCTGAACTTCTTATTATTACTTTATTTCTTGAAATACTATTGGATTCTTCTAAATATGGCTTGTTCGATTTTTATAGTTTTCTTTTTCCTACAGATAATTGTTAGATTGCTCTTTGTATATTGTTTTAAAAGTAAAAATATAGTTGCTTTATAATATATGTCTGATAATTCCAGTATCTGAAGATTTTATGGACTGTTTCTTCCCGTTAATTTTTTCTATTGATTTTTCCTTATGGTATCTTATTTTCTCTGTGTAACTTGGATATTTTTTGCTAGGAGTTCTATCTGAAATGATTTCTCCACAAAATTATTTGAGGCTTAGGATAAAGATCATTTCTCTAGAGAGAGTTTGTATTAGTACTTGTCAGGCATCTAGGGATACTACATACAAGTTTTGCCAAAATTCATAACTTGTGGTTCTATGTATCATTATGAGAAGGCAAGTTATCCAGATATCTGTGTCAGTGCTAGGCTTTGAGTTATAAGTTCTTTGGGATAACATCTCCTTCCTGCAGTTTCAAGGCAAAACTTCCTTGTAGGTCCCTGGCCTTGCAGATTTATGGAATTCTGTGGGAAATATTGAGACTTTTCCTTCTGTTCCCCTTCCCCATGAACTGAAAAACAAAAATTTAATTTCACGTGGACAGGCAAATATCTTTGTGATAGAAATGGCTTCACACTCTGTTTCTGCTTTCTTTCTTTTTCATCTGGATTTAGCCTGACAATTCCTTACTATCTTCTCAGCCCCGTGATGCTTTCAGGAAAATTTTTGTCTTTTGTTTTAAAAATTTGGTCTAACTTTCATAACTGGAAAGCCTAGCCCACTTTTCATTCCCAGAAATGGAGGTCATTAAACATCTTTAAATTTTTCACAGATGTTTTAAAAATCTTGGGTTGATTTCTCTCCTCTAAATGATAGGTTCCATAATGATCTCCGCTAACCTGGCCAATCAAAATATGCTTAGTTCAGGCAAATTCAGTTCATATTAGTGACAAAAAGATATTTACTAGCAAAATGTAGAACATGGTACGTTGGAAAATAAAATTAAAATAGTGTTGAACTCATGGTAATTTTGAGTTAGTGGTAACTTTGCTTTATAATTTGTGTAGAAAATTAAGATTTGTCTGAAAATTAAGAATAAGAAATTATATTTTCTGGTCAATCATGCTGTGTTCTATTCTGCTTTGTTATTGTCTTGGCAACAAACACTATGTTACATACATCCATGGCAGGGAACCTGCCTTTGTTAAGCACAGACACAGCCACACAAATGACTAACTCATTTCCAAAGTATCTTTAGCTTCATCTTGAGTAGTAATCTTCAAAGTAACATACAAACACATGAGTAGAACAAACAGACAATTGCAAAAAAAGAATTTTATTTGCAAAAAAGAGTTTATATTTCTATCTGGATCAAAGCAAGAAGTCACACCTTTTTTCTTCAAGGTAAAATCTTCCGATTAAGTGATTAATGGTCATTATCAGACAGGGTTGTGTACTCAGCAGTCATGGGAAACAAAACATTTCCATACGGGAGAAATAAGCCAATTTAGAGTTTTTGTAAAACATTAAAAAAAACATGTAGTTTTCTTGTATAGCACTTTCAAGCCACCCTGTACATTATAGCTTAAAAGCTGCTACTTCACAGCACTCTGAAAACACCATCACAGAACTTGAAATCAGGACATCTGGAATCTGCTCTTGACTCTGAAGTACCGATTATTCTGATTTTCTGATTAGGAAAGCACATTAGCATCTTCAGGTTGAAATCATCTTCTAAATAAAGGTGTTGACTCCCTTTCAAACCTAGTTTATAATTTGCAGCTAAAGATGTGTTCAAACAATGTGTTGCATGCACTTACTTAGTAGAGTCAATGAAGAGCTGCCTGTGGACAGTGTCTCTTTTGTACCAAACCCTGTCTTTACCAGCCTCTTTAGGGAAGGGGCACCAAACAAAGTGATCTGATCCCTTCCATTAAGGATCTTCTAAACTCTACTTTGGCCACTTCAAAAGTGTGGGTCATTGAAATAGTGTTTTGCAATTGTTTGGTTTTTGTAAAAATAATATTTTTTAAAGAACCTTGGAAATAAATGACAGGTAATAAAGTTATGAATATAATTATCACTGGGATCACAAAATAGAGGATAAGTAGGCTTTTTCACAAAATAGAGGATGAATGGTTTTAATAAGCCTTGTTGTATTCCTTGTTTCAAAAGAATCTACGGAGATATCAGTTAATAATGTCACTAAATCTGGGACTACTTATTTCACAAAAGATAACTGTGACTTTTTTTTGTATGCTGTATAGTGGAACCACATTTCATTATTTTTCCATGTGAGTATCCCGCTAGTGCAGCACCATTTGTTGAATTTTTTTCTATTTGTTTGGTTGGGTTTTTTGTTTGTTTTCTTGCTTGTTTGTTTTGGGGGAACAGCATGGACCGGGAATTGAACCCAGATCTCCCTCATGGCAGGCAAGAATTCTACCACTAAACTACCCTTGAACCCCCATTCAATTGTATTTTTAAAGAACAATGTAATTTGAAAAATGATAACTTAGTTCTACAGGCTACTTTGGATAACCATATCTTTTAGGAAAATGTTTTGAATTTTCTCTACAATTATTGAGTTAGGTCAAGCCAATTTTTTTAGTTTCCTCATTGATGAGGCAAACACCATGCAATAATTGTTGCCTTAAACAATGGAAATTTCTTGGCTTATGGTTTTGAGGCTAGGAGAAATCCATATCAAGGCATCATCAAGGCAATGCTTTCTTCTCAAAGTCTGGCATCCTGGGGCTGGTTGCCAATGATCCTTGGTCCTTGGCTCCTCTATCACTTGGCAATGCACAGTGTGGTCTCTCCTGGCCTCTCCCTTCTCTTCCTGGTTCTGTTGATCTTCAGCTTTTTGCTTGTCATGGCTTTCTCTCTTTATCTGAATTTCATTCTGCTCACTAGGATTCCAGTAATAGGATTAAGGCCCATCCTGATTGAGTCAGTTCCACATCTTAATTGAAGTAACCACATCAAAAAGTCCTACTTACAATCAGTTCACACCATAGGAATGGATTAAATTTAAGAACATGTTTTTGTGGGATACATAGTTTTATACCAATGAATTGGAAAAGAATGAAACTGTTACATACAACACATGGAAGAATCTCACAAATATGCTCGTGAAAGAAGCCTTGGATGAAAGAGTAAATACTGTATGATTTCATTAATATAAATTTCAAGATTAGGAAGATATAATCTTTGGTGGAAAAATTAGAATTATCATTACTTTTTGGGATAGAAGAATTGACTAGAAATAACATGAGGGAAGTTTTGGGGATGACAGTTTTGGGGTGATTGTTCTACTTTTTTAAAAGGTCCTTTATTTTATGGATATTTCATATAAAAAGAAAAGACTGTAAAATATATTGAACTCTAGTTGATATGCATGCTGAATTACTTAGGGGAAAGTATATGAATGCCCACAATTGATTTTGAGATATGCAAAAAATTAGATGGATTGGTGGATGAATGAAGGGAAGGTTAGATGCATAGGTATATGATAGAAAAAGTATAGTAAACTATTAATGGTAGAATTGAGATGGCAGATTTATAGGAGTACACTGTAAAGTTCTATCAATTTTTATGTCTGAAAAATTTCAGAATAAATTCTTAGGGAAAATATAACTAGAATTTGAATACTTTTTACCACCTCAAATCTACCGGCTCTTGCCAGGATTACTTATATAACCTCTTAACTGGTCTCCCTGCTTCTGCACTCCTCTGCTCCCTCAATCTATGCCAGCACAACCACCAGAGCAGTAAATAAATCTGGTTGTGTGAATCCACCTCTCAAAATGCTGGGAGAGCTTACCCATCACACTCAGGGTAAAATTCAAAGTTTTCACTGTTACAGTGACCTATATGATGGGCTCCCTTTCCTCCCATTACTTTTCTGACCTTATCTCCCACTACACTCCCTTTCACTAATTCTACTCCAGTCACACTCATCCACCTGCTCTTCTTTGACCATAGTAGACATGGTCCCTCATCAGGGCCTTTGCAATGGCTCTTTCCTCTGTCTAGAATACTCTTCTCTCAGAAATATGCTTGGTTCACCCACTCCTTCAGTTCTTTTTTGTTTATTTGTTTTTTGCATGGGCAGGCTCCCACCCTTTCAGTTCTTATATGCCATCCTTTCAGTGAGACATTCATTGTCTACCTTATCTAAAATGTTATTCAACCCAATCTAATATTACCTATTTACCATCTTCCTTTATTAAAATTATTCCTTAGTCCTTTTACATACATACCGTATACTTGATTTACAGGGCACAAACAGATCAGTTGAAGGAGAGATTATACTTTCCCTGGAGGTATAAACCATAAGTGGTATTCCAAAGGACTCATACACTACTCCCATAGCCTTACCTTTCTAGTCTAATATATGTTCTTCTTGAGAACAGGGATTTCTGTCCAGTTAGGTCATGTCTGTATTTCCAACTTCAAAAAGAGGTTGGTATATGGTAAAAACTCAATATTTATTTGTGGAATTAATTAAATCATGCATATGGATATTACAGTTATATACTCCTTGAATAGGCTACTTAGCTAACTGAGCAAGTGATTTTCTGCATGGAAAAGGTGAGAGCTGTGCTTAAGCTGCATATCCAGATGGGCAACTTGAAATTAATTTTTCAAAGAGCAATGTGTAGGGAGAAAGGAAGCAATGTAAAAAAAGTATAGCTGAAATAAACATCCTCATATAGATATGTCTCTGACTAACTACAGGATGATTCAGAACAATTCCCTATTAATCATTTACTGTCACAAAATATATGAACTGTGCATATTTTAGATGGAGGCACCATTAGCCCATACAGTGCCCTTGTGTGAGCTAAAAGGCATCCCTTTAGATGGGATGACTCAAGTATGTCAGGGATCGTGGCTTGGCACAAATGGAGAGAAGTTTGGATATCAGTCCCTACCCTACTCTTCCCCTTGGTCAAGAACATCCTATATAATCAGATGTGATAGCCTTATGTGCAAATTGCTTCCAGAAATATGTCAGCTTACATGCCCACCAGGAGCGTACCGGGGAACCTACCCTCCCTAACATTATCGTCTATAAAGCCTTTTCCATTTCAAATGGTGGAAAATGATATCTCATTGTTTTACTGTTTTTACATTTCATGGCTCACTTGTGAATTTGAACTTTTAAACTCCATTTTTATGTATTTATTAATTATATGACTTGTCTTTTCTTATCATTTGTTTATTTTTATTGAGCAATTAGTATTTTTCTGGCCTATTTGTATGAGTTTCTTTTAAAGTAAGGATTATTAATTTTTTTCATAAATTAAAAGATATTTCCCAATTTTGTATGATTTTTATTTTTTCTGATGTATACAAAATACAGTAAACTTTATCAGCCTTTTCCTTTGTGATTTTTTCATTTTGTGTTATACCATCTATCTATCAGTATACCTCTATCTCTAAAATGTATCTGTCTTTATTGCATCTAAAACTCACTTAGTATTTGGTATCAGAAAGCCCTACATAGTTTTTTTTAATTTAGAATATGGTTGGCTAATTATTCCATTGCCACCTGTTTTAGTTAGCAATGCTGGAATGTGATATACCAGAAATGGAATGGCTTTTAAAAAGGAGAATTTATTAAATTGCAACTGTACAGTTTTAAGGCCGTGAAAATGTCCAAAATAAAGCAAGACTATAGAAATGTCCAATCTAAGGTATCCAAGGAAGGATACCTTAGTTCAAGAAGGCTGATGACATTCAGGGTTTCTCTCTCAACTGAAAAGGTACATGTCCAACATGGCAATATCTGCTAGCTTTCTCTCCAGGCTTCTTGTTGCATGAGCTCTGCTGGGGGCATTTTCTTTCTTCATCTCCAAAGGTCTCTGGCTGCTTGGGCTTCCATGGCTCTCAAGCTTTTTCCAAAATGGTTCCCTCTTAAAGAGCTCCAGTAGGCAACCCCACCTTGAATGGGTGGAGACACATCTCCATGGAAACCATCTCATCAAAAGTTACCACCCACAATTGGGTGGGTCACATCTCCATGGATAATCAAAAAGCCCCCACCCTGCAGTATTGAATGAGGGTTAAAGAATATGGCTTTTCTGGGTACACAACAGATTCAACCTGGCACATCATCTTTAAAATGTATTGAATTTAGAATATGAGGCCTGACTTTGAGCTACCATTTCTGTGGTATGATGTAAATATCTTCTCTTAACACAAAATATACTCCATTTTAAGTATTTTACCTGTAAAACATAAAGAGCTAGAAAGAAAAGTCCACTTTTGGCTCCCATTATTACACTTCTTTTCTATTTTTTCTTAGCTATAATAATTATTTCTGCAAATTAATTTCAGAATCATTTTATACTGTTCAAAAAAGTAACACATGAAGACTCTGAGTGGCATTCCATTAACCAATTAAGTTACTTTGAGAGTAACTGTCATCTGAGTAGTATTCAATCATTCCATCCAGAAAGATGCACAGTCCTCTTTTCATTTTTTTTAAATATGTAAATGTATGTTTAGATTGGTAGAATTTTTTTTATTAATTAAAGAAAAAAAAGAAATTAACACAACATTTAGAAATCATTCCATTCTACATATGCAATCAGTAATTCTTAACATCATCACATAGATGCATGATCATCATTTCTTAGTACATTTGCATCGATTTAGGAAAAGAACTAGCAAAACAACAGAAAAAAGATATAGAATGTTAATATAGAGAAAAAAATAAAAATAATAATAGTAAAAAAAAAGAAAAGGAAAAAGAAAAAAAAAAGGCAAACAAACAAACAGGCAGACAAAAAAAAAACCTATAGCTCAGATGCAGCTTCATTCAGTGTTTTAACACGATTACTTTACAGTTAGGTATTATTGTGCTGTCCATTTTTGAGTTTTTGTATCTAGTCCTGTTGCACAGTCTGTATCCCTTCAGCTCCAATTATCCATTATCTTACCCCGTTTCTAACTCCTGCTGGACTCTGTTACCAATGACATATTCCAAGTTTATTCTCGAATGTCGGTTCACATCAGTGGGACCATACAGTATTTGTCCTTAAGTTTTTGGCTAGACTCACTCAGCATAATGTTCTCTAGGTCCATCCATGTTATTACATGCTTCATAAGTTTATTCTGTCTTAAAGCTGCATAATATTCCATCGTATGTATATACCACAGTTTGTTTAGCCACTCGTCTGTTGATGGACATTTTGGCTGTTTCCATCTCTTTGCAATTGTAAATAACGCTGCTATAAACATTGGTATGCAAATGTCCGTTTGTGTCTTTACCCTTAAGTCCTTTGAGTAGATACCTAGCAATGGTATTGCTGGGTCATATGGCAATTCTATATTCAGCTTTTTGAGGAACCGCCAAACTGCCTTCCACAGTGGTTGCACCATTTGACATTCCCACCAACAGTGGATAAGTGTGCCTCTTTCTCCGCATCCTCTCCAGCACTTGTCATTTTCTGTTTTGTTGATAATGGCCATTCTGGTGGGTGTGAGATGATATCTCATTGTGGTTTTGATTTGCATTTCTCCAATGGCCAGGGACATTGAGCATCTCTTCATGTGCCTTTTGGCCATTTGTATTTCCTCTTCTGAGAGGTGTCTGTTCAAGTCTTTTTCCCATTTTGTAATTGGATTGGCTGTCTTTTTGTTGTTGAGTTGGACGATCTCTTTATAAATTCTGGATACTAGACCTTTATCTGATATGTCATTTCCAAATATTGTCTCCCATTGTGTAGGCTGTCCTCTTTTCATTGATGTTTAATTCGATGACTCACATTAATATATTTTCCTTTATGTAGATTTCATACATTTTATGCATAAGTTATTCCTAGGAATTTTAAATATTGGATAACCATCAGCTTTTGATTTTCCCCAATATATATCCAGGCTTCTTACTACTCTTACACAGAAAAGAAGTCTGTTTTATAAGCTTATGTAATATATGGCTACATTTTTTAACACATGCATTATAGAAGTATTTAGTTCTTCTAAATTCTATTTAGCTGTTATTTGCCAAGTTTAATGTGACATATAGAAGAAATACTTTTTTCTCTTGAGTGGTTCTATCTTGTTGTACTTTTAGTGAAAATCCACTTTCAAAATCTTAGATATTATTGAAGTTTACATGCATCCCAGTGGTGTAGAATGATTGACAAAGAATATATTCAACATCTTTTTGTCCATTATCAATTCAACCAATGGGCACCAGAGATGAATTATGATGAAATGTTTCCACAGAAGACATTTCATGGTGAATTTCATTCCTATTATATATAACATTGTCAAAGGTTAACACTAGCGTAAAAAAGTGTTCAACTTATTTTTATGTTGTCTCCTTAAGGGCAAACATCAAGATAAAGTTTGTTCATTTCTGTATCCCCAGCACCAAGAACAGGACTGGCAAGTGATAGTGTTCAACAAATGTTTGTCGAATGCAATTAAATAAAATTTGGAGAAAAGTATTTGTTTTCACAAGAAAAATAATTCGATCCTGACACAGCCATAGGCTTTGGAGTTAGTCTTATCCAAAATCTCTTAGCAGAAGTTTCTGTGATTTCCAAGAATTTTCCTTCTAAACACATTCTAGAATGTATTGTTGGTTGCTGTGCTGGCTTGAAAGGATTTATGTGCCCTAGAAAAGCATGCTTTAATGCTACTCAATCTTGTGGGAGCAACTATTTCTTCTAATGACTATTCAGTACTATAGATTGGAAACTTGATTAGGTTATCTCCATGGAGATGTGGCTCAATCAACTGTGGATATTGAACTTGATTAGATGGAGACATGTCTTCACCCATTGTACATGGGTCTTGATTAGTTTACTGGAGTCCTATAAAAGAGGAGACGTTTTTGAGAATTTGCCTTTTGAGAATAAGGAGAGAGCAGGAGAACCATGACAGAATGACAACAGAACCACAGAGTCAGCCAGCAACCTTTGGAGATGAAGAAGGAGAACGCCATTGGGGAGCTTCAAGAACCAACAGACCTGGAGAGGAAGCTAATGGACGTCACCATGTTCACCATGTGCCTTTCCAGTGGAGAAAGAAACCCTGAACTTCATCAGCCTTTCCTGAGTGAATGTAACCTTTTCTTGGTGCCTTAATTTGGACGTTTTGTAGGCTTGCTTTAATTGGAACATCTTGGCCTTAGAACTGTAAACTAGCAACTTATTAAATTCCCGCCTTTAAAAGTTATTCTAGTTCTGATATATTGCATTCTGGCAGCTAGCAAACTAGAACAGTTGCCCAACCAAATTCTTTGTCCTTATCCATTCTGTACTGACAAATACTGATTTAGTTCCTTCTTTTCTTGACCATATGCTCAGGTGAATGGCAATTAACAGTGCCAATTAACAGCCATGTTAATCACAGTACCAATTCCAATAGCTGCTTAGACATAGACATGCAACATATATCTGGCCAATGAAAATTGTGAGGAAGACTGCAGGGAGCTTCTGAAATTTTTTCTTTTCACTCTTCATAGGGAGTAAATGACATAGTTTACTCCCTGAGGACATTCTAGGTGAGTTACATAAGTCAGTGAAGCATGGAGTTGGTATAGCTATCTCATGACAATGAAGGGACAAGCTTGAGACCCAAGCCAAAAGTGTGAGGGTGACGGCACAAAAAGAAAGGATGACGGATGTCATTGCTGATCCACTAAGATTTACCTGAATTTTCAATATCTTGAGACTTACTGTTTTGTGGACTACGGTTTATGCCATCTTTTATTAGTTTTCCAATTACCTGTGATTGGAAGCACCCCAAGAACCAATTGGTATAAATGAGGTCTAGAAGTGCACATAAACTTAAAGAAAATAAATAGGCCCAATCTAATGTATTAGTGAAAAAGACCCTTTTAGTCATGTTTTATATGCTTTTTCTACTTTTAAAGGAAATAAATGACCATATGTTTTGCTTCTTTGTACAACTTTTTGCTTTAGTAGCATATGTACAATTCAGAATTTCCCAATTTAACCACTTTCAAGGGTACAATTCAGTTATATTAATTACATTTCCAATATTGTGCTACTATCACCAATATCCATTACCCCAATTTTTTCATCACCCCAAATGGAAATTAGGCACCAATTAAATAATAACTCCCCTCCCACGACCCCTGGTAACCAGTAATCTACTATTTCTCTCTAGAAATTTGCTTCTTCCAGCTATTTCAGATAAAAAAATCATATAATATTTGTCCTTTTGTATCTGGCCGACTCCACTCAACGTGATGTCTTCAAGTGTTAGCCATAATAGTCTCATGTATCAGAACTTCATTCCTTTTATAACTGAATAATATTTAATTGTGTGTATACACCCTATTTTGTTTATCGTTTTTCTATTAATGGACAACTCAGTTGCTTCCACCTCTTAGCTACTGTGAATGATGCTTCTATGAACATTAGTATATTAAATGTCTGCTTGAGTCCTTGCTTTCAATTCTTTTGGGTTTATACCTGGAAATGGGATAGTCAGGTCATATAATAATTCTATTTTCAACTTTCTGAGGGACAACCAAACTGATTTCAACAGTGGGGGGAGCTTCAGCTATTTAGGGGAAGAACATACCTCATGGAAAGTATATAAAGTACAAAGTGGCTGGGCTAAGAGTGAGTGGAGATGCCAGACGATATTGACATCTATTTGATTTCTAGGTGATATTGCTATATGAAGTTGGACACAGCAGAAAAAGAGGACTACATGTCTAATTCCTTTATTAATGTCCAAGAAGATATCAGACCAGGATTGCCAATGCTGAGGCAAATCCAAAAGGCCCGTCAAAAAGAAGAAAAGTAACTGGTGACTAATTTGAAAAATAGGCAGAAGTGTATAAAAGAATAAGAATAAGAATGACATGACATTGGATTGTAGAATGCACCAGGGAATGAAAGCAAAGGGTTTGCTTTGCTCCAGATGAGGGGTTATAAAAGTGGTCAGGCTCTTGGCAAGATTGGAGATGACATTGTTGAACGGATTCCTCTCAATGTCAAAACCAGGTGTCATGGGGGGACTTGGAAAGAACATAACTGGAAAATTGGTGACAAAGAGGTCTGGGGAAGAGGTATATGGATAGATATTTCTGAGTGGGCTAAAAACATGAAGATATTTGTGTCCCATGTGAATGTGCACGAGAGGGTGACTTTAGCAAAGGAAGATTTTAATAATCAACTGGGTAAGATGACGCATTCTGTGGATACAAGTCAGCCTCTTTCCCCAGCAACTCCTGTCATTGCCCAATGGGCTCATGAACAAAATGGTCATGGTGGTAGGGATGGAGGTTATGCATGGGCTCAGCAACATGAACTTCCACTAACCAGGAATGATCTGGCTATAGTCACTGCTGAGTGCCCAATCTGCCAGCAGCAAAGACCCACACTCAGCCCCATATATGGTACCATTCCACAAGGTGACCAGTCAGCTACATGGTGGCAGGTTGATTACATTGCACCACTCCCTTCATGAAAGGAGCAGTGATTTGTTCTAACTGGAATAGACACATACTCTGGATATGGGTTTGCTTTCTCTACACACAATGCTTCTGCCAAAACTACCATCTGTGGGCTTACAGAATGCCTTATCCATCATCATGGTATTCCACACAGCATTGCTCCTGATCAAGGAACACACTTCACAGCAAATGAAGTGCGGGAATGGGCACATGCTCATGGAATTCTCTGGTCTTACCATGTTCCCCATCATCCAGAAGCAGCTGGATTGACAGAATGGTGGAATGACCTTTTGAAAACTCAATTACAGTGCCAACTAGGTGGCAATACCTTTAAGGGCTGGGGTAATGTTCTCCAGGAAGAAGTATATGCTCTGAATCAGTGTCCGCTGTATGGTGCTGTTTCTCCCATAGCCAGGATCCATGGGTCCAGGAACCAAGGGGTGGAAATGGGAGTGGCACCACCCACTATTATCCCTAGTGATCCACTAGGAAAAATTTTTATTCCTGTCCCTGTAACCCTGAATTGGGTTACAGGTTTTAGTTCCAAAAGGGGAAGTGCTTCCACCAGGAGAAACAACAATGATTCCATTGAACTGGAATCTAAGACTGTCATCTGGTCAACTTTGGGCTACTCATGCCCCCGGATCAACAAACCAAAAAAATTTTTTTGTCTTATTGTTTTCTATTTAGAAATTAGGTACGGTTTAAGGTGATAAGTATAATTGCCTAGTTGACAAGGGGTGGACTGTCATAGTCAGGTTCATGTGTCAACTCGACCAGGTGGTCGTACCTGTTTGTCTGGTTGGGCAAGTGCTGGCCTGTCTTTTGCTATGAGGACATTTCATAGAATTAAATCATGATCACATCGGCTATATCCACAGTTGATTCCATTTTTAATCGGCCAAGGGGAGTGTTTTCTTTAATGAGTGATGCTTAATCTAATCACTGGAAGCCTTTTAAGGAGGATTCAGAAGAGACAGGTTCTCTTCCTGCTTCAGCCAGTGAGCCTCTCCTGTGGAGTTCATCCAGACCCTCCATCAGAATCATCAGCTTCACAGCCTGCCCTACAGATTTTGGACTCTCCATTCCCATGGTTACATGAGATAATTTTATAAATTTTATATTTATGAGTATTTCTTTTTGATTCTGTTTCTCTAGAGAACCCTAATACATTGGGAAAAGTGAAATTGGTCTTAAAGCATTATTAAAATGGAAAGCTGAGGAAAAATTAGAAAGCTACAAAGGAAAGATTTGTATGAGAAACCAAGCTGAAGAAAAAGCTGCAGAACAATTTCAAATGAGACTTAAGATAAGCAAAACCAAATGAAGCTAGGAGGAGATCATAAGAGAAGCCAGCAAGCCCGTCACCAATTAGATACTCAGAAGGATATTCAGGTTCCCAGAGAGGCATAGCACTGGTTGAGGCCTGAACAGGAAAATGAAGAAGAGGAAGAAAAAGAACATAATGGAGGTGAATATAAGAGTGAAGATTTAAGTATACTGGAAAAATTGCAAATATTGACTATTACTTAAGAGAAGAACATCTACATTGTATTTGGTGTAGAACAGTCTCTGACAATAAAGAAGATTTAACATCAAATTGCTCTGGACCAACTTCTGCAGATCATGACTAAAATTATTCTCAATAAAGTAGAAACAAGAAAAATGTTAATGTTTCCTAGAGGCAGACAACTGAGCAATCAGAATTCCCTAATTTTTTTATGCCAATCAAGAAAGAGGGCCTTTATATGAGTATGATTTTTTATTGTTTTTGCATTTTAGGAAGATATAATTGTTCACTGACTTGAAAACTAATGGGATGCTATTTCAGAGTGCAAGTAGCATGGCCGTGGTCAATTACAATTTATGACTGTACTGTGATGCTTGTGGGATTTAAGGACACCAATAGGTGACTCCCTTCTTCACCATTTTACTTTGGAACAAATTGAAAGATAAGACACAGGAGTCAGAGGGAGATCAAAATAACAGTTTTATTAGTGATGAAACTGAAATAGAGAACAAGATTGTCCCCTATTTAGGCTTCTAGTGTTTCTCCCTGATTGGAGGTCCCATCTCTGCAGTATGAGACCAGGAAGCTCTCAAGGTTGTGGAATATGCTCAGTTTCTTCTCCCAATATCATCAATCACATAAGACATCTCTCTGATGGGAAAAAGTAGATGAGGATCCAAAGAACTTTTGTTCCCATACTTCTCTCTCCTAAGAAGTTCCCTTGTCCCTAATGAGAAGTACGGAAAAGTATTCCTCTAAAAAATACTGATACCAGTGAAACTGTTCCATTAACACTATTGAATTCCAACTTGCTTTAGAGGCAGAGTAATTTTCATGCTTTTGGTAAAATTGTGAGTTTTCATAGAAATATGAATATCCACTGTGAGTGATCTGTTACAGGTTCTGGATAAAGAAACTAAAGAGTTGGAAAGAACCTTAAATATCATGTGGTTCAACTACCTAATGAATTTAGGGATCCTTTGACATGATTTCCAGCAGATAATAATCCAACCTCTTCATTCCTCCAGCCACAGGGAGTTCACTGCTTTAAAGCAGACTGTTGTATTGCTGAGTAGATATTTTTAAATTTTTAAGTTGCTTTTCCATCCTAATCTGGAATCTGCTACCCTATAATTTAACCAAGTAGAGCCAGGGACATACCATATGGCATACTATTAGAGAGCTCCCTCCTAATAGTATAGGTTGGGCATGAAAATCATGAACTTTAAAAAAAGCTCACAGTGATTTTTTATTTAGTTAGTCCAGGGTAGTTTGATGATTTAGGTAGTTCCAAGGTAGTTAACTTGGAGAGCTTGGAAAAAAGATAACACAAGGGCCCCGCTCCCATAGATTCTAATGTGAGTGGCCTGGGTATGACAACCCTTGATTCTAAGTGCAGCAGAGATTGAGAATCCCTAACCATCTTAACTTCTGGGCCTCAGTTCCTCATCTAGAAAATGAATCATTACTTTTATGAATGTAAAGATATATAAATTATTGACATTTATAGTTCGATATTGTTTAATATTTAATTTGTTAAAAATTATATTTGGAGACAAAAAAATTGCAAAATGGCTAAAGTGAGAGTAAACCTGGCAATTTGGACAAAGAGCAAAAGTTCAATGTAGCTGTAACAGAGTGAGCAAGGGGGAGAAGAGTCTAAAGGGGAAAAATAGAGAAAAGCAGGTGGGGGGGTTGCAGGTTATACAAGGTCATTTTAAATGCAAGTTCATTGCAGGTCATTTAAAATAAGATTTTATGTCTCTGCAGGAAATTCATTACTTTTAAGAATTATTTTGGCTACGTTGTTAAGAATAGAGATAGGGGAATAAAGGCAAAAGTGGAGAGACCTGATTAGGTGGCTTTCGCAATCCAGGCAAGAGACAATGGCTTAAATTGGGGATATAGTAGAGATGTTGAGATGCACTCAAATTCTGCACATTTTTTGATGGTAGATCTGATAGGATTCATTGATAGATAAAATGTGGACTGAGAAAGAGGGGAATCAAGGATGATCCTGAGGTTTGGTGCCTGAGCTTCTGGAAGAATGGCTTTGCTGTTTATTGAGATGGGGAGGACTATAAGAAGAACAGGTTTTATTGGGGTAAGGGAATAGCAATAACTTGATTTTGGACATGTAAAATTTTCTGTCCCAATTAAACATCCAAGAAAAGACTCTGAGTAGGCAATAGTGTATATAGTGTAACACTTAATTATGTTTAAATAAATCATATATACCCATATGTATGTACATGTTTCAGTTTTCTAAAGCTGCCAGAATGCAATATACCAGAAATTGATTTGCTTTTACAAAGGGGATTTATTAGGTTACAAATTTACAGCTCTCAAGTCACAAGTATGTCCAAATTAAGAACAAGTTGATACCTGAACTCTGAAGAAATACTGCTGGCATTTGGATCACCTCTGCCAGCTGGGATGACACATGGCCAACATCTGCTGGTCCTTATTTCTGGTCCATTGCTTTCAGATTCTGATTCCAGTGGCTTTCTCTCTCTAAGCATCTGTGGGTCCTCTCTTAGATTTTCCAGGTCAAACTCTGGATTTCATCTTTTGCTTCCCTTGGCTCTCTCCAGGTTCTGGCTCCTTCAGTTGCTGCAGATCCCTGTTTAGCATCTCTCAGGGCGCTTCTGTCTGCATTTCCAAGCATCTGTGTCCTCTCCAAAATGTCCATCTCTTAAAGGACTCCAGTGAGCAGATTTAAACCCACCTTGAATAGGCCGGGCCACATTTCCATCTATTCAAAAGGTTCCACACACAATTGGGTGGATCACATTTCCATGAAAACAACCTAATAAAAAGCCTCCACCCCACAATAGGTCTGGTCCATATGATTGGATTAAAAAGTGCGGCTTTTCTAGAGTACATGAAAGTTTCAAACCATACAGCACACATATGATTTCTTGGACAGTGAGGAGCTAGAACTATAAGTTTAGGGTCTTCAGCATAGAGATGGTATTTAGACCTAGAGTCTGGTTGAAACCACCCAGGAGGTCTCTTATCTATGTGTAAACATAAAAGAGAAATGGTCCAAAATGGAGTCTGGGACACACAGTGTTTAGAAATCAGGGAGATAAGAATGGAGCCATCATATACACAGACAACTCTTTCAAGGAATTTTCTATAAATAGGAGTCAAAAAGTGTGGTAGTGAAAGGGAAAGTTGATCAGCGACAACTTTTTTTTTTTAAAAGATGGGAGCTATACTAGCATGTTTTGATGCTGAGCCAGTGGATAAGGAAAACTTGATTAAGTCCAAAAGAGAAGGGAGAATACAAAGAGCATTGTCCTTGAATAGATGAGTGGGGCTAGGAGGATCAGCCTCAATTAGAAACACAGATGTGTAATCCATACATCCATATTAGCAGGAAAGAAGGTAGAGAAATGGGCAGTTTTGGTGACATGAGCTTGTGGAATTTATCTTCCAACTGATATCAATTTAACTCAGTGAGCTAGGAAGAAATTCCTCATCTGTGGGTGAGCATTTGGAAGCAGGTGTTGATGTCTGAGGAAAAAGTAGTTATGAAATAATCAACTAGGAAAGTAGGGGAGTGGTTGGGCTGGGAGAAAACAGTATGCACACTGGCAGTCTTAAGAACTCACTTGAAAATATTGATCATAAGTTAAAAATGAGATGCATTTTTTTAGTCTTGTTCAGCTGATTGAGTAGAAGTAATGACTATGCAATTAGTGTCTCCCAGGGTTTTTAGTTTAAAGTGGCGAATAACACAATATTTTTGAAAGTTCATTGATCTTACACACCATCATTCCTGCAGGTATTACATATGTGCAAATGTTGGGAGTAAAAATAAATAACACAATTTAAAAAGTTAAAAATCCATGTGTTTTTGTGAAGCAGTATAGCTTGTGGTAACACAGATTCCTTAGACTTCAATAGCGTTTCTGTTTGTGGACGATATCTAGAGTGAGAAGTGAAAAAAATGCATCAGCAAGAGGGAAAAATGACTTAGCTATTTGGAAACACATCAAATAAGTAAGAGGGTTCTTTGAGAAATATGCATCATGGTTTAGCCCTGAAATTAGTCACCCTCACTAACAGCCAATGATAATCTGGAAGTTTGGTTTTTAAATATTTATAGTTGGAATCTAACAATTCAATACTTGATGCTATTTCTCTCTTTTATTATTTTATAAGTTTTTTTTTCTTTAATGCAACGTTATTGAGATATATTCACACACCTTGCTTTCAGTTCTTTTGAGTATGTACCTACAAGGGGAACTGTTGAGTCATATGGTAGTTCTGCTCAATGTGCTGAAAAATTATCAAACTGATTTCCACAGCAGCAGGACCATTTTACACTGCCACCAACAATGTCTGAGGGTTCCTATTTCTCCATATCCTTGCCAACACTTATTATTATTATTTCTTAACTTTTTATTGTGAACTATAACATACATACAAAGCAGAGAAAGAAAAAAGCAATATTTTTCAAAGCACACTTCAATAAGTAATTACTGAACAGAGCCCAGAATTTGTCATGGGCTACCAATCCACCATCTCAAGTTTTTCCTTCCAACTGCTCCTAAACACTGGAAGCCAGAAGGAATATTAATATAGTGATTCAATAGTCATACTCATTTACCATATCCTATTTCCTGTTATACCTCCCAATCTATAGGAATCTTTGTCTTCTCTCCCAGTCTATAGGGATCTTTGGGCAATGTCCATTCTGACTTTTTCATGTTGAGAAGGGGTGTCAACATAAAAGGATAGGGGGATCTGATTAATTGATAATCTTGGAGAGGCTGGTCCCTCTGCATTTCAGGATTTATCTGACTTAGGAACCCTCTGGGAGTTATAGGATCCAGGAAGGCAAACCTAGTGAATGAAACCTTTATAGAGTCTTAGTTAGAGCCCTAGGTGTTCTTAAGAGTCAAAAGGAGTGATGTTGATTGGGATTTAGCAAATCATGGCAATTAGTACTGTCTAACTGAAGCTTGCATAAGAGTAGTCTCCAGAATAGCCTTTTAACTCCATTGATCTCTTAGCCACTAATGCCTTATTTTATTATACTTCTTTTCCCCCTTTTGGTCTGGAAGGGTTTATCGATCCCATGGTGCCAGGGCCAGATTCATCCCTGGGAGTCATGCCCCACATTGTCAGGGAGATTTCCGCCCCCTGATTGGCTTGCGCCACGTAGAGGGGAAGGCAACAATTTTCCTTGCAGATATGGGCTTCGAGAGAGAGAAGTCACATTTGAGCAACAAAGAGGCTTCCTGCAAGCAAGTCTTAGGCCTCATTATGGGTAGTCTTAGCATCTCCCTTATAGAAATAGGTTTCATAAGGGCAGGCCTTAAAATCCAGGGCTTAGCCTATTTCCTTGGGAGTCCCCAATGGTTGAAAGTATACTAAGGGTTTCCCAGATGGGAAAGCTTAATAGTTCCATATATTTATATATATATATATGGCCCTTCAGACCTTGAAGGGACTCTACCAATATATATATATATATATATATATATTTTTTTTTTTTTTTTTTGCATGGGCAGGCACTGGGAATCGAACCTGGGTCTCCGGCATGGCAGGCAAGAATACCAATGCTTTTTAAATATCATCCCACCATAGTCTGAGATGTATCCTGATATTATATTAAGCTGTACAGAATTACAAGGGCTCATTCCTGTTCTGAACTCCAGGAGTCTGAATTGTTTAAATGCACTATCCAGAAAGGTTGATTTAGAATATGTGTTACAGAAAATTTAGGTTCTAAATGTAATAAATCTCTCTGCCTTTCATCTCATATACTAGATGAAAGTCTAGAGTGCACACACTGTCATCTCTTACCCTGCATTCTAATTTACCTGAGCTTCAGTCAGGTTGGCTTCATTTCAGACTCTAATTGAGGCCTACTCTCTTTTCCGGTTACTTTAACTGTTATTATATATAGCTATGCTAATTTTCAGGGCTGCAGCACTCCATTTCTGGGTCTCAGGTGTCACAGAGTTACTCAAAGCTCCAGGGAAATACCAGCTGATGCACATTTAGGTCAGTGTCTCAGGGTCTATGGTATATTTGCAACTTCAGACTAGGTGTGCTATAAGGACTTGCAATCTAGGCTTCCATTTTCTTATAAATATTTTCTGAGAGAGACCTTAGCATATCTTTTCCTTTGTTTCTGGCTTAGTTTGCACAACACATTTCCCCAAAATTTATTCAGCTTGTTGTGTGCCTCTTGACATCCTCTCTTTTTGTAGCCACACCATATTCCATCATATAAATACATCACAGTTCGCCCTTGTGCTTCTCAGTCATTGTGTCCTTCGTCTCCCTCCATCTAGTAGGCAATACGGATAATGTCTAAAATAAACAAACCATGTCAGACAGAATCTTTGCTTGGTTGCACAATCAGCAGCACCCTCTATTTCAGACTATTTTCATTTCGCGGTCCATAATGACAAAAAACTGACAAACACAATGTCACCTGGTATCAAATCAAAACTACCCCTTATCACTTGTCTCCCCCCCACCCCAGTTAGTTATCCCTGGTAGTGCTGTGGTACTGTTGATGTCTTCCTGTTAATTATTGGCCATAGCATACATTTTAGTTTTCCTCCTGCATCCCTCTACTATTGACTCTTTGTCCCCTATCGAACCGTTGAAATAGTTCATGTGAGAACTTATTTATAATTGTAGATTTAATCAGTGGGAAATATGGCACTATGCATCCTTTTTCAATCATATGCACCTTCAATATGACAATGTTACTTATAACCCCCCTAATTAGTTACCCTCACTTCTATTTGTTCCCTTGAATTTAACTTCAACCTCTATGGATAGTCTTTCCTCCATCTCTAGCTTCTGTGTACCTCTGGGTCTGCTATATTCTACAGTGTAAACTCTGAGATTACCTTTACCTGAGCATAATAGCAAAGTCATACGGTATCTGTCCTCTTGTGTCTGACTTATCTCTCAGCATTATGTCCTCAAGATTCATCTTCGTTGTCATGTGCTTTGGGACCTTATTTCATCTTACTGCTGTATAATATTCCATCGTATGTATATACCACATTTTGTTTATCTACACGTCTGTTGATGGGCACTTGGATTGTTTCCATCTTTTGGCAATTGTGAATAGTGCTGCTATAAACATCGGTGTGCAAATGTCTGTTTGTATCACTGCTTTCAGCTTTTCTGGGTATATACTGAGTATTAGTATTGCCAGTCATAGGGCAACTCGGTATTTAGTTTTCTGAGCAATCACCAAACTGTCTTCCACAATGGCTGCACCATTACACATCCCCACCAAGAGTGGATAAGTGTTCCAGTTTCTCCATACCCTCTTCAACATTTGTAGTTTTCTGTTTAATAGCAGCCATTCTTATAGGTGTGAGGTAATATCTCATCGTTGTTTTAATTTGCAATTCCCTTACAGGTAATGAAAGTGGGCATCTCTGTGTGTTTTTTAGACATCTGTATTTGCTCTTCAGAATAGTGTCTAATCATATACTCTGCCTTTCTTACAATTGTTGTTGAGCTGTATAATTTCCTTATGTACACAGGATATCAAGACTTTATCTTTGTGGTTTCCAAATATTTTCTTCCATTGAGTTAGCTTCCTCTTCACCTTTTTGACAAAGTCCTTTGAGGCACAGAAGTTCTTGAACTTAAGGAGTTCCCACTTGTCTATTTTTTTCTTTCACTGCTTGTGCTTTAGCTGTAAAGTTTGAGAAGCTACCTTCTATTACTAGCAATTAAAGATGTTTTCCAGCATTTTCTTCTAGAACTTTTATGGTACTGGCTCTTACATTTAGGTCTTTAATTCATTTTGAATTAATTTCTGTATAGGGTGTAAGATAGGGTTACTTTCTCATTCTTTCAGCTTTTGATATACAATTCTCCCTTGCCCATTTATTGAAAAGACTCTCTACCCCATTCAGTGTATTTGGGGGCCTCCCCAAAGATCAATTGTCTGTAGATTTGGGGGTCTATCTCTGCACTCTTGATTCAATTCTATTGATGGACTCTCCTATCTTTGTGCTAGTACTATACTGTTTTGACACAGTGACTTTATGGAAAACTTTAAAGTCAGTAAATGATAGTCCTCCAACTTCACTCTTCTTTTATAGGATATCTTTAGCTATCTGGGGTGTCTTTCCTTTCCAAATAAATTTGGTGACTCGCTTTTCCAAGTTTTCAAGGTCGGTTGTTGGGATTTTGTTTTGCCTTGAATCTATAGATCAGTTTGGATAGAATTGACATCTTAACGACATCTTAACTGACTTCCTATTCATGAGCATGGAATGTCTTTCCCTCTATTTAGGTCATTTTTAATTTCTTTTAGCAATGTTTTATAATTTTTTGGGTACAAGTCCTTGACATCCTTAGTTAGGTTTACTCCTAGATACCTAATTCTTTTGGTCGTTATTTTAAATGGACTCTTTTCCTTAATTGTCTCCTCAGATAGGTTATTACTTGTGTATAGAAACATTACTGATTTTTATACATTGATCTTGTATCATGCCACTTTGCTGAACTGATTAGTTCAAGTAGCTTTATCATGGATTTTACAGGGTTTTCTAAGTATAGGATCATGTCATCTGCAAATAATGAAAGTTTTATTTCTTCCATTCCTATTTGGATGCCTTTTATTACTTTCTCCTGTCTAATTGCTCCAGCTAGGACTCCTAGAACAATGTTGAATAATGGTGACAATGGGCATCCTAGTCTCATTCCTGATTTTAGGGGAATGCTTTCACTTTCTACCATTAGGCACAGTGCTGGCTTTGGGTTTTTCATATATGCCCTTTATGATACTGAGAAAGTTTCCTTCAATTCCTACCTTTAAAAGTATGTTTATCAGGGAAGGATGCTGAATTTTGTTGAATGACTTTTCATTCAACATCATGCAATTTTTTGATGTGCTTGTTTACATTGATTGATTTTCTTGTGTTGGACCACTCTTGCATTCCTGGTATAAACCATACTTGGTCATGACATATAATTTTTAAAATGTGTTATTGGATTCAATTTGCTGGTATTTTGTTGAGAATTTTTACATCTATGTTCATTAGAGAGATTGGTTTGTATTTTTCCGTTCTTGTAACATCTTTATCAGGTTTTGGTATTAGAGTGATGTTAGCTTCATAAAATGAGTTAGGTAGCTTCCCTTTTTCCTCTATTTTTTGGAAGAGTTTGAGCAGGATTGATGTTCGTTCTTTTTTGGAATGTTTGATAAAATTTCCCTGTGAAGCCATCTGGTCCCTGGGCTTTTCTTTGTGAGATTTTTGATGACTGATTGAATCTCTTGTAATCGGTTTCTTGAAATCTGTTATTTCTTCTTGAGTCAGTGTAGCTTGTTTGTGTGTTCTCAGGAATTTGTCCATTTCATCTAAGTTGTCTAGTTTGTTTGCATGAAGTTGTTCCTAATAGTCTGTTATGATTTTTAAAATTTCTTCAGGCTCCATGGTAAAGAAACCCTTTCATTTCTGATTTTGTCTATTTGAGTCCTCACTCTTTTTTTTCTTTGTTAGTCTAGACCTATCCATCATCATTTTTATTGATTTCCCATCGAACCAATTTTTGTTTTGTTGATTCTTTCTATTTTTTATTTTTCTCCAGTTTGTTTATTTCTGCTTTAATCTTTGTTATTTCTCTACTTTAATTTGCTTGGAGGTTAGGTTTTGCTGTTCTTTGTCTAAATTCTCCTGCTGATCAGTTAAGTCCTCAAGTCTTGCTTATTCTTATTTTTTAATATAGGCATATAGTGCAATAAATATCCCTCTCAGCACCGCCTTTGCTACATTCCATAAGTTTTGATATGTTGTATTCTCATTATCATCTGTCTCCAGATGTTTACTGCTTTCTCTAGCAATTTCTTCTTTAATCTACTGATTATTTAAGAGTATGCTGTTTAATCTCCATATGTTTGTGAAAGCTCTGATTCTTTGGTGATTATTAATTCCTCTTTATTCTGTTGTGTTCAGAGAAAGTGCTTTGGATAATTTCAATCTTATTAAATTTACAAAGACTCAGTTTGCATAACAGCATATAATCTATGCTGGAGAATGTTCCATACGTGCCAGAGAAGAATGTATATGCTGGTTTTGGGGGTATAATGATCTATACACGTCTATTAGTCTGATTCATTTATTCCTTTGTTAAGTCTCCATATTTCCTTGTTGACCCTCTGTCTGGTTGTTCTATCTATAGTGGAGAGTGATGTATTGAAGTCTCCCACTATTACCGTTGAAGCATCTATTGCTCCCTTCAGTTTTGCCAATGTTTTTTTCATGTACTTTGGAGACCATTGATTGGAAGCATAAACATTTATGATTGTTATTTCTTTTTGGTAAATTGTCCCTTTTATTAATATATAGTGTCCTTCTTTTTCCCTTATGACTTTACATTTAAAGTCTATTTTATCTGATATTAGTATTGCTACTCCTGCTTTCTTTTGGTTACAGCTTGCATAGAAGATCTTTTTCCATTCTCTCACTTTCAATCTAATTGTGTCCTTAGATCCATTACACATCTCTTGTAAAAAAAAAAAAAGCATAGACATGTATTATATTTTTAATCCATTCTACCAGTCTGTATCTTTGAATTGGTGAGTTTAATCCATTAACATTCAAATTACTGTAAAAGCAGTTCTTGAATCTACCATCTTATCTTTTGGCTTCTAGTAGTCAGATCTCTATATTCTTTTCCTTCTCTCTCTTCTTATCCTTTAAATTACGGTTGCTGGTATTCTTACTTGCCCTCCCCCAGACCTCACCCTCCTGTCTTTTTCTTCAGCTGACAGGACTGCCTTTAGTATTTCTTGTAGGGCAGATCTGTTATTGACTAGTTCTCTCAGTCTTTGATTGCGATTTTAATTTCTCACTTAATTTTGAAGGACAACTTGGCTGGATAAAGAATTCTTGACTGGAAGCCTTTGTCGCTCTGATCTTAAATAAATCATCTCTCTGCTTTTTTGCTTCCAGGGTGCCTTGCTGAATAGTCCAAACTCAGTCTTATCTGTTTTCCCTAGTATGTAGTAGATCGCTTTTCTCATGCTGCTTTCAGGACTTTCTGTTTCTCTTCAGCATTTGACAGTTTGATTAGTGTGTATCTTGCAGTAGGCCTATTTGGATTTATTCTATTTGGAGTTCATTGTGATTCCTTGATTTGCATATTTGTCTCTTTCATAAGGGTTTGGAAGTTTTCCCTAGTTATAACTTCAACTAACTTTCCCAGCCCTTTACTCTTCCCTTCTCCTTCTGGGACACCAATGTGCCTCTTGTTGTCTATCATTTCCCTAAGATTCAGTACCACTTTTGCCATCTTTCTTCCATTTGTTCTTTTGTGTGCTCTAGTTTAATTGTTCTGTCTTCTAGCTCACTTCTTCCCTCTGCCTCTTCGAATCTGCTCTTGTGTATCTCTAGTATATTTCTAATTTGGTCTACTGTATCTTTCATCTCTGTGAGATCTGCAATTTTTCTATTTAATCTTTTGAATTCTCCTTATGCTTTTCTAGTGTCTTCCTGATATCTTTTACATTTTTATAAATATCATCTAGTAGTTGTTCTATGTTATGTGTCCCCTCAGGAGTTTTGATTTGGTCATTTGCTGGCCCATGTCTGCTTGGATCTTTACAATTTGTGGTTTTCTTTTGTATTTGGGGCATATGATTATCTTAGTAAGGTTATTTTGCAAGTTGGTTTCCTTCACTCATCTAAAGGTTTGTATTTACTTGGTCTTGAGTTACAGTTTTCCTTCGCACTTAGCTTGTCAGATATTCCCTGCCAAACCAAGGCCCAGATTTCAGGCAGGGGCTACAATTCAATTTGAGGGTCTATTAAAAGCTAGGTCAGGGTACATGGGTATTTCAGTGGTAAAATGGCCACCCACTATGTGGGAGACTTGGGCTCATTTCTGGACTATGCACTCCCAGAAAAGAAAAAAATATAATATAATATAATATAATAAAAATATGAAACGACAACGACAGCAGCTACAGCACAAACACACTTCAATAGTAGTAGGCGCCAACATCAGGAACCCCAAGATATATTGGGAATGAAGTCAGGATGGTGCCCACGAAATGGAGAGAAAATTAAAAAATAAAAATGAATAAATAAATAAAATATTTATTTTATAATAAGCAGTATATATAAAATAAGAAATAAAAAATAATCAATAAAAACATAAATACATAATATATATATACAAATTAAAAACTAAAAGTAGCAATACTACTACTAATATATATATAGAAAAATATTTTTTAAAAAGGGAAAAGATAAAATAATAATATAATAATAATAATAATAAAGCCTAGGCAGATAGGAGTTAGCTGGCCTGCACTTACCCCTTCTCACCAGCAGGTGACACTCCTGAGGCAACTCCGCCCTCAGGCCAATGCCTCCCTGACTGCAGTGGCGGCTGCAAGATGGCTGGCACGCATGGCTTGGGGCTTCAGTTGCCACACACCATGCCCACTGGAATGGCTACTCCTGGTACCTGGCCGGGCGACTGCTCTCAGCGCCTGGGGACCGTGCCCATGTCTGGGCTCCCCATGGATGCTGTTGGTTGCAGAGTTACTGGAGGAAGTCTCCCCAGCCAGCACCTGGGGCAGGTTGGAGGGGAGGGATGGTCAGTTCCCTTCAATGGGCGACACAGCCCATCCCCAGTGGGGATCACAGTGGATCCAACGCACACTGCTCTCCTTGTCCTGAGCTCCCCTCTGTCCTTCCCCAGAACACCCTGGAGACCCGCTTTGGTTACTCACCCAGCGGGACCACGGTCCAAGTCAGTATCTCCCCATCCCTTACCTACTCCACAGAGCAAGAGTGAATTAGCTCCGACACCTTTCTGGAAGTCTCAATACTATTTCTTAAACAGTACATGTACCCAAGGGAAACTTACGAATATGAGAATTATATTCACTTGATAAATTATTCTACATTAATATTTTCCAGTGAATAAATCTGGCCTCTACTTTTTCAGATATGTCTTTCATAGTGATTCCAAAAACACATATCTTTAAGATTCTTAAAGACAGTCACCTAACCTTGTATACCTTTGCATCCCTTATTTTGCCTAGGCTAGTACTTTTTACCCAGTAAGGTGCTCAATTATTATTTATTGAAACAATTAACTAAATACCAATTAGTTCATAAATTTAATTGTTCCAGACAAATGCTTTATTTGAAGTGTTCCCATTGATGCAATGGGTAATTTTAGTGAGACAGTCAACTATTTTTATATTAGGAATTGAGAATGTTCCATTCCCTGACCACAGATCAATCTCAATCACAGCTGTGATAATATCTAATTATGAAATCACCAGGGAACCAAACTTTCTTATTTTAGTGTGAAAGTAAAATAGAGGATGATGTTGAGAAAGTACATCCTCTTCAGTCTTCCAAACAGCCTTTATGTTGTAGGACTAGAGAAGCCCCAAGAGACCATTAGATTCATCAGCTACTTCTAGGCAGGATGATCAATAAATTATTTTTTTTTAAAAGTTGCCTTTTTTATATAAACATCTTCAATGAACTGGGTTTTTATACACCCCAGGTGGGGGGCTCTGCCACTGAGCACAGAGCATGTATCAAGTAAATTTTGTGCAGAGTTCTCACCCTGATAAGCAGCTCTGGCCGCTTGCGTTTGGTTTTGGATTCAAGATACAGTAAGGCCATTCCATTTCTGGATAGCTTGTTTTTCATGGTTGAGACCTAATGTCTCCTACCCCCTCATGCTGGAATGGAAATATACTGAAACAGGTGCATGCAAAAAATCAAGAGAAGAAAAGAAGGGGCGGGTATGTGAGGGCTAGGAGATGGCTACTAGGCATGCCCTTGACTTCCTGGTCTGTGTGAAGAATAAACCATTGGAGGGAAAGGAATCTAGTGTGGAAGCAGGAAGAACAATTAGGGAGCTATTACCATCATCTAGGCAACAGCTGATGGAAGCTTAGCCCTGGGTGGAAGCAATGGCTATGGAGTGCAGGTATTCAAGTTACATTTTGAAGGTAAGTGAACTGGATGGCATGCGTAAGAGGGAATAAAATCTCCAGTGAAAACAAAGAAGTGCTTTATTTATACACTTTTAGAACATGATATAATGAAATAAAAACGATGGCCAAGCTCTGGTTGTTGAATTTATATAATGTCAAGCAATTCATGTAATGGATCTTTGTAACTATTTTGCAGAATTAATTAATGGTTTCCTTGGTAGGAAAAGCCTTGGTAAATTCCTTCCAGTGATCCAAAAGTATAATAATTTTTTCCTGTTAAGTCACCAGAAATGTACATTCCTTTGATTTAAACTTGTTTCCTGCCCTCATCAATCATAAGTGAAAATAAAGTGGGTACTTATCATGATTTCTATCACGTTTTTGTGTGTATGCCTATATACTATTACTATGTATATATATTTTTAAATTTACAAAGGCAGTTTCTGAATCTAGCCTAATCTACCTTTCCTGCAAATTAACTCCTTCCTCTTAATTCAATATTGAACAGAAACTAATGAATGAATCTTATGAGATTTCCATTTTATAGGTTAAAAATTTGAATAGCAATAATTTCAGATGGTTCAAACTAATGTATCCCATATAATACCAGATATTGCAGTACATAGAAAATATATGCTATTTAAGTTTGAATTTCCAAGAAATATACTTTGAGGTGAATATTTGTGAGCCGCTGATTTTAAAAGGGAATGCCAACATGGGAGTATAGGAAGCAGGACAGGGAGTGGGAAAATCTAAGTAATTGTGTGATTTTAGGCTCAAGACCCACAGAGAGTAGGACTATTTGGATTATACAGGAGAAGGATGGAATTGAACTTACACTATAGAGTTGTCTGGGCTTTCAACACAGCAGTGATTGGATAATGGCTTCAGGAGTGCAAGTGGGAGAGACGGTGAGGGGGAAGTGGATGGGGGCAGGAGTAGACAAAAATATCCAGGGACTTCTGACTCTGCACCTGTGTAGAGAACAAAGCGACTCCAGCAGCCTGAGGAGGTGCCTTGAAGGAGGTTTGCAAGCACTGGTCTTTGAAAGTACACCAAAGGGGCTCTACCTCTTGCAATGGGAATTGCAAAAAGAAATCTGAGGGGACCAAGGCAGGGCACCAGTGATGTCTGGCACCCATGGCAGATGCCATCAAGCTGTCGAGAAACTGCAGCTAAGACCTACAAAACACAAAACAATTAGAGCGCTATGCAAGAATTTGTTAAATAGTTGTGACTATAAGTCCAACATAAATTGTGACTGTCAAGATTTTTCATATGGACTAGAAGAAACAGGACAGGTTGTGGAAACCCTCAGTCTAAGGGAGGTCTTTACAAATGTGGAAGATTTAATCGTATGGATGAGAAGAGAAAGGGCATTTCAAGTGGACAAAATAGCAAGATGTCACAGGTTGGGTTCTCAGGGAAGCAGATGTTGAGCTAAGTTAGGAGTATAGCAGGTTTATGGGGAATAACACCTGTGAAAGCAAAAGAGTGGAAGCAATGTTGGGTGGGGTGAGGGGCAGGGGTGGGGAGGCATCAGAACTGCTATGCCTACCTGACACACTCTGCACCAACCAAGCCTGACATCATTTGGAGTATTTCTCCTCGAATTTCAAACCTGTCATTATTTTTGAGAACACTGAACAGAAGACAACACGTGTTTTGAATGAGCGAGTGATTCCAGGCAGGTGCTTGTTGCTAAAGTAAGTACATGGGCATAATCCAGTGCTTCAAGCTAAATCAAAGAAAGCTGGGTTACCTGAGAACAAATAGCAGGGAAGAAATAACTGAAACAGAAGATGAAGGAGCACAGGAAATTTTCTCCTTCTTTGCCATTTGACCTTGTTCTGTGCTGAAAGAAGAAACTGACTTTGTGCACAAATACCAACTCTGTAATTTACTAGCAGTCGTATCTGGTTTTATTTGCCTGGCTTTTGTGAGTGATTTATTTCTACCTAGTGAAATTGTTTGAAGGACTAATAAGGTAAGATATCATAGATTGTTGATTCTAAGAGGCAAATATTTTGTGCAGTTTCTTTGATGAATTTGAAACCACTACAATCCATGGCATTTTGCAGTCTCTGTTGGCCAAGGCAGTCACGATGATGCTGAAACATTCCAAATTCCAACCTTGTGTGGGAAAAAAATCTTTCTCAGTGGTATGTAACATAATGCATCATATAAAGAATGGCGTCTTTGATGAAATATTCTATGGAAAGTTACTGATACAACAACTACTCAGAATGAAAGTGAATGAGTTTGATTTTTCAGTTATGTATTAGTTCATGAATATTAAAGAATTTTTGGCATTAAATCATTGAAAATAATGCTTTGGGGCAGGCCACGGTGGCTCAAAGGCAGAGTTCTCACCTGTCATGCTGGAGACCCAGGTTCGATTCCCGGTGCCTGCCCATGCAAAAAAAAAAAAAGAAAATAATGCTTTGGATGAATGAACACAATGAAAATAAGACTATATATGTTAAATTATTTAATTAATATCCTCTTGTTCCATTTTACAGCTTTATATTTAACAGAAGGAATACCCTCTCTCTGTTTCTCACTCATATCCAATTAATTGCAAATAATCCTAGGGAGAGAATTAATTAAAATTATGATAACAATTATAAAACAATGAACAAGTTGTTCCTATTGTGTTAAATTTCTTTTCAGTACACTGGGGCAGTGCTAATAATATGTTTTCAGGAACTTTTGAATATAAAGCTTAATTTGATGTAGAATGCCAAAATGACTTATTTGGGGACTGAAACAAGTAATTTGACTATTTCAAGCAAAGCTGGAAAGGAAGTGTGATGTATGGTGTCGCAGTGGGTGAAAGGAAAGAATGAGTTCAACAAAAATAAGGAAAAATATTAAATAATAGGGGGATAAGGGGTTAAAAACCTGGATAGATTGAAATACTAGTGGTCAATAAGAGGGAGGTGTAAGGGGTGTGGTATGTATGAGTTTTAATTTTTTATTTTTATTTCTTTTTCTGGAGTAATGTAAATGTACTAAAAATGATCATGGTGATGAAAACTCAACTATGTGATGATTGTGAGCCATCAACTATGTGATGATTGTACGCTGCAAATGAACTGCATGTGTCAAGATTTCTCAATAAAAATGTTAAAAAACAAAATGTTAAGCAGAAGGTGAAAGGAGAAGTGGTCATTGACTGAGCTAACCAGAGATGAGCTAAGGAGTTGTAGTCTCTTCAAGGACTAGTTTTAACATTCCTGGTGTCACTCAAGTTTCACAGGTTTTCCTCTTTGTGGTTATTGGCCCAGGATCTCATTTACCCATTTTCCCTTTATCTAAGGCAATTTAATCCATATCCAATTCACAGTAAGTTATTCAGATTGGTTACCAGGCTTCTATCAAATAAAATTGTTGGTAGTATTGAATTTCTTCACTGTCATGCTGGCAATTTTCATTACAATAAGAAAATGTTAATGACAAGTTGCCTAGTGGAATAAATTACAATCCTTATAATTTCTATGATAGCACTAACTTTTTTGTATTAGTTGCTTATTATTATGGGAAAATGTCCAGCCCTGATATGGGTTCTTATATGTTACTATTATTCCCTTTAAACTTATCAGTTTCTCAGATGATACATATAAGACCAAGCCTGTTGACTCAGTCATCAGTAAGACACCTGCCACACATCTCTCTTTGCCTAGATGACCTCTCTTCTGACTGTTTCTTCTGATGTATGTAGAATGGATCCAAGCCATAGTTGGAATAATCTTGAGTGTAGTGGAAAACAGAGCCGTCTAGAGTATACACTGCACAACAAGACCTGGAGAGCTGCCTCAATGGGGAGGAAGTTGAGTGGTCCCAGTTCCTTGAGTACAGCTTTAGGAGACCAGCCTGTGTAATGAGAAATACCTGGAGGCAGAGATAAAATTTAAATGTGTGTGAATGAAATATGTTCTTAACTTCTAGAAATTTTGCTACGTAAAATAGCTCTCTATATAAATGCCTGCTATCAAAAGATTGAATGTGAGATTCCACTGTTTCTATGTCTAATATATGAGCCTATGCAGGTTTAAAAATATGTATTATATATATCCCTATTCCCTTTATTACTTCAGGTAGATAACTAAAAAATGGATAATCCTAGGAATTTAGAATTGGAAAGAACCAACATTCCTTCCAACCATGCCACTTTGAAAACTGAAAGTCGGGAGGTTAAGTGGCACAGCTAAGATCATGCAGCTATCAGATGGCTGAGTTGGCCACAGAACCCCACCTCTTAACAAACAGTTCACTGTTCTGGCCTCATAGTTCACTTAGCTACTCCTGATTGTGTCCTCCCTGTTGTTATTAATTGATTAGCAACTGAGCACTACTTTAAGAATTAAAGGTCTATTCTGTGGGATAAAATAATATTGAAGGGATCAATTTCTTTTCCTCTGAAGTCAGTGAAAATGACTTTTTTTTTCCCTGAAATTTCCCTTCAGCATCAACTAGAACTGCAAAAATATTCAGAAAAGTGAAAGAATATTTCTCATCACAGAGACTCCTAATATTTCCAGGTGTTTTTACTATGTGGGAGGAAAAAATGCCTTCTGGTTCTGTGCTAATGCCTGGAAAAGATGTTAACTAAACACCTTTTTCATTCCACAGCTCTGGCCCAGCTGAATAGTTCTTCTTTTTCTTGGAAATGTAAACTTATTTTTATTGCTGCCTGGGAATATGTAGCCTTCCTGAAAGCGTTGGTGTACCTTTCCCAATTTGAAAACTTAAAAGGTGCCTTAAGCTGAAAATAGTATCCAAGTGAGTGTTGAATGAAACTGAGATCATTTTCTTACTTCAAACTTGATTCCATGTGATAGTAACAACTAGATTCAGTGTCGCATGTATACAGAGGGTTTGGTAAGTGCTGTTGGTTATCTAACCCCAAATCAGCCTTATTTCCATGACAAATAGAAATCATCGTATTACTGTTTTTAATATTTTAGTTACCTAAATTCATCTCATTACTGTTTATTGGTTCTTTCTTTACATTGAACTTTAAATACTCTCCTTTTGTTCAAATTGCTGCACTCATTCAAGGTGTAGCAAACATAGAAGACATTATCCATTCATTCTTTTTTTTCAGTCAATGTTTTTGGAGATCCTTTTCTGCATTGGCACTGGAATTACAGCAAAGAACAAACAAGAAAACATCTCTTCTCTCACGGAACTTAAATTTAAATGTGGAGTGGTAGATTAGGCATACATAAGTGCTAAATGGAAAAAAAAGTAATGTGAGATCCTGACTAGTGATACTAAGAAAAAAAAAAGATGATGGGATAAAGAGTATTTGGGGGTGGAAAGTGGCTTTTTACTACCTGGTCAAGGAAAGCTTCCCTGAGGAAGGGGCACATTCCAGGAGAATCCAATCAGGCCATGGTCTGAGAGAAGAATAATCCTGGCAAAGGGAGAACAGCTGCACAAACCCTGAGCTGAGAGCAAACTAGAAGCAGAAAGAAGAGCAACGGTTAGAGTGTAGTTAGTGAGGGGAAGGGTGCTGTGAGATGAGGTTAGAGGGGCAGATGGAATCCTGATCATGCTGAGCTTTGCATCACTTGGGATGTAAGTAATCAACAGGGATGTGTGGGGAAAAGGGATAGTAGGAAGAAAGATGGGTGAGAAGGAGGGAGGCAGGGAGGTAGGAAAACCTGCAAAGATACAGCTTTTAATTTTGCAGAGAAACTGCAAGGCAATAACTACCACTGAATTGCCTTTTCTAGGGATAGTCATAGCCGGAATATAGTATGTCTAGGCTGGAGGAGAGGTTGGCACTATCATAGGTGAGGGGGTGGTTGGAAAACAGAAACGATATCACAAATGATTTTGTTTTGAAATGGCTAAAACCAAGAGTATATTGTATTTGTGGTGATTTCTTTTGAGTTGCTTTAGTATGTACAGTGTATTGTGTGAATCCATTAATCCTTAACGGTGTCACAATTTAGAGGTGCTTTCTTTGCAGAATGAATGATAGAAGTTGTTCTTAATTGGTAGAATTTGTGGTGTTTATGATAAATGATTGGCTGGCAGTGATTCTCTTGCATGAATGCAGTGTAAAAACCAGCCAGCACAGCAGGTAAGCCAGCACTGAGTCTTCTGAGGCCTCAAATTTACAGGTCATGGTTCTCATCATGTGGACCTGAACCTGAACAGATTTGATAATCTTTTGGGTGGTAAGATGTCTCTTAATATGCTTCAGAGAATTCATAGGGAAGCTTATATGCCAAGCACAGTTTTGTGTCCCTTAAGGCAGAGAGAGAGAGAAAAAACTTTTCCAAATAGACATTGCATGGCCATTCTTGTGTGTTTGCTGATGAATGCCTATGCTTTTGGCTATCTGAGGTTCAAGGCTTGCTTTAATTGTGACAAAGCACTTGACAGTGGGTTTGCACAATAGGGACTCACAGTCTTTCCTTAGCTTTTGTTTGAAACCATCAGATGCTGCTGCTATCACCAAAGCATCCTTGTGAATGACTAAGTTTGTTTGGGGTGCTCAACTAAACCAGTGTTAAAAAACAAAGAGAAGGATCGTGTATGATTATTTAAGGTCTTCTTAGTGGCCTGGGGAAATCTTTATCCACACTCACTTTTGGGTGAACAAGGAGAACTGCTGTCATTTTTGTTGACGTTTGTCTTCCTATGACCTGAGACTAGTTCTTGGAGAAGTCCAGGAAGAGGTCACATGCCATATTCTCCTAGAGAATTAGATTAGATGAATTAACATAATAAATCTCAATATATGGCCATGACAGCACTAGAACACAATTGAACATATCTTTAAAGCTTGGCACCATGCTATAAGGTAAAAGAAAGGGGAGATTAAGCCCAAATAAGTCATCATTAGAGAAAGAATTTAGCCTAAAATTTTCATCTATAATGATGAATAGAAGCTCATAACTGCAGAAGGAAAGAAACAGAAGAGATTTCAAAATCTAGATTTCTAATGACTGCCTACTCAAATTTTGGAGAAATTTACCTCCTTCTGCACAAATGCCAGTCCCTATAAAATGGAAGCATGCAGAGGGCCCATTAACACACTGATGCCAGACTGTTAGGTGTGGAAAGAAGATTCAACCCAGAGCAGAGGCGGGGATGCAGCTCTGCCCTCATGCAAGCTGACATGAGTGAATTGAAGCTACTGGACCTAAGAAGTGGTTCATCACATGTGGCCTTGGGGCATGTGTTATTCATTGTTCTGTAAATGTTCTTAATGAATATGATTTTTGAAAATAGTTTTAAAAGCTAAATGGTGTATGACATACGCCAAATGGTGCTTCTGTTGAATCCCCTATCTTTTACCACCACACCCCCAGTGTGGCCACCCTGAGGCAAGGGCTTTCAATTCTTTAAGCTATTTTTCTCTAGCACTTACTTTTGTGTTTCTAAATAAGTATTTCTACTGCTTGCAGTCAGTTTATGGCAGGGAGGATATAGCTCTCTTACATTACCAACCCACTTCCCCTATTCCCCAGATTCCCAATTCATTTATAATGCAAATCGTAGCTAAATCATATTAAGAATATATAGTTATGATGGCAATGTAAATATTATTAACTATTGGCCCAAGATGTATGCTATGATCATATTTCTTCAATCTTTTGTGTTTCTAGATTTTTTTTTCCCACTTGCTTGGTTTTCTATTTACATGTGACTAAGTTTCTCAATTATCCCAATGCTTCTACTAGGTCAAATCTGTTTGGTTCATTTTTAATTCAAGACCTGACTTCTGAACCCTCCTTCTCCTACAACAAACAGGACTGGTTGTTCTGCAAAACAGCTCTTACCTTTGGCTTCCCTCTTATCTTTTTCCTTTGGACATATTTTTACCTCTCTCCTTAGTTATATCCTGTGTCCTGGATCCAATATTGTCTTTTTCTTGGTAAAAGAAACCACATCTTTTATCAGCTTCCCAAGAAAGGGGACCTGTGATGGCTTTTTCTTTTGCATGGGCAGGCACCGGAAATTGAGCCTGGGTCTCTGGCATGGCAGGCAAGAACTTTGCCACTGAGGCACCATCGCACCACTCTGGATTTTTTTTTGAAAAGCAATATATCTGAAATCATTTAATTCACATATAAGTTGGAAACAGAATTCTGGGTTGAAAATCATTATCATTCATCATTTTTGAAAAATGCTTCCAATGTTGCTGCTAAAACATCTAATACCATTCCTATTTTTGATTAACGTATGTGACCATTTCCCCCTCTTTCTGGAAGTTTTTAAGAATTTTTCTATCCTATTTTTCGGAAATTTAACCGTATTATGCCCTGGCTTCTATCATTTTTATTCAGTTTCCTTGGCATTAGGTGGTACTTTCCAATATGGTACCTCATGTCCTTTAGTTCTGGAAGTTTTTCTTGAAAATATTTTTTAATAACTTTCCCTCCTTCATTTGTTTCCTTCTTATATCCTTTCCATAACTCCTATTAATCAGATGTTTGATCTTGTAGATTACCATCTAATTTCTTGTCTTTATTCATCTCTATGTTTTCAACCTTAATTCTAATTTTTAGGAGACTTCCCCTCAATTTTAATTTTCTATCTTCTGCTTATTTTTTTCCAGTGATCATATATTTAATTTTTAAGGGAAATTTATATCTTTTTGCTTTTGCTGTTCTTATAGCATCATCTTTTTGCAGGTTGAGATCTTCTTAGAACTCTGGCAAGAGGGATTATAATTTTTTTCAGTATCTCTCTTTATTGTCTTCATTGTCTTTACTTTCAGTTTCCTTTATTTGTGTATTTGTTCATTTAACTGCCTGTTTTTCTGGTTTCTGCCATACATTCTGGATGGTTTCTTCAAAGGTCTGATGTCTGTCCATTGACCCTTAGTCGTCTTTAGGGGAGCTAGGTGCTAAAAATCTGGGTGTGAGTTCAGAACGTATTAGCAGGACCATGTGTGTGTGTGGACTTTAATATAGCTGCTGTTTTCTTTATGGGGCCTACAAATATCCACATCTATTGGTTGTTTTTCTGTATACGCTCAGTTTTCTAAAATACTAAAAATTTTATTACTAGCCTGAAGGGAATAAAACTGGACAGGCCAGGTAGAGGTGATGCATAATTGTCATTGTTTCAAAGGTCTGTTTCACTTCATCCCTGTTTTCTTCCATGATGGCCTAGTACTGTGTCCAGAGTCTAATTACTTTACCCAGTGGGGCTTGGAGAGAGATGGTTCCTAACTGAGTGAGGTAAAGGCAGAGACTTAATGGTCAAATCGCTCTTGAACAATTTCTAAGCAATCTTCTTGTTTACCCTAGACCCCACCCATCTTCTTATTGCTTTCAGTTTTTCAGTCTTTCCTGTGATGGTGACGTGAAGCACAGTGATGGCACTGTCCAGTTCCAAATGTACATACAGGAGGGGCTGAAGGATGTCAATACTGTTGGAAGTAGGGATTAGGGGACTATCTTGAATCTGAGTGATTAGCTTTAGGGGAGGCTGATCCCCAATGCATTGGTCAATTTCCAATGGGAAGTGCAGCTGTGAGGCATCAGCAGCCAATAATCCCATCTGCTAGGGGCTGTGTGCATGAGCCCTGAAGAGTGGACAACAGTGACTACTATGGAGACAGTCAGAGTCCAAAGATAAAACACCTTGTAGGAAAAAAAAATAGTTGAGCTTTATGCAATAAGCAATGATGTGCTGTTAAGCAAGGATTGGACAGGATTAAATTTGTATGTTAGGAGTATCTCTAGGAAACAAGGTAAAGGTAGATATACATGGATGAGCCTGGATGCAATGAGGCTGGTTGGGAGGCTCCTGCCATAATGTAATAGGTGGAAGATGTAGTTCTGAAGTGAATAAGTTGTTGTGAGAGGCTAAACTACTAAAAGATGGAATCAACAAGATTCAAGGAGATGAAGGATAATCCAGGTGAGTTATAGAGAGGAATCAAAGAGAATTCTTAGATTATTGCTATAGGATTTAGGTATAACTAATGTAATTAATAAAAAATTGGAACTATAAGGGAAGGACTTGGATTCCTGTTGAATTCTCCTGTCAGGAGGATACTAAATCACTCAAATATCATCTGAAAAATGCCCCAGAATCTACTATATGACCTGTTTCAATGAACAGATACATTATTATTCACGTGCACAATTTTAAATTAATTTATTAATGCCAAAATATGTATGGGTCTATAATAAAGACTGGGCACTGTTTCAGGTGCTGGCATGAAAGGTATGAAACCCCAAATTTTACCTGATAAGCTGATTAGTAGGGCAACTGATGGAATCTTTCATAATATTGTTGTGAACAAATGAAGAAGTAGGCTGATTCTGAAAAACTCAGTATACTCGTGTGCTAGTTTGAAGCTGTTACATACCCCAGAAAAGCCATGTTCTTTTAATCCTAATCCAATCTTGTGGGGGCAGACACATTGTGGGTGGAACCTTTTGATTAGATTGTTTCCATGGAGATGTGACCCACCTAATTGTGGGTGGGACCTTTTGATTAAATGGATATGTGACCTTGCCCATTCAGGGTAGATCTTAATCAGTTTACTGGAGCCAACACAGAGAATAGACACAGATAACTGGACATGCTTGGAGATGGGCAGAAGCTCAGAGAGGAGGCTACTGGAGCCAGGAGTTGAAAACAAACCCTCTGCACATACCTAGCAGACATCTCCATAAGCCTTCCCATGTGACAGAGAAGCCCCTGACAGCATCAGCCTTTCTTGAGAGACATGTCCTCTTGTTGATGCCTTAATTTGGATGTTTTAGTGTCTTTAGAACCGTAAACTTATAACTTAATAAATCACCTTTGTAAAAGTCAATCTATTTCTGGTATGTTGTATTCTGGCAACTTGAGCAATCCAAAACAACTGGTAAGTGGTTTCATTACCTCTTCAATATGTATTGATTAAATATCTGCTACCATCTTGAAGAAAGGTCTCATCTAAGCTTGGTCCTCAGCTAAATTTTGTCTGAATTATCAGTTGGTTGGATAAAGATGCAGAAGGTATGCTCACTGTTTTATTTGTGGAAGCTGGAAAGATCTGAGAAAAAAAAATTAGAGAACACGATCCATAATGATTTTAATTATTTGGATAAAAATACTGAGCCTAGATAAAATTCAATAAAAATAAATATCAAGTCTTGTGTTTGAGGTAAAAATACAACTGTAGAAGCACACAATTGGTAGTGACAGTCAAAAAAGCTAATGTGACCTTTGGTTTTATTAGCAGAAACACAGTATATAAAACAAGGATGATAAAAGTATTGATTTGTTCTACACGTTAGACCACACCTACTTTAATGGTCTCATCTGTATATGTCACACTTTCCAGAATGCCTCCAGCTCAGACAAAGCAAAAATATTGAGGAAATCAGGGTTGGTCTTGAAGGCTTGAAGTTATAATAGAAGAGAGAGAAGTGGAAGAAATGATTATGTTTATCTTGAAGAAGTGTAGAATCATTGGGGAGGTGGTATGTGGGCAGGTAATGGGACTAGGGAATACACATATTGTATTTTCAAATATTTGAAGCAAGGCTAGTTGTAGGAATATAATTTTACATGATCCAATGGAGTAGACTTAGAATCAAGGAGTGAAAAATTCAGAACAGCTCTCAGAAAGGAGGATTTGAAATTAGAGCCAGGCGTCTGTGGCCACGGCACTAGACCCTGTGCTTCGAAGCCTATGGTAGGTTGAATTATGTACCTCCTCAAAGCACATGCTCTTAGTCTTAGTCTATTTTCCTGTGGGTGTGAGCCCATTGTAAATGGGATCTCTTGAAGATGCTGTTTTAGTGAATAGAGGGGGCCTTAATTTGAGTGCTGCTTTTATAAGCAGAAGAAATTCAGATATAGTGGAAGAAAGTCATGGGGAAGAGTTAGAAGCTGGAAGTCAATGGAAACTGGAAGAGAAAGAAGAGGTATTGTCATATGATGGGAAAGCCAAAGAACATAAGGATTGCTGTCCAGCCAGCTTGCTACCAACACTGGGGGGAAGCAAACCTTCGAGACTCTGAAACCACGAGCCAAAATTCCTGTTTTTTAAGCAAAACCAGTTTATGATATGTGATCAACAAGCTGGCAGAACTAAGGGCTTCTTACCCTTTGTGTACCAATAGATCACCTGGGATGTTGTTAAACTGCACATTCTGGTTTGGTAGGTCTGGGATTGGGGTCTGAGAACTAGCATTCCAAGCACCATACTTTGAGAACCCATGGTTTAGTGACACATTTTCTGGACTTCCTCCAACCCTACCCCTTTCCACAGGATGAAAGGTTCATGAGATCCAGAGGAAATGAGTTCCAGAGCCTTTGCCCTTTCTTCTAAACCATGCTTTGGGTACACAAGATCCCAGAATTCCCTGCCTAAGCATCCTGAAATACCTCTGCCAGGCCTGGGCACACCTCTCCCCAGTCTGTCCTTTCTATGACCATTTGGACCCAAGGGTTGACAAAGGATCAGCTTATCTATGTGGGGTGGGATGGCCATGCAGATGTGCCCCATATAAAGCCCTTCTGTGCTGGTTTGAAAGTGTTGTATACCCCAGGAAAACCACATCCTTTAATCCTGTTTCGGTATCGTAAGGTGAAAATCCTTTTGGTTAGACTATCTTCATGGAGATGTGGCATGCACAATTGTGGGTGTTATCTTTTGAGTAGATGGAGATTTGCCTCTGCCCATTCAGGGTCGGTCTTGATTAGTTTATTAGAGTACTTTAAAAGGGGAAATTTGGGAGAAACCTCAGGAACAGATGCTTGGAGAACATTTGCTTCAGAGCTGACAGAGAGATGGATATTTGGAGGGGCTTGAAGTGCTGATAGAGAGAGCAGATGCAGAGACATTGGCAGAGCCCAGCAGAAGTTTTCATGTGCCTTCCCATGAGATGATAAGCAAGCCAGAACCCAGAGTTGTGTCCTTAGAGGAGCTAAGTGAAGGCCCACAGATACTGAGAGAGGAAACCATTGGCATGAGAAGGTGGAAGCTGCAGAATGGAGAGCAAGGACCAGTAAATGCCAGCCATGTGGCTTCCCAGATCAGCTTTCCTTGAGCCAATGTATCTTTCTCTGGATGCCTTTGTTAAGACATATTTCTGGTCTTAGAATTGTAAACTTGCAACTTATTCTTTGTCAAATGTATCTGGGGCCTATACCTGAAGAAATAAATGAAATTCATCTTTTAAAAGCCACTCCATTTCTGGTATATTGCAGCTTTAGCAAATGAAAACACCCTGGTACAGATGGCAACTAGGGTAGAAAGTGAAAAGGGTTAGAATATGTTCAGCAGACCTTCATTTGCCCTATTGCCCAGCAGGCAAATGGCTGGAGCAGTCTTCTCTTGCATATGTTCATATACATGGTGGGGAAAATTCCATCCTGTTAGAGTTCATCCCCGACTTTAAGGACATAGACGCTCTCAAGACTACACACACCCTGATCAGAGTTTGGATGCTGTGTATCATGAGAAACGGATGCATTTAATGTGCTCTTCCTAGGGCAGAGGGACAATGTTTTGTCCCCTTCCATAAATCCTCTACACACTTGTTCCAGATGAACACACAATGTGGTTGTGGTCTTTGGAATTGCATGAATTTAAGCTGAAATACCACTTTGGCCTCCATATGAATTTGAGCAAGTCAATTGCCCTCTCTAACCCTAGCTTCTTTATCTGTAAAATGGGAGTAAGATTGGCTCCTCCCACTCTTCCACCTCAGCCCATTTCAACCTCATTCACTTCTATTTCATCTTTCAGCTTTTAGCTCAAATGCCATGTCTCTATCTGATCTGGAAGTCATTGCACTCCCGTTTCATTGTTTTTATAACAATTTGCCCTTTAAATTTGTGTATGTATCTTGAATAATGTCTTCTTAGCCAACTGGACTCTGAGAGGGCAGGGACCATATCTCCTCAGCTCCCTATTTGTCCCCTTTCTCTGGCACAGAGTCTGGCACCTGGCAGATGCTCAAGCACATTTGTTCAATTAACAAATGTGTGGTTATTGTTACTATTAGAGACAAAATATACCAAGTGACTGGCACGTACTTGATGCTTAATTAATGACACTATTTTTCAGTGCAATTTATTTACTGTAAATAGGCATTTTATTTTGATATAAAATCGTACCGCTTTTTTCATATTTGATATGTGGGAGAGAGTAGCTGAATTTGGGACAGCTACAATTTAAATGGTCCCAGTCAAGAAAACTGTGGTTTGATAGGCTACTTTGATATGTGGTATGATAAACTACTGGCCCAGACAACTAGAAGCTTGACACACATTTTAAAGATTTAAGGAAGGAAAGCCCCACAGTTTAAAACAAAGTATAAAATGTACAAGAAAAGTTGTATTTTCCAGTTTTACCTGCCCTCCGCAACTCATATCCCACATGGTGCATCTTCTTAAAAAGCACGAGGTGAAAGCAATTCCTTAACTAGTGCCCACTCTGATACGTGACGGCCAGCCCTCTTCACTTTTACATTTCAGGGATTATTTAATGGTCTCTTTAACATTAGCCAGCCCAAATATTCTCTTGTCAAGTATATCTGGGGCCTATACTTGAAGAAAGAAACAACTTTCTCAAATCTGTGAGCAGGACACTTTTTTTTTTTAATGTCAAAATAAACCATCTGCTTGTACAACTGTTTCTAATTACTTCTCTGCCTAGACGCTCCACTTGAGGGGTTTGGCACCAGCACCCCGCCCAGAGCGGTGCCGCTGCCCAAATCCTCGCAGGCAGCTCTTCAAAGTATTTGCAGCTCCTAGGAGATCTCGGGACCTGCAGGCCTGGGCGTCGGTCCGTCTGTCTGCCGGGCCATCTGCTGGTGCACGCCTCCTCCCGCAGCCTCCCCCAGCCAGCCCCACCTTGCAGAAGCGCAGCTCGTCCTTCACAGCCCGAGAGCTCAGCATGCGTCCCCCAGGCTTCAGGAACTTCTTGCTGCTGGCGTCCTCCCTTCTTTTCGCTGGGCTGTCAGCCGTTCCTCAAAGCTTCTCGCCATCTCTGAGGTGAGCCGGGTTGTTATTCTTTAAGATAGACCTACCCGACAGTTGGTTGCTTTGCGTGGCAGGGCTCAAGCTTGCAGGATGGCTGCTGTAAGCCAAAAGCAGTTAAGAAGTTGGACGCAGGATAAAGTGTTTTCAACCTGTTCTTATCCCTTTCTCTGTACCCTCACTGGGGGTTGCTTAACCTGTGTCCTTTTACTTTTTTGTTTTTTCAGATAAATATAATCAGTGAATAGAATATTTAATTCCTTCTCATGCAAATACTTATGAGGAGTAATTTCTGCCAGAAGTTATAGGTAGTCCTAACATATACCTGTGGGCTTATAGCCTGTAAGACAGTATTACTTCTGTTTTTCAATAGCACCAACACAGGGTCCATATTAGGTTTTGAAAGAGACTTTGAGGTGCATTGCAATAAATAAAGTTTTTAAAACTCTGATTTGGAAGGAATTATTCATGCATGTTTTTAAAAATTATATGCTCTATGCTACTATAAAGTGTATAGATATTTTTATGTATTCATCTTTCTCTCTCTTTTTTTTCATAATATCCCCCCGCCATCAAGTAATAATGGGACACTTTTTAAGGGAACTGAAAAGAGAAATCAGCCAAGTGTCATACTTTGAATTAAGTTATTTATCTAAATGCACATATAAGATTCAGTGAAAAGCCGCCAAGGGGTTAGGTTGGATCACCTCTGCCCACCTAGGAGATGGTCGTATTTGCTGGTGGGCAGGTTACTGCTTAGATATTTTGGATCATGGTCATTTTGATGGTCAGGGGGACAGCTGCTGAGTGGTACCTGTTTGCCCGGGAAAATGCACTCCTTTCTGGCGCAGATGTGAGCCCCAGAGAAATGTGGGACCTCAGGCTTTCCTTTCGGGGGGATGTAAATCTCCAGTTGGAGTGGGCTTTAGGAGGAGAGGTGGGTTTCGGGTAGAGGTGTTTGGGCCTTGAGCAAGTCCTGAGTGGTTTGTCACCCCATGCAGGAGCTGGTCGGGCGCCGCCTGCAGGCTGTCCCGGGCTGAGTCCGAGCGCCGGTGCCGGGCACCTGGGCAGCCCCCGGGGAGCGCTTTGTGTCATGGCCGGGGCCGATGTGACTGTGGAGTCTGCATCTGCCATGTGACCGAGCCAGGCATGTTCTTCGGGCCCCTGTGTGAGTGCCACGAGTGGGTGTGCGAGGCCTATGACGGGAAGACCTGTGCAGGTAAGGGGGAGCAATCCCCGTTCTTATTCCTCAGGCTGGCAGGGATAAAGGAGCACCTATGGGAATGAGGCACACAGTCAGTTGCCAGGATTCCTGCCATTTCACGTGGGAGTGGAGGGGCTGCAGGGACGGACCTCTTTGCAAATAGCTATCAACTAAGTTACTGCAACCGGTGGAAGGGCTTACTTTCCCTGGTCAGTCCTGGACTCATTTATTATAATACTTTTCTTCCTCCCAGGGACCAAACATAAGAGGATACTATTTGTAGTATTATTCACTTAATTATAAATCTCTCTTGTCTCTTCTTAAGTTCCTTTTCACAGTCAGAATTTCCCAACTTCCTCACAAATGGCATTCCTTTGCTGGGTTCTCCCACATGGATCAAGAATGTTAATCATAATATTTGCAAATCATAAGTCTGTGTTTTATTTCTGCTTAGAAAACACGTGGTATATTATTTTCCTCAATTGCGGGGTGGCCAGTTATGTCTTTGAATTCTAATTTGTCCGCTCATACTTCGGACACAGTTGACAAATAGGAGTGCATATCAAAAAAATGTGACAGTGACAAAATAAACAGGCATATATTTACTGAGAAAGGAATTGCTTTTGTATTGTTGTAGCGGCTTGCATGTTTTGAGCTGCAGTGAAATTTGGTATTTTGTTAGCAGTTGGGGTGGAGTGAAAATAAATGTATTTCCCTTGCACATTTTTAAGGAGTAATTTGGGCTCTGATATTGGAAAGGGTCGCACTATTTCTTGCTAGGAAACACCCCTGACCACTCTACAAATTTCACGTAAACATGTCATTTACTTAAGGCCACGGAGCTTAACTGTGAACCACACCGGAACTCTCTTAGTACACGAATAACACAAATGCATTCCAAGCAAGGTTTGGCAAATTCGAAGGAAAAAAAAATAGCAACTTATTTTGACCACAATGTAGCTAGAATAAGACATCCAAAACTAACACAAAAGAGATCAAGAATGAGTTGTTAGCAAAAAGAATAAATGTTATTTCTTTGGCATCTGGGGCCCAGGAGTGCACAATGATAGTACCCAAGATGCAGGCTGTTCAGCAGTGGAAAAAATAGTCAGATAAGTAATTTGAAGGGACACAGGTGCACCTACGTGGTTTGTTTACCCCGTGAAGGCTGCAGCTCAACCCTTTAAAAATACCGAGTGCCACGATCTATTATTTTAACTTAGTTCCAGAAACTGCAGTATTTACCAAGTAGTCCTTTGGAATGAAAGCTGTGTAGGGTATTTCTTTCCAAATCCAACTGTTATCTGGCTTCTCAGGCTTTTATCACCTCTGACAAGGCCTCCTTGCTTTCAGGAGGCCTTTTCAGGCCTTTTTGTATTGTATTATTTCAATTCAAAGTAAGAGCTGAGAAGCAGTCATCAACCTGTGAAACTAGTTGTCGGTGCCATCAGATAAATTTCCCTTATTGCTAAACATTAGCTGGTTCCTTTCTCTAAAGCTATTCTCAGACAACAATCCCATGGCATATGGTGATTTTTTTTTTCTCCCATCTAGAGGGATTTGTTGTTTGCTTATGACATCCTTGTCACTGCATTCTTTCCTCCCTGATACACAATGCACAACTTACTCTGTCATGGTTTTTTCTTATGTGCGCGTTTCTTGAGAACATGAAACGTTACTCTCTAACTAAAGACTGGATGAAATAATTATGCTCATTTTGGGGCCTGTTTTATGGGGCCTTGTATAGAAAACTATCCTGTGTATGCCCTGACCGTCTCATTAGCCATGCCAGTGGGGAGATCCATCATACGCAGCCCTGAATTGCCCACTTGTCTGCTCAGTCTCTGCTTCAAGTTTGGCTTCTCAGTTCCAGTTTCCTGAAACTGTTCCAATTTCATAGCAACTAAGATGTGAACATAACAGGCTGTCTTATTTTTGTGTGCATGAATGAAAATACCTGCATCTTCTCCTATATGGTAAGCCCCTGTAGGTCTTTTACCAGAGAGAAACTTCCACAGACAGTCCCTACCTCTGTAAAGAAAACAACATCATGCTGTGCTAGAGTGGGTAAGAGTATGGGCTCTACTGAAAAGTTTCTGGGGTTCGAATTCCTGCCCTACCACTTAATAGCTGCGAGAAATTGGTTCATTATTTAAACAGTCTGGGCCTTGACTTCTTCATCTGTAAAATGGCAATAAAACATAACCTACCTAGTATGGTGTTATATGTACCATGTTATTATTATTATATGTGGATGGATAAATAGATAGCCTGACTTTTTATTTGTTGGGCAAAACTAAACTAAAGCAGTTCAGTTTTCTTAATGTAATTTGGGCTTGTTATTGATTCAGGGCCCAAAAGGTCAAACAAGGATAGCTATTTTGGTCCAGCCTTAGAGCAGCTGTATTAGACACACTATGCCTTTGTAAAATCCATTGGGATTCTTACCCTGTGAATCATAAGAAACATACTTATTTGAAGTAATTGAAAGTGAATACGTCCACACTATCAAGTGCTCTAAATTCTTACAATGTCTGTTTGGTTATAGCACATGAATCTTCGTCAGACTTGTATAGCATAAAGGTCTGGCCCGTGATTGTTCCTAAGGGTATGATGTTCTAATAAGGAGTAAACAAAATTTTTAAACATTTTATTTTGAAATACTTTTAAACTTACAAAATAGTTACAAAACTAGTACAAATCCCATACAGACAACTCCAACATAACACTATCCGCAGATTTCAGGTCTACCAGTTTTATAATTTTGCTGTATTTACTATATCACCCTATCGATCTACTATTCATTTATCAATCCATCTTCTGAATACTTGTGTGTAGGTTGAATGCATTATACTCATTGAACATGTAATGCCATGTATGTCTCCTAAAAACAAGGATATTCATTTATGCATCTTTTTTTTTTTTTTTTTTTTTTAGAGAGAGGGAGGAAGGGAAGGAAAGACAGAGAAGGAAGGAAGGATGGAAGGAAGGAAGAAAGGGAAACATCTTTAAACATTTTCTTGTTTTTTATTACATTTTGTTTGTTTGCTTGCCCTTTCTACATGGGCCGGGGCCGGGAATCGAACCGGGGCCCCCCGGCACGGCAGGCAAGCACTCCCGCCCGCTGAGCCACCGCGGCCCGCCCTATGCATCTTTTTTTATACTCTCATTTCTTTCTTTTAAACTTTTAAATTGTAGAATATAATATATATATATATATATATGTATACACAAAGAGAAGAAAGAAAAAAGCAATAATTTTCAAAGCATATTTCAACAAGTAGATACAGAACAGATCCTAGAGTTTGTCATTGGCTGCCATTCCACCAGCTCAGATTTTTCCATCTAGGTGCTTCAAAACATTGGAGACTAGAAGGAGTATAAGGGCAGTTATCTAAGTTCAAGAAACTTAACATGGATAATAAAGCTTAAAGTCTATATTACAGTTTTTCATGTGTCCCAATAATGTCCCTCTGAGCCTTTTCTCATCCCTTGCTGTTTCTCATTTGAGACCATGTATTGCATTTAATTGTCATTGTCTCTTTGGTTGCTCTTCTTCATACATTTTGAGTACATATAAACAACCTAATTTTTCCCATATCAATCACTCACAAGTTAACATTTAGTGGAATTAAACCCTTTTTAACATCTCTTATAGGGTTGACTCTAGTGGTGACAAATTCCTTCAGCTTTTGTTTATCCAGGAATGTCTTAATCTCTCCCTCATTTTTGAAACAGTTTTGATGGATATAGAATTCTTTTTATTTTTTTGGATGCTGTATGGCAGGGTCACATTTCATTATTTTTCCGTGTGAGTATCCCATTATTGCAGTACTATTTTTTGTTGAGTTTGTTTTTTGGGAAGTGCATGGACCAGAAATCGAACCTGGTTCTCCCACATGGTAGGCGACAGTTTTACCACTGAACTACCTTGCACTCCTCAGATATAGAATTCTTGGCTGGCATTTTGTTGCATTCAGCACTTTAAATATATCATCCCACTGCCTTCTTTCTTGCCTCCATGATTTCTGAGAAAATCAGAGAAATCAGCACTTAATCTTATTCAGGCTCCCTTATATAAGACACTGCTTCTCTCTTCTGGCTTTCAGAATTCTCTCTTTGTCTTTGGCATTTGACAGTTTGATTATAAAATGCCATGGTATGGGTTTATTTGGGTTTATTCGGGTTTATTCTCTTTGGAATTCATTGAGTAGCTTCATGTCTTTCATTAAATTTGGGGAGCTTTCTGCCATTATTTCTTTGAATATCCTCTTTACCCTTTTCTCCTCCTGTTGGGTTCCCCAAAGTATAAATATTGGTATGCTTGATGGTGTCCCACAGGTTCCACAGTTTCTGTCCACATTTTTTCATTTTATCATCCTTCTCTGTTCCTCAGACTGAAGTGCCTAGCTTACTGGTGTGAAGTACTCAACAAATGGTAGTGCTTATTTTGTCATTTGCTGTACTTTAAGAACTTCATTTTTAAATGCATTCTATTTCATTGTATGGATACCCCAGGCTTTATTTAACCATTCTTATATTGTTGGATGTTTAGGTGGCTTTCAGTTCTTTACTTGATTTCTATTGTTTTTTCTTTGTTGACCCTCTAGGGAATTTTTTTTTTTCCTTTTTTTTTCTGCATGGGCAGGTTCCAGGAATCTAATCCAAGTCTCTGGCATGGCAGGCGAGAATTCTGCCTGCTGAGCACCCTCTAGGGAATTTTTAATATCTATTACTGTGGTCTTCAGCTCTGCTTGGCTTCTTTTTATAATTTCCATCTCTCTATTGGTATTCTCTTTATGGTCATCTATTGTCCTGATTTCCTTTATGTCACTGTCCATGCTTTCCTTTAACTGTTTAGGCATATTTAGGACCATTTAAAAAATCTTTTTCTGTATGTCCCAGGTCTGGTTCTCGTTGTTCATAGTTTCTAATGCTTTAATTTTCTCTTTGCCTGGACTATTACTTCCTGTTTCTTTGTGTGTTTTGTAATCTTTTGTTGAAACCTTGACATTTTGATATTTTAATGTGCCATCGATGGAATTTAAACTCTGAAGCATATGTTCTTTAAGCTTGTATCCAGCTGGTACTACGATGGAGATTTCCTTAATTGTCAGGATTTAACAAAAAAATAAAAGAAAATACACTTCCAATTGTATTTTCCAAGTGCAATTGCTCTCCTTCAAGGCTTATCCATACTGTTAAAAACAAAGTGTAGGTGCTTCCCTGATCCTTCCTGCTTATATCTTGGACATGTGCTTTTGGCCCTAGGAATTCCCACATTTACATGATTCTGAATGTCCCCTCTTCCCTAGGAAGCAGTTTCTTCTGAGTCCCAGACATGGTACTATACATCCTACAGAGAGCAGTACCTTGCCCCGGGCAGCACAATTTGACTCCTCTCTCATAGAGTCCTATAGAGAGTTCTGCAAGCCCCCTTCTATAATCTGGACAAGTTTTGGGATGGTGAGTCCCTCAGACCACCACCAGACAGATTGGGCCAGACATACATGCTCCCAATATATGCATGAGGCTTATTCTCTTCCTCTGGACTGGAACTAGGGATCCCCTCTGAGAGCATAAGCCAGCTCCCTGCCAAGGCAGTGTGGGGTAGGGAAGGAGCCAGCCAGGGCTCCAGGAGATCCTACTCTGTTTAAGTAGCATTTGTCTAGTGTGGGCACTTACCCTGTTACTGCAGTCTATGACTTTTCTGGAACTTTGAGAAAGATGCTTCTGCCAGTTCTTGGTGGTTGTTCAAAGCTTCTGTGAGGGCACAGAGCCCTGAAACATATCACTCTATCATCTTAAATGGGGCAGGAGTAAACCAATTTTTGAGAACAGCAAAATATTAGGCTACATGGAAAGAAATGTTCAGTTGATATTTTTAAGGCATCCTGGTTAACCTCTTAAACAGCTATGATTGCACTAAGTAAAACATTGATTTCTTAACATTTTTTTCTTATCATGTTTTAAATATGTCACTCAAAACAGAATCTGTTTTAGTAATTGGGAAGAGTGAATTTAATTCAAGAGTTAATTGACTTTAGCAAGCACTTGTAAAGTATGATTTATTTGGTAGGCTCTCTGTTTGCTGTTGAGGATGATATAAAGATGAAGAAAATATGGCAGTTCACAAATTGAGTAGGGAGATTAAGAGAAGCAACAGAATATAATTTCCACAAGTTCCCACCAATTTCTACAGGGGTTCTATTGGGGCAAGTTTTAAATATTGTGACTAAAAGTTATAGAGAAAGAGGTAGCATTTGATGTAAGTTTTTATGGATAGGGTTTTTTTTTTTTTTAATCCAAAAGTGTACTATCGGAATTCTGCAGTGAAGAAAAATTCAAGCAAATATTTAGAAGCAGACAAGCATGTGGGTATGTTTTGAGAACAATGACGTATACAGGAGTTGGCTTGGCTGAACTTTAGGCCTGGGAGAAAATAGAAAATATGCTGAGATTGCAGTTGGACATGCTGTGGAATCTGAATGGAGACTTGTACTCAGTTACACAGTGTGTAGGAGCCATGAAGCGTTTTGAGCATAAGATTGATGGTTATTGCTCTGATTCATGAAAAGTAACACATTGTGAGTTGGAGTAGTGAGACTTGATGGGGGAGGAAACTCAGTTTAGAGAGTAGAGTTAATAAGGACAGAATTATGTTGGATATTAAAAATAAAATTATGAAGATTTTCAATGTCAAATCACTGTGATTTGGTACCAAAGCATGAGTATGATGATGAATTGAAATTGATGCTGAGTTTATAGGTCTGAATAACTGGAAGCAAGACAAAATTGCTGAAGGAATAAGAAAGTTGGGGAAAAAACAGATAATTCCTAATAAATGATGTAAAGTCTTTATTAAATTAAAATAATTATTTTTATCCAGAATTGCTGTAAAATGAAGAATTGCTTGAAGAATGAAAGTCTGGACTTTATTGGAAGACAGGTCTGGGACTGGGTGGGTATCTCATGGGGGTGAGACCTTGAGCCAGTCATTTGCTGTCTCTGAAACTTAGTGTGTTTTCCTGGAACATACTTGTATTGGTTTGCTAAAGCTGCTGGAATGCAATATACCAGAAATGGCTTGGATTTTATAAAGGGAATTTATTAAGTCACAAGTGTACAGATCTAAGGTCATAAAAATGTCCAAACTAAAGCATTCAGTGAAAGATACCTTGATTCAAGAAAGGGCCAATGACATTCAGGGTTCCTCTGTCAGATGGGAAGACACATGGTGATGTGGGCTAGCTTTCTCTCCCAGCTTCATGTTTCAAATTGCTTCCCTGGGGGCATTTTCTCTCTGCATCTCCAAAGTTCTCTTGTCTGTGTCAGCTCTCAGGCTTTTTTTCAAAATGGTTCCCTCTTAAAGGACTCCAGTAAGCAACCTCTCCTTGAATGGGTGGACACACATCTCCATGGAAACCACCTAATCAAAAGATCCCACTCACGACTGGGTAGACCACATCTCCACAGAAACAGTTTAATCAAAAGGTTCCCACCCAACAATATTGAATTAGAAATAAATAGCATGCTTTTCCTGGGGTACAAAAGTTTCAAACCAGCACAATAGTTGTGAATGTAAAGAGCCTGGCATAGAGACTGGGATTATTTTGTATGGTTCATAGAAAAAATATATGTATATATTTTGCATGGGTAGGCACTGGGAATCAAACCCGGGTCTATGGCATGGCAGGCAAGAACTCTGCCACTGAGCCACCGTGGGCTGCCCCATAGAAAATATTTTTAATGCTCACAAAATTTATATTTTTAATATTTTATAATTTATATATTTATTCAGAATATGTAATACTTATAAAGATTTGAATATATATATAAACACAAACAATACAAAAGAATTAAAATACATTAAAACATCCCTAATATATAAATTTTGGTAATTATTTTCTTGGAGGCATTTCTGATTTTTACACTACGTTGAATGTATGGCCATTAAATAAAATTTTTTATGAGAACTTGACTTTCTGGCTCTCTGTACTGTGTCTTAGGGCTGCTTGCTCTGATTTTTCTCCACCTTTGCATTTTTCTCAGTTGAATAATTTCCTTCCAAGCATATTTTGTGGAATTACTGTTTATTTTTCCCTTCCTTAGTCATTTTCGAATTTCCTCGTCCTTTCCTCTCCTAAAACCTTATCCTATCTTATTTCCCCACTCATTTACCTCCATCTAGCCTTCTCTTATTTACTATCTTTTTTATTTTTCAACATTCTCTTTGTGTCCTTGAATCAGGGGCACCAAACACATAAGAACATTGTCTATTCTTTAATCCGTTTCTCCAGTAAACTAATGTGTCAGATAGGCAGATTCTTGTTTCCACATTGCTTCATTGAAACATTTGCTGCTGTTTTGGAGATCTCAACTGCAAGCTTACCCACTTGACATAAGTCTCTTTTTTGAGCTCTAATGTTCTATGCTCTCTTAAATTCATCCACTTTGAGTAGATGCATCTTACCCCAAGTTATACATAAAGGTTAAATGATTTTCATCCTCCAAAATGAATGTCAGACCCAGGCATCATTTTCCCTCAAATTTACTGCTTCATTCTGACACAGCACTGCAGCTCTTCCATAGAGACTGAAATACCTTGGCCTCGGGCCATGTCATCTCAGCACCTTGATAAGCCAGAAGAGCATATTTATAACATTATGGTAGATAGATCAAATATTCTGAGTGTGACAAGTTCAGTAGCTATATTTTGAGTAAAATTTCCCCAGAAAAAGAAGGGAACATATGGGAACAAATTTTTGTGTCCCAAGTTTTAAATTTGTAAATCATAAACCTCCTCCACTGGATTCTGAAAACACAATATACATTGAGGCATGATGCTAAAATAATGTATCATGTCTCTTGATATCAGAATCATCAAAGAAGCTGTTGCACTTTCTAGGCCTCAGACATAGATGGTTACATTTGACCTTGTGATTCACTGTTCTCAGAGACTTGAGGTGGGTGAGCAGATTCTCCAATATGACCCTTCAACTGAGGAGTCCCTGTCTGAAAAGTTATGAAGTAAGGCAAAGCATTTATATTAGTCAGGGTTCTCTAAAGAAATAGAACAAACAGGAGATATCTGTAAATATGAGATTCATAAAAGTGTCTCATATAACAGTAGGGATGCAAGAATCCAAAATCCATAGGGCAGGCAGTGAGGCTGACAACTCTGATGAAGCATCTCAATGAATTCCACAGGAGAGGTTGGCTGGCTGAAGAAAAAGTGAAAATTCCCACTTCTCCCTTATAAGTCTTCAACTGATTGAATTAAATCCAGCTGACTGGATTCTTTAGTTGTTCAATTGATCACACAGATGCAATCAACTGACTGATAATTTAATAAATCAGCCTTTTGGTTTATTAACCAGCTATGAAATATCCTTGCAGTAATGGCTAGGCCAATGCTTGCCTAAATGGACAATAGGGCACCATCACGTGGTCAAGTTCACATCTGAACCTAACCATCATAGTCCACCCTTTGTCAACTTGGCAGCTATACACATCACCCTAAATCATACTTAATCTGTAAATAGAATAGAATAACAGACATATGTTTTGCCTAACAATACCTAACTGCCCTGCATACAACTGGAAACTCACTAAATCTCTCCAGAATAGGGTACAAGTACCTAGGTAGCTTTCACTCTTAAACTTGATATCCTTTAACTCACATACTATAACACAAAACAGTACAATTTATGCCATATAAGAAGAAAACAAGAAATTTGCTTATGTACAAGTACAAACATACTCCAGGTTAGTGTGATGCCCCAATAAATCCCAGAGTGGTTTGAACAGTGAATAAAGAAGTATTTGCAAATTCCCCTTGGGGGAATGGGGAGAAAGGGAGAAATATTCAGCTTCCCCATTTGGAGAATTCCTGGTATTTTTGCAAGCAGTGGGGACAACCAAGTCAATAGGCTGAGACCTCAATCTTGGGGTTTGCCCCTATGAAACTTATCCCTGCAAAATATAGGCTGAGCCTACTAAAAATTAGTCCTAGGAGTCACTCCTAGAGAACCTTTTTGTTGCTCAAATGTGGTCTCTCTCTCTCTCTCTCTAAGCTGACACGGCATGTGAACTCACTGCCTTCCTCCTCTTGTGGGACATGACTCCCAGGGATGTAAACCTCCCTGGCAACATGGGACAGAAATCTTGGGATGAGCTGGGACTTAGCATCAAGGGGTTGAGTAAACCTTCTCAACCAGAAGGGGGAAGAGAGAAATGAGACAAAATGAAGTTTCAGTGACTGAGAGATTTCAAATAGAGTCGAGAGGTTATCCTGGAAATTATTTTTGCACATTAAATAGATATCTCCTTTTTAGTTTATGGTGTATTGGAGTGGCTAGAGGGAAGTACTTGAAACCATAGAGCTGTGTTCCAGCAGCCATATTTCTTGAAAATTGTATAATGATATAGCTTTTACATAGTGACTGTGTGATTGTGAAAACCTTGTGTCAGATCTCCTTTTATCTAGAGTATAGGCAGATGAGTAAAAAATATGGATTAAAAGCTAAATTTAAAAATTTTTAATTTTATTTATTTGAAATACTAGTGGTCAATGAAAGGGAGGAGTAAGGTGTATGGTATGCATGAGTTTTTTCTTTTTTCTTTTTATGTCTTTTGCTGGAGAGATGTAAATGTTCAAAAAATTATCATGGTGATGGACACACAACTTTGTGATGATATTATGAACCCTTGATTGTACACCATGTATGGAATGTTTTATGTCAAGAATGTTAACATACATTGTATGTTTGTTAAGGTTTACTTTAAAAATATTTAAAAATATATATCCTCATAACAGAACCAGGAGGAAATATTCATACCATCACAGTCCTCATTTCTGTAACTGATCAAGTGGTTGTTCATATTTATCACTAGCTTCTTTGACTACTCATTCCATGTTCCCTTTAGCCTCAGCAAGCACTTCAACTGGCTGTGGTTCTTTGCCTGTTGGGGTGACCCAAACCTTTATTCCTGAAGTTTTTTAGCCTCTGGTAGTCCTTCCTCGATTGGGTTATTATAGTTTTCCATTGATTTTAATCCGAGGACATGGTACTACTAAGAGATACCCTAGGGGAGCTCCTAAATTCCAGGCAAACTCTTCTTTACCTCCATTGTGTAGCTGCAGTCCTATTTCCCCCTTGATAATAAGGATCAATCATCCCAGCCATGACAGTAATCCTCTTCCTTGCCTGTTGATTTAGAGGCTGTGAGAAGCCCAAAGTTGCCAGGTGGCAGTCTTAACTTCCAGTTCAGTGGAATCATTGTTGTGTCTCTTGTAGGAGCACTCCTCCTCTTGCAACTAAGACCTGTAGACGTTCAGAGTTTATGGTTGCAGGGACAGGAGACAAAAATCTTTCTAGTGGATCACTAGGGGTGATAGTGAGTAGTGTCATTCCCATTTAGGTCCCTCGAATCCTGGATCCATGAACCCTGGCTATGGGAAAAACAGCACCATAGAGTGGACACTGATTAGGGCATCTCCTGGAGAGCACTGTCCCAGTCCTGCAAGGAACCTAGTTAGCATTGTAATTGATAGTTCCAAAGGTCATTCCACTGTTCTATCAACCCAGCTGCCTCTGGATGATGGGGAACATGTTAAGACCAGAGAATTCCTTGAGCATGTGCCCATTCCTGCACTTCATTTGCTGTGAAGTGGGTTCCTTGATCAGAAGCAATGCTGTGTGTAATACCATGATGCTGGATAAGGCATTCTATAAGTCCACAGATGATAGTTTTGGCAGAGCATTGCTTGCAGGGAAGGCAAACCCATATCCAGAGTAGGGGTATATTCCAGTTAGAATAAATCTCTGCCTCTTCCATGATGGTAGTAGTCCAATGGAACCAACCTTCCACCAGGTAGCAACCCGATCACTTTGGGGAATGGTGCCACATTGGGGACTGGGTATGGGTCTCTGCTGCTCACAGATTGGGCACTCAGCAGATGCTGTTGCCAGGTTGGCCTTGGTGAGTGAAGTCCATGTTTCTGAGTCAATATATAACATCTATTCCTACCACCATGCCCACTTTATTCATGAGTCCAGTGACAGAGGTGGCTGGGGAAAGAGGATGAATTGTATAAACAGAATGGGTCATCTTATCCACTTGATTATTAAAACCTTCCTCAGCTGAAGTCACCCTCTGGTGAGCATTCACATGGGACACAAATATATATTCATGTTTTTTGCCCACTCAGAAAAGTCTAACCACATACCTCTTCCCTGGATTTCTTTGTTGCCAATTTTCCAAGCATGTTCCTTCCATGTCCCAGACCATCCAGTCAAACTTAGTAACAACCCATCAGTCAGCACACAAATGTGGATCTGGCCAATTCTGAGCCACAAATGAACTGTACTGAGCTCCTTTTCTCTGTCCCTTCTGATCTCTTCTTTTAAACCTCTTTCATTGTGGAGGGCACTCCAGATAACAGATGTAATCAGCCATAGATGTATTTCATATGCTGATGATTTAAGTCCAGAGCAACAGAACAGCTGGGCACCATCATCTGGCCAACTTGACACCTGAACATAAATATCATATGTCCACTCCTTGTCTCCTAGGCAACTATACACATCACCTTAAACTGCACTTAATCTCTAAATAGAAAAGAATTACAGACATTTTTTTCTTAACAATGCTCATCTGCCCTGCATACAATGCACTGAATGTTTCCATATACAAAATACATTAATTCAGCACAATATTATGAAAGCCTTAAATTAGTTCAGTAGCAATACAAATGCAATACCAACTCAAAAATAGTACCCAAGGTCATCATACCCAAGTTCATCAAAGTCAGTTCCAGGCATGGTCTGTCCCAAAGCAAATTCTCCTCTGGCTGTGGAACGGTGAATTTAGAACAAGTTATCTACTTCCAATATACAAAGAAAGAACAGTCATAGGATAAATGATCCCATTGTCATAGTGAGAAATTGGAAGGAAAACAGGGATCACCAGACCTAAACAATTCTGAAAATCTGTGGTGCAAATTCCATTAGATTTCAAAGTCTGAGAGTCATTCATCCTTAGGGTTTTAGAAAGTGGCAGTCCCACCCTTTCCATGGGCCTATGCAGTGGCTCTGCTCTCTCTGAACACTGGGATGAAGGTTGCAACATTGGGGAACATTGGAGCAACCACCTTTCTCTCTGCCACAGTCTCCTCAAGCATCTGGGTGACACCTGTATTCTTTGCCATATCCAGGGCACGTGCTCAACTCCTTCAGAAAAATGGGGTGGCAGCCAGGCTCCCACAAATCCCTAGGGATGTGCTCCATCCTCTCTGGGGTCTGGGCACCATAATCTTCGTGGACATTGAGACAGAGGCTACCCTCTGCCTGTGGGGCAAACTTATCCCTGCCACATGCGCAGGTGGATCTGCCCTCATGGCCTGAGGTTTCTTAGCTTCAGATTTTAGCTTCTATGGTTCTGTTTCTGAGGCCATTCTTCCTTCAGTCTGTTGCTTTTCTATCCATTTTAGTCCAGACTTTCAGTGGTTCTGTTTATACCTGTTTCACAAAATAATTTGCTGATTTGGCATGCAGCATCCAGGGACTGAAGATATCAGACAACAGGGTCTACCACAAATCTTTTCTTGATAACACAATCTCCAATCCTCACTTGTCTTGTAATGACCAACTGATTCCATGTTTGTTTAAATCCTCATGTGGGGCACTATCCTCTGGGGCCTCACTTTCTGGAAGCCCCAAATTTTCCAGACCATCAATTTCTGGCTTCTTTGCACCCAAAAGTTCAGTCCCCAGCCTTTCCCTTTCTTGTTGCATTTTACTATATGCTGCAAGGAGAAACCAGGCTGCATCCTCCACATTTAGCTTGGAAATTTCTTGAGACAATATCCCAGATTATCACATTTACATTCTCCTTTTCATTTAGCACCAGTACTCAGTTCAGCCACTTCAAAACAAGGGTCACCCTCCCTCCATTCTGCAATGATACAGTCTTCATTTATGCCCAAGGCCTCAACGGAACTATCTTTAGAGTCCATAGTTCTACCAACAGTCTCTTCAAAGCAAGCTAGGCATTCTTTATCAAGCTCCTCACAATTCTTCCAGAATCCTCCCCTTACACTTTTAAAAAGCCATTCTAACATGTTTGGTATTTGCAAATGCCTCTGCACCCCACTTCTCTGGTACTAAAATCTGTTTTAGTTTGCTAAGGCTGACAGAATACAATACATCTGAGACAGATTGACTTTTATAAAGGAGATTTATTTAGTTATAAATTTACTAATTTGAGAAGGCACATGATGATGTTGGCTGGGCTTCTTTTGAGGCTTCTGGTTCAAATGGCTTTCCCTTGGGTGGTTTCTTTCTTAATCTCCAAATATCTGGTCTGAGCTGGCTCTGAGCTCTGAGCTGCATTGTGCTGGGCTGTGCTGAGTTCCTTTTTTCTCTCCTGACCTCTCTTTCTAAACCCCACTCATTGCAGAAAGCACTCCCCAACTGCAGATGTAATTATCCGTAGATGAATTTCACGTGCTGATGATTTAAGTCAACAGCAATAGAACAATTGGGTACCATCACCTGGCCAAGCTGACACCTGACCCTAACTATCACTCCATGGAAGATAACATGTTTACTAGTTCTTGGGAATAGGGACATTTTAGGGGGTCATTATTCTGGCCAACTTGACACCTTCTTATAAAGTGCCAGAAGAATGCCATGTTGTGTGAATGGGGAAGGAGTGAAGTTCCAACTCCATCAATACATACCTATTTTAAGGCTCCACCCAAGATGCAGGGGCTGATTCCTCTCCTTCTTTTTCAGAGGTTATCTACATTATTTAATTCCTCTCAGCCCAGTATTTTTCACCTCGTTACTGATAAGGAGCATCAGGTTTCTGGTCCAGATCATGGAATAGAGAGATTTACAGCCCATCAGTTTAAACACCTGGGTCCAACTCCTGACATTACTACTTGACAACTGTGAAGCTATGGGCAGGTTACTCAAACACTTGTAATGTCTCTTTCTTTATCTGAAAAGTGGGGACAATAATGGTATCAAATGGGGATAAAAATAAGGTCAAACACAGATGCATGTCTAATAAATCATTATAATTATAATGAGTACTTAGGCCACAGATCCCTCTTCTAGCCTAGCTTAATACTTGGTCTGAGATGTTTACTCCTAAAAGAGAAATTTTCCTTCCAAGTTATATTTTCTTCTGACTCCAGATCCCAGGTCTCACATTTTCTCCTTTGATGTTCAGAGTGTCTTTTGAATTACCCTCCTCAGATGAGATGCCTGCTGTATAGTGTCAGGGCTGGTTGAGTTTTCATTCCTGGCCAACTTGAGGAAGAGACTGAGTGACCATACTTCAACTCACTGGACACCTAAGTTTCTGGAGCTGGGTTCATCTTTATCACAGAACCCTGACTTTTGTGTTCCTGTCCCTGCAATCTTCACCCTGATTTACACCATAATAATTAATTGGATGGATGGTTCCAGGGCTCTTTCCTCAATAATGTGTGATTAGTCTTTTAATCTGGAATTTTAGTTGTTTTTCCCACTGGAAATTCCAAGATTTCTGTGAATTCCCATGTACTTACCTCCACTGAGATACCTGCATTTGTTTTTGTTTTTTTTGGCTAGGGCAGGCACCGGGAATCAAACCCAGGTCTCTGGCATGGCAGGTGAGAACTCTGCCACTGCGCCACTGTGGCCCACCTGAGATGCCTGTATTTTGAAGTTGTTCCTTTTCCTCCTCCAATGCACTAATCTCAATGTGGAGCTTAATCCACTTTCTCAATTTACAAAAGTTCAAAAAGTAGCACAATACAAAAACAAGAGCTGAATACTTTTTACAGTGTTTTAAAGTATGGAGTAAATTTTACTGCTTGTTGTGGAGACATGGGGATGAGGATGTTTAATCACAAGAATGCAAACAATTTAAGATTGAATAGCAGCCATTCTTGCTCTTAAAACTTGCAGCTTCTCTGCAATGTGCTTCCTCTTCTCCTCTATTTTCTTTGAGTCATTTTTTGTCACTATCCTCTATTTCATTCTGTTCAGTTTTTATCAGAGATGTTTAGTTATCATTTCTGTCTTCTTGTCTCTTGCTAATCCATGGTCTCTGAAATATTGGCTTCTGCTCCAAGTGCTGACTTCATCAAGCTATTAAGGATATATATATATATATATATATATATATACACACACACACACACATACACTTCGATGTCCAATTTCATAATTATATGCACATATAATACATAACAAGAGTTGAAGAGATTCTCTGTATACATATATATTCTTATTGTCTATACAAGCACATAATATGTATGTCTACACACACACATATATACCCATATTTGTATATCCATATACACATATGAATACGTTTCCTGCCTTAATTTTTTACATGCATAACAAATATATAAATGATATATCCAGAGACACACATAATCAAACTTTTCTAGTATCAACTAGTATCTACTATCTGCAGAAGTAAGTCCAGCCTACTTTTAAATCTTTATAATAATCTTGATTTTAAAAGCTACATTGGGATTTAATATGTGTGCCAACCCACTACAAATCAGTATCTCACTGTGTTACTCTTCTATGACTGTTTCTTTATTAAATACCTCAAGACAGTGAAACATTATTCAGCTGACTCCTAATTTCTTTCTCTTAATCATTGTTCAGTCAATAATGCAGTTATTTGACTGCAAAAGTTATATTTGAATCATGGTTGAAATTTTGTGAAGATTTATTTTCTTACTGTAAAGATAAAATTCTTCAAAGATTGAAAAGAACAGCTTATTTTCTGATTCTTTATGAATAATAGTGCTTTCATCACTAAAATATTTTTATGCTACATGCATTTTGTGGAGACTTTGTGAACTCCTGAAAACCAGTGCTGCATACTAAATCCTTGAGTCTAGAGCTGGAGGCAAAAATCACTGAGTTTTCCTATGGCAAGTCTCTGGAGATATGCTCTTACAAATACAGAACTTTTGATGAATTGTCTATATCTTCAAGGCTATAATCTCTTCTTGTATTGTTTTGCATCTGGCAATAAATTCTACTGAACTTTTATTCTTTGCTAAGCTTCTCTGAATCTTCTCATCACAACTCAGCAGGCAGAAAAAAAGAAGCTGAATAAAATATTGAGGTAAATCAGCTTTAGATTTGTCTAGATTTAAGATATTCTAATTTAAGAAACAATTTGCTTTAATGAAAAGATCACTGGATTAGGAGACGAAGAAATGGGTCCTATTATAGACTTTTCCGCTTACCTATTATGTGACTTTGGCAAATAGCAGAATATCCATCTAATCCATCATTTACCCAGTTTAATTTTGCATAATTATTACTCTTGACTTTTTAAAGGGATAACTATGAATTTGTGAACTTCGAAGAATAACTGGCAAATTTAGGGACTCAAATATTTGTTGAGTGGATTAATAAGATTCACCTTACCTAAATTACTATTATTTTGCCAGCACCGTGCCTATGGCCTAAACGCTTATGTGAAAAAATCTGTTCAAATTAGTATTTAAGGATGGTGGTGACATTATAGCGGGCAGGGAATGAAGACCATCATATCTGTAAGAGCAGAAATAGTGACACTGTTGGCAAGCAGCTGACAAACTGAGAAGATGAAGACATGGTCAAAAAAGTCTAATGCTGTTTGGAGGAGTTAGCATTCTTCTTGTATTCTAGTGATATGTCCTTTTCATCCAGTCTCATATCCTGCCAATATTTTCATTTAGTTCTCTGTTAAATCCAATTATATTGCCACTGCCCTAAGCCAGCCTTCACTTCCCCTTACTTGAACAATAGTTTCACTCATCACTCTTCAGGTCTCAGGCTGTCTCCCCTTCAATGCATCCTTTATATTACCTCTTGGTAAACCCTACATAAATGACATTTTGTCAAGGATCAAAGTTTTTACGGATCCCTTCAAAGATTATTTTATGCCTAACATATATTGAGGGTATAAATTATGGTTATTGAATCTAAACTTTGGCCTAAAATCAAGGTTTGTTAGACCCTTTAGAATTTAGATCTTTAAAACCCTGCCTTTCCTGGCAGGGCCCACCTGATTTCCCACTTCTTGCCCCATATGCTCCCCTCTGGTCTAACCTTAATCTCAGGGTCATTTAATATAGTCTGTGCCACATAAGTTATCACTCTGTGTCATATGTCTCTTGGTTCACAATAACTTGAACCTTCTTTGAATGCTGGCACTATATCATGTATTTCACTGGACATTTTGGAAGTATTTAGCACAAGGCTGAGAAAATAGTAGAAAATAAGTTTATTGATGGATTGAATTTCTATGTGAAATCTATAGGTGGTTAATTTCTCTGGTATCTTCAAGATTTACCTGATTTGGGGTTCTACTCAGAGCTCAGAAGAAGGTTGCACATAGGAGCTATTAAATAAATGTTTGCTGAATGGATGGATATAATCATTGAATCTGATTTTTCTTATCTTTTCAGCTATACATCTATGACATAGAGTATAGCTGCTCTGGTTATGGCACCTGGGAAATTTTATAACAGAAGTTGGGATTAAGTTTGCTAAAAGGCAGTTGAAGCACAACAATAGCTTATTCATTTTATATACCATATGTTACTTTATATATCCATAGAAATATAAGTTGAAAATGGTTAAACTCCATAAAATAACTTTATATGAAAATATGAATATGTTTTTAGCAAAGATTGCTAGTTGCCTCCAAATATTCTTTCTTATTTCATTTTTAAGGGAAACCTGACTATATTTTAATTGAAATGTACTTCACATATCATAAAAACTCCCATTTTAAAGTGTGCAGTTACTGGTTTTTAGTATATTCACAGTCATTTAACCACATCACTATCTAATTCCAGAACATTTTTGTATAGCAAAAACAAATCCATTAGTAGACATTTCCCATCCCACTGTTCCTCTAGTCACTGGATGCAACTAATTTACTTTCTTGATTTGTGTATTCTGGACATTTCATGAAAATTGAATCATATAAGTTGTGGGGTTTTTTTGGTATCTTGCTTTTTTTTCACTAATATTTCATAATATTTCCAAGCTTATCCTTGTAGCATGTATCAGTACTTCATTCCTTTTATTGGTCAAATAATATTCTATTAAATTGATGTACCATATTTTGTTAAACATTCATCAGTTGATGAGAATTTGGGTTTTCACTTTTTGTTCTTTATGAATGATGCTGCTGTGAACATTCATGTACAAATAAATTTTGGTGCAGATATGTGTTTTCATATCTCTTGGGTATACACCAAGGAATTGAATTTCTGAGTTTTATGGTAAATCTTATCTTACTTTTTGAGGAAATGATGAAATGGTTTTCAAAGCAGCTGTCTTAGTTTACATTTCTACCAGCAATATATGAGGGTTGCAATTTCTCTACATCCTAATCAACATTAGTTATTGTTTGTCTTTTTGATTATATTTTTCCTAATGGATGTATAGTGGTACCTCTTTGTGGCTTTGATTTATATTTACCTGATAATTAATGATGTTCAATATATTTTCATGTACTTATTGGCCATTTGCATATCCTCTTTATAGTAATATCTGTTCAAATCCTTTGTTCATTTTTATCCATGAATTGTAAGAACTTGTTATATATTCTGAATACTAGTCCTTTTTCAGATATATGATTTGCAAATATTTTCTCCCATTTGGTGGCTCTTTCATTTTATTGATAATGTCCTTTAACGGTAATATTCCTTTGCATTTTTACGAACTCCAATTTATCTATATTTTATTTTGTTCCTTGTGGATTACCAATCATTTCTAAGAAACCATTGTTTAAAGAAGATTTACAATTATAATTTCTTCAAAGCAGCTTAAAGTTTCAGATATTACATTTAGGTCTTAGATTTTGAGCTATTTTTTTTGTATATGCTATGCGTACGATCCAACTTCATCCTTTTGTATGTGGCTATTCAGTTTTCTCTGAATTTGAATTTCTCTGAAAATGCTCAAATTAAGGCATCAACAAGAGAACACCATCACTCAAAAAAGGCTGATTGCATCTGGCATTTCTCTATCACATGGGAATGCAAATTTTGACGACATCTGCTGACCTTTCTCTCCGGACTTCTGGTTTCACAGGGCTCTCAACTTCTGCTGTCTCCTGTTGCATTTTCCTTTTGCATTTCCAAATGTCTGTGTGTGAGCTTTCTCTAAAATGCTTCCCTCTTAAAGGACTCCAGTAAGCAAATTAAGACCCACCTTGAATGGGTGGGGCCACATGTCCATGGAAACAACCTAATCAAGAGGGCCTACCCACAATTTGGTGGGTCACATTTCCATGGAAACAACCTAATCAAAAGGTCCCAACCAACAGTAGGTCTGCCCCCGCAAGATTGGGTTAAAAGAACATGGCTTTTCTGGGGTACATAACAGTTTCAAATCAGCCCAGCACCCTTGTCAAAGATCAATTGATTACAGATGAATAGGTTTATTTCTGGACTCTCAGTTCTGATCCATTAGTTTATATTTCTATCCTTGTGCCGGCACCATTACTGACTTTGTTACTCTGGCTTTGGGGTAAATTTTAAATTGGGAAGAATGAGCCCATCAGTTTGTTCTTTTTAAAGATTGTTTCGGCTATACTGGGTCCCTTATGTTTCCATATGAATTTTTAAATCAGCTTTTCCAAAGGGGATATTTTTTTAGGATTGTTTTGAATCTGTGGATCAACTTGTGGAACATTATGATCTTAACAGTATCAAGTCATCCAGTTTTTGAACATGAAGTATCTTCCATTTATTAAGAGTTTTTAAAATTTCTTTCAACAAAGTTTTAAACTTTTCAGGGGACTTGCCCACTGAAAAAGTCTTGTACTTTATTCCTAAGTGTTTGAAGATGTTGCAGATGGTATTTTCTCTTAACTTCATTTTCAGAATCTTCATTGCTTCCTGTAGAAATGTAACCATTTTTTAAATATTTATCTAGTATCCTACAACCTTGCTGAACTCATTTATTAGCTCTTTGTGTGTGCATATTCCTTAGGCTTTTCTACATACAAGATCATGTCATCTTCAAATAGGTATAATTTTATTTGTTCCTTTCCCGTTTTGGATGCTTTCTATCTCCTTTTATTTTTTGGCTTATTGCCTACAGTATACATATACCTACAGTATAATTTTGGATAATGGCCTTAGAGAAATCATCCTTGTCTTGTTCCTCATTATAGGGAGGTAGCTTTGAAACTCACCATTATGCTTGATGCTGGATGTGGGTTTTTATTAGGCTCTTTTTTCAGATGGAAGAAATTCTTTCTATTCCAACTTTGTTGAGTATTTTTTATCATGAAAAGGTGTTAGAATTTTCCAAATCCTTTTTCCATGTTTATTGAGATGACCATCTTGTTATTATCCTTTATTCTATCGATATGGTTTTACATTTATTGATTTTCATATGCTGAATCACCCTTGTCTCCCTGGGATAAATCCTACTTGGTCATGATATATAATTCTTTTATATGCTATTAGATTCAGTTTACAGAATTTTATTGAAGAATTTTATATAAATATATTCATAAGAAATATTGGTTGGTAGTTTTTTGTTTGTTTCTTGTGATGTCTTTGTCTTATTTTGACATCAGAATAATACTGGCATCATAGAATGAGTTAAGATGTGTTTCCTCCTTTTCTAGTTTTTGGAACCATTTTTTGAGGGGGATTGACATTCATTTTTCTTTAAACAGTTGATAGAAATCCCCAGTGAATATCCTGAGTTGTTATAGATCTCTTCCTATTTCTGTTTCTTCTTGAGACAGTTTGGTAGTTTGTATCTCTATTGTCATTTCTCTATTTCATCTAGGTTATCTAGTTTGTTGGCATGCAGTTGTCATAGTATTCCTTTATATTTCTTATTTCTTTAAAGTTGGCCATAAGATCCCTCTTATTGCTGATGTTGGTAGTTTGTGTCTTCTTGCTGAGTCTCACTAAAATTTTTTTTCTTTTAATTAGTTGGTCTTTAAAAATAACCAACTTTTGGCTTCATTGACTTTCTCTGTTGTTTAGCTGTTCTTTATTTCATTTATTTCTGCTCTAATCTTTATCAATTCTTTCATTCTGCTTGCTTTAGGTTTAATTCATTGTTTATTTTTCTAACTTCTTATGGTGAAAGATTAGGTTATTAATTTGTGCTCTTGACTAGGCTATTGATTTGTGAACTTCTTTTATATATAGACATTTACAGTTTTGCATCTTCACTGAGCAATGCTTTTTCTGAATCCCATAAGCTTTGATATGCTATATTATCAGTTTTCTTCACCTAAAAGTATTTTATAATTTCCATTTTGATTTCTTCTCTGATCCATTCATTATTTGAGTGTGCTGTATAATAGCCCATATTGGTGAATTCCCCAAATTTCTATTTGTTAATGATTTCTAATTTGGTTTCTTTGCTGTCAAAGAACACACTTTGTACTTCAATCCTTTTAAGTTTATTGAGACCTGTTTTATGGCCAAATATATGGTCTTTCCTAAGAAATGTTCTATGTGCACTCAAGAAGAATGTGTATCCTGCCACTGTTGGTTGGAGTGTTCTCTATTATGTCTAGTTGGTTTATAGTGTTGTTTATGTCTTCTGTTTTCTTATTGGTCTTCTGCCTAGTTTTTCTATCCATTATTAAAAGTGGATTGTTGAAATATCCAATTATTATTGTTGAATTATCTATTTTTCCCTTCAATTCTGCCAGTATTTTCTCCAAGTATTTTTAAACCATGTTGTTAGATTTATATATGTTTATAATTGTTATATATTCTTGATAGGCTAACAATTTTATCATTACAATATGTCTTTCTTTCTATTTAGTGACACTTTATGCCTTAAAATCTATTTTGGTTGCTATTATTATAGCCATTCCAGACCTTTTATGGTTACTGTTTGTAGGCTATGTCTTTTTTTCTATACTTAACTTCCAACTTATTTGTGTCTTTAAAACTAAATTTAGTCCCTTATAGAAAGCATATTTGGATTGTGCTTTTATTTCCACTTTGCCAATTTCTGCCTTTCAAGTTTAATCCATTTACTGATAAAGTAGGATGCATGCCTGCCATTTTGCTACTTATTTGCTGTATGTCTTATGTCTTTTGTGTTCCTCATTTTTTTCACTATTGTCTTCTGTAGTATTAAATAGATATTATTTATGTACCATTTTAATTCCTTTATTGTTTCCTTTACTATATATTTTTGAGTTATTTTATAGTAGTGGCTTTGGGTAGGTCAAGTAACAGCTTAACTTATTGCCATCTAATTTGAATTAATAACAACTTAATTTCAGTAGTATACAAAAAGTTTACTCTTAAATACCTTTATCCTTCTTGTGCTATTATTTTCATACAAATTACATCTTTATACAGTGCATCAATTAACTCAGATTTGTAACTATTCTCTTATGAAATTGTATTTTAAATCTCATAAGAGAAAAAAATTACAAATATACATTTATACTGTCCTTTATATTTATCTATTTAGTTACCTCTACTGGGGCTTTTTTTTTAATTCATGTGAACTTGAGTTACTCTCTAGTGTCATTTTATGTCACCTGAAGAATTCTTTTCAGTATTCATTGTAGGAAAGGTCTATGAGTGATGAGTTCTTTTAGATATGTTTATTTGGAATGTCTCAATTTCTACTTCCTTTTTGATAATAGTTTTGCTGGATATAGAATTCTTGTGGCCAGTGCAACCACCCCCTCACTCCAGCACTTTGAACATATTATCCCATCACCTTCTGGCCTCCATGACTCACATTAGAAATTAGCTGTTAATCTTATTGAATGTGATGATCTCTCTTGCTACTTTCCTGATTTTTTCTTTGTCTTTCAATAGTTTGATTATGATGTGTCTAATTATGGTTCCCTTTGCCTTTTTCCTGCTTGGCATTCATTGAACTTCTTGGATGTATAGATTAATGGTTTTTTTTTTCTTTCATCCAGTTTGGGGTGGTTATGGCCATCATTTCTTTGAATATTCTTTTTGCCCCTTTCTGTTTCTCCTTTCCTTCCGGGACTCATGTTGCACAGATGTTGATACATGTGATACAGATTTAGATCTGTTCCACAGATCTCACATGCTCTGTTCATTTTTCTTCATCCTTTTATAATTTATGTTCCTTACACTAGTTAATCTCAAAGGACCTATATATTCTGAGTCTCTCTTCTGCTTGCTCAAACCTGCGGTTTTGCTTCTATAATGGATTTTTCATTCTAGTTACTATACTTTTCAACTGCAGACTTCTATTTGGTTTTGTTTTTCTAAAAATAATTTCTAAATCTTTATTGATACTTTGTAAGACTGTTCCTATACTTTCTTTTTGTCCTTTAGGCATGGTTTCTTTTAGTCCTTTGAACATAGTTTAAATAGCTGATTAAATCTTAGTCTAATTAGTTCAACATCTGAGCTTCCTTAGTGAAAGTTTCTTTCATTGCTCTTTCTGTGATGTAGTGGCCATACTTTCTAGTTTCTTTACATGTCACCTTTTTTTTTTTGATAATGTATATTAATTCTGGAAATCAGATTCTGTCCCCTCCCCAGTGTTTGCTGTTGTAACTACTTTTTGTAGTTATCGTTGTTTGTTTATTTAGTGACTTTTCTGAACTAATTCTGTAAAGTCTGTATTCTTTCTCATATGTGGCTACTGAAATCTTTGATTGTTTACTTTGGTAAATTAGTTAACTTAGTAAGTTAGTAACTTAGCTAATGATTGGAAAGAGATTTCCTTAAATACCTGGAACCAATAAATCTCCCAACTTTTGCGTAGGGGTTCTCTGTGAATGTTAAGGCATGCCTTTAGCATTCAGCCAGGATGTTTCAAATCTGGTGTAAGCTTGGATAACAGCTCAATGTGAGGCAGAGAGAAGAGCTTAGGACTTCTCAGTTTGTTTTTTTTTCCTGAGTATTCACAGTACTCTAGGGCATATGCAGTCAGGAACCTCAGTTCACCGAGGTAACATCACTTTCACACCTCTAATTCACATCTATGTAGAAATAGCAAAATTTCTGTACTATTTAAATTATTTCTCTGTTCTTTTCTGCAAAACATGTGCCTTGTGCATAAACATAGAAAATTGAATTAAAATAAGTTAAATGTATGTGTACTGTGACTTCCCTATATTTTGTTGTTCATCAAAGCCTCGAGTAAGTCAATATTAAATTAAGGTTGTATGATTTCATATATTCCCATGCTTATATAAATTTAAGCATTATTTATATAAGTGGGTTAAGAACCAGGTACACACACACACACACACACACACACACACACACACATATACACATATATACATAGGTCTCTTTCTCTCTTTCTATTACTTTCTCTTTTTCCTTAAGAATATCTCAACGACTCTCATACTAGTTTAATAATGTATGGGAATAATTAGAATGTTGAATAATATGGATATATTAGTTTATTAAATTATTTGTCTATTAGCAAACATTCTGGTTGTTTCCAGATTTGTTATTGTGTGTTTTGTTTTCTGAATATAAAAGAACTTTGAAAAGTTTTTCCAAACTCATTTTAAAAATTTACATACACATATGCACACATTTTTACATGAACTCTTTAGGTTCATACATGAACCTTTAGCATACCAGCAAGGTGTATGTAGAAATTTCCAAGTGAATTAAGTTCCAAAGGGCAGGTGAGGGAATCATTAGCCCCACAGAGGTATTAATAATAGTATCTTTATACACTACTGATGTTGGCAAAGGGAAATGTCAAACCAGCTGGGACTGGGAACTCTGAAGCATTTGTCCTTTTGGAAATTGCTATTCCAAGCCTGGTCTGGGATTCAAGGAGAAGAATCTTGTGTGAGAAGGTGGACAAGTACATTACTACTGGGCCTGAGAGTACCAAGGGGATTTACCAGAACTGTTAGAATTGTTAGGCCCCTGTATGGGTAAATCCTCAGGCTATTTTCCATTAACTCTAAAATTGGTAAAGCTAGAGTGCTGAAAGAAGGTTGCAAATCTCATTTTCTTTGTTTCAAGAATCACATTTCCTGGCAAATAGGAAACTATATTTTGTAATAGAACTCATTCTTCTGTCTACTCTAAATCATCTTACTTAAGCCTGGGTAGAAGAATGATGGCTTTATAAAGAGAAAGGAAAAATAAGACTTTTCCAAGAGTGCTGACTGGCTTGACCTTGTATCACCCCAATTCTAGGTTATGCAGTGTAACAAGTTCCTATGCCAACAATCCTATCATCATGGTTTCTTTGTACATAGTCACTAGTTCAAATACCAAATTATTCCAAGTGAAATTTCCTACCCTAGTTTCATGTTCTATTATTTTATCTGAATATTTCCTTTAGGAAGGGCAGGTTAATTTTTTTGTACTTAATGAGGTCAGTGTATTTTTTTGTATTGCCTAGAAACTTCTCTTAGGGAAAGGCATTTATGTAAATTTGTGATTTAGTTAATGGAAGGAGAGTAAGGAGCCAAAATCAGAAAATCAAAACATGGTAAATGTATTTCCTAATTGATCATTACTGCTCTTTCCAAGATATCATTTTCTGCTGTGCAAAATAGTTGGAGAAAACTTGTTATTTTCCTAAACAAAATGTCTTGGCCATTTAAACCTTTTCCTCTCCAAAATACAAAAGATAAATTACAGACTGTTTTTTCCCCTTTCTTGGTCAACACCATAAGTTATGCAAGATCCAAAAACATTTTTGAAATGAAAATAACTCACTTGTTTTAAGAAAGAAAATATTTGATTTGTTAGCTATGTGCTGGAAAGACTTCTCTCAATTGCCTGTTTGGATAGATTTGAACCTTAAAGTTAATGCTGCATTAGTAATACAAAAGAATGATGGAAAAATTATGCTACTTACATGTGAGTGTGCTTTGCTGAAAAACATTTGTATAAGTATGAATTCATTGGATTCTCATAGCAATTTCAAGAGGTAGGCAAAATTATATTCTCCAACTATCATATTAAGTACCTGTAAAATATCTGCCCCCAAATCAATAGGAGCATAATACTTAAGTTGTCCTCCACTACATATTTAGAGAAAATATTTTCATGAATTTGAAGTGATAAAATGAGAATGTAATTTTGAGGTCCTCATTTTTGCATTTTAATATAGGATATCTGTTGATTTTATCTAGAGAATTGAGCTTTTGATTCTAATTTCTGTATTCTTTCGGAGTTAGTGCACATTAAAGCCCAAATACTGGGTAAAATAACTCCTTACTGATTTGTTGTCAAAAGAAGTCCAGTTAACAGCAATCACTGGGGCAAAATTACTTGTTTTACGAAGAAACAGTAGTCGCTCAACTCTAACTGATGTTCTTTGAGCATTTGCAATATTACCATCAATAGCTCTCTAAATAAGAAGAGTCATCCTGTATCATAGAAAATCTTCGATTTTCCTTATCTATAAAAGTGAAAAGAAAGGTGGGTAGGAGAGTTGAATTTACAATTGTTATTTTCATTCACATTAATAATGTTATTGTGTTTTATATATTTTGCCTATGTGAATAAGTCACATTAGAAGTTCTTTTCTTGCTGTTTTAATAAATCAAAGTATTTGTATGATGAAATCCAGAAATTCAAATATATGTAATATTAAAATACATGTCTAGCTGCTTTGAAATCAAAGCAATGAGAGCTTATAGAAACACAGTGAAGAAAGAGATGCTTATAGAAAATTGAACAATGTTTGATTGGAATATCACAAAGGTTTACTTTATGCCTTGGAAATGCATGTGTCAACTTCTGGATTATGATGTGAAGGTTTCCGAGGATATCCTATACATATCACTTATCAGCTTGCCAAGGATGTCTGAAATTCTATTCCATCTATATTTCAAATGTCCCTGCTGAGTACCAGATGTAAAGTTTTAAGATCAGTGAGATGGAATACATTGACTTGATGCTAAAATAGTGTTTAATGAATTTAGTAATCTTTTCTTAGGAAAACTAAGTGAGCAGGTTTGGGAAAGAGAGAAATGTAGGGCATACTTCTCTGGAAAGTGCTTGGGAATTAGAATTAAAAAAATCAAACAATTTGTTCTTTCCCCACTATTTTCACTTACTCCATGGCCTTGGCCAAATTGCTTAACTTCTTTCAGCCTCAATTGCATAAATTCACAAATATTTATTGGACATTTCCAGAAGGATGCATAGAAAAGGATAGGGTCTTGTGACTGAGTCTGGGCTTGATAGCTGGGAAACATGAGTCAACAGAAAGCAACAGGACCCAAATCCAATGACTACAGGGTTAAGAACTGGGTAGAAAGATCTTGCTTTTCCATAGGAGACCACTAAAGGAAAAGTTCTGTTACTTTCAGGTTACTCTGAAAGTTTACTTTCCTGGAACATTTTAAGAATTATTATTAATTGAGTGTCCAATGTTTGTATGGTATTATAATATGGGCATTAATATTCTAAAATAGACTTGCCAATTGTCCTTAATTTCCAAATTATCTGTATGATAGCCTATTAAAGTCTAATAAAATATTTGCGTGCATCTCAAAATCATCACGAGAGCATAGTTAACAAAAAATATAATAGTCTCTGCTGCCCTCTATATGGAAGAATCACCTAGTTGACCTAGCAAGAGAACCATGAGTTTAAAGAATAACTGATGAATGATATGAGCAGGGGTATTTGGGGGAGAATAGCAATGGTCTAGGAAACAAATTCCTTTCCTACAAAGTGCTCTAGATCTTCTAGGAATATAGTAGGTACTCAATAGCAGCTACTGATTTACATTATCAATATTTTTATTATTATGAGGCCATTCACATATCACTTCAATTATATTTCTCACAAACAGGAATGATACATTCTTTTGTCTATAAATGTCTATTAGGGCATTTTTGCTATTGTTGTAAGAATGCTGCATCACACACCATCCCCAAACTCAGTGACTTAAGACAAACAATATTTATTTGTTACTCATGGGTGTGTAGTTCAGCTACAACTCAGCTCTGCAAAACTGTATTTCACATTATCCTTATGCCAGTAGCTACCTAGGGTTTGCTTTTGTCATGGCATATCACAGGAGAGCAAGAGGACGAGAAGAAACACTAGATGGCTCTTAATACCTTGACTCTGAACAGCAACCTGTACTTTCATATCATTGGCCAAAGGAGTCACATGACCAAACCTCTTATCAGTGCTGTGGGAAAATACTCTCTCCTCTCCTGTATCCTATAAGGCACATCGCAGGAGTGAGTGAAGAGCTGATAATGATATTCCATCTAACACAGGATTTCAAATAGATATTTGAATATTATGGATCATCAGTGAAATCAGTTGACTGATGTTACTGTAAATATCTAAGTGATATTTAAGTATAATCTGGAAGTAAATATAATTCATTTTTGTTTTGTTTAATGCATTATATTAACTGTATAATAAAGATATTGGAATCGTCAGAGTTTTTAATGGAGGGTCAAAGAAGAGCTTTGCTTTTATATCCTTAAAAAATAAAACAAGAATATGTCCAGAAGCTATTATACAATGAGTGCATTCATATCAATTGCATAAAATATATCTCCAAAATATAGAATTATGTCCTATAAGTCAAAAAGGAAGTGCACCTTTCCACAACACTTAACATCTACCAAATGCATCATTTTATGGTACCTTCAGTTGATCTTAGCACAAATATGTGCTACAAGTCCCATAAAACATGGTAGTTAAATTCAAATAAAACTACAGATATATGTCATGAGATAGGTTCAGTAGTTATCCATGTCCTTGTACGTAGTCAGTAAGCCACTTATCTTTCTGCTAAATTTCTCTTTTTAGTGTTCATACTTTTCCTACCTTAAAAGAAATATTTTATGTAGTATGATGTTTTAGTTTCTTGAATAAGCTATTTTTTTGGAATTTCTTTTACCTTTTGAGAACTTCACAACTTCTGGGAATCAGTCAACAAATACAGTATTATTCAGATTTTTTTTCAGGTTTTTTGACAGTAGAATTAAATTTGCTTAAGAAGAAAGGAAAATACAAATAGTTTAAAATTGCATTAGCTGTCAGCAAAACACTGGTTGGCCAGTCAACCATTGTAAATTAATTGATAACACTGTTCTGCTTTTCATTAATTTAATGCAGAATATGGTTTTCTGCCTTTAATTAGGAACTGCAGGTCTTTTAGGAACTAGTTTTTCTGTACAGTTTGACTGAGTTTGAAATTCAAAACACTTTCAGTTTCATCAGAAGTGCACATGAGTATAAATATCGTTGGCAAAAAATAGGTTTGTAATTATTAGGATTATTAGAAAAGTCATCCTTATAAAAGTCATTGCATTAAGAGTTCAAATTCTAAACATGGGATGCTTCTTCATATACAAACAGCCAAGGTTTTACATGTAGGTATAAAGAAAGTATTATACCTAAAGATGGTGCATGTATATAATTATTCTGTTGTTCAGTTAATAGCTATTTATTAAGCATACTGTGGATGAGACCCTGTGTTGGTAGCTTTAGGAGCAATAAAGATTAAGATATGATGCTTGCCCTTGAGAAATGCAGTGATAGAGGGGTATAAAGTGACTTATAAATGAGGAGTTTGAACTCTGTTTTGAAGACGGGTATGATATTAACCAGTGAGTTTGGGAGGAATGGCATTCCAGCAAGAGGAAAAAAGTGAGCCGAGTTCCAAGGTAGAACAGCTTAGATATCCCCCTTATTTATTTATGTCAGTGTGGTTATCAGAGAGAAACTTGCAGAAATAAGTGGAAACAGCCCATAGGGAGACTTTTAATGCCAAATTAAAGACTGTGGACTTGCTTCCGGCCAACCAGGATGGCAGTTTAAGATGCTTCAGGGTGCCGATCTCCAACAGAATCTCTGAATGACTTCCAAAAGGTGAAAGAGCAATTTTCTTCGGAAATCTAGGAAACAGGAAAAGGGTCACAGTAACTGCAAAAGTGTCAAGTCAAGAAAGTGTAGCTTTAAAAATTAGCAAGGGTAGTTCAGTGGTAGAATTGTCACCTGCCATGCAGGAGACCTGGTATCAATTCCTGGCCCACTGCCCCCCCCCAAAAAAAAAATCAACAAATGGTTGTCATGTGGAAGAAGAATGAAATGTGTCCCCCACCATATAACATAGAAAACAAAAATCAGTAGAACTTCATGGTTCACTTGCTGGCCCCTACCTCAGACCCACAACAGTGCAGTGTGGAGACAGCCTGTGCTATCACTGTATGTCCCTGGCCCCATTGTGGAGGGTGCAGAGTAAACCCCATTTGCATACAGTGGTGCCTGTATATTGATATCAATATATCCAGTGGTGGCCTGATAACCTGAACAAGAAAACTCCTCTCTGGCCACCATTCCAGAATGTGCCCTGCTGATAGAGGCATCTTGCAGTGTAAGAAACAATAAGTCAAATAGTCTGGGGCAAATAATTACAGGTTTTAAGTCATATAGTAGAGCCACTAGAAGAGATAGAAAATCTATTTTATAGGGGACAGAGCCCTATAAATGGAGAAATTCCTAAGGCCATTATCAAGCACGAGTCTAAGACGAGACTTGGGCTCAGAAAATTTAGGCATGAGCCTGCATTTTACTTTTGTCTCCATTCGACTTTTTTGATAAGAGGGCTAAACTCTGAAGTACATCACTAGTCAACTCAGAGCCAATTTACAAAAGACAGTGAAAAGTGTATTTATTTTTCTGTACTATTATGTTTGTCTTGTTACCTCCAGGCACTCAGGGTTATCTTTACATATCACCAACTGGATACAAATTTAAGAAATAGTCAGCTCAGACACTAAATCTAAGAGTTAGCACTTTCAAATATTAAAATGTACAGTGTGTGGCAGAAGATTAAAAGACAAAGAAACAGGAAATGATGTCCCATCCAAACGAACAAGATAATCTAGAAACCATCAGCAAAGAAGACCAGACCTTGGACATGCCAGGCAAAGACTTATAAAAATGATTTTTAATATGCTTAAGGATATTAAAATGGTGAATGAAACTATATGGGAATCTCAATAAAGAGATAGAAATTTTGAAAGGAGCTAAACAGAAGTATTCGAATTTAAGACAATAACTGAAATTAAAAATTCCCTAGAGGATTCCAACAGTAGTTTGGATCTGGCAGAAGAAGGAATCAGTGAACTTGAAGACAAGACAATTGACATGATTCAGGCTATGAAGCAAAAAAGAAAAATGAATGAAAAAAAATGTGAACAGGGACTCGTGGGATATAATCAAGTACATTATGGGAGTCCCAGAAGAAGAGAGAAAGGGGCAGAAAGATTATTCAAAGATGTATGGCAACAAACTTCCCGAATTTAAAAAAGACGTGGATATAAACTGGCAAGAATCCCAGTGAATTCCAAACAGGATAAATTCAAAGAGAAGCATGCCCACGCTCATAGTAGTCACACTGTCCAGTGTCGGGGACAAGGACAGAGTTCTGAAAGCTACAAGAGAAAAGCAATGTGCTGTGTGTAAGGGAGGCGCGATAAGATTAAGTGTTGATTTCTCATCAGAATCCTTGGAGTCAGTATGACACTGGGACAAATTATTTAAGGTACTAAAAGAAAATGCTTTTCGACCAGGAATGTTATGTCTTGAAGTGCTGTCTTTCACAACTGAAGGTGAGAGTAAGACATTCCCAGGTAAACGAAAGCTGAGGAAATGAGTCTCCACTACACCTGCCCACAGGCATGGATAAAGGGAGTTTTTCAACTGAAAGGAAATGCAACAGAGTGGATCTAAGCAGCGTAAATAATGAGAGACCTGTGTTAAAAGTAACCAGATGGGTACTTAAAAATATCAGTACTATTTTATTAGTTTTTGTAATGTAACTGTACTTTTTAGTTCTTACAGGTTTTAAGATGCAAATACATAAAAAATAATTTTGAAAGTTTCTGACTATAATGTATAAAGATATAATTTGAAACAAGTACAACAAAAAGAGGAATGGAGAGGTATAAACCCCATGTTAACCATAAAGAAAAAATATGAAAAACATATACAGAAAGAAATGAGATAGGATTCAAAATAATACTCTATAAATAAAAAAAATAGGAAGGAAAGTAGGCATTAATGAAGGAATTGAGGGACAAAAATGGCTTAAGACTTACATAGTTACAATAATAAAATGGCAGAATAATATCTTGCATTTCAGTAGTTACTTTAAATGTAAAAAGACAGATATTGGCAGAATGGATAAAAAAGCATGGCCCACATATTACTTATTTAGAAAGGCTTACCTTAAATTTAAAGACATGAGTAGGCTGGATGTGAAAATATGAAAAAATACATACCATGAAAATAGTAACATAGAGCTGAGGTAACTATACTTACGTCAGATAAAATAGATTTTAAGTAAAAAACTGTTATAAGGGGACAGAGAAAGGCACTATATACTGATGGTAGGGACAATTTAAAAAGAAGGCAAAACAGTTATAAATATATATGCATCTAATGGCAGAACCCAAAAATATATGCAGCAAATATTGACAGATTTGTAGGGAGAAATAGATGGTTCCACATTAGTAGTAGGAAACTTCAATATACCATTTTCATTAGTGTTTAAAACATCTAGATAAAGATCCATAAAGAAATGGAAGATTGCCTGATACCAAAACCAACTAGACATAATGGACATGTATAGAACTCTTCATCCACGACAGCAGAATACACATTTTTCTCTAGGGCATGTTTATTATTCCTGATGTTAGGCCATATATGAGGTCATGAAACACATCTCAGTACATTAAAAAATATTGAAATCATACAATGTAATTTATCTGAACACAATGGATTGAAGCTACAAAAAAATAACAGAAGGAGAACTTGAAAATTCACAGATATTTGGAAATTAAACAATGCACTTTTAAACAACCAATGGATCAAAGAAGAAATCACAGGGAAACTAGGAAATAAGTTGAGGTGAATTAAAATGAAAATACAACCTACCAAACATTATGAGATGAAACAAAGGCAGTGCTGAGTGGAAAATTTATAGCTCTAAATAGTTATATTAAAAAAGAAGAAAAAAAGATCTCAAATCAGAGATCTGACCTTACAACTGGAAGATCTAGAAAAAGAAAAGTAACTAAAGCCAAAACAAGCAGATGAAAGGAAATCACAAAGATCAGAAAGGAGATAATTGAAATACAGAGAAAAAAAAAAACAATAGACTCAATGAAACCAAAAATTGGTTATTGAGAAAGTTCAATAAAGTCAACAAACTTTTAGCAGGACTGACAAAGAAAAAAAGAAAGAGGACACAACTGAAATCAGAAATGGAAGATGAGGACCTTACTATCAACCCCACAGAAATAAAAAGGATTATAAGAGGATACCATGAATAACTTCATGCTAACAAATTAGATAACCTAGAATAAATGGACAAATCCTAGAAACACACATTCTACCTACACTGACTAAGAAAATAGTTATCATCAGAACAAAAACAACAGAAGATTGAATGAGTAATCAAAAGTTTCCAAAAATGAAAATTCCAGGACCACATGGTTTCTGGTGAATTTTACCAAACATTCCAAGAACAATTAATACTAATCCTGTAGAAACTTCCAAAAAAAAAAAAAAATCACCCTAATACTAAAGTCAGATAACGATTCCACAAGCCAAGAAAATTAAGATCCATTTTCCTCATGAACATAGTACAAACATCCTCAACCAAACACTGGAAAGCAAATCCAACCACACCTTAAAAGAATTATGCACCATGGTCACGTGAGATTTATCTCAGGTATGCAAGAGTGGTTCAACGTAAGAAAATCAATTAATAGTATATCACATTAATAGAACAAAGGAAGAGAAACTGCACGATAATCTCAACCAATACAGAAAAGTCATTTGACATAATCCACCACCACTTATTCACAAAAACACTTAGGAATCTAGGAATAGAAGGAAACTTTCTCAATATGATAAAAGTCATACATGATAACCTACAGCTATTATCATAAAAAATGGCAAAACACTGAAAGCATTCCCTCAAGAACAGGAGAAGGTTGTCCAGATTACTGCCATTCTTTAACCTTGTACTGTAAGTTTGAGCGAGAAAAATTTGCGTAAATAAGCGATAAATAAATAAATGGCATCTAACTTGGAAAGAAGTACAACTTCCCCTATTTTCAGAAGACATGTTCCTATTTATGGAAAATCCTGAGAAATCCACAACAAAGCAACCAAAGCTAATAAACCTAGCAAAGTGCTAGGTACAAGATCAACATGAAAAAATCAGCAGTGTTTTTATACACTAGTAATGAACAGTCTGAAGAGGAAATTTTGAAATACAAAATATTTCAAAAAGAAATTAAAGAAGATCTAAATAAATGGCCAGATATTCCATGTTCATGTTGGAAGACTAAATATTAAGATATTAGTTCTATAACCCAAAGTGACTTATAGGTGCAATGCAATCACAATCAAAATTCCAGTCACCTTTGTAGAAATAGAGAAACGAACCATGGAATTTATATGGAAATATAAATTATATTTATAAGAGGCCCCATAAAACAGAACCATCTTGAAAAAGAATGAAGTTGGAGAGCACCTGCTTCCCAATTTTCAAACTTATTATGAAGCTGCAGTAATCAAAACAGCATGATACTGGCAAAAGGGCAGATAGTATCAACCAATAAAATTGAACCGAGAGTTCAGAAATAAATCTTCATATTAATGGCCAATTGATTTTGAGAGGTTGCCAGTTCCACTCATTGTGGAAAAGAAGTCTCTTCAATAAGTGATGCAGGAAAAACTGTATACATATGCAAAAGAATGAAGGAGGATCCCTATTTTACATCATATATAAAAAAAAGAAACTAAAAATGTATCAAAGACTCTAAATATAAAAACCAGAATTCTAAAACTCGTAATAGAAAGCACAGGGAAGCATCTTCAAGACCTTGTGGTAGGCTATGATTTCTTAGACTTTACACCAAAATCATATGTAGAAAAAAAAGAAAACATAGATAAATAGGACTTCATCAAAATAGAAATCTTTTGTGCATCAAAGGACTTCCTCATGAAAGTAAAAAGCAACCTAGATAATGGGAGAAAATATTTGGAAACCTTAGATAAGAGTTCATGTCCGGAAACTATAAAAAACTTCTATAAATCTTGAACAAAAAGACATACAACCCCATCCAAAAATGGGCAAAGTACTTGAATAGACATTCTCCAAAGAAAATATACAAATGTACAAAATACCCATGAAAAGACGGAAAATGCAAATCAAAACCACAATAAAATACCACTTTACACTGACCAAATGGCTACTACTTAAAAACGAGTAAAAGTAAGTGCTGAAAGGAGTTGGAGAAACAGGAAAAGTCATTCATTGTTGGTGGAAATGTATAACAGTGCAGTCACAGAGGAAAACACTTTGGCAGTTCCTCAGAAAATCAAATATGACCTGCAATACCATTTCTAGTTGTATACCCCAAATAATTGAAAGCAGAGACTTGAACAGATATTTGTGTGCTGATGTTAATAACAGCATTATTCACAGTAGCTAAAAGATGGAAGCAACCCATGTGTCCATCAGTCAATGGTTAGATAACCAACACGTGATAAATACACCCAAAGAAAGGGTATTCAGCAATGAATATGAATGAAAGAAGTCCTGATGCATGTGGTAACAATGAACCCTGAAGAGATCATGTTGACTGAAATAAGCTGGGCATAAAGGGAGAAATGTATAATCTCACTACTATAAAATAATTAGAACAAGCAAATTCATTGAGTCAGAAACTAGAATGCAGCTTAACAGGAACTGGGGGAAGTTAGGAAATGGGGAGTTAATGCTTAATTGGTTCAGAATTTCTGTTCGGGATAGTAGAACATTTTTATAATGGTGGTAATGATGTTAGCTCAACACTGTGGATTTTATTAACACCAGTGAATTATATACGTGAATGTGGTTAAATGGGGAAATTTTAGATTTTGTATATATTACTAGAATAAAAATTAAAAAACAAACATAGGATCATACAACACAAATAGGGAACCCTAATGTATACTGTGGACTGAGGTTAATAGTGCAATTATAATAATATTTTTTCATCAGCTGTAACAAAGGTGACACTAATGTGGTCTTAAGAATGAAGGGGGATAGAAGGGAACTCTGTATATTCTGCATGATTTTTCTAGCAACCTACAACTTCTCTAATTAAAAATAATGGTAAAAAGAAAAATCTAAGCCCTTCCAGCTTTAAAACTCCATGATGCTTTTTAAATGTCATATTTAGTTTTGTGGAATAATGCTAATTTTAATCATTAATGCTAATTGTCATTGTCAATGGCTATATTACTATTCATTTATTCACTCAGTGAATATGTGTTTAGCACCATAAGGGACATAAGCACACATCCAATATTCCACATTGTCTCTGGAAATTTGTATACCCCCAGAGTGACTATCCTGTAGATTTCAAATGTCACCTTTTTAAAAAATGTTTTCTAAATTGCATCAGCCAAGTGGGGGAAGAAATATAAGAATATGTAAAGAACTACCTAATAAGTTCTTAAGGTCACTTGTTTATAATAATGTTCTTTATAACATTTCTATATAAACCTTGACATTGTTTTATTACTTCTACACACTCAAAGTGATATTGATAACCTATCTTGTTTATTCTTACTAAATCTGTATTAGGTAAAAATGCCCAGGTTTAGCATATCGCCCAAGCATATTAAATTTCACATGAGAATTGTGTAATCATAGCTTGCAGGCAGGTGTTGTAATCCTCTCAAATTGCTCAAGCTAATTTTAAGCCATGTCGGGTCAGTTGCTGGGAGACATTTGAGGAGCACAGGAAATTATATGGAGCTGTTGATAACATCTTGTCCTTGTACTATGACCTAAAAATATTGTACCTTCTCCAAATATGCTACATTATCAGCCCTTTTGTTAAAATATAAGACCTATGCTGGAAATTTGTAGCAAAATCCATAAAGAAAATGACAATGATTTAAAAATACGGTTGTAATTGTTGAAAGGCTAGTAGTGAACATTTAGATAAAATTGGCAATTGCAATCATGCTTGAAAGAATATTTCTTTCACAATAAATAGATTTGATGATTCTATCAAGGATCATTTTATCACAGAATTATCATCGGATGATTGAAAGCAGTGTTTTCCAAGCTTGAGTGATGATAAAGAATTACCTGTGGAGTTTTTTTTGGGAAAACTGTTTTCTTAGGCCCTTCTCTGGTGAAGTTTATTCCATAGAGGTATATATTTAACAAGTATCCCAGATGGTTTTTATGCTTAGTTATATTGCTAAAGCACCACCATCAACCAAGTAAATCATGTTTCTTTTTCAGGGAACTGAATGTGGGACACTTATAGGAATATATCTCATCTCTGCTTATGTTTTTTGTTTGTTTGTTTCTTTTCCCCTTATAGTTCATTAAGGTCCGAAGGAAGGGTTAACCTTTGCAACTTAAATGGTACCTAAGGAAGCAGATAAAGGGTTAACTTGACTTATGCTCAGTGTGAAGATGGCCAAGAAAAAGTGGCTGCAAAAAGCTTGAGGTTGAGGGGTTGGAGATAATAAAAACCTGTGGTGAGAGGAGCCTTGGTTGTGGTGGGAGAGGGGATGCAGGAGATGAAATTGATTGGTATCTGCAAAAAAGAATTCTACTTGCATTTCCCTAAGTATACTTGAATTTTGAGTTGTATATCAAATCAAGGAGGCAGCTTTAGCATTTGCATTTGGGGGAATCCAAATGAGGTTGGAGTCAAATGATATATATGTACGGTATTAGGAAGCATGAACTTTTCAGAGCAATCTGCTCATTCTTTATTGTCATTTTAAAGGGAGTATGTTTTTTTGCTTGACCTAAACATTCCACTAACTCTATAACCTGGTATAAAATAGTAGATGGCATTTCAGAGTTCGTTTCTTTACTTTACTTTTAAGTAGGTTTTAAGTAGAATGCCTTAAGGAATTGACTGGAGGAGTATTGGGGTCACAGGCTTTGTAACCAGGCCCACCTAAGCTGAGTTTTAACTCTATCTTGGGTGGGCTGTGTCAAGTGTAAAATGTATCAAACCTGCCTAAGCCTCAGCCTACTTGTCTGTAATCTGAAGAATGGGACATGTAAATAGGAACTGCTATTTACTGAGCATGTACTGCGTGTCCAGACATGGTGCTAGTACCAGGATACGTTATTCATGGCATCTGCACTACAACCTTTGGAGAGGAAGATTCCTATGTTCTCACAACAGCAATAACAAGGCATCTTCCTTCCAGGAATTTTATGAGCAACCCTGAGATTAAAGACATTGAGCCATGCTAATATTAGGTTCTTAGGCCTCAAAGAAAATGATTTACCTTCTTTTCCTCTCACTTGTGAGTTTCTTTTACATCTTTTGGTGTGTTTTAAGGAAGTCATTTTGCCATAACCTCATTGAGGTGGCCCCGCTGCTAATGGATGTTTTCCAGAAGGAGGTAGTATGTAGTGCACTAAAGGAACTAGGCTTGTGGTTTAGTCTTCCCTGAGATACATCCCCCAGGACTAGCATCTCAAAATGAGGAATGTCAATTTGTCACCTCTGAACTATGCTTTTGAGTACAGAACCCATAATGGGAGTCTATATTGCTATTCCCATTTTAAAATGTCTTATGAGAGAATGTTTGTCATGCCAAATGAAAGATCTCACAATTGAAAGAAAGGTTGTAAAATTGTGGACAGGGGAAACCTTACTTCATACAGCCCTGATAATATGAAAATCTAGATTTACAGAACACATCAACTGAGAATAGGAGTGATGAGTGCTTTACCAAAACCAAGAAACAAAATAGAACAAAAATGATGTACACATCTCCTGTAATGTCTTTATAGATACTCTCATTTAAACACTAACAACAAAAACTGGTGTATATTTCCCAGAAGGCTTGGGTTAGAGTTGTGGCTCTTCTTTTTATTAGCTTGGAGACTTTGAGCAAATATGTAACCCTGTCTACCTTGTAGGGTTATTATTAACATTCAATTATTTAGTATTTATTATGTTTTGCATACTAGATGATATATAAATATTATTGAATAAATGTAGGTTTACAGGGGCACAGAATACATTTTAACTGTAGGTTTATATTTACTATTAGTATTTGTAGCTATTAGTAATAACGTAGTACCTTGATTTTCTATCACTTATTATTTTGAGTATTTGGAAGACACACAGATAAAATATACTCAAGAATGTTAGTCTGCTTTTGAAGTCCCTGCTGCTTCCTGTTCTCTTTACTTTTACTTGGATAATACAAGCTTTCAAATCTTTGGATTATGAAGAGTTACGACCTCACCTTCTTGTCCAAATACAAAATTCAACATAGTATGCTTTTCAAAGTCTCTATTTAGTCTTAAATAATAACGTTGGTAGGCAATTGTGGCCCAATCCAGGTGGAGGTTTCATGATCTTAGTTTCATTTCATTTTATAATAGGTGTTGCTCAAGTGTATACTGAAGATCTTGTTCTTCATTTCAATGTTTTCAGAAGTCCATGTTTTCAGTTAATGCTCAAATGTGTTGAAAAGCAATAGTTTACAGCCTAATTCCATAAAAAGAAAAAAAACATTTTTCTGGTAAAATCTACCAATGAACCAAACATTACATACCAGCTTGTATTTAATTGTGATCTAGCAAAGAGAATACTTACCTTCTATTATATTTATTTTATTTATAAATGAATAAAATAAAGGTTATAGAGATGGATGAACACAGAGATAGATGAAGAGATGGCTGAAATGTGGCTGATACAGGTGTTTTTGTTTCTTTTTTTCCAAAAATATAGTGTGTTTCAAAGCAGTGAACAAATTCTATTTCTTTTGAGATGTAAATTGTTTCTAGCTTTGAAATAACAGCTTCCCTCCCCCCGCGCCCAGCTCCTACTGAATAAATTTATGTAACACCCTCATCTATTGACACATTGCATATAGAAGGTGCTCAATATATTTTAGTTCCCCTTCAATGCCTTGGCATGGGATTTGGAAAGACCAGATGGTATAGTTGAATATATATGGGCTTCAAGTATAGACATATATTGGATAGATAGAATTCTGTCTGCTTGGGATTGTGTAATATTGAACAAATTATTTATCCTATTCTCTTTGGAAAAATGGGTATGATCTCATTATCCTTATAAAGAGTAAGTGAGATAAGGTAAAGCAACCTATTGCATGGAATGACAAAAATTGGATATTTTAAATGAAATATTATTTGAATGATAATGTGCAGAAAGATTATTTTGTAAATGCAAGCCTACATCATAGTATCTATAGCCAAAAAGTCAATTTTCTGAAAAGTATGAATGCAAATGATATTAGAGCATCATGTTTTTGGGTAACATTTCATCAGACACATTCTGAAAGAAGCAAGTCAGTAAACTTTTGTTTTATTTGTTTTCACACTAGAGGCAAAACTCTAAATGTCCTACTAGTTATGAGGTCACTGATATGAAAGGACACTGAGGTACTGATGCAAAGTGAAAAAAATGACAGTTTGTCTGACTCATTGTAGAAAAAATAGAAAGCATTGAGAGGTGGACTAAAGGTCCTTGTGCATGGATTACTAACTTTTAGAAGAAGTGGAAAACAAAATGTTTTTACTTTAGACCTATTGCAAGAGCTTGCATGCAGTGATGGGAGCATTCAATATGGATAAACAGTGTTTTTCATCCAATTAAGTTAACACTTAGTGAACAGCTGCCTTGTACAGAGTCCTCTTAAGCAATAAGGCACAGTCTAACCTTGAGGCAATGAAGACAAAACTGGTTAAAATAATGCTAAACAGAGGTGTGAGCCATGAGCTGTGCACGCACAGAGAGTAGCCATTCATTTTGCCTGGGATTAGCATGGGGTAAGTGCGTTATGAGCTGGGTCTTGAGGCATGAGAGGATTTTATAGCTTCAAAGCAGGAAGAAACTGGAAACAGATACTGAGAAGAGGCTAAACGATAAATAAATAGATGTATTAACAAAATGTTCCAAGCCTAAAACATATATGCCAAGCCAAATGCAATAGCTCTGGCCTGGTTTATCTCCTTGCTTCAGATTTTAGTCTAACAGATTTGCAAAAAGAGAGAGAAAGAGAGAGAGAGAGAGGAGAGTTTCTTGGTTATTAGAGAAAGCATCATTACATAACAGGTTTTTCTGTTGATGAGCTTGGAATCCCCTAGTGTTCCCAGTATCAGTGCTGGCCAAAAGCCAAAGACATTTATTGACATTTACTAAGGAATATCTAAAATTACGCCTTCAAAGTTGCTCCATTGTTAATAAGTGGCATGCTAGCCTATTGCGTGTATACGATATTTCTAAATTTCTGGCAGATAACTTGGTTTGAAAAGTCTATAAGAATGATTCATTTAAAAATTCTAATGACTTTTCTGCTATATCATTTGTAGGTGCTTACACATATCTGTGATAATTTGAATGATGAACCCCAACAAACACATGTTCTTAATCTTAATCTATATCCCTGTGGTTGTGAATTGTAAGTAGGACCTCTTGAAGATGTTATTTTCAAAGTGTGGTCCAGCTGAAGGAGGGTGGGACTTAATCCAGATTGCTAGAGTATTAATAAAGAGAAAGTGGTAGGAAGGAGCATGAAGCTGGAAGCCAGAAGGAACCTGGAAGAGAAAGGAGAGAGAACATTGCCATTTGACGGGAAAGCAAAAGAACCCAGAGGATTTAACAGGCAGCCAGAACCTTAACAGTGCATTCTTCGGGAAGCAAGCCAGCTATGGCCCATATCTGGATATTAGACTTCTAGCCTGAAAACCATCAGCCGATGTATTCTCATCATTTAAGCAAACTAATTGCAGGGTATTTGTGATAGCAGCTCTGGTAAACTAAGACAATCTCCAATTTATAACTGTAAAATTACTATCACTTAAACGTGGTTGGTCATTAATGAAGCTGACTGGTTCTCTGTTTCTGAGTAAAGATTATGAATAAAATGCTTTGGCCTCCTTTGCAGTCTCATTTTCTTGTTTCAGGTCATCAGGTGGTAGAGTTCATCAGGGTCAAGTGCTAACATCTACTTCAGGCTCTTGTCTTTAGACATCTCACCAATGTATTGCAGCAACCTATCTCATAAACCTTCTGAATTTACCCACATTTTTTGCTTTCTAAAATGAGAAAGTTTATGTAGTGGAAATAAGCAATGAGTTTTTACCGTTGAAGGTATCTTAATATTAGGCAAATTGGGGTAGCAATTTTGTATCTCAGTAGTAATTCTAACAACTTTTCCTCCATTTTCTTATATTGCACATTCCTTTGATAACTCAAAATATTTTATTTTGTTTTAAAGTGATTTATAAGATGTCAAATCTGAGTCACCTGAATGAGTATTGTTTTTGTATAGAAGAATCTGGAACATATACAACTCCTTCCTTTTGAAATTCAAAAACTTCAAATATATGGCTGTATTTATGTCCATGCCTCAGTAGTTATTCATTTAGGAGGCAATTTGGCTATTTTTGAAAAAAAGGAAAGTGAAATATATGGGGTTGATTTTAGAGCCCAGAAATCCATTTGGTTCAATGGAACTGACATTCTTTATTGCAGTTTTTAAGGGTCTCTTTGTAATTTCCAGTGGGTACTAATTTATTGCTCAGTTTTCCTCTGGCAGCTTCCACTGAATCACGATGGAGGCTGGACTGGGCAGTATCACGTGTTACAAAGCCTGGAGGGGTGATGAGGATTCACTTTCTTTAGCAAATCTTTTGCCTCTGCCTCTCCATCTCTATTTCTCCCATTCCTTTATACTTCTTTTCCCAGGATTCTTCAGAACTTGACACAATGATATTTTAATTTACTTCTCCATCCTGTCTTCCTGGGAATTCCATTATGTAAAACACTATGATTTACTTCGCCAGTCTTACCTGTTGATATGTTAAATGGTATCCACCAAAAGAATATATGTGATAGAGTCTGACATCAAGTACTTTGTCTTGCAGTACAATCCTCTTTGGGATCTCAGAAGCTGAATTATAACTCTCTTAGCATTGCTTCTTTAATAATCCTGAAGTTCCTTCCTTCCTCTCACCCTTCACACTCTAAGGGAGAAGCCTCTGGCTGCCTAAGGTTAAAGAAGAAGATAATGCAGGCATTTTCTATTTATGCAGGCATTTTCTATTAGTAAATCAGAAAGCTGCCCTTTGCTAAACAAATAGAGATAGTTTATAAAGTTTATTGCGTGAACAAATAAATGAATAAATGGGTGAAGGTGGTAATTGCATTTGTGAAGAGCGTATTTCAAATCATCCTTAGAATTTCAAAATTTTACTAGTCGTTGTTGACATTTAGAGCTAAGAAATCATGTTGTAGCTCATAAGGATCAGTTGAAGTCTGGCAACCCCTCTGAGTAGAAAGGAAGCTCTTGTCTTTTTGTCTTTTATCCTTTGCCTCAAAGATTTTTTTGAAGGATGGTGAACCTAAAGAAGGAGAGGGCATCTTTGAGAAGTTACCTACAGATTCACTTACTTTTTGGGACAAAAGAGCTATTTCCCATGAAATAAGTTTAATAGTTTAATATCCTTCATGTTATGTACCCTTGATTATGAGTCTAATATTGCAGTAAATTTCTGTTTTGAGATTCTTTGACTAAAACTTACTTTTTACAATCACTTACATGGTCTGGGGTGATTCTGATCTGTGGGTGGGAAAATAACATTGGCATCAAGATCCGCGTTGTCTAGGAAAGGTTTCCAACCTCATTACAGTTCTCCTCCCATGTCATATGTGACTTCATCTTCAATCACCTGTTCATCTTGCCAATGTATTTTCTACATCTCTCCTCCCATTCGCCTGAAGATTTATTCTATTGCCCGATGGCAAAATGTCCTTGCCCTGGGGGACTAAATTCCAAAGAACATCGATCTCATTTTCTTTCGCTTGACATAAGTCCATTAGCCTCATCTGTCTTGAGGACAATCCCAGCTAAGAACTTATCTGATTTGTCTTCTTTGGGGACCTTTCAGAAATCCAAGGTTATAGAAAAATTGGCTTTGTGAAAAGTACATTGCCATCTGTTGCTAGTTTTTTTTTTTTTCCAGATCTATTTAAGGGATTTACCAGGTTAGATTTATATACAAGTTTTAACAATTTTATTTCTTTATACTTAACCCAAGAGCACATATTTAGATTTGCCTCTTCAGTATCGATTAACTAAAATACATTTACCTAAATATCTGCAATCATTTGGGAGAGACTCATTATTTACTTGTCATCTATAGTAAAAAGACAATAGTCATCTATTTTGGTAGTCTTAAAATAATAATACATACTCATAGTTAGCCTTAGAGCAAAAAAGCAGGGGATTTAGAGATTTACTGTTTGTTTTACTGAGAAAACTGAAACCCAGAAAGGTAATGTGGCTTCCTCAGTGTCTCAAAATTAGTTCATATTTCAGATGAAATTTTACTGCAAGTTCTATATCAACTATAATACTGAAGTTCTAGTGACCATATATTTATTGTTCAGATTTTATAATTCCATGGTTTAGTAAATTATTCCTTTAAAAATTTATGAAAATCATTTTCTAGTAGAGATTCCAAAGCAGCTAAATATGTGAAAACACTCCTGTCAGAATGTATACAACACTGTCTTTCTCTTTATATATCAATCTATAGATAAATAGGTACACATATACATATACACATGTACCAACATACAGATAAATATATCACATGTTATATATTATGCTATGTTTTATATTAATATATTACATATGTTTCATATTCACTTTCCCATAAAGTTCTAACCTTAGTGCCAATAAAATCTCTTTTAGAAAATTGTCCTTAGGAAATAATCCTGAAGAAGGAAAACATAATATGCATGAAGATGTTGCCTATTATATAAGAGTTGTAGGCAAATGTTATCCAATAGTATAAAATAAATTATGTCACATTAACTCAGTGTGATAACTTAGTCATTAAACTCATCAGAATGAAGATTAGTGAATGGAAATATGATATAAAAATCAAATTTAAAGAACCCCAAACACTATTGTATGTCAGCTTTATTATCAACCACGGAGAAAGTATGTATGCTTATAGACAAAATTAAAAATTAAAAATGCTCTAAATTACTAATAGTATTAGGATGTTGAGATTATAAATGCTCTTTATACTTCTAAAACTTTCTGTAATTTACTTTTGTTTCCAGAATACAACGTAGGAATAGTATTCTGCAGAATATCAGAAAATAGGAATATACATTAGTGAAAAGGGGATGACATTTCCTTCTTTCAAGTGTTACAATTCTCCTCTTTCAGCCATGACTGTTATTCCTCACCTATCAGGGAGGGGTTTTGAATTCTTCCCAACAGGGCCTTCGAGACCAGAAATGGACCAGTGACAGCACTGAAGGTGCCACCTATTTTCGGTTCCTGTGATAAAGCTAATTGTATATTCTAAATGAACAATTTTTTAAAGGATGTCTTTCTGTTTTAAAGGGGCTCTGCAATGTATAAACAGCAGAAATGGTGAAACTGGGCCAAAATAAGAATCTAGTATCTACTACTTTGAAGTGGTGAAAGGGTTAGGAACTACTTAGCCTTGGCATATGTATTAGGGAGGGTTCTCTAGAGAAACAGAATCAACAGGGAACATTCGCAAATATAAAATTTATAAAAGTGTCTCACGTAACCGTGGGAACGCAGAGTCTAAAATCCTCAGGGCAGGCTGTGAAGCCGACAACTCTGATGGAGGGTCTGGATGAACTCTACAGGAGAGGCTCGCCGGCCAAAACAGGAATAGAACCTGTCTCTTCTGAATCCTCCTTAAAAGGCTTCCCATGATTAGACTGAGCATCACTCATTGCAGAAAACACTCCCCTTTGGCTGGTTACAAATGGAGTCAGCTGTGCACGCAGCTGACATGCTCATGATTTAATTCTATGAATTGTCCTCATTGCAGGACAGACAGGCCAGCCCTTGCCCAACCAGACAAACAGGTACCACCACTGGGAGAAGCTGACACATGAACCTGACCATGACAACATAATAGTGAAATAGCCCACATTTCGAACCCCCACATAAATAATACTCTGTCTCTATCCCAAGAAACAACAAATTGTTACCTCTTCCCCAGGCACAATTTTCTGTTCCTGTCCTATCTTCTTTATTCCTGTCATTTAAACATCCCTGACTTGGTCCCATCCCTTTAAGATTCCACTTTTTACCTCCCTAATGCACACTCAGGATGTAGTCCATGGAAGGGCTGATGTCCCTGAACAAATGTACTCCTCTTTGTGCAGGACAGCTCTGGGTCGATGCTTTTCTTGACCAAAGTGGTAACTAGCAAAGGGAAGATTTTTCAAGTAAATGGTTTTCTACATTTCTCAAGCCATATTATATAAAGGGCCTACCCCATGGAAGGATAGGGCTGGGAGGGGAAGGATTGCAAAGAGCTCTTCGCTTGGGGTTGCAGAGCAGCGGAGGAGATTACACAGTGCCTGCCTCGGACATGGTTAGGAATAAATCTTACTATTTGGATAGGTAAGTTTATACAGTTAAGGTAACTGGCATTGTTTTCCTTTACCTCAAGACTGGAAAATGGATGTTTCTATGAAAAAGGCAATCCATTGATAGTTTTAAAAAGATAAAAATTAGTGTCTTATAACTTCTATTGCTTTTTCAGACATCTGCAAAAGCTTTGTCTCCTGTCGACTTTCTTAATACTCTTTAAAAATCTCCTACCAGCTCCCAGATCTCTATTTTTTCACTGTGTATGACTTCAGAGTTATTATTTCTCATGGAACGTTTCCCTTTGAATGATTTGTTAATACAGTATCTAAATATTAGCATATTTAAAGCAGAGTTCACAACCCATTTCTGTGCAAAACAGCAGATAGTTCTCAGTATAGAATTTTACACTCCATCAAATCCAGTTTTCCACAAAGGTGGGTGAGCTCCCAGGCAGACGAGGGGCCAGCAGGGACTGAGCCCTGGCTGGGAATCCCAAGACCTGGACTGTGGTTCACTCCCCACAGCACAGCTCTGCAATACAGGAAAACATTTAACTTCTCGTGTTTCAAATTCTCTGTCTGTAGTGGCTTCAACTAGGTGATCCTTAAAGCCTCTTCAAGCTTGAATGTTCTGATTCCATGATTTTAATATTTAACAATGCACATAATTGTGCTTGCGCTACAGGATAATTAGACATGTGTGGTAAGTGGCTCACAATAAATAGCTGTAATTAGTTGCCCTCCTACAGAGAACAAATCTATTTTTAAGTTTTTCCACTTCTTTTATGGGTTTTTCAATATTGATAATTTCTTGAAACCTTACATCTTTTGATCATTCCCATCCTCAACTGTCTTCTCTACAAAATTCTCATATCGTGATACTTGTCATAATCAGAAGTAGACATATCTGTTAAAGACTATTTTGTTAAATATTAATTCCTGCACAACTGAATTCTACACTCTTCTGACTCCAGGGTGGAGTGCCGTTCTCCCATACGCTCCACTGTATTCAATGAAGATACTTGATCAGCAGTTTCCCACCCTATCCTAATCAAGAATGTTCTTAAAAACCCACAAGTAGGGGCAGTGCAACGGTGGCTCAGTGCCAGAGTTCTCGCCTGCCATGCCAGAGACCCAGGTTCGATTCCTGGTGCCTGCTCATGCAAAGAAAAAAAACCCACCACAGGTGGGCATGGAGGAGTTGAGGAAGTGGGATCAATGAAACAGGAAGCTTCGGATACCCCAGGGTTTTGAGTGTAAGCATCTGGTTAACTCTGGGGCAGTGAAGGTGTAGGGAGAGGCAGAACTCCTGACCTCATGGCAGAGTGGGGAGTACACAGGGAGCCAAACTCCCCACTGGAAGAGCTCCCCTTCCCAACTGGAAGTTCTGATGCTGCAGAGTAAGAAGAGGGAGGTGAGACCCTAAGGGATCGGAGGCATGAGAGTGGAGGCCCTCTACAGTAGACTTCTGGCTTTATAAATTTCCCCGCCAAACTAAGCAACAATATTCATTACCAAGGCATTGATCTCTGAAAGTTCTACATAATTAAAAGAAAAACTTTGATTCAGCATGCTGTATTTAAATTTAAACTATATCTTAATTAAACCTATACGAGTCCTGAGCCAGGATGCTGCTTCTCCTGCTAACCTGGTATTTGTCCTCCTGAGCTGGGAACACATGGTGCTCGTATTTGCCATGCCACCCTGCAACATTCCTTCAGGGCTGTCCCTCTGGATTGTGTCTGAGTGGTCTCTCGAAGAGATTACCTTGAAATTCAGGCCGATACACTGGAGCCTTTGATTGCAATAGAATTCATCTCTTTTTTTCTAAGTGATTCAGCGGAGATATTTTTTTCTTTCAAGCAGGAACAATGATTCCCTATTGTAGGGTTCAAAGATGTATGTTCCTTATGTGGTATTTAATACTTCCACTGTTTCAGTAGAGATGGGGGATTTTAATGCCAACTTGTGTTTGGAATGTTTTCCTAATAGCAACGACTGCTTCTATGGTAGGATTTCAGTCAGTAAAGTTTTCCATTCAGTGGTGTTCCTGGTATTCATGTCCTAATTTAATATATTTGACCCTTCACTTAAAAAATTTGTAGGAATATTTTTCTTTTAATTGGGTACAGAATAATAAGTTCTCTACCTGATGCCTTGCATGGTTTACATTGAGATCTAGCTCTACTTTTAACTTACATTTCCTGTGAAATTCCCTGACTTGCCTTTAGTTTCCACATGAGCTGAAAAGCCTTTTGCATAAAATGCCCTGGTCATTGTATTACCTTTGCAGATGTGAACAGGCTTTTTATTTATTAACTCCTCAAATATGATGCATATCTAAGACTGTTTAAACAATCTGTAATGGTATGCCTTAGGGTGGAAATTCCTGACTTTTTAAAATAGAGAGATGCATAATACAATTATTCTTTTGCATATTATTTAATACCTGTGAGTTATGTTTATAAATGGTATAGATTGTCCAGGACATTTCACAAGGCTGCTATCTGCCTAGAGACCCACAGCAAAGGATTCAGTGGAATTCATTTAGGATTCAAGCAATATGGGTTCATCAAGACCATTTATTAGGATTTTATGAACATCAAAGGATTAGTTAAGAAGAGGTGTAACATCATTCAGTTTAAAAAAATATATATGCAAGAGACCTAAATAATGTATTTAATTGTGTACATGTAATCCTGAGTATAATATATGAGTCAGTTTATTAAACCACCAATGCCGACTTTGTGAGCCTAGTAGTAGGAATGACTGTGGCTGCAGGTTTTAGCCTGGTCCTGACTGTCCTCTACAAACACAGTCTGGCTTTGCCTTGTCCATGTCTCTAACCTCATGCTATTCATTCTCTACCTGCAAAAGGAACTTGAGGCTACTCCTGCATAAGGCTGCTTTGGTTCCTACTTTTCTTTGAACTCTGTCAATCCCTACCTCATGTCTTTGCATTTGAAAATATTCAGATGTGTTTTTGATGCAAAAGTTATTGTATCGACTCCATAGATCACTGCAATGGTGATTGCTTTACAGAGGAAGGTACTAGAGATTTTGTTTTTCATCTCTTTTTTTGAAGGAGAAAGAAAGAAGTCATCTTGCTAGCACTCAAATATTGGCTTTTTTTTTTTTTTGTATTCATTTCCCTTCTGAATCCCACTGTAAAATGCTCCAACTGAATTTTGGAACTAGATCAATGACAATAAGAGGAGTAATCTAGAGTTGCCATTTGTGGCTTGGACAATACATTTCTCATGTTCTTCCTCACCCCTTAATATGGATCATATGTAATGAATAGAATTTGACAATGTCTAATTATAATCAGGTACTCCCTTGGTGATCATCAGCAGATGACCCTGACTTTAAAAAAGAAAAGGACTTATGGATGTTTGGAAATTCTTCATAACAATTAGGTTGAGGAAAGGAAAAAAATAAATGGGAGGTGACTCAGGGCTTAGATATCTGTGTCTTCTAGTTTGCTCCTCAGATGGAAACGGGTATCTGAAATGTAGTCCATCCTTCTTTTGTTCCAGCTTTTCTCTATTGACTCTTAAGCCTCCTTTCCCTCAGTTTAGTTTTCTTGGTATGGCTACTGGCTGACCTGAGCATCTCTGTCACGTCCCCCTTCTTCAGATGCCATCTTCTACTGTCTCTATATATAATTGGTTTATCCCAGGTCTTAAAAGGTAAATCCCAGGTTTATGTCCAGGTTGGTCAGCAGCACCAGAACTGCTTAACAAAAGCGGCCCTCAAGGCCCTTGTGTTCTTTGTGATCTCTCAGGATATAGCATAAGAATAAAGACAGTAAATTCAAAATAGTTTATTTGATTCATCAGGGTAATTTTTGAACATTTCCTGCAAGCTTCAGCTAACTAGTATAAAGTCTGATAAAATGTATTATATGGTATCACTTTATACATTGTTTTCTTAAATAGATATAAACAGAGTCCACTAGATTCCTATTTATAACAATAAGTGTAGTGTAGTGTAATTTCTGCTGACCAATATTGGAAATGAAAGTTTCAATAACAAGGATCAAATTAAAGCATCGCCAAGCTGAAAATGTCATGTTGCTCTTTGTCAGTGAATTTCATTATGCATTATTATATTTGTATGACTCCTTTCTTCTAAGGAGCTTAATGTTCTTTCTGAATGTGAACCAACTGCCACAACAATCTTTATGAGATCATTATGCCTACAAATTACATAGAATAGAAAAATCATTTATTAATGAATCCTCCTGAGGCTCTGGAATAATGTAGAACTTGAACGTCATCCATTGGAAAAGGAACCTCCCTTTTCCCAATGTTGGATTAGTTAGTAACCACCAATTGTGAGTCCCCCCACACTTACCTTTTATATAAATTAGTGGAAAGATGTAGGAGAGCATCTTGGTACGGGATAACATTTTGTAGCCTTATAAAACAGATCACTTTCCTATGAGGCTAAACTCCAATGTAAGGGAATAAATAGAAGTGAAGGTGGTTCTCTAGTGGGTCTATAAGTAATATTACCATGTTGAAGATGAACAAGATTGAAAGGGGTTGTATAAACCTATGTGTAAAAAACAAAACCAAACAAAGCAAGCAGGTTCACTTTCCTAAAAAATAATAAAAATTACTTTTGACATTTTGACCCAAGAGTATGTCTGCTCTGAACCGTGTGTCCATCAAAGGATCAGAATCCTCTATAATACCCAGTCTGGCAGTGCTCTGGACTTTTCCAGGACAGAAAAAAAATAAATCTTGGAATCCTAACCCAACTTCCTTACCCAGTTAAAGTCTCTCACAATTTATCTAATCTAATTACTGTATTGCCTTCCTCTCGACGGTAAATAAAATAATAATGAAAAGGTGTTGTAAATAGTCAAGTGACATGGATCTTAGTGGTTACTATTATGATCATTGCCAACGGGGTCCTGCTCTGTCTTGTGGGGTCAGGGTCACAAAGTGTAGTTTGGCCTGTGCTCCCCTCTTGCTGCCCGCTGCCTGGCTGGCTGTCTTAACCCATGCTGGCCCTCCAGTCTGGAGAAGGGATTGCCAGTTGCTCAGCTTGGTCAGCTGCTTTAATTTCCTAGAGATCCATAACAAGTTACACAAACTTGGTGGTTTAAGGCCACAGAAATTTATTCTCTCCTAATTCTGGACACTAGAAGTTCAAAATCTGAGCTGTTGGCAAGCCCATGTTTCCTCTGAATCCTGTTTCAGCAAGAGTCCTTCCTTGCCACTTCCTTCTGGTGGTTTGTGGACAATTCTTGCCATTCCTTGGCCAACAGCTGCAGCACTTCTGTCCCATGTGGGGACAGAGGCAGAAACTGTCTGTCTCTTCTCATATATCTGTGTCTTTTCCCCTTCTTATAAGGATGCCAGTCATTCTGGATTAAGGATCACTATACTCCAGTATGACTTCATCTTAACTTACCAACTTAACTAATTCCATATGCAACAACTCTATCTCCAAATAAAGTCACATTCTAAGGTACTGGAGGTGGGGGATTAGGATTTCAGCATATCCTTGTGCCCCCACACAATTCAACCCATAACGCCAAAATAACTGGCCATGACCTGTCTGGCCAGTGTTCTGGGTTCTAGAAGCTGTTTTAGGAAGAATTCAAATACCCTAGATCAGATTACTCTTCCGACTTATTCTCCTAGGGTGGTGGTGGGAAGTCCTTCTATAATTCCTAGTCTTTCTGTGTAGCCCAGCTTTCCTGGGGACTGCTAAGTCATACTTCTCTCCTGAACACACACAGTAAGAGTTGACAGTGGTGTGATGACTTGTCAAGCTAGCCTTACCATCTGCTGCTAGTGCTGCAGCCTTGCTTTGCCAGCTTATCCTTTAGTTCTCAGCACCCTGATGGCCTGCGAAACTCTTCTCATGATTCAATTTCTAGGCAGACTTGGGAAGAGCTTTCCTGTTGAGAGTCCAACTGTCTGACACTGGCATCCTCACTTGAAATACATTGATTGCAGTAGACCAAAATGAAATCTTGAGAAAAGAAAATGGCTCTTAGATATTACCTAGCCAGGAAACCAGAGTATTCCAGAAAATCTTAATGCCTCACAATATCCCTTTGAGTCCCTCAACCTTTATGAGTTCTGGTTGAAAGACTTGTGACTGCTGTATGACCTTAGGATCCAGTGGGGTCAATTTCTTCTACAAATTATATTGTAGAATTCATTGCTGTGAGTTGTTTCATGAGTCAAGATTTCATCCAAGGGCTGTCCTGTAGATAAGCTTTTGGACAAGTTATGAGCAAGTGATAGGACACCTGCTGCCTAACCAGCTTCCTGTGGTGACACAGAATCTTGTTTTTGGAAATTCCTTCTCATACAGATGGAGAAGTTGAGGACCATAGAGTTAAATGTAAGCCAGTTACATTCTAGTTACTCCTATGAATCCCTCACCTCAAGCATGTCAGTGATCGGCCACACCTAAAGGCTAATTGGATTTACCTCTAAATGACTTACAAAAGCAAATGGGATATAGACAAAATCAAATGAGAGTATGCACTGTCCCCCAAGGAGACTCTTTGAATTGGATAGATTTTATAGGTATAAATAAATACTTTTGTACGTGTGCTTTTTGACCATTTAAGCTGTTAACATTCTTTTGTTTTTCTCTGTGTGTGTGTATATGTAAATTAGTGTTTTATAATCTAATTAAAAATTTTGGCTCTATGTTGTAAAATAAAACACAGATGAAGAAGCCCATGTAAAGCCCCATATGACAGTTTCAGTTATTTGGTTAAACTCTTCACACCCACCACCGTGAGCCCTGCTGGGGGCATCTCCTGCATCCTGCCCTCGTTTTTGAGCCTTCTCCCCATTAATGGTGGCCGTTTTATTAGAGCCCATTCATTCATTTGACAAGCATTTATGAGGTACCTGGTATATACCAGCTTTTTCTCTTCCATCTGAAACATTTAGATTGGCATCTCGGGCAATCAGGACATAGTCCTAAATAACTTTAACTTTCTTGGCTTACAAACTCATTCTCATAAAAATGCTATTTATATGGCTGTTCCGGTTACATGGGTATAAGCTGGTTCATACATTTACTGTTAAATAAATTTTTACCAGTGACTTTTATATTCATTGCCTTGTATTAGCTGTTATGAGAGACATAAATATGAATAAATCATAGTCTTTATTTCTACAGTGTTTATACTCTTGTATGGGCAGCAGAAATAATGAGGAAATGTTACTAGTGAAATATCACAAGTTCTCTCACCCTTAAATTCTCATATGCCTGGTTAAAGACTAATAATGTTTGAAGTAGAAGAAGAAAAAGACTTGGAATATTTCTTTTCTCCACCAGCCATGCCACTGGAGAGAAAAGAGGATGGGGCAAGGTGAATTAGATCATTCCTCATTCCTTTCCTGTTATGCCTCTCTGTCTACAGACTGTGTCCTCTAACAATTTCCTCTCTCTAATTCCAATGCAGTGCTTCTGGGAATTAATTTTATGTGTGCACAATGAAACAGCATTAATCTAATACTAGTTTGTTCAAACTGGCAGGACATTTGAAACAAGTGGTATTTTCAACCAACAGATGTCATATTTTGTAAAAGAAATTATGGGATAGTTGGATTTAAAATCTCCTGGGTTTACTATATCCTGAAATTCAGGAAGGTAGGAATCAAGACTGAGGCAGAAAGATTCAGAAAACCAACATGAACATAATACATAAAATTTATATTTATTTTTCTAAATATATGAACCCACTCTTTTAAGGACAACTTGTAACCAGGGTTGGGGTTGAGTCTATCAACTCAATGACCATTTCAGACACTCTGGAATACACTAGAGGTTCACCATGTATCTAGTTCCCAGAAGGAACTTCTGGACCTTGTAGAAGAAAGGGTGACAAGAAATTGAGCTGAGAGTCAAGCTTCAGGGAATGGGAAATGCATTTTGGAAATAATGAATGAAAACATACCATGTTCCTACTTTGGGGTCTGGGATCTAAGAAGGGCCTCTGGCTAGGCCAGGAACCCCTTTTCAGCAAGGTCAGTGCAAGGTATTTGTGAGCAGAGAATCTGCCTTTGAAAGTGATACAGATGCATCTCTGAAATGACCTTCAGTATGGCCTCTGGGGAGATGCACCTCTAAGTTCTCAAGAAATATGGGGCCAATAAAAACTGAGAGAACTGATGACTGTTGGGGGCTTAGTTCCTGGTAGAAAAAAATCTCCCTTAACTTCAACAGCTAAAACTAATGGGGAAGTGGTCAATGACTAGGGCAGGTGCAGAAACTGTCGTCTTTTGCTGTTGAAGGTGAAAGAATAGACTAGGCGTAAGAATAACTAATAACTGATCTACGGGGATGGGCGGACACTGGAGAGAGGGAAAATATTCAAGTCTGAGTATCCACAAATGTTCCTGAAATTATTATTCCAGTCCTGGTGGTCATTTTAGGCTAATGTGGCCTGGTAAAGCAAAGTTTATATGACAAAGTCAGATAGTGACCGAAATATTGACCCATTCTCCAATCTGTAAAAGATAAAGGTAATTTTTTAAAAACCGAGTTTAAAGGAGAACATATCTTTGCTAGATGAGTTGGAACAATTATTAAATATATTTTGCTTTATAGCGATATATTACCAGGAGGGCTGTAGAAAGCACTGTGGTTCAGATGATTCATTTTTTAATATAAAAAGATCTATTTTCATTATAAAACTACTCATCCCTTCAATGTTTCCCATGTGCTATTGGAGACAAAAAAAAAAAAGGATAGAAAGGGGTCCTGGACTCTCAGAGTCACATCCAGTAAGAGATTTAAAAATGGCAAGCTCCTAAGATTTATGTATATCGCATTTTGTTTTGAAGATTAAATAAGATAACAATTCATTGCAACATGATACACAAATAAATACCGTTAACTAATAAAGCAAAGATGCTATGTATTCTGTTTTATCAATGTCAAAGTATTCATCAAGACCATCAAAATACTATTATGCTTACTTCATTAATTTTAACAAATAACATTTTCATACTCATTTTATGTATAGATTTAAATCTAAACATATCTTATACATGTATTTTGAATTAGCAAAAAGTATTACTAAAATAAATACTGAAATCAGAAGTGATGCATGAGCATTCTACATTGGCCAGAGCCTTTTGTAGCCATTTTACAGAAAGATAAAGAGGCTGAAATATTCTTGGCAAGTGATAGCTGGCTAGCTGACTCATTGATGTAACTTGCTTTGGTAGCTGCTACCTCTGTCTTGCCAATGTTTAAGAGTAAAATATACCTGACAAATTTCTCTAATGTGCACCGCATTATACTTGGGAAAAAAATGACATCTTCACGTAATGTCAAAGGAAAATGGCATCATACAGCCTTTTTGTGCAAATTAGGGATAATTCTACATAAGTGGAAGAAGGTGAGGGCAAAATAGAATGTTCAGCAAGTCATCTCTCCATGAAGTATTTAATTCTGAGGCACTTTGTGTGTCCATGCTGTGATTTAAGCTGTTACCAACTCTCAAGCTTACCTACATATTTATTATAAACATTTAAAGCTGAGACCTTCACAAAAGGCCAAAATTAACAGGGAGTGCATTCACACAAAGAAAATGTATTTGAATGAGATTTCTCTACTGTTAAATGGATTGTCAATGAAAGTGTCTAAAAGGATATTTGTGCTTCTCTCTAAGTCATTTGGTATTGACAATCAAGAACATGAAGATTTCTGTAGAAGTGTGCACATAAGTGACATTTTTACCAATTTTGTTAACCCTTTTTGAGTGCCTACTAGGTACTAGATGTCTATACTTTGAAACTCTCTGGGTCTAGCATTAGATATAAACAAAAGCAAATAAAGAGTTAGAGTACAGTGTGATAAAATATTTGAAAGAAATAGTTCTATGGGCCCTGGAAACTCTAAATAGATTGTGGCTTAATGTACCTGGAGGATTTAGTGAAGAATTTACACAAAGATGAAAGAATTTGCTATTTTGTTCAATCTTTATCCTTAGTATATATCAGGCACTGTATTTGGTGCTCAGAATACGGTGGTGACAAAACTAGGTATCAAGAACTGCGAAAAGTCTGGGATTTTTATTCACCTTGTAAGCTGACAAATTAGCCTGCCACAGTTTCCTGGGTACTGACATGAGATGTAAGATTCTCAGATCAGAAACAAAGGCCTTTTTCACTCATGCCACAGCAGGCAGCAAAAGTCATGCCATATTAGTTCCTTTTGCTCCCCAAGTCCTTTTGGGGCATAGAACCGAGGGCCCAAATGGATACCATCCACACAAGAACTGAGAAACACTGAGTTGAGGAAACCCCTGAGTTTAGGAACAAGGCTGCTTTTTTTTTTTTTTTTTTTTTTTTTTTTTTTTTTTTTTTTTTGCAGACCTCTTCAACCTTTGTCCTGGAGAGAGATGTTATCTTTATTATCTTGGGCAAGAAATAAATATCCATTTTTATTTTCCAAGGCTACACAAACATTCTTAAAAAGATAGTCCAGAATAAAAACAGACACAGATGTGCAAAATGCCATGGAAAATTATCCCCCAGCAAATAATCATAGTCTCTTCCCTCGTGAAATTTAAAACTCTAATGGGAGACGTAAATAGTAACCTGCACATCATCCTAATAAATACAGAATTGCCATTCGGTTAAATGTTAACAAATGTGTTCCTATGAAACCAGTTGATAGAAAAAATTGAGTTACGGAGGTCAGAGGAAGCTTATTTCCAATAGAGCCAGGGAGATTTGAACTAACAGGTGAAAGGGGAGGAAGAGTGTATGGGTGAATGAATGAGGTAGAGTTAAGCTGGGAATTCAAGGGGAAGAAAAGCAGAGAAAAACAGCCTGTGCAGATCAAAGAGCATGGTGAGTTCCTTAAGAAAGTGGAGCTAGATGAGAAAAAGGAAGTGTAAGTCTAGGAGAGGAGGTGGGAAGACTATGCAGAGCCTTGTAGGCTATTGGAGGCAAATGGGTCTTTAGGACCAAAGCTGCGGGAAGCAGCGTGACAGCATAGCCAGCTTTCGGTTAGAGCCCTCCTTCTTCCTCGGGGGCATGAAATGGAAAAAGGCAGATACAGGGAGACATAGGGATGATTGTGAGATGAGCTGTGGATTGTTGCGATAGTCCAGGTTAGAGATCTGTGGAGTCTGGATTAGGATGGAGCTGGTAGAAGTAGAGAGAAGTAAACATTCTATATGTCAAGAGATACAACTGTTGATGGACTAGATTATAGGATGAGAGAAGGAGGTATCAAGGATGAATTCTGGGTTTTAAAAATGTTGTCTGGAAATATGAGGAGTAGAATAGAGGAAAACAAGGACAGAGGCATGAGACAGACCATGATATAATCCAGAAGTCATAAGGAGTTTGGACAGCTGTGGCATGCTGAGGCTCTGTGGTCAGAAATGCGGTGAGACAGAGCGAGGCCACATTGAAGAAGGCTTTTGTGTACAATGCCAGGGCTTAGTTTATTCAATTCTGTTATATTATTAATCACGTGTTGTTTTGTCTGTCTGCCTTCTAATAATAGATTTCCTGGTTTTCTTTGTTTTGCCTTGGTGACTGTTTGAAGGGAAGAAATCTTGCTTTGCCTGTCTTTTCTTTCTGATTGCCTTTTTCCCTTTAATCATCAAATAATGAGAAAATCACCTCATCAGTTAATTCCTAAAAGAGTATTCTATAGTTGTCGCTTTTACCTTGTCTCCTATTCAGTCTTAATTCTTATGCATATATGTGTGTATGTATGTGATGAATGGATAGTTCTGCACCCTGTTTTTTTACATAATAATTGTGGAGCAAGTTGCTGTATAGAACATTTTGGGAACACAGGCTCAAGCACAGCAGAAACACTGGCAAATGACCACTTTATTACTTACACAGCACAAAGAGTCCAAAAGAGCAGGTTCCCTCCATGAATCTGACCAGACTGCTAAGCCATTAGTGACGGCCCATAAATCTGTAAAGAGGTACATGGTGGTGCTTGGGTCTGAGTGTTCCAGGCCTATGAGGACCACTTGCAGTTCAGCCCACTGGAAACTTTTTCCAGTGCCAGAGGTGGTGTATAGTCTGCTCGAGGCAAGGGAAACAGCGGCTGCTGCCCAATGGACACCAGATGGTTTTAGCTTATCTAATCCATCAGTGATTCAGTGCTGAGCATCTGGTGGGGCATCTTTGAGTTGGGCCCCCAGGATGCCAAGGCAGGGAGGGAAGGACCCTCTTGTGGTGTTGCAACAGAATTGTGGTTGGAGGGGACCTCTGCCACCTGCTTATGCAGGCGTGTCACTCCCTAGGGGTCTGGGTGAATGCAACCTTGAATATACCATTTCCATTTGATACTCTTATGGCTGGACACTGCCTAGGTGAGGGCTCTGATTACCCAGGACCTAGGACACAATGGAGGATTTCTGGCCTCAGGAGGACCTCAGAGCTTTCAGTAATCCTTTCCATTTCCACCAGCGCCCAACAGCACACCAGACTTGCCTCTCGAAGTGGAAGCAGCTTTGGACTGCAGATGGGAACTTCTTGGTCAAAAACCCTGGGGTACATGAATTCCTGTTGCTCCCTTCTTCTTCCAAAGGGGCCGGTTGACATGGGTCCAGGTGGCAGAAACCTGTAGTTTGAATGGAGATCCAGGCATCTCCTTCAGACAGAGCAGGTGAATGGTCTCTTTTACCCCCTGCAGGGCTGGCTACTCCACTATTCCACTGTGCAAAGTATTGTTTTCTGTGTCATCCAACATAGGGGAACAAGGAGGACACCAAATGAGGGATATGCTGATACCAGTATGCAAATAGCACAATGTCTGGGACCCGTGAGTGCCACAGAGGGGCACTAATGCATTGTCTCAATAGTCTGTAGTCAGCCACAGTGCTCCATTCACCTTTTTCACTGACCAAACGGGGCTATCATTGTCAGAGATAGTGGAGTAGAGGCACCTGCAGACAGAAGACCCTTTATGAGCTCAATTATGTCCTTTTCTCCACCAGGGAGGTGGTACTGTTGCTAGACAATGCAGCAAAGGTAGGAGTGCTAGGGGTGCCTTGTCTGTCTCTTGCCCAACCATCATGGCTGGAATCCATTGCGATGCGGGAGCATATACCCACAGTCACTGCTGGGAAGCACATCAGTGTGGGACAGCAATACCTATAATGCATTCATCAGTGAAGAGCACAACCACAGAGGTGGCTAAAGGGATATAGGAGCAACTGACAGGTTAGTGGTAGCCTCCCATCCCCTGAAATCTCCCCGGTCTCAGGACCTGCTGGGTTAACAGGTGTGTACCTTTTGTCTGCGGGGCTGCCTCCTCTGTGGTTCCCCTATTATAGAAGCTATTGCCCCAAGCAGGGAGGGTATGATAAACCTACTCAATCATGTCTTCCAGGGAAGTTCTGGAGTTAGGAGCAGAACCAGCTTGTTATCCCATTCAGGGGCCTCCTTTCTAATAAAATCACCCATGTCCTACCATGAAATGGGAACCTGGTGAGGGCAGACTGTCTCCCCAATTTGCATCTATGTGACCATGGTTTTTTCATCATTACTCCAAGGTTTAGTTGGGATTTAGGAGAGATCACAGGGTGGAATATGCTCATCTGACTCCTAAGGGATCCAGTCAAACAAAGACCATGGCTTCATCCTCCTCCCTTAATTCCAACTAAGAGTTTGTTGATGATGCGGTTGGATGTGAATCAGCCAGGACTCCCCCATCCAGCCTGCTTAATCAGGGTGGTAGTGGTGCCTTCTTTGTAAAGTTGGAACAGCTACAAGAGGAGATCCTCTCCAGGCTTCTGTCCATATCTATCTTTCATATCCTACATCTCCTTCTTGGTAAAAGCTCGTACTTTGGTTTTCACCTCTGGGCCCCCATCTTCAGTGGTAATAGTCTTCTGCATAATGACCAGCCTCATATTAACCTCAAGGTCAGTCTGGGTGGCCTGGGTACAGGTATTCCTGGTTCCAGAATGAGACCAAATGTAAAACGCCATGAGTCAGGGGAGTACTTCTACTCCAGGTGGTAGAAGCTCCAATTCCATTGGTCTAAGTGTTAATCAGGTAACCAGCTCCCAGGAATTCATGGTGGGATTCTTAAAGTCCCATTTATCACTGCCCTTCCCTTAGAAGACAATGAAAGCATGTCCCAGGTCCCCTAGCTGTGGCCAATACCTTTACTCAGGCTGGTGGGTCAGGGTCACCCTTCAGTTTAGCTCATAAAACTATGAATTCTTTGATACACAGGACGCTCCTGTACAAAAGGAATGCAAGAATGATCAAACAAATGGTCAAGTGACTCAGCTGGCTCCAGACTTCCCTGTGCACCCAGCTTGCTGTGCCAAAATCTGTGGAGTGAGTTGTATGGTGCGTTTTGGGAACACAAGCTCAGTTATAAATGAGACACTCAGCAAATGACTGCTTTATGACTTACACAGCACAGGGGTCCAAAAGTGCAGGGAAGAGATCCCATCGTAGCTAGTTCCCTGGAGAGGCCAACAACTTAGGTCAGTGATATTGGATGGGAGCTCCTCACACCCTACTTCATATGCCAGAGAAGAGAACAAATCTGGGCTGCCCAAGGGTGGGGTATTTTTAGGACCCAGGGGGAGGGGACCCTGCCACTGAGATTTCCCGCCCTGATAATTAGCTAGGGCTGCTTGTTTCTGGTTTCTGGGCTTAAGGTATGGTCAGTCCTTTTCATTAGACCTAACATCTCCCCTGGGCTGTGGAATGGAAACATCTGCCCAGAATAAAAAAGGAAGCAGGGGAAGGGAGGGTAGGTGAGCACTGGAAAATGGCTGCCAAGTGTGTATGTGACTTCTACAGCTATAAAACATTGTCTTCGATGTTATAGCTGTACTACAATTTGGGATTTATGCCGTTATCTTTTTTTTTCATTATAAATGACCATATGATGAAAATTTTGCATGCCCTTTTTTTTTTTTTTGGTCTACACTTTTAAAACTTTCTTTATGAAATAGCGGTAGAAGTCTTATTACCTGGGTATATGGTACAATCAATGTTATGACTGTAAATTAGAGGTTTTAAACCTCAACGGAATAGCAATTGGGTGTGATTTAGAGACTGAGAAGCTTAGGCCATGTCCCAGATGAGTTGAATAGGAATCTTTGGGTGTGGATCATAAGGTTTTATATCTTTAAAACATCTTCTAGTGATTCCAGTACGAGGCTGATAACTATTGCTCTAGATACAATATTATCAAATTACCTTCTGGGGGGCTTCCATGCACTTGCCATCACACTTTCAGCAGCATTGTAGTTTGTTTGACTCCTTCTTAATGTACTAAGTGAAGAATGATATCTAATATTTTGCTTTAATTCCAGTTTTTTGCTTAATAGTGAGGTTGAATACTTTCCACATGTTTTTTGATTGCTCGATATTTTTTAGGTTTTCAATTTTATAAATTAAAGTTCATATTTTAAACTTAGCTATAAATTTTTATATAGGTCAAGCCTCTTGGTATTTACCCTTGCTTGGTTTCTAATGTATTGTTTTAAATGCTATGGATGTTTAAATTTCTTTTGTTAGATTTCAAAAGATATATTATTGAATTTATTAATCAATTTTATTAATTTTGTGCAGTTTACTTCTTTTTTATATGTATTTTTTTCTCTGATTGCATAGTTTTGTGCTATTTTTTTCTTGTTCTTTATTGGGTCAAAAGGTATTTATGAAATATCTAGGACACATTGATATACCCAAACAGAGATGCTTCATCCTCTGAGTGATTAAGATGGTATTTCCATCCTTATCTTTGCCCTGATAACTAGAGTTTGGTAATCAGGAAAAGGATATTACTTCTTTGCCCAGTAACAAGATTTTCAGTAAAAGATGATGCAAAAGGATGTAGTGAATTAAAATGCTCTAATGTAAAAATATTTTTTACATTAGTGTAAAAATATTTTATTTTAAATATACAACAAATAGATAATTCTTATAAAATGAAATATAGTAGTGTACAAAGGAAAATATTGCCCCCGTGTCTCTGGATTCACAGTAGTAACCAGTGCTGACAATATTCTTAATTCTGTTACCTTCCATGACAATGTTTGATGTCAACAAATGGTATGATCATGGGGCTTTCTCTCAGCCTGAAGAACCACCGAGAGCTGACTTTACCTTTCTCTTCCTGCTTGTTAACAGTCACAGAAGAAATTTTAACACCGCTTATATCAACAACTGAATAAGTAGACAAGGGCAATTTCTGGTGGCAGCTTTCTGATTCTTCAGAAACTATTAAAATGACAACAGAAAAGAAACCGGAATTGCTGGGACGAGGACTGCAGATTTGAAGGTTGCTTTAGCAGCAGAGCATCAGTGTCTGAATGCCCTTTTCTGCCTGCTTCTCAGTCCCAAGATGACAGTGCAGGAGTGATAAGAGAGAGAGGGATCTATTAGCAAGAGGCACAGCTACCTCTAAAGAGGTAGATTTTCTCACTGCATGAACTTTTTGATGATGGGCCTACTGCAATGTGCTCAACGTGGAACTAACCTGAAGATACTCAAGAATACTTCAGATGTCCTAAAATGTGATAATGTGCTGCTAAGCTAAACAAGACATTCCTGATGTTTTTCATTTTAGTCCTTGGTTTTATTCCAGACAAAATAACCAGGGGGCATATCTCTCCACTTTTATAGGGTCTGTGACATTGAAGTGACAGAAGAAATGTTAAACTTATTTGGCGGTTAAAGACAAAACTAAAATATGTCAATGACCACGCCACCTTTTCTTCATTCTGGGGTAGATTTCTAGTCATTTATTTAAGAATAGCAATGGGGCTTTGATGGCAGGCATTTTTTCCCCCTAGAAACTTTGAAAAACCAAATGCAGCAAGGCATTGAAATATGGGGAAGAGCTGCCACATTCCAGGTGTAGTCGATGGACAAGAGGGCACGTCCAGACAGGCAGTGTTAGGATGTGTCCCTCCTCTACCTCCACACCCTCAGCCATCCTCTGCCTGCAGGCTCCACAAAGCATCTCTAGCTGGAATGGTTCCTGACTTCCCAGGAAACGCAAGAGATCTTAGGACTGGCTTCCAGGTCTTGCTCCCCCTCCTTGCTGCTCTTTCCCCCTTCTCCTTCCCTCCCCTCTTCTCCCCCTCTTTCATCTTATTCTTTCCCCTCCTCCTCCTCTTCTTCTTCCTCTTCTTGCCTATGATTTGTGCTTTATTTCTGCAATTCACATTGCATTATGTGATGTGTAGGATCCTCCTCGTCTCCTGACATCACTCTTGACTCTGAACCGATTGTGATTTTCCAGTATGATAGGCAAAAATGATGTGCTTCTGGTTCCTAAGGATGGTGGATTGTAAAGTATCATTTGTTCAGTGGAGATGATGGGTCTGAAGATGCAGTTGGAAGAGCTAAGCTTTCTTGCATAAGGGAAAGATATATAAAGATGTTGGGAAAGATCTTTGAGAGTGAGGGGACTGCTGGGCTGGGGAGGAGGAAAGGAAGGAAGCCTGCTTACTGGGCTAATGAGGACATTTGAGAAAAGAAGGGAGATTTAAAAGTAGGTGACGCCCCCTTCTTCACCCCTTGACACCCCAGGAATGTCTTTCCACATAATACAAAATGTTAATCCTTTGTTTATAACTTCATGAAATCTTATGAAGATAATTGGTTTCTCATGAAGTCAGAGGTATTTTAGGATATTTGTTTATTTTATGCTTTTTCCACCAAAAGGTTTATCAAGGAAGGAGCATGGCCTGTTTTGTTCTCTGCTTTATCCCCAACACCAAAAACAGAGCTTGGCAAAGTGGACACCCAGAAAATGCTTACTGATAAGTCTTTCCTTACTATATCATCGTAGCTCAGATAATAGCATTTTAATTCTCCAAATAATAACAAAATAGAAATATATTAAAAATACAGAAAAGATGTTAGGCAGAGAAATTACCCACAATTTCATCTACCTTAGGAAACTATTAGTTCTTTTACATATTTCCTTATAGTCTTCTTTGTATAAGATTTTATACAGCTGATATCATACTGTAACAACATTCCTACAGTTTAATCTAGCTAATGTTTTGTATGATTTCAATCTTTTTAAATGTATTGAGACTTGCTTTGTGACCCAGTGTATGGTCTGTTCTTGAGAATGATCCATGAGCACCTCAGAAAAAGGTGTATCCTGCTGTTGTGGGGTGTAATGTTCTATAAATGTCTGTTAAGTCTTGTTCGTTTATGGTATTGTTCATATTCTCTATTTATTTATTGATCCTCTGTCTAGATGGTCTATCCATTGATGACAGCGGGGGATTGAAGTCTCCAACTATTTTGGTAGAGATGTCTATTTCTCCATTCAGTGTTTGCCTCATGTATTTCAGAGCACTCTGGCTTGGTGCATAAATATTTATGATTGTTATGTCTTCTTGTTGAATTGTTCCTTTTATTAATACATGTATATTTCTTTGTCTCTTTTAATTATTTTACATTTGATGTCTAATTTGTCAGATATTAGTATAGCTCTTTTCTGATTGTTGTTTGCTTGAAATATCTTTTCCCAACTTTTCACTTTCAACCTATTTTTGTCCTTAGGGCTAAAATGAATATGCTGAGTGGGCAATGATGGCTCAGTGGCAGAGTTCTCACCTGCCATGCCAGAGACCAGGTTTGGTTCTTGGTGCCTGCCCATGTTAAAAAAAAAAAATGATGTTAGAATGAACCTCCTGTAGACTACATATAGATGGATCTTGCTTTTTAATCCATTCTGCTAGTCTATGTCTTTTGATTGGGGAGTTTAATCCATTAACAATTTTGTGTTATTACTGTAAAGGCAGCACTTTCTTCTAACATTTTGCCTTTTTGATTGTATATGTCATATCTAATTTTTTTCTCTTTTTACCTTTACTGATAGTCTTCATTTCTACACTCTTCTCCATACCTCTCTCTCCTGCCTTTTCCTATCTGACTGTCATGCTCCCTTTAGTATTTCTTGCAGAACTAGTCTCCTGATCACAATTTCACTCAGTGATTGTCTAAAAGTGCTTTAATTTTCCCCTCATTTTTGGAGGACAGTTTTGCTGGATATAGAATTCTTGATCGACAGTTTTCATTTTTAGAATCTTAAATATATCATACCACTGACTTCTCACCTCCATGTTTTCTGCTGAGAAATCCACTAATAGTCTTAATGGGCTTCCCTTGTCTGTGATGGATTGCTTTTCTCTTGCTGCTTTTAAAATTCTCTCTGACATCTGAGTAGTCTGATTAGTAAGTGTCTTGGAGTATGTCTATTTGGATCTATTCTGTTTGGGATATGCTGTACTTCTTGGATCTGTAATTTTATTTTATTTGTAAGAGATGGGAAGTTTTCAGTGATAATTCCCTCCATTAGTCTTTTTCCTTCTATTCCCTTCTCTTCTCCTTCTGGGACACCCACAACACATTTATTCATGTACTTCATGTTGTCATTCAATTCCTTGAGACAACATGAATTTTTCCATTCTTTTCTCTATATTTTCTTTTGTTGGATTTCAGATGTCCAGTCCTCCAGTTCACTAATCCTTTCTTATGCCTCTTGAAATCTAACATTGTGAGTTTCTGTTGTTCTTTTCATCTCTTCTACTGTGCCTTTCATTCCCATAAGTTCTGTGATTTGTTTTTTCAAACTTTCTGTTGCTTCTTTTTGTTCACCCATTGCCTTCTTTATATCCTCCCTCGACTTGTTGATTTGATCTTTGATGAGACTTTCCATGCCTGTTCAAACATCCTGAATTAGTTGTTTTACTCCTGTATCTCATTTGAATTGTTGGTTTGTTCTTTGATAGGGGCATGTCTTTAATTTTCCTAGTATAACTCACTATTTTTTGCTGGTGTCTAGGCATTTGATATCCTTAGTTAGTTTATTCTGGAGATTGTTTTCACTCTTTCATTCTTTTACCTAGGGATTTCTTGCTGGATGGCTTTGTACTCTATCTGTTCTTTGACATTCAGTTCAACTTATTCTAGATCTCTCACAGAGGTTTTGTTTAATGATCAGAATTTTTCAGTTCTTGTTTTTCTGCCTTTTTTTAAAGGAGGGTCTACTCAGATATGATAGACCCCAGCAGATTTTCCCAGACCGGACTGCCTCCTCTCAGGAGGAAAGAATCACCTGCATCAGTTTTCCATGAAGGGGAGACCCAGCAGGTTGACAGACTTTCCTATGAAGCTTCTAGACAGTGTTTTTCCTATACTGCCCAGCATGTGGTGCCTGCGGGTCCCACCAGCATAAACTGATGCAGTACCTTTAACTTCAGCAGCCTCTCCCTGCTTGGGGTGTGGTTAAGACAGAGGTGTGGTTGTAGGTGGGCTTTAATTGTTTCAGTTTTCAAGTCACTGGGGTCTGAATTCCTTGAGAGAGGGATTCTACCTGAGCTGGGCCCCGCCCCCCTCTCCTGGGGAAGGCACAGCATGCAGGGAAGTAACTCCTTTCACCTGACCAGCCACTTTGTTTCTCAGACGATCTTAATTTCACCCTTGCCTGGGGCATTTGGCGCCTGAGAAGCCTTGCAGTTCTATCTAATGAGCTGTTAAGTAGTAGAAACAAAGCAAGAAAAAAAAATCCTCTTCAGAGCAGGACTTGATTCCTCCGTTTTGTTAATCAAGAGCTTAAGTTTCTGTATTGCGTTGTGTATCTCCAGATTCTATGTGCCCCCTTTTTGGGGGGGGGGGGTCCAGTCTTTTTCAAGTATTTTGAGTGGTCTGATCCAAAAAGCCTCTGTTTTTTGTTTCTGATTTTTTTCCCGTTGGCCCTGCCCCTTCATGGCTGGGGCAAAGACTCCTAGTAACTTTGGCTCTTTTTCCAGGTTTATCTGAATAAGAATAAGGCCTATTTTCAGTAGTCAGAATTTGTTAATTAATTCTGCAATTGGAGCTTGACTGAACTAAGCCCCTGCTGCTAGTAAAGTCTTTTTCCTTTCCTGTCGGGGAACCAGGCTGTCATGCCCATGGGGTGGGGCACCGGCCTCCCAGCTTGGGGGTCTTACAGTTCTTTGTTGGGTCACAGCCCGTCCAGCTTGGCCAGACTGGTGTATGCTGTGTGTCTGGTCTCTGATGTGGCCCCAGCAGTTGTTCTGTACTGTTCCTGCCTTTTTGCTCTGAAGTATAAACTAGATTGCCCACCTCACTAAGGTGCCATCTTGCCTCCCTAGCTAATGTTTTAAGAAAAAATGGATCTAGAAAGCTCATAGAAGCATTGGTAGAACTGAGGGAAGAGATTCTGGATGACGCTTTGGAAAGAACGTCACAGTGATTCTATTCTGCCTCATGAAGCAGGTCATCTGTGGAGGTCATATTGGTTGTAAGGAATCTGGGAAATGTAGTTTTAACACCTCAAACTCTTTTCTGGTTATTGGTCTTCATATTTTCATTTTCTGTTGTTTGGGACACTCTTCTGCAGCTCTTCACACAACTTACTATACTTCCAGACTCAGTTAAAAAACTACCTCTGTAGAGAAACTTTGCCTGCTTATTGACTCAAATGTGGCGTCCCTGTGCTATGCTACCCAGCCACCAGTATATTTTCTTTGTAGCACTGTTGACAAGCTCTTAATTATTTATGTAAGTCTCTTTTTTGTCTCCGCCACTAGAATGTAAACTCCATGAAGGTAAGAGCTTTGTTTCATTCATGACTAACTCTGTGCCAGAACTTTACATATTTTGCACATATCTGTTATGTGTAATGCATTAAAAGTTCTACATTTAGTATCACTCCAATTTGTCAGCATATGAACTGCAAAGAGCCCAAAAGTATTTGTCTAAATTTATGTTCATTTCCTTGAGATATATTAATATTAGTAGAAGAGGTTATGAAAATATCTTCCATATTGCTAAACTGCTTTTTTAGAAGAATATTATCACAAATTATTCTCCTGCCAGCAATGTATGAGGGCTTCCATCTTATCACATCATCACTAGAACGGAATATCTTCATGTTTAAATATTTGCTTATCTTTTTCCATTAAGTATAGATGTGTTTTTTTTTTCCTATGAATGATTTGCCAAATTTTAGTCTTAGTATGTTGTGGCTATTCATTCCTGGTCATATATATATGTATATTTTAAATAGTTAAACCATTGCATTCTGTTTTAAATTTTTATAAAGTAAAATCTATTGATTCTTTCCTTTGTGGTGTCTTTTGTTGCCAAAAAAGTTTTTCTCCAGAGATCAAATGAATATTCTATTTTTGATACCCTGATGTTTTCACTATTTAAAGTCTTTGAGATGCAACATTTATCAAATTTATTTTAATAAACTGTGCTTTAAAAGGGTTTTTAAAGAATTTATTCTCTTCTTTCCCAAATTTGAAATTGGGCTATATTAGTAGGTAACAGAAACTGGCTAAGGAAGCAAACATCAATCAGAGGCATAAAAAGAAAGACCATAAACTAAAGCTTTTATACCTTAACTATCTATTCCTTCATGAGCATTATAAGGTCTGAAGATACCATTCAAGTACTGAGCCCTCATTTTAGTTTCATTCATAAACATAAATGCACATTGTATCCACATTCTAAATAGTTTATGATGCCATCAACCTTGGTTTGCCAAATGTAATGCTGTGGTTGTTTCAATATTAATTATTATTGGATGTATTATTATTATTGGATGGTCAGGTTTGTAGCATGGACCTACTTGGAGGTTTGAAGATGAGCACAGTAACTGCTCATTGCCAAGGAAGGGAGAGCGGGATTTGGATTTGGCAGTGCACAAAACCAGTCATCCTCAGCCTGTGATTTTAGAGTGAATGAAAGTGGAACACACTCCGTAATTTTTTTTAAATACTAACCTATCAACTGAAGCCGTTTACGTTAATCTTGTTGAAAACACTCCTCTTCAAATTTGGTGTTATTAACTTCAGGCAAAAATTCAAATCACCAATGTTTTATAACTGTGATTGGTGGTCATAAAAATTAATTACATTAAAGTTAACTATGTGTCTGCCTAGACACAGATTATGTGCCGACCTTGAAAAAATAGAGAATAATAGAAAAATTAAATCAGCCCTATGCTGACTCCATAGTTTTCTTCATTTATTGGCCTTTTATTAGAATTATCATTCTCTTGTCTTTTGTAAAAATGTAAAAAAATTCTTGGAGTATTAAAGATGACACTAATTTTCAGAAACAAAGGGTCCGTCTCTTTAGGCATTACAAATGAGCGCTCCCAAAAGAAAAGTAATTGACTGTAGAGTAGTGTGGAAGGCACACCCTAAGGTAACCCCTCTTTTAGTACCTTCCCTTTGAGTGGAATCTGGGACTTGCCTCTAGCCAGTAAAACAAGGCATTGGTGATGGATGCCACTACAGCAATTATATCAAATTACCTGGAGAAAGTGAAGGGATTTTGAAGATCCAATTTGTCCCTAATCAGCTGTCTTTGAGCTAATAAAAAAGGAGATTATCCTGGGTGGACCTGCCCTCCTCAGAATGAGCCCTTTAAAAGAAGGTCCAGGCCTATTCTGAAGTTATAGACTCAAAATAGCAGACTTCATAGCCTGACCTACAGATCTGGAATCTTCTACTCCCATGGTTGTCCAGCCAGTCTTTCCTGAGTTTGTTGCAGATCTTCTACAGAGTTACCAGCTTGTAGCCTGCCCTACAGATCTTGGATTCTTCATTCCATGGTTATGTGAGACACTTTTATAAATTTCGTATCTGTGGATATCTCCTGCTGATTCTGTTTCTCTACAGAACCCTAGCTAATACAGCTTGGTACTGGAAGTGGTTCTTAAGAAACAGAATCTTGCAAATGTACTAAGAATTGATGATCATGCATCTATGTGATGATGTTAAGAATTACTGATTGCATATGTAGAATGGTATGATTTCTAAATGTTGGGTTAATTTCTTTTTTTCCGTTAATTAAAAAAAAAGAGAGAGAGAGAAGGGGTAATTGGAGCTGAAGGGATACAGACTGTACAACGGGACTGGATATAAAAACTCAGAAATGGACAGCACAATACTACCCAATTGTAATGCAATTATGTTAAAACACTGAATGAAGCTGCATGTGAGGTATAGGGTTTTTTTTTTCTTTCTTTTTTCTCTTTCTATTAATGTTTTAATTCTTATTCTGTTGTCTTTTTATTTCTTTTTCTAAATCGATGCAAATGTACTAAGAAATGATGAATATGCAACTATGTGATGTTAAGAATTACTGATTGTACATGTAGAATGGAATGATTTCTAAATGGTTTGTTAATTCTTTTTTAATTAATAAAAAAACTATAAAAAAAAAAGAAACAGAATCTTAAAAATGGGTTTTTAAGATTGATTTTCTACTCTGACTGGACTCAAAGGCACTAAGGACCCTGTTTCCTGTAATCAGAATGACACTGCCAATCCATGGGGTGAGCTGTCAAAAGATATAGTCAAAATATCACCATTGGATTCTTCTAATGCTTCACTTGTATGGAGCCAGGTTCTTGGGGATAATGTTTTGACACCTTTACAGAGTTTTGTGGAGATAGGAGGTACAGAGATGTTGTTATTAGATATGCTTTATACATTAATGAGGGAAAGAGATGAGCTGAAGACTTCAAATGAGAAGCTTACACATGGTATGACAGATGTAAACATTTCTATGAGTGCCCTGAAGGAAAATTTTGTTTCCTGTAGCCACAGACTTGAAATCTCTGAAAATCAGACTCAGAATCTTATTGTTTACATTACAACATAAATTGAAATCTCAGCCTTGCATGGTGTCTGATGTTAAAGTGAGGGCATTGATTGGAAAGGAGTGGGACCCTGAAAAATGGGATGGCGACATATGGGTTGATAATGATGTCAGTGAAGAGGTTGAAACCCTAGGTCATGCTGAGTCTTTTATAAATAACCCTGTAATAGTCTGCCCTGAGGAGTTGGCCGTCCTACCTCCACCTGAAGGGCTTAGACCTAGAGTGATTAATCATGTTTTACCAGGTGAAACTGCAAATAAATGCCCTGAAGCAAAAAAAAAAATAGCAGACTCTTTCTCTCCTCTGCTGGCTTTGAAGAAGCTGCCATGGATTCCTCAGCCACAAGGAAATGGATTATGCCAACTACCCAAGGGAGCTTGGAAATGGAGGTTTCTCTATCCTAGCACCCAAAAATGCAGCAAGCCATATGCCTGGATGTCAGCCCTGTGGAAACTTGAGCAGAGAAATCAGCTAAAATGTGCCTGCACTTCTGACTTACAGAATCTGAGATAATAAATGAATGCTGTTTTAAGCCTCTAAGTTTGTGGTAACTTGTTATGCCACAATAGAAACCAACACAAATGGTCTCCTTGATGGCAGTAAATAAGGGAAGTGGACTTACTTTTCTTAGGCACACCAAAATGTTCAATTCTCTCAGTTTGAGGATTATTTTTAATGTTGTCATTCTAATATGAAGTTATGTTTATACCACTGGCATGGCACTGCTTGCACTGGTTTGAAGCTATTATGTACCCAGAAAAGCCATGTCCTTTAATCCTCATTCAGTATTGCTGGATGGGATCTTTCTGACTGTTTCCATGGAGATGTGACCCACCCAATTGTGGGTGGTAACCTGTGATTAAACAGGTTCCATGGAGATGTGTCTCTGCCCGTTCAATGTGGGCTTACTTACTGGAGCCCTTTAAGAGGGAACCATTTTGGGAAAAGCTTAGAACCAGCAGAGCCCACACAGCCAGACACCTCTGGAGCAGAAGGAAATTGCCCCCATGAAGCCTTATGAAATGAGGAGAGAAAACAAGCAGTTGTCACCACGTGCCATCCCAGCTGAAGGAGAAACCCTGAACTTCATCGGCCCTTTCTTTGGAAAGGTATCTTTCCCTAGATGCCTTAAGTTGGACATTTTCATGACCTTAGAACTGTAAACTTGCAACTTAATAAATTCCCTTTTTAAGAGCTGTTCTGTTTCTGGTATATTGCATTCTGGCAGTTTACAAACTAAAACACCCCTACTTCTTTCTTTTTGAACTATTTTTATTAAGGGACATTATTAAAAAAAAAAAATGCCAAAGGGACATTTCAGAAACAATACCCTCTTCTGATTAATAGGACTTACTCCTATGAGTTTCTCTGAAATTCCACCACTCTTCTTTATTTTGTCTGTTCCCATTTACGTCCTTTTAATTCCAAGCCAACGTGGATACTCCTCTCACTTGCCATTGCATTTGTTTCTGTGATTTCTTCTTCCACACGTTCTGTGTACCTTGCCTTGCCTGGGGGAATCAGTGCTTCCCTTCTCATCTCTATGTTATGAGGGTTGCTTCTTTCAGTTTGCGTTTCCCTTTCATTTCCATGTTGCCCCTCCATCTCTGTGTTCTCCCCAGTGCCACTCTGCATTCAAGAAATTTCCCTCTCTCCTCTTTTTCCTAGAGATTGACTCCCATTGAAGAATATCCATTTTAGCTGGGACAGTTTCAAATTTAGAAATGTGAAGATTAGTTGTGTTCCTTTTTGAGGTTCATGTTTATTTTCCTTGAGAAAAATTGAAGAAATTGATATGGAACTTTGAGCATTTAGTTTTTCAGTAATCACTGGATACAGATCATATACAAACACTTCCTCTGAGCTCTAGAGGAATATTTGTCTGATCCCTTCTTCCACATATTCTGTGGAAAAATGTGGGAATATTATTCCTAGATCATGGGTTTGCAGGAGACCATTCCCTGTGGATGTACAGTCCTATATTTTGAGAGCCAGAAGCATTGCAGGGGAAGGCAGATATTCTCTGATTAGAGGACCTCTTCTCTGCTCATAGCGCTTCAGCACACATGGTTTCCCATCTCAGATTGCCTTCACTTAAGTTGATTTGCCTGCCAAGGTTCTGCATCTGTGCCTCGTTCTCTGAAGGTAAGATTCAGAATATATTAGAAAGATTGCCTTGGAGTGTCCAGCACCAGGGCAGAGCAGTGGCTTGGTGTCCCGCCTGTTTGTGTGGCAAGAAATAACTTTGTTTTATGGTGATGGATTGGTTTTGTCTGGGATTTCCTTCACCAAAAATCGTGCATTCTTATATTTAACAGGCATTTAGTGAATATTTGTGATACTCCAGGGAACATTCAGAGGGCTGTGTAGGGTATAAAGAAGAGAAAGAGTTGCTTTTCCCTTCCCAAACGTAACTAATGTAAAATATAGTGTGAGGGCAACACTGATTAGTCTGGTGGGTAAATGAGCGTAAGTGGGATAAGATAGGTACATGGCAAGACTTAGTAAATAAAAATTTCTGGGTATAGAGCCTGGGCATCCAACAAGCCTTTCAGGTGATCACTGTGTCCAGTAGAGTTTGAGAACGTTGTTACCTGATGCCAAAATGTCATTGTTCTCACAATTTCTTATTATATTTTAAAGATAATATTGCAATTTTAAAAGATAAATCATATGCTTCTCAAAATTACTCTCATTCATTAGAAGTGGCATTTGGATTATGGTTAGAATTCCTGTGTCTTCATAATCACTCTTGTACTTATAAGTCTAAGGCCTTGAGTGTAGTCATTCATAATTACACTTCAAATTGATGGAGAACCATTGACCCTGTGAAATCAAGTTCTGCAATTGACCTACAAGGAATGAATTCTTAATGAGGATTTATTATTCACATCTGCAGTACTTATTTTGGACCAGTAATATTCTAGATTAAAGTGGTCTGGAAAATATCACACACGTAAGACTTCCTGAACTCAAAGCACAACTTAATAATGAACAGTGCCAAATCACTTTTATTTTTTCTGCAATAATGGAATAAGGGACTGACTTATGCATATATAGATACGCATTCATTTGCCTAATATGGTTTGAATTCAATAATGTGAAATATGATACCCAGAATTATAATACTTTTTGCATTATTAATTACTGCTTTATATTTTAATATTTAAAAATGTATAACATTTTGTGCTTGTACTGTGCTTTCACGCAAGAATATATAAATGAGGACAGTCTAAAACTAGAGGTAGAATAGCCTCTATCTAAATATTCCATCCGATGCATTCCCATCTTCTTGCATTGCATGAGGATGTATATTGATTTACTTTTACAAACAATAATTAGGTATACATTTAAAGCTGGCTTGAAAATAAAGGAAAACCTGCATCTGAAAGTGGTCAAAATGTTGGCTTCTATTAAAGACTTGCTAAGATTCATCATTAAAATTACCATGATTTATAATTCGTCCAATGAATACATGTCTCCCTTGGAAATAACTAATCACTTTCAGAGGTGCATTAAATCTTACAGTCCACCAAGGTATTTTTCAATAATATATTACAGCTATAATTTTTGAATTAGAAATTATTTTTAGGTATTAATTTATTTCTTAAAGGCATCTTTTAGTTTGATATCATTTGTGTCATGAGACATATTAACAAGTTAAATATTTATAAATGATAAAATAATTTAATTATATCTATTAATAATTATGTTTCCTAGTATTATGAAATTTCAATGTTTTTGCTGCACTCTTGTCAAAATCACCCCTATTTTTTAATCTGAATTTCAGTTGCTTTGGAGTGCCTTTTATAGGTAAGTTTAACCTTGAGCCTGAAACTACCACTGAAAATATTTGCTTTAAACGTTGGAAGATGTGTGAGTATGGTATGCACACACCCTCATTTATCTGAATTCCAAGGACTTCAATTTTTTTCCCATCCACCTTTGTTACTGATGCCCCCTAGGCGAGGGGAATTTTGGTTACACTAAAGACGCTATAATGCTGACCACCAGAGGGCTCCCATATTCCTTCCATCTTGGTATAAAAATACCATCTGTAACTACCAAAAAGTTCACCATCAAATAAAAAGTATTGTAGGAATTTATGATACATTACCTATGGGAGAAAAATTTTCCGAGCCCACAGTATTCCCATACAAAATTATTTGAATGAATAAACTAGAGAAATTGAACTCCTGCTTTAAAACACAGCACTAGAAATTGTGGTTGATTTTGTCTTTGCTTCCGAAGGTTATGGTGCAGAGTCATAAAGTTTAAATTTATAAAATGTGGATATCAGTAAAGTTGAATATGCATCCATTATGTATCTATGAATGACATAAAATATAACTGATTCTAGCCATTTTAGTACTGTTTTTTGGTCACAAGCTTGCCATATGGATAATCCTGAACTAAAATCCTGTGTGGTTCTATTAGCCCAGCCTTTGCTATTACACAGACTTTATATAGAACTAGATGGTGGGGTTTCTTTAGGTGATATTGATGGTAAAAAGGATAAGGTCAGAAACTCTGGATATTTCCACTGGTGAGGAATGGAAGAATTATTTCCTTTGTGACTCTTTCCACTGGTGCTCATGGAGTTAAGACAGCTGAAAACCAGTCTTAGGAGTTGAGCAAGACAGAGCCACTCTAAGGGTTTCCAGAAGTGGTAGAGGCATCCACTATTTTCCTCTTTTCTATTATTGATGGTAATCTATCTGGTTTTGACAACCCAGGTACTGTTGTATGGATCCAATCATTTTTCTGTCATTAAATAAAAGGTGGAGTCAGCAGTTAATGGAAATGCTATCATTTAAAATAGAACAAAACTTTGAAATCAAATATCTTTAGGAACCCTTTGCATCCAGACAAAACACTTCAAATGAGTCATTAGTTGATCTTCTCTGGGATTTGCTTTTAAACCACAGTTCATTTGTCATCAGTAACTGAAAATGATATTTAAGCATTCTACCTTTGTTTTTAGAATACATTACTTATTATTTCTGCACTTAAATGTGCATCAAAGAGAATAACAACATGGAGGGACTGATTAACTCAATTATACCACCCACACCTAGAAGCTGTCTTTTTGACTGTAAGATTGAAATATTGTGTTATAGAAGAAAATAAAACAATCTGTTCCCCCTTTTATCCATTATGTTCCTCTGGTCTGAGAATTACTGTGCTTTTACTTCAGAGAAAAGAAGTAAAAATAGAGCGAATTTTGGTGTATCTTGTATTTATTGAAATAGTTTTAAAGCAATATTATGAATTCTGTTTCAATCTGTGTTTTTAAGATGATATTTTTCAGGGGCAATTTCCATCCTTTTGAATTCTATTCTATCCCAACCATTGTGTTCTCCCCATAAAATAATGGTGGTTAACAAAATACTCTAATCCATAGACTTAGAATACCAAAGTGAGAAGTCAATATGAAATTATCAGAGTTTAAAATTTATTTTGCCAGTTCGAGGAATTTTGGATTGGGGACAGAGTTGGGAAGAGATTTGTTTGGGGTTGAATGATCAAACTTAATGCTGATATTGACCAAATAAGATGACTTCAAGTGACCACTATAACTTGTGTGGAAATCTGTTCGGTTTCTAGTACTGGTATTTTTAGCAAATATATATTGGATACCTTCCATGTGCCAGACATGGGATTTCTTTATATTCAGAACCATATAGTAACTAATCTAGTTCAAATATCACCCTTGCTTGATTGGAATTTAGATTTGACAATGTTCATTAGGCATTTGCAGTCCACTTCTGCTCCAGGAAATCCACAGGCATTGCGATAAGTAATTAAATACATTTTAGCATCCTCCCTAAACCTCTAGTTCAAGATATGTGCATGCAAAAGAAAAAAATTAAAAAAAAATTAATAGTAACTCATTATCACTATACCCCATAAGCTAATTGTAATGTTTTATTGTCTCCATGGAAGTTTTTGAATTAAAAATCAAGGAACATTTTCTGGGTTGGATAGATTTCATTTTGGAAAGTCTCTGATAATTGTCTTATTATTTTAAGTTCATATTATTAGGAATAAAATATCTAATTATTTTAATTAATATGTTCAGACAATTAATATTTGGCATCCCAAGATTCCTGAATAATTAATTCAATTCTGAAATTCGGTATTTTTAGATACTTTTCCAGTTATATATATCTGCCATTTAGAAAGAGAGTTTTTTTCCTATCTACTCCGTGGGAAATCAAATCGGCATACAATGAACTTTGGCTCAAAAGCTTTTCCTGACATTTGTTTGTAAGGTTTCTATGGCTGGTATTCTTGAAGCTGAGGTGACATTAAGCCTTGGTCACCAGGGAGAAATGTAGCTTTCTCTTCACTCATTCTGAGTGTGAGTAAAAGGGAACTACTTGAGGATGTACCAACCAGGCTTTGTCTCTTTTTGCCCCTAGACATATGTGATATTTACATTTCAGGTAAAAGATGAAATCTGGATTTCCAGCATACTGAGTCAGTGATCTGAGAGAGCATTTACTCCAGCCAGCTGTTAAAAACTATAGAAATATAAATACTAATTCCTAAAGACACTACTGTTTTCCAGAGAACTTGCTTTTTCAAGTTGTTAATCCATATCAAGTTATTTTTTTATTTTTATTTTTTTTTTCAGGATTTTGGGACCTTTTAGTCATTGACAAAAATAATATATATAAGAACTTTATTTTAGAATACTGATCTCAATCTTGGCTGCATGTTACAATCTCCTAAGAGAAGTGCTTTTAAATTGTTAATGCTCTGACTACATCACAAGTCAGAATTTCCGGGAACCTTGCATTGGTAGGGTTTTTTTTTTTTTTTGCATGGGCAGGCACTGGGAATTGAACCTGGGTCTACAGCATGGCAGGTGAGAACTCTGCCACTGAGCCACTGTCGCATTGCCCACATCAGTAGTTTTTAAGCTCCCCAGGGGACTGTTAACGTGGAGTCAAATTCAAGAACAACTGTCTTGGTAAACAACCTTGCCAAACGAAATAAAAAGCATCCATATCTTCCTAATATATAGTAGATCAAATTCTTAGTCTGCAGATCCAGATATGCAAGAAATACAGGCTCATTTTTTATAGCCTAACTAAATTTGATTATGAATCCCCTACTCCAACTTCCACAGTTTAGCCAGTGTGGTGAAGAGTTCACCTTAGCTAATTCAGGGTTCCTTCTTTCCTTATGATTGCGAGTGCATCCCAACAAGCTTACACAGGACTGAAGTGCTTGGGCGTGAGGCTAGGAGGGAGAATTCTGACCTAGGATGCTACCTGCCTTTGGTAGCCTTTGATGAGATGTACATTAGGGTGTCCATGCCATGGCTGGTCAAGGGTCCACATGGGTCCCCTCCGCCCTCCATCTAGCCTGAAGGGCCCTTTTTCCTACTGCCATGTCACATTTTAGTGTGTATGAAATTCTCAGAGTTTAAAATTTATTTTGGCAGTTCAAGGATTTGGGTTGGGGAGAGGGAAGCATGTGTCTGGTGTGGAGCACCACTCAACATTTTCTCTTCTCTGGTCTTGCCACATTTGGAAAAGTGCCTATAGGTTTCCTATTTCTAAGAGACTTAGTATGATGTGTAGCAAAAAATGTTAAGAAAGAAATTGCTCAAACTGAGGCTTCTGGTCAGCAAAACTAAAGTCTCCCTTTTAAAGACCAAAGCCAGTAAGTTCCCCTTAATAATGAAACAAAGTTATGGGAAAAAAAAGTTCTTTGTGTAAAGAGATAAAATAACCTCTCTTGTCTTGAAGTAACTTTTTGAGGATGAGATCATTTGGGTAAAAATGACCAATTAAAAAGTATATTATTTTTTGGTGCCTCTGAAAAAAATAAAATGAAAAGTGTATTATTCAGAAATGGATAGCACAATACTATCTGATTGTAGCATAATAATGTAAGTACACTGAATGACGCTGAATGTGAGAATGACAGGGGAGGAGGGCTGGGGCCATGTATGAAACAGAAGGAAAGACAGAGGTTAAAGACTGAAGCTGTTTAATTTAGGAATGCCTAGAGTGTACAATGATGATGATTAAATGTACAAATCAAAAAGTGTTTTTGCATGAGGAAGAACAAAGGAATGTCCATATTGCAGGGTGTTGCAAATAGATGGTCATCCGTATTTTAAAACTCCAACTTCTCTATAAGACTAAAAGGAGAAATGCTTATTTAGTGCAAAAGATATATTTTGACTACTGTATTTCCTAATTTAACTTGTATGGTCAGTTTAATTGAACACCATAAGTACATGGAAACTTGAATAGGGCTGAGATTTTGTGGGCTTGTCCAGGTTAGTGTGATGCCCTGATAAATCCAAGAGTGAGTTGAACAGTAAATAAAAGAAGTATTTGAAAAGTTTGCTTGGGGGAATGGGGAAGAAAGGGGAAATATTCAACTCCCCTATTTGGAGAATTCCTGATATTCTCGCAAGCAGTGGGGACAACCAAATCAATAGGCCGAGCCCTCAATCTTGGGGTTCACCCCTATGAAACTTATCCCTGCAAAGAATAAGCTAAGCCTACTTAGAATTAGTCCTACGAGTCACCCCCAGAGAACTTGTTTTTTTGCTCAGATGTGGCCTCTCTCTCTCTAAGCCGACATAGCAAGTGAACTCACTTCTCTCCTCTTCTACTGGGACATTGACTCCCAGGGTTGTAAACCTCTCTGACAACGTGGGACAGAAATCCTGGGATGAGCCGGGACTCAGCATCAAGGGATGGAGAAAACCTCCTTGACCAAAAGGGGGAAGAGAGAAATGAGACAAAATAAAGTATCAGTGGTTGAGAGATTTCAAACAGAGTCAGGAGGTTATCCTGGAGGTTATTCTTACATATTAAATAGATATCCCCTTTTTAGTTTATGGTATATTGGAGTAGCTAGGGGGAAGTGCCTGAAACTGTAGAGCTCTGTTCCTAGACATGTTCCTTGAAGATGAATGTATGATATAGCTTTAACAATGTGACTGTGTGATTTTGAAAACCATGTGTCTGATGCTCCTTTTATCTAGGGTATGGATAGATGAGTAAAAAGTATGCTTAAAAAATAAACAAATAATGGGGGAACAAAGGTTAAAATAAATGGAGTAGATTGAAATACTAGTGGTCAATGAGAGGGAGGGGTAAGGGGTATTTTATGTATCAGTTTTTTCTTTTGCTGAAGAGGTGCAAATGTTCAAAAAAATGATCCTGGTGAGGAATACACAAATATGTGATGATGTGATTGTATACCATGTATGGAATGTTTCTATGTTCCATACATATACCATGTATGGAAACATTTCTATTAAAATGTTTTAATTATAAAAATAATTTTAAAAATTTATTAACAAATATTCAACTCCAAGTTGTTTTGGTGGATAAATCTAATTTGTCTGTCTCCCTCAGGTACTTTTGTCATCTCTCTCAACAGTATGAATCACATTTAAAAATTGGGTCAACTGGTGCCACTGCTAGTTTAACAGGGCAGGCTTTTATCAATTCTATTAATGCTACCTCTCTCGTCATTCAGAACCACCCCTTAATTTATTGATTTGAATTGATTATTTTATTTTAGAGAACACTTGAAGCCAGATCGAGGGAAGAAGAAGAACAGTTTATTGATTAATAACATACTTGAACACACTGGCCAGGGTTTGTCTAACTCATATTTGTCTGGCTCCTGATCTGTGTAAAGTGGGCTTAAAAAATATGAGTCTAATTTACAATGTCAAAGTCAAATAATAACAGTTGTTTCCTATTATAGTATATATTGCTATTATTGGTACTATTAATTATTACATTAGCATTAAAAATAGCTTTACTATTTATAGTGCTATATTGACATTATAACTTATTACTATAGTTATTATAATAGTTGTTACTGTTAGTGCAACAACCAAATTGATTGTGCACTTATTATGTGCCAGGCACTTCATTAGTAGTTCACAAGCATTGTCTTATTAATTCTTTAATCTTGTGGGATACTTACTATTATATCTCCATTTTACAGATAAGAAAAATGCGCAGAAAAATTTACTCAGTTAGTAAGTGGCAGTTAAGACTTACCCCATGCTGCAACCATTACCCTTAGACCTCTAGCTCAAGGGAGGCTTTTATTTTTTATTTTTTTATGGAGAAATATCCATATACATACAGTCCAACCGTATTATACAATCAGTGGCTCATATTATCACATAATTGTGTATTCTTCACCATGATTATTTTTGGAACATTTGCATCACTCCACAAAAAAAAAAGAAGAAAACTCATACATCTCCAGGTCCCTTACCCACCCCCCTCACTGATCCACAGTATAACAATACCCAATTTTTACCCTTTCTCTCCCCCTGTTATTTGTTTATTTTTTACTCATCTGTCTACATCCTGGATAAAAGGCGTATCAGACACAAGGTTTTCACAATCACATGGTCACACTGTAAAATCTATTGAGTTATATAGTCTTCTTTAAGGATCAAGGCTACTGGAATACAGTTCAACAGTTTCAGGTACTTCCCTCTAGCCACTCCAATACACCATAAACTGAAAAAAGGATATCTATATAATGCATAAGGATAACTTCCAGGATACCCTCTCGACTGTTTGAAATCTCTCAGTCACTGAATTTATTTTGTCTCATTTCTCTCTTCCCCCATTTGATCAAGAAGGCTTTCTCATTCCCATGATGCCAGGTCCCAGCTCATCCCAGGAGTCAGGTCCCATGTTTCCAGGGAGATTTACACCCCTGGGAGTCATGTCACATGTAGGGGGCAGGGCAGTGAGAACACCTGCCAAGTTTTCTTAGAGAGAGATGCCACATCTGAGCAAAAAAAGAGGGTCTCCAGGGTTGACTCTGATGCATAATTATCAGTAGGCTTATCTCTTCCTTGCAGTAAGCTTCATAGGGTCAAGTCCCAAGATTGAGGATTCAGCCTACTGAGTTGGTTGCCCCCACTGTTTGTGAGAATATCAGGAATTCCCCAGATGGGGAAGTTGAATATTTCTTCCTTTCTCCCCAGATCCCCAAGGGGACTTTGCCAATACTTTTTAATTCTCTGTCCAAATTACCCTAGGATACATTGGGGCATCACACTAACCTGTACAAATCAACAAGCTCTCATGCCCTATTCAATCAAGATTCCTTGTAATTATGGTGTTCAAGTAAACTGACCATACAAGCTAAATTAGATAATGTGCTACCCGAAGTATAAATTTTGCACCAAATAATCTTTTCCTTTGGTCTTGCACAGAAGGTTAAAGTTTGAAAATATGGGCCATATCATCCTTTACCCTGTATTCTGATTTACCTCAGTCCTCTCCAGATAAGCTCCAGATAATTTGATCATATCTCTAGATCAACTTTTTTTGACAGTTACTGAATGGGGTACTGCAGACTTTGATAACTTCAGTGTTCTCTGAGTCTCAGGTATCATAGAAATATCCAAAGTTTCAGGAAACGACAAGGTTATATATACATAGCTCAGTATCTCAGAATTTAGAAATATCACTTACAACTCCTAAATATATGTGATTGCTGTAAGAGTTTACAATCTAGGAATCTTTACAGTTGGCTGCAGCCTGATAACCCTGCTCTCGACTTCAATACTCTGAGCTTGTATACTATGGTTAATCCATATGAACGAGACATGATAATATTTGTCTTTTTGTTTCTGACATTTCGTTCGACATACTTGAGGTTCATTCACCTAGTTGCATTCCTCACAAATTCACTCCTTCTTTCAGCTGCTCAGTTGTCCGTTGTATATAAGCACCACATTTCTCCTCCCATTCCTCCCATTGCAGCCTTAGGACACCCTCCATCCGTTGCAAATCGGGAACACGGCTGCCATAAACACCAGTGTGCAAATGTCTAGTCACGTTGCTGCTCAGTTCCTCCAGGTATATACCTGGCAACGGGGTTGCAGGATCATATGGCGGCCCCACCCCTAGCCTCCTGTGGAACCACCACACTGCCCTCCAAGGGGCTGCACCTCTCAGCTTCTCTACCGACAGTGGATAGGTACATCTCTCTCCACATTTTCTCTAGCATTCGTTTCTCTCTGTTCATTTTTAAACAATTTTTTTTCACATATCATATAATACAACCTAAGTAAATAGGCATGCCTTCGCCACCATAATCTATATGAAGACATTTCCTTTTCTTCCACATAGAATCCATATCTGTCCCCTATTTACCCTGCTTCTTGACGTTTAGTTTTGGCATACGGCCTTTGTTACATACAGTGAAAGCATATTTCAATGTCATTGTTGACTATAGACCTTAGCTTGCATTGATTGTACCTTTTCCTGTGTACCATCCATTTTTAACCCCTTGCAATATTGACATTCATTTGTTCCTCTTCATTCAGAAGTGTTTTTATATTTATACATTTAATCACCATCATTGTACATTCCTAAATTATGCCATCTCTGTCTTTAGCCTTTATCTTTCCTTCTGGTTTCAAACATGCCCCAGTCCTTCTCCCTCAGACTCACACTCGGCTCCATTCAGTGTACTTATATTGTTGTGCTACCATCAAGTACTATTGTGCTACCCATTTCTGAATTTTTACAATCAGTCCTGTTGTACAATCGGTATTCCTTCAGCACCAGGTGCCCAATTTCGACCCTCTTTTTCTCTCCTGATAACTCAAGGGAGTTCTTGATGATGAAACCAAGTGTTGTAAACATACACACCTACTACATATAAGATATTCCTTTATATTAACAGGTGGTAAAGTTAGAAAACAAAATTAGGGGTATGCACTAAAAATAAATAAGTTCAAGTTCATAATGGAGTATTAAAGGGATCTTGGAAATATTTTGGAAATCAGCCTTTTGAGTTCATTGTGATAGACAGTACCTACGACCCCCAAAACTTCTCCTGATAACTGTGTCCAATACATGTCCGGTACTGTGCTAAGGGAAAGATGGTCTAACCCTGTGCTGCCTAATAAGCCTATATTTGGTGATGGGAATGTTCTTTAACTGTGCTGTCCAATATGGAAGACTATTGATCACTTGAAATAAAGCTGGCGCAAAGCAGGAATGCATTTCAAAATTTTATTTTAGTTTTCTTAATTTAAATTTAAATAAGTACGTCACAGTGGCTTCTGTAACTGATGGTACAGGCTAATCTGTCCTGTGCTGGAGAGGCTAACTCAGAAAAACTAAGTTTTTCTCTCCAAAAGGGAAACTGTGGCTCATAACACTTACTTACATGATTATTTTGAGAATCAATGAGACGACCCAGTAAAGTATTAAACCAATACTTTAATGACAAGGGATTGATAATGATATTGATTTTGATGATGGTGATAATGATAGTAGTTTGTCCATTCAGAAAATAAGATGAAAAAAGTTCTTCCTTTCTATGTCACGGCATCTGATGCATTGTCATGTGTTAATTCATTAATGTTGCAATATTTCTTGTGCTGTTAATTATGCCATGTGTGCATACAGTGGTATATGATGAAGGAACAATTTCTCATGCGTGGGCATGCACATAGGTAAGGGTTGAAATATTAGGGTATATTACTAGTGATAAAGGCAAAACCTAGAGAGAGAAGGGATTTGCTGTAAATCACACAGAATTTCCATTCACACTCATGTCTTCTGTTTCTGTCTATTCTCTCTGCAATATCATATTGCTTTCTAAAAAAATATGAGATGCCCTAGGATTCTATTTAAAATATAAATATTTGTGTAATTTAATTACAACTTTTTTTTTGTTTTTAACATGGGCAAACATCAGGAATCGAACCCGGGTCTCCACCTTGGCAGCAAGAGAACTCTGCCACTAAGCCACCATTGCCTGCCCAATTACAAACTTTTAATACAAAATAAACCAATATATGTATTAGAATCAGTCAGACAGTGGTTTAGTATTACAGATAAAACTTTTCAGTAATGTGCTTTCTTTTTTAAAGGGCCATTGGCAGTACTTTTTAGAGGGCAGCATTTATTTTGCTTGATTTTGTAATTTCAAAAGTTAAACCGAAGTCCCTAAAATGGTTACAGTAGTAGCAAGTGATAGAGGAAATTAAATCTAGTATTCTTAGGGTATAAATATTAAAGAAGTAATCTTTTGGCCAGGAAGTACACCAAAGCATGTGTCAGCTTTCATCTTTCACCATTTCCGTAACGCACTTGAGGAGATGGCATCTTACCATGTTCTTAAAAGATAACATTGTTCTATTCAGAGCTTACTGCTGACTCCATGGGGAATGGTAGCAGGATGTGGGAGATACCAGATGACTTACTGGCTGGAACCAAGGAATTTCACAAAGGGCAGGGAAGGAAAGAAAGTTAAGATGAGAATTCAAGTGATTTGCTGAAGAAGGAAGGAAGGAAGAAGAGTGAAGCTAGAGGTTTGCTGGAAACATAACAATTCATGAGGATAAGGGAAGAAATGTAACATGTTAGAGGTCAAACTATGTTCCCAATCAAACCTATTTGTGGCAAAACCATGAGAAAGAAGTGGTCAACTCCCTTTTTTTTAGACTGACTTTTTTTTTAGATTACTATGGCACAATCCTTTTGTGACTGACTCCTGTCATATCAAAATGCCACTTGAGAGACAGGATTCTTGAAGAAAGAAAATAAAAAGGGTTTTCTAGTGAACGGCTGGTCAAAATTTCCTCCAAGGTACTGGAGTGGAAAAAATATATGGTATGCTTATAAATTTGGGTGGACGCTTAAAAGCAAAACTTTGCTAATGTGGGAGCTGTGTTTGGTAACATGTAGTTTGAAATAATATTGGAAAGATAGCTCTCGTTCTTTCATTCACTCTTTTATTCTATAATTTATTCATTCATCTCCAGGCACTGCCCTGGAAATTGGAGATAAAGCAGTAAATAAATAGATAAATATCTCTGCTGTCACACAGCTTTCATTCTAATATGGGAAATAGACTCTAAGCAAGAAAATAAAAAATAAAGTATGCTAGTTGGTGATAAAAACTACAGAAAAATTAGATGGAGAATAAGTTGAGATGAGTGACAATTTTAAGTAGAGTGGCCAGGAGAGGTACCACTGAGAAAGTAGCATTTGAGTGAAAATATCAAACACATGGTTGATCAGCGGAGGAGCCTTCAAGCATTGGAAACTGCAAAGTGCAAAGAATATTGTCTTTGTGTTGAAGGAACAGATGGAGACCGATGTAGCTGGAATGGAAGGAGTGAGAGGGAGAGTCTTCTAGAAAGAAGTCGCAAGACCCAGAAAAAGGATGCTTGCTCTTCCAACCACAACAGCGTTAAAAAGGCCCTCTTACCCCTTTTCCCCAAGGAACACAGAAAAGCAGATCTGTCACTTTTCTTGACATATTATTCATCCATGATCGTCTTCAGCGAGATCATAACCAAAACATTGTATTGATTACATCAGTCCTTCTAGACTAGTTTCACTTTTCAGGCAGCAAATTACACTAAATAGGGAAAGAAAGAAAAAACTCTGACACTTCTGGTATTCTATCCTAGCCCTGGAGGTTATGGCTTCTGTTCTTTTTCAACACATATCATGAAATTTGAGTCCAACAGTGAGGAACCATTGAAGCCATGTGAGCCAAGATACAGCTTGATCAGACCATGATTTAGGAAAGTGCTCTGTGGAAGGCAGGCAGAGATTAGGAGCAGCGAGAACAGTCAACCAGTTGACAGAGTGCTCAGAGGTAAAGGTGATGAGGGTCTTAAGAGGATCACAGACAAAGATTTATCCAGTCAGCAAATATTGATTGAGGAGCTAAATATTCTAGTATCTACTATGTCCATGGGCACAATTCTAAGGGTTGGAATAAGTCTGGGTTTCTCTTATTCACATTTAATGAAAATAGTGAAAAGCCAGATATGAGTGGCTTTAGGCCTGGACACAGGAAGACATAGTTCAATCTAGGTAGACAAGTGGCAAACAGCAAGAGCAAAGAATAGAAATGGTGTAGACAAAGTCTTAGGGTTAAGAAAATGAAATAAGGTCTTCAGAGGGAAAGAGAATGATTGGTTATCCAGTTACAGTCAAAATAGTGCTATTGTAATCTATCCCTACATACTCCCTTCTCATCCAGAGCTTTCACCTCAGATCATTTTTTTTTCCTTTTGCGTAAACTCAAAATATACACTAAATGGAAATAATGCCACTTTATGAAACTTCACTCTTGTATCCACTTTTTCCAGAACCTATCTGTTCTATGAAACAAAAGTTTTACCCATCCTAGCTCCTTTGTCCTTGAAATAAAGAATTGGACCTGGATCCAAGATTTCTTAGGAAATGGATTTTATTCTGGAAGTGTTTCAGTAATCTGAGAATGACCCTAAACTACCTATTTCTAAGAGGAGAAAACCAGGCTGCATGGCAAACAATGTAGCCTTTCGTTCTCCCCAAGGTTCCTTTCCTTGGCAAACCATCTAGTGCTCTGTGTGAGAGCCCAGCTCTCTGCCTTTTTTGGCCGATGAACTTGGCTTACAAGATGTCTTGGAGTGTGCAGCTTACCACGCACTATATTGGAAGCTGAAAGTGTTTTTGTTAACTGAATGACAGATTAATGAGGTTTTACTGCCCAGATATCATATTTTGACAAAAATACTGTGTACCTTTATAACAGTGAAAACTGCTGTTCATTAAAGCTGATCCAATCCTGCATGTTTTTCATGTTAGAAAGCCATAGACTTGTTATCAATGCAGGCGACATCCAAAACGTCAAAAACTAAATACTTGGCTTATTTACAATTATTCACATTTAGGGCTGTTTACTTGTATTCTCTTGAAAACACTTTGTGCTTCAAATTGATGCACACCAGACAGTTTTTAGAGCCTGTGACTGTAAAAAGAAAAGAATGTGCTCATATGTGCTCCGTCATAGTAATCTTCAGTTCCGTCCCAGAACAAACCAGCGTCCATCACTTCCCAGTGATTCAGGACGAGCTTGTGGGACGGACGGCCACGTCACATTTGCATGAGCAATTGCTGCATGGACCACGGTGAACATTCCCAAAAGATTTACTCATTGCTCCTTGGACCACGTCTGTTGTGGTGGAGGCAAAATGTGATGGCCCAGAGGTTTATGGACTGTGGCCAAATGAATACTCAATCCTGGTCTACTGTGGGTGAGAGAGAGAGAATTAGGGACAGAACAAATTTTACTGCATTTAAATCTGATTAATCTATGCCTTCTTAATGAGACTAAGGGAAAAAACACAACTATTTTCCTTTTTTATTCCAGCTTCTTCTACACTGCAAGATAACATGTTCTGCAGAAGTTTTATAGAAGAGAACAATTGCTCCCTTGGTGGAGATTCTTCTAATTAAAAGCATAGCCTGCCTTCCAAAAACAATTAATTTCTTTGATGATATGCCTAAGATTATCTATAATGAATTAACATTGCACCTATCATGATTTATGTTTGGTTTTATCTTTTTTTTGGCACGGGCAGGCACCAGGAATCGAACCCAGGTCTCCAGCTTGGCAGTCGAGAACTCTGCCTGCTGAGCCACCATGGCCCACCCATGATTTACTTTAACACAAAGAATGCAATTCTTATTTTGGTGAGAGGTAGATTGTGGAACTCAGTGTATTTTCACTCTCCCTTTTTGCAATTGTTCTTGAAAATAAAGAGAGACTTAATCTATGACACCAGAGTTTGGTACCTAGAGTACAGATTGTCTGAAACAATGAATCTGCCTCATATTTGGAAAGAATATTGATGGTCAATTGGCTTATTTATATAACTATCACCACTGATGCAATGTTAAATTTGTGTGATTACATGATTAATGTCTTTCTCTCCTGCCAGAACATAAGGTGTACAAAAGTAGAGATCACAGTGTTTGGGTTCAGCACTCCTTTCATACTACCTGACACAAACCACGGCCTATATTTGAATATTTGTTGAGTTTAAGAATGAATGACGTAATGAACTACCTACAACTAGAGATTTGCCACAATTTATTTTTAAAGTGATAGTTCAATATTTTTGAACACCTTTGACAGCAGAGAAAATATTTCCTCATTGGTGCCCAAGGCATTTCTAACCATTTTTACCGTTAGATAGTTTTTCCTTTCTTTTAGCTGAAATATGTCCATGTATAAACTTTACATTCAAAAATAGGAAATATATTCAAATAGAAGAACACTGTATTGTATAGAGTAAAATGATACTAAAGGACAATCTTCTTTATGTAAATAATGTCCTGATTAATGAATTTTTATTGTTTGGTACTCACTTTTTGTTAAAGCATTGTTTACAAAGATTAATTGGTTATTAATTACAAATGGGTAAAACTCTGTCTCTGTGTGTGCGAGTATATGTATTTCTAATGTGGTAGTTTATTGCTTCATATTGAATATTCTGCTTCACTCTTGTCTTTGAATTGCTCTTCTTCCAACCTCAACAATTTTGTTGGAAACTGGTGACAAGTACTCTGGAGCCAAGGAATTATTTCTGAGGCTCATTTGATTTTGATATCTGGAAAGTCACTATTGGAGTCATATATATTTTTTAATGTTGGAGAGCTTTAATGCCACAGATTAACAAAACTACTTTTGGTCTGTGTGTGTGTGTGTTTTATACTGTGGAGCAGTTTCCTGATGTCATAAGAGGTTTGAAATCTATAACCAGAGGTTAAAGGGCTACAGAAATTGACATATTTGACCAAAAGGGAAGCCAAGAGAAATGTGACATCTTGAACTCAGCCCACACTTAGAGATCACAGGAAAAGATCAAATCAAACACCATGTCAGCAAAGCCAAAATAACTCACAGGCGATACTACCAGTCTTCTTGCTAAAGAGAAACTTCATCTGCCTTAGGAGGGGTCAGGAACCTCCTTCATCATGCCTTCTTTGTTTCTTCTGTTATTCTTGGCTCACACTTTCTCTCCTTGAATATCTTATAAATATTGCTCCACTGTTTTCTGACATTGAATGTTGGTGTTAAGAAATTAAGGTCTCTCCAATTTTCTTTTCATCATAAGCAAGTTGGACTTTTTGTTTGTATTCCTAAAGAATCCTTTGATTACTTTTAATCCAAATGTTTTTTTGGAGATAGACCTTAGTGTTGACCAGTGTGAGTCTGTTTCTCAAATACCTACAGACTGTCCTTTAAAAGTCATAATTCAAATGCTTTCTGAAATTATAGTATTTGTTCCATTCCATTGTTGTGGCTGTCCTTTTTACTATCTCTAAGTGTTCTAGTTTGCTAGCTGCCAAAATGCAAAATATCAGAAACAGAATGACATTTAAAAGGGGGGATTTAATAAATTGCTAGTTTACAGTTCTAAGGCCGAGAAAATGTACCAATAAAACAAGTCTACAGCAATGTCCAATCAAAGGCATCCAGGGAAAGATACCTTGGTTCAAGAAGGCTGATGAAATTCATGGCTTCTCTCGCAAGTGGAACGGCACATGGTAAACATAGAGTTTCTCTCTCATCTGGAAAGGCATATGGTGAACATGGTCAGGGTTCCTCTCTCATCTGGAAGGGCACATGGTGAACACAGCATCATCTGCTAGCTTCTTCTCTTGGCTTCCTGTTTCATGAAGCTCCCCAGGAGGCATTTTCCTTCTTCATCTCCAAAGGTGGCTGGCTCATGGACTCTCCATTTCGTAGTGCTGCAGCATTCCCTGCTCTCTCCGAATCTCTCTCATTCTCCAAAATGCTTCCACTTTTATAGAACTTAAAACTAATCAAGACCCACCCAAATGGGTGGAGACATGTCATCACCTAATCCAGTTTAACAACCACTCTTGACTAACTCACATCATCCAGGGAGATGATCTGATTAGTTTCAAACATACAGTATTGAATAGGGATTATTCTATCTTTATGAAATGGGATTTTGATTAAAACATGACTTTTCTAGGGGGCATACATCCTTTCAAACCAGCATACCAAGTGTCCTTCTAGCATTTCCTTTTTGATTTTTTTCATTTTCTCTTTTGAAAATTTCTATTTTATTTGATTTGATTTTACTTCATTTCTGTTTTCAATGAAACTGCTCCCTGTCATTTTTTCAACATTTGATTAGAAAATTTTAAATATGTACAGAACGTTTTAAAGAAAAGTATAATCAATAGCCATTTATTTAGCACTAAAATTCAACAATTGCCCACATTCTCCTTCATGTGGTTCTGTGTATTTGTCTTTCATCAATCTATATATTTTCTGAATCATCTGAAATTAAGTTGTAGACATTATGCCACTCTATTCCTAAATACATCAGCTATGTCTATTAAAAATAAAAACTATTCCTTTACATAATCAAAATACCATAATCATACCAAAGAAAATAGCAATAATTCCCTAATGTCATTTGCTATGCATTCTAAAGTAAAATTTCTCCATTGACCCTAAAATGTTTTTAAACCTAGTTTCTTTTTAGAGCAAATGCCACTGGTGATAAACACACTACATTGAGTTACATCTCTTTGTTTCTTAAAAATCAGAATTATTGAGATAAAATTTACATTCATTAATTGCACCTACTTAATTTATACACTTCCAAAAACTTTGATAAAGTATGTACCATGAAGCCACAATCACAATTGAGATATAAAACAGTTGCATTATCCCAAAATGTTTTCTCATGTCCCTTTGCCTTTATTAACTCCCTCTACCACTAGTTCACGTGGAACCACAGAGCTACTTTCAGTCACTAAAGATAGTTTGAATTTTCTAGAATTTTTGTTTAAAAAGCCCATATGATTTTCTCTCTATTGTCCATAACTTTGTTTTACTCCATCTGTTTTTGAAATTCATCAAATCCACATAGTATTACATGTTATGGAAACATCATTGCTTCTTATCCATTCAACAATTGAGCTTTGATATATATTCATATACAAGGCTGCATGTGGGAATATGTTTTTATTCATCTTGAATAAATGCCTAGGTGTATGTTTAATTTGATAGGAAATTGCCAGTTTTCCAAAGTGGCTGTAGCATTTTATGTGCCCATCAAATGTATGAAAGTTCCAGTTATTCAATCTTTGTCAACACTTGGTTTGTCATATTTTAAAATTTAGGCACTCTAATGATGTGTAGTGGTATCAACTTTCCCTAATACCTGTATTATTGAGCATTTTTCATGTCCTTTTCAAGGTATTTGTTTCAGGTTATGTATCTTCATTTGGAAAGTGAATGTTTGAATATTTTTCTCATTTTTAATTAGGTTTTTGTCTGTCATATGCTTTTTTAAATTTATTTTTTATTGTGAAAAATAACATATATACCAAAAAAAACAATACATTTCAAAGCACACCATAACAATTATAGAACAGATTTCAGAGTTTGGTATGTGTTATAGAAATCCATAATTTAAATTTTACCTCTGGCTGCTCCATGACACTGGAGACTAAAAGAAGTATCAATATAATGATTCAGGAGTCATACTTATTTGTTAAATCCTATCTTCTCTTTTACAAATCCACCTTCTCCATTGATCTTTTAAAAAAATTATTTTTATTGATATATATTATATATTCATATACCATATAATCATCCAAAGTGTACAATCCGTGGTTCACAATATCATCATATAGCTGTGCATTTATCACTACAATCAACTTTTTTGTGAAAAATTACATGTATACAAAAAAGCAATGAATCAGTTAGGTCGTTGTTTGTATATAGAAACATTACTGATTTTTGCATATTAATTTTATGGCCTGCCACCTTGCTCAATTTGTATATTAGCTCAAGTAACTTTGTTGTAGATTCCTTAGGATTTTCTAAGTAGAGTATCATGTCATCTGCAAAATAATGAAAGTTTTAATTCTTCCTTTCCAATTTGGATACCTTTTATTTCTTTTTACTGCCTGATTGCTCTAGCTAGAACTTCTAGTACAATGTTGAATACTAGTTATGACAGTGGGCATCCTTGTCTCATTTCCAATCTTAGGGGGAAAGCTTTCAGTCTCTCTCCATTGAGTATGATGCTGGCTATGGGTTTGTCATTTCTGCCCTTTATCATAGTAAGGAAGTGACTTTTGATTCCTACCTTTTGAAGTGTTTTTATCAGAAAAGGATGTTGAATTTTGTTGAATGCTTTTTCAGCCTCAATCAAGATGATCATGTGATTTTTCCCTTTCGATTTGTTAATGAGCTATATTATGTAGATGAATTGATTTTCTTATGTGAACCATCCTTGCATTCCTGGTATAAACCCCACTTTGTTGGGATGTATAATTCTTTTATGTGCTGTTGGATTCGATTTGCTAGTATTTTGTTGAGAACTCTTGCATCTATGTTCATTAGAGAGATTGAGTATAGTTTTCCTTTCTTATAGCATCTTTACCTGGTGTTGGTATTAAAGTGATGTTAGCTTCATAAAATGAGTTAGAGTTCCTTTTTCCTCAATTTTTTTGAAAAATTTGAGTGAGATTGGTGTTAGTTCTTTTGGAATGTTTGATAAAATTCCCCTGTGAAGCCATCTGGCCCTGGACTTTTCTTTGTAGAAAGATTTTTGATGACTGATTGAATCTCTTTACTTGTGATTTGCTTGTTGAAATCTTTTATTTCTTCTTGAATCAGTGTACCTTGTTCATGTGTTTTCAGGAATTTGTCCATTTCATCTAAGTTGTCCAGTTTGTTGGTATATAGTTGTTTATAGCATCCTGTTATGATTTGTTTGCCATGACAAACTCTGGGATCTGTCCTATAACCACTTGTTGAAGAGGGTTTTAAAAACTATTCCTTTTTTATTTCTTTGTTTTGTATATATGTTATACTATACAATAAAAAAAGTTAAAAAAAATTCATATGGGTGTCACATTGACAGCACTATACAGGTAACATTAATGCCCTCCAACAAACACATGTTAAATTAGACTGGTCAAGCTAAAATGGAATGGTGGAACCAACCAGAAATTTAGTAGAATTCAGATTGTCTATTAAGACTAGAAACTATACATTAAAATTGTGTGAAAACTAAATACTGGTGGAGCCGTAACAAAATACTAGCAGCAACTGTTAACAGCCCTCATAAAAAGTTAAAAAAAACATCTAGCAAGTAAAGATAATACCATTTTTGAGTGAATATAAAACTTTATATACTTCAGTATAACCCATTTGTTTTAAATCAGGCATTTGTTTTAAGGCTAGGAGTACATTCCAGTTATTGCTTTTAATAAAACTTTTTAAATGAAGAAACTTAATGCTGGAATGCAGAATCCTCCTTGGGTATTGTTCTAGTTTGCTAGCTGCTGGAATGCAACACACCAGAGATGGATTGGCTTTTAATAAAAGGGGATTTATTTAGTTAAAAGTGTATAGTTCTTCAGAGGAAAGGCAGCTAATTTTCAGCTGAGGTTCTTTCTTACACAGGAAGGCACATGGTGATCTCTGCTGGCCTTCTTTCTAGGCCTCTGGGTTCCAACAATTTTCCCAGGGTGATTCCTCTCTGCATTGCCAAAGGCCTGGGCTGAGCTGCGAGTGCTGAGATGAGGTATGCTGAGCTACTTGGGCTGTGCTAAATTGCGCTCTCTTATTTAAGCATCCAGCCAATGAAATCAAACATCATTCATTGCAGCAGGCACGCCTCCTAGCTGACTGCAGATGTAATCAGCAACAGATGAGGCTCACATGCCATTGGCTCATGTCCACAGCAATAGAGCTAGGCGCCTTCACCTGGCCAAGTTGAAACCTGAATCTAACTACCACAGGCATAAACACCCAAAAATGAACTATAAGTATACCTTGTTTCAGAAAGCAAGACATTTGAATCTCTTGAGGTTGGCAGTATTAAGTAAAATATCAGCACCTCATAAGCTAGATTGCTTGAAACACCAAGCAATGAAATGAGGACTGTCTCAATTCAGTGCCCAATGCTGAAAATAATCTATAAGATTCCTAATTGTTACAAGGTGGCTATGGCAAAAGTCAGAAATAATTTCTCTCAAGTTTAAGCATGAATTAAGAAAAAGAAAATGTTATTTAATATCCATATATTTGTGAAACTTCTCATTCTTTGGTGGTTATTGATTTCCAGTTTCATTACATTGCAATCAGAGAAAATGCTTTGAACTACTTAAATGTTTTTAAATTTACAAACAACTGTTTTGTGCCCCAGCATATGATCTAGCCTGGAAAACGTTCTGTAAGCATTAGAGAAGAATGCCTATCCTGGTGTTTGGAGGTGTAACAGCCTATATGTGTCTATTAGGTCTAATTCATTTATCAAATTGTTTAATTTCTCTATTTCCTTATGATCATCTGTCTGATTGTTCTATCTATAGAGGAGAGTGGTATATTGAACTCTCCTACTATTACTGTTGAAACATCTGTCACTTCCTTCAGTTTTGCCAATGTTTGTCTCATGTACTTTGGAGCACCTTAATTGAGAACATAAACATTTATGATTGTTATTTTTTCTTAGTGAATTGTCCTTTTTATTAATATATAGTGTCCTTCTTTGTCAATTATGATGCTTTTGCATTTAAGTCTGTTGTCTGATATTAGTATTGCTACTCCTGCTTTCTTTTGGTTTCAGTTTGTGTGAACATCTTTTTCCATCCTTTCACTTACAATCTATTTGTGTCTAAAATGAGTCTCTTGTATACAGCATATAGCTGGATTCTATTTCTTATTCCATTCTGCCAGTCCGTATCTTTTAATTGGTAAGGTTAGTCTATTAACATTCAAAGTTATTACTGTGAAGGTGTTTCTTAAACCCACCATTTCATCCTTTGGATTTTATTTGTCAATCTATGTATTCTTTTCCCTCTTTTTCTTTTTATCCTTTAAGCTACCCTTACTAGTACTCTTCAATTCTGTACCCTCCTCCTTATCTCCCTTTCCTGTGTGGTGGGGGTTCAAGCAGGGGGGGGATGTGGGCAGGGCCCCGGATACTGATGTACAGGTGCACAAGCTGTGGGCGGGGTGGCATGACTGGATGGGCTGGGGGTGAGTGTGACCCGGGCATGAAGGTGAGCACCCGCGATCCCAATACACAGGCAACCGCCTGCAGGGGACAGAGAGGGGGAGGGTTTGAGGGGGTGGTGGTGGGTGCTCAGGTCTCAGGAAGGGCCGGGTGAGACTGTGCTCTTGCGCGGAAGAGGTGGGGCAGGTGTGCAAGGGGTGGGGGTGTGGGGCTGGATGAGAGCATGTGGGAAAATGCTTGGGAAGGCGGGTCAGTGATGCTTAGCCCAGAGAGGGTGGTGGGTAATGGGCTTCAGGTGTGTAGGGTTTGGGGGCAGTCTGGGTCACAGGGTGGAGGTGGCATGCATGAGGGTAGCGCACTCAAGAAACGGGGCTTTGCTTACTTCCTGTCCCCTTCTCCCATGCTCTCCTGAGGGCTTGGGCTTCCACTTGGAAAGGGGCATGCTAAGCTGTTTGCACTAGCTAGACACTCTCTGGTTCTCTGCATCTCAATTCTTCAATCTTTGTAACCTCCCTATGTGGTTTAGAAGATCCTCCTAGGTCACTTACACTCTGGAATCACAATCCTAGTCACCTTCCTGTCACTGTCTAGCTGTTCCTTGGAGCAGGGCAAACTTGACCTTTCCTATTCCCCCCATCTTCCTGGAACTCATCCTCATTTAGTTATTTCTCCATTTTTCTTTCTTTCTTTCTTTCCTTTTTTTTTTTGTGTGTGTGTGTGTGCATAGTCCAGGAATTGAACTGAGGTCCTGCATGGCAGGTGAGCATTCTACCACTGAAACACCCGTGCACCCCTCCTCATTCAGTTTTAAGAGCTTTTATATGGATCTATAGAAACCTTTTGTCAGATATACATATAAATAATTTCTCCCATTCTGTGGCTTGCCTTTTACTTTTCTTATTGTAAGTTTTGAATATCAAACATTTTTTTATTTTGATGAAATCCAGTTTATCATTTTTTTCTCTAATGATTCATGACTTTCTATCTAAGAAATCTTTGTGTAGTTGAAACGCTTAGTGATTTTCTCCTTTAGTCATTTAGTTTTAGCTTATATATTTAGATTTTTTAATACAACTTAATTTTTGCATATGTTGTAAGGTAAGGGTCAGTGTTCATAATTGTCTTCATATGATTATCTATATGAAAGTGAAACAACTTCACTTTCCCATCAAACTTCTCTGGCACCTTGGTCAAAAAACAATTGGTCATATTTGTTAGGGTGTCTTCAGAATTTTTCTTCATTGATCTACATATTTTTTTTTCTTTTCAGCACTTCCTTTTCCATTAATCTATATTTCCTTCATTTCATACTGTTTGGTAATGTATTTTTATCATAAATACTGAAATTCTGTAATGTCATTTATTCTGGCAAAATTGTGCAGCTTTCAGTATACAGGTATTTAGTATTGTATGATTTTGGATGACTTCATGAATGGAATTTTATTACTGATTTCATTTTCCAATATGATGTTGGTAGTTTGGAAAGCCATTTGATTTTTGGTGCATTGACTATATATCCTACACACTTGCTCAACTTACTCATTAGTTGTACCTTTTTTTTTAAATTGAAGATTTCTTAGGATTTACTACATGTGGCAGTTTGAAACTATTATGTATCTCAGAAATGTCATGTTTTAATCCTGATCTAATCTTGTTAGCCAGACCTATTGTTTAGGATGGGAAACTTAGATTGGATTGTTTCCATTGAGATGGAACACACAGTTGTGGGTGTGACCTTTTGGTTATATTATTTCCATGGAGATGTGACACACCCAGAGGTGGATACAGCCTTTTGATTCAATGAAGATGCGACTCCACACATTCAAGGTTGGTCTTGATTAGTTTACTAGAGTCCTTTAAAAAGGGAAACATTTTGGAGAAACCTCAGGTGCAGACATTGGAGAACAGTTGCTTCAGAGCTGACAGAGACATGGGTATCTGGAGATGCTTGGAATGCCGACAGGTACAGCAGAAGCCTAAACATGGGCAGAGGACAGCAGACATCACCCTGGGCTTTCCCATGAGATGCTAAGCAAGCCAGAACCAAGAGTTGTGTTCCAGAGGAGCTAAGTGAAGACCCAAAGATGCGTAGAGAGGAAATCAGTGGTATCAGAAGCTGGGAGCAATGGAACCAGAAATAAGGATCAGTAGATACCAGCCACTAGCCTCCCCGTGTGACAGACATCAGCCTTTCTTTGGAGTTAAGGTATCTTTCCCTGGATGCCATAGTTTGGACATTTTTGTGGCCTTAGAACTATAAACTTGAAACAATAAATTCCATTTTTAAAAGCTGTTCCATTTATGGTATACTGCATTCTGTCAGCTTTAGTAAACTAAAACATTACATAAACATTCATGTTGTCTCAAAATTTTATTTGTCCTTTTTGCTTTCCCATCTAAATGTTTTTTGATTCTTTTTCATGACTTACTGTACTAGCTAGGACCTAATAGTAAGACAATGAACTGAAGTGGTTCATATTTTCTTAGAAGAAAAATATTCTTCATTTAGCATGATGCATGATGTTACCTACAGGTTTCTGTAGATGCCTTTTATCAGGCTGAGGAAGTTCCTTCTGTTCCCATTTTCTTGATAGTTTCTGTCATGAATACACGTTGAATTTTGCCAAATGATTTTCTGCATATATTGTGTTGATCATATACTTTTTCTTCTATTTTGTTAACATGGAAAATTACCTACTTTTATTTTTTCATATTATATTACATTGCATTCCTTGTATAAACCTCAGTTGGTCTTCATGCATTGTCCTTTTAAAATATTTATTCAATTTGCTAACATTTTCTTGTGCAAGATATTAGTTTATAAGATTTTTTCTTGTAATATTGTTCGTATTGGCATCAGTGTCAATAGCCTTATAAAGGGGGTTGATAAATAGTTCTTCCTCCTTTATAATGTGAAATAGTTTTTGGAGAGTTATTATTTCTTCCATACATCTTTGACAGAATTGACCTCTGACTCCTTGGTGAATTTGGCCCTTCTATGTGAGAAAGTTTTTAATTAAAAATGTAACATCTTAAGCATATGAAAGGTTTATTAAGATTTTTTTAAATTTCTTTTGTCATTTTTTTTGTGGTTTCTGTCTTTCAAAAAACTGTTCACTTCATCTAAGTTTTAAAATTATTGGCGTAGAATCGTTAATAATGTTGCCTTATTGTTATCTTAATCTGTAATGGTGTTTCCTCTAAATTCTGATACTGACAATCTGCCCATTCTCTCTACCTTTCTTTATCAGTGTGCATTGCTGTTTATACATTTCATTGATCTTTCCAAAAGATCAGCTTTGATTTTATTGATGTATCTTTATGATTTGTTTGTTTCTTTTTTGTTTACTTTGGCTCTTGTATTTATTAATGTCTTTGTGTTAGTTTGTGCTCTTCTTTTTCTAGCTTCCTAAAGAAAACTCTTAGAGCATTGATGAAGAAGAAAACAAAGCCAGGGGCATAACACTGACAAAAAACTATAATTCAAAGAACCATTTCTGAAGTAAAATAAAATAAAGATAGATATTTTAAATAACTAGTAAAAGAACATAGCAAGTGTGGTGGATTAAGTGGTTCCTCAAAATATTCATGTCCACATGGAATCTCACAATGTGACCTTATTTTGAAATAGCATGTTTGCCATGTAATTAGGGTTAGGATTGAGATGACATCATTGTAGATTAGGGTGGGCCTACTTCACATGAGTAGAGTCTGAAGACCATATGAAGATAGAGGCAGAGATTGAAGTGATGCCTCTGTGAGCCAGGGAGCACCATAGATTGCTGACAGCCACCGGGAACTAGGAGAGGGGCATGGAACAGGTCCTTTCTCATAGCATCCAGAAGGAACTAATTATCCTGTTGCAACCTTGATTTCAGGTTTCCAACTTCTGACCTGTCAGAGAATCTATTTCTGTTGTTTTAAACTATGAAGTTTGTGGTAATTTGTTATGATAGTCCTTGGAAATTAATACAAAGTACCTGAGAATTTTGACCTCAAATCAACCAACTTTAAGACATGTTTTTGTAAAACTACTGAACTCTCAAGAAGAAAAAACAATCATTTGGGCCCCTAGGAAAAAGAGAAAGCGACATATAAATCAAAGAAAATAAGATTATCATCAGAACTTTTGGCAACATTGTTTTACTACAGAAGAAAATAAAATAACATCATTAAAACAATCAAGGATAGAAAATGTGGGGCAATAATTTTATATCCAATAAAACAGAGTTTTCAATGTAAAAGCAATGATTATCTATGTGCAAGGCTTAGGGAATTCTGTCCTCATGAACACTTCTTGAGGAATCTTGTAAAGAATGAGCCTCAGACAACCAAGGTGACAAGAGATAAATTTATCATCATTGCTAGTGTGAGAATTAAATACAGGATTATTTGTATCAGAAAAATCTTTTTGTAGTACTAAAACTAGTCAAAATAAGGCTTAGCATAGAAATATGACTAAATTGTAATTAAGGTCAGTGGGAAAGAGTATGATATGTAATGACTGTATATTTAGATAACATATATTTAGGGAATCAAATGGCACTTATAATTGTTTTATAGAATACAATATAGTGGTGACTACTAATATCTCTTATTCTTAATAGTAATTGCCAGGAGATTAGTAATTGTCTTCCTGCTTAAGTACTAATCATGATTAAGCTTGATAATCAGTGATCCTTCTTTCTAAGCCACTGTTTCACACATTTGGGTAGGCTTTCCCCTAAGATTGACATTGTCACAATTTCTTCCTTTTTTCTCTGTAAGAAATGCTTCATAGTGTATTGAGCAAAAAGGATCATCAGATCAATTTATTATTTTTAATGCCCCTTCCTTTTTTGTGGAGGACAGATGAAACCAGGATTGGAGGTAAAATTTGTTAATACTTGTGTGTACTCCAGGTATTTTTTATGCAGTAGAAATTAGTATTATTTCAATTCCCATCCCAATTTTTAATTTTGTTTACAATTGTTTGAATATGTTTTATAATTTCCATATATACTCTCAGTTTACAAAAATATTTACAGAGCTGGAATATAGTTTAGCCTTGAAATTTAATTTATATGTTAGCATACAGGATGAATATTCATGGTGATTTGCTTGATTTCACTGAGATTTGGGGGGAATTCTTTGGAAAGTTAAGTGTAGGTCAATGGACTCTACTGATTCACTAGGGTTGTCATTGCTCTGAAACAACATCTTTGGAATTTGCTGTCTCTGAGCAACAAGAGTTCCCTGTTTGATCATTAACTTCAACTTCTTGAAGGGGAAACAACACATTTGCTTGGGGTCATATTGGGCCTGGGATAATGTAAACAATGACTAAGAAAAGGACAGCCACTTACCTGAAAGTGTCTTGGCATTTTTGTTTTCTTCTTAAAAGGAGTTCCAATTCATTTTAGGGAGACACATTTACAGGAAAATTCTGTTGATTTTCAAAAATTTTTGAGGCGTATGATTTAAGCTTTAAGTAATGACAGAGTTCATTAAATTCAGTAGAAATGGTAAAGGATATACTTAGCTTTCATTGCTGATTTTTAAAAATCTTTTACTAGTGGGTTCAAATCACAGGCTATCAATATTGCTTTATATGGTTTTATCTCTTTTCTGAAGAGAAAAATATACAACTACTTACATGGTTTGATTTCAGGACTCTGATATTTCTGCTACTCCACTGCTGGTTGGAAATTCTTTCTTGCACCTTAATGTTTTGGTTTATGCTTTTGGTGATCATTAGTAGTTATTTACTTGTTCAGCTTTTAAATATTTATATAAGTCCTTCTACTTTTTTTGGTTGAGATATTGCCATTTTAAAGCAAGACTCTGTGATGGATTAAAATTATCTATTAACAATACAGTGTGAAGTCAGGAATAGTGAACAGATTTTCTCAGACTCGAAGGTGACATGTGCAGTGAAAAATAGGGACTGATATTGTCCAGAACTTGGCACATTCAGTTGCTTCATAGTTATTGAGAATCTATCCTAACTATTAAGTTGAATATTTATTGGAGATTTTGACTTTTCTGGAACATTTCTTCCATTTAAATTTTCTCTCAAACATTTAAGACAATTAGGGTATATGTTCTAAAATAAGGCATACACCTCTATTTAAATAGCTATTTTTTTCCAAGTTATTCCCAGAAAGTAAGTTGTTTATTTGAAGAGGCACTCATTTTTTTTTGTAATGATTTGGGTACCATTGAGTGCGTCTTTAACAACAACAAAGTAAATAAGTACAACAACTTATTTGCAGTAATTCTCTACTTATCTAAGAAGCTAATTTCTATTTTAAGAACATGTGGAGAGTTAATATTCAGTACATTGTCTGACAAGTGGTGTGTTTGTTTACTGAAAATTAAAAATCATCAAGTTCACGATTATTCTTCTTAATAGATGCATAAATATTTCTTAGCAGATTCTAAATATATGTTAAAGTGTATTTTTAGAATTCAGTATCAGTACGTTTAGATGCTAATTGCATATTAATCTTTCTTTCTCTCTAAGTGCATGCTCTATATAAAAGGTATTTCTATTGCAGAATTTCTGAAAAGTATTTCTCCTAGTAAAGTCCTCTTCATTCACTGGTGCTGAATATATGGAAGGGGAAAGGAAAGCAGTTGAGCAAATGAAATCCTTCTTGAACATGACGTTATAAAGTACAGATGCAAAACAATTTTAAACTATTACTTTGCAAAATGTGTTGTTTGCCATAACACTATTTTAATAAAGTAAAAAGATTGAGTAAAGTAATGAATTTAAATAATAGCATTTTACTCTCATAAAGATGATTATAATTATCTATGGAAGCCTAAAAGCAGAATTCCTAATACTAAGTTCAATTTTCATTGCATGGTTCTTAAAGATATGCAGTTAAGCTGCCCTAGGATTATTTGGAATAGAAAATTAGAAAACAAGATGAGGTTTTTTTTTCAATACTAGGGTGATTCAGCATATAATACAGTTATATATTGTGGGATTTCTTTTAACTTCTGTTAAAAATAAAATTAACTGTACATAAAATTGAGGTATCAGCCAATTACTGGGTGTTCAAAATTCAGCGAGCTGAGGCCAAAACTGAATAGCATCATTCTAGAACAAATTCTTAGGAAACATACCTAAATCTGAAAATTTACTAAAAGTTTAATTACAGTAGCTTTGTCATTAAAAAGTTCAGTACTCAAGTTTCAAAAAGCTTGATGTTGTATGCAGAGACATTATCCCCTCAGAACTGTCACCTGAGTGCCTGTGCAGTGACCTTGCCACACATCTGCCAAGCTAATGTGGCACTGACATCCAGCCCTGCTCAGTGAGAGAAGGCACAGGCCCAGCTCGGCCAGTACGCTCACTGTTAACTGGTACGAGCCATGGCTTTATTCAGCTTTCCTTCCTCTCTCAAAGTGACATTTAGGACACGTAATATCCTTTATCACACTGAGTCCCAAAATAAAGTCTCTGCAGGGTTTGTAGAGGATTCTTTCTGACTGCTTTTAGAAGCAGACATCAGATTGTTGCATGATTTCTTATAGTTTCCATATATGCACTTACTGTTTTACTCGCTTGCTTGAGGAACTGTCCTCAAAGCATGGATTTTTGCCTTTATTTAATGTTAAATGAAGGGAATGTGTTTATTTGGCAACAAAGTGATGGCTGCCAAAGTCAAATTGTAGTCAGGAGCGGAGTGCATGGGACTGCACAAGTGACACAATAGGTGTAGATCAGCTCTTCCAAGAAACTTGTCCAGTGTTTGGAGGCTTGTGAGAGAAGTTCTCACCCAGACGTATGAGACCATCAAGCTGGAAGAATAACAGCAGCCAGCACTTAATGAACAACTACTCCTTACGAGGCATTGATCTAGTCACTGGATGTACCACATAAACAAAATCCCTGACCCTTGGTGAGGGGAGACAGACAAGAAACAAGTAAAAAGATGATCCTAGGTACTAATGTGTTTATAAAGATAAAATAGGAATGATGAGCTGGAAGGTGCTCTGCAGGCCTGCATTAGCTCAGAGGGTCAGAGAGGCCTCCCTGAGGCTGTGGCATGTGGGGCAAGACTCGAATGATAAGAAGGAAATAGACAAGTAAGAATCGTAGATGGAGGAAGAACCAGTGTAAATCCCTGAGGTGGGAATGCTTTCAGCATGTGTGAGGAAGGCTACTGGGGCAGAGCTGCAGCAAGTGCAGGGAGCGAGGTCAGAGAGGAGGGCAGCAGCCACGTCTTGCAGGACCCTGCGGGCTGTGGTTAGGTGTTTAGATATTGCTCTAATTAAAACAGAAAGATGACTGCAGATGCTGGGTAGAGCAGAGATCAAAGGGGCGGGAACGGAGGCAGGGCTGCAAGTGAGGGAGGCTGTAACTTTTCCATACAAGAGAACATGTGGCTTAAGAGATGATGGGACATTCTAAAATTGGAAAAAAAAAATCGATTAGAATTTACAAGTTAATCTCAGGCGGGCCATGGTGGCTCAGCAGGCAGAGTTCTCGCCTGCCATGCTGGAGACCAGGGTTCGATTCCCGATGCCTGCCCACGCCAAAAAAAAAAGTAAATCTCCACAGTAAGTCTCGTTTGTATTGCTGATGTTCTGATGTTCTCAGGCTGATTTGGGCTGATATTAATCTTAAGCATAATAGGATCAATATTCAAGGATGCCATAAATAATATTGCAGCAGACATTTGGATATCCTGAAGCTAAAGTCCAGTAAACGAATTTGGCTAAGCAACTTGGCTAAGGCCTAATGTCAGTATAATCCTAAAATGATTTATAAAACATTCTTTTCAGATAACAAATACGCCATTTCACTTGTACTTTGGACAACTTGAAACCAGAGAAGATTAAAGATTCCATTAATAGCCATAAAATTAATGAGTTAGGAAAAGGTCAATTGTACAAGCATTTCTTTATTTTTAAGTTGAAAATGATAGGTCATGAAAGCAACAAAGAAGAAATAAGCTGTCACAGGAAAGAATTCAGGAGGTCGTAGTGACAGGTGAAACAAAGCGAGCTACTCAAAGAAAAAAAAAATTGGTCAACCAGCATCATTTTTAGGCGAGTCTAATCATAAAAATACAGCCCATTACATTTGTAACTGCAATGAGATGTCATTGAAAACTCTGGAAAGAGAAATTCAATGAAGTAATGAGAGCAAGACTTAGGGTAGGTTGCTAACGCTATAGGCGGGGAGAAAGGAAACAAGCAGAAATCAGCTATTCTTTCAAAAAACTTGGGCTGAAAGGAAAGGGATAAAAAGAGAATCAGGTAAATGAATCTCACGGTTGAAAAAGTAAATTTTTTTGTTTCATTTCTGTTATTACTTTTGTCTTCTATAAGAGGAAATAATTGGTTATATTTTGAAGTTGATAGCAAAACAATTTGGGCAAAAGATTGGGCAGTTTGACAGTATAGGAGAAAGATGGCTCCAAATCCAGGAGGAGACAGAGATGGAATCCAAGAACACACATGCGCCAGTGAACCAGCAGCAGCGGCTGACCCGGCCTTCTGAAAACAGAAAGGCTGTGGGTGAGATCGGGCCAGAGGAAGTTATCACTGCTGTCATAATGAAAAAAATGTTGGTTCTCAGTGGCCTCAATATATTAGCAATCTGGTAGGATTGAATAAGATTAGGTCACAAAGGTGACAAGAAGGTTTTGAAGTTAAAAAAAAATAGGACAATGAAAAGCTTATTAAGCAACAGTGATCACCCAGCAGAATTTGGAAACCATGGTTTTATATCACATCAATATGTACATTTGTGTGATTTTTCCCAACAGCAGTTTTTACTCCAAGTGAAGAGGATATTTTGTGAAATTGGAGTCAGGGCAAAATAAAGTAATCTAAATAATATTTTCTGGAGGAACTATAGCAAGGACAGGCAGAGTACTGGTCAAAGATTATTATCACTGCTACATCCTTATCTTCATCCAATAGCTCTGTTTGTAATATTCCTCTTGTCTGCAGTGGTCTTTTCTCCAGAAGCATCATCTCCTTTTTGCATTTCTAGGATTGATTTTCTGGAACTCATCTTGAATGAGGTTAGACCAACCTTTTCTTTCTCTGGTGTCATTAGGACTTAGCTGTATTGTGACTAGTCTTCTATACAATTGTTTATAGATTATATAACTGTTTTAACTACATTAAAGTTATAGCCTCGCAGGAGATATTTTTATTTTAATAAATATATTTATTAAAATTAGTAAATATATAGTGTAACATAGTAAATGCAAATATTAATGTAAAATAGTAAATGTATTAAAAATTAGTAAATACCCTGATTATGCCTAACTTTTCCTCATGCTGATTCTCTAACTCAGAACTCTAGGAAGCTCTACTGGGGATGTGGGAGTGAATGGTGAACCTCAGTTACTGAATATGATGTTAGTTGCCAGAGACATTTTGGTCAAATTAGCTTAGCTTGGACTCATAATTGAACCCTTGTGAAGTCATTCCATTTAGTGGAATGATTATTAAGAAGGGCCTTGAATTTGGCAATTAAAATGTAATCTTGCAAGGAAAGTATATCTGTAGTTCTTTGGTGCCAAAGTTTTGAGGAATCAATTATTGTCTTCAAAATAGATTAGAAGACATTCTAATGCATTTGTTGCATTTTTACTTCCAGAAGCAAATGCAGAAAACAACATTCATTTTTCTCTACCCTAAATAATCTAGGAAAGATTATTTAACATAGTTTCTAAATGCACTTAATTCTAAAATATGATTAATCATGAAGGCGTGTACTTTCTTGGAAATTAAGTGGGAAAAGTGTACAATTGAGTCATTGTTGAAAGTGAGAAGAATGTTAAAAAGAAAAGATCATGGATATTGGATTTAAATCCGCCTTTATGATTTGAGATGTCAGTTGGTATTTCTTAACCTAAATACTGGTTTTATCATCCACAACTCATGAGGTTATAATAACTATTTCAGTGTGCTGATGAATGTGAAAGACATAGGGTCTGTTATATAATAGGTACTCAATAAAGGTTTGTTTCCACCTTTCTTACCCCCCCCCTTTTCTTTTTTGCCTTACCTGCTGTGTGGGTTTGAAGCTACTACGTACCCCCCAAAAAGCCATGTCCTTTAATCCTCATTCAGTATCGCTGGGTGGAATATTTTTTATTGCTTCCATGGAGCTATGACTCACCCAGTTGTGGGTGGTAACTTTTGATTAGGTGGTTTCCATGGAGATGCAGCTCCACCCATTCAAGGTGGGGTTGTTTACTGGAGCCGTTTTAGAGGGAACAGTTTTGGGAAAAGCTTTAGAGTCACCAACTGACCGAGTCCACACAGCCAGAGACCTTTGGAGCAGAAGGAAAATGCCCCCAGGGAAGCCTTATGAAATGAGGAGAAAAGGCTAGCAGACATCACCAAGTGCCGCCCCAGCTGAGAGAGAAATCCCGAATGTCATCGGCCCTTTCTTTGAAGTTAAGCTATCTTTCCCTCGATGCCTTAACTCGGACATTTTCACAGCCTTAGAACTGTGAACTTGCAATGTAATAAATTCCTTTATTTAAAAGCCATTCCATTTCTGGAATATCACACTCCAGCAGCTTCAGCAAACTAAAACACCTGCCTCAGGAAAACTGAATAAATTGATGCAATCTCTCTATTATTTTCCTATGGTCATCTCACTAGATAAGATAACGTTAAACAAAGAGGATGATTTCTGGTTATTTTAGTTTGCTAAAGCTGCCAGAATGCAATATACCAGAGATGGATCAGATTTTAATACGGGGATTTATTTAGTTAAAAATTTACAGCTCTTCAAAGGAAAGGGCAGCTGGTTTTCACCTGAGTTTCTCTGTCACACGGCGATGTCTGCTGGCCTTTCTCCTGGCTTCTGGGTTCCAACAGCTTTTCCCCCAGGTGATTTCTTTCTGCATCTCCAAATGCCTGGGCTGAGCTGGGAGTGCTGAGATGAGGTATGCTGGGCTGCTTGGGCTGTGCTATGTTGATCTCTCTTCTGACCTGTCTCTTTAAAGTCTCTAGCTAATTAAACGTCACTCATTGTGGAAGGCACTCCCCTTGGCCAACCACAGATGTAATCAGCCAGAGATGAATTTCACGTGCTGCTTAAGTGCACAGCAACAGAACAACGGGACACCATCACCTGGCCAAGCTGATACCTGAACCTAACTTTCACACTGGTCAAATGAACTTCTTATAATCCCATGTGAGTTATTGTTCCCTGAAAAATATCTAGTAAAATGGTATTTGTCCATATTTAAGAAACCAATGGCATTACATTTTTAATACCTGGCCTTTATTTGTTTATCTATCTATTGAGGTGGACATTTTCTTCTATGATAAAAATTATGTACATTTTTAAATATTTTTTTCCTGAACCCAAGGGCTCTCTCCCTGCTTGTGATGACACAGAGTACTCGAATGGTGAGCTTGTATAGGTGACAATGTTATAGTACTATTTTCTGTCATATTCCATTGTCAGTCTCCTGAGACATGTGAAATTCATAATATTCTAACCAAGTTAACATTATCAGCCTTGACACAGAAATCTTTTATCTGCTCTGATTGCCCCAGAGGCCATCTTAATGGTCAGATGCTGGCTCTCAGGGCTTTCCTATCTCTTTATTTATGAACGAAGACTAAGAGCTAAAACAAATTGTGTCCGAGTAACTTAGATCATATTTAAAATAGATTATATATCTCAAGAGACAAAAATAGATCAGATGAAAGTAATTTTATATGCAACTTAATCTTTAGAAAAACATGACATTTCAAAGGAAGCCTTGGAGCTCGGCTGTTAAGATTGATAATACATAGGAATTTGGGGTTGCTGTTGCTTGCAGTGTGCCTTTGGCAAAATCAAGTTGAAATTAAAGTATAAACTGACCATTAGGTGACTCTTTCACTCAAAATACAGTACGATGATAATCTCACTGAATTTCCTAGATTTGAGTTTGATTCAATATCATAATTAAACAAAACTGTTAATTTAAAATGTGTACTTTCCATAAAATTTTCCTTTCCTATCCTAGAAAATTAAAATTGTCATACAGTTCACAAACTATCCAAATGAGTATAATCAACTTGCAGGCATTTTTACCTTCGAATGGACTGTAAATGTAGTCAATATCTTCATTAGAAAAGAAGCCAAGCATTATGTAAAATTGCATGAGGAGCAATTGAGGGTTAGCTATAATTATCTACAGTTAGTTACTTGTTGCTTAATCAAAAAAGAATTATGCAATACTTTTATAAGGGTTTAATAATCCTATGTCAAATGTTGGTTATATACATAGAAACTATATTTTTACCATGCTGTAAAATCTTATATGAATTAAAGCTTATTATTAATGTTTGTGCAAACTGTACACCATAATTTTACCAATATTAGAATGAATCAAGAGTCATTTGTAAGAGCCATTTGGAGGATAATTATAATTTTAAGCATTTAAAAGGGGTCTTTGACCTACAACTGACTCAATTTATAATGGTATAACAGGAGAAAGCTGCAGTGAAAAAAAATAATGATTTGTAGAAAGAAGAACTAGATTTGTATTATACATTTACTACTTCTTAGTGGTGTTTCCATGGACAAGTGATTTTCACTTACATTCCTTTTTAATTTATTTACTAAACATAAAACTTTTGGCAATTACCATGTGCCAAAAAATTGGATAGGAGCCAAGGATATAAAATGAAGATGACACAATCCCAGTCCTAAAGAAGGTAACAGTTTAGTGGGTGAGAGTGTCATATAAAGAGATAATTGTAGATTAGCACAGCAATAGATATGCAGATTGTATAACAGGAGGCTGGGAGAGTTGGGGTTGGGAGCATTTGAAGCAGAGGGGGAAGCATAAAGAAAAGCAAGTCAAGAGCATTCACTGACTTAAAGTGTTGGTGAAAATGAAAATGTGGATAGCTATTTTAAAGAACATTATGGCTATATCTATTAATTTTAGAAATTAATACTAAAATAGCTGCCTGTCCAGGTAAAGTGATACTCACAATGAAGCTCACTGCTCTGGCTCCCTCTCCATATTATCACTTCAAAATCAAGATGCTCCAGGAAACATCCCTCTCATTCAGTGAGGAATAATACTTAAGAAACCTGTATGAGACCTGTGGAAATAATAGAAAACAACCCAGAACATGAACATAAAATCAAAACTGAAGCAAAGAACCCACTGAAAGCTCTTACTATGGAACTGGTAAAAATTATCACAGTTTTTCATGCCATACCATCATGAAGAGAGAATTTTCTATGTATACATACATACAGAATAATGAACATACTCTTCCAGGAAATAGGAGCTCAAAGGAGAGATGCAAGCACTCACAGAAAAATTAGAAGAAAACCGGGAAATTCTTTTCTTTAAAGGATTTAACAATGGTAGGTAGTATTTTGTATGAGGGGTATCATTTTAAGCACTTTACAATTATCATTTGATTTAATCCTCATGGATATCCTAGAATACAAATACTATTATTGTTCCCATTTTACAGATGTCTATTCTGAAATATAAAGAGAGATCAAATAACTTGCTCAAATTCCCACAACAAAGTGGCACAGTGGGGATTTGTTCATGAGCAGTATGGCACCAGCCTGTAACATTAAAATGTACACTGTGTTCCTGTAAAAAGGAGGATGAAGTAACAGTGTTCAGTTGGGAAATGTAAGAGACAAATTTTAAATATCGCAGGAATGAATGTAGAGACCTGAACATTTTATGGAAGATTGATTCTCTAAGCATTTGAGATCCTACTTCTCATTCTCTCTGAAGCAGACAGGGAGGTGTGATGTGTTCCTGCTGCTTTCAGTCATAAGTTGGTTTTGCTTATTTGGAGACTGGCCAATATGAAGGGCTTGAGAAATTACTTGTGTCTCAGCACACAAGTGTGCATTTTTGCTATTTTGAAGTCTTCTTTTGAAGTTCAGAAAGAGGTTCAGGTGTGTTTCAGAGGAGAAAACATTTTTAAAGCCTCAATATTTTAGTTGTAGAGTGAATATAGTTAATGATTCCTTCACTTAAATTAACACTGAGGTACGTTGACCTCCCCTTTACGTGATTTCTATAGGTGCTCTACTTGCTGAGTGAGCTACACCCTGTTTTACTCCTTAAGAAATGAGGTAAGAGTTATCAGAACTGAGTGACAGTATTCCATTCTAAAAAAAAAATACTGTTTGCTCTGTGGCTTTTATTAACAATTTATTTTTTTACTTCTGTCCAGGGATCTAGATTTTTTTATTTTTTAAAGGGGTTTAAAAGCCATCACTTTTAATATATATTTATATATATGTATTTTTCACCTTATTCACGAATTTCTTTTTGAATTTGGGAAATACTTCATTAGTTACTAAAACATGTTTTTAAGTGAACAGTAATGAACTCATAGTCTCTATGCCAACTGATGATTTATGTTTTTTCCATAACTGATTTTTGTATTGTAGAAAAAGTCACGACTTAAAGTCCTTCTACCTGCTTGAAAGAGAATGCTTTCATTTATTCAATCAAGTAAACCAAATTGTCAACAGGTTTTTTTTTTTTATTAAATTGCCCACTTACAGCTTACAGTAGAGGTATCTGCAGGTAGTTAATGAGCTTGTAGAAAACAAGTCATTGCAATTAAAGGATTTACAAAAAGTTAACTCAAAATATAAGTGTTCATTAATTTTTGAACTGAGAAGAAAGAAAATAGATCGTTGCCATCTGGTCATTTTTAGTTGGGTAAGAAGAAAATAACATTTCAAAGAATTATGGATCCTAATATTTGTAGATCATAGGCGAGCAATAGATAATCTTTCATTTAGCCATTGCACAGATGTATTTAAGGGACAATAAGAGAATCTTCTCTGTCTGTAAAAGCCTACTCTTGGCCATACGGCACACAGGAATTTACTAATGCAACAAAATTCACAGTGGAGGCCTGGCATTGTTTTCCTTCAAAAAGAGTGGTCTTGTTTTCTAGAAACAAGGTTCTGGGAACGAACAGATTCTAAGTAGAATGATAGGAAAGATTAAATCACACAGAGTCCTTTGGCCTGTTTCTCTGTGGTTGCCTAAGCAGTATTTCATTATATAGGGGATTTTTATGAGTTACTGTTATTTTTTCCTATTGAATTTAGACACCATAACAAGTAAAAAAAAAATTTGTTCAGAGATTTTTTGCTTCAGTGTGGCCCTGGGTATATCAGGTTCAATATTCAGATTTAATTATTTCTCCCAAAATGCAAATAAACTTCAGCCATCCTTTACGAAATCAACTCCTAAACCTATGGGTAAGATGTATTGGATACATCATTAGTTAGGTGGCTGACGATTACTTTTTCACATCACAAACTCAGAAGTGCAAATTAATATCCCTCAGTACTTCTGTAGTTCCCTTTATACTGTCAACTGCTCGTTGCCTATAAGGGCTTGTTGCTGCCTCTCATGCCTCTGCCTTCTCCAGGCATTGCCTTCTGTACCTGCTGCCGTCTACTATGGTGTCTGTATTTCACGTTTGTACTTCGGTCTACTCATTCTAACCACAAGTCCCAGCCACCTAGTTATTTTTTCTCTCCAAAAGTCCTTGATTATTCCTGTGTGCATTGCTGGTTCTGAGGGACACTTGGTGGACCGTGTCAGGTTGTTGAAGCCTTAACAGTCATTTCTGTTCTATTGAAAGTGTTCCTAGCTGGTCCAGAGAGAGTCTGCAAAGCTTCTCCAGGGCTGTGCAGGTCAATCTCCATGTCTACACTCCACCCTCGTTGGAGTGCGGGAGGAAGCAGGGCCCTTTTGCAGAGACCTACCAAATCCACGGCCCTTCTCTGCACCATTCAGACTGGCTCAGCATATCATCCGAATAATAGTGTCCTCCTCATTCGATTTTATTCTTTAATTATATTCTATCTAGCTCTTTGTTGAACCTCAGGTTGTAAGGATTTATATGATCACATCTCTCCTCAACCCCATGTCTCCCCTGCTCATATTACCCCCTCACATGTGTGCAGTATCATATGAATATGTCAGAATACTTTAGGTTATAAAATCTCCCGAAACTGAAATCCTACAAAGCTTCCTTTATCGTCATTCCTTACACGGACAGTTGTTCCTAACATATTCTTTTTGCTTCATACAGTTTTTGAATTAAATATCATAAAATGTAAAGCATAACAAAAGCTAGATGTTGTATATCTATCACATAGCTTCAGAAATAGACTCTTTCTTGTAACTTTAAAAAGCTACTGCTTAAATCAGTTGCCTCAAAACTCTTGATCACACATCAAAAGTTGAATATGCCATATAAATACAAATCCATTTATAATTTGTATACGTGTGTTTCATATTAATGCACTGTGAATATAAAACATACAAAATAAACTTTTTAAAGATAAAATAAAAATAAGTATAAATAGCAATTGTTTGTTTTCTTCTTTTGTCCCGAATATCTTCTTGGGCGCTCTCTGAAGGATGACTACCACATTTTGAAAACCATCAGTTTATATCAATATCTTTGCTTCAAAGCTGAAAAACTCAGACAACAACTCCTTTGGTACTTTTTGAGTTTTTATTGCTTTTCCGAAGGCAGCAGATGTCACGGTCTAATATGAGGGAATTTTAGAAAACCTAAAAAAAAAAATTATATACACACACATACAGATAGACCCATACATTTATAAGAGTGAGTATGTTGTTTCCATATTGTCATCATTTTAAAATCCTTAAATTGTTATTCAGCCACAATTAATTATTTTATTTGTTCACATCTTTGCTTATTTCTTTTGGGGTACGTGGACCTCTTCCAGGAAAATTTCATATCTCCATAATCCAGATGCAATATTAGCATGATCAGGAATTTTGTGTGTGCTATGAAAAAGAGAGAAAGATGACTCAGGATTTGCACTTCATATCCATTTCTTTTTCATTCTACAAAAGTACCTCCTCTTCACAGGAGTTTAGAATTGTGATTAGCAGGGTCACTGTTAGAGCAACCTGTTCTACAAATTCTTTCAATCTAGATGGCAATAACGAACGTTTATGCTTTACAAGTGTTCTGAGTGCTTTATGGGGACTCATCATTCCACACCCATAACAACCCTTTGAAATAGGCATTGTTACTGTCTGCAGTAAACGGATGGAGAAGTGGAGCTAATGAAAAGGTAAATACAGACACGAAGTTACCCAATTGGCAAGTCACTGAAGCAGGATTGAACCTAGGCAATCTGGAGCCCGCACACCAAAGCTGAGTAACTCCGCCTCACGGAGGAGACAGAGCAGTGCCATGTTGGTCCCCAATCCCTTACTGGTCGTGAGAAATTGGGACATATAGAAACTTCACTGTGTAGATAGTGATTAAAACTGAGATGAAGAAGGTTAACCCTATCAGGTGAATAATATTAATAGTACTTGTCAAATATGCATACACAAAAAGTTCTAAAAGAATTTCAATACTGGGAGGGATGCTAAATACCATTTTGTCATCCAGTGCTATGTTTTAGGTAATCATTATGAAAAACTAGAGTTTAGGGTCTTGCTAATTTTCATATGTGCATATGCTTATATAAAAGAAAGCACATAGGCATTAATAAACAAATACACTTATATACATTTGTACACACATATTTATACACACGCACACACACATTTCTCTTTAGCAAGATTTCTTGCCATGTGTATTTCTGTTATGGAGAGAAGAGGTAGGGGTGAGTGTGAAGCTTCATTTCTTCTTCAGTAAAACTTGGGAAATTTGTCAAGATAGACTCAGACCTTCTATTCTGGTTTCAGTGTTCTAAGATACTTGGATTCCAGTTGGATTTAAGTTCATTTCCACTGACAAAAGAAATATAGTTTGTAGATGCTAGATTTCTACAACTAAATATTAAGTGGTTGCTGTCATTTGGTGCATTAGACCAATAGAACTTTTTAATAAAATTCTACAACAAGACAAAAAGCCGAGAAAGCCATTGAAAGGAAGTGAAGGATCTTTTTAATGCAAAAGAGAACCGAGAGCATCTTATCTAATTCAGCAGTCTTCCCTTTCTTTTTCCTTTCTCAAGATGCCCAAGGGATATGGCCCACAGTGTATTACCATGGAATCTCAGCGAAGGGCTCACTGGCCTTTGGGGGTCATGTGTATGAAACTGGGTGGGGAAAACATTTCTAATAATACTTGCAACCCTTGAGCATTATCCTGCATCTCTTGAGACACCCAAAAAATGTGACCACTTAAGTTAAATGTTTAAAAACCTGCCAATGTTCCTAAAGCTAGCTGAGGCAGAATATGTAATATTACCGATCATTTCTAAATTCCCAAGATAGTATTTTTCTGTATGTGTCACCATGTGGTGTGAAGTCTCAATTGATATTTAAAAAATTAAAATATAACATAAAAATCTTTGAGGTTCAGCAAAAGTAGTACTTAGAAATTTAAAGCATTAAATGTTTATAATATAAAAGAAGAAAGTTTAAAAATCATTAATCTATGCTTCTATTTTAGGAAACTAGGGGTGGAAGGAATAGCTAATTAAACCCAAAGTAAGGAGATGGAAGAAAAAAGATTGGAGCATAAATTAATGAAATTGGAAAGAGAAACACAAGAGAGAAAAATCAATAAAACCAAAAGCCGATTTGAAAATATCAATAAAATTGGTATATCTTCAGCCAGACTGACCAAGAAAACAGGGAAGACAAAAATTGCCAATATTAGTATGAAATAGCATACATAATTGCCAATACTATAGAGTTTAAAAGGCTAGTGATATTATGTTATGAGCAACATGATGCCCTTAAATTCAACAATTTGAATGAAATGGACCGATTTCTTGAAAGACACAAACTACCAAATCACTCAGAAAGAAACAGATAACTTTCTATAAAACTGGAATAGTCCTGTATTAACTTCTTAAAAAGTAAACTCATATTCAAAACCTTCCAACAAAGAAAGTTCCAGCCTCATATGGTCTCACTGGTAAATTCTACCAAATACTTAAAGAAGAAATAATATGGGTTCCAAACAATCTCTACCTGAATTGAAAATGAGGGAACACCTTTCAAATCATTTTATCAAGCCAGTGTTATACAAAAATTAGAGAAAGATATTACAACAAAGAAAAATGCATATCAGTGTCACTAAAGAAGATATGAAAATTCTCAACAAAATATCAGCAAATGGAATTCAGCAACGTCTAAAAAAAAAAAAAGATAATACTTCACAACCAAATGGGGCATATCACAACATACACTGCTGGTACAACATTCAAAAATCAGTCAATGTATTTTACCATATTCTAGACTAAAACTAAAAAAAAAAAAGATAATCTCAAAAGATACAGAAAAAGCTTATGATAAAATTTAACATCTGATAATGAAAAACTCTCAGAGAGAACTTCCTTAACTTGATAACGGGTCCCTACAAAAATCCTACATTTAACATCATACATAATGGTAAAGAACTGAATACCTTTTCTTTCAGAGCAGGAACAAGCAAAGAAGAGTCTCAGGTTTTTACTCATCACTCCTACTCTACTTAGTTCTGGAAGCTCTGGCCAACGCAATAAGACCAAAACAAAACAATAAAACAAAAAACAGATTGAAAGGAAGAAATAAAGCTATTTCCGCAGCTGAATGGCATGATTATCTGCATAGAAAATCCCAAGTGAACTATCAAAATGCTCATGGAATTAGTGAGTTTAGCAAAGTTGTAGAATAAAAGGTCAATATGCAAAGTTCATTTGTATTTTTATATACTGACAATGGAAAAATTGGAATTTAAAATAAGAAAATACCACCTATAATAGTACCAAACAAATAAAATTGTGGGACTTAAATCTAACATAATATGTACAGAGTTTCTGTGTTGTAAACAACATGACCCTGATGAACAAAGTCAAATAAAACATAAAATGAGAGTTAAGCCAAATGCATGGATTGGAAGAGCGAATATTTTTAAGATGGCAATTCTCTCCAATTTTAGCTATAGACTCAATACAATCCCAATCGATTTTTGTAGATGTCAATATGCTGTTTCTAAAATTTATATAGGAAAGCAAAGGAACCACAATAGCAAAGACAACTTTTAAAAATAACAAATTTGGAGGTCTCATGACTTGATTTTCATGCTTATTATACTTTGCAGTATTAAAAGCAGTGTGGTATTCACAAAAAGGGTAACGTTGGAGGTAGGCAAAGTTTTTTTTAGATAAGATACCAGAAGAACCGTCTATGTGATCTGGCAATCCTATTCTTAGGCATTTATTCAAGAGAAATGAAAACAAAAAAAGCTAAACTGAAATGTTTATAGCAGCTTTTTTCATAATTATGAAAAACCTGTGAACAACACACGTGTCCTTCAACTTGTAATGGATAAATAAACTCTACTACATCCACAAGTGGAATACTAATTAACAATAAAAAGAACTAACAATTGATGAACACAACGTGGATGAATCTTACATGCCTTTGTTAATGAAAGAGCCCAGATCCGAAAGGACGTTAGTGGGAAAACTGGTGAAATCTACACAAAGCCTACAGTTTAGTTGACAACATTGAATCCATGTCAATTTTGAAATAATTGTACCGTGTTATATAAGATGTTAACATTAGGGAAAATTGGGTGAAGAAAATATGAGAACTCTGTACTTTTTCTGCAACTTTTCTAGAAGTATAAAATTAACTCAGATTAAACTTTAAAAAAGTATGAAGCACTTGTGTGTATTAGGGCCTGCTATGTAACTGGCAGCTCTTTGAATTAACTCCTATTAAAATATAATGGACTAAACAATAGAGACATTCTCATTTGAAGCTTATTCATACATTATTAAAATTATTAAAATTCTATGATTACTGCAACAATTATTTAGACTTATACCAACAAAGTTTTTTTTTCAATAAAGAGCATTTTTCACTGATATTTAAAATTACTTGTTCATATTGATAATGAAAAGCAGGTACCTTTAGTCAGTTTTATTATTGCTTTAAAACTTTTATGGGCATTGACCCTCCATATTGTCTGCAACCGGTTTGTTCAGGTATCACTTGCCTTGGCCTGCCAAAGAAAGTGTATCTGTAGCTGCTGGGATCATGTGATGGGAGTTGTATCAATCAACAAGATGTCAGTGGAATGCTCTCTCTGTCTCTCCAATTTCAAATCTATATATAGATTGCACCTATATCTATATATCTTTATCTATCTATAATCTATCTACATATATATATATATATATATGAATTACTTTTTACCCTTTTGAGAATTCAGAGAACCTGAAACCAAAGAAATGTAGCTAATATACTAGGCACATTAATTTTGTCATTTTGTTTCTATAAAAAGTATCAATAGATTGGGAGGAGAGGGATAAGAGCTATCTCCCTCATCTTTATTTGTTCTTTTCTGTATTTGGCAGGGAAAGTACGATTCCTTTTTGTTGGTATAGATGAATGGTGAGTGATTTTTGAAAGTTCTTCAGTACTGGAAAAGTCTTTATTTCTATTTGGAAGCAATTTGTTTTAATTTGAAATAAATAAATAAATAAAAGCATTAAATGTTCCTCCATTGCACTAATGCATTTTAATTGAAGCTTATTGCCACTGACTGGGTTAATTAGTATCCAGGTAAGGAAGATTATGAAGTGATGGTAAAGCTGCTATTGTGTTGTTTTGTTTAAGAATCACAAAAACATTTTATTCTGTCTTTTTTGGAGCACCTTTCCATTATCACTGGAGAGCGAGGCATTAGCTCATCTGGGAAACACTGGAGACAGTGATCCCAGCCTCTAAAACCTTACCTAAAAGAAAGAATAAAATACTGGGTTTTACCTTCCACCACGGCTTGTTTACATCCTCCAGTGACTGGCTACGCGAACCCATAAGCCTAGAAGCAGTCAAAATAGCCTTTTACTTTTTCACTCCCATTTCTTTGGCTGGGGAGTTGTTTGTGCTTTCCTTTGATTTTCATTTTGTTTGTTTTTCATTAACTCCTCTGGAACTTATTTGAACGTCAACAGATTTTTTCTCATGCATATTGTACTGCATGTTCCCACTTTATAGTTTTCACAATTGAGTTATCTGGAGGAGAATCACAACATTGGAATGGACTGGACAGCCAGGAATTGGGAATTCAATGCTGATTTAGACTTTGCCATCTCAAGGCTGGGCAACTGGACCTTTGTCTAGGCCTCGTGACATAGTGGCCCTTCTCTGGCTTTCCATTGCCACAGTTGGGAGAACAGGTATCTGAGATGCCAAGGAAACTGCTACCTCTCCATTACTGGATGGAGATGCCTGGGAGACAGGACTTTCCACCCTAAACGCCTCACAGTCACTTCCAGGGCCTGCTGTGCCCTCTGGCCCAGGTGCACACATCTCTAGGCTGGAGTAGAGTCACAGAGCATTATTCTGAAGGAGTCCAGAGTGGATGGAGAGGGAATCACGCAGCTGTGGAAGCAAATGGGAACCTGTGGCTGGCTGGCTGCAAAACTTCTCAAGCCTCTTCCCATGAAGATAGAAGTGAGAAGGACAGGCTTGCCCCCAGCCCTAGCCAGTTTCTTTTAATATCGTTGAGAAAAAAATGCATTCTCCTTTTTAAAAGATTTGAGTTAGGAGAAAGAATTGTCAGATCTCTTATTTGCAATTGACAAATTATTTGGAAAATTGGGATTTTCAAGCTATGCTATTGACAATGCAATAAAGTTCACCCTGTCATGGAAAATAGCAACCTAGTTCCTTGAGGTCTGCCAAATCTCTTAATATTCTGCTGGAAAATATTAAAAGAGGAGTAAAAATAGCCCAAGAACTACTTTCTTTTTTAAAAATAAAAAATATATATTTATCTCCAAATAACACCACATAGGCCATTACTTAATGATTCTTGACAGTCAAAAATACATTTCTGTTTACTTTCTTAGGTAGGGGACAGTGATTCAAGGAAGCCTTTGCTATGCCTAACATTAAAAACAATAAAGAGAGACGAACCTATTCTATGTTGGTTATCACCATCAGCTCCAAACAGATGCTAAAGGAAAACATGAAAACAAATTACCTGAAGTAGGGTCAGTCTAAGTTTATGTCTAGTATGCTAATATATCATGAAGAAAAGGGAACCCCAAGTACAAAACATGTATAAACTTGGTCTAAAGTTAAATAGTTTTTTTCATTGCAGGATATCTGAAGGTCTTTGTTACACTGATATATATTGTAATACACTAAAAGCAGAATATTCTTTCCCTTATTTACCTTAGGACTATTTATGGAGGGAGTTTTATTAAACTGGGAACTCATAGACTCATTTTGGGGAGTAGGTACCTTAGAATATTCCTTCCACTGATGCATCATTGGGTTAGTCTGGGGTGGATGGGGCCCTCTGTGCCTTCTGTACATTTCCCAAGTTTCCCCCCATTTTGATTTTAAAATCTATGGATCTTTGACTCAGAAATGGTTTCTCATCTGTGCTTTATCCAGCATAGGTTAGCGTGTAAATAGTAGTCTTTTATTCTAGATCCAGAAACTTTACTACTCTATTTTTTTACCTTCTAAATAATTTGCACTTCCTTTGCTGCTGATCTGAAACTTTTACCTCAGATTTACCCATAAGAAATAGCTTATAGTCATCTTATAAAAGTGGCAATTTCATGTGGTTCCATCTAATACACTGATGTTAATAAAGAGTCAAGGCAGTTTCCAAGATACTTAATTTATTGAGTGAGGCTTAGTGATTTCAAGAATTTGGCTTAATGCTTTTATAAATAGACTGGATGGTTGACAGGAGAGACCACTTATGCTTGTAAACGATACCAAGTTGGCTGAGGCTGACAATATTGTGTAGGGTCAGACAGGAATGCAAACACGATACAATCAATTTAACAGAGTAATGTGCTCGGAATAAAGTGCATTTCGATTAGGGCGCATGCAACGTTTTGTGTATAAAATAGAACACTCAATTCAATAAATGTAACAGGAGTTACATTTAAAAGAAATGAAGAGTTTTTAAAGTGTCAGCCAGTCACAGCTTCAAGCTTTGCCACATATGCTCTAATGGGCAGCCTCCAAGCCATTCAGTCTGATCGACCATCTGGACCCAGTCATGAGTAATTTGCCATCTTGAATGACTGTTGGCACCAAATCAATGATTCTAATCCATTGTGGTCTATGCATTTCAGGTATTAATACATAGTGTTATTTTTTTTTAATGAATATGAGTTATTATGCTCCCTTCAACCACTTCAAACTCTACTCTACTTTCAAGGCCCCGTTAAAGGTTAAGGCAGTCCAGAAAATGTGCCTTGGTTACTATAATGCTATTGGTCTCTCCCTTCTAATTTATATAGGTTATTAGACTATATTGACCAATTTAGCACACGGTCCAACAAACATTTCTGGGTGAAGGTGAAAATTCCAGCCTCTGCAAATCAGCCTTACTTTGAAGGTTTTATGTTCCCTGGGACAAGGGCCAAGTTCTGTACGTGGTCTATACTTCTGTCAGACTAACATGCAGTCAATACGATTGTCACCAGGCGTCATTAGACAGGGTAGAATAAAATTAATGATCACAAAATTTAAAAAACAAACAAACAGCATTGTCTAAAAGGAAAATGTCAATTGGAGAACATGAAAGAGAAATTTCTGTGGAAGTAAATACATATGGCTGTTATCCTTTTGATTATTGAACCAAATTTTCTCATTAAGAAACAAAACAGAATATTCACTTATTTTTAAATTTAAGATTATTTTAAGATGGTTTTTGAAATATCCATAAAATTTCATTACGTGTTTAGTTCAAATGTCAATGTTTTGTTTACTGGAATGCCATGTAAGATCCATACTCCAAGTTTATGGTTTTACATGATGTGAAATACCATTAAGTAGGTATTTTTCTACTGAACGTTTGTCTCTTAAATGTTGAGGTCTAGGTAGATTTGTGAAAGTGATTGATTAGACTTCTGGTTTGTTATCTATACTGATGTCTCTATAAATTAAATTTTTAGAATGCTATATCAAAAAGTGATTATTGAAATAAGTCTCATACTATATTATACTATACATAATGGGATTATCCCTCAGACACTGTAACATGTAAGAGTTGAGACTTTATTGTAGCTAAGTCTAGAACCGATGTCACCCCTAAGAGTTTTTGTTAAAATGATAGTTTTCTTTGTACAACACGAGTCTAACTGGCTTTTGTTAAATCCTCAGGCCACGGCAAGTGTGACTGTGGCAAGTGTAAATGCGCTGAAGGATGGTCTGGGGAAGCGTGCCAGTACCCAGCCAACTGTGACCTGACCAAGAAGAAAAGTAACCAAATGTGCAAGAATTCGCAAGACATTGTCTGCTCTAACGCAGGTAAGCCTTCTGTCTTTACATGAGAATCATTAAGAAGAATATTCAGATTTTGTTTTTTAATGAAATTTTATAGGCATGGAGAAATGTTGAACATCTGAGTGAGGCTGCTTGTGGATACAGTTGTTAGAAATGAAAATCGGATAAATCAATAGGAAAAAAAAAGTCACGTTGCTGAGAGTGGCAAGTTTAATACTCTCCAGCTGCTCTGCATGCCTCCTTCAAGTAAGATATTCACAGGAAACAACACCCCAGCAATATTTTATGTAACTCGGAAGACATGATTTTTGAATGCAGGATTATATCTTTCAAAAAGGATTTATACAATTGGACTTAATTATTTTCTGTTACAGATCAAGGGTGCTTTCAATTTAAACCTTACCATCAAGCAGAACTAAAGCCTTTTAGTTTGATAGAAGTTTCAAATGCAGTGGATGTAAAACTCACTGAAGAATGTAGTGACAGTAAGATTTTTATTCGACTAAAATATTTTTATATTTCATGGAAGTCATTAAAAATATTTCTTAGAAATACACAGATAAACTTTTTTTTAACAAAATAACATAAAACAAAACAAGTGAGGTTTTTGTTTTAATGATATTTAGCCAGCATTACTACAATAAATCCTTTTTTATTGGGTACATGGAGCCTCAAAATCAGATTTTCTCAATCCCAATTAAACATGAGAATGCCAAGGGGAGATTAATAAAATGTAAATGCTCAAACCCCACGCCAGAGGTTCTGATTCAATTGCTGTAGGGATGTGACCCATAATTTAGTGTGTTTTTAAAGCCCTTTGGGTGATTCTAATGTAATGGCAGGGTTGTGAGCCATCATTCTAAATGCTGAAGGTGAGGATTTGACTACATGAATGAGTATCTCACCCCCTGACTGTTGCATTATTGGTAGGCCGTTCTGCAATCTGAGCTAGGACCTTTCCACAGCGTCTTTGATTGTGATAAATTATTCGGTATAGAGGAAGTCCAGTCGGGTTGTTTTACTAATAGGAATCGGGGCCATTCTCAAAGCCAGGGATGGGTCAGCCAGGAACCAGGACAATTTATCTTAATCAGCAGTCAGGTTACTTCCCATGTTCACTCATATTTTCCTTTTCTCTAGTGCTTTTCTCTCTTTCCTCTCAGTGGGATTTCTCCACCCCTGATTCCTAACACCCACCGCACAAACTCACACACACACACACACACACACACACACACACACACACACACATTGTCTAGTCTATTTCATCTTGAAAATTTCATTCTTTTCACATTTTTTGCAGTAATGACTTAAATTTTATTTCATGTGTTTCTTTGTTTCCTGTTTTGTGGGAATTGATTGATTAGTTTATTTGCAAACCAATCCAGGATTTTTTTTTTAAAGGATGATAAATTATAACAAAAAAGGCTGTCTAGGAATCCTAAATGTTTCAACATTAAAGGATTAAACATGCAATTTGCCACATTAACATACTATATCTAAAAGAGAAATTTTACTAAATTTCTTCAATAGATGATAAAATGTTGATAAAATATAAAACCCATTTCTAAGATATCTATGACTGTAGATTTTTAAAAATATTGATACAATATTTTTATGTAATCTGTCATCCATATTTCACACTTTCTCAATTGACCCAATAATATCTTTTAGAGAATTTTCTTTTCTATCTGTAAAAGATCCAGTCTGGGGCCGGTGCTATGTTTGCTTGTCATGTCTCTTTAGCCTCATTTAATCTGGACCATTTGCATAGACTTTGTCTTTGCAATGTTGACCCTTTGAGAAAATAGTCCCCGACTTTTTTGTTTAATATAATGCTCCTCATTTTGGGTTTGTCTGATGTCTGCTTATGACCAGATTCATGTTATACATTCTTAGTTGAAATACTAGTAGATGATGATGTGATTGTCTCTCATTGGTAAAGTTCATTTTGATCACCTGGTTATTTTTCTCAACACTATAATTACTGATTTTGCTCTTTTAACAAATGAATGGTGTGGGGAGAACTACTTTAAAACCATACATACATCCAGTTCCTCAATCAAAATGCCCTCAGATTTACCATTCATTGATGATTGTCATCACATAGAGTATTTAAAATGATGATTGAAAAGGGATGACTTCCAAACCCCACCATTCCTTCCATGCATACTTATCAGTTGGCCTTCAACATTTTACCAGAAGCAAGAGATCTCTCACATATTCCATTTAAGTGAATTTCATTTGTTTAGAGATTTATTACCAAAATGAAATCACAATTTCAATTTTTATGCCTTATTATTCATTATTGTATTTAATTATTCTGGTGCGCAGATTGTCCTACATTTAGCCTCCATGAAGTTTTTAAGCAGTTCTTTACTTTCAGGCACTGTGAGTTATGCTAGGGTCATATTAATCCAATCCTTTCTCAATTTTAGAATCAGTCATTTCTCCAAAGAGCCCTGGTTCTTCTTATGAAGAATGCTAAAATAAAAATTGTTTTAGAAATGCTTTCTTTCTTACTGGGATGTATTTACTTCTTAGCCCTTTCTGTAAGCAGGCTGGCAAATATATCCATGTATATACATGTGCACATGGATATTCATATACATACATATATACACATACACACATGTATGCTTATATATACACACGATTACACATGCCTATACTTAGAAATCATGAATTCATAGCAATGCATATAATTCTTTTCATGTCCACAGGACTTTTTTCTTGCTCTCCTCATTCTATATTGGTCTGTACCATCTTTCATAGTAAAAACACTGACGTCAACAACACCCACCCATTTATTCATTTGTTTAAGCCTATATTTCATCTGAACTTGCTTATAGAATTTCTCCATACACCAGTTCAGGATTTTTTGATGATTACCCCCTACCTTTCACATCTACCCAAGTCATAACCAAGAGTGGGTATATAGTCAAACGGTATTCATTAATCACTTGGATGTCTTTTGTCCCTCTTTTAGTGTGCTTTAGTTTCCTTGGTTGCTCAAGCAAATACCCTGCAATGGCTGGATTTCAGCAATGGGAATTTGTTAGCTCAGTTTTAAGGCTAGAAAAAAGCCAAAACAAGGCATCATCAAGGCATGGCTTTCTTTCGGAAGAATGGCATGCAGAACTGGCTACTGACAGCCCTTGGTTCTTAGCTCCTCTGTCACTGACATGTACATGGCCATCTCTCCTGGCCTGTCAATTCTCTCCTGGGTTCTGTTGAATTTCAACTTTTTCATTCTCATGGCTTTCTTTCTCTTGGCCTATCTGAATTTCATTTCACTTATAAAGGACTCCAGTAAGAAGATTAAGAGCCATCCTAATTAAGGCGGGCCACATCTTAACTGAAGTAACCTTATCAGAGCGTCCAAGCTACAATGGGTTCACACCCACAGGAATATATTACATTTAAGAACATGTTTTTCTGAAAAGAAAATAGATACATATATCTAATAGATATGTCTATGTTTGTTATTTTTTCATTTTTTCCCTAACAAAAGGAAGCATGCTATATTTGCTCTTTTGCATTCTCCTTTTGCTCCTCAACAGCATCTCCTGGAATTCACCCCATATCGGTCCACAGAAATTTCTTCATTTTTTTTTCAGATTCCCTTACTCAATTGCATGCCTTTAACATAGTTTCCACAGTTTATTCAGACCATTACCTGTGCTTAGACTGCAGACCTTTTCCAATATTTTGAAATTGCAATATGATGGAATGAATGGACTGGTGCACATGTGTTTTCATATTGTTAGAGGTATGTATCTTCAAGGTAAAATTACTACAAATGAGATTGCTGGGACAAAATGGCATTCATATTCACATTCATCTTTTTTTGCCCTTTTACTCTCTCCTCCATAGCTAAACCTTTCAATTTTACTTTGGATAATATATTTCTAACTTGTATTCTTTTAATTTCTACTGCTGCCAGCCTAGGTCAGGACCATTCCCCAACATTACATTAGTCCATGAGTTCTCTCTGCTGCTCTTTCTCCTTCTTGTTACTACATGGCCTGCGGAAACCAGCCTGGAGCAGAAGGGAAGAGAAAGTAAATGGGTTGGGTCATAAGACTGAGCAGCAGGAGGGATGGAGCTGGGGACTAATGGATTCCAGAAGTTAACCCTGCAGGGAACCCAGGAAGGCAATGATGGCACCAGGCAGAGCTGAGTGAGACTCAGTCACCAGCGTGCAGGGGTGTAGGCTGCTGTTCAAGGCAGGGAAATCAGCCTCAAGGAAGACAGCTATGTTAGGCAGTATGAAAGGTCAGAGCTAAAAACATGAGAAGAAAGGGGACCAATCCCAGAATCTGAGTTAACTGGCAACCAAGAAAGAGAAGCAGTCTGACTCAGTACGAACACCACACCGGAGTCTGGCACTTTTGCCTGGGCTTCCATATGCCATAGCTAGGAGGCTCAGTTGTGAATTCTACTTGATGAGTGAAACAGGAAGTCTCCGAGCTGTTGATAAACTTCCCTCATCAGCCAGGAATGGTTCAGATGTGTGGATGGGAATAAGCCTGCCTGCAGGGGATGTTAGTGAGAAGTTGTAGAATTTAGAGACAGAAGCTGTTCCTTCCCATCTTCCTGAAAACAACTAGACATACCCAGCCTTAACCATGTTACGCCCTGCTCCTGGGATTCTAACAGACAGAATCTAAAATCCTTAACCAATATTAGATCTAATATCTATCCTTGAGTCTTTTCTCCTAACTAAAGCCAAACTCCTTCCAGTTCTTCAATGTTTCATTCTTTATCCTTAGCCCGAGCTCTTTCCCTGACACCAAAAGCCTTTTCTCTATCTCTTCTTGCTGGAATCCTACCCATACATCAAGTGCCAACTAAAGAGTTTACTTCTTCACTACATCTTTCTTCTTTCACAGAGCCAGAATGAGATTTCTACTTTCTATATAGCATTTGTCATAAACCTGTTGCAAATGTTTTGTGTAATCTGTTTTTTTACATATATATACATAAGTATATACACACATAAACATATACATACATGTATACGCATAAACATTTATATATTTAAATCATATAAATCTAAATTATCGATATCATAAGTTATCTACCTTCTATCCTTTTTTCCCCTTTCTTCCTGGTTTTTTATTTACTTAGCTTTATTTATCGTATTATCTCCTATAGCATTGAATATTTTGCAACAACCATATACATAATTGGACATGTGGGTAGTTAGAAGGAAGAATAAATAAATGTGAAAATGGAAAAAGATTGATGATTCGAGAAAAAAACAGGATGGGGCAATGTCACAGAAATAGCAGTACATTAAAAAAAACTTTTACAAATTAATGTTTTCAGGATAAAAAGCACAAGATAATGAAGTTTAATAGAAGAAACATTTATGTGAATATTCTCTTGGTAGAAAAATAAATTCAGATTCTAAAAAACAAAATCACCATTTTTTATGAACAGTGAGAGAGAACACCGTATTGCAAATGGCCTAGGTGACAAATTCATGCAGAGAGTGTGAAAACAAGGGCATTGTCAGGATTCGTAAATATAAGGTGAATTTGGGGATAATATTTGGTAATATGAAGGATATATTCAGTATCTGATTAGGAAAAGAAATTTTCTGAAATCCTACAATGTTCTAATGCAGTAATTTTTAGAAAGATAACTGTATAATGTATTTATCACTTGGTCCTCACAGCAGTTCTATGAAGTAGATGTTATTATTTGTTGATAAGGAATCTGAGAATTAGAGATATAAGCAATACGTTCAAAGCCTTATAGCTAGGGAAGATTAAAGCCTGGATTCAATACAAATGTATCTTAGTTCAAAGTCCCTGCTCTCCCCAGCACACTACATACAAAAGTGCCAAGTCAAAGCCTGGTACCATCTTTGGTTCCTTGCCATCCTTACTCCTCATACCTAATTAGCCCTCCAGTGCTATTTTTTTATCTCTTGAAGATATTTCCTAAATATATTTTCCTTTTCCTAAACTGATCGCTATTACACTGGTGCAGACTCTGTATTCATTCCTGCAGATAAATGTAAATAGCTGCTTAACTCATTTCCTCATATGCATGTTTGCCTCATTGCGGTTCATTGTCCATTTGGCAGCCAGAGTAATCCTGTAAAAATGCATGTCTGATCGTGTGATTTTCTTGCTTAAATAATTTCTGTGATTTCTTGTTATTCTTGGGTTTAAGTTGGAAATCTTTAATAAGACCTATAAGGTTTGCATGAACTGCAGCTTTAATTGCCTTATGTAACCTCATTTCATGCCACTTTCCATATCATTTTCTATAATCTAACCCTCCTACATTATTTACTCCATAGCTTTTGCTGTTGCCATCTCGCTTCACCTCACTTCCCCCCCCCCCCCTTTGGCTTTCAATTCTAAGCTGAAAAGTAACTTCCTCAGGGGTTTACTGTTTGACCTCCAAATCTCAGTTAAATCCCCTGCCATATGCTTCTGCAACACATTGCACTTCTCCATTTATTTTATCACCTTGGTTTTTACTGTATAAAAGCTGAGAGCAGGATAAAGGCTTATTTGATCCTCTGTTTGATTTCTAGAGTCTAATGAGTTATTGGACGGGTAGTAAAATTTCAATTAATGCATGTTAATTATTGTGGTAGTTGTTAAAACTTGATGAATAAGTATTAAAGAAGTTCCTCAAGTGGATATTTTACCTTTCAATATTGTTTGGGTCCTATTTTCCTGTCAGTGAAATCACTGTAGGGGGATGTAGCCAAATCCTTGGATTTGGCTGGGTATGTGGCGTGTGGTAGATCAGATGACTCCAGTGCTTCTACAGCATTTCAGGTTACTCTGAGCTTCTGTTGAGGTTCCAGGAATCCATGCCAAAGAAAACCTCCACTCTGGTTCTACTCTTATAAGAGTATGTGTCCCAGGTTAACATTGGACATATGAAATTTGCAGGGAGCATCTAAGTTTTTCATTCATAATTTTGTTAATGAATTAATTCCATATATGTTTATTATATAAATAGTATGCTTAAATATTGTGTAAATCACTGAATAAATTCCTTTCAGGAAGATTAGCAAGATTGTTGCCCTTGCCAAAGCAGAGAATTTTATACTTTAGTTTCCTTCAGACCCAAGTGTTATCAGAAGATATTCATTCATGCATTGGTTGAATAAACATGTACAAAATAGCTCTGCACTTGAGGAGGTCAAATTTATATTCATAAAATTGTGCAATGTAAATAACAATAGCTCTATGCTGTAAAACATAATTATAAGAAACTCAAGGAAGAATGAATTGTTCTCTATCCCATAGATACATATAATTGAAATATTAAATTTATTGATTTCGAATTATCTATGCTCTTGAAAGAGACAGTATAAAATCCATTAATTATAATTTATGTGTATGTAATCAACAATCATTTCCTTGTTTTAATGATTTAGGTACATGTCACTGTGGCAGATGTAAGTGTGACAATTCAGATGGAAATGGACTTATTTATGGTAAATTTTGTGAGTGTGATGACAGAGAATGCATAGATGATGAAACAGAAGAAATATGTGGAGGTATGTATATTAACTCTTCAGGAATTAATAAGACCACCTGGTATCTCACCTGTTTCCTTGTGCTTTTATCTCAATAAAAATTTCTGCACTAGGTTTATTAAGTTAGTCTGAAACTATATTTACTTGAAAAACATACATGAGGAGTATTAGACTAGGGCATTCAGAGGAGATTGGTGCTTTTTAAATGCAAAATCAGATTGTCCCCAGAGGAGACTCAGATAGTCACGGTAATAGAACAACTGCACAGCTCTAATGTGGTCCAAGTGGGACTCCATCTCTCCTGCTCACCTTAGCTGCTGAATTTTGCCTCTATTCTCCTGATCTCTCAATTCCATGTCCTAATCTCATTCTCTTTACATTTCTAAACTATAAATCTTTAGATACTGCCCAGTCTCATGTCCTATTGGGGACATCCAAGGCCAATAGAATTGTTAGCCTAGAATTTAGTTCCACACTTACATAGTATTTTTCATGACCTTTTCTGTATTTGTTTATTCGTTTGTCTGCAGTTGGTTGGGCAGTAGCAAGTAAACACCATTTAGCTCAACCCATATTTCTGTTGTACCACTTATTGCATGCCCATTAATATAATAAGTGCTGCAACAAAAACTTTGCATTCATTATGTTAAAACTCACAATAGCTGTCTAGGGTAAGAATTATTTTTGTCCAGCAGACAGATGTGGAAACTGGGGCTTGGATAAATTAGATAACTCACCTAGGTTCATTCTACCAGTTACAGATGAAGCTAATATTTAGACCTGAGTCTGTCTGACTCCAAGGACTTCTCCTGACCTCCTCACCATTCAGAAGACCATCAACACCCTGTAATTTACAGAAGTTCCCCAAGAATAGTCCCTCTTCACCCCATGATTTCCTTCTTTATGCTTACCTAACTCTGGAAGCCTCCTCCCAGAATTTCGATGAGGAGACTTGATGGGCATGGAAAAAGGAAACTTGAGGGTAACAACAATCACTTGAATTATTTAGGTAAATTCTTCCCCATTACTATTGAACATTTAATGTCACCTTTGTCCTCCTCCCTCCCAAGCAGCAATTGCTTATTTCACTTCTTCTTTGATAGGACATCAGTTCGTGGAATCCTACCCTGTATTAGGATTGATGGTTTCAGAAGAGTATTTTCCCTGGAAAGATTGGGGCCAAAGAGGGTCAGGAGAAACTAGAGGGCTCTAGACAAAGTGTTACTAATATAAGACAAGCTTGTCTCTGTTTACATATTTCTGTAAGTTATCCAGGCCTGTTTTTTACCCCTTTCTCTCTGGTTTACCTGCTACTGCCCAACCCAACTGCAGACAAATAAATAAACAAATACAAAAAATTCCTCTATTCATTTCCAAGCCAGTGACCTAAGCAAGCTGCTGTGCCTGGAGGATTTTCCTAAATGGCTCATTCCAAAATAATTAGAAAAATTAGATAAATCCACATCAAAAATTATGTTTGTCCTCATTATGTTTCACTTGCAGTTATTATATATAAAAAAGAGAGGGGGAGTACTTTAGGGCCAACATACAATCAAAGCAAAGTCTACTTGCATGTGTAAACAGGAAACTTTATTTTGAAAGAACACAACAGGAAATGTTTAACTCTCCACTTTTCCCCTTATTATTTCCATTTGTTAGTGGTTTAGGCAATTTTATGGTGCAAAGTTTCTGATGGAGAATACCAGCATTCCATCCTCTGGGGTGACATTGCCTAGGATTGTAGACCTCTATATGTGTCATTAACATGAAACAAATGTGTTGAGAGAGTACTTTATAGTCCATCAGTGAAGCAATAAAAAAGGAGATTGTCTACTTCTATCCATTTCACAAAGCAAAGAATTGTGTTTACTGTCTGGAACATTTACTGTCCCGCAGCTTATATTTTATCTCTATTATCCAGATATGTTCTGTTAAAATATTTTCATTTGAATTATTTGAATATCTGTTTAATTTTCCATATCTGCCATAAATAGAGCTTTATGTAATTTTTGTTTCCTTATTCACCTCTATCAATGTTTTCTTAGTAAAATGCCTTACTCAATATTGATTATTTTATAAGCATACAAATAATTTGGATGTAAGGAGTGCAAACTTCACGATTATTTGTTAATATAACAATTCTTACATATATAGCACTTTAGGTATAAACTCCCTGAGGTTACAGAGGAAATACATTAAACAGTTTAAGAAATTGACCAAGTCTTCCAAAATCTGTTTTAAAGGAAAAGCTTTTAGTATGTAGTTGCCTTCAACTTTTTTCCATGTAATCCTCGAAGTCCTAAGGCTTGGGATATAACACTGGAATATGGTTTTGCTATATGTGTATGTAGAGCTATTTTTAATTTAATAAATAAGATGTATAGACAATATATTATTATTAATTAATTTGATAACCTTTACACTTGCTCAAGTGTACAAATTAAAATTTCACTTTTGCTGTAGAAATGTTTATTATCTATTAAGTTAAGAGGGATTTTCTGTGGATCTCCTGATTATGGTTCATTTAGAAAGGAAACTTGGCTTCATGTGCCTAGTCCCTCTCTTCTTCTCTATCTCATGTATATCTGCTTGAAGGAAGTCTCATCTGTTGGAGAAGAACAGCATAGGAGACCAGAATATTCTATTTTATTCCCTGCTTTTTGTGACTCTCACAGGCCCTACTAATACTCTTGCCATTGGCTAGAGATGCCATAGTGTTTAAAATGAAACCTAGCCTCACAATCCATTTCCTATGAGTCCTCTGTGAGAGATAGGGAAGAGCAAAAACTTTAGCCATAAACTACTACGAAATACAAAGAATAGGATAAAATAAAAATACAGTGTGATCTTGTCTTTCATTATTATTTTTTAAAATAGGAACATACATTCATGCATGGGGTGGCATAATTCCCAACAAGAAAGGGCAAGAAGAGTAAATTTTGAGGTAAATAGAATTGTTATCGTTGGGGAATTTGTAGAAGGTTTACTAGACATGGATGCAAGGAGCCATGAAATAACAGTTCATCACAAATTGTTTGGACCCAAAGGTGAAAGAATATAGTAATAGATTATACAGAGTTAGGAGCCGAAAAGATGTGGTAGTCTCTGGAGACAAACTGACCAGGACACCCTTGGCAATTAGGATGCAAATTTGATTGAGAAGCTGAGGGTCCCCATGGTGAGAACCAAATATCAACTTGTCTGGAAACGTCTTTTCCACGTGGTGGTGGAACACAACAGCTTGTGAGCACAGTTGAATGAAAACATGAACTATTACTTCTGGTTTCAAAGTTGGTTCAGTTATCAATAAAATTTACATCAAAGTAAATAGACATCATTGTTTTTTCTCAACAGTTGATTTCAAACAAAATGTTTTAATAAGAAATTCAAGGAAGGCCCTTTCAGTGAAAGCCTTGCTTATGTTTGAATTTGATGCACACTTTTTAGACTGCAAAGTAATACACTTTCATGGTCATTCATGTCATTTCCTTTATAACACACTTTTATTTTAATCAATTGTGTGGCTAAAACAAGTTAAAGGACACACTTTTGGCTTGCTTTATTTGTATACTTATGTAGGTATATGGGGGGGACAAATGTTGTGATTGTTTTAAGCAAGGAATGTGGAGAAGTTGTGTTATTTCAAAAGGCACCAATGATCCTAAAGAAGTAGAAAGTTAATTCCGCTTTCAAAAGTTGCTTTTTCTCCTCACTGTATAAAATTCATTTTGGGTAAAGGCCATGGAAAGTGTTACTGTGGAAACTGTTACTGTGAGGCTGGTTGGCATGGAGATAAATGTGAATTCCAGTGCGACATCACCCCCTGGGAAAGCAAGCGAAGATGTACATCTCCAGATGGCAGAATCTGCAGTAACAGAGGTGTGTCACTCATCTTCATTACGATGTAATTGGGAGGAAAACAAAGTTCTTAATTGTTAACACTCCTTTTCTCATTTTCTTTTTTCAGTATTTCCTCTAATGTGGGAGGAAGTCATTTTTAAAAATCATTTGCTTTGATGTAAACCAACATTTACTATACAAACATTAATTTCTGTCTTGTTTTATTGAGTAGAAAACACAAAGATAAGAAAGTTGCTGTAGTTCTTTTAGCTTCACTGAGCAAATAGTTAACAGAGGGACTGTGATTTTTTTGGCGGCCATCCAGAATTTTTACAATGCAGCTAAGAGGCAATTCTTGTAGATACTACTGTTAAATGTATCTTGAGTAGCAGAACCATCTACAGTGTGAGCGTCTAATTACCCAGAACGCATTCATAAAACTCTCTTGTCTTAATTATGGGTAAACTGAAGGTCTAGTTGAAATACAGAATTGATGTAGATTCATTTGACTTCCATATACACTTATAAAAATGTAGTATTGGACACAATAAATATAGAAACTAACTTTGTATAGAATTTTTTTTTTTGCTCACAATGTAAATGGAAACACATAGTCCTATGAAATTAGGAATGATGTCAGAAAGGAGTTTACAAATATATTAATAGTGCTAAAGTATTATTTAAAGCAAGTTAACTAAGTGTGAGCTCAATCCAAACATTTTAAACACATTTTAAAAATCTTGGAAAATACGTGTTTTAAATATCTCCTGCCATTTGTCTGCTATACTAATGATGCAGGGCTTTTCTTTTCCTGCCTGGTGACGTGAGTAAATGGCCATATTTCCTTCTATAAAATTATAAAAATATGTAGAGCTAGAAAATTGATTTTTCATTTCTATAAATGAATGATGTATTTAGTACATACTGTTCATGTGGAGAGCCTTAGCATGCAACCACTTTTATCCTTTTAAAAATTAACATGGAGAAGTAAAATCTGTCATATTTTGGTACATACAGAAAGGAAAGCCAAAGACCTAAAGTAGGAACAAAAATCCTAGGAAAAACAGTCTTCACTTTAATTTACGCAGAGTAGATTTGGCTATATATCAACAATTAACCTTATATTTTCCTTTAATATATAAAGATATGTTTTCTGTTTAAGTCCTTTCTATGCACATGGTCAGTAGTCACCATTATGATGTCAGTGTAGGAAGCGTGAACTGTGTTACTGTGGAAAATTATTCAGATGCTGTTGAAAAGAGAGAGAAGAATGGTTGGGCTGTGATTTAGGGGCAGGCTCTGCCCCAGAGATGAGTGGTTCTGAGAAAAAGATATCCTTGAGAAAACTCACTACTTGCCACCTGTCCACCTTCCTGCCTCCTGCTGCCCCCACCTCCATGCTTTCCCAGTGCCTGGCACTCTCTGAGTTGGAGACTGACCAAGACAGAGCAGGGAAGAGTTTGTCTAAACAAGGCTCCTAGCTAGGAAGATTGAGGCTGCACGAAGGCAGTCCAGGAATGGGCACAAGATGATTCCTTTCTTTCTCTGATGCCAAATTATTTACAGCTGTCATAGGAAGGACAGAGATTCCAGTCCCTGTTCATACCTACTCCAGCTTCCTTTTCTAAGCCCCTTTTCAGAGGCTAAGAAAACACAATTTTAGAAAGAGCTAATCCATAGAATGCACCTTTACTGACCACATACTTTATTCAAAGTTTCACTTTGAATTCAGTTTCACCTATGCCTTAGGAACTACTTTTTCTTAATCAAATCAGGATGACTAGTCACTTCCCTACTTCCCTCTCCTCCTCTATTTGTACTACTATAAAGCAGTGTTTATCCATCTTTTAGAATCCAGATATGAAAGTATAAAGAAGAAAAAAATGGAGGAGCATGACCCCTAATCTTAACCTCCAGATATAAGTCCCTGTTCATTGTGGTGCAGGACCTTTCAGTCTCTCTTTCTTCTGAAATTCATGAGTGCCCCCCTCCCCTGCCCTACTTATATATATATATATATATAAAACTTATTTTTATAAGTTATATATAAATATATCTTTTATATTTTATATTTATATTATATATATTTTATAAGTTATATGTAACTTTATTTTTGAGCAGTTTTCAGTTAACAGAAAATTTGCATAGAGTTCCCATATAAACCCCACTCCTCCCCACTGGCCCTGACACACATACACACACACACACACACTGTTTCCCAAATCATTAACATCTTACATTCAGTGTGCTACATTTCTTACAGTTGCTGAACCAATATTAATACATTTTGTAGTAACTGAAGTCCTTAGTTTACAATAGAGCTCACACTTTGTGTGTAGAGTTCTATGGTTTTCTTTTTTTAACTAGAGAAGTTACAGATGTACAGAAGCATCATTCAGCAAATTCTTAGTTTCCAAATACCTATACACACACACACACACATGCAGTTTTCTCTATTGTTAACACTTTACAGTACTGTGGTAACTTTGTTACAATTGAAGGAACAGCATTATTATAATTATACTATTAACTATAGTCTGTAGTTTATCATTTGCGTTCACTGTTTGTGTGGTATGGTCCTAATTCTTCTGTTTTTTAAAATTTTGAATCTAGTAATATATGCATAACCTAAATGACCTTTTTAAACCACATCCATACATATAATTCATTGCTGTTAGTTGCCTTCACAATGTTATGCTACCATTACACCATCCTTTACCAGAACGTTTGCATCACTCCATACTAATTAAACATTAACTCTTTATTTCCTACCACCACCCCAGCCCCTGTTAACCTATTCTAGTTTCTGCTCCATGAATTTGCTTATTCTAATCTTTATATTGGTGAGATAAAAAATGTTTGTCATTTTGTGTCACTAAACACGATGTCTTCAAGGTTCATGCATTTTGTCGCATGTATCAGAACATTATTTCTTTTTATGGCTAAATAATATTCCTTTGCATGTATATACCATGTTTTGTTTATCCATTCATTGAGTGATGTTCACTTGGGTGGCCTACATCTCTTGGCAATTGTGAATAATGATACTGTAAACATCAACCTGCACATATCTGTTTGAGTCCCTGCTTTCAGCTCTTTGGGGTATATACCTAGTAGTGGGACTGCCAGGTTATGTGGTAGTTCTATACTTAGCTTTCTAAGAAACTGCCACACTATCTTCCACAGCAGCTGCACATTTTTAATTCCCACCAAAAATAAACAAGTGTTCCTATTTTTCCACATGCTCGCCCACACTTATTTTCTGTTTTTTTTTTTAATAGTAGCCATGCTAGAGAACATCAACTGTATCTCATTGTGATTTTGAGATACCCTAAGTAAGCACTAATGATGTTGAGCCTCTTTTCATGTGCTTATGGTCCCTATGAATATTTTCTTTGGAGAAAGTCTATTTAAATATTTTGTCCATTTGTTTGTCATTTTGTTATTGAGTTGTAGTATTTCTTTATATGTTCTGGATCGCAAACCCTTTTTGGGTATGTGGCTTACAAATGTTTCCTCCAAAGTTTTGATTGTCTTTTTAATTTTATGATTAAGTCTTTTGATGTACAAAAGTTTTTAATTTTGAAGTCCCATTTATTGATTTTTTTCTTTTGTTGATTGTGCTTTTGGTGTAAAGTCTAAGAAACCGTTGCCTAACACAAGATCCTGAGGATGCTTCCTTATGTTATCTTCTAAGAGTTTATAATATTGTTTATTTTATTTAATTTGTGATCCATTAGGAGGTAATTTTTTTTTAATGTGGTGTGGGGTAGGAGTCCACCTTTGTTCTTTTGCATATGGGCATCCAGTTTTCTCAGCACCATTTGTTAAAGAGACTGTTCTTTGCTAACTGAGGGGTCTTTGCCCCACATGTCGAAATCAGTTGGCCATAAACGTGAGGTCTGGTTTATGAGCTCTCAATTAAATTCCATTGGTCTACATGTCTGCCCTTGTGCAACTCCATGCTGTTTTGATTACTATAGCTTTACAATAAATTTTAAAATTGGGATGTGTGAGTCTTCTAACTTCGTTCTTCTTTCAAGATGGTTTTGGCTATCCAGAGCCATTTTGCTGAATTCGTTTATTAGCTCTAGTAGTTTTTGTGGATTTTAAAGGATTTTCTATAGGTAAAATTATCATCTGAAAATAGGAAAATGTTGCTTCTTCTTTTGAAGAATAATTGAAATTGAATCTTTCCAATTCATATGCCTTTCATTTCTTTTTCTTAACTAATTGCTCTGCTTAGAACTTCCCATGAATTATTGAATAATTGAGACCACAGTGGTCATCCTTGTCTTTTTCCTTATCATAGAGGGAAGGCTCTCAGTCTTTTACAATCAGGTATAATGTTAGCTGTAGGTTTTTAATATATGCTCTTTATCATGTTGTTGTTAACTTCTATTCCCAGTTTTCTGAAGGTTTTTTATCAAGAAAGAATGCTAGATTTTGTCAACTGCCTTTTTTACATCAATTGAGATGATCATGTGTGGGTTCTTTTTTCCCCTTCAATCTATTAATATGGTATAATATATTAACTTATTTTCTTAGTTGAAATGTTGCATGACTGGGATAAATCTACTTAATTATGGTATATAATTTTTACATTTACAGTTAGATTCTATATACTTGTATTTTGGTGAATATTTTTGCACCTATATTCATAAGCAATATTGGTCAGTAATTTTCTTTTCTTGTGCTTTCTTTATCTGGCTTTGGTATTACAGTGACATTGGCCTCATAGAATGAATTAGGAAGAGTTTCTTCTTGTCCAAATTTTTGGAAGAGTTCACACAGAATTGGTACTAAGTCTTCTTGGATTGTTTGGTAAAATTTACCAGTGAAGCTATGTGGTCCTGAGTTTTCTTTGTTGTGAAGTTTTTGATGGGTGATTTAATCTCTACTTAGTTTTGGTCTGTTGAGATATTTTATTTATTCTTTATGTAGTTTATGTGTTTCTATGAATTTTTCTGTTTCATCTAGATTATCTAATTTGCAGAGAGTTAGTAATAGTATCCTATTAGAGTCCTTTGTATTTCTGTAGGTTGTGTACTTATATCCTCCTTGTATTTCTGATTTTAGTTATTGGCATATTCTCTCGTTTTTTTCTCTATCATTCTAGCTAAAGGTTTGCCAATTTTATTGTTCTCTTCAAGGATCTTTTCAACTTTTGGCTTTGTTTATTCTATTTTTTTCATTCTTTATTTCATTTATGTTATTCTTTCTGTCTCCTTTAGGTTTAGTTTGCTCTTTTTTTTCTAGTTGTGAGGGATCTCTTATTCATATTTCTTTTTTTTCCTAATGTAAACTTTAGACTTAAAAATTTCCCTCTCAGCACTATCTTTCCTGTATCCCATAGGTTTGGGTATGTTTTGTTTTTGCTTGCATTCACCTCAAGATATTTCCTAAATTCCCTTGTGATTTTCTTTGACTCATTCATTGATTAAGGGTGTGTTGTTTAATTTTCACATGTATGAGTTTTCCTGTTCTCCCTCTGATATTAATTTCTAACATCATTCCATTGTACTGGGAGAGGATACAGTATGATTTTAATATTTTTCAATTTATGGAGACTTGCTTTGTGCTCATCTTGGAGAATGAGCCCTGTGCTCTAGAGAAGAGTATGTGTTTTCTTCTACTGTTTAGTGACATGTTCTGCATATCTCTGTTAGTCCTAACTGGTTTATAGTTTAACTCAAGTTTTCTATTTCTTTATTGATCTCATGTTTAGATATTCTATCTGGTATTAGAGGTGGTGTATTGAAGTTTCCTACTATTAAGTTAGATCTGCCTCTTTTTCCCTTCAAATCTGGCAATAGTTGTGTCATATATTTTGGGGTTCTGCCTTTAGGTGCATACATATTTTTCGTTATTGTGTTTTATTGCTGAGTTGGCCCTTTTAAGAGTATATAGTGACCTTCTTAATCCCTCATAATAGCTTTTGACATAACATCTATTTTATCTGAGAGCATAGCTGCACAGCTCTCTTCTGGGTACTATTTGCATGGTATATTTTTCCCATCCTTTCATTCTGTACCTACTTGTGTCATTGAATTTAAGGTAAGCCTCTTATAATAGCATATATTCAGTTCATTCTTCTTATAGCTTCTGCCTCTTTCTGCTCTTTGATTGTAGAATATAATCCATTAAAATTTAAAATAACTACAGATAATGCAGGGTGTTCTGCCTGTTTTATTTGGTATTTTAAACCCTATACTTTTTTTGTTTCTCAGTTCTTCTCTTAATGGCTACTGTTATATTTATTTGTTTGTTTGTAGTGCATTATTTGGAGTCCCTCCTTATTTCTTTCTCTTTCTATATATAAATTTCGTATATTTTCTTTGTGGCTACCACAGGACCTACATTTAATATCCTTCATCTGTACAAATAGTATGTGATTTGATACCAAATTAACTACGATGGCATACTCACACCATTCCTTTAACCTTCCATTCCCAAACTTTTTGCCATTCTTGTTTCAAATTCTATCTTTATACATAAATGTATCAGTACTTTTTAGAACCCGCAAGAAGTAAAAAGTGGAATTACACATCAAAATACAATACACTCATACTAACATTTGTAATTACCCATAGGTTACGTTTACCAGTGGTTTTTATTTCTTCAGGTCACTTTGATCCACTGTCTAGCATCCTTTCGGTCTGAAGACCTTCTTCTTAGCACTGCCTGAGGGGCAAGTCTAGTGGTGAGCACTACCTCAGCTTTTAGTTATCTGGATATGTCTTAATATTTCCCTTACTTTATTTATTTATTTGTATGCTTAATGTCAAGGATCACCTTTCATTCTTTTTCCATGTTATTATTCCCTTATTGCAGCATCATTTGTTATATTTTTGTTTGTCTGTTTGCTTATTTTTAGGGGGAAGTGCATGAGCCTGGAATCGAACCTGGGTCTTCCGCAGGGCAGTTGAGATTTCTCCCACTGAACTACCCTTGCAGCCCCTTTCTCCCTTCCTTTTTTTTTTTTGCATGAGCAGGCACTGGGAATCAAACCCGGGTCTCCAGCATGGCAGGCGAGAGTTCTGCCACTGAACCACCATGGCCCACCCCCCTTCTCCCTTACTTTTGAAAGATGGTCTCACTAGATATAAAATTCTTGCTTGTTTTTTTGTCAGCGCTTTAGGTATTTTGTCCTACTGCCATCTTACCCGCATGGTTTCTGTTGAGAAATCAACATATAATCTTATTGAAATTCTTTTGTACCTAGTACTGCTCTTTTCTTGAAGCTTTCAGAACTCTCTCCTTGCCCTTAGCTTGTGATGATTTGACTACTGTGTATCCTGGCATAGTTTTCTTTGAGTTTATCCCTACAGGGGTTTGTTAGAATTCTTGAATGTGCGTATGCATGCCTTTTATTTAATTTGGGAAATTTTCTATGATTGTTTCCTTGAATATTCCTTACGCCCCTTTCTCTCTTTCTTCTCCTGCTAGGGCTCTCATAATGTGTATAAGGGTAGGCTGGATGGTGTCCCGCAGGTCTCTTAGGCTCTGTTCACTTTCTTCTCACTCTTTTCCCTTTCCATTTCTCAACCTTAATCGTTTGAATTGTCTTGTCTTCAGGTTCACTGATTCTTTCTTTTCCCAGCTCCAATCTGCTTTTGTAACGTTCTGGGGAACTTTGCAATTCAATTATTATGGTCTTCAATGGCAGTGTTTCAGTTTGGCTCCTTTTTATAATTTCTGTGTCTTTATTGAGATTTATTTTTGCCATTCACTGTTTTCCTGATATCCTTTATCTGTGTTTTCCTTTATCTCTCTGAGTATGTCATAGATCATTTTTTAAAAGTCATTGTCCAGTATGTCTAAACTCTGGTCTGCATTGATGGTTTCTGGATTTTTGTCTTGTTCCTGGATGGCCCATCATTTCCTATTTTTTTATGGGTTTTGTAATCCTTTGTTACATAGTGTACATTTTAATTTTAAAGTGTTAACTCTGAGATTTAATCCTGGAGCTGTGTGTTCCCAAAGTGTGTGTCCAGTTAGTGATATGACAGATTTCCTTGAGTACCTGATACCAAAACAAACAAACTCAGAAAACACTTTTCACATTCTTTGCAAATTTGCTCTATTGGCTGGTACTCTTCTTCAGAGTTTATCCCTCCTATCAAGATAAGCCTGAGGTGAATGGGATGTGCAGGGTCCCCTCTGACTGTTCTGAGTCTGTGTTTTGTCCTAGACTTTTGCTTTCTGTGTCCTTAGCAAATCCCCTTACTGGAATTTGAATATCCCCTATACTCTTAGGGAAGTAGACTTCCTCTCTCTCCTTGGTGTTCTATCCTATGACTTAAAGCAGGTAATTCTTTGCCTAAAACTGCTTCAACTTAATTGTTTCTAGCACTGCTTTATCTGTCTGCAATCTGTGTCTTCCTGCAGGGCAACTTCTCAGAGGGGAGCTAGAAAAAGTTTCCTGGTGCAATCTTTCAGACATGCCACCAGATAGACTGGCTCCAGCATACAAGCACATAATGTGCACATAGGGGCTACTCTCTCCCTTGGGAACAAGCTGGTTCCATACCTCCCTGGAGGGGACTTGGCAGGAGGCTTATGTGCACAAGCTTCTCCTACCTTTGTAATGCTTTGTTTTCTTGATTGGACACTTACCCAGTTACTGCAATGCTTTACCTTTCTGGAATTCTGAAGGAGACAGATATGACAGTTTTGTTTGCTCAAATACTTTGTAGTGGTACAGCACCCTGGAGCATCTTATGCCACCATCTTGGTCAACCAGAGCCCCCAAGAATTAATTTTTATTTTTTAATACAAAAACTGATAGAGTAGACATACTAATTTTCAGTTCCTTTTTTAAAAATTTAATGATACACTTTGAGTATCTTTCCATATTTACAAAGTTAAAACTTAAGTATTATTTTTAATGGCTGTTTGATAGTTGATACCATGCATGTATCATTTCTACAGTAATTCCCCATTGATTGATATTTATGTTAGTGTATTGGTTTTTCAATATCATAAATACAACTGCATTTAATATTCTTGAGAATTACCTTAACATATTTTTATTCTCCTTTGGATACAGTTATTGAAGTAGATTGGTATGGCATATAATGCACAGGTAAAAAAAAAAAGTACTTATTGTGAAATTGCTGCCCAGAAAATTGTACCATTTTATACCCCACTTATAGCATGAGAGGGTATCCATTACCTAATACCTTAAATAACACTGGATACTAGCAATCTTTTTCACTTTTGCCACCCTGATAACCAAAATAAGTCTGATTCCATATTGCCTTAAATATCCCACCCCATCCACTGGCAATTGTATTTTAGGTGATGAATATTTGTCACATTTATTTGTCATCATTAGTTCTCTATGGAATATGCTATTGGTGTTCTTTGTTTTTATTTCTTTTCCTTTAGACATATTTGTCCTTTCTCTATGTCAATTTAAAAGAATTCTTTATTTATTGTGAGAGTAACTCTTTTGTCTTTTATATACACATGAATTAGTTGTCCTAGATGTTTTAGTATTTTAATTTTTTCATGTTTTGTTCCCAGAAACTTTTTAGATTTGTATGTGGTTTAATCTATTTCTTTTTTCCTTTTAGTAACTCTTCATTGGGAATTTTGAATAAAAAAGGCATTTTTTTCCATATAATATGGTTTTATTTTATACATGTAAATGTTTAATCTAACTAGAATTTATTTTTATATAGGAGATGCAAAAGGGATATGACTTTATTTTCCTTCCAAACAATGAGTAGGTTGTCCTAAAGACAATTACTGATAGTCAACACAAAGTAAATATGAGTTACAATAGGCGCACTCTAGACTGACAACCAAGATATGACTTTATTTTCCTTCCAAACAATGAGTAGGTTGTCCTAAAGGCAATTACTGATAGTCAACACAAAGTAAATATGAGTTACAATAGGCACACTCTAGACTGACAACCAAGGCTCTATCTCCCAGTCTGATCTCCAAGTTTCTGTGAAACTCAACTGATCTTGCACACTTAGTTCTTGTTCTCCTTAACATATGTCTTCTGCCCCAGTTATATTTTTTCAGGCTTTTCAGAATCTCATGTGCACCCCTGCACCACATTGCCTATCTTTATTTTCTTTACTTTCCTTGAGTGGTTCTACCTCCAGGCTAGACATTTCCCCTCCTCTCTGCATGTACTGCATGTACTGCCTGTTAACTCTTAGTTACTACACCCCAGATTATCTCCCCTTCCCAGAGCTCTCACAGCATTTAATCTCACTACTCACAGTTTTTGTTTGTTTGTTTACTAATTTTTCTTTCATTAACTGTCTTTATGTCAAATAGTTTAGGATACTGTTGAGGGCAAGGATTAGATCACATATTATTGTTTTTTTTTGTATTATCTTTGACAGAAACCAACACAGTGTCACAGCCCACGTTGTCACATAATTACAGACATAGATAATAACTTTGTTTGTTTAGGAATCTGCTTTCAATTTTAGATGTCATTTTCCTTTGCAGAAAGATTTTTATTGGAATATATGTGATTTTCAAATGCGAAGTAACAGAAAAGACAAAGCAGTATTTAAGATGCTTTCTTTCATGATTTTTATTCACGACATCCATATAAAATTCTGTTTTCCCACTTAGGGACTTGTGTGTGTGGTGAATGTTCTTGCCACGATGTCGACCCAACTGGGGACTGGGGAGATATTCATGGGGACACCTGTGAGTGTGACGAAAGGGACTGCAGAGCGGTCTACGACAGATATTCCGACGACTTCTGTTCAGGTCTGTGCTTCCCTAATTCCTACTGTCTAATAAGATAATCTATTCCCTTATGTATAAGATATATTCTTATTCACACAGAAACTAGAAATAACTACATCTGCACTCTAACACATTAAACATTTGCTATTCGACTGGTAAGTTAGCCAACCTTCAGAGAATTCACACATATGGCATAAACTCGATATGAAAGTGTCCTTGCTGTCTAAAATTAGTTGAATTCCTCCCAGGGGAGAGCCTGTAGCTCCAGGTATCTGTTGATCAACTCTGAGAATACAAAACTAGCAGACTTGATCACAGTGGAGCAGGGCAGCTACAGTATGACATTTACATATTAGCAATAGTATAATTCTTCACTCAGGGATATTTTTATGCATTGATTTTGGAATGTAATTTATACTAAAATTATCCTAAAATGTAGTTTAGAATTGAGTACTGATTAGCGGATTAAAAAATTTTATTCCATAAATATTTATGGCTCAGATAACTGGGGACTGGGCTTCATCTGGATACTGGATGCAGCAGTGAAGGAGACAAACACGAGCCATGACTTGGAGCTCACAATTTAAATGCAAAGGGGAAAATACATCCTATCAGAATGTCTAATGATTCAAAGGTGAAAAAATAAGCAGTCAAATTTATGTAAAAAAATTGTTAGGTAGTAAAGATGGAGCAATGGGGTTTCAGTTCCGTTGTATTTGACAGTACAGAAGGTGGAAACATATGTATACACATCTCTTTAAGCTGGACTACTTGACTGATGGGCGTGTGTGGATAGAGAGGAAACTGCGCTGGTCTCCTGAAAGTTTGCTGGCTAAGGGAGATAAAAGAGATGGCTTATTCATGAAATTATGCAGCATCAAAGGCTTCTTTGGCCTGGCACAGGGAAGCCTGCTGCTAAAACTTCACATCGCAGATGGGCTTCCCTCTTCTGGTTTTCCCTTGCACTTGGGAGGATTTTGTAAATATTTGTGAACACTAAGTTTTTGTGGGAATACCCTTTTCAGATTTTTCTATTATTCATTCTGTATCTGAGTGTTCTTCATTATCATCATTATGAGCACAATGATAATGAAATAGCTAACACCTATTTGACGGGTTCTATGTGCCAACACTGTGCTAAACAGTTTCCAGATTGTTGCATTTATTCTTCATAAAAACTATGCTGGAGGGAATAATTTTTTTCAACTTTTTTTCCTTTTTTTGTGAAAAATAACATATATACCAAAAAAACAGTGCGTTTTAAAGCACAGCACAACAATTAGTTGTAGAACAGTTTTGGAGTTTGGTATGGGTTACAATTCTACAATTTTAGGTTTTTACTTTTAGCTGCTCTAAGATACTGGAGACTAAAAGAAATGTCAATTTGATGATTCAGCAATCGTACTCGTTTGTTAAACCCTACTTTCACTGTATAACTGTAGGGAATAAATTTGTTCTTGTTTTTACAGTTGGGAATGCAACAGCTCAGGGAAGCTACATAACTTGCCAAGGTCCCATAGCTAAGAAATAAAATCAAGGTGTTCACAAGGTCTATGAACCTGAAGATATCTAAAGGTTTTTACTTTACTGAATAAACGTCTGTTTAAATGCAATTTAGTTCACCATATATGTATTGAGAGCCAACTATGCCAGAGGTTCTGTGAGATACAAGGCTATAAAAATGTAAAAAAAAAAAAAAAGTATTGGCTTGGCCCTCAAATTTACTGCTTGATAAAGAAAGCTTCTATGTAAATAGAAACTATTAACATAACATAGTAGGGGAGATTTGCATATTCGTGCCCTTGGTTACTCATTTGGGGTCCATAGTCATGAGAACAACAGAGAAAAGATATGGCCACAAGGAGTTTACATCCCAGTGGGGCTAGAGAGACAATTAACCAAATAAATAAATAAAATATATAGTGGGTCAATGCCACATGTTTTTCGTAGACACAGTGCTATGGATTATACTAAGACCGAAAAAGGGATAGAAAATGTCAGGGGATGGGTTTTCTTGCCATTCTAATTGGGGTGATTGGGCATCTCAGAGAGGGGTGATGAATGGCTCATCCATGCCCGGGTTCTATAGGATCACACTGAACATGGGATGCTGCCCTGAGGTGGGGGCGTGCAGGTAAAGAGAGTTGAGAAGGGCTTAGCATGGGGGGAAGGGAGGCCCAGGGTCAGATTGCAATAACCGCCATGCTCAGGTAAGGAAGGGTGTGGAAGACATTAAAGCTAGGGGAGAAAAGTCATATGGCAGACTTTCTACCTTGTTGCAGAACCGGTTTTATTTTAAAGCCAGTGGGGAGCAAGTGACACTTCATAGCACAGGAGTATTATAATCACCAAGTTTCTAGTCAGGTGGTCTGGGTCAATTTTGGTGACACTTACTAAATGGGGAATATAAGAGGAAGTTGTCGAGTTTGTTTTTAGACATATCAAGTATAAAGAAGCAATGGTAAATCCAAGGTAATGTTTTTTCAGCTTGTTGAATGTATAAATCAGAGCTGAATATGAGCATTTAGAGTTACAACATTAAAATATACTGGGTTAAGGGCTTACCATTGAAGAATATCATTTTAAAATTGTATATGAGATAAAATGTGAATTCACGCAACTGTAAAACAAGAAAATAAAGGAGATTATTGGGCTGTGTAATACTATCTTAAGTCTATGACTTTCAGATATGGTACCTTTTTTTCCTTTTGGTTTTTTCTTTTTTAACATAAGATACACTATTCTTTGTTAAACACGTGACCCTGATCCTGGTCCTGATGTTGGAAGGGTTGAGAAATTCAAAATAATGGCATTACTAGTGATAATTTATGTTTGCAAGCTGTGTATCTATTAAGATGAGAGTGGAAAAGCTTATATAACTGGTATGTGTAATTGAGTTAATAATATTGTAACATTATAACTCATAAGCTGATTTATATCTCTCTTTACACACCCACATCCACACACACACACACATGCAAACCCCGCATGGGCTGGTCTGTCATACTGTGAGGGAGTGAGGGCATGGGTAATGTCACTTCAATTCTTTCATAAGCTTATAAATTCCTGTTGCTTGTTATTTAAGCTTAAGGTTATCACTATAGCTTGATCTTGGGCAGATGAAGGTCATTCTGGAGGCTTTCCTGAAATAGGTAATTTTCCACTCCACCTACTCTCCCCCTCCTTCTCTATTCTGTCCTATTTTCCCTCTTCCTCACATTTCCAATTCTTCCCTATCCTACAAGGTTTCAGAGAAACTTAGATGATTAGACAGTTATGGTTGAATGGTTGGTGGGATTTATCAGGGTAGGAGCTTGGGAGAGGATGCTTTATCCTTTTATACGTGCTCTACATGCTCTGTGGTTTTAGACAGGTAGGTGTGGGAAAAAGTGACATGGTGATAGAGTATGGTTTAAGCAGTAAATCACCAGTATAGTAACTGTGATTTCACTATTCATTGGTTGAAATGAATTGACTGTGGCCAGTCCTCCATAGCCTGACTCCGAGCCTTAGAATGGGGAACTTCAGAAAGAAAAATCTCACCTGAATAGTGACCCAATTATGTTAGATCCTTACCAAATTATTTTTCACACTAACCCAGAAAGGGAGGCACTAACATCTACATTTTATTCAAAGAGGAAGCAGATTCAGAGAAACCAACTAACTTGACAAAGTTCACCCTGGTATTACGTGTCATTTAATAATATAAATAAACCCAGTATCATGTAATTTTAATCTCCAAGTAATGCAAATAAAATTCTACAATTTTACTTTATTTGGTAAGGAAGATTTGCCCTTTGAGTATTCAAAATTCTTATAAAATATACTTTTATAAGCTTCCCTGAACATCATGATCTGGGAAAGCCCTCTATTTCTGGATCATTTCTTCATTCTTTCTAAATCTGTAGAATTCTACTATGTTTACTGAAATATTAGTATGAACAATGTTCCTCTATTTTAGTCTGAGTTGCACCATGAGAAGGGTTCCATGTATTTGATTACTGTGTATGTTAATACCTTTGCCTTATGAGACTGAAGTAACCCAACTACATCAATATTCCGAATGACTTGTGCAAGGCTAGAGTATAATAAGGCTCAGATGAAATCCTTTTATATTAGGTCCCATTCTTGCCATGGTTAGAGTTTTTGGGCTTATTTAAATCCAAAGGAAATCTCTGGATGGATTAGTTTCAGTTGGCTCTTTTAATTGACATTCTCACTTTATTTATTTGTTCCACTCCATCAATTTGACCATTTAATACGCATTAAAATGAAAATATTTTATGCCCACTACATTATGGGTATGGGGGATACATGTATTTTAAAACATGATTCCTGCCCCAAAATAAATCAGTTTTAGCTTTTTCTATTCCTCTCTCTTGTTCATCATATATATAGTATGGGTTTTGATAGTGCATGTAGGAAGGGGTGTCTTTGTGTATGGGTGGGTACACCCCTACACAAACATGAGTCATATGCATGCATACAGACACACAAATGTACATGCGCATTGCAAAGGAGATATTATTGAGAAAATCGAGGTGCAGTTAAACTGATCAGGGCTTGAAAAACCATCCAAAGTATATTGACTGTTCTTAGTTTTCTACTTCAGTTCTATCAGCTCAGCCACTGCATTAACTTTTTGATTTTAAAATAACTTCTTTACTCTTGATAACTGCTTACCACTCTGGTCCATTTCCTCAATGGAACTAGAAAACTAGAAAAACATGCTTCAGAATGACCCTAACTTCTTTCCGCTTGTCTTGCCTACAGAAAAAAAAAGATAAAAATATACATTTGGTCTTCATTTAGAGTTGCATTAGTTTGGCAGATTGAATCATTTAACACAACAATATTATGTGGGGTAATTTGTCATTGTGGATTATGAAAGCATCAAGGAATGAAACCAAAGGAAATTATTACATTTCCTCAGCTTGCATTGTCTTGAAAGGAAAATCAACATAGGAATGGATTTATTTTTAAATAAAAGGTACTCGTTAGATCCAATTAATTCCCAAAAGCTCTTCCTATTGAAAAGATTTAATTTGGTCTTTACGTTTGTTCATAAACAGCTACTTATAAACATCCAATTTGGATTCTTAGGCAGTTTTGGTTGTTTTAAAAGGAAGAAATAGACTCTTCAGAGGAAGAGTATCTGTCTGGAATGAATGCAACTATGTTCATCCTGGATTGAGGATATTTCTGGAGTTTAGAAAGCTTAACTCAAAGAGGGCAATGATTAAAACAGAAAATACGTTTTGGTGTTAATAAACCTCGCCTAGTTGGCCTGCGAGCCTTGATGACTCAGCATGTGCTGGGCTGTGGGGCCCCTGGGTGCCTGCTGTTATTGAAAACCTTCCCACCTATTTGGAGCAGGTTGGGCTGCAAGCACATTTACAGGCAGGTAGTTGTTTGAATTGAAAAGTATTGCTCTGCAATTTTTATGGCTGTGATTTTTTTTAATGTATGTTCTTAGTTCTCTTGAGAGCATTTTCCTTATTTGGATTATTCTGATGGCTTATATCAGGGATAAACATTCGTAACAAATCAAAAGCAAGCATTTTCATGTTCTTGATTTTTTTTTGGTGCGCAATCTGGAGTTATGATTATGTTTTGAGTTCTGTCAATTAATCCCTAAGAAACTTTTAAATGGGGCAACACCACTGTCAAAGTATTGTTCTTTGTTTTAGGCCAGACATAAAAAAATGTTTTCTTTACTACTATTACATGTGCTTCTTCTATGAAAATCATTGAAATATTTGATTTGGGAATTTAAACTTTCCCAAAACAATGAAACCTTTAAAAATAACATCCGATATGCCACTATTTTATCATTTAAACTGTATATCCACTGATACGGGAATTTCATTCATTCTGGATAATTCAATTATATTTTAACAACCCTTTTCTTCTCAGCTTGAACTTTTCCCACTGATTTTCACTCTTGATGACATAATACAGAGCTCACTTAAATATAATTTGAGGAGGAGTGGTGGCCGTCCTGTGCTAGACCAAATTCTCCCATTTTGTTACTTTCCTATTTAGGGGCAAAGACTTTCATCTCACAGCTGATCACAGCAATTCCGCTATCACATAAATACATATCAATGTGCGAGCAATTGGCTGCAGATGTTTTATTGAGAGGATGTTTGGATTCATTAATGCAAGGTCCAGGGTACAAGGTTCAGACAGAAAGCCGAGAAATTAGCAATCATCACACACAGGACAAAAGTGAGGACATATTGTTTATGTCCTTCCAAGCTTTGCTTAGTGCCGACAATGTCTGCAGGTCCAGCATGAATCTATGAATAATTTTCGAGAAGGTTTATGATGCCGCATTAAGTGCAGAAAAGAATTGAGCTGTAAGATCTTATCGGCTGTATTTTCCCCTAGTGTTTGTAAAAAGTCAAAGGGATAACAAAACTGCAATAATAATATGATGTTGGAGAAAAGAAGCTTAGAGAATAAAAAACAGAAAATGAAAGGGGGCACAGGGTTAAAAGACCTCCTGAGATTTGTTCTAGTTCTAGTGCATCTGCATGTTTGTCTAAATTTTTTAAGGTCTCCATAATTCCTCTGTCTTTCTTTGATATTTGTTGGATGAGAGTCTAACTCTAAAAGTTGAATCATTTCTGACTGGCTTCATGGATTTGTTTCATTCTACTATGAACCCTTTAAAAATGCCAACATGTGAATAACCCTCATATAAAAGTGATGGCTGGGATTAAACACGTATTCCAGCTACACAACTTGAGGACATTCTCCCCTCAGCCATTAGTCTCTCTCAGTACCTGCCATTGCACCTCTGGCTTCTGTTCCATTCCATGTCCTCAGGCACATGCCACTGCAGGGGAACTCAGGGCGCATAGTCGCAGGTGGAATTCACTTGGATGGTTAGGGATTTCCTAGCATCCTCACCTCCTGAAAGGTTTACTCTATCTTTTATAGTCATTTTAAAATTTCAAGTGTTAATCTTTTCCCCTTTTTCCAACTCATTTTTTCCCCAAATTTTATTGGAAAAAGTGTCAGCCAGCCTGCCACAAGTGACAGTGTGACCTATACTTTGTCCGGTTTCCTCATGACATACCTAGCTGCCCCTGAAAAGAAACCTCTTGTCCCCAAGTATTTGATATCTACTGGTTCCTATAAAACAACAGAATTGACTATACTTTAAAGTTAATGTTTATATTTTAACAACTCATTATTTATATATGCATTTGCAACATAGCTCTATTTGAAAATTTTGCCCTGCATTAGATAAGGGTAGGGAAAAAGAGCAGGAACTTCTTAAGCTGGGAAAATGGCAAAAAAAAGCCACAGAACTTTTTTTCAGATTAATCTCTGAATTGTAATTACCAGTAAATATGAATTTTTTTTTTTTTTTTTGGTGGGCAGGCTCCTATGCCAGTAAGTATGAATTTTTATAATGAAAATTCTGGTATTTGAAAGTATAAATGATTGTATTCACATGTCACACCTATTTATTAAAAAAATCAGTTTTTTTCCCTTTAAAATGATGAGCTCTAAGGTTAATGATGACAGCCTTTCCTGGGTTTGTCCATGTAGAAGGTACTCAATAAACGCTTGCTGAATTAAATGTAATGTTGAATGAGTGATTTGGATAAGATTATCTTGAATATCTCACCCTACTTTGACCTACTATGATTTTATAATTTTCCTCAGTAAAAAAAAATTCAGCATATGTCCATTGTCCAATTTCTTCAAACTCAGAAGATAGACAATCTATCCACAAAATCCTGGGGAGTATTAGGGCTGGTTTTCATTAGGTCAACATCCATTGTGCAAGATCTATGCTAATGTTAGATGCCAAAGAAAAAGTAGTGTGGCTTTCCATCCATTGTTTTTACACTTGATTTGTTTACAAAGTATAGTTCCATCTCCTTTAAAATTCTTTGTGCAATTCTCTAGCATTTGTAGAAATTTAGTTTATTCTGAATCTATAATGATGAGTATCTATCTGGATGTTTAAAGGGAATTAAGAAAATTTCAGTTGAAAGTACCATGCTTTACTTTATATTCCTACTTGGTTAATTTGTAGGGTCAAATGACTAAAAATGACAATAGCTCACATTTATGTAGCATCTTAAAGTATATAGCAATTTCTGATACATACTGATAGATCAAATATTATTGTAATGTTTAAAAATTAGGAAATGATGCAAGTGTTCTGAGAAATGAGCCTGATGATGAATATGCAACTATGTGATGATATTGTGAATTACTGATTATATATGTAGAATGGAAGGATCAGAGGTTAAGAATGTTCGTGTTTGTTTGTTGTCATATTTAAAAAAAAAACTTTAAAAATAGATCAAATAAAAAAATAAAAATTAGGAAACTGAACCTCAAAGAGATTGCCATTTGACCATCCCTATTTTGTAAGCAGCAGAACCAGAATTTCAATCCACTTATTTTTGATGATCTAGGTTTTTCTGTTGTTGCTATACTATATGAGTACTCATCACATTTCTTCCAGGCACTGTGTCCACGTGTAAAGAAATTTAATTTCTTTCATTCATTACCTCTTTTGTAGATACTAAGAGGGTCTTCTATGATTGAGAAATCCACAGACGTTATTCGTTTTAGGCTAAGTGTCTCTAGACTAAGCATGTGATATGTAAATAAAAGCCAAGGTAAACAAAATGTAGAGAACATGAAGACTCAGTTTTCAAAGCATTTTTTTTTTATGGCTTCCTTCTACATGAATTAATCGCCAAATCCATGAAATGTCAATTGCTCCTTTAGGCCCCAGGACGTGAATAAAATACATGCATTAAGATTTTGATAGACTCATGTTCATGACCTGTATCAGTTAGGATTCTCCAAGAGAACCAAATTGTAACCCCCTTAACATTTTATCTTATCTGTATCTGTGCCTTTTTTTATATAGCCTCTCATTATGAGTTGAAATAAAAGTTATTTAAGAACTTGAGAAAAATGTAGACTCTGCCTTGATGTTCCATATTGTGTTACTTAAGATTCTGACTCATTTGTGACATTCACTATTAGAATACAAACTAATTCTGACTTGAATATATTTATATATTATTATTTTTTTTTACCACTCTCCCTGTAAAGGTCATGGACAGTGTAACTGTGGAAGATGTGACTGCAAAGTAGGCTGGCATGGGAAAAAGTGTGAGCACCCACGCTCTTGCCCCCTGTCGGCCGAGGAGAGCATCAAGAAATGTCAAGGAAGCTCTAATCTGCCTTGCTCTGGCAGGGGTAAGTGAAGTCTCACTTCTCCTAGTAATATGCTTCCAATTAATTCATGCACATGTTTTACTGAAAAGATGGCTGAGACCCCTAAAGGAGCGAAGAGCAACCTTTTTAGAAACAATAAATTTAATTTTCATGAGTGAAAGTCAGTGGAGAAAGGCAATCTCTCTCTCAGTCTAACTTTTTGAGGTCTGGTACAATTCACTCACTGGAGGGTTATTTTTTTCCCCCATAAAAAACAGTTTGGATGTTTGTTTAAAGCTTTCTGAATGAGACCGTCAAATTGTTCACTGACATTTCTGGAACCTAATAACATTGTTTTGAGGAGATTGCTGCCATTTGATAGAGCGTTGTATAAACAGGTCGCATGAATATGCGTTTGTTGTTTTAGAAGGCGTGTAGCCTCAGGTGTGTGCTCGGGACGGATTGGTACAAATTGGAGGAGAAAGAAGAATTCATCTAGTGGGAAATGGGTTCAATTCTTTTTGATTTATCAAAGTAAGGAATACAATTTCACCTCTCAGATGAGTATAGCCAAGTTAACGTGAAATACGCTTTCGGTGGAACCAGTGATTTAAGTTATTGCTAAAGAGGACAATTTCAGCTCTCCTCTAGAGAGGAAAAGGAGAAAGACTTCCTTTACCTGAATGTGAGATCAGAAATGTAGCTTGATATTGTAATTTTCCTTTATAACAATTTATTATTTATTCTTTTATTGAAATATGATTTACAAATCTTTATTTTCACCATTTTAAAGCTTACAGTTCAGTGGTTTTCAGAATATTCACAGAATTTTACAACCATCATCACTATCTGATTCTGAAATATTTTCATCATCACAAAATGAAACCCTGTACTCCTAAGCTGTCACTCCCTGGGCTCCCAGTAACCACCAATCTATTTTCTGTCTCTTAATTTGCCTATTCTAGGCATTTCATATAAATGTAATCGTACAATATGTGGTCTTTTTTCCCGGGCTTCTTTCACTTAACATAATGTTTTCAAGGGCTATCCATTTTGTAGTATATATCAGTTCTTCTTTCCTATTTATGGCTGAATATATTCCATTGCATGGATATACCACATTTGTTTATCAATTCTTCAGTTGATGGACTTTATAATTGTACTTTTGGACTATTATGATCAATGCTGCTATGAACATTCATATACAAGCTTTTGTGTGGATGTATGTTCTCATTTCTTATGGGTATTTTCTGACGAGTGAAATTCTTGGGTCATATGGAAACTCTGTGTTTAATGTTTTGAGGAACTGCAAAACTGCTTTTAAAGTGACTGCACTGCTTTACATCCCAACCAGCATTGTATGTGTGAGGATTACAATTTCTACACATCCTTGCTATCATTTGTCATTGCCTGTTTTTTTTTTTTAATTTATTTATTGTTTTCTCTGTGTTTGAAATCTCCAAAAATACTCATATTTTTCTCAGGTAATTCTAAATAGAAGTGGGATATGGGTAAAAAGAATGTTTGATATCTGAAGTTTTTTCTGACTTGTTCCATCTCACCAATAGCCAAACAGAAAACACTGTTCTACTGTATTGAATTAAATATTGCCATGATAGTGATTGAGTAAACCTCACAAGTTGCAAAAACTAGAAGTTAGTACCCTTAAAACTATTGTATATACCCATCCTTAGAATCTGATGCAAAAGATAAATTATTATGTATCTATTTTTTAAATTTACAAGAGGCTTTGTATACTTGTTCCAGCTCTGTGAGGAAAAAAAATGAACATAGGAAAGCTAATTAGTGTCTCTTGAAATTTTTAGAATAGTAATGGTGAAAATTCCATTCTAAATTGAAAACCTCGGAAAGGAAGATAATTACTTTATCTCAAGATAGATTTTTGTTCTTGAGAATCTGTTTCCAGCTATATTTGCGTTAGGAAAGTTTAGGTACAGTGATTTTTGCTATTATCTTAACAAAGTGGTAAAGCAAGGAGAAAAATGATATTAAGGAACTCACACTCTGTAACGTTATTAAAACCTCGGATGGTTATGTCAGCAGTAGAAATAAAAAAGAACAGAAATTGACAGGACTCTTGGTTATTTACTTGATATTTCAAACTGAAAGCATGGAATAAAATTTACACTTCTTTTACAAATGCCTTTATTCTGAGGGGTTAAAAATAGCAAATCATGTAATGGAAAAAATTAGAAAAGTATATAAACTTACATACCAAACATAGAAAACCATTTCAAGCATATACATTTACCAATTATTAACTGTAAATTTTTACATATGTAGAATAAGTACAAGAACATTATTGTGGCCTTTTAGATCAGAGTTAATAAACTCTATCTAGATTTTCTCTTCTTCAAATACATTCTTGAAATGTTTAATAACGTATTTAGCTACTGTTTTTTAAGCAATTTAAGTGTATTTAAAGTTTGCTTTATTAAAAAGATGTCAAATCCATGTAAAGCACTGTGCTATTTTCCATTTTTTTTTGTAACTCTTTAAGCCTCTTGAAATACTTTACAAATAAATAGTAAGCTTTTCTAGTTTCTTGGCAATGCTATGGAGGTATAGAGGAATGAAGTGATTTTCCAAGGAGCCATAAGAAAATATAACAAATGAAGAGAGTGAAAGCCAAGGACTTTTGATGGCCAGTCCAGTCCTTGACCAATAATCAATTACTTTTCAGTCTCATAATGCTACACCTGCAAACTCATTGGCACTGGATGTCTTTGAAGCAAATGGCCAATATGAAAATTTTTAAGGGATTAGTTTTGCAATTTATGAATGAAAACTGCAGCTGTGGTTATGTAAGTGAGGAAAGCAATTATAAGGCCCATCAATTTCCAAGCCTGAGAGCCTCATCAACTCACCAGCTGGAGTAAAGAAACAAAATTTCTCCTGGTAGAATATATGAAGTTACAAAGGGACTAGGCAAAGGCATTTCTTTTTTCTTCAAAAAATTAAATTTTCAATTATTCGTTTCTGCTGATGATGTGTAAGTGTGATCATTATGTCTTGAAGGTAGGTAGGTGTTCTAGTTTGCTAACTGCCAGAATGCAATATACCAGAATTGGAATGGCTTTTAAAAAGAAGGAATTTATTAAGTTGCAAACTTAAAGTTCTAAGGCCATGAAAATATCTAAATTAAAGTGTCTATAAAAATATCCAAATGAAGGTGACCTTCACTCAAGAAAGACTGATGACATTCAGGGTTTCTCTCTCAACTGGAAAGGCACATGGTGAACATGGTGACTTCTACCAGCTTTCTCTTCTTGTTCCATGATGTTCTCCCAGGGGTGTTTTCCATCTTCATCTCCAAAGGTCTCTGGCTGCATGGGATCTCCTGGTTCTCGTGGCTCTAAAAGGGACTCTCTCCTAAATGTTTCCTCTTTTAAAGGATTCCAGTAAATTAATCAAGACCCACCTGGAATGGGTGGAGTCACATCTCCCTCTAATCCAAGGTTAATACCCACAATTGGGTGAGTCATATCTCCGTGGAGATAATCTAATCTAGTTTCCAACATGCAGTGCTGATTAGGGTTTAAAAGTAACGGCTTCATCCAAATTGGTACGTAATTTTTTTCTGCGTTGCATAAATCCTTTCAAACCAGCATGGTAGGGAATAATTTACACAATATTTAAAATTCTCTATTAATCCTTTGATTCCTTGATTTGTATTCCTTATTCCCTAATAATATCTCTCCATTTAACTTCTACATAGCCAATACAGATTCAAAGTTATTCATCCTCATTTCTGCTCCCTGAAAAAAATAATAACTTTCTATTTTCTCATATCAATGTTCTGCTCAAAAATTTATAATGGTTTATTGGCGATCACATAATAGTACAAACTCTTCTTTATAGTAGCAATATACTGAGGTGCCCCTCCTGGACACATGGGACAATTGCATTTATCAAAATTGGGTGTGCCTTTGTTTCTAGCTTTGGCCAATTAAATGTGAGCAAAATGATAAAGGTCATTTTTTTAACAGAAGCATTAAGAGGCAGTGAGAGATTTATCATTCTTCCTTTCCATCTGATATGGAAATTTACAGTGTTTGAGACGGGGGCTGCTCCTTGGGTCTCTGAATAAGGCTGATAGGCAGAAACCTCTGCTGTTCCTTCAAGGGCCTGAAACAAAAGGAAGAGATAAATCTTTGTTGTTTCAAGCAACAGAGATTTTGAGATTGTTTTGCTATTGCAGCAGAATTCCTGATTAATATAATCTCCCATATAGAAAATTTAGGGAACACAAGTATGCCAAAACAAACAAAACCAAATTATCTCTTAAATCCATAGAGACCAACATGTAAACAGTAGGTTATATTTATATGTGGATCTTATCAGAGTCATATCTACAGCAAAATAAATGCATACATTCATAGTTTATGATTGAAGTACTTATGCTAGTTTATCATGTATGAATACTAAATTCAATAGATAAAATGCTAAGAGCATTAATAATTTTCCAATCATACAATGAGGTAGGAAGAGGTGTAATTATTCCCCTTTTACAGAAAAAGAAATTGGAAATGTGATCAGTCTGTCAGCTTACAGGGTCATTAAGTGCCAGAGGGAATACATACTTTTAATAGAGTCCCTCTGACTTCAGAGTGGTCATTTTAGATAATAGACTGTTTCTTTTAACATGTCAATTTGCTGAACAATACATAATGAATATATTTCCTTGGTCTTCTACAAATTATTGAAATGACCTCTTGGTATTCCATTATGTGGTTGTAGTAAAACAATTTACCCAGGCCTCTTTTTTTTAGACGAAAATATTGTGTCTTGTTTTCTTAAAGTTCTAAATGTCATAATTGTTCTTCTTCTAACAGAATTCTTACACAAATCCTTAGTATTAATTTGTGGATTTGGAATGCATGGATCCAAATGTGTATAAAATGTAAATGTAAGTTGCCCAAACAATTTCTCTTTTCTAGAAAAATCATGTCAATGAACCCTCTTACCAGGAGCAGTAGAGAAGATCCATTCACTCACAGTACTGTCAACTGATATAAATTAGTTAGCTCTTCTTGATATTTTTTGTTCTTAGTGTCATAAACTTTTACCATTTCTGAAACTCCTTTTACTGTCTTCTGTAATCATTAAAGCTATGATTTATCTGGAGGCATTATTATGCACAGGTAGGTTTTACAGAATTTGCCTTCTTTAATCATCATCTGCCCTTGAGTCTGTCACCTTTTTGTTTGGTACTGCAAGTCCCCTGTGCTCTTGTTGTCTTCCCTCTGGGCCCCTTGATTCTATTTCATCAGACTTATTTATGTGGTATTGCATATATTTTAGTTCCTTAAACACATATAACCATATATACTCACAGGGGAAGGTGCAAAAAGGAGGGAAAGTGATAAAATTGAGATTTAATATTATAGCTTCTAGAAAACAAAAACCAAGTCCTCATTTTTATCAATTAGTCTGCTTTCATTAATGAACTGAGTAAATTGTTTCAATTCCCTTACCTAGGAGTATACATTGAAAGAATAATAGCATGCCAAATTCCCAACATCTGGAGATTGTTTTCAATATGCCATCATTTATATCTTTCTTTTATAGGAAAACAGATCTTTAAAAAATTTTGATTTATTGATCAGAATATTTTCCCATGATGCATATAATTTTTTACCTGTGTGTTTTTCATTTTATATGACTTGTTTGACAAGTAAATCATTGCTTTTCTTGTTCATATTTATAGAGATGTTATTTATTTGGACTAGAGAGAAAATTTTTTAAATTGGAAAGTCCACCAAATATTTTAAACCAAGCACCACACTACATATTGTGATTTTGATGATATTTTTAAAAATCCTCTGTGGCTTAATTAAATATCATATTTTAAGTTAATTGCAATGGAAAATGCAATGAGTCTTCACCTGGCAAGGGGACCTCAGTGTGTTTTTCCAGTAGTACTTAAAGAAAGCGAGTAAGACTCAGATTTACTCTTTTCTGCTGTGTCCTATATTGATTCACTACATCTCACAGCACTTGGGGGCCCTGGAATAGTCATGCACTAACTCATGACATTTCAAACATGAGTTTTATGGCCCACAACCACAGAGAAAGAAAGTATCATGCAATATCAACTTCTTTACATTTCCTTATCCAGAAAGAATAATTCTGCCTTAAATGATGCACCAAATGGGGAAAATATAGGTGAGTTGGTAAATAATGCTAGATACAAAAGTCTGAATTTTGTCTTACCATAGAGATTAAATGACAAACTCAGCTTGTGAATTCTCATAGAGGTCTTCATGGATCTTTGAATTCATTTTAAATGCACAGTGTTCACTGTTAGCTTTATTCATTATCATGAAGGATAGGAAATAGTAAGATGTCATCTTAGTAAATAAAAGCCCATTTACTATTTACTTTCTTTGTACCCCCCAAAATGATTTGAATGTCTTTATATATACACTTACACACCATAGAAGCCAAAGATATATAAATGTCATATAATTTTACTAAAGATAGTACTGAGACATAGAGTGAGATCTTGTGTCATCAAAGGGGAACGAAATATGATGCTTCCATCATGTCTTCTCTATGTCTTGTTGGTGTGTTTGGACTTGATCTCCATTTTGGGGATGTTTCATTTCATCTCGGAAAGATGAACAGATGTTCTAGGTGCCCAGAACTGATGGCTCTGAGGGCACTGATTAAATCCTGTTTTGTATCTCTCAAGACTTATGATAAAGCCATATTTACTAAACTCAGGCATAATTTGCATACACTGAAGAGAGTTGCTAAAAATAATTGAAAAGAGTCATGTTAAATAGAAGAGATGGTCTCATACAAGGTGATTATTTAGGATCTCCTTCTCTGGGGGGAAATAATCGTATATGCTCCTTATTTCCCCTTCTTTTCTTTGTCTTGCCTTTCTTCTTGCTATTTTTTATATTAACCAGAAGAATAGAGAGGAAAACAGGAATTCAGAAGTAGAATTTGATAATGTCTATCTTTTTAAAATGATGATAGGAAAGAATTCAATGGAAAGAAATAGTCAAGTAATATATATATTTTTAATTACCCGAGGTTTTTCTAATCCATAGTCCAGAAAAGTGTATCACTTCCATGTAAGACAAAGTAAGTATTTTTATGTGTTCTAGTCAATGATCTTGTTAAATATTTTACCTATGGCAATAGAAGACTTTTGTATCAACAATAGGAATCAATCCAAATAAGCACTTTTGATTACGTTTTGCTTAATTTTTATGTGATTAATTGCAAACCAGTGAATTCTTTGGCTAACAAAACTTTCTAGTAAAGGCTGTGACAACTATGTCAAAATCTATTTGTAACAAAAATAGGAATTTGGATGCGAATTCAATCCGAATTTCTTTAAACAAGCTTATAATAAAGTGTGTGACAACTATGACAATTTTGTCATGATAAATTATATATGTGTTTCTATTAAAAGAGTGTATGATTAAGTATGGGTCTCTAACAATTGTTTATTTGATTTTATTCAATATAACAGGCAAATCAAATATTTTTGTGCAAAATAACTTGATCTGGTTATAAGTCACAATAGAATCATACATTCTATTGACTTCCTGTTTTTAATGGAATGTCGGTATGACAGAGTAATGCATTTTTGTCTAGGCTTTGGTGTCATCTTGTTTATAAGAATGCTATGATTCCCCTCTTCTATACACAAGATGTATTATTAAAAACTCTTCAAGGGGGGCAGGACATGGTGGCTCAGCAGGCAGAGTTCCCACCTGACATGCTGGAGACTCGGGTTTAATTCCCGGAGCCCATGCCAAAAAACAAACGAACAAACAAATAATTAAACAAACAAAAAAACAAACCTTGATAGGGTTGGTCATTGTGCTTTATTTACATAATTTATTTAAATTACATTATTTACACATTTACATATGCTCTATTCAATATATGATCCAGTATAGCATGTCATTGACATATGCATTATGTTTTTCATTATGATGTTGTATATCAGATTTAATCAAGCTAATATTTATTGACTACCTTGCTACATATCTCTATACCAGGTTAGAACTCAGGAGCAGGGCCAGCAGATTCGCATTCTTTTTTTGTAAATGAAGTTTTACTGGAACAGCCTTGCTCATTCGTTTGTATATCATCAGTGGCTGGTCTCTCACTGTAATGGCAGAGTTGAGTAGCTGCCACAGAGAAGGTTTTGTCCACAAAGTCTAAAATATTTATTATCTAGCCCTTAGAAAAAAGTTTGCTGATTTCTGTGTTAAGCATTTGTGATATGTGTGGCAAATGTGGCAGTAGAGGAGATTGAGTCTTAAGTGTCGGAGGAGGAGATATTTGCTGTATTTGGGTGCAGAGACGGCATCACAAAATGAGTGAAGCTTGAATTGAGTGTACAGGGATGGGTGGAGGGAACAGCATGGGCAAAACATTGAGTTAAGAAGTTGACTTAACTTCTTAACTCAACTTGCTGGGAAAAGGAAGAAAATTCACTTTTGCTGATGCACAGAGAAGGTGCAAGTGATGGGGACAACTTGAGGGCAAATATTATCTCTTGCCCCTTCACCCATCTAATGTTGTGGTAAATTTGACAGAAGTTTCTTCTTTGCCAAACTCTCTTTCTCATAATTGTCTTCCGAAGTTAATTGTCAGTAAGAAGGACACACATTGTAAATGAGGATGGTAATTGCACTAAAAGGGTAACAGAAGTATGACAGATTAACTCTGCTTAATGCTCACTCCATAGTATAATTGCTAAAATAAAATATAATGTAATTCAAGTTACTAAGATCCAGGATTACAACAGTATTTGATTTGATTTGATTTGAGGAAGAAAGACACATGAAAGGGTACTGGAGTATACATCCTCTTTCCTGTACCTCAAATCATGTTTATTTATCTGCTGACGGGCTATGAGAAAACAAGCACAAATCTAAAACTATTGCTTTATTAAAAAATCATTCATAACTATCCTGGGTATGCATGTCCCTACATATTTTCAAGGACAAAGAGTCAGCTAATGATTTGGAGGTGAGAAGACCCTCCGTTTTTTCAGCCACTAGCTAGGTGTGTAATGTAGCAAGTCATGGGTTAAAAGGACAGGAAAACCTATCTCTGTGACTTTGAATTTAGCCCCCTATGCCTGCTTACCCCATCCCTCACTCCTCCCTGGAATAGGTGAACTTGACCCTGGATTCTCACTTATTTGGATGCTTAGATTTTATATCTGCTCTCATTTCTGACTCATCTTCATTCCAGACCTAATCTGGTGACGCAAAGCCAATGGACAGACTGAGCTGACTTTTCCCCCATGAGAATCATGTGATTAACCCAGCCATCCTTCCAGAATCTATCTACCAATTTTATATTTTGGGTAAGGAGTAATGTATGTTTCAATTATGGCATCCTTTCATTTGGAATATAACTGTTAAGATAGATGAGATTTTGGCCCTCCATAAATATTTATTTCTCATGTGATGCTTTTTATTTGGGCAAAGGAGGAAAAGCAGTATTCTTTGGCTTCTTATTTAAGTTTTTAAATAATTTTGGCCTCTTAGCCGCTCAAATATTCATTCCATGTGGATGCCTGTAAATAATATCAAATGGTTTGGCATTGTACAGTTGTGAGTCATTTCAGCTTTGTATGATTCCAGGAATGAAACAGCAAATATTTTGAGGTCATGTATAAAGTCCTTTACAAGGGCATTAACTCTTTTACAGATTTTTCTCCGAATTTCTTCCTAAGGCCTTGCTTTGTGCAATAGTTAATTGAAGGAGTTTAAGAGGACTGTAAGAAAAATGCAAGCAAATATAGTGTATGGTACACAAAAAGGTCTCTTATGTGATTTCACTTGAATAATTTGCTGTGTAAATATGGGTGTGTTTAATGTTAGTGCTGAAATATATTGGGAATGATGAGACGGATCACAGAACGTGTGCATTTGGGTGCAGTTGATTTTTTGCAATTTTAAAAGATGGGCAGTAGCAAACCCCAAGAGGTGTAAGTCACATTTGACTCTAAAGCAATCTTCTAGAGAAATCTAGCATATTAAAAGATAAATTCAGAAGGATTGCAGCCTTCAGGTAAATGCTTCTTATTGAATATATATTGGATGTGACTGGCGTGCATCTAGTGACTGCACAAGGAAGTGACATTGTCCAACCTTGTTCATAAGCCCCACTCATATCCCTCACTTGTCTTGTTCCTGGAAAAACTATTTACAGGCATCAGCTTCCTGTTTGGTTGGAGAGACTCACACACGCTGGCACTACTGTGCTTCTCTCTCAGCATCTCCAGCCTTATCCAGTCACCCAATTTCCAACTGTGAGGGTATGTGCTTCTGAGGGGCCAGGAATTAAAAATGTGGCCACATGGCCTCGTGACACTCTTATAGGGCAGAGATCAGAATACCTTAGTTCAGATTTTCACACTACTTCTTGTCTGTGTGACCCTGCAAATCTTTTTTTTTAACTTTTTGGATCCTCAGTTTTGTCATCAGAACTGTACCATCACTGTTCTGCTTCCTTTAAAATGTTGTAAGCCTCCATTAAGATAATGCTTATGAAATGGCTTTGTTAACTTTAATGTACTAGATAAGTATAAGGGATTCCAAGGGTTAAGTATAGAAGATGACCTCAAGGACATAGGATTTCGATAGAGAAAGCAAGATCAGGCTCTATTAATTCACTGACCCCATCATCCATTCAACATATATTTATTTAGATTCTTCCGTGTGCCTACAATTCTTTTAGGTGCTGAGGATGGAATAAAAAAAAAAAAAAAAAAAAAAGGCAACCAGTGTTGGAGCTTTCTTAAAGCCTGCATCTGGTGGGGTAGTGGATAGAAAAGTTAAATCACAAAACAAATAATTTCACTTAGTTATAAGTACTATGAGAAGGAAATGAAGGTCATATGATACAGTGCCTTAGTTGGAATTTGGGGACAGCTCCAGAATATAAGGTGGTCAAAGAACCTCTCCGAGGAGGCCATATCTGGTTAGATCTGAATTTTGAAAAGGAGCCAAATGATAACTGAAGAAGGTGGCTGGAGGAAAGAGAGAAATGATTTATACATAATTTCAGATGCAAGAGATGAAAGTTTCTGGGAAAAGATTCAAAGTCAGATGGCCTTTCTCTTTTAAAGAACTCCTAGAGGAGATGATGACTCCTATAGTGTGTTGAAGAAGTATTTTAAAAATACAAATGCCTAGTTCCCATCTGATTTAAATAATCTGTGGTATGGCCTGGGCACTGGGAATTTTAAAAGCTCCTTGGGTGGTTTTCTGTGCAGTTAATTAGGTACTCCTGCTCTGCAGGGTTGTATAATAGGGATAGTCCCACAAGTGAAGGGTGAACAGTTTTAGCTTTTGTCTTACTCCCCAGAGAACAAATAGGGCTATAGGAAGAGCTTGGAACATGGATGTAGGGTCTGTTCATATTGCTTTGTTGAATAAGTAGGAAAGCAGTGAAGCAAGGGGGAAAGAGAGAGGGAAGCAGAAGTTAAAACATCTCAGGCACATTCTAACACTGGCAACAAGCAAGAAGATGATTCTTGGTTCTATATGGAAGACATTTGGACTGAAATAAGTTGCAAAAAGGAGACTGGGAAAGGGGTTGTCTCAGAAATATACTTTGGGTTTTGATGACAGGTAGGCTTTGGATTGAAGAATAATATGTTGGAATGCATTTAGACGTTCCTTTTTTTTTTTGAATAGCCATGATAGTATTTAATAATAAAATACTGTTTGGTTCTGTTACCAAAAAAGCACCAATTAACTATTTTCAGTGTTGTCTTTATTTCTATACACAGTCTTATGTTTCAAAGAGGAGCTTTCCATAAGACAAGTTTTTCTTTGTTAAAAACTAAGATTTTGTGGGTGCCACTCAGTCAACCCAGTTTGAGTGCATGTTCTATCATTTCTCCTTGCTTAATCAGGTAGTTGACCCATTGATTTGACTAGCTCTCTGGGATCTTTTAGCTGGTCAGCCTTTCCATTTGATTGGTTCTTCAGTTAACTTGTCTGGTCAAAACCATGGTTTTTCCTGAGTTTTTGTGGACTCCATAACATGGGAAAATATTTAGATGCATCCCCATGCTCAGGGATCATTTAGTCAGTTTGAAGTTGGCAACAATATAACTGCACATTGTCTAGGAAATATTACAGAGAGAATTATACTTGTCCTCGGATGCCCTCCCAGAAATGCTTTACATGCTTCCATCTCTCTTTAAAGAGCCTCTATCTCCTAAGTGTTCATCCTTCTCTGCTGCAGCTCACTAGACTGCTGGTGATGCACTTGAGGTACCCTCTCCCCCATATTAGTATCCTAGGGTGACCGTAACAAATTACCACTAACTTTGTGCCGAAAAACAGCAGGGATTTATTCCCTCATAGTTCTAGAGGCCACAAATCCTAAATTAGGGTTTGCAGGGCCAAGCTACCTCCAAAGGTGCTAGGGAAGAATGCTCCCTTGCCTCTTTCATTCTAGTGGCTCCTGTGGCTTGTGAAGCATAATTCCAGCCACTGCTTCTATCCTCATATGCCCTTCTTCCCTGTGTTTCTTTGCGTATAAAGCTCCTTTTCCTTTCTCTTATAAAGACAACAGTCGTTGGATGTAGGGCCCACCCTACACCCAGGATGATTTTATTTTGAGATCTTTACAGCAGTGAAGACCCTATTTCCAAATGAGGTGACATAAAATTTGGAGAGACTCTGCTAATCCACTAGACCACTTTAGTGGAAATCCAGCTCATTCCCGCACTGGGTATTCATTCAGAAAATGAGTTTCAGATGTACTGTGTGCTAGATTTTATGCTGAATGAGGGGTACCAAAGATGAATTAGACATAGCATAGAAGGGAAAAGAAAAGAAAAACACATTATAGTAGAACATACCGATCTCCATCCATAGACTCCTGAGCTCTAGGGGTGAGAAGGGAATGACCCCTGCCTGGAGGATTAAGAGTGTGGGAGGAGGAGGTTCTGCAGAATGAGAGGTTCGTTCATTGAAGAAAGGGGAAATAAAATTTCCAAACCAGGAAACTGCATCAGGAGGCCCACAAATAAGAAAGATGTTGTATATTTGGTCAGGTAACTGTTTCATCCCAGTTGATGTATATCTGAGGTGGGAGCTGGGAATCTATAATTTCAAATAGATTCCCATGTGATTATGAAGCATTTAGATAGGAAAGTAAGGATAGCTCTCCTTTAAAAATGTCCTTCCATGGTCCTCGATACCTCGGAAACTGAGACTTGCTTTCACCCTTCATTGCTGATTTTCTGATACTTTGTGATAAATTTCCTTGACAAGAATAATTTGTATTTAATGGGAGGATCTTTGGGATTCTATAGACAAGGATTCTTAACCTGGAATTCATGCAATTCTGGAGGTCCATGGTTAGGTATTAGGACAATGTAAATCTCTTAAAATTGCACAAATATGCTGTGTGTACTACCTCCTTATATTTTTATGAAGAAAGGGTCCATAACTTCTTATATCAGATTCTAAGCAGACTCCATATTAACAAAAGGTAACTGTGATTTAAGAACCACTGAAAAACACTGTTTTATAAATGCCATAGCAGATGTTAAAAAACATATTTTGAGCTAGTTGTTTTTTTTTAAATGCTATGTAGTTTAATAGATCAGTAAATGATCCATATAATAATCAAATATATAAATATCTTTTGATATTTGGTTTTTGTATGGCTTTTGATTCTGCATATATATATAACTTTTGTTCCCAAGATTCAATTTGGAATGAAAAGACTGAACCAAACCCAAAACCGTTTCTATTCTAAGTCAGAGGAATTTGTCACTGAAGTTCTTATTAGGATAATTGGAAACAGAGATGAAAGTTCAAAGCAGGGAGAAAATTCCAGTCCTGTTTTTCTCTCAGAAGAAAATGACCTTTATTTTATAATGCATTAGGTTTTTAGTCTTTCTCTTGAGGAGATTTCTATTCTGATTAATAGATATTGAAGTATTGGATATTCGTAAGTCTCCAACATAGCATTCTAGAATTAAGGGCATATAGAAATAAAAACAGAAGAAATTTAATTTGAGTGCTAATCAAGTTTCATTTGGAATTTTTTTAGGGAGACCTACCACATTATATAAAAATAAAGTCTTTTATTAATGCGTATAGAAATTTAACAAAGAAATGCAATTTTTATTTTTATTTTTTTGCAATTTCTATATTGCTCTACATTAAAATTTAGCCAGTCTATAAACTTACTTCTAGTCAACATTCACGCATTATTATTGTTTTAGTTTTGATTTGTTAATATCCATACAAATGTCAGGAATGTGTTACAGAGCTAATGTATCAAAATTTCAAGCAAAGTGGCAGAGCTCATAGTCTGAGAAAACAGTAGAGTGGTTAAACTAGCAAATCATTAAGCAGCAATCATTTGATTATTGATATATTGAATAATTTAAGGATTTCCTTGTGGGGCATAACTATTTTTCATCATATATTCACTCATCAATTGCACTGCCAATATAAGATTACTAGGAGGATTTCCCCAATATTTACTTATAATGAAATAATTTAAGTAGCTGTTATTTCACTTCTATGCATTTGCTGCTTACAGCTTCTGGTGGAATTCAGAGGCTTTATTTCTATTCTGTAAACTAGGTACACTGAAGGAAATGATATTGAGTGATAATAATTGCTATTATTTGTTTAATGTAGAAAATCGATATTAAAAGACATCTATGTTTGATGCCTACCATAGACCTCAGTAGCAAAAAGTTTTGGCATGACTGCCCCCAAGTCATGCTTTAGGAGGAATCCCATGTTTGGGACATGTAAAGTGCTGCCCTTTTGTTTCTACATCCTGAAGGAACTCCAGTTTTCCTGATTATTTTTTTATTCCTTTGACATTAATTGCAGTGCTAGGCATGTAACAAAAATTATGCAGCGTCTCTTTTAGTTAAGGGTCTTTTGGATGCAAACAGCAGAAAACCAACTCAAACAACCTGAAATAAACATGGTATATATGTGCTCACCTGTCATGGTCAGGTTCATGTGTCAACTTGGCCAAGTGGTGGTACCTGTTTGTCTGGTTGGGCAAGTGCTGGGCTGTCTGTTGCAATGAGGACATTACATAGAATTAAATCATGAGCACGTCGGCTGCATCCACAGCAGATTCCATTTGTAATCAGCCAAGGGGAGTGTCTTCTGCAATAAGTGATGCTTAATCTAATCACTGGAAGCCTTTTAAGGAGGATTCAGAAGAGAGAGGCTCTCTTTCTCTTCCTCCTTTGGCTGTCAAGCCCCTTCCGTGGAGTTCGTCCAGACCTTCAATTGGAATCGTCAGCTTCACAGACTGCACTGCGGATTTTGGACTCTGAGTTCCCATGGTCATGTGAGACACTTGTATAAATTTTATATTTGTGAGTGTTCCCTGTTGATTCTGTTTCTCTAGAGAAGCCTTGGTTAATATATCGCCTAACCAAGAAGAACTGGGGTGAAAAATGACCTTTTGGATGAATGGAAACTGGACTTGGACAATCTCCCATCATTCCTCACTCCTTTCTAGCACACAAACAGATACATACACATACGCACACACGCGAATGTGCACACACACTTAATTGCTCCCAAATATTTCTGCTTCTGTCAGCAAGTGGGTCTTAATCTTGCCTTCTACAGATAGATTTTTCTCCATGAAAAGGAAACAAGGATTTTTACCATCATCTAAGGTTATAGCTTTAGCATAATGATTTCTGACTAAGGAACAAAAGAGTTTCTGTTCCTGGAATGATCACATATATAGATTCCAAGAAAAAACTCTCTTTGGTTTGGCTGGGAAAATGATCAGTTTTGAACTAATCAAGGTGTCCAAGCAGAGGAGCGATGGGTGGGTCAATGCTGGGTGGTGAGTTGAGAGATATTTAGCTTTCTGAGGAACCACCAGTGTGTCTTCCTGAATGGCTGTACAATTATACATTCTCACCAGCAGTGAATAAGTATTCCAATTTTTCCACATCCTCTCCAACATTTGTGGTTTATTGTTTGTTTAGTAACATCCATTCTTACAGGGGTGAAATGAATTCTCATTGTAGTTTTGATTTGCATTTCACTTATAGCTAATGAAGATGGACATCTCTTTATGTATTTTTTAGCCTTTGTATTTGCTTTTCAGAAAAATATCTATTCATATGTTTTGCCTATGTTATAGTGGGGTTGTTTGTTGCTGAGTTGTATGATTTCTTTATATATTTCTTTATATATACTGGATATTAAACCCTTATCCTATAAGTGGTTTTCAAATACTTTCTCCCATTGCATTGGCTGCCAATGTTACCTTTTTGACAAAGTCCTTGGAAGCACAGAGGCATTTGATTATGAGGAGTTCCCAGTTTTTTCTTTTGTAGCTTGTGCTTTGAATGTAAAGTTTTAAGAAGCTATCCCCTATTACTAGGTCTTGAAGATGTTTCCCTATAATCTCTTCTAGTAATTTTGTGGTACTGGTTCTTATATTTAGGTCTTTGATTTCACTTTGAGTTAAGTTTTGTATAGGGCATAAGGTAGGGTCCCTGTTTCATTCTTTTGGCTACTGAAACCCAGTTCTCCAAGGCCCATTTATTAAAAAGACTATACTGTCCCAGTTCAGTAGATTCTCAAAGATCAATTGACCATAGATTTGGTAGTTTACTTCCACACTCTCAATTTAATTTCATTGATCAATATGTCTCTCTTGCTAGTACCATGCTGTTTTGACCACTGTGGCTTTATAATAAATTTTAAAATCAGGAAGTGTTAGTCCTCCCACTTCATTCTTTTTTAGAATATTTTTTGGCTATTTTGAGGTCTCTTTCTTTGCAAGCAAAGAAATTTGATAACTAGCTTTCCCAAGTCTTCAAAGTATGTTGTTGGAACCTTTTTTTTTTTTTTTTTTTCTTTTTTGGTGTATGGTCCGGGAATTGACCCTGGGTCTCCCGCATGAAAGACGAGCATTCTACCACTGAACCACCCGTGCACACAGTTGTTGGAATTTTGATTGGTATTGTGTTGAATCTATAGATCAACTTGGGTAGGATTAACATCTTAATAACATTAATCATTCTTATTTATAAGCATGGCATGTCTTCACACCTATTTACGTCTCCTTTGATCTCTTTTAGAAATGTTTTGTCTAAATGTTCTTTTAGAAGACACTCCCCTTGGCTGATTACAAATGGAATCAGCTGTGGATGCAGCCGACGTGATCATGATTTAATTCTATGTAATGTCCTCATTGCAACAGACAGCCCAGCACTTGCCCAACCAGACAAACAGGTACCCACCACTTGGCCAAGTTGACACATGAACCTGACCATGACAGGTGAGCACATATATACCATGTTTATTTCAGGTTGTTTGAGTTGGTTTTCTGCTGTTTGCATCCAAAAGACCCTTAACTAAAAGAGACGCTGCATAATGTATTGTGTTGAATCTATAGATCAACTTGGGTAGAATTAACATCTTAACAACATTAATCATTCTTATTTATAAGCATGGCATGTCTTTACACCTATTTACGTCTCCTTTGATCTCTTTTAGAAATGTTTTGTAATTTTCAGTGTATAGACCCATTACAACCCTGGTTCTTTTAGTTGTTATTTTCCTTGGAATTTTTTCCTTAATTGTCTCCTCAGTTAGGTCATTACTTGTACATAGGAACATTACTGATTTTTGCACAATATTCTTGTATCCTGCTACTTTGCTGAATTTATTATCTCAGGTAGCTTTGTTGTAGTTTTCTCAGAATATTCCAAGTATAGTATCTTGTCATGTGAAAATAATGAACATTTTACTACTTCCTTTCTGATTTGGATACCTTTTATTTCCTTTTCTTGCCTGATTGCTCTAGCTAGAACTTCTAGCACAATGTTGAATAATAGTTGTGACAGTGGGCATCCTAGTCTCATTCACAACCTTAGGGGAAATGTTTTCAGTCTCTTATTTTAAGTATGATGTTGGGCTGTGGGTTTTTCATATATGCTCTTTATCATATTGAGGAAATTTCCTTAGATTCCTACCTTTTGAAGTGTTTTTTTAATCAGAAAAGGATATTGAATTTTGTTGAATGCTTTTTCAGCATCAGTCGAGATGATCATTGTGATTTTTTCCTTTCAATTTGTGAATGTGTTGTATTACATTGATTGATTTACTTGTGTTGAACCACCCTTGCATGCCTGGTAAAAACTCCCATTTCATCATGGTCTATAATTTTTTTAATTTATCTTTGGATTTGACTTGCAAGTATTTTGTTGAGAATATATGCATTTATGTTCATTGGGGAGATTGGCCTGTAGTTTTCCTTCCTTGTAGCATCTTTGTCTGATTTTGGTATTAGCATAATGCTGACTTTATAAAATGAGTTAGGTAGTGTTTCTTTTCCCTTAATTTTTTTGGAAGAATTTGAGCACAATTGTTCTTTTTGGGATATTTGCTAAAAATTCCCCTGTGAAGCCATCTGGCCTTGGGTGTTTCTTTGTAGAAAGATTTTTGATGAGTGATAAATCTCTTTACTTTGCCGCTGATAGTTTCAGCTGGGCCGCGCGACCGGTACACTGGGTGGGTTTGGGGCGAGCTCGCAGGAATTAACTTGGGTAAGCTGGAGCCGGCGCTTTCCCCAGCCGGCGGTCGCAAGAAGTTGTCACTTAGGCCAGATGCGGGTTTTAAGCTTTTATTGTTACACTCCGGGATGGGCCACCCGGGAACCCGAGGAGTGAGACGTCTGGGGTCTGAAGACCCCGGGGCTCGGACGACCTAGAGCCGGGTAAGCGTGGGGCTTAAGTACTCTCGGGGAGGGGTGGAGTCTTGGGCGCACACATCAGGAAGAGACAGCCAATCACACAAGCCAGGCGGCAGTTGCTAGGCTGAGGGCTTAGGTTAGGTATAGAGGAGTGAAGAGAATAACAGGAAGGCTTGCGGTTTAGTGGTGAGCTACGGAAATGGGTGGTTTACAACAAGAGGGGGAAGGGGGGAACAGAGAGGGGGGTTACAGGTACGGAGGGCAGAGAGTGAATGTAGAGAGGGAGAGAAGGATTAAAAAATTTTAAGCATGGCTAGGCTCCAGTCCCTGAGAAATATGCCACAAGTGATAAATCTCTTTACTTGATTGCTTTGTTGAGATTTTCTGTTACTTTTTGAGTCAGTGTACATTGTTTGTGTGTTTCTGGGAATTTGTCCATTTCATCTAAGTTGTCTGGTTTGTTGGCATATAGTTGTTCACAGCATCCTCTTATGATATTTTTTTATTTCTTCCAGTTCTATGGTAATGACTCCCCTCTCATTTTTTTAAATTTTGTTTATTTACATCCTCTCTCTTCTTCTCTTTGTCAGCCTAGCCAGAGGTCCATTGATTTTATTGATTTTCTTGAAGAACCAACTTCTATTCTCAACGATTCGTTCTATTGTGTTTTGCTCCCAGATTTATTTATTTCTCCTTTAATCTTTGCTATTTCTTCTATTTGCTTTGAGGTTAATTTGCTGTTCTTCTCTAGTTCTTCCAGGTGAGCAGTTAAGTCCTCGATTTTTGTTCTTTCTTCTTTTTTAATATAGGCATTTAGGGCAATAAATTTCCCCCTCAGCACTGCTTTTGCCACCCCCCCTAAATTCTGATATGTTTTTTTCTCATTTTCATTCCTCTCCAGATATTTGTCAGTTTCTCTTGCAACTTATTCTTTGATGCACTGTTTGGTTAAGAGTGTTATTTAATCTCCATATATTTATGAAAGTTCTGGTTCTTTGGTGGTTATTGATTTCTGCGTTCATTCTGTTGTGATTGAATAAAGTGCTTTGCATAATTTTAATCTTGTTAAATTTATTATGACCTGTTTTGTGCCCCAGCATATGCTCTATCCTGGAGAATATTCCATGAGCACTAGAGAAGGCTGCATATCCTGGTCTTTTGGGGTGTAACTCTCCATATATAACTGTTAGGTCTAATTCATTTATCAACTGTTTTAGGTTCTTTGTTTCTTCATTTATCCTCTATCTCATTGTTCAATCTTTAGAGGGGAGTGATGTATTGAAGTCTCGCATTATTATTGTTGAAATGTCTACTGCTCCCATCACTTTTGCCAATGTTTGCCTCAGTACTTTGGAGCTTCTTGATTGGGAGCATAAATATTTATGATTCTTATTTCTTCTTGGTGCATTTTCTCTTTTATTAATATGTAATATCCTTCCTTATCTCTGATGACTCTTTACATTTAAAGTCTATTTTGTCTGATATTAGTATAGCTGCTCCAGCTTTCTTTTGGTTACAGCTTGCATGGAACATCTTTTTGCATCCTTTCACTTTCAGTGTATTTGTATTCTTGAGTCTAATATGAGTCTCTTGCAGGCAGCATATAGATGGATCATATTTTTAAATCCATTCTGCCAATCTGTATCTTTTAATTGGTGAATTTAGTCCATTAACATTCAAAGTGATTACTATAAAGGCAGTTCTTCAACCTACCATATTATCATTTGTTTTTTATTTGTCTGATCTATGTATTCTATTCCCCCTTTCTCTTTTTATCCTTTACATTACTCTTATTGATACACTTCAATTCTGTGCCCTTCTCCAGATCTCACCCTTCTGTCTTTTCTTTTTTCAGCCAACAGAGCCCCCTTTAATATTTCTTGTAGGGCTCATCTCTAATTAACAAATTTTCTCAGCATTTGTTTGATAGTTTTAATCTCTCCCTCACTTTTGAAGGACAGCTTAGCTAGATAAAGAATTCTTAACTGGAAGTCTTTCTCTTTCAGAATCTTATAACACTGTCTTCTTGCCTCCATGGTACCTGTTGACTAGTCTGAACTTAGGCTGATGTGGATTCCCTTAGATGTGATGTTTTTATCTTGCTGTTTTCAGGACTTTCTGCTTCTCTTCATCATTTGGGAGTCTGGTTAGTATGTGTTTTGGAGTGGGTCTATTTGGATTTATTCTATTTGGGCTCCATTGGGCTTCTTTGATTTGCATATGCATGTCTTTTATAAGGGTTGTGAAGTTTACCCACATTATGTCCTCAACTAATCTTCCCAGCCTTTTAGGCTTCTCTTCTTTTTCTGGGACATCAGTGATTCTTATATTTGTGTCCTTCATGTTATCCATCATTTCCCTGAAATCCATTTCCAATTTTCCTACCTTTTTTTTGTTATTTATTCTTTTGTGCATTCAAATTAAATTGTCCTCTCCTCTAATTCACTTGTTCTTTCTTCTGCCTCTTCAATTCTGCTGTTGTGTGTCTCTAGTATATTTTTAATTTGGCCTATGTATCTTTCACAGCTGTGAGATCTGCTATTTTTCTGTGTATCCTTTCAAATTATTTTTTTATGCTCTTCTAGTGTCTTCTTTTTATCCTTTATGTCATTAGCTAACCTATTTAATTTGTTTAGGAGATTTGTATGAATGTCTTTGATTAATTATTCCAAATTCTGTGTCTCCTCTGGTGTTTTAAGTTGGTCATTTGTATGGGCCATATTTTCTTGCATCTTCATGTGCTTTGTGATTTTCTGTTGACTTCATCGCATTTCATTATCTTGATAAGGTTATTTTGAGAGTCAGTTTCCCTTGGTCATCTAGGATTTGCATGTGTTTGGGTTTGAGTTGAAGGTCTCCTTTTGCTCTTGGTTTGTCAGTAATTCCCTGCCTAACCAAGGCCTGGATCATGCAGGAGCTGCAACTCTACTCGAAGATCTGTTGGAGGCTAGGCAGATAGGCATCTTGTCAAACTACTTTCTATGCTTTCCCAACACATGACATTCTTAAGCCTCCTCTCCCCTCAGGCCCACCTCTCTCCAATTATCGCAGCTGGGTGATGAAGATGGAGATACAGTGCAATTCCAGCCAAGATCATTGATCTCAGTGCATGCTGATAGCTGCCAGTCATAGGGCTGGGAAGTGGATTGTGGGCACCTTGGCGAAGAATCCACTTGTGCGCCCAATAGGTCTTTTGGTCACCAGGCTTCCACTTGGGATGACCTTGGACTGTGGGATTGAGTATTTCAACTGCCCCTGCCCTCAGCCAGCCCAGAAAAGCCTGGCAGCATGGCAGAGCTCAGCTCTCTTCCTCAGCTGTGCTTTTCTGCCCATGCACACTTGAGGGCTCCAGGCCTTCACTGAAAGAGGAACAGTAGCAGGACCTAACGAGTCTCTTTCACTGGCCAATTGTCAGATCAGCTTCATTCTACATCTCCCTTCCTCCCAAAAGGAGGGCCCCTGTCTCTGCCAAAGGCCAGATGCCCACTGCAGTCTGTCTCAAGTTGGGGCATGCACTATGTACTGGCCAGAAGTTCTCTGTGCACAGGTACATCAAGTCTGCTGGCTTCTTGGTTCCCCATGGGAGCTCATGGTGGCAGAGCTGAGATGGAAGATCTCCCAAGCTAGCTGCAGAGGCTGCCCTGCTCCTTCAGAACCTGCTCCTTCCGACTCACTGCTGCTTGCACCACATGGAGTCATGACTGAGCACACTCACTCCATTCTCTGTCCCAATTTCTCTGCTTTTTCATCCAAGATCTCCCTATATAGGGTAGAAGTCCCTTTCTGATTGCTTGCATACTGAAACTGCTGTCCTAGTCATTTTTCTGTCCCTTCTCTAATTGTTCCTCAAAGCAGGGTGAAGTCAGCCTATCCTATTCTGCCACCTTCCCAGAAGTCTGTGCCTAGTTTTTTTGTTTTGTTTTGGGGGGATGCATGGTCTGGGAATTGAACCTGAGTTTCCTGCATGTAAGGCAAGCATTCTACCACTGAACTACCCATGCACCTAGTTTTGAAACTCAAATTTATGCCCTACTTTTTTGCACTTATATGAGATCATACAATGTATCCCACATTGTAACCTAATTTTGAGATATTGTTTTAATTTGTCTGAATACCATATTAAACTATTTTGAATAAGCTTAATATATGTACCTTTATCCATCATTCAATCCATTATTTTATTTAAATGGCCTGTGTATACAAGTACAAGATTTTAACATTATGGTCTACATTTTTTCCATTTCTTTGTTGTAATTCCATAGTGTAATTTTGAGGGTACACCTGTCTTAGTTTCCTAGCTCTGCTGCAACAAAGTGCTACAAACTTGGTGGCTTGAAACAATAGTTTCCCAGTTCTGGAGGATAGAAGGTGTCGGCAGTGACTATGCGCCTTCTAAAACTTGAGGGGAGAATGTTTCCTTACTTGTTCCAGCTTTGGTAGATTTCTGGAAACACTTGACATTCCCTGGCCAGTAGCCACAACATTTCAACTTCTTCTATTGTCATTTGGCATTCTTCCCTTGTCTTTCTGTATCCAAATTTCCCTCTTCTTATAAGGACACCAGTCATATTGGATTAGAGTCCACCTTAATCCAGTTTGGCCTCATTTTAATTAATCATACTTTCAAAGACCCTATTTCCAAATGAGATCACATTCACGGAATTGGGGTTAGGACTTAAATATTCCTTTGGGAGGGACGCAATTTAATCTATAGCAACATCATTATCTAGAGTAGATAAGCTTTTGCAGGTCCTAAATTTTGTGAGTCTTTAATAAAATAAATCCAAAATTGCAAGTCCACAATTGATTAAGTAGGTGAATATTTATTTAGGATGAAAAAAGAAATCAACACAAATTGGCTTTATTTAAGTAGGCAAATATCTTAAAATCCTGAATACCTGTCAATTACAATTTTACACATCTGCTGTGAATGACTTTGCATGTTTCAAGCCTTGTTTCTTCTCAACTTCCCAAATATGAGCTGGGCAGTATAGAATACATTCAGTATTACAACTTAATATCTGGTCCTACACTGTCATGACCCGGATTCCTTGAAGCTGTAGCTACACCTGAAAAGTCAGGAAATTTTAACTAAACATGGAAGTGACTGTATCTTACCAATTCTCACAGTGAGTTTTTCCCAATTCAACTTTCCGTTATCTGAATACCCAAAATGCCTGTAGCCATTTCAGTGCCATTTGATTTGAGGAGAAATGTGATGGAGTACAAGACAAGTTGAAATAGTGTTCTTGATCAATTCAGTTAAGAGTTCTTATTTTTGAAAAATTTAAAAAATGTATGTGATTTTCTTCAGCATCCTTCCCAGGATTGTGATTGTGATTCGTTCTCACTAGCTACATGTAAATGTGCCTCTGTCTCTTGACACTGAAGAATCACACTTGGAGCTGTACCCAAAGAAAGCATCAAAAGAAAATAAGCAACCAATAGTGGTCAATAATCCATAATGCAGATTTTTTGAAAGAGAAACTTTTCTAACAGGGAGATCACAAACATAAGTAAGAGTCTCAAATGGTTATTAAGTTACATTGGCAATTAGGGGATTTCTGAAGGTGAAGTTACAGTAATTTACATTTAGGTTCCTTTTTACAAAGCAGGCGATGATGACAGATTGGTTCGTATAACATACTTGTTTATTTTTGATAGGTTATCTCCATTGGACCAAATTCAGCTTATTTCCAATTGTCATTTAAGTTCTAGTTTTCACAAGGTAATTTCTGTTTTTTTCCTCTCTTTGGAAAGGCTACTTTTGTATTCAAGTTTTGGGAAAAGTCCCTGTCACTTCTCAGAAAGGGGGTCTCTCCCAGCACTGCCAAGGCAGGCAGTCTTGCTTTCACTTAACAGAAGACAGCAGTGAGTCTCTACATCCTGATATCTTTAACTTTCTAAGCTTTCCTCTCAAAAAGGAATAATGAGCAAATCATTTACAAAGGTGGAACAATTGCTGTTGGTTCAGATCTTCTTTATATCACTATGACTATGACGTCCTTCTGTGACTGTTTATTTTGCTCCTCCAAAGGGCTGACAATGCTTTTATAGCTTGGCAGCTTGCTATTTCACCATATTAATATGTTAACATTCTTCTGAACTAGTAACAGGGAAGTCTCTGTTTAGATAAGGATGTTGTACACGCTGGTACCTCTAGCCTAGGCATCCTTCCGTTCCCTGAGTGTGTTTGGAATTAGAAATAATAAGCACATTATCAGCTTTCAAATACATATTTTTTCTGGAAGTGTGTAGCCTGGGGTCTTGGAGTTGCCTTCATTTACTTATTTATTTGTTATGTAGAAAGTTACTTTTCACTTGAATCCCTTGCTCTATCAAGCCCGTAGCAAAATGATGACATTAGGCCTTAGTCTAACAGTTCATAAAAAGCTAAACTTTTGGTGATAGAAATTCAGAGACAGTCTGTCTTCTTTTTTTCTTTTCTTACTTAAAAAGGAATAAGGAAGATGATCCATCCCAGATTGATTTTAAGCCTGAAATGAGCTTTGCATACTCATTGAAAAGGGTTCCCACACTCGAGCATCTGTATTCCAACCTTTAAAATGCTCTTGGCTGTTCTTTACAAGGCTTTGGAGACAGGAGATTTTCAGTCTTAATGCCTTGGTATGAAGATAATACACAACGAAAGCTTTTTTTTTTTTGAACTCTCTAAGACTTCTCTCAGAAAAAGGCAGATTTTTATCTTAGTCAAAAGGGAATGAGATTAAGAACGGTGGCAATGACAAATTCAGGCTGGAGGGGATAATTGAAATAAGGAAGTGGAAAGGATTGGTGGATTATCCCCAAGGTCTGAATCAGACAGGGGAATAAACCAGAAACAGCATTGATTTGAGTGAAGATGGGTTCCATCCTGTCCAAGGCCAAGGCTGGTTAGGTCTAGACAAAGAACATAGAGGAGAACAACAACAACAACAACAACAAATGGGAGCCAATATTTTGATACATTTAAGATAATGGTTTATAAATAAATGACGCCTTTGTAGACAGAGGTTTCGTTTTCTATTTCTTTTCTTTCCTTTGCATGTACTGTGCCTAGGATATGCATTACAGGCCTAAACATTGATAGAATTAACCTTTTCCCATGTGCAAAAATTGTTGTGTCCATGAGTGGTGATGCTTTTCTTTGTATTTCTGGACTTTAGAATCTAGTAAGTGCTTGGCACAGACCAGCAAGCCATGGTTTATCATGAAATAAATGACCAAGCAAATGCATGGATGAAGCTAGCACTTCTGCTTTTAGATAAATGATTATTTATAAGTAATGGACTAACTGGTCCTAAGTATGTGTTGCTACAAGGTTAGAGATCATCTTATATATCCACGAGAGGAATATCTTTATTTCAGTTACTACTGAGCCTCCATTGCCATGGGTTTAGTTCTAGTTTCTTAGCAGTGATCTGGAAGGGGAAAAAAAAATTAAATGTGGAAGAGATTGGAATGTGTGTGTGTATGAGTGTGCTTTCCTGTACTGGTGACTTAATTCGAAAGTCAATTAGAACAATATGGGACTTTCCATTATTTATACTTCTTTTATCTAATTGAGAATAGATTGTATTTGCATTCTGAAGGCAGATAAACAAAATATTTAATTCATTAATAATATGCAATTTATACAAATCACTGAATAGTTGTCACCATTATTAAGATGACTTCTATCCTCCATTTAAAATAGTATGTTTTAACCTTTCCTATTAAAAAATAGTTCACCACAGATTTCAAGAAAGCTTTTCAAATGAATGCAAAAATACAATCTGTTGTTTATTAGTTTGGTCCTGTGAGAGAGTGATCTAATTTTGGAAATTTCTGGAGGTTACCTCTTAAGTTATTCTAGAGTAATAACTATCTACTATTTCCTCTAAAAGTCCAGAAAGGTTATGAGATAAAATCAAGTCTCATATTTTCATTGTACTGAAATTATTTTCTTCTTTCTACCCTAACATCTATCCTATAGTTCTCTTTTTCTCTCATTCCACATAGAAAAGTATTGTAGCATTAATTTGGTGCAAAATATATACATAATTACTCCTCCATGTGTGGCTTCTACACAGTGTCCTGAAAATACGATACTGTAGAATTTAAAACCCAGGTCCCGGGCGGGCCGCGGTGGCTCAGCGGGCAAAGTGCTTGCCTGCTATGCCGGAGGACCTCGGTTCGATTCCCGGCCCCAGCCCATGTAACAAAAACGGAGAAACAGAATACAATAAAACAAGAAAATGTTTAAAAATGTTTCCCTTTCTTCCTTCCTTCCTTCCTTCTATCCTTCCTTCCTTCTCTCTGTCTTTCCTTAAAAAAAAAAAAAAAAAAAAAAAAAAAATTAAAACCCAGGTCCCCTGTTGACTTCCATCTGAGGACTGGATTTACCTGTAGTGCATTCCAAAGATATAAAGAAATATCTTGTAATCATACTTAACCTTTACATAGCATGGATTTTAAGAGAGATGCTTGGTTTAAAAAAAGACAGTTAATATATGCTCTTTCTCATTCACATTGGGTGAAATTACAAGAGTAGTCTAGTAAAATATCTGAATACTAAATATTTATTTATTTGCATGGGCAGGCACCGGGAATCGAACCCTGGTCTCCAGCATGGCAGGCGAGAACTCTGGTCTGCTGAGCCACTGTGGCCCACCCTGAATGCTGGATATTTTGAAGGAATAAAGTATTATTTCATTCTATTGGATAAATGCCCCATTGCATAAAACTACTAGTCAAATTTTAAAAAACATTCTCAGACTGGCCTCCTGAAAATATGTAACATACAATCTGATATAGCAATATATGCATTCCCTTGAGTTCTTCAGAATAGTAATGTATACAGTGTAACCCTGAGCCCCTCAGGATTCCTGCAGATAAGCAGAGGTCACTTTGGAGAGGGAGAAGAGAACTGGGTCCATTGCCCACCTCCACCCTTTGCTTCAACCAGGTGAATTTCACTTATGTGTGGTTCTTAACAAGGACCTAGTGATGATTACATTTGGGACACAATGACTCTGTGGGTTTCTTCTTGTGATTGTGGTCCAAATATGAAAATCTTTGCTTCAGAAATAGCAAACACCATTTCTTCCTAAATAACATCTCCCTGCCTGCCATGCTAGTCTAAGTAAACATTTATAGTCTATGCTCCAATAACTACAGTTCTTTTTATTTTCTTTGCACCGAGCGCCCAAGTGTTCAGTTGAAAGCATTTAAAAACAGTCTTTAATTCCAAAAGGAAATTAAGTGTTGGTGGATTGGCTTGGGGTGGGGGCGGGGGAGAGGGCAGAGTTGTACTCAGGATTATATATTTAACCTGCAGTTAGTTCTGCACTGAGAAGAAAAGCAGAGTTAGAATAAAGTAAAAGGGAGGCATATTCATTGAGCATTTGTGCTTTTTCTCCCTGAGACACCACTCTCACCTCTCCGCATTTTATGCCTGTGAAATCAGTGACTGATTGAGAGTCAAGTGGGAGAACCCAACAGCAAGGATTATCTCTCCCTTCAAATTCTGGTTGGAGTCAGCCTCCTCCCAGAAGCCAGCTGTGCTTGTTTGAAAGATGTATGTCCCCTAGAAAAGCCATGTTTTAATCAAAATCCCATTTCATAAAGGCAAAGTAATCCCTATTCAATACTGTATGTAATTAGATCATATCCCTGGAGATGTAACCAAATCAAGAGTGGTTGTTAAGATGAATTAGGTGATGACATGTCTCCACCCATTTGGGTGGGTCTTGATTAGTTTCTGAAGTCTTATAAAAGAGGAAACATTTTGGAGAAAGGGAGATTCAGAGAGAGCAGAGCAGAACAACATGGCCATGAGAAGCAGAGTCCACCAACCAGCGACCTTTAGAGATGAAGAAGGAAAACACCTCCCAGGGAGCTTCATGAAGCAGGAAGCCAGGAGAAGAAGCTAGCAGATGATACCGTGTTTGCCATGTGCCCTTCCAGATGAAAGAAGAACCCTGACCGTGTTCACCATGTACCTTTCCAGCTGAGAGAGAAACTGTGATTGTGTTCGCCATGTGCCTTCTCACTTGAGAGACAGACCCTGAACTTCATCGGCCTTCTTGAACCGAGGTATCTTTCTCTGGATGCCTTTGATGGGACATTTCTATAGACTTGCTTTAATTGGGACATTTTTTCGGCCTTAGAACTGTAAACAACTCTTTAAATTCCCCTTTTAAAAAGCCATTCTGTTTCTGGTATATTGCATTCCAGCTGCTAGCAATCTAGAACACCAACTGAAACCACCCAGATCCCTTTGTGGATGAGTGGTTCAGGAAGGTAAAGGAAAGTCTCCTGGGTCAGCATGCAGCCAACTAACTGAATCACAGTACAGTCTACTCTGTGGCTAATATTTACCATCACTTTTGTAGGGGGTGGAAGAAGGTATTTTTTATACTAATAAAGTGCTGTTTGTGAAACTTGCCATATATCAAATTAAAAGGGCTTCTGCTAGTAAAGCAGTCCATGGTGATAAAGGACAGGTAATTATTCAGAGATAATTCTTCTGGAATAGAATGTTTTCACTACATAATGGTCCCATGCTATGAGAGAAATGCTGAGGCCAAGGCAGTATATTTATTTTTTAAAGCAAGAGACTTTTTCTCTGTGACCAGTTTCATCTGTTGTGATTATTTTTCTGGTTTTACCAAATGAAATGTAGATTTAATCATTGTGCCTAATGGATAGCTGGTGCCACAGGGACAGAAGTTAGCAATTGCCCTACTGTGTACAGACTGACTTAGTAAACAGTCTTGGCACACATTTTAGCCATTGCAAAACTACTTAATTATAAATGGGTAGTTTCTTGATTAGATGCATTTGAAAAATGTTAAATTTGTTACATTCCTTACAGTTAAAAGTGTATGTTTTTACTTTGTCAGTGAAAAAAAAATCAGCTAGCCAATAACATATGGGATGACAGATTTAATGTAATTTCAGGGGATGACATTGCTTCATTTGCAGGTTGAGGGTCACAGATGGTAGCTAGATGGTTCTATAACTGCTCTCTATACTGTAAGAGTTCCTTATGTCCAACTCTGTGTCTATCAAATAGCAGTGTCAGCTAACTCTGAGCACTTAAGATATGTTAGGCATTTTTCTAAGGACTTTACATCAGTATGTTACTACTCCTGTAACCTTTTTAAAAATATGAAGTAGATATTCTTATTTTACCCATGAAGAAATTAGCACTAGGGGAACTGAGTTGTGCAAGATCACATAGCTAAAAAACTATGGGACTTTAACTCAGGTTGGACAGCAAAACCAGTCCTCCTAACCATTACATCTTAGCTATTCAAAGTGTGGTCCTTGATATTGAACAGGGTGGGGAATCTTGTTGGTATGTAAAGGTTAGTGTGATGCCCTGATACATTTCAGAGTAATTTGGGCTGAGAATAAAAAAGTATTTGCAAAGTCCCTTGAGAGAATGGGGAGAAAGAAGGAAATATTCAACTTATCCACCTGGGAAATTCCTGATATTCTCATAAGCAGTGAGACAACAGACTCAAAATGGTGAGCCCTTGATCTTGGGGTTCACCCCTATGATACTTATTCATGCAGAGGAGACACTAAATCTACTTCTAATTATGCCTAAGAATCACTTCCAGAGAATCTCTTTTGTTGCTCAGATGTGGCCTCTCTCACTAAGCCAACTCTGTAGGTGAACTCAATGCCCTCCCTGTACATAACTCTGTGGGGTATAAATCTCCATGGCAACGTGGGACAGGACTCCCAGGGATGAGCTGAGACCAGCATCATGGGATTGAGGAAGCCTTCTTGACCAAAAGGTGGAAGAGGGAAATGAGACAAAAGAAAATTTCAGTGGCTGGGCAATTTCAAATAGAGTCGAGAGGTTATCCTGGAGGTTATTCTTATTGCATTATATATATATATCCCTCTGTAGTTTATGATGTATTGAAGTGGCTGGAGGGAAGTACTTGATACTGTTTGACTGTATTCCAGTAACCTTGATTCTTGAAGATGATTGTGTAACTATATAACTTTTATAAGATGACCTTGTTGTGATTGTGATAACTTTGTTTCTGATGCTACCTTTATCCAGAGTGTGGACAGATGAGCAAAAAAAATAAAAACAAATAAAGTAACAATAGTGGAAGTGATAAGAAGTAAAAAAAAAATTGGGTAGATTGCAGTACTAATGGTCAGTGAGAGGAAAGTGTAAGGGGTATAGGATGTATGAGTTTTTTCTTTTTATTTCACTTTCTGGAGTGATGCAAGTATTCTAAAAATGATCATGGTGGTGAATACAGAACTATGTGATGATATTGTGAGTCACTGTGTACTTTGGATGGACTATATGTGTGTGAAGACATCTGAATAAAAGTATATGTATAAAAAGGTGTGATCCACCTTAAAAAAAAGTGTGCTGATGCTGGACCAGCAGTATTAGAAGCATCCGGGAACACCTTAAAAATGCAGAATCTCAGACCCCACTCCAACCTACTTAATCAAAAACCGCATCCTAACAAAAGTCCCAAGTGATTTGTATTCACTGTAAGTTTTAATAAAAACTGCACTATTCCTTTGCTACCAGTCCGCCAACCTATTTAGCTTCTGTTTATGCGAGTAGGGGTGTTGTGTGCCTGGGTGAGTGAGATGTCTCCTTTCCCAGGTGTGCGAACAATTATAACAGTGCCCAGAGCTTGAGCCTTTCCTCTTAGTATCCTGGGGAACATGTTGCCAGTTTCAGTGACAAGGAGGCGGGGGGGGGGGGGGGGGGGGGGGGGGCATAAGGTGGCCCCAGGAAGTGCCTCTGTGACATCCTAAAAGAAAACAATAAAAATACAGAAAGAAATTTGAGGTATTTGAGATTTTTTTTAAATAAAAATCATTTCTATTCCTGCGTCCATGTGAACAGTTTTAATTCTCTTCATCACTGTACTTCATTTCCTAGCCTTATACTACAGCCCTTTCAGAAACATATTTATAAAATCATAATGAGGGCCCTACATTTAGGTGTGATGAAGCCATATTACTAACTAAAGTGTGTGGCCCGTAAATGGTAACATTTTCATAGGAAATTGAAATCCGTAGCTCACATACATTAATGATGTACTTAACCTTTACAGTTTTGAAATGCTTTCTCAACATGAGAAAAACAAAGCAAGGTTGATTTTTAAGTGTTTGACAAATTAACATTTGAAAAGGAAGTTACTTTTTTTCATCGAAAAGATTGCATTTACATCAGAGAAGGGAAGGAATGCACTTTGAATTTTTTTTGCCATTATTAGATCATATTTCAAGTCAACATTGTGAACCAACTCTTGAAGAAACATGATAAGATGGATTTAAATATTAGAAACTAAAAGCAGTGTGTGCAAATCTTGAAAAATAAGGCAGATATTTTTATCATGTTTCATAATATTACTTTTGTGATTAACAAATATTTGAACACAACTGAAATGAAACTGATTTTTCCGATTCTATGATGTATGCCAACTTTGCTATCACTTCTTAATAAAATAAATTTGAATTGACATGTTCAGCGAAATAACCAAAAAGGAAACTTTGGAAACAGGTAGGAGTGGATTGGCACCAGTTGCTTTTCAGATGACGGATGTCTAGAAAGGGACTGTGGTGTTCGGGAAGAGATGCTGTAGCGTCCCAATAAGCCTGACGACACCGTCCTTCCCAGATTTAATTCATTCAATGGTAAAGCAACTGATAATAGGTAATACTTGATTAAGGAGTAAGATTAGAAAAAGCAATACTATATACAATATCCATGTGAAAAATAAGCAAAAAAATAGAAAATATTTATCCGTTTTTTTAATCAACAAGAAAACAAAAGTTTAGTCTAAACCTTCTACACAGACAATGTCTACAAATGCTCCTGAAATTTGTTTGCTTTATTCAAATATGCATTGCTATGCCTCATAGATTTTTATTGACTTTCTGGTACTCCTTGATCTATTAAGCACTTTGGAAATGACACTCTAATTTCAAGGTACAGGAAAGACAAACAGTTTTGTGGACATTTCAATTTTTAAAAAAAGTGCAATTTTAAGTGAATAACAATTTTTTCCAAGATCAACAACTTACCTTAAAAGTTAGTGACTGATAGGTTTTAACACTTGAGTGGAACTCCTTTTGAAAAAACCATGTGACTTCTCTCTCCTAGCTTTAAAATGCTATTATCTATTCCAGGAAATCGGTATTTTCTGCCACCTGTAATTGCACTACTTTACCTTTTGCATGTACAATAACTTTTGTGTTTCAGTGCTTTGTGAAAATATTTTAAATACAAATGAGGGATTTGAATTTAAACTGAAATCCAACCTCACATATTCTTGTTAAAGGCACTAATTCAATCAAGGCGAAAATCTATTTTGTTAGATTAGATTATCTAATGGATGTTTTCTGTTCATGTCAATTTTCTGTTTTCAGACAAGTAAGGTAAAAAGATCACTTAGAGATTCATCCTAATTTCAAGAACCTCAAAGTTTGAAAAATTAGTTTAGAATCAAGAAATTAGATAATTAAATGCTTTCAGATTATGATTATATATCATGCAACAGAGACAATGGGATGGTTTGAAAATAGCCCTGGATTAGGAAACCAAAGATGTGGATTAAATCCTGTTCCTGCCACTTGCAGACGGTGACTTTGCACAGATTACTTTACTTTTCTGGACCTCATTTATTTAGTCTGCAAATAAAGATAAAACATTTTTAGGATTAAATGAAGATTCAATCATGAAGTGTTCTATTCTGTTTCATTCATCTCTGCCACTTTTATACTTTACTTTCATTGTCACTGCTTCTCGAAGTAAAACTAAACTGTAAATTTTCTCTTTCAATTATTGGTTTGTTATTTTCTAAATTTATGGTACTATGGTCACAGCATATAGCTTGTAGAGACCATGTTTCGGAATGTTTCAGTGCTTTTTTATTACAACTAGTATATAATGTATATAATCAATTTTCATAAATGTTCTATGGATAATTTAACTAAGTGCATAAAGGTAAGGAGCAAAGTTGGCATTTAATGAGTTAGCTCTGTTGATTTTGTTCAGTTCCTGTATGATCTATTTAGATTTAACTTATCAAAGATGGAGAGAAGAGCACTAAATTTTCTCATAACAATGATCAATTTCTTACTTTGTTTCTTATGTTATGTTATGTCATATGTATTGATAGTGCATGCTAAGGACAAAAATTCGTGAATTCACACATTCATTAACATTCACATTACAAAAGAGCAAAATCAAAGTGAACCCTCTTGTTTAGTTTCTGATGTTGAAATCTACTAGGTTTGAAATTTATATTACCATCTGTGTTTTCTATTTGCTTGATAAATCTTTGCCAGTATCTTTATTTTTCTTCATTCCTTTGATTTACATTTGTCTCTTGTGAGCGTCACATACTTGAACTTATGATTTTGTTTCCTTTGTCCCTAATCTGTAAATCTTTTTGTGAAAGGTCAAGGACTAAATTATTTGAGTTTATCATAATTGATACATGTGATTGTTCCAAACTGATAAATATTCCAAATATTGACTATGACAAATTGTTTTATCCTTTCTTCATGCCTGTTTTATTTTCCATGTTTTCTTTCAGTTCCAGTTTGAAATGAATGTGTTCAGTTTAATCTCCAGTGCCTTGCAAATAAATCTATCTGATTTTATTTGCCTTAATGGTTGCCTTATAATATTTTAAAAGCGTCATTATTATTTATTTTTACCATTACATTGCTCTCAAATGAAATGGTATTGTTGGTCCTCCATCTGTTGAAAATGAAAAATTTAGCATCTTTTAATTATTTTTCTCTCAACTCCTACTTCCTGGTAACAATGCAACTATGAATTTTTAGATCTAGACTAATCAAATTATATTACGACTGTTTTATAGTACTTCTGTTTTAAGCATCATTTTAAAATTTTTCATTGAGTTTGTAATCGTTTATAATGATCACTTAGAAATAACAACTTTAGGTAATTATTACTGTGCCACTTCCATTTTCCTCTTCACCCAAACTTTTGAAATCAAATATTACATATTTCTCTGTTTGCATTTTGAAGCAAATTTGTAAGCATTTTATTTGGGCAATTTATTTTTTAAAACCTCAAACTAAGATTATTTTTTCTGTGGCTACCAATTATGAGCACCAATTTATTCTTGGGGATAAACACCTTGAATGAAAATATTTTATCTTTAAAAGTTCCATTTTCTTATGTTTTTTTTTATTGTGATAAATCTGGTTCTTTGTTATTATATAATTTATATTTACATCTTACTTATATGTGTTTGTACATATAAATATACATGTATATTTATAGGTAACATACATACCTATATGCTAGGTGGATCATTTGAATCACTCTTAATTGAACTTTCCATGGAATATGGCAAGATTTTTATTTTCATATCGGGACCTAGTTTTAGATATAAAATACATTCTTTAATGATTGCTTCAATATCAATTTGGTCACTGTTGTGCTTGGTTCTCTAGGGAAAACCATAATGTTAAGATAGGATAGTTATTATTTTTTACATCTATATCATCTTCCAATAATTTCTCCTTTATTCATTTCCTCTATATTATTTCAAATACTGTCATGTTTGTATTGTGACTCACTAATTGGCTCCCCCTTGTTAATTCTGCATTTTACTGTCTTTGAGAATTTAGTTTAAAAAATCTACTTTTAGTTTCTTTCGTGTTCTCCCTTTTTCACCCTGCTTGCTTTTAACCTTATTTGACTCTCTCTACATGGATTTTTTTTTAGAAGGTACATTTTTTTATTGTAGTGAATAACATCTACAAAATCTTTTGGAACTTTTGCTAAAATAGTTTCAGAAGCGTGTTTTTCTCTATTTTGACATGCTGCTTTACTTGTTCTGCATTGCTCTTACCCTTTAACTAAGACTTATGTTGATTACTCTATCTTGCTTTAAACATATGCAATGTCTATCCATTTCTTAAAAGTTCTAATACTTTATTCAGTGAGAAAACCCTGTAACTCTGTCCAACCAGTATCTCTTAAAATTATTTTGATCTCAAAAATTTTTTCACATGAAACACCACAAAGCTAGTGTTTCATCAAACCATTTCTCCATGAATAGGCCAAATATGTAACTTTAAAATCTTTGAGACTACTGTAATTTATCTACTAGCATGCATTTTTTACCCTTTAAGCCCAATTTATGAAGATTTTATATTTAGTTACTGCTTTTTACGAATTAAACGTAATAATGTTGTAGGTTTTTCCAGTGTTTTATCTTGTTAAATAACAGTTATCTGTGGTTGTTATACATGTATCTTATAGTTATTTAAAATAGGACAAAAAAATCATTAAATGAGGTTTTTATAGGCACATTTTCAGATACCCATAAAGATCAACTGCAGAAGAAAAGAATGCAAATACATTTGCCATACATGCCCACTATCACAGAGCAAAGAGTACTAAAAAGTATCTAAGGAAATAGTTAGGACTTGTAATCAAAATTACAAGTGAATAGTGAGGACTTGTAATCAAAATCAATCAAATTTTGCTAACTGAAGACTTCTGTGTGTGTGTATATAGGGGGATCTGAAAAGTGTCAATTACTTATTTTTTGAGTATTGAAAATATTGTACTCCATTATTTACATAAAATATGGACGATGTTTACATAAAAGTAGGTGAGGAAACAAAAGTGAAGGATGCTTCTACAGCTATAGCTAGTCACCAAGACAACCTTTTCAGGAAATGGTGCAGGAATGGTGGATTACATGCATGAAAAAGAATGAATGGAACCCTACCTCACACCATAGAACAAATAAATATAAAAGCTAAAACTACAAAGTTTCTAGAAGAACACAGGGGAAAATACTTTTAAGAACTCGTTAGGCCAAGAAACACATCAATAAAAGAAATACTGGTAAATTGAACTTCATCCACATAAACATTTTTAACATTTGTTATCAAAAGCATATTAAAAAATGAAAGTCACAGATGGAATAAAATATTCTCAGTGCATATATCTTATAATTTGTATCATAGATGTAAAAATGGCCTTTCTTAATCAAGAATAAAATATAACCCATTTAAAAAGGAAAAATACTTGATCAGACTTCACAAAAGAAAACATATGTTTGGCCAATAGTCACTTGGAAAGGTCCTCGTATCATTATCAGGGACAGGTAAATTAAAATCACAATGAGGTATACCTGCACAACTACTGGAATGGCTAAAATTAAAGAGACTGGATACACCATATGTTGGTGAGTATGCAAAGCAACTGGATGGCTCAGACATTGCTGTTGGGAGTATAAAATGGAGCATCTGTTTTGGAAAACATATAATTATTCTAGGGCTTGAAAATGATAGTTATCAACCCAAGAGAAATAAAGACATGTGCCAGCAATAATTACTTATGAATAAGTAAATTCATAAGTGGATTATTATAAGTGGATTATAAAATGAATTATTACTCAACTGTAAAAACAATAGATATGTGCATGGTATTATGATATACAAAATATGGATGAAATTTAAAACTCTATATTGAATAAAAGAAGCCAGTCTCAAAAGAATACATTCTGTATATTCCATCTATATAAAGTTCAAGAGCAGTAAAAATGAATTTCTTGTTTAGAAATGAAAGATTTAGAATCTTTTATTAATTCTAAAGGCAAATTAAATTATTAAAGGTACTTGGGAACATTGGGGTTGCCATTGACTGGAAAAATGCATGAGGTTATTTCCATGATGAGGAAATGTTCTCTACTTTGATTGGTTACAAGGATAAATTTATTAAATATTATTATGCTTAGGATCTGTGTATTTCACTTAATGTAAATTCTATCTCAATAAAAAATAAAGGAGAGGAAAATTATTACTCTTTGAGAACTTTCCATAGGACACTTATTACTTAGTTTACATATATTACATACACTCTGGTCTATACATTATTTTCCAAGGATAGGGTGAGATTTAGAGAAGGTACCTGCCTAGATTAAGGTTATAAATCCTGAGCATCAAAGTAAATGGAATTCAAACTTAGATCTATCGTAATTCTAAAAGAACCTGTTATGATGTTTACTAGTTGCAAGTCTAGGAAATGTACAGTTTTCCTAGAAAATACTATCAAGGTAAGTTAGGACCAATTAATGCACTGAAGAAATATTTCTCCCTTCCGCCATAAGAATGGTATGTTACAGACAGGGATTGCTCCTTTGGCCAGAATGAGAAAACTATGTGGGGAAGAGTTGCAACCAACATGGAATATGTGCACAAAATAAATATTGGTTCTTGTAAATAAGTGAGATTTGGGGATTATTAACACAGGGAAATGTAGAGTGAACTGGTAAACACTCCATACTGCCTACTTGATGCCAGCTACTGTTTTAGGTTTCTTATGTATATAATTTTGTTTTAGTCATCACAATAATCCTGTTAGTCAGATATACTTCCTTAAATTATAGGGGAGAAAATAGGTTTAAAGAGAGTGAGCCGTACTAATTCTGGTAAGAGATTCCTTCCAAATATACCATGATTTGGTAATGCATAAAATGATGAGATGTCAGTAAATGAAAATATGTACAAAAAGACTAACATTTATTTAAAAATATTATTAGTTTTACTCTTTTGATCTAAATATGTCAATCAATGGGCAGAATTAATGCGACTACAGAAACTAACAAAACTTTAACCTCCTACCTCGCCACGTTGCTTTTTTCATTCCAAGTAAGTTAGATATATTTTTAAGAAACCAAAACAAAAATTTAAAGTTAAAAGTGTCTACTCTGTAAAACTGTAGAGAATAGCTTAATTAGATTTTCTGAAGTAAATTTCGATATTTGAATGTGGAAGATGGTAGACTCCAATACGGGACGTGAATGGGGACACAACCTTAGCCTTCCTAAGAAGTGTTTAGTTGAGTAAATGAACATCAGGACTTGATAGATCTTTGGCACAGTGATTATTAGTGGGGCGGTAAAGAAGAAAGTCATAAGAAGAGAGATGATAAAGGCTTTTGCATCCAAGGATTGTGCTTAGCAGGCTTGTGTGAATCAAGTGCTGAAGCTTAGGGATATGCAAATTAAGGAACTTTGTCATTATGATTGAAAAAATTACAATAAAGAAGTCTTATGAGCAGAGATTAGAATCTACTGGACTAATTGCTTGGGACTACCTTTCCCAAATACTTCACTTCTTCATTCATTAATTCATCTATCCATCCATCCATCATTCATTCATTTATTCTTTAAACAAGTATATATAGTGTACCTAGTCTGTGCCAGGCACTATTCTCATGTGGATTGCATGTAATGAACAGGAAATAAACCTATTTTCACAGATCTCTTATGTTACAGTGGAGGAAAAAAACAATAAGCAAAAGGAATAACCTTTGGAAATCAAAAGTGCAATGAATAAAATATTAGGGGACTGAGTGTGACTTTGTGTAGGGGAGTGGTATTTGCAGAGGGGAAAAGGGAAAGACAAGACGAGGTAAGCAGGAAAGGGCCTTTGAGGAATTGGTGTGTGACCCGAGAGCTGAATGAACTAAGGGAGCCAGCTATGGAGAGATTTGGAGGAAGAGTGATCAAGGTACAGTAACAACAAATGAAAATGTTTTGAGGCAGGAACAAGATCATCATGCTCAACACTATCAGTAAGGCCAGTGTTTCCTACAATCAAAAGGAGGTATATAATGTTTTGTTTTCCATTGTTAGGCTCCTTTTAAATAATTAGCTATATAGGAAAGTTTGCTCGATTTCAATTTCTTTTCCTTTCTTCTTTTTCCTTTATGAGCATGACCTACAGTTAGGTCATGCTATTACAGTTAATAGCTATATAAGAACTATGTTAAATTATGTCCTATATAGTCAAAGTAAAATGAGAATGCACAATTAACTGGGATATCATTCACACAAACTTTAAAAAAAATAATTTTGGTTGCTTAAATTATCTGGGCTGCCTTTGAAAATAAAAGTGTCTTAATATTTTGAGGCACAAAATAATCTGTAGAGCAAAAGATTTAGTCACTGGATTATTCCTACTCCCAAAAAATACCAACAAAAGACAATAACACATATTTAGAAGCTGGATAAATAAAACCAAACAAAAAATTCCCAAATAGCATTTATTTCAATAGAATAGATAAGAATATGAGCTCTTGAAATAACCTCCAATTTAGCCATAAACAAATTACTCATGCTAGTCACAACAATGTTATTCCATGCCATATAACTATATGGGGTTAAAAAAAAGTTAGTCTCAAGTCTTATTAAAGGGAATATACTTGTGTTATTTGTTTAAAGGTTTAGAAATATATAAAATGTGGCCCTGTTCCAATTAGTACTGTTATATAAATATATTACTAATGTCCATTTTGGGAGCTAAGGTTGCATCCCTTAATCTGAAAGCACTCAGGTAAACAAAAACAGATGTGCGACTCTGTGTTTTTGAATTAGTATAATAATGAATGTAAATCTAAGTCATATAGAAGGTAGTGATTGTATATGCAAAAAGATGTGCAAAATAAGCCTGTTTAATACTCTAAAGAATCCATGGAGTGAGTTTCTACTTTCATATATAACTGAAGAAAAATGCATTAGGGACAAACTGAAAGGAGAAACACATCTTGAAATTTTAAAAGTTACTGCGTGAAAGTATAAAATGGAGGGAAAATCATAAAAATGCCTTTTATCCATTGAAAAGCTGTTTTCAATCTCATCACTGAATAAACTGTTAATTCTTAGAATTCTTCATGTTCCCTATCTTCTAATAGTTTGTTGGAAAATATGTTAAGACAGAAATAATTAAGACAGGAAAAATGCTTCACAGTTCGTATTAATTCATCTTAGCTTAATTTGGCATAATTCAGTCAGCATCTAAAAGAAGTAGTTTTTACCTAACCACCCACACCAACTAACAAAATTATTTCTATCTTAACATATTTTCCAACAAACTATTAGAAAATATGGAACATGCAGAATTCTAAGAATTAAAAGTTTACTCACTGATGAGATTGAAAACGTTTTTTTCAGTGGATAAAAGATGTCTGTCTCATTTTCCCTCCATTTTATACTTAAATACAGTAATTTTTAAAATTTCAAGATGTTTTTCTTCTTTCAGTTTGTCCCTAATGCTAGCCAAGATTCCCGATGGCAATTCAGAAGAGAGCAATATTTAATTCTAGAATTGTTATTTTGGGCTTCATCAATCTTTTGCAGATACTTCTATTCAAGGAGAAAAGCAACTTTCTAATTAGGCAGTGGCAAGCATCCAGAGACCACCTGCTGTTTAATCCACCAACATTTATCTGTTTTACTGGGAAAGTTACCTTAATGTATTATCACTGAATCTGATAATTCATTTTTGAGCTGAATGAATCAGAAACTTATAAGACATGTTATTTAATCAAGGGCTAGTTAAGAATAACTAGCATATGGTACTCTCAATAAATGTAGATTCTCTGTATTTGATTGGGAGACAAATCGAATATTTAAAAGTGATAGGCTTATATGATTACATATTATTTCAGTGTGTTTATGAATGGAAACCATTTCAAAAATTAACCAGAGTGTTTTAAAATTGACTTGCTTTGGGATACCAAGTTCTAGTCTCAGGTTAACAGAGTATTTTTAAGTTTGTGCTTTGCAGAGGTAGGGAGGAAAAGCTATAGAGGATAATTATTCTTTGCTTTTCATTGTGTAATAAACTTATCACAGGGTTTTTTTTTTTGCATGGGTAGGTACCAGAAATCAAACCCAGGTCTCTGGCATGGCAGGCGAGAACTCTGCCTGCTGAGCCACCGTGGCCCACCCCACAGTGATTTTAATGTGCTCAACATTTTCTAGTCTTAATATTCCTAATCTTGTACTGGGGCTGTCATGTCATGGTATGTGTTTGAATGCCAAAGATTTAGTCTACTGCTTTGATAAATTTTATTCTAGTTCATCACATCCAATATGCTTTATTAAGGAATTTAATTAGATTTAATTTTATAATTGTATAATGAATGAAATAATCACATTCCACTTAGCTATTTAATTAATTTCTCCATCAGACTTAAGATTGAATCTAATAAGGTCTAGATAATTCCACAGATATTATTTAAAGAATTTATTCTTCATAGTCAAGAAAATTTTTATGTATTTATCATCAAAAATAAAATGGAAAGATTCATTCAAAGTTATTTAAATGCATCTACAGATCTACAGATTTGTTAGGGCTCCAACCCCCAACAGCAACTTTTAAAAACCAGCAATGATTGGCAGAAATGTCTTTCTTTAATCTCTAGAAAACAAATAAAGGATTGAATAACAGGGAGAGTGCTGAATCAGGATAAAAGTCAATTAAAAACAACCAGGGCGGGCCATGGTGGCTCAGTGGCAGAGGTCTCGCCTGCCATGCCGGAGACCTGGGTTCAATTCCCGACGCCTGCCCATGCAAAAAAACAAAATGAAAAAACAAACAGGAGGGTTGGGATGGCTTTATAGCTGTTATTTCCCAGGTAGTCTATTCCAAGATGAACAACATCCTTTAAGCTGAGAGGATCAATTGCTTAAATGATTCCATGTCACTGCTGCATTTATAGTTTTACAATAAAATGACATTTAGGGACAAAAAAATAGATGAAAGGCATGTAAAAGTTGTAGGATCTCCTGGTGCCCCAATTGGGTCCTCTCTCAACCCCTCACCAGCTAAGTGAGGAGCAGCTCCATGCCCACAGTGTAGATAGATGTTCCCAGCTCTGGAAGGAGCAGAGTAAGCCTTTTGCACATATTGGGAGTGTGTATGTCTGGCCCAATCTGTCTTGTGGTGGCCTGAGGGACTGAATACCCCCAAACCTGCCCTTCATAGAAAAGGCAGTTTACCAACCTCTCCTACAGAATACTGTGCAGGAGCAATCAAGTGACTTCCTGGAGCACAGGACTGCTGGCTGTAGGACATACAGTGCAATGCCCAGGACCTTGAAAAAACTGTCTCCTAGAAAAAGAAGGAAATATTCTTCATAAATGGATAAATTCCTAGGGTTGTATGCACTGTACCCTAGATAAGAGGCATGTACAGTAAGGATCTGAGAGGCCCCTATGATTTGGCCTGGAGGTATTCTCCAAACTCATTGCATGGATAAGCGCTGAAGGAGAGAGCACTCCCTCGGATCAATCTGCAAAGACTGAGAAAGGTGTTTTCTCTTATCTCCTCCTCCTCCTTCTCCTCCTCCTTTTCCTCTTCCTCTTCCTCCTCCTTCTCCTTCTTCCTCTCTTCTTTTTAATTTCTGACATTCAGAGAAATTGTTGTTGAAAGACTGACTAGAAAAAGGTTTGAAGAACAGGCACTTCAATGTCAGAATTCCAGCAGGCACACACTAAATATCTAAAATGGCCAGGATTCAACAAAATATCACAAAACATACAAAGAAACAGGAAGTGATGGCACAAGCAAAGGAGAATATTAAAGCATTAGAAACCATCAGTGAAGGGGACCAGACTTGGGATATTCAAAAGACAAAGGCTTTTAAAATGTGGTCCTAAATATGCTCAAAGAACTAAAGAAAAACATGGACTAAGAACTAAAGGCAATCAAGAAAATAATAGATTAACACAGGAAGAATATAAATTCAGAGATGGTAATTATGTAAAGGAACCAATGAGACCTGAAGACCACAGTAACAAATATTAAAAATTCCCTAGAAGGATTCAACAGCAAAATGCAGTTGGCAGAAGAATCAGTGAAGCTGAAGATGAGATGATTGAAATCATCTAATCATAAGAGCAGAAAGGAGAGAATGAGCAAAAGTGAACAGAGTTGAGGAAACTGTGGGGCACTACCAAGCATAATGCATATAATGTATGCATTGTGGGAGTCCCAGAAGTAGAAGAAAGAGATAAAGAAGAGAGAATATTCAAAGAAATAATGGTTTAAAACTTCCCAAATTTATTGGAAGACATGAATACACACATCCAAGATGCTTAAGAAACTCCAAACAGGATAAGCACAAATAGACCCATGAAGAACCATGTCATAATCAAACTGTCTAATATCGAAGGTGAGAGAATTCGGAAAGCCACAAGAAAGAAGCAGAGTGTCACATACAAGGGAAGATGGCAAGATGGCAATGGAAAGACATATTTAAAATGCTGAAGTGAAAAAAATTGTCATGCAGGAATTCTATATCTGGGAAAACTGTCTTTCAAAAATGAGGGAGGAATTTAGACATTCCTAGATAAACAAAAGCTGAGAGACTTAGCCATTTCTAAGAACCACCTATAAGAAATGATAGAAGGAATTCTGCAGATTGAAAGGAAAGGACACTAGATAATTGACTGAAGCCATGAAGAAATAAAGATCCCCAGTAAAGATATTAACATGGGTAAATATAAATACCAGCACTAGGTATTTTTGGTTTGTAACGCTTCTCTTTGTTTCTTATATGTTCTAAAAGGGAAATGCATAAAATCGAACAATAAATCAGTGGTTTGGGACTCATGATATATAATTTGTGACAAGAACTACATAAAGGTAGGAGGATGGAGGGGTATAGGAGTATATTTTATGGATTCTATTGACGTTAAATTGACATAAAAGAAAATGAGATTATTATAGATTAAGACTGCTAAATTTAAGCCCCTTTGGTAACCACAAAGAAAATAACAGAAAATATGCAAATTCGTAAAGACAGAAAATAGAGGCAGGTTACCAGGGATGGGGAACAGGGAAATGGAGAGTTATTCCAAATGAGTATAGGTTTCTGTTTGGGGTGAAGGAAAAGCTATAGAAATGGATTATGGTGAGGGTAATGCAAGATTATCGATATTATTAATATCACTAAATGGTATGCTTGGGAGTAGCTAGGATGGGAAAGTTTAGGTTGTATATATATTCCCACAAATTAAAAAAAAAGAAAGTAAAGAGATAATGACAATTAAATGCAATACAGGAAATTGGTTGGTATCTAAGAATGAAGGAGAGAAAGCTCAAAAAGTTATTATTGGAAACATGAGAAAAAATTGGAATATACATTATAAGCCTTATATCAAAGTTAAATTTCTTGAACCTGATTACTGCATTAAGGTAATTACATAAGTGAATATCCTTGTTCACAGGAAATGTACATGGAAGTATTATGTGTTCAAGGAGTATGATTTGGGCAACCTGCCCTCAAATGCTCAGAAGATAGTAGATAGATAGAAAGAGAGAGAGAGAGGTAGATAATAGAATGATGGGTGACAAAATGTTAATGTCACTGAATCTGGGTATCTGGAGGGTGGAGGTACCTTAGAGTTCGTGTTTGTGGTGACTTTGCAGTTGTCCTGTAAGTTTGGAATTCTTTCAAAATAAAAGATTTTTTAAGGTTGTTTAAAGCAGGGCTTGCTAATCTGAATTCACTGTATACGTAGGCATCTTCAGTGACCTAAAGATGATGATATATTCAAAGAAAATAATTCAAAATTCATTTCTAGTCAATGTGTAGTGTATACATACATAAATATGTGTATATACATGTGAATATATATGGCTTTTTGGGTTTTTTTTGGGGTGCAGGGTCTGGGAATTGAACCCAGGTCTCCTGTATGGAAGGCAAGCATTCTACCACGGAACAACCCATGCACCCTTGTATGTTTCTGAGTATGCATTAGCTATGAAATCAAGTCAGTGATGAGTGCTGCAAAGTTAAAATTATTGGAACTGAAGACCAGCAATTACAACAATAGAAGAACTCTCATTTCTGCCTGCCAGATGCCTCTTTATCCTTTTTTACATGGCAATTCCATATCTGGCTATGGAAAAATACATTTTCTAGGCATCAGTAGCATACTTTCCCATGGTTCAATGCTGTTAGCAGTTGAAATCACCTGAGGTGATTTAGCAACTCATGACTGAGTTGAGTTGCTTTTATGCAATAAGACCTATATGGTAACAAAAAAAAACTCAGCTTCCTGGGGGTGAGGGGTAGTTCAGTGATAGAATTCTCGCCTGCCATGCAGGAGACCCAGGTTTGATTCCTGGTCCATGCACTTCCCCCAAAAAACAAAGAAATGAAACAAACAAAAATTCAACAAATGGTGCCACAATAATGGGATACTTATATGGAAAAACAATTAAATGTGACCCTATCATATAGCATACAAAAACAAACAAACAAACAAGCAAAAGCTTCCCTTATTTGCATTGCCTCATTTAATTATTTACTGAAAGAAAATGTTTATAAACTTATAAAAAAATAAAACCCCATTTAAAGGGAATATCCTAGCATACCACAAACTATATTATCAAATCTTAATATAAGGACAGAAGAAAGGAAGGACTTGTAATAAGAAATGTGTCAAATAAGGTGACATGTCATTATATACAATTTCAGGTTGTTTTGAGTGGTTCCTCTGAAAATGTAATGCTAATCCTTTAGAAACTTGGCTCCCCATCTTGAAAGAAAGTCAGTGATATTATTTCATGGGGGATGTGGTGAGAATGGGATGTAATCTAATGCCACGTGAAAGCAAAAGTATCCTATTTGTAAGTGTTAATTTAAAGTATACATTACAAGTCACTGCTGTCACTAAGGGACAGTATGTGAAGTACAAAGGGAAGAAAATACCCCATGACCTCTCAGCCTGATTTGAGGAATAAATGAATCAACATGCTGCTTGGCATATATTAGGCTTTCATTGTTTGTTTATCTTCTTTCTCAAAAAAAAAAAAAGAAAATCAGCCATTGTTTGGAATAATTACTATGAAATACCCAAGTGAGATAGAAATGAATATCTTTCAGCAGTGTGTGTTGGAGTGAAATGTAATTTAATTTTGCCTTTCACTAATAGATGGAGTCATGGTGTTGCATGTGTTACTTAACTGTTTGCATTTATTATTAATTTCTTGAAACATTAATAAAAGACAACTAACAGACTAGGACAAAAGAGAAGGGACCTGAATTCAGTGATATATCCAAATAGATGATCTGGTTTCCCTCATATGTTTTGCTCTCAGAGGTCCCTAGTCATTATCTCTCATCTGAGCACCCACCAGCAGAGCCCACATTTAAATATCAACCCTTCCCGAAGTCACGACTCAAATTAGCTCCTCTAAGACAAAATTTGATTTGTTTTGAGATTCGTGGCATACAATAGCTTGATCATATGATATTTAAAGTTACTGATAGTGTTTCACAAGAAGCATGAATGCGCATATTTTCATTGTCACTGGGAATTAAATGAGCCATCAGGTCAATTATTTAAATTACTGCCCACAGATGTTCCTGAAATGTTTATGCTTTCAAAAATATTTAAGAAAGACTAACATGATAAAACTTTGCTTTAATATTTATCTTAAAACAAGGTACCTTACTCTGTTGATAAAAGGCAATTTGTGATTTCAGTTGTAAAGAAGGGCTTTTCAAGTTTGCCTTTACTTTTCTGTATTTCATGCGTAATCTTGAGGCATTTCTAATTACATCGTTTAATTTTATTCTTTCAGCCATTTACAGTATTTTGTCTTTGAAATATTTTGTGGTTGCCTCCAGTCTAAAGCACACTAATGCAATTTTATTTAAACTTCAGATCATCCAATTATCAGAGCAGCACTGTGTAGACACCACAAGAAGAAATGAGTCATTCACCCATTTCCTGTCTTTTGTTTCCTTTGCTGATTGAAGGGTTCAATAAATTACTATGGCTCATAATGACTGTGAAAGTTAAACACTATTTTTATCCATTCAGCTGGGTTTTAAATGCAGCTTGTGGACCCATCTTTCTGTCATGAGCAGAAGCTCTTGGAATTCTTGACAGCTTATAATCTGTCCTGCTCATATTCTCAAGCGAAAATGACTATACTTACAAGCAGGAACTTTACACACTAATTTTTGAATCAACTTTCAGAAAGACAACAACTCCATGAAAATCAGTGTATTTCATTGTTTTTGAGAAAATGTCTTATTTCAGTAAAAAAAGCATTTGGTTTTTAAGAATTAAATTGATTATTTGCTTGCCATAGTTTAGAGAATGAAATATATGAACTCTAATAGTTTAAGATAGAAGTTTTGATTTCATAATTATATTAATTTTCTCTGATTAAAATTAAATCAAAGCATTAGGGAGTCTTCTAGGTGGAAAATATTATTTTCACTTTAGGAGAACAATGCAAGGTTCTGGATGAATTACTCAATCTAAAGCATGCCTTTCTCTTTTTATCCCTCACTCTATGTTTTTTTTCCACAGGACTTTTCACTACCTAAAATCATATCATGCCATACATTCATTTGCAGACAAATTGTAGACAAATGTCTACATCTGAAAGTCTATTTCACCTGGTAGAATAGAAATCACAGAAAGATACACTTTCCTTTTTATTCTGTGGTCTCAGGGCCTAGAGTAATACGTGGCACATCAAGGATTGTGTTGTCCCAATTCGTGTCTGATGACTGACTGGATAAAGGAAGGAAAAAAATTCACTGTGACTCAGGTTATTTACTATTAGTGTATATTGTACCATCAAAATACTTTTCATTCCTGGGGACTATAACTTAAAGTTTTGAAATCCGTATTGCCAACCCTCACCATGGATCTTTTTGTCAGTCCTTTGTTATCTTCTATCTTCTGTGTATAATCATTCCTCAATTATTTCATATACATGTATTAATCGTTCATTTAGAAGGAGAACACGCTGATGGCAGGAACTTTAAATAGTCCTATTTTTTTTCTATAATGTCTAACATACATTAGAAACTAGGGTATGTAGGTGAGGTGAAGGAATGTCTAATATATGTATCAGTCCATAGTAGGTGTCAAATAATGGTTGTTGAATGAATGCATTAATTTGATATTGACCTGTCAGTTCACTGTGGACCTATTTAACTATTTATCCTCTAATCTTAGAGGATAAATAGTTAAATAGGTTAAAATAGTTAAATAGGATAAAATGTTTTCTAACATTTTTCTGTGGTAGGAAGAGCATAAAAACATCAATCAGGAAACATGGGTCCTGGTGACTTGTCTGCCATAAATTGCTTTCAAAATTTCTAAATTCCGTGCATCACCCTCTTTGTATAATAAAGGTATTAAATTGGTGATTTCTAAAGACCCTCCAGTTTGTCCATTGTCTATTGATGTCATCGTTTTTATTCTCAGTTCCACCACAGAGTTCCTTCGTAGCTTTCTTTTATATGTATTCCTTGGCCATATTATTTAAAATCCAATTCTTTATTTTCTTGCCTATAATTTTTAGTTGCCAGAGAGAAAGAGCTGCTTTCGTTCCCACAAATTCCTGGTGTGCTGTAAAAAGTAGCTATTTGAGAGTTAAATAGATTTACTGCTGGACTTGGGAAAGTCACATAATCTCCTTGTAACTCTTCACCTGAAAAACAGAGACTTTACTATATCTGGTGCCTGGCAGGATGGGATTTGTGGTCCTGTACAGTCATCTACCACACCTCACTCCTAAGAGTAAGGCTTCAAATTCTTAATTTTTGAACAAGGGACCTCACATTTTCATTTTGCACTGAGTCAGGCAAATTATGCAGCCAGTCCATTTGGCAGCATGCTGGAGAGATAATTAAATAATATAACATTAGAAAATACTTAGAACACTGTCTCCTTAATAATAATTTCTTCTACTGCTTCCCATTTTCTTCTTTCCTTCCTCAAATGTATAGATATGGGTAATGTCCAATACTCCAGTGCCTAAGAGTGTGTAAAGTAATAACCATGGGCTTTATATAATACTTTGGTTCAGTGAATTAGATAGTTTTCAAAATGGCATTCTTTTACAGTTCAGTGGGGTTCTTAGAGTTTGCAAAGGACCACTTTTTCTCTATTGTGAAGTTTTAAAAGCCAAAAGGAAGACAATAATCAGCCTTCCTGTCCTAGAATAAGGATGTCTTAACCATTCCCAGTTGAGCATTTCTTTCTATATCTAGGAATAGAGATCAATACATATAATATACATAATTGTATAGCAACGTGTATTATATGTAATATTAAGGACTATATATATATATAATAAATGCATACAAACAGCGTACTAAAAAACAAAAAACCCACTTTGTTTTCTATATTTGTATAACTTCCATATTAAAATGAAATTGAGAGAAATATAATATATATTTATATAACATATAATAGGCATAATATATAATAGGTATTTTGATATAAACAAAATGACAATTCTTAAAAAACACAATCACAAATTAAGTTAAATGATTATAAAACTAATATGACTGGTTAAAGAAATGAAACCTATTTGTAAAAGTCTATACTAGCTCTTTAGTGAAAAAACAGATAGAACAAATAAATATAAAAAGCAGGAATCCAAAATGAGAAGAATGAAATGTTAATAAAATAAACAAGTGTTTTAAACAATATAAAAATCTAGGAGATTTGGAAACTTTAGCTGTGCTGTCAACTTTGGAAAAAGTACTCCAGTTGTACCATGTTAAGCTGGCATTGCATAGAAATTAACAGCCATACTGGTCTAGAAACGTTAAGCTTAATTTTTTTGCATTTGTACAGGGGTGACACACTGTATTAAATATGTAAGGTCTTATCTACATGGGTTTGATTATAGAATAAAGTATTCTCTAAATAAAAAAAAATCTAGGAGATTTTTGCTCTTATGGTACAATGAAGGAAGATGTCAGTAAAGAAAACACGGGTATTCCAAGGCTTAGCACAGTCGTGCAGAGGTGCTCTGGGCTCAGGTGCTCCAGAAGTCTTGTAGGCCCTAGAAGTGCTCTCAGGTCCAAGGAGTCTAGGCAAAACCCCAGAGAGCTGCATTAGCCCCTGTGTGTTGTCCTGCCATCATGTGTTCAGCCATTCATCTGGTTTTGCAGGGAGAAGGGCTGCAACTTCTTGAAAAGTATGTCTCTTTGTCCTCTTTACGGGATGGTAAACTGGTGGTCCTCCAGATTAGATCTCACCATGTTAGCTTCATTTAAAATTAGGATCAATCTCTACATTCCTGGCAGCTCTTCAAAAGCCAGCATTGGTCCAGATCCCTGACTGGCGAAATCACTCAAGGTGAATACTGGCTGCTCCACTGGGAGAATGGGTGCCTTTCCCTTTAACCATAAAACTTATTATCTCTCATACTTAAGGTCAACTTCCAATTGTCTTCGTACTTGTTATAGACAGGGAGAGTATAAAATATTTTATTCTGCACCTTCGCTCAGTTATTTTACAAGTTTGGTCACCATAGATATTTGAGTTTGAACTTTCCCCACTAGCATGTAAAACAATAGGAGCTTCCTGCATAAACCAAAAGAGATTATTTTTAAAGTTCAATTCTATCCCTTTCATTTCATTCAGAAGGAAAATGATATTCAAGGAGAGGACAACAGGAGATTAAAAATTAGAAGCAATATCTAATATCTACTATAGATAATGGTAATAGTAAATGATTTTGATGTCTGGAGACTGATAAAAGAGCAAAGTAGAATATCCTGAGATTTCTAACCACTCTATATCCATAATGAGGCTATAGCAGAAAAATAAAATTCACCAAGTCCACAGTGAAAAAATACATATTTAAACCTTATTCTAGATAAAAAGTCAAATTTCTGTTTTAGGGATTCAGAAAACATTCAGAAATCAGTTATATTTTTAGGCAAATCTGTAATGGTCAGTAAGCAAACCTTATTGTTTATAAAAAGCTCAATGTCTTCTATTTTTTCTGGATATTTTCCCGATTGCAGTGCCAATTTATTGCATAGGATTTTGTCCATTCTTGCTTGCTCATACCTCTGACTTTTTGTTTAATAAAAATCCAGTAACTCCTTTTAGATGAGTAATAAGTATTGACTCATTTATGTAAATAAATAATTGATAAATAAAGGAACAAATTAGATAATTTACAAATATTAGACTGCATACATAAGAAGCATTTCTAATTCACTTGAAGGACTTGGGCACTAGATTTTAGGAGAGAATATTTAGTCAATTGTAAAAGGAAAGTATGTTAAATAGAAGGATAGTATTTGCTTTCGGTTTTGAGCCCATCAGCAACCATGGGAGAAGGGAAATCTGGACCCAGGTACTTGGAGTCATATGGAAAGCCGAGTGGACTATGGCACGGCCACCCCCACATTCATGCCCCTGGACCTTCTCATGAGAAAGACACACACCCTTCCTGACACATGTATAGAGACGTAGAGTTTTTGTAAGTGTGCTTTATAAGTGAATCTTTCACCTCTCATCTTTCATCTGCTGGGAGCGTTTCTTCCATTTTCTGAAAACGAATTGTAGTCTAATATCTAGCTGTTGATATTAGAGCTCTTTGTTTCCCTCCTACTGATCTTTTCTTCTCCCTGGCTCTAGAAACAGTCTCACATTTTGCTGCAGGAGGAATATAATGCTGTCCTCCACCTAATGAAAGCAGTTAATAATGATTAATGCCAATGAGTGTGTGCTCAGAGGGAAGAACAGAACTGCTGGTTATTGTCCTCCACTGTCCACTAGATTGATGTGTTTTCATTGGCTTTTCCCCTGCTCTGCTTCCTATTACCCAAAATACTGTGAGTGTTAAGCACTGTATTGAGAACAATATGGTTTTGCTGTACTGTACCAGTTTCACATATGTCCTACCACTCCGTTAAGTTTCTCTAGGAATGAAGCTGTTATGGTCATTGGTGCTTCCTCTATAGAGCCACCAGACATAATTGATTTCCCTTGCTGTATCCATAGAAAAAAGCATTTTATTCTTAATATGAAAAGGCCTAAAATTATATGAATGAGAATAAATAACACAAAAGAATGTTTAATGAACTAAAATGAATAATTATCTAAAGAAAAAATATTTAGTTAAAAATGCATGTATAAGAATTCCCTTATTTAGGAAATTTAAACCTTTTTTACATATCAAATTGAAAAATGTTTTTGTGATAATCACTTTCAGTAAGGATTCACTATGGACAATAGGCTTTGGTTTAAAATTTTTGTAGAGTACTTTGACAAAGTGAATTAAAGTTCCTTAAAAATCTGTACTCCTCGATCCAATAGTTTTATTTCAAAGGACATACCTAAATAAACAATCAGAAATGAAAAGATTTTTATGCATAAAGATAATCTTTGCAATTTTATTCATAATAGTGGAAAAAAGAAACAATCTACTATCTAACAATGGGACTAAAGATTAAATGCAATAGAATGCTGAGCCACATCAAAAAAAAAAGAGTTTCAAGGGACATGGAAAGTCATGGGAAATGCTCATGATATGGTAAATAAAATAAACAAGATTCAAAATGCATTTCTATGTTTTATAATTTTATATTGTATGTAATCTGTTTCAAAGAAATAATAGAAATAAATAGGACAAAAATGTAAAAGTAATGGACTCTAAGTGGTGGACTTAGGAATCACTTTTTCCCCCAAAAGTTATGCAGTGAATAAATATATTTATTAAAACTGTGACTATATGATCTTGCTTAGGATTATGTTTACTATCTACTGAAGTGTTTGAAGCCTTTTCCAGGACAAGTGATAACAAAACTGCTACATGATCAAGAGGATAGTTCTTGACCTCTATTTACCACAATTAGGGAAATCAATTAAGCTTGAGCAAGTGATTCAGTAGTAATGAAAATAGAGTTACCTAAATTAATTTTTTCCATTTTCAAAATCTTCTTTTCATCTTATGATGAAAACGTAAGATTTGTCCATAATTTCTTTTCAATACAATATAAGATTTACATGGCAAGAATTCACTATAAATACATTTTAAAAATTAATAAGTGGTTCTGTTTCTAGTTATGGTTAGTTTTTATAGCTCAATGCTACTGCCAGAGACAACTAGAAAAGCTAAATAAAACATCTGAAAACAATCTATTTGAAAGCATTAGAATGCTGTTCTGATGCAGTTATGGATTGAGGAGTCAAGATCTCACAGAGAAGAGAACCTACTTCAGATGTGAACCTGATGTTCTGTCTGGTCATTTGCTGATTTTTACCTTGTGTAGGAAAAGATATTGAAGAGACAGTACAAGGCTTGTATGTAAGAAAAGAAGCCATTAAGGCCTTCTGCAATGTAATAGGAATAGAGGTAATATAAAGAAAGTTGAGGTTGCCAAGGATGCCAAATATTTTGCCCAAGTTTTCTCCTCAAGGCATTTGTCAATTCATTAATTGTACAGGATTATAGACTAATAAGACATTAAGAAAGTAGTAATGAGCTGATCAGAACTTCAGGGAGTCTTGTGATGATTGGGAGACAACGAATGAGTTTCAGGATGAGTAAAAATCCCATATTCTCATAGGATCCTGGAGAAGTGTTGGTGAATCAATCATAGAGCAAACTTAGTAAAGACTGTACCTAGCTGGAGTCAGCTCAGTCCCTGATCAGATTGCAGAAATCTATCCCTGTTTTTGATGCCTGTAGAAAATAAGCTAAATTATCTTAAGAGAAACATTATGCCTTACAGAGTTTCTAGAATGTTCTTCACACAATTAAAAAAAAATTCCAGGCCAAAAAAAAAAGGCAATCAGATAATACAGGCAATACAAGTAGAGCCACAGATGATAACAGTATTAGAATTAACAGATATTAATCTATGTTTAAGAAAGAGATGGCAAGATGGAGAACTTTAATAGATATTTAGAATCAATATTAGAATGTAATAACTGGCATTGAGAATTCAAATGGTGTTTAATAGCATCTTCATAACAGAACAAAGGGCTAGCCGAAAACAATGAAAAATATTTTCTAATGAGAGTGGCAGAGAAGACCCTAAAGTAAACATTTTATTTAATAATGAAATAGTTCAAGCCTTTCCACTGAGATTGGATAAATCAAGAATGCTTGTTAACATCATTTATATTCATCAGTGTACTGGCAAACTTACACAGTGCAAAAAAGGCAAGAAAATTACCAAAACACAAAGGGACTGAAGAAGAAAGAAATAAAACTGTCAGTATTCACCCCTGGTATGATTGTATAAAATAAAATAATCCAAAAGGATTACAAACAAAGCATTAAGTTTATTAAACTGAGAAGATTTCTAGAATGCAAGACCAGTTTTTAAAATCAGTTGTTTAATTATATTAGCAACAATGCTAAACAAAAAAGAGTATGAATTTTAAGAAAAGTAAAGCTGATCTACAATAGTAGAAGTCAGATTAGTGGTTACCTTTAAAGGTTGATAAGAAGCAGTACAGGGAAGTTTCTGGGGGTGCTGGTTATGCTATATTTCTTCATTTGGGTGTTACATGGGTCTGTTCACTTTATGTAAATTCAGTCAAATGTACTCATGATTTAATTTTCTTACGTATATTATGAATAAATTACTTTAAATTTATTGCACTACAATGAGACAACAACATAACTTAAAGGTGGAAATGAAGAACCATAATTAAAATTATGACTGACAGTTTTCCTATTAATGCAAAAGAATAATGCATTTGAATCAAGAAATGGATAACTTTAGTTTTAGAATTTCTTTGGCTTTTGAACATCTGCTCACTTTTGTTGTTCACACATTTTAAATTTTTGTTGCAATTCAAATTTGAAAACATCTGTTTCTCTGATTCATTTTTTTTTGTAGTGAACTCTGAAATGAGAAATTGTTGTGAGCTGATAAATCATTCAGAACACAAAGGGGCCGTCACATAATTTATGGGGAGGAAATATACAATAAGGTCTGCAATCAGCAACTTGATTTCGTGGCTTTTGAACAATAGAAATTGTATTAAATATTTACCTACTGCTGTTTTATTTCTGACTTTTTTTCTTTAGATTATAGAATCAACGTAAGTAGGGACCCCAAATAAATTACTGAACAAATTAAGGAATGACTAGATAGTATAGGTTTCTTTTGAATTAGCAGTAGATTTTTAAAAATATTTTAACATAGTAGACCCATGGATGATAACACTTCTTCAATGATTTTATGCTTATTTAGATATTTTTATTTCCAGTCAAATCAGGAGATGTCTGATTCCCTACATACCTCTGCCATAATCTTAACACAGCCCATCACCTCTCACTTCATTCCTCTATGAACCTCTCAACTGGTTTCTCTTTACTCATGTAAGGATTCCGATATTGTATTCCGCAAACTGGCCGCCAAACTAACATTGCATAATTTGAGTTTAATTTCCTCATTCTTCCACTTAATGTTTATCAAGTCTTTCATACCTGTCCGTACTCCTTTCCTTTCCCACACTCACTCAGGTGAGTTTCAGATCTCACTGACAATGTCACCTCTTCCCAGAAAATGTCAGGGCTGGGACCGAGACCTCTCTGTTCCACATTTACGTTTCTCACATTCGTATCATCCTGTGTTGGAAGGTGCGTTCTTATTTGAGTGCTCTGCACAATGAAATGTAAGATATTTGAAGAGAGCACTAGAGCAGGAAGGGGAGCAAGAGAGAGGTCTGTTTTTCTAAAAATGCATTGCTGCATTCGGTTCATGCTGCTGTCAGGTCTCAACGTTTCTCATTGATACCCCATATACTCCAAAGCACTTTGACTAAGGTGACTGTATCTGATACTCCCTTTGTGCCTTTCCATTTTGTCAGATATAGATTAAGAGCAGGAGGAGATGTGTCTTATTTTTTCTCGTTTAAGACACATTAGGCTAGTTTTTTGTTTGTTTGTTTGTTTTTTTAACATGGGCAGGCACCGGGAATCAAACCTGGGTCTCTGGCATGGCAGGTGAGAACTCTGCCACTAAGCTGCAGCTGCACTGCCCTAGGCTAGTTTGTTTTAAAAAAGGACGAATTTGTGTGCAAATGTGCTAGTGAGCAGATGATACGAGGTTTTTTCCTCTACCTGATTGTAGGTACTTGGATGTTTGTACTAGACATTTCCCCAGGAACCTGTCTGCCTTGCATTGAATACAATTTTTATGTCATGATCCTACTTCATTTTGAATGGATAAGAATGAAGTTATGCTATCTGATAATATTAATTATTTATCTCTGACATTTTCCAAAATCAACAAAATATAATCTAGGAATTTAAAGCACATGTTTTTTGAGTAGGCAAGATATTAGATCAAATTTTGGCTGTCATTTGCTTATTATGTGACTTTGAGTAGATTAGTTAAACCCTCTTGTCCCTGCGGTTCATCTGTAAAACAAGGATAAAAAGTGACCCTTCTTCATACGGTCCTGGTGAAGAGGAAATCAGATAATGGAGAGGGTCTTTGGCACAATCCTTAGGAATCAATCAATAAATGAGCACAGTGCCTGGTACATACTGAGTGGTCAGGAAACCACTCATTAGTGAATGAGTTAGCATATGACTGAATGAATTTGTTGAAGAATTATTAGGGCTACTGAATTGTCCCTTAAAAACTTCTCTAAAACATTTTAAAAGCCACATTTTTTTTCAGAAAAAATTTCCCTTCCTTTTATAGGCTTTTATCTATTTGGGAACCTTCAAGCAGAGCCATGTCTGCACATGGAGTGTTATGGCTATAGCTAGCTCTCTTTTATAGAGGATCATAGGAAAGGAAGGTGATAGAGTGGCCACACTTACACAGCTGCTGCAGGGCAGGCTGGCTACCTCGCAGACCAGTGTTAGGTCTCAGTGCATGTCTATTCCCTTACAGGGCTTTATTACAATTATCCAAACATGTCAACTTTTATATGGGGAAAAGTGAAAGAAGCTTCAGGAAATGTTTCCTTGGAAACCCATAACATGCATGAGAAGGAAATGGATATGGCAAAATTGCTGCAATATATTGAACGTAAAAAGTAGGGAAATTGAGTTATTAAACAACTAAAGTCAATACCATGACAGAAAAACCTATTACTATTGTAAAGACTGGAAAGGTTAACCATATGAGAGACCTATGAATTTTTCTAGGTGGATGTCATTGATTTTATAATTTAATTTTTTGGGTAAGGAAGAAGAAAATCAGAACTCAGAAATCAACAAAGGAATTGAAAAATAAATAGAAATAGTAAATGCAGCATCTAAATCCCAAAATCAATTAATGAAAGTCAGTTAGCCAATTCACAGTAAGCACATACTTTGTGCCAGGTGCTGTCTTAGGCAGTGAGGCACACCAGTATTCAACAGAGAATCTTTGACTTTAAGAAGCATACATTTTAATTTGGGGAGGGGAGTGCTTCAAAAACATGTAATATCAAGACAATACATGACATTGGTAACCACTGTTGAAGATGGCATATGAAAAGAAATGATTGTAGATGGTAGAGAAGACCTCTCATTGATATTTGACTTCAAAATTAAATGAGAAGGAAGCAGAGAGCAAAAATCAAGGGGGGAGGCATTAAAAGCAGAATACCAAACACAGACTCTGAGGTTTCGAATTAAGGGACAAAAAAGACCATTGTGGCAAGTCCATAATGCTTGGGGGTGCAGAAGGGAAAGAAATGACCTAAGAGCTTGTTTGGGAAAATGCCATGGAGGATTTTGAAGTCCAAGGAAAGAAGTTTGTATTTTATTCCATGTTAATGAAGGCCACTGGAAGGTTTTAAGAAACGGGAAATGATACAATGTGGGTTTTTGCTTGCTTGTTTGTTTTTTTGCTTTAGAAAGATCACTTTGGCTGTCATAGGATAGATAGGTATTGGAAACTGGAGACAAGGAGTCCATTTAAGAAGCATAACAGTAGTTTGGCTAGAGAATGATTGTGGGTTAGACTAGGGGCAGTGGGAATGGTAGAATTACTGATTGACATTTGGGATCTAATCTACCACAAATTTGAATATGAGATATGAATAAGAGGAATCAAGGATGATTTTGGCTTGAACACTCAGTGTATAGAAATATGTTATTTCCAGAGGAAGGAAGGGAAAGCAGATTAGATGATAGTGTTAGCAAATATAGTTGTCTCTTGGTTGTGTTAAACTTGATCTGCTCATTTGATACTCATGTGGGAAGTTGGATACACACTTCAGGAAGCAAGCAGGGAAAACTGAGTTTGAGTTAGGCATATGGATATGATGGTCTTCAGAATGCAGATGAGATGTGAGCTCCTGGAACTAGATGAGAACACCCAGTGAGGGAGACAATGTACACGACTGAAGGCAGAACTTGGGGCTAAGCAATACTTACAGATCTGGTACGACACTTCACAAAGGAAACCAAGAAGAAATGACCAGAAGAGTCCTTAGGGGAACAGCTGATTTCAATTAGGGCAAGAAGATAAAAGCAGCATTCAGTTGAGAGTTTATTGATATAGATGGACATGCTGATGACAGACGAAGTTCCATAGATGTTATAGCTAAGTGCAGGGGGAGATAGTGACACAGAGGATCAGGAATGGGGCAAAATTGTGATGCATTTTCCTTGAAATGGTATATGATCTGGGAAGTTTGTGTTTCTGATAATGACTGAGCTGAAAGTGATGCAAGGAATGATGAAATTGTTTAAACTGAAATGAGGCTTGTACAGGTGGCGATCTTGGCCAAAAGGAGAAAATAATTAATTGAATCACCCTACCACTGAAATTTCAGGGCACTGCTCTTGAGGCATAGAATAGATGTTTGATTTATCTTATCTCTTTATTTTCTTATGTGGAGGAGTGGACATATGGCAAAAAGCAGTTGCTAGATATCCATATTTAAATGTAGTGAAAAGCAAAGTGGTAGACAAGATAAATTTAGCCAAATTAATGCACTAATAGTTTATCCTCAGAATTGCAAATCCATGTTCTAATTTGTTTGCTATTCCTGCAAATGTAATTTAGAGCACTGATAATGCAGGGAAACCCCTATAAAGGAAATTATTGCAACACAATGTATAAAGAAAGAGGCAATGACATTTTCATTTTACGTTTCACTTCTCCTCTGCTTCTTCATTAATATTTCTGTATCTGTAAACCCAACTTTCAGTTGGCTTTACTATAAAGCATATAGCCAGATATTATCTCTTTTACTTTAATTGCCTTTTAAAGTATCCACTATTAGCTCTAACTGTTTCTCAATCATTAAACCAGATGGATACAACCTCTCACTGAGGTGCCATGTTGAGGTGCACAAGCTGTCTAGTGATGGTGGAAGTTCTTGTTATGGTGGCCATGCCTTTCCCCACCAGATGCCACAAGTGAGAATTGGAAGTTCCCTGAAAATGTGCGAGGAGGCTTAATAGCTAGAGAATATGGTACATTTTTTTAGGGATATGTAAGGGTTGCCAACTTAACATGCTGCCTTTCAAAATCCACTCTTTCTAAATTTTTCTAATAAGTGACAATATTTTCCTTTCTTCTACGGATGACCAATCCTCAGTCTTTGATGAACATTTCTTTGAGAGTGCTTTAGTATCCATACTACAATTCCAAGTGTTCTAGACTTGACATTTTGGAATCTATTTTCATGTCCCCCTTATTTACTTTCCTTTTCTTTTTGTTCATTAAAAGTTATTCAGACTATGTTCCAGCCTTTGTAATAGAAGACCAGTCCAAATATGAAAAGAAAGTGGCTTGGCTTATCATTAAATGCAATAAAGTTAATGTAATGGGCTGTGTGTTTTAATCTTTTTTTTTTTTTTGGCATGGGCAGGCACCGGGAATCAAACCCGGGTCTCCGGATGGCAGATGAGAACTCTGCCTGCTGAGCCACTGTGGCCTGTCCCCTGCAATGTGTTTTAAAAAGTACATATAATTGCTACATGATTTGTTATTTTAAATCAGTGAGCTTTATTATGCTTAGCCCAGTAAGTCTTCAATTTTTAATTCAAGTTGCATGAAATGCCTCATTTTGTTTCTTAATAAAATTATTTATTGTAGATATTTCATTTATCCTCATTATTTTAATCCTTTATTAAATATATTTCCTATTTGCTAGTCTGATGATGTGCTGGTCCCATTTAAATAGGCACCATAGCACATGCACAAATGTTATAATCCCGCCTGCTTCCTCACTGTCCTTCAAACAAAAGTAAAATAAAATAAAATAAAAAGCATTCTAGGTCTTATTCAGCAAATTACTATTGAGCCCTTTCTTTCACTTTGACTTCTTTGTTTTATTGTATATGACTATCCTTACAATTGAACCAAAACAGCCCAAACCATAATGGTGGTCATCTTTCTACTTTGCGAAGTATTTTGAGGTAGGTGTTCTTTCTGTTGAAATTGGGATTCATGTTAGAGAGTAAGTTTCTCTCCCTTGGGGCCATCTGTCTTCATTAGACTCACTGCTTGATTTAAATTTTAGACGTTCCTCCTCTGTACAATACCTAGAATGCTGTCTGCATAGATGAATATTAATGATTGTCCCTACAAATAACAAAGAACAAATGGTTCTCTACTGAATAATCTAGAATTAGAACAATCCTGAATGAAGGGGAACAAAGTAGAGTGTCTCTGATACTTTCAACTCTTCTTATACCTTGGGTAGCACACTGGACAAGGAAACCCTTTTGTGAGAGTTTATGAGCAATTTTTAAAAACTAGGGTTGAAATATGGGGTTGTAGTTGTTGTTAAATTGTCCTATCACTCAAGCTTTTCGGGAAACTTTCCTTCTGTTTCTTGTTTGCTTTGTTTCCTTCTAGGTCAGGTTCTTTAGTTCTTTATTATTTACATATTAAGACATTTTCTTTCTTCTTCCCTTTGTCCTCAAAAAGAAACTTTAGTTGATTCTCTAGGAAGTTTAGTTGATTCTCTAGGAAGTTTAGTTGATTCTCTAGGAAGAACAAAGTGAGGTACTAGAAGTCACCCACCTATTTGAAACCTTCATTTTACATATATGGTTTGCATTGTTTGATGATTTGATAGGGAAACAAGTAAAAGTAACTTATGCAGCATCTGAGTCATTCTTACCAGTACTCAAATCTGAACCAGAATTTATGTCTATCCTAGCTTGAGTTTGTTACACCATCCATCACTACCAAAAGCTAGCTTGGGTAGTGCTGGCCACTCTTAAAAGCAAAACATCTTCACAGATATTCAGGAAGATCTTTGAGGCTCCGGTTGACAGCCTCATGATGAAAAGGTGCATTAATAAGTTATGTGTTAACAATTTAGATGATCATCCAGCAACAAAGCTGTTACAAACACAGCGAAAACTGGGTCACTTTCTACTATTGGTGATATAAATCAGAAACAGTAGAGGGGATTCTACTTCCAGCTATGGTAAAGCAAATTAAAAAAACATCTGTTTGATAGCATCTGAGAACTAGTGAGGCAATGAGGACCTATGGGTTTAAGCTCTGGTGAGACTAGAAGGACAGTAGAGCAAGATGCATGTAGCTAGTCTCCCCTCCTTGGATTATTTGCTAGTGTTTGCTGCAGAATATAAGCAGTGGCTGGAGCTGAGACGTAGAGAAGCAGGAAGAAAGGTCATTTCAAACTGTTGAAGTGATTAAGATTTTATTCAGGCAGGATTAGAGAGACTAAAATCACAGAGAAAAGGAACATATAGAAAAGTGAGCCCAGAGCACGGTGATTTTTCCTACCAGTCATTTTTAATTCGTAAACTACTCAGGGTTGTCGGTGAAGAAATTAAGCATAAAGCTGCTGACAAGGAGAACCAAGTGTTGGGCAGTATTATGGTGCTGAGGTGACAGAAATTAGATTTCAGGATCTACCAGAAGGATTCTCTTGCTGAGAAAGGATCCTTATAACCATTGTAGTCTCTTAGGTGATATGTTTGCAAGGAGGGGTCGATAAGAGATGAGTACAACACAGCCTCAGGTGAGTTAATCATTGGTTGGGGTGAGGTGCTCAGGACTTCTCAGCAGCAGTATTGTTAACATTTTGAGTCAGATAATTTCTTATTGTGGGAGCTGTCCTGTGCATTGTAGGATGTTTAGCAGCAATCCTGGCTTCTACCTACTAGATGCCATAGCACTATCTGTCCACCCACCCCGCCGGATATTGTCCAGTGTTTCCTAGGGGGCAAAATTGCCCCAGATTGAGAACCAGTGCTATCTACTAAAAAGAGGTGAATCATTTCTGGAGATAATAGCACCCAGAAGGTCTATAATCTTTTCTTATACAATGTCTGACATTCAATTAAAGAAATAGAATAAGGAACAGAGTGAAGAAAACAAAAATAAGACCATGGGAACTGATGCATGAAAGACCCAGTTACTGGGTGTGTAGTAAGGAATTTGGCCTTCACCCAAAGAGAGTTCTGGTCTTTGTCTTTATCTCTTGAATATTTCCCAAGTGATTAGAGTGTCTTTCTTATTCATGGTAGACCCCCAGACCACAGCTGATAGTCTAAGTTAGAAAGATGACTCAGGTGAGGCTGGGCCACATGTAGTAATAGGGTGGAGACGGGCTAATACAGAAAGACCAACCATGGGACTAGTGAGTTGGGGCTTTGGGCCACATAATATCAGCCCAACCTTGAGGGACCAGGGAGTGCTAGAGATTGAGTCCATCCAAGTGGGCACTGAAATCATCAATTCTGCCTATTGAATGTAGCCTCAATAAAATTCTGGATACCAAGGCTCAGGTGACTTTCCATGGCTGGCAGTACTCAGTGCATATTGTTACTCACCATGATTGAAAGGAGGTAACACCATCCTTGACTTCACAAGAAGAGGGCTACCAGAAGCCCCACAGTGAATGCCTCCCAGGGTTCACATGAAGTATCTCTTCCTTTGGCTAGTTTTAATTTGTAACCCTTTCCTGTTCTGAATGAAGTCATGAGTATAAAAGGTTTTAGTGAGCTCTGTGAATTATTTTTTTAGTGAATTATCAAACCATAAGGTGGATTAGGGAAGCCCCTGAATATGTAAATGGTATCAGAAATGAGGGTGGTCTTGTGTGGACTTTTCCTTCTAACTTAGTATTTGAACTCTAAGTCCTGGAAGTTGGGCCAGAAGTATTGAGGCAGACAGGACAGTCTCATGATTGTTCCCTTAGCCTCAAATTTAGCTAACTCTGGGTTCTGGGATCATTAACTTTGCACACTAGAATAAATGTAGCAAATGTGTTCAAGAAATAAGATGGCAAGTTAGACAAACAATATCCAATTAGAAGCCCAGAGAACTAAAAGGATGTTGTTTCAATTGACTTTCACTCATGGTAGTTTGTTTATTTGAATTTGTTGGTCTTTGAGTATGAGCTCAGATATGTTTGAACCTAAACTTCGGAAAATCTTGAAGTCTGTATTGAAGACATTTTCCTCAAAATAAAAATTTGCATTAGTTTCTGATAGCATATTACTGATCTAGGACTACATTAATCCTTTTTCCAAGGTCCCTATCTTATTCAAGGAGACTGAAGTTCAATTATTCCAATTTCATTTTTACCCTCATGACAACTTTAATGTGAACTTTTGGCTTACTGCTCTCGTTCTAACTCGTTGTTTCTTTGTTTTACATCTTGGAGGATCCAATTACTTCCTGTAAGCCCAGTAATTGAATGAACAAACAATTAATTTTAGGCAAATATAATTGTTAGGTCGGGGGAACGGGGAAAGGCACTGCAGCTGTAGCTGCAGAGGCTGTGTCACCCTTCCCAACCTGACTTCTGGAACTAATGAACCGCCCCTTCCGGATGTTACCTGACCCCCATCCTTAAAAGCTGCCCGCACTGAAGCCCACGTGTGGACTCACCTCTCTCCATCTTGGATGTGGTGAGCTCTACCCGGGAGTGCAGAAATAAACTCGCTCACTTTAAATTTCCTGGTCTACTTTTCTTCTTTTTCACCCTTTTGCCTCCTAAACCTTTCAATAATATCTGATCTCTAGACTGCTGAATCTGCAGCTCACATACTATATTTTACTATATATGGTGGCTTGGAGCTAAGTACCCCAGAAAAAATGTTCTTAAACTTAATCCATTCTAGTGGCTGTGAACCCTTATATATAGCGCCTTTTGATGAGGTCACGTCAGTTTAGATGTGGCCCAACTGAATCAGGGTAGGTCTTAATCCTCTCACTGAAGGCTTTTAGGGAAGGCCAGAGCAGAGAAAAAAGCTGCAGGGAGCAACCTTAAGCTCCGTCGGTCTACATGTCTTAGTTCCAAAAGGAGAAGTGCTTCCATCAGGAAACTAAAATAGTTTTTGGTATCAGGATTGAGATGCTGCTATTGTAAATACTAAGAAATATGCAAACAGCCTTGGAATTTGGTAATGTGTAGTGGCTGGAAGGGTTGCTTGATGGAAAAAGCCTAGATTACTTTGAATAGACTGTTGGTAGAAATATGGATGCTAAAGGTCATTCCATGATGCCTTAGAAAGAAATGATGAATTCGTATTTTGAAACTTGAGGAAAGGTGCTCCTTGTTTTAAGGTGGCAAAGAACCTGGCAAAATTGAGTTCTCTTATCAGATAGAAGGCGGTATTTGAAAGTGATGAACTGAGGAAATTTCCAAGCTAAGTATGGAAGGTACAGTCTGGTTTTCCCTTGAAGCATATAGCAAAATGTGAGAGGAAAGGGGCAAGCTGAGAAATGAACTCTTAAACACAAAGAAACCAGAAATTGACTGTTTGGAAGAACCTGAGTCTATCCAGATACTATACTCTGAGTTTAGGGCCAGAAGCAGCTCTATCAGGGACCTCCATGTACTTCTGGAAAGCGATTCCCCTGTTGATGAGGTGACTTCAGTTAAGGTGTGGCCCAGCCGAATGGGATAAGTCTTAATCCTCATTACCAGAGGCCTTTATAAGCAGAATGAAATTGAGACAGAGAGAGTGAGTATGCAAGAGGAAAAGCTAGAAGCTGGAAGTCAGCAGGATCTGGTAGAGAAAAGAGAAGCCAGGAGAGGCCACCATGTGGATTGCCACGTGATGGAAAAACCAAGGATCAGAGGTCACTGACAACCAGAACACCAGGCTCCTGGGAGAAAGCGTCTCCCTGTTGATGCTTTGATTTTGGACTTCTCCTAGTCTCAAAACTGTAAACCAATAAATTCCATTGTTTAAGCCAATCCATTGCATGGTATTTGTTTTGGCAACTAGAAAACTAAAACACCAAGATAATAAATCCTTCAAAATGTTCAGTGGTATTTCAAAAAGCCAAAATTACTTAAAATTCCATTGCAAATTACATCTTCCCATCAACCAAACAAGCAAATAAAAACTAAAATTGAAAACTATGGGGAGGATAAATGGGAATCTTAGACTTAGATTAGTAAGAGTTTAGAATGTTTATTAATTCAGCTTCCTATAAAGCAGTTGATATTTTCCAGCAGAAAGAAAAAGGAAAAAATTCTACAAATTGAAATTCTCAGTGGAATTAATGCAATGACTCATTTCATAACAGATCATGGACAGGCCATCCATCCTCTGTAGGCGCAGACAACCAGATGTATTGAAGCCAAAGAGGACTCAAGATAAAAGGAATCATACTTTCTCCAGCACTGGTTTTTGAATGATACAAATCTTATCATTGTTTAAAGTATCTAGTCACTTGGCCTTTTGTTATACTCTTTTACTGCCTTCAATTCATTACCTGAAAAACTTTTTCAGTAGTGATGTTAATTGTTATTGTTTCCACTAATTGACTCCTCTATTTCTTTTAGTAACCATTAAGTGAAAGCAAAAGTCTTTCACTTCAGAGCTGATATGTTAATTTCCTGTTACTGCAAAGAAGACACTGCTTTTTAAACAATGGCATGCATGTTTTTGACAATTAGAATTTCCTTGTGATTTTTAAAATTATCATTCCACATTTACTCCTTTGAACTTATTGAAAATTTCAGTGAGAGAGACACATGGCACAGTCTAACTCATAATAGGAAGGGATCCAAAGTAAGCTTAGGTTCTATTTCAAGCAAATGAGGATGTTTATCCTACATTTCTACAGTAAGGGAGAGGTGAAGATTTGCATGAAGAACTTGCAATTTAAATGCCTTTATTTTTTTGTCATTTTCCCTTGTTTAATATAGAGACAGATAATCACATTTGAGTGCTCTTTCTCTTCCTGTCCCCTTTCATTCTTTCTCCCCTTAATTAGAAGCATAGTTCCCTCTTTTCCTCCATCTCTACCATTATCCCTTCGATGTTGTTATCAAAATAGCATGTTTCTTCTTATTTAATGAAATTCAAGAAATCCACCCTTATTTTCATGGCCATCACTCAGGTTTTCTTCCTCAGCAATGCTTTGGTTATTATTCTTCCTTTTTATTTTCGTATACATTTTTAAACAGGCTTGCAAATTTTCTCAAAATCAAAACTGTTGGAATTTTGATGGAGATGCATTAAATCTAAAAGTGAATGTTGGGCAATTGACACTTTCACAATATTAAGATTCCCAATTGATAAAGCATGATATATCTTTCTTCCTTCTATTTGCATATTCTAATTTCATATTTTATAGTTTTCTATATACAGGTATTGAACATCTTTCATTAGATATATTCTTTACTATTATTGTATGCTTTTTAAAATGATCCTATAAAATACATCATTTTAAAACTTTATGTCTTAAATGCTTTTTGCTGCTATATAAAAATACAATTAAATATTTATATTAACTGCTTATATCCAGCAACCTTTTAAATGTATTTATGAATTTTAATTTTTTAAATGTAGGCTTTTGCAGATTTCTACATCCATAAGCATATTATGTGAATATTGAAATATTCTTTCTTTCTTTACACCTTTCTTTTCTTTGCCTTAAGACATTAGTTAAGATTTTTGTATGATATTGTTTAGAAATGGTCATAGTGGGCATTCTTGTCTTGTTCCCAATCTTGAGAAAAAGACTTCAGTATTTTAACATTAAATTTTATTTTTTATTTTTGGCATGGGCAAGCTCCAGGAATCAAACCCGGGTCTCCAGCACAGCAGGGAAGAATTCTGCCACTTATCCACCAATGCATTGCTCTAAATGTGATTTTTTTGCAGTAGATTTATTTTAGATACCCTTCATCACAATAAGAAAGTTCCCTTTATTTCTTTATTTTTTTGCTCATGAATGAGTTTTGAATATTATCAAATAAATGTCCATCTATTGAAATAGGTATTTTTTATATTAATATGAGGGTTATTGATTGATTTTAAATGTTAATCATACCCTCCATTCCAGGACCAAACCCACTTCAGTATGATCTAATATTATTTTTACATATTGTATAACTTCCTTTCCTGTAATGTACTTGTATGATTTTGGTGACGAGATCATTCTAGCATAATAGAATTTGAATTCTAGATTAACTTTAAATTTTATGTGACTTTATTTTATTTCTGTAGACTTTTTTTGTTTATATTTATCCACAGTTTTACTTTTTGTTTTTCTTCATTGCTTTCTACATTGCTGTGTGTGTGTGTTTTAGATCATTTTCAATCTGTTGGAAGAAACTCTATGCTCTAATATTTCTTTTGGTAAAGTTTTGCAGTATGAAAAATCTCTTGGTTCAAATTGGAAAGATTTTTTTTGTTGTTGTTGTTTTTGTCAGGTATAGAAATCTAATTTTATAGCTTTCATATTTTTTAAGTATATTGCCCCGGCATGATCTGGATTAGAGCATTTGTTTTGAGAATTCACTTGCCAGATGTTGATTTTTTGTGTTTTGCTTTTCTCATTTGAAAGCAATGCTTTTTTTTTTTTTTTTTTTTTTTAACTTTGACTGCTTTTAAGAATTTCTGTTTGTGTTTGGCTTTCAACAATTTGTCTATGATGTATTCCAGGTAGCTTTCTTTTTTTTAATTATCCTTAAGGTACTTAGAACTTCCTGAATCTGTGGCTTGAATTCCTTTGGTTCTATGCAAATGTCCTGTCTCTTTTAATATTGTTTCTGCAAATTCTATATCCTTTCCTTATGGGAACTCAATATATCTATATGAGATGCTATTTTAGGTAAAATGTGTCTTATTTGAACTCTCTTTCTCCTCAATTTCTCTCTTTTGATTTCCCATTATTTTTATTTTCTATGCTTCAGTTTTGATATTTTAAATGATTTGTCTTCTAGTTTACTAATCTTCTCTTTTGCCTAGTCTAATCTACCATTAAAACTGCTTATTGAGCTTCTTTTTTTATCAGTTATTGCATTTTTAAGTTCAGAATTTCCATTTGATTTTTTTATAGCTGTCATTTTGTGTGTGAATTTCTCCATTTAGTAGTTTATTTTCTTAAACCTATTAATCATAGGTATTTTAAAGTCCATGATTGACAATTCCAATTTGTTCACCTACATTATTATTATTTTTTATCTCTTTCTATTGTGTATTTTTTCTCTTATATATTTTTTTGCCATTTTGCCTTGTCTCTTAATATACCTGTTGTTATTTTGATTGAATGTAAACATTGTTATCAACAATTGTAGACCTCCATGGATGTTGTTATCTTCTTTGACCAATATTTCTTTTTCTGGCATATACAATGTGCAAAGTCAGATTACCTGGGTACAAATAGGGATTGGAAATACTTCCAAATTGTGATCCTGGAGTATTTATCAGCACCCTTCTACATGAAGGTCCTTGAATTCCAATTTTTGTCTTTTCAGCAGGAGGAAAATCCAAAAGCTTGGCTTAGTTATTATATTTTATATATCACTTTCTTCTTGACTTCTCAACCTCTTGCCCCAGACAGTTTATGACTTAGAAAATGTCTCAAGAGAATTATTTACAGGGAAGGTAGAATTTACTATGCTATGATTTCTTTGACTCTAGAGTCTCAACTGCCCAAATACTGGTTGCCTTAGGAGCCATTTATTTAATTTTATATATCTGATTTTTGATCATCAAACAATTATTTTTAAGATAGAAGAAAATGTAAATAGGATTTTCATGGGTGTGGTGGAAAAATGTCAGTATTAATTTTTTATTTTGAAAAATAACATTACTCAATGTAGAAACCATAAATTATTTGAAACGTTGTTGACAGGGTTTTTTGGTTTGTTAAATGCTGTTGGAATGCAATATACTATATATAGAACAGCTTTTTAAAAGAAAATTTATTATATTACAAGTTTACAATTCTAAGGCCATAAAAATGACCAAGCTAAGGCATTCAGATAAAGATACTTTGACTCAAGGAAGGCCAATATCTGTCATATGGGAAGGCATGTGGCTGGTGTCTATTGGTCCTTGTCCCCAGTTCTGCTACTTCCAGCTTCTGATGCCAGGTGGTTTCCTCTCTAAACATCTGTGGGCCTTCACTTTGCTTCTCTTGGACACAACTCTAGGTTCTGGCTTTCTTAGCAGCTCATGGGGATGCACAGGGAGACATCTGCTGGGCTCTGCATCACCAAATACCAGTGTCTAGGCATCTGCTCTCTCTGTGGGCACTCCAAGCATCTTTATATACTTGTGTCTCCATTGGCTCTGAATCAACTGTGCCTCCTGAGGCTTCTGCATTTTCAAACATCTGTGTCTGTGTCTACATCCACTCTCTCTGTCAGCACTCCAGACATCTCCAAATGTCTGCATCTCTATAGACTCTGTAGCTTCTGTTCACCAAGCATCTGAGCTTCCTCCAAAATGTTTCCCCTTTTAAAGGACCCCAGTAAACTAATCAAGACCCACCTTGAATGGGCAGTGTCAGATCTTTATCTAACTGGGTGATCACATCTCCTTGGAGACAATCCAATCAAAGTTTCCACCCTAAACAATAGGTCTTTCCCCATAAGGTTGGATTGAGAAAGAAAACATGGCTTTTATTGGGTATGCAAAATTTCAAGCTAGCACACAGGGGGAGAAAAAGAAAATTGAAGTTCATTTTAGAGTGAAACATTTATTAGGTGGGAAAAATAGTATACTAATTCCAAGTGGGTAACAATTCTAAACCTATAATACATGTGGCTCTAATGAAGAAGACTTTAATCTTTAAATTATACATTAATTTTGTTTAATGTTTTAAACACTCTGCCATGAACAAATATCACATTATTAATCAGGAAACCCAAACATGTAATGTAAAAAAAAAAAACAACAACAACAACTAAATTTCTTCTTCAGCTGCTTTTAATGTATAGGATAATAATGTACTCCCAATTTTAAAATTTTGAAATAGAGAGGTTTAGTTGTTTCTCATCTATAAATAATAGATATTATTGATGGTTTGGTTCAAGTGTCAGCTTGACCATTGGTGGTGCCTAGTTGTCTGGTCAAGCAAGCACTGGCCTATCTGTTGCTGTGAGGTTATTTCATAGATTAAACCATCAGCACACTGATTGCATCTATATCATTACACCTGTAGTCAGCTAAGGGGAGTGTCTTCTGCAATGTTTAATCTCATCAGTTGACTGCTTTAAAGGGGAAGTCAGAAGAGAGACTCTCTCTCTATACTTCAGCCAGCCAGTCTCTCTTGGAGAATTCATCGAAGACCTTTATCAGAGTTGCCATCTCCTTACCTGCCTTCCAGAATTTGTACTTATGCATCCCCACACAAAATTGCTTTGTGAGACCCTTTTATAAAATCACATATTTGCAGATATCTCCTATTGGTTCTGTTCCCTGGAGAACACTGATTACTACAATATGGGATTTGTTTTAGATCTTTCTGACTCCAGAGCTCAAATGTTTAATCCTAATGAAAGATGACCTTCTTGCTGTAAATAATTCTCATGATGGGGAACTTGCTCATTAACACACCAGCACATTTTTTCGGACTGATCTGACTGATTGAATTGACTGTTATTTATCACAGTATATTGAACTCCACTTTCCTATAACTGTTCCTTTTAATCCTAATTTTGCTCCTGAGTTGTAAAATGGCAAAGTTGGAGCAAGTTTGAAGTTTACTATGTCGATAAACTTAAGATATATTTCCAAGGCTTTGAATATGTTTGAAATAGTTTTTGTTTGTTTGTTTGTTTTGACGTTATGACTTGAATCATGGATATGATGCTAAAGAATGTTTTATAAAACTAAATGTGTGTTAAGTGTGTGGAAAGGTGGATGCATATTACTGGTAAGACCTCATTTAAAAAAAATAACATCTTGGCTACATAGATAAAGTTACGTTTAGAGTAATATTGATAAATTATAAGTTATTTTTATTTTGAATTACTTTCAAACTTAGACAGCATAGGAATACCACAAAAGGGTGTTTTTTCCTGAAACGATTGAGAATAATACTCACATGATATCTAATGATCACTAAATTCACTTGTGTATATACATATTCATTCTCATACACATATACACTCATATTATGCAATATTATTTTTAATGTCTTGATTTGGGCAAATAAATGTTGGTAGAGTCAGAAACAAAGAATAATTTAAAATGCTAGTGAAAAATAGTGCTTTATCTTGTATTTTCCTTAAATTCTTAAGATTGACCAATTTGTAATACAAACTAGGTTATGCATTTGATTTCATGATTCAATTTGTAAAAGAAATTTTCTAATTATCCCTTATTTTAGAAGGTAGTCCACACTTTTTAAATAAGTTTAATTCACACTCCTGAAATGTGTATTAAAGAAGTGATATAGTATTTGCATTTCTTCGTTTTTCTAATGTGTCAAAAAATCAAGAATTTAAAACTAACTAGGGCTTGATTACACCCTAACCTTTATTTGCATAAATAATTCCAACTCATCTTTAAGAAATAATTTCCATAACATTCTCTTCCATGGGTGACTATCATTTATTGCCAATAACTTTCCTTTGACATTTATCCCATAGAATCATACATAGTAAGTTATGGTTTCTGTGTTTTTATGCACAAAAATGAATCAGTATTGTCAATACCAAGGATAGGCCTTATTTTCATAGTATTTATGTTTACAGAAATGGAAAACCTTGTCTCTGAACAGTCAATGGTCTATAAGCTAGGAAGAAGTAGCTTCTTATTCTAATTAATGTACTCTCAGCGAGTGGTTTTATTGGAATTCTTCTTCCATGAAAGGGCATCTTTGGCTACTTCTCACAGAGGCTTCACATGGACTAGCCACCCACACTCAGAAGCTAAGGAGTGAGAAAGGAGTATGGGCACTTGCTATAGAAGGTAATTAATTGGTAAGAGAAAATTAAAAAGAGCGGTAAAAAGCTAGAGCACATACCCAGATGGCTATTGGTCGCCATGTTATTTTAAAGTTCAGATCTCTCCCAACCCTTGGTCTTAAAGCCATGCCTTCCCAGATTGTTATCCAAACATACTTAAGGATTCTACTGCATAGTTCTTGAGAAAAGACATTGTGTTGAGTTTTATATTTCTCAAAAAGGTTTCATAGTGGGCTACACTGCCTCATTACTTAAGATCTACCTTCCCTATATCAGTCATTCATTATTTAATATTGAACATGTTAGTTAATATCAAAGTTACAATTTTTAAATAAGTGTGAATTACCACCTATTTTGTAGGTAATTTGTTATAAAAAAGTAAAGCTTTTTTGAATAATTTAAGTGTCATTTTAGAGACTATTTTAAAGGTTGAAATAATAAGATAATCTAATTTAGAGGTAAAAATGACATCTTTTATGATGTTTTGTTCTGTGCTTTGTAAAACCTTCAGGGAAGAGTGAGGCCTGGGAAAAGGATAAATATTGTATGATTTCACTGATATGAAATAGAATAATAAACTCATAGAGTTAGAATCTAGAATATAGGCTACCAAGGGCTGGGCTGAGGGTAGAGAATGGAGAGTTAATGCTTAATTTATACAGAATTTCTATTTGGATTGGTCACAATGTTTTGGAAATGGATGGTGGTGATGGTAGCACAAATTTGCATGTGTTATTAACAACACTGAATTATATATGTGAATGCTATTAAAAGGGAAAATTTTAGGTTGTATATATGTTACTAAAATTAAAATTAAAATACAAAACAGAACTGTACAACAGTGAACATTATTATAAACAATGTGCTATATATAGTTAATAGTACAAATACTACAAAAATGTTTTTTCATGAATTGTAACAAATGTACTACACTAGTACAGGTGTCAATAAAAGTGGGGTGTGGTGATTGGAAGTTGAGTGTACCATGTTCTTAAATCCAATCTATTCTTGTCAGTGTAAACCCATTGTAAGAAGTTTTTTGTTGAGGCCACTTCAGTTAAGGTGTAACCCATCTCATTCAGGATGGGAATTAGTTCTATTACTGTAGTCCTTTATAAACAGAATGAATACTGAAAGAGAGAGAGAGAGAAAGAGAGAGAGTTATAGGAACAGGAAATTTAAATCAATGATGCCAGTAAGAGAGGGAGAGAGCAACAGATATCATCATGTGTCCTGTCATGTGACAGAGGAGGCAAGGATTCCCAGCAGCCAGTCTTGAGAAGAAAGCATTGCCTGAGGATGCCTTGATTTGGATATTCTCATGGCCTTAACTTATAAGCTAATAAATTCCCATTGCTTAAAGCCAATCCACTTCATGATATCTGCTTTAAGAAGCCTAGGAATCTAAAAATCTAAGATTTGTTACCAGGAGTGGGGTGTTTCTATTGTAAATACCAAAAAGTGTTCAAATGGCTTTGGAGTTGGGTAATGGGTAGAGGCTGGAAGAATTGTGAGGCACATCATCGAAAATGCCTAGATTTCTTTGATGAGACTGTTGGTAGAAATATGGATGGTAAAGATGAGGTCTAGACATAAATGATGAATGTGTCAATGCAAACTATAAGAGAGTTGATCCTTCAACTTTCCAAGTTTGCAGAGAACTTGGCAAAATTGAGTTCTTATGTTGAATGGAAGACAGAACTTGAGAGCAATGATCTTGGATATTTAGCTGAAAAGAATTCAAAACTAAGGATTGAAATTATAACCTGGTTTCACCTTGAAGCTTTTAGAAAATGTAGAGGAGAAGGATAAGCTGAGAACTGAACTCTTGGGCATAAAGACATCAGATATTGATAGTTTGGAAAATTCTGAGGTTCCAGAAAGTGAGTCCCAGAGAATAGTGCTATATGTGAGGTTTTTATTAACATGGATCCAGTCAGCCATTTCTGTGTAAGTCAGGATTGAAGGTGCATTTATCTAGGAAGAATCTGAAAAGCCCTACTGTTTGATGGTTTGGACCACTGGGTACTTCTTGCAAAACTGACAGGCTTTTTGTGAGATCTATATGAATGGAACCATTGCCTGAGTGGAGTAAAAGGGACAGAAAGGGAACAGATTGAAGAAAAACTAACTTCAAAGGCAGAAACATGGAAACTGAAGTCAGGACTAAAGACATTTTGTCAGGCCATGAGAATGGACCCTAACTTGTGTGTAAAGGGTGAGTCTACTCGGGAGCTTGGAGAGGTCAGGCCTTCCACCTTAATTTTCAGGAGCAGTTCTGCCACCCTAGTCTTTAGAGAGGATGAAGCACATTCCCTGGGGAATGCAGAGAGCCTGGCCACTACCACATTGTTCCAAGAGGGTTGAGCCTATGCCATGGAGATTGTGGAGAGCCTGGCCGTCACCTTGATGTTTGAACTTGGTGGAGCCTTCATCCATTGTTTGAGGAGAGCATGGCCACTGTGGAGCACTTGAAATGGTAGCACCTATGGACTACAGTTAATAGTACAATTATAATATTCTCTCATCAGTTGTAACAAGGCTACCACACTAATGCAGAGTGTTGATAGTAGGGAGTGGAAAATATGAGAACACTATATTTTTCATATTCTTTTCTTTAAATCTAAAACTTTTCTAATTAAAAGATTAAATTACAAAATATGTTTTAAAAGTTTGAGAACTGGCAGCTCCATTTCCCATTTTCACTTTTAGATACCCTGTGGCAGACAACAGAATGGTATAATAGTTAAAACTTGATTTAAGTGTCCAATTTCCCTACTTCATCCAGCACTGATTGCTTTAGTGCTTGTGTACTAAGAAAACACAAACAAAGGATTGACATTTACCCTTATTTTTAAAAGTCATGGACAACTCTTCCTTGGCAGCAATTGATCTGCAATGTCAATGTGGCCTGAATCATAAGAAATTTCACTGCTCATTTTGAGATGGAAAGTGAAAAGCACCTCCTCAATTTCAAATGAAGGAAGATTGGTTTATCCTCATAAAAAATATTTGTACTTAAAAGAAATGGTACAGAATATTATAGTTCTCAAGTGTTTAATTCCTTCTCATAGAAATTTCAAGAGAACTTACGATGCCTTTGGCAGGAGCTTTTTCTAGTGCAATCAGGTTGCTATGGTAAACCTATTATTTTAAGCAAAGGAGGACTATGTTAGTAAAGTGCTAATCTTTTTTCTGTTTTATGTGAGCCTCTAATTACTCTCCAACTATTGAGCATGTACTGCAAGTATTGTAAAAAAGTGAAAGAAAATAAGGTCATAGAAAGTGTGCCTGCTGTTACCATGCTGCAGGTGCATTTGAAAATACAGTGCTCTTCTTAAATAACACCATTCTGGATCAGAAAACACGCCGGTTTATTAGTGAGAGGGAAAAGATGATGGTAGGGATGAAATATTCTGAGAGTAATTGAGCTCTGAGTCACAACATTTGTTCGATCATAAAAATATAATAATAATATCTAATATTTAGTGATTATTTACTAAGTACCAGGCTCTGTACTATGTACTTTATATGCATTATAACATTTGGGCATTAAAATAACCTGATGTTATAGGTATGACTATAATTTCCATAATGCAACCATAATAAATGAAGTTTAATCTACTCTTCCAAGAAATCAAATTTAATCATAGTGTGCCAAGATTATAAGCTAAGTCTATTTGATGTCAGACACTATGCTTTTAGCTGTATCTGTGCCATAAACATTTCTCTTCTTTACCTAGCTGACATTTAAGAAGTACTTTCAGATTCATCCAAGGTCACCACTGCCAGGAACCTTCTCTGACCCTGTAGACTGTATTTGTTATGGTACTCTGTGCGTATTTCTGTCATTGTATTCTTACATGCTCTCTTAAAATTACATTACATACATTTTTAGATTTATTTCCCCCACTAGTAAAAGTTTTGAATGTCTGCTGTGCTTTGTATCTTCAATGTATAGCACAATACTTAACCCAACAAAAATACATTTGTTGAAGGGAAGACTGAGTGAGTGATTAAATTACTATTGACATTCAGTTCAAGACTGACGACCCCACTCAAATCTATTCTTAAGCAGGACACATGAGTCTAGTTTGAAGGAGGTTGCAGTCTAGTGTGAAGGAGGTTATAATCTTTCTCCAACTCAAAAGTGAGCATAAAGGATAAAAATGATTGTTGCTTGTTAGCGTAAGTGTTCTCTTCTCCCTAAGGGAAGACACTCAGGCCAATGAAAACACAACTGTATCCCAAAACAGACTCCTATTCCAAATTCAAGTTCTGTCCTTAAAGCTCTTATGTGTATATGCTAAACTGTTTACACACGGTTATATGACTGTCATAATTTTTAATGCATGAATTCAATAAATGTTATTTCAAAGTATTCTGAGGACCAATAAGTGCAGTTAATTTTGCTGTGTTTGTGAAGATAAAGAAGCATGCAAGTATCAAAGATTTACTGAAATTCACCTTGCACCTTGAAGAATGAGTGAGAATTTACCCAGTAGGCATGTCATAATAGTAACTGAACCAAGTTGTGCACTGAAACAGATTAAAAACGTACTTGGTGTTTTTTTTGGGGGGGTGGTGTAAGGTCAGTGAATCAAACCTGCATCTCCTGCATGGAAGGCAAGCATTCTACCCCTGAACCACCCATGCACCCCAAAAATGTACACTTTTAAAATATGGATTGCAGGAAGAATTTCCTCTTCTTTGTCTATCTGCAATAAATTAATCTTTCCTGATGTAAGGTATATATATATATTTGCCTTTTCATCAGAAACCGTTATATCCTATAAACTACATTAAGGTTCAGTCCATAAAGTTAATTCAGCTACCAGTTGGCTTAATATGTCATCTTAAAAAAATCCAGTAGCTGCATGGCCAGAAAAAATAAGAATTACTAATGGTTAATCATAATTTTATATTTGAAGAAGATAAATTACAATCTTTTGGGAAACAAAATGTTCCTAGGACAGAACATTAACACTTTGCTATCCAAATTTACAGGAGAAATATCAGACAGAAACTGTCCACAATGAAAACAATAAAATGTACATATCTGAACATGTCTTCCAGTATTTAGTTCATCTTTTCCAAAGAAGAACAGAAACGGATAATGTTTGTTAAGGAAATGTACTGTATGCCTGTGCTGCTTTGAAATGATGTATGTACCCTAGAAAAGCCATGTCTTAATCCTAATCCCATTTTGTAAAGGCAGCCATTTCTTCTAATCCCTATTCAGTACTGTATGTTGGAAACTGTAATCAGATCATCTCCTTGGAGATGTGATTTAATCAAGAGTGGTTATTAAGCTAGATTAGGGGTGATATATCTCTACTTCATCAGCATTCTTGAACCAAGGTATCTTTCCCTGGATGCCTTAGATTGGACATTTCTATAGACTTGCTTTAATTGAGACATTTTCTTGGCCTTAGAACTGTAAACTACCAACTTATTAAACTCCTCTTTTCAAAAGCCATTCCATTTCTGGTATATTACATTCTAGCAGCTAGCAAACTAGAACAAAGCCTTAGAATATTGATAAATTCATCACTATTATTAAATATGCATGACCTTAAGCCTGAAAATTGATTCTCTCTTTGTAACAGAATGCCTATACCTCTCAAGTAAAATATGATTGATTAGTTAGTGGTTTCCCGTATCAGTCCATGAAGGACTCTTTTTTATGGGCCATATTGGTCTTAGAGTTGGTCTTTTTTTCCTTCACCACCTTCATTATTAGAAGCGTTTATTCCTGTGGATGGTGAGAAAAGTTATGCACATCAAAAAGCACAGGTGGGGATCCAATAGTACTTCAGTGTTAGAATTCTCGCCTGCCATGCTGCAGACCTGGGTTCGATTCCCAGCCATGCACTTCACAAACAAGCAAGCAAACAAACAAACCAATGAAAAACCAAATAAATAAAAATTCAGCAAATGGTGCTGCAATAAGGAGATACTCACATGGAAAAAGAATGAAATGTGACCCCCGCCATATAGCATACAAAAAAAAAAAAAAAAAAAACCAGAATGCAGAAGGTTCAGAAAATCTGGGTTCTAACACCAGCACTGCTAACATCTTATTAGCTGATCTCAGGCAAATCATTTAGCCTCAGTATGCTTAAGTTTCCTCATTTATTAAATAAATTGAAGGCAGTCATGGATCCTCCTGACATCTGACAAAACTTAATGTGTGTTGACATATTTTTTCCAGAGAGAGCTCTGGGGTGTACCAGTTAGGCTTCTTGATTACAAACAACAGACATCAACTTGATTAACTGGGACAGAAAAGGAATTTATTGGAGGGGTGGGTATGAAGTTCAGAATACAAACTTGGGCAATCCAGCTTATTTAGGAATCCAGGGAAGCAAGGCGCTGCCAAGAACCAGTCCCCGCTTCCACTGCTCCTGCCCACTAGCCACTGTGTGCTGGGCTTCACAGCTTCTGGGCCCTCCCCTCCACGCTGTCATACTTCTGTCCCTGCCGCAGACCCTATGACTTAGCTTTCCACCCTCAAAGATCCAAGTCTTGGCCAAGAGCATTGGGTGTATCCCTATTGTGGCTGCCAGGAAGTGGGAAGAGGGAATATCAGTGTGTGGGTGGGTGGGAGGGGAGATGGACCCCTCGCTCCTGCTGAACTTGGGGCTAACTCCAAGGAGGAAGGCAGTTTTGTTGAAGGGCAGCCATAACATCACCCTCTACTGCCACAGCGTTCACCAGATTCTCAAAGGGACCGTGACCCCAGCAGTTCCACCAAAAGAGACTATGAATCACTGCATTGGATAATCTTTGATTACAGCTCTGAAATGATATGATTCTAAATACTACGTTTGCTTTCTTCCATCGTCTACCAACTCAGAATTTCTTTAACAAGATACAAGTGGAGCAAACGGATGACTAACAACATTGCAGGGTCAGCCCTGAAGCATCTTCTGATCATTTCAGTGGGTTGTGTAATTATGATGGTTGGACTAATGACAGGGAGTAACAGATGTCTCCAAGCACTGTCATCCAGCTGAATTCCTGGCACACTGGTACCAATCCTTCAAGGGAAATTTCTTCATTTTCTCATAGAACCTCCTGATGCTGCATTATGAAAATATTAAGATGCTGAATGACTTCATGGTTAGGTATACAAACTTTGAGGTTGGTGGTCATGCATGTGAATTTTGAACATATCCCTCGCTAGTTGGGTCACCATGGAAAGGTACTTGGCCTCCATAATTCTCAATTTCCTGTTCAATAAAGTGGTAATAATGCTAGCCAGAGCATGTATCTTAGTTTCTCAGAGCTGCCACGATAAATTACCACAAACTGGGTGGTTTAAAACAGCAGAAATTTATTGTCTCGCAGTTCTGGAGGCTAGAAGTCTGAAATTTGTAGGTCATTACCCTTCCTTGCCTCTCCCTAGCTTCTGGTGGTTTGCCAGCAATCCTTGGGCTCCCATCTCTGTCTCAGTTGTCACATGGCATTCTCCCCTGTGTTTCCATCTTCACATGATGTTCTCCTCTCTGTGCTGGTGTCAGATTTTCTCTGCTGGTAAGGACATCAGTTGTATTGGATAAGGATCCACCCTAATCCTATTTGGCCTCATTTTAACTTTAATTCCATCTGAAATGAAGATAGAATGATATATTGCACAGAATTATAGTGTTTGACACATTCAAAAATGTTTACTTTCATACTTTTAAATTTTAAGTCAATAATAATCACCACTTTGACACGTTCCATGTTAAAATGAGTTCTAAGAACATAAAATAGACTCTAAACAATCATCAAAATATATTGCTTGAAATGTTTCAACAAACACTTTCTCTCATGTGACAGAGCCAAAATCAAAATAATAAAAAGACCACATCATGCCACATTATGTAAAAATATATAAAACTGACTGTTCTATTCAGTGGTATCATCAAAATAAGTTGAATATGGAATACCCAGAGAGTCTTCAAAAATGAATGAAACAAAAAACGGAGAGCTACACATATGAATGACTTCTGAGCCAGCAATTGTTACTTGGTCTCTTTACCCACTCACCCCCCACCCCGCATTTGTCCTTGAACTTCAACCTACCTCAGGGAGGTAATAAAAATTATTTGTCCAACTATTATCAAGCACAGACTAGAGCTGGTCTGGAAGGTTTGGGGGTTATTGTATGCTTGTTTTCTTTGAAAGCCTCTTAGATTCTGTGACTGTTATAATGCATGTGCTCTGTCTTTATATTTTTCAGGCAAATGTGAATGTGGCAAATGCACTTGCTACCCGCCGGGAGATGGTAGGGTGTATGGCAAAATGTGCGAATGTGATGATCGCCTCTGTGAAGATCTGGACAGCGTGGTCTGTGGAGGTTGGAACGATTTACACAGCCTCATGCCACTTGCATGCAACTTGCTTCACCTTCCTTTCTTATCCTACTTATCCTCCTTTTTTAATTAGCTGTTACAAGGAACATAAACAAAAAGCAGTGTGCAATTAGACCTAAAAGCAATATACAATTAGGTTCGTAATGACCTTTATTTTCTTGAACTCTTGATTTAGGGGTATGACAAAATACAAAGTGTAGTATTGATAAAAGATGGGTGTGTCTAAACTAAGTATACTATGAAGACAGTGAAAGACTTGGCTGCATCTCAACAGTGTAATGTGATTTTTATTATAATATGCATAAACATTGATGGGAGAAAGTACATACCACCCAAAAACTTGATATAGAGCAGTAAGACTGCACTCTCAAGTTTAACTACAAAATCACCAGGAGATATGCCCTGAGTTTCCATGATGGAAGTTAGGCCCAAGCAAGTGCTTACTGAAAGTCATCAAGTGTCCAAACAAAGGTTGTGGCAGATAAAGGGTAGTCAGCAAAGATAACAGAGAAATGGGATCCCAGGGGTAGAATGTTCTGGCAATGTCTACCTGACCATCTTCCAGGAGAGGATCTTAGTCTTGGGAAGATTTCTTATTGTAGAGATGGATGCAAGCTGATTACAGCTCTTTCCATGTTTACAGTAAAATTGAGGTGAACTGGGCATGAAATCATATTAAAAGTATATAATTAGACCTCTCCAAGAAAATTATGATGATGCAAGTGAGCACTCTTATTGGAAAAATCAAAATGTATGTACTACTTAGAAGGTTGGAGCTCCACCTCTTTCTATCATCTAATATTTAAGTATGTCTATCTATTCTCTCTCTAACAAAATATAACACACTTTCAATTTGACCAAAAACATTTTCTTCTTTCCTTTCTGTGAGCCAGGTTTAAAAACCCTTTTAAATAATTCTTTTGCTTTATTTCATGCAGTCTTCATGACAGCTATCCTAAAAGATTGTTCCTGCACTCCTAATTTTATAATTTTATAAACAGAAAATTGAGTGAGATTTGATGGATTTAAATAATTCATAAAGTGTCCCACCATTAAAAAGTGAAGACCCAGAACTTGTACTCTGACTTTTAGTTCAGAGATCTTTCCCTGTACCACAGTTGTCCCCTGAATGACATCTAAATGTTTTCATGCTGAGTCAATATTATTTTTAGTTTATATCTCCCCTTCACTGGTATTAATTACCTGAAATATCTAAACAGACCATAAGTCTTTTTTTGTTTGTAAAGGACATTACATTTTAACTCACTTAATTCTCACAACAATATATAAAGAAAAGCCTACCTGGCACCTGGAAAGTTCACTAAACATGTCTCTGCTCTTATTATCATCATTTTCTCTCTGACATGAAGTGTTTTCCTCACATGGATTTCCTTGCCCAATTACCTTAGTGTCTTTATTGAAATTGTTGTTAATATATAAACATGGTATATCTATTTATGACCTATTAAGTTGAATGTCCTCTACCTATGAATCTCTCTTTCTTACCAATTTTGGAGAGGAAATCAAAGATGAAACAAAAATCTATATATCTCCCTGTCAGATGTTAACATATATTAACTGGAGAATGACTATTTTACCAAGTAACATTTTTTAGACTAATTGTCAACTCTGCATGTGTAAAGTCTCTATTTTGTACATCTACTCAGAGTTGTCTGTCATAGGGAGGACTGACTTCTGTTTAACTAAACTAGTAAAAGGCCAATGTATAATCCAGAATACCAATTACTTGAATTATAATGAGAAATATAACTGCCCCAGAGATCAGAAGTTTTTGTAGGAAAGCCTTATGAGAAATCAGGTTCTCAGACAGGAGTTTGGAGGCAAGCGATTTATTTGTAAGTTGAAGGAAATACTGATAAAGGAGTATAAAAGTGTGCCAGGAAAAAGAAGGCAGCCAATAAAGATTGTGTTACCAATCCAGTTACTATTATGGTCAACTGGAGCTTTAGCTCACTGGGGAAACTCTGGGAGTCCATGTAAAACACAGCTCTTACATACCTGTCAGCCATTAGTTGAGGCATTAATTCCCCTAAAACATCCATCATGCCTCGCAGAGTAGGCTTCCCTGGCTGGAGGAAACCCTGGGACAGAGAAATCCAGCTGCTGCCAGGGGTAAGTCACCAAAATGGTCAGGATGAAGGGGTGTGTGTAGAGTATAATGACAGCTCCTATGGTGTAGGTGCCAAAGGAACACAGTTCTCACATCAGGAGCTCTGGGTATCTTCTCTGGTTACTGCAGAAGACACACTGATGGGTTCTTGTTTTTCAGATGCTGTCTAGATTTTGCTGACCCTCCAATCCAATCTTTCTTTAGATAAAGAATAACGCGATAGATTAGACAAGATCTTCAGATATGCAAATAACCCTTATCTTAATGATATAACCTTGATCATAAATTAGGTGATCCTCAATCTCAAATTCAGAGGTTGTTTCTTAGGCAGATCTTCTCCACTAATGTGATACCGTAGAACTTCTTCTTGAGAGGATGAAAGTATTTTCAAGTTTGGGGAAAACTGTGTTCTCAAGGAAAAGGATCACCTTGCCAACAGCAGACATATGCAGAGCATCTTTGATTGCTGTAATTGTATTACTTCTCTCAAAGTCTGCTTTTACTTAAAGGTTCACAACCAGCTCTAAGAATCATTTATACATTTAATTTCAGATTGTGTTAAATATTTTATTGGTCAAACAATTGCCAAATGCTTTTCAAGTATATAAAGGAAATAGGTCTTGGAAAAGTTATTTGAGAACATTTTATATTGTTATTCTTAAAATTCACTTTGCTCTTCGAATCCCGGCTTTGGCAGATGTGGGACTAGAATGACACCACAATTTTGAAAGGCTGGCTTATAGAATAGCATTTATTTCACTTACCTTCTCCTGTTGCTCATCAGTCACTTGAGCTAATCAGCCCAGGTAATGGCATTGAGCCTTACGTTTTGGAACAAATTATTCTATGAGGTCCCGAAGAACACATCTTTTCACCTTCCACTGAGTTCTTCCTCTTTTTTTTTTAATTGTTTGTTTGCTTTCCTTGTTACTCATTTCATATGACTGTTCACTTGTGAGAGATAGTCCTATTGTTTGAAGAAGGATAGTTTCAAAAGGAAGAAGTGTCCCCAAACAATGTCCAGGTCATGTTTATCCTAAGTAATATATAACTAGAAAAGTTACCAACAAACACAGATACTATCTTTAAAATTCCTCAATGAGAGGAACACAAGATTATTAAAACATCACTGGAAAATATCACCTGCAGTCTTTAAAGACTCTACTTTATCTTTGCACTTAGCCTCAAACGGTGATTTCATTTTTAAGACCTTTAGTAAAGGTACAGTGATTTTAATTCCTCCATTTTCTGATCAAGGCTTTCATGAAAGGGATTATGTGAACTTGGCTACTATGATCTTGAATTTTTTTTATGTTTCAGCTGTTCTCTGTAAACACGGAAACATTCCACTAACCAGCATGGTTGAAGCTATAGTAATTTTAATTCTAAACTATACAAAATAGTAAGCTACTTAATAAGGAGATAATGTATTTCCATGCCTTTCATAAAAATAAAAATTAAAACTATAATGTAGTATAGTATGGTAAAGTATAGTACAGTAGGTAAGGCCAGAGATGAAAACCAGGTTTTTTTGGTTCTGCTCCTGTTTCTACTACTTATCACCTGTGTGCCCATAAGCTATTTATATAACGTCTACTTTTCATCTATAAAATGATGATAATAACAACTATTTTGTAGTGCTTCTTTGAGATCAAATGAATTAACATATATAAAGTACTTAGGACAGCACATGGCTCATAAGTGCCACACATACATTAAAAATCTTTATCATAATTATGATATACACATATAGAAAGTGACAGACATAACCAGCACAGACAGAACATTCCACTGTAGACTACTACTGAAAATTCTATTGGACATATAACAGAGCACCATATTTGCTTATAATCAATAAATTACTTTATTATAACAGACCAAAATTATTCAGAACTGTGGCTGTCTGCTCTCTAATTTTTGGTAGAAGGGATATTTCTCTTTTCATTTCTTTGCACACAAAACTGTCTCTCTCTTCAGATTTTAATCTGAGCTACCATATCTAAGAGGCCAAAACCATTCATGTCAGAAGTATTTTTAATAACCCTTACTCAGCAGTGTGCCTCCATGGAGAAGGTTTCCATGGATATGTCCAAGCATGGATGAGGAAAGCACTTGCCACTAGGATTTCCTCCAACCATTGTCAAAGTTTGGGTATTTTTCAGTCTATCTAAAACTATTCATGATCATCAAAAATTATTTTTCTCATTAATTAGTATAATTATATGTATATAACATGTTATAATATTCAAATCAGTGAGTATTCATTGCATAAGGCATTCCACTGCCCCCTGAATGCACATGCCTTTAAATACTTTTTTATTTACTTATTAATTTAAAAAAATTAACAAATGAAATAAAATATTAACATATATAATCAGTAATTCACAATCTTTTAAATACTTTTGAACTCTGATGCCATCACCTCTGACTTGTGTGCTTCCATTCCTCTTGGTTTAGGCTTAAACGCATATAAACTTGCTCTATCCCCAACCATTCTGTATAATTCACTCTCCCTGAAGTTACTAATAATTCCTAGCTGCCCAAGTCCTGGGTGATTTCAGTTCTCAGTTACATGACCACATTTTAGTCAAGTTACTCTTCATGCAATCCCCATAAAATTCTCTCCACCCTCGGCCTTGGGCATATCTTTCCATGTGTTTTTTCTCTAACTTCTCTCATAACCATTTCCTTTCTTCTTCTTGCTTATCTCCTAGAGTTTACCAACAAACCTTATTTCCCTGGAAATAGTTTTTGGATGCCTACCTTCAGCTTATCTCAGTCTTTTCCACTTTCATCTTTATGTTAATGTCTCCCAAGATAATACCAAGATAATTTCTTATCTTGGCTTTGGATTCTTCAATTTCTATTTAAATATTTCAAAATGGAAATCCTTTCAATTCTGCATGTTTGAAACTGAAGTCATCAGAATTTTTTCATCAATTCGAACATGATTTTTTGAGCACTTACTATTTGTCAGTACTTGAGATTTGGAGGTGACCAAGACAGGCAGAGCTCATGCTGTCTTGGATCTTAACAGTTAAGATTGAAAGGTAGACACTGATAATGGGATCACAACAGGTGAATGTCAGAAAGGAGAAGCCCTAGCTCAATGGGAACATGTAATGGGGCATTTTAATATAGACAGGTAGCCAAAGAAGGCTTTCCTAAATTTGTGCCTTTTACATTCATACCTGGATAACAACTGTACTAAATACCTAAAATTCATGCTGTGTGCTTTACATGTATTAACTCAATTAAGCATCACAACTACCATATTTGTTAGTAATAGGATGCATAGCATTTAGCCTAGTGAAGTGAGGTGGGGAGTGTAGCACAGAAATTAGTGGGGACAATGTGTGCTGAGGCTTACTGGTGGAAAGGCAGAGTGAGACACATTCAAAAAATAATTTAACAGCCTGTAATTATAATAAGCCTATGTTTCAGGGAGGGGGAGAGAATGAGACATAATGAATGCAGCATGCCCGTTACCCTGTACTAGGTGGACAGTCAATGAACGCCTTGTATATGGAATGAGAAATAAAAGGTTGGTGCAGCCAATGCAATGGCAGGACATCTGTCCTGGGCATGAAACACTATTTACAACGTGATAAGGAAGGAGTCAGAGTCACGCAAATCAGCAGATCTGCACATAGCAAAAAAAATTGCAGATGGTTGTTCAAAGCATTTAGTATCACCATTATACAGCAGTGAGTGGTGAGCTCCTCTTCCTAATATGAGTGTGTGGGACACATGAGCATCATACAATTGCGACTACTAGTTCGATAGTTTTCTTAGTTCATAGCAGATACTGAGCTACAGTTTCTGTGACCTTTCATCTGGAGGGACAGATTGGAACCCTGCGTATCCAAGGGGTGGCCTGAGATCGAAATGAGGTCCCTAAGGTCAGTGTGGTGCCAGCCTGAGAATTTTAACAAGAGACAAGTCAGTGAAATGAAAACATGCAGAAACCTACCTAATCAGCAGTCACATGGTAACTAACAACCAACGGCACTTATCTACCTTCCTAACAATAAAACTAAAGAGGATTAAAACAATTCTGTAAATTGGGATAAATTAACGATTGTAACTGAAGGTGAATGTAGCTAATTACATAATTTTAAGTAACTCAGTTTTGATTACACCAAAATTCCAACTTGCTGATGAGAGTCATGAACATAACTGGAAAAAGAAAAATCAGTATGAAGCAAGACCATTCTTCATTTAATTAACTTATGTGTGACTTATGTCCAATGGTTACAGAGCTTGTTAACAATAAAAAATTTATGTGACCTATATGCTTGAACTTCTTATCAAATAAGTCAGTCCTGAAGGTCTACTCAGTTTAGTGTCATGTGACTTTAAGATTCTATATGGAAAATGTATTTACATTTTGGCCCATGTGTGTTTAGTTGTTTTATCTTCATACAAACTTAATAAGGGGCAAACCCCTTCTACCACATACACACAAGATGAAAACACAAAACTGACTTCTTTTTGCATTTTCTTTTCTTTTATGCTCCTAAAATAGCTGCCCATGAGTTCAATTTAAGAAATAAGAAGATATAATGAAGAGAAATCTCTTAATTACACAATCAGTAACATATCTTCAGGGAGCTTTTTAATTCATAGCTGCTATATATGAGGGAAATCATACAGCCTGAGAGTATAAATTTAGTGACTCTCGGGCACTGCCAGATTTCTAATGATGAGGAAGGTTTCAAATCAATCATTTAGGCTAAGTCTTTTTTACATGGACAAATAGAGGCAGCAATTGTCTTCAAATTACCTTTTAAAGTTACAAGCTTTATTCTTGAGGTCTTAACTATACCAGTTAGGACTGTGTTTGGCTGAGGTAATGGACATTTAAATACCAAATTTGCAGAATGTCATTTTGTTGTTATAGTATGAATTGCCATCATTATCTTAGTTTTCCAGGGCTTCTGTAACAAAGTACCATAGACTAGCTTAAAAATCAGGAATTTATGGTCTCACAGTTTTGAAGGCTAAAAGTCCAAAATCAAAGTATTGGTAGACTGTACTTTCTCTGCAGTCCATAGCATTCTGGGGTGGCTTGCAGGAATCCATAATTCCATCTCTGTTTACTGCCCACCGTCTCTCTGTCTCCTTATACTTTGTACAAATTTCCTCCGCTTAAAAGGATTCCAGTCAAATTTGCCAAATCAGACCCACTCTTAATCAGTTTAAACTTATCTTAACTAATAGGATTTTTGGAGATCGTATTTACAAATGAGTTCACATCCACAGGGCTTAGAGTTGGGACTTGAATGTGTTTTTATGGGGAACATGATTGCACCCATAGCACTCATGCCAATAGAAAATCTCTAGTCATGTCCATCTTTTAGAGAAGACAAGGGGGAAAAGAAAAGGACAAAGGGCAAAGGATACATGCTAGCTGAGACTGTCCCATTTCCTTAAGAAAACAGTAGCTTTCCTGAAAATCCCACCCAGATGACTTTCTTTTACATCTCATTTGTTAGACCTATTTCATATTGGTGCCTCTAGGTCAAAAGGAGTCTGAGAAATCAAACATTTATATAGATGGACATATTATTATATCATATCAAATAAACAGAAAAGAGGGTTTTGTTAATAAATGGGAAGGGGAAAATATAGAGGAGGTTATATGTAATGTGTGGTACAATTAGTATCCATTCATAAGTCAGTTTACTCATTGAGAACCAACACTGATGTGTTTAAAGAAATGTACCTCTGGGTCAGTTAACTTACCGTAAGAGGTCATTTTCCAGAGCAATTTGAGTTGTCTAATAGAGTTTTCTGAGATGACAGGAATGTTCTAGATCTCTGTTGTTCATATAGTAGCTACCAGCCACATGTATCTATTGAGCATGTGAAATGTGGCTAGTGTAACTGAAAAACTGAATTATGCATTTTATTTAATTTTAATAAATTTAAATTCAAATAATCATGCAGCTAGTGACTTCTACATTGACCAGAACGTTCTTGCTAGATATGTTGATGTATTGGAGGAAGGGAAGGCAATAAGAAGAAAATCACTGATTTTCTCTGTGAGAACAGAGGCGAGATGTGGGAACAGAAGGTAAGTATCTGGGAGAGAAAGACTGGCTCATACACCTTGAAAATTACTCCTCCACGTTGTCAAGACTTGAGAAGACAGGTAAAGACAAATTTAGCATCTTTCAGATATTTCATTAGGCTGATTTTCTCTATAGATTCATTCTAGGATTATCTATTGTGCACATTATATAAAGATGAATTATTGCTGCCAATTCTAATGTCAAGCAGAAAAGTGATTTTCATCAAATGGTAAATATAGATGATTCTCCAACAGTTCTGCTATCATTTAGTATTTCACTCTATGGCCTAAGTGATAGCACAATAGGGTTACGCAGACAAGCTGACTAAAACCTCCCTTATTGCTAATGTTGTGTTTTACTCAAATTTTTAGACCCATTACACCCAGTAGATCTCCTTTAGGTAACAATTTATCTGTTTATCTAGCTAAAACTCTGATCCTCAATTTGTTTCTCTCCTTCACATTCCACAACCGACCCAGCAGCAACTCCCATAGGCACTATCTCTAAAATATATTTCTATCCACCTCTCTCCCTCTCTGCTACCACCCTCCCTTACTTCAGGTGACCATCACCTTATGCATGGAATACTGCAATGGCTCTCTCATTTTCCCTGTATTTATTTTCCCCTAACACACTTAGTCCATTCCTATTCAGCTACCAAAGTGAGTTTTCACACTGTAAATTGTCACATTGTTCTCTTGTTTAAATTTCTTGCTATTTTCCATTCCTTTTGGCATAAAATTTACACTGTTTACCAGAAATAGTTTGCTATGTTCTGGTTCCTGAACAGCTCTCCAACTATATGATATCCTACTTCTTCTTTCTCACTCTGTTTCAAACACACTAACTGTGATAGTTTAGAACTATTAGGTGCCCCAGGAAAGCCATTCTTTTTCAATCCTGATCCAATCTGGTGAGGCCAGATCTATTGTTCAGGGTGGAACCTTTGATTAGATTGTTCCCATGGAGATTGACCCTCTCAATTGTGGGTGTGTCCTTTTGATTAGATGGAGATATGACTTTGCTCATTCAAGGTGGGTCTTCATTACTTTACTGGAGTCCTTTAAAAACAGACATTTTGAAAAACACCATTGCTTCAGAACTGACATAGATGCCAGTGTTTGGAAATGCAGAAGCTCCAGGAGATTTCAGGAGCTCAGAGCTGACATAAATGTAGACATATGGAGATGCTTGGAGTGAGAGCAGATGCCTAGACACAGACTTTCGGAGATGCAGATCCCAGCAGACATTGTTATGTGCCTTACCATGAGATGCTAAGCAAGCCAGAATACAGTTTTGCTCTGGAGAAGCCGAGTGAAGGCCCACAGACACTGAGAGTAGAAGCCACTGAAACCAGAAGTTGGAAGCAATGGAAGCAGGAGCAAGGACCAGCAGACACCAGTCATGTGCCTTCCCATGTGACAGACATTGGTCTTTCTTGAGTTAAGTATCTTTTTCTGGATGCTTTAGTTAGGACATTTTTATGGCCTTAGAACTGTAAGCTTGTAACTTAAAACCCCTTTATAAAAGCCATTCCTTTTTTGGTATTTTGCATTCCAGCAGCATTAGCAAACTAAAACAGCACTCCATCTTTATTCTACTTCTTTCTCACCATGCTTCAAACATACTAGCCATCTCTCAGTGCCTGCAGCATGCCAAACTCTTTCCTGTCTCAAGGACTTTCATTAGCTACTCTAGAACTCTGTTCCTGGAGCGTTGGCTATCTTCTCATCCCTTGGAAACCATGGAGGGGCCTTCCATGACTACTTTAAATAACTTTTTAATTCTTCCATGGTCCAAGTGTATTTATTTGCTTGTTGGCATTTCCTCCTTCACTTGATTGTGTCACAAGTGTAGGGTTAATATCTATTTCATTCACTATTAATCCCAAGTTGCAAGCGTAGTGTCTGGCAGATAAAAGGTAAGTAATAAATATTTCTTCAATGGGTGACTAAATTGTTAGAGTTTAGAAAGAACAGACTATTGAAAGTTTAAAAAATTATTATTATAAGTAAAGAGATGTCATATGAACGGCATATCAAAACATTTAAACTTCGGTGCATTTTGGCAAGAGTTTGGGCTACATGCTAATTTCACTTTATGAAAGGATATGATAAATGAGCTAATAAATGAAAAACAATTTCCTCTTTCCTTTCATGTAAGTGTTATATTAAATTACTTTCTATTGAGGAGCCAGATATTCTCAATATTTGTTTTTGTTTCCTTGGCTGTCAAGCAAATACCATGCAATGAGCTGGCTTAAACAATGGGAATTTAATGGCTCATGGTTTGGGGATTAGGAAAATGTCCAAATTAAGGTATCGTGCTTTCTATCCAAAGACTGCGGCATTCTGGGGCTGGCTGCTGGCAATTGTTGGTCGTTAGTTTATCACATGGCAAAGTACATGGTGGTTTCTCCTGGTCTCTCTCTTCTCTTCCAGGTTCTGTTGACATCCAGCTTTTGGCTCTTCTCTCTGTAGCATTTTTCTGTCTGTATTTCATTCTGCTTATAAAGACTCCAGTAATAGGGTTAAGAACCATCCTGATTGAGTGGGCCACACCATAATTTAAGTAACTTTATCTAAATTTCCTGTTTATAGTGGGTTCATGTCCACAGGAACGGATTAACTTTAGGAACCTGTTTTTCTGAGCTAGATACAGCCCCAAGCTACCATAATATAATAAGTCAGAGTCAGAATTCCTTTCTCTTCATGAAGATTACACATGATTCCACAGAATTTTCTTTAATATCAATTATGTCTAATTGATCATAATTATTAGTAACCCAGGATCAGTAAGAAACAAAGATATGAAAAGTCCGAGGCTCAATGCAGCTGGTACTAGAAGTTCTTTCTATTTCTTTCTGATGTTTGTACCCCTGCCTCCAGAAGTAGCTGACTTTTTATTGAACTCCTTAAAGAGATCTTCACTATAAATGAGCTTTCATTTTATTCGAGAAATTCAAGATACAACCCATTTAATAAATTTTCATTGAATAGAAGCTCATAGGCGGCACCAATTCTCTAACTTCACTCTATCTAGAGAATGGAAATACAACAGATCATTCAACACCATCTCCCCATGCTTGGGCAACAATCCATTAACTAGCTGGCCTGTAAATTTATCATGCTTTCATTTTCCCCCTGACTTTACTAATACCATTTTAGGACTCTCATTTGGCATTTGTGAAATAAAATGAGAGGGAATTTTGTTAAAAACTGCCTCAACTTACAACTAGTTTTTTTTTTTACATAAGTACTACCTGTAAGGCAGTGTGCTTAGCATTCTGATTACTACCTTGATGAATTATAAGTGATTCCTATTCTCAAAGAATTCATAGTTAAGTATTGATTACTGTATAATAGGATGGGGAGAACAAAAGTTCTACAGTAGAGATGAAAAATACAGTAGTATAGAAACTCAAAGGAGACAAAGATGAAATCCACTTAGGGATAATAAGACAGACTTCTCATGGGTGTAGTCCTTTTCCTTGAACTTTAAAAATTAAGCAGGATTGGGTGTGTAGAGTAGGTGGAGGTCATTCATTCCTCAGCAAAGGCATGGAGTCAGAAGAGCATGGGAAATATGCAGGGAAAGAGTAAGTCAATTTGATTAGATAAGGAAGTGTGTGACAAGGGGAAGGTGATATCGTAGTTCCTAGGGTTACTGTAGCAAAGTACCACAAATTGGGTGGCTTAAAACATCAGAAATGTACTGTCTCACAGTTCTGAAATCAAAATGTGAGATGGTCCCTGCTCCTTCTGAAGTCTGGAAGAATCTGTTCCATGCATCTCTCCTGGCTTCTGCCAGTGACGATCTTTGGCATTCCTTGAGTTAATCTCTGCCTTTATGTCACGTGGCCATCTTCTCGGTCTCTGTCTATATGTCCCCTCCCCTTCTTATAAGGACACTAGTTGCATGAAATTACATGTCCACCCTACTCCAGCATAGCCTCGTTTGGACTTAGTCAATTCCATCTGTTATGGCTCTGCTTCCGAATAAGTTTACATTCTGAGGTGCTGTGGATTAGAATGTCAATGTATGTTTTTGGGGAGCACAATTAAACCCATAACAGGGGAAGAGAAAATAAGGTTGGAACAGTAGTTTGGGACTCTATTTTTCAGGAACCTAAAAAAGCTAAAATAGGTGAACCCCATCCCATAAGCATTAAGACTAGAGAGCAAGACTATTATGTGAGGAGAGCTGTGCTATAGGAAACTGTGAGCAAGACTGTGGGAGAAGGTTTTCAAAAGTTTAAGATGGCAATAAAGGTGGATGTTATAGAGGTAGCGTCAGTAGAACTTGGCAACTCTTTTCATGAGGGGATTAACAAATTCAAATGTAATTCAAAACATTTTGAACTGATTGTATCATTAAAAGAAATAGATAATACAGAAGAGTTGATTTTAGAAAGAAAATTACGTGTAGTACTAGAAGTATTAATTTAGGATGTTAGTAGGATACAATTTAGTATGTTAGTAGCATACAAAGCATGGAATCACAGGAGGGAAATCTGGGAGAGATTTAGAGACTAGAGATACAGCCTTTGGTCATTTGTGGTTGTCTGGAATCCTGTGTACGAGGAATATTTCAAGAGAGAGATTATAGGGATATATTAAGAGAAAATAATTAAGGATAGACAATTGCGGGTATCTATATTTATTAGCTAAAAAAAAAGTAGAAGAATAGAAAAAGAGACAAAGGAGAAATGTTAAAGAGGTAAGAAGACTCCAGTGTCATGAAAACCAATACAGAAAATGCTTTTGAGAATTTGAGAATATGCATGAATGTCAATGTATAACTTCAAATGCTGCAGTGGCTGAAAGGATGGGAATTAAGAAAAGGCTACTGGATGCTTCAGATCAATACTTACTGTTTGCTTTCCAAAATTAACTATAGAAGCAGGGTGACAGAATGGAAAAAGTGTGGACATTGAAATCAGAGGTGCTAAAGCCAAACTCTAATCCTTTGTGGTTGAATTATGTGATTTTGGGAAAAAATAACTTACTTTCCTTGACTTAAAGGGCTTTAGTGGGATTAAATTTAAAAAATCAGCAACTGGGTAAGAAGGGCATCTCTTGGAAACAGATCTGTTAATACTGCTTTCTCTTGAGTTTACCTCCCCTTTGCTTTTCATTAACTTTCAGATGATTGTGTTTTGTGGAGAACAATTGCCTGTATACATGGTGGTTAAATTAAATTAAATTAATCTACTGAGCACCATAAATGATCATTAAAGAATGGTGTCAATATATGCAGAGAGGTTGACTGGTCTAAATGAAGATTATATGGGCTGCTATGAGAAGTCCCCCACCCCCGCCATGACCATCTTCTTTGGTTTCCTCTAGTATCCCCTAGTGTCTAGACAAATGCTGCTCATAATAGGTATTCAATAATTATTTGCCAAGCAGATAGCTGATTTGGGGTGATCTGGCCATAAGTTTTTGCATATACTAGGAAATGGAATAAAGCGTTGAGTAGAAACAAGAAATTAAAAGAAGTATGATGCAGTGGGATACTAGTGCTAAATGACTCAAAGAACGTATATGCCTGTGTATAATTGTCAAAAACACAATGTTGTATATGTACCAAACAGAAAACAGTTCTCAAATACCAGGAGCCAATGTCCGAAACTAATCTTTATGCTGTTTTTAAGTTCTACACAATAACAATTGAGAGATAATGTTGGTTACATTTGTATCTGTATTTATTAGTGAGTAGAAATTTGTGTAGGTAAGGGAATATACTACTAGATGCCATTGGTTTGGAAGTTAACCTTTTGTTTTTATTAGGAGGCAATAGGAGCACAATCAATAAATGCTGCTAGCAATGGTGATGTGACCACCTTGCAAATTGGTCTGGATGTCATAATACACGTGATGAAGAGTAACACCGAGACTCTGTATTGATAAAAATGCAAATGAGGAAGTATTTTGTTATCCAGAAAGGATGGCATAATTCCATTTAAAATTATTGCATGGTTTCTTTCTCCCTTGAGTATATCTCTTATGCTTGCTTCATTCAAACTTATAAAACTAGAGCTCTGTTTTGAGCTTTGCTTAAAAAATTACATGCCAGACTGACTAGGCATAAAGAGGAAGCATGTTTATTTGATAGGATATAGAATCCTGTTGTGTGTGTGTGGAGAGAGAGTGAGAGAGAAGATATATATATATGTGTGTGTGTGTGTGTATATATACATATATATGCTTAAAACTCTGACTCATCTGTTATTTACCCATTTCCTCCTCTCACACTCAACCCTCTGTGCCTCCTTCCCTTACTCCATTGTTGCTTCACAGGCCACGGCACGTGTTCCTGTGGTCGCTGCATTTGTCAGAAAGGCTGGTTTGGAAAACTCTGCCAGCATCCACGGAAGTGCAACTTGACAGAAGAGCAAAGCAAGAGCTTGTGTGAATCAGCGGATGGGACACTGTGCTCAGGAAAGGGTGAGTATCTCTCCAGGTGCTTGGACTGAATTCCTGTTCTGACACGTGGCTTATGTCACAGCGATAACAACCCTCTTTTCAAGACTACACATTGCATGAACAAAAACCACTATGTCCTCTGTTTGTACTTGACTTGAAGCTTGAAAATTAACCACATGAAGTTTCAGATCAAAGAAAATGAAATAGGTTTCATGAGAAAAGATTCTCAGCCTCTCACTGTGAGCAACACCATTATCGAATGAAATAGATTTCATGTTCGTTTGTTTTTAATTAAAGAAAAGACAGCAAAATATACTGCACACCGAGTTGGCAAAAATCAACTGACCAAACAGGTCAATTGCCGGGTTTACTTATGAGAAATAATACAGCCAAAAACTGCAGAAAAGTGATCATAAGTAATTGAACTGCCAACAGATATGACTTTTGAAACTGTTGAGGCGGGCAGGGTTGGGGGATGTAAGAAAGACATAAGAGGAGACTAATTTCATCATAAAGAAAAAGCCTATGAATTCCAAAATTCTGATGTAATTTTCTTTGATGTAAAGATTTTAATCTTCTTTTGTTCCAAGAAAACATGTATAACCTAATATAAAAAATATTAAAAAAAGACAAGAATTTAAAACAAAAAAGTATACGAAATCATTATAACTACAAATCAATTGAAGAGACCATCCCAACCCAATCAAACATTTACCACAGAAACAGAGTCAAGAAAAATATCAACCCCTCTCAATACCCCTTCCTGCACCCCCCAAAAAAAAAACATAAGGAAGGAGATTTTTGAGTAAGGAATCTTAATAGATGAAATTTTGGACAACTTGATTTTGATGTCTCTAAATTATATTCTTCAAGGGACTTTTAAATTCATGCTATCATAATGCATGTAAGAGGATGCCATGTTCCCCTTTGCTGGTGCCTAGGAAAGTACCAGAAGTGCATGGCAGTCTTGCTAAATCATTGGGAACTGGCCTGCATGAAAGGGGATGTCATGGGGTCTCCCAAATCTCTTCAGTTCTGCAGCCTCCATGCCTCCCTGTAGTCAGATAAATGCGTGCCCCATTTCAGGCAACGCATAGCTTTAGCTGAAGGTACATTTACACTCAACACCTACCCTGGGTCAAGACAAGCATTTAAAGACCTGGTGAAGCAAAAGCGGATCGGATACCCTGAATAGTGTTATCAAGGAAGCCCTCCGTGCCACGCATGAATGAGGCCTGGGAAGCATGGTGTGTCCTGGGTAATGTGCTCCTAAATGTGCCCCCCAGCACCAACACTATCAAATTGAAAGGAGCTTTGTGACGGAACTTCGAAGGTGAAAGGAAATGGATGATGTGGCCACTCTGGTGCAAGGAGGAGGCTTTTCAGTCGCACCAAATGTGCCTATTTCAATAAAAAGTTATGTCCTTGGTTTCCAGGGGTTTTGTGTTTGAGGGTTATGTTTCTAGTGCTTGGGAATGGATGCCATGTCATCCTTTTATGCTATTACACAATCAGCTGGAACTCAAATGAGTTTAAAGCAATCGGTTTGTTCCCCCATTAAATTAAATCTAATTCCAAGCCCCAAACAAATCTTGCATCAATTCTATTCTCAGAGCACCTTAGCTCCTGGAAACACCTGATTTTGATTCAAGCTGTGTTGGCAGAACCCGAAAGGAAGAAGGAGAGGATAGATAGGAGAGACAAAGAGTGTCAGGAATTGGGTGAGAAAAGATTAATGAAGAAAAATAGGAAAGGAGTTGGGATGGAATTAACTTGCCAGGGGAAAGTAGGAAAGAAGAGGGGGGCATGTCAGAGGAAAGTGTGTTGAGTATAAAAATATGAGAATGATTAACTTTTCTGAATTATACGTTTTTTTCCTGAGCATAGATCCAAACACAGAGGTTAAAAGTTTGGATGTTTTTTATTGTTTTTCCATAATGGCATTGTCACTGCAGTAAAGATAAAAACTTTGACAGAAACTTTAATGAATGTGAAAACCCATTCACCTTAAAACATCAGTATATTTGTTAATATTTGATTATTTTAAAAATGAGCCATGTGCTTATGTGTGTTCATTGAGCACACCATCAAACTGCCAAAATAGTCTATAAACTGGTCTTCACTGAGTCGAGTTCAGTTGCCAATACAGGAAAAACACACAAAGCCATGTTCATAGGAATTGTAAATAGCAACATGTCATTCCCTGAACTGAATTTATATAAAAGAGTAATAGTTTCTGTGTCAAGAAATAAAGTCATTACATTCTGATGAGGAAGTTTCATTTTTAGACATCATAAATGTAGAAATGCACACCCCCCCCCCCCAAAAAAAAATAAGTTGACTACATATTGACTCATAACCATTTCCTGGAAATAAAACCAAACCAAACAGAAATTCTCTCTGCGTAATGCCTGTTCAAATAGTTTGCTTTGGGTGGTAGAAATACATCCAGTGATCAAAGAAAGGTTGAAGGCATATTTTTCTTAAAATGTTTGTTTATCCTTCCATGAGCTGAGAGTTTTAGAGTCTTCTACTCGAAAGGGTAGGCAGATGCTGCCTCAAGGCTGCAGTTTTAATGCTGAGGTTGGTGATGGATTTCCATAACGCTGGCAGCAGCTGGCTGCAGAGACTTCCTCTCATTCTATTCTGGAGCTGTCAGCAATGGATTATGGGTGAACAAAGGGACTAGGAGCGAGAACATGGAGTTGTGATCCATTCTAGGCTCAGAGGGCAGCAGGTCTGGCTCAGTGACTCCTGGTTCCCCTGCGGCACCGCCCTCCCCCTCCCCCTGAGAACCACCGGGCTCATGAAATAAAGAATGGTCAACATGGTGGCAGGAAAGAGACATGGTCCAAATTGTTTGACTGGGGGTCACGTGTTTCTTTGACAGATCTCATGGTCTTGTTAGAATTCCCTGTAAATTTTCCTAAACTTTTCAGTGAAAGCCCCTCACCCTGATCATCACAAAGGAAATCTGGAGTTCTTTTTTTTTTTTTTTTCTTTCTCTGATTATGAAACAAGTCTGAGCAGTGGACCTCGAGGGAGCCACGGCACACCACGTAGCAGACAGGACGCGGCTAAGTGCGTCCCGGCAAAACCACACGGCGAAAACATTCACTTCCCTTGAGCTGTGAATAAAACCATCACCTCGGGAGACGATGAAGAAATAGCATTTTATTTCTTTACAAATTTTAGCCAAGACATTAAATCACTCCATAGAAAAATTTAAAACAAGATACATTGTTGTGACTGTCATAACACATGGAGTGGTGGTTAGCACAGTAGAGAAAACTGCCTGCTGGGATGTCAGGTTGCAGCATTTTGCCAGGCTTGATGAAAGAAAAAGAAATTCCAACATTATTCCTAGGGCAACTAACAAAGGCGCCTTGCCCTTAGACTAAAGTTGTTTCGTGAATAACCGGGAGAGATGAGCTGAGTGGCCAGGTCTCCCCTAAGTTTCGCTTGTTTTGCAAAATACATGATAGGATTCATAGGCTTTTTGTTTGATTGTTTGGGAATTATTTGGCTCAAAGAGTACGCAAATCACCTTTCCACCTTGGTCACCTCCACCTAAAATGAGGTAATCACTTCTAATGCTCTTAGAGATGCTGTTGTGTGACAATGGTGATAAACATATGCCATTCAAGTTCTCCTTAAACCCTCACAATGATACTTGCTAGGTCAAACAGCATCCAAATAAGTCCACAGTACACCCCACCACGGCCCTGGAGAAGAGAAAGGGCAAAAGTTGTGCCTTGCAAAACCAGCCTTTGCCCAGGGTTCTCTTCACCTCACCCAATGTGGTTGACCAGCCCCATCCACAGGAACAAAGCAATTCGTTTTTGAAACTGTGTGAAAGCTTTTACTCTGAGAGGTGTTACAGATAGGTGGAAATAAGGAATTGGATTGGAAGGGTAACTGTCATTGTTGCCTGTGTGGCTCTGGGTGATTTCCTTATCCTCTCTGCACTTCCATTTTCTTATCTTTGACGGCAGAAGAATTCCATTCCCCCTTTCTTAAGAAATAAAGATGCTCTGAAGACAGTGAGAAAATGTGGCTGATTCCTCAGAAATGCAAGTTAGTAAAATCACAGAATGGGGCTCTAAACATTATTAAGGGCCCTTACATTGAGAAAAAAAAGTAAAGAATTAGTGGTGCTATGCTTATGGACCTACTGCCATAGAGCTCCTGCCAGCATTGGTGGGTTGCTCCCCAGCCTGGACTGGGTCTCAGAGGTGTGGGTGGGTCCCAGCCCGCCGAGCTGAACCTCTTGGCAGCCAGGTGGTCTATGTATGCTTAAAAGAATCATCTCCCTGAGCTTTTTCCTCTCCCAAGATGGACAGTTTGACCCCAGTCATTGATGACAACAGCCAGGATGCTCTATAAGAAACGTTCTCTAATAAGTCCGATTTCATTGTATTATTATATTCCACGTCATTCCTAATATCACAAGCAATAGAAGAATTCCCTATGAATAAGATGCACTGAACATTTACAAACAGGAAGGAACAATACAGACAGGGAAAATTGCTCACTGAGAAGAGCTAGTGTCTCAATGCACATTGTTTCATTCCAAGTATCTCAGTTCCTAGTAGACTTTTCGAACCGGAATTGACTTATCAAGTGATTCATCAATATATGCCATTTTAATCTTAGCTGAGCTTAACTGTTTTAGGGAAATATCAGTTTTAGGAAAATGGTCTAAAGCTGAGAATTCTGGAAGAAAGGGCAGTGATTAGAACAGTTCCAGGATCAGGATTTAGGTTTAAAGATGAAATCTAAGCTCTGTTCATGAATTGTGATAAAAAAATTTTTTTTAAAAAGAAGATATCCTAGGTATAATTCATAGAAACATGAAATACACTATCACATAAAATAATTTACTTCTGTTGTAGAAATAATTTTTCAGTCAATATACCATTTTAGAAACAATTTAAATCACATTGCTCAAATAATTCTTCTTCCCTCAATACTGGAAATAAAACACTAAGTATGATGTCTTTTAAGGAAAGTTCTTTGATAGTGAAATGCCACAAGTTTTCTTTGTTGGCAGATAAATCTGCCACCATTTGTTAAACAAGCAGTTAAGTGTTGAAATTTGCCATGCCTAGAAATTTGAAGGAACGTCTTTAAAACTAGTATAAATAAACTTGTTAAATAAGGAACTGATATGCCTGGATGAGGCAAACCTTGTAGACTGACTGGGAGAACCAGCTCACTGTGTCTTAAGCAACCATGATACTCTCTGCCACTCATCAGAACTGGAAGTTTTCTAGATTTTGCCCAGGAACATATGCAAATTAGCCCAAACTCTAAGGAAAGCCAAGTGAAATCATGCTGTGGTTAAGAAGGAAAATAAAAATAAATGGAAATAGTTCTCAGGATGTAACTTATTCTCTATGGCTGCTTTCTTATCTTTAGAAATGTGACAAGGAATGGTGGAAGTTTAATTTGTCCATAGGATTCTTGTCCTTAAAAGGTATCTACCAGTTTCCATGATGTGCGATGCCAGGTACTGCTTAAAGCTTGGGACATCTGAACATGACTTGTTTCGTGACATCTCCGATAAGTTTAACTCCCTTTCCTAATCACTTTAAGCACCCAGGTGGTTAATTTATTTTTTAATTACTATGCTTCACAGAGGCACTGATGACTGATTTCAGTCCTCTTCCCCACTCTATTTTTTACTTACCAAGTTTGGAATTTTGTTAATATAGGGAACTATTTTTCCTTCTTCCAGTTCTCTTAGAGAAATTTTTGACTTGAAGATTTAGTGATAATCAGTTTTTAGTAAAAGGAAAGCACGTTTGGAAAGAACAACCAAACCAAGGAAATATAAAGAAAGGAAGTTCTTTGTGTGCATGTGTGTGTGTTCAATTTCAACATATCAGTCTTTCCATTTATCTTTGCTGCTGTGGTAGAAATAACTTTTGTCATGCAGGGATGTTGCCTATTATGTAAGGGATGTTTAATCTGAAAGGGCTTTCTGCTCTCTGAGAGACCATTTAATTCATATATTTGCTTTGCTTTTAAAGATGTCACTAATAAAGTTGGGGAAATGGGCAAATCCATGGGAATGGCAGGTGAAACCCCGAGTCTGATAGAGAATGAGGCATTTTAGGGGCATTGGAGCTATCCATCCTGATGACAGGGAATCCTGAGGATGAAGTCTAATAAGTAAGTACATGACTGATTGTATGTGCATTCTTAGCACTTCAATTAACCACCCAATATGCAGGTATGTGCCTCCTTTAAGAAAATCATAACACCCTGCCCCCAAATTCTAAATACCACAATTTAGTGAGTTATTTTAATTATAAAAAAGCATCCTCATTTAATATAATTTGCTATTAGGTTCTGTTAAATAGCAGACACTTTTAAAACATGATTCAGTTCAGGAAAAATAAAAACATCTATTTTTCAACACCTTTTTGTAAGGCCATCTATAAGAATCTGCCACATTCTGCCCTCATTGACATTTCAACCAGACTAGGCCAAGGAACATTTTCTCGAGGCTAATTGCAACTGTCTAGATCCATAATGAAGCCTTTCCTGGATAACCTTTATGAATTACAGTAAGTAAAGCTCCCCTCTGAGCCACCGGCTATTCAATAAGCTTTTACCTTTGGAAGAGAGGTTATTCGAGGCCTGTTATCAGTGCATAGCCTATTCTAGGATGAAACTTTTAGCTCTGCAATGACTGTGAGTGATTCTTTTTTTGGTGTGATTTCAGGTTCTTGTCACTGTGGGAAGTGCATTTGTTCCACCCAGGAATGGTATATTTCGGGGGAATTCTGTGACTGTGATGACAGAGACTGCGACAAACATGATGGCCTCATTTGTACAGGTGCAGTACTGACCCACCTTGAGCCATTCTATGCCAGTGTGCAATGAAGCTGAACTGCACCTACAACACAATACTCTGGGCTGAAGGACAGGAGAGCTTCCGTGTAATCAAGGGCCCTCTGTCTATACTGTGTAAGGGGAGGTGGACATTTGGAAGAAGAGCTAAAAATTATTCCCAGGCACAGAAGGGTACAAAGGAATGAAGTCACAAAGTAGTTTCTGTCCCCCCGCACCCCCAAACTCATGCCTATGCATCTATAGAGTGTAAAGAGGAAAGAATTCTCTGGACGACAATTTTACTTTGAGCATGGAATATGGAATAGAAAATCTTTAAACAGGACCTAGTGACCAGTAGTTCAGACATTGTTGAGGTGTCGGTTGTTTTCAGGGAATGGTTGTGTGTGTGTATCAGAAGTGGGGGGAATGTTATGAAGAGACTTAGCAGTATAGTAACTACTGGTATCCTAAGTTATTGAATCCTAATAATTAACTCTAAAATATATTTGCCTAAGAAGTTACAGGGAAAATAGAAAAATGTATACTTGTTCCTCTTGGTTTCTAGCTGAAGATAAAGTTGAACATTTGTGTGGGTCATTAAGGTAGATATTCACTTTCTAAACCTCTGTAATATACAATGTCTTTCTTCTAGCTGTTTACTTGAACTGTTTCATATTATGTCAAGCAGCCTTATGTTTTGTAGTATTTATTCATGTCACACATTACTTGCTCTCTATGGGAAAATCAAAATATGACATGGAAGCCCAGCTGGAGCCCTACAGGAAAAGTTACTTATTGATCAATACTTTAGGGATGTTGGTATGAAATAGCAACATTATTTCATTTAATGACATTATTTCTCATAGTTGTTTAATAAAAGGTAAAGATTGCTGCACAATGAAAAAAATCTGTGGACAATGAATGGAATGAATGTTGATTATGAACAGTTATCATTTACAATAATATATATTATTATTTTGAACACAATAATGACTTTCAGGTTTTTTTTTGTTTTTTTTTTTTTTTTGCAGGGAATGGAATATGTAACTGTGGCAACTGTGAATGCTGGGATGGATGGAATGGAAATGCATGTGAAATATGGCTCGGCACAGAATATCCTTAACAATTTCATAGGAGAGGACTGGTGCTAATTTTTTAGGCCATTAGAACACATAAATTCAATGGAAACCATGTATAATCACCACTAGGACAGGTCAAACAGACTAGTGTATGTTTTTCTATGTTTAAATGCCTGAATGAAATCTGGGTACCCATTAGAAATTAGTTAAGCCAACTGTGATATAAATAACACCCTGAAAGAATTTTTCTCCATAATTTGTATCAGTGATTCTCAACTAGGGCAATTTTGCTCACCAGAGGGCATTTGCTAATGTCTTCAGACAATTTTTATTGCCACAACTTGGGGAATGGGGGAAAGGCATGCTACTGGCATTCAGTGGATAGAGGCCGGGACGCTGCTCAACATGCCACAATGCACAGGGCATCCTCATACAACAAAGAAGGATCTGACTCCAAATGACCATAGTGATGAATTTGAGAAGCCCTGAATTACGTGGTTATTAGAATTACCATCCTTACCCAAAACAGAACATAGTGGAGCCTAAGGAAGAGATGTATCCTTACGTAACATCACTGCTCATAATTTTCCTGAATTTCATATATCTCAGACTTTCTATATGGGGGCAATGAAGGCAGACATGGGGTGTGCAATTTAGTGGTGGGGCTGGGGGCTAAGGTGCAGAAGCTAAACCACTGGTGCTTTAGAAAGGAAAAGACTCATTCTTTTTAGCCATTAAAACATTTGTCTAGTTTCACTTTAAGTTCACAAAAGACGACTCTCTTAAGATGAAGAAAGAAATTACAAAAAATGTACAATTTAACATTTTTAATAAATAGTGACATAAGTTGTTCACACCCTGCGTCAATATATATTTACATACTGGATGATTTTAAAAAGCCACAAAAAAAAAGAACTGGATTATTATTCAGGGATATCAGTTTTAGGTTACTAGAACTAAGGGATCCCATTTATAATTTATAATTGGGCAGGGGTCGCATGTGCACAAAACCTGTTGGCCCTTTAGAAAAGTCAATATCTAGTTGGGTATATGATGGACCTGAAATATGCATTCATTTCCCCTAAAGCTTCTTTTTTTTCTGAGAATATTTTTCTTATTGGAAAAGTAGAGTGATGCAAAGATGTGAAGAAGAGATGGTGTGACAAAATGGCACCAATCTTAAAAGCTCACTGAAATGGCTTAAATAGTAATTACAAATATTCACTCAGTGGTAGAAACAAAATGTTTATTTTCTTAATTGTGAATTTTGCTCTGTATGAAATTCACATTTAATTATGAAAATGTACAATAATTGGGACTTCTAATATGTATTTACAGTTAAATCTACTTACATATATTAGTTTAGGCAACTTTTAATTATTTAGAGTTTTAAAAAACCCACTTTTTCTAAATGTGAATTACATTTTGTAAAATCTAGAATAATATAGCAAAATCATTTTCATATTGTTTATGATGAAAACTTTTACTTGGAAATTTTATTTTAGTGTTGTAAATATTCTAGTATCATGGCTTGGACATTATAAACCAAATCATCGAAATAAGGAGAAAAATGCATCCACTGAGTTACTTAAAAATTTAATATTGAAAATTTAAGAAAAACCTTGCTGATCTTAAAGTTTATAGTACTAATAATGTTCTTGTATTTTAACAGATTTATAAAATTGCATCTCTATCCTGAGATTAAGGAGTGCAACCATATTAGCTTTATCTCTATTACTGAGTATTTCAATTGATAAATTGATGCATCATTTTTGTAGAATGAGGGAAGTATAAGTATTCAAGAAATAATATAGATTATATATTTTCTTCTTTTCTATCTAAACATTTTAAACCTCAAAAAAACCTATTAAAATTTTTCAGTAGTAGCAATTATGATGACTTATTTGTGATGCACAAACATTGGAATTCATTACATTGCCAAGTATTCATAAATGACATTCAGGTTTCTTCTTTACAGGACTCAGCTTTTATTAATGATTAAATAGTAAATATTTTAGACTTTGTGGGCCATGTACTCTCTACAGCATATTCTTCTTTGTTCATTTGCTTGCTTATTTACTACTTTTAAAACATTAAAAAAAATAATTCTGAGTGGTCGGTCCATAAAACAACTTGTGGATTGGATTTGGCCCACAGTTCAGCAACAAAGTTTGCTAATCTCTGGCTCACTAGAACTACCCTTAATAATGTCCTAGACCTTTTCACATAACCTCAGGGATATCTTATTTCTCTTATAATTCCCTAATGGTCTTACTCCTTTTCATTAACAACAACAACAACAACAACAAATGCTCCTCTTTTTATTTTTTCATATAAGAAACATTTGAAAGATCAAAATAAGTTTTATGACTAAGCTGAAAGTATATCACAGTCAGCCATATTCGGGGAATAGCTATTGCTACAAATCATAGAACCAAAACTGAATCGTAGCCTAGGCCACATGGTACCTAAGCCCCAATGAAGGCTTTTCTTTTTTTAACAACAGAAATATATTCTTTTCATTCCCTCCTATAACATTTGTGTGTGTGCATATGTATGCATGTGATTTTTGACTCTTAACAATGCAAACATCAATGTGTCTATTAAGAAATGACTTAATTTACACATTAAAATGGGAAAGATAAAATAAACATAGTTACAGATAAAGATATGAATTCTACCCTTCTTAAATGTGATTTTGCACTTTGACTTTTGATCCCATTACTAAGATAGAAACCTTCGGTAAAAAAATAAAATAAAATAATGAAGGGCAAGAACAAACTTATAAGGGATGTTTTTAGGAAGTTACAGTGGGATTATTTCAATTGTAAAGAATGTAACAGCTTTTAAGTGCCATTAGAACTAATCTGCTTGTTTGGCACACCATCATAGAAGAATCCTTCCACAAGAACCTTTGAATAAATGTAACTAAGACCCTAAGGCATAAGAGGAAGATCTTTATATCCCATTGCGTATCTGGCCTCCCAGAGCTCATCTAGATTCCAGCAGCACATTGGAGGGCATCACCTCCAACACCACAAATGCAAACATAGTCTCTGCCAGTAGACATCAGAATTAGAACAAATAATATAGAAGACAAAGGAAAAAAACAAACTAAAATATGACTCAGCTTTTGATTCAACTATCAAAACTTTGGAATCCTACTCAGTATTCAAGAGAGTAAACAGGTCCCGTATGTCACCTGGTAAACTAGGACTTAAATTATGAAACGTCTTTTATTCTAAATACCACCATTTGCCTTCTGGATCTTGACACCTTGCATTTTGGAAAACAATTGAGCATTTAGCTCAATTGCTTTCCCTAGATATAGCCTTATTCTGAAATAAAATTGAAAATCATTCTCAATTATTTTCTTTTTAAATCTGGATGTCTTAGTCTGGCTCTACTTCTTGGGGAGATACCAAGTATTAATGACATTTGTGATATTAGGGAGAAAATTTTAAATGAAGTGGTACATGTCTAACTTAAGGAACAAGAAAGCAAGAAGTTTTCTCATTTTCCATTATCTTTTTTTTTTTTTTTAAGAATACCAAATCTCATATTGTTCATCTAGAATAAAAGACTGTTATACTGCTTTGGGCATTAATTAAGCATGTGACTAAGGTGAGATATAAACTGCTTACTATCCAAGAGGCAAACAACTAGAAGGGGTCATTTGGGCCCATTGTGGATCTCTGTAAGCTATATCCATAGTAAAAGCCAGGACAAGGAAACAACTCGCTATTGCATCTCTAAATTGTCCAGGATTTGAACTGAAATGATACTCAGTTCCCCATTACTCTTTTACATTGGATAGACCATTTGCATTTCTTCTACAATTTTTTCAAATCTAGTTTTAACAAAACCTTCGAAAGCAAACTTACTAAAAAACAAAAATGGTGCCGCTAGGTATATCAGAACAATTAACATTCCAAAGCATTGTTTGAGGGACTGGGGGAAGCAATCAGCTACAAAAGGAATCAGTAGAAATGACCCTTCCACACTAGATATGCATGCAAAAGGAATGGGATATTATAGAGACTTGATACAATTGACATATGTACATGGAGGTACAAAACACATGGTTTGTAAATACAAATGAATTCCATCAGATTTACTATACAGAACATCAATAGTGACAGATTGCACTTAATAACACAAACTTAATTTTTGAGGGAAAACAATGGTTAATCTTATTCCGGAAAAACAGCAAGAGAGGTATCATCAAATAGCTAAAATTTTCTTTGGCATGGAAAAGGGGAAATTGAGTTTACCAACCTATTTGCATGACATTTCTCTATATTCGTGGGTGTTGCAATGCCATTTTGTTACATAAAATTGATTGATGTTTTTAAATATGCCTTCATATAAATATTTTATTCAATATGTTGTATTTGTGGATACAACACATGATATTAAACACAAAAACTGTACAATGCAGACAAACTCTTTGCATATATGCATGTAAATTTAGTAATACATACCAACAGTTCTTGGTACACAGGTTCTACTACATGCAGTTCATCAGTGTTGTCCTCTTCCCATGCAACAAATGAGACCAGACACAAAATAAATGATCTAACTAAGTTATAAAGAACAAGAACCCCCCTGCAATATGTCTACACATATTCAAAGAACGTATTTTGACATCCATTCATAGGGATAAATGCCCTTATAGATGACCTACATCAAAAACAAAACAGAGGTGCACATTTACATAAATCTCAGACACTTACAAAAATAAACTGTAACTTAATTTTAACAAGCAAAACAGACTTGCAAGGGAAAATGAAACCAGCAAAGAGGCTGATTCCTGAAAACAGGTGGGATCGTTTGATAGTGTGTGTCTCTCTTTGTGTGTATGTGTATGTGTATGTGCAGTGTGGTAAGCAGTGTGTATAAGCCCATTTAATTCAAATTTCAAGTAAAATTATCCATAACCGGCCACATATTATGGGAGACATGTCCTCTCTAAATAAGCGGTTAATGAAATTCATCTATGTATTTTGACTTATCCTGCTTAAAACAATAGGTTTTAAAATGGAGTAATAAGAAATCAAGAATTGTCAAAGGAATCATTTTGTGTATTTGTAATTTAGCATCATCAACAATAAAGCTACTCAAACATTGTGCTAACTTTTTATTTATTAAAATGGAATCCAATATGAAAATGAAATAAGCATAAACAGTTAATTATATACTAAATCTTTAATCAGCTAAGCAGGCCAAAATTTGTAAATGCTGGGCAAGGGCTATCATGGAGATTTATGAAAGCAGTGACAAAATAATTTCCTGGTAAATACAGTGCAGGTGGGGAGAAATGACAAATGGGTCATCCCTGTACATGAAAATAATAACAAGAGGCCAGTACATTGATTCCACATAGAGTTTTCCGTAAATGAGATTCAGTTTGGTCTTAATTTACTCTTCTGAGAAGAAAACATTGACTTATTAAGTGTACACAGAACTAACAAATATGTTTCCAAACAGTTTAGTATTAAACATTTTGAAACTCTTTATCTCCAATAATTTTGTATGGTATCTTCATGATGTAATCAACTATTCAGGGTCTTTCTTAGCTGTCTTCACTAAGCTCAAGGTCAGCAGTATTAAATTAAAAAGAAAATTAAGAAAACAGGGTAAAACAAAAGGAAATAAATAGAATGGACCAAATGCCTGATGTTTAAGTATGTTGGTTTGTCTTTAATTTTTTTTTTTTCAATCTAGAACAATTCAACGGACTGTATTCTGAGATCATGGCAAGGCACCGCTAACCCAGCCATTGGGCAACACGGACTCCAAAGGGCTGAGTTAGTGGTATGTACTGGTGAAACAGTACCGGACTCAGCATGCTGAGCTAAAAAATATTTTTTCCTAACATGTCCAGTTTAAAAACTTGTCATTAAACACCAAAAATATTAAAGTCTAATTTATAACTAACGTTTGCATTGCTGCTGCAGAAAAGAACACAACAGCCGCCTTGCCCATGCGCTGCTGAGTATGAGTGGAATGCAGCCAAAAACGGGATGGCATTGAGTTCAGTTCATTAAAAACAGGAAGGAGTAAGTCTGGAATGGATTTAGGTAGCGCAATTCTTGTAGATTGTAATTATTGGTTTTTCTCTCTCTCTCTTTTTATTTTTTTTTTCCCAAATAATGAGGATTAGTTGATGAAAAATGAACCTTAATCAGGCCTACAAGGCCTACAGAGTTCTTTGGACCCACTTTCCCAAAAACCAGTGGGTCTTGCTCGCTGGGCAAGGCAAATGTTACCATTACCAGTAAGCTTGTGATATGTATAAAACACACACACACACACACACACACACACACGAACGAAGAAACTATAGGGGGATGCCAAACACATGTCATAGAGGGCGTCCCATGGATTGTGTTTGACCCATTTCCCACCCCAGCAATGCCAACCTTGGGCACAGTATCTGCTACTGGATAGAGCGTATATGTGTGTTTAATCGCTAGTGTGAGCCAGAGACAACAATATTAATCTTCATAGGTGCGATTTGTAAGATTAGGTTTAGAAGGCTTCCTGATTCCCTGATTGCTCTCCGAACTAAGCCAACTGCAACACTTAAGATTTAGAGGAACACAATCCCTGCAAAAGGTCACAGACAGTGGAGCGAGCAGCCCTGTAAAAATGAGAAAAAGAGAAATCCATAATAGCACAGGTTTACAGCGTCTAACTAGAAATTACTCAATATTGTTTGTGTGCTACAAAATTGAACTTAAACACATGGATTTCGCTGAAACAGGACTCAAAAAGGATTATGGGCAACTGTCAGCAGGCAAGGTATCAAGTGTACTTGTGAAGTATGTCATTCACATGAAGTGTCACAGTCACAGAAAAGATATTAAAAAGGCATTCCATATCTGGTAGGGCATTCCATGGTCTGAGTTTAGCTGGTTGTCCAGGTGTCTTCTTGTGTGGGGGGTGCAACAGGTTGAGATTTATCCACTTGCAACAAGGAAGTTCTGAGACAGCAAAGAGCAAGCATTCGCTTCCTTCCAGCTGCTCCTCAGCCGCAGAAGCAGGAATGTCTGGTCAGGATAAATCACTCAACTGTGCTCAGGACGGAGAAGTCACAACACCTGTGAGGATCTGGCTATGTGGTCTTACTCTTGCTCACTGGTTTGCCTCCATTCATTATTGCAGATGCACTTGTGCTTTTACTTGGGGTCACACCAGGCTTCGGGACCGTTTCTCCAACATCATGCAAAGATGGTTCTCGGTACATGGCAACTAACGACAGAAAAGAAGGTGTGAAGAAAGGAGGAAAAGAACATATTATCTGGTTAGCTTCAAGAATGGCCTACCGGTACACGCACAAACATCCACAGTTTGACCATTTCTGTTTTCTCAGAAATAAAGAAATTCTGTTGAGAGGGAATTTCTGTTTTAAAGCAGTGATTTCAGGCCCACAAACAGGAGGCATTCCCTCCTCCATATTCTCTGATGTGTACACCTGATAGCTTTACAAGGCTGTGCATGGATTTTTGTCTAGGAGAGGTTTAATTGGGAGCTACAGCCTCTCTGTGGGCACATGATATCTAATACACAAACACACACACAAGTTATATAGGAATGACAAGCATTTAGCCTATTTTTCTTTGTGTTGCAATGAAAACTTAGATTTCCCTTCGACTGCACACTAGTATTGACATTTGAACCACAAATTCCAATTAACCTTCTTGAGTCTAGGTATTGACATTATAGATCATTAAATCATTGTTCTCTCAAAAGGTCCAAAGGCAGCATAGTCACGGTAGTACAATGTCAAGGCCATCCAGAGCAGTAACAAAGAACTTGCTTTCCTTAAGCCTGGGCCTTCTGGAGATCACTGTTCAGATTTCCTCTCCCATAGTCATGGAGACAGACCTTTAACCCACTGAAGGCAACTGTGTAGCATTTTATAATTTTTATGCTTCATTTTCTGACAAATCCCTACAAATCTAATAATTGGTGCCATATAAGACAGAAGTACAGAATGGCAAGAGGGGATCCGAGACAGATGTCTCAGTAAGCACTCAGGGATTGTCTGGATTATATCTGGTGGTATAATTACCAACAATAGTTCATGTGGCTTTTTAGAAAACAATTCTAGGAAATCTTAGGAAAGGACATTCAAGAGTGACCAATGCTTGAGGAAAACTAGCTGATTTAAAAAGACATCTGCCATATGAAATGCACATGAATTAGAGCTGCCCAACTTGCTTTTTAGGTTTTTGAAAAATTAAGATATTTGACTAATATCCTTTAAATTTGGTTAGGGTGAGTCATTATAAGCAGTGTCTTTGATCAGAGCAATAGGATTTTACCTTTTGCATCAATGCATCATGATTCATATATTTGGAAGTGAATATGTACAACGTGGCTATATTGAGTGACTTGAAAAGGTAGTTTAAAAGGGAATAATCTACATCTGTGAAAGCTATTCCAATCTCAAAGCTATTCCCATCACTCATTAAATTAGAAGGAACTGACCCTGATTGTCTAGGTTGTTAAGTTGTATAAGAGATATGAATACCCTAGAGCATCAATAATTAATTAAGTAACTAACTTGTTCTAATGTTTCCAATGATATAAATTTACATTATTTGTGGGAAGTGAAAGTTTGAAATTAAATGTCTTCTGCCAAGTATACTAATGTGATCATCTCTGTCATCAGAGTACACCTTAATTGTATTTAGAGTACTTCTGTCTGATATTTATTTGAAAACACAATGAAAAATACTGCTTCTTTCTCCTCATACCCTACACACACACATACACTACAGTTCAACATATAATTGAAATACCAAGTGATATTATTACACCACACCTTTGGACTCTGAAATATATAAAATATATAGAATAACCTGGTCTGCAGGATATACAAAAATTGTTGGTTTCCAAATTTTGCTTCAGTCATGTGATATATGCCATATGAAATGCTAATGGATTAGAGCTGCCCTACTGTCCATATTCAAAATGAAAACAATAAAATGGAAGTGACAAAGCAAATTGGAAAATGAACCAAGATCTTTGTAGAACTGCTATGGATCAAGCTTTCTTTTTTACTTTTCATTTCCATTCAAATATTGGTGAATTGTGATCTCAAAATCTATTTATGAAGCCAAATCATGGATGTGTTATTTAGGAAGAACAAAGAAACCCTCTAATTTCTTCCTACTGTAATTTTCCTTATGTTCTACCATATAATGAGAAATAATCCACTCATATTTCAAACTCAAGCACAATCTGTCCATTCCCACATGAATTGATGGCTAATTGCTTGGATTTAAAGGAATTGATCTAGAGGCAAATTTAATTAACGTGTAAGTCAACATCATTGAAATTATACAGATGGTACTAACCAACAAGTGTGGTTTTTCAGACTAAGAGAAATATCCCCTCATGAATGATTAAGAATTAACTGTCCAAAATTTCAAATTATCTTATACCTATATAGAAGAATATGGATGATAAGATCTAATAAACATTTTGTCTTACTGATGAAGATTTTCTTGCAGGAACAATAAAAGAAAGGAAAATCGAACTGTCTGAGCTAGTTTGGATGAATGTTTATTCAGTCATTGTAGCGCTGACATTGTACATTTGTAGATGAGGTTAAAAAAAGAGTACTGAAATAGAAAACATTTATGAAAACCCCAAAATCAATTTTTTATAGTTTTCAAACAAATGTTACTATGAAACATAAAAGTAAATTACACTTCTTGAAGAACCATCAATGAAAAAGTTTTTTTTCTAATTATAAAAAACTTCTTTAGACCACTCTCCAGTGATCTGATCGAAGTAAATGTAAGAATCCATTGTTTACAAATGAATGCATATAAATTATTTTAGTAAAAACAGGTAGTGTCACTACTGAATATAGCAAACAAATATGCAGGCTGGAAAGGAGATATGTAATGTCAATAAATTCTTTAAAGATCAAGTTATTATTCCTTCATTTCTATAATTCTAATAATTCACAAGTATGTGAATTATTTTCCCCTAGATAACATCAAAATAGGCAAGTACTTTCGATTTCATAGTACTCAGAACTTTTTCTAATATGACTGTCATCATAGATTTGTAATATCACCACAGATTTTGAAAATTTTTAATTAATTACAATTATTTCAGGGCTACAGAGAGTGGGACAGGGACGGTTTTGAGAATAGAAATGTAGTTTTTTTTACTGCATTTTAAAAAAATTAAATATTTTAATATATTTTTGCATTTTAAAAGTTTAATTTTGTCTATTTTAATTTAATTAAAATTTAACTTTGATATATATTTTGGAGACTATGGTGCTATAAAATGTATAGATTTTAAAAGCACCATTAAGTATATACTTATGCAGCTAACACCATTCAAGATAAAGGGCATTTCCAACATTCCCTGATGGTCCCTTTGCACCCATGAAAAAATTATCAGTGTGGAAGACAAAACCCGTGATAAATATAATAATGAAAGTGTGCACTTAACACACTCACCTTCCAATGGCTTGGGTAGAAAATGAGCTGCTGGTTTTGTTTTCTTTACTCTGTTTCCTTTCATAGCTTGCCCTTCCTTATTCAATCCCAAAAACCAGGCTCTACCAGATTCCTGTTGTCTATACAGCATGGATGAGTAGATGACATAATAGTTTTCAAAAACAGATTCTTTAAACTTGCATTCAGGGGTAAAAAGCTCCTGTCAGGAGAAAAGAATGAAAAGAAAGTTAGAGGAAGGAATGGAAACATCTCTGGACTTTCCAGTTTTTGTGACTGTTTTAAATAATCTCAAAAAACGATCCTATTCTCTCTTCACATGTGTGTGTGTGTGTGTGTGTGTGTGTGTGTGTGCTCACACACTCATGTGCACACAAAATAAAGGGTTTGTCATTGATCTTTAAAAGTACTTGCCAAAATATACACACCCCATGATTTCTTTTCACCTGAATAGATTTTATGATTGTAGAAAATAATAGCTTTTCTTTTTCTTGTCAGACAATTACTTGCTATACACATATGGAAAAACACATATGTGTCATACACATATGACTTGTTAGTGGATACAAATTAAAACCTCTGAAGAGCTGAAGTCATGCTGACTGTACTAAGAAATGTGACAATTTTTATGCAGGAACTTTATATATTCTCCCTGAGAGTGTGAATTATCAAATGTAAATTGTAAGACACAATTTTATCTATTTATTTAAATTTTTATAGGTTTATAGGCTTGCAGAAAGATCAGACTTAAAATACAGAGCTATCATATATCCACCCCCATTTTAAACATTTTTTAGTGCAATGGTACTTTAGTTACAATAAATGAGAGAATGTTATACTTGTCCTATTAACTATACTCTGTAGTTTACATTTAAGTTCACTGTTTGTGTTGTACAAGCCTGTAGTTGCTTTTTAATTAATGTTTTATTCTAGTAACATGTATGCCACTTAAAATTTCCCTTTTAACCACATTTAGTGGTGTTGATTACATTCGCAATATTGTGTTACCATCACCCAGTTTATTCAGAATGCCCAATAAACTGGAATTCATTGAGAATTAAATTTTGCAAGGGCCAGTTGTTTTCAACTACACATCTATTGAGATTAAAATAACCCAAAGATAGGCTTAACCACCCTTCCCCTCACATCCCGTCCAAACGACCCACCCCTCACCTTTCACACCAAGAAATCTACTTATATCTTCATTTCATTTAGATGATGCTACTGCAGGCTTGAATTAGCTCTCATGCAAATGAAAATTCTGGCCTTCCACTGTGTTTTATTTTCTCAAATAGCCCCCTATTAGATCACTGACTAATAAAAGATAGCTTTGCTGAGTCAATCTCAAGGTTAAACCTCAGAGGAAAGACTGATAAAATGGTATAGGTTCACAAATTTGTGGTGAAGATAAGGAACCGGTATGCTACCAATCTGATATCTCCAAGGGTCTAATACTACCGGTTGAAACTATACCTTCTAGTACAAACAGATCAGACTTCAGTTGGTCCTTGTGGAACACTGCATACTATGATCCATAACTGAGACTTGGTACCCATACAACTTCCTTTATTCCTTACACACACACACACACCCTTCATTCAAAGTTGCTACAGTCGAATACAGTTTGTTAGATTTCTCTACACATTTCAAGATCTTAATCTGCTCCAAAAATATTGGAGCCCAAAGTAATCTCATCACCTTTAGGAGAACTGATAGGACTAATACAATTTGAGGTTGTTTACTATTTCATTGGTGCCATAGTGATAAACATACTCTGAGTGGGTAAAAGAAAGGCAATGGGTTAGTGTGATTAAGAATACCAGAGAAAAGAGACTGCCTGGGCTCAAGCCCTAGACCCATTCCTTACTAGATGCACAGCATTAGGAAAATTACTTAATTTCTCTGGGTTTCAGTTTCCTCATCTCTAAAATGAGAATAAAGATAACAGAACAATGGGGCAGTTGTGAGGTTTACTGAATTAATGTTTCATGTTTAGAAGAGGACTTGGTGTGTACTAAGCACTCTGTAATTACCTTTAGAAATCCCCATTATTGATGGTGAAAAATATACCATGGGCCAGTTATTTCAATTCTATCGAGGTTCTAATAAACTAAAATTCAGTTAAATGATTTGTCAGTGAGAATGGCTTTATATCAAATATTGGCTAAGCACCAATAAATAAGATTCACTGGAAGAATTCTGTGTGTCAAAAATGATGATGGTACAACGTGATACTGGGTATAGTAGATTTATGCTACTGGGATTATAAATGGAATAAATGGTCTTGTGAAGGTTAAGAGGTAAAAAATGCCACAGACCATAGGACTAGCCTATCACTGAGATCTGGATTTGTCCAGGCTGAAGTGGGGAATGCATGTGGATGGGAAAGTAGGTTGAAGAAACATGATAAAGGGTCTTATGCACCATACTGGGTAAATTGAACTTCTTCTAGGCAAAGGAAGACATATAGAATTCATGAATAACCAAGGGAATAATGATAAGATCTTATTTATATTTTGAAAATACTAATCTGTTGTCAATATAGAAGATGGATTTGAGAAGTAAGACATATTAAAGTATTCAAGCCCTATCTATTGTAAAATGTACTTGAAAATTGTTTATAAAACATATACATGTGCATACTTTAGTAATCAATATTAATATAATAAATAGGAAATCGAGAGCTCAAAAAAGTAAAGGGAGAAAGACAACTAGAATTATGATGAATTCTTAAATGGGATTCTGAACTTCCTGGCAGCCAAGACAAGGAGAGAAAGATTTATGTTATGTAAATGTCATTCAAGAGTGAGTAGTTTTTCTTTTTCTTGGCACTAACTTCTAAAAGGTGTTTCCTTCCAAAAGGGCCTATAAAGCTGACATTGACCAACATAAAATGTTGATAACAGTAGTACAATTAATAGTCATTTTTTTGTGTTTGAGTCCTGCAATATACAACAGGGAGACTGATTGGATTGAAAAGTCATTAGCATCGAGTTGGAACTTGAGATAATTGGAATTGAAGAGCTCCCCAGGGACCATGTATACAGCAGGGGCCATGAACCCAAATGCCTGTAATGACCGCGCAGGCGCAGGAGTGAAGTGGGCTGGTGCAATCACCGCGCACATGAGAATAAATGGCCCTTGAAATTCAGGCTCGGTGTCAGGCAGACAAAATCCTTGGAAACGATGGTAAAATGAGTAGCTGTTTCCCATGTGTTCCTTGTGTGAAAATAAAACCTTATATCTTTGGTAGATGTCTTTTTTCAAAGGAAGTGGGAAATCCAGGTTTCTACATAGAATTTCTTTTTAATGGTAGCAGCTACTTCTTGGTGGTGGTTTTTGTTTTTCAATACCACGTGAGCTAATGCACCAGGATAAGACCTGTCCACTTCCAGTTAGCAATCTCCAAAATAGAGGGGCAAGAGAAGAACTAAAGAATGAATCCCAGGGAATTTCTCAATGTAGCCCTAATCTAACTTGTGGATCTTATATGGTTGATTAATAAAATGATTGTGTTAGTGAAACTCTCTAAAATTGGCAGTGATAATATGAAAATTTTGCACTTATATATAACCCCCCTGAAACTACAAAAATGAAATAGATATAAGGGAATTAATGTGGCTTTTTCTCACCTTGCATGCCTTTTGTATTTAGAACCCCCACTACCACCACCACAAAATCAACAGCAGTTGAGTTCCAGCACAAGCTTAAATATTAATTTGCAACAGAGCAAGCCTAAATCATCATATTTTAAAAAAGAAAAGTTCAACAATTAAACGCAAGGTTTATATCTCCTTTTATGTTATGGTGGTTGTTGAAATGAAAGCACCACCTGTGGTGTAGGTATTCTCTTAACAGTTACAGCATCTTCTTTGTTTAGGAAAATATCCTGATGGGTCATGTGCATGTGCAGAGATAGGTTTCAGGGCTCAACATGAAAGGAGAGGGTGGAGGGAAATGAGAGCCACCCTTGCTCCATTACTTATAACCCATGATTTAGCTCTAAACCCAGCTGATTCAGCAGAATCATAAACCAAGAGCCAGAAGTGACCTTGAGAACCAAACCTGTAACAAACCATGGACAGTGGGCCAGACTGAGTTGCTACTTCTTTTTGTAAATAAGGTTTTATTGGGAAACAGGTTCGTCCATTTGTTGGCACATTACCTATGTCGTCATTCACACTACAAAGGTGGAGGTGTATTGTTGGAGAGAGAGTAAACCCCACAACACATAAAATGCTTACTTTGTGGTCTTTCACCAAAAAAAAGTTTGGTATCCATGACTTAATTTCAATTCTGAGGGCTTTCCAATGTAGTCATTAGGGGAGGGGCTGGTAATCTAATATCAAATTCTTAACGAGCTAGGTGTTCCTAAGCTAACCTTGGATTGTACATATTTTCATGTATGCAGATGTACACAATTTGAATCAGAATTTTAAATTTCATTCCTGGAAAGGCCTTTATATTCTGTTTTGATCCTGTGCTTCTGGTAAGAATACGTGAGCAGTAGCCCAAAAACTCCATGTAGCTGTCATGTCACATTGGAGTTTTCTATCACAAAATGAAAATTATGTTTTGTTAATATCTCGAGTTTGTTTCCCACCACCACCACCATTTCAAGAGGAAAACATACAAAGGAAAATTCCTGACAATTTACAGCATTTTGTAGACTACAAGGCAATTACAAAATATATTAAAGAGAGAATAGAGAAATGATACGTTATACTAGCAAGTAACACATAATAAAACATGATAAATAATAATATTTTATTAACCATTATCTTCCAAAGTTATCAAAAAACTTGGTACCTTACTCCATCAGCCCAATAAGGACTCTGACACTGGATTCAGTGAGAATTATTGCCCCTCAGTTTTAAACTGACAGGAGAAGGAAGTCCATAATTTGAGTATAATAACAAACCGCAAAGTTTTCTTGCAAATAGCAAATGAGACAGTAGTCACAGGAAAGATATTTTGTAAGCTATAAATTGAATTGTAAATGATCTTAATAAAAGCTACAAATTGAGTAGAAAAGTGCAACTCAAGTGTTAATTGTTATAATACAGTTATTTAATTATTCTTAGTAGGTTTTTGCTTAAATAGTCATACATTTACTGGGAATCCTATTATCCACTTAATTTGAATTCTCAATTAGGTTTTTTGTTTTGTTTTTTGCGTGGGCAGCCCAGGAATCGAACCCTGTTTTGGTCAAGGCAGACAAGAATTCTGCCCCTGAGCCACCATTGCATTGGCCCTCAATTAGTTTTTTCTTGCTATTTTCTATCTTTTTGAGATGCAGTCTACTAGATAGTTTATCCTGAGGTTGGAATTTAGCTTTATCTCCTTTATCTTCTACAGTTTTAAAATCGATTTCATCCTTTTATCATACTATTAACTATCCATTTTTTTTAAAAGAAACGCACAGTGTCCTTAAGATTTAACTTATAAAGGAAAGAATATCTAGAACTTTTAGAGACATTTTTCAGCCATGAGGTTTGAAAGAAAAAAAATTATAGTTAACATTCAAAAGCAAGAAATTAAGTTGACTAATGTATTTTATTTATCTGAAATGTTATGTAATCAGGTATTTATAATATTAGGCTGTGGGTAATGTCCATAGGGAGGGAAGAATCTTAGTAAATTGTTTGCGCATATATATATATATATATATATATATATATATATATATATATATGTTGAAGTGACAGCTTTTGATTTGATTATAGGACCAGTGAATTTCTCTATATTCCCATCAACAAAGTGGTCTCTATAAGTACATAGGGACAGGCCTGCTACTTGCGTAGTTTCCAGGGGAATGAAATTGAAAAGGAAAGCATTGATATATGGATACCAAACCAATAAATACATAATTACAATCATTGAGGAAATAGCAAAAGTTGGTAAAATTCATGAAGTCTGCTATCACTGTTTAATAATAAAATAAAAAAATTATTAAATTGAAGAAAATAGAACCAAAATATCTGTATGCCATATCTATAAGTAAGAGTTTTAAGATTATAAATAAAAATATGTCCCAACTGGTTCTGCAATGTTAAATCTGTTTTCTCTAGAACATAGTCATGTGTAAATTCCTAAAATAATAATGCTTGTAACATGAACAGATGGTACCAGTGCTGTAAATATTAGCAAAAAAATCACAGAATAAATACATTTAAGAAAGTATTGATATAACCAAATGTCATCCTCATGTATGTCGGCATTCAACAGTGAATGTTTCTAAATAATAATAATAATATAATTAAGAACTATAGCTAACACTTAAATTACAAGTACCTCTATACCAGGGACTGTTCTGAGCACTTGCATCAATTCATTTAATCCTCACTACAATCCTATGAGGATGGTACCATTATTATCCATTTACAGAAATGAAGAATCTGAGACACAGAAGGGTTAAGTAACTTGTCCAAGTAAGTTTTTTTTTTTTAATCGAGATGGGTATTATTATTTAACAATTTCTACTCATTTATCATATTATTCACTTTAAGGGATTTGCTTTTTTTTAGATAGTGTGCTGAAGTGTGGAAATGGTCCCAATCTTTACCCTCCCATGGATCCGTGTCTTTTAGCATATTATCTGCAGTGTCTTTCTGCTGTGAGCCCAGGAGAAGAATGCAGAGGCCTCAAAAGCACTTGTGCGCTTGGGTTTTCCTTCTCTCTTGTATCTCTTCCATGGCCATGAGAACATGTCTAAGCTAGCCTGCTGAAGCTGGACTATCCCCAAACCTGTGACTAAGTCTAGACTAGAGCTGTAGATTACCTGACCAAGCCCCATTTGACTCACATGACCAGGTAATAAACATTGATTTTTATATCCCACATCAGGTGCTGTGGCTCTTTGTTAAACAGTATCATTAAGGCAATTCATAACTGATACTGAGATTACTAATTCAATGGAACTACTCAACTTTTTCAATTGAAATGCAGAAAATACACACCTCCTGTTGCTGATTATCTATATCTATCTGTCTATCTATCTATCTATCTATCTACCTACCTACCTAACTGACTAACTACCTATCACCTATCTATTTAGAAGGAAACAATATATCTGAAAGATGGTAAGGGATGAAATATACTACCGTACTGGTGTACGGTATGTGTCCAGAGAGGACACATCTCTTAAAGGAAACAAATATATATTTGTAAAGAAAAATGCAAAAAACAAAAACAAAAAAAACCAGACATTCTTAAGGGAGTTGACTTAAAAACAAGAAAAGATATGGGTACTCAAAATGAATCTCTTTTCCCCTTCACCCAACCTGTATACACCTTTTAGTCCCTACCAATCAATGAAAAAAATCACTGAACAAAACAGAAATTGAGTTGGTTTCCATCTGATGTCAACCATTCACCCAGAATGATACAACTCATCGTTCTCATAAATCTCCAAGGAGGGGTTGGAATGGGGCAAGGGTGTCATGGTGGGTGAAGCTGTGACTAAAAATTAAACTTTCAGATCAAACGTGGTCTGTAATTCTGTCACACATCAGCTTCCCAGTGTGTGCACTAATCTAGAACTGATAGTGTTTTACTTGAAGGGAATCAATAAAAGTGCTGGTATGATTTATACATTTTTTTCTCTGTTCCATATGAGTGAATAATATCACCAGATAATAGACACACATAGTGATACAAAAGAATTTGTTTGACAAATACTCAGAGATGGCCTCAAATTATAGGAGATTAGTAAGGGCTCCAATTGAGATGTCAGCATTGCCTCATCCTCCATTTTAAGGATTTTTCAGACTCAGTTAATGATTTATACTTTTGGTAATAATCACATTAAGTGAAATTATATATAATATTTATACATTTTTATAAAATATATATTTTACTGTGACAGTAGCAATGAACATTTGAACAGTTTAGAAATGCAATTATTTAATTAGGAAAAAAAATATGATAAATTATACAGTTTCCATAATAGTACTACCTAAAATATGGTCCCTGGACTGGTGCTTTCCTGTGAGCTATTTTTGGTCTGCAATGAAGCAGGTACAGATATTGAGTGTAAATGTTTATAAACTTTGATAATTAAACAGGGTATTTCTATGTCTGTTGATCCTCAAAATAAAATTTTGTTTCTTTTTTTACATTTTTCTAGTAATTTAATTTTATTATATATTTTAACTATCTCTCTGCAAAAGATTGAAAATTAAAAAAAAATACTTCTTTCACCACAGACTATGAGAAACAACAGTGCTTTATTATACACAAAGTCAGATGTGAATATAAATCCAATTAAAAGATAACTAAGGTGGGAATTAGTAATAATTAACATTTATTTGTTTATCAACATAAACCAGTCAAAACATTAAAAGCCTTACAAACTTTATCTTATTTTAATACATTTAACAGACTATGATGATAAAGTTCAGTATATTGATGAGAGTTTGTGTAGCTAGTAAGTGTCAGAGTAGGTTTTGATTCCAGGCTGTCTAAATTGATGGCTACGATCTAAATTACTAGTTATACCACCCCTCAACCCAATGAGGTTCTAAAAGGAAATCAAAGAAAAAAATGTTAATTAACAGCAAGGACAACTACAAGGGAGAATTAAAATAGTTCCAGGAAGAAAAAATGGCTCCTTTAATTAATGACCCTCAAGAAAAGAGAGAGGGAAAAGACTATTAAATCCATTTGGATATATTATTTAAAAAAGTTATCACACTTAGCTTTTATTTTATTCTTTACCCTTACTTTATTATTTTACCTATCATCTCATGAGCATTGAGTTTGGAATAGGACTTGACCTGGTCTAGTTCTGTTAGGTTTTATATATACCAGAAAAGAAGACAGAAAAAAGGGGAGATATAATTGTTAAATTAAGCATATATGATTAAGGGATCCCAATTTACTTGAGGGAAAAAAAACAACAAAAATTCCTTTCTCTTTGATCACAGAGCTAAAGGTGGGGACAGGGATAAGATGCAACAAAGATATTTTTGCTTAGAACATATGCTGCAGAAAATATTCAGTTCTTGTATATCCAGTAGACAAAGATGTTATCATTTATCATGGTGGTTTGAAGCCGTATGCGCCTCAGAAAAACATGTTCTTAAATTTAACCCTTTCCTGTGGGTGTGACCCCACTGTAGGTAGGAACTTCTGATGAGGTTATGTCAGTTAAGAAGGTGTGGCTCATTCCAAACAAGAAGGGTCTTTTTCCTGGAGTCCTTTATAAGTGGAGGGAGTGAAATTCAGACAAACAAAGAGAAAGCCGCAGGAAACTGAAATTAGTGAAACCGGGAGAGAAAGGAGAGGCCAGGAATGGCCACCACGTGCATTGCCATATGACATGCTAAGGGTGAAGAATTGTCTGCAGCCAACCTCAGAATACCACAGCCTTTAGGGAGAAAAACTTACCATGAGGATGCCTTGATTTGGACTTTGTTTTTGCCTCAAAACTGTAAGGAAATAAATTCCCCTTGTGTAACCTGATCCATTTCATGGTATTTGCTTGATCAGCCTAAAAAACTAAAGCACGTAGAGTAGCAAACATTTTCAAATCATGGCAGTAGAATTTATGTTAGCCAAAACAAGAAAAAAATTGCTGTTCAAAAAATTATTATGTTTACTTTTATAGTTAGGATATGCCAATTCAATACGTAGCCCTATCCTAGCCAAACCTAGTCTGGTTACATTATCTTCCTTTATCAATGATTTCTCACAGCTCCTTGTACTTTGCCATCTTGAGTAACTGAATATAAAGTAACAAATATTTAGCTGTGACTTTTACTCTGTTAGATTCTATAAATGAGCATATGCATATTTCTATCAATCTTTGTCTTCACCATATTTCAATAAAGTCCTACAGGTTTATATACTTCCCTTCCCAGGCCTATTTCTATATGCTTCTACAAGTTTTTTCTACTTTTCTTTCTTTGAACTCCATTTTAAATTAAACCTTTTCAGAAAATTTTTTTTGCATTAAGTGTATGTGTATGGACTTTTCCTTATAAAACATACTCAGCCCAAATTATTTACTTGTAGAAATGAAAACCCAAACCAAATCAAACAAATGGATGCAAAGTACCTAATATCTAACCTTTAAAATATAAGCTTCCTTTGAAAAGTGAAGGAACTATATGTAGTTTCCATAGTACTTCCAGAATGCCCTATTTATCCAATAATAATTTTTTTTGAGCTTCATGATTGTCAATGATTTTTCACATATGTTATTTTGTTTGATTCAACAATGCTGTTATAAATGCTTTAAGAAGACAAACGGCATTATGCCCATATTACAGATGATGGTTTTGAGTTTTAGAGGACACAAATTCTAATAAGAAATGTATTATGATTATTTTTATCTCTATTTATATACTGTTTCACCTACGTCTTATTGATACCTAGTAAATGTTTTAGTTTGTTAATGCTGCTGAAAATGCAATGTACTAGAAATGGGTTGGCTTTTATAAATGGAACTTAAGTTACAAGCTTACAGTTTTAAGCCATAAAAATGTCCAAACTAAGGCACCCAGAAAAAGATATTTTGACTCAAGAAAGGACTGATGATTGGGGATTTCTCTGTCAGCTGGGAAGGCACATGGCCATGTTTGCTAGTTTCCTCTCCTGGCTCCTCATTTCAAATGGCTTTCCCAGGAGCATTTTCTTTCTGGATCTCCCTCTGTCTCTGTCTGTGTCTGCTCTGAAGCTTTTCCCAAAATGTTTCCTCCTTAAAGAACTCCAGTAAGTAGATAAAGACCCACCTTGACTTCATGGAGATACATCTCCATGGAAACTACCTAGTCAACAGGTCTGACCCACAATTGGGTGGGTCACATCTCCATGGAAACAACTTAATAAAAAAGATCCCACCCTACAATATTGAATCAAGATTAAAGAATATAGCTTTTCTGGGGTACACAACAGTTCCAAACTGGCACAGTAAATATTTATTGATAACAACAATGTGGAAAGTATAAGCTAAATGAAAGGGGTTCATTCCCACCCCTATATCCCAGAGTATAAAATAAATCATTTTGTTGGGATAAGAGAGAAGTATGTATCTGGTAAGATTTGCTAACAGTGAGTTGTGGAAGGTGACAGAGGAAGTCTTTGCAATGCTAAAATCCAACCTGAGGATTATTTTCTTCTGATCGTTTCTTTATTATCTAGAAACACATTGTCCATGTTATCCTATATTCTGGCAATAACTTGTTCAATAATTCTAAAGGTTAACATGAAAGGGTAAACACTGAACACTGACAAGAGAGGTTTGGAAAGTAAGAAGAGAGGCAATACCTTCCAGGAAAACAAGAGCAACTGAGGAGAGAAAAATGTCAACTCATTGGCTCAATAATTCTAAGTAGATAAAGCTAACGCTGTTAAAGTTCACTTCCATGCATTTGTCTCTAAATTTACACTGAATTTGTTTAATGTTATATTTTGAAATTTAACAGTCATTAATGAATTATACTTTCCAGATTGTTGGTGGAGAGTGTGACACATGAAATGGAATGAATTATATCCTTTAAAATTAGTTGTGAAAAATCTAATATTAAAAATACTAAATTTTCTGACCTACATATTAGATGCAAACTGGAAATTCTGAATGTTGTGAACAAGTGGAAACAAGTTTCCATTTATTCTATACTTAATGTTGCCATCAGTTCATGCATTAATTTATCCAGTAAATATTTAGTGAGCTCCTAGTATTTGTCAATCACTGTCCTTGATCTGGAGATAAACTAGTGATCAAAAATGTGTATAATCTGGCTTCTCTTGTAATACATAGTCTAATTGGGGAGATGTGTGTTTACACTAATGATCATACCATTACAAAATAAGTTCTCACAAGAAACAGAATGATGTCTATGAAATCAGATAATAAACAGATCGCATCTAGCCTGGCTGGGTGTGGAAAAACTTAAGCCCTGAAGTAAGGTCTGAAACATCAATATAAATTAGCCTAAGAGAAGGGAGAATACTTCTGCAAAGGGTGATGTCATGTACGAAGTCCCTGGCACAGGAGCAGGGACAGGACATTTGAAGAACAAAAAGAAAACAGAGTAGAATACAGAACATAGAGGAAAGAGCGGTAGGAGTTGAGATTTGGGTGTTAGGCATGAGCCAAAAAAGCAGTTGACGTTAAGACTTTTGGCCTTTCTGTAAAAGCACTTGAAAAGATATTAAAAAATTTTAAGTAGGAGCATGTCACCATCAAACATGCACTTGGAAAGACCATTCTGGCCAAAGTGTGAAGAAGGATTAGAAGAAAGCCAGTGGGATAGCAGAATGCTGGTTTGTCTACTGCAGAAGCAGGCAAGAAATAAGTCACTTGGGCAAGGACATCAGCAGTGGAGGTGAAGGGAAAAGGATAATACTGGAGAAATATTTAGGAGGTCATATAGTCAGTAATATGCGAGTGTTTGTGGCAGCTAAGGGAGAAGGAGTGTCAAGCATAATGTGTAGGTTTGTGGCTTGTGAAACTAGATGACATTTGGGATGTGTTCGCTGCAGCCTCTGAAAGGTCAAATATTGCAATTTTTATTCTAGAGCAAAAAAAATAGCTAAAGTGTATAATATAAGCTCAGACTGTGGTTTCTGTCCTTTTTTAGAATATTATTTCAGATACATATAGGGGACTTTTCTCTAATGTCCATGTTTAATTTTTTCCTTAAGTAGTTTTTTTTTTCACTTTCAGATTATGTGTAACACTTTATACATTTTCAGAACAAAGATAAGTTGCAATTGAGGACATATTGTTAGTTGCCAAGAAAATGAGGTTGGAAGAGGAGGAACTGGAATTTGGGGAAAAATATCTTTTAAATTTCTTACAGATTTTTCAGCAAAAAAGTCCTCCTTGATGAAGGAAGGGGTTGCAAGGGCACCACTAAAGCTAAGAGGATGATGACCATTGCAGACTTCTGACTGGGGGCAGAGTAATTTGTAAAAGATCATTCTCAGAAGCTTATTATGGTAGAAAACTATGCTATTCCCAGTCAGTGGGTCAGTTATATATATAACTGGCCAAATGTTGCTGCAGGGAGTAAAATGTATGACTCATTCAGAATTTTATCTCAAAAACATTGTTATTCTTACTGACATAAAGAGCAAAGAGTTAGAAGTAGACTCCATGAGTGTTGTTTCCCTAATAGTTGTTATTTATCAATCACTCATTAATTAATTTCTTTTAAAAATTATATTTATTTTCACCCTATTACACTAAGGAAAAGGCAATCTATCAGTGTAATCCTTCCACCTTTCATTAATCTATAGATTTTGATCCTAGACTTGCTGCATTTATGTTTTCCAGTTGAACTTTCAGAAATGGTTTCATAAATCAGTTTTTCCATTCACTTGGGCAAACCTATTTGTTCTTATAATTATAAAAAGCCATCTGAGAGGTAGACCATTTGAGAAGGAAATTTGAAAATAAATTTTCAATAACTACCACATTTTGTATTGACCAGTAGAATCAAATCGAGAGTGCAGAAATAGACCACCAAATCTATGGTCAACTGATTTTTGACAAGGCCCCTAAATCCAATGAACCAGGACAAAATAGTCATTTCAGTAAATGGGCATGGGAGAATTGGATATCAATAGCCAAAAGAATGCCAAGGACATTTACCTTACACCCTATACAAAAACTAATTCAAAGTGGATCAAACATCTAAATATAAGAGCTAGTACTATAAAGCTCCTAGAAGAAAATGTAGGAAAACATCTGCAATATCTAGTAATAGGAGGTAGCTTCCTAAACTTTATACCCAAAGCTACAAGGAACAACAACAAAAAAAAATTGATAAATGGGAACTCCTCAAAATCAAATGCTTTTGTGCCTCTAAAGGCTTTATCAAAAAGAGGTAGAGGCAGCCAACTCAATGGGAGAAAATATTTGGAAATCACACATCAATCAAAGATTTGTTATCCTGTATATATAAAGAAATCTTGGAACTCAACAACAAAAGAACAAACAATCCATGTATGAAATGGGCTAATGATATGAATAGGCATTTTTCTGAAGAGCAAATACAGATGGCTCAAGAGCACATGAAGAGATGCTCATTTTCATTAGCTATGAGGGAAATGCAGATCAAGACCATAATGAGATACCAACTCACACCTATAAGAATTGCTGCTATTACACAAACAGGAAACTACAAATGCTGAAGAGAATATGGAGAAATTATGACATATGCACTGCTGGTGGGAATGTATAATGGTACAGCTGCTATGGAAGACAGTATGGCGGTTCCTTAGGAAATGAAATATGGAGTTGCCCTATGACCTTGCAATAGCACTATTTGGTATATACCCAGAAGAACTGAAAGCAATGACACAAACAGACACATGCACACCAATGTTCACAGCAGCATTATTAGCAATCACCAAAAGATGGAAACAAATCAAGTGCCCATCAACAGACGAGTGGATTAACAAAATGATATGATGGAATATTATGGAGCAGTAAGACGAAATGACGTCTTGAACTACATGACAAAATGGATGAGACTTGAGGACAGAATGCTGAGTGAAATGAACCAGACAAAAAAGGATAGATATTGTATGACTCCACTTTGATGACCATGGTTAAGGTAAAATCAGAGGTTTATAATACAGAATAAAGGGAACGTAGAGATACGTGGAAGCTAGAGATGGGTGTATGATTAGCTAATGAGGTTGAACTCAAATGTAAGGGAATAGATAGAACTGAAGGTGGTTCTCTAGTGGGTCTATAAGTAATATTGCCATACTGAAGGTGAACATGATTGAAAGGGGTTGTAATGACCCATGTGTTCCATTGCTTAACACTACAAATATAAATAAGTTCTTGCATGAACTACTTCAAAGATTTGATTCTTATCCAAAGATGTATAGGTTTGGGGTATAGGGAAAAACTGCTATTGCATGCTATGGACTATGTTTAACAGGAAAACATCAACACTACCACAGCAACACCAGGGGCAAGTAATGGGGGGATGGACAAGAGTTAAGGGGAGGTTTAGATTTTCTATTTGGTGAGGGTGTATTTATTTGTTATCTTTCTCTTGCAAATAATGAAATTATCTAAAATTGAGAGTGTTGATGGACTGCTGACTTTGGACATTAAATGTGATACCTGATGAATGGAGGGGGCTGAAGGATGCACTGACTTAAAAGTAGATTGGCAAACGATGGTGCATACATGTGATTGAATATTGTGCTGCTACAAAAGGAATGAAGTTTTGAGGCATGCAACATTGTGAATGAACCTGTGGAATATTTGGTGAGACAAAATAAGCCAGGAATGAAAGAGCAATTATTGTATGGTCTCCTTTAGAAAATGCTTATAAGAAAGCAGGGGCCTAGATTGTAAACTCTTATAGGCCTCACATTTAGTCTGGAGTGGTAATTATTGTTTCTGGTTTTTGAAATGCTATTTTATATATGTATAACCTGCTATTTAGAGATAAGAATGAAGCCAATCAGGTTGCCATTAAGGTAATTCACAACATAGGGGTAAGGAAGACACTGTTTATATTTTAGAACCTCATCTACTCTTTGAGATCAAAGGAAGAAAAGTTCATTTTGTCCAGAACCAAAATTTTCTGTAGCACATAATCTAACTCAACCTGTCTGGATGGCTCATTTAAACAATCCAAACACAGGGATCCCAGAATAAGAATGAGGGCTTTTAATCCTGTATAGCTTAATGTAATGCCTGGATACATCCCAGAATATATTAAGCAGATAATCAAAAAGAATTGGCAAAGTTCCTTGAGAGACGGGAGAAAAAAATATGGACCTATTAAATTTTACCACCAGGGAAACCCAATACTGTGTCAAACATTAGGGATACCCAAATCAATAGGCTAAGCCCTTGATCTTGAGGCTTACTCTTGTGAAGCTTATGCATGTAGCAGAGAAGCTTAGCTTACCTATAGGTATGCCTAAGAGTTACTCCTCTGACCTCTTTTATTGCTCAGATGTGGCCTCGCTCTCTTTAAGCCCAACTTTGCAAGTGAAATCATCACTTCCCACTACGTGGGACATGACATTCAGGGGTGAAAATCTCCCTGGTGGCATAGGAGATGACTCCCAGGGATGAGTCTGGCACTGGCACTTTGGGATCAACAATGCCATCCTGACCAAAAGGGGGAAAAGAAGTGTAACTAATAAGGTATCAATGGCTGAGAAGAGTTCAGATACAGGTGGGAGGCTACTCTGAAGGTCACTCTTACACAAGCTTCAGTTAGACATTGCTACCTATCATAACTTGCCAACCCCCAACCAAAACCATTCCAACCAATCTTAAAGAACACCTAGGGCATTATATAAGATTCCATAAAGGTTCCATGTACAAGGGTAACTTTCCAGAAAATTACAACCTCCAGATGGGTCCTTGGATCAGATAAGTCTGGAAACCTAGAGGAGCCAGCCTCTCTAGAACATCAGCTAGTTCCATCTCCCTACTCCATATTATTGATAGCCCCTTCCAACATGAAAAAGTTAGAAGGGGCTTAGTTCCTAAAGAGTGAGAGAAAGATCAAAGGTGAAAGTGGAGTTATACAGAGAAGGTAGAGTTTAACAAATGAGCATGACTGCTGAATGATTATATTGATATTTGTTTTAGTCTCCAGTATCTTAGAGCAGCTAGCAGTAAAAGACTAAAATTGTGTAATTGTAACCCATTACCAAAATCTGAAATCTGTTTTACAACTAATTTTTGCACTGCACTTGGAAATTTATCGCTCTTTTGTATATATGTTATTTTTCACAAAAAAGAAAAAAAAAAACAATTGTGATGATTAAAAAATATATATATTCTTTCTAGCCTCCAATATTCTGAAGTAGCTAGAAGGAAAATCTTGATATGATGGAATGGTAGACCACAACAAACTCTGGGATCTGTCCTGTAACTACTTATTGGAGAATGTTTTGAAAATTATTGTTTTTTTCTTTCTTTGCTTTGTATATATGTTATATTATGCAATTTTATAAAGTTTTTAAAAAATAGGCTAATGAAGAGAATTCATATAATTATAAATGGGAGTGGTAGAGTGAATTCAGATCTATTTATCAATTATGGAAGTTTAAATTATGAACAGTAAGCCTGTTGTTTAAAGGTAAATTTAAGGCATTTCCTTTTGCTCTCCAAGAAGGTGCTACAAATGGAATAGGTAAAAACCATAAAAACATTTTTATTTGTTTTTTTTTTTAATTCATAGTGGATAATGAAGGAAACACCAAATGAGGCTGTATCTCTATTCTTTTGGCAAAGAAGATAACTCTCATTACCCAGTATTTTCTCTTTCCTTCACATTCTCACACTGGAATGCTCAAATGAAAGAAACATGGATATGATACAACAGAGCAACTTTTATATCTGCCTCTATTTTGGAGTTTGGTGTTCTTTTTGTAAGAGAAAAATAAATTTTCAACATAACCAAACTGTGGATATTTTTATCATAAGCTCATTAAAAGGATCTAAACTATTCATACTACTTTCTGAAAACTGAACCATATTTAAATAGGATTTCCAAATCATGTATACATACATATATAATTACATTAAGCCTTTAATTATTTAAATTTAGAGCACTATATTTAAATATAGTATTATCCTAAATAGTGTTTATAAATATGCAGCACATGCTTCAGAAAATTAAAAAGGAAATCAACGTTTATCCTTGCAAAATAAAAGGTGAAGGGCTCTAAGGAAATAAAATATTGCAAAATTGCAAAGATTCTGTGACTGACCACTATTCACAGTTCAGTGGCTACTGAACTGGCTGAGAAGTAGATGATATTTGACAACAATTCATATTTTATTAATGTATTAAAAAGTACTGTAAGAATATAACCTTCTATCATCATTCTTTGATTGGGGGATTTGCATGATTGCAATGTATGTATGTTGAGAGCATTGCACTAGGGCATGCTATAAATCCTTTAAAAATATCCTACAGATGTGATTGCAATGAAGCGTTCACCCAATTCAAGGCTGCTGGGTCACACAACTCCTGGGGGTATAGTCACAATTCCGGACTACCACAGCTTATGTAGCTTCCCTTCCCCCACCCCAACTCCATGCCCCAGCCTCCAGAGATATCTGCTAACCCTACCTGTCTTTTTTTCTTTTTAGTATATATTACTATATGAAATTATCTTATTTATTTATGGTTATATTTGTTATTTTTTTTCCCTTACTAGAATGTTAAGCTTCAGTAGTGTGAGGAACTTTGACAGTTGGCTTCACCAGTGGCCTAGAATAACGTATAGTGTTTGTCAAGTGGATGAATTAATGAAAGTAAGCAATTTTTAAAAAGTGTTCTCTGTGAGTGTATGGCTTTTATTTGAGGAATCCAGTCTTAAATAAACAGTTTTTCAATTGAAGCGTTTCTGAGTATCAGTAATATTCCTTCTCTATACTTTTAATATCTAGAACCAAAAATCACTTCATTCTGGACATTCAGGCTGAAGGTGTGTCATTTTTATTGAGAATTGATATCTTAGATAGCTTATTTCATTGTACCATTAACCTATGCTTCTTTATTTATTCAGTCAAAAAACATTTCCTGAGTGCATATCTTGTGAGAGACACTCTTCTAGTGTTTGGATTCATCAATAATAAAAATAAGCCAGGATCCCTGCCCTCCATGAGCTTATATTCTAGTAGAGAGAAAAGACAAGACTCCATTAATATCAAACGAACATTTGAACACCAATGTGTGCACTGCACTATGACTGGAAGAGTTGACACTTCAAGGAATGCAATGTTCCTGCTCCTGTACTGGCTCAATTTATCTATAGGGGAAATTAATATGCAAAAGTTAAAGAATAAGAAAATACCTAAACAATCACTCATGCCTTCTTTTGCTAATAGTGTGACTTACATAGAAAACCATTCCTATGAAGGCTTCCCTGAGGAAACACTGTTTTAGTGATAGTTTGGAAAGACTTTGAAGAAGGTAGGATTTGGACAGGTCTTGGAATATAAAAGCTTCTGTGGAGAGAAAGCATGGACGTACATTCTGGGCGGGTCCAAGGAAAGAATCTAGTGTGGAGGTAGAACATTGAGGACATGGTTACGGGAACTGTGACTAAAAAATTTTCCTGGCAGAATGTTCACAAAGATTACAAAGGTGAAGGCAAAGGTGGAAAAGCAGGTAGGGCCCAGACTGGTTCTTTGGCAGTGTCCTACGAAGAAAGTGTTATTAACAAAGGGAAGGTCAGGTGGGGATGTGCAGGATCAATGAAGGCAGAAAAGAAAGTCAAGGAACATGGGTGGCATTTGAACGTTATAAAAATAAATGTACTTAAAACAAATGTTAACACTATCACACTGGTCTCCTCTGGGCCCAATTCTCTCAATGAGAATTCAGTATACTGTGTTCAGAATATTAAGCAGGATACACAAATGTGGCTGACATTAATTACTGGAAAATGAATGGATGATTTTTGTGCAGTTTCTTAATTTTACCAGCATAGGCACTAATTCATTACCATTCATTGCAGGAACTGAGCTGTGGTAAGAGGGCTATTGAGCTAAGATGGAAGCTTCTCTGATGATTCACAAAGCAGGTAAAGACCTAAACCTATGTCCCAGATCACCAAGCAACCTACCCCTTTCACCTGCCTAGACAGTCTTTTATTATTAGAAATTACTCAACACTCTCTCTAGTCCAGTGGTACACTCTCCAGAAATATGATAATACCTATGGAATATTTTATATAATTTCAAGATGTTCATATATCCCTAGAGAATCTAATTATGAATCATTTCTTCAGTGACTAAGTAAATAGATGAGACAATAGATATTCACTCTCTCTGCTTCATTTTAGGAAGGGGAAGAAAATTATATAACGTGTCTGGCAGGATTTGTGTGATGATAAGTACAAGGTAGTAGGAGCACAAAAGATATGTTCCAACATTAGAGCAAAAAGTACTACATCAAGTCTGAATGATCATTCAAACTTTAAGCGTACACTCAACTTGCCCAACCTAGAGTATTGTTCTTAAGACATTTACAAGTAAGTACTCTAAAATTACCACAATGCATTTTCTAGTCATATTCTGTTACAGTTTACATATGCAAGTATATTCTTTTCTGAAATCTAGAGATAATTGTATTATAGTTCTGCTAACTAAAAGACCCCCTAGGGTGTAAGTATTTTGTGGCAGGTGGTATGTTGGACATCATCAATGGCACTGAATCCAGCTACTGTTGCTGTGGGTGCTTCAGAAACTCTTACATGTCAGATAATGAACCCAAAATAATAAATAGGCAAGTACCTATATAAGAAAGATACTTGGAAAAAGCCTCGGGTAATGGCAATTCATTGAATGATGGTTATTAATGAGTACGTGATCAATGGAGGGAAAGAATTTCTGCACCAGATCTTTGTGATTCGGTAAACATTTAATGCGTGTCCTTCAAATTCCTGGCTCTGAAATCGGTGACAGGGATTCAAGAATGAAGAAGACATAACACCCTGCCATCAAGGAGTTTATGTTCTACTGGGGAATTTAGACAAGGAGGCAGTAAGAAATGGTTAGGAAAAGTTAGTTTGGTCATCTAAAGAAGTAAAATAGATCTATTTAATTACTTTTTGGCAAATCTCAAATGGCTACTTTCCCCCTTTAATTTCTCAGGGAACAGTCAAAATTGCAGGTAGAGCAGAAAACCTATATATGCCTATACTGTTTCAATATGAGGTATTAACAAATTTTTACATATTTTTTAGGGTTGGGGGACACATTTGACTTTTTGTCTTTGTCCATATGTGTAATGAAAAGTTGTGGTATATAACAAACGCCATCTGTGAGAATCTTTGTTGCTTTCCAAACTGGAGATGGGCCAGTTAGTGTACCTGCTCTAGTTCACCCTGATATTTGAAAATATGGTCCAAGTAAGAGCTTCTTACAGAGCTTTTAAAATGATAAACTGTCATAAAATGATTATTATAGAGATGAATACTAAAGCCTGTGTCTGTGGACAGAGAGCAAACAAAGATATCTCTATACTACCCCTGGTTTGATTACCAACAGCGTGGGAGGTTCAGAAGACCAATAGAGAGCACCTGACTGTACTTAATTAAATGTGTACAGAATGACAAAGATATAGGAAGACTGACAATTTTTTTTAAGATTAAAACAAACAGCAAGGTTTTTTTTTTTAATTGAAAAAATGAGTACACATAAAAACATCATTGAGGAAGGTTAAATATTTTGAGGCTCAGGCAACAATAATCCATCTCTGCATTTCATGCTTTAACTGGAGAGGAAGTCTTTGCAGAAACATAGATTTGAATAATAGGAGTGGCATTTTATATGATACAAAGAGGGGAAGTAATGGGAATAATGACCAGGAATGATGGTGGCGCAGAAGAGGTGGGAGTCACCAGCAGCTGAACTGCCAGGGGGAAATCAGTATCAGGACGTAAGAATTATGGGATAGTCTTGAAATGCGGTCAGTGTCAGAGGTGAGAAGGCTCACGATGTCAAAGGAAGAAAGTGAGAAACTTATCAGGTTTGGACTCTGTAACTGATTTCACCCTAGGCAAGGAGGTGAAGGGAGAGGTTGGCAGTAGGCCTACCATTGTGGAGTAAATTACAGCCTCTCATTTGATCACAGTTGCAGTTAATGAGACAAAGACCATGTTTGTGTTTGACTTTCTTAAAACTTTAATCTCAAAACGTTGATGTCATGCCCGCACCCCATAATGACTCTAACCTGAGCCAGCCATCTTAGGTGAGAGATGGAATGGATATTCTGTGTTCTTCCAGCATGACTAATACACAGGATATTTGAACAGTGAGACTTGAGTACAATGTGTGTCAGCAGTGCCATCATTGTTTAGGTAAGATGAACATATTGAATATGAAACAAATTTTTGCATAGCATATAGAGAATTAAACTTACATGGAACACAGAAGATGTCAACTTTTGTTTTTCTATTCCCAATGTTATGCATTTCATTAGTTTATTTGTCAAATACCTGAGTGTCTACTATGTACAAGTCATACCAGTTGTTAGGGTGTCAAAATAGATACTACAGTCCTTGTCCTCTACAAGTTTCAGTTTCCTTTTAGAGGAAGGGATCAAGCATTACATTAGCAATTACAATCAACTGCCTTACATGCTATGCTGGAGATACAAGAGAGACAATCTAGAGGAGAGAACAGCTGTTTCTGCTTAGGAGAAAAGGAGAAGCTTTTTAGATGTGCTATTATTTGAGTGAGGTCTTGAAGGATGAATAGGAGTTTTCCAGGTGAAGAAGAAAGAGAGTCATTCCATTTGGAAGGAAAAGAACCTCATTCTGGAAGTCATGAGAAGCTCTCTGAGGTTGGAGTCCTTGACAAGTGTGGTGGAAGTTGAGGTCTGTGTGGTCAGCTGTGTGGTCAGCTGTGTGGAATGCAGAAGGTCTTGCTGGCCATTCTGCAGAGTTGTGACTTTCTAATAAGTAAAGATGAGCTCCAGGGATTTGGGGGCAAAAGGATGGCATGATGAGATTTGCATTTTCAAAAATTAACTGACTCAGGATGGAGAAGGATTTAAGCCTGGGGCAGGGATGCTGCAAATTGAAGGCTGATAGGCCCCACATTAATATCTTTCCACAGTAGAAATTCTATTATTCATGACAGAAAATGCATACATTAGTCAAGAATAATATTTAGAAATATCAGTATTGGTGAAGGAAAAATGGAGCTTCTAGATCAGGGATGGGTAAACTACCATTGATAGGCCAAATCTGGCCAGACACTTATTTGTGTAAATAAAGGTTTATTGGACTACAGCTCTACCCATAACTTACATATTGTCCATGCCTGCTTTTAAGCTACAACAGCAGACTTGAGTATTTGCATCTAAGACCAGGCAGCCCACAACCCTAAAATATTTGCCATTTGGTTCTTTGCAAGGAAAGTTTGTTGACCATTGGTCTAGCTTCTTCTTGGAGATATCTGAGTACAGATTTCATCATTTTTGAATGAAGTCAGATTGAATTATGGAAACTTTCTTTGGAAAAAAAAAATCTCCATATGGCTAGGTACCTATGAGAATATCTGAGATTTGGAGATATGATTCTGAAAAGCTTTTACTACTTGATCTACAGAACAGCACAGTATTTATGTTGATTTATTGAAATAATCAAATCATTAAACAGATTAGCATTTATATGTTTTATTTCTGTTTTAATTGTCACTTTTAAAACAGTTTAACTCCTATCAGTGAAACTATAGTAGTACATTTCTATTAAAATCATAAAAAAGTATCAACCATTAAAGAGAAAAAGAGAAAAATGAAGCATTTGTTTTTGTTTAACTAGAAAACAACATTTTCTTAAAAAGACAGATTTATATCACATTTTCCCTTTCAATGGCTGCCTGTAAACTGTTGACAAGAGAAATAAAAATGAAATAGAGTTTTAAATAAATACATTTTAAAAACAGTCAATCCCAATTTGAATCAGCCCCATAACCTATGAAAGGAAGACAATCATTTATATTTATAAAATCCCAAATGAGTGAATGTTATAACTAAGATTACTTGGTGAAGTCAGTTGCTGTATCATTTCAGAGTGCCTTCCACTACAAGAAATGGTTTATCCAAATTACCATGGTTTAAATAATAGAGATTTTATTCCACTCATATAGAAAGTCTCTACAAGTTAATGCTTCTAGCATTAGAGTAGAGCCTCTGATTTCATTAATGACTCATTGAATTTTCTTTATCTTTCCTCTGTGCCATTCTCAGTGTGTTGGTCATTTCCTCTCACAAAATAATTGTAGCTCCTACTGTCACATTTACACAAAATAGCATTCCATGTAAATTGGAAAAGTTCAGGGGCAAAATAAGGCTGTCTCTATGTTTTGAGGGAGGAAAACTTTTCCCAGAAGCATCTCAATAGAAGTTACAATTTATTTTATTGGTCAGAACTATGATCACATACCCACACCTAGACTTTCACTAGCTAAGTGGAATAGGGTAACTATGGTAGAAATAAAACTTGTTTTAAACCACACATTATTAATTTCCTGCATTAAGGCCTTTGGCGCACCCAAATAAAAGTGGGATTCTGTTAGCAAGGATGAAGTAATTATTTTGGGATTGATGTAACATGAATAAGTAAACTATATTTTATCTTTCCATTTAATAATGTAAATATCATGATTGTGATGACATTTAATATAATGATCTCCTTATATCTGACCTGGTTTTAAACATGGAACTTAGTAATGCCACATAATATATATATACCAACATACAGTCTATAATCTGAACTGTGCAAAAAGGGTGCTTTCATTCCAATGTGTTTCTGCCTTCTCATCTAAAAATCTTAAAATATTCTGTTTCTAAATATTGCTTTTATTCTCTAAGATGTGGAGGTTTGCAAATTTTTATTGCTGCTGTTAAAACTTTAATTTAAAAACTTTTGCTTACTGGTATCTTAAAGGATGATAATTCCTAAGAAATTCTGTGCAATATGGCATATTCATGTCTCTTTTTGGTTACAATTCCTAGTTCTACTCACATTAAAAAAAGCACAAACAGAAAGGAATTTTATTTTTAAATTAAAATCAGAACCACCAAGTAATTTTCACAAAGATTATATGAGTAACGTTCATTGTTAGAACTGAAACGTATTTTCACGGTTCAAAGTTATGGCCATGCATTTACTATTTTGGAAATCTCCCCAAATAAGTGGCTCCTGCTAGCATATGTTACATATTACCTCAAGTGTTACATAAATCACTAGATGTTGATGGAGTAGAGCTCATTTAACAATGGAGATACTCATTCACTATATTTTTCAACAAGTTCTGGGTATACAATCTCAACACTTTAATTAATGCATTGGTATTAAATTGATTTTCCTCTTTCTAATATTTATTGGCAGACAATGCCATTGTGTATAATAAAGAGAGGTCATGATGAAAGTAGATGTTACTATACTAAGGGGTTAAAGATCTAGAACAAAAATCAGTAAAGGTCATCCAGATTAGGGTATAACTAAATTTTTCTGTAAAGGGCCAGGCAGTAAATACTTTAGGCTTCAGGGGCCATATGGTCTCTGCTGGAAGGACTCAACTCTGTGGTTGCAGCGCAAAAGCAGCTGTGGGCTATATGCACATGAAGGGTGTGGCTGTATTCCAATAAAACTTTATTTACGGACACTGCATCTTACGCAATTTTCATGTATTAAGAAATATTATTCTTCTTCTGACTTTTTCAACCATTGAAAAATGTAAAAATTATTCTTAGCTCACAGGCTGTACAAAAACAAGAAGTGGGATATAGTTCACCCACCCCTCATCCAGGTATGTCATAACAGGAGAACCTTCCTTTGTCAGTAATTTGGGTTTGGAATATGTGTGGCAGCCCACACATATCTATAATTATCTAATACAGAGGAAATGCTTTCTGACCCCTTTTCATCTCCTCCCACCTCTGGCATTATCTGGAGAGTGTTCAGGAAAAATAAATGTTACCATCATCAGTCTGAGCAAAAACAACCATTAACTATGACCCTATCCCCTCTTTGTAGGTGATGAGTATACATTCCAAAGCCAAATATACAAAATCTGTTAATATTATTTGCTGATATTCTTGTCTACATTTTTTTCCTTAGGAAATCATGACTTGGTTGCAGATTATTAGTCCTACAAAGGAGAATGTTCATCCTGTTTCTGTATACACTTTAGGAAATATAAAAGGCAACTTATGGGAGTAAGTGTAGAGTGTAAATACAGATGCATAAACACTATTTTGCAGCAAAATAAAATAAAGTTAAAATTTAAAAATAGTCTGAAGGGCAAATCTGTGGGTAAATCAAATCTTTGTTACTAAGGACAGGGGTGGAGTAGGGGAACAACCAACAATGACAATGCAGTGGGGTTTCTCCTGCACCATTCAACTTGGACATCACTATTAGTGGACAATACTTTCACTTTCTGCTTTGTTTATGCAGACACATAGCAAGCTAAAATGGCTTCCACTGCACTCATAGAAAAAGCCAAAATCCTTACAGTGGCTTATAGTTTATACACAATCTGATCACCTCACCTTGCCTTTCAGACCTCAGTTCTCCCTACTCTCTTCCAGTCGCGATGACTACAAATACATCAGATGTGGCACACATTAGGGTCTCTGCTCGAGTTGTCCTCTGCCTGGAATGTTCTTCCCCCAGGTATCTGGATGGCTTCTCTGCTGCTATGAATTCATGGCCCCCTAAAGACAAGTTCAAGTTCTAACCTTCATTCAGTGGATGTGAACCCCTTTGCAGAAAGGACCTTTGAAGATATTTACTAGTAGGTAAGGCCATGCAGAATCAGATGGACCTTTATCCAAAATGACTGAAGTCCTGAGAAGTACAGGAAATTTGAAAAGTCAAGAGGAGATGTGAGGAGACAGACAGGAAGAGAGCTGGCCATGGGACAGGGGCAGAGATTTAGTTATAGATTTCTGGCAAGTCACCCCCAGAACATTACAGACTTCCAAGAAAGTGTCTTACTGACACTTTGATCTTGGACTTCTAGCTTCCAAAACTGCGAGATAATAAACTTCTGTTATCTAAGCCAACTAGTCTGTGATATTTGGTTATAGAAGTCCTGGTAAATTAAGATACTCCCTTATTTCCTTCAAGTTTTTTGTATCACATTTCACTTCAAATAGGCCTACCTTGACCACCACTGTTTAATAACATAACCCGCCCCTCTGGTTCCCAACATACACCAAACCCCTTGCTCTGCCCTTCTTGTTCTTACTTCTCTCTTACCAAATATGATTTCATTATTTTTAATAATTTTTGCTTATTTTCCTCTAGAATTAAATCTCCATGATGACTAGGATCTTTGTTTCACTTACTGATACACCCCAAGTTTGCAGAAAAGTGTCTGGCACATAGTAAGAGCTCAATAAACATCCCTCCAGATGCCAGGCAGGTAGTGTGGCAGAGAAACCTATGTTAGGAGAACATAACAAGGTAAGACTGTGGTACCCATATACACCAATATGCCTGCAACAGTCCTGTCTTTTGCCTGTTGCCTTACCTAGATTACTTTTACTCTCAAATATGTCCCAGTTTGAAGACAAATGATCACCCTAGCTTAGAAAAAGATTATGTGCCTCCTATACGAAAGCACCTCAGGATGCTAAGCCCTCCAGCTGGCCAGGAGAGCTAGTTCTAGGTGCCATCATCTGGAGAGTCAGAGTATTAGGGCAGTGCCTAGGGACACAGAGACTATCCACAATTGTGTGCTTCCTCTTACCTCACAACAAAACAGAAATCCCTGCTTCTCCACTGCTCTCCTGATAATTATAATGGGATTCTACCTGGATTGTATCTTTGCTACCTACTCTTTTTTTTAGAGTTGCTAATATTTGTGTTTTTTTATTTTTAATTAATTAATTAATTTTTTAAAATACCCAAAAAACACCGAACGCATTATTTTGATCATTCCATTCTACATTGCTAATGTTTTAAAGCCAAATAATTAGTATACATCTTCATTATAACAATAAAAAGTAAATTTGATTTTTTTTTTTTTTACAAAACCAATCTGCCAAAAAGTAATATACTAGAAATGGAACGGCTTTTAAAAGGGAAATTTAATAAGTTACAAGTTTAAAGTTCTAGCACCAAGAAAATGTCCAAACTAAGGCACCAACAAAAGGTTACCTTCACTCAAGAAAGGCTGATGCCATCTGGAACACCTCTTCAGCTGGGAAGGCTTGTGGCTAGCATCTCTTAGTCCCTTGCTCCCGAGCTCTATTGCTTTCAGTCTCTGTTTTCTGGGGCGGGGGGGGGGGGGGGTCCTCACTTGGAACATCTGTGGACTTTCACTTAGATCCTCTGGGCCACAACTTTGGGTTCTTGCTTGCTTAGCATCTCATGAAGGCACATGGATGTCTGCTGGGCCTGCTTCTCCAAACATCTGGGTGGCTTGTTGGCTCTGTCAGCTCAGAAGCAAATGCTTTCCAAGTATCTGCATCTGTGTTAGCTCTGAGCTTACTCCAAAATATTTCTCTTTTAAAGGATTCTGGAATATTAATCATGACACACCCTGAATGGACAGGGTCCCAACTCCATCTAATCAAAAGGCCACACTGATAATTATCCATGGCACACGGCCATGGAGATAATCTAATCAAAATTTCCATCCTACATTGTTGAAAGTCAGGATTAAAAGGAACAGCTGCCCCCTAAAGATTGGTTCAAGATTAAAACATGGCTTAGCTGGGGTACATAATAGTTTCAAACCAGTACACCTGAGATTTCCATTCTTCAAAAAGGATAAAATGAAAATCCAAAACACTACCAATAATGAGGAGGAGGATGGTAGTTCTTCAACCTAGAGAAAACAAGTAACCAATCTTCCTTACTTAAATATAAATTAGACTAAAAATGCTAAGTGTATAGACTTATCAGGAGAAATGAAAGTTAAGTGAAATCATACCTTCCTGTGTAAGCAGCACACATGGGCAGAAATATATAAGATAGATCACCATTGTTCCAAGAAAAACAGATAGAAATAATTATCTATGCATATACCAACTTACAAAAATGAGTACTATAGAAACATTATTGCTTATAAGATAGAAATGATAAAAATTTCTGAAAACAAATGTGTAAAATCATTTTTGTTTGAACTTGGCTTATAAAGAATTTGAAGACATTTTTGCCATCTTTGGAATATCTAAAGTTATCTACATTTTCCACAAAGATAAACAAGATTAGAATAAAATGAGACTTGACAATGCTTCCCCCACATTACCAACCCACTTGAATCCTTGTGTATTTTCTCCTAGCTTCTTGTACATATACCAATTTTCTCTTATACTTCACATTAAAAAGGAATAGTCAAATGGTGGACTAAAATAAATGAATGAAGCCTTAAACTCGCAAGGAATTCAGGAAAATTGAGATCATTTAATTATTAAGCTGGAGAGAGAATTAGTTTGAATATATGCCTCATTAGTAGCTCTCCATATGCACAGGAACAGTCATATTTCGGCAGCTGATAGACAATGAGGCACATTAGTTACATGATTAGTTTACAACTTGGAGGGAAAGTCTGCCTGGTATCATCAAGTAATTGCATATTCCTCTTCTAACTCTAATTTGCAAAGGAGTTTACTTCCATATCATCCTTGGGCTGGGATAGTTATAAGAATATGTGCTTATATACATAGCCCATACATAGTTTTCAAGGATGTATGTCTTCTACAGTTTTAAACAGGGAGCAGCTTAATTGTGGGAAAAACACCTAATTTTAAAAATAGGAATAAATGCCCTAAGATAAATAATGTATGGAAAAGAGAGAATTGTAAATCTTGTCAAGTAGTTCTTATTAATTCTATATAAAAACCTAATGTAATTGTACATAGGCACTATTCTATTTTCAGGAAACAGTAGGCTTATTTCTTCAGGAAAGAAAGTTTCAATTAATCTGTGATCTGTTTCTTCAAGAATATAATGATGAGAAAATCACCCATCCTTCTAAGAATGACCTACATCCTTCAGAAGGCAATCTCTCCTTTTGAAGTGAGATGCCACTTAAAAACGAATTTATACTAAGTTATGCCACACAAAACTTTTCTTGGGGTTTCAAAATGCATAAATTTCATTAGATAATAATGTCCTTGTTTATAGAAATGGATAAAAAATGAAAACTGTTCCTGAGAGCTCAAGTTTAATTACTGTATTCTTGTTTTGCATAGGATTAACTGATTTTCTTAATGATAGAACAGCTAAACTGTGTTCTAGAAACACCTTTCAAAATAGTGTTAATAGTGTGGCACTACCCTAAGGTAAGCTTTTCTTTTCTGTTAAAAAAATGATCAAAAATCAAATTAGAAAAAGAAATCAAGTCTGTGTGTAAAGCATTTGGAATAGATGAATATTCCTTACATCACTAATGTTGCAAAATGTCAGGTTAATTTTAAATACTACAAAAGGATATTCATTGAGACGGTTTTACAAGTAACATTGAGCTCTGATATCTAATTGAGGATTATAGAAGAATCATCATTATAACAATTACAAATATTTTACTTGTTAAATCTAAACTATGAAAGGGAAATCAAGTCTGTTGCTCAGTGTTAGCTTCACTGGGTTTGATCTAAATAGCTGTCTGATCAGTGTCTCAACATCTTGACTGTGATTCGTGTTCTTCAGTATCTAGAGAATCTGTATGTCTTATTTTTAAATCCCCAAATGGAATTTAACAAAATCCTGGAGCTTTTCTTTTTTTAAAAAAAAAGACAAAGACGGGGTTCTATTTTCTCACATTTTCAGTTTTGCCTTTTTTTTTCTTTTGAACATTTGAGAAGAAACATGAATAATGGTAAAATTCAGACTTGCATTTCTTAATAAGGAATTTTACTCGTCAATGCAAATGTAAATATGTCACAGCTTGTTGCTAAATGCCCCCACCAGACTGCTAGATTATTTAGAAACCGGAAGTTATTCAAGCATCAGTCGCCTTTCAGTTTCTTCCTCCGTTTGAACAAGTAACAACACAGTCTAAACTTGGGCTGGCTGCAGAGGAAGCCTTACTTTATCTGCAACCTGACTTAGATAAAGGTCACCCTCTAGTGGGGTTGTCACGCATTTCAATCTCAGTCCTCACTCTTGGAGAAGAGGTAACACTTACCATTCATTTTAGTAGCAAAAAGATTGATTTTGAAAGCCAAACTCAAATGCAGGTTTTAGGGATTTTTATCCAGATGTTGAAGAGCAGAGGTACAGATTATTATATTTAGTTTCAAGAAACTGCCCACCATGTGGTATTAAGAAATTTAAAGCCCCCTACTAAGCTTATTAATGCCATATTAAAGTCACGGTGAGTAAGATAAAATGTCTTTAAATAACAGGTTTTTGTTTTTTTTTTAAAGATAGACTGGTCCTAGTTTTTAAAATGGGGGAATAAAAAGGAACTGTCATTATGCTTTAGTACCATAATTTTACACCATCTGGGTCCCTCCTATAACATATATATGTAGCTTTAACATGACTGTTTATATTATAGGCAATCTGTAGATTTGCTTGAAATTAGGCAATTACAAAATTAGAGCAGCCACAAAAAGGACATATAAACCCAATGTTATTCTTACTATTTATGGAAAGCTTACTTTGGAATAAGTACTTAAAAATAGCTTATTGTTATAATGACAACAGAAGAATAATAGAAAAGATAACTATGAGGTATAAATTATTATTAATTTTATATTACAGACAAGGAAACTGCATCTTAGCTTCAGCATGTGCCAGAATCACACAGAAAGCTAGTTATAAGTGAAGGTGACGGGACAGATGTGAATTTGCATTTCCAACAAGTTTCCAAATGACGATGATGATGCTTCTCTGGAGACAACACTTAGAAAAGCAAAGCACCAAGTTAGGGTACATATAGGACTTTCACATTAGAAATCTCTTCAATACAGATGTGTTGAGTGCAAAATAAGATATGTCTTGGTTTTCTGTCCTTGCAGAGAATAAAGGCATAGTAACTAAACAATCGCAGGGGCTTTGCCTTTGGTAACCTAAAGCTGACACTTTTCCTCACTTCTGGAGCTAACTTTCTAGTTCTCTACCTGGTTGGCAACAAGTCAGGGGAGTTAGTGAAAAGATGCAACACCCTGGAGAAACACTGATGTTTGATCCTGAGTATAGATCACTGCTTTCAAAATTCAATGTGTAGCTATATCTCAGTCACATGGATTTTGATTCAGCAGGTTTGGCAGGGAGATAAGGTATCTGTTTTAATAAGTGTCCTAGATGATTCTGATGTGGGTGGTATTCCAACTTGGTTTGAGAAACAATACAACTGTTTTTTCTGAGTGCTCCTATCTGGACCCAAATCTTGGTTCACACTGCCTTAGCATGCTCTGTCCAAGTCCTGGGACTACTTTCTTACAATTCAGTGGCATTGATGACATTTACAAGGTTGTGCTACCATCGCCACCCCCATTACCAAAACTTTGTCATCTCCCAAACAGAAATTCTTTACCCTTTAAGCCCCCTCACTCTCCCCTCCCCAAACCCTCACAACCTAGTCCACTTTGTGTCTTTATGAAATTTCTTAATTTAGATTTTCATGTAAGTAGAATAATACCATATTTATATTGCCCTTTTGGGTTCATTTTGAGGTTCATTCAGGTTGTAGCATGTATCAGAACTTCATTCTTTTTTACAGATGAATAATATCCCATTGTATGAATATACCACATTTTATTAATCCACTCATCTATCAATGGACACTGGGATCGTTTCCATGTTTTGGCTGTTGGGAATAATGCCATTATGAACATCAGTGTGCATGCATCTGTTTGAGGCCCTTTGGGGAATATACCTAGGAGTGGAAATGCCAGGTGATATGGTAATTCTATGTTTAACTTTTTGAGGAACTCCTAGACTGAAAAACACACTTTCGGAGGAGAAAGAATCTGAACATAGGCACAAGATGGGACCCACGTCTTCCCTCTTACTTTTCCACAGGCTCAGCAGCTAGGACACAATGTGTGATAAAAGCTGGCCATCAGATGACTTTATTTGGACACAAGGCATATACTTAATGCTAGTGAATGTGTATTAGGAATCTTGAGATGAAGTAGAGATCACAGTAGTGATCCAGAGAGTGGTCTTACTGCTTGGGAGAGGAACCATAATGACATCAGTGGGCAGTAAGTGTTCAGTGGAAATGGTCCCCATGGGGACCTTATGTACCAACTACTCTTGAGGAAAACTATTGGGTAGGCTGGGCTTGTCTTGGTTCCTGTCAAAGTTTGGTCATCCAGCATTAGTATAGATTCTCTGAGTACTCAGTACACTGCCTATAAATTTCTATAATTCTTAATCTGTGATCCACTGGTTGGAGAGACAGGTTCACATCATTCAGTGAATGACTGTCTCACCTATTTCAATTTTAACATAATTCCTTTCTACTGGAGTTACTTTCAGGAATATCATTTAACATTTTGAACCTCAGTTTGCTCAGCTGTAAAATTAAGAGGGAGAACTTGATGCTCTCTAAGTCATATCCCAATCCTCACATTTCTATCTTGTTTACCCTTCTAATAAATGTCCTTTTGTGGGAGCTATTACTGTAAAGGAAAGAGGATCAGATTTATTATCTACCCCTTTCCTGCAGAAGTAGAAATGGAATTTAGATAAATGAGAGGATCAGCATGGAAGTTTCAGAGGCAGCTTCCATCTCTTCTTATAAGCTAAACTTAGTGGCAGATAAATAACCTAATACACTCCTAAGAGGAAAAAGGATTTCCCAACTGACAGGGAAATCTCAAGCCTCTTCATCTAATACAACTCCTGAGCCTACCAAAAATAGGGGAGACTCCAATTGTTCTTTTTGTACAGAATATAGCACTAGCAACTAAAGAGAGTCTACTTTTTAGACAAGATAGGGTACTAAGTGCTCTTCGATGGAACTATTTTTGACAGAAGTAAGCCTGAGTGAAATATGAATCAGTACCTGAGAATGAAAGGCAAAAACTATTATTCCTACCAGATTCTTTGAAACAATTTCTGTTCCTGGAGTATGGTAAATCAAATGTTTCTATTTAAGACTTTATGTTCATTGCTTTTTATCTTGCTTCTATCCTGTATTAAAAAGGCATTCACTTAAGACTTCGAGTTGTTGGTCACTTAACATTTACCCTGTTTTCACCTAATATCGAATGTTGCTTATTTGCACAATAATTTTTGGTCACAAAGAGTGTGACTGGGAGAGTTAAATTAGCAGCAAAAATCAATGAAAAATAAGAGTTAAGTGCACTTTTAAAATGGTTTTCAAATGTTTCAGGTGCTCAAAGCACTGCTCATGCTGTTTGCTTGATCAAAAGCTATCAGTGGCTCCCTACCACTTAAGGTATAAAATTTAACCTTCTTCTGACATGTGATATGCTGAAATTGCCTTAAACAACAATTGCATCCATCCATTTATTCTTTTAAATACTTATTAAGCAGGTAATTTTTGAGCATCTATTGGGTGCAAACTCTTTGGATTATCATTTTCCTTTTATTCCTTCTAACATACCTCACGCTCAACCACAGCCCATGAAACATTCCTATCACCATGCTTCTCTCCACACATGACATGCATCCTCATTCTTTTTATTCTCAATAACTGCAATCCTTCAAGCTTCAGATCAGATGCAACCTACTCCATGAATCCTTCCATGTGTACCAACTGTTATGAATAATTCTCTGGGCTTTCCCAATAAAGGTGCTTACAACTATATTATAATAATATGGGCCATGTTCTGTTTTGTAATCATATTTACTACAACATATGTTTTATCTCTGAATCTGGATTACAAACTCTGGGTTTCCAGAGAGAATATCTAGGTTTAGCACATGTCTGCAAATGTAGCTTGCATAGCGTATTTCCTTACTAGGTGCCTGAGAAAACTATTTCCATTGAGGATGATGCAAAAACTATGTAAACTGTATCCCTATAACCTAATCATATAACTTCTCTATATTTTCTGATTTTTCCATATCTTCAATTGAAATAATAGTGGTAGTGGAATTATAAATACAATTCTTAAAAATTCATTCAAGAAAAGTTATGACTGCTATCCGTGAGAGAGTAATGATAGCATATTACACTCACTGCTGAAAAGAAACACTAAAAATCCTGGTCATGTGAAGTCAAGGCTTTAGTGCTTCAGTTTTATTTCAAAGCAAGCACTTGATTGAAATTTACACCCTCCCTAAAAAGTTCCAGTAAAAGTCAAGACAAGTGACAGCAGCACGTAGAACTATTTTCTTTATATTATGTTTAATTTAATTTAGTATTCTAATAATAATATTCCTAGATTCCATGCTAATATATTATTTGAATGCTTATCTGGTCAAAAATATTTTTTACTATTTTACCAGAGGAACAATTTAAACACACAATCATTGACCTTTGTGGATCTGTGGAAATCAATGATAGCATTGGAAAATTGGAATCGTTCTATATTTCAATATGAGAGAAAATATATGCTTGCGGTTTAATGTATATTCTGAGCAAGAAAACTGAATGGATTACTTAAGGAATAGTTTGTGAGTAAATGATAAAAGATTCAATATTCCTAAAATCTGAAATATGTTTACTAGAAGAAATCATTGTAGGCTCTCATAATTTCTTTTCAGAAGATTACCAGATCATGGATCAGAATCATAAGGTAGATAAAGCATATGAGACATTTGACTAGGGAACCGCAGCACCTAGAAATTAACAATTGCTTGCATGATCTATCTAAATGATAATGAATTTTCACCAACTTGGGAAGGATTTTTGGGAGCTTGCCCTAAATTTGCATGTTTGATCCATTCTCCTTTGATGCTTTTCTTAGTGAGTATTCACACATTTAGTAAATTGAAGATATTATGAAACTAAGAGGAATATCGCATACATTGGTGTCCTGTTTTGAAACCTAACCCCAGAAAAGGCCATGTTCTTTTAATACGCTCTTGTGGCTGCAGACCTGTTGTATGTGGGACATTTTGACTAGGTTGTTTCAATGGGGATGTGACCCTCCCAATTCAAGCTGTGTTTTAATCCTTTCCTGGAGTCCTTTATGAGAGGATAAAAGACAGAAAAGTCAAGAGAGCTAGAGAGAGAGGAATGCCCAGAGAAACAAGCAAGGACCCACAGAAACTAAAAAAGCCAGAACTTGAAACCAATGAAACCCAGAGAGAAGGATCAGCAGACGCTGGCCATGTGCCTTCCCATCAGCATTTTTTCAGAGAAGGTATCATCCTGTTAATGCCTTAATGGGGACATCTTCATGGCTTTAGAACTGCAAATTTGCAAACCAATAAAACCTGATTGTAAAGGCCAACCAGTTTATGGCATATTACAATCCAGCAGCTTTGGCAAATCAAGACAGAATCAAAATTGAAAGAGACTGTAATGTCAGAGAGATAGATTAGATATAATAAAATAATATTCAAAGAGGGTCCAAATCCACCCTTCATAAGTTCCTGATAGGACACAAATGGAACAACATGTCTGAAAAACACTTGGAGATCCTTGGTTGACAATAGGCTCAGTGACACAACAGAGGGACATGACTGCCAATTCAAAATCATACAACCTTAGTTTCTACCTATAACAAGTGCTGTCAGGACAGCACTTTTCTAGGTGCTCACCAGATGACCCACTTGTCAAATAGATCAATAATTGCAATCTTGGCTGATTTGCCTGGCTTGGAAGTCTCAACAATACCTAAAACTATTCCTAACTCATGACATCACAAAGCTATGGCAGAGTTAAATAAGAAGAATGAAACACATATTTGAAAAATGATATTTGGTTTTCTAATGGGCAATTTAATTACATGTATCTTGTCAGGCCTTAGGCATGTGTGAAAAGGAAAAGCACGTTAAATTCTCTACAAAGCAATCTAGTCCACAACTGTAGTGTTGCTTTTGTTTCTTGGTTCCTCACTCTAAGACTATAGATAAAATGGAATTTACATGGGTACAAAACAGGAGAGAATATTCTCACTTCAAATGGTTCCACATAACTTCAACAAAATGTACCAATGAATAAAATATATCATGTATTGAATTTTGGCTTAATACAAAGAATTTTCTGTCAGTCTCAGCTGTCTAAAATAGAGCATGTAATCATGGAAAGTATGAGTTCTTCCTCATTAAAAGCTATCATATTTATGATTGTTATGTGTTCTTGTTGAATTGTCCCTTTAATTAATACATAGTGTCTTTCGTTGTCTCTTTTAATTGTTCTACATTTGAAGTCTAATTTGTCAGATATTGAAATAGCTACCCCTGTTCTTTTCTGGTTGTTATTTGAATGAAATATCTTTTACCAACCTTTCACTTTCAACCTATTTTTGTCCTTGGGTCTAAAGTGAGTCTTCTGTAGACAGCGCATAGATGGGTGATGTTTTTTAATCCATTCTGCCAGTCTATGTCTTTTGACTGGGGAGTTCAATACATTAACATTCAACACTATTACTATAAAGCAGTACTTTCTTCTACTATTTTGTGTTTTGGATTTTATATGTCATATCTAATTCTTTTCTCTTTTTATCTTTACTGATGGTCTTCATTTCTACACTCTTCTCCAGACCTTTCTCTCTCTTGCCTTTTCCTATCTGACTGTAGTGCTCCCTTTAGTATTTCTTGTAGATCCAGTCTCTTCATCACAAATTCTCTCAGTGATTGTCTGAAAATATTTTTTAATCTCCCCCTTGTTTTTTGAAGGATGGTTTTTCTGGGTATATAACTCTTGGTTGGCAGTTTTCTCTTTCAGAACTTAAATATATCATACCACTGCCTTCTCACCTGCATGGTTTTTGCTGAGAAATCCACACATAGTTTTATCTACCTTCTCTTGTTTGAGTGGACTGCTTTTCTCTTGCTGCTTTCAAAATTCTCTCTTTGTCATTGACATTTGAAAAACTTATTAGTAAGTGTCTTGGACTATGTCTTAGGGGTATGCTGAACTTCTTGGATCTTTAATTTTATGTCTTTCGTAAGAGATGGGAAATTTTCAGTGATTATTTCCTTTGTTAGTCTTTCTTCTCCTTTTTCCTTCTCTTCTTCTTTTTGGACACCCACAACATGTATATTCAGGTGCTTAATGTTATCATTCAATTTCCTGAGACCCTGCTCGTATTTTTCCATTATTTTCCTTATATTTTCTTTTATGTGTTGGATTTCAGATGACCAGTCCTCTAGTTCACTAATTCTTTCTTCTACCTCTTCAAATCTATCGTAGGTTTCCTTCTTTTTTGTCTCTTCTTTTGTCCCTTTCATTCCCATAAGTTCTGCAACTTGCTGTTCAAAATTTTAAGCTCTTCCTTATGTTTGCCCAATGTTTTCTTTATATCCTCCTTCAACTCAGTGATTTGATTTTTGGTGAGACTATTTAATGTCATTTTGAACATCCTGAATTAGCTGTTTTATCTCCCTTATCTCATTTACATCAGTGAGATGTTGGTTTGTTCCTTTAACTGGGCCATATCTTTGACTTTCCTAGTATGACACATTATTTTTTGCTGACATCTAGGCATTTGATTTCCTTGATTAGTTATTCTGGAGGTTGTTCTCACTCACTAGATGGCTTTGTTTTCTATTTTTTTTGATATTCAGTTCAATTTATTCTAGACCTCCAGCATAGGTTCTGTTTGATCAGAATTTTTCAATTCTCATTTTTCTGTTTCTTGCCCTGCCTATTTAGAGACTTCTCTCTTTTTTTTTTTTTTCAGGAGGGCCTCTTCAGTTAGATTTTCCTAGATTAAATAGGCCCAGATCTTAGGATGAGAGAATATCCAGCATTATTTTCCCTGAGGGTGAGATCCAGCAAGTTGCCAGACTTTCCTATGAAGCCTTAAGACTCTGTGCTTTTCCTATCAATCTCAGTTTACAGTGCTATCTGCTCACAGTTTCCAACCAGCTTAAAGTCTAAAAGCTATCATGGAAGTGACAAAAAAATACATGTCACTAATGCACAAAAAAAGAGAAATCAGGCATTAGATGGATGGTTGTTTTAGATGATCTTTAGGCTCCCTTCTGATAACTATCTTTTTAATATGGACAGAAGCAAAAATATCCTTATTTTAACAAAAAACAAAATGTTACTCTAATTCTCTTTAGCTTTATATATTATATTTTATTTCAAATGAATTATAATTATCCATCTCTATGGAAACTATTACATAAGCTTGACTTTACTTCAACTGCCAAAAAATAAATCACTAATTTTGCAAATAATTAATGAGGTTCTAGATCATCTAGAGCTCTACCATTTCTCTAATTCCACGTTACACTAGATCTTCCTTACTTAATCCACTCCAGCAATGTTAGCCTCCTGAGTTCAAAGGTCTTCTCGATGTTCTCCCTCCATTCCATGGACTTTTTCACCACAGGACTTTTGCATTTGCTGTTTCCTCTGCCCAGAATAAACTTTTCCTCATATCCATAAGGCTTGCTCTTCTCCCTCACTTTATTCATGTCTGTGTTCTGATATTTCCTTATTTAAGAGAATATCCAGAATTACCCATTATAAAAAAATATATCCCTCTCTTACCCATGACTTCCCTATCTCATTAACATTGCTTTATTCTTCCCTACTTAATAAGCAATGCATTTTATGCACACACACACACACATACACAGACACACACTTGTTTTTTTATTATCTGTCTCCTCCCATTAGATTAAAGATTTCAGAATGTAGTGATTTTGATTTATTCACTGTGGTATCCTCAGCACCTAGAACAGTGCTCAGCATAGAAAGGAACTCAATGAACATTTATTGAATAAATTAACAAATGTCTTCAAAAATTTCAAAGTCAGAATTATTGTTGTGAAAGATAAAAATAGCATTACTTCAATCAAGCCTTCACTCCCCCTAAGAGTTTAGGCCTCAGATAAAATTCTAATACACTAATTTTACTTTATGGACCAAAATATACATTAGGCACACTCCTTCTCCAATTCTATTTATTAATAAAGGTTATAAAGCCAAAGGCCTTAAGATTATGGACATTCATCGTATAAAAACATTAAAATATTACTTTGTGTCTCTGTCTTTAATCTATATTAATATTTACTTTTGATTTAAAGAATACCTTTTCTGACTCATTAAACAAATCACAGAACATGCAAGAGAAAGCACAAACCAATCTCTCTACTCTTTATAAATGTTAAGCATGAGGAAAAGAAAATGATGTAGAGATTTTCCAGTTGGTTGGAAAATTCTTAATTGAAATTCATAATACAATCAAAGTTGTCTTTGGGGCCATTTTAAAGACCTGTGGTGAACTGAGTTATTCACCCCAACAAAAGACTTCTCAATACATATTTCTATGGGTGTGAAAACATTTGTAAATAGGACCACTTGAAGATGTATTATCTGGTAAGGTGTGGACTCACTTGTGCATAGGATCCTTTAAGATCCTATTAAGGTGTGACCCAACTGAAGAAGGGTGAGTCTAAATCCTTATTACTGGAGTCCTGCATTAGCAGAAGAAATTAAGATGCTGTCAGTCAGAGAACGCCATGGGAGAAACCAGATTTCACCAGAAACTGGAAGAGCAACAGAAGGAGAGAGATTGACTTGTGATGGGAAGAAGCATGCAAGCCAAGGAATCCCAAGGAAAGCGGCAATCCAGCTCCAGAATGCTACAAACTTTGGTAAGAAGGCATAACTTTGCCAGCACCTTGATTTTGGACTTCCAGCTTCTGAAACCTTGAGCTAATGAACATTTGTTGTCTAAGCCAATTCACAGTGCTGTATTTCTAACAGTTCTGGCAAAGTCAGACAAGACCCAAGTGACTAATCTCTGTCACTTGTTCTGCCAGAGGAAAGAGCAAATTTGAAATCTACTTGACCATGCTATCCATCTAAAAAGGATTTTTTTTTTTAGTGTTTTGTGTTATGCAGTAAGACAGATTATAGACAACTGCTTAGTTAGGTTTCTTGACCACATTCACAGAAATTAAAACTCCTTATGTTTCCCACTGGCAGATAAGGGGTAGGAATTCTCTGCATGCAACCAGTTCACAATCCAGTGACTTGAACTCACAAGATACACTGAGAGACATTGCCAAACTGTTCAAACTGGAGAGAAACCTGTTAAATTCACTCCTTCTTGATACTGTGATTCCTACTGACTTTATTTTGAACACAAAAGAGCATGTACAGGCTGACATACAGGGAACAATGTTAGGTACTCTAGATTATTATATAGCTAAAAGGCATGAATTAACCTGATAAAGCCACAAATCAAGCAGCAGGGCCATTCTGTTTGATTTCTAAAAACACTCCTAGATTTATCATGTCTAGAACCTAATTTAATGTAACACATAATCTACGTCAATACTTGGATAGTGTGCCAGTTTGTACCCTAGAAAAACCATGTTTTAATCCTAATCCTATTTTGTAATCCCTATTCAGTACTGTATATTTGAAACTGTAATTAGATCATCTCCCTGGAGATGTAACTCAATCAAGAGTGGTTGTTTACTGGATTAGGTGGAGATGTGTCCCCCATTTGGGTGGGTCTTGATAAGTTTACTGGAATCCTATAAAAGAGAATGACAAGAGAGAAAGCCAGAAGATTCAGAGAGAGCAAAGAATGCTGCAGCACCATGAAGCAGAGAGTCCACCAGTCAGCGCTTTGGAGATGAAAAAGGGAAATGCCTCCTGGGGAGCTTCAGGAAACAGGAAACCAGGAGAGAAAGCTAGCAGACTTCGCCATGTGCCCTTCTGGCTGAGAGAGAAATCCTCACCATGTTCACAATGTATCTTCTCACTTGAGAGAGAAACCCTGAACATCTTCGGCCTTCTTGAACCAAGGTATCTTTCCCTGGATGCCTTAGATAGGACATTTCTATAGACTTGTTTTAATTGGGACATTTTTTCAGCCTTAGAACTATAAACTAGCAATTTATTAAATTTCCCTTTTAAAAAGCCATTCCGTTTCTGGTATATTGCATTCTGGCAGCTAACAAACTGGAACAGATTGCTCATTTTAACATCTAAACTCATGGAACCCAGAACAGGAATGAAGCCTTGTAATTTGGTATGGCTTAATGCAATAACCTCATACATCCTAGACTATGGTGGGCTGATAATTAACAAGAATTGGTAGAAAGGTGGTGCATTGGTGGCTCAGTGGCAGAATTCTCTCCTGCCATGCCTGAGACCCAGGTTCAATTCCTGGAGCCCGCCCATGCCCCCAAAATAAATGAATAAATAAAAAACTGATAAAGTCCCTTGTGGGACTGGAGAAAAAAAATTATGGAACTAATAAATTTCCCTATTTAGTAAACCCCTGGTACTCTCTCAAACATTAGGCACTCCCAAGAAAATAGACCAAGCCCTTGGTTTTGAGAATTGCCCATACAAAACTCATTATTGTAATGGAGAAGATAAGACTACTTGTAATTATGCCTACGAGTTGCTTCCAGGAAAGCTTTCTGGCTGCTCAGATGTGGTCTCTCTTTCTCTAAGCACAGCTCTGCAAGGAAATATTACCCCTCCCCACCCCCCACGACATGAGACAGGACACTAGGGGTGACAGTCTCCCTGAAAGTGTGGGCCATGATTCTCAGGGATGAGCCTGGCTCTGGCACTGTGGGATCGACAATGCCTTCCTGACCAAAAGAGAGAAAAGAAATGTAATAAAATAAGCATCAGTGGCTAAGAGAGATCAAATAGAGTAAAGAGGCTATTCTGGAGGCTACACTTACACAAGCTTCAGCTAGATATTGCTAATTTGCCATGGTTTGTCAAACCCCAACCAACATCATTCCTGTTAAACCCAAAGAACATCCAGGGCTCTGAGACTCTACTAAGGTTTCATGCACTAAGTTTATTTTCTTGAAACTTATCACCTTCAGAGAGTCCCTAGGACAAATACGTCTTAAAGCCCAGAGGGGTCAGCCTCTCCAAGAATAGCAACTAACATTCCATCTCCCTGTCCTATGCTATCAATACCCCTTTTCAAGATGAAGAAGTTAGAAAGGGCATACCCCAAACATCTCTACATATTAGCAGTAGGATCAAAGGAGAAGGAAGAGTTGTAACAGAGAAGATAGGATTAAACAGTTGAGTATGACATGACTCACTATATTGATATTTCTTTTGGCCTCTGGTGTTTGGAGCAGCTAGACAGTAAAACCTGAAGTCGTGGAATGATAATCCATACCAAGCTTTCAAATCTATTCTGTAATTATTTGTTAAAATGTACTCTGAAAACATTGCTCCTTTTTAAAAAAAAATTCTAATATTTTTTACTTTTTGAATATATTTCACAGTAAAAAAACATTAAAAAAACATTTTTAAACATGACATGAAAAAGTTTGCAGTATGCCTACTTGAAAATGATTAAGTTACAGAGTAACTTAAATCTCTGCATTAAATCTCTACCAGTCATGCAGTATTTTGAAATAGTATACCGTAAATTCCAAATTGATGATATTTGCCTTGAGCAGGATAAATTTTTCAATGAACTCTTCTAACACTATTGTTGAAAATCCAGCCATTCAGATTGAGTTTGAGATACCAAAAATAAGCTCACTAAATTATTATACCAAAATAGCTTTTGTTATAGGTATTATATTCAAATAAAGCAAGAACATGTAATGTCTTTTTCACTCCATCTGTCTTAAGCTATCTGTTGAAAGACTAACAGGTAATATAACCTTAGGTAATACAGATAAATAAAATCCTAATTCAATTGGCTGTTGTTATCATGAGTGATTATGAACATGAGTGAAGAAATAAAAAATATATAAAAAACTAAAACATCTGGTCCTCAGGCCAGATGTTTTCAATATTTCTCTATCAAACAGATATAATCATAAGGCAGTCAGCATAATTTTAAGTTTAACACCTTTCTTTATACTTCAATATTAAAAACCCTGTTGGGAACCCAAAATGTGCCAGTTTTCGTTGAACAGCATGGTATTAGCAATTGTCACATTTCATTTTCCCAAATATGTATGATGTCAAATCCTACCTTCTGCCTTGTCATATTTTTTCCTTTTGCCCTAAGGAATATTTTCATGCTAGTGAACGAGTCCTATTTTGGCAGGCTGCTGACACAGCCATAGGGAATATCCTTTAGTGCTGTGCCAAGTACACACCCTGGCTCTAGCCTCTAGCCTTCAGCTCCATCAAGAAAAGGTCAGGGGCTACCTTTCAGACCACCAACTGCCAGTTCTCTTTCTCATCACAGGGAAAGTCAAATATAGGATAAAAAAAGCAGTAGTAGGATCCATTTTGGCCTAATGAGTGTGATAAGGTTGTAATGAAGGGGCAGATAGACAGGAATTGGGAGGCCCAGAATAATTTCAATTATAATACATTGTTCTATCTGTGATAAAATAAAAAAAAAACTTCTAAAACTCCCCCAGTCAATAATGGGGGGGTGGCAAAGACCAGCAGTAGGAAAGGAAGAGCCATCTACATCATTGATAAAGACATGATACATATTTGGGAAAATGAAATGTGACAATTGCCAATACCAAGCTGTTCAATGCAAACTGGCACATTTTGGGTTCCCAACAGGGTTTTTAATATTGAAGTATAAAGAAAGGTGTTACATTTAAAATTATTCTAACTGCCCTATGGTTACAAATATTTGCTTAAGTCTGCAGGGAAATTTAATCTCCTCAACCTATTGGACTTGACAATATTTTAAGAATTTTAAAAGGTATAAACTTCAATTATAAGATTTAGACTGGGATGGTGAAAGAGCTTTGAGGGTAAAGACATCAGATTTGAAATTCAGTCCCATATCTATTCCGTACCTGGTTTTAATTGGCGGTAAATTACTTATTCTCCCAAAGCAGTGGCAGTCCAAAGTCTTAGGCATTGCTAAGAGTCTAGCTTTATTGGCCATAGTGTTTTATCACGATGTGGTTTAGAATTGCTGACTCAGGGTAGTAATAAAAAGCAGTGTAAATTTTAGTGATTGTTGCTATTATTTTTTAAATTTCTCTGAAGGCAACACATGCTCTTGATGCCTGAACCAGGGGTTGCTTCTTCTGCAACCTTCCACCCCAACCCTGCTTCAGTTTCGTAATTTGTTTTTGACAATTCTGGTAACCTGCCCCTACTACCTCACAGAATTTTGAAGATCAGCTGTGATAATGGTGAGAAAACATTCTGTAATTGTCAAGCAAATTGCAACAGTTAAGATTTTGATAATCTGAGGTGTGGAGCAGATTGTATATGATACAAAGTTGAAGATCACTGGTAACTTCCTGTTCTAGTTTGCTAGCTGCTGGAATACAACACATCAGAGATGGACTGGCTTTTAATAAAAGGGGATTTATTTTGTTAGTTGTTCAGAGAAAAGGCAACTAACTTTCAACCGAGGTTGTTTCTTAGGTGGGAAGGCAGAGGATGGTCTCTGCTGGCCTTCTCTCTAGGCCTCTGGGTTCCGACAAATTTCCCCGGGGTGATTTCTTTCTGCACCTCCAAAGGCCTGGGCTGAGCTGCGAGGGCTAAGAAGAGGTATGCTGAGCTGCTTGGGCTGTGCTACCTTGAGCTCTCTCATTTAAGCACCAGCCAATTAAATCAAACATCATTCATTGCAGTAGGCACACCTCCTAGCTGATTGCAGATGCAACCAGCAACAGATGAGGTTCACACGCCGTTGGCTCATGTCCACAGCAACAGAACTAGGTACCTTCACCTGGCCAAGTTAACAACTGAATCTAACTACCACACTTCCTAAACCCATTTTTGCTCCTTTTTTGGAATAGTCCCCCAGCCTACCCATTACAGAAAAGGGTGTGTTAATAACAATGGAGCAAGATTGATTAGCTTGAAAACCAGCTTCCTCATTCTTCCTCTCAAAGCAGTTTCTCCACATCAACATTATAAGCATTTTGGAATGGATGGTTCTTTATGGGGGGGAGGGGGCTCCTTTGCATTGAGGGAGTTTAGCAGCATCCCAGGTCTCTACCTACCAGAGGGCAATAGGACATACTCCCCTCTTCAGTTGTGACAACCCAAAGTGTCTCCAGACATTGAGAAATATCCCCTGGGGGACAAAACCACTAGAGTTGAAAAAGACTGCTTTCTATAAATTATGCCATTACTTAGGAACAAGATAGTCAAGAGGTAGAGGTCCTGAAAAAAAAAATCCAGAAATATAACTTCAAAGTATTTATCTCTAAATAATCTCATGCTTACTTGAATTATTTAGGCAAAGAATTCTGAATTTTTAATACTCCTGATACGGAGTTTAACCTGAGTTTGGATGGGAATTATCATCCCATAATAATGCTGAATGATGGTGATATGACTGGTTCCACTTTCTGTCATACACAAAATCTTAACTGTTGCAATTTGCTTGAATATTACAAAATGTTTCCTCCCCATTATCACATTTCATAGATGGTAGCTTCCCTCATCTTGTTTCTCCATGTATCTGTCATAAATTGATAATAGGTGCAAACAGCACAAAAATGGCATTTTGTAAGCCAGTGTTTCTATTTTCTGTTTTGGTTCACATATTCTACAACATCAACATCAGAAGCAGTGAGAAAGGGCTTAGATCAGTGGGATCAACAGTGGAATGCACGAGATCACTATCCTTCCAGCAGGTGCTTCTGGGATCACCTTCCTGTATTTCTTTCTCCTGATTCTATTTTGTTTTTCCTTCATGCTTTATATACCAGTTATTAGAAATTTGAGTTATTGATATGGTTGACCACCAAAAAATTCACACGAAGTAGAAAGAAGTTGGAAATATCCTGTACATGCCAATTAAATGCAGAAATTTAGTTGGCCAAAGCTGTGAGCCCAGGAAACCTTCAAAGGACATGACCCAGCAACTGGAAATGTTGGTCCGTGGGACTAATGCCATAAATTAGTATCATTGTAATGATCAGATGCTTGCTGTCACTCTTAAATGTGCTGGAGAAAATGGATAGTTCCAATTAAGACATCCAGGTAGACTGCACGGCCAGGTGGAAGTGTCAGAATTGGCTTGACTTCACCTCCCCATTCTACTGCTGAAAGAATCTGTACTCATCCAGGGTAGCATTTCACTCTAGAGTCACAAGTTGTGAAACTAAAGATCACATAGGTGGGTAGGCATATAAAACATATCCTCCGGCGCACATACAGAAGCCTTTTATTTCTTGAATAAACCTATGGAGATGATACTTCCAAAAATAATGTGGCTCGATAATTTGAAAAGCAGGCCTCAATAGCCATTGATCCTGATCTACATTTTTATAACTAGACATTGTACTAGCTGGCATGGTATCTTTCATGTGCAAAATATTACATATGGACAAGAAGTGCCAATATTTTTAAATATATATTTTTAAGAGGTCTACCAAACTCAGATATACTGCCTGTTTTCTGGTAGTGTCCTCTAAGGCTGTTCACCTTTGCTTGCTCCTGTGTTCAGCTGAGTGATAAGGCATGCTTCTTTCTATTTCTCTCCACCTTGCTTCCAGTGCTTACTAAGAGCTTGCTCTAAAAGAAACTGCACAAAGTGTTCATACAGACCAAAAAAGATGTTCACCTTGTCCCTTAGGATTTCATAAGCTATGGTTGGAAACAGGTACATTACAGATTATTGCAATATGTCATTATGGACATTGTGACAGAAGGAAGCAAAATATACACTGAAGTTATTTGGAAAGAGTTGTCGGAAGAGTGTTGAACCGTGTCAAAAGTTGCAGAGAGGTTGAATTTACGAGAACAAAGAGGGATTCATTTGATTTTTCTCTCCAATTGTCCTATAGAGAGATATTCCTCAGAAAAAGGAGAATTTCCATGCATAATACATGACAGTCTTTACTTTACTAAGCTGTGAATACAATTTATCGCTCTCTTGGACTTTTGTATATTTATCCTCCCAATTTGTATTGACAGGAGATAAAATAGTAGCTGTCTTCAAATAACCTCAATAATCACAGGTGTCTATTTATCCTCTTGTTCCAAAATTTTTCTGGTTACCTATGTGACGATGAATTAATATATACTATGGTTTGAATTAATATACACTTTATATAAATGAATTATGAATGAATGAATATGCTCTATTTATAAGGGAGCAGCCTGTTCTATTGTATAGAGCCTTGATTTGTCACTCCGTCTGCATCTGAGAATCATTTGGGGATGTATTTTAAATACAGAGGCCATAAATCCAACACCCACACATTCTGATTTAATTGGTCTGGTATGATACGAGGTCATAAGTATTTTTTTAAAGCTCCCCAGGGTTTCAGCCAGGATTGAAAACTACTGACACAGAGCAAAGAGTTATTAGAAGTAGATATGCTGAAGCAAAGAATGTTAAATGACTCCTCAAAGGCATTAAATTGATAATCCAAATAAAATCCAAGAGGTTTGTCTAAATTTGTGTTTAGGTTTCACTAGATGTCTGTTATAAACTCATGCAATTTTTCCCCGATATGATTGCAATAGAAACTGGGGAGAGTAAAAGATGACAGAATACGATCTACATCAGAGATGGCAATATTTCACTGCTTTGAGGTGAGGAATAACTGAGGGTTGGGAAATGGGAGTGGTCCTCCCAGAGTTACAGAAATAAGTAATAAAGGGGGGAGAATTTAAAGACAACAATAAACCATTATCACATGCTACCATGTTGGGTTGAATCTCTCCAGAATAAGCAACTGAATAGATGAAAAAAGTAGTCAATAATGTTAACATGTGTCATCTACCAGAAACAATTCTAACATTTTTTTTCAATTTTAAATATGGATTTGAATTTATTTATCTTTTTATAATAAATGAGGTATTTTTGAAAACAAAGTTGAGAATATATTATTGGAAGCCTGAAATAACCTTTTCATTTTCCTCTCTGATACCCATATTTGTATTTTGTTGTTTATACAATTTAGAGGAAAGCAATTACTAAATTTGGCATTAAAGGAAACTATAATAAATTAACAACTTAAAGATGCTTTGTGTCAAGAAGGAAGTCTCTACACATAAGATAAAATGTTATTTTTACAGCAACAAATCCATAAAAAAAACTGTATCCCAAAAGACTGAGTTAAGCGAAAAGAAAAATGGTGAGTAACCACATAAACTATTAGGAAGGAAATGTTCTTAAAAGTACATTCATATTGTTTGTTACCTGGTGCCTGCCCATGCAAAAAAAAAAAAAAAGGACATTTTTATTGAGGTTTTTATTCATGTGAATCTTTCTATAATCGTGAGAGCATTAATATTTACAAATGGTTTGGATCTGACCAAACTTTTGTTCAAACCATTAGCTGTGGATTAATGTGTGGTTGACACATTCAGGATAAGTGATGTTGATAATTTTCTCTTCTTTGATATATATTTCTATTTTCATCACATCACAATGCACATTGGTAGAACTTAATATAAAAGCACTTGAATATTTTAGCTACAATTTTAAATATTATTCTACATGTGGGGCTGATTAAAACAAAGATTTGGATAATACATAACAAGTTAACTTTTATTTGATGATTAATAAATTAAATATTAGATGTTTTAGAAGAGTTATGCTGAAATACTGGAGTTAGTCCTATTACCTAACCTCAGAGTTGAGATTACTAAAATCTCTAATCAGCCAAAACATATTCCACTAATTATTTTCTTATATGAAGTTTAAACAGAACAAGAAAGAAATTTAAATCACATACTGACAAGTAATTATTCATTTCAATTGCATAGTCTAAAATACCAAAGCAAGAAGCTAAAATAATTAAAATGGCTTACTGTCATGCTTAGATATTTTACCTGATCCCTTAAAAACATCTGTTGATTTGGAGGACATGGATAGAAAATATTGCACTTCTAAAGAGCCCAGCCAATAGTACTCAAAGGTACACGCAGCGCTCCAGGAACATTATTTAGCAAATAATGACACAAAACTATCAAGGGACTTATTAGAGAAATGTACAACAAACAGAAAGAGATAGAAATATCTTCATACTTATCTACATTGAAAGACTCAATTGATAAACTATCAGTTGCTAGAGAAAATATGATTTACACTCAAATCTCTACAGGATAAGCCTCAGTTGGTAATGTATTTCATTAATGGTGCTTTAGCGTTCTATCCCTAAATGCAACAAGGGTTTAAGAAAGCCTTAGCAAATACACTGAGGCTAGACACATAATAAAATGTTAATCTAGCAGGTTGCAAAGCTTTCGTTATTTAAGGTGAGAAGTGTTTGTTTGTTTTTTTCTTGAAGAATTGACAAGAGAAGATTTTTTTCTCATTATGGCTAAGCTAAAAATCAGGTAAAAGCCTTAGTAGGTTATTATCAATGATGTGAACCAATTTTATTAAGTACTGGGTCTACCATGCCATCAAAATGAAAACTTTGAACATGACAGAGAGAGAGAGCGTCAGTGAAATTATATTTACCAGGAATTGTGGAATCCAGACAAATAAATATCTTGGTTTTTAGTGAATTGACGCCATCGTCTTGAATCTTTGTTTGGTCCTCAGTACATAACATTACGATTCTCTGATTCGTAAATTTAGGAAATAGGCTGGCATAACATTTTCAGGTAAAACTTCCAAAAGGTTTTTAAACTGGGGTTTTATGCGCCTCCAGGGGTTCCACATATTTGGTTTGAAATTCTTTGTTGAAAATACATTTTAATAGTTTTTAAAGTAAAAATATACGAAACTTATTAGAGAGTGTCTTATTTCCTAGGGCTGCCATAACAAAGTATGGCAAACTGGGTGGCTTTCGGTTGTAATATAAGAAATCTTTTGTCCCTTCTCTACCTTTCTCCTACTGACTTTCCCTAAATTTCTTCTCCTTATAAGAACACCAGTCACTTTGGATTAGGACCCTTCCAAATCCAGTTTGGCCTCATTTTAGCAAATAATATCTTCAAGCATCCTATTTCCCAATGGGATCCATCCTACTGAGTGGACCAGAGGTTAGGACTCGAACATAATTTGAAGGGACATAATCAACAAAAGGAACCAACTTAAAAAAATAAATTCTCAAATTGTTATTACTTGTACCACCTTGCTTTTGCACATATATTTAAAAACACAATGACGCTTCCCAACAGGTGTTATTTGCTGCCTGCCTTTGACGCATTTCAGTCAAGTACAGTACATTATCCATTCAAATAGAGCAGCTGTTCAAATTCACAGGAAAGAAAAGACATCCACGAATTCAGCTGTGGTACCCATTCTGGTATTGATAAGGAACTGGGAAAATTCCCTAGGCTAGATGCAAACAGTTTGGCTATGGTTATAAGAAGACATCAAAGAACAAAAAACACTGCAAAATGCCAGAAGAATCTTTTAACTGCATAATCTAAAAAGCCAATTCATTTTTTTAAATTAATTAAACATGACAGTTTCATCTAGTTAATATAAAGTCATCTTTGGAGCAATAAAATATTTCCAAAGTTGCTCTGCACAAGCATGTGTTCTGAATAGAACCCACCATTAAACGAGACAATCAGTACAGAACTTTCTATACAGAAGAAATTATGCATCGCATTTGGGGTGGGTGTTTTTTTTTTTTTAATTTTCTCTTCTCTCAGAGGTGGAAAAGCTTGGTTTCTGCAATTCCCATTTTTCCTTAAAAGTGGGTAAAATTTTCTATTAATGAAATTTAAATTTTCTCTAATTGGTATAAGACAAAGACATAGATAAATTGTGGCACATATTACAACCAAAATAGGCCTCACAGAACAGATATATTATATGACTTAATGAAACAAGTTGAAGAAATACTAACCTACAAATTACTCAGATTCAAAGCCAAAATAAATCGTAGCATTGAAGTTAGCAAATTAAAGATTTCCTTTTATTAAGGAAAATTTTGGAAGAAGCCTGTGAGGGGGTACCACTTATAAAATCAAAGGTAATTTTTCTAGATAGAGTAGAAGTTGAAGACCCCAAATTATATACTAGCTCAAAATAACTAGTTGGGCTTAGTTATTTATAACTGGCCTATTGAATGATGGTTTCTAAATATTAGAGCAATGAGGTGGCTTCATGGAGCCATTATCTTCAATGAAGGCCACACTATCATACTTCAGCTGGCCATTTTGTATGTTTTTTGGAGCAGTGTATGCTGATTTACTTTATTCCATAGGTGAACGGTGGAGGTGAGGCCCATCAGTTCATATCAGTGTATGTTCTTCTTTTCCTTCTTATGGCATCCAGAGGAAAAGGACTTTAAAACTCAGTATAGGGTGCATAGGTAGTTAGTTCAGTGGTTAGAATGCCTGCCTTCCATACAGGAGACCCAGGTTCGATTCTCAGACCATGCACCCCCCCCAAAAAAAAATACTCAGCATAACACTTTAAAACATCGAATCATAGAAGCAATAATGCATGGAAATCCCTTAGAAATGTTCTAGCCCAACTCCTTCATTCTACAGATGAATGAGATGAATGTTCTGGGAGAAGACGCTATCTGCCCAAGGAAATCCAATTTATGACTAATACCTAAATGTGTGTTCTTTCTTTTATACCAAATATTTGTGGGCATTTTTCCCAATACTACTGGTGAATACAATTTCACAAAACTTGTGGAAAGAAAGAGCTAATATGTTAGAGATGGTAAAATATGAGTTCAAAGGGATGTTGTCTAGTTGGAATGATGAAACAAAAGCTGGTAAGATAAAATCTGCTAGGAATTAAGGCGAAATTTTTTCTCTGGTAACTGTAGACTTTACCCAACTCTACGGTAAGATGATGGAAAAGGTTTATCTTTAGAAAACGATCTTGCCCAAAAGACCAGCTGTCAAATAACACTTCACTGGGGCCTCATTAACACAAGTAGAGTGTCCGGTTAAGTGAAGGTAATGATCCCAGTAAATTCGGTTTGGGAGCAGAAAGATTGTGCTAAAGTCACAAATCTGGCACAGTTGTGACTAATATCTGTGTATCTTTCTGTAATTTTCTTTATGTATATGTATTCTCCAGTATTCTCTACTAGATTATAAGAGCTAAAAAGGCAAGGGACCATACTTGTTTCATTTTCACTTGTATCTCAGGATTTGTACCATGCTTGGCAGACAGTAGGCACTCAATAAGTACCTTCTGAATAAGATATTAAGGTATATGGTCTATCCTTTCTAAGCCTTGATTTCCACATCTATGAAATGAAGAACCTGCAGTTGTGGCTGCAGATGTAACAAGAAAGTATGTGAAGGTGCTTTGAAAACTCTAAAGTGCTTTAGAAATAAAGAACTTACTTTGATTATTGATAAATGTTACCAATAATGCTTAAAGAAACTCAATCAGTTTAGCCTGGAAAAGCTGAGGTTAGTGGAATATAACAGCTGTTTCCAAATATTTGAAGTATTTTATTAAAAATAGGTTAGACCCACTTTTTTTAGCGGGGGGGGGGGGTGGCGGGGGGGGGGTGCATGGTCCGGGAATCGAACCCAGGTCTCCCGCATGGAAGGTAAGCATTCTACCACTGCATCATATGCACACCCTAGACCCACTTTTGTATATTAGTCCAGAGGGGCCGGCTAAGGGCTAATTGGCCAGGCAAACGTGTTTCAATATAAGTACAATATTGGTAATAATTAGAATATGTTCTATAATCCTCTCTGTATCACTAGAAGTCAGTTGAGACTCCAGGGTTTCAAACTAGAGGGGCTAAAGGGTAGAGCACCCTAGTGGTATAATGGGATAGGGAGCTAAGATAATCTCTTGTAGCTGTTTCCATTGCAAGCTCAATGTTTTACTTAGCTTATATATATAATTAATGTGGCCAAAGAGGGTGAAGCATATTATACTGTTTCTGAAGTCCTGTTTACTCCAACCTATTGTACCCTCCACCCCCAGCTACCCTTTGATACTACCCTTAGTCGGAATGTTTAAACGGAGTTTGAGATGAAGAATACATTTTCCTTCTCAGAAGCAGAGAAACAGTGTAGACAAACTGTATATTGGTTATTTCTACATTTCTAAAAGTAACTAAAATTCCACATAGGAAATAAATATAATTGTGGATTAATACATGAACATTTCACTTTGTATACATAATGCCTGTGCATTTGGATACATTCAAACAAGGCACACACACATATATGATACATTTTATATAGGACAGTTCTCTAATTCACGTATTTTCATTTTTGCACGTGTGTGAACTTGGTTGTCAAGTGCATTAACCTACAGAAAACGCTTTGAGATTTGATGACTCCTGAATCCATTTAGAACCCATCTCTTCTGCTAGAAAATACAGAATGTATGTTTTTAGAAAAACATTTGGCCTGAAGATGACATAAGAGAAAGCTTTTCCCATTTAAATGGCTGCTATTTTTATAAATGGAACCATATCAAAGTCTTCATAAAGAGAAAACACACTCTTGTGAAGAGTTGAGAAATTCTGAGAGGCAAGGGGGGCGGAAGAATCAGAGTTGCCAAGTAGTTTTCACTTACATTTAAGCAACATATTTTAGGAAAGAAAACAGATGCAATTAGAGTTGTTTCCTTGTGCCTGTGTTGATTACTCTAGCAAAGAGTGGAAGTCTTAAGGGAGGATAAGGATACTAGGGGAAAATTGCAATCATGCCCAAAGGATTTCCTGGAAGTCAAAGAGGAATGTTAAATGAAATTGGAAAGGCAAGGAGGCTGTTTTCCCCTTGATGTCAGTATGTGCTCTCATTTGATATTAATAGTTATTGAGCCAAGGGGGAAAATCATCTTTACCCTTTAAAATTATTCATTGCTACCAATTATATACATGAGCTAGAATGCCCTCGCCACATGCACTAGCCTCTCAATTAGAAACAATGTACTTCTAAGAGTAGTTATAAAATAAATTCAAGGCAATATATTTCCAAGTGGAAGGAAAATCCATTAAAGCGTTATACAACTTTCTGAAATTAAAAACCGGCTCAGTCAATAGAGACTACCTCCTGCAGTTCCATTTCCTTATTCACATGACGCATTTAGCAGTTTCATTAATATAGATGAAAATTACACACAGGTATCTAGAAAAGATGTCTTAGGTCTTCTACAACTCCCATTATTATCAGTAGGAATAGCAGACAGCAATTTTCTTTCTGCATTTCTCTCTGAGTGACAAATGGTTAATCAGCCAGAATCTGAAAATATTAAAATTTAGAAATATGCTCTGTAAAAGTTGTTACTACGTGCAATGCCAAAATGAAAATTGCTTGGTGTTATTATGGCCATCTTAACTTGAAACCATAATTATTAGGATGCATTTCTCAAGGACAGTGTACAGGAAACACAGATAACAATCAGGGATTATTTTCTTCTGAAGATTGCCATTCGAAGAGTAGGTTTCCAGTTCTGAGATAATATAATAAATCTCCCCTCCAATTTATACATATCAGTGTCAGATCTCAGTTGACAAAAGGCAGCTTTCAAGCTAACTCCTTCAAAATGTAGAAGGCAACAGTTTCAGATATAATCATTGAAAGCAAAGAAGTAAACCCCAGCCCACTAAACAAAAAAACCAGCACTTACTCAAAAGCACATCCCTGAGTTGAAATCTGATCAGATGCAACATGTTATAAAGCTATGCTTCTGGCTCCGCTCAAAATTCCTATAGTAAAAAAAGCAGCAAAGGGCATACCAATCCTATTATTGAAATATTTGTCATTAGAGGCCAAATAATGAAGGCTACTAAGAAAATCACATGCTACAAGCTCTTCCCCAAACATCTCAATGCCCTGCTCATTGCAAATTTTTATAAGCACTCAGATGGATCTAAAGCCTGCCCAGAGCAAATGTGAGAACGTGCACAGTCCTTCCTCCATGCAGAATGGTGCGGAAGTTAGATAAACTTGGAGAAAAAAGGAGTAGAGAGTAAAAACAAAGTATATATTATTTCATGAGTCATCATATTCCACAATAACCTTAAAGTAAAGCAACATGCTGAACCGATGATACTGCTCAAACACATTCCACAGTTATCTTTATTCCTGAAAGGGAAGTATTTAACAAAGTGTCCACTCCATTCATCTGACACTTAGAACAACCCAGCATTTCAAGCTTTCTTTTCATGATATTTGTCTTGTCTTCTTGTTGCCTGAAACAGCCACAAGGCTTCAAGCCTCCTGGAATGTTACACAGAAACAGAACAAACTAGGCCTGAGGCTCTTAAGTTTTAGGAAGTTGGTTTTTTTGTCTATGGCCATAGGCTCAGCAGAGTAGCCTCCGAAAGTCTGAGCTCCAAACAAAAGGTTAACATTAGTTTTTATAGAAAGGATGACACGTTAAAGAAAAGGTAAATGATTGGCTGGTTTAAGTTGAGAAGGGCGAGAAGCTGGGTTACAGACTCGGATGAGCCGTTAAGGGAGGGTTCCTATCTCAGGAATGTGTCTCATCTTGCTTACTTGCAGTTTCGCCCATTCCTGGAGGCTAGGGTTGGGGATTTTCCACGGGAGGGGGGGGGGGGGGAACAGCCCAACCGGAAGAAGCAGCTGGGGAGATGGGGAGAGGCCTGCCTGCTGCAAAGCCTGCTTCTTACATTCTAACCTAACTTTGGATTTCCTTGTGAGTCACGCCACTCTTTTGTAATCCCTGATATTTCCCTAGAAACCTGCATTGTTTAAAAAAGATTTGTTCTGCTGCTAGAGAATAAAGCATGGATAGTTATTAAGAGTGGTCATTTGTTAAGATGCCAGTCTTTATTAGGCAGTCTTTGTAAAAACATAATTGGTAAAATTCAGAAATTGATGAGACTTAGCATAACCATGTTATACTCCAGGGCTCTCACCAAAGAGCCAGGTTTGACATCTGAATTTAACTGACACTGTTTGCTGCCTTTGAGGCTGCTTTTCCATTGTGTATCTAACTGCAATGAAAATGACTCCCTGAGGGAAGCCTTTGAGATCACAAATGCATAAACATCTGGGATTCAAATCTCTTTCAATTATATTAATTATTTGCTATGTGCAGGAGAAAGGTTTGAATTTAAAATAACATTAATTTAATCTCAAGGTTAGAGAGAGAGATTTCAAACTTCCTCTAAACCAAAAATGCACTTCAAAACCCCAGAGGAGAAAAATCTATATGCATACTGTAATGAAATTGAGATTCAACATGTGCAGGAAAGCATATCCTTGAGCTACTTGGTAAGAGTAGCTGATAAATCAAATGCCTATGATTCTTGTTTAGGTAAATAAGGCAAAGGAGAGCCCAGGCTGCTTAATTATTTACTTAAGAAGTGGTTGTATAATATGGTATTCCACCCAATGGAAACTGTTTGCTTAACTAGCTCTGAAGGACCTAAATTCTGTTGGTCCTTCCTTTGAAATCTCACTCATATTCTGATCTCACGATGCCCATTGTCATCAGTGAAACTAGTCTGTCATTCACCTTCTGTCAATACTATTCGTACCACTGGAATATGATGACACCATTTCCATCATGGTTCTCCCTATGTAAACAGTTCATCTATTAAAACAAACCTAAACTTTCATCAACCAGCCTGACCTCTTAGTGAACATTTTTCCAAACCATCCAGCAGTCAGGCCTGTCTCCTTTCTGAGTTGCACATACAATATACTCATCTGCTCCTGTGTCTTTGCTTTCATCTATGCTATTTTCACTGATTGTAACATTCTTCTCCTCTGCTCCCCATTACCTCATACCCTCAAGGCCCTGTTCAAGTTCTACTCCATTTATGAAGCCTTACTCTTTTGGCCCAAACAAATTTCCCTTTTCTCTAGAAAGTGGTTATGGAATATATGAAGAATATTGAATATGGATGTGTATATCTGGTCCACGTATGAAGGTATGCATATCTACAGATAGATACAGACTGATTTCTTAAAGAAAGTGGCTTCTACTTCTCTTATTTCTTCAAAAATAGCTGAGACCAATTTGTTAATTCCTCTATCCTCATGAAATATGCCCGACTACCATGAGTTATGAATATTCTACATCATTTCTATTGAGATCTTTCAATTAACAGAAATAAAAGACTAAAAAAGTCATTAAGATGCCAAAGAATCATCTTCTCTACTTTACTTTATTTCTAAAGCCTAATATACCTTCATTAGTTACTCAATCCTTCTTAATTTTATGTGGTATTCAAAAATCCTTCAGAAGGGACAGAAATTGCAGGTGGGACCATAAATCAGACAGACAAAGCTCTCATTTGTACATATTAACAATAATACAAGTCCTTTCCCAATTTAGAACTCTAAACATGGTTTATTGCATTCAAAGCATAATAGCAGTGACTTTATCAAAATTGACAACTTTGTGTATCAAAAGACTTTATCATGAAAGTGTAAAGGCAGCCTACAGATAGGAGAAAGTATTTGGAAATCACATATCTGTTATGAGTTTAATATCCACAATGTATAAAGAAATACTACAACTGAACAACAAAACGACAAACAACCCAATTACAAAATAGGTAAAAGACTTGAATAGACATTTCTCCTGAGTATACAAATGGCAAAAAAAAAAAAACATGAAAGATGCTCAACAATATTAGCCATTAGGAAAATGAAATCAAAACCACAATGAGATACCATTCCACCTTCCCTAGAATGGCTACTATATTAAAAAAAAAAAAAAAAGGAAAATAACAAGTGTCAGAGAGGATGTGGAGAAATAGGAAAATTTGTTCATTGTTGGTGGGAATGTAAAATGGTATAGTTGCTGTGAAAACAGTTTGGTGGATCCTCAGAAAGTTATGTATAGAGTCACCATTTGACCCAGTAATACCACTTCTATTTTATCACTTTCACTGGAAAGCTGGAAGCAAGTTGGGTGCCCTTCAGTGGAGGAATAGACAAAGGGAATATGGTGTATGCATACAGTGGAATGACATCCAACCTTGGAAGGGAGTGAAGTTCTGGTATATGCTACAGCATGGATGAACCTCGAGCACATTGTGTTCAGTGAAGTAGACCAGACACAAAAGGACGTATATTGTATGAGCTCACATATATGGAATAATTAGAATGCACCAGTTCTTGGAATCAGAAACTAGAGTACAGTTTACCAAGGGCTGTGGTGGGGGTTGTGAATGGGCCATTAGTGCTTGATTGGTACAGAGTTTCTATTTGAGTGATGGAAAAGTTGTGATAATGGAATCTGGTGACACTAGCATACCATAGTGAATTTAATGAAAAGCATTGAACTGCATATTTGAAAGTGATTAAAATAGGAAATTTAGGTTGTATATATATTACCAGAATAAAAATTAAAACAAAAAAAAATGGAAATGTATGACTACAGTGAACCCTAATGTAAACTATGAATTATAGTTAATAGTATAATTATAACAATGTTTTGATCAATTATAACAATTATAACCACACCAATGCAAAATGTTAATAATAGGGAGAACTGTGCGTAGAGGGAAGGGTGAGATATAGGAACTCTGTACTTTCCATATGATTCTTATGTAAACCTACAAGTGCTCTGATAAAAAAATTAAATCACAATAGCAAATCTAATACTCAAAGTTTTAGAGGGGGTCGCTTCTCTCATTGTTTTAATTAATTGTAGTGACTAATAGAATTTCCAAAGGAATAGTATTTGAGAGAAAAACGTGTCTCAACAATATTTAGATAAAAATGTGTTTAAATTAATTTTAATTCCACTGAAAAATATTTCTGAAGTGTTTCTGATAAATGCAAAAATACTGTGAACATAAAGGGCATATAAATCAATGAATTTGCATGTATCTAATCTGAAGTCTAAATATTGGGAGTTTAACCTGTTGATCAGAATATTTCACTGAAAACACTTCTATCATTAGTATTAGCTTAATATACTCATTTAATGTCCAATGGTAGTTTGGTTTATTTAATGTATGCTAACGGTAATTTGATTAGACTCTTAGATTTACAATAGGAGAAATCAATATTTTCTTTTCTTTCAAATTATGTTGTGGAAGAACCATAAAATAAACTACATAAGCTATGCATTTCTCTAGTAAAATTGTTTTACGCACAAATTAGTATCTTTTTCTTTTGAATAAATCTAGTACCCTGAAAAATCTCCATAATCTGTCATTCTATGGTAAATTATCAAGACTATAGCCTGATGTACCTGAGTTCAGGTCTTGGTCCAGCTACTTATTAACTGAACAGCATTGAGTAATTCACTTACTATCCTTGAGCATCAGTTTTCATATCTGGAAGGATAGGGCAGGAATAGTAAATAACTGCTTAAGGTTAAGGTAGGGTTAAAGTAAAGGATTACTAATAAAGTGTTCCAATACTTTGAATACTAAAAAACTACATGGAATTATAGAGCTGCCTTTGGTTCCATGGTTATCTTCTATCTTTTGGAGGTAGCTGTGGTCCACAGTATTTTGGCAGCCAGAAATATTGCTACCAATTTTGTAGTTTTCCAGCAGACAGTTGTGAAGCACCATATGCTCTAATTTTTTCTAAGAAATCCTTGCAACATTTCTGTTGAATGGATTCATTATATGGATGCCAATCTAAACTTAGAGTCTTAGCTACTTTTGCTTTTAAACATAAAGTCAAAGTCTCTACCACTGACTAGTAATGACCAACGTCTTTGTCAAATTAATTAAACTATATAAAGACATATGGTGGAATGTAGCTTTTGTGTTGTTTTAGTTTCGTGGTTTTTTTTGTTTTGGGTCTCTTTGAAGTAGTGGTGCACTGGAAATTTGTTTTTCCTTAAAACAAACAAAAAAAAAAACCTGAAACTCCCCAAGCTCTTTAAAATCTTGCTTTTTTCTCCTTCAGACCTTGAAATATCTGGAACATTGGGAAAGCTCAGTTCACTTAGAACAGAACAGATGCACAGGATTGATATGCAGATTATGGGTTGGGGGGCGGGAAATGGGAGGCACAGAAAAGCACAAATTGTGGTTCAGCAAGCAGTTCTTCAACTGGATTTAGGCACTTTCACTTTTCTCCAAAGGAGAAAATTTCCAATGGCTTGTTCTAAAATTTCCAACGGCTTCCACCCCCTACAGACAGGAAAAAAAGTCAACTGCTTTACTATAGCTCAGAGAACTTATTAACTCTGCTGACAGTTCTAACCACTGGCAAAACTTACACCAGTCCAGCCACATGACCTGCCTTCTTAGTTCTCCTCACATCTGCCACACTTATTGCCCCCTCAAGGATTTCTCTCACTTGTGCAGGTTTGCTCCCTCCAATCTTCTCACGGCTCTCTTTCCTTCTCATTTCATTTAGGCCTTGTACCCCTTGAGTGTCACATCTAAAATAGAACCACCCGCACACAAATCTTGTCATTTCTTATCCTGCTTTATTTTTTCTTACAGAATGTATTGCCATCTGAAATTACATTATATTCATATTTTCCATTTCCCTGTTTATTTTCTCCTTCTCTCACTAGTCTATAAGCCTCAAGAATTTTAGACATTACTTTTCTTTTCTGCTATAACCTCAGCATCTGTAAAAGTACTTGATCATGATAAACACTCAAAGATTAAATGAATAAGTGTACCCCACTCAAGGGGTACAAGGCCTAAATGAAATGAGAAGGAAAGAAAGCCGTGAGAAGATTGGAGGGAGTGAACAAGTGAATGAACAAGTATTATACATAAATATTGAATTGTAATGTTGCATTTTCTAAGAAGGTAGAGAAGAATAGGTGAATAATATTTACTGACTACACAGAAGGGCTGGAACAGTCCCTTTTCCTGCATCATCATATTTAATTATCATAAAGCATTTTGAATTATGTATAACCCTCAATATATTACTGAGGTCTCAGGTTTTCTAATTTAAAGAACTTACCCAAGGGCAAATACCAGATGATTGCCAGGATTTGAGGACTAGCATTTTAGATTTCAAATGTAATAATTTTGTGTCTGTATGATACAGATGTAAAATAATTTTTAAAGAAGCTTGGTCAGCTAGAGAGACTTTATTAATTCTTAGTTAGTTGATTAATATCACCATAAGTGATTCAAATCTGGGATGGGAAAGAAATAAATGGAAGTTTATATAAACAGATCACCAAACCAGCGGCAAATTAATCAATAAAATCTAAAATTTCTCACTCTTCTCTGACTCTCCTTTCCAACTCCATTGAAATGGGTATGCCTTAAAATCTGGTATGTATTCTATTTGCTATATGGTTTTTTTCTCTGGGTAGCTCATTCTTTTTTGCAGCTTCACAATTGTAATTAAGCATTTTTATGACTGACCTTTCATTTGATGCCAGTTCTCTGTCTCCTAAGGCCTACTGAGCATTCTCGTTTTGGGTTTTTGCCATCATGTCTCCAAGCAAGACAGGTTTTTTTGTTTGTTTTTTTTTTTTTCATTCTCCCAACTGGCTCCTTGCCCTGAATTTTTCTACCAATGGTTTTATGGTAAAGGCACTAAATATTGATTGGTCGGATTTAATTACTTCACCAAAGGATCTGTATGTCCTATTCATTTGTACTAAAATTATATCTATGCCTTGCATTCCTCTCATCTCTACTACTTCCACCGTAAACAGCGGATTTTAAATCCATGTGGATTTACACCTGGATTATTAAATCGTTTTTTAATTGTTTCCTGTCCCTTCATGTTATAAATCATCCTGAACAACACTGCCAAATTAATATTCCTTTAAGTTTTCTCCAAAGGAAAATTTTCAAATTTCAAATCCTGTAGCTTGGAAATTGCCATCTGCAAAGTGGTTTCAATATACCTTTTCACTCAAACTCTTACTAAACTTTAATATCTTCCAGTTCAACAAAGTTTCATAAATGTGTCCTGCTCATTTTTGCTGCCAGGGCTTTTTCCACTCTGCCCATTTTTTTTTTCTTAAGGTAATCTTTTCTTCCCTCAATTTATTTAAATTCAACTCTCATCTTATGCCCCACCTTCCTGAAGCCATTTTTGACTGGGTTGCCACATTGCTCAACTCCATTAATACATCTGTGCTCTGGGAACCACGTTTCTTGTTTACTCTCTGAATCATTCTTTCTTCTTTTAGGCTTTAATCATATGTCTTGTTTAATTGATGTTGTTCTAAAGATTCTTTAAAAATTTCAACACTTGAATTGTACCACATGCTGACATCCCAAACGTAATCTTCGCATTTCCTATTTGTCCATTATTATCTAATCTTTCCCTTCTCCCACTTGTGGTTCTCCTTGACTTCTTTGGATCATCACTTATCCAACATCTGCTGTGTATGAAAAGCAGAGGTGTTCAGTACTGAACAAATCAAACTTGATCTTTGCTTTGGTAGGAAAGAAAGGCATTGTTCACATTATGTACATCAGTATATACAATCTGTGGGACCAAGTGCTGCAAGAAAGGCTCTCTAACAGTGGTCTGTGGGCTTGTGAAATGGTTTGACTGGGCCTTGGCCATCTGCTTCATGTACACCTCTGAGCTTTACTCATACTACTCCCATAAAGAGAGAACATCACACCCCACATCTGCCAAATCACAGCTATCTACCCTCATTGCCACCTGAGTCCTCTTTCTATTTGAGCAGAAGGAGAAGTGCAGCCATTACATATTCTATGTGACAATACACCTCTCCCCATAAAAATATATACATGCAAATGTGTCCATGCATGTGACATTGATATATCTTTAGTTTTTTCTTTCTTCTTCTTCTTCTTTTTTTTTTTTTTTTGCTATCAGCATGCTCCTAATGTTCTAATATCACTACTTTGAGACACCGGCATTCACCATGCTTGGTAACACCAAGCTTGAGGACATAGAGCAATCAACATTTTTGCTCGTTTCATTACCAGAATTGCACAGTGATCTTAAGGACCCTGTGTATACCACCTGGCACACTCCCTGCTTCTATGTCCAGGAGCCTAACTGAAACAACCAGCCACTGGATGTCACTCTTACTCTTCATGAACCAAACAGGACTGGCTACTAATGACCACCATCAGTGTGTCCATCACGGGTCTGACAGGCTGATAGCAAGGCTGAACTCATGGCTCAGACTGTGTGTTTTCCCCATTTTGTAGAATTATAAAAGCACTGGTACTAAGTGAACTTGGTATATGTTAATTACACTGTCATTGTGAATTGTCTATTTCTATCTTTTTACCCATTCATCCAGAAGAACAGGAAGTGGATATAGGCAGAGACTTGTTTTATTTGCAATTATAATTTTTATTGATTTTTTAAATAATTTTTTGATTAACTTTACTGATTTTGTTGTAATTTTACAACAACAGAAAAAATACTTTTCCCAATTTTCTGATTCCGGTTTACTCCAACAATTGCTAATTATTAAACTAAATAGCATTTTTATACACTGCTGGAAGGCTGGTGTTGAGACTTTTATGATACTAAAAAATGTACCAACCCCATGCTGGTTATTATATGTTGTGAAAACACACGGAGGTCAACAATGATGACTCAACTTGCATTGCTATTTGATCCTGTTCCACTTTCCAATATACAATCTGTCTTGTGTCCCCAATTACATCATCTCATGTACTATTCAAAAGGCAGATTCCCAGACTAATTCAGCTCTTTAACCCCCAAATAATGAAACATAAAATAAGTAATGTGGAAAAAGTCCTGGACTACAATTCAGAAAATGTGATATCACCTTTGTTTACTAATTCATGGTGTTTCCTTCAATATATTGTCCAAGAATATAGTGTAAAACAAATTCAATAACACTTTCCATAATTTTCTCATACTTGTATTACAAAGACAAAATCTATATAAATGTACTTTGAAAACCATAAAATACTTTTCAATACATTGTACAGCTTTTATCACCCATTTTTGTGATTACTATTGTAGTACTGAATGGATGACCATTTTTTGCATATCAAGCTAATTAGTTATCCCTTCCATAACTCTCTCCACTTACATTTATTATAGTGTTTATCATATTGTACTTTATTTATTTTTAGTTAATATTTATATTTTTTCCAAATAATCCTTTCCCTATATTATATTTTAATTGTAAGTTAACTCATCTGTCTTTCCACTGCATTTATAAGCTCCCCCCAAAAACAATCGTGTCTTCAGCAGCTCTCTTTCTTCAATGTGCAACCTACATGGTTTTCAGTAGAAACTCACTGTGCATTCCGATTACTGGCTGTATCTCCTAGGAGCACGTCAGCCTGATTTTCATTCTAGGTAGGCAACATCCTCTCCAGACAGCTCCCAGACTCCATCCATTAGCAGTGATTGTTCAGGCACAGTTCCAGTGCTCTTCCATTGTTACCCCACGGTGTATGGATTGTAAATGGACTTAGCATTTGTTTACACCCTATTGATCACCTCTGCCCATTGAGAAGTTTAAATCACATGGTAATGCCTGGCTATTTCCAATTACCTTTTCCCTTTTTTTTTCTAAAATCACCAGGGCAATTCCGCTAGCATGGCTTAGACATGCAAGCACACTGGATGCCTCAGCGATATGGGAACAACCACCCAGTTAAATTGGAGGTTGTTGAAATGCCTGCCTTCTGATTTACACATCTAGGCCACTGCGTCAGATCAGAGCAATTAACTGGTAATTAGGACTCTGAATGGGAAAATTAATTTGGGGGACTGTAATCACCATCTTTCCTCCAGGAAATCTACACATGTACATATGCACCAAGGAAAATTCTGAAATATCTGCTAGTTTAATAAAAAGCAGCAATCTTGAGACTGAATACTCGATTAATTAACTTATGAACCCAAAGCAAGTTGCTATCAGGGAGACCTAATTGATTCTTTGAACGAGACATGGGTATTACATGCCTGCCTTCCTTGCTTACTTTGCATGTGATCACGTTCAAAGTCAAGTACAAAGAGGAGGAGATGTCGACATTTAATTCACTTTTTCAGAGTGCATTTTCCATGTAATTTCTTATTTTTTGTTTGTAGTATTAACCACCTCTCAAGAATTTTGAAAATTTATTCACCTTTTTCTTTCCAGGATGCTTCCTGACTTAAGGGAAATCTTGCTCCTTCATTGCTTTTTATGCCTTTTGTCTATTCATATTCTGACTGCATTTACTCATTATAAGCTCCCCCTTTTCCTCTCACAGAAGATCCCGTGATTTGGTTTGTTTTCTCCTTTTACACACACCTTTCTATTAGGGGTTTACTCACTAACAGTTTTAATCACCATGACTTACAAATAATTGTTTCCAGACTTTCCTAATTCTTTTCCACTGTGGCATATGTAAGCATGTCCTGGAGTTTTTCCATTTTGTTTCAATAGCTAGAATTTAATCTGGAATGACGTGTTCTTCCTTAAGAAATCATTTCTCCCAATTTTTATGTTTCCCATATGTGCTGGTTTAAAAGGATGTATGCCCCCCAGAAAAGTCATGTTTTAATCAAAATCCCATTTCATAAATGTAGTATAATCCCTATTCAATACTCTATGTTTGAAACTGTAATCAGATAATCTCCCTGGATGATGTGATTTAGTCAAGAGTGGTTGCTAAACTGGATTAGGTGATGACATGTCTCCACCCATTTGGGTGGGTCTTGATTGGTTTATTGGAATCCTATAAAAGAGGAAATGTTTTGGAGAATAGGAGATTCAGAGAGAGCAGAGAATGCTGCAGCACCATGAAGCAGACAGTCCACGAGCCAGTAACCTTTAGAGACAAAGAAGGTAAACACCTCCCTGGGAGCTTCATGAAACAGGAAGCCAGGAGAGAAAGCTAGCAGATGATGCCATGTTCGCCATGTGCTTTTCCAGATGAGAGAGAAACTCTGACTGTATTCGCCATGTGCTCTTCCACTTGTGAAAGAAATCGTGAACTTCATTGGCCTCCTTGAACCAAGGTATCTTTACCTGGATGCCTTAGATTGGACATTTCTATAGACTTGTTTTAATTGGGACATTTTCTCAGCCTTAGAACTGTAAACTAGCAACTTATTAAATTCTGCTTTTTAAAAAGCCATCCTGTCTCTGGTATATTGCATTCTGGCAGCTAGCAAACTAGAACACCATCATTTACATTGCTCTTTTGCATCTCCTGGCTTGTATGTTTGGAATTCATTGGGATTTCTTCTTTTCTCCCTTTCACTGTATGCTCACAGGTCACCAAGCACTAAATACTATTTTTTCTAATTTCTAGCCTTATTGGCTTTTCAGAATTTCACACAGCTTCATGCTCCAACTTCTGATCTCTATGTTAGTTTTGTAAGACTTTTACCTTCATTTCCCATCTCAAATCCTGTGACTCATCTAGAAAACCACTTTATTTTCTATCCATCAACTCAGCCTCCCTCTTCCTAAAATCTTTCACAAATTCCTGTGCCAGCATGAAGTCTATTCATACAAGTATTTTAAACTATAATCACTTGAATGCATCAAAAATTAGAATGCCAACTATCATTCACCTAACTTTCATGTGTTTTCTGATTGTATGCTTCCACTAAAATTCAAGGAATCATAAGAACTTAATATCCTATGGAAAACTGGGGCGACCCCCTTCATATTCTTTTGCTTTATTGCAAACAATATACATAGTAAAAGCTCTCTTCTCCATGCTTTTGGCCTTCAAACAGATGTTCACGCCACTCATAGATCAGGACTCTGGCATTTTGCTTTTTGGGCTCCATCTCCATCATCTCCTCAGCTTGTTCCTTTGATTAAAACCTAATTCTAAACTATTTCCCTGTATTTTGTTTTAATTGTCCCCCCAAATCCATTTTTGCAAAGCTTTTTTTTTTAAATAACAAACTCCTTTTACTCTCTGTTTATCAGCCATCTCTCTTTTCTATTTGTCAATCAGGAGTTCCCTCTTTTCTAATTTATATCCAATAGGAGTTATTGCAGCAAGTGTGTAAGAATTAAATTGCTCCTAATTGCTGCAAAGTAAAGTCAATGACATTTGAATACAGAGAAATAGAGCTTGGGTAAATCTATTGGCTTACTGTAAATATCCATATATGCTCCAAAATTAAGTGTAAGTTTATAAAATAAATAGATCACTTAAACATGAATCACCTAAATTCCAAAGTTCATGAGTGAGGTGAAGCAATATAATACATCCATTTGGAGAACCCACTTGAAAAGTAAAGTTCTCTGGCTTTCTAATGACAAGCTGGATGTGTTTATATATTGGCATCAAAAAAATAAATTAACATGGCATTAACTTTTCAGAGGGAATGAGTGCAATTAGTTATGGCACCCAATAAAGGTAACTAAAAACATTACAAAGCTTTATTTTGCTCTGTGATGAAAGAGAAAATAGACTGTAAATCAAAATGCTTACACTAAAAAGAGCTGCAACTGTCACAAAGATTCTTTGTGACATTAAAATACTAAACAATCTTACTAACAGTACAGATTTTTAAGAAGAATTCAGGTAGAATAAGTTAAAAGAAAGAAAAACAGAATTGGTGGGCATAATATAAAGATAAACAATTACAGTGGACTGTAAGCTATTCCCTTATTGTCAGATTAAATCCCTAGAAAGGGATTTAAGAGCCCTGACCCACACCTAGACACCACCATCAGTTTGGATTGCTGAAACAACAGGAGATAAAACAAAGAGGTTTCTGGTACAAAATGACAGCTTTTCCTTTTAGTGTCATTTAGGTTGACAAGTGATGCACAAGATACATGTCACAAACTCATCCTTGCCTATCTTTCAGAGATGGGTCTTGGAAGTTTCCAGCAGAAAATGAAAAATCTGAACAATAGCGTGTTCATCCAATTTCATGAGAAAAGCCAGGATCAAGGTCATTTTGTGCGGGATAAAAATCATAGAAAATATTTATTGATTTATGTTGAATACATACAGCATTGCAAAGGGGCTGTGAAAAAAAAATGCAGTCTTGTTGTTAGCTGTACACTCAACATTACAAAATAAACCTGGCTCACAAACATTTTCTTTGCCCTTATAATATTTTTAAACCAATCGAACCCACATTTAAAAATTTGAACTCATATAAAATTGAGATTTCTAGCTTCTCTTGAAACAACTAAAGATTTAACCACCGAGACCCTATATGCTGATGACACAAAAATCTGTTGGAGCTAAGTAGAAACTGTCTCCTCCTGTTCACGACTGCTTACGCTTCCACACCCAGTCTGCTTAGCTCATTTACCCGCCTAATCTCTGTTGCCATTTGGATTTGAAATCCTTTGGTAAACTATAAATTCAACTGTTTCGTAATTCAGTGCCTTTACAAACTATTATGAAAGTGATCAATTCACTTTATATGGATTAGCTGGACCCTGTGATGTTTGTTGCTCTGTTGACTTTAGGTGATGAGGTTTATGATGACACGCATGGAGGTAGGTAAATACACTCAGGAGAATTGGAATGTCACTAAGATACCTAAGTACCACATCAGCGATTTGTGCAGCTAACCTCTTGGTTATTGGTGTATTCTGCTTCTCAGCAGATTCACAGTGCCATACTTCTGACCCAGTTTCTTCCCTTGCTTCACTTATTTGATTTTTATTTGTATTCTCTCTCTATTTCAGTTTCCTGATAACAGCTACCAAGGTTTTCTGTAAGCATCTGTGCATTCTCTGTCTCTGGTCTTTTTTTTACCACTTCGTGATCTTTCCTTTTTTCCTCTGGTTCTTTATTTTTCCAACAAACACCTGATTAGGTGAGCAGTGGGTACCACTCAATATTGAATTTTCCTATTTGCTAGAGTTCTCTTAATAGGCTGATGGTGAGCACAGAGCGCTACCATTGGCTCCAGTATCAGCTTCTAGGTCCATTCCAAAATAGCTAAAATAAACGCTCATGACGTGTAAAACATGGCAAATCTATGCACAAGGAACTGTCTGCAACCAGTTCCTTGTGGTTTGTCTGGCACCAAATAGCACGTATTTTGAACCAGGGCCTGATATGTGGAAATTGACAGGGTTTCTACATTTTATATGCAGTTCATAGGCTGAAATTTCTTTTCTGCTGCACACATTTGAGCCCCTGAGGCATAGAGTCACCTAGCACCAAAGAACTAAACAAATCTTTGTTATATTCAACTGGATAGTCTATTTTTATTTGAAAGCTACTCTAGTAATTTGGTAAAATTGTTAAGTGGAAAGTTGATTTGTTAGCTTGTACTCAAAGTATATCATTATCAGTGGAACTTTATTGAGGTAGGAGTCTATGGCATTGCTTATAAATCAGATAAATTTTAAAACATTTCATTCTATTAAAGGTTATTTTCTTTATATGGTTCATAGAAGATCAGTTGAAAATTTCCAAGTTGATGTCACTTTTTAGAATTATATTTCTGCCATTGGTTTATTTTCTAATTTCAAAAATATGCTGTATAAATGCAGCAAAAATTTTAATATTACCTATTATAATATGTACATTAATGCTTACATTTAAAATTCCATTACCCAAAACCAAGGTAAAGGGTCAAATAATTTAGGCTTTCAGGGCAGCAAAAACAGAGACAAAGAGGTACATGGACAGCATTGTCTGTGTTCTGGTAAAACTTTACTTACACAAGCAAGGGACAGATCAGATTTAACTGGCAGCCATAGTGTGCCAAACTCTGTCTTATATTTTTATTTGATAGTTTAGCTATAGAAAAAGAGAAAGACTCCTTTTATATAGAAGACATGTATTAAAAAGACACTGTATAAACATCTCTACTGTGTAGCTGTTTCTTTTATTTATTTTAACCAGCAACTTAATCAACCAGAAAATGATAGTGGAAAATACATACCTATGAATTAATGAGGCATACCTCTTTTTGAAAAGTTTGGTTTTTTCACTCCCCTGATTCTAATCATACAAGAGTGGCACCAAAGCAACAGACAGCATAGAAAATAAAAATACAAAAGCAAAATGGGCAAAGCAAAATAAGAATCAAAGACTATAGATGAAAATGCCCTAACAGATAATTACTCAATCATATGATCCAAATAGAAATAATTTCTTAGTATGCAAGCACGAGCACTATTGTGCTGGTTTGAAAGGAAGCATGCCCCCTAAGAAAAGCCATGTTTTAATATAAATCCCATTTCATAAAGGTAGAATAATCTCTATTCAATACTGTATGTTTGAAACTGTGATTGGATCATCTCCCTTGTTGATGTGATTTAGTTAAGAGTGGTTGTTAAACTGGATTAGGGGATGACATGTCTCCACCCATTTGAGTGGGTCTTGATTAGTTTCTGAAGTCCTATAAAAGAGGAGAAGGAGAGATTCAGAGAGAGCAGAGAATGCTGCAGCACCACGAAGCACAGAGTCCACCAGCCAGCGACCTTTGGAGATGAAGAAGGAAAATGCCTCCCAGGGAGCTTCATGAAACCAGAAGTCAGGAGAGAAAACTAGCAGATGACGACATATTCGCCATGTGCCCTTCCAGCCAAGAGAGAAACCCTGACCATGTTCACCATGTGCCTTTCCAGATGAGAGAGAAACCCTGACCTTCATCGGCCTTCTTGAGAACCTTTCCCTGGATGCCTTTGATTAGACATTTCTATAGACTTCTTTTAATTGGGACATTTTCTCAGCCTTAGAACTGTAAAACTAGCAACTCATTAAATTCTCCCTTTTAAAAAGCCATTCCGTCTGGTATATTGCATTCCGGCAGCTAGCAAACTAGAACAACTATATATAAAGTGAATCAGAGAAGAAATTCATGTAATGTGCTGCAATTAATTTGTAAGAATTCAGCATATGATTAAAATGACCCATAAAATTGTTTGTTATATATAGAAATGATTAAATATTATTTTAATAAGCATAGAAATAGTGCTATAATCACAACTTTTATCATAAAATATTGTTGATTTGCAGGAAAAAAATGCCAAACATAATATAAAGTAGATTAGATATAGACAATTAATGTAGCTCAATCAGTTAGGAAGAAAATATTTTATATAGGTCTAAACTATAAAGCAGTAATGTCCAAAAGCAATAAGATTCCTAGAAAATAATTGATAATATCTTCATAAATGCTAAAATATATTGTACTAAAGTTCCAAAGAGTGGTCATATTTTCTTCAATAAATAGCTTATAAAAATGTTTAAGTTATTTGATCTTTTTAAAATATACATTCAAAATAAACTGTGTCAGAAACTATTAGCAAAATTCATTTTGTTCAAACTTACAACCAATTAGCATTTCTTAGATAAAACCTCAGGCATTGCCTTGGATAAAACACTCTGCTGAAGCTTACAAGACCCTTTGCATTCTGCTCCTGTTTCACCTTTCCCTTTGCATCTTGGCACTCACCTCCCATCTGGTCCTGTGTCTATTCTGCACCAGGCTAGCTGGAGAATGCGCTATAAGTCTCACACACACCTGGTTCTTTTGGTTTTTCACCACAGCCACCATTCCCCTCATGCATATCACTTCCAAGCTACTGATCCACCTTCTGCATCCAGTCTGAATGACATCTATTCTGTTAAATTTCCCAAATCCTGCCCTCACTAAGCATCACTGCATACTGTCTCCTCTGTCATGCAGAGATTGGGCCTGGAATCAGAAAAAAACAAATTCACCTCCCAACTCTGCCGCATACCAGCCCTGTGACCCTTGGGTAATAGCTATCCTCACTAAATCTTAATTTTCTTGCCTCTAAAATGAGAATAAGAATTTCCACATCATATTATGAGATAGTCCATGTGACAACACAGTTGCTCATTCTTTGCAGGTAAACCAATCAAATGGAAATAACCAATCAATTTGCCACATGTAATTGTTTACCCCTTGTGAAAGTGCTTGTTGGTGAATAGAATGAAAAATACACAAATGGTCAAATTTCTGGTAAAATCTCTAACAAAATATAAATGGTGGGGGGCAGGGGGGACTCCAAAATCAACTAACAGAACAAATACTTCTTGGTAGTGGATTAATCAAGAGAGAACATCACTTTAGCATGAAGATCAAGCTTTGATTTGAGCCCCGGACTTTTAACGTTGTCTGCTGTTTTGAATCAAATTGTACTTCATTTCTACACTTCAAAAATAATACTGACACAAAAAATGAAGACTATCAACCTTGTGGATAAACTAAGGTGATTGTCATTGATGTGACATCTGTGTGTTCAAGTACAATGATGATTGTTCAAACTCACTAAGAAAAGGGTATCTTAGGAATTAGAAATCTAAAAAAATTTTTTCATTGTCTTAAAGTTGTTTCAAAACAATTTTATTCAAAGACAGAAAACTATTTAAAAAAGGGTAAATTAGGAAAATTAATGACAGATAATAAGTGGAAAGGTCTTTTTTCAATTATGAAATTATCAACTAAAAGTATTTCCTATCCTCAGATAAGCTCTGCTCGGATTGTTTTTCCTTCTATCTCCTATCATTAATTTTGAATAATCATACATTTGTTGCTTTCATTATGTGGTTAAGGAATTCCGCATTGTCATGCAAAAAAAAAACCCAATTGACTTTGAATAGCTATTTTTTCCTACTAAAAGAAAATAAACACATTCCAGTCTCAAAATGCCTTTCATAATTTCCCCTGGAGTAATGACAAAATAAAATGTATTAAGAATATACAGTGGACAATTTAATTCCACACAGGTGTTTTGCTGTTATGTGAAACCAACAACTAATGAAGCCAGAATTAGTTTTTTTAATTAATGATGTGCACTCTAGGAATGCTACGAGAAACTTGCTAGTTTTTATCTCTGACTCTGATCTAAAATATGTCTCACCATGAAATAATTTGGCATTAAAATAATTCAGTTATGATGCTAAATAAACAGCTGACCTTATTAGCAATGTAACTCAAATGACTGCTGTTCAGAAAATAATAGGTGAGAAAAAAACTGTCAGACTTTGAATAGCACCAGTCAATATCTCAGATGCCTAACAGGTCTTTTTCTTTAGTGGTGGGGATGGCCAAGACTGAATAATCTCACAGGCCAATGAACAGTCTGTCTATGAATAGGCTAATACAGTTTTTAAAATGTATGTATCTTGTAAGTTGCCACATTAAATGCTGTGTAAGAGCAAAGATTGTGTTTGTGCAAAGGGAGGAATATTTAAATATGTGCCTATATAAGTAAAATATGGGATTTGGTAGATGTGTGTGTGTGTGTGTGTGTGTGTTAGACTGATGACTTTCCAGGCTGGAGTCAGCAGAGAGAAATTCAGGGGGTCACCAATGACCTTAAGATGACATGTATACAATTTTGAGCTAATTAAAATTGTGGAATATTATTTCTTAAAGTTATTTACAGTATTCTGTTATTGGACAGATGTCTCATTAAGCAGACTATAAATCACTTGGCAGTGAATTGATCTGAGGTAAAGTTTGCCTTGTACCTATATGGCAAACATATGGAAGACTTCTAGTAAATATTCAGTACAATGTTAGTGTACATCACTGGAATACATGCACTCAAATTTCAGTGTTCTTCCAGCTTTTTCTTCTACCCAAGCTGTTGGTGGTGGAATCGAAGAAGGTTTTTTTTGCCCTGTCTGATCTTTCTAATTTCAAATTTATGCTGTTCCCTCCAATATCCCTTTTGTCTTTCAAATGTGAACTTTCATAGCATATATGAGCCCAAAGGATAGAGAAGTCACATCAATGTCTTCGTGTGACATTGATGTGATGTGTCCTAAGCCGTCTTTCTCTCCCTTTCAGACCCAGCTGTTGTTCTCTTGACAAGTCAAGGGGTGCCTGCCAGAGGTGAAGGAAAATGTACTGCTGAGGGATTTGCTACAGCAAAAATTCTCTTTTCATGGTTTGGTGCCCCCCAGCCCCCAAAAGAAGATTTAAAGCCAAGACACATGGCTTTATATCACTTTGAATAATGAACAGTCAACTGTTTCTAGGAAAAATAATAAGTACATAGTGTGTATATGCTATTCTGCAATATTCATTAGTTTTTCTCACTGTTCTGATTTAAGAGTTTTAGTTCTGTCCTTCCTGGTAGACCACTTTCCAGTCTCTTAAGCTAACAGGAAGACTCAAAAAACAAGAATATTCTAGATTGTCATTTTAGATTGTCAATGGTAACTCACGTAACTTGGCAGGGCAATTTGAAAAAGTGCAGTTCATCTTCATCATTATAAGTTTCCACCTCTTCCTACAGAGATTTTGATATAGAGTCATCAGCTTGGTAGTTCACCTCTTACAACCAACCAAAAGACTGAACATCCTGAACCTTCACCATAGTTACTTAATGATGAGTAAGTTAATAATGATAAGCTCCTTGAGGACTGCTAAGCTGTTTTAGAAAATCTAGCATAATATCATGGTGTTCCCTTAAAGGAATTCTAAATTCTTGATGCCTGCAAATAAGTGTCTGAGTGAGGGGCAGATTGACAAGTTGGCTCTCAAAGAACACACACTTAAAAACTACTTCAAATAACTCTTTCTGTGCTATCTTATCTTTGATACAAAAAGGATAATTCTTTCCCTCACATGGCTCCTCACAACACGGTCTGAACAAAACACAAAGTCTGAAGTGAACACAAGGTCTCTGTGTATAAGGAAAATTATTAAGCACCATGTAGAATCATCCAGCAAGGAGAACTCTGTATTCGGAGCCTACAATATAAAACAGTCATTAGGTATCGCATATTTAATATTCACTTAAAACTCACAGGGATCAATATTTTTTTATGTAAATGGTAAGTTAGTAATATTTTAGTCTTTGCAGGACATACAGTCTCTGTCGCAGCTATTCAGCTCTGCTGCCCTAATGCGAGAGCAGTCATTAATGCTAGGGCATCCATAGGTAAACATAAATAAATCAAAGTGGTTGTGTTCCACAAAAACTTAATTTACCATAAGAGGGCAGTCCAGATTTGGCAAGTAGGTCATAGATTGTAGCTTTTGCTATAATATATTTAAAAAACAGAAGGGCTGGTATGATGAGATTTGGATGATTTTGAAGGCTTGTCCTAGCTGACCTGTTTGGGGGAGGAAAGTAGCAATTAGAAGAGGTGAGGACACTTAGGAAGATAGATTAATGACCTATGGACAATAGAAGCCCCAGTAAGAAGAGATGGCATGGTTTGGCAAACCCCAGCCAACATCATGTCTGTTAACCCTAAAGAACACTCAGGGCTCTATCTGAGATCCTACAAAATATCTACATGCACTAAGTTTAGTTTTCAGTAACCTAAAACCTTTAGACGTTTCCTAGGCCAGATAAGTCCTGAAACCCAGACATTCCAGTCTCTCCAAGAACATCAACTAGTTACATCCCCCTACTTCGTATTATCGACACCCCTTTTAAAACTTGAAAAAAGTTAGGATGGGTATGGTCCAAATATCCCTGAAGATTGCGAGAAGGATCAAAGGAGAAGGAGGAGTTATAACATAGAAATTAGAATTTAACAAATGAGTATGAATACTGAATCATTATATATCTTTTTAGTTACCAGTGTCTTGGAGCAACTAGAAGGAAAAGGCTGAAATTGTGGAACAGTAACTCACACCAAACTTTGAAATCTGTTCTATAACTACTTGCGAAAATGTACTTTGAAATTTATTGCTTTTTGTATACATGCTATATTTCACAATAAAAAATGTTAAAAAAAAAAGAGATGGCAACTTTAATAAACTACAGTTGATGATGGAAATGGATAATAGTTGATAGATTTAAGAGCTATTTGGGTAGTAGAAACATAGAACTTAGTAACAGATTGGCTATGTGAGCTGGTAGAGGTGAGGATGGCACCTGGGCTTCTGGCACGAGGAATTGGGCAGACGTTGCTGCATTTATTGAGCCAGGAAACACTGGAGGAAGACCAGGTTTAGGGTGGAAAAACATGAATTCAGTTTTAGACAAATTGCATTTTGGATGCATGTGAGACACTGATGTGGAACTTTTGAGTAGGCAGCTGAATTAATATACAAGTTTGGAGCTCGGAAGGGAGATCTAAGCTAGAAAAATTTAAGAATAGGCACCATTGGCATTTTGTTTGGAATTTCAACCATGGAAGCAAATGAGTAAGATTAGAAAGGGCTTAACACGGAGCCCCAAGGAAGGAAACACAATTTAAGTAGTGGAGGTGCCATTTAAAAAAAAAGAACAACTGTAAAAGAGCAGCCAAAAAGGGGAAGAAACAAACAAAAAAAAGCATGATACCACAGAGGAACAGAGGTGTTAGTGGGAAATGAATGAACTATGTCTACATGCCCATTGCATTTATCAACTTTCAGTCCTTAGGATCTTTAGTGAGAACAGTTTCTTGGGGTTGGGCTGGGTAGGTGAGGAGACAGCAGAAGCCAGATTAAAGTGGGCTGAGCAAAGAAAAGTGACAAAATGAATTAGAGTAAGAAATATCTAAGGCAGTGGTAATTATCAGGGATGAAAATGCATCTTAAAGGCATTTTGAAATTTTGCAGAGGTATAAAGGTTGGTGCTGGCATTTAGGATACAGGAGTCACAGATGTGCACCACTGTGAGTGAGACAGTCTTACATAACAATAAGATATTGTTATGCATTTTGGACAATTTTTCAGAGTCCTACATGACATTATAACCTATTTATAAGTATCTATACTTACATTAAAATCCCATATCACGCACATACAAACAAACATTCAGATGGATGAAAAACAAATTATAATTATCTAGACTTAAATGGAAAATCCATTTCATAGATAGATAGAAAGATACATATAAATAGGTATCATTTTGCAAGGTTTTTAATCTTTAAACTTCCATGTAATTCAAGAAAAGAACATTTTTTATTTTACTCAGAATATTACCAATAGTTTAGCATTTTAGAAAATCACATTTCCGATGGTACTGCCAGAAATAATATTGGAGTACCTACTACGATACACCTTTATCAATCTGCATTTGTGACTGCTGAATCCACAGCAATCCTACCTACGCTTAAAGCACATGACACTACCACACTGTCTTCTTGCACAGATCTTGAGAATTTACATGTTTAAATACATATATTTTAAATTTAAAATGTTCTTTTATATTTTCTTTATAATGTAGTAAATATTGCATAAAGACAATGTTATGACTACAAACAAACTATATTGTCTAAGAATCTTATGTTAGGATTGTAAACAGGCAAGGACAACCCAAATCCAGTTCTAAAAAGGTATTGCTAAACAGGGTATGTTTATTCATTTTTATCAGTGTTTATTATATATGCATATGTGTGATATATGTATATATAATACAAGTACCATATGTGCATATATAAATATATTTGCATTTGAATTAATGTGGGATATATGTATATGAGATATATGCAGCTGTATATTCAGAAAAACTCTTTTGAAAAATATGTCCTGGGCGGTGCAATGGTGGCTCAGCAGGCAGAATTCTTGCTTGTCATGCCAGAGACCTGGGTTCAATTCCTGGAGCCTGCCCATGCCAAAAAAAAAGGACTACTTATCTGAAATGAATCTCAGGGTTCTATCATAGTACAGATCTCCCCAAATTTAGAATATCCAAATTTCAGTTATTCATGGTCAGTACATAGAAATACATAAAATATCCACTTTTTAAAACATAAATCTATCCTTACCTAAGGATAACCCATAGAAGGTTATCCTTATGCAATTGGGAGTAATATTTGGGTACAATTGTGTTTTCAAATAAGTATATAGCTGCAAATATCATGATACTGGTCCTTTGTAATATATTTAATGAAACTCTCAAATGTTCTCATTTAATCCCATGTGTGTATACCTGCACACACATATTAATCTACAAATTATCCTTTTCATTCTCAGTCCAAATATGAAGAAAAATGGATATATCAGGCACTCAAATATTTGACGAATGCAGAAATCAATGACAAACAATATTTTGTGAAAAGGGGACACAGTTTTAAAATAATCTAGCTAGGCAGAATAATTTGGTTAATAAAATATGTTACAAAATTGTACCTTGACATTTTGAAAATGTTATTTACTTTGCATATGACAAAGTATTTAAAAATAAAACTACTCTGGGCCCCTCTTTCTAACAATGATACCATCACTAATGATGCTCTTAGAAGTCTAAAGTGCTCCAACAGTGCTATGCTTGGCTAAAATTAAAAATCAGGATAGAAACAAGGAGACATTCCTGTGGCAAGGTGGAGAAGATGGATGTCGTACTTTTCCATTTCAGTCCACAATCCATGCTGCTGCCAGTTAACATCCTGAAACCCAAAGCTTACACACATTGCTTCAGTTTAAAAATCTCCAAAGGCTTCTCAGTACTCAAAGTATGTGGATTTACCCAATAGGCTTTGGGGAGCAAGGACTACTTATCTAAAATGAATCCCAGGGTTCTATCACAGATCTCCCCAAATTTAGAATATCCAAATTTCAAATCTACTTAGGCTGATTCTTATGCATTCTCTGGAACAAAATGTCATTTAATGTTTTCTATGTGAGCTTCTATCCAACCAAACTCAGAAAGAGAAGAGGCAGAGATTATGAAAGAAAGAGAAAGAATGAATGTTGTTGAAAAAGAAGAAAGGAATGAAAAGAAGAGAATTCTCCATAACCTCAATCTAAATTCACTCCAGACAGCATACCACTTCAGTGAACTAGCCACTAATGTACATAAAATCATATATTCAGGAGTAAAGTTGTATCCACACTTTAAGTTATTTCTTGAGCAAGTCCATAAAGTGATAAGTGTCCCCCAGTTGCTAATCCAACTGAAGCAGAATAATTTTCCATGTTAGTAGAAAGTAGACTTGACCTCATAATATTATGATTTTTTTCTAGAATTGGATGATGACTAGAAATGTTCTCTCTGAAAAGGCAAGCACTAACAAAGCAATACAAGCCACATATTCATTTACTCTCTCCTACTAAGCAGTCTTATTCTTTTGTACTTCAGAATCCTCTTGATCACAGAAATAAGTCTAGATTAGCAAAATAATCATAAGAAGGTAACAATTCAGAAAGTTGGGTTAGTAGCTCTGAATAAAGTTGACCTCAGTCCTGCATTTATATATATTTAGAGGACCACTGCATTATATAAATCCTATTATCAACATCATTCATTTAAATACTTTCATATTGCATTTCGTTGTGTAGTGTTCTGAACTAAAACATAATTTTTCTCTGTTAGTATTTTTTTTTTTTGGCATGGGCAGGCACCAGGAATCAAAACTGGGTCTCCCGCATGGCAGGCTAGAACTCTGCCTGCTGAGCCACCATGGCCTGCCCTCTGTTAGTATTTTATAACTTGGAAAAAATAGAAGAAGAATGCACTCTTGGTAAGCACTCTTAGGCCAGGGGAAATAATTGCTTACTCTAAAATATTGTCAAACAATAAAGATTTACTTTGAAGCATACTCCATCACTTACATGCTAAGGAGTGAATAGAAAGGAAGTGACTGGAATTATAAATTTAAATAGGAGGTGATTGGGAGAGATTGTTACTTGCTGCCAAGTCAGAGAGATACTTCAATTATTTGGGGCTTACAGTCTGTTTATTTATATCTCCTAGCCCTCTGTTGGGTTTTATCTGGTCTAGAAATGGTACTTTTCTGCACAATGATGGTAGAGCCCAGGACTAAGTTGGATGTTGTCATGGTCAGGTTCATGTGTCAACTTGGCCCAGTGGTGGTACCTGTTTGTCTGGTTGGGCAAGTGCTGGCCTGTCTGTTGTGATGAGGACATTTCATAGAATTAAATCATGATCACGTCAGCTGCATCCACAGCTGATTCCATTTGTAATCAGCCAAGGGGAGTGTCTTCTGCAATAAGTGATGCTTAATCTAATCACTGGAAGCCTTTTAAGGAGGATTCAGAAGAGACAGGCTCTCTTCCTGCTTCGGCCGCGAGCCTCTCCTATGGAGTTCGTCCAGACCCACCATCGGAATCATAGGCTTCACAGCCTGCCCTGAGGATTTTGGACTGTGTGTTCCCACGGTTACATGAGACACTTTTATAAATTTTATATTTGTGAGTGTTTCCTGTTGATTCTGTTTCTCTAAAGCACCCTAACTAATACAGATGTGATAAAGCATTCTGAATGGAGAATGTAATGGTTTAAAGGTTAAAGAGCAGTGAATAATAGCTAGTGAGCAAGAAATGAGCTTTATATTGTTATTCTCAACACTGTTTAAGATAGTGCCTTGTACATAGCAGATTCAGTGTAAGTTTATGAACTGACTTCAATACATTAATAAAGACTTCAAAAAATATGCCAAACCCAACTTTTTTCTATTTATAGATCAAATAATTTGCAGTATATTATAATTAATTGACTCACTTATTACTACTAACATAGACCTGTAAGATTAATGAGTATCTTTCCTTCAGTCTTTCTCTACCTTATGTTCCTATAACCTCTGTTGTTCTTTTTTTCTTTCCTCTTTTTCACCTTATTCTCTCTCTGGCTTCTTTCCCTACAACATTTCTTCATTAATTGGCAATCATTTGGAAATGGTATAATATGTTCATCATCTTTAATCTGCACAAAATTTTGTAGTCCTGTGCTTAATTTGAGATTCCTTAATAGATTATTAAAATACTTTCTGCACCCTAAATTCATAAAATGATTAATAGCTTATGCCAAGAAAAGCAGAATGTGTTATTAGTAATTAAAATATGTCTTGGGAAGTATAATTTGACATCACATCGTTTTTAGTAGGGGCATGATTCTATGCTTCTACAATACATAGAACTGGAAAAACATGCTGGGTGGTTAGCTTCCAAATAGACATTGCTTGAACTAACTTATTATTTTAGAATTTTTTCCATGTAGAGATTTTGAGCATATCCTAAGGGAGATGGGTGATGTGTGGGTATGGAATAGAAAAATCTTAAGTTTATACTACTTTTTAATACTTGATGATTAATATAGAGAAAGCATACTCATAAAATGCTACAATTTAGCACAGTATTCATGATTCACAGTTTCTTCTTTTCCTAGCTCATATAAAAACTGTATCTTGGGTCCTTGTGGGCAACGAGTAGACACTCTGCTCATCTTATTCTCTCCCATTCCATCTATTTACCAGAATGGGCAAAAGATAACATTTGCATAAATGCTTTAAAACACCCTAAAGTTCTTGACTTTCAACAAATTAAGAAATAGATCCAGTGCTATTTCATTTGCACGTATATCTTATATTGAAAGTGTGAGAGTGACACCAATTTTTCATGGTTTAGACACATCTTTTCATTTACTTTATATGTTTTTTTTCAATACGGTGAAATGCTGTATGAAGACGAATTAATAAAAGCATATATATTTATGAAAATACTTCATATAGATAAAAAGTACTTCACTTAGATTCCAGGATTTTGTTGTTGTTTCAGAAAATATGTATAAAAATCTTTAACTATAAGACCTTTTACTAATGGCCAGTAACCACTGTGGAAGTTAATAGCCTCATATCGCACCCGTAGATGTCATGTGGCCTGGATGTCACAGGGGCACACTATAAGGAGCTTATACTGAACTCTAAAGGCAGCAAAATTCATGACAGTTAAATGAGGTTTTGTTTTTCTACTTTAATTCAAAAGTATGACAATTATCCTACAAATGAACACAGAAAGCTGTTAGAGTTGAGATGTCCCAAATCATAAGAACTAAACAGATGAAGAGATTGACAGGAAAGCAGTAACAAGCTAAATATTAGCACTCTGGATCTGGGGTAAAACAAGATGCAAATTAAGCCAAAGGATTAAAATATAATAGAGCATGTAAAGCTCACCCAAACAGATTTGTCTACAACTCTCATGTTCTATAGCTCCTGAAGGATGTGTCAATTTTCCCATGGCTAAATGAGTCATGGTGTTGATTGACAGCTGTCTTCTGAGAATTATGAGCCAGCTACCCAAAACAGTTCTGTGGTGCTTCAGAAGACTACTTGTCTGTTCGTGTAGAAAATGATTTAAAAATAGCTTCCTTGGTAGGCAATATAGTGGTTACTTGTTCAGTGGATATTGACTAAATTAATTTGTCTTAGGAAAATGAGTAAATTGGGGACTTTTTTGAAATGTAAGTTGATCCACTTTTGAAGATGTAGTGTCAAAGATTTTTTTTTAAAAGATCTTTTTTTTTTTTTTGTCTTTCAGAACACCTCAAGAATGTCTTAATTAAAGGATTTTGCCAAGCCTTTGGCCAAAGGGGATGAATTGGTAGTTTTGTAGGGCTTTAAAGCAGAATAATTTGTTTTAACTGATCTTCAAGGTCTAACTTTGTGTGGCCAGTCCAATCTGGGCAGCTCAACAACCCCCTTACCATAATGGCTGGGTAAGGTAACCACGTGGTTACTTAGCTCATTTTTCACTAGATTATCTGGAAATGAAAAAGCATCTTCTGCAAGAAAATTCTCATTAGTTAATTCTGGATCCATTGATTACTGTCTATTTTCTTATAAGGAGCTGTAGGGGATTCCTAAAGATTTGTGTTTATGTTGAGTCAAAATTTAGTCCTTGCTCTTGTGTCCCATTTAGTCAGTAAGTACTTCTTAAAGACTATTTCTAGATTCAAGGTTAGTACCCAAATCCTAACCATTATTTCTTGTCAGCCAAGCTTCTGATAACATTGTAACTTATTTGCCTACTTATAGGTTTTTTCATTCAAATCGAGCCTCTATGCTGCATATTCCACATCCTTCTCTATGGAAATAACAATAACTATATTAATATGTCACTGTGAGGATTAAAATTAAATAACATGTAAAACAAATTATAGCATTTCTTAGAATAAAGAAAACAAATATCAATAATAAGTATTATTATCATAATTCCTAATAATGGACCATAATAAACCACAAAATTAAAGTGGTTTTCTAAATTTTATATATATTTTTGTATCTATCAAGCAAATATATATATTATAACAATAATTTACCAGTTAATTATGTATATTCTTTCTCTACATAATTAGAAAGTAGTAATAATTATAATAGTTTACCCTTATATGATACTTGACATGCATCAAAAACTCTTCTAAAATTATATGCATAATAATATATTATATATATGTATAATAATATATTATATATAATGTGTATATACATGCATGTAAGTATATATGTATAATCATTTTTAGTTTGCACAACAACTTTATAAGGTGTTTTAATTACAGCCCATGTTTTATAGATAAAGAGACCCATAAGATCTCTAGTGAATCAGCTTATGAATTGACAGTTTGGATTTGACCCTGAGTTTGACCTCCTAACTATTTTAGATTGGGGGCTTCTTCATCTTTGTATCTGTATGGTATTTACAAATTATATGGCCTCTGATCATAGTGCATAATTGTATAAAAACACAATTTCAAAAGTCCCACTTCATCATCATCTCCCAAATGTATACAGTAACAGTCAGACTAATCTCTAGTGGATAACTTCATAATTCACAATCTCTTCAAAATCACATGCTGTTCTTTGAATTAGTTGAAACATGCTTCCTGGGCAACCCAACACTGACACCCACACTGTCATTCCTGGGCCATCAGGTTTAGAAATTTCCTACTTAGCTAACATCACAGGTCTGAGTATCCTCTCCATAGTGGGTTTTCACATCATCTCAGCCCTCTCTCATCCTGGCTCCTTTCTATAGCTGTTTTACAGTGTAGTGGTGTGAAGCTGTATATACCCCACAAAGAAAATATTCTTAAATTTAATCCATTCCTGTGGGTTGGACCCATTTTAAGTAGGACCTTTTGATGAAGATATTTCAAGTTGTGACCCACCTCATTCTAGATGTGTCTTAAAAGCCAGAAGAGAAAGAAGCTGAATTCAATGAAACCTAGAGGAGAAGGAAGAGACCAGCAGATACACACGTGTACCTTGCCATGTGGCAGAGGAGCTAAGCATCACTGATGGCCAGTCTTTGGAAAGAAAGCATTGCCCTGGTAAGACCTTGATGTGGAAATTTTCCCAGACTCTAACTGTAAGAGAATAAATTTCCTTTGTTTAAGCCAAATCATTTCGTTATTTTCTAGAAGCACCCTAGGAAACTAAAACATATGGCTTTCTCCTCACATTAGAAACTTGCTAGGACATTTCTGATACCACTAACCAATGCTCCAGGGAATTGTTTCTTTAGGCTAGTTCACAATCCATTCCTACAGACAGGAAGGCTTATTTTAGAGTTTCCAAAATATCATGCTCTCAAACATTGTTGACCTTCTGGGGTTTTCAGAGAAACCTGAAATTTTTAATTAAAAAATTAAAAAATTATTTAAGGATGTTTAAATAATTGAGAATTGAAATGTCTTGAAGAGATAAAAATCTCTTCAAATTATTTACCAAATTATAATTAGTCAACTGCTAAATTTTAGATCATGAATACTTTCTAGTCTAGGGGTTCTTAATTTGAGAACCCTGATTCCCAAGCTCTCAGAGAATAAGATTCAAAGGATCTGCAAACTTTAATGGGAAATAAGGCAACTTTATTTTCTTCAGCCTCTTACTAAACTTTCACAATTCCTTTAATTATGAACATAAGCAGCAATCCACAGTGGTATTATTAAGAACTATGATTTTGTTATAAATGGAAATTATAGGTATTTTCATATTGTATTTAGTTGTTGCAAAGATCTCAAGATATGCATGCTTATCACCACTTAGATTTGCAGCTATTAATTACTTAATGTGTGAATTTGAAAAAAAAACATGTTGCATCATTTTTTTCTATTTTGAAAAGGGGAGAGGTCCACGGCAAAAACATTTCTTGTCTACCAAAAAGAGGATTACTGTGACATCTTCACAGTCACACATACAGCTAGCAACAGAACCTCTACTACACCCAGATCTCCTGAATTCCAGTTTGGTGTCCTTTCTACCATGCCATGCCCTATCTCTAAATCATCATTTACAATGCCCTTGGTCTCTGAACCCAAAATATTTCTTTTAACAGGAAAAAAAAAGAATTTCAATTGCCCCCACATAAAGTCTTCCAGAAATAGGTTTATATAAAATTAAATAAAGGTTTTAGGTATTTGGAAACATAATAGAAATGTTTATGTAGGTGAGCAGTAGATAAACTGCTCCTTCAGAACACTCTGTTCTCAGAGACGTTTGTTCCTAAAATAATCTTGATACCAGGCTTTTGCAGAACAAGGCAGCAACAAATATTTTAAGGGACAAACAACCTAATACTGACAAGTGAAAGAATTTATTCCTTAAACATGTTCTTTTTTGTATAATAAGCAGTACCCATGAATGTTTCTACTTAAAATGAAAATCAAGTAGCCCTCAGAGCTCAAGCAAGTGAGGAGATCACTAAGCACTGGCTATAAAGTATGGTCCTCAGAGGGCATTACCTGGGAGCTGGTTAGAAACTCAGAGTCTCAGGCCCTATGATGGTTTGATAATAATGCACCCCCAGAAAAACCATGTTCTTAAATCTAATTCATTCCCATGGGTATAGATCCATTGTAAGTAGGACATTTGATTAAGTTATTTCAGTTAAGGTATGTCCCATCTCATTCAGTTTGGGTCTTAATCCTCTTATTGGTGTCCTTTATAAGAGAATGAAATTCAACAGAGAGATATCCAAAGAAGCAAGAAGCTGAAAACAAGAAAACCCAGAAGAGAAGGGTGAGACCAGCAGATGCCATAATGTGCTTTGTCATGAGACAGAGGAATCCAGGATAGCAGTCAGCCGGTCTTCAGGAAGAAAGCCTTGCCTTGATGATGCCCTGATTGTTCAGTCTTAAATCTGTAAGCTGGTAAGCTAATAAATTTCCATTGTTTAAGCTGTATATACTTTGAGAAGCCTAGAAAAGTAAAACAGAACCCCACCCAGAACTAGTGAATCAGAACCATATTTTAACATGATCCGCAGGTGATAGACGTACATATTAAAGTCTGAGAAACAATGTTCAAAGAACAAACTGAAAAAAAATTAATTAGAAATGTGCAGAAGCATAGTTTTTGTGACTTTTTCTCTGAACATTTTTAATAACTTTTTTAAAGCATAATTTATATACCATAAAATTTACCCTTTTAAGTACACAATTCAGTGAGATTTAGTAAATTTATATAACCATGCAATCATAACCACAATTCAGTTTTGAACACTTCCATCATCCTTAAAGTTCCCTTATACCTCTTTGCTATCAATCTCCACTCCTATCTTGCCCCCTCGGAACTATTAATCTGCTTCCTGCTTGTGTTTTATAGAAATTTTAGTAAATGAAATAGTTAGTCTTTAGTCTTTAGTATCTGATTCTTTCACATAGCATGATGTTTCTGCGGTTCACTTATATGAATTAATTTATTCTTCATTGCTGAGTTACTGTAAGGATATGCCACATTTTGTTTATCCATCTACTAGTTGAAAGACATTTAGGTTGCTTCCAAATCTGTGACTATTATGAATATTATTGCTATGAACATGTGCATATAAAAGTCTTGGTGCCTTGGGGTGGTGCAACAGTGGCTCAGTGGCAGAATTCTTGCCTGCCCTGCCAGAGACCTGGGTTCGATTCCCGGTGCCTGGCCATGTTAAAATAAAAAAGTCATTGTGCCTCCACAATGGTTTTGATAACTCTAATCAGTAATCTGATTCCCAAGTAATCTGCAAGTAAACTAAAATGACAACAGTAAAATACAAATGAACAAATTTACCATCTTCCGGAATTATGTATATATGTGCCAGAGAAGTAGGCATCACTTAATAAAGAAGGAAAGCCCCTATGCTGTCAAGCAGAGAATTGTTGTGTAAGTGTAAAAGGTGGTTAGAGGAAGATTAATTTTGCTACTAGATCTGGTATTGATATTTGGGTTGGTGGAAAGTAGAAAAGAATGGGAGTTAACATTAAGTGGTTGTGTTTATAGGAAATTCCAAAAATTGGGTGTGGTGTAGTGGAAGGTAAGAGACGGGTGGAGTGATTGTATGTCTGGTAAACAAATAACAGATATTTGCAGATAAATGGCAGTAGAGGAAAGTAGAGGCAGTACTCAGAAAGCAGTTAAGATGAAAGGAAGCTTTAGTGAGAGTGCCCAACTTAGGTCTACATAGTAAGCTTGTTGACTGAATAATAGAGGACTCCCATGGAACTAATCACAGGGAACCTCCAACAACTCATCAATGCCCAGCTGAGATTTTTGTTCTCATAGCTGCAGCTACCAGGAATGTGACTCTAGATACTTGAGGCTGTCTTTAAATTTAGCTGTTAAGAAGTACTAGAGGTAAGATAACAGACTGGAGACGCTTTGGCAAAAGTAATATAAATGAAGCACATTTTCCAAGTGAGGTTCATCGCCTGATGATCACTTCCCTTTACCAACTTAAAGGGATGTATTAGCTCACCCACGAAACTAACCAGTCAAAGCTGGAGGAAGAGGATGGCATAGCCATTAAGGCAAAACTTCTCCATGTGGAGTTCTCCTATGCACTGTTCCAAGAAGATACTAGGTGTGAGCTGAGGTTGAAAGATTCCAAGTGCCTGAGTATGCAAAAGTCAGGGATGACACATATAAGAACTAAGAAATGTAAAGAGGGCAGGTGGTAATGAGTTATTAGGGAGAGAGGGGTATGACCTTAGCCACTGACAAGCGCAACTGCTTCTTGATTAACACAGCTGACTCCAAACTCTGATTATTCTAACATTATTGTGAATGCTATATAAAGGCAAGAAATCTACAGAGAGATTTAAATTTAAAAAATTTTATTATGCATTATTTACTTCCTTGACTTTTGGAATTTCTCCCCCTCATCTCCAACACCTAACATGGTAAAAGAGGGATAAAACATTCACCCAAATTGGAAATTATATAATTCATTGAGAATTAATACTAATTTGTTCCCTGAAATGTAATTACTTGGTTCACTATTTTGACCTGTCATTTATAAATACATAAATGTAGATAGATACAGATAGATATAGAACCCTACATCTATACAGATCCGAAAAAAGTATAGTACATAAACAGTATTTAAATTAGCTGGATTAAAAAAAAACAGTTCATCCCAGCATGATTTTTGCATATTTTAATAAAGAAAAATATACTATTTTTGTACTTCATTAACCTTCTTATGCCCTCAGGCATTCTATTGCATGGATGCCTGATTACTATACTCTGCATTAAAACATAGGGAAATCCAACATATTGTTCAAAATATTTACTTTCATCAGATAATAAAAGTGCATATTCACATTCAGGAAGTATATTTTAAAATCACTCTCATTCCTTCCACACAAAGACAATCACTGTAACAATAGGGAGATTTTTCTCTATTGTAATGTGAAACATAATTGTTAGTTGCTAAACTCAACTTCTTTATATCAATTTTGAGAAAATTAACAGATTTTTAAGAACGTTGTAAGGAAATTTTGTTTTCTTTCAAAATAAACATGTTAAAGGCCACATCTCTTTCTTTGAGAGTTCTTACAGAGCATTCTTTTTAGACTATTCTGAGAACTTGAGTGGCTATTTCCAAACAAGTGCAATGACCTAATAATCTCCGGTTATAATGTCTCAGGTTTATGGGGCCTAGTTTTTCCATGAGCATCTGGGATATTGGCAATCTTCAGGCCACACGCACTTCACTTTATAAAAAAGTTTTTCATAAACCTCTTGCCCCCTTTTTATTGTTCTTCCTTTCAATAGTGAAGTTCTTCTTCTAATTCATTAACAGAAGTGACAGAACAGAAAGAAACAAAAAAACCATAAGGCTTAACTATAAAGTCTGCATTAACATGTAAACATCAGTTATTTATTTGGGACCTCTCTTCACATAAAAATACCATATTATTCAGAAGGGTAATGCACAAATGGCCAAACTGGTCTTTCCTTCTGTCCATTATGTTTTCAGGGTCACAATTTCATCATGACCAATGTCGATATGAAAACTAATGTCAATACTGGTTTTGCATTATCTTCTCTGGTGAGAAACTTAAATCCATCTTTTCTTTTTCATCTTAATTCACCTTTCCCCCCTTTTGTTGATAAGAAACTAGGGGAAAAGAAGAGGTTAAAAGAAGTCTCTGAAGTTCTGAGTAAGGATGCAAGCTTTCTATTTCTATAAATTTAATCAGCATCCTAGAAGCCAGCAGAATCTCCCACTGCATGACCATGAGTTAGAGAAAATGAGCAAAATCTGCCCAGCAAAAGTAACTGTATAAGGATTATCTTAAATCTTCAGTTTCAGGGAAGAGTGTCAGCTTTGGTCTTGGTAATCAAAATAACAAAGGAGAGCAAAAATATTAGTTATAATGCACAATTGTATGGAGTTTATATGTTCTAAACAAATTTTAGATCATCTTCATCATCCTTCATTTATTTGCTCATTCATTTGCTCAGTTAAGATGAATTTGTAGAGTGCTTACCATATACTATGAACTGTATGCAAGGCTCTGGAGAAGCCATTTTGACTAAGGCACCAACCAAGACTTTAAGATGCTCTGGTTTTCAGCTCCTAACTAAGGTTCTTGTCTTGATAGAAATTTTTTCTAACACAGGAAACCTCCAAAAGCTCAGTGAAGCTCAATTCCCCTGTTCTAGTTTGCTAGCTGCTGGAATGCAATATACCAGAAACGGAATGGCTTTTAAAAAGGGGAATTTAATGAGTTGCTAGTTTACAGTTCTAAGGCTGAGAAAATGTCCCAATTAAAACAAGTCTAAAGAAATGTCCAATCAAAGGCATCTAGGGAAAGATACCTTGGTTCAAGAAGGCCGATGAAGTTCAGGGTCTCTCTCTCAAGTGAGACGGCACATGGCGAACACAGTCAGGGCTTCTCTCTCGGCTGGAAGGGCACATGGCGAATACGGCATCATCTGCTAGCTTTCTGTCCTGGCTTCCTATTTCGTGAAGCTCCCCGGGAGGCATTTTCCTTCTTCATCTCCAAAGGTTGCTGGCTCGTAGACTCTCTGCATCTCATGGCTTCATTGTTCTGCTCTCTCTGAATCTCTCTGAATCTCTCATTCTCCAAAATGTTTCCTCTTTCATAGGACTTCAGAAACTAATCAAGACCCACTCAAATGGGTGGAGACATGTCATCCCCTAATCCAGTTTAACAACCATTCTTAACTAAATCACATCAACCAGGGAGATGATCTCATTACAGTTTCAGATATACAGTATTGAATAGAGATTATTCTACCTTTATGAAATGGGATTTATATTAAAACATGGCTTTTCTTAGGGGGCACACTTCCTTTCAAACCAGCACATTCCCTAAGAATATTATGTATCAGAAAGTCAGGAGTGAAAGATTAGTTTTTGCATCTTTCATTATTTTCTTAAAACTTCTTTAGGTGGAAATATTCCTGGACCAAACCCAAACTCAGCAGTTCTGATAAAGAAATTACTGCCAACCATACTATACATTTTTTTTCTGTCAGCTTTGGCTCTTCCAAGGACTTGGCTTGGATACCTGCCAAAGCAGGTCCTCCCTCTGCTATACAGGATATTTTAGTAAATACACATGATGCTAGCTTCCTCTAATCCTCAAGCTTGCATAATAATGAAAGGCAATTGAAAAAGAAATACATGTGTCCTACAGTCAAATCAAGTAAGCCTGAAAACCAATGGTGAGTCCCTGCTGCAACCATCACATGAGTATGGAATCCAATTGGTTCCTTTTGAGTATCACAGCTATACTTAGATGTTTGGATGGTTTGGAGGGTGTTATTAAAATGTATCAACTGCAATCCTGGTTGAATTTCTCAATAATTTTTATTTCTAACCTTTCCAAAATGTTTTTGTAAGCTTTCAGAGATTAATACAACAGAATCATTTTGGGAAGAACAAGGGTCTGCTTTACCAAGGGAGACACAGCACAGACCTTTAAAATGAAATGATTCTGCTTTCTTTTCCTAGACTGTCAAAGAAGTACCATGACATGGGTTGGGCTAAACAATGGGGATTTATTAGTTTCCAGTTTTGAGGCTGAGAAAAAGTCCAAAACTTGGCATTCAAGGTGATGCTTTCTCTAGGAAAGACTGTGAGTTTCTGGGGGTGGCTGTGCACAATCCTTGGCTCCTCTGCCATATAGCAAGGTACATGGCAGCATCTCCTGGCTTCTCCCTTCTCTTCCAGGTTCCATGGAATATCAGTTTCCTGGTCCTGGGGCTTTTCCTCTCTCTATTTCAATTTCATGCCATTTATAAAAGGACTCCAGTGATTGCATTGAGACCCAGCCTAATTGAGGCGGACCTCATCAAAGTTCCTGCTTACAATGGGCTCAATGCCACAGAAATGGATTAGATTTAAGAACATTTTTTTCTGGAGTGCATGCAGTGTCACACCATCATGGATACTTACATAACGCTGAGCCTATCTGATTTGGTTTTCGCTAATAGAATTTCCAGTCTGTCTTTTTCCCTCCTTCAGCTCATCTAGGCATTATTCATCTGTTATCCTAGGTCAGAATTGTTTATCCATTTCTTCAACTCCATTTCTGTGACACTTAACCTCCCTACCTCCCCATGTCGCATCCCCACCAGGTTATAATCTGGTGACCCTGAGCATTAAAAAAACTGATAGAATTATTTTTGAGCACTTACAATATGCCAAGTGCTTAGTGCCTATTTTACTTATTTATTCCTCTTTAAGCATGTTGGTTTGAATCTGTTATGTTCCCCAGAAAAGACCATGTTTTTTTAATCCATTCTTGTGGGGCAGATCTATTGTGGGTGGGCTTTTTTGGTGAGGCTACTTTGAGATGTTACCCAGCACATTCATGGCAGTCTTAATCCCCTTACTGGAGTCCTTTATGAGAGGTAAAAAGACTACTGAAACTCAGAAAGCAGAGAAAAGCTAAGAAATGAAATCCAGAGTAAAGCCTCTGGAAGAGGGAGCACCATTGAAACTAACCCAGGAGAGAAGCACCAGCAGACATTGTCTCGTACCTTCTATGTGACAGAGAAACCCCAGATGTCTAGTTTCCACAAAGAAGGTATCCTCTTGTTGATGCCTTAATTTAGACATTTTCATGGTCTTAGAACTGTAAATTTGTAATCTAATAAAGCCCTATTGAAAAAAGCAACCCATTACTGATATATTGCATTCCGAAAACTTTAGAAAATGAAAACATAAGCCTATAAAGTAGGATTATTTTCCTGAATTTAGAAGCGAGGAAACCAAATCTCAAAGAGTTTATGAAACTCACCTAGTTTTACAGAGCTCTTAAAATGAGCTGTTAAATTAACTGGTGTTAAATTGTTTAGAGAAGGACTGTATATATATATATACATACATATATACACACATATATACTATATATATATATAGTAAATAATAAAAAATGAGAAAAGAGAAAAACAACTAAGATCCTTTCCTTTAGAAGTCAGTTACTTTTCTTATGAAAAATCAGATAGAGTGAACTGAAAGACTCAGAAGGAGGCATAGACTAACCCAGAGGTTCATTTTATAATATTCATGCATAGAAGTGGGAAGTCTTACATCTAAATTGGATCTAAGAGGAGAAAAATTTGTGATTTAGTAATGAAATAACTGTTTTTATTTTATTATCTACCTATCAATAAATTAAAAGTAAACATAGGTTGCAAATGACTAGGAAACAACTAATACAGTATAATTTGGTACTTAAAACAAGGAATTGGAATGGACTCTTTTAATAATTGTAACACCAATCACCTGCTTAATTTTATTCCTGGCCCAGAAAAAGAAGATGTCTTCTCTTTTCTAATACAGCCCTCCAATTCCTCCCAAAGCTATCATAACATGAAGTTTAAAAAATTTTTTGAATATCCATAAGAACAACTACAGATCTCATGATGCGAGAGAAAACATGCTTTTATATCTTCTAACTTGGGTCTTTAAATCCTCACTTTCATTCTGATGTTGAAATTCACCTCTGATGTATGTGACTGACAACTGTTCTGGGCATAAGCTGAATAATTAGATGAAAGAATAGTACTTTGAGCCTCAATTTTACACTCATCTTTTCTGTCATCTAAGATCCACAGGCTTTTGGCAAATGAGCTTTACCAAGCTATTTCTTGGCTGACAGTAGGTAAAAAGATTTAAGATGAGAATTAATTACACTGATATAAAGCTACCAGGGGACGTGCCTAGGAGAATTGCTCACTGGCCCCATGGAATATAATATGTTGGAGACAGAGCAGCAATAATATATCAATGAACCCAATGCTCTTGATGTTTGACAAAACACATTAGAGCAATAAATTTGTTGTGTTATGAAATAAGACCATACAAACTGAGAAATAAAACAGCGCTGCTTTTCAGCACATGCATTATTTAAAAGAACAATGTATCTTGATGTATAACCCTGATGGCAAATAGGACAGTCATGTATCATTTCAATATTTTTGCTATTAAAAATGAAGGGAGGGCAGGCACGGTGGCTCAGCAGGCAGACTTGTCGCCTGCCATGCCAGAGACCCAGGTTCAATTCCCATTACCTGACCATGCAGGCAAGAAGGGAATTCCCAAGAAGGGAAAAAGATTTTTTAAATAAGGGAAAATAGTTTAAAACAAAGCAAGCATTGCTTATTAATAAAATTAATATTTTGAAATTGGATGAAAATGATCCTATCCAAGGGGAAGGTTAAGCTTTCACGTTCAGTTTGTGCTTTTGAGTTGAACTAATATAGTGAAGTAATAGATATTATACAAGAAGAAAAATGAAACTTGATAGTCATGCTCTGATTCATATGTGTTGAAACAATCTATAGTGATGCAAAAGGGATTATGAAGAGAGACATTGTAATTATGAAGAGAGACATTGTAAGCGCTTTTCAAGTCATGTTTAACAGACTTTTTTCTGTTCCATTGTGGTGTAACATATCTTTACATGCAGTAAAGTCTCCAAATACTAAATGTATAGGGGCATGATCTGTAGATACATATAGAATATTATCTATCCATTATCTATCTTCTGTCTTTATATCTATCAACCATTCCATCTATCAATAAATACTGAATATTTCTAGTACATCAGTAGACTCATTTTTGCCTCCTTCCAATCAATAATCTTTCCCGAAAGGTACCCAACATTCTGACCTCTATTATCAAATATTTGATTTCACTCTTTTTTAATTTATTATATATCGAATTATTCAGCATGTACTTTTTAGTGTCTATCTTCTTTTGCTCCCAATTATGTCTGTATAATCCTTCCATCATCTTATATGTATCAATAGTCTGTTCAATTTTCCTGCTGTAGTACATTCTATAGTATGAATATATTGCAATTTATTTATCCATCCTATTATTAATGGACTTAAATCACTTATTTGGCACTGCTGAGATCCTATCAGAAATAAAGGCGCGTTCGCTTTGCTCCACATCCTTTCCAACACTGGATGTGGAATGTTCTCTATCCTGAAGAATTTCATACAATGTGCCTTGTAGTATGAGTTTACTGGTGAATAAATCAGTAATTTGTTATTTGTTTAACAAATATTTAACATTCTTTTTTGAAGGACATTTTTGCTTATTATAGAATTCTAGGTTGGATTTTTTTCTGTTAGCACTTTAAAGTTATCTTTCCATTTTCTTCTGGCTTTTGCCATTTCATTGAATCAGCCTAAGTTTATCACGAATCTTTTTTCCTTATTTTTTTTCTGCTTTTGGACTGTCTTTTTGCCTTTGGTTTTAAAACAGTTTGAGTATGATGGGGATTAGGTATGATTTTCCTTATACTTATCCTTCTTAAGGTTACATGAGCTTTTTGTATCAAATTTCTGATATATCGTATTCAGTGTTTACATTAGTTTTAGAAAACTCTCACCCATTATCTCTATAGTTATTATTTCTCCATTAAGTAATTTATCACTCTTGATATTCACTAATTATTTCTGCTTGATTTTTAATTACTATGCCATCTGCCACTACAATAGATGAATACTTTGATATTTAAATCTGAAAGTAATTTTAAGATTTTAACTTAATCTTGAATCTGAAACTTTTACCAAATTGTTACTGTTTCAAGTGTCTCCTTAAAGGTGCTCATGATTCTGTCTCTACTTTTCAATCTTTCGCTACTATCTAGAAAATTAGCATAAGTAGTGTTAACTGCTGCCTTAACTAAATATTATGATATAATCTCCATCACTATTGTTAACGTGCAGGGTAATTGCTCTGACATGTAGTGTGTATCCTGAATTAGATTTTGAGATGTATTTATCAGAATGCATGATTTATCCACCAAACCTAAAGGACAGGTACTTTAAAATACTTTGAAAAGATATGATGCCAGTGTCATGGCTAGTTGTAAGGTGGTCATGCACTTAACTTGGGATAGTGACATTTAAGGAGTGCATTACATTAGAGCTAACTCTAGAGGCTGGTAATGAGATTGAATTTTACATTTTCTACATTAAATATTTAATTCTAAACATAAGGATAATATCACATATATCCCTAAAAGGAAATACAAGGAGTCCTTTAATAATTGGTTCATTGGCATAAGCAATTATGTATAATGTCTTTATCATGTATTTGTAGGAAAATCCCATTTTCCAAGCCATAGTCACCAGTTTGTATATACATACGCATATATATGTAAATTATACCTATCATTTTTAGCTTCCTCAATTACCTTTTGAAAGGAGGTCAAATAGAACGTCTTGTTTTAAAAAATAGAACTGAATTGCCTTTTCTACAATTAAAACATGCAACCATGGGTATTTTCATCTTTCAGACTTTTCCTTACTACTATTATTCTCAATGTTTTCAATAATTTAATGTATTTTTATCACTAAATTATCTCTCTTTCACACAGAACATCTAGTAATAAAGCTTTATGCTAAGGCACATTCTACACAGCTCTACTAAGCAGACGTGATTCATTTGCCGTATCCTGTCGTTAAAGATCTATACTCACTTGAATCAAACCTTGAGCAATCAGATCATGAACAAGTAATTAATTAAATGTTTCCCCTATCTAAATCTCAGGTTTTTATTGGTTAACTAATAGTTAGTTAGGAGAATTCATCAGTTCAAACTTCCCATACTGCTTCTGCATGTCTTTCAAAAATTTTTCATGAAATCGTAATTTGTGGAATAGAAAGGAGACAAAACAACATTATCTTTGTTTTAAATTAAAATCAGTAGGAAATTCCATTTTCATGTATAGTAAAATTTATTAATTGGTAGTTTTAATTCAACTAGTTCACATAATTTGATATCAGAAATATAGGCTTGATAAATAGAATAATTAATACTTTAAAATTATTCTAATTTAGTCTATTTTTTAAATTAACTATGAAATTTTTAGGTAGTAGAGTATCTGCAATTTTTTTGTAACTTCTGTAACACTACCTTAGTGAGAAATTTTTATTTGCCAATTCAAGGTCATTCTCACTGTTGAATTTTTCTGATATGTAGCACTTCAAGTTATTTAGCTTATGAAAAGCCAGTTGTCTGAGCATCCATAGCAATAAATACTATTTAAATGCACTCTATGCATAGAGGTAGCTTAATTTTGTGAACATTTATTAAAACAGTAAATCATAATTGTAATAAAATATTTATATGGCAATTTTAATTCTAAAGAAAACTGAAAGTTTGTAATTAGAGTAAACAAGTCATTACATCTTTGTATTTTTTTCTGTCGATATATAATTAAATAATATATGTGCACTTCTAAACATTAAATGTTCAATTTTTAGATAATGCTGAGATTGCACGTGCCATATTTTTATCAATTGGCTTTGTATAGCACCAGAAAAAGTCCTTCTGTACATTTATAAATGCACATGGCTTGGCATGTGCAAAATTTTTATCAGCAGTAACACAAATGTTAATAAATATTCAATTCTTACTTAGTATAAAGATAGTGAAGTATTATGTCAACTTCCTGTTCCAATAGTTTGGCATTTATAATTAAATCAGAATTTTATTTTAATATTTTTAAATATATCAGATTGTTTTATTTAAAGCCATTTAATACTTGTTTTCTATAAACTTTTATAGAAACAAAAGTGCTTTTGACAACTTTTATCTAAAAAAGCAGTGTCTATTTATAAGATATATATGAAAATATCTATGAAAGCATGAACCGATGACACTCATTACTCAAATTACTTTTGTGCGGATTATTTAAAAAAAAAGTTGGACAATTAACACGTGTATTTTTTTAACCTAGGCTTTTTTAAAACCGAAAATGTCTATGAGTGTAAAACCATTCATGGAAAACATAATTATGGAACATGAAATTAATTCTTACTGCACACTAACTAGGAATAAAACTAAGGCACAAGTTTCACATTAGTTCCATTGATTGAATTATGTCAATGTAGGTCTTTACTACTATAAAATTTTGTCAATAACTTAGAGACATAAATGGAATCATTACAAATTGCATTAGGCAGAATATCTGCAAATTGGTTAATTATGTTTAAGATATTCCATGTAGCACTGTGATGTGCACACTCTAAGAATGCCAAGATGCAGATTTCAGCAAGGTCTGAATTATTACAATATCTCTTTTTTTCTCCCATCTCAAGTATAACTCATTGAAATAAATCATATAAGCATTAAAAATTAAATACACACATATATGCTCTCGATCATATCCATGTCTATTATTCTGAATGTTTTATTAAGGATAACAGCTATGATGCAATGGTTGGCAATTGTTTTAATGCTATAGTGGCCCTACCTTCTACATGTTAATTCATAACCTCACTGTGTCCAAAATTTCACTAGTGGGTTATTGCTTCTACATAACCTATTCAAGCACAACACAGTAAATCGTTTCCATAAGACCGACTTGGAAACTTTGCTCTCTGAAAGTTGGACATGTTCATTGGATCCGGCCTCTAAGTCACTTAAAATGTGTGCACCCATCCTGGTAAGGGTTTCTTTTACCATATGACACTCATTAATTATCTAACAATTCCTGGAGCCGTTTTGATGAATTTAAAAGCAAATCATTTATTGAAGAGACTGTTCTGTCCCAGGTGAGTTGGCTTGACTGCCTTATCAAAGATCAATTGTCCATAGATGAGAGGTTTTACATCTGAACAATCTATTCAATTCCATTGGTCAGTATATCTATCTTTATGCCAGTACCATGCTGTTTTGACAACGGTAGCTTTGTAATATTCCTTAAAGTCAGGTAGTGTGAGACCTCCGACTTCATTTTTCTTTCTCAGGATATTTTTAGCCATTTGGAGAAACCTGCCCTTCCAGATAAATTTGGTTATTGGTTTTTCTATTTCTGAAAAGTAAGTTTTTGGGATTTTAATTGGTATTGCATTGAATCTGTATATCAATGGGGGTAGAATTGATGTCTTAACTATATTTAGTCTTCCAATATATGAACACAGTATGCTCTTCCATTTATTTAGGTCTTCTGTGATTTCTTTTAGCAGTTTCTTATAGTTTTCTTTGTATAGGTCTTTTGTATCCTTAGTTAAATTTATTCCTAAATATTTAATTTTTTTGGTTGCAATTGTAAATGGAATTTTTTTCTTGATTCCCCCTCTGATTGTTCATTACTAGTGTACAGAACTTCTACAGAATTTTTAGTGTTGATCTTGTAACTTACCACTTTGCTGTACTCATTTATTAGCTCTGGTAGTTTTGCTGTGGATTTTTCAGGGTTTTCAACATATAATATCATATCATCTGCAAACAATGGGAGTTTTACTTCTTCCTTTCCAATTTTGATGCCTTGTATTTCTTTTTCTTGTCTAATTGCTCTGGCTAGAAATTTCAACACAATGTTGAATAACAGTGGTGATAGTGGACATTCTTGTCCTATTCCTGATCTTAGTGGGGAAGTTTTCAGTTTTTCCCCATTGATGATGATGTTAGCTGTGATTTTGTCATACATTCCTTTTATCATGTTGAAGAAGTTCCCTTCTATTCCTATCCTTTGAAATGTTTTCAACAAGAAAGGATATTGAATTTTGTCAAATGCCTTTTCTGCATCAATTGAGATGATCATGTGGTTTTCTGCTTTGATTTGTTGATATGGTGTATTACATTAATTAATTTTCTTATGTTGAACAATCCTTGCATACTTGGGATGAATCCTACTTGGTTTGGTGTATAATTCTTTTAATGTGCTGCTGGATTCAATTTGCAAGAATTTGTTGAGGATTTTTGCATCTATATTCATTAAAGACCTTGGTCTATAATTTTCTTTTCTTGTAGTATCTTTGTCTGGCTTTGGTATGAGGGTGATGTTGGCTTCATAGAATGAGTTAGGTAGCCTATCCTCTTCTTCAATTTTTTTTGAAAAGTTTGAGCAGGATTGGTACTAATTATTTCTTGAATATTTGGTAGAAGTGCCTAGAGAACTGGATATCCACTTGCAAAAGAATGAAAGAGGATCCATATCTCACACCCTATACAAAAATTAACTCAAAATGGATGAAAGATCTAAACATTAGATCTAAAACCATAAAACTTTTAGAAGAAAATGTAGGGAAATATCTTATAAATCTTATAATAGGAGGTGATTTCCTAGATCTTACAACCAAAGCATGAGCATTGAAAAAAGAAATAAATAAATGGGACCTCCTCAAAATTAAACACTTTTGTGCATCAAAGAACTTTGTCAAAAAAGTAAAAAGACAACCTACACCATGGGAGACAATATTTGGAAACGATATATCAGATGAAGGTCTAGTATCCAGAATATATAAAGAGATTGTTCAACTAAACAACAGAAAGACAAACAACCCAATTACAAAATGAGCAAAAGACATGAACAGACACTCTCCAAAAGAGGAAATACAAATAGTCAAAAGGCACAGGAAAAGATGCTTAACTTCCCTGGCTATTAGGGAAATGCAAATCAAAACCATGATGAGATATCATCTCACACCCAGCAGAATGGCCATTATCAATAAAACAGAAAACGACAAGTGCTGGAGAGGATGTGGAGAAAGAGGCACGCTTATCCACTGTTGGTGGGAACATAAAATGGTACAACTGCTGTGGAGGGTAGTTTGGCAGTTCCACAGGAAGCTAAGTATAGAATTGTCATCTGATCTGACAATACCATTGCCAGGTATCTTCTCAGAGGACATGAGGGCAAGGACACAAATGGACATTTGCACACCAATGTTTATAGCACCAGTATTTACTTGCTAAGAGATGGAAACAGTCCAAATGCCCATCAAGAGATGAGTGGCTAAACAAGCTGTGGTGTATACATATGACACATAATTATGCAGCTGTAAGACAGAATAAAGTCATGAAATATGTAACAACATGGATGGACCTTGAAGACATTATGATGAGTCAGATTAGCCAGAAACAAAAGGACAAATACTGTATGGTCTCACTGATATAAACTAACATTAGTGCATGAACTTGGAGAATTTCAGCTAAGAACAGAGACCTTCAGGAGATAGAAATAGGGTAGATATTGGGTAATTGGAGCTGAAGGGGTTCAGATTGTGCAACAGGACTGACTGCAAAAATTCAGAAATGGGTACCACAATACTACCTAACTGTAATACAATAATGTTAGTACACTGAATGTAGCTGAATGTGAGAATGATAGAGGGAGGCGGGCTGGGGGCATGAAGGAAATCAGAAGGAAAGATAGATGATAAAGACGGAGATGGTATAATCTAGGAATGCCTAGAGTGTACAATGATAGTACTATGTACAATGACTAAATGTACAAATTAAAAAATGTTTTTGCATGAGGAAGAACGAAGGGATGTCAATATTACAGGGTGTTGAAATAGATGAAAATTCATATTTTAAAACTAACTTATATGTAAGATTAAAGCAAAAAATGTTTATTTGGTACAAAATTTATAATTTGACTAGTGCATTTCCTAATATAACTTATGTGGATGGTTTAATTGAACACAATAAGTACATGAAACTTTGAGTAGGGCATGAGATTTTGTAGGTTTGTCCAGAGTGATGTCCCAATAAATCCCAGAGTGATTTGAACTGTGAATAAAAGCTTTTGTCAAGTCCCCTTGGGGGAATGTGGAGAAAAGGGGAAAATTCACCTTCTCCATGTGAAGAATTCCTGATATGCTCATAAACAGTGGGGACAACCAAAGCAATAGGCTGAACCCTCAATCTTGGGGTTTCTTCATATGAAACTTATCCCAGCAAAGGATAGGCTAGGCCTACTTAAAATTAGGCCTAAGAGTCACCCCCAGACAACCTCTTTTGTTGCACAGATGTGGCCTCTCTCTCTCAGCCAACATGACAAGCAAACTCACTGCCGTCCCCTTCTCTACATGGGACATGACTCCCAGGGGTGTAAACCTCCCTGGCAATGTAGGACAGAAATCCTAGAATGAGCTGGGACTCAGCATTGAGGAAATGAGAAAACCTTTTAGACTGAAAGGTTTTAGACTGAGACAAAATAAGTGTCAATGGCTGAGAGATTTCAAAACAGAGTTGAGAAGTTATCCAGGAGGTTTTTCTTATGCATTATATAGATATCACCTTTTTAGTTAAGGTATATTGGAGAGGCTGGAGGGAAGTGTCTGAAAATGTAGAGCTGTGTTCCAGTAGCCATGTTTCTTGAAGATGATTGTATAATGACACAGCTTTTGCAATGTGACTGTGTGATTGTGAAAACCTTGCGTCTGATGTTCCTTTTATCTACGGTATGGACAGATGAGTAAAACATAAGGATTAAAAATAAATAAATAATAGGGGGAACAAATGTGAAAATAAATTTAGTAGATTGAAATGCTAGTGATCAATGAAAGGGAGTGATAAGGGGTATAGAAAACAATAGGGGAAACAAAGACTAAAACATTAGGCAGATGGAAATACTAGCAGTCAATAAGGGGGAGGGGTAAGAGGTATGGTATGAATTTTTTTTTTTGTTTTTTCTTTTTATTTCTTTTCTGAATTGATGCAAATGTTCCAAGAAATGATCATGGTGATGAATATACAACTATGTGATGATATTGTGAGTTATTGATTATATAACAAGAACGGAATGATCATATGGTAAGAATGTTCATGTTTGCATGTTGTTATGTTTAAAAAAAAAAAGTAAACCAGACACTGTCATTGGCAAGGAGATGAGGGAAAGCATCCTCGTAATAACTGCTTCTGATTTCCCCTGGTAATCAATATTATCATGAAGCTTCCAATTGAGCACTGAAAGGACTTTTCCATCTCGTTAGTATTCAGCACAGTGCGCTGAGCTCCCCACCTCCACAGGCCAACACTGATTTTGAGATTAGCTGCATAATAACTCATGCTACCACTGAATGGATGGGTTTAATCCCTAGATTAATTCAATTCCTTACATGCTCTAATTTTATTCCAATTATGCTTGCTGGGTTGAGATAAAAATAGGTCTGGCTTGAAAAAAGAGAAATTACATTTCAGAGAAATCTCTACTGATTTGCTTTTGTTGCATTTATTTTTCCATATGAGCTCAGGAGGGGAAACCAAAGAGAACTGTCTAGCTCTACCCTATTTCTCTAATTCCTTTGTGGTCTTCTTATTAGAAACTCATTAGCAGTGACACATGAGTAACAGAGGCTCCAATCCACAAACAAAGTCAAGGTCAGGGAAACTCATTTCATTGGTGGTTGTCACCTTTCAGGGTCTGTGAGCGCTGTAGCAGTTACTGAATTTTTCCGAATTCAAAACTCTTGTTATTTATCCCTGGGCTGAGAGATTAGATATAAATGCTTGTGTGCAAATGGCACTGAGGAAAAAAAAATAGAATCAAGAAACAACACTATTTTCATACCAAAGTCTTTACAGAAAGTACAAATAAAGTAAGTTGATGGAATCAGCTAGCTCAAAACCTGTCTGGTTATTATACATCCCTGTTGCAGAAGTACCTTTAAATGCAGATGTCAAGGATCAGGAAGATAGCAACGCTGATTGGACCTGTGTGAAATCACTATGCAATATCATAAGGCGTTATTATGGGGCTCTACTGTGTTTAATTTACAAAGAAATGCCACCCACAATGTGATAGAGAATAGAAATTATGCAATTATAAACAGTAGAATGCTGCAAATAATAGTTTTATTATTGGTTTAAAGGAGTAGTGAATTACGTTTCTCTCGTACCGAGAGTCCATTAGCCAGGCACCATTGTCAGTCACTCTTCATAAGATTGTTTCAGAAGCATTGGGAATAAATAAAAAATATACCTTATTTAAAATCTATTTACAGCATCATACAAGAAGAAATCATGGTCTGCTAGGGAAATAGTAAACACTAGGATTCTGTTGGGTTGGAAGAATTTCAGAAATAACTGCCATGGCTGAATAATCATACTGTTAATGTAAACTACATTTTAGTTTAAACTACATTTTAAACTACACAGTAAACTACATTCTCCAGAGAATGAGATTTTAAAATTCACTAACATTCAGTTAACTTCTAATATGAAGCAAACTTTTAGCCCATTATTCCATTTAATCTTCATAATAAAAATATGAATCTTCATTTTTTACATTTTCTTTAATTGAAGCTCAAATTAGATAAGTAACTTTTCCATGATCTTTCAGCTAATAAGCACTAACCATGTCTAGAGACTTCAAAACTTTTGTCCTTTTTATTGCAGCACAGGATACTGAATGAGAATAGGTTGGTTCCATGGTTCACTCCCAGGAGAGAGACTCCGGCAAACTACTGAATTTTTTTCCACATGAATCCTCCTACCTGCAAAATTGTTGTAATTATGACTGTTTCTGCCTACTGCATGGAGTTGTGGTGTGTGAAATAAAATAATGACTGTAACTGAAACTAAGAAAGTAAAATTTAGCTATAGAGAAGTATGGTATTGTCTTACTTTCTTGGCTGTTAAACCAAATACTACATCATGGGTTGGTTTAAACACTAGGAATTTATTGGCTCATGGTTTGGAGTCTAGGAGAAGTCCAAAATTGAGGCATTAGCAAGGCAAATCTCAGAAGACTGTGCAGTTCTGGAGCTGGCTGCAACATTGGCTTTTCTGTCCATGGCAATGTATTCCACAATAGCATCTTCTATGCCAGGTCCCATTGTTTCCCATCTTCTTCTCCCCTTGGCTTTTTCTTCATGAAGTCTCCAAAATAGGGTTAAGCCCCAACCAACTTCAGTCAGTTGGGCCACACCTTAACTCAAAATAACATTTTCAAAATAACCCATTTACAATGGGTTCACACACACACAAAAGAGGATTAAAATAAGAACATGTTTTTTTTTTTTTTTCTGGGGTACACAATTCAGTCCACCACAAATATCATCATTATAGTTTTCCTCCACAACAGTATCAACATCATCACCTTGGAAAGGCTTGTGTAGATACCTAGGGATGGGAAGGAGGCAGCAGTAGTTATAGAAACTATAATGATGAAGGTAAGATGGGAAAGAGGAGAAGAAATTTTACAGCAGCAGCACCACACAGAGGTACATGGTCCAACATTTGCCAAATACTCTATTGAGTGCATGTCTCTGGTGGTCCAGAATTTTACTGCTGTAGTAAATGGGTCCATAGTGAGACAAGGAGGCCAAAATTGAGAGCATGGATTCAATTCTTCACTGTATACAGGTTGAGAGGCTAATTAACAGAAAGTTAAAAGCATTGTGTCTAGAGTCAGATCACCTGTGTTTGAATTCCTCCTCCATACTTATAGGCTGTTAAACCCTAGGTGAGTCATTTAAACTCCCTGTGACTCAGTTTCCTAATTTGCCTCTACCTTAACAAATTAGGAAACTGAGTCACAGGGAGTTCAAGTAATTTGTTGCTGTTGTAACAAATTATCATAAATTCAGTGGTTTGAAACAATAAGAATGTAGTATCTTATGGTTTTGTATGTTAGACGTCTGAATAAGGGTCTCACTGGCTAAAATCAAGATGCTGGCTGGGCTGAATTACTCTCTGGAGGCTCTGCCTGAGAATTTGTTTCCTTCCCTTTTCTTGCTCCTACAGGCCGTCTGCCTTCTTTAACTTATGGCTCCCTCCATCTTCAAAGCAGGCCGTGGAGGGTCGAATCCTTTTCACATTGCATCACTCTGACCTCCAGTTCTTCCTCCCCCTTCCACTTTTAAGGACCTTGTGCTTACACTGGATCCTACAGATAATCCAGAATAATACCCTTTCTTCAAAGTCCTTAACTTAACCATATCCAAAAGGTTCCTTCTGCCATGTAAAGCAACATATTCACAGGTTCTGGGTTTTATGACCTGGACATCTTGGAGGGATATTCTGCTTATAATACCATCTCATGCGATTTTTTTTTTTGGCATGTGCACGCACCAGAAATAAAAACCCAGGCGAGAATTCTGCCACTGAGCCATTGTCACATATCTCCCATCTCATGTGATTTTATGAGAATTAAATGAGATATTATGTCAGGCACTTAAAACAGTGCTTCCCATATAGTAAGTGCTAGATATGTTAGCTGTTACTGAATTCTCACTAGAGTTATAGGGTATCCATTTGATTGAATCGTCCATGGAATATTTCATGAATATTTCCTGCTTTAGAAAACCCAGAGCGTGTAAAGAGAGGTCCTGGCTTCAGTGTCATGCTGTGTACACACAGGGAGATTCTGTAGGTCAAAGGGCATCTGGAACTCCAAGACACTGAATATTCCTAGAAAACATAAATGCCTTTTGTGTCCCAAGAGTTTTTGGTCTGGGGAATTTATTCATTCATTCATGCATTTAGTCAGCATTTCCATTTTCCCTATGTCTGGCCTCCCACAGAGGAGAGTCTAGGAATCATTAAGTCTAGGAATAAGAAGGTTGAGTTAGTCATAACTGAAGAAATTTTAGAGTCAGTTAGACTTTGTGGAGGAAGAGACAAAATAAGGAGAGAAAATTGTGTACACTTTGGATCAGCTGGCATTTTTTTAACCATAAAAATTGAGGGCACTCAACAACCCAATGGAAGAGAGAAGAAACATTAAGAAAGTCTAGCAGCTGAGACTGAAATCATAGTATTCAACCCCATTTTTTTGTGAACCTTAGAAATGGAACTACTCAGACAGTCCCATGATAATGGCATGATGAAGAGAAAAAGTGCACACTACTTAAATAAAAAGTACTTATTTTTTATAAGAGTCCCTGAGGGAGGGTTTTAAGGGTAGCTTGGTAGGAGTTTATGCCCAAAAAGCACAAGATAATGAAGAAAACATTGAGTTGTTCATAAAAGCGTTTTGGACTCTTCATGTTTGTAAAGGGCCTCCACATGTCGCTGTCCACCTGTAGTAAGATTGTAGGTCTTACCACAAATTCTGGACAATTCTGTGTAAGCAAATGAACCATTATTTTGCCTGTTCTCATTGGCACTACTGCCTGAAAGGAACCATACTCTGGGAAAGGCAGCAGCGAACAGTTCTGGGGCCACAGATCAAGCCTGGGACACAGGATTGAGCTTGTTTTCCTCTTCTTGTCACGGCTGAGTCAAGGCCACTGTGGGTGGTGGGTAAAAGCCTTCCACACGGCACACATACCCTTTTCTTATGTGTTTCCAAACATGACCTTAAAACCTTATTTATTTTTAAAAGTATAAATGTAGCTGCGATTCTAAATTATTTTGGTACAAAAATACTTGTCAGAATTGGATTTCTTTTTCTGTTATAAATGCCTTTGACAAAAGATATTTAGTAACTGTGGTATATACATACGATGGAATATTATGCAGCTTTAAGACAGAATAAAATTATGAAGCATGTAATAACATGGATGGACCTAGAGAACATTATGCTGAGTGAGTCTAGCCAAAAACTAAAAGACAAATACTCTATGGTCCCAATGATGTGAATCGACATTCGAGAATAAACTTGGAATATGTCATTGGTAACAGAGTTCAGCAGGAGTAAGAAACAGGGTAAGATAATGGGTAATTGGAGCTGATGGGATACAGACTGTGCAACAGGACTAGATACAAAAACTCAAAAATGGACAGCACAATAATACCTAATTGTAAAGTAATCATGTTAAAACACTGAATGAAGCTGCATCCGAGCTATAGGTTTTTGTTTTGTTTTGTTTTGTTTTGTTTTGTTCTTACTATTATTACTTTTATTTTTTCTCTATATTAACATTCTATATCTTTTTCTGTTGTGTTGCTAGTTCTTCTAAACCGATGCAAATGTACTAAGAAACGATGATCATGCATCTATGTGATGATGTTAAGAATTACTGATTGCATATGTAGAATGGTACGATTTCTAAATGTTGGGTTAATTTCTTTTTTTCCGTTAATTAATAAAAAAAAAATATCAGGATAGAGAATTTCTCATTTTCCATTTGTGGTATTTTCTAGAAATTCACCAATAAAATAGATTTCATTATTCTCTTTAAAAAAAAAAAAAGATATTTAGTAAGCCCCTTATTTTCTGTGTACTTTTTTTTTAACTTGTGGAGGGAAAAGAAGAAATTTAAGAAATATTTAAGAAAATTTTAAGAAGTATTTAAGACATATTTTCAGTTGCAAGAATTGAATAGTTACTCTGGGTATGAACAGAGACTAGTCAATATTGGAGGAGATAGAGATGAAGAAATAGTATTCTTTTTTTCCAGAAAATTATAGAAATGAAGTTAATCTTTAACTAGAAGACTGGAAGGCAACGTCTTGCAAACTGTACAAGGACATGAAATGCCTACATTTTTAATAGACTATGTAGAAATACTACTTGAGATACACATACCACTGTTTTTACTTATATATCAATATATAAGTATAAAAAATAAATATATAATTGGAGGAAATCATAGACTGCTATATGTTGGTTAGTCTGCACACAGTTTAAACTGTAATTCATCACCACTGGTTTAATTATAATTCAGCACCTTGCCAATTTGCATTAAAATTCAAAGCCTGTTGTGTTTTGTTACTTAATTGTAGACTTAGAGTAACTAAACTTATGTGGCATGCAGAAGTTAGCAAACCTTCTAAGCTGATGAAAGCACTTTGTTATATCCTGACATAAATGCAAGAAAGTTAATAGAATGTTCTACCCAAACAAGACCACAGTCCTAATTCACATATATGTCATTCACAAGAGAATACCACAGCTGCTTGCCTTCTCAAACCAACAATATTATATTTCTCTTGTGAACACACAGTTACCTCCAGGTGAGAGTACGAAACAGGTTGAAATATGTGAAACAGAATAGAACTTTAACTAAAATGCTAAAGTATTCCTAGAAGATTTTGATCTGTGAGTAGCATATCTTTATTTGATATCTCTCTGATTCCACAAAATTCATTCTTTCTATTCACTAATGACATGCTATCATATCATAATGTGGCTCTCTGGGTATTTCCATAAGTGCATCAAAACACTAGAGTATTCTTATAACCCAAACACTTGGTAATGTGTGTAAGTTTAAGATGTGTCCTTTAACCCAAACAAATGAGACATTCCAAATCAGGTAATAAATAAATGCCACATATGGCATATATGTGGTGGTCCAACACTATAGATAAGCACTACCTGGAAGAAAAGATAAGTTTTCACTAATTCACTATTGTTACATTAAATGAAGGTCTAAGATTTTTCTAAACAGCCACTTGTATGTGCTTAGTAGCAGGTAGTATATGTTGTTATTTTCAGCACAAAAATAAGAACAGCGAGCATAATTTGGTATTAAGTAAGATTTCAATGGAAGAGCTGAAAAAAGAACTGAGGGCTTTTAAATCCCCATTCTGAAAAGAATAATCATATGGGATATAATTCTTCCTTTCCATTACAAACAATTCAAGAGAAAAGAGGACTGGAAATATATATTGAGGGTGGTTACCACTCAAAACCTCCCAGATGTCAATGATGATAAGCCATAAGTAAATGAATATTAACAAGAGTTCACGGTTTAACCAGCACAAGTCATATAAATGCAATGTGTTAGGGTTCTAGAGCCAAAAGTTTCTTGCTAATCTCCGTCGAGCCAAAGTATATATGCAGCATTCCTGTAAATAGTACTGATTTTTTATGAGCCACATATAGAATAAATAGGGGATATTTATTGCTTGTCTCCAGAGGGTAAGAAAATTTAATTGTGATGACAGAAGTTTGGAAATGAGAGAAAGAATTTTATAAATATTGACAAAGTAAATGCATTGCAGTTGAAATCATTAACTATTGAATGTATATTCAAGTTCTCTTGTAGCTTCAAAATAAGAAAGCTTCAAATACGTCCTTTCTGTTAACATTTTGGGACTTCCAATAAACTTTTCTGAAGAGAAGCAAGCATTGCTGCTCCCATTCACATACCTAAGTTTTGAGTTTGTAAGTATGTGTGTGTACATGGTTTATTCTCCTCTTTTTTACATACTCTCGGCATTTAAATGAATTACTTTTAAATTAACCCAGACAGCCGATTGAAATAGCAAACTTTGAATCCAAGAGGGTCATAAAACATTGAAAACCCAACATGACTACATAGAAACATATTAAAGTGTTCCAAGCTTAAAAGAGAAAGAATTAAGACACATAGTATGAAAGAAGTAAAAGAAATGTAAAACGTTCTTCCAGCATAAGCCAGCTGCTGTGGTGTTAAACTTTACAATGTCAGCTCAGATTTGCATTTGGCTTGGTATCTCTCCCCTCCCTCCATGCACACGTACAGCTCTCCCTCTGGATTGTAATGGTCATGAGGTCAGGGATGTATATCCAGTTGGGTCACTGCTATATCCTCAGCACTAATAACAGTGTCTGGCACATTGTAGGTGTTCAATAAACATTTGATGAGTTTCTCTATATAAAGACACCAGTTTGAACATGTTAACTGTGCATTTTAATCTTCCAAAATATAATGCAACAAAAGAGGCAAAAACTTAATTTGACTTGTGTAACCTCCTGTTATTAAAAAGTTTGCTTTTTAATTTTTTTTTTTTTTGGTGAACAGCTAACAGAACTGTTTTAAAAACCTATATGCAAATGATGTTGCTCATCCAAGTACTCATTTAGGAAGACAGTGCATTAATTCTCATCACAGCCATTTCTCTTCTCCCCGCTCACCCACTCCATCCCCCTTTCCCCCCTCTTGCTCTTCTTGCTCAGCACAGGCAACCTTAAGGACAGTCAAGCAGAGCTCACACCTGACTGATCTCCTATTTCACACTGTCTCTGTTTACAGGGGGATATACTATTGCATTCTAGGCAAAAAAATTGTTAACTAAAACAGTTTCTCGGTTCCTGCCCCATGCACTTCCCAAACAAGCAAACAAGCAAGCAAACAAACAAAAAACCAAACAAACAAAAATTCAACAAATGGTGCTGCAATAAGGGGATATCACATGGAAAAAGAATGAAATGTGACCCCCGCCATACAGCATACACAGAAGTAAATAAATAAAACATGTTTTTGGAAATTCTGTGTATATGATGGTTGCCCAAATACAGGTTGATCATGATCTTGACCATCTTAATTATCAAGTAAATTAAACATTTCTATGAGAGGGAGACAGGTCGTCTCTATTGTGAAACTATTAAATCAGGTACACAAAATAGATCTGATGTAAAATACTGACAGATTGTATTTATGGAGACTGTATGAACTTGTATGTATTTTATAGAAAATGTTACTTATATTATGAATAAGAACCCATAAAACTCCAACAAACCTTATGTTGTTAGTTCTTCAATTTCTTTATGCTAAAGATAAAACATATGAGCTCTTCTCCTTCATCAATAAAAATGTCACAATGTGTATTGAAAAACATGCAGTAAAAGTCAATATAGACTTTTATGAGTATATTCAAAATGCACCAAAGTAATTAGCAATCTAAGGAATATTCCCCAACTACTGCCAGCTGGGGCCAATAAAATCTTCTAGTTTTCAAACATGCATTGCCCTCACATTTCAGAAAAATCTGCTGTAAAATGTTCAGCTCTATCCTGCCAGTGTTCTTTGTGAAAATCAATAATCTTGCTCTTTCCCATATTTTAAAAGAAAACTACAAGCTTATTTCATCAGTATATGCCTCACAATAAATATGAACAGAAATGCTATATTAAACTACACGCGGCTGAAATTTTCATACTTAATCAACCATCCGTTTTCTATATTATGTGTATTAATAGGAATTGTTTGAGAACAATATGCACTTTCTAAATATTCTAATAAGTTTTCCAATTTTAATATGCAGAAAGATTATCCGATTTTCAGAAAGAGGACAAGAAAAAATATCTCCTTCATGTACCTCTCCTCAAAAAAGAAAAAACAAAACAAAAGAAGATACATGAAATGAAACATACATTTCCTAATGCTGGAACAGGGATCCACACTAAATCATTTTCTTGGTTTCCAAATTTCTACATTTTCCTGAATTGTTTAAGTCATTCTCAACTATAGAATTTATCAAAAGCACATTTTGAGCTTTATGTTTATATTTATGTATAAATTGCTTTGGAAAACACAAATATCTATTTAGACACATATCTAAGTGAAAAATCTCAGATTTTGAAATGAAAATTATTTTCCTAATTTTGAAAGCATACAAATAGCCATATTTGCATAACACTCAGATAAAAGAACCCTTACACATATTATTGCCCTATCCAAAATACAACCCTAAGAGTTAGGTTTTAAAAACCACCATGTCATCTATGAAGAAAGGTCAAAATGCAGACATATAAATCATAGAAAGACAATCCCTACATGCTGACAATTTAGGACATTTCAGCCAACTAGGAAGATCAGATACAAATCAAGACTAGTATAATCAGTGATTTTTAACATTATATCACATAGACTCACTATCCCAAAGCATTATGTTCATTGCATTCTCTAAACTGATTAAAAAATATTCACTGAAATAGATGGTAATTAATATTTAAAAATTTTACCTTATGTCTGAGACTAAAGCAAAAAATGTTTATTCGGTACAAAATTTATATTTTGACTAGTGCATTTCCTAATATAACTTAATGTAGACAGCTTAATTGAACACCATAAGTACATGGAACTTTGAGTAGGATATGAGATTTTGTTGGTTTGTCCAGAATGATGCCCCAATAAATCCCAGAGTGATTTGAACAGTGAATAAAAATGTATTTGCAAAGTCTCCTTTGGGGAATGGTGAGAAAGGGGGAAAGTTCAGCTTTCCCAAGTTGAATACTTGATATTCTCACAAGCAGTGAGGGCAACCAAAGCTATAGGTTGGTTGTCCCCCAATCTTGGGGTTAGTTCATATGAAACTTAACCCCACAAAGGATAGGTCAAGCCTATGTAAAATTAGGCCTAAGAGTCACCCCCAAGAGAACCCCTTTGTTGCTCAGATGTGGCCTCTCTCTCGATAAGCAAACTCACTGCCCTCCCTCTATCTACATGGGACATGACTCCCAGGGGTGTGGCCCTTCCTGGCAATGTGGGACAGAAATCCTGGAATGAGCTGGGACTCAGTATCAAGGGATTTAGAAAACCTTCTTGACCAAAAGGGGGAAGAGTGAAATGAGACAAAATAAAGTGTCAATGGCTGTGAGATTCCAAACAGAGTCGAGAGGTTATCCTGGAGGTTATTCTTACGCATTAAGTAGATATCACCTTGTTATTCAAGATGTAATGTAGAGGCTGAAGGGAACTGCCTGAAAATGTGGAGCTGTGTTCCAGTAGCCACGTTTCTTGAAGATGATTGTATAATGATATAGCTTTCACAATGTGACTGTGTGATTGTGAAAACCTTGTGTCTGATGCTCCTTTTATCTACCTTATCAACAGACAAGTAAAACATGGACTAAAGATGAATAATAGGGGGAACAAATGTTAAAATAAAGTTAGAGTAAAATGCTTGTGATCAGTGAGGGTGAGGGGTGGGGTGTATGGTATGTATGAATTTTTTTCCTGTTTTCTTTTTATTTCCTTTTCTGAATAGATGTGAATGTTCCAAGAAATTATCATGATGATGAATATGCAACTATGTGATGATATTGTGAATTACTGATTATATGTGTATATAGAATGGAATGATCAAAAATTGCGAATGTTTGCGTTTGTTTGGCGGTTTTTTTTGGTATTTAAAAAAGTTTTTAAATTAATAAAAAAAAAATTCACTGAAATTGGAACTTGGAGACCTTGTATGAAAACATTACATGCCACAGAAACTCTTTTGCTTTCAATCCTGGAGAATAAAGGAGATAGGGGACATATGCAAAGCTCTTTTTATTTCCCCAAACTAATCACATATTTGAAGGATCTAAGCCTTTTATTTAACCACATTTCACAGCTGTCTTCTCTTCCAGGATAGTCATCCTGGAGTTAAATTTGGTTTTTATCCTTTGCAGTATGGCAGAACAGAATCACCCATTTTATATTGTATAGCACTCTGGGTTTAGCATAAATCACCTAGTTATTTATACTTCTCCCATTTTATAATTTCCAAACATTAAGTGATAAAATGTAATCATAACATACATTTTCAATACACTTTCCCATAGGCTTTTGTTTTAGGAAGAATATAACTTTTCTAAATCTCGAGTAGCTATTTGGTTGAGATACTTCAAAAGCGTATTTAGACATACCATAGCAAACCTGAATCTATTAGCTAGAATAGAGTTATCATGTGGGAAGTCTGGAAACTTTATTGCAAGTGCCAAAGATAAACATTCTCTTGTCCCTTGACTATGAAAAACTTTTCAGGGTTCTATATAAATGCAGAAAATCTTGTATTTGGTCTGATTCTCTCTAGTATTTAGCTGCACAATGTTAAATCCCTATCATCTCTTTGAAATGTGAGTTCCCAGACAGCAGGGATTTGCCCTATGAGGTATTATCACAGCCCCAGACATCTGCTAGTATCGTGAAAATGTCTTTGGATGACAGCAATAGGGAAACTAGTCAGAAAATCAAAAAGCAATTATTTACCAAGAAAACCCTTATACAATAAGCATATCATATTTTTAAATGTCTGGGCTAAGAAAAATGATTATGGCACTTGTAACTAGCACATGCCTTCATTGGTGAAAGCCATGTTTCTTAAAAACTGAATTTTAGCTGAAATTTAGATATTTGTTTGATTTTTCAATGATCACAACAGCTTTCACAGCCTGAGTTTCCCTACTGGAAACATTCTAATCCTAGATGACAAATATCTAAATTTCAGCTAAAATTCAATTTTTAAGAAACATGGCTTTCACCAGTGAAGGCATGTGCTAGTTACAAGTTCCATAATCATCTTTCTTAGCCCAGACATTTAAAAATATTATATGCTATATTGTATAAGGGTTTTCTTGGTAAATAATTGCCTTTTGATTTTCTGACTATTTTGCTTAATAAATAGTTATGTGCACAGATCTTACAAGGCAGCAAATAACAAGCTCTAATTTGATATGAAAATTGGGCAAGCAATTCCTCCAAATACAACAGCTAGATGGGAAATAATATCCCCCAGTACAGAAAAGAACAGACTTTTTAAAGTATCCATCTATAAAAGTGAATGGTTAACTTGAAAATATCCAGTGGCAGAAAGTAATTATGACTTGGGGGTAATGGTAAACTCATGCCGTGGGGAAACACAGAGAAGACACAGTGATGACATGCTGAGAAATATAGAAAATAAGTCAAGGATAAGAGAGTGAAAGTAGGTGATGATAATAAAGGGTAACTTATGAAAGAATCTGAGACTTAGAAAAAAGTCTGTAAGCAAAGAAATAATAAAAGAGCCTTCAGTGAGGCACAAGTAACGTGTTATAGATGTTTAAAGAAGTGAAAGGGTTTCATGGTGTTGGGATGTGGTGGAGGTGAGGACAAGGAGATGCTTCCTAGGTTAGGTTGGCAGAAAGTTTTGAATTCTCTGGAAGGGAGTCTTGATGATCCGTTGTAAGAGTGAAAGTGGTGGTAGAGGTCAGCATATAATTGTAATACTCTGGGTGGTGAAACTATCTGGTCAAATCACCAACAATCAGGTCGGCTTACAACTATGTGAGTATTTCCAACATTTTCCCACACTCTGCAGCTCACTAGAAATCCTGTGGACAGCAACTTTATCTAAGAGGAGTTGTGCTTAATCTATATGTCAAGTGTACACAATTCATTATTAGTGCTATAGTGATATCTCACTATGGAAGTAAAAGTAGAACAAAAGAGAAAGAAAAATTTACTAAAGGTAAACTATATGCTCCTGCAAGAATGATATTTTTAAAATATATAATCCAAAGCAGTAACTTTTTCTCCTGTGAATTTACCATTTACTCCTTGAATGTATACATTTGCAGAAAGAAGAGCAAGTATATAAGTGGCCTCATAAAAGGTTTATCCAGAAGGAAAATGAAAATGGGTTAAGATATCATTAAATGTTGTATTGCACTACCCCCAACCCCTAATTCAAAATTTGTAGGGATTTGCTCTGAACTAAGTAGATGTCTTTACCCTTATTTTTTCTCCAATACCATTTACAAATTAACCATTACATTCGGCTTAGCAATCTGGATAGCCAAATTTCCCTGATTGTTACAAACAAATTAAAATAGGATGAAAAGAATTATATATTCCTCTACTATGGCAAAATTATAAACATTAAATGGAAAGTATACCAAAACCACTTTCACAGCTAAGTGGTTGAGACCTTTTTCTCATAACACATAGAGATTAGCAACTTATTTACTAGTATTCTCTATGCAATATCAGAAATGTGGTAACTTTTTAATTGATGATCATAAGCCAGAGCCAGAAATATACCAAAATTAAATAAATTATATTTTCAAAATCACTAATATGCTTTAAAAATATGCATTTTTCCCAAGGGAAGTAATGCAATGGCATCTTAAGGATATTCCAAGTTCAAATAAAAGTTTTACACAGTGAAATCATATCCCCTCCTTAAAATCTTAAAAACTATAGATCTAATCTATTTGATTAATTTTCGGGTAAAAAAAAAAACCAACATAAAAGCAACGGCAAGTTCCCCTTGGAATCATGCATAAACTTTTTAGTTTTCTTATACCTTCATTTATACTATATACACATTGACATAAAACTTCAGGATATAAAATGACCACACGAAATTGTTGTTTTATGGGATCTACTTTTTCAGTGGATTCGTCTTAAGGTTATTTTAATGACAGTGAAAGCAATGTGACATAGACAAAAAGATGCAATTACAAGCATAAAATGCAGAAACCCTGCAGTCTACCAATGAAGTAAACTAATTTGGAAACATAAAACATAAACAAAAAAATAAGCAAAAAAAGAATTTGTACAAAAAGGCCCAGGGGTACTTTCTGATTGGTTTGTTGCTTTATTATTTGTAATATTAAATGAGAAAAGTTGTTTTGACTCTCTTTAAAACTCATCAGATTTTATGAAACTTAGAAAAACTTCTAATTTATTCAATAGCATGTCAACATATTAATGGCTACTAAAAATATAATAATTTTTCACCTACAAAAAATGACACATTATTCAGAGTCGAATGCATGCAGTCTACATTGACTGGAACCTTAATTCAATGTCTTTTTAACTCCTTTTACTTGAATGTCTTCCTCTTCCCCATCGGAATTTAATCTAACTGATTTCTTCAGTGAGGCTGGAGCTGAGCTGGGAATGAAAAGAGAGGGCACACAGGACAGTCTCAGGTTTCCCAAAACTAATATTATAAATTAAATTTCTCTATGGCATGAATAACATCTGCATAACAAGACAGAAGGGTGACTTTTCTGAATTTAACAATGTCTTTAACCTTGGTTAAGTCCTCTCCAGTGTGGTCCAGTTCAGTGCAAATTCAATGACTGCAAAAGTATATGGAAAACACTGAGTTTCTTCTGTGGAGAATCAAAACCATCACTGGGAGAGAACTATATAGAAAGACTGAAGAGTTTGGAGATGCAAAAGCTGGCAGGTGGATTGTCCATTCTCCAACTAATTGAGGAAGAGACATGCAGAATAATGAAGACCTGTCTATTCCACTATATCACTTTTTGAGAAATTCCTAAATCTACCTAAACCTCATATTTTTTCATGTCTAAATTGAAGTAGTTGAAACCTTTGAAGTATGATGTCCCTTTCAGTTCTAAAAACTGTTCTACTCAGCTACCTCAGAATGAAATAAAATAACCTTTCTAAACAACAATATTAGAATTTAGATTAGAAATAATGAAAAAGAAGCAATCATAGTGGTTAATAAATTTGCTAAAACTATTCTTGTCTATGAAGATCTTTAAAAACGAATAAGAATTTCATATGCTTGGGATAATTGCTGGCCATCTCTGTTATAAAGGCAAATGAATGTCCATTAAAATCTCCTTAGAAATCTTCTATTCATACTCAAGTTTATTTGTGTTAACTCTGTCTTCCTCTCTAAATTGAATGATGGGATCATTTTAGAAGTTAAAATACAAGCATAAGTCCATCAAGTAGATAGAGTGAGATGCTACTCCACCCCATCAACCCACAACCTCAAGCTTTAAACAATCAGCAAAAATTGGCAGGAACATCTTTCTCAAAGCTCCAGAAAACAGCTAAAGGACTGAAGTAGATGGGTGAGTACTGAATTAATAAAAAGGCAACTAAACACAGCAAGATCTTCTGGTGCCCTGGATGAACCTTCCCTACCCCTTATCAGCTCTGTGTGGAATGGACCCATGTCTCCTAGTGCAGATCCCCAGTCCCAATTCAAGAAGGAACAGTTACCCTCACACCTGTACTGGGAACAAATACATCTGGTGGTAACATGAGGAATTCATGGTCCCTGAACTTGCCATGTGTACAGAAGTGGCTTATTGACTTCTCCTACAGAATGCCCTGGAAAAGGAGTCAAGTCCTGCTGCCTGGAGAAGGACTGGTGGCTGTAGTTCATACACTGCAATGCCCAGGGCCATCGAGAAACTATTTCCTAGGTAAGACGGGACATTCAGAACTGTGTAAATGGGAGAAGACTTACGGCCACAGGCACCTGCTCAAGATAAGATGTATGCACAAAAATAATCAAGGAGGGCCCTGTGAGCTATTCTCCAAATTCATTGTACGTATAAGCCCTGAAAGAGAGCACTTGTACAGGCCAAGCTGCAAAATCTACAGAAAGGCTGTTTTTTCCTTTTTTTCCTTCTTTTTTAGTTCCTGGCAGTCAAGGAAAGTTCTGTCATAACACTAACTGGGTACAAGCCTAAGGAACAGAAGACTCAGAGTTGAAATTCCAGCAATAACATATCATCTAAATATAAAAATATCCAGGTATCAACAAAATATTACAAAACATACAAAGATACAGGAAGTGATAGCCCAGGCAAAGGAGAAAACTAAAGCCCTAGAAACACCAGGCAAAGGCTTGTTTAAAAAGTGGTCCTAAATAAGCTCAAAGAGATAAGGGAAAACACTGATAAAGAACTAAAGGAAATCAGGAAAGTGATAGATGGATACAAAGAGACTATCAAGATAGAGATGGAAATTATGAAAAGGAACCAGAGCTAAAGACCAGAGTAAAAGAAACAAAAAGTTCCCTAGAGAGGTTCACCAGCATATTGAAGATGCCAGAAGAAAGAATCAGAGAACTTGAAAATTGAAATCATCCAATCTGAGGAGAAGGAAAAAAAGAATGAAGAAAAGTGAATGGAGATTTAGGGAGCTATGGGGCACCATTAAAATGTACCAATATATGCATTATGGGTGACCCAGAAAGAGAAGAAAGGAAGAATGGAGCAAGGAGAATATTCAAAGAAATAATGGCTGAAAACTTCTTGAAATTCAGGAATGTAAGTATTCAAGAAACTCAATGAACAACAAACAGGATAAACCCAAATAGAGCCATGCTGCAGCATATTATAATCAAATGGTCAAATGCCAAAGATAAAGATAGAATTCTGAAAGCTGCAAGAGAAGAGCAAAATGTCACATTCAAGGGAGTCTTAATAAGTTTAAGTGCCAACTTTTCATTATAAACATGCAGGCAACAAGGCAGTGGGAAGACAAATTTAAAGTGCTGAAAGCAAAAACAAAAAAAACAAAAAACTGCCAACCAAGAATTCTATATCTGGCAAAACTGTATAGCAAAAATGAGGGAGAGACGAAGACATTTCCAGATAAACAAAAGCTGAGGGGGTTTAGATCACTTGTGGAAGAGATATTAAAGGGAGTTCTTCAGGTTGAAAGAAAAGGAAGATAGAACACAGATCAAAGCCATGTGAAGAAATAAAGATCTCTGGTGAGGATAGCGACAGGGATAAATATAAATGTTTGTACTATTGTAGATTTGATTTGTAACTTCACTTTTTACATCCTACCAGATCTAAAAGGCAAATGCATAAAATGTAATGATAAACCAGTTGTTTGGACTCATAAATAATAAATGTGATTGTTGTTAAGAACTACATAAATGTGGGGGCAGGGGTTGTAAGAACAGTTTGCATATACCTCTGAAGTTAAGTTGGTATCAAAGCAAATGAGATTCTTGCAGGTCAAGGATGTTAAATTTTAGCCCCATGGTAACTTCAGAGAAAATACTGTAGAATATGCAAGCTCATAGAGATAGAAATTAGAGTACAGCTTGCTAATTGGGGGAAAGGGGTAGCAGCTGTAACAGACAGTTAATGCAAAATGGGTATAGGATTTCTGTTTGAGGAGATGGGAAAGGTTTAGTAATGGAAGGTGGTGACGGTCCCTCAACTTAGTGAATGTGATTAATCCTACTGAATGTATGCTTGAGAGTGGTTGTAATGGGAAAATTTATGTTGCATAAATGTTCCCACAATTAAAAATGAGAGAGAGAAACTAAGCAGGCAATGAAAAGTAAAGACAAAACATAATTCTGAACTGGATTTAACACAGGAAGGATAAGGCAGAAAAGGCCATTATTGGCACATATGAAAAAATTGGAATATAGACTGTAAGCTTTATATAAATATTACATTTCTTGAATTTCATAACTGAACTATGATGGATGCATAAGTGAACATCTTCGTTCTTGCAAAGGCATATGGCATTATTAAGTGTCCAAGAAGCACGATGTATAAAACCTACACACAGGTGTTCAGAAAATGGATTGATGAAAATTAAATAGATACAGATAGATAGATTAATGAACAGAGAGATCGACTGATACAGCAAAATGTAGCAGAATGTTAAATTTCATGGATCTTAGTATCTAGAGGAAAAGGGATGGGCTGGAGTTCTCTTGTAACTGTCCTGTAAATTAGAAAGTATTTCAAAATTAAAAGTCTACAATTAAAAATATACATATATATACGCATAACTCACTATCCCTTTTTCTCTGAAAGGATCAGGAATATTGTCAATGATCGGAACAAATGTACTAATTCAATAAATTACTACATTTATAAAACAATACAACTGAATTTACATTTCTTTTTGCTGCTAGCATGGTCATTCATGTGTGTGCTTGTGATTAAGTGTGTCTGTGAAAATAGAACCATGATAATTAGCCAGGTATGTCTGAATTGAGACATGACAGCATAGTTTTGCTGAAAACTAAACATCTTACTTGGTGAAAGAAATAGAAATTGCCTCCATTTCAGAGAACACATCAATTCTTGTCAAAAAATCCTCCAAGTTACAGGAAAATGTGATTGGCTTCACCTTAGAAGAATCTGTTTTAAAGAGTTCTATATAGTAAAAAGCAGAATTCAGTTTGTCTACCACAACCTGAGTAAAACCAGAGAAATTAAATGCCTATTAATAGCATAAAGATATCTTCTAGTTACACATGCATATGCACACAAATGGCATAAGTGAAGGAAAAAGAACAGAGGGGAATAAACCCATAATTAAAAGATTTACCTTGCATTTTATAGAGCAATGGATATAACCAGCAGAAATGTGGTAGAAAAACTGGCCCTGTTTGCTGAAGGAAGAAGGGAATTCTCATCTTTATTAAGAATTCCCAAAAGATTTATGTGGGAAGAAAACTAGTCTAGTGATTTTAAACTTAGCATTTTATTTTAGGAGGCAACATTGAAACAAGTATTTTCATATTTTAAGGAAAATATTTGGGAAATGAAAGATATTTAATACATATTAAATTATATTATACCATTTTATCTTTCCAGTAGCCCTGTGAGTTAGATAGAACTTGCATTTCATCTCTAATGCTACTCAGGAGATTGGGTTTCAGAGAAACATGGAAATTTACAAAATGGGAGAAACAGAGTAAGTAGAATTAGAATGTAACTCCATAGATTCCTACTCTAATTTTGTTGCCACTTTATTTTTATTTAACAACATTTCAACTTCAATAAAAGTGTTATTTAATGATTGTGTGTTGATAAAGGACAAAGAAGGAATCTAAGGAGAGAGCAATTCCAATGGTAGGGGGTGCATTTGTTCAATGAGAATGAGGTTGTGTATTTGTTGTGATGTTTTGTAATTGGAGTATCAGTTTGATGAATCCTGGAATTACAGATAATTTCTCTGGAAGCCTGATACAGAAAAGAGAGCAAGAGAGCACAGCCAGAAAGGCTGGCGGGAGCTGGAACTGTAACCTGGATATGAGGATATAGAAAACTGGACAGTATGGTACATGTGGGAAGAGAGAGAAAATGATGGAAATGAGAGAGCATCAGAGACTTAATGATGGATGTCACCTTCGACACATCTTAAATGAAGAACTCAACACAATTTTATGTATGACTGGGCATAAGAATTCAGAAAGTAGAATAAAAAATGCTGTGGTTTTAAGCTCATGTTAAGGGACATTTAGTGGTACCAATGCCAAGGACAAAAGTGTTGGGATAAGTTAAATTTAAAATGATAGCGAGACATCCAGGCAGCCATGTCCAACAGCATGTTAGGCTGGATAGTGTCCGGAATCCAAATGAGAAGGCAGAATTAGAGGTAAGGTAGGTAATTAACCAGCATAGAGGTGATAAAGTAATCCCTAATAATGGATTAAGTCTCAAAGAAAGAGAGAAAATCAAGAAGAATAAAAGTTAAGGACCAAGGTAGAACATGAAAACAGATGGAAGAACTTAATCCAACTGAGGAATGCCGGGAATCAAGCAGACAAGCCGAATGTTATCATGCTGTGGAAGCAAAGTGAAGAATTTTAAGTAAGGATTCCATCCCTCTGTTTTGCATATGTACTTGATGTGTGAATCACAAATCTCATCTTCCATCATTTAAAAATACAAAACAACCATCCAAATAGCTTCATTTTTTTTCTATCAAAAATAAAAAATTTTCAAACATGTTATTTTATTACTGCTTTTATAGTTGTTGATGGGTTTGATTACAAACTGCATAACTATAAGCCAGTAGTTTCTGCTTTAGGAAGGAAGAACCCAGCTATCAGTGTTCAGTAAAATGTTCTGTACTTCAGTAAAATTATAATTTATGTTCTACGATAAGACCAAATATTTCACTGGGAGCTGGAGCTAGCCTAAGGTCTCTTCTTAAATTGTTGATTATATTTTTAATATTATGTTAATACAGTTAAAACAGGGAGAGAGAAAAAAAGAATTATGAAAATAAATATCCATGAACCATTTTGTCTTTCTGAAAAAAACATATTAAGCTAAAAATATTTTACTAATCAAGTATTTCCTTGTAAATTACCAAAAGAAAAGGAAAGAAAAACCTTAAAATCAAAGTTAGGCCCCAAAGAAATGGAAGATCTAGGTGGTAGCATGTATGTAGTCACTATTTTAGACAAGAAGATAGTGATAGAGATTTTGAGTTTGTCCATTACACACAACTTGAGATGAATTCCTCAGTATAAGCTTATATGATGAATTTTTAAAATATAACTTATTGGATTCTGGCAAGGAAAAATGTCATAAAAGACATTATTGAAATAATTGGTAGAAAGTGATCTGGGAGTATATAGTAGATGATAGTATTGTCTCAATATTAAACTTTCTGAATTTTATCATTGTATTGTGGAGAATGTCCTAAAATCTAAGGGAACAGATGCTGATACATGTAGGGATAAAGAGACAATATTTAAAACTAATTGTTAACTGGTTAAGGAAAATAATTATAGAGAGAGAGGGGAGGAGAGAGGGAGAAGGAGAAAAAGACAGGGGAGCATTTATGAATATGGGAAAACATTAATGGTTGTTGAACTTGGGTAAAGGGTATACAAGTACGCCTTGTACTACTCTCACAATTCCTCTTTATGTTGAACATATCTTTTTTAAAAAAAAGAAATGAGTTTGACATTTAAGTAAAAGGAATTCACACAAAAATGCTGCTGAATGTTAATCTCTTTAGTTTGCACACATCTGAAAAAAGAAATCGATTTTGGTATAGCTGCACAAACTACAATTTATTTAACTTAGGTTTTTCCTTTCTTCTGGTCCTTATTCCCTTCCTCTTTTCCTCTACCCATTTTTCAGTCCCTTTTCTAGGATTTTTCTGAAGTAAGGATTATTAGAATCTAACAGAGGATACTAGCTCTAATTTTTTTTATTCTTGCGTATAGAAAAAAAAATAGTCTCACACTATACTTTTGAAAACTTGCAAGTTTGAGTGTTTTTCATTTGCTCCTGACATATGTTCATTCTTAAGAATGGGCAAAAGCAGCTTTTCTGAGATTAATTTTAAGGGAGGCAAAATCAACATAAGTAAACTGAAGTCCAAATGATTAAAGATAATGTCAAGCTTTTTTTTTTTTTTTTTACAAAGGTAAGCACCGGGAATTAAACCCGGGCCTCTGGCATGGCAGGCGAGAATTCTACCTGCTGAGCCACCATCACACCACCGACGTAGTTTTTGAAAGAGATTTTTCTTTTTTAATTGGGGAAGTTTGTTTTTTTCACACCACATTAATTACCTAGTTATCTCCCATTGCTTTTCAGAAATACATTCAGGGACTTAATAATGAAAATTAATCACATGCTACCTTGCACACATGAGATAGTAGCACAGAGAGTCTGGGGTAAGAACTGATAAAAATGGTGGTCTGACTTCCTTCACCAAGGATATAGAAGATGACAGAATGCTTATGCTTAAATAGGATCCTCATTATCTGTCAGCAAAGTACTTTAGTGCTATCAACACAAAACTTCTCCCTTCTTTGACAGACAAAACATAGCAAGGAAAAGGGATCATAAAATGATGACAAATCCAAATCCAAGAAAAAAATGGATGAAATAGTTACATTGCAGAGGGTAGCTTAGGTGGGTTCTGAACAAAGTATCCTTTTAGGAATGGTATAGAATTCTGTTTTGTGTCTGGGAGGTGATTCTGATTCCTGGAAATATAGTTAAGAGTCCCACGTGTGGTTCCAGCTCTGCCGCTAATTAATTGTATGAACTTGGTGTAATCACGCATCTTCTCTGGGACATGCTATCCTGACTCAAGACAGGAAGATGTGGGATAATGTGACCACCAAAAGCTCTGACAATCTGTGGAAAACTTGAAATTAAAAATGTTAATTAGAATTCTATTAATTTGGTTCCCTAGCAAAGAAGGGAAACAAACCAGTCCTGAGGTGCATGGGTAACGAATTTGGGAGAAGCAGAGAAGGGCCAGGGGAGAAGGAAGGGTCAGTCCTTTATCCAAATGCAATAAGAGCAAAATAAATGTTAATTCACACGGACACCATATTTCAAATGATCAAAATCTGAGATTATGGCTTGAAACATTTTAGCTTGGCTTGAAATGTTAAAAAGCATTCTAATAATTTTTTTCTTCGTAATATTGGACATGAAGCTTTCGAACGAAAAAAAGAGTCTCATCTACTCAGTCATTTTGTTAAACACAGCTCTGCGCCTCTGTTGTGCATGAGGCACTGATTTCATTTGTTAGAGGGTAAGTCACTTGAACTCGAATTTAAGCAGGTTCAATCTGGCCAAAGAATGAAAATTAACTTGAAAACTGTATCAGGACATTAAACGCTGTTTCAAGAGAGGTTAAAGCAGGACAACCGAAAAGTGGAAGAGGTCAATTCAGGCTTCTGTCTGAATAGAGCAGGAGGTGGCATTGTCTTCTCCTCCACCTCCTTCTCTCTCCCTCACCATTAACACTTAATGAGCTCCTGCTATGCATGAGGCATGGTTCTGAACACTTCACATTTTAACCCACATGATATCCGCATCTCTAATATCTTCATTTAAAACAAAAGAAAAGTGAGGCATAGAAAGTGTAAGTATCTTCCCATGGTCACAGGGCTTTCACAACGGTTGCGTGAAGGCTCAAGCAGGTAGCAGGCAATCGGACTGCAGAGCTGGCCCTCAGAAGCATCACACTCTGCCTTCTCTCATGATTCTGCTATGATAGGAAAGACTATCCCAGAGAGGGGAATAGTCAAGGGATGAGAAGCAAAATAAAATAACATTTAAGATGACATTTAAGCTACTGAAGTGTTTTTATTTTACATCACAGGCTAGCTGCTATAAATACCAATACCACTGCAATTATGAAATACCTGTCCCAGAAAAGAGTGAGTAGTCAAAGAAAAGCTGAAGTTAAGAAAATTTGGGTCTATTTATGTTGACCTTATTTATAACACTTTAGTCCTTAGTTAGGGGAGACATGAACACTCCATCCTTTTAATAAGATATTCATATGTACTTTAATCCTAAATTACATATAAACATGACAATGTTTCGTATAGTAGAGTCTTTAGCCATTTTTTTTTTTGGTACTGAGGAATCGCTTTTCTTCTTGAGCCTAATACCACTTTACTTATTTTTGTGTCGAAGGTAAAAAGAGAATTCCCAAATTACTTGCTGACTTGGAGTAAAAATACTTCAGACAGAAGTAAATCAAAAGAGAGTGTCAAATAGTGACACATCATTTGCATAACCAGCAGTCTGCATAGTCAGCATCTATGAGCACGGATTATAGTGCAAGCATTTTATATACGTCATTTCTTTTAACTTTTAGGACAGTTTCATAAAGTGTTTGAAAGGACTGGAAATCAGGACTCACAGAGACCCAGCAGGCCCACTGTCACAGGTGGACCTAGAATCCATGAGGCCAAAACCCTTAGTTCTTTCTACTTTCTGGACCTACCTCTCCTATGCAAAGGAACCGTGGTAATAAATGCCTTTTGCCAACATGGTACGTAAATAGACGCTTTGTTTCATACATAGTGTTCTAGTTTGCTAGCTGCCTGAATGCAGTGTACCAGAAATGGAATGGCTTTTAAAAGCAGGAATTTAATAAGTTGCTAGTTTACAGTTCCAAGGCTGAGAAAATGTCCCAATTACAAGTCTATAAAAATGTCCAATCAAAGGCATCCAGGGAAGGATACCTAGGTTCAAGAAGGTCAATGAAATTCAGGGTTTCACTCTCAAATGAGAAGGCACATGGCGAACACCGTCACAGTTTCCCGCTCATCTAGAGAGGCACATGGTGAACACGGTCAGGGTTCCTCTCTCATCTGGAAGGGCACATGGTGAACATGGCATCATCTGCTAGCTTCTTCTCCCAGCTTCCTGTTTCATGAAGCTCCCCGGGAGGCATTTCCTTCTTCACCTCCAAAGGTCACTGGCTGGTGGACTCTGCTTCTTGTAGCTATGTCGTTCTACTCTGCCATCTCTGAATCTCTCATTCCCCAAAATGTTTCCTCTTTTATAGGACTCCAGTAAACCAATCAAGACCCACCCAAATGGGTAGAGACATGTCATCAGATAATCCAGTTTAACAACCATTCTTGATTAAATCACATCTCCAGGGAGATGATCTGATTACAGCTTCAAACATACAGTATTGAATAAGGATTATTCTACCTTTATGAAATGGGATTTTGATTAAAACATGGCTTTTCTAGGGTATGTACATCCTTTCAAATCAGCACACATAGTAACTTATTATCTTAAATTACAAAGGCTCTTGATTATAGTCACATGAAAGTGATAATTCCATTTAGGTCACGTTTTAAATACAGGTGACTGAAACAAAATCCACACGTGATAAATATCTGTCAAATTCATGACTCTGTCAAGGAAATTAAGGGCTCCTTTAATGGAGTCTGTCATGGTCAGGTTCATGTGTCAACTTGGCCAAATGGTGGTTGGGCAAGTGCTGGCTTGTCTGTTGTGATGAGGACATTTCATAAAATTAAATCATGATCATGTCAGTTGCATCCACAGCTGATTCATTTGTAATGAGTGATGCTTAATCTAATCACTGAAAGCCTTATAAGGAGGATTCCAAATGAGACAGGCTCTTCCTGTTTCGGCTGGTGAGCCTCTCCTGTGGAGTTTGTCCAGACCTTCCATTGGAATCGTTGGCTTCACAGCCTACTCTGCGAATTTTGGACTCTGGGTTCCCATGGTCACATGAGACACTTTTATGAATTTTATATTTGCGAGTGTTCCCTGTTGATTCTGTTTCTCTAGAGAACCCTAACTAATACATCTTGGTACCAGGAAGTGGTTCTTAAGAAACAGAATCTTAAAAATGGGTTTTTATGAATGGTTTTCTACTCTGACTGGACTCGAAGACACTAAGGATGCTGATTCCCATAATTAGTATGATACTCCCAATCCATGGAGTGAGTTGGCAAAAGAGATAGTCAAAATATCACCATTCGATTCTCCTAATGCTTTGCTTGTACGAAGCCAGGCTCTGAGGGATAATGTTTTTGACACCTGTACAGAGTTTTGTAGAAATAAGAGGTATAGAGATGTTGGTTGGTTGTTGTTAGATACAGTGGCTACATTAAGGGGTGAAAGGGATGGGCTTAAGGCTTCAAACGAGAAGCTTAAGTGCTGTCTGAGAGATGTAGACGTTTCTATGAGTATCCTGAAGGAAAATCTTATGTCCTGTAGCTGTAGACTTGAGATCTCTGAACATGAGACCCAGAATCTTATTGTTAGAGTAGCAACTTTACAACGTAAACTGAAATCTCAATCTTGCATGGTGTCTGCCGTTAAAGTGAGGGCACTGATCAGAAAGGAGTGGGACCCTGAAAGATGGGATGGTGACATATGGATTGATAATGATGTTGGGGGTCAGGTTGAAACCCTAGATCATGCTGAGTCTCCTCTAGATAACCCTGTAATAGTTTGCCCTGAGGATATAAATGCCCCACCCTCCAGCCTGCCTTGAGGAGTTGGCCACCCAAGCTCTCCCTAAGGGATTAGCCCTAGAGTGATTAATCCTGTTTCACCAGATGAAACTGCAAACGAAGGCCCTGAAGCAAATGGCTTGGAAGATAGTTCTAATTCTTTTCATGAACCACCCCCACCACCCCTCATTTAAAGTCCCAACAGGCCCCTAAAGGTGAGGTACAAAGTATCATACATGAGGAGGTACGTTATACTCCAAAAGAATAGTGTGAGTTTTCCAATTCATATAGACAGAAAACAGGGGAATATGTGTGGCAATGGATTTTAAGGGTGTGGGATAATGGTGGGAGAAATATATGGCTGGATCAGGCTGAATTTATTGATATGGACGCACTAAGCAGAGATTCTGCATTCACCATTATAGCTCGAGCAGTTAGAAAAGGTATTAACAGTTTGTTTGGATGGTTGGTTGAAATATGGATCAAAAGGTGGCCAACATTACCTGAGGCTGAAATGCCAGAACTGCCCTGGTATAACGTAGATGAGGGGATCCAGAGGCTTAGAGAGATTGGAATGTTAGAGTGGATTTATCATGCAAAGCCTGCTCTTACACCCCAGGAATGTCCGAAGGATGCACCTTTTACCAGAACAGTGAGAAATAAATTTGTGAGACTAGCACCAACATCCCTAAAGAGCTCTGTGGTTGCACTTCTCTGTAGGTCAGATATTACTGTAGGAACTGCTGTCACAGAGCTGGAATCCTTAAACACAATGGGGATGACAGAATCCTGAGTTGGCAGAAGCCAGGTGGCAGTACTTAATCACCAAAGACAGGGTAGATGTGGCTATTATAATAGACAGCAAACTCAAAGCAGACATCAGAATTATATGACATGTAGAGATTTGTGGCATTGGCTAGTAAATCATGGGGTACCTAGAAATAAAATAGAAGGGCAGTCTACTAAATTCTTGTTGGAGCTGTATAAACAAAAGAGTTCTAGGTCAAGTGAACAGAAGTCTAACCTGAATTACAAAAACACAGAGTCACGGCCCCTTAATCAATTTCCAGACTTGAAACAGTTTACAGACCCAGAGCCCCTTGAATGAAGGGGAGGCCAGGTCCCTTTTGGGGAGAACCCTGTTACACTGCCACAAATTTATACCGTTAAACTTCCTCCAAGCCTTCCCCAAGGAGACTGATGGTCTTTAACCAGGGTAACTGTGCATTGGGGAAAAGGAAATGATCAGATATTTCAGGGATTATTAGACACTGGTTCAGAAGTGACATTAATTCCAGGGGACCCAACACGTCACTCTGGTCCACCAGTCAGAGTGGGAGCTTATGGAGGCCAGGTGATCAATGGAGTTTTAGCTCAGGTCTGTCTCACAGTGGGTCCAGTGGGTCCCCAGATCCATTCTGTAGTTATTTCCCCAGTTCCAGATGTATAATTGGTATAGACATACTGAGCAACTGGCAGAATCCCCACATTGGCTCTCTAACTCATGCAGTGAGGGCTATTATGGTAGAAAAGACCAAGTGGAAGCCACTAGAACTGCCCCTACGGAGCAAAACAGTAAATCAGAAGCAATACCAGATTCCTGGAGGGATTGCAGAGATTACTGCCACTCTTAAGGACTTGAAAGATGCAGGTGTGGTGATTCCCACCACATCCCCACTCAACTCTCCTATTTGGCCTGTGCAAAAAACAGATGGGTCTTGGAGGATGACAGTAGATTATCGTAAGCTCGACCAGGTGGTAACTCCAATTGCAGCTGCTGTTCCAGATGTGGTATCATTGCTTGAGCAAATCAATACATCCCCTGGTAACTGGTATGCAGCTATTGATCTGGCAAATGCTTTTTTCTCAATAGCTATTAGTAAGGACCACCAGAAATAGTTTGCTTTCAGCTGGCAAGGTCAGCAATATACTTTTGCTGTCCTACCTCTGGGGTATATCAACTCTCCAGTCCTATGTCATAATTTTGTCTGCAGGGACCTTGATCATTTCTCCCTCCCACGAGACATCACACTGGTCCATTATATTGATGATATCATGTTGATTGGACCTAGTGAGCAAGAAGTAGCAACTACTCTAGATTTACTGGTAAGGCATTTGCGTTTCAAACGATGGGAGATAAATCCAACAAAAATATAGGGTCCTTCCACCACAGTGAAATTTCTAGGTGTCCAGTGGTGTGGGGCATGTTGAGATATCCCTTCTAAGGTGAAGGATAAGTTGCTGCATCTGGCCTCTCCTATGACCAAAAAAGACGCACAATGCCTAGTTGGTCTTTTTGGATTTTGGTGACAACATATTCCTCATTTGGGTGCTACCCAGCCCATCTATCAAGTGACCAGAAAAGCTGCTAAATTTGAGTGGGGACCTGAACAAGAGGAGGCTCTGCGACAGGTCCATCTCTGCCACTTGGGCAGTATGATCCAGCAGATCCAGTGGTGCTGGAAGTGTCAGTGGCAAACAGAGATGTTGTCTGGAGCCTTTAGCAGGCCCCTATAGGAGAATCACAATGCAGACCCTTAGGATTTTGGAGCAAAGCCTTACCATCTGCTGCAGATAACTACTCTCCTTTTGAGAAACAGCTTTTGGCCTGCTACTTGGCCTAGTAGAAACTGAACGCTTAACCATGGGCCACCAAGTTACCATGAGGCCTGAGTTGCTTATCATGAATTGGGTGTTGTCTGACTTACCAAGTCATAAATTGGGCGTGCACAGCAGCCCTCTATTTTAAAATGTAAATGGTATATATGAGATAGGGCCAGAGCAGGTCCTGAAGGCACAAGTAAGTTACATGAAGAAGTGGCACAAATGCCCGTGGTTTCCACTCCTGCCATTACCTTCTCTTTTCCAGACCAAAGCTATGGCCTCTTGGGGAGTTCCTTACAGTGAATTGACTGAGGAAGAGAAAACTCGGGCCTGGTTTACAAATGGTTCAGCACGATATGCAGGTTCCACCCAAAAGTGGACAGCTGCAGCATTACAACCCCTTTCTGGGGTGTCCTTGGAGGACAGTGGTGAGGAGAAATCCTCCCAGTGGGCAGAACTTTGAGCAGTGCACCTGGTTGTTCATTTTGCTTGGAAGGAAAACTGGCCAGAGGTGCATTTGCATACTGATTCATAGGCTGTTGCCAATGGTTTGGCTGGAGGGTCGGGGACTTGGAAAGACCATAATTGGAAAATTGGTGACAAAGAGGTCTGGGGAGGAAGTATGTGGATAGACCTTTCTGAGTGAGCTAAAAACATGAAGATATTTGTGTCTCATGTGAATGCACACCAGAGGGTGACTTCAGCAGAGGAAGATTTTAATAATCAAGTGGATAAGATGATCCATTCTGTGAATACCAGTCAGCTTCTTTCCCCAGCAACTCCTGTCATTGCCCAGTGGGCTCATGAGCAAAGTGGTCGCGGTGGTAGAAATGGAGGTTATGCATGGGCTCAGCAACATGGACTTACACTTACCAAGGCTGACCTGGCTGAGTACCCAATCTGCCAGCAGCAGAGACCCACACTCAGCCCCCAATATGGCACCATTCCCCGAAGTGACCAGCCAGCTACATGGTGGCAGGTTGATTGCATTGGACCACTCCCTTCATGGAAGGGGCAGTGATTTGTTCTAACTGGAATAGATACATACTCTGGATATGGGTTTGCTTTCCCTGCACACAATGCTTCTGCCAAAACTACCATCCATGGGCTTACAGAATGCCTTATCCATCGTCATGGTATTCCACATAGCATTGCTTCTGATCAAGGAACACACTTCATAGCAAATGAAGTGCAGGAATGGGCACATGCTCATGGAATTCTCTGGCCTTGCCATGTTCCCCATCATCCAGAAGCAGCTGGATTGATAGAACGGTAGAATGGCCTTTTGAAAACTCAATTACAGTGCCAACTAGGTGGCAATACCTTGAAAGGCTGGGGTTATGTTCTCCAGGAAGCTGTCTATGCTCTGAATCAGCATCTGCTGTATGGTGCTGTTTCTCCTATAGCCAGGATTCAAGGGTCAAGGAACCAAGGGGTGGAAATGGGAGTGGTACCACTCACTGTTACCCCTAGTGATCCACTAGGAAAATTTTTACTTCCTGTCCCTGCGACCCTTAGCTCTGCTGGTCTACAGGTTTTAGTACCAAAATGGGGAGTGCTTCCTCCAGGAGAAACAACAATGATTCCACTGAACTAGAAGTTAAGACTGCCACCTGGTCACTTTGGGCTACTTATGCCACTGGATCAACAAGCCAAGAAGGGGATTACATTATTGTCTGGGGTAACTGACCCTAACTATCAGGAGGAAGTAGGACTGCAACTACATAATGGAGGTAAAGAAGAGTTTTCCTGGAATATAGGAGTTCCCTTAAGGCGTCTTTTAGTACTACCATGCCCTGTGATTAAAATCAATGGAAAACTGCAAAAAAATCAATCCAGGCAGTACTACCAATGGCTCCGAAACTTCAGGAATAAAGGTTTGGGTCAACCCACCAGGCAAAGAACCACGGCCAGCTGAAGTGCTTGCTGAGGGTAAAGGGACTATGAAATGGGTAGTGGAAGAAGGTAGTAATAAATATGAACTTCGACCATGTGATCAGTTACAGAAACGAGGACTGTAATGCTGTTTTGTTCATGTTATACTATTTAAGTGGTAAGAGATCAAGTTTAAGAATGAATATTCCCCAAGGATTTGCACCCTATTCTGGAGAGATTTAATGTGTTTCCAGTTATATGCAGGACAGTTGAGTATTGTTAGGTGAAAGAAAAAAATGTGTGTTTTATTGTTTTTATTTAGAAACTACATATGGTTTAAGGTGGTATGTATAGTTGACAAGTTGACAAGGGGTGGACTGTCATGGTCAGGTTCATGTGTCAACTTGGCCAAATGGTGGTTGGGCAAGTGCTGGTTTGTCTGTTGCAATGAGGACATTTTTAGAATTAAATCATGATCATGTCAGTTGCATCCACAGCTGATTCCTTTTGTAATCAGCCAAATGGGCGTGTCTTCTGTAATGAGTGATGCTTAATCTAATCACTGAAAGCCTTATAAGGAGGATTCAGAAGAGACAGGCTCTTCCTGTTTCAACTGGTGAGCCTCTCCTGTGGAGTTCGTCCAGACCCTCCATTGGAATCATCGGCTTCACAGTCTACTCTGTGGATTTTGGACTCTGGGTTCCCATGGTCATGTGAGACACTTTTATAAATTTTATATTTGCGAGTGTTCCCTGTTGATTCTGTTTCTCTAGAGAACCCTAACTAATACAGAGTCTTACAGAATTGGGTTGATATATGAAAATGGTATTTCTTTAGGATATTCAGTACTCAGCACGTCTGCATCCTAGTATGCAACTAATGTAATGAAAGGGCTGCTGCCTATATGTATAACCTCCTAAGACTATATAGAGAACAGGCAGCATGGGGCACTGAGATCAAAATGATTTGGGGTGGTGTGTTTACTATGCAGCCTTGGCCCTCTACATTGTTTCTCCTGCTCTTCTCAAGATGATTTTTCTGTCACCTCTAGGTGTATTCTTCTGGTTCCTGGGAAAATAGCTGACTTCTTCACCAGAGAGGGTAATACCTACCTAGAGAAGACACATCAACAGTAGCCTATAACCAAGAAAGATCCTTATCTAGTAAAGGCCTTGATGATAAACCTATCTGATAAATGTAATACATATACATTTTTAATATGACACCCACCACTACATATTTGGAGGAATTAAAAAATTTGAACTGATGTTCAGATATCTATCTTGTGTATTTTGAACTTCCATTAAAAGAAAAGGCATTTGAATTAACTTTATGCAACCTTATCATGTGATCTCAAGTTGGTTAAGTTCTTTGATGGCTCTATTTTGAATTCAGTCTCAAACATCTCTGCACTTGTATAATAATTGCTATTTTCCAATAATAATTTAAATGTCAATTATATATGACATATTCCATCATTTAAACTGTCTACTCTCAATTGCCCTACTAATGAGGTATACATCTAATAAAAACTCCAAAATTTTAGAAATTATTAGTTCTAGCTCTCTTTGCAGATCTTCTACAAATACTCAAATAATGTGGGAACTATTTTGAAAAATTAATGCTTTTGAATACATTCTGTACTGCATTTTAAATTATAAGAAGCATATATATGCACGAATACATAGACACATATATATACAAGCATGTGTACAGAGAACTCATGCATGAATATAAATGTCCTTTCCAGGTATCATAAATTTAGTCTTCTCCAAATTTCTGAATGATCCTAGAGTAGATAAAAGAAAAAGAGGAATAACACCCACTCATCCCTTCCAAACCAGTATTTCATGACGTAATAGCTCTGTGGCAGAAGAAGTGGCAGAGAGCGCACACTGCTCTCGGCGCTGAGCCCACCAGGCTAAGTGTACAGCTGATAAAACTGTGTCTTGTTCTTAATGTGAATACAAGAGGCACGGCAATGTTTGCTGACCTAATGTAATTAATTGCCACCACTCTGGCAGAACATAATTACAATATTAAAGAAAATGTAACTGGATATTTCATCTATTTCTTGAAAAGTATTTCAAATGTCATTGTCATATGTTATCAAGTCATTCAAAATTTCTCAAGGTCATTCAGAAGGCCCAAATTCTTAAATAGTGCTGATATCATGACCAGTTTCTCATTCAGATTTCTAAGCTGGGTATTTCCTTTCCTCTCATCCTACTTGCTTACCTATCAAACCCCCTCTTTCATATGCTTAAGAAATGAATTATATATTGTATCCCTGAGAGTAATTAAAAAATAGCAGGAGTTATGAATTATAGGTCCTGCACAGTATCCCTAAAGACGAATTCTTTTTTCAGAGTAGTTTACAAGTGAGTATTCAGAAAAATGCCTGATAAAGGAAAAATACCTGTACATGCCCTGTATATTGTGTGGGAAGGTTATACCTTATTACCTTATTATTGGAGAATAAATACACACAGAAAACCTACATATTAAAATAATCCTACTTATCCCAGTGGTTACATACCCAGGGATTCTGTATTCACTCCTTCAGTTTATTGCACTAACTTTAACAGACTCACCTTGTTGGGGAATTAAAGGAATTATTCATTAATACATTCAAAATCACTCCAGGGTCCTTGCTTCCCTGCATTTGGAAAACTTTGGCAAGATGTTTCTTTATCTTTAACTTGCTCTTCTTAACGTCATCCTCGTCAAATGTAAAGTCACTTCAAGAAGCCAGCACTGAAATCTGCCACATTTCCCAGAGTCAAAACTATTTTGAAGCACCAAATGCTTCTAGGTAGAACTCTGGCATCAACAGAAAATACAATTAGGTATTGGATGGGATGGTTAGGTCATTTTTGCATTCTACCATTGTATTGATCATCACACATGAATCATTTTAGCTATGTGATGTTTCAGAAGACTCCTGGGCAAGACTGTTGCTAATAAAACAACTGGAATTTTTAACACTTGAATTCAGTGTTGAATGTGCCATACCCGATAGACGTTTTCCCTAAACACTATTAAGAACACAAGGCCTAATAAAATTACTACTCATAATTTTTTAAATAACATGATATTTTGGTCCTGATGGTAAATGGTTTAGCACCTATGAGGAATTTCTAACTGGTGCCCAAGACTGATGACCATCGGGGATGAAATAAATCAAATTATGATTGTCTCTTGGGGCCCAGAGAACCAAAATAGGAACCGAACATCAGGTATATCCTGCACAGTCATGTATTACTGAATTGTTGATTTTGTTTCCTTTTGTTTTGTTTTGTTTTGTTGATGTTGTTGCTCTTGCATGAATGATACATAAAAAATTAATAGGAACTTGCCTGCATTCAAATTTCTATAAGGTTTTATTTGATTTCTTTAGGTAAATACTGGGAACTTTTGCCTGAGGTAATTCTTCTGTCTACTGATTTCAATGCACAAGCCTTCTCTTGAAATATAATTTTAAACACAAATAAAGGCTCAGTGCTATTTCATCTGGGTATGCATTTATCTCTGCTAAGTCTATAAAATAGTATTTCAAATGCCCCAAACTGCAAGAGGAAAATAGCTAAACCATTTATGGTATCTGTAGTACAATTTCTTCTATTTTAATGATATTGTACATTAGATTTTATATCTCTATGAACACTAAGAGGCTACCTTTTACCACTTTCATGATAAAAGTTCTCTACAGGAACTTTCGAAAATTTTAAAAGTTGAATTTTTTGTTTTGGATATTGTTAGAATTACAGAGTTATAATTGCTATTAGAATAAAAACAATTCAGGGGTTAGGGATACTGGTCATCATTAAATGGTAGGTTCTGTTATCTATATTGCAGTATTTACTCATTCCATGTAACAAGACGAAGAATTTTATTTAATAATGATCATTCTTAGTACCAACACAAATTTCCATTTCTTCTATTGATGATATTACTTGATGGTTGCAAGATAAGAACTATTATGTTAAGTGGCAATATTTAAATAATTGATAATGCTGGTAGACGCCACTAATTCTTCCAAAGTTACCTATTCTTTTAACTTTCATTTTGCCATTTAACATAGAAAAAATAATATGAGCCTAAGCTCTGATGATAGCAGAGATGTTTGCAAATGAATTTGCATCTTTCCAATATGATGTTTTTATACGACTTCTTATAAAGTTGTTTCTCATACCGCAATAAATATGCAACTCCCAAGGTAATCTATACTTATGCTTCACTACCTACAAGCAAGGAAAAATATTGATTTCTTCAAAGCTGTTTTACAGTCCGGCCCATAAAACCAATTGTCTTAACCATACAAAGCATTGCTCACTATAGAAATTAATTTGTCACCACAAGGTATGGATATAATGGAAACGATGTTAGAAAGCATCTGTAATTGAAAGGCAGATGAGTCCATTTAGACAAGTTTACTTTAATAGGGAGTCACAAAGGATTAATCCTTCATCATCATGCCCTCAAGAAGAGCATACACAATTTATTATGTAACATCAGGAGAGGCTTCTCTTCTCATTTCAAAAACCAGTGTTCACCATTTGCCAGAGCAAGCTAACCCATTAGGTATTTGCTGTGCCAACTTAGGAGTAAAGCAGAATAACATTTCAAATTTCCCATATTACTGTAAGTTCCGTGAGGCCAGAGCTGTGTCTGCCTTTTTCACTATCATTTTTTTAGGCTCTAGCATGTGCTGGATCAATACTGGTTGGTAGGTAACATTAGAATAGAAATGTGGTTGATACTTTCAGTCGAATAAATGGTCATCATTCTTTCAATAATATTATAAATATAAAAGCAGTGGGAACAGCATAAAGAAGAGGACACACTGAAAATGATCACGGAAAGAACAATTTTGCCTATTGTCAGTACACAATGTATGAAGAACAGCCAATTTGGTTTTTCCATCAATATTTTTGTTCTTTCTCTGGGAACAAAGAAAAATAAATCAGATTTTCATATTCGTTCATGAATTTTTGACAAATTGTTTTTCTGATTAACTCTCAAGTGGCTTTAAGAAATGGGAAGTAAATCAGCGCAACAGCTTAAGGACACTAAGTAATTCATACCCCTGAACTCATGTATCAAAGGGTCCTATGCATTGCAGACCTGTGTGACTCACAGGATTCTCAGGGTGCTTGGCTATAATCCACACACACACACACACACAATTCCAGGCTCAAAAATAGGAAGGAGGGTCATTCTTTAGAAGTAAAATAATCTGAAGGAGAATTCATCAATCTACTTAATTAGACGGCATGTTGCATTTTCAGTCATGAGATCTTCCTCATACACAAACAAATTTTTAAAGAAGCAAATTTCTGCTTCAAATATCAATAGTTATTTATTGTTGCTTTATATTAAAGCTGATTTGTCATTCACTGTGTGGTATATTGGACTTCTTATCATTTACTTAAACTTTGAAAAATGTTTTGTGGGGACAATGAAAATAAAGAGATGGTTGATTCTCAAATTTATTTCATCTGTCATTTTAGGATTCAATCTCTTAGGTAGTCTTTGAAACTTCTTTATATAAAACTCCCTGCACTACCCACCATCTTCCATGCACAATCCATAATTACAGATAAAAAAAAATTGGAAACATTTCAATCAAACTGAAATTTTGCTACTATTCACAGTTTTGTATAAACGTTTTCACCCCTGGAGAAAATCAGGTTAAAATTACAAGCAACACTTACAATCCACTTCTAAAAAAATTTCTTTGAAAGGAAAAAGAAATTTAAAATCAAATTATTTCATGTCATTTTCTGAACATGTAAAATAATAATGCCTTTTCTCTGATTATCTTTATCTCTTGCTTTAAAATGCTCAAGTTTAAGAGGGAGCAACATTTTCTAGAACTTAGGGTTTATTTTGTTGCCCTGTGATTCTCTCTTAAGAGGAAGACAACATTACTTCATTAATGCACATATAGCCATTTTAGAATGTCTTTCAGTGGGAAGGCAAAAAATAAGTTACATGCATTTTAATTAATATGGGGCTACTCAGGGAATAAATTAATGAAATTTGCTGTGGAAATTGACTCTATAATTAATCCAGAACCATCAGTTGAAGACTTCCTACACAGCCATGGCTACTGAGGAATAGTCACAGAATTGAAGGGTCTGAGGAAAGAGAGGAATCTTATATTTCATCCAGTCAAGATGTTCTCCAAATGATTAACTCTTAGCTATTGGACTTTTCATTGTTTGAAAACCAGGAATTTTCATCTGACTTTGAAGCTGCAGCACATATTTCACAGTAGTTGTCAATGGAAGGTATATAATAAAGATTGTTGAAACAATAAATTCATCCATTCGTTAATATACATACCCATACCAAGAACTTGAGTCTTCAGCCTATATTTAATTTATGAATAATTCTATTGAGTAGAAACATGGACACTTTAGTTATCAGACATACGTGCCCAACTTTTGTTAGGTATCTATTATGGTTAGGTACCATAATTTCTATTTCTATTAGTACCAAATTTCTATAGTTAAGAAATTTGTGTAATGATGGGTCTGTATGGGACTATTCCACTCTCTAAGCAGGACAAAGAAGATAAACTCAAAGGTAGGCTCATCTCACATGTGATGCACTCAGCCTGCTCATTACCAACAGAAGAAGAAGGAAGTCTCCTGCATTCCAGAAATGAGACCTCAGTGGGAATGCCCTTCATAGAAGTAAGCAAACTCAAGTCTCAGAGAGTACAAGTGGTTAGAAGAGAAAAAGGGAAAAAATATATATTACGAAATATAGATATATTTATTTTACTAGTATTTTTAAATCTAAAAAGCATTTATTCTAAAACGACCCAGAGTTGTTGACATTGAAAACTTGTTCATATAGAATGCCCTTGATCTGGCCCACGCTCCTCTATAAAGCAGCCACCAGCTTCCCTGCACTGACTGATTCAGGCAAATCACTCCTTGAGTTTTACTTGATGCAGCTTCAGTAAACTACATCTTCTTTTCAGTGTTTAAAATTCGCATTATTAATCGAAACCTAATCCCTTACTTTGTTTCTATTTTCCCTTTTTTCATTTTCTCAAGTCTCAGCAAAATTCTTCCCTATTTTATGTTAGTGATCAAAGGGACTATTTTTTTTATCCTGTTCTTTCTCAGAGTGAGAAGAGCATTCTAGAACTTTTCTCCATGCTCTTCCTCAAAGGCCAATCCATTTGATCAAAGGGAAAGGCAAGATCCACTTTTGCTTCCTTCGTAGGGCTTAAACTGAGCCAAAAATGCATAAATAATAGGAATTATAATAATAAACAATACAAGTTTGCAGTTGCAAAGTCATGCTTTCTGAGAGTCTGACGTAGACTGTGTTTATGACGTGCTCTCCTTTAGTTGCCTGCAGCAGAAATGACTGGAATACATATTCAAATTTTTTATTCATGAAGCTTTTCAGACTGACTAACTTGGAATCGTGAAATCCGTTCGCATAATTTTCTAGAATCCGGATATTTCTAATGCTGTGCGAAAGAAGTCTTATATGCCTTGTGGTTTGTGAACAATTACAAAGGGATTTAAAGGTCTATTATTCCTTCTTCCATATTATTAGCATCATTTATGTAAAGAGGAAGTTCTGAATTTAACTCAGGTAGTCTTCAGTTTCATTACCCAGTATCCAGAACTCCCTCTATAGCCTATTTTATATATACCCAAGGATCAAGGAAAACATGTTACATGTTAGAAAGTTTTCTGAAGAAGTCATGCTATTTAATATAGTTTATGTAGTATTTAAATTCATTTTTACTGACCCATTTCTTTGTCTCTTTGCCTCATGTTCATAAGAAAATGAAAAAAAATCACTATCCATTACAGAACAATTCTTTCTCTATCTGCACACTATTTCTAAAACAGCCCTTAGTTTTGTTTCTTCCAGGATAAATGAGGTCGCACATCCAATAGTCAGTCAGTAGCATTATAATCTGCCTCAATATCTTATGGCAAACTCAGAACGTCCAAAACCAAGTGCGGCAACTTCTTCCCTCCAGCCCCTTCTTCTTCCTGAGTTTCGTCTTCTCAAAGTAAAAGATGTCACATCTTACCTAATGACTGAGCAAAACATCCCAGCGTGAACCATGACTCTGTCACTCCTATGCTCAGAGCCAGGGAATTCTTCCACCTCTTCCTCAGAAAACACTTTCAAATATCTCATATACTTTCCGGTATCTAATTCAGGGGTTTCAAATGCAAAGGTTTCAAAGACCTGAAACAAAGTTATTATTTATAAATAAAAGGACTGCTTGGTACTGTGAATAATTGGAGATGAATGATGCACCTCAAGGCACAACATGCGCACGGATGCACACACACTTGTGAGAGCACACACACACAGACACTGTCTAAACTAACCAAATAATGTTATATAATTTGCAAGCCCTATTTAGTTTGCTTTCCTAATTAATTTAGTTCCTTAGCCTCCTCATCTGGACTATTTCGATGGTTTTTAGGCTGCAACTAGTGTCTTTCCGCTAATTTTCACCGCCACAAGATGCAATCTTTTGGAAGTTAAATGTGATCATGTTGTTTCCTTGCTTAGGGAATAACATTAGCCACATGAGCCATCATTCTGGAATTGGAGGTTAGGGCAAGGAGAAAATAGGTGAACATGACTATGGTGCTGGAGCACACGAAGCATTTTTGGTGGGGTCAGAAATTCTGGAATGGACCTAAAAGAGAGCAAATTTTCTTTTTTCCACTCACTGGTAGAAGGCTGGAGGTGCAGGGCAGGTTTCCAGGTAATGGGGCAGACTGAGAAGAAGGCATGGCTCCTCCTCTGCTCTCCTTGTGGTATGTTTTATTTCCTTCTCTTTGCTGCTTCATTCTCCCATACCTCCTCCTTTCCCTTTCTTTTCTCTATACCGCCTACTTTTCATCTTCCTACTGATTTATTATCTACTCTCCTTTTCATTTCTCTTTCCTTTCTTCCTCGCAGACACTCAGTATCTTTTCCACTCTCTACCTCAATTTCTCCTTCTATGCTCCACCAAATGGCCCTGCAATTTTAATAGCCATAAAGGGCATTTATTTTTCTTTATTACCTGATATTAACCTAAAAACTGAAAAATGAGATCTCAGATTTTCTTTTGTCCAATGCTTACTTAAAATTCCTTATATATAGCTTACCATTTGCATTTGTGTCTCAATTGCTTTTACTTCTGATCAGTGACACTAAATAGAATGTCTGCATTTGTCCTCATCAATTACATTCTAGGCATTGCTGCTCAGTGACCACGGAATTAAACGAATGCTAATGTTGAAATAATTATCAGGAGGAAAATCAGACAAATTAGCACGCTCGCTTCCTTATTACTATAAATGATGTCAACCAAAATACCAAGAGAGGTTAAAAGCCATTTTAACATGGGTGATATATCCAACTGAGTCATAATATGGAAAATTGAATGAGGAAGAGATATTTTTATATATAACAAATAAAACATTAAAATAATGTGTAAATATGGAAACTGTCACTTAATATTTCATAAAAAGAAATAGAAACACCCTGACATGAAATATAACCAGATGAATGAAACTGTATAAATTAGGCACAATTCATAATCCCAATGAAACACACACACGAATGAATAAATATATGTTGCAGATGTATTTTCAAAAGGGATTGGAGGTTATGTGTGTCAAAAAACATGTAGACAGAGTCATGGATTGTTAGAATTCTCAGGGACTTTAATAGCCGTCTCAAATTCAATATACTTTTTAAGAGAATGAAACTGACTCACTCAGAAAGATGAAGAATGGGAGAATTGTCCTTCGTAAAGGTATGTAACAAGATGAACTTGGAATCCTGCTTAGTTAGTTTTGCAGCGAAAGGCTGCTCCCCAAGCTGAGTAGACTTCAAATGAGGAGAACAAAGCTGTGAGATCCAATAACACTATTGCTGGATGGCAGATCCAAGACCCAGCTGCTCTGCTCCCAGCCAGGACTTCATCCACGCTATCATCGCTCTCTTCTCTTTCCTTTCCCTTCCTCCCCCTCTTCCTTTTCTTATGTCAAAAAAAAAAAAAATTCATTTTAACTGTTCATCTCTGACCAAGTGTTCACCGATATTTTCCTTTTGTTCCAATTTTCTCTTCAATGTTCAGAATGTACATTCAAACTCTCAGCTTTCTATGAAGGATTTTCTTAATGTTTCAGAGTTACAAATTGAGGGGAAAATTTGACGATTCCTCTCAGTATTATAAATAGATTTAGTTGGTTAAACTATTTTTATTTTATTTTATTATTATTATTATTATTGGTCTTAACCATCATTTTAACCTCTCTAATCCTATAACAAAAAGCATTTGTTTGCCAGCCTGGTTCTGTGACCTTGAGATCTGTATTTTACCTTCAAGCAACTGGTTTATATCTGACATGAAATCTCTTGAGACGCATCATCAAGTAACGTATTACAACCAAAATGATCACAACAGAAATAACTATTGTCACACTGAAGAAGAGATTCCACAGAGATAAAGAGTCTTCAACATTGGAAGTGTGATTATTTTACATCTCAGTCTAGACACCTTTTTGTGTCCCCATGAGATGAAATTATTTGACATACTGAATATCTTTATTTGGATGGCAAGGGATTATGAGAGTATGTCTTGAAATACAAATGGAGAGATGTGCACTTTGAATCAAATCACTGGAGGAATTTACATTTAAAGGAATTCCTCTTGAATGATCTGATTTTTATATTGCCTACATTCTGAATTTATAGATACTCAATAGTCCCTTATTAGATACCAGATTACACTGGGCAAATTTTAAGCAATATTCTTTAAAGTGATGATAAGCATTAAACAAATTACTCATTTCCAAGAGTTAAATCTTTATTAAGTTTTACATCTCTGTTTAACTGGAGTTTTCTTTAAAAAAAATATTCAACTTAAAAATTTCCTAGTTAACAATTATCACTGGAACTTTTAGAATCTAAAGCTCAAGTACAAAATGTAACAATTTTCAAGAATATTAAACACCTTGTATAAAATATCAAACTTTTTCATGACAAACATAATTTTCTATCAGGTTTTATTTTTTTTTATTCTAAAATCTCCAAAGGAGACATTATGTTTAAACTATACTTCTTAGTACTTGTTCTGAAATTAATTTTATTCCCTAGGCAACAATTTCTTAAAAGTTTTCATCACATCATCATGTGTTTATAATCTCTTGTTAAAATAGGTACCAGGCCATATGATCTGATTTTTATATTGCCTACATTCTGAATTTATAGATAGTCCTGGCACATGGAGCTAGTACAGTGAATGGGTTAAAAATGTAAACTAATGAGTCAGCCCAACTATTCTCAAACCCTACTTTTTCATCTACTAAGTGGTTGATCTTTAGAAGATTCTTAAATTCTCTATACATCATCTCCTCATTTTAATAGTACCTACTTATTGTACTAAAGTTGGTGCAATCAACTTTACTTATTTACTTACTAAAGTTATAAAGTTGATTAAAAGAGTTAATATATGTAAAGTGCTCAGAACACTGCCAGCAGGGTGTATAATATAAATACTAGCTATTATTATTATATAAGTATAAATATTACTATATGTACTATGTTATGCTATAGTAGTATTATAGCGCACTTTCAGTAACTATTTATAGAATAAATAATTGGATGTGGAAAAACATTCTTTGTTCAAAATATATTTGTTCAAAATATATTTGTTCAAAATTCATTATATTGAAACAAACAAAGCACTTAAACTAAGCATATTAATAAAAATAGAGCTTTCGAAATAGCTTTTGAATTTTATCTTCCTAAGTCCCATTCCTGCACTATGGCTGAGGTTATGAAGATGTGGTCTGGGTGGAGGGGATTTCTTAGGTCTGGCACTGGGAAAATAGAATGCCTCTTACAAGACCCTGGAATCAGAGCAAAAAGCCACAGATGAGAAAGAGGTGAAAACCAAGATCTGTAAATCAGAGCAAAAAGCCACAGATGAGAAAGAGGTGAAAACCAAGATCTGTAAATCAGAGAATCAAACAACCAAATGGGAGTCCCAGACACCAGGTTACTGGAGCATCAAAGAATTAGAAAACAATGGGTTAAACGAGCCCAAAACTGGAACTGGAACAAATGCCGTTGCCATCAGCTGGCTTCATGAGATGTGATTTGGGGGGAGAAGTCATATAAAAAGGGAAGGGACTGAACTGGGCAGTTAATGGAATGCACCAAACATAACCAATACTTTTATTTTAGGCTAAAATATATTCTCAAGATGCCTATGGCAGATATTTCATCTAACGATTTTTTAGGACTCTCTCAAAGATTACTTGGGAAAAAAGACAGAAACAAAAAAATAGAACGAATGTCAAATCAATAACATTGATGTATCTGAAATAAGGTATCTATCTCTAGAAAACAATCTTTATCCATGTCGGATTTTTCCTAAAGATATAATAGGGAATTCTAGCTTGATCTTGTTTGCAATATGTTGCATATTCATCTAGTGTAATGCAACAAATATGCATAATGTGGAACCCAGTTCTGGTGCAGGGACACCCTTCAGGGAACTCAGATGACAGTTCAGGAAGAACAGGAGTTGTGCCTTTCAGTTCACGGTGAAGGGAACTCACAGCCAGCATTTCATCTTTCTCTGACAGGATTTCCCATATTTGCTGAAGAAAATATATCACATTTAATGAATCTTTCCATCCAAGGTTTTTATGATAGATATATCAAGACAGGGACAGCTAGAGATACAGATATATAAACAGGTATATACTTGCATATACCTTTTCTGATATGATGTTTAACAAAAGGGTTTTAAGTAATTTGTATGAATATAGCATGTAAAACCAAATAAGAGCATTTTTCTCTAAGGCACCATGAATCTACTCTCAAATTTTGGCCAAAGGAAAGTGGAAAGAAGCATTTTCATATGTCTCCATTGCCTATATAATTATATATTCCCCATTGCAGAAATAATTCTAACTAAATTAAAATGTATGAACACAGCACATGTGAATGCATATTATTTTACATATTTAGTAAATATTCCATAAGAGGCCATAAGGGTGGAAAAGTACTCAGATTCTAATGAACATCAACACAAAACAGAGACCCTTGCTTAGATTTATATGAGATATATATTTCAATTTTTAGAAATAGTCTATGTTTTCAGTAAAATATTTACACAACTTGAATTCTTATTTAAAATATACTGTCCTTTTTCCTTTCCTTTTTTTTTTAAGAATTCACAAAATTCTGTTTTTTCCTTATAAGGTTTTACAAGCAACTCTCTAAGACAAATACATTTCTCAATAGCAATAAAAAAGATTATGCTATTGTCAACTCTTTCAAAATTGCTAAATTTTCCGGAAGCTGAGTCATTTTTTTCAATATGGCAAATGCAAAATTTCAAAAGGCAGTACTATTACTCCACAGCCCGATATACGTATATAACCAAACAATGGTGAATCAATAGCTCCTACAGCATTCTGGTAAAGACCAAATCATAAAGCAAAAATAGTGGAACAGACAGACACAGAACTTTGGTTTTCCTTGCTGCTGCCACTGTGATTCTGCAGACCATGACTAAACAATCGATATCTCTGGCATGTCACTTACTGAAGGGTAGAGGTAACCTTCTCCGTTCATGGCTATATACAAGCCGGTCTTTACTCCCTGGATGGCAACCACACGCAGTCCCACTGGTATGAGGTTGAACAACGCTGCAAAAACAAACATGGTCTGTCACAAATGGGCAGGGTGGAGCGAAACGTTGCCACGACTTGTGCCCCGCGTCTTTCTTTTAAGAAACAACACATTTGTTTCTACCTTCCCGGAAACTCGAACTAAGTCACTTTTATTTCTCTTTATAATTAAGAAGTTTCTATTATCGGTAAAATTAGCATCCCCCCCCACACTCCCTGTGCTTCAATTTATAAATCTTCTTATCAGTCCTGCCTCCAGCATTTTGAAGAATTGTTGGGATAACAAACAGAATCAAGCCTGTAATCAGGATTCTAGTATCACATCACTGACACATTTGGTGCCAAAAGAAATTAACTGTGAAGATTCTCAAAGAACAAACTTTTGAAAGTCCAAGTTGAATGCTTATTCTGGCCTTTCAAACCAAAGGTGTGCTTTATCATCACAATGTCACGCAGGTTGGCAGTTAAAAAGGTAATTCCCAAACTAAATTACTCTTGCAGAATCAGCATGATATGTCAACACAGGGCAGAAAAGGTGTATACCTGCCAATTTGCTGAATTTAGAAAGAACTAATCAAACTGAATGGCATATAGATTTTAAAGAGGCAGTTTTCTTTATTAATATTTCATAAAACTGCAAATGAAAATTAAAATAGAAGGGGGAAAGTGTTTAATTCTACTAACTGAGGATGTAAAAACTCTTCTATGTTCCCATGTTTCATTTATTCCCTTGTCAATAAATTTTAAAACAGTATTTTATATATATTTTTTGCATAGTGCAGAGAGCAATGTTAGATTTTTTAAAAATGTCTTAACACCCTTTTCATGCATTTTCATGCCAGGGTTCATAGGTTGACAGTATATTGTGTCTTCTAATAACATTCTTAGTGAATAAATTTTCAGAAATTTTATTATAGATACATTTTTAAGAGAGCAATTAATTATCTACCATAAGGTAATTTGTTGTCACTCAAGTCCCTCTTGACTCAAGTCTAAATTTAAACACTAAGACCATATCAGAATAAGCATTGAAAGCACTAAAACACTGATGTCAATATAAGTAAAATATTTTAGGTTTAGGCTCTCAACTACATTTCACAAAAGATAAATAAATGCATTGTAAGATGCAGCGATTTTGACTTAAGTCCATGGGTCTATCAATTCATTTATTTACATGAACTTTATACATTTGTTCTACTTAATTTCAGGGATATGGTTTTGTTTTGTTTTGTTTTGTTTCTGAACAGAGTGAAGAATATTCTGTAGTCTATTCCAACAATTACACCTTACTATTCCCAAGATCTCAAGATGTCTGTGCTACACAAATGATGAAAGTAAAATATCAGGCCATTGCAATAGATAATTATCCTTGGGATGGATGTGGCTATTTGGATATGAGCTTCCATTTGATGCAAATTAACATTAGACTGTCTTCAGTAAGATTTGGGGGTCTTGTCTCAGATACACTTGTGGAGGAATAAGGCTTATTTTGCTTATTTCTACTATTTAATAAGGTGGAGGAGGTACTTAGGCTATTAAAACTTTCAGTATTTCTTTTACATGGGAAAAGACCATTTGCATTCTGGTCAGGACACATGAACTGTTTCATCTGCCTTATATTTGAAAGGACAGTCAACATAAGATAATTCCCAGATTTATAGCTAAAGTTTTTTGTTTTGGTGGGGGGGAAACCCAGAATTGTATGCCTTTTCATGCAAGAGTTATTCTCGCCTAACCTATTCTGAACTAGTTATTCTAACCATTATAGATTCCTAGTGGTATTTGTAGGTGCCACATACTTAGGAGCAATCCTAGGAGACATCATGAACTGACTAAAATAATGTGGTATGGAAAATAAAAACATCTAGAAACAGTCTTAAATGACCACACTAATTTCACCAGTATGTGGCAATTTTTCCAGTATTTGGTTGAAATCTGAATTTATACAATAGAAATTATAATTAATTGAATAATTATAGAAAGTGCATCCCTTACAGCAACAGTAATGCGGAAAACCATTGAAAGCTGATCATGATGGTCTGGGGTGAGAATTAAAAATCACAGATAGCCAAACTAACTGGGAAATCATGTATTTTTCACTCTCTCTGTATTTTACAGAATTAGAATGCAATGTCACCAAGCCTAGAGGAGTAAGAACAATGATGATGTCTACGTTTTGGTTTATTCTGTGGAATACTCTAAGTTCTCTATATAGCAATAAACCTCAACTGTAGTTCCATGTTATAACTATCTGTATTCATAAAATAGAGTGGCTAAGTCCAAACCTAGAACAATTAAATTAGAATCTCTTGGGATGGGTTAAGAGCATAGCGATTTTTTTGAAAAGTAATCCTAATAGTCAAGGAAAGAATCACCATCCTACAACCTGTAGGGCAGGGATCACTATAAGTGATTTACAATTTCTACACATTGAATTACTAGGTAAGGAATTCTTAAAATGATAGGTTTTTTTGTGTGTGAATTCTTAACACTGTTTTAGTTATTAGCATGTTGGCAACTGTATAGTCCTACTCTGCTTGCAGAATCTATTAAGTTTGGTAATGGAAAGCACAAAGTTTAATAACACAAAACCTACTCATAGCTTCCCCACAACAAAAAAAGAGGAAGACACTTTCCAACAAGATACCATAGTTCTTGGAACCCTGTAATTTAATAGATAGAATGGATGGTATAGGAATTTTAAAGGAATAAACCTTTAAAAATGAGAGTGCTGATAGGATTAACTGTGTTAGCCACTTCCTTTAAGGAAAAGAATTTTCCAGTGTTTAACATGGCCTGTGATAAACAGTCAAGTTGTCACAGTACCTTCTATAATAGGATCATTTAGCTATTATCAACCATTTTCCTACCAGAGAGTGGGGACTGGACTGGACATTTGTACACTGGTGTGTATGGCAGAAGTGTTTCCAATTTTCAATGGATGGAGATGGCCTGAGGTACAATAACTGAGGGAAAGAAGGGGGAACTGTGGTGGATACATTCAACGGACTACTGGACAGCTGAAAAAAGGAATGAAATTGTGAGGCATGCGACTAGATGAATGTACCTTGAGGACAGTGTGTTGAATTAAAAAAACAAAAAACCAAATATCATCATGCTTCACTCATATGGACTAATTATAATATACAAGCTCAGAGAATTGAAGTCGAGAGCATGAGTTATCATCTTGGGGTCTATTGTAAAGTTTCCTAGATTGTAAGCTTTTATAGTAGTCACATCTATTCCTGAGTTGTAACTTATTTCTAAATTCTGAGATGCTGAGCTATTTGTGTATAACCTGGTCATTCTATGGAAACTTGTTTATTTGTGTGACACCTGAGACTCAGAGTTAGAGCTCTGAGACTATGAAAGTTAGCATAACTCCATACAGCGACTTTTAAAAATGTTGAAAAAGTGGTTAGAATTCAACTAGAGAAATGAACTAAGCTGATCCAAATAGGACTAAGATAAATCAGAAATCAGGGTAAAGGATAATATCGTCTATATTTTAAAACTTCAACTTCTGTGTGAGACCAAAGGTAGATATGCTTATTTGGTGCAAAATTTATATTTTTGGTAGCATAATATTTCATTTAATTTGTATGGTCAGTATATTTGAACACCATTATTGCATGAAATCTTGAATAGGGTATGAGATCTTGTTGGTTTGTAAAGGTTAGTGTGCTGCCCTGATATATCCCAGAGCAATTTGGGCAGAGAATAAAAAAAAGTATTTACAAAATCCCCTTTGGGGACTGGATAGAAAGGAGAAAATATAAATATCACACTAAGCTGTACAAACCAACAAGATCTCACATCCTGCTTCCCAGGTAGGGAATTTCTGATATTCTCATAAGCATTGGGGACAACCAATTTAATAGGCTGAGCCTTCAGTCTTGGAACTCTGCTCTATGAAACTTATCCTTGCGAAGGAGAAGCCAAGCCTACTTTTAATTATGCCTATGAGTCACCCCCAGAGAACTTCTTTTGTTACTCAGATGTGGCCTCTCTCTCTAAGCAACTTTGCAGATGAACTCACTGCCTTCCCCTCTCTCCTACATAGGACATGACTCCCAGGGGTGTAAATTTCCCCAGCAACTTGGGATATGACTCCCGGGGCTGAGCTGGGACCTGGTATCATGGTATTGAGAAAACCTTCTTGACCAAAAAGGGGAGGAGAGAAATGAGACAATATAAAGTTTCCATGGGTGATTTCAGAGTTGAGAGGTTATCCTGGAGGTTATTCTTATGCATTATATAGATATCCATTTTTGGTTTATGAAGTATTGGAGTGGCTAGAGGGAAGTACCTGAAATTGTTGAACTGTATTCCAGTAGCCTTGATTCTTGAGGACAACTGTATAATTATATAGCATTTACAATGTGACAATGTGATTGTGAAAATCTTGTGGTTGATGCTCCCTTTACCCAGGGTATGGAGAGAGGAATAAAAAGAAAAGGAAAAAAAAATAATAATTCAGAAAGAGGCAGAAAACACTGGGGTGATTGCAATACTAATGGTCAGTGAGAGGGAGGAGTAAGGGGTATTTGACGTATGGGTTTCTTTTTCCATTTTGTCTTTTTATTTCTTTTTCTGAAGTGATGTAAATTTTCTAAAACTGATCATGGTGATGACTACACAACTATGTGATGACATTGTGAGCCATCAGTTGCATAATGGTCTGTATGGTGCATGAAGACATCACTATAAAATACTTTTTTAAAAAGCAGCATTTGTACATTAGTTATAATTTATTTCTCTTCTTGAAAACTTTTATCCTAATACGTATGACATATAACCTATAGTCTTGTAAATTCTTCAAAGCATCATAGTTCATACAGTGATCGGAGATACAGAAACTAATTCTCATCTTTTATTCGACTCTAAGAATGAGAGATCATTGAAAGACATCAGAAGTTATAAATCTCTAAAAGACATCAACTACAACTGGAAGACAGAAGAAAAAGAGAACGGCTTTTGTCAAAGAAGAGTTAAGGAGCTAGAGGTAAGAGGGAAAGAAAATGAGGAAGTGTATATGTATTAGTTTGAACCATAAGAAATTGTCATTTTTATAGGTCAGAGATGGTGAAATACTGATAATATTAAAATAAGTAAACAATGTTTGACATATGTCTAGTGAACAAAATGGCTCCTTTTTCCTCCTATGTGCCTGAATTATTTTATTTTTTTCTTTTCCTAAATAAAAGAATGAAGAAAAATAAACCAATGAAGAAACATAATAGGGAGAAGTTTAAAAGTACAAAAGGATATTTAATGATCACAAGGAGAGAAACAAGATTAGAAATCGTAAAGAAGGAAAATGTAGATATACCAAAAAATTAAAAAGAAATGGAAGGAAAAATGAAAATGAAACAACATTCGAAGTCTAAAAAATAAACACAATAGCTAGTAGAATACTGATTTTTTTTTCACATGGCAAACATCAGTGGCAAATGTCTATTTCATAATATTAGCTGTCCTCAGAACCAGTGCTACCGACAATCTCATTACTAGAATTCAAGACAGGAAATGTCTATATATTGACTAAATACATTCAATCCCTCCCTTCTTTTCATGCAATGATGTAATATATCTGAAGAATAAAAAAAAAACTGGATTAAAAGTTTCCTATCTTCTCCTGATCCATTAGTAATATTTCCTGTGATTATATATTTCTAATAAAATCAGATTTTTTCCCACAAATTCTTTCGATAAGCAAAACTATGTTTATTTCAGAATATATTAACGTCAAAAAGAATCAGATGCCAGTGTAAACTGAAAAATGAAAGAAAAACACAAACATTTGAGAGATAACAGAACAAGAATAAAAAGAAAAGTTATATGTAAATAAATATTAAAATGAATACAGACATTTATAGAATGGAAGGTATGTGGCTTTTTTATTTAAAAAAATCATGGACTCAAGTCTACAAAGCTGTTCAACATTTGGAACAATGTATTTAGAGGTACACAACCTTTACACCCTTCCTATAGAATAAAGATGCTATATTTGTAAAAAGCAGAGAATTTGAAAAATTAAATTTCTATTATTTGAAACACCTAATTCTACAGCTCTTGAATTTCCACAAGTATCATATGTACCTCTGGGCCTCAGAAAATAATAATTCAAAGAAGACATGTAATCAATTTTTATCTAAATATACTAGCATTTATGATAATAAGATTAAAAGTAACAATCATCTATTGGATATGGCAGTTGTTTGAAGAAGAGAATATTCATATTTACTAAAACATCTTAAAATCACAGAGTTCTTTTGTGCTTAATTAATAATTTCATTCAAATGACTAAAGTAAAATTGTAAATGGCAGTCTAGTGTGTAACATTTATAAAAATGAACTAATATAATCAAATATTTACAAATATATTTTTACAAGTCATTTAGATAGCACTGTATCTTCTACCGAGTATGTTAACTGATGATCCGGGGTTATCACTTACTAGAATTGGTGCTGTCATCCTTGGTTCCATCGAGAGCTCCATCGGGGTGCATTTGCAAGTAGTAGCCTTGCCTGCAATATAACCTGGTCACTATACCCTTGAGCTGGGGATCTGAAAGGCAAACATAGTTATCATAAGTCTCACAATGTGTCAAAATATAGTTTCTTTATTCTTTTCTCTCTTTTTGAGTAGTAAGAGGGCATCAAACAGAAATAGCATGTTTGATCTTATGTCTCCTTGATTATTCTGTTTCATCAAACATGGTACACTAATCAGAGAAGGTAAAGAAAATGCAAAAACAGGCTATTTTTGAAACTAATATTAAACTATTTAATTAATATTAAACTATTAAAAACTTTTTAGTTTTTCTTTTTTTCCTAATTTGACAAGCAATCCCAAATGTGAAAAGCTTATCTTTTAAAATTTCTACTATTTTATATATTTTCTTGGAAAAAGCTCTGATGTGCAGAATGTCCCTTGGATGCCTAAAGGGTCTACTGAACTTGCATGGAGGCATCTGTACAAAGAAATCTACTACTGAACTCAGGGTGAAGCACAGTAACAACTCTGAGACAATAATCTGGACAAATTGGAAAAATAAAGTAGAGAATCCTATTCAGTCATATAATTTAAAAGGTGAATACAATTACACAATATGGAATTTGAGCCTTTGCCAACAAAATGAAGGGACACCGCAGTGGAAGTCTGTTAGAACAAAATGGGAAATTATATGGTTATATGCTTCTCATTTGATTAACTGGAAAAGATACCATTAATCTATTGTTTCACAAAAAGCTAGTTGGACTTTTGAAAGTAAATATTTGCATGTGGCTTTTCAAAGGCAATCCCTATCACAGGAGTTGATTTTGATGTGGTGCACCATAATCCTTACCATGGAAACAGATATCTCTCCACAATATCAGAATGGGACATGCAAATTTGATCATGCCGTCAGAAAGTAGGGCATTACACAATGATGAAACCTAGCATCTTGTAATTTATAGAAAAAAATGTGGACTTGAAAACAGTAAACACAAAAATACATGTACAAAAAAGTAAAGATGTCCCAAAACAGAATAACTTTAGACCTTTGTTTAGCTCTCAAGAATTTAAAAAGAATGGCAATATGTTTCTATGTACAGCTTATATAACCAATAATTTAAAAAGTGACTTCATTGGATGCAATATGTTTTAGAAAGATGGTATGATGTCAAGAAAAAAAAACTTCTGGAAAATCATGCATGAACATCTCAGCATCACAACATTAATGTACCTAAACCTATTAGAATATATGTTTTTTTCTAAAAAAAAACACACCTAAGTGGTTATTAAGATTGCATCACATATATTCCTTATTCCATAGTATATTACTTTTAAAAGCATATAACTATTAAGTGCAGAATACACTCTCTACAGAGTGTCCACTTAACCACTATACTAAATCGCCTTCGTAAATTGAACTGAACTAAAACATCTTAAAACCTAAAATAAATGCAAAACAACCTGTTCGTTCTAACTGGTGTTTCAAAAATTAACCACAACTGTGTCTAAATCTAAACCCTGCATACACAGGGCTGATTCTATGATATAAAGCAATAGCACAAAGACTACAAAGGATCAGAATTCTTGAATGTATCTTCTAATATGCACCCCACTGTGTCATTGGCTGCATTTCCAGTCAATCTCTACCACAGGAAATCCTTCCTAAAATTGCACATTCAGTTCTGTATGTATAATACTTCCTCTAGTATTATTTTCAGCTTAATTAAATAATTTTTATTTGGCTCACTCCCTCAGCCAGCTCTATCCTGATAACTAGTTATGATGCCGGTATATGTCTGCTAAAATCAACACCACATGTCTTATTTTGTCCATCTAATGAGTTATCCAGTTCGTACAGAAGCTGTTTTCACAATGGTCTTAACTATTTTACGCTTTTCCTATTTTCACTGCCAACAGCAAGTCCAGCCCCTCATTACCCCTTAGGCAGTCTCCTCACTCTCAGTTTTCCTGTTCCAGTGTATCAGATTAAGAACTATATGATGCCATCACTGCCCACTAAATCATATGCACACCCTACTGCAGTAGGCACCCTCCCATCTACTGCTGTATTTTCTTCTGCTGCAACCTCAACACCTGGACTTAGCTTAACCTGGATTGCTGTAGGTTGCTAACAGTTATTCCTAATTCCCTACAGTTATCATTTTCCTTTAACCTTAGCCTGTCTCTAATATGCCCTGTGTAAAGATGCCTCCTTGCACATCTGCCGCACACTCATGCACGTATACACACACTCGAGTTCTTTACATAGTTAACACCTTTTCCATCAATACTTCCTCAGGAACACGGTCCTTAACACCTTGGAAGAGATCATATTCCTCTTTGAACTCTTTTATAGTGGCATTCATCATAAGTTAAATTTACTTTTTAAACACTAAGCTTATTTAATACTGAAACTTTTAAATACACAAAAAATACAGAAAACAATGCAACATACAACCATGTACTCATAAACTAAGACCAAACCAGTGTTCATATTATGCCATATTTTTCTTTATAACTCACGGTTAGAATTTCACACTTATGCGTGGGAATATCTTATTAACACATCTCCTCCAATTCGGATAATAAGCTTCCTGAAGACATTTGAAATATGTGGTAATGCTCATCATTAAATTTTCAGGGTTTAGAAGGGTCTATTGCAATAGGAAACTGGGCAATAATTTTATTTTTTTTAGTGAATACTGACAAGGATGTAGTAAAATACCCAGTAGTTTCCTATATTGCTAATAACACTTAAAATTGCCAAACAATACGAAAACCCAAAATGGCAATAATTGCTTTAGAGCCTAAAAATGTCCTCAACTTGATTAAATAGTTATCATTTCTGGAATTCTTTAAAATTACCCTATGTGATAAAGCTTTGTATAACATGAGTGTATAAGACATGAACATGACTATGTAAAAAATATTAACCCTAGGGAGAAAAAAATAAATGGAAGAGAATATACCAAAATGTTATATATAGCAGTCTTTTGATATTAGTTATTGGAAATTGATTTTCAACATTTTGCTATTTCTAAAATTGTTTATTATTATGGTATGTTAATTTTAGAATGAAAAGTAGATGTTTTGTTAAATCCCCATATTAATTATTTTGATGACGGGTAAGTAAAAATAACATTGCATGCATACATGCAAATAATATCACATATGATATTGCATACTTGCAGATAAAGAACCTAAACACATATTTCCATTGTATTTTACACGTCACTCCAAATTTGCTAGAATTTCATTCATTAGTTTCCTTTTTTACATAGTCATATACTCATAAAACCTTTGCTATGGTCCTTTACTACTTCTCATAAAATCTGCTAACATAAAATATGGCCATTTATTACATAAGGTCACTTTTTCAAATAATTTTAAACATAAAAAAAGAACAAAACACACACACACAGTCTGTTTGAAACTTTTATGTACCCCAGAAAAGCCATGTGTTAATTTTGATCCAATCTTGTGGGGGCAGCTGTTTCTGTTTAATCCTGACTCAATACAGCAGGGTGGAAACCTTTGATTAGGTTATCTCCATGGATATGTGACATACCTGTTCTAGTTTGCTAGCTGCTGGAATGCAATATACCAGAAACGGAATGGTTTTTAAAAAGACGAATTTAATAAGTTGCTAGTTTACAGTTCCAAGGCCGAGAAAATGTCCCAGTTAAAGCAAGTCTACAGAAATGTCCAATCTAAGGCATCCAGGGAAAGATACCTTGGTTCAAGAAGGCTGATGAAGTTCAGGGTTTCTCTCTCAAGTGGAAGGGCACATGGCGAACACAGTCAGAGTTTCTCTCTCATCTGCAAAGGCATGTGGTGAACACATGTGGTGTCATCTACTAGCTTTCTCTCCTGGCTTCCTGTTTCGTGAAGCTCCCCAGGAGGCATTTTCCTTCTTCATCTCCAAAGGGGACTGGCTGGTGGGCTCTGCTTCTCGTGGCTATGTTGTTGTGCTCTGCTGTCTCTGAATCTCCTATTCTCCAAAATGTTTCCTCTTTTATAGGACTCCAGAAACTAATCAAGACCCACCCAAACGGTTGGAGACACATCTCCCCTAATCCAGTTTAACAATCACTCTTGACTGGGAGACATCTCCAGGGAGATGATCTAATTACAGATTCAAACACACAGTATTGAATAAGGATTATTCTGCCTTTATGAAATGGGATTTACATTAAAACATGGCTTTTCTAGGGGACATACATCCTTTCAAACCAGCACAATACCCAGTTGTGGATACGGCTTTTTATTAGCTGCATATGTGACTCCACCCATTCAAAGTGGGTCTTGATTAGTTTACTAAAGTCCTTCAAAACAGGAGACATTTTGGAGAAAACTTGGAATGGAGACACTTGGAGAACAGTTGCTTCTGAGCTGACAGACATGGATGTTTGGAGATGCTTGGAGTACCGTCAGAGAGAGCAGATGCCTAGACATGGGCAGAGCCCAGCAAACATCATCATGTGCCTTCCCATGGAATTCTGTACAAGCCAGCACCCAGAGTGCAGATGAGCTAAGTGAAGGCCCACAAATACTTAGAGAGGGAACCACTGACATCAGAAGCCAGAAGCAATGGAACTGGGAACAAGGACCAGCAGATGCCAGCCTCATACTTTCCCAGATCAGCCTTCCTTGAGGCTGGGTATCTTTCTCTGGATGCCTTAGTTAGGACATATTTACGACCTTAGAACTATAAATTATAACTTATTAAATTTCTTTTTTAAAAGCCATTCCAGTTCTGGTGTATTGCTCTCTGGTAGCATTAGCAAACATATACACACATACAAATGGAAAACCTTTCTTCAAAGGTCAAAAATACAGAACTAAATAATCATAATAAAAAAATCAGTCATTCAACCTATCAAAAACAACTGCATTAGTTACATGTAGCCAGGCCAAGGGACAATTAAGTTTCTAGATGTAGAAACTTAAGGAGGACATGATCCTTCCTTTTCTCACTCTGCAGCAAGTCTCAAATCCAGACTACTGTGTGTGGTACAGCCCATTTACATATATTATTTTATGACACTGCAAGAGAAAAGCCACCATCAAGGGACCAAGAAAATTTCACATGATTTTCAAAATGGACACGATCCAGACTGGACAAGTGCAATAAAAGCAACTGCTTCTAAAGTAAGGATGCCCAAGTTGAAGTGAGGGCCTCTCTTGTAAGGGGGGTACAAGGCAATGCAATGCAATGTGTGAAGACACAATATTAAAACTGTCTGTTATTTGTTATCTCCAAAAATAAGTACTAATTTAAGTTTTCCCCAATATTTACAACACAAATTGAGGTCAGTGTGTACCAGTCAGTCACATGTCCCTTCAGGCCCTGGAAGGACCTACAGAGGACTGGTCACACCTAGAAAAGATGTTTATATTCGGAGGGGTAGGCACAGAGACCTTTGCCCTCACTAATTTGTATCCAACTTGTGCTTTGCAATATGTTTGAAGATGATGTGTTCCTGGTCAAGTAGCTCTAAAAATTACATTCTGTAGTTTAATTAAAGTTAGGATAGTTTAGGATAGCTTGGGTTGAAGGTGACACCAAAAAAGCAAACACAAGCAAATGCCAAAAAAAAATAAAAATAGCAAAGATGATACATTTTCTCCTACATGGACTATGTAGTTAAAAACGCACATACTGACGTGAGTCCAAGCTCATAATTGTAGATAGTGGCACAAATACTCCAGGGTGCCATTAGCCCATAGAGTCTTTGAAAAACTAGTAAAACTGGCAGAGCCATCTCCCTAAAACTCCAGAAAACAGTAGAAGAGTCACAGTAACAGAGCCAGGGTCAAATCAAGGACAAGCAGCTTTAAACAAGGTAGAAGAAGACTGTGGGGCTCTTGCTGGCCCATGCCCCATCCCATGGCATGCACAATGTGTAGCCCTCTTGCATTCTCTTATAGGTCATTGGCCTGGTTCAGAGGGAGCAGAGTAAACCCTTAGCATATAATAAAATCTGGTAAAAGAGATTTTATGTCAAAATCTGTTAAGAGGGTCAAGGAATGTCCATATATACTGATAAAGGACTCAATTCAACAAAAAGATGTACAATTGTCAATATATACCTAAATTTAGGGCCTCCATATATATGAAGGAAACACTCATATATGTGAAGGGAAAAATAGCTGTTTCTATATAAATAGTATATATACTTTAATATACTACTTTCAACAATGGAGAGAACATTTAAACAGAGAATCAAAAAGAAAATATAATATTTAAATGATGCTATCAGCCAACTAGACCTGATAGAGCTATAGAGAACACTTCACCCAACAGAAGCAGAATGCACATTCTTCTCTGGTGCACTTGGATCATATCCCAAAACAGACCATGTATATGAGGTCACAAAACAAATCTCAAAACTCAATTATTGTAATCATACAATATATCTTCTCCAACTGCAATGGAATGGCGCTAGATATCAATAACAGAGGGACAAATGGAAAATTCACAAATGTTTGGAAATTAAACAACACACACCCTTAAGCAATGCTTAGGAAATTAGAAAATATCTTGAGGAAAATGAAAATGAAAACTAAATATACCGAAACTTATGGGATGAAGGGCAAAGGCAGTCCTGAGAGGGAAATTTAGAACTCTACATACTTACATTAAAAAAGAAGGAAGGTCTCAAATTGTAAGGACCTAACCTTACAATTGGTTGATATAGAAAAAGGAGTGTAAATGAAACACAATGTGAACAATGGGAAGGAAGTAACAAAGATCAGAGTGGAGATAAATGAAATAGAGAATAAGAAAACAGTGGAGAGAATCAACAAAATCAAAAGTTGGTTCTCTGAAATGATCAACAAAATCAACAGACCTATACCTGGACTGGCAAAGAAACACAGAGACAGGACACTATAACTAAAATCAGAAATGAATGAGAGGACATTATTACATACCCTACAGAAATAAAAAGAATTATAGGAGTAAACTATGAAATGAACAGCAATAAATTAGATAACCTAAATGAAATGAATAAATTACTAGAAACACCCAAACTGCCCACACTGGCTCAAGAAGAAATAGAAGATCTCTACAGACCAACAGCAAGGAAAGAGAATGAGCCAGTAATAAAAAACCTCCCAACACAGAAAAACCCCAGACAAAAATGGCTTCACAAGTGAATTCTATCAAACATTCCAAGGGATGTCACGATTAAAATTCAAAATTGTTCAGGAAATTATAGCCACTGCAATTAGGCAAGAAAAATAAATAATCAAATTCAGCACAGGGGCAGGACCAACATGCAAAATTTAGCAGTGTTTCCATACACTAGTGATGAACTATCTGAAGAGGATATCAAGAAAAATAATCCATTTACAGTAGCAAGTAAAAGAATCAAAGATATGGGCATGAATTTAACCAGGAATGAAATGTACTTGTATGTAGAAAACTACAATGCATTGCTAAAAGAAGTCAAACAAGACCTAAATAAATAGTAGTACATTTTGTATTCATGGATTGGAAGACTAAATTTTGTTAAGATGTTACTTCTACCCGAAGCAATTTCAGTTTCAATGCAATCCCAGTCATAATTCCAACAGTCTTCTTTGCAGAAATGGAAAAATCAATCATTAAATTTGATGAAAGGTAAAGGGTCTCAAGGCAATAAATATATTGAAAAAGAAGAATGAATTTGGAGGACCAACACTTCCCAATTTTAATACTTACTTCAAAGCTGCCATAATCAAAACATCCCGGTATTGGTATAAGGAGAGACATAGAGATTAATGGAATGAATTTGAAAGTTCAGAAATCACCCTTACTTTCATGACCAACTTATTTTTTAAAAGAGTGCCAGCTCAACCAGGAAGTAATAGTATTTCAACAAATGGTCCTGGGTAAACTGGATATCCATACACAAACAATGAAGTTGGACTCCTAACTCACACCACATATGAAAATTAACTCAAAATGGATTAAACACATACATATAAGAACCCAAGCTATAAAAACTCATAAAAGAAAAATAAGGAAACATCTTCAGGAACTTGTGTTAGGCAATGGTTGCTTAGAATTTACACCAAAAGCATGTGTAAAAAATGAAAAAATAGATAAATGTTACTTTAAAAAAGTTGAATACTTTTGTGCAACTTAGGATTCACCATGAAAGTAAAAAGATAGCCTAAAGAAGGAGAAAATATTTAGAAACCATATATTCAATAAAGGTTTAGTATGTAGAATACACAAAAAATCCTACAACTCAACAAAAAGATAAACAACCCAATTAAAAAATGGGCAAAAGATCTGAATAGACATTTTTCCAAAGAAAAGTTGTTTGACATCATTAATATTATGGAAATGTAAATAAAAACCACAGTGAAGTACCATTTTACAACCACTAGAATAGCCACTACTAAAAAAGTGGAAGATAAGTGCTGGAGAGGATATGGAGAATGAAAATACTTGTTCATTATTGGTTGGAATGTAAAATGGTGCATTTCCATCATGGAAAACAGTTTTGCAGTTCCTCAGAAAATTAAGAACTACCACACGACCCATCAAACCTACTTCTTGGTACATACCCAAAAGAACTGAAATCAGGGTCTTGAACACATATTTTCACACTGATGTTTATAGTGGCATTATTCACAATTGCCAAAAGACAGAAACAGCCCAAGTGTCCACTAACCATTGAATGGATAAACGAAATGAGGCATATACTTATAATGGAATATCATTCAGTCATAAAAAGGAATGAAGTTCTTATATAGGTGACAAATTGAGTGAAATATGACATGCACAAAAGGACAAATATTTTATGATCTCACTGATATGACATAATTAGAATAAGCAAATTCATAAACTAAGGTACTAAATAATAGCTTGCTAGGGGCGAGGATGAGGGTAAGAAATGGGCAGTTGATGCTTTGTTGGTATTAGACTTTGTCTTTGATGAAAAATTTTGGTAATAGATGGTGCTGATGGCAGCATAACATATGAATGAAATTAACACCAATGAATTAGGTATTTGAATGTGGATAAAAAGGGAAATTTTAGATTGTATATATATAGTAATATAATCAAATTTAAAACAAAAAAACATAAGATTGTACAACTCAAACAGTGAGCCCTAATGTAAATCACGGACTATAGTTAAAAATAAAATTATAATAATACGTTTTTCATCAATTGTAACAAAGTGACCACACTAATGCAAAGTGTCAAAATAAAGGGGGTATATAGGAATTATGAATTTTTGGCATGATTTTTGTGTAAACCTACAATTTCTCAGATAAATAAATAACCTGATGAGAAACTATATTATTTGCTCAGCAAATTAGTTACCGATTTTCAAATTTCAATATTTTCTTCATTTCTTAGAGGCCTTTATCCTAAAATATAGAAGTCCTAAAAAGCATGGGAACAAAAGATTTGGAGACATTCCTCTAATGTGTGTCAAATATAGGCCCCACGAGAGCAAGTCCTTTTGTTTTCAACACTGACGCGTCATGATCTCCTGCAATTCAGATCCTAATTAATGATTGAGGAATGAATAAATATCTGGAGTCCTATCCCTTCTCTCTGCTTTGTTTTCTGTTTTGTAAGTACTATGCTGCATATTTTACTAAAAATGTTTTGAGGGCTCTCATTTTATGAAATTCTGTATTAACTATACTGTTTGACATTAAAATAGAAAACAATGAAAGTTAATGTATGTGTATCAAGAGAAAAGGATGTTTCATAATATATTACTCTGAGCACACAGAACTGAAAGAAATGCAAATCAAGCCCACTGCCTTCACGTACATGAGAAAACATACCCAGCATTTTTAATTAAAACAATCACTCTCTCAGAAGTGGGTTCAATTAAAGCAATCACTGTCACAAATTGTTTTCATGCAATATGCAGACTGACAAAAGAGAAATCAGAATAATTCACCAAATGATGTGTATGCTTTTAATCATTTAAATTTAAAAATGTACAATATGATTTAAATATTTTATAGGGAAAATATATTAATGTATATACATCCTGTTTCATATTTTATACACATAAATCTGTGTATAAAAGATTGGTTATCAGTGTAGGTTCTTAAATGTCACTGTTCTATTAGCTATGAAAATTCACAGTTTTTTACATGGTAAAAACAAATTTTGGAATATATATTTCTGTGGGAAAAATGTGACAGATCTAATTAGATTTTGGCACTCCTAGTAGCAGAAAATAGTACTGTGAATAATTTACCCAGCGCTATAAATTATCATAAAATTGAACCATAAAAAATAAACCACACCCAAGAACTCTTCCCAAAAGGTTGAGTAAATAAAAAAGGGTGGATTAGGTGTACTAAGAAGAGTGATAAAATAATGAAATAAAGATGAAATTTTGCTATATCTTTCTGTTTATTCCTTAAGGTGATATTCAATTTCCTCCATGAACTGACCCCATGCTACTTCCAAAGCCCCATCTCTTATGGAACTTTGTTCCAGACATTTCAGCATAGCTGTCCAACCCACTCCCCTGATCAAAGGACAATTATAGCTGTTAAATTTTAACTGCTGTTACCACAACCTAGAATAACATTCTCCATTATTTCTATGTCTGCTGGAATCCTATACCTGTGAGCACTAGGGGTATTGTCCTGAATAAAAAACAGTTGTTGCCCTCAAAAAGCTTACATTCTTTTGAAGAAAGAAAGGCAGAACCTGTAATATGGCTTTATGTTAACTGACCATGTGTTAAGTTAGGGTCTTTCTTCTTTGCAAATACATTAACAATTCTTTGATAATTTGCATCATACATTACTCACAATAGCCTCTTGTTGTGCTTTGTACAGAACAGGTACTTAATATTTATTGAGCTGTAGTCACTTTCTGTTTGTTTTTAAAAGAATCTATGTATACACCTGTTTTAGTTTCTCAGCTATATGGTATGTATGCACACACCATATAATGAGCTGGCTTAGCAATAGGGATTTATTGCTCAGTTTCAAAGACTAGAAAACTTGCTTCCTCCCTTGTGTTGGTATCTTCTGCCTGGCCATCAATATTTGCAGTCCGTTGGCTTTCCTGTCACATGGGAACGCACAAGGAGATGTCATCTCCTTTTCCTTCCACGTTCCTTTGACTTCCTCATTCTGGATGGTCCTCATGGCTTCTCTTTCTGTGACCAAATCTTTTCACTTTTAATACAGCCAGATTGGATTAACTAATAACATCTTCAAAGGTCCTATTTACAAATGAGTTCACATCCAAAAACCTAGGGGTTGGAACTTCAACATGCCTTTTGAGAAGGATACAATTCAATCCCCAACAAAGCCTTAAATAGTTTTCAAGACAAATGCATTGTGCTGTTCCTTATTTAACAGTTAGAAGAGCAGAGCATACTTGAGATAAAGTAAATTGGGATTTTGAAGTGGGAACCACTAATGATTGAAAATCATTATCAAATTCTTCTCAAATGATTTTAGCAAAAAAAATCCCTCTAGATAAAAATATATTAAGAAAATGGCTATAGAAAACCCAACTTCTTGGGGAAAATGCTTGAGGAATTCATTAAAGGGAAAGGAAGAAGTAAGGATTCTATTTAATAATTGACCCTAAGCACCAAGGAATAGCCCTAATAGTGTTATCACTGGAATCCTAGTGTAAGGTTTTGCATATCCAGTGTATTTGAATGTTCAGTTGCTACAAGCTCCAGAAGGAAGTTTGATCCCCTGATCTGGATCAGTGGAAAAGCATACCCTTCTAATACTATTTTCCATACTATGCAAACATAGTAGAGACACTTTAGAGCTCCAATACTTCAACATTATCCAAAATTGAACACTAAAATGGCCAAAATGTTTTATCTATTGTTTCGCTTTACTTATTCATCACCAACAAATATTATAATTGCATAATATAACATTCTGTACTTTATCACATCAATTTATTCCTTCTAAATTGAAAATACAAATATTTAAAATTTAAGTACAAATGCAAACTCTATCATTGTAAAAGACAATGGTATACAAAATTCCTGGGCATGTTTACATAAGAAAAAATTCTAATTTGCCCTTTAGTTAGTGACTAAATTCAGAATCCAAATCAACGCATTATTAGTACAACCAGGGTTAGCTTTTGTGATCATAAACAGTGTTACGGTCCCTAATTTATGAATGACTTAATACATTCCTTGCCATGAGTGCAAGTTTAAAGAAGTGGTTATGTTCTGTCTCAATGTGCTGAGGAGCTACTCTGAGTGGCATCCGCAGTATTTATGGTTTGGAGCTGTGATAGTAGGGTTCTGTTGTCAAATTGGCCAAATGGTCTGCTGAGGCAAGCACTGGCTTGACTCTTGCTGCAAGGATATCCCATGACCCCTGCAACAAGATAATCCAATCATCTGAAGGATTTTAAGGAAGAAGAGAGACTCTTTCACTGCTTTGTCAGCCAGCAAGCCTCTCCTGTGGAGTTCGTCTAGACCCTTCATTGGAGTAGGTAGCTTCACAGCCTGCCCAACAGATTTTGGACTCTTCCATCCCCACGGTTGCATGTGACACCTTTATAAATCTTATATTTACAGATCTCTCCTATTGGTTCTGTTTCTCTAGAGAACCCTAACACAGCTTGGTGCCAGGAGTAGTTCTTGAGAAATAGAATCTTAAAAATGGATTTTTATAATTGGTTTTCTACTCTGACTAGACTCAGAAGCACTGTGACTCTGTTTCCAATAAGCAAGATGGCACTGACAGTCCATGGGGTGAGTTGGCAAAAGAGATACTCAAAATATTACCATTAGATTCTGTTAATTATAAGCTTATATGAAACAAGGCTCTGTGTGAGAATGTTTTTGATACCTTACAGAGTTTTGTGGAATTAAGAGGTATAATGATGTTGGCTGGGTATTGTTTAATACACTAGATACACTGATGATGGAAAGGGATGAGCTGAAGTCTTCAAATTTGTACCTTAAGCACCATGAATAATGTAAAAGTTTCCATGTGTGCCCTGAAAAAAATCTTATTTCCTTTGGTCACAGATTTGAGATCTCTGAAAACAAGGCACAGCGCCTCATTGTGGGAGAAGCAGATATATAACAATAAACTAAAATTTCAGTCTCGCAAGGTATCTGCTGTTAAAATAAGGGTTTTGGTTGGAAAAGAATGGGATCCTGAAATGTGGGAGGTGATATATGGCTTGATAATGATGGCAATGGTGAGGGGAGAAGCGATACCTGGAATCTGCTGAGGCTTTCTAGATAAAGCTGTAATGGACTTCCCTAAGGAAACAGCTTTCTGACCTCCAGCCTGCTTTCAGGAAACAGCTTCCTGGCCTCAAATTTTCCCAGAGGAGTTTGCCATCCAGCCTCCACCTAATAAGATTAACACTTCAGTGGCTACTAACCTGTAACCACCTCCCCTGGGGAAACAGTCCTCACTCCTCTGAAGCTACTAATCGTGTTTCACCAGGTGAAACTGCAACAGGATGCCCTGAGATAATTGGCTTAAAAGACACTTCTATTTCTTTTCATGACCCACCCCCACCACCCGTCTTTCCTTCAATACCTAAAGTCCCAACAAATGCTGAAAGATGAGGTACAAAGTGAGGTATTCTATACTCCAAAAGAACTGCATAAGTTTTCCAATCTATATAAGCAGAAATCAGGGGAATATGTGTGGGAATGAATATTAAGGGTGTGGGATCATGGTGAAAGGACTATAAATTTGGGTCAAGGTGAATTTATTGATATGGGCCTACAAAGCAGAGATTCTGCATTTAATGCTGTAGTTTGAGGGGTTGGAAAGGGTATTATCAATTTGTTTGGATAGTTGGCTGAAACGTGGATCAAAAGGTGGCCAATATTACCTGAGGTAGAAATGTCAGAATTGTCTTGGTACAAGGTAGATAAAGGGATCCAGAGGCATAGAGGATATTGGAATGTTAGAGTGGATTTATCAAGTAAGACCTGCTCACACACCCCAGGAATGACCAAAGGACACTTCTTTCACCAGAACCTTAAGAAATAGATTCATGAGGCTAGCTCCATCATCCCTGAAGAGCTCTGTAGTCACCCTCCTCTGTAGGTCAGATATTACTGTGGGAACTGCTGTCACTAAACACAATGGGGATGATTGGCTCCCAAGTTGGCAGAAGCCATGTGGCAACAGTTAATCACCATAGACAAGGTGGACGTGGTCACCATAAAGGAGAGCAGAATGGTAGCAGTCAAAATAATCAGACTTACAGAGACTTGTGGCTTTGGCTAGTAGATCATGGGGTACCTAGAAGATAGATAGGCGGTCTACTAAATTCTTCCTGAATTTATAAGCAGAAGAATTCTAGGTCTAGAACAGAAGTGTAACTTGAATTATAAAAACAGAGAGTCACAGTCCCTTAATCAATTCCCAGATGTGAGCCTGTTTACAGACCCAGAGCCCCTTGAATGATGGGAGGGATAGGTACCATTGGGGAAGGACCCTCTTACACTAACTGTTAACCATTCTCCCAGCCTCCCCCAAGGAGACGTATGGCCTTTTGCCAGGGTGACTGTGCACTGAAGAAAAGGAAATGATTAGATATTTTGGGCATTATTGGACACTGACTCAGAAGTGACACTAATTCCAGAAAACTCAAATTGTCACTTTGGTCCACCAATCACCTTATGGAGGTCAGGTGACTGATGGAGTTTTAGCTCAGGTCCATCTCACAGTGGGTCCATTGGGTCTCCAGACCCATTCTATGATCATTTTCCCAGTTCCAGAGTGCCTAATTGGAATTGAGATACTTAGCAACTGGCAGAATCCTCACATTGGTTCTCTGACTCATGGAGTAAGGGCTATTATGGTAGAAAAGGCCAAGTGGAAGCCACTAGAACTTTCCCAAGCTAGCAAAATAGTGAATAAGAAGCAATATGGCATTCCTGGAAGACTCAGAGATTAGTGCCACTCTTAAGGACTTGAGGATGCAGGGGTGATGATTTGCACACATCCCCATTCAACTCTATTTGGTCTGTACAGAAAACAGATGGGACTTGGGGGATGACAGTAGATTATTGTAAACTTAAGCAGGCGGTGACTCCAGTTGCAGCTGCTGTTCCAGATGTGGTATCATTGCTTGAGCAATGCATTGCCTGGTACCTGGTATGCAGCTATTGATCTGGCAAATGCTTTTTTCTCAATAGCTGTCAGTAAGGACCACTAGAAACAGTTTGCATTCAGCTGGCAAAGCCAGCAGTATACCTGCACTGTCCTGCCTCAGGGGTATATCAACTCTCCAGCCCTATGTTACAATCTTGTCTGCAGGGACCTTGATCATTTCTTCCTCCCATAAGACATCACACTGGTCCATTATATTGATGATATCATGCTGATTGGACCTAGTGAGCAAGAAGTAGCAACTACTCTAGGCTTAATGGTAAGGCATTTGCATATCAGGGGATGGGAGATAAAATAAATCCAACAAAAATACAGTGGCCTTCCACCTCAGTGAAATTTCTAGGTGTCAAGTGGAGTGGAGCATGTTGAGATAACCCTTCTAGGGTAAATAATAAGCTGTTGAATGTGGCCCCTCCCATGACCAAAAAAAAAAGACACAATGCCTAGTTGGCCTCTTTGGATTTTGAAGACAACATATTCCTTATTTGGGTGTACTAGTTGGCCCATTTAGCAAATGACCAGAAAAGCTGCTAGTTCTTAGGGAGGACCAGAATAAGAGGAGACTCTGTGACATGTCCAGGCTGCTGTGCAAGCTGCTCCGCCACTTGGGCCATATGATCCAGCAGATGCAATAGTGCTTGAAGTGCCAATAGCAAATAGGGATACTGTCTGGAGCCTTTTGCAGGCCCTTAGAATTTTGGAGCAAATCCTTACCATTCACTGTAGATAAATATGTTCCTTTTGATAAAGAGCTTTTAGCCTGCTACTGGGCCTTAGTAGAGACTGAATATTTACCCATGGTTAACCAAGTTAACATGAGACCTGAGTTGCCTATCATAAGCTGGGTGTTGTCTGACCCACCAAACCAAAAAATAGGACATGCACAGCAGTACTCCATCATAAAATGGAAATGTTACATTAGACATAGAGTCCTGAAGGCATGAGTACGTTACATGAGAAAGTGACCCAAGTGCCGATGGCCCTGACTCCTGCCACATTACTTTCTCTTTCCCAGACCAGAGCTATGGCTTTTTGAGGCATTCCTTACAGTCAGTTGACTAAGGATGAGAAAACCTGGACCTGGTTTACAGATGGTTCTGCCCAATATGGAGGAACCACCGAGAGAAGGACAGTTGCAGCACTACAATCCTATTCTGGGATGTCCTTAAAGGACAGTGATGAAGGAAAATCCTCCCAGTGGGGCAGAACTTTGAGCAGTGCACCTGGCTGTTCATTTTGCTTGGAAGGTGAACTGGCCAGAAGTGTGTTGTATACTAACTCATGGGTTGTTGCTAATGGTTTGGCTGGTCAGGGACTTGGAAGGAGCATGAATGGAAAATTGGTGAAAAAGAAGTCTGAGGAAGAGGTATGTAGATAGACCTTTCTGAGTGAGTAAAGAACATGAAGACATTTGTGTCTCATATGAATGTTCACCAAAAGGTGACTTCAGCAGAGGAAGGTTTTAATAATCAAGTAGATAAGATGACCCATCCTGTGGATACAAATCATCCTTATTCGTCAGCCACTCTTGTCATTGCACAGTGGGCTCATGAACAAAGTGGGCATGGTGGTAGGGATGGAGGTTATGCATGGGCTCAGCAACATGGACTTCCACTCACCAAGGGTGACTTGGTTAGGGCCACTACTGAATGCCCAATCTGTCAGCAACAAAGACCAACACTCAGTTCCTGATATGGTACCATTCCCCAAGGTGATCTGCTTGCTACCTGGTGGCAGGCTGATTACATTGGACCACTTCCATCATGGAAGACACAGTGATTTTTTCTAACTGGAATAGACACATACTCCAGATATGGGTTGGCATTCTCCGTATGCAATGATTCCACAAAAACTACCATACATAGACTTATGGAATGTCTTATCCACCATCATGGCATTCCACAAAGCATTGCTTCTGATCAAGGAACCACTTCACACCAAATGAATGTGGGAATGGGCACATACTCATGGAATTCTGTGATCTTACCATGTTCCCCATCATCCAGAGCCACTGGTTTGATACAACAGTGGAATGGCCTTTTGAAGACCCAATTACAGTGCCAACTACGTGGCGATACCTAGCAGGACTGGGCATTGTTCTCCAGGAGGCTGTGTGTGCTCTGAATCAGCATCCAGTCTATGGTGTTGTTTCTCCCATAGCCAGGTCCAGGAGTTAAGAGGTGTAAACTCACTATCACCCCTAGTGATCCACCAGGGAAATTTTTGCTTCCTATCCCTAAAACCTTAAGCTCTGCTGGTCTACACATCTTAGTTCCAAAAAGAGGAGTGCTTCTACCAAGAGACATAACAATAATTCCATTGAACTGGAAGTTAAAATTGACACCTGGCCACTTTGGGCTTCTCATGCAACTGAATCAATAGGCAGGAAAGGGGATTACTGTTCTGCCTGGAGTGATTGATCCTGAATGTCAAGAGGAAATAGGACCACTACTACACAATGGAGGGATAGAAGAATTTTCTTGGAATACAGGAGAACCCTTAGGGTGCTTGTTACTCCTACCATGTCCAGTGATTAAAGTCCATGGAAAACTGCGACAACTCAATCCAGGCAGGACTACCAATGGCCCAGAAACTTCAGAAATGAAGGTCTGGGTCACCCCACCTGGCAAAGAACCATGGCCAGCTGAAGTGCTTGTTGAGGGTAAAGGGAAGCACAGTTACAGAAATGAGGACTACTGTGATTCTATTAATATTTCCTCCCTGTTTTGTTAAGAGTATGTTTGCATTTGTACATAAGCAAATATCTTGTTTTCCTCTTATCATATGACATAAGTTGTACTGTTCATGTCATAGTATTTAAGTTATAGGATATGAAGTTTAAGAGTGATTGTTACCTAAGGACTTGAACCCTATTCTGGAGAGATGTAGTGCATTTCTGGTTGTATGCAAGACAACTGAGTATTGTTAGGCAAAACATATGTCTGTTATTGTGTTCTATTTGGAAATTAAACATGTTTCAAGGTGATGTATATAGCTGCCAAGTTGACAAAGGGTGGTCTGTGATGGTTAGGTTCTGGTGTCAACTTGGCCAAGCGATTATGTCCAGTTGTCTAGTCAGACAAGCACTGACCTGATCATTGCTGCAAGGATAGTTCATGGCTGATTGATAAACCAGAAGGCTGATAGGTTAAATCATGTCAGTTGATTGCACCTGTGGCTGATTATATCTGCAATCAACTAAGGCATGTCTCCTACAATGAGACAATCCAGTCAGGTGACGGCTTTTAAGTAAGAAAATGTTACATAGTTAAATCACAATAAAGTATGATCTTCTTTCAGACATTAGAAATGGGATTCTCTAAATTTAAGGGATCTAAATCTCTCAATTTAAGGAATCTAAAAAACAACTACTATTTGACTCATTCACAGAATTTTCACAGCCAGTCAAAGCTATAGCAAGTCATATTAATTTGTACTTATATTATCTGGAATTGAGGATGACAAAAAGTATCTTCTGTGGAAGAACCAAGGGTATCTGTTGAAATTATTGTTTAATAAAATTCAGCATCAAAAGTCTTTCAGTGAACGTTATACTGTAATCAGTATATATCATATTAATCATAGAAATAAGAATGGCAATTTATTAGCTTTCTTTAAAGAAAGTGCAGCACAGTAAAATGGGAACTTTGCATAAAGAAATCACTTTTAATTTTTTAATACATAAGTGCTTTAGGTCTAGGGTGCGTTTACCTAAATGTATTATGCCAAGAAAATACATAGTACAATAAGTGAATTTAAGAAAGTAATTTCACGTGATAAGGATGGATCAATACATTCCAGAGCTGATGCATATTTGTTTAAGCAAATAGTATTCTGAGCAGGTATAAAACTCATTTTGCCTGTTGATATTCTAGAACTATTCCAGACCTCCACCTAATCAGCAGAGTTGGATATATGAATAGCTGGAAGTGGTACTGAAAAATACTTAAAGGCTGCTTTCACTTCAGGAAGGGGCAGGCATCTGAGGGCTACTCTCTTTTAAGTTTCTCTCCTGAATATCTGTCTTCTAGCTACTTCTAGGAGAAGGAAGAATGGCAGAAAACATTTTCTTTTCCTTTTTTTTTTTTTTACCCAGTTCCATTCCCCCAAAGAACCTCCAAACCTCCAGAACAGTAGGGTAAAGATCAGGGAGGAAAAGATATTCAGGGAATACCTATAAATTAAAAGAAATACTGACACCTTCAGCTAGAGAACAGAAAAATTTGGGGAAGAGATTATGAAAAAGATTTTTTAAAATCCTCCTGAAAATCACTGTGAAAGATCCATGAAGGGCAATATAGAATTCGATATTAAATGAGTTAAGTTGTGAGGAGGTATATGTATATTGCAAAACCAAAGCTTCTTCAGAATTTTCCAGTGAGAAGTAGTGCTCTTCATCATTTTTAGTTTCATTTTTCAGGCTTAAAATGAATGGAAGTTCATAACAATTTCCTCAAAGAGTCCTTAATGGCACATCAATCACTACAATTTTACCATACAACAACAGAAATAGATTATTTCACATTGGAAAATAAAGGCAAGTCTTTTGAAGGAAGAATCCTAACCACCTTCTTTTCAAGTGTATTTTCAAAAGCCAAGACATTTGGGCAGGCATTTATTTAGCATCTACTTCACCCCAATCTCTGTGCTGTGAGTGGGAGAAATTAAAGCCAAAAAGGTTACATCCATTGCTGCCAGCATCAGTAAGCCAACAGCAAGACCTAAAACAACTAAGATCTGCAAATAGAAAACTAATGTCTACACTAATTAATACAATAATAAGAATAATAGCTATCATTTCCTAAGCACATACTCTGGACCAGGAACTTTGAGAGCTTTGTTTATATTGACTCATTTAATCCTCATAGCACCTGTATGAGGTATGTTGTATTATTAATCTTACTTTACAGAGGAAGAACCTGTGTCCCAGAGAGGCTGTGATTTGTGCCAGAGTGGCACAATAAGTAAAATATGCAGTTTTGTTATTGAAGGGCCCCATAGTCTCACCTCAAGACCTGTCCACAAACCACTGAGCCATGCTGTGGGTGATCCTGGTGTGCTCAGACCACACAAGATGCTCAGGGCCTAGGGGGGACTCTGACAGGCTGAGAGAGAGTAAATACGATGGGCCTTGGGAAAACCATATAAGAGAATGTTTAACCTGAAGAAAGTAAAGTCTTTGAGGGGCTTTCATGAAAAAAGAAATGGGAATTATTTAGTTTTGCTTTTGAAGACAGAATCAGGATAACTAAGTAGTAGACAGATATCAAGAATGAACATAAATAGGAGCAGTGATTATTATCTGTTTTGTTCACTGCCTTTCATGCAGTAGGTGCTCAATAATTGCTTAATATATTGTGGTAGATTGAATTATGCACTTCAACATCAACAACAGAAAACATGTTTTAATCTTAATCCATGTTCCTTTGGGTATGAACTCATTTGTAAACAGAAGTCTTTAAAGCTGTATTATCTGTTTTGGTGAGGACTCATTGGTAATCATCTTCTAAGATCCCATTTTTGTGGAACAAAACTGAATTAGTTATTAAGAGAGGAAGTCAGTGGAAACCAGAAGAGCAGACATAAGGACCGAGAGACCATTACATGGTGGGAGGTAGAGATGCAAAGCCAAGTAACCCCAGAGATTGCTACAAGCCAGAAACAGAATGCTCCATACTTTGGGAAGAAAGCATAAGACTTTCCTATACCTTGATTCTAGATCTTTAGCCTCTGAAAGAGCGAGCCAATAGATTCCTGTTGTTTAGCCAACCCACTGTGTCTTAGCAGCCCTGACATACTAAAAACAATATAAATAAATTAGTCATTTAAGGAGGGAGAAATTTGCAACAACCTTAGCTGCCCAATGAAAGAACCAGCTCTCCTATAAGGTAATGAGTGTCATGGCATGAAAGTGTTCATAAAGGGGTTGGATGATTTTCTATTAAGATAATTGGGAAGGTAATTTTTACCTTTTGTATTCTAAATTTAGTCTTACTTCATGTTTGCTTTGAAAAAAAATCACACATCTGCAAATTCAAGACAAATATCATGAGGAAAAGCAGAATTCGAAAAATGTCAAGTGATGCTCCATTATTATACGATAAAGACCAGCTCGGGACCTCCACACAAAGTGAAGTGTAGATACTGCTGTCCTGTTCCTCTTCTTCAGGTTGGATCATGAAGAATTAAGGAGAGAGGAAGAGTGGAAATGGGTGAGGGGGGTGAGGAGGATAAAAGGAACCATTTCTTATGAAGTGATTAAGGGAAAACACATAGACCCTGCTTATTAGAGTAAAGGTTTAACAATGGGAATCTATAGCAGTCAAAAGGTTAGGAAGATTTTGGTAAAGTTGTAAAGCAAACTGTGGGTTGTAGAGTTTAAACAAGCCAGGTATATTTTAAAAGGAGTTAGATCTACTCAAGTCTGGAAGAAAATTTATGTTCGATTATTTATTCACTTGCTTTTTTCCGGGTACTTCAATTACCTTTAAATTTTACTTTATATTTTACAAATATAGTTACACAGTCAAAGTTTGCTAATATAATAAGTAATCTAGCTGTTTGGACATGTTATTTTTTGGGTACAGAGTGGGCAGGAGGAAGAGAAGTGGGGGAGTTGATTCAGAATCAGAGCCTCTTTCTGCTTTCCCTCACCACTTCCAGATGGACATTCAAGTCCTATCTCTTCCTTTCCTTTGCTTAAATTAAGTGAAGTTCTGTGGCTTTGGTGTTAGATCCATACTTTTGGCTTACAAAAAAAGGTAAAAATTACTGGGAAAGGCCATACTCAGTGAATACATTCTGGCACACCCTTTTAGAACAAAATTTAACTTCTTTTTTATCCGTATGTGCTCTTTATCCTCACATCCATGCCCTGCTCGGCTCAGTGAAGGAGTTTGCTCTTTACCTAAAAGACTTTCTGAGCTAGAAATGATCTAGCACAGGCCCTAGAAAAAGATCTCAGTGCTCTGGAGAAGAATCAAAGAAATCAGGAAAGCCTGAAACCGCAAAGAAGGACAAGAGCTGGGAGGTATGTAGTCAGACCTCAGTGAATCTTGTCTCAAATGACAATGAAAGACACTAGAAAAATGAAAATCAAAACTTTAAAATACAATACACTCAGAAATACAACTTCACTGCATGTGCCTTAATATTTATAATACAATCATAATGTATAATTGTATGCGTTTTATATAATAATTATATAGTATAACAAAATTGTGTGGGGACTAGGAATTTTAACTTTTCTTTTTTACCAGTTTTAAAGTCCTAGTTCAGTCCTTTAGCATACATGTATGAAAATAAAAGCTGTTCATTTCATTTGCAATCCATGCAAAAGCTATGTTAAGACCCAAATCTACTAGGAAGTTTAAAGCATGTTCTTTCTTATGGAATTTACAATTTTATGTGGACATCAAGTTGGATTATATAAAAAACATGCCACTAATAATAAGAGACATAAATATTACTGTACATTAGCATCACTGGACAAAGAAGACAGCTATCCATTAGGATGAACAAAAATATATGGTTTGGACATGAACACTAAGAGCAGGCCATTCTAGTTCAGGTTAAAGAAGGCTTCAGAGAGGATGTGGGATTTCAGCTGAGCCTGAGAATATGGTCAGGATGTGGATTATGGAATGAGGTGGAGGCTTTCCAAATAAAGGGAAAGTTCTCAAGGAAGAGAAGTCCAATGCATTTTCTAAAGACCTTTAGACGGAAGGGATAACGGAAGTTAAAGCCGATGACAATCTGCAGGCAGCTCTGGACATGCTTGAAATTCAAGCATTAAACAGTGGGAATTTAGTGTGTTCTGTTTTTTTTTTTCTTTATTAAGAAATTAGCTGACAATATGACATTTTAAAGGACATTATCAACTACAGATACAAGCAAACTCATATTCTTCAAATACAGAATGCTTGGTTAAACAAATTTTTAAATTTTATCCTGAAGAAAAAAATGTACTTGATTGTGATTTCAAACTTCCAAATCCAAATTTTCAAGCCCCTTCTTAGAGAATGTTAGCATCGGGGGTTGGGATACATATATTGTTCTGATTGGGTGCAGTCTAGTTTTGAAAACATTTAATCTATGACATTAAGTGATTTCAAGACCATACCTACTGACATTTCCACGGGATATAAATTTAAATAATATTTTAACCAACTTTACTCTGTTGCTTCACAATTGGAAGATATGTAACAAAATGATTAATAGAAAACCACAAAGCTTTAAATCCTGACCAATTTATTTTTTTGAAATGTGCTTATGAAGTTAATCAAAACAGCATCTCCCTGATCAACTCAAAGACAGATAACTTGAAAAGCCTGCTTCTTTTCAAGATTACCTTCTGATAAACAACAACAATAAAATTTAGGAAAAAAAAAGTTTCTTGAACTTTTTTTGAAGTTATGTTTTCACTAACTTATGTATAGTGGTGTGAAATATAAATTAAGAGATAAAATTTACCAACCATGATTAATGATTTAGAGACCAAACAGGGCTGATTGAAAAGAAAGCTGTGTAGACATAGAGGAGAGTATTCTGAGCTAAAATTCCTGCCTCCCTAGAGAGCTGTTGTTTTCTTCATGTACTAACATGACTGAAGAAATGAATTTGATTTAAATTTTCTCTTTTAACATAAGCATTGTAATCTATTTCCCAGATTTTAAAGTTTAAAGGAATTAAATAATTATTTTTAAGCCTCTAAGTTTTAATCATGTGATGCAGAAATAAATAGAAAGGATACAACCAAATATGTTTATAAAACTAGTCTCGGGGGCAGTGCAACTGTAGCTCAGTAGCAGAATTCTCGCCTGCCGCACTGGAGACCCAGGTTCAATTTCTGGAGCCTGTCCATCCAGCAAATCATCAAACTGATGTTTCATCAAATAAAAAAAAGGAAAAGGAGTTTTACTACATGCTTATCTGACTTCGGGAATTTCAATGGACATTATTTATTTCAGTCTTTAACACAACCTATATAATAGATGAAGAATTCTTGGATCTGAGAACATACATAATTTGCCTATTTTTGCCCAATTAGTGATAAATGAAGTTGACTCTAAATCCTTGATGAACTGAGTCCCAAAGGTGTCTTCCCTTTGTGATGTGCTTTGGTCTACATACACATATCATTGTTGTTGTTGTTTAATAATATCTTTATTCAAACTATTTCCTCTGTTTCTCTACCTCTCCAAGCTTTACCTTCAAAGTACCCCACTTTTTGAAGTCTCCTTATTCTTCCTGTGGGAATTCATTTCTTTGATTTAGGTGATTTACCAAACCAGCTTTGTTGTGTTTTATAGTTGCTTTAATAAATCAAACAACTATATCAAATGTCATTGTTAAAGTTCTAATATAAATCTTGATTTATGAAAAGGCCTGCGAGCAAGGTAAGAAATGCCTACATGCAGATTTCAGGGCCTTCCTTGAGAGGAGATCTGGGAATTCTTATGATGACTCTTTCTGTTCTCACCAGCCCACAGCTGTAGAATACCGACAAATTATATTTGTAAAAGGCATTTCCCGGTTCACCTGAGAAAACAGTCTTCCTCTGAAATGGCCTAATGATGACTGCTCAGGACTCATGAAAATCTTTGCATCTGCTTTGCACTGCAGTGCGCCAGGGAGAGCCATTCATTGACTGCTATTCATCAAAGTCCCTCCTTTAAAAGGTGATCTGCATTTTATATGGTCCTCTCAGAAAGTCAGAACTTTAATAAAATTGGAACTAAATAAAAAGAACTTTCAAATCTCAGAGAGGACAGCATAAAATACATTACAACACCACTATGGGTTGCAACAATACTGTACCCCCAGATAGTGTCCAAGTTGAAACAAGGTGTTTCCCAGTCTGAAAATAGAATTCACACTTTCGGACATTTGTGAAAGCAGACGGTTGTCAAGAGGGGATCTGCAACGGAGGGCTGCCCTGGGGACACCATGCACAGCAACAAATACAAGCCTAGAGGCTCATGTGCTCCTGCCAGCTTTCTGCTCCACATCTGCAGGAACTGCCTTTGACACTTTGGTGTTTGGGGAAGGCAGCAGGGAAAAGGAAAAGAGCAGCTTTTGGAGCAAAGATGGAGTCCATTGCTCCTCTTGTAGGTTCTATGAGTTGGATTAGATGCTTCACCTTTCAGGATCACGTTTCCTCATCAGTAAAAAGACCAGGGGAATAATGTTCTGCCCCCCAAAGTAAGATCAGTAAATATCAGGGATATACTGGCTCCAGAGGATAAGGAAAGGTAAGGTTTTTGCCACCTCTTTTGCCATTAATTTTTACAGCACCTTTCATAGGAATTCAAATTATAATAATCCATCTCCAAATCTTTTGTGAAATTGAACGCATTTATTCTGTGAGGTAGGTATTTTGTCTGGGGAGATACTCCACCCTCTGTTTAGTGCCACTTCAATGAGAGCCCTCCAGGACCACTCTCCCCACTGGCTCCTCACAGTGTTATTTCTCTGAGTGGGAAATAACCCAGGCTCCGAGTGCTTCCCCTCTGAGATGGGGCCCCTTGTCACCCAGAGTTCAGGGAAACATGTCAGAGGTGCCTCCTTCTGAAAAGCACCCCCATGCCTAGAAATAATACCAGATGCATTCTTCTGTCTTTCCTCCTTTCTGTGCATTCACACAGGACGTCCTTCATGCTCTGCTCCTTACCTCCCAGTAGGTAATGACAATGGTGCTTGGAATGACAAGAAAAGCCAGCATTTAATCATTGCTCACTATATGAGTAAAGCATAATACAAAGAACTTTATAGACACAACTTCACACCAGCCTTAGAAACCCATATTAATCCATCATTATTACCTAATTTTATTATTTTAAATGCATATGTATAATTTGAGCCTTAATTGGATAAGGAATTTGACAATGGTCACATAGTAATTAAGCGTTAAATCTGGTTTGACCCCTATTTTCAAGGCTGTGGGATGGAATTGTAAATAGTTACTAAATTTTAATTTAACCCCAAGTCATAGAGGCACAGAAGGATATTCTAATCTATCTTCTGATGGGGGCATATAGGGAATAGAGGAAGAAGATTACGGATGAGTGTTACATTACTTCTAAGTGCAGAGAGTGTGAGTGTGAGTGTGTGTGCGTGTGTGTGTGAAAGAGAGAGAGAGAGAGAAAAAGAGATTGAGACAGACAAAAGTCAGAAAAATTATCCAGTGATTTGTTAGGATTTGCTCACAGAATAATTGATATGTATCAATAGCTCAGAGGCTCAGATTTACGATATATAGAGTTTGCACAGTAGGGAAAAAAAATAATAAGGAAATGGACAAGCTATAGTCAATGTGAGGTTGTAAAAGGAAGTTTCTTTTACATGGTTCTTTTCTCTCTCTTTTTTTAAAGTGTCCTTATACAAACTCTTGATTTTCCCCTAAGAAAAAGTGTGTGTACCCAGTATTACATAAAGCCTTTTGATACAAAGATTTCCACAAAAGCTCTCTTTGAACGTTGTTGAAAAAGTGTTTTAGAGACAGAGGAAAATGGCCTCGCCCTTATTGTTTTCCACTTAGCTACATACATTATTTGGGCATAAGAAAAACCTTAGTAAAAGCTAATGAAGATCAAGACATTCTTAATGTGATCATTCCCTTGACAGCAGAGAGGAAGTTCCAAAACTTTGCAATTATGTGGACCATTGAACTTGTGACGTGCAAGGAATTAAACTTGTTATGACTCATTACCATGACCCCCAAATACCCTAAACCCACTGTCATCTGGCTTAAGGGGAAATGAATTTATAGCGAACAATGAGATACTTTGTCCCTGAATTTGTTCTGAAATCTCCAGGAGCAAAATATAAAGTTAACAGTGGTCTGACTTCAGCACAGTACAGTGAAAAACACTGGGGTTCAACCATTTACTAGCTGTGTGATTTGCAGTAAATCACAGACTCCCTAGTTTCTCTGTAAAATAGACATAAAAATACTTTAGTGAATGTCACAGGATGCCATATGAATCCCCTACATTATTTTAAAGGAGTGAGCAGTCATCAAGAAATAAGGCTGAAAAGGCAGGTAGATTTCCAAATCTTAGGAGTTCTGTTAAATACATTAAACAGTGATTTTTATCCAAAAACTGGTAGGTCATTAAATTAAAGTATGCAAGTGATAAGATCATAGGTGGACGTTTAAAGTATCGCTCTGTTTGCTCTACTGGTGGGAATGATGCATGCAGTTAAAATACTGTTCCGGTGACCAGGCTACAGATGGCCATGCCTTTTTTCTCTGAAGTGGGAGCAGTGACAGTGACAAATACCTAGGTGTTTAGAACCATGTAGGAGGTAGAACTGGTAGGATGGGTTTTAATAGAGGTTTGCTCTTAGCATTGCCTGCCTGCTATGCTTAAAACTGGCCTTTGCCTCTTTTAAATAGCTATTTCCTGTTCATATTGTTCATTCATCACCTACTCTGTCCAGTACTCCCTCTAGCAGGTCTTTCCTGGCTCCTGCACCTACAGCTGCGTGAACTAAGTCTGCATTTTGTTCTCACAATACCTTATGGCAAAGTTCTGCTGTTGCAGTGATTGTGTTGTATTGTGACTACATACCTGTTCATGTGATTACCTTGCTGGGGTTGGCACAATAATGTGCCTCTCCCCCAAGGATGTCCAAGCCCTAATTCCTGAATGAATACCTTGAATATGTTACTTTACATAACAAAAGGAATTTTTCGTACATCATTAAATTAGGGGTCTTTAAATGGGAAGATTATTCTGGATAATTTGGGTGGGTCTAATATACTCAAGAAATCCTAAAAGGCAAGTAAGAGAGAGAGAATTGTCAGATAAAGCTTTGCTGGCTTTGAAGAATGAGGAAAGGGTCATGGTCCAAGGAATGTGGGAGGCTTTCAGAGCTGGAAAAGACAAACAGATTCGCCCCTAGAACCTCCCAAAGAAACACAGCCCTGCCAACACCTTGATTTTAGCCCAATGAGACCCATGTCAGACTTCTCACTTACAGAACTATAAAATAAATTGGTTTTTGTTTTAAGGCACTAAATAGATGGTAACTTGTAACAGCATCAATAGGAAGTGAATACATTTTGCACTAGACTGTTAGCATTTCAAGAATTGGGACTTAATTTCTTTAACTCTCTATCACAAACAAGAGGCAAGCACTCTGAGTTTTTTAAAGTACTTTCACTGAATACAACACCCTCTCCCAACTTTTCCTGTCCTTTTTCTAGCACCTCTCCCTTTGTAGAAATATGGAAAGATATTTAAGAAATGTCAATATAACAGGCTTATTTGCATTTGGAATATCCCTTTGTAGTGTTTAAGATGATTTCACATACCTTAACTCAATTTCCTAACTCCTGTTAAGATCGGATTGTATCTACATTATGATTAAAATAATGTTCAAAATGTATATATATGGGAGAGAATGTGGGAAAATGAAAACATTTGTGTGAGAGTAGTAAAATGTTAAATTTGATCCTATATGACTGTTGTAATGATAGTTTGTATTGCTCACTGGTGCTTCTAATTAAAGAAGCGCCACCTACATAGATCATTGACTTGCAAAATATTAGTGGCAAATAGTATCTCAGGAATTATCTGTGACTCCAACAAACCTCACAGTTTTCAGGGGGAGTAACTGAAACCCATCCTTGTCCAAAGTTGCAGAAAGTAGCATCTGAAACACAAAGCCCTACTTCCACACTGGGCGCCAGCACTAAGTAGACCAAGTTGACTCTTATTTTAATCTATTATCCGTATCATGATGCTCTTCATAACACATTATATTGCTTAATATACATCCTGTTGATAATCCTGCTATTAATCAATTAAAATGGGTACTCAGTTGTGAAATTGTGCTTCTAAAACTATCAATAAGGATTTTGGATATTTAATAAGTTGTTCTTCATTTAAAGATTCAAAGAAAAGGGAAGATGGGAGGAAGATTCTACTCAATTAGTAACAATGGTAGAAATAATTGAGGCTGCCAAATGTATTTACATCTCTTTACTTTTCTACTAGTCACCTTTTAATTTTGCATTTCTAGCACAATTTTTATTTGCATCACTGAGAACCTAGTATGGAAAGAGGAAAAGACATTAACTCTAGGATAACTTGGAACAACAAAGTAAAATATATTATAAAACCTTTCCTATCCATTTAAGGACCACATAAAGAATATTAAATATAGTATATAAATTTATTTCAAACCATTAAATCTGGTTTGAAATTTGGAAAATAAATTATTTCCTTACTCTTCTATAACTCAACTTTTGACACTCAATGTTAGTATCTGTCGCTGAACTTCTCAAATTAAAGCATAAATGTACTTCCTTTTGCTATAATTTTGATGTAGGAATATGCTTCAGAGACCTTCACACACTGTTAATTTCCTAATGACTGCTTGGGGAGGATCATTTTACTTTTTCAAAATTATGTTGTCATTTTTTAAAGAGTTCATTGAATCTTCAACAATTTATAAAGTCTGATAATTTGATTTCCTTTCAAATCAAATGCCACGAGTTCTTTACAAGTATAAAATAAGGTCATCAATTTCACTACATAATTCCATTAGGAAAGGACTTTATGCATTTCTTACCCATGTCCCCCTTTGACTCTTCATGCTCATTCATTCGGTTTGGCACTATAGAAATGCTTTTATTCTTATCCTGTACATAAACATTGCATGTTCTCTCAAGTCAGGCAGAGAATCATCCAAAATTGTGAAACCTTTTTAAAGTTAGATGAAAAATAATTACTCTCATTAGAAGGGGCACTGAGGTACAACACAACTGTCCAAGAGAAGTAACTTAAGCAAATTAAAATCTAGAAGGCAAAAAGTCATCAATTTGTAAAGACTAAAATTTCATACTTTGCATCAGCAGCTAGAAAGGGCAACATGTGGTGTCTGGTGTTCAGAAGACTGAAAATTGGAGGGGGGATTTGAATATATACAAATACAGGGTGCCCAGACTATATTCTGTAGCACCCCGCTCCAGCAATTCTCAGAGAAGTAGAGGAAAGTGGTCATGTTCATTTATGAGTCTCAGAGATGTCGCTTCAAAAAGCACCAGATAAGCAAGAATTTCTTCGGCATATTTCATTCTCATTAATTTCGGAATTTGTATTCTTCTCAATAACATATTTTCATTGTTTGAAAATAGTTTAAATTATTACTAAAATTAAATTTGATACTACAAAAGCCATATATGTTTACCCTATGGGTTCTTATTCCTCCACCACTGCTTTATTCCTCAACGGTATCCATATCCATTCGCAAAGCATGCAGAAAACACTTTTCTCTACTTTTGAGGTGGAACAATAGTGGTCTCTGATCATTTTTCTCTTTTTGTGTCCATGTCACCAAGTCAATCCTCAACTAAACATTTTGCCTATTTTTCAAATCAGTCCCCTATCTGACTGCACCTCTTCCATGAGTACGAAGTTTAAAACTATCCCTAATGCACCTCACACTAAGGCGCATTGCTGTATTGCCTAACATTCAAACTTCCGTTTCTATTTTCACGGTATTCCACATTTCACCTGGCTCATCTAGTATCACTCTCCAGTCATTACACTTTTACTGAACAATGTTTATGGATCTTATTCACAGACTTTTGTTCTAATATTGAGATCTTCTCACAGTCATGATACCATAGTAGAGAAAACCTATGCTAGTTGAGATGCAGCAAAGGTTGCCAAAGAAGATATTAGTGCTTTGACAAAGGGGTATTTCATGGAGAGGAGGTCCATTCTTCCCTGTCACTTTGAGATGCAAAAAGAGAAGAGAAATGAAGTCAGACCCTTTCTTACAGACTGAGAATAAATGTGTTTCACTCTACATGCCTATATGCATGTACACTGGCAGACACGTGTGTATCTGTGTGTTTTTTATTTGAAATGATGCAATGTTCTATCATACAGTACATCAACAAAATGATTATGACTAAGCATGAGAACATAAATAGGGGATTTCACCTGCTGGGGTTTTATCTATATTTTGGTGTTTCTTTATTTATAAAATAATATGATTGAGCTAGATAATTTTAAGCACTCCTAGGCAAGACATCGTAAAGTAGGCTTTAGCACAAATAAAGAAAAAAACCAATAGCCTATTCTTCCTTTCCTCCCAGCTCAGATGTCTGAACTGATTATTATATTAATAGTCTTAGAAATGAGATCAGAAACATGATGTGCTGGGAGATGTGTAGTTATGCATGTGGAAGAGGAGGAGGTCTTTGATCAATATATAAATGGAAAGATTGTGCCCAGGTTCGGAGTTTGCACCCACTCATTATATGTACACCCAGAGTTAGACAATTTATGAAGCTTTCTCACACACATTATCTAATTTTGAGTCTGACTTGTAAGGAGCTAGAACAGATGCAATTATATTCACTTATTTGGCATTGATGCTGAAGATTAGAGCAACTGAGTCACTTATTCAAAAACAAACATTCCTAATCTGACAGACCTCTGAAAGACCAAGGCAGTCCAAGGGATGGCCTAAGCTAACACCAGATCAAGATGGACACAGTTTTCAATTAGGAATGTTCCAATTTTTTGTCAGGACTACTCAGGTCTCTCTAGACTGATTTTGATTAAGAATGAATCTGTTGCCCAGGGTTATAGCAACCTGGAGAATGGGCTCTGTAGTTTCACCTTACTTGTAAACTTTAAAAGCTAAGCCAAAATTAGACCATTATATTGCTCTTTTTTAGGTAAGCCCACTGCTGTTTCACATTGTAGAAGATCATGTGATAATTTACAACTTTGTTGCTGTTAGCAACTGCCAAGGAATGAATTTGGAGAATGAAAAAATAACCTGATTTTTACAATAGAACACAAAAGACTTAAAATAATTCCAGCTGGCAGTATTAGCAATATAATAGCATGACACATATAATATACAAAAGAGGTCTATCTAAAAACAATTATTGATAAAAATATCCATCTTTGCCCCAGATTGTATTAGAAATTAGAATTGAAAATTAAAATTGAGTCACTGGATGATGTTCCAAAAGATCAAACAAAATGAAAAGCTGGCCAAGAATTTTCTTCCAATAAATTCAAATGACTTACAAGAAAATTTAGAGCTGGGAACTTGATTATAACATATACCACAAAATCTCTCTCAATTTTTGTTGATATACTGATTTTATTTTATATCCAGGGAATAGTGACCAAAAATAGGAGACAAACAAACTTCTGAATAGCCAAAAACTAAAGCTAAACAAAATAAACCCAGTTGTTTTGTAAGACATTCACCTTAAAAGAATAAGCATGCAGAAGGGGTACAAGTAAAAATATGAAAAACTAATCAACATGCAAATACTTAAGCAAAGAAAGCTGGTGTACTTATATTAATAGCAAAGAAAGTAAACATCAAAGCAAAAAGCATGAAATTATAACAAAGGTGTTAGTCTATCAAGAAGATATGGTAAAAAATTTTACATTAGCCTATGAAAAATAAAGGCAAAATCAACAGACTAAGAGAGATATAGACAAAAACACAATTATAGTGGGACATTTTTAATACAGCTGCCTCAGTAACTGACAGAACTAGAAACACAAAAACCAGTTTTGTATGAAACAGGAAACTTGAACTACATAATCAACAAATATTATTGTTATTGACATACATAAAATGCTATTCTGGAAAATGAAAAAAATAAACATTTTTTTTCCAACTTACATGACTCATTTCCAAAATTTGTCTAGAATTACACAGAATTTGTTCTCAGATTACAGTGGATTTAATCTAGAAATTTAGGGATTTATTCTTATAAAACGATAACTAGAAAAATTCCTAAGTATCTGAAAATTAAGTCAGTACTTCTAAATAATAATTATATTAAAGAAGAAATCATTATGGAAATTAGGAAATAATTTATTGTGTGAAAATTAGAATGTAACACAGCACAACTCTGCAACTGAGCTGAAGCCATGCTTGTAGGAACTTCACAGCCTCGTACGCATGTTTAAATTTCTTTAAGGCTGAAAATCAACAAGTTCACTATTTGTCCTCTCAAGAAGTTTAAAAAAAAAACAGCAAATTTAATCTACAGAAAACAGAAAAAATAATACATTTAAGAATAGAAATTAATAAATGCAAAAATATGCAGTAGGAAAAATAAATTAAGTAGAAGTCTTTTTAAAAGACTAATAAAATTGGAAACACCCAAACAAAGCAGTTTAAGGAAATAAAAAAGAGAGAAAGTTATCAATATCAGAGAAAAATGGGACACGACTACAGATCCTATGAAGTATCACTAGAGATAACATAAATGAATATTCAAACACAATGTTAAGTTAAAGAAGCCAGGCACAAAAAGTACATACTTAATGATTTCATTTATCTAAAGTTTTGAAATAGGCAAAACTAATACATTGTCTTAGAAGTCAAGAGAGCTTCTGGCTTTAGGGTTTATCGATTAGAAAGGCACAGGAGTGAGGCTTTTGGGGTCTTTGTAGTGTCCTAATCTTGATCCAGGTGGGTTTTACACAAGTGTGTTCACGGAATGAAAATTCACTGAGTTACATATGATTTGTGCACTTTTCAATGTCCATGTTATACATCCATAACATATTTACTTTTAAACTTGAAATAGCATTTTGAATGTAAAAATGGCTCGAAAACTATGAAATAGAACTAGACATCAAACATGTCATCTTCAATACATAGTCAGTTTGTAAATCCTCCGAAATGTTATAGTCTAGGAATTTTTTACATTGTGTGGAAAACATTGAGAGGACTTCCTAATTAACAGAAAACAAATGTCTTTATTTTAAAGAAAGAAAATTTTGGAATTGACAAAATGATAAATCACAACTTTTCCCAAATGTTTGGGAAGAAAGTTTATTCTATTAAATTGTCTCCCAGATTTTATGCAGGTCTTATGAAGCAAGAAAATATGAAGAAATCCTTTCTGAAATAAATAGGGAGGACTTTTCCACAATTAAACGAAAACATGGATAAAAAAGAAAAAGTGGTGAAAGATAAACTAAGGCCATAATTCTTAGCATAGTCCTTCCACTTCCCAAGTGGTGACTTTCAACCCTGATTAAAAAGAATGTTCTTGTAACTAGCCCTTGGCACATTTTTCTTATTCATTATCATAGAAAACTCCAGAAAAGGAGGCCATCATACTATAATGGAGCAGCCTCTGTACTTATATCCAAAAGCCAGGGTTTTAATCCTACTACTACAATACTCACTATATGATCAGAAAAAAATTATTTAACATCAACAAGCATCAGTTTTTTCACATGAAACATAGGGATGATAATGTTTACTTTAGAGGATTTGTGTGATGCTCACAACAGATAAAGGTCAAGTTTGAGGAAGTAAAAAATTGGTTGACATGTATTCTTGGAACTGTAGGAATATCCCAGCTTTATTAGTCTATCAACATCCTTAAATTATTCAAGGCAAGAAATATTTAAAAGAGGATCAGATACATCTAGTAACTCTGCCAGGGAAATCAAACAAGAGTATACAAGGTGCCAACCTCAAGAATTCTGATGGTGGACAGCATTTTCCACATTTCAGAGGTTTCTCTCTCCCTCTTTCTAATATTTTTTTTCCATTCTCCTGTTCTGTTCTATTTTTAGCTTCCTGATGTTAAATATGCCAATTTTAAGGTTTGCTTTATGGTGTCCAGAGGTATATGAATGAAAGGGACTCATACAGTTTTTAAAATTATACCCTTTTGTATTATGCAGTTTCATAATTGCAACTCAAAACACCATATCAGGATATGCAATATACCACACATTGACATTTTTTTCTCATGAAAAAAGGCGATAGCAGCCAGTATTGGCATAGCCACCACTAAACGAGCATGTTTAATCAAACCACTTCTGTATAATGCACTCTTGAAATGGAATCACCTTGGATTCAAATGCTGTAACCACAGAATAACCAACTTCCTGAAGTCATAAAGGAATCCTCTTGCCTTATAATCATTTTCTTCACTAGGAAAATAACTATCTGCTGAGTTTTTTAGTAAAGGGTATTTTTCTTGCTCCAAATCCTGTCATGATTTTTGAGAATCTGAACTTTCAATGACTGACTACTAATCAGAAGCATATTAACCTATCCTTCTTTCAAAAGCGGTACTTTGAACAAAAATCCAATAGCTTTTGTTCTATGTTTGAGTCATTTGACTTACTAACATTGAGGCCCTCACTTATTTAGTGTTTCTCCCTTTCTTCCAAAGGAATCTTGATGTCATTGACAATTCTGATGATCTCACATCCAGTGGTTTTATTTTTTCTAGTCCATCCAATGAAGCTATCTAGATTACTTTTTTTACCAATTTCTGTTTGACATTATTTTATTTTTCTTTCTGGCTCTCTTGAAATGCATTCTAATTGGCATACATGAGTGAACTTAGGAAGATGATGTGCAGGTTTTTTTTGCTTTTTTTTTTACATGGGCAGGCACCGGGAATCCAACCCGGGTCCTCTGGCATGGCAGGCGAGCGTTCTTGCCTGCTGAGCCACTGTGGCCTGCCCTGATGCGCAGTTTTTGAGGAATATATTTAACATTACTTAACAGGACTTGAAACTGCAGATGCAAAATACCCACGAGGCACTCTGCCATTCGTTTCAGTGGCAGGTGGAGGCTATGGTATGAATAAGTGCACCTGTGTAGGTCTGTCTGGGTGAGGTCATTCATTTTAGTTACAATTTTCCCAGGTTTGGCATTGTTTCTATATTTCCTCACTGAAGATTTATTTGCTTCAAATGGGTTTTATCTTGATTACTAGTGTGCTGGTTTAAAACTATCATGTACCTCAGAAAAGTATGTTTTAATCCTGACCCAATCTTGTGGGGGCAGCGTTTCTTTTAACCCTGACTCAGTATCGTAGGGTGGAAACTGTTTCTGATTAGACTATCTCCAAAGAGATATTGCCCGCTAATTGTGGGTGTGACCTTTTGATTAGATGGAGACGTGACTCCACCCATTCAAGGTGGGTCTTGATTCATTTATTTGAGTTCTTTAAAAGGGGATACATGCTGGAGTGCCGACAGAGAGAGCCAAAGCAGATGCTCAGAAAACAAATACTTCAGAGCTAACACGAGACCCAGACATTAGGAGATGCAGGGCCCAGAAGATGTCATCATGCGCTTTCCCATGAGATACTAAACAGGCCAGAACCCAGAGTTATGTCTCAGAGGAGCTAAGTGAAGAGTCACAGATGTAGAGAGGAAACCAGGAACAAGGACCAGCAGATGCAAGCCTTCCAAAATCGACCTTCCTTGAGCCAAGGTATCTTTTCCTGGATGCCTTATATTATATTGATAGCCTTAGAACTGTAAACTTGAAACTTTTTAAACTCCTTTTTTAAAAGCCATTCCATTTCTGGTATATTGCTTTTCGGCACCATTAGCAAACAAATACACCTAGTGTATACGGGGTCGCAAGTATTCAAACTATAAAATGAAAGAAAAAATCCTGTGCAGTGCCAACACCAGGAGAATGTTATGACACTTTTTAGGTAAATCAAGAATTTGGTCTTTGGAAGAACTGAGTTCTTAAATACCAAGAGACATTAAACTGACTTGAAGTAGAAACTTTAGTAGGCATCTTATTTTTTTCCACTTCAATATTCAGATCTATGAATAAAGGAAAATTGCAGATTTTATCTACCCAAAGACGGGATAAGGTAACTAGGACATGAACACACACACACACACACACACACACACACACACACACACACACACACAGATAAGAGCACCATTAACTGCAATTGTTTAAAATCTGGATAACAGATACAGATTGTATTTGTTTGCATTAAAAACTATAAAGGATAGAATAATAATTAACCAACTTTTTCAGGCCATATTTAGTGAGCAGCCAAAGGATGCATGGAGTCTAAATAAATCTGGAAATACCGGGGACAAGGCATTGTGTTCTCAGACACTGAGAACAGACCAACGAGAGGGCAGTTTTATCTGTGGGTGGCTTTTTCATGTAGAATGTAAGCCTGGTGGCAAAGAAACTTAGCTCTGTCTCTCTTTTCTAAGACTGAGCCCACGAGGGATTCTAAACAAGCGAGCAATGAAGAATTTAGAGCTGATAGGTGTCTTCCAAATCGTGTCGTCCAATCTTTACATCGCATAGACATTTCCACGTATTGACAAACTTCGCCTGACTAATTAGTGGCAGAGTGAAGCCCAGAGTCAGGGTCTTGTGTGTCTGAAACCCCACTTCTTCCCATTACCCCAGAGCAGCATGCAGGGCTAGGTGTGTGTTAGAGCGAAGGGATAGCAGTAAATAATAAGGGAAGTGTGTGAAAGAGGAAATGGGGCTGAGATTTTTACCTATTTCTTACATTTCATCTTTAAAGAAAATAACAATTGGCCTACCTTAAAAGACAACAATGGGCATTTTGTGGGAAATTTTTTAAAAAGGAACAGCAGGATGAAACAATTATGAGGACACCTTGGTTAGCATTAAAAAACTGTGATGCTGCAAAATGCTGTTTCCTTTTGAAAAAGTGTAACAGGAAGTTTTAGGTTGTATACATGTTTTTAAAATAACAGTTTAAAAAATATGATTCTACAGCATAAACTGAACAGTGAAACTATGATGATAGTTAATACTACAATAAAAATAAAAATTTTCATCAATTAGAACAAAGGTACCTCACTAGTGCAAGACATTAATAACGGGGGAGTGACGTGTGAGGGAACTGTTTATTTTCTGCTCGATTTTTCTGTAAACCTATAACTTTTCTAAAAAAAATTATATTAACTATTAAAATAGGAATAGATAGGAGTACTCAAACTACCGCACCTAAGGAAATTGTGCTAAAATAATCCTTTGCTACCACTATCATAGGGCAAAAGAAAATCCTACACAGATAAGAAATTCTTACCTTCACACTGAAGTTGTAGTGCAGAAGTTGCCGAAAGTGTTTAATACTGTACTGTGGCTCTCAGTTTCACTTGGCCGTACAAAATTAAACCATCCAAAAAGTGACAATGATAACAGTTATGGGAATGTTTCAGCACCAGGGACATTTCTAATGATAAAATTCGTGTCGGTTCAGCAGCAGTAGCAAGGGAACAGGAAACCTTTTCTCATTAACGTCATAAGTTCCAACCTTCAGCAACTTTTACAACTTTTATAATTTTCCAATAGATAAAGAACATAGGTTGAAAAATAAAACTTATCATAAATGGAAATACTCCAAACCTTACGAAAATTTTTCAAAATTGCCTCATTGGCTTACTCCGAAAGAAAAGAAATTGTTGAAGCAATGTCCCTGGGCTCTTCTATTCTGTACAGTGCATTGACCTAGCGCCCACACCATTACACAGAAATGGAAAAGTGGAGCCAGAGCTGGGACACTACTTTTATGTGAAGTGGAGATTACGTCCGCATTGCCACTGATTGCAGTCACTGCAGCCACTCCCACGCTCTTCTCATATGGAACTAGAAGAATAAATAGAGGCAAACCTTGTGGCTGGCAGTCTTGCTCATCAGCAATGAATCCAGAAAGATGTTGGAATATCATGCTGAAATTTATTATTATTTAGGATCCTATTACTTAGGATTGATCTTTATTCTAAACACGTACAACCTGCATCATTCAGACCTGGGTTCAAACACTACATCTGCCAAGACTGGCATACTTGGAAAGATTACTTCATTTCCCATCATACAAGAAAATGGGAATAATACCATCTACTTTCCTGGAGAACTAAGAGAGATGTGGTATAAAAAGACACTAATCCTAGCAGGTGCAGGAAGCATGTTTGATTACTTGCCTTTAATTCGTCAGGCACAAAGCCAAACTGGTTACTTTCTGCCTTGCAAAAACTTGCCCATTTTCCTCTTCCCTCCATTTGAATCAACCCCACCCCCAGAGAGAAGGGAGTCAGCAGATGCATTAAGATTTCTCTACATCAATTTGGCCTCAGCGTGAAATTCTCCTCATGAAAACAGAAGACATCTCATTCGCTGGAATAAAGATGAGGTAATTATTGAACAATCAAAGCTACAGAAATGATTGAGGAGCTGGTGGCATTTACTTATGCAGAAAGATTTAAAAGGTTAAACAATTGTAACTTGGCCAAATGGTAAGGAGGATACAAAAGCCATGAACAAATATTTGAAGGGCATAAAGGATTCAAGGCTAGGCAGGAGTTATTTACAGAAATTTAAAGAGATAAAATGAAGCATGTGGTAGAATAAAGATACACTAAGCGATGAGATTCTGACATCATTTTCAAAATGGTCAGAATTATTAGATTCTGAAAAAAACACACAAACAATTACCGATTACCCATAGAGCATTCAAGGGTTTCCTGAAAAAAAAACAAAACTATCTTTTGTGGAAGCCACTGAATTCCATGGTTACTTAACACCTGGGGAGACTCTAACAAAAGGAGATAATAGAACTCAATGATCTACTTTTATGAGCCAACTGCCACCATTTCTAAAACCAACCAGAAGTTCTTGGTCACTCTAACAGACTTTTTTTAAAAGCAAAAAAATGCACAAATTTTTTAAAAAGTTACCCTCAGTTTATAACTAGAGCTCATAATTATGTATCTATATATAATAGGTCAATATAGACTATATTAGCATTACTTGAAACTCCAAGACATAAGTAAAAAGAAAATAGATCAGCCAAAAACTTACCACATACAAAAAATAACCAATGTTAAAATGCCCTTACTAGTTTTATGACTAATTCTATCTATATACTGCTTGACTTTGAATTATGTTTGGTATTTGGAAAATTAATCAATTTTTAATTTGTCAATTATTATTGGCTATGTTAGCAACTAAGGAGTTGGAAAACTAATGATTGTTAAACCACAATTCTTTTATTTTAATATAAAGTCAAAAATTAGAAGATTGACACAAACTATTCTCTCAAGTTATTTCATGGAGACAAGTCACTCAGATTCATCACAAATAGATGTGATGAAAAGAATCGTCTTCCCAAGTAAGGATAAGTGAGCATTGCCTTCTAATGGTACCTGAGTCATTGCATTTGGCAGTAACCAAACATGTAACATGATGGCAACAGTTAATTCATTAACACTACCCAGATAGATCGTAACTGTGAAAAGATGATTACTTGAAGAATTTGAGTGGAGGAAATGATACTTAAAAATATTTTGATGCTAACTTTATCCACATTATAGTGAAAAAAAAAAGCAAGTGAGAAATTTATTGTGAAATTTGAGTGCAAAATGATATCCAAGCAGGATAAAAACTGATAATAAATGCTTGAGTTTGACAACTCGCATGTCACTGGTGACTTTGACAAGAACTGGTGGGGACAATAACCTGGTTGGAAAGGGTTTAAGAGAGAATGGGTGGAGAGGAATTGACAATTTCTCTTTCAAGTTTTGTTGTCAAAAGACAATTGGTTCAATAGCTAAAGAGGAATCTATGACCAAGAGTGTGTTCTTTTTATAAGATGGCATATTAAAATGCTGATGAGACTAATGCTGTAGAACGTGGAAACTTTATGATACAGTAGAGAGAAGAGAATTTATTTGATTGCTGTCCCTGAGAAGAGAGATCTATTGCTCAATTTGAGGCGGTCTTAACTTAAGATAGGAGCAACAAGAGTTCATCCACAAGTCCAATAAGAAAAGAGGAGTATGTGTGTAGATCTGCATATAGGCTGGTAAAAGCAAGTGTGAGGTACTTGAAATTTTCTTTCTAGTAATCTAGTTTCTCAGAGGAATAGAAAGTAAGAAAATAGCTGACAGTGGAGATGGGTGAGAAGGTATAAGAGGTGGAAGAGAAAGAAGGTAAGGAATATTATCTAGTTAAGTGGAAATGTATTTTTTTTTAAATGTTTTAAGTGCCCACTTACTTAATGTTATTTATTGACTGAATTTAAAGTAAGACTAGTCCACGGAGCTGTGTGTTTTTCTCCTGCCCAAATCAGTTGCATAGGTGCAGGCACAAAGTAAGTGGTTGGTTTTATTAACCAGTCAATTTTACCACATAAAGTAACAAGAAAGAAAGAGTCAGATAATATAATTCAAAAAAAAATCTCCAAATAACATATAACCAGATTTGTAAAACAGTCCCAGAGTCAAATATTAATCTGTGTGCAATCTCAAAGTGCATAATGCAATTTACAAACAAGTTAGATTTGACTACATTCTGTATCACTTGTATCAGTTTTGAGAAAAATGTCTAAGAACTCATTAGAAACAGCTATGAATCCATGTTTCTGAATTAAAAGCAGCAAATACAACATGTACAGTATCTATATTTCTGTCTGCAATTTTCACGATTAATTTGTGACTCTGTAACCTTGCTGGTTTGCAATAGTATGTCATCTACAATAAGGCCAGAAAAGAAAATAATCAAAAGTATCTTCTTAGAAATATAAAATGTCTAAATATAAAGTCTAGGAAAATTAATGAAAAATTAATGAAGGATTAACATGAAAATTCATTACATACTAATCAAAACACTGCAAATCAATCCTTTTCTGAATTTCAGATCAAAGCTGCAATTTATTAAGGATATAGCACCAACATATGCCACATCCACAAACTGTTGAAAACCAAAGCTACATTTCTATGTCAAAAATGGCTTTGTAAAATATAGTCCTTATTTTTTGTGTTACTTCTTTCAATACCCACAAGTCAGTCTCTACTTCAGAGCATACTTAACATCTGCAATTTTAAAAACTTAATAATACACTAGTACACTCATCTGATCAACAGGTTTGCTGGTTGAGCATCTACTATATATTTTGAAGGGGCATAACATCCATTAATGAAGAGTTTATAATGTCATAAAGAACTGAAAGTATATAGAGTAAGGAGGGAGGATAGTGGATTTCAGGGTTATGGCTGAGTTATGTTTGAATTCTAGCTGCTCCACTTGCTAGGTGTAAACCTTCAAGTAAAACACAAATTCTCTGAGCTTCAGTTTTCTGTGCTGTAAAGGGGATGAACCTAAATAATTGAGGTAAGGAATATAAAATATATGGCAATTGAGAATTATCATTGGTTAAGAGCAGGGAGTCTGGGGAGAGTCTGGGGAGTCTGGATTTTAATTCCAGCTAGCTAGACAATTTTTAAATTTTGTGAATTTGGGCAATTTACTTGGGTTTTATGTGTTTTAGATTTCTCATTTGCAAAATGGTTGGATAATATTAATGTGTCTACCACACAGGGTTGCTGAGAGGATTAAATAGTACCCCGTAGCACAATGGGTAACAGAGAGTGTGTCATGTAGCTCATTGTTAAACACAATGTAGCCACAGCTATGTGATCTCAGTTGTCACCCTATGTCAGTGCTGCATGTGTTTTTCATTCATTCAACAAGTACTTGTTGAGTATTAGATATGTATCAGGCATTTGAGAAACACTGACTCTAAGTGGCTGCCCCAATGATCATACCATATGGATCACTATTAAACCCAGTATCAAAGAAACATAAAACACAGAACAAAACTTAGATTTTACAACAAAATTAAAATAACTGTTTTATTAAAAGAGGAATTTCCCCTGAATGACAAGGTGGCAACTGTCATAAAATGCTTAAAATCAACGTGTTCAGATTCCTACTGCCACTCCCTATTGCTATGCTCTTCTTCTTTGTAAATAGTGGCATGCTCATGTGATGTGAGCTTCTTAAAATGAACTTGGAAATTAAAATGATTATAAATAAAATAGCTAAATCAAAAGTTTTCCAGTGATGCCAACAAAGTAGGGTTGGCTCTGTATTTCAGCACTCCCTTCTAAAACGGTCTTTTACATCTTTGAGTTTAACATTATAGTGGGTTTTTTTTTTTCACTTTTTAGCCCCTGGGTGCTAAAATTACAATACTTATAAAATCACATTAATTTTCTATTATCTAAATGTCATAGTCCTTTTTGGCTAACATTTTTCACCATTTTGGGAGAAATTATATATTATAACTTGAAAGAAACCTAGAATTCTAGAATGAAATGTATACATCAGATTGAAAACTTGTTCAAGGATTGATTGAAAAATATTTCATCTAACTTTCCCTTTGCATTTCTGCCATATTTTAAATTAAACAATACAATTTAGAAGACATCATTTTACTTTGAAGAGAGGGGATATTTCATGTCCAATTTGAAAATAATTATTCTCAAAATAATATTACATATAATGTCATTATTAATTGCATGAAAGAAACTTGGGATTAAATGTAGAAGAACTATAACATTGATTTTATCAATTTGAAATATAAAATGCAATTTATACTTGGTAATGGCAAGTCCAGTTGGGGGAAGTGGGAGAAATATTGTTGACTCTGAAATCTTATATTAGGAGATGTTGAAGGATTTTTTACTAGGCAGTTGACAATGTAGTATTGACTATTTCTCAGGATACTAAAACTCAACTCAATCTATGACTCTATTTCACTCAAAGCAAACCATGTTACTTAACCTTAATCCATCCTATTTAATTTACTGTGCTATTTTGTACTTTGCTTATTGCCTCATTGTGGTGTAACCATTTTCAGGAGTCAATAGCAAATGGAAAAGGTCGAAATCATAACAATTAAGCCACCGAAAAAAATACATAGGCAGACAAGGTATGAATTATGACATAGAAAACAGGATATGAAAAATTAGCTACTTAACATTTGTTCTCAGCTTTCACTCTAATATAAAAAGCAGAAATTATGTACACACACAAAACTGCTTTTCTCTGAGTGAACCATCAGTTATCCTAAGAAAAGAAAATTCACCATCCTTCTTACAAGGTACCATGTAAGGAAAGAATTGTCTACCCTCTCAGAATATAATAATAGTAAAAAACACCACGATTCTCTGTGCTGATGTTTCAGTGCCACTATTATGTAAAAATTTAAAAAGGGGCAGTGCGACGGTGGCTCAGTGGCAAAAGTCTCGCCTACTATGCCGGAAACTCGGATTGTCTTAATAGTTATTAACTCAATATTTCCATAAAATCTCTCACCTAGAAACCGCAACTTACAAAAATATTCCTTGTTAAAAATTAGACATTTCAATTTAGAAACAACATAATTTTTATTTAACCATAATACGGCTAACAAGTATTAAAATTCTCTATCAGAAAGTTAGCAACAGGTATTATCGAAAGATACTTAGGAAACTTCCCAGGGTTATGGCCTTAGAAAACTAAAAATATCAAATTGAAAAAGAAAGTAAGGACAATACTTTTGGGGGAAATGTTTTCTGGTTTTATTTTGATCTAAACAGCCAAAATGTAGTCTTTTTAAATCTTTTTTTTTTTTTTTTTAGGCAGGCACCAGGAAACAAATCCGAGTTTCTGGCATAAGCAGGCGAGAATTCTGCCACTGAGCCACGGTAGATCCGCCCCTTTAAAAATTTTTACATGATAGTGGCACTGAAACATCAGCACAGAGAATCGTGGTGTTTTTTACTATTATTATATTCTGAGAAGGTAGACAATTCTTTCCTTACATGGTACCTTGTAAGAAGGATGGTGAATTTTCTTTTCTTAGGATAACTGATGGTTCACTCAGAGAAAAGCAGTTTTGTGTGTGTACATAATTTCTGCTTTTTATATTAGAGTGAAAGCTGAGAACAAATGTCAAGTAGCTAATTTTTCATATCTTGTTTTCTATTCATCCTGTAATTTATTTTAGGTATTATGTGTTAATAAGAAACCTGCCAAACTGCTGATTAAACATATATGAAACATAATACCATGGCTCCTATGACAAGTAGTCAAAAAAAGTAAAGTTCAAGAAAAAAAATTGCATTAGCCATAACAAAGATTTGAAAGGTTATTACCTTACAAATAATTAATAATATTTTTGGTTTAAAACCCATAATAATAATGTAATACCTTTAGGATCAAGTATTTCTTATACATCATTGCATGTAGTTTCCATTTTTTTTTGTTAAAATTTCAAAAAATAAAACTATCAGCAAACTTTTTCCCTGTGTTGTTCTCTTTCCTTAGCTAAATTAACAGATAGTCTAACTCTTAGTTTTATAAATTATTAAAGCCCTAAAGTGAGGTTGGTTATAGTCTTTAATTCTTATTAGTAACTTGAAATGTGTAATGACCCTCTAATCCTTTTTAAAAGGGATCAGTTAGATGTAAGTATTTATGGAAAATAAAAAGATATAAAAATTTGAGAAGCTCCTTTACTGCTAGAATGATCTAGGTAGCGCATGGTAGTTCAAGGACACGTTTTTATCTTTGGGCCTACTGACCTTCTTTATTCCACTTCAATTCAATGGAAGTGACTGGATTGCCCAAGGCATGGCAAACACTTAATCTAATTTGGAGGGTCTAGACTTTGCTCTTACCTACAACCTGCTTAAAATGTGTAACCACTTAATTATTAGATATAAATAGCATAATGATGTATAAAATCCCACTAGAGGATTACTTAATTCTAAGGAATGAAGGAAGACTTCTCAGAGGATAGCATCTTCTCCAGACTTTAAAAAAGTGAGGATAATTTCAAAAGGTAAAGACAGAAATGGGGAGAGAATTCTGGGCAGAGTGTAAAATGCAAAGACAATTTGAAAGTACGTGGCTAATTTGGAGGAGATGGAATGGTGGCTGATCTATGGAGTGTGGGGTGAGGAAGGATAGAGGAAAATGAAGCTGGGAAAGTGGGATAGAGTCCCACTCCCCCACCATCACAATTAATAGCAATGTTGCACATTTCTGTCCTGCACGATTCAATTGGTATAAATAACATGCTTCTATGGGAAAGGGGACAGGTGAGGGTAAGGGTTATGTTTCCAACTCAAAGTGCATAGGTAAATATTAGTTATACTCTTTACATAAATAAATTACAACTTCAGAGTGTTAAAAAGGAAAAAAAAAACCTTTTTAAAATAAATGTATAAGCACCCTTCTCCAAAACACAAAAAGTAGAACAACTCTTCATTCGGTTTACATATATGTCAAAATGTGTTCTACTTGATGATGTACTTAAAGTTTCCACACCTATTTCACTTCTCCCTGTAGGCTAAGGTTTTAGCCACCTTGGAATCTTTTTTTTTTTTTTTTTTTTCTCTTTGGGGTACGCTGCACTTCTTGGATCCACCTTGGAATCTTTACATACACATCGATTGCTCTTTTCAACTGCTCTTCAAACATCAGCATCTTTCTCAGATGTCAGCCCTCAATTTAAAGATTTCACTGTGGCCCACCTTCACTGCTTGAGGTAATTAGGTTTGTGATGAGGCTCCAAAACAAGCTATTTACTTGCTAGTTCTGGAGAATTTTGTATTTTGCAATCTATTAATACGTTCCTTTACAAACCTCATAGTTTTCTACCCCATGCTTGTTAGCTTCATGATGGAAGGGATTTCATTTGTTCTTTTCACCACTGTACATCTAATACCTAGAATAGGTATTGGCATATTGTAAGAATTCAATAACTATTTTGTCAAAGTAACAGTTTTTAAACATAAGGATATAAAAAACTGTCATACTTAAAACTTAGATTTTTAAATTAACAAATGCAATTGTAAAAATTTACCAAGGGGCACTTACTGTGCAAAATATGAGTATTTTAGGAAAAGTTAAATATGCTTTAAAACATTGCCTAAAAGACTATTTTAATAAGGAAATAATTATAGAAATATATATGTATTATATACCAACATAGTCATAATTCCACATAATTTAATTATGTGCATATAACTTATAAGCTATAAAGTGTTAATATTTGTTTCGCTTAAAATCAGTAATTCTAATAAATTATTTTCTGTTTAATATTTGACAGATATACCTATAGTTTGTTCTCACTAAAGAATATATTTTTGGTATGAAGTATATAAGAAAAGACTTGGATGAAATTTCCTTCTAACCTGTCTTCTCTTCCATTCTCCTACCAAAAAGGTAGTTAAACTAACCTCAATTACATATTTTTTTCTTTCAGAACAGATGGGCATGAGTAGCATTTTGAACTCATGAATGCTAACAGAGCAGTCAGGATCAAAAATGGAGAAACAAGACAATTTGGAGAGCTCAGGTATCTTTCTATATCTGGAGAAAAGTATACACCCAACTTAAAATTCAGAAGTACAAAGCAAACCCCTTTTACCACCCAATGTGACAAATATGACATATTCACTGCCCATACAGATAAAATTATCTACTGGAGATATATTTAAAGTATACACTGAACAAGTTTTAATCATTACTTAAAATAAGGTTATTTCGAAGAGAATATACCCATTAACCTATGCTATATAGTAAATTTGGAGCACTACCTGGTGAAAACTGTTTTCCCAAAAATAACCTGTTTTTTTTTTAGGGAAATAAGATGAGATGCAAACAATTTAAGTCAATTTAAGATTGATCCTGAGAGCCAATAATCTCCAATTTCTAATTGTGTCCTTTTTTTAAATTTTGCTTTAGCTTTAGCTTTTTTTCAAAACAAGTATTAAAACTTAGATTATAATTCTGTTAAGTATGTCCACACACATTCACATATATACACACGTGTGTCATATGCTTCTCTTCCTGTCTTTGAAACAACAGAGCATTTAAAACAAACACAGCTGGGTACCGAGATATAATGTGCTGGGCAAACATATACCCTTATTAACATAAATATATTCTTTGATGTTTCCTGCCAAGCCCACTTGGTTATGAAAAGCAGGCAATCCCCATTTCTAGCACAGAACACCCCACATGCTCCCCAAACAACCACCCTTAGCAACTGGACATTGAGAAAAGCAGAGAGAGAAACAAAAGCTGCTGGGCTCCTTCTGCTGAGGTGTTTTCTTCTCAGACCCTGACATTTTAAAAACAGTGAAAGAAGGTCATGCTGGGCACTAGTTGTTTCTCCAGAAATGCATATAGTAAGGCAACTATTCTAGTCATCTTTATGTAGTAAACGCTTGTTTTGTCTCATTTAACTCGCTGGTCTTTGAATTAAATCTGACACACGTTGGGAATTGATACCTCACCAACCCCCCAATCAAGTAAGTCTTATTCTTCTTTACTCACTGCCCCTTCCCCCTTTCCCATCACAAAATTTGACTGAGGGGCTTCAGAGCTCTCAATGCTGCCAGCTAACCTGCCTTTTGGAAAATCTCATGACATCCTTTTACTCACTTTGGTTTACACTAGCCCACAGTAAGGATTAAGACACCTCGCCAAGGTCTGGGAGCTAAGGAGGTGTCCAGAAGCCCTGGAAAACCAAGTTGGACCAGACAAAGAAATTCCTAACAGCTGGAAACCAGACAGGGCCCAGCGAAGAGGAAGGAAGATCCTCTGCCAGGTTTTAGGGTCAGGAAGCGACCCAGTCTAAAGCTCTCTTCACAGGGAAGCAAGACCTTCAGAGGAACAACATAGGTTCTGGGACTCAGCCCGCGTGAGACTGAGAGAGCAAGAGGCTGGCAGCGAGGAGCCGGCCAACTTGGCAGTTCCTGGAGGGGTTGAGTTTTCAGTGGTTACAGGTTGCCTGAGAGCAGGTCCCAGCTCCCTCAAGAAGGCGCTCAGGGAGCCCCTAAGGGGAGACCTGGAAGGGAAGAGGAGGGTGAAAGGGGGCGAGGAGTGGGGGGAGAAGAAAGGAGGAAGGGAAAGAAGCCCGAAGAGACTCCAAGCGGGAATTTGAGAGACATCCGAGAGCGCACCTCCCAACAGTGATCCCCACAGACCTTGGCGCCGCAACCTGCGCTTCTTGAGGCCGAAGATGCGCACTTTGGAGAAGATATCCACCAGGTTGCCGTTGCAGAGCCCGCGGTTCTTGCTGGGGCTGCTCCGCCTCCTGCTGGCAGACGGCCGGTCCCAGTGCTGCTCCCGCGCCTGCCGCTTCTGGCGGATCAAGCCGCTGGCGATGGCCGCAGCCATGGTGGCCCAGGGCAGGAAGCGGGGACCGAGGGAAGGGGCGGTGGGGGGACCGGAGAAGGAAGGACGCAGACCGCGGCTCTCGAAAGTAGACAGGGGAAAGGCCGGAGGGGTTAAGGAGAGGCGTAGGGCGTTCAGTCCCGACTAGGACCCATGGCCCTCTCGGCGGAGCGCGAAGCCAGGCGCGCAAATGCGCCCCGGGCGCAGCGCTGCGAACCTGGGCAGCCCGAGCTCGTGTCCACCGCGCCGGTCGCTTCAGGGGCCGGGAGTGGGGCGGTCGCTGCCGGCTCCGCCAGTCACCACGCGCCGCCCGAGCCCTCCCGGGGGTGCGCCGCCACCACTCCTGCTGCCTTCTTGCCCTACCCGCCTCCCGGACGAGAAGTAGAGCCCGGAGCCTCCTGCCCGGGGCAGGGGATGAAGAAGAGGTCTCGTCAGTGTCTCTGCGCGTCCGCCGGGCTGTTAGGTGCCCAGCGGCGGGTTGCACTGCCGCGGTTGCCGCCCGCTCTCGGCTCCTGCCAGGGATTGTGAAGTGCTTTGGAGCTCAGCGTCTGGAGAGAGCAGTCTTCTTCCTGGAGATCGCTAATCGAAGTCCTCCATTCCCACCCACTATATACCCCCACCTAGTCCCTCTTCCATGTCTTTCTTCAGAAAAGAAAAAGAAAAAAATGTATGTAATGATTTAAAAATTAAAAAGAAAGCTAAATGGATTGCTGGGGATGAGGATACAAAGATGCTAAGCCAAAGAAGGTGCAATTGAATATCGGTGCGTTTTTTTCTTAGAGGAAACGTGCTGGTTTCGGAGGCTTCGGTGGCTTAGCTTGGGGCTTTGGGATCTTAACGTGGTTCCTGCTCCACAGAAACTCTGGGCTGCGGTTGGCGGGCGAGGCGGTTTCCGCCCTCCAGGCTAATCTCTTCAACCAGAGTCCCCCCACCCTGAGAAAGAGGAGGGGAGGAAGGGAGCCTGGGAGGGAGAAGAGTGTGTCCTGAGGAGGGAGGTGCCTTTACTCCTCACCTAGTCTACCCAAACTTGCTGGACTCTCCCTTCCGGTGCTAGGAAGGATAGGCTTGTCTTTTTGAAACAGTGACATAGAAAAAAGGAGGGAGCGGAGGAAGGAGAGAAGGTGTGACAGGGTGGTATGGAAAGACCCCTTTCTAATTTCTCACTCTAGCAGTTGGAGGAGGAGATGACAGTAGCTGTAGCTGCTGCAAAACAGCTGCTGGATAGTATTTTACACCCAACAGAATATTGAAAAAGTCACCGTAGAAATACTAAACGTGGAGGATCACAGCATTCAGGGAATGTTTGGGCATCCCTGAGTCTGTTTCCCTTGGAGAGAGGCTTTGACAGGGAACAAAACGATAGGAATAGTGTCTGAAATCAACTACAACAGCCACTACCTCCTGACCTTGTCTCGATATTGGTCTGCCTCAGCTGAAAACATGAAGGTCCGAGATGAAGAAAGGGTGTGGAAAGTACCCGAGAAAAGGAGGTTGGGAGAGAAGTACTTCATGCTTGGATGAATACAGAGCTCGTTTCTAGGTTACACCTTGAGTGACAGAACCAAGTGCAGCTCTTGCTTGTACAGCCTTTCTACTTTTCCTACTCTTTTAACACTGTTTTGGCTATCATCACAGGAAGGTAAAGACAAAGAAAGCAAAATCTAGACTTTTGCAACCCAGTGTGAAGGACAGAAGGAAGAAGACATATTTGGTAATCAAAGGATATAAAGGTCACTTCTTCAGCTACTGCTTTAGATCTGCAAAGAGGAGAGGTACACCTACACAGGCAGCTCTGGAGCAGTTCTAAAACAACACAAACTTTTTCTTTGTCACAGGAATAGGCACTTGTAAAGTACTACAAAGACTCACAACCAGGCAAGTGGGAGAAGTGGAACTAAGTGTTGATTACAGGGAGGCTTAGACACTTTCTGCGCTAAAGCATTTATCCACAACCTCTCAATGTAAGCAATTACTACCCTACTGCTAGTTGTTATATTTACTACATATTTACCAAAAAGTCCTCTTTTGGGAAGAGAATTTATTCTGAAGGAGCATGTAGATTTGCGTCCAATGTACACATCATTTATCTTAGGATTACATATATCATTTAATAGTAAATAATGTACCCTGTAAGCTTATTTCCCTTTCCTTGCTATTTAGTCATTTCTTCAAAATACCACAAATATTAGAAGGAATATGCAGATATATTTTCCAAAAAAAATGCACAATCCCTATCTACCCACAATATAGTAAAAGGAAAAGAGGAACAGGTGCATGCTCATTATATTTCAGTGTGTCATCATTTTATTTTATATTTCATATGTCTTTGCTTTTTCATTTTTAGTGAGTGTGTATTTATGCTGTGTTACCATGTCTCTTTAAAAAGAGGAGGCCATCTACAGAGAGATGGATATAACTAATAGGATGGCAACAAAAGCACATCTTATTTTGTTTAAAGCACATCTTATTTTTTTTTAACTCACTGAACTAAATCCTACTGAACATAGAGTTGCTACTTCTGGCTTCCACCATTGAAAACGGCCATTTGAACATTTTAGAAATTCTGGATTGGAATTTCAGAATGATTTTAAAAATCAAAGCAAGTAGATTTACCTGAGGTTTTTATAGTTTTTTCCAAAGAAGCAAAATTTTAAGTGTAGTGATTAAACTTAGTTCCATTCCCTTAACCAAAATAACCTAGTTTTGTTTTTAAAGAGGTTTATTTTTAAGCTTTATATTCCCCAACTACTTAATTTGAAAAGGATGAGATTAAGCTTCTTGTTATTATAGTTGTGTCATTTTCTTTCCAAAGAATTTCTTATACTGAAAATTTTCCTCCATTCCTTGAATAATTAGGGATGTCTGGTTTTGGCTTTTTCATACCCCTTCCTTCATTTTTTTTTTAACAATCTCCAGCTGAGCCATGTTTCAGCACCGCGGACAGAGATCCCGTCCGAGTTCTTAGCTCTTCAAGCCCTAGCAAGTTCCTTTGAACGTGGGGAGCTGGTTATGAGAATCTGGTTACACTCTTCCCTTAAAAGCAGTTTTCCACCTTATTTTTTTGCAAGGTGCAAAGGAAATTAATCCTCACACATTCCCCTGACATTAATAACACACCTGGGGCACAAAGCCTTTCAGCTTTTTGATAAGCGAGAAATACTCTCTGTTTTCCTTTCCTTATGCATTCGAATCCCAGATGCAGCGCCCAGAACAGGAGAAACCGTCAGTCTCAGGCGGTCTATTCAGATTGTGAATTTTAGAAGCCTTTAGCGGTCGTTTCTATTCTACGTGTCTCCCTCTTTTCAGGGAGCATGGGGTGGAGGGCAGCATGGGAATAATTAAGGTCTTTTAGCTTAATCCCTGTGATTTTCCTCTTACCTCTCAAAAATGCTGTTTGGTTGTTTACAGACAGAGCTAAGCGAAAGAAAACTCAAGAGAGCCATCTGCTGTCTTATACTGTGATACAAGCATGTGCAAAGGTAGAGTGAAAATCGGTTCCAAGTGGGAGAACACCAACCCATATGTTGTTAAAACCTGGAAAATAATTTCTCACTCAGAATATTCTCAGAGCTATTAATTTCGTCTTTGAATGCATTCGAATAAATAAAAATGACCTGTGCTGTACAGGCCTATGGATTTTTTTTATTTTAAATTTTTATTCTAGTAACATATATATAATTAAAATTTCCCCTTTTCAACACATTAAAATATAGAATCACTGGTGTTAATTACATTCACAGTGTAGTTAACCATCACCATAACCACCATCTATTACCAAAATCTTCCATCTCCCAAACAGAAATTCTGTACCAATTAAGCATTAACTCCCTTTCCCTGCCCCCAGCCCAGCCCAATAGCCTATATTCTAGGTTCTTAATCTATAAATATGCTTACTAATAATTTAAATTAGTGAGTTCATACAATATTTTAATCTTTGTTGTCTGGTTTATTTCACTCAATATAATGTCTTTCAGGTTCAATCCATGTTATAACATATATCAGAACGTCACTCCTTTTTATGGCTGAAAATATTCCATTTTAAGTATACACTACATTTTGTTTATCATTCATCAGTTGATGGACACCTGGGTTGCTTTCCTCTTTTGGCAATTTAAAATAGTGCCTTGGTATTTTTCTGTTTAATTATGTTTTTTTATCTGTTTAATTCCCTGCTTTCAATTATTTGGGGTATGTACATAGAAGTGGAATTACCAAGTAATATGCACATTCTATACTTAACATTCTGAGGAACTATTTTCCACAGCTTGTACACCATTTTACATCCCTACCAATAATGAACACGTGTTTCTATTTCTCCACATCCGCCCCAATATTTGTAATATTCTATTTTTCAATAGTTGTTATTTTAGCATGTGTGAAATATGTGAGAAATAGTGTCTCGTTTTGGTTTAGATTTGCATTTCACTAATGGCTAATGATGTTAATCATCTTTTCATGTGCTTCTTTTGCCATTTGTGTATCTACTTTTGAGAAATGTCTATTCAAGTATTTTTACCCATTTTAAAATTGCCGTGTTTGCCTTTTTGTTGCTGAGTTGTAGGATATCTTTACTTTTTCTGTGGTTTCTTTATCAGATATATGGTTTCCAAATATTTTCTCCTATTCTGTAGGTTGGCTTTTCACTTTCATGATGAAGTCCTTTGATGCCCAAATGTTTTCAATTTTGAAGAAATCCCATTTATCTATTTGTTGTTTTTTTGCTCATGTTTATGGTGTAAAGTCTAAGAAATCATCGCCTAAACACAAAGCTCTGAAGATGCTTCCCTATGTTTCCTTCTATGAGTCTTATAGTTTTAGATCTTATACTAGGTCTTTGATTCATTTTGAGTTACTTTTCGTGTATGGTGTGAATTAAGGACTCACTGTAATTCTTTCACATAAAAAATCAGTTCCCTGGCACCATTTTTGGAAAATACTTTTCTTTTTTTTCCCCACTGAGGAGAATTAGTGCTCTTTTCAAAACCATTGAGATGAGGGTTTTTTCCTCAGTACTGTATTCTATTCCATTGGTCTATCTGCTTTCTTTGTCTTGATACCATGCTGTTTTTATTAATGTTGCTTTGAAATAAGTTTTAACTTTGGAAAGTGTGAGTCTTCCAATTTTGTTCTCCTTTTTCAAAATGGTTTTGGCTATTTAGGGTGCCTTAAACTTCCATATAAATTTGATGATTTGATTTTCCATTTCTGAAAAAATAAAAAAAAGTCTAATGAAACTTTGTGATTCCATTGAATTTGTAAATCACTTTGGATAGAATTGAGATCATAACAATATTAAGATTTCCAATCCATGAACACAGAATGTCCTTAAATTTCTTTAGGTCATCTTTGAGTTTTTTCAGCCATGTTTTGTTATTTTCCATGTAAATGTTCATTACAGTCTTCATGAAATTTATTCCTAAATATTTCACTCTTTTAGCTATATTGTAAATAAACATTTTTTTCTGATACCCTTTTCAGATTATTCATTACCAGTATATAGAAGCACTACAAATTTATACCTATTGATATGGTACCCTGGCCACTTTGAATTTGTATAGATTTTACAGAATTTTATATTTATATATAAATGCAGTGTATAATATCATATATATATATGTATATAGCAAGTGACAAGTATATATAAATATGTCACTTTCTAACAGGGAAAGTTTTATTTCTTCCTTTCCTATATGGATTCCTCTTATTTCTTTCTCTTGCCTAACTGCAATGGTTATAAGTTCCAGTATAACATTGAATAACAGTAGTTACAGTGGGCATTCTTATATTGTTTTTAGCTTTCAGGCTATTGCCATTGAGTATGATGTTGGCTATGGATTTATCGTATTATCCCTTTATCGTGTTGAAGAAGTTTCTTTACATTCCTAGTTTTCTAAGCGTATTCATGAAGAAGGGGTGCTCAATTTTGTCAAATGCCTTTTTTGGGGTCAATTGAGATGATCATGTGCTTTTTGTTCCTTTGTTCTGTTAATGTGATATATTACATTAATTGATTTTCTTGTGTTAAACTACCTTTGCATTCCTGGGAAAAAATGCCTCTTGATCATGTTGTACAATTCATTTAATTTGCTGTTGAGGATTTTTTGCTTCCATATAAGTAAGACTACTGGTTGGTAATTCTCTTTTCTTATGGTATCTTTATCTGGCTTTGGTATTAGGGTGATGCTAATCTCATAGTATGAGTTAGGAAGTATTTCTTCCTTTTCAATGTTTTGGGTGATTTGAGCAAGATCGATATGAATTCTTCTCGAAATGTTTGGTAAAATTCACTAGTGAAACCATCTGGTTCTGGGTGTTTGTTGTTAGGAGTTTTTTTATTATTATTACTGATTCAGTCTCTTTCCTTGTTGTTGTTCTCTTGAGATTTTCTATTTCTTCTTGAATGATGTAGGTAGTTTGTATTTCTAAGAATTTGTCCATTCATGAAGTTTATCTAATTTCTTTGCATAGAGTTGTTCATAGTATCCTCTGATAATTATTTTCATTTCTGTGCAGTAAGTACAGTCTTCCCTTTCATTGCCAATTTTAATTATTTCTTTTTTTTCTTTGTCTAGATCTAACTAAAGCTTTGTTGATTTTATTGCTCTTTTCAAAGAATCAACCAGTGGTTTTGTTGATTCTATTTTTTTTTTCTCAATTCCATTTATCTCCACTCTAATCTTTGTTACTTCCCACATCTCCTTACCTAGGGTTAATTTTTTCCTACTATTCCTCAATCCTTCTGTTGTGAAGTTATGTCTCTGACTGGAAATCATTCTTCTTTTTTGGCATAAGCATTTAGAGCTATAAATTGCCTTTTCATTACTGTGTTTGCTACATCAAATTAGTTTTAGTATGTTGTATTTTTGTTTTTCTTAAGCTCATGATATCTTTTAATTTACCTCTTTTTTTCTCTTTGAACCCATTGGCTGTTTAAGTGTGTGTTGTTTAATTTCCATATATTTGTGAATTTTCCAGTTCTCTCTCTTATTTTTTTCTAGTTTCATTCCATTGAGGTTGGGGAAGGTACTTTGCATGATTTCAAAATTTTGGAATTTATTGAAAGACAGGTTCACTGGATATAAAATTCCTGGTTGGCAATTGTTGTTTTTTAGCACTTCAAATATTTTCCCCCACTTTCTTGCCTGAATGGTTTTTGATGAGAAATCTGTCCTTAATCTTTTAGGGGTTCTCTTGAAAACATGCTGCTTTCTTCTTAAATCTTTTAGAACTATCTCCTTATTCTTGACATTCAACAAGTTTAAATACTACATGCATGTGTATGACTCTCTTTGAGTATATCCTTTTGGGGGATAATCAGGTTTCTTGTTTGTGCATATTCATTTCTTTCATTAAATTTGGGAAGTTTTCTTTCATTATTTTTTCAATATTCTTTCTGTCTCTTTTGTTCTTTCTTCTCTTTCTGCTTCTCATACAGTGCATTTATTGGTATGCTTGATGGTGTATACTACAGGTCCCTTAGGCTCTGTTCACTTTTTTTCATTCTTTTTTCTTTCTGCAAATCAGCCTGAAACATTTCAGTGGTCTTGCCTATGAATTCACTGATTCCTTCTTCTGCTCTGTAATCTTTTGTTGAAACCCTCTTGAGACTTCTTCATTTCAGTTGTTATGTTCTTCAACTCCAGTATCTCTGTTTAGTTCCTTTTTAAACTTTCTATCTCCTTATTGAGATTCTTATATTGTTCATTCATTGTTTTCCTTATATCTTTGAGCATATTGAGGATCAGTTTTTTAAAGTCATTAGCTTGTCAATGTCTTTTATTCTTTGTTGATAGTTTCTGGATTTTTATCTTGTTCCTTTGGATGGACCATCATTTCTATTTCTTTGTTTGTCTTATAATCTTCTGCTACACACCCTACATTTTAATATTCTAAAGTGTTAGCTCTGTAATTTGGTCTCTGAATTACTTGTTCCTTAGGTTCGTATCTTGCTATTGATATAAAAGAGACTTCCTTGAGTGTGAAGAGCTAACAAAAACAAACAATCCAATCCATAAAACACCTTTCACAATCTTTTCAAATTGCCTCTGCTTGTCTGGTATTCTCCTTTAGAGTTTATCCCTCCTATCATGAAAATCAGCCCAAGGCAAAGGTGAAGTGCAGGTGCTTCTCTGTGTTTTTGGGGGCTTGCATCTTGCCCTAGGTTTGTTCACGGCCTTAGTGAATCTCCTATTTACAGGAATTCAAATTCCACTTCTATTTCCAATGAATTATATTTTCTCCTCTTCCTGGGTGATCAATTATATGACATAAAGCAGGTAATCCTTCAACCCAGGCTACTTTAATTCTTTCTTACAATGCCTTAGCTGGCTGCAAGCTGCTTCTGTCTGCAAAGAAATTTCTAGCAGGGCAAGCCAGGGAAGAGTTATCTGGTTCAGTCTTTCAGCCTGACATCTGATAGGTTGGCATCAACATACAGGCACCCCAGTATGTGCATAGGGCTTATTTTGTTCCCACCATAACATGGCCAGGGATTCACAGTGGGAGTGCAGGATGGCTGTTCAAAGCACCAGGGAGGGGAGGCCAAGAAGCCAGCAAGAGTGCCCTGAGTAGTCCCTATCAGGTTTTTAAAACTGTGTTTTCTTGATTCAGCACTCACTCAGTTACTACAACCCTTTAATTGTCTTCCAGAATTTTGAGAAAGATGCCTCTGCAGTTTTTGATAGTTGTCCAAAATATTCTGTGGGGGAATGGCACCCTGAAGTATCTTATGCTGTCAGCTTGGTCACATTGCAGCACTTACAACTTTTAAAAATTTTATATATTTTCCTTATTTATTCTGGCTTTCTTCCTCTTTGAAAATATAATCCAATATGAGTACAAATTTTGTTTCATATGTTTATTGCCACATTTTCCTTTGCATAAAATAGTGCCAGAGCCAGAGTAAGCTCTAAATAAATATTTGTTTTTTTAATAAAAGAATTGAGAAATTGGATATAGAGACAGACAGATAGATAGTTAATATCAAATGAGTGGAACAGAAAATCTCGCTATGCTCAGCTCAAGCTCATGATGCTTGATCTCTTTATGCACCAATACATTTAAAATTCTCTATTTGGATTACAAACACTCTCACCTCAATAAATAGCATATAGTGAGAACACTTTAGCCTTAGCTTGATGGTTTAAGCTCAACATAACAGAACATGCAATTTGAGTTCTGGATTCCAACAGTGAAATCGTCAGGCTTACTGAAGGATGTGAAACTAATTCCCCTTGAATTGGAGAGGACTATACTACTTATCTTTGTGACACCTTCCACTCCTCACCGTTTTCTAGCTTTCTGGCTGCCAATATAAATTTACAGTTGTCCCTTTTCAAATTTCCTGTATCTACTTCATAGTATATTTGGAAACCAAATAAATCAGCAATTAATTGTTATAATTATCGACAAATATAAATGTAAATGAATTCTGAGAAGAGGTTATACAAACAAGAAACAACCTTATTATTTCAAAGTTGAGAGGTTATTTTGAAGGCTATTCTTACGCATTATATAGATATCCTCTTTTTACTTTAAGGTGTATTAGAATGGCTAGAGGAAAGTGCCTGAAACTGTAAAGCTGTGTTCCAATAGCCATGTTGCTTGTAAATGATTGTATAATGATATAGCTTTTGCAATGTGACTGTGTGATTGTGAAAACCTTGTGTCTGATGCTCTTTTTATCTACTGATGAACAGATGAGTAAAAAAATACATAAATAAAAAATAAATAAATAATAGGGGGAACAAATGTTAAAGTAAATTGAGTAGATTGAAATACTAGGATCAATGAAAGGAAGTGGTAAGGGGTATAAGAAAAAAAAGGGGGGGAACAAAGGTTAAAAAATATTAGGTAGAGGGAAATACTAGTGGTCAATGAGAGGGAGGGGTAAGGGGTATGGTATGTATGAGTTTTTTCTTTTTTCTTTTTATTTCTAATTCTAGGGTGATGCAAATGTTCTAAGAAATGATCATGGTGAAGAAGATACAACTATGTGATGATATTGTGAGCCACTGATTGTATACCAAGTATGGAATGTTCATATGTTAAGAATGTTTGTGTTTATATGTTGTTTTGTCAATAAAAATATTTTTTAAAAAAGAAACAGCCTTACTGATATGGATTTTATTACTAAAGAAGCATTATCCCCTTGCCTTCTGCTTTTTATGATGTTCTTGATCATTTTAGTGCAGAGATTGTTTGAGTTCCATGGTTTTTGCATGATTTATTAAGCTTTTTGCATGATTTTCTAAAAACAGTGCCTAAATTTCTTTTGCATTTTTACTTCAAATAAATAAAATTATCCAAAAAACGTATTCTATAACTTAATGTCTGTGTTAAATGCTACAACTTCTTAGTTTCCACAAAGTAACAATTTGCCTATTTTTCTTTCATTTCTGACAATTTCAACTTTCCCTAATTAATCAGATCTAAGAACCCATTGATTGTGGGATGTACCATTATTTTAGGTACCGCCTGAAACAAAAATTAAACACTGTCTGTTAAACTACGTCATGCCATAGATTATAAGATGCATATCAGCTTCAAAGATGTTTATACATAAAAAATGCATCTCAGTATCAATGGAATATGGCATAATAGCACTATATAAGTCTACATATGGCAGTTATACACTTGCTAAAGTTGTTATACCCATATTTTATTCAGACACCTCACATTCTTTAGGTCAAAAGAAAATTTTAAGTGCTTCAGGGCATCTGTCTTTTAAATGTCTTTGTTTTTTGATTTTGTTGTTGTTTTTAATTTCCTTCTTTCCCTAGTTGCTCTGAACTGAAGAAGTGCACGGGGGTAGAAACAAATAGTACTCAAATAATCCCTTTTCAATATTTGATCATCCCTATATAGTGAGCTACTCATTTTGTTTTGGCCCATGGTTTCCTTTGTAAACCAATCACTTTTGAATGTTTTAAACATTTCCTAAATTAAGGATAAGTCATATGGGGCCAACATTATTTTTTCACAAGTAGATTATTATAAACTAATTTAAGGTGAGCTTGAGTAACATTAAATAGGATATATTGAGGTTTATCCTCTATTGTATCTTGGTTCTACTTGAAAATGTATGAGATACTTCTGGGAATGTAGTCAATAGTGATGTCTCTTTTTGTTTTTTAATCATTTGGAAGAACATCAAAAAGTAATGCTGTTACTATGTAATCGGGACAAATTCTCAACTAGTTAATTAAGAGTGAATGTCTATCCACTCCTTAAAGTTCAAATTCAAAATTACATTTTATTTTCCCTGTGATACTATTAATGACATACTATAAATTCAAAGAATAATATAAATGAAAGTTAAATTACATCAAATTATATTTTAAAGAAGTAAGTGATTACATTAATGTTATGACAGTCTTGTTGATTCATTTCTCTGGATATATTTACTGCTAATATGCTACAGATTTCCATCTATTAAAAAATCTGCAAGGACTATTATTGTGATTTAATATTTTGATTCAATAGAGAAAAAATAGAAACTATTGGTACCAAAATCTTATGAACATTCTTCCCTATAGAAGCAATACCAGATTGATACTAGCAGATGGCTTAGTTTTACAAATCTAGTATATTTTTTAAATCTAGATAATATGTTACAAAAATATCCTCAGTGGCTTCCAGCTTTCTGTGTTAAAATGAACGCAAAATGTACGTAGTTTTCATTTCAGAACTGTGAGCAGTGACTTCTTTCCTTATCTAAATCAGTCAGTGAGAGATTATAATACCATCAAGTGATGATAGATCAGTGGAGTGATTTTTTTGTTTGTTTCTTCGTTTGCATGGGCAGGCATGGGGAATCGAACCCAGGTCTCTGGCATGGCAGGTGAGTATTCTGCCACTGAGTCAACATTGCGCCACCCAGTGGAGTGTTTTTGAAAGACAATAGAATGTCTCTGGAAAAAAATGTATCCCTTAATGCCCCTCCCCAGCCCCCCACAAAAAAGGAGAGAGGACAAAAGTTCATTTATAATCTCAGTACACACTTTGTGTGCACAAATCCTATCAATATTTAACATGATAACCAATGATTACTAAAATAGAAACTTTCATAGGAATTAAATTTCTATATTGAGATTATGTTCTTTGCATTTAGCACAGATGATTTAAATACAAATATAAGTATATTCATCTATACATACATATGCACATATGCACAAACATCTAAGTTCTTGACTCTGAAAGAGGTAATTATGAAGCATCAGTGATTTTTTTGAAGAAAAGTCACTTTCAAACTCTTAATTCAAGACTTTTTATTACTACCTTGAAAAGGTAGGGACTATCTCTCTAAATTCTCTTTTGATAGCCTTCTGGATAATGGTTAAATGGAAATTAGACACAGAGTACTAATTTAAGTCATTATTCTTTCCATATGGACAAACAATATGCCTCTCTCAATCTATAAAGCACTGAAATTATATTTATATAATAGTGTGGGTAGAGTGTTTACATGAACAATCTCAAGAGTGTTTGCATGAACAATCTCATTTAGTGTAGTGTCATGATCTGTGTTAATAGTAGAGGGAATTGAGCACCAGGAATTTTGAATGATCCCTAAGTTTACACTAAAAGAAAGTGGAGGAATCAAGTCTGAAATCCATACTTAGGTCACACCATTTGTCATCCAGCCATCAGCTGTTTGAGATGTAACTATCTTTAGAAACATCAGGTCTAGGCTCCCAATAACTTCATGGGTGGATGTGGGCATATTTGTGACCCCTGGCCCAAAATTTACACCAAAAAAAGGTGGTGTGCAGGTGCATTTTTCAGGCAGCAGTGTTCCTAGTTTTCATCCAATTCTTAAAGAGATCTGTGACCAACCAGACAAGAACCACAGTTGTAGACGGAGCCAAAAAAGGAATAAGAGCACAGCACTCAATACTATGTCTTCTGATTATAAAAGTAATACATGCCTATTGAAAACAAAATGGAATATAAACAAAGGGTAAATAAAAATAATTCATTGTAATTTTTTATAATTCTACCATTACAATTTTTTTTGGTGTATTTTCTCCAATATTTGAAAAACCATTTTATGTGAAAATGTGCTTTCATATTTTGGCACTGTTTAGTTACTAAGATGGTACAACTGAAATAATTTTATGACTTGGAAGTCTATGAAGAACTTTATATTATACACTCGTCCAAAATTTCTCTTTAGTGCTCAGAAATTACTTTCTTCTAAGTCATGCTTTGCCTGGATCCAAACTATGAAACCAATTCTTACTCCAATGTACAAGATTTCAGAAAGTCTGACTAAAACACCAGAAGTCTCAGAGTTCTGGCAAAATTGCTGTTAATTTGCCTCTGATCCTGTAGTCTGCTTCTAAAAGATGCATGCGGAAATATTTCTAAAGTGCAATACACTTATGAAATATTAACTTACTGCCATATTCCTGAGCTTAATCTTTACTTTGTACCTAAATACTTAAAAAACCTACTAGATCCTTAAATTATTCCACTGAACCTTTTTTAGTATGCCACTGTTTTAGATTTCTATTGCTGATGTAATAAATTACTACAAACATAGCACCTAAAAACAAAAGAAAATTATTCTCCTACAATTCTGGAGGTCTGAAGTCCAAAACCAATCTCACTGGGCTTAATTCCAGATGCTGGCTGGGCTGGTTCCTTCTGTAGGCTTTGAGGGAGAATCCATTTCCTTGCCTTTTTCAACTCCTAATTATCACTAGCATTTCTTGGCTCATAGGGCATTCTTCACATCACCCCAACTTTTTGCTTTATCCCCACTACTACTGACTTCTATCCACCTGCTTCCCTCTTAAAAGGATTCCTGTGGTTGCATTTAGGGCCCACCTAGATAATCCAGTATCTTTCCACATCTCAAAATCCTTAACTTATACACATCTGCAAAGTCCTTTATACCATGTAATGTAACATATTCACATTGCAGGGATTTGATGTAGATCTTTTTTAGGGGGGAGGAAGTTGCTTTTATTCAGTCCACCACTCCTTCCAAGTATTTGGCAATTGCCCACCAACCCACACAACCACGGATGGGAGGACTGCACCAGAATGCCAATTTTAGATTAGAGTCCTATTTTCTACCAATATGATTTTTCCCACCAGCTGTTTATTTGATTGAATCTCTACTGCCTGCTCCTGTATATCCCATTGCTTTACTCCCTGCTGATAATGACACCTTATCATTTGCTGAACCTCTCTGATATCACCCGTTTACCTGAATTTCTTATAACTTTAATTATTGAATTACTCAGAAAAAATGTCCAACAATTCTCAGCAATTGTGGAAACTGTACCATTATGTTCCCCTTGTGGCTCATGAGAATGCATTTTCTCAGTCCCCTATAAATCCATAAATAATTTAATTTCTTGAGTTTATAACATGTCTTTCATAAGATTTAGGGCCATGTGACTGAGCTGAATGAAACTAAAGCGAGACTTGTGATGCCCTAGTAGATGAAATTTGAGGCCTAAGGCTATCACCAAATGAAAGAAATAGATTCTGAAAGTCATTTTTTTCCCATTACATTTTCATTTTTATGTGGCTGTAGAGATAGGAAATAATTGTTTCCTTTTAGAAATTTAGACTAACTCCTTGGGTAAGAATTGGCTTTAACTGTCTAGTTTGATACCAACTGTAAATGACAGGTATCATTTAAGTCATGCGTTTTTAAAAGAATCAGAGATTTTTTTTAGTTCAATGTGGGCAGAGAAGGGGGAAAGCTCAGAGGAATGATTTCAGGCAAAACAACATGGAAATTTTTACATAAATAGATTTTAGGGTACCAGGAGAAGCCTGGTTCCTTTCATTTCTCTTTGTCCACTCTTTGCCCTTTTGGCTTTTTTTAGGTTGTCACTCATTTTACCTTCTTCTGTGTCCCTATAGATATTTGATTCTGGCTTCCAGAGCTGAGAATACCCAGAATTGAAAGAATTCTTTGACTATTCCACATCACAGGTTTCTTTATATGTTTATATATAATATCTTTTTTTTTTTTTTTTTTTTATACATGGGCAGGCACCGGGAATCGAACCTGGGTCCTCTGGCATTCCAGGCAAGCGTTCTTGCCTGCTGAGCCACCGTGGCCCACCCTATATATAATATCTTAAAGCATTAAATCATATCAGTAAATGGATCTTTCCCTAATGATGAGGGATAAACTGCCAAAATAGAATTTTTTCCCAAGATAGTGAAGAAGTCAACAGCTCTGCCCATACCCACAGACAGTGTTCACCTCTCCATGGAATGGACTTAGTAACAGTCTTAAGAGATTTATTTCTAACAGGGTAAGTCTCAGATTAATTTATGACAGGGATGTTTTACTGCAAAGGAACAGGAGACAGAAATTTAACATATTTCTATACTAGAAATTTTAGACTTTAGCTCTTGGTGCTACACTATGAGAGTCAGAGCAGATACTCAAATGCAGCCTTCCACTTTTCATACCCAATTTTGCAGAGATAAACTAGGTTTCCTAACATCTAGCCTATTCTCGGTTTTGAATTGAGTTCCCCAAAGATATGTTGAAATCCAAACACCAGTACCTCAGAATGTGACCATATATGAAATAGGGTCATTTTAGATTTCAAGCAACTTAAAATGAGATCATGTAATAGGGTGGCCCAGTACTCCAATATGACTGCTGTGCTTAAAGGAAAAACTCAGACACAGACAGACAAGGGAGAAGTTTCTGTGAAAAGGGAGGCAGAGATCGAAGCCCAAATTTGCTGCCAAACCTCCGAAGCTAAGAAGGGGAAAGAAAGAATTCTCCCATAGAAGTTTTGGACTTCTAATCTTCAGAGTTATGAGGCAATAAATTTCTATTGTTCAAAGCCATTCACTTTGTGGTACTTTGTTATGGTGGCCAAGGCACAGCCCTTTGTCATAGCTTCACTTTTCATGACTGTGACGTGTCCCTTTACTTCTCCTTTGGTGGATTATTCAGTCCACCTCAGCAAATCCAGACCTCCCCAGCTTCCAGTTTCTCAGGTTCTCTGGGTGGGGATCTTCTCTTTGACTGCCAGTCACTCCCAGCATCCCCAGGGCAGCAGGGGCTCTTCCTTCTCACAGCTTCCCATAGTCCCTGGCACATAATAGACAGTCAACAATGTTTGTTGAAGAGAAGAAAGGAAGAGCCTTGAGTGCTGGACTTCTCTTGATCTTTATAATTCTCTACCCAAACGTAAAATGTTCTGGTTCTTGAATCCATTCCCCTCTCTTATTCCATTTAATGCCATAATTTTTCAAAGGACCTAAAAATTAAAGTCTTCTCTAAAAGAAGCTACTGTTACTCTCGAAGGACTCAAAGAACTTTGAGGGGCAGAGGCTTGTGGACGATTTTTAGACCATGAGTTGGGGTGCTCTGTCAACATGGAAGAAAGTGGAGACAGTGCTCCCCAATAGATTTTCTTAACATTTTCTAAAAGAGGAGAAAATGTATAAAAGGAAAAGGTAATGCTACATTCAAACTCACTCCACTGATAATAGGGGAAAAAAAATAAAACCATAGTTTAGTACATATTTATTAACATAATAATCTAGGGCCATTTCATTCCATTTAAATTACTGAAAACTAATAAAATTTGCTAATGTTATAATTAAAACATCTAAAATTGCTTGTGTGTATACATATATACACTATACACATGTAACATGTAATATATATATTCATATCTACATGTATTTATCTGATTTTTGATAATTTCAATAAACAGGGAAAATCACTAATATGTGCACCAAAAATCATAGAAAATATGACTCTAATAATTTGTTGATTTGAACCGAAATCTGAATAATATAATCTTACATTATATTATTCCCTACCTTAAAAAAGTTAGAACAAGAATAATCTTAAAGACAGTCTAATCCAATAACCCAAATTCACTGATAATTACACCCATGTTCAAGGAGATTAACTAATTTCCTAAGGTCACACAGCTGATCAGAAGCAGCTCTAGGCCTGGATTCCACATCTGATGTTGTATGTCAAGATGTTTCCTTTACTCCTCTCTGCTAGTTAGAAGATCTTGGCTATACTGGAGAGAAGTGGCTATTGTACTTTCTGAAGAGCATTTCTCAGTCACCATTGTGATAATTAGGTTCAGGTTTCAACTTGGTCAGTGATGATGCCCCGTTGTTCTGGTGCTGTGGACTTAATCAGCATGTGAAATTCATCTATTGTTGATTACATTTGTGGTCGGCTGAGGGGGATGCCTTCCACAATGAGTGAGGTTTAATTTAATCAGCTGGAGGCTTAAAAGAGAGAGGTCAGAAGAGAGTTCAGCATCTCATCATGCCTCATCTCAGCACTCACAGCTCAGCCCAGACATTTGTAGATGCAGAAAGGAATCACCCAGGAGAAAGCTGTTGGAACTCAAAAGCCAGAAGAGAAAGCCAACAGTCATCGCCATGTGCCTTCCCATGTGAAAGAGAAACTTGGATGAAAACTAGCTGCCTTTCCTTTGAAGAATTATAAATTTGTAACTAAATGAATCTCCTTATTAAAAGCTGATCCATCTCTGCTGTGTTGCATTCTGGCAGCTTTAGCAAACTAAAACCACTGCCATTCTCCCTCTTGTTAGGCATAGCCCATTATTTTTTCTTTGCAGATATAAATGATGTTCTTAAATAACATTATGAGGTATCTATGAATTACTGGGTCTGACATTTGCAAAAGAGACCACCTTGACAAATATATTTTAAAAATATAATTTCACAAAGGAATATACCTTAGATTACTTTCATTCATTCATCCATTCATTGATTCACTCAGTTAATATATGTTTTCTCAGCAATGCTTCTCTGTCACCATGTTTTACCCAGTATTCAGACATCAATCATGTTTCTACCCTCAAACAACTCAGATTGTAATGGGGGAGATGGCTGCATAAGTATGTGTGTGACTAAATGTGTGTAAAACACATGCATAGAACAGTGGAAGGAGGAATCAGATTTATATTGTATGGGTCAGGAGAGGTCTCACAGAAATGTAACTCTTTGAGCCATGATTTAAAAGATGGGAGGTATTCACCAGATAGGTGAGGGGGCCATGCGCTGGGATGCCAGATGAGAAAAAGCCTAAGGATTGACACAGCTTAATGTGTGAAGGTGAGTGGAAGTAGTTCAGTACTCCAAGAGCACCCAATCCATGTTGGGGAAGAATGGGGTGCAAAAAAGCCTCAGCGGGTGGCAAAAGCAGAAACCATATGTCATTCAGAAGAACTTGTACCAGCTTTAGAACCTGCTAAGCAAATAAATATTATAGAATAATTCATGGAAAAATGTTTTTCCATATGTCAGTTTGCAATATGACCTACTTATTTAATTAGATTTTTTCCCCATCATCTTATTATTCTCATGCTGTTCTTCCCCATTTTTTCTATTAATATCATAGATATGATCATTGGAGTTAAAGTATACCCAGGATATGATATATGTGTGTTTGTATATGTGCCATGTGTCATTAAATATATACACACACATAAAAATAAACTGAAGGCAAATATAAATAGTTGTTATCAGTAGGTGGTGGGTTATAGCTATTTATTTTTATTCTTTGCACTTTTTCCCTGGTTTTTCACAATGAGCATGTGTCTGCATTATCATAAAAGATTAACTGTTTCTGACATATGATGACTTAGAAGATGTAGAAGGAGGGAAGTAGCACATAAAGAAGGAGAGAGTCTCTATGCTTAGCTGAGGAGCTAGCTGTGGATACCCATTAGCTGATTAGATTGCTTCTTCCTCCTCATTTTATATAATCCTATGGTGGCATTTAATGTGAGAGTATATTCTATTTACATGGTGTCAGAAACCTTGCATTTATAATTCTTAGGCATCAAAATCTTTCCCTTGCTCTATCTGCTTTCAAGTATTTAAAAGATAATGCTGTTTCAATAAGATCATGCTAAAAAAAAAAAAACAAACATTAAGTCCAGTAACAAAAAAATCATTTTCTTTGAAAAAGGTTGCAATCTTTGAGATAACATATGATACAGCTCTATAGTGGTGAGAGTAATATAATTCATAGGTTGAGAGTATTTACAAGGTCCTGTGTCAGAAAGAGCAAAATTAATTTCCTGCAGGGAGGTGGTGTCCCTCTTTATGGCCATACTTTGGCTCCTAGGTAAACGTAACACACACATGTCCCCATATGCCACTGTTGACAGTGTCATAATAAACAGAAATAAATCTCTGTCACTGGGATACCCAGTTTTCTTTTCAGCTTGAGGGACTCAGGAGTCACTCGCAAATTTTTTTCTAACAACTTTGCTGGGCTAGTGGATATCAACAACTCCATTTCATTTTCTTCACGGAAGTAAATTATTTTACACTGTCACAGTTCTAGCACATTCTGTCTAGATTAACACACACATACACAGAGTTAAACCAATATTGCTTAACCCTCGGGGTCTGTCAAAGAAGATAAAAAACTGCTTCCTTATAAAGTTCCAGAGACGAGCTAGTTAAATTCACATTTACTCTTCTGCTCAGAATCTCAGCAGGAAGGAGCCTTATAAGTCATCTTTTCCTATTTTGATCTAACAACTCTGTAAGAGGTTGTTCGTTTTCCACTCCAACATCTAAAGACTTAGGACTCACTGACTCAAAAGTTACACCTCTTCTTTTTTCAGCTGGCTTGAATTTAAGAATCTCCTTCCTAACATTGGGCCCAAAACCTAATTTCTAAAATGTCCAGTCATGGCTCAGCTTGTTTTGTCCATTAGAAAGCAAAACGTTTTTCCTGCCCCATATGGAATTCCTTTGAATATGTGATTACAATGTGTGTACCTTCTATTTATTTCTGTCTCTCTAATTTCAGAAAATTTAAATGACACTGACCTACCCATGAGCTACCATTGAGTTCATATGAAACCCTATAGGCATTTCTTGTTTGCCTCTAGAATTCACACGAACCCTTTCACTCTTGCCTTCTCTGCTCTTCCTTGTCCTTGGAGTCTTAGGGCTTTATATGCCACCCTCATATTTTCTCAGTTCAATGTTTTAACGTCTATTTTTTATCTGGGCCTTTCGCTGGCAATTTTATTAATTTTCAATTACTTTCCTTGACACCCCTTCAAGACACAGTTTTGATGTTCTGCTTAGGCCAAAGTACTGGGAGACTCAAAATGAGACTGTACTCTTTTTTAATTCTCTTAAAACGTTTGGCCTTATTACTCCACTTATTCTTATTCTCCACATATGACAGATGGGGAGACTTTTTTCAGTACTTTAGGGACCTTGTCTGTTTTATTCACTGCTTTTATAAGATACATCCAGAATGCAATTCATAGAAGCAAGTCAACGAATATTTGTTGAATAACTTTGAAAGTTTTCCTATCTAGGCAAGCTGGGTAGGATACTGATGGCCAGGTTAAAGCCTCATATCACAACCGAATACTGCAGAGACAAATAGAATTCTTCCTTCACGGGAGGTGTTAATTCATCTTGACTTTGATCCATTGCATCCCTCAGTCTCCTTCACATCATTTCCTATCATAAATAAATTGTATGTGTGTGTGTTTTACAAGGATGCCTCAGAGCAGAAAGCAGATTTTAATTTAAAAATTAACATCTTTTGGATTGTGATTGTCCACAGAGCATGAAACTATAAAATCTCATATCTAATAATATTCTCAAGTGATCACTTTTCTAATAACAAAGAAGTAATGGGAAGGTAAACATTTTAAAGTATTTGCTAATATTAGACTTTTAATTTGACTAATCACCAAGGCAAGGAAGAAGACCTTGAGCAAGTCAGTGATCCACAGAGTGGAAACCCTTGGTTAGTAAATAAATGTGGTTATTGGAAAATATAAAAGCAATCTCTAAACTTCAATGGTACACAATAGCAGCTGGTTCTTCAAAGCACAACAAAAGGAAACACCCCAAATATTCATCAATAGGCAGAAGGAAAAATGAACTGTGATATACATTCATACACTAATAGTTTTTGGCAGCAAAGACCAAATCACTGGTAGAAACAATAACAGGAGTGGGCTGGTTTGAAATTGTTATGTGACCCATCCATGAGCCACCGTTGAGTTCATATGAAACCCTATAGGCATTTCTTGTTTGCCAAGTTATTTTAATCCTAATCCAATATTGTGGGGGCAGCCATGTTCTTTTAATCCTGATTCAATATTGTAGGGTAAGAGCTCTTGACTGGGCTGTTTCTATGGAGATGTGACATACCCAGTTGTAGGTATGACCTTTTGATTAGCTGGAGATGTGAACTCACCCATTCAAGGTGGGTCTTAATGACTTTACTGGAGTCCTCCAAAAGGGGAAACATTTTGGAGAAAGTTCAGATGCAGACATTTGATGCTGCTTGGAGAACCAACATAGATACAGTCATTTGAAGATGCAGAGGAAAACATCAGAAGAGCCCACAAGATCTGCAAGAGTCATTTGAAACCAGAAGCTGGAAAGGAGCCCATCAAGCATTGCCTTGTGCCTTCCCATGAGATGCTAAGCAAAGACCCACAGTACTGAAAAGCCAGAACCTGGAGAGAGCCAAAGGAAGATAAGAGAAGAAAAATCCAGAGAAGCTAAGAAAAGACCAGCAGATGCCAGCCAAGTGCCTTCCTCTGTGACAGAGGAAACCCAGATATCATTTGGCCCTTTCTTCAGAATCAAGGTACCCTTCTCTGGATGCCTTAGTTTGGGCACTTTTATGGCCTTAGAACTGTCAACGTTGAACAATAAATCCCCTTATAAAAGCTGCTCATTTCTGGTATATTGCATTCTGGCAGCTTTAGCAAAATAAAACAAGGAGTATACCTCAGAAACATTTGTTGAGCAATGAAAGAAGCCAGACACAAAAGATAAAAAGTAAGATTCCATTAAAATGTGATATCTATAGACATCTAAGGAATATTTGCCTCTGAGGAGGGGAGATTGACTAGAAAAAACAAGAAGGAACTTTCTGGGATGTGGGAGATATTATTTATATTGATCTGGGTAACATTTGCATACATTTGCCAAAATTCATCTGGCTGTAAACCTAAGATTTGTGTGTATTAATTATTTATAAATTATATTTCAATCAAGTACTATTAGAAGAAAACAAATAACAGCTGGAAAGGTATCAGCTCAAATGAATAGTACCCTTGAGCTCAATTACAATAACACAGTGTATAATCTCAGAAAAATAAGTTATTGATGGTCCTGCTGCAGGGCAATGGAGGAGGCAACTCTGAAGACTGGTTGGTGGGCAGTAGAAGGGTCATTTAGTATTTTCAAACATCATGAATAAACTAACATTGATTGAGTTCCCAAGTGCAGGAGCAGATTCTTAACACACATTATTTCATTTAATTCCTGGAACAACGTTATAAAGAGGATACTCTCTTTCCACTCCCCAGATAAGGAAAGTGAGCTTGCTACAGGGTCAGGGAATTTGTAGTCCCCCGAGGCCAGATCAAAGCTACCTTTTAAGGCATCCCAGCTAAACCCATGCAGGTTACAGGCATTTATGTAGCAAAGAAATGTAAATGTCACCATGGGTTTGTTCAGAAGGACAGTCTTTGCAGTGATACACTGAGAAGAGTTGAGTTTTGAGGGATGCACAAGTCCTGGCATTTGCCTAAAGAGCCCCTGAAGGCCATGCCTCAGGCTATGCCCCATTCTCTTCCCCAAGGCTGAAGAGCAGTCACAATAATTTCCAGTCCCCAGTATCACATTTCTAAATGGGAAAGGCAGGCTATTTTAAATAGCAAAATATTGACATTTCTGGAACATTTTAATAGTTTGGGTGGTTCACAAAATAAAATATTTCAATTAGTGTCTAGAATGTATGGCCACCATACCAAATATGCTGTAGAGACACATCCTCATGGAGTTAAGCTGCCCTGATGCCCTCCTGTTATATTATTCCCCTTTGTTCCAGAAGAAACTGACTTATGCTGTTTGTTCTCCACTATCTTCCCAGTACTTAGTACATGCAGTATATTATCAATCATATTTGTTGGAGCAATAAATGGATGATTGAACAAATGAAAGCCTATGTCCAGAACACACGATTCAATCAGTTGCTACAGGGAATTGATTTATCCTACAAAAGAGTGTTCACAAATTTGTTTGTTTTCTACACAGGAAGATTAGTGAGCATATGGGAGCAAAACAGCTCAAAAGGCCAAATAAAAGAGTTGTGGATCAGGGATCCTGAAATGCCAGCAGAATGAAGACAGCATTTTACACAACACTGTATCTCTGGGAAATATACATAAACTCCACTTCTAATTTTCATAAAGCCTTCAAGCCTGCCTCATCCCTGAAATACTTTGAGAAAATTTGAAAACCATTGACACTGTCCATAAAATTCTCTCCTTGCATCTATCTCCAGTATGGATTAAAGGAATTTATTGAAGATCATACATTTCCTGGAAATTTATACAACATTAAGATACAAGCTGATTGTAACCGAATTCACTTTTCTATTAAAAAGAAAACAAAACACTGAAATCTAAAAGCCCAGCTTCTACACCCATGACACTGCTTAGATAAGAGATTTCTGTATACAGACTTTCAGATGAGGTGTCACAGAGACTAGATCCTTAAACTGTTCTGCCAGCAATGCACTGCTGTGTAGACATAAATGGATGTAAGAACAGGCTACTCATAGAGCTTTCATTTGTTACTTCACAGCCTGGTTTGAAATCTAAATCCACTTGTGAATATAAAGCTCTATCCTCTTGCAGACAGAGATCACTTTCAGTCATTTGCTTAATACCCAACAATGAAATTCACTGACATAGAGAGAAGCTCATCATGTGTATTTGCTAGGAATGATTTCTCTTAATCAAACACTGTTAAAATTAATTGTGATGAACATCCAGTGAAGAATACCTTCATAAAATTAATGTTTACAATTATTCCCTCTGCTTTTATTACTTGGGTTGATATTAAATGTAAGCATAGGATGAGCATTTATCTAGTTCCTCATAAAAGTTGTTTTAAAATACCATCATAGGGCGGTGCAATGGTGGCTCAGTAGCAGAATTCTCACCTGCCGTGCCAGAGACCCGGGTTCGGTTCCTGGAGCCTGCACATACCCCCTGACCCCCCTCCCCCAAAAAGTACAATCATAACATGTGTCACTCAAGAAAGTTTGGGTCAAAAAAAAAATTCACTTGTATAAAACTGTTCTTTTTTCTTTTAATCACTTGAAAGTATATAATGCATTATCTTTAATTTTGTTCTGTCAGAATCTCAAAGCTAAATGCATTCTTAAAATGTAATTGACATACTCAGCCTACATTTCTGGTATGTTTCTTTCCTTCGCATCTATATTCCATTTAATCTTCAGTCTGCAAATTAACAAATGTTCCAAACTGTGCCTGTCATAAGCCTTCTCAAATCCTTTTCTGGAATTAATGGGGCATCAATAATAAATAAGGATGATCTTTCTGAGAAAAGGGAATATCTTCACCACAGAGAAGTGGTTCTTTACTGGGGAATAATTTTACTCTTCTGGGGCCATTATTGAAGTCTGGTAACATTTTTAGTTGTCACAACTGGGGGTGAGGCCTATTTCTGACATCCAGTTTCCAACATCCTAAAATGCAGAAGAAAGCCCCAGAACAAAGAATTAACTGGCTGAAAACGTCAATAGTGCCAAGGTAAAGCATCTCCTTGACAGAGCTAGCACGTTTACACCATTATAGTAGTTTGGTAAGGCCATGGTTGGACATTGAATATGTGATGAATGAATAAATCCTGATGTGTTTTAAGTTCTTTATCTCTCTCTAACTTACCATGTTATACTTTCTAGTTTCTAGGGGGAAAAAAAGCATTCAATACCAGTCTGTGCCTTTAGTAGGTGTTCTGGCCTCAGCCTCTTTTTCTCAGAGTATCAGTGGCATGGCTTCTCCAGGCCTCCTGAAATGCCTATAAAGTTATTTGAGTGATGGTTAGAATATGGCTTTGATCTGTACCTAGCTTATTAAGTAATCTTACTCCATCCCCGTCTTTATTTTTGTCCGACATGTTGGGATCACAAGAGTGAAAGCTTATCCTTTCTGTACATTATTCCTGAGTATAAATCCAATTTCTACCTTGAGAAAGGGTAAGTGTACATGTAGGCCAGGAAGGCCCTAGAAAGTTGGCTAATGCAGGACCCCAAAATGTATCACTGGCCATAGTAAATTTGCATCTTGAATAATAAAGCTTTGTAAAAGTCTCCTCAATATGCGTTGGTGAAAATACATTCTCCTTTCTTTTCCCTTGCTCCTGATTCACATGCTGCAAATGCCAATTTGTTTTGTTTGACTGCATTGTCTTTTTGAAATGGTCTCATTATTAAAAGGATTCAATGCATGTGAAACCTAACTGTATTTAATCTTGTTTATAAAAAAAAAAATTTTGGAACTAAAGCACACCAAAAGTATCTGCTGAGTGGAGACAGTGCAAAGAAATGGCATGCTTTGGAAGGAAATGGTATGAATGGAAGGGTGAGAAAGTGAAATAATCATGAGATTAAAGAGAAAAATGAAATTAAGGTGGTGGGGAGAGAGAAATAGGAGTTTGGAGAGAGAGAGATTTTAGCATACAGAACAAGGTAATTCGAAGGATTCTGGGATGGGCTGAAAGATTCCCATGTTTTCTTTCCTCCTTAAATTGGCAAAATGACCTTGGCCAAGTCATTTAACTTCTCAAGATCTGTAAAATAAGGCACTAACACTAAATGATCTTTATTAAAGTTTTGAACATGTATCTTGCTCTGTCTTGGATTTGGCTAGCAAGAAACTCAGAGGTCGGGATGACTCACTAGGCAAGGCTGCAGACATCAATGAAGTGAAGAAGAGTGATTTAAAAGGGTAATTGGGAGGTGTTTTAGTTTGCTAGCTGCCAGCATGCAATATACCAGAAACAGAATGGCTTTTAAAAAGGGGAATTTAATAAATTGCTAGTTCATAGTTTTAAGGCTGAGAAAATGTCCCAATTAGAACAAGTCAATAGAAATGTCCAATCAAAGGTATCCAGGGAAAGATACCTTGGTTCAAGAAGGCCAATAAAATTCAGGGTTTCTCTCTCAAGCGAGAAGGTACATGGTGAATACAGTCACAGTTTCTCTTGGCTGGAAGGGCAGGGAGTCATTTGCTAGCTTTCTCTCCTGGCTTCTTGTTTCATGAAGCTCCCCGGGAGGCATTTTCCTTCTTCATCTTCAAAGGTGACTGGCTCATGGACTCTCTGCTTCATGGTGCTGCAGCATTCTCTGCTCTCTCTGAATCTCCTTCACTCTTCAAATGTTTCCTCTTTTATAGAACTCCAGAAACTTCTCAAGACCCACCCAAATGGGTAGAGACATGTCGTCACCTAATCCAGCTTAACAACCACTCTTGATTAGATCACATCTCCAGGGAGATGATCTGATTACAGTTTCAAACATACAGTATTGAATAGGGATTATATTACCTTTATGAAATGGGATTTTGATTAAAACATGGCTTTTCTAGGGTACATACATCCTTTCCAACCAGCACAGAAGGTTTCACAAACTAGGTCAACCTCTTCCCGCTTCTCTGGAAATATGTAGGAAGGAAGGCAGTGATTAAGGAAAGGGCAAGAGAGGCACAGCCATCAATGGAGTCATAATTCCCTAGGAGAGCTGAGAAAAGCATTCCCTCTGTTCAGCTGCCTTTGCAAGGTGAAATGGAAGACAGTACAGAGAGAATACAGTGGCCTCATTTCTATTCCTCAAACATGCAAAGTTTATGCCTGCCTTGAGGCTTTTGAACAAACTTTTTTTCCCACCTGAAATGCTTGGCATAACCGGCTCTTTCCTAGGATTCAATTTACACTCAAATTCACCTCCTCAGAGAGGCCTTCCATGCCCATCCAGTCTAAGTCTTTAGACTTCATCCTATTTTCCTCCTCTGTTCTTTTCAATGCAGTATCTTTTCCTGTTTTTTATCTTTATCTAATGATTTTTCTCCCTCCATTAGAACATAAGCCTCTTGAGAGCAGGGACCTTGCAGGTTTTATTCACTGCTCTGTTCCCCACAACAAATAAATATTTGTTGAATGAATGAATGCATAAGAAAATTTGAAAACCGAATTTGCATGTGGGAAGACCTGGAAGAGAGAAAATGGGAGAAGAAAGGGGAACAGACAAAGCTGATGAAGAGATAAGACTCCCACTAAGGTGAATGTTTGAGACTTAGCAAGGGGACCAAACTTGGTCATGCGGGTCAAGTGAAGACCTGAGGAGTCTTCATTTGAACTGAAGAAAACTGAACTGAAAGCAGCAAAAAAATGGTGAGATTTATGTTGTCAGTCTACTCTGTCCTGAGGCCGAGGGACCAACAACTCCATGTCTCCAATAATGGGGCACATCAAAAAGCAAGAACAGAGCCCAGATGGGATTACAAAACTTTAATATAATATAATTACCTTCAGTATGTCTTCAAGTCTGATGTATTCTTCCCATCATAGCTGTAACTACCCAATCTCAAAGCTAATTTAACATTGAAATTCCCTACTAGCTACTTATATATCCACAGATTTCAGTTCTTAAAATAAATTGCTGTTTATTTTCAAAAAATAAATCAATTTATGATCATTTCATCCATACATCTTAATTATTTTCCCTATAGCAAAATCATTATAGCTTTTACAAATACAAATGTAAGGAAAAATTTAGAAGCAAGACAAACTGTTCTTAGCTTCAACAAATCTCCTGAGAATTAAAAGTTGCTGGGCCCTCTGCTGCCTGTTTCAGGAATTGAAATTCAGGAAGCCTTTGTCAAGCACAAAGGAATCTTGGAAAAGAAGTCATTTCTAGTTAGGATTTTGTCCAACTTCAATAAACTAAATTCTCAGATTATAAAAATGTGACTCAGTGATTATAAAAATTGAAATATCCTTAAAAATTTTGTATAAAGTATGAAAAAAATCATGTTCCAATAGTCTTTTACTCTTCCTCTTTAAACCTATAATGAATGTACTGAAGAGAATCAACACAGGTAAAGTTTTGATGAATTAATCTTCAAATGATAAAAATATTCAGCTGCAGTCCCTGCAAAATGATTATTGATTTTCGTTATTTGATAACAGGGATGCAAGCTTCTTCGTGTAAAATTGTATTTTCAACTCTCCTAATATATTATATCTCAATTATTTTAAAATGGTAAATGTTATTTTATTGTATTCTTAGATTTATAGGAGTAAATTGACTACTTACAAAGTACTGGTTGATTATTACATTAATATAAAACTAATATTTTTTAATGTCACTGTTATCCTTTGAGGGTATATGCTTTCAAAACCCTTACCTGGAAATGCACCTGTTGAAGGTAAAATATTTTTCTTAACATAGAATAACTGTGGAAAATATGGTGCAATTATCTGATTTGCCAGCAGTGGACACTGTTACTCTAGTTATCACCATAGAGCGGCTAGGAAAAAGCCTGTCTAATATTTCAGAAAATGCCTGCTCTTTTTCCTTAACCACAGCAAGAAGCAGTAACATAGGGGGACTATTCTGAAAAAATAATAAAGTGAATCTTACAAAAAAATTCCATAGCTATCCTTGTTCACCCAAAGATTTTCAAGAAATGAATATTTACATTTAAAATATAATACTCAGTTGATTTTGTTCCTAATTTATGGAAAATATGTATCAGCTGCAGGATGTCCATTTATTGCCATTTTCCAGTGTATCATACAGAGCTATAAGAGGGAATCAATCCTAGGGAATATTGGCAATTGGTTTAAGAAATACACAGAACTGATGTTTGAGTGAACCGGTGCTCAGTCCTGGCTTCCCACAGATCAGCTCTCCAGCCCAGGGAAGATTATCCGTCTTTTCTGGGTTGTGGGCAACTAACTCCTGTCTTGAAAATAAATACCTAAGGAAGAACTCCACATACACCTGCATTTCTGTGACTTTGTCAGGAGAGACTAGTGCTAAAAGCCTTTGCCAGACTTGAATAATCAGGTAAGATGTTATTTGTTTACTCTTCATCTAGAAAACATCCATATTGAACACTAATCTCTCTATAATGAAGCCAGAACCCCAAGTTTCAGTCCTCAGGGCAAGCATAATGTAAAGCAACCTGCAGAGCTCATGAAAAGCAAGCCGTAGATTCAAAATAGAAAGCTTTCTCCCCGCTTCTACTTTGCACAGCGGAAGAGCTCAGCTTGCCATAGCCCGGGTAGGAAAACAGTAGGCATTCACTTTGTGCCAAGTGGGCATTATTATGATTCCCATTTTATAGATGAGAAACGTGAGGTACAGAAAATTAATAACTAGACTATGGATAACAGCTAGTAATTGGAGAATCCAAATCTTCAATCTAGGCAATCTACCTGGAGAGCCTATGCTCTAAATTGCTACGGTTTACTCTTTGGAGTTCCATATCAAAAGAACAATACGTTATATTTTAGACTTCATTACATATGCCTGCTGTCACCTACTAGTCTGAATTGCCTGGAGGTAGAAAATTAGAGCCACGTAGTGGAAAAGTCATGGGTCTAGGCTGAACTGTGGGTGATGCCCCTTCTCCCCCAGCAAAGTCTGGCGACCTTGATTGTCTAACAGGGGTGGAGGTGGGTGGCTACTGCCATCTAGTGTGCACAGGGCAGGGATGCTGCTAAACCACCTGTAATGCACAATGCAGTCCTCCCTCCATAGCAAAGAATTATATGGCCCAGAATGCCAACCGTGCCCAAACAAGCGTAGACTTTGGAGCCAAAGGGGCTTGAGTTCTTAAACTCTCCAAGCCCAGTTTTCTTCATCAGTAAGAAACGGGAATTTCTACCCTATATGGTTTTCCTCAGACTTAAATGAGTTAATACAAAGGACCTCTCACAGTGTCTGGCATATAGCACTTCTAAAAAGATTATTTCTATCCCCTAAGGAAAGTGTGTACTACCTTTTTCCTATCTAGCATGCAAACCCCATGCTCCACAAACTACATGCCTTCCTTTCCAAGCAAACTGCAGTTTTGTTCAGGTATATACACTTAGCTCGGGTAGCTAAGTGCCTTGAAACGGCCCCACCCCTTCATCAGAGGCAAGTCATCATTGAATTGGTCTGAGGTCAATCTAATGCCCCTTGCAAGGGACAGGGTTAGCATCAGGCATGTGAACTAGTCCTGGCCAATAAACTCAGGGGACTTCTAGGAATGGAGACTTCATTTCCAAGAAGGAATCCTAAAAAGAGACAATCTTATTTTTTCTCTGGAAGTTGCTCTCAAACGTATATGGTTCCTGGAACTGCCATAGTTATTTTGCTTCTAGCCTGAGGAGGAAACAAACTCCACAGAGAGCAGAACAGGAACATGAGAAGATTTGAAGGATGGTATTTAAGAACATATTAAACTAACTACAGAGACTGTATACCGCATTCCCATAGGACTTATTGCAATGTTCAACAATAAAATTTCACATTACTTAAACCAGATTGAATGAGGGTTGCTGTTACTTGAAGTAAAAAACAATCAAACAAATAAAAACTTCCAAACTGATACCAGAGGAAACAGGGTTTCTGCCTCTATGCCCCAGTCTACTGATATCACAGCTAAGCTATAAGCTTTAGCCACCTCCTGCAAAATAAATAAATAAATAAATAAATTGCTAACAGTCAGATAAAATAGAGCTGGAGTAGAGCAATAACTAGTTTTAATGTGACAATCAGTTTTATAATCATGAAATTTTTCCATATTTAATTGTCTAAATCCAGGGTAAGCAAGTACGGCCCTTAGGTCAAATCTGGTCTGCCATCTGTTTACATAAATAAAGTTTTATTGGAACAGAGCCATGCCCACTTGTTCAGTGTTGTCTAAGTTGCTCTCACATTACAACAGCAGGGTTGGGAAGCTGTGACAGATATTTACTCTCTGGCCTTTTACACAAAATTTTGCTGACTCTTGGCCTAAATGATATTTGATGAAGCAAGCTTCTTATTGTCCACCTATCTTTTCTACCTCCAATTCATCACAGACAAGAATGAAAGAGTAAGTGTTTTAAAATGCAAATTCTCCTCTATCAATCTGCTTTAAAAACCTCAATGGTTTCCAATCACCTACAAAGATGAAGCCAAAGCTCCTTGGAATACCATCTAGAAACATTTCACAACTCCATCCCTACCCACCTCTCCCCATGTCAGGTCAAGCAACACGAATGGGCCTTTACTCAATCTTAAGGTCACTAATGCTTCAGAAGAAGCGTTTCACGATCTTCAAATGCCATGCTCACCCCAAACTAGTTGTACAGTCAATTTTTACTGAATAAATTAAAGAATTAAGGTACTTTTTACCATCGCACAGCTGCCTCTTAGCTGTAGAGAGGATTTTTGTTTTGTTTTTTGGGAATTGAAATTTTTTTTTAATCTTTGCATTATTTTGGTCTGTGAATGATTGTCTATGACTGCTGAAGATGCCAAATGGAAAAAGTATGAATATGATTAGGAACTGCTGATGGATTTGCTCATCTGAGAGTCTTTCAAGTTCAAAAGACTTAAAATGAATCTTTTATAGGTTGTTGAAATATATATTTTTTATAGTTAATTGACATTTTAATTTGTGTTTTAAAGTTATATGCTGTCGATATAGGTAATTAGCATCACACAGAGTACTTGTTCTATTTTGAATTTCACTCACCGCCTTGAAAAGCAAATTGCTGCACAGTGTTAGAAGTAGGAATTAATAGCCTATAGCATGTTTCCCATGTATTTAATTTTCAACACAATTTAACTTTGGAAAATAAAACATCATTGTATTCGTGAAACAGAGTTCTGATAAAATATATTTTATATATCACATTCAGTAAATCACATGATATCGTTTATGGTTGTTAAAAATACTACTATATTAGCTAGCAAATTAAATTTTACAAACAAATTTCTACACTAAATCTAGTGAAATTATTATATCCAGAGGAAGAATCCTTTAGTGTTCAGAGTTTTTTACCTAATTTAATGCTGACATTCTCTGATAAAGTGACTCTAGAAATAAATTTTCCTTTAAAATGATTTGTCTCTAAAAATAAAAGTAATATGTAAAAGGAAATACTCTGGTAATTTAATATTGGAGTAAAAACCTTTTAAAATGGGACTTCTTCCAGGGATATTCAAGATTATTCATTCAAGTACAACTTTAAATCTTCACTTTCTAAACAATGGAAATATTTGTTGGGAGGCAACAGGTGTCTAAGTAGACCACTTGCATACATTTCTAATACCATTTTCTCTTTAGACAGCTCAGAGTTGCATTCATGAGGTCATTTACATTAGCTGAAACTTAGCAATGATGTATAGTAAAAGTCAAGATAAGCAAAGACATCTGGCCACATCTTTGGAAGTGGCATATTATATAGTACCATTGGAGTTTACTTTTTAAGACTGTTAGCTAATTTATTTAACATCAAAATGAATTTTTTTAAAAGCTCAATTTCAGTGCTAAACATATAGCAGATCAAATGCACATTGTGAATTTTGTTGTTAATTCTGTAGGAACTACTGAGAGAGAAAGAGAGAGGGTAGAACAGATGCTTGATGTAACTTCATGACATTTCTATCGATGAGGCAAACATTGAGACTTTCTTAACCAAGTCAGTTCAGTCATAACAGAAATATTAAAATTAGTTCATTCGCAATAATATTAAATAAATTCCCAGTGCTCACGTCTCACTAAGAATGAAGGAGAGGTATAGTTAGTGGGGTTTTATTTTATTTTTAAAGAAATTTTGGCACAGAATTTTCACATTTGCACAAGTTTTTAAGGCCAATGCAATCATTAAATGTTACTAGATTAAGTCACATATTAATTTTAATTTGTCCTAAAATTTTAAAATGCAAACATGATTTTGCTCCACTTTTGCAATAATATCTTTTGATCTCAGTGTTCTATATGTTATGTCCAATTCTAGTATTGGTCACTTTTGCAGAAACTTGAAGACATATAAAAGAGAGAAGATTGATTTCCATTCTCTTTTCCATTTGTGCATGGGGTGAGGGGTGTAGTTGGAATCATATGATGAATTACAAGACAATGGCATCTATTCTCACCAGTGATTCACTATGTTACATTTAGATTAGTATTTCTTGCCTTGGTTTCTCCTCTCTGAAATGGCATGTGGATACTGCTCGCTGGAAACCTTGATGAAATAATGTGCATATTTAAGAAGACGGAATTTTTGTTGAGAATGAATTCTAGCTATAAACTGATATAATAGACCAACATTTTTCTCATCCAGGAAATTTTCCTAGTAATAATCCAAAACTCTGTACTACTACCAAATGCAATTACTGTCCAGTGAGTCTTCACAGTGCTCCTTCATGATAACAGAGTTCTGCTGACTGCTGGTTGGCAGTATTGTCTATCTACAAAGTTTCTTTACTATTCTACCCAAGTACTGGCACAGCTGCTCATCCTGTGGTCTTCCAGAAACCTAAGGGATTCAGCTAGAAGCTCTTTTAGGCCACCAGGGTACTATTTAGCAAATGAATGCCACTTACAGATACTATTAATTTGGCAAGAGCTGGAAAGTTACCAGAAAAGAAATTCAGTAAAGGCACAATGGAGCTTAGAAATGCATGCAATTTAGTTATTGGACCATGAGAATTCAAAAGAGCTCATGCATTTCCCCAAATGTCTAAATTTTCCCTTAGAAAGATATTAAGTTATCTAAAATGTCTAAAGGAGAGCTAGTAAAAGTTTTTTTAACTGCTTGGTGTAAGAGATATCAAGTTTTCACGGAAAAGCATTCCACCCATTTTTATTACGAAAACCCTGATTTTGTTACCTATGACAATGGGCTCAGCCCCAGGGAGTGAAACATAGTCATGACTATGGCTAGCCCACCTCCCTTTCCTAGAAATTCATTTCCCAGTTTTCTTTACAGATTTGTGTGGCCATGGGACTCAGTTCTTGGCCAAAGAGATACGAAGGGAATTCTGTGAGGTGTGGGGGACGGGGACAGTGGATCAAGGGTGCTAGGGGTGTTTTTCCTTTTCCTCCTTGATAAAATGGCAGTCTGTTTCTGCCCAGCTCTACTTTTCTGAATGGATATTAGTATAAGTAAGTGATGCCTGGAACCTTAGAAGTCATCTTGTGCCAGTGATGGTGGGCAAGAAGAATGGGAAAAGCATGAATTTCTTAGTCAGTAATGAGCCAATTACAGCCAGAACAAACCTGTAATGGCCTCCCTCCAGACGTTCCAAATTTTTCAAATACATCTATTTATGAATGATGTCACTAGTAGTTTAATATTCTATTGCTTACAGATAAATTCACCCTAGATACTTAGTATTAAATATTTAGGTATTTTCTAGGTGGGAAAACTATATAAGGTAGCAAAATTAGCTGCCCTCAAAGCAGCTTAACTCAGGACCCCAAGGGAAAGGAGTGCTGTACTTAATTGTGTTGATTTGTGGCATTTTACTCTTCTCCATTAATCAGCGATGTCCTTAGTGGCAGAAAGAATGCCTCTTGCAATCTTTTAATCTCTTGCCCTTAATATTACATTTATAGTGAATGCCTTGAGAAATGTGCAATTAAAATTTGTGTAACTGTGAACTTAATAATCCCAAACAATTTAGGATCACTGAATCTAGGCTTCCATACTTATCTTTTTATCCAGGCACACCTACAAATTGCCTTTTTTTTTTATCATGCGCAGGTACTGGTAATTGAACCCGTGTCTCTGGCATGGCAGGCGAGAACTCTGCCTGCTGAGCCACTGTGGCCCACTCCAAACTACCTTTTAGTTCAAAAAGAAAATCTAGTTAGGCAATGTCTTTTCTAGCTTTTGAATATCTGATTTAACTTAAAAAACAAAACAAAACATGATCAGTTATTATATTAACCAGGCATAGTTCTTGGGAGAACATATCTATATAGTTAGAAAGAAAATGGTGGGCTAAATAGCCAAACCGAAAATGAGATGGTAATAGGAGAACAGGATTATTTCTGACTGGAATGATCACATACTCTTTAAAGAAGAGCAAAGGGTTGAGCTGCGCTTTGAAGGTTAAGTAGGTTCCAATATATAAAACATATGTGTTGAGTTCAAGTGGGAGTGTAAAACAAGGATTCTAAATTAAGAGAACAGCTAGCAGAAGAGTAGAGATACAGATATGTACATGGATTTTTGAGAAATACCTACTGCAAATAGAGTGTAATACAATATAGAGCTATTTGAGGTTATATCACAGAAGATCTTATAGTTCAAGCTAAGAAAATTTTTCTTCACTGTGGAAACAATGCAATATTGTCTAAGGCTATTGGCAAATAATTATGTTAATCTGTTCTGATGTATGTTTTATAATCTACTTATGCTAGTAAAAGAGGTACTATTAGCAATGTGGGGTGGAAGGCCTTACAGTGTAAGAGGAGAGGTAAAAAGAAAAAGACTAAACAAGTTAGATCAGTGGAAATAAGAAAAGAAAGAGCTTAATTCCATTTTCTCAGTTTTCCCAGTACCCAATTAAAATCTGTAAATTGGATCATTTTGCAAATGATATTAATAAACAAGTCACTATTTTTATGTTTAAATTGATTCTAAGAGCTTGAAAATATTAGAAAACTGGGTAGAAATATTAGCCTTATAAACATATTCCAAGAAGATTAATGTCTCATTTTTTAAAGAGATGTATCTGAATATTTAATTATCTTCTTGTGAATATTCAATCTTGTTAGTTCTCAAGCTAGTTGATTTCAAGGCCTTAGATTTCACCTTTATACAGTTTGACATCCCCCTCAAGTAAGTAGGAATTTAACAAGAATTCTAAATTGTTATTCAACTGATGATTATGTAACCATGTCCTCACAACACAAATTCAGCATTATTGCATCATGTCAAATAATACCTACAAAAGAATCCCAAGAAAAAATAAACGTCACCTAGGTTATTCCTAAACCATTTCAAATGAATGACTAAGAATAAAACTAGAAAATATATCTTGGGAAGTTGTGCAGATAATTCACCTTGCAACCACCCTGTATTTACTAGCCAGTAGAGTTTATTATTTAACAATCTATAAAGTGTCAGCAGCATTCTGTGTTATTTTGCGAACTCAGTCATCATCTCAGATCTCCTTATGCCTTCACCTTCTCTCGTTCACAGATTGAAAACAGTCTCTTTTTTTTTCAGATTCATCTATGAGCAGACAGTTTTATAATCTCCTGAATTTTTTTCTGTTCATCTTTTGATTCATCCCACCCCCTATTTACAGTTGTCAACTCACTCTACTTAGGCCGGATGATCAACCAAGCACCCCTGAGTGCCTCTTTATCAGCAGGAAATCTGGGTGCTGTCCTGGTCCAACAGAGATGAATGAAAATGGCAGCAAAGTGGCAGCCAATTCCTGACATCTGAACTTTAGCTTGGTGATGTCACATTTACTATTGGATGCCCTACTGTCTAAAGCTCCGTTCACTGCTTTAGATGTCAGGAGATATTGCTTGGCCAACTGCTATATTGCTAGATGTTTACCCACCTATGACTAAAAAGCTTAGATCAAGGAATTCTTCACTGTCTGCCTATGTCTCGACCCAAAAAGACTAACAGAATTTGAGTAACTAGAGATTAATCTGGTAATTTCTTGAGTATAAAGTTCTTTTGACTCCAGACTCTGGACTTGTTAGAAGACAGGCTCTCTTCCAACTTCTTGAAAATGTAGGTGAAAGCAAGGCTGAATTAGTTTTGCTGCTCAATTTTCAGTGTCGAGGGCACACCTATTAACTGAATGCTTCTATTCATTGGGAAGGCAGAAGACGTCAGACCCATTCTCTCTACAATATGGAAAAACCTACTAGGCCTGACCTTGAATTGTTCTTCTCAGTAAAATTAATCAGCCTATAAATAGTTATGGAGCACCAACAATGGATAAGGCACTGTGGAGAGGTTGGTGGTAGAAAAATGCTTATGTTACAATTTATGCTTGCAAGAAATTGAAAATGATGAAATGAGATGTATCAATGGTTTTCATACTTCTATTAACTTTGGAAAATTTTCTTCAAATAAAAGGTTATGAGGTAGTCCAATATATTAAACAGAGATAAACAGTTGTGTACCAATGGCCTTTGAGGGGACTCAGTAAAACACATTTTAAAATTCACTGAAAGTATACACAGGTGTGTGTATGTGTGTATACACACATGCATGTGTGTGCATGTGCACAGCCCATAAGACAAGCAGGAGTATTAGAGGTAACCCAACAGTGGTATGAATTAAAATGGCTATGGAAGTTCAAAGGTTGGAGGAAATTTGTATTAGAAATAGCAATTAAGCTTCTTAGCTATGTGGAATTGTGCCTAAGTATAAAAAAAAACACAGGATTCATATCAATTTAGACCTGCAGGAGAGAGCTGTAGGCAGGAAGATTAGAGTCAAATAATTTGGTCTCTATTTGCTAATCACACACACACACAACCACACTCCCCAAGTTATTGTGAAGTAAGGACTGTTTCAAAATAAAATAAGAGAGACATTTTGCTATAGCTTTTACCAAGCATTGGGTTAACGTTTCTCAGTCCCTTCATTTGAACAAACCTGCCTCTTGTTCTTAGATGCTGCTCATAGAAGAATTCTTAGTTTGAGGATGCAGGTAGCTCTAGCAAGCCAGAACTAGCAATTTCAGTGCTTTCTGCACCCTGATCAATATCATTTTAGGTGACTGAAAATTGCAGCAATGCTCCAAAGCTGCTTTCCACATGGAACTCACATTTCAGGCGTATCCTTGAACTAGTAGGCAACTGTCTAGAATCTATTTTGAACTGCAGTTGAATTCAGCTTCTAAAATGCTAATCAAACGTGGCTTCAATTATCTTCACAGTCAGTGGGCTCGTAGCCTTCTTGGTGACTGTCACTGCTTGGTGGCTTTGCTCTCTCAGCCATGGAGAAGCTTGTTCTCGCTGAACTGCAAAGGTATACAGTTCTCAAGGCAGGCAACAAACTTATTAAAACATGAAAATTAGCTTTCAAAGTGATTCATTCTGCTTCATGCCAACGAAATGGGTAAAAGTTATGTAAAATGTGCACGTATTTAAATGTCACATTTCTATGTGCTTATACCATAGATGGTGTTGGGTGTGCATCACACACAGCCTTGTCATTTCAGACTCCTAAGAGGAAGGGAGAGACATAAATGTCTATTACTGAACAGAATCTATGTGAAGAACTCATTTCATACTCATTTCACTTTAGTAAAAGTTACTTTAGTGGTATCTACATTCCTGAAGTGATTGTTACTGAGTCAATACCTTTTGCCAAAAATATAACTAGAAAACACATCTGATTAAGAAACATTTGCATGTTTCTTATGGAAAGGAAATAGAGCAATTTGCCCTCAAAGTTAACTGTTATTCATTCACTGGATCTTTGCACAGAAATAAACCTCAGATTGACATTTAATCCAAGATGCTGCTGCTTCACATCGACCCAGACAAATGGGGCTGAGAAGCAAGTCTCTTGTTTTTGTTTTTGCTTTTGATTTTCATTTTGAGTATGTGGCACACAGGTTCATATAGAATTAGCTTGCCGTTAGTGAACACCTAGAGGGAAATACAAGGAAGAAATTGAGCAGTCTGAAATAATATCGTAACTTCATGATCTGAAACCACTTCATCTCCCCTCTGCAAGAGCTACAACAACCTGGAAAAACAAATCAATTCCACCAGTTTCCCAGACATAAGGGAAATGCTGCATGGGAAATCTCTACCCAAGTAAAGCAAATGTGCTAATGGTTCACAAGTTTACATAGTAAACATTATTGTGTTAATATGAATATTAAACTTTAGTTGTATACACACACACACACACACACACACACGCACACTTTAAGGTATTGCCTGGGATTTATTGGGAGATAGGCAGTTTATTGCTGACTTCCCCATTCACCAACTATATTCTGATGAAGAAATCACCTTAGTGCTGAGTTCAATTTTTTATAAAATACAAATAACAATAAGGCCTAACCTCTATTCCTGCTAGAGTTAGATGAGGTAAAACAGCTTAATGTCTGAGAGCCATTCAAATAGGAAAACACCATATAGAGTAATTATTTTTTGATCCATAAAAGGAGCACAGAGGGTAGTCTTTAAATTCAATGGTCCTTAACACATTTCATATATTACTCAGTTTACCAAAGCAAAATAAACCAAAACTTTTACACCATGCTTCAAGTCTATAAAGAAACATGCTGCAGAAATACTTCCAGAAAAGAAGATGGAATGTTTTTCCTTAGTTCTTGCTCTTTCCCCATTTCTCTCATGGATCTCATTATTTCATCTTCAGGTACAAAATTAAACTCTTGCTATAATGACTCATTTAATTTAAGGGTGAATAATGAGGCTATAGCTAAATGCAATCAATATAATCAAGTTAATCAACATGGTATATAGCAATATAATCAAGAATCTTGCTTATGAATGAATGCATATGTTTTCCAGGCTTTAAAGAAGATAATGAACACCAAAGAGGGTCCAAGGGACCAGTGTTTCCTTTCAGGTACTCAAAATCATATTTAGATATGAGAACTATAATGAAAAAACAAAGATAAACAAAAGAGGAATGGATCAATACACCTTGTACCTATCTTGTCTAGTTTTAAAACTTAGGTCTGTGTTTTAAATGACTTACAAAAGTAAATGAATTTACTAATATCAAGAAAATAGGGATGAGCAGGAAAGAAAGGAAAAAAGAGAGACTATATACATTAAATGAAGGTAGGACCAATGGAAAAATGAAAGAAGAAGAAACTATGTAACTTAGGGGAAATTGAATGAGATCCCACAGAATATGAGTCAACAAACTAAGTGCAAAGAAAGACTGAGACTTGCTATGCAAAATGAAGTTCCCAACAGCAGCAACAGCAGCATCTAGTAACTTATTAGGAAAGCAGAACCTCAGCACTATCTGAGCTACCAAATCAGAATCCACATTTTAACAAAATCTCCAGGTGACTCATATGCATGCAAACATTTGAGAATACTAGACCAGGGCCATCCTTTTTAGCCCTGTTAGGACTTCAAGCTCAGCCTTTCTTTCCATCCCATTCTCTTAGAACCAGATGATCATTCTACATACACAAATTTTATCCATTTGTACAGGCTTACATATTGATTTAAATGCAAGCACATATGAGAGTCCACTACAAAGTAAAACATGGAATATGGTTTGAGGCAACTTCTTAACCTATACCCTTAACCTATACCATGTGTGTTAGTTTGCAAGCTGCTAGAATGTAGTATTCCAGAAATAGAATGGATTTTAAAAAGGAATTTATTAAGTTGCAACTTTACAGTTCTAAGGCCATGGAAATGTACAAATTGAGACACCAACAAGAAGTTACCTTCACTCAAGAAGGGCTGATGCTGTCAAGAGCCCCTTTGTCAGCTGGGAAGGCACCTGGCTGGCATCTGCTGAGGTCTCTGCCTTCTAGACAACTCTCTCAGCTGGGAGGGCACATGGCAACATCTGCTATCTTTTTCTCGTCATTTCATAAGGTTCCCTGGAAACATTTTCCTTCTGCATCTCCAAGGTTCTCTGGTTGTGTGGACTCTGTTGGCTCTCAAATTTTTTCCAAAATGGTTCCCTCTTAAAGGACTCCAGAAAGCAATCCCCCACCTTGAGTGGGGGGAGACATATCTCCGCGGAAACCATCTAATCAAAAGTTACCATCCATAATTGGATGAGTCACATTTCCATGAAAACAATGAAAAAGATCTTACCCAGCAATACTGAATGAGATTTAAAGAACATGGCTTTTCAAGGGTACACAACAGATTCAAACCAGCACACCATGTATGAACATGTGCATTGTGTGATTTGAAACTTTTGTTCTCTCAATCCTAATCTACACTTGTAGGGGCAGACCTATTGTTTGGGTGGGATCTTTTTTCTTAGGTTGTTTCCATGGAGATGAGACCTACCCAATTGTGGGTGGACCTTTTGAATAGGTGGTTTCCATGGAGATGTGTCTCTGCCCATTCAATGCGGGTCTTAATCTGTTTATTGGAGTCCTTTAATAGGGAACCTTTTGGAAAAAGCTTCAGAGCTGACACAGATGTTCGGAGTTGCAAAAAGAAAATGCCCTAGGGAAGCTGTTTGAAATCAGAAGCCAAAGGACCAGCAGATGCCAGCCACATTCCTTCCCAGCTGATAGAGGTGTTCCGGACACTATAGACCTTTCCATAAAAAGTCAAGGTATCTTTTTATAGATGCCTTCATATGGACATTTTTATGGCCTTAAAACTGTAAACTTGCTATAAACCCTCTTTATAAAAGCCAACGCATTTCTGGTATATTGCATTCCGGCAGGATTAGCAAACTAAAACATATGTGTTTCCAAAGGGTCATTTCTTCTCCATCCATCTGACCAGGGCCAAAAAAAAAAAAAAGGACAAAAGACATGGAAATGAGATGCTGAATGAGTAAAAAACTTAAATTAAAATATAATAAAATAACCTGTTAAGATATAAAAACAACTCTCACTTGAAAAGTTACTATATGACAAAAAAAAAAAATCCCTTTATTCTACTCAGCTCTCAGGAAAAGTTGAGTGTACTAGCACTCCCCAAAGCAGGTTCTGCTTCTGTGAGGCTGGCAATCTATAAAATAAGATATTTCTATTGCTTCAGAATTGATTCTCTGAATGAATATAGCTGAGAGAGGTGAATTAAAAAGGACCATGACTGGGAGTTCCTAATGTTGACAGGACATTGGAAGAGATTAAGTGTTTAGGAATGCCAGCTCTGAGCAAAATTGTGAAGTCATATTCCTCACTTTTTTTCTTCTTCCCAGCTCATTTCTGAGTGCAATGCCCTCTCATATCCTGTGGAATGCCAAGAAACCTGTTTCACATTGAGTCTAGTTCAAGCCTCCTTCTTCCCTCTCAAGATTATTGCAACTGGTCTCCCTGCCCCTATTTTCTCTGTACTTCACTTTCTGCTCTGCATGGCACAGTGTAGTTGGAAGAATAAATCTTAGTTCAAAAGTCTTCAGTATCACTTGCTGCCTATAGAATGCTATTGTGAGTCTTGAGAAAGAACAAGAGTGTCGGGGCATTCAGTAACTGGCCTGGAACTCACACCCAGCCCATGGTGTTCTCCTATTAACATGTAAACTACTTCACAGAATCCAATCTCAGACAAAGTTACTTTAACAGCATAATAAAATGAGACAAAACAAAGGAACTTCATAATTTTGCCAAAGTACAGACAAAAACAAGGTCACTGTTCCACCCACCAAAAATAGCAAAAATCCCCTCTCTTGATCAAAATGAGCACGTGCTGCTGCTTTACCAATATTACAGCCTTATCCTCCTTCTGGTCTCTCCTTTCTATAGATCTATCGAGAAACCCAATCATAGACTTGTTTCTACTTTTTTTTTTTTTTTTTTTTAAGACAGAGAGAAGGAAGGAAGGAAGGGAAACATAGACAGATAGAAGGAAGGAAGGATAGAAGGAAGGAAGAAAGGGAAACATCTTTAAACATTTTCTTGTTTTATTGTATTTTGTTTTTCCGTTTTTTGTTACATGGGCTGGGGCCGGGAATCGAACCGAGGTCCTCCGGCATAGCAGGCAAGCACTTTGCCCGCTGAGCCACCGCGGCCCGCCCCTGTTTCTACTTTTAATAGCATTCTATTTAGAGAAAAATCCCCATTCCCTCAGACATTCGCCCAAATCACACAACAAAACTAAATTCTTGTAGTAGGTTCTTTCTAACACCCTCATGCTGAGACCACCCATGATTCTCCATGGTGTGTGCTCTTTTCCTTTGCAACAAGTAATAATTTGTTCAACGACAGGTTTGCCCCAGGTGGTTTTGACTGGAGAGCATTGACAGCCTTTAGTGTAAGATTAAATGCCTTTTCTCACCTGGCTTTATGGTATACTTTTAATCTCACATCCATCCCATTATACTACTTGCTTATTCTTGAACATGTACTATATTTTCACATCTCTGTATGTGCTGAACTGTTATTTCAACTTGGCATTTCCTTCCTCTAACTCCAAACTACTGAAACCTTGTTTACCTGTCAAAGCTCAGGTTAAATTCTACAAGCAAGTTCCTCTGATTCCTTCAGTACAAACCAGTCACTTTCTTCTCAGTGTTTTGTTTAAACTTCTTTTTGACATTTACTCAATTTTACCTTGCACTTTATTTATGGACTTCTTTTCTTTTTCACTAGATTTGGAAGCTCCTTGAACATTCCAATAATTTCACATCCATCTCCTTTTTTGTCAACAACTGACCTTCTCTCTGCTTGGTGTGTAATAACATTTCATTGTCAATCATTTTATTATGCTGTTAAAGTAACTTTGTGTGAAGGACCCATGCTCAAGCCAATCTAGACCATTTGACAATAGTTATATACCGCTATGCCTTGGCATTTGTGATTCCTCTCAGCTGGGAATGTCAATTGCCCATTCTGTTCACCTAGGGAACTTTCCCCATCTTCTCTTCCTTCTTTGTTCAAATTTCAATTTTTCTTAACTGTATTCTCTGGTTCCACCAAGTATCTATTTCCTTGTTTCCCAACCTCTTTAATTCTCCAAATCATCCCTCTGACTCTCACCTCACTAGGTCACTCATCTACTCTTTTCCTTTCCTGTATCTGGCTTTAATGTTCATTTCAATCCTGTAATTGGTCCCTCCTCTGACTGAAACTTCTTTTTTTTTTTAAGATACAGTGAGAATCAAAGACATTCAATCTCTCCATTTTCTTCACCAAAATGCATGATTCCATACCATGGCATTCAAGGACATGCACAATATGGATGTATTTATTTCTCATCACCCTCCTATATGAATAAACTTGTTTATAATCATTTTGGGTTCTGTAGAGTCACCAAATCCATTCTGATTCATAAATAATTACTTTATTATTACCTAACAAAGCTTTAATTAACATCTACCACATTCTATATACTGTATTAGTCACTGAAGATAGAGAAATTTCTAATTATAAGAAACTTGAAATTTTAAACGATTCTATGGTTAGTGCATAAAACCATGGATTTAGTAGTATAAGAGGCCTAAATTAAAATCTTTGCCCTGCCTTTTACCTGCTGTTCTCCTTAGGCAGTAATTATGCCTCTTAAATATCAGTAATACAGGGTGATATTTCTTACGCTGCATTATAGGTGTGAGATCTACCTTAGATAATGGGACAGAATGAGATAATGCCATTAAAGAATTTATAACCATGCCTGGAGCATAATATGAGATATCTACGTCTGTATTCTCTATCTCTAAACTATAACTATAACTCTATCTATATAATTTTCTAGTCCAACCTTCAAATTTGACAAGGAAGTTGAGATTCATTTATGAATATGAGTAGAATATGGTAGAATTCTAAGATAACCCTGAATAACCCCCACCCTTGAATAATCTGCTCCCTGTATGTGTGGGCAGAACCTGTGACTATGATGAGCTATCACTCCCATGACCGTGTTACATTATCTGGCAAAAAAAAAAAAAAAAAAATAGTGTTGTCCTAAGTGGTCATGATCAGATCAAGTGAGCCCTTTATAAGTCAAGAGCTTTCTACAGCTGATCAAAGAAGTGGAAGTCGGAGAAACATGCCCTATCCTGGATGAAAGCAAACATCTATGCTGTGAATTGCCTCTTTGAGTCACATAGAAAGGACCAGAGAGTGGCCTCTAGGAAATGAGGATCTCCCGTGGTAGCAATAAGGAAATGGAAACTTTGGACCTACAACAACAAAGAGCTGCATACTTCCAACAAAACAAATGAAAATGAATACAGGTTTTTTTTCCCCAGAGCCTCCAGATGCAAACTTAATCTAGAAGATACCTTGATATCTACCTTGTGAGATCCTGAGCAGAAACCCCCAGTAGCCATGCAAGACTTTTGGTCTACAGAACAGTGAGATAACAAATAGGCACTGTTTTAAACTACTAAGTTGATGACAATTCATTATATAGCAATAGAAAACTACCACAATAAGTGCACTGCCCCAAACCATAGAGTTATTTAGTTAAAAAAAAAAACACTATATATATGAATTTAAATCTTCTCACTCTTTGTCCCTAGTATGAAATGCCTTTCCATTCCACAGTCCTTGCCTTAGAAACGGTGGTTCCTTCATATCCCTGCTGTCAGCCGATGAGTTATAAAAGTTTATGGTGAGTCCTCCAGTAGTCTAGACCAAACATGTTTCCTGGCTCACCACAGCTGCAGTTGACCACTTTTTTGGCCTACAACAGCTCCTAGCACTTGGTCATACCCATTATGGGAATATCGAAGCAGGTGCCCTGCCTCTTACTCAAGTGTTGGCAACTCCATTCCTGGAGGACAGTATCCCTGGCGCAGATTGGCTATGTGTGCCTGACTGTACCTAGGAGGCTGAGTTTTGCTTGCACATAGATGTTGTGAAATCACCCTTGCTCATAGAGCTCTGAAAGATTCTATGAACTTTTTAAATTGCAAACATTAGACAGTTGGAATGAGGAGGAAAAGAGATGTCTCCCACAATTTTTTGAGTATCTGACTGCTTGACACTAAGCCAGAGTTTATATCAGTTGAATTAATTATTTTATATATATGTAGCTGGTGGAATCCTTCTTAAGAAATAGAGGCAGCATTCTCCATAGCAAGCATGCAGCTGACATTTAGCACCTTGGGATTTTTAAGTACTTGGTAAACAAATCATTCAGGCATTTGCAGTCAGTATGTGAGGCAAGAGTGTTATAAACTCCATTTTTCAGTATAATAGTATAATGTACTGAGGCAAGAATTGGAAACACTTTGTAGGAGAGAAAAATACAAAATAATAAAATGTTGTAATGATAAAAGCTGAAGCTATGTTCAAGTATGCTTTTTTAAGACTTATAAAATGATCTATTTTGTGATGAACAAAGAACCTTGGTACAGAGTTTGCAAAAGTCACTTTTCTTCATCTTACTGAAACATGCCCTACAATTTGAAATGACAATTCTGGACCCATTTTTATTTTAGTAAGATTGGTAGTAATGTCCCACTTTCATTCTGATTTTAGTTATTTGCATTCTCTTCTTTTTTTGTAAGTCTAAGTAAGGTTTGTCAACTTTGTTGATCTTTTCAAAGAACCAAGTTTTGATTTTCTTGATGCTCTCTATGATTTTTCTATGCTCTATTCCATTGATTTCTGCTCTATTCTTTACTATTTCTTTCTTTCTGCTCATTTTTTACTTAGTTTGCTCCTTCTCTAGTTTCTTCAGGTGTGTGGTTGGGTTACTGATTTGAGGTCTTTCTCTTTTTTTTAAGTTCAAGTATTTGTAGCTATAAACTTCCTTCTTTGCACTAACTTTCCTGCATCCCATAAGTTTGGGCAGGATGTGTTTTCATTTTCATTTACCTTAAGGTATATTCTAATTTCCCATGTGATTTCTTCCTTGACCAACTGGTTGTTTAAGAGTATGTTGCTTAATTTCCAAGTATTTGTGAATTTTTTCAGTTCTGCCTCTTATATTGATTTCTAGTATTATTCCATTGTGGATGGAGCAGATACTCTGTATGATTTCAATATTTTGGAATTTATTGAGACTTTCTTGTGACCTAACATATGTTCTATTTTGGAGAATGATCCATATGCACTTGAGAAGAATGTGTAGTCTACTACTCTTGGGTAAAGTGTTCTATATATGTCAGTTAGGTCTAGTTGGTTTATGATATCTTTCAAGTATTTTATTATTTCCTTAGATCTAGTCTTCATATTTTCTATCCATATTGAAATTGATATATTAAAGTCTCCTATTATTAATAAAGAGCCATCTATTTCTTTCTTCAATTCTATCAATGTTTTTATTTGGGGGGTATTCTTGTTGGATTCATATGTTTTTAATTTTTATGTCCTCTTGTTTAATTGACCCTTTTTCGATATATAGTTTCACAGTTTGGCCCTTAAACACTTTTTTTTTAATTTAAAGTCTACTTTATACAATATTAGTATAGTCACACCAACTTTCTTTGGTTACTATTTGCACTGACTACATTTATCATCCTTTAACTTTAAACCAGTTTGTGTCTTTGAATTTAAAGTGATTCTCTCATAAACAGAATATAGTTGGGTCATGCTTTTTAATCCATTCTTACAATCTCTGCCTTTTCATTGGAAAGTTTAATCAATTTACATTTTAAGTAATTATTGATAATGTAGGATTTACTTCTGTAATTTTGCTTTTGGGTTTTTACAGGTCTTATACATTCTCTACCCCTTACTTTCTCCATTACTGTCTAGTTTTGTATTTATTTGATCTTTTGTAGTGAACCATTAATCAGTCCTTCTCATTTCCTTTTGCATTTAAGATATTTTCTTTGAGGTTACAAGCTTAAATTTACATCCTAAATCTGTGACAATCCCATTTTATTTGACATCAACTTAATTTCAATACTGTACACAATCTATGGTCTGATACTCCTCTCCTTCCCTTGGTTTATGTTGTTCCTGTCACAAATAACATCTTTATACATTGTATTCCTACTATAGATTTATTGGATCACATAAGTAAAAAAAAATGGACTTAAAATCCAAAAGTTCAATAGTACTGACATTTGATTTATCTATGCAGTTATCTTTATGTGAGGTCTTTATTTCTTCAAATGGTTTTGAGCTCCTGTATAGTGCCCTTTTGTTTCAACCTGAAGAACTGTCCTTGGCATTTTTTGTAGGGCACATCTAGTGGTGATCAATTTATCAGCTTTTATTTATTTAGGAATGTCTTAATCTTCCCTCATTTTTGAAGTTTGCCAGAAATAGAATTCTCTGTTGACAATTTTCTTCTTTCAGCACTTCAAAAATGTGATTCCACTACATTCTCATCTCCATGGTTTCTGAGGAGAAATTGACAGTTAATCTCATTGAAACACCTTCATACATGATGTGTTGTTTCTCTATTGCTGCTTTCAGGATTCTTTATTTACCTATCACATTTGATAGTTTGATTATAATGTATCTTGGTACAAATATCTTTGAGGTTTGGCTATTTAGAGTTTGTTGAATTTCTTGAATACAATCACACTGTGGGTAAATTTGGGAGGTTTTATAGTCATCATTTCTTCAACTATTCTTTCTGCCTCTTTCTTCCTTTCTTCTCCTTTGTGATTTCCATAATGCATTTATTTGTATGCTTGATGGTGTCCCATTGATTCATAGGGACTGATCATTGGTCTTAATTTTTTTCCTTTCTGTTCCTTAGACTGCATAACTCCAAGTGTCCTACCTTCAAATCACTGATTCTTTCTTCTGCCTGCCCAATCTGCTGTTCAACCCCTCTAAAGAATTTATTATTTTATTTTCAGTTACAGTAGTCTTCAACTTCTATTTGTTTTCTTTTTATAATTTCTATCTATTTAAATTCTCCTTTTGTTCATATGTCATTTTTCTGGTTTCCTTGTGTTCTTTGTCCACATTTTCATTTAGTTCTTTCAGCATTTTTTAAGACCGTTAAAAAAAGTCTTTGTCTAGTATGTCCTATGTCTGATTTTCTTCATTGATGTTTCTGTCACTTTATTTTATTCCTTTCAATGGTTCATATTTTCCTGTTTCTTTTATGCCTTGTGATTTTTTTTTGTTTAAATCTAGACATTTGAATATTTCAATGTGCTAACTCTGAAAATCAGATTCTTTTCCTTCTCCAGGGATAGAATTTTTTATTATTGTTGAAGTCTGTTTATTTTGTGATCTTGTCCAACTATTATGAAAAGACTTTATCACTTGACATAGTAGTTACTGATGTCTTTGTTTCTTACACTTCTATTCAGCTGGTGCTATGACAGGTAATATCTTGAATGCTTAGGGCTAACAACAACAAGAAGCAAACAAATGAACAAACAGAAACAACTTCCTAGTCTTTTCAGATTGGCTCAGAGCTTGTGCTCTCCTCCAGACATAGTCAGCCTTATAGTGGGCCTAAAGAATAGCCTAAGGAAAAAACACAGGGTCTTCACAGGTCTTTTCTGAGTTTGTGTCCTCTCCTGGGTATATGTGTGTGTAGCCTTATCAGTTCTGCTATATAAACATATAGTAGGTGTGCACCAAACTTCCCCCAGGAAGTTTACAGCTTTCCTACAAGTCAAGGTGTTACTGTATGTGTCAACTAGTAACCCTTTGCCCTGAGCAACTGTGGTTTGATGGTTTTCATAAGGTGCTTTAATGTCCTCATCAGCTGCTTTTATGTCCAGATTAAGTTCTGGGGCTAGTAAACCAGAAACAGGTGTCCTGGGTTACCCTTTCCAGTTACCATCTGATGAATGTATATAGCCACATATATGCTCCAATATGTGCATAAGGGTTACTCTGCTCCCTATGAAATTCAGGACCACAGATTCATCCTAGGAATGCATGCTGGTACTGTACCAAGCCAGGTTGGAAGGGGGAAAGGAGCAATAAAGGCACCATAAGGGTTTCCTGTTGTTTTTAAGTTGCCTTTTCCCTTGACTTGGTGCCCACCCAGTTACTGCAAACTTTTAACTCTTCTCCAAAGCTCTGAGAAATTTGTTTCTGCTACTTTCTACTGTTTAATCATTGTTGCTATGGGGGGGGTTCAGAACCTAGGAGTTTCTTACTCTGCCTTCTTGCTGACATAACTCTCAAATGTGCCTTATTTTTAAATCACAAAGTATAAGAAAATTTATCATGAACCATGGTCATCCCTGAATCACAGATCTACCAGGAAAATAAGTGGGAGAAAAAATTAGACATCTGGTTTTACAAAGTCATGTATAGTATTTAAAAATTAGGAAAGAAGTATTAATTTATCCTAATTTATTTAAAATAACTATGAAATTACTATCGCTTCTTCCTCTTTGACAAACTGTTATCTCAAAGATTTGATTTAGAGACTTTTTTACTGTGGTATTTAAAAGTCTTCATGTTTTTGCAAAAATACGTGTCCTTAATACTCATAAATGTATGTTCTCACCACCAGATATAAAATGTGAACATGTTCCTAGTAATGATGTTTAATAGAAATTTGCTAAATAGGACTTTGGTGCATGCATCAGTGAGCCGGATCCTTCAAGTCCATGAAGAACATCCTGCTTTGTGAGGACTTCAATTCTGTCTTGCAGCAGTGCCACCTGTTCTTCAGAACAAAAAATAGAGCGCATCCTCATTATTATGCTCACAGCATACAACTTGAACAAAGAAAGATGATGAAGTAGGCTATAATTCAGAATATCTCTGAGCCCAGAAAAATAGCTGTGAATGTTTCATGTGCTATTGGCCCCCAAAGTACTATAATAATAAAATTAATTACCCTTTAGATGGCATCTTCTCCTCTGTAATTCTCCTTTTCTCTTTGAGCAATTAAAGAGCATTATTCTCCTTTCCGATCTCTCGTTCGTTCATGCTTTTCTTTCTTCTCAACGGCAAGCTTCATAAAAGTGTTTCTTCTTTTTCAACATACAATTAGTTGCATATTTTTCACTGATGTAGAAACTCCCAATAGATACTCTTGTTTCTATTTTTTTAGGATGTTCTCCTTCCAGCTCTCATTCTGGCTTTTGGGGTTATCGTTTTGTTCCAATCCTCCTCATTACCCGGTGAAGTTATTTACAAATCCTCCACATGCCATCACAAGATAATATCATAGTGATCGCCCCAGCACAATACTGCTTGGAGAATTACATAATGGCATTTCTCCTCCATGTTCTTGGTTACTTTATGATGCTATGAACAAATTACTTTTTGTCAAACTTGATCAAAAGGCAAATATGAAAACAAAATTATCCTTCTTAATTTTCAGAAGTGGATTTGACTTTAAAAAATTTAATTATCCAAGAGATCAAGAATTGATAGAATATTCTAAAGCTCTGTTTTTAAGATTTGATCATTAGGCAAATTTAATTTTAATTCAAACAGGTAAGGAGCAGTTTAAATGTAGTTTTCTAGTCCAATGTCAGAATTAGCATGAGCCCTTAAAAAGGAATTTGTGTTCAGTTTTTATAAGTAAAAATGTCAGAGGAAAAAAAAAAAAAGACAACCTAGAGATAAAAAGATGGAGAGGAGGAAATGAGTTTGTTCTAGAGGAAAGAACAATGGTCAAAATTTAGGGCAATCAAATCTAAGGGACTGATTTAGCCCCTACAATGATGTTTAGCAATTTCTCTTCATATTTTGCAGCCCAGTCTTAAAGCTTTTCAATGACACGATTGTCATTCTAAGAAACTGAAAAAAGGTAATAACTTTATATTTTATAAGAAGACAACCAGAATTATACACAGATTACTGTCAGTGGAACCACAACTAAATCTTTCTGTTATTACTATTTAACTTTTTTCTGAGTGATTAAAAATATCCATAAAAAAAATTAAGAGGCAGGAAGGATTATGAGAAAATTGGTTCTTATTTGGCAAGTTGTAGCAGATCAGTATTTACTGGTCAGATAAAAAAAGAGGCTTAAAAGAACATCCAGGAAAATTACTCTAGGAATGTGAGAATCTATTTAGTCAGTTTAAACTCATATCAATAGCTAATTAACTCAGGACTTTGAATAAGAACCCCAAGCATTGATACAATGCTTTAATGCTTAGCTATTTGAATAATAGCACCAAGCTAGCAACATTTTGGTTCTTCTGTAGCAGAACATGTCAGAGTGTAGCCATGGGTCTCTTTATCAGTGTCACATAATGAACCTTAAAATGCAGATGTCTATGGCCAATCCCAGGCCTACTAAATCAAATGGAATAGAGGGTACAGTAGCCTCTTCTACTGAAAATGAATGACTGAGAGTGGGGTACTCTCTATGGAATCAGAATGCCTAAATTAATTTTTAACTTCTCTCAGATAATGCATTTACACATTAAGTTTGAGAAACACTGTTTTACATTTTCCTTGACTGTTTTCATAATGTTTTCCTTCTGACAATGATAAGGTTAAAAGTACTGCACTGAATGTATGCCAATAACAGTTTCTGCAGTTCAGGCAAAGCATTATCAATTCAAGGTCATATAGTGAGAACTTTTAAATTGTGCGGGAGGACCCTTTCAATCCTTCTCATGAATAACTCAAACAAACCTCAAGAAAAACAATGGACACACTAGAAACCATGGGAAAGTTAATCTTCTCTTTAAATGCCATCCTTTCATAGATGCCTCCAAATTAAGGTTGTTTCTTTAAAGACCCATTGAACTTTTTATGCACCTGTGCTTTACCACCTCCATGATACTGAAGTCTTTGGGGACAGGGACCATGTCTCCTTTGAATCCTCCACAAAATCTATCACATATCTTAGACACATTAGGAACTCAATAAATATCTGCTGCCTGATTAGAAGAAAGGGAATCTGATGAATTAATACTCTAAGGATAAAGTGCATTGATCACTTTGAGATACAGTGGTGAAAGGAAATAACATTTTCTATTTCTGAATTTGAAGCTCACCTAAGACGATAATGAAGATGAATCACTGAGTCAAGGTCAAGAGTCATATCGTGAATTTGCAATTTTCTGTCAACACTTTAAGACACTTTTCAAAATGGGTGTCTCCATTGCATTAGCTTAAGACTGATGACTTGGAAAAAAAACTGTAATTGGTTACATTCTATAAAACTCTGGTACTCAAACAAGTGAAAGTACAGCAATATATAGATACATATTGTCACAAAAATGAAGATAAGTTAACATAAATGAGGAAAGGCAAAATTCTGATGTAAAGGCTACAGTTAATTTATTAGAAGTGTCATCATAGACTTGACAAGAAGCCTGAAAATATTTCTTTGAAATTTTGTATTACTAACAAAACAGTCTAATTATTGAGTGTTTAGAATCCTGTTTTCATATAATAGTTTCTAGACACTTTAAAAAAGTATATCAATAGAGAACGTATAAAGGATTTTACGTATAGAGGAATTGAATGTATTCAATTTTCACATTGAATTAAACTCAAAACTGGCATACTTCCACTGATTTTACATACTGGCTTACACTACATTTTATTTGATAGATTTTCTGCCTAGTGTGGAAATACTGTGTCTACTTAGGCAAATAGAAAAAAAAAAGAAATACTTATTCAATAAGGTAATGAACTGTGAAAACTGAGGTGGGGGAGTGTGTTCCCTTGTTCTAGTACCGAAAAAACTCCCACATTCTGGTAAAGAATACCATCAAAGGGTCAAAAACTGAGTGCTCATTATTTTTATTATTCATGAATGTAATAGGTGTTGATTGCTTATGAGTTGGTAGACTCAGATAATTTTTCTTATGGTTTTATGTTGCACACCTCATAGCAATTTTTTAACCTCTCTTGACTGCCTTTTATTCTATTTGAAATGAGTAACATTATAACAGCTTTTTCTAACTAGCTCTTTTGACTATCAAGACTGGGGGCCCCATTTGGTCTCATATTTTGCACACATAGGAACTGAGGTTCATAAAGATTACATATTTGTTAACTCCTACAAAGACAACACATGGAGATCTAGACCTTGAAATCAAATCCTTTATTTCCTATTTGTACTCTGTGTATGATACAAACATTTCTGAAATTCTCTTCTAATTTGCTATATCTAGAGGATTCCTTGAGTGACATTGAAGGGCCTCCACTTAGATATGCAGATCTTGGCATTCTAATGGAGGAAATTGTAAAACACTGATTTTATAGTTTTCTATGTGATATCTCCAGGTAGCTAATGCAGCATCCAGAAATTCTTAACCAGAAATTCTCTAAGCAAAATTAAATTTTAATTCAATTACTTGTTTTTAAAACTACATACCATTTTTAGGCTTGGAGGAGACAGACTTTATCAGGGAGAAGGTCGGGGTGGAGGGGGTGGCATTAATTAAATGCATACTAAATACCTACATATATTATCTCTCCAAGTCCTCAGCACAAAACTCTGAGATATCACCCATTTCACAGATAGGGAAAAAGGGTCCAGAAAAATTATCTAGAAAGCATCAGAGTTGGTATTTGAATCCAAGATGGTCTAACACAAAAGTCATTTTCCGTTATAAAGTGGTCTTCTCTTACGAATTCAGGTCAGTGAAAATACAGTCTGACAATACATAAATTTTTAAATGCCAGTATATATATTCTATAGAGCAGGGCATGTTTCTTACCTCGTATTTTTCATGAAGATATGTACCGAAAATTATAGTTCAACATGGAGGAACACAGTGAGTGAAGCAACAGGGTCTACTTTCTAGCAATGCCATTTTAAGCTTCCAGTAAACTTCTCTAATTAAAAAGACTTGATACAATAACAGATGCTACAAGATTATATGTTTCAAATAAAAGCAAACATACTTTAGATGGTACTGCTTAGAATAGCATGTAGATTTCTTCCAACTTGTCTGACATGTGCTCCCATCTGAATACAGTACTGGCATATAGCAGATACTCAATAAACATTTTTATATATATATGCAATTGCTTGTTGTCTCTGAAAGACCCAGTAAATCAGTATAAGAATTTTCCAAGTAATAGGTTTCTTAATCTAAGACTCTCATGAGGTACTGTGAATATCAGATGCTGCTGCCTGTTTCAAAGCACCAACTGGAACTATCAAAACATATTAACAGGTCTTGTTGGATACTTCATGGGTACTTTTGCCTGTGGATGTAATATGCTGGCATTCAGAACTTAGATTTGGAAGCAATTATATTTTAAAGACTTTTTTTTCTGTGTAAGCCAAACATAAGAATAATTGCATAGGAAGCCCTTTGTTTGAGGAGTTCAGTTGATTGAGAAAGAGCAGATTATATAGAACAAGATAAGCTTTAGTAAAGAAAATGTTGAGTTGGATGACTGAGATTTATTTTGAGAAATATCGGTGCCTTGCTATGTAGTTTGGACAAATAACTCATTAGCACTGTAGTTTCCCTACACGAAAAATGGAAAAACTATCGCTAGCTCACTGAACACATCAGAAAAATATACTTTATTTTTACTTTCTTTATTTCTGTTTTCAAAGTTCTTGAGACAGCATTTAACCAGCTGGTTTGGTACAAAATGTGAACTGAATAATCCACACGCATGTTTAAAAAAAGTTATCCCCTTCCTCCAGAGGTCATAGTCATGGAAACCTACTAGTGCCTTTAAATAAAATATATTCAGCTTTCAAAAGAAATGTTTAATATCATACGCAAAGATACTTTATGAAATAATGCAAGTTGGCTTAGAGGGTTTTTTTTTGGTCACTCTATTTTAATTTTCTTTTTGATCTTGATAAGGAAGTCCCAATTTTTTGTTATTTGTTCAGTTGCTAATTATCATTGTAATTGTTTTTTAAGGTACTCTTTTTTTTGGGGGGCGGGGGGGTGTGTGCATGGTCCGAGAATTGAACCTGGATCTCCTGCATGAAAGGTGAGCATTCCACCCCTGAACCAACAGTGTACCCTTTAGATACTCTTTTGAAGATGTGAATTTTTATTCTTACTTATTAGAATTAAAAAATCTCATTCTGTGTCAATCATTACAATCATTGAATACCATGTTAATTGTCTAATAGAGTATATGTATCTATTCATCTATTTTGATTTGAATAATCTCATATTCAGCCAGTACTATACTAGCCACCCATAATACAGAAATAAACAAGGTAGTCCTTGTCAAGTTCTCAAAGTAGTAGAATAGATGCCATCTGAACTTTACAAGCTCACTCAGGATCATAAGTGGATCCTAATCCTCATGAGAACCCTCAAAGCTAGCTATTATTTTCTCTATTTTGCAGATTAGGATTGTGGTTGTTTGAAGCTGTTGTATACCCCAGAAAAGTTCTTTTAATCCATTCCTGTGGTTGTAGACCTATTATGGGTGGGAATTTTTGATTAGGTTATTTTAACTGAGATGTGACACAACCTATTCAAGGCAGGGGGTGGGGTGTGTCTTAATCCTCTTACTGGAGTCGTTTAGGAGAGGATAAAACACATACAGAAGCTAAGGAATGAAACTAAGAAAAGTTCACAGGAAAAGCCCCCAGAGAAGCTGAGAAAAAGCCACTGAAGCCAGAAATGAGAAGCAGTGAAATGCGGTAGAAAAGGACCAGCAGATATAGCCATGTGCTTTGCTATGTGACAGAGAATCCCAAGCTTGCCAATAGCTGGTCTTCAGGGAAGGTATTGTCCTGTATTGCCTTAATTTGGACATTTTTTTATGTCCTAGGAACTGTAAAATTGTAAGGTAATAAATCCATCTTGTAAAAGTCAACCCATTTCTGGTATATTGCATTCTGGAATTCTGGCAGCTTTAGCAAACCAAAACAAGGACGTTGAAGCTTAGAGAGGTTAAATAACTTGGTTCACAGTAATATCAGTGAATTGGAAGTCCCCAGGACTGATTTTAAAATTTACTATGCAACTATACTGCAATGGAATATAGCAAGCATTTAACTATATTAATATGTTTGTTTTAACGATGGGAGAGTCTCTATAGAAATTGTAATACTGCATAACAATATTCTGAATATCAATTTTCCTAAGACAATGTACCTCATCTATCTGAAGTACAGCTACCACACTGCATCACTTGGGGGGGGGGGGTATCAATCCCATCCTGTTCTATATGGATGATCCCTTTCGGTCACACTCCAGACCCTTCACAGCCACCCATGGTAGCCCTGATGTTAAGACTTCCTGACTAACCTGTCAAAAACCAATCTTATGGGCAGTGAAAATATATAGTGAACAGCAAGTAGTACCAAAAACATGATAAAGCCAAAAAGGTTTAAATATTGTACCCTACAGATTTTCTTGATGATTGAATGAGAGTCTAGGACCATTTGTTGACCAGAAATAAGATATTTCTCACTGATTAGTGATAACTAAATAAGCCAAGCTTCATGAAGTATAAACAGAAACAAAAAAATAGTAACTGTCAAGGAAAAAAGGTAAAAATACAGGATAAATGTGAAAGAAACAAGCCCAAGCTCCAGAGAATGATATTGACACCATCTTACTGCAGTCTCTCCATTTCCAGCCTCATCTCAAGTTACTCTTGTCCACCTTCCTACCCTGCTTTGAGAGGATATGTACACCAGCTGCTTAAGCCACATAGTCTAGCCTGCTTTTTCCAACCATTCATTCTCTCTCAACTCCAAGCCATTGATTGCTAACCCTCTTCTTTCCATCTCACGTGTCTTCTACTCTACCTTTACCTGATGAAATCCACTCGTGCCTCAAACCCCAGTATGGATGTCCTCTCCTCCAACAATGGTTCTCCACTCCTTTCAGTCAGAAATAATTCTTTGTTTTATGTTCTCATTAGACATAAATCCCCCTTATATCACCCTCTAGTTCCTGCCTGGAATATTTAATCACAGCCTGCTTCCACTAATACATGTTTTACCTTTTAAAGGCAGGGGTTTGTCTCAATCATGGTTTTAGCCTCCACTGCTTTGAATTTAGATCACATGCATAGTTGCAATATTACAAATATTTGCATTGGTGGTTTCTTAAATGTCTATCACTTGCCAGGCTTTGCATAAGGCCTTCTCTTCAATGTATAGGCTTTTTATTAGCTTCATTTTACAAATAAAAATGCTAGGCTTTAGAGAGGTAACATTAAAAAACAAAACAAAAAAACTAGTATCAGACCCATAATCCTACCACAAGTCTATATAAAGCTCATGATTGTTCCATTCCTTTATCCAGTTTTTCTGATACAGGGCAATGAAAAAAAACAGAGAAAACAGAAAACTCTTAACATTAACTTGAATATATATATAGGTCAGTGGTTCCTAAAAACCACACATGGGCCACAAGGTCCACCACCTATAGCCTGACTCTGTGGTGAAGCATCCTTAAGCCTCTATTCGAGTCTAGAATGGTGACTAGTATTCAGAATGGGAACTTGGGTTATTATGAAAATGCTGCATTTATCAAATGTGCTTTTTAATGGAAAGCAGAGGATTATGCAATATATCATTGATATTTTTCAGTTCATTCATTTGCTGACATAAGTGTACAGTAGTCAAACACTGAAGCCAATCTGCCAGACCCAAAATAGTAAAATCCAGTAATTCTCAACATTACTCAGTTCACAACACTCTGCTTCAGGCGAAAAGGAATATCTAACAGTAACACTTACTAATTAATGAGATCCCCCAAATTAATAAACATTTTTGTCCTAACAACTTAACAGCCAACTGAAAAAATACTAACACAATAAATTGAAAGAAAAAATAATATTTTATTTCATTCTTAAGTAGCCACAATTCATTACTAATTGGATATATAATATTGGGCAGTACACAACTTCTTAAACCTTGGAATCAGATTGGACACTGCACCACCCTCATTTCTTGTTTCATACAAATTTTTCATAGAACACTTATTTTTTATCACAGCAACTGCCCAAATCCTGGCTGCAAAAATTTGACATCATCAAAAGGAATATACCATGATCTAATGTTGAAGTTTTCAACTACCTTGAGCTAGTAGTCTATGCAGTGTTCAACAAGTGTCATGTACTGCTGCACTTCCTTCAAAATTTAAAAATATCTCATGGTGTTCCTATGGAGTTGCATAATATATGTTGCATCTACTAAATGTGCTTTGCTATGTTATTTTGCATGTTATTTTACATAAACTCTGCACATGTTATTTACATAAACAATTTATAATATTTTCTATTTCAGTTATGATTTATATTAAATGTATTTATTGAAGTATAATTAATACCAAAAATATATAGATCATAACTAAACAGTCTGATGAATTTTCAGAAAGTGAACACAAAGCTCTATAACCAGCACCCAGATCAACACTGCATGATTATCCCTCATACCCATTCCCAGGCACTACTCCTCCCCTAAAAGATAATCACTAGGCTGACTTCTAACACCATCCATGAGAGTTACCTAGTTTTGAATATACAGTACTGTATTAGTTTGCGAAAGCTGCCAGAATGTAATATACCATAAATGGAATAGCTTTTATAAGGGGAATTTATTATATTACAAGTTTACAGTTCTAAGGCCATGAAAATGTCCAATTTAAGGCACCAACAAGAGGTTACCTTCACTCAAGAAAGACTGATGCCATCTGGCATACCTCTATCAGTTGGGAAGGCATGTGGCTGGCATCTGCTGGTCCTTGTTCCTGGTTCCATTGCTTCTAGCTTCTGATGCCAGTGGTTTCCTCTCTAAGTATCTGCAGGCCTTCACCTAGTTCCTCCGGATACAACTCTGGGTTCTGGCTTGCTTAACTTCTCATGGGAAGGCACATGACGATATCTGCTGGGCTCTGCCTGTGTCTTGGCATCTGCTCTCCCTGTCGGCACTCCAAGCATCTCCAAACATTGTGTCTCTGTCAGTTTTGAGGCAACTGCTCTCCAAGCGTCTGCATCTGAGGATTCTCAAAAATATTTCCCTTTTTAAAGGACTCTAGTAAATTAATCAAGACCCACCTTGAATGTGTGGTGTCACATCACCATCTAATCTAAAGGTCACACTCAAAAGTGGGTACGCCACATATTTGTGGAGACAATCTAATCAAATATTCCTCCCTACAATATGGAATCAGGATTAAAAGAAATGGCTGTCCCCACAAGATTGGATCATGATTAAAACATGGCTTTTCTGGGGTACATAATGGTTTCAAACCAACACAAATACTTTTTTGAAACATGGTCAAAATAATTTTTGAATTGCACTACAGTTGTCTCATGATTAACTTTCCCACCTCTTCCTTATTGTGAAGCAGCTATGAGGATTGAAAGATGGATCCCAGACTAGTCTATAAATTCAGGGACGGACTTGTTAGCTCAACCTAAACCAGTCACCCCATGGTAGTCTCCTGACCAGGGTAGGTTAATGACCTAAGATGACCTGATCAGAGAAAAGTCAGGAAATTTTCTTCCTTCCCTCTTTCCCTCCTCCATCTGTTCCTTCCTCCCTCCTTCCTTTATTTTTTGTCTTTCTTTATTACCATTATTTTTTAATATAATGCTCTTCCTGTTTGATCTGAACAAGAAAACACTGACCCTAGGAACTGTGGACAGCAATCTTGCAAATGGAAACAGAGCTAGCTTGGAGACAAAGCTGACATCACAGAGGCAGATTGCAGAAAGGAAAAACGAACAAATTAAAGTATGTCCTCTGGTATCATCTTAGAATTACTTAGTCACATCAGGACTTCAGATTTCTATAACCCAATAAATTATCTCTTTGTATAAGCTAATCTGAGTTTGGTTTTTCTTTTGCTTGCATACTTACCAAATCATAACATCAGCTAAATATCAGCTGATGGGAAAATTCAGTAATGTAAAACAACCCAGTTTCCAATGAGAAATAACTAGAATATAATTTTCCCAAAAAGAAAGAAAATGTTAGAGAATTTAAATTTCCATGTGGGAGCAAAACCAGATTAGCTAGCTTTTGCTATAATAACTTCATTTTACAGGGCTCAATAATTAACCCTGTACTCATATATTCTGCAAAAGCAGGAAGCTTTAAACAAGTTAATATAAATTGGAGTGCCTTTGATGGATTTAAATCACTCTGGTTAGTGCAAACCTCCAGCTGCAATAGACAAATCTCTTTTAGTATAGTTTCATTTTCAAAGAAAAAATCCCTTGCTCCTGGTCTGGCTAATAGAGTTTTCCACTTACCTATAATCTATGTATAATGGGAATATTTGATGTGGCATTTTCTTGACATTTCCATCCTACTATAATCACACTTTTTAATTGTCTGCCTCATCTGCATAGTAAAGCTGTCATCTCATCCTAGTTTCTGATTTTAATCATAATTCCATGAGCTATAAGTCTCACTAAGCCAGAATTCAGAAAACACTGTGATTAAGGACATTTTATCAATGTTTCAAGAGATAAAAGCAACCTATATTTTCTTTTAAAAATGAGGTCATTTCATATGCAGCAAAAATTAAGAGTGGCTTTTAAATTTATGCATTAAATAGGTTTCTAAGCCTTAAAATTGTCTAAATACAAATGTGTTTTGAAATGTGTCTCTTACGTTACTTGGTTGATAATACATCAGAATTCACTAGGCGGTTGTGGAAAAAAATAATAATTCTAGTAAATGCCAGATCTACTTTCAGAGTATCTCTGTTGAAATGAATAATTTACCTCTGTCGGGCCACTAAAGGTGCCGTGGTACTAGAAGCATGACAGTACCTCTAACGGGGGGACATCCTCCCTTCAGAATAATTTATTCTCCTCACTTCTCCAAAGGCCACCTCCCATTATGTATCACACCATACCTGAAACACGGTGACATGGAGAACTTCCTGGTAAAATGGTCAATGGTTAATGAAGTTCTAAAAGGAAGATGTGGAGCAGAGAGGTAAAGGACAGGCCTAATAGAGAAGGGAGCAGTCATGGACACAGTTCCACATGAGGAACCATGTTACTTCAAACCTGGTTTCTTACTCAGGGAATAAACAGAGGGTTTGTACAGCAGGGAGCTTTGGTGTCATAGTTAGAAGCCTGAGCTGGTTCGAATTCACCTGAGACAATTGCTATCTTTATGGCCCTCAAAATATTAGAGTGCATAGAACAATATGAAGTATTATGTATGTGTCTGGTAAAGGAATAAGAAAGCAGAGCTGACATTTGCTCTTTCTGTTCACTACAATTTTACTGTTTAAATACAGAAAGGAAAAAGCCGAGAGGCTGAATTCATTTAGTGGAACAGGTATTTCACTTGCCTTCTCTCACTTAATTTTCTTTAACAAACTTCAAAATAGGTATTATTATCCCCACTTTACAGATGAGAAAACTGAGGAACAGATTTGAAATAACTTTCCCAAGGACATTATAATTTGAATCCAGGTCTCCATTGTTTGAAAACCTGATTATTATTATTATTATTTTACATTGCACAAGCCCTCATATATGGAAGCTGGAGTAGGATGGTGAGAGCTTCAAGTTGAAATAGAAAACATAAACAAAATCAAACAGTAATGAAAAGCACTAGATAAGTTGAAGGCAAAAGAGGATGGTCTCTAACTTACAATCAGTTACTAGACACAATGAAATAATAAGGGCTACAGCTTTTTATGGAACTGATTACCAGTGAAAAGAAGATGACAGAAAGAAAACCAGGCAACAACAACATGGAAATTCACTTTGATGATAATGCACCTTTTTGCTATCAGCAAAGGGTAAAGTGTAACCAAAAAAATGTCTGAAGTGCAGAGACTCCTAGATTTCTATCTGAACACTCAGTCAACATTTAATTGCTGGCTGCAGTGAAAGTGGCTGTCCACCATCAGTAGTTAAGTCAACCAATGCCATTTTAAAGGACTCTTTTCTTCCTAGGAGTGCCAAGACACATGGTGTTATTGCTACTATTTATAAAGAATGAAAGGATTAATTACCTCCAAGTAATGCCAGCTCATTACTTCTGGCAATCTGTAGGGAGAAAAACACCCTGTGATTTTGTAAGCAGATAAATGTGCAATAGAGTCTGATTTAATTAAATAAAATTGCATAAAGAGAAGATAGCTATTTCTAAGAATTTAAGTTACCTAAACAAAAAGTATAGATAGAATAACATCTAGAATAGTAGATTTATTATGATATATATGGATTTAGGCATTAGTTTTATAATATTATTCATCAGAACAAAAGAATGAGAAAATAGCAGAGCTAAGAAACATTAGAAGGTTTTCTCATAGCAGTATTTTTAAAAGACTCTGCATTGGGCGGGCAACGGTGGCTCAGCGGCAGAGTTCTTGCCTGCTGAGCCAGAGCCAGATTTGATTCCTGGAGCCTGCCCATGTCAAAAAAAAAAAAAAGTCTCCGCATTTATGAGAATGTTAAAGTCTATATTGGTAGAAAAATTATAAAATGTAAATTAAAACACCATCATAATTCTGCTGTTTTTCTATTGGAAATGATAGATAAAAGAAGATTTTCTATGTATGGATTTATATGTTATGTGAAAATAACTTCAGGGCTTCAAAAAATAAGCTACTTCCTCAAAATGTCTCTTATGGACTCTAAAACATTTAAATATATATGTTACAACCAATCATGACTTTGTCTATAGAAGATTTCCCACCCCTATCAAGGGCCAATATACCATTGAGGAGAGCCAATCCATTAACAGATAATCCCTAATTTCATATCTAAGTTTCACAGTACAAAGCTGAAGTTAGAAGCAATGGACATAAATGCAAAGATGAATTTGGAACAAAACCATTCAGGATATATGGCTACAAGGAAAATTCTGGTAACACATAGATATTACCCTCGTAACGCAAAAGAAGCAGTGTAAGTATTATAAGTTTAAGAAAAGTCAGAAGATGAAAACTAGAAGAGAGGGAGTTGCCATGATGAAAAAAATAAACTCAAAAATTTATATCAGGTTGGGGATAGGGAACATAAACCATCTATTCTCAAGCTTAGTTCAAATGATAGCTTTCAGGGTTCAGTGAAGACTGGAAAGTTTCTTGAAAAGAAACACACAGTCCTCAAATTCTAGGCCAAACAGGATCTAAATGCAAAGCAGGGGGATAAATTAGCCCAGCATTAGTCCCAGCAGCAAAAAGAAACCTGGTGAAAGGCATTATGCCAAGTCAGCCATCCAACCTAAGTATGAACCGACTTTGAATTCCACAGTCTTAGCTGCTACAATCAATCATTTCTACTTTTGTTTCATTTCTACATTAGTTTCAATGAATCTCAGGGAAGGAATAATATTGGTTAGCCTAGCCTAAATATTACTGAAATACTTAGCGTTGAATGAACCTTTTCTCAAGATATTCATAAAACTTGAAATTGGAAGTGAGTTTAGCAAAATGTATTTTACTCATTTATATTTGAATTACTTTCAGAGCAGAATAGGAACTGCCTTTCTCAGAGTCTCCCATCATGTTGAACAGACTGAAAATCAAGTTCTGATAAAACGAATAAATGAAAAGAGTCTAAAAAATGTGGTTTATCTAATTTTTTAAAGATATTCATGGTAGCAATAGTTGATAAAATGAGGGAAACATTTCCTGGAATACTTATGGAAAAAATATAAAACTGGAAAGCATCATAATGCCAATCTGTAGATTTATTTACAAGGCTTCTTATGAAATCAGTATAAAAGATGGTCATACTTTTGAAGTCTTACTACATATCCGTTACTATTATATTGAGGGATAAATAAGCTAAGAGAGAGGCTAAATAATACATCCAAGTTACCAAGGATAAGTGGAAATCTGGGTTTTGAATTCAGATCTCTCTGGCTCCAAATATAGAGGCCACTGTGACCAAGCAGTGAGCTGAGAACTTTAGGCAGGTGGCCACCTGCCATCAAGCTCTCCTCTTATGTGAAGCCCAGCTGGCAAGATGGTTCCACTGGGGAATGAGACAGTTGGCCACTGGCAGGGCTCAACCTCTAACCACGTCCAAGTTCCTATCTCATTTTTCAAGTAATTTATGTCTGCATAGAAATGGCTTACAGTAGCTCTGGGTTTGGTCTTTTAAAATATTTCCTTGTCCATACTGTCACTGGGGGTTAAAATGTGGGTCCGTTTTTAGGTACACAGAGATAATGTATGCCAACCAATGAGGAAACTAAGGCCAGTAGTTAATCTGGATTTATATTTCTCAAAGATATATACATAAATTGAAAAAATAAATCATGACAACCAAATTGCACTGAAGACGTGTTAATAAAAATTAAAGGAAAGGGCAACAGTGGCACAGTGGCAGAGTTCTCACCTGCCATGCTGGAGACCCAGGTTTGATTTCCAGTGCTTGCCCATGTCAAAAAAAAAAAAAAAAAAAAGAGAGAGAAAGAGAGAAAAAAAACTAAAGGAAAGTGATATCTTTTGAAAAACAGCCTGAGCTGTGAAAATATTACAATCATACCCATGCAGGTAGCATCAGAGACTGGAGAATCTATAGCAAAAAAGCATAACAAATATTCTTAAAATCTAAATTTTTATAAAACACTGTTTGGCTTTGGTTTAAACTCTGTGATTTTAAAGGGATAGGAAAGACAAATACCCAAAACGTGAAAAAACAGTAATGCATCATTAAGCTATTTTGGTAATCATAGGTTTACGAAGAATTGAACATGAATTCAAGGTTTTCAGCACAATAACAACATAATCTTAGAAATTTGCTTTAGAAAACAGTTTTTCTTGTTGCTGTGTAAGCAGACCATCTGGTTACTTTTATCCACCTTCTAAGAGGACTTTAACCCTGAATAGATACTTAAGCTGTAACAGGAGTTTCTGGTCTACTGTTAATTTTCAAATTAGCTGAAACAAATAAATTAGTTGTATTCCCATGTGTGCATGTGATATCCATTTGACAAAAGAAGAGTTTTATATACATATATTTTATTATTTTCAAATAATTGATTATATTGCCATGTTAAATATCTTCCAGAAATAAAAAAAGTCAATGCTTACACATAAAAATAACTCATGGACTATGTATTAAGATGATTGCATTTCTAAAAGCAGAAAAATCCCATTATTTCAGTATCTTACCATGTTTCACTGAAGCATCAGCATTAATCATAGATGACATAGTCTTAATGCATTACTGCTGTCCTTCATGGTATAAGAATATCTACCAGAGAAATAGCTTTTTTTTTTGCTGAAAAAAAATCTGTAGTTCAAATAAAGAAACTCAAAAATGTGTATTTTCCTCTGTATCTCTGGCTTGTTTTGCAGTACCAAATGACATCTGCAAAATGCTATACATAGATTTGTGAACAGTTATTACTATTCAGTTCACAATAAAAATTACTCAAAATATAAGTTGAATAAGCATAGGAAGTTTGATAATGCTTAAATCATAAAATGAAATAAAATGGTATGTCAAGTTCCCATTTTCTCTATAGCTTTGTCACAATAGGTACTCATTAAGCTCTAGAAGTTTCATCATTCCTGTCAAGTCTATGAGGGTTCAGAAAACATCCAATTCATACCCAGGCTTAGGGTTTACATTCATGATTTCTAGTGATTAATTTATTTGCACATTGAAGAAGGATGAAAGAGATAAATACAATTTCAAGATTGTGCCAGTTTGAATCTGTGGTCGATCCCAAAAAAGCCATGTCCTTCATCCTCATTCAGTATTGCTGGGTCAGAATTTTTTGATTATCCATGGAAATGTGTCCCACCCAATTGTGGGTGGTAACTTTTGATTACATGGTTTCCGTAGAGATGTATCTCTATCCATTCAAGGTGGGGTTGCTTACTGGAGCCCTTTAAGAGGACCCATTTTGGAAACAGCTTTAGAGCCATGAGAGCCCACACAGCCAGAGATCTTTGGAGATGAAGAAGGAAAATGCCTCCAGGGGAGCTTCATGAACCAAGAAGCCTAGAGAGAAAGCTAGCAGACTTTGCCATGCACCCTTTCAACTGAGAGAGAAACTCTGAACTTCCTTGGCTTTTCATGAGTGATGGTAACCTCTTGTTGGTGCCTTAATTTGGACATTTTCATAGCCTTGCTTTACTTTGGACATTTTTGTGGCCTTAGAACTATAAACTTGCAACTTAATAAATTCTCCTTTTTAAAGCCACTATGTTTTTGGTATATTGCATTCTGGCAGGTTGCAAGCTAGAACAAAGGTTAATAAATTAATTTGGTCTGTAGAAAGAAAAGTTAAAAGCCAATTTGACCCCTAAGGATTCCTGTTTATTTCTTTTTTTTTAATGTCAAGTTGAGTATTATTTAGGTCTATTGTAAGAGTACTTAGTCACTATTACCTGGGGTAAGTACAATCCTTAGTAGGCATCAGTGATATTGATGGTTTCTAGGTTCCCATTATAATTTCCCCTTTATCATCTGTATTAAGTTTTGCATCTTAAGCTTCCTTTGCTACTTTCTCTTGAAAGAGAAAGATGTTTCTGGTTTCTGTTGGTCCATTCTACTTCTTGGTAAAACCTGCTGAAGACTATGAACTAATAATATCTCAATATCTTTGTCATTTATTGAACTTATCACAATCTGATGCTAGACATGTTGATGTTTTGCCATTAATGTTCTAAATCAACACACACCAAACTGTGCTCCATGGAATGCTAGTGTTTCTTGAGATGTTTATAGATACACAAAAGAAAAATTGTTCTAGGTAAAATAAGAATGGGAAACACTGATTTAAACCAAGTTAAATAGGTCTTGCTGTTATCATTTTTATTACTGGATTTCTAAGAAATTTTAACATGGTGTTTGGAAAATATTTTTATGAAATTGGGCCTAGCTCAGAGTTCATAAGCAAGTGGCATCTTTGAGATAATTTCATAGAACAGCTGTATACCCCTCAGATCTCCACTTGAATGTCTAACAGACATTTCAAAATCATATTCCAAACTAAAATATTTATTTCCCCTCTCCAAAATCTGTCCATGTCTAATATTTCCTTTTATCAATTAAATGCCATTATAACCTTTTCAGTTCCTCAGGCTAAACATTTTGGAGATATCCTTGTCTCTTTCTTCCCCCACACCCCAATCTAATCTATTAGAAAAGTCTGTCAACTAAATTTTTGAAATAAATCTAGAACTTAATCACTTTTCACCACCTCAGTTACAACTGCCCTTGTCCAAACCACCATCCGTTTTGGTTTAAATTATTGCAAAAGTGCCCTAACTATAGTCTCTCATTCTACTCTTGTCCACAATATTCTACTCTCCATACAAGTAAACACAATTCAGATTATGTCACTGTTATCAAAAATCCTCCAATCATTTTCTATCACACTAAGGACAAAAATCTCACTTTTTTACCATGACTACCTCTGTGACCTCCTTTCCTCATCTCCTAAAGTCTACCACTCCCAACTTTGCCCCTGCCACACTGGTCTCCTTGCTCTCCCTGGAACACACAAAATGTGCTCCTCCCACAGGACAGTCTCCCCAGAGCTGTGTCCCTTGCTCTTTTACTTCATTCTCTTTAGGTCTCTATTCATAAACCAAAGTCACCTTATCAGATAGGTTATTCCTGACCACCATGTATTTAAAAATGTCTTTGTCTCATCACTCTCTTTCCCCCTTCCCTCTTTTAATTATTTTGATATGTCTTAGCACATATATTTAAAAATGTTACCTTTTTATTAGTTTATTGTCTTTTTTCCTCTACTAAAATATAAGCACCATGTGAGCAGAATTTCCCCTGCTTTTATATTCATAGTTATCATCAATACCTAGATTTGTGTTTTCTTTGTGTGTGGACATTCAAAAAATATTTGCTGAATTAACCAATGTGAGCACAATATTTAATATATGTAGGAAGATGTTCAGCCTGTTTCATCAGCATCATTTTTAAGGTGTACCATTTTTTGATTAAAGCAATTCATAGACATGACCTGAATCATTGATCAAATGATTATCTATCTCCCTTTAATACAGCGTAAGGTCCAGAGGAGTTGCAATGTATTTTATGGTCTTCATTGATACAATGTCAGTGCCTGAAACTTACTGTGACTCAATTGCTAAACGTTGAGTTAGTGACTGTGATTTATTTGCATTCCCACTCGAGAACCACAAATGAAACATTTATAGAAAACAGTATTTTTTGCATAAAAGCACATAAGTATAATTCTTAGAGACACAAATTTAGATTGAAAATGTAATTAAGATTTGGAAAGGTGAGAAGGATCCTCAGTTATTAGCAAAGATGGGTGAATAAGGGTCTTAGATGGTTGCAGCAGAAATTAGTGTGATCCAATCAGAAGTCAGCCCTGGTATTGATTGCAAAATAATTAAGGGGATGAGCATAATTGGCAGATATGGTGACCATACCCAGGAAGTAGAAGCCAAAGAGCAGGCAAATGAAATAATGGCAAGTCAGTCAAAACAGTCCAGAAAGAAGAGTGAAGGAAAGGTAACTAATTAGTATCTTAATGACACTAAAGGAACTGCTATTTTATGAAAAACTGAACCCAACACAAATGAATCCTTTTTGAACCCAAAAAACAACTTGTACCTGAAGGTGGCAACCCTTGAAATAAACTTCTTTGCTTTTGAAGGAGCAGGATGGGCACTTTGGATCTGACTCCCTGATGGCAGACAAAGCTTGAATCTTCACTGATTACTTGAGAAATGACTGGCTTAAGAAATACCTCTTACTAGTTTTCCTTGATCCTTCAGTCCCTTCACCATTACAGGGATTTAAAAGAATCTTCTGCTCATCATTTTGGTTCAGAAGGACTTTTCCAAAAGAGCTTTGTATGCTTAAGAAAATTAATAGGCTTTAAAATATCAAATAATTTACGGTCTTCTTTATTTGGGATACATTACTTCACAAGTTTCTCTTTATTAAATATATAAAGAGTTCACATTTATAATTTATAATTATTAAAAGTTCCAGTTCATAAATAAAATTGTCAAGTGGATTTTTACGGCTTTCATATTCAATATCTACCTACAGAAAAATTTCCCCATGGTTTTTCTTTTCTTTTCTGGAAGATTATAAGAAATTCTGTTGGTTAAAAAGAAAGGCCATGGACATTTGGTTTCCTACATCATAATATATTTTCTCCTACTTAATAAATACAGTGATAATTTTCTAAATCCATTAGACAGGGATAATTAAATGACTGATGAAATTTAATAGCTACCCTTTAGTAAATAAAGCTTTTATAGGCCAAAAAATGCACATACATTTTTCCATATATATGCAAATATATAATATATAATAAATATGTATATATATAATAAATATATAATTGAGCAAAGCAATTTGGTTCACTTTTCACAGGTATAGTACTATTTTTTAATAAATAAACAGGCAAGCAAGCCATATATAATTTTCCCCATAATTGCATTTATGAGCTTTAACTGCATTTCCTGGTTGGCATGTCCTGCAATAGTTAATTAAATATCTCCCTGCACCTATTGTTTCTCATCCTTTTGAACATGATTCTGAAGTTATTTCACTGAGAAATTCTTTGATAAATTCCTGCCAAGATCTCTCTTATTACTCATCCCAAACTGAAACCAGATTTATTATGAGATTAATAAATAAGCCCCTAAGAAAGCTTTCTCTCACAATTTCTTCCAAATATTTTTTTGTAGACTTGTCATTTGAGAATAAACTTTTCAAAATCATATGAGCTGGCGTGCTCATAAAATGTTATGATTCAAAGCTCAGAACACAAACAAGAAACATCAAATTGAGCCCACATCTACGCCGTTTTCAACAATTGGTGGCCTCGCTCCTCGCAAGTCTGGCGCTCCCTATCCCCACACATGGCAGACACAATTCATCAGTCATAGACCTCTTTTTGCACACAAACCTTCTCACAGAACCAAAGGTAGCCACTACAAATTGATCAGATTGGTTTGCCTTCAAGATGACTTCTATTTGGTATCATTGGATTAAACCTTGATTCAGAGGTTAGTGGCTCCGGCCTATGCACTTAAGAGAAGGCACTCTTTTCCACAATTTTAAATAATTTAGAATGAGTGGGTATCAAAATTCTTTCAGGCGTTTACTCTAGTTTTTGTTCTTCTTAAATGTCCAATCATGTTTATGTCTAATTCTATATTTTACTGCCTTCCTCAAAGTTTCTTGACTCTGATAGGGCTTTAAGGGGTCATTATTCTTGAGAAGTGACACTTCCATGAGACCAAAAGCGTGACTCTCTTTGACACTGCATTAATGTACAGCTCTGGGGCACTTGAAGTGAGCTGCTGAGTATAGGCCTTTGGGGTCCTGACTTAGATAATGTGGTTAGTAGGAGGAGAGAGGGGTGGCATATCATAAGTTAAATGCAAAGAGCATTATAACCAGAGAAAATGGTTAAACTCTCTCCCAGCTTCTTAGGAGCCACATGATCTTAATTATACCATTCTTAAAATCTCAGTCTATCACCTGTAGCATTAGGATAAGAAAAGAGATTTCACAAAGTTTTATGACACACAAGAAGGGTAACTTAAGTAAAAGCAAAAGATCAACTAACACAAGCAGACCTGAATTTAAGGGAAAATAAAGCAATATTATGCATTTGTGTATGGATATAAGGCCCACCCCCTTAGCCCTGCAACTGAAAAACTTTGTTTTGCATCTTTCACAGAAGTTTAATGTCTAGAGATTAGCCACATACCCAATATATTTATTTTTAAATGACTTTATTGAGATATAATTCACATATCCTAAAAGTCACCCATTTAAATAATTGTACAGTTCGATTTTTATGATAGATGAATATGTGATATTGGGGTTACATTTGAATAAGATCTCATTCTAAGAAGATGTATAATTAAATATTTAAAATGCAATTTCATAATGTCTGCCACTTAGTCTCAAATGATTGAGGAAATGTATGTGTGTGTGCATGTCTGTATATTTGTGTATAGAAAAGTCAGATGTGTATTTATGAAGCAAATAGGAGAAAATATCAACAGTTATTGAATCTAGATGGGGATTATATGGTACTTAGCATACTGTTCTTTCAACTTTGGGAAAAATAAATGAACGGATTAATTAACGTCATTATATTCTTCTCATATTTGCTATATTTCTCTTATATTTGTTCCAGAGTAGACTTTGTGGCAAAGATACTAATAAACATACACATTTCAACTTTTAAAATGCACTATAAAGAATATCAAGGCAGAGGACTTATGACAATGAGCTTCATGATTTCTGGCCTTTACGTTTACAAAGAATAAGAACTTCTGTGTGTACTACTGCTACTGATTTTTACTCCAATTTCCAGAAAATGCTGTGATAAATTGATTTTTGCCACAAGAGATTTCCGAATCACCAGCTACAGTTCATTTAAAACTGTAAATTACAATTTGTGCAATTTTCATTTTACTTCCCAAGTAATAAAATATAATTGTGGAATGAGAAGTAATCTAAGGTTTATAGGAACTGCAGGAAATTTTAGTAGTATGTGAATTAAAAATGTGCTAATAAACATGTTTTGCTAAACTTACAATTAGATCTTACGCTGTTTCTTTTTGAAAAACTGAGCCCCTGAGTAATTTCCTGTTATTCTGAAATATGCCTTGCATCCTACTGTACCTTCTTGCTATGATTAAAAGAACAGTTAATGGCATTACCATGAATTGTGTTAGGTAATTAGGCATGGCATATTAATATATGGCTAATCAAAATGCAAGGTCATTATAAACATCTCTTCTACTTTGAATCTTTTTTATTGATGCTTTAGCCACAAGATATAAAGCAATTATAGCAATTTTAATAGAACATCTGCTAGTCAAATCTATCTATTATCAACTGTCATACATAAATGGTCATAAAAATATCTGTAGGACAATAATTATTTAAAATTCATTGAAAGCCTCATTTAACTTTATGTGTTTCCATTACCTTTTGAAAGAAATATATTTGTGCATGCATTTTATGCATGTGTTAATCAACATAAGATGGACATACGAGGAATTTCTCTAAAGAGCATGGTGCTAAACCAAAAGGGATCATGTTTTAAGGGAAAGAAAAAAGTTTTTAGTAGAAATTCAGAACTCTGAATGTACCATGGTTCAGGAAAAGGAAAATAATTGCTTTCCACCTTTAATGAAACAACAGTGTGGCAGTGAATCAAATGTTCTCATTAAGAAAGCTAAGCCTTGTGTGTATTTAAAAATGTTTACCAGGCCAACTTCCAATAGCTTATTAAATTCAATTTAAGATGTCCTTATGTACAAGATATTGTCTCAATGACTAGGGTGATATAAAAATGACTTAAACTGGTTCCTCACTCCAAGCTATTTCACAATCTAATGTGGGATGACAGACAAGACCAATACCTAACTTAATAAAAGGTGAAGTAGTAAATTGAGGCAAAACTAACTTGCCAGGGTAGAACAGAGAACAACTATCTTTGCTAGGAAAGCCAGGGAATCCCGCATGCCGAACTGATGTCTGAGCTAGGCCTTGAAGTATGAAATGGAGTTTGAAAATTGGACTAGAAAGGACAGCTTATTTGGGTTTTGAACTGATATAAATTGTAGACTCCATGGGAAATGAGAGTGAAAACATAGTTTGGGACAGATTGTGGAGGACCTTGATTTGGGGGCTGATTGGATTGAACTTGAATTTACGCCCCTGGAGAGACTTCCTGAGGATGGTTGTGACTAATGCCTGAGTCTTTTAAGTCCAACTCCAGTAGAAAAGCATATGATGAATTAGATAGGACAGAGACTGGAGGCAGGAATATTCCTTAGCAGGTTATTAGAGTAATTCAGGTAAAAGATGACAAGGATAAAAAAAGAGAAGAGGTTATCATGGATACATCTACTAGATAAAACAAAAAAGAAGCTGGGTTCGATGGGAATGGGGGAATAAAGATAAGAAAAGATCAAAGATAATTGATTTCTGGCATGGCTAAAATCTTGACCATGAAATGCAACATACAGAAGAAGCAGCACTAAGGGTAGAAGTTTGTACTTTACGAATTCATGTTGTAGCCACTCCCCAAATCTTGTTTACAAGTTATTAAGGAATCATTCATGAATAAATAAAAGTGGCTTACACACTCCTCAAGCTCCAGGAGCTCTTCTCTTATGGTTCTTTAGCTCTTCTTTTCAAGACTTATGAGTGACAGAAAGGAAGTTGGTTTACAAAATTATTTGTACATGGAACAATTTCTTCAACATATAGAGAGGAAGTAATGCAAACCTACAGAATTCACCAGAATATTAATTATAAAACAAGTATAGTAAGGGTCTTTTCTGATGCCTAGAATATTCCAGCCCCGAGGCATTTACACTTGTGGTTTCTTCTTCCTAGAAACACTGTCAGGTATCTGGCTTGGCTCACCCCCCTCACTTGATCTGAATGCCTTCTGGTCTGAGGAGCTGCTGCAGGCAGCTTCCCCACTCCTGCCTTCTTCCTTCCTTAATAAGCTTCATGGTACTTCGTAGCACAGCTCCCCACTAGTTTTGATACTATATACTATATATTACTCAGCATATATGCATTTAATATTTGCTTTGTCTTCCTCCAGTAGGAAAAAAATGTCCCATAAGGGCAGTGCATTATTCTACACACAGCTGTATTCTCAGCTTCTAGAACAATGACATGTATTTAATAAGTCCTAAATAAAAATTATTGGTTGTTTTTCCTTTTATCCCTCTGAAGGATTTATGAATTTTGTTTAAAGTTGTTATGCACTGATATTCAGAATGTCTTTCTCTGCACCCTCATGCACTGCCAATTTTCATAAATACACTTAGGTTGAAGGTTCCCATCTGTTGTATGTATGTCTATAGTGCTAGTGTAACAGAACGAACTTGGAAGTTTGTCAAATATAGTTTGACTCCCAGCTCCATTGTGTGGATTTGGACCTCTCTGCATGTGGGTTCCCTTAGGGGTAAATGATGGATGATAATACCTAACCCACAGAATTACATGGACTGATGGCCATGTACATCTATAAAGGGCCTACAATACAGTCCATGCCTGTTATGTATTAATTTCTCCTTTTTTTCTCCAAATATTTTCCAAACTGTACATGAGGCAAAAATTTAACATTATTATTTTAAAAGAATCAAACAATTGATTATCTCCAGTAAGCATTTCCACTATGCTTCTAAACCCTCTAGGGAAAGAGAGCAAGGAGTTGTGGTGGGAGAGGTAGATTGAGAAAGAAACTTACAGGAAAACATTTACTATTTCAGTAGTCATATCTTTATTTTGTAATTTGAAAATATATTAAAGGATAATGTGTTTTTTGATCTTCATAAAGGTGTCCTAGGTTTATAATATCATGCGGTTTAAACTGATGAGAGACACTGACAGAAATCAATACATAATTGTCAAATTTCTATATACATTTCATAGAAAATGGAAAACAATCTGGCAATGTGTAGGGAGGGATTTAAGAACCAGGAGAGCCACAGTGTGGTAGGCAGGTCACACACAAGGTCAGCCAATTTAAGCTGTTTCTGCTTTTTATAGTTTGTTTAGTTCATGATCTTCTTAACACACATATTACAAAAAGCTCCAAACAGTTTTTCAAAGCATGGCTCTTTCTGGTAGAAGACTGTCTGCTGAAGATAGGAGTGAGGGGGTGAGGGGGACAGCATGACCCATGGTAAGAATGCATGGGTGCTTTGCAAATGAGACAACAAGCTCTATTTTATTTCCAGAAGCTTTGCTCTAAGTTCCCGATTTCCGGGCCTCTATCAGAATCCCACACCACACAATTACCTCTCTTAATCATTATACTCAGCCACTTAGAAATTTTAAATGCCAGAGCTGAAAATACATGAGAAATATACTCAGTAAAGACCCTAATTTTATAGATGAATAAAAGAGACTTGAAGAACTGAAGTAACTTATCCAAGCTTATATAGATGACAAGTGAAGGAGCAGTCCTTGTCTTCTGACTCCTGGATCTGTTTCCTTGTCTCTCCACCACTTTTGCAACTAAAGGTCAACCTAAACTATGTTTCTCCATAGTCATTCAAATGGCTCCTCAAATTTTGTAAAAGTCACTCTTAAATGGCCTAAACACCCAACAAAAGGGATTTGCTAAATAAATTACATAAAACTATAAAATGTGTTCTCTGTCACGACAGAAATTTATTAATTTACAATAGATTTGAGACTGAGAGAAATGTTCAAATCAAGGCATCATCGAGATGATGATATCTTTCTGAAGGCCAGCTGCTGAAAACCTCAGCTCCCCTGCCACGTGGCAAGGAACGGGGCAGCTGGTTTTCCCCTTCTCTTCAGGTTTCATCAATTTCAGCTTCTTGCTTCCATGCATCTCTCTCTCTCTCTCTCTCAATCCATCTCTCCCTCTCTGTCTCTCTCTCTGCCTTCTGTACCTCTTGGTAATTCATTCTGTTTATAAAGGACTTCAGTAAAAGGATTAAGACCCATCCTGAATGAGGTGGGTCACACCTGAACAGAAGTAGCTCCTCAAAAGCTCCCACTTACACCCACAGGAATGGATTAAATTTAAGAACATGCCTTTCTGGGGGTACATATAGCTTCAAACTGTCAGAGTAGTTTTCTGTGATTTCCAAATGTTCTCCAAAATTATGCATTATTTTTGTAACTCAAAAAGAAAGAATATCCTAGCTCATTTGCAAGTAAATATTTCTGTAAGCAATTTCTCCTTAGTAGTCTGAGCCAGCCTTTTTTGATCCCTTGCTTTGGTCTTGACTTCTTTTCCTCTGACTCAGTTTTTCATCTCTGTTTCTTCCCATAACTGTCCTCAGGGTTTCCAATACAAATGCTCATATTGATCCTATACTTATTCAGAGCACTATGCCTCTGACCTCAGAGAAGCCTATATCTCCATTATGTACTCTTTTAATTTGGCTGTGATAGAACATTCTAATGGCGATGTCCTCCAATTAACTGGCCGTATGAGTGAGAGGCTAGAGATGGAGGTTAGGCCATCTACTTAGAGAAACTATCAAAAGCCAAGAGAGCGGTAATTCTCTGAGGGCTAAGAGATTAGAACAGAAGGCCAAGGCCAGAGTTTGGAGAGAAAGCCAATGTTGGGGGTTGGGATGAAGAAAAGAGTTGGGAAACAGACACCAAGAAAAAGCAGTATCATGGAAACTAAGAAGAACAAGGGTGTATAATGTAGCTTATTTCCATATAGAAGCAAAATCAAAACAATTAAAGAATAAATAGATAAGCATTTAAAAGAACCAATGGCCAAAATATTATTTTGATCATTTAATAACATAGTAGAGGACTCTGGAAAAAGGATACTCTAAAAAAATTTTCCATGCATAGTTTCTTATCATTAGAAATGAGGGAAATCATCCTAAATATGACATCTGGTCTCAGAGGAGAGAGAACATTCCAGGAAAGAAGTTTGTGCACGATGGATGTCTACCAATGAGACCCTAAGACAGAATAATCAGCAATATTTTTCTTGCAGAGACATTTGGAAACCATAGGTTCGATCATGGAGCTTCTATCAGACTAGTTAAATTTTTTATCATTTAGCTGTTGTTTCTTGAATCTTCTGTTTTCTTATCCAAATCATATGAAATGGATTTGTAATGTTATATACTATCAAGAATCTATCCAATATTCCCATAAAGAACCATTATTTTTCATTGAAAAAGTATTTATTATGGTGCCTATTATACATCAAGGACAAAGAAGGGGGGGGGGGGGAATCCTGTCTTCATAGAGCTTACAGTCACCAGCATTTACCAAATACTTTAACATTCGTGCATCCAGAAAGGGTGATGTTATTTCTACATTACACTGCAATAAAGAGGTGCAACTGTGTATAGCAGCAATTGACCCATTCTGCCACCCTAAGTTCTGCCAAGCACCTCTAAGGCCAAAGGGATCAAACCACCTGCTCAACAGTCACCTATTTTATGCATACAGGTTTGTCTCACTCCCTAGCTGGACCAGGGAATACAGGTAAATCAGTAAACTATTACATCAGAGGGAGATAAATCCTAGCTGAGGAACTCACAAGGAATTCAAGTACTACTTCAAAGGGAGGCCTAATTCAGTCTAGGGCAGGTCAGGAAATGATTCCCAAGAAAATGACATTTCCCATAAAAACCATTGAATGAGTTCACCAAGTGAATAAAGAGTAGGGGAAAAGTGCTCCAAGAAAAAAAGAGGAAGCAATAAAACTAACTTTAAGTGATGGAAATAAATTTGGCAGAGCTGTCTGGATATAGATTTTGTATATAATGGTGAGCAGGCAAGTGTAGGAGATGAGCTGACTCAGAAAATCTTGGCCACCATATGTCTATTTCTGTAGAAATACAATGCTAAACTGAGAATGTTCACATTTTGAAAACTATGGGCCATAATGTAAGTTTTCTTATTTACATCAAAGATGTCATAACTAAGTAGCTATTATTTTTGCTGCAAAGAATTGACATTTTTAAAACAATGTGGGTGTGGGAGCAATCTACCCAGAAAAAAACACATGCAATGTTAAGAAATAACTGAAAGAGCAAAGCTTGACTTTCCTTTGCCTGCTTTCTCCTGGTTTCATGAATGGCCTCCTCTACTAGGGCTGATGGTCTTCTTAAATGCTTCTAATATCTCTCTGTAGAGCCAAAGAAGGCATGAAAGTTAAAATGAGACTGAAGCCAGAGATACTGACCATCCAGTTAATAACCGAATGGAGAATGGACTCCCGATTTTCAACCAACAGTTTGCTAATTTTTGTTGGTGTTCCAAATGTCCCCACTGCTCTCTCATTCTTCTCTTTGAAAGTTAACATTATGCTACCCCCACTGACAGAAAGAACTTGTGGCCCTGGGTTTTGCATTGACTAACATTATTCAAGCAAAATAATAAGAATGATAGACAATGTTTTCTTCTCAAGTTGCCTTCAGCAAAGAGAGGAAAAATAAGAGACTTTCTCTTGTATTCAAAAAGGGACCAGGAATTAAAGTAGGTGTTTTATATCAGTTAGTTAAGTTTGGTGAAAATAAAAGGCAAGAGTCATTTCAGAATATTGTGTTTACATGATTCCATACAAGGAATGAAAAATTGTTTTTTTTATCAGACCACACCTAAATGTGTCAGGTTTACCAAAGTGTAGATCTAGAACTTGCATATGTAGATGTTTGACCTCAAATTTCCTTTTGAATTTTCAGCCAAATTATTCCCTGTGGGCAACAAAATAGCATAAACTCCACTGAGATGGCTGCCAGACTTTGGTGATGTTCTCCCTCCATACTAAAAAATCTATTTCTGGTTGTGGCTCCTCTGTGCATTGGCCTATCCCTGATTAAATTCTTGGGTGTTAGTTTATCTCCTTCCTCAGGAACCACCTTGGCTAATTTGCGTTTGGAAAAACAGGAATGTATGAGAGTAGCATCAATTCCTCACTCAAAATAAAAGATTATATTAGGAATTCCAAACAATAGGATGACATTTTGGACACTGGATTTCATCTATTTCTGAGGATTTATTCTAAGGAAATAATCCAATGTTTAATGCAAATTACCTAAGTTTTGCTTTACTGATTTCCATAGAGAGGACCTCTTTTTTTGCTCCTATATCCTTTAGTGATGCTGTTATAAAAATCCATACATGGGTACATAATCAAATGCAAATTAGTCCCAAAAATGTTATTTTGCTCTTAAAATACAACATTCTCTATGCAAATAGTAGCTTTTAAACCTATACAGAGCAGTCTCTCTTCAATGCCAGCATCATACATAAACCTCAATGCAACCTCAGCTCCAAGGTTTTATTGCTTTTCATCTATTTCTTTACACACAGCAGAAACTATTGATCTTTCCAATATGCCCTGTGAGTTTTTTCTGATTGGGTTTTGAAGGGCAGTGCACATGGACATATGCCATATCTAGCTGACTTGGGCAAAAACAATATTTACAAAGATGATCCTTAACTAAAAGTCCCAAAGCCATCTGAAAAAAAGACATTAGGTAATACACCTTTGGATTCTCATCACTAAACAACTCAAAACTCTCCAATGATGTGAATCAATTTTATAAAACTAGCTTATAAAATATATAGATCTAATATGATATATGAAATAATGCCAATCTTTCTTAAAACATTATCCCCATTATAATTTGTAACCAATTTGGAGAAAAGGACCAACTTTTCTCTCTCAAGTATTTCTGATGCAAATTAGGTATAACTGAAGCCATTATAATTACCTAGAAAAGTTACAAGAAAATTTAAAACACAGACAACCATTTCCTGAACTTGCCATCATAATTGGGTATTTATATCATATTTGTAATAAACACGACCACTTTTATTGGTCTATAAAACACAATTGAATTAATGTTACTTTCCAATTTTCTACTTACTACCAATTCATTGAAACCCAAGGTACAAGACAAGTTTCTGAACTATGACATATTTTCTGTCATCAAGAAGTTGAAAGTCTTATTGAGAAAATGTTTAACATGGGTGGGGGAAACTGGACAAGGGGATTATGGGAACTTGTATTATCTTTGTAACTTTTCTGTAACTCTGAAATGATTCTCAAAAAAAACATTTATTAAAAATTGTACTGGGGAAATAAATTATGTTTATTTATTTATTTCATGCAATCGTAAAGAGAGAGGACATAAACAAAGACAATTGTGGAGGACTTATCAAAAGGTGGTTCAATTTAATTGTCAAATATCTAAAGAAGCTCAAACAGGAAAGGAAGTCACAGAATATATTTGGTAAAGTTTTGTCTCAATGTAATATCATCTATTTTCAATCCATCACTTAGTGAAACCCTGAAAACAAAATGGTTTTACAAACAGTGTGAGATATCATAGAAAGCTCATCAAAATTCCTCACCTTTGATAAAATGTGCCTGCTTTTGTTCCGCTCAAACACACACACACACACAAACAAACAACACAAAACTAGCCAAACTGAATTTTGAAATGCATAGAGCTTTTAAAACTCAAAATAAAAAATAGGCAAACAAAAGACTTGGGGAATATAAAAGCGTGAAACAGTTGCAAAAGTCCTTCTGCGTCTGGACAGGTACTAATAGGTCAGCAAGTGGTCAATTTCCTAGAAAACAGGATACGAGACTTACAAAAAGAGTTTCCAACTATAATTTCCAGTGCAGTTACCTTAGAAAGGGCCTTTTGAATTTGCTTTAGAGGAAAGGAAATAAGAACTCTCGCCTTAAATGATGATGTGGTGCTTTACTTCCTCTGAATCACAAGATGGTCTAAACTGGATACAATGTACAGTGATTGTGTTCAAGTAAATCTAAGGCATTAATAAGAAAATGTTTCACTTGGCAGCAAATGTGTCCTACAAGTAAAGAATCATAAGCTGCAGTTATGATACAGAGGTGGGAAACAGGAAAAAAATAACTATGGGCAGACTGTACAATTACAAGCACATTTCTGAACTCAACAGAAGCTGCACATCAAGACTGGGTAAGGTGAGTCCCATCGCTGCTGTCACTATTCAGCATGTAGTGACATTCAGTGACTCTAGGACACCATTTCTTCATCTGCCAAACAGGGTTAATCAAACTCTTCCTATCAATCAAATTGTGCTGCAGTAAAATGTCAATGGATTAATCTCTGTACAGCACACTGTGAAGAGGAAAAGCTGTGAAAATGCAAAGATTTTTATCTAAATAATGGCAGGTGGTTATTGATCTTTCATTCTATATTGATATTTCAAGGACATGATTTTCCTGGTGATGTACTTGAGTTTACATAATAATAAGAATGCTATAATAAGGGTCTACAGTATTTCCAAGACATTTCATCATTCCTTAAAATAACCTGGAGCAGATGAGAAATAAAGAAATCACAGAACTGTGGTATATAAATGACTTGTCTTACAGCCCACTGAGGGTCAAGTTAGAGATGCTACCACTCTAGAGGGCATACAGGAGTCACCCTATCTCACTGCATCAGTATTCTATGTAGAATAATTTGTATAGACATTTTCACAAAAATATGATCAATTTACTAGAAATTTAGAAATCCTCTAATACTAATTTATTAGACAAACCTATTAAAAGTACTTACAGAATATGAAGAGAAAGCCAGATTACCAATTGTTATCTAATTGGTGTGTACTTACTATCTAACTGGTTTGTATGTGTCTGTTGGTGACTCTGGTGCAAATCTATCATTCCTGGGCGCTAGGAAACATGGAACGGTCTTCTGGATGTATCTGTCTTGAAAATGTATTTTTTCATTCTTCGCTGTTCACCATTACTGAACTTTTTATTATTTCCCAAGTGAGAAAAGGCCTCTCCAAGGCACTCTATTGTTATTAAAATCATTTCTCCTGAATGTCCATTTGATGAAAGGCCTCATATTGAATTGTGCTGTTCTGCACTTTCTGTGGCATTTTTGGAAATTTGAATTACATCAGGCTTGCCATTTATTAAACTGTGTGTATTATGGGCCAAGCAGAAGAAAATACTTGACATCTTACACTGGCAAAGAGCAATGACTTTAACATTCAATCATGGAAGTATACCATTGAGTTTAGGTCATATGCCAGGATAATTGACTGTCTTTAAATAAAAAGATGATTGGCACTCTTCTTGGTCCCTTCCATGTGAGGGTGTGATTGCTCTCTTGAACAAAAGAAGTATGAATATTTATGTAAATGTTAATGTCTTCTAGGATCTGAGCAGATGTTCTCTTGAGCTTGTTATGGGAGCTAATCCATTTGATATAAATCAAACCCATTTTTCAGTGGGGAAATTTAAGACCAGTGAAGCTGATATGCAATCTGTCGTGTAGTGAAACGATATTAATGATCTTAAATCCCCAAGACACTGTAAACATGTTGAGCACAGTCAGAATGTAAAAAAAAAATTGAAAATACCACTTTTTGTTACAAGTGATAACCAGACAATCATGTGAGGATACAATATGGACTGGCTTGATGCCTGCTGGAAGGACACTCCCTCAATAGAAATTTTGACTACCAGACCCCTGAGGCCTAAAAACCCAATGCAGACACCACTTCAGTGTGCATCAGGTAGAGACTTATTAAAACGTAGTCACTCTAACTCCTGGCTCCAATGTCCCTGTTATAATGCGAGGATGCTGCCTCTCTCACCACCATACTGCAATCAATATCGATCACTGATTGCTTCGGACTCGACTGACAGTGTGTCCAACCAGCTCCCAAGCTTTCAATTAAGGTACCTGCCTACGTTGTGTCAGCCCCTGGGCTTATGGGCTTCAAAGACTCTGATGACCTCCACCTTTCAATGTGTTGTGTGCCCTTGACCTGGTTATTGCATATTGGTGGTGCTGGCAGGCAAGCAAATTGCACTGAGCATCCAAACTATTGCCATGTTCAGTCTGCTTTCTACTTGTGATACTACTTAGGTCATTTATGACAATTTTATGACAATTACATAACACAATCATTATCCAATTTGATTGTTGGGTGGAAAAATGCTTTATAGAAAGTATTACATGTCCTGTATCTTTATTCTAGGTTCTATTTTACAAATTCCAAGTCTATATTGTATAATTAATGAAGACTGAATATACCCAACCTAATTTACAGAAATCTAATTGAAAATGTAGGCTAATTTGCATATCAGTTTTAGTGTTGAAAATGTAGGCTAATTTGCATATCAGTTTGAGTGTGAGGAAGGAATTACAAAAATGTTTTCTCACTACTACAAAAGCCATATATTCTATTTGAAGGACAAATGGAAAACACAAATAAAATGAGAAAAAAACTACAGTTCCACATATATTCCAATCTTGCTGTATATTATTTAAAACCTTTACCATGTACACATCTGTATATCTATATGTGTGTGTGTAAGATCATACTGGACATTCTATTTTGTAACCCTAATTTTTATTTAATGATTTATCATTAACATCTTTCCATGTAAATAGATTAGATAGATTAGATAAACAGATGGATGGAGGGATAGCAGATGATAGGTAGATAGATAGATACTTAGATAATTAGATAGTTATGACATAATTTTTGTTGGTTGAATAGTATTCCACTCTACAGTAAACTTTTGAATCAATCCTTTATTAGGAACTGGCTATAATTTGTTACTTGAGTTTGTTGCTTATGAATCAGTTGATGATTTCGCCATGTATAGCAATCAAAATTTTTATAGCTATGTTTGTATATTCTTCAAATTATGTTACTAGGATCAGTTTTAGAAATAAAAATTTCAGTCCAAGTATATGCTCTTTTTCATATTTTTATGGATATTTCAAAATTGTCCTTCAAGAAATTACCAATTTAGACATCTACCTCCAGAATATGAGGTTGACAATTTCTGAACCTTCATAATTATTGGTAATTATCTTGAAGAAAAACTAGCTATATTTTGTTTTCACATTTCAATGTATTAATTATCTTAATAAAAGATTCAACTAGTTTATAATAAGGTAAATTATGGCCTGATTGCCATATTCCTGAAGGAAATAATTGGAAGACCTAACCACCCTCTCTCCTCTTTTCCTCTTCTTTCCTTATATACATAGTTTAGTAAAACAGAACTGATTAGTCAAACTGTCCAAAGCCAGATGGTAATGGTACAAAAAACATTGATCCTTTCCAATTCTCTATAGAAACGCAGCCCAGATTGACCATAAAATGTCATAATCCAAAAGTTTTGGATTTTTGAATAGTGAAAATAATACACCTGAACTTCAATGGAGAAAAATGTCAGATCTTTCTAAAACTAAGCAGCAGTATATTAGATTTCAAAAAGAAGATGGTAAGGTTGCTACCTCAGGGCCCTACTTGGCTACTTTCATGCTTTAAATGAACCGCTCTCTTTTTATTCAGTACACGATGAAATAGCATAATTCCTCACTTGATTCAGAAACAGAACATTCTCTCACACTGGATTTATATAACAGGTTTGAAACAGAAAATAAACTTGATGTGAGGCCGTTAAGCCAAACAGTGAAAATGGCTTCAGATGGCACTAGTGAATGAAGGCAAGGACCATTCCTACAAGAAGAAAGAGCCTGGAGGAGAACTTTAGCCTGGTTTGCCCCACACGTGCAGAATACAGAGATGTGCATATTTCCCAGAGATGACACAAATGGGCCTAGTCACCAAGTGTTCTTCCCTGAATATACTACCTGTTCTTAGGTGTAAACGGAAGAAAAGGAAAGTGAGTTTACCTTTTCTAAAGACAGGTTTCACTCATTTATTTACTTACATAATAATCACTTATTAACCACTTATTTTCCAAGTGTTAAACAAGATCTTGTGGAAGTAATCATAGATCAGTAGAAGAAAAATCTAGGTTTTAGAGTCAAGGAGACCCTAGGTCTAAAATCTGTTTCACCACTTACCAGCCGTATAACTCGGTATGTTAACGTCTCTCAATTTCAGTGTTTTCTTCTATAAAGATAATGATAATGTGCTCCTTTTCAGAGATATTGAATTTTAGGTCATGTACCCAACATAGGGTAGGATGATGAAAGGTGGGAAACAATGGACCCACCATTCAGAGACAGCCACCTGCTCAATTTCAAGCATCTGTAGGTAGATATGCTGATAAGAGAATATGGAGAAAATGAGCTTAAGAAACTTGAGATGGGTTTTTTGTTCTCTTACCATGGCATACATAAAGTAGAATATGCTAAATTTAATAAGTGAATATACTTAGATTAGGTTTTCCTATTTTTATAAAAATGCCATTGTTCATTCTAGTGTATTATTTTAGCAATGTACCCTTTCAAGAGAAGCTGAGAGTCTCATCTCCATGGGAACACAATTTAAAAAACTGAAGACATTTACTTTGTCATAACGTACACTGTTTGTGAACCATTTAGGATGGTGTTATTATAAAAATATTTTTATTTGCTTAATTGTTCCTTATAGTTCCTAAAGACAACATGGAGGAAGTTACCATGGTGACAACCCTTGATTCTCTCAATGAACTTACAGTAACATTTCACACAATACATTTAAAAGCCACTTAGGGTGGGCCATGGTGGTTCAGCAGGTAGAGTTCTCACCTGCCATGCCAGAGACCCGGGTTTGATTCCCAATCCATGCAAAAAAAAAAAAAAAAAAAAAACCCACCTACAGTCCACACTCCTTCCCTTTTCTTAAACATTCAATACCCAGGAGAGAGACAAGAGTTAGATGTAAAGGTTTCTAAACTTAACTTTAAATGGCAGCTCAAACAAACATGAGCAGGATACATCAGGAAGCTTTTAGAAAACATTTTGTCATCTAGAGAGTGAAAATCCATGAATAGTATCTCTGGGATGGCCTCAGAATTTCAAAGTCCCTGCATTCTCTGAAGCGATATGACTGGATGCAATCATTTTATAAATACCCATCTCGCAAGGGAAGGTTTTTCTTGCACCTGTGTTAAGTGGAAAACTACTTAATCAAAAGGTGGAGAGATCAAATCATTCATCGTCAGCTGTCACAAGTGGTTTCGTTCTTGAGTGATAATTAATGGTGAAGTATTTCTTCATTCTTGCCACCAAAAATAAATGTTGTTGACTAAGGTTTCTCTAGATTTAGTATGGAAGCAATCCCAGGAATGGGAAGTAAAATTGTCCTGGTACCTTATGTTTCCACCAGGAGAAGCACTTATCACCTTAAGCCTTGACCAGTCATAACCCTTTAGTGCAATTAATTCATGAGTTTATCTTTCCAGTCACTTGGCAATGGCCAGTGGAAGTGGTTAGAAGGCAACAATGGGGTCCGAGGGAGAAGAAAAGAGCAGAAACTCAGGCATACAGTGCCACAAATGTTCCAAGAATTAAAAATTCACTATGATCATGATACCTCTCACTCTTTATGCTTAAATGTGGAAAAACAAATTGGTCTTTGATGCTGGTGTGACAAAAATTGTTACTCTCTGCTAATAATTTACATGTCTTAGCAGCAGTTTTGTTATTTCTGGGCTTTGCGGCTCCTCTCTAGATTATGTCTCTAGGTGGTAGGTTCATGTATACATATTCCTATCAAAGGTAGAATTCTTTGAGATGTAATTTCAGTCATTGGTAGGACAGATAAACATAAAGCAGTTGATAAAAGAAAAACAGGATATGAGATCGGGGGGGTTTATAATCAGATGCTTTTTACAGTGAATATAAAATCGTCTCTATATTAGGTGGGCTCTGAAGAAAGAAAATAAGTTAATAGATTAAAATTAAAGTCATATGGTAACATAATATCTTTGGTTTTCAGAACTCAGCAACATGAGGATGGTAGGAGAAAAGAGGAACAGGCCTCAAGCCGGGGCTCGTGAGGAAAAGCAGAAGTTCATCTCCAGAATCTCCTGTGACCTCGGGGCCCTCACTGGCCCCAGGTGCATGTGCCTCCTCAGGTCACCCGAGCTCCTTACTGAAGCCATCTCTGCCCATTCCAAGGTAATGGTGAACAATCAACTACTGACTTGAAAACTACCAAGGAGCTGAGGTGTTAATGACTGCTAGTGATGTAATGAATCACCCATTCAAGGTATCTTAACATTCCTTCTGGAGAAAGATGACAGATATTAACACTGGGAAAAGAAGTAGGGGGAGAAGGGAAGGAGAAGAGGAGGGAGAAGGAGATGAAAAAAATTAAAAGCATATTAGCCCTCCAAATCTAGAAGTTTCCTACTTAGATATATAAACCTGAAAAAAAAGCTTGGTTAGTCATAAAGAGTATGCATTTCTGAGAAAACCATGGGAACAAAATTCAAAAATACAGAGATTTCAAGAAATACTGCTGATTACATGTATTACAGTTTTTTCAAGGATCATTTTCTTGGAAGGAAACACTCTGAAATGCAATTTGAAGACTGTGTCACAAATTTCGAGATGTTTACCATCTTCTGCTCTCCTGCTGTGGGGCTGTTTGAAATTTTCCACTGAAACATGAATTAAGAAATAATACTAAGTTTTAACTCAGTGAAGACATTTTACAAGGTATTATGGCAATATGCTTAGCTTTGTAAAAAGCCAACCTGACACAGTGATGACAATTTTGAGAATATAGTTAGTTAATCACACCCTGTCCACAAATCTAGCCCACCCAGCTGTTCACCTTGAGTTCTAAGTGAGCTGGAGGTCACCCTGCCCTTCCTGAGAAGAGAACGTCAGTACTTTTTACCTACCAACCACTAGGGTTTATGGATCATTTTCTGCTGCTCTGTCAATCTGAAGAATCTGGTTCTGCTGACCTTCTTTCCAGGTGTGACCACCATACCCCATATGCCCAACTACCTGACTTTCTCTCCCATTAAGACTTCCAGGTTCCTTGGAAGTCTCCATTCCATGGATTCTTTGGTACCAGAGTTGAGTTTGTCTTCCTTGCTCCCTATGACAAAGATACACTCCATTTTTCCCTGAATAAGCCTCCACTGGGACTAATGGAGACGTTGTAAGTAACTTGGAGAAGTTGTAACTCACATAAGTTCACATAACTAGTAAGTCATGGAGTAGGTATGCAAGTTCAGGTCTCTAATATTTACTTTTATAGCATAGCAATTAGGTATTTCTGTAAAAAATTAGATGTCTTAAGCAAGCCTTTATGTAGCAGGTGCTGAATCTTAAGGAATTCCTAGTTAAATTCTTTTTCTTTGTTGTACATGTACTGAAGATATGTACTGCTGTTTGTTTATGTAAGAACTGCATGCTTTAAATACCAAAGGATACATTAACAGAGAAGCAGAAAGGAGAACTGTGGTGTATACATAGGACCGACTATTGTGTTGTCATGAAAAGGAATTAAGTTGAGAGGCATGTAAAAAAGTGAAAGAACCTTGGGGATATTATGTTGTGCAAAATAAGCCAGAAACAGAACAAATATTGTATGATCGCTTTTAGAAAATACTTATAAGAAAATTGAGGCCTAGATTGTAAATTCATATAGCAGTCACATTTAGTATGGAATTGTGTTATTTTTAGATTCTGAGATTCTATACTATACGTGTATAAGCTGATCTGGTTGGAACTAAAGTAAATCAGAACACAGGGCAAAGGAAGATACTGTTTGTATTTTAGAACTTCACCTACTATTTGAGCAAGCGGTAGAGAGTTTATTTTATCCAAGACATAAAATTTTCTATAGCACATAATCTAACTCAACCTGCCTGGATAGCTCATTTAAATAGCCCAAATACATGGAGCCAGAATGGGAACAGGGCTTATAATTTCACATAGCTTGATGTAATACACAGATAGATCCAAGAATATATTGGGCAGATAACAAAAAAGTACTGACAAAGCCCAATGAGGGACTGAAGAAAAAATATGGAGTTATTAATGTTTCCCACAGGGGAAACCCTGGATATTCTTTCAAACATTAGGGACTCCCAAGTCAATAGGCCAAACCCTTGATCTTGAGGCTTGCTCTTAAGAAACTTATTTCTATAGTGGAGAAGTTAAGCCTACCTATAATTATGCCTAAGAGTTACTTCCAGAGTATTTGCTCAGATGTGGTCTCTCTCTTTCTAAGCCCAACTCTAAAAGGAAAATCATCACTCTCCCCCTATGTGGGACATGATATCCAGGCTTGAAAGTCTCCTTTGCAACATGGGACATGGATTCCAGGGATATGCCTGCCCTGGCACTTTGGGATCAACAATGCCATCTGGACCAAAATGGCTAAGAGTTCAGATGGAGTCAGTGACTGTTCTGGAAACTACTCTTATGCAAGCTTCAGCTAGATATTACTAATTGCCACAGTTTGCCAGCCCCCAACTGCACTGCTGTGAAACTATTATGTATCCCATAAGAGTCATGTTCTTTAATCCTCATTCAATATTGTTGAATGAGATCTTTTCATTAAATTGTTTCCATGGAAATCTGATCAGCCCGATTGTGGGTGGGACCTTTGATTAGGATGTGTCCATGGAGATTATTCTCCATCCATTTAAGGTGGGACTGCTTACTGGAGTCCTTTAAGAGGGAACAATTTTGGAAAAATCTTTAGCGCACACAGCCAGAGAGATCTTTGGAAATGCAGAGAGAAAATGTCCCCAGCAAAGCTGCTTGTAGAAGCCAGGAGAGAAAGCTAGCAGATGTTACACATGTGCCTTCCCAGCTGACAGAGGTGTTCCAAATGCCAATGGCCTTTCTGGAATCAAGGTGCCTTTCCCAGATGCCTTAATTTCAACATTTTTATAGCCTTAGAACTGTAAACTTGCACCTTAATAAACTCCCATTTTAAAAGGTGTTCCATTTCTAGTATATTGCATTCTGGAAGCTTTAACAAACTAAAACAGATTTTGGTACTGAGAGTGGGGTTCTGCTGCAATTTTCAAATATCAAACATGTTCAGTTTTTTAAATGGATAAGGAAAAGATTCTGCAATAGCTGTGAGGATCTTGATAGAGAAGGCTTAGAATGTTTTGAAGAGACTATTGGTAGAAATATGGACTCTAAGGATGCTTTTGATAAGGCCATAGACAAAAATGATGCATATGTTATTGTGAACATAGAAGCTGTCAGCCTTTACAGGATAAGCAAGGATTTTAGATGGAATTATCCAGAAAGGATCTGTGGAAAGTCCTACTGTCTGATGGGCATGATCCCAGTATAGTGTACAGAAAACCAACAAAAGTGTTATGGAATCTGTATAAATGGAACTACTTCCAATATGGACTGAAAGGGACAGAGAAGGAACAAATTGAAGGAAAAATAACTTCAAAGGCAGAACCATGGAAGCTAAGGTCTGAAGCCAAGAGACCTCAGGCCAGGAGAGCAAACCATACATGCACTTGGAGAGGAGTCAGTTGCCCTGAAGGCAGAGTGCAAGCCTCCTACTTTTAATGCTCAGGAAGAGTTTTGCTGCCCCAGGCCTTGGAGAGGGTCGAAAACATAAACCAGGGACTGGGGAAAGCCTGGCTGCCACCCCATTATTCTAGAGAAGTTGAGTGTGTGCCCCAGAGATGGCATAGATTCTGGATCCTAGGTGTTGCTTCAGAGCTTGGAGATGATGGAGCCAAGAGAAAGGTGATACCCTCAATGTATCTCAGTGCTGCAATTCTCACCCTAGCACTTGGAGAGAGCAGAGCCACTGTGTAGGCTTTTGGAAAGGGTTGGACTGATGCTTTCTAAAGCCCTGAGGATAAATGACTCTCAGACTTTGAAATCTAATGGAGTTTGCCCTGTAGATTTTTAGAACTGTTTGTGTCTGGTGACCCCTGTGTTCATTCTGATTTCTCCCTATGGAAATGAGAACATTTATCCTATGGCTGTCTCTTCTTTGTATATTGGTACAAGATAACTTACTCTGAGTTTGCACTCCAGAATCAGAGGAGAATCTTGCCTTAGGACAGATCATGCCCATAGATGACTTTGATGAGATTTTGTACTGTTTCTGTATTGTATTTGTATTATTACTGAAATGGTTTAAAGCTTTGTGATGTTGTAATGTAATTATGTAATTTGTATATGGAAAGAACATGTATTTTTCTTGGAGTCCAGAGGGTGGGATGTGCTGGCTTGAAACTGTTGTGTACCCCAGAAAACCCATGTTCATTAATCCTCATTCAATATTGTTGAGTGGAATTGTTTGATTAGGTTATTTCAATGAAGGAATGACCTACCCAATTGTAGGTGGTTTCCATGGAGATTTGTCTTCACCTATTCAAAGTGGGGTTGCTTACTGGATTCCTTTAAGAGGGAATCATTTTGGAAAAAGCTTCAGAGCCTACATAGCCAGGGACCTTTGGAATTGCAGAAAAAAAAGTCTCCAGAGAAGCCGTTTGAAGAAGCCAGGAGTGAAAGTTAGCAGATGTCACCATATAACTTCCCAGATAACAGAGGTGTTCTGAACCCCATCTTCTTTTCTTGAATTGAGATATTTTTAACTGTATGCCTTAATTTGGACATTTTCATAGCTTTAAAACCGTAAACTTGTGCATTAACAAATTTCTCTTTTAAAAGTCATTCCATTTCTGGTATATTGTATTCTGGCAGCTTTAACAAACTAAAAGACCAACCAATATCATTCCTGTTAACCCTACAGAACATGGAGAGCTCTTTCGGAGATTCTACCAAAGTTTCATGACTAAATTTTTCAGAAACCTAAAACCTTCAGATGGTTCCCAGGTCAGTTAAGTCCTGAAACCCAGAGGGGCCAGCTTCTCCAAGAGCATCAACTAGTTCTATCTACCTACCCTATATTGGTGATGCCCCTTTTCAACATGAAAAACTTAGAATGGGCACAGCCCTAATATCCTTAAAGATTGGGAGAAGGGTCAAAGGAAAAGGAGGAGTGATAGCAGAATAGATATGATTAATACATGAATATGACTGCTGAATCATTAGATTCATATTTCTTTTGTCTCCAGCATCTTGGAAAAACCTCAAACTATGGAACTATAACCCATACCAAACTTTGAAATCTGTCCTATAACCACTTATTAAGATGTACTTTGATATTTACTGCTTTTTTGTATAAGTTATATTTCACAATAAAAAACATTTTCAAATAAAGAAACAAATGCCAGTGCTGGAAGAAGCAGAATTGTCCTTCTGGTATGAAAGGATAAGAGGTGGACTTGTAATCTGGCTTTGAAAGGAGGTCACCACTTTCCAGCAGGTGTGAACATTAGGGATGCTTTCAATTGGAGAGAGTTACTTCAGAGGGAAAAAATAATTTTTGTAAAGTACTTACATATAGTAAAACAAATAAAACATAAACAACTGGATCATTTAAAATCATTTAGGGAAATATATATACACTATCTCATTACTTTATGGAAAACTATCATCTGATGATCATGATGATGATGATAAATAGTGAAGCATAATAGTAAAAGTTTCTTGAGAAAAAGGGGGGATCTGGTGGAAATGAGGACAAAATGGTCTTTTTGGAGGGAGGGATATAAGAATGGGAGCAGATATAGCTAAACTTGTAGCCATGGTAGTGGAAAGTTGAGGGTATTTCTTTTTCAATTGTCTCTGGTAAGTAGGAAATAACAGGCAATAGTGGAAAAATCAGGCATTTGAAGAGTGAAAAGCTAAGATGACTAGAGAAATGGGGCAAGATTTGGGATGGTGCTGAGGTACAGTTTAGGTTAGTCATCATGAACTTATATTCTCCCAGTTTTTGTGACTTTCCCTAGCAGCGTCTAGCAACCTTGAATCCAGGAACACTGAAAATGGATAATTGAGTCCTTCCATAGTTAGAATTTTGCCTGATATGTGCAATGAGTTTCAGAGTCAGGTGAGCTTAGGGCATTAGCATAAGGGTCATTGAATTGAAGAATGAGAAGATAATGAGAAAAATGAGGTTTCACTGAACAAGGGTATACATATGAGTTTGAAGAACAGCCCCGTGGGAGAAGATAAACAAGAAAACTTGAGGAAGCATATGTTGGTCAGAGAACAAACAATTTGAATTAGTGATTTTTGCAATGGGTATTCTCTGATGATGACAATAATTAGGGTATGACCATTATACATGTGGTTTTAGTGGAGCAGAGAAGGACACTGAAGATGGGGACTTTAAAGAACTGAAGGCGAAGAGTAGGACGGATTATACATCACTAAAGATGAGGTAGGACAAGAGTAAAGAACAAAATTGAGTGTGGGTGCCAAAGGCTCAGACAACTGAGGAACAGCAAATGGATAGTCTGTAGATCTGAGAACAGTAAGGGAGGACATCCATTCACCTAAATGGCACCATTCCTGAAAGGGCATAAGCTTTTACAAAAGGGTTATGTAATAATGGTCTGGTGGCCATGGGGTCTAAGGTGAACATCATCTCACCTCCTGATCCTGAGGAAATACAGTGGTGAAAGAAGAGCAAGAGAACTGCAGAGGACTCAGCTTGTCTAACCCCCAACATGCTGCTCTTCATTCAACAGTTGCTCTGAGTCACACAGCAAAAATGGCTGATATCCTGGTATAGTTGAAGATAAGGGAAGAACAACAGACAGAAGAGGTGGAAAATCTGCTTGCTCTGGACCAACAGGGAAAACTGTTGATCAATTCAACAAATATTCACTGAGAAATTTCTTTGGCTAATTTCCAGACATGCCAAACTGTTTCCTTCAGTATTTCTTTCCCAGAGTCGAATACACTTATCTGATACTTGAGGCGGCATATTCTCTTTAGCAAGTATCAGGAGATAGACTTCCATCTTTGGTTCTTCTATTGACTGTCAGACCATGCATATGCTGATTTGAAATTGTCATGTACCAGAAAAGCCATGTTCTTTAATCCTTATTCAGTATTGCTGAGTGGGATCTTATTGACTGTTTCCATGGAGATGTGATCCATCCAGTTGTGGTTGGTAATTTCTGATTAGATGGTTTACATGGAGCTGTGTCTCCACCCATTCAAGATGTAGTTGCTTACTGGAGTCCTTTAAGAGGAAGAAGCATCAAAGCCAACAGAGCCCACACACCCAGAGACCTTTGGAGAAGGAGAAGGAAAATGCTCCCAGAGATGCTTTATGAAATGAGGAGAGAAAACTAACAGATGTTGCCATGTGCCTTCCCAGCAAAAGCGGTGTCTAGGAGCCAGAGACCCAGCAGATACCAGCCACATGCCTTCCCAATTGACAGAGTTGCTCCAGATGGTATCAGCCTTTCTTAATTGAAAGTAACCTTTTGTTGGTGCCTTAATTTGGACATTTTCACGGCCTTAGAACTGTAAACTTGCAACTTAATAAATTCCCTTTTTAAAAGCTGTTCCATTTCTGGTGTACTGCTTTCTGGCAGTTTAGCAAACTAAAACAATGAGCAACTACTTAATCTCTGAACCCCAGCTTCCTTACCTGTAAAATGAATGAGACTCAACTGAAAGAACACTAATTACCTTTTCACCTCCAGGACCCATGCCACCATAATCCACTGGGAATCTGGAGGTAAAGCAGCCACATTTGTCCAGCTTCTACTTTAACAACTGCCTTGGCTAAGTCCTCCTCCACTTCTTGGATCTCATCCCACAAAATTCCAGAGTCTTATGGGGTGAGGTCCTCCTCACTCAATGGACTTTGCTAATCAGTGAAATAGACTGCTTTTTATTACTTAGGGAAAACCTTCTATTTTTAAAAGAATATAGTAGAATACCTTTCTCGGCACACTCTAAACAATGATAAACAGGCCTCATACCTTTTTAGTGCTAAAAATCATCTCTTCTTTAAATGAAGGGGAGAGGAAGTGGAGCAAAGAAAGAGTGGTAGATTATTATTTCCTAATAATAAACCTAAAAAAAATTCCATTGAGAGATATATTCTCTTTGAACCATAAGAGCATAAAATTCCAACAAACTGTTAAGATAAGCTAGATTTCACCCTCAAAGAGAGGTTAATGTCAACCTCTTTTTCATTGTTGCTTTTTTCCTCACTCCATCTGTTCAGAGGACCAAATCCTTCTCCAGGATTGGCATGAAGACTCCTGGAGAATTAAAAATTAGTGGAATGAACATCAAAGAAGATAAATTGCTGGATGACAGTTTCAACCAATTTTTTTTTTCTTTTACTCAGTTAAAATCTAAATGAAAGGCAAAAAAGCCTTTCTATTAAAATATTTTAATGGCACAAAAAGCTAAGAATTATAGTATATTACTCAAAAATTATATGATAAGTTCTGTTGTAAATTTAAAAGTGAAAATCTTCGGGTAAAGCCTATCAATTCTGAATTCTATGTAAGTGCTTTACATGCCAGCTTTCACAAGGCACACTCAAAATTAGTGGTTTAATCAAAGCATTTTAAGCAAATTTCTTAATCTATCTTTCTTTCTATCTATCTATCTATCTATCTATCTATCTATCTATCTATCTATCTATCTATATGTATATATGAACAACTATCCTTCATGAAACCCCCTCTAGTCACCCTAGAAACTAGAGAAAAAGTATACGGCAGGATCTCTAACATAAAGTAATTTACAGCCTAATAGAGACATTATACACAAATAGTAAAATATTTTCAAATATACTCCCACATAAAAAAAAAGTAAGTGATTATCATTGTCAGGTTGTGCATAATTGATTTCCAGGTAAAGAAAGCAAGTATTACAGTTTAGAGAAGGGAAAGACATGAAATTGAGAAGGGAAGTGTTTAGAGAAAGATTTTAAATAATTTTACTGATTAACATTTTTAATTTAGTAGCCATTATGTACAAAGAATTTTACATACATTTTCTGTTTTAATTCTAATATCAGTTTGGCAAAACTCATTTAATTATATAAGTAAACTGATTCAGAGCAACTTGTCCAGGTTACCCACCCAGTAAGAGGCAAATTTTTGGACTTACTAAATATAAATTTTAATCCTCCTTCTACTGTGCTGTGCTACCAGCCTAACTGCCACAGATTTTTAATAATGGGAAGGAGTTAGTTGATAAAGGAGGATTAAGATGAAAATTAGACATTTTAGGGGTGTAGGGTTCTTAAACACATTATCTATATAATTATATGACAACTTTATTGAAATTTAATTCACAAACCATAAAATTCATCCTTTTAAAGTGTGTTCACAATGTTGTGCAACAATCACTATTATCCATTTTAATAACAATTCATCATACCCAAAAGAAATCCCACAGCCGTTAGCAGTCATCTCATTCCCCCATTCCCCCTAACAACCACCATCTACTTATTATGTCCTTGAATTTGTCTATTCTAGGCAATTCATATAAATGGAATCAAACTATATATGGCCTTTTTTCTGACTTTTTTCACTTGGCATAATTTCCCTAGCATTTTGTTGAGTGTTTTTGGTTTGTTGGTTTAGATTCATAAGGGCTATTGATGTGTAGATTTCCTTCCTTGTGCTATCTTTGCTTTTGATATCAAGATAATACTAGCTTCATGGCATGAGTTGGGACATGTTCCTTTATCTTCCATTTCCAGAAAGAATCTCAATATATTAAAACGAAAATATCCTTTTTTTTAAATTTGCCATTTATTGGTCCTTTTATTTTTTAGAAAACTATCAAGTTCAGTGTTCAGCATTATTGATTAAATCTGTTTGGTACATAAATCTTGTCCTTAATAAAATTAATCTAATCAAACTAGTAAGGAGTAAGTAATAACTAGAAATAAGACTAGCTAGTTTTCATTCTGTTGTCACAGGGAAGAGCAGTACATTTAAAACTTTGTAATTTATGTGTATGTGTGTGTGTGTTTTTCCTCACTCTGAGTCATTAATTATATAAGAAATAGTTTTCAAGTTCAATTCTGAGCCAGAAAATAAGCTAGGCAACATAACCAGATTTCACTTAGCATTGAACTCAGTGAAAGACATATGCAATAAATGTCCTTCTTCTTTCAGAATGGATGAAGATTAAATCAAGTGCAAAGAAGAGATGCAAACAAATTTCATAAACAAAATAGTAAATTGAAAAGATAATCCTAAGGATAATTTGCATACTTATTTTTTTCCAAAGGGATCTCAACTATTTTGATTCCCTGACATTTTCCCATGCCACACATAAAAAGAGAAATAAAAAAACGGCAACTGAATTTTCCAAATCAGTGAATACTGACAAAGCTATACTACATTTTTAGCACTTATATCCTATGATTATCTGATTAAACAACATTCTTTTTTTGACTTAATATAATTTTACTTGCCAATTATAGCCTTTTAGACAAAAAAGCAATTTGGAAATCGTAGTTTAGATATAGGTGGAATTTAGAAATATGTGTGTGTGTGTGTGTGTGTGTGCACTTGTGTCCCTGTGTGTTTTCATGTTTGACTTGGGCTATTGTTTCATCCCCCTTTAGACTTAGATTTATTTCTTAAAAGGCAGAGTATAAATAACTTTACAGCAACATTTCCCAATGGTGATTTTTATTGTGTCACCAAAGGAAGTGAAAATCTATGAGCACTTTGTCTTTCAATACAGACCCGAATAGAAATAGTTATGTTCTCTGATTATTCATAACTCTTTATATGGCAATTAGTGTGGCCAAATCTGGGTTTTAATTTGGTATCACCTGATCTCAGGAATATCAGAATTCTCTGCTACCTAATTTCTATGGTACAAAATAACTCTTTTGACTGTCACTATTAGGTCATCTCAAAAGAAAGGAGTAAGGAAAGGAAAGTGTGCCTTTCAAAATTCAGCTATGTCAATGCCTTCTCTCTCTCCCTCTTTCCTTTTTTAAGTGTTCATCAAAAGTTTACTATGTAAAAGCAAATGTTCCATGCCTTGAGTAGATACAGAAAATCAGCCATTTCCCTGGCCCTGGAGTCTTCACAGTCCAGTAGCAGATTTATCCTCCCTTTTACAAGCTTCAAATCACAAATATCCTTCTTTCAGAATAAATGAAGATTGAAGAAAAGGAAAGTGTAAATAAATATTTTTCAACTAATGACCCGTTTTACCTATAGCCATTCCTTGACTGTTAATCCTGTTCACAACATCCAGATCTCTTGGGCTTTGTAAGGTTCTGGCCCCATTGGCTCTAGGTTCCTTAATGAAGGAATGTGTCTTTTCTTCCCACAGGGGAAGGAGCACTCAGCTGGAGACCAGGCTTAGCAGAATGCACTCTTTGTGCACACTAGAAATCCATAGCTCATCAGTGCAGAAATTCAAACATGTTTGATTTATATACTAACAATGGTGACATCATTGTCACAGCACACATGGCGACTTCACTGGTTTGGGAAATTATCCAAAAAATCAATTAATAAATGCTCGAAGGCTGAGGGCAGAATAGGACTTTCATGTTGCCTTGTATGCCTATCTTTCTTCAAGGTCAAGTGGCCAGATGTACTTCAAGAATATTTTCTTATGCTAAAAAAAGCTGATTTGGTTAATTCACTGCTATTATGCATAAGATCAGATTTTTTTTTATTTTGTAATGGCATAACTAAAGATGCAAAACTCTCTCCATCTCATCCTCTTTAAATCTGCATATCTACAAATTATTCTTCTTACAGGCTCCCTCTGACCATGTTCAGTGATCCTTTCCTATTTTGTAAAATGGAAAAAATCCATGTTCATTCAAGGTTGGGTCAGGGTCAGTTCATTGCTGAAACATTACAAGCCAGCAGGTAAAGAGCTTGGTTACTATGTGTGTTGTAAAGAGTTCAGGAGGTGGGGAATGGTGATGGTAGAAATGACAGTTTAAAATATTCATTCTGGGTGGGCCACGGTGACTCAGCAGGCAGAGTTCTCGCCTGCCGTGCCAGAGACCTGGGTTCGATTCTGGGTCCCTGCCCATGCAAACAAAAGCAAACAAAAATTCATTCCTCATCTGCTTTTAAGGTCATTATGAATTTCAGGGAATACTCTGTTTTAATATTCATTTTGAAAAATAAAGTGAGTAAGAAGCAACAGAGAAATCAGACAAATTCTACTGATAAATAGTTGTTTGATCAAATTCTACTGATCATGTCTATTTTATCACACACTAGAACTATTGACATGAACAAATTAGTTAAAAATAAATGTATTTAGGAACTGAAACAAGTTAAGCCATAATGATGTCATGTATGCAGACTGACATGAATTGTGTTGTTACAAATAATCTAAAGCTTAAGCTGATTTATACTGGAAGAGTTCTAACATCCATTCTAGCTGTTTCATTCTATGAATTGAAAAATCCTAGCCCAGAGCAGAAATATTTGACTTCGAAATTTCATAAGAGAAAAAATAGGAAATCTTTGAAATAATGCGATTTATAAATCAAAATTATTTTTTTCATCCTCAACTCCTATTATCCCATTTAACTATACAGAGTGTGTAGTTAGATTCAGTTGTCAACTTGGCCAGGTGAGCGTACCTAGTTTTGTTGCTACGGAATGAGCCAATGGTACGTGAACCTCATCTGTTGCTGATTTACATCTGCAGTGGGCTAGGAGGCATGCCTGCTGCAATGAAGGACGTTTGACTTAATTGGCTGGTGCTTAAATGAGACCCCGCAACATAGCACAGCCTAAGCAGCTCGGCATTCCTCATCTCAGCACTCGCAGCTCAGCTCAGGCCTTTGGAGATGCAGAAAGAAATCACCCCGGGGGAAAGCTGTTGGAACACAGGGGCCTGGAGAGAAGGCCAGCAGAGACCATCCTGTGCCCACATAAGAAAGAACCTCAGTGGAAAGTTAGCTGCCTTTGCTCTGAAGAACTAACAAAATAAATCCCCTTTTATTAAAAGCCAATCCATCTCTGGTGTGTTGCATTCAAAAATAGGAAATCTTTGAAATAATGTGATTTATAAACCAAAATTATTTTTTTCATCCTCAACTCCTATTATCCCATTTAACTAAACAGAGCAACAAACAGCCAACATGAAAATAGGATTGATATTTTCTTTAGAAGTCTTGAGAATATGTTTAACAATGATAAGAAAATGCTTTGGATTATTCAGTTCATTAGATAGTATAACATATTGAGCTTTTATTATGTCTTGGAGTCAATGCTAAGTAGTAGAATTCTACGAGGAAAAAAGAGAAATGATTTGTTTATTATCTTCACAAAGCTTAGGATCTTGTGTGGGGTGTAGCTGATAAACAAGGTAACAGATGTATAAATTATGGATTCTCCTTGTTAGGAGGAGAAAGAAGTGCTATGTGTCATATATAAAATTTAATTTTTAGCCTGACTACATAAACTGCATGAGAGATTTTCATTCATACTATCATTATTTCTGTGCCCCCAATTCCAAATAAATACACTCTAATAAAAGGAATATATCTTTATTCATGAATAATTTGTTTTCAGCCAAACTTATTTGAAGCCAAGGAGAAAAAAAAATGCATCTTGACTTTGTAAAGTTTGCTGGATGGTAAAAATTAATGTGCTACTCTAATCAGTTTACTCTAGCTTCCAGAAAGCAATGTTCCAGAGAGGACATGTCATTACATGCCTTCAAAGATGAGGCAAGAAGACCAAGGAGCGGTCAATTTGTATAGATACAGATCTGAACATCATTATTGTAAAATAACTGCCACCAACCAAGCACCAGTGTGCAGTAGAAAGGGCTGCTAAGTGCACAGGGTTGGCAGTTAACTAGTAAAAGTAACCAGGCAATGAGAGAAGATTGAAAGGTTGTATTCAGGAGAAAGAATAACATAAAAATTGTGGTTCCAGCCCAGAAAGGATCCTTAAAATATTCTGATCCTCTTCTTGAACAATAAGAGTACATTTCAATGAGTACTCTGCTATCTTATTTCACTGATATCTCTGGTTGATCCCTATCTTGCCAACATTACTGGTCAGTCTGAGTTCTGGACAGGGACTTGCAGGAAGCATGGAGGAAAAACGACCTTGGTGGAAGTGGAAACAATATTTCCTTCAGCTCTACTTATTTTTCCCCTCCTCATAAAAACCATCTTACCTTTGTTCCCTTAATAATTCAGGCTCCTGAGGTTAGTCTCAACTAAAAATATGGTTTAAGTGAACATTTTGCATAAATTTCATTGAAATCGCATTGTAATCCTGAACTTGCAGGGAAAAATTAAGATCCATGTTACATAGTAATGCACAAGGCATTGCTATCTCTACCTGAAGCATGATTTAAGCTTCAGATATTTGGCCACAGCTTTATAATGGAAGTCAAAATAAAACTGGTTTCCATGCTTCTCCTATAGTTACATAAAAATTACATGTAACAAAAATATCCACGCTTTACACTTTGGACTTACCAAGAGTTTGTGCATTGTCTATTATGTAACCACCCACAAAGAATATATAAACTGGTTTAATTTTTCCCTTCTTCCATATACTCGTTTACATCTTTTGTAACTTGAGGTTTGATTATGAAAAAAATCCAAGCATAGAATGTTTTCTGTAATAAATAAAATGAAATCTAACTATGTTATATCAGAATGAAGTGGATGTGGCTTTCATGTAACTGCACATATCACATCATTTACTCTTCAAAACGAGATAGTTATCCTGTTGGACTTTTGATGATTAAAGAAACTGGAGCTTGGAAATGCTAAATAATTTGCCCACTTCTATATGGCTAGTCCTGGAATTAGAACACAGATCTGAGTAACTATGAAGTCCCAATTCTCTTCACTAGCAGTTCTACCTCTTATTCCCAGTTTAGCAGTGGTTTGGTACATTTTGATATAATTCTGTTATAAATTTAGAAATGCAAACATTTCTCTAGAGATGAAAGACTGCGAGTTTTTATTTTATTTTCTTGAATTGTGCCTAAAATTCTATAAAATGCAATGAAAGTGAACAAAAAGTATACCAGTATTGGCATTGTTCATTTTGGAACTTTGAGTAGCTTTAAGTCCATAATTGGGTCTCAAATGACCTTGATAAATTTATTTTCTAATGCTAAAAAAGTCTGAAGTACCTACAACAAAAATCTGTAACTGAACCTATTCATATGAATATTTAAAAAATCATTTTATGAAGAAATGAAATATTAATTTATAAAGAATAATAATCATGGAGTTTCTATTCATTTACTCATCAAAGTTTTTTAAATGACAACAATGAAATTAACATAGTCTGCTGTACATTTTTAAAATTAAAAATCTGTTAAAATAGTTTCCTGGCAACAGAATCATGAAAATGGGAAAAATAACTTGAATTCATAACATCAGCATAAAGGTGAAAAATTTGTTCCTCTTCTTAGTCTAAGAGAAGATAATGACTGCCTGATTCCAAAATTCCTGCTAGTCCATAGCTCCAATTTCCCTTCACACTAAGTAGCTGGCATGGCATGGACCTTGCCCTCTGGAAGCTTATTTTTATAATGGAATAAAAATTACTCAGTGTTTTTGCTCTTTTGCCCACTAAGTATGATTTCTATTTGACTTTCTTCAGCCACTTCCTTCCCCTACCCTCGAAAGAGGGTCTTTATTTGTCTAACTAGTTTCTGTACTCTCTGTTTGAGAATCAGAAAAAAAAAAAAAGACAAGAGTGACCAAAGGATGAGTGCTGGAAGAATTTTACAGGAGAATAAAAGCAATACAGAAGAAAGGCAAGAGAGCAACCACAGGGTATGAAGGCAGTGGATGGGAGAGTAAACTGATAAGACTTAAGATATTTTAAGGAACTATATATGTAATTCCCCTCATGGCGTTTGTGAGGTCCCAGTATAGATTTTAGGTTTTTTTAAAATATATTTCAGTCTCATGGACTGTGTTCTTTAATGCTCATGCCCCTCTAGGACTGCAGTATGTGGGCCACCAACTTATAAGTCTGCTGGGGAGTCAGGCGTGGGGACAGACATTGCCCTGACACTCTGCTTCCCTCCAGAAACAGCGCAGTCCCCTGGGTGTGCCTCAGCACATCCCCAGCAGAATGGAACCACACTGAGGCAGAGATTCATGAGGAAAAATGCCAGGGGAAGAGCTCCGCAATCCCAAATGTGTCCTACGCTGGTATTCTCACCTATAACCAGCCAAGATTTCATTCCCTCACACTTTTCTTTATGAAATCTACCTGAGGCAGGCCACTGTCTAGCAGTTGATGAGGCCAAATTCGACCATGACTCTCCAGAAGAATAAACCTAATGACAACATTTAAGACCTCACTCAACTCACACAATTTACTTTCTGGAATTTCCTCTTACACTAGAAGTTTGCTTTACAGTAAGAAAATCCTTGCATGCTCTCTTTCTAGACTTTAAAGTTGGAACTTCTTTGCATGAATATATACATGAGCATTCATCATATTTTATGATCATTCTTATTTTTTCATTGCATTTCAACCATATTCTGATTTATAGAATATTTTGAATCATACATGACTGTACCTAATCATGTAAAACCACAAAGTATGCCAAACAGATGCAGGGTTACAAAACAGAAGTTAAATAGTTCTAACATAGAACCACCAGGAAGAAGTGACTGGTTAGTGGGATGCTGGAGGAGAGAAGGTACTGGCTCGACCAAAATCCTAGGAGAAAAAGAGGTGTTATATACTTTAGCAGGACACTCAGTTTACTTGACTTATCCTGACTGATATGCCAGCCAACACACACACAAACACACTTATGTGCACCCACACATGCACACAGGCTTGTGCACACATATACAGTGCCACCATAAAATTCAGAGCAGACTTGAGATGTTTATACATTAGGCTTATCACCTTAGCATTTCTTTCCCTTGATATGTAAAGCCCTTTTCAGGACATGATCTGAGCTACTCAAGTTGAAACACAAGCTCAAGAAAGGTGAGGTGAGCCTGACACCTAGGATGTATTAGGATACAATGTCTCTTCAATAAGAACTCTCAATGGTTCCAAAGCAGACGTGGCAATTTTAAAACATATGCAAAGAAACAGTTGGTTTCAGCAAAACACAGTCATTGAAATAATTTCACAACTGCAATTCAATATACTTGAAACTCACATGTCCTGTCCACTCTGCTCACACCAGGGTAGAGATGTACAGTGTGGGGAGATGGGGACTCCTATTTATTGCACAGTGTCAGCACGCCGTCTGCCTGAAAATTCATTTATAGCAAATTGCTGCATCTCCAGAGAATGAGCCTAGAAATTAAAGCCCATACGTCACAGGAAAGTGCAAGCTTTGTTTTTGCATGATTTCAACAGCTGCGCCTCTCTTCTTTCTGGAATCAATGCACTATTTTATCTAACAGCAGGAAAGGAAAAGATCATGTAATGTGGCATCAAATATAAAAGAAGATAAGGTTGATGTGGAGACTGCACCTCAATTTCCCTAGAGACCATACCCTCCAGGTACCCAGGACTCCAGTGTACAACATAATAAGATGGAGCTGACTCAATCAAGCATGACAAGTCATCACATTACAAGTCAGCTAGAACATCTGATGAAGTTACTGTGTTTTCTGGTTGCTGTGGAGAAGGCTCTTAAGAGTTAGAAGTTAAGCAAAATTTAAGGGATGTCACAAAAAGATGCAGTTTTCAAGATAATGTTCCAACACGATATTTTTTAAATGAAAATTAAAACCAAAATGTCAGTGATAAACACAATATCAAATTTTTAAATAAAAAGTAAATCTTTCTCTGCACTTATACCAGGCAACTCACTTATCTTACCCTGGTCCCAGTCCTGCCCCTCACGGTCTGTTGAGAACATTAAATGACAGATGTGCCAGGAAACACTACAAAGAGAGGACTATTATCATCGAGTTCCTATTAGGTTTCATGTATGGTGCAGGATTCCTTATAAGGAGTATTTCATTTAATCTTTACAATATTTCTAGGTAACGATTATGAGTGTCATTTTAAGATGATGAAATAAAGGTTCTCATAAGCCAAGTCTCAGGGTCAGGAATGAACCTTGGGATGTTTAACTCCAATTCTGGTACTTTAGCCACCCCATCATTCCATCATTCACTAAAGTAAAACTCATACTGAAACTTGTTTGTTATATTCAAAAGATTTAAATAATATACAGAGTCCAACTGGGGTCCTTGGAGGCCTCAGTTGATGATTTAGCATCTGAGTCTCCCACAAAAGAACCCAGTGAGCCAGTATGTGAACCTGTCAGCCGAATCCCTGCTGAAAGTAGGTTCCAAAGATACTCAAGGGTGAGAAACTAGAATCAAGATGGCAGAGTAAGATACTCCAAGGTAGGTTCCCCCACAAAATCTTTGAACTACCAAAAATCCAGGACAACCATCCTCCTCAGAACTCCAGAGAATAAAGTTAAAGGGTTGCAGTAATTTTTGACTGCTGAATCAAGAAAAACCATATTTTAAAATGGCAGAAGAAGCTTGTGGCACCCTTGCTGGCACAATGTAGAGCCAACCTGCACTCCAATTGAGAATCCCTGGCCCTAAAGTGGAGGGATCAGAGGAACCCTTATGCACACGCTGGGGTGCCTAAAATCATTGCCAGTCTATCCAGTGGCAGCCTGAAAGACTGAACCATGAAACTCCCCTCTGGCTCGCCCTCTCAGAAATCGCTGTTCAGGCAGGGGCAGTGTATAGTCAGTTAGAGCATTGTCAAAGGGCCTGGGACAAGAGATTACCTGCTTTAAGGCAAAATTGAGAGCCAGTGAGGGTGGGGCCTATCTCATAGAGAGTGGGGGGAACATTCAGATTCCTATAAATGGGGAGATTCTTAAGGCCCTGAGAAAGCACAAGTCCAGGACATGACCCGGGCTCAGAAAAGGATAAGAGGACTCTGCATTCCACTTTTGTTTTGGACTGATCTTCTTAATAGGACAGCTAAACTCTGACTGAGAGCACAACCCAACATAGATCCAAGCTGCAAACACTGTGAAAGCTGATTTTTGCTTTGGTTTTGTTTTATTTTATTAGCTTCTGACACTCAGAGAACTCTGTCATTTCATTAAGGAACAGACAACCCAGGGACTAAATTCCAGAGTTAACACTTTAATATATTAAGTAAGATGTACAGTGTGGAACAAAAGATAATAAGACAAAGAAATATGAAATGATGGCACATTCAAAGGAACAAGACAAAAATTCAGAAACCATCAAAAAAGATCAGATTTGGACATACTGGACAATGATATTTTAAAAATTTTGACATCTCAAAGAAATAAAGGAAAATATGGAGAAATAAATAAATGATATCAGAAAAATAACTGATGAACAATATGAGAATCTCAATAAAGAGAACAAAATTTTTTTAAAAACTGAAATATTACAGTTGAAGACCACCATAAGAGAAACAAAAATTCCTTAGAGGTTTCAACAACAAACTAGAGTTGACAAAAGAAAGAATAAGTGAACTTAAATATAAGAATCAAAACGATTCAAGCCAAGGAGAAAAAAGAATGACAAAAGTGAACAGAGCCTAAGAGATCTGCGAGACATCCAATATACCAATACATGGATGTTAAGAGACCTAGAAGAGAAGAAAGAAATGAGCAGAAGGAATATTTGAAGAAATGATGTCAGAAATAATGGTTTTAATAAATTTTTATTTAAAAAGATAGTCAATGGTGAAATCTGAGCGAAGCATAGGAAGAGGAGATAGCAAAGGCCATACGGCCACATTTTTGTTGTTGTTGTTAATAGCTTAATTTCTATTTTGCTTCAAAGTGTTTGGATGAGAATTGGTAAAAAGAAAGCCAGGTAGCTCCATCTAAATGTAAGATTCCTAGGAAGGGCCTCACATCCTTGACCGTCTGTCCTAAAACCCTTTCCAGCACACGCCAGCAATTTCAAATCCAGTTCTGTGCCATAGCTGCTCTGCGGCTCTGCCCTGTGCATTGCCAAAGAGGCCCACGTGGTCCCATAGCAGATATGAGTATTGCTGACCAAGAGGTTGCCAATTTTTTTTGGAGGCCACTGCTGCAGGCACAGGGGGTGACCAGTGACATTCAGTAAATCAATCACACAATGGCCCTAAATCTGTGGCCTACATTTTCACATGTATTATATTTCTAACTCTCATTTCTCCCTACTAGAGCTATTCTTAATCTCTTCCTTTAGACTCCCAGAGAAAAAGCTAGATTTTTTGTTATAATGTCAACAGTTTTTAACACTTTATAATTATATAAGCACCTTCACTTCTATATCTTTCTCCCAAGATCAGTTGCATATCAACCATGTTGCAGACTGGTATCCAAATGAATTGAGCTTAGTGATATATTCATGTCCTCAGTGTTTGAGCCGCATGTCTGCTTATCCACTGCATAGCAACTCAACTCATTTAAGTAACTCCATAAAAATTATAAAAATTCCTTCTTTTATATCAAAACATTTAATTCCTCTATTTTATACCTGCAGTGTAAAAAAGGAGAGCAATTGAGCTATGAAGAAAAGACAACAAATATGAGGCAGAAACATCAGTAATAAACTGATTCTTTGTACAGTATAAGAAGAGGTGAGGGGTAAAAGGAAATAAGCCAGAGATAGAGGGACAACTGAGAAACCAAATAAAAAGTTCTAGACTGGGGGTCCATAGCAAGCCATTAACATTTTGTACGAAATGCTGCCAGATCCAAGTTCAGTAAGTAAATACCAATAGGTCTTAGATCAACAGCCACAAGAATTATTCTTGCTTCTTTTATTCCCAAATAGTAATGGAATAGCATTATTCAGTATAACAGTTTGTTTCAGAATATAATATAATTAGTGAGCACAGACATTCCAAGAATCTATAAACTTCTTATACTAGAAATATCTATATAATATGTGACAGATTCACTGAGACCCATCTCATACAAAACTGGATAAATTAATATGAAAGGCATTGGTAAGTGAGCAATTGAGAAAAGTTGTTATATTAGCCATTTTCCTCCTTCCATGATATTTTAAATCCCTGATTATTACCATGCAAACTATAAAGTTATTTTTCATTCATCATGGACAAGTTGCATTCCAAATTTATTGAGTAGGGAATTGGGGTGCTCCCAGACTCAGCAAGCAAATTATTTTTCTCTTAATTAGATTGATTCTTTATTCTATTATTCTTTAGTTTACTATGTTTAGTCTGTGTACTGGTTTACTACCTCTGCTTGAGAAAATGACTAAAATACAGATGGCTAAAGCAAAGACATCAAAGCAATACATTTTAACCCAATGTGAAATTAAACACTTTTAAGATTATATTTCAAACAATTAAGTGAAGTACACATTTATTATATTAGAATTTTATTTAATGCTTGTTTTTCAAAAATGAAGTAATTTTTTTTAAATATTACAATAGTGAAGGTCTGATTTATAGTGTCTAGCTTTGGGTTTGCAAGCCATTTTCCTTTTTAATATATTAAGACATTTTTTCACAGAATTTTCAGATGAATTAATTTTCCTACTCATAATTGCAGCATTAAAATACAAACAAACATGGATAGAATAAACAGAACTAAATCACTGTCCTTAAAGTGTGACCACCAGAGGAGAATCAGTATCACTGAGAATATGTGAGAATGCACAACCTAACATCAGCCCTAATGAATCAGGATTTCTGGGGTGTGAAGCCAAGCAATGTGTTTTCACGAAACTTCTAGGTGCTTCCAATGCTACTCCAATTCGAGAATCACTGATAAGCACTCATATTGGCAAAAACAGAAAAGGCTAGCCCCAAAATATAAATAACTTAGGGAAGAATGCTTCCCTCTTCCATGTCCTTCCAACTGAGTGGCGACCCACTCAGCAGAGCTACTCTCAAAATTAACTAGTTTGCACATATCAAGAAAAGTTCAGTAGTACAGCACAAGTTAGGGGACTCCCACCATAGGTAGAAGGACAGAACCCAAAATAGGTATTTTGCCCAGAAGTATAGTTTTACCAGAACTTTCTGGAGCTCCTGATAAACAGTGCCATATAAAGGGTTATTTGTCCCCATACTACCACTCTACATTTGAAAAATTACACTAAATAAGGAGTTGTTTCAATATACAAAGTCAAGCCTCTCCTTAGCTTTGTATCAGTCAGGGGCTACTGCACCCAAGGCTGAGGCATGTGAATTCAGATCTGGGCTTCTGAGATTTGAGAGGCAAAGGAGGAGGGAAAGTCTAACCCAATTTCATATACCATGTACAAGTCTTTCACTCTTGGCTATTATAAAAAGTTGATTCATACCCTCCTCTAAAAACATACTTTCAACTGTGTAATACTAGGATCTGGCACTGAGAGTTTGGAGCAAGTCATACAGGAAGGAGTGATTGGGACCCACATGAAGAGGGGAGAGAGTTGGGAAATTTGATCAGACTGGAAAAGTGGTCATAGACAGAGAGAATCTAGAAGGAATAATAGGCAAGCTCAAGTCTGGAATATAAATCTAGACTAGAACTCTGTATAAGAGACTGTTAGAAACAATGAAAAGCCCGAGGAGCTCATTGCCTGCTGCTAAGGTTAGAGAAGGAAACAGGGATGGTAGTCTCAGATACTTCCCAGCAATGAGAATATGCCTTATTCTTAATTTAAACTTGAAATCAAGCCAACCCGTATTATATGTCAGTCTTCTCACTAGTCTGTTTGAGGCGCTAGTAGCTTTTTATCTCAGCTTCTAGGAAAAACTTTTCTCTTATGAATACCACTGCTACTGTTTATTAATGCTGCCAGAAACACTGCTAGTTAACAGTTGTTACATATTCCCTATGCCAGGCACTGTGTAAAGTTTACATGGATTACTCCACTTACTTCTCACAGTAGCAACTGGTAACAGGTTATTTCCCATATTTAACAGAGGAAAAAGCTGAGACTAAGATAAATGCACAAGGAGATCACTTAGGGCAGAAAAGTAACAAAGCTGAAACTTGGATAGTCTCTCAGATTTCAAAGTCCATCATCAACCCAAGCATTTCAATATTTTCACACTGTTTTGGTTGATTTTACTAATTGAAAGAAAGTTTTCTGATCCATCATATTTTTCCTGTAGGTATCCTGTTTCAAGACAATCTTCTTTTTCTTTCACAAGGTAGAAAAAAAAATTAAATTGCATCCATGAAGTGGATCTTATCCTGAGAGGAGAAGATATCCACAGTACCTGGAGAAAGAATGAGGTATTTTTCAGATTTACTCCTTTTAATGGCTTCCATTCTCCACAAGATCCAGAGTTCTTTTGCTACATACCACTCTGATACTCATTATACTGCAGCTCAAAAGATTTCCTTGGTCAGCCTCTCCTTCTTGCATGCCTATCATTCCAGGTTTCCAAAGTCAAAGCTAACTACAGGCTTCTCCCAAATATCATCTGTAATGTGTTGCCTGTCTTGTCAAAAATCCTATCTTTCCTTTAAGCCCTTTTTAAATTATTATCCTCTCTGTGATACTCATCTGTGACCCTAAAGATCACTTTTGTTTTTCTTCTTCCATGCATGTTGTTCTCCCTATGCTATTTTATGTTTTACCTTATAATTTCAATGATGGTGTCTTTCTTTCTTACAATTTTGTATTTTGCCACTTGTGAGGCAGCAAATAATCACATTTGTCTTTGTATATCTTACATTTCCTGGTATACAATACTTTTTGCATAGAGAGTGCTTGTTAAATGTTTGACAAATTGGCAGATATGCTGTCAAGACATACAGAAAACTTTGCATTTCCACAATCATAGCTACTTTAGATACAGTAATGGAGAATCACGTCTTTGAGCCCTGATTTCCAAATTCTTAAAGTGAGGAGAACAAAAACTACCCCTTGATGTCACAATAATCACATGAAACATTAGTAAACATCTTAGCAGAAGAGACTGCATATGGCATATATCAAATAAATATTTGTTGGCTTTCAACATGTTAAATTAGTAATTTTTTAAAACTGTTAACATTCTAGTGCTTTGACCAGCTGTCTCAATGAAAATTTGCAACAATCATTTTGGCTATTTTTTCATTTATATCTTCCTTCCAGATGTACCTGGAACAGTCTCATTCCTGGTCTTCTGTGTCTATGTGATTCAGTGGCCTCTCATGCTAATTAACTTATACTGTCCCCATGAAGATCTAAGTCCAGTTGCCACAGTGACTCCTCTCTAGTGTACTGTACCTGACACATTCTGTCACATTGTGGCTTCAGGGCAGAGACAATATTTACCTAGTCACACTACAGCACCCAGTAGAATGAAATTAGAGGACTCTAATCGGTTTAGAAAATCATTGTGACTATGACAGTTATAAATATAAACATAAATATAAATTGATACATATGTGTTGTATTTGTGTTGACACTGGTGATATGATACAGAGAATAAATATTGGTAATGCTCTGAAAAAAAGAGTATACTTTTCTTCCAATGTACATGGTAGTTATGATCCTGAAAAAATCAGCATGTTAAAACCATGCAAAAATTTATTTGTGCTTATATGTAAAACAGATTCAGTTTTTTAAAAAAATATTATCATAACAAGTGTTCACCTACATGAAGTCTTACAGACAATGTGAAAGTCACAGAGAAGGCAGGACAATTAATTCTTCATTGTGCAGAACTCTTCTTCACTTCAAAGAGTATTTAGGATCTTCACCCTCCCTTAAAATACAGTGCTTTCCAGTTTCCTCTGCAAAAGTTCAAATCTCCTAGGGGTTGGTAGGTGTCCCCATAGAGAACCATTGACCTAGCTGGTTCCTTCAGATTCCTGCTGATTTCTTAATCTTTCATCGGCATCCTCAATGAAAGTCTCTATTTTCCTCCCCATTTCTCTTATAGTCCAATTACTTTAGAAACAGAGATTTACACTCTGGTGGGCCAGCCAAGCTTGATTAAGGAATTTATCTTTCTATCGCAAAATTTATGATAGAAAATGAACATACCCAAAGAAGAGAAAGTTTAAAATAATTTGCTTTTAAAAAACAGAATCAATTATCATATGTGATTTCTGGTTTGTACACTACTTAGCACACAGAAAGAGCCCATATATGAATAGAGTATGATGGCATGGCAGTTCACAGCTGCATGAGAGCAAACAAGGACTGCTAATAAAATGTGGTATCACTTACTAAAACAGGAGCTTCCATGCGTGACACTAAACAATGAAATGTGTGCTAATTCATCTTACTATCTAAGAATTAGTGCAATTTACTCATGCCTTTCTTATTTGTTAGTCATTGCAGTCTAGCTCTGAATTTAGAAGGTCAAACTCATTGCTCTCTGTGACCTTGTCTGTTCTTGCATTTATTATTAACTCTAACAGGCATGCTCATGATAAGAACTCTCCCCTCTAGAATCTAAATTCCAAAAGGGCAAGAATTTTTGTCAGTTTTATTCATGATGTATCTCCAGTACCTAGAACAGGGCACGGCATAGAGTAGATGCTCAAAAATAGATATGTTTGGAATTAACTAATGAATACCAAGTCCAATACGTACAAAGTACCTACTGTGTGTCAACACAGAAGACACCCAGGTAGAAAACCCAAACTCATAGCTAACACTCACCCAGGGCAGAGGAACTCATATAATAGGAACGCGAATGCTAACACGTTTGTGTATTGTACTAGAAAAGTCTCAAAAGAAGAGAATTAATGGTTCCTTTGCAACAGGAGAAGCTTCCTAAAGTTTTATTCACTAAAGCAGGGTGTCTCAACTTTAGAATAGAAGCATTTGGGCTGGACAGTTCTTTATTGTGAAGGGCTGTTTTGTACATTATAGACTATTGCCATCCCTGGACTCCATGTACTAGATGCCACTAGCAACATGTAGTTGTGACAACCATAAATGTCTCCAGACATTGCCAAATCTCCCCTCAGAAGAGAGGGGCTGCTCAAGATGTCTCCCTCCCGGTTGAGAACCTCTGGATCAAAGAACACAAGTTTGCCAAACAGAGGAAAGGACAAGGAGAAAACCATGAGCTTCCATATGACAGAGTCTGGATTGTATTTATCTTAGTTCTAACGAATAACTTAGTGCTGACAAGGAAAAGAAATAGTTAAGTGCCTCATATTTTGTTCTTTATAACCTATTAATTCCACTCATATACATGTGGCCCTTACAACAACCTTGCGGGGAAACCAGAGTTCATATTTGCTTCATCCTTTAAAAAAATGAGGATAATGTTCAGATGAGTATAATGACTTCCCCAAGGTCAACCTTGGATTTTCGTGGTCTTTTGTTCCTTTGGAGACTTTCTTTCAATATATGTTGCATTTTGATTCCACTTTAACCACTCAGATAACTTCTTTTCCAACAAGGATCAGGCTAATTAAAGAGCAATTGTTTAATAGCTTTCAGATGCTTTGTTAAACACTAAAGCCACAACTCTGAACAATATGTTTCTTTTTAGAAAGGTAAATATTTCATAGTGTGGTAAAAATGGGGTATTTTTCCCCTAAAGAGATAACACTGTGGAGTGGAGAGGAAGATCTTATCATTCTAAAGCAAGCTTGGGGGAGAAATTAAAAAGAGGAGTGAAGCCTGGCTCATGGAAACCAAGGCTACTCACATGAGGCTAGAGAAGGTCAAGACAAAATAAAAGCAGATATCTGACAAAAAAAGCAACCCAGAGGAGAAATGTGAAACTTGATTAGGAAGTAGGGAATCTGGCTTCCCCTTCCAGCTTTTCCATTGCTTAATTTGTTGATCTTGAGAAAGTCACAAAACCTGGTTGGGCCTCACTTCAGATTATCTCAGACCCTGAGGCCAACTCAATTGACATGGATGTGAAATGTCGGTGCATTCATGACCCCATTTTACCACATTTGCCATTGCTTCTGTACTATTCTTATACAAGCATGGCAAAAAGAAGGGATCTCTGAGATGACATTGTTTGGATGCTCTTAGACTTTGACACAGGGACGTTATGAATGTGATTGCATAGAAGTGACGCTGTGATGGTTCAGTCTAAGGCTGAGTGGGTCCAGCCAGCTGTGCTAATTGATCCTGAAATCTTCATCTGCACAGGGGATGCCTCTAGATCAATTGTGCCTCTCCTACTGAGTCTCACCTGGGGTTAGGATTAGGCTGGCCAGAAGACTGACATCTCCTGTGACTCCACAGGAAGCTGAAATTGAAGGCACTTTCTAATTGGATTCTACTGCTTACACTGATACTATCCTTTTCTTGGCAGACTGTGCCATAATTGCGAATTATCCAAGAAAAGATAATTGCATTTCATTGTTTTTTTCTTTCTTCCAACTATAAACAGAGATTGGAATGATGAAAGCTGATTTTCTTAAATAAATTATCTTAATTCCCTATATTTGTAAGTAAAGAAGTGGTATTAGTGCATGAAAATCTAGGCTACATTTTCATCTTAGATTGGCAATTTTTTTCAGGTCATTCATTGACCCCTTTGAGGAAGCAATAAAAAGCAGACTCCTCTTCCTAAAAAATAAAATGAATATGCACCAAATTTTGCATAACTTTCAGGTAGCACAGGAATACCCTGAAGCCTTGACTTGAAACCAGTTTAAAAGATATTGCCTTAAGGTGACTGTAACAATTATTTCCAAAAACATGAATCTTTAAAGTCATTTCACTGTTGCACAAGTCACTTTTAGGAGTAGAATGTAATCTCAAATCACTCTACCATTCAAGAAAAGCAGGAAAATACATTGCTGTTCCCTTAAAATTTTTCCATATGAAATCCCAAGCACATTATATGAGCAAGTATGTGTAGCTCTTTACCAAATTAATGACAATATTGATGAAATATGCAAATCAAAATATTCGAGAAATGTCACTGATGTACCCTGATCCCCACTGGAGTCTGCAAATAGAGATGGCTTTTTATTGTCATGACTGTACAAAAAGAGAATAGCAGTAGTGATGGAAACATTTGGCTATAACTTCACTGACATTCCATATCCGTATCAGTTAAGCAATCTTCAGTGTATGAAATTAACTGTTGGTTTTTGATATTCAGGTTGGGTAGTTGAAAAGTACAATGGGGGATGAAGTTCCAGGAACGGTCTCAGTTCCAATCATGCACCTGGCTTAGCATACAGATAGACTTGAAAATTCACAACATCAGCTAAACATACATCCTTTAGGAATGATTCAAGGGACGATTGCTGTGCAGATCAAAGAAAGATCTGAAACCACAGACCTAAAAAGAATGCAAAGGGCAATGAAAAGGGAGGATAATGGGGATGTAGGTTACATCATATTATACATGGGAACCCCTTAAAAGGAAGAATGGCAAATTTTATGGTTCTTATAGAAATCATCCTTCATCCCATTCACAATTTAGATGTATGAAACATGCATGACATCTCTTTCTCCATTGCTTCTCACTGTGTGCTTTAAATTGAGCAAATAAATGGTATGATTCAAGCATCTTAATGAGAACCTTTTGCTCCTAAGCCTCTAGGACAGTTTACCAGGAGGCTACTCTCTCATCAAGACAGCCTTTCATGCAGAAGGGTCTAGAGTCTAATCATGTTGGGTATGGTTCAGAAGTGGAGCTGAATGGCTAGGTTCCTCTCAAATTCACCCTCACAAAAGTAATAATTTAGTGATCATGAAGTAATCACAAAGGCTTTTCCCTTCCCACCAAGAATCTCTGTTAAAACCAAGATTTACCATTTTCCTACCCCCCACTCCATAGACAGGAAAAGGTAGATATCTTCTCTCCTTGCACCAATCAGGAGACCCTGGCTGCCCAATTACATAATCCCCAAACTCCTTCCTCCTAATCCTCTCTCAAGTCATTGCCTATGTGGTGATATCTGGAAAGATATTCAGAATAAAATGATTAACATGAAAATAAGACACTTCCATATACTAAGAATACAAGGGGATTGTGTTTAGCTGCACACTAATAAAAAGTAAGATGTATTCATGTTAAAGTTTGTCTCTGATGATGGGAAAAAAAATAATGCATGTTTTCAGGAAAAATCTTTGAGCTCTATTAATATAAAGAACACTAATTTAAAAAGTTTTCTCACAGGTTATTACTACTTTATAGGAACCTGAATTAAATAAAAAGGCCCACAGTAGTTCAGTGGTTAGAATGCCAGCCTTCCATGTGGGAGACCCGGGTTCGATTTCTGGACCATGCACACACACACAAAAAAACCCCACAAAGAGCTAGAGTATGATAATGCAGTAAATAGGAAAAGTGAGCATGGAAAAACAGGTTTAAGTTTGGGGCCTTAGTTTTCAAACTGTATTTGATAATTTAACCAAGTGTTAAGTTGAACAATCATTTTGTTATGTTGTGCCTCCTCAATCGTAACAATTAACAAATTGCATGTGCTGTCTGTGATATCCAATGGGACAAAATATTATGAAAAATTTTATTAAAATTACTTTCTCTCATTTTCAGACAATTGTTGAAAAATACAAGTTGATAGGCGAAAAGTTTTTATTTCTTTTCTACCATTAGCAAGTGAGGATCTTTTTTTTTTTTTGAATGAAAATGCAATGCATGTATTTGCTGGAATTGGAGTATGTCTTTCCCATCAATAAGTTAGCTCAGTGTAAAATTTACTACCTATGCTGGTTTGAAAGGATATATGTTCCCTAGAAAAGCCATGTTTTAATCTAAATCTCATGTCATAAAGGCAGAATAATCCCTATTCAATAGTATCTGTTTGAAACTGTAATCAGATCATCTCGCTGGAGATGTGATTAAATCAAGAGTGGCTGTTAAACTGGATTAGGTGATGACGTGTCTCCACCCATTTGGGTGGGTTTTGATAAGTTTCTGGAGTCCTATAAAAGAGGAAACATTTTGGAGAATGAAAGAGATTCAGAGAGTGCAGAGAATGCTGCAGCACCATGAAGCAGAGAGTCCACAAACCAGCGACCTTTGGAGATGAAGAAGGAAAATGCCTCCCAGGGAGCTTCATGAAACAGGAAGCCAAGAGAAGAAGCTAGCAGATGACACTGTGTTTGTCATGTGCCCTTCCAGATGAGAGAGAAACCCTGACTGTGTTCACCATGTACCTTTCCAGATAAGAGAGAAACTTCAACTGTGTTTGCCACATTCCCTTCCACTTGAGTGAGAAACCCTGAACTTCAATCGGCCTTCTTGAATCAAGATATTTTTCCCTGGATGACTTAGATTGGACATTTCTATAGGTTTGCTTTAACTGGGACATTTCCTCAGCCTTAGAACTGTAAACTAGCAACCTATTAAATTCCCCTTTTTAAAAGCCATTCTGTTTCTGGTATATTGCATTCCAGCAGTGAGCAAACTAGAACACTACCCCACTAATTCAAATCTCTTCATGGCTACCACTGTCATAGAAAAGAAATATTAATTGGACCACCAAGCCATCTTATCATATGGCCCTCTCCAGGAAGTGTTAGGTTAGTGTTACATTTTTAACATAAAACTATTAACAGTATGTTACTTTATAGCAGTTTAAAAGCCAAGCATATGCATTCCTGAATACAAACTAGAGAATTATATTCAGAATGCAAAACTGAATCAAAATCAAAACTCTATCAAAATAAATAAATATTAAATTTACTTTATTTGTTATAGGTTAGCCATAAGGAAATAAGACATATAAATTAGAAATTTTAGAAATGAAATAGAACTAGAGGACATAAAAGTTCATCCACAAAGGTTATTTTTGCTTGAGTAATCATTCATCTCTCTTTCTCACTCCAGTTCTCACTTTCTCTTACTTTCTCCTATCTCATCTTGGCAGTTTCAAACTCTTGGTTTATTTTATAAATAATTCAGATGATAATGCAAACCTGAAAGATTCTTATTGTAGTCATGTCTGATCTTGTGATATATTTAGAGATTCTCATATTTTTTATCAATGGCCCATTCAGGACAGGATAAGGACTGAGATGTTTTAAATATCTTTAACTTTACAAGGATTTTTTTTTTCAACAGTAATTAAGAAAGTTTAAACCCATGCTTTCTTGGCTTCTATTTAGAATAAAAAAGTATATATGTCTATAAGAAAAGAGAAAGGGTCTTTTTCTTTTTGCACATTCAATTAAAATGAGACTTTCTAAAGCCTGGTTTACTATATTGTCTATTAAAAGTAGCAGCAGCTGAGAAACATTTTTTTTCCTTTTAACCCAGGTTTATCCTGAAGACATTAAGAGAGTTTCTAGTCCATAAAATGACTTACTCTAGGCTTATATAATCAGGGTTTTCATTTGTTTGTTTGTACAATACCCTAACACTAGCTGCCTAATTGCTTAACGATGTGGCAAAGTGAGAAAAGCACGGTTCTTACATCATACCCTGGCTCTGCCACTTACAAGCTCTTGTATCTTTTTTTCTTCTGAAAACCAGGGGTAATAATAAATGCCTATACTGCATGGTTGCTGTGATGATCTTAGGGGATGATGTATGTGTGAAAAATGAAGTATCTGAATCATGGTAGATTAATGCATGGTAGCTATAGTTGTTTCATTATAGCTTCTGTCTTAGCATCCTAGGGCTGTTGTAACAAAGTACCACAAACTTGGTGGCTTAAAACAACAGACACAGTACTAGAGGAGAGAAGTCCAGAATCAAGGTGTCATAAGGACCATGCTCTTCTGAAGTCTGTAGAGGAGAATACTTCCTTGTCTTCTAGTGTTTGCCAATAATTCTTGCCATGCCATGGCTTGCAGCACTTCAATCTTTGACTCAGTCACACATAGCATTTCCCCCTGTGTCTGTTTTTCTTCTCCTTTTCTTAAAAAGACAGGAGTCACATTGGATTAGGCACTGACTCTACTCCAATATGAACTTATTTTAATTTAACTAATTCCATCTGCAATGGCCCTGTTCATTAATAAGGCCACATTCCAAGGTACTGGGGTTATGATTTCAACATTTCTTTTTGGGGAGACACAATTCAACCCCAAACAACTTCTATTATGATTTCCCATGAATTATATTCTCAATAACCCTGGGAGATAAATTATAATCTCCATATTAGTGAATATAATCTCCATATTATCCATATTGGTGAACTAATACTCCATATTAGTGAATATAATCTCATATAATCTCCATATCAGCAGCGGAAATTGTAACTACTCATTTTACCTCACTGTGTAATATCTTGCACCAAGTAGGTGTTAGCTGGAGAAAATGATGGTGCTGAAAGGAGACTGGCTCATTTTATTTGACTGACTAAGCTGCTTAGACACTACCACCAGGTGTGACATTGACTGCTGGGAGCCCACAGTAACCAGCACTTAGATCCAAAGCCAGAACCGAGGATATCCACATGCAAGACACATTCACAATGTTAACTGGTCTTTGCTTTAGTGGCTATCTAAGAAAAGCAACTTTTTCCTATTTATTACTCTGGATTCCAACTCTAATTTCTCAGATCTTGTCATGCTCATTATTTAAATCTGAGTAACTTCCTTCCCAGAACAGATGTCTTTCACCTCATAATGGCAGAAAGAAGTTAGATTCAAAGAAAAGGCAAAAAATATTCTACAAAATAAAAAATTAAAACATGTGTCTCTTGAGAAAACAACGTAAACCAACAGTTAAAACCATCCCAGTCAACCACATGAAAGAAAAATGTTAGAAAGGAAATACAATCAAAATAAATATAAGCAAACATTACTCTAGAACATGCCAGAATATTCTTATAGGCCATTTGTAATGTATAATACTTTCATTGTGCAATTCAGTGCCCTTTCCTTTCCCTCTACATTCTTGAGTTTAATGAATAACTAAACATGGTCCTTCACTTAAATGAATCTGAAAACCCAATTTCTTACTGACATTAAAATCGCTGTTCCAGGACCAAATACTCAGTCTAGACAGATTGTCATCGGGCTTCATTGTCACAGCAAAGCCCCTCTTTCTGCTTTGGATGGGTTTAATAATTTTGAGTCTTTTAATAATGTGTTTAGCTCCAAGCAAAAAAGCAATTAGGAGATTCAAACAATTTTTTTTTTTCTAAAAAAGGCCAAATCATCACCAAATACACACTGTTGGCTTCTTTAAGTTGCTTCAGTAACATGCTGCAGAGGCTGATGTTCTGTTTACGTTATAAAGAAGCCATAAAACTGTGTGGAAATACACGCCAAAGTCCAAGGTAGTTTTTCTCCTTTCAAGCCTACACGGCTGATCCAAAGGTGTTAAGAAAATTAATGAGTAATTTCTAGGACTGACTCATTCTTTCTTCTGTGTCAGGAGGCTTAAATCAATAGATGTAATTCAGCCACAAAACGAAATGCTTTCTGCGTCCTATACATCAGACTCCAGGAGTGGGGAGGAAGCTCTCATAAACGAGGAAACAAAACTATACAGATTTGGAACTGTATTTCATGGTCAGCATATCCTTAGTCACCATTGCCAATGACTTTTTTTCTTTTTCTTTTTTACTTTTTTTTTCTTTTTTTTATTTATTGCCACTGATTTTTACAGATCAACTGTAGAAATTGTACCTAAAGTGACATACTATAGATATTCAACAACTGATAAGCATCAAGCTATGTGTACCTATCCTAGGAAATAAGATGACTCTGACTGACCATGGAGATCGGGTAATTTCATCTATTTCTTACCATCAGATCAGGAATTTAAATGATAATAAATTAACTTAATTAGTAAACAATGTGTCATTATGGCGCCTTTTTAAAAATGTGTTGTGCTAAATGCTTCTCTTGCAGTTTAATTTCAAAGTAATTTGAAAATTTTCTCAACAAAACATGGTTCAAATCTTTTATTAATATATACCTGGTTCTCTTAAAAGTGAATGATTACATTAAAATTAACTGTAATTAATAGAAAATGAAGCCACAATTGTGGTTTCTATTATTCTTCATGTTCACAAATCATCCCACAACCCATGAAATTATGTTTTAATAAACCTATCTTTTGATTGGCAATACTTTTGAAGAAATCTAGTATTTTGATTGGTTCCTTTTTCACTTTCTGTTAAGCTATTTGAATGGATGAACTCTAGTGTCTTTCAGGAATCTTAACTTCTATTTGCTTTTGTATACAGGAAAATTAAACAAACAAAAAAAACTTTCAAAATTAATTTGTTTGCAGAAGCTTGCTGTGGGACACAGATAGGATTCAAATGTTCTAGTCACTTGAATTTTTTATCATCTCCAGAACCACCGAGGCCTTCTTTGTTCTGCCTTTGCACTTGCTACTTCCTGTGCCTGAAATGCCGTTGCCTGCCTCAGTGTCTGGCAAAATCCAACTTTTGTCACCCAGTTCAAATGTCATTTACTCTGAAATTTTTATTGATTTCCCCTGGAAGTCCTAATCTCTATGTCTTTTCTGTAGTTTCACAGTACTTTGTTCCTTCTCCAAACAGCAGTACTAGCGTTGCTGTTGTTATAGTCATTATTGTTGTTTAAAAAAAAAAATCATTGAGATTGTATTGGTATTGAGCCCACTCCAATGGCTTTTCATCCCACTTAGAATAAAATCAACATACCTTACTTTGTCCTACTTTCAGCGCCTCCCTTAGAACAAGGCAAATGGCACCTCTGGCCTGGACCCCACACTTCAGCATATCAAAAATAAAACATACTCATGATAAATTTATTAAAGAATACATAGGTGAAAAAAAAGAACACATAGGTGCCTCTGCCACTTGAGATCCAGAGATCTGTGCTGGCATAGCACAACCTGGAGACTACAAACTACAACTCACAGGCCAAAGCCAGCCTGTGCCTATTTTTACAAATAAAGTTTTATTACAGCACAGTCGTGCCCATTTATTTGCACATTGTTTGTGGCTGCTTTTGTGCTACAAAGGCAGAGTTGAGTAATTGCTACAGATCTTATGGTCTGCAAAGTCTAATTTAAATTTTTTTACTATGTGGCTCTTAACAGAAAAAGTGTTCAATATGTGGCACACACTAAATATCTACTCTTGTAACTACCTCCTTTCAGGCTTAGAAAAACACTTCTCCACATTTGTTTTCTTTTGTCCTCAAAAAGAAAAAGCTACTTTTTGTCCAAGTGGCACACAAATTTGTAGGTTGTAGAACTACCAATATTAGAGACTGACACTTTGTTGGAGGCCAGGGAGGATTTAAATGTTTACACATAAGAAAAGACACATTGATTAACTTGTCAAATCCCTCCTATCAGAGGGCATGGATGCAGTAGGTTCTCACATAATGAAATATTATTTCCCCAAAGTGCTAATTGCCCATTTTCTTGCTTCTCTTCATGTTCTTATTCTGGTTTCAGAGGCACTCACAATTTAGCACATCATTAGCAACAGTAGCACCTGGAAGCCCCTTATTTAAAAGACATTCCTCTTCATTTTCTCAGTAACTGAAACTCATTTTTTTTATCAGAAAACAAATCAAAAATTTGTCTACATGTCCATCTTCCTTCTTAGAGGAAAATGAACTGCTTACCTATTCATCAAAAAGTTTTATGTTCACCCAGGAAGTTAACATATATGATTCTCTCCTTAAACAAACAAAAAAAAGGTATTATTTTATTATTTAAAAAGCAGTGCATGGGAGGAGACTTCCAGGAAGATGGTGGAACAAAGACAGGTAGGACTCACTCCTCCACCAAAAGCATCTAGAGAATACTAGTAACTACCCAAAGCAGCAGTTCTGAGGCATAGGAGACCAAGGAAGAACCACTGAGTATATAAGGAAGAGCTGGAGAAACTATGAGAAGTTGTGGTGAGTGGGCTTGACCACCGCACCTGGCACCCTACCTCCACCTTTGAGGATGGCCACTGTGGGATGGCCTTAGTTCTCACCAGCTGGAAAGATGTGGTTCATTCCGGCTCCAATGGAGGGCCAGCAAAGTTAGCCCTCTAGGTTCTGCAGCCTAGGGCATTCCCCCCCACCCCCAATATGGGAATTTGAAAGCTTGGGGCTCTATTATTCCCATAAACTAAGAGACTGTGACAAGAGACCAATCTCCACTGCAGTTCTGTTGTCCATCCCCCACCCCTGAGATCAAGACGTGGTGCAGTCCCTGGCAAACTGTTGGCGGATAAAGCTAGCTCTCTTAGTCCAACAGGACTTTCCACTCAGGAGCTCAGGAGCCAAGCCTATAGCTCCATTGGTTCCACTCATAAGAGACTGTGGAAAGATACTGGTGTGGATGGGGGTGCCTAGCACCCATCCCCCAGCCCAGAGGCCAGCAGATCTAGGCCCTGTCTGGTTCTCATCTGGCCAGGTAGTGGATTGGGAGAGATGGGGACCCTCCCCTGGGGAAAAGCCAGGGATATGGCACAGTCTGTCCCAACTGCTGGCGGAGAGGGTAACCCTCTAGGTCACGCAGCCTTAAACCTTTCCACACAGGAGTCCAGGGGACTCCAACTCCTACTATTTCCACAAACAGAGAAGATGTGGTGAGTGACTGAGCTCCACTGCAGCCCTGGGCACCCATTCTACAACCCCAAGACCGATAGCCCAGAATCTGCCTGGTTCTTGCCCAGCAGGCTGCAGGTCCTCCCCTTAGGAAAACAGGGGCAAGTGGGACAGTCTTGATCCAACTGTTAGCCAGTAAAATGAGACAAAGGGGATATACCACTGTGGTCCTACAGCTCACAGTACCAGGGTCCTTTATTCCCACCTACTATGGAAACAGGGGAGTGAGAGAGATAAAAAAATAACTTATCTTTGAAGGGCTAAGGCGAGTATGTCATTGTAGAGTGACCTGCTGGGAAGGCTGGAAAACTGCAGCCTAAGCAGCTGCTTTCCTGACCGTTTCTCTAGGGCCCTTTTGTTATGGTCTGCACCCCACACCCAGCGTGGGACTGTGGCTTTGGTTTGGCTGTTAAATACTGAGGAACCAAGTGCCAAAGGAAATCTTCAACACAAACCCTTTCAACAGCAAAATCTTAGACAAGAGGGAAACCAACTTTCAGAATAATCTTATCAAGATAATTAGATGCCCAGAAACCAGCAAAAGATTATAAGATACATGAAGAGACAAGAAGATATGGCCAAACCAAATGATCAAATTACAAAGTCCGAGGAAATACAAAATTTGGAACAACTAATCAAAGATGGTCATGCAAATCTCCTAAATAATTTCAACGAGATGGGTAAAGAGATAAAGGTTATTAAAAAGACATAAAGAAGAATTTGAAAGAATACAAAGACAAATAGTAGATCTTATGGAAATGAAAGATACTGTAAATGAAATTAAAAACATATCAGAGACACTCAGCAGAGGATTTGAAGATGCAGAAGAAAGGATCAGTGAACTGGAAGACAGAACAACCAAACTCAAACACCACCCCCAAAAAAACCAAATGGAGAGAAAATGGAAAAATTTCAACTGGTTCTCAAGGAAATGCTTAACATGAATTGCACAAATATATATGATAGGTGTCCTGGTAGGAGTAGAGAAGGGTAAGAGGCTGTGTTAGTTAGATTCTGTTGTCAACTTGGCCAGATGAAGGTACCTAGTTCTGTTGCTGTGGACATGAGCCAATGGTACATGAACCTTATCTATTGGTCATTACATCTGCAATCAGCTAAGAGGCATGCCTGCTGTAATGAATGATGTTTGATTTAGTTGGCTGGCCCTTAAATGAGAGAGCTCAATGTAGCACAGCCCAAGCAGCTCAGCATATCTCATCTCAGCACCTGCAGCTCAGCCCAGGCCTTTGGAGATGCAGAAAGAAATCACCCCGGGGAAAGCTGTTGGAACCCAGAGGCCTGGAGAGAAGGCCAGCAGAGATCACTCTATGCCTTCCCATATAAGAAAGAATCTCGGTTGAAAGTTAGCTGCCTTTCCTCTGAAGAACTAACTAAATAAATCCCCTTTTATTAAAAGCCAATCAGCCTCTGGTGTGTTGCATTCTGGTAGCAAGCAAACTAGAACAAAGGCCAAGAAGAATATTTGAGGACATAATGGTTGAACATTTCCCAACCCTTATAAAAGATATAAATATGCAAATCAAAGAAACCCAAAGTACTCCAAATAGAATAAATCCAAATAGACCCAGTCCAAGGCACATACTAATCAGACTCTCAAATGACTAACAGAAGAAGAGAATGCTAAAAGCTGCAAGAAAAAAGTGATTCATCACATACAAGCGATGCCACATAAGGTTCAGTGCTAACTGACCATTGAAATGCCTACTGATTTTTTAATAAGATACAAAATGGAAAAAGAGAATTAAATTCTATTTTCTACCATATATACTTGATGGGTGTTATTATAAATGTTATTCTCTTTTCAAAATTAAAATGCTTATGTGAAAAACAATCCCCTCCAAACATTAAAATTGTGAAAATCAGTTTCAAATAAACTTTCAGATTCATCATAATCTATTATGCCTGAAAGGACTTCATGTGGAGGAGATGGGAAGATGGGATCTCTAAAAGTTTCCAGCATGGAAATATCCCTTTCTTCAGGGATATATGTCATCTTTGGAAGGATTTACAACGTCTTACTGGTAAATTAAGACAAATCATTGAAGATATGATTAATTGTACTCTGGTCCTAGGAACAGAAGTTAAATGGTGTCTGGTACCCTTTGCTCCTTTGACTCTAATAACTTATTTCAATCCACAGCTATACACGGAATATTCAGTAACAGAGCCTAAAACACCCCTTTCTCCTGCATTTGCTTCTCTACAACTATTAGAATTGATTCCTGAAAGAAAGATAGCATAGCTTATTTTAAAATACATAAAAGAACAATAAATAAAACACACTTGGAATAATATATATATATATATATATACATTTACAAATATGTAAAATAAAGAAGCTACTGCACTTTGAATAGGAATTTGCCAAATCATCAATGACAAATAAGCCATCAAGCATGAATTCTTAAATCGTTACCTACATATCTGAAACGATCCAAGGGCATTCAGATAGTTCTGTTTTCAACATATTAAAAGCTATTTTCATGATGCAAATTTTGAGTAGAGGAATGTAGCTCTTGGCTGTATTTAACTATATCTCTGATGTAACTAGTTAAGGATGTCAGAGAACAGGAATATGTTTAAGCAATAGATTAATAATAACATTTGGTTTAAAATATGCCCTGATTTTAAGCAGGGGGTTATTACTGTATTATGAATCCATACTAATTATCATGGTAGAATGCCCAGAATTTTAAATAGAAGCTAATTCGTTGCAGCAATTTTTATTTTAACAAATTAAATCTTAGTTCTTTATTATTGTATTGTAGAATATGGTTTGAGAACACCTTCAAAAGCTATTGCTTTTTCTGAGATCTAATTTGCAACAGTTTTTTAATTTTCAGCTTGAAACCAACTAGGCACTCAGAAAGAGAAGAACAAGTGAAATTACCTTATAAACAATAGTGTTGTTTTACCAAAGACAGTGACAGTAAAGTAACTTAGAACCACAAGTTTTCAGCGTTAAATGTAATTCACTCTTTTATATTTATGTTTCCAAAGCTTCCATCAAAAAAAGTTTATAGGGTAAAATAAATAGTACAATGCTTATTCCCTCCAATATGCTTCTGAATTTCCAGGTAATATATTCAAACTCTGTTTCCAAAGTTTCAAGAAGCAAATATTCCTTTTCACACAAGTTTCTTTCTTTTTTCTTACTAGTCATAAGTCTGTCTTTTTCTAATTATAGTATAATTATTACTGAATCATATTTATGCTACAATTAAAATCTCTCTTGAATATACAGAATCTCTGTGTCTACCTAGACCAAAGTTTGATCACTTTGTATCCAGACTATTGGGAAACTCCAGGCCTCTCTTCCAACTTCTAGTTCCTTCCTATCCATACTACCACTAGGCTAATGCCATAATCATAAAATATGCTTGCTCAAAAGCTTGGTTCCTTATGGTTTGTCAAAGGTGGGGAGATATCTATTTTCAAAGCTCTCTACAGTCTGACATTAACCTACCATCTCACCTTATCTCCTTACTGCTTCCCAACAAGAGCTCTTGCCTCTGTTGTCCTCCAAGGCATGCTTAGCTCACCTGAGCTCACCTAAGGCTTTTTCTTAGGTCTCCCACAGTGCGTCACACTAAATAAGCAATATGTATTTGAAGTTTTCGATTTATTCCACTCATAGGAGTATCTCAATTTCATGCTGAAGAGGATATCGGATATTGTATAGTTCAACTTTCTCATTTTATAAATATGGGTTATTGAATTGCATGGTAAGGTGATTAATTAACTTATATGTATCTAGATAACAGCAAATCAGAATGAGAATTCTGCTTTCCAGGTGAATTCCTTTTTAAAATTATTTTATGTCATATAAGTAATTTTGAACCATTAGCCATGGTGATGAGTTAGATATAATGAAATGCTCTCATTGCTCAGTGAAAATCTGCTGAGACTGCTCTCTCAGTTCCCAAAACTTATATTTGTGCAATAACATAGGAAATTTTTCTATTTACACTGTAAGATTAATAATTTGACAAGAAAATTGAATTTTTCCTATGAGTTTTTATAGAAAATAAGACAAATATAAGACATCCATGTTAAATACAACATGTTTTAAAACAGAATTTGATTTTTCTCTATGTTAAATAATACAAAGACCTGTTTTCATTTCCTGTCCTCACGAATAATGCCATGAAATCAAAACCACCCATAAATATTAACGCTTGTTGGTCATTGGTTCCCCAAGAAGTACAACCTTGTTGGCCAGAAAAATGTTAAAAAGATCAATGAAAGTTTTTCCAAGTTAATCTGCAGGAAAAGGCACAAGTGCTCAAATAACATACAACTTTAGGATTAAATAAGAGCTTACACCAAACAGCAAAATCAGCCAGCCTCGTTTTTCTCTAAATCATAGGTAAACATAGCAGGAAGAGAAAATGAAATCTAAAGCCAAGAGTTATTTCCTTCCCTTGGAAGCACTGTATGTACACAGTGGGTAGCAAAAAAGCAGCAAAACAAGTAAGAGAAAATCACATCAGGGCTGTAGGGAAGGCTTAAAAATAGTGTCTTTTGGATAAGCCAGGAGAAAACTAACAAAGCAATTTTTCTTTTACACACACAAATGACAGTAACATGTTACAGAGCCATTTGGGGGTCAATGATTTAATATGCCAGCTATCTTCAGGGGATATTCAGCTCTAAATTAATGACATGTTATCTATCTGATATATCACTTGCTTTCTTTTAGCTTTCTACTGTTCCCTCTGTTTACTATTTGTTCCATTTCTCCTTCTTCTTGAAACCTTTTATAATCATCACATCAAGACTCAATAAGAGAGTATAACTTTCTTCCCCAAAACCAATAGTAAACTGAGATTTGTCAACGCTTTCTTGTGCACATTTGTAGGAGCAATTTTTTTCAGATGTGATAGAAAAGTCAATTTGCATTCCCATTAATGCATTGCATTTTCATACATCAATGATACATAACTAGAAACAGATATATTTTGTCACTATTTTCATCTCTCCTTAGAAGATACTACTGCATAATAAGAGTTGAGGCAATAGTTTCTATTTTTCATCATTCAAGATGAAACTATAGAGAGATCTATGCAATAAGGAAATGAGGAAGTCAAACTTTATTTCTGATAAAAATAACAGATGAAAGCCTGTTGTGAATGCTGTGAGAACTGCATTCTCATAAAAACTATCTATTAGAAAACATAATGTGGCAAGAACCAATCCCCACCCCCAAGAAAAGGTAGTTGGAAAATAAATATGTCTTGGGCTCCATGTAAACTATTGTAAAATGTGAGGAAAATGAAAATTCAGAAGCAGAGCTCACTGCTGTGATAGAACCATTTCATAAAGGTACAAGTAAATATGATCTTTGTGATTAAAAAAACAACAGAAAACCATAAAGCAGGATGAGGTGAGGATTAAAAGGCAATATGGTAAGACACAAAGAGATGGGAGAGAGAAGGTAGAATTTCAAGGGCAGAATTGCAATTTGCATTGGAGGCAGCAAAGTGTAGCATTATCTCTTGGGGCAAGATGAGTAACTGGTGTACAAGACAACATTCAACACTTCTTAGAATTTGTAGCAAAAGCTAAATAGATTTGAAAACAATAAAGTAGGAGGGGATAAAAATAAAGGATGAAGAGCAAAATATCACTCGGAATTAAAGTGTCAGTGAGAAATCATCAAGAACAGGAGCAATAATTAAAAGCCTAATGAAATGTGTCCTGACTAAAGAAGTTATTAATATTCAGAGCTCTACAAATTCTAAACAAAATTAATTATACCCCTTCCCTAAAATCCTACTAGCACTTTAAATCAATTAATATAGGACAATGGTATGAAATATGTAGAGATTTGAAGAAAATATTTTTTTCTCACTACATTACACATTGCTTTAATGTGTGAGGGAAACAGAGACATTTTTAGATAAGCAAGGATTTGGACAACATATCACTCATTTACACTTTTTAGAAAAATTACTTGAAACCTCACCTATCAGATAATAGAAAAATAAAAACAAAGAAGTTAAGGAATAAGGAAATAGAAGTTGTAAATTGAGGTCTCAAAATCAAATTTCTTTCTGGAGCAAGACTAGTAATATAAATGTGTAAACTGGTTGATGCAAGGCATGGAAGCTAGTGAGATCTGTGGAAAATGGAAAGTTTATGCCCCACATAAAGGGATTGAAATTTCAAAATGTCCAAAATACCTCTGCTGCCTCCTTCTAGCAAGAGATTCACCATTTTGTGAACTCTGATATGAAAACACACCATGTGTTTTCCCTTCAGTTCACATCTGAGCTCAGGGATTCACTTGGCTTATCAGGTGGGTTTTACAGCACTTTGGGTCCTGCAGTGTTTCCCTGCCTCTCTCTCTTCTTCATCCACTCCTGTTCCAGCATCCTGCATGCATCTCATGCTACATCCTTTGCCATCAGATTCATATGGAACTTTGATGACCATGTTTGATAACATCTTAAAAGCAGTCACAGACTAGGGGCTACAAAGGTAGTTCAGTGGTAGAATTCCCTCTTGCCATGCCTGGAGACCTGGGTTCAATTCTCAGCCCATGCACTCCCCTCCCAAAAAAAATGTTTCAACAAATGGTGCTGCAATAAGGGGATACTCACATGGAAAAAGAATAAAATGTGACCCCCCACAATATAGCATGCAAAAAAGAAGAAGCAGTCACAGATTGTTTTCTATCTAGTACTAGCTAACAATGACTAACATTATACATGATTGGAACATTGCTAAGAAACTTGAATTTATCCAATACATATTTCCCTTCTTTTAAGCTACATAGGGAAATATCATTGTCAATTACATTGCGATACATTTTTATAATATACTTAAGTTCAGTGATTTATTGATTCTTTCAACTTTATATTAATTGAATCATTCACGTATGCTAACTGGAAAAAGCAGCAACTATCAAGTGGAGAAGTGGAAAATATCTCTGATCATGTCATTTGTTTTATCTGAGGCCCAGGATTATCCCTGGATTACCCATGTTTAAAAATCCACATTAACAATTTAAACTGAACTATGGAAAAAAGAAGACCAAGGAAACAAAACAAAGTTTCTTCTTGGCAGAATTCTGAACTATTCTCTGTATTAATATTTTTATATTCATAAATTTTCTGTCTGTGTCATTTTATTACATACAAAGCAAATGAACATTTTTAAGTATTATCCTAAAATTTTGGTAACAAGCATAGATTTTATTATAGTAAGAAATCTTCTTTAAAATAATTTATAATAATTTCTTATGGCAATATAATTAATATAATTTTCCTGATCTGATTATTCAATGTGCAGGCACATTATTTCCATCAGAATATGCTGATTTGACTTAATGCTATAAATGTTTAACCAATCTAAATATCTCAAACCATGATTCGCAGTCAGAGGGGTGAAACACATTTGTTCAAGATTATTTTCTAAAGGGCCACCAATGGAAAAGAAAATTAAGGTTAGACTTTGCCTAAAGACTTTTTAAAAAATAAAATTCTAAATTGTTGAAAAGGTAAATGTTAAAATAAATTAATGTAAGTAAGAAAAGATATTTTAGTAAATTAAGGTGTGACCACGTTGTTTGTTCTACGTGTAAAGAAGAGAAAGAAGCTAAGGCAAATGTCAGTAGATCAAACTACAGGTATGGAAGTTGCTGTCATTGTTAGAAAAGTCTTTTAAAAATCAGTAAGATATATATCACAATAAGAAAACAATCAAAGACATAAATACAAATTCAAATATGTACCAATCAGGAACTCCAATTAAATATCAATATACTGCCATTTTGGGGGGCCTAGAAATTAGGCAAAGAATTTTTTAAACCATAAAACTTAATTTTGGTAAGTATGCAGGGAGATTGATCAGTTTATACTCTTCTGACATATTGTAAATTTCTATTTTTGTGAAAGCAATTTCATATTAAGAGTCTCAGATTTTTTTCTTAATATTTGACTTAGTAAATCCACATCAAGGAACCCATACTAAGAAATAATCTGAACCATGAATATATATTTATTCATATAAGCACAGGGATGCTCATTGCAGTAATATACAAAATTTTAAAGAACTAAAAATCACCTACAATGACAATAATTAAATAAATTTTCGTAGTCCATATGTTAAATTAGTACACAGTCATTAAGTGCTTGTTTTCAAAAATAGCTTAATAAGGGATAAATCCTCATAACAAATTTTAAGGGAATTAAGTAGCATATATATTCTGTTTGCATAGTATGATTTTAATCATGTAGTAAATATAGCAAAATCACCATAATGGTTATCACCGGGTGGCGATTTGCAAGGGGATTTTTTTTCTTATCCATGTTTTGTATACTTCAATATTGTTTGAACACATACATAACTTTCATAATTAAAATCTATCTTTATTTTGTAGGGTAGATCTTTTTGTTCATTCATTTCTTCATTCATTCTCTTCATAAATATTCCCTAAGTATGCTATTGTGGTTAGGACATAAAACTACATTCTGGGTTAAGCAGTTTATTATTCTGTGTTTCTACATTAAATATCTAATAAGCTATTAGTCTTTATTCATGACACAGAGCTATCCCAAATTAAAAAGCAAATTGCACCAGTCTTTTTTTTTTTTCAATTGTAGTATATTCACACAATTAGAACAGCACACTATAATTAGAAGAGAGCAAGTGAGAGGGAGAATGGATCATTAACACATGCAACATGAATGAATATAGCTCTGTGTGTTTTTTAATATTTTTTAAAATATTAAATAAAAGTAAATAAAAGTATTAAATAAAAGTAAATAAAAATATTTACTTCAATCAAAATTATCCTATTGACAGTAAAGCTGACACAATGAAAAAAAGACATTGTTTTTAAGGAGTTAATTTATTTTAAATAATCGGTTGCTGGAACTCTGAATTTAAATGGCTTTGCCCTTTTTAAAATTTGTGCTTGGCTATGGATGATGCTTACTAACAGAACTTCAAGGACTCATAAAAATGACTAAGAAACAACACTTTCAGGAAATTTGGAAATAGATGAATCACACCTTGACAGACTGGCTTTTCATCCCATAAAGTAAACTATCGTAAAACATATGAAATGTTAGAGAGAGATGAGAAAAACTTTGCCAAATGCAAATTTGCCAGGATGAACTCTCAGGAGAAGGCGTAGGAGCCCCTTGGACTGCCCGGGCTGCTCTTGGGTCCAGGTATTTTTGTTTCAGATCAGAATTTACATAGAAAACAGCCACTGGCTAGTCATAAGGGAAGTTGAAGGGTAAACTTTAAGGCCAGAGTGTGAATTTTTTTCACATAAATAATTTCAGATACTTTATAGTTATGTCAATACGGACATATTATAAAGTATAATTCAAAACCTGTGAGTGTTCTTAAGTTTGAATATAAATTTCCAGATACTTTATACTTACGGCAGCCAGCTTAGACTCTCTATCCTATTCCCTGTAAAGGTTTTTCTTTCCCTGTCCTAAGCCACTGAGGAACTTTACAGAGGAAAAATGTGATGTGAGGGAACTAAAACCAACAAACCACATTTACTCCTCCGAATGTCTAGAGGGCCACTCCAGGGCAGCTTCAGAGTGCCAGCAGAGCCCTGCCATATCCACAGGTGCCAAGCCGGCCTTAGGTGACCTTGGACCTGTGTATGTGGAGATTGTGTATGTGTATGTATGTTGCGTTGCTGCCACATAGAGGCATGGCAACAGAGCCTCTGATCACTGTAAATTGAAGACTGTCAAGTCCTCAGATTGGATACATTTCCAGAAAACAAACAACACACCTGTTCCTTGATTCTTAGGCTTTTGGGAGTAAAAAAAAAAAAAGGTCTTTCTGAGGGACATGACTATAACATGCCTAAAATGGTTTTGGGTTTGGGGTATGTCCAATTTCTCAGACATGGTGGCACAAGTTTTTCAATAGTTATATTTTATCTTTTGAGATCAACTTGTGTTATTACACTGTCAGAGAACATACAAGAATGTGACTTGTGTTTCACAATTTACGGAACTGATTTCATTTAATTTTGACAATTCTTTCACATTTCTGACAATTTTAAACTTCCTGCTAGAAGTTCCCTACTAGGAAGTTATAATTAGAGATGGGAGGGAAGGGGGAAGATCAAAGTACTTGTACAACCCTGACCTTGGAGTTGAATGAAAGGAAGCATGAAGCACTGCAGAAGTATATAGAAAGGGCCTGGTAGGGCTTCATCTCTGGGTTCCTCTTGGCTAATCCAAGAGCCTTAGTGCAATCATACTATATGTTATGTGAACTCAAGTAGGGTGGCTGGCCAGATAAATTACAGGATGCCCAGTAAAATTTGAATTTCAGATAAATGATTTTTTATAGGTATGTCCCATATGGCATCCTGTATTTTTATATGATAAATGGGCAACCCTATCACAGTAACATTTCCAAGACTTGAAAAAGGCCTTGATGATGAGAACTGTTGGTACTTAGAGAGCCAAAAACTGAAGGTCAAGTCTTATTTCCACAAAGTACTTTACCAAAGTTTCCCCTTAGATGAAACACTTGGTGTTTCAGGAAGTAAAAGTGGGTAGGGGATCCAAGACTGTTTCAATTCTTTGGTCATCTCTAGCCTCTGCAAAAATATTGAGTGGTCTAGAGGGTGGGCCAAGGAGCAGTCTCTCTGGGCATGATCCTGGTGCTCAGTCACAGCACCAGCCTTTTTATGTAAATCAGCTGTCTTTGCCAGTAGAGTTGAGCCACAACACATTATGGGGAATTGGGACTGTGCTTAAGTCATAGATCTTGACAGGGATGGAAGGATATTGAGAGTGGGGAGAGGGCATATGCTAAAGTCCCTTAGATCTGGAAGTTCAGAAAATGATGTTCAAGTTTTTCTTTAGACAAGTTGGAATATGGGGTCCAATCAGGCCTCAGACCTTCCAGCCCTTGGGAACTGCAGAGTATGGAGCTAAGAGTAATATAATAGAAAGAGTCCTGAATAAAAAGCCATATGATTGCCTGTATTTGTTATTCTCCATCTGTCTGCTTCCCAGCCCTGTCACCATCCATCTCTGCTCTTCTTGTTCTTCCTTATACCAAAATGGGGTGTGCAGAAATACCTACGGGTTGCAGCACTGGGACATCTTTGCTGTCTAACTTCAAGTGGAATTTGGCCAATGGGAACAAATGAAGGAGCTCAGAGTACAATAGGAGGGAGATATGGGGTTTTTCTCCCCTTTCTCCCTCCCTGCCACGGTTTTGGCAGTGGCTGCTTTCCTCTAAGGTTACTGTCTCTACAGTGCAGGCCTGCTCCATAGTTCCAGCTCTGACTAGATTCCGGTAATACCATTTTTCAGGTCCAAAGGGTAGAGGCTTCATTTCTCACTTTTGCTGGTCCCTGGGTGTTTCCATCCCTCACTATGTGCCTTAACAATGCCCACAGCTCTGTAAATAGACTCTCCATTAATTATCTTCAAAATCCCTCCTGAGTTGACTTCTGTTCCCTGCTCAGAGCATGGCTCATACACCATGTTCACTGAAGTACTTATCCAAAGAAGCTGAGGATATTCTGGAATAAAGGAAAGAATCTGGTGAGAGTTGCCTCCAAAGACATGGCAATTATTTGTATCTCTCACCCATCCTCTTTCTGTCTCCACCTCCAGGAGATCCAAGACAAAGTTTTACCAAAGAAGAAAGGAGCATTCTTTATGAGCCCCAGGTCCACACATCTGTTTGGGGTGGGGGGGGAGTCTTCTTTTGTCACCAACACCCTACTTTTCATCTGGGAAACAATATCATCCATTCAACAAGTCCTGAATACCAAATATATGACAGGCATTGTATTAGGCTTTATCAACCATGAACAACGCAGATTTAGTCTTCACCTTTAAGAAACTTATATTCTAGAAGGAACATTAATGAGTAAGCATAGTAAGCATGCAATTATAATACCATGCTATAGTACCATTATAAACAGATTTTACCCCAACTAAGAGTGTTTCAGGGAAGTCTTCTCATAGGAGCCGAGATATAAAATATAAATAGAAGTGATCCAGATGAACAGGGAGCTAAGATTTGGGGCTCAAGAGAAGGACATTACCAGAGAGATAAACACGTGAGAAGGGCCAGGGGTCTGAGAGGATGTGAAACTACCAAAGACTGTTAAAAGATGAGGCAGAAGCCTGCAGCCCCAGGAGCGACTTGTGGTAGATCTAAATGGCATAAGACACTCCAGTGTTCCATCCCCCAACGTTCTTTGAACAAATAGCAAAGATTAAACAAAGAAGAAATAGAAGATCTCAACAGACCAATAAAGAGTAAAGAGATTGAATCAGTTATCAAGAATCTTCCAAGGAAAAAAGACCTGGATCAGATGACTTCATTGGTGAATTTCATCAACATTCCAAGAAGAATTAACAACAACTCTGCTCAAACTCTTACAAAAAATCAAAACAGGGAATACATCCTAATTCATGCTGTGATGCCACTATCAAACATTCTTTGAACAAATAGCTTTATATATATATATATATAATATTTATATAACAAAAGCTTATAGAGACATCTTCCTCAGGATTCTGGAAAACAGCTAAATGGTTGCAGTAACTGTTTGAGAGGCAAGTCAAGAAAACACACTTTTAAAATGACAGGAGAAGCTTGTGGTGCCCTTGCTGGTCCCTCTCCCAACCTTTCCACAGCATGGGGTGCCACCAGCCTGTGCTCTCCTCATTGGTCACTGGCTCTGTTCTAGAGAGAGCACTGTAAACCCTGAGCACATGCTGGAGTGCCTGTATCCCCCTGCCAGTACATGGGGTGGAAGCCTGAAAGACTGATTTAGGACATTCATCTCTGGCTCACCTTCTGAGAATATGTTTTGAAGGCCTAACAGCTTTCTCAGGTCTAAAGTAGTGTCTGAAACAATTAAATGAAAGTGGTGGTGGGGGGGGGGATAGGATTACCAGCTTCAAGAAATACAATTGAACACCAAGAAGAGGGAGGCACATACATTTCATAGGGTATAGAGGAGGCATTAGGATTCCTGTAAGTGTGGGAATTTCTAAGGCTATAAACACAAGTTCAGGATATGATTCAGACTCAGAAAAGACAGAGAGGGCCCCATGTATCTGCCTTAGGCTGATCTTCTTGATAGGAGGACAAAACTCCGAAAAAGAATACCAGACAAGAAAGGGCCAATTCCCAAAGACTGTGAAAGCTATTTTTTTCTCACGTAGTGTTGTTATAAAGACACACATATTAATTGAGAATGTAAATGGTGACGTTTGTAAAAGAAATATCAGTGAGTTTCCAAGTATAAAAATAAGTAATTTTTCAGATTTAGTTTGAATAATTGGAATAACACTAACACAGCACTATTCTTGTTTCAACCAAAATTGCTAAAATAATTATGATTTTTAAATTAATTATAATAATTCAAGCAATCAAGACAAAAAGAGAAACCCAAAATTCCATATCAGGATGTTATTTATTTACCCATTTTGCTATTACCATACAGTGATTACAGTTAAAATTACCACCAACAGACTTATGGTATGATTCTAAAATGGAGCACGTTAAGCCGTAACATTTTCTCAACAGCACTGTAAAGAGGTCAACATACAGATAAACATGAAAAATTATCATAATTGCTATCTTCTCATAGAAGGGGCTTGAAAGGAAAAAAATTAATACACTGTACTTTATTTCACTTAATAACTGAATTCAACAAGTCATCCAATAAACCTATGCCTTAGCATTGTAAAAAACCTGAAGTGTTTTCTTCTCTGGTTAGCTTGTGTTCACTATAGAAGAGAAAGCTGTGATAAGAAACAAAATAGAACTGGCATTGCCAAATGACTAATCCATCTTCCTACAGATTAGTTCTCATTAATTTCAGGAACTAGAGTCACAACCAGAAAATAAACAACAGCAATAAAAATGGATAAATAGCTTTTTGAATGATGGGCTTTGATCCCTGATCAATCTAGTACTGAGAGAGAAGAGTGAAAAAAAGAGAAAAAATTAAAATGGGTTCAGCATTCAACATGAAAATGGATGTGTAAATCCATGCAAAATATCACAAACTCAAATTACTGAGCCATCTCTTGGAATGCACTGTGCTACTCATTTAATAATTTGAATGAGCTGATTTTACAAAATCACTTCACATGGTACCTTTATCCAGTTTTTATAAACGTTCCAAATATGAAACCAAGAAACTTAGGATCATCCTTGATATCTTTCTTCTTCTTGATACCACACTTAAATTTACAACAAATTTTGTCTGCTCTACTTTTAAATATATTAATTATCTGGCCCCTTGTCACTATTCCCTATTACTGTATCTCTGGTCCAAGCATCCATCGTCTCTTATTTGAATTTCTGAAAAGTTTCCTGGACTGATCTCCCTGCTTTTGTATTTGTTGTTTTTCAGTTTAGTCTCAACCTGGCAGTCATTTTTTCAATTTTTTTTTTACTGTGAAATATAATATATACATAAAAAAGCAATAAATTTCAAAGTACATTTTAACAAATAATTATAGAACAGATTTCAAAGTTTGTTATGGGCTATGGTTCCACAATTTCAGGTTTTTCCTTCTAGCTCCTCCAAGGAACTGGAGAGTAAAAAGAAATATCAATATAATGATTCAGTTGTCATATTTAATTGTTAAATCCTAACTTCTCTATTATAACTCCTCCTTCTCTTTTGATCCTTTTCCCAAATTTTAGAGATATTTGGGCTATACCCATACTAACTTTTTCATGTTGAAAAGGAGTGTTGGCAATATGGGATAGCGGATGGAACTGGTTGATATTCTTGGAGAGACTGGCACCTTTGAGTTTCAGGACTTATCTGGCCCAAAAACTGTCTGAAGGTTTTAGGTTTCTGAAAAGTAAACTTAGTGCATGCAACTTTTGTAGGATCTCAGATAGAGCCCTGGGTGTTCTTTAAGGTAAACAGGAAAGATGTTGGTTGGGATTTGGCAAATGATTACAATTAGCAATATCTAGCTGAAATTTGCAGGAGTCCAGCATAGCCTCTTGACTCCGTCTGAATTCTCTTAGCCACTGATACCTTACTTTGTTACATTTCTTTCCCCCGTTTTTGGCAGGAATGCATGCAATTCCACTGCACCTGGGCCAGGCTCATCCCTGGCAGTTATGTCCCATATTGCCAGGGAGACTCATACCCCCAGATGTCATGCCCCATGTTGGGGAAAGGGTAATGATTTTACTTGCAGAGTTGGGCTTAGAGAGAGAGTCCACATCCGAGCAGCAAAAGATGTTCTCTGGAAGTAACTCTTAGGTATAATTATAGGTAGGCTTAGCTTCTCTGCTACAGAAATAAGTTTCATAAGTGCAAGTCTCAAGATCAAGGCCTTGGCCTTTGGAAGCCCTTAGTGTTTGAGAGAGTATCCAGGGTTTCCTAGGAGGGAAAGTGTAATAGCTCCATATTTTTTTCTCCAGTCCCTCAAAGGACTTTAACCCAGCAGTCTTTTAAAAGTTAAGGCAGATTGGGTGGGCCATGGTGGTTCAGCAGTCAGAGTTCTCACCTGCCATGCCAGAGACCCAGGTTCAATTCCCAGTGCCTGCCCATGCCAAAAAAAAAAAAAAAGGTTTAGGCAGATTATGTCATCCATTTGCTCAAAACCATGAAATAGATGAAATAGTTTCCCATTTCACTCAGGGTAAAAGCCAAAATCCTTGCAATAGCCTAAAAGGGCCAATAAAATTAGTCTTCCTCACCTCTCTGAGTTCAACTCCTACTTCTCAATCTCTCTACTTCAGTAACTGACCTCCTTTATCATACAAATCACTTCCCTTTGCTCAGGCTGTTCTCTCAACCTGTAATGCTCTTGCCTTATATCCACAAGGGAAATTCCCTCACAGCTTCCAAATATTTACTCAAATATCTTACCAATGAGACCTACCCTATCTAAAATGACAACATCCACACATATTCCCCAGCTCCTTAACCTGCTCCACTTTTCCTTTGTTCTCATCCTATTTTAATATACTCCATGTTTTTCTTATTTAGTTTGTTTATTCTTTGCCCCACAAAAATATAAGCTCCACATGGTAGGAAGTTTTGGTCTATTTTGGTTCCCTGATGTTTCCCCAGCACTGAGACCTACCTCTCAGTAAATATTTGTTGAAAAAAAATAAATCTATGAGGGAACAGACAATTTTTTTTCATTCTCCCATTTTACTTTCCTACTAACAAATTTTCAGTTCCATTGTCTCCTTTCATTTTTGGATTCAAGGAGAAAACTTTTATAGATTGATAATTACAATGACTTGTGTTGCCACCTGATCATTGCAGGATAGGCATAAAAATGTAACTCATAAATAATGATACTCATAATAGTCAAAGAAAATGGAAAGTTTTTAAAAGAAAACACAAAAAAGAAAGGCAACAGAAAGGGTTTTGAAGACGCAGTCACCAGATATCTTACAATCAAAATCCGCACAGGAAAATTGCATTTTTAAGAAGTACTTCCTTGCCCAGGTGTGAATTCACTCATTAGCATGCTAGATGGATTGCTTTGTTAAGAGAAATCATTGTGATAGTCCTTAATACAGAGTGTTAAGCTATCAGACATGGCTCCCTCAAACTCTTGTTAATGCTGATTTCCATTATCACAGTTTCCAGTCTTTATTCTTTAAATGACAGTTCCCATGGGATTCCAATAGCTATTTTTCTACTATACTTGAAATTATTTACATAGGAAATCCAAAACAAAGCAAAGTTTAAAAAAAGATCATTATTACTTTTCCTTTAGACAATTTGTATCATAAACCTCAACATTCCATTTTATTTAAAATAAAGTTACGTTTCTCTCTTGACACCCCCTCCCCCACACACACACACATCGTGTGTACACACACATGCTGAGGACGAAGCACTGAGCTACTATTTTATCAAGCTCGTGGTCCATACCAGGCACTGTGCTTAATCCAACTTCATTTAATCTGAAAACAATCTCATAATGGAAGTTGCCTTGCCCAGCTGCTAAATACTGGGGAAAAGATTTGATCTAAATTTGGCAATCTGCAATTATATGCTATTTTTCTAAACCACCTTACTTTTACCCCCTTAGAAAAAATAGGGGTAATAAGAGTACATTTTCTGATTAGTAAAATAAGAATTCTGATGGAATAAATGACGATAACTCTAACAAAATTTAGCAATAGAAACTATAGATAATTTCCTAATTTATTATTCAGCACAGTAAAGGAATTTCACTGGTTTCTTTGGCAATTATAATCCTAGAGAATTCACTACTTATTTTTATTGAGGCGATAGGAAATGTTGTCAGTTGGGATGAAAAGCTTATGTACCAAAAGCTTCTTTGATATTTTGAGTTCAGAGTGGCTAAAAGAGGATTTCCTCAGCTGAACCTTAAGTTGGATATAAATTGAAAATCTTGAAAGGAAACTCATTCTATCTCATTTATGGAGGAAAAGCTAAAGACAAGATAAAGCCATTGTTAATTTCCACTCTTGGTACTTTGTATTGGTAGCTATCTTGAAAGTTAGCCTCTGATATTTTTGCAACTCTATTAAAATGTACCCGAAAACAAAAGCAGTTTCGCATGTCTTTACTATCCAAGATTCCTAAAGCGTACAAAAGGACAGGATATCATTTTGAAAACCCTCATTGACATTAATCAACAGTTAGAAGGCCTCTGACTAGTGAGTTGTGGGACAAATCCTGATTAAAAGCTAAAGGCAATGTTTTTTCTTAAGAGAAGTTCCATGAGCCGTAGCTGATCTCAATTTTAAATTCAATTTGCTAGTTAATTTCAACTCAAATACAGATTCCAAATTGAGAGTTACCTTAGACTTTATTTAATCAAATCTCCTCATTTTACTGATGAGAATTACATAACTTTTCAAGAAATATACCAGAACAACACACAGCCACAAAAACAAACTAAACTGATACAAACTAAATGCAAGCCAAGGGGCTTCTGAGCAAACCTGTACCACTATACAAAGACTGTCATTGAAACATTTATCATAGTTCACTCTCTAAGGTTCCAAACATATTTTCTTGCTAATAAATAGAGCAAAATATAACACAATACTAATGGCAAGAAGTTGGATTTTTGTTTGCTTGAATAGCTTGTTTTTGCAATGAAAACTGAATTAAAATATTTTAATAGCCAAATGCTCTGTTGCATTTTATCTCACACAAAATTTTGGTGGTACAGTCCCTGGATTAATAAATTATTGAGATTATAACTCGTTTCCTACTAGTATACACCTCTGTTTAAGGATGATATAAAACATTTTGGATGTAACTGAAGAACATTTTGACCCTTATTTTTAGGGATTTTAAAAGATTCAGGCTTTGAAGATAACATACACTAGGACTACTATATATTACATTAAAAATTGCTTCTTTTCTTTTAATTTCTATTCTGGGCCCAAATAATCTACCCCATTTGGAAGGGGAAAACAATTAATTTTTTTTTGATGTACTATTGAAATTCATCATATATAATTGTAAACATCTTTGGGGATAGAGAGAAACACAAGAAGCTCTGCGTTTTTTCTTTTTTTAAACTTTCAGAGTTATATACGGGGAGAAAAGGCAATTTATATTCAATACGTGGTGAGGAGGAGTAGTTGCTTGGGTATCAACAGCACTCCCCAAAGACTTCCTCTGCTGCCCTTCTCTGTTACCTGGAAGTACCTCTACTAGTCTGACTTCTAGGATTTGAGGCAGAAGAGACCAGTCCTTAGAAGGCAACTGTGTCATTTGGCAAGAGAAGTGCACAGATCTAAAAACAGCCCAGCCATAGTTTAGTTCATCAGATTAGGTACAATGGACGGGATTGGAGTTGGAGAAGTGCATGGGGCCTTTCAGGACATGATGGTCCTAAAGGGGGGAGATCTGAGGAGCTGGAGACAGCATGATGTCCTGAGCAGGTGAAGCGTTGAGAAAGAGAAGGGAAGAACTAATAGTGCAGCTTATCCACTTCCTAGCAATGTGACCTGAGATGTTTCCTCATATCCACCTTGCCTGAAAATAGTAAGAATTAGAGATTATAACTCTTAATACAGGGCCTGGCACAAAGCAAGTAGTAGACCATAATGGTATTACAAGTGGTCATTGCTGCTGTCCCTACTTGGTGCTTTCTCTTTCCAGATTACCAGTCTAGGCATTTTATATAAAATCAACTTGTTTAATACTCACAACAGCCATTTTACAGATGAAAATGTAAATTTTAGTTATAAGTAGAGGAAGTGATAGTCATACAGATGTTTATCCAATTTCAAATCTCATGTTTTTTACTTCTCTATGGCAACAGGCTGCAGAACTAACATATATTGAGCACATATTTTATACTAAGCCCCTTATCTCCATGATCTCATTTAATACTCACACCAAACTTATGAATTTGCAACTTTTTACAGAAGAAGAACTAAGGTACAGAGAGGTTGGCTTACTTGCCCAAAGTCATAGTTTAGTAAATGGGTCACATTTTTTGTTCTTGCTTAGGTCAAATTCTCTACAACTGACACATGGATACTAAAATGTCAATCTGAAGTCAGACAGAGGATTAGTTTCTCCAGATATTTTATAAAATTTTAGAAATGCTGTATGTTAATAGAACCTACTTAAAAAAAAATCCTTCCCAAGTTGGAAAAAGTAATAAAAATGGTAAAATTTGGTAATCAGAGAGAATTATTTATCTCCTATTAATGAAAATGTATATCAAATGTACACAAGTTAGTCTTAAAATGTACAATTGCATAATTATAAACTCAAATGAAAGTACTTACACCCAATGGAGTGTTCTTTTATTTCTCAAGATATTTTATATTGCTTAGATAATAAAAATTTACATATTTTCAAATATTAAAGATACTTGACTGCAATATGTAGTTTTTGAGAAACCAAAGTTGGACCTTAAGATATTTGACATATACAATTGGAAAATAAAATATATATATATATATATATATATACACACACACATTTTAATTGGATAAATATATAGAATTTGACATTCTAAGATCTACATTTAGAAACATATATCCTAATTCAAATTATCGCTTGAAATCTGGAAACTTTATATTAAAGAGACTTGTGTTTATGCCAAAGTGTTATCATTGCAACTATTGTATAAAATGCTTACTTTGGCCAAGTGAGTGAGTGCTTCATGCATTAACTCATTTAATCCTCAATAAATCTATAAAAAACAGGAATAATTTTTAATCCACATTTTCTGGCAGAGGAAATTGAGGCACTATGCTAGAATTTGGAACCAAATAATGCCAAAGATTGTATTTCTCTAAAAGGCTAGTAGTCAAACCCTTTTTGTTTCAGTGCTAACAGTTGAAAATATTTCTGAAATTGATTCCCCTATCTCCATAGACACAAGCATTCAGAATATCATCTCAATGTTGGAGTTAAATGTTCCAGACAGGTAAGGTAAACTAATTATGTACTCAAGTAAAATGGTTTAAATATTTGTGCATACTTATTTGAGTATAGTATAACATTCATTTTTTTGTATTGTATTGCAAGTTGTTTCAATTCTTTGAGGTCAAGGAAAAATTGTGTAGTCACCCAGAAGAGGGCACTGGCAGACATTCAACCCAATATCTGATATTGTGGACTGAAGAAAGCAAAGCTCAAATTGTTAAGTGCATATTTCTCAAGATACCATCTCCTTTCATGTGTGGCAATGTGACTGTAAGAAACATTATACATCTGGATAAAATGATGTTTTGAAAAATGATGCAAATATTTTCAGCAGCTATCTAAGTTTAACAGCCAGCATGAATGTGCCTTTCTAATGAGAAATACTGCACGAGCGTCCCACATTTTATCCCAAGTTTACTTTCAAGGAAGTTTACATTTCGCACTCAGGTACAACATTCTATCAACACAAAATTATGTAAGGTGGCTAAGAACAAAACGTTCATCACAATATCAAGTCTTCAAAAATGATTCTGCTTCATAGAAGCTTAGAGAACATGGAAATCAAAAAAATGGTAGCTTTAATAACTGATTTCCTGAGTGGCTGAGAGAACTGATTTATCAATAATATAATTACTTCAGTTTATTTCCTTGCTGGCTTTGTCTTCTCAGTAGATCTTGCATTTTCTGTATTGTGTAGGTATGAAAGTGCTCTTTTTTGTGTGTCCAAGGTTTACATTTGGAGACTTTGGAAGGAATTGTCATTCTCTGGACCTTGTCTCTTTTCTCTTGTGTAGGAAATTCTATTTCTCATACCTAAAGTTCAAACATCAGGAGACCCTACTGAAAAATTATCTTCAGATGTTGGGTGTTTAACCTTCACTATATACAGCACAGCTTTTGGGAAAAACTAGATGGATAATGTGATCAACTTTTAAATTATCCTCATAACTAACAGTTTTTGTCAATAAGCTCATATATTCAATATATATTTACTAATATGATTCTAATATGTATCATGCATTTATCTTATAGGTTTATTGAATTTTTAATACAATAATCTCTCAATTAATTGCAATTTTTTTTTAACTGGCAATTATTGAGTTTCTTTCCTAGTTATGATAGGAGGCAGTTATAGTAGAAAGGGGTCATAAGTTACAGGAGCAGAGCAGAGCTGGGTTCTCTTGCTTACTAGCTATATAGTCTTTAGCAAATGTCAAGATCTATGCAATCAATTATCACATCTATAAAATGGGGCTAATATTTACTACCTAGAAATTGTTGTGAAACAAATATGTTGTGTTTATAACCCCTAAAAGAGTGCCTAACACTTGAAGAAGCTCAACAATTGGCAATTGCTGTTCTTTGATATAATTTTCATAACAAGCCAAGGTCCTGACTGAAGTGGTCACTTAGAGTTTAAGCACTAATATGCCATACATGGCAGCAGTTGCATATTTCACTTCTCCCATGTGCCTTCATAGTGCTCAGAAGTAGGGGAAAGGAAGTTGGGGAGAACCAAAAAGACCGATTGGTTCATGTTCCCATCAAAAACTGCCTACTTGAAAAGAGATCAATTTATGCCAACTGTGAAATAGGTGTCTTTAATGCATCCAGAATCAAGTAACACATGAGGTCTTTTTTGTACACTCATAACTGAGTCCAGATGGCCATTCTGAATTGGAGAAGAGCCAAAAGCCTAAAGTCTACATGTTTATTACGCCATCCGAACCAAGTCAGTGACTCTTAATACTATCAAATTCAATACCCTCGTTGTATGCAAATCCATTGTAATGTCTCTTGCTATCTTAAAATGCAATTATTTACTACCTATTAACCACAATTTTAAATCATTGTAATATATTAATCATAATAAAAAAGTGAATAATAATAGGAAGCTAATATATATTATGTAGTATGTATTATAATATGTAAATGCTTAGGCACAGCTACTTCACATGCTAGAAGTAAATACAATTATCATACTAGTTATCCTGCAAGGCTCTAACTCAGGATATCAGAGAAGCAACTATCATTTAAAAGAGAAAGGGAAAGAAAGGCAATAATGGTTCAAATTAATAGCATTTATGTTAAACATCAAAGGTTTTATGAATAAGGGGCAGCAAGAGGGCATAAAATTAGGATTAGAGAACTCTAAAAATGTAGGTAGAGTTGGGAGAGAGCACATAAGTGCATACAAATGTATAATATACATGTGTATTTTCATTCTGGAAGTTTATTGGTGCAGACATAGACACATATTTGAACACGAAGTTCACCTATATCTTTACTTCACTGGCATATATAGGCGGTTGTCTTTTTTGTATACCTCTCTAAATTATAAGAGTTAGGATACAATACTTTGTATATCCAGTTTATCAAAGAGGAGTTGTTCAGTTAACATAGAAATAACAATACATTTTAGTAAAAGTCAGTTTAGTAGCTCAGTAAATATCTTTAAAATCAGGATGAGCGACAGTAAGTTACAAAGCAGGGCTACTCAAATAAAAGAAACAAAATTGTGAACACTGACAGGTTAAACTGCTATCCAGAGGATCAGCAGAAATAACTAACAGTAAAGCTCTAACCTCATGAAGACATTAGAATTGTGGATAAGACCTCCTTGAAGACAAGTAATTAAATGTCCTGGTTTGCCAACAACAGTTACCATCTATGCCCATCGTCCTGGTATTTATCAATAGTACCCTATTCATTCTCAAAAAATGGCTTTGATTATGGGCATCTAGCTTGAAAATTTATAAGAATTAAGTTTGATAAAAACAAATAACATTCATTGAAAACTTAACATGAGCCAGGGATTATATTTCCAGATTTCCATACATGATTTTATTTAATCCTTGGAACAGTCAAGTAAGGGAGGTAATATTCACTCCTGCTTTCCATCTGAGAGTTCTGAGAAGTTACAGACTTTCCCAAGGACATGCCAATGTCAGATGCCAGGGGCAGGATTCTTCCAATTCACAGCTAGGTATTGGACTTCAAATGCTACTTAACATGCCTGGACCATTATTCTTTCTGAGTGAAGGGTAGATGCAAAAGATAACTAACCAGAAATTACAAACTTCTTAGGAAGCCAGGAAGAGGGGAGGGAGAAAAACAACAGGTCAAATATAAGCCAGGACCTTGTCTGAATAATGGGAAATAAGAAAAAATTAGAAAAAAATCTAAAAGACATGTTTTAAGTTAGGCTAATTTATGTCTACTGCCAGCACTTGTAATTGCCCATCTGCATATAGTCTACACTCATGTAAACTTATATACTTATAGAAATATAGATTTCGTCTGCCTCAAGCAAATAGCTGGAGAGCATAATTTTTTCACTGACTATGAAGTTTGGTCTTAAGGTCAAAAAGTCGTGTTACTGAAAAGATTTCTCCCCAGGTGGAACTCCCAAATCCTGGGTGATTACAATAAAATGCTGAAGATAAACTTTCATTATTTTGTCATTTGACCGTCAAATCTCTGTATGGGCAGCACTGCTTTTCAAAACACATCCATGCACTGCTTGTTTCAAAATGACTAAGGCTTTCAGGGCAATAATATTCAGGTTCCAAATTTTCCCAAATGTTTAGAGATGGTCATAATTATAAGAACATTGGGTCAGAGACAGTGTGAGAAATCTACTGTCACTTGGAGGGCTCTGTCTAGAATAAATAGCTTCCTAATATGCTTTTATACAAATTTATGGTGAGTTTAATGAATTATTTGTGTCTACTTGATAACAGTACCAAGTTAGATATATATATATATATTATGTTCCCAACCTTTGCTCCCCAAAAGACTTGACTGACACATTGCTGTAATCTTTATGATCCAAGTTATTGAGGAGCCAAAACTTAAACCTACCTGATAGCACAAAAGTAACTTCAGAGCTGAGAGACAAAATGTTAACATTAAAAGCTCCTTTTGGGATTTAAAATGATTGAAAGGGTTTGCCATCTTTCCATTTCCAAGTTACCAACCGTGCTGCCTTCACAGGTGGACTGTTTTTGTAGTCAAGCACATCTGTCAAACAATACTCCAAGGAGTGTTTGAAGCCATTCTGTGTGAACAGAGTAGAAGTGATCAGAGAACAACAGCCACTTGTGTAGAAGCTCACTACTGAAGTCTTTTGGTGTGCTTGGAGTATCCAAACCATGAGGGAAGAGCCCTGTTCCAATTTGTCATGATGAGTTATCAACCAAAAGGAAAATGCAGAGCATGAGCCCAAGCCTGGGAGACCAGCCATTTACTGGAGTGTAGTACAGCTTAAAGTGCAGCCTGAATTGTATCTTTCAAGTCACTTTTTTCCCTCTCCCTCTTCCCGGTAGGAAATGACTCCCCTCTCCAGCATTACCTGTGATCCTGTAATTGAACCTACCCTAATTCCACTCATTTGATGAGACTGCCTTAAAACCTCACTAGTTAGCACCATGAACCACTGTTAGTAATAAGAACTTTTCACTTCCTGCATTGAGTCTCTATGCAGAAAACAAATAGTCACCAATCTTCTTTCCTCTTTTTTTTAACTTTCCATCTCTAGAAAGTCATGTCTTTGGCAATCACACATCAAATAACATGACTGATATATTCAGATGCAATGCCAGATAATCTCTTAAGATTTGTTTCCAACAAATGACTCATTATTTTCTTCAGTGATTTCTGCAGAATTATGTGTGGATTCTTTTCAGCAATTCACATACAAGTTTCATGTTTTTATGCCAAGCTATTATGTGGCAGTTCAGAAAGATGTCACTTTTACAGCAATTAATAATTCACTCTTGCTACATTCTATTGAAATACTTTCACAAATGTGCTTGTGCATGATAATTAGCTTGATTAGATTTAGATAGTGAACCATGAAACAAGCAAGAGTTTGTTCAGAAAGTGGAAGATGTTAAAAAAAATTATTGTTTTTTAGAGGAGGTTAGACACAGAGTATGAGCTAAATTTTGAGGTCTGCATGCTCAGGCTGTGCCCCACCACCACCCCATTGGAGCTGACCTAACAGTGACGAGAAGAAGATACCCTGCTTCCCAGGCTACGTCCACTGGGCCTGAGGCCTAAAAGTATTTTAACAAGGTACAAAGCCTTTTATACCATAATTAAATCTCTAACTATAAATATTACAGGGAGAGGGAACAGATTGATTTGAATGTACATTAAGGTGTACATGACCAATAACTATGTTCCTCAGTCTGGTTGCAGGTGGTGAGAGAACCACAGCATGCAATACTGCATATAAATCAGGTCCAAAGGGAAACTTTTTAGGAAGGGAAAAGGACTGCAAGATTGAGAGGCAAGGCTAATGGTTTGCCAAGGAATAGGGCAATTCTCTTTCTCCACCTATCCTTTCCCAGCTAAGGGTCTTCTCCAATTAATCATACACCACATTTACATAGCCCTAAAAGTCATATATTAGCAGGGAGGATAAGAATGAAGATGGAGGAAAGATGAATGGGCTGGTGAAGAAAAGGACTGATATTTTCTAAGTCAAAATTAGGGGAAAGAGGTCAGAAATAACAGGCTACTTGCAAAACAGTATCTACATGAAAAGAAACTGCGAATTTTTACCATTAACCACGTCTGTTCTCTAAATATCTCTCTATATCCCACTTTCTCAAATCTTTAATACTTGCCTCTTATCCTGCAAATGATTTCTTAGAATAAGATCGCTAATGATAACTAAAAATAAGTATAATTTATTAGGTTCAGTGCCTATTATAGATAAGACATTGTGCTAGGAATTTTATGCAGTTATGTCACTTAACTCTTACAACAATCCTATCAGCCACAAGTTTCCCATTTCGAAAAAAAATAACTTACTTGCAGATGTGCAGTTAGTAAGTGGTGAGTACAGATTTAAACTCAGCTTTCCCTGGCCCCAAAGTCAAAGTCTTTCCCATTTGTTATAAATACTTCACAAAATTTTATCTTATTTGTTAATAATATTTATTATTTTTTCTAAAGTGCTTGTCAAGAAATAAATGCTCAATATTTTATTTGTTAATACAATTACTAATAAATACATATCAATAAAATTATTAATAAAATAAAGATAGTGATGATGATACACGGGTTATTATTTGTAGTAGTGTCCTGGATGTGTGGGATTTGAAATTTAGATATGCCCAGGGCAATACCCCTCCCTAAAAGATTTATTCATGGCTGCTGATCTATATAGGGGTTGAGGAGCCTTCTGAAAAAAGTAAAAGTTTGACTCATATCTTAAATTGAGGCTCAGACATATATAGATATGCTCGATGAATTGAAGTGAACTTGGGAGGAGGTAATAAAAGCTAGGTTTTATTAAACTCCTGAAAAAGAATTTGTCAAAAGGGAAAAGTATGGCATGATGAGCCAGATTCAGCACCAGGGCTTAACAATCAGATTTAGTAGTGAGTCCGGGTAGAGGACAGCAGATGACTTGAACTCCTCATGGCCTAGCTATGCTGGCAGAATATGCATCCCAAAAGTCAAAGAAGGATTATATATGTGAACTTAAAAAGCTGTCTTTCCAAAATCTAGAGATTGGGTCCCAAATAATGCTACTTCAGACCCTCCTTAAAACACAGTAACACAAGGGCAAGCCATTCTTTTCCCAATGTTCAGCAACATTCCTCCAGCAAGGTGAGGAAGGAGACTGACAGTTCTAGGCCAGCAGATTCCTGGTTCATCGTGGTGCTTCTGGAGCATCTGTCCGACATTGTCAAGTGCAGGGACAAACCTTGTAACAGGGATATCGGTGGCTATAGATCAGAACTAAATTTCTGAGCACAAGTAACATGCTCACTTAGGGAATCCCAGAAATACTTTGGTGAGACTCAGCAAGAGAGTGAAAGTCCATAAAAGTAGGTTGGGTATTGGAGCCGAAATGATTTGGCTTCCAATATAGAGTAACCTTATTTTGTACGTGTACTATATGGGAGGCACTAAACTGGATAGTTCACATACATTAGTTTGTTAAATTCTGCAACAATGTCTTAAGGACAGGGTATTATCCACATCTTAAAGATGAGTAACCCAAAGTTTAGAAAAGTAAAGTGACTTTCTCCAAGTCACACAGCTTGGTCTTCCTGTTCACTATGTAACCTTTTCTGTTCCTTCCTCCTAACTCCTTATATCCCTTCTACTTAGCTCTTCATATCCCATCTGCCTAACCCCTGGCCTACTAGCAATAACTTTTATCCAGAAAACAGTTATTGAGAACATGATGAAAAAAATTAGGTGTGTCTCTTATATCCTCACATTTCAGTAAATGCAACTATACTTGGTCTTTAACACTTTTTTAGTCAACAGAGTATGATACAGAGAATTTTCTCTGAATGCAGAGAAACCCAAAGGTAAAGATGAATCATGGACTTACCTGAGAAAAACGATGTAGAGCAAATTTACTATTTAAGTCCAAACATAAGGATTATGGTACAATCAGTTTTAAAAAGGGATAAGGGCAGTGCGATGGTGGCTCAATGGCAGAATTCTCACCTGCCATGCCTGAGACCCGGGTTCAATTCCCAGCACCTGCTTATGAAAAAAAAAAGGAATAGAGCAGGCAAGGCAAGTAACTAAAGTTCTGCCTGTTTAATTTTAAAATATATTTAAGCAAAATGAATTTCCAAAAAGCCTATAAATTTTCAGATGGGTAAGAATGAGGTAACAACATGTACCCTTTAGAAATGGTAATTCAACTTTCTACCAATGCTTCCTTTATGAAAGACTACCTCTAGCAGAAAAAAAAATGGCCAAATATTCACTGTACTGAGCATCCTTCTAGGGAACAAAAGATACTCTACTGAAAATTGATCCAATAAACATGGCATGAATCATTTATTTTCATAAATGGTACCATATATATCAGCTATTTATTAAATGCTCATGGTCAAACCACTTTGTGGGAGCTCTAAACCAATAGTAGCCAGAACAAGTGTAAGAAGCAACAGTGAAAGGTTTTTCCTAACTAAAGCCACAGAGATAGTCAATGGTGCAAGAAATTGGTTCTTTAGCATTCTACATGGTTACTGGTTTGATGCTTGAGAAACTACTTGTGATATTTTAACAAGCAAAGGTGTTAGAAGCCAGAAAAATGGAGGTGCTCTTTGTAGACAACTGTACTGTCAGCCTATTATGGAAAGTGGAAAACTTCAGACTTATTCGTTCTAAGCAGCCAAGTTGGAGAGTGGGAGGCTATTTTCCAGCCCCAATGCCACTTTATCTTCTCATCAAGGAAAACTTTGAGGGGCAGAAGACCACTGATTTGCCAATGATTGATCAGCCTTGGCCTTATGGGGACTTTCCTACCATTTAAATTCAAAATTCAAGACAAGCCAGTGAATTACAGACTGCCATGCAACTCAAACGCTACTACTAATGCTTAATTTGTATACATATCAATGAAGAACTGTCATATGTATTTTTTATATGAAGGGTTATTTTTCAACTCTCTTTATAAGTGAAGCAGGTGTTCTTACCCCATTTCGCAGATGGGGTAACTGATCCTCAGACAGTCTCACAGTAGCTCAGGAGGAACTCATACCTAGGTCTCCTAATAGCCCCAAATCATGGTCTACTACTCTTCTCAGGACACAGTATCCCTGGAATTTCAAACAGGCAAACCCTTCTCCTGGCATTATACTCAGGGACGGGGATATGGGACAGCTCAGACACCTGCAAGACCTCATTCAATAGCCAGGAGAAATGAACTATGAGAAAAGATCTAAATCACAAGGGAATCACTGTGAAATCTGCCTGGAAAAATATTATTTCTTCAAAACTTCCATTTTTAGAGAGATGTTGAGAAGGTCTAACTACTCACCACCCTTAAAATCTGATGAAATTTGTTGAGCAGGAGAAGGAGAGATGATGAGATGACAGGACGAATAAGGAAAGATTCCTGATTAAATGCTCTATAAAGTCACCAAGCAAGATAATGAATACCTATGCTAAATCATGGGCTCATGGCTCAGAAGCTGCTTAAAATATCTCTGCTCTGGAAAAAACTGAAAGTACTAGAGGCAAAGAAACCTCAACTTTCTTTTAGAATAATGCAAATAACCATATAGTTTTAGGTCCCAAGCCCTACAGACCAGTGTGAAAATACCCACTCCAAGATGTACTCTTAAATATTCTATTTTTTTTTTCAGTGAGACCAAGACTCTGGTACTCTGATACTCTGGGAGGTCATTAACAATAAACAAAAGATTTTGTTTATTCTTAGTGTAATTCATGCTCTTTTTTTTCTTTAAGGGTTCAATGAGACTCAGGTTATAGGTAAAAATCTTATTTCTATTCCCTTCCAGACTTAATTTGCTTTGCTAACAAATAATCCATACATTTAGGCATTGCCACTCAAAGTGGTCCTCACTCAGGGCAGCATTAGCATCACCTGGGAACCAGTTAGAAATACAAATTATCGAACCCCACTCAGACAAATTCAATGAGAATCTGTATTTTAACACATTCAGGTGGTTGCTAGGCATATAAAGTTTAAGAAGTACTGTTTTAGAAGTCCTTTATCTGAATAGGCAGAGCTTTACTACTTACCTTTCCTCCTTAGCCCCTTTCTCCCTTTCTCTGCCAATCGGCAATGCAGAAGTCACCCACCATCTTGGAATCAAGGTTTACGAGCACTACAGGTATCCTTCTACATTATCAAAGCCCAGGCTTTGCCATGGTCATCAGCAAGTTAGTGATGGAGCGTGAGGGTCAATCACATTTCTTGAGATCCTTGCTTCAGGGATCTTCCCATTCTGCCACTTTATTTTCAATGTTAGCCATCCCTGTAACATCCTTCCCTTACCATCCCCACTCCCACAGAAATATTATCAAGAAGGGATGACAAAGGCAAAAACTAAACAGCATGTTTATCTTCAGTATCCCCAAGGATTAAGGATCTTTCTGGTGCCATTCCTTCTCCTAAGCTAGTCATCAAGTAGTACCACTATAACTATCATATTCACCACCACCAAGATTGTCCTATGAGCTAAGCTCTGGACTTGTAATGAAGTTTCAAAAACAATTAATGTAGTAGTAACCAACATATGTTAAACATGCATTACTTGTCAGTAATACTCACAGTAAGTGCAGAGAAACAATTCAGAATAATAGTGAATGCTATATTTCCTTTTTTTTTTCTTTTCTTCTTCTTTTTTTAACATGGGCAGGCACCAGGAATCGAACCCGGGTCCTCGTGAATGCTATATTTATTACAATTTACTTTTAAGAAGACTAAAGATAGAGAACTGCAGTAACTTGCCCTAGGTAACACTATAAGTGGCATTGATCCATTTATCCCTAGGTATAAATGAACGATGACTTAAAGGATTCCCTTTTCCCAAGGCTTTTTGCATTTTAGCAACATCAAAACCCTTAAGCAAAAGAGACTGGTGAAATTTCAGCAGCATGAACGTCTTCCTTTTTCCCCTAAAATCACAAGTTCTATGAAAGTGCCCTATCTGCAAACATTCTGGGGGTAATTTAAGGATTAAAGCAAGAATAAAGCATATTTCCAGAATCCAAATGAGGTTAAAGTGAGGATTGTTTTCAAAATACAAGTCGAGGGCATGCAGTAAGATATAACTTATGCAGTGAAATATCAATGTTCTAATGTCAGAGGTCCTATTTGAGTGAGCTATTGCCATGCTGCTTAAATGGAAAGGATGTTTTGTTAAAGAACTTAGTTGGCTCTTTTTTTTAATGTCAGTAAACTAATGATTGTGCCCTGAATGCAGCACATTATGATCTGCTGCTAGAGGTTAGAATTCCACATTTTGATGGAGAAATTGTGTGTGTTTTTTCTTGCAGTAAGGAAGAAAATTTCTGCCAGTATTAAGTAGGTCTAAAGGAATAATTAGGTTCTTCCCCTGATCATTTAGTTGTCCATGAATGACGTCTACTGGAGCCAATTAAATTTTTTTTCATGAAGAATCCTGACCTATTTCATTCCATTTTACACCTCCCAACAACAAAAACAAAAAGCTAGTCTGATCATAAATGTTTATGACTCCCTAATTGCTAAGAATTCTAAGGCATCTTAAGCCATTTTTGCACCACTGATTATCAGTTTCTATAATGGAAACTTTTTCTGCATTATTGGAGAGAGATTTCTAAAAGTATGAAATATTACAATATAGCTAAGTGGGACATGAAGCCTGTTTCTTTTATTTTGTTTTTCCAACAGGGCTTGGCTGACACAATGTTTTTACATTGCATTCAGTGACTCAGAATCAGTAGTTTCTTAAGTGGGAAAAAGTAATGGTAACTTCCTATCATTTTGTTTCAATTTTCAGAGAACTTCAACACTCAAAAATGAGTCAAGTAATCAGAATCTCATGAGATACTGGATTAAACACAGAATTTGTTTCTTTTTAAATGATCCATGCCATCATCTATTAACATTTGTTAGCTGTAACATATATCACCATATATTGCGATCAAACTTTTCCATGTTCTATAAACTTTCTTTGAAGAGAGTGATGGCAGGCATTAGTTATTTGGCCATTGATTACAAAGTCTTTGTCTATAACATTTTACATTCAAACAGATCAACGAATTTTACACTGCATCACAGGGTTACCACTGGGAAGCTGCTCAAACCTTGGTTCAGCCTAAAAAATATTTTTTAGGTTGAGTGAATGACAACAACTTGCATGCACTAAGAATATAGTTGATTTAACAATAAATTGCCACTGAAAAAGCTAAAGATGTACAACTGTATATAAACATTTCTGCTTATGTTTATAAATAATAGTGTCTCATATTTCCAACAGGGCTGGTTTAAAAGAAAATATGCCTATTGCTCTCTTTAAGGTATAGGGTAACTAAATTGTGTCTTTAGTTAATAACATAATAGTTAACATATTCCACTAAAGTAAATGTTAATCAAGAGTGAGAGAGCTGAATCAGTTTGCTCGTACATGTTGTTCTAGTTTGCTAGCTACCGGAATGCAATATACCAGAAACAGAATGATTTTTTAAAAGGGGAATTTAATAAGTTGCTAGTTTACAGTTCTAAGGCTGAGAAAATGTCCCAATTAAAACAAGTCTATAGAAATGTTGAATCTAAGGCATTCAGGGAAAGATACCATGGTTCAAGAAGGCCAAGGAAGCTCAGGGTTTCTCTCTCAAGTGGAAGGGCACGTGGCGAACACAGTCAAAGTTTCTCTCTCATCTGGAAAGGTACATGGTGAACACAATCAGGGTTCCTCTCTCATCTGGAAGGGCACGTGGCAAACATGGTGTCACCTGCTAGCTTTCTCTCGTGGCTTCCTGTTTCACGAAGCTCCCGGAAGGCATTTTCCTTCTTCATCTCCAAAAGCCACTGGCTGGTGGACTCTGCTTCTCATGGCTATGTCATTCTGCTCTATTCTCTCTAAATCGCTTATTCTCCAAAATGTTTCCTTTTTTGTAGGACTTCAGAAACTAATCAGGACCCACCCAAATGGGTGGAGACATGCCTCCAGCTAATCCAGTTTAACAACCACTCTTGATTAAATCACATCTCCAGGGAAATTATCTAATTACAGTTTCAAACATTCAATACCGAATATGGATTAGAAGAAACGGCTGCCTTTATAAAATGGAATTAGGATTAAAACATGGCTTTTCTAGGGCATATATTATTTCAAACCAGCACACCTGCACTGAGGACAATCTGAAGAGCTCATAGCACCATTTTAAGGAATTAATCTCAAGTGTGAACTTCGAGAATGTGAGCAGCACTCACTAAAGTCCTGTTGATTTTCTTCCTTGGTTAGGCTTGAACATCAAGCTTTGAACTTCAGCACGTTTTCCCACATTTGAAGTTCAGCTTGATAAATAATAGTTGTGTTTTACACGAGACACTGTAGGTCCAGCTTTCATGAAAATAGGTCTGAAACAGGAAGGCATAGGACTTTGGCAAACTATCCTAGTTGTTGGCCATTTTGAATTCTAGTTCTAAGCTGCTGTTGACAAGTTGTTGAAGAATTTAAATATGAATGGTACAATAGTTATAGTTCAGGTCAGTACAGATAAAAACACACTGAAGAAGCAGGCTTGAATTCTAAGGAAAGCGCTAGAAACCTGGCAAGTCTCTTTTGGTTGAATTTGCTGAATCGCATCTTCAAAGCTATATGTTTATAATCAGTAAAATTCCATTCAGTTCAACATACATTTTGAATACTGTGGAATATTCATTGATGAGAAGGATGAGAACTCTGAGGAGTTGGAAAAAAGCAGTTTAGCAAATGCTACAGTTAATGAGTGTTTACTATGCCTAGGCACTGTTCCAAGTACTTTCCATGATTTAATGCATAAATAGAAGTGTAGGTAGTGTTGATAACGTGTTTTTATGTAGTTGATGCAGATAAGAGGAGCTGTAATGTCTTAATGGAGAAAGTGGCAATTAGATTTACTTTCTAGTAGGTATGATTAGAAGTCAGAGAAGAAGAAGATGGAATTCCAGGTGGATGGAACTGTATGAGCTGAGGCACATACTCAGTTGAAGTTATAGAACATGTTCAGAAAGCAGAGAGTCAGACAGCTTGAATATATTATAGGCATGCTAGGGAAGAGAGCAAATTTTTGCCTTCCTTAGCACTAAACATAGAACTACCTTGTATAGTTATCGCAGAGATTTAATCTTATTTGAGAATTCAATATTTTGTAATATTCTCAATGACTTTAATGTATTATATGTATATGAATATATTCTTTTGTAACATTTCTTCAGGACATTTATAAATTATTTAGACTAAATAATTATATTAAATTGTATTATATTAAATATGATTCATTAGTCATTAAATATGAACTCATCAAATATGAACTTCATAGTTTGTTTGACACTTTTTATCTTTGAAAATGATCTTCTACTCTAGACTGACTTTGGAATTTATTATTGCATCAATTTTTGAAAAATCAGGACAATTTCTCTTATTTTTATTGGCATTTCATAAGCCCTGTGTTACACATGTAACTCCTTATTTATGAATCCTCCCATGTCCCCCACTAATTTTCCTATTTATTGTAATGGAAGGTGTGGTGAGGCACCCTATTTTAGTTGTCATCTGTCTACCTCTCAGTAATTACCAGAAGACTATGTCTCATACATATTTGTAGTCCTAACATTATAACTAGAAAACACAGAACTATGAAATAGCACATATTGGTCAAAACAAAAGGATTGGACATATCAGCTAAGAGATTTGTGCTAAAAAAGCCAAATCTGAATTCAGATCAGATGTTTCTGAAATATGGTCAGCTTTTGTGTCAATTCTTTGTGAAGACTATTAGACCTTAAAGACAGGCTCTATGCCTTAATCTTTCCTATGGCTAAGTTTATATTTATACACGTATGTATGTATAAATGCAGAGGTGTGTATAGGAGTGTGTATATATGTAGGTTTATGTTTAGGTGTACATGTGTTTAATGTGTCACCCTTTGTTGTATTTGTTGCTGTTTTTAATGGAGTATCCAATGCTCATAGATTTGAAATATTTCCATTTTTCAAGGGATGATTTAATTTTTATTACAGTTTCCCTAATAAAAAAAAATGGAATCAGAGGATTTTAAATGAGCCCCTCGTTGACTTTAAATAATAATTACCTGACTTCCAAAACATGGCACAGTAAGGTATTACAACTTATCAAAGTACTGTTTTACATTTTTTAACTGCTTTTTATGGTTGCAATGTCAAAAAACTTTCAAGATGGCTCATCTTTTGGATTATCAACAGGGAAAAAAGTTAAAGCAAAGGCTTTTTTTTCATGGATAGGCACTGGGAAAGCAAATGCTTTTTAGCTGCGCTTATGGATGTTCATGAATTCCATGAAATAGTATGTATGTATGTACATAGGAACATATGTATGAAGGGTTTGTGTATGTGTACATGCATACATTTTTCTAGAGAGAAGTTGCTAATTTTCATTATAAAATATCAGGGTGCCCCGAATATTAACTACTGGTATAATCTGATATTTTAGACTCACATACAATTACAATTAAAGTTTACTCATAAGGCTTTTTGATCATATTTTAAGCATAAACTTTAAGAAAATTTAATTAAACAGACTTTTAAGAATGCAAAACACTACATTATCATTAATGTAAGAGAAAGATGAATAAATATTTATATTCCAGAATCCATAAAAATTTAACTTAAATTTTTGGTTATTCTGTATTCTGTCATTATAAAGTTAGGGGTTTTTCTTAAATCCATGTACTAAGAAAGGCAAAAGCATCTCCTAATATATTAATTTTTTTAATAGTTCCAAAGGACTCTTGTCGTATAGCACTTAAATATTTATTAAAACTGACATTTGACAGAGTGTTTGTGGTAGAAAACTGTGTGTGTTCACATCAAATTGTGCAGTGTTTGCCATTGGAGGTAGTTGCTCTTCCTCAAAACATTTGTTATAATTAATCTGCTGACAATTACTTCATTGATCTACTTAAAATAAACCCAGCTACTACAAAAACAGTGCATAGTTACATTTATAGCAAAGAACTTATTTGCAGTATCTCCAGGGATTGGCAAATTACAGCCTACAGGTCAAATGAGGCTATAGCCTGTTTTTGTAAAGAAAGTTTTATTGGATCATGACACATCCTTTCTTTACTTGCCATTATGACTGCTTTCATGTAATAACAGCGTTGAGTAGTTACAACAGAAACCACTGTGATCCACAAAGCCAAAAATATTTACTCTGTGATCTTTTGCAGAACAAGTTTATTAGTCTCTGATCTAGATGGTCCTGGACATGCCACTTGAGTCCTTGATTCCTCAGTGTCTGCCATTGCTTCTAGATGTCACTATAATCCTTGGCTTCAAGTTCCCCCCACCCCCTTTCCCTTATATCACAGCCACCACAGTCTTCTACAGAATATTTTTCATGCTTATCATCTTCATCTTCATTTCAGTGCTAGTTCAGATCCTCTTTTCCTCAGGTTTGGATCATTGCAACACCTTCCTTTTGTGGTTTCCTCACTCCCACCTCACTTCTTCCTATATTAAAATAATGATTTACCTTTCCTGAAATATCATCACATACTATTCCTTTTATTATCAACTGACAAATGAAAAAGTTGAGAATCTTCACCCTGGTACAGAAGGCCTTGAACAATCAGAAAATCAGAACTTTGTTTATAGAATCCTCCCACAGAGAGCCCTTTGACCCCGTACCATTTTTCTCCATGTCTTGTCCAAGTCCTGCCTACTCTTACTCTACATTTCTCTTCAACCCTTCCTCTTTCAAGTAAAGTCTTTGTGACCTTCTTATTCTTCAGTAATAACTGTTTCTCCTACATCCCTCAGCTGCTACCATATCCTGCCTTGTCCATGACACTGAACATATACTTCCCTTGGCACATACTAGGTTTGAGGTTCTCATTTTTCCTGTCCATTGAACTTAAGTTCATCAAGGCAGGAACTGTGTCTTATGCCCACTTGATATCAGCACAGCGCCTTTAGCAGAGCTAAGCGTAAAAAAGTACTCTTATTTGTAGTGAAATAGAACAATAATAACAACAATTATTGAATATCTATTATGTATCAGACTATCATTTGTAAAGGATTCCATGATCCCAACAGGAAATACAAAGCAATAAAAATAGCATAAACCTCAGTCCTCCAGGAGCTTATACTCAATCAATGTGAGGCATGAAAATAACAAGTGAAACAAAAATGAAACCAATACAAAGAGACTTATCAATCCCAAAATGCTTAAGGCTTTGTATGTTGAGTAGAAAGAAACAGATTAGAGTGTGATAAATTAGTCAACAAAAAGTTTAGTGGAGGAAGTTAGTTGAATCAGTATTGCTAGCTTTGGAAGAAATGCAGTGAAAGAATATTTTTAGTGGAAAGGAAGAAAAAATAAAATTAATGTCAATATCATGAGGCGGTGTTCCATTGCAAACTTATTAGCCAAGATGTCTTTACCAATATCTCAACTCTACTTATACAAAAACACTTGATATCATGATGTATTAAACTCATAACATTTGTAAACATAGTTTAGACCTAGATGCAATCTTAGGGACGCTTTTATTGTCCTCATTCTTAGGATTATCTATGAGCCCCCGAGTGATATGATTGTTATTGATCATTTTATGTTCCTCTTATAGTACAATAGGGATCCTTTTCAAATAACTCAAAACTCATTCTAAACTTGTCTACTGTGCTCTAAAACACAAATCTATTATTCCTTTGTGTGTTCTAAATCCCTAATGGAGTAAGCGTGGACTATTCATGAGAAAACTCCCACATCATTTCTAACCAGCTAAAGAGTTTTTATTTGATGTTTCAGGCTGAGATTTACAGTATAGAAGAAAGTGTTGGCAAATCCAACACCGTAGAAGTTTTGCTTGATTTCACGTCACCCAGCCACTTCAGGAAATTCCCTATCTTCATTTGTAAAATACTATCATATAACTGGCAATGAGTTTCAAAATCTGATTATAGAACTCTTTGAAAAATCTTTGTTACATATTTGATTATTTTTCGAGTGAAAGTCCTTCCTCTTAGTATTTTTGCTGTCTTATATATTTGTGACTATTACTCACCGAACACTTTACCATGATACCAAATTTTATATCAGAAATCTCTTCTTGCTCTGCACTGAAGTAACTATTTTCCTGACTTGATCTACTGATAGCATTTTTAATTTGTGCTTTCATCTTATGCATGGGTTATCAATTCCTACTTCTCTTCTCCCCAGTTTCATATCAAACAAATAAGTCTTTCATAACTAATATCTTTCTTCCAGATTGTTGTGATAAACTTAACTAAGGTGGAGGTTTGGTTGTTTCAAAAATTTATGCCCAGAAAACATAAAGAATTCCAGGAGTACTTCACCTATATGATTTTTGCTATAAATAGCAACATTTTAAAAATCCCATACATATATGCTAATAATTTCTAAGAAAAAGCTTTTTATATAATTTGTTGGATTTTGACCTCTTACAATATGGTTATACTTTTCAAAACACTGGATGTTACATATTTTCTCTTTGCTTTTGCCAAATTATTGAACATTTTCTATAAATTCTGATATACCCTGAGCATCACTAGCTCAGAAAGAAGGCAGCACATTTTAAGAATTTAATATTTACATTTATGGAAAGTATAATATTCAAATACAATATCAAAGTTTTAGCTTGCATATTATTTTAAGTAGAAAGAACTTGGAATAGTAGGAGTAGTTTGGTCTGTGGAGGTTAAAAAACTGTCATTTTACTAACACTGTATGTTAGTGTTTACTAACACTGCAGTTTCTCTGAACTTTTACATTTTCCTCTCTATTTTGGGATGATAATTCCTACTTTATACCTTACTTTGGGGATTAAATGAGACAATATATGGTTAAGCATATAATCACCATCCATCTTATTCTTACCAGCTTTACATTTATGTACACTGTGTTATGCAAGAACTAAAATTCTCTTTAGAATTATTCCTACATGTTTCAATACTAAATTCAAATTTCCTTTATTCAATTCTCACAGGAATAGTCCTGTAAGCTACTCAATATGTCTAGTTCCACTGCACAAATATAATTCAACACATGGAAACTCAATTTGCAAAAAATAATTAGTAACCATTACCAAGCACTTACTATGTATCAGCTATTTCAGCATTTTTATTTATTATTTCATTTAATTCCCCATAATCCTAAGGTAGGTATTATTATTATATCTCTTTTAGAGAAGCAGAAGCTGAGATACAGAAAGGTTGCTTAAAGTGATCTGACCCAGAGACTAGGTAGAGAGGCCAGGTTTCAAGCCTAGGTTTTAAGACTCATAAGCTTAGGCTGGTAACCGTCATGCTGTGCTACAACAGGTAGAAGTGAAACAGGTGGAACAGCAGTGAGAAGCTGCTAGTCCCCCCTTTCACTCCTACCACTCTACCACCCTTAAGGCTCCCCAACCAGCTCAGTGTTAAAAATCTGGAGACCAGCCTAGAGTCACATCTCATGGATGGAATTCTTACACATCAACCCGAGTTTTGTTTTGATTTCTGTTTCTGAAAAGAAAAAAATAATTATTTGAAGATATGAAAAGTATTTTTACTCTATTTAAAAATCCATGTTTTGGAATAACCATTCATTCATTCATTCACTCAATGTCTGCTGAAATACTACTGAGCTTTAAGCACTTGGAATGAGAAATCAGTTGCTTAGATTATCTAGGAAATGGTATGGCTAAATAGCACTCTTTCTTCACCAAAGCAGGCAAGAGAAAGCTAATCACAAAAGAAAAGGTGGCCATCACCACCCAGGCATGTGGGAAACAGTAAGGGGGTCTGAGGTTGGACCACCTCTATCAACTTAGCCTGGGTGATCAAGGATCAACACCTGTTCTTTGGTAAAGGGGCCTGATTGATTTCAGAATACTGCATTTATCCTTATAGTTACCTGTATAAAAGTATGTAATATTAAAGTTGTGTTGTTCTCTTTATAGAATGTGAGTTCAGTCATTCTCAGCAATTATTTGTCACTGTCATTACAGTCTATGGTTAAAGAATTCCTAAGAATTGTTACATATAAGATCTGGGCAGTTTGGGCCCCTTGTGACTAGTGAAACAAAGATTCAGATGTCCAAATTTGACAAAACGATTAAATAGCACCCCATCAGAATTATTTCATAATCAGGTTAAATTCTTTCTAATTAGGTAATATTTTTGTAAACCATGAAGCACTTGCCAAGAAACTTAGAAAAGTTGTTTGTAATTAAAGTTAAATCTGATGGCTTATAGTATCTTATCTCCTAAATAGTGTTTGTTGTTTATTAAATACAAATTTAATTCATATTCATCTTAATAAATATTTTACTCTTATAAATTGACTAATCCTTATTGTGATTTTAGGGATGGGCATACCTGTGGCAATACCCAGCATTCACTAATTAATGGTTGGCATGCATAAATATACTGCCAGTTTAGTTCCAATCTAGTACCAGTTGCTCTATGGTAATTTATCCCAAGGCCTGATATGGCTGATAATGATGATGATATATCATCGAAGTAGATAAGAGCCAACTTTTCTTCTGGTTAAATATCCAAATTTATTTCTTAATTTCTTCCTCGGCAATAAGATTATCAATTTTTACAGTAAAGGACACGGTATACAATTAATGTGGATCGCATCTCATAGATACGTGGCAATAATGTTTAGCATCTGTTTGCTATTATGGACTATTTATTACCTCCCATATGAAAAGATTCTTAAGTGCAAGGAATTTTGTCTTTAGAATTTTTACGCTTTAAGTTAATTTAGATAAATGGCAAATTATTTTGGCGTAAAAGATATGACTCTCTAAAAACACTTAGACCTCAAAAAGTGGATTCCATTGTTTTCAGCACACATGTTTAGTGTTTATTAACATCTTTAATACCAAAAATTTGCCAAATCATTTTAGTTTAAAACCTATGCAGCACTGTAATAACCCTGCAGGGCAAGTATAGCATATTTCTCACTGACAGATGAGTGATTTGCTCATGACCCTCTGTTTTAAGTCTTCCAAATAAATGTCCAATATTCTGGAGATTGGGGTACAAGGCACTATAAAACATAATTTTTACAATCTTGTAAAAGTACTTTGTAGACCTAAAGGAAAGGCCAGACAATTAGTTACACTCTTTGTTGCCATCTATTTTGATCAGGAGCTACAAAAGTTCATATTTTAATTGGCTTTTGCCTGCTAACTCAATTATCAGGGTGAACAGACTAAAGATAAATGTTGTCATTTACTTATTGCAAGAAATAAGATATGTCTCACGGTTGAATTGAAGTCATCTAAACTGAATTGGCTGGTGTAACAATAGAAAGGATCAGGATCTATTTGAGAGAGGAACAATCTTCCTATTTGACTTAAATATTATATTCACTAGAATCCAAGACCAGAGCTTTTCTTTATTTTTTTCTTTATCTATTATCCTGCCACTGCTCTGTGGTATGTACATATCCCCAAAGTAGAGGACAATGAATGAACCCTGCTGCAGTCCTGGGGAGAGGGGGCACAGCAGAATACAAAACCTTTCCTCAAACCACAAAGATCCCTGGGGATCATTTACTGGCAACTCCAATCATGGACATGTCATTATGCTACATTAATTCTGCCTAAAGTTTTGAATCGTAACACCTGGAGTATTCTTCAAAATATACGCATTCAAGTCCATCCCCAGACCTATTGATCCCGAACCTCCTTGCAGTGTTTTTTAAAACCCAAGGATGATGCTGTGCAACCTATTTGAGAACCATTGATCAAGGGGACACAAGACTAAAAGATGAGTGTCCAGACCTACCACCCACTGCCCCAGGGGGCAAGTATGGAAGATGTTGATGCTTAAGTTTATTAAAATCTGTTTACATGGATGAAAACTCTTTTTGGTCATATCTCCGCAAAGTTCAACAACTAATGAAAGAAATACAATTATGGGGAAAACAGTTACTGCTTATGTTACCACACTCCAAGAAGTTCAAGAATGGGCAGAGAAATCCCCCTGGCAAAGAGGCCACCAAATTATGGTTCACCTAACAGCTTGACCTTTTGCTGAGGGAATAAACTGGTCCAAGTCAAATAAGACCCTGATCCTTCAACCATCGAGGGCCTCAAAAAAAATCACAGTTTTGGACTGAAAATTAAATTGGACTAGAAAGCAAAGAAAATGATAAAAATAATCAAGTCTAAGTATGAAACAAATATCTGGAAGATCGTATCTTTGTTTGGATTTCAACAGAAGTCAACCTTGGGGCAAGGGTTCAAGTGCGAGTAATTTATTTGAGAGATGAAGGAAACAGAACATGTGGCAAAGACAAATGAGAAAGGAAAGGGAAAGCTGCTGATAGAGACTATGCTCTCAAGCTAGCTACCGCTGTGGGTCACCGGAACTTCACTCCTAGGGAAGTTCTGGGAAATGGTGCAAAACAACACTTCTCAAATTCTGCCATGCTTAAGGATCACCTGGAAACCTGATGAAACCTAGATTCCTGGGCCCCTTCCCCAGAAATTCTGATTGATTAGGGCTGAGTTGGGACCTAAGATGCAGATGATGCTGGTCCATGGACCACACTTTGGGTAGCACTGATATAAAGCACATACATGCTCCAGAGTCATCCCACCTAAGGAGTGAGGGAGCTAGGGTATTGGTATACCAAAGAAGACCCTTGGAGTGAATGCTGGTGGTGTCAGTTCCCTGGCACTTAGGGCCTGTGGTATGTAGTGGTCAGTCATCCTTGGGCAAAGAGGTACAGATAGGGGTTCTTGGAAATCAGTCCTTAAGTGATAAAGCTAAAGAGATAGCAAAGAGGTTCTGAGAATGTATGCTGGAGCATGGAAGGAAATGGATAATTTCAGCTAATTAATCTGATTAAAAAACAAAAGTTATGTACTAACATTTTAATTTTTATAAATTGAGCTTCACTCAAACTTATTTCATTCGTTCATTCATGTGCACATTTATTCAGTTACTATTTACAGCACTGGACACAGCAGTAGATCCTACTAGTCTGTGTGTGTAAAAACATTCCATTCTATTACCAGAATGGTGGGCAGGATGGGACTAGCAGTGAAGAATAATATTGGGAAAATTATGGGAGAGAATGCCTGCCTACAAGATGTGTGATTTTAGAAAGCTGCACCTTCCTTTACCTCCATGGGGATGATAGCACAATTACTGAAGTGTGAATGGCACATTGGTTAAAAAGGCTTCCTGTTGGAGGTTGCCCTGGGGAACAGATTTTGTCACAAAAGTGATATTTATGTTGAATCTATAGTGCTCACTTTCTGCCCTACTAGACCCTCTTCCTCTGTCTGTGAACACTGATCGAATTCACACCACTGCAGTCTCTAAATCACACCAGGCTAAGACCTCCACCCAAAGACCTCAGTCCTTCTCCTCATAGGGCCACACTTCACTGTCCTACCACCAAACACAGACTGGGAATCATCTCATTTGTCATCACCTTGGTTACTAAATTCATTTCTGCCCCCTCACCCCCACCACCAGGCAGGTCTTCCCACTTAGTTATTCGTGAGGAACTCATGCTAACAGGGGTTTTGGTCTCTTTCTTAACACAAAGAGCTCTGTAGCTAGGGCGAGCTTTTGCATCAGTTACCCAGGTCCTTCTCGGTTGTTTGGGGCTTAACATCTGTTTTTCTACTTATCTAGTCTGAACTCTTTAGTTTCTAAAATTTTTCTGCTACTGGTGGTTGTCACAGTTTTTACAGGAGCTACTCTGCTTTCCACTGTTGAGTTTTCTATTTCTTGTCTTTTTACCTGGCTTCTACCCTCTACCTGTCCTCATCCTTTCACATCAGGTAGTTCTATTCTAGTTTGCCTCTCTCTTCCTGGCACAACACCATGCTCTGTATAATTATAAGTAACCATAAGGATAATCATAGGGTTCTAAAACCCCTACCTCTAACATACCAATACAAAACAAACAGGCCCTTGCTACCTAAAGAACAGTTGTTGACCCTTGATCACCTTCCATAAAGGTAGTCCAATTTTAGAATCCTCACTGTTTCCTCACATGCCTGGGTTGTGATGGCCAATTTTTCTTTTGTGCTTAGCTTCTTCTTGCCTTCTATGGTGAAGAAGAACTACTATTTAATCCCATTATCTCCAACATAATCTGAGCAACTGCTTTATTTATTCAAAGAGAATAGAACATAGTAGAATTTTGACAGATATTGAATAAATGAATGAATAAATGAATATTTCAAAACATGGATTTTGAAATAGAATAAATGTACTTTGCAAATCTTCAAATATTTCTGAGAAGAAAAAAAATCAAAACAAAACCTGTGGATGATGTGTAAGAATTCAGTAATGAGGTGTGATCCTAGGCTGGACTTCAAACTTTAGCACTGAGCTAGTCAAGCAGCCCCAAACTTTAGCACTGAGTTAGTCAAGCAGCCCCAAAACTGTACAATAAAAGGTGTGAAAGAGGGACTGGCAATTCCTCAATGTTCCCACCAACAATGAATGAGTGTTCCTATTTCTCCATGTCCTTTCCAACTCCTGTTATTTCCCATTTAATAGTAGTCATTCTTTTGGGTATGAAATGGTATCTCATTGTGGTTGTGATTTGCATTTTCCAAATGGCTAAAGATGTTGAGCATCTTTTCATGGGCTTATTAGTTATTTGTAAATCTTCTTTGGAGAAATGTCTATTAAAGTCTTTTGCCAATTTTCAAACTAGATTGCTTGTCTTTGTGTTGATGTGTTGTAGGATTTCTTTATATATATCGGATACTAAACCCTTCTCAGACTTGTGGTTTCCAAATATTTTCTCCCATTCTGTAGGATGTTTTTTTTATCTTCATCATGAAACCCTTGTGTGCACAAGTTTTTGATTTTGGTGATTTCCCACTTATCTATTTTTTCCTTTGTTGCTCATGCTTTTGGTGTAAAGTCTAGAAAATCATTGCCTAACACAAAGTCCTATAGATAATTCTCCATGTTTTCTTCTAGGAGTTTTACAATTTGGGTTCTTATATTTGGGACTTCATGACATTTTTTGAGTTGATTTTTTGTGTATGATAAGGAAAACGGTCCATCTTAATTCTTGACGTTGGCTGTCTAGTTTTTCCAGAAGCATTTTTGAAAGACTATTCCTTTACCTCTGAGTGGATAAGGCATCCTCGTTGAAAATCAGCTGGTCATGGATGTGATGGTTTATTTTTGAACTCTCAGTTAAATTCTGTTGGTTTATATGTCTGTCCTTGGGCCAGTACCATGCTGTTTTTATTGCTGTAGCTTGTTTGTAAAAACAATTTAAAATCGGAAGTGTGATTCTTCCAAATTTGTTCTTTTTCAAGATGGTTTTGGCTATCTGAGGTTCCTTTCCCTTTCATATAAATTTGATGATTGGCTTTTTCATTTCTGCAAGAAAGTCTATTGGAATTTTTATTTGAATTAGATTGATTCTGTAAATCACTTACAATAGAATTGACATCTTAACAATATTTAGTCTTGTAATCCAAGAATACAGAATTTCCTTCATTAATTTAGGTATTTGATTTCTTTCAGGATTCTCTTGTAGTTTTCTAGGCATAAGCTCTTTTTACATCCTTGGTTAAATTTATTCTTTGATCATTGATTCTGTACTTGCTATTGCAATTTGAATTTTTTCTTCATTTTCTGTTCAAATTATTCATAATAGTGTATAGAAACACTATTAGTTTTTGAATTTGTATACTGCTATTTTGCCAAATTTGGTTATTAGCTCCGGTTGCTTTGTTGTGGATTTTTCATGATTTTCTCTATGTAGGATCATGTCTTCTGTCAATAGGGAATGTTTTTCTTCTTCCTTTCTAAATTGGATGCCTTCTATTTCTTTATCTTGCCTAATTGCTTTGGCTAGAACTTCCAGTATAATGTTGAATAACAATAGTGAAAGAGAGCATCCTTGTCTTAGGTGGAAAGCTTTCAGTCTTTCACCATTGAGTTTGATGTTAGCCGTGGGTTTTTCATATATGCCCTTTATCATGTGCAGGAAGTTTCCTTTTATTCCTGGTTTTCTAAGTGTTTTTATCAGTAGGAAGTGCTAAGTCTTATCAAATGCCTGTCTGCTTCAATTGAAATGATCAAGTGATGTTTTCCTTTAGGTTTATAATGTGGTATATTATATTAATTGATCGTCTTATGTTGAATCACCCTTGCATCCCTGGGATGATTCCCACTTGATAATGGGACATAATTCTTTTAATATGCTTTTTGATTTTGGTTTGCTAGGATTTTGTTGAGGATTTTTGCATCTACATTTATAAGGGATATTGACCTGTAAATTTCTATTTTTGTGATATCTTTATCTGGCTTTTGTATCAGAGTGATGCTGACATCATAGAATGAGTTAGGAGGTATCCCCTAATCTTGATTTTTTTGGAAAATTTTGGGCAAGACTGGTGTTAAATCTTTTGGGTATGTTCAGCAAAATTTACCAGTATAGCCATTTAATCCTGGGGCTTTTTTTCTTGGGAAGTTTTTGATTACCACCTCAATCTATTTTACTTTTTATTGGTCTGTGAAGATCTTTTATTTATTCTTGAGTAAATGTGGGTAATTTTTGCATTTCTAGGAATTCATCCATTTCATTTTGGTCATCTAATTTGTGGGTATACAGTTGTTCATAGTAACCTCTTATAATCCTATTTATTTCTATCAGGTTGGTAGTAATATCACCCCTTTCATTTCTTATTTTAGCTATTTCTGTCCTCTCTTTTTCTTGGTCCATCTAGTTAAAAGTTTGCCAATGTTACTGATCTTTTTAGAGAACCAACTTTTGGTTTTGCTGATTATCTCTATTAGTTAATTATTCCCTATTTCATTAATCTCTGTTGTAATCTTTGTTGTTTCTTTCCTCTGCCTACTTTGGGTCTAGTTTTCTCTTCTTTTTTGAGATCCTCCAGTTATAAGGTCATCTCTGATTTGAGATAATTCCTCTTTTTTAATGTAAACATTTAGAGCTGTTCATTTCCTTCACAACATTGAACTTGCTACATCCCATGAATTTTAGTATACATATTTTCATTTTAATTTGCCTTAACATATTTCCTAATTTCCATTTCTTCATTGTAATTTCTTCTTTGACCCTAAGGTTGTTTAAGTGTGTTGTTTAATTTCCACGTGTTTGTGAATTTTCAAGTTTTCCCTCTGGTATCAATTTCTAACTTCATTCCATTATGATCAGAAAAAAATGCATTGCATTCAATATTTTTAATTTTTTTAACAATTTTTTTGTGATCTAATATATGGTCTATCCTAGAGAATGCTCCATGTGCACTAGAGAAGAATGTGTATTCTGCTGGTGGAATATCCTATATAGTCTGTTAGGCCTAGTTGGGTTATAGTATTGTTCAAACCTTCTATTTTCTTATTGATCTTCTGTTTACATCTTCTATTCATTTGTGAGAGCAGTGTATTGAAGTCTGTTACTAATAATGTGGAACAATCTATTTCTCTCTTCAAATACGTCAATATTTGTTTCATGTATTTTAAGGCTCAGCCATTAGGTTTATATATATTCAAAAAATTTACATCTTCTTGTTACATTGATCCCTTTAACAGAATATAATGACCCTCTTTGTCCCTGGTAACAGTTTTTGACATAAAGTTAATTTTATCTGATTTAGTATAGTTAAACCATCTCTCACATGGCTACTATTTATTTGCAGGGTATAAATTTTTCCCCATTACTTCACTTTCAATCTATTTGTGTTATTGAATTTAAAGTGAGACAATAGTTTAAAAAAAGCATATGGTGGGGGACAGCGCAACAGTGACTCAGTGGCAGAATTTCTCACCTGCCATGCCAGAGACCCAGGTTCGATACCTGGAGCCTGCCCATGCCAAACAAAAACAAAAGCATATAGTGGGCTCATCCTTTTTAATCTATACTGCCAATCTCTGACTTTTGACTGGAGAGTTTAATGCACTTACATTGAAAATAACTTCTGATAATACAGGCCTTCCTTTGGCCATGTTGCTTATTTGGCCTTTGTAAGTTTTATCCCTTTTTTTGCCGTTCAATTCTTCTTTGAATGCCTACATTCATATTTATTTGCTTATTTTGTAGAGTATCATTTTTAGTTGATTCTCATTTCTTTTTGTGTGTATTTTAAAATATTTTCTTTGTGGTTATAATGGGCCATGAATTTAACATCCTAAACCTATAACAAACACGTTTGATTTGAGATCAACCTAATTACAAGAGCTTAGACATACACTGTCCCTATACCTCTCCAACCCTCTTTTTGTTGTACTCGTTACAAATTACATGTTTTACACAAGAAATTCAAGATTTATCATTAGTTCTTATGTATTTGAATTACCTTTACTGGAAACATTCTTTCTATATGCTGTTTTGATCCACTGTCTAATGTTCTTTCCTTTAACTCTAAAGAACTTCCTACAGTATTGCTTGTAGGGTAGGTCTGGTGATGATGAACTCCTTCAGTTTAGTTTATCTGAAACTGTTTTAATCTGACCCTCATTTTTTTTTTCACATGGGCAGGCACCAGGAATTGAACTTGGCTCTCCAGCACAGCAGGTGAGAACTCTGCCACTGAGCCATCATTTCTCGCCCTTACCCTCATTTTTGAAGATAGTCAGATATATAATCTTGGCTGGCAAGTCTTTTAAGTAAGTACTTAAAAACTTAGTATTCTGTCCTATGGCCTTCTCACCTCCATGTGAAATCAAGACCTAGTTTCGCATCACATGTACTTTTGATGTGAAAGTACAAACTTTCACATCAAGTTTGTACTTGATGTGAAATCAAGACCTTGATTTCATTGGGAAATCAAGTCCCAATGAGAGTTCCCCCCCCCCCATTGGGACTCTCTTGTACTTAACACATTGCCTTTCAGAACTTTCAGAACTTTCTACTTATCCTTAGCATTTGAGAGTTTGAACATTAGGTGTCTGGGTATGATTCTCTTTGAGTTTATTCTGTTTGGGGCTTGTTGAGCTTCTTGAATGTTTATCTCCATGCTCTTCTTTACATTTAAGAACTCATCTGCCATTATTATTATTTTTTTAATACTCCTTCTGCCCCTTTCTGTTTTTCTTCTTCTTCAGGACTCCCATAATTGGTATGCTTGATGGTGTCCCACAGGTCTCTTAGTTCTGTTCCACTTTTCATTCCTCTTTTACTTTTCTCCTCAGCCTTAATCATTTCAATTGTCTTGTCTCCAAATTCACTGATTCTTTCTTCTGCCAGCTTCAAACTGCTTTTGAAAGTCACTAGGGAATTCTTCATCTATTTTGGTCTTTAACTCCAATATTTCTGTTTGGTTCCTTTAATTTACACTTCTTTACTGAATCTCTTTACTGAGATTCTTATATCGTTCATTTGCTGTTTTCCTGATATCCTTTAGTTCATTATCTATGTTTTCTTTTATCTCCCAGGCACATTGAAGATCATTTATTTAAAGTATTTATTCTATATGTCCACAATCTGGTCTTCTTCACGGATTGTTTCTGAATTATCTTGTTTCTTTAGATGGGTCATCAGTTCTTATTTGTTTGTCTTAAATCTTTTGTTGCACAATGCTCATTATAATATTTTAAAGTGCTAACTCTGGGATTTAGTCCCTGAGCTTTCTATTTCTTCAGTTTGTATGCAGCTAGTGATATGACAGAGATTTCTTTGAGTGCCAAGAACTAACAAAGAGAAAAAAAAAAAAAAGCAAAAAAAATAACACCTTTCACAGTTTGTGCCTTCAACTTTGAAGGCACTCTCCTTCAAAGTTGACCCCTCCTATCAAAAGGTTCAGACTGAGGTGACAGTTAAATACAAGGCCCTCAGGCAGGCCACAGTGGCTCAGCAGGCACAGTTCTTGCCTGCCATGCCAGAGACCCGGGTTTGGTTCCCGGTGCCTGCCCATGCAAAAAATAAATAAAATGCAGGGCCCTCCTTTTTTTCCTTTTTGAGGAAAGACTGGGACTTTTCCTTTGTTTGTACTTGCTCATCGCTTTACGTATTCTCCCATTTATATGAACTTGAATACTTCCTCTACTATCAGAATCTCTCCCCTTCCTGGATGCTCTATTATAAGTCTTAAACAGATAACCCTTTGTCCTAGATCTCTTTGACTTAATTATTTCTTGCACTGCTTTAGCTATCATCAAACAGCTTCTGTTTGAAGAGGAAGTTTTGGAAGTTTGAGCTAGAGACAAATTTCCTGGTTCAGTCCTTCAGGCAGCCACTTGATATTGTGGCACAGACACCTCTGCTCTCTCCAGAACAGGGCCCAGCATTCACAATGGGAGTGCAGGTTAGCTCCACACCCTGAATCCATGTGTCAGAGAGGGGATAAGGGAGGGGCCAACAAGGGTGCCACAAGCTTCACCTAAGGTTTTTAAAAGCTGTATTTCTTGATTTAGCTGTCTCCCAGTTATTGCAACCATTTAACTATTTTCTGGAGTTCTGAGGAAGGAAGTTCTGCCAGTTTCAGTTTTTGCTAGTTGTTCAAAGATTCTGTCAGGGAACAGCAATCTAGAATGTTTTACACTTCCATCTTGATCAACCAGAACAGGAATTAGTACTTAAGAAACTTCCCATAGGATGCTAATGTAGAGTCAGTGCTAAGAATCACTGCTTTCCTCTCTTCGTCCACTCCTCCCTCCTTTGCACAACCTTGCTTGATACTGGCATACTCAAGCCCTATAACATCTCCTCATATCTCCTGATGTCTTGAGTCAAATTTTTAGGCTGATCTCCCAGGGGAGCCACTTCTTTAATTCACAATACTGCAGTTTTTTTGTGTAGCCTAGCAAAATTCCTTCAGCAAGAGAAATGTCAAGAGAGGTGCTGAGGAAAACTGAAGATGCACTCAGGTAGAAAATGCAGGGAAAGATATGGGCTAGAACAAGAAGGTAAAGATTAAACATAACAGTAAACAATTGAATGAAAAAACTTAGGGAAAGCATCAGAGAAACTAGAAAGCGAGTGTAGCATGAGTTTTAAAAGTATGGCTCAGCCAGTCAGGACTGTGGTTTAAGCATGCTAGGATCACATGTAGTTTTAAAAGAGGAAGAAACTACTTTGCTTGAGGGAATCAGAAGCAGGAATCCAGGGGACCAGTGTATAAAGATGGATATACTTGATCCAACACTAGTGGTCCCACTGGAAAAGAAAAAACAATTTTGGAGAAAGCACAGATGTGTGTTCTCAGAAAATATTCTGCTTCATTCACCTCCTACAAAGACTTCTAGAACCCTGGTGAAATGAAGCCTGAAAAAAAAGTTAACAGTCTGGAATCTCTCAGAGATAATATAGTACAACAGGCCTTTTCTGTGGATTATTTGCAATAGGTAAATTAACTTGAAGTTATGGGATATGTATCTCAGCACATACACAAACACTTTCCAAGGTACTCAGAGCATGGACAGTTTAAAGGGATCAGTTTCCAAACCCCTAACAGCCACATGAACTGATCTGCTTGCGACTGCATCTGCCACGGAGGTCTCATGCTCGTTCCCAATATCCTTGCCCACTACCCCCTTCAGAAATGTGCCTCTCCCATACCACGGAGGAAAGCACTCCTCCCACTGATCAAGAATCTTACTACGGTACACTGCCTAGATATGGAAAATCCCCTCAAGGGGGCAATTCAACAATTTGGACAAAATCTTTCATCATTCCCTACCTCATACATCTCAGGAAGAGATGCTCACTTCAAAAATATTTATTTCTTATATTTAAAAATTACCAAAATCCTTGCAAAAAGACTCTATTTTGATTGCTTCATAATAAAAATTGTGATGAGGACTCATTGCAGAAGAAAATGTTAATGCTCAGAAACTTAGCTTCCAAGAAATTTTTAAATTTAATTTACATTTATAATCATAGTTTGTTAGAGAACTATGTGCTACAGACTCTCAACTACCCTTGTAGAGATGTTTGCTTATATTAATCTATACACCCTTGTATTTTTCTCTGAAAATATTCTTACGAGTATAAGTTGAATACATTAAATTCTCCTAAAAGACTTGGAGCATGTCTTTGAATTCAGGGTGGGAATGTAATGAAATATCTTTTGTTCTATGAAGTAATGTGTCAGAAGACAGCTAATGGGGTGTAAATGTCATCAAGCTCCTAATCAAATGTTTGCTTTTCTGACTTAAAGGCACTTAAACATAAAATTTAAGATTTTCATGATAAGTGAAAATACCAGCAGAGCTTGTCTTTTGGGATCTATAAAAACTTCTTTTTGCCAAAGAAAACACATTTTGGCATTAACAAATTATGTTTCAAATGAAATGAAATTAAAGATAAATTGACCAAGACAAAATGAGAAGCCATTAATGACTGATATAACGTAATCACAACAAATCTGCAGGATATATTAGAGCCAAGCATTTTGTTCTCCTGGGATGTTTTCAAATTTAAAAGCAACAGATTAAAAAACGCAAATTATTTTATTCACAAGTTCAGCAAGGCAAAATGCCATCCAATACAGTAAGGAATTCTATTTATTCTGGAACTTTCCAATTTCCCGGGAGTATATTAGGATGCTATTTTTTAGACTCCCATCCACTTGTTAATTGCAAACATTGAGGATTTAATTGTTTCAAGGTTTATTTTAAAACCTTTATATACATGAACACACATAATCTACAAAGAACTCTATGAGGTAAGTTTAATATTTCCTCCATTTTAAAGAGGTGACAGAAGAAAATTAACTTAATTGTTGAGGACCACAAAGATGTCAAGTGTTTAAATTCAGGCTGCCTGGCTGCAGTCTGCTTTCTTACCTAACAAAGGATGCTAAGTCATTTGTAAAATTCACTTTACCAGAACACCTCATTCCCTAAGCAATCAGAACAATTGGGATTTGGCTCTAAGACATAGGCATTTACAAAGATGGATAGATAGACGACAGATTAGATAGAAAAACAGATATAATATAGAAGACAGAAGGTAGCTAGATATAGAAAGGTAAAGATGAAAGAAAGTAAACAAAAGAGAGAGAAGGGAGGGAGGGAGGGAGGGAGGGGAAAAAAAGAGGAAAAGAAGGAAGGAAAGGAAGAAAGAATGACAGAAAGAAAGGCAGAAAAAGCCTGGCAAGAATGAACTAATTAATACCCCCTCTCTATGTGAAGTAGTTTATTGGAATGCATAATAAAATTAAAGCACAGAAAGATTAAAGAACTTGCTGGAGGTCATAAAAATAAGTCTGGGACAGAATTTTCTAGGTCATATGCAGTAGACCATGCCTCTTAGTAGATTGAAAAGAAGCAACATTTTCTTTTAAGTACTTTGCTAAGTAAAATTACAAAGGTGATATAGAGGAAGAATGCAAGGTTAATCAGTAATTGAATTAAAGCAGAAATGGTTTTTTGCTTAAGAATAAGATATTAGAGAGAAGCATTAGGACAATTAATTAAAATGCACATAATGCTACTGTTATAGGAAATTAGCCCAGAAAGGAAAATTAAATAAAAACTGCTTTTTCTTTAGAAATTTAACGTTTAGAATATCAAAAGACAAAAATGAAATGATAATAAATGAATTTTTGAACACCCAAAGTATTGAAGCTTTGCTTAATTTTGCCAATTCAAATATGAAGCTTTCAGAGACCATTCACATGGCCCTGCTATTTTCCCTGTGTCTCCATTTCTCACCTACTTCCATGTTGCTCTACAATGTTAAAGGGGTTTTCTGCATTAGGTACTATCGATACCACAAATGGCTCTAAAAACAAGTGATTTTAGTTAAGTTACATTCCACCACATTTTAAGCTCCTTAAATGCTAGATTCACATTGTACTTATATTTAAAGAACTACTAGAGGACCTGCATATAACAAACATGAAAAAAAGTCATTTATATGAATTTAAATCTTTTGGAATGGAAGGGTTCTGGAACTATAAATGGAAATATTGCCATGCTCAAAGTCATTCAGCACTTCTCCAGGATGCAAACTTCATCAGAGTAGATACAAATATACAGGTGGATAAAAGATGCTCTCCAGCCTATTCTCCAACATTAAGGAGTAGCTGCATGGCAGGGATCAGAAAGAATGAAGATGTGAAAAACATTTGAGGGTTAAAAACAAGAAAGAGAACTTTTCATGTCAGGTAAATTCTGGAGATCAAGGTATGTCCTATAAAGGGAAGGAAAGACAGAAAGTAGTACTAATTAACAATTACTAAAAATTAATTGTAAGTATTAATTTTGAAAGGTATTAACTGGGTTAATTTGAAAGTATTAACTGGGTTATTAAGAGAACATGTAGAATTACTGCAAACTGTGAATTCTGGATCTGGGACAAAAGATGGTATAGGAGAATGTACTTTCTAGAATGGAAAATTAGATGAACTCCCTAAAAGAGCATACTTTTTCACCACAAAGACTGAAATCATTATATACTCAAGAAGAGAGAAATGTTGAGGTGTTGCAATAGTAGGGTGTTATTATAGCAAAAACAAAAGAAAATGGAACTATTCAGCTATTAAATTTGGAAAAATGGCCAATTAAATATTTAATATAACTGAAGCAGTTTAAAATAAAAGGAAAATCATTCTCCTCTTATGTTTTGGAATATTTCAGTATGGAATCAGCCCTAGAGACAATCTGTAGCAGTCATCTGGTCAAGTTCTCTATAGGTAGGACAGTTTTTGCCTCATCTCATCCAAGAGAAAGAGAGCCAATATATTTCTTGCTTTTACCATTGTAAGCTTCCCAACATGTTCCTTGTGTCTCTCTCTCTGCAACCTTCAACTTTCTCTTGAGTCCATTTGTTTTTGTTCCATCTTCTTGTGTTTTTATTTGTTTAGAGCCAAAAAAAAAATTCTTTACATCCATTTTAGGAATAAATGATTATGATAGTAAATAATAATGTCTTCTTTAGTCTCTCTACATTGAAAAATAATAATTTCTTTATTTTTTACTCTTAGAAATATTATTTTATTACTTTAGTATTCAGATCGTGCCTCAGTTTTTCCAGGTTATAGTTGAAGTTGAGTGAACTACAAAGAAATGTGAGTACATAGTAGAATATAATAACTATATATTTATATATGTGTTGCTGCAGTTTTCTGTTTATCTCTCTCTTTTTTTTTTTTGTTATAAGCTGTTGATTACTTCATATTTGGGTAATTTAAGGTCCTTACATAAAATTCTTTGATATGTGCCATTTGGTAAAACTTTCCCTCTACTACATTTCTATTGATAAATTATTTTGCTAAGGTTATCAACCTAGTCCTTTAGTTCATTAGATTCTATTAGATTTTTATTTTTTGCCAATTTGAAAAGGTTTTATTATTTTTCTTATTGTATATGTGTACATGTTATAAAATAAAATATAATTATAATCATAGTAAAAGCAAACAGAGAAAAGCATAAAAATGTCATTCACAAGACCTCACTATTTAGGCATTCATCGTTAATATTCTGCTACACATCATCATTTAGAATTGTAGCACTACTTCTTAAGGAATAATAGACAAACGTGTCACTTACCGATATATGAAAACTTGTCTCTGAATTAATATAGGTAGAAAAAAAAATTTGGTTCATGATACCTGTTGTTTTATGTGTGCACCCAGAAACATTAGGTACTAGCCATTCTTCTGGTTCTGGAAACATGACAAGAGATCGTTGTCCAGGAAGAATGCTGGATGGCAGGACAAGAAAGCCATTTTCTAGTCAGCCTTGTGGCCCATAAAGCAATAAGTACTTGAAAAATTATTTGCTTGCTGTCTTACTTTTTTTTATAGAATGCAATAGATTTGGACTATCTCTTTTTAGAATATATTTTGCATGGTGTATGCACACCATAATATTTCAACAAAATATTTATTGTCTAATTTTTCTTTTAGCAAATGATGATATGGATATGAAAAATTAAATGGATTAATTTAAGTGCTGTATCTCATGAAGAACTATGAAACTATGCAATTTTATAATTCTTCTCAGATCTCTAGACAAAATTGCATGGGAATTTGATTTTTTGCTCCTCACCCAAACCTGCTCTTAATTCCTTGTCTGTGTGGCTAGGACCATCATTCACTCAGTTACCCAAATCAGAGAGGCTTTGACTCTTCCCTCACCCTTTATCCTGATATCCATTACTCATAGCCACTTTTTATTTCCAGATCATATCTACTCTACTTGGTCCCACTGTTTGGGCTCCATGTTTGGGCCACAATCATTTCTCACCCAAGTCTTCACTGCTGCCAGTCTGTCTCATTCCATGCATTCTCCATGAAGTAGCCAGAAATAGTTTTACAATCTGTACCTCTGATCATTTCACTGTGGCTTTAAATCCCTCAGTGGCTTCTCATTTATTTTTCTGTTCCAAGTAAATTTCAAATTTCTTTGCAAAGTACCAAAGGCCCTTTACCATGTGGTCTCCATTCACTTCTCCACCTTTTCTCTTTCCACCCTCTCACCTGAAACCATATGCTACAGCCTTACTGAACAACATGCAGCCCCTGGAATGCACTATACTCTCTGGCTTCCTGGCTTCTGTGCATGCTGTTGCTCCATCTTGAGCACCTTCCCTTTTCTTTCCAGTGTTCCCTCCTTACTCCCCCTGCTTTGTTTTGCTAATTCTATATCACCATCAAGATCTTTATTTAGATATCACTTCCTGTGGAAAGGCTTATGGCCCCCTTGTGTGCTCTTGTGACTTCACTACCCCTCCCTCCTAATACTTAATGATAGTCTCTTCCCTGGGCAGCAGTTCCTTGAGAAAATGGATTGAGATTTGGCTCAACTAGCACAGTGTTGAGCCCATAGTAAGAGTTTATCAAATATTTCTTGAATAAATTAACACATTTCCATCAAATATAACTTTCATTATTAATCACGATCATAATCCCTAATTTATCAAGGAGGTATTTCAGTGGAGTTCAAAAGAGATGGGCTTTGTGTCAAAGACACTTGTGTTTGAATCCCAGATTTTTTGCCACCAAGATGTGTGATCAATGGCTCATTATTCAACCTCTCCAAATCGTATTTCCTGCAAAATTTGGGAAAATAATACCTACACCATAGGGTCATTTGGATAATCAAATGAAATGTTGATGTAAACACTTATATCTTGTCTGGCTTATTGTAGTTCTCTTGTCACTGCTAGCTGACTCATTTATTACTCAATCTAGAGAAATCATAAGAAGGAAAACCAAAGAAACACACCTGTTCTGTATGCAAACTATGTGTTCAATCCCTCCAAATCATGTTTATATATTTGGATGAAATTAAATAACTGCCATAATCTGTTGTTTCTGAGTGGTAGATAATTGTATAGCTTTCTATGGTTGAAGTTTTCAATAATTAAAAAGAAATAATTTTTAAAATCCAAAAACCAGGCTCCAAAATAGGAATTCCAGAGGTATCCCAATTTGCTAAGATGCAAAATGCAAAAGGACATTTGTATTAAACAGTAATAATCCCTGTTTCCCATTGACAAAATTGAAAATAAACCCAGAAACATTAAGAACTTTAAATTATAACATACCATTGAAATCTCTATATTATCGTATTAAATATACTATATGCAGCTTCCACTAATATTTAAATCTTAAAACAGAATAAGTAAACAGCTGGATTAATACCTTTTATATTTGTATCATTTTAAATCAAATATGTGTTGAAAGTCTACTGCATGCTAAATAATATTATAGAAGTAACATTTATGTAATTACTTTTATATATAATTATATTATACATTAAATAATTTCATTTAAATCAAAGGTAAGTGTCTAGGAATATTTACATATCTTAATAAATCATTAATATATTATATTTTAAAGCATATTCACAAACATATTCCAATTTGATATGGATAACAATTTAATAATAATAATTGTGCTGGTTTGAAATGGTTGTGTATTCCATAAAAGCCATGTTTTTTAATTCTGATTTAATATTGTAAGATGGGATCTTTTTTGTTAAGTTGTTTCCTCAGAGATGTGGCCCACCCAGTTGTGGTTGGGACATTTTGATTAGGTGGTTTCCATAAAGATGTGCCTCTGTCCATTCAAGGTAGGTCCTAATCTGCTTACTGGAGTCCTTTAAAAGGGAACCATTTTGGGAAAAGCTTCAGAGCTGACACAGACAGAGATGTTTGGAGATTCAGAAAGAAAACATCTCAGGAAGCTGTTTGAAATCAGAAGCCAAAGGATAAGCAGATGACAGCCATATGCCTTCCATGTGATAGACACCAGCTTCCTTTAGCTAAGGTATCTATTTCTGAATTCCTTAGTTTGGACATTTTTATGGCCTTAGAACTATAAACTTGTAACTTAATAAATTCCCTTTATCAAAGCCAATCCATTTCTGATATATTGAATTTCTGGCAGCATTAGCAAACTAAAACAATAATAGTAGCAATCATAATCATGTCAATAAAAATACCTAACTCTTATTGACCACTTACTATATGCCAAGCTAATGCTAAACAGCATGCATGAAACAACTCATCTAACTTTCTAGACAACTTTACACAGGAGTTACTGTCATTACCTGATTTTACCAATGAGGAAACTAAGGCTAACAAGGATCAAAGAGGTGGTAGAATTGGAATACAAGTGCTTATCTCATGAAATAGCTAAAGAAGATTTAATTGTTATCATTTTATAGGGAAAATCAGAGGCCCAAATTACTAGAATGGCTTGCCCATGGAAATGAAATACATAACCATGGGGTTTATGGTAGAATTTATTGGTAATTTGTTCAATAATTTCCATTGCACCAAGACACCTGCACAACCACTCCTTCAAAGTATATAATATTTATATTTATAGATTCATACTCAAGTGAAAGTCTGCTTGTCTGATAAGGAGAAAGAGAGAAAAATAAAAATGTGAACTAAGATGAATAAAATAATATAAACAACCTATCATTTGTTGAAAAATGTATTTGTGCTATGCATATGCCAAGTGTGTTCCAAACATTATCTTATTTTAACTTCACAACAAATCTATGAACTAAGTACTATTATTATTTCTAATTTCCAATGGGGTGTAAACTAAGTCTCAGGAAAGCCAAATAACTTGCCAAAGGTCACACAGCTACTAAGCTATAAGACAAGGCTTCAATTCCAGTTTTCCCAAATTCAAAGTAAATGATGTTAACTCTTATTCTTAACTTTTGTGAATCAGGAAGAAAAACAGACAATTTATGTCTGAAAGAACCATGAGTAAGAATTTATATTCTTCTCAGAGCTATAAGAAACCATGAATCAGAGAACATAAGTGTTTATGGTTTTGTTTTAAAGAAAAATAAGTTAAGTTCTCAAAGTTCTATTATTTTTATCACAAGTGTCAAATTTATGAAATGTTGGCTGATCCTAGATTCCTCCCAGGAAAGGGGAAATGTAAGATATTTCCATATCCGTGAGCCGTGCCAATGACTACGATGAAGGAGTATCCAGCTTAAAGCAGATAAATGAATGAATGATGTTACAAGATTGTTAGCAGAACTATAAATTTAAGAATAATTAAAATAAATATTTTTCTGCCTTATTATATGGTACAGTTTTCAGCTGAATGTGCATCTAATAGTAAGTGACAGGACAAGCAAGCACAGTCCACCTATGTTTGCTCTTTTGTGCTTATTCCTCACTCCCCATCTCTTAGGAGATGAGGCATGTGTTGTGAACTTCATGGGCCTGAGGCTCTCCTGGAAAGCAGTTGCAGAAACGTACTTGCTGCAGTGGTTAATAGTATGGTCTTTACTCTATACTACCCAATATTAAATCTGAATCCACCACTTTTACTAATTAGGGAACGTTGGGCAAGTTGCTTGATTTTTGTGTGCCTCAGTTTCCTCATCGGTAAAAAGGATGATTATAGGAGCACTTAACTCACAAGGTTAAGAGAATTCCATGAAGGATCACATGTAGAGCCCTTGAACAGTAGCACTTAATAAGAGCTCAGTAGTTATTGGCTAATGGCAATATTATTAGCAGTATTGATGTTAGTGTCAACGCTTGCTATCTGATAGTAACTCTGGCCTCTGTAAGAAGCTGGCCAAAGGAAACATGTGTCACATGAGGGTTGGTAGAGCCCCACAAGTCTTGTAGTGTCACTGCTAACAGAGTTAAGTCTGAGTCTGAACTTCCTATTTGGCTCTGAATCCAGGTTTTATCTAAAGGAATTATGAATTAGTTGTAGTAAAGAAAACTTATTGGGCTATCTAACAATGATGAACAATTCAGCTCACCAAGTGTGAGTCTTGATTTTGGGAAACTCCACTCTCACCATCTCATGAAAACTTTTTAACATCCCAGATTCGTAGCAACCAAGATCTGAGGGAAGCACAGAAAGCTTGACGCTGTTTCTCAGGAATCACTAGTGGAATGTGTAAAAGTGATAGGTGCTCTTTTATAAAGGGAAGCTATTTATGTTGGAAGAGGCTAATGACATTCTCTGGCCAAAGTCAGGTTCTTATAATACAAAATTCTCTTAAAATTTCAAAATTACATACCCTCATTAAGAATGTTGTTCACCCCATCTTGAACTGATTTCTAGGGACAGTGACTGAACTTTGAAGCAGGCAGTTTCATTAATAATTACCATGTGATACAGGTTTACATTGCTGAAAATCACATAGCTGGAAAAGCTCTTAACTGGCATAAATTGTTTCCCTTAACAAAAACTTGGAGAGATTTTTAATACGAGAATTCTATCAGCTTTAGAAGAGTTTTCTGTATCTATTTGACATCAATAAAGAAATGCGATTACATACGTATTTCCATTCCTCAATTTCTTACAACATACACAGGTCAATTTTCCCTTTGGGAAGATGTAAGCACAATGTGTATAATAATGTACTCACACTGCTGAAGAATTAAGGGATAACCTGGTAAACTGAAGTTCCCCTCAAACCCTAGGGTATGTCTTCATTTAGAAGTTATAAGTAGTTTTCTGTCTCCTAAGACTTGTAAGCTTGGGTTTACTTTTGACTGAAAATAACATTACTATAAAGCAGACATTCCTAACCATTATTTGGATTTAAAAATGGCCAACAAAACATACTGTAGTACTGTTAAAAAGGCTTCCAGGTGTTTTGTTGACCTGAATCTATTTTCTTTTGATCAGCTGCATTTATCACTGAAAACATAGCCAGGGAAACATCTGCCATAAAAACCTTTCCATTCTATCTTCCACAATTTTACTAAAATTGTTTGCTGCCATTATTTTCTACTCTCAACACATTTATATTTCGTCAACATTTTCTCACAAGAACAGCACTGTTACATTTTAATGGAAGAGTTATTTAAAAATAATTATTTGTACTATTATGATTCAATTTTTGCATTGCATTTTATCTGAAAAACTAATACAAATAACTCTTTGGGCTCATTATTAAACAAAATTTAGAATAATATGACCAAGCTAGAATGGCTTCTCCTAATTAAACAAATGTGTATATTAAAGGTATATGTAGAAGATTGCTTACACTTTAAGCAAAAAGAGAACCAGACTTTCAAAATCTTTATTAAAGTATACTACTATTTAAGCCACTCCAAATCAGTTCTCTAAATATATATACAGTGTATCCTCTATAGAACATTATATATGGCAAAAGACTTTGAGAGAGAACATATAAGGGTAGAGATATAGAAATGGAAATTGAAAAGGGAGCATTTTCTAAGGAAAGAGAAAAACTGTCACTCTAGCCAACAATCATGAAAATCTAGTTAAAAGAGTTTCAACATTATTTTAACAATTAATTAATAATTAACTGAAAATCATCTTAAATGAGGCAGGATTAATTAGTTAACAATTTCTTTGGGGCTTATTAAAAGTACCTTTTTTATCTTCTGCTTGTCATACAACCAGATGACCATGGACTGGCTTGTTTCTAACTCTGGTTTCTGCATGGCTAAGTATGCTGGCTTGGAGCTATGCACTGCAGGAAAACATGCTCTTAAACTTAATCCATTTCTATGGATATTAATACTTGTATGATGTTACTTCAGTTAAGGTGTGGTCCAATTGAATCAGGATGGATCTTAATCCTATTACTGAAGCCTTACAGAGACAGCCTTAGAGGGAGAGAAAGTCATAGGGAACATTCACCAGCTGGAAGTCAATGGAACCAAGAAGCCAGGAGAGGCTACCATGTGCATTGCCTTGTGACAGCTAAGGATGAAGGATCCCTAGCAGCCAGCCTCATATACTGTAATCTTCTGGGAGAAAGCCTTGATATCTTGATTTTGGACTTCTCCTAGGTTCAAAACCATAAGCCAATAAATTCCGATTCTTTAAGCCAATCCATTGCATGGTATTTGTTTTCGCATCCAGGAAGTTAAAACAGAAAGTTAAGGTCAAGATAGGGAAACAGCCTAATCAGGGTGCACAGGCTGTGAACCATTCACGTATTTCCTTACTATCGATTCTAGGAAAGCTGACACATATTTTCACTTTTGTGGATTTATTTCTGAAAAACGATCTTGAAAACAAACATGTGAAACAGCAAAAAAAAAAAAAAAAAAAAAAAAAGCAATAAGCCAAAAACAAAAACAAACAAAATCATCAGTTTATTTTATCATTTTTCTTTCTCTTCTGAGATGTTAATTATATTAAATCACATATGTTGCCTGTATGTCTTGAATGAGGCACTGGGCTAGACACTGAGTATCAAACACAGAGAAAAAGACAGTCCCTGCCAGCCAAAAGGTTAACATTTGATCATAAAATGCAGGTGCAATGCATTGTAAAGAGGGACACTCCAGGAAAGAGGCTGAATCTAACTAACACATGTCCACCCCTTGTCAACTTGGCAACTTCAAGCATCACCTTACACAGATGTAAAAAATTCTCTTGCTGTGGACCTGTGAATCTCAAAACAAGTCTGGTGCCAATAAGCAAAGGAGGATATTCAAAGGATACAGATTTTCATTTCCATAGGGAGAAATTGGAAGAAACACAGATGTAAAACCTGCAGGGCAAGCGCCATGGGATTTCAAAGTCTGAAAGTCATTCATCCTTCAGCTTTAGAAAGTAGCAGTCCCACCCCTTCCAAGGGCCTATGCAGTGGCCAGCCTCTTTCCAAATCAACCTTGGGGAACATCGAGGAGACCACCTCTGGGCTCCACTCTCTCTAGGCATCAGGGCCACCCCTGGGCTCTCTGCCATTTCTGGGGCACATGCTAAACCCCTCCATATGGTGGTAGACAGGCTCTCCCAGTCCCCCAAGGAGCATGCTACACCTTTTCCAAGGCCTGAGGCTGTACAACTCTTCCACTGCAATGAGAGGGGAGACTCATCCTCACCCTTCAGGGTAAACTCACCCTCTCCACGCATACAGGTGGGTCCACTCTCCTGGCCGTGGTTTCTTGGCTTCAGATCTGAACTTCCATGGTTCTCACTCTGCAAACTCCAATCTCTCCCTTTTGTGTCCTCCTTTGTCAAGATTGGCAGTGGTTCCATTTACACCAACAGTCTCTTCAAGCACTCCAGGACTTCTCCATCATTCTCTTCACGGTTCCTCCAAAATCTTCCCTTTAGCCATCCCAAAAACTGTTCCAACATATCTGGTATTTGCAAACTGCAGCAGCACCCCACTCCTGGTACCAAAATCTGTTCTAGTTTGCTAGCTGCCGAAATGCAACACACCAGAGATGGATTGGCTTTAAATAAAAGGGGATTTATTTTGTTAGTTCTTCAGAGGAAAGGCAGCTAACTTTCCACTGAGGTTCTTTCTTACGTGGAAGGCACAGGATGGTCTCTGCTGGTCTTCTCTCCAGGCCTCTGGGTTCCAACATCTTTCCCCGGGGTGACTTGTTTCTGCATCTCCAAAGGCCTGGGCTGAGCTGCAAGTGCTGAGATGAGGAATGCCGAGCTGCTTAGGCTGTGCTACATTGTGCTCTCTCATTTAAGCACCAGCCAATTAAGTCAAATGTTACTCATTGCTGCAGACACGCCTCCTAGCTGACTGCAGATGTAACTGGCAACATATGAGGTTCACGTATTGTTGGCTTATGTCCACAGCAACAAGACTAGGTATGCTCACCTGGCCAAGTTGACAACTGAATCTAACTAACACAGAGGTTGAGAGAGAGAATGAGTTTTAGACCAGCTCTCAGTTGTTTCAGTCCTGTTGTACAAGCCTTGCTAGTCTTTCCTGCCTTAGGAAAGAACATACATAAGGACTCAAGACTTGACCAGATCTGTGAATTTTCCTGTATGTATTCAAGAGCACAACACAGGCCTGTTGCTTTCCTGTCTACCATCAGATAATAAAAAATAATAGATGGAAAAGGAGTGTCTATGATTGGCATCACCACATAGCCAGACATATATATTCACATGAAAGTCAATAATTACAATAATTATGAACATCATATATTCTTTAGCCTGTGTTATAACTTGTCCTCTGTACCCAACGGAATAAATAATCTTAATCACCTTGGTTAGAAGTTGTGAGAAACTCACAGAGTAACATGGTAAAAAGATTTCCTTTCAATTAACAAACTAGACTAATTAATCATGGCTATTTGGAACAAAATGTTGAAATTCAACAATATCAAAGACTTGAATGTTCATTTATATGAATTGTAATGGGATTTGAAGTGGAGGAACTTGAAATTAAGTAGTTTTGGCTTTTTTTTTTGTTTGTTTTTACAAATTAGCTTAAGTTAATTTTAAAAATTAAATGAAAAAAATCTCTGTTGGTACAAATATTTTCAGGACATATCTAGATCCTTAAACTCAAACCCCTTTCAATGTATTCTTAGAAGAAAACTCCTAGAACTTTCTCCACACATACTAGAAAAACTTGATAACTCCTGTGATGAACAAGGCATTGTCTCTGGTTAAAATCCTTCCTTTCCTCTGACTCAATTAATATCTGGCAACATGTGTACTCATCTATATGTAATGCTGACAATTACCCCATTTGCAGAAAAGCAATTATACTAAAACTTTATCTGAGCTGACATTTAAATTTCATTAAAAAAATCATTTAATTAGTTGGTTTTATCACAAGTTGCATAAAGGGAGTTAAAAACGAGTAAAATACAAGGACTTTGGATGACAGTTCTAAAATTGAGTTTATGAAATAGGAAAATTGCCTATAAACAGGACTTCTTCACCTGTGGGATTTGAAGTCAATCCCAGGAGAATTTTAAATATGAATTTAGCTATAAATATTTCCCCTACTCTATATGTCCAAATGTACTTGATATACAAGCTGTGATCCTTGAAAGGAGTAAAAAGTAAAATACATCACATTATGATGAAATAATAGTTTTTTCTTAATCGCATGCTCCATTCTATGTCATCTTATACCTCGACAATAAAATTTTATTTAGATCTGGATTGTAAATAATGATAGCTGACATTTATCATGTACTTATTAGGCTCATCGTTTGTCTAAGCATTACATGGATTTTAGATCATACAATCCTCATGACAACCCTATGAAATAAGCACTATTATCATCATTATATCAGTTTTATAGATGAGGAAACTGAGGCACAGGAAATTTTTAAAAAGTGACATGTCCAATGTCATACAACATGTGGCAGAACTCAAGGCTTTCAGGAAGTCTCATTATCAGTTTGTGTCCCTATCCACTGCAGTATACAGCCTTCCATATCAACCAAAAACAAAACCCCCAGAAAATAATCAGTTTCAGCACACCCACAACATTGCTTTGAAAAATGGGCTCCCTTATTCAAAAAGCTTTCATTGCATGATAGCAACCAGAATGGTCCTCTTGGAAGAATTAGTTCTAGGATTAACATAGTCATAAAGCAACCCACAGCTTAAATAAATAAATTCTAAGAAAAAAAAGCTGAGATTGTTAAAGTAAGTCCATTGATTGAACAAATGAATAATCCAAAGTATGAGTGGCTAACATTAATATGACCATTTACCATTTCCCATTAGCATAAAAATAAAAAAGTAGAATGCTCACCTCCATGTTTATCTTAACTGGCTCTTATATATTTGGTTTGTTTCAGATAAAAAGAAAGAAAAGATATATCCAAAACCATTTCCTTCTTGTTTCCCACACTTGGCTAATGACCAGCCATGGAGTCTTTATGAAGGCTGCGATAAAATCTCAGACATCAGATTATTTAGTTGAACATCATTTTAAAAATCCGTGACAATGATAAGGAATTTGAAACTAGCCCATTCTGCCCATTAAATTTTAGAAACAGCAATGAGGTCATTTCTAAACTATGCTAAATTTGCATGCTAACATGGGGCATTGCTTCACTGTGCAGTAATACAGCCATACAATCATTCCTTAAGTACCTGCTGTGTATCAGGCATTCTTTCATAGATGTGCACTTCTAATTGTTTTTCCAGTGGTCACAATGGATTAATGCTGAACCAGCTTCATCTCAGACATCTATCTCTCTTAGCAACCAAATCAAGATAATAGGCAAAAGTTAAAAGTCATAATTTATGAACAAGTAGTATTTTCTGTCATTACAAAATCAATTTCAACTTTATCCTCTGAAGCTACACTTTCAGAAAATAAAATTATTTGAGCGAGAAAATCTGGAGCCTAAAGATAGTCTAAGCTCTATATTATTTCATCATGATAAAATAACATTTAACCAAGGTATCTGGTCATATGTTTGACATGTCTTGGGTAAGACTCAACTCCAATAGTCTTTGAACACTGGAGGAGGACTCCCTGGAAAGGAAAGAAATTAAATTTGATGCAACCTTACTTTTTCTGGACTGTTGATGTCTCATATTTGTAGAATGAACATACACGCCAGTGTTTTATTGTCCAGACATAATTAATTGCTCTTCATTTCACTCTCAAAAAGTTTTGGTTTGTTAGATGAATTGCACAGTCATCATACACATGTACCTTTCAAGCCTGATGGGGAAGAAAAGTACTTGACCCAGTTTGATTTCAGTTTGACTGAAGATTTGAGAATTTTCCATGGTGAAAAGTGAATTGTTTCTTGCCATATGCAGGCAAGACTCAAGTGAGAAAGGGAGTCTGATAGATAAAAGCTATGTTATTCCTTCTGTTGTTCCCCTCTTCCCATTATCACCAGACATCCCATAATTTAGCTGTGCTATAGGAATTAAGGAAAAGAGCCTATATGTTTACATGGAAAAAACAGTGACGAGTTGGATCCCTGCCATCCCTGGCCAAGATGGCAATAGCAGGAGTGGTCACAGTGGAGGAGTGTATAGATAGTAAGGAATATGCCATGATATGAAGCATAGTTATTGTGTTACATGGGAATTGTTCATGAATGATAAGTGGCATACACTGATGACTGTAATTGGCATTGTTTTTTGTTTAGCTAAACCACGCTTTAGGTTTTCAAGTCTTACTTTTTAATTGTTCACCTATGATCAAATTTAAACTTATAATATTCCCAAGTACATTGTGCTTTTTAATCATTCATTGTTATACACATTATAAGAAGTTATGGTTCTTATTCCCCAGTATGTGGAATTTCCTTCGAGAGTCTGGCTCTGAGCTCCATCTCTGCAATCCATGCACATCTTCCCTGAGGCCTTTCTTGAAGATAGAGGTAGTTACTGTTGTCAAGAGAACACAGCCCTTGTGATCAAACAGACATGAGCAGAAATCTTGGTTCTTCCACAATGGAGCCTGATAGAATCGGAATGCTCATAACTCATATGAGCCTCAGTTTCCCCATTTCTGAAATGGGATATATTGCCTACATTGTAGCGTTGTTGCAAAGATTAGAGACAAAATATGTAAATACTGAGCAAAATCATTAGCAATGATAAAATTATCATTGTTATTCTAAGAAGTTGTCCCCTGCCATCACCTGATATGTTGTAGGAGCTAGAAACTTAACAAAGCCCAAGGATTCTCTGACCCAGAGCTGACTGCTAGATTATTATAAAGGGGTAAAAACAGAAAGAGATGATTTCAGTTAAGGACTGAGGCACATGGAGAGAAAGAACCCAGAATAGGCTTTTAATTCCCAGAGTCAGAGAACAATAGAGAGAATTAAAAGAGTAGTTACGTGAGGAGACAAGGAAAGACTGGGGAATTTCTCTCCCAGCAAGCTTAATACACCAGGTTCATCCTCAAAGCTCATAAGCCATTGTAACTAATTCAGTCATTCAACCTCTGAGCCTGACAGCTTTTAAAAATTCAAGCCATAAATAAACATGGAATACCTTCCAAGAGTATCTGATACATATAACATTTTAACTTATTGTATTATCTTGTCTTAAACAGCGGAGTGAAAATTTAACATTAATTTTATTATATATAAGTCTTAAAGGAACATTATGCTCATGATGGCAGCTTTAGGTCAGGTTCCCAGCTCTGGTGGAAAACTGTTGACAGTAGTGGAAATATTTGGAGATAGCACAGTTCCTTATTAGCTGTGTGATCTTTGGCAAACTTTCCAACTTTGCTCATTTATAATGGAGATAATAATAGAAAATTGAAAAGTTGTTGCAAAAATTAAAATGCTATAAATGACGGTTTAGTATCTGATACATGGTAGGCAACAAATAATTACTAGTCTTGCTATTTTATCCCTCTGAAATTTATTAAAGGCCTTCTATGTACTAGATACAACATTAGATCTTGGATCATTTCAGAGGCAAAAGAAATGTTTCCACAACCCACTTAGATATTTTTATGTTCTCTTTCACCTACTTTAAAAACTTACTTCAAGTAAGAAAAATTTTATCATGTCATAATTCTAGAGATAAAAAGCTGAAAATACTACACGGACTAAGCAACACTTTTCCATGAATGAATCCCAATGTGATTATAAGTAAGGGTTACCTAGTTTTGGCAAGAAAGAGAAAGAAAGTAGGAAGACCCAAGGTATTTTAGGAAGGAGATGGGATGCTTCTAATTAAGGCAGAAGTAGAAGAAACTGGACTCTATCATACCTCATAATGAACACAAAAATGTGGTCATGGTTTTGTTAGAGGCCTGTCTGCCACTCTGCCTTGAATTTGTCAATGCTCAGACTATAAATTGGGTTATGAGAAAATTAAAAAGAAAACTCACAGCATACCCTGTAGTATTACTGTATTCATTTGGTGAATAGGTGCCAAGCTAAATCTCAAGTTAACCTACCCCCCAAAATAAGAATGTACTGAGTTACAAACTCCAAAGATGGATTAAACACTAAGCACCAGAATGGCAGGGATTCAGGAAGGGTAGACATCTGTATCTTGGAAAAGTCAGAATCAGGGGCGTGAATGCCACTGAGACTTTCCTTCCCATCCTCGTCTAACCATCTTTGACTAAAATCTGGCCATACAGATGGCCATGAACAGTTCCCCAAAATTATATTTTAGGGATTCCTTCACTGGAAATGGATTTATTCTCTTTCTCAATTCTAATTTGAAAAATCCCAAGGGAGGATTTCTAACTGGCCTGGTTTGGATAAGGAGTCCATATCTGGACCAATCAACTGGGGCCATATAAGAAAATAAGTGTTTCGCCTAAAAACAGAGACAGCTCTAAGAGAAAAGAGGATTTGGCACCAATCCCACAGATGTCTAGGAGGAGGCCAAGATCCACCTCAGTTTGGGTGGGATTTTCTATCAGAACCATTTCTTGCTGTGTTAAATGAGACAATTTTCTTTTTTTCACGTGGCTTTTGAAGGAAATCCATAAATGTAAAAATAAGATGAAAGCTTTGAGCAAAATATAAACGTTTTCATAAAGCCCATTCCAAAAAGAGAAAATTCTTTACAGAAAATGTGCTTGCTTATCCTCTTAGAATTAAAGCATTTTGTTTGACAAATGGACTGTTAAAATCATGAGGAGAGATACTTTTGTGACCTAAGAACTTGTTTTAGCCAGATAGGTTTTAGGTTAATTTTTCAATATATCATTTTAATGCATATAGTAAATATATGAAGTTCAAATCACATAATATGGTTTCTTTAAGTATATGCAAAGGTTAGCATTGCTATTCAGTCATTTGGATGCTGAATCATCATGCACAGAAAGCTAAAAATGTCAAAAAAAAAAAAAGGTGTGCTTTCTCAAGCTTGCTGCTTAAATGTATGCATCTGCCACTAGAGGGCACAAACGAGGCTGTTTTCTGGGAAAAGGTTTTGAAATGACAAAATTCCATATTTTGAATGGTGACTGAGTTAAGATATGTAGATACTGCATATTTTCATTAAATCTGAGAAGAAAAATCAAAACATGCTCATATTTAACCACAGGCCATTTTGTTCTGCTTCCTCTCTCAAAAGAGTATGCATGTGTAAGAGGAATAAGAAATATAAATGTTTCATAAGAATTCAGACATAAATAAAAATAATTGAGTTATGCAGTTATCACAGGGTAGACTAGCAAAAAAAAATAATGCTGTAGCAATACGGCATTCTGCCACAACTGGTAAAGGTATTCATTTGTCTAGACCCACACATAGAATCATTCTAAATTCATCAACCCCAGTACAGTTCAAAACCTGATTCTTAATCTTATAAATATCAGGTATCCATTGACTTCCTTCTTAGCAAATGTAGCACCATGGTAAAAATAGGATTATGATCTGGTTGCTGTCTTCACACTAGAATGTGCTTGAGTCATGCTTACAGAATACCTCTATCTTCAACAGCTGTTTTCCTCCTTAAAAAGAAAATAAAATAAAAAACACTTCTCCAGAAAGCAAACACTCTCTAATCTTGTCACCCTGGATGTCTGACAAGTACTAATAACTATGGTTAGGTTTGATGTCTCTTCTGATTTGTTTTCAGAAATTTACAAGGAAGAACGCCTTTCTAGAGCCATTGATTCTACTGGAAATAAAAACAAAACTGAGTGCAAAGTTTGCTGAGGTATCTTTAAGTAGAGAAAGGGTAAGAGAGGTGGACAACATAGTGATTTTAATTTTAGTGTTGAATGTGATAATGTCACAGTAAATTGGATAAAAGTGATGGGTAGGCAATATTTCTGTGCTTTTTACATCTTCATTTTTCCCCTGACGATTTTTCCAATCACTAATTCACAAGTGGCATCAAGAATCTATCAAAATATAGACTACCTTCATTTTATGGACCTTTCTCTAAAACACAAAATTTAAAGGTTATAAGCAAGGACATAGAATTTTATAGAATCATTCAACTTAGACTTTTCCAAGGCTTCATTTAAAAAAATGCATATTCTTTTATTCTGCTCTTTTTTCAGTGCTACATTCCAAAAGCAACAAATCTGATATTTTATGCAAATGTTTTCATTTAATCAACTTCTATTTTTGTCTGCTATAGAGTTTGTCATTCTCCTAATGCCAACTTTAGATTCTATCATGGTACCTCCCCATACCCTTGATAGGTTCACAGGAAGTAGCAATTATAGCACACAAACCCATTTATACCTCCCGGTGACAGACATTCATTTAGCAGTGAGTATCCTTCTTCTGAAACAACCTGTCTTCAAATTTGAGCCTGGGGGCAGAGTTTCCTCTGCCAAAACACTTTGTCCTACAGGACTTCTTTAATATTAATGATTTTCAGAAATAGGGGTGAGGCCACAAACTGCTTCCATGTGGCAAAAGAACTATTATCCTCCCTATACAGCCTTTTTCACTTGTCATCATAGATAGATAGGTAGGTAGATAGGTAGATAGGTAGATAGATAGACAGATAGATAGATAGATAGATAGATAGATAGATAGATAGATAGATAGATAGATAGATAGATAGACAGACAGAGTGATCAATCAATAGATATAAAACATACATACAAGTATATCTTATAAATAGGTTAAATATATATTAGTAAGTTATACCAAGTAGGTTTATAGATAATCTATATCTACCTCTCTATTTCCTTAACATCAACAAAACCTTCAAGAGAAACAGTGAGTGGTATGGTGGTCACTTAAAAACTAATCATGACCACCTCTACCAAGATAAAAAAAACACTTGTTTTTCATTTTTCACATTAATATTAAAAGAAACTGACCTAGTAAATGGAGATCAAAGGGAGTTGATATACCCGGTGGTTCTCGGACTTGAGAATCAGTCTTAAAGAAGTATACTTTAACCCATAGTCCTACTGATTTTATGGGGTTGAACTGATTTCAGAACTATTTTTGAATCCCCAGAGCACTAAATTTAAGAAGTCTAAAAAAAAAAGAAAGAAAAAAAGTTGAAAGCTACTTCTTTTTTTGAAGTGAGATAAAGAGAACTCATGTGGTGATACAGTCTAAGGATACATGAGGTAGGAGAGTTTAGGGTGGCTCTAGGAAAACAAAGAGAGGTAGAATTTAGTGTACAATTTCTCTACCAAATCCCATAACAAGGAGAAGAATGAGACCTGGAGTCTGTGTAGCCAGTAGAGACAGATAACTTACTCTGAGAATGATCAGAGAGGGTTCAGCCAGTAAAGAGCAGCACACTTCCTCCCAGATAATGGAGTATCTGGTTTAAAGGATACTCTGTCGTAGCTTTCTCACATGGAACATCTGAGTTTCTGGATTCCATAAAGATGTCCTAAGATTTTCTAAGATACAGGTGGCAATGTTCGTTATTTAATAGTTTCCTACAATGTGTAAGTGACCCATAATATCATGAGAAATACACTCAAATCTTAAAAGCAAAACATTAGGCATCATGCATTTCATGATTAAGTAACACAACAATATACACTAATCATATGTAACCACCCAGTTTCTGATGGACTGTGTTATGACAATCATTCTTCAAAATTGTCTTTCTTATTATCCACAATTGCTAAAAGATAGAAACAATTGAAGTGTCCATTAATAGATGAGTGGATAAACAAAATGTGGTCCACACATATAATGGAATATTATGCTACACTAAGAAAGAATGAGGTCCTGAAACATGCAACAACATGGATGAACCTTGAGAATATAATGCTGAGTGAAAGAAGCCAGACACAAAAGGGTAGATATTGAATGATTTAACTAATATGAATTATCTAGAAAATATAAAATCAGAGTCTTAAAATGTAGAAAATTAGGGGGCCTAGATAGACAGAAGATAGAGAAGGGGAAGTGTTTATTTATTATGTACAGAATTGGTAATGAGGTCAAACTTAAATGTTTTAGAATGGATGGGGGGTGGTAGTTCGTTATTGGGATTATAAGTAATAGTGCCATATTGTAGGTAAATTTGACTGAAAGGGGTTGTTTAATGTCATGTATGTCACCATTTAATACAACAAATATAAATAAATTCTTGTATGAACTACTACAGATGTGTGAGACTTGTACAAAGAGATAATAATAGAATGGTGTATGGGGGAAATTACCTATTGCATGCTGTTCTAGTTTGCCAGCTGCTGGAATGAAATATACCAGAAATGGAATGGCTTTTTAAAAAGGGGAATTTAATAAGTTACAAGTTTACAGCTCTGAGACCATGAAAATGTCCCAATTAAAGCAAGTCTATAGAAATGTCCAATCTAAGGCATCCAGGAAAATATGCCTTGATTCAAGAAGGCCAATGAAGTTCATTGGGTTTCTCTCTCTTCCCAGAAAGGCACATCGCGAACATGGCGGTGTCTGCTAGCTTCCTCTCCAGGCCTCTTACTTTATGAAGCTCCCCCAAGGGCAGTCTCCTTCATCTCCAAAGGTTGCTGGCTGGTGGACTCTGCTTCATGGTTCTTATTCTGTCATCCTTCTCTGCTCTCTCAGAATCTCCAAAGGTTGCTGGCTAGTGGACTCTGTGGTTCTCTCATGGCTCATGGCTCTGCTGGGTTCTGCTGTGCCTTACTTGTCATTCTCAAAAACAAGCATTCTTTCCAAAAATGGTTCCTCTTTTACAGGATCCCGGTAAACTAATCAAGGCCCACATAGAATGGGTGGAGATACGCCTTCATCTAATCAAGTTTAATACCCACAATTGATTGAGTCACATCTCCACAGACATAGCCTAATCAAGTTTCCAACCTATAGTACTGAATAGGGATTAGAAGAAGCCATTGTTCCCACAAGATTGATTAGGATTAAAACATGGCTTTTCTAGGGTATACAAACTTTCAAACTGGCACACATGCTATGGACTGCATTTAACAATAATACCTTAATATTCTTTCACCAACAGTAACATGTATACCATATCAATACTAGAGGTAAATAATGGGGTGGGGGGAATAAGAGATATGGGGTCTTGGGGGGTTCTTTCTTGAGTGGGTCTAGCTGTTGTTTTTCTCTTTGGAAAGATGAAAATTGTCTAAAATTGGGTGTGATGATCGCACAAATAGATGAGGATATTTTGAGACATTTACTGAATAAAGTCTACAGATTCAAAAAAATTTAATATTTAAAGCAATAATAAACAGAAAGATATAAGTGTCAAAGAAGATGTGCAGCGAGTAATATACCTATTCACTGTTGGTAGAGAAGCAGAACAATACAGCATCCCTGGAAGGCAGTGTAATGGTTCCACTGGAGGCTAAGTAAAGGGTTAACATATGATCCTACAAACCAGTTGCTAGGTAGCAACTCAGAAGAACTGAAAGCAGGGACATGAATAGACATTTGCATACTGGTTTTTATGTTGGCATTATTCATAATTGCCAGTAGATGGAGGGGGCACAGGGTACATTTACTGATGAGAGGAAGGATGAACGGTAGTATATACATACAATGGAATATTGTGCAGCTGCAGAAAGGAATGACGTTATGAGGCACGCAACAAGGTCAAAGAACTTGAGGACAATATGTTGAGCAAAACAAGCCAGAAACAAAATGACAAATATTTTATGGCTTCACTAATATAAACTAACCACTATGAGCAAACTCTGAAAATTAAATTCGAGAGCATAGGTTATCAAGAGATAGATACTGGGCAGAGATTGGGCAATCAATGATTAAGAGAACAGAATGTTCTATACGGCTGATTTTAAAGGTTCCTAGATCATAAATTCTTACAGGAATCACACTTTTTCCTGAGTTTCAACTATTATCTCTAAATTCTGAGATGCTGTGCTCTTTGTGTATAACTTGGTAGTTTCCTGGAACTTTGGATATCTGTGTGACACCTGAGACTTAGTTCTGCAGCTCTGAAAACCAGCATTACTCCATACAGCAATGGTTAAAGAAGCTGAAAAAGAGATCAGACTCCAATTAGAGATATGAACGAAGTGGAACTGGCTACAAGTAAGGTAAATCAGAATATAGGACAAAGGATGATATTCCCTGTATTTTAAAACTGCAATTCTGTGAGACCAAAGGAAGAGATGTTATTTTGTCTTAAACTTAAATTTTCTGTGGCACACTATCTAATTTAACCAGTCAGGTCAGTTTATTTAAATAACCTAATTACATGAAACCTAGAATAGGAAATGAAATCTTGTATTCTATGCAGATTATTTTAATATGCAGATATATTCCAGAATATCTTGAGCAGAAAATAAAAAAGTATTTGCAAAGGCCCTTGAGGGATTTGGAGAAAAAAATGTGGAACTACTAAATTTCCCCACTTGGGGAATTCCTGATATTCTGGCAAGTATGAGGGACTCCCCATTTAATAAGCCAAGCCCTTGATCTTGCCCTTATGAAACTTATTTTTATAATGGTGAAGCTAAGCGTACTTATATTTATGCCTAAATGTCATCCCCAGAGAACCTCTTTTGTTGCTCAGATGTAACCACACTCTCTAAGTCAAACTCTGCAAATAAACTCACTACCCTCCCCCAATGTGGACACAATGTCCAAGTATATGAGTTTCCCTGGCAACATGGGACTTGACTCCCAGGGATGAAACTGGCCCTAGCATCATGGGATTGAGAATGTCCTCTTGACCAAAAAGGGGAAAAGAAATAGAACAAAATAAAGTTTCAGTGGCTAAGAGATTTCAAATAAAGTTGAGAAGTTATTCTGGAGGTTACTATTATGCAAGCTTCAAATATTGCAAATAGCCACAGTATGCCAAGTCCCAACCAACAGTATTCCTGAAAACCCTAAAGAATACCCAGGATCTATCTAAGACTATATAAAAGCTTTACTTCATAAGTAAGTTTTCAGAAACTTAAGTCCTCCAGATTGTTCCTATGCCAGATAAGACCTGAAACCCAGAGGAACCAGTCTCTCCAAGAACATCAACCAGGTTCATTCGTTTACCCCATAAAGGCTTGACACCCCTTTCTAGCACTAATAAGTTAAAATGGTCATTCCCCAGATGTCCCTGAAGACTGAGAGAAAGATAAAATGAGGGGGAGGAGGTATTTGGATTTAGCAAATGATTATAACTACTGAATCATTATATGGCTGTTTCTGTTTTAGTTTCTAGTGAATTGGAATAGTCAGAAGTAAATACCTGAAATTGTTGAACTATAATCCAGTAGCCTTGATTTTTAGTAATGATTATATAACTATACAGTTTTTCTCATGTGGCCATGTGATTGTAAAAACCTTGTGAAGGACACTCCATTTATCCAGTGTATGGGGAGATGAGTAATAAAATAAAAACATACGAGAAGAAGAAGAAGAAGAGGAGGAGAAGGAGGAAGAGGAAGAGGAAGAAGAAGAAGTCAGAAATATGAGGGAAAAACCCTAGGTAAACTATGGACAATAGTTACAGTACAACTTTAATCATCTTTCATCAATTGTAACAAATGTAACTACTATTAAAAAAACAGGATTACAAAAAAAAGTGTTATCACCAACAGTAACAAATTTTCCACACCAAAGAGTGTTGATGGTGGGATGGTGTATGGGAATCCTGTATTTTATGCACAGTTGTTCTTAAAATTCACAACTTCTCTAATAAAAAAAATTTTAACAATTGATTAGATCAGAATCCTTTTTAAGTCAGACTGTTTACTCAAGAAAAATCATAAATAGAAGCCCAGTATATAAATGATTAAATCAGTATTTTATTAATATCAATATATCAGAGTGATTTTTATTAATATGAATATATTCACGCCTATGGCAGATATTTATAAAATAAATAAATGAGAACAGTCTATAAATTACACAAACATTTGAAATAGCTACAGTCTTCTTCTGTCTATTCTTTCCACTTATTTTTGCTTTGTGTATTAGTTGTAGGAAAGTGGAAAAATCCCAAATCATACAAGTTAGTAGCTGTAAAAGAACAGTTTTTTTTAACAATTTTCCTTACAATCAGAGGACTGTTCAATTACACTGAGCCAAAAGCCTGAACACAAAGATTAATAGTAAATTTTTGTTTATATCTTCACGATATCTATCATCTTATGTAATTCCTTAACATTACAAACATGAAAAACAAGTCTTCCAAGCATTACATAAGCACAAAACCAACTAAACTGGAATAATTTCATGATACATACATGGGTTTGCTCATTACCGCACAAGTATTATGACACAAAGTGTCTGAGCCTTGCCTGACATTTGATTAAATAAGGTATACACAAGGTAGTAGCATACTACTCACTTATAAAATTTTTGATACATGGATATATATAAGCCTAAATTAACAAAACTGAGACCAGTGTAGAATCACAATCTTTTAAATTTTTCAAAGCTTATAAGAAAATCAAGTACACAAATTTATGTCCAGAGTGATTTATTAAGAGGCGGTCCAAAAAATTATTTAACTGGCAGTACAAGTCAATGGTCTCCAGCACGTTAAATTTTATACATCACACATTAGTATGTGTGATATTGATAATTATAGTTTTAATAGATTTTAAGATATAATTCAAAATAAATTCAAATGCAGTTTTTGCAGAACCCCTGAAGCATCCCCTCAGAATCTTAGTATTTCTTGAAGCACAATTTGAAAACCCCTAGGTGAGATTATAAGTAATGCCATTGACGGTCATCACTGGATAATCAACATGGAATTATATCAATTTCCATTTCCACCATGCTCCTCCCATTTGTGCATTCTGGCTAAGCCAAATGTATTTTAAAGTAACACTCATCAAGTCTCAATACTTTCTAACTTCAGTGCAATAATCAATTGCAAAATTTTGTCCTACTCTTGATATTAGGCAACTCAAAGCTTAAGTCACCAACATCAAAGGTATGTGTACATGAAACAATTCTTATCTGAAAGAGAATCACACAAACATAAAAAGAATAAATATTCTAAAAATATGCTATAAATTTGAAAGTTCAAATCATTTTTAACAATAAGTATGCACACGTATGCATGCTGATACTTTTATTTTTAAGCAAAACAAATATAAGAGGACTACTAAGTAATTCTCCAGTAATATTTGACAGAAAAAATCCAAAATAAACTTTCTTGGATTTTGTGATATTATGTAACTAGTATGACAGATGATCTTGGTTATCTACAATCATTCTCTACTTTATTCAGTTTTAATAGAACCTCAATTTTCATCAGGGTATTGTGGTTAGGATAAGTATCAGACAATTTGGGGGAGGCGAACTATTTAGTGCTAGTATGAGAATCCTGAATAAGTTAAGACAGTTGTGACAATTGTTTTTCTTACCAATAAACTGATTGAGGAATGGATAGAGGACCCCAATTCCAGCCAATGAGCTGTGTGAGAAGTCCTACCAGGGATGGGGAGAGCTTTGAGCATTGTCAGGATATTTGAGCATTGTCGGGTGAGGACATGACAATTGAATCTGCTATGGCCAACTTGCAACCATGAGGGCAGAAGCCAGTGGTGGCTGAGTAGAAAGATGAAGAAAAATAATAGATCCTAGATAAATGTTATTAAGCTGCCTAAATAACCAACTCTAGAGCTTTGCTACTTCCAGGCTTTTTATTTACTATTTAAGCCAATTGTAGTTGGGGTTTCTGATTTTCCATATTGAAAATATCTTAAATAATGTGACCCATGTCAAAATATGCACTTTGCTTCAATAGACCTATTAATGTCTATTAATAACATAGCTTGTTTGCTCCCAAATTACTGGAGATCTCATGCTACTCATGAATAAAAAGCACCTCAGGAATTATCGGTACACTAATAAAATTAACCAGTGTATTTGGGTATCTTAATACATTTGGAGCAGGAAACTCTGCCAAAAAGTATACAGGATATTTAGAGAAGTATATAAACACTATTTAATTTGAATATAAGAGACATTAGATTCAATTTATTGTAAAAGAAAGAAAGCAGACAACATCCTTGCAAAATCAATGTTATTTACTTTTCTATAATGTCCTACTTAGACTCTAAAGATTGTACATTGAGGAAAAAAACAGTGAGTAGGTCACAAAAGAGAAAGCCCAACTTATTAGCACTGACAAGCAAAGCAAATTACTGAAAACAATTACTCAAGAAATTTGATATTCTGCAGGGCTTGTTCTTGTGACTCATAAAACACTTCCTAGCTGTTTGTTCAAGACCTCTTTAAATTGACTATCAATGCCAATGGGGAGGGGTAATAGCTTTATTCTATTTTTTTACCATTTACAGTATTACATGTGTAATTTACATGCAGTACATGGTATCTTAGATTGATTCTAGTAGCTTTTGGTAAGGGCTTGAATAATTAACTAAACTGATTAAAGTGAGTATCGATTTGGTGGTTGACAGGGCATTTTGTGGGATGAGGACCAAAGTCATAATCTTAATAAGTATAAATATGATAAGATATGACACCACTATTTGCATGATATCACATTAAGAAAGGTTTACTATGTTTGACATGTGCACAAAAAACACCCGCAAACACAGCAATATTTCATTAGTTCTCTAATTCATTCAGCAAATACTTTAGAGATTGCCTCTACGACAGCATGAAAGGGTAACAAATATGTAGAGAAGACATTCTTTTCCAAGCTCTTTATAAGTGAGAAAATGGAGGTACCATGAGGCAAGCAATTTATACCACTATAGTTATTTAGTGATAGCACCAGAACTCAATTCTGAATCTCTAATCTCCCAGGACACTGCTTTCAACCACACCACGCTGCTCGGAAAATATAAGAACCCTCCATAAGACTGCCTGTGTTCAACTACATGAGTTTCAAATAAAAGTATCAAATGTTTTCTAGAACTGATCCTAATCATTCAACTCTTTCATAAAAAGCAGTAACAAAACTGAATTCTAAAACCCATAAATGCTATCAGATAAAAATAACAATTACCATGAAAGCAAAAAACATAGTCAAAAGTGCTGATAAAAAAATTTAATTATCAACCATTGTTTCCACTGTAGCTTCTGCCTTTAGGTTGTGGTTTATGTTATGACACCAATAAACTTAACAATGATGCACATTGATCAAAGCTGAGTTGATAATAAATAACATACACTGGAGAACCCCTAGAAAGAGGTATGGGTAATTTAGTGGTTATAAATAATTTTATGAATTATGTCAGACTATACTTAGACTAATACGTATGGGAAAGAATCTTGTGCAGCTCTCTGTTAGCATATGGGAAAATGAAAATCAGAGTGAAACGACTGACCCAAGATGAGCCAATAAGTAATGGCAAGGTTAGAATTCAGGTTCTGAACCCTAAATCTGTTCTTCTTCTGCCCCATATTTAACCAGGTTAAGGATCATGGGTTTGTCGTGAAGGTAGTCCGGATATTATGAGTATTCAGTTGTATAAATTTATAGTCCAAGTCATTTATTCAGAACTTCCAGTGCCAAATCACTGGGCTTGGGTGTGTGATATAAAGATGAATAAGCTAGTGCCTACTTTCAAGAATCAAATGTTACACAAAGGAAGACAGACACATACACAGATATTTCATTTTCATGTAGTAAATACTACAACAGTGGAGTGATTTGAAAGACTACCCTAAAGGCTACTTTAAAGGCATCTTTTAAAAACCATCTCTGTTCATATAAAAAATTTCATCAAAGATATCTTTTGTAATAATCACTGATCCACCTATTTAGACTTTTAAAATGCAAATATTCCAACATAGTGCACAAAGTCCTAGGGCTCAACCGTAGAAGATATGCAGGGATCACTAAAAAAAACAGAGGGGTAGAAAACAGGCTGACAGGGCTAAAGAAGTCAAACTTTACTTAATTTACCTTTCAGTCAATGATCCTGCACTTGCCCTGTAAGAAGGTTTGGCATGTCAAAATGATCCTCTTGTTGAATTTTAGTAGGGAAAAGTGTGTGCAAGTTTTAGTTTATTCTGTATGCCAAGCTATGCTTTTAGAGAATTACTTAAGTGCACACACAGCATTAGCAATAATTACTCTTCAAAATCTGGCAAACACCCAAAATGCAGCAATTTTCCCATACCTGCAAGACGTGTGATTTTTAGTAAAATCTTTATTTAATAAATCTGAATTAAAATGTTTTGCCAAGCATAAAATGTGTAAAATGTTTTGCCAAGCATGCCAAGGCTCTAATGAATAATGTGTCAACGATCCCTTCATCAAAAATGAAAGTTTTACCACCCATAAAATGCTCATTTATCTGTTGTCCAGTTATTTTCTAAAATCTTGTAGTTAAGTTTGACATAATTTTGAATAAAAGAACTCATTTTAAAGATCAAACTGAGAATTTGGTCAAGCAATTAATAATTGCTTTCACAAAAAAAATTATAAAATCACTTCAATTGATTATAAACAAGAAGAATTTCTGAGTCTGATTTTTTATATTACACTTTCATGTGTTTTTAACCCCCTTGTAATCTGTATCAATGTTCACTTTTTCAAAAATAGAAAAATCATAAAACATATAGAACAGGGGCTCAACTTTGTGTCAGGAAAAGAGTTTTAAACCAAAGCCTCATAGGCTGCTAGCTCTAAAAGACATACATACCACTTACTATAATATTTTAACAAATAAATATATATTAGTTGTCTTAATTGCCTTAAATATATATTATGTACTGTAGTGACACATGTACTTTTATATAAATTAGGATGTTGATGAATTGATTGTGGAGATACAGAAAACCACAGTACATTCTAATAATCACATTTATTGAGCACCTACTATGTGTCACCCTATGTACTTAGTGTTTTACCTGGATTAACTACATACAAAGAATGTAATTCATTTAAAATAGAAATGTCTAAGACAGCATGTCATTAATTTAAAAATTGATATCCAAATAAACATTTGAAACACTCATTAATATAAAATGGTGTTTCCTATGGTAGATTCTAAGAAGCACCAATTTCTTTGACTAATACCAGGTATTATTTTTTTAACGTAAAATAAGTTTAAGAAAGAATAAGGTAAAGCACATCAAGCATGTTTTTGCACTAGAGCAATATGGCCTCTCTTATTAGGCCATATATGGTAATTCTGTAAGAAAAAGAGATTTCAAGCAATCATGTCCATACTCATGCCAAGTCACACCTACATCAAAGGGCAGCTGTCTGAATGAGTGTGCCACAGAGCACACTTTGGAGAACATTAGTATGGAAACTCAATGTGCCACATTATGTCAGTGTCAGGAAGCACTCTGGAAGGAGATTAGATTTGAAATTTTACAAAAGGACCATTTCAATTTGATTGATGGAGGGAGAAGGAAAAGTGGGGTTTGTGGAATGACAAGGGCAAAGGTGCAGAGGTTGGGCAAGGTAAATAGATGGAAATAAGGCCAAAAAAAGCTGAGAAAGATCAGCTCTTAGAAAGCCTTGTATCAGGTTAAGGAATGGAGTATTAAAGGCAGCCCTATTCTGATATCTTTGCTCCTTCAAACAAGTCCTTCTTTCCCTTACTGTGGATAAGAACAATTGCAGGCCTCTGCAATTTTCCACGGCCTCTGCTTGCTGTGATAAAAGAGCTCAAAGGCGAAAGTCATCATATATTTATACACCTATACATATATTTATAGAAGAACAGGTCTCATTAAGATGTCTGCACAGACATGTCTTAGAATGTGATTTGAGGGGGCTTGTGACCCCGGTTTAAGCAGCATGAGACAGTAGGAAAAGCACTAAACAGGGAATCAGGGTTTTGTTCCAGACCAGGTTCAAACAGCTGAAAGAGTGCAGGAAATCACTTAGTGTCTCTGAACCTCAGTATCATTCCCTCGGGAGAGAGCAATGATTCTTCACTGTGGGTGATTTTGACCCACAGGGGACATTTGGCAATATCTGGAGACCTTTTTGTTTGTTCCAACCAAGGCAGGCACCACTGGCATCTTGTAGGTAGACAGCTGACATACTGCTAAATGCTGTACAATGCACAGAGCAACCCCCAACAACAAAGAATTATCCAGCCCTAAATGTCAATAACACTGAGTTGAGAAACCCTGATCTAGTTGAAGTTGGCAATTTCTCAAAGGAAAGACTTTGTGTTGGGAATGCATAGAAAAAGGAAACACAACGAAACAGTAGTAGTAGTTAACAGAATTATGGTTTTTATTTTTTTACATTTTTCTTATTTATTTGAATTCTTTTGCACAATGCAAGGCTTTTTCCGATAAACCAATATTGAGTTTAATTTTTTTCCTACTTTGTGGTAGAGCAGAGAAAAGAGATGCTGTTAAAAAACGCCTTTCCTTTGAAAGTTTTACTGTGATCGAACATCAAGGGACATGTAACCATGGGGCTATTTTCCAAGTTCTTTGATCCTTTTACACTCTAATAAGCTATAGGTCATAGAGGAATTTCTAAATGCAAACAGGAGTAGCAGCTGTAGGTCATTTTGATTATGTGATCCTGGGAAGCTCAGAGCAGTGCTCCAGCATCCAAGGCTGGGAACCTTATTTTTTCTCACTTGTGCTGGGAGCTCTTATTTTAAAAGTCAGAAAAAAAGAAGGAGTTAACATCCATACTAATTGTAAACCACATACTGAAGACAGCTCAGCTTCAAATGCCTCCAGCTCTACATTTACCTTAAGCCAAGGGTCCATACAAAATAATGACACATTATTATGTAACATTTATGTAACATTTTCATTTATATAACTCTGCAGTTTACATGGTGTGGTTTTTCATAGGCAGTAGCTAATTTATTTCTTACACCAATGTCACAGTATATTATTAACCCATTTTATGAATGAGAAAACTGCCAGGAGTTTCAAGTCACATAATACATACCAAAGCCTTATTCCCAAGTGGCTATTTCTTTCACCCGGCCCAAAATAAAGCATGAGAGCGCTGCGATTTAACACTCATGGGCATAAATGCAGCTTTTCTATCCCTGAAAAGGAAAATAATGGTCAGGCTAGTTCAGTGGTACTGAAAATGACTTCTTATGGTCATTTCATTGAAAATGTAAGATCTGGCAAGCTTCCTAAACACCATAACCAGGGCTTCTGGTCACCGGGACCAGGAAATTTCTTAGTGCTCAGCTATGGGTCTCATCATAAACTACAACCTTGATTCCAAAATAGAAAAGATCTATTCTACTTCTACTTATAATTTTGCATCTGTTAAAAAAAATACCCAAACAGTGCATTTTATTCTTAGTGCCTACCTTTGTGCAGTGATGTAGAAAATGTATTGGCATGCTAATCTACTAATGTTTCAAGTTATGCTGAACACTTAATTTTAAAAGATGTGAGGGGGTTGTTCAAGAGGTCTGTTTTTGGCTGCCTGTGACTTTGTACACGACTTCCATTCTCCCTCCTACACTGTGGCAGCTAGATCCTTGCTAAAGTCATGTGGAATATATCAGTGGGAGCTGCTACCAGCAGAGAGGTCCCTGCTCTCCTTTTCACCAGGTACATGAACCTGAGTTTTTCCGTATATAATGAAGTGGTTAATAGAATTCAAAATTATTTCAAACAAAACAGAGCTATTTGAGACATACTTGACGTTTTCACAAACTTTGAGAGATCTGGAAGAATCAGGAATAACATCATAATCAAGGGAACTGCCAAGGTTTGGTGCTACTCTGTTGATGGAGAATGAGAAAGAGCCAGCAATTAATATATGGATTTCTTGTGATGCATGTATGTATTTTTCTCTGAAACAATGACCACGGCAATTGATCTACAGAATAACAGTAAGTTATAGAAGTAGAAAGGACTCATTCTTTGGTCATTAGCCTAGATTAAGTCCCCAAATCTGCCATTTGCTTCTTGAATGCCCTTGCACAAATGTCTCACCCTCGTTAAGGTTTGTTTTCCATATGCAACAGAGTAGGAATAATCTCAGTTCAGTCATTTTATAGGTTTTTTATGGATCAAGTGAGGTATAGTATTTGAAATCCTAATGTAAATTATTACCAATTTTGGGGGGAAGTGCATGGTCCAGGAAATGAAAATATTATCATTTTGAGACTACTGGTTAGTAATATATTTCTAGAAAGATTAAATTCTTTCTATACAGTTTACTACTCATTTTCTTGAAGACAATTTCAGTCTTAAGGAGTTGAACATATACCTCAAGGTTTCATCCATTTAGCCCAACCCAAAATTTAGGCTAAAGTTTCAACAAAGCTTGTGCCTTCAAAGTAGAAGGCAATGAACATTTGGCACCTATTACCACTATGTAGATTTCCAATCTTCCTGTAATGGTTCCATTTTCTTTCTCATTTCAGGGCACAGAGAGAGTGGAAAGGAAGGGCATTATCACAAGTTCACACACCAAAGCAGGATGATAAACCTGTTTCTCCTTTCTTTAGTTGGTAGTCCATGTAATCTCAGAGAATGGTAGAGATTGAAGAATCACAAATAATCATAAAAGCAATTATAATAATTAATATTTAATAAACTCTTGCTATTTTGGGGCATTGTATTAAATAATTTATAAACATTGCCTTATTTAATCCTCACAAAATTCCTGTGAGGTAGGTATTATTCTTTTTCCTATTCCAACCATATGGAAAGCGATATTTAAAGAGGTAAGAGTCAAAGGCAGGATTTGACCCATGGTTGTCTGACTTCAGCTTTTAACTCCTAGCTGTATGTGCCCATGGAGCAGAATAAGAATATAAATAAAGTTAAATCTTTGAGATCAACCGTAGAGTCTATTCTGAGGATTCCAAAAATAGATGTGGGGACCTACAAAGTGATTTGTAACTTTTATATTGTGAAGTCAGAGTGACTAGATTGGGAAGCTACTATAAATTATATAACATCAATCAAAATTGTATTATTTTGCATTATTAACACATTATGTTTTGCCCCTTATATATCAAAGTTTAAAGAAACTTATATATCAAAGTTTAAAGAAAAAGAGATGATACAAGATCTTTAACAAAGACAGGTATTGCCTTGAACACACTGAAAAGTCAGTAATAATTCTGGTGGTAGGAATGGTGGCAGTGGCAGATAATAATTTAGGTAATGTAGTATAGGTGGTGGATACAAAAATGAAGAGACCATAAGCTTTGCACTCAAGGAGTTCACACATGAAAAATAACCATAGTAAACTATGATAAATGTGATAATTATTTACATGAACAAAATATTGAAAGCCTTTAAAAAGAGGCATTAATTTAATCTGATGTAATAAGGGATACTCCATGTGATGACATTTTAGCTGGGCCTTAAAGGATAGACAGGTTTTCCCCAACTGGAGCAATGCAGTAGCAGAAAGAACATGACCTCATCACAGAATACACAACTGAGAGATGGGCTGTATTGTTCCTTATTAATTATAGCTTAAAGAGCTCCCATAGAAAATAACTCTTCTCTATTTTTAAATGGGTGTGCAACAAATCATATGTATATTTGAAGTTTGAACCTCAAGAAGAGACATCAGCAATTAAATAAGAAATACAACTCATTGTTATAACTGTATTATACCACCTATTAAATTACGAGTAATTATTTGTTTTTTTGCTTTATGAGATCCTATTTTATGATTATATGCCAAGCACCCAGCCTGGTGCCTGACCCACCATAGAATTTAATGCACATTTGTTTAATTAAGTGACAAATTGCAATATACAGTCATTATTGGCTGAATTTCTATTAAGACCATATTCTCTCTTTTAAATTAACACTGTAAGAAATTTAACAATTAAAAGTTTGATACTGTTATTTTTCACAAAAAAAAAGAAAAAAAAGGAGGAGGGTATAATAGAGAAGATAGGATTTAACAAATGAATTTGACTGCTGAATCAATACATTGATATTTTTTTTGGTCTCCAGTGTCTTGGAGCAGCTAGAAAAAAAAATGAAAAATTGTGGACCTGTGACCCATTCCAAACTTTAAAATCTGTTGTATAACTGCTTGTTAAAATGTACTGCTTTTTTGTATATATGTTATTTTTCACAATAAAAAAGTCAGAAAACGTCAGATACTAAGAAAATTAGCATTTGTAACCAGTATAAGTGCCCTACCACTATAGCATACTTCTGAAACAGTTTTGTTTTTTCCTAATCAATACTCCTAAATGTGGTATGTTAAATCTTCTTTTACTGCTGGGTAGAAAATATTGTTGAAAAAATTTAGGTCAGGCCATTTAAAAAATTCAGTAGCAGTTCTGATTCAAATTCCATGTCCCTACGAAGCACTGTCTGCTCTTGACATACCCTATTCTCCATCACACTCTAGGCTCCGAAAACTGAAGCTCCAGAGAGAGGAATGTGTAAATTTTTGGTCCTTTCCTTGTCAGTCCTTTCCCTTAAAGGCAACAGTTTTGAGAGTTCTTCTGAGCGATAACTCATACACAGGTCCCTGATGTAGGGTACCCGATCTCTCACTGTTCATCAGATTCTGTCACATATGGTCCATCCGAATGTTTCTTGCTGCTCTGGTCTCTTCCAAGGAGCAACCTTCTCCTAGACCCAACTCTTTCCCCCACCTCAGCTCAGGGAGACTTAGGTGTACATGAACAAGTCTTTTGCTTTAGCAGATGCCCAATGAGGGAATGAGAAATCACCTACCCTTCTTTTATAGACATCCTATACTGAGGGACTTCTCTTATCACCTGTCTCACCTGGCTTTACAAATGAAAGCATGCCCTGCAGGAAGGGGAGCGTTTACCCTTTCACTAGGAGCACTGTAACCTCTTTAAGACCAATAACACTGAGGCCCCCAAAATAAAAGAAAGGAGAACTCAAGAGATGGCAGGGCTTGGAGAAGGGACAACAGTGGCAGCAAAGTGCCCTTGCTCACTGTTTGGCATGGCAAAGATGTCACTTGGGATGTGTGAAAATTATAGAGCATATCTACTTTTGGTGGCAAAAGGTGACAGTAAGATGGTAAAACAACTGGTAAATAGCTTCTTCCAGCCTTTTAATCCAGTTCAGCTCAAAGTGTATTTTGAATTATGACTCAACAGAGGAACTTAAAATTTCAATGCTTCAGATAGACAATCTTTAAGACCACTTCAAATTTTGCATATATTTCTGCTTGGAGGAATATGGAAAGACTATGGATTATTGATAATTATTGATAATTAAAATCAGCATAGAGAAAAATGGGAGAAGGAAATAAATGGAAGGTATTCCTAAGAAAGTAAAGAAAGTAGGCAGAATGTAAAGGAAATACAGTTCTCAGGAAATTTAAATGGATAATTAATACAAAATTTTTTCTATATCTAAACATTTATGGTATTACATAAATGTTTTGAATGAATGAATAAAATGAAAAATAAGTTAAGATGGAAGATAGAAAAGAGAAAATCCATTTGCCAGAATTCAATATTTAAAAGTAGCCTGCTATTCCGGTTTCCCCTATGACTGCCCTTTCTCCCTGTATCCCTAGTGTCTTGCTGGCTAAAAGATTAAGAGCAGCTGCTACAATAATGGGACACTCACATGGAAAAAGAATCAAATGTGTATCCCACCATATAGCATACAAAAAAAAAAAGATGAAGAGCAACAAATTGCATTTCCAGAGAGCAAATGATTTCTCACAACTGACAACTGTCAGTGTAAGCTTGTCTTCAATGAAGATATTAATAGTTCTTCATGCAACCAACTTTATATTAGTCATATTATCCCATGAAAAAAACATGGGAATAGTGATTAAGAATTCCTCAATAAAACTGTAAGTTCTATGTAGATAGGACTATGTATGTTTAATTCATCGCCGTATTTTCAGCATAGTGTGCCTAGAAGATACTAAGAAAATATTTGGAAAATGAATGTGTTCTAATTTGCTAGCTGCTGGAATGCATCACACCAGAGGCGAATTGGCTTTTAATAAAAGGGGATTTATTTTGTTAGATCTTCAGAGGAAAGGCAACTAACTTTCACCTGAGGTTCTTTCTTACGTGGGAAAGCTCAGGGTAATCTCTGCTGGCCTTCTCTCCAGACCTCTGGGTTCCAACAACTTTCCCCGGGGTGTTTCCTTTCTGCATCGTCAAAGGCCTGTGCTGAGCTGCAAGTGCTGAGATGAGGTATGCCGAGCTGCTTAGGCTGTGCTACGTTGCACTCTCTCATTTAAGCACCAGCCAATTAAGTCAGACGTCATTCATTGCAGCAGGCACACCTCCTAGCCGACTGCAGATGTAATTAGTAACAGATGAGGTTCATGTACCATTGGCTTATGGCCGCAGCAACAAAAGTAAATGCCTTCACCTGGACAAGTTGACAACTGAATTTACCACAGAATGAATGAATGATGTCGCTCACTCTGAACATGCATTTTAATCTTATCAAAAAGAATCTTAGTTTTGCCTTCTGTCCTTCATGATGAAGGTAAATTTTAGTGGCTTAAGAAATGCCTCTGTGGGCATTTCTGATTTACTAATACTACTCTATATCTTAGAATCTAAACATAAAGTCTAGACAAAAATAAAAATCCACCATGTTTTTTGAAACATGTATTCAGTTACCAACCATTTTTAGGTATGCTATCTCACTTGGTTTTTAAGAAATGCTAAAAGAAGGGACTAGAATTCAATCTCAAGTATTCTAACTTAAAGCTGGGTGGGAGCTAGTTAGCAGCAGAATCAGCTTCAAGCAATTACTCTTTTAAATGGCAATTGAGGTTACAGCAAACTCAGAATCTTTTGGTCTAAGGCAGAACAAAGCCTGCTATTTTAGGCATTCTGCGATAAATTATAAGAATGGATCATAGGAATACATTTACTGGAAAGCAGTTGAAAAGAAGGCTTTTAGAAAAACAGATTTTTGGCTAAAGCAGGCATGAGCTATTCCAGTCTTTGGCATTAAGAAGCCCATAGAGGAAATTTCCAAAGCAATTAATATAGATGAATGTTACACGTAAAGAATCTATTTTATATGAAATGCAAGGAGATAGACATTAATAACCAGGTTTATAAATGAGCATTTCACAAATCTAAATGTACCACAAAGGCTTGAACCAAAAGAGTCTACAAATATCAAGCTTATAATGCTAGTAATATAGCATGCATTACTGGACAGATGCCCCAATCTTCAAAAATAATCAACAACATTTCTGGCATCTCCCAACACAACAAGAGATTATGCAATTTGTTAATTGAGGGTGAACTTTGACTTAAAAATGGAAATAATAGAGATTGCAATTATCTCTATTATCTCTGAAAGGTAAAATGTTGTCAAAAAATTGCACTTTTGTGTCACAGTCTTATGCAGGAGAAGCTTCCCAGGTTCTTTTTAATGCTTATTCAGTAGAGACTCTTCAGGGAGGGTAAGTTCTGGAAATTTTCCTCTGGTCAACAGAAGTGGCTAATAAAATCCCTCTCATTTGTATGTAGGGTAATGGTGAAGATAATAAAGGTGAAGATAAATGTGATTGCAATTCTTAGAGAAACATATCAGCTTTCAATGTGAAAACTTTTTTAAAAAGTTCATCAAAGATCAGATACATAGCCAAAACTCCCAGTAAATGGAAATGCTTTTTAAGGTTTTCTGTTCAATTCCATTAATGACCTTTCACAGCTAAAGTGTATCTGTGGTGACAAAATTACAGCTTAATGGATAGTTTATGGGTCTTACACTAATTCTGCTTTCATTTCATAAATTGCCCTCTACCAAAGAGGTATTACACACCAAGTGCAAAATTTTATGTAATATGCCATACTTTATCAGATGAGGAATTTTGTTACATGAAGGGATTATTAAACATGTGCTGTGACAGGCACCATACTAGGCATCAAGGTTAGAAAGATGTAAGGTGGTATCAAGTATCTACCAGTAAGGAACTCTGGAGCAAATGGTAGGAAGTTTATGTAAATCTGTAAATACTATCAGTTCAAGAATGCTGTCTAACTAAAGGGGAGCTCTGCATGCTATGGAAGCACTAATGAACGTATGAACTCTCTTCCAGGCTGGGTTGCTGACAATAATTCTTAGAGATCACTTTGGTCTGGATGTCTATTTGATGGTAATCAAGGGGAAAGAATTCAGTAGATGATCTGATTGGTTTCAAATACAGGCAATTCAGAGGAGGCAAAAGCATTGAATATCTACCTACAAGAAAACAACCAAAGAAGAGGGTGAATTGTAAAGATTGATAAGTGCCAGACTTAGGTGTTTAGTCTTTTTCATACACAAAATGGGAAGTTTTCAAAGGCTTTTGTTCAAAGTGATAATATGATCAGTTTTGCACCACTGGAAAACATTCTGGAGGCTACTAAACAATAATCTGGAGCAGGGAGAGATGGAGAGATGGGTTAGTGAAGCTATTACAGAAGCGGAAGGGAAAGTGATGAAAGCCAAACTTAAAAATCTGATTCCTGCTGTAGATTATATTACTTTTCACCAAATATTCAGATTCCTTTCTATGCAAGAGGATCATCCTTCACCTCCCTGTTGACCACAACAGTGGCCAGGTAACTGACTTTGGTCAATAAAATGTCATGTGTTACTTACAGGTAGAAGTTTTAAGAGGCTGATTAGGGAGACCCTGGAATATAGCCATAGTCAACACAATGAACATAAGACATGAGCAAGAAGTAAATTTTTGTCCTTGTAACCTGCTGAGATTTGGGGGTCACTTTTTCCCAGCTGCTTTAGTTTGCTAATGCTGCTAGAATGGAAAATACTGGAAATAAGTCAGCTTTTATAAAGGGGATTTATTAAGTTACAAGTTTACAGTTCTAAGGCCACAAAAATATTCAAACTAAGGCATCCAGAGAAAGATACCTTGACTCCGAAGAAAGGCTGAATGGCCTCCAGGATTTCTCTGTCAGTAGGGATGGCTCACAGCTGGCATCTGAGGTCCTTGTTCCCAGTTTGTTGCTTTGTGCTTCTGATTCTGGTGGCTTCCTCTCTAAGTGCCTGTGAGCACTCACTTAGCTGCTCTGGAGAAAAACTCTGAGTTTCACTTCTCAGCTTAGCATCTCCAGGGCCAGAGATTTCTTCTCTTCAGGTTCTGTGAGTCCTTGCTTAGCACCCAGACTTTTCTTCATCTTCAAATATCTGTGTCCATGTCAGCTCTTTCTTAAGGACTCTAGTAAACTAACCAAACCCACCTTGAATGGGCAGAGTGACATGTCCATGTAATCAAAAGGTCATAAGCACAACTGGGGTGTGTCACATCTCCATGAAAACAACCTAATCAAGAGGTCCTACCTTACAATGTTGGATCAGGATTAAAAGAACATGGCTGCCCCAAAAAGACTGGATTAGAATTAAAAGCATATGCCTTCTCTGGGCTGCATAAAGGTTTCAAACCAGCACACCAGCCTAGAATCCCCAAAAGCTCTACAATCCCCAAAGAGCATTTATTTTATTTATTTCCTCATGCTGACAATCAATCAATAACCAGCTATTGAACATCTACTTGAACATCAGACACTGTGTTTACTGCTGACTAGTTTTCACCCTTAGAGACTTAGCAATCACGTTAGGAAGAGAAGAAATTAACACAAAACAACACACTAGCCACATTCCAAACATTCAACATATGGCTAGTAGCCACTGTATAATTTGCTGCAGACACAGAACATTTCCATCACCCCAGAAACCTTCTTAGACAGCATTGATCTAGAAGAAAGAAAAATGAGAAGAATGCAGGACCAGAGAGTCCATTAATGCCATTAAAATTTTTTTATTATCTAAAAAGTTTAAGATTTGAGAAGGGTAGTTACAATATGAAAATAATTGAAAAAGACTAATCTAGTGATAGCAAGAAGGAAGAACAGGTCAATACAAGGCTAGAAAGAGAGAAGAGTACAGGTTATTGCACGCAGCAACCTAGAAATGGAATAACTGGGACCTGGATTGAAATGGGGCGGGGGGGGAGGGGAAAAAGAAACATGTGGGGAAAGGCATCGCATATGGCGATATGACAGGGGCTGGGCATTAAGAGGTTGATAAAGACAGACAAATGAATGGCTACATGGATTATGCCTAGCGAAACAAGATGATACCATGTCTTAGAGGAGAATTTTCTGTTTATTAAAGAGTTTTTCAGTCACTGAAAGAAGCCACCAATGATAGGATTTTATGGTATGTTTGCTCAGACTATTTTCTTTAAATCCACTATCACTAAAAATCCAATCAGTACTTTTACTAGTTTATCTTAAAAAAAAACATTTTAGAAAACACTGGGTATAGGAGTTCTAATATCTATGCTTCAACTTGAATCATTCAACTTGGCTTAACTTTTACTCTATTTCTCTATCTAAACTCTTGGCAAATAGGAAGTCTAGAAAGTAAATGAAACACTGAACCCGTTGGTTAACAACTATATTCACATGAGTTTTCTAGAAATCCTTGAGCTTTGAAAATTTCTTCATTAGAATATTTAAAAGTGGCGTACTAGATCTGTTTGTCAAAATGTGGTTTGGAAGATGCTGAGCACATTTAAGGAAGTATCAATGCATAAGAGAACAGAGGTCATATCTTGCAATCTTTCAGATGACAGCTCTCCAAAAATAATTAAAGATCCAGATTACCAAAAAAAAATCTGTTAATTTAACTTTCCAGCCTCTTACGGCATAGTCCTGTAGTGTATGTGGCCAAAGGATTCCTTTCAATAGAATTAAAGTTTCAAAAACCCTAAACCATATATTTTTGCCTCCTTTACACAGACCATGGGCAAACACATGAGGCAAATCATGGCAGCCAATTTGTAAAACTACCACTACTTTTTATTAAACATGAAAGTTAATGTTTTCATAATTTTATAGACTATATAATAGATAGAAAAGGGAGGCTTCTACAAAGTAACAAGGCTTAGATAATGAGAAAAAAATGCACTTTTGGGCCAGGGCAGGAGGTGCACAAAAATTTCAAATCCTTTTTGTCTCATTAAATTCCACACATTCAAATGTCTCATCCAATGTCACCGGTATGTCAATTGGTCTGTCCTACAACTATTCATAGCTCCTGTGCTTTCTTTCAAAGCACTCATTACGTTTTACAACTATTTAATTTCACCCCCATTAGATAGCAAGTGCCAAGAATACTGTTTCGTTCACCACTGCATTCTCAGTGGTTAGTGTCCTGTGTGCACATAGTAGGTGCTTGCTCAAGAAAACAACTTTTATATGAGTGAATTTTGAGTTGGTGAGTGAATGGAATCTCTTGAACTTTTATGAACTTGAATGCCTGCACCTCTCACAGGTTAGTTCCATACACAGGAAACAAAATATCACATAAGGATATGATATGCTTCATACAGCCAGACTTGCAAATTAATATAATTTTTATGTTATATTAATATAATAATATAATTATTATATATACACTTCCTTTGATGGTTCCTTCTCCCCAATCAATGTTAAGTTGGTCTCAGTAAGAGACCTTATAAGTAAGGTCTCAGTAAATTGTGTGGACTTTGGTATTTATAATATCTACCTTCTGGAACCTTGATGGATCCCACATTTATAAATGCTGTAACATATTAATCATCTTGGCTCCCACACCCTGCACCAAGAATATGCCTTATAGTTGGACCCTACGTTTTTTTGTCCTGAAAAGAAAATAGGATTTTTAATTACCAGGGAGGCCTATGCTCACCAGTGCAGCAAAACAACAAGACACAACTGAGAGGATGAAGCTGGGTCATCCCCTATAGCCGAGAGGATGAAGCTGGGTCATCCCCTATAGCCGAAATACTGCTTCCCATGCACTAGGCTGGAAATATTCAAAATCCAAATTCGGGTCTCAGTAAAAATAAAATTATTACACATCATGAAACTTTGAGGTCACACTCAAAATGCACCACAGAAGCCCCAAATTTAAATCCTCAGATGCCAAGGGTCTTTTATATGCACTCAAAAGGAAAACAATCTGTCTCTTTTTCTACAAATGGTTTGATTTTAATGATATATGTCATATCTTCAAGTGCATGGGAACTGAAAAATTGGGATATAATGATATTGACCTCTTACTCGGCTATTAGCATTTACAATGAAGATGTGAGTTCTCTTCACCCCATTGCAATTCCCAGGAAACTGCTGTTCACGTGTCCTTACCTTTGACGTTATTGCAATTCCAAAACAGTTGGGATATGCTGTGAGCTGAGATAAGGTTTTTCTCTTTTTTTAAGTGACCCAATTTTCCACAGCAGAATACTTTCCTTTTGTGGAAACCATCTCTTTAAATGTTGAATTTGAGGCTTTAGCTCTAATAATTAATATTATTCTCCCTTATGAGGATTATGCTGCTAAAGAAAGGCCTTGCACCCAAAGGAAATTGTACAAAGCATATTCTGAAAATCTGAATGTCTAATCTGGCAACAGAAACATTAACAATTGAAAATCAACCTGAATAATAAACAGTTATCATCCTACTGCTGATCTATGATGGGCCAGATGAATGACAGAGAAGAGGAAAATGAGATATATTTGCTTTCCTGGAAAGAGCAGCTGCCTTCATTATCATAGTCACAAACAAGAGAGAAAGGAAAACTGTGTAAAAGGGGGCCAGAAACTGCTCTCATTTCATTATTTTTAGAGCTGAGGAACACATTTTTTGATAAGCCCTCCAAAGTGTAGGAGAAAATACAGCATCAGTGCAATTAAGTCTTTCCTTGGGGCTGCATTAATACATGAGTCTACTGAAACTCAACCACAGGTTTGAGAACACAGCTACTCTTTTGATTAATGTGAGGAAACAGTCCATAAGAATGGAATGTATACTTTAAAAAATAGCCTTTTTTGAAATCCAATGCATGTGGGATAATAATTGTTGGATTTATTTCTCCTTATAAACCATGGGCACAAATTTCATTTCTTTAAAATAACATTAACATTTTTATTCCTGGGAAAGTCTGCCTTAAACTTGATTTAGACACAAACTTACCACCACATGTCTATTTTTCTCAGACCATGCCAGTACTCTTCAGAGGTGTAATTAGGATGGCAATTAAAAAAAAAATAACTCTAAGGAATAGGGATAAGGATTTGGAGCTATTTTTCCTTTCTAACCGAGGCTCTAAAGACGCCCTCTCTTGACCCTTGATTATGACCAAGGCTGTGAGCAAGAGTACATGTTTGCTTAAGGCAGGCCCTCGCTGTCCACAGCTGAGCCAGGGTAAGATGCATTTCTAGATGAGCAAAGGAAGGCAAACCCCAGTGGATATGACCGCACAGAGCCTCCAGAAAGAAATAATGGAGATTCCCAGGAAAGAATAACCCCTGGACAAATGTCTACCCCCTTCTGCACTGTTTCCATCAGTCAGTGAGCAATACTAAAGAGTTACCCTATGGTAAGGAAAATTCAGATGGTTGGGGTTTTTTTTTGCCAAGCCTATCGTTTAGAATATTGCAGTGTTGTTGGGAAAATAATGCGGAGAATTAGAGAACAATCAGAGGCTAAATTGTATCCAGAGCAGTGTAAAGAGAGGAAAAAGACACACACGCACTTGTGCTCATGCACATACACACACACACACACACACACACACACACACAGTTTATTCTTTTCTCCTCTAACATGGAGAGTACTGACCCTATCTTTGATCTCAGGTCCTATCTTTGGATTAACGAAATTTAAAGATTTGGAATCTTTAGACAACTAGATTATACCAAAGGATTCTACACCTTTAACCCAGCAAGCCTGGCTTTATGCCACCACATCCTTGGCTCAATCTCAACCTCACTTGTGGAACTATTTTGTGCTTATTTTTGATTCTCTACATTTTCCTAATATCTCAGCCAAGAGCTCTTGCTTCCTACTGTTTCCAGTCACCCACTAGTCCTTTATGTCTGACACCTGGCAACCTCTGCATCCTTCTACATGTGCCTGTGGTTAGTTTGGTGTACAGTTTTACTCAGGGCCTGCAGGCAGGATACAGATCAGATTATGAGACCACATTTTTTTATTTTTTCTTAACTGAATGAACCAAGTGCAAAGGAAATAATATGCACAAAATGGGAAGTTATAAAAGAACAGGTTATAATCATTAAGTATCATTTTATAGGTAAGACACTCAAGAAGGCAAAAGTAAAAACAATAGCCCCTCTGCAGGGAGGAAAAATGATTTAATCTTAAAGTTATGTGTTCAAATCTGCAAATTCACACTGCTACACTAAGATAGCCAAATATCTCCTTGTTTCCTATTAACTTTTCTGTTTAAGCAATGCCCCCAATAAAAATATCTAATTGGGTATGCTTCATTCCAGCCAATAAGAAAGTTTTTCAGAAATTGTTTCATATAGATGCTTTAGAACAGCGCTGTTTAATAAAACTTTCTGCCACAATGGAAATGTTCTAAAGCAGCACTACACAATATAATAGGCACTAGCTACATGCGGCTATTGAGCATTTGAATAGTGGCTAATGAAATTGAGGAATCAAATTTTTTATGTGTTTAATTAATCTAAATTTAAATTTTAATGGCCCCATGTGGCTATTGGCTGCCAAACTGAGCAGCATGGTTTTAGAATATAAATGCTTCTTGGAGTGTTTGGCCTTATGCAGCCTCAGGGAGGCAATGGAGAGAAAGACCCTCATCTCCATTATCAGTGTGCTGGGCTGGAATCAGAAGGTGTAGGCTTTCCATCCCTTCTTCAGCATATCCTCCTTTTTTTACTGGTCATACAGTAAAAGTATGATATATGTTTTAGGAATAGGTAAGGGCATTTAGATAAGAGCTTTCTCTTTTCATAATTCCTGGCTTTCAAGTCTATTATCCTGATAAAGACACAAAAATCCTATTATATGGATATCAACTCTTACTTCTTTTTCTTCTTCCTTTCTTCTCTACCCCTTCCCTTGCCTCCCCCCCTTCTCTTCTTTGTCTTCTTCTTCCTCCTCTTTTATTTCCTCCTTCTTTTATAGAAATGCTACTACTCTTACCCTATTCCCAAGCAGAGGGCTATCCTGGTCTACCTTAGAAAGTCATTTATGGACAAATACAACAGAAGAAGCACAGTGAAATATTGCTAAATACAATTTCTATTTCATAGCATTTATTTTACACTCAAGTATTATTTAAAGTCTTACAGTGGCCAAGAATATAGGAAAGTTTTATTATCACAAACTTATAGGTCAAAATGTTCCTCAGCCATTGTTTTAAAATCAAAGCAAAAATTCTCCAAAGAAATTCAGTTATTAAGCATTATATTTTCCTAGAACATGCAAACCAAAGTAATGGCATAAAGAATGGACTATTTTTCACTTCTCTCTCTTCTATGATCAAGGTCAATCCCTAACTATGTCTTATAATACCCTTTTCTGCTTTTAATTCTGGATTATTTGCATCTATATTTGCAACCACTGCTTCTGAGAAAGGCTCCATATGGATAATTCAAAAAGATAGGGAATTACAAAAATTAAATAAAGCATTACTTTACAAACACTAACAATGGTTGTTTAAAAATGTAGAGATTTTAGAAGTGATTGGTTTGTTAAATTTATTTTAGCAAAAATGAAACTATAGGATAACATCTAGTTAAAGCATGAAAAAATAAACGTAACCTTTGGATAAAAAGTTTAAGACAATGTAAACATGGAAATATTTTAAAATACTTTCATAAAGTGGTAATATATAAAACTTTCCTTCATTTATATACCTACATTTACCACATACTATTCCTGTGTTACTAAGAGAGGAAGAGTCAGCTACGACAAAGACACTTACTACTTTATAAGAACAGCAACAAAACAATGCTGGGACTAGCAATGAATGATTGTAGGTGAAGCATTCAAGAAATAAATTTGCTAATAATATCTGCAAGAAGCACTTACACACTTAAATTCATCAGAAAAGATAAATGACAATGAAGTTTTTAACATCAGACCCTTCATCTAGGTATAAAAGCAAAGTCTCTTCTTTCAGTTAATATTTCCTTTTCTTAGACATCTTTTTGGAAGAGGCAAAAAGCTTGTCTCTCTTTTAAGTATATGAACAAACAGAAGAAAGTAAAGACAGGTAGCTTAATGCCTTTCATTTCAATCTTGAGGAAAAGCATATATTTGTACAAAAAACAATTAAAATTGCAAGCAATAAGTAATTTTTCAAAAGAAAGTTCATTATATTATTCTAAAAATAAATGTGTTGTTGAGTAAAAAAATCCATTATGGAAAAGATTTGTGTTGTCAGTAAAATATTTTTAATGCCACATTTTGATGAGAGTTTTGTTATCCCATCTTCAGAAGCACCACAAAATAACCCACCTATTCATGAATTGGATATTTCCCACCCTCCAATCATTTTTAAGTAAATTAAAAACACAAAATCTTTCTCTTTCTCTGTATTATATATTATTTAAAGATTTCAAAATAAATTTTGCAAAAAAAGTACAATAGAATATTTACTTTCTAAATTTAGTATCATAAAACACTTACATCAAACTTCAGAAAGAAGAAAAGGTAAATATCAAATCAGTTCTTACCAGTGATTTGAAACTAATCTATTCTACTGAAATAACCCATACTCTCCTAGCTGTTGCTTGGCATTATCTCCCTTCAAAACTATTTTATTAGCATATTCATGGTTACAAAGATTTAGAAGGCTACACGAGTGGAAGAGTTGAGGATGAAAACAAGGAGGTAGGATTTAAGAGACAGATTTGAGGAGTAGCTTACAGAGGGGGATTGAGGGTAGCTTACAGTCTATTCTGGTAGCATGGGAATGCACACTTACACTCTGGTAGCACTTGAATATGAAAAGGCTGGAGAATTTTGATCAACCATTTTGGAAAAATGCCTATATTCAGAAGCTTCCTAACCTGACTTTGCTTAGTCTTCTGAACACTCTCTCCTTAAATTACCTAATATCTTAAAAATATGAGTTTGGTCAGAATGAAACTTTGTGGCTGTCACAATATCAGCTCACCATTCTCTTCACACCACTTTCTAATGTGTTTAGTCCACAATCGAAGTCGTAAAGTGTTTGATACGAATTTTTGGCCCTTGTCTGTCACACAAGATAGACATTTTCCCCATAAATACTGCTTATATTTTTCACCTGGAACAGAGATCACTTTGCTAATATGGGACAAAATTAGAGAACTTTTGAAATCCAGGTGAACACCTTTATGACCTAGCAAATAATTTGTAAGTATCATTGGGAAAGTTTCTGGGCCCCTTGTTAGACCAGTTATTAAGCATGTATGGTATTCATTATTTTTAACACCAGGTAGACATGGAAACCACTCATATCTTTGACTGGCTATAAATACCAATCTAGCCAGTCTGGAGGATATCAGCTATACACAAAGCCTGGATAATACTGACGTACTCAATTCAAATCCAAAATACGTCCATTGACTTTTATAAGGGCCTGGTCCAGTGGAAAATTTAAGTTTTATCAAGCTCAGATTTCAACAATAAAACAAATTTCTTTGGAGATTTCAATTCTCTAGAAAATGAATGTCTGTCCATTCATTTATAGGGCCAAGATGATAGCCAGACCTTGAGGCTAGGTATCCACATCCCCCAGGAAGCCAGAGAATGTCTGTGTGAGAGGAACAAAGCTAAATTCAAATGGTGTCATATGGTTTCAACCCTAGTGTCCTTTCCACTGTCTCCTAGTGTGTCTGTCATTTCTCTAGATTACAGATTCTTTATTGTACTGAAAGGATAATTCTCAGTGCCCCTGCCTTTTTCCTCAAGGAAAGCACTGTCTTATTTTCAATTACTATGCACCATAATACCTATTACTTTTCAGAAACACCATTCCTTGTCAGCACTGGTTCTTACTTCTGATTTTGCACCTGCTGATGTCTGGGCACCATATCCATCCTGAACTATTTTGTCAGCAAGTCATTCACAGGAACAATAGTAACACACAACTCTCAAAACCTGATCAAGTGGTTTTTGGGAAACTGATGGCTCATGGGAATCCTGCATTTCATGCAAAGGGAGAGTCTATTACTAAGGACTATTCAAGGTAAGTGTGACACAGAAAAAGGAAATTATCATGAAAAAAATTCCCAATTTAGAAAAAGTACCCTTCATTTCATGATATTCTACATAAAATGTGATATCACCATACTCCTATAAATCTGATGTTAAAGATATAAACATCCTTAATTATATTCCCAATAAGCATATATGAAAATAACACCAGTCATGTTCTCAGTCCATCACTTCCAATGCTCTGTACGTGGCTCTCTCAGCTCACATCCCATGCCCCTTCTGTCCACATCACCCATATCACCTCACATGGACATCCTAAATCAGTAATTTCCTAATATTTCCCTCTCATCTGAAGCACATTGATAGGGTCAAAGCTCTCTGAACAGCTCCCCCAGATTCATAGGCATCTTGGCTGACCCATCTATTTCCTCAGCCTAGAGTCTTCATTTTTGCCTTGTCCACCATGGTTCCCAATTTGTGCTACTTATCTGATGCTTATCTCAGGAGTGCCTTATCTGCTTGTCCTAATGTCAGACGTCCCATTCCAGAAAATAAGTCCCTTAATGTTAGGGATCATGATAAGTGCTACGTACATAGGAAATGCTTCTCAGTGTATGCAGAACCATCTTAACACCTTAGGAGCAGAATTGGGTTCTTTGGAGCCCAGAAGGCCAAGCACAAGTAAGGTCTTTGCCTGAATCTTTTCTCTTTAGAGAGGAATGAAAAATCTCAATATTTTGGTTAAACTTGGGTAGTGGAACCATGAATGATTTTTAGTTCCTTATTTGGACCTCCAAACTCCAATTTCCCTATAACAAAATTTACAAAAATGTACAAAAGTGAAGGGGTAGCATGGTATGGCTTGGTTGGAAGAGTGAAAACCTCAGCCTCATCTAACTTGGCCCAGTCTCCTCAGACAATTCAGTCCCTATAATTTATAATGGAAGCAAAGTAGGACAGAGGGGAAGTATAGAAGACAGCAACCATTCTTTATGACTCTTCAGACTCTAGAAAATAGGAGACAGAAAAAGAGTAGGAAGAGGAGACTTAAGTGACTATTTCCAAAGTTCTCCCTTTGTCCATCTTCCTTTAGTGAAAAGAGAGCACAATAGCAACAGAACACAATTTTTAATGGAAAATAAAGTGCCACAATCAATAGTATGAAAGTTCATTTCTACAAGGAAAACAAAGGACAACATTTCTTAAAGCAAATACTGAGGACAAGGCCAGATTCAAGTTACGTTTCTATGATCCTACTGATAGATATGTACATGCTTGGTATATAATGCTAAACCTCAAACCATACCTGCAAGGTAGATATTATTATCCATGGTGCCCCTTGGAAGGCAGAAATGCAGGGAAACTGGCATCATGGTCAGGTAAATTGTGCAACTGGAATCATCTCTTTTCACCACATTTGTATCAGGTCATGATGAAAAGTATACAGGTTAGGCACTCAACAAATACCAGGGTTCCTAAACACATGGCAGCCTACGAGGGTGGTGTCTCCTGGAGCTCTGGAGGCCCTTACCTGCCTGGCCTGCTGGGCAGGTCCTGATGATACACTGGATACTCTATTAAAAATAAAAATCCATATGTGTGGAGTAATCTTTTTTAATATAAGGCCACTTTTCTTATTCAGTGATTAGAATACATGTAGTAACTATATTGTGAAAAGAATGTTTATTTTCTAATAGTATAACCAATAGTGTATCTTTGCAAATATGTTTGAAACTACATATGTTTTTCTCTAAATTTTTAAAGAGAAGCTTTTAATTGCATATGTTTCAGAAGATTAAAACACAAGGCTAACACACTTAAATTTAGCAGAAAATATTTTTTATTTGTGTTGGCATTTTAAGAAGAAATGTCTGCCCCTAAGTATGACTCCCAATGGGAAGCATTTTTGAGGAAACCAGAGTCTCCAAAGCAAGAAAAACACTGAAAAGAGAACATCTTACTAGCTATAGGGTGACTGAGGAAAAAAGAGAAAATAAATCCATGGGCCAGAAACATTACTTTGTATTGCAAATGTAAATACCTAAGTTATCTTCAGGCTGACCTTATTAAAGCTTCCTTTTCTACAAAAATAAAGAAAAAAAATGAATGGAAAAAATGCAATTTACCTTTTGCTGTACTTCTGTCATTAAGGATTATCAATAAATTGATTAAAAGTCTAAACAGGTTGCTCTTATCTATAAATAGTAATATTAGTGATTTTCTTTCTCATTTTTACAACTAAATAGACATTTTGTTTTGGGTATAAAGATTTAGGGCCTGATGTCCTAATAATTCCATGTGAAATTTCAATGAAAATTTACTTATTTTTCCATTATCTGTAACATTTGCTCTAAGAGTAGTCATTTATTACAATAATCCAAAATGAGGATTTAATCAAGAAAAAAAATGACCTCCTTTGTAAAATGAGCTCTGACCTTTAAAAGGAACACTACTTAAAAAAACAATGAAGTAACTCTCTGACTAGAATGCTCAAAGCCCGGTGTCCCTGCTCTGTTCAACTAGAGAATAAAATGAAGAGAAAATAAAGTAAGGATGGAAACACAAGCAACTGCCAATGGGATTAAGGAAACCTCCATTATGGCCCAGAAGGTTGGTGTTTCTTTCATCAAGGAGTGTAGGACAGAGGAGACAAATGTGGTCAATGGTGCAAAAGAGGAAAGTAAAGTGGAAAAGCAAAATCCAAAATCATAATCCTTCCATCTTATAAACTATTGTCCCAATGGCTACTAAAAACTGACTGCTTTTTCCAATTTCATGGAAAACTCCTAGCTCTACAATATAACCACTGAGTACTCACCCATTAGTTAATTTAATTTTAAATTTCATTTCCTGTTATAGTTTAAACTCAAATGCAAAGATTTCATTTAATACAATTTTTTGTGTGTAATCATGCAGTTATGTACCCCTTGGAGGACTTGATATTGCAAAACATTAAGCAGTGATGAGGAAAAAATACAGAGGAAATTGTGTTAGGAAAAGAGGAATCTTTCAAAAATAAAAAAGAAAGCCAGAAGGAATGAAAACTAAAAGAGCCCCAAATGCAGCCTGGAGAATAGAATTCAGTAATACACCCCACGGCAATGGTACAGCCACACACTGAAGGGCCTATGAGTGTGTTTGTAACATGAAGTCACCTCTCTTTCAGGGGCTTCCTATGGAAGATGGGAAAGAAATAGGTGCTGTATTAGTTAGGGTTCTCTAGAGAAACAGAATCAATAGGGAACACTTGCAAATATAAAATTTATAAAAGTGTCTCACATGACCGCGGAAATGCAGAGTCCAAAATCCACAGGGCAGGCTGTGAAGCCGAAGATTCCAATGGAGGGTCTGGATGAACTCTGCAGAGGCTCTCCAGCCGAAGCAGGAAGAGAAGAGAGCCTGTCTCTTCTGAATCCTCCTTAAAAGGCTTCCAGTGATTATATTAAGCATCATTCATTGCAGAAGACACTCCCCTTGGCCGATTACAAATGGAATCAGCTGTGGATGCAGCTGATGTGATCATGATCTAATTCTATGAAATGTCCTCATTGCAACACACAGGCCAGCACTTGCCCAATCAGACAAACAGGTACCACCACTTGGCCAAGCTGACACATGAACCACCCCTTGTCAACTTGGCAGCTATACATATCACCTTAAATCATACCTAATTTCTAAATAAAAAACATTAAAACACATTTTTTCTTTTCACCTAACAAAACTGTCCTGCATATAACTGGAAACACATTAACTCTCTCCAGAATAGGGTGCAAGTCCTTGGGTAATATTCATTCTTAAACTTGATATCTTACAACTTAAATAGTGTAACAGGAACAAAACAGCATCATAGTTCTCATTTCTGTAACCAATCACTTGGTCATAGTTCATATTTATCACTACCTTCTTCCACTACCCATTCCATGTTCCCTTTACCCTCAGCAAGCACTTCAGCTGGCCGTGGTTCTCTGCCTGGTGGGGTGACCCAAACCTTCATTCCTGAAGTTTCAGACCCATTGGTAGTCCTGCCTGGATTGGGCTGTTGCAGTTTTCCATTGATTTTAATCACAGGGCATGGTAGTACTAAAAGATGCCCTAGGGGATCTCCTGTATTCCAGGAAATCTTTTCTTTACCTCCATTGTGTAGTTGCAGTCCTATTTCCCCCTGATAGTCAAGGTCAGTCACCCAGACAATAATGCAATCCCCTTCTTGGTCTGTTGATCCAGGGGCTTGAGTAGCCCAAAGTGACCAGGTGGCAGTCTTAGATTTCAGTTCAATGGAATCATTGTTGTTTCTCCTGGTGGAAGCACTCTCCCTTTTGGAACTAAAACCTGTTGACCAGCAGAGCTCAGGGTCACAGGGACAGGAAGCAAAACTTTTCCTAGTGGATCACTAGGGGTAATAGTGAGTGGTGCCACTCCCATTTCCACCCCTTGGTTCCTGGCCCTATGGATCCTGGCTATGGGAGAAATAGCACTATACAGCAGATGCTGATTCAAAGCATATACAGCTTCCTGGAGAACATTACCCCAGCCTTTCAAGGTATTGCCACCTAGTTGGCACTGTATTTGAGTTTTCAAAAGGCCATTTGGCCAAGTTGACACATGAATCTGACCATGACAGGTGGGTAGCTGGGGAAAATACTGAGTTTGCTGTAAGAAACAGTGCTATCCCAGTAACTACAAATGAGGTCCTGATCCCTGCTGCCTCCACCACCCAGCAGGTTTCTAGTCCCAGTAAAGGTCCCAGATAATGGCCTGACCTCCCTCTCCAGAATGCATCCTATAGACTTGGTTCAAGAGTTTCCAAGAGCGGCTAGGGTCTCTTAAACTACCTAATTTACATATGTAAAGGTACCCAATTGCAATCTTATGCCAACCCTACACCTCCATATTCTTTAACAGATATGGTCTTTAAAACAGAACACCTTACTACTACTATTACTACTACTACTACGATTAATAATAATTGTAATAAATAAGCAAATAAATAAATAGCACTTATTTAATGTTTATTATGTGTCAGACACTCCTAAACACTTCATACTTAGGTACTACCTTTCAATCCATCTCACAGAGACACAGAGAGATCTGAGTTGAAACATAAAGAAATTAAATTACTCACTAGAAAATAGTAGATCTTGGCTTGAAACCCATGCAGTCTGCCTCCAAAGACTACGTTGTTTATTGCTACACTATGCAATCTCTCAAGAGTGAAAACAATAATAAATTTAAATGAATCCAAATGCACACTTAAAATTTCAAATACTGTAATTCTTCCCTCAAGAAAGTCTGGTTGGTTAGTTTCTGCCAGTGAAACCTGAGCAGATATCTAAGTTAAGTGTCAACAGATATAAATTTCCTTATTTGAAAGACATGCTATTTGAAATTGATGATGCTTTTCTGCTGACAACATGTAAATGAATCATTAGGATTGTTTACCATCATTTCCATGTTGTATTTCTGCTTAAATATCGAAGTTTGCAAATACCAATTGGGGTGTGCTATTTTAGAAAGGAATATGCTTTTACCAATTAAGTAGTGTTCTTCCTAAGTGAGAAGGCTAAATTTATGTTATCCTGGTTATTAGTAACTTCTTGGGAAAAATGTATAATTTTGTTGCTAGATTACACATATTAATCTAGAGAAATAGATATGCAGGTAGTAGTATTCCTTTGAAATAAAGTAATGACAAATATTAAGATTCTTATCCCAGAGTGTCAGTTTTACCATGTGGCTCACTCCCACATATACATTCCAGCCTGAATGAGACTGTAATTTACAATACACTTTTTTTTTTGGTGGGGGGTGCATGGTCCGGGAATCAAACCCTGGTCTCCCACATGTAAAGCGAGCATTGTGTCACTGAACCACACATGCACCCTACAATATACTTTTAAAATCATGCTTAAAAACAAGCTAAATAGTAATTTTACTAACACTAAATAAGATTTTGTTTACTGCAAGTATCAGCAAACTGTGGTCTACAGGCCAAATCTGACTCTCCACTTGTTTTTCACAGCCTCCTAGCTAAGGGCGGTCTCTACAAATTTACAATGGAGTCAATGATAAGGAACATGAACTTTGAACCCTGACTAAAAAAATTTTTACCTAAAATAGCTAACTAAATAAAAGAATGCCTTTGTTCTTATTAGTAGGTATATTCAACAGAAAATAATGACCCAAGATGTCTATACCATTATTCCTGGAGCTTGTGAATATAATATGTTGTTGCCTGATATAGCAAAAGGGACTTTGCAGATGTGATTAAGGCTAAGGTGTGTGAGATGGAAGATTATTACAGATTATCCAGGTAGGTTCAATCAGCACCTTTCCAGGCTGAGTTCAGAGAAAGAGACATAGTAATGGAGGCAGGGTTAGAGAGATGCTGGCCTTGAAGATAAGGAAAGGGCCCATAAGCTAAGGAATGCAGGCAGCCTCTAGAAGATGGAAAAGGCAAGGAAATAAATTCTAACTCAGAGTCTCCAGAAAGGAACCCACCTTTCTTCCACCTTTCTTGCACCCTGATTATAGCCCAGTGAGACCTCCATTTGAATTCCAAAACTGTGAGATAAAATATTTGTTGTTTGAGCCACCAAGTTTGTAGCAATTTGTTAAGGTAACAATGGAAACTAATACAGTACACCTTATTTTAAAAAATAAAACTGTACTCAATTACCAATTATTATTTGAATTTTGTTAAATTGTATGGAAATTTGGTTTCTTTCTTGTTATGTAAATATTTACACAATATCCCCAATTTTGCATCTTGCCCCACAAAGCCTAAAATATTTACTACCTGGTTCTGTACAGATACAATTTTTTTAGATCCCTAGTTTTGAGTATTAGCAAGTTTTAAGTTTGTTAAAAGGGAAATAGTTAGAATAGGGATCTTTCATTTATAAATATTTCTTATCAAATGATTTTACTGAAAGTCACAAAGAGAAGTAGATCCATTGTAAAGAGTTGTGTAACTGTAGCTCTCAGAAAGACTTAAAGGAAACATTCACTCTATGACTGTATTTATCTATTGTTTCCATTTGTTTGTGCATTACTTGTGATATGCATTTTTAGTGCAGTTGGACAGTGAGCTCATCTAAGTCAAGAGTCTGAGTAACATATTTGATAACTTGGAACAATAGTGAAAGCATTGATTTCCATCCTGAAAGATGTGGGCAAGCCCACTAATCTCGGAGAGTTGGATAAAACACCATCTTTGCCTTCAAGGAGCTTTATAGCACTGTCACTACACTTACACTTTATAAAAGTCATGTGTTTGACAAAATATCCAGGACTTGGAAAATAGAGAATATTTTCTTCTTTGAAAATGAGACTCACCTATTGTGCCAGTTTGAAAGTACTATGTACCCTAGAAAAGCCATGTTTTAATCCTGATTCACTCTTACGGGAGCAACCATTTCTTTTAATCCTGGTTCAATACTGTGGTCTAATTAGATTATCTCCATGAAGATGTGCATGCCCAATTGTAGGTGTGACCTTTAGACAGATATGTGATTCCACTGATTCCAGGTGGGTCTTGATTAGTTTACTGGAAAAAAAAAGGAAACACTGTGGAGAAACCTCAGAAGCAGCAGAGCCAAGAGAGAGAGCCTACAGAAACTTCAGAGTAGAGCTGACATAGATGCCTACATTTGGAGAACAGAGACACAGATGTTTGGTGATGCTTGGAGCCCGGCAGATGTCGCCATGAGATGTTAAGCAAGCCAGAACCTGGAGAGAGCCAAGGGAAGCCAAGAGATGAAAGCCAGCCCTAGGGAAGCAAAGTAAGTAAACCCAACACAGACAGAGACTGAAAGCAAAGGGACCCAGGAACAAGGGACCAGCAGATGCTAGCCACTTGACTTCCCAGCTGACAGAGGTGTTCCAGACCAATCAGCCCTTCTTCAGGAAAGGTAACCTCTTGCTGGTGCCATAATTTGGATACTTTCACTTTCTTACAACTGTAAACTTGTAACATATTAAATTTCCCTTTTTAAAAACCATTCCAGTTCTGGTATATCACATTCTGGCAGCTTGCAAATTAGAACAACTATAATGCGTTCAGAAGTTAGTCCCTTAAAGATTTCTTCACAAATCATAAATTTGGAATTTAATAATCAGTTAAACTAAATAAAACCCTTATTCATTGTTTATCTGCTCAAAGAGCTCAAAATGTATTCATCTTGATCACACCTTTGAAGCTTGACAACCTCATTGTAGAAATGAAAGTTAAGTAGGTATAAATGAATTACTAAAAACAGGGTGACTTATGTAGAAAGGGGATAAGCACTTCCAGATTATCCATCACTGTAAGAGCTTTTTTGGTTTGTTTTTTTGGTTTTGTTTTTTTAAATATTTTTATTGTAAAAACTTAACTTACAAACATATATTTTTGACATAAAAACATTCCATACATGATGTACAATCAATCCTCTTTTATTTTAGAGAAGATGGTAGCTTAATGGAAACCATCTTTCATTCAGTAATAACAAATAGTTATTAAGTGTCCGCCACATGCTGGGAACTGGGAACCTGGACTTACCCCTGGTCCTCAGTGATCTCAGTCATTTTCCATCAGAATAGAAAGTGCATTTAACGTTTACTTTCCACCCTCACTAACCATACTATACCCCACCCAGCACCCCTCAGGAGTTGATGAGTGCATCACAGTAAAGAATATGCACAGCTTAGATATCCCCACCCACTGCCAGGTGGGCAAAGAAATGTAATAGAATCACTATGCATGGACTTTGGAATCTGACAGATTTAGATTCAAATCCAATTGCTATTAGCTATGAGACACTGGGAAAATAGTTGAACATATATGGGCCACAGTTTTCTACAGCTCAAATCTATAATAAGGATCATGTCATCTAATCCATGAAGTTGCTGTGAAGATTGATTGAGAAAGAACACAGAAGCCCACCCAGTTGGTGATGACAGAAGTTGCCCACTAGATAGAAGTCAACCAGCATGAACATTTCTGAGAAGCTGAAAGAGATGAAAGAAATACAATTAAAAGAACACTTAGCCTTCTTAGCACAGTTCTGTATGTTTCTCACTAATTTGTTTTTGACTCAAAAAGAACTCACTAAGGAAGCTTCTGCTATACTGGTAGAAGTAAAGCACTGGGAAAGCAAAAGCATGTATGTTGAAGGTCAGACAACCAGAAACAAAGCAAATATTGACTTTCACTTCCAGAAGCATAGGCAAGCCTACTACTGTCAGTACACTACAAGGGTATTGTAAATTTTAAATGGAGGAGAGGACAAAATGCTGAGGAAAGATCTGTATTAGTTTCCTAGGGCTGACATAACTAAGTACCAAAAACTATAGAATGGCTTAAAACAAACAAAATTTATTCTCTCACGGTTCTGGAAGGCTCAAAGTCAAGGTGTCGTCAGGGCCGTGCTCTCTCTCAGCACTCTAGGGAGGAATCCTTCCTTGCCTCTTCCCAGCTCTTCTTGGCTCCAGGCATTCCTTGTTCTTCTTCATAGTAACGTGGCCTTCTTATTAGGATGCCAGTCTTTGCATTCAGGACCACACTAATTTGTATGACCTCATCTTAATTTAACTAGTTACTTTTACTACAAACCTATTTAACTAATTACTTTTACTATAAACCTATCTCCAAATAATGCTTCATTTTGAAGTTGGCTTGAGACACTATTCAACCCAGTACAGATAAATGGAAGAACAAGAGAAGGAAAAAGTGAAAGAAAGTATCAGAGAGGCAATAGAGATAGGAGGCAGCAAGGCATATGCCACTAGCTAGCTACCAGATCATAATCTAGTCCCTTAATCTATCTAGATTCACATGTCGTGTGAGGGATTAGAGCATTCTCCTTCCAAATCTAAAATTCTATGATGGAAATAACTCCAATTTTTCTGAAGAGAGTGGTAATCAATTATAGTGGAGAGGTAAGCAGATGATTTAGGCAATTAAAAAAAAAGATAAATGGCAATAAATATAAACAAAATTAAATAATTTTAACTCAATGTTTTCCTATTAAGTTAGCAAAGAATTAAAAAGGAGAATGAAACCAATGTAGATGAGAGTTTCATAAAATGGAGAACTCAGACACTGCTGAGGGGACTGTAAATTAGTTTAAGCATTTAGAAAATAATTCGGCAATATTTGTCAAAATAATTTAGAATGTTCATATCTTTTGACCTATTAATTCTTCTTAGAACCTACTATAAGGAGATAAGACAAAATACTAACAAAAATTAGGTACAGATGTGCACTATTATAGTAATAGAGGGAAACTGGAAGCCACCCAAGTGTTGAATATTGAGAGGGTGCTCACATAAACCTGGGTATATCCATATGGTTGAATACTTTGTAGCCATTAAAAATGAAGATTTTTAAGTAATATGGGGAAATTTAATAACATTATAAATGTCAAGTAAAATAAAGGATATTTTCTCATGTAACCTATACATTTACCTTAAACATTTATTTTAAAAGGTGGGATAAATATGCCAAGAAATTAAAACTACTGGAATTATGAGCATTCATTTTCTGATTCTTCATATTTCCCAGGTTCTACAAAGCATGTGTATCATTTTTATCTTAGAAGGAACATAAAGCTAAAATAATGACCATAATATGAAAAACAAAGATAAAAGGGAACTGTTCTCATCTGCCTTCTTTCATAGTTCTCAGGCCTTATGTCCTCGAGAAAAAAAGATATGGAAAATATTCAATGGATAATAAATATTTTAATTTTATTTATATCTTATTGACCTACTGAAAGAACATGAGACAGTATAAAAAGAAGTTAAGAGTTGGTGAAATAAATGATTGAAGAGGGAGCTATTTCTAGGAAAGGAAACTTTCTAAACTTTTCCTCAAAATACAGGCAACATAATTTCATATTTCATTCTTCTTTAATTAAGAAGTTACATAATAGAGTTAAAGATTTAAGAATATATCTAGGTTATCCTCTCTTCTATGGTATGTCTTTAAGTCCTTTCATCCCTAATGAATTTCTTGGTAATTAGGGAAAGAAAAAGCTTTTTCCAGAAGTCTTAACAGTTCCATTTCATTAGACTACAAAATTACCTGAAAGAAGTTAAGAGCAAAATTATATACTGTGGTACTATAATTTTTTCAGCCAAGATTTTTAAAAAATTATTTTCCCCTTACCTTCTTCCTCTATAAACTGACTTTTATATTTTAATCTGGAATTCATCAGGAAAATATATATTTACAAATAAAATTTTCATAACAATAAATCATATTAAGTATACAATAAGAAATTGATATTTTAAAGATTTCCATATGCAGTAACATTATACCTTCCCTAAACATTCCAATTTGTTATCAGGAAATTAGGTTAATTTAATTTTGAGAAGCTATATGACATAGTAAAAGGAGCCCAAATTTGGATATGGAATACCTGTATATAAAGCTGGACACACCAGATTTATGATCAGGATAATCCACTCAACCCCTCTAACTTGCATATACATCATCTGTTGAATTGGGATGACACCAGCCTCAGAGCATTTACTGATAGGAGATAATATATGAAAAAGTGAGTGTAAGGTTGTCAAGGCATTATTGTAACTCCTTCACACCGAAAGGGGAAAAATGACTTTGATGGGACCTCTGTATTTCATTAACATGCCATATTTATTCAATGAAGAAAAGCTTAAAAGTAAACTATGCTGGCACACTATAAACTATGCTGGCACACTATAAGAAAGATTCTTAGCCTTGATACATTACTTTGAATATAGCCTCAAGAACTTACCAATATTAACATAACGTAATTTTTTTCCAGGTGGAGGAAAATATGATTCAGTAAGTAAAGCCGACAGTTTACAAAACAGAGGGGTAACAGTCGCTCTAATAATAAATGTATAAGCTTAATGTTTCCTTGGATAACATCAAAAATTATTCTCCATAAAACAGGTCATTGGGATAACAGACTAGGACTTACATAAACTTCAAAATAGAATATTAAGTATTTTCAGAGCTAAATAATATACAGACTTTTTTTTAAAGGAAAAGGATCTCATTAACTTTCAATGTTGACAAAATACTTTTATATCAATTTTAATATGTAAAACTAGGAATAAACACCTGCCCTATACTTATGGCTCTTTTAAACTATAAAGCTAAAAATTAGTTTATAAAATAAGTGCAAATGAAATCATAAAAATAATATTAAAATCAATAACATTAATATGAAGGACCATATTCTCTTTTTTTTTTTCATGCATGTCTTTATTTTATTACTCATCTACCCATACACTGGACAAACAGGACCATATTCTTTTGCTGAAACTAAATCATGTTCTCAATGTACATGTGATAGGAAATATGCACATTTCAAAAATTACATGTATTTAAATACAATTTTTCTCAAAATATTCTTCTATTCAATGTTCTATGAAATTTTCACCAATCTGGCTTATGCCTGAGTTATATATGAGCAGGGTAGTGATTAAATCACAGTTATGATTTGGGAATGTAAATGACAATGGTATGATGAGCTGAAGTAGAGAGGGATATTTTATCAAAATTATTTTAATTAGCCAGTTAAGACTTGAGAGTTGAAATGGGAACTAGCGAAAAGAAGTGATATGAAAAGGAATGATTGGCTTTGAGAGAGACATTATGAAGATAACATCCCTTACATCTTTTAATGGCACCTTTAAGTTCAGAGGGTTTGGCTAAAATATGTTCATATGAAGAGCAAAGTTTTTCATAGTATAGGCCCAATCTGTGTTATAATAGTAACCCTAAATGTCTACTGAGTGCCAGACACAAGGTATGCACTATTTGAGGTTCATCCTAGAGCTGATCTCCCAATGGATTTCACATCCTCACACAACCCAACCCAGAAAGATAGAGAAGGGTGGTTTCCAGTAGAACTTCAAGAAGCCCAGGGTACCTTTTTTTCCAGATAGTTCCAAGCAACCTTCCTTCATATCTCCTTGGCTTGAAGTGGTTACACCTCCATTCCTGTGACACAGGGATTGTCATAGGCTGCAGGATGTATACCTTGCTTGCCTGCATTATTCTTTGTAGCTAGGAAAATGAAACTCAGTAATGTGGAGTTACACTGGTTATTCTAAAGCAGAGGCAAATTTTTCCCACAGGGGATATTTGGCAATTCTTGGACAACTTTTGGTAGTCACAAATGGGAGAGTACTACTGGCATCCAGTAGAAAATGCCCAGGAATAACGCTAAATATCCTACAGTGCACAGGAGATTCCACAGAACAAAACAGTATACCAGCACAAAATGCCAGTAGTGTTGAGGTTAAATCCCTGGGTTAACCAATAAGGGGTCATTTTTGGATTTTAGGCTAGGGTAAGCCCCAACCCCAACCTCACATTTATGGAGATGTTAGATAAAATGGATATTAGAAACACAACTCACAATGCCCATTATATTCATATTAAATTAAAATTAATTTGGTGGAGAGTACTACCAAAGTGGTGGAAGAAAGACCTCCAAAAATCTGTTCCTCCATAAAGGCAATAAGAAAATAAGGAAATTTGTAAAAATCAACATTTTGAGAGCTCTGGAAATTAACCAATTACAATAATATGAGTAAAGTCTATTGAAGATAAATGGCTGAATCTCAGTAAGAACTAGTTAGTGCTGGGGCTTTTTAACTTGCCACTCTTCTCATACCCCTCTCCTCAACTCCTTGGTACCTTTGAAAACCAATAGCTTTGCAAACATGCTAGCCATGAAAAACAGCAGCCTACCAGCCACTCAAGAAGACAGAATGGCTGGGAAGCTCCCTTAAAGCTCCACCCTCAGAAGGTTATTATTTAATCTGTCTTGTCAGTTTCCAGAAAACTCCACTAGCAGAGACTGTCTCTATTTGCCCTCACTCATAACTCAGTTACTAAAAACAGCCTTTTCCTCATGGTATTTGTTAAAAACAATTATTTGTATTGTTTATCATTAAAGCTGACTGAGGCAGCCATAATAATTGGGGAAAACAAGAACTGACCAAAAATCCTTAAAGGAGAAGCTAGGAAATAAGATGTCCATAGGGGTTTTGAAAAGACCTAACATATTCCTGGGAAAATGAAGGCCATACACATGTGTAAGATTGTGGAAAGACCTGAGACTGCCCTATTGTCTCATCTTTGTATGAGCTGGATGCTCTGTGAAAGCAGGAAGTAAAAATTAAGGCAGTTGTTATCTGCCTGACAGAGAACTGAAGGTATGTACTGAAATACACAAAGAAATACACAAGGAAAAGAAATACACAAAGAAAAGAAGGGGACTTATTGATTCGAGGTAAATAATTTTGTCACATTACTACCTAACCAGTAGTTTCACACAACAAAGCATACAGATCTTAAAGATTTGGTCCACTAAAGTCAATAAACAAACAAAGCAACAAAAACAACAATAACAATCAGGAACAACACCCATTCACAGGAAAGGAGAATCTAATTTCATTGCATTCTTTAAAATACCCAGTTTTTAACATAAAATCAGGAGGCATGCAAAAATAAAACTGGAGAGTATGGCCCATAAATGGTAGGAAAAAAATCACTCACTAGAAACTCTCTGACAAACCTCAGAAGCTGTACTTACTAGATTAAAACTTCAAATCAGCTACCATAATTGTGTTCAAAGAAAGAAAAGAAACCATGTATAAAGATGGAAAGGAAAGTATGAGAACAATGTGTCAGCAAAAAGATACAAGAAAAAATTTTTTAAAAGCAATAGAAATTTGGAGTTTAAAATTACAATAATGAAAATGAAAACTACACTAGAGGGAGTTGATGGAAGATATGAGTTGCCAGGAGAAAGAATCTGTGAATTTGAAGGTAGTTTGATTGAGATTATCCTGTCTAAGGAACAAGAAGAAAAAAAGAATGAAGAAACATGAACAAAGCCTCTGAGAGGTGTGTGATTCAATTAAACATTCCAACACACATATAATGAGAGTCCTACAAGGAAAGGTAAAGAGAAAGAAGTAGAAAGAATACTTGGAGAAATAATAGCAAAAAAAATCCCTATTAAAAATTGATTTTCATCAAATTCAAGTGAATTCAAATGAAAATCATTAAATTGTACAACCAAGAAGCTCAAAGAATGTAGGTAGGATAAACTACAAAAAATTCACACCTAGACAGAGTATAATAAAATTACTGAAAGCCAAAAATACGAAACTTGAAATCAGCAGTAAGAATGAAGTGACCCATCACATATGAAGGATCTTTAATAATACTATAGCTGATTTCTTAATGGAAATTTTGGAGGAAAGGATTGAGTGGGATGACATACTTAAGGTGCTGAAAGAAAAAATTGTTGATCAAGTATAAACCTGGTAAAACTATCATAAATGAAAGTGTGACAACTTCCAGGGAAGATATGAGAGTAGAAAGCTCTAGGACTCATTCCTCATCTAAAAACAGCTGGTAGACAGGCAGTTACTGTCTGAATCAACTATTCAGGACTACTGAGGTCAAAGAAACACTGTGAGTTCCCAGTGAAGAGCAGGATGAAGAAGCTGAGAAACTATGGGAAAGAAATGTGATTGGAGAGCTCCATGGTGGCTGACGACGTCCACCTCCACTCTAAGGCAGGCCACCTGTGCCTGGGCCCTGGCTGGAGCTGTGGATGGTGGAAGAAGTGGAAGTCCTCTTCCCCAAGAACAGAATGGAGGACATGGCTGAGCACTGATAATAGCTATTGATTGGTGAATGCAGATCAGTGGATCCCAGTTCTGAGCTGCTATGTTAGCCTGCCCTGGAGCAAGGACCACCATGGCAGGAGTGGAGCTGGTGGAGTTTGAAAGACATGGTACTCTCTAGGGTTGTGGGAAACAGTTTGTTGAAAGGCATCATCTGCTGGGCAAGCCAGGAAAGCACAGCTTTGGGAAGCAGGCAAAAAGTCTTTTTGGTGACTTTTCCTTCTTCCTAGAGATCTTTGGAGTTGTTCTGAAATAACTTTGTGGGTCCCTGGCCCTGTTTTGACTGGGAAATACTGACTTGGGAAAGAGCCTCCTCCCAGAATCTGCCCCCCAGGCAAAAGCAGCTAGAGGCAATGAAAGGAGTATTAAAAAAAACAAACAAAAAAAACAGAACAGCTCAAGATTCCCAGAGAAGGAACAGAGGAAAGGAAATTTTCTGCTGACAGTGAAACTATTGCACAAATATTGTAATCTTAAAAATTGTATTGCATATGCAAGACAAGAATCAAAGGAAGAAGAGTTGAAAAAATCTGATCAAATACAGGCAATCCTAAAGGTCCTAAAAGTAAGCTGAACCAACTGTTCAAAAAAGAGCCTGAACACAAAGCCAATCAACAATAAAACCATATGCAAAAGAAAGAAACTGACTTTCAGAGTAAACTCATCAAGATAATCACATGCTGAGACATCAGCAAAAAATTCCAAGCCACACTAAGAAGGAGGAAGATATGGCCCAGTTAAGGAAACAAATTAAAACTTCACAGGACAGAGAATTTAGAATTAACCAAAAATTTTAAATGAATCTCCTAAATTAATTCATGGAGATGAAGGAAAATATGGCCAAAGAGATAAAGGATATTAAGAAGACACAGGGTGAGAATAGAGAAGAATTTGAAAGTATAAAAAGAAACATAACATAAATTATGGGAATGAAAGATATAATAGAAGAGATTAAAAATAAACTAGATGCATACAATAGAAAATTTGAACAGGCAGAAAAAAGAATCCGCAAAATAGAAGACAGGACAATCAGAAAAGAATGGAAAAAATTTAGTAGGTCTTAGGAATTTGAATAACAGCATGAGCTACAGAAACACATGTCATGTGTATCATAGAAGGAAAAGAGAAGGGAAAAGGGGCAGAAATAATATTTGAGGAAATAATGGTCAAAAGTTTCCCAACTCTTATGAAAGACATAAATATACATGTCCAAGAAGTACAAAATACTGCAAACAGAATGTATCCTAAAATACCTACTCTGAAACTCATACTAATTAGAATGTCAAATGCCAAAGTTAAAGAGAGAATTGTCAAAAGAGCAACAGAAAAGTGATTTGTCACATACAAGGGAACTTCTATAAGACTAAGTACTGGTTTGTCATCAGAAACCATGGGGGTAAGAAGGCAGTGGTATGATATATTTAAGGCAAGAAAGAAAAAAACTACCAGCCAAGAATCTTTATTTGGCAAAACTGCCCTCCAAAAATAGGAAGAGTTTAAAATATTCACAGATAAACAGAAACTGAGAGACTTTGCCAACAGAAGAACTGCTATACAATAAATACTAAAGGGAATTCTGAATACAGAAAGGAAAAGATAAGACAGAGAGAGGCTTGGAGGAGAGTGTAGACATAAAGAGTATCAGTAATAGTAAAAATTAAAAAGATAAAAACAAAAAGGAGACAAAAAAGAGAGACAAAATCAATATGTCATATCATATAAACCCAAAGATAAGATGGCTGTAGTAGGCACGGCCTTTATATGTTTGTTTGTCAAGATTTAGAATAGTTCTGCCTTTATAGTAATAACACTGAAGGTCAATGGATTAAATGCCCCAATCAAAAGACACAAATTTGCATAATGGATAAAGAGTACAATTCAACTAAATGCTCCTACAAGAGATTCATCTTAGACCCAAAGACACAAATAGGTTGAATGTAAAAGACTGGAAAAAGATACTCCACACAAACTGTAGGGAAAAAAAAAAAAGCTGGGATAGTAAAACTAAAATCAGAAAGAAATGACTAAATTCAAAGCTATTATGAGACAAAGGACACTATATATTAATAAAAGGGGCAATCTACCAAGAAGAAATAATAAAATAATCATAAATATATATGTCCCTAACTGAGGTGCTCCAAAATACATAAGGCAAAACCTGCCAAAACTGAAGGGAGAGATAGTATCTATTTCTGGAATTGGAGACTTCAATACACCACTTGTGGTAGTTAGGTTCACGTGTCAACTTACCCAGCAATGATGTCCTGTTGTTCTGTTTCTGTCACCTTAAATTATCAGTATGTGAAATTCACTATGGCCAATTATATTTGCGGTCAGCTAAAGTGAGTGCCTTCCACAATAAGCGAGGTTTAATTTAATTAACTAAAGGCTTAAAAGAGAAAAGCTCAACAGCTTAGCATACCTCATCTCAGCACTTGGAGCTCAACTCAGACATTTGAAGATACAGAAAGATATTGCCCTGGGGAAAGCCGGTGGAACCCAGAAGCCAGGAGAAAAGGCCTACAGACGTCGCCATGTGCCTTCCCATGTAACAGAGAACCTCAGATAAAAGTTAGCTGCCTTTCCTCTGAAGAACTATGAATTTTTAACTAAATAAATCCTCTTATTAAAGGCTGATCTATGTGTTGCATTCTGGCAGCTTTGGCAGACTAAAACACTACTCTTACCAATAGGTAGAAAATCTAGACAGAAGATCAATAAGGAAAAAGAGGACTTGAATAACGTGATAAATGAATTAACTTAACAGACATGTACAGAATTTTGCACAGAATGTTTGAACCTTGAGGACATTATGTTGAGTGAAATTAAAATATTGTATGATCTCACTGATGTGAACTCCTTATAATAAACAAACCCATTGAATTAAAATGAGAAGAATGTATATCATACATCTCATAGGTTAGCACACCAATCTTCAAGATAGACCACATGTTGGGTCACAAAACAGGTCTCAATAAATTTGAAAAACTACAAAACATTGCTAAAAAAAATCAAAGAAGACCTAAGAAAATGGAAGGGCTTCCATGTTAATGAACTGGAAGACTAAATATTAAGATATCAATTCCACCCAAATTGATTTACAGATTCAACACAATCCCAATAAAAATTCCATAGTATACTTTGTAGAAACAGAAAAGTCAACTACCAAATTTATTTGGAAAAGTATGGGGTCCTGAATAGCCAAAAAATCTTGAAAAAGAAAGAAGTTGGAGGATTCATACTTCGAAGCATATTATAAAACTACGGTGGTCAAAACAGTATGCTACTGGCATAAAGATAGATATATAGACCAATGGATTCAAATAGAGTTCAGAAATAGACCCTCACATCTATGGCCAACTAATTTTTGACAAGGCTGCCATGTCCATTCAACTGGGAAAGAACAGTCTCTTCAACAGATGGTGCTGGGAGAATCAGATATTCACATGCTAAAGAATGAAAGAGGACTGTTATCTCACACCTTGTACAAAATTAATTCAAAATGGATCAAAGATCTAAATAAATGGGCCAGGATGATAAAACTCCTAGAAAGAAGAATATATAGGGAAGCATCTTCAAGGTCTTGTGATAGGCAATCGTTCCTTAGACTTTACACTCAAGCACGAACAATGAAAAAAAAAAAAAGATAAATGGGACCTTCTCGTAATTAAAAACTTTTGTGCTTTAATGAACTTTGTCGAGAAAGTGAAAAGGCAACCTATTCAATGGGAGAAAATATTTGGAATTCACTGAATTAAAATCTAGAAAATAGGTTTCAAGGAGATAGAGTGGGGGCAGATAATGAGGAGAAGATGCTTAATTTGTGCAAAATTTCTATTTAGGCTGATTGTTAATGTTCAGAAAGGGATAGTGGGTATGGTAGCACATTGTTGTAAGTGTAAGTAACAAAGCTGGATTATGTTAGTGAGTGTGGCTTAAAGGGTAAGTTTTGGGTCATGCATTTTACTAGAAGGAAAATTAGAAGATAAAATATGGGACTGTATAAAACAGTGAATGCAGTTTTGAATGATGACTGTGGTCAACAGTACAATTATAGGAATATTGTTTCATGAATTATAGCAAATATATGTCACTAAAATCTAGGTGTCAATAATAGGGTCAAACACCTAACAAAAGATAGGAAAATATACCTCATAAACTATAGATTACAATGAACAGTAATATTTTTTTAGAAGCAAGTCTCCTTTATTTTCTACTCATAATAATACCAAGTAATAGCATCTATTTCTAGCCTTGTTTTCTTAGCAGTGTGCTAAAGAGATTTTGTTAATTTGTTTCAAATGCCTAAGCAGATAAGATTTCAAGCCTCTGGAAGGACAAAGAGGAAAAAAGAAAAAGCTCATCTACACTACAGCTTTGTAGACCCAACTCGGTAAACAGCAATATTTTAATACCATGTCATCAGTTGTAACAAAGGTACCACACCCATGCAAAGTGCCAATAATATGGGAATATATGATCATTTTATTTTTTACACGACTTTTGGGTAAATCTACAACTTCTCTAAAAAATGACAGTAATTAACAAAAGCACGATACTAAGTGAAAGAAACTGACCCAAAGCACTATATATTGTATGATTCCACTTATATAAAATATAAAAAAATAACTGTATTGAGATAGAATTAGATTAGTGCTAATGCAGGCCTGGGGAAGGATGAAGAAATTGAGAAGTGACTGCTAAGGTGTATGTTTTTTTTTTCTTTTTGGAGTAATGAAATTGTTCTAAAATCAATTTTGGTTATAAATGCACAATTCTGAGTATACTAAAAACCACTGATGGTATACTTTGAATAGAATAGTATTCTTTAAAGCAGTTTTATTGAGAAATATTTACATATCCTATTTCTCAATGAAACTGCTTTAAAGAAATAAAGAGCACCAGTAAAGATAACTATATTGGCAAGTGTAAAAGACCCTATAAATGAACTGGTTTTTTTCCTATTTTATTCAAAAGACAATTGCATAAAATGACAAATATATATTGCATTGTGTGATTTATCTTCAAGTTCCCTGATTCTTTCTTCTGTCAACTCAAATTTGCTATCAAGTACCTTAGGTGAATTTTTTATTTCAGTTTTTGTAACTTTTACCTCCAAATTCCTACGCATGTGATGAGAACACAAAGTAGAAGGAAAGTAGTGGAGCTATATAAGAGCTAAAGTTTTGCATGTTAAGTAGATTTTGATTGAAACTAGATTGTTTACAATATGATAAAAGAAACAATAAGGCAATTAAAATGGTATACTAGAAAATATCTCCTAAGCACAATAGAAGGCAATAATGAAGGAAAAGAAATACAAAAAAGATAAGACATGTGTAAAAGAAATAGCAAAATATCAGGTATAAACCCTGTCTTATTAGTAATTATATTAAATGTAAAAAGAATGAACACTCCAATCAAAATGCAGATATTTCACAGAATAGATAAAAACAACACAACATGCAATCCTATGCTGTTTACAAGAGACACATTTTATATCCAAGATACCCAAATATAGATCAGAAAGAAAATGATGGGAAAAGACAAGTAACAAGAGAGTTATTTTAATTCAAATAAATTATCTGAATATCAGACAAAATAGTCTTCAAGTCAAAAATTGTTACGAAGTCAATAAAGGAAATTCTATAATGATAGAAGTGTCAATGCATTAAGAAGACCTAATAATTAAAGGCATATAGGCACCTAACAACAGATCCTCAAAATACACAAGCAAAACTGAAAGAATGAAGGAAAAAACAGATAATTCAGCAAGAGTAGTTGAAGACTTCAATACTTTAGATTCAATAATAGATAGATCAACAAGGAAATAGAAGACTCAAATACCACCAGAGAACAGCTAAATCTAACAGGCAAACATTGAACACTCCTCCCAACATCATGAGAACCTAAATTCTTCTCAAATGCATATGGAATATTCTCCACAATAGGACATGAACAAGTCTCAATAAATTTAAAAGGAATGAATATATGTTCTGTGACCAACAATGAAATGAAATTATAAATCAGCAACAGGAGGAATATAGGAACTTCACAAATAGGCAGAAATTAAGCAATCTAAATAACTAACGTATCAAAAAATAAATTACAAGGAAAATTAGAAAATAATTTGAGACGTATTAAAATGAAAATACAATATATTAAAACTCATGGGATTTGTCTAAAGAAATGCTTAGATTGAAATCTACAGCTATAAAAACCTGTATTAAAAAAATAAAAGATCTCAAATCAATAACCTAATCTTCAATCCTAAGGAACAAAAAAAGATCAAACTAAATGCAAAGAAAGCAGGTAGCAAGAAATACATAATAAAGAGTAGAACTGAAATAAATGAACTAGAGAATATGAAATAATATAGAAAATCAATGAAACCAAATATTGATTCTTTGAGAAGATCAACAAAACTGAAAAACCACTAGACTGACCAAGAAAAAAAGAGAAAAGATTCAAATTATTAAAATCAGGAATTAGAGAGGGGATATACTACCAACCTCACTGAAATAAAAAGGATTATAAATGAATACTATGTACAATTATATGCCAACAAATTGGCTAACCTAGATGAATGAACAAATTCCTAGAAATATACAATTTAATGAAATTGAATCAAGGAGAAATAAAAAATCTGAATAGATGAGATTGAATTAGAATAAAGAGCTTGAGTTTATAATTAAAAAAAAAAAAACTTTCCACAAAGTGAAGCCCAGGACCAGATGACTTTAGTCATGTATTCTATCAAATGTTTAAAAAGAATTAACATTAATCTTTCCAAAACTTTTCCAAAAGGCAGAATGGATGAAACACTTCCCAAATCATTCTTTGAGACCAACATTACCCTGTACCCAAATCAGACAAAGACATCATGAGAAAAGAAAACTGCAGACTGACATCCTTTATGAGTATAAACAAATTATCTTCAACAAAATATTAGCAAGCTGAATCCAGCAACATATGAGCTGAATCAGTTCACAAAAAGAACTACACATCATGAGCAATTGGGATTGATCCCATAATAAGATTAGTTCATAGGTGTTTTAGTTTGCTAAAGCTGGCAAAATACAACATACCACACTGGGTTGGCTTTTACAGGAATATTTATTAGTTTACAAACTTATAGCTCTAATTGTGAAAATGTCCAGATCTGGCATACTTTCTTCCTGAAGACAGGCTGCAGGTGATCCGAGACTTCTCTGTCACATGGCGAAGTACATGGAAGCGTCAGCTGGTCCTTCCCTCCTGGGTTTCATCAATTTCAACTTCCAGCTGCTCAGTCTATGGCTTTCTTTCTGAGCTTCTGTGTGTGTCCTTCTCTTTCAGCTTCTGTGTTTCTCTCTGTTTCTCATCCTTTTATAAAGGACTCCAGTCAGAGGATTAAGGCCCACCTGCGCATGCCTTAGCTGAAATAACCCAATCAAAAGGTCTCACCTACAATATGTCCACATCCACAGGAATGGATTAACTGTAAGAACATGATCTTTTGTGGACTCCCTAAAACCTCCAAATGATCACAATAGGAAAATTAATTGTATGTAATGAAACATATTAGCAGAATAAAGGACAAAAAAACACATGATAATCTTAATAGGCACACACACACAAAAATACATTTGACAAAATCCAACATCCTTTCAAGATATAAGCACTGAACAGATTAAGAATAGAAAGTAACCTTCTCGGTCTGATAAAGGTCATATGTGATAATATCATAGGTAATGGCTCAATGGCTCACAGTATCATCACATAGTTGTGCATACATTCCCATGATCAATCTTAGAACATTTTCATTATTACAGAAAATAAACAAGAATAAAAAATAAATCCCCAATCCTCTCATATTCTTTACCCACCCCCCCACCATTGTTGACTCATAGTATTGGTATGGCACATTTCTTACTACTGCTGATGAAAGAATATTAAAATATTACTGTTAACTCTAGTACATAATTTGCAATAGGAACATTTTCCCATATACCTCTCTATAACTAACTTCCTGAATTAGTGTCATACATTTATTCTAGTTCATGAAAAAAAATTTTAATATATATTTTTATATTTGCACATTTAATTACAGTCAGTCCACCACAAGACTCACTGTGTTATACCTTCTGATGTTTTAACCTCTACCTTTCCTTCCAGTGCATAAATGGCTATAAACCCCCCCTTTCCAGCAAATTCATACACCATTCAGAACTATTAATTATTCTCATAATAACATGTTACTGTCACATCTATCCATACCCAAACAATTTAGTTCAATTTAGCTAACCATTCTGCACATATTAAACATATTAGCCTTTCTGCTTAAGGAATATAAGAAGGATGTCCACTCTTGTCACTTCTACTCAACATTGTACTGGAGGTTCTAGCCAGGGCAATTAGGCAAGAAAAAGAAATTTTAAAAGATGTCAACTATCTCTATATATAGATGAAATGATCTCATTTATAGAAAATTCTAAAGAATCAACTAAAAAATTACTAGAACTAAAAAACAAGTTCAGCAAGGTTGCAGGTTATAAGATCCACATATAGATATCCATTGTGTTTCTATACATGAACAATGGACAACCTGAAATGCAGTGACTAGTAATAGGTAGAGTTTGTTTTCAGGGTGATGACGATGTTCTGGAATTAGATACCTGTGATCTTTGCATCACTTTTGGAATATATTGAAAAGCACTGAATTGCACACTTTGAAAGGGTGAATTTTATGGCATGTTGAGTTATATCTCAATAAAAGTACATTGAGAGGAACTGAAAGTTTGATTGATAAGAGGAAAAGGAGTTTGTTTTGTTGGATAATTCAATTTTGTGATTTAAAATGGCAAAATGAGGGTGGGCCACGGTGGCTCAGCGGGCAAAGTTTTCACCTGCCATGCCAGAGACCCAAGTTCAATTCCCAGTGTCTACCCATGCAAAAATAAATAAATAAATAAAAATCAAATGGCAAAAGATGGCATGAATGTGAATATGAGGACAACAAGATTATGGTGATAGCTAATATTTATCTAATTTTCTAGGATCAGGAAACCCTTACAATAGCCCTATAGAGTAGGTTTTATTACTATCACTGGTTTTGAATAATATTTAGAGAGGCAAAGACACTTGCTGAAAATTATACAGCTAGGAAAAACGTAGCAAAAGAAAAAAGAATTGCAACCCAGGTCCTTTGATTCCTTAGCCAATACCAGTGGTACTGTCCCTACTCTTGAGATCACATTTTACTGGTAGAAACAGACAAGTACAAAAAGAATCTTCATCAAGTAAAAGACATCTGTCATGAAGAGAGCAGTGTGCAAGGTGCTTCTTTTGGTTAAAAAAAAAAAAAGAGGGTACAACACAAAAAGTGATTACCAGTTCACCAGGCAGAAATTACAAGAGCATTCCTTGCAGCTTAGCAAGAGAAACTGAAGTTCTACAACCATGATTTCAGATGTTATCTTGATATGGCATCTGCTCCCCCTCTACTACCTTAACCAATCCCCCAACCCTCAACTTAGCCACACACAAAAGCATAGGACAGGTGGTTTAGATAGTGGATGGATTTATAACTAAATAATTAGCCTGCTCCACAATTCTAAGGTGAATTGGTTCCTTACTCTGAATGGTTTGAAGACAGTAATTATATAGGCAAACAAGCCTTTAGGAAAAGGGATTCATCTTCTGAACATTTTTAACTCTTCATATCCTTGTTTGAAGAAAGTTTATTTAAAACAGTCGCACAATTATTTAACACCCTACCCAATGTACTACCACCATACCCTGAACAAAATATATATAAACAGCTGTTAATCACATAAAATAATCAAAACCAAGCATCTACAGAGGCAATAGCCATTGTCTAACGCAGAAAGAACATCACATTTAGATAATGATTTTTCTGATTAAATTTGTTGCAGACGGAAGACAGAATTAGATCAGTAGAGAGTTTACAGAATGGCATTAGCCAGGAGACAAAAATTGAATCCACAAATATCACTGGAGAGAGGAAGCAAGATGTATATGTCCTCTCTTAATAGATTAATTAGTGTAAACTAAACAGCATGTTCAGAAATTTATAGGACTGGCAAATAATGTTTTTGTTAAAGTCATTATAAACCATTCAATGGCTATTATGATGGAAATTTACATCCATGACAATTGTCTAGACAGGAGAATTAAGACATTACTTGTTCAAATTTTAATTTGAAACAAAGCTAACCGTATCATATTAAGCTAAGTGTCCTGGTCTTGATTTGGCCTCCAGTCACTGGCTGCAAATGTTAAACTCATTTTCTACTTTTCCTGGAACAGCTAACTGGAGTGGGCAGGGACCGGAGAAAGCAATGAATCAATTGTAAAGATATTTGGATTCAAGCAAAAAAGACTAAGGGGGAAAAAATCCATCCTGCACAACAGTGTCATCCAAACAGCAAGATTCTCAGTTGCAGGTAGTAGAAGATATCAGATAAACAACCTCTGGAGAGGGAAGTAAGGGGTGCTGATTCATCTTTGAAAAAAGAGTCCAGAGCTGAGCACAGACTTTGCTTCATTTATGTCATGACAGTAAACATAGCCTTAACCAACATAACCTTAAAACATAACCTAAGAACAAGGCAGAGACCAATGGTCTCAATGAATAGAGAAAACAGAAAAGCAAGACCTGAATGTGTAAGTGGTGCCCAGAAGAAGGGTTTATCAGGATCACAGTTATGGGTATACTGTGAGATCATGTATTCATTTGCATTTAGTGGCAAATTAACTTAATTTCATTTTCCTATAGAAATGTCATTACGCTTTAAAAGCTAAATATTCCTTAACATTTCTCTCTTTGGTCCTTCTACAGTGGATACTGAGTTGGAGTGAGGGTAGACTATTTCAGAGTCACTCAGGGTAGATTTTCAACCCACCGACTTCAAGAGCCATGGTGCTATACTTAGAGTTGCACTTGAGGGCACCCTGGTCTGGAAAGAGTTTTAGGGGAGGCTCTGCCTTTTTGTGAGACCTTGGCTAAGTCACTCTACCTTTCTGGCCCTCAGTTTTTATCGGAAAAAGAAGAAAGGTAAAATCGTTGAGCCCTCTTGCATCTTTAAAATTCTGTGATTTTGATGTTCCTCCTACATGAAATAAACCCCTCAGTCTCTTTAAAATAAATAAATGGACATATAATATAAATATATATTTATATTAAATATATTTGCACAAAATTACATACACATAATCATAGCACATACACACATAGATACACATATGCTATGTAAACAAAATATATTTTCATAAAGGTGTTTTGACAATCTCTAAAGCAGCCTATCCAAAGTAGTTTTAGATATAGTACAAAATTATTTTAAGATTCTCAGAATCAAAAAACAGCAAAGCCTCATGGTATGCTGTAGTCCATAAACCATGGGGGGTATTTATCAATACACAACCTCTTAATGGGTAGGAAACAACATTTGGAAACATGTTGTGTTAGTAGAAATGGCCTCAGTCATCATAACGGCTGTTTTCTCCTCCCCTTCTCTAGCCATACTCCTCTTTTTACTGGGCACCAACTGCTTCCTCTTCCCCCAGCTTTCTCCTTCATCCACCTACCTTGACTCAGAGTTGTCATCCTATTTTGAAACTCAATTAAATTCTCTTCCACTGAATGAGGTTTTTCTGTGCCTCCGCCAGTTAAGGGAGATTGTTGCTACATCAGCAGCAAGGAAACAGCGAAGACCTTCTTTAGGCACCACCAAGAGCCAAGGCGAAGTGCGAAGTAAGCGTCAAAGCAATAAATCACACTCTCTCTGAGACTAAGGGTCTATTGCCCAACTGGAAGAGGAAGTTAGCCCACATGGAATGTAAGCTTTCTTCTAGCTATACAATTCTAGGACAAACCAATCCACACTAATGCAAAATATAACACATATGCAATTTAATCATAGCCTTCTAGGGAGGACGACCCAGCCACTATTAGTGAAGAGTGGAGATTTCAGGCATATGGGCCCTTCTGTTCCACCAAAATTATATTCCATCACCAGCTGCCTGTTCCTAAAATTGCCTTTAAGCAGCCATCAGAGACTGACGGGCAAAATGCAGTCAGGCTATTCATGCTGAAATTGAACAGGGCATACTTCTGTGTGTGGAAATAGGGGTGTGGTGATATTAGTTCTTTCATTTGAGGACCAGAGATTTTTACTCCACCCAACAGATTCTATATTTTTTAGGTTTATTAAATATTGCTCTTGGAACTGACTGTCATTTAAATATTGAGAGGAAAATCTACCAAAGTGATTTGATTATTCAAATGCCTTAAAGAATTATTAAAATACCCCTATCATTTCTTCCTATGGGATGAGTGGGGCCTCCCCATCCTCATTTGATACTCTCCTCATGCAGTATCTGATACAGCTAATAGACATTTTCCACCCTTTGATGGGGTTTAAATGTTGAAGCAAACTGAGCAGATGGAAAGAGCCTATTCCTGACTCTTTGCCAAACTTTCAAACTAAGGTTACCCTCTGTGAAGCCCCAAATTATCCCAATATCTAAATGTAGCAACATCCATAAAGGTCATGAAATTTGGAAAGAACTTGCTCAAACAGGTATTAGGAACATGAAACTCCATCTGACTATCACACATCTTTTTGCAAAGAATTTTGAAGATGTGTAGGTGGTTCTTAATTTTATCACCTTCATCATGAGTCACTAATACTGCATCTTGTCAGAACTTGTCCAGTCAAATTAAAAGAAATCTTGTCCACAAGGGCATGTATTAGTTTCTTATTACTTGAAATAGTCTAGTGCCTTTGATTAATTGAGCAATTTTCCTTCAAGGAATTAAAACCTCTCATGCAATTATCATCATTTTAAGTCTATTTCTAATAGTAAAAATAAATAGGTAACATTCCATGCGCATGTGCCAAAACCCAGGTACTGGCTTAAGATTAGTTTCATGTGGAATACTTTACTTATTTTCAAAACAACTCAATGAAAGAGGTACTATTATGATTTAGACTAATCAACTTGTCTAGGTAAAAAAAGCTAGTTAGTGGTGGAGCTATAATCCTAACTTTTAACACTAAACTAAATGAATCATTTACCAAGTCCTTCAAAAGTTTCCTTTTATCCAAACTTCTCTTTTCACCTTTTCCCACTGGCATTTCATTCCTAGAAAGCTGCAGTTCATCTCTGTGACCCCATGCCATAACCCATTCCACAGACAGTGGCCACCCTAATCTTCCTAAAATGTTGATTTCATTATGCACTATATTATATTTGCTCATGTAATCCACTCCTTCAGAACATTTCCACACTCACACACCCTCCACACTCGGACCCCATGTACCAAAACAGTGTCTTGATATTTCCCTTTATAGGCCCTGAGTAAGATGTTTTCTGTTCCTCATTATTAATATGTCACATTCTGAACTTCAGGGCAATGCTCCTTTTCCTAAATGATTTCCTTTTCTTTCTCCTGTATCATCCAAATTCTCCTCATCTTTCCAGGTTTTCCTCAAGCCACATGAGCTAGTTTGAAGCTATTTTGTACCCCAGAAAAGCCATGTCCCTTAATCCTCATTCAATATTGCTGGGTGGGATCTTTTTGATGGTTTCCATGGAGATGTGACCCACCCAATTGTGGGTGGTAACTTTTGATTAGATGGTTTCTATGGAGATGAGTCTCCACCCATTCAAGGTGGGGTTGCTTACTGGAGCCCTGTAAGAGGAAACCATTTTGAAAAAAGCTTAGACCCTACAGAGGCCACACAACCAGAGACCTTTGGAAATGCAGAAGGAAAACACCCCTGGGAAAACATTATGAAATAAGGAGAGAAAGCTAGTAGACATCACCATGTGCCCTTACAACTGAGAGAGTAACCCCCTAATTTCATTGGACTTTTCCTTGGAGTTAAGGTATCTTTTCCTTGATGCCTTTATTTGGACATCTTCATGGCCTTAGAACTATAAACTTGCAACTTAATAAATTCCTCTTTTTAAAAGCCATTCCATTTCTGCTATATCACATTCTGGAAGCTCTTGACAAACTAAAACACCCCACCTCCTTCAAACAAGGCTGCTACAGAATTTACCAGTTACCGCAGGAATGTATGAAGTTTAAGAATATGCATCTGTTAGCTTTAAACCACCACAATATCCTTCTCATATGAGCACAGTGCTATATATAATGATGGATGCTCAGCAAGTATTTGAATCCACGAGTGAGAAATATTCCAAGATCCCTAGGCCATTATTCCCATATCATACATCGGAAAAATGTAAAGGCTAGAGAAATGTATCTGTGGCCAACCTACTAATCATTGGCAAATGTAGATCTCCTAATTCTAATTTACGATTTCTTTTTTCCAGTCAGGCTGCTCTGTCAGCTTTCTCCTTGATGAATGAGACTTGATTTTACTAATGGCATTCAGAGAATGTACTCACTGTTTGTGGTTAGCACCAAGTGGGTGAAGTGTCAACTACATTTGGAAGATGTCATTGTAATTCAGAAGTTGTAGGCAGATATAAACAACATTGAGAAGGCCACACATTTTAAAAAGTACAATAAAATAAAGATCCTAATCTTAATTAATCTGAATGTCTTCTTTATCAAGAGTTTCCTCATAAAAGTTTAAAAGGGAATGCTTAAATTTAAGATATGGTAGATAATCTCTCCATGCTCAATACTACTTAGGTGCCTTTGAATCCATTTCAACTTTAACTTCCCCTAACTTGACAAGCACTGAGAATATGGAGAAGGTAGAAAGAGACTAGTAAATGTGCCTATGGCATTAGTAAAAAAAAAAAAAAAGGTCATTGAGGGTGGGCAATGGTGACGCAGTGGCAGAGTTCTCACCTGCCACGCCAGAGACGTGGGTTCATTTCCAGTACCTGCCCATGAAGAAAAAAAAAAGAAAAAAAGTCATTGAAACTTTATGTGCACAGGGAAGAGACAATGGGGAAAATGTCTTAATTGTACAAAAGGAAGATGCTATCATATTTCTTATATCTCTCTAAAAGATTTACAAATTCCTTAAGAATAGGATTTGGCTGAAAATTTCCTGAACTGTATTATGCCCAATCTTAATTTTTCTGTTGCATCACTGCAAAACTTTTCAAAAGCAGAAAATGAAATCTCCTTTTTTAACATATCCATCTGAATCTTTAGCAAGAATTTAGAAGATGTTAAATCTTAGATGGTTCAGAAGCTGAAGGATGAGCAATTGAGCGTTCTATATAAGACAAAATGGAGAGGATAGTGGGGAAAAGATGTTTGAAAGAAACATTAAGATGATATCATGATCCAGGCTTTTGAAGCTGAAGAGAATATTAAGGAACAAATATACAGAGAGGTAAAGATTGAAAAGTAGAGCAGCACTTCCCTGTATCTGTTATTGGTGACAGACATTATGAACAGCTGTGTCTTCTATTAAGCAGTACTCCAGAAACATTTATAATTGTCCTGTGATAGTCCAAAGCACTGAAAGTATGCACACGTCAATTAACAGTGGTGGTACAAAAGTTGCTCCCAGTTCTCCTGCAAGGAAATGAGAACTATTAGCAAAAAGCAGGCTTGCATATAGGGTTCTGGGATTGGGAAGGGTGAAGGTCAGAGAACAGAAAAATGATTCATAGGACTTCTTGAATCACTATTTGCCTATTGTTAATATTATATGAAGAGCATCCTTTTTATGCTAGACCACATTCTGGTAGGGGAAGCATTCTTTTTATGCCAGTCCACATGTGATAGGGGAAAAAATCCCTTTTAAAAGCTTTTCACAGAATTAAACTTTATCATTCTAATAGTTTGGCTGTTGCTGACTTTATAAGCTTCAAAGTGAGGACATACTCATCTTAGAGAAGATCTGACCTTGGTGTTTTAAGAGTTATTGTTTCTTGCTTTTAATTCTAGACCTTCGAAAACAGAGAAGTGCTATCCTTTAGCAGTAGAAAATTTGGCAAAATCTCCATTTCTATACTCCGTGGCATTACTCTGGCCACCAGCAACAAAAAGCTCAGAGTCAGAATACTGCAATGCTGATATTTTCTCATGTCCCATCCAAAGGGCACTAAAGGTGGGGAATGGGCAAAGGAGCAGACAGGCCCTTTATAGATGCTCTGAAGACAGTTCTGATAGAAACATTATCACTAGGCCTCCCTCAAGTCCCTTCAATCTCAGAACAGATACCTAATAACCAGATAAGGATTTACCTAAATCCAGGCATGGAGATAGAGCATGTAAGATAGGAGTCCTATTTCTGTATGGTTTAGAAGAGTTATGATGAAAGTAATCCAAATTAATGGACAATTCTACTTAAATTTAACATTGTAAAGCAGTGTCTTAATTTTTGTTCAGCTGCTATGACAAATACCACATACTGGTCTGCTAGTTTGAAACTGTTATGTACCCCCAGAAGTGCCATGTTCTTTTAATTCATTCTTGTGGGTACAGACCTGTTGTGGGTGGGCCTTTTGATTAGGTTATTTCCGTGGTGATGTGACACACCAAATGCAAGGTGGGTCTTAATCCTTTCCTGGAGCCCTTCATGAGAAAGAGCTGAGAGAAGCTAAGAAAGAAAATGCCCCAAGAGAAACCAGAATGACCCACAGGAGCCAAGACAGCCATTTTAAAACCAACCCAGGAGAGAAGGGCCAGCAAATGTCGCCACGAGACAGAGGAACCCTGGATGTCATCCGCCTTTCTTCAGTGAATGTACCCTCTTATTGATGCCTTAATTTGCATCTCTTTTAAAAAGCCTGCCTATTTCAGGTATATTGCATTTCGGCAGCTTTAGCAAACCGCAACAACTGGTTCTGACTTAACAACAGGAATTTATTGGCTCCTGGTTTAAAGGCTAGAAGGTTTCCTTCCTCCCAGGGTCTTCTGCAGTCTTCTGGCTGGCCTACAACCCTTGGGATCCTTGGCTTTCTTGTCACACGGCTGGCAGGGCCCACTCCTTTCTCTTCTGGATTCCCACTCACTTCCAGATTCCAGCTCCTTCTTGTAATTTTCTCTCATTACGGGTTTTGGTTTCTTTCTCCATTCAGTTGGGCCTGCCCTTAATTTAAAATAGTATCTTCAAGGGACCCTATTTACAATGGGTTCACACCCACAGGAATATGAAGTAAGATAAAGAGGGTACAATTTGGTAAAATGTTAAAATGAGTGCATTTGGGTATATGGAGAGATGGGAGTACACTGGAGTTCTTGTAAGGGGGTTGTAATATTTCTGCAACTATCCTGTAAATTTGAAATTACTTCAAACTAAAAAACTTTACTATATGTTATAGCAGACAATACTCTGTGGTAGAAAGGAAACAAGACTCTCATATACTGTTGGGGTTTATGAATTGGTGCAAACTACAGTATCTATTAAAACTAAACATATGAACACCTAAAAAGACAGCAGTTCCATTTCTAAGTTTATGCAACAGAAAAGCACAAAAGTGTTCACCGCAAACTTGAACAAGAATGTTTAGAGCAGCACCATTTTTTTCTTAGACATTTATCCTTGTAACACCATCATTCACAGAAAATTAATGATTGTACCACTAAGAATGAATTGCTCTGTTACAATATATTATTATTTCCTGCATTTGGAAAATAATAAAACATAGTGAGATATTAAAAAAAGATTAAGTGCACGTCTAAATTAAGGTAAATACTTCAATCTACACAAGTAGTATGTTTTCCTTTGTTTTGATAGAAGCAAATTCATCTTCTTAATTATGCTTTGCTTAAGCAGTCACAAACTAGTTTACATTTCCCATATACATATCAACAACTGATGGAGTGAGGCAGCCCCTAAAAGTGTTGGGTAGTGACATAAGAGAATCTATTCATTTAAACATTTTAAAATCTCAGACTTGGTGATATATATATATGCAGATTTTTTAATATAAATTTTAATTTAAAAAATCTTGATTAACTCTGGGAAGATATTAAAGAAATTATAGAGTCACTGTTTTTAGGGAGAAGCCCTGGATGGCTCAGGAATAAGCACACACAGGAGACCCTTTTCAGCACAAACTCTGGTTAAAATTAAGCAACATATATTTTATTACCTCTTTGAAAGTAATTATATACTACTATGTTTATTTATATTTGAAATCTAGATGTCTCAAGGGATGTGATGGTAATATCTTTAAAGAATTAAAATTCTACTGAGAGTTAATTTTAAACATTTTTCCACTTTCCTTTTAAGTGTACTTCATGGAGTCTGATTTTTTCTTGTGGCATTAGGTTGCAATTTTTAATTTTTTTCTCCCAATTAATATATGTTTTGACAGAAATTGGTATCAGAGAAATTATAATTTGTCAGTGAAACTATTACCCCCCATTAAAGTTTATACGATTGTAAAAAGTTGCTAATTAAGCTTAATCGTTACCTACTGTGCACTTTTCACTTAATGAGAAAAGTGGCTTCTGTCTGGGCAAATAGCTTCACTATGCTTAGTAGGAAAGACTATATATATATATCAGGAACTACAGAGTGAACTTTCCAGTCCTTGTAGAAAACATAAGTTTTGATTGTGTGTGCCAGTGAAAACTTTTCAATTAGAACAGGAAAAAATTCGAACTGAATCTTTGGCAACAAAATCCCAAGTTTTGATTTTACTCAGCCTTCAAATTCAGTCAGGGCCCATAGGCTCTAGTGACGCTGGGAGGTACGCAGTGCTGGCGTTCAACATTCTGCCTGCTGGCCCATGTTAGTCATGGTTAGGCCCCACTATCTTAAGATTGTCTCCAAATGCCTTGTTCTTATCCAATGTAATCCTATCTTCACAGGAGGCAGGCTCTAATTTATCCCCAACACTCCTCTTCCTCCCGTCTCAAATGTCTCAATTCATGATAAAATGGACAAGCTCCCACTGCTGACAACTACCACCATGAGCGCTTCTCTGTGCCATGCCTCATTTCTGTGGTCCAAAGAAAACAGGAATATGGACAGAATTGGGCATGGAACCACCCATTTGGTTGATGCAGGCTCAAGTACTTTCATTTAGCAGGGGAATAAGAGCAATTTTATTTAGAAGTTGGAATTAGAGTAAAGCATTTAACTAACACCAGTAAAATCTAACACACACACACAGAAGACTACATAGTGTCTACCTTTTCAGAGAGGATATTGCTAGACCAAATTAATTTGCATTCTCTTAATTTCAGGTACTATGGGAGAAATATTTGAGGCATTGTCTTATCATAAATCACTCCACTCACTCTACCTAAATGTCAGTAATTCATGACAAGTCTATTTGATAAAATGATCATAAATCAATCTTCCTCCCCAACAGCCTGGATTGAACATTTTTTCAATTCATTTAACGTGAAGATTTCTAAGAAGCCCCCTCCCACCTCTAAATCTCTAAATTCAGGAACATTGTTTGAAGACAGCTATCAAAGAAAGCCGAATCTGAAAAAAGCAAATTGACCTCTTTCCAGACTACTAGGTTTGACAAAAAAAACTTAATAACCTCTTACTAAAAAGGAATTCAAATACATGAAAAGTATTTGGGCCAGGAAAATAACACTAAACTTTTTAACACTTTTGTTAACATTTGTTCTTAAGATTGAGAAATGGGTCAATATATTATTTGAATTGTGTCCCTCAGAAAGACATGTTCAAGTCCTAAACTCTAGTCCCATGAATGTGAACTTATTTGGAAGTAGGATCTTTGAAGAAGTGTTTAGTTAACATGAGTCCAAAATGGATTAAGGTGAACCCATAATGAATGTTTTTAAGGAAAATAAATTAAGTGTATACAGTATACTATTCTTAACAATGTCTGGACTGAAAGAATGTTTGAAAGAACCTAGTCCAAACTTCGTATTTTTCTAATTACAATAGTGAGGTTTAATGACCTGTTCGTAGCCACACAATGAATTGTTGAGTTTTCTTAGATTGTGGTAGAAATGGCCCTTCTGTCCCAAATACTTTCTTCTAAACCACACCAACACAGATAATGTATAGAGAGTTAACAACCTTTTCTTTGCTGGGATCGTGCCTTTGGTTTATATGAAAGAAAAGTATGTTTTTCTGTTACTTTCTCTAGGAACACCTCATCAAAGCTTAAATTTTCCAAAATAAATTCCAAGGTTTATACAGCATTTAAAAGACATAAGGTAATTCATTCTCATCCTGCTGAGTCAACATAGTCACTGAAAAGCAGTGTTAGTGGAAGATGAGCAAAAGGATAGAATCACTAAACTCAAATCTGTTCTTCTTTGACATCTAACATGTGATTGGAAATCAAGCCTGGAAACCACTGAGATCCTGGAATGTAGTAAGAGTCAAATCAAGTACCACTCACTTAAAAATAAAAAACCTAGATGTTCAAAAGTGTCTATGTTCCTTGTGTTGCTCTTTTATTTTCTAACTCTCATATCCCTTGAGTCAGAGTACATGGCATCTTTCTTCCATAGAAACAGTAATTAAAGCTTTTAAAAATATACATATTAGCAGATCACACACTTCTATCAGTTTATCTTGTGACTATCATAAATATCATGCACACAACAGATGGAAATAGCATAAACAGCAAAATTCTGCATTATTCATGAACTTTTCCCTAGGCTTCAAGCTAGTAAGGAAAATGTGCATTTGTGTTTGTGTTCCCTGTTAGAAACCGAATCTTTAGCTACAACATAATTTTATTGAGGCATTTTATATTTAAGAATTATTAAATTATTACATTTAAGTACATTGCATACTCAAGTTCATTTTCTCTCTCATACCAGAAGGAAAAGAGATGATCCAAGGCAAAATCAAAACATTGTTGGCTACTAAGAAAAAATTCAAGAAGAGTATTTATCAAAGCTGGGTTCTACTTTCAACACCTGCCCTCCTGTGGGATATATCTCTTCTATACTATATACACTACAGTCATACTCCAAGAGTCCATATTAATAAAAGAATGCTTTATAATGGATTTCTTAGGAAAAGACTCTGAGATGGAGAGTAGCTGTGGAACATGAGAAAGTGCTCTCAGGAGATACATCTGTAAGGATATGATAAAGGTAGGATGGGGTAGAGAGAAAAGCCAGCCCTCATTGTGGTTGCTACTGAGACCTCAAGCCAGCTCTATAGGGAGTTTTGGAGCTGGCATGACCCTGCAGATCTGTTCCCAAATGAAGCCAGGCTTTGAACGTCTGCATCAGCTAGACTTTGGCTATAGGCCTGGAAGAGGGTTTAACCTATCTACATAGCACCTTAGAGCTACCAACAAATACATGTTTAGTTAAATGCCAAGGAAGCATTTTTAGAGTCCTACTCAGCACAGTATAGAAGTAAAAACAGATCACATTCAAAAGAGTCTAGGAGCGTGACTGCCACTGGAAAATGAGAGCTTTGCAAAGAAGAGAAAAATCCAACAATTGAAAATAATAAGGCCAAAACAGTGCATTGTAACTGAGTCAAAATAATAATAATCAACTTCCCATCATATGGTAAGCCCAATTCAATATTTTTTTTACCATAATTAGACAACTCTTGTCTTAGAGGGTGGGCAACTCATTGAGATGAAGAAAAGACCCCTGTGTGTTCTCTTAAACCTTCCAACATGGCTATCTTTGTTTAATTCTTTTTCTTGCTTTTCTTTCTCCCTTTATTTTCATATATTCTTCTCTCTCTGTCCTCTTCTCTCCTCTCCTCTCCTCTCCTCTCCTCTCCTCTCCTCTCCTCTCCTCTCCTCTCCTCTTCTCTCTCTCTCTCTCTCTCTCTCTCTCTCTCTCTCTCTCTCTCTCTCTCTCTCTCTCTCTCTCTTCTCTTCTCTCTCAGTCTCTCTCTTCCCAACTTCTCTCCTCCCTCCCTCCCTCTTTCTTCAAAGATCACTCTGTCTTAGTCTTAAAAAAAGGAGATGAAAGAAGGAAATAAAAAAAGAAAGAAAGAAAGGGAGGGGAAGGAGAAAGGGAAGAAGAAAGTTACAGCTATAATGCAAAAATGAACAACATGAAAATCACTCCTCATTTTGCCAAGAAGATAGATATTAGTTAAAATTGTCCAGGGGTAGAGGAAGAATGGGGAATTAACAACACACCCTAATGAGTCTCTTGGATCCTCTATTCCAACCTTATCAACTAAAAGATTTTAAAGAATGACTTCTACTATTGTAAACCTACTTGTTTTCCTCATTCTACACAGAATTTATAATTCAGCATTATGCTCTAAAATTATTTTCCAAGATTATTTTTGCATCTGCCTTTTTATCTTGAAACTATTCACATTTTTCATTTGCTTGTGTCCAAAACTTTTAAGTTAGAACTATGAAAAAGCAATATAAGCAAATGTGCCCTGTTTAGTACATTTTGCCACCTGAATGCAACAAACTCACATTGGGCACCATTGTATTAGGCATCTGGTGGGCAGAGAGAAAGAGTGGGCTGCCTCTGCTAATCTGCTTTAAAATGCAATTTTGTTCAATAAATTGACTCTCAAAGTGGTATTAAATTTTCTTCTAAACCCTAACACTATTATAGATTGTGATCAGTGGTGTTAAACATGACTGTCTTTATTGACAGAGAATTTATCAAATAGAACCAAAACCTAGAAGAGGAGTGTCTCAGCGGGTCATCAGCTGGGGATGCACATTACATTGATTTTCATTAAAAAAATGTTTCTTCTCCTTCAGATTTACTTTTGCCATTTATGCTTATTCAGTTTCATGTGTTTATGATTTTGCCTTATTTTTCCCATTTCAATACTAAATTCCTGTATTGTTAAGTCAAGCTACCTGATTTTTTAGGGGCTTTCACTTCCTAGAGGATGTCAGAGAGTGAACAAATCACCCCAACCCCCCAATTCCCTAACCAGTTCCACAATGTGCCTTCCAGGAGTCAACCTCTGTGCATTGAATTCCACACCAGTTCCCATTGACTTCTTTCTCTGCAGTCTCCCTCTTCCTCCAAAACTTTTTTTTTTGTACTTAATATCACTTTTTTTCTTAAGCCATTAATGTAGCTAAAATGTGTCCTAAGCAAAGGGAGGGAGACTCTCAACCTAGGACATCACACAAATTCATTGAACACAGTCAAGTCCAAAGTGCAATTGCCCCAGAAACTTACTCAAAAGCACTAGTGAACCTGAATCCTCCCACCTCTCAAACTATGACGGCCCTGCTCTCACTCAGCAGCACTTTCCATCAGATAGTATGGTTATTTCAGCATGTGCCTTTCTCTACTGCCAGACTTTTAAGCTTCTTGAGGGCCAGGGCCATGTCATATCTTCTTTCTTCTTCTCTCAACTACTTCATGGCTATCAGGAACCTATGCTTATGCACAGCATTGAACAAGACAAGTAACGGGGGTGGGGAAGGGGGAGCTAATTTCCTCTTCAAAATAAACAGGTGCCCTGAGAAGTAGAGGTAGCTCAACACAGATTAGGGTAGTTGAAAAAAGATGGGTGTGTCCCAATACTGCCAAGCAAGGACTGCAAAAGCCTTTCCCAGCTAGGAGTCTTTATGCTAACCAGGCTCTATGCTGTGACTAAATCCAAATAAAATCTGAAACTCCACTCCCGCCAACAGTGCAAAACAACCTCAGCCTTGAATGAAAAGGACAAAACAGTAAGCTGAATGCTGCCAGCTGTCTGCTTTTTTTAAAAAAATATTGTTGAACTGCCACTTTTAAAATTATTCAACACCTGGAATAGTGACAAAGATGACCTGTCTTAGAAAAGAGCTCTAAAGCAGCCTGCTAAGCAGTCAATTCCTGCCTGCAGCCAGTATCGCCAAGCTACTTTGCAATTTAAGGCTCCATATACATTAAAAGAAATGAACTGCCCAGGGAATTCTACCGTTAGGTCTTACAAACAACGTGAATATTAAAAGATCATTACTTCTTTTCTATTAACCTGTACTGTATGTTAATACAGTAATCCATATTGGAAAAAATATCAATGAAAGCGTTTAGAACCCTGTACTTTGAAAATAAATCATTCTTCCTAGAACATTCTGTTCACTTGTGGACATCTCAAAGCACTTTTCATTCCCCAGCTAGTGGCAGAGATAGTAACAGAACCAAAACATAATTTAAATGGTAGGGGAAAGAAATGTCATGGAGCATATATGTCAAATTGATTTTCAGGAGTATGTGAATAGATTTTGAAAAGGACTTTAAAGTTAAGAATCTGTTGGAATAGCTACCAATAAATCAAGGTCCAACAGAGGAAGTTCTTTGTAAACCTTGTCAGATTGTACATAGTTAGATTATTGTAGTTGTCAATGATAATGCAAAAAGCAATATATCAGAAGGATGACATTGATGAGTGAGAACAAACAGAGTTAACAATTTAAATGGAAACATTCTTTATCCTCCTTCCCCAAAGGGAAACTCAGAAGCATCTCCTCTGCCTGCCAGATAGCCAAGCCAATTTGGAAAACTGTCCTCTCTATATACCCCAGGCACCAAATAAGATTGTAGGGAGTGGAGTCTCCACAGATTGTACTAATAAAGAATAGCCCATAATTCTTCCCATCTAATCAGATGGCATTTCATGGTATTAAAGTACTCATAAGAATCATTCAGAATGTTCCAGCATTAGAATGGAAGGATGACCTATGGTGCCTTTTGCAGAGAAAGCCTTCATTACCAGGAGTCAAGACATATAGACCAGATGGCTTATCTCCTAAAATGACTTTGACAAGTTGGGAAACAAGCATTGAGTCCATCCGCTGCACAACGTCATTTCGTCTTCACCTATACTTCACTTGATTGTACTTAAAATACATTAACTTCTAAAATCTGAGTTAGTTGCCACTCTGCAAGATTAACAATATCATTCCATCATTCTGTCCTTGACAAGACCCTTCCACTTTCCAGACTTTATTATTAATTCCTTTTCTTTGCCATAAATATTTACAAAGATTGTGAAGTATTGTCATTACAAAAGTTTGCACTTATTTGAGGCAATGATTGAGAGTCATTTCAGTGTCTCTGCCATTCTTATTCTCCTTTTATTTGTTCTTAATTTGAGGATATGAATGACTATTCAGGTTCCAGAAGCTTAAAAAAAAAAAAAAAAAAGTAGATTTTCTTTCCTAGAGATAGGTCATTAGGATAACCCCAATATGGGTACATGATTTTCTATGAAACTGTGTGAGCAAATTGGTCATCAAGCAATAAACATGACCAAGACTCCCATTAAGTTCATTCAGTTTTTCTTGAAAGTTGTGCTCCCTGAAATACTATTTACCATCATTCCCAATAAAAGACAACCATCTGGAATGGTCTTCAACTCATTTGATATTTAGTGCTTTGCTTGCGATTTATATTTCTAGATCTAGTGGCTCCTGACTGGGTATGAATTTGTTCCCCCCACCCACCCACCATGGGATATCTGGCGATGTCTACAGACACTTCTGATTATCAAAACTTGGGGACCACAACTAGAATCTAGGGGTAGAAGCCATGGAGGCTCCTAAAAAATCCTATAATGCTACACAGGACAGCCCCCAGAACAAAAATCAATCAGGCTCAAAATGTCAATAGTTTCAAGGTTGAGAAATCCTGTGCTAGACGTTCTTTCTAGCCAGACTTGTTCATATTTGGCATGTAAACACCATTTTATTTATCAGCTTAAAGAGTTAACATAAATCCTGAAAGAAAAACTCAACTATAAGTAAAGGACTAGGAAACAGGTATTCTTTTTAGTGGGAAATGAATGCCACTACCCATATTCTATGAAGGACATGACTATGTATCACTATTCACTTTTCTAGGAAAATTAAGGTTAAAATTTCATGACTTTATTTTTTTATTGGTACTGTTCATATGAAAATTAAGATGCACTAAAAACAAGAAATACTGACAGTTTACTTGTTCCCACTCCTCTGCTCCAACAGTATAGAACCAATATTGAGGAATCAGAAAGATGGAAAATAGCCTCTGAGAAGATCAGCCTGGATTCTGAGTTAACATACCCTGGATTTTGAGTTAACATCCCCTGGATTTTGAGTAAGAGAATGACTGCTAATATAACACATGTACTTAATGTTCACTGGTTTAATTCTGGCTTTTAAAAAATAGTCTCTGAAGAAGAAGCTGGTGTTTTCATTTTTCCCCCATACTTCTTAAAAAATAAAATATAAAAGAGACATATGCTTTAGGCAAATTGGCTCAGAACTCAGGAAAGGTAAAAAGAACTCTCCTAGACAGCCAAAGCTTCCAAAGAAAAATCATTTCCCACCCCCTTGTCTGCATCAAACCTTTCTAATTTAGTAGTATTTGGTCCCAACATCGAGATTAAACCATTACACATTTATCTTAGCCCTGAATCCCTTCTCCATGGCCAACAAAATATTTATCATCTATGTTACTGTATATGCATATTTAGGTTATTTATACAATTCTGATGAGAACAATCTGTACCCTTTCTGAGATGAAAAGCTTTTCAAAAGCAGACTGTGAGTTTTTTTGAATCATCTCTCACTCAGCTTTTTCATGGATAGGGTTATATATACAATACACAACAAATGGTTGGTTGATAATTTTTATTTCTGACTGAACAGGAAAAATGATGCCATGTATATCATTTTAGGTGCATGCTTCTGCTTCTTAATGCACTGTTCTTATTTATCATTGAGTGTGAGGTGTTATTGTAATGTTCAAGTGCCTAGGGTAGTTGAAAAGAGAGAGGTCAAGGTTCTAGATAGACCCAGATATGTGAACTGAAGCCACAAGAGAAGATGAGTTGACTGAGTGGCAGGATATTCACAGAGAGGAGCCAAGGGACTAAATATGGGAAAAGGAAAGGGTAGGAGGAAGAAAGACCATAAAAGTGAGCATGGCACAAGAAAGGGGTGTTCACCTTGCTTGGAGATACACGTATTCTCAGGTGCTATATCAGTCTCCCAATAGGGAGCCTCATTCTAATATCCCAGAGTGGCTCTGTGGAAAAGCAAAATGAAGTTTAGGAAAGAGTTATCCATTGAACCAGACAGAACTGGCTGCATTTAGCTTCACCATCTACCAGCTGAAGGATCCTGGGCAACTCACTTAACTGTCCTCAAACTCCATTTCCTCATCTTTAAAACATGAACAATCACTTCTACCTAACAGGGTTGAGGTCACATACATAGAGAATCATGCACATTAGCAATCACTAGGCAGTGAGTTTTTATCATCACAACACACAGAATGAGCCAGAAAATTATTTTAGAAATATAAATGGCAAATTTAATAAAATTTAGTATAGTAAAAGTAAAATTTTATTAGGAACATTCTTAATCTAATGGCAGTTTAAAAATTCATGGTCTAACCACTAGTTATCAATAAATGCCTGGTCCTACTGGTAAAACAGGGATAGGCCCAAGATGAAGTGCTATAATTGGTGGCTTACAGTCGATGGGATGGAGAATCATGTTCATGAGAGCCAGGAGGACTGAGAATTAGGCTCACGGCCATTCCAATCCAGTCAGGGTTGTCAAGGGAAAGCCAATATTGCAGAGAGAAAAAATATTTTAAAATTAACACTTAAAATGGTTTAGAAAATTTCACTTAGAAATAAAATTCTGATCCTGTTTCAAGAGAATGCTCTAACATCCATGTGTTCCATTTTTTAGTAGCACAATCTGCTTTCGGATCCTCACCAACTCCAGCTTTCCCCAACCCTGCAAATGCAGTATTGATTATTAGAGGAAATCAATTCCAGCTTGAAGTCAGGTCTTTCATCAAATCCCCATTTTTCTACTCAATGCCAAAGGTCTTTTTTTTTTTTTTTTTAATAAAAATACTTAGCATGAAGCAGCAAATATTATGGAGCATTAGAACTTTGAGTAAATAAGAATGGCCCTTGACCAAGGGAAAAATGTCCACCAATCCCACAATGTGTTTGAATGGTTTGGTAGAGAGTATTTGGGCATGTGAAATCTGAATTAGAACTTAGAGAGCATTTTTTGGTTTGGAAATTGCAATTGAATATATAGAATTCCTAATCAATTTCAGAGAGCTCAGAATTTACAAGGTGGTAAAAGTAAATCTGAAGGAAAAGAAATATGATATATTTGAGGGAAAATTAATCACTTGGAGCCTACTTTTCCTTCCTTGTTAAAGAGGCATCTAATTAAGCTACAGTGCTAATTTATCTTTATCTTTTTATTTTCAATTGCGCATACAGTACCTACTACTACCTCTTACCCTGTCCAATGTTGCCATCTTGGTGTGTTTTCATCCACCATTGTAAGTTTTCTCATATAATATACTGAAACTTAATTCATATAAATATTTATATAGAGAGAGAAATATAGACATATAGAATGTTTTTTCTCTTTGTTTTGTGAACATGAGATTATAAATTGCTCTTTTCACTGAAGTGCAAATGCACATAACTTTCGTTCCTGCATAATATTCCAGTTACCCTTTTCTTTTAACTTCTCCTTTGCTTCGCAGGAACTCTACTGGTTTGATAAACAATTTGTCACTACTCTACTTGTCCTTAGGAGTTGCTTTATAGACTGTTCATTCCCAGAAGTTTTTCCATTGACTAACTACATACAGACATATTACCTCTTAGTAACTCCTGGGGGCTGCTTTGCCCACGTAGTGGGTAGTCCAGACACAGAAGAAGGATTTGTTAAATTAGGACCTGATGCCAATCTGTGCTCTCCTACGTTTCTACCATCAAATGAAATTCTTGCACTTCATATCTTTGATTGTAGAGTTGAACCATCTGAACTTGTTGTGTAAATTGGTTTGGAACTTGAATACGTGATGTTGCCAATAATGAAAGAAAATAAGTATGCTTCAGGCAGGAATTTAAAATGTTTACCTTTAAACTTCATCCTGGTATTGGAAGGCCAGATTACCATTTTTGGTAGCTTTGGAAAATGTTGTTAAAATATTCTTAGCTTACACATTGCAAGCCCCAACTCCCAACTCACTGTTTCAGATTACATAAAATATCTCCAGTACAATGATCTGAGCAGCACCAATAATAGAAACTAAAAAGGAAAGGGTTACTTTTTAGTTAATCTGAGCCATGTTCAGAGCTTCCCAGAAACATTTACTCACCCAACATAACCCTGGATTTCTTGTGCTTTATAACTTGGTTATAGTTTAATTTATCTGTATTAACAATAGTATTCCTACAAACAATATTGCTATGAAAACCATTCATGCACACCGCTTGACACGTGACCTTACTTTTCTGAGTTCCCATTTTCCCCTTCTAAAACATAAACGTTGACAAGAATCAAATTTCTTAAGTTTCTTCAGGTTTAGTCTTTTTTAATTTTAAACTTCAATGCTTCTTTGACCCAGCATTGCATAGAGAAGAATGTTTTATCTGTGGAGAGGCACTTAAGTTTATTCTTATTTTACTAATTCTCCTAACAAAAATATGTGGTTATGTTTGCCATATAAAAAAGGAAATGAAAGTATCATACAAACAATTCATTAATTAAGTAAATTTTGAAAAAAAAAAAAAAACTTCTGTATAAACCTCACTTCCAGTCATCAACTGGACAATCCATCTACAATTAATATCCAAAACTGGATATTTTATGTAGTCATTACTAAAAACAGAGAAATATAAGGAAGAGAGCTAAATATCTAGAACTTTCTAAATATTAATGCATTCCTATATACAGTATTTGCCAAAACACAATTCAAGTGAGTAGAATTTATGTGTTATATTCCTCCTAACTTAGTCTTCACTGCTTTAATGTACAAAAGAAAAATATTTTATTGTATTTTTGCTTTAAAACACAGCAGAGATGTTTAAGGTATTAATATACAACACTTACATTGTATTTCCTTATTGAAATCATTGCACGTGCACACTCCACAGCTTAAGAATACAAATGTTCCATCATGATTTAATGCACGGAGTAAGAGAGAGGCCAGAACCGAATCATCTGTGCTGGTCTCAGCTCAGCTCTGATTTAGCTGCCTGCTCTTGGACAAATCACTTAATCTCCCTGAAATTCATCCCCCCACCTGTAAAATAAGGAAATGTACTGCACATGGGTGTGGAGATAACAGATGTAAAAGTGAATGACAGTTTAAGAGCACTCTGTAAAGGGGCTATGGTAGCATTAACATTCACCATGTTACAAGGAGAGCAGACACAGAAGATTCTGTGAAAGAATTTTTCTTATGAGTCCAAAGTCTTCCATGTCCAACTACCTCTAAATACTCCTACAGTGTCAGTAATTAAATGACAGACAAGCATCCATATGACTTTAAGCCAATTGCATTATAGAGGCAATTATTATCAGAAGAAAATTAGATTTGAGGATAAAATAATATTTGGGGATAGAAATCTTTATAAAATAAATCAGAACACAAGCACCTAATAAACCTACACCCATCGATAACAAAGCAGGAAGGTGAAATTCAGAAAAATGTAGATATTTCAAGAACACAGAGTAAAATAAGAAGTAAATTTGATTAGACATTAATTTGAAACCCAGTGCCTAGCACCATTCTGAGCATTGAAACAGATCAAAAAGAAACAAATTACAAATCCTGTCCTCAAGGTGCTGAGAATCTAAAGAGGAGCAGCAAAAAATATATACAAAGGAATAAAAAGGAGAATATATGTTATAGAGATATATGTACAACTGTTCAGTCTTTCCTAATATATATTTGAGTACCAAGTTGATGGGAATGATTTCTCATGGAGACAATGGATTATAAGTGAAAATGTGATCACAAGTTCTTTGAACTAACAGGTAACTCGTCAAGAGATGAGATGAAAGCTAATCGTGATGGAGGGTTAACCGCTAACGTAGAATCAAGTTGTGATTTAAAAATTATTCAATTATTTAATTATTATTAAATATTTCATAGCATTGCTTACTTCTAAATAGACTCCTTGAGAATAGAATGCTTATCTTTTGTATTTATATTCCCTAATTAGAAGATATAAGGCATCCAATCAATAACTGCTGGCTACTTGTCTATTCTAATTCATTTAATTTTTAATAATTTTTTATCACTAGTCATTTTTATCAATAATTAGGAGATGATAAGGAGCTAAAGAAGATTTGTCTTAATCTTTGTCATTATCACTTTTTTGACACCCAAGAACAACTGGTATAATTGTAGAATTATTATATAGTTCCAAACCCTCCCGACCCCATACTGACAGTCTTGGGGGACCATGAAGCCCAATCACACTGAGCACAGTGCATGGTACAATGCCCGTCAGTAACTTGGGAAGTACATAATAAATATGTGTTGAATTCATTAACTGCTATTCCCCCTATGTTCTCCTACTACTTTGTTTACACCATTATTATCCCACTTATACTGTATTAAACTTAGTGTTATACCTGCCATTCCTCTCAATTCCATTATGAAACCTGCTGGCAAGATCCATTTTATACACAGCACTGTGTTTACAGCACTAGTACAGCAAATGACAGACACACAGTCAACAAATATTTGTTCAGCAAGGCATACAATTTTGAAAAAATGAAAGCATTATTAAAAACATATATTACAGTCTTCCACCCAGTTAAGGAATCCTGTCCAACAGTTTGCCAGCCCTAGCTTAAATACCTCTAGTAGTCACAACCTCATACGGCAGTCCTAGCTGTTATAGAGAGGAGCAGCCCTGCTTGTTAAAGGATTCTTTTTCAGCTGAAATCATTCTCTTGCGTCTCCTGTCTACTGGTTCTAACTCTTTAAGAGAAGGCTGAATTTCATGTTCTACCTCTTCCAGAGGGTGTTCTTTTGAGATATAGGTCAGCAGTCCTGTCTCATTCAGGACATTTCTTCCCCAGGACAGGCATCCCGCTCCCTTTAAGCAGTCCTTATAATATATGATCTCTGCATCAATAACCATCCTGCTCATTCTTCATGAACCCATCATTAATCAATGTTCTTTTTGAAATACAGCATCAAGAAATGAACACAGTCTTCTAGGGGCAGTTTGACCAGCCTGGGATACAGATTACATACCAAAATCCAGTGCAACTCTTCCATTAATGCAGCCCAATATCCTACTTAGGAAAAAATGGAGGAAATATATTCAAAGTATATGTTATGGGGCTAGTTAAAAATCAGCTTTCAATAGAATTCTTTCATCATTCATCAGGATGCTATCTAGGTCAGTGAAACTATCCTGGAATATGATAGCTTTCATTTTGTTTAAAACCTCATTTTCTACAGTTCCAAATATAGGTTTCAAATTATCTAGAGAAAAACCACCCTAGAAAAATGCTAACGCCAAAAATTCATACTCTCACCAGAAGTTCGGTATGGGTAGGAGTATGTATGTGTCAGAGACCCCTTTACTAAAGGGCATGGCCAGTGTCTCAGTGGAAGCAGTATCAGTGATTAGATACAGAGACAGGTATTTGGCTGGGAGCAGAGGGCAATGTATGGAGACTGAGAAGTAGTCAATTCAAGAGAGAAAATTGTCATAGCTACTGGAGCTACCAAGGACCAAGATAATTCAAAACAAGTACCTCTCACACTCAGAGTGTGAGAGGACAAAGTTTTCAATGTTAATCACAGGAGGCAAAAGATTACATTTGGCAGTTATCAGTAATTTGTATATAACCCAAATTGTGTTCAATGCTATTCCTACTACCACAGCAAGCACTCTTGTCAATTTTGGTTTTAGATATTAGCTAAGAAGGATGAGAATTTTGGTAGGGCCCCTCCTATCTAAATTTGCTATAATAATTTTACTATTGCTACCTGCTCTATGGTGACAGTCATCTAGTCTGTTCTATGACTCTCAGAAGAGCCATTTTACATTTGAGGAAACTGAGGCATGGAGAAGTCAAATAACTTCTACAAGATCCCATAGGTAGTAAATGGCAAAGTTGCATTTCAAACCCAGGCTGACTGGCTGAAGAGTTTAACTTTTGATGAGAAGTCAGATACAGTATGTGAATGTTTGATGCAAGGGGTGGGTCAACCACGTGATTCCTTGGGGGGAAATTAAAACACATGCAAGCCCTGACATATTCAACACAATGTCAATAGAACAGAATCTTTGAAGTAGACAGGGCCATCCAGTGGACATGTAAAAGCACTCTTCTCCAGGATGTTACTCCAAGCTGAAAGGAGTGAATATGGATTACAACCCCAACTCAGGGACTATCCTGATGACAGTTGTCTTAAATTGTTAGTCACAACTTCTAAATTATGTAACCAAAAATGCATGGTAGAATGTTGTTTTCAAGGAAAACATGGTTTGTTTTACTATCTGTTAGTTCCTTTAATATGCATCCCCCAAAATAATGTTTTGTAAACAGCAGAAGTAAACTAAAAGGGAGACACATTTTGACCTGAAAGTCAGAAACAAAATTATAAACACTTTTGAAAAAGTCTTTTCACCCTTGATTTACTTCTCTCCTTAGTGTGTACTCAAAGAAACTAATACCGTCTAGTTAGAGGTGTTTGAAAAGTACGATATGAATGGCAATTCTAAATCAGTTGACAAATTGTATATAGTTTTAGTTGTATAATAAATTTCTTATTTTGAATTGACAAAAAGGCATGCAGTTTGCATGAATAGAGAATTGGCTTTTCTGGTGCATCACAAAATAAAGGAAAACAAAATTTAAAAAATGGTTGGAAGGGGCATCAAATCATTAGCCTGTCCCGGGCACCCACACATCTGGTCTAGCCCTGATGAGTGCATTATCAAAAGATGAAGGCAAGGGTGAACGGGTAATTCAGTGGTAGAATACTTGCCTTCCATGTGGGAGACCCAGGTTCGATTCCCAAACCATGCACCCCCATTCCCACCCTCACCCCAGAAAAAAAAAGATGAAGGCAATAGCTGTTGCATCTAGAAATAGAACCTTGAAGATATGGATATTGAAGTAGTCAGAATGTAGGTGAAAGGCAGGGGTGAAGGAAGGTGGAATGCCCATGACTAGGAGAAAGGACCAGCGAAGAGGGAGAGTAAAGGTCTGAGAGAGGAACTACAAGTAATGGAGCAGCTTTCAGAGCTGGGAAGATGTGAAAGAGGATTTTCAAAGGAAGAGGGCTATCCTTGAGGAGAAAGAGGGCCTTCTGAGTCGAGAGGGAAAACATAGGAGATACTGGAAAGAATGTGCTATTGCAGAGGGTAGCTGGGAATGTTAACATCAGAAGAGCTTCACATGGAAATAAGAAGCCACAATTATTGCTCATCAAGGTATTTACTCAACGGGATAAAAGGGTAATGTTTTAGTAATTGCATCATCTCTTACATTTAATGGAAATACATTACATAGTATATTTTGGTTTGTCTCAGAGACTTGAAGATACTTTTAAAGCAGCCTTTCTAATAGTTTAAAATCTATTTGGTATATATATAACACAAGTTATCATCTAAGAATACTGTTTTTAGCAATTCTTGGGTGCTTTGTAAAATGAGCTTTTGTCTTATTGTCATTTGGAAAGAACCCTGAATGCTGTTTTCTCTTTTTCATAGGGTTACATGTGGAAATGATAAGTAGAATCTATAAATTCACTATAGTAACAATCAAGAATTGTATAATGGTACATGAAGGAGTTGACACCTCTGTAATTCAGTACAATTAAAGTATTTTCTTATTTAGAAAAATGAGCTCTTCTATAGAGATACCACCATAGAAGTGATTCTGAAATAATATAATATTAAATAACCAAAATACTAAATATCCATTATACCAAAACCCCTCAACCTGGAGTTTCCTTGCAAGCAGTCTAGAGTTCGTAACATGATTTGGGAGACTATGTCTGTCACTCCTTTCAGATTGCAGTAACATCCTGGAGAAGAGTGCTTTTACATTGTCCACTGGATGGCCCTGTCTACTTCTAAGATTCTGTCCTATTGACATTGTGTTGAATATGTAAGGGCTTGCGTGTGTTTTAATTTCTCTCAAACAATCAAGAGGCCACATGGCTGACCCACCCCTTGCATCAACCATTCACACACTGTATCTGGTTTCTCATCAAAAATTGGACTCTTCAGCCAGACACCCTGGGTTTGAAACACAACTTTGCCATTTATTACTTATGTGATCTTGAGGAAGTTATTTGACTTCTCCATGCCTCAGTTTCCTCAAATGTAAAATGGGGTCATGATGAGTCCTGCCCCATCAGAGTGTTATGAGGATTGAAGCTATTATACCAGGTACAGTAAAAGGCCCAATAAATAATAGTTATGCTATTTAAAAAAAATTATTATCACATTTATCTGCTAAAGCTATTTTTGCTATTGTCTGTTTAATGCCCAATCTAATAGTCTCTTGTTTCTTATCCTCTTCAATTTTTTGACAACATGTAATATTCTGGAATGTAATAGTTTTTTAAATATTTTTCAACATTTCAACTTTAATATTTCAGCAATAATATTTCTTCCTAGTGTTCTTCCTATTTCTCCAAACATGACTCTGGCTCAATTAATAAATTCTCCCCTTATTTCTAAGATGTATTTATTCCTTAAGTTTTTGTTCTTGGCCTTTTTTCTTCTCACTGCATGTGATTTCTTTAGGCAAAATCCTCTATTCTCAAGCTTATAATTACTGCCATCCCACTTAAACCGAATCGTTATTTCTAGCTCTTTCTGTGCATTCTTTATGAATATTAACCAGAATTAAATTTATAATTTTAACCACATATCTCACCTTCATTCTTCCAGACCCTTCTTAAATCTCTCCTCTTTCTGTATTCATACTTGGTTAATGGTACCAACTCTCATTCCAGGTATCCAAGCCAGGAACAATAGGATCATATTAAACTCCTTATTGTCATTCATATCCCTCCCCCAGTATACACTTAAAAGTCAATTCTTTTATATTCTACCATTTCAAGTCCCTTGGCTGGTATTCAAGCCTGACTGCCACCATCATTCCTAAAGTGCAGCTCTGGTCATTTTCATCCTTAGCATAACAATAATTAACAGATTCCCATTTTCCTCAAAATAAAATCTACATTATTAGGATAACATTAAAAGTCTTCCATGATTTCTTTCTAGTTAACTTGTGAGGCTTCTTCACCTCCCATTTTACCCAACCATACATCCTACACCAGTTTTCCTCCAGGCCCCTCCTTCAAGTGTGCACAAACACTCTAACCTAATGGGATTTTTCTTTTTTCTCAACCTAGAATACCCTGATGTATCAACCTGCTTGCAGATATCTATCTATTCACTCTTCAATGAACTGCTCAAAAATCTACTCTTCAGTAAACCTTTCTGCCAGCCCAAATTAATCACAAAAATTGGGGGGGAGCGTCTCTTCATTTTTTTTTTTTTAATACTATGTCTTCTCCACTACCATGTAGTCTGTTTGAGGACAGAAACAATACTGCATGCACTTTGTACCACCATGCTTATCACAAAACCTGGAAAGTAGTAGGTATTCATGTTTAGAGAATATAATTATGTTAGTATCACCATGAATACCAGTCCACGTCACATAAATGTTGGTCATATGTGTACTTCTGACTTGAAAGTTTTACCAATAATTGTCTATTTATAAAAATATATTACTTATATTCTCTCTACTTCCCAGAAGGAATTGCTGAAACCTAGAATAAAAAATACCATAGAACAGAAACTTGAAGTTACAGAACAAGACCCATCAATGCATGAGATGTGAAAAGCTAAAATTCTTTCCATTGTGTTCTTAGTGTAATAGGTGGGTGCTTTCTCATTTTGGGTGCCATTCAATCAAGCATACATACCATCTGATGTCTTGTTTGATGAGCTAAGTGAACTCGCCACTTTTTTTTTTTACATCATTTATTCATGCACCACATTTTTGACTCACATATTTATTTCAGATTTCTGAAGAAAGGCCAACTTTGCATATGACACTCTACATTGTTCATTTAGTAACAGCCAACTTCTCTTACTGAGCATTTAATGTTGACCAACAGTCTCTTTCACATTTACTAACATTAAAATAAAAGGGAAATATGCTTTTTAAATTTCTTTCTCATGGCAATTTTTCCTTTGTCAAAAATGTGTTTTCATGAAAATAAATGATATTAACTTGATCCTACCATATTTATCCTCAGGTATGTTGGAATGTCTTACTTCTTACCAACACAAATGTATCTTCTAGTTATTCAATTGTAGTTAAAAAAAATATGCTTCATTACAACATGACAGAAGGTATCATTTAGAAAATGGGGAAGGCTAGCATTGGATTCTAAGTCAATAGAAGTCTCAGTATCTTTTACTCTACTCTTACACTGTAGGTGACCCTTGCCCCTTACATTTACTATGAATCAGAAGGATTCATTGAATGACACATGTGATTAAGGAAGGGTAAGACTAGAATTAACTAATTAATACCATCTATTTCTCTGGAATTGAAAATGATGTTTTTCTATCTCTCTATTCACCCATCTATCATAATCATCATGCTAACAATATCCACACTGATTGGCCACTTCTTATGCACCAAGCCCTCTGCTACATCCTTTGCAAATGTTATGCAATTTCACCCCAAAAGGAGCCCAGTGACAGCTATTATAACCACCAATTTACAGATAAGAAAAATGGAGGCTTGGATAGTGTTCCATTTGTTCTGCATAGCCATCACAAATATCACACAATGAGTTAGCTTAAACATAGGAAATTATTAGCTCACAGCTTTGAGTGTAAGAGAAGCCCAAAATCAAGGCATCGGCAAAGTGATGCTTTCTCCCCAAAGTGCGTAACATTCTGGTGGTGACTGCCAGTGATCCTTGGCTTGTGATCCATGCCTCACAACACAGACAAACCTTCTCCTTTCTCCTCCAAGATCTCTTGACTTCTGGCTTCTGGATCCTCCTTGTGGCTTTCTCTGGGCCTGAATTTCTGTTTATAAAGGACCCTAGTAATCTGGATAAAACGCAATCTCATTCAGTTGGGCCACACCTTAATTAAAAATAACTTCTTTAAGAGATCCTATTTTCAGTGGATTCACATCCATAGGAATGTGGAATAAGATTAAGGGCATGTCTACATTGGGGTATATAATTCAGTATACCACAGACAGCTTAAGAAATGTCCCCAGGATCACACAGTACATAAGTGCTAGTGCTGGGATTTTTGCCACAGGTTTTACTGTTTCAAAAGTTTGCCCTTACACAGCTCTATTATATTGAAGTCTAAACATAGCATCCTGTGTCCTATAAAAGCTGAATATTAAAATATAAAACCTCCTCCTCAGTTGTTAAGTATATTTTAAAACACAGTTTCAAATATGTTTTGAGTTGATTTAGAAATGACATTCTCAAGACTTTGATCTTCTCTTCCTCATTCACTCCTCCTAATATCCCTTTTTTTCCTACTCTTACTTCTTTTTATTTTGGGGGAAGGAAAAATAAACCATTTCTCTTGGTCCCAATTTGGATGGTTATACAGCTCAGTGAGATTTAAAAGTCTGATCTTGCCCTGAAACCTAGACTACCAAGAAGAAGCCAAAGCTGCAGGAGAGGTCTCCTCATTCTCAGGAGGTTTTCTGGGTGTCCTTATATTGCTAGAGACAAAAATCTTACAAAAGAAAACAAGTTCTGTTATTCTTATATCTTTGGATCATGCAACCAATAATAGTATTAATAATTAATGTTATTATTTATGTCACTTACAATGTGCAAGTTCCCTTGAAGGGAATTTAATCACCTTTGCAACTTTATCTCCATCATGACTTTATAGCTTAGGAATGACTATTATCCCCAGGTCATAAATGAAGCAAGGCTAAGAGAGCTATGATGTAAAGAGGATATGAAATTATATTTGGTGGCCCCTGTCCAGCATTCCTTCCTTCCATTACCTCTTGCAACTGGAATTTGTAGGTGGAAAAGATTCTAAAGTTGTGATTAATATTCACTGACAGACAATTGTCTTTTCATGAAAACCTGCTCTTTTCTTGGCATCTAAGATACCAATCTCCTGGTTTTCCTACCCAGTTGCTCTTTCTCAGCCTCCATTTCTGAATTCTCTTTCTTTACCAACCTCCAGACTTCTCAGGGAGAGCTTGGTCACACTATAACAATATATTTTGTTCTTTCATCAGGTAAATATTTGCTTTCTGATGATCATGATAGGAGATTTAGAATTACAAAAGGAATAACGACTTTTAATTCCAAATTTGTCAAGTGAAATTTGGGTTGACAGTGGACATGATCAGAAGAGAACTTGAAGTGAATTGTTTTAGTAGGTGGGGAAGCCTTTATCACATGAGAAAAATACTGAAGAGTCTTTCATTTATTCAATAAATACTTACTGGATGCCTACTCTATTCCAGGCACAGAACTAATCATTTATATACCAAGATTAATAAGATATTGTGAAATCTTTGTCTTTAAGGAGTTGACTCACAGTCTAACAGAGGATAGCCATAAGTAAAAAAAAAATTACCACAAACCAAAATAGCAAGCATTCTACATTAAAGCTCTATAAAAGCTATAACAGGGGCACCAAGGAAAGAGTGATTGATTTATATGGGCTCCCCTATTCCAGCCCGATCCCAGTATTGCGGGTAAGTCTAGAGAGGCCTCATGAAAAAGGCAATCCCTTGTAAATAACACTTGAACAGAGATTTGAAAAAATAAATATGCAATCATATTGGCTGAAATATACCAAATAAATGTACAGAGATTGATAAAGTCAGATTTTAAAAATTGATAGGTAAACCAATATGGAAAAAAATAATGTCCTTATGCACCTGGTAAAGAAATAGCCTGAGTTAAAGTGACAAGCTCAAGATCAAAGAGGTAGATAAGTGGAGAAGCTGGACTCTGACCTTAGGCATCTTGATTCAAAATATATTCTTTCCATTAAAATTATTTTCCTTCCTCTTTTCTTCTGTAATATTGTATTTTGATGTTTGTCAATATGATGTACCAAATTGCAACTAAAAGTATTTGTCTCTTTCTCACTTTCTCAGATAAAGATTTAAAACATTGTGGAATATATGGATCATTTTAAAATCTTGGATTTCACATTTATGGTGAAAGAACTATTTACATGGTATGGCAGACTGCAAATCAACAGCTAATCAAAACAGCATTTTTATCTGTTTATTTCTTTAAAAAGTAATCTCCCTGGCCTTTGGCACCCTGGAAACTTGCAAAAATATCCTTCAGGAGCAGCGGTGTCAAGAAGTGAGCTGGCTATAAGAATGAATGAGAGATGTTTAGAAATGAGAAAAAGAATTTAAAACCAGGCGGCAAGCAGAGTGCAGAGGTAAAGAACTGTGAGGCATAATGCTAGAGATTTACAACATAAATGGCCTAATAATATTGCTTTAGAATTATGTTACCTCTTAAGTACTCCATAACTGATGATCCAACTGAAGATAGCTGGATTTTGCCCTTCTCCCTTCTATGATCAGTCCAGTGGCTATTTTATCACTCATGAGAATATGCTCGAGAAAGAGCATGCAGAAGGAAGATTTCGCCAATCCAGGTATGTTGAGAGAAAAGCTTTGAATTCAGATACCTGACTCAAGCTCTTTCTGGTTGTAAGACATTCAGCTCTCCCAAACTCCAACAATAGGCAGTAGGGATGATAGTAGTTCCTACCTCAAAAGATGATTGTGAGAACTAAATAGAATAAAGCATTTTAAAACCTGACACATTTTATTACTCTATCGAGATATCACAAGGATTTAAAATGTCAAATACCAGGCAAAACCTTAGTGACAATTATATCATATTAGACTTTCCATTTAATTAGAATAAAAACTACCTTGACAATAATGTGCTATTTTCAAAGAAGTGCTTTTAAATAACAATCTGAGCCCTTATCTTTTATTTTGATGTAAAGAAATAAAACATAAAACTATGAATAATTACCAAGTTTATATTTATGCAAAAAATGTTAGAAGTCCCAACTTCAAGTCATGAAAGCAATTTTTATCTACTTATAGATTCCTTAAAACGTTCAATCCACATTTTAGTATATGTTTAATCAAAATATAACATGATGTGATACCTTTAACATTTTTTAATAAATCATGTTTTCCTCTTAAACTAATTTAAAGTTAAACACTGTAGGGCACATATTAAATGAGAAAAGTTGAAATGTTTACTTATATGTGAAAATAGAGAAAAATTGAATGAAAATTTTTGTTTTTGATATATTTGATAGTAATAAAAATAGCTATTTTATTTTTAAATATGTTTATAGTATTCTAAGCCAAAAGGTGATATTTTAACAGATTATGTTAATTTAAAAGGGATCATTCAGTTACAAAAGCTTCAGAGACATTATCTATGAGCTCTTCAAAGAAGTAGCTTGCTAGATAGATGGAATTTTCTGCCTCTGCTAGTAAAAGATGCTATGCACAGGACTTGTCACCACATTTTATCAAAGGTAATAGGTAGAATTCAGCAATGCTTATATCTAGAATGAACTTGAAGCCTCCTCTTCACTTGGCATCTAGGATATTACCTACTCCTCCTTCTCCTTCCTCACTGCCAACTCTGTCTCATTTTCATCAATATCCTCTCCACCACCACCTCATTAAATCATGGTATTCCAGGTTCAATCCTGCGACCACTTCTTTTTTCTGTCTACAGTTTTACCCATCTTAGTAAGCTCACCTAGGTTTGTGGATTTAAATACCAACTATAAGCTTTGACTCAGATTTATCTCCAGTCCAGACCTCTCCTGTAAACACCAGAGTCATTAGAAACTGCCTATCCCTCATCTCAACCTGGTACCTAACAGGCTTATCAATCTTAACAAAACAGAACTCACTGGATCTTCTCTCTTCTCTACCAATCGGCTCCTACCCAGGCCCAAAACTGCAGATTTAGCTTATTAATCTGTGGGCAGTTCCTGATGATTTCCATCTTCAAACTACCATCCACCACCTCTACTGATTCTGTCATGGTCCGTGCCACTGAATATGTATCAACTGAATTTGTGCAGCAGATTTCAGACCATAATCCCTACCTCTGCTCTTTCTCCTTTTAGCATCTAGTATTATTCTATAAAAACACAAGTCAGATCAAGTCACTTTCTGTTCAAGAATCTTCAGAGGCTCCCCATCTCATTTCTAATAATAACCAAAATCTTCAAAATTGACCACATGATCCTATCTGCCCTGGCTCTCCATTATCTCCCTGATTTTATCACTTCGCATTCTCCTCCTCACATTCTCCACTGTGGCCACAGCATTGTCCTAGAGGGGACCAGCCATGCTCCACTTGAGCTTTTACAGGCGCAGTTCCCTCTACGTGGAACACTAAATGTAGAGACCCACGTCGCCCACTCCATCTCTGTGAAGTCTTTACCAATGTCCTCTTCTCAGGTAGCCTTCCCCAATCACAACTTGCACCATCCCTGTCTCTCTTTCCTGCTTTATTTTTCTTTACCATCTTATATACCACATCTTTTAAATTTTTATCTTATTTTTTGTTTACCTTTCCCATTAGAATGAAAGTTCCATGAGGCCAGAGATTTTGTCTGTTTTGTTCACAGCCATATCCCCAGTACCTATAACAGAGCCTGGCACAAGGAAGAACTCAAATTAAATACTGAAAGAATGAATGAATTTGAAAGATCTTCTCTAACCATCACCCCCTTATTTTTTTTTTTTTGGCATAGGCAGGCACCGGGAATTGAACCTGGGTTTCCAGCATGGCAGGCGAGAATTCTGCCCCTTAGCCACCATCATACCACCCTCACTCCCTAATTTTGTGGATGAAATAACTGAGCTCCCCTTAATTGAAAGGATGGTTAATGTGAGAGTCTTCTATGTATTTAGTAGAAAACCTAGCTACTTCAGCATTATATACCATGTTGACATTACAAAAAAGAAGGAAGACCCTGAAAATCTGGATTTTACATACTTGCATTTGCATCATGCTGCTTTTAATGTATTTCTAGTTGGTTTTTTATCAAGCTTTAAAAAAATCTATTATCAACTGCTAAATAAACTATGCTCTTTTCATATTTGAGTACTAAGCAGTGTACAATTTGGGGTATATTTTTCCAAAATCCTCAGATATTATATTACTGTTTTCAAACAATTCAAAATTATTTTCTCAAGTTCCGTACATGCTTTATTGATATGTACTGTCCATATTTTATTGATATATACATAAATGACTGAATGACAGGCACATGTAATGCATGCTATTTATTATTGTATCTCAGTAAATAAAAGTTAAAGGTTTGATCTCTTCCCAGTGATGGACATGGGTTATGATAAATCAGAATCACATTTACTTTCTATACATAGTAAGTAGAAAAGACTTTCTAGAGTTAGTGAAAATTCAAAATACTATCTGAGCAGACTAAATAAAATATTTTTATTATCACAGGAATGTGAATTCTGTTTCACGTACATCTATGTCTAACATCTGCACATAGAAGATACTGCCATATTCATATTGAAAGATCTCTCTTGTCTGCATAAATCAATGCATCATTTGAGAATTATCTTATTCATAAATTAAGTTTACGCACAAATTCTATTATACATGCCCAGTGAATTTCAGAAACAGAGAACACAATTCATTTGGCAGCATCTATTCCTTTGGAAATTATATTTTGGGGTTCATTTATATTTTCTGTACTGTTTAATCATTCCAAATGATAAAACCTATTAGACATAGGGTAGTATTAGCATTTCAGCATGTCAAGAAAGCTTTACAAATGAATAAATTAAAAATCATGAATAATACATAGATATAATCTCCATACAGACAGCAATATAACTAACTAAAATTATTCACTGAAAATTCTCTAGGTCTTTGCTAATTGAAATTTGGTCTATGGACCAAGAGCATTCAGGTGCCTTGGGAATTTGTAAGACATAAGGAATCTCAGGCTCCACCCAGACCTATTTTTAACCAGTTCCCTAGGTGATTTATTTGCACATTAAAGCTTGAGATATGTCTCCCTAGGAATATAAAAAGATATACAATAAACATTTTTATTTTGTATTCATCTCCTTTCCAAATTTATGATCAAAAGTGATCAGACTCAAGAAAGAATGTTTATTTTTCTAATCTCTTGATCCCTTATTTCTTAACTGGTAAAACATACTTTCTAGAGAAAATGACAACTTTCAAGACAACTGGTTGTTTTGACATGGTATCTGTATCTCTGAACATTGGGATTATTAGTTTAGGAATGAGAATAGGGCAAAGCAATTAGGCATAGCCTGAAAGTACAGGCTTCCCCATAAATAAAATCCTTCAAGTTACAGAAAGAATTATGCATACCATAACTAATCCATCAATATTTGTTAACTAATTGGCCAGTTAGACTGAGAACTCTCATAGTAACTAACTTCTTTTCCCATCCCTGTGATTATTATCCCAAAAGCCTGGCCCTCTTAGAAAGTAACAACTAGTGGCAAGAACATAATAGTGCATTGCCCTGGAAGCCAAACAGTACTCTGAGAACTTTAAAGTAAAAAACAGTTTTTCAAGGAATGTAGAAAGAATAGCCTCATATTTGGATAAGGCCTAACGTCCCTCAGCAGGTGCCTCATGGCTTCCATAATACGATGCACCTGCTTAATCCTGGACTGTGCACTGTTCACTCTCCAAGCAAGAAACTATAGAGTAAGAGTTAGAGGTTTGACTGAGTGCAGAAAACTTAGGTTAAGCCAAAAGCACAAAAAGATAAAGACCACTAGCATTTTCTTTCAGTCTGTAGTTTACAAAGTGGATAGTTAGTAAGTAAACATGGAAATATGATTCAGAACCCTTATTTGCACTGGCAGTTAACAGCAGGTGCAGTGAGATTTCCTTCACCATGATGAGCCAAGTCCACAAGGGACTAAGAGAAGACTGTGCTGGTGGGTGCTGAAGTGGCTGTGCCTCATTGTTGGAGGCTGAGGTGTGTCCCCCCACTACTGACAGTGCTTCACTGTTGGAGGAAGATAAGAAAGAGTTGAGGAGCACAGGGTGCAGAAAGCTGGTTGTATGCAGGTTCCAGGAATATGGAAAGGTAGCCTATGCTCCATTCTCCTGAGTTTGGTCCTCTAGACTGATGTAACTTTGCAGGTATTCTTCTCAAACAAGAAAGACTAGAGGAACACTGCAGAACTGCAAGACTCTCATGTGGCCAGGCTGCAGCTTCCCTGTTTGCTCAACCTTGTGGCAATATCCCCCAGAAGTCCAAGGGAGATTTGCATGGAGCTTCGTCTCACACTCAGTCAGTTCATCTGAGACCTTCACGTACACATTTAGCCCTTCTTGGGAGCCCTAGAGACTCACATTGTCTCTCCAAAGAGGACGTTCTCTCTCTGAGCAGTTCTGGGGGGAAAAAAAAGGATGGATTCCCTTCATCCGGGCCACTAAAACATGGACCAGGAACAAGCACCCTGCACAGGTAAGGGAACTGGGAATTGGGTTCAGCATAGAAAAATCCTGAGAGACTTTAGAAGAGAATAGGTCTAAGAGAATAGTGCCCATTACTCTTCCGTGCAAGCAGGCCATGTCTAGCTCCTTGAGAATTAGTGAGCATTGCAATTTAACTATGTTGAAAGGGGAAACCAGCTGGTGTAAACTCCCTATCAGCAGAACAAGCATTTGTGCCTGGCTTCTAAACCATCTGGATTTTTTATTTTTCTCAGAAAGTAAGGATTCCAAGCAAGGCTCACAGTGAATTAAAGCGACTTTAAAAAAATATTTACCAAGCATTTTTCAATCATATAACCCATAAATTAAATGTATCTTTAAAATTGTCTTCATGTTTTCAAGGAAAAGTAGAAGTGTAAAAAGCAACATCTGAATAATCTTCTGCAAATTAACAAATAACAATTATGACTCTAAAATAACAAATCTGAAATATCTCTTAAAAGTAAAGTGTTATTCAACAGGGAAGTGATTTGACTGACAATTATAGATTTATATGCAGATTTCCAGAAACATCTATTGTGCAAATCTGTGTGCTGACACCCACTCTAAACTGTTATTACAGATATATATTACCTGAATATTAGGTTTTTAAGATCTCCTTGTTTTATTTATGGAGGCATTTATATTCCCCGAAATCCTGTTTATTGTCATATATATATATACAGATTCTGCATAAAGGATATTTTCTTTATCATCATTAAATTTTTCTCTTAGCTAAATTGACATATTTAATAAATGAATAATTAGGACATAAGAAATCTTCATTGTAAATTTTGCACTGAGTCAAAATATTCTGAAATATATTGAAGAAATTATTTAACAAGAAAAGCGGGTGACAGCTTTTAAGAGAATGAGACAAGGGTTAATCCACAGACTGAGTGTCATAATTGAAGATTAAATAGGATGCAGGTACTTTTCCAGAGATGATTAAAAAATGTGTAGACTATAAAGTATGCTTCCATCTCCTATACTATCTTGTCTCTCTTCCTCTAACCTTTGTTAAAGTGTTTTTTTCTGAGATGTTATTCTAAATTACAAAAGATGCACACTTCTTTGACATGCTTGACATTAAATCTTTTCAATTAAAAGTCATTTACATATTAATCATCTCAATCATATAGTGTTTCAGAGAAAGTGGAACTTTCCTTTGAAAAAAAATTCTTAAATATATAATGTAAATATTTAAAATTTGTCATTGTGTCAAAACAGTGTGTCATCAACAGAAATGTCCCCATATCATATTTGCCAATAAATCATGGGTGATATGGCTGACAGCCAGAGGCACTGATTCATTTACAGTGAAAATTAATAGAATATTAGTCAGAGACTCATTAGTGTAATTTAAACTATTAAAATAGAAGTGCTTTTACATAGGCATTCCCTACTTTTCCTTTCCTCCTTACTCAATCATATGTTTGTGTGTCTGGTTTGGGTCCTTGCCCTTAGAAAGACAGTAAGTATAGAACAAAATGTAAAATAGCAGGAGTGAATACGATACTGGATGCCCATGAACATTTTATTTATCAGCTTGGAAAGCATAGTGGAGTCAAAAGACTATGGAACTCTATGTGATGATGTTAAGAATTAATGATTGCATGTGTAGAATGGTATGATCTCTAAATGTTGGGTTAATTTCTTTTTTTCTGTTAATTAAAAAAAAAAAAAGAGAAGGGATAATTGGAGATGAAGGGATACAGACTGTACAACGGGACTGGATATAAAAACTCAGAAATGGACAGCACAATACTACCCAATTGTAATGCAATTATGTTAAAACACTGAATGAAGCTGCATGTGAGGTATAGGTTTTTTGTTTTTGTTTTTTTTGTTTTTTTTTCTTTCTATTATTGTTTTAATTCTTATTCTGTTGTCTTTTTATTTCTTTTTCTAAATCGATGCAAATGTACTAAGAAATGATGAATATGCAACTATGTGATGTTATTAAGAATTACTGATTGTACATGTACATTGAAATGATTTCTAATTGTTTTGTTAATTCTTTTTTTAATTAATAAAAAAAAATATTAAAAAAAAAAAAAGGTTGAATCAAAAAAAAAAAAAAAAAAAAGACTATGGAACTTAGAGTCAGAACACCAAATATCAGCTGAGGTAAAGGAGGTTAAATAACCCACTAGTAACAAAACTGGTAAATGGCAAAAGCATCCAGTCCAGATCTGCCAGACTCCAAAGCCCTGAATCAGCAATTTCACTGAGTAAGTTTCTATTAGCTGGTTACTGTAAAAATTTTTCATTTTCATTTATACTCTGGCCTAGCTGGTTCTTCTCAACCTCTTTTCAAGGAAATATCTGACATACTATTTATCAGATGAGTTGAAGATAATAGAAGCTTAGATCCAACTTATGTTTGCTCTTTTGGAGCTGTAGAACCAACATTAATCTTGCAAAAAAACAAAAACCAAAAAAGCAGGTTCTGATTCACTAGTGGGCTGGGGCATTTCTAACAAGCTCCCGGGTGATGTGAATGCTGCCAGTCCAAGGAAGACAGCAAGCAGCAAAGCTTATGGAAGACTATGGTCAATTTTCTGATTTGAGATTTGAATGAGTTTGGTTAAACTGCTAATTTGGGCAAATGTATTTATAGAATTAGCTGCACATCTGACTAACACAGTGATCACTTGTAAGCTGAAAAAATAAATGGAGATCATTAAATAAGGTACTTAACCAGAAGTCGTTCCTTTGACTTTCGGAACTACTCCAAAAGAATGCAGCCACTTCATGACCAAGAAAATGTGGACACAGTTTTATTGGATTTTATAACTTAGCATTTCCCTTTTTTTTTTTTTTTGCTGCAAACTCTCCAATACTTTCTTCATTATCTTTTATTCTTTTCCCACTCTGAATAGCCTACCTTTCAAAAGGAGGAAGAGAAACTCCTCCCCTCCAAAACAAAGTTTAAGAAAATATAACTTAAAAATGTCAGTGGAAGCAGAAAAATCATCCAAAAGTATATCATGAGGATTGATTGAAAAGTTCAGAGTAAAATTTCACATGGGAAATATGGATGATATATAAGTATTTTATTCTGATTTGAAGAACATTCTTTCTTTTAAAGTAACACTCCCAAAATGTATTTTATCACAATGGAAACTTTAGACAGCTCAGGTTGTCAAAACATTATTACCAGACATGCTGACCCATCTCCTTGAACCTGCATGATTATTTCTTATAAATGTCTTAGGGAGAAAAACCTTCTTATGGATTACATACAAAACTCTCAGTAAGATTATAAAGAGGAACTCAGAGGGTAGAGATAAAATATCTCTATGTATAGCAATCTTAACTCAAGACAGAACATAAAGCATATGGCCCACCAAATGTGGTCTGCCATTCCTGCTACTTCCTGTTTCTATAAAATAATGTTTTCCCCAGCTCTCTCATTATATAATGAAGAACTGGCTTCACTCTGAAAGCCACTTTCTCTCCCTACCTCTCCTGTAATACTGCCCAACAAAAAAATAAATGTTTCAGCAAATTTGAAAGCTGGCATTTACATCTTTTAGAAATAACAGACCAATTTTCTGTGTTTCCCACTACACCTGATTCCTAGTCTCCCTGTCTTTCCAGAGAAGCACCACTGAAAAAATTCAGCTTTTAAGTCCAGCAACCTCAGTTCCTGATCTCTCTGCCTAGGGGCCATTCAAAAAGTATTTCCTGTTCATTCACATCGTTGCATGCCTCATGCCTTTGGTCCTGTAACTACTTGTTGAAGGGTGCTTTGAAAACTATTGCTTTTTTCTTTTCTTGCTTTGTATATATGTTATATTATACAATAAAAAAGTATTTTAAAAAATTAAAATTAAATAAATGCAAAAAAAATTTTTTTTTAAATATTGCCAGGGCAAATGGCTCTGGAGGAGGCAGACAACAAGGGAAGGTAAACCCCTACTACAGAAAATCATATAAAGGATTGAAGATCCAAACACTAATGGGAAAAAAATGAATAAAATTAGGAGAAACACTAAAAGAGAATAAGTTTTACCCTTATTGGGGGAAATAATATCAAATTGCATAGTGAAATGTTTAAGGTCTATAAAATGAGAAGCATTTCTACAAATCATTATGTAAAAGGAAAACAGCCCAAAATAAAAAATGGGCAAAGAATTCTGAAAAGATAATCCCCAGAAAAAGTAATGCAGAAGTTGTTCAAAATTATCAGTAATCAAGGAAAATTAAAATGAAAAAAATCAGGGTCTATATATCCTAACAGATTGATAAATAACCAGTATTTGCAAGGTTGTAGAGATAGGGGCACATTTGTGCATTTGCCCATCTCTATTTCACTGCAATACAATGTCTATTTTTCCCTTGGTTTAGAGAAAACCGACTACATGTATACTTGAGCCACCCTGAGAAAAGGAAGCATAATTCCAAATTCCACCTCCCTTTGCCCTATAAACAAGAAAATTACAGGGGTTATTTGATAGCTTCACTTTTCCAAGGTTGTTTTGGAATCATGCCCTATACAATCAAAGATAGCAGCTCTGTTCTTTCCCCACTGTGAAAGAACTCTTTAGAAAAAAAAAACTAAAAAGTTTAAAGATGCAGATTTCTTTGTTGAGTATCAGTCAAAAGAAACTGGGACAACTAATAACAATAGCTCAGAATCCCCCTGGAGTTATGCTACAGAGAAAAATGTGATCTGTCCACCTGCTTTGCTAATTTGGGCTCAAGAATTTAGACATCAAGATAGTCTATTTTTTTCCATTATTAAAAAATCATTCCATGAGTAGCAGATTGCTTGTCCTTCTATTACCTACAGAAAAATCTACTTAATGAAGAATGAAAGTGTTTGTTTAAAGTACAATGAGGATAGATGAACCATTGGAGACAAGGTACTGCCAATGAGAAGACCTAAAGCTCTGATTCAGCAAATAATTCCTGCCAGGAAGTCCTATTTTTAGTTAGGAAATAATGTTCTACCAGCCATGCAAGTTTTGCTTGCTTTGTATTTTAAGATTTAAAAAATCCTTGTTCTTGGCAATATGGATATAGAAAATAAACTGAATACTTTCTTCAGGCTCTAAGGTCCCAAAGTGGGGTAATGAAAGGCACTGTGGTTTATGATATAGAAACCTAAACCCTGGCTCCCTCCACTCCTTGGCCTGAATTTCAAGTTCAAAGTATTTCTAAAATGAGCATAATCCGAATAAACTGGTTTGCAAGATCAAAAAAGAAAAAAAGAAAGGAAAAAAAAAAAAAAAGCAAAACATGTAAGAGGATTTGCAAGCTCCAAAAATAAGTTATTTGTTCACAGAGGTCCTAGCCAGTACTACTCCTACCTCCTATTTCTCTAATATTTCTTAGGTAAAGGAAATATTAAATTTAAATTGCACTTAAGTTTGTCACCATGACAAAAAGAATCAACAGGCAGGAGGAGCTAAACCCTGACAATACCATGAAGTGCTATAATGGTGTCTCTCCTTGGCACAGATACTTTACATACTTAGCCTTTGTCTGTTCTTCTCCCAGAATTTTGCTTAGAAATCCATTTGTTCAACCAACCCTTTCTAGAGAGCTACCCCTTCCAGCATGTGGCAGACTGTTAGCTTTTATTCAAATTCAGTTCTCCCCTCTTTTCCTAGATGCATGGCTGCACAGCTAGAAACTATAATTCCCAGACTCCTTTGCTGTTAGGCATGGCCATGTGTTGAGGCTCTTGTTAGTGGAAGCAAGTGGAAATAATGCATGCCACTTCCACATTGTGGCCACAAACCATTAGGTATCTGCTGTACCATTATTTTTCTTACTGTTCCTCACAAACTAGAACAGAAATGCAATGGTGTCCCAGATGCAACCACAAAGATGAGAACAAAGTCCTCTGAGATAGTAGAACAACATTATGGAAAGATCCTTGGTCTCTGAATGTTTTCAGACAGCATAGCTACCCTGTCAGAATAAACTGGCTGCACTATTACTTAAAAGAAAAATAAATCTCTATCTTCTTTAAGTGATTGTCCTCCATGGGTTCTTTGTCATAGCAGTTTAGCCTTTAGCTTAACAAATGCAGAAGAAATCAATTTGTTCAATTTAATTCTGCTTTTTTAGAATGAAATCTTTTTCATCAGTAACTGCATTTGAATATGGACTTTTGGCAATTCAAAACATTTAAAAGTCTAAAATAGATGATCTAATCTTATGAATCCAAGTAGTCATACTATCATTGTGTTGGGATGGGGGACTACAGGTCATTTAAGCATCCTTCAAAAGTGTGCCATATAGTCAGCCTCTTACCTTGTCTGGTCCTATAACCAGTTATGCTCCCAGATAAACTTGAGTTAGAATCATACGTCAGGTAGTTTTCTGAAGCTCTTTATCCCCCTTCCTTTTGTCAAAGGCAAATGTTACTATAGACACACTCAACAGAAAATAAGGCCTGGTTCATGCAGCATTCTGTAAGGGAAACTACTTACCTGACATGTCTATCCAGGCCCCAGGCTCTTAAAACCAGAAAGTCTTTGATGATAAACAAATATCTAGACCTGACATCTATTTATAACAATACCTGACTGAATCATTCAACTAAAACAAGTAAAGGAGAAAAGGATCAGTTGTCAGTTACTGCTATAAAATAAGCCAGGGTGTGTTGTTGTTGTAAAACATATGGTAAAAAGAAAGGAGAAGATAAGCCATTGTTTAAATTCAAGATCTCACAATTACTAGCTGTGTTAATTGGGTATGTTATTAATTTTTCTGAACCCTAATGTAATGAAATGTATGTAATATGGGAATAATACAATCAGCAATGATCTTATCATTGTAGTTAGCATGATGACTGGCAATAGTAGGTAATCAACAAAAGTATGGTTCACAGCAGTAGTCTTTTAATTGAATGAAAATATTTATATACAATACTATTAAAAGTACCCTTCTCACAATAACTGGTGATCAACAAAAGTGTGGCTCACAGCAATAGTCGTTTAATTAATAAAAATATATATAGTACCATTAAAAACACCCCTTCTCACTAAATTATTAGTAAAATCTTTGGCAACTAAGTTGATAAGAACTCTTTCAATTCAAGTTCTGTACAGATTTCATTTGGGTGGTTGTCTAGACTGAACTGAGGCTCTTCAGTGTCTTTTGATAGTCTCATCCCATACTGTTCTGCACTGGGATGCTTTCCTCCCCATAGAAGCCCCTCATATTTTATGTAGAGAATACTAACTGCTTATTTGCAATTGCTTTGAAGTTCATCCTAAATTCTAAGTGTTTAACAAAAGTACTACTAAGAAGGTTTGTATCTTCCATGTTCTGCTGGTTTGAAAGGATGTATGTACCCTAGAAAAGCCATGCTTTAATCCTAATCCCATTTTGTAAAGGCAGCTGTTTCTTCTAGTCCCTATTCAGTACTGTATGTTGGAAACTTTAATTAGATTATCTCCCTGGAAATGTGATTCGATTAAGAATGGTTCTTAAACTGGATTAGGTGGAGACATGTCTCCCCCCATTCCAGGTGAGTCTTGATTAGTTTACTAGAATCCTATAAAGGAGGAAATATTTTGGAGAAAGCTGGAGATTCAGAGAGAGCAGAGAAGAATGACAGAGGCACAAGAAAGCCACAACAGAGAATGCCGCAGAACCACAAAGCAGAGAGTCCACCAGCCAGTGACTTGTGGAGATGAAGAAGAAAAACGACTCCCAGGGAACTGGAGAGGAAGCTAGCAGATGATGCCATGTTCACCATGTGCTTTTCCAGCCAAGAGAGAAACCCTAATCATGCTTGCCATGTGCCTTTCCACTTGAGAGAGAAACCCTGAACTTCATCGGCCTTCTTGAACCAAGGTATCTTTCCTTGGATGCCTTAGATTGGACATTTCTATAGACTTGCTTTAATTGGGACAATTACATGGCAAAAAACTGTTAACCTGCAACTTACTAAATTCCTCTTTTTAAAAGCCATTCCATTTCTGGTATTTTGCATTCCAGCAGCTAGCAAACTAGAACACATGTATTCTAAAAAATCCAAACTGGTACCTATTATGTTGAGGTTGGATTTTCTAGGAATTTGTAAAGTAGTATTTGCTCAAGGTCTGAATTCTGCATTTAAGTTCTGATTTTGCTCCTGAATTAATACTTTCCTCACTACACTTTAATAATAGATGCAATAGTTACTATATTATAAATAATGTTCTGCACATGATTTATTCCTATATATTAAATAAAAATTAAAATTTTTGGCCTCAAATGACATTTAAATCCATATACCACTTTCCATATTTGCTTTTGGAGGACAATAACAGTCCCTAACACATGCAGTTGTGAATATCCAGTGAAACAATGCTGTCAAGTCTTTATTTAGTCCAGTGAATAGAGTATGCCCAACAAACCTCAACTATTATTATCATATTATAAAAATTATTCTTATGAGAGCCCCACTAGGAGTAAAAAATTATAAGAAATTATGAAAAATGTTAAATAATGTTATTATTTTCCTTTTTCTTAGACAGGAATTGAAGCAGAGGGAGGTCAAGTAACCTGGCCAAGATATCTAGCAGGCTAATGGGAGATTTACCCATAGTATATTCTTCTCCTTAACTTCTAGGCTATTATTTTCCCTTCATGCTCTTTCATAAAAGTTAATAATGATTATATTAAATGTGATCTTGATAAAGCAAATAACCACACAAATGGAAGTTGTACACTACCTTCACAGTCACGATAATGTAGTAAAGAGTTCCAAATTTTCAATTAGCCCTCAAATGTTGAACTAACAAAGGAAAGCAAACAATGCTTCTCAAATGTATCTACATCAACTTTAAAATATCACCAATACAAGGGGTGTTGGTCTGAAGGTATAATGGAAGACACTCAAGTTATGTACAGGAGGGTGAATCTGGTGCCATTGGACCTATGTAATTATATGTGGTGATGATGAGATCCATTTCACAGAAAATCACATACACACACACATTAACACATATGAACATTTAAAAACACACTTAAAAGAGATGGAGTTAGCACTAACAGAGAAGTTGAAGTAAATGTGGATATAGAGAAACACAAACAAATCCCAGTTATTGTTGGGAAAAAAGGGAGAAATTTCACATCCAAGTTTTTTAGACAACTAATGGAACTGGATCTATTCTGTTTCAACCAATCAATATCAAATGAGTACGTACTCTGCTTGCAGGACATTCATTACATTTAGTGTTTTGGAATGTGTAAAGAAAGAGAAAACACTGCCCCTGTCTTTTAGGTTCTTAGAAATTATTAATTTGTACTTCTTCATCAACTAAAATAAAATGAGGAAACATGCTGCAGACATGCATTGTTATAGTTTAGAATGTATTTACCTTCTTTGAAATATTCAGGATTCAAGTGAAAGGAGTGAAAAATGCACTTAATGTGTTCAACTGAGCCAGTCTGGTTCAAACATAGTATTTGTGTAAAGGAATAAGCAGTGTATAGTGGAGGTGGGGCAAATGACCTAAGGCTGTAGATTCCAGGCTAGCTCAGGATTGAATTTGTCAGGAAGTTGTGAGTTATATGTTTTAAACTGGAATTAGTACAACCAAAGCTGTGTTTTAGGATGGCTTTAGGTGAAACATGCAAACATTTGCATATAGAAAGAAACACTGAACACAGAGAAAAATTTGGAGACTAGTTTCTTGTGGGGTAAATAATGACTGAAAGAGACACGTAATGGAAAGAAAGGGAAAAAAGGAAGGGTTAAGAAGAGAGAACACTAGAGACCTAATGACTGATTACATATAATGCAAAGGAGCAGGAGTTGCCAAATAACAAAATTCAAGCCTAGATGATCAGGAGAATAATGGTGCATTTAAAGACAGAGGAATTCTGGGAGGGAATGTCCTGGGAAAGAAACAATTTAGTTTTACACATATGGAGTTTCGGCAGCAAGGCATCTATGGAGAAATGAGTAGATTCTGGTAACTGGAGCCATGTAAAATAGAGGGCAAAATAGAAATCAAGGCCTGAGGATGAAGATTTAGGAGCATCTATTATGAAAGATGAAATTCCCAAGAAGGATAGAAAGGCTAACAAATATCTGAGGACTTACTCTTGTGTTATTTCCTTATGCAGCAAGGAAAAGAAGAGACAGATAAGAAGAACTTGTTATAAAAGTAGGGAGAACCTTGCCTCTTCTTGGCAACACTTAAGCTTTCTACTTCTCTTGATGTTACTTTCATAGGCTTCCTCTCCCACAGTTCCACTGATATGGGACACATGATTCTCTTATATCTGAGGGTTGTCTCCTTCTTAACCCTGGTTCAGAATGACTCCTCCCTCTTTCTGCCAATGTCTCCTCTTCCACCAGGTGGCTTCCTTGGAAGGACCAAGGCTGCTCTTTCTCCTGCATGGTTTAGATCTGGTCCAGGGAGGAGCACTCATGCATCCCTTTCCCGATGCACTCTGAAAGGGCTGGCTGACCTGACTCTGTCTTCAGAGAGGATTCTACCCACTAAGTATGTAAAAGGTCAGGGTAGGTAGGTGGACTTGAGTTTTAATCAACTGGTTACATAATTTGGTGTACAAAGCATTATATTCCTCTCTGGGGAGCCACGATGCATATCAGTATATTAAAAAACCTAATATGGCAGGCAATGGTGGCTCAGTGGCAGAGTTCTCACCTGCCATGCTGGAGACCTGGGTTTGACTCCTGGAGCCTGCCCGTGCAAAAAAAAAAAAAAAAACCCTAATAAATCCTGCAATAAAGAAGCCTATTTACTTTATTAACCCTAGTATTACCAAAATTTGTTTATCCAAGGAACATTTTTTTCAGAGAATATTGATTAATATCCTAATGATTTAGTATTTCATTGAACAGAGTTTTAAAAACATTTCCTGCACCTTTAGCATATTACTAAATCTCTATCCTCAAAATATATTTTGGAATGCTTAACTAGTTAATGGTCCATTCTAAAAAATGAGTTGTACAGTACAGTGACTTCTTAATTTGTAAATTTTTTAACAAAATAGTTATACTACTTTATTCTGCAATTCTTTCTTTAAACAAATCTCATCAAGAAATTAAACATCCCACCAAGATGAATTTTCTATCTGGAAAATACATGTAATGTACTCCTATAAATCAGAAGACCTATAAATGTGTCACCATTAAAATCAAAACCTCTTGTATTACCCAGGGTTGTCATTACACACATGACTAATTTTACAGGCAGGCATTACTCACTGCTATAGTATCTTTGCCCTTGAGGGCAATGAGGATAGAGGTACAGAGTTACCTCCAGGCTACCGAATTTTTATCGCTTGGGTATCTGTTTTTAATTTTCTTGTTTCCTCTCTTACAATTAACCTGTGTGTTGTTACTCCAAGTCAGCAGGCCCTGAGTGACGCCCACATAGGCCTTTGTGTACTCTAAAAGTCTGGACTATGTGAAGCTATTTTGGTTGGTCAAGAACTTTTTTGTTGGCTGTTGAATTTTGCTTTTACTCATTTCCAAACTCAAGGCTTTAAAAGTATGGGGAAGTAGGATCTCATGATGAAACAGTATTTCTTTAGGCCTCAGGACCACTGCATACAGCAGTTGTACACTGTATAAAGGAATTAATCCAGGGGATGAGTGGGGCTAAAATCCAGTGGGTAGGGCAGTGCAATGATGGCTCAGTGGCAGAATTCTCATCTGCCATGCCAGAGACCCAGTGAGTACTTCACTGTCAAGTCTGAAACCTGCTAGAATTTCTCTTTGACACTGGTTAAACTCTGCACTCACAGAACTGTACTACTAGAGGGGGTGCCCTTTTCAAAATCACCCAGGAAAACCATATAGTCTGGTAGCAGAGATGCCAGGTAGACTGGTGGCAATCCCAGTCCTGGTGCTTCAATAGATATTAAATACTGCTACCTTTACATGATTCTTTTAGACGTCTCTTCTTGCATCCTCCAAACAACACAACCAAATTTATCCTAACAAGCCTCAATTAATCTCCAAACAATGCTCCTTTTATGGGCAAAGCATAGCATTATCTGATACTACTGATAAATTTGAAATGAAATTTACCTACTCACAAAACTAATTGTCCTTGTTCTTCTGCACCTCAGTCTACACAGTCTATGAACCAAAAATGGATAAAATTAATTAAGTCAATGTAATTCTGTACTGGCCCTGTCACAGCTTTTTACTGACCCCAGACACACGAATGTCTACAAGGCTAATCCAGTCTGTCTGGACCATGTTAGGAAAGAAGTGAGTTGAAAAAGGCATTAGGCACAGTCACTGCTAAATTAAAAAGATGAGCCATCTACCATATGTAGATCGCATTGAGAAGAGTTAAAGCAGACATGATCTAAGGGCTAACACAGATTTTTATGGCTGAGGTAGCCATGGTTAAGATCTAGTTGCACCCTCAAAAATAATAACTAAATAGTTCATCTCATTTCATAGATGTTCTCTGCAAACATTTTATAGATGTTTGCTATCCCTGAAACACAATAATAATCATCCCACTACCCTATTTGAAAGATTTTAATGTCCCCATATCACTCTCCAGATAAAATCCAAAACATGACATCTTAGTCCTGTACCCGGGGGTCTGGCCTCAGCATCCCTCTCCAGTGTTACTGCCCACCACTTATCAACATGCAGAACCTTTGCAGACAGATTGAATGTACCTGCACATTTCTCCCACCTCTCTACCTAGTTCACTTTACTGAATCATTGTAGCTTCACCTTAGCATCCCTTTCTTTGTTAAAACCTCCCTGAACACTGCTTCAGTGCTCCAGTTTCTACTGGGTAACAAATCTTGTTTTTGCAGTAACCTGTGTATACCTCTCTCAAAGCACATATCCTATCCCACTATCATTGTCCGTTTGCTTATCTCTGAATTTATCACTGCAGTGGAAGCCACCCTCCCCTACCTCCCTACCCTCAAGCTCTTCGAAGATAGGGCTTTTCTGTCTTCACAGCCCACAATGATTGCTATATCAATGGATGAATGAATGGATACACAAACTTAGATTTACAGAATATTAAAGAGGAAGCACTGCACATGTCTTACAGTCCAAGTTTCTTAGCTATAGTCCATAGCTAGTTTCTGGCTGATTCAGTATCATGAACCTGCTTCTGATTACAGTGCAATGTCTTTTATGCATTGTTGCTTTATGACTTTGCTGAGAAAAATAAAAATAAAGGGCATTATACATGCCATACCCCTTACCCCTCGCTTTCATTTACCACTAGCACTTCAAACTAAATTTATTTTTAACATTTGTTCCCCCTATTATTTATTTATTTTTTTATTAATTAAAAAAATAACACAACATTTAGAAATCATTCCATTCTACATATGCAATCAGTAATTCTTAATATCATCACATAGATGTATGATCATCATTTCTTAGTACATTTGCATCGATTTAGGAAAAGAACTAGCAAAACAACAGAAAAAGATATAGAATGATAATATAGAGAAAAAATAAAAATAATAATAAAAATAAAAAATAAAAAAACAAAAACACAAGCAAACAAAAACTATAATCTTTTTTTTCTGTTATCGTTTTGTTTCTTTTTCGGTTGTCTTTTTTATTTTTTCTAAATGGTTGCAAATGTTCTAGAAATGATGAATATGCAACTATGTGATGATATTAAGAATTACTGATTGTATATGTAGAATGGAATGATATCTTAATGTTTTGTTTGTTAATTTTTTTAATTAATAAAAAAATTTATTTTTAAATCGCATTTATTTCTGCATATTTTAAAAACATAAATGTAACAGATGCCTCCACAGACTTCACAGGGCAGAGGGAGCTGTTTCTCACCTTCTCTACAGAGGTTACACTCTACCTGACCCCCTTTCAGGGGATCCATAATTTGCAAATTGGTTAAGAGTGAGTCATCACCAGAGAAGCCCTTGACCTTCAGTGAAGGTTGAGGGAAGAGGTGGGGAGGTAGGGGAGGAGGAGAGGGAAAGGGGGGAAAGAATAAATATAAATAAATTTTCTTTAAGACACCAGTTGCAGTCTAACTGCCTTTTGAATGGATAACTGACACTCAAACCTCAGTTATTAACATTGCAAGACAAACCTCCCAAAATAAATTAGGTCATCATGGTTATGGTTACCCAATCATACTTGCTAAAAAGCGGTAAATTTGTTTCAGTAACACATGAAGACTAAGCAAGTCTAGAGCAAATGATACCTATAGGCACTGAGATGACTAAAGAACAGTTTGCTGGGCTCTCCTGAGCTACTCTGCACTGAGCTTTAATGATAGCTGCAAAGAGAATAGCAACAACTCTACTGTTTTGATTCTCTCTGCAAACCTTCAGCTGTTTCTCTTTTCTGGTTCACTACATATAATAGGGCAAGTAAAGATACAATCTTTTCCTTCCTCTATCATATTGATGGCTGTTCATTGCACTAAAAGATGCCAAAAAGCCAAGCAAATACCAAAATTAAAAGGAACATAACTTTTATTCTGTAAATAAGCTGTTATTCTGTAAATAGGCTGTTAGACATTGTAATTTTCATCCTATCCAGTATTTGTGGTATTCCCACAGTAACCTGCTCACTCTCTTCAGTCATGTTATTCCTGCTGCTTAAAGTACTGTCCCTTGCCTTACTCCCTTTCTCTGAATAATGCCTGTTTTCCATCATGTCTCAGAATAGAACCTCAAGAGATGTTGGGATCCCTCTTGGGTGCTCCTATGATTCTCAGTGTAGAAATTGTCTTTTTAACTATTTCTCTTGCAATATGCTATAATATTTTTAGGGTATAGACTGTGTTCATATGAAGCACTCAGAATATCAGCAAAATGAATAATTTAGATTTTTTTTACAAAGAAAATTGATTTAATTTTATTTTAGATCAACATCTGGAGAAAGTGATATCATCTTGAAGTTAAAAGCAGAATGGTTCTTAGTGAGATCCATTCTGACTGCCTCACAATAGGACAAAACTAAGCACAAAAATAAAACATAAGTTTTGCAAGAGAAAATTAAAGGATTTTGAAAAATATTTAAGGATATATTAATTAGCTTCTTGAATGGTACAAGTTTTAATTCAGCTTGGCTACATGTTATAGAGAAAAATCTTTGAAATATTTAAACCAATAGCAGTGCTCCTAGTTATAAATAAATACGGGGAAAATGAAAGTTAATGAAAACCAACGTGTATGTGGAATCTTTAAAGTAATAATAAATTAGCTGGAAACAGCATCAGATAGCAGTTTCCAAGATGTCACCATATAATTATAGCTCATCAGCGTATGTCTTGCATATTTTAAAATAACCCGTAACACTACCCTCCTTCTCCCAAACTAGGGGAGAAAGCTGACAGCAGTCCTCAAAAATAATAACTAAATGGTTTGTTACTAAAAAGAGTAGCTATCAACTTTGAATGTCCAATATTTTCTATAAATATATCACACATACAGAAATCTGAAAGCATATTCCTAGAATTCAAATTACCCTTAGTCTATTTTCAAAATGCTTTAGTGACAAAATGATTTTCCCTGTTGAATTTCAAATAAAGAAGAAATTATTACCCTAAAAGTAAAGGATAACAAAGAGATTTTGTTGACTTGGGCAATGTAGGAATGTTTTTGTTCATAGCCTCTTCAGTGTGATTGTCTAAAATGATTCACAGATGCAATGAATAACCTCATCAGTTAGTGATACTGGGAGTCATGGAGAGATGGTGCCCATTTCTGTTACCAGGTGCTTAGTTATATGATTATACCTAAAAGCAGTAGGGTCATGCACTCATTCATTATCAGGTATGACTGAGGTCTGGGCAAATTCCACTGGACAAACAATTGACCTTCAATATGCTTTATTGTTTGGTTAAACTTTTTTTCATAGACAGTGTAAGAAATACAGGCATTATTTATATTGAGCCCTCCAAAACTTTTCTGATGCAATCACTTATATCTAAACATCTAACCTTTTGAAACCATTAAAAATGAAAACAAATTTAAAATCATTATTTCCTATCTATTATTACTTGGTCCTTCCTTACAATTAATGAAACAAAAAAAGTTTCACTTTATTCCATGCTTATTCAAGAACAAGCACACTTACATATCCATGCTTATATAGCAAGAACCATATGAGGAGCTATAAAGAGAAAAAAAGACACAAATAGGTTGAGAAGATTAATGAAATTGAGAAATCCTTTGCTAGACTGCAAAGACAAAAAGAAAGTTTCAAATAAATGAAATCATAAATGAGAGGGGACAGTACTACTGATCCCACAGAAATAAAAAGGATAATAAAAGGATATTATTAACAACATTATACCAACAACTTAGACAAGTTAGATGAAATGGAAAAATTCATAGAAATACACAAACTACCTACACTGACCAGAAGAAATAAATTTCTTTCTCATTACAAGTAATGAGATTGAATCAATCATCAAAAACCTCCCAATAAAGGAAAGCACAGGACCAGATGGCTTCACAGATGAATTCTACCAATCCTTCTCAAACTCTTCCAAAAAACTGAAGAGAGAACATTATCCAACACATTCTATGAAACCAACATCATCCTAATACCTAAATCTAGATAAAGATACTATAAGAAAAGAAAATTACAGACCAATTTCTCTAATCAATGTAAATACAAAAATCCTCAACAAAATAATTGCAAATCGAATACAGCAATACATGAAAAGAATTATACACCATGATCAAGTGGGTTATATCCCAGTTATGCAAGGGTGTTTCAACACAAGAACATCAATTAATGTAATACCTCACATTACCAAATTGAAGACAAAAAGCCACATAATCATCTCTGTTGACAAGAAAAGTCATTTCAAGCATCCTTTCTTGATATAAACAATCCAAATGATAGGAATAGGAGGAAATGCTCTCAAAAAACTTACAGCTAACATAATACTTAATGGTGAAAGACTGAAAGCCATCCCTCTAAGATATGGAACAAGATAAGGATGCCCATTGTCACCACTGTTATTCAACATTGTATGAGAAGTTGTAGCTAGAGAAGTTAGTCAAGAAAAAGAAATAAATTTCAAATTGGAAAGGAAGAAGTAAAACTTTTACTATTTGCAGATGACATGATCCTCTAGAGAGAAAGTCCTGAAAAATCTACAACATAGCTACTAGAACTAACAAACTGAGTTCAGCAAAGTGATAGGATACAAGATAAACATGCAAAAATCAGTAGTGTTTTTTACATTAGTAATGAGAAAGTTGAGGAAATCAAGAAAAAAATATCCATTTACAATATTAACTAAAGGAATCAAATATCTAGGAATAAATTTAACCAAGGATGTAAATGACTTGAATACAGAGAACTACAAAACATTGCTAAAAGAAATCAAAGAAGTCCTAAAAAAATGGAAGGACATTCTGTGTTTATGGACTAAAAGACTAAATATCATTAAAATGTCAATTCTACCTAAATAGATTTACCGATTCAATGCAAATCCCAATCAAACTGCCAACCACCAACTTTGCAGAAATGGAAAAGCCAATGCTTAAATTTATTTGAAAGGGTAAGGGGCACTGAATAGCCAAACATATCTTGAAAAAAGAAGAACAAAGTTGGAGGATGCACACTTTTCAATCTTAAAAATTATCATAAAGCCACAGTAATCAAAACAGCATAGTACTGGCATAAAACAGACATACTGAGCAATGGAGTTGAATTGAGAGTTCAGAAATAGATCCTCACATGTATGGCCAATTAATATTTGGCACAGTTGCCAAGTGCATTCAGCTGGAACAGAATAGTCTCTTCAACAAATGGTGCTGGAAGAACTGGTTATTCATACACAAATGAATGAAAAAGGACTCTTACCCCATACCTCATAAAAAAATTAACTCAAAATGGATCAAAATCTAAATATAAAAGCCAGGAACATAAAATTCTTAGAAGAAAATGTAGGAAGAGTCGCCAAGATTTTTTTTGTAGGCAATGGTTTCTTAGATTTTATACCCAAAGCACAAGAAATGAAAGATAAAAAAAGATAAATGGCACCTTGTCAAAATTAAATTTTTTTGTGTTTCACAGAACTTTGTCAAGAAAGCGAAAAGGCAAACTACTCAATGGGAGAAAAAATTGTTTGGAAACTACAAAGCTTAGAAGGGTTTAATATCCAGAATATATAAAGAAATGCTAGAACTGAACAATAAAAAGACAAACAACCCATTTTTTTTTAAGATGGGCAAAAGACTTGAATAGACATTTTCCCAAAGAGGAAGTACAATGGCTAAAAAGCAAATGAAAAGATGCTCAACATTAGGAGCTACTAGGGAAATGTAAATCATAACCACAATGAAATATGATTTCATACCTACTTGAGTGGCCATTATTGGAAAACAGAAAATTACAAGTGTTGGAGAGGATATGTAGAAATAGGAACACTTATTCACTGCAGGTGGGAATATAAAATGGTGCAACCTTGTGGAAGACAGATTGGAGGTTCCTCAAGAAGCTAAGTATAGAATTCCCATATGATCCTGCAATCTTGCTACTAGGTATATACACACAAGCACTAAAAGCAGGGGCTCAAACAGACATTAGTGCACCAATGTTCATAGCAGCATTGTTCACAATTGCCACATGATGGAAGCAACCCAAGTGTGCATCAAACAATGATTGGATGAACAAAATGTGGTGTATGACTATACATACATATAATGGGATACTATTTAGCTGTAATAAGGAAGTCCTGATGCATGCGACAACATGGATGAACCTTAAGGATATTATGTTAAGTGAAATAAGCCAGATACATAAGGACGAATATTGTATGATATCACAGATTTGATGCAATTAGATGATGAAGCAAACTCAAAGAGTTATCATCTATAGTATAGATTACCAGGAAATAGAATTGGGTAGAGAATGGGGAGCTGATGCTCAATTTGTGAAGAATTTTTATTCAGGTTGATTGTAAAATGTTTGGAAATGGATCATGGGGATGGTAGCACATTACGGCACATGTAATTAATAGCACTGAATTATGTTTGTGAATGTAGTTACAAGGGAAGGTTTTGGGTCACGTATGTCACTAGAAGGAAAGTTAGAAGATAAAATATGGGACTGTATAACACAATGAACCCACTACACATGACAGACTTTGGTTAATAGTATAAATATAAAAGTGTTCTTTCATGAATTATAACAAATGTACAAAATTACTAAAAGATGTTAATAACAGAGTGGCATATGGGAAAAATGTACATTATGTAAACTATAGACTATAGTTAACAGTGATATTTTAATATTACTTCATCGATTGTAGCAAAGGTACACTAATGCAAAGTATCAACAATGGGGGGTATGTAGGAATGTTATATTTTTCACACGATTTTTCTGTAAACCTACAGCTTCTCTAATTATAAAAATATTATAATTTTTAAAAACATTGTTCTAAGTAAAAGTAACCAGACACAATGTACTACATATTATATGTTTCCAATATATAGAATGTAAATATACATAAAGTTATTTAGATAGAACTAGGTTAGTGTTTATATAGGGCTGGGGAAGGATAGAGGGATTGAGAGGTGACTGCTAAGGAGTGTGGGGTTTTTATTTTTGGAGTAACGAAAATGTTCTAAAATTGATTGTGGTAATGAATGCACAACTCTGTGATAACACTAAAAGCTGTTGATTGTACTTTGGGTGGGTGGCATGGTATGTGACTGTATCTCAGTAAAACTGCTAAGTGATCAATTTTCAATCATCTCTTATGAAGAAGAAAAACGAGTTTAAACTTTATGGTAAAAATGTTGCTTAGACATAAATTAGGGAGGTAGTGAATTTCTTAGGTAAGTCACACCACAACCCTATCATTCTTTAAAACAGATAGATACTACCCATTTATAAGCCCTTGTTTATAATGGTGTTCGCAAACTACTAGAAAAGGTAGCCATTATTATTAACCCCATTTTAGAGATATGTGAACTGTGAAACAGAGATAGTAAATAATTAGCCCAAAGTCACACAGATATTGGGTAATAGAGCCAGAATTTGAATTACATCAGGCTGACAGGGCACCCCATTCCCTTACCAAATTACATCTGATGAATCCAAAGAAGAACATTAAGACACAGAAAGAGAGAGAGACAGAGAGAGAGAGAGAATGAGTGGGTGAGAGAGAGAGAGAGAGAGAGAGCACTAATCAAGTTGTCATTGTTGAAACTATATCCCAGCACCTGCCATGAGACATAAAACAACCAGTGATGTGAGAGCTAAATCCAAGCCTGTCCTTAGAAAAATGCAAAGACTAACTGACTTTTCCCTTAACTGATGGAAATACATGGAACTCTACTGCATTGCATTATCTTGACAAAAATGTAGCCTCGCTGGACATATGGTGTGGTTCAAACACGTGCTGCGTAACTTTTGGACAGGGACACTAAAAAAATATAACTGACCTGGTTAATAATAGCAAACCACTGATCCATCAACTAATGGTGTTTATAGGAAATAGAATTCACAAGAAAAAGAAATAGCAGCATGAGACAGATTTAATCCACAACATGTAATTTCCTTCCCTGGGCAGAGCCTTCACCAAGAGGAAATCTGAAGACTCACCACCTGTTCAGATGTGCCTTTCATTAGATTTAGAATGGCCTACCGCCAAAATGGCTAAAGGCATTCACTTATAACTCACGACGAAAACACATTGCGTTTGCTGAACAGTAAATTTCTGATGTAAAAAAGAATAAATTAAAAATGGTTACATTCTCAAACTTAATTTTAGTAACAGATATTGTGCATGTACTAATGTAGAACACCTGAAATGTAATATGCAACAAATACAGACTTGAACACTTTCTGATAATGCTGTATCCCCAATTCATAGTAAATGCTTTCTCATCCTAAATATCGTGAACATTCGTTTCTTTTCATACATGTCCAGTTTTAACACCCCCTTCATTTAAATATTTCTTTCTCTGCTTTTCTCCTCCCTCTTGGTTCTCCCATTTCTTCCTAAAAACTCTTTAGTGTGCATAACACTCAATTCAGTCAAGAGGCAGTGTGCATTGGTCAAACGAGCTTGGCTCCAAACCTAGTTAGTTACCAGCACGTACTAACCACGTCTTTGAGCCAATTACCCATATCTCAGCATTTATTCTTTCATATGAAAAATAGTGAAAATAATACTTAACTCATGGGATTTGTGGATTTTGGTAACACCAATTGGGGCTCATGGTATTGGTGGAAAGCATTGGAACAAAATGAAAACTTGATAATATACAGCCCATACCTATCTTCATAGTGGAGAGTTCACTTGATGCTACAATTCCCTTTATCATATACTCTGTTCAAACATTCTTTTTGGATACTAAATACAATAACACCTCTAAATATATAATTATTCTAACACAGTGACTCTTACCTTTTGAGCCTGAACTCCTAGATTTTAGAACTAATGGCGCTTCTTAAGTCCCATCCTTTGAGTAGAATGAGTCCAAAACTGAACCCTTGGAGATAATTGCCACTTCCATTTTCCATCTCTGTCAAGCCAATAGACTACCCTACCTCCAAATTTATTCGCTCCAAAATCTCCCCAAGAGTTGTAAAAAGGAAGAATTATTTAAAACAAAAGATAAATATATGAAAGAACGAGACCTTTGATTGGTCATGGACTAAAATGACCTAATCTTAAATTAAATAAATTGAATCAAAGATCAATAAACAGTAAAAAGCAAACAAAACTTGTAGCAGGCACACCTATTGAGTTAGTATCTTACCACTGTGCAAGAATTACAGTGGAATATACTAATATTCAGAAAAATTTTGGAATATGAAATGACAACAAACAGACTGCATGGAATGTTTTTCAGTAAATTATTCAACATGAGACTTAGTTTCTCGATTAGGTCTAAGGATTACATGGAATAAAGTATATGTGAACACCACTGTAAACACTAGGTCTCAATAATTTGTGCTTTTACCTTTACTGAGTAATACCAATTGGGGCTTGTTGGAAATGTCTATCTGCCTATCTTGGAAATTAATTACATATCATCTTTGCTGATATCAAAAGCATTTCAGCAAAGGTCTTTTAGAATCTTCTCCAAATGACTGACAGATTTAAAATATGGAGCCTTTCTTATAGTTTATTACATTCACTGAAGACTGTCAAACAAAAATTTCTGCCACTCTGAAAAGACTGTTCATTGTCAGTTCAGAGAATTCTCTGTCCTTTCAAGAAAAGCTTAAAAGCCTTTGTTGCATTATTCAAGTTGCCTAAAAATACATTAACTGTCATAGCATACATGATCTTATTTCTGCAGCACCACAAAAAGAAGTATGTATTTGGACCTTAATGATTTTAGGGATTTTTTTAATTTAAGCAATGTCCTTTATAAGCAACCAGAACCACCATGAATGATGTGTTCAGTTACAAACATGACATTTTAAAGTTGACACTAAATGGTGCAAAGAAATAAAGGTTGCAAAGTCCTGCATTGCCACTAATAATAGAAAAATTTGACTTTGAGTAGTTTGATAGTATATTTAACAGGTATCTGTGCTGATGGCCACTCTTATAAAAGAAATGGAGGCCAATAACTATAGATTATCAAGTCAAAGATGCTTGCCAAAGGCAGATAAATCTAGAAAGGTGACACAAGAGTTAATATTTTACCTGATTCTTTTTCAATTTTGGTTTCATTTCATCTGTTCAGGTATTTTGTAGATTAATTTTATTAACTGCCACATTACCAGAATATGGCCAACTTTACGAATTCTATTTTTAAACAGATGCTAGACAGCAGAGAGATTGTGGTTGATGAAAATCTATTTTAGAATAACTTTTAAGAAAATCTACTTTAGAAATCATTTTTTACTTTATCTTCCTATTTTAAACATCTGCCATGTCTCTTTGCCTTCAATGTATACATTTATATTTAATTCTAAAGCTGTGCTTATGTTGAAAGTTACTCAAAAACTTGTACAAGCCACCACTCATTGTGCAATAGGAGAGAATGTCCCACTATCATTTTTTTGTATCAAACTATCCTTTCTCTTCTGAGAAATTCCACTGGACTTGATGCTGTCTGCCATGTGTAGGAGCACCATGTTGGCACTGTGCTGTGCTCACTGGTTTAGTTAAAAGATTCCTCATAAGCTTAATTTGTTAGTCCAATTTGTAGCCTCCAGATTCAATCTTCCATTTCTCAGAGGGAGGGATGTGGAAGAGGTCCAAGTCAGATCAGAAACCCAGCCCCAGGCCCTGCCCTGCAGCCTTCCATTTTTCTGCCAGAAGGCATCCGATGCAGGGAAGGATCCCAGGAGACGAAAGACCTTTCATAACCTCAATCATTTATTGGATCTTACTGAGAGAAAAGGGGACTAAAGCTGAATGCTGAAGTATTCTTTTTTCACTAATTTATAGCAGCTCTAACCCCTCTCTGCCACATGTTCACATCTGCCACAGTGAGTCCACAGAAGTGATCCCACACCCCGTGAGTTCTCAGCCTACACATGTAATTGATCTAATCTAATGGTTGTATTTGGTTTACACCCTTACTCTCCCTGTCCAGGTCATTACTATCTGTATTAGACCACAAAGTATATACAGCTGGACTCATATCTACTCAATTCACTTTATGAAGTGATTGGCCCAGAATCAGATATGGCCCTTGGAGGAAATACTTCTCTTGGGTTGACCATGGCCTTTGATGAGCCCTATTAAGACCTGCAGTCAAGGTTAGGAGCCCACCAATCATTTAGCTTAAATGACTCTGCTATCAGTTTCCATAATTGAATTTGAATGAAATAACACAAACACAGCCAAAATCTACATCTACAGCCCATTCAAAGAGCCATCCTGGGTCACAGGCTAAAATGCTTTTTTGTCAGAAATGAAGAAACAGAGGCCGGGGTGGTAAAATCATTTTCCTGGAAATGAATAGCTAATTCACAGCAGTCTTCTGAGGCTCAAGGGTTTGCCCATCAGAGAGTGAGAAGTAGACAAGTTAAAAATTCTGGAAAGGTAGTTTCAAAGAAGACAGTAAAGAAAATGTCAATATATGTTGATGTCAGTCTACAGCCATTCTTTAAGTTATTATTTTATAAACTAATGCACTTAATCAGTTGACTGGGTAGATTAAGTAAATAAGCATAGATTGAAAATGCATATTTCCTCTAGAAAATAAAACCAAGGTACTCTAAAATTCAGGCTTTTAGTTATGTGACCTCCAAAATAAGCTTTACAATATACATATATATTGGGTAACGGAAAAAATGTTTCATTAACTCCAATATATGTTTTACTCTGCAAACTTTGTCTTTGCTGCTATCATAATGTTCATTCATTAGTTTTTAAGCTAATTGATTGAAAGCCAGCAGCAGTTGTGAAAGAAGGAATCAAATTCCACCGAATACAAAATGGTCTGGTGCCATCTGTAATGATGAAACATGAAGTAAATGTCGTGTACATCTTTTGCCTCCTGCAATGCTTTGCACCCACAAGTATCTATGATGGGTAGATGATGGGACTATATATATCCATAAAAAGATGAGCAAATTAAGCCTCAGAGAGAATTCTCTTTAACTTGCTTAAGGACACACAGCTAATATGGGATGGATCCCGAATTTGAACCCAAGAGTCTGACTCCAGGAGTCCTGCTCTGAATACTGTCTTTCTAAAGAACAAGATCACGTATTTATTAAGCAAGCTATCTTAATATAATTCCCAGTTTAAAAAATAGCACTTATGAACAAGAATATTGAAGTATTTGGATGATGAACAGTTTAAAAAGAAAAAAAACATACAATGGAAAATGGTCATTGAAACGACTTAATTCTCCCTGCAAATGGCATCTGTCTTATTTTTCAAGGTGTGCAATCTATAAAGTGTTGTGCTCATATTCTTCAAGGGGGAGACAGGGAACTCAAAGTCAGAAGTTCAAGGAGTGAATAATGGAAAATTTTGACTTCCACATTCTGAACAAACATGGCAACTGCAGTCAGTGAATCAATTCCTAACCTTACTACTGTCTAAATGTGAACACAGGACACTCTTAGTCCCCCATTTCCAATCTGAAAATAGGGCCGTTTGCCTATCTCCTAGCATTATGGTGAAGATTAAATGAAATACCACATACAAATTTCCTGGCACAGTGCCTAAAATACGCTGTTATTTTTTTCTCTCCTCTGCTTTGCACCCCTCAAGAAAGTAAACAACACAGTCTAAAAGGCTAAGCTTTTATAATATAACTATGAACGTCTTGTTCAAAATTTAAAAAATCTTTTGAGAACTCTATTTGAAATTTACTGCATCTCCCACGAAAATTCCCCTCTTTCAGCCATCCCTTCTCTCTGCTGAATGCACAAGATGCCATTAGTCTTCTCCCAATTTTTCTGTTGATTCTTCCAGTGTTTACATCTTATTGAAAATAGATTGTTTCAGACATGCTGCTCAGGAACCAAGCCTTGAGTTGCATTCTACGTATGATTTAATATATTAGAGAGGAAGCTCTATACTTGTTAAATAATAATTACAAGCACCATTTCAGTGTGTTGTGGATGCAGCTTTGTATATATTAAATAATAATTATCTCCTCTAATCACTCTATTCAAATAAAAGTCCCTATTTAGACCACCTTCTGCCCAAAAAACATGCAATTACTTCAGCATTATCCAGATATGTCAGCAAGTAAAGAATAAATAACATATTTATCTTTAAAAAATGATGTAGCGGTTTTAAAAAAATGTAATTTTTAACAGCTGGCATCAGAGTTTCCCTATGGGACAAAACTGTCTTTGTTTAGGAAAAACCTGGATTGGCTGTTTTAAGCCAGGTAAGGGTGGCCTGAGGGAACAGCAAAACCAAGTTATGGATTAACTATTCCATTAGAGGTTAAAAGAATCCAGAGGTTGCTATAAGCATGAAGAGAGGAGAAAGGGCAAGTCATGGGTGAGAGTCAGGATTCAGTAGACAGCAACATGATAAGAAGCTTGATTCTGAAAAATGAGGTCAGTAAAAAAAGTTCCAAGTGACAGGGAAACCAAAATTTTCAGTTATTGACTGGCTCAGTGCTTGGTTCTGCAACATAAACCACCTTACTCACCAGAAACTTCAATAAAACCACTACTATACACACCACTGCCTTTTTTGAATGGTGTTTGGGATTTCACTTTTGGTTCTGCCAGGGACAGAGAGATGAGAACAGTTCAAGGAGGTGAGATAAAAATGAGATCTAGAGCTCCGTGAAAATATAAAGTCAGGTCTGGGTCACATGGGATAGTGAGCTCCTAGAAATTTGCAGAAATGGTGGAAAGGATCTTGAGCCTCCCACAAGACATGTAATACAGTGCTTGAGTCAACTTGATCTAAATTCAAAGAGACTAGTAACATGAATGAATAGAAGTAACTCCCATTTTACAAGTGTAAAAGGAGCAGGGTAAAAGGGTACTTTCCAGGGTGCCTGGGGAACCGGATTTTAATTTCATCTATTTCTGTTTCCACTTGGCAGTTTTCTTTCCAAATAGTCAAGCAATGAGCAAAAGTATTTTCATAAAGGTAAATATAAAATAATATTAAAAGGATTTTGAATGCAGTCAGCCATTGTTTTGACGAAAAGTAAGATACTCCTTTTTTTAGTTATAAAATAAAGGAGTAGCCTCAAAACTGAGCTTTCTGGATGCAGGTCTGAGTATATGACTAAACAGTAAGGTGCCTCCAATTGTTCTTTGAACACTTTCATGGATTTAGAGAGGCCCGTGAAGAGGAGGCAAGAGCAGCCCTCTCCCCAAACTCTTCCCCAAACCCTATATAGCAGCCCATAGTGAGCATGTGCATGGTTTACCTTGTGCCACGTTCTGGCCCTAACTCATCTCCTTTCTTCACACAAGAGCAACAAAATTACATGCACACACACATACACACACACATGCCAAATTGCTCCCCTGACAATCTACTCCAGCCTTGGTGACCAGTGACCTCCTTATTATGAAAATGGACAATCTTTCTTTCTTAGTTCCTAGCCCTTTCCTCCATCCCTCAGCACCTGGCTAGGGACCATAGCCTTATCATAAAACTATTCACCCCACTTTGACTCTGTTTTTTTTTTTTATTTATCCCACTATTACTCTGATACCAATTTCACATGCATTATATAGTTCGTCTACTTCTACAAACACCTTAAAGGGTAGTTGTCCACATTTCATGTGTCAACTGTCACAGAAAATGACTCCCAAACCTACTTGTTCAGATCTCTCATCTCTCCCAACTCCAAACCTTTATTTCTAAAAGCATGCTGTACATGTCCATCTAATTCAGTTTATCTATAGGTCCCAATCAGTGTTGGCAACAAGGGATTACCTGGTCAATAGTTAACCTTCCTCCATCAGCCCTCACCCCTCATAACTATACCAAATTTTAAAAATCTAGGTAAAAGGCAGGTGTTTGTACTATAAATGCAACACCTTCTAGATATATAGTTATCAATAAGCCCCAATGATATATAAATTCAGAAGCTAATCACTCATTCAAACCGTGATCCTTCTATCCCTGTTCCTCATAGGTTGTCACGTAAGAAACCTGAGTCAACTTTTGTTTAAAAATTATTTCATGTGGCTTGTATCATATTTGAGTGTTTATAATAATTGGTTTTCTTTTGCTTCTAAAGAAAGGAATCTTTATCTCCACAATACTCAGTGCCCCATGACAATCTGTTGTATGGCCCTCCAGATCGAAACATCCTGGTGCCCAATGATGCTTTAATAAAGGAATTTTCTAGGAATGATTGGAATATTCACTAAATCTGAAAAAATTTGGAAAAAAATCTTATGGCAAAGCACTGTTTCTCACTGTGAACTTTTGGAGGCATTTGATAATATTAATAAAGCACTTCCTTCTAGTTCACTTAGTATGAGTCTTCCAAAATTTTATTCACATTCATCAGCTCTTTTTATTTTTAAACACTTTCTATTGTGAAATATACATACAGAAAAGTAACAAACCTCAAAGCACAATTTAACAAGTAGCCACAGAGCAGAGCATAATAAGTAAATGTTTATCTTAAGCTCTGCCACTAAGAATTCAACCCTGTGCTTCCTTAAGTTTCAGTTCTCAGGATTTGTTCTCAATTCTCAAGAGCATTCCATATACATATGTCCTTGGAATTCCCTATTCTATAACTGATTCTCATGACCAAATAAATATTAGAAATGCTGCATAACTCCTCTGGAAGATTCACCCTCAAATACTCACACATTAAGAGCTCTGGAATTCCAGCAACTAAAAAGACCTACTTAGATTTGTTTATGTAAATGTTTGTCAAAAACACTTGTCTACTGATTCCTTTATTCATGTTTATTAATATATTAAAAGGTGGCAATGCAACTTGTCTGATGTTACAAAGTGGTGATGGCTTCAACTGGATGGAGGTTTATCTCTTTTGCCAAGAGAACACAAGCAGTCCAAAGCATCCAGGACTAGACTCTTTCTATCTTATTGCCCTGTGGTCCTCAACAGATAACTTCCATTCCATGTTCTAAGATGACTACTCTAGGTCCTGCCATCACTTTCACATTCCATTCAGTGGAGAGAAGAGGATGACATACTATGACTTCTGGTGTAAGCAAATGCCTTGGAAATTGTTCATAATATTTTCACTCATATCCCATTGATCATGGCTTAATCACATGACCACACTTAGCTAAAAGGGAAACCAGGAAATATGTTAGAGACATGGTCGTGTGCTCAACTAAAGCTAATATAAAACAGAGGATAATGGAGATTTCTTCTGTGGCTACCTGTTAAATTGTGCTTTGACGTTTGTTACTTTTCTGTATGTATATTTCACAATAGAAAGTGTTTAAAAATAAAAAGAGCTGATGAATGTGAATAAAATTTTGGAAGACTCATACTAAGTGAACTAGAAGGAAGTGCTTTACTAATATTATCAAATGCCTCCAAAAGTCTTCAAAAGTTCACAGTGAAAAATAGTGCTTTGCCATAAGATTTTTTCCAAAATTTTTCAGATTTAGTGAAGATTCCAATCATTCCTAGAAAATTCCTTTATTAAAGCATGTTTAAATAAGTATTTCAAAAGTTTAGATTAAAATATTCCCTTGAACTCATTATCCACATCAACCCTTCTACATTGAAAATAACTTTTCTCTACTGTATATATTCACAAGGGAGAAATTAAATAGTATTGAGTAATTTATCTCATTCCTTAATCCTTAAATTCAACTCTGCCAGACTGTATAACCTTAGGCAGGTCAGTTAATCTTCCCAAGCCTTGGTTTTTCTCTTTAAAATGAAGATAATACATTGCAATACTGTCATGTGGTTTAAATATAAATCTAAAGTTCCGGTATACAATAAGTAATCAATAATTGTTAGCATTTACTGCCACATGCAAAACATGAGTATTATAAGTAAATTATCTTTAATATTCTATGACTATATGATAAAAACAATGAAGCAACGAATCTATGGAAAAACAGTATTGGCACTGCTGCTTCAGGAAACAGTGCAGTAAATGTGTGCTTTTTGTTTGCTTCCAAGAAGAGAGCAGCTCTCCAACACAAGGTATACTATTGGTATCATCTAAAAGTCTAGGACACAGGTCTTACATGTATCTCAACCTTGCTACTCCTATCACTATTTTTGATAGCACACCTGGAGTCTCCAAATCTCCAAATCTCAATTCTTTTAAATGTTAAAAAAAAATCATAAAATCTTCATATGATCCAGTTGAACAATTCACCAACCCTCATGAAGGACTCTATACAAAATAAGTGCTCAATAAAATGTGTTGCCCAAGCAAGTTGACTGAGAGTTGCTGAATAAATGAGGTAGAACTTAATGAAGATAAATACAGAAATGTTTTAAGAAAAATCTTATGGTAAACTATACTTTGAATTAAGTTTAACCTTTGAATAACATGAAGAATAGGGGATAAACAATGTAACTACCTCACATAATTTCCTCATTAAAAAAATAACAGAATTAGACCATATGTACTATTAGATTTTTTTTATTAGAGAAGTTGTGGGTTTACAGAACAATCGTGCACAAAATAGAGGAATTCCATATACCACTCTGTTATTAACACTTTGCATTCATGTGAAACATTTGTTACAATTGATAAAAGCATATTTTGAAAATTGTACTATTAACTATAGTCCATGGTTTAACTTAGGGTTCACTGTTTATGTTATACAGTTCTAGAACTTTTTAAAATTTTTATTCCAGAAACATATATTCAACCTAAAATTTCTCCTTTTAACCACACTCAAACATATAGCTCAGTGCTCTTAATTATGTTCACAATGTTGTGCTACCATCCATTACCAGAACTTTTCCATCAACCCAAATAGAAATACTTTACATTTTAAGCCTTAACTCCGTATTCTCTAATCACTCTTAATTATTTCATACCAGTGAGCTCATACAATATTTGTCCTGTTTTACTCTAAAATTTTAAGAAATTAAGTGTCTATGTTAATTTCAGTGTGACTTTATCTTAGTTTTAACGCAATTATATAAATTGATTACAAGCATATGAACATATCTGAGTTTGTGAATTTGTTATAAAATGATAGAAACAAAATTAAAGCATCTCAGCAGGCATTTCAACCACAAATACTTACATGATTTTAAATAAAATAATCCTACTTAAATTTTTAACTGATATTGTTTATTCACTAGAGACTAATATAATCATTGTTGCAAATTCAATGGTTAGGTGTGCAAACTCTCATTCTCTCTTTCTCATGACTTTATTCAAGTTGCATATATTATATATTTTGAAAACCACAGGGATCAGAGTCACCAAAGGTATGAAAAAAAGAACAAAGAAATTACAAATTTAAGCCTGGAAGTGCATATAATTGCACATGTTTTTTTTTTCATTCAGAAAGTATAATTACAAGAAACCATTTACTTATAATTTCCTGATATCAGAGGAAACTTTTCTTAGAACAAATGATAATACAATACTCATGACTTCTATTATGTTCCCTTTCATGTTTTAATGAATGGTCTTGGTTTCCAGATTAATAATAGTATCCTTTAGGCTATATTCACTGCTTCAAGATGGACTTCATTAAAATAAATGTCTGGATGCTGTTTGTTATATGGAATATATATATATATGCAATATATTTTTCTAGAGATAATAAGTGTAGAAAATAAACTGTCTTGGAATAGTTTACATGCACACATTTCCAGAAGCAAGAGACACCGACTATTATTGGGATAAATGATAGCTGGCACTGACATCACATCAACAATAAACCTGGTTCCTGAATAACTGGGAAGGTTATACTAACAAGAAAGTAACACAAATCTTTATCCCGAATTTTTCTCTATTATGTTAGAAAACTGTTTGAAAGCCTTCTATATTCTGATATTTTTCATTCTCCCCTGCAGATTCTTCACTTTTTTAAACCTGGATTTAGTCAGTGAATGAATAAATCAGGTATTTGCAAACTAGCCAAAATATTAATGACAATAATAGCCACAATTTTTACAGCATGTACTAAAATCCTGACACTGTTCTTAATGCTCTAAACACTCAACAAATTCCAAGGAGGCAGGAATTATCAGTTATTCCCATTTTACAAATGAAAAAGTTGAGGCAAAGAGAGGGTAAGTAATTAGCCCTAGGTTACAACAGCTGGTAAAGCACAGCATGTGAGGTTAGGGCAGGCAGTTCAAGGTAAATTGTGTCATAGCTGCCAGAATTGTAACACAAGGTAGGGGATAGTAACAAAGACAGTACCCTCCATTGAAGAGAGTTCAAGAGCAAAGCAGAATCAGAAAGAAGGAAAACTCACCTGATTCTATGTCCCTGAACCATTATCTTGGGATTCCTGAAATATAGCCTGACTGAGGACAACATTGGCCCTCTTGTTTAGGGCAGGCTAAATCTTATACATGAAGTTAAATAACTCGTTAACGGATTTTTAACTTAAAGGGCCATGGATGCTAGACAATCAATGCATATTCTCACCAGATGTGTACACTTCCTCTCCTCTGAATGCATTCTGAGTATATATTCCTCAGTACTACATTTGCTTACTCCATCCTCCTGACCATCATTCAACTGCCCTCCCTTAAAAGAAATCCCTAGTTTTCCCAATTTCCCCATCTCACAGGAACTCTTCCATGAAATCCATCTTTCCATTTACGACTTAAATAGTCACAGTATTTAATATCTGTGCTCTGTTATTGCATTCAGTCACATATTTTATTGAACTGTTCTTGTTTTTCTGTATATCTCACCTGGGAATTCTCCGAGGGAAGGATCATCTAGTATTACTTCTATCACTCATACTGGTCACAATGTTTTACCCATACAAAGTGCCTAATGGATATTTACTAAGTGAATGCATCAATAACTGCAATGATTGTTGTTATACTGCTTTATTCACCAACCCCTTTCTGGTCTACAAAAAAAAGGGCTCAATAAATCTTCATTGAATGATTAATTACTTCATTGTTGAGTCAGTAATTGATCATATACTTGCTATTTAAAAGGAATATTTGACAATAAGTGTCTAAGATACCTGTTTAATTCCCCAAAAGTCACGCTATGAACACAATCCCTGGGATTCATTTCAAAAGAAAGCAAGTATTTCCTTCCTTCCCTGGAGCCTGGAAGGATACTACATATACATTTTGACCCTTATTAGTCCCCTCTCTTTCTCTGACACACAGTTGAAAATAGTTGAGAATATTATTTTTAATAATCATAGCAATTGGGAAGAAGGATTGTAACTCAGGCTACCAAATCCCTCACAAAAAAAATATGTTTTGGTTTTGCATTGACCTTTCTGGAAATATTATATATGCATACAGCATGTTTGCATGGCTTTATCTGGTATTAGACTAAGAATGTGAAGTAAATGTGATTAAAGCCTAGATATCCAAGCCATCTTAGTTTATGATATTACATGTGATAAATCATTTGCTTCACAGGAACTGTTTGAAAGGTAGACTGCCAATTTTTATCATTTTTTTGTGATTCTATGCCTTTTCCCCTTCTTCTCCCCGAAATGTTTTCTACTTGTGTTTCATTTAAATTTCAGACCAGAAGGATAATAGAGCAGATCACATAAGATTTGAAATCTCTATAATGAGAAAATACCTGTTGAGCTACTTTTTAATACTGAATGTTTAATTTTTCAGAAGTCTTGCTTTTAAGATAAATGGTTCATGAAGATGCAGTGAAAATATACTGAATAAAAATTTAAAAGTCAAAGGCTTGTAAAAGTATTGTTGTTCTGCAATATATATATACATATATATATATATATTCCTCTCTTTAATTTCCAAATAAACTACTCATCTCATGTACAAAAAATTTTCTTTGGGAGAACAATTCTTTGGCAACTGGAGTCCCAATTTTTATCTTTGTCTTCCCACAACTTGAGTACTTTAAGAACTCTTTTTAAGTGTCTTTTTATTCCAAGCATCAGGCACAGTACCTGACACATAGTAGGCTCTCAATAATTGTTTGATCAGTGAATAAATGAGAATCTTTTGAAGCTACATAATTAAACTAAAATATTTCTGAGGATGGTTGAAAAAATAGTTTGCATTGAGAATACAATAGTCTTTGAGGTTGAATCTCTCTAAGAATCTAAAAATTTAAAAGCTCTTGCACATTATAGTGACATTTTCTTTTACATCAATACCACTTTGAAACAATATTATTTTATTTTGTCAATTATAAACAAATAAGACTGCATCTTAAAGCCTATTGCAAACTCACAAAAACAATTTTTGCCACTACTAAGTGGACAGCCTTATTCCCACATACTTTCTTATTTCCAATAATTAAGAGAACTGGTTCAAAGGTTCAACTATGTATTAATTTGAAATGCAGACCAAGAGCTTTATTTTTTTATTATTCCATAATAATATTTACAGAATTAAAATAAAACAGTAGTACTTTGAATCTCTCAGAAGAAAAGTATTTTTCTCATAAATTTAGTCACCTAATAAGACAAAAATAAGCACCTTTTGCCTATTTATAGAGCAAAATAAAGTTCTTATATTTCATATACCTGTGAAAGTGTTGTCTCCTCTTATTATTTTTTTTTTTTTACATGGGCAGGCACCGGGAATCAAACCCGGGTCCTCTGCCATGTCAGACAAGGGTTCTTGCTGCTAAGCCACCATGGCCCGCCCTTCTCTTATTTTTAAAAGTTCGTATCTTCTTACCACAACTTCTCTAATTAAAAATAGAGGTTTGAATCATTCTACATTTCTCTTTATATATTCTGTGAATTTGTCAGTTTTCATTTTTTTTTTGTTTTGCTTTGTTTTTTCATTAGTAATACTGATAAGTGCCAAGGTTAGCCAATGAGAGCTTGAGCAGCACATTATTAAACTTATTTCTGGCCCCCCTGCCTCAAAAAACTTCCAACATCAGAAATACAGGGATTCAGTCAGAGACTCTTCAACACCTAGTTTTACTACAATTACATTGCCTAATACAATTTGTTCATCACCCCTTGAGTGTGATCTTGCATGCACTGTAAACAATTAAACAAAAGTGATGAAAGTATTTAATGCCACTGTAGGTCTGGAGACCGTTATTACATTTCTAGCTCCTATTATATGCATTTACATAGTGTTCTAGTTTGCTAGCTGTCGGAATGCAATCTTACAGAAACGGAATGGCTTTTTTTTTTTTTTTTTTTTTTTTTTTGCACGGGCAGGCACCAGGAATCGAACCCGAGTCTCCAGCACAGCAGGCGAGAACTCTACCTGCTAAGCCACTGTGGCCTGCCCCAGAATGGCTTTTTAAAAGGGGAATTTAATAAGTTGTTAGTTTACAGTTCAAAGGCCGAGAAAATGTACCAGTTAAAACAAGTATATAGAAATGTCCAATCAAAGGCATCCAGAGAAAGATACCTTGGTTCAAGAAGGCCGATGACGTTCAGGGTTTCTCTCTAAAGTGAGACGGCACATGGCAAACACAGTCAGGGTTCCTCTCGCATCTGGAAGGGCACATGGTGAAACAGTGTCATCTGCTAGCTTTCTTTCCTGGCTTCCTGCTTCATGAAGCTCCCCAGGAGGCGTTTTCCTTCTTCATCTCCAAAGGTCATTGGCTGGTGGACTCTGCTTCTCGTGGTTGCATCATTCTTTCCTCTCTCAGAATTTCTCATTTTCCAAATGTTTCCTCTTTTATAGGACTTCAGAAACTAATCAAGACCCACCCAAATGGGTGGAGACATGCGTCTACCTAATCCAGTTTAACAACCACTCATGATTAAATCACATCTCCAGGGAGATAATCTAATTAGTTTCAAACATACAATACTGAATAGGGATTAGAAGAAATGGCTGCCTTTATGAAATGGAATTAGGGTTAAAACATGTTTTTTCTAGGGTACATACATCATTTCAAACCAGCACACATAGCTATACACCATTCTTTCCCTGCACTTATAGCATATGTATCTTAATGAAATGATAATCTGATTACTGTCTTTCTAACCCAGTAGCAAACCCATTGACAATGTACTTGGTAAAGGGAAAGATATTAAATATTTTAACCTTTATAGGCCATGTGCTCTCTGATGCATCCACTCAATTTACTCTGCCCTTGTAGCATGAAAACAGCCATAAAAAAATTCATAAACAAATGAGTATGGCTTTGATCCAATAAAACTTTCAGTGTCCATACCCCTAAACTTGAATTACAAATAGTTTTCATGTGTCCCCAAATATTGATCTTCTGATTTTTTTTTAATCTTCATTTGTGGGCCATGCAAAAATAGGCAATGGGTAGATCTGGCCCACAGCCATAGTTTGCTGACCCCTGTGTTAGAATAAAACCTCATAAGAACAGAGCCTGTTTCACCTCCCATTTGCTGGAATAGGTTCAGGGCTTCAACAGTGCTCTGCACATCACAGGTGTTCAACACATATTATTGAATGAATTGCTGTAAGAATTTATGGTTCTAAACACCTTGGTTAGCTTATTTGCGTGGGAATGAATTTGTTGATATCCTTTTTTCCTCCTATTTTTCTAAGACTCTAATGAGGCCAAAACGTGCTAGCCTGAAAGGGGGTAAGATATTTCTATTAAGTTCAGATATTTAGAAAGTGACTAAATTTCCAGAGAGAAGCTCAGTTAAATAGATAAAATGGCAATACCCCACATGATACGTTATTAAAATTGTCACCGCCACCACTGTCCCAGCCCAGCCTCTGAACATAACAGTCAACTATTATTAAGGGCAAAGATGAGGAATAGTCTCGTCTTTGGTTCTCTGGACATGTTCTACTTTGTTCTGGTGCCAACTAACAATTTTTCCATTAAATTCTAGTGCTGTACCCAAGCCCAGGAATCAGTGTAGCATTGTGTCCCTCCGCATATTCAAGACTTGGCTGTGGTTTTGAACTTACATCTGGAGTGAGTGATATGGTAACTCTGAACTAGATCCAAGGCTATAGTCACTTCTGCCAGAGGAAGCAAGTTTCATTGCCTTGTACCGCCACCAAGTTTCATTGCCTTGTATCGCCACAATCCTTCCTTTTAATCACAAAGTCATTTTCACCAGCAGAATTGTCACCAGCCCTTGCCACAGTTACCATGCCCTAGAGACTATGTATCAGCAGCAAAGAATAACCCTGTCTTTGTTAGACCTGCGCAGAAGACTTATGCAAACTTCTAAAGTTTGAAAATGTACTTTAGCGGAACATACGGTGTTAGAGAAATCAAATATGTTATATAACCAATAACATACTGGGAAACAATGTTATTCTTTTTCACGTCAAATAAAAAGGATTAAAAAAAAAACAGAGCGAGCACTAAAATTGAACAACAATATTTTAAATGCAGCAAGCTGCATATTTTCATGTGTGTGACCATAAAATGCTTTTGCTCTATGGGAAGAATTTTAAGGACTTAGTCTGAATAAAATGAGATCCTAGGAATGAGGGTGGCAAAAAAGACTGAGCTCAGAAATCAGCATCTACTGTGTCCCTGAAAGGATTCAACAGGTCCCCAGGAAGACATCTGAACGTCAGCCCAGACTCCCCTGAGGCTATGGTTTCAACCACCAAAAATGGGACTGTAGAACCTTAGGCTGCTGCTCCTTCTTGCCCCACATGATGCACACTTGGCCTTCTTCATATAGAAAATTTTGGAATTATTTTTAAAAGGATAGGAATGCTCCCGAGTTGCTGCAATGAGTCAGCACACTACAGCTGACTCTACAATTACCTGCATTAGAGCTGACTTTGACTGTGACACTAGTTCCTCCTCAGCCAATCCCCAAAGCTCTGGGATGCCCATCTGATCACACAGATTAGTTTTATGGCTTGAATTTAATTATGCAATGGGAATCAATGGTAAATACAAAACTAGCCTTCCAAATCTCTTATCTTTCATCACACCAGAAATATGCTATTAGATTTTTGAAAATGGCTTAATAATATTCCATTAATGAAGCTCTAAGATGTGGTGTTCATAAAAGGACTTCTTTGAATTGTCAAAAAAAAAAAAACCTCAGAGAATATAGATTCAGTTATTATCTGCCAAATTTTTCTAAATATTTGCTCTAGAGCAAAATAAATATGGAAATTCTAAACCATTTTCAAAGCAGGGGAATTAAATGTAATGTTTTTCATGAGGGTAAGTCTTTCAGGATATTCAGTGTAATAGAAAAATGTGACAGCCGTATCCTAAGCACAGGTAAACTAGATCACTTATTTTAATGACATTTTACAAGCACATCAGTGTGTTCTTGGCCTTCATTTATAAAGCATTTACTATAGCATCAGACACCTACTAAGTGTTCAATAAACAAGAATTCTTCGCTTTTCCTTTAAGGCTTTGATAAGACTTGGTGATTTCCAAAGTCTAAAGTTAGCAAAAAATTATACCCAAGACAAGAGAAAGCACTTCCACCTACAACAATGAGTTTCAGACTCAGCACAATGAGAACTCTCCAACTGAAAACATTTTCTAATAATATGGATCCTGCCCATAGAAAGAGCAGGGCAGGTAAAGAAGGAGAAGATAGCAATGAGAGTCAAATGGTATTTTGAATGCAGTAGACCACAGTATTGCCCTGATTTCTTTCTAACTGGCACGTGTAGTATAAGTTCCTCTCTGTACGACTGAAGTTATAACACTTCATGTGGGAACCACAGATATAAGCATCACTTGGTACATGTTTATAAAGCTGAGGCAAAAATTAACTATCCACTTCCAGCCCTTTGTTCATGGTCTATTCAAGGATCAGTGAAGAAGTGAACCAAAATTACCCCCCCAATTCTTCAAACAATAGAAGAAAATCAGCAAAGTACAACCCCCTCATAAACCCCACTTTCCATCTTCAAACCAACCCCTATATCCTCCCCTCCCCAATCAAAGGGTTCTGTGTTTTTTCCTTAGAAAAGATGGTGTAAGTGAGAGGTCAGGTTACCAAAATTGCCACCTAAGGCTCTCTTTTCCTTACCATGACATTTTCTGGCATCTTATCAGTTGACATCCAAGTCTTAGCATTCACTTTGTAAATGAATTAATTTATAGGAAAGCTGCTGATAGTTGCATACTCAGAACTTTCAGTATTAGAAAATGACGAACCTTACTTATCGATTTTCTTTGTAATCATCTGCTTTTAGAGAATGAAGTTTTTCATTTTCCGTTTGCTACCATGGGTACCGTATTTGTCCTGAACAGCACATTAACATGAAAGGGCTATATCTTGAAGCATCTGTAGCTGATACCATAATTTCATGGTTCTCTGTTGAGAGTATTGTTTACTTCCAGATGTGTAAGTAGTCACCACATTAATGTAGAGACTGAAAAACAATGCCACTTGAAAAACACTGGAGAAAAAGAGAAAAGAAATGGGGTAAAGAGCCTCTGAGATATTAGATATAATGCGGTACTTAATTTCACAAACAATGAATCATGGTGTTCTACAACATTTTACCAAGACATTATTTTCTAATAAATTCCCTTTTGTTTTGCTTTCTTTTTGCTGTATAATATGCAACAACAGAGAACAATGGCTGGAAATTCTGTCTCTGTGATTTGAAGTGCTCTCACTTGCATGCTGAGAAGTGTTATAATGAATATTTTTGGCATCAGCTGCTGATAGCAGCTTGGTACTAGCAGCCCTTGATTCAAAATGTCATATGATACAATAATACACAAATTGAGCACACAGAGACAGAAAAATCGTGCAACCTGTCATAGGTACAGCAATTGTTCATGAATTATCAGGAAAAGAAATGTAGAAATAGAAACCGTAAATATTATTTAAAACCACTCACAAACATGGGGAAAATTATTAACTCATGGAACAAAGAGTAATTTTTATGCAATCTTAACTAAGTGGGTTCTTTAGTTAAAATTTTCTGGCATAAATCTATGAATGATCTGATAAGAACAAAGTATTTAAGCCAATGAAAAACAAATTTACACAGATATGTTCAAATGTCTTTCCTATTGTTTTTTTTAATTAATTTTCTTAAAATAATGGCCTTTCTTCATTGTTAAATCTTTGTTTTCCATTGGTCTTTTTCCAAAATCAGATTTTAAAACAAACAAAAATATCCTAAATATGATCAGGATAACTATTGAATTATCTAACATTAACTTGAAAAATTAAAAAATTCCAACTATTACTTCCAAGGACACTCCTTGAACCCCGGGCATCCCCTTGTCTTGTACTTTGTCATTTATGTTTGAATAGCAGAATATATAGTAAACTGTTAATCTGTGTGTTTGTTCCCCTCCTTTTTTACTTCTACTATTTTTCCAATTGCCATAACAGCTAATAGAATTCTGACTCTATTAGTGACATCTTCCTGATATATACTTATTTTAATATTTAAAATATGAGCCTTTGCCCAAATCTTGGATCCTCAAAACTAGCTGATGACCTTGGTCAAATTATTTCCTCACTCTGTGCCTCAGTTTCCTTATCTATTTCATAAGGTTGCTATGAGAATTAGATGAGTTAGCATAATCACTTAGAACACTATCTAGCACAGAGTAAACCCTGCATTAGTGCTCTCATCTTGAAAATTGAAGTGATTTAAATGTGAACACATTATTACTCAAAATACTTTAAAATATCTATCCTTATTTTGTTTTTCCCTTTAGTCTATGTATTGCTTTCATTTAAGTAGTTGATTTGACTGCAGTAAATTGGCTATCCATACTAGTTTAGAACCAGAAAGAACACCAAAAACCAAGTTGTTCAACATCTACCTTACTTTTATCAGGCATTCGTTAAACAGCTAATTGCAGTTCTCACGGCTTCCACTGCCACTGATATTTCAGTGTATATATTAGACCACTGTATTTGTGGTTTAAGCTTTGGGAATGAAGATATTCTCAACAGCATCTACAAATTCACTCTCCTCTGTCCCTCATATCCACTTGTTGAGAACAATCCAAAACTTCAGCACACCCTGCATTATGGTAGCAGTGGTGTGTGGTATAGATAAAAGGACTGCAGTGGCCTTCTCTTTGCCCCATGGCTTCTCTCTAGAATGTGCTGCTTCGTACCATCTTACCAGGCAAGACAAATACTCTGACAATGGGCAGAGAAATAGGACAACAGTGTTGGAACAATGAAATAATGTCAGAATGGTCAGCAAGCTATTTGTATAATTCAGCAGGTCAAAGTTAAGTTGTGAGTCTATTTACATGATGGAGATTTTGGGGAAATAGATGTATAAGCTCTATAACCAGACAAGATGGAGTTGAAAAATAAAATTCTTTGGGACTACAGAAGAGAAAATATTGAAAATAATTAGACAGAATAATTGCTGTCATGTTCTTTTCATATTGATGCTATAAAACTCAGCTTAAACTGTCTGGGCCACTGTTTCTGTTTTCCTTAAGAGTTAGAAAACCACAGTTATTTAAGTTAGGAAAATGAATTTCAATTTCAAAATGAAAAGTTTTCACATTCCCTTCATAGAAATGTAGGTAAAGAAAAGCTTGTGTAACATCCTCATGGTGTCTCCTAGGCCTGAAAAGACAGCAGATGGTCTCTGAATTTTAGAGATCTCTTCATGTTCTATATTAAAATGTTTTCCAATAGATTGACATGGTGTAGGAGTCTTGTTCTTTATTAAAAGATTGTTTCTTGGGTCTTGTTCAACCCAAAAGTATAAGATTATGAGCGACTGTGGTTTGCATTATGGGATATTCTGTGGTAAATGATACAAAACATCTCTTTATACCACAGTGGATTCATTTTCAGTCTTATGGATGGTCTGTATCAGAGGTCAATGGACTTAATGTTCAATTGGCCTTGATTATCCAATGACATGCTTCAAGGCAATTATTAAGTAAATTCTTGCTAAATGCACTTAAGAGGAGTAAGAAAAATTTTAAATTGCCATCAAAATGCTAACCACAGATTCAGACAAAACTGAACCAAAGAATGGCATGTTTAATGTGCAACAGTAGAAACACAATTGGGAAACCATAGTGCATTTTTCTTCAAAACTATTGCCCCCCCAAAAGTTATGGAGCATGCCTTTCCTTCAGTTAGATATGAAAGCTCAAAGACAGGAAACAAGAAAGAAAAACTAGAATTCAGTAGTGATACTAAAATGAAATTAAATGCAATTCTTTCAGGTATTCACAAATCCTCACAAAGAGGCCAAACTACCTAATTCTATCATCTAGAGAGCATAGTTGAAAGAATTTAGTGTTTTGTACATGTTCCCATTTCAGTGTAGTAAACCTCCTAGGTATAAAAATCACACAAGAAGTTCTCCTATCTGCTGTCTACCCGCCAGAATCATTCAATTAACCAAAAACCTTTTTTTTATTTTGTTTTTAGAATAACTCTAGAGAAACCTGACTCTAAGTTTCACTTCAATCAGGTGATCAAGGTTAACATTAACAGTGATAAGTCAGGTTGATAGTATGTCCTCTTGATATGATGAAAAAAGGCACTTTACCTCTGAGGTCTTCCTCCCAAATCCATATCCCAGATCTAAATATGAGGAAAACATCAGAGAAACCCAAATTGAGGGACATTCTACAAAATATTTGGCCAATACTCCTAAAAACTGTCAAGATTACTGAAAACAAGGAAAGTCTAAAAAACTGCTCCAGCCTAAAGGAAGCCTTAAGGAAACATGATGATGCAAGTAATGCAAAATCCTGGATGGCATACCAAAACATAAAAGGGACATTAGGTATAAACTAATGAAATCTGAATCAAGCATGGGCATCAGTTAATAATATATCAGAAAGGTTCATTAGTTGGGATAAAATGTACCATACTAACTTAAAAGGCTAACCATAGGGTGATGATGTCTAGACTACCTTTGCAATTTTTTGTGTAGATCTAAAACTATTCTAAACTAAAACAGTTATTAAAAATATTTTTCCCAGGGCCTGCCCATGCAAATATATATATATTTTAATATACATGAAAAGGGATTAAATCATCCCTTCTATTTTACTAATGTCTATATAACAGAATAATTTAATTAACCAAAACAATTTTTGAGTTCTATTTTACAGAAGGAATATGACTGATGCTCATGGAAAGTCATTCACAGAGGGCCACCCTGTGCTATACCCTCACAGACCTAATCATGCCAGTTGACTTCTATTCCTTTTTTTAATCACAATTGCAAAGAGAGGGTATTGTTTCTATAAAAAAATAGGTTGAATGATTTGGCAAGTCGTGATAAAGGCAAATTGCTAACAAAAAAAATTCTTCGAATTATATGTTTGTTCTCGCACCATAAAAGACTGGAAGAAAAATGTCATAAAAATCAAGAAGGATTCTGCACTCACATTGCCCACACCCTTTAAGTTCTGTTGCACTTAAAGAAACCAAGTTTAGAAATCATAGCTCATGTAAATCATAGCTGTGTAATTTCTGCAGGAACTCAAATCAGTTCACTCATAATCAAAGAAAATATCATGGATCTGTATTAAAGTACTGGTGAATGCTAATTTATATATTTAATATAAAATAAAGTGTTTAAGATATGTGCATATTATTTTTAATAATTGTTCTCTTTTACCAACTTTTCTTTTTACCAATCCTTTCAATTTACCAAGTGACTAACCAAGGCAATCTATTGAAGTCAATTTGTATTTCCATCTTTCATGCATTAATATTTTATTGTAAGGTTTTTGTTGTCTTTCCTTTAATAGGTACATTCAAGCTTTTATTTTGTTCTATTTTATAATGAACACTTTGTGCAATTCTGCCATCTTTTCCCCAGTGGACTCTAGACACAAGGGCGATTGCCTAATTATGCCTTGCCTCTTGCAAGAAGAAAATTAAAGTGCCTTCTTAGATGAAGAGAGTAAAGCACTATCTGAAAGCTGGAGGGGAAAATCCCCAAGAACAAAAGAGCTTAAAAACATTTTTTTTAAGAATCAGTGTCTGAGAAAACAATATCATTTCCTCAAAATTGAGTAACAATTTTCAAAGAACTCTAAGTAGGAGTGAAGATGAGATCTGAATAAATGTACTTGTGCTTCTAGGTAATAAATTCTACACCAGACGGATTACACTAGATGTGAATCTATTCCTTATTTCAGGATGAAAGCAAGATCACTAAGACATAATTTACCTTTTCCAACAGAATCTATCTTTCTTAATAATGGTGACAAAGCTGTTTCTCTCTACATCAGTGGAAAACTCATTCTAATCAAAGTTGAATAGTACCAAGCTGTTAGAATTTTCTAAGCAAATGAACAGCAACATGCTCTAAGGATACAACGAATGGAATTAAATGGTTATGTACAAATAGAGCTGTTTGCTGAAAAAAGATCCTTTAAAATTTGGTGTGGTTTAGTCTAAAATATGCTTTGGAGGACTGATTTTAAAAATAGGGCATTTATAAAAACAAGAAGCAAAATCTAGTGGAGTCAGTGGATGCTAACAAGTCTTAGGATTGAATATTAAACAATAAAGTAGATCTACGCTTCTTAGGATCGAACAATGTGCACACTTAAAGGTTAGAAGAATTTTCAGGATGTACTTGGGTTTAGCTGGACATTTTATATTTCTATTATGAGCACTAATGCCAGAAATACTGGCTGGCAAGTATGCAAGAGATCAAGAGAGAAAATAAACAAACAAAAATTGCTGGGACTTGCAGGATATTTACTGCAAGTCTGTGACTTCAGCATTTACTATATTTCCCAAATTAGGTAAAGAGTCTGATTGGTATGGTATAAGGAGTGGAAGGAAGTCAGATGGTGGGTGAGTGAAGTGGGAGGCCCCATAATGCCAAGTCTCAAGCAAATGTTCTTTGTTTCTTTCTCTGTCTTTGTTTCCTACAAGCATTAACCCTGAGACAAGAAGAATGAGGAATGAAGAAAGCAGATGAGTTGGGCAGCACAGCAAAAATCCCCTATGCCCCAGGAAGGTGACATTTTGAAAATCAATTTGGGTAACAAAAAATGTGAGTATTCCTCAGTAATATTTTAAGAACATAAGGTAGAAAACCAGATACATAAATTAAACATACAAATCAAATTAAAGCTTTAAAAGCATGTTGGCCTGGTGGTGCGAGGGTAGTTCAGTGATAGAATTCTCATCTGCCATGCAGGAGATCTGGGTTCGGTTCCAGGCCCAAACACTTCCCCCAAAAACAAACGAACAAGCAAACAAACAAACAAAAAAACAACCAAACAAAAAATTTGGCAAATTGTACTGCAATAACAGAATAACTACATGGAAAAAGAATGAAATATGACTTCACCATACAGCATACAAGAAAAAAAAAAGTGCACGGGTGGGGTGGTTCGGTGGTACATTGCTCGCCTTTCATGTCGGAGACCCCCCAGTTTCGATTCCGGACCATGCACCCCCCCGCCAAAAAAAACCATGTTGGTCTTATTCCTAAACAGAATTTGTTAGTATATGTGTCTCAGCTTTCAAGAATTTGAAATTAAATTTTATTTTATTGATTTTTAAAACAACCAATTTCTCCACTGTTAATACAATTTTATAACAGATTTTTGTTTCCTTCTACATTCTAATATATTTTCAAATTTTCTGTGTGAAGAACATACAAATCTCATATTCAAAAACAAAAATTAATTATATACATAAAATATATGAGCACTAATTGCTTTATCAATGAAGCCACAATAAGCATTCTTCTCTTTATATCCTGGCTCATAACTCATCGTCTCTCCCGCCAATCTTCCGGTTGCTATGCCACTCCACAACACCTCAAATTTCTCCTCTCCACCTGAAAACTGAGTATCATCATATATACTTCCTGCCTCCTTCTCACGCTGAATGTTACCTTCTCCTTGCCTATTTCCTGCTGGACATTTCCACACAAATGTAGAAATTTACATATAGGCCCTCAGACAAATTATTCAACTTATCAACAAGTACCTTTCCCCAGATGTTACAGTCCTCTTGTATTCCTTATGTAAGTGCATGTCACATATGTAAGTCATCAACAGGATGACATCCTCTCAGTCACTTGGGATCAAAACTTCCAGACCATCTTACATTACCCTCTTCCTCACTTCTCACGTTTAATTGGTTACCAAAAATCCACCTATTCCATCTCCACCATGATTCTAGTTTACAACCTCACTGGTTTTAAACACCATGATAGGACACATCATATTTGTTTGTCTGCTTGTCTGTTTGTTTTAATTAATGGGGCCCCAGCATGTGACACAGTGCCTGACACTACTAGATATCTAATATTGAAAGCTCTTTTAGTAATGTCAGTTCTATATAATATCTAATATCTAATACATATTTACTGAGGGAAGATATATATTATTATACTTCAAGAAAATTGTTAGTTTTTTATAGGTAAGGTATAATCATACATGGGATATATTTTTAGTCATTCTTTTCCAATCAGTGATCCCTGGCATAACTTTTTTTATATTCCATGTTCTTTTCCTGACCCCACCAAACCCTTACCAACACACACATTCATGCAATTTTAATAAGTTTTCAAATTAATAATCACTCTTAAGAAATTGTTTTCAAAGTGAATAGGAGATTGTCTTTTTTTCATCTTCTGGACTTTCCTCAAAATAAAATGGAAAATTGGCAAGCATTAGGTTGATTTGATCAAATGTACATAATCAAATCAAATAGTTCAGGCCAAATACTTTATTGAAATATTTGTTTCATCCATCTACTTAATTGACAGAATTGATCATCTTGCTAAAAGTTTCATTTACCTCAATTTTGCTGATACATCTTTAATCAAACGTAGAATTTTGGAGCAGGAGGGTTTCTTACTCATATAGAGCTGGCATTACTAAAGGAGCTTTCAATAAAAGTTCAAATAATACAACTGATGTATAATGACTAAGAAAAATACGAAATCTCAATTCAATTAACAGTAATGAATTTCCTACCTTGGATAAAACAACTGCTAGAGAGTATGTTGAAACATTAAAAAATAAGGCAGATGCTCCTAAGCAAATGGGGAAGATGGAGATTAGTATAAACTAATATATAAGGAATACTATGATAAATGATAAAATGGAAAAAAACAGAAAGCTTTGATTTGAAGCTCCTCATCTTCCTCTTGACCTATTGCCTTACCCAACTTAGAATTCATGCTACATCATATCATCTTCCCTTCTGTACCTTAACCCTGTCTCCTTTTGACTTACCTGTCAAAGCCTACCCCACACCTACACCCATGCACACAAACATAAAGAAAATGACACAACTTCACTGGCAGACCTCACTTAAAATCCATGACAGTTAACTTCAAATGAGCCTTTAAGGCTGGAAGGCAGTCTTACAATGCTCCCTGGAGAGTATTTTATATTCTTCTTCTCAAAACTTTAGTATTATTCCCAACTATTTTACTTTCGCTCCTCCAATTAGCATCAATTTTTCCTTTACTACCAAATCATTCCCACCAGCATTCAAACATGCAGTAGTACCTTATCTTAGATATAAACCCTCCCTTGAATTACAGCTCCCTTCAGCTCTCACTCCATTTTTCTGTGCCCTTCAGAGCAAAGTTCCTTGAAAAAAAGATGTTTATGCTCAGTCTTCAATTCCTGTCTGCTCTTTTCCCTTTAAGTAATTCCAATCATAGCTCAGATCCTACCAAATACCTCTGGTCACCAGTGATCCTGACATTGCAAAATCCAGTGATCAATTCTCTTTTATGTGAAATATAGCATCCATTAAAGGTACATAAACACAAATACACATTTTGAAGACAATTAATAAAATTAATACTTGGGAACAATCATGCAGGTAAAAAACTACAGTATTTATCAGCTGCTCCAGGATCACATCCTGCTCCCTTATACAGAGGAGGTAACCACCTTTTTACTTTTTACAACCTACCTATGTTCTCTAAATAATATATTTTTGATGTTGCAAATTGTACATACATGGAATCATAATGTCTTTGGGATTTGATTTTTTTCTCTTCCCATTTTATTTTGAGATTGATCCATAGTAATAAATAAATGTAATTCACTTATTTTTACTATTAAATTATATTCTATTGTAAAATCATACCACAATTTATTTATCCATTCTACTCTTGTTGGACATTTAAGTGTTTCAAGATTTTTGCTATAATGAGAAATTATATTAGAACTATTCTTGCACCTGTACCCTGGGGTACATGTACACCTAGTTTGTATGCCTAGTGGGAAAAATACCAAGTTATACTGAGAACACATATTCAACTTTATTCGGTAATACTGCCAAACTTCTACAAGTTGAATAAACTAATTTATTTCCACCACCAAAATATGAGAATCCCTATTGATCCACATTCACTTGGTATCATCTGGAGATTTTAATTTTAGCCTATCAGCATGCTGAGAAATGATCTCATTGTGAACAAATCTTCCTAATCATAACTGCAAATAAGGTTGAAAATCTTTTCGTATGTTTATAGGCCATTTTTGCTCCTTTTCAGTGAGATTCCTATTCATTTCTCTTGCTCATTTTTAAAAGTAGGTTTGTGCCTCTTTACTAGTTTCTTGGAGTTATTAGTATAGTCTCTATACTAATTTTTCATAAAATTATTGTCTTGCAATTATTTTCTGCCACTATTTTTTGCTTGTCTTTTCACTCTTTCAGTGTCTTTTGGTAAAAAGAAATTTTTTATTTGAATGTCAGTTACTCTTTTAATCTGATCTTTTCTTCTTTGGTTTACCACCTTTGGGTTTCAATGGGTTATCTAAAATCTCTAATAAAATGTAGACTTGAAGCAGCAATAACAGGCATCCCTGTCATATACCCTATCTTAACGGGATTCTTTCAGTATTCCAGCAGCAAATTTGAATTTGCTATTGATTTTTGCTAGATAACCTTTATTCAGCTAAGGAAATTTCCTTAAAGCCTAGGTAAGAGTTCTTATTTTCAAAAGAAGTTGATTTTTAGGGTGCACGTTGGTTCAGTGGTAGAATTCTCACTTTATATGCGGGAGACTCAGGTTCGATTCCTGGACCATGAACCACCACCCCCCCTCCCAAAAAAGTTGATTTTTATGAAATGCTTTTTATGCAGCTATCAACTGCTCTCTCCCTATAATTATTTTCATGTGTAAATTGTAAAGATAATTTTTATGCAGTCTGCCAATCTTTGTGTTTTAATTAAAGCATTTATTGCAATTACTGGCATTTTTGGCTTTATTTCTATCATTTTATGTTATGCTTTATATTTGTCTTGTCTGTTTCTTTGGCTCTCCTTTTTGTTTTACTTTTGGAGTGGTGGATTATTTTTATTACCTTATATTTCTCATATCCTAAATTATAGCTATGCAACCTATTTTCTTAATTGACAATTATGTTAGAAATTTTACTATGCATACTTAACAGATCTCAGTTCTGACTTATACAGTACTTTGACAAGAATATTAATTCCTTTATTTTTTAACCCTGGATAAATATTATTTTATTTATAAGGTCAAAGTATATTTACATTTTCCAACATATTTACTACTTTTTAATTTTTGTTCATTCTTTGGTCGCAGACTTTCAATCTGGCATCAATTGCCTTCTACCACATATATGTCCCTTAGAATTGTCTCTAGTCAATGTCTGCTGATGGCAGACATTCTGTTTTCATTTATCTTAAAATATTTTTATCTTGCCCTGTTTATTAAATGATATTTTGACTGGATACAAAATCCTAGATTGGCACTTATTTTCTCTCAGAACACGGAAAATATCATTCCATTAACTCTGACTGCCATTTTGCTGTTGAAAAATCAACTGTTAGTTCAGCTGTCATTCCTTTAAACATAATCATCTTTTCTTCTTACTGCTATTAAGATCATCTTTTTTTGCCTTTTATGTTCTATTTTTTTTAAATATGCTGTGTATAGGTGTAGATTTATATTTATCTTTCTTGGGTGTCCCCAGGCTTTTTTGATCAGTCCCTCATCAGTTGTAGAAAGTTCTCAGCCTTCATCGTCTCTGTCTTATTCTTGTTCTTCTCTGCTTCTAAAAATCCAATAAGACTTGTGTTATAATTTTCAACTCTACCTACCATGTGTTTTTTTTTCCTTCTCATGTCTCTTAACCTCTCTTTCATAAATCTCATCTCTATATATCTCTCAATGATGCATTCTTGATATTTTCTTTAGTTTGCATCTTACCAGTTACCTCTACAGCTGTGTTTTATCTGCCATTAAACTCCAACAATGCAATTTAAATTTCTAGCATATTATTTTTCAAGTATAGGAATTATGTTTGATTCAAATATGTTAGCTTTTTACTTGTATTGCCAAGCCTCACATTTATTTCCTTAACCATTAATTATACTTAATTTAGATTCTGAGCCTTATTCCAGCATCTTAAGTTATGCCAGTCTAGTTCTATCTATTGGTTCTCCCTAAATACCTTGTTCCTCTTAGTATTTAGTGTCTTTATTTCTGTGAGTTCATTTTATTCAACATCAGAGTCTGAGAAGGCAGATTTCACTTCCATTGAGGAGAGGAGGTGAGGTGAAGTAGACATGGGAAGGGTTAATTCCATTTTACTCTACTCCTTAGGATTAAGACCTTTTGGGTTCCATCTTTATAGAGAACTTCTTAAAAGAGCCCCAACCCAGGGAAGGTTCTAGGATTTTTCTTTTACCAAAGAGACTACTGCTCAAGTACACTTGTTTTGACAAATGTCCTCAATGAAAACATCAGTTTCAGTGCTCTGCTTAATGCTCTGGGTTCCAGTCCTCACCTAACCTGATTATTCTTTGCTTTTTTTGCCAACTCACGGGGAATTTAAAAAGTTTTTAAAATATTATATACTATATTTTTACTTGTTTTCTGCAGAGAAAACAAGTTCCACATTCTGGGACACCTAGTTCACCAGATTGCAGATACATTCAAGGTTAATTTTCAGTCATCCTCTCACTTGATATATCAGCTGCACTGAAAATAATTGATCTCTCTTGTTCTTTCTTGAAATAATTTTTCATGTGCCTTCAGAAATCATGGTTCCTTGGTCCTCTTATCAGAGTCCTTTCCAGGTTTCTCCTTAAATCCCTTCTCCCTAAACACAGGCAAGTTCAGTGGCTCATCCTCAGACCACTCTACTTACTTATCTATACAGATGTCCCTGGTGACCTCAATCAGTTGAGTAGCTGTGAAATCAATGGATTATTGACATCTCACAACTGTAAGTTTCCAATTTCAAACCCATTTCCTGAATTCCAGACTCATGGTCATTATCTTCACTTGAATGTCTAAAATACTTCTCAAATGTAGTATTCTGAAACCAGACTCTTGATGCCCAACCACAAACTTCCCCATCTCAATTAAAAATAACCATATTTACAGTTGCTAGTGCCAAATAATTGGAGTTATCCTTGTCAAGTCTATCTTCAATATATATCCAGAATCTGACTTCTTTTCTATCTCCACCAATACCACCCCAGTTCAATCCACCATTATTTTGTGCCTAGACTATTTCATCAGTATTAAATTTTAACTCTGGCTCCTGCAGTCTATTCCAACAAAGTGGTCAGAGAGATCATTATAAAATGTAAGTTTAATCATATCATTCCTTTGCTAAAAAACCTCAAATGTCTTGCTACCTCCCTAGGAGTTAAGGGCAAAGTACCCACTATGGTCTACAAAATTGCAAATGACTTGCCTCTGACAATATCCCCTCCCGCTTTTACCCTCACTCCCTCTGCTCCATACAAAGTGGACTCCTTGATGTTTATCAAACATGTCAAGCATAATCCCACCTCTGCCCTCTTTGTCTAGACTGTCTTCCCCTAAAAACCAGCATAAGTCTTTCTCTCATTTCTTTCAGTTCTCTGACAAATGTCACCTTGTCAAAAAGGCATCCCTTGGTCATGGGAAAAAGAGCATCCACTACCACCCCCCCCGCCCCCAGCTACAGCACTTGCTTCCCTCCTTCTCTGTTTTATTTTTATTTTCTAGAATTTATCACCATGTTATACACTTAATGTTTATGTGCTTACTTATTATATAAAAACACCATGGAGACAGGGATTTTTTTACTTTTTACACTGCTTTTTCCCATAACCCAAAAAGGTACCTGGCACATAAAAAGAAATCAATAAAAATTATTGAAGAAATTAATGAATTGAATTTAAAACAAAGATATTTATATCAATAATATTAATAGCTACCATTTGCTGACATTTGCTATCGATCAGACATACTAAGTGTTATACATGTATTATCTCATTAAACCCTCACAACAAATCTCTGAGGTAGGTTGATTTAATCCCCAATTTTATAAACAAAGAAATTAAGGCTTAGAGAGGTCAAATAAATTACCAAAGTTCCTCAGCCAAAGCTCTAAAATGATAGATTTGAGGTTGACACCCAATCTATTTCATTCCATAACCCATTATTTTTCTAAAACAATGAGTTGCTTGGGTGAACCTAAATAATAGCCCTAGTCTGTTTATTAAATACCTAATAAATGTTAAAAGTGTTGTTAATGATTGAATTCCACAATATAGGAAAAATACTAAATAATCTTACATTATGTAGATTTCTAGATACTACATTTACTAAGAGTCTTCAGATATTTAGTATACCTCTGTTCATTGCCTTGCTAAACAGAGGGATACCTTTGCTTTAACTCTGGAATTAGCATATATTCAACTTAGCTTCAAAAAGCTGTTTTGCATTGTTAATGTTGATACTAATGTTCAAGTTGCTGTTGAGATTTATTTGCCTAGCCACTACTGAACCCAACTCATCATCATCATATACACAAACCAAAAAAACCATTAGATATTCTTTGAGGGTAAAAAGCAAGGTGTATATTCTAGTTTGCTAGCTGCTGGAATGTGATATACCAGAAATGGAACAGCTTTTAAAAGGGGGAATTTAATATAAAACTGTGAAAACGTCCAAATTAAAACAAGGTTATAGAAATGTCCAATCTAAGGCATCCAGAGAAAGAGAACTTGGTTCAAGAAAACCGATGATGTTCAGAGTTTCTCTCTCAACTGGAAAGGCACATGGCGAACATGGTGAACATGGCGACAGTTGCTAGCTTTCTCTCCAAGTTTCTTGTTTCATAAAGCTCCCCTGGGGGCATTTTCCTTCATCTCCAAAGGTCTCTGGCTTCATGGGCTCAGTGGCTCTTTCAAAAAATGTTTCCTCTTTTAAAGGATTCCAGTGAACTAATCAAGACCCACCTGGAATGGGTGGAGTCACATCTCCCTCTAATCAAAGATTAATACTCACAATTGGGTGAGTCACATCTCTGTGGAGGTAATCTAATCAAGTTTCCAGCCTACAGCACTGAATAGGGATTAAAAGAAACGGCTGCCTCCATGAGATGGATCAGGATCAAACATGGCTTTTAGGGTACATAATCCTTTCAGACCAGTACAGTGTGCTTCTTACTGCTTCTCTGGACCCTGTTTCCTAGAACCCTGTTCTCTAACCTCACTAATTCTCTTGATCAAAGGAGGCAGGTGCCCCAATGTACTGCTTTATCCAATACTTACTCTTTTCTGACTTGTCTTCCTGACCTAGATTCCTGCTGCTACTCTGATTCTGAATACAGCTCTATTATTTCCAATATTCTTAACCCTATATTCAACTACCTCCTGATGACCGCCTGACATGGATTCTCTATTCAGGCCTAAATAAACTTAAATTCTATTTTACAAGTATGCAGAACCAGCAGTTAATGAGTCTGAAAGGTTTATAACAGGAATATGTTATATGACAGCCAGTCTTTAAGAGGGATCCCATGTCTCTCCTAGGTGTGTGCATTCTTTTATAGTCCCCTCCCATTATGAATAGGTATGAGCTTTGTAGCCAGTAGGGTGCTGCAGAAATGATAGTGTGTGATTTCAGAGGTTAATTCATGAAAGACACTATAGGATCTGCCTTGCACTCTTAGATCATTAGCTCTAAAGGAAGTCAGTAATCATGTTGGGAGGACAATGAAGCCTCCCTATGAAGAAGTCCACTTAGCAAAGAATTGCTTCCTGCCAACATCCAGGACCAACTTCCTATCCATTTGAGTGCACTAACTTGGAAGAGGATTCTCTGGCCCCAGTAAGTCTTCAGATGACTGCAAACTCAGCCAACTAAGACACTCATGACTTTCTGGCCCATGTAAATTGTGTGCAACAATAAATGTTTGGTTTTTTGAAGGCATTAGCTTTTAGGGTAATTTATTATGTAGGAAAAGATGAGAAAACAAAACGCATACAAAATCCAGTTGCAGATAAAGTAAACGCTAAAAAGTCATGACACCTGTTACAAGAAAAATTGTAGAAAACTTCAAATCAGCATTGAAAATACATTAATATAATGTATAAGAATACAGATAAAACAAGAAATTCTTTTTACAAAGTTCAGTTTTGATTATGGGTTATAACAAAGTGTATTAAATAACATTTTCTGACCTTCTGCAAAATTCTAAATGTCAGCATTTCAATAAATTTGTAAACTAGCATAAAGAGCTTAAACTATAGAAAATAGAGCTCTAATGACTCTAAACTTTAAACTCTGACCTCTGAGAAACTTTAAAAAATATAATTTCCTGCTCTTAACATGACAACTCTGATTTAGAAAATAATAATAATAAATCTAATGTAGATTATCTAGGCCAGAAACAGACTCAAAACAAAAGGTTAAAGACAATGCTAAGCAATGTCAATGAAATAACATGAAGCTAAGGAACAAGACAGAAGCATTTTCCTTAAGGTTGAAATTCGGAGTTAATATATGAATCACAATGCAATTTTATCTGTATATTTGTTGTACTTTCTTTTACAATAATAAATTTTCTTTTGGTAACTAATCCAAAATCTGAACATATTGTCATTCCATACAAAAGTTCAGTCATTCTCAACTTATCTTGTGTTACAAATTCTCCTTAGAGTGGTGTTAAGGAAAGACACCTGAACTAAACCAACCCAAAATGCCAGTTACAGTCAAAATTCTGATATTCAGGTAAACAGATGACATGATGTATACCCAATTTGCCTAACATTGCCAATATTTATTATTGTTCTGATATATTGTACATTACAAGAAAATAATCTTATAAATCTAAAATTGAAGTCAGAAGACCTGAAAATAATATTTGTCTTTATTCGGAAGTTCTGGGGAAGCATTTAGGAGACAGAAGTTAAATAATTCCAATGGTTTTCCCTGCCCTTAATAAGACATTTAGCATTCATCTTTTCATGAGGTATGTACAACTCATTCTGTCAAAAATTTATCTCATTGATGCTTCCCTAGAAATGAGGCCGTAAACCCCTAGGATAGCAGAACTGTTTCTATTTATGGCTGTGCCTCTAGTCCCAAGTTTTATATCCTGTGTTTGGTCAATAGATAGCTGTTGAGTATTAAGTGAACAAATATTCAACTTTTAATTAGCACACAAGAATGCAAACAACATGCACTGCATGTTTATCTTCTGCCAGGCACTGTATTAGGTACCAAAGATACGAGTGGTTATAAGGTTGTTAAGAAACAACCACTGCTGTGGAGAAACAGTGCAGCAAGGAACCCAGGCATGTACATAAACACCACAGGGTAAGAAAGACATGTCATGACTGAGTGAAGCTATGATGGAGGGAGAAAACAAAGAAAAGAATCACAAATTCTGGAAAGAAGAAGAGGTTAAACAGACCAAACAGAATGCTTAAAAAAGGAAGTGATGAAAACAATGACCTTTAAGCTTAGTCTTTAAATACAAGTTCATCTGATGGAGCATTGGCTTTTGAAAAGAGTGGACACTAAGACACAAATCTGAGGCTTCCACAAAGTATGGCTGCATGCAAGAAATACCTCTAAACAAGTAATCAAAGAAATAAATTTGTCTCAAAAGGCCCATAGATCAAAATAATGTAGAGAAATTAGCATATCTTCTGGCAAGGCCTTCAGAACAGTGAAATTTGGAGTTCATGGTATACTTAGTTTAACTACCCATAATTGATCAAGTTGATAGGCCATGGTCAATTTTTTGTAACCCAACTGTGGTAGACAAAATAATGGTGCCCAATGATATCCATATCCTACTTCCTGGAACCTGCAGCTATGTTATCTTACATGGCAAAAGGGACTTTGCAGGTGTGATTAAATTAACATTACAGACCTCAAGACAGGGAGATTGTCCTGAATTAACTAGGGGGGTCCAATTCAATCTCATGAGTCCTCACAAGGAGAGAACCTTTTCTGGTCAGATAGAGATGGCAGGGTCAGAAGGATTGGATGCTTTCTTGCCGGTTTGGAGATGTAGGGGGTTAGGGACAAGGACTGGAGAGAGCCCTCTAGAAGCTAAGAGTGACCCAGCTAACAGCCAGAAAGGAAATGGAGAACTCATGTCCTACAGTCACATAGAATTGAATTCTACCACTATCTAAATGATCAGGAAATGGATTCTCCCCTAGAGCTTCCAAAAAGGAAGACAGCCTACTGATGCTTTGGTTTTAGCCAACCCCAAACTAGATTTTTCACCTACAGAATGTTTACAAGATAATAAGCATATATTGTTTTAAACCACTAAATTTACGGTAAACTGTTACACCAATGATAGAAAACTAATAAAACAACACATTCTGTTTTTAACCTAAGGATAGAACTACAAGAACAGGCTTATAATTTGGTCTTATAAAACTAAATGCCATAAAAGGTCCTCACACAGTTGTTACAGTGATACCACTTATTTTTATAGACCAATTTTTCTAAAGGGGAAGAGAAAGTAAATAATAATAACAACAAAACCTACTAATGAGCAATTACCATTTAGTAATTATTATACTAAGTGATTTATACAACAATAATAATCACTAATATTGGTTGAGCACTAAGTATATGATAGGCACTCTTCTAAGCCCTTTACATGTATTAATTCATTTAACCCTCAAAACAACCTTAAGAAGCAACTTCTATTATTATCCCCATTTTACAGACAAAGGAATTGAGACACAGAGAAAGTAAGTAATGTGCCCAACGTCATTGATAGTGATTGCTTAGCCTTTATAACAGCTCTCTAATAAAAACAAGCAATTGCTGGGAGCATGCCATGTTCCCAGTGCCAGGCCAAGTACTTTTTATTCATTAGTGCAATGATGCCCCCAATAGCACCCTAAATTAGCTGCTATTATTATCCCCATTTTGCTGAAGAGGAGCCTGGGGTTTAGAAAGGGTAAATAACTTACTCAATGTTACACAACAAACAGTATGTCTAAGGTTGGACCTGACTCCGGAACAATCTTCTTAACCATCCCGTGTGCCCTAGAGGGACTCAGTAAGGTTGGAGTCAGGAGCATAGCCAGCAGAAATTAACAGCTACATCACGATACCCTTTTCTAAACACTCCTCAGAGGAATATTTTAGTTAAAAAGCTTTCCAAAAATTGGATCAAGCCAGACTGCTTCCAAAGAATATCTGAGATCCTTTCCATTGGCAGAGGGTGGGCTTCCCAAATGCCAAGCGGACTACTCAGAATATTTGTATTTAACAATAACAATGACATACTTCATCTATCTTCCCATTTTTCTTTCAGTTCTGATTACAAAATTGATTCAACAAGCATTTATTGGGTAGCTACTGTGTGCAAATTAATGCGGAGAGTATTAAAAGTATATTTTATCTAAGTGTATTGATTTATTCTTCGTAACTTTCAAGAAAGTTAAATGCATTAAAGGAGCATCAGTGAACTATTAGATACCAGTCATGGCCCTAAAGAAACTTATAGTATATATCAGGGGAAACTCAATTCACCTCTCCTAGTGTTCTAGAAAAATTCAATACAATATGTCAGAAAAAAAGGAATGGACTAAAAGTCAGAAGGCCCAGGTTCTAGCCCAGCTTTAACTATCTGACCTTGAACAAAGTCATTTGATCTTCATGCCTCTGTTTCCTCATTTGTAAAATAAAAAGATTAGTCTAAAAAATATCAAAAACTCTTCTTAGTTCGAATTTCTGTGATTCTGTCTTTTAAAACTTGTCAATCTGTCCCTTCATAAGAAGCATATCTAGATGCAGGTTAGGTGAAAGGACAGTAGGACAAGGGTGGGTACCAGAGGCAGAAGTGGTAAATATCCAAAATCCAGAGTACCTCATATGTGAACCAGAAAAGAGTGTCTTATTTAAAACAAACAAACAAACAAAACAGACCCTGGAAAAAGTGCATTCCAAAGTGTCAGCAAAAATGAAGTGACTTTTCATAGGCCTGAATGAAATAGGACACCAGAAATAGTAACAATGCTAAGGAAGTAAATGGCAGATATACTTGACACTTGGTTAACGGAATTCAAAGAACAGTAAACATGCACCTACACAAATGCATACGTGCATATAATACACATACACACACACACACATAAACCTTTGCACAGAAATGAGTGAGTACTTCCCACTCTTTTAAGTAGAGCAATGAGCCAATCCAAGCATCGACATGGTGCTATTATGCAAGCTTGCTGCACTGCACCAAACTCACTGAACACACAGCGTCCTGAAAATGGTACCAGGTTTTCCTACAAGCATAAAGGAGCCTCTGGAACTCTTCCAAAGCCTGATGCTTTTATCAGCTAGGTAGAGACATTCACTTAACCAGCTGAAATAACCAGACTATCATCCTGCACTGGCCAGCCTTGGGAAATGCAATTTTTTAGCCCACTCTGCACAACACTAAAATTAGTGTTGTTTATTACAAACTGACAAAAGATGCAGCAACTGCATATTCATTGATTAAAGAGATTGTACTAATGAAAATTCTATAGAATTAAACAATAATACTCTTCTCAGGGCACACATAAAAGATATCAGGATTCTCCCCCCTCCCCTACATATATAATAGCACGATCTTCTCTGAATCTTTATCTTGCATTTGGATTAGACTTTGAACCTTAGTAATTCCTGAACCAGTTAAATTTGAGTCTAGTAAATTTGGCTGGATAAAAACCATTAACGACATTCCATGACCTTTAGTTCTTCACCCCGTGTGGATATGTCTCACAAAAGGTACAAAGCTACTACTGTCTAAAAATATATCCATGTGCCCTTAAGTTGTCACTTCAATTTAGGACTAATTTTTTACCCTATAAAATGAGAAGGTTTGTTTCCTTCTGGCTCCATGATTCTGGATAGTTTACCTTTCAATGGCACAGCCTTGAATTGGGAAAAAACTTGGCAGGGCTTTAACTTAACAAGCCCAGAAGGTATAAAGGGAAAAACAGGAGTATGGTTTTACCCTTACCCTATTTGACTTTGGTTGAAGTAAAATAAGCACACAAATCTTTCCCAATTTTCTTAGGTTCTTTTTGCTTGTTTCTTTTTTCTTCTTCTTTATTTAGGTTATCAGCTATCTAAAGTGAGGAATCCTAACAGACAGAATCCCAGAATTTGAAAAACAGAAGCGACCTTGAGAAGCACAAGGGACAAATGTGGCTGATAAATATTAAAGAAGAAGAAAATTTACCTTCTGAAATTAGAGTGTATTCTTTTCTCTTTGAATATGAGCTACACCTTCAGACATATCTCTTTTGCAACTTTCCTCGGATTTTGTGCTCATGCAGGAATGAAAAGTGATTTTCAAGGCCAGGGGAAAGAGGAAGGCAAGGATGCCCCTGTCCTCTGTCTATGATGTTACATGTACCAAGGTCCAGGCAAAGAAAGCCTTGCCTCCAACAGGTCTGATGTGCCTGGTCTCAAGAGTTAACAATCATTTGGGGCCAGATGCCAGACCAGACTGTTCCCCCTTGGGGGTGGGAAGCACCTGCCAGGGTCTCATCTTCTAGTGCCCAGAACTGCATCCAGGGCATGACCTAATTCAAGCTTGTGTCCTTCTACTACGCCAGCATTACCTGTGTGGATATTACCAGCTGTGTTCCATATGGCCCACATCCGTTCAAATCTACACTCCTTCAGGTAGTGTGCACATAAATAGTGCACACACACACATATGGGCACAAACTGTTCAAAAAAATATTTGGTCACTTAACTAGGTTAACTACGCTGATTGTCTCCCCATTCAGTGTTCTTCCCATTCATTATGGTAAGTATGATCCAAAGGAAGAGGTGAGCAAAGCACTTGAAAATGCATTTCTTAAAGAGTGTGAGGAAAGATGCATTCAAAAATGTATCCCTTAGGGAAAAATGAGATGTTCTTTTCTAAGAAGGTCATGAACAGATCACTTTGCATTAGGAGTTGCTCTTGTCCTGGTTTCCAGGCCCTGGAGAGCTGAGCTTTATGATCTACTAGGTGCAGTTATTTGATTAGTGCTGAAGAAAATATCTTTTCTGTGTGAGCTCTTTAAAGCAAAACCAAGTTTTCTCAATGATTCTCTCCAAGCTTTTTTAATTTGAGTTAGATGCCCCTGCTGGCAAGTGTCCATACTTTCTCACAGCTGAATCTGCCCAATTTAAAAGTCACCTCATGGATTTGGAACAGTTTAGAGGTGTGGAAAAACACTACCATTACAATTCAGAAATTTTTGTCATACTTTCAATCAAATATGAAGCTGCTGAAAGGAGGAGAAGGGTAAAGGTAAACACATGAGAGTAAGAAATAGATAGGCAAAGCACTAAAAAAAATAGTGTATGAGTTAGGATAGTGACATTTAAGATGAACAAAGAATTGAACCATTCTAAGGCACAACTACAAATGCTTCTCAGATACCTGTGATCAAGGATGAGGACAGAATAACTTATTCTCCTTTTTATTTTTCAGAAATACAGATGCTATACCTCCAAATTTACTAATTAAAACAAAGAATAAGTAAAGAAAACTTACTAATATACTGGAAAGTCTCTTTCGTTTATTGAGGTAAAATAAACAGAAATGAGATTTGAGAATTATTAGAATCTCATATTTTCCAACATTTGTTTAATATATCTCAATGAGGCAGCTTTCACAAAAAAAGGAGGTGAGAGGAGATTTTCACTCCTATTTTCCAAATTATTAATTATAATTTACTAATTCATATTTATGGGTTAATAAAATTTGAACTCAGGAATCAAGAGACCTGAGTTTTAGCTTAGCTATACTACTAAAAACTTTCTGGCATTTGACAAGTTACATATGTTGAGTTTCAGTTTTCCATCCGCTGAATAAAGGATTCCATTCCTTTTAGGTCATCTATGATTTACAGGAACTGTATTGTACTCTCTTTTTTACTCTCCACATATCTATTATATTACATAATTAACAACGTACCAAACCTAGACAAAGATAAGCACTGCTTGGTCACTTAAATTAAAGTGAGAAAGAAAATATCTAAAGTGGGAGGAATTTTATATTAACTTATATCTGGACAATACTAATTTTGTTTCAGTGAGGTTTCATTTACAGGGTCTCACTGGATTCTTACAGCAAACTTTGGAAGCTATTATTCACCATTGTTTTATCTCTGGAAAATTCAGTGATTTTCCAAGGTCACCAAAAAAACTCTTAGAATAAGTAGGACTGAAACTTATGCAGATGAAGTATCTATAATTCTATAACAAAAAAATAAAATCCACCAGAACTTATATTCCCCATAAACACTTACTAATGGGATTATGCCATTTCACTATTAAATCCCAACACGTTAGGTTTTCCAGCTACCCTCTGGATAGCTTAAACTGACAAAGACACGCAATGCTAGCCCTTGGAAAAATATGAGTGATTATTTATCCTCGAAAGAGGATTTATTTTTCTTTTCAAGGCACAGGCTTGAAAGCTTTCTACAGCAGGAAGCGATTGTAATTAATTTTGATATCAACAATATCCTCAGATACACAAAGAGAGTAAAGAAACTAGCCCTTACATCAAAAGCACTGGTTCTCTTCTCTTTCCACTAGCCTATATATCCCTTTCAGTGAAGAGCTCCCTTGGAAGTGATTCAGAAGCTGTGTGAAAAGAACGTAGGTGGGACAGAGGGGAGAAGAAAACCTGAGAAAGACAAGGGAGCTCCTCTCCTCTGCAGGATGACGGCATGTGCTCACCAGCCTGCCCCTTCGTGAGCCACAGTCACAGGAGCAAATTTAGCTCAGGTACAATCAGGCACCTTTAGAGCACTGATAGACTTAGAGTTCTCCAAGGAGAAAGGCAGTAACAAGCAAGGCTCCCTAGAAAAGGTGTCATTCATCTCTCCAACAATAAATTCAATAATGTATTAAATCTCAGCTGTGAACTGAGCACCATGCCTTGGAAGGTGCAACACAGCATAATGCACAATCTCGAGCTGAAAGAACTCACAGGCAAGGCAGGCAGACATAAAGAGTTAAATTACAAATAAGTGCCTGGTCTCTATTAGAAACTTGAAAACACAACAGAAGCATAGAACTCAGTGACTGAAAGAAACTTTAAAGGGAACATTTGAGTTTTATCTTGAAAGATGAGCTGCAATGTATCATAAGAGCTGGGGGAAGGGTTTCCCAGACGTAGACAAATGAGAACATATGTGAAAGTGGTATGAAAGAGCTAGATTTTATGGGAAATGGTGAAAAGTTTAGTGTGGGAATTACAATTAGTGTACCAAATGTGATGCCTTGGGAGCATTCTCAGAAATGTACCAGTTACATCCAAGTGGGTGAACGGAGGGGAGTCTAAACAATTCTAATTCCAAATATTAATTTAAATTATTAGCATAATGGCATAATAATATGTCATACCTAATAATATAAGACATACAGAACATGTCTATTTCCATCTCCAATCTAAAGAGAAAATTTATTTTTTTTCTTCTAATTAAAAAAGACATTAAACCAAAATCCTTCAGGTTAAATTCCATGGAAAACCATTTTTGGTAGTCAAAACTTAAGATTTCTCCTGCAGTCCAAATGGAAGAATAACAGTACAGCTCAAACACTTCCCAAATCACTCCACAAAATAATACATACTTTTCAAGACAAAGAGAGATAGAATAATCTTAGAAAGAATAATTTAAACAAGCATTTGCTTAATACCAAGTCTTTTCTCTGAAACCACCAAATGTGTTAATTTACCATCTCTTAGAAATGAAATACAACACTTACATAATTCTGCCAGACTGAAGGAAGCCAGGAAGACACGGTCAACACACAAACTACTAAAGTATTTATTCCATTTAAGAAAATGCACATAAACATTCCATGTGCCATGCAAACCATTTTCATGAAGCATTACATATTAAAGAGAAATGACTCATTTTCTGAGAGGTCAACTGGGAACCAAAAGAATGAAAGTTCTTTCTTCTGCTTGTACAATAACAGAAAATCTATCTTAAACCAAAGTCAATTAGCAACACTGTGGTTTCCCTGACGTGGTAATCCTACAAATTGAAACTATCAATAAAGAATGTAACATCTCCATTTGTGCATCAACACGTGTCCCTCAGTTGGAACCTCTTTCCACAAATTTTCCAAAACACTTCCATATATTTATTGCATAGAAATAAACAGCACTTACCCTATACTGATCACTTACCAGTTACACCTGAATATGTCTTCAATTGTGCTATATCCACTTCCTGGAATGAAGAGACCATTTCCCATTTGTCTTCACAGTATAGTGATCACTTCAACCCACCAAACATATACTGAATATCTACATCTGCCAGGTACTGTGCTGGGTACAAAGATCCAACAATTAATAAGAAATTACTCCTGCACTCAAGGAGCTGGCAGCCTAGATTTATTATTACAGTCTTTAGCAAAGGCATTATACATAATAAGCACTTAAGAAACATTTGATAAATAAATAGGTCAATGAATATACAAATAAATGCCAACCATTACTTTAAAAATGTTTACAACAACAGAGATACTGTTTATATTCTGAAAGTTTATTTTTACTGTCAGAAAAATCTTCCTCTCCTTCTTAAGGATTTCCTATGTAATCTCTGAAAGTAAATACTTGGTCATGCCTGCCCATAGGGCCAGGTGTGTGTTGGCATGAAAGCAAGTCAAATCTTAGTAAGAATGATTTTTTTTCACCTTATTTATATTAGCTTTAGCTACAAAATTATTTATAACATACATATTAATTACATATAATGTACATAATATTTTATAATATATATATATACACACACACAACTATATACATGTGCCTTCTCTAATAAGTAAGTCAAAGGAAGTGAGTGGTAAAGAGAAAATAATTATGAGACATGTTACCCCCCTTTCTATAAACGTTCAGGACCTTTTTTAAAAAAAACACAGATTGCTCTCAAATTCAGTCACACCTGTAGATATAAAAGACCGCCTGCTGGGATGATCATTGCATCTGACTCAGCCTCTGAAGTCCTACTTCAAGTTCAAGAACTATCACTTCCATGAATCCTTCCCTATAAGCAGTACCTATAACATTTTATTACATTTTTAGCAGATCCGTTTTATTTGACTGAGCTCCCTGAAGGCTGGCACTATGAATCAATTTTCTTTAAATGCCTGGTACTTAGCACAGTCCAGGTCATACCTTACCACTGTAGAAAAAGGAGCTCGCTGGTATGTATTAATTAATTAAATTAAAATGCATTTTTGAGTTATTTTGTAATTCTCCTTGAAATATTTGAGGATCCCCTAGAATATCACAATAGCAGAGTTGGAAACTTTTGTCCCAAATACCATTACCTCTAAAATATATTAGCTTGGGTTCTGAGTACCTTAGGGAAAACACCAGGCCCAAAATAAACTAAGTTAAGACCTCAAATACAGCAAGACAGTGAGCTTAACACAGATTTATTAAAGCCTTAATTCCCTCTTTTTACCTTTCTAGCGAAATCACTCCCTTTTACAATATTCCAGGATACTGAAAAAAAATTGTTTTAATTCTGTGGTACATTACATTACACTCTTTCAGAAATAAACCAAGACTGTGAAAGAACAGAAACTAGGACATAATTCTAATGCATAAGTACTATGCAATTCCAGAGCTCCATTGATCAAAAAAGGATAAAGCGTTTGGCCACTGCAATCTAATTAGGGAGAAATATGCCCTGCCAGGAGGCAAGGGTCTCAACTAGAAGACCCCTTAGAGCCCTATTTAATAAACCCAAAGGATTAATTTGGCAGAAGAGTAAAGTTTATGCCTGGAGAAAAATTTAAATTTATAAAATCTTCAACTGCCTTTTCAGCCACAGTACTCAACCAAGTTTTCATGACATACTATCATGTTATAATCAGTTACAAGATGTGTCACAAGAAATATTCCCAATAAAAATTAAAGTTAAAGTTTGCAAATAATAGATTTTTAATAACTTAAAGCAGATTCAGATTAGCTTTCCAAAATCATTAATGTTATTTGAATTCCAATATGTTTTCTTGAATGTTATGAGATGAAAGTGGACCAAGTCAAAAAGTAGACCAAGGATTGAAGGATTAAACATTCAAAAGGGGAAATCTTATACATCTGAAAGTCATGCATCATGTGAGTTCATTATGAAATTTAAAACATTGAAAGCCACAGAGGAAAATTAAACAAAGTACATTTATAAATTGTCTAAATTACTTGTGTGTATATTTATACATACATATATGTACAAAAAATACCAAACAAGTTGACACCATCTTTCAGGCATGACATTGTAGAATTTGACTATTGTGTTCAAATTCTCAGAATCAGAAACTTTTAGAAAACTTTAACACTACTTTCTAAGACTGATCATACAACTTCTGAGACATCTGAGTTAAAATAAAAATAATTTAGTCATTATGACCATAAACATTATATACAGACATTTTTAGGGATGATCAAAATGTAAAGAGGCAGATCCTATATGAAGTGGTTCTAAAACATGATACTTATTTGACCATATGACTGCTTTTCATTGTTTTTGTGGGTCACTCAACACTCATTAATTCAATCCACACAATCACTTACCTTTTCAGAAATGCAATCTAGAGAGGACATCTTTCTGATGTCAGTATGCCTCCCTCTAGCAGGGATACCTTTTTCCTACCCTTTGGTATTTCTAATTTGGAATAAACCATGGAATTATATAATCATGTCATTAACTTTGTGACTAAAGTAGGAATAGACAGGTACTGAGCAAGGGTGTTACAACCTTTTCTGTAAGTAGAGTATAAATAAAATATAAAATTGCAACATCAGTTTGAGCAATTTATATTTCTTCACTATTCCTTTATTCTTAACTGTATTCCGAACAGTGGAAATTATCATAAAGATGATCCCCAAACATGAGGGAATAAAAATATGCATATGTGTATATAAACCAACTAAAATTGTTCCTTGCCCATCTCATTTAAGAAGGATTTTAGAATGTCTGGTCCTTTCTCCTTACTGTAAAATACTATATCACCTCAATATGAATGATTTCTTTTTCGACCGCTTTGAGATGTGCTGACTCCTAAACCTCATTTGTTTCTTCTATTCATTTCCCAAAATATAGGGAAATGCTGTTTGCGCGACTTGAACAGATTACTCCCTGGCAGAACCTGTCCCACATCTATGTAACGTCTACTGACTATGACCACTTGCCTGACGGGACTACCACCCAGGGCCTGATTTCTAGCCCGACTCCCACACTTCGCCTGGGTGGTAGCCAGTCTCCAAATTTAGGTTCAGTCAAGTGGAAATCCTTGCTTAGAGCCTGCCAGCTCCTTCGATAAATTGATCCTATTTGCAGTATCTTTCAAAAACTCAGATAAATCCTCCACACCAACCTCCCCCAGTCTTGCCATCTGCAGCTGCAAAACTGCAAACCACTTCTATGTAGAAGCCTAAGGCTATCACATACCTTTCCCCTCATTCTAGATCTCTGGAAATCAAAATTGGCTCCAATCACACATAATTTTTTTTTCATTATTTAGACTGATGTTTCTCAATTATGTTACCATCAAGTGGCAATGGTATACAACATTCTCCGTTAAATGGAGGAGTCTGCAGGCTCCAGAGACCTTGAGTCCCTCCCAGTCACCCTGTGGGCTGAGAGGATGACTACCTCAGTACTCATGCAAACCATTCAAGACATGCAAGTCTGGAAGAGTAAACCACTGAAAGGAGCCAGAATTCAGTTGCATTCTTTATCCAAAGCGGGAGCACTCTGGGAGCTCGGGAGCTGCCAGCAAGAGAAGATCTGTTCTTAAATCCTCACCCTTGGAGTTCATTACCCAAACTGGGTACCCAAGGACCACTCCTAAGGACACACTCAATGAAAGTGTGTTTAGTCAATGAATATATGATTGAATAATTCTGTGTGGGTGTCAGTGAAGAAGTATCTGGTTTGGGGTGATCTGGTTTTCATGATCACTATTAAACATTGAATGCTACTGAAGAGACAAAGTGCTACTGTGAAAAAAACTTTTTGAGACCGTTTCCAGGTTTAGACAGACTAAAGCTGTCTGATCTCAACAGAAGGCTCTGAATTTGAAGTGAGAGTGCTATAAACAGCTCTTGGTTCTAGCCTTCAATATGTGATACCTACTTTTTAAAAAAAATTGTGTCAGATCAGAGTTTCTGAGTAATTCAATTTATAGGAAATGGAGACTAGAGAGAACCTAACGATATTATAATTAATTACATATGCAAATGACAGACTAAATTTAGTTGCTCAATTACATGTCTAACCATAGTTGGCAGAGGTTGGAAATCTCATGCTTGGACTAATGAGCATGCCTCACGGACTGCTCAGATACTCAGGTGACATCAGTAACCTCACTTAAGACCATTACAGCTCTGAAGGCTGAAGAGAAAACTCAGAAATATGGTTCTGTTAGTGCTGACCCCTTCTACCTTAGGAGGCATGGTAAAGTCGCTCAGCCTCTCTGAGACTCAATTTCCTTAACAATTGCTACTTAAATGCAAGCAATGTCAGGAAAGTTCTACTGGATGTCTGGGAGCTTTCCACCTACTTAAATCTAATGACAGTTGTCTGTGTTCTTCCATCAACTATAAAACAAATAGGTCTATGGGTTCATGCTGATCCACCTGTGCATTTTTGAGGACACTCAGAGCACTAGCCTATGATAGTAATTTATACATAAATATATATATATGTATGTATGTATGTTCATACATATCCATCACTAATGGAAGCCACTTTGCTGATATCCATAAAATGCCATTGAACTGCAACTTCTTAGTTTAGAAAGCATATTATATGTGTTGTTTTAAGAATACCAATCTAAGTACAGAAGCTATGGTCAAATACATACCTGGTTTGTTTCCATTTTTAAATGTGTGCATTGCCTCTGTGTGTATGTGTGCACGCACGCTTCTATAGCACCTGTAGGGTATTGCAAATAATGACTTGGGAGTTAATCAGGAATTATGAATTGAATTTCAATTCTGCCACTAATGAAAAATAGAAATGACCTCTACTACTTTAAGTGTGAGCATAAAATGAAAGAGATTATATGAAAGCACCTTGCAAACTACAAAAAATGAAAAAATAACCCATAAGTCTCACATGTCATTAAAGACAGCAATCACCATGATGGGAGTTCAGCAACCATGCATTTATCCCAGTGGAAGACATGATAGATACCTCCTGGCCCTATAGCTACCTCCTCACACATCCTCAATACATGTTCAATTGGTGCAGTTGATGAAGTTTCCATATAATTTCATTCTGAGTTTTTTCTGTGAGACTGGAGTTATCCTAAAGAAAACTGCAAATGTGCCAAGTTTCTCTTCAGTGTTCCACACTTAGCCTTTTCACGCCTGTTTCCTCTTTTCTGGAGACTCATTCTCCCAAGCAATCTGAGAGGAAAGGAATCTGATTTGCTCACTCACAATTAGAGGTTCAGAAACAGGATGGTGCCCCCTCTTAGATGCATCTTCTCTTTGAAAACGGATCTGCAATGACAACCTAGAGCATGAGGAGGAACAATCGACCAACATCTAACTACTAACCTACATACCAACATCCATTAACCAAGTTCCCTTGAATGGGGCTTAAAATGAGACATTATACCGATGCACAATATGGTAAAGGAATGGTGTCTATTATGAACCCTTTAAGGAGCAAGACCTCATTTCCAATTCCCTTTGTTCCTTCTATTCACATTTAATATCAAATTCTCAATAGACTGTACACAAAAGATTTCCTGTGAAAGGCACTCTAAATACCCTTTATCGCATATGGGCTACACTTGTCAACTGAGTTGATTCAGTTTAAATGCAGGGACACCTTAGTCCATTCCAAAGTACTAGAATTTCTGATTTCTAATTGACACACTATAGAGGTAAGGGCACCAATCTACAAATTTGGAGGCCAGAATAGAATCTCTGTTTCACAGCCAAACAGCTCTGTGACCTTGAAAAAACCCTTTACTGTTTTGAATCTCAGTTTTTCATCAATAAATTTTTCTGTACATAGTATTTCAACAGATGGATATTCTTCATATTTTGGCATAGGTTGGAAAATTACTATGACTTTAAGTTCAATGGGAAAAAGTTGCTCCAAGCCCAGACACTAAGAACCTTAACTTATGAAGCAATTGCTCAGGTTTCCATTCAAAACCTATTTGTTCTTATGTTGAACCAAATTCAAACAAGCAACTAATGTCATATTCTAGTGTTTTAATAATTAAAAGTTGCAATGGATGAGAAAATAAGAGAGAGCAGGCTATGTCAAACGCATTAAACAGCTAAAAGAGTTCTTTTGAAACTACAGATGGATTTATAGGTATATAAATATATAGACACATATATACATACATATAAAGATACTATATATAATTTTCAATGTTTATTATGGTACTATGTTCAACAAATTGTAAAAACCATAACAAAAACAAACGAATTCCAAAAACAAGAAAATACCATCATTGTCATTTAGCATCATGACTTAGTCACCATGAAATAATCTAAGTGAATCTAGAATACTCCATTTTAAATATAGGGAAGTATGTAATTCATTTTAGAAATTTTTCTGCCAAAACATTTAAAAATTCTATCTTAAATGGGTCTAGTTTTAGTTAGCTGGAAATTCAGGTTATGTGGACTATTTCATTCTTCCATAGTATTACATAAATGAACTATGGTATTTTATAAATGGTATACTATTATGGTTAACATGGAATGATAATGTAAAAATATCAATTATCAGAGAAGTATATTGCCGAAAATAATTCAACAATACAACTGCACAAAATATAATTTTTTAAATGTACCAGGAAAATTTTGCAAGAACTCACAGGCCCATTCTTATAAATATAAATCTTTATTTACTAATAAATTTTGAAGAGCTACTTAATGAGAAACTTGGATAGGTTCTTGTTATTAGACTTTTTATACTTTATGTTTAAGTGTGTGTGTGTGTGTGTGTGTGTGAGATTATTACAACTGAAAGTAACTGAACATTTGGACTGCTGCCAAAGTGTGCTTACATTTCACTGATTCTGAATAGGCCTTAATGTGCTTTCTAAATTTGGGCAGGGCATACTAACAAATAAAATAGAATTAGATTCCACATCTGGCTCATAACCAGTAGCACTAAATGTACAATTACTCTATAAATTCTCAGTTGTTTTTTCATTCTAGAACTAATAAAGAATCATGGTTCATCGTGATTAATCAGTCCAAATTAATTTATACCTCCTTTTCTCAACCTTACATTTTACTTGTCTTCAAATCCAAAGGTTCAAATTGACCTTCAAAATGTTTCCAACCCTGACTATACCAGGAACATACCAAATATCTAAGGCAGATCCTGGCCAAAGTAGTTTGATCCAGACAGGCTTAGGAACTGCAGGTTTGGAGAGAGGTGCCCAAACACAATATACAACTGAGTGGTTCATCAAGCATTTCTACTTCCAATATTCACTGGATGAAAAGCCACTGGGTTGGAGACACATCTTCTAGTTAGAGCTTAAACGTGACTTTACTAAACACACCTACAATTTGCTTTCTAAATTTCATGCTAAAATGTGTAGAGCAGTGAACTCAGTGGTTTAATATTTGTAACTTACAACTTTAAACTGCAATTGACTGAAACAATCCTTTACTTTCAAGATGCAGGGCATACCACGGTTTGGGACAAAGTCAAGTAAATAAACCCTGGGATGGAATATAGGAACACATTTATGGCAGGTGAAAAAGACCTAATAATGTATCAATCACAACATAAGAGTATAATTTATCCTTAAAGCTTTGGGAATCCTATCACTGCCACAATTTTACTGGCTGGTGATGAGTCACGGGCATTTATGAAGCTACAGGACTTCAGTAACTATAAATTAGACTTTTGAGATGCACACAATCTTTAATAAAAAAATGCTATTCAAAACTTGACCTGAGATTTGAAGTCTTCTAATATTTATAAATAAAGGTTTGACTCAGTATCTCCTTCCCTGACCCCCCACATACTTTCCTTTATGTAAAATCACCATTATTAACTTTGCAAAAACAATGTAAAACAGAAGCCCATATAGGGCTTTTATAATTTCATAAGAATAATATATTCTCTGTTACATATTAAAATGTTGATAAATCATTCCAAAAACATACATTGTCACATTTTCTAATTCCAAATTTTTTCCCATATCTACCTCCTCTTCCCAGTTTATCTCAAACTAAAATGATTAATTAATTAATTTAAAAATTCACTGTGTAGCCTTAAAACAGAAAAAAAGAGAAAGACAGAGAGAGAAATGTTATGCTTTGACCTCTTTGGCCCAGGCTTTTCTCACAAATTGCTCCTATGGCAACAAAGTATGAAACCGATGTCCCAAGGTTTCTGCCTATAACATATATTCAGTTAAGATTGATGCTAACTATTTTTCCATTTTTTCTCCAAAATTTAAGAATTTGCAGAAGTGTCAATCTATACATTATTGTTAATACTGTCAGCATTCAAAACATCCCATATATCAAGAAACACTGAGAAAAAATGTTACACATGAGTTCAAGACCTTTTAAACTACAATAATTGCAGATTTCACTGGAATTCTGCATCTTCAAAATAAGGCAGGATTATATGTTATTATAAAAGACTTGTAAGATCAGATTTTCTGTAGCTCATTAACCCTCTTCTTTCTATTTTCTTTTCGTCTTTACTATTGATGAAGCACGTTAACTGAATACCATTAAAAAGTCTGTTTCATGTTGAAATCATGATCTAAGGATCTTGGAATTTTAATGGATGCTCATTTTGGGGGATGTAGTTTTCAAAATTTCTTTCAAAATATTTCCATGAGAAAAGAATATCTTCCTGAGAATAGTCCTTGACTAGTTTCCCCTTATAAAAGCCAAAATCAGTGTTTCCCACTTGTTTGAGTGGGGCACCTGCATCGGAATAATCTGAGAGGCTTATTTTTAAAATGCAGATGCTAGGCCATCCTCCAGAGATATCCGTCAGCATGCACGGAGAGAGTCTCAGGTGATGTTTAGGCAGAGGAAGACCTAAAAATTGGATTTTGCTCTTCTTGCCATGAATGCCTTAGAATATATAAACAATTAAGCTAATGTCATATAAGTAGTAATAAGGAGAAAGGCCAATGTGAGAGTATTTTATTTTCTGTTTTTAGGCTTTTGACTAGGAAGCTACCATCTTACATCCAGAAATGCCCTCTGGGAGAGGGGCAGATCGTGTGAGGAAAATTTGTAATTTTACTCTCTAAATTTTACAATATTATAATTGATAGGCTAATTCGTGAACATTTCCACAGTTTGTTTACTAGAACAAAGCTAGTACTTAAGAACATGTATAAAGACTATTTAGGTCACTCTTTGTCTACCGTTGGAAAAACATGGCAATAAATGATCTGGTGACAGTAAGCATGCCTTAAAACTCTTTTTCTAGTTTCTTTAAGGCATTATGTATCTGGCATATGAAGAGCCAGATTCTTGTTAGTCTTTGATTGTGATCTCATGATTATTTTCACAGGTTGCCTGCATTGTTTGACTTTGTAAGTTACGCCCTTATTAAAACTAATCATATTTACAGCATTCAAATATATTTCATGAGGAACTGAAAAAGAAGTCTATGAAATTATTTCTCTCTCAATGTTGACAAGAAAAAAATATCAATAATCCTTACTCTACCACTTTGGGCTATTCAGAGACAGGTTATTTCCTCTGATAACCATTGCTTTCCGATCTAGTCACACTCTCTCTTGTTCAAGCCTCTCAACCATACTGGCCTATTTGGTATTATCTGATACACAACGAAGCACCCTCACACTGTTCCCTCAGCCTAAACTCCACTTTGCAGAGTTTTACCGTTAATCCCCTCCCCTCTTTCAAGAGGCCTATCTTGACCATACCATTTAAAATTTAAATTTTCAAACTCATCCCACCTGAGCATTCCTGGTTCCACCTATCCTACCTCATTGTTTTCGTTACACTACCACACCCTCTCTCATACTATATAATATACTTATGGAGCATGTTTATATTTTATTTTACGTTTCCCTCCCCCCACTTCCCTTCCTACCTGATAGAGATGTCACTCACATGCACTCTGCGTGAGGATGTTATAGTCTGTTTCCATTCTACAACCCAGGGGAGAGGTTAAGTCTAATGAAAAGACCCACCAGACCTTAAACCTGGAACAAGCAGCACCAGATGTTTATCAGGGCAGAAATTCTCAGTAGCAGCCCCCTCCCTACTGGGGTAAATAAATACTTCACATTCAAACAACACAGGGTCTCTTCCCTCCAATGCAAAGCTGCCATCCACCAATCCTGACCTGAGCAGTTGGCCTCCCCAGGAGACTGGTCACGATGGGATCTCTTCTCCTGTCCTTTTGGATCCTTTGAACTATGGAAGCAACAAAGTGTCTTTTGCTGAAAGTTTCTCTTGTACCTGAGCCTGTGTTCCCAAGACACATAGGATAGCAGCTTGCTCCACACCACCCCTTCCCACAATTAAATAGAAACTCAATGATGGTACAGATTATTTTTCTGTCCATCTGTTCATTGATGTTCCTTAGGTGTTTATAAACTGTGCCTAGTGTATATAAATAATAAGTGTACAATAAATTTGAAATGCCAATTTTTTTCACACTTGCTCCAGAGGACATACATGATACTTAAAAGCGGCTCTTTTACTTCTGGTTGGGCATTCTTGTAAGTAAAGCAAAATTTATAGTCTCTATTATTTATGGAATTGGAATCTGAGATGAATAATAATCATGATGAGTACTGTTCAGTTCAAGTTTTAAAGCATAATCTCAAAAAATAACTATATACAAATGTGTAATGAATAAGCCCAGAAGCCCATAAAAAACAATCAAAAGGTCAAATACAAGAGACTAGAGAATAAGAAATTTCTCCACTGAAAATACGACCAAAATACTTTTTCAAATATGCCATTAAATACTGAAAGACACAAACTGCACAAAGCCAAATAAAATTATCAACACAATTAATTCAAATTCAGTGGAGAATTGTTCCATAGGCTAAGTTAAATTTCAATAAATCAAAACCAAAGGAAGAAGGCTGATTCCCTTCTTATGGTTTCCACAGACATGTGAATTATTTTCTTGCAACAAATTAATGATTAGTAAATAATAGTAAATAGCACAAACATTTAGTACCATTTCCTCATCACTGAAGGAATAAAAAAGTACTCATCTTTATCAAGGTGATTACAAAAAAGGATCGGGATGGGGGAGTAACACGGACACGACAAAACAGCTAAAAATGATTGTAAATCAATTTAAATGCTACATAAGTTCTATGTTACAAAATAAATAAATAAATAAGAGAAAGGCAGAAAAGAAAAGAAAAAAAAAACATTTGAGGAAATGACTGTTTCAGGATCCTAGAGATAGTACATGAAAAAGAACTACGAAATATAAAAATACATAAACCATATGTCAGCAGAGATATGGAACATAAAGCCAAATACTAAGCTGAATTACTATCCACAGAAAGCAGACTTAAAGGGAAGTTTCTACTCAGTTCATATGTTAAACCAGAATAATAGTTCAGCCTAGCATAGGATAAGCACAGAAAAAAATCCAAAGATCAAATTGAAGAAAACAAAATGAATAAGCAGCTTCCCTGCATCTATGTTCACTATTCAATGTATCCTCATCAAAATAAAATTTGAGATTGCCAGGTCATGACATGCCAGCATAGGAATGACTTTCTGATCCTTCAAAATTTGCATGAATTATTTCAGCATCTATGTCTTTGTTTGTGCTACCATTGATATTAATATAAATTCATTCATATAATCCCTCATGTTCTGCCACTTTGTGATATATCTATGTAGATCTAAAGGTTCAGACTATTGAGAGGGCAGGCTGGGCCAGCACAGAACAGAGATCCTCTTAAAAATCAACACTGGCAAAGTGCACGGGTGGTTCAGTGGTAGGATTCTCGCCTGCCATGCAGAAGACCCAGGTTGGATTCCTGGCCCACACACCACCCCCCAAAAATATTGTGAACAAATTTCCTTATGACATACATATCACATATGTGTGATATCACACATATCACATATCTCTGTGTGTTTTTGTATAGATGTAGAAATATATATATGTAGGGAGATATTAAAACATCAACATTAATTATAATAGTTATCTCAAACAAGCTGTTACTACCATCTATAATAATGCAAGGGAAAGTATCCACAAATTTCTGAGTGACACCTCCCACTCAAATCGTTCTTTTAATTCAAATGAATATGTTCAGATGGCTAAAACACTTCTATAAATCCTTTTCATCTATAACAGACCACTGTACTGCTATTCTGAAAACCAGAAATCCAGAATGAGCTCATTTTCAAAAAAATAAACAAAAATCTTAACAGCAAAAGGTTGCATCAAGTGAACTGAAGGACCAATAAAAAGATTTATAATAATAACCTAGGGGAGTTTCTCTTCGCTACCTTAAAAATAAAAATTAATAAAGAGGACTAAAATTCATGAGTCTTCTCCCTAGTATCTCAAATCAGAGTCCAGTGGTCTCCTCTCCTTCATTCTCCTTTCTGGAATTAATCAGTGAAATCTGTTTCATTTGTACTCAAATTTTAATAGAAATGAGAAATGTTTGCAATTTAGGTAAATTATGAATGTTAAAGGTTGAAGTCTGAACTTAAGTGAATTTATTATTCATCCATCCATCCATCAACTGATCAAAAATTTTGAATGTGTACTATGTATATATATATATAAACATTGTGTTAAGTACTATATGATTTCCTAGAAATCAAAGTATTTGTGGGTAGTTGTAAAATTCTGCTAATATGACCATAATTTGTCCTGTAAATAAGATGTTCTATCTTCCAAATTTCTAGGAAAATTGACAGCTAAACCTGTCCCCACCACCTCTATCCTCTCATAATGATCACAGATTTCTATTCTCCTTACAGTTTTTTCACAGTATATTTATCTGATCCACTAGACTGTAAACTCTACACAGCAAGGACTGTATCCACCCATGTAGCTCCTTTCTACTTCCTCACTTCAAGCCCTTAATGCAGTGCCTGGTACACTGTAGATGCTTAGAAGAGCTATATCATGTGATATACAAAGGAGAAGCAATAGCATAGAGTCATAAAGAGAGAAAAAAAAAACTTAAACAAAATCCCTGGTTTTATAGCTTATCATTCATACAAATGAAGGAAATTAGTTCCTTAGTATTCTGTAAAGTACTCTGATTAGTTTAACAGCACATCCTGAAACTCTCCATGCTGTAGCAGTGAAGAGCATTCCAGGCATCCTGGTCCAGGGAAAACTGACCATCTCCAAGCCTCTACATCATCATTTGCAAGAACAGGAGAATCTCAGAACTCTATTTTGACAAGCCTCCCACTGTCCCCTCCTCTCATCACACCCAGCCTCAGCAACACTATCTTTCTTGAGACCATTGAGGTGAACTTTATTTTCCACTTTTTTATTATCAACATCAGTCACCACAAGAAACCCAGAAGTCCCAGATGACTACATCTCTCTCAAACTATCGTATCATATGGCTCTGTCCATCCTCCCTTCTGGTTCCATTCTCTTTCTCAACTCCTGGATTTCTTCCACTGTGTCGACTGAAGCTCATGGTCACCAGAAAACCTCCAATTTCCTCAACCTCTTTTCTGACTCGCCTTCATCTTTTTACTCCAACTGGGACCTGGCTACCATCTGCCTTTGGCCCTGTGAGTGAAGGCTACTTTCTTTTCTATACCACCTGAATTGGGGTGGGGGAGGGATACAAAAGCGAGGTTGCTTTGCTCCTTGCTCCTCTTTGCTATACCATTCTCCCACTCTGCTTCAGAAAGACCCTTCAGCTCATTACTGCTCTTAGACTTTCTCAATCCCTTAAAACCCATCAGATAATATCAATAATTAGCTCCTTATTGCAATCATTTGCTAACCTAGGTCAATCCCTTTCTTTCATCATTGTTGTTTTTCATTTTTTGTTTTTTAACTTTTAACTGACTATCAATCTCTCCAAGAATAATTCTGAGGTAATTCTTTGTGGCTTCATTTTCCAGCTCAGTTCCTTGAAACTTTCTTCCAATGATCTTGCCCTCTGCCCCTCCCAGCTGCTAAATCATATTGTTATACCCAAGAAGATTTAATCCCCTGAATAATTTCACCATGAAACATCCCACTATCAGAATACCATCTCCTCTTTAGCACCTGACTGTCTCACCCTCGGACCCTACCAGGACTTATAACCCATTGATTCCATCACCTTCTCAATATCCCTCACTCTCCCCTTTTATCCTCACTTCCCACCTATCCAGCTTAAATTTTATAGTTCATAATTATGATCTATTTATTGCACTTTTAGCAGAATCCTAACTACAGTTAAACCCAACTTTCCTTATACTTTGCGCATCCCAAACATGGCTTGTGAAGCATGTTCACTCCCCAGAAGTTGAGCCCACAACCATACCAATATTTTCGCTCTGAACACATGACTACCAACTCCTGCTGGGCAATGAAACTGCATAGATCCTGACCAGTCACTCTACCACTCTTCTTTTTTTTTGCATGGGCAGGCACCAGGAATCGAACCCGGATCTCCAGCATGGCAGGTAAGAATTTTGCCACTGAGCCACCTTCACACTGCCTACCACTCTTCTTGATAGCAATTTTGCATCTGTTCTCTCCTCACATTTCTAACACAGCCTCCCTCACCTTCATGCTCAGCTCAAGATCTGATTTTCCTTTTTCAGTGAGAAAATAGGAGCAATCAGAAGAGAATGCCCGCAAGCTACCAAAACCTCATTGATTCACCTGCCTTCTGTGCTCATATCTTCTGCCTTCCCTCGTATTATTAGGAACCAATTTTCTATGCCCCTTTCTAAGATCAAGCCTTCCATTTTTGTATTGGATCCCATTCCACCTCACCTATTCAGGAACAGTACTCTAGCAATTCTCACCTTTCTCTCCAACATCATCAATCAATTTTATTTCTCTACTAGACCATTTAACAATTAATCATGCTACAATTTCCCAAATCCAGAAATAAATAAAATAAAAACAATCCCACACTCTCAGAAGAGAAATAAATTTTTTATCCCTTTTAGCCAGACTCCCAAAAACTTTCTCTTGCTTGCTCCATTCCTCTCCTCCCCAGTTTCTCTTTAACCCTTCAATTAAACTCATGCCTTTGCTCCAGTGTGACCTCTCAGCAAAGCCCTCCTGATCACTTTACTCAAATTGCAAATCCACATCCATGCTCCTCATACTCTACTCCCTTCTCTGTTTAATTTTTCTCCATGGCTCCAATTACCACGTAACATTCTAAACATTTTTCCCATTTCATTTTTTATTGTCTTCCCCATGAGAATGGCAGCTTTAGGAGATCAGGCTATTATATTCTTTGTTTTTTCCCCAGCCCCCAACACATCAAAATGCCAATAAATATGTGGTAGATAAATGAATGAATCTGGAAAAGTTGTATCATACTGACTAAGCCTAAAACTTTACAATCAGACAGTCCTCAATTTGAATAGCAACTTTGAGTCTTTGGGCTTGTCATTTAACCTCTCTGCCACTCAGTTTCCTCCTTTGTAAAGTGTGAACAATAAGCTATGCTATGGGACTATTAAAACAATTAAACAAAATGCTATATTTAAGCAGTCAGCAAAATCCTCAGAACACAGCAAACAACCAACAAATAAATAACTACTTTTACATTATCCTAGGTCAAAAGGTACAAAGCAGTTTTAATGGTTGCATTCTGAACTGTTCCATTTCTAATTTTTTAATATCCCAAAGCCCCAGAAGAGAGTTCCAGCTTTGGAATTGTCCCGATACTTTGAGCCAATATGGGAAATGCTTTCCTCCTCCATCACATATGTGCATCATCAGCTTGCATTTATTAGTTAACCTTTTGCCTCATTATTATACGTACATATTTTGTTATGCCCTGAGGGCAGCAATAGCTCAGGATGCTGCTAATGTGTGCATGTATACACCCAGGTAAGGCACCCAAAAGCACTCCAATGATTCAAACCCTGAATTGTTCACAACATGGGACCTAAAGCAAAATGTAATCATCTGGTTAAAACAAGTGAACCCTATTTGAGCAGTGCATCACCAAGACCTTTTATCACATTACTTGTCATGTGATAAAAAGCTTAATAATTTTTATTAAGAAGACAAAGCTAAAATAGATAAAACACAGACAGCATGATGACCCAGGCTACACAAAATGCACAATACAGGATTTCCAGAGTTCAAATCATTTATCATTTATAAGTGATGATGGAATCAGTTTAGAATTAGTAGCAGAGAAACCCAATTTTATAAAGGAGGAAATTAAGGAGGTCCACATGCTTAGGGAATTGCCCAAGAACACACCAAATGCTAATGGCAGAAACATAAGAGAATGGGTCTTAAGAAAATGCTTCCCAATGGAAAAGAATTTGTATAGAGCAATTCTCCCATGGCAGAGACAAACAGACAACATAATGAAAAAGAAAGGATACAGAGAGAGCATCCAGCATAGCCATTGGCACAATAAATGTTTGTGAAAAAAACAAAGCAGAAGTAAAATGACCTCGATTCTGGCCATGGCTCTGCCCAAACTAACTGCATGAATCTCAACAACTCACTTCACCTCTTTCATCTCATTTTCCTCATCTTTGTACTTACCTCTGCGTCTGTAAGGTCTACCAACTTAAGGGTTGATTGTAATTTGTAGAGGTGGGAAAAGAAGAAGAAAAACTTTATTAAAAAATTTAGTGCTCAGGGCGGGCCGCGGTGGCTCAGCGGGCAAGAGTGCTTGCCTGCCACGCCGGAGGACCCCGGTTCGATTCCCGGCCCCAGCCCATGTAAAAAACAAACAAACAAACAAAATATAATAAAACAAGAAAATGTTTAAAGATGTTTCCCTTCCTTCCTTCCATCCTTCCTTCCTTCTCTGTCTTTCCTTCCTTTCCTCCCTCTCTCTTTAAAAAAAAAAAAAAAAAAAAAAATTTAGTGCTCAAACTCTTAGAGCTACCCTGGGACATAAAGGCTGAAAGGTTACATTTTATTTCAATAAATGAAAAATAAATATTTTCAGAAAGGTTGAGTATGAGTAAATAGCTAGCTTTCCATTTCCCCAAAGAAAATGCATAAATGAAACAGCAGAAATAAAACAGTCATTATTCTGAGATGCTATTTTATTTTATGTTAATATCTTAAATATGTATCTTAAATTTAATATAGCATTTTTTTATGGCAGGGTCACATTTCATTCTATTTCATGTGACTATCCTGTTATTACAGCACCATCTGTTGATTTGTTTGTTTTTGTTGTTTTCTTTGTTTGTTTGAGAAGTGCATGGGCTGGGTATCGAACCCATGTCTCCCCGCATGGCAGGCAAGAATTCTACCACTGAACTACCTTCGTACTCCCTAAAATAGCATTTTTAATTATCAAATTTTACTGGTTTTGTGTGCATGTGTATGTATGGGAAATTAACGAGATTCCAAAAATAAAAAATAATAAGAATCTCTTTTGCCACATGTATGAAACTGAGGGAAAATTCCATTTTCTCAGAATTTAACACTGCAATCCATTATTCTTCCAAAAAGAGCTTTACCAACATTTATTCAACTGCTGTGCATCATGTCCTCAAATGCATCATCCACAGATGATGACTGACTCACAGCAGACCCATCTCCTCTTGAGGGCTTTACCAAATTTCTTGACAGTTCTAAATATTTCAGTCATTAATAATAGTTTTCACATAAACTTCCTTACATCTATAAAGGATGTCTCCCAAAAGCTTCCTGGGCTAGATGATTTTATTTTACAGATATATTTTTAAGAATCAGTGAAAATATATGTGATGTTTCTCAAAAATAGCTTCCATATTACCAAATCAGAAATGAGACCAGAAGTACCACTTTTAATTCCCTGACCTGACTATCCCATAATTCTTCCAGCTAACTAATAAGACATAACTGAAAAGATATCACAACATAAAACTCTTATGAAGATATTTCCAAAGATGGTATTTCTAGAAACATTACCAATTCTGTATGTCAAGCTATGTAAAATCTGGGAACTAGATTATCATATCGCACTATGTAAGTTTTGGGGTATATAACATACCACCCACAGGCCATATGAAGCTTCCAAATTTGAAAAGCCTCTTGCTTATATTCCAAAAATTAAAACTTACTTTCTATCTTAACCCAACATAGTTCTCACATACGTGAGATGTTTAGTGTTTGAAAACACATCAAATATATATGATTTATAGCTAGAAAATCAGTTTGTATGTGAGACTATGACTCATAGATTTGTAAGCAAGGTGGGGGGATATATAAAAAGACTTGAATCATAAAACAGTCTAGCTCACATTAAACAGAGTTAAAGTTTATGTTCTTGGTCTGTTTCCTGCAGACTCAGTGAAGAATGAAAAATATGGGTGTTAACCAAGAATAAGGCCCCTTACCTTTTGGTATAGTAGGAATGGAAAGGCACTGCCAAAAATATTCAGCATGAATCCTGTTTATGGTTTCCTGTGTTCTGATGATAGATGTAAACAGTTACCAAAAATACTAAGACCAGTCACAAAGGACACAAAGCGTCTGGGAGTGAATAAACAATGCTTCCTCAAAATCTGCTGCTGCCCTTTCAGTGCCAATTTAGTCCCTGACCAAAAAAAAAAAAAATGACCTAAGGCACTACTTGGCCGTTTATTATGTTAATCTCCAGCCTGTGGAAGGTTCTTCCCGTCAGAGAAAGCACTCAACAACCACCACAGGATGCTTCTTATTTTGATGACTGAAAGGTACATTATGGGTCTGGAGAAGGGAGCCATTGATTTATTTTCACCACTTTTCCCTGGCTGACAGCAATTTAAAAGAGAAGGAACAAGCCAGATCACTCATCTGCTTGCTTGGCATGCCTGTAGTCATGGGAGCCCATATCAAGGCCATCTGTTCAGGTCCCAATCTCTCCAAACACACATAGAAAGATGATGTCAAAAGTAGTGTACTCCAGCACTGCTAAAGAGCCACCTGAGGTAAACCAGAAGACCACCAGGACTGAGCAGTAAACCTACTCAGCGTCTCTCTCCTAGCAAGTAGGTCAAATTAGATCATAAGCCTATGCCAGCACAATTGTTTCTAAGTTGATTTGCCTAGATAAATGGTAAGTTTATTTGAACAACTCTGGCTTAGTCCTGTTGCTGACAGACATGTAGATAGGTAGATCCAGAGAATGATTGTAAATGCACCTTGCACACAACCTACTAAAATGAAACTCACCTCAGAAGACATAATGCTTACCGCTTGCCTGACATAATGCTTAACACTTGCCTGATGGTGCATTAGTGTAGTTTCAATCTTGGCTTTCAGATGCCCCTAAATTACCGCAGCCAGAAGGGTAGTCTGCAACAAAGCATGCAGATGAATGCCACTTCTCAGCAAAAGTAGTTTCACACAGCTGTAGTCAGTGAAAAAAAAAACCAAAATGAGATGTTCTCTCTTGCCTCTACATCACCCTGCTGCACAAAGAAGCTGCATCTGAGCTATAGGTTTTTTTTTTTTCTGTCTGTCTGTTTGTTTGTTTGTCTTTTTTTTTGTACTATTATTATTTTATTTTTTTCTCTATATTAACATTCTATATCTTTTTCTGTTGTTTTGCTAGTTCTTCTTCTAAATCGATGCAAATGTACTAAGAAATGATGATCATGCATCTATGTGATGATATTAAGAATTACTGATTGCATATGTAGAATGGAATGATTTCTAAATGTTGGGTTAATTTCTTTTTTTTCTTTAATTAATAATAATAAAAAAAGATTCATGCTCTATTCCAAAGAATTACCAATCACTACAGATTAGGTTGGAATAAAATGATGTATTAATATAAGGTTTCTGTGATCAGAACTCTAACTTCATGTAGCACCTCCAATATTCATTAACTCAAGTGGAAATAATTTGGTTTTCTCATATATCTTGAATTTTGCTTTTTGTGCCTTAAATATATCTTGCTTTTCTTACATATCTCTGAGAAGACACTGTGGAAGTTGATCTACGTCTTCCAAAATCACCCATTATGATAATTAGAGAATTTCTGGGATTTAGTGCCATTTTGGTAAGTGTACTGGTGACACCCCTGCATCCCCTAGAAACATCTGTTTTCAATTCACACTGACATCAGACAGCACTCTATCTAACTAGAAGCCATACTGTTACATTACCATATCTTCTGCTTTGTTTTCCTCTCCACACCCCTTTCCACCTAAACCTACTTTCCCATAAATACACCTATCTAGATCCCATTCCTTCTGAGGCTTTCCTGAATAGATGAGTTGTTAACCCTTTATGTTTCTCCACTTGCATGTGGCCCAATCTCTGAAGCTACTGAGAGAGAATGAATACATGGTAATATTGGCCTTCATCCACTTCTAGAAGAGGTACAGCTAATTATTTATATCTTTCTATATCTGAAGCTATACATAGTTCTTTTCCATATATAGTAAGTCCTCTCAATGAGAGCAGTTTTACTGTTAATATCAAGTAATTCAGTAGACATGCCCCAAACCCTATCCCCACCAAGAAATGAAATACAATCAAAGTACTTAGGAAAGAGTACGGCAAAACCCAAGGATCTGCTTAAGAAGGATACCAATGAGATAGACTCCCATTCGACTTCAAGAGCCTTAGATAAGCAGGGATTGAAGCATCAGTAGGGAAGTAGCAGAGCATATTGGAATGAGAAGGTTGAAAAGAAGATATATATTTTTTTGCATCCATACTTTCAACACATGCTATTACCTGATTACCCCCCCTCATTCAAGTAAGAGTATTGAGAAGATATTCTATGAAAAAATTTAGTTTGAGAACCTCAAGACTCATAGACATCATGTACTGTGGAAAACAGAAGTGAGAAACGCTGAGACATCCATGCCCTTCTTCCTGCCCAGCTCTAGAACATCAACAGCCAGGTTTATCTTTCCTTAAAAGGAGATTAGAGGGTCCTCCTCTAGACAAACTGGGGACAGATTGACACATACTGGCATTTTGGGGCTCCAACCAAAAACAATTTGGTAATAGAAAAGCTGACCAGTGAACAAACCCAATTTTTTCACAAAGCTACCCATCAGTGTTTAAGAATGAATATGAGTAGACAAACAAGAATTACCAGACATCTGAGAAAAGCCTTCAACTTAAAGACAGAGAATAAAATAGGATGCAAAAAGATTTTTAAAAAATGAAAATTTCAGGTGTACAAGGGTAGCTCAGTGGTAGAATTCTTGCCTGCCATGCAGGAGACAGGGGTTTGATTCCCAGTCCATGCACGCCCCCCCCAAAACAAAATTCAGCAAATGGTGCTGCAATAGTGGGATAGTCATATGGAAAAAGAATGAAATGTGGCCCCCACCATACAGCATATAAAAATAATTAAAATGTTAAATAATCTATAAATGATAACATCAAAGATTCAAGATACTGCATCCATGAATTAAAATAAGATGCCATACAAAGGAATAATAAGAGAACATGAAAGAGCTCTTTGAAGTTAAATATGAAAGCAGAAACTTCTAAAAATTCAATAAAAGTTTTAGAAGATAAAACCAAAGAAATCTGCCACAAAGAAAAACAAATGGATAAATAAAGGGCTTATAATCAAAAGAAAAGAAGAATAATTTAGAAAATCCAAAAGATTCAAAATTTAACTAATAGGAATTACCATAGGAAAGGCCAAGCAGAACAGTCTGAACGGAAATTATTCTCAGAAGTGAAACATGTGAGTCTCCAAATAGAAAACACTTTGAAAATGTAGTAAAATTAATAAAGATCCATATTAGAATCTTAAGAACTAACGTGTAGGAGCTGAGAGTATATTCTTTCTTAGTAAAAAGTGGTATCCAAATTCTCAATATTAGCATTGGAAGCCAAAAAGCAATGGAGTGATGACTTTAAAATTCTAAGTAAAAATAATTTCCATTCTGTAATTTTGCATGTGACAAAATTATCAATCCAGCATGAAGGTAGAATAAAGATATTTTAGATATGCAATGTTGAGACATCTTAGACATGCTAGTTGCAACATTTTTCCTTTCTCAAGAAGTCATTATATGAGGAATTATCCAAGATCCTAGGAGTCTATAGTCTCACATAAAAGCAGGTTAAGGAGATGTCCAGTATGATGGCATGGACTACATAAAAATGAATAAAAAAGGAACACACCATATAAGTGTGTTAAATATCTATCACAAATCATTTTCCATTTTTACTCATTTGGTATGAGGAAACTGGAGGCCAAGAGCCTTGTGGGGTGAAAATAAGTGTTAATGGATATACTCTGAATGAGGAAGGAATCTACTTGGATTAGGAAAAGAGGTTAATATTCCAAAGGCACTTTTACTGAAAAACAAAAAGTTAGCATTCTCAGATCCCTAGGAGAGTTGCAAATTCAATAGAATTCAGTTCATTCATAATTCTGTCCAATGGGCAGTGGCCCTGAATTCCTTTCCAAATTGCAGTGTCTTCATATTAAAATTACCTGTTCTTTAAGGCATTTTAGCAAATCATATAGAGAGGAGCCACATAACTTGGAATGGAAGGCTATCAGATTTCATAACAAAATTATTTTTCTTTGAGAGAAACTAAGAGAGGAAACTGTAACAATAATAGCCATAATCTTGCTTCTCTTTCTAATTACATCTAGGTTATTAGCAGTCATCCGCCATCATATCCTTGCCCAATAAATGTATGCATGCACATACACACTCATATATATACTCCAAAGGAGAGTGTTTTTCAATGCAGAGGGTTCATAAAATATATAGGCCTTTTACCCTGAATTCTTATAATATATCCTAAAATATCTTTTTGTTTACAGAGATGCTCCATTACCTAGAATGAAGTCCTTTTGCATAATGATCATGTTTCCTGATTCTGAAACAATAATTCACAGTTGGATGACCTTTTATACATGAAAAAGAATATAGTAAAGTGTCCACAAACAAACCTTAAAATCAATATATACATCAAGAAGGCAGTAATAAAGATGCAAGGGGCTCCTTTTATAAATAGCTAAAGCTCCTGCACGAACAAAAAGTAGTCAATTAAATTACCATGATAAATGTATTTTTGTGGACATTTAGAAAGTCTGTAATGAAACAGCAATAAGATTTCCTCAAAAGAGTAGGAGTCTCCATATATCTGTGATAGTTTAATTAATCAATAAATATTTATTGATTACATACTATGTGCTCAGCATAAAACTAGATGTAAATTTAAATATATACTATTACATCTCATTTACTTGTGGTAAGAAAACTAAATAAGTGTCAAAAAGAAACAGGAGAAAATTAGAAAAGCCAAGGAAGGCCACATGGAGGAGGTGTGACTCGACTATACCTTACAGGCATAATTAAAAGTTAAGAGGGAAAAAGAGTCTCCCAAGTCTGGGAGAAATGAGACTTCTTTGTGAGCAGAATGGCCAACCAAACAATCATCATAATTACAGCAACCACAAGAAGTTAATATTAAAAATCCCACTGCCAAAGCAGTGTTATTGTTTCCATTTTATGTGTGGGGATATTGATCTTCAGGGAGTTGAGCCAGGCCGCATTGGAAGGGAAAGCAGTAGGTATCTATCACCCCTTTAGGAGCTGAGCATCAAATGGGAGGATCATGATTGTACAGCAGAGAGTAGAGACTTTTTGAAGGAACAGACATTGGGAAAGCCAGAGAGAAAATTAAAAGGACTGGTCCCAAAGGAAGTAAAATAGAATGCAATCCAGAATAAAAGTTGATACCTTTACAGAGAACTTATCATGAGCCTACAGAACAAAAAGGAGACGTTCTTTTATTTATGCAAATAAACAAGGAAGAAAAGTGTCCCACTGTGAGGAAACAAGTATATTTTGGATAACACATTGAAAGCGACACAAAACAGATGTGCAGTATCCATCCATTTCCCCATTCATCAACTGTCCTCCATTCATTCGTTCATTTATTTAGCTAACTCCTCAAAGCAGGATTGCACGTTTAGCTGCACGGTGAGGTTTTGAAGGATACAAAAATGTATAGTTGCTTCCCTTAAAATGCTCCTGATATATAATTAAAGGCTGTTCTTCCCCCTCCCTCTCAAAGCCACCTACTGTCTCTATTATCAGCTCAAAGCAAAAAGGCTGATAAAGGATTTTTGAAATATCCTTATAATTGAAAAGGCTACCATCCTGCAAGGTTTCCAAGACAGGGTACTTTTCAAGAAATTCATATGTCATTCTTATTATGAATAAAAGGCAGGAAGCTGACATAAAGCTAAGGCATTACATTTTTCCTTACTTGAAATTGGAAAATGATTAAAGCCATCTAGCAACAATGGTTGACCTATTGAGGAAGACTGTAGGCTAGGTGCCATGCAGAGAATAGTGTGTGGATATATTTAGAAAGAACTCTCAAGACTATTTGCATTTCTCTCTGAGGTTTTCTCCTCCATCTTGTCTGTTGTTAGCTGATCCATAGTTCCATGTTGCTACCCAAGCCGAATCTGCTCAACATGAAGTTTCCTAAGCTGTAGAGAAGAAAGAAGCCCACTTATTAACAGAAGTAATTATAAATTGAGCATCCTCACTTACCTAGTCAAAGTTTCTGCTCATTCAAATATAAAAACAAGTGTTTTCAGATCATTTTAAGGCACCACCTAAAAGTGCATTGATATAAAATAGCATATTTGGCAAAGCCCAAAATTATGGGGCAGCTATGTTCCTCAATCATTTGGTTCACTGAAAACTAATTATTCATGTGGTACTCTTCTGCATTGGGGACAATAAAAAATCAGTAAGAAAGCAAGCAACAGTACAACTCCCAGCTCCAAGCCCCGATGCCTTCTGAACAGTCCCTGGATTGCAATAGAGCTGGGATATTTTTCAGTACAGGAGGTAATTATAGAGGTATTTTGGAAGTGCTTTGCAAGGGGCTCAGAGTTTCTCTCGGAATTTGCCATGAAATTCTATATAAGTCACTTAAGATTCTGAGCTTCAGATTTTTCAACTTAAAAAAAAAATGAAGATGAACAAAATTAGCTCAGTACTCCATGATTCTACCTACACCCCAGTGCTGCTGTCTTCTTCAGAACTTAATATTTAATCCTGCAGACAATGCATGTCTAATCGACAACTGCATAGGAAACACCTAATATGCTAATAAAAATGACTTTATATGACTCAGTCAGAACAATAATCCAATAATCAAAATTAGTGCTGGCTCAAGGAATAGCATAACATAGAATCACTCTAAATAGTCACAGAATACCAAACTTGGGAATCTAGGTAAGAATGATTGGCTCCTTCCCTGTGTTGTGCTCCACACAAAATCCTAACCCGCAAAAGCACACCAGCGGAAGGCACAATGGGCCTATAAGCACATTTTAGAAGACACTTCTCTATGGATAAAAACAGTCAAACTTGAGAATTTTGCTGAATATGCTGGATCTCTTCACCTAAGGTATGTTCTTATGTAGGAAAGTATTTGAGTAGGAGTTGAAATCATAAATCAAAACTACTGATCTACAATGTTTTCAACTACATCGATCCATGATTTTAATGAGAGCTCAGGAAAACATCCCAAGCTCTTGATGATTTATTTCTAAATTGTTGGCAAAATTTCCATGAACGATATGAATTTTGAGAGTAGGCATTTTCAATTTGTGTCTCTGGTCTCAGTGAATCCATTCTTACATCTCTTAAACCAAGTGCCATATATGGCCTGATGTTTGGTGATGGCCATAGAAAAAGAATAAGAGCTTAATGTCTAAGGGGGAAGGGTAATTGAATAATATATAAACTAAATATACAAATTGTCTAAGGGGGAAGGGTAATTGAATATATAAATAAAGGACAGGGCCATGGTGGCTCAGCAGGTAACAATGCTTGCCTGCCATGCCCGAGGAGACCTGGGTTTGATTTCCGGTGCCTTTCCATGTAATAAAAAATAAATAAATAAATAAATAACGGATATTTAAAGATGTGATTAAGATGACACCAGTGGCTTGACAGAACAGAGTAGAGGTAGATTATGAGTGCAAAGGAGGGAGTTACCAATTCTCCTGGGAGAATGGGCATGAGACCACACATTCCAGGCAGACAGAGATTGTTATGTAAGAGGGAGAAGCAGCAGCATGGCTGAGGCATTTTGAACACTTTGAGTTGGTTCTTAGACCTCAAGTGTGGATTTTAAGGGGGTTTGTTGCAAAGCCAACTTAGTGAGGACCTAGTCTGCCAGGCTAAGACATCTAGACTTTGCCATCAAAGGGCTTTAAACGAATTAATCACATAATCAGATTTGCCTTTAGGAAGATAACTGTACCAACTGCATGGTAAATGGAATGGAGGGGTCTGATATTAGAGACAGCCACATGAGAATGTTGGCTTTCAAACTAAATTTAAGTGACCCCTTTCTACAAATTCTATGGGTCAATCCTTCTACTAAACATAGCTTCACATTCTCATATTGCCTCTCTAGAAGCATAGCAGAATCCAAATATATTTTGAAGGTTAATATGTTTTTTAATATCCTGTTACATTTCCTTAGTAGGAAAAAGAAAAGCTACTCAAAGCTGACATTAAGACATGTTCCTAGAGTGGCTGTTTTGATCATTCTAAGCTAACCTTTCTCTGACTATACTATTAAATACAATGTAGTTAAACTTTTACAAAGGAAAAAAATCCTAATAATTATATTCTCTACCTTATGATTTTCATACTCTGTCTCAGAAAGAATATGGAGTACTTTTAAAGCTCATTACATAATTTACAGCAAGCTCTATTCCATTCTCGGGTAACAGTGAAATTAAGTTAGCCACTGTAATCCACAGACGTTTTTTTACATCTACAAGAAAAGACGGAACAAAATTCATCACTTATAAAATGATTCCGCCATGAATAAATTATCCTGTGGGTATAATATTTTAAAATTTCCTCATACCTGTTAAAAAACTAAATTAAGCCACTTGGATGTTAGAATGTTTAAAAAAGATAGGATACTGTCCAAAAGCTACAATTTCTGAAAAAGATTCTCCTAGTCTCTTAAGGAATCTGAATTGAAATAGATTTTTCATTTCATCTTTAATCTTCCCTACAGAACCCTACTAAGCCCATAGCCACCAGCATTTAAACACATTTGCTCCTGGGTAAAGAATACCTATGTTTGCCTACTTGGGCAAACATAAATTAGATGTGCAGCAACACAAAGAGTGGCTGTTACTAAAATAATCATTTGAAAACTGTTTTCAAAACACAAGCTTCATCCATTTCCCGGGCCATGCACCCAAAACAAAACAAAACAAAACAACCAAAAATCTTCATTTTGTTCTCATGGCCCAAGAGTATTTATTTGTTCTGGGTTTAGATGTACTTTCATATCCTATTTGGTACAAACAACCTTTCAGCTTTGCCCATTTTAACAAAATTTGAGCACCAACAAGTTGTCATTCTCTGTATGTTCAAAGAATTTATAGTAAAGTAAGGAGAGACATATAAAGCATTCATTGCAATGTACTATGTCAAGTGCTAGGACTGACATAGGATGAGCCCTACCAGGGTTCAAAGAAGGCTTCCAGGAAGAGAGGAGTTAGAGTTCCATACCTATGTAAGAATTTTCCAGGTAAAAGAAGGTGTGGAGGGCATTCTATTTAAATTGACCTAAACCATTATGAGTTGAATCATAATGTTCAACGAGATGTTCAAGTCCTAGCCCTTGGTCCCAAGATGTGACCTTATTTGGAAATGGGATTTTGAGGATGTGATTAAGATGATACCAAACTGGGTTAAGTTAGTCCCCAATCCTTATCACTGATGTCCTAATAAGAACAGGGAAATCTGGACACAGATATGGACAGACAACAGGCCATATGAAGATGGAGGAAGCAGAGATTGGAGGGATGCAACCACAAGCCAAGAAATGCCAAACGTCTGACAAATGTCTGAAGCTAGAAGAGGAAAGACTTCTCTTTTACGTGATTCAGAGTGAGCATGGCCCTGCCGACACCTTGATATTGGACTTTAGTCTCCAGTGCTGTGAGAGAATTCTGTTGTTTTAAGTCACACAGTTTGTGGTGCTTTGTTATGCAACCCTATGAAACTAAGACATATGACCCAAGATATGAAGGCAAGACGCAGTATTGGTGTGAGGGAAAACTACTGGCAGCTTGACGATCTAGGACCATGAGATAGGGAATAATGAGCTGTAGGAGATGAGGCTGTAGAAGTAGGTAGATATTCTTCCAGGACCAGCTATTTGAGCCTGGCTCACTTTCTGGGGATAGGATGTTGAGAAAATTTGTTGAATTCCAGGTAAGGATCCTTATAATGCCTTGTTTATGGTCTTAATTCTACCAGTAATTTCCTATAAAACTCTGAGGAAAATCACTTATTCCTTCTATGTTTCTTTTCTCTTCAAAGAGACACCTATCAACCTACAGGGGTATATTGAAGACCTAAAATGATAATAAATGAGAGTACTTTGGAGAAAATAACCACAATACGCTGTTTATAAGTATTATTTAATTTTAATAAAAATATTATTATACACCCCAAGGCAATGAAGAACAAGAAATACTACACAATTTATGATATGTGTTGGCAACATTTATTTATATGTATCTCATGATATAAAGACTTCACTAAACATGACACTTTGGTATGTCCCTTGTTTCTTTTCTTGATAACTGCTGCTGTCCCAAGGAAAAAATAATGAGGCAAACATAAATTTTTTTCTATTTATCAAACAACCTTTTTTCTCTTTTCTTTCCTTTTTCCCTCTAAAACATAACTCTTCCCCCATCCCTTTCTTTTTTTTTTTTTTATTAACGGAAAGAAAGAAAAAAAGAAAAAAAAAGAAATTAATACAACATTTAGAAATCATACCGTTCTACATATGCACTCAGTAATTCTTAACATCATCACATAGATGCATGATCATCGTTTCTTAGTACATTTGCATCGGTTTAGAGGAACTAGCAACACAACAGAAAAAGATATAACATGTTAATATAGAGAAAAGAAATAAAAGCAGTAATAATAGTAAAAAACAACAACAAAAAAAACCCTATAGTTCAGATGCAGCTTCATTCAGTGTTTTAACATGATTACTTTACAATTAGGTATTATTGTGCTGTCCATTTTTGAGTTTTTGTATCTAGTCCTGCTGCACAGTCTGTATCCCTTCCGCTCCAATTACCCATTATCTTGCCCTGTTTCTAACTCCTGCTGGACTCTGTTACCAATGACATATTTCAAGTTTATTCTCGAATGTCCGTTCACATCAGTGGGACCATACAGTATTTGTCCTTTAGTTTTTGGCTGGACTCACTCAGCATAATATTCTCTAGGTCCATCCATGTTATTATATGCTCCATAAGTTTATCTTGTCTTAAAGCTGCATAATATTCCATCGTATGCATATACCACAGTTTGTTTAGCCATTCTTCTGTTGATGGACATTTTGGCAGTTGCCATCTCTTTGCAATTGTAAATAATGCTGCTATAAACATTGGTGTGCAAATGTCCGTTTGTGTCTTTGCCCTTAAGTCCTTTGAGTAGATACCTAGCAATGGTATTGCTGGGTCGTATGGCAATTCTATATTCAGCTTTTTGAGGAACCGCCAAACTGCCTTCCACAGTGGTTGCACCATTTGACATTCCCACCAACAGTGGATAGGTGTGCCTCTTTCTCCGCATCCTCTCCAGCACTTGTCATTTTCTGTTTTGTTGATAATGGCCATTCTGGTGGGTGTGAGATGATATCTCATTGTGGTTTTGATTTGCATTTCTCTAATGGCCAGGGACATTGAGCATTTCTTCATGTGCCTCTTGGCCATCCGTATTTCCTCTTCTGGTAGGTGTCTGTTCAAGTCTTTTTTCCATTTTGTAATTGGGTTGGCTGTCTTTTTGTTGTTGAGTTGAACAATCTCTTTATATATTCCGGATACTAGACCTTTATCTGTTATGTCATTTCCAAATATTATCTCCCATTGTGTAGGCTGTCTTTCTACTTTCTTGATGAAGTTCTTTGATGCACAAAAGTGTTTAATTTTGAGGAGCTCCCATTTATCTATTTCTTTCTTCAGTGCTCTTGCTTTAGGTTTAAGGTCCATAAAACCACCTCCAGTTGTAAGATTCATAAGATATCTCCCTACATTTTCCTCTAACTGTTTTATGGTCTTAGACCTAATGTTTAGATCTTTGATCCATTTTGAGTTAACTTTTGTATAAGGTGTGAGATGCGGGTCTTCTTTCATTCTTTTACATATGGATATCCAGTTCTCTAGGCACCATTTATTGAAGAGACTGTTCTGTCCCAGGTGAGTTGGCTTGACTGCCTTATCAAAGATCAAATGTCCATAGATGAGAGGGTCTATATCTGAGCACTCTATTCGATTCCATTGGTCAATATATCTATCTTTATGCCAATACCATGCTGTTTTGACCACTGTGGCTTCATAATATGCCTTAAAGTCCAGCATCGCGAGACCTCCAGCTTCGTTTTTTTTCCTCAAGATGTTTTCAGCAATTCGGAGCACGCCGCCCTTCCAGATAAATTTGCTTATTGGTTTTTCTAATTCTGAAAAATAAGTTGTTGGGATTTTGATTGGTATTGCATTGAATCTGTAGATCAGTTTAGGTAGGATTGACATCTTAACTATATTTAGTCTTCCAATCCATGAACACGGTATGCCCTTCCATCTATTTAGGTCTTCTGTGATTTCTTTTAGCAGTTTTTTGTAGTTTTCTTTGTATAGGTTTTTTGTCTCTTTGGTTAAATTTATTCCTAGGTATTTTATTCTTTTAGTTGCAATTGTAAATGGGATTCGTTTCTTGATTTCCTCCTCAGCTAGTTCATTACTAGTGTATAGAAAAGCTACAGATTTTTGAATGTTGATCTTGTAACCTGCTACTTTGCTGTACTCATTTATTAGCTCTAGTAGTTTTGTTGTGGATTTTTCCGGGTTTTCGACGTATAGTATCATATCGTCTGCAAACAGTGATAGTTTTACTTCTTCCTTTCCAATTTTGATGCCTTGTATTTCTTTTTCTTGTCTAATTGCTTTGGCTAGAACTTCTAACACAATGTTGAATAATAGTGGTGATAGTGGACATCCTTGTCTTGTTCCTGATCTTAGGGGGAAAGTTTTCAATTTTTCCCCATTGAGGATGATATTAGCTGTGGGTTTTTCATATATTCCCTCTATCATTTTAAGGAAGTTCCCTTGTATTCCTATCTTTTGAAGTGTTTTCAACAGGAAAGGATGTTGAATCTTGTCAAATGCCTTCTCTGCATCAATTGAGATGATCATGTGATCTTTCTGCTTTGATATGTTGATGTGGTGTATTACATTAATTGATTTTCTTATGTTGAACCATCCTTGCATACCTGGGATGAATCCTACTTGGTCATGATGTATAATTCTTTTAATGTGTTGTTGGATACGATTTGCTAGAATTTTATTGAGGATTTTTGCATCTATATTCATTAGAGAGATTGGTCTGTAGTTTTCTTTTTTTGTAATATCTTTGCCTGGTTTTGGTATGAGGGTGATGCTGGCTTCATAGAATGAATTAGGTAGTTTTCCCTCCACTTCGATTATTTTGAAGAGTTTGAGGAGAGTTGGTACTAATTCCTTCTGGAATGTTTGATAAAATTCACATATGAAGCCGTCTGGTCCTGGACTTTTCTTTTTAGGGAGCTTTTGAATGACTAATTCAATCTCTTTACTTGTGATTGGTTTGTTGAGGTCATCTATTTCTTCTTGAGTCAAAGTTGGCTGCTCATGTCTTTCCAGGAACACGTCCGTTTCATCTAAATTGTTGTATTTATTAGCGTAAAGTTGTTCATAGCATCCTGTTATTACCTCCTTTATTTCTGTGAGGTCAGTAGTTATGTCTCCTCTTCCATTTCTGATCTTATTTATTTGCATCCTCTCTCTTCTTCTTTTTGTCAATCTTGCTAAGGGCCCATCAATCTTATTGATTTTCTCATAGAACCAACTTCTGGTCTTATTGATTTTCTCTATTGTTTTCGTGTTTTCAATTTCATTTATTTCTGCTCTAATCTTTGTTATTTCTTTCCTTTTGCTTGCTTTGGGATTAGTTTGCTGTTCTTTCTCCAGTTCTTCCAAGTGGACAGTTAATTCCTGCATTTTTGCCTTTTCTTCTTTTCTGATAAAGGCATTTAGGGCAATAAATTCCCTCTTAGCACTGCCTTTGCTGCGTCCCATAAGTTTTGATATGTTGTGTTTTCATTTTCATTCGCCTCGAGGTATTTACTAATTTCTCTTGCAATTTCTTCTTTGACCCACTTGTTGTTTAAGAGTGTGTTGTTGAGCCTCCATGTATTTGTGAATTTTCTGGCACACCGCCTATTATTGATTTCCAACTTCATTCCTTTATGATCCGAGAAAGTGTTGTGTATGATTTCAATCTTTTTAAATTTGTTAAGACTTGCTTTGTGACCCAGCATATGGTCTATCTTTGAGAATGATCCATGAGCACTTGAAAAAAAGGTGTATCCTGCTGTTGTGGGATGTAATGTCCTATAGATGTCTGTTAAGTCTAGCTCATTTATACTAATATTCAGATTCTCTATTTCTTTATTGATCCTCTGTCTAGATGTTCTGTCCATTGATGAGAGTGGTGAATTGAAGTCTCCAACTATTATGGTATATGTGTCTATTTCCCTTTTCAGTGTTTGCAGTGTATTCCTCACGTATTTAGGGGCATTCCAGTTCGGTGCATAAATATTTATGATTGTTATGTCTTCTTGTTGAATTGTTCCTTTTATTAGTATATAGTGTCCTTCTTTGTCTCTTTTAACTGTTTTACATTTGAAGTCTAATTTGTTGGATATTAGTATAGCCACTCCTGCTCTTTTCTGGTTGTTATTTGCATGAAATATCTTTTCCCAACCTCTCATTTTCAACCTGTATTTATCTTTGGGTCTAAGATGTGTTTCCTGTAGACAGCATATAGAAGGATCCTGTTTTTTAATCCATTCTGCCAGTCTATGTCTTTTGATTGGGGAATTCAGTCCATTAACATTTAGAGTTATTACTGTTTGAATAATATTTTCCTCTACCATTTTGTCTTTTGTATTATATATATCATATCTGACTTTCCTTCTTTCTACACTCTTCTCCATATCTCTCTCTTCTGTCTTTTTGTATCTGACTCTAGTGCTCCCTTTAGTATTTCTTGCAGAGCTGGTCTCTTGGTCACAAATTCTCTCAGTGACTTTTTGTCTATAAATGTTTTAATTTCTCCCTCATTTTTGAAGGACAATTTTGCTGGATATAGGAGTCTTGGTTGGCAGTTTTTTTCTTTTAGTAACTTAAATATATCATCCCACTGTCTTCTAGCTTCCATGGTTTCTGCTGAGAAATCTACACATAGTCTTATTGGGTTTCCCTTGTATGTGATGGATTGCTTCTCTCTCGCTGCTTTCAAGATCCTCTCTTTCTCTTTGACCTCTGACATTCTAACTAATAAATGTCTTGGGGAACACCTATTTGTGTCTAATCTCTTTGGGGTGCGCTGCACTTCTTGGATCTGTAATTTTAGGTCTTTCATAAGAGTTGGGAAATTTTCAGTGATAATTTCTTCCATTAGTTTTTCTCCTCCTTTTCCCTTCTCTTCTCCTTCTGGGACACCCACAACACATATATTTGTGCGGTTCATATTGTCCTTGAGTTCCCTGATACCCTGTTCGAATTTTTCCATTCTTTTCCCTATAGTTTCTGTTTCTTTTTGGAATTCAGATGTTGTATCCTCCAAATCACTAATTCTATCTTCTGTCTCTTTAAATCTCTCATTGTAGGTATCCATTGTTTTTTCCATCTTTTCTACTTTATCCTTCACTTCCATAAGCTCTGTGATTTGTTTTTTCAGTTTTTCTATTTCTTCTTTATGTTCAGGCCACGTCTTCTTCATGTCCTCCCTCAATTTATCGATTTCGTTTTTGAAGAGGTTTTCCATTTCTGTTCGTATATTCAGCATTAGTTGTTTCAGCTCCTGTATCTCATTTGAACTATTGGTTTGTTCCTTTGACTGGGCCATATTTTCAATTTTCTGAGCGTGATCCGTTATCTTCTGCTGGCGTCTGGGCATTTAGTCAGATTTCCCTGAGTGTTGGACCCCACAGGTTGTAAGATTTTTCTGTGAAATCTCTGGGTTCTGTTTCTCTTATCCTGCCAAGTAGGTGGCGCTCGTGGCACACGTTTGTCTACGGGATCCACCAGTAAAAGTTGCTGTGGGTCCTTTAACTCTGGAAAACTCTCGCCGTAGGGGAGGTTTGGCAGCCGAAGCGTCTTGGAAGAGTGCCAGCCGGCCCCGGGGTCCGAACGCGGGGAGGGTCGCCGGCCGCCGCAGCACATGAGAGCGCCCGACCAAATTTCCTAGTCGGCCCGGGGCGCCAAGCATGGCGGAAGGGTGCCAGCTGTCGCAGCCCGGGAGAGTGCACTGTTCCCAGGCGGACCGGGGAGTCACGTGTTTGGAAGGGACCCCCCGATCACCGTTCTCCGCAGTCTGGGGATTTCTGACCCAACTCTTTCAGTTGGTCCGGGGGGCCTCGCGTGGTGGGGACGCCAGCCGCTGCAGCCTAAGGGGGCCGCCTGCCCACTTCTGCCAGCTGGCCTGGGAAGGAGGAAGGGAGGGACTCCGGCCACTTGCCATCCCACCCAGGAAAGCCCGCATCCCTCGGTGTTCTCACCGGAGCTGGTTCTCCCAGACAGTCAGCCGTTCCAAGATGGGGTACGCTGTCCCTTTGATCTCCGTCGTGGCTCCGGGAGCTGCTCTGTATTGTCTCCACTCCCCCAGTAGCTGTTCTGGAGGAGGAAAGGTGAGGGCGGCAAGGCTGTCGAGGCTGGGGGCGGAGGAGCCGGTGAAGGCGGAAGAGGGCACCGTGGTGGTTGGAGAGCCGCCGGAGCAGGAGGGGGAAGAGGGGAGAAGCTGCGGCTGCTGCGGGGCGTGGGCGCCACACGGCGGGCCGGCGGAGAAAGAGAGGGGAGAAGGAGGGCAGGCGGGTCGGCTGCTACGGGGCGTGGGCGCCACGCGGCGGGCCGGAGGAGAAAGAGAGGGGAGAAGGAGGGCGGGCGGGTCGGCTGTGGCGGGTCGTGGGCGCCGCGCAGCGGGCCGGCGGAGAAAGAGAGGGGAGAAGGAGGGCAGGCGGGTCGGCTGCTCCCCCCATCCCTTTCTAAAATAAAAAGCTGGAATGGATTTATATCATATTTTTATATTCATATGGATTTGTTGTTATGGATTTTCCTTTTCTAGAGGCATTCGCATTTTAAGCCATAGGCCCAAAGCATCTCTATTATTATTAAGAAAAATGTCAAAATTTCAAGGAGCTAGCATGAGTTCACTAAAAATTCATCATATTAATGAAATATTATTTACTTTTATGATATTCTTACTAGAGAGGTAGGTAATGAGCATGCTACAATAATAAATTTTCATTCTATCAGGGCTTCTGGCAGGCTCTTTCTTGGGACTTGAGACAGAAGTTGATAAGTATACCAATAAGTTGGGTAGATTCAATATTCAACAACAGTAACCAAAGTGGATTGATAATTGGATCAACATCTCTAGGGCAATGGTGGTGGGGGAGGAGAGGAATTATAATGGTAACAACAGTGAAACACATGACTCACTACTACATTCACTATACTTAACAGTTTTCCCTATAATTTGGATTAAAGGACTGATTATCAAATTTATATATGACACAGATTCAAAAGATAAAGACTGAAAAATTAAAACAAAAACCTGAAATATTGGGTTGAAATCAACAAGAAAAATTTAACCAGTACAAAAATACAAAATCAACTTTAAAATTTAAAAATTAAATTATAGGATGAGAAATACCTAATTTAAAGATGCTGCAAATTGGCATATTTATAAATATATTATATAGCTTTTATAAATATAATAGCTATTACAAACTAATATTAACTAAGTACATAATTTGGGGGGGCACAATTTGTGCTAACCCCTTTACAAATATTGTATCTCATATTTCCAACCTTATGAGTAGTCACCCTCTACCATTATTTTATAAATGAGGAAACTGAAATGTAGAAAGGTTAAATATCATACCCAAGGTCACAGAGCTTGTAAGTAGTAGAAAGAGCCCAGATCCATCTGAATTCAGATCCTGGACTCAATCACTATGTTACATTGCTTCCCTATATTTCAGAACTATATTTACTGACATGAAGAGACATTATGATATATGACAGAGTACTATATATATATAAATATATACAAGATTAATATATGAGCTCAAGATACATATTCATATATACATCTAGTATATACATATGCATTTATATCAATATAGATGACTCATGGGAAAAGTCCCTACATTTATAAACTTTTAACATTGGTTGAGAGAGAAAGAGAGAACACCATGGAAACAAGAACCTGAAAGCAAGGAAACCAGGAAGAGAAGGCAGAGTCCAACAGATGCCACCACGTGACTTGCCACGTGACAGAGAAGTCCAGGATCACCAGCTACTAGTCTTCAGGAAGAAAGCATTGTCTTAATAATGCCTTGATTTGAACATTTTCATGGCTGCAAAACTGTAATCTTATAAGCTAATAAACTCCAATATTTAAAGCCAACAGATTTCATGGTATCTGCTTTGAGCAGCTTAGCAAACTAAAACACTCCCCAAATAGTTTCATGGCAGGGAGCTGAGATGTATGTAGCAGTTTCTTTTTTATTTCCTTTTAAATTTGTCATAAGCACATAGTGGAGAGAACGAGTAGGGAGGCAATACTTTTTCTAGGGACACTTTGAGCCTGGCTTTGAATGGAGATGCTTTTTTACTCAAATGCCTTTTTCTTGGAAGAGCCTTTGATTATGGAGGTAAAGACTGTCCTAATAGGACACAAAACAGAGAATCAAAGAGCTGAGGTTTAATTTTTTCCTATAAAGAGGCATACAAATTTCCTTCTACATTATTAGGCCCACGCCAATAACCAAGAACAGATATATAGGTTAGAAACTCTCTCCAGGTATAAACAATATTTTCTTCACTAGAAATATCCAGTTTCATATTTCCTGAAAACAAGAAAAAGACAGCCCAGAATGGAGCATGAGCAATAGAACTGATCATAATAAAAAAGTAGGGAAGAGTAATTGCTAATTCATAGGTGTATGTATACCACATCCTCAATTCTAGTGTTTTCATTGTGCAAAATTGATATGACCCATACCTATTTTCAAGGAATTAGTCACTAGTTACCAGAGATTTTGTTTCAAGATGACTCTTATTTTCAGATCAATAGATCAGAGAAGAGGTTATCAACATGTATGCAAATAGTCATGCATAAATATTCAATTTGAAAGGAAGCTAAAGATGACAATAGAAATAAATACTTCAAAAGAAGAAATGGGTCCAGGCCTTCTAATGCTTTCTACATAGTTTGAAGGGCAAGATCCCTGCAGCCAGACAAATCAGAGTTCAAATACATTCCTGTACAGGTTACTAATTTTCCTAAAAATCTCTTCCTTCACCTTTATATAAATAACAACTATCTCATAGGGTAATTATGAGACTCAATAATCATTGTATAAACGAAGCAAAGAACTTAGCACAGAGCCTGGCAAGTAGTAAATGCACAGCAAATGATAGAAATGGGACAGAGATACAGGTAAAGACACATTTTATGAAGGGAAGAAAGGTAAAAACAGAAACAAAGTATGGAGGGAAGCAAAAATATAAAGAGACAAGCAAGAACTGAATAATGGAACTTTTATGGTATAATCATATCTCTAATATAAACATGCATTATATCACTTAAAATTTTCAAAAGAGAATCAGTCACATTATTAGTTCAGTGTTTCTGACTTGAACATATTATATAAATATACTAAGGTAATTTTTATACTACTACTACTTGGTGGGGGTCAGAAAAATCTGCAAATTGTAGTTCCACAAAGATTATATTAAATGCCTATCTTTACAGGAACAATTTTCACTTCTTTTCTTTTTATTGACAGGAACTTCCAAGCCAGGAAGTTGAAAGGTGAATTTTCCTAGGAGTAAAGTTTAAAGCCCTTGACATGTTTGGTTACCTGGTTTTTCTGAAATATAACATATTATGAATCCACAGGCTTGGGTTAAAGTAGAACAAATTCAGAGTACTCTATGGGAAATGGTGGTATAATAAAATAAAGTATATATTTTAAAGTACTTTTCCTTATCATATTCTCATAGAATTGATGGATGCTATTTTTCTCCTGACAGACCCTATTTTTCACCTTCAGAGTGAAAACAGATACCAAGGAATATACATATAAGTAATTACGAACTGCAGTTTTCAGAAAAAAACTTGAGAAAATGGAGACAAAAATGGTATTGACTATGATGACCCATTAAAACACATGCTGTGCAAACATTCCTTAGCAATGAAGTAATTCCATATTTGCCAAAACCTCTATGTGATAGCACACAGCAGGTAATTTAACTTGTCAGCAATCATTTGCATCTGAGCACAAAGGCTGTCCCAAAATGCTACCAGAGCCATCTGTAAAATTTACCTCTTCAAGATACATAAAGACAGAAGCTATTGGCATTACAAAAATTATTCTTGGAGTTCACTTGGAGAAAATGTAGATCTGTCTCTACATTGCCAGTCTGGATAGAAATTCCACTGTTCCTCATTTTTGGCCAACTTTATTTTCTTATCTTATGGAGTGGTCTCACATGTCTTTCTTGGAAAACTGTAGTATTTCTTGGAACAAGAAAATCCTCTTTGTACCCAGCAAAAACTAAGCTGCCTTCTATGGCCTTTACATAGAACACATGAAGGGGGTGATCTAGTCAGCTGACAATTAGTGACAACCTTCCAGGTATTCGGATACAGAACAACAATATGATATATAGATAACAAAATTTATACTGAAGTACAAAATGGCATGAGATCAGCCATAGTTCATATAATAACTACCCTCAGATGTTTAGACATTCAACTCATTTAAGCTTTATACATTTGGATGGTCAATGATCACTGTCTTCCTCTCAGGTTATCCCTTACTAGTCTCAGGGACCAGATTCTCATGCTGATCAGAGTGGAAGTATCTACATTAGTATTTCCTTTGTTCTAGATGAGCATGTTTGCACTGTGAGCTCAACTATTCAACTGTTATCACTGACTACTAAATTGTCTCCATGTCTTTCTCACACTTTCTCTAACTCCCTTCTTCCTTCCCAACTCTCTTCAAACTCTCCTCACGAAAACTGTTCTTCCTTTCTCATTCCTCTCATTATATTTCTGAACAAGTGGGATCAAAAAAGACCTGATTACATAAAAACAGACTTAAGTATAGTAAAATTGTACCCAATTTAAAATCAGAATTGTGAATGTATTCAACACTACTGAACTGTATATTTGAAAGGGAATACAATGTGAAATTTTGTTTTATATTTATTTGTTACAATAATAAAAATTTTTAAAAACCTATAGAACTGGACAACACAGAGTGAAGTTTAATGTAAACTATGGACTATAGTTACTAATATAAGTAGAGTTATAATTATATTGTTTCATCAATTGTAACAAAAGTACCACACTACTGCAAATGTTAGTAATAGGGAAAAGTTTGTTTGTGAGAGGGTGGTACATGGGAACTTTTTACTTTGTGCGTAATTTTTCTATAAACCTACAACTGCTCTCAATTTTTAAAAGCAGGAAAAATATTTGAAAAACCCACTGAAAGCCCCTAGAATTCTTCTACAGAATTTTAAAAATTAAAAAAAAAAAATCTTCCATTTTCCTATTTATCTTTCTCTAATAGGATGTGCTTTTTTTCTCAAAGTATATATTTAAGTCATATTCTTTATTCAATTCCACAATGTCTACTTTGCTTGAAATCATATTTTTAAATAGGTTTTCACTGACAATTTTCAGAGCGAATTAAACAGGTTTTGATGGGTATTTAGTTATAGGAAACAAATTATCACAACATTTAGTGGCTGAAAACAAACATTTATTATCTCAGAGTCTCTGTGGATCAGGAATTCAGGAGTGACTTAAGTTGGGTGGTTGTGGCTGAGGTTTCTCATGAGATTGCTGGTGAGTTGTCACCCAGGACTTCAGGCATCTGAAGGCTTGCCTGGGGCTGGATGATCCACTTCTATGAGGGCTGACTCACACAGCCATGGGCAGGTGGCCTCAGTCCCTCACCACATGCACTTCTCCCCAGGGCTGCCTAAATGTTCTCAAAACGTGGCCGCTGGCTTCCTCCCATGTGAGTGATGGAGGAGAAAGAGCAAAAGAGCACCACAGTGCCTTTTCTAATCTAGTCTCTGAGGACAAATTCAGTTGCTTCCACTTTTGTTTTCATTAAAAGTGAATCACTATATCAAGCTCCACCTTTTGAGGGAAGGGTCCAAGAATGTCTGAACAAACTTTAAACACCACGTTTTGGCAAGGCTTGAATTCAAGTCCCACTTATAACATTATTCTCACGAGGAAAAAGTGTTCTTGTGTACCTGCTAGCAAGTGTTTAAAAACTTAGCTTTTTTGCAAGAGGAATACACCCACATTGTGTGAATATGGCTGAAATTGCCAAATACTATAATGTTATTGAGTTTTTAAAGCTTCTTAAAAGCAATAAGGATTGAAGCTACCATTTAAAATACCCAATCAAAGTATCTCTATCTTTTTACATCTACTTATATCTATATCTATACATACATTAAAATAATATATCTATAGAAAGTTAAAATCTCTACAGGGTTCTATGTAAAACAACAGGATTAAATGGCTCACTGATGATAATATGGAGGAAATTTTAATTACTAAAGAGACAAGTTATTTTAATAGCTCATAAACCTAATCCACATTAACTCGTACACTAGGACAAGTCCACTATTAACCATTAGTGCTCATATAATCTAGACATATTTTAAGAAGCCAGTGAGTAAGAGAATGTGAAAAGACTATGTCTCTGGGAGAAAAAAGTTTGCCCTCAATCTATCCTTTCATAATGCATTCCTCTAGTTCCTGCCCCCATTCCCATTCTCTTTCTGTATGTTTCTTATCCTGGAGGAAATAATAGAATCTTGAGTCAAAAGAGTTTAGTTCTATTTCATACATATATATATATCCCATATATATATATGGAAACGTAGTCCAAGTCCAAATTCTAAAGAGTCTTGTCAAATAATTGGAATGTGGCGTCTAGTTCACAAGGAAAAATAAACCATTACATCTAAAAGTAAAAGTAATATAGCTGGTTCGAAGGTTTATTTGACTCATGGAAAAATACCAAACACAACATGTAAGCAGAGATGCATGATAAATAATATATGTAATTTGCTACTAAACTGCTTCTTTTTCTTCCTTTTTCTATATTTTTTCATGATCTCTTTTGCTGTTTCCCCTTAACTATACACACCTTAAATATTGGTGTTATTCAAGGTTCTCTATTGGGTCCCCCCCTCTTCTCATCTAAAACGCTCTCCCTGGATAGTCTCTTCTACTTCCATGGCTTCAATAACAACTAAATGCAGATCACCTCAAAGCTGGATCCCTTCCCCTAAGCTTCACTACATGTATCCAACTGCCTACTGAAAACCTCCACCTAAAACTCCCCGAGGTCCTTCAAACTGAAAATGTTCTAAACATAGCACAATATCTTTTCCACAATAAAATTCCTCCTCGGGTATTCCCTGGTATAGTTACCCTGAATTCAAATCTCCCCTTCTCCAATCTCCCCAAAATGAATCAATCAGCAATGTTCACCCACTCTATTTTCTAAATATCTCTTCAATCCATTTCTATTTCTAGGCCCTCATTATCCCCAACTTGAACTACTGATTGCAACAATCTCTTAACTGGTCCCTTCCTACAATCCTGACTCCTCAAATCCATTCTTAACATTGCTACAAGACTACTTTTCCCAAATACAAACTAATTTTGATACCATCCTATTTAAAATCCTTCTGTGGCTCCCATTTCTACCATCTGAAAGAGTCTAAATGCATTTTCATAGTGGGCAAGGCCTCATACTACAGTCTCACAATTTCTCATTCTAACTTCTCTAGGTTCCTCTCCAGAAACCTCCTTCCTCAGCCCTACAGCCCAGTCATGTTTGATGCATAAAATCAATCAATATGGTTGAATCACTGGCAGTTTCCCTTACATAACATGTTGTTTCATATGTCAGTGTGTTTTCTCTTCGGAAAGAAAGCCTTTTCTTTCTCATTCGCTTGGCAAAATCTGTTCAGCCTTTAAGAGCTAGTTTAGAAATTATTTGTAAAAACTCCCTTGACCTCTCCTCATTGTCCACCTATAGCAATCACACCCCTATTTGTGCTATCACCGATTGATATTCCTACATATATTATAGCCTGTTTCTCCCCATAATGCAACTCTTTGATTTTATGATAGACTTAAAGATAGGAATTATGGTGGGGCTTTTTTCACCTCTTTAGTCCCAGTATATAAGACCTGTTACTTAGAAGGTACCCAATATATCTGTTGAATGAATGATAAATGATACAAGTAAAAGAATGAAATAATAAGAACCGAACAACAGACTAACATTTTCTAACATAACATGAACTTATGCAGATTGTGAGAAAAGAACAAATTTATTTGGCTTTTTAGATTCCATTTAGTGCAATTTTAAATGAAATTACAAGATTATTATATTTCACAGATATCATAAATTCATAAGACCAAAGGCCTCTGTCTAAAGTTGCCTAGGTTCGGATGACACATTCCAAGAGAATGAGACAGTGGGGTAAGTCCAAACCATAAACAGAGCATTGCTGTGTTACTAAGTCCTCTCGCAGATGGTGATTCCTGGAAAGTTAAGTACGTGCCGTTGGATGGAAGTTAAGAGCTTTATAGAAAGGGTACGCTAGCTTAATTCCTCTTGTATGAGGTATAATGTGTGAAATTACTGTGAGAATTAACAGAATCTGCATACCTCTCTTGAGACAAACATGAGCATTCTATAGAAGGAATATAAGTTTTAGTACTTCTACTCTCTAACGTTAAAAAACTATAATTTATTGACAGTATAGGCTCCATTTTAGTTTATGTCTCCTTAACCTGAAAATCTGTGTGGTATATTTTGAATACAATGTATGTAAAAAATATTTTTATTTTTACCCTAAAATTAATTTTTAGAAAATGCTCATACTAATAAGCGTTTATATGCTCATAAGAATTTATATACTCATAAGAATAACTCTTAAGCAACTAGACATAAACCTAGAACTTCAGATTTGAAATCTTTGTACTTGCCTGATTTTACAAACACAGTATTCAGAAAGCTAATTCCTACCTCTTGCCTAACCAAAGTATAATGAGGGTTAACAAGTCAATCAACCATGTAGAGTTCCTTAAGTTTTCCCAACAAAAAAAAATTGTGTTATATAATACCTGCCATTACTAATAGAAAACCTTGAAAATTTGTGAGACGGCTAAATTTTGGTCGTCCAAGAAGCAAGAAATTTCAGTACTTGAAGGCAAGATTACGCCCTATTTATCTCCCTTTAAATGTCTCAAGTCCCACTTCTACTGCCCCAGTGAATCACAGCCCTGGGATGCAATCCAATGTTCATAAGTAAATGATTAGTTAAATTATTTTAAGTAATGTTTATTATTTATATTAAATAGATCGATGAAATGGAATACTCAGCAACTATTATAAAGATGAGTTAATTCTCCAATACTGACAAGAAATTCTGAAATGCAAAAATAGTTCAGTGAAAAAAGCAAGTGGCAAAACAATGTAAAGCATGATTTCACTTTATAAAATGTAAATCCTAATTACCCATTATTCATGGATTCCATATTTGAGAAATCACCTATTCACTAAAATTTACTTGTAAACCCAAAACCAATACTCGCAGCATTTTCAGTTCATTAGTAAACACGTATAGATGTGTGAAAAATTTGAGTTGTCTGAGGCTGACATTCCCAGCTGAGGTTGAACAAGGCAATGCTCTGCATTCTTGTTTCAGGTCTCATAATATAAACAAGTGTCCTTTTCATGATATATTTAGCACCACATTTTTCACATTTTTGTGCTTTTTGTTGGTGATTTTCCTGTTTAATATGGCCCACAAGCATACTGCTGAAGTGCTGTCTATCATTCCCAGAGAGCTGTGATGTGCCTTACAGAGAAAATACATGTGTTAGATGAGTTCCAATTCAGGCATGAGTTTTAGTGCTGATGGCTGTCAATTCAATGTTAATGAATCAACAGTATTTATTAATAAGGCATCTTTAAACATAAACATACATAAAACAAGGCTATGTAATGACCGGTTGACAAAAATATGACCAGACATTTGCAGGAGCCTAGCCCTGAATTTCCTCTCAGAGCAATGGTTCAGTATTTGCTAATTCAGTGTCCGCAATGATTTTACAAAACATAACTACCATGAACAACAAGAATCAATACATATATACACAAACACACTATATAGCATTGTAATAGTACTGATACAGACAAAGAGATTTTATCTGTAACTGCTTATTAAATATCTTGAAAATTTAATTTCAAACTGTTAAAAGTGATTACTGTTAAGGAATGGTATAGGGCAAGGACCAATGTATACTTTACATTATAAAGCTGAGTTGTTTGATTTTCAACATACTATTTCTATTATGTTAATTTAAAAAATGAAAGCATCATAACTATAAATTATGGCAAATTGTGTCAAATATCAATAAGGCTACCACGCTACACAACTCCAGAGGGCACCACATACACCATGTTTATATACCACACGGTCATTGCAGAAAAATGGGAGCCCAGAGATTTATTCTGAGAGCTATCTAACCCATATGAGGGCACTTATGTCTTTCAAGCTACAGACAAGACCTGCAAAAGCCAAAGTCCAGAAATAAAAGAATGCACTATTTAATTCTGGAATTCTTTTTCTACTTGTAAAGGAGGCAATTCAATGTAGTAGTTAAAATAGCGTACTCTACAGGGTAGTGCAATGGTGGCTCAGTAGCAGAATTTTCACCTGCCATGCCAGAGACCCGGGTTTGATTCCCAGAGCCTGCCCATGCCAAAAAAAAATCAGATACTCTGCAGTCAAAGTGCCTAAAGGTGAATCCTAAATCCACCAGGATTAGCTAAGGGACTTTGAGCAAATTACTTAACTTCTATTGTGTCTCAGCTTCATGGTCTATAAAATGTCAGTAGAAAGGACACTGGGATTTAAATGAATTAGTGCAGATAAAGCACTTAAAACTGGAAACATAATACACGCTCAATAAAAATGTGATTTTTTGCTGCTGCTATTGTTGTATCTCTACCAATAGGCAGGGAAAGCATTGACAATGGGGCTCACAGTTTGGATATACTTTATAAATGTCTAACCAAGAACAGAGAAAAACATGAATGCAAACCTTCAAAGGTCTTGCTTATCATTCTCTACAGCAAGATGTATATATGTGTAAGTCAATATTAAATATATCAGCTATCACATGCCAAACAATTGTATGAGCAGAGATATAAAAATGGAAATCTTTTTCACCAACAGCAGCCCTATCATTTCTATTTTGATAAGAGTATCTGACATGGAGAAATTTCTATTTCTAATGGGCAAAACTTGAACTTGATATAAGGAAATATTAGAGAATGGTAATATAGCTTAGAAAATGATCATTTAACCTAATTTTAAACCCCTTGGTTTTCTTTTCTGTTTTTTGTTTGTTTGTTTGTTTGTTTGTTTGTACTAACGCCCCCTTTCCTACCCCCACTCTGGCTTATTTCATGCAACATGATATCGTCAATGTTCATCCCTGGGTCAGTTGGTTTGTTTTTACATGCTATATGGCAGGGGTCACATTTCATTCCTTTTCCATGTAAGTACCCCCCCCTTATTGTAGCGCCATTTGTTGAATTTTTTATTTCATTTTTCGTTTGTTTGTTTGGGAAGTGCATGGGCTGGGAATTGAACCTGGGTGTCCTGCATGGCAGGTGAGAATTCTACCACTGAACTACCCTTGCAACCCTATCCATGTTCTCTTAAAAGTGAAGGCCCTTAAAAGAGTTGAAATATGAATCATTAGCGAAATTTGATTCCAGTATATATTCTTAGGGATACATCAATTATATGAAGACTTTATATACTCTATGATGACTCTTTAAGACCTTAAGTGGGGACCATTTTACATCAGTCTTTAGTACTTATTAGTCACTGACACCATCATAATTATATGAATTTTATAACACCAGGTGTATTTCCTAGTGAATTTATGAGATTTTCTAATGTACAGGCTTCTAACTATATACTGTTTTGCTAAGAGGTTTGAATAGTCTGATGCTAACAAAGATAGAGGGGTACAGTCGGGATTATACACAAGCTGTCAGGGCCATTTCAGTTTATGTTTTGAAAGTATCAGTCTATCAACATGTTGGGATTGTATGCGCACCCATGTATCTGTGTATGAGTTTACCTCTTCTTCCCCTGAAAACCTAATAGGTGTGCTTTACACATGTTGGTCTTTACTTTCCTGGCACAAGACATTCTCTGCATATGCCACAAAAATACATTTCTTAACACAAATTTGAACTCTATAATGGTTTTGAAAAAGAAGGATTCAGATGATAAAATTTCCTTTTCCAAATGTTGTAAATGGTTATCCAAAATACAACTCTTTAGCAAAGGCTGGTTGAACCCTAAAATAATCTGTTCGATTCCGATAAGATTTGTAATCACTAATACATACTAGGCATAACACAAAAAGCTGTACTTTAAACTATAAGCAGAAAAGCTCATAAACTAGTGTTGTACTTTAATATTCCTCTTCATATCCCACAATTTTTAAGATATAGAGTGCTTCTAGATTTTGGTGATGTAATCAAAATAACATAGATCTCTGCATTCCTTTATATCCTATAAGTTTTCCCTTTTGCTTTCTTTCTGTCTGATGCCAGCTAAAAGGCAGCTCTTCATCATTCAGTTTCCGTAAGGCAAAACAGTACTATGAATTTGGAAATTAGTAAGAATGCATCCAAAAATATACAGTGGTTTAGGTAAAATTACAAGTTGCTATTTCAAATAAAAGTATCATTTTCAGTCCTTCATATCTCAGTGAAATTCTTCTTTTAAATGAAACTTTGCAGTAGATACAATAGGAAAAAGAAAATCCATTTTCTTAATATATGTTAACCTTCTGAAAATCTAAACAGAATTCTATTGAGAAAATGCTATAATGTTTTAAAAACGAAATAAAAATTAACCTTATGTTAAAAATTAAGCTGTCCTCAGGGGGAATAATTTGCTTTTCCACATTTACAATTTTTTCTGAGCCTTAAAATACAGTGAAAAAAATATTATAGTATACAGAATACACAATTTTGAGTAGACTGATTTTCAATTAATATGTCATGTCAACCCAAAATATGATGCCTTTAAAACTAAAGAGCTATAAAAGATCAGCAGCAGCTATAAATTTTAAAGGAATGAACTGATAATCCATTTATACCTTCAACTATTCTAACCTTACTGATACTGAGCAATAATTAACACCATCTAAAGCAAATGTTTAGTGTTCACACAAAAAAGTGGTGTGCTGTATGCAAAACTCTTGTTTGAAAAAGGATCAAAAATATCATGTCTTTTCTCAGTTTATGATCATTTTTAAACCATGGTATATCATGTTCTTAATATCATCTTCACGAACTACATGTGGATAAAATTTCTAAAAAGATCTTGCTAGGAGCAGTCTACAGATGTGAAAACTTATTTGCAATATAATCTAACTACTTGCCCCAAAATTCCCACTTGCATCTACTCAGAAGTAAATAAACCAAAACATTTTGGCCTAGATGGCAGCATCTTGATTGTAATTTTTCACAAGTTACAAATGAGATAAAATAGAGTAAAAAAGGAATGACAGAGCTTGAACACATCCCTTAAAAATGAAGGAGATAATTTTAAGACAAAAGAACATGGTACTCCATGTTAGTTACTTAGTAAACTTATTATCACAAGAAGTAATACAAGATGAAAATATACTCAATTAGAGTTCATATAAATCATAGGCAATACCAAAGTTGAAAAAAATTAGAGATGATGAGAGTTTAAACATCTTTTGAAGTCAATAGCATGAAAGAAAACTACCACACCAGCTGGTTAAATATTGACACCTATCTGAGAACACTCTTCCTTTTGTTGGACTTGGGCTCTTTAAATTCTCCTCTTAGTCAAGTATTATTCTCCATTTTAAACATTTTGGGCATTATCTCACACCCAAACACAATTATAAAATTAACATGTATGTTTATTCTGCTTGTAAGTGATGCAAAAAATTGGCCATGAACACCAGGACATAACTTAAGATCTCTCTACACCCAGGCCATAAATTGCAAAACAAACAGGTTATTACACAGCTGCTGCATTTGAAGGAAATATTAAACTATTTCCTGGTCAAATTACATTATTGTGTTATTTAGAGAACTTATAAAGGCTAAAATTACTAAATAATTAACATCTCAGATTCTTCATCATACTCTTGTAATAAATTATACTGCAATATTAATTAATATGCTCTTTTCAGGCACCTCATTTCAAGACAGACTCTGTCAAATTAGAACAATTCCAAAGAAGAGCAAATATCATAGGCATGTCAAATGCTTGGTACTCTCCTCCTGGAATTATACGTGGTCCAGGAGAGATGGAGTCAAGAACAGGCAGAACATAGTTTATCTATGTGAGACAGAGTAGAGGAAGACAGAATGGAGAAAACAGGAAATTAACCTGGCTTCAAAGGCTGGTACCCAAAGTTCAAAGCATACAGAATCCAACATGGTTTTGGAATGGTGCTAGAAGATATAGCTGGCAACAAAAATTGCACACCTCAAACTCAAGCAGATCTGTGTGTTGATTGTGGATTCTCTTTTATGGTGCAAGTAGTACTGTTCTTTGTGTCTTCTGCTGCTCCCTCTCTATTTGCTTTCCTATTAAATGCTGATGCTCCTCGTCATTTGGTTCTCTCACCTTGTAATTTCTATGCTTTCTTCCAGGGCAATCTTACTCACTCTATGGCTTCAACTATGAATTTATGTGGCCTGGATTTCAAAAATTTTATCTTTAGCTTTTAATACTATTTTGAGCTCTACATTTTAAAACTTCAGATTCCGTATTTCCCAAACTGAGCTCAGTGGCTTTCTTCCTTGCATTAGGTTATAATTTCATCTGATATAACAGAGATTCCAAATAGTATTAGCTTAAAAGAAATAGAAATTTTTCTCTCTCGAATAATAGTCCAAGTATAAGTTGTCATACCAGTCTGGGGCTGATATGACAACTTCGTGGTATCAGGAACTAGAGCTCCTGTAGGCTTCATTATCTCTTGAAAAGAATGCCCCCTTGTCCATCCTCATGCCCACTGTCATAGTTTGGGACTTCATCTTCTCTTATTTGGAATTTTGTCATGACTTTCTTTCTGGCTTCACTGCTCTGGCAGCTTCCTCACTATTGCCAGAAACTGATTTGATCAAAGGCATGGTTTGATTGTTTTCAGAAGAGTCTAAAATTATTAGCATGATCATCAAGCCCTTCAAAATATGACCTGAATTTACCTTTCCATCTCTATTTCATGTTCCTCCTACCATGCATGCAACCACTGATCTAATCACACTAGATCACTACTTTCCAAATGCATTATAAACTTTTGTTCATGACTGTTCACTCAGTTTCCTGCTATGAACTTCTCTCCTCACCTCCATCCTGCCCCTTGTCTGCTTTATCATTCTTCAAGGCCCATCTTAAATATTATCTCATTTGCTAAAATTCATCTCCTCTATGAGCTCTTCTAACTTCTATCCAAAATGAATTTAATTCATTCTGTCCAAAATGAATTAAATAAATACTTAATGAGCACCTGCTAAGTACAAAGCAAGATAAGGACTACAGATACTGAGATAAATAAGAGTACTTCTGCCCTTAGAGTTTAAATATTCAGCAAATGAGATGGAAACTTTAATCATGATAATACAACATTATCAACAGGATAATTACAATATAAGGGAATGATATGGGGACATTGAATCTTGCTTCCAAGCAAAATCAATTATTCCTGCTTCCATATACAATGGCCCTTTATTAACGTAACACTCGTATTTTCAACAAATGCATATACATCTCTCTTCTCCAGCAGATTACAAGTTGTTGAGAACAGAAACCACGGTACAACATCATTATTTTTTTCATTGCGAGAAGAAGGTGGGAGAAGAAACTGGACTCTCTTTGTAAAGTCCAAAGGAATATAGGGGAAAAAAAGTTGTATTTTAAATCATTATATTTCAATGTAAAATTTTACAAACCAGATGAAAATAATATGGAGTTATCATCCTCCTGCAATATTATAAAGTCAATAAACCTTACTTGTTAATTAAAACCAAGTGGAAAAGACTAGTTTTTGGAAGTGTTATAAAAAGAAAACTATTTACTTTCAATAGGAAATAAATAAACTAAAAATAACGAAGATGTTAAAAAAAACTAAATCCTAAGGGCACAGTGCTTTTTTATCTACTACAGATTGATTTAAATTTAATAATACTTTATTGTGCTCATTTGTGATCACATGAAATACAATAACATGTTTTTTTAAGGGACACATACATGTGAAAGAAAAACATTTAAATATCAGAGAAAACTGAAATGTAATTTTGCACCAAGCTCTTCCACTTATAAAATTAACACACTCCAAAACTGAAATTAAATGGCTAACTGAGTTAACGTTTAGAATAGTTGACTGTAACCTTAAGCTTCGGTGGCTGCTAATTTCTTTATAGACTAAACATACTCTTATGGACTCATACACTGCACCCCTGTCCCCCAAAAGAAAAAAAAAACTCATTTGGGATGACAGTGATTTCCTCATTTTGCAAGAAAAAGAAAGCGATTCTGAGAGAGATTTAGCAATTTTCTGCATTTAACATGGTAGTGCAAGTAGAAATCAGAAATAGGACTCCGGCCTATTTTGATGAGATCATATAAAAAGCCTTGTAAACTGTAAAGAATTATTAAAATGTAGGTTCTATATATGCTCAATTAGAACACCCTGTGTTCTAATATACCTCAACTAACTTCTCTTACAAAAGACTACTTTTTCCAATGGCAGATAATACTGCCATTCAGATAGATGTTTATTGTTGTTCAGAAAATAAAGGAATCGCTTTGAACCAAAGAAAACTTATTATACCTTATTTTTTTAATGTGATATCTCTATAATCTGTTTGTGACAGGTACTGCAGCTCTTTTCTTTGTCCTATTGTACTTTGAATAGTTTGATTGATTTCCTCTCTATCCACCTTCACGTATTTATAGCAAAGAATCTCCACCCTCATATTTCATGTTTACACTGAAAAATATTTCAACTTTTCAGAGGAACTGAACTCAATTCTCTGCTGCACCATGACAAGAATTTCTCAGGAGATCATTTTTTTGAAGAAAGGTCTTAGTTGCGAGTAAGTTGCACTTGAATATCCAAAATACACTTACAACATCCTTTTCTCTACCTGAAACTGAGGAAGAGCTAAATAAACAATCTCAGATCCTGATTCAATAGAACCAAGATTTTAGAACAGAAATATTACAGAAATTTTGAATAGAATAGAAATAGTAATCTGTTACTTTATACTAGAATTCAAGGACTATTGTTAAAACTCTCTGGAAAGGGATGACTTCTTTCCAACCATACCATTCCTGGTATCCTGAAGTAAACTGGAGTCTTCAACTTAGAGCCCATTTCTGAAAGATTGTGCAATATTAGTCAACTATGAGAAATTTTAAAACTATATATATTAATATATATGGTACTGGTGTACAGGATACTGAATCATAATATTTCTGAAAATCATTATAGTTGTTAACGTAACATATTCTTTGATTAGTAATCTGGGTATCAACATTACAACATCACATAAAACTGTAGAGGCATGGCATTTGGGACATAATTAAATCTGTGATACACATGTTGGTTCATCAGTGGTGCCAGTAATAATGAGGTACAGATTGCGGCTGTCTGCCCTCCACTGCAACTTCTGTCTCTTATACACCTATTCTCCTTCTGCCTCGGCAATACACTAATGGCTTAAATGAAAACACTCTTCCTTGCCAAAAAAAGCAAGAAGTTCTATATTCTATTTTCCTCCCAATAATAAACTGTTAATAAAAACATCCTTAGCTGCTATTTCTCAAAAGTTCACAATAAGATTTAAAACATAATTTCATATTTTAAAGCAGAAAAATACCCATAAACTTGTTGGAAAATAAATGGCACAAATTCTCTGTTCTGAACTAACAGGGTACACCATTTTTTAGTAAAGACTTTCACACAGAGTTGCCAAGAACTACTAAATTAAATAATTAGACTAAACTTTCATAACATATTACTATGTGATAATTACTGTGAAATGTACTACTTCATAATTCAGTTACATAAAACTCATTGCCATAAGTAGGAAGAGTTGAAGAGTTGAGGAAAAAACAAAAGGAATTAATCCAAAGAGGTCTGTAATGTTATCTATTGCCACAAAACGCATGAGCCCAAAGTTTTGCAACCTAAAACATTAGTAACATCAGTAAGCATTTATCATCTTAAACAGCTTCTGTGGGTCAAGAATTATTTGGGAGCATCTTGGCTAAGTGGTTCTGGCTCAGAGTTTCCATAAAGTTGCTGCTTGATGCTAGCCTGGATTCAGACATCTGCAGGCTAACTGTGGTCCATGTATTGGTTTTCAAGATGGCTCACTCTCAGGGATGGCAAGATGTTCTGAATGTTGGCAGGGAACTTCAGTTCCTTACCCTATGGTATCTTCATAGGGCTGTTTTAGTGTCCTCACATTATGACAATAGGCTTCCCCCAGAGCTAGTATCCAAAAGAAAGCAAGGCAGAAGCCATCAGATCTTTTATGATCTAGTCTCAGAAGCCACACTTTGTCATTTCTGCAATATGTACTGATCATATGGATCAGCCCTATTCAATGAAGGGATGACACAAGGGTATGAAAACCAGGAAGCAAGAATTAATCAGGGTATCTTGAAGGTTGGCTACTACAAATCCAAAAATAACTTTAAACCATCAAAATACCCAGGGCATGTGGTAGAGTAGTGGAGTAGAGGAAACAAAAAAGTTATATGGACTCAGAAGACCTAGTTGCAAGAACTCTATTACTTACTAAATGTTTGATCAGAAAACATGATCTAATCTCTGTGAGCTTCAGCTTTCTAATTTTTAAAACAGAGAGGATAATATCATGGCAGACCCAGTAATGTTCACCACTATTCCTTAATATTTTCCAGCTTTCTTACAGTGAGGTGGTTCCATATGACTACCTCTGGTCAATGGCTAAGAGGGAAAGTGATGTGTGTAACTTTCAGGCTGAGGTCTTAAAAAAATTTATGCAGTAACTCTTCTGCTCTTTTCCCTGTCACTACAACTAAAGAGCTCCTTGTTCCAAGAAGGATAACTACACCGTGGTGGTGCTTCTCTCAGCCTGGATTGCCGAAAACCGCAAGGAGAAACTGCCTTGGAGAGTAACATGGAACCAGAAAAAACTCTGCATGAGCTAAAAACAAACCTTTGTGTTATTAGGTAACCCCGATTTTTAATCGGTTTGGTACCACAGCATATTCTAGCCCATTCTTTCTAATTCACATGCCCACAACAATTTCAGGATTAAATGAAAAAATGTATGTTAAGTTTTTAAAGCTATACCTTATATATATATTGGTTTTTTGTTCTGTTTGTTTTTCTTTTTTTTGCATGGGCAGACACCTGGAATTGAACCCAGGTCTACAGCATGGCAGGTGAGAACTCTGCCTGTTGCGCCACGGTGTCCTACCCACCCATAGTGTTTTAATGTCAGTTCCTGATCCGCTTTCTCAACTCTGAGCATATCTCATTAGCAAAAAATTTTAAAAAATAAAAATACATATGATAATTTTTATTACATAGTTAGCAGTTAATAAATATTACTGTTTTTTTTTTTCCATTGCTTCCCTCCTCTGAATTTTGAGGACAGGTGGTTCAAAAGGTGTTTTTCCTCCTCTCAGAACTCTTCTTCTATATTCAAAGTTTCAGAGTCCCTGGAAAACTAACATACTGAACTTTTTTGATAGTTTCAGCAAAAATACCTTTCTACAATGCAACTACGCAACAAAAATGATAATAGTTTAATTAAAAGATTTATCAATCACGCAATAATGCAATGACTTCATTTCAGAATTAATCTAAATTGTCATTTTTGACATGCAAATAAATGCAATTTGAATTCTTTTTAATGTTGGTATGTAAGGTTCATAAATGCCATCTTATATCACGTTTCATTCCACCAAAAGAACTCTGTACCATGTGACTTGACCTTTGTCATGTCTAAATTCAATAGTATAAAAAAAGACGTATAATTGGGTCCTAACCTAACTGCATATGAATAAGGAACAGTACAGAGAACTGCTTTATTTAAGAGAATCCAATCACTTGTGAACCAACAGTCACACACTGTTTCACAGGACTTGTTCCAGAAAGATTTCATCAAGAATATCTTATGCATTCTCAATCAGCAGACTAGTACAACTCATCTGTCTCCTCACTGAAAAACTAGACAGGTATGTCTTTTTTATATAAGTCACAGAAGAGCTGGCCTGTCTGTTACATGCCGAGGTCACACAACCTTACACTAGACTACAAGGATCAGTGGAATGTGGCTTTTTAGCCACATCAGAGTTCCTGACACTTTGGTATTTTCCTTTTACTGTCATTCAGTGAAAGGTACGTGGAAATGGCCAGTATACCTTCTACAGTACAGAAAAAGTAGAACAGTACGCATTCTGCTGTTTTTCCTCTCCTCAGCAGAAGTGAGAAAATGAATTGCCCAGAACCATTCTGCTTTCCACTGCTGTAGCCAAAGATAAAGGAAAATGAGAAAGATGCACTGTTCAGAATACAGGTATACAGTCTCAAACTAATCAAGATCTCACAGTTCAGTTTTGCTGTCCTGTGTTTTGACCAGTTTTGTTTTCCTGTGTGTTCCCTGTGCTGCAGAATCAATATATGAGTGGTGCTGAGTCATGGTGACACAGTATCTTGCTGCAGATATTACCAAATATGTTGTTACAATGTGGCACTCCTCCACCACACCCCCAACTCTGTGGCCACATGGCTCTTTACCTGTTCAAGGTTAAGCTTTGCTGCCTTAGAGTCTGTGTTTGGCGACCTCATACAAACCTCATCAACTGTATGCCCTGTCGTAACACTTCCACATAAAACTAAACTCAAAATCAGATAGCATTTTAAGTTGCCATAAATGTCAGGAAAATAAAAAAGTTACATAGAAAAATAAAGTATAAGAATATTCATCATAATATTTAAATACTTTACTTCTTGAACATGAAAGCCCTTCTATTAATATCACTGCTTGTTGCTTCAAGCTTCACAATTTAAGCACTGAGCAACAAGGCTACACCATCAATTCAAAGACAATTGGTCTGTTTCAGACTTTCCTAGCATTGAATTATTTAAATGTAAAACTGGAAGAATAATCATATTGAAACATTTAAAAAGTCCTTTAAAAAGGACTACAGACAAATACATTTTTAAGTAAACTGTAACAATTACATGGTAGAAGAAATTACTAAGAATGGGTTAACTTGGATAAAATCATTGTGTATCAGACACCAGGATTATTTTATTTAACCAAATGGGATGAAGAATGGAGTTACCACTGTGCTTCCCAGAATAATCATTTTATAACAAATAGAGTTTTCAAAATATTAATAAGGTACAGATATATAAATACACTGCATCTTATACATTTTGTGTTTATTTCTTGTTTAAATTTAATGGGAATGTATTGAGCATTGTTTCATATTCTACGTAGAACAGAAGTGCTAGAAGAGGGTTCCTGCCTCTAATGTCCCTAATGACTTATCCCTATCTTTCATCCTTGCCCCTTCTGTCCACATACCAATTAACAAAACAAACTTTCAAATTCTATAAATTATAAATGTCTCCCACTCAAGATCTCCTCTCCACTCTTAGTACAACTATCCCAAATCTGTTGTCATTTTGTCTCACACGACCTATGCAACAACTTCTGGCCATCTGTTTTCCCATACTCCAGGTATATTCCTGAAGCATATAAGCACTTGGATCTCTAAGGACTTAAAACCTTGGGTACTTTGTTAACTAGAAAATAAAATCAAAACTCATAACTCCATATAAAATGTCCTACATGAGCTCATCTTACTTGTCTTTAAACTTCCATACATTCTACCCTGTTTCCAGAGTATCCCCCCCTATTATCTTCTTACTATATCCAGACTCTACCCAGTTCCTTTCACGGATTAGATTGTTGTTTTATCTCGCTCAGTCCCTAAAATGGACTTACTTTTCTTTTTGCCCAACAAACTTCTATTCATCTATGAAGACAGAATTTAAATTTCACTACCTCAATGAAACCTCCCTCAGGCTACTTTTTATAGATTTAGAAACAATTAATTTCATTGTTATATAGCACTTGTCACATTGCCTTATAATGTTGATATCTCTTTTTCCAGAGCTATCCTGTGAGTTCCACACGGGCAAAGAGTCTATCTCAAATATTTGTATATGCTCAGCAGCAAACACTATTCTTGGCATATATAAGATGTTTAGTTAATGCTTTGAATGAATGAATGATGGAATACCGAAGTGAATGCATAGGAGTTTACAGAAGGGAAGGTTCGATGTATTCTGGAGTGATCAGGAACTGCTACATTAAAATATATGTAAAAAAAAAATGTTTTAAATGCACTTCTTCATTCAGAAGCAAGAATAATCATACTTCAACTTTTTTTAACTTCAGATTTTCTTAAAATGGGAAAGTTATATTCTAGAATTCCTGGTAACCCAGAGGGAATGCTTAAAACCTATACTCTATGAACTTTAAGAGGCACACCCACATCCATGTACTGTGGTAGCAAGGCTCTATAGGAACTCAGTTTGTGAAGGCATTATTCAAGATCAGGACTGAGGGTAATTTTCTATAAGGAGAGTAGAGATGATGATCCCTACATAACTAGTCTCAAAATTTTGTCCCGCTACTGTCTTAAAAGAACTTACAACCATGTGTCTGCCTGGTAATACTGACTATAATACTAATACAATACAACATTTAATAGTTCATGAGCACTTAGTAAAACAAAGGGTTATCATGAGGCTTTAGATGCGTTACCAATAATCCTATCAAAATCTCCTTTGAGATATATACCATTATCTCAACTTTACAAAGAGGAAAACTGAGGCCAGATAAGTTAATAATCTGTCTAAGCCATACAATGAGGAAGGATGGAGGAAGGACTCAACCTCAGGTCTGTATGACCCCAGAACTTAAGTATTTAACAATAATGTTATAAACTTTTAGTAGCCAAACCCTACTGAAGAACTAAGAGAAATATAAAAGAGCTCAAAAGAACTGATAGAAACATAGAAGGTCTCAGGACAGTTAAGTTGCTAAATAAGAGGTACAGGTTGTGTTTGTGTGTATATGTGCCACGGGGGGTCAGAGGGTTACATACAAGATTCTCTAATGATTATTCTCTAAAATCAGAGAGATTTGCAAACCCAACCTTTCACTATTCTTCCATAGTATTTCAGTGTATTTGAAACGTCTTATATGGTACATTGCTATCCTAAAAAGTTAGCATGTTTCCAAAAGGGTATAACTAATTTTTAACTATAAACACTGTGTTAAACTATAGTATTTAACACAGGGTTTAACTATAGTGTTTAAACTATAGTGTTTAACACAGTGTTTAACTATAAACTAGTTAACTAGTTAACTATAAACAGTGTATAACTATAAACACTGTGTTTAACCATAAACATTGTATTTTCTTGTACAGTAAGGTACAAGAAAATATAAAAGTAATTTGCCTAGTACTTCCCTGTTTCCCAGGTCTCAGAAAATGAAATGATCATATTACTACAAAACAGAGGAGAATGCTTATCTGAGTCATATTCAGTAATATGATTACTATTAAAGTCTAAAAAGATTGAAGGGGTTTTTATAATCACTTTTTTGGAAGTTATTCAAAAGTGCGGCAATACTACTTCAAAGAACGGCATTCAAATTTAAATGTCACTCTCTCTTCTATGTTGTTTACCAACAGTTGTGCATTAAATTCGTGAACCTGACTTCCATAATTTAAGCAGTACACACTTATTCTGGTCTTATAATTAAGTCACCATTTTTGAATCAATGGAATAACCACAAGAAAAAGTTTTGTAGTGAGGTTCTCATCACCAGAGGAGTTCAATCACACTGGAAAAATATTTAGTAGAGACTTTATACAAAACCTAAGGAGGTTTATAATCTACTGATGCCTAGATCCAGACACCTGGAGTTTCTTATGTAACTGGACTAGGGTAAGGCCTGGACTATGAGATTGTTTAAACTGTCAAAGTGATTCTAAGATGTGACTAAGTTGAGAAGCACTACTACAGAAGAAACCCAAGCATTGGGTGGAAAGTTGTGACGGATGACATTTAAGGATCCTTCCTACCCTGAGAAGCTGAGTTTGAGTGTTGATATGACCCATGCTATAACACTGTACTAGACCAGACCTAAAGTTTCCTTCATGTGCAAAGTAGCAATAAATTGTTGCCATCATATTTTGTTTTCCTAGGAGTAGTTTCAAAGTACAAAAAGGATGTCAATATTAATTATGTCTCCTTCTTTTAGCATTCTATTTTCTCTGGGTTCTAATTAGATACGGGCAAGATATTAAAAATGAATCAATCAATTCAATTATTAAACATATACTGAGTATCTACTATGCAAAACACTCTTTTAGGTACTGAGTATTCAATAATGACTTAGCGAGAGTCTCGGATCTTACTGAAACTTACAATTTAATAGGCACACCTGACTATAATACAAAAGCAAGGTGAGTATTTTTCTTTAAGTGACTACATCCTGTTATAAAGAAGGGGTAATACAGGCAGAAGAATTTTATCAGAGTAAAGCCTTGTATATCTGATCGAAGAAAATAAATATAATAGTACAAATAAAAAGCTATGTGTCAGATTTTTTGGGTATCAATAAGTAGATATATTAGGCTGCTAACCCTCAATAAATACTACTAAAAAGAATTTTGTCATGCAAAAACAATCAATTTCTTCTAAAGACTTTTCAATAAGGGCTAAAGTGAAATTCTGTAAAGTGACTTAGGCACATTGATAGTTGATGTCATTTCAACTAAATTCCCAATAACTCGAAACAAAAATAATATAATACAAGCTTGCTAGTAAACTATGCTGATTCCTCAGTGTAAAGATTATTTGATGCATGAGAGAACGTCAACTGATAAACATAAATTTGCTAAACTTATTTTAGACAACTAAGCTTATGTAAACCAAAGTTCAGAAAGATGGAGTAATGTGTGAGAGCTAATGTTAAAGGGTAATTTTGGCTAAATAAGCTATAACATCTGGTCACTCATTTCAACTGACTATCACTAATGGAACTGGAAATACAGAGTTATATAGGAAAGGTCACCCAGTCTGGTTAAAAAAAAATAGCACCCCTGCTGCCATAGTTATAACCCATAAATGAAATTAATATTCATACTGGCTTAGTTAATCTTCACTACAAGACGCAGGATTGATCTAGGGGCAGGTGTTCAGCTGGAGCCAGGATTAAGTTTGTTGTCCTCCTTGTTTTCTATTCGAGTACAGTGTATAAATCATAGCTGTGATCAAATCAGAGCCAGCACACACTGTGACACAAATAATAAAATTATTAGCTAAGGTATAAGACATGAAATTATATTAATTAACTAGGAAGGCAATTCTTTGACACAAATCATAATCATTAATGATAATGATGTATAAAATTAAACAAGCCTTTATCAAAAAAGGACTAATTATATCATAAAAATTCCTTTAAAAAAGCACTAATTTTATCATATAAAAATTCCTTCTAACTGAAGTAAAATAAATACTTGAAGTTTAGAAAATAAGACTATTTATATTAAAGGTTACATTTTGACTTCCACATCTCAGTTATGAAAAATATTCACCTGAGTTTTTCTATTCAAAGATAACCAATTCTAAGTCTATGATAACCCAACCTCAACTTAGCCAATCAAATGTCAATAAAAGTCATCTGTCTTGTTTTAGTCTGTCAGTGCTCTCCTTAAAAAGATCAACAGATTAAAAACAAAGCCAAAAATTTACCTATAAGAACAGTGTGTACTAACGTATTTTCTTTCTTTATTAAGTTCAACCCTGGTTAGAAAGAAAAATAAAACTACTGTTAATTTGGATGCTGTAATATCTACAGTCCATTTCTCACACTGACATTCAAATTTTAAAGATTAAGTCAGCTAGTTCTGCTGTCAATAAAAATGCCTGGCTGAACCTATCATTACATTAAATTTGGGAGTCTTTACAAGATGCTGTTCTAGGCTGTGTCCTTCTTTCACACTTTCTCTCCTCTGTGCCCTTATCCCTTACTAAGTTTTCAGTGGTCAGCCAAATATTGATGATGCTCCCATATATTTTTGTAGCCCAGGCCTCTCCTCTGTGTGGTATAAACAACTGCCTAGTCTACAACTCACAAAGATATTATTTCTGACCCACAGCCTGTCCTGAAAACAACCCCTACAACTATATAATTCAAAATCAATAAAGTAAATATATATTAAATGAAGTAACTTAATTATTCCTGCTATGATATTAAATATTCAGGAGGAAATCAAATATATGAAACAGATTATCTTCAGTGGCTAGATTCTCTAAACTACATTTTCTCAGTACCTTGGAACTACATGTTTTCCACTGGTATTCCCAAGCAAAAGTGTGACCTATTACTTATTGTCATTCCCAAGTAATAAGTACCCATCCAAAGCCCAGCAGCACCAGCCATTAGAAACAAACCTAGTCAACCGAATCCTAGAGTGGGAAGTGTCATGCTCAGTTAGTCCAACTCCACTCCCTCCCAAAATGGGACTCTCATTTACGTAACAGAGCATTTCCTAAATGGCCTTTGCTAAAGGCAAATTAAAACTATACTTTAAATCTTTAGGTTACTTTTTTCCCCAGAGAGCAGAAATTAATGACAGAGCCCAAAATATTTAGGTAGGAATAAAGAAAATATACAACAGGAGGGAAAAGTGATAATAATAATAACAACAAAATAATAATGTAGTAGTAATAGAAAAAGCCCACAGCAAAATAAAGAATTAAAAGTGGTAAATAAGATATTTTAAATCCAAGAAGTAAAGGAATGATCAGTCAGTGAATTTCTTAAATAGAACAATAATGGGAAAAAGTTGCTGTAAAATGTGCCTCATTCATTTACAACTAGGATAAAAAGTATCACAAAATGGGAATGACCCATAAAATTAATCTCAAAATTTTTGAGGTCGTGATCATTAGATATAAATAATTAAGAAAGATGATTTTAAAATGAAGCAAAATATGCACATTATAAAAGCCTAGAAAATATTTTTAAATATTCATTTTGGCCTATATAAAGATGACTAAGACGCAATTCAATAATATTCACAGGAAAGGAAGGTATTGTAATATTCTAATAGATATGTGACAATGTTCTTTAGTTGAAGAACAATATAAGGATTTAAAAACTGTTGGCAGCCAGTCCTACTCTGGGCAAAATACAAAATGCCCTACGCTCTACTAGACAGTAAAGGCTTTAAGAGCTGGTTAGGCCTATCAAGTACAAAAGGAGATGTAATAAGAACAAGGCTTCTATTAGGCCTCTAAATTTATCTTCAGCTTTTACTTGGAGACTGCAATTTTTAAAATTTATTTATGTGCCTTACAGCATTAGCTAAAGATAAAAGCCTCAAAAGATTATATTACTTAATAAAAAAAATTAATTTTAGCATAGGTCATTCACTGGAGAATGTAGGAAAGAAACTAATAACATTTCTAACAAGGAAATGGGGAGAAACTAATAAAAAATGTCTATGTGCTAGGTACTGCGTTAGATGCTTTACATATATAATCTCTTTTAATTATTACATATATACAAAGGAGGTATTCTTCCTTTTACTAAAAAGAGAGCAGCAAGCAAGCAAACCCAAAAAAATCATAATGCGGAGTCAGAGAAATTACAACTAAGATTCTAGTCTTCAGCTCCACAAATTATACTCTTACACTTTTATCAGTAAGTAAAATAACAATAACAAAAATAACTCTTTAAATACACAATTTTTGTATATTTTGTAAATATTTAATTATTTAACAGTAATTTTCAAAGACAAAAAGAACATGAGCATTTAGTTGAACATGCCTTCAAACACGGTTACCCAGAACTAGCCCATCTAGATCAATAGTACCAGGACATTTGGCCAGCACAAGCTTGAAGAAGATATAATCATTGGACCTGGAAGTTTATCAGAATTTACAATTATATAGAGGACAAAAAAGATTAATATTTTCTATGCTTCCCAGAGTATATTTTCTATTAAAGGAAAACATTTGGCAAATCAAAATTTGGATTTTTAAATATTTTATTTTTTAACATGATATCATCAAAAGCCACATTAAAGTGGCTTATTTGTACTATACACTCAAGTTTAAGTTGAAAATATCTAAATGGTGTTTAAAAGATTTCATCATTCTTCCAAGGAACCAAACTTATTCTAACTCTATTCGTTCAGCAAATCCACTAGGTGTCAGGCAGCATGTTTGACATAGCAGACAAAAAAATAGAAAATAAATAAGTCTGTTTGTTCTTTTAGGTATCTCTTGTATACCTGTGTAATGTGGATGTGTATACACATACACACACACACGCACGCACGCATACACACATAAACATATTTATGTATATAAACGTACATACAAATATTTACATTCATGCACATAGTTTATATATACACATTTATATAGAGATAGAGTTAAACACACACAAATAGCAAATAGACAGTTCAATAGGAAAAAATATTTACTGTATTTTTCTGGATATTAAACGTGGAGATAGATTTAAGGCAAGAACAAAAGGCTAATATGCTCATGTTAATGGCACAACCTGTTCTAAAGTTTGAGGGTCCAAGTAAACAAGTGAGAAAGGTGAAATAAGTCATCTCACACAGCTGTACTCTACCCTGGCAATGTAACTGAAATGAACATATTTTCATTCCATAAAAGTAAAAGTTTACCTATGGGGGGAAAATATCAATCTCACTAATGAAATAAAACAAAGATCCTCCAAGTTCTTCAATGGAAAGCCAACTGGACCCCTTATAGCCTAAGATTCATCTTCCTCACCAATGATCACTTCAAAAGAGAGAATAAAGGTACTGTTCCAAATTTAATACCCTGGATTAAGGAAATGATCTTTCTCCAAATTCCAAGACAAGGCAGAAATATTTATATATAGGTTAATTGAGTATTTGGATAGAACACAAAGGAAATCAACATAGAATGCCATGGAGCTAGATAACCTAACAATAGATTACCTTTTTTTTCAATTTAGAGTTCAGTAACTGGATGCTTCCCTACTCAGCTCCCAACCTTGCCAAAATGTCCATTGCTTCCAGAAATCTAAAAAATTCAAACCCAAGAGAAGGCTCAGTGAGAGCAAGAAGCTTCTTCTACCTGTTAACTCCCTCTTTCAAGGTTCAAATTCATAGCTGAAGTTTTCCTCAGATGATTGATCTGAGAATGTCTACCTGCATTAGGGGTGGTGCTACCTATTTATAAAAGCATGTCTTTACCAGATAATAGGGTGATATCTTAACTATAAAGAACAATATGCTGTAGCAGAAGAGGTTGTTCTGTTATATCTTTAGATGACATTCATATCAAGGAATGTTTAAGTTTTACATGAGATATTTAAGAAGTGAACTAGAATAAATTTAAATAAAGTATAATTTATATCTCACGGTGAATTCTTATCTTAACTTTAGAACTAAGTAGTCAACTTAAATGTAAATATAGTATCATATTGTCAGTATATTAATGAAATTCCCATGCTTTGAAAATAAACATAGATTAAAAAGTCAGAGCAATTTTATAATCAAAGATAAATACATAGAAATTATTCACAAAATATATCTACAAATAGTCTGTGTTCCATTTCTACAAGGGTATTAATTTCCTTTAAAGTGCTTATATGCTAAGAGCTACAGTAAAAGCAGTCATTCATTGCTACTTAAACTTGTCATAGTACCCTACTATAATTTCATATAGTATATAATATAATTTATTTATTTGAAATGCCAAGGTACCTTTAGATTGTTCTCTGGTAAAATGAATTAAGAAAGGTGAAATGGCTTTTTGGATACATATCAATTCTGTGCTGGTTTTAAAGGATGTATGAACCCTAGAAAAGCCATGTTTTAATTCTAATTCCATTTTGTAAAAGCAGCCGTTTCTTCTAATCCCTATTCAGGACTGCATGTTTGAGACTATAATCAGATCATCTCCCTGGAGATGATGATTTAATCAAGAGTGGTTGTTAAACTGGATCAGGTGATGTCATGTCTCCACCCATTTGGGTGGGTCTTGGTTAGCTTCTGGAGTCCTATAAAGGAGGAAATATTTTGGAGAATGAAGGAGATCCAGAGAGAGCAGAGAATGTTGCAGCACCATGAAGCAGAGAGTCCATCAGCCAGCGCTCTGGAGATGAAGAAGGAAAATGCCTCCCGGGGAGCTTCATGAAACAGGAAGCCAGAAGAAAAGCTAGTACTCACCATGTGCCCTTCCAGCTGAGAGAGAGAAACCGTGACTGCGTATACCATGTGCCTTCTCACTTGAGAGAGAAATCCTGAACTTCATCGCCTTCTTGAACCAAGGTATCTTTCCCTGGATGCCTTTGATTGGACATTTCCATAGATTTCTTTTGATTGGAACATGTTCTCAGCCTTAGAACTGTAGACTAGCAATTTATTGAATTCCCCTTTTTGAAAGCCATTTTGTTTCTGGTGTATTGCATTCTGGCAACTAGCAAACTAGAACAAATTCCAAGTGAGATTTATAATTCTCATAAGATTTCAACAAATGGTGCTGGGACAACTGGATATCCACATGCAAAAGCATGACGTTGGACTCTTGCCTCATACCATATAGAAAACTTAACTCAAGATAGAACTAAATACAAGAGCTAAAACTATAAATTTTGAGAAGAAAACATAGGACTAAATCTTCATGACTCTGGGTTAGGCAATTATTCTTAGATATAGAACATCAAACACACAACTGACAAAAGTAAAAAGATAGAAAAATTGGACTTCATCAAAATAAAAACTTTGCACTTCAAAGAACACATTTAAAAAATGAAAAGACAACCCTCAGAATGGGAACATATTTGCAAATCGTATACTTGATAAGGAACTTGTATCCAGAATATACAAAGAACTTTGAGAATTCATAATAAGAAGATAAATAAGCCAACTAAAAAGTGGGCCAAAGGATTTAATTAGACATTTCTCCAAAGATATACAAATGGCCAATAAGCACATATAAAGTTGCTGAACATCATTAATCACTAGCAAAATGCAAATAAAAAACACAATGGCATACCGCTTCATATAGAGTAGGGTGATTATAATCAAGATGTTGAGAAATTGGAACCCTCATACACTGCTAAAGGGAATGTAAAATGGTGCAGTCACTTTGGTAAACAGTTTGGCAGTCCTTCAAAATGTTAAACACAGAGTTACCATCTGACCCAGCAGTTCCTCTCCTATGTATATACCCAAGAGAACTGAAAACATACATCCAACAAGTTTATACAAGAACATTAATAGCAGCATTACTTATAGTAGCCAAAAAGTGGAAACAACTTAATGTCCACCAATTAATGAATGAGTAAACTAAACATGGTATATTCATAGAATGGAATACTATCTGGTAACAAAACAGAACTAAGTACTGATACATGCTACAACATGGATGAACCTTAGAAACAAATACACTAAGTGAAAAAAGCACACAATATGAAATGTCCAGAAGGAAGTCCACATATATACAAAGTACATTAGTGTTTACAAGGGAATGGGGGAAAGGGAAAAGAATAAACCCACAACTGCTAATAGGTTTGGGATTTCCTCTTAGGTTGATGAAAATGTTCCCAAATTAGATAGTGGCAATGGTTGCACAACTCTGTGAATATACTAAATAGTAAATGAATACCCTGTGAATATACCTAAATGAATATACTTTCATAAGGTGAATTTTATGATATATAAATTGAATCTTAATAAAGTTATTATTAAAAATGAGATTAATAATTGATAATCTTGGTTTGAAGAATACAAGTATAACTATATTTAATTTTACCACAAATTATTTTAGATTTCCGGTATTTCAGAAAACGTTCTTGAAACGTTCTTTAAAGTTTTCATATTATTCCCTAGATAAATATACCTTAATGGTAGTCAAGTAAGCATAATTAAAAGAACAAAAACTGCGCAAAGACCCCAAGGTCATTGTCAGTCAGTTTTGTGAATAATAAACCGATTTTCAATCATAATTTTACAGTCATTATTATCTTCATTGTACAAGACACTTTTCAACTTAAATACCTCTAACATCATGAAAGGACAGTCATGGACTTTTCATTCTGTTTTGAATACTTTAGTTCCAATCCTAGCTTAATTTGAAGCAGAGTGGAATCTCATGGCCTGGCTGACAGTGGCAAGGGGGAGAAGGAAAAGGAGAGAAGAGAGGATGGATCAGTTCATTCTTCCATCTCGAACAATTCTGTTTCTTTAGCTCCAGGATGGCTATCCTCAGTCACCCTTTCAACACTCAAGTACCCACGAGTCCCCTAGACAGACTGGTATTCTGTCTTATTCATGCATTCCATGAGGTCAAGCACACTGTTCTTCATGTATAAGGAATTCTATAAGTTTAAGGTATAGAATCCACTATTGGAAATGGGAAATTATGCATTAAAATGTTACAGATTTTTATAGCTTTTTTTTTTTTTAAAGGAAACTGTCTTAGTTTTCTGGGGCGTCTATGGCAGATTCTGCACAACAGATTGGCTTAAACAATGGAATTCATTGTTGCACAGTTATGGAGGCCAGAAGTCCAGCACTGAGGTATTGGCAGGGCCTGTCTTCTTCCAGAGTCTGCAGTGTTCCGACAATCCTCTATCATATGGCCATCTTCCTCTCCTTGTGTCTCTCCTCTGCTAGCCACTGAATTCCGCATTCTACTGACTTCTAACTGGCTTCTTCTGACAGACTGCATCTCAATTTCCTTTGTTTATAAGTGCACTAGTCAAATGGATTAAGGCTTAGTCTGATAAAATTTGGCCTCATCTAAATAGAATCTTCAAAGATCTATGCACAAATGAGTTCACTTTAATAGTTTAAACATCTTCAAATATCCTTTTTGCAAATGGATTCACACCCATTGGAACACAGAATAAGACTGTCTTTTGTGGGATACATGATTCAATCCTCAAAAAACACCAACCCTCAAATGTTAAAATCTAAAATATTAGTTCTTAATCATGCTGTCCTATCACTAGTATGCCATGATCAGTGAAATATGTTTAAGTCATATGTTTCTACTAATAAAGTATCAATGGTTGCAAATGACTAACTTTTCTTATATAATTAAAATATATTTAAAGCTATTCTTCTACTAATATCTTTCCTACTCTATTTCTAATATTATTTTTCTTAAGAAATAGAGAAAGGAGGAAGTTACAACTAGTGGGAAGGGAAAATCATTCATAAAAGTATACAGGAATCTTCTTTCACTGCAAGTGTATACCAAATGGTCTTTGGGCTTTGAAGGGAATTAATGTATTTCATCTATCATACATATATATGAAAACAACTCATACTCAAAATTCTTTTTTTAATATAATTATTATCAATACTATATCAAAATAGATTTTAGGTGTTAAAGTAAGAGCTGTCAAAACTAAAACTAAAATTGTCACAAACTTTTTTGGGGTGTGAAAATTGCTGTCACAGTTTCCATACTTTCAAATATAAATGTAATTGATTTTTGCTCAGTGCTACAAAAACTCAATGCTAACATTAAGATCACTTATCTAAAAATATAAAGTTGTTCTGTAAAATACAACCTAAAATAAAATTATGCTAGATATATGACTATTATCCATCACATATGACAAAGAAGACAAAAATGGCTGAGAACTTCTCTTTTGAACTACATGCAGGAAAGAATGCTAGACTATTATATTTGGGAGATGGACAGGATAACTGTTTTGACAAAATTGATATGCATAGATTTCCAATATTATTATGGCTACAAAATGACAAACGGCTCATATGTTCTCTCTTGGAAGAGCAACTCTGAAATTATTGTATCCCTCCAATATGTATCCTACTGCTCTACATATTTTGTTTCTTTTATTAAACCACTATTTCCAAACAAATTGGAAATCAGTCCCAAGCGTGATCACAAGTTGATTAATTTTAAGAGAGTTTTAGAATCAAGGTAGCTATCTCCTCCTTCCTTGCCAGTGAAGTATCTGAAGGAAAACCAACAAACAACCAAAACAATGCATGAAAGCATCTATAATCAAATAACCAGGGCTTTCTCTCCTTTGTTCCTTTAGATAAAAGGTTTATAAGGAGGTATAAAAGAGTCATTGCAATTTTTAGATTATAAAGCAAAAAAAAAAAAAAAAAGTTGGCAACTATTGCCAAGTATGTCTAACCATATGCAATGGGAATCGGTGATACAGGATATCTTAAAACTCCTGCAGTGATTACATGGAGGCAAAAGATACAGAAGTTGTCCAGAGTATTTTTCATTTCCTCCCTGTGAATTTCTAAAGAACCTAGTGTTCTACTGCCTATATATTTCTCTTTCATATCTTATTTTTTGTTATTCATCTATTTGTCACGAAACAGAAAAATCATGGTAACAGACAACACTGAACTCTATAGATGAGCCCACAGAGTGATAAGCATAGCCGGTAGACATATATGCAATAATATTTAATAGTATTTTTACCAATTACAAATTTTAAAAGATGCAAGAGGAAAAAGATCAAAGATCCATCTTACATTAAGACCTCAAAAGTAAAAGAAAAAGCACAACTAGACAAAAAAATTGTCAAAATGCACAGAGATAATAACGCCTTCTGTTTTAGATAACAAAAATAAAAGAGCAAGGTCATGATTCACAGAGTGAGTTGAATAATCATAGTTTTCTATCTTTAAGGCTCTCACAAATACAGATTAGTAGACATCAGAGAACTTGAAGAAGAAAGTACCAACTTGTCTATGCCAACCCATATCAGAGAGCTTTGATAGCGATTCTGAAGTGGCATCTTTATACACAAAAAATTAAAAATTTTTAATCATAGCTATGCTAATACAACAACATTCAGACCCTTAAGTCTGTAGTATTCAGACTTTTAAGCATTGTGCCACTATTGCCTTTACCCTAAATTTCAGATAGCTTGATGAAATTACTTACTCACTCACATACTGATATAACAGAGGTCAGTAGGCTCACATTACCAATTTACTCACACCAGAGTAAGTCTACAACTGCTATCACCACCTAAAACGTACCCCTTTCCCTTCACCTATGAATTAAGCTTGTGACCTTATAAATATTGGTTGTACAAACTGTGATCTTTAACAAGGATCCTAGTGCTAAGCCAAAGAAATTTAACTGGTGTGGATAAGGCTTTACTATTACATTTTGGTAAAGTTTTAATAGCCATTAATAAATTCATGCTTGTTTCAACAAAAATCACCTTCTTAAAAATGTCATTTTGTAAGTTTTCTGACATTCTTACATGTTAAGACATCCTGGAGACAGATGTTGATCCCATAAAACAGAATTCAAATTTTATAACAGGAAAGAACACCAAAATTCATTTTTAAAAATTGTGCATTCAACAGATTTTTTTCTTAATGTATCTCTTCACTGAGAAATGGTCATCAAAGGTTACTAAAGCGCTACTAGAGCCAGAGCAGCTTTTAGAATTCGTATAAACAAAATGTGATCTAAGCTGTTGAAAAGGCCCTTGTATCCAAATAGCCTGTAACATTTTTCGTCCTTTCAAGTTGTAGTATTTCTACACTATACTAGAAAAACTACACCTTGCAAGGAAATAAATTGCTAAGAGTATATAAGTACTATTACATCTTGAAGAAAGTACTGAAAGGCATTCTTCTCTTATTTAGAAAGTAACACTTGCTACAATGCCATCAAGGTTATAGAATTTAAATTGAGAAGTGGCCTCTAACTATATAAGAAAATGTATACTGTATGTTCATCTAGACATCAACTACATTTTGGATGCAATTATTGACTCTCCACACCATTTCTCCATCTTTCAGAAGAAGCTGAGATCTTTTTTAGATTCAACCCTTCCAAACTGCTCTGTAATTTTTCTCCTGCCTATATTACATACCCAGAACCATCCCTTCATCCAAGTAATTGTTTCCCAACTGACTAAAAGATGACTAAAAGACATTTTTCACTTCATTGCTTTCTTATTACAAAATCCCTCCTTCCTCCCAGTAGTACCCTCCCCACAATCAGTTACACCAGATACACTTTCCAAATGTAATACAGCAATCCTCAATCATGTCACTCCCCTTTTCAGGAACATAATTTTCACCAATCCAGTCTAACTCCTCTGCCAGTTTTCTGGACTCCAAAATGCAATTCCACTAATCCTCCAAATTAAGATTCTATTAATTTTATCAGAGTTCCCCAATTATGTACTTTTCAGTCTATCCATAAAAAATTGCAGCCTTTGCATTTCACTCATAATATTCCCTTTGCCAAGAACACAGTTCTCGCTCCTGCCAACTGAAAAATGCCTTCAAGAATCTTCTCAGGTCATACTGTTCTAAAAGATAGTTCCTTCTTCCTCATCCATCATAGATTGGACTCATACAGTACTCCAGTTAGACTTAGGTTATCCAGAACTTTCTCATATTTAGCATTCTAAATATGCATTTAGAATATAAATTCTATATTGTCTATCTTCTCAAAACCTCAGAATCATTTTCTGGATAATTTAATAACATATTTTCCAAGTACTAAATCCATCATTGGAGCAACAAGAATGTAAATACTGAGAAAACACTAAAAAAAAAAAAAAAAAAAAAGAGAGAAAGAAAGAAAGAGTTGCTTGGCAAATATAGATTTATATGACTTCTGCTAGGGGGCAATTTTCAAAGGTATTTCTGCATGTTTTGTGGCAGCTTTCATCCTGGACTGTATTTTCAAGGATGTTTACATAGCAAACAACCTCAGGATCCAGGATGTCTCCATACAGGAGAGAGGATAGATTTGCTTCTTAATCAGGATAATAAATAATGTCTCTTTGCAGGGCAAAGGTTGGGCAGCTTTGTTAGAATCCCCTTAAAAGTTTGGGGACTTCCTAAGTTCAGTGTTTCTCAGCTGTAACACAACACAAACTCACTGTGTGCACAGTATCCATTTGGGCTACTCTGCATCATCCCTGTGGCCTTATGGAACCTGGGAGGCAAAACGAACTGATTCAAACATGAAACTCATGCTGACTGTTCCTGCTGTATCCTGAGTAATAAAATCATTTATCTCTGACCCAGGAGTCTCCTGTTTTCTGTCACCATCTATGAAACAGCGGCAGGCTAACTGGTTAGCTTATAAACTGATTAAACTCTCACACCCTTTATAGTTCCTGACAATATCAGGATATTAACTAAAAGTATGTTCAATAGTGGTTTCCAGTTTACAAAATAGAACAGAAGCTGCCACAACAGTTTCTATACACCTAATATACAATGATATGGATGAATCTCAAAAACATTAAGTGAAAGAAGTCAGAGTTAAAAGAGTAAGGACTCCCTGACCTCATGATAAGTGGCTCTATCACAGGCTAAACTAAAGTGAGAAATCAGAATGGTGATTGCTTCTTGCAGGGGACTTGGGTGGGAACTGAATGGAAAGGGGAGGAAATGTTCATGGGTGAAAGAAACATTCTGTATCTTGATTAGGATGGTGGTTGTAAGGATGTAGACATTTGTCAAAATTCATCACACCATGCAGCTAAGATCTGTGCATTTTAGTGTATATAAATTATTCTTCAATTAAAAAGCATTAAAATTCTAAATATCTAAACACTGAATAGGTTACAGCCCCTTTTAATTTCAGGAAATAACAATTCACAGAAACATTAAGACAAATAGTGACTGTCAGGTACATCCTATTGAACATTCTCTTTAGTGAGGTAGCTGCAATACAGTAGATTAAGAGTGTACATTCTGGAGTAAGACTACCTGGGTTTGTACCCAGCTCTTATAATTACTACGGGATGCTCTCAGACAATTTATCTACCCTTTCTATGGCTGGGCTTTGCCATTTCTAGCATGCAGAAGTTCCTACTTCAGTCGTGAAGATTAAATTAGGGAATACACTAATTTAATGAGTAGAAAGCATACACTAAAGATCAGTCATTGTTATTATTTACATACAGCATAGCAAAAGATGACACAGGATCCAAACTAATTCAGGTTATTTCTGATGAAGCAGAAAAGTCAGATAAATGTCCCATTGGGCAAATATTGCAAGTTCAGAGACATGTGTCTCAATTACTACAACTGAATTGTTATAATTTTTGTCTTTTTCCCTAATGCAATGCATATAAAAGTTGAAAACCCAATGGAATACTAATAATCACTTAATATGCATATGAATATTAAAAACATAAAAAAATAGTAAATGAAAGATAAAAATCCCTAGGAAAACAAGTCATTTGGTAATAAAAGAGGAAAAAGCACATCGGGTTACTGTTCTCAATTTGTCCCATTAGTAAAATGTTGAGGAACAATGACAGTAACTACTAAGTGTTTAAATAGGAAACTGACTCAGGCCTCCTAGAAAACAGCACCCTTTCTTTGCTTAAGAATCACAACACCTGGTCTACAACAGCAACATAACTAAAGAAGATGAATTTCAGACTTTGAAATAAGTGGTTGTTTCTTAAAAACCTACAATTAAGGGATATTATTTTTGTTTTAGTCCTTAAACCTTATTTTTACATTTCTTATTTTTTAAAGTATAATAATAGTATACCATGTGCTCTACACAGGAAGTGAGAAGAACAGACGTCACGTTTCCTCCCAAACTACACTTTCTAGGAGGCAGCATTTCAGAAAAGGTTACCACACACTTCAATGATCTACTGTAATTGTGAAGACAACAAAATGTTACAGGGAAAAAAAAAAAGACCATTTTAATTACAACTACATTCATTTATATCTAAAAAGCAGGTGCACACACTTGCATGGGTAAATTCAATAAAGCTCACTCTTCCTTCTCTTTTCTTGCCAGAACTGAATAGTTACTCTGAAAACTTAGCTTTTAATTGCACTACTTAGCTCTTCAAAATGAATGAAGTATTATGTACAGAAACATCTGTTATTCACAAAGGATTTTATATAATCATAAAATGTCTTTTGACTTTTCTTTATTTGAAAGCATTTTTTCACCACTACATATTTTAGTTTGAAGTCAAGAAAATGAACTCTATTCCAGAGCAATGCTTCTAAAATTGCCCATTTAAATTTTTATCTAAAAAGAAAAACCTGTCAAAGTTTTCCACTTGTTAATAAAGCTACTTCATCCCCTCAAATTTGAACATTCTGAAGAGATCCACGTTTTAAGGAGAGGGGAGTGTTCTAATAGCAAAGGTTCAGAGCATCAGGAACAACGGGAGTTGTCCAAATAAAAACCCTGTAGTCAGAGAATTCTAGACTCCTTCCTCTCCTTTCTTACCAAATTCAAACTAACCACAGAGAAAGATGACTCCAACTCTCTTCAGCCTCTCATTCCCTTACCTTGGATCACATCACTTCTCACCACTTCAGCTGCTTCCTCTATGGCCTTACTACCTTCAATCTTGCTCAAAGTTATTTTCAGCACTGTAGCTGTAACAGTTGCCTAAAGGACAAATCTAATCATGTCACAGAACAGAACTCAAAGTTTTATTTCCTCCAAAAAGCCTTCCATGATCTCGTCTTAGACCCTTTATTACTTTTGACCACCAACAAATTAAAGTACATATCATTATCAAAACTGATCCCATTTTTTTAATCTCCTGCAAATTCCTTAAGAATTCTTCTTCATCCCTGTATCTCTAGCATCAAAAATTGGAACAAAGTAGCATTTTTTAACGTGTTCACTGATTGAGCAGATCTAAGAAGACTAAAAAGGAGAAAGAGGTGCAATTGCTCCAAAGGGAATATAGTTACTACAGTGAAAACAAAGAGCATGTGGACCTAAAAAAATGTTAAAAGAAATAAGTATTTCCTAAATTTCAGATTAGACATAGACCCTCAAAATAATTTTTTCAACTACTCAATTTTACAAATAAGGTTAGGGAAAAAAAACAAATTATTCAAAATATTTAAGTGACTTTTCCCAATAGCTCAAAGATAAAAGAAAAAAAAAACTAGTATATACAGACCAAAAAAAAAGTGCTTAGAGACTGTAGGAATAGACAATCTGGAATATAATAGATACAATGGAATGCCATCTGTTTCAGCACCAACCATGCAACTCTATAAAATCATAAAGAGCTCTTGGTAGTGTCACCAGTAAAATACGATGTGTTCCTTCTTCCAATGCTCAAAGCTGCTACCTGTGTTTGAGTCTACAATTCCAAAACCGGATCCTGGAAGTCACTTCCTCCACTGTGAAAGAGTTGCCATACCTGTAAAAGGAGCAGGTTGTTCATGATCCCTTAGCTCTCTCTCTCTCTCTCTCTCTCTCTCTCTCTCTCTCTCTCTCTCTCTCTCTCTCTCTCTCTGATACTCTTTAATTTTAGGATTCAATTTAAATTTGGTCAACATATTCCAGGATAGAGGAAAGAGAAAAAAGTTCACTCTGAATCAGGACTGGGTGGAAAGCTTCAGAAGCTTAGGCTATTAGATCTGACAGAGCATTCGATACCCTTACTGTAGCCGAGGAAACTGAGGCCCAGATAATCTCAGAGTCCAGTCCAGGATCTCCCAGGAGCTAATGGAGAAGCTTAGAACAATACCCTGGTTGTCCTCTCCCAGTTCTAGGCTTCGACACGGGCACCTAACTCCCCCTTCATTCCCTTTTCCTTTAAGCGGATCTCGGTGCCGGAACTGGCGCCAGAGAGCTTGTTGGGAAGGGCGGGGGGAGGGGAGGCAGCCACCTGTGGGCTGAAACCAAACTTTTCACCGCCCTTAGACCAGACACGGACCGGGGCACTCTCTACGTTTTCTCCCCTGAGTAACTCCGCAAACACCTGCCCGGGCACCGGAAGAGCGGCCAACTACCTGCCCCTAGCTTCCCAGTCCGGAGCGAGGATCTCGGGCAAAGAGCCACCTGCGCGCCAGCTGTCCCCGCCCCGGACCTCTCTCGGCATCAGCCCTAACGGGAGCGCACAGCGCTGCTACACTGCTCCCCTACTGCATCCCTAACACCGTGGTTTCCACAGCAACAACTGGACCGGCAGCCTGGCCCCCAGAGTCTCCTATGGAGGGTCAGAGGTCATCTCTGTGGCAACGGAAACTTCCCGCGCTACGGAGGCTCGAAGAGGCCGCTTCCGCCGCATTGCGTAGCGGAGTCCTGGGTGTCTCCGAGTTGAGAAGCGCGCTTCGGAGCTCGGCAGCAACCGGGACTCTGGTCCCCTGGTTATACCAGGAGGAAGGACGTCTCCTCGCCTTCTTGCCCCACACCTTCCCCACAGGGCTAAATTAGTTAAGAGTCCGAACCCAGTTTCAACCAGATGACGGAGAGGCCAGGCACCTGGAAGCTCTGCAGAGTTGGCTGCAGAAAACAAATGATACACTTCTGCCATGGGCCACTGCCAAAACCCGTGGTTGCTACCAAACTTTCTGATTTTTGACACAAACTCCGTTCCTCTCATCAGCTCCAGGCCGCAGCGACCCACCACTTTCGACCCTTTAAAGTGGCTCCAGAATGGAGGGAACTAAGCAGATCAGTGTAGTGGTTAGAAGTGCAGGGTGATGCGAAGTTTGAAGACAACTACTTTAAAAACTGCGAAGAAGAAGTATGGGAACGGTAGGGGACCTCCTTTCAAAGCATCTGGAACGAGGGTGGTTTAGGTGCTGTTCCCTCAAGAACAGCATGCCACGAGGGAGAGCCACTTACCATCTTCAGGGAATGAAATTCAAAAGAACAATTTACTTAAGTGTTTTGTGAAATGCCTTCCTTTTTAAAGAGAAGAAAAGTTAAATGTTAGAAAAAAATAAGAAGGGATGTGTGGCAGATGTGAAACTAATAGTGCCCTAATACTGGGTATTTAAAGGCACAGAGTACCAGAAGGGGATAATGAGAGAGTGCAATTGGCTCTTGAGCTTTTATTTTTGAGAAAGGCCTCAAATGTAAGGAATGGAGTACAGGCCTCAAATTTCGAAGTTTAGAATGAAGGATATTATAAAAGTTAGGCTAAGGGAATGTTTGCAAATTGTGTTTCAGGGTGTCCTTTATGAGGAATGAAAAGCAAGAAGTTAAAGCCAGGGTGGGCCACGGTGGCTCAGCAGGTAAGCGTGCTTGCCTGCCATGCCCGACCAAGGACCGGGGTTTGATTCCCCGTGCCTGCCCATGTAAAAAAGTAAAAAAAAAAAAAAAAAAAAAAGTTAAAGCCACTAATAACAGTTTTATTATTATTCATTTAGAAACCAAAATATTGATTGATACTACTGGGAAAGAGTAAGCATTAAATGAACTTGAAAAACAAAATTTATGGTACTGCCAGCTATCGTATTATAGTTAAAATATGCTAAAGAAACCCATTTTTTTTTCATTATTCTTTTAATAGAAATTTATTCATCACCTGCTATGTGTCATAATCAGAGTTTCTGTTAGTGGGCAATGATAAAAGCAATAGTGCCCAGCAATTGTTGTATGGCTTTCTTAGATAATGTTGGCAGATTAGACAAGCAAAAACTTAAGTGTTTCCTATAAAATGTGTGTGTTATGCCTTCTTTTTGCCTTCACGTTTAGGAGGGTCTTAGAAATTCCTCCTTTGAACTTCCCCTCATCGTCCTATCTTTTACTTTAGCAACTAGAGAAATAGACAGGAAAAACATCAAGGCATATGTTGGTCCATCAAAAGAAGAATAGCAGAAATACTAGTACATATCTAGAGGTATGTGGAGGAACTGGAGAATGTACCTCAAAAATTCCTTGTTCTTCAGTGCCCATGTTCCACCCTTAAAACTGAGTCTGATACATTGTGCACGATCTAAAACCCTAAGAAACACCACAAAAATCATTGCACTAAGCAGACAGATGTGTCAGTGGGTATTACACTGACCCACAGTCATTCCTAGAGGTAGTACTAAGTTGGGCTCAGAGGTTTTACTAAGAATCTGGGCACAATGCTAAGAAATATTCAAAAGTTAATAGAAGAGATTCTGATACACAGTTCCAGTGTCCCAACTGTTTTCCCCTAAAGGCATAAGAAACTTTTAAATAAATGCTTCCATTTTGAGGCATATATATGATCTTTATGGAGAGCTTACCAGTCAATTTTAGCGAAGTATGTTGCCAAACTGCAATGGAGTGAAAACATTGATTGTTGTCCTTGTTATATGTATAAAAACACAGCAGAAGTCTCAATGTTTGTGTTGCTAAAATGTGGAATTTTTTAAAGAAATGGTTCAGTGCAGAAAATATGAAATACAGTATAGAATTAGCTTTAGCACCTTCTGAAAGCAACACATCATTTGAAAGAATACTCTCAGTTATTGTCTAAGGTGAGAACAGACTATGGGTGCAACCAAAATCATCTTCATTGTTAAAACTAAGCTTAGATCATTGTGTATTAAATTTATACCTAGCTTGAATATAGATTTCAAAAAAAAAAAAAGAAAAAGAAAAACCCACTCTCCAAACCAATAAGTACTTGGAAGCCAATCTAAAATGCCATCCTTTGGTTCATGATACCAAGTCATTTTGTTACTTCAGTAACTAAAGCTTCCTGGATTCCAAGGCCAACTTTTGCGTTGAATTCCACTCTAAGGTCAGGCATATTAGAAGAGAACCTTATACCTGTTTAGTGTTCCAACCATGCAGTCTGAATTTAATGTTTTCATTTGATGTATGCACAGTGTTCAGAAGTACAGAGGCTGTGGCCCATTTGTACCTCACTCAGCTCTAAAGGAAACCTGGATGAGTTGGCAGGCTGAGAATGTGAAGAAGTGAAAAATGCTTTTTTTTTCTTTTTTCTTTTTTTTCTTCCCTCTATCCCTATTCTCTCACTTCAAAGTACTATAACATGCCTGGATGAAAGCAAATTTCTTTTTAAAATAATGAGTAACAGTGGCATACTAGGTGTTTTGAGGTACCTAAAACTGCTTAATCAAAGTCTAAATTTGAGCTGAAAGGTACTGAAAAAGAAGGAAACAAAAAGTGATAATGGTCCCTACCAAGCCCTGTTGTTCCATCTCAAAGTTATATGGCAGAGAAGGAGACTGTGTTCAAATAGAAAACTCTCAGGACAAGAGATTTGTGGTGTTTTCTAGATGCTCTTTAGAACAGAGTCTACAACATCTACATATCCTTCTTGCCACTGACTCCCTTACTCAATAAAATCTCTTAAATTACAAATTTCCAAAATCCTGTCAAGCCACTGGGGTTTGGAGGGTATTGGGCATGTGTGGTTGAGTGTTTAAGGGTCAGTGGCTTCCTTTGTTTTACATTATGTGTCTGAAGAGATATTTACCTTAGTGTTTATCTTTTTCAGCCACATTTCCTTCCTTAGCAACTTTTGCTCAAAGGTTTGGTGACCTACATTATGCCCCAAATCTGGCCTATTGTATACATTGGTCAGTCCACACTATCCTTACTGGTTTAAAGAAACATATTAAGCCCTCCTCTAGGCAAAGTAAATACCTTGGACTTAGTATTCCCTATTCATTTTTGCCTAAAATACGGTCACCTTGCATGACTTAATCAGTGAAAATTGAAGCAGATAACATTCTAAATGCATACTATTGTTCTGCTAGGTAAGAAGCAGAAAGTAGGGCATTAAAGTGTGTGTGTGTGCATGTGTGTTTATGTGTATAAATACTTGGATAGATAGATATTCTCTGGTAATAGTTGTAACTGGAATATCAAATGTTCTTATGAAGATAGTAAATTTACTATATATCCAGTGATTTTAAGTTATTGCAATTTATTTTAAAGTGGATATACTGTGCAAATATATTCTTCATGTTTGTTTTCAGATAATTTTTTTTTTTTTTTTTTTTTTTTTTTTTTTTTGCATGAGCAGGTACCTGGAATCAAACCCGGATCTCTGGCGTGGCAGGCGAGAACTCTGCCTGCTGAGCCACCATGGCCTGCCCCTGTTTTCAGATAAATTTTACATGAAAACAACAAAAACAACTACAGAAAAAAATTTGAACATCTCTTATTTTTAAGCAGTTTGGAGATAATAACGGGGTAGATGAAAAACTTTGCCCTTAAATTAATAACTTTTCTGAATATTTTCACTTAACCTGCTTACATAGCAGTGCTCTGAAATTCCTCCCAAGAACCCTTGATCTAACTATGCCCACTGATTATCAATAATTTAAACAGCTGGGAATAATCAGTAAATTATTTCGCAACTTGCAAAGATTGAGAAGAAAAATTAATCTAACTTTTATCTCTGAAATAAGAGGTGGTTTACAGGGAATTCATGATCAGATTATTGACGGTCCTTGGCAATATTCAGCCAAGCTTCTTAGTTTGGAACCAGTTAATTGACCTCTTTTTAGATTTAAGATGATAACATAATAGGTAGTAGTCAGTCTGTTCTTTTTGGTTTTAACAGTTAAGAAGATTATCATCTTTGTTTTATTTTAATTACTCATTTAACTTCTTAGTTGTACTGCTATCTTGGGATACCCCTCTCTTTTCCCCCCGCCCGGAATGATTTTAGACTTTATGTGTCAAAATTAGACTTTATTTGAATAGTAGAAGGAGAATGGAATTCACCAGGTACAATACTAGAAGGGAAGGACTAGGCATGGTTATGATTCAAGCTTGAAAAGCAAAACCTTCTAGAAAGTGAGAAAAAGCATAACACATTAATATTCCATTTAAATGATATTTTCTAAGTTCTCCATCTCCCAAGTTGGAACTCACATTTCTGGCAATATAAAACTAAACTATCCTGTTGAAATAGTCGGTGATGTTGTTAGACACACTTTGAGTTAACCCATCAATTCACACCCAAGTACTTTAGCATTCATAAGCTGCAAAATAAATTGCTCTAAAAATAATTTGTCATTTGTTTGACACCTTTCAAAATGCCTTGGAAGGAAAAAAAAAACTACTTTATTCCAGAGAGATGAAAGTAGGTGGGATGGGGGAGGTGTAATAAAAAGATCTTGAATCTTGTGTAGGGGGAAATTAGTGTTTCCAATAAAATGTTTCCAAAGATTTATAAAGGCCAGCAAAGAAACTTACTGTTTCATACTGAATTATTTTCTTCTCTCAAGGACTATAAAAGAATTGACTTCAAGATCCCTAGATAAGTGCCCAAGTCTTAAAAAAAAATGTTTTTCAGTATTATTTTCTCAGAAAGGAATTAAATGTCTTCACAGAAGGGTACAAGAAAGCCTCAAAAACTAATGCATATACTCTATGAAAGAGTAAACCCTCCCTTTCCAACTGCAGCTCTTGGCTTGTCCCACTTGGGAAAGTCTTGCAAAAACGGTCTTCACCTTAAGTTGTGGGATAGTGTTGCAGACGCATGAAGGTTTTGTCTAACCAATGCATCAGCAAGTTTTAAGTTTGATGCAGGTGTTGGAGTACCCTCAGCTGATTTAGTAATGTGGGTGATAAGGTGACAACATTGTTTTCTCCTAGGGCAATTCTAAGAATGGTGGTATCATTTCAGAGTTGCTCAACGCTGAAGAGTTCAGAGAAGGGTAAAATGACAGGGAAGTGAGGAGCAGGGAAGAGAAGAAAGGAGGTGGAGAGGGAAACTAGAACACAAGGATGAGAATGTCAGGACAAGCAGAGAGCCTATTGCAGCACCAAGTCCCGGTACAGCCAGAGGCTACTTTCAGAAGCCGCAACTGCCACCCCAACGTCCCAGGTCCGGGCAGCTGCCCAGGTCGCGACCAGGCGTCCTCTGCTCGAGCACGCGAGCATTTACCCTTTTGGTTGGTCTCAATTCACAACTTCCTTTTTGCTGCAGAAGTGTGGCCGCAAAGGATGCTCAGCCTCTACACCCACCTCCTCCATCCTCGCCCACCCACACCTCCTGCTCCCCTCGCTGCAGCCCCCTCTAAGCGCATCACCCCAGCTACGTTCTGTTGGCAAGATTCGTTGGCTGGGAGGCAGCAGCCACTTGCTGCCTAGCCTCTGGTTCTTCGGGTGCAGCGGAGCCCCCGGCTGAACTCTGGGTGTCGGGGAGGCAGAGGAGACTCATGATCTACTACACTGCAGTGCCAACGTCAGGAGCCTCCGGCACCTCGACTGCCACTGCAGGACGGCCGGTCCCCCGCCCTTCCCCCAACAAAGCTCCAGACGCAAACATCGGGTTCTGGGTCCCTCTCCTGAACAGAGCGGGGGCGGGGGTGGGGGGGGATGTTCCACACCGCTCGCTGCCAGCGTGTGCGGGTTCCCGGAAAGACAGCGCCCAGCCTCCTAGCCGACGCCGCCACCACGCAGCCCTCCTGCCTTCCCTCTTCTGGGCTACTCGCTCACAACTACGCGGCAGCCCCCAAAGCCTCAGACTGAGATGACGGGAGAGAAACCTCTGGGATCCGGCTTCCCGAATCACCTGCATTTGCATTTCTTATGTAATGTACTGCAAGTTTCCCCGTTGGAGCCCTTTGGAATCGGGGCACATGATCGCCGGCACGTTAAAGCAGAGACCCACGGCCAGGCTCATCCCACCCGTGGAACCCGGACGCGGGGTTTCAATGCCACTTTTTAAAAAGAGGATTTGAATTACATGTATTAGATGGACCTGGCTTGGAAACCTTGTGTAGGTTTCCCTCCAGGCATAAACCCTTTTCAAGTATTCCCAGTGGCAGGATGTGTCAGAGGCAGACGGGGGAATGAGTTAATACTGGGGCACAGTGAGCTAGACGGGGGAGGGAGGCGGGGGCTGACGGAGGAGCGGGGACGTGAGGGAGGGGGGAATCTTTTACTTTGGTAAAGGTGATTGGGATGGCGAATATTGTGCAAGCTAATCAGAAAGTCTAGAGCCTGTTCTCAGCACCGAGCTATGTCCCCGAACCTTCAACAGTAGTAAGGAGAGCTCCAGTTCTTCTTGCTGGCAACTACCAAAGCTTCAGCTACCTCGGGCAAACCTTAAGCCATAACCCTTTGATTTTCCACCAAACACAGGTTACCAAATCCATTTTTCAAAAAACCAGAAAAGTTTCCTCCTCCCTCTTAATGACGGGTTGTGTCACAGACAAGAGATACTGATAATGTTTTTTTTTTTTTTTGGATTCACGGACAGATCCAGCTGTTACTTGTTTATTCATGCAACACCTCTATATGCAACACTGTCCTGGTTCCTTTTATGTTTCTCCTGCCTTCCTGCATAGCAGAACTGCAGTTCTAGTTCAATGAGCAACAGACAGGTTATTATGAGGAAAAGATAACATGATGCATGTTTTGCTTACCAGTTGGGTTCTTGTTTTTCTTAAGACTCTTGCCACAAAGACACTGCAGCATATGCGTTCCTTTGCTGAAAATGTTCCAAAGAAACCACATTGATTTGGGCGAAAAGCAATCCAGCAGCTTAGACACCCTGAGAAAGAAGAGATCCTTGTGGTTGCATAATAATAATTTGAAATCAGTTCTCCTGAAGAGGGGCACCGGTTTTACCATAGGAAAAACGATAATATTCCGGATCTTCTCCCAGTTTTTTCCCCTCACGTGGTATATTTCTTTGAGACTTCTCAGTGATTGTTTTTTTTCGGCCAGGTTGAACGATTTATCCCCCTTGATCAAAACTGGATTATTACCAAAGGGCTGGAAAGAAAATCCTTTTCAGCATGAAGCCAAACAAAAAAGCAGAGAAATCCCAACTGAGGCCAAAACTAATCAGGGAGAACAGTAATGCACAAAAGATCCCCAACGAGAAAACCATAGCCTTTTACTTGATCGCTATGAGGATGGGTGGATCTGCAGAAGCCAAAGCTGGATTCATCTTACTGAGAGAGTACTGCCATTGTGTAGTTCCTAGGAGAGAAGGAAAGGGGGGGGGGGGGGAGAGAAGAAGAAGAAGAAAAAACAAAAAAAGAAAGAAGAAAGGAAAAGAAAGAGAGGAAGAAGAAGAGGGGCAGAAAAAAAAAAAAAAAAAAAACCCCACACACGCCAATACCACCTCCGAGATTGAGTCTGACAGCCGAAGACAGATCCTCCCTTCTCCAAGTGTCGATTTTTTTTTTAATAAAATCAATCGCCAGTGATCAGTGGGATCGGATTGAGCCTGCAGTTCTCGATCACCACGAAGAAAAGATGAAAATCTAGGTGCCCCCTCCCCTTGTCAGGCTTGTAGTAGATTGAGAGAGCCACAGATCCCTTTCCTCCTTCCTCTCACTCTCCCAGTTTCCAACAACGGTGAGCATGAGGAAAATCTCCCCTCCGGATTTCTCGCCCAGCCTCGGATGTGAGTTACAGGCATTAGAGGGAGGAGGAGGAGGAGTTGAAGTTTGCATTGAAAAGACTGGCTTTCCATGACGTAGCCACGTGCTTTCATACCCGTCACCAGTGAGCTGCTTCAACCAGCCCAGGGAGGGCAGTGTCACTGCGGTCTCTCTGCTAGTGCCCCTCTCCAAGTCTCCCCACCCTCCTAGCACCCCGCCCAGCCCCAACATTCGACCCTCTCCCCTCCTCTGCCAAGCCGCGAGTCTGCTTGTTGCTTGCTCTTGGAGTCATTCTAACTCAGCCTTCTGTAAAAAGTGAATTTTGAAAGGAAAATTAACAATTACAATTAGTAAACCCTAAAAAATAAAGGGTTAGGGAGGAAATATAGAGAAATTGGAAGTTTAACACCATGCCACATGACCAAAATTAGTTTCACCTTTACATTTTCAAAAGCAGCATCAAAAACATTAAGGGAAACCCTTTCAGGTCCCTTTAATTTTACTGTTTGAATCCTACTTCACTGTGCTGTTTGAGAAATGTACACTGGGTATATGACAAATAGGTATTTCTGAAAACTGCCTGTTAAATAGGCAACCACTAAAATCTAGGAGCAAACTTTATTTTGATGGGGAGGGTGAGATGCACAGAAGAAAATGTATGCCTTACCTAGACCAACTACCCATTATCTTCAAATAATATTTTGAACAGAAAGTACCTTGCTTAAATTACATCTTAACTCACTGCTTATTTCCATGCCTATTGATTGAACTGATATTAAATCTACCCTCAATTACTTCTCATCTACATTAATATACAGTCTTGTCACCCACATTAACCCAACAAAATTTTCATCAATATGTAACCCAGCTTCCTACTTTTCCAGAAAAAATAAAGGATTTGAATTCAGGGAAGAGTTATTGATTTACTGTATTTTATTTGGGAAAAAATTACAATGTACAAAGTGTAAACTTAGACTAATAAAGAATAATCTTTTTAAACCCAGTGTACTCATCACTCAAAATTAGTAAACATTAGCATTAGCATTTCATATTTGTGAACTGAAGGTTTTGGAGAAGCAAAATTGACTAATCTCACTCTCTCTAGGTAAATAAAAGTTAGGCCAGCTTCCTTCTATTTTTAAAGAAAAATTGGCATGAAATTTTACCTATGATTTTAAAATAAATTTTAGAAGGCCCATCTTAACTTCAAAAAATTAAAAACACTGCTCCTACTGCATGGTATGTCCAACTATCTACAAAAAACAATAAATGTAGTCTTAGATTTATGTTGTTGGGATTGATTGAATCATTTTTAAGAAAATGAACTCCTTGGTTAATATTTGTCAAAAATATGAAAATATAATTAAAAACTTCCCCACCACTAAAGTTTTCTAATAGTTAAAAGGCATTCTGGGATCCTAAAATTTGTATCCAATATCCTGAAACCTTTGGGAAAACATTAATTTTAGATAGCATAGGAAAATAATTTAAAATGAATAAATTCTATGCTCACTTTAACAGCACATATACTAAAATTGCACATGGCCCCCATACAAGGATGACATGCAAATTTGTGAAGTATTCTATATTTAACAAATAAAAAATAGAAACAAATAAATTCTAGTAAAGATTAGAAATATACTAAATAGTGATAGCCTTACTATATCAAAAGACTCATGTCATAGAGCTTAAAGAAATTATTAAATTAACTGCAGTCTAAAGTTTGGGAAGTGAAGAAAGTGAGACTAATAAAAGTATATGAGTTTATTGCCAAATGACTTATTAACATGAAGCACACTGGAAAAAATGGAAGAGCAGAATTTTTTTTCTGAAGGAGGAAAAATGGAATATCATTGCCAAATAATTAGGTTAAAAAAATTTTATCAATCAGTCAGGGGCAGATGCCATATACTGCTTCTCTAACAATTTGGTGTCCTGTAGGGGTTTCCGGAATATCCCAATATATTGTTTCTGGACACATGCTGAGAAACAGCTGGATAAAGAATATTCTCCATCAAGATTTTCTGAACTGTTTCCCACCCAGCTCTGGGACTCTGTAAAACCTTGCTGAGTTCCCTGGGGTATTGTGTAAGTAGAGTAAAATTTTAGGTGATGTTCTGTAATTATTGGATCTTTTTATATGCCAAGCTTATGTAAAGAGTATTTCTTAATCCAGTTCTTCCTGCATTTTCAAATTTAACTCATATCTATATGTGACAACGAATTTGTTCCCTATTAAAATAAAGAACGAGTGCTAGAAAGCTATGGTTTGTTCTGCAATAGATTGGTGGAAAACTAGTTACTTCTTTGTTCTGTGACCCAAGAACCAACATAAAATATAATTAACTGTGACTATTCCTTACTGAGAATCTATTATGCCATGCACTGTGCTAGTTGTTTTTTATTCTATTTAGAGGAAGGAGAGAACTTTTATTACAATATATAAAATGTGCTTTTCTATATTTATGATGCATGATTTATATTTATATTGTATAGGCTATTATTCACATTATTAAACAAACAAAAACAAAAACCCAAATATTTTAGTCCAGAAAAGATGTGTAACACTGATTCAGGTTACTTTTAGGTCAAAGAATCCACAAATTTTTATGGGCTCTGAGTGGCCCAATACAATTACTCAACCAATATTTACTGAGCATCTACCCTGTGAAAGTAACTGTATAAGATTCTGTGTTTGATACTAAAGGTTATCAGTCATAGTTACACAATAAAGAACACCAAGAGTGGTCCTCAAGCCAACCCATATTTCTGGGGGTCTCCTGATAAGGATGATCCAAAGATACTTATATTTGTGTTTCAAGACATTATGTAAGTTTGTTCTGGAAGATGTCAGAATGTATGCTTACTCTTTGCTACGCTACATTCAAATCAACATTAGATGAAAAATTAAAATTATTAGGAAGTAAATACAAGTTTTAGATTGTATGCAAGTAAAGGTAGGATAAGGAAAGCTTCATGGTAACCGTATAAATTGGCAGCAAAATCTGTAGTGCATATGGGTGGGAAAAAATCTGTGTGTGTTTTTATAGGCTAAAGTAAAATAGACCCAATACTCATAATCAAGTTCATTAAAAATCAAATTACAGAAGACAAAGCTGAAAGTAAGTGCAATGATCAGAATTTCATGTACAAATAGGATACATATTTTATTTTAATGTAGGAAATATGAGCTTTCTTGAAATTAGTCATCAGAAGTTTTCAAAGCTGTCCTAGCATGCTTCTTCTAATTGCCCTCAACAGTTACTCTTCCAGTCTTCCTTTTAGTAATATAGCCTCATTTTCAGCACAGTTTTGGAAGGACATGTGGGTACCTAGGTGGAGAAAATAATTCCCAATCGGCCAGGTCTCTAAATTGTGATGAGTTAGATATGAGTAGAAATTATATGTTCAAATTTATGGTCACATTCTTTAAAGGAAGTTACTTGCCTTCTCTTTTTCATCCTTCCTGTGAGCTGGGAAATAATGGTATGAGCCAGTATTGACAGCATGGACAGGAACACACCAGGAATGGTGAAGAAGCAAGACAAAGCTCTGGGACCTTGGACAGAGCTACCAAATATCCTGGGTTGCCATGGATATTCTGGAACTGTTATATGCCAGAGAAATATACTTTATATTATTTGAACCATTGCATGTTTTGTTCGAATTTGTTACAGCAGCTTATCCTCACTACTATTTTATGTACTGGCCTGGTATTAATAGCAAACATTTATATTAATGTTGTTTTTTTTTTTTTTTACTTATTTTTAAAGAATAAAGAGCATAAATATAAAACATATAATCTATGGCTTTTTCCACAGTTTGCCACACTCTTTTCTATTCAGTGTAGCAGCTGCTTATCTCTTAGCTGCCTCTTGGTTACATCCTCAAACCACCCTTGCTTATATCTTCACCACTAGTGCAAATATTCCATTGCAGACCTCTCTGCCCTGCTCCTTACCCATCAAATGTAATCTATGGTGATTTAAAGCTTATGGCCATGACAATAAAACTTTGATCACTGAAAGAAGAAAAGGGACATAAAGGAAAGTGAATGAAAGAAAGAGTTGGTCACAAGAGGACTAGAGTTAGTAAAAGAAGACCAACTTTTATATAAGGGCCTCTGTGTCTCTATTTACCTTGTAAACCTCTTTTGAAAAGATGGAGTTTTTTGTTGTTTGCACATTTATTCCTTCTCTATAATAGATGTTAACAAATGTTATCATTTCTTTGAGGACCAAATCTAAATTTCACATTCCTGGGCTATGCGGTAGTATCAGTTCTTTCCTTTCACCATGCTCCTACCTTGGTCATAGAGTAGAAAACCTCTGCTCCTCTCTCCTGGAAGGAATAATCTAAGAAGGTAACTTGAGACATTCTCTCTGGCTCTTCCCAATTTCTCAAGGCAAGAGGGATGATGTCAGTGGCCCAGACTCTTCTTCTGTCTCTCTATCTGTGGTCTGTCTGCCTCCGAGAATCACTCAGACTCCTCTGTTTCTATTCCTCTATGCAGGAAGCATTCAATCAGACCCAGAGCTCACGGTTGTCTTCTAGAAATAAGTCTGGAAACCAATCTCTCTCTGAACGCTTTATTGGGGCTTATAGCAGATATCATCAATATGCTCCCCTCCTCACCCCATACCCCTTTCATCCTACTGTATCAGTGTGTTATGATTGACCTCCAGCTACCAGTGTCTCCATCTCTGAGTCTGAGGGATTTTTGTCCAAACCCAGAAGGTCCCTCTCTCCGGGCATTCAGAGAAGGCCAGAAAGGCTGGGAAGTAATACTCCCTAAGAGAATTACTTAATTACTAAATACCCCATCTCCCTTGCCTTTGGGAGGGATAATTATGAGGCATGCGTTTTACATCCTTTCCCAGAGTTTCCCTTTGGGATTAAGATACAGTCCTCCACTGGGGAAGTTGGCTTAACAACATACTTTTTATTGACTTTCTCCTCTTCCTTATATCAAGTCCCCACTCACCTGCCTAATTCACTCTCAAATAAACCACTTGCACTAGAATCTTTGTCCTATAGGGAAACTCAGACTTGCATAGGGTTAAACAGGAAATGTAGGGGTTCTGGGTAAATATGCCTATTCTCCAGATCCAAACTCTTCCTGTACCCTGGGGTTGGGGGGGAATAGGGGAGGGTCATTACAATTCTTAGATATGGGAGAGTTATTTAAGAAGACCAGTTTTGTCCACAGGTCAAATTTAATTCCCCAGACAACCTTACCAATAACAAAACTAATATCTTTGTTTCCATCTTTCTAACTCATGTAGCCAATTTCTTAATTAAATCTGAACTCAGAAGTGGAGGTAGTGGAAGAGGCAGATTACCTATCAACTCATAAATCCCCCACAATACTAAAAACTAATATAAGAAAAAAATTCCCTCTTTGTTCCTCTTATGTTCAGAGAGGATAGCAATATAATGATGATGAACCTGCCAAGAGTTACAGACAAAAGCAGGTGAACTCCCTTGAATCCTCAAAAATATGAGCTTCTCTTGGCAAAATGCGACCAGGTTTCATTTCTCACCTAAATGAACTTTATCTCAGCCTGTATAGATATGCCTGACAGTAAAGTCTCAAGCCCCTGTCCAGTTTCAGTAAGAACGCATCCCCTGAACAGATGGAACTTAACCCTTTCCAAGTCAGACAAGCCCTAAACAGTTCAAGGGTCTATGCAGCATAACTCATTGTCACAATGTCTCTAGATCTTTACAACCTGTGCCTCCTATTAATAAATATATTAAACTTTCTTTAATGTAATTTAAATGTCAATATGAATTAAATACCATAACTAAAATCGAAAAAAAGCAACTATAATGTTTAACCATGCTACTTTAAACTGCACTCTACTTCTTCCCCATTAACCCCAGATTTGTTACGCCTTATTTTAGGGAATATAGTTGAAAGCCATTACTGTGTAAGAGCTGGGGTATGCTAAGGGAATACTACATTTTATGTACATAGAATCCATTTCCTTAATTTCTCTAACTATTGAAATAGGACTTTGAATATATCATTTTAAATTTATAGGAAAAATTTGTTCATTGATCTTTCTCAATTTTGAGGGGAGATTTATATACTCCAAAATTCAGAATAGTATTTTTTCTGGACAACAGATTGCTTTATACAATTTGAAAAAACTGGAGAATAAAAATATTATTGAATATGTGTCTAAAGAGCAGGTACATCCCTGTGTATGCTGGATTGTCTGTCGTCAGCTCGACACCACTCCGTTCTAAGCTTACCTGGAAAAGTCAGAAATACATTTCCCAGAATGCTCTGCCTGTGTGGTTCCAGGTTAACTTTCCTCACTCAGAGGCCCTTCTGGTTTGGAAGGCAGAAGAGAAGAGGCCATTATCCTCTGAGGGCAGTTACCAGCCTATGTATGTAAGATACACTGTGGATTCCTGAGGCATCCCTGAGAACCACCTGTTTTGCTGCTGCAGACTGATATTGCTAAGAATTGTGGCTTTCCAGTCAACTCTTGGGAGAAACCCACTTTCAATACTTCAGGCTGAGATCATTGATGATAGCTTCCTTGACTTTCACGTCTCAGATTTTCCAACAGGTTAAAATCCCTAATTCCTATGTTAAAATGTTTTGCAACCAGAATATGTCAAATGGCTTTTGTTCTTATGACTGATCCCAGACAGATAGATACACTGGGTTTTCTCTGCCTCACATCCAAACCATTGCAGGTATCTGGTGCCTTGTCGGGAAAGAATTCTCTTTCAGTTGGTTGCTGTTTGCATGATACCTAAACATCTAGTATGACACAGTATACCCATGTTTTATCACACTCTGTTAAATATGCAAGCAGAAATTATTTCCTGCCATGTGTGTACCGAACACACCAGCATGGGCTTCCAACAGGCCACTTTTGGGAGAGAATCAAATTCAATCTGTAGCACTTTTCACTTTTAATTGAATGAAAATGGCTTGGCTAGTCTTATTACTTATATTTCCGTAATAAAATGGTTTATAAAATCTAGACCAATTCTCACAGAAGAAAATATATGGAACTATTTTACTTGCAAACAGAAATTTCCACTCATGAAATTTAAGTGTATCATTTATAAAGTAATTTATCAATATTAATGTGAAAATTGCAACTCAAAAAATGTGTCATATATGCTAATCTTCAGGCTACAAACCAAATGAAGAAAAATGCAATCTCTGAGAATTTACATTCCAAAAAATAATAAATGGCACAATGTCTGCCAGACTATAAGTTTTCAGCGGGCCAAATTTAAGGTTCTCTAACTTGCTTAATATAGCCCCTTAATAATCTCAGATTGATTAATGTTTAATTATTCATGACTTGAGTACGTAATGTCTATATAAATTCATATTTTAAAGATTAAACTATGAGAAAATAATGTCATTTCTTTGTTCATTTTAGCAGATATCCTCATGAACATTTACAATATTGTAGATTTAAGTGCACATAATTGAGTTGCTGGTGTGAAAAAAATGTTTGAAATATTGTGTTTGAACATTGATTTGGGTTAGTATATTATTGGCACCTAGACAATAATGCACATTTACTTTATTACTTGTCTGAATGAAATATATAATAGAATACACATATATATATATAATGGCTCAAAATAACCACTATTTAGCATTATCCTAGTTTTATTTTGTTAAATAAACATGACTGTAAACAATACATAAGTAATTAATCAAGCATATCAACAGTAACATATTTAGGTTATATTTGAAGAATTATAATTTGGATAAAATTAGAATAAAAGTCGACAAAAATCATATTTTAATTCAATATCAATCACTTTCTGTTATCCAATACATATTTCTCAAACTCTGATAAATGTTAGCATATATCTTATGTTTATTTTACTTTTAAAACCAGCTCATGCATTATTTGTTTATATAAAGTCATTTCCAAGTTTTTGGATGTGCTTGTTCTAAAGGTTCATTAGTAAATTGTTTGGGTCTGATATTATTCCATTAAGACGATATTTTAAAGTAAAGTTTTCAAATATATTCAGATAATGGAAGAAGGGAAATCATGGCGCTCAATGCAGAGCCATATGAAATACTGTTATAGTAAACTTAAAGTGACTAAACATACCATTTTGCGATAAAAGTTATACCGTTTTTATTAGATTATGGTTGTGGACATTAGTAGCAGCAGGCAGCAAAATGTCAAGTACAATATAGGAGGAAAAATTTTGAAAAAAATTCCATCAAAAACATTTTGCTTTCAATTCTTACAATATGGGGGGAAACACCACAATTTGCAGCAAAACACTGCAGTAACTCTTGAATACTGCAATTTCAAAGGCAGCCAACCAAAAGGGTGTGAGTCAGGAGTGTGTGCTGCATTTGTTAAGCCAGTAGTAACCTGGCACAGTGCAGCATCAACCCAGAGTAGGAAGGGCATCTTTTTTAATCAGTTCAACCAGTGTGGACTCCTTTGTCTAATCGTTAATCCAGATGAGGTGTCTTTTTCTAATTGGTCACCAAAGAAAATATGCATTTTCTGATGGTCAAACCAGAAAGGCTCTCTTTTCTTCTAATTGGTCCATCCAGGATACAGCGCCAGGTCTTCAAGTACTTGTTTTTGTTAAACATTTACTCCAAGCTAGGCACTTGCTGAGTATAGTACACTATGAACCTTCATAATAACTCTTTGAAATGGAAGCCTACTTAATGTACAACTGAGGAAACTGGGTCTCAAAGAAATTGAAGGATGTACTCACAGAATCTCAACCAGTACGTTGTACTGACAGAATGTCTCACTGGTGGTCACTCTGCATCTCCTTCTCTATTATCCTATTCTGAGTTTCTGAGCCATGTGTTCGTGAGCAGATGGGCTGGCTGAGCTGAGCTGGACTTTGAATAACCCTGGTCAATCTCCATAATGAAGAAGATGAAGAAATTGAATGGGCAGGATATGATAGAAGAATTCCATGGCCTAAGGAATCCACAACTGGAAGGGGCTCTGAAGGAGAAGAGCTGGGCCAACAAGGCCATTTGCTTATAAAAGTTACCTGGATTTAAGGAACATGGTAAGTAGGGAGTGGATATTAAAATGGTAAATACCACACTAGGATCTCTTTGTAAATGGCATGGTCTGGAGGTATAAATACCTAATTAGCATTAATTGAGTTATAACATAGACGCAGCAAAGTGTATTAATCTTAAATATACATTCAATGATATTTTAGTATTTACAGTCAGGGAAGCACCACACAGATAATGATATAGAACATTTGTAGTAACCCACAGGATCACTTGTGTATCGTTCCAGTAAATTTGCCACCACATTCATCACAAGAAACCACTATTGTGGCTTCTTTTTTTTTTTTTTTTTTTTTTAACATGGGCAGGCACCGGGAATTGAACCTGGGTCCTCTGGCATGGCTTCTTTCACTATGGTCTACATTTTCTTGAAATGCACACAAATAGAATCATAAGGGTACTCTTTAAATATGGAATATTTTGCTAAATGTTATATCCATGAGAATCATCACTGTTGTCATATATAGTAATAATTCAATCTTTTTATTCCTAAATGTTATTCCACTGTTGATATAGCACCATTTGTTTATCCATTCTGTTACTGATGGGTTTTAGGGTTGTTTCCAGTTTGGGATTATGAACATCCCTGTACATTTCTTTGGTGGACATACTAACCCATTTTTCTTGGATAAATACCTGGTTTATAAGGTATTTATTCAGCTTTAATAAACACTACCAAACAGTTTTTCGAAGTGCTTGTGAAAGTTCACACTCCCACTAGCAGCATATAAGAGTTAGAGTTCTCCCACATCTTTATCAATGCTTGGTATTTTCTTTTTATTTTAGGCATTCTGGTGAGTGTGTAGTGGCATCCATTGTGGCTTTATTTTGTATTTCCCTAAGGGATAATTATATTCATCACTTTTTCATATGCTTATTTCCCACTTGGATATCTTCTTTTGTGTGTTGCCTATTTTTCTATTGGGCTGCCTACCTTGTTGCCATTGATTGGTGGAAGTCCTTTATATTAGGAGAACACAACTTTTGTTAAGCATATATATTGCAAATACTTTCTCCTAGTCTGTGATTTGCCTTTTAAGTTTCCTAAGGACATATTTTAATTATTAGAAATTCTTAATTTTAATGAAGTACAGTTTTTTAATCTTTAATTTTATTGTATCAGGTCATTCTGGTCTCATAAAGTGAATTGAAAAGTGAGTCCTATTTTTAGATTCTCTGCATGAGTTTATATAATATTAGCATTATATCATTTTTTTAATGTTTGGAAAAACTCACCACCCAAGTTATTTGAGCCTTAATTGTCTTTATGGAAGATTTTTAATTAAAAATTCAATGTCTTTAACATATATTGCATTTCAAACTTTTCCATGTCTTCTTATGTCAGTTTTAAGTTGTGGTTTTCAAGGAACTTTTCCTATGTAAATGAATGTCCATGTTATCAAAATAAAGTTCAAGACATTCTCTTTTTCTCTTATTGTGATTTTAATATCTGTGAGATCTGTAATAATGTCCTCTTTTTATTCCTAATAATTGTCATTTGAATATTATATTTTAAAAAATCACTCTTGATCAAGATTTATCATTTTTTAATATTTAAAAAGTGAACTTTAAGCTTTGTTGACTGTCTCTATTGCTGGTCTACTTTTTTTTTTTTTTTAATATGGGCAGGCACCGGGAATTGAACCCGGGTCCTCGGGCTTGGCAGGCAAACATTCTTACCTGCTGAGCCACTGTGGCCCACCCATGCTGGTCTACTTTTGTTTTCATTCATTTTTTTTCTCTTACCTTCATCAGAATTATTTGATCTGTGTTGATTTCATATATTTACAGTTGATAGAGTAGACTCAGAACCAGTTGGTTTCATAGGTGACTTCTACCAATCATTCTAAGAATTAATACCAACCCCATTCAAACTCTTTCAAGAAACTGAAGAAAGAGCACTTCCTAACTCGTTCCATGAGGCTAGTATCATCCTAATAGCAAAGCCTGATAAAGACACCACAAGAAAAGAAAATTACAGATTAGCACCCCTTATGAATACAGATACAAAAATCCTCAATAAAATGTTAACAAACTGAAGACAACAGCACATTAAAAGAATTCTACACGTGATCATGATTTATCCAAAATAGGCAAGGGTGGTTCAACATAAGAAAATCAATTAATAAAATGTACCGCATTAGCAGAATGAAAGGAAAAAAACCTCATGTACATCTCAATTGACAAAGAAAAGGCTTTTGACAAAATTAAGCACCCTTTTAAGAAACTACAATGAGATAACATTTCACACCCAATGGAGTGCTGTCACTGTGTGATTCTCAAGCCACATGGTACCAAGGAGGGGAGAGGTCTGGACTTGTAGGTTCAAGTTGCAGGTCTCTTACCTTCTTTTTTGAGTTTTCGTCTTTCTATGACTGTTTGTGGATCCTTCTCCAGTCTCTACCATCCTCCAGAGTTCTATGCATGTGATATTTATTCTGTTATTAGTTGTTTCTGAAAGGAGACTTCCAGGGGATATCTTACTTCACCATTTTGATGACCTCACTCATGTCTGTATCTTTTATTAGATGACACATTGTGTAAGAAAACTTGGAGAGTCTCTGAATGCTGTTATTCTCCTCCAAAGAGGGTTTAGTTTTCTTCTGTAAAGCAGATAGAAAACCATCAGAACATTTTAATCCTTTTAATGTTTTGGCTTTTCTGGGGTCTCGCCTAAAATCCGAGTTGTGAAACAAGCTTCCCAAAATTGGTGGTGCTTAAACTCCATCTCTGTTTCTACAGAACCAGTAAGATGCTAAAATCTCTCCTCAACCTTTAGCTCTCAAGTTGATGCATTCCATTGGCTTTCTTGTAGTCATGTCCCCTATATGTAAGAAACTTTGAAGTCATCCAAGAGTAGAAGAAAATTTGTATGCAGATTTTGTGGCTCCTTCCTCTGTGGCTCTCTTTACTCGGGGACTTTTATCTCTGAGTTTTTGGCTGCCCTGATAGGCTGAACTCCTATTTCTGTCTCCTCAGTCAGAAAAAGTGACTTTCTGCTTGGGCTGTACTCACCTATAGGACAGGAAACTAGGAAGTGCCCTCAGGGAAAATCTGTGCAATGTGGATCTCATTCTCTCAAGTCTGTCTCACCCCAGTTCCTGCCTGCTCTGATGGTTCACCAGTGTATTCATTGCTTTGTTTGACTTTTGTCCAGGTCTTATAATTGTTAGATTGGAAGAAGATTTTATACAATATAAATTCTTCTGTCATGATCTGCACCATACTTCACAGTCCTTATCCTTGATAAGAGCTACCCAGTGCTGCCTTGCACGTCCTTTTGTCTTAGGATGTTTTTCTTTCATCTTTCCCCCAGGTTCTGTTTTCATTTGCTAAAGCTGCCAGCATGCAATATACCAGAAATGGATTGGCTTTTATAATGGAGATTTATTAAATTATAAGTTTACAGTCCTAAGGCCACGAACTAAGGCATCCAGAGAAAGATACTCTGAAGAAAGGCCTATGGTGTTCAGGGTTTCTCTGTCACATGGGAAGGCACATGGCACCGTCAGCTTTCTTTCTCTCCTGGCTTCTCGTATCAACAGCTCTCTAAGCTTCTGGCATGTCCTAGGGCTCCTCTGGTGTCTTCTGTATCTCCAAACATCTGTGCCTTGGTTTTATCTCTTTGCTTTCTATATCAGCTATGAGCTCTCTCTATGCTTTCTGCCCTTATTCTCTCCACTCAGGGCTCCAGTAAAAGGATTAATGTCCTTGAATGGACAGGGTCACATCTCCATGGAAACAACCTAATCAAAGGTTCCCGCCTAATAGTAGGTCTGCACCCAGAAGTTTGGATTAGAAGAAGATTGCTTTTCTGGGGTAAATGACAGTTTCAAACCAGCATGGTTTCCAACTCAGAATTTAGTAAGTTTGTTGTACATTTGATTGCTAATTATAGTTCCAAGGAAGAGTCCCGACAACATCATTGGTCTAGAGACCCTTGCAGTATCTGGAGATGTTTTAGTAGCTGTTTGTATATATTTACAATCAATAAAAAGAATAAATTTCTTGAATTTGGAGCAGCAATATCATTCTAAGTTTTCCTCCTCCTCTATTTTCTGACAGTGCACCTGCTGTATTTCACTTTGTGCACTGTCATGGTATATGGGATAGAGTTGAGCCAGTGTTTTAGTTTGCTAATGCTGCTGGAATGCAATACACTAGAAATGGACTGTCTTATATCAAAGGGATTTATTTAGTTACAAATTTACAACTTCTCTGGAGGAAAGGCAGGTAGCTTTCCTCTGGCCTCCTCTGTTACATTCGAGGCACACTGCAATGTCTGTTGGCCCCTCTCCTAACTTCTGGGTTCAAATGGCTTTCCCCTGGTGTTTCTTCTCTGCATCTCCAAACATCTAGGTCTGACCAGCCATCTTCTGACCTCTCTCTTTTAAGCTTCCAGCTAATTAAATTAAACATCATTCATTGTGGAAAGCACTCCCCTTTGTTGACCGCAGATGTAATCAGCCATAGATGAATTTAACATGCTGATGATTTAAATCCACAGCAACAGAACAGGGCACCATCACCTGGCCACGTTGATGCCAAACCTAACAACTACAGCCAGCTGAGACTTGTGGAATATAGGAAGAGGCTAACTTATGTAAAACATATTACAAAGACAGAAATAACCATCGTTACTCACAGAAGACATGTTTGTGTATGTAGAATATTTATCAGAATCTTTAAAGATATTAAAATTAATATTACCAAGGACCCTCAATTTATGGTAAATATACAAAAAAATAAAAATTAAATTTAATAAATGAAACTTCTTGCAATAGTACCAAAATCATTATTTACCTAGGAATATATCTAATATAAGCTGTGCAAAACTAAAACACATGATACTATCAAAAAGTCTAAGAAATTAAAGATCTAAATAAATGAAGAGATTTACTGCATTCCTGGATTTGAAGAATCAACTTTATAAATTTATCATTCTCCGCAAAATTTAATGGCAATCCCAAACAAAATCCCAGCATACTTTTTAAAATGAAATTATCAAGATCACTCTAAAATGTATATACAAATAATAAGGGCAAATATAAACAAAGCAATTCTGAAGGGAAAAAAATAGGTGAACTTGCATCACCAGGAACCCATCTCAGTTTAAACAAGGTGGTATTGATGCAACGATAAACAAATAGACCAAATTGAACAAATGAGAGAGCCGAGAAACAAACACAATCAACTATTCCTGATTTGTGATGAAAGTGACAATGATATAGTAGAGAAAAGTGAACTTCTCAATAAATTGTGCTGGGTCAAATGTATATGCTTGTTGAAAAAAATATGGATTGACCCAAATCCTACACCATACACAAGAATCATTGCCAGATGGATTGCAAACCTCAATATGAAAAGTAAAATAATAAATTTTCTGAAGAAAACATGGAAATGTAGATAAAAATTTCTTAAACAAAAATGGAAAACATTAATCATGAGGGAAAAACAAACCATAGCAAAAATAAGAAATTTTGTTCAACTACTCACCATTAAGAGCATGAGTAGATAAACCAGAAAGCAGAAGTTATATTCAATGCATATACATGGCAAGATATATACATACATCTAAAAGATATATGTATATATCTTTTATGAAACTTATTTTATGAAACTGAAACATTTCATAAAATCAGTTCAGTAAATCACTTTAATAGACAAGATGTCTCTAAAAGAGTGGATCATTTTCATGCACTAATTTAGTCTCGAGAAAATTTTATACTTAAGACATTTTATACTTAAATGTGACTATAGTTGTGTGCAATGATTTGGAAATGTATTTTAAACAACTCATTCATATGAGAGAATTTATAACAAACTCAGATTTTTCCTATTTTAATGATGGTGATGGTGAGGATGATGATAGCTAACTCTTCTCTTGAGCATTTATTAAGCCAGCAGGCACAATGCTAAGTGGTTCACATGCTTTACCTCATTTAAAGTGCCAAAAATACTATGAAATAAATATTATTACTTTTCTCACTTATTGAGAAGAAAACTGAAGCTTGAGAGGTACAGCAGTTTCCCCAACATCACACATCTCCTTAGAGCACAGACTCCACCCAAGGCTAAACTCCAAAGGTGGTATGCTTTACCACTACTCTGAAAATAAGCAAGTATTTGGCTTTCAAAGGGTTTCTCTGCACATTAAGGTACTAGGTTGTGAACAAAGCAACAACTTAAATAAAGTAAGTGTTTCCAATTAATTTGCAAAGATTGGTCTTGTAGATAAGCTATATAGAGTTCAAATAATGTGTTTTATGATAGACTACAAAAAAGTTGGTGTTACTTACAAATGGAGTGCTGATCACTGAACAAATTAAAATTCCTTGTACCAGAGTCTATTACCAAGTAACATATTTTTTCCAGCCTATTGTATATCATCTCCTGCACATGAAGAATATTTATTCCAAACATTCATAAGTCAGCATTGAATGGCATTCAAACAAGCATTGAATGGCATTCAACTGAACGGAGAGATTGCTGGTTTGTAACTAATGCGTTAGAGGATTAATAGTTCTATTTATTTTTAAAATATTTGCAAATCTATATCATGAATGCCTGCAAATTTGATCTCCAAATTTGATCTCCAAATTTGAATAGCCAGCCAATTCATTAGAATTTGGCCAATCTCTGAGAATGTTAGAAAATTTGTTTCTGAGCCTCTGTATGCTTAAGCTTTATCTGCATAAGACCAACCAGTGAAAGTTTAAAAATTCATATCCTCTCTGCTAATTCTTTCAATCTCTCCTTCTCTCCCTCTCTCTAACATATAAATTGCATAAGTACAAACATAAACACAACAATTTGAGCTTAATTTTCCCTGACAAAATTGGCTATTCATTTTTGTCATCTTTGAAAAATGATCTAAAAGACATGCTGCTGCCTGTAGAAAGAAAGGGCTTTGTGGATCTTTCTTTGAAAACACTGGCCTTAGGGATGTAGTGCAGGTTTGGACCATTTCCACAAATGGGGCTGAGGTAAACTCAATGAGGTTTGTTATTAAATAGTATTTCTAAGGCCAACAAATGATATCTGTTGCCTCCTTTCCCCCAACTCCATCTGCATTACAATTATGGGAAAAGAACAAGTTAACCAACAAGTCATGAGTAAAATACCTCATTAACACTGTGTACTCCCCAGTGTTATGTGTGCATATCTAAATTAGACTAATTTGTGGGGAAAAAAGCCATAGTGTATTTTCTATTTAAACTATTCTTCATAATAATAAATTCTATATTTTAATTATCTTTCCATCCTTTATAATTTCTCTCATTATTATCTTTCTAGCTTTGACTACTGCATTATTTTATTTTTATTATTATTCTCATTTAAATATGTTGTATAAAGAGTATATGGTGGATTGAGACTTCTATTGGGTCTTGGTAAAGGATTAGTTTTTTTTAAGTATGCTATTTATTGAAGCATAACAAAACATATAGAAAAATGCGCAAATTATAATGTAGAGTTCAGTGAATTTTCACAACAGCACCTGCATCAAGAAACAGCATTAATTTGATCCAATGTTTTAGTTTGCTAAAGCTGTTGAAATGCAATATAGCAGAAATGGTGGCTTTTAATAATGGGGATGTCATGGTCAGGGACATGTGTCAACTTGGCCAAGTTGTGGTACCTATACACTCTATTTTTTAACCTTAATTTCCTTATTTATGGTCTTCCTATTTGACTTTATTTTAAGCGCATTTATCTTGTATACAGCAGAATTTTTTAACTGAATATGATTATTTCTGTCTTTTAATTATGTGACTATGTTTATCCACATATATTGACATACTGTTTTATTTAGAATTATTTCCACCATGTTATCTTGGTTTCTCTTTATTATCCTTTTATATCGGTTTCTTTTTTTTTTTTTTTTTTGGTTGCCCATTATTGAATTTGTAAAGTACCTCCATTGTTCTTTTTTCCTTCTTACTGGCGTAGGAGCCATAGATTGGGTTTTTTCTTGTTTTAAAGTGTATTTTTAAGACCTGTACTTGCATCAGTCAGGATCTCAGCACACTCAAATTGAATAATCTGAGAGATTTTAATAAAGGGATTTTTCAGAAAGTTGTGGACAACAAGGTGTGGAGAAACTGTAGGCAATAATGCTATATTTCAAGACAAGCAACCACAGGGGCAATACCACCCTCTATGTCTGGAGGGGAAAGGGAGGAAAAGGTATTAGAATCTGAACAAATCTGGAGACAGAACCTGTGGACCTAGCCTTGCTCTCCCACCTCCCTCTGATCTCCTGATGAGTCATCATTGGCCAAACTACCCAGAAGTCAGAAGGTTCACCTTCTAGGGTATAGCATAGCAGAGAAGGGAAACGTTAGGTGGGGGAGAAGGGAGGACAAGGGAGCATGGAAGGTACCCAGAAAAATACTCAACAAATTTCATGGTTATCCAATATTTCTGTACTTCTCAATAAGAACCTCAACACAGTTCAATGACACATTGGAAAATGCCCTTCCGCTTCCCAATCTTCTTACTATCTGAAGAGCTTTTGCTTAACAAATATTGTGATTATTTTGGTGGTCAGTATTTACTTACTGATATACTTTATCAATCTCTGTGTTCAGCATTGTTCTATGTGTCTCACATCTTCCCTCTGGGCTCATTCAATCTTTCTGAAATGGTGGTGTACTGAAGTTTACCCTTCGTCTAATAATTAGAGTGAATGATAATGATGACAAATCCTCTTAGCATTTGTTTTGTTCTCACTCTTGTTTGGCTAGATATAAAATTTCAGATTGATCCTCTTTTCTCTCAAAATACTTCAAAAATATTACCTCATTGTTTTCTAGTCCTTAGTATTGCTGATAAAGTCTGCTAACAATTTAACTGCATTTCTTTTGAAGGTGATTTGTTTTTACTCTTTGATAACTTTTAAGATTTTTTTTCTTTTTACTTCATGATCTACAGATTCACCATGGTATGTTTATGCGTGGAAGTATCTTTATTGACCTTATAACAATTCAGTGTGTACTCTTCCTGATTCCTGATAATTTGGGGAATTATTATCAATTATTATCTCTTCAGATATTAATTCTTTGCCATTTTCTCCATTGTCCTCTTCTGGAACTTCTAATGCAGAAATGTTGATCCCTTCTTAAGTTATTTCTTTGGTTCATGATTTCTTGCTCAAGTCAAATGTAAGTTATGTTGCTGTTTCTCTCTTTAAGCATCCTAAACATACTTAGTTTAATGGCTCTGTTAGACTGTTCTACGAAGTAAACTTAATATGGAATGAATCAATATTTTGATTGTTGAGTTTTTAGTGATCTTACTCATTGTTTACTTTAAATGTGTTTTGGAATTTTGGTTTTAGAAAATTCCTTCTCTCTCTCAACTCCCCTTTCCTCCCCTGCCCTGCCTGGTGATTGCCTCCATCCAGCCCCTCCAGCATCACTGTCCAAAACAGAGATTATTGGGGCATTGTTGGGGTTCACAATCTGCAGTGATGTTTGGGATACTGTAGATACAGCCTCCAGAGCAGTTCCTGGCCATGAGGACTTGTCTTTGTCTTCTCTTCCCATGCTCATCACTGCCTAAGTCCCAGGTGGTAGTGAGCACAGTTATGTTTCAGCTTCCTTGCACAAAGTGGGGAACCCCATCCCACCCTGACCTCCAGGCCAGTTACTCCTCAAGATCCAAATTCCCAGCGGCCTGTGTGTGATCTGAGCTTCCCTGTGGCTTCAGCCTCCACCTCTGCTGCAAGTTTCTATTCTACTTCTGGTCCATGAAAAATAGAAATCTTAATTTTTGACCATGACTATGGAATTTTAATTTCCTATTTTTTATATTGTATCCACAAGTGCCATGTGTTGGGGCAGATGTGAATTTACTGTGCCATTCACATTAACTGTCCAAATTTCATCAACCTTTAATCAGAAATGTTTTTTAACAAAGGTTAAATGGAAGAAGCAAGAAAGAATTTGCAACTGGTTTTCTTGGTAATGTGGAAGATATCAGTCCACAATTCTCTACTGAGCATTTCTTTTAATAATCTCTATAACTTTATAAACTATCCTTGCTAAAGCTATGGCATCTGTATTGGCCAGATTAGCTATTGCCACTGAGCAGTTTCATATGGTCTGTAGTTATTTTTATTATTCAAGAATTTTTTTGGCTACAAGTGATAAGTACCCATCTCTAACTCTAACTATTGATCCCATTAGTATTAGAACAAGAAGTTCACGATTCTCAAGGATGAAGGGAAAACGGGTTTTCTGTTCTGTTATCTCTGCCCCTTTCTTGTGTGTCAGCTTTATTCTATCAGAGAAGCTTCCTGCAAAGGTTGGGGAAAAAAGGGCTGCTGGCAGTTGCTAGGTCTTACATCTCACCGCTTCACTAAGAAAGAGTGCTTGAGACTTGTTATACAGACATAAGTTTAGAAATTTCAGGTAAATGCTCTAATTGATTCATTTCAGTTGACCATATATAGGCCGTTGAAAGTGGCCAAGGGTATAAGGTATATAATTACCTGGCAGCACTCTTTCAAGCCACATGATTAAAGTGGGGAGAAAATTCCTGACGAAGAAGGTACTGGTCCTTGAATGCTAAAGAACAGATTTCCATCATGGCTTTAAAATAAACATAAAAGTAAAGAGTATATTTCAACTCACAGGAAACAATGATTCTATCAGTCAAGGTTCAAGAAGAGAAATCTTGGTGAATTAAGCAGGAAAATAATTTAACATTGGCAAGTATGTGCTTACAAAGTCTTTGAAAAAGATAGAGGAATTAATGTCAGAGGACCTGGCACTGATTTCTTAACTTCAGGAATAAAATAGGTAGGACAATGAATTATAGAAGTGCTCCTCTCCCTTCTCAATGCAGGGCACACTCAATCCCTCCTCAAGGGAGATATCCAAAAGTCCCATCTAGTCACTACTCAAAGCCCAGGATCTCTAAATGATGCCCAGTAGTCTCTACGTCAGGACTAGATGTGGCTCCTCTTGATCCAGAAACTTGGGAAATAAAGAGATAAAGTATCCACCCCTCTCACTCCCAAAAGGTTATGAGAAAGAATACATTATCATACAGTAAAAGAGGGAAATTATGACACACACAGAAATCACTAGAAATATCTACTCAAAACTTCTACTGAGCAGACGTCCTGAAGGACTCCAATTCTGCAAGTGGAATTTGCTCCACTCTCTGGTAATAGCTCCCCAGTCCATTGTACTCCAAAGCCCTTTCTCAACTCTCTGAGAGGTACTCCTTTTATTCATTGTCATTCACGAACAAAACTTGAGAGAGTGCTGAAACATATTTCTACTTCAGGGCTGAGCAGTCTTAGCCAGCTTCCTGCCAGTGGAATTGTGGGTACCTAAGTGACTTTTTAAAGTCTCTTTTGGCCTCTTTTAGGCCAAGCTGGTGGTTCTTTGCATGGTACAATTCTTTCAAAAACTGAGGTGGTTTATTATCTATTTTATTTCAATCACTTCTCTTTGTCCCATGCCCCACAACTAACATAATTACACATATCTTGTTCTTATCAAGCATTAGTAGAGGAGCCACACATTTAGTCTCTTTTTCTTGAGAGATTTTGTCCAACTAAAAGGACTTCTGAGAAAATCTTACTCTAGTCAGAAATTTTAACTATGGGTGTAACGACTATACTCTATTTGATTCTTACCTTAAGGCAGAGTCTTAATCAGCTCTTGATATTTGAAGAATTTCTCCATTTTCCCTTCTAATATTTGGGTTTGAGAAGCAGTTCTCTTTTCTATCCTGCAAGTCCCTGAATTTATGGACTGTCTGTATTCTTTTTCATTCTTGTCTGTAAATCAACCAATTTTGTTCTGAGCTTGTCTCTTTATTGTAATAAACTTCCAAATGTAGCCAACATGCTACTAAAGGTTTGTTTCCCCATAAAGCTATAAATTTATTAGGAACATAATATGCTTTCTAAATTAATAAGAAAAAATCTTGTCAAATAATTTGCCACTGCATAACATGAATTGCCATTCTTTCTAGGCCCCATTACCAGTTTCCTTGCTGCCTAAGGACTATACCATAAACAAAGCCACATATTTTAGATTGTCTGCTAAAATCGCACTCCGATCCTCCCTCCAATTACTTTTTCAGCCAAATGGGTCTGATTACACTGAAGTAAAAAAACAGCCTTAGAATTTCAGTGGCTTAAAATAACAAATGTTTATTTCTCATATAGCATATCTGATGCAGGTAGGCTGATGACACTGGCCCTCAGCATTATCGTCCTTGCTCTTGCTCCCAGGCTGATAGAGAAACCACCCTCTGAACCATTAATGATAACCACAACAAATGGAAAGGGTAGCATGGTGCGGCACATACTGGCTCTAAACGCTTCTGCCTAGGAGTGATATATATCGGTCTGCTCCCATTTCATTACCATATTTCATATGGTCACACATAGCTGAGTCCAACAGGGTAGAGAAATAGAGCCTCAAGATAGGAAGTAGATATTAGTAGGAGTATTAGAATCTAGTACAGTAAAATAAGTATATTTGTTACTAAAAGGGATAAAGCTAAGTTTGATAATTTCAGCAGCCAGTTAGAAAATATGAAAAGTAACTTAGGAAATAAAATGTAAGTAAATATGCCTGATTCCGGCATTAAAAGTTGCAACTGAAATTAAGAACTAAGTAGTTTTAAGAGCAGATCAGCCCAAGCTTAAGGCAGAACACATGAAGTGGGAAAACAACAACTGTCCAACAAGCTACACAGAGAGACAAAGATATAGCTAAGAATCATAAAGGACACTGTGAATTCTCCATTGACAAATCTATGTTAAGGGAAGCAATAAAGGATGTTCTTCAGGAGGAAGAGAAATTATCACATAATAGAAAGTCAGAGATGCTGAAATAAATGAAGAACAAACAAAGTGACATGTATGAAAATTAATCTAAATGAAGTCTGACTCTAAAACAACAATATTAATGCTTTGTAGGGTTTATTTTCCATAAAGAGAGAAATAAAATGCATAATAGCAATAGTATCTGAGTTGGCGGTAGACAAATGGAGATAAAGTTTTCACAGACCCTTACATATCCTGTGAGGAGAAGAAAAATAGCAATTCACATTAGGCTTTCATAAATTAAGAATACATGTTGTAATTTCTAGGGTAATAATTAAATTAAAAAAACTATAGTTTCCAATATAATAGTATAATGTCTTTGTAAAAATAATTGATACAAAAGATGGCAAGAAAATAGGGGGAAAAGTAACATAAAATAGGTCAAACAAACAGAACAGATGAAAGATGTAAACTATTAACCCAAATATATTGTTAATACCATGAAATGTAAATGGATTAAATGATTCCAAAATAGACAAAGACTTTCAGACTAGATAAAAAGAATAACAACTATATGCTGTTTTCTACTAAAAGACACACCTGAGAAATAAGAAACACTAAATGAAAGAAAGCTTTACTTCATAATGAAAAAAAAGTTCCATTTATCATCAAAATAAAGCAAATTTTAAGTTTGTGTGCTTTCAAAACAACCTTTCTAGATGCAGATCTAGAAGGAAAAATAGAGATGAGCACAATCATAATGGGAGATATTAATTTTCTAAACAGACACATAGACAAAATACCAATAAGCAGATAGAAGATTGAGCAGCATAATTATTTACTAATGAATATGGATATATAACTATATCATTCCTTCACCCAAAAATGAGGACTATACCTTCTTTTCAAGCAAGAATGAAAAATTTATGAAATTTTAGCATATGTTGGGATGCAAAGCAAGTCTTAAATTTTAAAGATATTAAATAGCTCAGAGTATATTCTCTGATCACAGCCTAATTAATCTAGAAATAAATTGCAATTAAAAAGTAGAATTCCCCATAACTAGAATTAACAAATACACAATTGCATTTAAATGACTCATGTTGAAGTAGAAACTACAATGGAAATTAAAAATATACAACTGAATGATAATTAAAGTGTTGTATATTAAATCCTATAGAATGCAGGTAAAGAAGTAATTTGAGAGAAATTTACAATAAAAAAATGCTTATATTAGAAAAGAATTGTCTTCGTTTACCTGAGCTATTATCGCGAATACTGCAAAATAGGTTGGTTAAACAATGGGAATTTATTAGCTCATAGTTTTGAGGCTAGAAGTCCAAATTCTAGATATCTGCAAGGCTTGCTTTCTCCAGGAAAACTATAGCATCCTGATGCTGTCTAGAGGCAACTCTTGGGACTCCTTGGGTTTCCCATTGCATGGCAATGTCCTCATTTCTCTCTGGATTCCCAGAAACTTCTGGGTTCTTCTCCTCATAAAGCCCTCCAGTAGTCCATATTAGTTCCCGTTAGAAATCGATTTGCCACATTTCAGCATCTTCAGAGGTCCTATTTACAATAAATTCATGCCCACAGGGAAATGAATTGAGATTAAGAACATGTTTAAATTGGAATACACAATTCAATCCACCACAAGAAGGAAGGCTGAAGACGTATGGAGCTAATCATTAATCACAAAAATTTGGTAAAAGGATAGCAACTTCAATTCAAATAATTTGGGAAGAAAAAGAGAAAAAAATCAATAAAATGGAATACAAACATACACTAAAGAGGATCAACAAAGCTTGGAAAAAGCTAGCAAAACTGATAAACTCTGCCCTAACCCTCCCCACACCCCCCCCCCAAAAGCAAATGGAAAGAGCACACAAACACATATGCGCGTGCACACACACACACACACACACACACACACACACACACACACCATTAGGAATAAAGAAGGCACTATCACCCCAGAGCTTGAAGATATTAGAAGTATAAAAAGAGAAAATTAGGAGCAACTTTAAGAAAATAAAGTTTCGTTACTCACAGATTAATTGCCATAACTTTGTGAATTATTATGAGGTGAACCCCTTATAACTACTTCACAGATAAAGATAAAATGATACTACCCACCCCAGAAATCCTCCAAAGTGTCCAACCAATAGTTCCCTTCCTCCTAAAATATCCACTGTCCTGGCTTTTATAGTAGTCAGTCCCTCGCATTATTTCTCTATTGTTTTATCATCCTGATGTGCGCCCCTAGGTACTATAGCTTAGCTTTCCAATTTTAAAACTTGATATCATTTAAATTTCCTCTTTTTCCTTTCCTATTAGTTCATCTGCTTGAAGAAACTAACCCTTCAGAACTATAGTTTCCCCTAGTCTGGACTTACTAAGGGCTTGTTCATGTTTCGGTTTAACATGTTCTTCTGTATATTCCACAAATTGGCAGCTGGATCCAGAGTCTTGATCAGCCTTAAATTGTATCCCTGTGGCAAGATTATAGTGGTTTTGTGTCCAGTCGCCAGGATGTGTGTATTGCATGGTTTCCTTTTATTGATATTAGCAGACCTTGATGCTCAATGTCTAGGTCCTTTTTAATTCGTCGGGGTTTGCCAAGTGGTGATATTTTAATTCTATCATTTTGTTTTCACTTATTAGCTGAAATAATTTTATAAGTAGACACTATTTGGTTACTGAGGAGTAGAGATGATAGAGAATAGTTAGGATAAATGACTAAAAGAGAGAGAGAGAAGAAGAGGGAGATTTTATATATATATAAAGCTAACAAAATAGATACACTCTGACTCCTGAAAATAAATGGAGAAAGCACATAGACATACACAGGCACATAGACATACACCATTAGGAATGAAGATGGGATTTTCACCACAGATCCTTGAATTAGAAAGGATTTTTCTCCTAAATTGTCATTCAGCAGGTTGTGTTTTTAAATAAATGTGGCCAGTTTTTGTATTTGATCTAATTAGCCACACCCTTGAGATTTGCCACAGGTAGAAATAACCCTCCCCAGATTTCTTCTAGGTAAGGTTTTAACAACCATTCTCACCCTAGTGTGTGTGTGTGTGTGTATATATATATATAAACACATGATGATACACTCAAAAAAATGTACACATTCACATATACACATGCATTCACATATACTCATGGATTTAAATGTATTTGATAGATTGTAATCTATTGTAGTTTCCATTCTTATTAAAACTCATTTTCCCATCAATGGCCAGTATGAGCCCTTTGAATTGGCTCTTGAGTGTTTTTCACATGAATGTGGTAGTCCTTTATAGCTTCTTTGCCCTCTGTCATATCAGAATATTCCAGGCTCATTTTGCATATTTTCTACCTCCAGCAAATTCATTAAGATCCCCTCTTTTAAAAAAGGAATAGGAAAGGGTCCTTCAAAACCACAATTAACTGTACAAATGTTATTATTATCATTATTTTCTTTTTTCTTATATCATGGAATTTACTGCTGTGCCTTTTTTTATTTTTAACTTTCTTTATTGTATAGTATAACATATATACAAAAGCAAAGAAATAAAAAAGCAATAGTTTTCAAAGCACTCTTCAACACGTAGTTACAGGACAGATCCCAGAGTTTGTCATGGGCTACCATATCATCCTCTTATATTTTTCCTTCTGGCTGCTGCAGAATATAGGAGGCTAGAAGGCTTAAATATTTTTTTATTCATCACAATCGACTTTTTCCTCTTTCTTTTTTCTGAAAAATAATATATATACAAAAAAGCTACAAATTTCAAAGTACAGCAACACAATTTGTTACAGAGTTTGACATGTGTTACAATTCCACAATTTTAGGTTTTTACTTCTAGCTGTTCTAAAATACTGGAGACTAAAAGAGATATCAATTTAATGATTCAGCATTCATAATCATTTGTGAAGTCCTATCCTCTCTATTAAACTCCATGATCACCTTTGATCTTTCCATCCATCTCTTCAGGGATATTTAGGCTATGGCAATTCTAAATTTTTCATATTGGAAGGGTCTGTCACTAATATGGAGTACGGAGATGGAACTATCTGACCTCTGGAGAGGTCCTCTTGGTTTCAGAACTTATCTGGACCAGAGAACCATCTGGAGGTTGTAGGTCTCTGGAAAGTTACTCTAGTGCATGGCACCCTTGTGGAATCTTATATATTGCCCTAGATGTTCTTTAGGATTGGCTGGAATGATCCTGGTTGGGGTTTGGCAGGTTATGATAGGTAACACGGTCTACCTGAAGCTTGCGTGAGAGCAACCTCTAGAGTAGTCTCTCAACTCTAGTTGAATTCTCTCCACCACTGATACTTTATTAGTTACACTTCTTTTCCCCCGTTTGGTCAGGATAGAATTGTTGAACCCACAGTGCCAGGTCTGGATTCATCTCTAGAATGTGATGAATCCAGATCACCAGTCTCCCTGATGATCTCCCACATCACCAGGGAAATTTTCATCCCTGGGTGTCATGTCCCATGTAGCAGGGAGGGAAATGATTTCACTTACAGCATTGGGCTTAGAGAGAGTGAGGCCACATCTGAGCAACAAAAAAGGTCCTCCAGAAGTAACTCTTAGGCATGCCTATAGGTAGTCTGAGCTTCTCTGGTACCTACATAAGCTTCACACACATAAGCCTCATGATCGAGGACATGGCCTATTGATTTAGGTGTCCCTAAAGTTTGACACAGTAGCAGGGTATTCCCTGATGGAAAGTTCCATATTCTTTCTCCCATCCCTCAGGGGACTTTGCCAATACTTTTTGATTATCTGCTTAATATACTCTAGGATGTATCCAGGCATTGTAATAATCTATACAGGATTAAAGGACCTCTTTCTTATTCTGGGCTCCCTGTTTTTCAGTTGTTCAAATGAGTTGTATAGGTAGGTTGAGTTAGATTGTGTACTACAGAAAATTTCAGTTCCAGACCAAATAAACTTCATGACTTTGTTCCTTTTTGTAGCAGCACAAACTTCATTCATAAGTATACACCATCAATTGCCAATCTACTTCTCTGTAAGTGCATCCTTCAGCCACCTCATTCATCAGGCATCATGTAGAGGGCCCAAAGTCCACAGTCCATCAACATTCTCAATTTGGATCATGTCATTTTTCCCAAGAGAAAGAAAAACAATAAACACACCATCGCCAAATATGAAATCTAAACCTCCTCTTAATTTTTCTCCCTTCCCCGCATTATTTACCTCTGCTGTTGCTGTGGTAGTGCTGATGGTTTCCTTTTGAGCATAGCTCATAGCATGTAATAGTAGGTTTCCCCCTATAGCCTGGACTTAAACACTCTTTGTACAAGAATCATATCATTGAAGTAATTCTTACAAGAACTAATTCGTATTTCTAGTGTTAGTCAGTGGGACACGTAGGTCTATACAACCCTTTTCAATCTTGCTCATCTTCAATATGGTAATATTACTTATAGAGCCACTAGAGAATCACATTTGCTCCTATCTATTCCCTTACATTGGAGTTCAACCTCATTAGCTAATGGATCATCCATTTCTAGCTTCTGTGTATCTCTAAATCCCCTATACTCTGTAATTTAAGCCTCTGATTATACCTTTATGCTGGTCATAAAAGTGGAATCGTATAGTATCTATCCTTTTGTGTCTGGCTAATTTCACTCAGCATTATGTCCTTAAGGCTCATCCATCTTGTCATGTGCTTCAAGAATTCATTTCATCTTACTGCTACATAATATCCCATTGTATGTATATGCCACATTTTGTCTGTTGATGGGCATTTGGTTTGTTTCCATCTTTTGGCAATTGTGAATAATGCTGCTATAAACATCGGTGCACAAATGTCTGTTTGTGTTGTTGCTTTCAGCTCTTCTAGGTATATACAAGTAGTGCTATTGCTGGGTCATAGGGCAACTCGATATTTAGTTTCCTAAGGAAATGCCAAACAGTCTTCCATAGTGATTGCACCATTATACATTCCCACCAGCAGTGTATAAGTGTCGCAGGTTCTCCACATCCTCTCTAACATTTATAGTTTCCTGTTTGTTTAATAGCAGCCATTCTTATAGGCGTGAGGTGGTATCTCATTGTAGTCTTGATCTGCATTCCCTTACAGCCAATGAAAGTGAGCATCTCTTCATGTGCTTTTGAGCCATCTGCATTTGCTCTTCAGAAAAATGCTATTCATATCTTTAGCCCATTTTATAATTGGGTTGTTTGTTCTTTTGTTGTTCAGTTGTATGATTTCTTTGTATGTACAGGAAATCAAACCTTTGTCCAATACGTGATTTCCAAATATTTTCTCCCATTGAGTTGGCTGCCTCTTCACCTTTTTGACAAAGTCTTTTGAAGTGCAGAAGCATTTGATATTGAGGCATTCCCATTTATCTATTTTCTCTTTTGTCGCTTGTGCTTTGAGTATAAAGTTTAGGAAGCTACCTCCTATTACTAGGTCTTGAAGATGTTTCCCTACATTTTCTTCTAGAACCTTTTTGGTGCTAGTTCTTATATTTAGGTGTTTGATCCATTTTGAGTTAATTTTTGTATAGGGTGCAAGATAGGGGTCCTCTTTTATCCTTTTGGCTATTGATATCCAGTTCTTCCATGCTCAATTATTGAAAAGACTATTTTGTCCCAGTTCAGAGGATTTGGGGGTCTTGTCAAAAATAGTTGACCATAGATTTGGTGGTCTATTTCTGCATTCTTGATTCGATTCCGTTGGTCAATGCTTCTATCTTTAAGCCAGTACCATGCTGTTTTGACCACTGTGGCTTTATAACAGGCTTGCAACAGTTTTTTTAGTGTCCCTTTTTATGTGAATTTCATTTTCCTCAACTTTTACAGGAGCCAGCTTTACTAATTTCTTTTGAGGCTTCACAGACTTCCCTCTGCTCTTATTTTCATGTAGTGTTAAAAAATGACAAATTGTCTTCTGTAATTTCTTTGCTCTGTTCTCCTCCCCTGCTATTATCCCAACCTTCTCTTTCCTTTGTTTTTTTTTTTCCTGTATATTTACCCTTTGACTTGTAATTCCACTGTCAGGAATTTAGCCTAAGAAAATAATTAGAAGTTCACACAAAATATGATTTTATAAACAAGAATGTTCACTGCAGTTATATAAATAGCAAAAGGTTTGAAAAGTTTTTATTATAGCTAAAAAAGATAAATTGCTAGCATGCTTATAAAACAAGATGATTAATTAAACAAACTATTCCTATTATAAGAACCAAGTTTTCAAAGAGTAATTAATAACATGCTAAACTATTCATCATTGTAAATGGGAAAACTCAGGTTAGTGAGAAAAAATAAGTCACAAATGCTTAGTAAATACTTAGTAAAACAATTTTAGTAAATACGTAGTAAAACAATTTTGATGAAATATACTCTGGTATAATATGCAGTGGCTATCCATAGACTGGAATCTTTGACTTTTTAAAAAAGTATTTCTTCACATTTACCTGCCTTTTCCAAAATGTGTAAGAAAATATTAGTTTAACAATCTAAAAAAATAAATATTATTTAAAAATTAAAATTATAATATTATTATGTGGTTGCTAGCAAAGTAAGAGAATTGTAGAAGCAAGGGAGTAGATGACAGTCATTTCTGAAAATAAGGTAGATTGTAATTTCAGTGTCTGAAATAAACAGTTTGGTTAGAATAAGAATGCAACAATCAGAATAGGCTTTATGCAATTCTGATGATGAAAGACATTGGAGACTTATTCAATTTGAGATGCTTATCACATGATTTAAACCTGGAAATATTATAATACCTGGTATGAGTGAGACCTAAATTTTATAAAGTTTGAAGTAGTTGGCCTGGCACTCCATAAAAATAAGCTTCCTAAGAATAAAAATACGGTTTTTTTTCTTACATCCTTTTTATTTGAAGCCACACCATAGAAATTTATATCCCAACATCTTTTTACATGATTTTTTCTTTTTCGAGCTTAATAAATACTTACAAGCATCTATTGGTCCTAAATTTGTATCAGCCATATGAAAATTCATTAAAGAATTTAAGCATAAACTATTTGTGAATATTCTATTTTTTATGGTGACTTTTGGGGATAGTCTATTTTATATGATGCCTTGCTTAGCAAGTCAGAATTTATTTTTATTTTTCCCCCCAGCTGCTTCACTGTTCCCACTGGAAACTGAAAAGACAAGGCCCACGTTTCTCCAGACAAGGCGCAGCCAGGATAGGTTCAGTTGTCAGTAATCTCTGGCAGCAGCCAAGTAAGGAGGCTTCTTTAGAGAGCTAATGGAAGTGGAGCTGTTGAAGAAGTATACTAAAAACAAAAATGATTAATGCGATCAAAGCAATGCAATTCCTTAATTTCATGAGTTAAACTGTTGATATAGAGAAATTTAAGTTGGTATGTTAAAGGTTAAGATGAACAGAAAACTGTTCATTTCAAAGAAAGCTAATATTTCCATACCAATAGTATGGAATACTACCAATAATAGAATATAGGGGTAGAAGTAACCATTGGGTAATCTATAATATTAATCCTTAAATCAGAAAGGATTTTTCTCCTAAACTGCCATTCAGCAATACTAATTTGTGTTTGTAAATAAGTGTGGATGCTTTTCTTGTTTGATTCAATGAGCCACATACTTCAGATATGACAAAGAGAACAGTAATCCTTCCCAGATTTCTCCCAGGCAAGTCTTTGACAACAACATTATCATCTTAGTCTATGGATTTCCAAAATGTCTTTATCCTAAAACATAAAGTACTTAGAGTGTAAAGGAAGTCAATGATTATTAATCAAATACCCAAATAATCAGGGCATATATTATTAAGGGCAATGGGAGCTTTAAGCAAGCTCATCTTATGCATGGAGACTGGGATTTTGAATGGAGGAGAGAAATGTGTTCGTCAGGTAGTGGGACAGAGCTGCAGGATTTTCCTTGGATATTGCCTGAGACTGATGAGCTCACCAAATATCCCTGCTAAAAAATAACCTTTTTGTAGTTGGGAAGATCTCAGGCTAATAAACAAAGGAAATTATTTTCAGGAGTCCATTTCTAGAAACAGTTTTGATAACCCAAAAGAAAAGTAGAAGATTGGTCTCTTTGCTTCAAAGTCTAGATTTCTGCATCAAGGAAGGGAATGGTAGTGTCTCTCAGGAATTCAACAGAGTAAGCAATATTCTATACCTTTGTGTAGTTTAGGTTATTTGGAATCATTGCATTTAGTAGTGTGATAAGGCCTGTGATAGGTGATTCTAGTACATTTAAGCTAAGGTACAGTTCACCACTTTTGTGTCAAAAATGGGCTATAAGATTTTGTTAAAAAGAAAACTATGAATTTAAGCCTTCAAGTAGGAAATATATGGAGATGAATCACATTAGAAATCAAATAAAAAGAGTGGCTAGTTAATGTAGATCTTACAAATGCTATATGAAATGGTTCACGCCATTAAAAGGGATTTCATCATTTTTCCAAATTGGAAAAGCAGGAGGATTCTTTGGTGAAAAGGATTATTAAGTTTGGAAAATGGTCTAAGCCAAGGATAGAAAATTAGGTTCATCAACTACGCCACATTGAATAAATTGGAAGTGAATGCCTTGACAGCTCTTTGGGGAAGGATGGTACCATGTTCTAATTAAGTGGGAAACAGTATTGCCATGTTGCTGCCATAAATGTGGACCTGTGTCTGCCCTCTGTGTTAAAGGTCATGTAGATTAACCATTCAGGAATGCCAACTATTCTCTCTAGGAAGATGGTTGAAGTTTTATAAGACTCCCTATTCTCAAGGGTTCCTTTGGAATAGGGAAAGATATAATGTCAAGAAGTGGTCAGAATCTTTTGTTGCTTAGATGTGGCCTCTCTCTTTAAGCCAACTCTGCGAATAAACTCACCAACCTCACCCCTAGGAGGAACATGATTCCCACGGGCGTAAGTCTCCCTGGCAACTTGGGACATGACTCCCAGGGAGAAGCCTGGTCCTGGCATCATGGGATTGAGAATGTCTGGTGAACAAAAAGGGAAAGAAATGGAATAAAATTAAGTTTCAGTGGCTAACAGATTTCAAGCAGAGTCAAGAGGTTATTCTGGAGGTTACTGTATACAAGCTTTAGCCAGATATTGCAAACTACCACAGTATGCCATGCCCCAACCAACAGTATTTCTAAAAACCCTAGGGAGTGCCTTTGGGTCTATCCATGTCTCTATGAAACTTTTACTTATTAAGTTGTTTTTTTTGTTTTTGTTTTTTTTTTCAGAAACCTAAGGCCTTAGGTTTATGCCAGGTAAACCCTGAAACCCAGTTTTCAGGGCACCAATCTCTCCAAGAACATCAACCAGTTTCATTCCTCTATCCTATAATGTCAACACCCCTTTCTAGCATGAAGAAGTTAAAATGGTCATTGCCCACATATTTCTGAAGACTGAGAGAATGATCAAATGAGAGGGAGGAGGTCTAACAGAGAAGTTAGGATTTAACAAATGACTCACTATATATATACTTCTTTTTAGTGTCTAGTATTTTAGAATAGCCAACAACCTGAAGTTGTTGAACTGAAACCAGTAACCCTGATCTTTGATAATGGTTGTATAACTATATTGAGAAAAAAGTCAGTTGCCTGTGTTTGTATGGAGCTATTTCTGGATGATTTATTCTCTTCTACTGATCTATACACTGTCACACTGTCTTAGCTAACCTACCTCTAATAAGTCTTAAAATTGGGTAGAATACAAAACAAGTGGCCAATAAGTGGGGTGGGGGGAGTGGGTAAGGGTAGGGGATGTTTGGGGTTTTCCTTTTTCTTTTTATTTCTTTTTCTGGAGTAATGCAAATGTTCTAAAAATGGTCTCTGTGATGAATGCACAACTATGTGATGATAACGTGAACTATTGATTGTATATTTTGGATGGATTGTATGGTGTGTGAATATATTTCTTTCCTCCAGGTTTTAAGTTCATGTATGCTTCCTCTACTTCCTATCCCCATACCTTAGCATAATCAGAGAAGAAAATATATTGTTTGCACATATTTGTGATTTAAAAGAATGGATGAGATCTCTGAAGAATAGAAACCCCAGGATTAATTCTTAGGAAGCTGCATCAGTTAGAGATTGAACAGAGCAGGAGATTCTAGCCAAAGAGTCTGAAAAAATCTTCCCATAAGGTAGAAGGAAAACCAAAGAAATGGAATGTAACAAACCTAGACAAAAGAGGTGAGGAAGAGAAATGAGATGATAGTGAAAGAAAGTGTGAAGTCAGAAGGGTGACTCTAGTATTTTCAGTTAAGTAGTGCCAAAGATTGTTTATATTGCTGTGGGAATGATCTGGTTCAAAGAATGAGAGGTAAAACTGGATAGTGGGGAAATAATTTTAAAATGTGAGTAGGTGAAAAAAAAAGGATGGTATTCAGAGTCTAAATGAAGAAGACTTTGACATTTTATAAATAACTCCCTTCGCCCTGGAGGGAAGAAGGACATGGGTTTAGATACAGGTAAGTATCTGAAATAGGAAGCACGAAGATGGGGAAATTCCTACCTGATGATTTCACTGTTTAAGTGAAATAAGAGCAAGGTTAAAAGTAGGATGAAAAGGGGGTGCAAAAGGTAGTTCAGTGGTAGAATTCTTGCCTGCCATGTGGGAGACCTGGGTGCAATTCCAGGCCCATGCACTTCCCGCCCCAAAAAAGTAAAATAGAATTCAACATATGGTGCTGCAATAATGGGATAATCACATGGAAAAAGAATGAAATGTGACTCCCACCACACAGCATACAAAAAAAAAAAATGATGAAAATATAGGGTGGGAGATTGCAAAGTTTGTGAAGAAAGGAAGAAGAGCAACATAGTTAACTCTTAGTGAGAAAGCAATTTAAAGACAAATCCAGTTGAGTTGTCAGTCGGGGTTGAGTGCCTGCTTGTAGTTTTACATGATTTTTCTAAAGGGAAACCAGTCTGCCTGGCTGTGTTATTTTCCTCCTGCAACATTCAGCTGTCTGTGTGCAAGCACCGAACATGTGGCTGGATAGTTGAGTCATCACAGGCTGGGATTTTACCAGGCAAGAATGACAGGAGAGAGAAAATGGTTAAGGAAATTTCAAGAGATTAATAATATTGATGAGCTATGGGCAGAGAGAAAAATGAAAATAAGGTGGGGTTGCTACATAGTGAAAAAGTGCTGAGATAAATTAATTGGACAATTTGACCTCCTTTAAGAATTTTTGAAGGATTATTGAGCAAGAAGCTGTTAGGAAAGGAGATGAAAAAGGGTTGAGATAAATGAAACATTTCAAAGGTGGCACAGTTTCTACAAATGGTAAGTTCCAAGTGGACCATAGGAGTGGATGGCTGAGGGGGAGTGAAAGAAAGGACCATTGAAGAAATATTGGTCAGAAGCCAACATGTTTGATGGGACATGTACCAGGATGTTGAGGTCACTGGGAAGGTGATATGAGTTGGGAGATGAGACATGCTATGGTGAAGAGGCTTTTAGTTAATGAGAGTGAGAGGCCAGGTGATCAGTAAACAAGAGCAGTGAGAGAGAGAGAGAGGAGAATGAATGCATTAGATGGCATCTGTGTTCCATCAGTTCTGCTCTGCACCTTGCTCTGTGCCCCAGAGGTTTTCTATACGGAATAACTCAAGTATTCCTTTGCCCTCTGGCCACTGATAGGTTTCAGTCAAGAGATTGCAGGGGGGAGGGAGGCCCTCAGGTTCCCACACTGCAGAATTGTAGTTTCCCCTGTCCTAAAGTCACTGATGGCTCAAACAGCCCATCCTACAAAAGTATCTCCTGGGTTTTGGTAACTATTCCCTCTGTCCTCTCTTGTTACTAGGTCTCCTGGGACCATGTTACTAGCCCTGCACTATACTTTGTGGTTTCTCCATCCCACTTGCATCTTTGTAAATGCTCTCTTTTTAAAACCTTCTTTTAATTTTCCTACTTTGAGTGCACCATCTGTTTCCTTGCTGGGATTCTGACTGATATCATGATATAATCAGATGGTGTGAAGATGATATTTTGAAGAAGAAAAAAAGAGGCATAATGGTTCAGAAGTAGTAATGAGAAGTAAGGAGAACACCTACTCTGCTATCTGGTTCTGAAGTATGAGATACATGAGAGAAAAAGAAAAATCCTCCAATTGAAGTGCCACAAAGAAGCAATGTCCTCAGAGACCAGCTAGGTTCTGTTAGATTCCAAGAGTGGAATGAATGGGGAGGGGAAGGTTTGGATGGAGAGGAGTTGGTCAATCACAGAGCAGGAATTTTACAGGGCATAAAGACAATTTGGAATGGAGGGGAAAGTTGTGAACTGGAACACACTAGGGGATTTAGTACAGAGGAAAACATAAAGGAGATTTCAGGTATCTGCAATGGTTTGGATTTCTGTGGGTGACCAAAGCAAACAGAGAATCAAGGCATGAAGAGATCAGTCTCACTTGCTTCTTACAAGCAGATGGGCTTTGGGTTCCAGCATTGCATTACTGTCTCGAGTGTTTTAGTTGTTGATATCACAACTGGTACATCAGGTCACATACAAGTTTTTTTGGCAGGCAACAGGGCAGGGTCATTCCTTTAGGTTTTGGCCAATGGTCAAACTACAAATGAGGAGCACAACTCTAAGGCTGCAAAGATTGTTTGGTGAGTGATAGAAAGCTTATTACAATGGAAGAGACTAGGATGTGTTTAAAAGCTGAAGGGAAAGAGACCATGCCAAAGCAAAGGGTTGAAGACGCAGAAAAAAGAGAGAGGGAAATCAATGATGAGAAGTCTTGGAGAAAGATGAATGGGGTGCTGAGTGAAGGTAATGAGGCTTGCCTCTTCCATTTTGACAGGTGGATGACAAAAGGATTGGTTGAGAATGATTGAACCTACAGGTGATGTTGAGAAAGGCATGTAATTTACAATGCATACTAATTACTCACGATGGACTAGTAATGACAACCTGACAGAAAAAGCTCCTCATAGGACAGATCTGACTCTCCCTTGGTGTGTTCCTCGCTCACAATTTCAACTGCCCTGGTATATCTGCTTCTTCCTTTGGGCCCATTTTGAAAGTTAGCAGTGATTCTTAACTATGGGCAGACTTGTACAAGATTACATGACTTTTGTGTAATCTGAAGACTCTAGATAAAATAAAATAGGTATCTGTTCTCTTCTCCCTTACAGTCTGTCAGAAAAATTCTCTATTCTGTGATAATGCTAAGGATTTTAATGTGCCTGTGATAGGAGGAGACCTTAATTGCTTGGAGTCCAAACATTGTATGATGATGCTTCCTATAAAACACCATTAGATTGTCCAGACATTGTCACAAGGGGGGTCATGAGTTACAGTAGCTCCTACTAAATCATTGGCCATATAGCACATTGAGAACAAGGATAGAAGGGTCAAAAGCAAATGTCCAGGTTAGAAGACCAAACAAAATGAAATGGGAAAAGTAGTGCTGTTCTTCTAAAGAATCTGAAAATTAGATAACAAGTCCAAAGTAAATCCATCCCAAAGTCTAAGCTCCAAAGGAAGTAGGGTTCAAGCTAAAGAGAATAGAGACTGAGCAAGTCCCTAACAAAATTGGCAAGTACACTGGGAACATCAAAAAATGATGTTATAAAATAAAAGAGTGAAACATGAATGGGAAATGAACAGGGAAACAAAAATATACCAGACAGTCTTTAAGAATCTTCTGCAAGCCCTAGTCTATGAAGGGTAAAGAGAAACTCCCCAGGATTCCTGGGAAAAATGGGAAAAAAATACTCATCATACTAGTTTTGGAAGGGAAAGGGGTGGGAAACAATGCCATCATAGAGCATATAGCAAAATGCTTGGCACCTTCACTTCATTTGCTCATTTTCAGATGATCTCTGGACAAATGCTAGTAATAGTCTTATCATCGGTTCCAAAGAAATGTATTCAGGATCTGAAGCCCAAGGAAGGGGCTGCTATTTAACAGAAGTAATCATATTCTCATATGAAAATCTCCTGAACATAACAAGTACATATAGTAAAACCTTGATACAACTTGATTGTTGTTCATAACCATGTTTCACTTTCCCCTGAACAAAATAACTCCCACCCAGGAAAGAGAAGGTGAGACTGTCTGAGAGGGGAAAGAACTTTTTTTTATGCTCTAGAGGCAGAAGTGTTTTGGCTGAAAAAGATGAGTCTGGTTCTACAAGATTTGCATAACTGAAGCTGCCCCAACATGATCAGTCTGAAGCAAGGCTTGAACACTCGATGGGCAGCTGTGTGCATGTGAGTAATTCAATGTACTATTTCTTAACACCAGAGAACAAACATTTTCACATTGCTTTAAAATTAAGTTTAAATTTAATCTTTCTTGGCATCCAAATGCCATATTGGCAGGAAGTCCACTATTAAAACTTGGGGATTCTCCTACTCTCCTTTGGATAAATCAAAGAAACTGAATATTTTATGCATCCCACAAGGGGCTTCTCCCGAATTTCCCCTCCTAGAAAGGAAAGAGTCCTGGTCTCTCTCAGTTTCCAGAGATGCTGTTGTCTCCCACTTACTCTTGTCTTTCAACCTGAATTCCTTGTCTCAACAAATAGTCACCAGCTGCTGGCTGCAGGCACCATCTCCTAACTAATGCCAGCCAGGTCCTTTGAAAGCTGATGTCTCCACTTCTTCTGCTCTGCTTGATTCAGAATACCTCTTCCAGGGTGCCCCAGCCCAAACACACAGCTGGTCCCTGCAGCCTGGAACCGCAGCAGTGCCGTGCCAGACGTGTGTCATCCGCCTATAACAAAACCCACACCCACCTTCCCCGATATGCAGAGTCAGGCTGCTATTCTTTTCAGCCCCTGAAAAGGCAGCTTCTTCTATTAAAAGAAAACTTAACTGCCCACAAGGAACATTCTGGACATTTGATATCCAAATGAAGCTGCTTTTCTCTTCCCTTACGGGAAGGAAGATCCAAACCTTAAAAAACAGAGAGGCTTTTATCCCCTCTGTCAGAGTGGGGTCAGAGGGAAGAACTTCCATCTTCCATTCTTTCCAGAAGAGTAAACCACACTTTCCACACCCAACAGAGATAAAGGATTTTAGCGGGCGTCGGTGTGTGTATGTGTGTGTGTGAGAGAGAGAAGGAAGCAAAAAAAGAAAAAAGATAAATATGTCTTTAGCAGATCACCTCCAAACTACATGTCTAAACTCAAGAGGCTGCATCAGTGCATAAAATTGAACTGATATTACTGATATGTGAAGTTCGAGAGCCTATGAACTAAGTTTGCACACCTGTGATAAGTAGCTCACGTATCTGTATGTTTATATGTATGTGTAATAAATGATAGTGGTCTCTGCCCCACGGGGAGAAGTGTCTAAAGGAAGAAGCTGTACCACAGAGGGGCCAGGCTTTGTATTTAGACTTCCAGGTCACCAGGTGACTTAAGGAGAGGATATGAAGGTTGGGAGGCTCATGCCCAGCTCTGGGGACAAAGGAGACGGCACTGGGACAGCTGTCTGCCTGTGTTTCAACAGTGACACCATGTGGCATCAACAGCTACAGAGATAGCAGAAGACCATTAGACTTCTGCTTTCCTCTTTGTAAGGTTGTTGGCATTTAAGCTGAGAAAGCCCCTTATCACCTGTGTGAAGGCACCTGGGGGTACTCGGTGGATGAGTGTAGAAATGAGGAAACCCCAGGGGCAAGGAAGGAAAACCTTCAAAGATTGTGAGAAGAGGACTTGACTCATGTAATTTGAAGAATAAAAGAGATATAACTCGGTTTTTTACCATTGGTGAAGCAGGGTACTGACTACAGTTCTAAGACGGGTCTTATCTCACAAATCTAGTGATATTTGGGAGTCTCAAGGGACTTAAAGAGTAAAATCACAAAAGTGATGAGAGCACATGGCAAACGGTGGGCAAAGTGTGAAATCTGGTATGAGAGAAACTTGGGTTCAAATCACACCTCTTCTGCTAATTAGTTGTAAGATCTCAGACAAGTTCCTTAACAATCTGAACAGGATTAACCTGCTAATCACAGTCAGCTTGTACCTTAAGGTAAGAAATTTTACATCCTTTCTCTTCTCAGCACATACTGATTTGATATTTTGATGTCAGTCTAAGAATAACAAAACCAAGATTAGAACTGACTACATCTTTGAATTGTTTATAATAATGCCAATTGGGAGGAAGCTGCACAAGAGGCAATGATTAAATCAATATGATATATTCATATTAGGGAATACTGTGCAGTCATTAAAAATAATATCTTCAGTGAATTTCAGTGACATTAGACGGTGATGAAAGAATAATAGTAAATGAAAAACAGGAGTATATAAAATCTTATATCATAGGTAATTTAACAAGGATCATATTTTATATACAAATTTATATATGCATATATCCACCATATATGAAATTCATTGAAGCATTGAATAGATGCTTAAAGAAGACATGAAAATCTCAATAATGCATCTCTCTAGTTTATGGGATTCTAGGTTTCTTTATTTTTCTGGGTACATCCTGATTTTATATTCATATATTAAAGCCCTTAAATATGAACACTTCTTTGTGGCTTTCTCAATGTAATTTCAGCTACTGTCCTGTGAGATTAGGATTTCATCAGCTTTTTCTCTATGCCCCCACACTTTATGTAAGAATATGGAGGAAGAAAATGAGTCATAGCAAAAGAAGAAATGAAGGGAAAAGGGGTGGAGGCAGGCCTTTCAGTCCTCTTTACCACATTCTAGTGACTGCAAACCCAGGTTCGGAAACTTGGAGAAAGCATCTACTATATTCCTTCCCTTGGATTTTATTCACTGGAGGCCCAGAAGGAAGCAAAATCTGAGAGATCCATCCCACCAATAGTTAACAATAGCTATGCATTTTTTTTTTATCTAAAAAAAAATCATCATCATAAAACATGATCAGTCATTTTCAGAGCTCTCTCCTTCTATTCTCAAATTAACTTTTCTTGCAGCTGTGGTAAGTGTAGGCACCCCCTCTGTCCACCACTTTTATGAAGTACCCCCTGTTTGTGGAGCACCTGTTAAATCCTCACAGGTATGAGTGAGCTTTGAGTAGGGTGAGCTGCCCTGTGCATACTTTCATCCTGTAGCCTTTACTTTAGGGTGAGCAAAAAGCCAGCATAGGCCAGGAGCCCTTGAATTTAAGAAAGCAGAAAATGCTAATGACTATCAGGCTAAAAGCTTTAAATTTTCCTAAATCATTCCATTTCTTTAGAACTGATATGTTATTTTGTTTGTTTTCTTGGGAAGACAAGCCTATCTTAATTTGCTAGGGCTGCAGTAACAAAGTTCCACTAACTGGGTGGCTTAAAACAACACAGATTTATGTCTGTTACAGATGCCAAAAGTCTGAAATGAAAGCATCAACAAGGTCATACTTCTTGTGACATCTGTGGGGTTCTGGTAGTGGCTTATGGCCAATCCATGGCATTCTTTGGTTTATGGCACAACCCAGCCTCTGGCTCCATCACATGGCTACCTCTCTCTCCCTCTCCAAGTGTCTGTATTCCAATTTCTTTCTTCTTATAAGGACACCAGTCATATAGGATTAGTATCCATACTAACTCTGTTTAACTAACATCTTCAAAGATCTTATTTCAAAATAGGGTCACATTCATGGGACCAGGCATTAAAACTTGAACACACCTTTTGAGGGTACGCAGTTCAGTCTCTAACAGAAGCCTAATTGTATCCACTTTGAGAGGCTGGAGGGAGAGGAGATGGTGGCACAGACTGGTGCTACGGTTTCATATGCAGACTCTCTTTAATCTCTCTGCCTTCCATCCCTCCTTCTAGTCCAGCCCTTGACCACCTGTAAACTGTTCAGTTAAATAAGTTGTGTCAAATTGTATTCTGTGGAGATGCAGAATACAGCTCTGGAATTGCCTGAGTTGTTTCAAGAGTCTCCAGGTTGACAGTGTAGGCCAAACCCATACTAGCCCCAGTTCAACTAGGAAAGCTCTGCTTTTATATGTTTTAAATATTCTATGCATTTAGTTTATAGGATTTCACTGAATATCAACAATAAAAGAATTCCACTGCTGTGGAAAATAAAAAGTTTGCTAGATATTGAGAGAGGTTAAAATATGTATTTGATGTCATCTGAAATGAGTTTTTTCAACTAATGATGCTACTTTGGCCTGGCATCACCTCATTCCTTTAAGAAAGAAATATTTCTTTGGGGATCCTGGAGTCTTGCAAAAAGAAAAATAAAATGCTAGGCGGGCCACAGTGGATCACCAGGCAGACTCTTCACCTGCCATGCCAGAGGCCTGGCTTCGATTCCTGGTGCCTGCCCATGCAAAAAAAAAAGCTAAACCAAAGGTATTTTTATCAATTCAGCATTGAACTTGCAATTCTTCAAAGCTTTGTCACCATTATTTATTGAATTCCTACGCTATATCATTAATCAAATGATAATTATTATTGCAGGATTCTCCTCTAATATGGTGATAGGAGATGTGCTGCTTTGAAGCTATCTGTACCCCAGAAAAGATCATGTTCAGAAAAGATCAGCTAATCCATTCCTATGGGTTGTAGACATTTTGATTAGGTTATTTCTAATTGGCATGTGACCCATCTCATGCAAGATGGGTCTTAATAATCTTACTAGCATTCTTTATAAGACAAAAGATGAAGAGAAGACACAGAAAAATAAAAAGTGCCAAGAAGCTAAGAGGGAAAGAAGCTAAAAGAGAAGACACACAGAAAAAGAGAGGAAGCCACTGAAGCCAGAAGGTGGAAGCAGTGAAACCCAGGACAGAAGGGAGAGATCAGCAGACATTGCCATGTGCCTAGTCATGTGACAGAGGAGCTGAGGATCATCAGTCTTCCAGGAGGAGGAATCATCCTGTTGATACCTTAATTCGAATTATAACCATATGTATAAGGAACTTGATTTATTCTCAACAAATTGTTTTATAGGTCACTATGGAGGTCTTGAGCAGAAACCAAATACTGTTTTTTCCCCATTGCTCACCCATCTGAGCCGTGCATTCAGTCTTCCCCAAGGAAGAGTTCATATTTAGGGATTTACTTCACCCTCCATGAAGTCAAGAATAGCTGCACTGATTGGCAATGGTTTCTAAGACTGAGGCTTTACAAAGAGGCTTTACACGACACAGAAAAACAGCATTTATTCTTCTAGCATTGCTCTTGCTTTTTGTTTTTTCTGATTCTTGCTGACTTGTTTGCAATCTAATATAAAGTTCTCAAATTTAATAATAATAGTAATAATAATAGCTAACACTTACTGTTTTAAGTGACAGAATTCAAACCCAAAGACATCTGGCTTCAGAATTCACAAATCTAAACAATACTGGTTACCATGTCCTGTCATTTTATAGCAGAAAGGGAAAAATAGGAAATTTGGTTATACACCACAGGCCTATAACTAGCCTAAACAAAAGGTATCATCACATTATTCAGACAACCCCAAGGGCATCCTATATAGGGATTTGGAACCCAGTCTCATGCAAAACAAATGCTTGTTTCCCAGGCAATGTTCTCTGTGCACATAACTCACGCAGGAACTTCAAAGGAAAGATAGCTCATCTAAAACAGAAATATATTTCTTTCCTTCTTAGCCAAATGCTGCCTTAAACTCATGCCATTCATTCTCTAAAAGCCCCTGAGATACAGGAAATTAAAGTGTATTAAGGATCCATCCACTTTGCTGTCTACCCCAGGAGATGAGCATCTGAAAACACAGGGAGCACAATCAAAGCGGAACCGGTTTTAAAATAATAAAACACAGAAGACTTGGACTTCTTTCTAAATTCCAAGAAGAATATTCTTTGCTGTAGGAGGAGTTGCAGATGACAGGACAAAATGTGCACAAGTCCAGCCACCAACATATTGAAATCCGGTCTTCAAAATTAACAGATGGTCTCAGCCAAAAGCCCTTGAGGATGCATTTGAAGTACACACTGTGAGGAGCTCGGGCAAATGAAATGTTTTCTGAGCACTGACAACTTTATATGTAGCAACCTGAGTTTTAAAAGTCATTTGCTAACATAAGCAATGAGAGAAAAATAGATAAATGGTACCTCATCAAAATGTAAAACTTTTGTACCTCAAATGACCTTACCATGAGAGTAAAGCAACAACCTATACACGGGAGGAAATACCTATCCAATAAAAGTCACATATCCAGAACATATAAAGAAATCCTTCCACTTAACAAAAAGGAGACAACCCAATTTTAAAATGGGTAAAATACTAGAACAGACATCTCTCCAAAGAAGATATACAAATGGCCAGAAAGATGCTCATCTTCATTAGCCATCAGGGAAATGCAAGTCAAAACCACAGTGAGATCCATTTCACACCTTTAAAATGGCTGCTATTAAAAAACAAGCAAAAAAACAGAAAATATGTATTGGAGTAGTTGGGGAGAAATAGGTTCATTCATTGTTGGTGACAAAGCAAACTGGTGTGGAAGACAATTTGGCTGGTTTTCTCAGAGAACTAAGCATAGTATAGCCATATGACCCAACAATCCCATTAATAGAACCAAAAGAATTGAAAGCAGGGACCAATGTTCATAGCGGCATTTTTAAAATTTTCACACCAATGTTCACAGCAGCATTATTCAAATTTCCAAAAGATGGAAGTAACTGAAGTGTCCATCAACCAATGAATAGATAAATAAAATGTTATATACATAAAATGGAACATTGTTCAGCCATAAAAAAGTAATGAAGTCCTGAAACACGCAACACATTAGATGAATCTTGAAGACATTATGTTGAGTGAAATAAGTCAGACACAAAAACACAAACATTGTATGATCTCACTGATTTGAAACAATTAGAAGAAAAAAACCCATAAAGTCATAATCTAGAATATGGATTTATAAGGGATGGATTGGGGAAAGAAAATGGGAAGTTAAGGCCTAAAATGTACAAAGTTGCTGTTTGGATCAATGGAAATTTTTGGTAATAGACGGTGATGATGTTAGCACAACATTGTGTATGCAATTTATAGCAATAGAATATACATATATGAATAAGATTAAAAAGGGAAATGTTAGATTACACATATGGTAATAGAATAAAATATTTTTAAAAAATCCATGGACCTACATTGCACCAATAGTTAACCCTAAGTTAAACCATGGATTTTAATTAATAGTACAGTTATTAAAATGTGTTATCATCAATTGTAACATATACCACACCAATGTAAGGTGTTGGCAGTGTGGTGGTATATGGGAATCTTGTACTTTATGTATGTTTGCTCTGCAAATCCACAATTTCTCTAATACAGAAAAAAAATTTAACCATATTCTTCCGAATATAAGCTTGTATAGAAACAAGATTTCTGGATCCTCTGTTCTCTTTCATTAAAAAGCTTCTGAGATATAAGGATTCACTATATTCAGTAACTACTATCTCTGATGATACAATCTTTTCTCAGTTCAACACTTTTTATCTGAATATGAACAAGCCTCACTTAGTCATCATTGTAATATCCATAACTGGAACATAGGAAGTGCCCAATAAGTATTTGCTGAATTTTTTTAAATGTCATTTACTAAAAAAAAGTAAACAAATGCAGTTAAAAACTCTGTAACAGAGAGTTACAGAGCAGAAAGCAGAATTTCATAGTTTTTTGGGGTTTTTTTCCTATTTAACCAAGTCTCAATTCTTTGGCTTGGCTTTCAAGAATGTTCAGATCAGCCCCCCTAATCTAGCTATTCAAAGCTATTCTCCAGGATTCTCTATTGTATTGCCAAGGCTGTCTGTTGCCCTTCCATCTAATCTGTCCATCGGACCCTTCCATTGCTCACTTACTTCAGATCCTATTATCTTACGCCTAGCCCAGTGCAGGAAACTCTTAGCTGATTTTCCTGACTCTAGACTCTTCCCTTCCACCTATGCTGCTTCTTGCCAACAGATCTCTCTCATTAAAGCTTCATTTTGATCATGTCAGTTCTCTGTTCAAAAGCTTCTCCATCTTCTGTGGTCCCAATCTCTGTGCTCCACTTGCCTGTACCAGAAGCTTGGGCACTGCCTATGATGGTGAATTTTATGTGTTGAGGATCAGCAGAAAGGACTGATTGGCTAGATTAAAATAAAAAGATAAAAAAAAAAGGGTGGGCCACAGTGGCTCAACAGGCAGAGTTCTTGCCTGCCATGACAGGGACCCAGGTTCAATTCCTGGTGCCTGCCCATGCAAAAATAAATAAATAAATAAATAAATAAATAAATAAATAAATAAATAAATAAATAGAGAAGGTGCTTAAATTTTGGAAATCATAGAATTTCAGGGCCAAAAGCAGGCTTTTGTCTCTAATTGTATTTTCTTCCAGGAAAGACTGATATTTTAATTTACTCTTGGAATTTTCTAGACAGGACTCTCCTGGTTTCTTTGTAAATGTGTTTTATAGTTTCTCCTAATCTCTATTAATCACCTTGGGGCACAAAGATTTTATCTTTGTTGCTATCTAGTTGCACATACTTCTACATTAAAATATATATTGCCCAAAGTATAAACTCAGCTACTGAACTGCACTGAGGAGGCCATTATAAAAGTAAATCACAGGGGACTTCTGGAAAGATGGCTGACTAAAGTAGGTCGAGTTCAGCCCTGCTCCACAGAAAAATTACAGAAGGAATGGGAGGGCGACTGAAATGGCACTTTAAGAGTGCAACTGACCTGGAAGAGCTGTCTGTACCACACAGGGCAGCTGTGGTAGTTAGATTCAGTTGTCAACTTGGCCAGGTGAATGTACCTAGTTTTGTTGCTGCGGACATGAGCCAATGGTACGTGAACCTCATCTGCTGCTGATTACATCTGCAGTAGGCTAGGAGGCATGCCTGCTGCAATGAGTGACATTTGACTTAATTGGCTGGTGCTTAAATGAGAGAGCACAATGTAGCACAGCCTAAGCAGCTCGGCATTCCTCATCTCAGCACTCGCAGCTCAGCCCAGGCCTTTGGAGATGCAGAAAGGAATCACCCCGGGGAAAGTTGTTGGAACCCAGGGGCCTAGAGAGAAGACCAGCAGAGACCATCCTGTGCCTTCCACGTAAGAAAGAACCTCAGTGGAAAGTTAGCTGCCTTTCCTCTGAAGAACTAACAAAATAAATCCCCGTTTATTAAAAGCCACTCCATCTCTGGTGTGTTGCATTCCAACAGCTAGCAAACTAGAACAGTGGCCCTGGTTGCAGAGGCAGAGAAACTGAGAAGCAGAAAGCTGGAACTTGGCACAGAGGTACAGTGCCCACAGGAGTGTACCAATGGGAGCTGGGGACTAGGAAGTAAGCCAGGCCATGTTCCTGAATGCACTACCCTCACCAGCACAGCCCTGTGACCCTGACACAACCCAACCCCATCCCATCACCCGCTCCCATCCCCTGCATTCCAAGCGTCCCTACCCCATGAGCCCCCAGCACACATAACTGCCACACGCCCACCCCAAGTGCAGCCAATCCACCTCTCCTGCACGCCTCCCAAGCACTACTCCCCCTACCTGGTCCCTGCCTGCTATTGCCAGTGCAGAAAGGCTGTGGGCACTAACCTCCATACCCAGGCTACCCCTGCTCCCCACCAAAGTGTTGCTAAGCCTCAACCTGCCCTCACTGAGCTCTATGCATCAGTTAATAGCACTCCTAGACCCACATATGTGCCCGGGTCATCAATCATGCCATTCAGCTCTGGGAACGTCAATTTACGGCAGTCCTAGAACCTGCATGCATACAGCCCTCAGTCACATTTCCCAGCTCTGAGAAAGTGCTTACCTTCACAGCCCAGTCACATCTGCCCCCAACAAATGAAGGCATAACACCAACCTGCTGCCACAGCTCTATTCATACACACAAAGGACCCCAAACCCTAGGCTAATGCACACCAGGGTTATGCCCCCCACACTGGTGCACCCACACAGCTACATACTCCCTGGCTGCTGGGCACCCACATTCACAAGCACCAGCATAACACCCCCAACCTGTACCTATACCTGACATGAAGTGAATCACGGCACAGTTGTGCCCCACCCCATACCCTGCTTCCTGCTGCACATCCATCCCACAAACATAAGGCCTTAGACTACTGAAAGAAATCAACTCCCAAAGTAAATCAGTCAAGATGTTTACATGTGACAAAAACAACAGATCACTAAGCATATCACAATGTAGACAGATATAGCCCTGCCTAACAACCAAATTAAAACACCTGAGAAGACACAGATTAGTTGGAACAACTAATCAAAGATGTTCATATAACTCTACTTAATAAAATAAGTGGGATGGCAAATGACATAAAGGAGATCAAGAAGAGAGTAGAAGAGCATAAAGAGGAATTTGAAAGAATAAATAGAGAAAACAGCAGATATCACAGAGATTAAAGACTTTGTTGATCAAATAAAAAACATACTAGCACACAACACTAGATTTGAAAAGGCAGAAGAAAGAATAAGTTATATAGAGGCCAGGATAACTGACTTTGAAGACTCAAAACAGCAAATGGCAAAAAAAGATGGAAAAAACTGAATTGGATCTCATGGAAATGATAGACAAAGCAAGTGTACAAATATAAGAATCACTGGTGTCCCAGAAGGAGAAGAAGGGCTAGGATGAGTAGTTGAGGATATAATGGGGGAAAACTTCCCAAAACTTATAAATGACATCAATAAACAAGTCAAAGGAAGCCAAAGATCTCCAAACAGAATAAATCCAAATACTAAGACACATGCTAATCAGTCTTTCAAATGTTGAAGAGAAGAAGAAAATTCTGAAAGCAGCAAGAGAAAAACAATCTACCACATCCAAAGAAAACCACATACGACTGAATTCAGACACCATGGAGATGAGAAGGCAGTGGTGTGATATATTTAAGATCCTGAAAGAGAAAGACTTCCAGCCAAGAATTCTGTACCCAGCCAAACCGTCCTTCAAAACTGAGGGAGAGATTAAAGTTTTCACAGACAAGGAAGTCCTGAAAGAATTTGTCAACAATAGACCAGCCCTGTAAGAAATACTAAAAGGAGTTCTAGCTGAAAAAAAAAAGACAGGAAAAGGAGGTCTAGAGGAGGGCACAGAGTTGAAGAGTACCAGTAAGGGTAATTTAAAGGATAAAAATGAGAAAGAGGGAAAATAATATATAGAGCTGACAAAAATTTAAAAATTAACATGGTGTATTCAAGAAAAACCTTTTCAGTAATAACTTCGAATGTTAATGGACAAACTTACCAATTAAAATATACAGATTGGCAGAATGGATTAAGAAATATAATCCAGCTATATGCTGCTTACAAGAGACTCATCTTAGATGCAAGGATACAAATAGATTGAAAGTGAAAGGATGGAAAAAGATTTCCCACACAAGTTGTAACCAAAAGAAAGCAGGAGTAGCTACACCAATATCAGATAAAATAGACTTTAAATGTAAAGACATCATAAAGGCAAGGAGGGACACTATATAGTAATAAAACATTCAGTTCACCAAAAAGAAATAACAATCACAAATGTTTATGCTCCCAAACAAGGGATTCCAAAGTAAATGACAGACATTGGCAAAACTGAAGGAAGCGATAGATGTTTCAACAATAATAGTAGGAGGGCTTCAATACACCACTCTCCACTATAGATAGAACAACCAGATAGAAGATCAACAAGGAAACAGAGAAGTTAAATAACATGATAAATGAATTACACCTAACAGACACATATAGGTCATTGCACCCCATAATGTAAGGATATACATTCATCTTAGTGCTCATGGAACATTCTCCAGGATAGATCATATACTAGGGCACAAAACAGGTCTTTATAAATTTAAAAACACTGAAATTATTCAAAGCACTTTCTCTGTTCATAATGGGATAAAGCTGGGTCTCAATAATCACCAAAGAATGAGAACATTTCACAAATATATGGAGATTAAATAACACACTCTTAAGCAACAAGTGGGTCAAAGAAGAAATTGCTACAGAGATCAGTAGCTATCTGGAGATGAATGAAAATGAGAAAACTTATCAGAACTTATGGGATGTGTCAAAGGCTGTACTGAGAGATAAATTTATTACCTTAGATACCTATATTTAAAAACAAGAAAGAGCAAAAATCAGGGACTTAACAGTAACCTGGAGGAACTTGAGAAAGAACAGTAAACTAATCCCAAAGCAAATAGAAGAAGAGAAATAACAAATATTAAAGCAGAGATAAATGAATGGGAGAACAAAAGAACAATTGAAAGAATCAATAAAGTCAACAGTTGGTTTTATTGAGAAAATCATTAAAATTGATGGGTCACTAGTAAGACTGACAAAGGGAAAAAGAGAGAGGATGGAAATAAACAAAACCAGAAACGAGAAGGAGTGCATAACCACAGACCCTGAAGAAATAAAATAAAACATAAGAGGATACTATGAACAACTATATGCCAAAAAACTAGACAACTTATGTGAAACGAACAAATTCCCAGAAACACATAAACAGGCTACACTGACACAGGAAGAAATCTTCTATTTCTCAACAAACCAAGCACAAGTAAAGAGATTTAATCAGTCATCAAATATCTTCCTACAAAGAAAAGACCAGGGCCAAATGGCTTCACAGGGAATTTTTTCAAACATTCCAAAAAGAACTAACACCAGTCCTGCCCAAACTTTCCAAAAAACTTGGGGCAAAAGGAACTGTAACTGATTTTATGAAGCAAATATCATTTTAATACCAAAACCACGTAAAGATGCTATAAGGAAAACTACAGGCCAATCTCCCTAATGAACATATATTCAAAAATTCTCAACATAATGTTAGCAAACCGAATCCAACAACACATTAAAAAAATTATACACCATGATCAAGTGGTTTTATAACAGGAATGCAAGGATGGTTCGACACAACAAAATCAATTAATGTAATACAGCACATTAACAAATCAAAAGGGAAAAATCACATGATCATATCGATTGATGCTGAAAAAGCATTCGACAAAATTCAACATCCTTTTCTGATAAAAACACTACAAAATATAGGAATCAAAGGTTATTACCTCAGTATGATAAAGGAAATATATGAAAAAATTATAGCCAGCATTGTACTCAATGGAGAGAGACTGAAACTTTCCCCCTAAGATCAGGAACAAGGCAAGGATGCACACTTTTACCACTGTTATTCTACATTGTGCTAGAAGTTCTAGCTAGAGCAATCAGGCAGGACAAAGAAACAAAAGGAATCCAAATTGGAAAGGAAGAAATAAAACTATCATTATTTGCAGATGACATGATACTATACTTGGAAGATCCTGAGAAATCTACAGCAAAGTTACTTGAGCTAAGAAACAAATTCAGCAAGGTGGCAGGATATAAAATTAATGTGCAAAAATCAGTAACATTTCTATATAGAAACAATGACCTTGAAGAGGAGTCAATTAAGGAAAAAATTCCCTTGAAAATAGCAACTAAAGGAATCAAGTACTTAGGAATGAACTTAACTAGGGACATAAAGGACTTGTACACAGAAAACTACATAACATTGCTAAAAGAAATCAAAGACAACTAAATAGGTAAAAAGACATTCCCTGCTCATGGCTGGGAAGGCTAAATATAGTTAAGATGTCAATTCTCCCCAAATTGATCAACAGATTCAACACAGTACTAATCAAACTTCCAACAATTTACTTTAAAGACTTGGAAAAGCAAATTACCAAATTCATCTGGAAGGGAAAGAGACCCCAAATAGCTAAAAGCATCCTAAAAATGAAGAATGAAGTGGGAGGATTAACGTTCCCTGAATTTAAAACCTATTATAAAGCCACAGTGGTCAAAACAGCATGGTATTGACACAAAGATAGAAGCATGGAATCAAATCAAGAGTGCAGAAATAGACCACCAAATCTATGGTCAACTGATTTTTTGCAAGACCCCCAAATCTTCTGAACTGGGACAAAATAGTCTTTTCAATAATTGAGCATGGAAGAACTGGATATCAATAACCAAAAGAATGAAAGAGGACCCCTATCTTACACCCTATTCAAAAATTAACTCAAAGTAGATCAAACACCTACATATAAGAACTAGCATCCTAAAGCTTCTAGAAGAAAATGTAGGGAAACATCTTCAAAACCTAGTAATAGGAGGTAGCTTCCTAAACTTTACACCCAAAGCACAAGCAACAAAAGAAAAAATAGATAAATGGGAACTCCTCAAAATCAAATGCTTCTGCACCTCAAAAGACTGTCAAAAGGTGAAGAGGCAGCCAACTCAGTGGGAGAAAATATTTGGAAATCAAATATCGGACAAAGGTTTAATTTCCTATATATACAAAGAAATCATACAACTGAACAACAAAAGAACAAACAAACCAATTATAAAATGGGCTAAAGATATGAATATTCATTTTTCTGAAGAGCAAATACAGTTCACTCAAAAGCACATGAAAAGATGCTCATTTGCATTGGCTATAAGGGAAATGCAGATCAGGACTACAATAAGATACCACCTCATGCCTATAAGAATGGCTGCTATTAAACAAACAGGAAACTATAAATGTTGGAGAGGATGTGGAAAAACGGGGACACTTATGCACTGCTGGTGGGAATGTATAGTGGTGCACTCACTATGGAAGACCATTTGGTGATTCCCTAGGAAACTAAATTTTGAGTTGCCCTATGACCTAGCAATAGCACTGCTTGGTATTTATCCAGAAGAGCTGAAAGCAGTGACACAAACAGACATTTGTACACCAATTGTTCATAGCAGCATTATTCACCAAATGATGCAAACAAGGCAAATGCTCATCAACAGATGAGTGGATCAACAAAATGTGATATATACATATGATGGAATATTATGCAGTATTAAATGAAATGATGTCCTGAAGCACATGAAAAGATGGATGAGCCTTGAGGACATAATTCTGAGTGAAATAAGCCAGACACAAAAGGGTAGATACTGTACGATTCCACTTAATAGCCAGCATAAAAGTATAATCAGAGGCTTATAAAACAGTATATAGAGGATTTAGAGATACATAGAAGCTAGATATGTGAAGTGAGATGTGTGAAAATTAAGCGAATGAGGTTGAATTCCAATGTAAAGGAATAGACAGAAGTTGAAGGTCGTTCTCTAGTGGGTCTATAAGTGATGTTTTCATGTCGAGGATGGACGAGATTGAGGGTGGTTGTGTGGACCTGCGTGTCCCATTGGTTAACACTGTAAATGTGAATTAGCTTTTGCAAGAATTACTTCAAAGATATTATTCATGTATAAAGAATGTTTAAGTCCAGGGTACAGGGGGAAAACTGCTGTTGCATGCTATGGGCTATGTTCAAAAGGAAATCATCAGCACTCCACAGCAACAGCAGAGGTAAATAATGCGAGGAAGGGAGAAGAATTAAGAGGAGGTTTAGATTTCCTATTTGGTGAGGGTGTATTTATTGGTTTTCTTTCTCTTATGAACAATGAAATTATCTGAAATTGAGAATGTTGATGGACTGTGGACTTTGGGCACTATACATGTCTGATGAAAGCAGGTGGTTAAAAAATGCACTGAGAAGTAGATTGGCAGATGCTGGTGTATACTTATGAATGAAGGTCGTGCTGCTAAAAAAAGGGACAAAGTTGTGATGCATGCAGTGATGTGAATGAACATGCAGGACATTTGGTAAGGCAAAATAAACCAGGAACAAAAGAACAAGAATGGTATAGTCACCTTTAGAAAAGGCTTATAAGAAAACAGGGGCCTAGATTGTAAGCTTTTAGAGTAGACACATCAAGTCCAGAGTGGCGATTATTATTTCTGGATTTCAAAAGGCTGTTTAAGATATAGATACAGCTATAGATATAGATATAGAGATAGATAGATTAGATATAGATATAGATATGGGTATGGGTATGGGTATGGGTATAGATATAACCTGATATTTGGAGATAAGAATGAAGCTGATCAAATTGGGGGTTAAGTAATTCAGAACACAGAGGTAAGGAAGACAGTGTCTATATTTTAGAACCACACATACTCCTTGAGACCAAAGCAAGAAATATTTATTTGGCTGGAGCTGAAATTTTCTGTAGTGCATAATCTAACTTAATTTATCTGTATAAACTCACTTAAACAATTGAAACACAGGGAGTCCAGAATAAAAAAGAAGTCCTTTAATCCTGTATAGATTATTGTAATGCCTGGATTCATCCTAGAGTATATTAAGCAGATAATCATAAAGTATTGGCAAAGTCTCTTGAGGGATGGGAGAAAGAATATGGAACTATTAAATCTTACCTTCAAGGAATCCTCTGATATTGCATCAAACTTTAGGGACACCCAAATCAATAGGCCATGCCCTTGGTCTTGAGGCTTACTAATATGAAGGTTATGTAGGTAGCAGAGAAGCTTAGACTACCCAGAGGCATGCCTAAGAGTTACTTCTGGAGGACCTCTTTTGTTGCTCAGATGTAGCCTCAGTCTCTCTAAGCCCAACCCTGTAAGTAAAATCATTGCCCTCTCCCCTATGTGGGACATAATATCGATGGGTGAAAGTCTCCCTGGTGACATGGGAGATGACTCCCAGCAGTGAATCTGGCCCTGGCACCATGGTATCAACAATGCCATCCTGACCAAAAGGGGGAAAAGAATTGTAACTAATAAAGTATCAATGGCAGAGAGAGTTCAAATAGAGTTGAGAGACTACTCCGGAGGTTGCTCTTATACAAGCTTCAGGGAGACCTTGCTACCTATCATAACCTGCCAAGCCCTAGCCAGGACCACTCCAGCCAATCCTAAAGAATACCTAGGGCAATATATAAGATCACACAAGGGTGCCATGCACTAGAGTAACTTTCCAGAATCCTACAACCTCCAGATGGGTCCCTGGTCTAGATAAGTCCTGGAACCTGGAGGCCCAGCCTCTCCAGAACATCAGATAGTTCCGTCTCCCTACCCCATATTAGTGGCAATCCTTCCAATATGAAAAATTTAGAATGGCCATAGCCCAAACACCCCTAAAGAGAGGGATGGAAAAATCAAAGGTTATGGTGAAGTTACAGTGAAATTAGGATTTAACAAATGAATACAAAGACTGAATCATTACATTGATATATCTTTTAGTCTCCAGTATCTTAAAGCAGTAGAAGTAAAACTTAAAATTGTGGAATTGTAACCCATGTCAAACTCTGAAATACGTTCTACAACTAATTGTGGTGCTGTGCTTTGAAATTTATTGCTTTTGTGTATATATGTTATTTTTTACAAAAAAATGAAGGAAAAAAAGTCGATTGTGGTAATAAAAAAATATTTAAGCCTTCTAGCCTCCTATATTCTGGAGCAGTTAGAAGGAAAAAATCTGAGAGGATCATATGGTAGCCCATGACAAATTCTGGGATCTGTCCTGTAACTACTTGTTGAAGAGTGCTTTTATAACTATTGCTTTTTTATTTCTTTGCTTTGTGTATATGTTATACTATACAATAAAAAAATTAAAAAAGTAAATCAGAGGATATGGATAGATGAGAAAATAATAATAATAATAAGATAAAAATAAATAAATAATAGGGGGAGATAAAGGGTAAAAATTGGGTAGATTGAAATACTGTGGGTCAATGAAGGGGAGGGGTATGGGGTATGGGACGTATGAGTTCTTTCTTTTTCTTTGTATTTCTTTTTCTGGAATGATGCAAAAATTCTAAAAATGATCATGGTGAAGAATATACTATATGATGGTATTGTGAGCCATTGATTGTATAATATGGTTGGACAGTATGTGTGTGCAATATTTCTCAATAAAAATATTTTTTAAAAAAGTAAATCAAAAGGATGCAAGGGTAGTTCAGTGGTAGAATTCTCGCCTGCAATGCAGGAGACCCATGTTCGATTCCCAGTCCATGCACTTTACAAAAAAGAAACAAACAAAATTCAACAAATGGTGCTACAATAACAGGGTACTCACGTAGAAATATAATGAAATGTGACCCCTGCCATACAGCATACAAAAAAAAAGTAAATCAGAATTTTTGTTGATGTATAAACAATGATCCAGGACTTTTAAAAAATCTTAGTTGAAAACAGCATATCCTATTTGACATGAACTTTTCCATGAATGAAACACAGAATTCCTTTGCTCTAAATACGTAGAAAGGCACTAAGATAATGTTTCCTATCTTCATTCCTTTTGGAATTTAAATGTCAAAGGAGATCACTTGGCTCTTTGAAATTTAAAGATAATTGTTTGACCACTTTAATCCCTCGAGATTTATTTGGGGATCATAGTCTCATAATTGCTTCTGCTGCTTTCGCTGAATGATGTTCCTATCTCACTGAAGTCTCACCTCTCAGAGCTGTGGACTTACTCCTGTGCTGACAAACTTATGAAATAGAATCCCTGTTCTTTCACTTCTGCCAAAAATTCATGTAATGTTTGTAGATGGAGTAGCCTTTGCTAAAGGAGGAGGGTAAAAGAAGGGTTTACAATATGAGAAGACCATTAACTTAAAACTGGAAATTAAACATCCCTGTTCTTCAACAGTCCTTTGGCCATACCGGGATCTCTCATGGACTACTCTCTTGGCAGGCCCCATTCATGTTACCTGCTTTCCTGCTACCCTCACCTCTCACACATTTCTCACCTCCCCTCACCTCTCTTTCTCCATTCTTGGAGAAATTTTGGACTTTGTTACCCATGGTAACAAGCACTACATCATTCATTTCCAAGCTCATTGCCAATAGAAACACTCCTTTTAATCATTTGCTATATAAGCCCTTTATCTCTCCCATGCACAGCCCCTCTGCTAAGTTCTGTGCTAGGTCATACTGGGATGTGGTTCCTGCTCCCACACAGCTGGTACACTACAGCTACTTGGATTTAAAATATTTCACTACATGATGCTTTGGGAAGATATTTCATTTTGAAGTCAATGAAAATTTAGTAAGTAACAATTCCAGTAGAAATTCCAGCAAGCTTAGTTGTGGATATCAACAAACTGATTCCAAAGCTTATATGGAAAAACAAAACACCCAGAAAAGCCAATACAATTCTAAAAGAGAACAAAGTTAGAGGACTTCTCCCAGGGAAGATGAAAATTCAGGATTATTTACTGCTCTCAAACACAGTTTTCTCTTTATTTCTGATCCCAAGGATTCTGTGTGTGTGTGTGTGTGTGTGTGTGTGTGTGTGTGTGTGTGTGTGTGTACACGTGTGTGGGCAGGTGAGAGAGACAGGGAAACAGAGAGACAAAGAGAAAGGGATTACCTATGCAGCATATAAAGGAGATCTTGATCCCTTCCTTTATGAATGGACTTTGAAAACTGAAAGAACTGCCAGGGTTGCCTAAATCTTCATCACTCTTTGTTCTAAACCTGTACTGTCCAATATGGTAGCCATGAGGTGCACGGGGCTTTGGAACATTGAAATGTGGCTAGTCAAATGAAGATGTATTGGAAATTTCAGATGCATACCAGATTTCAAAACTTAATATAAAAAGTAATAAAAGGGCAGGCCACGGTGGCTCAGCAGGCAAGAATGCTTGCCTGCCATGCCAGAGGATCCGGGTTTGATTCCCAGTGCCTGCCCATGTTAAAAAAAAAAAAAAGTAATAAAAAATATTTCTTTAATGTTAGTTGTTTACATACTGAAATGAGACTATTTTGGATCTATTGAGTTAAACAAAGTATATTATTAAAGTTAATTTCACCTGTTCCCTTTCATTGTTTAAATGTGGCTACAAGAAAATTTAAAATTACATTTATGCCCCTCATCTGTGGCTCACATTACTTTTCTACTGGCCAGCGCTGTTCAGGAATCCCTGTCACCGGCTGCATTCTTGCCTTTAGCTCTAGACAACTTTTCATTATTGTAAAAAACAACCAAAAAAAAAATCCCTCCTTCTTTTTCGTTAATCTAGCTCAAGTTGGTTTTTGTTACTTTCTTCCGAAAGAGTCATATCTAATATACTATTGCAGAAGAAAACTTTAGCATATAATTTCACTATATATCGATGCTACAGTTCTTACTATCCTGAATCCTAAAATGTGAATTTCCAAGACAACTGTATGGTATACAAAAAAGGCAAATCAAATTCAAATATCTAAACATTTTAGCCAAAACCTGAAGAGCACAATTTTGGAAGTGAAGTCATTTGTGAGGATTACTAATTTAAACTTCTTTTAAATGGGAACATACTGCCAGACAAATCTCATAGTAGACTCCCTAAGTGTTCCAAATTAAAAACATTGAGAAATATACTCTATGATTCTGGGAACTGAAACTGAATGAATTCACCCCCAACATACTTTCCTGGAGACTCACGATGGGCATCACCACATTACAGCTTTTGCAATGTCCTAAAGTAGAGAAATCAGTAACTTCATGAATACCAAAAACTTCTAAACTTACTTGACCATAGGGCCTCCTTTTATTTTCTAAGAATTACCAGTTATATCTCAAATAAACATGGGAAATATTGCCTTAAAATATTTAAATATTTTTAAAATTTCATTAGTAAAGTCACAAAGAAAGCATATTTAAGACTTAAACTTCCCTTTCAATACAATTATGTCAGATTTTTGAACAAAATATGTTCAGAGGTTTGACATATGCTTTCATTATTTGGGGTCCAAAAATGTCAGAATGTAAATCACATCAGTGGCTGTTCAAAGTTGTGTAGTTTAACGAAAAAATAAGCTGTTTTCTTTCATATGAGAAAACAGGAATTCAAATTCATTATTACAAGTTGTGTTTCACTAGTAATAATGAATATAAGCAAATCCATCTATCCTCTCCCCCCGTTTATGATCAATGATAGACTTTTATATAATATCTGGCAAAGATAAGTGGCAGGAAAAATCTATAGAAAAGAGGTATAAATAAATCAATTGCTTTTGAGATTCTGTACTTTAAAAATGCCAATTTAATAAAGGTTTTAGAAGACATCCTTGTATTTTCTGTTTAAGGACTGGGTTTCATTATAATTTATTGTCACCCAGTGTAGAGTCTATCTGCAGAACATTTCAAAACTCAGAAATTACAATTAAAAGGCATAACTTTATACTTATATGACCAACTGGTGCAGTTTTCTTAAAATTTTTCTTCCATTTTTAAAAGTATTTGCTGTTGTTTATATAGTACTTGGCTGTTTACATCTGGAGTGAAAATTCCCATATTTGACACTAATTCCACTATATGGTTAAATTGAGAATTATTTATATTCAGTTTCATGCAAAGAAAAAATGTTACACTTAGAAATTATTTTAGAAAGCTATTATGTTTCATATTTTTAAATAAACACTTTCATATTTTCATTTTTAAAACTCCTATTAGGTTAATTTGGTGAATGCTAAATTTTTAGGATAGATATATAGAATTATGAGATAATAACAGGATATATACCAAATTGTATCAAATGGCCTTAATCAGAGTTTTATCAGCCTATATCACCCTTTCTTCTGTTTTGAACATATCAATTAGCAATAATAGTTACCATTTACAAGAAGCTTTACTCACCTTATTGACACTAATCTACAAAAAAATCCTATGGTACAGTTATAATCATTCTCATTTACATAACAAAATTGACACTTGGAGGGTTTTAAATCAATCAAGTCTGTCAGCTCTATCTGTTTCACTTATTATGTTCTAACTTGCATTAAGTCTGTCTAACTGTGTGCTTTGAACTCTAGTTGATCCAGCCAACCACCATGGGACTACTTTTCCTTAACAACATATTTTTCTGTCAGATAAGTAAGTAATTGTGGGACCAAGTTGCAGGAGATCAAGAAAGTCCAAAATGATGGCTAGCATGTGGATCGCTTTTCTTTTAGAGGCATCTGATAATTTTGGAGGTTGTGAATGAGAGTATCCAAAGCTGAATAGGGCTCTCAACAGACTCAAAAGCCAGAGGGGTAAATCTGAGGTTTACCAGAACCTTGGTAAACCATGGGTTCAGTGTAGGATTCTGAATGGCTACATCCTAAAAGAAAAAGTGAACAAGAAATAAATCAGCCCTCACAGGAGCTGAAACCTAGCTTTAATTTTCTCCATCACTGATTGCATTAGGTGATCTGAGATTGGTAAAAAGTCCTTGTGAAAGAGCATGATGTTGTGTCACAGTTATTTCCAAAATTATGAAAACCAGTGCTTGGCACTCAGTCAAAATTAAGAAAACAGTTGAGGAGGAGAGAACACATGACTGAGAAACAGGAAAAAGGATAGTCAATAGAAACAGACCAGAAAATAGAGTGATTGGACACAGACTTTAAAACAAATATGCTTACTATGTTGAAGGAAAGAAAAAGAAAGATTAATAATTTCATTAAAAAAATGAGAAACTTTATAATAACAGTCAAATGGAAAATCTACAAGTAAACATTATGACAAGCAAAAATTAGAAACACACTGGTCATGTTTTACAGAAGATTAGAAACAACTTAGTTAATTCAAAGTTGGAGCAGAAGAAAATATTCAGATTGAAATACAGAGAGGAAAGCCAAAATAATTTAGAATCGAAAAAAGAGAACCAGAGAAATGGGCAATAGAGTAAAAAGGTTTAACACACAGGTAATTAGAGTCCCAGTGAGAAAGGAAAGAAAAAGCAGTAGATCCAGTTTTTTAAAGTGGATGGAGAACATCCAAGCCACAATTTCAAGAAACACTAAACCCCAAACAGGAAAAATACAAAGAACATTACATGTAAGCATATCATAATAAAATTGCTATAATCAGTTAGAAAAAAATATTTTGTTTTCAAAAGAGAACCAATTATCTTGTCAGTTAACTTTTTAAGAGAAAAAAAATTAAAGCCAGAAATCAGTAGAGAGATATCCTCAAAGTGTTGAAATAACACAACAATATAAAATTTTATACCCAGCAAAATGTCTATCCAAAACAGAGTAAAATCAAGAATTTTAAACAAACAAAATCTAGAGAACTTATCAGCATCAGAAAAAGTTACAAAAGCGTTTCCTCAGCAGAAGGAAAATGAAACCTGGTAGAGTTCAGAGAAGCAGCTAGAGAAAAAGAGTAAAATAACCTCAAAGTACATAGAAGCAATGAAACACTAAAGATAAGAGCAGAAATTAATAAAACGGAAATTGCACAAATTATTAGAGTCAATTAAACCAAAAATTGACCTTTGAAAAAACTCATAAGTTGATAAAACCATGGCAAAGATAACTAGGGGGGAAAAGAGAGTAAAAATTTAAAAATTAGGAATGAAAGAGTAAACATTACTACTTTTCCTATAAAAACAACTAAAGAAGATTTGAGAGGAAATTATGACCTACTTTATGAAAATAAATTTTTAAATGAACAGCTAGAAAAACACTATATAGTTGATGCCACAAGAATTGAAAAAATTGAATAATCCTCTAGTTGTTAAAACATGAAGCCGTGATTAAAAGACCTTCCCACAAAGAGAATTCCAGACTGTCTATTTTGCTTCTGGTTAATTCTACCACATATTTAAGGAAGAAGAAACATTACTGCAATAAAAACTCTTCCAAAATTAAGTAAAACCAGGAAGACTTCTTGATTTCTTTTTTCAGCCAGACACAAAAGAATTCATCCTGCATGATTTAATGTATATCAAGTTTCAAAAGGGTTAAACTAATCTATGACATTAGAAGAAATAAAGTTGTTTGCCCCTTGGAATGTAGTCACAGCAAGGCATCATTCTGTCTAAGGTGCTGTAATGTCCTTGATCTGGGGTAGGTACATTGTCATGTTTGATTTGTGAAAATTCATCAAACTATACATTTATGATTTGTTCACTTTTCTGTATGGCTATTAGAGTGCAATAAAAAGCCCTGGAAAAAAAAATAAATGCCAGGGAATAAATCAAGAGAATGTTCAAACTTCAAACTATAAAACATATTTGAGAGAAATTAAATATAAAAAAATGGAGAGATATTTCATGTGTAAGAATGGAAAGACTGAGTATTAATGATAGTAATCTACCCAAATTGATACCAGATTTAATCCAAACCAATCCAAACATTAGCAGGTTTTTTGGGTAAATTGATAATCTAATTCTAGTATTTTTATTGAAATTCAAAGGGCCAAGAACAGCTAAGACAATTTAAGAATAAGAAAAAGGGAAAAGAATTTACACTACTGGACATAAAGACTTACTATAAAACTTCAGTAATTAAGACAAAGCAGTATTAACACAAAGATAGACAAAAAGATCAATGGAACAGAATAAAATCCAGAAAAATACAGATACATATATATGGACTTTTGATTATTAACAAATTTGTCATGGCAGAACAGTAGGAAAAGATAATCTTGTTAATAAATAATTCTAAGGCAATTGGATATCTATATGGAAGAGAAATAAAACTTGTCCTCAACCTCAAACTGTATACAAATAAAAATTCTAGGTGAATTTAGATCTAAATATTAAAACTAAGACAATAAAAATTCAAGAATTTGTACAAAGAAAACAATGGGGTTTCTTATCTTAACAAAATGAATTTTATTAATACACTTAAAAGGTTTTTATGTTTTGTTTTGTTTCCTTTGATTTTGCCCTACAGTTGACTTTAAATATTCCTGCTGCTAAGTTCTGACTAAGGCACTCTTTTCTATAATTATCTGATTACCAGAGAGATTAATAAGCCTTTTCAGCTTGTCTCATAAATCACAAATTTCTACAAGTGGGAGATTTTCAAATAAGAGGCAAAATCACGTTGCTTAGTCACCCTATTGTCTTCTTGAATCAGTTTTAGAATCTAACTAAGCACTTCATGTTCATAGGTACATAAAAGTATTGACTTTCTTTGAGATGAACACGATGTTCTAATGACCAAAAGTGATACATATTGTATTGAATGAAAGAAAGACAAGCCCAACATTTCAAAAGACTACAAATCTTTATATTCTTCCAGACAAAAATACATTCCTATTCTATCACTACAGAATACTTCGAAATATTTAAAACTACTAAAGAGACTAAGTAATATTATATCTGGTAAAAAGAGTTTGGATGTTATTGTACCCAGCAGCGTTTATGGCTTGAGAGAGATGATGTAAAGGAAACTTTGAGTGGGTGCCAGATTCAGCTTATGAGCCAAGAAGCAATGGGTTTGTCCAATGTCAGAACCAGTACTTCAGTGAGAGATTCCATGAGCTGAAGTTGGCGAGCTTCAAGGAGGTTTCAAAGAGCAGCAGCCAAGGAGTATTTATCTGAGGGAACAGAGAAATAAATAGGAGACTGGAGAACAGCAGTGGCTGGGATTATTCAAGGAATGTTACCATGTGGAATCTTTTCAGAAAGCCACTTAATGACATCTCACCACCTATCACCTGGACCACTTAGACATTTAATGTAGCCAGAAACCCCCATCCTAGTTCACCCCACAATTTCCTTCTCTGACTTTATACCTGTAGTATCACCAAAGAAAACTACAGAAGAATATGCATTAGGGCCAGAATTAGTTTCCTGGGGCTGGTGAAACTATCACAAACTGGGTGGGTTAAAACAGCAGAGATTTTTTTTCTTTCATACTTCTGAAATTTAGAAGTCTAAAAAATCAGTGTGTCTTCAGGGCCATGTTCCCTCTAACATCTTTTGAGAAGAATCCTTCTTTGCCTCTTCCAGCTTCTGGTGGCCCCAGACATTTGTTGGCATTCCCATTCTATTATTACAAAACAATTTAAAACATTTAAACTATTAAAGAGACTAAGTAATATCATGTCTCTAGTCTCTGCCTCTGCCTTCATATGGCTGTCTTCCCCCTCTGTGTCTCAATCTCTGGGTCCAGCTTTCCCTCTTCTTATAAAGACACCAGTCATATTGCATACTAAAACCAAGGATTGCTGGTGAGTAAAGATAAAGAAATAGAATACAGTGAACTTTTTAAAAATAAAAAGTATATTTTTTTTAAGTGAAGGATGGAATTCAACCTTCATCTAGGACATTACAATATATGAAATTCCACACAGAATAAGAAATCCATTGAGAGGAGGGGATCATGCACTGCACAATCTGGAACTGTTCAGGTCTAGTTTCATTGTAAGAAAGTGCTATATAACAAATCACATTTAAAAAAAGTTCTTAATTGAAAAACTGTAAGACAAACTTAGATCAAACCTGGAGCCAAAAAATTGAATAAATACTTGGGGAAGAAAAGTAGGAGAATCTGGTTTATCTTAGACCATGGGAAAAGTAAAGAGTCTGAGAAAGGAAACCATGGAACAGTCGTTTCAGAAAGGAATAATAGAATCTTTGTGTGTTCAACCAATGAAGCAGAGACAGAAGGATAACTGCAGTCCAAAGGTGGAATTTCTCTTTCTCAGAAAAGTCTCAGTTCTGTTTAAAAGGCTTTCCAAGTGATTGGAACAGCCCTACTCAGATTTTCTAGGATAATTACCCTTATTTAAAGTTATGGGTGAATTACATCTATAAAATACCTTCACAGGAACACCTAGATTAGTGTTTTATTGAATAACTGCAGATTGTAGCCTAGCCTAGTTGATACATAAAACTGACTGATACGTATACTTGATATATTGCAAGTAAAAGCTTTAAAAAAAAAAACATGTGCCTTAATTCATCAATGACTGTATGAGAGAGTGAAGTTAGTCTTGAATGAACCTGGGTCAGGGGCAAGATGGCAGCATAGTGAGGTGTGGTATTTAGTTCATCCTCCAGAGCAGCTAGTAAATACAGAACAACACCAGAGGGATCAGTGACAGTTCACACAGTGTACACCAGTTTGGGCCAGGTGGAACAGCTGAAATCCCACACAGAACTGTAAGTCTCACAAGCCATGGAGGCCAGCACCCCTACTTCATGGGCACAGCAGGCTAGTTCCCCAAGGGGAAAGGAAACAGACTTTACTAGAAGCAAAGGTTTAGCTCAACCAAGCTCCAATTGTGGAATTAATTAACAAATTCTGACTACGGAAAACAGGCTCTGAGCACAGATAAACCTGGAATAAGCACTAAAGGTACCAAGAGTTTTAGTCCTGACAGAGAGGGGGCAGAACTGACTGAAAAAAAAAAAGAAAGAAAAGAGGCTTTTTTGAGTTGAACAGGACAAAATACTGGAAATGGGCTGTACCCCAAGAAAAGGGGGCATTTAGAGCCTGGGGATACATAGATCCATGAACCAACTCAAACGCTAGGTTGGCAAACCCTAGGAGCAGGGGTCTGGCTCTGAAAAGACTTTTGGCTTTTTATTTTTTAGCTCTTAACAACTCATTAGATAGAACTGCAAGCACTCTCAGACTCCAGCACCGCCCCAGGCAAGGGAGTAATTGAGACATGTCTGAGAGACAAAGTAACTAGTCAGGTGAAAGGGGTTAATTCCCCAAGAAAGGGGAAGGCAGGGCCAAGCTCAAGTGGAGCCTTCCTTCAGGGAATTCAGGCCCCAGGGGCTGGAAAATGGAAACAATCAAAGCTGCCCTATTACTGCAGCCTCTGTCTCAACCATGCCCCTTGACAGGGAAGGTCTGCTGAAATCAAAGGCACTGCATCACCTTACACTGGTGGGAAGCTGTGGGCAGACAAGCATGACATGCTGGACAGGTTAGAAAAAGCAGAGAGTCTAGAAGCTTCGTAGGAGAGTCTGACAACCTGCTGGGTCTCACGTTCAAGGAAAACTGATCCTGGCTACTCTATCCTCCTGAGATGTGGGCCTGTCTGGTCTGGGAAAAGCTGACTGAAGTCAATAATTTCTGAGGAGATCCTGCTCATTTGAAAGGCTCCATATAGGAGGGCAAGACACAGAAAACCAAGAACTGAAAAATTCTGATCAGTTAAACAGAACCTATGCTAGAGGACTAGAATAAGCTCAACTGAATGTCAAAGAGCAGATAGAGAACAAAGCCACATAGCAGGAAAATCCTAGGTAAAAGAGTGAAAATAACCTCCAGAATAAACTAATTAAGGAAATCAATGTCTACATGCCAGCAAAAAAATAATGAGTCATGCTCATAGATATGAGTATGATATCAAAGATACTGCCCAGTCAAGGGAACAAACTAACACTTCAAATGAGATACAGGAATTGAAACAACTAACGCAGGATGTTGAAACAAAAATGCAAAATCTCATCAAAAATCAAATCAAGAAGTTGAGGGAGGATATAAAGAACACATTGGGAGAACATAAAGAAGAACTTGAAAGTTTGAAAAAACAAATCACAGAACTTATAGGAATGAAAGGCACAATGGAAGCAATGAGAAAAGAAAGAAGAAAAAAAGGAAGCCTCTATTCTAGTTTGCTAGCTGCCAGAATGCAATATACCAGAAACAGAAGAATGGCTTTTAAAAAGGGGAATTTAATAAGTTGCTAGTTTGCAGTTCTAAGCCCATGGAAATTTCCAAAAGCAAGTCTATGGAAATGTCCGATCGAAGGTACCCAGGGAAAGACACCTTGGTTCAAGAAGGCCAGTGAAGTTCAGGATCTCTCTCTCCACTGGAAACGCAAGTGGCAAACAGGGAGATGTCACTCGCTTCTCCAGGCCTCTTATTTCATGAAGCGCCCCAGCAGCATTCTCCTTCTTCCTCTCCAAAGGTCACTGGCTGGTGGATGTGGTTCTCCTGTCATTATATCATGGTTCTGTGGCTCTCTCCTCATTCTCAAAAGGAACTCTTTCCAAAATGTCACCTCTTTTATAGGACCCCAGTAAACTAATCAAGACCCATGTAGAATGGGTGAGGATATGACTCCATCTAATCAAGTTTATTACCCACAGTTGATTGAGTCACATTTCCATGGATATAACCTAATCAAGTTTCCAACTATAGTACTGAATAGGGATTAGAAGAAACCATTGCTCTCACAAGGTTGATTAGGATTAAAACATGGCTTTTCTAGGGTACATTAATCCTTTAAAACCAGCACAAACTCCATAGATTTGAAGAGGCAGAAGAAAGGATTAGGGAACAAATGGACTGAACATCTGAAATCCAACACACAGAAGAAAATATAGGGAAAAGAATGGAAAAATATGAGCAGGGTCTCAGAGAATTGAATGACTAGATGAAGGACACAGATATATGTATTGTGGGTGTCCCAGAAGGAGAAGAGAAGGGAAAAGTAGGAGAAAGACTAATGGAGGAAATAATCACTGAAAATTTCCCATCTCTTAGGAAAGATATAAAATTACAGATCCAAGAAGTGCAGTATACCCCACCAGAATAGTCCAAATAGACATTTGCCAAGAAATTTACTAATCAGATTGCCAAATGTCAAAGGCAAAGAGAGAATTTTAAAAGCATCAAGAGAAAAGCAATCCATCACATACAAGGGAAGCTCTTTAAGACCATGTGTGTATTTCTCAGCAGAAACCATGGAAGCGAAAAGGCAGTGGTATAATATGTTCAAGACTTTGAAAGAGAAAAAGTGCCAACCAATAGTTCTATTCTTGGCAAAACTATCCTGCAAAAATGAGGGGGAGATTAAAATATTTTCAGACAAACAGTCACTGAGAGAATTTGGAAGAAAAGACTGGCTCTACAAGAAATACTAAAGAGAGCACCACAGGCAGATAGGAAAAAATAGAGTGGTCTGGAGAAGACTGTAGAAATGAGGACTGTCATATAGGTAAAAAGAAAAAAATTAGATATAACATACAAAATCCAAATGACAAAATGGTGGAAGAAAGTATCATGTTTACAGTAATAACATTCAATGTTAATGGATTAAACCCCCCCAAAAAAAATAGCTGGCAGAATTCATTATAACATAGGACCCATCTATATGCTGTCTACAGGAGACTCATTTTAAACCAAGGGCAAAAATAGATTGAAAGTGAAAGGTTGGAAAAAGATATTTCATGCAAACAACATTCAGTTTAGGAGTAGCTATACTAAGATCTGACAAATTAGACTTCAAATGTAAAACAATTAAAAGGACAAAGAAGGACACTATGTATTAATAAAAGGAACAATTTGACAAGAACACATAACAATAATAAATATTTATAAACCGAGCCCATGTACATGAGGCAAACACTAAAGGGAGAAGTAGACACCTCCACCATAATAGCTGGAGACTTCAATTCCCCACTCTCATCAGTGGATAGGACACATAGACAGGATCAATAAGGAAAGAGAGATTTTGAATAATATGATAAATGAACTAAACTTAACAGACATTTACAGAACATTACACCACACAATAGAAGTATTCACATTTTTCTCAAGTACACAAGGGCCATTCTCAAGGATAAACCATATGTTAGGTCACAAAGCCAGCCTCAATAAATTTAAAAAGACTGAAATCATACAAAACACTTTCTTAGATCATTATGGAATGAAATTGGAAATCAATAACAGGCAGAGAACTAGAAAATTCACAAATATATGGAAGCTAAACACCACATTCTTAAATAACCAGTAGGACAAAGAAGAAATTATAAGTGAAATATCAGTAAATATCTTGGGGCAAATGAAAATGAAAACACAACATATCAAAATTCATGGGATGCAGCAAAGGCAATGCTGCATGGGAAATTTATTACATTAAATGCCTATATTAAAAAAGGAGAAAGAGCAAAAAATTGAAGAATTAACTGTTCACTTGGGAGAATTAGAGAAAGAACAGCAAACTAACCACAGAGCAAACAGAAGGAAAGAAATAATGAACATTAGAGCAGGAATAAATAAAATTGAGAATATGAAAGCAATTGAGAAATTCAATAAAATCAGAGGGTGGTCCTTCGATAAAATCAATAAAATTGATGGACCCTGAGGTAGGTTGACAAAAAAAGAGTGAGAGAGAGAGAGGATGCAAATAAATAAAATCATAAATGGAAGGGGAGACATAACCACTTCATTTCATTACCCTGCAGAAATAAAGGAGGTAATAAGAGGATAAAATGAGCAACTATATACTAATACACTAGACAGCATAGATGAAACAGACAACCAACATTGACTTGAGAAGAAATAAATGACCTCAACAAACCAATCACAAGTAAGCGATTGAATCAGTCATCAAGAAGCCCCCAAAAATGCACGTCCAGGACCAAATGGCTTCAAATGTGAATTCTACCAAACATTCAAGAAAGAATTAGGACCAATCCTCCTCAAGCTCTTCTGAAAATTGAAGAGGAGGGATAACTACCTAACTCATTCTACACCTCCAACATCACCCCAATACTAATGCCAGACAAAGATACTAAAAGAGAAGAAAATTACAGAGCAATCTCTTTAATGAAGATAGATGCAAAAAAACCTCAACAAAATACTTGCAAATTGAATCCAGCAGCACATTAAAGAATTATGTAGCATGACCAAGTGGGATTTGTTCCAGGTATCCAAGGATGATTCAACACAAGAAAATCAATTAATGGAATATACTATATTAACAAATCAAAGTGGAAAAACCACATGATCATCTCAATTGATGCAGAAAAAGCACTCAACAAAATTCAATATCCTTTTTTTATAAAAGCACTTCAAAGAAGAGGAGTAGAAGTGAATTTCTTCAACCTGATAAAGGGAACATATGAAAAACCCACAGCTAACATCATCTTCAATGGGCAAAGACTGAAAGCTTTCCCTCTAAGATCAGGAACAAGACAAGGATGCCCACTGTCACCATTGTTATCAAAGAACCAAATATTTAGGGATAAATTTAACTAAGGATACAAAAGATCTAAACACAGAAAACTACAAGAAAATTCCAAGAGAAATTATGGAAGACCTAACTAAATGGAAGGGCAAACAATGTTCCTGGATTGAAAGACAAGTATAGTTATGGTGTCAGTTGTTCCCAAATTGATTTATAGATTCAATGCAATACCAATTAAAATCCCAACTTACTTTGCAGAAACAGAAAACCCAATAACAAAATTTATTTGGAAGGGCAGTGTGCCCCAAATATCTAAAAATATCTTGAGAAAGAAAAATTACGTGGGAAGTCTCACACTACCTGACTTTAAAGCATATTATGAAGCTACAGTTGTCAAAACAGCATAGTTCTGGCATAAAGATAGATATTCTTACCAACAGAATCAAATTTATTGTTCAGAAATAGACCTTCTCATCTATGGACAATTGATCTTTGATAAGGTGGTCAAGCCAATCCACCTGGGACAGAGCAGTTTCTTCAATAAATGGTGCTTGGAGAACTGGATACCCAGATGCAATAGAATGAAAGAGGATCCATATCTCACACCCTATACAAAAATTACCTTCAAGTGGATCAAAGACCTAAATATTAGAGCAAAGACCATAAAGCTTTTAGAAGAAAATGTAGGGAAATATCTTATAAGTCCTGTAATAGGAGGCAGTTTCCTAGCCCTTACATCCAAAGCATGAGCATTGAAAAAAGAAATAGATAAATGGGATCTTCTCAAAATTAAACACTTCTGTGCATCAAAGAATTTTGTCAAGAAAGTAAAAAGACAGCCTACACAATGGGAGACAATATTTGGAAAACACATATCAGATAAGGGTTTGGTGGATCCAGAATATATAAAGAGATTCTTCAACTCAACAACAAAAAGACAAACAATCCAACTAAAAAATGAGCAAAAGACATAAACAGACATCTCTTAGAAGAGGAAATGCAAATGGCTAAAAGACACATGAAAAGATGGTCAACTTCACTGGCTATAAGGAAAATGCATATCAAAACCACAATGAGATATCAGCTCTCATCCACTAGAATGACCATTATCAAAAAACAGAAAACAACAAATGCTGGAGAGGATGTGGAGAAAGAAGTACACTTATCTACTGTTGGTGGGAATGTAAAATGGAACAACTGCTCTGGAAGGCAGTTTGACATTTGCTCAGGAAGCTAAGTATAGAATTGCCAGATGATCCAGCAATCTCATTAATAGGTACATATTCATAGGAACTGAAGGAAAGGACACAAAGGGACATTTGCACACCATTTTTTATAGATAGAATATTATACAGCTGTAAGATAGAATAAAGTCATGAAGCATGTAACACATGAATGTACTTTGAGGGCATTGTGCCGAGTGAAATTAGCTAAAAACAAAAGGACAAATATTGCATGGTTTCACTAATATGAACTAACATTAATGAGTGAACTCTGAGAGTTAAAGTTAAGAACACAGGTTATCAAGAGATAGAAGAGCATTTGGTGCTGAAGGAATACAGATTGTGTGACAGGACTGATGGTAAAAATTCAGAAATGGATAGCACAATACTACCTGATGGTAGCACAATAATTTAAGTACACTGAATGGAGCTGAATGTATGGTTGAGGAAGAAGGGCAAGGCACATGAATGAGACCAAAAGGAAAGATAGAGGCTAAAATCTGAGATGGTATAACTTAGGAATGCCTAGAGTGGACAATCATGGTGATGTAATGTACAAATAGAAAAACATTTTTGCATGACAGAGAACAAATGAACATCGACATTGTAAGGTGTTGAAAGTGGATGCATACAGGAAAAAGTACAATCAATGCTGCTAGGGTCTAAGGTCAACAGTAACATCGTTAATATGCTTCCTCTGAATGTAACAAGGCATTATGCCAAAACTAAATGTCAACAGGCGGGGCATGGATTCTTTGTGGAAGAAAAGGAAATGTCTTCATATAGATTATGGTGGCAAAAGCATGTCTATATACTTAGGTTGGATTGTATGATGTGTAAATAAACTGTTTAAAAATGAACAGAGAGAAACAAGTGCTAGAGAAAATTCTGAGAAGCAGATGTACCTACTCACTGTTGCGGGGAAGCTGAGAGGTGCAGCCCCTTGGAAGGCAGTGTGGTGGTTCCACAGGATGCTAGACGTGGGGTTGTCATGTGATCCTGCAACCCTATTGCTAGGTATATACTTGGAGGAACTCAGTGTGGAGAGATGAATGGACATTTGCACACTGGTGTTTATGGTGGCAGTGTTTGTGATCTGTAATGGATGGAGGCAGCCTAAGGGTACAAAGACTGAGATGAAACAGGAAACTGTGGTATATACTTACAATGGACTACTGAGTGGCTGAAAGAAGGCATGGGGTTGTGAGGCATGCAACTAGGTGAATGAAACTTAAGGACTATTTATTGAATGAAATGTCAGAAACAGACAAATATTATCATGCCTCACTCATATGAACTAACTATAATGTACAAACTCAGTGAACTGAAGTCGAGAGCACGGGTTATCATATTGGGGCCTGTTCTAAAGGGTCCTAGAGCATAAGCTCTTACCTGCTGTCACATATATTCAGGAGTCATAACTGCTATTTCTAAATACTGAGTTACTGAGCTGTTTGTATAAACCTGATTGTTTGCAGAAACTTTGGATATTTACGTGACATCTGAGACTCAGAGTTAGAGTTCTGAAACTATGAAAGTCAGCATTACCCCCCCCCCCCATATGGCAACTGTTAAAAAGTTGAGAAAGTTATCAGACTTTGAATAGAGATATAATGAAGCTGATCTGGACAGGACTAAGGAAATCAGAATACAGGTTAAAGGATGATATGGTGCATATTTTAAAACTTCAACTTCTATGTGAGACCAAAGGAAGAGATGTTTATTTGGTACAAAATTTATATTTTGGGTAGTGCATTACCTAATTTAACTTGTATGGCCAATTTAGTTGAACACCATAAGTACATTGAATCTTGAATAGAGAGGGAGATTTTGTTGGTTTATACCTATTAGTGTAATGCCTTGATATTTCCCAGAGTAATTTGGGCAGTGTGCTGGTTTGAAAGGATGTATGCCCCCTAGAAAAGCTGTGTTTTAATCAAAATCCCATTTCATAAAGGTAGGGAAATCCCTATTCAATACTGTATGTTTGAAACTGTAATCAGATCATCTCCCTGGATGATGTCATTTAGTCAGGAGTGATTGTTAAACTGGATTAGGTGATGATATGTCTCCACACACTTGGGTGGGTCTTGATTGGTTTACTGGAATCCTATAAAAGAGGAAACATTTTGGAGAATGGGAGATTCAGAGAGAGCAGAAAATGCAGCACCACAAAGCAGAGAGTCCACCAACCATCACCTTTGGAGATGAAGAAGGAAAATGCCTCCCGGGCTGCTTAATGAAACCGGAAGCCAGGAGAGAAGGCTAGCAGATGACACGGTGTTCGCCACGTGCCCGTCCAGATGAGAGAGAAACCCTGACTGTGTTTTCCATGTGCCTTCTCACTTGAGAGAGAAACCCTGAACTTCATCAGCCTTCTTGAACCAACGTATCTTTCCCTGGATGGATGCCTTAGATTGGACATTTCTATAGACTTGTTTTAATTGGAACATTTTCTTGGCCTTAGAACTGTAAACTAGCAACTCATTAAATTCCCCCTTTTAAAAGCCATTCCATTTCTGGTATATTGCATTCTGGCAGCTAGCAAACTAGAACAGGTAGTGAATAAAAAAGTATTTGCAAAGTCCCCTTCAGAGACTGAGGAGAAAGGAGAAAATATTCAACTTCCCCATCTGGGGAATTCATGATATTCTCACAAGCAGTGGAGACAACCAAATTGATAGGCTGAGTTCTCAATCTTGGGGTTCACCCATATGAAATTTATTCCTGTAAAGGAGAAGCTAAGTCTACTTGTAAATATGCCTAAGAGTCACCCCCCAGAGAACCCCTTTTGTTGCTCAGATGTGGCCTCTCTCTCTCTCTCTAAGCCAACTCAGCAGGTGAACTCACTGCCCTCCCTCCTACATGGGACATGACTCCCAGAGGTGTAAATCTCCCTGACAACATGGGACAGAAATCCTGGGATGAGCCAGGACCCAGCATCATGGGATTGAGAAAGTCTCCTGGACAAAAAGGGGGAAGAGAGAAATGAGACAAAATAAAGTTTCAAGACTGAGAGATTTCAAACAGTCTAGAGATTATCCTGGAGTGTATTCTTATGCATTATATAGATATCCCTTTTTAGTTTTACAGAGTATTGGAGTGGCTGGAGGGAAGTACCAGAAACTGTTGAGCTATGTTCCAGTAGCCTTGATTCTTGAAGATGATTGTACATGATGTTGGATTTACAGTATGATTGTGTGATTGTGAAAACCTTGTGTCTGATGCTCTGTTTATCCAGAGTATGGACAGATGAGTAAAAAAATAAGGATAAAAAGTAAATAAATAGTAGAGGGGATAAAGGGTAAAAAATTGGATAGATTGAAATTCTGGTGGTCAGTGAGAGGGAGGTGTAAGGGGAATGGGATATATGAGTTTTTTCTTTTTTCTTTTTATTTCTTTTTCTTTTCATTTCTTTTTCTGGAGTGATGCAAACATTCTAAAAATAATCATGGTAATGAATACACAACTATGTGATGATATTGTGAGCCATTGGTTGTATACAATGTATGGACTGTATGTGTATGGAGATTTCTCTATAAAAACATTAAAAAAAAAATAAAAACAGAATGAGGGGGGATGCAAGTGTAGTTGGTAGAATTCTCGCCTGCTGTGCAGGAGACCTGGGTTCAATTCCTAGTCCATGCACTTCCCCCAAAAAAAAACAAACAAACAGAAAACAATTTCAATAAATGGTGCTGCAATAACAGGATACTCATATGGAAAAAGAATGAAATGTGACCCCACCATACAGCATTCAAAAAAAAAACAAAAAAAGATAAAACCAGAATAAACCCCATTTCCCAATGAATTGAACTGGCTGGCTTATTATTATATGGCTACTGTATCAAACAATAATCTGCTTTTTACCTTTAATGGGTTTGAGGTTATAATGGAATAGGAGCCATGAAAACCACAAATCCATCATTAACTTCATATAAACCACAGTGATTAGAATCCAATAGCAATTTTTCTGTATAAACGGTTAACCTCTACTCAATGTTCTCAGATCAGATCTTGTCTTTCTTACCTTCCTTCCTTCAGCATGTTCTTTCTCCCACTATGAATGATTTTAATATCTCTTTACCCACCCCACTCACCATACTATCACTACCATAATCTGTGTTAATTCTTACTTATCACTTTATAATTTTTATAATGTTCCTCATTGTTATGTGCATTTTATCCCCTTATTAGACCGAGCTCATTGAAAACAAGCACCAATATATTTCAAAAATATATTACTCATCATAGAGACCCAAGAAATGTTTGATGAATGAATAACTGACATCAATGATTGATTTCTATGCAAAAACTCAAAAAGCCTATAAGCCAACTCAAGAGTTGCAGATAAACTATCCTTAAGAAAAATGTCTTGCCTTCTCAAGCAATATTAATGTTCCAATTGAACGATACATTTAATACTTGACCAACCAACAAACAAAAAAGACTACAAAGTACTAGTCCTATAAAATTAATTCACAATAGTGACCCTCATATACATTTTAGGAAAAAATAGAACATTTTTAAGGAAAATTTTTAAGGAAAAATAACTTTTAGCCAAATTAATGGTATCCTACTACTATCAGTAATAAGGTGACTTTTCATTAAAGTTACCATTTACTTTTAGTTTTTTAATATGGGATGTTTCATGAATTTGCATGTCATCTTGTGCAGAGACCATGTTAATCTTCTCTGTATCATTCCAATTTTAGGTGCTGCCGAAGCAAGCACACCATTTACTTTTTATTCTCATTGACACTCTCACAGTTGTCATTGGTGGGAACCATTCGTGTAAATGGAACAAACCGGGTTTGATTTTCTCAGAGCAAAAGTATTTGCATATCTGGTGTAATTGGAGAAGTTGGAATAATAAAAGGCAAAGGGTAACAGATGCTCTTCCAAAATAACTTTCCTCTGGGATTCTATATAACCTGAGATTCTCACTATTCGAATTCTCACTACTCATTATCTACACAACTGTGCATTTTTATTATTATTTTCTTGATTATAAAATAACGCACACTTATTGTAGAGACTTCGAAAACTTAACCCAGATAAGAGTCATTTTGCCTCATATGACCCACTTTTTTTTCCTTCTGTTCCACTCCTGACTTTCCCCTCAGCCACTTCAAGGTGCTTTTTGTTGTTGTTTTTGTTAATCCAAACACTGCTTTATCCCTTAACTTCTCAAAATATGTCTAGGTTTTGACCATGAGGAGGTTAAACAAATATTTCCTAACTGTTTTCACAATGACAAGCAACATCTTGAACCCAAAACCAGTGTCTTGCTACCTTTCTCCTGTGGGCACCTCCACCAAATAGAAAGCAGCTCAACCATACACGAAAGAGATTTCCAGAGTTAAGATTCCAGGATGGCACCTCCGCCCCTAGAAAAGGAGGACCTCATCTCCTTCAGTCCAAAGTCTTCCCATTTTCCTCTCCTGAATGACTGATGGTGGGAATACCAATTTCCTTCAAGGAAAACCATCCCACCTTCAGACTTGGATCTGACCTCCATGGCCCAAATAAAGAACTAATAATATTCACTAATTATATTCACAACTAATAATAAATAACATTTCCCAAAGTCTAAGTTAATTGAAACTGATTCCCTCATTTTGGAAATATAATAGCCCAATCTAAATGCATGTTTAGGTAAAACATTTCTCTATTTCTTTGCTTAACATTTTTTCTTAGAACTGTCTCAATCTCACATTTTCCTCCGAGAAAAGAGAGTTTTTTCCAAAGTTATTGAACCTCTTCACCTTCAGAAATAGAAAATAATTGGCAGTCTGGGCAATATATATGTAATGCTTATAATTCTATCATTAAACTATTTTATTATTATTATCAATACTTCTTAAGTTGATACTCAGCTACACAAATAATACAGTGCTGAACATCCTGAAGGATAAATCTTTGTGCATTTTTCTTACTTCTGGATAAAAACCTGAAAGTGGAATTCTTAGATAAAAAAATCATGTGCATTTTTAAGATTTTGATTGGTATTGCCAAATTATCCTTCAGAGAGGTTTTTATTATTATTTATACCTCCACTAGCAGAATCTAAATGTACTTATTTTTTAGCACCTTTAAGCCATTATAGTCTGATAAGAGAAAGGATAACATATTTTACAATTACCAAATAATTTAATTGCCAATTTAATTGACAGAGTTGCACAGCAATAATTTAATCACCATTGACACTTCAGCAAGGATTCTTTTGTTAAATCTGCTACACTGAGATAAATGGGGGAATGAACATAAAATGTCTCATGCATAAGTAATGTCAGTTTGTTTTCTCCCCCTCACTTGCTTAAAACATATTCTGTTATCGTCCTCTTGGCATTCATTGTCTCCCACTTTACAAAGGGATCTTACATGAAGATTAGGGTAATCGATAGAAGGATATCCTGAGAGTCAGAGATACAATTTCTATTGTGAAGAGTCCAAAGGCCTAGATCTCCTCAGTGGGAGAAAAGAGTTAAAAAGGAAGGAGAGAAGAAGGGGATAAAAATGAGGAGCCTGCATTGGGGAGGGAGCAATAACGGGAAAGCAGTTTTGGTGGAGAATTGCAGGCAAGAAATGAGAATGGAAGTTTCAGAGCAGCTGCAGAGTATGGGAGAGAAGCAGGAAGCCAGAGAATAGGAGGGGGAAGGAAACGCATGGCAGGGGATTGCAAGTAGGTCCTCTCTGATGGTTTTCAAATAAAGAAATAATAAATTATTTTTTATTCTAGTTTGTTCCTGAACTGTATTTCTTTAAAAGCAACAAAATGCCAATTTATATTTATGAATAAATCTTAATTCAAGAAAGAAAATCAGAAAGTTTCAAATGTCAACAATCATGGCGAGCTTGTGGGTTGGGCCACATAGAGGTGTGGGGAGGTCTGAGGTGGGTGGGTAGAGAGAAAGAAGGAGGCAAAGTAAAGGGTGCAGCCCTGGAACGGAAAGTCATAATAAATTGTGATAACTGGTCACAGAAGGAGGGCTGGTGCATGAGTACGCACAGAACGGAAAGGTATGAGAATCTTCTGCTTCATGATTTTGCCTGTGAATGGCCTTAAATGCCCTCATGCTAATATTTCATCATCCTATATTTTAGACACAGAAATGGAAACCTTGAGAGAAAAAAAAAGTACACCTGGGATGATGGCCTTTCATAACTTGTCTCCTGGGAGCAAATCTCTTACTCATTGGGTCAGCAATCTGAGTCAGCCCTGGAAGAAAAATGTGGTCATTTGAAGTGAATACCAGATTGAATCTAATTGCTCCCTTGGGGCCTCAGAGATTTTTTTTTTTTCAAGATGACTTGGAGTCTACATACCTCTAAATAGGGGAAACTTAAGTGGGAAAAAAAACTAAGCACTGAAATTTCCCACTGAAAACACTGATAATAATTTGCTTCATTTTTAAAAAAGTAACTTTGTAAAAATCTTAAACTTAGAAATAAAATTGCAAGTACAATATTTTTTCCTGAACCATTTGAGAGTACCTTTCTGATCTGTTGTACCCCATCTGCACTGTATAGTTTAGAGCATATGTCCTTTAAATGAGGTAATTCTCTGAAAATCCACAATCTACATCAGGAAATTAGCACCTAATCCTTAGGCCCCATTCAATTTTTACCAATAATTTCCTCAGAAGGTCGGGTTCAAAACAAAACCCCAGTACAGTAAACTTTCAAATCTTGAAGATTTCAAGAATATAGGCTAACTGGTAGGATTTGGATTCATATGAGATTTCCCCAAGATTGGATGCAGGTTCTGCATGTGTGGTGGACGTGACGTTGCATTTCATGGGATTTCAACTTGTGGTGCCTGGTTTTGCCCCGTTACTGAAGATCACCCTGACCTCTTGATTAAGATGGTGTCTTCCAGGCTCCTGTACTAGGAAGTTACTCTTTTCTCTTTATAATGAATGAATATTTTGTGGGGAGGTACTTTGAAACATGGAAATAGCCTATTTTTCCCCAAATTTTCTATTCATTTACTTATTTATATCAATATAGTCATGGATTCCTGTAATATAAAATGAATTATAAGTGGTGACTATCATTATTTATTTTGCTACTCAAATTGTGTCTGATTTGGACACTGGGAACCCCTTTAAGCCTTCTTCAGTGACATTGTGACATGTCATCATCAATCTTTGAGTGCTGTGCTTTCTGGCACCACAGGGTATTATGGGGTCATCTGGTTCTCCCCTTCCACCCCCTACCCCCCACCCCTGGCCCCAGCCTTGGAATTAGCCATTTTTCTAAGGAATCCTGGCTCCTTTTAGTGGAAAATGATACTTAGGTGTGCTAAATGTGCTCTTTGCTACTGGGAATCACTACACACAGCATCTCTTAGTGAATTAACTAATATATGTATATAATTGTGTGCATGTGTGGTTTTAATACATGCATATATACACACTGTATACACATATATGTGTGTACACACACACACATGCACACAGATACAGGCACATTATATTCAAATTTATTTCTTTACCTACCTACCTACACACATTGAAAACCATGAGTTCACACTTATACCTCCAAATCCAAATCTATACCACAAGGCTAATTGTAGTTTTCTTCTCTTCCATTCAAAACTGTTGCCTCCCCCAACAATAAGGACCTTGACTCATATTATACTTCACATAGGCTCTTATTTGTTCAGTCCCTCTGTATGTTACCAATCTCACATGACCACCATTGCTTTTCTCGCTGCACTTGGACCCTGGCGTCCCAAACTGGCTGACCCTCTTTCCCCTGTTTAGGCTTTGACTCTCCATGTCAGCATGCCCTCTCCTCATGGAGTTCTCCTCAACATACTCGGATTCCAACACCTCATGCCAGACTGTCCCCTTACCCGGAGGCCCTCCCCAGCTTGTTTAGGCTTTGTCATCCTGCTAGGCCATGTCCACATGTGGATGCACCCCACACCTTACTTGGGCTCCGGTGCCCTGTACTGAGCTTTCTCATGTGTGATGGTTAGGTTCTGGTGTCAACTTGGCCAAGTGATGATGCCCAGTTGTTTGGTCAGGCAAGCACCGGCTTACTATTGCTGCAAGAATATTTCCTGGCTGGTTGATAAAACAGAAGGCCAGTGTATTAAATCATCAGTCAGTTGATTACATCTGTGGCTGTCACATCTGTGATCAACTAAGGCGTGCCTCCCACAAAGAGATTATTCAATCAATTGAAGGCTTTTAAGGGAGAAGAAAGACTCTTTCACTGCTTCTTCAGCCAGCAAGCCTCTCCTGTGAAGTTCAACCAGACTCTTCATTGGAGCCACCAGCTTCACAGCCTGCACTACAGATTTTGGACTCTTCCACACGGTTGCATAAGACACCTTTATAAACCTCATATTTTTAGATCTTTCCTGTTGGTTCTGTTTCCCTAGAGAACCCTGACTAATGCACTATGCACAGATGACCTCTTCATCCTGCTCAGGTTTTGTCGCCCATCCCGGACCAACTCCCCACATAAACCACTTTTTCACCTACTTGTCCTCCAACACCATATGCCAGGCTTCCTTTCTGCACATAATACCTCCTTATCCTGTTCTTCACATTCCCCGCAGGGCTTCTCCCCACATCAACGTCCTCCTCAATTCACCTGAGCTCTCCCACCCCACACCAGGCTGCCCCTCTATGTGAATGGAAAACTTTCTGTGCTCCAACTAAAAACTCCACTTTATGGCTTTAGAATTGGGTCACTTAGGAAGGAAAGAAAAACAAGCAAAGGGAATGGGAAGAGAAAGAAGAGAATTTTACTTGCTTTTAAGATTTTCTTTTGCATCCCTTCCTGTTCTTTCAGGTGCGGAATTAAAGCTTAAAAGCAACTATAACCCTCTAAATGTTTTGTATCTTCATCTTCAGGCTTCTATAGTAGCCTCCTTTTAGAAATGCATGGTGGCATGATGTTAAAACCACAACTAAATGGAAGAGTTTTGTACTTTGTATAAAGTCCTTTCAGATCATCCTAAGACTCTCCAGCTCCAAAATAAATGTGTAAGTGAAGATTGGTCTAATCTTTTTGAAATCAGGGTGATGAAGAGGCAGTCCTACATGGAAGCAGAAGGATTAGGTTCTTGTATTTTAACTGTCAAAAGTTACTACTAACTCCCTATTTTCCATATTATTGCTTCAATGTTAAAATTCCTATCAGGAGAGTTGATGGTGTATTCATTTTCCATTGCTTCCGCAATAAATTACCACAGATTGGCTACAAACCACACATATTTATTATTTTAGAGTTCTGTAGGTCATAAGTCTGCATTGAGCTAAAACTGAGGTGTCACTAGTGTTGAGTGTTTATGGGGTGATTATGGGGAAAATCTGTTTCCTTGCCTCTTCCAGCTCTAGAAGCTGTCTACATTCCTTGGCTCATGGCCTTTTCCTCTATTTTCAAAGCGAGCAACTTCAAGCCAAATTCTCAAACTGTCATCTTTCTCTTTTCTAGTTCTCTCTCTTCTGACTTTCTCTTCAAATTATTAGGACCCTTGTGATTACATTGGACCCATGTAGATAACCCAGCACAACAGTGTGAATGTAATTAACTGAATTATATATATAATTTCATTTTTAAATATTACAATGTTGTAAAGAAAATTATATACACATATCCTGACATGGGCAACAGTTTCTCTAGAGTGTATTCTAAGAATGGAATGGTTTGACAAATAGGCTATGTGGTTGTTTATAGCAGATACTATCTAATTACACCCCAAAGTGATTTTAACTCCAGTAGTATATCAAAATTTCCCATTTTCCACATGCTCACAAACATTTAATATTCACAGGCTTCTCTTGTTTTTATTCTAGCTAAGTACATACAAAATAGTATCTCTTTGTGGTCTTAATTGGCATTTCCTGCTTAGTGGTAAGACTGAGCATCCTTTCATAAGTTTATTAGATATTTCCTTTTCTGTATAATTCAATAAATGTGTGTAGCTCATTTTTCTAGTGAGTTATTTGATTTTTTCTTATTGGTTTATATAGTTCTTATATATTCTGAATACTAACATTTTATTGGTTTTGTATGTTGTATACAATTTTTCCCGATTTGAGCCTTGTCTTTCATTTTACTTAAAGTGTTTTTCATTAATTGACATTCCTGATTTTAATTTAGTCAAATCTATCAGTCTTTTCTTCAATTTTAGTACTTTTTATATCATGTTTAAGAAATTCTTCCTTACCCCTATTTCATTAAAGTTTTCTCATATTCTTTCTCAAAAGTTTTCACATTAATATTTTCAAGTTAATCCATCAAGAATTTAGTTTCACATTAAGTATTTAATCTATTGGGAATTTAACCATAAACTATTAATGGTGAATGGCATAAAGTAGTAATCCAATTTTACTTTTGTTAATTAGATAACCAAGTGTCCCATTTTATATTACATTTGTGAGATCAACCCAACTTGGCCAAGATATACTATTATTTCTATGTATTACTGGTTATTTTGGATAGCCACTTGTTGATTGTTTCTTTTTTATTTTATTCTTCATTTTGCTAAGCATTTTATAAATTGATACTTTCTGCATCTGGTAAATACAATATCTGAAATATATATACTGCTCTAAAACGGTTTTTGTTGTTTCTGGTGACTTGTCTCCTTATGTGTCTGATGATTTTTTTTGATGAGCTCATATTTTCTTAATCTTCATGTGTAGAAAAATTTAGGACATAATTGGGCCATTATTGGTTCTTCTTCAGAGAGGATTTGTGTTTATTTCTCCAGGAGTCAGGTTATTACCATTTGGCTTCTTTATCTCCAGTGTCTCCAGCTTAATTTATATCTCAAACTCAGTTCCCCTAATTTGTGCTTATTTCACATCTTAGGCTCCCAATTTCAAGTAGATATCATTAAGATATAGGCAAACAGAAGGAATAAAGAGGGAGAAGTGGAGGAATGTGACATCTGCCTTTTGCCCCTCTGTCCAAATTTCTTCTGCTTATAGACATATTGCATTAAGGCCTATGCTGATTCAGTCTGGATTCACTTTAACTGATAACATCCTCAAAAATCCTGTTTACAGATGGGTTTAGGACTTGAACTTGCCTTTGTGGGGGACATGATTCAACCCATAACACAAAGAAACAAAAAAAGTCTTGAATGGCTTGGAACTGAGGAATAGCACTGACCAAAAAGATAAACCTGGATTGGGTCCCCCCAAATATGCAGTAGGCCCTGGATAAGAAGAGGCAAAATTAAGAAAGCAAATAGGATAGAGCATGGAAAGATCTAGCTTAAGGATGAAAGAAATTTTCCAGAGACAAACTGGTAACTTCTTTCAAATTTTGCCTAACACCAAACTAGAAGGAGTCATTTCTGGCAGCTTTCAAACACTTGAAAGGCCCCTCTCTCACTTTACTAATAGTGTTACAATAACCAGACCTTGTTTTGCTAGAATACTAGCCACTCTGAACTGAGTCATGGCAGCTCTGAAGTGCCTTGGCTACTTTAGGCAGTGAAGGTTACAGTCATACCCCCCAAACCAATGGGAACTAGCTCATTCCCCATTTATGAAATTTGTAGCCCAACTTTTCTGTGAGGCCACGGCCACTTATTTTGACATCTGGAATACTTCCATGCACATATACTTAGCTAAACCTAGGGTCTGTGTTAGGTGTTCTATTTCCATGCCTATAACAGTGCTCTGTTACATAAGGATATTGACGCTTCCATAGGAAATGTAAATGTGTGGTTATATATCCCTTGGGGAATGATAGTCTTAGATTCTTATCAGGTTGTTAATTCTTAGATTCTACCATTGTTTAAATATTTCTACTTTGGATACTTTTTAAAAACATAAAAGTAGAGAGAATAACATAATCAACTTCCAGAACCCATCACTCAGAGTCAAGTATTATCAAGATTTCCGTCTTACCTTCTTTGTTTACCTTTTTTGAGATTTTGTTTTGTATTGTTGATTTTTGTGAGGGAGGATTATATTTTGCTTCAGCCAAAGAATTTTAAGACAAATCGCAGACATCATATCATTTCAACACTAAATGCTTCAATATTCATTAAAAAAAAATATAGACACTTTATCACATAAAGTCCTTCAAAACTAAATAATTCCTAAAAGAATGTATACACTTTTTTGTGGTTGAGGCTTCCTCTTTCAGATATGATTGCCTTATGCATTCAAGTAGTCCTATAAGAAACCTGCTCTGGATTTTGGCAGGAGGAGTAGAAGAGATATGTTTGTTCAGAGTATTCTTACAATGCGGGATGTGTTTTGGTTTCTTTAGATGAATATGAATGGAGTTAATTTGAGATAGAGAAACATGCCATAAAGCATGTCATTTACAAATAAAAAGGAAACCCAGCCCCTGGTCGCTCTAAAAGAAAATGTAATTTAGATGGCCTCCTGCTGCTTTTTATAAATCTTGGAATTTTCACAATTTTCTTATATTCTAACATTTATTAGCCTCCATTTCCATGAGCTCTTTTTAGTGAAACCAAGCTTTTGAATATCCCAGTCAGTGCTAGGTCAAGTGGCAGATTTTTCTATTCATCATTTGTTCAGAGGAATGGAATTTTTAAAAGACAGTCAATAAATCACTCTGTCACTTGAAAAGTGAGCTAGAAAAAAAGGATAATGGGAGTGGTAAGAAAAATTATGAAATGCCAAATATATTCACTGCAATTCATTCATAGATCAGAAGAGAACTGATTTCAGTCTTTGAAGCATAATACTAATACAACCTTGCTTTTTTTGTGAAAGAGCTCAGAGAACCAATCTCAACCTCCAATGTCTTTAAACATAGAAAATCAGTTTAACTTAGAAACAGGAGCTATAAAAATATCAGTAGCATTTTTTAAGCTGCTAGAGTCCCAGTTTTCACTGTACAATTCCATTGAATAATGAATAGCAAAGCTACATCAACTCTCATTTATCTCCAGCAGGGTCTCCTTCCTCTCCCTACTGTCCCTTCCAACCTAATCCATTCAAGCAATGGCTTCACAAGTGGAAAAACACAGGGCCTGGAGTCCGGTGGAGTAGGGTTCCAGTCCTTCCTGTGACACTTACCAATTGCATGACTTTGGGTAACTTAACTTCTGAATTTTGATTGTGCTACTATTGATATTTGGAGTATAATACCTATCTTCTAAGGTTGTAGAAAGAATTGAGCTGAGTGGTTCTTTACTGTACATTAATTCACCTAGGAAACTTTTAAAGATCCAGCTGCTCAGGCCTAACCCCAGAACAATTAATTGAGAATTTTGTGGGAGAGGACCCAGGCATCAGTATTTTTTAATGTCTGAGGTGACTGCAATTTTAGCCAAGTTTACGCATCCTATTGAGCTAGTATATGTAGATATTTAGCATAGCATCTGAGCCTGAGCAGTCTTTGAATAACTGGTGGCTATAACTTTATGTCCCTTCAAATTTTGCAATGTCTCCTCATCTGCCCTTTCTCTCACCTAAGCTGTCTCCAGACAGAATGTCAGAGTGAATGAAATTGGGCTTTCCCTGTCCCAAGTTTGTCCTGTTTACTCCTTTGAGATCCTCCTTTCCTTTCTCATCTCCCTCTTCCCCATCTACTCCCTTAAAATAGCAATCTAATCCCCCAAATTAAAGATGCCAGGAGAAGGCATAAAATTATTCTAACTATAATTTTATGCTCTATGGATTCAAAGGGTGAGACATGCTGGAGCTGGTACCCTCCAGGATAACCTTAGCTACCTCCTGTGGTTCTAGGATAACGATGGGGGTAAAATTTCTGGTGCACTATTTCTAGCTCTAATGATTCAATGGCACAATACTTATACTTTGATTAGCTTTATACGATTAAGTGTTTTTATTTCAATTCTTCCTTGTGTTGCTAATTAAAAGTCATTCTAGTTAATTTCAAATCATCACTGTCATGGATGCCATGGCAGCTGTTCAAAAAGCACTGCAAGTTTCTGATTTGAAAAGCCTCCTTCTTTGGGGTTGCCAGACTGTGATTTGTTATTGGCTTTTAACTGAAATTAAAATATCAGTTAATTAAGATGAGATATTATGTGATGAGTCTGTCCTTAGTCATGAAAGTATTGCTTCAGAAAACAAGTGATAGTATTACTACATGCATGAGCCACCTCATTTTCATACTACTATGCATTACAGATGTGTGTCAACCATTCCAGTAGATTTCTGACACAAAATGAATAATTTTCCACAAGACTTATTAGATCAGCATTAGGATTGAAAAGTGACAGATGAAAAATCGTACTACCCACTTAAGCCAAACATTTGAAATGAATATGAATTTTCAATCTCTGCTTCTTTAAAGTCTCCAAATTCTTCTTCCAGTTTGTGTAACCAAGACTGATAAAACTAATCAACAAAAAAGTGTTGATAGTACTGAGAAATTTTTGCATTCCAGGGATCATTTTTGAGGTTTCTAGGGAGGGTGTACAGTAATATTAAGTTTTCATCTTTCCCTCTGTTTGGTGTCAGTGATGGTTTGAAGTTGAATGTACCCCCTGAAAGATCATGTTCAGAAAAGATTAGCTAATTCAGTCCTATTGATTGCATTCTAATGTATGTGAGTCCTTTTGATTAGGTTATTTCACTTGAGGTGTGCCATGGCAGGGGAGGGTCTTAAACCTCTTACTGAAGTTCGTTATAAGAGGATAAAGAACACACAGAAAACCTAGAGAAGTTCATGGAAAAAAGCTTCAGAGAAGCTGAGAGACAAGGACACATCTGCAGAAGCTGAGAGAGGAAGCCTCTGAAGCCAGATGCTAGAAGCTATGAAATCTGGGGAAGAAGGACCAGCAGATGTTGCCATGTGCCTTACCACCTGACGGAGGAGCCCAAGCTCACCAAAAACAACAGTCTTCAGAGAAGGTATCCTCCTGTTGATGTCTTAATTTGGACATTTCCATGACCTTAGAATGGCACACTTGTAAGCTAATAAATCTCCATTGTAAAAGTCAAAAAGCAAAAGTTAGAATGGCCATAGCCCTGATACCCCTAAAGAGTGGGCTAGAAAGCTCAAAGGAGCTATACAGAGACGGTAGGGTTTAACAAACAAGTATGATTGTTGAATCATTATATTGATATTTTAGTCTCTAGCATCTTAAAGCAGCTAGAATTAAAAACTTAAAATTGTGGAATTGTAACCCATACCACACTCTGAAATCTGTTCTACAACTAATTACTGTGCTTTGCTTTGAAATGTATTTCTTTTTTGTTTATACGTTATTTTTCACAAAAAAAAAGAAAAAAAATAGTTGATTGTGATGATAAAAAAATATATTTATTCCTTCTAGCATCCTATGTTCTGGAGCAGCTAGAAGGAAAAATCTGAGAGGATGGTATGGTAGCCCATGACAAACTCTGGAATCCGTCCTGTAACTACTTGTTGAAGAGTACTTTGAAAACTATTGCTTTTTTTCTTTCTTTGCTTTGTATATATGCTATATTAGACAATAAAAAAGATTTCTAAAAATGCCAATGCACTTTTGGTATGTTGCATTTAGGAAACTTCAGCAAACCACAACAGTGTCCAACTACTCCAAAGAGTCTTCTACATTTATAACAACTAATTCTGCATTCCCAATCACTTCTCAAGATCCTGGAGTATTGTAGGAAACTGAACGTTTCCAGGGTTGCCCAGTCACTGGGTGAGATAATGATAAGGCTTGATAACCAGTAGTTGCACTTGGTAAATGAAGGCTTCCTTGCTTAACTATCTGTCTTTCCCATTAAATTATAAAGTCCATGTGGATAAGGCCTGTGTCTCTCTCTTGGTTTCCATTAGAGCCCTATCTCTACACAGTACACAATACAAAGAAAAGACTTTCAATAAATATTGATTAAATTAATTAACATTGACCTCAGTTCTTAAAGATCCATTGTATTTAAACATTTTTTAAGTCTATGATTTCAGGGCTACATGTTGATCAAGAAAAACATGGTATTAACCTCAACATCCTGTCATCCTCAGTTTTGCAAGATATCCTAAGCATCTCCTACTTCCTAGAGCTCTCAGTAAAACAAATCCAAGTTTTGTATGTATATTATTCTACAGATGCATTTTGAGAATTTGTGGGCTACAGAAGTAAATCCTTAGCAGAAATCAAGACCATAAAGAGCCAATCTCTAGTCAGTTAAAAAACGAGAGTGATCATAATGGACGGCACGTGCTGCCATGAATGTTTTCCCTCAGCATCCACTGTAAATGTCAGGAGCTGTGCTCAGTTGTGCTGCTCTCTTCACCACGTATAATTCTGGCTAATGAGTCAGCTTTCTTGCCTCCCCCTTACTCCCTCTTTATAACTCAAAACCAAAGCCACTCTCAAATAGCATTTCTTAAGTTTTGACTCAAGATAAAATATACCTAAACAATTGTTTAAAATTAATTTAGCAATATCTTCCCAAGGAAGAAATGAAATGAGGAACACTAACATCCAGATGGCTCTCATGATCTATAAGTTGGATTAAATAGCTTCCTTCCCCTGTATAGAATTTTTTATTTTGATTGATTATCATTTCAACTAATAAAGCAAGCATGGCACAGCAGCCATGTGAGTGATTTTAATGAGGGGAAAAATGATCTTGTATTAACCCTTTCAACTGAAATTAAAAGATTTCATCCTTCCCAATTTTCTCCTTAACAATCCTTAGTTGAAAAAAGGAAGAAGACTTGAATCTGAATTTGGGGTCACCTCATTATAAAATGTTTGGGCTTGGGAATCACTTAACCTCTCCAAGCTTCGATTTTCTCATCTGTGTAAAATAGGATGATAACACTTGTCTTGCCAAGTCATTCTTTAAAGTAAATGAGACTGGGTACATGGATGGTTCAGTGGTTAGAATGCCCACCTTCCATGTGGGAGACCTGGGTTTGATTCCCAGACCATGCACCCCCTAAAAATGAGATAGCATTCATAAAAACACTTTGAAAATTGCGAAACATTATGTACAAATGTAAGATACTATTAAACAAGTTCATGCCATGTTTTTTCCCCTGGATCCTGATTACTTTTTTTTTCAGCAGGTGGAATAAAAAATAAAATGTTGCTATTATTACTGCAGCTTCTCTCTGTAATTTCACCAACCAGATACGTGTAGCCCAGCATTTGGTCTCAAACTCCAGATCCTGTATTCAGACTTCAAAAGCCACTTGTCCAAACAGAGCTCATCTATGGAGTAAAGGTTGAGAGCATGCTCTAGACCAACTGCCTGGATTGAATTCTGGTTCTACCACCTCCTAGTTGTGTAACCTAGAACACATTATTTTATCTCTCTGTGCCACAGTTTCCTCAATCATAAAATTGGAATAATCGGTATCCCTCCATTTAGGGTTCTTGTAAATATTAAATAGGTTTACACACATCATACTAGATAGTGCCTGACTCACAGTAAGCCCTCAATTGATCTGGCTGTTATTAGTGGTATGACCTCTAGCCATTCTCCATCCTTCCTACCTGTTTCCCCGCTATTGTTTCCCTACCATCACCAAGTCACCTCAGTCACAAACCTGGAGCAACCTTGCTTCTTTCCTTGTCCTCATACCCACATCTAATCAATCACCCAATCCTGTCAAGTCAAACCCCTACATTTATCTTTCACCTCTCTGCCGCCTCTCTTTTCCCACCCTGCTTCACCCGGATTACCTCTTTCTCAACAAAATGATTTAAATCAACTCCTAATTGCGCTGTCTGCCTTCCATATCCTGCCCTTCCTTCTCACTCTGTAATCCATTCTTTCCACTTCCACCAAAGTGACTTGTCAAAAATCAAATCTACTCATATGGCCTCCTGGCTTAGAACCCTCCAATGGCTCCAAATAATCCCCAGGACACAGATCAAACTCTGTAATTTAGTAAACAACTAACAAATCACCACAATCTGGCCTCTGCCTACTTGCCTGGCCCTGGATTTCAGTATTCTCCTACTCACGTCACAACTAGGCAGACTCAAGTATTTTTATTTCCTCAAAGGAATCCTATCCTCTTTCCAAGGTCCCAAATAAACTATTTCCTCTACCTATAATACTCCTAATATCCTTTCCTCAACTGGATAACTCTTATTTTTGCTTAACGTCTCAATTTAATCACCTCCTTCAGAAGATCTTCACTGACCCACTAGATCCCACTAGGGCCCCTGTTTGATTCTGATCTAGCCCCCTGTACCTCTCCTACTTCCTCTTTTGCTATCATTACTTGCATATCTGTCTTACTTCCTATACTATGAGTTCCATAAGGACCTTAGCTATATTATTTACTTCACTATCTACTGTTCCTAGCTGAGTGCTTGGCACATAGATAGCTAATAAATAAGTGAAGAATTAATTAATTAATTGATGGATTATAACCAATAGTCCAACTCTGATTTCCAGTGTTTAAAACATCCCTCCACCCCTCTATAACTCTCTACCCACAATTGCCAAACAATTCTAAGAAAAAAATCCTTTGGGGATACATCAAAATTCAAAAATGTTCTGCTTTACAGATATTGATGACAGATATTAAAATGTTCACTGTTTCCTGGGTAGTATGTACTGAATCTTATAAATTAGTAAGCCCTCTAAAAATACATATATGCAAAACTGACTTCAGAGAAAAAGAAACAAATCTAATATTAGAACATTTAAAAACAAAATTGAAGTCCAAAATTAAAGCCTTTAATAATTATCTCTTAAATGTTAGAAGAATATTATACTTAAGTAAAAGTACTTATCCTTTCAAAATATTTTGAATGTCTTTTTATTTGGTCTTCATAGTTAACTTTTGAGTTATATATAAGGGCAATGTACTAATTAGGATTATGTTCAGTTTCACTTACAAAGACCATTATAATGGTAGCTTAAGAAGACAGAGGTTCATTTTTCTTGCATCCCAAAGTCCTGAGAAATTCTTAGGATTCTGGGCTCCTTCCAGATTTGTCTTCCCATGTCACCCGGGTATAGCCTTCATCTTCACGGTCAAGATGAGGACTAAATGTCTACCCATTACATTCACATTTGAGGCTGAAAAACTGAGCGTAAGATTAAGCAAGAAGGGGCAAAGGGCACATGCTAAGTGTGAAATATGAATACAGGATGCCATATGGCAATTCTGTGTATATTCCACTGACTAGAATTTTAGTCACCAGGCCTCATTTCACTTCAAGCATGGTGTCATGGTCAGGTTCATGTGTCAACTTGGCCAAGTGGTGGTACCTGTTTGTCTGGTTGGGCAAGTGCTGTCCTGTCTGTTGCAATGAGGACATTTCGTAGAATTAAATCATGATGATGTCAGCTGCATCACAGCTGATTCCATTTGTAATCAGCCAAGGGGAGTGTCCTGTGCAATGAGTGATGCTCAATCTAATCACTGGAAGCCTTTTAAGGAGGATTCAGAAGAAACAGGCTCTCTTCCTGCTTCAAATGGCGAGCCTCTCCTGTGGAGTTTGTCCAGACCCTCCATCAGAATCATAGGCTTCACAGCCCGCCCTGCGGATTTTGAACTCTGAGTTCCCAAGGTCACGTGAGACACTTTTATAAATTTTATATTTTCAAGTGTTCCCTGCTAATTGTTTCTCTAGAGAATCCTAACTAATACGAATGGCTAGAAGATATATTTTTTTAATTTGAGAGCCCATGTGCCCCACAAAAAATGAGGGTTCCACCACAGTGGAAGAAAGGATGAATGGATATGGAGGGATAACTGGCAGACTTTTTTACAGGTGAAGTAACATATCCATCTTCCAGGTGAGAAACTAAGAAAGTTACTTAGTGGAAAGAGCAGAGACAGAATATCTAAATACGTATTCAGAGGTATTCCTATGATCATTTTGCCTATTTAGTCCTAGATCTGTTCCCAACATTTTCCTGCTTTATTTATTTTGCAGGGCACTGTCCCCTACAAACATTCACAGACTCCCTTTCGCTGGCTTCCAACTAGGTTCAGCCAATGAGATTCATCAATGGTAACTGGAGGATGAGAAGATGGAAGATGCCAGGATATTTGTCCTCTCTCCCTCTGCTTCAGGTAGAATATTCAGTGGTGTCTGCATCCCCTACATCATTCCAATTCCCTTCAGTCTATCATCTACATCATGGATCTAAACCACTGTCAAGTGGCCCACGTACTTCAGATCATAGCATCTCCTCTGTTTTCCCATTCAGTCCTTTAGTTGCTATTGTTTGGATTGCCTTACTTTCCCCGTTTGCTCTATCAGTCCTAACACTTTAACTGATTTTCTGTATTAAACTTTCTCTTCCTGGCATGAGTTTTGTCCTCCTGCTTAAACCCTGACAAAACATCATCCAACAAGCCAAGAATAATTGTGCTTTTCAGTAAAATACTACTAATACATGTGAATTGTATGCCATCTTAAAATCTATCATATGAAACACTTTTACTATATAACACTCCATAATCTATACCTTATTTCTAACAAACGAGCCATGGATTTTACAGTACAAAGTTAAATAAAGCAACTTTTACTTCAGTGTGACATGGTTGAAATCTGCAAAAAAAAATGGAAGAGCATTGTTTTATTAGACTAGAAGTAGAACAACAGATCAATGGAACAAAGTAAAAACTGCAGCATTCATCTATCTGGTTGATGAGTTGAGTTGATTATAAAAAACCATGCCTTCCACATCATTGGAAAAGAGATGGCTTTGAGACAGCTGGGTATAACCATGTGGAAAAATAAAATAAAAATTGTTCCCCCAGCCTTCAAGCAAAATAAATTACAGATTAACACAGAGTGTCTTAGTTTCCTGGCTGGAATGACAAATACCACAAACTGGTTCTGGCTTAAACAGGAATTCATTATCTCATTTCAGAGGTTACAAGACTTGATTTCTCCCAGGGATGGTTGTGGTCTAGCTGCAACATTCTTTGGGTCTGTAGCTTTCCCATCACAGGATGATTTCTTATCCTTTCTCTTTTGAATTCTGTTGACTGCCAGCTTCCAGTCCCTCACACGTTTTCTCTCTATTAGGCACCCAGGAGTCAGAGTGTACCCAACCTGACTCAGTTGGTCACACCATCACTAAAATTATCATCTTCAAAAGTCCTATTTAGGGTGCTCAGGTGGTTCAGTGGTTGAATGCTTGCCTTCCATGTGGGAGACCCAGGTTCGATTCCCGGACCATGTACTCCCCCCCCCCCCAAAAAAAGTCCTATTTAGGGCATAACCCAAATACCCTTAAAGAGTGGGATAGAAAAATCAAAGGCGATGGTGGAGTTATACAGAGAAGGTAGGGTTTAACAAACGAGTATGGTTGTTGAATCATTATATTGCTATTTCTTTTAGTCTTCAGTATCTTAGAGCAGCTAGAAGTAAAAACCTAAAATTGTGGAATTGTAACCCATACAAAAGTCTGAAATCTGTTCTACAACTAATTGTTGTGATGTGTTTTGAAATGTGTTGTTTTTATGTATATATATATTATTTTTCACAAAAAAAAAAAGAAAAAGAAATTCTTCTAGCCTCCAGTGTTTGGGAGCAGCTAGAAGGAAAAAATCTGAATAGTAGAATGGTAACCCATAACAAACTCTGAAAACCATTCTGTAACTACTTGTTGAAGTAGTTTGAAAACTACTTTGAAAATCATTGCTTTTTCTTTTTCTTTGTATGTATGCTATATTTAACAATTAAAAAAATGTTTAAAAAGATCCCATTTACCTTGGGTTCACACTTACCTGAATGGGATTAAGATTAAGAATATACTTTTTCTAGGGCACATAACTCAATGTATCATACAGAGCTAAACATAAAGTAGAATACAGAACATAACAGAGAATATTTTTATAGTCCTAAATTTTTATACTCCTAAATCAAAAACAGTTACCATAAGGAAAATACTGACAAATTTGACTATAAAATTGGCAACTTCTTTATGATGAAAAACAGGAAATAGAGTAAAATATTTGTAGCATATTTAATGAAAGATAAATAAGATTAGGGATATATATGAAAAATACGAATTGAAAAGGGATAAAATATAGATTATTTTATAGAAGAAACTTTTATATTTATATTTAATAAAATATAATAAAATACATTTAAATATAATAAAAAATAAGGAACCAAACTATATAACATACATAATATATACAAATGAAAAAGATGTTTTGAAAATGGACAGAATAAAGAAAATAATTTTAAAGGTGAAGAAACATCAATGGACAATAAACATATGAAAAAAGTGCCTAATGTCATTTGTAATCTGGAAAATTCAAATGAATAGGTAAAATATTTTTCCCAGATCAGGCTGCCAACTGAAATCCCAATTGCCAAGCCATTTGGCTCCCAATTGCTGGAACAATTTGAACAACAAAATAAATAAAAGTGGACTGGATTACAACCAAAATATAAAATAAACATCCAGGAGCCCCTACTGATAAAAATAAATGATTGAATAAGTAAATAAATGGGAGAATAGACAAATATCCCATGCAGAAAAATTCGAAGTAATTGATGTCTCTACTCTGCCCTCAAGAAGGTGGAGCATAATTCCTCACTCCTTCAGTATGGGCTTGAGAGTGCAGTATGGAAAAGGATATGGAAGTAGGATTTGTCACGTAGCTCACAGTGGAGAAACCTGACAGATCCTACTTCTGCAAGGCAAAATCAAGGTCATCCTCAAGAGTGTAAGTCATGTTGGTAGTATACTTCCTTGATATGATCTGATGACAATACCACTTTACCTCTGCAGTCTCTCTCTCCAAAACCCATAACTACAAGGTAATCATTAGAAAAAAAACAGAAAAACCCCAACTGAAAGACATTCAACAAAATATCTGACCAGTAATCCTCAAAACTATAAAGGCTGTAAAATAGAAGGAAATTCTGAGAATTGTTACAGCCAAGAAGAGACAGAGTCAGATGACTAAATATAATGCAGCATCCTGGTTGAGATCCTGGAACAGAGAAAAGGACACTATCCATAAACACTGGAAATATGACTAGAATATGGAGTTTAGTTCATAATGTACAAATATGGCTCATGAATTCTAACAATGGACCATACTAATATAAGATGTTCGTAATTGGGGAAACTGAATATGAGATATATAGCAATGCTCTGTGTGATCTTAGGTCTTTCTGAAAATCTAAAGCTGTTCTAAAATAAACTTTTATTTAAAATACAGTCTTCTGGTAATAGCAAGCATTGGCAAGAACGGGAATAAACAAGGCTCTCATAGACTGTCAGTGGAGGGTAAATTGATGAAGCCTTTTAAAGGTTTTTTGTTGCTATGTATCAGAAATTTAAATCAACACATCTCTGATCCAGCAATTCCATTTTCGGACCCTATTTTAAATGTGCAATATGTACAAAATGTTCGTGAAATCACTTTTTCTAATAGGGAAAGTTTGGAAACAACAGACTGTCCTCTCATAAATGGATTTTTTAAAATAACAGTATAGAACAGCATTATGCACCCATTCAAAACTAAGAATCAAATATATACAATAACATGAAAAGAATGGTAAGACGACAGATTGAATACTTGTGTCTATAATCATTCTTTTACAAAGCCCCACTCAAATGACAGCTTTGGGATATAAAAATGTATAAAATGTGTCACAATGTGCTAATATTCCCAAAATGTAAAGGGCTTCTAAGAATTAAGAAGGAAATGATCAATAACCTGATGTGAAAAATGCAGGGAATTCAAATGGTGATTAAACATGTGAAAAACACACAATCTCATTTGTAATTAAAAACAAATGTAGATGATACCTGGATATCTTGTTTCACCTAAAAGCAAAGGTGTTATCGGAGATTCCTTGGAGCATGTAAAAAGACACAAGTAACGCTTGAAGAGGATAGTAAAAACCTCAAAGATGAGACAATTTGGAACATTGACAAGGTATGACTACAATGGATTAAAACACATTAAAAAAATCATAAAAATCTATGAGGTCATAATTACTCTCCAAAGTGGGGAGGAGGGCTTACTCAGTAATTGCCTTTGAAGTAAGCTGGAGCATGAACTCATTACTCTGAAAAAATAATAAAGGGAAAGAATAAATTATTTTTTCTGTCTTTTCGGTACTACCTGCATTTCCTAGACACTAAATAGCTAATAAGGTAACTTCTTTTGGGAAGAGTCACAGCTAATAAATGCTGGAGAAAGGACAGAATTAGAAAAATCATTGTTTTGACCTGACCCCTAATGTAATAATGGATCTAAACAAGAGATTAGACAGATTTCAGACGGGAAATCTCCAAGGGGTAAGATCTTTAAGTCTTTTCTGACTTTTTTTTGAAGTATTAATAGGATTGTTATATGTCTGTCATTAAGTTTAGGGAAAAATTTGTGATAAGAACAAAGAAAACTAAGAAAAGGAAGAAACAAGATAATTATTAACTACTTAGAAACAAAGTTATATAAGAAAGTTTTATACCACAGGCCTCCACCACTCTAATTAATTGTTGCATGGTCCTTATGATGTAAACACCAAACACTGATATAACTCCAATTTTGATATAATTTTCAGAGGAGAACGGATGCGGGAAGAGGAAGTTGGAGTGGAAATGGCAAGAAATTTAACATCTTGAGAGTACAAAAGAGTTTAATTAAGCCTAGTAAGCAAGGCACACATATTTAAGCACGATATTTAGAGATAGGGAGATAAAGTAGCAAAAAAAACAGATAACAGTTCAAATCTATCTCTGGAGAGTGAAAATCAGTTTTGGAGAGGAGAGAGACAAGGTACTATTTTTTCTCATAACCTTTCTCAAGCTATTGGATTTCTAAAGTATATTCATATTTGATTAAGATGTATTAGATATATTAATCAGAATAAAATTGTCACATTACAAAACAATTTAATCTCTCCTCATATAAAAGATATTCAAATGTAAATTTGTGGAAAGTAGAATGGAAGGATTAACTTCAAACCACTGACAATAGTTACCTCTAGGGAAGATTTGGACATGTTTGAAACATAGTAGAGAAAGAGAATTTTAGTTTTTACTCTGTGCACTTTTGTATTGTTTGAATCTTTTACAACATGAATGTATTCATGTATTCCTTCAGTAGTAGAAAAGGTAAATAGAAAAAAGATTTCAGAAAAGAATAATATGTTTGGAAAAAATAAAACACATGATCTCACCACTCAAACACTAAGTTTTTCTCTTTTTTTACCTTCTTCCCACCCACCCCCATCATTCACATTTCAATTTTATTCAGAAAGGGAAGACAACTCTAGCTTTATTATCAAGTACATAATCTATAGAAATCAAAATCACTGATCTAAAAGTTTCCAGTCCTCACCTCTCTCATTCTTCAATTCCTAATAGCTTTGCACTGCCTTCCTTTTTGTGCTCACCTTCTTTTGCCTTACCACATACACATCTGTCTCCACTAATTAAGACATGGCTCCAGGGGTGCAAGGGTAGTTCAGTGGTAGAAGTCTCACCTGCCATGCGGGAGACCCAGGTTAGATTCCCAGCCTCTGCACTTCCCAAAAAACAAACAAGCAAAAATTCAACAAATGGTGCTGCAATAATGGGATACTCACATGGAAAAAGAATGAAATGTGATACCACCCATACAGCATACAAAAAATAAAAAAGATCACATGGCTCATGCATTTTTAAATTTAAACATTTTGTGAAAATATTCAGACACTCTGGGCTCACAAAAATATTTCTAGCCAAGGTCAGGTGGTATTTATAATTTATATGGAATGAAGGTAGGTAAAACTTAAATTAAAAAAACTAGAGGCTATAGAAAGGAATGAAGTCCTGAGGCATGCAACAAGGTGAATGAACCCTAAAGACATTATGTTGAGTAAAATAAGCAGGAAAGAAAAGGATAAATATTGTATGATCTGATTTAGAAAATACTTATAATAAAATTAGGGCCTAGGCTGTAAGCTCTTATAACAGTCACATTTATTTCTGACTTTTAAGTGTTATCTCTAAATTCTGAGATGCAGTGCTCAATATGTATAACCTGGTGTTTCCTTGGAACTGTGGGTACCTGGGAAACAACTAAGACTCAGAGGTAGAGTTCTGCAGCTCTGCAAGTCAGCATTACTCCATACAGCAACTAAGCCAAAATAGAGGTCAACTTTAATTAGAAATAGGAATGAAGCTAATTTAGTTGTAACTGAGGCAAATCACAATATGGGGTAAAGGATAATAATGTCTGCGTTCTAAAACTTCATCTCTGTGTGAGACCAAAGGAAGAGATGTTTATTTTATCCAAAATTTAAATTCTCTGTAGCACACAATCTAACAACCTATCTGGCCAGTTCATTTAAATAGCCTTAAACACATGGAGCCTAGAATGGGGATTGAGATCTTGTAATTCTGTGTAGCTCAATGTAATATCCTGATACATTCCAGAGTATGTTGGGCAGATGATTAAAAAAAAAAGTATTTGCAAAGTCTGAGAACTGGAGAAAAAAGTATGGAACTATTAAACTTCCTCACCCGGGAAATTCTCGATACTCTCTCAAGTATCAAGGACCTTCAATTTAATAAGCCAACTCCTGAGTCTTGAGGCTGGCTCTTATGAAATTTATTTCTTTGACAGGGAAGCTAAGCCTACCTATAATTATGCCTAAATGTCACTTCTAGAGAACCTCTTTTGGTGCTCATATATGGCCTCTCTCTCTAAGCCTAACTATGCAAATAAACCCTTTACTCTCCTGACTACATGGTCCATGACTTCCAGGGGTGGGAGTCTCCCTGACAACATGGGACATGACTTCCAGTGATGAGCCTGACCCTTGCATCATGAAATTGGCAATGCTTTCTTGACCAAAAATAGGGAAAGAAATGTAACAAAATAAGGTTTCAGAAGAAAATGTAGGGAAATATCTTATAAATCTTATAATAGGAGGTGGTTTCCTAGACCTTACATGCAAAGCACGAGCATTGAAGAAAGAAAGAAATAAAAGGGAATTCCTCAAAATTAAACACTTTTGTACATCAAAGAATTTCATCAAGAAAGTAAAAAGACAGCCTACACTATGGGAGACAATATGTGGAAATGATATATCAGATAAAGGTCTAGTATCCAGAATATATACAGACTGTTCAACTCAACAACAAAAAAACAGAAAACCCAATTACAAAATGGGCAAAAGACTTGAACAGACACTTCTCAGAAGAGGAAATACAAATAGCCAAAAGGCACATGCAAAGATGCTCAACTTCCCTGGCTATTAGGGAAATGCAAATCAAAGCCACAATGAAATATCATCTCACACCCACGAGAATGGCCATTATCAATAAAACAGAAAATGACAAGTGCTGGAGAGGATATGAGGAAAGAGGCACACTTATCCACTGTTGGTGGGAATGTCAAATGGTACAACTTGTGGAAGGCAGTCTGACGGGTCCTCATGAAGCTAAATATAGAATTGCCATATGACCCAGCAACACCACTGCAAGGTATCTACTCAGAGGACATGAGGTCAAAGACACAAACAGACATTTGCACACCAATGTTTATAGCAGCATTATTCACAATTGCGAAGAGATGGATACAGTCAAAATGTCCATCAACAGATAAGTGGCTAAACAAGCTGTGGTATTACATACAATGGAATATTACGCAGCTGTAAGACAGAATAAAGTTATAAAGTATGTAACAACATGGATGGACCTTAAGGACATTACGCTGAGTGAGACTAGCCAGAAACAAAAGGGCAAATACTGTATGTTCTCACTGATATGAACTAACATTAGTGAATAAACTTGGAGAATTTCAGTTAAGAACAGAGGTCACAGGAGATAGAAATAGGGTAGATATTGTGTAATTGGAACTGAGGGGATACAGGTTGTGCAACAGGACTGATTGTAAAAATTCAGAAATGGATAGCACAATATTACCTAACTGTAATACTATAATGTTAGAACACTGAATGAAGCTGAATGTGAGAATGATAGAGGGAGGAACCTGGGGGCACATATGAAATCAGAAGGAAAGATAGATGATAAAGACTGAGATGGTATAATCTAGGAATGCCTAGAGTGTACAATGATAGTGACTAAATGTACAAATTTAAAAATGTTTTTGCATGAGGAAGAACAAAGAAATGTCAATATGGAAGGGTGTTGAAAAGAGATGGTAATTCATATTTTAAAACTTTAACTTACGTATAAGACTAAAGCAAAAAATGTTTATTTGGTACAAAATTTATAATTTGACTAGTGCACTTCCCAATATAACTTATGTGGTCAGTTTAATTGAACACCGTAAGTATACATAACCTTGAATAGGGCACGAGATTTTGTAGGTTTATCCAGAGTGATGCCCCGATAAATCCCAGAGTGATTTGAACAGTGAATAAAAAAGTTTTACAAAGTCCCCTTGAGGAAATGGTGAGAAAGGGGGGAAATTCAACTTCCTCAAGGAGAATTCTTGATATTCTCACAGGCAGTGGGGACAACCAAAGCAATAGGCTGAGCCCCCAATCTTGGGGTTTGTTAGCATAAACTTAACCCCGCAAAGGATAGGCTAAGCCTACTTACAATTAGGCCTAAGAGTCACCCCCCCAAGAGAACCTCTTTTGTTGCTCAGATGTGGCCTCTCTCTCTCAGCCAACACGACAAGCAAACTCACTGCCCTCCCCCTCTCTAAGTGGGACATGAATCCCAGGGGTGTGGACCTTCCTGGCAACATGAGATAGAAATCGTGGAATGGGCTGGAACTCAGCACCAAGGGACTGAGAAAACTTTTTTGACCAAAAGGTGGAAAAGAGAAATAAGACAAAATAAAGTGTCAATGGCTGAGAGATTCCAAACAGTTTAGAGGTTATCCTGGAGGTTATTCTTATGCATTAAACAGATATCACCTTTTTAGTTAAGGTGATATCTATTTAATGATAGTGACTAAATATACAAATTTAAAAATATTTTTGCATGAGGAAGAACAAAGGAATATCAATACTGCAGAGTGTTGAAAGTAGATGATAATTAATATTTTAAAACTTTAACTTATGGTTTCATCATCATGATCATTTCATAGTACATTTGCATCAATTCAGGAAAAGAAATAAAAAGAAAACAGAAAAAAATTCATACATACTATACCCCTTACCTCCCCCTCTCATTGGCTGGAGGAAGAGACTGGAGGGAACTGCCTGAAACTGTAGAGCTGTGTTCCAGTAGCCAGGTTGTTTGAAGATGATCATATAATGATATAGCTTTCACAATGTGACTGTGATTGTGAAAACCTTGTGTCTGATGCTTCTTTTATCTACCATATAGACAGATGAGTAAAATATATGGATTAACAATAAATAATAGGGGAAACAAATGTTAAAATAAATTTAGTAAATTGAAATGCTAGTGATCAATGAAAGGGAGGGGTAAGGGGTATGGTATATATGAATTTTTTTCTGTTTTCTTTTTATTTGTTTTTCTGAATTGATACAAGTGTTCTAAGAAATGATCATGATGATGAATATACAACTTTGTGATAATATTGTGAGTTATTGATTATAAGAATGTTAGATAATTACAAGAATGGAATGATCATATGGTAAGAATGTTCATGTTTATACATTGGCACATTTAATAAATAAAATAAATTTATAAAGAAAAACTGATCAGGTGCTTTATAACAAGCACCTAGAGTTTTATCTCACCTTCCTTGGACTCCTGCCTCTCTGGATATCAGGAAGGTTGATATATTCCAGCCCTGGAGGTTATAGAGTCCACAAAGCTGTCAACACAAGATACAGATGTTCTCATAAAGCAGCTTTTATAAAAAAAGGAAAATACAGGCTTGCTGTGTTGTTTAAAGCACAACAATGGCAACACTCTGATTTCATTTCTTATATATTTTGTGTAAGATGAAAGGTGAGATTACATGATGTCTAGCCCTGAATACGCAAGTCCAGAGTTTTCCTCATATTTCCATTTTCAGGTGGGGTTAAGTGCCTAAAAAAATAAAATAAAATAAATAAGTTTTCAGCATCTAAGAGATTTCAAATAGGGTTGAAAGGCTATGCTGGAGGTTACTCTTATGCAAGCTTCAGCCAGTTATTGCAAATTGCAATGGAATGCCAAGCCCTGACCAACAATATTCCTGAAAACCCTAAAGAATACCCAGGGCTCTATCTGAGACTCTATATTAGTTTCATTCAGTTTATTTCTCAGAAAATTAAAACCTCCAGATTGTTTCTGTGCCAGAGAAGCCCATAAATCTAGAGGTACCAGTCTCTCTAAAAACATCAACTGGTTATATCCCCTTAGCCATAATGTCAACACCCCTTCCCAACATGAAGAAGTTAGAATAGTCAGGACCCAAATATCCCTAAAGATTGAGAGAAGGAACAAATGAGAGGGAGGAGTTGTAACAGAGAAGATAGGATTTAACACACGAGTATGACTACTGAATCATTTTACTGATATTTCATTTTAGTCTCCAGTATATTAGAGCAGCTGGAAGGAAACACCTGAAATTGTGAAACTATAACCCATACCATACTTTGAAGTGTTCTCTATAACTACATGTTAAAATGTACTTCGATTCCTGGTGCCTGACTATGCAAAAAAAAAAAAAGTACTTTGAAATTCACCACTTTTCTGCATATATGGTATATTTCACAATAAAAAATGTTTTTTTAAAAAAGAAAACTCTTCCAAGGTAATCTCTGAATGTTAGGAATCAATAACTAGACAAACAATCTATCACTTAATGCTTAGCTAGACCTAGAATTCATAATTTTTCATACTCTTAGTGTCTCAACTGTTTAACACAGAGATGTCCCTGTGTAGCCAAATGCTCAAGTAAGCATTAAATTATTATAACGCTAGTAGAGGGCTGGCTACATAATCTGCCCTGCCCAGTGCAAAATGAAAATAACAGGGCACTGTCTGGGGTTGGGAAAATCAATCTCCCCTTCTCACAGGCCCTGTGACCCATCCAACTAGGGACTGCCTACCCTCAAGGAAGGCAACCTCCTCCCCAAGACACACGCAAAACCTGTATCTGGAGGTGGGGGCTGGAGGGGAGAGAGGTCCCCACTGAGTTGTCCTCAAATGCACTGGATGCTGCAGGCCATCTGCTTGTCCCAACCTGAAACTCCATGGGGCACAAGCCTACCCCCAGCCTTGGCAGAGCACACCTGTGGATTGCAGGTCTCGTGGGGCCATACCCAACCATAGTCAGTCAATTAGTATAACAGGTAGATAGAGAGTGGCCTCTGTCAAAGAGCAGAAGCAGAGTGGACACCAGGAGGCAGGGAGCAGACCACAGAGAACCCATCTTGGGAGGCAGGGACCCTATACGACTGCACTGGTTGTTAGGACATGAAGCCAACCTTGACTAAGACACATGTCTGTCATCTCAGCTCAGCGATGGTTGAGTTTCAGTTGAGCATTGATTGGCAAGAAGAGTAGAAGATACTATTAAACCAATTAGATCATATTTGATTCTTTTGACTAACTTAGGAGCCATCAGGAATAGTCTCACTCTTTATGTATAAAATAGGTAGTTGGACAATGATACCTTCCAGTTTTCACAGGTCCAGGTACTGAGTGCTCGGGCATACACTAAGAACTCAGATTTTGAATGACTAAATGTTTGAGATGTTCAACCTCTTGAAATAGAGAAATTATCCTGCCTTATGACTGTCATTAAAGGTCAGAATTGGCCAGGGTCTATTCTACAAATGTCTCTTCTACCAAGGAATTGCCTTGGGGAAAAAGCAGCTTTTCAGAAAAATCATTATTTTGTTTCATGTATTAACAAAACTTATTTGAAGGGAAAATTGGCAGTCTTATGTCTTTGGTGATGTTAATGATGGAATCAGATAATTTCACATACACTCTGATAAATATGTCCGAGCTCTGTCATTAAGACAGTTAAATTAAAAGAAATCTACAAGAAAATTGTGAATTCAAAGATATACAAAATATATGGACATGAACCAGTCTATTTTAGATTAATTATTGAGCCATAAAATTCCAAGGTTTGATCTACAAAATGTCAGCATACATTGTGAATACATACAAATATCATAACTGCAAGAAGAAAAAGAATGAAAAATGTCCAACAATATTTTTCATTCTATAAGTTTTTATTGCAATGCAGACTTTGGAGAAAGATACTTTTAATTTCATTAACAAAGAAAACATGTTTTTCTTAATTAAAATAATTCCTGTTATTATCTAGCACACCTCAAAGCATTTAAATACTATGTAATACAGTGATTTATAGTTGTTTTGAGTCACAGATTCTTTGGGAAAGTTCGTGAAAGTTCTAGATCCAATTTCTGGAAAGAATTGCAGGTGATTCATAGACCAGGTTAATATCACTCTTTTCAATAAATTCTAGGATATACTCAGATCTTTAATATATATGTATTTTAATAAATATATGCGTGCTGCAACAGCTTAAGTATGAGAGTATATTATACAAGAAATAAAATTCTTACATTATAATTTATTATAAAATTAAACTTACAGGAAATAAAATCTGTTTAAATTTTATTATCTAATAGTAAGTTTTTACTGAACTCTGATGGCTAATGTAATGATATAACAAAAATGCTAAACAAAAAAGATAACATTTGAGTAATGTGAAATTGAGAAGATGGCAAGATTTGAGTAAACATTTTTATTTAGCAGTAATATGTCAAATAACTATGAAACAAGAAAATACAAAAAACTTAGAAAAATTAGGTTTGCTTATTTTATCAACAACGATTTCAGTAATTTTAATTACTTGGCTTGACTGCGGCATTTGAATGTCAGAGATACAAGTGGAGTAGAGTTCAGTCACAAAGGTAAGGACTCATTTTTTTCATTCCATTTTCCATCCCCTGTCAAAAATAACCCCTGTCTTCCATCAAAACATCTTTCCCAAGTTCAAAAGCATTCTTCAAAACTCTACCTTCCTTGACTTGGGTGACATGTGCTGATACAGGGTAATAAGAATTCCTTCCAAGAAGGAAAAAGCTTTGAAGATGAAAATCATCATAACTGACATATTTGTGGGTGGAAATGCTGGTTGTTAAAGTAGTTGGTTCATCTGATTCATCTTTCTGTCTTTCATCCATGACAATTCTATGGTGAGTAATTCAGCAGGAGGCTGACTGCAAACACATGTATGCATGCACACACATGCACACGCACACCAATTATAAGATTCCAGAACTTCAATCTTGTATATAATGCATACTTCACATGATGATTTACTGAAGTCAATGCTCCTACTGCAAAGAGCAGCTGCTCCATACTTCTGTAGGGAAAATAAATTATTTTCTTGTTGGTTTTTTTCCTTGTGAGTTAGAAGCAAACACTTGCCACCTGGACTCTTTCTGGTCTTTAGCTTCTGTTTGAATGCTAAAACAAGCCTGGTAGATTCACAGTATACATCGAAGGCCTAGATTATAAATAAAACTGAGGTTTGTTCATGTTTTACTCATATTATCACATTACAGTTTCATTATTTAAGTACCATGCTGTGAAGTCAGTCAAAATCAGTGAGGGCAGCCAATTTAATTATCTAATCCTGTATGCACATCTCCTTTCTTTGAACTCCTTCAACAATTATATAGTATGTCACTGTTAAGGTGTCTTATAACATTTGTGTCTTTATATTTGTGTGTCTTACTCAACAGATTACATAACACCTTTACAGCCAGAAAAATATACACACATAAATACATATATTTTTGATGAATGCTTTCTCTGTTTTTCAGATTGCTTAATCATGATCAACATATATTCAAGTTCTTTGAAAACATTTTTGTCAGTTCAAATAAACTATTCAATAGCAAAAAAAAAATACATATATTTCTTTTATGCTTCATACATAATGGGACCTCAATAAGGAATCAATGCTTTTTTTTTTTTTAAACATAGGCAGGCACCGGGAATCTAACCCAGGTCTCTGGCTCGGCAGGCGAGAACATTGCCTGCTGAACCACCATGGCCCGCCCTTGATACTTTTTTGAAATGGAATTTAAATATGCGATTTTCTTTTAAATGAGTTTACAAATAATATGTGGATCAGAGAGTAATTTCTCAGGAGGTTGTGCTGAATTGAAAGTATTCAAGTCTGCTTTTATGAAAAGTAAATGACAGTGCATATAAAATATTTAGCATAGTGCCTACAGGTACATAGCAAAACCTCAATTAGTAATTGTTATTTTTGTTTTTGTATACTCATCCTCAAGCTCAATTCTTTGTAAGTTATAGGAGTTCAAAATATACTTGATTGCATGTATGTGGAAATTGTTAAAGATGTCCCAATTTTGCACATATATATTTTTTAATAATTATCTAAAATAAATATCAATAAAGTTTATTTGAGAATTTTCTATACATATTAATACCACAAAAGAGAAAGATTTTATGGACCATACACTCCCCTCTGGCAGAGTTGAAAGTCTCACCTTTTTCCTAATAGCTAGAAATCTTCTATTAATAAAGACTAAGGCCTACTTTTTTATAATCACTGTTAAATATCGATATAAGACTCAGTAGGAAATAAAACATTCACATAGACCAGGGATTCTCAAAGGATCACAAGGAGTTTGCTCACTGGAAGTGAAGTGGTCCCTCCCAGATCCTAGCTTCTCAATACCACCAACTGACAAGTTCATTAAAATAAAACATTTATGCATGCATCTCTATAAGCATTTAAGCACAAGAATAGGAAAATGTGGAACATGTTAAATACCTATTAAGTACATACTAGGGAAATTCATGTATGAGAAAAAGGAAATATATGCAAGCTGGGATGATGTGCAGTATGGCTAGATCAAGCAGTTAATTCAGAGACTTTTCAAAAGTTAATTGCCGTTACAAATAATGTTAGTCATATCCTTCATTTGAGAAAGGCAAACCTTTTATTGATTGAAGGTATTAAAAAAATACTGACTGGGCCTTGCTACCTAGAGTAAAATGTGTTTGCATTTCACTGCATGTGAAAGTATAGGCTCATTTCCTTTATTCCCTTTATCTTTATTCAACCAGTATTTACTGAATGCATACTAGTCGATGGGAGGGTAATCGCAACCATCTCCATATATACGTGGCTCTTGTGTGCTGTGATTCATGTATTGGCAAGACTTTGTTGTATTGAAGGAAACTTGGTGTTCTAGTTTGCTAGCTGCCAGAATGCAATATACCAGAGACAAAATGGCTTTTAAAAAGGGGAATTTAATAAGTTGCTAGTTTATAGTTCTAAGGCCAAGAAAATGTCCCAATTAAAGCAAGTCTATAGAAATGTCCAATCTAAGGCATTCAGGGAGCAATACCTTGGTTCAAGAAGGCCAATGAAGTTCAGGGTTTCTCTCTCAAGTGGAAAGGAACATGGCGAACACAGTCAGGATTTCTCTCTTGGTTGGAAGGGCACATGGTGAATACAGAATTGTCTACTAGTTCTCTCTCCTGGCTTCCTGTTTCATGAAGCTACCTGGGAGGCATTTTCCTTCTTCATCTCCAAAGGTCGCTGGCTGGTGGACTCTGCTTCTTGTGGCTATGTCATTCTCTGCTCTCTAAGAATCTCCTGGCTTTCTCTCTTGTTGTCCTCTTTTGTAGGATTCCAGTAAACTAATCAAGACCCACCTAGAATGGGTGGAGATATATCTCCACTTAATCCAGTGTAACAACCACTCTTGATTGCGTCACATCTCCAGGGAGATGATCTAATTGCAGATTCAAACATACAGTATTGAATAGGGATTAGAAGAAACAGCTGCCTTTACAAAATGGGATTAGGATTAAAACATGGCTTTTCTAGGGTACATACATCCTTTCAAACTGGCACTTGGTGTGGGAAGAAAGATGACCTGTACGTAGAAGGCAAAATTTCACAGCAAGCTCAAAGTCATTCATTTTGGCAGTAACCTGAGAAAGCTTTCTTTCTGAGACCAGAAATCAGAACAGGAGGGATTAGCTGCACAACAGGAGAATGTTCTACTGGCCTTGATAATGAAATCACCAAGATGGGTCTAGGAAAGTGAATACTCTGTAACCAGATATATGATGGCATGGTGTATAGAGGCAGGCTCAGGGAAGCTACAAGATTCCCCTTGGCTTTCACTTATTTGTTCTTTGGACACTTCAAATGGAATATGTTTAAAATGTATACTTATCAACAGAATCAACTCTTCATCCTATATTCCTATCTTAATTTATAAGTTAATGAATGATATCTTCATCTATTCATTTGCCCAAGCCAGAAACTTGGAAGTCATTGCCCTCTAGCCCTCACTCTTCACAAAACTTAAATGCAATTCTGTTGCTGTTATCTTCCATATAGTCCCTAAATCCTTTCACTTCTCCCCCGCCTCTTGCTGTCCCAGTTTAGGTCATCTCCATCCATTGCCTACACTATAGTAACAGTCTCCTAAATTGTCTTCCTCCAAGTCCTCCTCTAAACTGCAGCCAAAGTCATTGATCCAGAATGACAATCTAACCACAACACATCACTACTTAAAATCCATTCTCAGCCCCCAATAAAATCCTAGATCTTTTGACATTGCATTCAAATGTCTCTCACCCAACCCTGCCTTCTCTCCAAAAGCATCTTCTCCCATATAATTCTACTATAATAACTGAGCTGCTTGTGGTTTCTTGACCCCACTATGCTTCCTGATGCCTCCACAACTTTGTTCTTCCTAGAATGCCAGATTCTTTCTCTGTCCTCTCAATCCCCTCCCTGGATTGCCCCCTACTTAACTGGTCAAGACCTAACTCAGGCACACCCTAGTGATCCTTGACTTCTCTCTCTTCCAAGCTGGCCTAGAGCTGAAGGCAGAGGAGGTGTGAAAGTAAAAGATTCCTTGAGAAACTAGGTGGAAAGAATTATTTTTGACTCTAAACCTTGAAAGTTCTGGATTTTATTCAAAAGTAAAAACAATTTCTTCCACAGAGCCTCCTCAGAATTGGTCATTGTTCTAGGCAGATTTGACAAGACAGAGTCAAGCAGTCAGTATAGAATACTGTGCCCATAGATCTGGAAGGTTCCTATTGCCAAAACATACTAAATATCTATACAAAGGGAGAATCTATTCTCCTTGAGTAAATCTGGTAGTCCTGGTACTACATAAGAAGGACTGAAAATAAATAAGTTGAGGCCCTGAATTGTTCACATACCTGTCTCTCTGTAGACTTCAACTTATCATTACCCATTGTTAGCAACTGGTAGGCCAAGAGAGAGGATATCCCTCTGTACAATGTGGTAAGTGCTAAAACAGAGACTAGAATTTAATGTTTAGTGTGCTACAGAGACATAAAAAAAAAAGGGCAAATAATAAGTCGAGTTAAGTCAAGAAATCTTTATAGGGTTGGCATTTGAAGAGTGAGTGGGAGAGTGGAAGGACATTCTAGGAAGCAGGAATAGCATAAGCAAAGATACAGAGGTGTGAAAATATTTATTTTGCTCAGGGACTGAAAGTGAGTAGTCTGATACAGGTAAAAAATAATGAGAAGTGGTGACAGCCTCACAAAACAATTGTCAATGTCATCGGTGAAGGAAAAGCACTTCAAACAAAAGTGTGTAACTAGTACTAATAAATAAAACTGCTAATGGCTTTCTCCTGTGTTCAGTCTGTATGAAATAACAATCAAATGTTACGGAAGGCGAAAGTGTTTGGAATCTAGTTGTGACTCTTTCATGAGCTAATGCGGGGCCTTGAACAAGCACCAACCCCAGTGCACGTCAGTCTTTTCACCTCCACGACATAAACAAGGGAGGTTCCCAAGACTCCTTTCAATGTTGAAAGCTCAGTGATCGTAAAAAGATACAGGTATGGGGGTCCAAGGGTAGTTCAGGGGTAGAATTCTCACCCGCCATGCAAGAGACCCACGTTCAATTTCAGATCCATGTACTTTCCCCGCTGCCCCCAAAGCAAGCAAGACGAACAACAACAAAAACAGCAGCAAACGGTGCTGCAATAACGGGGTACTCACATGGAAAAATAATGAAATGTGACCCCACCATATCGCATACAAGAAAAAAAAGATATAGGTATGAAAATGTGCCTTAAAGCATAACAGACATTAATTAAACAAATATTTATTATGCCATCATCTACCAGATACAATGGGAGCACGAGAATGAAACCAACCCAAGTCTTCCCTTGCACATGTAAGTAATTTCTAAAAATCCATCTGTCAAGAGCATCGAAATTGAAATCATCACCTGGGTTGCAGTTCTCTCTGCAGTTATCAGTTTGCTGACCATGGGCATATAACAACTTTCTAGTCACTTCAAAATCTATGAAAATCACATGGCTGTTAGAAGACTGCAATAAGAAACGTCACCACATAAATAGCAAGGTGCCACCCAAGTGTAAGCTGTAGTCTTATAGTCATTGTTATATCACATTCCTTATTAAATTGCTTAATTTAGGGGTATTATTGTACTTGAATAAGCTCTTCACATGCATCCCTTGAATTTTACTAAGTTCTCCAGGTTTCCAGGGCCACCCTTTGTTTTAATATACAAGTAAAATATGCTCTATCCTGTGTGACAGAGGAAACTCAGTCACCTCCTTGCATGTTTTTGAGGCTGAGGCGCTTTTACAAGGATTTGTGATGCTTTTCACCGATGGTTGAGGGCACTGCTTCAGCTGCTCTGACATCTCCCCACATCTTTGTCCCAAGTGTGAATACAGCCCTGCATTACAAAGAATCACCCACAGAGGCTGCCATAACAAACTTTCCTGATGGCTTGGGTTAACATGTCTCATAATTTAGAGGGAAAGAAACCAGGTAGCAGTGGTCCAAAAGGCGAACTCCCATGACCTTTCCTTCATTTTAGAGCACTTTGAAACATGCAGTAAGTCACAATGCTTTGTGAATGATTACGTTATATACATTATACACAATGTAAATTACACCGAGTAGGAAAAACCCATTTTAGACCTCTACGGATCCTGCCTCTGTGAAAAAAATAGTAATAAAAATGAAATAAAATCATTTAAGATAAAATTTATTTATTTGCTCATTTATTCAATAAATTTTTATCACCTGCTCAGGCCAGGAATGGGGCATATATGTGGTGGGCAAGACAGAAGTAGTTCACAGTTCCTGCCCTCAAGGAAATATCTAATTTGCAAAATCAGAGATTAATTCATCTCAATTTCCTCGGAAATGATAAGGAAACATTAAAATTCTAAGATCAGACTGTTTCTCTTTTGTCTGAGTCTTACAGGCTTAAAGTATTCAGAAATCACTGCAAGGAATATGTTTCCCAAGAAGATATAAAATGAAGTCCCACTAACAAAATGGGAGATTAACAATATAAAGACAATTGGTAGGCTATTTATGCCTAGCAGAGCTTATAGCAACCTGGATATCAGAATTCTACATTTCAGTGATTTCCCTTTCCCTAAGAATGATCTAAATACAACTTAAAAAAATACCTTACACTTCCACAATTTATCCAGTGCTTTCATAGTTTTGTATTTTGTATTCCATGATGTATTTTCCTTTATATATTCCATTATATATTATGTATTACACATCACCACTGGCTAGAGGAAAGAAATTCATTAATAAACACCTGAGTGCAACTGTAGCCTAGTTTAATCCTGCTAGTTGTGGCTTGTGCTATGAATGATTGAGCTGAATGGGATTTGGGGAGGTCACCCACTTCAATTGCTTCCTACCTTTTCACATATCTAAATCCCATGCTCCAAGGCATTGCTCCTTCCCAATTCAATCTCCAAAAGAATTTTGCAAACTTTTAATCATCGGCTTATTAAAATATTCTTAGAAGGGAGCTGAAAATGATGGCTGACAAAATAAGAATGGTAAGAAGAAAAGATTCATCGTGCATCTATTCATTCAACAATACTTATTGAATGATGTCATACATTGGGATACACACTAGAGATAAAGAAAAAAATAATAGACATGGCATCTGCCTTCGTGGAGTGGAGAATCTACTGGTTGACCATATTGCCAGTAAAAACTAATAAACAAACCAATGAAAATCATACCTAGTGATACGAAGATAAGAAAGAAATGTTTAGGATAGAAGTCAGACAGAGACGAGAGTTGAATCAGGGGGAGTGAAAAATGTAGTTAAAGTACAAAATATGACCTATGTGTGCAACAGAAAGGATTCTGTTTAAAATTATGACTGCTTATCCTCACCCATACTCCTTCCCTTGTTTGACACACAGGAAAACTTCCCAGCCCAATACAGCTAGGGAAGGCCTTAAGACTATGTATTAGTTAGGGTTCTCTAGAGAAACAGAACCAACAGGGAACACTTGCAAATATAAAATTTATGAAAGTGTCTCACGTGACCGTAGGAACGCAGAGTCCAAAATCCACAGGGCAGGCTGTGAAGCCGATGACTCCAATGGATGGCCTGGACAAACTCCACAGGAGAGGCTCACCAGCCAAAGCAGGAATGCAACCTGTCTCCTCTGAGTCCTCCTTAAAAGGCTTCCCATGATTGCATTTAGCATCACTAATTGCAGAAGACACTCCCCTTTGGCTGATTACAAATGGAATCAGCTGTGGATGTAGCTGACGTGATCATGACCTAATCCTATGAAATGTCCTCATTGCAACAGACAGGCCAGTGCTTGCCCAATCAGATGAACAGGTACCACAGCTTGGCCAAGTTGACACCTGTCCCTAACCATGACAGACTAGTTCTGGTCAATGGAACCCAAGCAGAAGTGCCTTCGGTCTCTCTAGAAGATGTGTCACTTCCGGACAGCTAGTGAGGAGGGTAAATCAACCCTGGGAAGTTAACTGTCAATACTCAGTAGTGGAACATTATATAATGTTTCCACATTATAGCTATAAGACAGAAATAACTGCAAAAGCACAGATAATCAAGTAATTTCATAAAATAATTAGGAAATTGTGAGTTTTAAGTACTTAACATTTTGTTTTTAATATAATTTTTTAAATTTTCAATAGTGGCTGTATTTAAAACCAGCTCATAAAATTCCTGGCAGTTTAATAATTAGCTCTCATGCACTGGCACAAACTATCCTCTCTTCCTTCATTTCTTTCCCTGGCTCCTGAGGTTCACAATAGAGTATTTATAGGGAAGACAAAGCCGCCAGTTGCCATTGATTTCATTGAAAGCTCTAGGCAGAGGACACACAAAAAAAGGAGGAGAGATGCGCATCTCTCCCTTAAAAATTCATTGTGGGGAAAATAGCCATCAGAACTCTCTGTGACACTTAGAAACACAGCCCATTCCCTTCAGAGAAATCTAGTTTCTCTGATTCCTTAATCTCCTGAGTCAATTCCTTCCCATCTCACCAACTCCTCTGAATCTCAGGCTGCTCTGACTTCATCTAACTCTCCTGTAGACATGAGAGGCCACCAAGAGCTTTTACCTCCTAAACTTTACTGTTTGCCATGGGTATTTTCATGCACTTTTATGGATTTTGCCATCACCTATATGTTCATAAAAATAATAATAATTTTAGTCATAATCATGGTAATAGCACCTACACTGTACCAGGCCTTATTTTTAAGTACTCTACATAGATTAATTCATAACCTGCAGATAATTCTAAAACTATCTGCAGCCCAAGTCCCAGATGCTAGAGTCATTCAACAAGCTGCCTCCTGGACATCTTAACCTGAAAATCCCATAGTTACCCCAAGCTTAAAGGGTCTGAAACCATATTGGTTCACCATCCCCTAACATTTGAACTTTCCCCTGTATTTTCTCCCCTAATTAGTAAAATTAACACACTCATTTCAGTCTGAAACTTAAGAATTATCCTTGAGTCTTCACTTTTACTTGTTACTTACCTCTAAGCTGTCCTAAAGCTGACTCTACTGACTCTACTTCTGACCATCAGCCCCACGCACGCTGCCATTGCACTACTTCCGAACTGTATCAGCTCTTCCTGAGATGTTGAAATTGCCTTTACTCTACTGCGCTGCAGGCATACTACATATTATCAGCAAAATTCCCTTCCTCGAGCATAATCGGCTTGTAGTTCTTCAGTGGCTTCCAGTATCTTACAGGGAAACATTCAAATGCCGGTTTGTGGCCCCTGCTTCTTTCTCTGGAGTCATCTTCCACTATTCACTTTCTTACTGAAGCCACTTTGTGCCTCTGTGCATTCATAGATGATGTTCCCTCTACCTGGATTGTTCATTCCTTCCCGTCTACCTTAAAAATCCCTACTTATTCTTCAAGGTGCAATTCAAGTGTCACTTCTCCTATGATGCCTCCTGACCTTCGCAAGTTTAGTCAATTACTCCCTTATCTTTGCTTCCACAGTAAATATCTATGCTATAGTACCCACAAAAATGTGAAGAATTTATTAGCTGAATATTTATTTCCAACATCCTTGAAAAATATACTGCATCTCTATCTTTGTCTCCTCAGCATCAGCACAGCCTAGCAGGTCCCCAGAAAATACTGTTGGATTTAATTGTATTGAATTCAACCAACTTGATATATTCCAAAATGTGATAAGTAAGAGTTGTAAATGGCTTTTTAAGGAAGAGAGATAAAGGAGCAGGGACCAAAGCAGATGATATGACATTTTAGACAAGGATTTTTTCAAGCAGGGAGAAGCATTTCAGGTAGAAGAACATCATGGACACAAAGAGACATAAAACTTCTTGCCACATTTGGGGAATTTTGAGTAGCCAAATATGACTTGAGCATAGGTTGTATGTGGGAAAACAAATAGAAATGAAGTTGGAAAGGTAGTTGGCAGGAGATTATTAAGGCACTCGAAACTGAATATACCTGCATAATAAATATTTTAATGAGTTAAGTAGGTAAGTTACCCATCCAATGAGTCTCTTTACAAAAGACCCTTACATTTTTTTTTTCCTTTTAGTACCTTAATTTCAATTCTTAATATCAGGAAATCCATCCAAAATTTAGGTGAGGAATACCTCAGCCTAGAGATGTCTGTCTAACTGTGGGAACACAATTTTGACTACCATTCACTAAGTCTACCCAGCAATCAGTTAAATAAAATACCAATTAGGCGACTAGTTTAAATATAGGCTCTGTCCCAAATTTGAAGATTGCTAGTAATTTGGATTATGTCCTAACAAATCAACTGGCAAAAGTGTAATTCCTTCAAGAAATATACTATCTGGAGCTAGGGATGATAGGAATGTCAAGTTTGAAAGTCTCATCATTGTAGAGTATTAAAATAACTATCTTTGCTGACTTTTTCCCCACTTCAGGCATGATACTCAATTATTTGCATGTGTTGTCTGTTTGCTACTTGTAAAGACCTTACAAGATAGATGTTATCCTCCCATTTTACAGAAAATAACTGAAGCACAAAGCAGTTAAGTGGCTTGCCAGCAACAGAGCAACCATTCAACTACATCTATCTACTCTCCAACACTCAAAGTTAGTGAGAAACTGATGGTAAAAAATGGAAAGTTACCAAGGATTTTTTATCGGAGTTGTGATGTGAAATGGAGGGGCAAGATAGTATAAACTTCTCACAAACTCTGCAGCCAGACTGCTTGAGTTCAAATCCTACTGTTACCACTGCTTGAGCAAGGCACTTAACTGCTCTGAGCCTCAAAGGAGGAACATCTGTAAAAATGCAGATATTAATATCTTCCCCCATAGAGTTGTTGGGAGGATTAAATTATTTAATGCATAAAAAGAGTTTAGAAGTGTATCTGACACATAATAAATATCTTACCATTCTAAGGACTGAAAAATAACCTTGCCAGAAATGTGCAAGATATATTGGCAGGCAAGTGCCAAAGCAAGGGGGCTCCAACGAGTGTGAGACGGTGAGTTCTGAAATAGGGCTGGGAGCTGGGAAGAAGGGCTACTGGGTTCAGGCCCCTTGGTGCTCAAGAACACTTTGGTCTAAAAGGCAGATCACCATTTGACCAGTGCTGCCTTAGAGAGCTCGATCCATGGGGAGCAGCTGGCACATCACTGAAAACAGCTTTATCAAGTTATAAGCGATTAGCAAGAATGAGAAAATGGAGGAAAAACAATATAATTTCAATATCTTGCAAGACAGGGCTATAACTAGACAGATGCAAGGAAGGGAGCACCAGATTGGCTGGAGGGTATAAAAGTCATTGGGCTCTGCCTCAGCTCCCACACATCCACTCCTCCTGGACGCCAGGGAAAATGTCCGCTTTTCCCTCTTTATGGCAGCTTCCTTGGCCTCGAGATATTTTACACTGTAGTTGTGGGCTCTTGATCCATGGCCTTTTACTATGAATTTGGTATATTGATTCAACAGGGCTTCAGGGGTGGGAATGAGTCCTTTTTCAATAGTTCATTTCTATTAATTTGTCAATGAAGTTGGAGAAATAGGTGGATAGGGGGCACTTTGAGGTTAAAAAAAACGATTCTTGAAGCTTAAAAGAAATATAAAATCTCTATTATCTCACTGATGACTGCTCTCATCACAGAACATAAGTAGAAGAGGGTTTTATGATTTTGATAACATTAACCACCTATTCATGAATCATTCTTGATATTTTGTCAGTGAAATTGTACACCTATATATTGCAATCTATTGAGTAAATTAATTACTTTAATTTTCAGATTATAGAATAATCAACAATCTGTGTTGGAGTGCCTTCATCCTCTGTGGGTGTTTGGGAGTGTATCTATGGTAAAATATTTGGTTTACTGGAAATACAGTAGGTAACATACATGGAAATATGAATTTGATTACCTAACAAACTAGATATAGTCAATGAAATAAGAACAGAATGTTGTCCTACTTGATAATTTCCATTTTAAATCTTCAATTCAACATTTCTCCTGAGGTAGTGTCTCAAAAGTTAGTTCTCAAGTTATAATTTCCCATTGCTGAACTTAATCTCTCTTTTAAACCCCCACGCTGTTTGATTTCAGAAAATATTGACTTGGTGAGTTCTGAGTTACAACTGAAATTCAGTGGATTCCTATTTTCCCCGCTCCCTCCTTCGCAAGTGCACACAGCTGTGATTCAAGGTACTACCCGAGAGAGCCTGTGAAATAAAAACACAGTGGGGGGAAATCCACGCTGATCAGTACTTCACAACTTTACCCTGCCACGTTTCTCCCCCTATGTAACAGACCTACCTGCTTCACCTATTTACAGTTTGCTCATGTCACAATTTCATACTTTGAATAAAACAATATAGTTTCATAGCTAACCTAGCCCAGGGACAACATGCAGAATGCACAGAGGCAACGTTCCTGGTGAAGCCTCCAAGATGGAAGGAAGAAACCTTCATCCTACATCACCAACTACACACACACACTCTTCTTGATCCCTGCCCTCCTTTCCCTCCCAGGGGTGAGAAGTTCAAGTGGGGCATTACACTTTATAGGACACACCTGGAATACTCAGCTCACTAGACCATGTTCAACCCAATAGGTTACTTTCAATTTACATACTTTTCTTCCCCCACAGGCGGTTCAGACTTTCTCTAGCTCTTGTACACCACCGTCCCCCCCACCCCTCCAGGCCCCACAAGCAAGCTCATCTGTGCACTGAGAACCTAGACCTCTGGGCATGAACTTCTTCTCTGGAGCACCAGCTCCTTACACTTTCTTGGTATTCCTGAAACAATCACTTCTGAGAATAGTCCCCAGCTTTTCGCAATTTGCTTGGATCATGGAGTCAACCCTTCTGTCTCAAGATGAAAATTCTAGTTTACAGATGTCTAATAGGTCCATGACACAAATATGAACTGCCCAAGAACCATTTCCGAGAGCCAAATTAATAAATTAATTCAACAGCGATTTATTAAGCACCTACCACATGCACTGTTCCTGGCACTTGGGACAGTGCATTGAAAAAATAAGACAAAAATGTGCCCTCATGGTGTGCATATTCTCGTAGTGGATATGGACAATGAAAAAATTATATATGCATATACATATATACATTTTCTATGCATATACAAATTTATATATAAAATATATTATGATATGTATTAAAATATATACATTATATTAGTGAAAACATTTTATTAGAAAGCTAAAGCGGGAAAGGTGATAGGAAATGCTGGATGGAGGCAGGGGTTAAAAATTTGAAAAGGTGGTCAGAGAAAATCTAAGAAGAAGGCAACATTTAAATAAAAACTTGAAGAAAGAGATCAATTCCTGCAGCTATCTGGCAGATGCATCAGACAGAAGGAACAGCCAGTGCTAAGCAGAGATGCGCCTGGCATGGAGCCAGAGGGATGTAGGACTGGCTTCTCAGGCTCCATGCCTGGCATAGAACTAACCCCCACATGTAATAGACTGGATGTGATCCTCAAGCTACAGATTTACAGAAATGTAACTTCTTTTCTTATTCTTTATCTCAATCTTTATTTCAAAGCTCCGTTCCCCCATTTGAAAGAAATCAAGTAATTTCAATAAGTTCTATATAAACTTAGTCCCTTCAAGTTCGGATTCAATTCTAGACCTTCCCCTCCACCTCCTCCTACTGCAGTGGCATCTAAGCTCCAGGGGCTTTACATGGCCATGGCATCGGCGTCTGCCGACCAGCATTTGTGGAGATGTCCACATTCCCCTCATAGCTCAGTTCAGGCCCTCCCTGTCCTCTCCGTTTGGATGGCAAAGCCGCTTCAGGGTGCCAGCCATCTTCGGAGTGTTGGAGAAAATGCCAGGTGCTGCCTGTGCCCCTAGAGAACCCAGTAGACTCACGGGGCCATGTAAGGCTGCCTCTGATTGACAAGCAGATGCCGCAGCTGCTGCTCTGCTGCAGCACCGTGTCAGCACCGTGCTGGGGAAACTGAGGACTGGCTTGTTGCCTGAGCTCCTCAGGGAGGTAAGCACTGATGCTCTTTGCCCTGAAAACCCCAATCGTGTCTGGAAGGTTTGGCTGGGTTCAGCCCGAGGGAAAGCAGGTGCAGGACTCCCCCACGACCACTCTCTACACCATCTAATGCTCAATCACCCTCACTTCTTGGGAAGGCCTAGAAAATGCATTTCAAATATACATCCCAATTTATTCTGAGGGAAATTGTCCATGAGCCACACTTTGAAAAACACTTCAAATACAGAGATTTTAGGCCAAGCCCCTCCCTTAATTTTCATGTTTTCGCTTTGTTGATAGCACAATGATTCCTGAATTAAAAATGAGTCCTGAATAACAAAACTATTCTTTATCTAAAATACATTTAGGACATCCTATCTTTGTTTGAGCCAAGTGTGCATCGTCTGTCATTAAATATGATCACTAATGTAGAGTGTCCTTAATTAACCAAGAACAATACAAAGCCATTATCAATACTAAATTGCTAAAATTGTTAACATCATTGAGAATAGGAAGGATAAATGCATGGGCCTTTTTTAGGCAAGGGATTAATAAGGGAGATGGATTCACTTGCCAGGAAAATAAAAGCGATTCTTTATGTCAAAAGAAGTTTGGCAATGAGCCAGCAAAATGTGCAAAACCAAAGCTTGCCAGCAACAGTTAGAAATTAGCAGCTTTAACCACTATCTTCCGTCATCCAGTTAATAATAGGGCAGAGAAGAGTTCTTAAAATGTGTCCCCAGACCGAAAGCATCAGCATCACCAGAGACAAAGACTGTGGATTCTTTTGCCTGATGTGCTCAAATGACCAATTCCTGAGACACAGGGCTTTCAAAGAGAGAAGAAGTTTACTACTAAGCATGTAGCAGGAGATCTGGTGGCCTACTGGCCCAAAACCTGTCTCCCCAAACTGCAGTAATTCTGATAGTTTTATAGAGTTACAAGATGGGCAGCTTTTAGGATAACGAGCACAGTGGCCCCAGAGAATGTAATTAGAGGTGATCTAACTATTGAGCATGTGCAGACTGATTGCTCAGAACCTATGTGAGAAAATGATGGCCTCAATAGGATGATGGGCCTGATTGTAATGTATTGTAATGAGGCATGGATGGCTTGTAGGTTAAAGTCTAAGCTACTGAGCATCAGGCGGACCCATTTTGGCCAGATCCAGTCTTAGTTATCAAGTCAACTTTGGGCTTGGGTTGGGTTAGTTCTGGGCTGACCCAAGACCCTTCATTAATAAACATTAGGGGCTATCTTTAGTGATTACAGGACTCTAAAATTGAAAAACTGGATAACTGGGTACAAATGAAGGTTAGTCACAAGATTTTTACAATCAGAGGAGCACAAGGTAATGGCTATATAACCATTATTAGAGATCAAGGCAGCTGGATTACAATTTAGAGATTTCAGTTATTTCCCTCTGTCTATTCCAATAACCCAGAAATCGAAAAAGGATATCTATATAATGATTCAGCAATCAAAATCATCCCTTAAATCCTAATTTCTTGGTTACATTGTTAGAAAAATGCAACTTCTCAGGCCCTTCACAAACCAATGGATTGAAAAACTCAGTGGGGGCAAGGGGCAGAAATCTGTGTTTTAATAAACCCTCCTGGTGATTCTGGTGGAAGCTAAAGTTTGCAAACCCCCGGTATAAAGAGAAGCCAGGAGCAAGTTTTCCCTGTACTGGAAGCCACTGAAAGCCAGAAAAGCTAAATAGTTTTAGGAAAGGATGTAAGAAACACTAAGGGGGAAAAAAACCTCCAAAACACATCAAATTTACATTAAGTAATTTAGTTATTTTCAGATATCTGAATCAGATGCTCTGATCTTTTTTAGCATCCTACTCCCACCTCTAGTCTATATCTTCCTCCCACTAGAAAAATCCTTTGGTTCAATTTAATTAGCATTACAGTTTACAAAGTACATTCATACAAATTATCTCATCCAAGCCTCATCGTAATCCATGCAATAGGTGGAGATTATTCCCATTTTATAAATGAGACATCTGGAACTGATAGATTAAGGGATTTGCATGAAATCACCCAGCTATTAATTAACAGAGCTGAAAACTGCATTACAGACATTTACTCATTCCCTAATCCATACTGTCTCTCTGTTGAGTAAATTTATCTAGGTTCGGGAAATTCCTTCTAAAGGACTTAGTACAGTATCTCTCAACCTCAGCACTACTGACATTTTGGGCCAGTTAATTTTTGCTGTGGATTATTTTGTGCATTAAGACATTAAGCAGTATCCAAGTCTCCTGCCACTAGATGGCAGCAACAGCCCCAAGCTGTGACAACCAAGATGTCCCCAGACATTGTCCAAAGTCCCCCAGAGGAGGGCAGGGTACAGAATCGGCCCCACTGAGAACAACTGATTTAGTCGAACCAAATCAGTGATTCTCAACCTTTAGCATACATTAGGATCACCCGGAAATTTCTCTACAGATTGCTGGGTCCCACCCCCTGAGTTTCTGACTCAGTAGGCTTGAGGTGGGGCTTGAGAATTTGCATTTCCTAACAAGTTCCCAGGTAATGGTGGTGCTGCTGGTTCTGCAATGGTGCTTTGACAGCCCCTGGTCTATACCATTGGTCAAGGCAAAAAGTTTATCTGTAGGTGAGTCAGTCCCCCAACACCCACCCCCACCCCCAAATCTGGGGTCATTGCCTGGTACAGCTAATATGGACACATCAAACTGGCTGAGAATAAAAATGTTTATTTACGCACGTGGGAGAGCAGGAGAACTTCTCAAATCTGCCTCCCCATAGTGATTTTTCAATTGGCTTTTATACAAGTCAGAGACAAAGAAAGATAATCATCTTGGATAGTAGGTAACAGGGCCGAGGCTGTTACCTCCTATCAGTCCTACAGGCTGGAGAATTTCATTAGTTCCTTATCTCAGTTATTGATTACTTCCTTTGGGATTTATATCCTATGACACATGGGGCATGGCGCCTCTGAGTCTGGGGTGACAGATGAAAGCTCATTCATATCTGAGTGCAGACTACATTTACATATTTCTCCTCATTGAGACTAAGAGCTCACATCCACAGCTTGCTTACAGTTTTAAGCTTATATTTACAAGGTTACTGCTACATATCCATAAAAAGTAAGTTTGTGATTTAAAATATTTCATAAAAAAAATAACAGTCGAAGAAAGATTGCTATGGTCCACAGCCCAGCAGTCCTACCTACGATTTCTTTTCATACACCCAAGCTGAAGCTGAGACTCTCATGGGGTTTCCATTATTAACATATGACCCTTGAGTACTGTTTAAACTCTTACACTGCCAGTTGAAAAACCTCTCACACTTTTTATTCCTCCCATTTCTTTTTTAATTTTTATAATTGATTAGAACTTAAAATCCATCCTTGTGATGTAACCTCCTTTTGGTTTACCATAGTAGTAGAGTTTATACGTCAGAGTTCAAATGAATACTACTACTTCCTTTCCCAGAACTATAGAGAGAATCACATTCTATAGTGAATTTAAAACTCTACCTCTGTGGGATGGAGACAGAAATCCTGGAGCCCTGGGTACCTTTCGATAGATGTTGATATTCAGAAGTCAAAACAAATCTGTTTCTGGAGATAAAAGATTGTATTTAGTTACTACCTGAATTTGAGGGATCTATGATATTTATTTCATTCAAAATGCATAAATTCTTCTACCTTCTTAATGTCTTTGTAAACTAGATTTTAAAATTATTTTAGAGTTTTCATTTTATAGCTGCAGTGAGTTTCATTTTTAGAATTTTGAATTTTAAAGGAAGAATATTTTTCTTTGAAAGACTAAGTTGAGGATTTCCAGGAAGATGGCCGAATAGAGTAGCTCAAGATTAACCCTGCTCTACGGAAAAGTTAGAGAAGAGACAGGAGAGTGACTGAGGTGGCAATTCGGGACAGTGGCTGACCTGGGAGAGGCTTCTGCACCACATGGGGCAGCCTTGGTTGCAGAGGCCGAGGAACTGAGAGGCAGAAAGCTGGAGCTTGGCTGAGAGGCACAGAGCAGCCGAGCTTGCAGGGGTACATGGACAGGAGCCTGGGACTAGGAAGTAAGCCAGGCCATGTTCCTTGGGTGTGCTACTGACACCAGTGAAGCCCCATGACCAGAGACTCTCCCACAACCCACACACTGGAAACCTATCATCTGCTCCCATTCCCCACACTCCAGGAGCCACCACCCCACCAGCCCCAGTGCACATCCCTGCCCCACACCTCCACCCAAGTAGGGCCCAACCCACCTCTCCTGCACCCCTCCTGAGCACTACCTCTTTTTCCCTGTTCCCCATAGACTGCTGCCAAGGCATAAAGCCTGCGGGCACTAACCTCCATAACCAGGCTGCCCCTGCCCCCTTTCCATAGAGTCGCACATCCTCACCCTGCCCCCCCTGAGGCTGCACATCCCTTTACGGCACTCCCAGACCTACACGCATGCTCAATCATGCCATTCTGCTCTGGGAACCATATTTTATGGCAGTCCCACAACCGCGCATGCACATGGCCCTCAGCCTCAGTTTCCAGCTCTGAGAAAGTGCTGACCTGCACAGCCGAGTCACATCTGCCCCCAATCCATGAGACAGAACACTGACCTGCTGCCACAGCTCTTTGCATGCATACAAAGGGCCCCATACCTTAGACCAGTGCACACCAGGGTTATGGCCCACAGACTGGTGCACCCGCACAGCTACATCCTCCCTGGCTGCTGGGTGTCCATATTCACCAGCATCAGTGTAGCATCCCCAATCTGTGCCCATACCTGCCCTGAAGCAAACCACCACACTAAGTGCCCCACCCCATGCCCTGCTCCCTGCTGTACAACCATCCCATAACACAAGGCCTTAGACTACTGAAAGAAATCAACTCCCCAGGTAAATCAATCAAAATATTTACATGCCACAAAGACAGCAGATCATTAAGCATATCACAGTGCAGACAGATATAGCCCTGCCTAATGACAAAATAAAACACCAGAGGAGACACAGACATGACACTGGAACAACTAATCAAAGATGTTCATACAACTCTACTTAATAAAATAAGTGGGAAGTCAAATAACATAAAAGAGATCAAAAAGACAGTAGAAAAGCATAAAGAGGAATTTGAAAGAATAAATAGAAAAATAGTGGATATCACAGAGATTAAAGACTCTGTTGACCAAATAAAAAGCATAGTAGAGGCACACAGCACCAGATTTGAAGAGACAGAAGAAAGAATAAGTGATCTGGAGGATAGGATAATTGACTTCGAAGACTCAAAACAGTAAATGGAAAAAATTGAATGGGAAGTCAGGGAAATGATAGACAAAACAAAGCGCACATATGTAACAATCATTGGTGTCCCAGAAGGAGAAGAGAGGAGTAAAGAGCTAGGAACAGTAGTGGAGGATATAATGGGGGAAATAAACGTAACCAGAAATGAGAAGGGGTGCGTAACCACAGACCCTGAAGAAATAAAATAAAACATAAGAGGATACTATGAACAACTATATGCCAACAAATTAGACAACTTAGATGAAATGGTCAAATTCCTGGAGACACACAAACAAGCTACACTGACTCGAGAAGAAATAGAAGATCTCAACAAACCAATCACAAGTAAAGAGATTCAGGAAGGACAAAGAAGTAAAAGGCATCCAAATTGGAAAGGAAGAAGTAAACTATCATTATTTGCAGATGATATGATACTAGACTTGGAAGATCCTGAGAAATCTATAGCAAAGTTACTTGAGCTAAGAAACAAATTCAGCAAGGTGGTGGAATATAAAATTAATGTGCAAATATCAGTAACATTTCTATACACAAGAAATGACCTAGCTGAGGAGTCAGTTAAGGAAAAAAATCCATTGAAAATAGCAACTAAAGGAATCAAGTACTTAGGAATGAACTTAACTAGGGATGTAAAGGACTTGTACACAGAAAACTGCATAACATTGCTAAAAGAAATCAAAGGAGATCTAAATAGGTGGAAAGATATTCCCTGCTCATGAATAGGAAGTCTAAATATAGTTAAGATGTCAATTCTCCCCAAGTTTATCTACAGATTCAACACAATACCAATCAAAATTCCAACAACCTACTTTGAAGATTTGAAAATGCTAACTACCAAATTCATCTGAAAGGGAAAGAGGCCCTGAATAGCTAAAAACATACTAAAAAAGAAGAACAAAGCGAGAGGATTAACACCCCCTGACTTTAAAACCTATTATAAAGCCACAGTGGTCAAAACAGCATGGTATTGCCACAAAGATGCAACCGTTGACCAATGGAATTGAATCGAGAGAGCAGAAATAGACCACCAAATCTATGATCAACTGATTTTTGACAAGGCCCCCAAATCCTCTGAACTGGGACAAAATAGTCTTTTCAATAATTGGGCATGGAAGAACTGGATATCAAAAGCCAAAAGAATGAAAGAGGATTCCTACCTTACACCATACACAAAAATTAACTCAAAGTGGATCTACACCTAAATATAAGAACTAGCACCATAAAACTTCTAAAAGAAAATGTAGGGCAACATCTTCAAGACCTAGTAATATGAGGTAGCTGTCCAAACTTTACACCCAAAGCACAAGCAATGAAAGAAAAAATACATAAATGGGAACTCCTCAAAATCAAATGCTTCTGCACCTCAAAAGACTTTGTGAAAAAGGTGAAGAGGCAGCCAATTCAATGGGAGAAAATATTTGGAAATCACATATTGGACAAATTTGATTTCCTGTATATGCAAAGAAATTGTACAATTCAACAACAAAAGAACAAACAATCCAATTATAAAATGGGCTAAAGATATAAATAGGCATTTTTCTGAAAATCAAATGCAAATGACTCAAAAGCACATGAAGAGATGCCCATTTTCATTGGTTATAAGGGAAATGCAGATCAAGACTACAATGAGATACCACCTCACACCAATAAGAATGGCAGCTATTAAGCAAACAGGAAACTTAAAATGTTAGAGAGGATGTGGAGAAACTGGGACACTTATGCACTGCTGATGGGAATGTATAATAGTGCAGCCACTATGGAAGACTGTTTGGTGGTTCCTCAAGAAACTAAATATTGAATTGCCCTATGAGCCAGCAATAGCACTACTTGATATATACCCAGAAGAGCTGAAAGCAATGACACAAACAGACATTTCCACACCAATGTTCATAGTAGCATTATTCACAATCACCAAAAGATGGAAACAAAGCAAATGCCAATCAACAGACAAGTGGATCAACAAAATGTGGTATATACATACAATGGAATATTATGTAGCATAAGACAGAACGACATCCTGAAGCACATGACAAGATGGATGAACCTTGAGTACATAATGCTGAATGAAATAAGCCAGACGTGAGAATATCAGCTATTTCAAAAATTAGGTTTTTAATATAAATAGCCATGGGAGATTCATAAACACAGAGGCTTTACACATAGCAAGGCTGACCCTGGCTTTAAATATTTAAAGAACAAAATTAACATTTAAACATCCATCACGTTCAAGGCTGTCTTCAAATCACTTCACATGTACCTTTCCTTTTTAAAATATGAATTAACCATATCAAAACATAAACTACCACTGTGAAAGCCTCAAGGCTAATTATACATTTTTTACATCATGCCATTGATCTTCTGAGATCTTTTCCAAATATTCTACTCTGAACTTAACTCCTCTCAACCACTCCCTATCAACCACTCCATATCAAGGGTACAGCTCTACTTTTAAAGCAATCTGTATTTTTATATATAGTCATAATCAGGATCTATACTAATTGGTGTTTTCATTGTCTGCTTTGCCCACTAGAGAGTAAAATATTTGAAGGAAAGGACTGTCTTATTTGCACTTGTATGTATTAAGTGTCTTGTAGTGTTGTTGCAACCAATGTAATATATATTTTTTCAGATACATGTGAATTTATTTGTGGTAAGTCACACTATGCCACAGATATTTGCAATGTCTATTTGAAAGTAAGCTTCTTGTTTAGGCTTCTTTTACATTTCTCTTCCTCTTGCATTCTATATGACCTGTGATCTCTTTTTATCAGTTTTATTTGCCCTATTGGAGTAGGCCAAATAATGGCCTCCAAAGATGTTCACCTTCTAATCTTGGAACCTGTGAATGTTACCCTGTATGGCAAAGGGACTTTGTGAATGGGATTAAATTAAAGATTTTGAGATGGGAAGATTATTCTGGATATCAAAGGAGACCCTAAATGCAATCCCAAGGGTCCTTGTGGGAGGGAGGTGGGAGAAATCAGATAATAAGAAGGCTATGTGGCAACAGGGGCAGAGATTGGAGGAATGGTGTCTGTGAAGGAAGAGGCTACAAGCCAAGAAGTAGAAGTGGCCACTAGAAGCTGGAAAAGGCAAAGAAATAGACCCCCCCCCCCCCCCCCGCTGCCAGAGCCTCCAGAAGGAGCTGCCTCTACCAATATCTTGACTTTAGCTCAGTGAGACCCATTAGACATCTGACCTCCAGAACAGTAAGGTAATAAGTCTGTGTTGTTTCATGCCATTAAATTTGTGGAAATTTGTTACAGTAGCAAAATATCACAAATATACCACTGAGAACATCTTTTATAATTAGCTAGCTCAGGAGGTATAGTTTAGTGATCAAGAGCATGGTTTTAGAGTTAGGTTCATGGGTCTATTATTTACTATCTGTGTGAACTTAGTCAGATAATTAAATCCCACTTAGTTTACAAAATGGGCATATTTATTCTCACCCTTTGTGAAGATTTTGCTATGACACACGTGAAGCACTTAACCCAATGTCTGGTATAGAGTTGTAGGTCTTCAATAAAAGTTCAAAGGCAAGAATTTGGATAGTAACTAATAAGTAGCCATTATCCATCCTGCCATACATTCAAACTAGGGTTTATCTATTAAAATTTCATTTTTACCCATCCTTTCAGGAACCCAAATAATCTGCAGATGGGGTGTGTTTTCTGAATATCAATTCAGAACATCTTCTTTCTTCCTTCCATGAATTATGACAACAGAACATTTTAAACTCTTGAATCAATAGAAAAATTTCAAAATTACAAACTGTTTTAGGAAAACATTGTCCTCCCTATATTAGCCTCTTGGTGAATGGCTTATGACAGCAATTTCACTTACAACATCCCTTATTTAATATTAAAAAAACATTTACTAGAACCAAATAATCTGAATATAATTTAAATAAAACCCTAATAATATCTGTACCATTTAGCACTCCTTCAGCTTCAAGGAACAGAAATCTCACCACAAAGAATATGGAAATGTATTATCTCACAGTAACAGAAGATCCAGAGGCAAGATATGGTTTTTAGGGTTTGATTTAATGGCTCAACATCGTCCTTAAGGATCCAGGACCTTTCTATCTCTCTGCTCTGACATCTTTGGTGTTAGTGTCAACCCTAGGCTGGTGGCATGATATCTCCAAATCCCCTAAGGGTTAGAATAAAGTCATTGATATATTCCTGAGCTAATTTCTGGCAAGGACAACAAGAATGTACTGTAGATAGGGGTGCAGCCAGTTTCCCTGTGGCACCTGGCTGCCTTGGAGAGGATAGATATGAATTAATTTGGGGAACTGTTAGAGAGGAAGAAAGGGGGAATGAATGCTGGGTAGGCAACAATAATCAGTATTGATTTACTCTTTTTTTTCAAACTAATTGCCCCTGTAAACTGCTCCCAGCTTTGCTCAGAATATCATCCACATTTCATAAAAGATATTTGTACTTAACTACTTACAAATTGCTAAGCATACAACTTCTGAAATCAGCATTTTCAATTAAAAAAGACAATCACATTTTCCTAAAATTAAACAAATTATTTGGGTTGAGATATACTACAGAAAATTTTACGTGCAAACACAACTTTAAATTATCTAGATGTTTACTGAGGCAATATCTTATTACTATAGTTGCTTATCAGTGCTGTGGAGAAAAATAAAGCAGGGAGGGTCAGGATTGGAGAGAGTGGTTGTTTTAGTCTGCTAGATGCCGGAATGCAATATATCAGAAACAGAATGGCTTTTAAAAAGGGGAATTTAATAAGTTTCTAATTTACAGTTCCAAGGCTGAGAAAATGTCCCAATTAAAACAAGTCTATAGAAATGTCCAATCAAAGGCATCCAGGGAAAGATACCTTGGTTCAAGAAGGCTGATGAAGTTCAGGGTCTCTCTCTCAAGTGAGAAGGCACATGGCAAACACAGTCATGGTTTCTCTCTCAGCTATAAGGGCTCATGGCTAGCACGGCATCATCTGCTAGCTTTCTCTACTGGTTTCCTGTTTCATGAAGCTCCCCAGGAGGTATTTTCCTTCTTCATCTCCAAAGCGCTGGCTGATGGACTCTCTGCTTCGAGGTGCTGCAGCATTCTCTGCTCTCTCTGAATCTCCTTTCTCCAAAATTTTTCCTCTTGTACAGGGTTCCAGAAATTTATCAAGACCCACCCAAGTGGGTGGAGACATGTTGTCACCTAATCCAGTTTAACAACCACTCTTGATTTAATCACATCTCCAGGGAGATGATCTGATTATAGTTTCAAACATACAGTATTGGAAAGGGATTATTCTGCCTTTATAAAATGGGATTTATATTAAAACATGGCTTTTCTAGGGGACATACATCCTTTCAAACCAGCACAGTGGTTGAAATAGAAGTTGCTGTTTTATCAATGGCAGCCAGGTAAGCCTCACTAAGAAGGTGACATTGGAATAAAGGCCTGAAGGAAATGAGAGTGTGAGCCTTGCAGAGGTGGGGTGTTCTAGCTACAGGGATTCTCCACATGCTAAAGTCTGAAGTGGGAACAGACCTAGTGTGTTTTGAGACAACAAAAAAGCCAGAACTTCTGTATCACATTGAGAAAATAGATATGCCTGTAAGAAAATTAACTTTAGCTTTCACACAAGATGGCCCAGGAAAGGACTGCTGAATAACTCAAAATGGTTTTGCAGGCAGGGAAGGAGAGCACCTTTGATGTAAGCCTTGAATAGGTGCCAGATAGGTAGAAACAAGTTTAAATAAATAACAGCCAGAGTCATTGAAATATAGAGCATAATCAAAAGCGAGAACCTTCCGCCAGAAATTTGAATTAGTTAGACTGTCCTGATAGGCTATAACCTCTGGAGTATCCAATCAGCAGAGAAACAGGGGAGGGTCTTGTAGCCAGGTACAGTTATAACCATTTTGGTGTTCTACTGATTGGCGGGCCAGGCACCATTTTGTGTTTGGCTGGGTGCCTGTTCTTGCAAGAGCATTAACAAATTATTTTCTTCTCACATTTGGGTGAGCACTTATTCACTTTCAAGTACAGCATTTTTTCTAACAGTGCCAATCACATTTTAAAGATTAATTTCCTAGTTGGAATGAGATGGGTGCTACTGGACAGTCTTAAACACAGTAATGATATGAGTTATGTTTTAGCCTTAGTTTGGAGAGAAAGAAACAACACAGCATAGAGAGTTAATAAAAACCTTTCCATTTTGGTTACTCCTCTTTGTCCATCATCCTTGATTTAGCCCATTCCACCATAATCTCTCTGTTGGATTACAGCAATGTTCTCCCAATTCCAGGCCACAAGTCTCTTCCAAATCAAGTTAGTCTTCTATATGACACAAGCACCTTACTGACACCTTATCATATCCCCAACTCTCAAGGTAATAAATTTCCATTAGCTCCAGATTTCTTGTCTCTTAAAATCCTAACCCTCTTTCATATTGGAAGACTGTTCCAATCTACATCTGGCCTCATTGCCCACCACTTTTTCTATGAGCGCTACACTCCAACCACACTGAATCTGCCAGTTTCTGAGTGTGCCAGGCCTTTTATGTTTCCTTGACATTGAGTACACCATTCCTTCTGCCTAGAATGCCTTTCTCCCCTTCTAACAAAATCTTTCTTTAAAACTCAGTTCAAATATTGCTTCCTCAGTAAAGGCCTCTCTTTCTTCCCTAAGCTTTCTTATTCATTCTTTGTGCTCCCATGTTGTTTTGGGATCTTTCCAGTCTAGAACTAGTCTCCCTCTTTGGGCTGTATATTACTATATTTTTAGACTTTGAGTTGAATGAGATGGAAAATCCAAGAGGACAAAATAATTTCTTCAGTGCTTTTTCTGGGACCCTTTTATTTCCTATTAAATTAACGTTTGCTCTGGGCCCTCCACCTGAAGGTGGAATGTGTCAATTTTATGAACAACCTTGAGGCAATGCATACTCTTGTTGAGGGAAAACAGAGTTATCCTGCTGCTTGTAGCAAATCAATAGATTTGGAACATCTATTTTGCTACCTAAAGGGGCAGGTGGGATGGGTTTCTTCTTTTCATGTTTTCAAGATGAAGAGCCTATAACTTGCAGCTTATTGGTGAAAGTTCCTCAAAGCCTCCTTATGAGTTAATCATCCTTGATGGGCAAAAATCTTTGCCTAGACATTCTCATTAGACTTAGAATAAAGGGTCAAGCCTCTCCCTAAATAAGTAAATGGAGCTAGCCTAGGCAGTAGACTCACTGTTTAAAACCAAGGAATTTGCATGTCATTAAATCTTCCTTAGTACAAACATAAAAATTTCTTTACAGAAAGGAACACAAAGAACTTTTGGGATACCTTGTGTGCTGGTTTGAAGGAAAGTATGCCCCCTAGAAAAGCCATGTTTTAACCAAAACTCCATTTCATAAGGGTGGAGTGGTCCCTGTTCAATACCGTATGTTTGAAACTGTAATCAGATCATCTCCCTGGATGATGTGATTTAGTCAAGAGTGGATAAACTGGATTAGGTGATGACATGTCTCCACCCATTTGTCTGGATCTTGGTTGGTTTATTGGAGTCCTATAAAAGAGGGAATATTTTAGAGAATGAGAGATTCAGAGAGAGCAGAGAATGCTGCAGCACTACGAAGCAGAGTTCACAAGCCAGCAACCTTTGGAGATGAAGAAGAAAAATGCCTCCTGGGGAGCTTCTTGAAACAGTAAGCCAGGAGAGAAGACAACAGATGATGCCTTGCTTGCCATGTGCCCTTCCAGCCAAGAGAGAAACTGTGACTGTGTTTGCCATGTGCCTTTCCAGATGAAAGAGAAACCCTGAACTTCATCGGCCTTCTTGAACCAAGGTATCTTTCCCTGGATGCCTTAAATTGGACATTTCTATAGACTTGTTTTGATTGGGACATTTTCTCAGCCTCAGAACTGTAAACTAGCAACTCATTAAATTCCCCCTTTTAAAAGCCATTCTGTTTCTCGTATATTGCATTCCGGCAGCCAGCAAACTAGAACACCTTGTTAAGGAACAATGTGCCAGTCTGAAGTTATTGTACCCCCAAAAAGCCATGTCTTTTAATCCTCATTCGATATTGTTAGGTGGGATTTTTCTGATTGTTTCCATGGAGATATAACCCACCCAATTGTGGGTGGTAACTTTTGATTAGATGGTTTCCATGGAGATGTGTCTCCACCCATTCAAGGTGGAGTTGCTTACTGGAGTCCTTTAAGAGAGAACCATTTTGGAAAATACTTTAGAGCCAACAGAGCCCACACAACCATCTCTTTCCTTTAGAGATAAAGAAAGAAAATGTCTCCAGGGAAGCCGTTGAAGAAGCCTGGAAAGAAGCTAGCAGACGTCATGTGCCTTTCCAGCTGAGAGAAACCCTGAACATCATTGACCTTCTTGAACCAAGGTATCTTTCCCTAGGTGCCTTAATTTGGACATTTTTATAGCCTTACCTTAATTTGGACATTTTCATGGCCTTAGACTGTAAACTTACAACTTAATAAATTCCCCTTTTTAAAAGCCATTCTGTTTCTGAAATATTGCATTCCAGCAGCTTACTAACTAATATAGTCATATGTTTCTTCATATTTTCTATTGTTACATAGAAAGGTATCTTCAGTCCCAAGCTGCTAAAACAAATACCATGCATTCAGTTGGCTTAAACAACAAGTATTTTGGGTTCATGGTTCTGAGACTAGGAGATGTGTAAAATCAAGACATCAGCAAACCATGCTTTCTCCTCAAAGACTGGGAATAGTCCTCATTCTGGGGACTGGTAACTGGCAATCCTTGGACCTTGGCTTTTCTGTCATATGTCAATGCACATGGCAATGTCCTTCCTTCTCTTCCAGGTTCCATTGTCTTCCAGCTTCTCCCTGTGGCCTTTTTCCCTGTGACCTTCTCCAAGGCCTCGGGTAATATGAATAGGTGCCCTCCTGATTCAGTTCATCATACGTTAACTAAAAATATCAACCTCAAAAGGTCCATTTTACAATGGATTCATACCCATGGAATAGGTTAAGATTAAGAACATCGTTTCCTGGGCTACATACTGCAACCCACCACAAAGGATAATCATGATCTCATACGTTGTTGATGGGAGTGCAAAATGGTATGGCCTCTATAGAGGGAAATTTTGCAATATTTCCAAAATCACAAAGATATTTTTCACTTTAATACAGCAATCCCATGGCTGGGAATTTATTCTACAGATAGCTCTGCATACATACAAAATAGCAAATGTACAATAAGATATTCATTTGATTGTGTCTACAAAAAGAAACACCAAGTGCTCACTTTGGCAGCACATATACTAAAATTGGAACAATACAGAGAAGATTAGCATGGCTCCTGTGCAAGGATGACATGCAAATTCGTGAAGCATTCCATATTTTTTAAGGAAAAAAAAAAAGAAACACCAAAAGGATACATGTGGAATTCATGAAGATAATTACCTACTGGGGATTGAATTTGGGGATGAGATGGATGGAGATATAAGTAAAAGCAACACATTTCAATGAAAACCTTTTTATATCATTTTAATTTGGAACCATGTAATTCTGTCACTTATTCAAAACAATATTAAAGGATTAGTGTGAAATATGAATAAGACAAGTGAGCCTTGAAAATAAAGAATTTATTTTCTTAATTATCTTTGTATTTTAAGCATCTGACATCTTACCTGCCCTAAAAGTGATACTTAAATATCTGTTAAAATAATTCAATCCAAGCCATTAAGTTTCACACTATTAAGCACCTACATCTTTACAGTTATGAGTATTCAGATAGTTAGAAAATAAATGAAAGTTTAACTTGTAGTCTTTGACCTTATGCAGGTTACCAGTAGGGAAATAACCATATAAAACAGTTAGGTAACAATCCACTTCTTTGGGTTAACTGTCAACAAAAATAAATTTTACACTACAGATATTTAGAAACATGAAAATGAGCTAAATTTAGATGTAAGTCAATTTATCAGTTGTTTCATTAACATGCAAGTTTGCCCTCTGTTAATTAACAAAGACATCTGATTTTGATCCATAGATTTACTATTTTAGTTAATGAATTGAAGCATGGAATTAAAACAGTGACATCACAACAAACTCCAACAGGGAAGACGAAACAAATGAGCTGACACTGATCCAACTGAAATTTAACATCATCCCATTTGGGAAAATATCACTCAGTACTGAAGGTTTGCTGCCCCCAAGAGGCAAAAAAAAAAAAAAAAAAAAAACCTCCAAAATCAAATGGAGTCATTTAATTTCAAGGGCCAAGCAATGGAGAAAAGAAGATATAAGATGGAGCCTTGTTTAATAAAAGATTGAGAGCCAACCCCACTAATTCTGGAAAAGAGAAAGGAGAAAACATTATTTGGAATTCCTAAGAATAGAGATGGGTTTGTAGTACAGCAAAGATAAGAAAGGGCACTCTTACTCATTTGCATCTGTGCTGGTTTGAAAGGATGTATGTACCCTAGAAAAGCCATGTTTTAATCCTAATCCTGTTTTGTAAAGGCAGCCATTTCTTCTAATCCTTATTCAGTACTGTATGTTTGAATCTCTTTAATTAGATCATCTCCCTGGAAATGTGAATCAAACAAGAGTGGTTGTTAAACTGGGTGGGTCTTTATTAGTTTACTGGAATACTATAAAAGAGGAAACATTTTGGAGAAAGCTAGAGATTCTGAAAGAGCAGAACAATGTAGCCACGAGAAGCAGAGAGTCCACCAGCCAGCATCCTTCAGCAGCCAAAGGCTCCTTCGCGGGCTGCTGCCACTACCCTCCTCACTCCACGGTTGAGAGAAAATGGCGGGTGGGAACAGCACCATCGCGCCCAGTGTATGCGGGGCCCTTTTCATCTGGTATTGCATTTACTACAACCACAAAAGATGGAGTGACCCCAATTTCAAGAACAGGCTGCAAGAGCGAAGAAAGAAACAGAAACTTGCCAAGGAGAGAGCTGGGCTTTCCAAGTTACCTGAACTTCAAGATGCTGAAGCTGTTGAGAAAATTTTCCTTGAAGATATACAGCTGGGTGAACAGTTACTAGCCCAAGGAGAATACGAGAAGGGTGTGAACCATTTGACAAATGCAATTGCTGTGTGCGGACAGCCACAGCAGTTATTACAAGTATTACAGCAAACTCTTCCACTACCACTGTTCCAGATGCTTCTGACTAAGCTCCCAACAAATAGTCAGAGAATTGTAAGTGCTCAGAGCTTGGCTGAAGATGATGTGGAATGAAAAACAAATATCAGCATAATAAAATCTCAATTTAAAATATTTAAAAAATTCTTAACTCGTAAGAGGAACAGCTCTGGAGTTATAGGGGCAGATGTGCTTTGAGATGGACTGGACCACACTGAAATCTACCAAAGCTAATTTTTGCTTTGTGTAGATCCATTTGTCTGTTTTATCTATTTTTCCCAGTGAAAAGTGTATTTTGATAAGTATTTTTCATTTTATAAATACAGTATGAGTTAACTAAAATATCATGGATTTTGTTTCTTCCTAATGTGTACATACATGTAACAATACTTAGGTTGAAAGTACCCAGTGCTCACTTGTTTTTTGTTTGTTTGTTTTTTTCTGCATGGACAGGCACCGGGAATCAAACCCAGATCTTTGGTATGGCAGGTGAGAACTCTGCCTGCTGAGCCACATGGCCTGCCCCCGTGCTCAGTTTTTAAAGATAAGGCATAAAAAAGTATAGGAGGAAGCTGAAGAACATGCATTTTTTAAAAGCTAATACATATTGCTGTATATCAGAAAAGTGTATGAAAACTTGATTATTTATCAAAACTGAGCATTAATCTTTGAGGTGATCTTCCCCATTTAATCTTTCAAACATAAATATATATGTGAAATGTGCTGCTGTGCTGTATTAACTTCATCCCTACCTCTTGTGTCAATCTTGATAATACTGTGTTTAAATCAGTGGGCTTAGTGAAATGTTTTATTTAAATGGTGCGCTTAATATGTTCTAGGTATTTATCGCCCTCTACATTGGATATGCATAGTAGTTGCAAATAGCACTAGCTGCTTGTGAGCTTCACCAAATCCTGTCTGCTTACTTTCCTCATTTATAAAATAAGGGAACTGATTCACTGATCTCTGAGGCATCCCTTTCTGCTCCTACTTTATATAGTTCTGTTCAGCATCTTCAAATCCACCTCCTCCAGAGGAGTGTCTTTGTTCAGCCTTGTGCTGTTTTATACTCTGAACTTTGCATGCTTGCCTAACTTGGTGTTTCCAAATTGATCTTTTGTTAATGTCTGATTATTGTGTTGACTTTCACTGAAATCATAACAGGTCTGTCGCAACATTGTAAATTCGTCGGAAGTGTATGCTTTTAGGTAACTGGGATGACCTGCTTGTAAAAGAAATGCTCCCCTTTGCGTTTAACTTTGGTGTATCAACTTGATTCCTTTCTCTTGTTGAACACTGAGCATATCTTGTTGAACACTAAGAGTAAGACATAAGCTTGTGGCTGAAGACTGAAAAAACTGGAGCTAGTGGGACCTTTTGTTCTCAAATATTGACACATGCAGTCACAGATTCCATTTCAGAACTGAGAATCAGGATCTTTCGTATTGTGCTGCATGTGCTGAACTGAGCAGGATTTCACATTCAGGGTGGCTTTGTGCCATATAAAAGTTGGTGGAGAGATCCCAGAGATTTTTCCTTTGTACTGGGCTTTTTATCTTGATTTACTTATTAACTTTTCTTACCTTAACCTACGCGGTTGTGTGTGTGTGGTAGTTGTGGTGTAGTGGAAAGAGTTTGAACTGCAAGGCTAGCTTCTGCCTCTCATTAGCTATCTATATAGCCTTGGGCATGTCATGTCCTATCACCTCCAGTATTCTCACCTATGAATGAGAACATGGGGATAGATGACTCAAACATTTAAGGGCTCTTCCTCCAGATACCTCCTAGGTTTGTGAGAACTCTTGGTGTACTTTTATTATTATTGTCATGACACTTAGTGCGCTTTTCAGGGAATGAACAGTAGAAACCTGACTAATAGGATCTGAAATTCAAAGCACTGTAGCGGTGATTGGTCAATAATTGATCATGCAGCAAAGAAACAGTCTTTCCTCTAGGTATAGATTGAGGGATGTAGAAGGAGAATACAGGTGGGTAAAAGAGCAGGGAGCAGAGAACTTAGCAAGAAAATAATGGGCCTGGAAAAACTAAGGATTGGTTGGAGGAGTGAGTGGTCATCTAGATTTTGGGAAGGTAGAAAGCTAACTATACACGCCCTTGAAAACTATGCACTACAAGCTGGGAATCAGTTTTCTGGAAAACAATCCTCTTTGATTTAAGCCTTGTTGAAAAGGCAATGATAGCTTCACTTTAGGGCTGATTAAGCCAAGTACATTTTCTTATTTAAACGACAGCTTTGGTACTTTAAAATTAGGCCCTACTTTTGAAAGCTTTAGGTGTGTTACATTTAAAAAAAAAAAAAAAAAAACACCTGCTATTTTTCCCCCATTGAAGAGTTTCCTACCTAAAGTTTTAGTAGTGGTGATAAACCAGGGAATCATGCTGCTAGCCAAATGGTACCCAGCAGGTGGGAATAAAACAACTCAAGATTTGAGTCGAGTAAAACAGATTGAATGTTCCCATGTGCTAATGTTGCACCCTTGTGTAAAATCTCTGGAAATGCAAAACATATTGGTGCATGCTGACATCCTTCTTTGGTCAAAAATCTTTGTTAAATACAAAGGTTCAAATTTATGTTTAAAGTAAAAGCATTTAAAACAAGCTTACCTGACAGCATTGTTTTTCTATTAATTGATAACTAGAATTTATGTTCACATTTAAGTGTGTAAAACCTAGCATAGTGTGCCTAATGTGCAGTCAGTAAATATTTCATTCTTCTAATGGCTTCCTGCCTATCTTCGTGACCTCATTGATTCAGTCTATAGACCAGAATATTAATGAAATGTTATTGCAGAAAAGATTTTGAGAAAATTAGCATATCGTGTAACCATCACAGAAAATGATTTTCCTTGTAACGTAAAAAATGCAGTTCTTATTATTGCTTGTGCCTCAGTAGTAAGTGAATATTACAGGGCTTAGAGAAAAAAAAAAGTGAGAGTATAAGATGAAAGTCTGGGACCCAAAAGTGGTCCCCAAAATAAGGACCTCATCAAGTAATACACCACAAAATACCACTCCAAAGTATTTTCCTCCCAGCCCTTGGAATTTCTTTCATGACTTTTGAAAGTTACCAGATACTCTGCCAAGCTAAAGAGAACTTTGTTAGTTCTGGTAAATAATATGGAATTCAAACTCCCAAATTCTGCTGCCACACCTGGGAAAGATATTCAATGTAAATCAGGTTGGAATACATAAGTAAATACTTATCTGTGTTGGTATATATTGTTATACAGATATATTGCAAGTTCAATAAATTTAGGGGTGCTTCTATTCCTCTGAAAAATGTGATTCAAATTTCTAATTACTAACTTACAACAATTTTCTAGATAAACAGGATAGCCCAGTAGAAAAACTCAGGACACCAGAATCCAAGAAACTGCCAATTTTAATCATGATTCTGACACACGCTAGCTACCACTTAACTCTTCTGAACTTCAACTACTTTGTCTATAAAATATGGATGATACCTGTTGTGCCATTTTGAAACTATTGTGTATCCCAGAAATGCCACACTTTAAACCTAATCCAATACTGTGGGGCCAGATCTATTGTTTAGGGTGTAAAAATTAGATTGGATTGTTTCCATAGAGATGTGGCATACCCAGCTGTTGGCATGACTTTTGGTTAGATTATATCCATGCAGATATGACACACCCAATTGTGGGTATAGTTTTTTGATTGGATGGAGATATGACTTCACCCATTCATGGGTCTTGATTCGTTTACTAGAGTCTCTTCAAAGGGGAAACATTTTGGAGAAGCCTCAGATGCAGATGCTTGGAGAACAGTTGCTTCAGAGCTAACAGAGACATGGATGTTTGGAGATACTTGGAGTGCCAACAGAGAGCAGATGCCTAGACACAGGAAGAGCTCAGCAGACATCACCCTGTGCCTTCCCATGAGATGCTAAGCAAGCCAGAGCCAAGAGTCGTGTCCTGGAGGAGCTAAATGAAGGCCCACAGATGTTTATAGAGGAAACCCCTGGCATCAGAAGCTGGAAGAAATGGAACTGGAAACAAGGACTAGCAGACGCCAGCCACATGCCTCCCCATGTGACAGACATCAGCCTTTCTTGAGTCAAGTTACTTTCTCTGGATGCAGTAGTTTGGACATTTTTTTAATGGCCTTAGAACTATAAGCTTCTAACTTAATAAATTCCTCTTTTAAAAGCTATTCCATTGCTGATATATTGCATTCTGGCAGCTTTAACAAACCAAAACACCTACTTTGCAGCATTGCTGAAAGACCTAGAGAGAACATAGATTAGTACACGTAAATATTATGTGCTTAATAAATGGTAGCTACTATTACACAAACATAATAAGCTGTTCTATGTTATATAATATAGGAGCAAATTTAATTGAGATGCCAAAATATGTAGTACAGATTCTAAAGGCTATAGGCCATTAGGAAAAAGAGATCAATGCTAGCGGGAAATTTTATTAGACTTTATAAATAAATGACATTGAAAACTATATATTTTCTCTGAAAAAAATCTCATTACCACCTTGGAATATTTGCAGCAATCAAAGACATAAAATGTATAATGTGCATTCAGGCTTGTTTAAATATTAGGGTATTATGAGAGATTTATTAACTGTATCAAGAAAAACACTGTAGTCATGAGATTACATCTTCTAAATATAACCATGATGGTGACAGGCTTATATAATTCTGAAAATAGTGCCCTGTTTTAAAGAAGCATGTGAGTATGGATATGGATCTATCTCTATTCAATTAAAGGCCATGACTACTAAACCTTGGGACATTGCTTTAATTGCATATACCCTCTTAAAACAATAAGTAGATGCTTGGAGAACAGTTGCTTCAGAGCTAACAGAGACATGGATATTTGGAAATGCTTGGAGTGCCAACAGAGAGCAGATGCCTAGACATAATAAATAATAACCAACAACTAGATGCATAGGATTCAGAAACTTCCAGTATTCAACTGGAATTCTCATTTTCTATTAGAATAGTATATGTGAACATGGGTGGAGATGAAAGGTATTTAGGGAAAGCAAGGAGTTTCACATGGCCAGGATCTAAGGTGTGAAATTTGGAGATGGGGTAGGAGGGCAGCAGAAGGAACATAAGTAAATCAAAATTAAGATACAACCATTTAATATGGTTGGACTTACATGGGATATGACTCCCAGATGTGTAAATCTCCCTGGCAACATGGGACCTGACTCCCAGGGAGGAGCCAGGACCTGTTTTGAGGAGAGTAAGAAGGTTTTCTTTACCAAAAGTGGGAAGAGAGAAATGATGCAAAATAAGAGTCTCAGTAGCTGTGATATTTCAGAGTTGAGAGATTATCCTGAAGGTTATTTTTATGCATTATATAGATATCCCTTTTTAGTTTCTGGTGTGTTGGAGTGGTTGGAGGGAAGTATGTGAAACTGTTGAAATGTGTTTCAGTAGCCTTGTTTCTTGAAGAGGACTGTATATAGCTTTTACAATGTGACTGTGAAAACCTTGTGTCTGATGCTCCTTTTATCCAGGGTATGGACAGATGGTAAATAATAATAATAATAATAAGGACAGAAAATAAATAATAAGGAAGATAAAGGATAAAAACTGGATAGATTGAAATACTGGTGGCCAGTGAGAGGGAGGGGTAAGGGATATGGGATGTATGAGTTCTTTCTTTTTATTTTTATTTCTTTTTCTGGAGTGATGCTAATGTTTTAAAAATGATCATGATGAGACTTCTGGAGAAGATGGCGGCTTAGTAAGACGTGCGGGTCTTAGTTCCTCCTCCAGAACAGCTACTAGAGAAGTAGAAATGATACAGAACAACTCCCGGAGCCACAACAGAGACCAAGAAGACAGCGTACCCCATTCTGGAACGGCTGATTGGCTGGGAGAACCCGCTCCGGTGAGATCGCCGAGGGGCGCAGGCTTCCCCGGGCCGGGGCGGCAGGCGGCTGGAGTCCCTCCCTCCTTCCTTCCCGGGCGGGCTGGGAGAATCGGACAGGCAGTCCCCTCAAGCCGCGGCGGCTGGCGCCCTCCCCCCCACGTGAGGCCCCCGGACCAGCTGGGAGAATTGGATCGGAGATCCCCAAGCCGCAGAGAACGGCGACCGGGGTCCCTTCCAAACACGTGACTTCCCGGTCCGGCTGGGAACAGTGGATAGACACTCCCCCAAGCCGCGGCGGCTGGTGCTCCCCCGCCACATTTGGCGTCCCGGGCCGGCTGGGAAATTTGGACAGGCGCTCCCCCAAGCTGCAGAGGCCGGCGACCCTCCCCGCACGCGGATCCCTGGGCTGGCTGGGAGATTCGGATTAGCACTCCCCCAAGCCACTTCGGCTGGCGACCCCCCCCACAGCGAGAGTTTTCCAAAGTTAAAGGAGCCACAGCATCTTTTACTGGTGGGACCCGCAGACAGATGAGTGCCACGAGCGCCACCTACTGGGCAGGATAAGAAAAACAGAGCCCAGAGATTTCACAGAAAAATCTTTCAACCTGCGGGGTCTTACACCCAGGGAAATCTGATTAAATGCCCAGACGCCAGCAAAAAATAACGGATCATGCTCAGAAAATTGAAAATATGGCCTAGTCAAAGGAACAAACCAATAGTTCAAATGAGATACAGGAGCTGAGACAACTAATGCTGAATATACGAACAGAAATGGAAAACCTCTTCAAAAACCAAATCGATAAATTGAGGGAGGACATGAAGAAGACATGGGCTGAACAAAAAGAAGAAATAGAAAAACTGAAAAAAACAAATCACAGAACTTATGGGAGTGAAGGACAAAGTAGAAAAGCTGGAAAAAACAATGGATACCTAAAATGGTAGATTAAAAGAGACAGAAGCTAGAATTACTGAATTGGAGGATGGAACATCTGAATTCCAAAAAGAAACAGAAACTATAGGGAAAAGAATGGAAAAATTTGAACAGGGGATCAGGGAACTGAATGACAATATGAAGCGCACAAATATACGTGTTGTGGGTGTCCCAGAAGGAGAAGAGAAGGGAAAAGGAGGAGAACAACTGATGGAAGAAATTATCACTGAAAATTTCCCAACTCTTATGAAAGACCTAAAATTACAGATCCAAGAAGTGCAGCGCACCCCAAAGAGATTAGACCCAAATAGGCGTTCTCCAAGACACTTACTAGTTAGAATGTCAGAGGTCAAAGAGAAAGAGAGGATCTTGAAAGCAGCAAGAGAAAAACAATCCATCACATACAAGGGAAACCCAATAAGACTATGTGTAGATTTCTCAGCAGAAACCATGGAAGCTAGAAGACAGTGGGATGATATATTTAAATTACTAAAAGAGAAAAACTGCCAACCAAGACTCCTATATCCAGAAAAATTGTCCTTCAAAAACGAGGGAGAAATTAAAACATTCTCAGACAAAAAGTCACTGAGAGAATTTGTGACCAAGAGACCAGCTCTGCAAGAAATACTAAAGGGAGCACTAGAGTCAGATACGAAAAGACAGAAGAGAGAGGTATGGAGAAGAGTGTAGAAAGAAGGAAAATCAGATATGATATATATAATACAAAAGGCAAAATGGTAGAGGAAAATATTATCCAAACAGTAATAACACTAAATGTTAATGGACTGAATTCCCCAATCAAAAGACATAGACTGGCAGAATGGATTAAAAAACAGGATGCTTCTATATGCCGTCTACAGGAAACACATCTTAGACCCAAAGATAAATATAGGTTGAAAGTGAAAGGTTGGGAAAAGATATTTCATGCAAATAACAACCAGAAAAGAGCAGGAGTGGCTATACTAATATCCAACAAATTAGACTTCAAATGTAAAACAGTTAAAAGAGACAAAGAAGGACACTATCTACTAATAAAAGGAACAATTAAACAAGAAGACATAACAATCATAAATATTTATGCACCGAACCAGACTGCCCCAAAATACGTGAGGAATACACTGTAATCACCGAAAAGGGAAATAGACACATATACCATAATAGTTGGAGACTTCAACTCACCACTCTCATCAATGGACAGAACATCTAGACAGAGGATCAATAAAGAAATAGAGAATTTGAATATTACAATAAATGAGCTAGACTTAACAGACATTTATAGGACATTACATCCCACAACAGCAGGATACACCTTTTTCTCAAGTGCTCATGGATCATTCTCAAAGATAGACCATATGCTGGGTCACAAAGCAAGTCTTAACAAATTTAAAAAGATTGAAATCATACACAACACTTTCTCGGATCATAAAGGAATGAAGTTGGAAATCAATAATAGATGGAGTGCCAGAAAATTCACAAATACATGGAGGCTCAACAACACACTCTTAAGCAACGAGTGGGTCAAAGAAGAAATTGCAAGAGAAATTAGTAAATACCTCGAGGCGAATGAAAATGAAAACACAACATTATCAAAACCTACGGGACGCAGCAAAGGCAGTGCTAAGAGAGAAATTTATTGCCCTAAATGCCTATATCAGAAAATAAGAAAAGGCAAAAATTCAGGAATTAACTGTCCACTTGGAAGAACTGGAGAAAGAACAGCAAACTAACCCCAAAGCAAGCAAAAGGAAAGAAATAACAAAGATTAGAGCACAAATAAATGAAATTGAAAACATGAAAACAATAGAGAAAATCAATAAGACCAGAAGTTGGTTCTATGAGAAAATCAATAAGATTGATGGGCCCTTAGCAAGATTGACAAAAAGAAGAAGAGAGAGGATGCAAATAAATAAGATCAGAAATGGAAGAGGAGACATAACCACTGACCTCACAGAAATAAAGGAGGTAATAACAGGATACTATGAACAACTTTATGCTAATAAATACAACAATTTAGATGAAATGGACGGGTTCCTGGAAAGACATGAACAACCAACTTTGACTCAAGAAGAAATAGATGACCTCAACAAACCAATCACAAGTAAAGAAATTGAATCAGTCATTCAAAAGCTTCCCAAAAAGAAAAGTCCAGGACCAGATGGCTTCACATGTGAATTTTATCACACATTCCAGAAAGAATTAGTACCAACTCTCCTCAAACTCTTCAAAATAATCGAAGCGGAGGGAAAGCTACCTAATTCATTCTATGAAGCCAACATCACCCTCATACCAAAACCAGGCAAAGATATTACAAAAAAAGAAAACTACAGACCAATCTCTCTAATGAATATAGATGCAAAAATCCTCAACAAAATTCTAGCAAATCGAATCCAACAACACATTAAAAGAATTATACATCATGACCAAGTAGGATTCATCCCAGGTATGCAAGGGTGGTTCAACACAAGAAAATCAATTAATGTAATACACCATATCAACAAATCAAAGCAGAAAAATCACATGATCATCTCAATTGATGCAGAGAAGGCATTTGACAAGATTCAACATCCTTTCCTGTTGAAAACACTTCAAAAGATAGGAATACAAGGGAACTTCCTTAAAATGATAGAGGGAATATATGAAAAACCCACAGCTAATATCATCCTCAATGGGGAAAAATTGAAAACTTCCCCCTAAGATCAGGAACAAGACAAGGATGTCCATTATCACCACTATTATTCAACATCGTGTTGGAGGTTCTAGCCAGAGCAATTAGACAAGAAAAAGAAATACAAGGCATCAAAATTGGAAAGGAAGAAGTAAAACTATCACTGTTTGCAGACGATATGATACTATACGTCAAAAACCCGGAAAAATCCACAACAAAACTACTAGAGCTAATAAATGAGTACAGCAAAGTAGCAGGTTACAAGATCAACATTCAAAAATCTGTAGCATTTCTATACACTAGCAATGAACAAGCTGAGGGGGAAATCAAGAAACGAATCCCATTTACAACTGCAACTAAAAGAATAAAATACCTAGGAATAAATTTAACTAAAGAGACAAAAAACCTATACAAAGAAAACTACAAAAAACTGTTAAAAGAAATCACAGATTTCTGTGAAGCCAAAAAAAAAAGAAATCACAGAAGACCTAAATAGATGGAAGGGCATACCGTGTTCATGGATTGGAAGACTAAATATAGTTAAGATGTCAATCCTACCTAAACTGATCTACAGATTCAATGCAATACCAATCAAAATCCCAACAACTTATTTTTCAGAAATAGAAAAACCAATAAGCAAATTTATCTGGAAGGGCAGGGTGCCCTGAATTGCTAAAAGTATCTTGAGGAAAAAAAACGAAGCTGGAGGTCTCACGCTGCCGGACTTTAAGGCATATTATGAAGTCACAATGGTCAAAACAGCATGGTATTGGCATAAAGATAGATATATCGACCAATGGAATCGAATAGAGTGCTCAGATATAGACCCTCTCATCTATGGACATTTGATCTTTGATAAGGCAGTCAAGCCAACTCACCTGGGACAGAACAGTCTCTTCAATAAATGGTGCCTAGAGAACTGGATATCCATATGCAAAAGAATGAAAGAAGACCCGTATCTCACACCCTACACAAAAGTTAACTCAAAATGGATCAAAGATCTAAACATTAGGTCTAAGACCATAAAACAGTTAGAGGAAAATGTAGGGAGATATCTTATGAAACTTACAATTGGAGGCAGTTTTATGGACCTTAAACCTAAAGCAATTGCACTGAAGAAAGAAAGAAAGAAATGGGACCTCCTCAAAATTAAGCTTTTGTGCATCAAAAAACTTCATCAAGAAAGTAGAAAGAGGGCGGGCCGCGGTGGCTCAGCGGGAAAAGTGCTTGCCTGCTATGCCGGAGGACCTCGGTTCGATTCCCGGCCCCAGCCCATGTAACAAAAAAAACGGAAAAACAAAATACAATAAAACAAGAAAATGTTTAAAGATGTTTCCCTTTCTTCCTTCCTTCCTTCTCTCTGTCTTTCCTTTAAAAAAAAAAAAAAAAAAAAAAGAAAGTAGAAAGACAGCCTACACAATGGGAGACAATATTTGGAAACGACATATCAGATAAAGGTCTAGTATCCAGAATTTATAAAGAGATTGTTCAACTCAACAACAAAAAGACAGCCAACCCAATTACAAAATGGGAAAAAGACTTGAACAGCCACCTACCAGAAGAAGAAATACGGATGGCCAAGAGGCACATGAAGAAATGCTCAATGTCCCTGGCCATTAGAGAAATGCAAATCAAAACCACAATGAGATATCATCTCACACCCACCAGAATGGCCATTATCAACAAAACAGAAAATGACAAGTGCTGGAGAGGATGCGGAGAAAGAGGCACACTTATCCACTGTTGGTGGGAATGTCAAAGGGTGCAACCACTGTGGAAGGCAGTTTGGCAGTTCCTCAAAAAGCTGAATATAGAGTTGCCATACGACCCAGCAATACCATTTCTAGGTATCTACTCAAAGGACTTAAGGGCAAAGACACAAACGGACATTTGCACACCAATGTTTATAGCAGCGTTATTTACAATTGCAAAGAGATGGAAACAGCCAAAATCTCCATCAACAGAAGAGTGGCTAAACAAACTGTGGTATATACATACGATGGAATATTATGCAGCTTTAAGACAAGATAAACTTATGAACCATGTAATAACATGGATGGACCTAGAGAATATTATGCTGAGTGAATCCAGCCAAAAACTAAAGGACAAATACTGTACGGTCCCACTGATGTGAACGGACATTCGAGAATAATCATGTATGATTTTATAACATCATACATTGACAATGTGGAAAATGTTGGTTCCCCAAGATACGTAAACCTTCAAATGTCAACATTTTATTTCACAATATAAAAGAACATGGCTGTTAATACCACCACCAATTTCATCAGGAAAAGTCTTTAAGGGTTGGGAAGCAGTCAAGCTCACAGTGACAGGCACAAGTTTTTCTAGCCTCTAATTTTCTCTTGTAAGTTTAAATTTTACGATTGCAAGCACACTGTTAGCTGTTTTTCTTAAAGCTACAGGCTCATGCGCTAAAAAAGCATATAAAATGGGGCGTATGGCATCTTAGTATCATTATGTAAGTAGTTTTGACCTCAGAAACCTCCTGAGAGGGTTTTGGGGAGCCTCTGGAGTCCAGCAATCATACTTTGAAGACCATAGTCTAACTTATTTTAAACATTTTAAAAACAGAGAAAGCATAAGCAAAGCACAGAATGGTTAGGAAACTTCTTGCCATACCTGGGTGGATCCAAATTACACAAAAGTATACATTCATTTCTTAATCATCTTTATTCTTACATGAAAACTTTCTCAAGATCACAATTTAATTCCTGAAGGAAAGAAAAGAAAAGAAAAGTACCTGTCAACTGGGATTATCATACCAGGTCCTAGGAGCTGAATGCTGGGAGTAGTGTCAGAGAGAGTCTTCACAGTCCCTTCAGAAGCAGTTATCACCACAGACAAAAGGGCACAGTCAGGGAGAATATCCTGGAAATGAGAGGAAATAGCTATGATAGAAGAATGACAGTCAACTAGAGCTAGAGACTTTGGTAGAGAGATGAAGCCAACTCATAGCAATCCAGAAAGGACAAAGTCATCAAAAATATCCCAGCCTTACTTCCCTGTCTTCATTCCATCTATGCCAGGACTTTCCATAGGCCAGACTAGGAAGTGAAGGAGACCATTGATGATAAGAGTTAGTTTCCTGGTGCACAGAAAAGAGCAAAGAAGGATAGAAAATGGGCTTAGAGGGGCAAATGGAAAATATCCAGTACACACTGATCCTTCGATTTAAAAGCAATCTTTCTGTTCTGTACCCCTCTATTCCCTAGGCCCCAAGAATAACTGTGAGGGCCCACTCTGGTTTGCATAATGAGTTGGTTTGAACAAGCCGTGTGAGCATCCCTTCTTCCAACCAGAAGGGCTATTTCCAAGCCCATCTTCCCATAGGTCTGGTGCCTTCATTCCCTGAGCAGTTTGCTTCCTCAGACAGCTCCTATAACCAGCTGGCACCAAATCCAGATTGCATGGCTCCCAAATAGATGCTGTGTTCACTGACAAGTTTGCTTTCATACTTGGCCCATCAGAAGAGAGACCCATTGTGGTATGTCTCTCTCTTGAATAATAGGAGGGTGGTGGATACCTTCTCTTCTTGATGACTTCCCTTCTCTTCTTGATGACTGCCTTGTTTTTCCTTTCTCCCATAAAGCCTAAATGACATGGTGTACCATGTATGACAGATATCGAAAGAAAATTTTAAAATTAATTCCTATAATTCTCAACTATATGTTTGAAAATTGTACAACACATTTGTATGTCATAATTAACTTGAAAATAAATCCATTTCAATTCAGTAAAACTCTTTTTAGCATCTATTTGCGTTTTGTCATTTGGTAAGAACAAGAGAAACAAAAAAATAGGGCTTGGGATTTAGTAAAAATAAAATTGGGGTCATTCAGATAAAGCAATCAAAAATCCTGCTTCTTGACTAGATGAAATGAACCTTGACCTAATTTTCCATGCTGCTATGGCAAATACCACACAACGGGCTAACTTAAAAAAAGAAGTTTGTTGTTTACAGTTCCAGAGGCTGGATTCCCATCACGTGCAGAAGAGTATACAGTAAGAAAGAATGATGCCAACGCATTAAGTAAACCAGAGTCAAGAACTGGGAAAGGGTCCTGGTGGCATTTGTATCTCTGATACTAACTGGTACTCTGATACTAACTGCCTTATATCTCCTCTGCCAAAGTTTTGGATGATTATACTTCCTTAGACTCCATGAACCAATGAGTTTCCTTTAGCTTCTACAGCTCTCATCCAATTAATAGAACACCATAGTATCTTTAATCTACTAGATTTCCTAAGTAACACAAAGCTCAGTTAATAGAGGCATGTCCCTGAGTGTCTTGTCACAGTTACGACTTCCCCAGGGTGGCTGCGGAAAACAAATGGTTAAAGCCACGACAAGATGCAAAATTTGTTTTTCCTCTACTGGAGCCAACCAGTGAAGTTATCCTCCCTCTACCAGTTTCTTCTCACAAACTCCAGCTATTTCTTTTCTTCTCATCTTAACATCCCTACAGATAACACTATGCTTTCTGCCCAGGACCTTTCTTCTATTGCTGCCAATGGTATCCACATCTCAATTCTAATAAGCATAACCATTTACCTAGAATTAAGGGAATATAACTGCCCAATATGGAAAAAATATATGATGGCCCAAAATCTGGTAGGAATATCAAATGTGCATGAAGTCACCTATACAAATTATGAAATGTAAGTCACAGTTCTATGTCAGTGTAAAAATCATAAATTTTCTCATGATAGCAAACAAAAAAAAAAGAACCAACATTACTCTCTTGGGAAGAGATCTTCCAATATCAAAATACCAAATATTCAACACTGATCTTATTTTAGTCACAACTTACCCCTATTATATAACCTGTTACTAGTCCGCATACACTCTTCTTTATACACAGTACAACCTCTCATACAGTGCTAAATCCAGCATTGCTATCACAGATACTGACTATGAGCAATTCTCATGTAGCACTGAAACATTAAAAAGTGTCCTCTAAATGCTCCTTTACAATAGAATAACTAAGTTAGTTACTTTCTGAAGGCATGAAGAGCTAGAATCCTTCTCCATTGCTTAGGAGTGAATTTTCTGCTTTTTGTAAAAACCAACTATGAAAATCCTCCTTTGTTGTAAACTTCATTAGAGAGTCTATTTTTGGTTCAGGTTGAGAGATAATTTTTCTGCTAAACTAATATATCCATGTGTCTGCCTGATTTTTCTCAGGAGCAAATGTTTTCAAATAACTAGTGAAGAAACTCTCCTCTCTGATCTCTTTACATTATATTAAAGCAATCACTATTTTCAGCTAGCGAAAACATGTTCTCACCTTCACATTTAGGTTAAGTACAATCTGTAAAGTTCCTATAACTTCCAGAAATAAATTGTAAATGTGAAATGCGTTACTGAAAAAGAAAAGAAAAATCTACTTTGGCACGTACACTGTTTCAATAAGCGGATTTAATGCCAAAGTAAAGACATTTTTAGCATGCTTTCCCAACTGAGACCAAGCAGATGCCTTCCCATTGAGGGGGTGTCACAGGGACTCGTCTGAGCAGTCGTCACATACGTATGTTCAACCGAATTCAGCATAAACAATTGGGAAATTACAATCTGGTAGGAAATTTATGATCAGATTCTTTCCTTAGGTATGCTCATATTTAGAAATACAGAGCTTGCTTGTTTTCTCACAATTTCCATTTCTCCAGCCAGAATGGTGGGCTGAAAAGATGGCATCGATAATACAAATCCTAGAAACCATTAACGTAAATATTTATGGAGTACCTATTGTGCTCAAGGCACTACGCTCAGAAAACCTGAGTCTATTGTATTAAAGACTGCTGGCAACAGTGGCAGCTATTGCTACAGCTCATGGCTTTTCCTAACAGCAGTTAAGAGAGTTCTTACAGTTGATAGCATTGCGTGGCAGAATGCGTGCCTCCCAGAATGGTCCTCTTCTGTAATTCTAAGGAGTCTACATATTCGGGGTAATTCAGTTAGATAGTGAAATTTGTGGGGGGTAGGGATGGGGTAGTGGGCAATCACTCAGCAATGAAGAACTGTAAAAGATGCTGAAGACTTAGGAACTGTGGGTGAAGTCTAACAAGGAGCATGTGCAAAAGTTACACACGCAAATCTCCTTACATGGTAGGCATTCTGTGATTCCAGAAATGTTCCGTTTCAGCTATTCCTGACTGCTGTGCTCCTCACCTCTGCTCTCAGTGTGATGGCACCTTGCTGCAGCAACCTGACGATGACTTTACATTCAGCGCATTCACCCCCGTTGCATGATTATACTTGTTAAATACTAAAATGAAAATACAGTTGCTCTAACTCCTGCTTTCGTTTCTTCTTTCTCATCCCTCAGCCCCTAACTCCCACCTATTTACTTGCCTTACAAGCTTCTGAGTGTCTAATTTTAAAAAGGGAAAAAAAAATATTCCTACATATAACACTGTCCTAGTCTGTTTACTGTATCAAAGCAAAGTGTCTCCTCCAATCTTCACTTCCCTTGAGCCTTGGAGCTAATATCTCCAAAAAATATTGAAAGTCATGCAAAAGAATCATTATACATACAAGGTATATTTTCAATCAAAAGATACTGAGGTCCTCATAGTAGGGAACTGTTCCTAGGGATGGTGCTTGGATGCCTCTATTCCAAGCTCTATTCTAGCCTTGTGTCTCCTGAGATGGTATATTGAAAGTTCTTTTTTAAATTGAGCTCTTTATTCAAATTGTGCTTGTAGAAGACTTTTTAAGTGCATATTTCTGGAATGTCTGTTGACTGACAGAATGCATTCAAACTTAATAAATTTTGAGAAAATTTAAGCATCTTAATTTAGAAATTACATGAAAGCAAATCCCATGACTTGGCTGCATGGTGGAATTAGAAAGCAGGTATAGGTATCAAAATTGATATTACTCTACTGCTAAATTTGGCTTATAACAAAAAAAGGATCCTTGAAAGAAACCTGCTGGGACGAGATAAGATGGCACTGCTATAGCCAAGAACAGAGAGACCAGGACTCATCCGCATTTTCTTCTAAGCAGAAACAGTTCTATTAAATATAGCTCTTTCATCTATGGTAAATTAGGGTTTAGCACAAAACCTCTTCTCCTGGTATGGATCTTTATTTAGCTAAGCATATTAAAACGTAGTTCTCAGTTAGAAAATGTAGAGTTTATGCATTTTCAAATGGTACAGGGGAGCCAAATTGAGTTCAAAAGCCCATACCTGTTAATACTTTTCCCTCACTCTTATTTTATCCTGATGTACTGCTCTGTAGATGTTTCTCAGAGACTTTCAAGAAAATCCATCTAAGTCACTCTATTACTCATTTTTAATAGCTGTGAGCATTTAAGTCATTGAAAATAGCTAAAGGATGGCAAATAAGGAACTCACTTTTTCTTAACTGAAAAAAAACTCTTCACCAACTTGAACATCTGAGAAGCTATAAATTGAAAGTAATAAAGATTGATCAACCTTAACTGGAGATAACTCCCACAGACCTTGAAATACTTTTGTGGAGGAGATAAATAATACGGCTGACTAATGATCTCCCAAGTCCAAATATAGAAGCTGAACCAGAGATTTCTAGGTTGTCCTTGTTTGGAACAATGCTCAGCTCACTGTTCTTTGAAAGAAATCTTTATTTACAAGCCACTAGATAGGGGCTGTCAAACCTACTCTTACTTTAGATGGCTGACTGACACCCAGATGACACGAACTGCTTTTGCAAAAGAATATATAAATAGGTAGATATAATTCAAAAGCTTTGGTTGTCATTGGATTTAGAAAAGCAATAAAAGGAAAAGATCACTTCAGTTTCTTAATATCCAGGTACCAATACAAGAATAAATTTTGTTTTGCATTCTTCACAATGAGATCAAGAGGCACTTTAACTTTGCTTTATTTTATGTTAAGTTTGAAAACTTTGGAAACAAAAAAATAAAATTACCACTTTTATCTAAAAGAAGAACAACCCCTTTAATATTCTCCATTATTGAAACTTAGCATGTATTATTTTGCTTAAATGTATTAAATTATGGCAAGAATTTCATGCATGCAGGCATTAATTCAGTAAGCTGTTAGCCACCTTTGCTGCAAGAATTTTGCATATTTAAGTACATTTTGAGAGGTTAAATAATTGAGAACAGATAACACACCTACAGCCATTGCGTTTGGGGGCATTTAGAGCAGAGATTCTCGGCCTAAGCATCTCAATACAAGTTGTCTTAAGCATCTGTGAGGTTTGTTGCAAGTAAGTTGCTGCTACAAATGAAATGCCACTTTTGGGTTAACAAGAGGAAGTTTGAGAGGTGGAATTTTCTTTCCTTACCCTGAGACTGGATCTAAGAGTCTATGCAGTAGGAAAGACATTGAGCTTTATATATCAGAGTGGATTGAAGGGTTTTCCTCTAACAAAGAAATTCTCATTCATTCTCACCGTCTGATGAGAAGAAAATGATGAAATTGGAGAACTGTAAAGAATCTGTTCTCTAATTTAGCAGCAAGTAAGCTTTACTGTTGAAGCCTTACCAGTTGCGTTGAATACAAATTATTGTAAAGCATTATTTTCACAAAAATAAAAGGCTGCTTTTTACTAATGTGTTAATGAAGCTGACATTCAGAAATCATTAACAATAAAAATAGCATTGTGATTATTATATGGGACAACATTCAATTTCTTTCCTGCTTCCTTTTTATATCTTTTTAACTATAAATTTATATTAAATGATCACTGTCCTTATTTACAGAGACAGATGACTTATTTTGTTAAATAACGTCTCCCTAAAAAGTACTCTTAATTGTGGACTTAAATTTGATAATAACCAATCATTTTTGCACCTATAACCTTCCAATGAGAATTACGTAATGAATCTAATCAAGAAAGGTACGGATTAGGTGCTAAGATGATAAACAATGAAGAAGAATTAATTCTTACTTTGTAAGTGTACTTTAGATGAAATTTAAATGAATACCAAAAAATCACCATGCTTCCTCTTTGTCTTTCTTAGTTCCTAGAAAAGGATATTGCACATTATGTATATAACTTATACACATTTTTGGGAGAATGAGACATGACCTAGAGCTAATCTAGATATGGTAAGATTATAGCTGATTAATTTTCTTCTTTTGGTTTTAATTTGTGAAGAATAAACTATTTCTTAGAAGAATAATAAAGGAGAAAGAAAGGAAAGGATGTGCCAAATGGATAAAAGACAACACTGTTTTGCTTTAGGCCATCTTTCTTTCTCAGGACTGAGCGGTAATTTACCAATGATGTTTTCTTAACTAATAATTTTCATTCAACCATGCTGTCCACTAATATCCTGCTTTACAGAGCTGTAAACATGGGTTCAGTTATCTACTTCACCACTAAATACGGATGGTCAAGTCAATTAACCTTCTGAGAATCAGTTTCTGCATCTCTAGAAATGTGAATAATAGTATCTTATGCGAAACCCAAGTACAAATCAGTAAGAGCAAGTCAAATGAGCAAAGATCTGACTAGGCAATTTATATGTGAGGAAACAAGGACTCATTAAACTTACAAAGAAAGGTTCTACTACACTGGTTATCAGAAATGCAAATTAAAACAACACTGATATTTTACTTTACCTCAATTCGATAGGAAGAAATTAGAAAGTTGGAGAATTCCCACTGTTAGCAGAGTGGTGAGGGTAGAGGATGTTGACGGGCTGCTGCTGTACCTTGGCCTGGGGCAGCCATTCTGGAGAACAATCTGGTAGGTCTTCATTAAAGGGCACATTCACTGTTAACTCTGGCCTAGACTCCTAGGTCTGACTTCTCCCCCAGGTCCACAAGAGGGTATGCACAGAGCCAGTCATTGCTGCGTGGTGCCACCGCTGATGGAGTGGAAAAGTAAACCATGGTAGAGGCATATAACAGCGTTATCAGCAATTAGAAGGAATAGACTAGGCATACACAGAGCAACATGGGAGCATTTTTAAAAGACTGTTGGGTGAACAAAATAAGAAACAAAATGAGATAAGTAAATAAGACAACATATTTAAGATAGAATAAAGGTGAGTACCACAGCAATAGACCTCTTGCAATGGCACGTACATGCAAAAGAGTTTGCAGCGCATTCATTAGAATGGCGCTATGGTGGATTGAATTGTGTGCCTCAGTTTAGACATCTTCTTAATCTTCGTCTGCATTCCTGAGGGGGTGGACTTACTGTAAATAGGACCTTTGGAAATGTAATTTTTAATTAAAGTGTGGCCCAAGTGAATGAGGGTGGATCTTAATCCAGTTTATTAGAGGCCTTGTAAAGAGCAAGAAATTGGAAGATAGGGGGAATAAAAACAGAAGAAAAGAGAGGACATCACCATGTGACAGGAAAGCCAAGGAACCCCAAGGGTAGCCAGCAGCCAGCACCGGAATGCTACAGTCTTCCAAGAGAAAGCCAGTCTAGCTGATACCTATATTTTTTTTCCCCAGAACGTACCTACTTGTATGGCTCAATTTAAATAAATAGGTTTGCTTTGTTTTTAACTTCACCTTCCAGAGGCCGGACATTCCCTATGATCTACCGACTGGTGGACGCATGCGCGAGAAGGCGGAGTGGAGCTCAGCCACCGGTTCAGTGGGGAATGGTTTGCGATGAGCAATGGGGTGGGGTAGACGCAGAAACACGCAGCTTGGCCTGAGCTTTGCTTCCTCCCGTTCATCCGTTCATTTAATTAAGCCCCAGAAAATAGCTAATATTAAAGCCCGGTATGATAATATAAAAAATAAAATTATGAGCCAATTCCGCATAGACTGTTGACAAACAATAATAAAAGTAACTGTCTCACCCACACTGTTAATTAAAGTGGGCCCCGGCAAGGCTCCCCTTGCGCCCAGCAGACCTGAAGGCAAATCTTTTCAGAAGCAAAGACCCCCAGTTTAGGTTTCCTGAATTCCTGCAGATAAAAGTCAACCAAATTAGAGCCCAATCATATTTTTTTTTATCATCACAATTGACTTTTGTGTGTGTGAAGAAAAGCATATAAACAACAAAGCAATAAATTTCAAAGCCCATCACAACAATCTTATTTAAAATGCACAAAATAAGGTCCGAAGAAAAAAAAATGGAAAGACAAGCTTTATTCTAATTTAAGTCCCATGAGGTAGGGAATTCTGTTGGTTTTGTTCACTGCTTTATCTTCGGTACCTAAAATTCAATATTTGCTAATTAAAAATAAATGCTGAACAAACAGAAAATTTAATATAATGAATGTCAGCTCTCTCAAAATGCATAAATGTAATGCGTTAGAATCCATTAGGATCCTAAAAGGGTTTGTTCCCCTGTGGGTTGTTTTTTTTTTGTAGTTTGTTCTCTGTGAAGCTTTTTTTATAACTTATATTTTAATAACATATGTATAACCTAAAATTTCCCTTTTTAACCGCATTCATAGATATAACTCAGTGGTGTTAATTACATTCACAATGTTGGGTTACCATCACCACCATCCATTACCAAAACTTTTCCATCACCCCAAACAGAAACTCTGTACTAATTAAGCATTAACTCCCCGTTCCCTGCCCCCACCCCAACCCCTGGTAGCCTGTATTCTAGTTTCTGACTTTATGAATTTGCTTATTCGATCTATTTCATATGGGGGGGGGGGTTGTACAATATGTGTCCTTCCGTGTCTACCCTGCCGATATCTTGATGTTGGACAGCAGGTCTCTGAAACAATTAGCCAATAAATTCCAGTTGTTTAAGCCAATCCATCATCTTATATTTATAACAGTGGCCCAGGCAAATTAAGACATGTGCCTTCTAGGGGTGGAAGTGAAGATTACATTTTACAAAGAGGGGGAAAAAAGAGAAGAGGGAAGAAAAGAATTTGTTCAGACAAGTGGCAACAATAGTGTGCCATTAACTAAGGAGTGTATGCTCCAAGAAGACAACACGAATTAAATAAAAATTTTATAAAATAAATAAAGCCACATATTTGAAAGCATTTAATGTTCTGCATGGCCCAAAGTGAATAGTGGGAGAATATCAGCTCCTTTTTTTCTCTTTTTCCTTCCTATCTCCAAAAATTAAAAATATATATATATTGAGCACAGATTTTGGCGTCAGACACATAGCTATCACCTAATGATTCTATAAACCTGACCAGATACTTAACTTCTATGAGCTTTTGTTTTCTCACATCTGAAAAGGTGATAAGAAAGCTGACAGGGTAGGGTCGTTCTGATAATTAAATGAGATAATATCTGCAAAGCACCTAGTACATTATATGCTCAGATTTTATTTCCCTTATCCCCTCACCCCAATGAGTCCCTTAAAGTGGCTACAGTTTTATAATTTCTTGCTTCAAGAGACTGCATTCACCCCACACTGGCCACAGTTATTTTAGCAGAACAGTTGTGAAACACTGTTAGCCTGAAAGTTCAAAACTGTGGAAAAACATTACATGTCCAGTGTTTTGGACACATAATTTTATTTAACCTTTTCTGTAACTTATTCAGTTCCACTCTGTCTTTCTAGAGGAGAACTGATATATCAAATGCACACACGTATTCCAAGTTTAGACACACTTGGTTTGTTCGTATGCTTAGCATGACTTACTCATTTTATTTTCTCTATGTTGTCCTGCCCTCTTATGTTTTTTCATCTTTTACCACTTATAAGGCCAGTGCTTCAGGGGATAGTCTGCTGGGATTAATTTACCCTAACTCACACCAATATTCCCTAGAACAAAATCACAATTTACCGAGCTTTGTGTCTCTAGACGAGATGTTGGCTTGTAAAGGCAAACTCTAGTCAGAAGGTGGCACTATTGCAAAACCAAAACTGAGCTAAAAAAACAAAAAAACTGACTTGATTTTGAAAAACAGTTTCTAAGATTTACTCATACACAAAAAAATAGATCTCAGATCAAAGTTTATATGGATGAAAGAATCAAGATGTTTGTACTTCTTTTAAGGAGAATTATAACTTATAATTGTAAAATTGAATACATATTTTTAAAGCTTGTCAGTAGTACCAGTTTGCATTCCTACAATGTTGATTTGCAGTTTAAAGTGTAGCCAATTTTCAGTTGTAAATATTAAAGCCATATAAGCAAAGCTGTCAGCACTTTTCTAGTGCTTACTATGAGTCAGCAAAAGTTGCAAGCATTTTATACAAAGATTTTTACACCAACCATAAAAGATGTTATTATTGTTATATTAGCATTCTTATTCTTATAGATGAGGAAATTGCAGCACAGGAAGTTAAGTCATTGGCCTAAGGTCACAGGGCCAGTAAGTGACAGAGCGGGGGTTCAAACGCACATTTCTAGCCCAAAGGAGCAAGGACATTTGTAGATTCTAGCACACAGAGTGGAGCACTTGATAGAAAATAGCCTGTAAGGCTCTTCACCCAAGGCCTTTTAAGGATTTATTCTCAGCTGCCGTCCATCTGCAGGGCAGACTTTGGTTTTCTTGTGAAGACTTGCTTGGCCCTGGAATACATTCCTAATCATCTGGAGATCAAATCAGATCCAAGAGCAAGTGTAACAGTGTGAGGGAATAAGAGACCTGAAAGATGATGCAGTCTAAGTGAAATATCAATATTTAGGATTTCAGAACTAGAGTAGTTCTGGGTGATGACAATAGAAGTATGTTGTTCAATGAAATGAAAAAGAATGTTATTGGGACATTAAGGAACTGTAAAGCACAGACAATGGTTATTAATCTTTCTTAAGTCACAAGAACTCTTAATAATGATAAAGCTTTAAGAAAATGAACATAAAAAAGCTTGCATAAAATTAGGAGACATTCTTAGAGCTCAGAATGAGGATTCCCATCTGCCTGCACGTTGCAGATATTCACTGATCCCAGAGAACAGTGATATTTGTGATGTGATCTATAATACAAAGATTTTGGCAAACATGTAAGGTGGTGAAGAGGGAATGAGCAGATGGCAGAGATGAGGATAAGCATGGATAACCGGAAAGCATCATTTTCAAAGGAGAAGAAGGTTTGAAGGTGAACAGTGCATAAAGTAAGGAATATGTGGCCTCACTATTCAGATCAGTGGTGCATGATGCCAAAAGAATAGCAAAAGATGCATTCAAATCAATACAGATTTGCTTTTATTGTGGTAATACTTAAGTAACATGAAAGTTTCTGTTTTAACACTTACAAGTGTACAATTCAGGGACATTGATTACGTTCATAATGCTGTGCAGCCGTTCCTGCTATTTCCCAAAGTTTTCCATCCCTCCAGACAGAAAGTCTGTTCCGTTATGCAATAACTCCCCATTCTACTTCCCCCTGAGCTCTGGTAATCACCAATCTACTTTCTGTCTCTACGTATTTACCTATTCTAGATATTTCATAGAAATGGAATCATACAATTTTTGTCATTTTGTGCCTGACATATTTCACTCTACATAATGTATAATTGGATGGCTTTACCAAAATAACCATGGGTAAGTCAGCTTTTGAAAAACTTTTTAAGTAACTTTGATGTCTTCAAAGTTTATCTATGTTGTAGCATGTATCAGAACTTCATTCCTTTTATGGTTGAATAGTGTTCCTTGAATGTATATAACACAATTTATCTTTTCATCCATGGATGCACATCTGTGTTGTTTCCACCTTTTGGCTATTGTGAATAATGCTGCTATAACATTAGTGTACAGATATCTGAGTCCCTGTTTTCCAGAGCGGAATTGCTAGGAGTAGAATTGCTGTGCCATCTGATAATGCTATGTGTAAACTTTTTGAGGAACTGCCAAACTTTCCCTCAGAGGCTGCACCATTTTCCATTCCCATCAGCACCGTAGGAGGATTCCAATTTCTCCACATCCTCATCAACACTTATTTTCCACTGATGATGATGACAATTTTTATTATCGCTATCTACATAGGTGCGAAGGTGTATCTCGTTTTTATTTCCCTGACTGCTATATAACGTTGAGCATTTTTTTCATTTGATAATCTTGTATATCTTCTTTGGAGAAACTGCCAGCGTTAATAGTTAATGAGAGTTATTTTGTAGCGTATGAATGTGCTCCATAAGCTGAAAACAGATGATTAAGAATGTACTCCAGAGACTAATAAATCTTTCACAAGAAAACCAAACTGTGCCAGTCAAGGTGGACTGTGGCTGAGAATACATCCCTAAAAGGCCATGGAGGAAGAGCTTTATTGGTTATTTTCTATCAAGGGCTCCACACTATTGCTGATGTACAGGCTAGTGTCTACAAATAACCTTGCTCCTTTGGACTTGAAATTATCTCAAAAGCTGTCCATCCATGGTTATTTTGGTAAAGCCATCCAATTACACTCATTTTGTCAACATATTCATTTCTAATTGGTCGATGAACATTTTCTTTGTACTTTGTTCAGGTTTCCAGAATTCAAGCCTCAAAAATATTCCTGCATTTTGACTGAGAATTTCCAATTCTGGGAATTCTTCTAAGAAAATAACCAGGGATGCAATCAATGTTTTTGTTGTAAGGATGTTCGTTACAGCATTATTTATAAAAGCAAAAACTTAGAAACAATTTAAATGTTCATCGATTGAGAAATGGACCAATAAATTCTGGTCTATTCATTGAACTATATGATCAGGACAAATTATGTTCCCAAATAAACTTTAAAATCTCTGAAAATATATGCTATACAATGTTAAGTGGAAAGTTAGTATATGAAATTCTAATATGCAGAATGAGTATAATTTTGTTAAACAAAGCTTAAAATGTCATTGATCTAAAAAAATGCTATCATTGATCTCTATGTGTAGACAGTAGAATTCGGGTTCTTTTAATATTTCTTTTATATTTTTCAGTATTTCTGTATTTTCTAATATGAACGTGACCTACAGATTCAACCAGGAAAATACTTATTATTAAAAATGAAATTAAGTTATGTTAATAGTAATACATCAAGATGCGTTAACATCTATTGAGTACTCAGATAGGGTTAGATACACAGCATATATAAGCAGCAATGATACTTCTTTTAGTTCACTTATTAAACTTATATTAAACCGATTTAATGAAACTTGGATCCTACCATTATGCATGCATTTAATAAAATCATATGACAATTTGGGGAAATAATACCTATTTTCAAAATCTCATATACATACTATGCTCCCACGTAGAGTCCAGGAATATCTCAGCTATTCCACTATTCAGACAAGAGATTGCAAGATGATATGTGGACAATAGTTCATCTTACTCTATTGCCAAAGATCTGCTTTTAGCAAGGAAAGCCTCTTTGTTGCAACTATTATGAGTATTTTTATAATACTGTGTACAGAAATAAAGGCAATTTCTCCCCCTTCTTACAAAAAACACTTGTTTTACAGATTTACCCAAGACCATACTTCATAATTCGCACATAGTTCTTGGAACTGGCCTCAAAGCATTTACTGAAACCTATTTACCGCTTCTTTGGGCACTAAATCAAATAATGGCAACATTTTGCCTATCTTTGGATAATGAACAACCAAAAAGAACAGTCATTATATCCGTATGGCCAACAATCACAGGCGGGCATTTCCCTCTTTTCCCGGGGCCTTTGGGGCTTTCCTCTCTGTTTCCAGCTTACACATCCATGCGCGCACGCGCACACACACACACACACACACACACACACACAGGGTTCATATGGCCTCTGAGTGAAGTGAACTGCGAGGAAGAAAATGAGCATATGCTCCTGTGTTCCACAGCGACACCACGCCCGCCCCTCCAGAGGACATGCCTCATCAGTACATCACGTCCCCACCCCAGCTTGGTCTTGCTCCCCAGTCTCTGCCCCAATTTCATACAGCAATGAAAAATAACCAAGAAAACCTAGATCTGGGTTCTTGTGCTATGCAGATGAATTTCACTTCCGCTCTTTGCTACCAACGATCTATCTTCAGCATCTGAGTGAACTGATCATCAAGCCTGATATTCAAGTAAGGAGAAGGAGCAAGAGGGATCTTTTCCACATCTTCTCTGAATCAGAATAGCTCTAAACGGTTGTAGTGTAACTTCAACAAATGGGAAATAGGGGGAAGTTTTCAGTCTGCATCATGTTATTGAGTTGGAGAAGCAGAGTGCTAGCAGAGGAGAAAGAAAAAAATAGGTGACTTCCAGAATTTTCAGGAGACGAGAGTCTAACAGGTTACTAGCGGCCTGGCTGGTTGGGGCTTTTGGCCAACCTCACGGACTAGTCTCACACTCTTGCTTCCACTGTTCCCCTCTACAAAACCCACAAGCCTGTGGCTTAGAGCTAGACCAGACCTCTCCCATCACCCAGGAAGGGAAGGAGAGGACGTTGGGAGCCCCTGACCTTACTTTCCTATGATTGGGAGAAATGACGCAGTCACTCAACCTACAACCTACTCAGAGCTTGGCCACTGCTATACTTCAGTCCAGGATCAATGTCAGAACTCTTTTAGAATTTAAGGTGTTAGCTACTCAATATATTCATACATCCAATGCCTGAAAGTAACCAGCATCGTCATTATATTCATTGATTAAGTGCTTTATAGTATTGTATTTTATATTGTAATTATATTCAGTAATTAGGTTTCATTCCTCCAGATACCAGGTGATGTGACACCAGGCAGAGAGGGACTAAATAGTTCTACCCATAATTTGCTTAAGGAACACTGTTATTCATGAGTATTTATTCAAACATGATCCATTTTTATTATGAGAAAATCGCTTTCATATTCTTAGATATAAATATATATATATATATACTGGTGAGTAATAGAAAAAGGACAAATATGTTTTCCAAGCCCTTAACTTGGCTCTCTTTCCCCAAATAACCAATTTTAGAGGAATTTAGCTGTCACCACTTCATCTTTCAGTAGGAATACCAGATATTCCAAACAATAGGTTCTTTATAGGTCTGATACCTTGTTTGGGGATCAAAGTTTTCAGCAGTCTCTATATTTCTCATATAGTATTTTTTAGTTTGTCAGCTGCTAAAAAATATCACACAGTGAATTAGTTTAAACAACGTGAACTTATTGGCTCACAGTTTTGAGGCTAGGAAAAGTCCAAAATTGAGGCATCAGCAAAGGGACGCTTTCTCCCTGGAGACGGTGGCATCCTGGTGCTGGCTGCCGGGCATCCTTGGGGTTCCTCAGCTTCCATTTCACATAGTGATGTCCTCTCCCTTTTCTTCCAGTTTTCTGTGGACTTCCTACTTCTCCCTGTGGCCATGATCCAGATTAAGACCCACCTTTGTTCAATTTGCCACACCTTCAACAAAAATAACATCTTCAAAAGGCTCTCTTTACTGTGGGTTCACACCCAGAGATGTGGAGTAAGATCATGTCTAAATTGGAATATGTAATTCAACCTATTCTCTGCCATTCTTGTTCAATTCAGAATACTAGGGATCCCCACTGGGCCTTGCCCTTCATTGGAATCCCAGGCCTAATATGACTCTTTTTTTTTTTTTTGGCACTCCAAATTTGGGCAGACAGGATTTATGAAATCCCAGCAGGTGCTGCAAATAACAACAACTGTGGCTAGGCAGATCCAGGCCTGAGCCCACAAAGAATTTTCTTGAGCTTAATCATTTGCACACCCAAGCGTTACTGTGTTGCTTCCTGCTGTGAAGCAATGGAGGAAAGGAACTACACCTTGAACAATTCCGCATTACTCCATGAGCATGTGGGTCTTTAATATGTTTGCTATGTATTTACTGTCATGGGAATTCAGTGGGAGTATGTTTTTGCTGTTTAATATGCATCAAGAACTGAGTTGAAACAAAATATGTGGCCTGCACTAGCTAAGGCTCTTTAGTTTAAATAAAAGAGAATTCTAAAGAGTTTATATAAGGATAAGGGATCATATAAGTAATATAAGGATACAGGGAGCCACAATTCAATCCCAAATCTGGATCTCAGTGAGACTGGGCTTTTCTAAGAATAGAGTTCTAGAGTAATTCCAGATTAAAGGTGGTTTTGAGGCCCCCAGAAGCAGGCTCTGAGAACCCACCATTCTTGACTCCTCACTCTAAGCCTCCAACGCACACTATATTTCTAGTTTTTTCAGGCTGCCTCCTGTCAGGAATCCTTTTTTGGTCCATCATCTATTGCCAAAAAGCAGGTGGGTTGTATCCTTCCTGCCCACTTAGCAGGAACTGTAGGTGGAATTTCTTCAAGGGAGTGAAAGTGGAACTAATATAAGTCATACATGGAAATTTGACTTTGTCAAAAATCAAATAAGTAGAGATCTTTATGGTCTGAAAGGTTTATGTTTTGGAAACAGCTATGGTTGCAAGAGAGTATCCATCTCCAGCTTCATGAACTAGAGATTTAAAAGCAAAGCCATATAAATAAATAAATTTAGCCATATAGTTAAATAAATTTTATGTCCAAACAGAAAAAGTGTGGGCATTAAAAAGAAAGAAAGAATTCCTATGTGCTAATATTCATCACTCGTTATTGAAAAGTGATAAAAATGGTCAGAACAGTGAGTATAACATGTTATCATTTGTGTAAAAAACAGAGAATAACACACACACACACATACACTGTGCACACGCACGCTTTCTTTTTATGCACTTGCTTTTAGGCATTTGGAAGTCTGGAGATGTAGTGAAGTATCAAGCTGAGATGCTTCTTGTGAGTTCCTTTCTGTCTATTGCACAAGGAAGCATGTTATCCTGCTTTTCTAATATTTTTCATCTTCCACTTAAAAGAACACCAAAGCAATAGAGCTAGAGAGACTATGCAATCAGTAATAACCAAATAGCATGCAGATTTAAAGACTGAAATAAATGAGGCTAATGCACAATGAATTGAGAACTTTCGGTTAGAAGCAGTGTGAGAAATCATTGGGAATTGTGGAAAACAGCTCTTCACTCAGGGAGCACATCAACTAAAACCTATTGAAGACAGGAACTGACTGGTATGTAGTTGGAAAGATTTGACTGTTAGAGCTTTGTAGTCATAATCAAATCACATAATTTTACATATAACACATTGGTAAGCTCTTTCCATTTCTGAACCACAAGGTGTGTTTCTAGCTCCTCTCAGACAATCTGGAGTTTTGGGCACATTTTTTCTCTACCTAGGTGGTCATTCATGAATAGATGTCCCTCACTATTTGTGCTGGTTTGGAAGGATGTATGTCCCCTAGAAAAGCCATGTTTTAATCTAAATCCCATTTCATAAAGGCAGAATAATCCCTATTGAATGCTGTATGTTTGAAACTGTAATCAGATCATCTCCTTGGAGATTAATCAAGAGTGGTTGTTAAGATGGATTAGGTAATGACATGTCTCCACCCATTTGGTTGGGTCTTGATAAGCTTCCGGAGTCCTGTAAAAGAGGAAACATTTTGGAGAATGAAAGAGATTCAGAGAGAGCAGAGCAGGATGACATAGCCACAAGAAGCAAATTCCACCAGCCAGTGACCTTTGGAAATGAAGAAGGAAAATGCCTCCCGGGGAGCTTCATGAAACAGGAAGCCAGGAGAAGAAGCTAGCAGATGACGCCGTGCTCACCATGTGCCCTTCCAGATGAGAGAGGAAGTCTGACCATGTTCACCATGTGCCTTTCCAGATGAGAGAGAAACTGACTGTGTTTAACATGTGCCCTTCCACTTGAGAGAGAAACTTGAACTTCATCGGCCTTCTTGAACCAAGGTATCTTTCCCTGGATGCCTTTGATTGGACATTTCTATAGATTTGCTTTAATTGGGACATTTTCTCGGCCTTAGAACTGTAAACTAGCAACTTATTAAATTCCTCTTTTTAAAAGCCATTCCATTTCTGGTATACTGCATTCCGGCAGCTAGCAAACTAGAACATTCTCTGTCTGGCAGTTTAAATACAGATACTGACCATTAAGTAAGGGAGACACTTTTGCTACCTTTTCTGGATATCTTCATATTACCCATCTTTCATGAGATTGAAAATATACTGAACATCAATGAGGTTGTGGTAGTAATTACGATTATTCAAATATCCTGGGTTTTGTTCCCTTGGGTACCTGACAGAATGACATTTCTCTGTTTCCTTGAATCTAGGCATGGCCCTGTGACTTGCTTTGGCCAAAGAGAAGTGATAGAAGTTTTAAGAGTTAGTGTGTGTTTCCCCATGTTCTCATTTCTCTTACCATGGTGACCACCAGCATTCCAGGTAATGCATGCTTTTCAACCCAGATACAAGAGTGAGAATAACTTTGGTCAGAGTCCCAAGTTGACCTGGAAAGGAGATATAGCATGAATGAGAAATTTATTTAATACCACTTAAATTAGGGCTTTTGTGCTGCAAGGGCATAACCTGTAGTATCCTGACTAACACACAGCTTCTAAGCAGTTCTTTCCTGAAGAGTTCAAGTGAAGATGTCACATATGTATAAGGCTGGGGCATTTTGCCCATACTTGTATTATCTCATCCGTGCTGCGTTAGGAGGGAGTTCTCACAGGTGAACCCAGCCCAGGCTTTTCCACAGCCACATTTCCCCTCCCTAAACAAATAATCAAGCCCAATCTGCCAAAAATATTTCTTATGTCTTTAAATTTACAGGCTCTAATGTTCTCTGAAAGTCAATGGATTTATTCCTTTATCTGTAGACAAAAGCTGTGGGTCTCCAGACCCAGTAACAGCTGGACAGAGCTATTATGGAGAGAAGCAGAAAAGCACTGCTCTGGTCCCATATATGAGAAGGAAATGAGGAGACACTCTCACTGTGGATTGTGGCTTGTTTCCCACCACCAAATATCAGGAATTGAGCATATCTCACCACTCCAAGTATTAGTTTCCTTTCAAAGCTACCTATGTTTCCTACGTCAAAAAAAAAACAACTAATATTCCTCCTGTTTATATATCATTGTTTCTATTTCTTGTGAAGTAGTAACTCCAACCTTATTAGGCCAAGAGTGTGTCTTTACCTCTCTGACCTGGGGAGGTCTTTTTTAAACTTTCTTACATTAACTGACAATAAAGTGCACCATTTCAAATTTCGGTTTTTTCCCCATGACTCCAAAGAAAGAGGAGCCTCAGTTAACTCCTTCCCACATAAATGAGGAAACTGAAGTCCAGAGAGATTCACTGTCTTCTGTACGATCACAAGACTGAGCTAGGACTAAATTTCAGATCTCCAGATTCCTAAAATCAGCTATCATCTCCCTCCTGCACTGACTTCTTCACAAGATGTATGTACCCCAGAAAATCATGTTCTTAAAGCTAAGAAGCTAAGGTTTACACTCTCTTCCTGTGAGTGTAAACCTACTGTAAGTAGGAACTTCTGATTTGATTATTTCAGTTAAGTCATGGCCCAGGGGAGGTCTTAATCCTCTTTCTGGAGTCCTTTATAAACGGATGACATTCAGACAAAGAGAAAGCCACGGAAGCAAGAAGCTGAAAGCAATGAAACCTAGAATGGAAGGGAGAGACCAGCAGACAAGAACATGTACCTTGTCATGTGACAGAGGAGCCCATGATCTTTGGCAGCCAGTCTTTCATAAGAAAGCAACTTTCTTACAGAAATACCTTGATTAGGACATTTTCTCAACCTCAAAACTGTAAGCTTATAAATTAATAAATTCCCATTGGTTAAAGCCAACACATTTCATGGCATCTGCTTTGAGCAGCTTAGCAAACTAGGGCACAAAATTAGTCATCAATGAACCAGCTAACGTTGCCTTACCCTATCAGCCTATGACCACATAGCTTATTTTTTCAGTATTTTCTCCTCACTTGCCTTGTAATTCTGTGTAGCTTTCTGGCTTCCCATTTAATAAACTCTCCCACCACAAAGAATGAATTACCAATATTATACCTCAACTCCTGTGTAGTAGTTTACAGATACTCTGATGAGTGAAGTTGGCTTAAGACACCAAGGGATGATAAAGGTAAGTGCAGAATCTCTATGAAATCAGCTCTGAGGAGACAATAGAGGAACCATGGAAGAGACTATTTATCACGTTAATTAGCACAAGTGATAGATTTTAGATAATGCATTGCCTAATGACAAATCTATAATCTGTAATCTAAATTTTTTTTCTCTCTGCCTTTGAGGTGAAGTGGTCTTCATGTAGTGGGAGCTTGATAAAATATGTTCTCTGCTACATATTAAGAATTTCTTACTACCAGTTTTGATTTAATTTCCTTCAAGGATGGATACAATTTGACTTAATATTTATATCAGTCCATTAGATGGGGACTTTCCAACGTTTCTCACATCACTCTGCCCATAAAAAAAAAAAATGAGGACATTTGTATGACACACCAAGGTACATAGGCAAGGCTATTCACAGCCTGTGGCAACCAACCCCAGTGGGCTCCACAGTCAAACACTATCTGGCTATACTGAGGACTGAGAGGATAAATACAGTTGAGCAGCTTAGTTTTATACTGTGGTGTACAAAAATTATACAGCTACATATACAGACATCCATATTTGTGTGTGTGTGTGTGTGTGTGTATTTGATATGCTATATATGATACTGAAGGGAAATCTAGGTAAGTGTGTGTGTGTACACACTTCAACTCTTTATCTGAGTCTTGGTGATTAGGTTTAGCAATAGATATGGCACAGTTGTACCCAAAAATAATCCAGACTGGGCTACATATTTTTCCCATGGAACGTTTATTTGGGATAATTAAATCAAAGGAGAATACAAACTCATCTTTAAGTACATACTCATATTGTCCAATTCTACTCAAAAAATAATTTTGAAAGTACAACATGTGCTGTATACAGAAAAAAAAAAAATGAGGCAGACATAGTCACTGCCTTCATGGAGCATTTGAAGAGATTAGAGAGATAGCCAACATACGATTCCTATCAAGGGTGATGAAAGGAGAAGAGCAGGTTCCATTTAAGAGCATGGAGCAGCACGATCAACTCATGAAAGAGGGAGAGTGAGTTGGGGGAAGCTGAGAATCAGGGAAGACATCCTGAAAAAGGTTATATATAAATTAAGACCTGAAAAATGAGTATTGTTAAAGTCTTCTACATTTTTATTGGCTTTTTTTTTTTGTCCATTAGTATTATTAGTTACTGAGGAAAGTATGTTAAATTCTCACTATGACTATGGCTTTTTTCTCCATTTAGTACTATTTTCCTTCATATATTTTGAGGCCATTATTTTGTTCACACTAATTTAGAATCATTTTATTGTTACACAAATTTTTAAGTACACATTTTTATCTCTACTTGTGCTTTTTGCCCTCGAGTTTACTTCAATATTAATATAACCTTACCAGCTTTCCTTTGGTTAAAGTTTGTACAGTAAATTTTTCACCACATTTTCAATGATTACAAACATGTATCATTGACTTATCACAGTCTATTGGAGTTGATATTGTTATATCCTTCCCAAACTAGGAAAGGAACTTAGAACATTTTAATTCCATTTATCTCCCTCCCAAATTATTTTCCATTGCTCTAAGGTATTTAAACTCTAAGATTATTTTAAATCTCATGCTACATTAATATTATTATTTCCCAAGTAGATATTAATTTAGATTTACCCATATAATTATCTCTTTTTTTTGCCCCTCTTAATTTTTTGTTGCATTTCCAACATTACATCTGGATCATTTTTCTTTTGCCTAGGAATATCATTTAATTTTTTTTGCTACTCTTCTGACTACACATTCTCTCAGCTTTTGTATTTCTGAAGATGTCTTTATCTCATTCTCATTCATTAGCTGTAGAAGTCTACGTTGGCAATTACTTTCATTCAGCTTTGGTGAATTATCTTCACACTCTCTTCTGGTTTTCTTTGTTTCTTTTGAATATTTGTTCATCAGTTATTTTTGCTCCTTGAGAATAATCTTTTTCGCCCCCCTAGGTACTTTTTGTTTTCTTTTTCTATAGTTTTACTATGAGGCACTTAGGTATGGATTCTTTTCATTTATCCTGCTTAAGGTTTAAAGGACTTCTTGACTATGTGGTTTGATGTTTTTCATCAGTTTTGGAAAATTCTAACAAATTATCTGTTCAAATATTGCCTCTATCTCATTCTTTTTTTCATTTACTAAAATCTTGTTAGAACTTCTCATCATTACTTCTACGACTTTTTGTGCTGATTGAAACTTTTATGTACCCCAGAAAAGCCATGTTCTTCAAATCCAGTCTTGTGGCTGCAGACCAGTGGTGGGTGGGCCCTTTGATTAGGTTGTTTCCACAGAGATATGACCCACCCAATTCAAGGTGAGTATTGATCCTTTTATTGGAGTTCCGTATGAAGAGAATAAAAGACAGAAAATACACAGAGAGCCCAGAGTGTTACAGAGAATAGAGAGATGAAACCAAGTGAAGGATACAGAGGGAAAAAGAGATGCACGGAGACAGAAAATGTCATGGGAGATGCTTAGCTAGGTGATGAAATTCAGAGTTTGCCCAGGAGAAGTTAAGAGAGAACCCACTGACAACCCAAGAGAAGGACTCACAGGAGCTGAAAGAGCCATTTTGGAAACCAACCCAGGAGAGAATGGCCAGAAGATGTTGCCAAGTGACAGAGAAACCCCTGGCGCAATTGGCCTATCTCGAGTGAAGGTATCCTCTTGATCGTGCCTTAATTTGGACGTTTTCACAGCCTTAGAATTGTACATTTGTAGCCTAATAAATCTCCTTTTAAGAGCCAACCCATTTCTGCTATACTGCATCCTGGCAGCTTTAGCAGACGGAAACACTTTTCCTGTCTTCTGTATTCTCTATCCTGTTCTCTCTTGACATATTTTCAAGTATTTTCTTCTAACCTATTTGCCAGTGCAATTCTCTCTATATCAAAGTTGGTATTAAACTTATTCAATGAGTTCTTAATTTTTTTTATATTTTTCTACTCCAGAGTTTCATTTTAGTACTTTTACAGATCTACTACGCCTTATTGTAATTTTAATTCTTTATCAAAATTCTCAATATTATTTCTGTCTTCTTGAATATAGTAAGCATGGATATTAAAAATTCTTTTGTTTCTTCCAGACACCAGGGAAAACTATCAGAGCGGGTCTCAACTTTGACCACCTACCCATTAGAATAATCTGGGGAGATATAAACATCTCAGTGCTGAGGTTGAACTCCAGACCAATTAAATCAGAATCTCTGGGAATGGACTCAGACATCAATATTTTTAAAGTTCTCCAGGTTATTCAAATGAGCAGCCAAAACTGAGAATCGTTGCTTTAATCCCCGTTTAGAAATTTATATTATTTAAAATGGGGCTGCTCCACTAATTGACTGGACCTACTTTCAATTAGTTCCTATTTCTAGGGTGCAGTATACTGCAGGCCCAACTGAAAACATGGGGAGCTTACCATGAGCATCCCCAGTCTTGGCAGACTCTGGCCTCCATGTTCTGTAACCTTAGCCTATGGAGACTGTTAACAACAACAACAAGAAAAACCAAAAACTCAGCCTCTCAGTAAAGCTCTCCAAAACACTAGGCTCAAGTCTCTGAATTGAAGTCCTCTCTGGAAATTCTTCACCATACTATGATTTAGTCATAAAGTGTCTAGGCTAATGATACATAAAGATAAAAAATATACATGAATGATTGAATGATGTTGGCATAGTGGATATCGGTCATTATTTGTGGCTTCCTGAAATCTTTTGAAGTCTTCTTATGAAAGATTATGCAACAGGACTGATTGTAAAAATTCAGAAATGGATAGCACAATACTACCTGCCTTCAGAACAATAAAATAATTACACTGAATGAAGCTGAATGTGAGTATGTTTTGAGGGAGAAGGGATGGGGAACACATGAAACCAGAAGGAAAGATAGAGGATAAAGATAAAGACTGAGACGATATAACTTAGGAATGCCTAGAGTGGACAATGATGGTGATTAAATGTACAAATGTTTTTGCATGAGGGAGAACAAATGAATGTCAAGATTGCAAGGTATTGAAAATGGACAGTATACAAGAAAATGTACAATCAATGCAAGCTACGGTCTATAGTCTATAATAACATTGTAATATGCTTCCATGAATGTAACAAAGGCATTCTGCCAAAACTAAATGTCAATAGGCGGGGGCGGCACAGGGGAGGAGTATGGATCATCTGTGGAAGAAAAGGAAATGTCTTCAAATAGATCATGGTGGCGAAGGCACGTCTATTTACTTAGGTTGGATTGTATGATGTTCGAATAATACTGTTTAAAAATGAACAGAGAGAAACAAGTGCTGGAGAAAATATGGAGAAACATATCTACCTATTCACTGTTGGTAGGGAAGCTGAGAGGTGCAGTGCGATGGTTCCATAAGAGGCTAGGGGTGGGGTTGCCATATGATCTGAAACCCCATTGCTAAGTATATACCTGGAGGAACTGAGAATGGGAACACAAATTTGCACACCAGTGTTTATGGTGGCAATATTCGAGCTCCAGAATGGATGGAGGTGACCTAAGGGCACAACAACCGAGGGAAGGAAGGAATAACTGTGGTGTATACATATAACAGACTACTGAGCGTCTGTAAGAAGGAATGAATGTGTAAGCATGCAACTAGGTATATGAACCTTAAAAACTATATGGTGAATGAAATGTCAGAAAAAAAAGGCAAATATTATCATGCCTCACTCATATGGACTAGCTGTAAAATAAAAACTTGGTGAACTGAAATCGAGAGTATGGGTTACCAGGTTGGGGCTTATTGTAAAAGGTCCTAAATTGTAAGCTCTTACAGCAGTCATATATATTCAGGAGTTTTAACTGTTATTTCTAAACTCTGAGATACTGAGCCTGTTTGTATAAAACCTGGTTGTTCCCAGAAACGTCAGGTATTTATGAGACACCTGAGATTCAGAGTTAGAAGCTATGAAAGTCAGCAGTAACCCATACAGGAACTGTTTAAAAAGTTGAAAAAGTGATCAGACTTCTACTAGAAACATGAATGAACCCACATCCTATCTGGAAAGGACTAAGGTAAATCAGAATACAGGGTAAAGGATGCTATCGTCCATATTTTAAACCTTCAACTTCTGTATGAGACCAAAGGGAGAGATGTTTAGTTGATGCAAAATTTATATTTTGGGCAGCACATTACCAGATTTAATTTGTATGGTCAGTTCAGTTGAACACCATAGCACATGAAATCATTAATAGGGCATGAGATCTTGTTGGTTTGTCCAAGTTAATGTGATGTACCGATATATCCCACAGTAATTTGGGTAGTGAATAAAGAAGTATCGTCCCCTTGGGGGGAGTGGGGAGAAAGAAGGAAATATTAAACTTCCCCATTTGGAGAATTTCTGATATTCTCAGAAGCAGTGGGGAGGACCAAATCAATAGGCTGAGGCCTCGATGTTGGGCTTTGCCTCTATGAAACTTATTCCTGCAAAGGATAGGCAAAGCCTACTTAAAATTAGGCCTAAGAATCACCCCCAGAGAACCTCTGTTGTTGCTCAGATGTGGCCTCTCTCTCTAAGCCAACTCAGCAAGTGAACTCATTGCTCTCCCCCCACACACACAAGGGATATGACTTCCAAGGGTGTAAATTTCCTTGGCAATGTGAAACAGAATTCCTGGGAGTCACTGGGATCTGGCATTATGGGATTGAGAAAGCCTTCTTGAGAAAAAGCAGAAAGAGAGAAATGAAACAAAATAAAATTTCAGTGACTAAGAGATTTCAAACAGAGTCTAGAGGTTATCCTAGAGGTCATTCTTATGCATTATATAGCTATTCCTTTTTCATTTATGGTGTATTGGAATGGCTGGAGGGAAATACTTGAAACTCTTGAGCTGTGTCCCAGTTGCCTTGATTCTTAAAGATGATTGTATAATAATATAACTTTTACAATGTGACTGCGTGATTGCGAAAACTTTGTGTCTAATGCTCCTTTTATCCAAGGTATGTACAAATGAGTTTAAAAAAATGGATACAAATAAATAATGGGGGGACAAAGGATAAAATAAATTCGGTAGATTGAAATGCTAGTGGTTAATGAGAGGGAGGGATAAGGGGTATGGGATGTTTGAGTTTTTTCTTTTTATTTCTTAATCTGAAGTGATGCAAATGTTCTAAAAATGATCATGGTGATGAATGCACAACTATTTGATGATATTGTGAGTCAATGATTGCACACCATGTATGGAATGTTTGTGTGTGAAGATTTGTCAATAAAAATATTTTTAAGAAAAAGCCTTCCTTCCTCTCTGCTCCTCCCCACTTGACAGACAGCCTCATCTTTTCAGGCAGTGCCTCCGTATCTCTAAGGCATGATGGTGAAGGTTAGAATAAATGGATTTGGCCATATTGGGCACCTGGTCACCAGTGCTGCTGTAAATTCTGGCAAAGTGCAGATTGTTGCCATCAATGTCCCCCTCATTGACCTCAGCACATGGTCTACACGTTCCAGTATGAATCCACCCATGGCAAATTCAAAGGCACTGTCAAGGTTGAGAATGGGAAGCTTGTCATCAATGGGAATCCCATTACTATCTTCCAGGAGCAAGATTCTACCAACATTAAATGAGGTGATGCTGGTGCTGAATATGTTGTGGAGTCCACTGGTGTCTTCACAACCATGGAGAAGGCTGGGGCTCACTTGAAGGGTGGTGCCAAAAGTGCCATTATCTCTGCCCCTTTGGCTGATGCCCCCATATTTGTGATGGGCATGAACAATGAGAAGTATGATAACTCCCTCAAGATCATCAGCAATGCTTCTTGCACCACCAACTGCCTGCACCCCCTGGCCAAGTTCATACATGACAATGTTGGCATCATGGAGGGACTCATGACCACCATCCACACCATCACTGTCACAGAGAAGACTGTGGATGGGCCCTCCAGGAAAATATGGCATGACAGTCAAGGGGCTGTCCCGAACATCATCTCTGCATCTACTGGTGCTGCCAAGGCAGTGGGCAAGGTCATCCCGGAGCTGAATGGGAAGCTCACTGGCATGGCCTTCTACGTCCCCACTCCCAATGTGTCTGTCGCAGATCTGACCTACTGACTGGAGAAAGCGGTCAAGTATGATGACATCAGGAAGGTGGTGAAGCAGGCATCAGAGGGCCCCCTAGAGGGCATCCTAGGCTATAGTGAAGACCAGGTTGTCTTCTGTAACTTCAACAGAGACACCCACTCTTCCACTTTTGATGCTGGGGCTGACATTGTCTTCAACCACCATTTCATTAAGCTCATTTCCTGGTATGACAATAAATTTGGCTACAGTAAGAGGATGGTGGATATTATGGTCTACATGACATCCAAGGAGTAAGAGCCCCTGGACAACCAGCCCCAGCGACAGCATGTGAGGAAGAGAGGCTGTCACCTGCTGGGGAGTCCTGGCCCCAACTCAATTCCCCAGTACTGAGAATCACCCATCCTCCACAGTTTCCATCCAAGACCCCTGAAGAAGGGAAGGGGCTGAGAGCTTTACCTTGTCATGTACCATCAATAAAGTATACCCAGCCAAAGAAAAAAAAAGCTTTCTTATGCTTATAGAATTTTCCATATTGTCAGTCCTGCCTCTCCACAAGGAGAGGAAGCCAGAACTTAGTTTCCCAGCCTCCTTTATAAATAGGCACAGGAATGATTCTTAAACTTTACCAATCAGACCCAACTTGTTTTGAACTTGAGAAAAAGATGAAAATGGGGCATATTTGTTAAAAGTATTAAAGGCTTTATTTTTTTGGTAATAAAAACTTTTTAAATGCACTTTTACTGAGATATATTCATACAACAAATAATTCATGCAGAGCATACAATCAGTGGCTCACAGTGTCATCATACAGTTGTGCACTCATCACCAAATCAGTTTAAGAGCATTTTCATTACTCCAAGAAAATAAGATAGAAATAGAAATAAAAAGAGCACCCCAAACAACCCACACCCCTAATCCCCCTATTATTTATTTATTTAGTCTTTATTTTTATGCCCACACACTGGATAAGGGGAGTGCCAATCATGAGGTTTTCAGAATTACATAGTCACGCCATGAAAGCTATAGTGTTATACAATCATCATCAAGAATCCAACCTACTGGATAGTTTAAGGTATTTCCTTCTAGCTTTTCCAATACACTTGAAACTAAAAAGAAATATCTATATAATGCTCAAGAATAACCTCTAGAATACCCTCTCAACTCTATTTGAAATTGTTCAGCCACTGACACTGTTTTATTTCTTTTCCTCCTCTTGGTCAAGAAGGCTTTCTCAATCACATGATGTCAGGGCCAGGGCCAGGCTAATCCCTGGGGGTCAAGTTCCACATAGGGGGAAGATAGTGAGTTTATTTGCAGATTTGGCTGAGAGAGAAGTCACATTGAACAATAAAAAAGGTTCTCTGGGAGTGACAACTTAGGCATCACTATAAGTAGGCTTAGCTTCCCCTTTGCAGAAATATAAGGGCAGGTCCCAAGATCAAGGGCTTGACTTACTAATATGTAGCCCCTAATGCTTGTGGGAATATCAGAAATTCATAAGGTGGGGAAGTTTAATATTTCCACATTTTCCACCAGTCCTTCAAGTGGCCATTGCAAATACTTCATTTATTTCATGAATATTTAATGAAGGCTTTTTGACTTTAGGAAACAGCGCTAGGAAAGCATCAGTCATCTGAACCTCAGTTTCTTTTCTGAGAGCCCTGGTGTCTAAACCTAATATTGGTGGGTGTTTTAGTTTGAAAAGTAGACACACTGAAAAGTAGACACCAAGATGGGATTAAATATGGAAGGATTCATTAGGAGATATGCCTGTGTAAATGGGCCAGAAAAGGCTGGGAAGCCATCAAAATACTATGCAAATCCTATCCTGAGTAAACAATGGAGGGAAAGAATATTGGGTAGAAGTGTTCTAGACTGCCATGAAGTCAAAGGAAGGTTTGACAAAGCTGTTGGGGTATCCTCGAGCCAAATATGGCTATCAAAGAAGTTCCCATCTCACAGGAAGCGTTCTGCTTCAGAATCTCTACTTCATTGTCACTTTCTGGGTACTACCATGGGAAGAGTGGCCTTGGTATAAATGTGGCAAAGTATTTCAAAGCCTGGCAATTTGGGCCTATTGAATGCTTACACAATCTCTGCATAGTATAGAAAATTGATTAAAAATATTTTCTAAATGTTATGGTGCAGCATATAGCAAAGAAGGTGACTCATGGGCAAAATATACTTCAAAATTATTTCCTTTCACCCCACCTATGCATTGGCTTGCAGCCTCAGATGGAACAGGTGATAGTAAAGGTAAACAACAAGGACATATGACTCAGCATTTCCTGCTCTGAAAAATGCAGTGTGGGTGATATTTTCGTGTTCTTAGACTATTACTTTACCCTAGATAGGATGACTGATGCCCTAGTCTCCTGACCCTGTTTTGTTCTTTTCCTCCTCCTCTTCTCTCTCATTCCTAAGCTCTTGTTTTCCTCCAAGTATCCTTTGTTTCCTTCTGATATCCAATCAACTACCAAGTTGCACAAAACTCATTTAGCACTTAAAAATCCATTTTTGTTTCCTGATTGCGAAAATAAATACCATGCAACGGGTTGGCTTAAACAACAGGAATGTACTGGCTCATAGTTTTGAGACTATGAGAAGTCTCAAATCAAGGCATCATCAAGATGTTGCTTTCTTCCAGAAGATTGTGGCATTCTGGAGCAGGCTGCTGGTGATCCTTAGTCCTTACTTTTCTGTCACATGGCAAAACACATGGCGGCCTCTCCTGGCTTCTCATCACTTCCACCTGTTTATGACAAGCTTCTGGCTGTTTCCATCAGTTTTCTATGTGCTTGAATTTCATTCTGTTTATAAAGGACTCCAGTAATAGAATTAAGACCTATTCTGCTTCAGTTAGGACACACCTTAACTGAAGTAACTTCCAAGAAAAGGTCCTATTTACAATGCGTTCACACCATAAGAATGAACTAAGTTTAAGAACATGTTTTTATGGAGTACGTGGCTCCAAGCCACAATTCCCCCTTGGCTGAGAATGTCATTAAATCAAGGGAAGGTGTAAATAAATATAATGTGTAGAATACTGTACTTGAAAGCAAAGAGTAAATGACTGTATTGATTACACAGGATAGCGGTCTTTAACTGTGGTACAAAGTCACAAATAATCTCAAAACAATCACCTTCCAGATAATCAAATTCCATATCTACTCTTTTATAAACTAATCTATCTATGTGCCTATGGTATCCAGATATATCCTTTCTCTCCTTTGCATCTCCTATTGCACAACTGGCTCTCCACTTTATACAAGAAAAGTTATACCTCTGAGCCACCCCAAATCTGGTATTGTGCACCACTTGCAGGTATAATAATAGCCTCTGGGGTACTAAATAAACGGACAATTTGAAATACTGTCAGTAAGACCTTCTTTTATCAAAGTCTGACTGATTTCATGAATCTTCTTAAGCTGCTTTACAATAGGATTTAATAAATATTCAATAGAATTTTACTTTTTGTTCTACAATCTTTAATCAAAATTAAGGTTCATTCAGGTAGTTTTGATCAACTTTATAACTGAAAGATTGAAAAATTTTAATACTTTGATCCCAAGAGAATTTTTTCATTAAAATTAAATATTGATAAACATATTTTTGTTTCAGATGATAAAATGATCAATAAGACTTTCAATTGTAAATGTAATTATACTAGGGTAAATTTCAATAAAGTAATGTAAAATGTCTGACTGATTTTAAAGTAGAACATGTTCAAATATTTTAAAAATATTTTTAGGTTTAAAAGAGCTATGGTAACTATATTCAACTGGATATATTTATATGAGCGATGCAGAAGTTTCATAAAATGTGAATATTTAATATATGCCGGAAATTAAATCCTTTACATCTTAAACGTATGAGAAACTTCAAATGTCATCTTAAAAATGTATGAATACATTATTTTCTAAAACATTTTTATAGCTTACATAAGCAGAAAAATTTTGAAGAACACTGTTATAGAAATCTAATAAAAAATCTGCACATTGGTCTCATAATAAGCAGTTCATTCACCACTCGTTCATTGGGTGATAACTCTGGCAGGAGAATAAAATATAGTAGTAGCAGAAAATGTTCTGGATAGACCAAGGCAACAGAAATCTAATTTTTCAGCAATTTGTTTTGAAACCAATGGCAGTCAGTTACTCCGTGTAGCTTTGTTTCCTCATCTGTAAAATGAAGTGATTGGACTATGGTTCCTTTGAAACTGGGAGTCATTACATTTTGTCAACATAAAAACTACAGTGAATCCTCTAAGAGTTAGTCAGTGTTTTCCCCTTCCTGTTAATTTGAAGTTCTTTTCTAGAGGTAAACAGTTGGGTATAGAAAGGAAAACATTAAGGTTTCTCCTTTTGCTCTTCACTGAAAAAAAAATGCTTCTCTAAGATTCATGTAATGAATTAATGGTCAAATCATTTGTTGACATCACTACAGTCATTACAATAATTTTTGAGACTTCATGGAGGACTTCATAAATCCTGTGGCATACGTAGGACTTCGTTTACATCAGGCATTCTTAACCTGGAGTCCATTTTTAGAATTTAAGGGATTCAAAACACGTTTAGAAAAAAATATTTATTTTTAATAAATTTGTATTTCTACGTATTTAATATGTAAATATTACTCTGCCGCCAATAGAAATTGGCTTATCGTATTAGTTGCTGAAAGCCTCTCAAAATACACTTTATCATTTTTAGACTTGGAAATTATGGTAGTTTTATTAGACTTGCTCTTGTTATTTAAAGCAAAAGCCACACACATATAATTATATTCACACATATAAAACTATTGTTGTATTAAAAAGTTGGTTTTAATATTTTTCGAAACTGCATTTCAACACAATTTATTTCCTTTGTTGTCCTATATATTTTATTTTACGTATTTAAAACATTGCACTGAGCAGTCCATAGGCCTCAAAAGATTGCCAAATTCGTCTCTGGCACAAAATAAGGGCCAAGAACCCCCGTACGAACACAGACATTTAAGATCATTGAAGTACGACTAGTGCAGCACACAGCATTTGGTGGGCATCCCTATGAAGAACTGCAAAGTATGATTCTAAAATTGCCTTCATAATTTGTGGGGCTGGGAGTGAGCTAAGAAGCTTTAGGAGCTATCAGTTGGAACGCCAATTTAAAAAATGTTTTTCATTAATCTCGGAAGTCAAGTGTAGGCAATTAGGAGGGACCTATTTAAATCTCGATCTTCATTAGTGGCTACAAAGAACCACACTACCAACCCAATTCTTGTTGAGTGAAACTTGCCTGTTCCCACCCTATTTATACCTGCCCTCTCTCCCACCCCACCCCCCAACTCTGTAACACAAATCAGTCTCTCAGAAAAGAAACCATACAACTGGGTCAGAAAACTCTCTTTCAAAATTTACGTCTGGGACTTTCGCCGCTCTCCGAGGGTTCCTAGCTCCATTCCCTCCGGTCAGCACACTAAGGCCTGGGGTTTCTTAAGTAGTTGCACCGAAGTTTCGTCCACAATCTGAAAACCATCACTTGCCCCCCGGGAAGGCTCCTGCTACACCTGGCCAGAAGTCCATTTCCGTCCTCGTCTCTCGGGAAGTGTTTCGGCCCGGGACACAAGTATCGGTTGCTTGGAGGTCCGTCCATTGCTAAGAGACCCTGAGTCCGAATCTCTTTAAGACCCCAGGTTCGAAAACCGAGCCCCTTACGCATTTGTTAGTCTTTGCTTCCCTGGGGCCCAGCAACACTCGGGCCTAACTCCGGGGAGCGGCGCCGTTAATTTACGTCGCAGTCCGTGATTGGCCTGACTGCCGTGCTCGCATTTTCTGCACGCGACTCTCGAAAGGATGCGATTGGCGGAAGGTGCGGCCGGCCCCGCCTCTCAAACCCGCCTCCAGCCCCGTGTTTGCCTGTGTCCCCGCGCTGCTCTTCCGCGCGCCGCCTGGCAGTTTGCCTCTTCCTCGTCCTCCAGCTTGCTTCCATGGCCACCGCTGCGACCGAGGAGCCCTTCCCTTTCCACGGTCTTCTGCCGAAAAAAGAGACCGGGGCCTCCTCCTTTCTCTGTCGCTACCCGGAATATGATGGGCGGGGAGTGCTTATCGCCGTTTTGGACACGGGGGTCGATCCCGGAGCTCCGGGCATGCAGGTGAGGCAGCCTCTGAGGGCCCGGGACGTGGGGGCGCTGGTGTTCAGGGACACGAGAGGGGACGCAGCCTCGGAGCCCGGCAGGCCGGAGCCCGGCAGGCCGGAGCCCGGCTTTACAGCGTGACTGAACCCGGGTCCACAGCGGAAGAACCAGACACCCGAAGGAGGTTGAGGGAAGACCCGGGAGCATAACGAGTCGCTGGAGGGACCAGCGCCCACGAAGGGGTCCTGGAGGCCAGGAATGAGCGAGAGACCCGGAGCCGGGGAGAGGCTGGGCCCTGTTCCTGACCCAGACAAAAGCAGCGTGCCAAGTGCTGCTGGTTTGGGAAGCTTGGGTCCGCCTTTTCGTCCCTTGGAAGTCCTTTCTTGCCTAGGCACTGCCAGGCCGGAGACCTCAGGCTTGCCATCACCACTGCCTTCCTCTGCAGGTCCCTCGCGTCTTGGACCACCGGTCCTTGCCTGCTGTTTTCTATTTTAAAAGTAGAATTTTAAGCTTTTTATTATTTTTTGGATGGGGAGGAAACACAGATGGGATAAATGACGTGTCAACTTAATTTTTATTGTTGTGATTCAGGAGATTTGGTTTTGGGGAAAATTGTTTGCCTTTAAACACTAAAACTGGGTTTCAAGAAGATAAGTCAGTCAACTTCCGGAATTATTTTCTCTGGTAGTTTTACGTATTCTATTTTTAAACGATCTTCTGTGGTGCATTTGCTTAAAGTTATTGAAGTTCATCCCTTAGTCTTTGTTTTCCATGAGACAAATCCAATTAAGTTTTTTTTTTTTTTTTAGGGAACTGTTCAGGCTTTCTGAAATTATGTTTCTGTAATTTTTTTAACCTCAAAACATAAGACAACATACTTTACGTTTTTTTTCATTGTTATTTAGTTTTGTCTTAGAGAGCTCTGGAAATCTTTAGATCAAGGTGCCACACCAAAAGGTAATATTTTTAAAAAAATAGGTCTCTTTGGTTAAAGGCATTCTGCCAAAATCTTTAAAGTTTGACTTCTGTTAATGTATCCCTTTACTGAAATCCAGTGATGAATAAAACTTCACAATTGTTCCAAATCTGTCTCCCTTCCTAATCCTACTCTATATTGATCTCTTCCGTATGTATTTATTAGTCTTTTCTGAATACCTTAACCATCCCACCCCTGTAGTTCTCTTCCTCCTCTCCTCACCCCTCTGGACATTATTGTGCTCTCTGGTAATTGGGGGTAGCATTTTGGAGGTTAGGAAGTAAGGCTGGAGGGAAAAGGGGAAGTCGGTCTGACTAACCTCTAGATAGAAATCCCCTGGGAACCTTCCTTCTGTTAATTCTTCAGTAGTACCCTGGAGGACACCCAGTCTTAGGATGGCCCTGTGAGCATCTTTGGTGAATGGGAAAAGGAGCAGGTGATGAATTCCTTCCTGGTAACTTCAGTATCTGTGTTGTATTAATAACTTTTAAGATTTAAAATATGGACAGTTATCACCTCATTGGAGCTTTATTATAGAGTAGTAATGTCTTCCAATCTGCTGTGTATGTTTACTTTTATAAGAATAAAAGTGGGAGGAGAACAGCTGGGGTAAGTGGTTTACTGGCTCTTTTGTCAGGATAAGAGAGTCAGAAAAGTTCAGAAAAGTACTGTTTTCTTTTATTGAAGAAAAAAATTATTTTGTAGAATTTCCCACATCTGCTTATCAAATTATTCTGTTATGCTCTGTAAAGTAACAGTAATTCTTCACCCACAGGGTTGCTATGAAAGTGATTATGAGAGGATTAATTACATGTGGCTTTTTTAAGTGCTTAAGAAGAGTGTTAAACACTAAGTTTTTTAAACAGTGACATTTAGTAGAAGGAGTTCGTGCTGGTTCTGTAATCCAACTATCTAAAAAGTAAATATATATTTTGGGTATTTTCATACGTTAACGGAAATGCTTGAGCAATAAAATATTGAAATCAAGTAAAAACATAACTTATTTTCTAACAACTTTAACTCTGAGGTATTAACCTAAATGCATCCAATTAAAAGAAATTCAGTGAGTTGGCTTGTAAACATCAGTGGATTTTAAAGACTTTTATCTTGAACTTTAACAAATTTATTTTGTAAATCTATGTTTAGGTCATTAAGATAGAAGATGTATAGAAATTGAAAGCAAGGAAAGAATGAAATAGCAGGAAGAGGAAATGAAATGGACATTTGCAAAAAATGATGGGGTATGAGTAATGGACTAGCAGCACAGTGAAAACTTTCAAAGATAGTGAATTTTCTCATTCTTGGGTGACTTTCTGGGGCTCAGTTCTCTTTTGTAACAGCTGCCTGGACATGTTGAAAGTACAGGGTAGAAAACACGAAAGGAATAGTAATAAAGGATTAATTGTTTGCTCAGCCAATATTCAGATATCTGCCAGGTTCCTAACATGTTAACTGATGTAGTCCTGCAGACTGCTGTTGTTAGGGAGATTAAAAAGGGGGGAGCTAGCAAGAGCTGGATCAGTCCGACTTTATGGATGAAATGGGATGTGGACTGACCTGGAAATATATGTGAAATAACCAGTGGGTCTCCCTGCCACCTGTCTTCTTTTTGATCCATCTTTCATATTGCCAAAGTTATTTTTCTTAAAAAACCTTTTACTACACTCGTTTAAAACAAAACAAAACAAAACAAAACCATTTTGGGTTCTCAGTTGCTTATGCATAAAAATCCAAAATTTGAACTTTGTATATAAAGCCCTTTACCATCCCTCTCTAGTCTCCTCCTGCAGATTCAGTTCTCACCATTTCTTCTGTCCATATCCACTCCACCACACACCTGTACCCCATGCTTCCACATTGACATTTCACTCTCTTCCAGTTACTCAGATATCATTTGTGAACACATCTTTACATATAGTGTTTTATCTGCTTTTAAGCCTTCTAAAATCACCTGTAAAACTCTTCCTTGATTCTTTTAAGTCCCAGCTGGGTCTTGACTTCATTACCTTTTTTTTTTTTAAATTTTTATTACTAAAACTACAATCAACATACAATATGAACATTCTTTTTTGCATCACATAATTGTATATTCATCATCATGATCATTTCTTAGAATATTTGCATCAATTGAGAAAAAGAAATAAAAAGAAAACAAAAATATTCATACATACCATCCCCCTTACCCGCCCCTTTCATTGATCACTAGCATTTCAAGCTACTAAATCTGTTTTAACATTTGTTCCCCCTATTATTTATTCATTTTTAATCCATATGTTTCATTCATCTGTCCATAAGGTAGGTAAAAGAAACATCAGACACAAGGTTTTCACAATCACACAGTCACATTGTGAAAATTACATCATTATACAATCATCTTCAAGAAACATGGCTGTTGGAATGCAGTGCTACATTTTCAGGCAGTTCCCTCCAGCCTCTCTCTTATGCCTTAACTAAAAAGGTGATATCTATTTATTTAAGGCATGACTTCATTACCTTTTGAGGTATCAACTGATTTAATTCACACTCTCCATACTTTTATGTGTATTTGTCAGGGATTGTGCTAGGATCTGGAAGTTGAAAGATGAAAAACAATCTTGCTAACGATTACTTAGTGTTTTTTTTCCCTCTTTGCTCTCATAGCAGTTTGTTCATATCCTCCTAATAGCACTTAAAATATTTTATTTTAGTATTTCTGTTCATACATATATTTCCTGGTAAGTTACAATTCTTTGAAATCTTTAATTTTGTGTGAATTGTACTTTGAAAAATTCATATAAAATTGGGGAAGAAATTTACAAATAATCCTATTAAAAATCTGTTTTTACGCTCACTAAAATAAAGGAGTATACTAAGTAAATTGTCAGATATATAATTATTTGGACTACTGTCTTATATATGTACATATTAGGTTACTAATATTGGGTAATAATTGGCACAATTAATTTTAATTTTTATTACCTCTCATTCAGCTAGCCTTCCCTGATTCTCTCAAGCTGGATTGTTTTCTTCTGTGCTTTCATAGAGGATGTCTTTACCTCTATTTATTTCTCCTATATTGTAATTATCTCTCAACTTGTCTGCCTTCTCAACTGGAATGTAAGCTTTCTGAAAGTCAAGACTTTTTATTCATTCTTCATTATGTTCTCAGAATAACAGTCACTTAGTAGTGTTTGTTCATGAAATATCTTCTCTTGTAAAAGAATATTTTCAGTATCTTCCTCCCCTGAGATAACGGTTTAAATACGAATTCATTTTGTTGTGTTGGAGATAGATTGCATACTTCTCCTTTCCTGTTTGTTCTGGTCCTCTCTATAAATTTTAGTGAATGGCTCCCCAACTGTCACCAGTTCCTCCACCATAATTGTTTCAGTGACGACACAAAGTAAATTAGATTCTTGGCATTTTGAAAAGCTCTGGGCTTTTTTATCCAGCCAGCATAGCCCAGTAAGCATTTCTGGGTCTCCCACCCTAGTACACGAGGTTTTATTACCTTAGCTCTACTCATAACTCTTTGTTCATGCTTTCAGTCCCTTTTTCCCATTTGACACTCTCCCACCTCAAAGATGAGGGATGTACTTCTGATTCTGTTTCAGTTTCCATCTTCCCCTTAAGTTTCCAAAAGCTCCACTGCAAAATTCTTAGTTAGCTGGTTTGGTTTTTTTAAAACCCCTTCTTCCTAACTCTAAATTTCCTGTTTTGTCCTATCTCCAATGGAATGGTTGCCTTTATTAATAGTAAAGTAAAAACTACATGGATGTAAAATTGCATATGTAAGAATTTTTAGTGAGAATTTGTGCATGTGTATGGTGGGGAAGGGATGCTTATAAGTAAAGCTTGTGGAAATTGTTAATGGTAGATAAACCACTAAATCCCAATAGGCTTTTTTCTTTGCTCATGTACTGATAAGAAGGTTTCTAATTAGAGGGACCTTGTCTGAGTTGTTAGTGATCTCTTGTTAGTCTTGATCTCAAGTCACTGAAGTTGTTTACCTATTAAATACAAAGACGAAGATAGGTGTTTTGTGTTCTTAGTAGTATTGTGTGTCTTCCAAATTAGGTACATATTTTGGAATACATTTTAAAATATATTATTTTCTTGTATTCTTAGTACATGATCTAGCTAGTTTTAATTTTATAAGTGTGTATTAACTTCCTCTTCACTTCTATTTTTATTTTGATAGTTTTTTAATTATTATTTTTAAGATAATTAGCCCATCTCTTCAAAATCGCTGTCTGATTTAAAACTTTTTGTAATAATCTTATTAGGGTTTGGTGTGGTTTTGAGTGATTTTTTTTTTAATTAGTGATTTTAAGCTTTCTGAATATATTAGAATTTTTTTTTGTTACTATTCTAAACAGTACCCCAAGAAATAAATATCCAACCTAAGAATTATCATTCATAAAAATGTCAGCTGTGCCTTTATGGCCCCTGATAAAGCTTTGGGGCCATAAAGCCCATATGGCCTCTGATTGCCCTATGGCAACATGGTTGTAGTGAGCTTTGGGGTCTACCAGCTACCTCATTACTTTTCCTTATAAAGAAAAAACTGTACCTTTGTTTCCTCCGTATAATTTCACTCTTTTTCTTTAGGGTATTCCTTAATTACAAAGCTTTAGGATATTGCCAAGGAGATACTTGGTATTAGGAGGTGGGAGAGAATGTTGGTAACATAATTTTAGAAGCAGACATTTAACTCTATCTTAAAAAAAGACAGAATTTTCCAAGTGGGAAAAGGATCCAAAGGTTTCTTTTCTTTTTACACTGACTTTATTTACATTCATGCTTCTTTCTTGAGAGTAGAGAATTATATTCTTCTTTTCTGGAAAAATAAAAGAAAGAAAAAAGCCTACTTCCCAGTGATCAGTACATATATCTTGAAGCGTCAAATTTCCTTTGTATAGCTAATCCAGAGAGCCCAGAAATGAATTTTCCCATAAAAGCAGTGTAAAAATACAATACTGCTTTTAATCTGTAGCAGTCATATTATGGTTCTAATGGATGTTCATGGGCTGGCCAACAAGCCATACCTTAGGAAAATCAGTCTTAAGGCCAGGTAATTAATGTCAGGTTATTCAGTAATTTTTTTTTTTTGCTGTTTTGGAGTACATCGCAACAGTTGTAGAACAAATTTCAGAGTTTGATATGGGTTACAGTTCCACAATTTTAGGTTTTTATTTCTAGGTGCTCTAAGGTACTGAGGCTAAAAAATATCAGCATAATGATTCACCAGTCATGCTCATTTTTTAAATCCAAACTTCTTTGTATAACTCCACCATCACCTTTGATCTTTCTCCCACTCTTTAGGGGTATTTGGACTATGCCCATTCTAACACTTTCATTTTGGTAGGGGGTGTTGATAATATAGGATGGGGGATGGAATTAATGGATGTTCCAGAAGGGCTGGCCCCTCTGCATTTCAGAACTTACCTGTCCAAGGACCTGTAGGTTTTGGAGAGTTACCCTAGTGCATGGAACCTTTGTAGAATCTTTTTTTAATTATTATTTTTTTTTATTAGTAAAACCAATCAACATACAATATGAATGTTCTTTTTTTTCACCACATAGTTGTATATTCATCATCATGATCATTTCTTAGAACATTTGCAAGGATTCAGAAAAAGAAATAAAAAGAAAACAGAAAAAAAAGTTTATACATACCATACCCCTTACCCCCCCATTCATTGACCACTAGCATTTCAATCTACTAAATTTATTTTGACATTTGTTCCCCCTATTATTTATTTTTAATCCATGTTTTACTCATCTGTCCATAAAGTAGATAAAAGAAGCATCAGACACCAGGTTTTCACAATCACACAGTCACACTGAGAAAGCTATATCATTATACACTCATCTTCAAGAAATATGGCTACTGGAACACAGCTCTACATTTTCAGGCAGTTCCCTCCAGCCTCTCTGTTACACCTTAACTAAAAAGGTGATATTTATTTAATGCGTAAGAATAACCTCCAGGATAACCTCTCGACTCTGTTTGGAATCTCTCAGCCATTGACACTTTATTTTTTGTCTCATTTCTGTCTTCCCCCTTTTGGTCGAGAAGGTTTTCTCAGTCTCTTGGTACTGTGTCCCAGCTCATTCTAGGATTTCTGTCCCACGTTGCCAGGAAGGCCCATACCCCTGGGAGTCATGTCCCACATAGAGGGGGAGGGCAGTGAGTTTGCTTGTTGTGTTGGCTGAGAGAGAGAGGCCACAACTGAGCAACAAAAGAGCATAGTATCTTATATAAGATTGGCAGAAATCGTTTTGATTGGGGTTTGGCATGTCATGATAGGTAGCAATGTCTAACTGAAACATGCGTAAAAATGACCTCCAGTGTAGCCTCTCGACTCTATTTGAACTCTCTCAGCCACTGATATCTTATTTGTTACACATCTTACCCCCCATTTGGTCAGATGGCAATAATGATCAGTGCCAGGACCAGGCTCATCCCTGGGTGTTATCTCCCATACCACTAGGGAGACTTTCATCCTTAGATGTCATGTCCCATGTAGTGGGAAGGTCAATGGTTTTACTTGCAGAGTTGGGCTTAGAGAGAGAAAGGCCACATCTGAGCAACAAAAGAGGTCCTCTGGAGGTGACTCTTAGACATTCCTATAGGTAGGCTAAGCTTCTCTGCTACATACATAAGCTTCACAGTAGCAAGCCTCAAGATCAAGGGCTTGGCTTATTTATTTTATAATTTAATGTTGAAGAGGGCCTAACAGGCATTGCCAATATTGAGTATCGGTCGATGAATAAAATAGACATAGTCCTTCCCCTTACAGAGTTTATATACTAATAGGGGAAATAAGTAAACCAGGAATCATGTAACTGTATAATCACAGATTGGATTAAGTTCTATGAAGGAAACAAATATGGTGAGAAAGAATTATGACTTAAAGAGATCATTTGATAAACCTTTCTGAAGGGGTGACATTCTGGTAGAAAACTGGGATGAAATGAAATCCCCACAGTACACCTGAAGGGATTGAGAATTCCAGACAGAAGGACCCTGTGCAAAAAGATGTGAGGCACAGAAGAGTTTGTCATGTTTCAGGAATTGAAAGACCAATGCTGTTGGAGTCATGAGTTACTAAGAGTGGCAGAGGTCAGATCTTGCAGAATGTTTTATAATTCTAAGTTCACTGGGAATCTATTGAAAGATTTTAAACAGAAAATGGTATAATACAGTTTATTTCCAGATTGCTTTTGGTGTGGGGCCCACAAATGGAAACTGAGAGACCTGTAAAGAGGTTAGTTGTGAAGGTAAGAGGTGATAGCAGCTTGGAGGATTGGGATAATGGCAGCAAAAATCAACAGAAGATGGATTCAAACTGTATTTTGGAGAAAGAATCAATGGAACTTTCTGATAGAGTCTATCTAAGGAGTAAGCTAGAGTAAAGGATTAGAGAAGGACTTGAATTTTCTGGCTTAAGCAGCTTGGTATGTGCTGATGCCTGAGACAGCAAAGCCTGGAAGGAAACAGATTTGAAGGGACATGTTAAGTTTAAACTTTGGACTTGTTAAGTTTGAGATGCTGGTGTTGCATCCAATAATGAAATGCTTTGTTAAACGTCTTTTTTCCCCCTGAAGTTTTGTACTTGTCTAGCCCAAAGCTCAGCTTCCGTAGGTCTTTGCTTAAATGTTAGCCACCTCATTGAGGCCATTCTTGAGCAGCCTACTTTAAACTGAATGTCCTACACCACCTGTCTCCCTTCTATCCTTAATATTTCTCTCTGGTAATTACCATCATCTGATATATTTTATTTGTTCATTGACTGTTTTCTCACCATAATGTAAGACCTATGAGGTTACAGATTTTTGTATGTTGATTCCTGCTGTATCTCGACACCTAAAATTGAGTGAGACCTATACTAAATGCTCAATAAATACTTATTAAATGTATGTAATACACCACTTGCAGGATTCTGTGGGGTTTTCTTCATTAAATTTTCTTGTTAGTATTTGTCAGGCTTTTTGGCTTAAAATAATTCAGTTTTCTTTTTAAAATGAATGCATCTTTTGATTTTCTTGACTTGGATTTTGTGGGGAATTACATATAGAGATAAAGAAGCTGGTATTGCTTTATTTAAGGCTAAAAAACTAAAATGTACAATTCCTCTTATAATTGTTTTTTATTCCAGGTTACAACTGATGGAAAACCGAAAATCATTGATATCATTGATACAACGGGAAGTGGCGATGTGAATACTGCTACAGTGGTAGAGCCAAAAGATGGTGAAATTATTGGTCTTTCAGGAAGAGTGCTTAAGGTTGGAGATTTTATTCTCCTAGTAAATTCTGCTGTTGTACTGTTGCCTCAAAGTATCTAATGTTTTTACCTTAAAAACCACCTTTGGTGGTAGGATGAGTATTAGTTACCTATTGCTGCATAACAAATTATCTCAAAACTTCACAGTTTAAGACAACTACATTGATTTTCTCACTGTTTCTGTAAGTCAGGAATCTGGATGTGACAACTGCGTTCCTCAGGTTCAGAATCTCTCATGAGGTTGCAAACTGTTGGCCAGGGTTGCAGTTTCATCTAAAGGTTCCACTTGGGTGGAGAAGCAGTGTCCATTTTGAAGCTTACTCTCAGGTATTATCGATAGTCCTTGGTCCTTCACCGCATGGGCTTTTACAGGGCTGCTTTACAACATGGCAGCTGTCTTCCTCCAGGTTGAGTCATCTTTTCCAAGGTGGAAGCCATGGTCTTTTTATAAAGTAGTCTTAGAAGTGACATGCCATCGCTTCTGCCAAATCCTTATAATTAGAAGTGAGTCAATAAGTCCAGCACACACTCGAGGGGAGGAGATTTCACAAGGGTATGAGTACTAGAAGGTGTGGATCTTTAGGAACCATCTTAGAAGAGGCTGTTGTTTTGTTTTTTGATAGGGGGCTTAGACTTGGAATCTTCTTCAATGTGGTTTCCACGTTTTTAAAATTTTGAATAGAAAAGTAGGAATTAGGAAAATTTTGAATAGAAACTAGGTGATAGATTAGCCTTTAACTTTTCTTCTCCCTTCCTGCATTTTCCTGTGAACTTGAACATGAGAGAATATTGAGGCTATAGTACCTGTGGACTTAAACAGTTAAACAGTTGGCTTTGTCTTCTGTGTCCTTGATGGGAAGGCTTGGGTAAACTAAACATGAAAAAATGATTACAAAACAAGGATAAAGCTGTTTGTGAAATAGTTAATGAAGTTGAAGAATACCAAAATTTTGGCTTGACTTAGTACGCTATCAATTTAAACCAACTAGAAGAATTAGTTTGGGATATAATTGTGATTATTTTTAAATATCCTAAAAAACTGTATTTACTTTTTCTTCCCTTCTGCCATATATCTGAATTTTGTTTTTAGGCATTGCCTTTTGGATAAGATTTTCATGACAGTATATTCATGTTCTATTAATGTAACAAATTATCATAAACTTAACAGCTTAAAGCAATTAGTTATTATCTTAGTGTTTTCCATGGGTCAGTGTCTAGGCCTGGCTTAACCGAGTTCTCTACTCAGGGTCTCAGAAGACTGTAGTCAAGATGTTGGCTGGGACTATGATCTCATCTGAGATACAGGGTCCTCTTGCGAGCTCACATAGTTGTTGGCAGAATTCATTCCTTGCAGCTGTTAGCTTACTCCTTGAGACCAGCGGGAGAATCTCTCTGATCTTAGGGATGGCCCTACCCCTCTCTTGAAGTGTTTATCCAGTTCATCAGTATTATGAACTGAACTCTGTCCCCCCCCAAAAAAGGTGTATTCAAGTCAAAGTCTGGTCTATAAATGTAATCCTATATGGAAATACGATTTTTGAAGATGTTACTGGTTAAAATGAGGCCAGATTGAATTAGACAAGGGAGAATGCCATGAATTGCTGGCAAGCCACTGCTAGAAGCCAAGAGAGAGGCTTGAAATATATTCTCCCCTATAGGTTTGAGAGGAAGCATGGCCCTACTGACACCTTAAATTCAGACTTCTAGCCTCCAGAACTGTGAGACAATAAATTTCTATTGTTTTATGGCAACCATTCATTCTGTGGTAGTTTGTTATGGTAGCCCTAAAAACTAAGACACCCAAGACAGTCTCCCTTTCAATACAGGACTCATCTGTTTAGGAACCTTAATTGCATCTGCAAAATCCCTTTGCCTTTGCCTTTTAATATAACATAATCACAGGAGTGATATCCCACATTTAAGGGGAGGAGACCATACAAGGGAAGTACATTATTGGGGATCATCTTGGAATTCTGCCATCCGTGGGCAGACTGTAGGTATTAATATTCTGACTTTTACACCCCTTTCCATTTGCTTTTTTAAAAAACTTGTGAATTTCAGGGAAATTAGTTTCTGTACATATGAACTACTCTAGATATTGTCTGTCTTCCCCAGACAACCTTATTATTTATGTTTCAAAGAAAAGCTTAAAATTCCTGTGGGTTATGTTGGGAAATAAGAGAGCATTCCTAAGTCAGATTTAGAACCATATAAAGTATTATTCCCAATACTTCTGTAGTTATTTATTTTGAAATAGCTGTAGTAACTGATGCTTTAAATAAACCACATGAATTGATGATACACCAGGGCTCAAAAGTAGATATATATACTATATATATATGTATGGCTATTAATTAAATAAGAGCAGAAATTTGATAGATTGATACTTTTATCTTTTCTCAACTTGGTGACTTGTTTATTTAGCTCTGCTGTTAAGTATTCTCAGCATATCACTGTGATAGGGGTTAAATTTTATTCAGTATATCTACATAGTTTAAAAAGTCAAATATGCATAAAGTTTCTAGAAGTTAAAACAACCAGGAATAAGTCTTTGATACATTAAATTTTTATGTTCAAGCTTTTTTTTTTTTTTTCTTTTTGCATGGGCAGGCACCAGGAATTGAACCTGGGTCTCCGACATGGCAGTTTATGTTCAAGTTTTTAAACATCATGCTAATCCTTTTTATTTCTTGAATTTTTTTCTAGTTTTACACGTTATCTAAAATTTGTTAAAGTTACTGCTATAAAAAGGATTGAGCTCTCAGGTCCTTTATTTCTGAAAATTTTTCTTGCATTGTTTCTTAGATAATTTCCTCTTCACTGTTTTTACTGCCTTTTATCTGAAACTTCTATTAACTGTGTTAGTTTCCTAGTGCTGCCGTAACAAATGACTATAAACTTAGTGGCTTAAAACAACAGAAACTTATTGTCTCAGTTCTAGAGGCTAGAAGTCGGATCAAGGAGAAAGGGCCATGCTCTCTCCATTGGCCTCCTTGATTCTGGTCGTGGCTGACAATCCTTGGTGTTACCTGACCTAGGGTTGCGTGACTCCAGCCTCTGTCTCGATCTTACATGATCTTCTCCCCTGTGTTGTGTGTCTTTGTCTCTGCTCTTCTGTTCTTAAAAGTATACCAGTCATAATTGGATTAAGAGTCTACCCAACTCGGCGGGCCGCGGTGGCTCAGCGGGCAAGGTGCTTGCCTGCTATGCCGGAGGACCTCGGTTCGATTCCCGGCCCCAGCCCATGTAACAAAAACGGAGAAGCAGAATACAATAAAACAAGAAAATGTTTAGAGATGTTTCCCTTTCTTCCTTCCTTCCTTCCTTCTATCCTTCCTTCCTTCTCTCTGTCTTTCCTTTAAAAAAAAAAAAAAAAAAAAAAAAGAGTCTACCCAACTCTGGTGTGACTTCATCTTAACTGAACTAATTAAATCTGCAGCAACTCTTATTTCCAAATAAAGTCACATTCTGAGCTACTGGGAGTTAAAGCTTTGACATGCCTTTTTGGGTGACACAGTTCAACCCATAACAGACTTCTTAAATTCATCCTCCAATTTTCTTATGTTTTTCCTACTTTTCTTAGTGCCTTTGTTTCTTTTTTTTCTCTTCCTGAAAGTTTTCTAAGATTTCCTCAAAATTGCCTTCTAACCCATATATAGAAGTTTTACATTTTTGCTTACTATTTTTGATTGAAGAAAGCCCCTAATGGGAATATATATCAGAGCATATTCTTTGTATCATGTATGTGATATTTTAACTCTGGAAATATTAATTATTGCCTTTAACTTTTTTCTATTCCTTTCCTTTCATTGGCTGTTTGTTTCTCCTCTTCCTCCTCTCTTTTTATTCACTTTCTCTTCCTTCTTCCTTCTCTTTTTCCTTATCTCTCATCTCCTCTTCTTCTACTTTACTCTCTCCTTTTTGCTTTAGACATTTTTCTCAGGTGTCTTGTCATTGTTGACTGTCTCTCATTTAGCAAAGCACACATAAAAGATGATAAGCGTTCTCTGCTTCTGCAGAGTCCTGGGATGGGCTTTGTTATAGGGTAATGATACAGTGGTTTCTTTTGGGAGATTCCAAAATGTCGAATATGGTGTATTTTTTTCCATTGGGATGCTCAGTTACCTGAAAGACTTGGCCTAGGATTTGGGAGGAAGAGTGGGAAATAGGAGATAAGCCTGACTGTCAACATTCAGGAACTCATGCTATGAAAAGTGTGTGGGGTGGCTTCAAGCAGGAGAACCTTTCTGATCTCAGGGACAGCCCTAGTTCTCTCAAGGGCTCACCCAGTATTATGGATTGCGCTATCTCCCCTGAAAAAGATGTATTCAGGTCCTAATCCTGGGCTATATAACTATATAAGGAAATAGGATTTTTGGATTATTTTTTAAATATTGGAAGTTACTTGTTTTTAATTGTGGTAAAATATACATACCATTTTTAACCATTTTAAGTGGACAGTTCTTTGACATTAAGTACATAGACAATACTGTGTAACTTTCACTACTATCGATTTCTAGACAGTTTTCTCGTCTTAAAGTAAAAATCATGCTCCTTTAGCAAGTAACTCCCCATTTCCCCTTTCCCCCACCCCTGATAACCATTATTCTGCTTTCTGTCTCTTTGAATTTGTTTATTCTAAGTATTTCATATAAAAGAAAGCATACAATATTTATCCTCTTATATCTGGTTTATTTCACTCAACGTGATGTCTTCCGAATTTATCCATGTTGTAGTATGTACCAGCATTTCACTTCTTTTTATAGCTGAATAATATCCCATTGTATGAATGTATCACCTTTTGTGATATATCCATTCTTCTGTTGTTGGACACTTGGGTTGCTTCTACCTTCAACTATTGTGAACAGTGCCACCATGAACATGTGTTTGTAAATGTCTGTTCTAGTCCATGGTTTCAAATTTTGGGTATATTCCTAGAAGTGTAATTGTTGGATCATAATAGTAATTCTAGTAATTCCATACTGAACTTTTTAATGAATTACCATACTGTTTTCTACAGTGGCAGAACCATTTACATTCCCACTTACATTGTACAAGTGTTCCTATGTTGTCACATCCTTTCTAGCCCTTTTTAATGGGAAGCTATTCTAGGGGGTGTGAGATGTTATCTCATGGTTTTGATTTAAATTTCCCTGCTGGCTAATGACTTCGAGCATCTTTTCATTTACTTATCGGCCATTTATATATGTTTGGAGAGATGTTATTCAGGTCTTTTTTGTTTTTTGGGGGAGGGGACAGGAGCTTGCATATCTTTTTATTGTTGAATTGTAGAAATTTTTTATATGTTCTGGTTATTAAACCTTTAACAGATAAGTAGTTTCCAAATATTTTCTTCCATTCTGTAGTTTGTTTTTTTGCTTTCTTGATAATCAAGTCCTTTGATGCGCAAAAGTTTTTAATCTTGGTATAATCCCGTTTATCTATTTTTTTCTTTTGTTGTTCATGCTTTTGGTGTCAAGTGTATAAAAAATCTCTGCCTAACACATGGTACTGAAGATGTTTCCCTATGCTTTCTTCTAAGAGTTTTATAGCTTTAATTCTTACATTTAGGTCTTTGATCCATTTGGATTTTTTTTTTACATGGTGTGAAAAAGGGCTCCACCTTCAGCTTTTTGCTTATGGCTTTCTGGCTCTTTCAGCACCGTTTGGTGAAGAAGCTATTCTTCCCCCACTGCATGAACTAGGCACCATTGCCGAAGATCAGTTGGTCAAAAAATGTGCTGGAGGACTTTTTTTTTTTAATGAGTTTAAAAGTTAAGTTTTTATTTTTAGCATTGCAGGCACATGATAACAAACCAAACAGTATGGGAGAATTTTAATGGAAATCAGCATTCTTCTGCCCCTCCCTTCCTGCCTCTAGCTCAGTACTTGAGGCAACCTCTTTCTTTTTGTGAAAAAACAAAAACATATATACAAAAAAGCAATTCACTTCAAAGCCCAGCACAACAATTAGTTGTAGAACAGATTTCAGAGTTTGGTATGGGTTACAGTTCCATAATTTTAGGTTTTTGCTTCTAGCTTCTTCAAGACCCTGGAGACTTAAAGATCATATAATGATTCAGCAATCATACAAATTTGTTAAACCCTACCTTCTCTGTATAACTTCACTATCTCCTTTGATCTTTATCCTGATCTTTAGGGTTGTTTGAGCTACACCCATTCTAACTTTTTCATGTTGAAAAGGGCTGTCGATAATATGGGATAAGGGGGTGAAACTAGTTGATGTTCTGGAGAGGCTGGCTCCTCTGGGTTTTAGAACTTACCTGGCCTAGGAACCTATCTGGAGGTTGTAGGTTTCTAGAAAGTAATCCTAGTACATGGAACCTTTGTAGAATCTCAGATAAAGCCCCCAGTGTTCTTTAGGATTGATAGGAATGGTTTTGGTTGGGGTTTGGCAAACTCTGATCGGTAGCAGTGTGTAGCTGATAGTAGCCTCCAGAGTAGCCTCTTGACTCTGAACTCCCTCAGCCACTGATACCTTATTTGTTAACACTTCTTTTCTCCTTTTGGTTAGAATGGCATTGTCGATCCCACAGTGCCAGGGCCAGGCTCATCTCTGGGAGTCAGATCCCACGTTGCCAGGGAGACTTTCAACCATGGATGTCACGTCCCGCGGGGGGTGGGGGGGTAATGATTTTTTTTACTCTCAGAGTTGGACTTAGAGTCCACATCTGAGCAACAAAAGAGGTCCTTTGGAAGTAACTCTTAGGCATAACTAGAGATATGCTTAGCTTCTCAGATACATAAATAAGCTTGACAAGAGCAAGCCTCAAGATCAAGAGCTTGTCCTGTAGACTTGGGAGTCCCTAATGTTTGACACAGTATTAGGGGTTTACCTGGTGGTTAAGTCTAATAGGTCCATATTTTTCCTCCCATCCCTAAGGGACTTTGCCACTATTTTTTTTATTATCTGCTTAACATACTCTGAGATGTATGCAGAAGTTACATTAAGCTATACAGGATTACAGCCCCCCCCCCCCCCCCCCCATTTTGGGCTCCCTGTGTTTGGGTTGTTTAAATGATCTATCCAGACAGGTTGAGTTAGATTATGTGCTGCAAAAAATTTAGGTTCTGGACAAAATAAACCTTTCTTCCTCTGGTCTTATGGAGTAGGTAAAGTTCTAAAATACATATAAATACATATACTGTCTTCCTTACCCCTATATTCTGAATTACCTTAATCTTGACATGATCAGTTTTGTTCTTAACTCTAATTGGAGCCTGATCTCTTGTTCGATTTCTTTAACAGTTGTATGTGGCAGTGCTGACCTTCAGAACTGCAGAATTCCTACTCTGACTCTTAGGTGTACCCAGCTACCAAAAATTCCAGGGAAATACCAGATTATACATATATGTATAGCACAGCCTCTCAAAATCCAGAAATAACAATTACTGCTCTGGACTAAATGAAACTGCTATAAGAGCTTACAATCTAGGCCCCAATTTTCTTATAAATATTTTCTAAATGAGGCTGTATGATACTTGCTCTTTTGTTTCTGGCTTATTTTGCATCACAGAATGTCCCTACAGGTTCATTCAGTGTTGTATGCCTCATGACTTCGTTTCTTTCTGTAGCAGCACAATATTTGATCATTATATACCAGAGTTTGCTAATCTCAGTCAGTGTATCCTTCAGCCACCTGTAATCATTGGGCATCGTGTGTAATGTCCGAAGTCAGAAGTCTCAGTTTTAGACAGTTTTCATTGCTCCTAAGAGAAAGAATAACTGATTGAAACACCCCTTCCATTTACTCCTGGTATTGCTGTGGTAGTGTTCATGTCTTCCTGTTAAATAGCCCATAGTATGCAATAGCAGTTTTCCCTCTATACCCCAGTATCATACACTTTTTGTACAAAATCTATAAATTTGAAGTAGTTCATGCAAGAACTTATTTATATTTGTAGTGTTAAGCGGTGGGATCCATGGGTCTGTATAACCCCTTTCAGTCATGTTCACCATCAATATAGCAATATTACTTAACAAATCCACTAATGAACTGCCTTCATTTCTTTCCGATCCCAACATTTAAGTTCAACTTCATTAGCTAACCATTCACCCATCTCTAGATTCTGTGTATCTCTAGGTCCCCTACCTTCTGTATTATACTCCTCTGAGTTTACCTTTACCATGATCATAAAAATGAAGTTATATAGTATCTATCCTTTTGTGTCTGGCTTATTTCACCTTCCTCAAGAAAGGTTTATCCATCTTGTCATGTGCTTCAGGACATTATTTTGTCTTACTACTGCATAATATTCCATTGTATGTATATACCACATTTTGTTAATCCACTTGTCTGTTGATGGGCAGTTGGATTGTTTCCATCTTTTAGTGATTGTGAATAATGTCATACAGACTCTTTTTGATATGTCTCATCTCTCCTCTGTTCTGCAGACCTCTCCAGAAAGTTGACATCCCAACTTCTCTCTGGTTTAAGAAAGGGCAGTTGCCTTATTGGTCAGGTTTAAGAAAGGGCAGTTGCCTTATTGGTCATGTGGGATGGAGTGGGTCTAATTGTGACTTATATAAAAGCCAGTCCTTTTTCCAGCTTCTTTCTCCATTCATACATATACCCACACAAATGTTCAGTCTCATTTTTCCGAGAATATGCAGATGTTCAAATATCTTGTAATAATCATTAAAAAGAATAAGTAAAAATAAAAGAATAATGTTATTAGTCACTGAGATTCTGGGTAGTTGGATCTCTCAGAACATTTTAGTACTCAGAAAGCAACAAAGTCTACAAGTTCTTTTACTTAGCCATGTTATAAAGTGAATTAAATGTCTATATTTTATTTCTACTTCTTCCAAATATCCCACAACTATTGAATATTAATGTCTTATTTTTCCAATTTAAGATCAGTTGCTAATTAAGTAGTTTGAATATTCCAGTAGTCTCATTCTCCAGGGTGACCTTCCTAGGCCTTCTTGAAAAAATAGTAGTCAATTATTTATAGCCAGTGTTACTCCCTTAAGCTGACTGAAAGAAAAAAATGAATAGATAATTAAAACCTTTTATTGTGAAACATACATAAAAGTGCATAAGACACATATGTGCAGTTTAATGTATGAGTAAAGTAACAAACCATTGTATTTGCCACCCAGGTTGCAACCTTATTCTGACTTGTGATAGGCACTTTTTTGCTTTTGAATTTATAGTTTTACTACCTCTTTGTGAATATGTAAAATATATTGTTTAGTTTTGCCTTTTTTTTTTTTTTTTGGCTTGGACAGGCTCTGGGAATTGAACCTGAGTCTCCAGCATGGCAGGCAAGAATTCTGCCACTCAGCCACCACTGTATCGCCCTAGTTTTGCCTGTTTTTTAACTTTATATGAATGACCTCACTGATGTGTCATTTTGTGTTTTTCATGAGATTCATGAGATTGATATATGTTGTTGCATGTAGCAATAATTTTAGTTTCATTATTCTGTAATATTCCATGGCATGTATAAACCACACATTCTATTACTGATGAAAATTGAGTTTCTCCATTTTGGCAGTGTCACTCACGATTCTTCAGAGAACATTCTTGCAGTTGTTTGTATCCTTTGTACATGTATATATATATAGAATATGTACCTAGGAAGCGAGTTACTGAATCTTGGGTATTTAGTAGGTAATGCCAAACTGTTTTTCAAAGTTGTATTATGAAAATACATTTCCACTTAGCGGGTGCATGAGAATTTTTTGTTTGTTTATTTGTTTTGGCTTAACAACAGGAATTGATTGGCTTGCAGGAGAAGGGCAAGAAGAAATCTAAAATCAAGTCATCAGCAAGGTGATGCTTTTCTCCCTGAAGATTGTGGCATTCTGGAGCTGGCTGCTGGCAATCCTGTGTTTGATTGTTTTGTCACATGACTATGCACAGAACAGCGTCTTTTCCTTTCTCTTCTGGGTTCTGTTAACTTCCAGTTTCTCTTGGCTTTCTCTCTATGTCTGAATTTCATTCTGGTTATAAAGGACTCCATTAATCTGAATTATAGCCCAAACTGATTGAGTTGGCCACTGAATTTTTAGATGTTAACTAAAAATAGCATCCTCAAAAGGTCATATTAACAGTGAGTTCACACCACAGGTATGAATTCAGTTTAAGAACAGGTTTTTCTGATAGTGTCCAAAGTCTTAAAAGCCTGGTACACAGGCTTCCGGAGAAGATGGCGGCTTAGTAAGATGCGCGGGTCTTAGTTCCTCCTCCAGAAAAGCAACTAAAGAAACAGAAACAATACGAAACAAGTCCCGGAGCCACGACAGAGACCAAAAAGACAGCGTACCCCATTCTGGAACGGCTGAACGGGCAGGGAGAATCCGCTGCGGTGAGATACCCGAGGGGCGCGCGTTTTCCCGGCTGGGGCGGCTGGCGACTGGGGTCCCCTCCACGCACGTGACTCCCGGGTCTGACTGGGAACGTTGGATAGCAGGGCCCTCCTGCCACGCTTGGCATCTAGGGACAGCTGGGCAATTTGGACCGGCAGTCCCCCAAGCTGCGGCGGCCGGCAATCCCCCCTCCACGCGCGGTTTCCCGAGCCGACTGCAAGATTCGGATTGGCAAGTTAAAGGAGCCACAGCATCTTTTACTGGTGGGCCCCGCAGACAGACGAGCGCCACCTACTGGACAGGAAAAGAAAAACAGAGCCCAGAGATTTTACAGAAAAACCTTTCAACCAGCCGGGTCCCACACCCAGGGAAATCTGATCAAATGGCCAGACACCAGCAGAAAATAATGGATGACGCTCGGAAAATTGAAGATATGGCCCAGTCAAAGGAACAAGCCAATAGTTCAAATGAGATACAGGAGCTGAGACAACTAATGCTGAATATACGAACAGAAATGGAAAAACTCTTCAAAAACCAAATCAATAAATTGAGGGAGGACATGAAGAAGACATGGGCTGAACAAAAAGAAGAAATAGAAAATCTGAAAAAACAAATCACAGAACTTATGGGAGTGAAGGACAAAGAAGAAAAAATGGAAAAAACAATGGATACCTACAATGGTAGATCTAAAGAGACAGAAGCTACAATTAGTGAACTGGAGGATGGAACATCTGAATTCCAAGAAGAAACAGAAACTATAGGGAAAAGAATGGAAAAACTTGAGCAGGGGATCAGGGAACTGAAGGACAATATGAAGCGCACAAATATACGTGTTGTGGGTGTCCCAGAAGGAGAAGAGAAGGGAAAAGGAGGAGAAAAACTAATGGAAGAAATTATCACTGAAAATTTCCCAACTCTTATGAAAGACCTAAAATTACAGATCCAAGAAGTGCAGCGCACCCCAAAGAGAATAGACCCAAATAGGCGTTCTCCAAGACACTTACTAGTTAGAATGTCAGAGGTCAAAGAGAAAGAGAGGATCTTGAAAGCAGCAAGAGAAAAACAATCTGTCACATACAAGGGAAACCCAATAAGACTATGTGTAGATTTCTCAGCAGAAACCATGGAAGCTAGAAGACAGTGGGATGATATATTTAAATTACTAAAAGAGAAAAACTGCCAACCAAGACTTCTATATCCAGCAAAATTGTCCTTCAGAAATGAAGGAGAAATTAAAACATTTATAGACAAAAAGTCACTGAGAGAATTTGTGACCAAGAGACCAGCTCTGCAAGAAATACTAAAGGGAGCACTAGAGTCAGATACGAAAAGACGAAGAGAGAGGTATGGAGTAAAGTGTAGAAAGAAGGAAAATCAGATATGATATATATAATACAAAAGCCAAAATGGTAGAGGAAAATATTATCCATACAGTAATAACACTAAAAGGTAATGGACTGAATTTCCCAATCAAAAGACATAGAATGGCAGAATGGATTACGACCCAGCAATACCACTGCTAGGTATCTACTCAAAGGACTTAAGGGCAAAGACACAGACGGACATTTGCACACCAGTGTTTATAGCAGCATTATCTACAATTGCAAAGAGATGGGAACAGCCAAAATGTCCATCAACAGACGAGTGGCTAAACAAACTGTGGCGTATACCTACGATGGGATATTATGCAGCTTTAAGACAGACTTAACTTATGAAGCATGTAATAGCATGGATGGATCTAAAGAGCATTAGGCTGAGTGAGTCTAGCCAAAAACTAAAGGACAAATACTGTATGGTCCCACTGATGTGAACCGACATTCGAGAATCAGCTTGGAATATATCATTGGTAACAGAGACCAGCAGGAGTTAGAAACAGGGTAAGATAATGGGTAATTGGAGCTGAAGGGAAACAGACTGTGCAACAGGACTAGATACAAAAACTCAAAAATGGACAGCACAATAATACCTAAGTGTAATGTAACTATGTTGGAACACTGAAGCTGCACCTGAAATATAGTTTTTTGTTTGTTTGTTTGTTTGTTTGTATCTTTTGTTTTTGGTTTTTTCTTTTTCCTTTTTTATATATATTTTTTATTATTATTATTTTAGTTCTCTTCTCTATATTAACATTCTATATCTTTTTCTGCTGTTTTGCTAGTTCTTTTCCTAAATCGATGCAAATGAACTAAGAAATGATGATCATACATCTATGTGATGATACTAAGAATTACTGAGTGCATGTGTAGAATGGAATGATTTCTAAATGTTGTGTTAATTTCTTTTCTTTTTTTTGATTAATAAAAAAAAATTTAAAAAAAAGTATACATACTGCTAAGCACTTTGCCTGGTCCAATGATAAAAAAAAAAAAAAGCCTGGTACATAGCTGTTGTTTCAACAGATAACTCAACAACATGATAACCTGAGAACAACTCTGCTTTCAACTTACTTTGCCTACAGGTACTGAACCATACTCAACATTACATATGGAGATTTATCTGGACTGAAAATGGTATAGATCTGGACATCCCCAGCACCTCATTTCCAGACAGTGTCATTTGAGAACAACCTTATGATTTTCTTGAACAAGAAAAGGGACTATCAAGGCCATACACGACCTTTCTCCTTTTTTCCTAAATCTGCTAGCAAGGCAAGACATAGGCACTTCACAGCATGGCAGGCGAGGATTCCCCTTTCCCTCTAGCTAACTTCTAGCTCTTAGTCTTGTGAGTTCTTAGCTAAGATAAGAACCATTTGTCCTCTCAAAACTAGCTAGACGCAGGCATAAGCATTTTCTGTTCAGCTGACTGAGATTTTCTCTGATTTTAAAACAATCCCAAAAGTTAATCACCCTGTCTGTAACTTGTCTATTCTTCCCTATAAAAGTCGAAGGCGTGTGGGCCACGATAGTTCAGCAGGCATGCCAGAGACCCAAGTTCAATTCCTGGTGCCTGCCCATGTTAAAAAAACAAAAAGTCTAAGGCAAGACACTTTGCCTAGAAACTCTCATCTTTGGATCTGAATTGTAATAGTTGTACTATCCTGCTAACAATATTTGAGACTTACTAAATTTTGCAAATTTGCTGGAAATCTAGGGTTGTCTTGCCATGATTTCAGCTTGCATTTCTCTATTAAAGAGATAGAGCACCTTTTAAAAATGTTTATTCATTTAGATTTTCTTTTCTGAAGTGCCTGTTTTGGACTATTTGCCCTCTCCTCCCCGTCCCAGAGATTTGTTGTTTTTTTTGCCTATTTGTAGTTATTTATATATTCTGTGTACTAGCCCCTTGATTGTATGTGTTGTGGGAGCCTTTTCCCATTCTGTATTTTTATTTTCACTTTCAGCATGATGTCTTTTGATAAATAGAATTCTTAATTTTGATGTAGTTGAATATCAGTCTTTTCCTTATTTGGTAGAGCTTTTTATATCTTACTTAAGAAATCCTTCATGACTCCAAGATTACGAAAATATTCTCCTATAGTATTTTCTAAAAATATTTTAGTTTTCCTCTTCATATTTGTTCTGGAGCTAACTGGAATTCATTTTACGTTACATTTAAGATAGGCATTTTCCATGTGAAAATCCAATTGTATCAATGCCATGTATTAAATAAATACTATTATCTCCCCACTTATTTTCAGTACTTTATTTTACTTTGCAACCTTCAAACTGTGGTGACTTTTGTTTTTTATAGAATCATTTCCCATCTTATTTGTCCTTTGGAGGTCATTTTTTTCCTTATGATATGTAATGTGAAACTCTTTTATATATATATATATGGATTTTACTGCCTGGTATGGTGACATCCATGGTGACATCGCTCATTAAGAAAGGTGTCCATTGATTTAAGCATCCTCGCTTTAAGACAGTCAAGGAAATTAAGTATAATTAGGAAATAATACTCATGTATAAAATAACACATTCCATAAATACCTCATATACGTTAAGTTTTACTCTAATATTGGTTAAGGTTAAATAACAACTATGATTCTAACTTTTATTCCCTGAAATTTTTAGTGTAATTTTTGTAACTGGTCTGCCTTCACTGTAAGGAAAAAACATAGTAGTGATTTGAAAAGCACCTATTTGTGTTGACACTGCAAATTTTAGTCGCCTTTATAATTAAATATAAATTATGTGTATTTCTTTATTTTTATTGTATTACTTATACATACAGAAGTAATTTTGTTTAAATGTGCCTTCATACCTGTTTATTTTGCGATTATTTTAATTCAGTATTCCATTTAATCCTCTAGCATTTCCCAGTTTTTTGTTATCTGTGCAAAGAAGTTGTTACTAGGACTACAAAGCCACCTGTGTGCTGGGACCCCTGCATTTATGTATTCTTTTAACCTGCCTGACTAGTGACTGCTAACCTTTTTGTGGTATAACACTTCATTGGTGTTACATGGAAGAGCATTAAAGTTAAGAATCCTTGTTCTCTAAAGAAAATAACTTAAATGAAAAGCTCTGGTTGTATGCCAACATATTTGAAATTCCTCATACTCTAGACTTCAGTTGATTCATGGATGAATAGTGAGACACAGGCCTTTAAAAACATCACAATTCATTAGCTCTTCAAAGTTCTGTGAATGATTGTTTTTCTTTGTTTAGAAGATAATTTGATGTGGCACATGGGGATGTGTTGGTTAAAATATTGCATGAGTCAGGATTGATAAATCATCCAACTCTTCATAATTCATACACTTTTAAAAGCTGTTTTTGATTGATTATGGATCCTGTGGTTGCAAGGAATATGCATGTGTTTTCTTGATTCACATTTTAAGTTGGTTGATACTTAGTGCATTTTATTACTCCCAGGAATCATGTAAGGTAGGGATTGTTTTCTTCCTTAACAGATAAAGCAGAAGACTCAGTGTCTTGGTGGTAGAGTTTGGATTCACAGATTTAATTGTCTTCAAAGACCATATTCTTTAAATTAAATTTTTTAGTCTCCCTGATAGTATAGTTTTCAACCTTTCTGTTGTTTGGACAAGCAATTTAATTTCCTTTTGCTTCTTTCACCATTCATAAACAGGGCATATTCTTAACATCATCCTATTAATTAAAAGCTTTAAGTATTATTTTGAAATAGTTTGAGTTGAAGAGAACATTGTAAGACGTTATATACAATTATCATGATTTTATAGAACTTTAAAGAATCAAAGAACTTTTAGTATCCATCTTGTTGTAGAGAGGAGTCAAATTCTATTTCCTTAACAGGAAATCTTAAACATACAGAAGTTTTGTAGATTGCTTCTTGTCTCCCTATTTGGTGGACAATAAAGTGTCAGAAGGGGAAGATGAGGTGTCATTGATGCATAAGAGCTAAGGATCTTAGAACTTTGCAAAAGTACTATATAAAAAACCCATCTCATTAATGAGAAAAAGAAACGATCATAGAGATATTAAGTGTTAAGAATACGAAAACTGTTGCTGTAATACATAAGCCTACTAATCCAAGCTACATTATATTGGAGTAGAAATTAAATAAAAAACCTTTTTCTATAGATTCCTGCAAGCTGGATAAATCCCACTGGAAAATATCATATTGGCATAAAAAATGGCTATGACTTCTACCCAAAGGCTCTCAAGGAAAGAATACAGGTAATGTACAATCTGGGATCAATGACGTGTATTTTCTAATCATTCTGAAAAAAAAAATCACGTGATAAATAATATGTATGACTTAACTTTTGTTGGGTTCTATTTGTTTTAAAATTCCAGCTGAAGGGTGGGCAAAGGTGGCTCAGTGGCAGAGTTCTCGCCTGCCATACCAGAGTCCCAGGTTTGTTTCCCAGTGCCTGCCTACGTTAAAAAAAAAAAAAAAAAAAATCCAGCTGTAATACACATAGCTATTAGTATTTTTATGTAGTATACTAAATATAATCATGTGTTGGTAAGGTACAAACTGATATGCAGAAATGCTTAAGTTAAAGTGGGCCCTTGTCTTTAGCTCAATTGAGGTGATTAGTTTAATTGATGATGACGGTAAGAACAAGTAAAAGAGGTTGTAAGAAAGATAACCTAGAGAGAGAGAGAACTCAGGAAGCCTCATCAAAATGTGGCTATAGTTTTATTCCTGTCCTATGCCTGTAGTTGGCTTAAGGCATTTTCCAGTCTATGAAGGCCCAGAATATTTTTTTTTTTTTTTAATGTCAGGGAATTCAGTCAGTTGTCTGACATAGTATTATTTTTTGGAAAAAGGGAGAACTTAAATTGGGGGACTGTGATATATAAAAATACATTTAGATATGTTTTAGTAAACTTGTTTTTTCCAAACCTAGGTGTAATAAATTAAATAATCAGTTTTTAAAAAATTGATGCCCCACTGTGACTTGACTATATATGATTTTTTAAAAATCTTTTTATGAGAATTGTATAGCATCACAGCTTATCACAACCAGAAACACATATAAATGACTGTCTAGGTTTATCTGACTATATTGCCAACCTAATTGAAAGATAGTGTTTCTATTTTTGCAGAAAGAACGGAAGGAAAAAATCTGGGACCCTGTTCACAGAGTGGCCCTTGCAGAAGCCTGTAGAAAGCAGGAAGAATTTGATGTGGCCAACAATAATAGCCCTTCTCAAGTTGGTGCTAATAATTTTTATTTAAGCATTGTCATAGAATCATATTACCATAGAGTTCTGAGAGGACTAATATACTGTTTTTTCACAAGTTTTTTTTTTAAGTTAATTTTACTAATTTTCTCTTTATTATTTATCTTAAGGTCAATTTATACATATTATTGATTTTTAAACCTTTTTGATTGAAGCATCATATGCATATCTAAAAGTATATATGTCATAAGTACATAGTCAGTTAACTATCACAAAGTCTACACTCCCTATAAGATGCTATATAAGGACACTATAAGCCGCACCCAGAAATCCTTCTCATGCCTCTTCCTGGTCACTGCTCCCTTCATCCTCCCCAAAGATAACCATCATCCTGATTTCTAACACCATAGAATGAATTTTCCTATTTTGAACTTTAATAATTGGAATCAATCCTTCCATGGGTAGCTTCTTTTGCTCAACAGTACATTTGTTATATTTATCTATGTTGTGGGGTGTTGCGGTTGTTCTTTCGTTTTTATTGTTATACAATATTCTATTGTATGAGTGCCCAACAATTTATTAATTCACTCTCCAGTTAGCTAAATTTTGGCAATTATGAATAATGCTGTTGTAAGCTTTCTTGTGCATGTCTTTTGGTCATAAAGTAGTTATACCAATTAATATTCCCACAAGATGTATATGAGAGTTCCCACTGTTCTGCATTTACATGGTTCTACATTGATTCAATTTATGAAATGAAGATAATGTTTTTGCTTATTATGAAAATATGTGCTACTTGCTTTAAACTTGGACAACACAAGCATGTAAAGTAACAAGTGGAAGCCCTTAGTAATTATAACAATTTGCTGTTTATCCTTCCTGATTTTCTTATAATGCATGCATGTACCTTTTCTTAATCAAAACGGAATTATTTTAGTGGTTCTCAGTCTGGTGAATCTCATGAAGAGCTCTTAAAACTGTCTGTGCTTATGCCTAAAAGACGAATTAAATCAAAACATCGTGGGGGAGGCAAGCATTTTTTTTCAGCTACGTAGTAGCTTTAATTAATGTGCAGCTAGAATTGAGAACCACTGGCCTGTGTTATACATGCATAGAGATTTAACTTTCTACTTTGTCTGTATATCATCCTTTTTTATAAGCTGTGTAATTTTATTACACCATTATTTGTACTTCTTCAACCTTTCCTTGTTAGGCACTTTAAATATAGTTTATTTCAGGTGCTATACCCAGAACTAACTTTATTATGTTTGGAATACCAAAATTTTCTCTATAATTATCTTTTTCCCTTAATGTGTATAATTGATGTTAAATAAGTAAGAGTGGGCGGGCCACGGTGGCTCAGCAGGTAAGAATGCGTGCCTGCCATGCCAGAGGACCCAAGTTTGATTCCCGGTGCCTACCCATGTAAAAAAAAATAAAATAAAAAATAAGTAAAAGTGAGACCTTACCTAAGATTTTGGGGGCATGTAGAAAGTAAATACTCATGTACTAGTGTATATATGTACTGGGAGTATTTAGGTGAGTGTGAGCAACCTAATACATAGAACAGCATTTCAATCCAGGTGTATGTAGTTAATTAAAAAAAAATCTGTTAGCTTAAAGCATATGTAATTGCCATTTTTGTAGATAAAAAATTATTCAATAGTAGCAATTTTATATGATTCACCCTAATATATATATTCTGTGATTAAGTTTAAATGTTGTTATATCTTTTTAAAAGGGATGTTAGAATACTTTGTTTTTTCAGTTAACGTATTGGGCCTTGCTTTCCTCATTTTTACAAATAAGAGTTTATACTCCTTGGTTCCCAGATGTTGACTTGAGGTACTGTTTCCAAATCACAGCTTTAAAAAGTAACTTGAATTTCTGAGCTTTATCCCCTGATATTCTGATTTAACAAGGGAGGTGAGACATGGAATCTGTTTTTTTAAATGGCTCTTCCAAGTGATTGTGATTTGCAGTGAAGTTTGATAACTGCTGGACAATTCCTATTCTAATTATTCTCACTTTTTCTGATGGATCAATTCTGAGGAGTATCATGAGGATAAGTAATTTGCTCATGATTACATAGCTAAAAACTAAAGTGGAATTTGAACTCATTTCTTGGCTCTGGTACAGTACTAATAATATTCCATTTTTTTAAACAAATTGTTTTCAAAAATTTTAAATACTCTATATCAGCAATTGCCTAACTTTTTCTGTAACAGGCCACATAGTAAATATTTTCAGCAGTCTCTGTCATGGTAGCATGAAGCAGACACAGACAGTATGTAAAGAAATGGGCATGCTGTGCTCCTTTAAAACTTCACTTACAAAAATGTACCATAGACTGGATTTGGCCATGCACCATGATTTGTTACCCCCTGCTTGAGTTCTTAATTCAGTAATCAGTTGTGTTGTAACTCTAGAAATATATTTTCTTTTCAAAATTATAATTGGGTGTTTTGGAAGAGGTTTAATGTATCATTTCAGATTAATAACATTTTATATTTTCCAATTTATTCTGTGTTCAGATTTCTCAGTTCTCTATTTAATGAACTTCACAGTCTTTAAAAGATTTGCTAAATTGTTCAAGTATGAACATATTTTTGGATATCTAGATTAAACAAATATATTGGAGCATCAGTTGTTACTTAGTACATCCTTTTTAAATCACTTGTATAAGAAGACATGTTAACTGATTCATGGTAGCAGATTAAAAATGAAGTTTATCTTACCCTGTTAGATCTTTTCATACATATTTAAATTAGTGCAAATTCTAAAGGGAATAAGATAACTCATGCTTTTATAAATTTGAAATGGTAAGAGCCCTGATGGTTGCTTACCTCTTAAAGCAATTTTATTTTAGAGTAACTTGTAAATTAGTTATAATACAGATGAAGGATTATTACCAACATGTCTTTGACAAATGATATCGCCAACTTGTCTCATGGAATCTTTCTCAAAGCAGGTGGAGTGAGAGATTGATAGATAGGAAGTATTTATTTTAATGTTTAATATATTAACTGAAATCTGTTTCATTACATTGGACTATGAGTTGCATATTATAAAAGTAATTTTTTCTTACATTTTTCCAGAGTAAAGTGATTATATTACTGGCTTACATTGTATCTTTGGTTGTGCTAGTATAACTTTTCAGAAACACAAAATTTATTAATCGTAATGTGTTTTCTAATTGATTAGGCAAGTAAATTAATCAAGGAGGAGCTTCAGAGTCAAGTGGAATTGCTAAATTCTTTTGAGAAAAAATATAGTGATCCTGGCCCAGTATATGACTGCTTGGTATGGCATGATGGTGAAACCTGGAGGTAAAGTTGATGTGTTTTACGGTTCTTTGTTTAAAATTGTTTTTATTTACTCTGATGAATATTTCATCCTTCAGAATTGCCCAAAATTTGGGGTTTTGTGACGGTAACATCACTAAGCAAACTGTACAAGTGCCAGTTTGGCTTTGGGTCAACTTTGGGCAAGTCTTTTGAACTTCTTAGTAGTTAGTATATTATGTAATAAATCTGACCCTCACCTGTCTTAAAGAAATATATTTCATTAACCAGATATTAAAGATTGAATATTGGCACGTATGGAACTGTTGCTAATTGAAGCTGGGCAATTTGGAAAGTAATTGCCAATGAGTGTTTGTAAAACCATTTTAAGGCAAAGGAGGAAAGTTGAGTGAAGTTCTTCAAAGAAACAGTGTACCTAAACTGAATCCATGAAGTATAAGACAGTGGCTAAGAGCTCAGTCTTTGTGTTGGAATCTTAGCTATATGACCTAGACAATATTTGAGCTCTTCTAAGCCTGTTTTCTTATCTGTTAATTGGGAAAATAGTAGTATCTACTTACAGAGTTTTGTGAGAAGTAAATTCGATATTTCTGGGCATAGTAAGCATTCAGTAACTATAAGCTCTCACTGCTGTTGCTTCTGTTGCTTTTACTATTGCTTCTAGTACTGCTAGTATCTGGTATTAGAATTCTTTCTAGTGAATTATATATTGTGGCGTGTTCTAGTATGCTAGCTGCTGGAATGTCATTTACCAGAAATGGAACGGCTTTTTAAAAGGGAAATTTAATAAGTTACAAGTTTACAATTCTGAGGCTGAGAAAATGTCCCAATTAAAGCAAGTCTATAGAAATGTCCAGTATAAGGCATCCAGGTAAAGATACCTTGATTCAAGAAGGCTGATGAAGTTTAGAGTTTCTCTCTCATCTGGAAAGATGACCATGTTCTCATGGTCAAGGTTTCTCTTATCAGCTGGAAGGGCACATGGTGAAGTTGGTGTCATCTACTAGCTTCCTCTCCAGCTCTCTGGGAAGTGTTTTCCTTCTTCATCTCCAAAACTAGCTGGTTGGTGGACTCTGCTTTGTGGTTCTGTGGCATTCTCTGTTGTGGTTTTCTCATGACTGTGTCGTCTTTCTCTGCTCTCTGAATCTCCTGGCTTTCTCTCTTGTCATTCTCTAGGTTTTTCCAAAGTACTTCTTCTTTTAGAGGATTCCAGTGAAACCAATCAAGACCTAACTGGAATGGGTGGAGACATGTCTCCACCTATCAAGTTTAATACCCACACTGATTGAATCACATCCCCTTGGAGATAAGCTAATTAAAGTTTCCAACATACAGTACTGAATAGGGATTAGAAGAACCAGCTGCCTTTACAAAATGGGATTAGGATTAAAACATGGCTTTTCTAGGGTACATACATCCTTTCAAACTAGCACACAGTGTTATTTCTTTGAATTGATTGCCATGTCTTCTTGAATTACTAGCTGCATAAACACAGAAATATGTTCTTTAATACAAATATTTAGGTATATGTGTTTTAGGATTTCTGTGGTAAAGTAGAGATCCCTCCTTGAAGCTTGAGAGCAAGAATCATTTTGTAGTTTGTGTTCCTTCTCATTCAGAGAATTGTTTTACAAGATGCAGCAGATGCAGAACAAAGCATGACTGCTTGATTGCTGTTCTTAGTTGTTTGTCATTGCAATGCATTGCTCTTCAAGGCTTTTCTCCTATGAATATGAATGCTCTTTGATAATGAGTTTATGAAATTTTTTATTCAGTGGGAAACCCCTGCTCCATTTGAAACTGAAGGTGTTAATAAAATACACACACACACACACACACATATATTACTTATAAAATATATGTAATATTGCATGTAAAACATTTCAGTACAAGGAAAATTAAACATTAAAGCAATTTTCGTGTATAGGTGTGTTGTTTTAGTGGGTAAATGTTTGTACTTTGAAAAATGTTTTCCAAAAGCTTGATGCATAGAGTCTTGATCAGTATTTAAAAATACTAAAACATTGTTCAGATGTATGGTCAAGTAAATTTTGGTATGCTTACCACTTAGTCAAACATAATACATTGTTCCAGGTGGTACATGCCTCAGGTGGGTTTTAGTGTGGGAAAGAGTAATGAGTCAAGGTTAAACGTGAGGAAAATACTATATACAAGACTAAATGTATATGGGGAAATACACTACAAAAGGACCGAAAGAAATATTGAAGTATTAGCAGGGATTGGATAGTTTTATTTCCATCCCCCATTTAAAGTGCTGAGCATACTGCAGATTACTTTTCCTAAGGGAAAAGAATTCTGAATAAGGATGTCCAAGGTGCCAGTGTATGTTCCCAAAAAATATTCCTTGGTCTTTAAGGCATTTAAAGCAAGTGACACACTCTAACGGCTTGTCTCAACTATATTTAGCATATCTTATAGAACTTTTGTATTTGAAATGAAATTTTATTAAGCATTGATGAAATGAAGTAAAATCTGAAATCACCAGAGTGACATTTTAGTCATGTCTAACCAGATAACATTTAGACATGTTATCAAAATCAGTGAAAAAGACAGCAAAACTATGTTTTCAGAAATAATTTAACTTTTATGCATGATATTTTATATCCTCTGGGGCTTTGATCCCCTATCTGAGAGTTAAGTCTGACATTTTTTGATAATCTTGAAGGCTTCAAATTACCTAAGACAAATCTAGGAACTGTCTACAAGTGTTCTTTTGGCCTATTTTTGAGATTCTTTCTTCTATTCTTTATTGAGAGCCATGTTTTTTTGTTGTTCATTTTTTCTACAAAGAATGTCAAGTGTACTCCTCCCCCGCCACAGTATCACAAATTGTTAAATCCATATCTCTGTATTCAACTGCTAACTGTACTCTTACAACTATACTACTCTTCTGTATTTGGAGGATGTATAGTGTCAAACACTTTGTCATTTGTCTAGGAAATTCTAAACCAGACTAGGAAACATCACGAAAGATTTCCTAGACATGATGCCTTGAGACTTAAATGACAAGCACAAGTTAGCTAATCAGAGAGTAAGAAGAGGTGGAAGGTGGAGGGAAAATATCAGAGAATGTTGGATGACTTTAAGAAATTTGGTGTGGCCAATGAATGTATGAGTGAGAAAGGTAAACAAAGTCTGATCATGAAAGACCTTGTTATGGATTTTCAGCTTAATACTGAGAGTCTTTGGAAGACATTGAAGGTTTTAAGCCAGAGTCAGAGATGGTCAGACTTGAAATCACTGTAGCTACAGAGACAAAGTAGGTCCAGTTATCAGGCCATCACAGTTGTTCAGGCAATAGAGATTGGTGGCTAAATAAGGAGGAGACAGTGGAAATAGAGGAGTGAACATATTAAAGAGATTGAAATATATGAGTAGATGGGCTGGGTGAGAGAAAGGGAGGATTTCATAAATGAGTTCCAGGATGAATGGTGGCTAAATTACACGTATTTTAGAGTCAATTGTGCTACTTTGTCCAGCAAATGTAGAAAATATGGTGGGCATGCATTTTAAATATTGACCTCAATTCTGATTCTTTTTTGGTATGCTACGTTTCTCTTTGTCTTGGTTTTCCTAGGAGTGTTCAGTTTCCTGTATCTTGTTATACTATGTTTTTTTTTTAAATGCTATAAATCATTTTAGGTACCCATTGGGTATACATAACAACAAACTTACTATTTCAGGGACCCTTCTTTCCAAATTATTGTTGTTAATTAATCAATCATATGCCTTGGTATTTATTATAAATTCCCTCTCTGTACTGTAGCTGGTGGGCTTCTAGTAATTCATAGTGGCAGTTTTGATTGATTTAGCCTGTTAAAACTTAATTCTTAGAAAAACCTGTACAAAATTCTAACAGCTAAAAACATAACATTGACCTCTTTTAAAGAATGTATATTCTATTTATGACTTTTTTATATTGTTAGATTTATTTAGTATTAACCAGATCATCTTCTAAAGTGTTTTTGAATATATTAAACAATTAAAAAATTAATAAAATAGGGTAAGAGAGCAGATAGGACAATGATAAAAACTATAAGATTGTTATTTATCTTATAGTTTTAAAATATAAGGTTGTTATTTCACAAACAGTGAAATATAGACTATGGACTATAGTTAATAGTATAATTATAATGTTTAATAGTTGTAACAAAAGTACCACACTAACACAAGGTGTTAACAATAGGGAACACCATGTGTGTTCAGTATATAAATACATGATTCTTCTATAAACCTACAACGTCTCTGTAAAATAAATGAATATTTGCCAAAGACTGTCATAACTATGGGACCAAGTCTTGACCTGTTTTACTTACTTTCAAGTAGTGTGCATACTGCTTTATTCAAGAAGCCAGTAGTAGAAGAATAAGCAGGAAGTAAGGCATAGGCAGTGTGTCAAAATCATCCTAATTTTTTCCAAAGCTAACCCAAGTTTTGTTCTGATTTCCTAAGTGACCATATGGTTTGCTACCTAGAGTTTTGTGAGGACGTTTTCCTAAAGCTGTTTGTTTGTGACTTCAGTTAAGTACTGGTTCCTACAAATTTTCTTAGCTCATATTTACTGGTAATTCTGAAACACAGGGGTCTAAATCAGGCAGTTACTATTTACTTATTGTGGTAGAAGTCAATGAGTTAGTTAGAAATTATATTACATGATTTTAAGAAAGGTAAGAAAATTTACGAATTTTGATATTAACAATTATTTTCAATTAACAGAGCCTGCATTGACTCAAATGAAGGTGGAGAATTGAATGAAGGCGGGGAATTGAATAACGCCACTGTATTGAGAAACTATAAAGAAGCACAAGAATACGGCTCTTTTGGCACAGCTGAGATGTTGAATTACTCTGTTCATATATATGATGATGGAAACCTACTCTCCATTGTAACCAGTGGAGGTATTCTGTTTCAAATTTGCTAATTAAAGAAAAATCTAAGAGGTGGTAAGGTGATAAATTCTATAGCCAAAAGCAACCTTATAGAGAAGTTAATCTAGAGATCCCAACTAAAGGACTGTCTATGTCTGTAGTCATAAATGTGATTTTATTCACTAGCCAGGTGTCGTTTTTTGAAGTCATAACTACATGAGATTCAATCCAAGCATTCAAACATGATCCATCATCTGAAAATACTTGTACATAATTCTCTTATAAACAGTAATTTTACTTCCAAATATTCATCCTTAAGAAGTTCATCCATGAACACAGAGTCAAGTAAAAGGAAGCTCGCTACATCATTATTTGTAATTTCACAAAGGTGATAACTATCTAGATACCTATCAGCAAAAGAATAGGTTTTTATAAAATACATATTCATTATAAAACAGTTATGAAAAATTTTAAATGCCAAGTAATGCCCTACAGTGTTTTTGGATATGTGTGTTTGTGTAGTAAAAATATAAAAATACAGATGAGAAAGATGTACATACCATCATAAAGAAAATGGGGAAGGAGTAAAGAGAATGAGATTAGGATAGATAGCTTTAATTCTGTAGTATTCCTTTTCCAACTTTGTTGAAAATGGTTGATGTATAAATTTTATCTACATGTACAATTTGATAAGTTTTGATACATATAATCACTGCTATAATCAGAAAATGAACATATAAATATCCTCCTCAAAAGTTGCTTATGTTCCTTTGTATTCCAGCCCTTCACCCCCATTACCAGGCAGTGACTAATTTGCTTTCTGTCATTCTAGATTAATTGGCTTTTTTTTTTTGCCTGCCTTCTTTCAGGCATAATAATTTGAGGCTCACTCATGTTGTGATTACAAGTAGTAATTTATTCCTTATTACTGAGTAGTATTCCATTACTTGGATATACCATGGGTCCTTCACCCATTGGTAGACATTTGGATTATTTGAACATTCATGTGCATGTTTGCATGGAAATGTTTTTGTTTCTTTGGGGCAGATGTCTAGGAGGAATGGCTGGGTGTGGCAGGTGTATATTTTAAGTTTTTAAGGAACTGCTAAACTGTTTTCTAAATGCACTGTTTTTCATTTTCCTCAGCAATATATGCGAGCTGCAGTTGCTCTACATACTTACTCACACTTAGCTTTCTTAATTTTTGCCATTTTTAATTGGTCTGTAATGGTGATGAGATGTTTTGTTTTGTTTTGTTTTAGGGGCAGGTGAGTGGGAATAAATTACATTTAAACTCAGCTTTCCTATTTTAATTCGGAAAAACAAAATAAAGGAAGAATTGCTAATATCTTCTTACATGACAGTAGCTGGCTAGAGCTGATTCTCAGCATTGCAGAAATACCAATTAGAAAGGTCATGTGCTCTCACTTCTCCTAGTGCTCCAAATACTCTGTTGTCACCTGAACATTGAGACTGAATGTCAGAGGTCATTTATCCTTGCTTGTACTGCTGTTTTTCATATAGCAGATAAACATTATATATTTATAATGTGTGTATATTTATAAAGAGAAACATAAATATTTCTCTTTATCCACATTTTTAAAGAAAATTTTTCAGTAAAAATGCCTGTTTTTGTTTTGTTTTGTTTTTTACTTTATTGATGTATAACATCCAAACAGGAAGTATGAAAATGACAGTTGTACACATTGATTTATTACTAAATAAATACTCCTGTGTAACCATCCCCCATATCAAAAAAGGTAACATGACAGTCCCCTCATCATTTCATTTCATAATCACTGGCCTACATTGCCTTCTCCCAAAGTTATCTACTGTCCTGATTTCTTTTATCATGTTATTTTAGACCAGATAATATTGGTGTTTCTCTCAGTCAGAAGTGGTCAAATAGTGATAATTTCACATGATACAACCTAATATAGTAATTTCTATGTATATAAATGGAATCATTCAATATATATTCTTTATGTGTGGGTTCTTTAGTTCAGCTTTTTGTGAGTTTTATCTTGAAGTGTATCATTCTAATTGCTATGTAATAGTCTATGACTATGCCGTGAATCCAGCATGGTATTGCTCATCCTTGTCAGCATTTACTATTGTCAGCTTTTAAATTTTAGCCATACTAGAGGGTTGTTGAGGTATATCGTGTAGCTTTTATTTGCATTACCCTAATGATGAGTGAAGCTGAACACGTTTTCATAAGTGTATTTACAATTAGGATATCCCTTTTTTTGAAATGCTTTTCCATGTGTTTTACACATTGTTCTTTTGGGTTCTCTCCCAAAAAGAGAGAGAACATTGTTCCTTTGGGTTCTCTCTTATTTCTTAATATTGTCTCAGTGAACAGAAATTTCTCGTTGTAATATGGTCTATTTTCTCAGTGTATTTTCTTTATGTGGTTAATGCTTTTTTGCATCCTGTTATGAAATCTTTTTTGCCTACCCCAAGTCAAAAGTTATTCTCTTATTTTACCTTTTGAAAGCTTTATTGTTTTGCCTTTCACATTTCTATTCGCAATCAGTGAGGAATTTTATTTTTGTTAGGTGTGAATGAAATCTGTTCTAGTTTGCTAGCTGTCATAATACAATATACCAGAAACTGAATGGCTTTTAAAAAGAAGAATTTAATTAGTTGCTAGTTTACAGTTCTACAGCTGAGAAAATGTCCCAATTAAAGCAAGTCTATAGAAATGTCCCATCAAAGGCATCCAGGGAAAGATAACAATAACCATATTGCTTTTTCAAGTTAATTCCTATAGCTCTTGTTCACTGTAGTAGGTAGTTTTTTTTTTAATTTTGCATCCACTAGTTTATATTTTATATGCTTTTTCCCCAGCAGTTTTGTGAACTCCTTAAATTTTATTTTTAATTTTTTTGGTGTTGTCCATAGTACCTATTGCAATGATAGGCCCTCGGATACTTGTTTGGTATTCTGTAATGTTTAAGTGGTATGCAGTATAAGAAGTTACCTTTCTGTTATCCAAGGGTAGCAGAATAGTGTGATGTATTAATAAAAAATTTAAGATAATATATTATTAGAGCTAGGATCAGAGTATTTTTTATTCGATACTTTATCATGATTAATAACAAGTTGAATTAAGTAATTAAATCATTCTATGAGGATGTTTTGTCAGTTTTCCCCCTTTTGCGTTTAGGAGCGCATGGGACACATGTAGCTAGTATAGCTGCTGGGCATTTTCCTGAAGAACCTGAACGGAATGGTGTAGCTCCTGGTGCTCAGATTCTTTCAATCAAGATTGGTGATACAAGACTAAGCACAATGGAAACAGGCACAGGCCTCATCAGAGCTGTGAGTATTTGTGAATTATCGATTAGAAGACTTATAATTGATGGCTTGGATAGTTTAGGTTTATAAATATTCTCTGTTTACCAAGAATGGGTTAAATTCTATTTAGTGTATAGTACTTTGTCAAAAAGGCAAAAATGCCTAATTCATTTAAAAATTATTTTTATTTAAAATTATCAGGATAAATATTTTTGGTTTAAACTTTATGAAAAAAAAATTTTTTTTGAGATATTTTAAATTAAAAAAAAAGACCTCCTAGCCAGCTATTCCACTGCCTGAGAGGAATTTGAAACCTCAACTAACACTCTGTACTCCATTTTAAGTATGCATTACATTTTTACTTTGACCTTAGTGATTTCAGAATCTAGTAAAGACTATTTGTTCCATTCCCTTCTCTCTCTTTCCTCCTTTCCCCCCATCCATTATAGACATGCTGGTTTTACTTTTATTGACCACTTACTACTACACTGTGTGTCATTCCTCTATATTTTTGTTTGCTTGCGTTTTAAATTCATAACCCTATGTCCAGAAGTAACTTATGAATTTAGACTTGAATTAGTATATGTTTTGTTAAGGAACTATGGGATTACAAGTCTTTCTTTTACTGGGTAATCTACTCCTATAAATTGCGCCTAGATTAAAAAAAATTAATCTTTTTAATAGATGATAGAAGCTATAAATCATAAGTGTGATCTTGTCAACTATAGTTATGGAGAAGCAACTCACTGGCCCAATTCTGGGTGAGTATTCTTTGATAAATTGTTAGTCATAGATTCTTAGCTGATGAAGAGTATTAAGTGTTTTTCATAACTGAATTGAATATCACAATTGAAAAAGAATAGCTGTGTAGATGATGATTATATATCTTCTAGACCTCAGGTGCTCATTCCCATTGTCATATCTTTGATGTTTGTGCTAATAGTTGGACCATGCCTGAAATTTCCATTTCATACATTCTCATGTTTCTTTCCAAAACCTCCTTTCTTCTGCAACATTTCTTCTTTTAGCCCCACTCTAACATCTTCTGAAACTTCCAGTCCACAGTCTCAAAATCCTAACTTCCCTTCCTAACAAATTTAAATCCCAGGTCCATCATTTTAATTAATAATTCCACAAATACTCTGAGCTCTTTCTCTGTTGTACTTGTCTCACAAAATCCCAGACTTGCAGGAACTCTGCTGTTTTCTTATTTGATCCTGCACCTGATTAGCTGAACATTGCTGAAGACATTCCACACCGATATCACACTTTACATATATCACCGTAAATCTCAGTTTTTCACTCAGCATTATCTTTTGGTCATATTACATTTATCCTTTCACTCCTGTATGACCATTTCAACTTCTTTTCTCCTCTCCGACTTTCAGCATCCTTCACTTTCTTCCCTCAGCTGTTATCTTCACCATTTTCTCCCCAGAGCAAATGAAAACACTCAGAAGGGACCTCTTTGACATTCCTAGTACTTAATCTGACCCAATCCTCTCTGCTTCCTTTCTTTTATAATGAAAGAAGTGTTTTTGATCAAAAATCACTTGCACTTTTGCTTTGGATTCTTTTTCCTCTCAGCTTCTTAAAACCTGCTTCAATATCATCACTCTTTCCATTCCTGGAGCATTATTTCAATATGCAGACATATTCTCATACCTACTATCTTTAAATAAAACAAACTTCTTTCACATTCCCTTCACTCACTTTCCCAGCGAAATGTACTGTTAGTTGTGTATATTCACTCTCTATTCTTCAAGTTCCGTCTCTTAATCCGTTCTCGTCTGGCTTGTGTCCCCTCTGTTCCATTCCTCTCTTACCATGTTATCAGTGTCTTCCTACTTCCAGATCCAGGGTCATGTGCATGACCTCAAGTTTCCTTCATTGCTTCTTGTTCTTCATAGTAATAACTATTTGAAATTGTCATATTTAGACTATTTACTTATTGATCATCTTCCTCCTCCACATGAATAACCAAATCATTTAAATACAACAATCATCTGGTGTCTTCAGTTTTTTTATGTAAAATTCTTTATATATAACGTCCTATCACAGTGGAAATTTTGCCAGGTCAGATCCTTTAACTTGCTGTTATCAAATAACTAATTTTCTCAGAAAACTATTACTAGGTTTCTTGTGAGATACAGCTTTATTGGCCTTGTAATATGTACACTGTCATCCTCAATAAATTCCTTCTTGAACATAATCTTGCTCCTTCTCTTCTTGCTTCATTATCTTGTTAATTATGTATTTCTCTCCTTCTTTGACATCCTTATCCTTTTAGAGTGTCACCCTTTTAGTCTTTCCTTGCTCAGATATTTACACTTAGGACTTCAGAATGTTCTTTGGTTCTGTCTTTTTTGTATTGACCCTATTTTCTTCTTGATATAACTTTTTTTTTTTCCATTTTTTTAAATTGTGAAATATACAAAAAAACTAAATTCCGGAGTACATTGTAAACAAGTAGTTACAGAACAGATTTCAGAGTTTGGTATGGGTTACATACAGTTCCACAATTTTAGATTTTTCCTTCTAAAAATTTGGAGACTAAAAGAAAATGATTCAGCAATCATACTCATTTGTTCATCCTATTCTCTCTGTTATAACTCCTCATTTTCCTTTGATCTTTCTCCCAATCTTTAGGGTTATTTAGGCTATGCCCATTCTAACTTTTCGTGTTAGAAATGGCTATCAATAATATGGGATAGAGAGATGAAACTAGTTGATGTTCTAGAGAGGCTGGCCCCTCTGAGTTTCAGGACTTATCCAGTCTAAGAACCCACCAGAACCCATCTGGAGACTGTTGGTTTCTGGAAAGTAATCACAGTACATGGAACTTTTGTAAAATCTTAGATAAAACCCTAGTTCTTTAGAGTTGGCAGGTATGGTTTTGGTTGGGGTTTGACAAACTATGGTAAGTAGCAGTATCTAGCTGAAGCTTGCATAAGAGTAGCCTCCAGAATAACCTCTCAACTCTGTTTGAACTTTCTCAGCCATTGATACCTTATTTTGTTATAATTCTTTTCCCTGATTTGGTCAGGCAGGCATTGTCAATCTTACAGTGCCAGGGATAGGCTCTTCTCTCCCACATCGCTAGGAAGACTTTCACCCATGGATGCCATGTCCCACATAGGGAGTAGGATAATGATTTTATTTGCAGAATTGGGCCCAGAGAGAGGTCACATCTGAGGGGAAAAAAAAAAAGAGGTCCTCTGAAAGTAATTCTTAGGCATAACTGGATAGGCTTAGCTTCTGTGCTACATAAAAATAAGCTTGACATGAGCAAGCCTCAAGATCAAGGCCTTGGCCTGTGGACTTGAGAGTCCTTAATGTTTGACACAGTATCAGGGGTTTCCCCTCATGGTAAAAGCTTAGTAGTTGCATGTTTTTTCTCCAGTCCCTCAAAGGACTTTGCCACTACTTTTTTTTTTCTTAACTTTTTTTTTATTGTATAGTGTAACATATATGCAGAACAAAGAAATAAAAACAATAGTTTTCAAAGCACTCTTTAACATGTAGTTACAGGACAGATCCCAGAGTTTGTCATGGGCTACCATATGATCCTCTCATATTTTTCCTTCTAGCTGCTCCAGAATATAGGAGGCAAGAGGGCTTAAATATTTTTTTTATCATCACAATCAACTTTTTCCCTTCTTTTTTTTTTGTGAAAAATAACATATGTACAGAAAAGCTATAAATTTCAAAGCACAACACCACAATTAGTTGGAGAACATATTTCAGAGATTGACATGGGTTGCAATTCCACAGTTATAGGTTTTTACTTCTAGCCGTTCTAAAATACTGGAGACTAAAAGGGATATCAATTTAATGATTCAACATTCATATTCATTTGTTAAATCCTATCTTCTCCGTATAACTCCACCGTAACTTTTGTTCTTTCCATCCCTCTCTTTAGGGGTGTTTGGCTGCTCTTCCATTTCTGATTTTATTTATTTGCATCCTGTCTCTACTTTTTGTCAATCATGCTAAGGGTCCATCAATCTTATTGATTTTCTCAAAGAACCAACTCTGGTTTTGTTGATTTTCTCAGTTGTTTTCATGTTCTCAGTTTCATTTATTTTTTGCCTTAATCTTCATTATTTCTTTCCTTTTGCTTGCTTTCGGCTTAGTTTGCTGTTCTTTCTCTAGTTCTTCCAAGTGGACAGTTAATTCCTCAATTTTTGCTCTTTCTTCTTTTTTGATAAAGGCATTTAGGGCAGTAAATTTCCCTCTTAGCACTACCTTTGTTGCATCCCATCAATTTTGATATGTCGTGTTTTCATTTTCATTTGCCTCCGGGTATTTACTGATTTCTCTTGTAATTTCTTCCTTGACCCACTGGTTGGTTGAGTGTGTTACTGAGCCTCCACATATTTGTGAATTTTCTGGCCCTCTACCTATTATTGATTTCCAGCTTCATTCCTTTATGATCTCAGAAAGTGTTTTGTGTGATTTCAGTCTTTTAAAATTTATTGAGACTTGCTTTGTGACCCAGCATGTGGTCTATCCTTGAGAAAGACCCATGAGCACTTGAGAAAAGGTGTATCCTGCTGTTGTGGGATGTAATATTCTATAAATGTCTGTTAACTCTAGCTCATTTATTGTTTTATTCAAGTTCTTTGTTTCTTTATTGGTCTTCTGTCTAGATGTTCTGTCCATTGATGAGAGTGGGAAATTGAAGTCTCCAACTATTGTGGTAGATGTGTCTATTTCTCTTTTTAGTGTTTTCAGTGTTTGCCTCGTATTTTGGAACATTCTGACTTGGTGCATAAATATTTATGGTTGTTTTGTCTTCTTGCTGAATTGTTCCTTTTATCGATACATAGTGTCCTTCTTTGTCTCTTTTAACTGTTTTACATTTGAAGCCTAATTTGTTGGATATTAGTATAGCTACTCCTGCCCTTTTCTGATTGTTATTTGCATGAAACATCTTTCCCAACCTTTTACTTTCAACCTATGTTTATCCTTGGGTCTAAGATGTGTTTCCTGTAGAGAACATATAGATGGGTCCTGATTTTTAATCCATTCTGCCAGTCTGTGTCTTTCGATTGGGGAGTTTAATCCATTAACATTTAGTGTTATGACTGTTTGGGCAGTACTTTCTTCTACCAACATACCCTGGGATGTATCTGGGCATTACATTAAGCTATAGAATTAGAAGCCTTCATTCCCATTCTGGGTTCTTTAAATGATCTATGTAGACAGGTTAGTTAGATTATGTGCGACAAAAATTTAGATTTTGAGCAAAATAAACCTCTCTTCCTTCAGTCTCATTGGGTAGGTGAAGTTCTAAAATACAATGTTCTTACTCCTGTTTTCTGATTTACCTTGGTCTTGACCCAGTCAGCTTCATTCTTACCTCTAATTGGAGACTATTTCTTTTTCAGTTTCTTTAAAAGTTGTTATATGTGGCAATGCTAGCTTTTCAGAACTGCAGAACTCCTAATTTGAGTCTCAGGTATCACCTAGGTACCCAAAGTTCCAAGGAAGTACCTGGTTATACATGTAACCTCTCAGAATCTAAAAATAACAGCTCTGGACTGAATATGACTGCTATAAGAGCTTACAGTCTAGGCCCCAATTTTCTTAAAATTATTTTCTAAAAGAGACCATTCAGTATTTGCTCTATAGTTTCTGGCTTATTTTCCATCACACAATGTCCCCCAGGTTCATTCACCTTGTTGCATGCCTCACAATGTCATCCTTTTCTGTAACAACACAATATATTATCGTTATGTACACACCACAATTTGCCACTCTACTTCTCAGTTAGTGTATTCTTCAGCCACCTCCATCCGTTAGGCATCATGTATAATGTTCAAGGTCAACAATCTATGTCTCGCATTATCCTCACTTAGTTGTATATTCATCAGCACTTTCAATTTTAGACAATTTTTGTTGCTCTCTTCTTGGTATAATTTATTTCCTTTAATTAGTAGCAGTACATATTTCTTGTTTACTGCAAGTCTTGACCAGATTTCTTACATTTTAAAAATCTTACATCCAGGTTCTTCCTAGTACTTATTTCCCTTTCACTCTTTCACTAAAGATACTAGTTCTTTTAGTCAAATAGTTCATTATTGCAAATGTATATAGGAGTCTTTCTCAACACTTAGATGGGGGGTGGAGATGAAACCACCTACTACCCCACTTGCAAGTCATTAATTTCTTAGTATTTTCTTTCATTCTTTTTGTAGTATATTTTTCCACATATATTCAGTTTTGTGTCTAGTATTTTTTCCCACATTTAACCTTGTCTCATAACTCCTTCCCAACAGTAAACGTCAATTTAGGTCTATCACTTAGCATGGGTGTATCATGTTCCACCAATGGTGGATAGTAGCAAAGTTTACTTAATCACGTATTTAAGCAATTTTTTGGTATTATAAACACTTTGGGAATACAGGCTGAGCATTTATAACTTGAGAAGTCCCCCTAGGGTGATTCTTATGTATACCCCTTTATATATATCTTACTTCATTAGTTTACTACCTGGAACCTGTATTTTAGTTAATTTTTTATATATAAACCATATTAACATTTTCACATTGCAATAATGTGTTTCTTGAAGTTCAGCTGTATATGTTCAAAGGAATTCTGTTTCTTTTTCAGGAGAATTTGTGAAGTAATTAATGAAGCAGTATGGAAGCATAATATAATTTATGTCTCAAGTGCTGGAAATAATGGTCCATGCCTTTCTACAGTAGGTTGTCCAGGTGGAACTACATCAAGTGTGATAGGTTAGTTCCCTAACTAACATTTCTTTAAAACAGAAAGCAACACAGTAAAACATTAATTGAATCTCTCCTGTGCACGGATGCTGTGGACCTTAGGTATGTCCTCGGGGAACTTAAAAATGTAGGAGAACCAGCTTATTTGGAATTTATTATAATTTAAAGTAGAATGGAGTAAGTGGTTAAACAGAAGTATGGATGGAATGCTATGGTATTAGAAAAATGCAGTTATTTTCAGTTTGGGAATTTAAGGCATAAAGGAAGAGATATCAGAATAAGGATATCAGCAAGTAGAAAAAAGCAAAGAAGAACTTTCTCGATTAAATGTACACATTTTTTATAATATACTTATTTATGGTATAGTTTGTTCCCTTAGTTTCTCTTTGGGAATCTCTTGAGGCATCCAAAAAGAAGCAGATCTAGAGGAAGGTAGCTTTATTAAGCTGATAGCAGGGAAGAAATACCTATTAACGCAAGTTATGTAAATCAAAATTAGTTGCAGTCATAATATTAAAATAATAAAAGCAGTTTATATTATAGTATAACTAGGTCTTTTCTTGTGGAAAAAAATCCTATCCCCTCACCTTGTCTTTTAAGCTTTTTTTATTGTATAGTATAACATATATACAAAGCAAAGAAACAAAAAAGCAGTAGTTTTCAAAGCACTCTTCAAAAAGTGGTTACAGGATAGATCCCAGAGTTTGTCATTGTCATGGGCTACCGTACAATCCTCTCACATTTTTCTTCTAGCTGCTCTAGAATATAGGAGGCTAGCAGGCTTAAATACTTTTTTTATCATCACAATCAACTCCCCCCCCCCCTTTTTTTTAAATGAGGCATGAATGAGGAATATGGGGAAGGTAAGTATGAGGTAATTGATGCTTAAAATTGTTTTAAGTTTACCTTTGAACTTGGGTAAGGTACATAGCGCTTATTATTTGTGATTGGAAACATGACCTTAAAAAGATGTTTGGTTCTTCATAATTTTTCTGGTGTAGATATGAATAACGTAACATTTCAGTTGGGTTTCAAAGTTTTAGAAACTTTTTTTTTAATTTTTCATCTTAAATGATAGTAATCTTTAATTTATAGGACATGCTTTCATTCTTAACTTCTGAATTTTAATTAAACAAGGTCTAGATTATTTTATTTAAAATGTTATACTTAAATAGTCATGTGTGCAGATCATATGTTAAGACAACAGTGCCTACCCTCAATATATCGTTATGTATGCTGGTTCTATAGCTATTTTAAATATATGTTAAAATTAAACAAAAAATAGACCTGAAGGGTGTCTGAAGTTTAGAATATACTGCTTGCCACAATACTCACTATTTTATGATATTTTAGTCCCAGATTCACTGAAGATTTTAAACTAAATTTTATAAAATGATGTCAATTTTATGTGGTTTTTTTTTTAAATAAGAACGTGATATTATTTTGTTTCTTATGTCACAAAGGCATGGTTTTATTTAAAGCTACCAAGAAAATATCTGTAGCAAATGGGGGAAAATAGCATGAATATTACTAGAATGGGCTGGTAATGAAATTTAAAATTCAAAACAACAAAAGTCCATGTAAAACAATATATACTCATAACAATGTATACCTCAAATCTGCTTTAGAAACATTACCTACTATCTTTTATTTATTTATTTTTTAAAATGATTCCACAATAGAATTATCAACCCCTCGCTATGGTTACGTGGCCTTATTCTTAACCTAAGTCCACTTAAATCACAATTGTTTAATCTAAGTCTTCTACTGTGAATATGTACATGCTGTAAACAAGCATTATGAATTAGCTGGTAGACTTGATTGCATAGTTAATTTTTCAACTTCTAGGTCCTGCTTCCAAATTTCTGAAGTTAAAGGGCTGGGTTTGATATCTTTGCTGTATGATTTGAATCATTTTCACTAGTCTGCATTACATGTTTATCTCGGAGACTGTAGCATGTTTTATCTTAGTTCATTATGTGCTGGTTAAATTACAGCTGTTTGAGGGGAGGGATGCTGCCTGCTGTTTTTTATTTTTTTTTTTTTTGCTAATACGAATATGTAATTTTATGGGTAGAATTTTCGATTAAAAGGTTATTTAAAGTGAAGACCAGTCAACTAATTAATTCCTTTATTTTTCCAAGGTTGTATTGTATAGTTTAAAACAGAATCCTTCTTTCTCTTTTTCTTTTGTACACACACTTACTTTTAGTTATATTATTGTATTTAACCCACACAATAAATCCTGGTGGACAGATATTTATATATCCAAAAGCAAAGCACCTAATAAAATATCTGGTATATGGTAAACACTGTTTGATTATGAAATTTTCTTTTCTTTCCTTTTTATACAAAGAGAACTGTGGTATAGGGAGATAATGTGTTTTACCCAAGATTACACAGCTCAGTGAACAGATTTAAAATCTGTTCTAAATCAGTGAACAGATTTAGAATTAGGATCCATATTTTGTTCCCTTTTGTTAATGATGAAGTCCATTCCACAGGTGTTGGTGCTTATGTTTCTCCTGATATGATGGTTGCTGAATATTCTCTGAGAGAGAAATTACCTGCAAATCAATATACTTGGTCTTCTAGAGGCCCAAGGTAGGTTGACAATAGTACTTAGAAGTATTACATATATTTTATTAAACTTAAAGGGTTTTAGGTAATTTACTGCTTCTTTCTACTTTTTTACTTTCTGAGCATTTTCAGTTTGATTAACAATCTCATTGCAGGGAAGCAATTAAATAAGAGAGTTATTTCAATGGTAGATGTATAGTATAACCAATCTGAGTGTAAATTGTTATGTCTATAATCTTTCATTTATGAGGCTCTAAATAAAAAGTACAAGGATGTGATATTTAGAAAGTAGTAGAGTCTTTGTTTTAAATAACGTTGAAATTTGAACTCCTTTAAGCTTTGAAAGCATTACAGGTATCGGGCCTGTATACCTATGTTCATTTTTTGTAGTTATAGCTTACTTTGAATGTTCTTGGGTAAGACCCATCTGTAGGCAAATGCTTTTGATACTTAAAGTTAAGCTAGTAGGTTCCCCGGAAACCTCTGTGAACTATATCTGATTCTAGGAACTGATATCTTTCTCAAGAAGTGTGTTAAATCCTAATTTATGTAATCCCTTATATGACATCAGTGGGTATAGACAACTTCTGAAAGATAAAGCTTATTTTAATTTAATGCATAATTGGGAAATCACATTGTTTAGACACTTTTGTAACCTACCTTTGTCACTCAGTAATATGGTATGCATGTCTTTACAGGTCAAATATCTGGTTTTAAGATATTCACTAAATGGGGTGCCATCAACCCAACCCATTTTAGGAGGAAGATATTACTTGTATTGCCTTCACCTCTTTGTATAAAACTGTAAAATCAAGTTGTCCTACTACCTCTAGCTAAGAACAGTAATAGTTTACTCATTTGGAAGAAAAATGGTAGAGAGAAAGAGAGTTCAGCAGTCCCTATGGAAAATTTGTGTTTATTATTCTAAGGAAAAGAAAGTGGTATTCCATTATTTTATTCCTTTAGTTGGGACAGAGGACAGAGCTTGTGTTTGATGATGATGTGATGGTGATCTCTAAGGGCTTTAACTCATTGTTAGAACTTACTTAGCCAAAAACCTTACCTAGACATCCTGTTAGACTGAATTGAGATGTGTGTTAAGTTTAATATGTACACTGGATTTTGAGGACTTAGTACAAAAAGAGGATTTAAATTAACTTTTATTTTTTTTCTTTGATTACATGTTTAAATGATAACATTTTAGATAGATTGTATTAAGTAAAATATAAATTAAAATATTTTACTTTCTTTAAAATATGGCTCCTAGAAAATTTAAAATTACAGGTATGGCTGACATTATATTTTTATTGGACTTGCTATATTTCACCTTAAAGAGGAAAGCTAGTATTTTTAAAAACAAGTGAGTAGTAAAAGTTGTCGAGGAGTCTGGACAAGATCCCTAGAAGAACACCAGAGAATTGTGTGTCATTTACTTCCTTCCATAAATATACGTGACACCTTTTGCCTGCCTTGTGTAAGCTCAGGCACAAAAATATGTAGATTTTTGTCCATTTATTAGAGGAAAAATGTTTGCATAATGGGAAAATAGGAGTTGTGTGTTTTTCCCCAATGAATTTCTTGTAATATTTTCATTATGATTTGTAATGACTGCAAAAAGTCCTTTATATTATGCCATAGTTTATTTTACCAGTGCGCCTTTTATGAATGTTTATAGTTACCCCATTTTCCACCATCATAAACGAAATATAATGGTTTTACATGTAGTGCTGATGGAGCCCTTGGAGTGAGTATCAGTGCACCAGGAGGTGCTATTGCTTCTGTTCCTAACTGGACATTAAGAGGAACTCAGCTAATGAATGGGACATCTATGTCTTCTCCTAATGCATGTGGAGGCATTGCCCTTATACTTTCAGGTAAGGACATTAGTGATTATGATATGTGATTTAAGTTACAACTATTTGAAATTTTCAATAAAGTGATGTTAAATATTTGACTATTCCACATGTATTGCTTTTTTAAAGAGATTGAAGTAGCATTATAAAATAGATTTTAAATGTATTTTGTAGTTCACTTTAGTTCTGGTTCTAAATTCTATGAATTATTTATAAGATTAGGTAAGTAATATTGAGTATATAGACATTTTTATGTTTACAGCACAAAGTCAAGTCAGATGGTGGCCATAAAAGACAATTGAACGAATTGCTTTTACTGTATTACAGAGAGACATTTTTATTTTCTGATGTTCTTATGGTTAGAAACCTGGTAGTATTTGGTAGTGTGCTGGGATCAAAGTAAAGTTTAAGATAAAAATATGTGGTAACTTGATGATATTTTAAATGTGTATTTATTCATTCATTCAGCAAATGTATTTAAAGACTGTCTACTGTTAATGACTCTAAGCATTATTTTAGCTCTTGGATGAATAATTGGTTAACAACTCATCAAAAATACCTACCCATTTAGAGTTTTGCATTACATCTGGGGAAGACAGACTATTACAGAATAAAAAATCGTTTATATTACATTTTAAAAGGTGATGTATGCAATGGAACAAAATGAAGCAGAGAGGTAGGAATTTCTAGAGCAATGTGCAGGGGGATTAAAGCATTAAATAGGGTGGCATCTGGATTGACTACCACCCAAAGCACGCAGTTATAAAGATCCCACCTCAGAAATGTCTTTTTATTTAGGTCTCTCTTTTCTTTCCCTAAGACTTTGGTTCATACCTTCACTGACTCTTATATCAGTCACCTTTGTCCAAGTGTCTGCAGACGTAGTCCATCCACACTGTCACCAGAGAGCTTCCAAAAACAAGCATATCATTTTTTTTTTAACCTCTTTCGGTACTATATTAAATGCCAGTTGAGTCCAAACTCAGGATGGCTTCTGAGGTGATTCTCCAATCTCATTTCTAGTCCTATTTAGCCTTACCGTTAACTTCAACATCTCTCATGCTTCCATCTTAAGGCCTGTCCTTTCCTTTGCCTGCAGTTGCTTTCTAGTACTGTTTTGGCCTGGTCTGCTCCTGCACTCCAACTTGACTAGCAGTTCCTCTGAGAAGCTTCGCATGTTTGAATTCTCACTAACAAAATTAGTCACTCCTTGACTTGTTGTTTCAGTATCATAATGTTTACATGTTTATTTTGTTTGCTTCTAAATTTTGGCTGATTTCCATTTTCTTCCTAGAGAAAAATAGTTCCTATAACTTTACTGTACCCTGAAGTCACTTGAGAAGCTTTTTTTCCTTTAAGAGAAGTTGTAGGTTTACAGAAAATACGGAGTTCTTTTATTACCATCCTTACCCACACAGTTTTCCCTTTAATTTACATTTTTCATTAGTGTGGTACCTTTATTATAATTGATGAAACAATATTATTATAATTATACTGTTAATTAGAGTCCATAGTTTACGGTAGGATTCTCTGTTTGTGTTATACAGTCCTGTGGGTTTTTTTTATTCTAGTAATATATACACAACCTAACATTTCTACTTCTACCCACATTCAGACATATCATTCAGTGTATTGATTACATTCACAGTGTTATGCTACCATCACTACCATCCATTATCAAAGCTTTTCCATCACCACACAGAAACTCTGTACCAATTACATCGTTCCCTACCCACACCCTGAATTCTAGTAACCCCTATTTTAGTTTCTGAGTATGAATTTGGATATTATAGTTTCTTTATAATTATAATGCAATACTTGTCCGTTTATGTCTGGCTTATTTCACTCAACATGTCTTCAGGATTCACCCATATTGTCACATGTATCAGAACTTCATTCCTTTTTATGGCTGAAAAGTGTATTTCATTGTATGTATGCACCCCATTTTGTTTATCCATCCATCCATTGATGGGCAGTTGGGTTGCTTCCATCTTTTGGAGGTTGTGAATAATGCTGCTATGAATATCAGTGTGCAGATATCTATTCCAGTCTGCACTTTCAAATCTTTTGGGTATATAGCCACTATAGTGGGATTGCCGAGTTGTTTGGTAATTCCATACTTAACTCTCTGAGGAGCTGCCAAATTTTTCTACAGCAGCTGTACCAGTTTACAGTCCCATCAATAATGAACAAATGTTCCTAATTCTCCACATCCCATCCAACACTTATTTTCCTGTTTTTTAAAAAATAGCCATTCCAGTGGGTACAAAATGTGGACGCTTTTAATAAATACCAGGGCCTAGGATCCAGCCCTCAAAGATTCTGATTTAATTAGTCTGTGATGAGGCCTCAGCCTCATTTTTGTTTGATTGTTTTAAATTCCCCTGGTGTTTTTAATAAGCAACCCATTAAAAGCCGCTACCAGTACCCATCTTGTCTGATCAGCACTGTTTTAAAGAAAATGTTATTTGGGTGGTTTTAGGTCAAACCCTGATTAACCATAGTCCCTCTCATACCCTGAGCACCTAGCTGCTTTATATATTTACATCACCTCTGCATGGTCTGCATTAATGCCATTGTATAGTAACTTTTGTTGAATAAAGTCTGTGTGATGTAAATAGTTTGAGTTAGACTGTTTAGTTCAGTAAAGAAAAAAAAAGATAAAATTGAGTGTTGAAATTAGAAGCAGAGAATCTACGTGCCAGCTAGACTGGTAGGGGGGAAAAGGTTTCAAGTAGTAAGATCTCTAATAGTACTTTTTTTCCTTTTTTTTAAACAAAATTTAGGTTTGAAAGCTAATAATGTTAACTACACAGTTCATTCTGTCAGAAGAGCTCTAGAAAACACTGCAGTGAAGGCTGACAATATAGAAGTATTTGCTCAAGGACATGGTATTATCCAGGTATTGTTGTTTGTGTGAAAACTGGGTTGTAAACCATTAAGATAATATCTTATTTATTAGTGATTGTATTTCCAGTTATAATAGTGATGCAGTATTTCTAAATTCTTAATTATATGATCATAGTACTTCTCTTAACTGTAAGCAAAGTGGATATGACAACTAATTTTGTGGTTAAGACAAATTTATTACACTAGGATATGTAAAGATTGGAAATTCAAATGTAAAGGGATAGAGAGTAAAAAACTGATAAATCATAATGGTATATGGATTGATTCCTAAACCGTGAATAGAGAGAATGGATGGTGAGTCCAGTAGTAGTATATTGGACTCCTCTTTTGTCTAAAAACTAGAATCGCCATTTTAATTGTTGTCACCAGGCAGTTGAGAGATAAATATAGAAACTAAGCTTTTGCTTGTGCTTTGCTGCAACTAAAATTAAATTGGTAATCTGCATTGAGTTTTTTTTGACCTAACCATTTATCATTTATACCTTACTATTTATAATCTTTTAATTAGGTTGATAAAGCCTATGACTACCTCGTTCAGAATACATCATTTGCTAATAAATTAGGTTTCACTGTTACTGTTGGGAATAACCGTGGCATCTACCTCCGAGATCCTGTTCAGGTGGCTGCACCTTCAGATCACGGCGTTGGCATTGAACCTGTATTTCCAGAGAATACCGGTTAGTGATAAACTGAGCAGATGGATTTGAATTTATGGTTTAAATGAATAGGATCATAATAGAGAAACAATGTTTTGTACTAATGTTCTAAAGATAAAACATGACTTGATAGGTATTATTTCTTTAAATCCTATAGACTTTGGGGAAAATGTGAGAGTAATTGGGAGTACCACTACACCGGCATTTCAGTTAGCATCTTGACTATTGAGAAAAATGATAGAATGGGCCTTCAGTGATCTAGAAGCTTATTAAATTGTGGATAGTATAACATTACATTCCTTTTCTTTCCCAATTTTACTACTTGGATATAAGAAAAAGCTTTCTGTTGGAGAGTGGGAAATATAAGCAGCCAGGGAGAACTACAGCTTAATTAGAAGTAAACAAAATAGTTGTCACTGTTTATTAGGCAGTCTTCATTTCAGCCAAATGCTGTTATCTTCAGGAATGAATAAACTTCTTATGTTAAAATTGCAGCCATCTTTGGTAGAAGTATGAATATAATAGCAAGTATGCTAAAATGTAAAGAGGATTGCCAGGACTATTTTATTTAGGTTCCATTTCAAAGGCCTGTGTCTAGTGCATGTTACAACTGAGCCCAAACCAAGATTCTGATTTTTCTTGAGAGAAAATAGAACTTTTTAAAACGGAAGAAAAGGGAAAACAATACTAATCTTTAATTTTTTGGTCTTTTTTAATGCCAGAAAACTCTGAAAAAATATCCCTTCAGCTTCATTTAGCTTTAACTTCAAATTCATCTTGGGTTCAGTGCCCTAGCCATTTGGAACTCATGAATCAATGTAGACATATAAACATACGTGTGGATCCCCGGGGCTTAAGAGAAGGATTACATTACACAGAGGTATTAGTTTATCTTAATTTTTATTTTCTTTACTCTCTAAAATATTTAACAATTAAAAATAAACTATCACAAGTGTATTTACAGTATATTGCTTTCTTGTTATGAAGTAACTAGACCTTTATACTTCCCTGATTTTACTGTTCTTCTGATATATCTCTTTATACATAAGCAGTAAGATGCTTTGAAGAATATCACATTGTGTCCCAATGTTGAGGGGGAAAAGGGAAAGAAGTACTATAGCAAAATCTCTTCAGTTAGGTCTCTCTGTAATTTGGAATTTATCTTGGTTCAGCTAGGCTGGGGCTGCAGTTATTTTTTAACATTCTAATGAAGAAAGCATCTGCTAAACAAATGATAGGTGTGAATAAGCATAGAATGATGTAACAACTTCTCTACTTACAAGTTGGTTGTAAAACTTAGAGTTTATTTTCAGTTCAGAATGACTAAAATGCATTTATTTAAATATTTTGTACTTGACTTGGTAGTTCCATTTCCTCTTTAATCTGAATCAGTCAAGGATTCCATACATGTATTTGTTTAGGTTAATTGCTGTTATGTGACTGATGTCAGTCTGTTCAGGACCTTGACATTTTAAGATTAGATTACTTTATTCTGTAAATAGATTATGCTTTTGTTTTTTAAGTTTACTGATACCGACACTTACTCTTTTTTCAAGGTTTGTGGCTATGATATAGCATCCCCTAATGCAGGTCCTCTGTTCAGAGTTCCAATAACTGCTGTGATAGCAGCAAAGTAAGTAGCAGGTTATTAACAGTTTACTTTTCCATTTAATGGCTATTTATGGTAGTACTGTGGACTTTTAAAGGATTATAGGCCAGAACCAGGTAACCTAAGTTCAGTCATAGTTCTTCTCCTAGATAGGAGTTCAAGATGGCCTATGGTCAGTCACCCTGGTGCTCGTTAATTATGAGAATAACTCTTTGCAATTCTGGTATCTATTCCTGCCATTCCAGTGAAACAGCTTTTTACCAGGGTTACTGATAACCTCCAAATTGTCCAATTCAGAAGATATTTTAGAATTCATCTTGTCCAGTCCTTCTGCAATATTTTGACAATATTACTTCAAACTCTTCTATTGTTGTTTTTTGTTCCCCTTATCTCTAGGAGTACTGGATCTTAGACTTGTAGTCATCTACTGTTTCCAAACTCTTATCTCTCCATCTTGTCTTTTCCTCTGGAACCAGGGAACGCAAATCTGTTCATACTACTTTCTGCCTAAAATATATTGGTGGAACCTCTAAGGGTCAAGTCCAAGCTCCTTACAATAGCAGATAATGATCACAGTCTAGCCTTAGCCAAGTGTTTTCTGAAATTCTGTACATATTACACATTTTAGTGAACTCAGTGATTCTTACACTATAGGTTCTTTCAGAATAATGTGCATTTGCACAACTGATGCCTTTTCCTGTCTCTTAACTTGATGCCATTCCTGGTCATCGTTGGTTTAGTGAGTCCCTTTATTTGTGTCATGGCATTTTTTACATGCCTCTGGTACAGAGCTTAGTCAGTGTGTGGTAGTTTTTTATTAAATTTCCCCCCATTTAACGGTGAGCTCACTAAAGGCATAGGGACTCTACCTTGTTTTAAAGTAACAAAAGAAAATTGTTTGGTAAATGAAAGAATGTGATTGAGAGCACTAGAAGTGAGTGAAAAGTTCTAAATTAACAATTACTATTGAGTTAGTAAACTCTGGTAAACATTAAATACGCACAGTCTCCATAAGAAATGTAAGATAAATAGAACAGATAAGTGACATATACTACCAATGGAACAATTGCAGAACAATTAAATTCACAGTCCCCTAGAAGTGCAGTAGAAATTTAGACAAGGTGGTAAATACATAAGACCTTCAGGAATCAGATTATATATCCTCTCTCTCGGGAAGCTTTCCCTGGCTTCCTTTGAGTGAACCAAATACTCTTTATCTATTTTTCCTTAACATTTCTTGTCTATACAGATCATACTGTGTTAAATACCTCTGATTGTTTTTCTCTCCCCACAAGATTATCTAGGGCAAAAGCCCATATTTTATTCCTTCATACAGCTCTTGCTCCTAATGCGGTACCTTACATATAATAGGCACTCATTAAATGTTTGTCATATCAACTACATTTTTTCCTATGGAACAGACTTCAGGCTTCTGTAGTGTGTAATTATATATTTGGCCTTTTATGTTTCATTGATTTCTTACAAAATTGCTATGACAGTAGTTTGTTCTTGCTCCTTACTGTTTCATTATGGCTTGGGAGCATTTTGAATCACCAAAGGGGGTTTAATTTACTAACTGTTTGATACCTGTAAGTCAGTAACAATGTGGCAAAACAATACATTTAATTTTAATAGTTAGGATTCACTGTAGTCCAGACTCTGATATTGGAAAGTTCTGTGAATGCTGTAGAATTCCTATAATAAAGAGTGCTTTTTAATTTTACATGTGTATGCATATATCTTAGAGTCAATTTATAAAATAGAAAGTATGAAAAAATTATCTACGCTCTGCTATCCAGAAATTATTTCTGCTAACATATTGCAAAAATGGGGTAATACTGTGCATGCTGTTGTGTAACCAACGTTTACATTTTAAGCTCCTATGTTTATTTCTAATTAACTATTCTCTTTCATTTGTTCAGTGAAATATAGCATACCAAAGGGCTTAATGTGTATAAAGCTTATTTTTGCAAGTGTCACATTTTTAAAATTTATTCTTATTAATTTTCAGAGTAAATGAATCATCACATTATGATCTAGCCTTTACTGATGTCCATTTTAAACCTGGTCAAATTCGAAGGCATTTTATTGAAGTTCCTGAGGGTGCAACGTGGGCTGGTAAGTGAAATTAAAGTTTGTCATGATCACTTATCTTTATGTACATTCTATACCATTAGGGTTATGACTAAATTAATTATATACATAAGTAACACATACTTTCCTCATAATAATACTTTGTGTATCTTACAAATCCTGGATTTGCTGTTAGATACTAATTTTTTAAGGTCAAGTACTATTTTGTTTCAGCTCATACATCACATTACCCAAACCACCTTAAGATGTTTAATATGTTTTAATATGGTTAGAGTTTTAACTTAATTTTAAATAATACCTTTCCTGTCAATAATTTAAAAAACAAAACAAAACTACAAATCAGTTTAGACAACCCGGCCCTTGCTTAAACCTTAAACTTTATACTTTCAAATTTGGGAAATAGAGCTCTAATTATTATAGACCAATAAATAAATTGGAAGTTCATAGGGTTTTTATTTTAATGTCTCCAAAATTTTGTGGATCAGTAATTGCTAAAGACAGTGCTGTTGAATTATATGTAGCATTCCTCTGTGAGTAATCAATCACATATCGTTCTTTTATGTGGGGGTTGTGTACATAACCATATTTTCCTTCACAAATTATATTTCTTAAATAATTAAACAGTTCAGAAATCAGTACAAAGAGGTGGAATGTACACTATCATATCTGCTTCACATTGATGAAAGTAAACAAATATAAGCGGTCAAGTGACACCCCAGTTTAAATTAATAGCCAGCTCTTATTGAATATCTACTGTATTTGGACATTCTGCTAGGCACTTTATGTGGATTGTCTCATCTAGTATCCATCAGCATCCTATGAGATAAGTAGGTGTCATTATTAAAAACAGTTTATATTTAACTTAGGGATATGTTTTTGTATTTATGTGTAAATACAGATGTATCTGTTCTGAGAATGTATTCTGAATGAAATAATACAGTCATATTGTGTGAGACATGGTTTTGGAGTTGCCGGTTGTCTTTGTGGTTTCCTGTACCATCTTTTGCATCTCCTGGTCACCTATTTGCAATCCATCTGTCTGTCATTGGATGTCATAGGAAATGCAAAGCTTGTTCTCCAGTCTAAGCACAGCTAAAATTCTATACCACTTCCCTTGCTTTTTTCTTCTTTTTTAATATTTTTATTGAGATACCTTCACGCACCACACAGTCTATCCAGAGTACACAATTAGTAGCTCACAATGTCATCACATGGTTGTGTATTCATCATCATGTGCATTTTTATAACATTTGTATCTCTCCAGAAAAAGATATAGAAAGACAAAAAAACAAAACAAAACCATGCATCCATACCCCTTACTACCACTTTTTCTCATTGACCACTAATATTGCAATCTACCCAATTTTGTTTTTATCCCTTATCCTCTTCTGTTATTTATTCATTTTCTGTCCTTATTTTTTTACTTATCTATCTGTACCGTGGATAAAGGTAGCAGCAGACACAAGGTTTTCACAATCACATGATCACACTGTAAAAGCTATATACTTATACAATTGTCTTCAAGAATCAAGGCTATTGGAATACAGTTCAGTAGCTTCAGGTACTTCCCTCTAGTCACTCCAATACACCATAAACTAAAAAGGGATATCTATGTAATGGATAAGAATAACCTCCAGGATAACTTCTCGACTCTGAAATCTCTCAGCCTCTGAAACTTGTCTCATTTCTCTTTCCAACTCTTTTGGTCAAGAAGGCTTTCTCAGTCACATGATGTTGGGTCCCAGCTCATCCCCAGAAGTCATATCCCACGTTTTGCAGGGAAATTTACAGTCCTGAAGGTCATCTTCCATGTGGGGGCTTCCCTTACTTTATGTAACTGTTAAGGGTGAACTAGCAAATAGTGAAAGCTGGGAGTTAAAGCAACTAATTACACAGGGTCCTGTATAGTCTTTTAATTTGGACATTGGATAACAGTAGAGCTATTGTACTATTTATCTTTTTTTATTGTAATAACAAACATACAAACATTCTTTTTCTTAAAATTTTTTATTAATTTTTTAAATATAGCAACAAACAAAAAATTCTTAACATATGATCATTCCATTCTACATATATAACCAGTAATCCATAATATCATCACATAGTTGCATATTCATCATGATCGTTTCTTACATCTGCATCAATTCAGAAAAGGAAACAAAAGACAACAAGAAAATTCATATATACCATACTCTTACCCCTCCCTTTCATTGATCACTAGCATTTCAGTTACTAAATTTATTTTAACATTTTTTCCCCCTATAATTTATTATTATTCCATATGTTTTACTCATCTGTTGATAAGATAGATAAAAGGAACATCAGATGCAAGGTTTTCACAATCACACAGTCACATTGTGAAAGCTATATCATTATACAAACATCTTCAAGAAACATGGCTACTGGAACACAGCTCTGCATTTTCAGGCAGTTTCCTCCAGCCTTTCCATTACACCTTGACCAACAAAGTAATATCTATTTCATGCACAAGAATAACCTTCAGGATAACCTCTCAACTCTGTTTGGAATCTCTCAGCCATTGACACTTTATTTTGTCTCATTTCTGTCTTCCCCCCTTTCGGTCGAAAAGGTTTTCTCAATCCCTTGATGTTGAGTCTCAGCTCATTCTAGGATTTCTGTCCCATGTTGCCAGGAAGATCCACACTCCTGGGAGTCATGTCCCACATAGACAGGGGGAGGGCAGTGAGTTTCCTTGTTGTGTTGACTAGAAAGAGAGGCGACATCTGAGCAACAAAAGAGGTTCTCTTGGGGATGACTCTTAGGCCTAATTTTAAGTAGGTTTGAGCTATCCTTGGTGGGGTTAAGTTTCATATGAACAAACCCCAGTCAGCCCATTGCTTTGGTTGTCCCCACTGCTTGTGGGAATATCAAGAATTCTCCACTTGGGGAAGTTGAGTTTTCCCCTTCTCACCATTCCCCCAAGGGAACTTTGCAAATACTTTTTGCTCACTGTTCAAATCACTCTGGGATTTATTGGAGCATCACTCTGGACAAACATACAAAATTTTATGCCCTACTCAAGGATCCATGTACTTAAGGTGTTCAATTAAGCTGTCCACATAAGTTATGTTAGGAAATGCACTAGTCAAAATATAAATTTTGTACCAAATAAACATCTTTTGCTTTAGTCTCACACATAAGTTAAAATTTTTAAATATTAATTACTATCTGCTTTCAACACCCTGCAGTAATGACATTCCTTTGTTCTTCCTCATGCAAAAATATTTCTAAATTTGTACATTTAGTTACTATCATTATACACTCTAGGCATTCCTATATTATACCATCTCAGTCTTTATCATCTATCTTTCTTTCTGATTTCATGGGTGCCCCTAGCCCTCCTCCCTCTATCATTCTCACATTCAGCTTCATTCAGCGTTCTAACATAATTGTATTACAGTTAGGTAGTATTGTCATATCGATTTCTGAGTTTTTGCAATCACTCCTATTGCACAATCTTTATACCTTCAGCTCCAGTTACCCAATATCTTACCCTATTTCTATCTCCTCATGGTCTCTGTTCCCAATAAAATTCTCCAAGTTTATTCACTAAATGTCATCTCACATCGGTGAGTCCATACAGTATTTGTCCTTTTGTTTCTGGCTAATCTCACTCAGCATAATGTCCTTAAGGTCCATCCATGTTGTTACATACATCATAACTTTATTCTGTCTTTACAGCTGCATAATATCCCATCGTATGTATATACCACAGCTTATTTAGCCATTCTTCTTTTGATGGACAGTTTGGCTGTTTCCATCTCTTGGCAATTGTAAATAGTGCTGCTATAAACATTGGTGTGCAAATGTCCGTTTGTGTCCTTGCCTCATGTCCTCTGAGTAGATACCTAGCAATGGTATTGCCGGGTCATATAGCAGTTCTATACTTAGCTTCCTGAGAAACCACCAAACTGCCTTCCACAGTGGTTGTACCATTTGACATTCCCACCAACGGTGGATAAGTGTGCCTCTTTCTCCACATCCTCTCCAGCACTTGTGGTTTTCTGTTTTATTGATAATGGCCATTCTGGTGGGTGTGAGATGATATCTCATTGTGGTTTTGATTTACATTTCCCTAATAGTCAGGGAACTTGAGCATTTTTTCATGTCCCTTTTGACCATTTGTGTTTCCTCTTCTGAGAAGTGTCTGTTCAAGTCTTTTGCCCATTTTGTAATTGGGTTGTCTGTCTTTTTGTTGTTGAGCTGAACAATCTCTTTATATATTCTGGATACTAGACCTCTATCTGATATACCGTTTACAAATATTGTCTCTCATTGTGTAGGCCGTCTTTTTACTTTCTTGATGAAGTTCTTTCATGCACAAAAGTGTTTAATTTTGAGGAGTTCCCATTTATTTATTTCTTCAGTTCTTGTGCTTTGGGTGTAAGGTGTAGGAAACTGCCTCCTATTATAAGATTTATAAGATATTTCCCTGCATTTTCTTCTAACAGTTTTATGGTCTTAGAGCTAATGTTTAGGTCTTTGATCCCTTTTGAGTTAATTTTCGTATAGGGTGTGAGATATGGATCCTCTTTCATTCTTTGCATATGGATATCCAGTTCTCTAGGCACCATTTATTGAAGGGCCTGTTCTGTCCCAGGTGAGTTGGCTTAACTGCCTTATCAAAGATCAGTTGTCCATAGATGTGTGGGGGTCTATATCTTAACACTCTATTCTATTCCACTGGTCTGTATATCTATCTTTATGCCAGTACCATGCTGTTTTGACCACTGTAGCTTCATAATATGCCTTGAAGTCAGATAGCATGAGACCTCCAACTTCATTATTCTTTCTCAGGATACTTTTAGCTATTCGGGGCACCCTGCCCTTCCAGATAAATTTGGTTATTGGTTTTTCTATTTCTGAAAAGTAAGTTTTGGGATTTTAATTGGTATTCCATTGAATCTGTCAATCAATTTGGTAGAATTGACATCTTAACTATATTTAGTCTTCCAATCCATAAGCACGGTATGCCTTTCCATTTATTTAGGTCTTCTGTGATTTCTTTTAACAGTTTCTTGTAGTTTTCTTTGCATAGATCTTTTGTCTCTTTAGTTAAATTTATTCCTAAATATTTTATTATTTTGGTTGCAATTGTAGATGGAATTTTTTTTCTGAATTTCCCCCTCAGATAGTTCATTACTAGTGTATAGAAGCACTACAGATTTTTTAGTGTTGATCTTGTAACCTGCCACTTTGCTGTACTCATTTATTAGCTCTAGTAGTTTTGCTGTGGATTTTTCGGGGTTTTTGACATATAGTATCTTATCATCTGCAAACAGTGAGAGTTTTGCTTCTTTCTTTCCAATTTTGATGCCTTGTATTTCTTTTTCTTGTCTAATTGCTCTAGCTAGAACTTCCAACACAGTGTTGAATAACAGTGGTAATAGTGGACATCCTTGTCTTGTTCCTGATCTTAGGGGGAAAGTTTTCAGTTTTTTCCCATTGAAGATGATATTAGCTGTGGGCTTTTCATATATTCCCTTTATCATTTTGAGTAAGTTCCCTTCTATTCCTAGCCTTTCAACAGGAAAGGATGTTTAATTTTGTCAAATGACTTTTCTGCATCAATCAAGATGATCGTGTGGTTTTTCTGCTTTGATTTGTTGTTGTGGTATATTACATCAATTGATTTTCTTATGTTGAACCAACCTTGCATACCTGGGATGAATCCTACTTGGTCATGGTGTATAATTCTTTTAATGTGTTGCTGGATTTGATTTGCTAGAATTTTATTGAGAATTTTTGCATCTATATTCATTAGAGAAATTGGTCTATAGTTTTCTTTTTTTTTTGTAAGATCTTTGTCTGGCTTTGGTATGAGGGTGATGTTGGCTTCGTGGAATGAAATAGGTAGCTCCAATTTTTTTTAAGAGTTTGAGCAGGATTGGTACTAATTCTTTCTGGAATGTTTGGTAGAATTCACATGTGAAGCCATCTGGTCCTGGACTTTTCTTTTTGGGTAGCTTCTTAATGACTGATTCAATTTCTTTACTTGTGATTGGTTTGTTGAGGTCATCTATTTCTTCTCAAGTCAATCTTGGTTGTTCATGCCTTTCTAGAAAGTTGTTCATTTCATCTACATTGTTTAATTTTATTAGTATAAAGTTGTTCATAGTGTCCTCTCATTCCTTTATTTCTGTGTCAGTGGTTATGTCTCCTCTTCCATATCTGGTTTTATTTATTTGCATCCTCTCTCTTCTTTTTGTTAACCTCACTAAGGGTTCATCAATCAAAGAGAAAATCTTTGATTTTCTCAAAGAACCAACTTCTGGTTTTGTTGATTTTTCTCAGTTTTTTTTATGTTCTCAATCTCATTTCTGCTCTTATCTTCATTATTTGTTTCCTCTTGCTTGCTTTGGGCTTAGTTTGCTGTTCTTTCTCTAGTTCTTCCAATTGGACAGTTAATTCCTCAATTTTTGCCCTTTCTTTTTTTATATAGCCATTTAGGGCAATAAATTTCCCTCTTAGCACTGCCTTTGCTGCATCTCATAAATTTTGAAATGTTGTGTTTTCATTTTCATTTGCCTCCAGGTATTTACTGATTTCTCTTGTAATGTCTTCCTTGACCCACTGGTTGTTTAAGAGTGTGTGGTTGAGCCTCCACATATTTGTGAATTTTGTGACACTCTGCCTATTATTGATTTCCAGCTTCATCCCTTTATGATCTCAGAAAGTGTTTTGTATGATTTCAGTCTTTTAAAATTTCTTGAGACTTGCTTTGTGACCCAGCATGTGGTCTATCCTTGAGAAAGATCCATGAGCACTTGAGAAAAAAGTGCATCCTGCTGTTGTGAGGTGTAATGTTCTATAAATGTCTGTTAACTCTAGCTCATTTATTGTTTTATTCATATTCTCTGTTTCTTTATTGATCCTCTGTCTAGATTTTCTGTCCATTGATGAGAGTGGTGACTTGAAGTCTCCAACTATTATAATAGATGTGTCTATTTCTCTTTTCAGCATTTTCAGTGTTTGCCTCGTATTTTGGAACATTCTGGCTTGGTGCCTAAATATTTATGATTGTAATGTCTTCTTGTTGAATTGTTCCTTTTATCAATACATAGTGTCCTTCTTTGTCTCTTTTAACTGTTTTACATTTGAAATCTAATTTGTTGGATATTAGTATAGCTACTCCTGCTCTTTTCTGATTATTTGCATGAAATATATTTTCCCAACCTTTCACTTTCAACCTATGTTTATCTTTGGGTCTAAGATGTGTTTCCTGTAGACAACATATAGATGGGTCCTGTTTTTTAATCCATTCTGCCAGTCTGTGTCTTTTGATTGGGGAGTTTAATCCATTAACATTTAATGTTATTATGGTACGAGTAGTACTTTCTTCTGCTGCTTTGCATTTTGGATTTTATATGCCATATCTAATTTTTCCTTTTTTTTTTTTTAACCTTTACTGATAGTCTTCATTTCTACACTCCTGTCCATATCTCTCTCTCCTGTCTTTTTGTATCTGCCTCTAGTGCTCCCTTTAGTATTTCTTGTGAAGCCGGTCCCTTGGTCACAAATTCTCTGAGTGATTTTTTGTCTGAAAATGTTTTTATTTCTACCTCATTTTTGAAGGACAGTTTTGCTGGGTATAGAATTCTTGGCAGTTTTTCTATTTTAGTAATTTAAATATATCATCCCACTGTCTTCTCACCTCCATGGTTTCTGCTGAGAAATCGACACATAGTCTTATTGGGCTTCCCTTGTATGTAATGGATTGCTTTTTTTCTCTTCCTGCTTTCAAGAGTCTCTCTTTCTCTTTGACATCTGACATTCTGATTAGTGTCTTGGAGTATGTCTATTTGGATCTATTCTCTTTGGGGTACATTGTACTTCTTGAATCTCTAATTTTAAGTCTTTCATAAGAGTTGGGAAATTTTCAGTGATAATTTCTTTCATTAGTTGTTCTCCTCCTTTTCCCTTCTCTTCTGCTTCTGGACACCCACAACACATATATTCATGTACTTCATGTTGTCATTCAGTTCCCTGCTCATATTTTTCCATTCTTTTCCCTATATTTTCTTTTGCTTGTTGGATTTCAGATGTTCCATCCTTCAGTTCATTAATTCTATCTTCTGCCTCTTGAAATCTGACATTGTAAGTTTCCAGTGTTTTTTTCATCTCTTCTACTGTGCCTTTCATTACCATAAGTTCTGTGGCCTGTTTTTTCAGACTTTTGCTTTCTACTTATAAGAAAGGACCCTGCTTGCAGAGGCTTTTTCGCATAGGTGGTGCCTTAGGAGGCTCTAGTCCAAACTCCTTATTTTGCAGTCAGCAAAACCTGGGTAAGAAGGTGACGTGGAATAGTTGAAAGGGCACAGGCTTTGGAGATAAAAAGTCTGGATTTAGTAACTATCTGATATTCTGTTCAAGCTGAAAGTATTGTTTTCAGGTTAACATAAGTGTTAGAGATTTTATAAATCACCTGCTATATAGGACATACATGTTGAGATCACTTTTATACAATTGGTGATTCTTCTGGGGTTAGAGCATCAGCTGCATTGAGCAACTCTGTGGTACCGTTCACATAGTGCCTCTTAAATGTCCATTACAGTGGCTTTGGAAAGTGTACATTAATGATACTAAAGAATTAAATCTATGGTTAATTTTAGTAATCATAATGCCCTTGTTATTTAGTTAGACTGCTATTGAAAAATAGTTTTTTATAAGAATTTATATGATGGCTTAGAATGGAACTAGCTCAGAAGCATTTAGCAGTCTTAGATTAGAAATGTACTATATAGATAATTCCTCTTTCCAATAAATAGAAATGTTGTCTTAAAACTAGTTTTTGAATTCTTAGCAAATTGTTTAGGTTCAAAAACTATGTGCCAACTTTGTCCTTAGAGAACTGAGAATTGAGGTTTGCTTTAGTTCCCTCAAATTAGAACAAGGATTTTTTAGATCAGCTGCTGATCTTGCTTCAAAAGGATTTTGTCCTATTTCCATCTCTGCCTAAAAATAAAGCTAAGCTTGTAAAGTTCTCATAGTCATGTTTTCTAGAAGCAAACAGAATGCAAATAGAGTAAGTGGCAAAAGCTAAGAAAATTAGCAGTGAAGTTGTAGGAATAAATACTAATGGAATTTAGATAGGAGATGAAATAGAGGTTTCCAAAATTATAATCCTGTTTGTTGCAATTTGAGTGATTTTTAGCTAAAATGAGAGGGAAAGTTTGAGTTGAGATACAGGCGGGAGGGGTTTTTAAATCTACATTATTAGGGTAATTATATGTGCATCTATAGACAGCTTGCTGTTTCATGATGTTTCCAGCATAGTGGTTGTCAATTTTAATGCTGATTGACTAACCACACCTAAATCTTGTCCCTTCAGCTTTATTAATATTTTCTGAATAATTTGTTTATAAGGAAATAAGCATATTTCATTTGAGTATATCATTTTATTCTTGATTTGTTATTCCCTAAACAGGAATTATTGAAAATATTTCATCTATTTTAAAGTTTTATCCATTTTAAAACTTTGCTTCTTCCCTTGTTATAGAAATTACAGTGTGTTCATGTTCTTCTGAGGTTTCGGCCAAATTTGTTCTTCATGCCGTGCAGCTTGTGAAACAAAGAGCATATCGAAGTCATGAATTCTATAAATTTTGTTCCCTTCCAGAAAAAGGAACACTGACTGAAGCTTTTCCTGTCTTAGTAAGTTTAAATAACATGTGGAAATTCTAAAGTACTTTCTTTTCCTTCTTGGTATAGGCTTAGACTAGGTATTTTATTTATTTAATTTTATAGTTTGTATTCAGAGTACATTGGTTCTGTATATTCTATTAATGCCAAATAAATGAAGTAGGTAGGTAAGTACTCTAATCAAAATACTTGAACCCGGGCAGTACAATAGTGGCTCAGTGGCAGAATTCTTGCCTGCTGTGCCGGAGACCTGGGTTTGAGTCCCAGAGCCTGCCCATGCCAAAAAAAAAAAAAAAAAATACCTGAACCTGAATTGGAGGTAAGTATTAATCTGTTTTTACCTCTTTTTTTTTCCTTCAGACAAAGAAAAGCACTAATCTGATAGGTTCTGACAATTTGTAATTTGGACTTTGAGATAGTTTCTTCATAAATACATTAGATTATGTAGTGTTTAGCTAAATGTCATTTAGGTTATTTTAACATTCTTTTTTTGAGGAACCATGCTTTATAGGTGAAACTGCTATTGCTTCACACTTAAATTACATCAAATATGGCAGCTCTGCCTGTTACTGCATTCTTGTGTATAATATTAGAAATGATTAGTCCTTCATAGATGTGAATGTACTGATATTTTTTCTTAACTTTTCCAATATCTTTCCCATATTTATTATAGTTTCAGATTACTTTAAACCATGTTCTTGTGCATATCACTGTTGTTTGGTTCATCTTTTTAAACTTACTAATACACTGATTACTGAAAAACTTAATTTAAAATTCAGGGCAAGGGGCAGCTTTGTTTCCTGTTCTAGTTTGCTAGCTGCCAGAATGCAATATACCAGGAATAGAATACGTTTTTAAAAGGGGAATTTAATGAATTACTAGTTTACAGTTCTAAGGCTGAAAAAAAGTCCCAATTTAAAATAAGTCTATAGAAACGTCCAAGCAAAGGCATCCAGGGAAAGATACCTTGGTTCAAGAAGGCCGGTGAAGTTCAGGGTTACTTTCCTAAGTGAGAAGGTACATGGCAAACACAATCAGGATTTCTCTCTCATCTGGAAAGGCACATGGCGAACAAGGTCAGGGTTTCTCTCTCATCTGGAAAGGCACATGACAAACATGGCATCATCTGCTAGCTTTCTCTCCTGGCTTCCTGTTTCATGAAGCTCCCCGGTAGGTGTTTTCCTTCTTCATCTCCAAAGGTTGCTGGCTGGTAGACTCTTTTTCTCGTGGTTATTTCATTCTCTGCTCTCTAAGAATCTCCAGCTGCCTCCAAAATGTTTCTTCTTTTATAGGATTCCAGTAAACTAATCAAAAACCCACCCAAATGGGTGGGGACACATCTCCACCTAATCCAGTTTAACAACTGCTCTTGATCACTTGAGATCACGCCAAGATCACATCACGATGTGACTCCCTAAGTTATATCTCCAGGGAGATGATCTAATTACAGTTTCAAACATACAGTACTGAATAGGGATTAGAAGAAACTGTTGCCTTTACATACATCCTTTCAAACCATCACACTTCCTATGTTTTTTCAAGTTTGGGAGAAATATGTAAGTGACCATAATTTCATTTTGCTTTGGTTGTCAGGCACCTCTGAGCCTGAAACTAAATTGTGGCTATTTGAATATGTCTTATATATTGGTCAGGGTTCTCCAGAGAAACAGAATTGTTAGGAAATATGTCTGTATTAGATATATTACAGAAATTGGCTCACATGTTCATTGGGATTGGCAAGTATGAGTTAGAAACTTCTATGGAGTTGAAGTTGAATTCCCCATTAGCTGTTTGGCTGAAATAGAAGTAGAAATTCTTTTTTTTTGGTTTCTGAAATCCTCAGTTCTAGCTTTTACATCCTCTAACCAATTGGATGAGGAGACTCCTCTTTTACTGAGGATATATTGCATTTGTTGATTGCAGGTATAATCAACCCTAGATGCAATCAACTGACTATAAATACAAATCCATCTATAAAATAACTTTCAAGGCTACAATCAGGTCAGTGCTTGCTTGACCAAATGGCTGGCTACTGTAACCTAGCCAAGTTCACACATATTATAAGGTTATAATATCCTTTTTCTTGTCATTGTTCTTAATTATTTTTCCTTTGGTCCTATTTTTCATTACACTTTATTTTTCACTCTTATATGTGCTCTCAAAAGCTGCCTCAGATATTTTATAACAAGAAATATAGGATAATGAGTAAATAGCTGTGTGTGTTTAAATACGTGGACTCCATTTAGCCAACTCATTTGTATTACAAGCATATCTAACAATTTATTTTGATTTTTCTCACTTTAGAAGTAGGAAAATTTGAAAGCATAGAATTGTTGTGAAATATTTAGTATTTTTACTCTCTAATTTGAGGAAAATTGAACAAAAGGATTTACTTGTCTATTTTTTATTTTTTTTTGCAGGGTGGGAAAGCAATTGAATTTTGCATTGCTCGTTGGTGGGCTAGTCTTAGTGATGTCAATATTGACTATACCGTTTCTTTCCATGGGATAGTTTGTACTGCGTCTCAATTAAACATTGTAAGTTCCATGACATTTGCATCATTTTTCTTTTCTCTTTTTTTAATTGTGAAATATAGCGTACATGCAAAAAGCATTACATTTCAAAGTACATTGTATCAAGGGGTTATAAAACAAATTTCAGAGTTTGGTATAGGTTAACAGTAGTACCCCCACAATTTTAGGTTTTTCCTTCTAGCTGCTCCAAAACACTGGCAACTAAAAGAAATACCAGTATAATGATTCAGCTGTCATACTCACTTGTTATATCCCATCTTCTCTGTTATACCTCCTCCTCCTCCTTTGATCCTTCTACAATCTTTAGAGGTATTTTGGCTATGCCCATTCTTACTTTTTCAAGCTGAAAGGTTGTCATTGATATGGGATGGGGGATGGAATTAGTTGATGTTCTGGAGAGGCAGGCCCCTTTGGGTTTCAGGACCTGTCTATCCTGGGAACTCCTATGGAGATTGTAGGTTTCTGGAAAGTAAACATAGTGCTTGAGACTTTTGTCATATCTCAGATAGAGCCCTAGGTGTTCTTGAGATTTGACAGGAATGGTTTTGGTTGAGTTTGGCAAACCATGGTAAATAACAACATCTAGCTGAAATGTGCATTTCAAAGTCTATTTGAAGTCTCTCAGCTGCTGATACCTTATTTTATTACATTTCTTTTCCCCCTTTTGGTCACTCCATCATTTTTAATGTCAGTTATTTGTGTTGCTTAAAAATAATCTCATTAGTTGGATTTAAATTTTAATGGAGAAATTATCAATGATTCTGAAAATAACTGATTTTTCTTCATGGGTGCTTATAAACTTTGCATTAGAAGCATTTATTTTAGATGTTTAATTATGTTTAAAAATAATTTCATGTTTAATAAAATTGGTGAAACTTAATTTGATATCCTTTGTAGCATGCATCAGAAGGAATTAACCGTTTTGATGTTCAGTCTTCCTTGAAATATGAAGATCTGGCTCCCTGCATAACTTTGAAGAACTGGGTCCAAACACTCCGGTATCTCTAGATGTTTAAGGGTTGGAGATGTTGAATATTGATGTAGGGGCAGGGATTCTTTTTTTTTTTTCAATCCATCAGAATGCTGGAGATGAATTCAGTTTGTGATTTTCTAGAGCAGAAATCCTCACTGGTCCTTGGGCAACAGCCCCACATAAGCTTCCAGCCTCACTCTTCTACCTGACCAACAAGGTTAAGGATGGAAGATTGTGATAGTTGATCTCAGTCATGAACAGTTACAGTAGATTTTTTGGCATTAACGTTTTATTTCTTGCCAAAAATTAACAAATTAGCTTTCTTCCTGACTTTATTTTGTGAATACTTTTCCATTCATTTGCAATACTGAAAATTTTCATCAAATGTTAGAAACTTGCATAGTCTAATGTTTATGCCCCATTGGCTCTCTGTACAAAAGTAGGGCACCTGACCTATTTGCATACTCACTGTATTATAAAGATACCTGATTTTTTATTGGTTAATCAATCTTAATTCATATCAGTATGAAGCCTATAATAAATGTCTTAACATAACCAATTAGGGATAGTATTCAGTGGCACAGTAATGTCTAAAACTATAATTCCTTCTACAATTATCAATAAGAATTTTAAGTTACAATTTTTCAAAGTATATCCAACTTGTATCTTAAGTCCCCCCATCTCAAAAACTGGAATAAAGGCGGGCCACAGTGGCTTGGGAGGCAGACTTCTTGCCTGCCATGCCAGAGACCCAGTTTCATTTCCCAGTGCCTGCCCATGACAAAAAAAAACAAACCTGGGATAAGCTTAGAGCAGTAGATTAACTTTTACTTGTATTTTTAACTATATTCCAAAGTTATTTTTCTCTGCTCTTAATATTCTTTTCTGTAAAATCTATATTATAATAACTTAGTTCAGAAACTTACTGTAAATATTAAATAACATGTTGGTAAAGTGCTGAATGTGACACCTGGCTTGTAACAAGCACCTACGTGATGCCTGATGAGACTTGTGCTTTGAGCTGTGCAGCATCTGCCTCTGGACATGAAGGATACAAACCAAGACAGCCTGTCACTTCAACATTGCTAGGGATTGACAATTCCAGTCTTTGGGTTTGATTATACTAAGAACTATTTGCTGACATCTGAGAATGTTTAATCATGAAGAAATTATCTTTGTAATAATATTTATTGCAAAATTTGAACTGTGTGTATTACTATGCTTCAGTTGATTAAGAAGCATAATATAAATATTAAGATATTATAAAATATACCAGAAGGACATTTTTAGGAATGCTCATTTGTCACTTTTAATATATTATAGATTTTGTTACTTATAGTTTTATTTGTCTCAGTAAATGAATTCTTGAATCAAATGATTTATGCAATTACCTGATTACAGCCCACTGAGTGCAAAAACAAAACCTTTAGGATCAAGAGATGTTTTACCAAATAATCGTCAACTTTATGAAATGATTCTGACATATAACTTTCATCAAGTAAGTGTTTTTATAATAAAATACACTTTTACATGGACTTTTTTATGTTTGTTTGTGAACCATAAAATCTAGAGTGGAAGAACTGTGTATAAAGTAAGTATTTGAAATAGAATCAAGTAATTAACATTGATAACTTTGGGATTATTCTTAAAGAGATTATAATTTGTAGTTGTTTAAATACCATTCAGCTTTGAAATCACACATTCTAATTTAGTGGTAGTCAGGTTGTTAAGCCTTAATTTTTATATTTTGTATTCACCTGATCCTAGTAATACCCAACTAGATGTCTTACAAATACCAAATGCCTTTTGATTATGATACTGAACCTGATTGGTTTCTGTGAAACAGGCATTGGAACAGTAAAAGATCAAAATAGTTGGTTCAATGAATGGTAGCTGAGACCAGTGTAAATGTCAGTTCAAAAAGTTTTATGTATGATCAATAAGATTTCAATGAAACTCTTTTTCTGAACCACAATGTGAATTTGCTTTTAATGTTAGGGAGAGGATTGATTTCAGCAAATTGTCAAATTTCAATTCTATAAGGTAGTAAGAGGTTATGAGAAATATATGTTTTATTAAAGAATACAGATAGCTAGGTTTGCAATTTTCGGTTTCAAAAATAAGAAAGAAGTGCCTTTCACTTTTGTCAGCATACTGGGTATCCTGCTTTTTTAAAGTTATTTACTGCAAGAAAGCATTACATTTTGAATAAAAAGCCTAGCATCATACAAATCTGTATTGGAAATATATGTAAACCATTTCAAGTAATCATTCTTGTTTTCAATAGCCCAAGAGTGGGGAAGTAACTCCAAGCTGCCCGCTACTTTGTGAATTATTATATGAATCTGAATTTGACAGCCAACTGTGGATTATTTTTGACCAGAATAAAAGACAGATGGGTTCAGGCGATGCTTATCCACATCAGGTATAAAATTGACAGTAATTTTTAGAAGTAATCATTGTTTCTTAAACCGATGAATCCCTGATTTCTTGTTATGGTTATTCCTTATTTTTTGTTTTAAAGTTTTTACATTCAGAACTTTCACAAACTGTTAGAAGCTCAGTTTTGTTGTTTGTTTTTTTGTAGTTGTCATAGAACAGTCTGACAACTGGCTTAGCCCTGTAAGTTTAACTGAGTCAAGTTTTGGGGTAGAGGAGCACAGGTATGACACTTGAAGACACTACCAGCCTAGCTTTTTATTTTTAGTATTTCTCCTTCCTTCCTCCATTCTGTATCCACCTATCTGAAGGTTTAAAACAAATGGTCAGAAATAGGTAAGCACCTTGAAATGATCTCAAGTATAAATTTCATAAAGAGAGCACTACAGTAGTAGCCAAGGGATAGAGAGATTGAGGTCCTGTTTACTTGGAGAACTTGGTATTTTCCTAGATACTCTGCAGCTTTTTTTTTTGTTTACTATTTTGTTTGCCTTTTTTTCTTCTTAATTTCTTATATAAATGCTTACGTATATTTTGGCTGCAGCTTGACGTATTTACTTTATATGAACTTTATTTCAAATATGCACTGTTGTGTGTAAATTTAAGAGAAGGTAGTGGTGAGTAAAAATTAATCCCAGTACATATTTAACACCTAGAACTATTATGATATATGTGTGGTTCTGATTATTTTGTATTTGGTCCCACCCACTTTTTGGTGGTATTAACTACTACCGTATCCAATTTCAAAGATATTAATCAAATAACCTTGTTTTTATACAATGATAAAAGTTATTTTTGTTAAGTATTTCTTCTTGAACACAGTCTATAAAATAGCCTCCTTTAAGGCAGCCCTGGAAATCACCGATTTCCCTGTAACTCTTAGAGCCAACGTGAAATCAGATATTGAGCTGTGGTTTAAGTGATTTAGATTCTTCGTAAACAATAAGGCTTAAATTACTGTATTACACATGACAAAGGAAGTGGCAGGGGGTTGCTTAGGAGGAAAAGAGCAGAGGTTCCTCTTAAGAGGGGAGAATATAGGGTTTACTAAAGATTAGAATTTGAATTTGGAGCCTTTAGGATTTTTTAAATAAAATTTATGTGCTATTATATAATTATTTGGCAGTTTATATGTTAAGATAGGTGTCTTCAGTTTATTTATTAGAACTTTCAAGTTTTTTTCTTCATCCCATTCTCTTGCCTGTATTAACTAGATGGAGAATAATAAATTGTTATTCCTTGATCACTGCTGGCTTCCAGTTTTTCTTGTCTGCGATAAAAAGAGTCTGGTATTTTAGTTCTAATGTCAAGTTTACCAGACATCATTCATATTGACACTTGTGTGTGTTAGCAATCATAGCACACCTTAGTTATTATACTGTTTTATTATTCTTTGCTTGCCATGGTTTAGTTTTGCTAGTGCCCATGAAGTAGAAAATCATTGCTTTTCTCATTCTCCAGCAGTCATTGATTTAGATAAGAAAGTATGGGATTACTCTGTTGTGGAAATAATGAGGACTTTGGAGTCAGGCATGACTTCAACTCGACCAGCCTACAGTTTATGTGTAACCTTGGGCAGTTTTATGTCTCTGAGCCTGTTTGCTCACTTGCAAAATAAGAAATTTGTGTGTATATACTTGTATGTTTATTAACTTGCATTTTACCTCACATATTTTAAGCACTCTTTAAATGACAATTATTCCTGTTTCTTCTTGCCATGACTTCATTTTATTTGGTTAAACTTTACTTTTCCCAAATGTGTTGTTGTGTTGTTGTTGTTTTTTTTTTTTAGTACTCTCTGAAATTGGAGAAAGGAGATTATACAATTCGACTACAGATTCGTCATGAGCAGATCAGTGATTTGGACCGTCTTAAAGATCTTCCGTTTATTGTTTCTCATAGGTTATCTAATACCTTGAGCTTAGATATTCATGAAAATCATAGTCTTGCACTTCTAGGAAAGAAGAAATCAAGCAATTTGACATTACCACCCAAATACAACCAGCCATTCTTTGTTACTTCCTTACCTGATGATAAGTAAGTAATAAACTTCCTTATACTTAATGCCCATCTTATTAAGTCTAATTTTTTAATGTTCATTCCTTACATTAGACTGAATTTATAGAACATTGTCATTGTTACTATTTTAGGCTGAGGTTACTTCTCCCTTTGATTTTTGAAATCTTAGCCATGAGAATTATTTCAGAGTGGAATTGTTTTGATTCTTTTCTCCTTACTTATCTTTGTGAAACTTTCTCCTTTGTTGCCTCCCCCTCTCTCTATCTCTCGTTCTCTTTCTCTCTCTTGATTTTCTTATTAGGATTCCTAAAGGTGCAGGACCTGGATGCTACCTTCTAGGATCCTTAACATTGTCAAAGACTGAACTTGGAAAGAAAGCTGTAAGTATTAGTTTTTATATACTGGAATTACCCTATTCCAAAATTTCCGTTTCCTTAAAGATAGGAATTAAATCCACTTCCAGAATGGGTAAACAAAAAGATATATCTGGAAAAAAATTTTAATAGGTTATTCCCAAGTTAATAGTAAAAGTCTGTTAATATTTGGTTGTATTTTTAAATGTGTCATGGTTTAAAAATATTTAGTATTCCTTTTTAAGTCCTCAGGCTCTGAACCTGTCCTACTTTGGCATGGCTACTGTATTTGAAATTCCTGCTAAATGTGTTCTTTTGTATGTAGGTTCAAGTCATACATGTCTTAGTTAAATGGGTTTTTAGAGCATTTTATGGACTTTTGGCCTTAACATTACAGATATAAAAATAAATAATTTTCTCCTGTGTTGTTTCAAAAACTAGCCAAAACAACTAATTTCTTATGAACAATACTTTAAACATCAGTACAGACCTTTCTCTTGTTGGAATTTTGTATAATTATACAAATAAATGAGGTATTTCTTTTCACTTTGTGTTAGAATTTTCAGAATTATGCTTTTTATTAAAAGCATGTTTCTGGTTGTTTTATTTTAAAGATAAGTTTTGCATTTTTTGTAAGAGCTCATTTTAGTTTTATATCTGCAATTTAATTATAAAATTATTATGAGAATGTTTTTCTGTGGATCCATCAACTTTTGTCATAATGCCATTAAAAATTGTCATTCTCACATCTTTGTAGTTCTCTAGCAATAATTCTTAAGCAGTTAAGTTTACCACCTAATACTGGAAAAAAAGTTGCCAAAATGAGCAGCTCATATATGTCATAAAAGTTATATTTATTTCTTGCCACTCTTAAACCAAAAGCCATTGTTCATAGAGGCATAACTTGGGGATTTTGTTCTTAGTAAAAGCTGTTTGCACTGCCATTTCTTTGGTCTCCTTGCAGTTTATGCTATTTACATATACATACTTTTGTATAATTTGAAAACATCAGTAGTTAATGATAATGCAATGCATTGATGCACTGTTTTAAGTGAGATATCCTGGTAGTCTTTTTTGTGGATTTCATTTCATGGAAAATACATATTTTCATTTCATGAAAAGTATATGTTTCACCCAGGTCACTCTTCTGAAGAGTCCATTTCCTTGCAAGGAAGATAATAGCTAAACATTCTTATTAAAAGTTTGCATTCAGCAATTCAGAGGCAACTGTGAAATTGTTAGGCGCTTTTGGGATTGACTATAGTTATTATTATCAGGGGAGGTTTTTTTAGGAGAAAGCAAAAACCTAAAACTATCAGATTAATTAGTTTTGTATTGTTTAATGATACCTTAGTAATTTTGCATGTCTTATGTTTTTGGTAATTAGCAAGATAATTTAATTTTGCTTCACTTTGATTTTCACGGTAATCTTGATGTTTTTTATAAGAATACATAGGTATGTGTTGTTGTGACATCCTTTAAAATCAGACTCTACAGACTGTCAGCTAAGTTTAATGTTTTCAAAATTTTTTATAATAAATGGATCTCTATTCATTTTTTTAAATAAGAAGTTGAATAACACTTGCCCTTAGGAAAACCATATTTGAGTGGATTTTCATTAAAGTGGCAATGTTGCTTTCCTTTAAAACATGCCATTTTGATCATAGACCTGACCCTTCTGAGTCCTGTGATACATACAGGTGGAACATAAACTGGAAGAAAATTAGAATGGTGTCTCCATCCTGTGTAGATTATGCATGTTTTCTTACAGAATGTCATTCTAACTCCCAGGGGCAGTCTGCAGCAAAACGACAAGGAAAGTTTAAAAAGGTACTGATTTAAAAAAAAAAAAAAAAGATGTCGTAAAGCCTTATTTGCATTTTAAACTTTTTCTGTCACTATTATAAATCTGGGGAAAAAAATCCTCCCCTTAATTTTCTTTAAGTTCTGTCAGCTATACCTATAATCAGTGTTGGCCTACTATCTTTCTAAATTTTTTTTTCACAAGTTGCATACGTCTATATGTATATAGAAAAAATTGTAATGCTATTCATTTCTTAACTACGGTTATGATACCAAGGAATAGTAATAGAAGTTTTGTATATCTAAAATCCTATAGAGAGAGGAATGATTTTTTTTTTAGCGATTAGGATAAAGCACGTAATTATTTTCAGAGTCTAAAAATATTCTTGTATTGAGTGATTTTTTTTTTTTAATAAAGTATTCCAGCTTTTTGAAATAAAATTATTGTTCCTTGGTCTTGCAACTTCTTAGTGCTGGAAGATCAGAGACAGAAAGCAATGAACATATAACAGGAACAAAAATAAGGACTGTTGAACAAAAATTAAAGTTTGTAATAAAAGCACAAACAGATTTTAAAACCATAAATAGTAAGAGATGTTACACTTCCTTGCAATCCTTGATAACTTTTAAAGTCAAATTTAACTCAAAAAAAGAAAAATATGCTTCATGTATACTTGTGAGAAAGGAATACACATTGATGAGCTCTTTGATGAAGAAGCTACTGACATCATTCAGCACTTTAGTGGTTTCTTGAAGTCCAACAGTAAGGGTTGCAGAGGGAGAATTCGTATTTTAAGATATAGTAAAAGATAGCTTTATTTTTCTTAATTCATATGGTGTGGGACTTAGCAATCAATATTTTTAATAAGTAAAATTCCTTTATTAAAATGCCTCCCCATAAAAAAATTTTTTAAGAAGTCACCTCAAAATCCACACTATTACATAATGATAACCACTTTATTCAAACAAAATCCACTACTCTGAGTTATCTTTCCAAATATAGGAACATCTGCTTCTCTATAGATCAGTAGTTCTCAACTGAGTGTCTAGACCCATTTGTGGGCCATGTAAATTCATTTTATAGAGCATGACCAGCATTAGAAGGAAAATGGAATAAAATTCAACATAGGATTTTAATCTTTAACATAACTGTTTTAGTATTATGAAGTTACTAAAATTTTGAATTTACAGTTATTGAAGAACTAAGGAACTTGGAATTTGGGAACCAAAATTTAAATGGTGTTATGACGTGTTGCCCTAAGAATAATTATTGGTTTGGCAGATAGTTTTGAGTTTCTAAATAATACTTAATTTGAACATCGTTAAAATACTTTGTGAAGAGCTAGAATAATATAAAAAGAAAAAACTTACTGTTAGGTATCTACTCTAGGGAGCTGTTTGAAGTATTTCTGCTCAGAAGATTCTTCTTGAATGTCTTTAAAACCTAATCATGATTTCCTAAGATTTAATGATATAAAATCATCTCTGTTAAATTGACAGTGTTGTAAACCCTTGAGAAGTAAATTGTAAAACATGTGGATAAAAACAAATGACTCTGATAATGTGAATAAAAAATAATGCCATTTTCTTTTGATTGAGAATTTAAGCTATCATGTTCATAATTTTTAATGATAAAAATTTCTTGCCCTGAAATATTTTATGAAATACTGCTATTATAATTGTTAATTTGATGTATTTAATATATAAAATGCTGATTGGTGTTTTTTGTAAAATCTTTCATCATAGATATTCCTTGTCTCTTGTGCTTTTAGTGATAGTTTATGATTGCTGTGATAAATGATTTCTTCCCATTTTTATAGGCTTTTGTTAGATTTAATTTTTAATCATAAAAATTTTAATGGATTGCTTATTTTAAATTCAGTTCATATTTTCTCTCTTCTGTATTAAAACCTTATTAGCAAGTATCTTGACTCTGAATTTCAGAAGGGGACTTGTCTAGCAACATGTAGGCGTTCGACACTGAGGTACTGTGCCCTCTCCTTGAATAAGAGGCATGAGAGACCAAGGAAGGCACACATTAATTTTTTAATTAGTGGAAGTTGTCATCAATGATAATGAAGCATGATTCCAAAGAGAGGTTAGAAATGTATATTAACAGTAAGTGTTGGAAGCCATTTATCACTTTTAGTTCTTAGGTATGCTATCTATTCTATACAGATAATTCTATACAGATAACACTGAAGCAAACTGTTTCTTTACAAATTTGGTGATAAATTATGAACTCAAATTTTGCAAACATCTTAACTTGGTTTTGCCAAGGACAGTGTGCCCTCCTAGCAGAGTGAACCTCACTCTGGACAGGAAGGAGAAGAGAAGGATAGGTGGCAGGAGTCTGGAAAGAGCCCTTTTCTAGGTTTCTTGTTTCTTCAAGGTCTTTGTTTACAGACTCTGGCTCCCTGACCTCAGAAAGAAAGTGACACCTGATGGCTAAAAACGTACTTGTTTGATTATTGTGCATTAAAGTGGTGTCATGCTTTTACTGAGTCATGTGAAAATACTTGTTATTGTTTTCTGTTGGGAGTACTATGAGGACTTTAACAGAAGATCCTAATATTTACTATTATAGTTATTTTGTACCCCCAATTATAGGTTGATTATTAAAATTGTTAAAATGGATATATTTATAGGATTCATACCTAGAAATTCTATTTTAGGGGAAATGGGGCCTTGTGATTTTATTTTTTACTCAACCTGTATGAAGTTTTATCTAGTAGAAGTCTTTTTGGTAGCATAATTAGTTCCAGTTTTTGAAGCTTTGTTAATTAAAATAATATAAAATTTTAATGTAGCAGCTTTTTAAATACAAATGTAAAGAAATAATTTGAAAATTTGACTTAATTATTATAAATTAAGACATCTGGTTGTTCTACCAAAACATATATATCTAGCAAGTATTTGTAATGTGATTTAATTTCCCAGATAATGCATTATCTTTTGTTTCAGACAGGGTTTCTCCAGAGAAACAGAAAATAGGAAATATATGCATATATATCAATTAAGGAATTGATTGCCTCTTACAGTTGGAACTGGCAAATCCAAAATCTATAGGTTAAATTGGATAGGCCTTACTCAAGGATACTCTCAGCTGATTGCAGATGTTTTCTGCATCTGCAAAATACCTTCATGGCAACACCTAGATTGGGTGTTTGAGTAAATAAGTAGGTACTGTAGCCCGGTCAAATTGACACATAAACAACCATCACACTTTTTATAAGTAAGGGCTTATGTATTAGTATTTTGATAGTAGAATAGAATAAATGTAATTATGCTTCATTTCTGTTATCATCAGGACAAAACTTTTCAAAAGAATTATGTAAATTTGTCCACCTCCCATTTACTCCTCAATTCTTTTCTGAACAGCCTTTTCTCCCCACTATTATACTAAAACTGCCTTTGTTGAGGTTACCAGCAACCTCTGAGATGCCAAATTTTACAGTTTCTGTTTGCCCATCTTATACCACCTCTCAGCATCAGTCATCAGTTGATTATTCCCTCTTTCATGACGCTTTTTTTTCTCAAGGTGTCTGTGATCCTAGATTCTTTTTGTTTTCTCTTTCTTGCTCTCAGAAAATCTAGATTATTGGAATGCTTTCAATCAAGACCGAGACTTATTCTTTTTTCTCTTTACTTCCTAGCTTGTATTTCATTCATCCCATAGGTTTAAATATAACCAGGAAGACCTATTGGTTCTGACTTCAAAGAGTATCTCAAATCTATTCATGTTCTTCCATCCTCTTGCTCATTCTTTAGTCCAAGGCACTGTTTGGACTTCTGGATTTGCTTCCAAATTTGTTTGCCTGCCTCCATTGTTGCCCTTTACAACCCAATCTCCAAATAGTGTTGGGCATTACTGAATTAGTCAGGGTTCTCTAAAGAAACAGAACCAACAGGATTTATCTGTAAATATAAGGTTTATGAAACTGTCTCATGCAACTGTGGAAATGCGAGAGTCCACAGTCCATAGGGTAGTCAAGGCTGGCAACACCAATGAAGGGTCTCCACAAACTCCACAGGAAAGGCTCACTGGCTGAAGGAGTGAAAATTCTCTCTTCTCCCTTAAAGACTTAAACTGATTGGATCAAATCCAGCTGACTGGGTTATCTCATTTGTGGGAGGCTAACCCTTGGTTGATTGCAGATGTAATCTACCCCAACTGCAATCAACTAACATGTTTTAATAAACCAGCCTTGGTTTATCCAACAGCCAGGAAATATCCTTGCAGTAATAATTAGGCCAGTACTTGCCTGACCAAACGACTAGGTACCATCACCTGGCCAATATGGCACGAGAACCTAGCCATCACAATTACTAAAAACAAATGTTTTAATCCATACAGTATCCAGAATCATTAAACAAAAAGAAAACAATTTCTAATCACATCACTCTTTGCATAAAACTCCTGGTCGGCGTCCAATTGTGCTTAGAATGAAATCTATATTTCTTACCATATTCTATCTACCCACCCTACTTATTATAGTCCCTGTCCATCTGCTCCGTACCTACAACTGTGCTTACAATATACCAAGCCCAAGTTTTTAAAGCTGTTTTATCTTCTACCTTCAAATACTAATTCCTGGAGTGGGTGGGTTTCCTCCCTTCATTCAGGTCTCAGATCGTTACCTCCTCAGTGCGGTTTTATCTAAATTGGTTTCCCCAGCTTACCTTTAGTAGTCACTATCTAGAACTGTCTAGAAGAATAAAACAGAAGAAATATAAATATATATATTTTTTACTATAAAAAATAAAGTCACTATCTAGAAGAATAAAACAGAAGAAAATTCTGTTTTATTTTCATCACATCACTATCTGAAATTATTTATTTATTTATGTTTTTATTGCCTCTCTCCCCCCACTAGAATGTATGTTCCCTGAGGACAAGGAAACATCTCTTCTGTTTTGGTTTTCGCCTCAGTTAGAACATTTCCTAGTACACTGTAGGGGCTCAATAAATCCTGTGAAATGAATGAAGGAATGAATTCCTCTTTGAATTTACTTAGAAGAGAGAATATTTTAAGAAAGATTTTAACTTATTTCTGCCCTTCTTAAGATATAAAATATTATGATGTTATATTGTATGTATGTTACCATGATACAAATTAAAAACAACTGTATAACACTGAAGTTGAACCATAGTCTAAAGTATGGATTATAGTTAATAATATGATTATAATATTGGCTTATCATTTGTAACCACACTAATGCAAAATGTTAATAATAGAGAAAACTGTGTATGGGAGATAGGTAGATGGGTGCTCTGTACTTTCAGCATGATACTTCTATAACTGCTCTGAAAAAATAGATTTAAAAATCTAAAAATAGTTTTTAATTTATTTTCTTCCTTTCTCAGATAAAAATGTGAAAATTTTCCACATAAATTTCTTATACTTCTTGAATATATTTTGTCATCAGTCTGTCAAGTAAAACTAAACATACCAAGTATGGTCAGATAGAGAAAAGTTTGTCCTCAATTCCTTCGTTTTAAGGGGGATACTGGAAGCATAGATACTGTGAAATTTGAGAGATTTTTTTTTGATCAGAGTTTGGAATTTTTGAAATATTAAGAACTTCAGAATCTGCGATACAATATAGCACAACTCATATATAGCCCATGTCATGTGATACTCAGTTAGTGAAGATGATTATAAAATATATAAAATTAAGCATATTAATCTATCTTTCTACATTCGTAGGATATAATCCCTGTTCATTACTACTTAATATCCCCACCAACAAAGACTAAGAATGGTAGCAAAGATAAAGAAAAGGATTCAGAAAAGGAAAAAGATTTAAAAGAAGAATTTACAGAAGCATTACGAGATCTTAAAATTCAGTGGATGACAAAGTAGGTTTTTAAATGTATTTTAGCCCTCTAAATCTTTATTTCTGTTTTCCAAATGGTAATAGAATTGATTGTATGTACATAGGTTATATTAAAAAGTGTTCACAGTGGATGGTAGGATTATAATTACTCTTTGTTTATGAACCGTTCCTACAACATTTAATAGTCCTCTAAAATACAGTTTTTGGTGACTACTTATTATGTGGTTATGGATATAATATAATCTGTTTAAATATTTTGACATATATATATTTAAAGCTTTTCTCTTTAATGCTGTGAACATTTTATATATTTTTTGTGTTTTCTAATTATTTCCATCAGAAAGAATCTTAAAAGCTTAATTACTAAATCAAAAATATTAATTTTTTAAAGTCCTCTTGATATGTTTTGCACATTGCTTTCCAGAATGAATATTACTTTTTATATTCCATCTAGCTGTGTGAGGGAGTCTGTTCACCCCTGTATCTTTGCCAACAATGAACTTACGTAATTAAATAATAAGCTTTGCAAATGCAGTATGAAAAAAGGGCTATTACTGCTCATTTAAATGGCATTTCAGGAGTTATTATTGAGGATTAGCTTTTTAAATGTTATTTCATTGTTTAATTTCTGTCAGTTGGATATGTTCTTTGCCCATTTGTCTGTTGGGATTTTAGATTTTTCTTGCCAATTTTAACTTTTTAATATAAAAGTTATTAACTCTTTGATGTGTCACAGATCATCCCCCACCCCCCCAGTTTATTCTTTCCTTTTAGCTTGCTTTTCACAAAGAAATTCATTATATATAATTGAATCTATAGTTTTTTCCATTTATACTATATAGTATTCCTTTAACTGATTTTCTGTGTGAATCCTCATTAGCTGAGTATGTGTATTTACAGTTATGAGGTCTTACGCGGAGCAGAAGTCATCATAATATGAAAATATTCTTCACAAACCATTATAATGTCAGTGCCCATTCAGACATACCACCCCACTGAAAACTAGTTTCTTTTGCCACCAAGTCAGTCTTTGGCATGTTATAGGATGGAATAAGCAGTGGACAATACAATATCAATTCTTCAAAAGTAAAATTACAGAGATCAGCTTCTGGCATGACAGCATGAAATTGCTCCCCAATAAAACTGGTGAAAATTACTGAAAATAACCTGTTAAAGCCTCTGGAAATGGTCCTGTGGACATGCAGCAAATGAAGAAATATCAATTCAAGAAAATCTATGAAAATTCAGTAAGAAAATGGAGTCATGGTATTTGAACACAGGCTGTTTCTTTCCTCCTCGCTCCCAATTAGCAAGACAAACTGTACTCCAAATTGGTGCAGTTAGGACCACATCCAGGGCCTTGCTCCATGGAAGGAGCAGGATATCTGCATTTCTCATCCAACCTCGAGCTACCTGTTGCTGGGTGAATTTCTTGAGAGGTAGACACTCACTTCTTCCACTCAAGCTCCATTCATGAAACAGAAGTTCTATTTTTGGAGTAGCCTTACTGAGAGTACTGGGTCTCCATTTATTCTTGCCCAAACTCATAGTGATAGTTCCACAATAGGAAAGGCAAACAGAAGACCTCAAGCTACTTTCCTCTTCTTCCAGCAGGCACTCAATTCCCAAAGTATCACTCAAAGAAAAATGTGACAGTGTCCCCAGCCCCAGCTCCAGAGTCCTGGTTTAGATAATTTGCCTGGGAGAAAGAGCAGGTATTAAGATAGATAGCTCCTAATTTCATCCCAAAGGAAATGACTCATTTGCAACAGAGCCATTGAGAAGTTCATGCCTAATTGTTCTTCAAAAACAGTAGAGGTTGTGATGAAAGCAGTTGATGGAAGATTTGTAGATCCATCAGAGATGCAAGCTAAACTGTAGGTTGGTTAGTTTGCAAACAAGAGCCAGAGAAAAGAGAAAGCTAGGCAGAGTACTCCTAGCGTCAGAAAAAAAATAGCAAACAACGATCTCCAGACTTACTTCAAGGGACCAAATTTTGATGGGATTTGTCTGCAGAGCAATTTATAACCCAAGACACCACTGAAAACAGTAGAGCAATCAGCTGGCAATTAGTGGATTTAACAGCTAGGTGTAGTTGGGAAATGAGAAGGTCAAGCCCTGCCAAAACCATTGTAGTTCATGGTTACTGTGGGTATATCCAACGCTGTTCCCACCCACCCCCAACTCTCTCCAGTAGCAACATAAGAGTCTTAACTTTACCTACCAGGAGAAAATAGACTCTACTAAATTAATCCAGCCAGTCACTAAACAAATAAGCCAAAGACAGCCACAAGCTCCATCTGGGGTCACGTACTTTATTTACTACTAAGTATTACTCTTTTTGGAGGGTTGGTGCGTGTCTGGGAATCGAACCTGGGTCTGTCACATGGAAGGTGAGCGTTTTACCTCTGAACCACCTTTGCATCCTACAATGTATCACTTTAAATGCCCAGTTTCCAACAAAAGACAAGACATGCCAAGAAATACCCAAAACACTGGAAAACAGGCAACAGAAACTACCTATGAAAGCAACCATGTGTTTTAAATTTAACAGAAAAAGACTTTAAAATCGCCATTGCAAATATGTTATAAAAAAGTAAAAGAAAACATGATTATAGAAGTAAAGGAAAGATATGATAATGTCACATCAACTAGAGAATATCAATAAGTAGATAAAAATTATTGATAAGAACTGCTCATTTTTTCAACCGGGAGGGAATAGAAGAGGCCGAACTTGATTAAAGGAGCTTTATGTGTAGGTGGGCTGATGCCTAAAATGGTGACAGCACCAAACAGGGGAAGGAGTACAGCTTATATAGGATGGTTCATGGAAAATAGGGAAAAGGAGGTGGTGGAATTCCATTGTCTGTCTAGCTTGGGAGCAGGAAGTTGGCAGGTTTCTGTTGGTTGGTTTTAGAATCAGAAGCTAAATTGGGAATTGGTAGCCTTTCAGTAGCGAAATTTAAAATTTAAACTCTGTCATAGTCATTCAGGGTTGCAACTGCTCGAGGGTGGATGTTGGGTAAGGGGAGCTTATCCCAAGATTACAGCTGCTAGAGGATAAGAAGGCGGGGCTGGGGTAGGCTCCGTGTGTTTCCTGGAAATCATGGGTAGGGGGAGCTTCTTGGAATACTTGCTAGGGTTTGGTCATATCATGGGAGGACAGGTTCTGCCTAACAAGAACTAAATGGGAATTCTGGTGTTGAAAATAACATAACTGAAATGAAAAAATCACTAGAGAGGCGTGCCAGTAGTTTGAACTGGCAAAAGAATGAATTAGCAAACTCAAAGGAAGATTGATAGAGATCATGCAGTCTGAAGGAAAAAGATTGAAGAAAAATGAAAAAACAGCTTCACAGAAATGTGGGACATCATTAGCATATTAATATATGTGTAATTGGGAATACAAAAGAAGAGGTGATACCAGAAGAAATATTCCAAGAAACAATTGCTGAAAACTTTCCAAATTTATTTAAAAACACATATATCCAGGCTCAGTTAAGTAGAATAAATGCAAAGAGACCCCCAAAGACATATCATTATAGACATGTCAAAGACAAGGAGAAAATTTTGAAAACATAAGGCAAATGTGATTCATCACTTACATGGGAACTCTAATAAAATTAACAGCTCACTTTTGAGCAGAAAAGACAAAAAGCCAGAAGGCAGTGGGGTAACGTTTAAAGTGCTCAAAGAACAAAACTCAACCAAGAATCCTTTATCTAGTAAAGCTATCTTTCAGAAATGAAGGTGAAATTAAGGCATTAACAGATAAGCCCAAACTGAGAGAATGTGTTGCTGGGAGCTTTACAAGAAATAGTAAACAAATTCTTTAGGCTGAAAGCAAGTGACCTCCAGATGGTAATTCTAATTTTGAATTTGTAGCTGTGAAGGCATGGCATATACTAGGAAAGAAGAAAGATCTCAAATCAATAACTAAATATTTTACCTTCAGTCACTGGAAATAGAAGAACAGTCTAAACCCAAAGCAAGCAGAAGGAAGGGAATAATAAAGATTAGGTCTGAAATTAGTAGAACAGAATAGGAAAAAAAATTGAATTAAACTTTTTGTTTGAAAAGATTGACAAATCTTTAGCTCGACTGTAGGAAAAAGAGAGAATAGACTTAAATTGCTAAAATCAGAAATGAAAGAAAGGATGTTATTACTGACCTTACAAAAATAAAAGGATTATAAAAGAATACGATGAACATTCATATACCAATAAATGATATAACTTAGATGAAATGGACAAATTTTAAAACACACAAACTACCAAAACTGACAAGAAGAAATAGGTAATCTGAATAAAATGTGGTGGTTTGGAGCTGTATATTCCCCCAGAAAAACATGTTCTTAAACCTAATACATTCCTGGGGTATGAACCCATTGTAAATAGAATATTTTGATGATATTACTTGAGTTAAGATGTGGCTTACCTCAGTTAGTATGGGTCTTAATCCTATTACTGGAGTCCTGTGTGTACTGAATGAAATTCAGACAAATAGAGGAAAGAAGCCATGGGAAGCAAGAAGCTGAAATTCAGCAGAACCCAAAAAAGAATGAGGAGGCCAAGAAAGGCCACCATGTTCATTGCCATATGACAGAGGAACCAAGAACCAAGATCACCAGCAGCTAGCTCCAGAACACCACATTTTTTGAGGAGAAAGCATTGCCTTGATAATACCTTAATTTGGACTTTTTTCCCTCCTCAAAATTCCCTATTTCCCATTGTTTAAGCAGACCCATTGCATGGTAATTACTTGAGCAGCCAAGGAAACTGGAGCAGGAAGTTAATGATCATGTTAGTTTTTAAAACTTACTACAGAGCAGCAATAATCAGGACAATGTGGTATTGGCACAAAGATAGACATATAGATAAATGGAATAGAATTGAGAGCCTCAAAATACACCCATATATGTCTATGATCACCTGATTTAGTGACAAAACTGCCCAGGCCATTCAGCGGAGAAAGCAAAAGTCAGTTCGGTAAATGGTGCTCGGAAAAGTGGATAACCATTTGCAAAAGAAAGAAGTTGAATCCTTCATCTCTCACCATATGCAAAATCTAGCTCAAAATGGATCAAAGACATAAATGTAAGAAGTAAAATTATGAAACTCTTAGAAAAAAAATAACGCTGAATCTTCATGACCTTGGATTTTGCAGTGGATTCTTAGATATGATACCAAAAGCATGAGCAACAAAAGAAAAAGAAACATAATTTGTATATCTTGAAAATTTCAAACGTTGTGCTTCAAAGAACTCCATCAAGAAAGTGAAAAGGCAATACATAGAATAAGAAAATATTTGTAGGTATTCAGAATATTTTTAGGTCATGTAAGGAACTTGTATTCAGAGAACTCTTACCTCTCAACAGTAAAAAGGCAATCCAGTTAAAACATGGGCAAAAGATCTGAATAAATGTTTCTCCAAGGTTATACGAATAGCTAGTAAGCGCATGATAAAATGTTCGACATCATTAATCATCAGCAAATGCAAATCAAAACCACAGTAATATACTGTTCTAGTTTGTTAGCTGCCAGAATGCAGTTTACCAGAAACTGAACAGCTTTTAAAAAGGGGAATTTAATAAGTTGTCAGTTTACAGTCCCAATTAAAATGTTCCAATTAAAACGAGTCTATAGGATTGTCCAATCTAAAGCATCCAGGGAAGGATACCTTGGTTCAAGAAGTCTGATGACTTTCAGCATTTGTCTCTTAGTTGGAAGGGCACATAACAAACATGGCAGCGTCTGCTGGCTTTCTCTCCAGGCTTCTTGTTTCATGAATCTCCCTGGGAGGCGTTTTTCTTCTTCATCTCCCAAAGTCACTGGCTGGTGGCCTCTGCTTTGTGGTTTTGCAACATTCTGAAGCTTTCTCCAAAATACTTCTTCTTTTATAGGATTTCAGTAAACTAATCAAGACCCATATGGAATGGGTGGAGACATGTCTCCATCTAATCAAGTTTTATGCCCAAAATTGATTGAGTCACATCTCCATGGAGATAGCCTAATCAAGTTTCCAACCTATAGTACTGAATAGGGATTAGAAGAAATCCTTGCTCCTGCAAGATTGATTAGGATTAAAACATGGCTCTTCTAGGGTGCATAAAGCCTTTAAAAACGCACACATACCTTTTGTACACATTACAATGGTTAGTATCAAAAAGTCAGATACTAACAAGTATTAATGAGGATGTGGAGAAATTGGAATCCTCATTCACTGCTTGTGGGTATGTAAAATGGCACAGCTGCTTTGGAAAACAGTCTAGTAATTTCTCAAGTGATTAAACATAGAACTACCATATGACCCAGCAGTTCCACTCTTAGGTATATACCCAGGAAAAACAAAAATATGTTTATACAAAAACTTGTACACATGTTTAGAGCAGCATTATTCATAATAGTCCAGAGGTGGAAAGACTCAAACTGTCCATTCACTGACAAATTTATAAACAAAATGTGGTATATCATACAATGGAATATTATTTAGCCATAAAAGTAATGAAATGCTGATACATGCTGTAACATGGATGAACTTCGAAATCATTTATGCTAAGTGAAAGAATCCAGTGAAAAAAATACCACATATTATATGATTCAGTTCATATGACATACCCAGAGTAGGGACAAAAGCAGATTAGTGATTGCTTAGGGCCAAGGAGGATTGGGGGGATAAGGGTTAAGTAGGTTGATAGCTAAAGAATACAAAGGGGTTTCTTTTTGAGATGATGAAAATATTCTAAATTGACTGTTGATTGTTGGACATTTCTGTGGCTATATTAAAAACCATTGGATGGTATGCTTTAAATGGATGAATTATATAATATATTCCAACAAAGTTTTTAAAAAGTGGAATTGCTAATCTTATGAAAGATGCAGGATTTAATGTAGTTGATACAAATGATGTTAGACAAACTGGATAAATTATTCACAAAGCAATAATAAGTGTAAGACTGTAGGAAATAAGAAAATTGAAAAGGTTGTTGACATAATAGATGTTTTAAAAGAAAGCAAATCAATAGAAGTCCCTTGTGGGATTTATAAAGGCTTATTTAGAATATTTTTTGCAGAAACAGCCCTGTCTATTCTTAAGCTGCATTAGTTGAATGTAAGATGAAAATGTACCTTTTGTACTTGTATAATTTTGGAGGGCAAAAGAGGAAAAATAAACAGTACTTGATTTATTGTTTGTACTAAAAATTAGTGAATCGTTGCACATGTAACTTAAATTGTGTTGTCATGTAAACTTAATTTCATAAAATAATTAGTTTCACTCTCAAAGGACCTAATCAACTTTTTTTTTTTGTACTATTTACTTTGAAATTTTGGTAATATTTTCAGTGAATTTATTTAGGTGCCCTGTATGATAATAGTTATTCACCATTAGGATTTGAATTTGAATTATTTTTTTCCCTAGCACATTTAATTAGGAAGAATTGACATGACTGTATTTAATTTCCCCGTCTGAGAACATGGAATATCTCTTCATTTAAGACTTTAAATGTTTTGGAAAACTTTAACATTTTCTTCTTATAGATCTTTGGTATTTGTAGGTATTTTAATCTTTCTTGCTATTTGTGAATTTGTTTTCCTCCCTTTTCATAAATCTTTAGCTGGTATGTAGGAAAGCTTTTGGTGCCTACTTTCTCTGACCAACTTAATTGAATTTAAATAGTTGTCAGTTTGGACTTTCTGATTTTCAAAGTAAGGATTAATTCTGCTGATGAATAATGATACTTTTGTGTCCTTCTCAATAACTGTACTTATACTTCAGATTGAGGTTTTATTTTATTGGTTGGAATTTGCAAACAAATAAAATAATGAATGTTTTCTCTTTCTTGCATACATAGGCTGGATTCTAGTGACATTTATAATGAATTGAAAGAAACATATCCCAATTATCTTCCTCTGTATGTTGCACGACTTCATCAGTTGGATGCTGAAAAGGTTGGATGTGGTTTTGTTGTTTTTGTTTTTTTTCTTTGCATGGGCAGGCACTGGGAATCAAACCTAGGTCTCTGTCATGGCACGCAAGAGCTCTGCCTACTGAGCCACTGTGGCGCACAAATGAACTGATGTGTTCATTTTTAATAATCTTATTTTATTGGTAACATAAGGTTTGTATTTTGAATAAAGTTATATTCTGGTATTTATCTTGTCCACTGAAATTATGTTTTCCTCAAGTTAAACATTCTAAGCTATTTTCATTATTCTTAACTACAGGCTCTGGCCATTACAAGTTTAGTTTAGATCACATAATTTTAAGATTGTTACATGTTTGGTCAGTGGGAATATTAGTAGATAGGACTCCCTAAGGATTGCTTTTGTGACCTTATGTAACAGCAGGAAGCAGAAGGGGTCTGACTGATTGGGAATCTGAACATTTTGAGTGAAAGAAGAATGTCCTACTTTGCATTAACTTTGTTAATGAATAACACATCAGTTTTTTTCTTACTTCTTCTTTTTTCCTCCCCAGGAACGAATGAAAAGACTCAGTGAAATTGTTGAAGCTGCAAATGCTGTTATTTCTCATATAGATCAAACGGCTCTAGCAGTTTATATTGCAATGAAGACTGACCCCAGACCCGATGCATCTACTATAAAAAAGTACCTAACCAGTAAATACTCTTTCTTGCATCTCATTTCTTAGTTACTTTTTTAAAAAGGAAGGCTTTTTTTTTTCAATTAACAATGTTATTTAGAATATTCCTTTTTTCTGATATTTGTTATATCTTTATAATCTGAATTATCAATATTTGGATCCCTGCCTTAGAAATTTGTAATAATTTTCTCTAATCCTTTAAAATTAAGCCAAAGAAAAGAAGTTTGCTTTCTCTGCCATTAAGTGCTTTTGAGAGAAGGAGACATTTGTGTAGCTGTGAGTAAGCAGTCCAGCCACTTGAAGTTTTTTATGACCTCGATTTATGGAGAAGTCAAAAACATAAAAATAATAATTTTGGGGGGTGGGGAGTGGGTACATGATCCGGGAATCAAACCCAGATCTCCCACATGGAAGGCAGGCGTTCTAGCCACTAAACTATCTGTGCACCCAAAATAATAATTTTTAAAATATTGAAAACCATTTTTTAGCTATTTATTTAACAGTAACATTAGAAACTTAAAATTCAGTTTTTAATGCCTAGTAAAGAAAATTATTTTTTTAAAATTAGGTTAAAACCATTATCTTGCCAGCTTAATTTTATGGAACTGGCCTTACAGTATTGGAGAAAAGAAGAGGGGACAGTTTGTAACTTGGCCCTTATAAAACTAGTATTGTATGTAAAAGAGAGACTTAGGTAAATTGTAGTTGTTTTGGTTCCTTCTTATATCAGAGTATGATTTCTTTATTATATTGGTTTAACAGTCCTATAACTCTTTAAACCAGTCTGCCATTTTATTTTAGTTTGCTAGCTCCTGGAATATGATATACCAGCAACAGAATGGCTTTTAAAAGGGGAATTATTAAGTTACAAGTTTACAGTTCTAAGGCTGTGAAAATGTCCCAATTGAAGCAACTCTATAAAAATGTCCAAATTAAGGCAGCAACAAGAGGTTACCTTCACTCAAGAAAGGCTGATAAAGTTCAGGGAGAAACCTTTTTTCAACTGGAAAAGCACATGCAGGATATGGCAACATCTGCTAGCTTTCTGTCTAGGCTTCTTGTTTCATAAAGCAACCCCAGAGGCATTTTCCTTCAACTCCAAAGGTTGTGTGGTCTCTGTGGCTCTTGTGGCTCTATAGCTTTTTCCTTTTAATGTGTTCCAGTAAACTAATCAAGACGCACCTGGAATGGGTAGAGTCACATCTCCCTCTAATCAAAAGTTAATACCCACAATTGGGCATGTCACATCTCTGTGGAGATAATCTAGTGAAATCTCCAAGCTTCAAAGCTAAATAGGGATTAAAAGAAAAGGCTACCTCAGTAACATGAATCAGGATTAGATCATGGCTTTTCTAGGGCACATAGTCCTTTCAAACTGGCACGTATTTGGTCACCTCTATCCTTATATGAATTCTTACCATAATATCCTGGCATTTCTTCCATATCAATTTTTCCTCATTACTTTGGCTTATTTTAAATTAGAGAGTCATTAAATGATAAAGGTAGGAATATCCTCATTCTCTTACAGTTCTTATAATGAATAAATGGAAGAAATTGTCCAGACTGCCCAAAAGTACTTAATTTTCCTTAACAATTCCATCAGCTTCAATCAGAATATATTTTTTGAACATAAAATACTTGTATTCTAAACAACTTGAACTCTTGGCATTACATTGTTTAGACCAGTATCATAGGCAATAAATATTATGACTCTTAGAACTGGTAGTTTTCAAGTATACTAAAATGTATTCTGAATTATTATTTTAGCCATTGTCAGCACCCTTTCTATTTGCCAAAGGAGTAATCTCTTGCCATTTTGTTGTTAATATAAAGTGTTGCCTCCACCACTTATTAAGTGCTGCTATATACATGGCATTTTAAAATAGATTGTCTCATTTAATCTCCCAAACAATATATGAAATAGGGGCATTTTTACTCCATTTTTATAGAAGAGGAAACTGAAGTTCAGAGAGGTTAAATGATTTACCTAAGGTGACAGTGTTAGGAATCGATGGAACCAGGATTCAGATTGAGATCTTTTACTCAAGGCCTTTGCCCTTCCATTTCTTCATAATGTTCCCTTCTTATTCAGAAGGTTAACATTTCACCTCATTTTTTTTCTGACAGGTATCCGCTCCCCTTTACCTGTCACATCATCCTTGCTTCCCTGTTTTATCACCGAGAAATGAGTACATTCCCCTCTCTAAGACCAGCCTTTCTGTCAAAACACTGAATCCTCTCCCTTCATTTCCTTCATTGCTGCACCCCATTAACAAGACCCTTAATGATGAGATTTATTTTCTGTCTTACTTCAGGCATCTTCATCTCAGCGTGCAGACATATTTAAATGTCTTCTCTCTCCTTATATGACTGGCCCCTGACTAACTGTAAGAATAGCATTGCATACACCAGTCACTATTAATCCTGCTACAGGATTATTATGTTGATCATGTTAAAATTGTCTTCTCCATTTGACTGGTGGTAACCTAATTGCCAAAATCAGTGACCTATTTTGAGTCTTCTTGATCCCAGTACAGCATCTGACATTAGCTGTCCCCTGGAGTTTTGTTACTTCTTATGTTTCTAAGAATAATATAATTTCCTCAAATTCAGGTGTGTACTAACTAACTTGTGGCTGATTTTGAAATTTCAGTAAAGATTAAGATCCTTTTATCCCTCATGCTATTTTAGTCTGCTTACTAAATGTTGTCATTGACAGAGGAAAAAATCTTAATTCCCGCTTAAAATTAGCCAGAAGTACCATATTAGTTGTATTTTCAGTTTTATTAGTCCCTTTTTTCTCACTCTTTATCTCGATGTATTTTTGAGTTTCTACTTTTTGGAGAATACTGGACACTCTTGACTCCAAAGGCTAACCAAAAAAATAATAAAATAGGGTACTAGCTCTTAAGGAAAATAGCAGAGACCTTCAAATATACTGACATAAAACTGGAAAGGGGCCATAAGACATTGCAAAAATGCTAACAATGAAGCTAGTTTAAGTTTTTGGCAATATTGGGTCAACTTGTCGAAATCCTTGTAATTAAGGTATTTTTCCCATAATTTGGCTTTGGCCAAACTAAAATGGACTCTGACTAGATTGTTTGAACAGAGGACCATACCCAGATTTGAAATACATTGCTTTCAAGATGAGTTGCTATCAGGAAGTATTTAATATTTCTTATAAGTATTATATGTTGGGCAAGTAGCAACAGACTTTGGCATTGATTTCTCATTCTCATACAAAATTGCTTTCACTTGAATCTGTCAAAAATGATGATGAAAAAATAGACAGCCATTTTTTATCTTAAAGTAATATTAACTATATGTAGGTGATCTAATAGCCATTTTTAATTAAATTTAAACTATAATTTACTTAGGCCATTACAGTGTCTGATTCAGATTAAATTGCTTCCTAAATATGTAGCTATTATTACCTTGATAGATTATTTATGGTTTTTTAATTTATTTATTAAACTTAACAACATACAAATACAAACATTCTTACCATGATCATTCCATTCTTGATATATAATCGATAACCCACAATATCATCACATAGTTGTATATTCATCATCATGATCATTTTTTAGAACATTTGCATCAATTCAGAAAAAAAGAAATATAAAGAAAACGAAAAAATTCATACACAGGTTATTAACTAGATCCAATTCAAAAAGTTTTTTGATCATACAACATGCATAAGGCATTGTTGAGAGTGATTTTAGAAATGAGCGAGGTACTCTAAAGAAAGCTTGTAATCTGATATAGAAGATGAAATTGCCATATAGAATATGATTAAGATATATAATAAATATTTTGCATTGTTAGAGTCTATAGGACAAACAGAAGAGAGACGAAAAACAAACGAACAAAACCTATAGAAGGAAAGCTGAGTTTTGTTTTGTTTTGTTTTTTTTAGTCAGGAAACCCCTTACAGATGAATTAGGTGTTCAGTCTGAGCAGGTCAGTACCAAATTACAAGAAGATAAAAAAGACATTTGGAATTTAGATTATTGGATCAGCGGATGCTAGAATGGAGAGGAATTTTATAGATAATTTAGTCCATGGCTGCACACCTGTGCCACCCCACCTTGCTTGTTCTGCATTCTTATTGTTCCAGCCTTTCTCTAGGCAGATGTGACCAGTCAGTCATGTTGGCATGAATGATGCAACCTGTTTTACCAATCCATTTCTGTTCCAAGGCCCTTATTCTTTTTTGCAAAATGGGGGTAGTAATTGTGCCTGTCTCCTAGTGTTATAAAAGTAAATGAAGTACTGCTAAAAAGACATTTGACATGATACCTGTAATCTAAAATGTGTGCAGGGGGAAGGAGGGGAATCCCAATAAAAGAGAAGCTGTGTAGATGCCCCTCATCTTTTAAGTTCATGATTATTTATAAATCCTTTTGTTCTTAAGTCCAAAGTAGCCAAGAGATGATTACATTTGCAGTCTGCAGACACTTTTCCTTGAAAAGGGAAAGAAAATTAGTTCTTTAAAGCTTTGAAATCCTTAGGTGTCTTTTAGACATAGTTTCATTTGTATTGCAAGTGCATTAAGTTTTGTGACTATCCTCTTTTTGAATCTGCAAATGTAAGAGAGACTTTCTTGGCAGATTTACCATCCACATTACTCTGTCACTCTTTTTTTTTTTTATGGAAAAGTTGAATGTTTCATTGTTATTAAAGGGTTTTTTTCTTTGCTGCAAGGCTGTTGCTTCACTGTTTGAAAATAGCACCAGCAAATGAGTTACATTGCAAAATTAAGATAGTACTGTTCCTCACCTGACAGTGTACAACTAACAAAAACGTATCTCCACTCCCAGTTACTTCCAATGAAAATATTAATTATTTTGACCCAAATCCAGGGATTGATGTCAGCAACTTACAATATTATGTAAGGCTTGAGATAACAGTGTTACCCTTGAATTACATCTTTTTTATAAGTAGTTTTTACCTCAGATTATTTCATGAATTCTGAATGTTGTAACTAACATTAACTTTTGAGATATGATTTCAAATGAACTTTGGAACCTCTGAGAATGCCCTAGACTAAATAAACGTTTCAGCAGCAGCATCTTTTATAATACATAGCTTTCACGTTTCCTAACATGTAGCCCCTTACACTAATTTAGCACTAAAGGTGTCCAGGGTTAGTAGATGAGCCCTTGAGCACCTAAATGATTGGATGGTTGTTGTCCCCCCACCCCTGCCTCCAAATTGGTTAGTTGTTGAATGTTGATTTTGTAGCCCTAGTAGATTAGAGTCATTCTTACTGTTAGACACCTCATCCCATATCTAAGTTCCACATTGTCATTTTTTCAGCGCTTTGTCCTCACTGCTTTTACGCTTGCCAACATGAGCTAGACAGAATTCTTCAGCTAAGGAAAGCATTCTAAAGATTAACACTTTTCCCTGGAAGATAACTTGTCGTATTCCATTCAACGACTATTTATTGAGTGCCTATTCTGTGCCAGGCATTATTCTAGGCACTTGGAACATATGAGAAGAGACAAAGATGCCTGCCCTGGAGCAAGGCAGTTTACCAAAGTGATTAAGAACACAGATTCCAGAACCACACTGCTAAGTTTAGAATCCTGGATCTGCCACATACTAACCATGGGACCTTGAACAAATGATCTAATCTCTTTGTGCCTCAATCCCCTCTTTTGTAAAATCAGGGTAATATTAGTATCTTACTCATAAAATTGCTTTGAATATAAATTACTCATATGTAAAAATATTTGACTGTTGCGGGCACATTAATTTTAAGTTTTGTATTTGTATGCTCAGTTTATGCATAAAAATTCATGGCTAGAAGAGTTTCTTTGTATATCTGTACATACATACAGATAAATATATAATAATTGCTGTTTATAAGGCCTCTAAAAGTTTAAAAGATATCGACCTAAGCACTGTGTAGCTGACAGAATTTAGAACCCATTAATCTTTCAGCTCTGTTGCTTTTGACATTCTAGTTGAACCAAGTACAACTTACTTGAACTCATTTAATATATGTGTGTAATATGGTGTCTGATGTTTATTAATTCTAATGAATCATTTGATATACAATACAAATGTATGTACATATATACAGTAGTTCTGCATTGTAAATCTTAGGGGGAATGTATAAATTTAAATTCAGATAAGATTACTTTTAAAGAAATTTTACTGATATGTGGAATATTCTTACAGTGATATGGACAAACAAAAATCTACCCTCGTAGATGCCCTGTGTCGAAAAGGATGTGCACTGGCAGACCATCTTCTTCACTCAGAAACTCAGGATGGTGCTGTTTCAAGTGATGCAGAAGGGAAAGAGGAGGAAGGAGAAAGTATGCTGGACTCTCTGACAGAGACTTTTTGGGAAACTACAAAATGGACTGATCTTTTTGACAATAAGGTAATGTTTGTGCTTTTTTGAGCATAGTTCTTGGTGATCACTTCAAAACCAACTTCTCTCTTGTGTCCCATTGCCCCTATTGCTTACTTCTTTACTCTTTCACGTTGACTGGCCAAAAGAGTAAGGACTGAATGGAGCAAAACTGTGCTCAGCTCAGAAGAAAACGTTGTGTTTAGCTAATAGCTAACCTTGTCTTACCTATTTTAAAAACATTTTGCCCTAATTTTATCTGTCTACAAAGTGACTGTTAGCCACACTAATTTTGAAAACAGTTCAAGAATAAATGTAGTAGTCTTTAGACCATACTAGTTATGTATGAAACTAAAATTAAGAAAGTCTTCTAAAAATTGTCATACTTTCCCACCACCTGTCAATGAACTAATATGTAGGAATAGGAGGAAATTGTTCTGATTCGTTTAGATATTATTTATTTTCCTCAAAACTTTCAAACTTCTAAATACTTATCCTCTTCATTATGGTTAATGAGTTTTAAACATGGTATAGTAAAAGTAATGAACTTTTTTGGATTTTGATTATTATAAAAATATTTTTAAATCCTTTTATCTCTCTGCTGTAATACTTGCAGTAGAGACTATATAAAGACAAGTTTTTAGTATTTTTCTTCCTGTGGTGATAGAGGAATTTAAAGTAAATTAGATCAGTGTAATTCTCACCCAGCCCAAGCAATTATTTTTTTTGTTTTAGTTACCAGGTGGGTGTTTTTTAAATATGGTAATTTACAGTAATGAGTTCTAGAAGTAGGAAAAAATTATTATTCTATACTTCAGGTTTTTTCACAGCAGTACAGTAGTACATATATAGAGGATACTCAGTTGCATTCAGAAAACTGAAGAAATCAGTATTGCACAGAGGTTGAGAATTCAGGTCTGAAATCAGACCCCTTGATCTTGAATCCTGACTCAACAATTTTTTATCTGTATGACCTTAGGCAAATTACTAAACCTTCATGCCTCAGCTTCTTATCTGTTGAATGATGATCGTGGCACTGCCTACAATAGACTTGTTGTGAATGTGGAAGGTCCTCAATAATAATTTTCTATCATTACTGATAAAGAATTATTTTATGTCCACTATTGGCCACATGCTCTAGAAACAAAAAAGATGAATAAAAAATCTGGTCTTTGCCTTTGGTGAACTTAAAATCTAGTCAATAAAGACTTCATGAACATCAAAATAAAATTATTATAAATAATTCGGTCTTTGAAGAAGTACTATTGGATTAGGTGCTGTGCATTAAATTGTCAGTTTATTATGTTTATGGCAACAATTGTTGAACATTGTACTTGGCTCTAGAATATAAATAAATGTGATAGGATTCTTTTCTTTGAGGGCATTCTAAAAGTGGAAGTCAAACATGTTAAAAAATGGTTATTACAAATATCTTTGTTCACATACAATAATCAAAGGAACAAAACTTATACAAAGAAAGTAATTGAAAGTAAAGTCATATTTGTCTAATCTGATACTTTTTTTTACTGTTATCTTCATTTGCAATTTTGTAACTTATAGTGACTCTTTATATTTTTGTCCAAATTTGAATTTTTGTAATCATATACATTAGCTTTGCTTTTTTTTTCACATGAAGAGGTATTTTGGTATAGGTTTCATCATCTAGTGATTTACCATAATATTCATTTTTCCCCAGAATATATTATTTGCTCTGTGGAATACTCAGTTATTTTGAACACTTAAAATTAAGTTTTAAAAATTTTACTTAGTGTTAGGTATCCATTTTAAAAGCTGCCCTTGTATTAAATCCTTAATTTTTCATTATTAAACGTGCATATCATAAAATGTAAATATTTCATAGAGAAGATTTATTATTGTTTTATGTCACAGGTTTTGACATTTGCATACAAACATGCATTAGTAAATAAAATGTATGGGAGAGGCCTTAAATTTGCAACTAAACTTGTGGAAGAGAAACCAACAAAAGAAAACTGGAAAAACTGTATTCAGGTAAGTGAACTGTCAGTATATAAGTTTTACATCGGTAATTGCATAGTGAAAAGATAGCAAAAATGTCATATGATGATGATATAATTATACTGACTTTATCATGACCAGTTATTACTTTAATTAATTTAATGTGAACTATAAAATATATACATGAGACATGGTCCATAAGCTGTTTAAATTTAAAGAGATTTTTTTGGCTCCTTTCCAGAAAAACCTATATTTGACTCCATTTGGTTTTAGAAACCATTGACTTTGCAAGTATTTAAAACATAGGCAAAAAAAAAAAAGACAAAATGCCTTGTGTACATTGTCTAATTAGAATAAATGAAGTTTTCCTTTATGAACATAATTTATTATAATTCCTTTAAAAATACGCGTTGACTCAATTCCAAAATGGTTGAAATTTCAGAATTTACTTTTGATTTCATTCTTCATTTAAGATAATAGGCCATTTTGTTAATTATTTTATCATGCATTATATTACATACAGAGAAAATCTATCGCTGAACTTTTTGCACAAGTCAAATTGTCAAGTATAATAATTTATTGAATTCTACAAAAATGATTTTAGTCTTCCCTTGTCTTTATACACGCATAATTGGTTTGTGCCTGAAGGATATATGAAAGTAGGGGAATTTTGGTGGTACCAAATGGGGTTAAGGGTCAAGGTGTAGCGTAATTAGAATTTGTATTAAGATATTCTTTGGATATGAAACTGACCAGTAAGTTTCTATGGATGTATTTGACAATTAAATTAAACTATAGGTTATCTTCACATTTAGTACTTTTTCTGAGTACTCTTACAGAGTCCAAATTGTAAGAGATTTTATACTAGCTTCCTCAGATCTTTGAATCTGAGAGTTAAGAGAACTGTTCTTGGAACTGTTAGTATGACTGTTGTGGTTCTCATCACATGGAATATAATCTATAAACAGTTATATTTGAAACCAGAGATCTGCACAGACATTTGCATCAGGAAATGTTGTCTTGTCTCCCACCCATTGTGCCCCCCACTGTTCTCTTCTCCGCAGAGCAACCAGAAAAAAGTGTCTTTTGACACCTCCTAGTGAATCTCCGTGAACATATAGAATAAAATCCAAACTCTTGACCGTGGCCTATAAGACCCTATGCGATCTGGCTCCTGCCTCTGATTGTATCTTATATCAAACCTCTCCTTATTCACTCTACTTTTGCCACGCAAGCTTTCTTTCTGCTTGGTACAACAAAACACCCTTTCCTACCTTAGGACATTTACATTAACTATTCTAGCTATATGGGATGCACTTCTCCAGATTTTCATATAATTGATTACTTCTTGTCATTCATATTTCAAGTTAAATGTCAACTCTTTGGAGAGATCCCTTTATTATCTAATTTAACTAGGTTTCCAGTATTGTTATAAGTTTTATTTTGACTGTACATCTGATCTATATCTTAATTATTTGTTTGTTTATTCATCTGTTCATTCATTTGCATACTTTTATTTGTCTTTACTGAATAGAACAGGTTTCCTGAGAGTAAGAAGTGAATTTGCCCAGTGCTATTTCCCAGTGCTTAGAATACTGTTTGACCTATATTGGGCGCTCAGGAAAAATTAATGAAAGAATATTAGGTTGGTCGGAAGGGAGCAAATAAGTTGGAAGGAGAGGAGCAAGTAAGTTAAGTTGGAGGGAAAAGAGGGAGACAAAAAGGTTAGGAAGGAGAGAAGGAAGTAAGATTTTAGGAATAATGAGGAGGATAGGTAGGAAGAAGGGAATTTGGGTGATTGTCGATAGGAAGGAAGGAAAAATTGGGTTGGTGAGAAGAAAGGAACAAATAGGAAAGAAGATTGGTGGGTGGGTTGGTAGTTGGAAGAAAGCTTGGTTGCTTGGGTGGAAAGATGCTTCTGTTTTTTACTTCTTTGTTACTAAATGTTTAAAGAAAAGAATTCACCCTAAATATTGAGCTTGAAAAATATGTTTATTTACTTTAATAATATATCGCTGTATTTTGTTATAGCTAATGAAGTTACTTGGATGGACTCATTGTGCATCTTTTACTGAAAACTGGCTCCCCATCATGTATCCTCCTGATTATTGTGTATTCTAAAATAAAAACCAAGACTTAAAATTTTAAAAAGAAAATTTTATAGTGAATGGATATAAAAACTAATTTGTGGCATTTTTAGTATAATGCATGTTTTCATCTACTATCAAATTCTGATTATTAAATGATGTGTATTTATCAGAGAATTCACTGGCGTGTGGCTTAATACATGTAATGTAGACCTCTGACATCATGGTGTTTTCTTAATGCCTCACATTGCTGGCAACAGGATGTACCCTGACTGCCAATACTAAGGACTTTCAGTTGGGTTGCAGCCTATTGCGTGCATGATAGATTCAGAACAGTAACTTTTAACTGCAAACCTGTAAAATTCTATTTTTTATTTTATAAATGAACAGGGTTTTAACATGCTGGACTTTAATTTTTCAATTGTATGAAGGCCTTAAAAAAAGCTACATTAAGCGTAGCTAAAATTATTTATTGGACTAAAGTAACAGAACCTCATTTCCAGATTTTTTTGGCAAACGTTTACATTCAATTAAGGTGAAAAAATAAAACTGTCACAAATATGTGGCTGGAGCATAACTACTCCAATAAATCTTTATCTTGGACTTATTTAAGGCAAATCATTTTTAACATCCTTTGTGCATAGCATCAGAATGAACTAATGCTACATGTATGAGTGCCAGACAGCTAAATCTGTATCAGGTATTGTAAAGATACACATATGGTATGTCTTATTAAAGTTGAAATAATGTAAAACACATGAATAAATGTACAAAACCAAGATCACAGTATACCATATGCATTCTGATACCTTAATTTTTTTTTATAATTAATAAAAGTGATTGAAGCTTCCTGAAGTTGGTCTTAATTTTTCATAAATTTGTGATTAGAACAGAAGTAATATATTAAATCCATAGACAAAATATTCTGCGAGGTAATTTATAAAGCATAGGCTTTATACATATTTAAATTTTCTTATAAAAAGTTTAAAGAAAAAGATTCTTATTAATTGCAATCAGACCCACTAAAAGTGCAGACTTCTAACCATTTTGAAAATAATGCATATAACCATCATATCCCTTTGCCTTGGGAGCGTGAAATGTCTAAGTCTAAAAAGAGATTTAGGTAGTGGGTCTCAATCTCCACTAACACCCCTAGATCAGACAACCTAAAATTTCATATAACTGGAACCATAAAATATGCAATCATTTACTTCTTTCACTTACTGTAATGTTTTTTAGGTTTATATATGTTCTTGTATGTATTATTCATTCTTTTATTACTTCCTTACACTTTCTTTTTCTTTCCTTCTTATTAGAACAGTTGGAAGTTTACAGAAAAATCATGCAATAAGTACGGAGTTTCCATATACCAATTCTCGCACACAATTTTCCCTGTTGACATTTTGCATTAGTGTAATATTTTTGTTCTAGTTGATGAGACACAATTATACTTATGCTATTAACTGTAGTCCACTGTTTACATTAGACTTCGATCTTTGTGTTGTAGCGTTCTATAGGGTTTTGTTGTGTGTACATGGTAACATATACAACCTAAAATTTTCCTTTTTATCCCTTTTCAAATGTACAATTTAATGGTGTTAATTATCTTGACAAAGTTGTGCTTCCATCACCCCAAACAGAACCTCTCTGCCAATTAAACATTAACTCCCCACATTTCCCTCCTCAGTCTGGCCCCTGGTAACTTGAATTCTTGTTTCTGACTTGCATATTCTGCTTATTTCATATAAGTGACATCATACAGTATTTGCCCTTTTATGTCTGTATTTCACTCAACAGGATATCTTCTTATCATCCACATTGCAGCATGTCACAACTCCATTCTACATTCTTTTGATTTATTTGCAATTTCTTATTTAACTTCTTACTGAAGATACTTAGCATACTAATGTTCAGACTTCTTTTGTAAATATTCACTCATTTCTTTCTAACCATGGCTTTAGTTGGACCGTATGACTTTTCATATGTAGAATTTGTGTTAACATTCACTTCTAAATATATTCTATTTTCCCTTGTGATTTTTTCTTTGACTAATGAGTTATTTTTCACTGATTTCTAGATTTATTACATTCTAGTCATATATAGGAAGTCAGTCTCCAAAGACATTATTGTTATTTATTTATATGTTACTTCATATTTATTACTTTCCTGCGTTTTCTTCCTGCGTCTCCAAGCACCACCTAAAATCATTTGTAATTACTCCTTGTTTAAGGTTTTTTTTTTAAAAAAAAAAAAAAAAAAAGATTATCAGCTCTACGCAAGAACCCCAGCCTTTACTTGCCTTAGCATATCTTTCTTTCACCTTGTTTACTGAAGGATATTTTCTCTAGCAATAGAAACCTGAGTTAGCAATGATCTTCTATCAGCACACTGAAGATACAGTTCTATTGAACTAAAATATCCCTAAGTGAATGTTGTTGTTTTTGTGGTTGTGCAAAAAAGCAGACAATTGAGAAATCTAAACTGAAGTTGTCCCAGGGAATTGATAAAGAAGAGAGTGCTTCTAAAATAAATTTTCTTAATTTCTTAAGACAGCATTCACTTATTCCATTTATTTCATTTTCAAAAAGTTATTTTTTAAAAATTGCAATATTGTCATGTATATTCTAGCCAGACAAGTTGCGTCTATGAATTACCTTATCAATCTTGTAAAAAAACTTTATTAGTAGACTTTTACTGCCAGTGAATTTTTAACACCACTCATAAAACACTATTTTGAAAGGTACTTTGTTTAATTTAGTCCCATTTTAGTATTCCTTTAAAAAGTTTGACTGATGACTCTGGAAATTCAGCCAAAAGTGTTGTTTCAAAAGTTTGCTTGAATTTACCTAAAAATTCGTAATCAGTACTGAATCTGAACTTGTTTGCCCAAAGCAACACTGTTCCTGGCTGACAAAGGTATACCATGGTGGTGAGCAACTTGTCCAGGAAGTAATGATCATAGACGACATCAGAGGCCAAAACATAATCATAATAAGTTGACTTGGGGAAGTTTTGTTCCAGGTCTTCTCCCCATACCAGTTCTTTTACTTCAGGCAGATGTGCTGTACATTTTAGGGTGTTTTTTAAAAGATTGTATTGAAGGTTTCCAAGGACATCAGGCAGATCAGTTGCTGTAACTTGCGCTCCTAAGAAAGAAAAAGAAAAATTGTAATAATTGCTGGTAACATTTGGGCAGCCACAGTGTACATATACTCAAATACAGTAGAACTGGATTTTTCCACTTGGTATATAGCCTAGATATATTTTATATATTTGAGCTGAACATGTCTTTCTTGTGGGGAGCTGACCTTTAGCAGTAACCCTGTACCCACTTGATGTGCATAGCACTCCTCCATATCCCTCCGCTGAGTTAGGACAATAAAAAATATTTTCAGTTAGTTGTCTTTTGTGGGGAAAATCAACTTTGGTTGAGGGCCACTGACAGAATAGAATAATGTTCCCATTTTTTAAGAAACTCCAAGTCAATAGTGGTGCAGTGGTAGGATATATTAGGATAATTAGCTGAACACTAAGGCTTTTAGCATCTGCTTAATAAAATAATTTATAATGATTTTCTCTCTAAAGTTTTATTTATCCAAGGATTTTGTTTTTCTCATATGCAAGGTCCTCAGCACCAAGTTTTCTTTCTACATAGGACGATCTATTTTGTATGACTATCCTCCCTATCTAAATTCATTCAGTTCTTATGAATTGTAAAGCGTGTGTCAAGGATTCACAAAGTGTTTCCATTTATCCTGTAAGCAGAACTATGCCAGGTTTGTACCTATCTCTTATTGCCCAGGAACTCACAAGCATGCATTTCAGGTCTTAACTTGTCTTCACCTTGATTAACTCATCTTTTTTTTCCCTAAAAGAAATATTAGTTATAATATATGCAATGAAAAGTAGGGGACAATATAACATGGTTGTTTACAACGGAGACTCAGGAGTCACAGACCCTGACTCTCAACTTTGCCACGTGGTAATTGGGTGATTTGGGTGGATCAGGGAAGTCACTTAACCTCCCTAGGACTCTGTTCTCTTTGGAGAAAATAGTATCCATTTCCCAGTGACATTTTGAGGGGAATTCAAATGAATCATGGCCAAGCATCTGTACCCCAGTCTGACACACACTGAGCACTTATCACTGTTGTTACAGTAAATGTCTTTTGAAACAAAGTCAAGAAGAAGCAAAGAAACCAACCTAAAATACTAGCCACAATGGAAACAAGGCCTGGTCCAGCACCAATCTCAAGTATTTTAGCATCTTGGAGATTCAGTTCCACTGTGTGTTTCTCCAAATACTGACACAAAGCTGTAGCCTAAAAAACATTTACAATTTTCACCTCAGCATTGGAACATTGGATATCGGTAACAATGGTCCCACCCCCACCTCAAGTTAAATGCTAAAAGAAATGTTCTTAAATAGTTTCAGTTGACTAGAAGATTCGTAAGAATTAAAACATACATTCACTGTCATATTTAGGCCTTAAGAGTATGAAAGTTACAATAGTATATCTGGGAAACTAGAGGAACAGATTTGTTCATAAAAATTGTCTATATCAGAAAACTCAATCTCCAAGGATTACAAGAGCCCACCTTACAAATCAGAAATATGGGGCTAAAGAATAGCAATTTCCTCTGGTTTAGTCATGTTGGGTCTCCAACTACTTTAAGAATATTGTGTAAATTTTTTGAGCACCTCCCTCCTGACTCTTATCAAAATTTGGGCTGGTCAGGACTTTGTTATATTGGACAGCTGAACAGTTACTAAGTATTTGAAAAGTGAGTCATCTAAGAAACACTCTGGCAAGCAGTATGGTGTTCTCAAACGTCAAGGTGCACATGAATCATCTGGGGACCTTGTTAAAGACAGTTTCTCATTTAGAAGATCTTGGTGAGACTCAAGATTCTGCATTTCTAACAAGCTCCCAGGTGATGATGCCAGTGCTGCTGGTCCACAGACTACACTTGGAATGGCAAGGAGATAAAAATGTAGTATATACATACATTTAACCTCTCAAGGACTGTCCTCTCTGGACAAGTATAAGAGGGTGGCTCTCTCCCTTTCTTCCTTCTCTCCCTCCCACTTCATTTCTACTGAAATAACCACAGTGAAGAAGGGAAATGAATAACTGAGGTTCTGGAGTGTGCTCCAGAGGTGCCTGCTGCAAACTCTAAATTCTAAAGACCTGATTTTTTTTCTTAACAATTCATAGGAATTTTGCATTCTCTTTCCTGATACATTCAAGTTTATTTTAATATAAAAGTAATGAACAAAACAGGATAGAACAAAATTGATGCTTCTGGAAGAGTTGCTGTGTTAATTTTGAGCTGGGGGAAACTTCAACATCTAGCACATCACCAACCCCCTTGGGAACCAACCATCGATCTTCAATTTTAAAAACATAGAATGTTAAAACACTTGGCAGATTGTCAGGGCAACACAGATGTAAGGAATTGTCAGGTCTAGAAATCCTGACTCACAAATATAACATTTCGCTCACCCCTGGCCACACCACTGCACCATAACTCTCTATAGATTCTTGAATGACAATCTCCTTGCCTGCATACACATAGTGCTCTTGAGTGTAACTGGCATAGTTTGTAGGAACAAACGTCTGGAGATTATGAAGAGATGGTTCTATCTTGTTAGAATCTGTGGAACAGAAAATGAAATGGATTTTATTGTCTGTTAATCCCGTGCAAATATATACACTGGCACAACTGGTAAAATGAGACTAGAGTAAGCAGTTTTTCCATACACAGACTGGGCAATCTATCAATGCAAGGGTTGCCAAACAGCACAAAACTGATTATATAGATTAACAGAGATATGAAATTCAGACTTAACATTTTTATATGACTAAAGGCTAAAAAATGTCCTGGGACTTTCCTCTATTTAGGAAAGGACAATGGAAGGGGTATGGATCCAGTGGGATCTAGTTCTCACTCTATGTTCTAATGATGAGAGAAAGCTAGCTTTCCAGCAAAATGGACCGAATGAGCTTTCTGGATAAGGAGGAACTAGGTGTACATTGACCTGACTATTCTTAGGTCTGAAGTGAAGTTTGATTCCCACATGTTGGCTGGAGCATGTTCCTTAAATCCTTCCTACAACCACACCCCAAAAGGTACAGACTACCCAAAGAAGAGCCAGCTCTACAGTTCAGGGTGAGGTTGTCAGATGATCTCCAGCTATTAAGTTACTATCGCTTTAAATACTCCTCTAAACACATGACCTACAATAGCAACTCTCAAATATCATATAAAAGGAAAGGAAAGGAGCATCTGATCTGGGCTGACCTAATGTCATCACAAACTGTTGCATATTTTCCAGTGTCTCTAAGAATCAAAAGACTAGCGAGTAAGTGTCAGGAAGGAGGAAGGATGCAGCACATGCACATTTAGAGGCCCTCTGCAAAGAAGGGTGAGATGTTAGGATCCGCAGTGAGAAGGAATTAGCAGTAAGGTAAGTTGCATTTGCATGAAATCTGCCTTTATAACCTGGAATATAACGAGGAAATTTTAATATAGGTTAGCGTCTGGGCTTAGGAAAGTAATTGGAAGTCCTCAAATTACAAGAGGAGGGGCAGCAAAGGCGGGCCAGGCCAGGTGGGTTATGGGCATTTGAAGAGACTTCATCAGGAGTCCACCTTTCAGAGGCAGATGCTACAGGTTAGTTCAAGTTTCATTTATTTCAATTCGCATTAAAGCAGTGCTGTACTGTTGGTCCGCAAACCATTCACAACGAGATAATAAGCACAGAAGTAACCAGTTCACAACCAGTTAAGTACAGAAAGCATATAGAAACGTTTGACAAATTGGCAATGTCTGTTGGATCTAATTACAAAAACTGGGGCTTGTATTTTGTACATCTTTGTATATAGCTTCATTTTATTTACCTAGAAATTCATTTTTATTGTATTTTACAAGAGTCTCAGTATGTGACTGATCAAGAAAAAAAAAATTACTGGTCCTTTGCCACAGTATGCTAGAAGCACTCCTTCCTGCCCTTTTTTAATTAGCATAACAGATGGCTGTCCCTCTGTAAGTTGTTGTTCTTGCCCATGGGCTCTGATTTAGCATGACCCACCACATGAGAGAATGCTCTGCCTTGACCGAAAGGACCTGGGACTTCAGTGAGCTTGGGAGAACTTGCTAATAGCAGCCAATTCAGTCACTGCACTGTTTCCTTCCCTGTCACATACCTTGGAGGGGAGTTGTAGGGGAGAGAAAAAAGCACTGATTTGTAGGGTTTGCTGATTATTGTGGTGTAAATTGTCCCACTGTGCTTTATCTCACACTACCAATGTGACATAAGTAGGAAGAGCTGTGCAGTAGCCACACCATTATATAGGATGTCTACCATACAAATAACAGTAAAATGGAGAAAGTTAATTAATGATGGGTTTTTGAGTATTTACTTTAGCTTTTAAATATACATTTGTCTTTAATCTAACACATTGAATTGTAAATTAATGTAATTTAAATGTAAAAATAAATGGCCATGTGTAGTATCATCTTGCAAAATTCCTGAAATTCAGAAGCCAGTACAAATCTGCAGGAGTGACTGACTGAGAGCAGCCAGGTTCACATCAGCCCCTGCAGCCTCCCCTTCCCCACCATTCCCATTCTCTACTTACCACAACTTGGGAAACTTATTTTCCTCACAAACTGTAAGAAAAATCAGTGGTTTGATTTTGATTTTGAATGGACCATCATTTCATGGGTAGGCAAAGTTGTCTTGTTTATACTTCCCATAATTTTGTCAAGAAGCATGGCATTTAAATATTTTCCCATAAGATCTTTCTAAATTCTTCAAAGAACTAAATATTTGTAGTTTTGTATCTATGCTAGCCTGATAGTTTTAAGGAGTTCAGATTTTGAAGATAAGGTAGAATTCATTTTTATGTAAACAGGTTAGACATAAATAACATCCATATTTTGTAGAGTTGGGACCTAAGTTTACCACTTTCAGTGACTTAACATATTTTAAATAGGTCTAGCTTTTATTACATCATTTGTTATGTCTATTATTTATTTACTACTGAGTCCTTGCCCAGAAATGCAATCCTAACCCATTACATGGTTCTAATGGGAAAATACAGTTTGATTCGCAGTGATCTAGTATATCACTGGCAGGAATACATTTTGGGGAAAAGCAAACGAATCTAGAATTAGTTTCTTCTAAAAAAAATTTTTGTCACAAAAATATTTGTGCACAAGATAAAACAAATTTGTGGACTTTAACAGGTAAATAACAAAAAAAAAGCAGAACCTAATTTCATGCTATGGTTATACTTGCATAAAAACATTTTTTACTATACTTCAGTAAGTAAGAATCTACAGTAAGAGGAAATGGGCATTCTTTTCACTGAAGTTTACTTGAAAATGTCATCACCAGGAAAACAACTGAGAAAGTATTCAGGTGGTCACAAGGAGGTTACCTCCTGGGGGTCCCCCGATGCCATCTTTCTGGAGAGTCTCCTTCTCTGCCTCTAACCAGCCACCTGGGGTTCCCAGTCCTTCCCGAAGGCGCCCCGGCTGCTGCGTGGAGCTCAGACACAGGTCCATAACTGGAACCGCCTGGACAGGAAAGAGCTGGAAGAGGCCTGAGTCACTCAGCCCAAGGGAAGTCTGATCTTTCTGGAGGCACTAAAAGGTGTAGTTTATAGCCTTAGCATCTGCTAAACTGAAATGAACTCCTGCTTTTCAGTTTAGTTTCCTGAATGAGCAAAGGACAACCAGGCTGGTTTTGCAGAGCAAAGTAGGAGACTATGAAACTACCAAATTTGTGATGTGCATGAAGAAATGCAAAAACAGCATTCATAGCCAGAGAACAGGCAACACATTGCTCAGGAAGCTGCAGTAAGGTTTTGTTATTTTGCAGATTCATCCTTTGCCATTCCCCTTCCAAGTGCTATAGCACATCCCTAAGATGTGGTTGTCTGAAATGTGTTGCTACTGTTTTTGGAACTGAATCTTAAAGAAAAAAAAATCTGACCAGCATTACGTACACTTGTAGACACTTTGCGCTTATGGGGTTAATGGCATCGTGGATGAGAGGCCAGGATTTGGAGCAAATACAGGGCTGCTCTCCTTTCATCTGAGGTTTTTGTTGCAGAATAGTAGAAAGGGCTGGGGCTGAGAGCCAATAGCCTGGTTTGGCTCCCCATTCTGACACTTGGCAACTCACTTAATCCCCTCAGCACCCATTTCCTCCTCAGCAAAAAGGAGATAAGAGTATCTGCCTACCTCATAGGGCTGCAGCTAGAAACAGAGGAGCCAAAGTGATTCGTAAAGCTCCAGGAAACTATGCCGAATTTGGAGACGGAGACCCCAGCTAAGCAGATCGATCTGCATCAAAATAATAATATCTGGCATTGCCAGAGGATGTATCGTGTTGCTGCCAAGCACTGCTCTGGTGCTTTAAATGTATTGATTCATTTAATCCTCACAACAGCCCTGTGAAGTAAATGCTATTATTACACTTTTTCTCAAATGAGAGATTCAGGCAACCAGAGAGATTAAAGAAGGCAGCCCAGGATTATGCTGCTGGCAGGTGAGAGAGGAGTCCAAGATCTCCAGATGAAGAATCCACGTTCTCAACCACGAGGCGGGACACAGCTGTAGTTCATCTTTGGTTTTCCCTGCTCATTTTGCCCTGACATGACTCAAAGTGTTCAGTGTGTCTAATGTCCGTGTTGGTTTACATGGCATTTTCTATCATTTAAAAGAATGTAGATGGTTTACGTCATCTGCCTTTACCATCTTGGGTTTATTCTCAACCCTTAAGACTTGTACCATCATATTGTTTCAGCCAATGGGAGGCAGTAACTAGATGCATAACTATGGGTCTACACACTATGCATTACATACCTGGGTCCACCATTACCCGCTAGCTGTCCTAAAAACCAGTACTAAATCCAGCCATTCAGGCATCGGTTGCCCTGATAACCAATCGAATGAAACAGAAGAAAGCCCGCTGGCCCCCTGCAGTGTATGCAATTTTTCATCCCATTTCTGGGCAACAGGACTTCAGAGAAATTAGATTGTTGTGAAAGTGTAGCATTTTTTTCATTGATTCTAAATAAAAAAAAAAAAATTTACTCCAATTTCCCCAACTTGTCAAACCAGCCAAGAGTCCTTTACAGCTCTGTGCTTCAAGGGAGAATTTTTTCTCTTGCAGAAACCTATTTGCTCTTTCTCCTCAGCTTTCCCACAACTCCAGGAAGTTATATGTTCTCCCTAAAAAAAGTAGCAAACTGGTTGTTTATGAGTACAGGGAGCTTCTTCAGTACAGAAGTCTCAGCATTGTCGTGAGAAGCCTGGATGTGAATCTTGGCCCTGCTGTGTTCAATCTCTGTTGAAAATGTTCATAACGTGGATACCTACCTCATAAAGTGGTTGTGGGAAGTGAGAAGTCAGCCATGCAAAGCCCCTCACACCTAACAATATTGTCTATTATCATCTCCAAAGCCGTAAGAGTAAACATGCAATATAAAACATCATAGGCAAAATTCCAGACCCATCATCATGGGTCTCCGCCCATTAAGTTTAAGAAATTTCTTCATGTTGTATAAGAGAAAAAGAGAGCTATTTTCAGAAAAATACTTTGTAATACCTTTCCTTATGAAATGAAAAGACTCCCTCCCCAAGCATTGCGGTTAACATGAGAAACTAATTTTTCCCAAATTCAGTTATATACTAAAAAGCAATAAGAAATATTTACTGCAATCACCTAGTTTTCATTAGTGTGATATCATATACATGATATATAAATACGTCAATATATGATATTAATTTAAAAATATATGGTATTAAATTTTAAAATGGAAAGGTTTTTTAATGATTTCTTATTAGTACCCCCAAAATAATTTTAAATTATTAATTTAAACATAATAGCTTTACCTTATAGAATAGATTGAAGGTTCCTGTGAACACTTTAATCTCCAAGTTTTATATATATCTGCATCTGAAAGGATTAGCATTTTATGAACAAAAGCCAACCAGTGGGAAAGCAAGTTATTTAGGGTAGCATTATCCACCAGGACTCATAGACTTGTTACTTTGCTAGAATTCTCCTTCTCTCTCTCCCTCCTTTCCCCTCCTCCCTTCCCCCTCCCCCTCCCCCTCCATGAGTTCTTGCAATACGAGATGAAATTGCCCTCAAAAGATCCAGAAATATCACTCCAGCAGGACAGAGGCTGCTGTCTGTGGTACCCAGTTACTGTAGTGTACATTTACATTTCACTTTAAAAAGAAGAGGGGATTGAGTGGCTGGTGTTAGTCTCTAAAGACCTACAAACTTCCTGCTCATTAGCTGAACTCCCATGGCTGAAGGGAAGGGACAAGCCTGCCACGGACTCTGTCCAGAAACCCTGGTTCTGGCAGACCGAAATAACATAAGACTCCACGAAGAGGAAGAGGAAAGTTTTGCAGGGAAGAAAGGAGAATGTCTACCCATAAGAAAGGACGTGAGTCAAAAGTTTAAAGTCACATATAGGGTATGAAGAAGGCATTGTAATTTATTTAGTTGAAATAAGGGGCAGTCTAAGAGAAAAGAAGAAAATCGTGGGCTTACTTGAGAATCTTGAAACCCTTAAAATAGAATGCAGGTCATATAAAGTATTGCTTCTGGCAAGTGGGAAGTAAATAATTATTCAATTTTTGAGGGACTGCCATTAAGCAGTGAGCTGAATAAAGGCTGATTTAACTGGGATAGATAAAAGAGCACCCCCCTGTTTTTTTTAACTCAACCTTGGTACTCTCTTTTCTGCTGACACCTTTTTTCCCTAATGTCCATTTCTTTTAACTCAGGATGTTTATCTGGATGTGCCATAGTCTGATAACTGTTAGGTGTTCTTTCCACTCCCTTAAATGAAGGGAGGTAACCTGGATTTTTTTCTAATGCTTCCTTATTCACCAAATGGGTCCACTCTAGGATTGCATCCTGCATTTCTATAACTTATTTCCACCAGCTGTTATCATTCCTATGAAAAATAGCAAAAACACAAGTCATCATTACACTTTTATAAAAAACTTTTAAAAATTGATTGTAATGTATATGTGTGTATGTATTTAATATATTAATGTTAATATAATAATATATTAAATTCTACAAATTTAAATAACAAAGAAAGTACAAAGAAAACATTTTAAATCCCCTTTCATCCCATTACTGGAAGAGATAAGCCTGGCTAACATTTTTTTTTTTTGGTATCAGCCTCTAGACTTTTTAAAATTAAACTTTACTAAAAATGAGAGTGGACAAAAGTTTGTCCATGTTCAACCTAATATGGAATATGCTTGTTAACAATTTCTTTTCCGTACTTCCTTCAAAAATCATACTTTATGTAGCTACTTTAAGAAATAAATTAGAACGTTATTGTCTGGAGCTGGAGTAAGTTACAGCAGAGATACCTAAACAGTGGACTGTAAAAGGGCTGCATCAGAATTACTTGGAAGCTTTAAAACATACAGGCTCTCTGCCCCCAGAAATTCTTGTTCAAAGATCTGAGAAAGAGCCTAAAATTGCCAGTTTTGTAAAAACAGCTGGGACTGGAGATTCCTGGCCAGAGAACTGTCCCTGTGTCCCGCAGGGCCTGGCACAGAGTAGATGCTAATCTACGTTTGCTGAATTTGCTGATGAGTGTGAAACTCCGGGTGCCCGAGTAGCCCCAGGGAGACTCCAAGAGGCTGGCAGAAGAGCTAGGGTAGTGGGACAGAGCAAAGGACACTTGAGTTGTTTGCAAATAGTTGGCGTGCCATCACACGAAGGGGGATTAGGCCTTCGGCATGGCTCTGGAGCGCACACTAAGTGAATTAATTGCTGGGAACAGATTTGGGCTCAATAGGAAAGAACTTTCTAACAAGTCAAGCAATGGAACAATTGGTCTCGGGAAGCCTAGCATAATGGAAAGTGGGCTAGAATTGAAGTCAGAAAATACAAAATGGATTCAAGGTTTATACAGAGTCACGAAATAGGCTATGCATGTGCTGTCAATCTGCCCTTCTCTGTCAACATAGACATCTGACAATCATTGTGCTTTTTCCAACCGAACCTAGTTATCTAAGCTAGTGGTTCTCATCATGGGGCAGTTTTGCCCCCCAGGAGACATTTGGCAATTTCTGGATATATTTTTTGGTCATTGCAACTGGGTGTAGGTGGTATTGGCAATAGTGGAGAGAGACAAGTGTTGCTGCTGAGCATTCTATAATGCACAGGACAGCCCCCCCAAGAAAGAATTATCCAGCCCAAAATGTCAGTAGTGCCAAGGTTTAGAAGTCCTGCTCTACGATCAGGGTTGTCTGCAGGGTGGGTTCTAATTGCCATCCCAGATATACCATCTAGCAGCTGTGTGATCTGGAGAAAGTGCCCTCTCTTCGTCTACAAAGTGGAGGTGATTAGCATTTATAGAGTATTGAACATGTCAGATCCTGAGCTACGTCTTCACTTTATCCATGCATCCCAGCAGCCCCTGACTTAGTCTGGTTTCTCCAAGAAGCAGACCCAAAGACAAAGATTTCAGGGAACACACCGTACATGGGGAGTAACGTATTTTACTTTCTTCCACAAAGAAGGCAGAAGTAATGAGGGAAAGAGAGCAGCCAACAATGGGTGATTAAATCATGGGGAAATGAAATGAAACTACATTTCATTTGCAAATAGTTGGCGTGCCATCACACGAATGGACCTCTCAGGGTCCAGAGAGCTGCTGGGTATTTATACACCGACACCGCAGGCACATGTCTAAAACTGGCAGCTGGCGCACTCGGATGGGTTAGAGGAGGCAGGTGAGGCCACAGGAGCATCGGCTATGGGCCCAGAAGACACACATTACCATGCCTTTACAGAACCGTGAGAATTAAATGAAATGTTATATTTCTGAAAGAATTTCGTACAGTGTCTGGTAGCTAGAAGGTTGCTGATAAATAAATGTGTTTGCATTATATTGTATGGTGTTCAAGTAGAGGGGAATCAGCAAAGCTACTTTGGAAGGATTCTGGGTACCAAGTAAACCAAATGGAGGAGCTGAACATCTATCTAGATCTTGAGGAATAAAGGACGAGAGCTGCTTCAGTTCCAGAAATCTCAGCAGCAGTAGTTCATGGGTCTTCTCTTCAAACATTACTTTGGCAGTCTCGAGCACAGCCGCCTTCCACCCCTGTGTATCTGTGGTCAAGATTCAAAAACTGGGGGAAAAGATTCTGAGTGGTCTCCCTTGTTGCAGTGACTTCTGACACTAACTGCCCGGAGTCAGGCCACACTGAACAAGTTTAAGAGCACAGTCCTCCTAACACTACCCTCACCTCAGATGTTAGTTGCACATTCAGGGTCCCCAAGGCCCTCCTCTTTTCTGCCCAGCTGGCTACAAAATTCGGGGGTTTGCACAGACTTCTTCAGTTTTGATAATTTGCCAAAACAACTCACAGAACCCAGGAAAGTGCTATGCTTACAATTGCAGCTTTCTAGCAAAAGGATACCATGCAGAACTGACCAGATGAAGAGACTGTAGGGCAAGGTCTGGGAGGGTCTCGAACGCAATGTGCCCTCTTTCTGAAGAGTCAATACGTGTCAATCTCTTGGCACATGGATGCGTGTTAGTAAGCAGGCAAGCTCACCCAAGCTCACTATGGTACCCAGAGTTTGTATGGGAGTTTCATTGTGTGGGCATGATTGACTGAATCAGTGTCCACATAGTTGAACGAAATCCCCAGAGGTCAGGCTGATGTGTGTGGCTCAAAGCCCCAACCCTCTACTCACATGGTTAGTCTTTTTGGGGTGGCCAGCCTCTGTCCGAAACCTACTGGTATGGTCAGCTCTACCTTGGGTCATTCATTAGCATAAACTATCAGGCATTCTCATTCCCTAGGGCTGGGGAAAGGGTGAGGTCAGGAATAAAAGACTTTGCTGTCTCTCAGGGTCAAGGATTTAAAGGGTGTCTTCCAGGAATAGGAGGGGATAATGTCAGCCAACCTATTATATACTTGCCATAGGCTCATCCCGATGCCTTATGTCAGGGCTGGGGTTGCGTAGGAAGAGGCTCACCATAATCATGTGAATTAGGTCTGGCAAGTCAAAGAAGGGATGCTGGGTCAATAAAAAGAATCATATAAGGCCCACCTCCCCTTTTGGTCACCCCTTGCATATGTACTTACCTATTTCTATAAATACAGTTTCAAAATGGAGATCAACCCTCTCTAAATGGATAATTACCTAAAGTAACATTTGACTATTGCAACTGCCAGAAGATGCCCATTTCTTCCCCAGTTCCATTGTCTCTCCTTCAAAAGGCATATGACCCAAGGCGACCACAGATAATAAAGAACTGATTAGGTAGACATTTCATCACTGCTTATCATGGGCTGCTATTCCCATCCCAGAAAAACATCCCAGATGTTTTTCACATTATCTTGGTTTGATAACAATTTGAGATGCCTGTATCAATTAGAGATTGTGTTCTGCAAATAATAGTGACTTAAACAAGATAGAGGTTTATTTTTCTCTCGTGTTAAAATGCTGACATACACCATCTGGGGTTGGTATGGTGAGGGCTCTGAACCTCCTCTGATGCTCAGTTTTACAAGATGCCTCCTGCAACTCTGTCCATGTCAAGAAGGAAGAGGAACCACAAAGATCAAAGATCAAATGCTAAAGGAGTTTAAAACCTGCCCTTTAAAGAGTTTTCCTGGAGGCCCTTCTATATGTCATTGACCAAACAATATCTATAGCCACCTCTATCTACATGAACGACTGAGAAACATACTTTTTAAGCTGGACAACAAAATCAGGGTTTAGAGTAACAGAAAGAAGGGAAGAGTGGATATTGGCTAAGAAATTATCAATAAATACCTCACAAAAATGCTTCACATTTTCCCGAAGGTCTTTAACTTGTGCCCCAATTGTGGGTCAATTTTGTGCTCACAGAATTTTGGCCACAAGAAAATTGGAAGAATCTAAGGAATAGCAGAACATTGAACTAGGACTCCACAAGAATAGAAATCAGGACAGCTCTGGGAATCTTATTATTACAGTTCAAATTTGTTTCCCTTTCATTAAGGTCCAAGTTACTATGACATGGTTTGGTTCTCAATAAAGGAAAACTTGTTTGAATCAGGTAATATGTTATCATTGATATTTCCAGGTGACAGTTTACAATCAAGAAGCAATACTCATAAGTCCTTGGCAAGCCCATCCTTGGGAATTGACACTTTGTCCAGGCCGAGTTCCTCTGGAGTAGAGCTTCCCAATTCATTTACAGTTGGTCTAAGTTCCTGGATGACATAGGGGTAGATTTCCTTATGAAGTCCTGCTTTGTTCTAAACAAACTCTAGGATGTGTACCTGCACTAGCAAAATCATTTAACTGTCTGCATGTCCTCAAAGCAGCATCAATGATTTGGGGGAACCAGATCATAGTCAACAAGCATGTTCATCCCTTTACACAATTCCCAGGCATCGATAGCTGGCTTGTTGAAGGATATTGCTCAGCGAGCATAAAACTCATCTGTTTCATGTGACCCGTGGGAGTAACAGCGAACTGACTGGACAACGGTGAAGGAGTCATGGTCTGGGGTTGGGTGCAGAAGGCCTTAGGAGTCGGCCTGGGCAGTGGCAGAGGGCAGCGCCAAGGTCAAAGAGAAGAACTCTAGGAATTGTAATACTGGAATTTCTGATCCCTCTATTATCTGTTAACATAAGGGGCCAAAGGTCAAAAAACTCTCTGACATATGATTTAGGACTGCTATAGTGGCCTCTGTTTGGCCAGACTTCTGGAGGAAGCCACTGGGAGTGCCAGGGAGAGGATATCCATTGATGCTACTGGACTTAGTCAGTGTGGAACATGAAGATTTAGACTAATTAGCTCTGCAGAAGCCATCAGGCATGGAAAGCCTATTTGAGGTGGATGGAATTGTGTGTCCTGGTTTAGACACACTCCTAATCTTAGTCCATGTCCCTGTGAACCCACTGTAACTAGGATCTCTTGAAGATGTTATTTTTGGTTAAGGTATAGCCACATTGAATGAGGGTGAGTCTTAATCAGATTATTGGTGTCTTTTATTAGCAGAAAACATTCAGACATAGTTAGAGAAAACCACAGGGAGAACCTAGAAGCAGGAAGCCATTGGGATATCTGCATCACCACATGTCAGGAAACCCCAATGTTTTGGGTTGCTAAAGATGCCAGAATGCAATATACCAGAAATGGATTGGCTTTTACAATGGGGTTTATTAGTTTACAACTTTACAATTCTAAGGCCTTGACAATGTCCCAATTAAGGCACCAACAGGACGATACCTTCACTAAAGATAGGCTGCTGGCATCTGGGATGCCTCTGTCACATGGGAAGGTACATGGCCCGCATCTGCTGAACCTTCACTCCTAGGTTGTGTTGTTTCAAACTCTGGTTCCAGTGACTTTCTCTCTGAGCTTCTGTAGATCCTCTCTGAGCTTCTCTGGACGCTTTTCTCTATGAGCTTCCCTCAGTTTCATCTATTTTTACAGATTCCACTAAAAAGATTAGGACCCATTTTGGGGAAATGTATCAGTTGAAATAATCTAATCAAAAGACCCAATCTACAATAGGTCTGCCCCCATGGAATGGGTTAAAAGAACATGGCTTTCTCTGAGGTACATAAAAGCTTCAAACCGCCACACCAAGGAATCCAAGGATTACAGACTCATGGTGGAAGCAACCTTCTAGCCCCTGAACAGTAAGCCAATACATCCTCACAAAGCCAACCTATTGTGTGGTTATTTGTCATTAAAGCTCAGGAAAACTAAGATATCTATATAGCAAGATCTTGAAACAGGATGCTTCTTGCCTTGATTTTGGCTGAGGCATGAAGACAATAGACGCTATATGCCAAAAGAGGCCACCAAAAGAGGCCACCATCAGAAATTTTAAAGCAGACATTCGTTTAGGCAACACTTAAATTCTTCACATACACATTGAAGTATATATATAAGAATCAATTTACACTAAGCAAATTTATTCCACCAGTGGAATAAATCGCTTTTTAAATTAAACTTTGTTGGGCTTGTTGACATGGAAGAATTACCTTCTGTTTCATCTTTACTGCTCTCTATATAATAACAAATGTTATCAGCCAAAAAAAGAGAAATATGAGAGAAAGCATCCAATATGTTTGGTAACAGCAAGTGGAGATATAGTCATTTCATTTTAAAAATAGCACATGCCTTTTCATAGGCATTTGAGTCCCATACTTAACCTCATGGAACAGTGTGCCTCTCCATAAGCTGTTTGCCTCACAAAATGACTCTGATAGAAAGTCAATGAGTTGCACTGATGATTTTATATGCATATTGGCCGATAGATGTTCTTAAGTATTTGCGTCTATTTTTAGCTTTTTTTCCCCCAAAATGAGTTCTTTTCACAGATTTTCCCTCAAAGAAATTTTGTCAGTCATTTTAGATGACTCTCCAATCGCTATAGTGTATAAATCACAATTGGTAATTGCTAGGTTTCATGTCATCAAAATAGCCAAGAATGCTTTAGAGCTGAGCTATAAGCCAATGATATCAAGTTCATGGATGAATGTCATGCTTGGGAATTATGTTTGGATGAGAAATTCTGACCTAGAAAATGCCTACAAAATAAGGGTGGGTAACAATATTCCTTCTTTTTTAAAACTTGAATAGCTTCCAAAGTTCAGCTTTTGCTTATTCAGGCTTAATTCTAGGATAAATGAAACCAAATATGTCTATCAGGATAGAAACAAAATCTCTCATCCTCATTCAACTTTGAGAAAGAGGATGGGAAATGACACCTTGGTTCCAGTTTTATTGTCAGAACTGTGAAGCAGAACAATTGACTGCCTGAGGACCTGACAACCATTACAACTCTCCGCCAGAAGCAAATGCCTTCAGCACCACCCATTCTTTCCATATTGCCACCAGCTGCTTGGAAATGGCACTTTTTAGAGGCTACTTAGTTGTGACTAGTCAGACTCTGATTTTAGCAACAGGAGTTGACCAGCATTCAGAACTATGATCACTTTTTTCCCAACAAATTTCTTTTAGGAAAGAATGCTCACCTGGTAGGACTATACTGGGATATGCCACAATGAGGAGTTCCTTTCATTCTTTCCCCTCATTCTAAACACACTCAATTTGAGAGACATGTGTTTTCATCGGAGACTATGCTGTCATGGTTTGGGGGCATATGCTGAATTACTTAAATATCAATCCAGTTGAAAAAGAGTGATAGCCATGTGGGGGAGCAGAGAGGAACTGACTGTGGAATGAACATTGGAAGCCTCACCCTCCCACATTCAAACTCCATGACCTCAGAGAGCTCACTTAATCCCTGAGGCTCTGCTTTCTTCATCTGGTAGGGATGATAAAACCTTTAGTGTACCTACTTCACAGGGTACTCTGCTGAATCAAATGAGGCAAAGTATATGAGACAGTGTTTGAAAACTGCAGGGCCTCTGTTAACATGGTCTTAAGTTTATTCAAGAGGAATTTGGATCTTATGATGTGTGTGCATCGCTTGAAATTACAAAAGGAATGAAGGGTTTGCTTCTAGCCCTATAGCTGGCAAAGCTAGAGCAGGTTCTCATTCTGAACACATAAATATTTCAAATGTGCTTCAGAAATGCATATTCAAACTTGAAAGAAAGGGAGATCCTTAGCTGCTATAAATGAAGGAGGAAATCAAAGCTACAATAGTAAGTGAATGAATTCATGCCAAAGTCACCCTGGAATGTATTGGACTTGGATGTAGGTCCTGGAATTCAAGGTTATGGGGTTTTGAGGTGCTTGGGGAACAGAAGATGTGTTCTTGGGCCCATAGGAAATGAGGGGTGGGACCAGGGTAAATCCAGATTTTGTAGTATACAATTTGGGGGGGAGGGTTTTTATTAAGGAAAAAAAATTAAATACAAATGAAAAATTAGGCATAAAAATAATATATATTTTGGATGAGAAAAGAAACCACCAAAAGTAGCAAAATTTTAGAAGATGACAAATAATAGAAAATATCAAAAATATATATTTTTATTAATTAACTACCTGAAGCACCTTTATAGTACTCTTTCCTAAGTTTCTTGGTTACCTAGTTTTTGACCATTTTATATGATAATGGTATTGTAATCTCATACTTCTATAGAAAAGAATAAAAACATTAATGACATTTTCCTTTGGCATGGTTAAATTAAATTTGTTATTATTTATGTTTGGAAACATTTCTTCTAGCATTACAATTCATTATTGGTCATGCTCAATGAATTTTTAAGATTGCCAGTTTTGGAGCGGGCCACAGTGGCTCAGTGGCAGAGTTCTCGTTTATCATGCTGGAGACCCAAGTTTCTTTTCTGATGCCTACTCACATAAAAAAGAGAAAAAAAAAGGAAAAAAAAAGATTGTTAGTTTTGCTTCATTTATATATGAGTTGAAGCTTGTGAGACACTTAAATTTTTCTTATGAAGGGTTTAGCTGCAAATACTCTTTGGACTGATGGAATTCATTAACCAGATTGTGATCTATGGCCTTGTTTTTATAGTACATTATGAGTTTTATTATCTCTTCTTCAATGTCAGCACTTCATAACAAACCAGTAAGAAACATAACTATTTTTTCCAGTGTGTTTATATTAGTCACTCCTTTTTGTTAATTGGTAAGATTTCTTGTATCTCAACATAGCTAGCAAAAATTTTACTACTAATGAATGTAACTACAAATCACATAGATATATCCCACAATCTATGCAAAAGAAATCTATTCCTTTCACCAGAGACCCATAGTGCTCACAGACACTCTAACCCTACCCAATACGAGGAGAGATGTAGTAGAAATATGAAAGAGCCACCCTAACCATTTGACATGAAATATCTCTGCACATATTATGATGTGATTACTTTGGAAGAGGCCTATGCAAGAGACAGGCCCTGAAGCTTAAGCTTCATTATTTTCATAGTAAATCTGCTCCCGACTGGGCATCTGAAGCATTATCCCTTTCAACTAAAAGTCAGTAGGAAGAAATCAGAGAAGCAACAAAGAAACTTGACTGTGGCCAAGGTTCTGAGTGGAAAAAACAGATATAAAATAAACTGCAGTCTACTGTGAAATGCTCAAAACTCATCCTGGGTCAGGGAGAGTTGTGGAATTGAAATTTCCATTATTTATTCTTTGTAGGAATCTCAAGTGGAGAATTAGCCTAAACACTGGTGTATAACCCAGTAGAAACCCAGCAGAAGCAAAAGTAAAATGATCTCCACGTTCAGACACCATGGAACTCCTAGGGGAAAAACAACTACCACTGAAAATGAGCTCACAATAACAAATTCCAAACCACACAATAAAGCAAACCACCCTCAGTAAGAGTCAGCAGATGGAACAAACAGTATTATCAACAGCACAAAGTCTACAAATAATACACAAATTAGAAAGTCTCTAAAAAAAAGTTGTGTTAAAAATAATTAAAGAGATAAAGAATAGCAATTGTAAAAAAAGTAAAATATTATGAAAAATGCCATATATATCATCTCTGTGGCCTTAGAGTTGCTGCAGAAGTTGGTATTGGACAAATAGATTAAATTAGTCCTACCTGGAGATGAAAAAATACAAGGAACCTAGGAAGCAAAGAGAATTTCTATTGGTGTCCTCAACAGACTAATACCCTGCTTGTGGCTACATCACACAACCACAGGATCAAATAGGATTTTACCTTCTGCTGTTCATAGACCAGATCTCTAAACCCCAAGAAGCAGACAAAGGAAAAATTAATGCATTTAAATTAAGGGGCTATATTCAACAAAGAGATAAAGGACATGTATGACAGATATATATAGTTTTTAATTTTTTTACTGCAAAATATAACATTTACAAAAAAGTAATAAATGTCAAAGGATATCACAACAATTAGCTGTAAGGCAGATTTCAGAGTCTGGTATGGGTTATAATTCCACAATTTTAGGTTTTTACTTCTAGCTGCTCCAAGACACTGGAGACTAAAATCGATGTAACGATTCAGCAGTCATACTCATTTGTTAAATCCTATCTTCTGTGTTATAATTTCTCCTTCGTCTTTGATCTTTCTCCCAATCTACAGGATATTTGGGCTATGCCCATTCTGACTTTTTGTGTTGGAAAGGGCTGTTGATAAGAGGGATGGAACTAGTTGATTTTCTAGAGAGGCTGGCCCTCTGGGTTTCAGGACTTTTCTGGCCTAAGAACACACCTGGAGGTTCTGGAAAGTAATCATGATGCATGGAACTTTTGTAGAATCTCAGATAAAGCCCTCGGTGTTCTTTAGGGTTGGCAGGAATGGTTTTGGTTGGGATTTGGAAAACAATGTCAAGTAGCAATATATAGCTGAAGCTGGTATAAGAGTATCCTCCAGAGTAGCCTCTCAACTCTATTTAAACTCTCTCAGCCATTGATACCTTATTCATTACAATTCTTTCCCCACTTTTGGTCAGGAAAGCATTGTCAACCCCACAGTGCCAGTGCCAGGCTCAGCCCTGGGAGTCATATCCCACGTTTGCAGAAAGGCTTTCACCTCTGGATGTCATGTTCCACGCAGCTGGGCAGACAATGATTTCACTTGTAGAACTGGGCTGAGAGAGAGGAGAGGCCACATTTGAGCACCAAAAGATGCCCTCTGAAAGTAACTGTTAGGTATAACTATAGGTAGGCTAAGCTTCTTTGCTACATACATAAGCTTCATAACAGCTAGCCTCAAGATCAAGGGCTTAGTCCATTGACCTGGAAATCCCTAATGTATGAGACAGTATCAGGGGTTTATATAATTCTGATTGTATGCAAGGTAGTTGTAGTATGTTAGGCTGAAGCATGACTTTATTGTCTTCATTTGGAGATTAAATATGGTTTAAGAAAAAGTTCATGAATACTAAGTTGACATAGGATAGAGTTGGTGACTGTTAAGTGTGTCAATTTATCTAGGCTGAACACATTTCTCAGAATTCCCTTCCTTGTCTTAGGTTAGGATGGGCCAAAAAAGAGATTCTTGCATGCGATTTGTAATATGGAAGTGGCACAGCAGCCATTTTGTAGCACACTCCTATTGTCGCTTATCTACGGGCTTGACTCATTGCCTTGGGGTAGCAGCTGGGCCTGCAGCAGCTCTACTTTATCCTGGATCCTACTTTGGCTCCTGTTACTCCTAGGCCAGGTGTGTGTTTTGCTACATGAGGAAGGGAGCCTTCTCCTCTTGGAAATACCTTTTCTACCATCAAGGTCAAAGGTAGCAAGAACTGCCAGCATGTGTTTGTGAGATTCAGCTTGTTTTTGTCTTCTAATTACTTATACTCTTCCTTCCTGCCTGCTTGCCATGTGGACTTCAAGCATCATCAGATGCTTTTCAGCTGTTTTTTTTTTCAACTACATTTTATATCTATAACATCAATTTCCATAGGTCAAGTAACTTACCCAGGGTCAAATAATAAGTGGCAGAGCTGAAACTGAGGTTACACAGTGTACAATCTCATTGTATTAGGAGGAAAGCAGAAAGGCAGGAAGGCAGGAAGAAAGGAAAGAAGGAAGGAAGGAAGGAGGAGGGAAGGAAGGAAGGAAGGAAGGAAGGAAGGAAGGAAGGAAGGAAGGAAGGAAGGAAGGAGGGAGGGAGGGAGGGACGGAGGGAGGGAGGAAGGAAGGAAGGAAGGAAGGAAGGAAGGAAGGAAGGAAGGAAGGAAAAAAATTGGAAAACAATATTTGTAATGCAAATGACAAGGTTAATATCTGCACAAATAGCTCTTATAAATTAATAAGAAAAAAATTAGATATATATAAGCAATTCATATAAAAGCAAATGCAAGTGATAATGTACAGATGAAAAGATGCTCAAATTTTATATCCATTAGGCAGGTAAAAATTACTCAGGACAAAAAAAATTTATACAGGGCAGTAACACCTAATGCTGGCAAAATAGTAGGGAAAAAATGTTACTTTCTCCTACAATACTGGCAGAAATGTGAATTGCGATAGCATTTCAGCAAAAGTATTTAGGCAATATCAATTAAAATTAAAAATACATATCCACCCAGAAACCCCACTACTGTTAATCTTTGCAAAGAAATGAAAGAAGCACTACAAAAAGAAAATATATATTAAAATTTGTTGTAGAGAATGGAAAAATTGGAAACAAAGTGAATGAATATCCATCAACAGGGAATTAATTATGATACGTGTATAGTTTGGAATAGTATTCAATTACTAAAAATATGTTTCTGCTAAGTATTGTTGAGGAAATTAAGAGGCAGAAAAATGTGCATAACATGATCCCACATTTGTAAATCAATAGTGACCTTAAAAAAATGTCCTGTTGTTTGCAGCAGAGTCACTACCATACATTTCCCTAATCTCCTTCCAGGCCCCTTGGACTTTGTCTTGTTCTTATGACAAGTGTTAGTCAATGAAATATGAGCAGAAATGATTGCTGTGTGGAATTGCTGTTCTGGAATGGAAAGCCTCTGTGCAGCCCTCAGATCTGTTCCTCTCCCCTTACCCTAGTGAAGCCAGCAGCCTTGGGTGCAGAGTTCCAAGAGATGGTGGAACCATTCAGTAATAACAGCCTCACATGCTGAGTCATGCCATGAAGGATAGCTGTCGGGGAAAGTTGCCCCACTCTCAGTAGATCTTGTATGACTAAGACAAATTTTATGTGGTAAACCACGAAGATTTCATGGCTTTTGCTCCTGCAGTTAGTCTAGTCTAGCATGAGTGATCATTTGTATGTGGGGTAGACATGTGCCTGTTCATGTTAGAATACAATTATATGGGCATGCAGGAAAGCACAGGGCGCCCAGTAGGATCTAAATGCCAGGTGATGAAGGGGAAATTAGGTGAGAGCAAGGATAAGGGTGAAAAACAAATAATAACAATAAAATTACTAATAAAGAAGACAGGATTAAAAATCGCTTATGATGTGCGCCCATGCATGTAAAGAAGGCAACCAAAATGTTAATGGTAATTATGTCTGGATGGCTGTGTTTCCGGTATTTTTTTTTCTTATTTTACTATACCCTGTCTTAGTCTGGGTCTCTCCAGAGCAGATTATTAGGAAGTGATGACAGGAAACATGAAGGAAGGACAAGGGAAGAGAAAAAAAGAGGGAAAGCCAACATAAAATGCTTTTTTATAGATGTTTACTGCTACATATAACTGGAAGTCAATTCTGTGGGAATTTCTGAGGTGCTTTAGGAAATTGCGCTGGATTGAAAGTATTATGCACTCTGGAAAAGCCATGTTTTAATCTTGATTCAATCTTGTGGAGGTAGCCATTTCTTTTAATCCTGATTCAACATTGTAGGTGGAAACTTTTCATTAGAATGTCTCCATGGAAATGTGGCACACCTTCATCTCTTGGCCTTCTTTGGCTCCCTCCAGGTTCCAGCTTGCTTAACATCTCATGGCAACATCTGCTGGGCTGCAAGCATCTCCAAACATCTGTATCTCTCTTCTCCATGTATCCGCATCTGTGTCAGCTCTGCTGTGAAGTTTCTGTCGGCTCTGAGGCTTCTGTTGTTTCTCTAGGCTCTGTCGTTTCTGTCACTTCTGACTCTCTCCAAAATGTTTCCTCTATTAAAGGATTCCAGTAATCTAATCAAGGCCCACTTGGAATGGGTGGAGTCACATCTCCATCTAATCAAAGGTTAATACCCACAATTGGGCACGTCACATCTCCATGTAGATAATCTAATCAAAAGATCCCCACCTACGGTGTTAGGTCAAGATTGGATTAGGATTAAAATATGATTTTTCTAGGGTACATAATAATATTTTCAAATTGGCAGGGGCCAAGTCTATATCACAGACATCAAATAACTATATACAAAGAGCTACTTACAAACTTTTCATAATGAGAAAGGAAGACTAAACCACTGGAATAATGTTATTGGAGTGCTTCCTGGATAAGTAGAGATCCCTTTAGGAATAAAAAGGGAAAAGCTAGACAACTAACCATATAACCATTTTTACTATACACATTTTAATCTAGTTAATGTTTTTGTTAAGGGGCTGGTACTAATATTTATTTTATTTAAATCAGGGGTCATACACCAAAATATTCACACTATTTGAGAGAATTATCTTAAAATCTACTTTCTGTTGTAGAGAAACTGTCTTTTCTCTAATTTAGGGGATATATTAATCTCCTGTGCCAACAAGGGAGCATCTCATTGGGAGGAGAAAAGGAGTAAAATGTTATGTCATACTCTCTTCTCTGTTCCCTCCATAGTAGTTGCCACTTTGGAGGTGTGTGTATTTTTTAATTATCTATCCCAACTACCGATTTGAAAGGTAAGTGCTTTCTCTCTTCTAATGGAACGTATGTGAACAGGTCAAATGAATGTTTACATTTATCAATTATGACACCCTTCTTTTTATAGTTGCTGACTAGATCCTCAGCACAGGTCTTTCTCTCTCTGTTTCTGTGTGTGTCTCTTTCCTCATCCCTCTGCCTTCCTACACCGTGAGTCAAGGGGCAGCTACCACAGTCAGCCCCGAGAGTTCTGAATGTCCTCACCGTTAGCCAGCCCTCTAGGTCAAATGGTGTCTAACCAGGAGATCAGCAGCCTCTTTTCATTGGAATCTTCCCCATCCCCCACATTCACTCATCTTCAGTAATTCAGTTAAACTTAACTACAGTTTCATTTAGTTAGACCACATATGTAGAAAGAAAAACCTGAAGGAGATGAGTGTAAATTGGAGGAATCTTGGAAAATCACAAAATAATTCTTGCTGCTTACAGAGATGAAGTTTCTGAAATGGGTGCACACTCTACCTGAGACAGTGGAAGTTGACAACCTTTTAAAACCCTCTGGAATTAAAAAAGGACACCTGACATTTTTTATGTCTTAGATTCCGAATCATTGTCAACTGTAATGAGAAATTGGTCTTTTTTTAATTGGTGTAGTGAGAAATCCATTGGCCAAAGCAAAAAGAAATAAGTGCGTGAATATATATGCACAAGCCCATGTGTGTGTTGTCAAGAGGCTAGTAATGCACCCTAACACATGTACAGCTGCTTTTCAGTTTTTGACACTCATTTGTTCCAACCCAGTACAATCCTGAGACCAAAGAACATGCTAGACAGAAGATTGCCCATGAGTTTAATTAGAGGCTAAAGACAGAAAGATCTTCCCCAATGGCGGCTGGCTGGGAGATGAAAGTCTACACTCTGCCCAAAGTCAAGAGACTATAAAGAGAGAGAGAGAGGTGCGCCCAGGAATATCTTATAACATTTAAAGGCCTCACAAGATTTGCCTATAACTGAAGTTTCAGCAGACTCTCATGAGATTCGGTTATTGGGAGTTACATTCTTTGACCTTTGAGGTCATGTAGGCAGATGAGTGATTGTGATTTGCTCTCAAAATGGAGGAGGGGGTGGGACCCAGGCACCCCCCCCAATCCCCACCCAGAGCCAACTCTGCTGCCCATAGACACTGCATGCATTAACAGAAGAGACCACAGAAGATGAGGAGTTCCGTACACAGAGACAGCAACTCCACAAAGTGAGGCCACCATGGCTAAGAAAGGGAATTAAGCCATTCTACTGATAATTGATAAAACCTGTGATTTCAGTCCTAAATGAGAAGATTCTCTTCCAGATTTTTCTGATGTGCTAAGTTCTGCCAGGCTAGCAGGATATCAACACCATCCGTAACAGGGGTGTTCATCATAGGGTCACAGTCTAAGGCAGGTCGGTGGACCCCCAGGTGGAATTCAGTGCACACTTAGCATTGAGGTCTGTGGTGCACATAGGTTACTACAGAAGCCTGTTGCAGAAAGGTATTTGCTACAACACCAAGGGCAAAAAGAAAACAAGCTAAATTTCCATTAGTAGACAGATACCATACTTTTCTCCCCTACAATTGCAGGGAGCTTTCTGGAGTTAAATCCACAGTAAGCCTGAACATAAGTATCCACAGAGTCATACATACTGGGCGTTGGGGTATGATGTATCCTGGGTTGATAACTATACAACTTTTAGCATTTTGTGCACAAACTGTTGTCTAATACTTCAATTTTGGGTGATACCAATACACCTGAGACCTAGGACAGCCAACCAACATGGCTACAATGGCCAGGACCATGGTCAATTCACCTTATTTTCCCCAATCTCTAATGCATGTGACACAGGCAAGAACAAGTTATTTTCATTCATTGCTCTTTAACAAGCCCATCACCCTTTCAATTAACCCCATTGCTTGGAGTTGTAAGGCAAATGAAATGTCCATAAGATGTCATGTTCAGTAGTCCAGGCTTGGGTTAGTTGTCCAGAAGAGGGGGTCCTCCTATCACTGTCCACACATGTGGGGACCCCAAAGAATGCACTGAGCTTTTCTAAACTACGGTATTGTAGCTTTCCCTACTGGGAAGGTCAGCAACAGTCCAGTGGCCATATCTATGGCTGTACAAGCATACTTTGTACCTCTGGATAAGAGAAGGGGCCTCATATAATTTATCTGTCACCCGGTGACCAGAATCTGCTCATGGCTGATGTGACTGAGTTGATGAGGAAGCATCCTAGGGCACTGCAGCAAACAGGAGCGGCAGGTGTCCACTATTTCTTCCAGCGGTTGTCTGGTGATGGGCAGCTGAAATTGCTGTGCTGGTGTCTCCAGAATCTGGTACCCTTGGTGTCCTGTTTTTCTATGCAACCATTCAGCAGCTTTGTGTGATGTTGGCTTTCAACTATGAATTTTTGCTAAAGCATCTGTTACATTATTGCCAGGTAAAGAATCAGTGTTATGGGCAGAGACATAAAACACAACTACCTTTTGCTTGTGATAGGTAGTCCGGGTATCTTTCTGCATGTCTTTTCCCCATAAGGGACAGCCAACAACATTCCATTGCATTTGCCTCTATGTGGCCATCTGTACTGTCAGGCCCCAGTACACTGTCCAATTGTCAGCACAAATAGTTAATGTAACTCTTTGTACTGGTTTGAAAGGATATATGTACCCTAGAAAGGCCATGTTTTAATCCTAATCCCATTTTGTCAAGGCAGCCATTTCTTCTAAACCCTATTCAGTACTGTATATTTGAAACTTTAATTAGATCATCTCCCTGGAGATGTAACTCAATCAAGAGTGGTTGTTAAGCTGGATTAGGTGGAGATACATCTCCACCCATTCTAGATGGGTCTTGCTTACTTTACTGGAATCCTATAAAAGGGAGATTCAGAGAGAGCAAAGAACAACAGAGCCATGAAAATGCCACGACAGAGAACGCCGCAGAACCATGAAACAGAGAGCCCACCAGCCAGTGACTTTTGGAGATGAAGAAGGAAAACCCCTCCTGAGGAGCTGGAGGGGAGCTAGCAGATGACACCATCTTTGCCATGTGCCTTTCCAGTCAATAGAGAAACCCTAACCATGTTCACCATGTGCCTTTCCACTTGAGAGAGAAACCCTGAACTTCATCAGCTTTCTTGAATCAAAGTGTCTTTCCCTGGAGGCCTTAGATTGGACATTTTTATAGATTTGCTTTAACTGGGACATTTCCATAGCCTAAAAACTGTTAACTTGCAACTTATTAAACTTCCCTTTTTAAAAGCCATTGAGTTTCTGGTATATTGCATTCTGGCAGCTAGCAAACTAGAACACTCTTTGTTCATGAACAATGACCATCCATACAGTCATTAATTCAACCCAGTTGGGTGCTTTGCATAGTCCCAGTTTCCCACCATATAGTGTCTATACTAGCTTGCACACCTACTGCTGTCCAGTTGGCAGGCTGCCCATGTGCTTGGTCCATCAGTATACCAGGCAGATTCAGGTACACTGACACATCCATCAATGTGGGCATGGAAACAGCCACTTCAGGAGGATCAGCAGGGTTTGGCAAGTGCTCTTTCACATAGGAAACTGGTCTCAGGATATCGTGCATGTCTGCACTGAAGGAGATGTTGAAAATGCTGTGCTGTGACAGATACGTATGTACCCACCCCTGTATGGGGATGGCTGTTCTTAATTTCATAGGGCATTTCTGAGTTAGTCCTTCAGCCTGCAGGAAGGCATTATAGGCAGCACACGGTTGTTTTTCTAAGGGACTGTACTGTAGAGTACATCCTTTCCAGAGCTGAAACCAAAAGCCTATGGGAATTTGCTTTGCCTACTGCCTTTGTCACAAGCCCTACCCAAAGCCAACACAGAACTGGCCATATTTAATTCATAAGTCAGATCTGTATCCACCCCCCATAAAGCCTGAGCCAGTGTGATGGCCCATCAGGCTTTTTAAAAAGTGATGGCCCTGGGCGGGCCGCGGTGGCTCAGCGGGCAAAGTGCTTGCCTGCTATGCCGGAGGACCTCGGTTCGATTCCCGGCCCCAGCCCATGTAACAAAAAAAACGGAGAAACAGAATACAATAAAACAAGAAAATGTTTAAAAAATGTTTCCCTTTCTTCCTTCCTTCCTTCCTTCAATCCTTCCTTCCTTCTCTCTGTCTTTCCTTTAAAAAAAAAAAAAAAAAAAAAAAAAAAGTGATGGCCCATCAGGCTTTTTAAAAAGAAGTTTGCTGGTAGGTATCCCATTCCTAGGGATAGCTTTTCCTAATCAAAACATATACAAATTTTAACATTTGGACTGAGTGAGGAACAAAAGGTTTCAAAAACCCCAACAATCCCAAGAATACCATTAGTTGTTCTGGCGTAAACAGCAGAGGAAAACATTGTACCTTACCAATTACTATCAAAGGAATAGATTTTACCTTTCGCAATCATACAATACCCAAGAGTTTTACAGGGCAGCCAAGGCATTGCAGTCCAGCATAGTCAATTGTCCATCCCTGGCTGTTAAGATAAATAGGAATGAATCTGAGGCTTTTTTTAGCTCTGGAAAAGAATTACTGGTTAACATGACATCATCAGTATAATGAAATAGAGTTGCATTTTTCCATTTAGCCAAATCCTCTGCTATGAGCCCATGGCAGATGGTCAAGCTATGTGAATGGCCTCATGGGAGTATGATGAAAATCCTTTGTTCTCCTTCTCAGGTGAGGGTGAAAATTGATTGACTGGCCCTAATTAAGGGGATACTAAATAATTATGTGTTAATTCCAAAAAGAAAAAAAAAAAACTTTGGAAATGTGGTATACAAAGGTGGTATCATTCCACCCTTTGCCTTCCAAACTTCCTCTTTCATGTCCTTTTCATCATCAGATAAAGAATCTATGGGATCCAAGTAAGGGGAAGTCAAGATATGCTATCTTACTCTAGCATCCCAGGATGCTAATATTTCTAAACTCGTATCTACAAGGCATAGCCTCTCATTCAATGCATCCTCCAAATCTGCCAATTTCTCTGTTCTCTGAAAGAGTCTGCTGCAATGGCCCCTGTAGACGTGCAGATTTCTCTGTCTTCTGGGAGACAGCCTGCCATGGTTGACCACACTGCAAACAATGGCCAACTGACTGCAGTGCAGTCACGTAAGTGGGTGACCCCTTCTGAGACCAAGGAACACACTACCCATATTACCCTCACAGGGTCCCACTTCCCCAAACTCATGCTCTCTACAGTTAACAGCTCTTTGGCCTCCTGGCTGGCTTGCCAAATGCTCCAGCCCAACACTACCCTGAGAGCAAAGAACATACTAGATAGAAGATTACCCATGACTTTAAGTAGGGGCTTATGGCTAGGAGGAAGAGCTTCCCAAGTGACAACCAATTAGGAGATGAAAGTCTATACTCTGCCCAAAGTCATCAGAAGAAAAAGAGAGGGAGGCAGGCCTAGGGAAAGCCTTATAAAATTTAACATTCTCACAAGATTTGACTACAACAAAGTTTCAGTAGACTCTTATGAGATTTGGTTATTAGGGGAGGGGACCTTTACATTCTTTGACTTTTAATGTCTGTCCTGGTTATGAAGGTGGCTATGTGACTTGCTCTCAAAATGGAGGAAGGGGGAGGACCAGGACTCTGCATCCTTACATAGTTCATAAAGATTATTTTATTTAATCCTTACAGCAACTGTGTAGGTTCCATATAAAATGCATTATTATCAATACTTGGGGTAGGATAAGGAGGAAGAGTGGTCCCTACTAGTCATCTTTTCAAGGACAGTAGGATGCTCAGCAGACTGCCATCTTTATCAGAGTGAAAAGGAAAATAAAATGCCAAATAAAAACAAACAAAAAATAATAAAAGTAAATAGCAACAAAAATCCTCAAGAGTCTACATCTTAGTAATGAGACTTTCATTTCAATAATCAGGGCAGGCTAACTCAACCTGTCTGGATAGGTCATTTAAACAACCCAAATACATGGAGCCCAGGATGGGAATGGGGACTTGTAATTCTGTATAGTTTAATGTAAAGCCCAGATGCATCACAGGGTATGTCGAGGAGATTGTTAAAAGGTATTGGCAAAGTCCCTTGAGGGGCAGGAAAAAAATATGTAACTATTAAACTGTACCACTGGGGAAATCCCTGATACTGTCTCAAACATTAGGGACTCCCAAGTCAATAGACCAATCCCTTGATCTTGAGGCTTACTCTTATGAAGCTTATTTATGTAGCACAGAAGCTAAGCCTACCTATAGTTATGTGTAAGATTTATGTCCAGAGGATCTCTTTTGTTTCTCAGATGTGACCTCTTTATCGTTAATCCCAACTCTGCAAGTAAAATCTTTACCCTCCCCCCTACATGGGACATAACATCCAGGAGTGAAAGTCTCCCTGCAACAAGGATATGACTCCCAGGGATGGAATTATAACAAAGATAGGATTTAAGAAATGAGTACAACTGCTGAATCATTATATTGATTTTAGTCTCCAGTGTCTTGGAGTGGCTAGAAGGAAAAACCTAAAATTGTGGAACTGCAACCCATACCAAACTCTGAAATCTGTTTGCAACTAATTGTTGTGATGTGCTTTGACATATTGTTTTTTTGTATATACTTTATTTTTCACAATTAAAAATAAATAAATGCCTGCTCTGCCTTTTGCCACTGCCACTTGGGCCTTGAGTGACTTGTTGAAGCATGAAGACAGATTCTGGGAACTAGAAACCTACACCTCCAATCCCAGACAATGTCTGGCAAAGACCCTGTGGTTTTGGCCTACAGTGGCGATCTGGACACCTTCTGCATCCTCGCATGGCTGAAAGAACAAGGCTATGATGTCATTGCCTACCTGGTCAACATTGGCCAGAAGGAAGACTTTGAAGAAGCCAGGAGCAAGGTGCTGAAGCTAGGGGCCAAAAAGGTATTCATTGAGGACATCAGCAAGGAGTTTATGGAAGAGTTCATCTGGCCTGCTGTCCAGTCCATCACACTGTACAAGGACTGCTGCTTCCAGGGCACCTCTCTTGTCAGGCCATGCATCACCCACAAACAAGTGGAAATCGCCCAGTGGAAGGGAATCAAATATGTCTCTCACAGTGCCACAGGAAAAGGGAATGACCAGGTCTGGCTTGAGCTTACCTGCTGCTCTCTGTGTCCCCAGATTAAGGTCATTGCTCCCTGGAAGATGCCTGAGTTCTATAACCAGTTCAAGGGCCGCAATGACCCAATGGAGTATGCAAAGCAACATGGAATTCCTATTCTGGTCACTCCCAAGAACCCATGGAGCATGGACAAGAATCTCATGCACATCAGCTATGAGGTTGGAATCCTGGAGAGCCCCAAGACCCAAGGTCCTCCAGGTCTCTACACAAAGACCCAGGACCCAGCCAGAGCTCTCAACAGCCCTGACACCCTTGAGATCTGGTTCAAGAAAGGGGTTCCCTTTGCAGGTGACCAGCGTCAAGGATGGCACCACCCACTGCTTGTCCTTGGAGCTCCTTGTGTTCCTGAATGAAGTCACGGGCAAGCACGGAGTGGGTCGCATTGACATCATGGAGAACCGCTTTATTGAAATGAAGTCACTAGGCATCTACAAGACCCCAGCAGGGCCAATCCTTTACCATGCTCATTTAGTCATCAAGGCTTTCACAATAGATCGGGAAGTACACAAAATCAAACAAGGCCTGGGCTTGAAGTTCGCAGAGCTGGTGTACACTGGTTTCTGGCACAGCCCCAAGTGTGAGTTTGTATCGCCACTGCATCACCAAGTCCAAGGAGCGGGTGAAGGAAAGGTGCAGGTGTCTGTTCAAGGGCCGGATGTACATCCTCGGCCGGGTGTCTCCACTGTCGTTCTACAACAATGCTGAGCTTGAGCATTCAGGGCGATCATGAACCCATCCATGCCACCGGTTTCATCAACACCAGCTCCCTCAGGCTGAAGGAATATCATCATCTCCCTTGCAAGATCACCACTAAATAGACAGGTTGACAATAAGGAGGTGGGGCCTCCTCGCTCTGCCCATCTCTGACATACAGGTGTTAATTTTGTGATAACTTGTAATTGTGGCTTGTGCTCCCCGGCTGGCTGCAGCACTGTGGGGCCTGCAAAAGTGGTCAGTGAGGGGAAAGGTGGGGGCGGGGGTGGGGGGGGGTAGGGAGGCTGAGGTGGGAGAAGTAAAATGACAATTAAAAAAGAGAGACATTAATAAATAAATAAATAACTCTACAGCTTAAGAAAGACAAACAAAAAATAATCGGGGCAGGATCAGTGTAACTTTTCTGAAGAAAATTGACAATGATTTTTTAAAAATAATTTTTTACTAGAGAATTTGTAGATTTACAGAAAAATCATGCAGACTATGCAGAACCCCTTTTTACCCCCTCACACACAGAGTTTTCTCTACTATTAATACTTTGCATTTGTTACAACTGACAAAACAATACTATTCTAATTATACTATTATAGTATATAATAACTATATAATTATATTGGACGATTAACTATAGTCCATAGTTTACATTAGGGTTCGCTATTTGTCTTGAACAGTCCTAATGGTCTCTTAAAATTTTTATTCTACTGTGGCCTAAAATTTTATTCTATATGTGGCCTAAAATTTCCCCCTTTAACCATATTCAAATATATAATTCAGTGGTGTTGATTAACCTTACAGTGTTGTGCTGCCATCAACACCATCCATTATCAAAACTTCTCAGTTCAAACAGAAACTCTGTACCAATTAAGCGTTCACTCCCCATTCCCTCCCCCCCCTTAGTCCCTGGGATCCTGTATTCTAGTGTCTGACTCTATGAATATGCTTATTCTAATTATTTCATATCAGTGATGTCATAATGTATTTGTCCTTTAGTGTCTGGCTTTTTTTCCCTTAACATGATATTTTCAAGGTTTATGCAGCCATGAACCTTGTCACATCTATCAAAACTTCATTCCTTTTCATGGCTAAATAATATTGCCTTGTACATATATACCACATTTTGTTTATCTGTCCATCTACTGATGGACACTTAGGCTACTTTCATCTTTTGGCAATTGTGAATAATGCCGCTATCTACAGCAGTGTATATATATATATATGACCTATCTGGGTAAAGAGAGGCAGAAAGAATGTTCCAAACAACAACTACAAAAAACAACAGTTTTTTTTTTTTGAGTCCCTGCTTTCAATTCTTTTGGCTACAACTAGAAGTGGGATTGTCAGGTCATATGGTAATTCTATACTTCACTTTCTGGGGAACCGCCAAACTTAACAGGCGATCTTAACTTTTACTAATACCTTGTCACAATGTTAATAGAAAACCCTGACTGTGAATCAGAATTCAATCGTCAAGTTCGTGCAAGATGAAACCCTGAATTACAGGGTGGCTTAAGTGCTTTACACGTGTGAAAGATCAGCTGGTTTCGTTACAGCCTTGGTTCTCTGCCCAGCACAGCAAAACAATGGCATAATCAGCGGCACAAAGATAAGGTTCATCTTTCCATTCCAGATATATGAATCACTCTAGGTACTGGAATAATAGCACAGCGACTTCTCCCAAAGGAAAGGATTGCAGCATGCCTTAACACATAGACAACAGGATTGGAAATACTCAATTACACTGCATGGAAAGCACTGATCTTATTTACACTGCCTCTCTGAGAAGGTCAGGATAAGCAGAAGGAGCCTGCAAATGCTATACCACTTTTACATATAGAAGAAGGTGACTGTTATTAAATGCACATTTCACAGAACATATTTGTGTCACCTGTCCCAGAAGGTGTTGATTCTAGTTTGAAACTCATGCTGTGTTATCCCAATCATTTAAAACCTTTGCCGGTAGCAGATAGGGCCAGAAAAGTGACTGTGAGCCAAATATAGCTTCACTTATTTTAGCTCTGCTGGCAGGATGAGTGTTGTAGGATCGTAGATCATTTATAGATGCTTTCCCTCCATCAAAATGAGCAATTATTTTATTTAGAATATAGCCCATCTTATAAATATTTCTTATTTACAGAGTATAGCTTTTTCTACTCTCTTGTTTAGTTAATTATCTTATAGGGGAGAAGCTGAACTAGACTTTTTTTTTTTTGATAAACAAATGTTGATCTCTCTGTTTGAAACATTCTTTATACCTCTCTTTACCCAGATAATTCTTATTCTTTCCCTTATCATGGCTCAGGCATCATCTGTACCAGAAAGACTTTTAAAGCCCCCTTTCGGTAAGCTACCTACCTTTTTTATGTTCTCTTCAGTTGCACTCTGTGCTTCTCTCCAGGATCTGCTTTAATTATCTGAGAATTTGTCTCTTGTCCACTGGAGTATAAGCAACATGAGAGTTGGGACCTTGTAACTGGCATGACTATTGGCATGGAAAAGATGCTCAATAAATGTTTGATGAATAAGTGAATGTTTGATGAACACTGGGAACAACTTCTTTCTTATTTCCTTAACAAAATTCAGATCATATAAGCTTAAAAAAGTTGAGTAGATCAGTTTCTTTGTATGTAAACAGGTTAAACTAACAGCTCAAGCTTTCCAAGTTTGTATAATAAATAGATCACTTTTTCTCACCAAGAATTTTCTTTGCTAAATTTAAAATACATAGAAAACTGCAAAAAATAATACAATAGACACCAACATTCTCACCATTTCAAATTTTAACTCAACATGTTATCATCTTTGCTTCCAGTGTTTTTAAAGATATACAGATAAAGGTTCCTTTCAAGAGATGTACTGAGCCAATCAGGGACTTACTGTTGCTCAGTGAAAATAGATATGGGTCTTCTAAATATTTTTATTTTTGCCAGCTGGAAAAGCATTAAACTTTGTCAGTAGAGGATGCAGAAGAGACCCTCCAGGACGAAAAGGTTTGGTTTCCTGGTTCAGGGGTGCTCTTGCAGCCCTGCTGGCTTCCCCAGTATTGAGCATCTTTAGGACACATGGTGCCAGATGCTGCAGAGCTCACAGCTTCTCCAGTGGTCAGGTACTGCTGTGCACAGCAGCCAGAGACACCTGGGGGCAGCGCCTTCCTGCCTTACACCTTCATGCAGTTTCATAGCTAAGTCCTTCCCCATGAGCAACTTTCCTTGGTACCACAGAAGGCAGATTTTTAAAAAATGCCACTGCACCGCACCACTGTCATCCAGTGGGCATAGCCATTAACTCCCTACGAGCTCTACATCTCAGCCTTGGGGGGTGGGGGGTGGGGGTGGGGGACAGAGGCAGATTTCCATCTGAGCCCTAAGTAATGGCAGCTCCTAATACCTGCCATTTCTATATTCTTTTGAGTTCTTTTTACTTCTTTTTAGTCAATGTCTTTTTTATTCCAATCCCCTGTTATAGGTATTGCTGCTTTATATTCAACTTTTCCTGTTTAAATTACAGTGTCTTTTTCTTCTGAATTATTCCTCAGAAATGGACACAAGTAAAGGCTCCTTTCAACAGATATACTTTAATTTATATTTTTTTCTAGTAAGGTATAAAACTAATCAGTACTGCTATATAACTGAGAAATCAGGATTTGAGGGATGATTTTGATTACTGAATCATTATACAGATATTCCATTTTGCTTTCTGCTACACTGGGGCAGACAGAGGGAAATTCCTGAAATCTCTAAATTGTGATCCAAGTGCCTTGATCTCTGATAATGATTGTATAGCCCTTATCTTCTGCCCCTATGATTAAATTTCATTTGTACCCAGTTATCCAGATTTTCAACTTTAGAGTATTGTAATCACTAAAGACAGTCCCTAGTGTTTATTAATGAAGGGTCTTGGGTCAGCCCGGAACTAACCCACCCCAAGTCCAAAGTAATCTTGATAACCCACACTGGATCTAAATGGGTCCACCTGACATGCACAGTAGCTTTGACTTTAACCTACGAGTCACCTATACTTAATTTGGCCACTTCCTTACACATGTTCTGTGACTAAGCTTATACTCAATCTGCACATGCTCAATAATTAGATCAACTCTAATTATATCGTCTGTGGCCACTGGGCTCATTATCCTAAACCCTGCCTAACTTTTCTCTAATGAAACTATCAGAATTACTGCAGTTCAGAGAGATAGATTTGGAGCCCCTAGGCCATCTACTCCCCTGCTGTGTGCCTGGTAACAAACTCTTTCTCTCTTTGAAAGTCCAGTGTCTCAGGCATTGGTTATCGAATGCACCAGGCAAAAGAAGCCATGGCCTTTGTCTGATAACAGCTATGCCCCACCAAATAATACACAAGTCAATGGGTTTAGTAAATTCTCCTCCACCTCCCACCAACTTCTGTTGTTTAGAATAATATATTAATTTTTATATTAAGTAAAATCCAAGATGGTCTAAGAGTATGACTGAGAAATAAAAGGGAACTATGGTATTTACACAAAATGGACTAACTGAACGGCTTTAAGAAGGAATGAAATTGTGAGGCATGCAACTAGGTGTATGAACTTTAAGGACCGTATGTTTTGAATAAAATGCCAGGAACAAAAAGACAAATAATATCATGCCTTACTCATATGGATTAACTGTAATATACAAAGTCAGAGAACTGAAGTCGAGAGCATGGGTTATCAGGGTCTATTATAAAGGGTCATAGATTGTAAGCCTTTACAGCATTCACATATATTTATGAGTGGTAACTGGCATATCTAAATTCTGAGATACTGAGCTATTTGTATATAACCTGGTCATTCCCTGAAACTTTGGGTATTTATGTGACACCTGAGACTCAGAGTTAGAGCCATGAAGCTATGAAAGTCAACACTACCCTGTGATCAGATTACACGTAGAGTTATGATTGAAGCTGATCTGGATAGGACTAAGGTAAATCAGAATACTGGGTAAAGGATATTATGGCCCATATTTTCAAGATTTGAACTCTGTGCAAGAGAGATGTTTATTTGGTGAAAATTTTATATTTGGGGTAGCACACTATCTAATTTAACTTGTATGGTCAGTTTACTTGAACCATAATTATGTCCAAATTAAGGCACCAACAAGAGGTTACCTTCACTCAAGAAAGGCTGATTAGTCTGGAACACCTCTGTCAGCTGGGAAGTCACATGGCTGGCATCTGATGGACCCTTGTTCCTGGGTTCCTTGCTTTCAGTCTCTCTCCATGTGGGGGTTCTTCACTTTGCTTCTCCAGGGCTGGCTTTCATCTCTTGGCTTCCCTTGGCTTTCTCCAGGATCTGGCTTACTTAACATCTCACCGTGAAGTCTTCTGGGCACCAAGCATCTCCAGACATTTGTGTGTCTATTCTCCTAAGCAACTGTTCTTCAAGTATCTACATTTGCTCTCTGTTGGCTCTGAAGCTTCTGTCATTTCTGTCTCTCTCTCCAAAGTGTTTCCTTTTTTCAAAGGACTAGTCAAGACCCACCCTGAATGGGCAGTTACATCTCCATTTAATCTAAAGTTCAAACTCACAATTGGGTGAGTCACATGTCACAGAGATAATCTAATCAAAAGCTTCTACATACAATATTTAATCTTGATTGAAAAAATTGGTTGCTCCCACATGATTGGATCAGGATTAAAACATGGCTTCTCTAGGGTACATAATACTTTCAAACCGGCACAATGTACCTTGTTATGTTTTTACTCGTGAATGCATTAACTCAAATAATTGAGGAGATTATGAATTATTTTAAAAATGATGCTGAACTATTTGGAAAAATTATTACACAGGGAAAAATTATAAATGGATGGGATCTAAATGAAAAAAACAAAATTACATGAGTATTAGAAGAAAGCATGTCAATTTATTTATTACTTAAGAGATAAGAAAATATTCTTACTTCAGAAACAATTTTAAAAGAAGTATAAATATTACCACATAAAAATTTAAATAATACTGCATTATTCATATGCATGGTCACCAGATAAGTAAGCAAACTAGGAAAAGATATTTGTAATTTATATCTTGGAAAAAAGGTCAGATCTGATCATTAAAAATATCAACAGCTAAAAATTGACCAACAACCCAGTAGAAAAAAATGCAAAGTATATAAAAGTTCACAGTAAAAGAAATAAAAATGGCCCTGTTTTTGTTTATTAAAGCTAACAAACTATAACATACCAGAAATGGACTGGTTTTTAACAATGGAGATTTATTAGTTTACAAGTTTACTATTCTGAGACCATGAAACATCCAAATTAAGATATCAACAGGATGATTGCTTCTCTGAATCCCAGTTGCCAGTGAGCACGGGCTCCTCTGTCAGATAGCAAGGCACATGGCCGGCATCTGCTGGTCCTTCTCCCTCGGGTTTCACTACTTCAGATTCTGGCTTTAGTGGCTTCCTTCAGTTTCTCTGTGGTTTTTCTGTGAGTTTCTCTTAATTTCATCTCTCAGCTTCTCTGCATTTTATCCTCTCATAAAGGACTCCAATAAGAGGATTAATTGAAGTCCTTGAATGAGGTGAGTCCCCTCAATTGAAATAACCTAATCAAAAGGTGTCACCCACAGGAAAGGATTCACTGAAGAACAAACTCTTCTGGGGTCCATAAAGCCTCCAAACCATCACAGGCCCTAAACATATGAAAAGATGCTCATTCTCATATAGATAACATATATGGAAGTTAAATTTATATTGATATTCAATTTCTAATCATAGTAGCAAAAATCTAAAAGTTTAACAGCAAACTTTGTTGCAAAGCTATGGGGAAGAAAGTAGGTACTCTCAAACATTGCTAGTAGAAATGCAAAATGGAGGTTAATATAGTTAGTATCTAGGGGAAAAACATGTATTTATACTTTGACCCAGAAATCCCATTCTTCAAAGATATACTAGCAAACATATAAAATTATGTATACATATAACACTTATCAACTGGAGACTGGTCCAGAAACTAAGATACATTATCCCAATGGAATAGTATGCAGGAGTAAAAAAAAAAAAAGAATGAGAAATACCCCATACAATGATGTGGAGTGCTCTACAGCTATTATTGCTAAGTAGAAAAAGCATAGAGAGAATAGTATATATAGTGCACAACCTAATGTGCAAGCAAAGGAAGTGAATGATGCTTACATACATATTTCCTTACATTTGCTAATATTTGCTTGAATAAAGACTGGAAAGATGAACCCAAACTAATGAAATAAGTTAAGCATATGGGAGAGTGAGCAAATAGAATGAAGGGCACAGGAATGTAAGCAGAACTTCTATGAATATAATTCATTTTACAGTTTTGACTTTGGAGGGATATTCAAAAATAAAATAAAAATTTTAAAACCCTAAAAATCAGAAGCAAATTACAATAAATGAACCTTACTATATATAAAACCATTGACATAACCACATGGAGAAGAGGATTATATCAAGTAATTTTGGAACTTAATATATTTATTTTACTTTTCCTCAGTGGGATATATTCTAAGGACAAATAGAGCCACAAGTGACTATTAAATTTGATTCAGTAGTCTAATTTTAAGTAGGTATACTGTAATTAGTATTTTGAAGCTTTTATATAATGTAATATAATGCAAATAAATAATTAGGTTGATGTTATTAGGAACTAAAATTTTCAGTATATATAATAGCAAAACCAAAAATGCACAATTTTGGCATTAATATGAAAATATATTCAATTAATTGAACCAACTGAATATATAACAGAGAGAGAGAGAGAGAGAGAGAGAGCTCACTAGAAGTACCAGGGCATCAATTCCTTACTCTGAAAATTGGTGACTAAAAGGAAAAAATTAAGCATTTATCTTGTCTTTCAAAATAATCAAATATCTTTACTTGATGATAGAAAGTTCTTATTTACAGAGAACTTCCAGCTAATACATGTGTATGGAATGATCAAGTCAGAAGATCATCACTTTACCATCGTTAATGAAATAATTGAGTCATGCAACAATCATCGGAGGATAACTTCATTTGATGAATGGTTGATTGGGATACTACTATATACTAGATATACTATATATATATATATATATATATATATATATATACTACTATGTACTAGAGGGATTAGGCTGTCACCACCCAAGCCCTTTGATCAATCTTAACATTAGCGAAAGGAGAAAACAAATATTAAGCACCTCCTCGTGTAACACAGTATGAAGCACACAGTGCCAACTGCAATGGGTCCTTGCCAAAAAAAATCTTTAACCTGAATCTAATTGAGCTTTTAGAGTAAACTAGAGGAAATTGCAGGGATAGAGAACAAGTTAATGAGAATACGGAACTTACTTCTACAGGGCAGCTATCTGGCTTATTGAATAAGTCAGTGGCAGGGAAAATGGGGGTGGGTGGATTTAGTCTGAGTAACAGAGATTTAAAAGTATAACAACCAAAGGTAATGAGCAGACCTTGATTTCATCCCAATGTGAATAAGCAATCTGTACAGATATTGTGAAGACAATTGGGAGAATTTGATCATGGTCTGATTATAAAATGGCTCCAAAAAAATTGCCGTTAATTTTATTAGGTGTTGGTTCTGTTTGCCAAGGCTGCTGCAATGCAATATACTAGAAATGGGTTGGCTTTCATAAAGGGGATTTATTAGTTTAAAAATGTACAGTTCTAAGACTGTGAAAATGTCCAAAGTAAGGCATCAACAGGCAGTACCTTCTCTGAAGAAAGGCACTGGCATCTGGGACACCCCTTCACATGGGAAGTCACGTGGCTGGCATCTGCTGGACCTTCACTCCTGGCTTCCGTGGCTTCCTCTTTTAGCTCCTGTGGATGTATTCTTGTCTCTCAGCTTCTCTTGGCTCTCTAAGCCTTTCCTGTCTTTTACCCTCTTATAAAGGACTCCACCAAGAGGATTAAGACCCACCTCGAATGGGGTGGGTCATATCTCTGTTGCAATAACCTAACCAAAAGGTCCCACTTACAACAGGCCTGCATCCACAGGAATGGATTAAAATAACCTGGCCTTTTCTGGGGAACATAACAGCTTCAAACTATCATGGGGGTGATAATTGCATTGCAGTTAGGTAAGATGACCATATATCTTATGGACCAAAACATGTAGGAGAGAGAGGACACGTTGTCTAGAATTTCCTTAAAAATCTTTAACAAAGAAAAAGAAAGCAGAAATGGATAGACGAAACAAATGTAGGGAGATCTTGAAGTGTGAGAGGTATTTGAGAGTTCAATGTATTATTCCCCGTAACTTTGTCTATGTTTGAAATGTTTTATAATGCAAAAATGTAAAGGCTTCTAGATAAGAGATAAAATAACAAATCAAAATAGAAATTAGAAACCACTGAAGTAAACATCAAATGAACTAAATATTAAAAGCTTGTGGTGGGGTATGGAAAAAATAGTCACAGGAAAATCTGTAGCTTTAAATGCATTATTTTTAAAAGGAATATTGAGAAAAAATAAACATTTAAATTAAAAACTTAATAAAAGCTCATTTCTGCATCTGCCCAAGATGGAGAACAGGACATGGATTTACTCTTCTGCCTGAAACAAAGAAAGAAATAGACAATATACAGAAAACATTAGTTCCTAATTTATTGAACATCAGGTAACAAAAGAGAGTGAGTTTTATAATCAACTCTGCTTACTCCCTGCGTAGTTTCTAGATCATGAAAAAGAGAAGTGGAACCCAGGCATAACCCAGCAGACTCCATGATTTGAAGAGGATGGAGCTAGGAATTAAGAGAGGAGAAAAGGCAGCTAGAGGTTGCAGAACCATGTAACGAAGAGAGAGCTGCGCAGAGACAGAACTGTGGAGATTTGTAAAGGGTCTTGGAGTACAGCCTGAGCAGTGATTTGCACATGCAGATGAGGAAATTACTTGAGGCCAGGGAAGGAAAACCACCCAAAAGAATTAGCATGAACCATTTCCCAGAGCTCAGTCAGAGCTGGGGATACTACTTATACCTACAAACCAGGATAAAAACTTAAATTCACTGGGTATTGGCAAGTACCCAAAGGGGTCTTGACTCGATAGTGTGGTAAAATTAATCCTGGAATTAATGCTGCTCTGCTCCTGCCTAACAAAGATTAACAGCAAGACCCAAAAGGATCAAACTTTTGTCCCAAAAGGAAACTCAGAATATACATATGGCAACACAAAAATGTCCAGCACTCACCAGGGTAAAACCCATAGTGTCTTACAATGCAACAATTGGAAATTGAGATTTAAAAAATACCATTTGCAGTGTGTTCAAAAATTTAAGATAATTAAAGTTAAAACTGACAAAAGATGTGAAAGACCTGAAAACTATGGAACAATGCTAAGAGCAATTAAAGAAGACCGAAATAAATGGCAAGCTATGCCATGTCCATATTGGAAGACTCAGCATTGTTAAGATATTACTTCTCCCCTAATTTATATTTTCAATGCAATCTCAATCAAAATACCAGCAGGCTTTCCTGTAGAATTGGTAATCTCTAACAGTCATACCAAAATGCAAAGGATCTAGAAGAGTCAAAGTAACTTTGTAAAAGAAGAACAAAGTTAAGGATTTATATGACCTGATTTGAAGCCTTCTTATAAATAACTGTAATGTAGACAGTATGGTATCAGCATCAGCATAGTCAAACATTAATGGGACAAAATAAAAAGTCCAGAAATAAATCCAAATATATATGGCCAATTAAATTTCTACATAGGGGCAAAGGAAATTCAGTGGAGAAAGGGTAATCTTTTCAACAAATGGTACAGGATCAATACTTATGACAATGAAATTTGATCTCTACCACTCACATATACAAAAGATAATTCAAAATGGAACATATACTTATATGTTAAACTATAAAACTTTTTAAACAAAATATAAAAGAAAATTTTATATTTGACTTTAGATTGGCAAGCTTTCTTATATACCACATCAAAAGTATGATACATAAAATGAAAATACTGATACACTAGATTTTATCAAAATTAAAAATTTCTATTCTTCTAAAGACATTGTTAGGAGGTTTGAAGACAAGCTACAGAAAGAGGGTACATATTTGAAAAGAAAATATATGATAAGGACTTGTATCAAGATCCATGAAGTGTTATATAAAACTTGAGAGTTTGCAAACTCTCAAAACTCAATATGGAAACAAGTCAATGAAAAATGAACAAAAGATTTGAAAGCAGTTTACTAAAAAGATACACTGATGCAGAGAGGTGCATGAAAATTTGCTCGATATTATTAGTCATTAGCTAATCCAAATTAAAACCACAATTGGATACAGTCAAGGATTTGCTGTATTGGCTAAAATTAAAATGGTAGACCTTATCAACTGTTGCTGAGGCTATGGAGGAACTGGAATTACCATTCACTGCTGGTGGGAATGTAAAATGGTACAACTTCTTTGGAAAACTCTCTGGCAATTTCTTAAAAAGTTGAGTATATGTCTGCCATGAGATCCAGTCATTCCACATAGCCATTTTTCCTAATGAAATGAGTGAATATGTCCATACAAAGATCTATACATGAATGTTCATAGCAACTTGATTTGTGATAGTCAAATATTAGGCATAATCCTGATGTCTAACAATAGGTGAATGGTTAATACTACTTAGGGATAAGAAGGAATGAGTGAATGATATGTAACAACATGGATGAATCTGAAAATAGTTATGCCATTTATAAATAAATAAAATAGGCACAATGAAATTTTGGGAAGTGATGTATGCGTTCTTTATCTTGATTGTCTCATTGGTGTATAAATATGTCAAAATTTATCAAATTATAACTTTTAAAATGTGCCACTCACAGCAGGCCACAGTGGCTCAGCAGGCAAAGTTCTCGCCTGCCATGCCAGAGACCTGGGTTCAATTCCTGGTGCCTGCCCATGCCAAAAAAATTGCCATTTATTGTGTTTAATTATACCTCAATAAGGCTGTTTAAACAACCAACAATGAGACAGCATTTCACATTAATTAGAAAAAATTGAAAAGATCTAGGGTACTTGATAATCATGAGGGTGGGAAGAAAAAACACTCTCATATAGTGTTAATAATTTATGAATAAGGAATGGCATTTTGGAGGATGATGTGTCAATACCCCCTAAGACTGAATAAGTGCATTAAAAAAAAGCTGGGAGGGTAGAGGGCACTCTAGGAAAAGGGCAGTCTAAATGCATCCAGGCCATCCTCCTCTTCCAACTACTCCTTTTGAGCAAAATAGTTGCTGTGGCTTCCATATTTCCAGAGTTTACCCTGAAATTATGAAGAGGCCTAAGTTTTTCTGCCTACTAGGCTAAAAGATTCTGAGGACCAGCTTGAGAGGGTGGGTGTTGGACAGTAAACAGTGGCTCATGGAAAGAGCTTGGCATGGGGGAGAGCTATAGATTTGGAAAGGGAAAGATGTGTGGCTTTTAGGATTGTCTTCTCTTGTCTCCAGCTGCTAGGGACCTTCAGAGAACAGTTGGTCTGAATCCTCCTTAATCCCAGTATTTGGAGAGCATTGGCCTTTGCAGCTGAAAATAAACTTCCTTATCTCAGCATGGAATGGCCACATCATAAAAGGGAAAGAAGCCTATCTCCCACAGTGTTCAGGACTTTTTCTTCAGCAGCTGAATCTGAGCCCTTAAGAATGAATAAGAACTAGAGAAAGGCAAAAAATAAAAAATACCATAGATACAGCAGTAAGAGAAAGTAAAAACTAAAACACTCACACATGCAGTACCTAGTCAGAGAGAGCTCTGGCTAATGGGGACAGATGAGATCTCAAGCTTAAGTACATAATAAGAACATTCAAGGAGATACAATGGTAGCAAAAGATGTACTGGAATTATTATCATTTTTTTAATCATAGAAGAAAAACAAAACTGTATCTCAAATTTTAAAATTCAGTAGGTGAATTGAAGGCAAGGTTATTCATTGCTGAAACATGAATTAGTAACCTACTGAGTCAAGTGGAAGATAATCTCAAAACAGATACAAATTATTAAGGGCAAAGACAAGAAACTTGGAGGACACATCTAAGAAACATTATATGCAAACAAGGAAGCTCCAGAAAGAAAAAAAAAAAAACAGAGCTGCAATCATTTAACAACTAATAGATGAAGAGATCCCTCCATACAGAAGAGAAAGATCTACTTTTGTAAACTGATGGGACTTGTGCTGCTCCCAAAAGACTGTGAAGACCCAAACCTAGGTAAATCCTGGTAAAAAATCCCTCAATTTCAAAGATAGTCAAAATTGAAAAGCTTCCATACTGAAAAGAAAGAAACTTACCAAAGAAAAAGATTTGGAGTGGTGTTTAATTGTATCATCTGTCACTACTGGAGGCTTGAAGACAGTTGAATAGGATATATTAACTACTTCTAGAAAAGGGTTGCAACTCAAGATTCCCATACCCAGCCAAAGCATCATTCATCCAGATAGCAAAACACATATGCATACGTACATGGTTTCAGAGACTATACCACTCACAGTCTGGTTGAGGAATATACTAGAGAAATCAAGTTACAACAAATCACAATTAGAAAATGAACTTAAAGATGAAGAAATATGAAGTGAAGAAGAAAGAGTTTTGAGCTATGCATCTTATGATATATGGTTAAATCTAAATGGATGATGATTATTTGGAGTTGTACAATTCTGTATCAAGACTAAATAAAGATTCTTGTAAAAGAAAGACACTCTGCAAAGCAAGACTTTCAGAAGCCTAGTAAATAATCCAATTATTTTTTTCTGAACTTGGTTGTTAGGGAAAGTTAGGTACTAGCAGAAAGCAGAGCTTTCTAAAGACCTCATCCACCAAGAGAAATAGTGGGGAGGTAAAAGTAAGAATGGATGATAGGGTTATCACAAGGCTAATACCACCTGTAGGCTCCAACATGAGGGTCCCCTGCTCTGGACCTATGTTTGATTTTTTTTTTTTTTTTAGTATTTTTATTGAGAAATCTTCACATACATTCAGTCCAGACATTGTATGCAATAATGGCTCATAATATCATCACATAGTTGTGTATTCATCACCATGATCATTTTTGGAATATTTGCATCACTCCAGAAAAAGAAGCAAAAAGCAAAACCTCAAACATCCCATACCCTTTACCCCTCCCTCTCATTGACCACCAGTATTCAATCTACCCAATTTTTTTTTACCCCTTATCCCCCTTATTATTTATTTATTTTTCCTCATTTTTTTACTCATCTGCCCATACCCTGGACAGATAAGAGGAGCATCAAACACAAGGTTTTCACAATCACATGGTCACAATGGAAAAGCTATAGAGTTATACAACCATCTTCAAGGATCAAGGATACTGGAACATAGTTCAACAGTTTCAGGTACTTCCCTCCAGCTACTCCAATACACCATAAACTAAAAAGGGGATATCTATATAATGCATAACAATAACCTCCAGGATAACCTCTCAACTGTTTGAAATCTCTCAGCCACTGAGACTTTATTTTGTCTCATTTCTCTCTTCCCCCTTTTGGTCAAGAAGGCTTTCTCAATCCCATGATGCCAAGTCCTGATTCATCACAGGAGTTCTGTTCTACATTGCCGGGGAGATTTACATCCCTGGGAGTCATGTCCTACATAGCTGGAGAGGGTGGTGAGTTTACCTGCTGAGATGGTTTAGAGAGAGAGGCTACATCTGAGGAACAAAAAACATTCTCTAGGGGTGTCTCTTAGGCACAATCATTAGTAGGCTTAACTTCTCCTTTGCAGGAATGAGTTTCATAGTGTTGAAACCCAAGATGGTTGAACCCCAATATGCCTTAGCATATTGAGTTGGTGTGGACCTATGTATTAAAAGGCTTACCTTTCTTCCATTTACAGCCCACCTTCTAAGCTGGGAGTGCTGGGTGAGTGTGAGTAGAGGAGAGAGTAAGGGGTCAGGCCCACCATGAGTTGAGAGTCCTTTCTCTGGACCATGCTCTGGGTCCTTGGGACTTCCTAATAGCCTACTCAAATGTTCCTGCAACTCAGGGCCTGAAAGTGTCTCTTCCCCAGATCTGCTCTCCAGGGGATAAACACTCTACTGGTCTACTGGTTTGAATCCAGCAGAGGCCAAGGGATAGTTGTGTGTGTGTGTGTGTGTGTGTGTGTGTGTGTGTGTGTGTGTGTGTGTGATGGGAGAGGATTGATGGTGCTTATAGTTTTACTGGTGTATCCGTATCCATGAGCATGTTGACCCCCTTTCTTGTTTGGGAAACAAAGCCAAGGGTGGGAAGGAAAGGGAGGGGTGGGCTGTAGATCAGAATCCGGAGCCAAGAGCAGTCTTCCCTGTGCTGTCACATTCCAGAGCAGATCTCCAAGAGTCTGAGGATTGTAAATTTGAGCCCGGCCTTCCAGTGCATTTGTCACAGTAGAAGGATAGAATATCTTCTATATAATGACTTGTTAGCCTGACTTATAGCTTTTACATATTTAAACAAGTGATATGGGGGCCTCCCTTTATATTCTTGCCCCAGGCCCCACAAATGTTAGGGTAGTAGTTTTAAAGAGAAATTATGAGCCATGAATTCAGAGAAAAAAGAGATCACTGTGGACTGTGTTAGCTGTGAAGAAAGGCTTCGTGAGAACTCACTGAAAATCATGGGATTTGAGGTTAGAAAGAGACTGCTGAAATTATCGAATCTAGTGATTAACTATCCTGGGTCTCTAAATTTCTGGGGATACTTATGGAACTCCTGGAGCTAATTCTCAGACTTTTAAAGAACCTAAAAGAAATTATACGTTTAGTCATGATAATGCTAACTAAAAATTCAGGTGTCTTTTACTTAGGCCCTTGGTTATAGAAAGAAGACTCCATTAACCTAGGACAATCCCTTATTTTGCCAAAGTAAACCCAGGGAGACTAAGCAGATAGTAACAGAATGGGGCCTAAGACCCATGTCTCTCTTGTCAGCTGTACCACTTCCCAGGGTGCGTCAGCTGTGGTGGGAGGAGCAGCAGCTTTGGAAAAACAAGAATGTGAAGGGAAGTTCAAGTAGGTTCCCAAAGGAGACCAGAGCTTCCGAAGCTTTTCTAACTGCGGATGAATGTATAATGCCTCCCCCTGTACATCTGGCAACCCAGAGTGAAGTAACTTTGAAATCTTGTATCTGATCTTTAAAAGTGATATGAATTGTGTTCTCTATTCTCTTCAAAATCTTTGGAATTAGACTGAGGGTGGAACTCAGGTGCTGCTTCTTCATTGGTGACTTTGGACAAGTTAACCTCCGAACCTCATTTTCACGTCTGTCAAATAGGAGAAAATACCAGCTTGCAGGAATGGTGTGAGGACTAAATAATATAATGTACAGCATGAGTCCCTTGTGCTTTGTGAACGTTGGTTGAAGAGCCCTCCCTGCCACGTGTGGGAACTTCCCTAATGAAATGGTCCCTTGTTCTGTGGTCACATCGCCTCATCATCTGCATCGGCTCAGGGTTATCCAGTGTTTAGAGTGTATGTTGCAACTTATTTACTTCTTTTGGAAAATGATATGCTGGTAACAGCTGAGTTTTGAAGAACTGATGGCATGTTAGCTTAGAATGACCACAGAGTAATTCTGAGGCCTGGTAAGTGCACTGGGCAGCAGCTCATCAACAGGTTAGATTCTTGGATGAAGAACAAGCTTTCCTTTCCAGAACACCAGTCTATATTTATCAGCATGGAGAGGTGATATGGCTTCTTTTGTAATAATTCTTCTAATCCTATGATGATATTCATGTTCTAAATCTCCTAATAAGCTTGTGAAGATGTACTTGTATGCTTTTCTGAATATTTAGGGGGAATATCTGAGTTGTTGGAAAAGTTATGGGTATGTTTAAATGTTGTCCTGAAGAAATCAGGACTAGATATTTGATAGTGTTTCAGTTAAACCAGCAGTCATCTTAAATGTGAAATTTATGTGAATCTTAAAATGAAATTAGGGAAAAGTGAAAAAAACATGATTTTGGTGGTGAGCATGTCCCCCTGTAGGGGACTAAGAATTCTAAAAAGAAATTTAGAATGTTAAATTATGTAGAACCATCATTGGGTTACTGCAAAGTAATAGAATTGCTCTCTTTCATCTCCTTTCCCCTTTTAAATTTAATACGGGACTGGCCCAAGAAGAAGGTAAGTATAAATGAATGCATACATATATATATAATCACACACATAGTTAGTCAAATATATATATGCCCATAAACCAATGCTTCTGGCCAACCTTTTCCTCTATTCTAACCATCAAGTCAAATCAAGAGGGTTGGATAAAAGATGGCATCATGGTCTCTTCCACTCCAAAAATGCTGTGATTCTATCTTTGTTCTTAAGAAGGGTACATGGAAGTATCAAGTGTTCAAGAAGTTGATTTATACAACCTACTCTCAAATGTTTAGAAAATAAACAGATATATAGATAAGTACATATGTATGTATGTATGTAGGTAGGTAGATGAATGGATAGACAGACAGACACATCGATTAGATAGATAGATAGATAGATAGATAGATAGATAGATAGATAGATAGATAGATAGATAGATAGATAGATGGATGGATGGATGGATGGATGGATGGATGGATGGATGGATGGATGGATGGATGATACATATATAGAATGGAATGGAGAATGTGACAAAATTTAAAAGTTGGTGTGTTGGTGAATCTGGGTGAAGGGGCTATGTTGGAGTTTTCTATGTGGATTTTGTATTATTTTTACAACTGTCCTGTAAATTTGAAATTATTTCAAAGCATGACATTTAAAAATCAAAAAATAAAAATGATATGATTCTAAGGCAAATGGGTGACCTGCCTATCCTCTTATCAGAACCATCAATCCTAGGATTTTACCAGGATTCCTCCACGTATGAGAGATTGAATAGGGAGGGTCTTTAATCCAAGGCTCTTCCTACCTCATATGCACACAGTGGCCTTGGCTCCTGATCATTTCCTGGGACTATGCTGATCTTAAAATGCCTGTGATATATTGGTAAGAAGATTGAAATTAAAACTTGCCTGACTCCAAAGTTGTATTCCTTTCATTATGCCAGTATTACAGATTCTCCAAATCTTTCCGTTTTTCTTTTTTTGAGACTTTATTTTTAAAAGAGTTATATATTTACAGAAAAAATACATAGAAAGTACAGAGTTCCCATATAGCACCCCCCACATATACATATGATTTTCCCTATTATTAACATTTTGCATTAGTGTGATATATTTGTGACAGTTGAACCAGAATAATTAGAATTATGTTATTAGCTAAGGTCCATAATTTACATTATAGCTTACTCTTTGTGTTGCATGGTTCTAAGGCTTTTTTTTTTGTCTTTTTTTTTTTTGTCTTTGTAGTAACATAGACACATCATAAAATTTCCTGTTATAATCTATTTCAAATAAACAATTCAGTGATGTTAACTACTTTTACAATGTTGTGTTACCATCACCACCATCCATTACCAAAACTGTACCCATCAATCAATAACTCCCCAACTCCCTGCCCCTACCCCTGCCAGTGGTAATCTGTAATCTACTTCCTATCTTTATGAATTTGCATATTCAAACTATTTCCTATATGTGAGACCATACAAAATCTATCCTTTCATGTCTGGTTTATTTTACTCAACATGATGTCTTCAAGGTTCATCTAGGTTATTGCATGTATCAGAATTTTGCTCTTTTTCACAACTTCATAACATTCCATTGTGTGTGTATAAGCCACATTTTGCATGTCCATTCATCTGTTGATGGACCCTTGGGTTGTTTCTACCATTTGGCTATTGTAAATAATGCTCTGAACATTGGTGTACAAATATCTATTCGGGTCTTTTCCTTTTTTAGTATTTTATCCACTCATATTTAAAATTTTCTGTTAAACTATTATGATATCTGGCTTAAGAAGATAAATTCTCAACTCAATTCTTTGGGAGTAATAAGTCAGGATAAAATTTTGCACTTCCCAAAATGGCTCTGAAATCATCTGTCGTTTGTGGCTCTTTTACTAAAGGTAGGCAGCTTCTACTTCTGCAAGGTTCCAGTTTGGCCCCATAGGAATTTTTAACCTAATTTCTCTTTTAGAGCTGACCCACTACTATATTTCAGGACTGACATGAGAAGCAATGTTATGAAAGCTTTTTCAAGTTGCGGTGTTTACTTAAAAGTATATTGAACATTGCACCATTCTAGTTGCACCCCTCAATTGACAGGCAAAACGTGTTTCGGTGTGATGGTCGGCACTGTTATTCTCTCTTCTCAGTTGGCCACGAGCTTTCTGGGCTTTAAAATTGTGTTTACTCACTGGTGTTCCAAAGTATCAGAAGTGTCTTAGTACAGTGATGACTGTTATGTCTACATTCAGAGAGAGAATCTGGGCTACGATACATTCTTTTCCGCTCCATTAGTTTGGTATGCAGTTAACATTTCAGTTCCATTTGTCACAGTTCATTAATTATTTAATCTGTTGTTGATGGAGCATCAACTTCTTTGAGTGCCATCTGTCTATACTACTGTTTAGTATTTCTCAAAGGACTTTGCAGTTTCAGTATAGAAGAGAGAGTATAGAGTCCAAGCCAGAAGGGGCTCATCATTCCTTCCCTATAGTGAAAGTAGCCCTTCTTCTATTTTTATGGCTGGACAATATTTTAAAATATTAATTTCTAGGATTATTTTTCTGTCTATGCAATTTCCCCCATTCCCTTCCTCCATTCAGTCTAGTTTTGTTGCTTTCACAGAAATATGTGAAAAGGCTAAAAAAACAAAAATTGCCTGTAAAATTTTCTGGATTTTTGGGTGGGCCACGATGGCTCAGCAGGCAAGGATCCTTGCCTGCCATGCCAGAGAACCCGGGTTCGATTCCCGGTGCCTGCCCATTTAAAAAAAAATTTTTTTCTGGATTTTCTATCAAAAGTTTAAGCCTTTGGGAGAGCATAAAAGATACGCTGGGAAGACAACTATCAATAAAGAATTTCTCAGATAAAGGCAGAGTATCTACAAGAAGCATAAAGGAGGGTAAAATTCTCCCTTCAGATTAGAAAGAGTTGCATTTTTCCTTTTTTTTTTTTTTTTTTTAACCAAACCAATTTGAATATGTCTGAAGACTAGTGGGGCAACAATCATTTGTTAGGGTAATTTGAATTATAGCAAAAACTACTACAATCTGATTTGCTTATTAGATAGAATTCACTGAAGTCTAAAACAACATTAAAATCTCAGCATATGTCTTAAGAGCTATCAATGTCCAGCAGTGTAATTGCTGGATCATGCATTAAGTATATAGTTAAGTTTATAAGAAACTGCCAAACTGTTTTCCAGAGTTACTGAATTATTTTATATTCCCACGAGCAATGTATCAGAAATCCAGTTACTCCACATCCTTACTAGCACTAGATTTTGTCAGCATTTTAATAGTTTAAGGAGGTGTGCAGTAGTGTCTAATCATGATTTTAATTTGCATTTCCCTAATGACCAATAATGTTGAACATCTTTACATGTGCTTATTTGCCACCTTATTTGCACATCTTCTTTGCTGAAGTGTCTATTGCCCATTTTTAAATTGGAGTGCTTTCTTACTGTTGAGTTTAGAGAGACCTTTATATATTTTGGAAACAATTGCATTGTTCGAAACGTGATCTGCAAATATTTTCTGGCAGCCTGTGACTAACTCAAAACATGGTCTTTCACAGAGAAAATAGGTTTAATTTTGATGAGATCAAAACTCTTGTTTCGTAACTTGCTTGAATCCTAAAGCCCATCACCAGTTTTCTTTCTTTTCTCCACCTTTCTGTCTTCTTGTATTTGTTTTATGTGTTTTGTTTGGGGCTTTTAGATGTAAAGGAAGGAATAGGGTGGAATGCATTCATTACATTTGTCTGGATCCAGAAGTCACTAAGCCAAGGGTTTTGGCCTGAACAACTGGAAGGACGGAGTTGTCATCAACTGAGATGGGGAAGGCTCTGGGTAGAAATTTTTAAGGACAATCAGTAATTCAGTTTTGGTTGTGTTGAGTTTGAGATGTCTACTAGTCTAATAAGTGGGTGTTCTAGTTTTCTAGCTGCTGGAATGCAAAATAACAGAAACAGAATGGCATTTAAAAAGGGGAATTTAATAAATTGCTAGTTTACAGTTCTAAGGCCAAGAAAATTCCCAATTAAAACAAGTCTATGGAAATGTCCAATTTAAGGCATCCGGGGAAAGATATCTTGGTTCAAGAAGGCCACCGACATTCAATGTTTCTCTCTCAGCTGGAAGGGCAAATGGCAAACATGGCAGCATCTGCTGGTTTCTCTTGACTCTACCAAAAAAGGGACTCTCTCCAGAATGTTTCCTCTTTTAAAGGATTCCAGTAAGCAACTCTGCCTTCAGTGGGTGGAGACACACCTCCATGGAAATCATCTAATCAGAAGTTACCACCCACTTGGGTGGGTCACATCCTCTTGCAAACAGTCAGAATGCTCCCACCCAGCAATACTGAATGAGGATTAAAGGGCATGGCTTTCACCACAGATTCAGACCAGCACAGTGGTGATATTGAGTATGCAACTAGATATATAAGTCAAGAGCATAGGAGAGGTATTTCGGCTGGCAGTGTACATACTGGTATATCAAGCATATAGATATTCTGCAAAGCCGTGGTATTGAATGAAGTTTCCAAGGGAGGGTGAAAAAGACCAAGGACATGAAGAAGACAGGAAAAAGAGGAGGAACCAGCAAACTGGTTCAACTTAGAAATAGAAGCCTTGTAGTAAGAGTAAAACCAAAAGTCTGTGGTGTCATGAAAACCAGCGGAATAAAGTGTTTCAAGAAAGAGAGATCAACTGTGTCAAACCCTGCTAATTGAAGATAAGATGGGTGAATTTTTAACATTGAATTTCACAGTGTAGAGGCTATTGATGACTTTGATATGAAAACTTTGAGTGGAGTAGTAGGAGAAAGCATGATTAGTGTGGGTTTATGAGACAATGAGAATAGAGGAATTGGACAATTAATAAAGATATTTCTTTCGAGGAATGGGTTTCCTCGAAACCCATTACGGGTGTGTGAACATACACTTTCATTTTTCTTTTTCTCTTTACAGTGTCTAGGTGTGTGATTGCTTTTGTTGTAAAGACCAGAGCATAAATGGAGAAGTAGTTGGCAGGGGAGAGGGGTTAAGAGATGGATTTGGGGGTATGTCGTTTTAGATGAATGAAATAATAGCATGCATACTGTTGGGAATGATCCAGTAGATCGCGATGATACATGATGACATGGAAGAGAGAGAACAGAAATGTTAAAGTGCTTTCTTGAGTAAATGAGAAGGGGTGAGATCTAGTGCACAGATGGAAGCTTTGGCTTGAGAGAGCAGCAGAGATCTTTGATGTATGTTTACTACTCTCACCAGTGAGGAGGCAGAAGATGAAAGTGCAGAGGTGGTGAGAGGAGTTGTGAAAAGCCTCTTCACACTCAGTGAAGCAGGAAGCAAGGTCCTTTACTTGTAAGGATGGGTAAAGAGGTGTTTCAGGTTTGAGGAGAGAAATGAAGTTATGAAAATCTTCTAGGAAGGTTGGGGAATGAATGGAGTACGGAAATATTGTGAGGTCCACCAGAGTTCTATTTCCACAAATGTAAAATGATTCCACTTAGAGTGATTGTGTGGTGATAGGGTAAATTGGCAGTTTTTGTGGCAATAGGGTAATCTGGTAGCAGAAAGCAATAAATCCAGCCCTGGCTCTCACTGCTGTCAGGTGTCTCCTCCCCCCAGTCCTGCCGCATCTCCCAACCTGTTGTTCTTGAATACTTGATCTTGAACAAACTATGGAAAATAGAGTCTGGCACTAATCTTAAAGTGACAGTTCCAAACATATGTTCCATGATGAAATGGGGTATTTTTAAAATTTGAGGGAGAGAGTGACATCTGCTGGACACTGTGTGAACTACTAGTACAAGGTGGTTCCTGGTTTCAATAGCTACATTCAAGCTACGTTCCTTCCAGTTAGGTAATTTCTTTGTGAAGCTGAGTTTTTAGTTATCAGTAAAACAAAAGCAAGTACTGTGCAAAAACCAGTGTGCAGTGTGGTGGTGTCCAGACTGATTCCAAAATTTGAGTAGTTGTGAAGTGCCCTGCAGTTACACACAGAAAGTGTAGTCATTTAAGAATGAATTTTTTTCTTTTAGCTTATGTGTATCATTTTTAAAAAACAATTGCAAAGTTAAGATACAGTATTGGTTAAATTGTTTGGACTTAACTACTTACTGAATAGACTTGCTAGCTATTTATTTTGGTCTACCGGCACAATGAGTAAATTAGATACCAAGGGGACCATGAACTGAGAAAGTTTGGGAACCTCTGAATTAAAGGTGAATTCCTGTTGCTTTTTCTATTGCTTCCAAGTAATAGGTCAATGAGTGTATAGGTAGTAGAGTACAGTAGAATTAGGAATTTCTCAGACCTAAATCTAAATTGTGTAGGGTATAGCTTATGCCAAGGATTCTTCACCCGACTCCAACCAAGTTTCCTGCCCAGCATTTAATTTCCTTGAAATTAGAGCCTCTATCTCTCTCCCTGATTCCAATAGCACAGAGCTACACCATCACAATCTGTTATAATTCGAGCATTTAAAGCCAAGGAAAAACATGTGCCTCTCAGCACCTCCAAATTCTTGCATTGCTAAAATAAGCCAGGCCATGTGACTCACCAGAAGTCTCTGCTGGGACCCACAGTGGGGAGGTGATGATAGAGATCTGGTTTCATCTCATCGTTCAAATGAATAATTCATGATAAGATGGTTTACTCCAAATAATTGTGAGCTCAGAACTTTCTTCTCTTTTCTCACACAAAGATACCAATAACCTATGCATATGCTTATGGGTATGTGCATGTGTCTATGTTTGTCACTAGACTTTCAAGAGATAGTTTATCTTCCCTGACCTGACTTTGTGAACTTCTTAAGTTAAAGATTATGCTTTGTTAAACAGGCACTGAATAAATGTTTGTTGGTACAATATGGAAATTAATAAATTATTGTTATTTGATTTGCATAAGCAGATGTACTATAAAGCTAAAGAAGCATGAGTTTCAGGGCCCAAAAGATTTGTAAAAGTAAGATATTTTAACTGTAATTATTTTAACCAACATCTTTGGTTAATTTTATGTGTCAGCTTGGGTAGGTAACGGTGTCCAGTGGTTTAGTCAAAATCCTGTCCTAGTTGTTAACTGTGAAGCTATTTCCTAGATGAGATTTTTATCTACAGTCAGTTGACCTTCAGTAAAGGAAATAACCTTCCCTAATGTGGGTGTTCCTTCTCCAATCAGTTGGAAGTCTTGCCAAGCAAGAACGAATGAGTCCATGGATCAGGAGAATTTCTGCCTCAAGACTTCAACATCAATTCACACCGGAATATTCAGCCTGCTAAATTTCCCCAAAAGAATTCAGACTCAAGATTTCAATATCTCCTTTACTGGAACTTCCAGCCTGTGCCTGAACTGCAGAAATTGGGCTTCCCAGACCCACGGTGACATGAACCAATTTCTTATAATAAATCCCAGGTTATGAAATGAGTGTTCAGGGTCAAAGATTCAATTATAATATGAAAGCTTCACTAAATTGTGTGATAGAAAAGAACAAAGCTTGCGAGGTATGGTATATGAAACTAGTCCATGGAAATTCTTCCAGTTTTCAGATATGTAAGATTATAAACGAAGAATCCATTCTCCACACCTAGTCAAAAAGGAAGTTCTAACAGGAACATATTCAACAGAGTAGGACACACACGATACATTTATTTTCTTTTTTGATGGGGATTGCATGACATCGAGTTTACTAGATTTGTGTTTGGGTGCCACCAAACTATAACAGTACCACCACAAGTCTATCAAGGGGCTAAGTAACACATTTTATCATCCCAATTTATCAGGTGGTGTATTAGGGTTTTCTAGGGAAATAGAACCAACAGGAGATATCTATAAATGTGAGATTTTATAAAAGTGTCTCGCACAACTGTGGGAATGCATGAGTCCAAATTCCATAGGGCAGGCTGTGAGCTGGCAGCTCCAGTGAAGGCCTCTTATGAATCCCCCAGGAGAAACTGGCTGGCTGAAGTGGAAAGAGAGATTCTCTCTTCTGACTTCTCCTTTAAAGACTCCAACTGATTAGATTACATGTCACTAATTGCGGGCTGCCCCTTGGCCTACTGCAGATGTAATCAGCCATGTATGCAATCAACGTGTTGATTGAAATGTCCTCCCAGTAACAGTTAAGTCAATGCTTGCTTGACCAGAGAACTGGCTGGGCACCATCACCTGGCCAAGTTAACACATAAGCCTAACCATAACAGGTGATATCTTAGCATAATTGATGTAAACTGTTTTGCTGAAATCAGGTGGTTTGGATGAAATGGTTTGCAAAATTTCCAGTGAGTCAGCAAAAGGACCAGAATTTTCTAAATTGACAACAACAAAAAACAAGTTTTCACCACCTATGCTAGAGGTTGGATTACTTGTTCTCTCATAATAGAAAATATTACTAAATTGTTTCATGAGAGGTGATCAAAGACTGTGCCACCAAAATGATGAAGGAAAAATTGTATTAAACATTTAATAAAAATGCTTTTTCTTCTGGATTTTATGGTATTTGGGGTTTGTTCAGCACTGTAAAATTTGGAATTGTGGTGATTTCCTTCTCATTCTAAGTAAATGTTCCCTTTCATATCTCATTTCATATTCCAAATTTTGTAATATTTTTCTTAAAATACTTCCTCTCAAATCATCTGTTTCAATCTCACAAAACTTGGATGTGTCCCTTCTGATCTAGTCTCTTTTCACCACTAGTATTTTCCCACTGTAGTCCTGTGCATCAAACTTTCTTTAAAAAAGAATTGCCATTATGTGTTCTTCATTTAAAAACCTCCGGTGACTTCTGGTCGTTATAGGATGCCCAAACTCTTTAGCATGATAAATCTCTTATATCTGGCATTGTTTTTACTGCTGTGTCTATGATCTAGCTACCTGGACATCTGTTTCTTCAAATATTACATGTGTTCATAAATGCTATGCCCTTTACTTAGGATACTCTTCCTCCTTTCTCTGCTTGGCAAATTCCAACCAACAAAACTCAGGTAACTCTTCCTTTGTGAAATCTTCCTTGGGTCAAAGATAAACTAAAGCATTAGAAAAATTGTATTATAGTTTATTTGGGCAAAGAACAGCTCTATTTATATGCCTTATGGAAAAGGCAAAACCACACAGAAAGAAAACATCTATCGTTGCTAGAGGTTGGGGCTGGTGAAGTGATTGACTACAAAGAGCACAAGTAAACTTTTGAGGTGATGGAAATATTCTACATCGTGATTGTGGTGGCGGTTATATGACTATGCATTTATCATAAATCACAGAACTGTGAAGTGTGAATTTTATAGTATCTAAATCATAGCTCATTAAATTCACAGAAGAAAATGCTGATAAGTTGACGAAAACTCTCTCTAGTAATAATAGAATGAGATACGACCCAGCAAAATGCACAGATAATGTTTAAGTACTTAAAGGTGATATTTTACAAAAAGACAGGAACTCCAGATGACTTTCTGGAAAGCAATAGTAAAACCATAGTGTGCAAGTACTTTTTAGAAAATTCACATCCTTTTACCCATAATGCCACATTTTGGACTCTCTCCTAAGGAGATGATCAAGAATTTAATTAGTGTATTTTATTGATTTTGAGATTCTATAGTTTTAAGATGCACCATCAATTTAACAGCTTTTCAGGGAGAAAACGTAACATTTTAAAACCAGTGTTAGCATAATTACATGTGACCTTCTTCATTACTATGATGACAGCATGAGCCTTCCTTTTCTTCACACTCAGAGTCTCTATACTCTGCTGGGTCCCTTTTGGGCAGTGACAGCTACACATAAAAATAGTGCCTCTTGCCTTTTATAATCCTTATTTATGTCATTAACTTCTTTAGTGCTTTAGGACTGGCTAAATAACTTGAGGTCATATTGAAGAACATCCAAGTCTGCCTGCACTTCCAGTTTGGCTGAAATCATGGTTTCTATCTTGCTTTCACTAAATTATGCAGCATTAGAATTAAGCTGCTTTGGGCAGATATACATTTGACGCCTCAGTGATAGTTCTTCACAAAACAAGGACCAGTCACACAATCCCTCCCTATATTTATGGTAAGACATTTGGCTCTTTCTAACAGTTCTAATTTGCATCGCCTATTGAGATAGGAAATCTCCCGAAACAATGCATTTTATTTTAAATGCTGCAATGCTGTGTGATCTATTTGAAGACATTTTAAGGAACAATCAGGAATTCAAAGTTAAATTAAAATTCAGCCATCAATGGGGACGTGGCCAGAATAATGCAGATTATGGGAAATTTAGAACAAACAACTTTGTTTCTTAAATTTGAAAAATTGCAGGGGTGAAAAACTGATGGAAGGGGAAACCCAGAGATTAAAAGAGACTTACAAGATTTAGCACAAGCCCCTCTGGAGGGCAGTGTGGTGGTTCCAGAGGAGGCTAAGTATAGGGTTGCCACAAGATCCTGCAACCCCATTATTAGACAAAGACTTGAAAGCAGGGACATGAATAAGCATTTGCACACCAAAGTTTATGGTGGCATCATTCCTGATTTTCATTGGATAGAAGTGGCCTAAGGGTACATTGGTTGATGAACAGAAGGGCGAACTGTGGTTTATATGTAGAATATTGAGTGGCTACAGGAAGTAATGAAGTCATGTGGCATGCAGCTAAGTGAATGAACCTTGAGGACATTATGTTGAGTGAAATAAGCCAGAAACAAAAGGACAAATTATGTATGGCTTCACTAATATAAATTAACTACAATGAGTAAATTCTGAGAATTGAACTCAAGATGATGGGTTATCAGGGGATTGAAAGTGGGCAGAGATTGGGCAATTTATTGATGATTAAGGAGAACAGAATGTTCAAATAAAGCCTATTCTAAAGGTTCCTAGATGGTAAGCTCTTACAGCAGTTACATCTATTCCTGAGTTTTAACTGTTATTTCTAAATTCTGAGATGCTGAGCTCTTGTTCCCTGGAACATTGGGTATCTGTGTGATACCTGAGACTCAGAGTTAAAGTTCTGCCACTCTGAAAGTCAGCATTACTCCATACAGCAACTGTTAAAGAAGCTGAGAAAGAGAACTCCAAATAGAGATACGAGTGAAATGAGCCTTGTTAGGACTAAGGTAAATCAGAATACAGGGTAAAGAATGATCTTGTCTGTATTTTAAAACTTCAACTTCTGTGTGAGACCAAAGGAAGAGATGTTTATTTGGTCCAAATTTTAAATTTATTTTAGCACACTATCTAATTTAACCTGTCTGTTCAGTTCATTCAAACAACCTAATTACATGGAACCTAGAACAGGAGTGAGATCTTACTATTCTGTATAGGTTAATGTAATACACAGATACATTCCAGAGTATTTGGGGCAGAAAATAAAAAGAATTTGCAAAGTCCCCTTGAGGGACTGGGGAAAAGGTTGGAATTATTAAACTTCCCCACCTGGGGAATTCCTGATATTCTCTCTGGCATTAAGGACTCTCAATTTAATAAGCCAAATCCTCAATCTTGAGGCTTTTCCTTATGGAACTTATTTCTGCAGTGGTGAAGCTAAGCCTGCATATAATTATGCTAAGAGTTACCCCCAGAGAACCTCTTTTGTTGCTCAGATGTAGCATCTTTTTTAAAGCCAACTCTGCAAATAAACTCACTACATCCCCTCTGTGGGATGACTCGCAGAGGTATAAGTTTCCCTGGCAGTGGGACGTGATTCCCAGGGATGAGCCTGGGCCTGGCATCATGGGATTGAGAATGCCTTCTTAACTAAAAGGGAGAAAGGAAAAGGAACAAAATAAAATTCCAGTGGCTACAAGAGTTAAATAGAAGTGAGAGGTTATTGTGGAAGTTACTCTTATACAAGTTTTAGCCAGATGTTGTAAACTACCACAATATGCCAAGTCCTAACCAACAGTATTCCTGAAAACCCTACGGAATGCCTTGGGCTCTGTTCTAGTTTGCTAGCTGCCAGAATGCAATATACCAGAAACGGAATCACACCTTTTAAAAGGGGTGATTTAATGAGTTGCTAGTTTATAGTTCTAAGGCCGAGAAAATGTCCCCATTACAACAAGTCTATAGTAATGTACAATCAAAGGCATCCAGGGAAACATACCTTGGTTCAAGAAGGCCGATGAAGTTCAGGGTTTCTCTCTCAAGTGAGATGGCAAAAGGCAAACAGTCAGGGCTTCTCTCTCAGCTGGAAGGGCACATGGCAAATACGGCGTCATCTGCCAGCTTTCTCTCCTGGCTTCCTATTTCATGAAGCTCCCCGGGAGGCATTTTCCTTCTTCATCTCCAAAAGTCACTGGCTGGTGGACTCTCTGCTTCGTGATGCTGCAGCATTCTCTGCCCTCTCTGAGTCTCTCATTCTCCAAAATGTTTCCTCTTTTATAGGACTTCAGAAACTAATCAAGGCCCACTCAAATGGGTGGAGACATGTCATCCCCTAATCCAGTTTAACAACCATTCTTAACTAAATCACATCAACCAGGAAGATGATCTCATTACAGTTTCAAACATACAGTATTGAATAGAGATTATTCTACCTTTACGAAATGGGATTTATATTAAAACATGGCTTTCTTAGGGGGCATATATCCTTTCAAACCAGCACAGGCTCGGCTCTATCCAAGTTTTTATGAAGGTTTTTCTTAGTAAGTTTATTTTTTCAGAAACGTAAGGCCTCCAGATTGATCCTAGGCCAGATAAACCTTGAAACACAGAGGTACCAGTTTCTCCAAGAATATCAACCACTTTCTTTTCTCTACCCCATAATGTCAACACCCCTTTCCAGCAAGAAGAAGTTAAAATGCTTGTTGCCCAGATATCCCTGAAGATTGAAAGTTCAAATGAGAGGGAGGAGGTGTAACTGAGAAATTAGGATTTAACAAATGACCATGATTACTGACTCATTATATAGATATTTCTTTTTTGTGTTTTAGAATGGCCAGAATGAAATACCTGAAGTTGTTGAACTGTAATCCAGTAGCCCTGATCTCTGTTATTATTGTATAACTATATTGCAAAAAGAGTCAGTTGCCCGTGTTTTTATGGATCTACTTCTGGATATTTTGCTTTGTTCCATATGTGTGTACGTGTGTGTGTGTGTGTGTGTGTGTGTGTGTGTGTGTGTGTGTGTGTGTATGTGTGTCTGATAATACTACACTGTCTTGGTTAACTTACCTCAATTGTAAGTCTTAAATTTGGGTATATAGTGCAAAACTAGTGGTCAATAAGAGGGAAGGGTCGGAAGTATAGGATGTCAGGGATTCTCTTTTCTCTTTTTTCTTTTTCTGGATCATGAGGAATGCACAACTATGTGATGATATTGTGAATCATTGATTATATACTTTGGATGGAATGTATGGTGTGTGAATATATCTCAATAAAATTACATAAAAATTCACACATTGGCACAATGTGTGAATTTTTTATATTCCAATTCAAAGTATAAAGAAAATTACGGTATTTATGAAATAATTGAAAATCTAAAGAATAATTGATTTCAAGAAATAGCTTATTTTTTTTTACATAAGGTATTGTGGTTATGTCAAAAGCAGTTCTTATGTTGAACAGATAATAAAGTATTTATAGATGAAATGATATCACTGGGACTTTCTTCAATACACCAGTGGAAAAGAAGGGCATGGGAACTGGGTAAGGCAGGGTTGGCTATGAGTTGAAAGTTTGGGGGCTGGGTGATGAATACATAGAAGTTTGTTATACCATTCTGTCTTCTTTTGTGTATGTTCAAAATTCTCTATCATAAAAAGTATTAAAATACTCAATCTGGTTGGTCAACCCAATAGACATAATTCAGGAATTAGCTCAGTTATTTTGTAGCATTTGACATTGTGGAGCCCTTACTTCTACTTGAAATTCTCTCCTTTTAGTTTCTGTGCCCCTGCCCTCCTAACTCTAGCTATTCTCTCTCAATCTCATCTATAGGCTACAATTCCTTCTTCTCACCCTTTGGTCATTGGTGAGTGGAAAGAGGGCTTCCACTTCTGGGAAGCAACATAAATTAAAAGGAGAGCTCACACGTGGTAGAAACATATCCAAAGTCTTCTGCTTTCCCTGTCTAGTCTTCCAGAACAATTGAGCAAATCTACTGCAGAAACAAAATGTATCAGCTTAGAAAACACATCATGAAGAAACCAATGGACTTGCTATTGTTTTATTTTTCACCGAGTATCACAATAGCGACCGCTTTCCATTTAAAAGGAATCTAGATATGGTAATATCACTTTTCATGAACTGGCCTTAAGCTTAGGGACTCTGAGAGCAATTCCAAAAACTTCTTGGGGGAGCTCCATATATTCCAGGAACTTGAAATATTTGCCACCAAGGGAATTCTAAAATTTCTCTTCCTTAAAGTTTCAGTAGGAATAGTCCAGCGAATGGTTTTTGGTATGATCTCCAATGAGTCTGCTGGTACACAGGCATAATAAAATGGCTGGTTTGTTTTTCTTACAGAATAGAAATTGGTATTCTCATGATGAGGTTTTGATGCTGACTTATGTTTGCTTTGGAAATACTGTTCTGATCTTCCTGACTCATAATCATGCACTTTCTTCTTTTTTGACCGTTTCTTTTTACTTTGTGTGTAACTACAAGCATCATACAAATGAACGTTGTTCCTACTGAATCCATTAAATGTGGGTTTCTTTCTTTCTTTGTTTTCTAAGTGCATGTAAGTTTTGCCTTGGTTATTTGCAAAATGTAGTTTGATATTTGATTCAGTTAAGGGAGCTAAAGAGTAACTTGTTCTGCTCCTTGTAGTCTCTGAACATTTGTCTCCACCAAATGATATAGAAGATGACCCAGACTGGATTTCTGAATTATTTCGTGAACTCTGACATAACCAATCAGGAGACTGTGGTTTGGTGGATGATCTATATTTTCCATTTTTGTGAGTTTTATGAGACGATGGTGTCATAACTAAGGAATGTTTTCTGCTACCTCTAGTATGACAGGAACCTGAATCTTCACTGTGAAGTTGTTTTCCATCAGTTTTGCTTTTCTTCTTGTGGAAATTTTCCAAAGGAAATGCCTTTCTGTGAATTCTTTGTGATTGCTGACTCCAGTAAGGGTTGGCTTCTAAAAATATATATTCCTCATCCTCATATTCTTCTAAGTCGATTGGACTCTCAGTGTTTGCCTGAATATCAGCAGATTTTTTAGAAATCTGAACTGAAGGTGAACCAACTAAGTGAACAGCATCTCCCTGAGTCTCTACATCAGTAGATTTACACATAATTGGCTCTTGAAACCATACATGAAATTCTTTATCTTTTTCTGGAGTCAGAAGAGGTTTTACCTCAGGGAGAACCTTAGTAACTTCCAGCACCATGCTTTGTACATTGTGGTCAGAAGCACACACTGGGGTTGGCTCTAGGAATTTTCTCATCAATGACGAGTTTTCATGGGGACTTTGCTTTTTGAAAGAGATATGTTGTTCTAACAGTTCTGTATCAATGGGAAGACGACACTTTTCTCCAACACCATCTACTTTTTTACAAACCGCACTTGTGCTTAACTTCAGATTATGTTTGGGAAGTGCATTTGGCTTAGGGAGCATACTTGCAATAGGGGACCCCAGGAGAAAACGAAGGTATTTGTATTGGAGGTCAAGATCTATTTGGCGAAGAGATTTTTCCTCAAAAAATAGCAAAATGTTGTTTCTTCGTTTTGGTGCTTTGACACCAGAATGAATACATTGAGATAAAGGTTCCCTTCTATCCCGAGCACTGGCTATTGCATAGGATTCTCCCACAATTCTGGGAAATGCTTTCATTTGAATCTCCAATGTTTTCCTAGAAAAGTGCATGAAAAGTCTGTCTTTTTCTTTTACTGTGTAGTTCTGGAGAATATGTGGCAATGACATTTCAATACCAGCAGAAATCAGTGAAGATGTTCCATTAAAAGCCACTTTACTGACACGCCTTAAGTTTGTAATGATCTCGGCATTGCCCCTGGAAACAGTCACAAGCAGTTTCTTCACACGGCCAAAAGGAGGTGAATCTTTTTGGTATTTGGGTTTTAAATTGAGTTCTGCAGTATCAATGCCTTCTGGAGACATAGAGCATATATCTTTATATCTTGGATACAGACCCCAACTGTTCTCTTTGTCGGAGATGGGCTGTTTCAGATGAAAGCTGAATTTTTGGAAGGATCTGTTTACTATTTCTGGTATCAGGTTCAGTTTTATTTCAAGTGCTTTTGACTCTAAGTGAGTTTTGACTCTAAGAAAAAGCTTCCTTTTTTCTTCAGTAGTAAAATCTTCTAAGTAGGGTTTCTGTTGCGATTTGGAATATATAGTTGTTGTATCTGGACCTTCTGCAAAAGGTGGTGACATCAAGTCACCAGGTTTATTAGTTTGTATATTTTCTATTTTATCAGCAGAAACTTTGTCTTGGATCATAACAAAAGCAAATGATTGTCTCTCTAGAGGCTCGTCTCTTTGGCTTAAAATTTTTTGATCCCTTTCAATCACCATATTTTTTACCTGGGATTCAAGGGTATTTTTAATTTCTTCATGAACAGGAAGTGAACTTTTTGCACTTATACTATCCACTATTTTTGTTTCATTACTTTTAATTTGCAGTAGTGTAGGCATAGGGATACAGAGAGATTTTGGAACAGGTTCTGGGAAAGCTGTGTGTTGCTGGACTTTCTGTGTGGTTTTATCCTCTTCTGGTTCATTCTGATCCCCTTGCTCAGATGGTGAAGCGTGCTCCATTATATCAAATAGCTGTGCCTCACATTGTGATTTCTCTACCCATAGAGGTAGAATACTCATATTTACATTGTTTTCCACATGTGCTTCCACATTTCCCTTTGGTTCTTCAGATATAAATGAATGCTCTTTGGGTGTCAGAATGGATTCTGGTACCTCTTCTTCTTGCTCAAAAATATGCAAGTCACGTTCTTTTATAATCCTTGAGGCATCATGCCCTGTGACCACCATTTCTTTTGGTTGAGGGGTTAATTTTTTTCCATTTATTTCGCTGCTGAGGTTTGCTTCTGAGTTGACACTAAGAAGTGTCTTCACTTGTTGCTCATCAACCACCAAGGACTGGGCATCTTGTAAAGCTGGTATTATAAGTTCTTGTGGAACTCCTATTACCATGCTTGAGGAATCCCTCCTAAGAATTTCACTAGCATTTGGCGATTTCTCCTGGAATTTAGAAAGATCGATTGGCACTCTTTCGGGTCTTGTCTGAGATTTTACCGTTTCTTCAATGTGCGGTGGACTCATCATGTAAATAGAAAGACTTCTGATAAATATCCCTGAGGCCTCTTTACTCAGTAACATTTTCTTTTGCTTGTTATACTCAAATTTCTTTCGATTGCTTGGAGTACCATGTCCTGTGATACTTAGAATCTGTGAAATTGGATGATTTGAGACTTTCACAGTTAAATGTTTGGGACTCAATTCACTTTTCAAATCTGTTATTCTTAATCTGCCTTTCTGGCCTCCAAATACGGGAGAAAGAGGAATATAGGCATAAAATGAACCCAGAGCATTCCTTTGAAATAATTTTTGTTGCTGAGTGTTTTGTTTTGCCCTAAACACTTCCAGTTCTTTTTTGTGTTTTTGCTTCACTGGGCAGTGGCCTGTTACACGAGTGATTGCCTGAGTCTTACTTTGAGGTCCCTCTGTCTTCAGAGATGATGCATCCATATTTACAGTATTGCTTCTGCCCATTTTTATTTTCTCCTTTTCCAGATTCATAGCATGGCTCTCATATATTTGGTTTTTTTCCTCTTCTGGATGTACAGTTCTGTTTGTGTCCATTTTTAATTTCCCTTCTTCCTGATTCATAGTACTGTTATTGCCTATTCCTAATTTTTTTTGTTCCATATTTACAGTGGGGTTTGTATCAATTTTATTTTTTTCCTTAAGATCTCCAGATTGAAGTGAAAAAGCTGAGGGGGAATAAAGAGACTTCTGAAGTAACTCTCGAACACATTCCTCTTGTGAAACAAGCAATGCCTCTCCTTTTTCCCCTCTTGCTGCATCAAACTCGGTTTCATCTACTTGTATTTCTGGTAGTATTAGCACACCCAGATGCATTGTACTTTGCTTGTCCACATTTATTTCCAATGGTGTCATCTTCCCATCAAGAAGTGGAGAGTTAAGACAAAGGACAGACTTGGGCCTGGTTTCATGTTTACCTTCAGACACCTGAACAACTTGCTTTTCCATGAAAATCTCTTGTTCTTCCCTATTTTGCAAAGTGTTCAACTCTGTGATATTCATTTTCTGTGATGATTCCTTCATCTCTGGTGCTAATACTCTGGGAGAAAAGATTGCACTTAGTTTGTTGTTATTTGGTACATCTTTCTCTGGCTTAACAAATATACATGTATCCATGGATTCTGGAGATGCTTTTGATAAAGTTCCTTGTTGCTGGACATCTCGTTCTGAAACAGAAGATTCTTGTCCTCGGGCAGATAAAGGAATGCCAAATATGGTATGCTTTTCCTTGGATATTTTCTTTGACAGAGAAAATGAAACCTTGGGGCTTAATTTATGATTTAAGCTATCCATTATTTTAGCTTCTTTCTTCAGATTCCCAATTTTAGTTGGATCTGTTATAGGGTGGGAAAGAAATGTAATACAGGTTTCTGGTTTGTGTTTTTCTGGCTGAGCCTTTTGCTCTGTAAAGAGCCACCCTGACCTTTCACTATTTATGGTACCAAATCCTGTGAAACAAACATCTTTATCCTGTGAAGGTGAGACCAATCCATTCAGGTCCCCTTCTGATTTGACAAGTGGAGGGTCCTTTCTTTGCTGTATAATGATTTTGAAGTTTGAGGTATATCGCTGCACTGCCTCTTTGTGTGGCACAGAATATTCTGCTTTCTTAACATTGTCTTCACTATCACCGTCAACTGATGCCCTCTTTCCTAGTTTCTGGGTACCTGATGATTCCTCAAGCTTTTGCTGTGGAAGAGAAGATCCTGTGATTCCTGCTGTGTCTTTGTCCATTTGAATTTCTAAATCCACATAAAAGGAAGGTACAGGTGGTATGGAAAGAAAAGTTTTTGCTGGAACTGCACATGGTCCACCTTTACCTTCATGTACTTTTCCCACTGCCTTTTTACTATTCAACACAAATTCCTTTGCATTAAGTATAGGTGAAATTGGTGAAATCTCTGCATCTTTGCAATGCATCCTAAGCCTCATATCTACTGCTTTCCTCTTGTACCTAACTCCCTTCTGCAGCATTTGTTGATTTCCCTTTCTTACATCACCATCAATTATCTCTTTAGCTACTATTTTCTTTGCAACTGACAATGCTGGAAGCATTAATAGAGGTAGAGAGGATCCTCTGATACCTAGAACTTTTTCATCTACTTGTGTACCTTTATCTGAATTAAGGATAGGTGGAGAAGGTTTAGAAGTATCAACTTTTCTTAGAACGATGTGTGGTGGATCACCTCGATCTTTCTGTTCCGTTTTTTCTTGCCTTTTAACGTTCAGATGCACTTCTGTTCTGTGGAGCATATTTGAAGGAGGTGATTTCCTTGTCTTCAAAGTTATTTCTGTGAGATGCAGCATTTCTCTCCTATCTACTGCTTTTTCTCGTTCCCTGCCTTCTTCCTGAGGCATATGTTGTTTTATTTTTTTAAGACCTTTTCTGATATCACTATCAATTGACTCTGAATTTACTATTTTCCCTGCATTTGATATTGTTGGCCAAACAGGCCCTGAAATGCATACCATTTCATTATCTACTTGGATTTCTTTATTCAATTTGAGGTGAGGTGGAAATGATAATAAAGTAGAAGGCTTGGTTACAGTGACGCCTGGTCCATCCATACATACCTGCACCTCCTTTTCTTGAAGTTTGGGGAGCTTTAAGATGCCTACTTGTTTCACTCCATCCCCTTTTTCTTTCTCTGTAATGCATTGTTTGCCTTTCTTCATATTGATTACAATTTCATGAGCAATTGATGCATCATATACTGCTTTCCCAGAATCTGTTGATTCCTGGCAGTTTTCTTGTGAAAAAGTAAATCTTGTTAACTTTGGCAGGCCTTCTTCCTTGATTTTGGTATTTGCCTGAAGATGAAGTGGAAAAGATCTGGAAGTACAAGTTTTAGTCAGTCCTACATGTGGCTCACCTTTATGTTCCTGGACCTTTCCCGCTGGCTCTTTAGTTTTCCACTGAAAGTGAGTTGGATTATGTGTATGTAAAATAAGTGAGTCCTTTGCCTTAGAATATTTTTCAGTGGTGTCCCCTACACCATTCATAGCCACATTTGTTTTACTCTCTTTTTTTACTTTCTGTAGCATTTGTTCTTTTAACTCTTTTTTCTCATTTGAGAATTCTCCCTCAATCATTTCTGGATATGCTACTTTTTCTGCTTCTGATGAGTTATTGGACTTCAGTTGTGGAAGAGGCAATCTTGTCATTTTTGTCCTGCATCCCTCTCCTGTTGTATCAGATTTAAGATGTGGTAGAGTAAGCACAGAAGCACAAATATTTGTAAGGCCCATAATCAGTTCATTTCTATCTTCCTGCACCTTTCTCTCTTGCTGTTTAGCTTTCCACTGCAATTCTTTGATATTGAGAGTATTTGAAAGTGGTAATATGCTTCTCTTCAAATGCTTACATTTTGGGAGATTTTTGTCTTCCATATCTATTTTTGTGTCTCCCTCTTCTTCCTGTGTTGTAGATTGCATTGGTCCTTTTCTTTTGCTAAGCATGCAACCATCAATTGACTCAGTATATGTTTTTTTGCTTAATTTTGGTGAACTTTGAATCTTGAGCAGTGAGAAGGATTCTGTTATTTGTAGCGTGCCTTTCTTTTCATATATTCCAGTGTCCCATTTAAGGCAAGGTGAAAGAGAAATTCGTAGCATTTCATCATCTACTTGGGTTTCTTTATTCAATTTGAGATGAGGTGGAGATGGTAGTAAAGTAGAAGGCTTGGTCTGAGCGACTCCTGGTTTACCCATACATACTTGCACCTTCTTTTCTTGATATTTAGGGAGTTTTAGGATGTTCACTTGTTTCACGCCATCCTTTTTCTCTTTCTGTGGCATATGTTGTTGTTCTTTGTTCAGATTGATTAAAATGTCACGAGTAATTGACTCATCGTATACTATTTTCCCAGAATCTGATGATTCCTGGCAGTTTTCTTGCAAAAAAGAGGACCTTGTTAACCTTGGCAGGCATTCTTCCTTGATTCTGGCATTTGCCTGAAGGTGAAGTGGGAAAGATCTGGAAGTACAAGTTTTAGTCCACGCTACATGTGGCTCACCTTTATGTTCCTGGACTTTTCCCACTGGCTCTTTAGTTTTCCACTGAAGGTCAACTGGATTATGTGTAGGTAAAATAGGTGATTTCTTTGTTTTCAAATACATTTCAGTGGTGTCCCCTACACCATTCTTTGCCATGCTTAGTTTAGTCTCTTTCTTTTCTTTCTGTGGCATTTGTTCTTTTATCTCATTTACCCCATTTGAGAATTCTCCCCAGTTTAAAATTGTTTCTGAATATGCTACTTTTTCTGCTTCTGATGAGTTATTGGACTTCAGGTGTGGAAGAGGCAGTCTTGTAATTTTTATCCGGCAACCCTCTCCTTCTGTTGCATCAGGTTTAAGATGTGGTAGGATAAGCACAGAAGCAAAAATATTTGTGAGGCCGGTAACCAGTTCGTTTTGTCCTTCCTGCACCTTTCTCTCTTGCTCTTTAGTTTTCCACTGCGATTCTTTGATATTGAGAGTGTTTGAATGTGCTAATGTCTTTTCTTTCAAATGCCTACATTTTGAGAGCATTTTGTCTTCCATATTCATTTTTAGTCTACCTTCTCCCCTCACAGGAACTTTTGTTGTCGATTGCATTGGTCCTTTTCTTTTGCTAAGCATGCAACCATCAATTGACTCAGTATATGTTTTTTTGCTTAATTTTGGTGAACTTTGAATCTTGAGCAGTGAGAAGGATTCTGTTATTTGTAGCGTGCCTTTCTTTTTATATATTCCAGTGTCCCATTTAGGGCAAGGTGAAAGAGAAATTCGTAGCATTTCATCATCTACTTGGGTTTCTTTATTCAATTTGAGATGAGGTGGAGATGGTAGTAAAGTAGAAGGCTTGGTCTGAGCGACTCCTGGTCCATCCATGCATACTTGCACCTTCTTTTCTTGATATTTGGGGAGCTTTAGGATGTTCACTTGTTTCACGCCATCCTCTTTCTCTTTCTGTGGCATATGTTGTTTTCCTTTTTTCAGATTGATTAAAATATGAGTAATTGGCTCATCATATACTATTTTCCCAGAATCTGATGATTCCTGGCAGTTTTCTTGCAAAAAAGAGGATCTTATTAACCTTGGCAGGCATTCTTCCTTGATTCTGGCATTTGCCTGAAGGTGAAGTGGGAAAGATCTGGAAGTACAAGTTTTAGTCCACGCTACATGTGGCTCACCTTTATGTTCCTGGACTTTTCCCACTGGCTCTTTAGTTTTCCACTGAAGGTCAACTGGATTATGTGTAGGTAAAATAGGTGATTTCTTTGTTTTCAAATACATTTCAGTGGTGTCCCCTACACCATTCTTTGCCATGCTTAGTTTAGTCTCTTTCTTTTCTTTCTGTAGCAGTTGCTCTTTTATCTCATTTACCCCATTTGAGAATTCTCCCCAGTTTAAAATTGTTTCTGAATATGCTACTTTTTCTGCTTCTGATGAGTTATTGGACTTCAGTTGTGGAAGAGGCAATCTTGTAATTTTTATTCGGCAACTCTCTCCTTCTGTTGCATCAGGTTTAAGATGTGGTAGGGTAAGCACAGAAGCACAAATATTTGTGAGGCCCGTAACCAGTTCGTTTTGTCCTTCCTGCACCTTTCTCTCTTGCTCTTTAGTTTTCCACTGTGATTCTTTGATATTGAGAGTGTTTGAATGTGCTAATGTCTTTTCTTTCAAATGCCTACATTTTGAGAGCATTTTGTCTTCCATATTCATTTTTAGTCTACCTTCTCTCCTCACAGGAAGTTTTGTTGCCGATTGCATTGGTCCTTTTCTTTTGCTTAGCATGCAGCCATCAATTGCCTCAGTATATGTTTTTTTGCCTAATTTTGGTGGACTTTGAATCTTGAGCAGTGGGAGGGGTTGTGTTATTCGTAGTGTGTTTTCCATTTCATACATTCCAGTGTCCCATTTAAGGCAAGGTGAAGGAGAAATTCGTAGCATTTCATCATCTACTTGGGTTTCTTTATTCAATTTGAGGTGAGGTGGAGATGGTAATAAAGTAGAAGGCTTGGATAGAGTGACACCTGGTCCATCCATGCATACTTGCACCTTCTTTTCTTGATATTTGGGGAGCTTTAGGATGTTCACTTGTTTCACGCCATCCTCTTTCTCTTTCTGTGGCATATGTTGTTTTCCTTTTTTCAGATTGATTAAAATATGAGTAATTGGCTCATCATATACTATTTTCCCAGAATCTGATGATTCCTGGCAGTTTTCTTGCAAAAAAGAGGACCTTGTTAACCTTGGCAGGCATTCTTCCTTGATTTTGGCAGTTGCCTGAAGGTGAAGTGGGAAAGATCTGGAAGTACAAGTTTTAGTCCACGCTACATGAGGCTCACCTTTATGTTCCTGGACTTTTTCCGCTGGCTCTTTAGTTTTCCACTGAAGGTCAACTGGATTATGTGTAGGTAAAATAGGTGATTTCTTTGTTTTCAAATACATTTCAGTGGTATCCCCTACACCATTCTTTGCCATGCTTAGTTTAGTCTCTTTCTTTTCTTTCTGTGGCATTTGCTCTTTTATCTCATTTACCCTATTTGAAAATTCTCCCCAGTTTAAAATTGTTTCTGAATATGCTACTTTTTCTGCTTCTGATGAGTTATTGGACTTCAGTTGTGGAAGAGGCAATCTTGTAATTTTTATTCGGCAACTCTCTCCTTCTGTTGTATCAGATTTAAGATGTGGTAGGGTAAGCACAGAAGCACAGATATTTGTGAGACCTGTAATCAGTTCACTTTTTTCTTCATGCACCTTTCTTTCTTGCTCTTTAGTTTTCCACTGCAATTCTTTGATATTGAGAGTATTTGAATGTGATGTCCTTCCCTTCAAATGCCTACAATTTGGGAGAAGTTTGTCTTCCATATCTATTTTTAGTCTGTCTTCCTCTCTTCCTTGTGTTGTCGACTGCATTGGTCCTTTTCTTTTGCTTAGCATGCAACCATCAAATGACTCAGTATATGCTTTTTTGCATAATTTTGGTGGACTTTGAATCTTGAGCAGTGGGAGGGATATTCTTAGTGCATCTTCCTTTTCCCATTTACGAAGAGATGATGGAGAAATTTGTAGCATTTCATCATCTACTTGAGTTTCTTTATTCAATTTGAGGTGAGGTAGATATGGTAATAAAATAGAAGGCTTGGCTTGAGCGACGCCTTGTCTATCCGTATATACCTGACCCTTCTTTTCTTGATATTTGGGGAGAGTTAGGATGTTCACTTGTTTCACGCCATCCTCTTTCTCTTTCTGTGGCATCTGTTGTTGTCCTTTTTTCAGATTGATTAAAATATTACAAATAATTGGCTCATCATATACTACTTTCCCTAAATGTGATGATTCTTGGCAGTTTTCTTGTAAATAAGAAGATCTTGTTAATCTTGTCTGGCCTTCTTCCTTGATTTTGGCATTTGCTTGAAGGAGAAGTGGGAAAGATCTGGAAGCACAAGTTTTAGCCAGCCCTACATGTGGCTCACCTTTATGTTCCTGGACCCTTCCCACTGTCTCTTTAGTTTTCCAGTGAAGGTCATCCGTATTATGTGTATGTAAACTAGGTGATTCCTTTGCCTTCAAATACATTTCACTGGTCTCCCCTACACCATCCTTAGCTACAGTTTTTCCTCTATCCTTCTTTTCTTTCTGTAGCATTTGCTCTTTTATCTCTTTTACCCCATTTGAGAATTCTCGCTGAATTGTTTCTGGACATGCTACTATTTCTGCATCTGATGAGTTCTTGGACTTCAGTTGTGGAAGAGGAAATCTTGTAATTTTTATCCTGTATCCCTCTCCTTCTGTAGTATCAGATTTCAGATGTTGCATAGTGAGCACAGAAGCACAACTATTTGTAAGGCCCATAACAAGTTCACTTTTATCTTCCTGCACTTTTCTCTCTTGCTCTTTAGGTTTCCACGGCAATTGTTTGATATTGAGTGTATTTGAAAATGATGATTTCTTTGCTTTCAAATACCTACATTTGGGGAGTTTTTTCTCTTCCATATATATTTTCACTTTATCTCCCTCCCTCACAGGAAGTTTTGGTATAGATTGCATTGGTGCTATTCTTTTGCTTGGTTTGTAACTATCAATTGACTCAGTCCATGCCCTTTTGCCTAATTTTGATGAATTCGGAATCTTGACCAGTGGGAAGGACCGTGTCATTCCTCTCATGCCTTCTTTTTCATTCATTCCAGGGTCCCGTTTAAGGCAAGGTGAATGAGAAGGTAAGGAAGCAAAACCTTTTCTCAGGCCCATTCCTAGTTCACTTTTCCCTCCCTTCACTTTTTCCCCTTGCTTTTTAATATTCAAAGGTAATTTCTTTTTATTGGATTGATATGCAACTTTGGATGTCTTTGCCTTCAAACTTATTTTTGGAGGGAGTACTATACCATGCCTGTCCTCCAGTTTTATTTTGTCGGTAGCCTCTTTATTTGGCATTTGTTGATCAGCTTTTAATATTACATTATGTAAACTAATACCTTCATTTGACTCTTCGTTTCTGGATTTCTCTGCATCTGATGATATATGGAGATTAACTTGTGAAGGAGAGCATCCTGCCATCCCCAGCAAGTCTTTGTTTACTTTGATTCTTATATCCAATATATGTTGAGATGTAGAAGGCGTGGAAAGATGAGCTTTCGGCAGAACTACATCAAGTTTTCTTTCTCTTTCATGCTCCTGTTCTACCTTCACTCTAGTGCTCCACTCCTTTCTCTTCCTCAGAGTCCCATCATCCACAATATTGAACACATGTGGAAGTGGTGATGTCTTTTCCTTGAAAACTATGTCTTTTGCGTGTATTAAGCCATTCGTGGTTAATGTTGTTACACTGTCCTCTTCTTTTTGTGGTAGATGTTTTCTTTTCTTAACATGGCTCAAAATGTCAGTATCAATTGACTGTGTAGATGCCATCTGCCCTGAAGCCAATGGTTCCTGGAGTTTAAGATGTGGTACAGAGCATTTTATTATTCCGAGCTCACCTTTCTCTTTTTTTGTTGTGTCCCCTTTAATGTGAGTCAAAGTTTTAAAAGCATAGGCTTTGCTCAGAATCACAACTGTTTTTCCCTTACCATCTTGGCCCTTTTTCTCTTGCTCTTTCATGTTCAACTGCAGTTCCTTTGTATTGAGTATATAGGAAAGAGGCGATTTTTCTGCTTTGAAAGATAAATACTTGTGATGCATTCTGCCTTTCTCAGCACTATGTATTTTATCCTCTTTTTTCTCTGTGATGTATTTTGTTCTTTTTAAATTCCTTGAGATATCATTCAAAGTTGTCACTCTATATTTTAGTTTCCCTGAATCTGATGATTCCACGTGCCTTGGTGGTGGAAGAAAAGATCTTGTTACTCCTTGTTTGCGTTCCTTGCCTTGTATACCTGTGTCTAATTTGTACTGAGATAGAGAAGGTAGTTTTACAACCTCATCTAGTTCACTTTTTTTTTCCTGTTTGTGGCTCATTCCCTGTTTTATGTTGGTGTGTACTTCTCTAGTGTTTGTACCACCACAGTTAGCAATATTACATACATGTGAAAGTGGTAATTTCTTTGCCTTGGAAGTTGTGCCTCTGGGGTGCATCATGTATTTCATATTTACTATTATTTCTCTACCCTCTTCCTTCTGTGGCATAAATTCTTTTGTTTTTTTTACATCACTGGTGATAGCATCATGAATGGACTCTTTATTTGCTATTCTCACTGCATCCGATGATTTCTGGTGTGATAGTTTTGGAAAAGAGTGCCTTGTTATCTCAATTCTATTTTTTTCATTTTTCATTCTTATATCCAATTTTAAATGAGATGGAGGTATGGAAGTGCTGGACTTGGTCAGAACCACATTAGGTTCAACTTTTATTTTTTGTGTCTTTTTCTCTTGTTTTGGGGGGTCTAAATAAAATTTCTGTGAAATCGGTGATTTCTTTTTAATCAAAGGTCTAACTTTTGCCATTTTAAATTTCTCTTCTTCCTGCATCACATATTCCTTGGCTTTTTTTACACTGTTTGAGATATCACAACAAATAGATTCTTTACACGCTATTTTCCCTATATCTGATGACTCCTGGAGTTTTAGTTGCAGAAAAGAAGATCTTGTTTTTATTAACGTGGCTTCCTCTCCTCTTGTTCTTATGTCCAATTCAGAGTACGGGGGAAAAGAGATGGAAGCACAAGATGTACTCTGAATCCCAGCATGCTTATCATCCTTCAACTTTTTTTCTTTTTCTTTACTACTCAGCTGCAATTCCTGTAGAAGTGAAGATTTTTTTGCTCTCAAATATATCCCTTCAGAATCTTCCTCCATTTTTTTCTCTTTTTCTTTTCTGCTCAGCAGCAATTCCCACAAAAGTGAAGATTTCTTTGCTTTCAAATATATTCCTTTGGTATCTGCCTCCAATGTTTTGTCTTGTTCTTTGTTACTCAGTGGCAATTCCTGTGAAAGTGAAGATTTCTTTCCTTTCAAATATATTCCTTTGGAATTCATTGTTTTTTCTAAAGCCTTTTCCACCCTATCTTTGTCTTTTTGTTGCTTATGTTTTGCTTTTTTTATATTGCTTAAAATATCATCTGTTGGTTCTTTATATATTCCCTTTGCATCTGATAATTCCTGGGGTTTTAGTGGTTGAAAACAGAACCTTGTTATTCCTTGAATGTCTTCCTCTCCTTTTATCCCAGTGCCCCTTTTTCGGTGAAATGGAGAAAGGATGGAAGCACAGGGTTTATCCAGAACAATTCCTCGATCACCTTGATCTTCCAGGATCATTTTCTCTCGTTCTTTAACATTCCACTGTAGTTCGTTTCCGTGAAGTATATGTTCAGAATGTGCTTTCTTTCTTTTCAAAGTGATACATTTGAGGCCTATTAACTCTTTCATCTCTACTACATTCTCTCTATCTTCCTTCTTTTTCTGTGGCAAAAGTTGTTTTGATTTTGTTACACTGCTTAAAAAATCTTTATTAATTGATTCTACATATGATATTTTCCTGAAACTTGGTGATACTGGGAGCTTTAGGGGTGGAAGGCAGTCTTTTAATATTCCTGGCTTATTTTTTCCTACTGTCATTCTTGAACTAAAATTAGGAGATGGTGAGGAAGTACATGAGTTTGTCAGTGACACTCCTGATTTATCCTTACCTTCCTGTCCCTTGCTCTCTTGCCATTTAATGTCCAACAGCAACTGCAAATCCTTTCTGTTGAGTACATGAGACTGTGATGATTCCTTTGCCTTCCAGACTACAGTGCCAGAGCCCACTCTTCCTTTCTTATCTGCTTTTATTCTGTCCTTCTTCTCTTTCTGTGATGTATATTGTTTTTCCATTTTTATATTATTTGAGATAACTCTATCTATTTTCTCTTTATTTAATATGAAGTGAGATGAGGAAGCTATGGACTCATTTGTTTTTGTTACAATCAAATTTGATTCACTTTTTCTATGTTTCATATCTACCATTTTCTCTTTTATGTTCCCCTGTAGTTTTGGTTTATTGCTTGGGGTACTACAGTCAGCGTTAAGCAGCGTATGTGAAAGCACAAACACTGATTTATTTAACTTCAAATCTCTTCTTTTGAGGTATAGTATGTCTTTCTTATTTCCTTGTATAATACTATTCTTCTGTATTTTATATTCTGGCAAAATAGGCATGTAGATATGAAGAGAATGTAAAAATGTTCCAGATAGACATTCTTCCTTTAGTACCTTTTGATTTGCATTATATAATTCCACCTTCTTTCTAAGTCTTTGATTGGGAGGGCTACCACTTGATATTGAATCAATCATATGTGCACCATCAGGTGATTTCTTTCCTTTTGGAAATGAAACATTCCAATATTTTGTATTTTTATTGCATGATTCTAAAGGCAGTGTTTTATTTTGTTTTTCAGTTTTCTTTGGAATATTTGAAGGCATAAGCCATTTCAATCCATGCTCACATACAAGATTTGGTTGCTCTTTAGAAATTAAGTCTAACCTTTTTGCCCTGTTTGACACCTTACTTACTTCTGGTAATGTTTCCTTTGCTTGAAGCATTATGTGTTGTAAGGGACAGGGATCATTCAGAGGGTTAAAAAAATGCTCCAGAAAACTTTCATATGAACTTGACATCTGCTGATGGTTTTGTCTTTTTTCACTTTTTTGAGTATATCCAACCTTGGCCTCCATTTGTTTTAATGCTTCCTTATCCTGGGGAGTTGAACATTCAGAATGCATAATATTCATATCATCTAATTTTCTTTGTTGCTTTGGGATATTAATTTGCATTAGATCTATTGTGGAGTGAGAGGAAGGTTTTGAAAGAGATTTATTTGTACACTTTTTTTGCTGTGTTTCCTTTCTTGTAATTAACAAGCCTGTTCCTTCTGCACTTGGAGTGTGACCCAAGGCACTACCTCCTTCTGATGCCTTCCTTACACAGGGCATCTTACTTTGAAGTGTATCCAATGAACAGTGAAAAGCAGGCTTTAGAAAAGCCTGGTGCCTCCACTGCAATTGTTCTACTACTTTTTCTGCAATAAGCACGCTAATTCCTTCCATGTTCAGCTTGGGATTCATGATGCTAACTACACCTTTTGATGACTTCCTTACACATGGTGTCTGACTTTGGAGTGTATCCAAAGAAGAGTGAGAAGCAGGTTTTGAAAAAGCCTGGTGCCTCCACTCCAGTTTCTCTACTACTTTTTCTGTAATAAGTAAGCTGATTCCTTCCACACTCAGCTTGTGATCTATGATGTTAACTATGTCTTTTGATGACTTCCTTACACATGGTGTTTGACTTTGGAGTGTGTCCACTGAAGAGTGAGAAGCAGGCTTTGAAAAGTTCTGGTGCCTCCACTCCAGTTGCTCTATTACTTTCTCTGCAATAAGCAAGCCAATTCCTTCCACACTCGGGTTGTGATCCATGATGCTAGCTATGTCTTCTGGTGCTTTCTTTACACATGGTGTCTTACTTGGAAGAGTATCCATCAAAAAATGAGGAGTAGGTTTTGGAAAATTCTGGTGTATACTTTCTGGTTTTTCTTCTCCCTTTCCAGCAATACATAAATGGCTTATTTCTGTATTTGAAGTTTGAAACATTGGACTATCAACCGTTTTTAGTGTTGTCCTTACACATGGCATTTTTATCTGAAGTATTTTCATCGGAGAGTAAGAAACAGATGTTGGATGAACCTTTCCATCTCTTTGTTTGAAATTGTCAGCATTTTGTATTGTGTTAATGAGTTGTGCTCCAGCTGGTGAATACTGTAAAACTAGTTTGGGAGTTATTGCTGCTTTTATGATACCTGCTACTTTTAATTCTTTCTTCTTTCTAAATTTTTTTCTCTTCCTCTCTTGTTTTTTAATAAGCAAGAGTAGTCTTTCTGAATTTTTTGACATAGGATCCACATTTGACATATATATATCGTTTGAGATTTTCTTTTTGTGTTGAACTGAACTCTTTAAAACTTCATCTTTTGTTTTTACTTTTTCCTTTGGCTTTTCAGTAAGAAGTTGATCTAGTAGATAAGAGGAAATGGATTCCAGAATAGCTCCTGTGAAAGGCTCCTGTTGCTGGGCCTTTCGCCCTGGAATTTGTAATTGCTGTTCTTTTGAACCTCGTGGACTATTAATTACCTTCAATTCTTTTTTCAGCTGTGGAGTTGATAGTTTTGAATCTTGTTTTGGAATGGTTTCTATTGTTTCCTTTAAATGAAATGGTTTCATCGTGGAACAAAGAATAGATTCCAGATTGGTCTCAGGAATCAGGTCTAGTTTCTGCATCTCTTGCTTCAGGAAGGATTTTTGTTGCCCTTCAATGAAGACTTCTCCTTTTCCATTTCTTGGGCTACTAAGCCCAGTGCCATCAGTCTCTCCTTTGTGTGAAAGTGATTCAGAGCATATCTTTCTTTTCAATTCTTCCTCCAATTTGACATGTTGTGAGCTACTCTTTAACTGTTGAATACATTGTTGGGGAGTGTCTACTAAAACTTTTTGGTGTTTTTGTTCCTTTTCTCTAATATCTTGTTCCAATTTTTTAATGTTGCCTTGCTTATCAATAGATCCTGTAGAGGACATTTGCCTTTCATTTAGTGTTTTCTCTGACTTTAACTGTGGAAGAATGTGCATCCTCTCTTCTGGTTTGTCTTTCTCCATTTTTATTTCTGTAAGCTTTTTAACGTGAGTTGCAATGCATCCAGAGTCAACAGCTTTCAGAACTAAATGTAAACTTTTACTTTCCTGGAATAATTTCTTCTGTTTAATGTTACATCCCCGTTCTTTTTTATTGCTTCCAGTATCATACCTAGCAATAGTAAGCACCTGGCAAATGGGCGCTTTCTTTTTCTTCAGTTTTACCTGTTTGGTCTGCAAAGTATGTTTCATATCTGTTGTTTTTGACTTAACTTTATGTCTTACAATTTCAGGTGTAAGTGTGTGAGCATGAACAGAATTCCAAATAGTTTCTGAGACACATGGCTCTTGCTGCTTCTTCTGCAGAGTAAGGTGCTCTTGCTCTTCTAGTTCATTTCCTTCTCTTTGCTGTAGTGAATTGTCACTCTCAGTTGCATTAATAGAATGTATATCAATTAATGATTTAACTGCTTTTGGAACCAGAACGTCAGGCTGTGCTCTTGTTTTACAGTTTGCGGTTTTAATTTTTTTCTTCTGGTTTTCAATTTGAAGTGGATGTGTCTTGGAGAAAAATACAGACTCTGGACTAATCTCTTCTACAGCTTCTATCTTTACCTCATCTTTTATTAAATCAATTTTTGATTTCTGAAGAGTGATGCCCTTGGGGCACACTGTATTGATTAAGGGTGATTTGGAAGGACCAGGTTCTCTCATTTGATCTGCCCCAAATTCAAGTGGCTCAATATACTGTGGAGCTGTTTTAAATGAAACTTTTCTTTTGTTGGGGACATTACTCTTACCTGAAGATTCTGCATATGCATTCCAGGTACTAGGTGACTGTTCCATTTTCATGTGTGGTGGGATTGGCATAGAAGCACATATAGAAGTTAGCTCTTCATTTAATACAGGTTTATCTTTTTCTACGATCTTCTGGGCTCTAAAGTTCTCTTCCTGTACCTTATTAGTGCTTAGAAAAACATGACATGTGTCATTATTAAGTGATTGTGAGACTGTTGATTGCTTTATCTCCAAAGGTATACCTTTGGGACTTTCACTTGACATGCCAACTCTTTTTAGGCTACTTTTCTGTCTTTTAATTTCTTGTGGAGTAGGCAAATGCTTGCCAACAGAATCTAATAAACTACTATATTGAGATGTTTCCTTTAGAGTAGAATTGTCAATTACCTTTTTATCAGATTTATTAGATATAGAATGACCTGTTGGCTCTCTCAGTTCTGTACACATTTTTGATTTCTCTACTTTTGGGAGTCCAATCCGGAGATTTATTCTCAGATTGTTTTTTTCTGTTTTAACATTTTCTTCTGGATTCGTTTTGTAAATCTGACTTTTGGATTCTCCTAAAATGACATCTTCTGACTTGCCAGGATCAGGTTCCTTTAAGAGATATGCATTTACCATGAAGTTTTTAATATATAATGGACCAGTTTCAATTAAATATTCTTGCTTCTCTTTCTCACTTTCTCTATCGTGTTGTTTCGCTTCCTTTAAAATGTGCAAAGCATCTTCTTTGTCAATAGACTCTGAATGCCTCAGTATTTTTTGAGGTGTTCCATTAAATAGAGAACCCCTTTCTGTTGTTTTGAATGAGAGTCGATCAACTACTAATTTGGGGAGTGGAATCATAGTCCTCTCAGTAACTTGTGTGCCTCCTGGTATATGGTGGTTTTCCTCCATCTTCTTAACTTGATATTGATTCATTGGGTGGCAGGGGGTAGAACCCAGAATAATTTCTGGAAATGATGTTTGTTGCTGTACATCTAGTTCTCTAATAAAAAAATCTTGAACTTTCCTTCTTCTTGAACTACACACTTCACTCTTTGATTGGACTAGCTCAGGCTCCTTTTTTTGGTATGCATCAGACTTGGGTGATCGTACATTTGGTAGAATTTCTTCTGGTACAATTACTTGGTATTGCTTTTCTTCCACTGTTTCTTTAACTTTGTCTCTTATGGCACTTCTCTTACCACTAAAATATGTATTCCATGCTTTCCTGTCACCTGATTTTTCTGGCTTTATTTGTATAAGATTGATATTTTTTTTCAATATTTCTGTATCTGCTCTTAGTTTTTTATCCATTCCAGTGACAGACAGAGTTGGTATGGGAGAACTATTATTACTCAGAAACGCATCTGCCTCATGTTTTTCTTGTAACGTTTCTATTTCGTATGTACCCTTGCATTTCGGTTTCTTTCTATGGCTGGGAGAGTGACATCCTGCCACATTTAATAACTGTGAAATTAGTAGCTTCTTTGCCTTCATAGTTAAACACTCAGGACTCACAGTCTTTTTCATGTCTTCTAACTGCGCTCTACTTCTTTCCATTTCATTTTTAGATAAAACAGGCACAGAGAAATCAAAAGGCTCTGGAACATTCATTTTCACTGAGTTGCTTGATAGGCTTTGCATATCAGTCAACTCAGACTTCCATGCTTCTCCATCAGGTGGTGATTTCTTTAGCTTTGGTTGACTATGGTTGTGTATTTTTACTCTTGGGTTATCCATCTCTGGTTTTGGTCTGCTATGCATTTTAATATCTATGTTGTTATCAGTTGAACCAGGTGTGGAAGACAGAAGTGCATTAGCTATTTTATTTTGCTGTACATCTTTTATCTTAGATTTTAAATTGCATTTTGATTCCTTCCTACAGTGTAGATTACCATGTGCAATAAGATTAAGCACCTGTGAACACAGAGGCTTCTTTACCTTCATAGTTATATATTTGGGACCTGTATCTTTTCTTACTGGAAATTTTAATTTATTTGTCTTCTTTTTAGAAACAGATAAAACAGACTCTGTAACCGCTTTTAGCAAATCTCTTTGTAGTTCTTCATTTTTCTTGGCAATAAGATTATCCATTTTCCTTCTAGAACCTTCGTCACCTGGTGCTCCAAACACTGATTTCCCTGATTTGGTAGGTAGAATGTTTTGACCAACTGTGTATTTTATCACTTTTTGTGTTTTCTTATTCTCTGCTACCTGGGGGGAAACTGCAATGTGAACATCTAGCTTTTCTGTAGGGCCCCCATCAGATGCAGTACTATATTCTGCTTTATCAATTAAAAGATTGTCAGTCATCATTTTCCCTGATTTTGGACATGGACTTTTTTCACCTATTATACCTAGTATGTTTTTTTGTGGTGGGATGCTCTTCAGCTCTTCAGTTCGAAACAGAGTCATTACAGGAGAATGAATAGACTCCAAAATGTTTTCTGAAATCGGTGTTTGCTGCTGTACTTCTTGCTCTGAAATAAGCATATTTTGATCTGTTCTACTTCCTGTATTCGGGAACTGTAGACCTGTTTCAAATAAAACCTCTCTGCCATCTTTTTCTTCTTCATTTTGCCATTTTGTTTCTAATGTGCTGCTTACGATACTCAACTTATCAGAGGAATCTGTATACAATATTTTCTCTTCATCTTGTTTCAACTGCGTAATATTTCTTATTTTTCTTAACTGGTCTTTCTCTGTTTTTACTTTTTTAAGCATTTTTATGCCAGATAAAACAGGTGGAGGTGAAAAATAGGTATTCATACATATATCTGACACACTTTGAGATATCTCTTTGGCCAGGTTTTCCGAATCGTACTCTTGTTCCTTCCTGTGGCTTAGGGTACCAAACTTAGTGATATTACTTGTCTCTAAAACTGATAATATCTCTGCTTTCAGAGTTTCATGCTTAGGGATTTGTTCTGCATTTCTCTTCCCTTTAGGTTTAGAAAAAGCAGGCTTAGAGAAATCAGAAGGCTCTAAGATCAGCGTGCCTGCTTTTTTCTCAATATTGGGACCATTAGGGTCCCATCTATGACTTCCCTCACATCGTTTGTCTGTTGTATCAGGTAAAGGTTTATCAATCACTGATTCCTCTGAAATTTGAGATGGAATCAGTGGATCTTTTGCATATGTTAGACCTTTTTGTGTGTTGATGTTTCTTTCCGATGTCTTGACTTGAAACAGATCTTTTATGTGGCAAGAAATGGACTCTAAAATAGTTTCTATTAAAGTTGTTTGTTGTTGCACTTCTTGCTCTCTAACAAGCAATTCTTTAATTTTTCTGTTTCCTGAATTGTCAAAATCTGCATCAGCTCTAACAAGGTCTAGTTCTTTCTTTTGGTCTTCAGAGGACATGAATTGTTGGGTAGAGTAGGGAAAAGTTTCTAGTAAAGCTTCTTCCTCTTTCTCTTCTTGCATGTTTACTTCTCTGTCATTTAAGATATAGCCCTCGTTGATGGAATAGGTATGTGGCACGTGACTGGATCGTACTTTTCTTAACATGTTTGTTTCTTTTCTGTTACAAGTTTCATTATCAGGTAAAACCGGTATGGAAGAAAAACAGGATTTCAAAAAGGCACCTGACACACTTTTTTCTTGTTGCGTCTCTTTCGTCTTGGCTTCAAAGTTACGTTTATGTTTCTTTCTATGCCTTGGGTTAACACTTCTAATGATACTGAGTACTTGTGATGTTGATGGCGTTTTTGGCTTCAAAGTGACCCGTGTGGAACTCAGGGTGCTTTTTGTGCCTAATTGTGATGTGCTTTTTTGCTCTTTAGATTCTGATAAAATGGGCATGGAGGAAGCAGAAGACTCTAAGGTTCTTGCTTGTAAATCTTTTTGTAACCCTATCTTTTCCTCTAGAATAGAACTAGCAAGTTCTTTTCTAGGGCCTCTTTCTGATGGGATGTCACTCTGAGTTGTACCAATTAAAAATTCACTAATGGATTTCCTTGTCATTGGAGATGAAATCTTTGGAATCTCTGTCTTTTTAAAGCTTTTTTGAGTTATTGTTCCTTCCTGGGGCTCTTCAAGTGGAAATGCATTCAAAATGGTATGAGATATAGACTCTAATATCACTTGTGTGACAGATGTTTGTTGGTGAAGATCTGTTTTTGCAAAGTTAGACTCCTTCATTTTATGAGCATTGAGACAGGAATGTTTGGAATTCACTGGGGTTGCTTCTACTAAGCATTGTGTTTTCTCTTCCTCCCTGCCTTGGTCTTTGACCTCCTTAGTGCCATCTGAAGTACTGTCTTTCTTGTCACTAGAAGCTGCACACCAGGATCTCTCTTCATTTGGTAATTGCTCTTGCAGTTGCAGGTCATGACTGGGTACTGTTTTACACAGTATGCCTGTCTCTCCTTTTATCCTGTTCTGTGTGCCAGTGTCAAGTGAAACAAGCATGGGAGAGAAAATAGCACTTAGGAATAGGTCTACCACAAGTTTAACTTGTTTCATCATTGTTTTGAAATTGCCTTCTAATTGCCTTCTATACCTTGGGGTACCACATCCTGGGACATGAAATGTCTGCGAAAATGGAACCTTCTTTGCCTTCAAAGTTATATATTTGGGGTTCATTTTATTTCTCTTGTCTGTGAATTTTAACTTTCTTCTCTCTTTTTTAGATTCAGGTAAAGCAAGCCCAGAGATATCAAAAGATTTTGGGATTGTTGCTAATAATTTATGTGCTAATCTTTCCTTTTTCTCTGCGGTAAGATTTTCTAGTACCCTTATATGAAATTCATCAGATAGGATCACAGAGTCTTTCATATGCATTAAAAATTCAACAATCTGTGATTTTTTGGTCTTCGGAGGAAGATTCCTTACACAAGCAGATTTTAGGATATTACATGTCTGTTGAATTGGTGCCTTCCTTGCCTTCATTTTACTTTTTAAGGCTCTACATGGGAATATCTTTCTTTGCATTTTAGATTCAGATAGATCAGATGTGGTGAAATCCAAAGGCTTCAGGATAGTAGCTTGTAGATTTCTTTTTAACTCTTCCTTTTCCTCTTTTATAATACTATGTGATTCCATTGTATGGCTTCCATCAGTCGAGACACCACATTTTGCTGTATCAGTTAAAACTTTATCAATTAGTGAGTCCTCTGACTTTAGAGTAGGAAGCTTTGAATTCCCTGTACATATTGTGCCATTTTGTGTCTGGAAGCTTTTCTTTGGTTTCTCAACTTGAATTGGGTCTGTAGGCTGCATTTGTTGTGTTTCAACTTGTTCTGTAACAAACGGAATTTTCACATTTCCTTGTTTTCCTGATTTGTGAAGGACAAGCCCCTTCTTCTGACCTGAACAGAATATGAAATGTTGGCTGTGCTGTGGAATCACTTTTAATAATGTCTCCTGTTCTCTATCTTCTTCTTCTTCATCTTGAAGATTAATTTCCTCAGTGTCATCTGAAGGAATACTCCCCTCATGTGATGAAATCTCTTGCTTTACTTGTGTAGAACTGAGTCTTTTTTCCCCTAAGACGTCTTTTTCTATTTCTGTGTTGCTGTGCATATTGATGTCAGGTCTAATAGTCATGAAAGAATGTATTTTATCCACCACTTCTTTACTTTGATGCATTTCTTTCATCTTAGTTGTTGAGTTATGTCCCAGTTCTTTTCTATAGTTTGGGCTACCATCACCCTTGATATTAAGCACATATGAAATTGATGGTTTCTTTGCTTTCATAATTCCACATTTGGCATTCACTGACGTTTTCAGGTCTGAAAATTGTTTGAAGTTTCCCTTCTTTTTGGATGTAGATAATGGAGACTGGCACAAAGAAAAAGTCACTCTCTTTTTCTGGTTAATACCACAATCTTGTTTCTTTTGATGAATCCCATCAGCTAGAATATCACATTTGCTTGCAGAAAATATGATTTCATCTATCTTTGATTCTCCTGTCTTTGCAGGTAAAGTCTTAGTGCATTTCTCTAGCTTTTCAAGTTGAAATTGATCCAACATAGGACTTGAAGTAGAATCCAAACTAGTTTGTATAAAATGTGTGCATGGTTGTACCTGCATATTTGTATTTCCTGGTCTGTTCAGCTCCTCAACTGACTTGACAACTTCATGATCCTTCTGATATGCATTGAATCGGAAATGTTGGCTATTCTCTGCAGTTGGTAAAGCTTCATGTTCTCTTTCCTCTTCCTTTCCATATTCTACACTGCTATATATACTACTCTTATGAATTTCATCTGAGCATGGTACTTTTCTACCATTTAATGATTTCTCTTGCGCTAGCTGTATATGATCAAGTCTTGTTATCCTTTGCATATCTGTCTCCATATTTAATCTGTTACTCTTTTTGATGTTGGGAAAAATGGGCACCATAGAGTGAGTGGCATTCAAAAATGCATCTGGTGTATTTTTACTTTGCTGTGGATCTTTCATTTTCATTTTAAAATTGCATAGCAGTTCCTTGTGATGCCTCCCAGTAAGTACATGTGAAATTGGTGGCTTTTTTGCTTTCATAGCTCTATGTTTGAGATTCACTGTACTTTGTTTGCTTGCTAACTTTAATGAATTTTTCTGTCCTTTAGATCTAGAAACAAAAGTGTTTTGTTCCTCTTCTTCTTTGTTCTGCACTTTATCTTCTCTAACATAGAATGTATTAGTATCAAAGAACTCATCGTACCGTGGTCTCCCTTCATCTGCAAGTTTTCTACACTGTAATTGAGCATGACAGAACCAGTTTGTCTCTGCTCCTAATCTGCCATGCATGGGATAGTAAATGGAATTTAAAAATTCATCTACCAATTCTTTAACTTGGTTTTTCTTTTTAATCTTGGTCCTAAAGTTGGGACCCAGTTTCTTCCTATGACCAGGATTATGGGATTCTGTGATATAAAATACTTGTGAAATAAATGGCTTCATTGCTTTCATAAGAACACATTTGGGCCTCACTGTACTTTTCAGGTGGGCAAATTTTAGTCTCTTATTTGGCCCTTTAAAATGAGATAAAACAGGCATGCAGAAGTTAAAAGTCTCTCGGGAAGTTGATAGTAACTCTTTCAGTAATTCTGCCTTTTTTTCTGCAAAACAGTAACCCATTTCCCTTGTATAACCCCCATCATCTGGAATATCACTTTCTCTTATTTGATTTAAAATGTCTCCGTTCCCTAATTTTCCTGATGTTGGAGGAAGTATCTTAGAATCTGCCGTGATTTTTAAGTCTGTTTGTGTTGTTAGGCTTTTCATTGTAGTCTCAATAAGAAATGGATCCATTAAGGGGGTGTAATTAAATACCATAAGGGTTTCTGCGAATTGGGTTGGTTGCTGCATTTCTTTTATTGTTTCATCTTGCAATCTAGATTCTAGTGTGTTTCTAGAGACATTTTCCTTATTAATGGAGTATGAATAACTTTCTTTCCGTTCTACTTGTGATTTCTCTTGCTTTAGCTTTGTACAACTGTGCTTGTCTGCATGTAATCTGCTATGCTTTCTAATATTAGGCAAAATAGACCTATGAGGGTAAATGACATTCAGAAGCCCATCTGCCACAATTTTACCTTGCAGTATCTGTTTAATTATGATTTTAAAATTCCATCCCGATTTTTTTCTATGACTTGCAACACTGTGTCCATTGATATAAGAAATCAGTGAAATGCTTGGCTTCTTTACTTTCATAATTACAGATTTGAGACTGAGTAAATTTGTTCTTCCTGACAATTTTTTTCTGATTTTCTGCCTTGTAAAATTCAAAAAAGTAAGCATGTGGACATTAAGAGAACCTAGGGAAATTGCCGGTAAAACTCGTTTTAAGTCTTCCTTTTCTTTTGTAATGTGACCCCCTAGCATCTTTCTGGACTTTCTCCCAAATGGGACACCACCCACTGTTGTTTCAATTAAAAGTTCATCAACTAGTAAATTCTCTGGCATTGTAAGTGTATTCTCTCCATCTGAAGTACATTCTCTGTCTCTATGTCTGTTTGCGCTTTGCTTCACATTCTCAACTTGAAATGGGTCCATCTTGGGGCACAAAGTAGTCTCCAAAATAGCTTTTGTGAAAGGAGTCTGTGGTTGTACTTTTTGCTCTTTATTTTGAGTTTTTCTACTTCCTGACTTGCTCTTTTTAATTTCAATTTTGACATGTTTGGGCTTCTGTTTTAGATTTATGCTGAACCTGAAATCTTGTGTCACCTGTGGAACTGCTTCTTGTAAAACTTCTTGTTCTTTTTCCTCTTCATCACATTGCTGTGGATTTTTAAAAATGTTTAATGTGCATCTCTCATCAACATATTTTAAATTCCATATTTTCTCTTCATCTGTCAATTCCTCTTGCTTTACTGTTGAATGACTGAGCTGCCTTATACTTGATGTATCAGCTTTTAATATGTTATGTATTTCCACAGCAGGTGGTTCAGAAATGGTGGTGTCAGTGGCGTTCTGAAATGCATCTGATATTTTTTCATCTTGATGCATATTTTTTACATGGCTTTCAATGTTGCCTTCTGGTTCCTCACTTTGACTCAGGTTAGCATATTCTGTAATATGAAGTATTAATGGCTTCTTTTCCTTCAGAGTTACATCTTCTGTATTCAGTTGAATTTTTACTCCTAAATTTTCCCTGCTTTTATGCTTTTTTGAAATGAGCAAATTGATATCTGAAGACTCCAGAACAATTTCCAGATGATCTTTTTGTGGTTGTATATTTTTTTTTGGAAAGTACCTGTGCATTTTTGGTGTGCTAGTTAGTAACTTCTCTCTTTTTGAAAGCTGATTAAGGGAATTCTCTGTACTTTTTAAGTCATGCCGTATTTTCATTCCTCTGTCCAACTTCATTTTGGGAGAGGAAACAAATTTCTGCATGGGCTCTGGTATAGCTTCTTCTAAGGGTGTGTCATACTTTGGCATATGCAGATCAAATGTTTTTTTACTATGTGGGGCATGGAACTCTTCAATATCAATTTCCTTTGATTGTGTAATTGGGTCTTTAGGATATTCTTTGCTCTCTTGGTTTGTTTCTATTAATGAATAATAGGATGGTTTCAGTTGATAAGTGTTGACTTTGAAAGGTGGTTCAAGCTGATGAAGAACTTTTGCTGAGATGTTTTTTAGTCCTTTATTTTCTGTGCCATTCTGTTTTATAATTTTACTAATGTCTGAAATTCTCTTCCCCTCAATGGAGACTACACTATTGATTTTTTCTGTATCTAGGGACTTATTTTGCTTCCACAGAAAATGTCTACATTTTGTTAAACTTAGCATGACTTTCTCTAGTTTTTTTCTGGAATATTTTTCAATGTAAGGAGGAAGGAGCTTGGAAACACAAATAAGATGGAAAGCTTTAGTTGATGTGCCTTTCCTTTTATGTACTATGATTTGAAATACTCGTGAAGTTGGTGTTTCCTTTGCCTTTAGAGATTTAACTTTGAGATTGAGTTTTTTACTTTTGCATGTTTCTCTTCTGTGTTTGTGCCTTTTAATGGTATGCAAAAAAGGTGCTGAGCTGTATGAAGAATATTGGCTTAGTTTTGATGAAGTAATTTGTTGCTGCTCCTTTGGATTTATACTCTTTAGTTGGGGTGTCCCTTCAGCCACTGAGTTTGAATTTCCAGTTAAAACCAGAAATTCAGTATTCTGAAGAATTGCATTTTGCTCTTCTATTGAATAGTTATACTTATTTGAATCTTCAACCCTAACAGAATATTGGGCCTCACTTAAATGCCTTCTGTCAGACTCTAGGGTCTTGACTGAGTCTTGAGTCTCAACAGAATATGGGATTTGGGCCAGATATTGGCTCCTATCCATGTTTTGGAGCTGGAAGGATTCTTCTATACTGCTGAAAAATGGTTTCCGCCTCAAATCTTGAGGCTGGGCAAAGAATCTGGCCTTGATAGGCTGGTTGTTGATCAACTCTTGGTTGTGCACAAATTGCTGGGGTTGACCAGTAAACTGAGCTTCATAAAAATCTTGATTCTGAATAGCATTTTGTCCTGAAAAAAACTCTTGTGGCTGAGCAGCAATATCCATTCTGCCAGAATGTTGATGCTGAAATGAGGACTCTTGAGAGCTTGAGTACACATAAATAGCTCTACTCTCTACCATGGCTTTGGATTTTAAAAGAATTTGGCTTCTCACAGTTTCTTCCAGAAGCCTAACTTGGTCTCTAGAAAGATGGAAATGGGCAGAAGAGCAGGGTGCCACATCCAGATCTTCATTTTCTGCAGTGAAGCTAGGAATTCTTGAAAAGTTAAGGTCAGAAGACAATATTGAATCTGTATTTTTGTTGGTTTTCATTATCGAAAATAATTTCTTTGATGAAAATTGTATGATGTCATATTCATCTTCTGGGCACTCTCTCTGGCTTAGAAAAACTTCCTTTACTTCTGAATGAAATAATGACAAAGAGGATACAGTTCCACTTGAAGACTGTATCAACCTTTCTCTAAAGTGACTTGCTTGATATTCACTTCCACTACTACCTGCCCATATTATTTCATCTGATGAAGAAACTCTATCTTCAAAGTTACCTTCATTTTCTTCAGATGTAAGTGATGAAGAAATTGTTCTTTCTGAAAAAACATCAACTCTGAAATAGAAGAAAGTGTGTAAATGGATGATCACTTAAAACATATTTCTTACAAGTACTTTCTCCTAAATACAGGGAAACCCAGTATAGTATATGAAAACATAGATTAGTATAGAGATAAATTGGAAAGTCAATATCCACATTACAAAAGAATATATTATCTAGTTCCTTTCATTTATAAATCAAGTAAAGAAAATTATTTACATATCTCAGAGAATGAGGTACTTTCTACTTTAAAAAACCTGTCTAAAAGTCAGCTTTTCACAGAAACAGGATAAGATGATATGCTTTTACAAGGAATATCACTTTGTTTCTGTTCTTTATGTGAAAGTGTTATCAAGAATGAAAATATTCAGGATAGGAGCCAAGATGGCAGCTTACTGAGGTGTGGGATTTAGTTCATCCTCCAGAGCAGCTAGCAAGTAGCCAGGAACAGTACAGAACAACTGCTGAGGCCACGTCAGTGACCAGACACACAGCGTACCCCAGTCTGAACAAGCTGGACCAGCTTCGAGCCCAACCAGAACCATGAGTTCCCCAAGCCATGGCGGCCAGTGCTCCTCCCCTACAGGCTGCTTCCCAGAGGGGAAAGGAAAGAGACTTTACTAGCAGTAGGGACTAAGCACAACCAAGCTCCAGTTGCAGAATTAATTAACAAATTCTGACTACTAAAAAAAGCCTCCAGCTCAGCTGAGCCTCAAGTAAAAGCTGAGGTTGCTGGTTTCTGCCCCCACACAGAGGGGGCAGGGCAGACAGAAAAAGAAAACAGAAGTTTTTTTTTTTTTGGATCAGACAGCGCAAAATACTTGAAAGGGTCTGGACCCTGAAGGAAAGGAGGGGGCACGTAGGACCTGGAGATACACAAAGCAGCACACCAACTTAAGCTCTTGATTGGCAAACCTAGGGAAGGGGAGTCCTGCTCTGAAAAGGATTTTTTTGTTTGTTTTTTTGTGTCTGTGTTTCTATAGCTTGACTGCTCTTTGCATAAAGCTGCAGGGCTTCTCAGACTTCAACTGCCCCCAAATATGGGCAGAATTAAGTTTGTTTGAAAGTTTGTCTGAAGTCTGTGCCTTCCCCAGTAGAGGGGTGGGGTCCAGATCAGGTGGAATCCCTCCCTCAAGGAATTCAGGCCCCAGGGTCTAGAAAACCAAAGTGATTAACACCAGCCTACAACCTCTCCTCTGTCTCAACCATGCCCCCAGCAGGGAGAGTCTGCTGAAGCTAAAGAATCTGCTGAACCACATCACCTTATGCTGGTTGAACCCACAGGCAGACAAGCACCACATACCAGACAGGATAGGGAAAACCCAGAGTCCAGAGACTTCATAGGAAAGTCTTTCAACCTGCTGGGTTTCACCCTCAGGGAAAACTGATGTAGGTGACTCTTTCCTCCTGAGAGCAGGTCAGTTTTGTCTGGGAAAATGTGACTGGGGTCCATAATGCCTAAGTAGATCCTCCTAAGAGGAAAAAAAAAAAGGCACCATACAGGCAGGGTAAGAAACAAGAAAACAAGAACTGAAAAATTCTGATCTATTAAACAAAACCTAAGCTAGCAGTCTAGAATAAGCTGAACTGAATATCAAAGAATAGATAGACAACAAAGTCATCCAGTAAGAAAATCCTAGGTTAAAAAAGTGAAAACAATCTCCAAATTAACTAATTAAGGAAATTAAATGCCTAGACACCAGCAAAAAGTAACAAATCATACTAGGAAAATTGAAGATATAGCCCAGTGAAAGGAACAAACCAACAATTCAAATGAGATACAGAAGTTGAAACAATCAATTCAGAATGTTCGAACAGACATGAAAAACCTCATAAAAAATCAAGTAAATGAATTGAGGGAGGATATAAAGAAGGCAAGGAATGAACAAAAAGAAATTGAAAGTCTGAAAGAACAAATCACATAACTTATAGGAATGAAAGGCACAGTAGAAGAGAAGAAAGAAAACAATGGAAACCTACAATGTTAGATTTCAAGTGGCAAAAGAAAGGATTAGTGAACTGATGGATGGAACATCTGAAATCTGACAAGAAAAAGTAAATATAGAGAAAAGAATGGAAAAATATGAGCAGGGACTTCCTCAACATGATAAAGAGAATATATAACAAACCCACAGCAAAAGTCATCCTCAATGGGGAAAAACTGAAAACTTTCCCCCTAACATCAGGAACAAGACAAGGCTGTGCACTTAGCCACTCAGTAGTCCATTATATGTATACACCACAGTTCCTCCTTCCTTCCTCAATCATTGTATGCTTAGGCCACCTCCATCCATTGTGAATTGCAAACAGTGTTGCCATAACATGTGTGTAAATGTCCATTCATGTCCCCATACTCAGTTCCTCCAGGTATATACTGAGCAACAGGGTTGCAGGACCATATGGCAACCCCACCCCTAGTCTTCTGTGGAACTACCACACTGTCCTCTAAGGGGCTGCACCTCTCAGTTTCCCTACCAACAGTGAATAGGTATATCTCTTTCTCTGCATTTTTTTCTAGCATTTGTTTTTCTCTGCTCATTTTTCAACAGTTTTATTCATACATCATGCAATCCAATTAAGTAAATAGATATGCCTTCACCACCATAATCAATATGAAGACATTCCCTTCTCTTCCACAAAGAATCCATATCCTTCCCCCATACTATACCACCTCTTGACATTTAGTTTTGACATAATGGCTTTGTTACATTCAGTGGGAGCACATTACATGGTTACCGTTGAGTAGTAACCTAGCTTGCGTTACTATTAATAGGTTACCTAGCTTGTGTTGATTGTACTTCTTCCCGTGTACCATCCATTTTCTACACCTTGCAATGTTGACATTCATATATTCTCCCTCATGCAAGAATCTTTCTATATTTGTACATTTAATCACCATCATTGTCCACTCTAGGCATTGCTAAGTTACACTGTCTCAGTCTTTATCCTCTATCTTTTCTTCTGGTTTCATATGTGCCCCCAGCTCTTGTACCTCAATCATACTCAAATTCAGCTTTATTCATTATGCTTACATTATTATGCTACAAGCACATAGTATTGTGCTATACATTTTTGAATTTTTACAATCAGTCTTGTTGAGCAATCTCTATTTCTTCAATACCAATTGCCCAATCTCTACCCTATTTCTATCTCCTGACAACCTGTGTTTTTAACTTCTATTCTCAAAGTTCACCCACTAACTTTAGTTCATATTAGTGAGACCATACAGTATTTGTCCTTTTGTTTCTGGATAATTTCAGTCAGCATAATGTCTTCAAGGTGCATCCACATTGTTACATGCTTCATGAATTTATTCTGTCTTACAGATGCATAATATTCCATTGTATGTATATACCACAGCTTGTTTAGTGTCTGTTGATGGACATTTGTACTGTTTCCATCTCTTGGCAGTTGTAAATAATGCTGCTATAAACATTGGTATGCAAATGTCCATTTGTGTTCTTGCCTTCAGTTTCTTTGGATATGTATCTAGTAATGGGATTGCTGGTTCATATGGCCATTCTATACATAACTTCCAGAGGACTGCCAAACTGCCCTGTAGAGCAGTTGTACAATTTTACATTCCTGTCAACAGTGGATAAGTGTGCCTTTTTCTCCACATCCTTGCCAGGACTAGTTGCTTTCTGTTTTTTGTTTTTGTTTTTATAATGGCCATTCTAGTGGGTGTAGATGATATCTCATTGTGGTTTTGATTTACATTTCCCTAATAACCAGTGGAGTTGAACATCTCTTCATGTGTATTTTAGCCATTTGTATTTCCTCTTCTGAGAAGTGTCTGCCCATGTCCTTTGCCCATTTTTTCAATTGGATTGTTTGTCTTTTTGTTGTTGAGCTGAAGAATCTTTCTATATATTCTGGATATCAAACCCTTATCTGATATGTGGTTTCCAAATATTATCTCCCATTGTGTAGGCTGCCTTTTTATTTTCCTGACAAAGCTCTTTGATGCACAAAAATGTTTAATTTTGAGGAGATCCCATTTACCTATTTCTTTTTTCATTGCTTGTGCTTTGGGTGTATGGTCTAGGAAACCACCTCCTATTACAAGATTTATTAAATATTTCCCTATATTTTCTTCTAAAAGTTTTATAGTCTTAACTCTAATATTTAGGTCTTTGATTCACTTTGAGTTAAATTTTATATAGAGTGTGAGATATGGATCCTTTTTCATTCTTTTTCATATGGATTTCCAGTTTTCCGAACACCATTTATTGTTGAGGCTGCTTTGTCTCAGGTTGGCTTGACTGTCTTATCAAAGTTCAGTTGTCCATAGATGAGAAGGTATGTTTCTGAACACTCAGTTTGATTCCATTGGTCAGTATTTCTATCTTCATGTCAGTACCATGCTGTTTTGACCACTGTAGCTTTGTAATATGCTTTTAAATCAGGTAATGTGGGACTTCCCACTTCATTTTTGTTTCTCAAGATACTTTTAGCTATTTGTGGCACCCTTCCCTTCCAAATAAATTTGGTTATTGGTTTTTCTATTTCTGTAAAGTAAGTTTTTTGGGATTTTAATTTGTATTGCAGAACTGACATCTTAATTATATTCAGTTTTCCAACCCATGAACATGGTATGCACTTCCATTTATTTAGATCTTCCATGATTTCTTTTAGCAATTTCTTGTAGTTTTGTGTGTATAAGTCTTTTGTGTCCTTAGTTAAATTTACCCCTAAATATTTAATCCTTTTGGTTGCTATCATAAATGGAATTTTTCTCTTGATTTCCTCATCAGGTTGCTCATCACTATTAATCTTGTACCCTGCCACTTTGCTGTACTCATTTATTGGCTCTAGTAGCTTGGCTATAGATTTTTTGGGCATTTTTTTATGTATAGTATCAAATTATCTGCAAACAGTGGAGTTTACTTCTTCTTTTCCAATTTGAATGCCTTTTATTCTTTTTCTTTCTTGTCTAATTGCTCTGTCCAGAACTCCCAGCTCAATGTTGAATAACAATGGTGACAGTGAGCATCCTTGACTTGTTCTAGATCTTAGAGGGAAAGCTTTCAGCCTTTCCCCATTGAGTATGAAGTTAGTTGTGGGATTTTCATATACTCCCTTTATCATGTTGAGGAAACTTCCTTCTATTCCTATTCTTTGAAGTGTTTTCATCAAAGAATGATACTAAACTTTGTCACATGCCTTTTCTGCATCAATTGAGAAAATCATGTGGTTTTTCTGCTTTGATTTATTGATATAGTATATTACATTAATTGATTTTCTTGTATTGAGCCAGCCCTGCATATCTGGAATAAATTCCAGTGGTCATGGTGTATAATTCTTTTAATCTATTGCTAGATTCAATTTGCAAGTATTTTGTTGAGCATTTTTGCATCTATATTCGTTAAAGAGAGTAGTCTGTAATTTTCTTTTCTTATGGTATTTTTGTCTGGCTTTGGTACTAGGGTGATGTTGGCTTCATAGAATGAGTTAGCAGCTTTCTTTTTTTCCCAATTTTTTGGGAGAGTTTGAGCAGGATTGGTACTAATTTGTTTTTGAACGCTTGGTAGAATTCACATGTGAAGCCATCTGGACTGGACTTTTCTTTTGGGGGGCTCCTTGATGACTAATTCAATCTCTTTATTTTTGATTGGTTTGTAGAGGGATCTATTTCTTCTTGAGTCAATGTTAGTTTCTCATACTTTTCTAGGAAGTTGCCCATTTCATCTGCATTGTCTACTTTATTACCATATATTTTCTCCTAGTTTCCACTCATTACCTCCTTTATTTCTGTGGGGTTGGTGGGTATGTACACTCTCCCATTTCTGATTTTATTTATTTGCATCCTCTCTCTTTTCTTCTTTGTCAGCCTAGCTAAGGGTCCATCAATTTTATTGATTTTCTCAAAGAACAAACTTCTGGTTTTGTTGGCTTTCTCTATTGTTTTCATATTCTCAATTTCATTTATTTCTGCTCTAATCTTTATTATTTCTCTCCTGTTTGCTTTGGGGTTAGTTTGCTGTTCTTTCTCTAGTTATTCCAAGTGAGCAGTTAATTCTTCAGTGTTTGCTCTTCCTTCTTTTGTAATATAGGCATTTACAGCAATAAATTTCTTTCTAAGAACAGCCTTTGCTGCATCCCATAAGTTTTGAGATGCTGTTTTCATTTTCATTTGCCTCGAGTTATTTACTGATTTCTCCTGTAATTTCTTCCTTGATCCACCGGTTGTTTAAGTTTGTGTTGCTTAGCTTCCATATATTTGTGAACATACTGGCCCTCTGCCTGTTACTGATTTCTAACTTCATTCCATTATGATCCACAAAAGTGTTTTATATAATTTCAATCTTTTAAAATTTATTGAGACTTGTTTTCTGATCGAGCATATGGTCTGTCCTTCAGAATAATCCATGAGCAGTTGAGAAAAATGTGTATCCTGCTGTTGTGGGTGTAAAGTTCTCTAAATGTCCGTTAAGTCTAGTTCATTTATCATATTATTCAAAATCTCTGTTTCTTTATAGACCTTCTGTCTAGATGTTCTATCCATTGAAGACAGTGGTGAGTTGAAGTCTCCAACTATTATTGTAAAGGTGTCTACTTCTCTATTCAGTGTTGTCAGTATTTGCCTCATGTATTTTGGGACACTCTGGCTTAGTGCACAAATATTCGTGATTGTTATGTCTTCCTGGTGAATTGTTCCTTTTATTAATTCATAGTATTCTTCTTTGTCTCTTTTAATTGTTTTACATTAGAAGTCTAATTTTTCAGATATTAGTGTAGCTACCTTCACTCTTTTCTGGTTGTTTTTTGCATGAAATATCTTTTTCCAAACTTTCACTTTCTTTTTTTTTTTTTTTATTAATTAAAAAAAGAATTAACAAAACAATTAGAAATCATTCCAATCTACATGTACAATCAGTAATTCTTAATAACATCACATAGTTGCATATTCATCATTTCTTAGTACATTTGCATCGATTTAGAAAAAGAAATAAAAAGACAACAGAATAAGAATTAAAACAATAATAGAAAGAAAAAAAACAAAAAAAACAAAAACAAAAAACCTATACCTCACATGCAGCTTCATTCAGTGTTTTAACATAATTGCATTACAATTGGGTAGTATTGTGCTGTCCATTTCTGAGTTTTTATATCCAGTCCCATTGTACAGTCTGTATCCCTTCATCTCCAATTATCCCTTCTCTTTTTTTTTTTTTTTTAATTAACGGAAAAAAAGAAATTAACCCAACATTTAGAGATCATACCATTCTACACATGCAATCATTAATTCTTAACATCATCACATAGATGCATGATCATCATTTCTTAGTACATTTGCATTGGTTTAGAAGAACTAGCAACATAACCGAAAAAGATATAGAATGTTAATATAGAGAAAAAAATAAAAGTAATAATAGTAAAATCAAAACAAAACAAAACAAAACAAAACAAAAACCTATAGCTCAGATGCAGCTTCATTCAGTGTTTTAACATGATTACTTTACAATTAGGTATTATTGTGCTGTCCATTTTTGAGTTTTTGTATCTAGTCCTGTTGCACAGTCTGTATCCCTTCAGCTTCAATTACCCATTGTCTTACCCTGTTTCTAACTCCTGCTGAACTCTGTTACCAATGACATATTTCAAGTTTATTCTCGAATGTCCGTTCACATCAGTGGGACCATACAGTATTTGTCCTTTAGTTTTTGGCTGGATTCACTCAGCATAATATTCTCTAGGTCCATCCATGTTATTACATGGTTCATAAGTTTATCTTGTCTTAAAGCTGCATAATATTCCATCGTATGTATATACCACAGTTTGTTTAGCCACTCTTCTGTTGATGGAGATTTTGGCTGTTTCCATCTCTTTGCAATTGTAAATAATGCTGCTATAAACATTGGTGTGCAAATGTCCGTTTGTGTCTTTGCCCTTAAGTCCTTTGAGTAGATACCTAGCAATGGTATTGCTGGGTCATATGGCAGTTCTATATTCAGCTTTTTGAGGAACCGCCAAACTGCCTTCCACAGTGGTTGCACCCTTTGACATTCCCACCAACAGTGGATAAGTGTGCCTCTTTCTCCGCATCCTCTCCAGCACTTGTCATTTTCTGTTTTGTTGATAATGGCCATTCTGGTGGGTGTGAGATGATATCTCATTGTGGTTTTGATTTGCATTTCTCTAATGGCCAGGGACATTGAGCATCTCTTCATGTGCCTCTTGGCCATCCGTATTTCCTCTTCTGAGAGGTGTCTGTTCAAGTCTTTTTCCCATTTTGTAATTGGGTTGGCTGTCTTTTTGTTGTTGAGATGAACAATCTCTTTATAAATTCTGGATACTAGACCTTTATCTGATATATCATTTCCAAATATTGTCTCCCATTGTGAAGGCTGTCTTTCTACTTTCTTGATGAAGTTCTTTGATGCACAAAAGTGTTTAATTTTGAGGAGTTCCCATTTATTTATTTCCTTCTTCAGTGCTCTTGCTTTAGGTTTAAGGTCCATAAAACCGCCTCCAGTTGTAAGATCCATAAGATATCTCCCAACATTTTCCTCTAACTGTTTTATGGTCTTAGACCTAATGTTTAGATCTTTGATCCATTTTGAGTTAACTTTTGTATGGGGTGTGAGAGATGGGTCTTCTTTCATTCTTTTGCATATGGATATCCAGTTCTCTAGGCACCATTTATTGAAGAGACTGCTCTGTCCCAGGTGAGTTGGCTTGACTGCCTTATCAAAGATCAAATGTCCATAGATGAGAGGGTCTATATCTGAGCACTCTATTCGATTCCATTGGTCGATATATCTATCTTTATGCCAATACCATGCTGTTTTGACGACTGTGGCTTCATAATATGCCTTAAAGTCAGGCAGCGCGAGACCTCCAGCTTCGTTTTTTTTCTTCAAGATGTTTTTAGCAATTCGGGGCACCCTGCCCTTCCAGATAAATTTGCTTATTGGTTTTTCTATTTCTGAAAAATAAGTTGTTGGGATTTTGATTGGTATTGCATTGAATCTGTAAATCAATTTAGGTAGGATTGACATCTTAACTATATTTAGTCTTCCAATCCATTAACACGGTATGCACTTCCATCTATTTAGGTCTTCTGTGATTTCTTTTAGCAGTTTTTTGTAGTTTTCTTTATATAGGTTTTTTGTCTCTTTAGTTAAATTTATTCCTAGGTATTTTATTCTTTTAGTTGCAATTGTAAATGGGATTCGTTTCTTGATTTCCCCCTCAGCTTGTTCATTACTAGTGTATAGAAATGCTACAGATTTTTGAATGTTGATCTTGTAACCTGCTACTTTGCTGTACTCATTTATTAGCTCTAGTAGTTTTGTTGTGGATTTTTCCGGGTTTTCGACGTATAGTATCATATCGTCTGCAAACAGTGATAGTTTTACTTCTTCCTTTCCAATTTTGATGCCTTGTATTTCTTTTTCTTGTCTAATTGCTCTGGCTAGAACCTCCAACACAATGTTGAATAATAGTGGTGATAGTGGACATCCTTGTCTTGTTCCTGATCTTAGGGGGAAAGTTTTCAATTTTTCCCCATTGAGGATGATATTAGCTGTGGGTTTTTCATATATTCCCTCTATCATTTTAAGGAAGTTCCCTTGTATTCCTATCTTTTGAAGTGTTTTCAACAGGAAAGGATGTTGAATCTTGTCGAATGCCTTCTCTGCATCAATTGAGATGATCATGTGATTTTTCTGCTTTGATTTGTTGATATGGTGTATTACATTAATTGATTTTCTTATGTTGAACCATCCTTGCATACCTGGGATTAATCCTACTTGGTCATGATGTATAATTCTTTTAATGTGCTGTTGGATACGATTTGCTAGAATTTTATTGAGGATTTTTGCATCTGTATTCATTAGAGAGATTGGTCTGTAGTTTTCTTTTTTTGTAATATCTTTGCCTGGTTTTGGTATGAGGGTGATGTTGGCTTCATAGAATGAATTAGGTAGTTTTCCCTCCACTTCGATTTTTTTGAAGAGTTTGAAGAGAATTGGTACTAATTCTTTCTGGAACGTTTGGTAGAATTCACATGTGAAGCCATCTGGTCCTGGACTTTTCTTTTTAGGGAGCTTTTGAATGACTAATTCAATTTCTTTACTTGTGATTGGTTTGTTGAGGTCATCTATGTCTTCTTGAGTCAAAGTTGGTTGTTCATGTCTTTCCAGGAACCCGTCCATTTCCTCTAAATTGTTGTATTTATTAGCGTAAAGTTGTTCATAGTATCCTGTTATTACCTCCTTTATTTCTGTGAGGTCAGTAGTTATGTCTCCTCTTCCATTTCTGATCTTATTTATTTGCATCCTCTCTCTTCTTCTTTTTGTCAATCTTGCTAAGGGCCCATCAATCTTATTGATTTTCTCATAGAACCAACTTCTGGCCTTATTGATTTTCTCTATTGTTTTCATGTTTTCAATTTCATTTATTTGTGCTCTAATCTTTGTTATTTCTTTCCTTTTGCTTGCTTTGGGGTTAGCTTGCTGTTCTTTCTCCAGTTCTTCCAAATGGATAGTTAATTCCTGAATTTTTGCCTTTTCTTCTTTTCTGATATAGGCATTTAGAGCAATAAATTTCCCTCTTAGCACTGCCTTTGCTGCGTCCCATAAGTTTTGATATGTTGTGTTTTCATTTTCATTCGCCTCTAGGTATTTGCTAATTTCCCTTGCAATTTCTTCTTTGACCCAGTCGTTGTTTAGGAGTGTGTTGTTGAGCCTCCACGTATTTGTGAATTTTCTGGCACTCTGCCTATTATTGATTTCCAACATCATTCCTTTATGGTCCGAGAAAGTGTTGTGTAAGATTTCAATCTTTTTAAATTTGTTAAGACTTGCTTTGTGACCCAGCATATGGTCTATCTTTGAGAATGATCCATGAGCACTTGAGAAAAAGGTGTATCCTGCTGTTGTGGGATGTAATGTCCTATAAATGTCTATTAAGTCTAGTTCATTTATAGCAATATTCAGATTCTCTATTTCTTTGTTGATCCTCTGTCTAGATGTTCTGTCCCTTGATGAGAGTGGTGAGTTGAAGTCTCCAACTATTATGGTATATGAGTCTATTTCCCTTTTCAATGTTTGCAGTATATTCCTCACGTATTTTGGGGCATTCTGATTCGGTGCGTAAATATTTATGATTGTTATGTCTTCTTGTTTAATTGTTCCTTTTATTAGTATATAGTGTCCTTCTTTGTCTCTTTTAACTGTTTTACATTTGAAGTCTAATTTGTTGGATATTAGTATAGCCACTCCTGCTCTTTTCTGGTTGTTATTTGCATGAAATATCTTTTCCCAACCTTTCACTTTCAACCTATGTTTATCTTTGGGTCTAAGATGTGTTTCCTGTAGACAGCATATCGAAGGATCCTGTTTTTTAATCCATTCTGCCAATCTATGTCTTTTGATTGGGGAATTCAGTCCATTGACATTTAGTGTTATTACTGTTTGGATAATATTTTCCTCTAACATTTTGCCTTTTGTATTATATATATCATATCTGATTTTCCTTCTTTCTACACTCTTTTCCATATCTCTCTCTTCTGTCTTTTTGTATCTGACTCTAGTGCTCCCTTTAGTATTTCTTGCAGAGCTGGTCTCTTGGTCACAAATTCTTTCAGTGACTTTTTGTCTGAGAATGTTTTAATTTCTCCCTCATTTTTGAAGGATAATTTTGCTGGATATAGGAGTCTTGGTTGGCAGTTTTTCTCTTTTAGTATTTTAAATATATCATCCCACTGTCTTCTAGCTTCCATGGTTTCTGCTGAGAAATCTACACAAAATCTTATTGGGTTTCCCTTGTATGTAATGGATTGTTTTTCTCTTGCTACTTTCAAGATCTTCTCTTTCTCTTTGACCTCTGACATTCTAACTAGTAAGTGTCTTGGAGAACGCCTATTTGGGTCTAATCTCTTTGGGGTGCGCTGCACTTCTTGGATCTGTAATTTTAGGTCTTTCATAAGAGTTGGGAAATTTTCAGTGATAATTTCTTCCATTAGTTTTTCTCCTCCTTTTCCCTTCTCTTCTCCTTCTGGGACACCCACAACACGTATATTTGTGCGGTTCATATTGTCCTTGAGTTCCCTGATACCCTGTTCAAATTTTTCCATTCTTTTCCCTATAGTTTCTGTTTCTTTTTGGAATTCAGATGTTCCATCCTCCAAATCACTAATTCTATCTTCTGTCTCTTTAAATCTATCATCGTAGCTATCCATTATTTTTTCTATGTTTGCTACTTTATCCTTCACTTCCATAAGTTCTGCGATTTGTTTTTTCAGTTTTTCTATTTCTTCTTTATGTTCAGCCCATGTCCTCTTCATGTCCTCCCTCAATTTATCGATTTCTTTTTTGAAGAGGTTTTCCATTTCTGTTCGTATATTCAGCATTAGTTGTCTCAGCTCTTGTGTCTCATTTGAGCTATTGGTTTGTTCCTTTGACTGAGCCATATTCTCTATCTTTTGAGCGTGGACAGTTATCTTCTGCTGCTGGCGTCTGGGCATTTATTCAGATTTCTCTTGGTGTTGGACCCAGCAAGGTTGTAATATTTTTCTGTGAAATCTCTGGGTTCTGTTTTTCTTATCCTGCCCAGTAGGTGGCGCTCGTGGCACCCGTTTGTCTGCGGGTCCCGCCAGTAAAAGGTGCTGTGGGACCTTAAACTTTGGAAAACCCTCGCCGTCCTGGGGGTTCACTAGCCGAAACGGCTTGAGCCGGCCTGGGGTCCGAACGCAGGGAGGGTTGCTGGTCGCCGCAGCCAGGGAAAGAGCCCGTCCGAATTTCCTAGTCGGCCCTGGGCAACAAGCGTGGCGGGAGGGCGCCAGCGGCAGCGGCCCGCCCGAGAGAGTGCACGTTCCCCGGGAGTCACGGGTTTGGAAGGGGCCTCCCCCACCCGTCACCGTTCTCCGCGGCCTGGGGGTTTCCGATCCAATTCTCTCAGTTGGTCCGGGGGCTGCGCGTGGTGTGGGCGCCAGCCGTCTTTGTTTCAGGGGACCGCCTCTCCAATTCTCCCAGCCGGCCCGGGAAGGGGGAAGGGAGTAACTCCGGCCGCTTGCCACCCCGCCCGGTAAGGCCCGCGCGCCTCGGCGATCTCACCCGAGCTGCTTCTCTCAGCCAGCCAGCCGTTCCAGGATGGGGTACGCTGTCTTTTTTATCTCTGTTGTGGCTTTGGGCGCTTTCTGTATCGTTTCTACTCCCCTAGTAGGTGTCCTGGAGAAGAAACTAAGATCCGCGCGTCTTACTAAGCCGCCATCTTCCAGGAAGTCTCCAAACTTTCACTTTCAATCTGTTTTTGTCCTTGTCTAAAGTCACTTCTTGTAGACAGTGCATAGATGGGTCTGGTTTTTTAATCCATTCTGCCAGTCTATGTCTTTTGATTGGGGAGTATGGTAGTTAGATTCAATTGTCAGCTTGGTCAGGTGAAGGTACCTAGTTCTGCTGCTGTGGACATGAGCCAATGGTATATGAACCTCATCTGTTGCTCATTACATCTGTAGTCAGCTAAGAGGTGTGCCTGCTGTAATGAATGATGTTTGATTTAATTGGCTGGTGCTTAAATGAGAGAGTTCAATGTAGCACAGCTCAAGCAGCTCAGCATACCTCATCTCAGCACTTGCAGCTCAGCCCAGGCCTTTGGAGATGCAGAAAGAAATCACCCCGGGGAAAGTTGTTGGAACCCAGAGACCTGGAGATAAGGTCAGCAGAGATCACCCATGCCTTCCCACATAAGAAAGAACCTCAGCTAAAAGTTAGCTGCCTTTCCTCTGAAGAACTGACAAAATAAATCCCCTTTTATTAAAAGCCAATCCATCTCTGGTGTGTTGCATTCCAGCAGCTAGCAAACTAGAACAGTGAGTTTAATCCATTAATATTTAATGTTATTACTGTAAAGGCAGTACTTTCTTCTACCAATTTGTCTTTTGAATTTTATATGTCATATCTTATTTTTTTCTCTTTTTACCTTTACTGATATTCATTTCTGCATTCTTCTTCAGACCTCTTTCTCCTTTTCTATCTGCCTGTTTTAAGTGCTCCCTTTAGTATTTATTGTAGAACCAGTGTCTTAGTCACAAACTCTCAGTGACTGTCAGCAAATAATTTAAACTTCACTTTGGTTTTTGAAGGACAGTTTTGCTGGGTATAGAATTCTTGGTTGGCAGTTTTTCTCATTCAGAATCTTAAATATATCATACCACAGCCTCGTGCCTCCATAATTTCTCCTGAGAATTCTGTACATAGTCTCATTGAACTTCCCTTGTATGTAATGGATTGCTTTTCTCTTGCTGCTTTAAGAATTATTTCTTTGTCTTTGACATTTGACAATCTCATTAGTAAGTGTCTAGGAGTAGGTCTATTTGGATCTTTTATGTTTAGGGTACATTGTGCTTCTTGGATCTGTAATTTTATGTCTTTCATAAGAGACAGGAAATTTCAGTGATTATATTTCCTTCATTAGCTTTTCTGCCCCTTTTCCCTCTTCTTTTCATTCTGGGACACCCATAACACATAGATTTGTCTGGTTCATGTTGTCATTCAATTCCCTGGGACCCTGCTAATATTTTTTCATTCTTTTCCCTATCTATTCTTTTGTGGATAGGATTTCAGATGTCCTTTCCTCTAGTTCACTTATCCTTTCTTCTGCCTCTTCAAATATGCTCTTGTAGGTCTCCACTTTGTTTTCATCCCTCTTCTGTGCCTTTCATTCTCATAAGTTCTGCCATTTGTTTTTTCAAATGTTCAAGTTCTTCTTTATGGTCACCCAATGTCTTCTTTATATCCTTCATCTCTTTTACCATATCTTCCCTCATCTCATCTCATTGATTTTTTATGTGATTTTCCATATCTGTTCAAATATCCTTAATTAGTTGTTTAAGCTCCTGTATGTCATTTTCTTGTTCTTGCTATGGTTCATTTAAAAAAAATATATTGAGATATCTTCATGTACCATATAGTTCATCTAAAGTATACAATCAGAGGCTTATAATATCATCCATCATTGTGTATTCATCATTATGATTATTTTTAAGACATTTGCATCCCATATCTTATTTGAAATGTTGGTTTGTCCCTTTGGGCCACATCTTCGATTTTCCTAGTATGGCTCATAATTTTTTGTTGGTGCCAAGCATCTGATAGTCTTGATTAATTTATTGTGGAAGTCATTATCACTCTTTTACCTATGATGTTCTGGTTGGTTGCCTTTTTCTCTGTCTGTTCTTTGGCATTCAGTTCAACTTATTCTAGACCTCTAGCATAGCTTCTGTTTAACTGACCAGAATTTTTCATTTCTTGGTTTTCTGGTTCTTGCCTGGCCTACATGGAACCTTTTCTTGAGGAGTGTCTTCTCAGATATCATCGACCCCAATCAGATTTTCCCAGACCAGACAGGCCCAGGTCTCAGGAAGAGAGTGTAATCAGTATCAAGTTTCCCTGAGGGTGAGACCTAGAAAGTTGTCAGACTGTCCTGTGATGCTTCTAGACTCTGTGTTTTTCCTTTCCTGCCCAGCATGTGACACTTGTCAGCTTGTAGCTTCGCACCAGTGTAAAGTGATGCAGTGCCTTTAATTTCAGCAAACTCTCCCTGCCAGTGTTGTGGTTTAGAGACAGAAGCTGAGGTAGAAGGCAGCTTAGGTTGCTTCTGTTTTCTAGCCCCTGGGGCCTGAATTTCCTGAATTCACTTGAGCCAGGCCCTATCCCCCTTTTCTTGGGAAGATACAGCCTTTAGGGAACTAACCCCATTCACCTGACTAGTTACTTTGTCTTTCTGACATGCCTTAATTCTGCCTTTGCCTGGGGCAGTGCTGAAGCCTGAGAATACTTGCAGTTCTATCTAATGAGCTATGAAGAAGTAAGAAAAAAAAGAGAGTGAGAGAGAGAAAAAAAACATTTCCGAACCAGAACCCAGCATCTTGCATTTGCCAATAAAGAGCCAGGGGGTTAGTACATGGCTCTATGTGTCCCCAGGATCTGTGCGCCCCCTCTATTTGGGCCTACCACTTTTCCAGCATTTAGTGCTTATCCTATTCAAAAAACCTCTGTTTTGTTTTTTCTTTTTTTCTGTCACCTCTCTGCTACAGTGAAAGCTCTCAGTTGCTTTAGTGCTTACTCCAGGTTTATTTGTGCTCAGGGCCTGTTTTCAACAGTCTGAATTTGTTAATTGCAATTGAAGCTTGGTTGAGCTATCTTCCTTGCTCATAGTAGAGTCTACTACTTTTTCCCTCAGGGAGACAGCCTGCCATGCCCATGGGGGAGGGTACCAGCTTCTGTGGCTTGGGAGACTTACAGTTCTATGTGGGACCTCAGCTGTTCTGCCCATTCTAGACTAGTGTAGGCTGTGAATCTGGTTACTGAAGTCCCCCCAATGTTGTTCCATACAGTTCTTGGCTATTTACTAGTTACCCTGGAGGATAGACTAAATCCCACTACCTCACTATGCCATCATCTTGCTTCTCTCCTTCAACTTTGAAGAATATTTTTGTTGAATATGGAATTTTTGGCTCACATTTTTTTTTCTTTCAGCACCTTAAATACATCATCTCATTGCCTCTGTGACCTCCATGGTTTCTGATGATAAATGGACTGTTAATCTTATTGAGGATATGACAAATCACTTCTCTCGCTGCTTTTTAGATTCTGTCTCTGGCTTTTGAGAGTTTGATAAAATGTGCTTCATTGTGGATCTCTGATCTATTCTGCTTAAAGTATTTTTGTGCTTCTTGAATGCATAGATTTAAATCTTTCATCAAAAAATTGGGGAAGTTTTTAGACATTATTTCTTCAAATATTCTTTCTGCTCCCTTTTCTCTCTCCTCTCCTTCTGAGACTCCCACTATGCATACGTTTGTATACTTGATGATGTCCCACAGATCCGATAGGCTATGTTAATTTTGTTCAGAAAGTTTTTCTTTCTGCTCCTCAGAGTGAATAATCTAAATTTATCTATCTTCAAGTTCACTGATTAATTCTTCTCCTTTCTTAAATCTGCTGTCGAACTTCTGTAGTGAATTTTTCATTTTAGTTATTATACTTTTCTGCTCCAGAATTTCTATTTGGTTCCTTCCAAAGTATTTTATTTAAAAACAATAATTTTACTTTTCTATTTGGCGAGATATTATCCTCCTGGTTCCCTTTAGTCTTTTATCCGTAGTTTTCTTTAGTTGTTTGAGTATATTGAAAACAGTTGAAATAAAATTTTTGTCTAGTAAGTCTGGGCTGCCTCAACAAATTGTTTCTGTTCATTTCTTATTTCTTATGAGTAGGTCATGCTTTCTTCCTTCTTTGCACATCTTGAAAGTTTTTGTTGAAAACTGGACTTTTTGAATATTATAATGTGGTAACTCTGAAAATCAGATTCTTCCCTCTCCATGGGGTTTATTGTTACTATTTGTATGGGTTGTAGTTTTTTCTTTAGTGACTCATCTAGAAGACCATTTATGTAAAAGCTCTTACATGTGCTCATTGAGAGTTCTGTTCTGTTGCTTAGGGGTCAGCATTAGTAATTTGATAGAGATTTCCTTAGATGCCTAGAGAGCAAAAAAAAGGGAAATACTCTCCATCTTTCCAGATTGCCTGAGTTGGGACATTCTTTCAACTCTTAGCCAGGCTGTTTACAATTTTGAAAATTTTAGCCTTCAATTTCTACTTGCACAGAACCTAAGTCTCAGGCACAGGTGAAAACTTAGGGTCATCTCTGGTCTTTTCTGCACCTGTATACTATCCTGGCCATGCATGTGGCCTATTTTCCCTAGTATAGATGGGAATTTATCAAAACTCTTATTCCTCAGCAATTCAATGTTTTCAAGAAATGCCTCTTCTCTGTTCTGATAATTAGGCAAAACAAAGGCAAGCCCTTTGCATTAGTCCTTATGGGAAGCCCTAGACAACTCATTAAAAATCACCACAGTTCCTTGAGAGCAAGAGCTCCTCTACTCCCTCTTGAACCAGGAACTCCCAATGGGAATGTGGGCTGCCATCTTCAAAACCACTGACAAGCCTTGGAGAGGAGGGATAGGATCGGGTTAAGTTAAAATGCCACAAAGCTCTTTCACCATATTTCAGTCACCTCTTTCTTGCTTAAGCATGCATTTCACTGCTATAAATGTTTGACTGTTTTCCAAAGTTCCAATAAAGTGGATTCCGCCAGTTTCTGCCAGTTTTTTCAGTGTTTCTGTAAAGGAATAAACCCATGGATTTCCTAAGTCTAACATTTCCCTTATGATTTAGTTTGCTAAAGTTGATGAAATGTGATATGCCAGAAATGGGTTGGCTTTTATAATGGAGATTAACTTACAAGCTTACAGTTATTAGACTGTGAAAACGTCCACATCAGGGCATAAATAGGCAGCACTTTCTACCCAAAGACTGTCTACCAGTGATTCTCACCTCCTCTGTCACATGGCCAGGCATATGGTGACATCTGCTTGTCTCTCCTTTATCTCCTTGGTTTTGTTGCTTCCAGCTTCTGGTTTCAGTGGCTTTCTCTCTCAGCTTCTCTGGTGCTTTTTTCTGGGAGTTCTTTCTTTTATCCTCTTATAAAGGACTCCAGTAAGAGGATTAAGATCCAAGCCTCAACTGAAATAACGTAATCAAAAGGTCCCACTCATAATAGGTCTAAACACACAGGGATGGAGTAAAAGAATGTGATTTTTTCTGAGATACATACATCTTCAAAGTATCACACCTTATGTCCTTGAGGAGTTAGTTCACTTTGATGTTTTGTATTCAAAACATAGTAGCTTTGGTGACATTCACCATCCCTTCCATTTACGCACACAATGTGCACATACACATGAACACATTTCTTTTTAAGTATAGGATCCAGTTAGACATACATCTACTGCTAGAAAATGTTAAATACCAATATATCCTGTCACACTTTGCCAGTACACTAGACTTCATGTTTCAGAAGAAAATGTAGAGTTAATTTTGTCTAACAGGAAAAGAGTGTTGAAAACATGAAAATAGAAATTCAATGTTTAAGGACAGACATTTTAGAGCCAGACCACACAGGTTCAAATCTTAGCTTTTTCAGTTACTAGCTGTGTGATCCTAGGCAATGTTTTTGTATGGATTTGTAATAGTTTTAAAGAGCAAAAGTTTCAAATTTTGCTTGAATCCAATGTATTGATTTTTTTCTTTTATAGTTCATGCTTTTTGAGTCACATTTAAGAAATCTTTGCCAAACCCCAAGTCACTAAAATTTCCTTCTGTATTTTCTTCTAGAAGTTTTAGAGTTTTATCTCTCATGTGTAAGTCTGTGATCCATTTTCAGCTAATTTAATATGTGATGTGAGATAAAGATTGAGGTTCAGAAAAGACCAGAGAGGATTTAATTAAATTAAAATACAATAACATGGAGAGTATATACAAATGAACAACACGCATGTAGGAGATAGGATTAACATAAGACCTGTGGAACTAGTTGGGAGTAGATGACATTAGGATGGTGGAGGCAGTAAACTGCTTTATGTTATCTGATTTATGTAGAACCATCTGGGAGGAAGAGAATGTTTGTTTACCCCAAATGGTTATTTTAAGTATAAAGGAAGAGCACTGAAGATAAGAACTTTGTTCCCTCAGGAAATGCATGCATGCCTTTTGTCATTCTGCAGTATATAAGCAGGATCTGGTTAAGAATAAAATTTTCTGATGTCTGTGGTCTGTAATCACTGAGCTTCAGACCCCCTGAACCCATCTGTGTCTTTCTTTTGTTCTTTCTTTCATTCTTTCTTCCATTCTTTCTTTCATTCTTTCTTTCTCATCATTCCTTAATATCCTTCGAGCTCCATTTCATAGGAAGCAACACATGCATATAATTTTTAAACATTTATTGTGAAGGATAGCATATATATATATAAGCAATAAACTTTAAAGTACATTGGAACAAGTAGTTATAGAACATATATAATTTTTTTCCAGGTTTTTCCTTCTTTTTTTATTGAGAAATCCAAACAACATACAAACACACACATTCTTAACATACAAATATTCCATACATAGTGTAAAATCAATGGCTCACAATATCATCACATATATTCATCACCATGATCATTTCTTAGAACATTTTCATCACTCCAGAAAAAGAAACAAAAAGAGAAAAGAAAAAACTCATACATGTCATACCCCTTACCCCTTCCTCTCATTGACCATTAGTATTTCCATCTGTACAATATATTATAAACTTTGTTCCATTTTTTTTCTATACCTCTTACCACTCCCTTTCATTCATCACTACTCATAAATAAATCTACTCAATTTATTTTAACATTTGTTCCCCTATTATTTAGTCATTTTTAATCATATTTTTAACTCATTTGTCCATACCATAGATAAAAGAAGCATCAGAACAAGGTTTTCACAATTGCACAGTCACTTGCAAAAGCTATATCATTACACGATTATCTTAAAGAAACATGGTTACTAGAACACAGGTCTACAGTTCCAGGCACTTCCCTATAGCCTTTCTAATACACCTTAAACTAAAAAGGGGATATCTATGTAATGCGTAAGAATAACCTCCAGTATAAACTCTCAACTCTGAAATCTCTCAGCCACTGACACTTTATTTTGTCTCATTTCTCTCAGAACACATAATATTTTTTTAACCAATTAAAAAATGCACTTTTTAAATAAACAAACATGGGCCATTTGTCAATAAATTCTAGAAAGCAAACTAAACTCTAACTCTCTACAAAAGAAAAAACAGAAAATAGTTTAAAATGTGAAACAGACACACATAAAATACAATAATTTTGAATACTTAAATGCCCTGAATAAAATAATTCTTATAACAAAGGAGAAGTCAAACTTGCAATTACAGACATCTAAAAAAATAATGATGAAGACATTACATTTAAAAATGTATTTAGTTCAGCAGTAGAATGCTCGCCTTCCACTCTGGAGACCCGGGTTCAATTTCCGGACCATGCACCCCTCCCCCCCAAAAAATATTTAGAAGAAAATTCATAAATTTAAAAGCTCAAATTGTTAGATAAGTTTAAAAATTATGGCTTAAAAAAAGCTATGACTTTAACTAAAAAGTAAAAACTATTGGAAGCAAGATGAAATAAAAAACAAAAGCAGAAATATAATGAAAAAATTCTTTATGCTAATCAAATGTTAAAAAAACAAATCTTGGCAGTATAATTTTAATTATAACACACACAAACACAAATATACAATTCACAAAACCATGAATATGAAATGAATTGTTAACCCAGATAAGGAAAATATATTTTAAAAGAAGCAATTATATTCAACTTTAGGTGCATAAATTTAAAATTTCTGGTGAACGGAATAGACAAATTTCTAGAGGAAAATATGATTTTACAAAATTGATTCAAGGACTATTAAAACTGAATAGAATAACAAGAACCAAATAAATAATGTTGAAAGTTGTTAAACAGACCTTCTATGTTAAAGATAGTGAAGGCCACCTAAATTTAAATTTGTCTACACATCCTCCAAAATAACTTTCAATCAACAAGGAAAACAAAATGTCAACGCCATCAAAGACAATTAGGGATGTATATGTAGTTAAACAAGTTGGATTTCTCTAACTGCAGTGAGAGAAATCAGACACCATGGAGAATAGTTGGGTATCTTAGTAAGACAGTGTTAGGAAAATCTATTATTAAAATTGGGCTTTGGTTAGATGATTTGGGGGAGGGTCTAAGGAAGTCTGGGTGTGCTGTAGTTTGGATGCAGTCAGAAAGCTGGACAATTCTGTGATTGGGTAAAGAAGTAGTAAGAAAGAGGGATATTTGGTATTTTGTGGGTTGCATAATGACTGGTTTTGTGCTAAGAGAAAATTATATGGCCTTGTTTTGTCTTATTTTTTTAATGGTCTCAGAGTAAGCTGGGGTTGGTATTCTGTAAGCTTGTATCTAATTGGAGAATAAACATCACTTAGTTCTGAATACCAGAGGTTTTCAAAAGCCAAGGGTGCTTTGCTTTTTACAATAAAATACACGTAGCCCATATCATTCCTTCAACATTGCTCAGAAACAGACGAATATGAACTTCAAATTATCTGTAGGTAACGAAATAACAGCAGCTCTCAAAAGAGCTGACTCTGAAGCTCCACTGTCACAAGCTGTGCCAATAGCAAAAGGAGTCTAAAAAAGTGTACCATTAAAAAAAGAGTCAGGGGCAGTATAACAGTGGCACCGGGACAGAATTCTCGCCTGCCATGCAGGAGACCTGGGAATTGCCAGAAGAAAAAAAAAGAAGAAGAATGGGGTGGGGTATGAAGCAGACAGCCTAAATTCCAGAAAGAGAAAGTCTCACTGAGTACAAAAAGAGTGACACAGGTCTGAGGCCTGGCATATAATGACACTGCCTACAAGCAAAGGACTTGAAATGTTGTGGATCCAAAGTGGCAAATTTAAAAAGCACTTCTCTTGGGGGAGGAGAAAGTAAACAGAGGTGGTGCCCTTTGGAGATAAGGTAATAATGAGAGAGAAGAAAGAGAAATTAAGAATCCTGCAGAAACAAAACAGAGCCTCAAGACTTCTCAACCCTCAACTCCATCCAAAGTGAACAACGAAAACCATTCATTAAAGATACTGCGCTTCATTACAGTTACATAAGAGGACACTTTGAACTAGGAATCATGAAAACCAGATAAAGCCCCTAGGCAACGAATAAGAAAAGAACTGGCTCCCTTTCTTACAAAACAGCTGTTAACAGAAAATAAGAATGAAGGTTTCAGCTGATGAAAATTCCCAGCCAAAAAACAATCATAAAACAGAAGAAAATGGTAACACATTACTTCATTTTGAATGAAATTCTCTCAAATTTAAAAATGTCTGGAGTTATGAAAAACAAAAATCCTTGAATCATAAATTCAAATATTAAGAACAGAAATGAACAAAAATTAAGAAGAAATGAAAAGCAAGTGGAATGATTCAGGAAAGAAAGTGAAGAAAAGAGATGAAATTCATCTCATAAATGAAAACTCAAAGGAAAAAAAAAGAAGACTCAAAATGTGCATGAAGGATAATACTTTTGAATGAATGTCTTTGACAAAAGGCAGGAAACCAACCAAGAGAATAAAATGATAAATGAATAGGTCAGAGAGAAAGTTTAAAAGTGTAAGACAGGAAGATAAAATTAAATATACTTCAAACAAAACCAATGGAATAGAACTAATATTTAAAATTATAATCCAAGAAAACTTTCTGCAAAAAAATAAAGAAAATCTGAATTTATATATTGAAATGGTCAGCATGTACATGAACATTTATCAGGAGTGATTAATTCTAAGACATATTCTATTAAAACTATTAGACTTTAATGATTAAGAACAAACTCCTCAGGCCTACAGGCAAAAAGAACAAATTACTTAAAGGGCAAGAAACTTAAGTTGGCATCAGACTTCTCAACAGTAATAAACAAAAGAAGAAAGGCCAATAATAGAGTAGCATTTTCAGGAATTTCAAGGAAAAAAAGTATAAGCCAGGATTTCATAACCAAAGTGTCTAAGAATCAAGGCTACAGAAAAAAGTTTCAAACATGCACTCATATGGTTCATCAAGGCTGATAAACACAAACTCCATGCTCTGATCTTATTAACATGAGACGGTCTCAGTGGGAATGAAGACGAGAGAAAGGATATGCAGAGCCCTCATGAAAGCAAACCTGAAAGTTGGTGCTTTTTTCTGCCAGAAAATCATGTCATCTGTTCCTGGTCCACTCACTTCTATACCTTTTCATCTCTTTTCAATCCCCAACATATTCTTCCCTGTTCTCACTCTTAACTGGCAATCTTGTTTTCATTTCACTTAGAAAATTGAAGCAGTTAAAAAAGGGACTTTTCTAGGCCCCTTGCCCCACACCTATACCAACAGCTGCACCCACATACCCTGCCCTCCCACCTGTTACCACAGTTGAATTATCCATAGTCCTATCTAGAGCCATTATCTCCACTTGTCCTAGAGATCCCATCCCCTGTCACCTCCTGAAGGACATTGTTTTAGCAATTGTCCCTTCTCTTTCCTACATCAACTTTTTTTTCTTCTTTCACCTGGATCATTTCCATCAGACGAATGACATGTTCACATCATACTTTAAAAACTTTTTCTTCACTCCACTTCCCAATCACCCCCCCCCCCCCTTTTTGCCCCCCTTTGCAGCAAAACTCCTTGGGAGAATAGTCTCTATTTGCTGGTTTGCATTCCCTTTACCACCCCTCCCCACCTTTCAAATCCACTTCACACCACAGACTACTGCCTCCACCTCTCCACCGAAACTGCTAAAATCGTGGTCATCTTATTTGACCTAGCCACAGCATTTAATAGATTTGATCACTTCTTTCTCCTTGATAATATTCCTTCAATCAGCTTCTAGGACAACACATTCTTCTGGATTTCCTCTTCGCTCCTTCTCTCCCTTTGCTGGGGCTTCCTCTTCTCTCTGAGCTCTTAACTGGAATGCCTCAGGGCTCAGTTCTTGCTTCTCTTTCTCTGTATATTCACTGCCTTGGTAATCTCAATCAGTTTTGTGGCCTTTAATACCATCTGCTTTAGTTGCCCAGCTGCTAAAACAAACACCATACAATGGCAGGGCTTAACAGTATTTCTGTCAGGGCTCACAATTTCTGAGCTAGAAGGCTTGCTTCCTTCTGAGGTTGGTATCTTCTGCCTAGCCAGGAATCTTTGGGTCTCTTGGCCTTCCTGTCACACGGCAATGCACATGGCATATTATGTCCTGAAGATTCACCAACATTGTTGCACATATCATGACTTTATTCTGTCTTACTGGTGCATATTATTCCATTGTCTGTATACACCACAGTTTGTTTATAAACTCCTCCACTGATGGACATTTGGGCTGTTTCCATTTCTTGGCAATTTTGAATAATGCCACTATAAACATCAGTGTGCAAACGTCTGTTCATGTCCCTGCCTTCAGTTCCTCTGAATATATACCTAGTAATGGAATTGCTGGATCATATGGCAGTTCTATACTTGGCTTCCTGAGGAGCCACCAAACTGCCTTTCTGGGTGGTTGCAACAGTTCTTTTGTTCCCACAAACAGTGAATAAATGTGCCTCTTTCTCCATACACTCTCCAGCACTTGTGATTTTCTGTTTGTTTGTTAATGGCCATTCTAGTAGGTGTGAGATGATTCCCACTACTCCTTGATTCAACCTTGACACTCCCAACAACCCTAAAATAATCATTATTTCTGTACTGTTTATTTTCTTGCCTTTGCTCATGTCCCAAAATGCTTATCTAATCATCCAAACTTTCTATCTTTTGAGGCTAAATTTCATTCATGCTTAAAAACTCGGCTCCAGCATTACTTTCTTCATGAAACTATTCCTAACATACCTAAACTGGCTTAGGTATCGCTCACATATTCTCATAACATTTCTATTACTGTGTTACCATATTGCATGGAAATTATCCTTTATCTATTTGTCTCCTCCACAAAATTATAAGCTTCTTGAAAACAGAGACTCTTAAGGCTTTCTATTCCAGTACCAAATAGTATCCATTACATAGTAGATACCTAATGATTGTTGAATGCATTTTGATGAGAACAATCAAAATACTGACAACAAGAATAACGATATCAGTATTTAATTCCTAGCACGGTTATATCTGTAGGATGCTGGTAAGCTCTGATTTTATAAACTCCTTCCAATGGATTAAGTCTTGTAGCACCTAACTCAGTATTTGGTTGGTGCAACTAAATGAATGCTGTTCAATTGATTGATAAGAACTGATGAGTTCTGTGTATTGAAAATGAAGGTTAAAATAGAGAAGCAGGTCACTTACACCTCCCTAAGCTTAATTTTCTTCATCTATAAAAACAGTAATAATAATAATAAAAATTTAGTAATAATATCTACTGCCTATCCCCAAGGATTGTTGTGAGGAATGAGTGCAATAATATATGAAAAGCCCTTAACTCAGGACTTGGCACATAGCGACCATTTAAAATAAATGTAGATTAAATTATGATATTGAACAGCTGTCATCCTCTGTATATTATGGGAAAAGATTTACTGAAAGGCAGCTTTGACAAGAACATAAACAACCTAGTAATTTAAAAATATATCACTTACCTTTCTTTTGAAGGTAAATTAGCAATTGACCAATTATCTAGAGCTAAATGGGAATTAAAAGAAACAGAATATCAATGACAGAAGCTTAGAATGAATAAGTTTTCTATTAAAATATGAAATCAAATGATATTTACCAAATTTCACACTTTTCAGGTAACTGTCTTCATTCTGTTTCAGAATGTCTTCTGTCTGTTTGAGACAATAAAATGTTAGAGAAGTAATTCAGATGTCAAAGCTCCACAATTTTACAAATAATTCTTATATGTTATTTTGAAAATAGGGAATCGACCATTTTGTTCTTACCTCCTGGTTATCAGAACTACTATTTTCTGAAAGTACAGGCTTCTTCTGAAACGATGTACAAAATTTTATGAGTACTATCTCAAAAATAATTCCTAGGAAAATTATAAAGATGATTGCCGTCCAATCATTTTGAGAAATCCAGGACTCTAGAAGGTCCCAGAATGTGGAAAATGAAATATCTTCCAAGCCACCCTTGATCCCCTTTTTAAATAAATAATATTGCTTTGACATTTCAATGTAATATGTGAAATAAATTAGTCTCTCATTCTTCAGTCCTCGATTTCGGTTGCCCCAAAACACAAAAAGTTGGTATGTCCATCTCATAAACACATCTAATCCCAGAAAAAAAAATTTCCAGTGCTGCTCAGTGCCTTATCAAGGCCAGCAAGGATTGCTCTGGGCCTAAGTAAAGTGAGAAACGTGTCATAATGGGTATTTAACTGAGCTCATATCAACTTACTTTAGCAATAATGAAAGTTCATTGGTGTGACATGTATGGTGCTACAGTCTTATTTTGTTAATTAAAATTTAGAAAAATCTTCTATTAATTTCATAAAAATAAACATAATCCTATAAGCAACTCCTTAGCATAGTGGGGTTATTGCCTTATAATCCAAAAGTATAGAACAAATATGAATTGGTAGAAAGCATTTGACATAAACACTATTACCACAAGAGTAGTGTATTTTATGTTTTTTCTGGTCAGGAAAATATGGTCTTTTTTTAGAGTCAAAGTAGGTTTGCCAGATTTGGCAAATAAAAATACAGGATACCCAGTTAAATCTGCAGTTCAGGTAAACATTTTCTTAGTGTAAGTATGTCCCATTGCCATTAGGTAGGACTCATGACAGCATGCCTCTTATAAGCTTGCCTGATTTTTTTTCTTAAAACAGAAAAACTCATTTTAGATTTATTTTTTCTAGAGGGGTCTGTCCCTCTCTAACAATCCGTTGATATGTTGAACACCAAAGTTAACTTTGGAATGTCCTCCCAGTAAATTTCCTTTCCCCCTGTCTGTGTTGATTAAGTGATGTCCTTTCTGATGTCAGAATTAAAGGCGGGGCAAGAGGAAGAAGTAAGTACTGTTCTCTTTTCCTCAGTCTAGAGAGTAAGCCTGTAAACTTTACTGAGCAAACACAATTTTAGTCATGAAAAGTCAAGGTATGCTGGACTCTTAATAAAAAGTGTTAATATTATCTGAATTTAGAGTATCTTTCCTTTGAAGATACAATTAAGTAATTCTTCCTTTGTCTTCACTTATTCAAGTTGGGTTGAGAAAGGAGTATTATTCATTATACTGGTGCAGCTGTTTAGTCCTTTGGTATCAGTTTCAATTCAGCGCAGCAAAGATTGATTGAGCTCTTAATTTCCCCAAGTATTGTAGATTAAGAGATCAATGAAACACCCTAATGGTCAAAACGTTTACAGTGTCCCAGTCAACTGGTTCATAGCCTATACTTATAAGTAGATATAATCTTTATTTGGGTTTGACTCTGATCTTGTAAAGGATAGTCCTCCAGTATGGGTGGTAGGGATTCACTGACTCTGGAAGAAACTTCAGTGTTTTGTCTGAATTTATCTGGAACTATGGTAAAGTATACCCCACCCATCCACCACCACTGCCCTCCTTCCACACACAATTGGGGATGCTTTTATTCTATTAGGTTATTGTATAAAATGCAGTGGGGCTGACAAAATGCTCAAATTCTCTTACCTGGATGACAGACTATCTCTAATTCAATTAATGTTAACTACCTTAAAGGAGTTTCATTGTTTTAACACTATATTCTTTAGTACTTTAAATCTTTTCAAACTTTATAGCACTGAGTCTCTAATTAGTACTACTGAATAGTTGAAAAGAAACTTCCGTGCTTCTCTCCTGCTGGTGCTTAAGTTTACTTAGAGATAGATAGTGTTTCCCTCCAGGGATTTCTCATTTTTGTTTCTTATGAACTTGCCTGCTAATAAAAGTACAATTACCTATTTTTCAGCATAGATGCTTCTGTCTTTTGTTTGTGCTAGAAGTTTCTGCTTACTCAGCTGCAGTGAGCATGAAAACTATCAAATGCTAAACTAGATTCGGTTTTTCAAACCATGAAGACAGTTATGTGAATTCTATCTCAGTAAAGCTGTTAAAAAAATCATGAAGACAATAAAAATAATGAACATTAAATAAAGCTCATTATAATAGTAATAAAGAATAGACACCAAGAAAAACCCTTAGAAAAGAATTCTGTTTTAAAAATGTTTTATCTACTAGTGTCACATTCTTTGTATTATTTGGACCATAAGAACTAGGTTTTCTTTATGAAATAGGAAAAAGTCCCAATAATGTAGCAATCAGAGATTGCTCATAATAATTCTCTCTCTGTAAAAAATTTCATCCAATGCAACAAATAATTATGAATACTAAATGTATAAGGCATTGAACAAGGAGCCATAAAGTGCCCTAAGAATAAAGAAAAATGAGTAAAAATTATTTTCTGACTTGAAAGAGTTTGTAATATAAGTGGGATAGAGCAAATATACATGCTTCATGAGAAGGCAGAGTGTGATTAATAACAGAGAGGTGTAAAATATGGGGGTTCAAGGGAGAGATATCTGGTTGCCAGTAATTCAAGGAAAGCTGTGAAGAGGGAAAGAAAATATTTACAGACCTTAAAGGATGAGTAGGACTTGGTAACAGGCAAAGATTCACAGAGAAGAAAGTTTCAGGAAGACCAAGGATGTGGAGGATTTTGAACCACAGACTTTAAACCTTAATACTGTCATGTTTGGAGATCCATCAAAGGTTTTTGAGTTAGAGGAGTCAATTGGTATATTGGAGCAAGGAGATAAAACTGGAAAATCAGTTAGCCTATTGTGGTTATACAAAATGAGAATTGGTAACAGCCTAGAATAGAGTAGTGGCAGTGTAAACACAAAGGAGGATCACAAAGCATTTTAGACTGAAAACCCAGAATTTAGCTACTAAAATGAAATGAATGGATTGGGGAAGGGGCGTGGAATGGTGTGGAGGAGACTAATGGTAAGGTGAAAGAGGGCTTAAAGATAATCCTAAAGCTGCTTTGTCTAGGATAGGGTTTCTCAACTCCAGCACTACTGACATTTTGGAACAGGTAATTCCACATTGTGTGTGTGTGTGTGTGGGGGGTGGGGGGTGGAGGGGGGGGGGCTGTCCTGCACATTGTATGATATTTAGCAACGTCCTTTCCTTTTTCTATGACATGTTAGTAGCAGCCCCACCTAAGTTCCTAGTCATGCCAACCCAAATTGTTTCCAGACATTGCCAAATGTCTTCTGGGGAGCAAAATCTCCCGCAGTTGGGATCCACGAGTCTAGAAGAGTAGCTGTGTCCTTAATCAGAGGCTGTCAGAGGAGGTGGCAGGATGGCTATTTGACCAAAAATCTCAAACTTGAGGTGGGGATATGCGTATTTTTCTATAAGATATGGTAAATCTGTGTTAGAGAAAGATGAGCTCTTTTCACAAATGTTCATTTTAGCCTTAGACATATAACTCCTACTAACTCCTGCTTCTTCTAGAGTTATATTTCCCCTAACCATGGCCAGGTACTCGCAAGCCATTCCACCAAATGGAGCAGTAGTTTCTTAGGCAAATGAGGGAAACCCTTTAAATGATCATCTACATTATCTCTATGGTTTAAAATTATATCTTTGGATGTTAATCCACATTACATCTATGGTTTAATTTTGCAAACTGAAATATTGTAACTGCATAGCATAACTAGTAAATATTGAAATGCACTTCTTCACTGTAGTTTTTGTGAAGTATATTGTGGTCTACTTTATAACAGGTTGTCCTTTATATTTTACTTTTTTCCATTAGTTTTACCTCTGGCTCACAATATTAGTAATTTCCAAACACTTTATATTTGTTAACAGGTCAATGATTATATTTTTTCATCTATCGATAAATATGTTTATACCTTTTGACACCAGTTTAATTTAAAATGTTAGTTATAGTCTATACACTTTTTTTTGCATGCTGTATGGCAGGGTCACATTTCATTCTTTTTCCATGTGAGTACCCTGTTATTGCAGCACCAATTGCTGAATTTTTTGTTTGCTTGTTTGTTTTATTGGTTTGTTTGTTTCAGAAGTGCATGGGCCAGGAATCAAACCCAGGCCTCCTGCATGACAGGCAAGAATTCTACCACTGAACTACCCTCACACCCCTGTAGTCTATAAACTTTTAAAAAACTTAGATGTTGTTCAGGAATGATTTAGTAAATAACTATTATACACTGAATGATCTAGGAATTTTGAATTTTCAATGTACAGAATTTCATTCTATAGTAATATGAACAGTTTGGACATTGTTAACTAGGTTTTTGTTATTTATGTAATAATTATAAAAATTATTTTTTTTAATTTTTAAATAAATAATATTTAAAAATCACCAGGGTCCTCAAAAAACTGAAAGCTTCCCAGGCCACCTTGAGGAAATCTGGAAGGCATAATAACAGTAGGAAAGTTAGGCAAAGGAGTTAATTTTTTACTATAGAAAACTATTCTTTATTACACATCTCTATAAAAATACATCAACCTCATCTCATTTTGTATACTTTATATGAAATATAGAGACCATCTTTTCCTATATAACTAAATATCTTCAAGGTCCAGTTCAGGTGATAACTGAACTTTCCAAGGCAAAAGTAATACCCCAATTCTGCCTAGATAGTACAAACATGTTATTGCCACTATTCAGTCTTTCTTTCATTTTTCCCTTAATATATTCTCAATAGATTATAAGCTATAGGAGGTGTTTACTCATTTTTGCAAACCTAATAAGACTTTGTCTATAACAGAACTTCAGTAAACTTTTCTTGAATGAAAGTTGTTATTTCTCTCTTAAAATTAGTGTTCTAGGAGGCAGGGCAAGATGGCAGTGTAGGAAGGTGTAGAGTTTAGTTAGTCTACTAGAGCAGCTAGTAAATAGCCAGGAACTGTCTGGAACAACTATTTGTAGGACATCCACAACTGGACACACATTGTACACTGGAATGGGTGGTAGAGCCAGTATCACTGCCCAGAGCTGTAAGTAAAGCTTCCAAACTGTGAAAGATAATGTCCCACTCCTAGTGGTATGGCAGGCTGATTTGGGATTTCTCTTTGGTGGGAAACAAGTCCTTTCTACTAGGAGCAAGGGAAGGTAGCTCAAACAAGCTCCAATTGCAGTTTTAATTAACAAATTTGAGCTGCTGAATACAAGCTCTGAGCACAGATAAATCCAGAGCCAGCAGGAAAGCAACCCTGGCATCACTCCCAATAGAGAAGAGATGGGGCTGATGAAGAAAAAAAAAAAAAGGAATATTTTGGAGTTGGCTGAGCAGAGAATACTGGAAAACGGCTGTGCCCCAAGAAAAGGGGCACATAGAGCTGGGTACCAACTCCAACTCTTGACTGGAGAACCTTGGGGGCTGGGGAGACTGGTTCTGAAAAGGGATTTTGTGTATTATTTTCTTTCCCCTTTTTTTAAAAAAAACATTCTAAGTAACTCATTAGAGAGAGTCTCAGACATTTTCAATTGTCAGTGCTGACCCAGACAAGTCCAGAGTTTGAGAGACAAAGTAACAAGTTAAGTGAAGGAGATAATTCCCTAAAGAGTGTAACTTCCCCCAAGAAAAGGGGGGTGGGGGACTTCCGGAGAAGATGGCAGCTTAGTAAGACGCGCGGGTCTTAGTTCCTCCTCCAGAACAGCAGCTAAAGAAACAGAAACAATACGAAACAGCTCCCGGAGCCACGACAGAAACCAAAAAGACAGCATACCCTATTCTGGAACGGCTGAACGGGCAGGGAGAATCCGCTGCGGTGAGATACCCGAGGGGTGCGCGTTTTCCCGGCCGGGGCGGCTGGGGACCAGGGACCCTTCCACACACGTGGCTCCCCGGTCTGACTGGGAACGTTGGATAGCGAGGCCCTCCCGCCACGCTTGGCGTCTCGGGCCAGCTGGGCAATTTGGACCGGCACTTCCCCAAGCCGCGGTGGCCGGCGATCCCCCCTCCACGCGCGGTTTCCCGGGCCGACTGCGAGATTTGGATTGGCAAGTTAAAGGAGCCACAGCATCTTTTACTGGTGGGACCCACAGACAGACGAGCGCCACGAGCGCCACCTACTGGGCAGGAAAAGAAAAACAGAGCCCAGAGATTTCACAGAAAAACCTTTCAACCAGCCGGGTCCCACACCCAGGGAAATCTGATCAAATGCCCAGACACCAGCAGAAAATAATGGATCACACTCGGAAAATTGAAGATATGGCCCAGTCAAAGGAACAAACCAATAGTTCAAATGAGATACAGGAGCTGAGACAACTAATGGTGAATATACAAACAGAAATGGAAAACCTCTTCAAAACCCAAATCAATAAATTGAGGGAAGACATGAAGAAGACATGGGCTGAACAAAAAGAAGAAATAGAAAATCTGAAAAAACAAATCACAGAACTTATGGGAGTGAAGGCCAAAGTAGAAAAGATGGAAAAAACAATGGATACCTACAATGGTAGATTTAAAGAGACAGAAGCTACAATTAGTGAACTGGAGGATGGAACATCTGAATTCCAAAAAGAAACAGAAACTATAGGGAAAAGAATGGAAAAACTTGAGCAGGGGATCAGGGAACTGAAGGACAATATGAAGTGCACAAATATATGTGTTTTCCCTTCTCTTCTCCCAGAAGGAGAAGAGAAGGGAAAAGGAGGAGAAAAACTAATGGAAGAAATTATCACTGAAAATTTCCCAACTCTTATGAAAGACCTAAAATTACAGATCCAAGAAGTGCAGCGCACTCCAAAGAGAATAGACCCAAATAGGCGTTCTCCAAGACACTTACTAGTTAGAATGTCAGAGGTCAAAGAGAAAGAGAGGATCTTGAAAGCAGCAAGAGAAAAACAATCTGTCACATACAAGGGAAACCCAATAAGACTATGTGTAGATTTCTCAGCAGAAACCATGGAAGCTAGAAGACAGTGGGATGATATATTTAAATTACTAAAAGAGAAAAACTTCCAACCAAGACTTCTATATCCAGCAAAATTGTCCTTCAGAAATGAAGGAGAAATTAAAACATTTATAGACAAAAAGTCACTGAGAGAATTTGTGACCAAGAGACCAGCTCTGCAAGAAATATTAAAGGGAGCACTAGAGTCAGATACGAAGAGACAGAAGAGAGAGGTATGGAGTAAAGTGTAGAAAGAAGGAAAATCAGATATGATATATATAATACAAAAGGCAAAATGTTAGAGGAAAATATTATCCAAACAGTAATAACACTAAAAGTTAATGGACTGAATTCCCCAATCAAAAGACAAAGACTGGCAGAATGGATTACGACCCAGCAATACCACTGCTAGGTATCTACTCAAAGGACTTAAGGGCAAAGACACAAATGGACATTTGCACACCAATGTTTATAGCAGCATTATTTACAATTGCAAAGAGATGGGAACAGCCAAAATGTCCATCAACAGACGAGTGGCTAAACAAACTGTGGTGTATACCTACGATAGAATATTATGCAGCTTTAAGATAGACTAAACTTATGAAGCATGTAATAACATGGATGGACCTAGAGAACATTATGCTGAGTAAGTCTAGCCAAAAACTAAAAGACAAATACTGTATGGTCCCATTGATGTGAACCAACATTCGAGAATCAACTTGGAATATATCATTGGTAACAGAGACCAGCAGGAGTTAGAAACAGGGTAAGATAATGGGTAATTGGAGCTGAAGGGATACAGACTGTGCAACAGGACTAGATACAAAAACTCAAAAATGGACAGCACAATAATACCTAACCGTAATGTAACTATGTCAAAACACTGAATGAAGCCTCACCTGAACTGTAGTTTTTTTGTTTGTATCTTTTGTTTTTGTTTTTTTCTTTTTCCTTTATATATATATATATATATTTATATTTTTATTATTATTATTATTTTAATTTCTTCTCTATATTAACATTCTATATCTTTTTCTGTTGTTTTGCTAGTTCTTTTCCTAAATCGATGCAAATGTACTAAGAAATGATGATCATACATCTATGTGATGATACTAAGAATTACTGAGTGCATATGTAGAATGGAATGATTTCTAAATGTTGTGTTAATTTCTTTTCTTTTTTTTTTAATTAATAAAAAAAAAAAGAAAGAAAAGGGAGGTGGGGTCCAGTTCAAGTGGTGGACCTCCTTCGGAGAATTTAGATTCCAGTCACTAGGAATCAGAAAAGCTTAAGCTTGCCTTCCACTTCAGTCTCTGCTTCAACAATGTCCCTGGCAGGGTGGGAATTAAAGGCTCCATGCCACTTACACCAGTGGGGAACTGTGGGCTGACAAATGCCAAATGCTGGACAGGATAGGAAAAACACAGTCTAGAGGTTCCACAGGAAAGCCAGACAACCTGCTGGGTCTCATTCTCAGGAAAACTTGTTACTGATTACACTCTTCTCCTGAGATCTCGATCTGTCTTGTCTGGGAAAATCTGATTTGGGTTGATTATATCTGGGAGACCCTCCTCAAAAAAAAAAAAAAAAAAAAAAAAAAGAGTTTCCATATAAGCAAGACAAGAACCAGAAAAACAAGAGCTAAAAAATTCTGATCAAATAAACAGAAGCTATGCTAGAGGTCTAGAGTAAGTTGAATTGAATACCAAAGAACAGATAGAGAGCAAAGCCGACCAACAAGAAAACCTAAGGAAAAAGTGAAAATGACCTCCAGAGTAAACTAATCAAGGAAATCAAATGTCTAGACACCAGCAAAAAAATTACAAGTCATACTCAGAAAAATGAAGATATGGTCCCGTCAAAGGAATACACTAACACTTTAAATGAGATACAGGAGTTTAAACAACTAATTAAAGATGTTCAAATAAGCATGCTAAAGCCATTCAAAAATCAACAATGAGTTGAGGGAAGATATGGCAAAAGAGATGAAGGATTTAAAGACGACATTGGGCTACCATTAAGAAGAACTTGAAAGCTTGAAAAAGGCAGAACTTATGGGAATGGAAAGCACAATAGAGGAGATTAAAAACAATGGAGAATTACAACAGTAGATTTGAAGAGGTAGAATAAAGGATTAGTGAACTAGAGGACAGAGCATCTAAAATCCTATACACAAAAGAATAGATAGGGGAAAAGAATGGAAAAATATAAGCAGGGTCTCAGGGAATTGTGTGACAACATGAAGTGCATGAATAAACACATTATGGGTGACCCAGAAGGAGAGGAGAACGGAAAAGAGGCAGAAAGGATACTAGAGGAAATAATCACTGAAAATTTCCCATCACTTATGAGATTAAATTACAGATCCAAGACAAAATAAATCCAAATAGACTTACTAATCAGATTGTCAAATCCCAAAGACGAAGAGAGAATTCTGAAACCAGCAAGAGAAAAGTGATCTATAATATTCAAAGGAAGCGTAATCAGACTATGTATGGATTTCTCAGGGGAAACCACAGAAGTGAGAAAGAAGTTGTGTAATATACTTAAGATACAGAAAGAGAAAAATTGCCAACAAATAATTGTATATCTGGCAAAACTGTCCTTCAAAACTGAGGGAAAGTTTAAAATATTTTCAGACAAACACACACTGAGAGAATTCGTGAACAAGAGATCTTCTCTACAAAAAATACTAAAGGGAGCACTATGAGAAGATAGGAAAAGACAGGAGAGAGTGGTCTGGAGAAGAGTATAGAAATGAATTCTATCAGTAAGGATAAAAAGAGAAAATAAATAATAATATATGATATATCAGAATAAAGCCATGACACATGCAATAACACAGATGAACCTTGAGGACGTTATGTTGAGTGAAATTAGCTAGAAACAAAATGACAAATACTGCATGGTCTCACTAATATGAACTAACATTAAAGAGTAAACTTTGAGAGTTAAAGTTGAGAATACAGGTTTTCAGAAGATAAAATAAGGTAGAATTAAGCATTTGGTGCTGAAGGAATACAGATTGTGCAAAAGGACTGATTGTAAAAATTCAGAGATGGATAGCACAATACTCTCTCATGATAGCACAGTACTGTAAAGTACACAAAATAAAGCTGAATGTGAGTATGGTTGAAAAGGAAGAGTAGAGGCATATATGACATCAGAAGGAAAGATAGAAGATAGACAGGAACTGCATAACTTAGTGAAACCTAGAGTGATCAATGATGATGATTAAATGTACAAATATAAGAATGTTTATGCATGAGAGAGAACAAATGAACATCAACATTGCAAGGTGTTGAAAATGGGATGGTGTGCCAGTTTGAAAGAATTATGTTCCCTAGAAAAGCCATGTTTTAATCCTGATCAGTCTTGTGGAGGCAGCCTTTTCTTTTAATCCCTATTCCCTACTGTAGGTTGGAAAATTGATTAGATCATCTCCACAGAGATGTTACATGCCCAATTGCAGGTATTAACCTTTGACTAGATGGAGCTGTGACTCCACCCATTCCATGTGGGTTTTGATTAGTTTACTGGAATCCTTTAAAAGAAGAAACATTTTGGAGAAAGTGAGAGAGTGACTAGAACCATGACAGCACACACAGCCAGAGACCTTTGGAGATGAAGAAGGAAAATGCCCTTTGGGGAGTTTCATGAAACAAGGAGCCTGGAGAGAAAGCTAGCAGATGTTGCCATGTTTGCCATATGCCTTTCCAGTCGAGAGAGAAACCCTGAATGTCATCAGCCTTCTTCAACCAAGAAGGCTTCTCCTATCTTTCCTTGGATGCCTTAGATTGGACATTTCTATATCCTTGCTTTAATTTGGATATTTTCATGGCTTTAGAACTGTAAACTTGCAACTTAATAAATTTCCCTTTTTAAAAACCATTCTGTTTTTCTGATATATCATATTCCAGCAGCTAGCAAACTAGAACAGATGATATACATGTGTGCCAGTTTGAAAGGATGTATGCACCCTGAAAAAGCCATGTTTTAATCCTAGTTCCATTTTGTAATTAGGATTAATCCCTATTCAGCACTCTATGTTTGAAACTGTAATTCAATCACCTCCCTAGAGATGTGACTCAATCAAGAGTGGCTATTAAACTGGATTAGGTGGAGACATGTACCCACCTATTTTAGGTGGGTCTTAATTACTTTACTGGAATCCTATAAAAGAGGAAACAGTTTGGAGAAAGCAGGAGATTCTGAGAGAACAGAGAATGACATAGCCACGAGAAGCAGAGAGTCCATCAACTGGCGATCTTTGCAGATGAAGAAGAAAAACGCCTCCTGGGGAGCTTCATGAAACAGGAAGCCAGGAGAGAAAGCTAGCAGATGACCCATGTTTGCCACATGCCTTTCCAGATGAGAGAAAAACCCTGATTGTGTTTGCCATATGACTTTCCACTTGAGAAATCCTGAACTTCATCGGCCTTCTTGAACCAAGGTATCTTTCCCTGGATGCCTTAGATTGGACATTTCTATAGACTTGTTTTAATTGGGCCATTTTCTCGGCCTTAGAACTATAACCTAGAAATTTATTAAATTTCTCTTTTAAAAAAACCATTCCATTTGTGGTATATTGCATTCGGGCAGCTAGCAAACTAGAACAGGAAAAAAAAATACAATCAATGCAAGCTAGGGTCTATAGTCAACAGTAGTTTTGGAATATGCTTCCACTGAACGTAACAGAAGCATTTTACCAACACTAAATGGCAACAAGCATGGGATATGGAGGAAGGGTATGGATTCTTTGCAGAAGGAAATATCTTCATATAGATTGTGGTGGTGAAGGCATGGCTATGTGATTATACCAGGTGCCATTTATTTTTCACTTAGGTTGGATTGTATGATGTGTGAATAAAACTGTTTAAAACTGAACAGAGGGAAACAAGTGCTGGAGAGAAAGTGGAGAAAAAGATGTACCTATTCCCTGTTGGTAGGGAAGCTGAGAGGAGCAGCCCCTCTGGAGGGCAGTGTGGTGTTTCCATAGGAGGCTAGGGGTGGGGTTGCCATGATCCTGCAACCCCATTGCTAGAATATACCTAGAGGAACTGAGAATGGAGACAATAATGGACATTTGCACATTGGTGTTTATGGTGGCAGTATCCACAATTTGCAATGGATGGAGGTGGCCTAAGTGTACATCAACTAATGAACAGAAGGGTCAACTGTGGTGTATATGTAAAATGGGAAATTGAGTGGCTGCAAGAAGGAATGAAGTTGTGAGGCATGCAGCTAGGTGAATGAACTTTGAAGGCAGTATGAGTGAAATAAGCCAGGAACAAAAGACAAGATATTGTAATTCCTCACTAATGTGGACTAACTACAGTGTGTAAACTCTGAGAATTTAATTCTGCTCTTACAGCAGTCACAATTATTCCCGAACTTTAAGTTATTTCTAAATTTGAGATATTGTGCTCTTTGTGTATATTCTGGTTGGTCCCTGGAACTTTGGGTATCAGCATGACACCTGTGATTCAGAGCTAGAATTCTGCAGTTATGAAAGTCAGCACTACCCCATACAACAATTGTTTAAAAAGCTGAAAAAGACATTAGATTTCTATTAGAAATATGAAGCTGATCTGAGTAGGACTAAGGTTAATCAGACTAAAGGGTAAACGAATGATATGATGATTGAGATAAAACATCAACTTCTGTGTGAGACCAAAGATGTTTTTAGTGCAAAATTTACATTTTCTGTAACACACTATCTAATTTAACTTGTATAGTCAATTTATTCAAACACTGTAATTACATGGAACCTTGAATAGGGAGTGAGATCATGTTGGTTTGTACAGATTAGTGTGATATCCCAATACAACCCAGAGTAATCTGGGCAGAAAATAAAAGGTACTTACAAAGTCCCTTTAAGGGACTGAGGAAAAATGTGGAAATATATCAGGAAGACCTGATAATTCTCACAAGCATTGGGGACTGCCAATTTAATAGGCCAAGCCCTTGATCTTGGAGTTTGCCCTTATGAACTTTATTCCAGTAAAGGGAAGTTAAACTACTCATAATGATGTCTAAGAGTCACCCCCAGAGAACCTCTTTTGTTGCTCAGATGTAGTGTCTCTCTTGAAGCCAACTCAGCAGGTAAACTCACTTCCTTGCTCCATATGTGGGACCATGACTCCCAGGGGTGTAAATCTCCCTGCCGATGTGAAACCTGACCTCTGGGGATGAGCCTAGCCCTGGCATTGAAGAATTGAGAAAGATTTCTTGACCAAAAGGAGGAAGAGAAATGGAAAAATAAGTTTGTTTCAGTGGCTGAGAGATTTCAAATGGAGCCAGGAGATCATTCAGAAGGCTATTCTTATGCATTATATAGATATCCCTTTTCAGTTTTTGGTGTATTGGAATAGCTAGAGGGAAATGCCTGAAACCACTGAACTGTAATCCAGTAGCCTTGATTCTTGAAGATGACTATATAACTAAAGAGCTTTTACAGTGATTGTGAAAACCTTATAACTGACACTCCTTTAATCCTGTAAATGGACAGCTGAGGAAGAAAACAAAGACAAAAAATAAATAAATGATGGGGGGAATAGGGGGTATGGGATGTTTTGGCTTTTTTTTACTTTCTATTGTTTATGGAGTAGTGTAAATGTTCAGAACCAATTGTGGTGATGAATGCACAACTATATAATGATACTGTGAAACACTGATTGTACACTTTGGATGATTATATGGCATACGAATATCTCAATAAAATTGCATTTAAAAAAAAAAATCAATGTTCTGGGACCCCATATATGAAAATGACCTTCTTTACTGATCTCTGATACTTATTAAATGATTAGGTAGAAATATACACCCTATAAAACTCTGATTGACTTAATTTAGTAAAGTTTTTAGTTGTTTTTAAATTTTTTGTTTTTCTTTTTTTACATTTTTAATGCATTTTTAAAATGTAGTAACATTTTGTTTTCCCTTCTTAAAGATGGCACTGCTCCATATGATTAGTTTCTCAGCTGCGCATCAATAAGACAAAAGTATCAATGCTGGAAAAAACAAATTTTAATTTTTTTCAAAACTTAACTATATTAATGAAAATAAATTATATTTAGACAACTTTCAATATTTGTACATCATCTTTATACAACTATAACAGTGCTTTCAACATTAATTTCACAATTAAAACGTGCTTAAAAAATGAGGGAAAAGAACATTTAGTCTGAAATACATCTCATATGCTGAGGTATGCTGTTCTTTATCAAATTAACCGTACTTGTATTCAAGATAGCACGGTTTTTCACTAATGACAATTATTTCTTGTCCATTTCAGTGATTTCTTGGATCCAAAACAAAATCTGTGTATTTATTTCTTTGAAAACATCATTTGTTGACCGTCCTCTCACAGCCATGGAATGATTTGCCTTTTCAATCCAGTGGATTTTATTAGGAGCTTTCATTTTCTGTGTCACTCTTTCCAACAAGTTCTAAAGAAACAAAAAGAAGAGGATACCAGACTAATTCTCTACTGGCATTTAATAAAAATGACTCTTCCCTGCTTATGCTAATATTCATCCACCCAGTGTTCATTAAATAACTACTCTAAAGACAACTTTCTAGGCAATGGAATGTGTGAGGAAATGTCCACTAAAGTGGCATTCCATTTCTCTGATACAGCAATGCCCAAAACATATCAAACTTTTATTGCTGACAATAAAAAGTTAAACTGGAACAAAAGTAAATTCTTTCAAAGTATTTTTCCCAAGGAAATTAGATGCTCCGAGAAATACACAGTTGTTTCACAACACTGGGCTAATATTTATTAATCTGCACAAGTTACAAACCCTTTTTTAAGTCAATTTTTAAATAAATAATCTGCCTGTACATTAAAATGGGCCAAATGTACAGTCCAGAATTCCCAAATTTAGAAGACCCAAAGTATTAATCTTTCACTTTCTAAATAATAGTTAAAATGTTTTACCAACTCTCTTTCCAGGGAGATGCATTTTGTTAGTATGCTTATATTTTTTAGGTTCTTCAAAGCAACAGGGTAACTAAGGCACAAAACAAGAATTAGTCAAATTATCACTTTTTTTTAAGAGACTGAATGTTGTGGGTAGTATCTTGCTTCCTAAGATATTGCTGTCTTTCTCTTTCTCTCATTCACACATAGAGTTGTAATTCACCTTTTCACACATTTCATCTGCTGAGCCTGACACAAACAGTACAGGATCTTTTATACGAAAGAGATCTTCATCTCTGAGTTTATGTTGTTGCTTCGGATGGTGCAGTGGATAAGAAATACATACGAGACCTCGAACAAAATCATCAGCATCATCTGGCTCAATATGGCACATTACAGAAGCAGCTGCTCTTGAACCCATTGAACGACCTGAAATCAATTAAAATTAAGTCGAGTTTGAAATATAAAGTAGCAGGGATGGTGTGGCAAATTAGATTTCATTTAGTGTTCATCTGCCATATTTGTATATAGACAAATAGCTTAACTCCAAAATGTGACAATTAACAAGCTGCAAAATCCACAATGGACACCTATACCTTCATGAAGAGCTAAAAACTTGTCCCAAGTCAAATAAAAACATTTTTTTTCCTGAAGAATACTGAAAGGGTTACAGACAATCCTTGTGAAGGAATCATCGTTTGAAAGTGAATGATTCAGTGATATGAATAACAGGAGACGTCCTTGGACTACAGTAAATAAATATATAAGGTTTAAAGAAAAAATACTCCTTTAATTGGCTTCTTGTTATCATTTAATTTTAATGCTGGGTTACCTATTTCTATATTGAAATGGGAAGATTTTTTAAAAAGTATTCATAAGTATTGTAACTTACCTCCAAGGAAAACACCTGCAAGTTTGTATTCTCCTGAGGTCTTTAGATAATTCTAGAAAAATTAACCAAAAATTATAAATTCTTCTCCCATAAAATATTCCACTAGAAAACCAAGATATACTATTTCTCATAATTACTGAAATGTATAAACAGCTATGCAAAGACAACCACAAAATCTTAAGGAATTCCTTATAATACCTCATCTCCCACACTAATTCTTCTTGGAAAAGATAAGCAGCTCTTTTCCTCTTCTGGTCATGCCTTTACTATCATATATTAAGTAATACAGGCATATTTGTGAGAACATCACTTTATCTTTCCAAAAACATTCAAATGCAACTATGAATGCCAGAAAAAGCTTCCTACTAAATACAAAATTTAACATCAATTAAAAGCACTGAAAAATTTAGCAAGCTTAAAATAATTCACATTAAAAGAAAATTCAGATTTGAGTTTTATCTAGGGATTTTAAGCAACGTATCTTAAAAAACATAGAATGCAGTGCCAGATTTGTACATGTATAGTACAATAGGCAAAATATTCTAGAATTTGGGACCTATACTCTAAAGTTATATAAGTACACTAAGGGAATTATATCTGAAGTAGCTTTCTTGTTAGTATCATAGAAAAAACATTTACGATATTAGCATTTATTGCCATGGAAACGAACTGGTGGCCAAAAAAAAAAAAAATTCCAACCACAAACACCCTCAAGTACTGCTGAGTTTCTAAGGATGATGATTAAATGATTTTTTAATTAAAGTAAATGACTTCTCACAAAATTTGCCTTAAATTTATTAAGAGTATTAAACAGAATGGTCTTATAAGTAAATATAAGGAAATTTTCTTACCAAAACTGATTTATATGCCTTAATTCTATGCACAATATTAAGGCCTTTACAGGTAAATCTCAGGCAAAACAGACCATGAGATGCAAGATGGGATGCCAGTGACATCAAATGAGGAAGATTCATATCTCCTGATGCTCCATGTGTAAGAATTATTCCATATGTTAAGCTCTTGTTAGGTACCAAACAAACAGCATCTAGCAATTTATTTCCAAAAGGTATTTTTAATTTAACCTGGAATTCAAGAAAATAAAAGGATAAAAAATTACTTTCTTATCTATTCAGACAACTGGATAATTATACTTATTCGTTCTGAAAGCCTCATGATTTATGAATTTTTAAGTCTTGGTCTCCAAATAAAGAACAATATCAATAATATCTATTGTGTGTCAGGTACTATTATAAGTGCTTTGTATGTAATAACTCATTTAACCTTCCTAAAAATTCCAGGAAGCAAGTACTATTATTATCCCCTACTTTACAGATGAGGAAACTGAGGAATAGTAGGTGTACTTACCAACAGAATAAGTATGTAGCCAAGATTATATAGACATTAGCTAGGATTCAATTCTGGCAGTTTGCTCCAGTTCTTATTCTTAACTACTAATACTATACTGCTTCTTACAGTACAAATTGAAAGAAAACTACTTAGAACCATATGATTACCAAAAAAGGAAGAAGGCTGAAGTTGCAGAATATATGAAAATATGTATTACCTCTGTATGACTCATTTTCACTGATGAATTACAAACTTAAAGTGCCTTACATCTGAGAAGCAAAGGACATCTCCCTGAAAAGAAGATTCTGTGGTGAAAGGTGGGTTGGTAGACATGGATATGACACAAGAACTATGAATGAACATGTTCAGTAGCTAAAGCAAATTTAGAACGATTTCTCTAAGAACTGGTATTTTTACATGTATATTATTTAACTAATGAATATTATCCTAAAGGTTTCTGCAGGCACTTGGAATTAGTTACATGGACAGGTGTGATGGCAGATGTTATATAAGATAAAGCAAATGTGATACATTACTATGGAAGCTTTAAGATAATTCAAATCAAAGTAGGACGCTGTATCTTAGCAAAAAAACAAACAAACAAACCTACATGTGTATACATCTATATGTATAAAAGATGTATTTATTTTTCCTAAGTATCATCATTCTCAAACAACTACCATTTAATTTCACAGCATCTTTGTATTAACCATTTCTTTCATCATTATTATTCCCAATTCTTTGGTCCTGTAATACAAGTAAATACCCATACCTGTAGACATGTGACCTTGCAGTATGTCCCAGTAGGCAGAGTATACATCTGACTTTTGGGCTTGGCTATGATTCTTTTGACCAATGGAGTATGTGTGGAAGTTTCTATGTGTCTCCTCTGAGGTGAGTCATGGCAAATTTCCACCAGCCCTTTTGAGCTATCACTCTGCCATGATAAAATCTTGCCCAGGTAGTTTTATGTTTTTCAGTCTGGGTCCCAGAATCTACAGAACACATGTGAACTCAACACTAAAGCTTAGAATTAAGCACAGATCAGCCTAGATCAGCTAAATCATAGCTGACCTGAAGAATCATCAGCATGAAACATATTAAGCTCGCTGATATTTTGGGTTTGCTATATAGGATTAGTATGGCAGAAACTTGATTCCTTCCTATTGTTAGAGATCTTTTATTGGTCAGGATATTATCAAAATCAGGATCTCCATTACTAACCCATTTTTTTCCCATTAATATACTTTCATTTATCAAAGAGGTAAAAATCACACGGTTCAAACTGAGAAGGTACCAAGAATATATAGGAGAGAGTCTCCATCATTCATCTTTTGCTTTGCTATCTCGATCTCTCCAAAAGCAGCCCGTATTACTAGCTTCTTGTGTTTTCTTCCAGAGATATTCTATACATATACTATTAACTAATATATTCATTTTCCTCTTTAACAAACTGGTGGTATATTTTCCCGAGCCCCCCTCCCCACTTAATATATAGCATTAGGATTGCTTCATATCTTTTCACAATGAGTTTCTTTCCTTCATTTCTATGACTGCAGAGTAAACCATGGAAAGGCCATACATAATTTATTCATCAACCATCTAAGAACATTGACATGACTGTTTCCAATCTTTCGCTACTACAATACTGCAATGAGTGCACTGTACTTATTTCACACACAATTGATAATACCTGTAATTCCTGGAAAAGGAATTTGTGTCAAAGCACACGTTCATCTGCAATTAATATTTTAAATATACTCATTTTTAAATTGGTAATATACACACATGGTACAAAAGCTGAATGAACAAAAAATGTAGTGAAGTCTTCTCACATTCTTCCCCAGTCACCAAGTTCCTTTCTACCCCAGACATATTCATTTTGTGGTCAACCTATTGTATATGTTTTCACGTGCATATGTGTGTGTGTGTGTGTGTGTGTGTGTGTGTGTGTGTGTTGTAGTATTCTTTTACTTGAGCCTGGAGGGTACTAGTCTGGCCAAAAAAGCTCTGGGAATTGAGTCAGAGAAGGGCATGAGGGACTTGAACATTCAGTGAACACATATTCACTTAATCCCTCTTTTCATAAAAATAGCCCCACAATTAACTATGCCTGTAGTATCCCTGTTCAAAGATCCTCTGCTTTACTGACGCAAAAGAATAAGCTTCCCAGTCCTGGGCAGCGAAAGGCAGTCACCAAACAGTGTAAAATACGGAAGGGAACTTAGATACCCTATTGCTTCTCAAACAGCTTTGACCTAGTCATCCTTATTTAAGGCCCTCACACCACCTCCTAGCACCACTACCTTCACTACCAGTCCTAGAGGGGTCCAGTACTGACAGTTTCAGTGTATTCTGAAAGTTTGTGGTTTATATAGAATTGTTCCTCAACAATTTCCAAAAGTAGGAAATCCTACTTTTGGTTTAGAATTAAGTTAAGGTTTGCGAGGATATTCGCTTTCTAGAGTCCAATATTTTATTGTTTTCCTTTCCTATTCTCCCCACCCTTGTGGGCTTATGTCTTCTAAAGATCCTTTTAATCTAATTTTAGTGAGAATTTAGGAGGGAGTAAAATTGGATGCACGCATTCAATCCACTCTCTTAACTTAGAATACTGCACTATTCCTTACCAACATGGGATCTGGTAACATTTTTCAGGAAAGCCCGACTGTTTTACTCACGAAAACCCGAATTTTTTTTACTCCCCTCTACACTTTATGATGACCAGTTTATTATTCACAACTGGTGCCCACGTTGTGGAGTACTTCAGAAACTGAAACTGTTCCATAAAGTAATACCAAAGCAACCTGGTCTAGACAGACTAGGTTATAATCGTTGGCTTTGGATTCAGATATGGTGTGTTTGGAATCCTGAATCAGCCTCTACGTCTTCAAATGCAAACAGATAATAACATCAACCTAATGGAGACGCTGTGATTATTAAATGATAACACATGTACGTATTTAATGCTGCAGCGTCCACTGGTAATGAGCATTCAACAGCAATATTTATTACAATTGATATTCATTTCTTATACTGAAATCATACCTTATGCTAAAACGATCAAAATTCTACAACCACTTTAACTTGTAATTAAAACTTGGTTCATAATACAAATACAAACGCGTCTACAGCACTATGCTGGAGGTCACAGGGCAAACAAAAACGTTAAGAGTTCACGCCTCTTGGGGAGGGGGGTGGGGTCTGTACCTGGTCGAGTAAACGCCAAGCGATATAAGGGTAAAATTTTAAAACCAGATTTCACAGGAGTTTAAGATTAAAAGGTACTTGAGAATCATATTTATTCACTCTTCTAATCCATTCAACAAATGCGACGCTGTGGGTCGAAGGACCCCGGAACGAACCTCTCAAATCGAGGAGGCTGCTCGGGTCCAACCACCGAGTGACTGGTCGTGATAAACTGAATCCTTTCCGCTCTCCCAGTCCGTCCCCCTCCCCACACTCCGCTCTCTTAATCCACAAAGCAGAAGAATCTCACCACCAACTGGTGCCCGCCCCACAGGCACGAAATTTACACAGACCGCCTCACAGATTCTGACCAACAGCCCCTGAGGAGCGACGAACGCGAGCTTGAAACGCCTCGAGGCAGGGCCGGCAGGCGGGCTACCACTCCCTCAAGAAGCCGTCCCTCAACCTGGCCGTTCCAACCGCCACCGCCGCACTTACCAGGGAAGGGAAAACTGGCCAGGTACACCTAACCACTCTCTCTCCCTTCAGGGAGCAAACTACCACGCTCGAAGCGACCGCCTCGCCGCACCGGCCAGCGCGTTCAGCTACGGCGCACGCGCGCCCTCAGGCCCCGCCCCCAGACGCGCCAATCGGGCCGCGGAGCATGCTGGGAATGGGAGTTTTCTAACCCGCCTCCGCTCTGCGAAGTTCCCGCGGATTCCTGTGGGGTTGTGCGCGTTCCTGGCCGCCGAGCTCCGGAGGAGTGAGCCTCTTCTCATAAACGCATGGGTGACTGAAAAAACAACTCCAGTCGGCCTTACCCCAATTTGTAGCATTCTGGGCCCTCCATATCCCATATTCATTCTAACAGTATTCAGGTGAAAAAAAACGGAGTCATCTGTGATTATTCTGTTTTCCTCACACCCCATAATCAATCCGTCAAATCCTGTCAATCCTGTTGGTTCTATTATTATTTTTATTACTAATATTATTATTATTATACTAGAAGTTTTAGGTTTACATAAAGATCATGCAGAAAATGAGTTCCCATATACCCGCCCCCATTTTTACATTTTTGCATTAGTGTGGTACCTTTGTTACAGGTAAATGTGCCATTAATATACAGTTCACATTAGGGTTTACTGTGTTGTACAGTCCTATGGTATTTTTTCTAACACGTACCACCTAAAGTTTCCCCTTTTAAATACATTCAGATATAAAATTCAAGGGTGTTAATGACATTTACGTTGTTGTGTTTACCATCACCACTACACATTACAAAAACTTTCCTATCACCTCCCCAAAACTCTTCTATCGCCCCCAAAATGTACATCAATTAAGAATGTACCTCCCTATTACCTATTTTTAAGTACATACAGAATCCAATCACTTCTCACGCTTCTACTAGCCTGGTCCAGTCCTCCGGTCCTCATCCCCCATCATCTTTGCCTGGATTATTGAAATAGTCTACAAAATGGTCTCCTGCTTCCATTCTTGTCCCCGTGTCCTTACGCTGTTAGCATCAACAGCCAGCTGGGGCCTAATGAACTGTAAACCACTCTCCAAACCTTCCAAAGTCTTCCCATCTGACTCAGAACCAAGGCCAAAGGCTTTACCAACCTCTAGATCCTATATTATCTGTCCCCTCACCTCTTACCTCTCTAACCTGATGTTCTAACATTCTCCTCTCCCTGGTTTCTTCAACGCTGGCACTAGCCTCTTTGCTAGCCTGGTGTCCAAACCCAGCAGGCAAGCTCCCACTGCAGGGCTTTGGTCTTGACTGTGCCTTGATTGAGATCATAGTGACTGTTCCTGCGACTAACTGGGGTCTACACTCAAATCCCATCTTCTCTGAGGCTTCCCCAGTCACCTCACCCACACTACCTATCTTTCTTCCCTTATTATTTAACATACTATTAATGTATCTTTCTCTTCCCTGGATTGTAAACTCCCCAGGAATGCCGGGGTTTGTTTTATGGTGATCCGATCTCCTGTATGTGTGGAACAATGCCTGTCAAATATTTCTTGAAACACTGAATCTTCCTGAACCCAGTACAATTGATAACTGTGCTCTTTTCTGTCACAGTACAATTCCAGAAAACCACCTATTCACTGACATTTATCATAGCATTTTCCTAAATTTACAGTCTTAACACTTTTTAATTGTTTGCTAATTTTTCTAATTGTTTTTTTTAACAACTTTATTTCCATACCATAAAATTCACTGCTTTTAATTGTACAATTCAGTGATTTCCAGTAATTTACAATCATTTGAAACTATCACCGTAATCTAATTTAAGAACATTTCCATCATTTCAAAAAGAAGCCAGTGACCATTTGCAATCATTCCCTGTTTCCACCTCTAGGCAAATGTTAATCTACTTTCTGTCTCTATAGATTTTCCTTTTCTGAACATTACCCATAAACCAAGTTACACAACATGTAGCCTTCGGTATCTGTTTCTTTCAGTTAGTATATGCTTTCAAGGTCCACCCATGTTGTAGTGTGTATCCGTATTTGATTCCTTTTTATTGCTTAATAGTATTACAACATACAGACATCCATTCACTGGTTATGGACATTTGGATTGTTTCCACTTTTTTTATTATTATAAATAATACTGCTTTGAGCATTCACAAAGAAGTCCTTTTTCATTTCTCTTGACTAGATAAATAGAGGAATTACTGGGTCATATGGTAAGTTTATGTTTAACTTCTTAAACTGCCAAACTTACTTCAAAGACATTGCATCATTTTGCAGTCCCCTCTGCAATGTATGAGGGTTCTAGTTCCTATACATTCTAACCAACAATTGTTGTTGTCTAATTTTTAAATTACAGCTATTCTACTTATGCTTTTATTTCTTCAAAAAATATTTTATTATATGTTAAAGATTTCACATATAAAAGTTTCACAGCTAAAAGGGAGTTTTCTTCCTCTGTTAGATTTCCTTTCTATTCAGACTGAAGTGTTTAAGAAACTCTCTAAACCATTAAAAATACAAACAAATTCAAAATCATTATTTCCTACCTATTATTGCTTGGCCCTTCCTTAACAATTAATGAAACAAAAAAGTTTCACTTTATTCCATGCTTATTCAATAGAGGAAGAACCATATGAGAAGCTGTAAAGGGAAAAAAGACAAACATAGTTTGAAAGTGAAAGATTGGAAAAAAATATTCCAAGCACACAGTATGAAAAAAGAGCTGAGGTAGCTACATTAAAATTGGAAAAAATTTGTATAAGAGACAAAGAAGGACACTGTATATTAATAAAACGGGCAACACACGGGTATCAGCCGAAATCTGGCAAAATCAGAATGAGAAAAACTTCTTGACCAAAACAGGGAGGAGAGAAATGAGACAAAATAATGTCTCAGTGGCTAAGAGATATCAGAGTCAGATTATTCTGGAGGTTATTCTTACACATTATATAGATATCTCCTTTTAGTTTTTAGTGTTGTTAGAATAACTGGAAGGAAATACCTGAAACTGTTGATCTGTATTCCAGCAGCCTTGATTCTTGAAGATGACTGCATAACTATGTAGTTTTTACAGGATGACCATGTGATTGTGAAAACCTTGTGACTAACATTCCTTTTATCCAGTGTTTGGCAGATGAGTTAAAAAATAAGGACAAAAAATCAATAAATAAGAGAGGGACGAGGTATGGAATGTTTTTGGGTGTTCTTTTTCATTTACATTTTTATTCTTGTATGTATTTTTTCTGAGTAATGAAAATGCTTGAAATTGATTGTGGTGGTTAATGCACAACTATAATGAAGTTACTGTGAACCACTGATTTTACATTTTGGATGATTATATGATATTAAAAAAAAAAAACTGCACTAAAAAGGGTGGGCAATGGTGGCTCAGTGGCAGAATTCTTGCCTGCTCTACTGCAGACCTAGGTTTGATTCCCAGAGCCTGCCCATGCCAAAAAAAAAATTGCACTAAAAAAAGAAGAATGTTCACAGTAGCCTTGACAGCATTTATCAAAATCTGGAACAATCAAATGTTCTACAATAGAATTAAAAAATAAACTGATCTTAAATGTTATCTACATATAAAAATGAAGGAACTGCCACTACATGCACCAGTAAGCTAGTAACAACAATAAAAATGTATGAGGCATGCTTCTATTTATATAAATTTTTAAATTGGCAAAATTAAGCTATAGTGCTTAGAGACCATATATAGGTGGTAAAACTATAAATATAAGCAAGGAAAAGATTATTATAACCATCAAGATAGTGGTTATCTGGGAGCAGAGAAGGGCATGAGATGTCAGGAGGCATACAGGGCACTCTTATTGCACCAGTAATGTTTTATTTCATAATCTGAATGGTGATTACATGAGCATTTGCTCATGATTATTTTTAAACTGCATATATAAATTTTATACTCTTCTATAAGTTTCATAATTTTAAAAATGTATAGAAAATTATTTAACTGGAAAATGGCTGGAGGGAGAACTGTTATATAAAGGAATTTGGAGGGTATATTACATTATAAAAAGATTTCTGGTTCCTTTTTTTTTCTTTTTTGCATGGGCAGGCAGGCACTGGGAATCGAACCTGGGTATCCGGCATGACAGGTGAGAACTCTGCCTGCTGAGCCACCGTGGCCCACCTTCTGGGTTCTTTTTAATTATTAAATTGCATTTGGAAGTGATTTTCCTTCAGCCATTCATTCATCCACTCAGTATGAGTCTTTCTAGTTTTGGGCATCCTATTAAACCTAGAAGAAAGGCATGGTCCGTGCAGTCAATTTGCTTAAAATCTTGTAAGGGAGAAAGACAAATAAATATATAGATACCATTTGGTAAGGTAAATACAATGATATACATATGCAGAATGTGACATCAGAGGAAATTCCTAAAATAAACATTAAAGGATGTCTAAGCCAGATGAAGAAGAGGGTGACAAGAGAAAAGCATATATAAGGGAGGTAAGGAAACGTGGAATTTTAAAGACCTGTAAGAGGACTCATTTTCCTGGACTAGAGGGCATATATTAGGTAGTGGTAAAAGATTTGACTAAAGAGGCAAGTGGGGAATAGATCATGAAAGGCCTGTATGATGTATTAGAATTAGGTTTGACTATGAATGACTGAAGATCCAAAATAAGAATGGTTTAAAACTGTCATGTAAAGCAAGTCTGGGTAAGTAGTCAGGGTAGGATCTAAACTCAATCTCTCCTTACAGCTCCATAATACAAATATAGCTAATAATTAACAAAATGCAGGTCTTTAAAATAAAGATGGTTTTATTATAAAATTCAAAATGTGTGTTTTAAGGAGAGTTATGGGAATAGTGTATAATAATAAGAAACTTATCTTCATAATTTGAACAATCAAATAAGAAATTTTATATTGTCCAAGGAATGAGTATTTTAAAAACTTTCTTCTTTTCAGTTCAGAAGAATCTTCAGAGCACCATTATTTGAATGGAAGAAATTTTTCATATCAGAGTTCATCTTTGGTCTGCAATTAAAAAGCAAAATATTTAGAACCATCAAGGAGTCTTATATGGCTACTACATTTGTCTATTAATTATTTTCCTCTAAAGATGAAAGGAAGAAAAAACTCAAATTACTGCTAAAGGCTTTTAGGGCCTAGGACTATTTCTAGAGGATCATCCAAGAGTAAATTCACAGTGTGTTTCACAGGGCTACTGATGGGGAACCCATACATCTAAGGGTCTGTATTACTGTAAAAAGCCTTGTGTTATGAATAGTAGCAGTGAAGAGCTAGAGTAGCCAATGAGTAAGAAATAAACAAAGATATCATTCCAGCTTCTAACTATTACTAATCATTGGAAAATACTCTGATTTGAAATCTCCTCAAATTCACTTGGACAAAGATAAAAAATAAAACACGAGTAAAGAGAAGCTGCCCAACATCTATTGGGAGCCAACAGAAGTGTTCTGATACCAAATCACTAACTTGGTGAGGGAATACGTTTCTATTTTGGTAATCCCTGTTTGTCACTGGCTTTAACTGGCTTTGTGGCTTTGCAGCATTGAAAGGGGTTAACACTAACCAATATGTACCATTTCTGAGGGCTAGTTATTTAGCCCTCTAAAACCGAGCCAAAATAAAATCCTAATTTGTAGCCTTTGCTGATTATCATGGTATAATACTCCCACCAGGCTAATTCCAAGCTACCAAAAATTTAACTACTGTGCAATATTCCTGAATATTTAATAATGGGTGATTTCAGATGAGCTGGTTCCATCACACCACTGGAGTAGTGGAAAACCTTCTTACAGGTAGGCATGATAATTAACAAATCTGCCTTCTTACTTTTGGTTATAAAACTGCAGTTTTGAGTTTTTCAATTCATAAACATATTGATGTTACTTAAAGAACATCAAGCTAGCACATAATATACACATACCATAGTTTAAAGAATATTTGTTTCTTCAAACAAAAAAACAATTACAATAAAAGCAAACCTCCAATTTCACATTGTATCTTTATCTACAGACAATACAATTTGATGGTCAGAAACTGGTTTCTGTAGTTCTTGCTTTGCTATATAATCCAGCCAGATGATTTGAGCTAAATTCTTAAGTGAGCTCAATTATGGTATCCATAAAATGAAGCCATCTACTAGATGATTTCTAAGATGCTTTTTCAGCCTTACAAGTCAATATGTGAACCTGAGTTTTATAAATGAAGCCATTATATGGTGGTATCAACAGCAATTGCGTTTAACTTTTAATTGAATAATATCATGAATAATCATGGTTATCTATTCATCTCTAAAATGGAATAATGACATTTACAAAACCAACCTCACAGAGAGATGAGGCTATCAGATGACATACAGGACTACATTTTGCAAACTGTAAACAGCCATCCAAATGAATGCTCACATTAAAAAAAGGCTTTCCTCAACTGCCAGGGAGCTACCTTGTCTTCTTACTCTTACACCCTTTCTTTTGAATTATTACTATCTACTACCTCTGTCTCTCAGGTAAATTGAATCCCTTGGACGTCTCAAGGGAAACTCAAATATTTGTTGATGATTGAATGACTAAAGAAATGAATGTGAGGTTGTATCAATGTTTGTTCTTACTCTGACATTGGCCGGGTCAATTCTGGTTACCTTTTTTCTGTGGCAAGTGCAAGGAAAGAGGTCATCCTCAGTCTGTGGTTCTACCCTCTTCATACCCTCTCGGATTTTGGGCTCAGTCACTTGTAAACTGGCATATTCCTGTTTAATTAACAATGCAAAGCATTCCTTATACAGCACTTTAAGTACATTTACCAAATTAGATATTTTGGAATTTGCTATATATGGGTCATTTAATTCACATGTCAAGTTTGTGTATGCAAATGCTTCCATAACCCCTTAAATACTCAACAACAGAGCTTCTGAGAAGCAGCTGTCCTTTGAACACTGGCTGTCTATTCCTAACCAAACTCTCCTTATTCCATCCCAAATTTATATGGCCCGTATGGTTTTTACAATCTTGTTCCTTATAGTAAAAATAACCATGAGCACAATCTTCCTGAACTTCCCCACTAGACTAAGAATTTGAGGACAGAGACTATTTCTGCCTTACTGTCCACCATAGCTTACACAAGCATCAGTCATCATCTTCATTTATTATATACTTGCTTTGTGTAGGCACTGTACTAAGTGCTTATGCTCAACTAAGTATCATTTGAATAAATGAACACTATCCTGTGGCTTTTCAGAAATTCAGGTAGTAATTCTCCTTGATCATTCAGTTTAGACAGTTCACCTTATCTATCCCTTCTTCATTCATTAGGGAAAGTTATAAAGGGGGAGAATTGTCCAGAAATAGACCAAATTTGTTCTATATGAGAGTCTAGGATGTGTGATTCAATATCAGCAATGCTGAGACAGAAATCTTAATATAGAGCCAGTGTTATATTAGCAAATTACTCATTTACTCCTGCATTCTTTCTACATATATTTATAAAGTCTTTTAAATTGTCAGCTATGCTTTGGTTACAATTCCTAAATGTTTAGTTTGGGTCCATGAAAAGAACATTAAAAAGAAGTCATGGTTTATAAGGGGTCAGCACAACAGGTCCAAATATAACCTATACTGTTTAGAAAATGAAATGGTAAGACAGCAGCAATATCATATAAAGAGAAAATATGAATCATTTACAGCAACTTTGTAGGATTAAAAGTCAATTTCTTAATCATATACCATATATATATATTTTTTTCCTTTTTTGCACGGGTAGGCACTGGGAAACGAACCTGGGTCTCTGGCATGGTAGGCGAGAACTCTGCCTGCTGAGCCACTGTAGCCCGTCCACCATATAGTTCTAATATTAGTATTTTTCACTTATTGTTAGCATTTTCCCTAAATTAATTTTTGGTTTGTAACTATTTTTCATTTGATATTTGTTCCTAATTTTCATTCACAGAAGTATACATATCTCCTTATATTAATATACTTTTAGAAATTATAAAATGAAATATTATTTGCTCCCAAGGACATGTACAACTACAAATTATATGTACATTTTCTTGGAAAATACTGACCTGGAAAAGTTTGAAATAATAACAAAATATGTCATCACCCATGAGATTATTTCTTGCAAATTCTTGTCCTGCTTTGGCTATATTCTTTGCCTACAGGAACATGAAAAACCCTTTAATTAAACATAGTTTTTCCCAAACAGATAAATACAAACTGATTCTTGAAGTAAATAAATACTACATATAAAATGTTTTTTTTAAATAGTTTAACAATTCTACTTGTTTATTTTATATAAAATATAAGTACATATGTATTGTGGGATTAGTCTTATGTGGTAAAGAAAACATTTAACATAGTATGTTTGTCCAAATCAAAGGGAGGTTTTTTTAAGACTGAAGTTTGAAAAGTCATCTTGGTCAAGTAGAAAGAACCAAATCAAAACTTTCTAGAATTAAACTTCTCTTAGAGAAAGAAGATATATGCTAAGTGGAGTAACATTGCATTTGTTTGTAGAAACAAGTAATGCAAGATGAAGCTTAATTCTCTGCCTTCACAACTTTCAGAAGACAATTAGCTTGCAGCTTTTTTCATGCAATCGTTATTATAACCTATAGCACATACAGTTACTCCTCCAGGCAGACTGGCCATCTTAATTTTTCTATTGTTATTAGAGGCAGTACTTAAGGCTCAAAACAACCTGATTAAAAGAGAGAGCATAATCAAGGCCAAGTTTAGTCTTTAGTTTCCTATTCAGAGTGGACATTTAATCCAAGATCCAACTCCTGTGTTCACTCTGAGAAGAACTGATGTGATTTTTATTCTATGGGGAGGTGGCTTTCCATTTACAAGTTTTGTATCTGAGGATCCTGGAAGCTTTCCAGGCACAAGACATTTAAAAATGAAGTCCGATATTGGGGTACTAGTGCGATGTATGTAAGCCTTCTAGGAGACTGACCTTACCTCTTCATCATGATCTTTGGCCCATTTAAGTTTTTCTAAAAGATCGCTCAGGTTACTTTTAACTGGAATATAATGTTTCCAGGGCTGCAGCTCATTATAAAAGTGTTCATAGTAGATGGAATCCTGCTTTAGCACAACGCTGTCGCCAACTAGTAGATATGGCAGGCGATATGCTGCTACAGTGCCATCGATATTTATTTGATACTTATGCTGCAAAGCAAGCAGTAAAGCATAAGAACCTCAATTAATTCTACTCTCTTTATTCTCCTCCCCTTACCACACATAAACTCCCATAATCCTCAGATCAAATTGGCTGGATTTTGCTTTCTACCTTCCCCATTTAGTAAGCTCTGTAATATAAAATGCTGACCTAGAACTCATTTTCACGCTCTCCTAAATATCACAATGTTCACCTCTCCTAAATATCATGTTAGGCAACAAGTCTGACATCGAAGTGGTCAATGAAATAATAAAACTGTTCTCCTAAGGCAGTATAAGGAAAGATATATTTATGTGTGACTGTAATCTCTGTATTATCTTACTGATTGCATATGTGAACCCAGTAATTTTACATTCTATACCATGTTAACCATATTTTTTAAACACCAGATGGCTATACATGTCTTAAGAAATTTAATAAGCTCTGGGGCAAGAACATTTATGAAATCAAGTATCCATAGAAATATGGTGATGAATAGACCTTAGTTGTAGAAAATTCAATACTTAAGAATAAAGCAAAGATGTCTGAGGGATGGCTAGTGTCAGCTCTCTTTGATTATAATCATTTTTTCCCAAAGCCTTTGTGATAAGTATGGAAAAAAACACTATCATTTCAATTTATGACATTTTTTAGGTCTATCTATTGTCATATAATTCATCAAAAGAAAACTGGTCATCTATAGGGCAGACAGAGCTTGCTAATCACTTGCCTTCCTACATATAGAGAACAGACTACTCTTTGTCCATCTTTCTCCCAACCACATGGACTTCAAAAACCACTCTCTGATCCAGTGACAGGGTAGTGTCTCACTGAATGAAAAAGGCAGTTGTTAGGAAAGGATTACTCCTGGGACACATGAACAATCTATATCCCCTATCCTAAATCCCTAAAATTACACCAAAAGGCCTGATAAGAGACACCTAGATTATGTCTCCTTTAGTCTTTTGTGATATGGCTCTGCAGAGGAATATTTTTTAAATGACTCACATGTACTTATTAATAAAAAAAGAATTTAGAGTTGAAGTCTGTTTATTTTGAGGGTTAGTTGGGAAAAAAATTATAGCTCTACCCAGGGCCCAAGTTCTCTTGATAAGTATTTGATATCAGGGCTGGGTACGAGTCCAGTCTCAGGTTCCTAAATCAGACTCAGGGCCACCCACGCTTTGATATTCATCAAGTATTATGCTCCCCTCACCCATTCCTTGTAATTTGTAGACAGGCCTCAAATTCCCTCTTCCAGAGGCTGTTTATACATAAATGAAGACACGTGGAAAATAGAAAGGATTGGCCACTGATGATTTCATACCTTGAAGAAATCAAAAAATGAAATGTGTTTCACAATGGGACCATACAGACTTTCATCATGTTTAAAGAAGAAAAAGTTGGTGAAAGCAGCATCTATGAGTTCGGGGTGTTTTCTACTGAGTTTAACCAGTTCGAGTCTTTCTTTGCGGCTGTCTCGCCCTCTCCAAACAGCAGTGGAGTTTTTGTTTTCCCAAGGAGGTCCTGTGTTAGCTTGCACAGACATCATATCCAGACTTACTCTAGAAGACAGAAAGTGCAACAGATATTCCTCCCAAACCGTCACTTCACAAAGTTTGTTAGAAAAGAACTCACCAAAGAAAGAAAACCAACATTCTGGGTCAACTGAAACACATCTCTCACCGGCCCATTGTTTCTAGGACTGAATCAGTCAAGTCGTAAGTAGGCATCACAATATCTTTGGAATCTGTGGAGCCACACCAAGAAAGGATTGGATGGATGTTTGAATTGGATTTCTTTTTTTCCAAAGGCCAGTCTCCCAAATTAACAAAAAACTCAACATCTGGCATTTTCACCTATGGGGAAAAAAACCCAGAGAGGTTATTTCCAATTTCTTTCTTTTGATTTTTCAATTGAAGTTAGAAATTAGCACCAAATAAAAGGTCTTACAAGCTTCAGGTAATGATAATTACCCCAATTTGAATAGTGGATAACTTTTCAGCATATTGTCACATGTAAAAATATACTTTTATAGTGCCTAAATTGGCCAATTTACTTTCTACAAGAGAGATGAATTTCTGTACTAATACTGCCAAGAGATTCTAAGAGGATCAAAGAGAGAAAGAATCATGGCAAAAATAATCACAAAATATAGCACTTGGGACTCTAACTCTATTTCTTATTAATGAGGCAGATGTTTCCATTAACCAGTATTTGAACCTAGGAAGTCCAACACCAAAGCCAGCATTATTTACTTTGAAGTTATGTTGCCTGTACTAACAAATGACATGCACACGTTATTTTATCTGGCCATGGAAAATGCTTGGAATCCAAAGCATCAAAACATACAAACAAAGTGATAAACAATAAATTTTTTTTTAGGCAAGAACTGTAGCAGTCAGTTTGTGAAACATCTTGAGATATTGGAGTCCTGAAGAACATTCTTCTTTCTTTTTTTTTTTACATGGGCAGGCACCGGAAATCGAACCCGGGTCCTCTGGCATGGCAGGTAAGCGTTCTTGCCTGCTGAGCCACGATGGCCCGCCCAAACATTCTTATTTCTAACAACTGACACAGATGAGCAAAAGAAATCTGTCAAATCCCTAGCTTAAAGGATGCAAAAGAACTAATGTTATACGGCTACCTATGTTCAAATTAACTGACTGTAAATGGTTTGCAATCTTGAATAGAAAAGAACTATTCAAGATTTATTTTCCATGAATAAATTTTCCATTTAATCTATCAATTTATATATAGAGATTATTCAATAAATGGCTAATGAACAATTATAATAAATGTAGGCATTATTTTTCACATCAGCCATTTTAATATTACTGTCAAAATACTCCTCTAGAACCCTGCTAAAGTACATCATTCCAAGAAACAGGATTCAGTACAAGGCAAGAGTTTTTTGGACTTAAAATAAGTTTAGTACCAACCTTTAATTTTTTATAAGACATTTTCCTGTATAAGGTATCCCACATGACATAAAACTTCAGCATAGCCTTATACTAAGGCTCCAAAATAGAATATCATTGATAGTTATCACTTTTATTTTGACAAATCTGGACTTAAACTGTTCTTTATACCTAGAGAAAATATATACTTACCTTTCTAGTCAAAGAGAGTAGTATGGCATCCATAAAAATTCTAAAACCTACATGTTCACCATGAGTCTTGATATAAATCTGAAAGAGAATGAAACATTTTTAATATTAGTCTAAAAGTACACACAGAGAGCATTGAGAAAAAGCTTGTCAAAATGATCCTCATTAGAATGATTTTTAAATAAAACTAGCTCCTAATATCCAAATGGTCAAAAAAAAAAAAAAAAAAACTAAAACAAACAAACCTCAATCATATACTATACCTTGTTATCCTTCAAGGTGTAGTGACACAAACTCTGTCTTTGCCCAAATCTTTGGGGGATTTCTACTGCAATCTTTTCTGGATCGATGGTAGGGAAATGTGCCAGATCTTTCCGAATCTGACTAATGGTTCCAGGGCAGTTCATCTCTTGTAGCCAGGCTGTGCTATCTTCCAAGGGGCAGTCACAATTCTCATGGTAAACTGGCCCTAATTACATAAATGCAAAAAGTATAGCAGTAATAATTTCACTCAGCATTTGAGACATATAACAAAGATCTATCATAAGGCTTCACAAATTCTGCCTAATTTGATAGGAAGGGCATTTTGATTAAGAAAAAATATTTTAAAAGCAATAGATTTTTATTATATTGGGACATTGCTAATAAGTTAGTCCTCTATTTTGACAGCTCTTCACAGGGATATTTTCATACTTGGGCCCACTTCGTATGCGTTCGAAAGAAAGCGAATGGATACTGATTTCTACTCTACAGTAGATTATATAGTTTACTATTCTTTCAAATACATTGTGCTTTTAAGAATAATTTAAGTTAAAGGATGTCAAAGAAACAGACTTGTTTTACTGAAAGACAAAAATGATATGAAATTAACGTTTCAATGATCTATCATATGTATGTGTTCTAAAAAGTATCTAAGGCCCTATTCTCTGTAGGGTACAACATCATCAATAACAAAAAAAATAAAGAACTACAAGTGTGCTTACTATTTTTTTTTAAGAATTATAAAGAAGCAAAGGTAAGCCTCAAAACAGTTTATTTCATTATTATTATAAAGAATTAATTGTGGTATATGTTTATAGAAATAGTACTAATATGACAGCATCTGAATTGAGATTCTCCTGTCATTTCTTTCCATAATTCTCAGAGTCTCTCTTTACCCAGGCAGTAGTTAACAATGGAGTATCTTTTTAAGGTTCTGTAGGTTATACCATGCCATATGGTCCTAATAGAAAAAAGGGACCTACATACTGTTAAAAAACATCTCTCTTGGGGGGATGAGGAAGACTTATGCCTCTCTATGTACACTGCATCTTGGAGTGCTTACTCTTATCCTACACAAGAAACCATCAGATAATTTATCTGGAAAAATGACATTGGAACAAAGGCCAAAAACAATGGTCAGCTTTCCTGTTCCTCGGCTTCAAGCCTCCTCTCTTCTGGAAGTGATCTGCCAAATTTCAGTAATACTTATTGGTTACTCACATCACAGATCTCCAATTAAGAATGTGTCATATATGGCTTGATTATTCTCACCAAAGTTTTTTTTAATAGGGAATTCTCTATTAGCATGTTCTTTATTTTATAGCAAATTATAATTTCTATTCCAATTTTAAATTTCTCTCTTTTACCAGGATTCTTAGTTTAGTTTTCAAATAAGAATTTCTAGTTTAGTTTTTTCAAAGAGAAAATACCATGTTAAGTCATGTTTGTTGATGGAATAATATTTATTATTGTATTCAAATACTGCTGCTTTAAAATTATGTCCCAAATTACCTTTTAAAATATATGGAGATTTAGCCACATGTTGACGTTGAAATTTAACTTCTATCTTCAGATTTCTGTAGCTTGCATACATTCTGTATCTTACTATGAAGGATCCATCTTTTCGATCTAAAACCTGGACTCCAACTCTAGTGAATTGCTCATCCGGTGCTGAGATTTTAATCTGGAATACCTTTTCACCTGGAGAAGATGTGAATCTGTGATGGGAAGAATAATAAGATGTAAAGGACATCTCTCTCTAAGCCAACTTGGCAGGTGAACGCACAGCCTTTCCCCCTACGTGGGACATGACTCCCAGGAGTATAAATATCCTTGATAACGTGGAACCTGACTTCCAGGTATGAACCAGGACCTAGCATCATTAGAATGAGAAAGCCTTCTTGACCAAAAGGGGAAAGAGAGAAATGAAACAAAATAAAGTCTCAGTGGCTGACCTGGAGGTTATTCTTATACATTATATAGACATCCTTTTTAAGTTTATGGCATATTGGAGTGGCTAGAGGGAAGTAGCTGAAACTGCTGAACTATGTTCCAGTAGTACTGATGCTTGTAGAAGACTGTATGACTATACAGTTTTTAAATGTGACTGTATGATAGTGAAAACCTTGTGTCTGATGCTCCTTTTATCCAGAATATGGACAGATGAGCAAAACAAACAAATAAAAAAGGATAAAAAATAAATGGTTAACGGGGAGATAAAGGGTAAAAATTGGGTAGATTGAAAATACTGAGGGTTAATGAGAGGGAGCATAAGGGGTATGGAATGTATGAGTTCTTTTTTTTCCATTTTATTTCTTATTCTGGAGTGATGCAAATGTTCTAAAAATGATCATGGTGATAATACACACTATGTGATGATACTGGGAGCCATTGATTGTAATATGATTGGACTGTATGTGTGTGGGTATTCCTCAATAAAAATATTTAAAAAAAAAGATGTAAAGGACAAACTCTCTATTCTAGGAATCTTAGACTATTCTCCACATTTGATCCCTGTAATGTACTTTTTTCTGCTCTCTTATGCTTCTGGTATAAGAGTGAACATAATGGATCACAGAGATAAAAAAAAAAAAGAGATGACAACGGACAAGAAAACATAAAAGTTCCATTAGAAAATCAAAAGGGAATATGTTTGACTACTAATCTATGGAAACACAGATTATTATACACTGTCTTATACATATTTCTTATGAATATTCATATTTATCATGCATACATTAAGCATATTACTTATTCATTCCATATATAAAAATATTCTTATCAACCTCTATTTTTATCATGCCTATCACATCTGAAAATTCGTGGTCGTAGGGCACCTCCAAAGATAATGATCTACTTTTTTGAGAAAACCCTAGGGGCCCTAGAATAGGAGGCCGTGGCAGCTTTCCTAGAGACTTTGGCAGTACATTCCTGGGCTAAGGTCACTGAACTCAGGAAGGCCCGGCTGATGACAAGGAGTGGCTCCTTGTTAGCAAGCAGGGCCATCTGGTCAAGGAATGAAGATGAAGTCCCTGGAGGAGATGTTTCTTCACTCTGCTCAATGATGAGTCTGAAATCATCAACCTTTTCCTGGGGAAGTCCCTCAAGGATGACGTTTTGAAAATTATGCCTTTGCCAAAGCAGACCCATGCTGGCCAGTGAACCAGGTTCAAGGCCTTTGTCACCACTGCAGACCATAATAGCCACATCAATCCGGGTGTAAAGTACTCTAACGTGGTAGCCACCAGCATCATTGGGACCATCATCTTGGCAAAGTTCTTCATTATGCCTGTGTGGCAGGTGTACTGGGGGAAAAAGATAGGTAAGCCCCATTCCATCCTCTGCAAGGTGATGGATGTTGCAGCTCTGTGCTAGTGCACCTTATCCTGGCCTCATCTCTGCCCCTGTGCCTGAGAAGTTTCTACAGCTGGCTGATACTGACCACTTCTATACCTTGGCCAGGGGTTACATGACCACTCTGGGTGTTTTAGTTTCCTTGGCTGCTCAAGCCAATACCATGTGATAGGTTGGCTTGAAGAGTGGAAATTTATTGGCTCACTGTTTTGAGGCTAGGAGAAGTCCAAAACAAGTCCTCATCAAGGCAATACTTTCTTCTTGAAGACTGACCTTCTAGGGCTGGATGCCAGCCATCCTTGTTTCTTGGCTCCTCTGTCACATCGTAATAATGCACATGGTGGCCATTCCTGGCCTTCCCCTTCTTTTTTTGTTCCACTGACCTTCAGTTTCTTGCTTCCCTTGACTTTTTCTCTACCTGAATTTCATTCTGCTTCTAAAGGACTCCAGTAAGAGGATTAAGACCCATTCTGACCAAGTTGGGTCACATCTTAACTAAGTAACCTCATCAAGAGGTCCTACTTACAAAGGGTTCACACCCTCAGGAATGGATCAAGTTTAAGACCATCTTTTTCTAGGGTACATAACTTCAAACCACCACACTGGGCGACCTTGTGAAGTCACCTTTGATGCCAGCTCCAAGACCTACCACTATCTCACCTCCAAACTCTGGAAAGAGACGTTCACTATGCTGACCAAGACTCTCTATCAGGAATTCACTGACCATCTTGCAAAGACCCACACCAGAATCTAGGTGCAGAGGACCTGGCCACAGCTTAAAAGTAAAGTGAGTTAATTATGCCTGAACAAACACACCCACCCACATACATACACACAGAAAATTATCTTTGTGCTAGTTTGAAATAGTATGTATCCCCCCAAAACCTTATTTTAAACCTGATTCAATCTTGTGGGAACAGCCGTTTCTTTTAATCCTGCTTCAAGATTGTTTGGCAGAAACATTGGATTAGATTATCTCCACAGAGATGTAACGAACCCTATTGTGGGTGTGACCTTTTGATTAGATGGAGATGTGATTCCACCCATTCCAGGTGGGTCTTGATTAATTTCCTGGAGTCCTTTAAGAGGAAACATTTTGGAGAGAGTTCAGAGCTGACACAGATGTTTGGAGATGCCTGGAGCCCAGCAGATGTTGCTGTGTACCTTCTCATGAGATGTTAAGTAAGCCAGAACCTAGGAAGAGCCAAGGGAAGCCAACAGATGAAAGCCATCCCTGGAGAAGCAAAGTGCAGAACCCCCACAAGAACAGGGGATGAAACAACAGAGCCCAGGAACAGGGGACCAGCAGATGCCAGCCACGTGACTTCCCAGCTGACAGAGGGGTACCTGACCCATTGGCCTTTCTTGAGTGAAAGTGATCTCTTGTTGGTGCCTTAATTTGGACACTTGCATTTCCTTAGAACTGTTAACTTTTAACATTAAATTCCCTTTTTAAAAGACATTACATTTCTGGTATATTGCATTCAGGCAGCTTAACAAACTGACACAATCTTCTTTTGAAAAATCACTCTCAATGATTCTTTAAAAAGTCAGTATTATAAATCATGCTCAGCTATGGGCAAAAGCAAAGTGGTTTGTTTATCATCCTAGTAACACTGTATAAACGTTTTTTGGAGTGAGAGTGCTTACTTTTAAAACACTATTTAGCTTTCCCAATTGTACTAATTATGGCTAAGTGACAAACTTTACAAACTTTTTTTTTTGCTTTAGAAACATATTATTCCTAAGATTTATTTTCTACAAAATATACATGCCTAGCATCTACTACTAAAAAAAAAAAACACACACACACACACACAATCATTTCACAAGTATATGACATAAAAATAATTTTGAACTTTAATTTTAACGTATGGAACATCTTAGAAGTGAAATAAAGTTTTGTTACAAACACACAAGAGATTCATACTTTGTTACTTCCCCCGTAAATTCTAAAGTTTCAAACAAAGCTTCATTCTTCTCTTTGGATTTCAAAAAATGCTTATCTATTTTACTGAAAACAGAGGGCAGCAACAGATGAAGCTAACCAGGAATCTAATAATTAGGTTTAAATTCCTCATGACAGCTTTTGAGGGGAGAAAAAGTAGTTAAATATGGTACTTCCAGCAAAGTAGAGGGGCTCCTGCCTTCTCCAGATTATGCGGGGTTCTCTATCCAAATAGCTAGAAGAGCCAAGTCTGCATTTTTCCCTAAAAATACAGAGAAATTTTGATTCGGAAGGCGAGACTGGCACAACCAGATGTGGCTAGCATCCACATATCCTAGAATTTAAACTGCTGGGGAGAAACGAGTTCCTAGGCAGACAGCACTTGACGGGTGAAGCAGCAACTTTCACTGCAATGCAACATAGTGAGGGGGTCGTTTCTCAACTTACTTATTCCCTGATGTATCCACCGCCTGAATATAGAAATAGCGGGCGGGAAGAACGACATCTGGTTTTAGTCCAGGTCCCCATATTTCGCTCTTCTCCGGGCTAAGTTGCTTCTCTCCGCCGATCTCGGCAGATGCAGCAGGAACTGTTCTTAGAAAGAAGCAGTAAAGCAGCAAAATGCTAAACATTTACAAGACGGACTCTGGAAATGCTCCACGGATAAAGCGTAAGACGTAGACAACGACCACCCGCAGCTTCAGCACGGTTGCCAATCACAGCAGCAAACCTGGCTCAAATAGGTGTCGTTTAAGGTGCAAAAGCAAGGCGTGCAGATCTCTTTTCCCGCGGGAAAATAACAACCAGAGGGCTGGCATGTGCAGGTTAAGGATGCCAGTTGGTCTGCTGAAACGGACCAGAACCACGCTGCCCCTCTTTCTTTGGACAAGGATAAACTTCGGTTACTTCTGCAACCCGAGCATCATTTGGGGGGCAAATCCGCCTCAGGTTCCAGCCCCAAGGTGAAAGCCAAGGCGATTGGTTCGAGTGCCAGGGCCAGGCTTAGTAAGGCGGTCTCCAAGTGGATGGAGGAGTGGACACGCGGCCGAAGCTCCGCGGGCTTCTTGGGATATGTAGTTCGGGACAGAACTAGCGGAAATCCTGCCAGGGTTTTACCCATCTCTCACTGATTTATTTACTTTTTAAACACCGGTTTCGGGGAGCAGATAAATAACGACAGATGCTCAATAGCGGGACATGCAGGTCTGTAGACACAGTTGACTGCTGCTATTGCTTCTTTTTTGGCCACCATATCCTGCACATATGGTGCACATGCAGAGGGCAGGTATAAAACACGATGAAAGCAAGGTCTTGTAAATTAAATCTAAAGTCTTCTCGCTGGGCACCGCAGTCCAGGGCGCTTTTCCCGGCTCGCTCGGATGGGACGTGAGACTACAGCCCCAGGGTAACCGAGGACGCGCGAGTCGGCAGGCCACACGCTAGAAGCTGTAATCCCGGGACCAGGCTGGGCTGTGACGTGGCCGCCGCGACCCAACGCCCCCGCTGTGCAGGCCAGAGGTACCAGCTGTGGGCAGGGTCCGAGATTTCGGCCGGCCGCTAGTGCGCCTGAGTCCGCCCGCCTTATTTAGGTGCCACAAACCCCGCCTGGGCTGTGGAGGGTCCAAACTTCTCGGAGTCCTGTGTTCCTACGCACGAGTGACCACTGCTTCTGTTCCCTTCCTCCCGGGAAAGAAAAAGGGAGAAAAGCCGTCGTTAGGTTTTTAGAACTTGGGCCTCAAGGGTGGAAGAGAAGCACTAGGGGAAAAAAGGTTCTCCTGTGAACAAAGCTCGATTTGGAGGCGCCCTTGGCAATCCGGTGAATACCCGGGATTCCTTCTCAGGCGCCCGTCTTCCTGTCAGACGCGCCAGCGGCTCTCGCACCGAGCGCAGTGCCCGCGCCCTCGCCCCTACACGCCCGCACGAGGGGCACACCAGGAGGGGTCGCGGGGTGGGCGGCCTGCAAAGCCTCCCGTTCGGTCCTGTCTCTCGACCTTGACGGCTGCCCCTAAAGCCTAGACCGTTCGTGTGGGTCTTTGATCTAAAGCAGGCCTGGTCCGAAGCCAAGGCAGAGCTCTGTTTATTTTATTTTTTTGCAATTATCATTATTAATGAGGTAGCATCGTTCATTAAACGGCTTGAAAAGGGGGATTTTCCTCTTGGCCCTGGTGCAGTAACTCTACCCCGGTCACACTCGCCCAGTTTCCTTTACCACTAGGGAGCGTAACGCGGGCCGCTTCCAGGCAGTCCCGGCCCGCCTCCTCCCTCTCCGCTTAGCCGCCAACTCCATCTTCCTGCTGGGTTGGGATGGAGGGAGGGAATGAGTTTCCGCTTCACGGTCGGTGACTCGCGGCGCGGCCTGGTGCGTGGTGGGAGGAGAGGGCTGCCCCGGTCTCGGGAAATGGGCGGAGGCGCCGCTTGGCTAGGGTGCCCGGGCCCCGCGGCTTGTCCTTGAGGCGCCGCGCCAGGGTGGAAGGCCTCCCAAGTGGGGCGCGGGGTGGGGGCGCAGCCGCGCTCTTTCCTCTCGGCGCTGGCGCCGCCCCCGCGCACACTGGTTCCGCGCCGTAGGGACCCGCCTGCGCTGGCTGTCGCCCGCGTTCTCCCGCGGCCTCCGATCCCGGCCCTGCAGCTAGCTTCGCAGAGGTGGGCGGGTGCGGAACTCTCTTCGCCTGCCCCGAAGCCTGGGCTCCATCCTGGCACCGTGCGCTTGGAGGAACCCCGGTATCCTTTCGTGGGCTGGCGGCCTCGGCTCTCGGGAGGGGTCTTCCGGCGAAGAAGGGGCCTGAGGGGGGTGGGATGGCGATCCATTGGAAAGGACGCGGAGAAAACTGGGATGGGTGCTTGGGGTTTCTCCTTCTGGTCTCGCCCTGGGGTGGATATTCGACCTTTAGTAAGTCATTTAACTGCCCTGTGCCTCCTATACAAAGTATAGGGTAGTGATAGTTGTCATGTGTGGAAGGCATTACTGAAGAGATTTTTTAAGATGTTTACTTTTTAAGCAAACTTGATACTTCCCAGCATGGGTTTAAATTATAATCTACTAATATATATGACCTAGGCAATGATTATTGGCTATAGAAATGGGGTATTTATTTTACAGCACAGTTCGTTCCAAAGACTTAAATCATTACTTAAAGCATTTAAAGCTTTCCATTTAATAAAATTTCGCTGTATACACATTTAAAAATACTTCTATTGCTTGTGGAATGATTTTAGGAATAAATCTTTAAGTTGAGCGTTAGCTCCTTTAGTATTTCTTACCAGTAATTTTTAATATAGCAACGACTCATTTACTGGATTAGGAAACCACAGTTCTCAAGGTGAGAACCAAGGAGCAAAAGAAGCCGTTTGGCTGAAACTCCAGTACTTGATTCATAGGGTCACTTTTTGTAACCCTCTCCTGAACCTAGACTCCTGATCCAGTGCTTACAGTAATGCCTGGCATGATTTAGGCACCTAAGAAATAAATATTTCTTGCATGAAACACAAATTCTAGGACCTGGGGATACGTAGTTACCAAAACCAGATTTTGATCAGGCAGAGATTCATCAAATAACCATGCATATAAATGTAAAATCGTTCCCTGGAAAAACTTGTGAAGAAAGGGAAGCTGAGTATATACAAAGTGGCTTGGCCTGATTTGTGGAGCAAGGAAAACTTTCCCCAGAAAGTGACATTTGAGCCGAGATCTGGAGGATGAATGATAGTTAACTAAGAGGGGTTGGATTGGAAGGGGCAGCACTCAAGGAACCAAAAGGAGGGCAGTTTGGCTGGAGCTCAGAGAGGAAAGGGGTGTATGTGATGAGATGGAGCTAAAGAGATGAATAATGGGGCTGGACAAGGAGTTAGCCTTTCCTTCTGAAAGATGAGGAGGCCCATGGAGGGTTTTAGGCAGGGGAAGTTGTATGATTATCTATATATAAAAGCTTTATTTTCTAATATTGATGCATAGGGCAGATTAGAAATGCAAATCATGGGAGTGGGTAGGGAACAAGGAGTAGTGATGGAATTGTGAATGGTTTATAAAAGTAGGGACAAAGGGAGATACAATATGTGGCAAAACTGTGCAAGCTGCAGGCTATTTAGTGGAGGAGCAAATGCCCCCCTCTATACCTTAATATTTCCTGAGCCTGTAATGACAACATAAAACAATAATTGATATCTATAATGATTCTGTTAACCATAATAAATTGTGCATCGTTCACTTTAAAGAGGCCGGGTTCTGAGCAATGTACTGTGAACACAGTAGCAAGCAAAGCACACTTAATCCTTGTCCTCATGGAGTTTACCTTGTGTAGTGGGAAGATTAGATATGAATCAGATATACAACATGGAAAAATAAACAGTAACAGTGTTTAAGTAATGGTATTTTGCATGATTTTTTATTTTCTGCTTAATATGTTTTGGAATTTTTTTCTCTAATATGTTTTAATTTGTGAGGTCTGTAATTATCACAGAGTTTTTTCGGAGAAATTTCCATAAAAAATGGTTCACATGAGAAAGTTTTGTTATTTATCACTCTAATTTTACCATTGGTTTTTTATAGTCAATATAAAATATGTTCTTATGCTGATGATCTTCACATTTTTGGGTAAAACTGCAACCAAGGAGATCATTCTTGTTCAGTGACTGCTACTGAAAAACAAGCAAACCAAAACACAAGCCAAACCAGACTGTTTTTTTTTTTGCATGGGCAGGCACTGGGAGTTGTATACTTGTGTGTTTGTTAAACAAGTATTAGGTTCTTTCTTGTCTTTAGCTTCTAGGAAGCTTAGCCCTAACTTTTGTGCTCAGATTCCGGTATTTTTCCCTTAGTCTATGTTTTCAGTTAGAATATTCTCCTATATGTGTACCAAATGAGAATACTTCGTAAAATATCAACACTACCACACGAAAGAGAGCTGGTCCCACTGGCAAAATTCTACTCAATTTAAGGATGGAAGTATGTCAAGATACAAACTTAGCTTGAGATGGGTATATCCAAAGGGCAATTCTTAGAACATTTCTAGGTCACCAGACCAGACTAACTCCAATAACCTTTGCTCATTGCCCCTTATCCTTAGTAAACACTGTCTTTCATTCCTCACCCTACCCACAACCCACTCACACAGCCTCAGCTCCACATATTCAGACATACCTCTGTCCACTACACTGGCATTTAGAAGAAGGTATGAGAATAACACATCTGCTAAAAAGCACAGAAAGTGAATCCTCAAAAAATATGTTTAGTTTGCCCTGCGCTTCCCTTTGTCTCTTCTACCACCATGACCTTCGTACCATGAAATGAGTAGGAATGTGAAAGTGTAAAAGCTAGCCGTTTAGAGATCCATTATACCTGCTTCTAAGATTTCTTGACCAAAAAGAAAATGAAAGTTTGCAAAATGAAACCACTGGATATTCCATCTCCAGTGGTGACTGAGGAAGCTTCTGCCAAACCACCGTCCTGCAGATAACTCTAGTATCTGCACAACTTGTTTTTAACAACCCACCATCTGAAGGTTTTAAATAGACAGAACACGTACCTTAAAAATAGAGAAAGTTGAACCTTATCTAGGATATGTAGAGTACTCCAATCTGGAGCTCTGTTTCCCTAAATTACATTAAGTACATAAGTCATATTACCTTGTTCTTTTTCTCCTTACAGGCTCAGTATAACACAATCATCTTCTCTGTTCATTATTCTCAGTCATTTTTTTTTATTTCAGTATTTGTAAGATGGGTTTTATATATTTTTTTGTAAATTATGTAAGTTTTTATTTCTGATACAAATAAAATGGACAGAGATAGTAACTGGTAAAAATCAACCTATCAAACAGGGTGGTTTGAATTTCTGAGAGTGCTACTCTGGTGCTCTAGTCCTGTGAAATGGAACCTGTGTCAGGGTATCTTCCAGATAACTTGTAGTAATTCACCAAGCATTTCTTTTTGTATAATTTTTTAGCTTTCTTGAATGCCCAGTGTTGCTGAGTTAAGCTTTTTGTTTTCTTCCAAAAAATCAGTTTTTCTACGAGACTAATGAGAAGTTAGTGACAGCTTGGATCGGTACCTGTTTGTTTTCTGTTAAGTGACGGATGTTTTAAAATTTTTAATTCTAATTTTTTGATGATCTAAATCTGTGGCTGTTATTTATCATGCATTCTTTATGTTTACATACTCTTAAACTAATCTGTCTTTTTACTTTTATTTTAAAATGACATTTTTTAATGAGTCATGATCAGAGGTATGACTGTAGGCTTACAGAAGTTATGATATAAATACTTTTAAAATAAAGGTATATGAATAATAATTGGTAGACTTCTTAGAGCTGTTTGTGGTGTCCAGTGGATTATTGATCTTTCTTTTCCTCCCTTTTCTTTTTAGGAGCCTGGTTTTTGAAGCTCTCACGTTTTTTAGAATGCTGTAAACAGCTGTCAAAGTTTTTTCCAAGAAACAAAGAGCTGCAACTTCTTTCTAACAAACTTTGGTAGTTTCATTCAATGCCTAACGTTGCAGAAACGGAAAGGACAAATGGGCGTGGAGATGGAGAGCACAAACTTGGAAGAAATTCTCCTGAAGAGAATTTGCAAGGTGCAGTAAAATCTTTCTGCACAAGTGCCTCAGGAGCATCCTTGAGTCCTAAAGGAGATGGTCATTATCCATGGAGTTGTCCAGTGACCCATACACGAGAAAAAATTTATGCTATCTGTTCAGACTATGCCTTTCTCAACCAGGCAACCTCATTCTATAAAACTCCTAATGCAACACGCTCTTCTTGCCTCCCCGATAGTACCTCTTTATCTGCTGGAAATAATTCATCAAGATACATTGGTATTCCTACTAGTACATCGGAAATAATCTATAATGAAGAAAATAGCTTGGAAAACTTATCCAATAGCTTGGGGAAGCTACCTCTTGCATGGGAAATCGACAAATCAGAATTTGATGGGGTGGCCATAAATTCGAAACACAAATTAGGTAAGGAAGGAGTCATGAAGTTCATGTGCGAAAATAATAAGAAAACAAACCATGTCTATTTGTTAAACTTTCCATTAAGCATGTTTTTCCTTTGTAAGACTGAACAAGAAACATTACTGTCATCTTCTATCATTGTAGTTAAAAAAAAATGAAACCCCACATATAGGGTATTTAATTCATTAATGTGTTGTGGCTGGAATCATTAAATATGACCTTTGCATTTTGAGAGCTTTTCAATTCTCAGAATGCTGTAAAATACAGATATTACAGATAAATATCCTTAGCTTAGAACATGGCTGGAATAACATACTATTGTGCGGTAGTTTTGCAGGCATAAGAATGCATATTTCCTGACTAAAAGTCTAGTTTTCTTTTTTTACCATGTAACATTGTAGCATTTTGGTTGTTAACATTTTCTGAGCATCCAGTTAAGTCCTCCATATACAACTGAGTAGGCTGTATCCTGCACAATTTAAGAGGGTACTGTTCACCCGGGAGTTGTCTTTATTCCTGCTAATTCTGCCAAATTTGTCATTTCATCTAAGTTGTCACATTTGGTGGCACAAAGTTGTTTGCAATATTCTCTTATCATGTATCTAGCATATGTAGAGTCTTTAGTGGTGACCCCTCTTTCATTCCTGATACTGGTAAATAAATTCTCTTTTTTATTGATCAATCTAGCTAGGGCTTTATCAGTTCTGTTTATCTTTTTAAATAATTTCTGGCTTTGTTAATTTTCTCAGTTGTTTGTTTCTGCTTCATTGATTTCCTTCTCCTTCCTTTGCATTTACTTTGTGCTTCATTTTCTAGCTACTTAAGATAGAAACATAGATCATTTATGCGAGACATTTCTAGTCTAAGCATCTAATGCTCTAAATTGGTCTCTAAGTACTGCTTTAGCTAACAGCCCACAGGTTTTGATACAATGCATTTTTATTATCATTTAATTCTAAGTGTCTTCTAATTCCCCTTGTGATTTCTTCTTTGACACATGCATTATTTGGAAGCTTGTTGTTCAATTTCCAGATATTTGGGGGTTTTAAGACATTGTTTTAATTGATTTCTAATTTAATTCCATTGTGGGGAGAGAACATATGATTGTAGTCCTTTTAAATGTGCTGGTTCTTGTTTTGTAGCCCAGCGTATGGTCTGTGTTGGTGAATGTACCGTGTGTGCACATGAGTAGTGTGTGTTCTGCAATTGTTGAGTGTGGTGGTCTATGAATATTAATTAGGCCAATATGACTTATCAATTGTGCAGATTTTTGTCTTTCTATGACTTTACTTGAATGTTTGTCTAATCTTATTAATTACTGAAAGAGGGTGTTAAAAATCCCCTACTATGATGGTGGAGTTGACTTTTCTCCATTTAATTCTGTCCAGTTTTTGTTTTCATGTCATTTGAAGCACAATAAGGTGCATCCATTTATGATTTTTATGCTTTCTTGATGAATTGACCCTTTTGTCATTATGAAATATCCCTCTTTATCATGGCAGTATCTCTTGTTCTGAACTCTACTTTGTTTGATATTAGTTTAACTACACCAGCAACTTTCCTTTGATTAGTGTCTACATGGTATGTCTTTTTCTCTTTATTTATTTTCAACTTATCTGTGTGTTTATAATTTTTTTCCTTAGTTATTTTTATTTTTATTTTTATTAATTAAAAAAAATTAACTAACACAACATTTATAAATCATTCCATTCTACATATGTAATCAGTAATTCTTAATATCATCGCATAGATGTATGATCATCATTTCTTAGTACATTTGCATCGATTTAGGAAAAGAACTAGCAAAACAACAGAAAAAGATGTAGAATGATAATACAGAGAAAAAATAAAAATAATAATAAAAGTAAAAAAAATATATAAAAAAAGGAAAAAGTAAAAAAACACAAACAAACAAAAACTATAGCTCAGATGCAGCTTCATTCAGTGTTTTAACATAATTACATTACAATTAGGTAGTATTGTGCTGTCCATTTTTGAGTTTTTGTATCTAGTCCTGTTGCACAGTCTGTATCCCTTCAGCTCCAATTACCCATTATCTTACCCTATTTCTAACTCCTGCTGGTCTCTGTTACCAATGACATATTCCAAGTTTATTCTCGAATGTCGGTTCACATCAGTGGGACCATACAGTATTTGTCCTTTAGTTTTTGGCTAGACTCACTCAGCATAATGTTCTCTAGGTCCATCCATGTTATTACATGCTTCATAAGTTTAGTCTGTCTTAAAGCTGCATAATATTCCATCGTATGTATATACCACAGTTTGTTTAGCCACTCATCTGTTGATGGACATTTTGGCTGTTTCCATCTCTTTGCAGTTGTAAATAACGCTGCTATAAACATTGGTGTGCAAATGTCCGTTTGTGTCTTTGCCCTTAAGTCCTTTGAGTAGATACCTAGCAATGGTATTGCTGGGTCGTATGGCAATTCTATATTCAGTTTTTTGAGGAACCGCCAAACTGCCTTCCACAGTGGTTGCACCATTTGACATTTCCACCAACAGTGGATAAGTGTGCCTCTTTCTCCGCATCCTCTCCAGCACTTGTCATTTTCTGTTTTGTTGATAATGGCCATTCTGGTGGGTGTGAGATGATATCTCATTGTGGTTTTGATTTGCATTTCTCTAATGGCCAGGGACATTGAGCATCTCTTCATGTGCCTTTTGGCCATTTGTATTTCCTCTTCTGAGAGGTGTCTGTTCAAGTCTTTTTCCCATTTTGTAATTGGGTTGGCTGTCTTTTTGTTGTTGAGTTGGACAATCTCTTTATAAATTCTGGATACTAAACCTTTATCTGATATGTCGTTTCCAAATATTGTCTCCCATTGTGTAGGCTGTCTTTCTACTTTCTTGATGAAGTTCTTTGATGCACAAAAGTGTTTAATTTTGAGGAGCTCCCATTTATTTATTTCTTTCTTCAGTGCTCTTGCTTTAGGTTTAAGGTCCATAAAACCGTCTCCAATTGTAAGTTTCATAAGATATCTCCCTACATTTTCCTCTAACTGTTTTATGGTCTTAGACCTAATGTTTAGATCTTTGATCCATTTTGAGTTAACTTTTGTATAGGGTGTGAGATACGGGTCCTCTTTCATTCTTTTGCATATAGATATCCAGTTCTCTAGGCACCATTTATTGAAGAGACTGTTCTGTCCCAGGTGAGTTGGCTTGACTGCCTTATCAAAGATCAAATGTCCATAGATGAGAGGGTCTATATCTGAGCACTCTACTCGATTCCATTGGTCGATATATCTATCTTTATGCCAATACCATGCTGTTTTGACCACTGTGGCTTCATAATATGCCTTAAAGTCCGACAGTATGAGACCTCCAGCTTTGTTTTTTTTCCTCAAGATACTTTTAGCAATTTGGGGCACCCTGCCCTTCCAGATAAATTTGCTTATTGGTTTTTCTATTTCTGAAAAATAAGTTGTTGGGATTTTGATTGGTATTGCATTGAATCTGTAAATCAATTTAGGTAGGATTGACATCTTAACTATATTTAGTCTTCCAATCCATGAACACGGTATGCCCTTCCATCTATTTAGGTCTTCTGTGATTTCTTTTTTTTTTTGGCTTCACAGAAATCTGTGATTTCTTTTAACAGTTTTTGTAGTTTTCTTTGTATAGGTTTTTTGTCTCTTTAGTTAAATTTATTCCTAGGTATTTATTCTTTTAGTTGCAATTGTAAATGGGATTCGTTTCTTGATATCCCCCTCAGCTTGTTCATTGCTAGTGTATAGAAATGCTACAGATTTTTGAATGTTGATCTTGTAACCTGCTACTTTGCTGTACTCATTTATTAGCTCTAGTAGTTTTGTTGTGGATTTTTCCGGGTTTTCGACGTATAGTATCATATCGTCTGCAAACAGTGATAGTTTTACTTCTTCCTTTCCAATTTTGATGCCTTGTATTTCTTTTTCTTGTCTAATTGCTCTGGCTAGAACCTCCAACACGATGTTGAATAATAGTGGTGATAATGGACATCCTTGTCTTGTTCCTGATCTTAGGGGGAAAGTTTTCAATTTTTCCCCATTGAGGATGATATTAGCTAGCTGTGGGTTTTTCATATATTCCCTCTATCATTTTAAGGAAGTTCCCTTGTATTCCTATCTTTTGAAGTGTTTTCAACAGGAAAGGATGTTGAATCTTGTCAAATGCCTTCTCTGCATCAATTGAGATGATCATGTGATTTTTCTGCTTTGATTTGTTGATATGGTGTATTACATTAATTGATTTTCTTATGTTGAACCACCCTTGCATACCTGGGATGAATCCTACTTGGTCATGATGTATAATTCTTTTAATGTGTTGTTGGATTCGATTTGCTAGAATTTTATTGAGGATTTTTGCATCTATATTCATTAGAGAGATTGGTCTGTAGTTTTCTTTTTTTGTTATATCTTTGCCTGGTTTTGGTATGAGGGTGATTTTGGCTTCATAGAATGAATTAGGTAGCTTTCCCTCCACTTCGATTGTTTTGAAGAGTTTGAGGAGAGTTGGTACTAATTCTTTCTAGAATGTTTGGTAAAATTCACATGTGAAGCCGTCTGGTCCTGGACTTTTATTTTTGGGAAGCTTTTGAATGACTGATTCAATTTCTTTACTTGTGATTGGTTTGTTGAGGTCATCTATTTCTTCTTGAGTCAAAGTTGGTTGTTCATGCCTTTCTAGGAACGCGTCCATTTCATCTAAATTGTTGTATTTATTAGCGTAAAGTTGTTCATAGTATCCTGTTATTACCTCCTTTATTTCTGTGAGGTCAGTGGTTATGTCTCCTCTTCCATTTCTGATCTTATTTATTTGCATCCTCTCTCTTCTTCTTTTTGTCAGTCTTGCTAAGGGCCCATCAAGCTTATTGATTTTCTCATAGAACCAACTTCTGGTCTTATTGATTTTCTCTATTGTTTTCATGTTTTCAATTTCATTTATTTCTGCTCTAATCTTTGTTATTTCTTTCCTTTTGCTTGCTTTGGGGTTAGTTTGCTGTTCTTTCTCCAGTTCTTCCAAGTGGACAGTTAATTCCTGCATTTTTGCCTTTTCTTCTTTTCTGATATAGGCATTTAGGGCAATAAATTTCCCTCTTAGCACTGCCGTTGCTGCATCCCATAGGTTTTGATATGTTGTGTTTTCGTTTTCATTCGCCTCGAGATATTTACTAATTTCTCTTGCAATTTCTTCCTTGACCCACTCGTCGTTTAAGAGTGTGTTGTTGAGCCTCCACGTATTTGTGAATTTTCTGGCACTCCGCCTATTATTGATTTCCAACTTCATTCCTTTATGATCCGAGAAAGTGTTGTGTATGATTTCAATCTTTTTAAATTTGTTAAAACTTGCTTTGTGACCCAGCATATGGTCTATCTTTGAGAATGATCCATGAGCACTTGATAAAAAGGTGTATCCTGCTGTTGTGGGATGTAATGTCCTATAAATGTCTGTTAAGTCTAGCTCATTTATTGTAATATTCAAATTCTCTATTTCTTTATTGATCCTCTGTCTAGATGTTCTGTCCATTGATGAGAGTGGTGAATTGAAGTCTCCAACTATTATGGTCGATGTGTCTATTTCCCTTTTCAGTGATTGCAGTGTATTCCTCACGTATTTTGGGGCATTCTGGTTCGGTGCGTAAATATTTATGATTGTTATGTCTTCTTGTTGAATTGTTCCTTTTATTAGTAGATAGTGTCCTTCTTTGTCTCTTTTAACTGTTTTACATTTGAAGTCTAATTTGTTGGATATTAGTATAGCTACTCCTGCTCTTTTCTGGTTGTTATTTGCATGAAATATCGTTTCCCAACCTTTCACTTTCAATTTATGTTTATCTTTGGGTCTAAGATATGTTTCCTGTAGACAGCATATAGAAGGATCCTGTTTTTTAATCCATTCTGCGAGTCTGTGTCTTTTGATTGGGGAATTCAGTCCATTAACATTTAGTGTTATTACTGTTTGGATAATATTTTCCTCTACCATTTTGCCTTTTGTATTATATATATCATATCCGATTTTCCTTCTTTCTACACTCTTCTCCATACCTCTCTCTTCTGTCTTTTCGTATCTGACTCTAGTGCTCCCTTTAGTATTTCTTGCAGAGCTGGTCTCTTGGTCACAAATTCTCTCAGTGACTTTTTGTCTGAGAATGTTTTAATTTCTCCCTCATTTTTGAAGGACAATTTTGCTGGATATAGAAGTCTTGGTTGGCAGTTTTTCTCTTTTAGTAATTTAAATATATCATCCCACTGTCTTCTAGCTTCCATGGTTTCTGCTGAGAAATCTACATATAGTCTTATTGGGTTTCCCTTGTATGTGATGGATTGTTTTTCTCTTGCTGCTTTCAAGATCCTCTCTTTCTCTTTGACCTCTGACATTCTAACTAGTAAGTGTCTTGGAGAACGCCTATTTGGGTCTATTCTCTTTGGGGTGCGCTGTACTTCTTGGATCTGTAATTTTACGTCTTTCATAAGAGTTGGGAAATTTTCAGTGATAATTTCTTCCATTAGTTTTTCTCCTCCTTTTCCCTTCTCTTCTCCTTCTGGGACACCCACAACACGTATATTTGTGCACTTCATATTATCATTCAGTTCCCTGATCCCCTGTTCAAATTTTTCCATTCTTTTCCCTATAGTTTCTGTTTCTTTTTGGAATTCAGATGTTCCATCCCCCAGTTCACTAATTCTAGTCTCTGTCTCTTTAAATCTACCATTGTAGGTTTCCATTGTTTTTTCCATATTTTCTACTTTGTCCTTCACTCCCATAAGTTCTGTGATTTGTTTTTTCAGACTTTCCATTTCTTCTTTTTGTTCAGCCCATGTTTTCTTCATGTCCTCCCTCAATTTACTGATTTGGTTTTTGAAGAGGTTTTCCATTTCTGTTCGTATATTCAGCATTAGTTTTCTCAGCTCCTGTATCTCATTTGAACTATTGGTTTGTTTCTTTGACTGGGCCATATCTTCAATTTTCCTGGCGTGGTCCGTTATTTTGTCTGGGCATTTAATCAGATTTCCCTGGGTGTGGAACCCAGCAGGTTGAAAGATTTTCCTGTGAAATCTCTGGGCTCTGTTTTTCTTATCCTGCCCAGTATGTGGCGCTCGTCTGTCTGTGGGTCCCACCAGTAAAAGATGCTGTGGCTCCTTTAACTTTGGCACACTCTCGCTGTGAGGGAGGGTCGCCAGCCGAAGCAGCTTGGGGGAGTGCCGATCTAAATCTCCCAGCAGGCCTGGGAATCCACGCGTTGGGGAGGATGCCTGCTTCCGCGGCTTGGGGGAGTGCCGATCCAAATCTCCCAGCCGGCCCGGGATGCCAAGCGTGGCAGGGGGCGCCAGCCGCTGCGTCTTGGGGGAGTGCCGATCCAAAGTTCCCAACCGGACCAGGGAGCCACGTGTGTGGAAGGGACCCCGGTCGCCAGCCTCCGTGGCATGGGGGACCTCTGATCCAAATCTCCCAGCCGGCCTGTGTGGCCGTGCGTGGTGGGGGGGTGCCGGCTGCTGTGGCTTGAGGGGACCGCCTGTCCAAATCTCCCAGCTGGCCTGGGAAGGAGGGAGGGAGGGGCTCCGGCCGCCAGCCGCCACGGTCCGGCGAAGTGCGCGCCCCTCGGGGATCTCACCGCAGTGGATTCTCCCAGCTGGTTCAGTGGTTCCAGAATGGGGTATGCTGTCTTCTTGGTCTCTGTCGTGGCTCTGGGAGCTGTTCTGTACCGTTTCTATTTCTTTAGTAGCTGTTCTGGAGGAGGAACTAAGACCCGCGCGTCTTACTAAGCCGCCATCTTCTCTGGAAGTCCTTTGTGTTTATAATTGATATGCATCTCTTAGAGACAACTGTTAAGTCTATCCAGTGAATTGTTTATTTTAGATATTGTTTATTTTACTTCTAAAATTTCCATTTGGTTCTCTTTTTTATTGTTTTTGTTTCTCTTCTAAGATTTGCTATATTTCCTTTTATTATGCGAGTGTTTTATCTACCTTATAAAGCATAGTTTATAATACCTATTTTAAAATCTTTACCTGCAAATTTCAACATCTGGGTCATCTCAGTCAGTCTTGATTATCTCTTTTCTTGAGAACATGGCTCATTTTCCTGTTTCCTCACATATTCAGTAATTTGGGATTCTACCCTAGATATTGTGAATGTTGTATTATGGAGACTTTATATTCTGGTATATTCACCCAAAGAGATTTATTTTTGGATTTAGCAAGTAATTTAGTCAATGGGACTGAAACTGCAAATTCTGGCTCTTGGATAGCTTTATCTGTGCTGCCAGGAGTCTGCTCTGTGCATACATGGCTCAGGTGTCAGCCCAAGATTTAGGCCAAATTTATACTCAGAATTTGGGTGTCCCCTTCTCTGGCTTTCTCCTTTCTGGGATTTATCTTCTCCCCCATCCCACCTCACTTTCCAGTAATTGTGATTGCCCCAAACTCTGTCCTGTGGTTCTCAAGTAAAAATGGTGGATTTTCTACATATCCATTATCTTCATTGCTTTCTCTAAAAGCTAGTGTAATAGATGTTTATTTATTTACTTAGTCATTTTAGTATTTGGTATTAGGCTATGCGTATGTGTGGGTAGGGTGGGGAATGGAAGAAGGAATTTTGTTTGATAAGGGGCAATAGGAAAAGTTACTGAAGTTAATGTGATGGGGTAACAGAAGTGTTGAGGTATTGCTCTTGTACGTTCCCATCCCAAACTTCGCTTCCACTTTGACATGGCTTCCTGTCTCCAAATACAATGCAACTTTGCATGTGAGACCACTCTCAGTGTGACAGGTGGTGATTTTATGAAGTCCATTCACTTGGAACTTATATGCTTATTTATCCCAGGGGCATCATAGGCATAAAGTAGAAGAGAATAGAGGGCAGGGCCGTGTAAATTTTACAGCCCACTCTGTGGGCTACTGAGATCCCAGATTTTGGTTAGGACAAAGGGTGCTTCATTAGTCTCTAAAATTTTATGTCTTGGAAAATTACTTAGGGAATTAAGTCATTATTGGGCAGTTAAAACATCTCAAGAAATGATGGAAAGTAGTTTTCTGACTCTCTAAGATTTATATAACCAATGAAGGAAATTTGGCAGAGTGAGATTTTGCCATGTTTTCCAGTGGTTGTTCTCTGTGAAATCATGTGTTCTCTGTGAAGACTTAAAAAGACTCATTAAAGGAAGAGTGAAAAAACACTTGTTTCATAATCTTGTAGTCTTCATTATGACATTTTATAAAAATTATAGTAAGTCCCTGTGTAACAATATATAGAGCCCAGGTTCCAGCTAGTTTTTGGCTGTCATATGGTTTCATTGTAGAGCATCTATACTTGAATGAGTAAAATAGACAACTTTCAACTTTTTATTAGCTTTAAAATTTGTATAATTTTCGTGGGGTAATCCATTAGCATGGTTCAGAAATAGAAAGTGTAAACAATAAACAGTATAAAGTCTTACACTCGTTTTCTTTTTGTCCAGTTTCCAATTTCCTTTCCCCTGTAGGTAACCACTGTTTGTTTTTTGGAGAGAGTGTGTGTGTATCTGTGTGTGTGTGTACATGTGCATGTGTGTATACATGCATACATACATACATAAACACACGCAAAAAGGAGACTTCCTGTTTTCCATTTAGTTCCTGGAGCTAAGGTTGCATATTAATAATGTACATGTGTGCATTATTCTTAATCTATTTTGTGGTCCCTGTAGGCCTAAAGATATCTTTAAACATCACAGCATCACATTATTGAAACTAGTGCTTTTACTTTCTTAACACAATTGCCGTAGTGGGATTTTATTGTTTTATAGAAAGGATTCATTTTCCGGAAAGTGGTCCAGTAAAATATTTTACCCTAGTAGTTTGATTTTCTAGATGTGACTAAAGATTTTGTTAAAGTTTGTTTTATCAGCTAAGGGACTACCCTCTGAAATTGGAATATAAGAACCTGATATAAAATGACATTTATGGTTGTTTAAATTTGTTTTTATTCTCTCACCCTCTCTTTAAAGTAGGGGAGTGTTCTTGAAGGTTCTTTTGTTACTTAAATAAATTAATGTGTTTGTAAATAAAATTTGTAGTACTAGTGGCAGAAATTTTTAAAGTTTGGTACATAATTTTACTGTCATGGCAGTTTACTTCCTCTTAAGCATTTTGCTTGTTTTATACTCTTGTATTCTAGGCAATGGAAAGAAACAAATTTCCAAGAAAAAAACTTCAGATAAAAAAGGAAGACATCAGAGAGAGTGTCCTCAGCATTTTCCTCTTGAAGATATTAAGCAACGGAAAGTATTAGACCTCAGACGATGGTAGAGTTTTTATGACAGTTTTCTGTTTTAAGTTTTAAAATGTTGATACAGTATATATTTTGGCAATAATTTTGCTGTTTAACAATAATACATAAGAAACACTTTTCGTTCTAAAATTGTTTAATTTTGAAAAGAATTTCTAAATATTCAAAGGGTAAAAATCAAAGTGTAACAAAAACATTTGAAGTAAATTAATATTGAGCTATGCCAGCATTTCCAGGCTTTCCTGAAAAGAATCATCGGTGTGATTACCACAAACCCTTATCTAGACTTAGCAATTGTGGAAATTTTGAGATATTTATTTATTTACTTTTTATTGCTGAAGTGCTTTAAAATAAGTTATAAATATTATGATATTTACCCCAAATTTCTGAAGTATACATCTCTACAAAATAACTTAAAAAAAAACTTAACATAATACCATAGTCATACCCTAGTATAATTATCAACATTTCCTTAATATCTAATTTCTTACCTAAATTCAGATGTCCTAGATTGCCCTAAAAATATCTTCACACTTGGTTGTTCAAGGCTGTACCCGGGTATGAACCACACATTGTATTTGGCTGTTGTGGCCCACAAGTCTCTTTTAATCTAGAGCAGTCCTGCCTCCTCACCCTGCCATTTTTGGTTGTTTTGTTTTGCTTTGTTTTTTCAGGAGATTGGTTTATTAAAGAGACCTTGTGAGATGTCTTGTAGAACACTCTAACTTTCATGACTTTTCTGAGTTTTGCCTTTTATGTATCTAAATTATTCACCTAACCTCAGTATTTCCTGTAAACTGGGAAATATAAAGGTGTGATTAGATTATGATTAAGTATTTTGGTCAAGAATACTGCTTAGATGGTGCTGTATACTACACAGTAGGAGGCACATAATGTCTAGTTATTCAATTTTAGACAGTCTTGGAGATATTATTGAATTAAGCCATTCACAGATAGCCTAATCTCAGCCTATAAAGTTAAGTTTTTTCTTTTGTGCCATCAAATAATCCATGGAGTGATAAAGTGGCCTCAGGCTAATATCCAGTTACCCACCACATGCACCATATTGTTTTAGCAAAATCCATTGTGATCCTTGCTGTAAAATGGTGATATTTCAAAATCCTATCATTGCTTCTACCTTTATTACTTGGCATTCTTCTGATAAGAAGAGCTTTTGCTTATCAACGTGGGATATTTGGTTGCCCTGAATATAGTTCCTATTCTAAAGAATAAATGCCTAATTTATGATAGCTTTTAAATATTACTCATCTCTGATTTGAGCATTTTAATTTTAATTCTTCTGTGTGAGGTTTTAGAAATATTAGATTTTTATTGCTTATTCAGTAGCTATTGAACCTTTTATTATGGGCAGGAACACAGAAATGCATAAAATTTGGCCTTTGTCCTCTAAAGATTTAAAATCAACTTGAGAAGATAGGGCCAAACAGACAAATATAAAATATTTGAGGCAATTTGCCAAATAATGGTATAAATAAATAATCAACACGAGAGGACAGTACTGATTACCAAAAGGCTTTACTAAAGAACTGGGTCTTAAGGGAAAAAAAATATGCATCGTGGAATGGTGGGGTGAGTGGATGGCAGAAGAGTATATAGCAAGGTGATAATAATGAATAAGCCATTTTGTCTGGAATGAAGCTCAAAAAAGCTAGACATTTACCTGACATCATGTGGCTTATAAGTAGAAGATCTTGTATTAAAACCTAAGAGAGTTGGGCTCCAAAGTTGTTCTTCTTTATAACGTATGTGATGATCTATTTCTTGGATAAGGAGTTAGATATTTTTTTCTGAGCTAGAGAGAAGCCATCGAAGATTTCTTAGCAAAGAATATTTTACAAAGATAAATTGGTAGTAGTTAGTATGAAGATTTCTTAACAAAGAATATTTTACAAAGATAAATTGGTAGTAGTTAGTATGCAGGGTATTTTGGAGAAGAAATACTAAAATGAAGAATATTAATTTTAGTTTCTTTTGAGAAAGACTTTGCCCATTTTTGTTTCTGATCCCTTGAATTTAAGATTTGTTTCAACAGTAAATATGAATAATTCTATTTTAATTGTAAAACAAGTGAGACAAAAATGGCTGGCTTGATCTAAGAGGGACAGATGTGAGAGAGACCCTGAGGGAAGAGCACCAGGTGGACAAATTTATTCTCTACTGAGATTATTTCAAAATTAGGATTGGATGGAAAGTACCATGAAAGAAAGTAGAGTGTCAGTAAAAGTTTGAAGCTGGCCATGAACAAAACCATTAAACAAGTTTGGCTGGATAAAGAAGTATAAAATATCTTAAGTGAAATTCCTCTTCTCTCCCTCCTTTCTTTAAAAATGCTTTCAAGCCAAAACTTAAAGTTATCTATATGTGTGTATATATACGTGTGTGTCTATAATATATGTATGTGTGTATATAATACCTTCTTTTTACTTATACATAAAGACAATTTTTTGTAACATATAAAACATTGTACAGTATTGGACTTATAAAATAATTCCAAAGATTGAATTGTGGCAAAAGTGTTCACAGCAGAAAGAAACAATAAATGAATCAAATGTGTTTCATTAGGGTGGGCCATACAGCATATGATTAGAGGGTCCTTAGTAACCACCTATCCATAAAGAAAGGTTGAAATTTACACTCGTGTTTAAACAATTAAGTCAGGAGATTGCCTGAATAAGGCAATCAGCAAAATTTCCCATATATCTCCTGGTGTCCTTGTTTTGAATAAAACAGTTAAAAGTATTCCTATGGATTCATTGCCAGCTTGAGCTGTCAAGGGATAAAATGTCAGTGTGAAAAAATTGGCTTTGCTAACTGTACCTAGGATTGATCCAAGGATGTGTGAAGAATTGTTTAAAATGGAAGGGAAAGGTTTAAATAATATGGCAAACAAGAGACATTCCCTTCTTCCCTTGTTTTCTGAAACCCATGAAAATAGTAAGAGCACCAGCAAAATAAAAACAAGGAAACTCCATCTTCACTGAAACAAAGAAATAACAACATCCCCAAACCATAGGCTCTGAAACATATTTATCAAAGTCTGTGTACTCTGGAGCACCAGAGGAAAATCACTAAGAGCTGCACAGACTACTGCAGGCCTCATACAGTGCAGATTTCCCGAAAGGTACGATGTCGCTGTCCTGAAAGGCCCTTTAGTTAGTGACTAGATCTTACGGTGTGATCAGTCACATCAGGATAGAAGCAGGGGAGTTCCTTTTGGACATCCAGGTTAGCACTACAGAAATGCAGGAGATATGCTAACTGCCACATTATTATCTTACACCCCATACCCAATTCTTAGTTGGGGACACTGCCTCTAGTGAGTTGGCGGGGAGGGGTGGTCACTGCAAGAGTGGAACACGGACTGCCTGTATTTTGAGGTGTGAGAGCCCCACTACTTCCTGAATGTTAAAAACTGAGGGAAGCCAGGCAGAGTTCTTGCCTGCCATGACACAAAAGTTAGACTGTCCCAGTTCTCATTTTTAAGGCTGCTTTCTAGCTCTTTTCAAGGATGAGTAATAATCAAAAGGAAGCAACTTGCTACCTTGTATAAAAATTACAAACAAAATTAAAAAGGGTGGAGGGCATCTGCAGAAGGCTCATGTATTTTAGAATGAGTTACTCAAGGAAATAACAAATTCAGACAAAGCACTTTATGATATCCAAAAAGTTACAATTTAAGCTTTTTCTAAAAATTAGCTATTAGAAGAGATTATATAACAATAGAAGGGGAGATATCATTGGCAAACCTTTGGAAAGAAATATAAGGATAAAAAGAAAACCTTAAAGGGGTGAAAATCATGTTAGAATCAAGGAGTAAATATAACCACATTAAAAAGCATAATCGAGTCTCTGGTCAGCAGGTATAAGGAAATTACACAGAACCCAAGTGGAAATTACACAGAACCCAAGTGGAAAAGAACAGTTGTAAAAATGAATACAGAAAAGATAAGTATGGATAACAGGCAAAGGATCCAAATATAAATAACTGGTGTTCCCAAGGATGAAGATCAGAAGAAATAGAACAAAATATTTAAAGATACAACTGAAAGAAATGTTCCTGAAATAAGGACAGGGTAGTATCTGCAGATTGAAAGGGAAAAATGGTGCCTCTGGAAAAGAAAAGTGATACAGACTGATCAGCACCATGTTGGAACAGGTGGAAGTTACTGAACTTCAAACATAAATAGGGTATAAAAGTAGTAAAACAAATTGTGCTAGTCAAAAATATCCCCTTGGTCTCAGTTTTCACCATGGTAGCACTAGCTGCCAGGCTACAATGGAGTTAGGTTTCATAGGGAGAGAAACAGTCACTTAAAAATTTTATATTCAGATTGTCATTCAAGTGTAAAAGCCACAAGCATGCAAACATGCATGAATTCAGGGAATAGTACCCGTGAGCTCTTAACCACTGAACAAAGAACTTCAACTAACCACGATAATTGAAAAAAAAATCAGGAATGGAAAAGCCATGGCAAATAATTAGTGGTGCGTGCTAAACCCATTTGTCAGAATTTTGGTTACAAAACAGAATGCTGGGGCAGGCCACGGTGGCTCAGCAGGCAGAGTTCTTGCCTGCCATGCCAGGGACGCGGGTTCGATTCCCAGTGTCTGCCCATGCGAAAAAAACCAGAATGCTGCAGAATGCTGGCTACATCTATGAATATATGAGCACTTAGGAAAGTTAGCTTCTTAGTATGAAATATGAAAGGTCTAAAATACTGTCTAAATCTAGGATCATTTTTGTGAGTGAGAATTCTTATTTAAACAGACTTGCAAATAAATATACACAAAACCATTCGTAATTGTGCCAATTGTTTTTTTTTTTTCTTTTGTGGTTGTAAACCAGTTTGTAGTCTTTCTAGATGATTAATATTAAATAGCCATTAATATATATATTTTTTCATGCAAGAACTTATTTATATTTATAGTGTTAATCGGTGAGACACATGGGTCTATACATCCCCTTTCAATCATGTTCACCTTCAATATGGTAATATTACTTATAGATCCATTAGTGATCTGCCTTCACTTCTATCTGTTCCCTTACATTTTAGTTCAACGTCATTAGCTAACTGTTCACCCATCTCAAGCTTCTGTGTATCTCTAGGTCCCCTATAGTCTGTATTATAAGCCTCTGATTTTACCTTTACCATGGTCATAAAAGTGAAATCATACAGTATCTATCCTTTTATGTCTGGCTTGTTTCACTCAGCATTACATCTCAAGGTTCGTCCATCTTGTCATATTGCTACATAATATTCCATTGTAGGTATATACTGCATTTTGTTAATCCACTCATCTGTTGATGGGCACTTGAATTGTTTCCATTTTTTGGCGATTATGAATAGTGCTGCTATGAACATTGGTGTGCAAATGTTTTTTGTGTTACTGCTTTCAGTCTTCTGGGTATATACCAAGTAGTGCTATTGCTGGGTCACAGGGCAACTCGATATTTAGTTTCCTAAGGAACCGCCAAAATATCTTCCATAGCTGCTGTACCATTATTTACTCCCACCAGCAATGCATAAGTGTCCCAATTTCTCCACATCTTCTAACATTTGTAGATTCCTGTTTGTTTAATAGCAGCCATTCTTACAGGTGTGAGGTGGTGTCTCATTGTAGTCCTGATCTGCATTTCCCTTATAGCTAATGGAAATGAGCATCTTTTCACGTGTTTTATAGCCATCTGTATTTGCTTTTCAGAAAAATTCCTATTTGTATCTTTATAATTGGGTTGGTTTTTTTTTTTTGTTGTTGTTGTGTGATTTCTTTATGTATACAGGATATCAAACCTTTGTCCAATGTTTGATTTCCAAATATTTTCTCCCATTGAATTGGCTGCCTCTTCACCTTTCTGACAAAGTCTTTTGAGGCACAAAAGCATTTGATTTTGAGGAGTTCCCATTATTTATTTTTTCTTTTGTTGCTTGTGCTTCTGGTGTAAAATTTAGGAAGCTACCTCCTATTACTAGTTCTTGAAGATGTTTCCCTCCGTTTTCTTCTAGGATCTTTATTGTACTGGTTCTTATGTTTAGGTGTTTGATCCACTTTGAGTTAATTTTTGTATAGGTTGTAAGATAAGGGTCCTCTTTCATTCTTTTGGCTGTTGAAATCCAATTTTCCATGCCCATTTATTGAACCTTTTTTTTTTTTTTTACATGGGTAGGCACTGGAAATCGAACCCAAGTCTCTGGCATGGCAGGCAAGAACTCTGCCTGCTGAGTCACCATGGTCTGCCCCCATACCCATTTATTGAAAAGACTATTTTGTCCCAGTTCAGTGGACTTGGGTGCCTTGTTGAAGATTGGTTGACCATAGATTTGGTGATCTGTTTCTGTGCTCTTGATTCACTTCCATTTGTCAATCCTTCTGTCTTTGTGCCAGCACCATGCTGTTTTGATCACTGTGGCTTTATGATAAGTTTTAAAATGAGGAAGTGTTAGTCCTCCCACTTGTTTCTTTTTTAAGATGCTTTTAGCTACTCAGTGTCTCTTTCCCTTCCAGATGAATTTGGTAACTAGCTTTTCCAAGTCTTCAAAGTAGATTGTTGGAATTTTGATTGGTACTGCATTGAATCTGTAAATCAATTTGGGTAGAACTGACATCTTAGCTATATTTAACCTCCCTATCCATAAGCAGGGAATATCTTTCCACCTATTTAGGGCTTATTTGATTTCTTTTAGCAATGTTGTATAGTTTTCTATGTACAAGTCCTTTATATCCCTAGTTAAGTTCATTCCTAGATAATTGATTCTTTAAATTGCTCTTTTGAATGAAAGTTTTTCCTTAATTGACTCCTCAGTTAGGTCGTTACTTGTGTACAGAAACACTGATTTTTGCACATTAATTTTATATCCCACCACCTTGCTGAATTTGTTTATTAGCTCAGGTAACTTTGTTGTAGAGTTCTCAGGATTTTCCAAGTATAGTATCATCTTCAAATAATGAAAGTTTCACCCTTCCTTTCCAATTTGGAGGCCTTTTATTTCTTTTTTCCTACCTGATTGCTCTAGTTAGAACTTCTAGTACAATATTGAATAATAGTGGTGACAGAGGGCATCCTGGTCACATTCCCAAACTTAGGGGGAAAGCTTTCAGTCTCTCACCATTAAGTATGATGCTGGCTATGGGTTTTCCATATTTGCCCTTTATTATATTGAGGAATTTACCTTTGATTCCTACCTTTTGAAGTGTTTTTATCAGAAAAGGATGTTGAATTTTGTCAAAACTTTTTGTCAAAAGTTTTTTCAGCATCAATTGAGATGATCATGTGATTTTTTTCCTTTTGTTAATGTGCTATATTACATTAATTGATTTTCTTGTGTTGAACCATCCTTGTGTTCCTGGTATAAACACCTCTTGGTCGTGGTGTATAATTCTTATAATGTGTGTTGGATTCGATTTGCTAGTATTTTGTTGAGAATTTTTGCGTCTATGTTCATTAGGGACATTGACCTGTAGTTTTCCTTTCTTAGAGCATCTTTACCCAGTTTTGGTATTAAAGTGATGTTAGCTTCATAAATGAGGTAGTGTTCCTTTTTCCTCAATTTTTGGAAAAGTTTGAGCAGGATTGATGTTAATTCTTTTTGGAATGTTTGATAAAACTCCCCTATGAGACCATTTGGCCCTGGGCTTTTCTTTGTAGGAAGATTTTTGATGACTGATTAAATCTCTTTACTTGTGACTGGTTGGTTGAGATCTTCTGTTTCTTCCTGAGTCCGTGTAGCTTGTTTGTGTTTTTCCAGGAATTTGTCCATTTCATCTAAGTTGTATAGTTTGTTGGCATATAGTTGTTCATAGTATCCTCTTATGATTTTTTTTGTTTCTTCAAGGTCTGCGGTATTGACTCTCTTCATTTCTGATGTTGTTTATTTGCATCCTCTCTCTTTTTTTCTCTGTCAGCTTTGCTAGTGGTCAATTTTATTGATTTTCTCAAAGAACCAGCTTTTGGCTTTGTTGATTTCTTTCCATTGTATTTTTGTTTTCCCATTCATTTAACTCTGCGTTAACCTTTATTTTTCTTCTGTTTGCTTTGGGGTTAGTTTGCTGTTTTTTCTCAAGTTCCTCAAGGTGAGCAGTTAAGTCCTTGATTTTTGCTCTTTCTTTTTTTTATTGGGGGGTCCATGGTCTGGGAATCGGATCCAGGTCTCCCACATGGACGGTGAGTAGTCTGCCACTGAACCACTCTCTTCTTTTTTTTTACACCTCCCTCTTTTCTTTTTTTAATTATTATTATTTTTTTCATGGGCAGGCACTGGGAATCAAACCTGGGTCTCTGGCATGGCAGGCGAGAACTATGCCACTGAGCCACCGTGGCCCGCTCTCTCTTCTTTTTTAATTTATGCATTTAAGGCAATAAATTTCCCTTTTAGCATAGCCTTTGTCACATCCCATAAGTTCTGATATGTTGTATTCTCATTTTCATTTGTCTCCAGATAGCTACCGATTTCTCTAACAATTTCTTCTTTTACCCACTGATTGTTTTTTTTTTATTAATCAAAAAAAAGAAAAGAAATTAACACAACATTTAGAAATCATTCCATTCTACACATGCACTCAGTAATTCTTAGTATCATCACATAGATGTATGATCATCATTTCTTAGTACATTTGCATCGATTTAGGAAAAGAACTAGCAAAACAGCAGAAAAAGGTATAGAATGTTAATATAGAGAAGAGAATTAAAATAATAATACTAATAAAAATATATATATATAAAAAGGAAAAAGAAAAAACAAAAACAAAAGATACAAACACACAAACAAACAAACAAAAAACCATATTTCAGGTGCAGCTTCATTCAGTGTTCCAACCTAGTTACATTACACTTAAGTATTATTGTGCTGTCCATTTTTGAGTTTTGTATCTAGTCCTGTTGCACAGTCTGTATCCCTTCAGCTCCAATTACCCATTATCTTACCCTGTTTCTAACTCCTGCTGGTCTCTGTTACCAATGATATATTCCAAGCTGATTCTCGAATGTCGGTTCACATCAGTGGGACCATACAGTATTTGTCCTTTAGTTTTGGGCTAGACTCACTCAGCATAATGTTCTCTAGGTCCATCCATGCTATTACATGCTTCATAAGTTTAGTCTGTCTTAGAGCTGCATAATATTCCATCGTAGGTATACGCCACAGTTTGTTTAGTCACTCGTCTGTTGATGGACATTTTGGCTGTTTCCATCTCTTTGCAATTGTAGATAATGCTGCTATAAACACTGGTGTGCAAATGTCCGTCTGTGTCTTTGCCCTTAAGTCCTTTGAGTAGATACCTAGCAGTGGTATTGCTGGGTCGTAATCCATTCTGCCATTCTATGTCTTTTGATTGGAAAATTCAGTCCATTAACATTTAGTGTTATTACTGTTTGGATAATATTTTCCTCTACCATTTTGGCTTTTGTATTATATATATCATATCTGATTTTCTTCTTTCTACACTTTACTCCATACCTCTCTCTTCTGTCTTTTCGTATCTGACTCTAGTGCTCCCTTTAGTATTTCTTGCAGAGCTGATCTCTTGGTCACAAATTCTCTCAGTGACTTTTTGTCTATAAATGTTTTAATTTCTCCTTCATTTTTGAAGGACAATTTTGCTGGATATAGGAGTTTTGGTTGGCAGTTTTTCTCTTTTAGTAATGTAAATATATCATCCCACTGTCTTCTAGCTTCCATGGTTTCTGCTGAGAAATCTACACATAGTCTTATTGGGTTTCCCTTGTATGTGACAGATTGTTTTTCTCTTGCTGCTTTCAAGATCCTCTCTTTCTCTTTGACCTCTGACATTCTAACTAGTAAATGTCTTGGAGAACGCCTATTTGGGTCTATTCTCTTTGGGGTGCGCTGCACTTCTTGGATCTGTATATTTAGGTCTTTCATAAGAGTTGGGAAATTTTCAGTGATAATTTCTTCCATTAGTTTTTCTCCTCCTTTTCCCTTCTCTTCTTCTGGGACACCCACAACACGTATATTTGTGCGCTTCATATTGTCATTCAGTTCCCTGATTCCCTGCTCAAGTTTTTCCATTCTTTTCCCTATAGTTTCTGTTTCTTTTTGGAATTCAGATGTTCCATCCTCCAGTTCACTAATTATAGCTTCTGTCTCTTTAGATCTACCATTGTAGGTATCCATTGTTTTTTCCATTTTTTCTTCTTTGTCCTTCACTCCCATAAGTTCTGTGATTTGTTTTTTCAGATTTTCTATTTCTTCTTTTTGTTCAGCCCATGTCTTCTTCATGTCCTCCCTCAATTTATTGATTTGGTTTTTGAAGAGTTTTTCCATTTCTGTTCGTATATTCAGCATTAGTTGTCTCAGCTCCTGTATCTCATTTGAACTATTGGTTTGTTCCTTTGACTGGGCCATATCTTCAATTTTCCGAGCATCATCCATTATTTTCTGCTGGTGTCTGGGCATTTGATCAGATTTCCCTGGGTGTGGGACCCAGCTGGTTGAAAGGTTTTTCTGTGGAATCTCTGGGCTCTGTTTTTCTTTTCCTGCCCAGTAGGTGGCGCTTGTGGCGGTCGTCTGTCTGCGGGGCAGTCAGCCCGGGAAACCGCGCGTGGAGGGGGGGGGTCGCTGGCCGCCGCGGCTGCGGGAGTACCGGTCCAAATTTCCCAGCTGGCCTTAGACGCCAAGCGTGACGGGAGGGCCCCGCTATCCAGCGTTCCCAGTCAGACCTGGGAGCCACGTGCGTGGAGGGGACCCCAGTCGCCAGCCGCCCCGGCCTGGAAAACGTGCGCCCCTCGGGTATCTCACCGCAGCGGATTCTCCCTGCCCGTTCAGCCGTTCCAGAATGGGGTACACTATTTTTTTGGTCTCTGTCGTGACTCCGGGAGCTGTTTCGTATTGTTTCTGTTTCTTTAGTTGCTTTTCTGGAGGAGGAACTAAGACCTGCGTGTCTTACTAAGCCGCCATCTTCTCCGGAAGTCCTCACTGATTGTTTAAGAGTGTGTTATTTTATCTCCATATATTTGTGAAAGTTCTTGTTCTTTAGTGGTTATTGATTTCCAACTTTATTCCATTGTGATCAGAAAAAGTGCTTTGAATTATTTTGATGTTTTTAAATGTATAAAGACCTATTTTGTTCCCCAGCATATGATCTGTTCTGGAGAATGTTCCGTGAACACTGGAGAAGAATATATATCCTGGTGCTTTGGGGTGTAACAATCTATATATGTTTCTTGGTTCTAATTCATTTATCAAATTGTTTAAGTTCTCTATTTCCTTGCTGATTCTCTGGTTGTTCTATCTATAGAGGAGAATTTATATTGAAGTCTCCTACTATTATTGTTGAAATGTCAATCACTCCCTTCAGTCTTGCCACTGTTTGTCTTACGTACTTTGGAGCTCCTTGATTGGAAGCATAAACATTTATGATAGTTATTTCTTCTTGGTGAACTGTCCCTTTTACTAATATATAGTGTCCTTCTTTGTCTCTTATAGTGTCTTTATATTTGAAGTCTGTTTTGTCCGATATTAGTATAGCTACTCCTGCTTTCTTTTGGTTACAGCTTGTGTAGAACATCTTTTTCCATCTTTTTACTTTCAATCTATTTGTATCCTTGTGTCTAAGATGAGTCTTTTGTAAGCAGCATATAGCTGGATTATATTTCTTAATCCATTTTATCAATCTGTATGTTTTAATAGATAAGTTCAGTAAGTTAACATTCAAAGTTATTATTGTAAAAGCATTTATTAAATCCACCATCCATCTTATCCTTTGGATTTTGTCAGATCTATATATTCTTTTCTCTTTCTCTCCTTTTATCCTTTAAGTTACCCTTAGTGGTATTCTTCAATTTGGTGCCCTCCACTAGACCTCTTTCTCCCATCTTTTTTTTTTTTTTCATGGGCAGGCTCTGGGAATTGAACCCAGGTCTCCAGCTTGACAGGTGAGAATTCTTGCCACTGAGCCACCGTAGCATTGCCCTAATAATGGAAGTTCTGGGAAGATGGCAAAATAGGAAAGGTTGAGTTCACCCCTGTTCCAAGGAACATCTAGAGAAGGGATGGGAAGGCGATTGGAACAGCAATTTCAGGGTATAAGTGACCTGGGAGGGTTTTTTTTTTTGTCAGCAGAGTTCCCTTTAGTATTTCTTGTAGGGCTGGTCTCTTGTTGACAGATTCTTTCAGCATTTGTTTGTCTGTGAAAATTTTAATCTCTCCCTCAGTTTAAAAGGGTAGTTTGGCTGGATACAGAATTCTTGGGTGGAAGTCTATTTCTTTCAGGATCTTAAATTTATCATACTACTGCTTTCTTGCCTCCATAGTGCCAGTTGAGCAATCCAAACTCAGTCTTATGTGGTTTCCCTGGTATGTAGTAGATCATTTTTCTCTTGCTGCCTTCAGGATTTTCTGCTTCTCTTCAACATTTGACAGACTGATTAGTACGTGTCTTGGGGAAGGCCTATTTAGATTTATTCTATTTGGAGTTCATTGGGCTTCTTTGATTTGCATATTTATGTCCTTTATAAGGGTTGGGAAGTTTTTCCCCATTATATCCTTAACTAATCTTCCTAGCCCTTTACTCTTCTTTTTTCCTTTGGGGACACTGATGATTCTTTTATTTGTGCACTTTGTTTTGTCCATTATTTCCCTGAGATCCAATTCAAATTTTTCTATCTTTTTTGCCATTTGCTCTTTTGTGTGCTCAAAATCAGTTGCCCTGTCCTCTATTTGCTTATTCTTCCTTCTGTGACTTCAAATATGCTGTTGTGTATCTCTAGTATATTTTTGATTTGGTCTATAGCATCTTTAATCTCTATGATATCTGCTATTTTTCTGTCTTTCAGATTTCTCTTTGTGCTCTGCTAGTGCGTTCTTGATCTCTTTTATGTCATTAGCCATCCCACTGATTTTATTTAGTAGTGTTATATGACCATCTTTGATTAGTTGTTCCAAAGTCCGTGTCTCCTCCGATGTTTTAATTTGGTCATTAGGCTGGCCTATATCTGTCTGCATCTTCATATGCTTAGTGATCTTCTGTTGCCTTTGAGGCATGTAAGAATCTTGATAGGGCTACTTTGGAAGTTGATTTCCTTTAGCAGTCTAAAGCTGGATGGATGTGGAGCAGGATGCGGACACATCTGTGTGGTGACAGGTTGCAGCGCAGGTATAGGCATGGGTTAGGGACACTGTGCTGGTGCCTGTGAACTTCCTAGTCCCTGTCTCCCTGTCTGTGCACTCCTGAGGGCTCCGGGCTTCTGTTTCGAAAGGGGCATGTTAGGCTGTTTGCACTAGCTGAATGGTCTCTGGTTCTCTGCATCTCAGTTCTTCAGCTTTTGCTTCCAGGGTTTCCCCATGTGGTGTAGAAAACCCTCCCGGGTCACTTGCACCCTGGAATTGCTCTTCCAATCGCCTTCCCATCCCTTCTCTAGTTGTTCCTTGGAACAGGGGTGAACTCAACCTTTCCTATTCCACCATCTTCCCAGAACTTCCATTATTAGATTTTGATATCAGAGTCTTAAAGGTCAAGTTAAGACTGTAGACTCAGGGCATATTGTTGATCTGCATATATATAAATATGCATATTATATTACGTATACATACACATATATTATTCTTCTTTTTGTAATTACTTTTTTAGGCAAGTGTAAGATTGCTTAGTGATGATAGATCTTGTTTCTCGCTTTCATTTTGACCACTTATTCATAGTCATTAGAAAGCACTTAAGAAAAGATCATTTGAAAGCCAACCTTATTTCTTCCTTAAAATTATATAATCTTTTTGTTTTCCCTTCTGTTCGTTTTAGCCCCATTCATTTCTTCTGACATGTGGCTATTCAAAAAATTGTCTCTGAAACAATTCTCTGGTACCTGGGCAGTGTGTTTTGTTTTCTCTTATATTTTTGAAGTTGCAGACAATCATATATGCTGCTCGACTAGGAGTTTACACCAACATATTAAGAGTTGGTGTCTAAATTTGTGCATTATTATTTCTTATCCGTTAGTTTAGATAACGTCCATTTTAGCTAAGAGTTGGTCACACTTAGCTGTCTTTTTAAAAATAAATGGCTTATTGTTATACATTTGTGATTGATGTGTTTCATAAATATAAAAATGTTTTGGGCAAATACTTCAATTATGCGTATTTTCTATTTATTCATGTGAAGAAAACAGTCTTTTGTTTTCTCAGGTACTGCATAAGCCGACCACAATATAAGACTTCTTGTGGTATCTCCTCATTAATTTCTTGTTGGAATTTCTTATATAGCACAATGGGAGCTGGAAAGTAAGTATGTTAATTTATTGGTATCCCAAATCACAGATTCAAAACAGTTTGGTTTGTGATTTCTATAATGACAGTTTTTTTTTTTCACAAATAAACCAACTTTAATAGATATTATTTTGTATTTACATAACACCTTCTTCAAGAACATTAAATACTTTACAGACATTATGATGAGTCCCCAAAACAACCCTGTGAGGTAGAGTTTTACTCCCATTTTATAAGAGAGGGAGACTGTGAAGAAGCACAGAGAGGTTAAGTGACTTGCCAAAGGTATAATGACAGATTTTTAAGAATAATTACATAAATTAAGAAACTACTGCTGTATTTTGTTGTAAGCCTTTTAGATTAAAATATATGTATGTATTATTTTTGATAAAATAAAAATTAATTATAAATATTCCAAAATTGTTTATAAATCACAGAGACATGTTAAAATTTAGACAGGTTATATTTCTGTATGATTGGAATTGTAAAATTAAAGGGGCATGTTTCTTTCGTAGTCTTCCACCTATTACCCAAGAGGAAGCTTTGCATATTTTGGGCTTTCAACCCCCATTTGAAGATATTAGATTTGGCCCTTTCACTGGAAATACAACACTTATGAGGTATGAAGCCCCCACTTAGAGTCAATACCTTATTTCTAGATGTGCATTACATAGTAAGCCATGTATATAGCTGCTGGGCCCCAGCCTCTATTAGACATGCCAAACTTGTATACTTAAATTCTCTAGGATTGGAATTGTATCATCTTCGTTATAGAACTATTGCTATAAGCAAATCTTCTTGTTATTTCAGATGGTTTAGACAAATTAATGACCACTTCCATGTAAAAGGATGTTCTTATGTTCTATATAAGCCTCATGGGAAGAATAAAACAGCTGGAGAAACTGGTAGGTAAACATAGAAAAGATTTTATGCACAAACACGTATACATAAGTACATATATACATATAATTTAACACAACATAATTTAGCTCATTTACCTCTTCTCATCTTTACTTATAGAACTTTTAGAACTTTAAGGTATGCCATAAACACTATTTTAGTACATTGTTGGTATTTGGGTCCGTGATGTGTGTGTATTTGTGCTTTAGTGAAACTTTTGGAAAGGGCTATCGAATCTACAGTTCCTTTTCCTGAAAGGGATTGGAAGGACTTGAAAATATTTGAGGTTAGTCCTGAATAATAACATGTAACAACAGCACAATGTTCTGTGGAAGTGATAAAGTTGTATAATAGAATAATCTTGGTTATAACAGAGATGAATGGGTTGATGTTAAAGATTGTTGTAGTTATGTGCTAATTGGATAATTTGCATTATTTCAAAACTTCCATTTTTTTAAATCATCACAGTAGTCTTCTGACTTTACAGAAAATTGCAGTATAAGAGGGGTATATGATTTATTAAGGTCAAGGATTGAACATTGAGTAGAAAATATTTCTGTTAGCCTAAGTCAGGTATATTAAGTTGGTTAAGAGTTATGCAAACTTGGAGTTCACATTGTGGTTCCTGTACATAATGTTTTTTTTTTTAGACCCTCAATTGCACAGTGTAGACCTTGTACTTCTGTGTTTGTGCTCACAGCAGAGAATTGTGATGATAAGAGGAGAGATATTTGTTGTGTTCTTAGCATCTGCTTCATACTAAGTAAAGATTCATAAATGTAGTGTTGTTCTTACAGACTAAATTCTGTACATTTTCATTGGGCTTATCCCTATAGAAAAGTTGGCTTTAAATGGTGTGTTAGTATTGTTTGGTTTCTAGTGAGATTGTTAGCATGCCTCTCTCAGGAATCAATCGGAAAATTAAAAACTAAGAAAGGGCATATTTTCCAGGTTTCTGATTTTCTCTTCAAGTGTGTCTAGTTTGCTTTCTATATTGTTCATTGGGTTTCAGTTTTTTTTTTTTTAATTTAATCCTGTTTTTCATTTTGAGAAATGACTGGTTCTTTTTGAAATTAGTTTATTTATTTTTTTGGCATGGGCAGGTGCTGGAAATCAAACCCGGGTCTCTGGCATGGCAGGTGAGAATTCTGCCACAGAGCCACTGTTGCCCGCCCTCAAATTAGTTTATTTTTTAAAATAATCTTTTTCCTTATTCATATTTTCAACCCCCTTCTATTTTTAAATATGTCAAACTTTTTTTTCTGTCTTTGGTCTAACATCTGAGATTTTTGTGTATCTGTTCTGCTGTCTTTTTTTTTTTTCTCCTGTGGATCTGATTTCACTTGCAGTGCTTTGTTTACTTTTGTGTTTAATAGTTTTCTTAAACTACTCGTACAGGATCTTTTTTAGTAGAAACTCTTTGAGGTGTGGGTTAAATTTAAGACTATTCAGAATCTTCAGAGAAAATTTGCACTTAATTTTGCTTTGGTAGAGTTTTAATTTCATTGCTAGATAATTCTTTGTATGCCTTATGGTTTCTTCCAGAAAAACCTGAGCTCTCTTTGAGGGCTGAACCTAAATTCTTACTGATTTGTGTATCACAATGCCTTGTACTTAGGTGCTTAGTAGAACCTAATTTAATTAATCCTAGGTTCAGGGACGAGGCAGGAATTCAGGAAATTGGAAATACCAAGTTTCTAGCAAAGAATTTTGTTGTTCTTTGTCCCACAACTGGCATTCTTCTTTTGGAAGTGCTCTTTTTCATGATATGAAAAGGAAGATATATACTTTCCTGTTTCTTTAGCTCATCTTTTCTTTTGCTCTCTCCCTACACATACTCCCAACTATGTAATCATCTATACTACATTTCATCTTAGGCCTTCACTACCTTTCATCAGAATTCATGGCATCCTCATACCGTCTCTTAGGCTGTTTTGGTAGTTTTTCAAATTTCTAGATGTTATGTGTACTAAGGACAGGAGGTGAGTTTTTATTTAACTTAGCAATGTCTTGAACATTGCCTTCTACATTATAATGGCCAGTAAATGATTAAGAACTTTTCAGAATCATTTCTTAACTGAGTAATAGGACAAACTCCTTTATATCTCTTTTAATGGACTGTGGATTCTTAGACCAAATTGTATCTGTGGGGCTACAGAAAGGATTAATGAAGAGGATGTCATGCATATGTATAGGAAACAGTGGAAAAGTGCTATGCTGTAGTTCTTAGTTTTATGTCCAAAGTCTGCATTGTGAGAAGGACCAGGGAGACTCTACATTCTCAGGGCACCAGCCCAGGAGTAATTCCTTTCCCTTGCTAGCCTTATTTCCTACCAGTCTTAAGAGTATTTCTTCATGGCTATTAGTGTTTTTAGTGGTAATAATATCAATTGCATAAAGGTGGAGTGGCAAGGTCTATCAGGAAATTAAAGGAAATCAGGGGTAACATGAAGTCTCAGAGAAATTATAATACAAAATAAAATATGATGTTAGAGAAATAGAGAGGCAACATCAAATACATAAATTTAATCAAATTTTAAAATAGTAAAATATAATTATTTATTAATGGAATATGATAAAATACCAAAAGGATCCTAGGAAGAATTAATTTAGGCACTATTCTGGAATTTGAAAAGATTTTTTTGCCAAAAGCCCCTTCCAATTTTAAGATTTTTATACTTTAATTTTATCAAATTATAATGAAATTCTCATTTGCAGATCTTTTGAAGATCTGTACTTTATTTGCTTTATTTTCCAATATTCTGTTAACGTCCAAGTTCTCCATGACTTTTTCAAAACACTATGGTTTTATATATATGTTAACCAGTTCCCCGAACAGTCTGTGATGCATGGCACTTCGTCCCACTTATTTATAAATCTATATTTTAAAACTTCCTCCCACATACATCAGTCTTTTTAATTTGAGCAGTGGGATAAACTGCCTAAGATACTTCCCCCATTTTTTGGTAGTATTCTAGTTTGCCAGCTGCAGAATGCAATATATCAGAAATGGAATGGCTTTTATAAAGGGGAATTTAATAAATTGCTAATTTATAGTTCTAAGCCCATGAAAATGTCCCTATTAAAGCAAGTCTATAAAAATGTCCAAATGTAGGCACCAACAACAGGTTACCATCACTCAGGAAAGGCCGATGAAGTCCAGGGTTTCTCTCTCAACTGGAAAGGCACATGGCGAACATGGTGACATCTTCTAGCTTCCTCTCCAAGTCTCTTCATGAAGTTCCAGGGGCATTCTCCTTCATCTCCAAAGGTCACTAGCTGGTGGACTCTGTGTTTCTACTGTCTCTGCTGCTCTCGTCATTCTCAAGAGGGACTTTCTCCAAAATGCTTTCTCTTTTAAAGGATTCCAGTAAACCAGTCAAGACCCACATGGAATGGGTGGTCACATCTCCCTCTATTCAAAAGTTAATACGCACAATTGGGTGAATCACATCTCTGTGGAGATAATCTAATATAGTTTCCAACATACAGTACTGAATTGGGATTAAAAGAAAGGGTTGCTCCCACAAGATTACATAGGATTAAAACATGGCTTTTTTAGGGTACATAAATCTTTTCAAACTGGCACAGGTAAGTTGAGGGAGATAGTTGCCATAATTTTTTTAAATAAGGTTTTTTTTTCCTCATGGGCAGGCACCGGGAATTGAACCCGGGTCTCTGGCATGGCAGGTGAGAATTCTGCCACTGAGCCACCATCGCACCACCCTCAAATAAGTTTTAATAATATATTTTCCAAATTTTCTTCTTATTTTAATTTTCTCTTTTAGAATTCCTGATTCCTTATCCTTTCTGGACATGTTAGCCCTAGACTCCTCCTAATTCCTGTAATATTGATTGTTAGTATCTATAATTTGACATTTAGTATATGCTACTTTATATTTATTTTTTACCTTTTTTATGTATATGTCTGGCTCCTGGACCTTGGGACTAAACTGAATGATCTTTATTTCAAATATGATGCCCATGACTTCACACCTAATGCCCGTGACTTCTGATGGGATTGATGGGGAGGAGTGTTACATGTGTAAAGCAAGCATCTCTTTGTTCTTTTTCATTGTGGAAGAGAGAGTTGCAGAAATAGGCTTTTCTCATTTGTCTCTGGGATATTCAGTAGTGAAAAAAATATTGGCAGTTATTGCTCTGTTTAAAAAAATACTTCGAGATTATCTTTTTTTTAAAATTATTTTTAAAGAATGTTAGGCCTGTTTTCACAGTAGGTTTTAAGCTTTTCTAGGGACTATTTTCCTTTGACTTTGTAACTCAGTGATGCTTGCTGACATGCTCATTCTCAGTGGGTCTCAGTCAATGTAAACTGACCTTACCCACTGAATAAAAACAAAGTCGAGGGTTTTTGATAAACAGATTTAACTATTATTAGGAGTTAAAATATTTTTTTCAGAGATGTAATTACTCGCAATGAAAGTTTGTGCTAGAAAATGTAAACCTTTGTTACCTATTCGGGTTGATTCTACCTTTTGGTTCTTGTAGCTTGCCCAACATTTGAGCCAGGGAATACCAGATTACTTTTTTTTTTTTAATCAGGAGGTTTGAAAATTAGGCTCATGTTCACATATTTCATTTTTCTAATAGGTATTACTACTTATTACTTTTGCTTAATATTACTTTTGCTTAACAGAGAACGCCTATCTCTTACATAATGCACATATGTCCTCACCATAATAATTGCTACCAGTTTATTATAGCACCTTAGCAAATCTCAGGTGGACTAAGCATTAATCTTCTGTTTCCTCATCCCCTGGTGTTCTCCAATTCATAGTACACACAATGACAGAGAAATCTTCTTAAAGTGAAGTGCTAATATATCCCTCTCCTCTTTGGGACCTCTCTACTGCTTCCTTAAAGTACAGTCTGGCTTTCCACTACTGACCCATATGTACCAGTTGTTTTCAGAAGATGTCAGAGGGCCTTCAGGATGACATTATGTTGTTGGAATATCTATTATATTTCCAGAATATGGTTCATATCTTTAGAGATGCAAAAATACATTTTAGGTTCTTATAGAGTTCTTCTAGAGATGAACATAACTCTGTCAGACAAACTCATATTAAATAAACTCAAAGAATGTCAGAATATTAATTTATTAACTTAAAATTTGCAATATAATGCCAAAGTGACCAGAATTATTCTGCTGGCTGGCCAGGACATACTTTCCTCTCCACAATGCAGCTGGCCAGCTCACAATTTTGTGCTATTTTGTTCTCCTTTCTGTATGTCATAGAGATCATGGTTCTGCTTTGGTAATGATTGCCTTTTTGCTTAAGTCTTAGGTTTTGTAGATATACCCTGGTCTAGATTGGAGTTAGTTCTGGATTTAGTTTCCTTTAGTCACTTATTTATATGGCTTCTCATAGGCAGAATTACTTTCTTAGATAACTACCTTAGTGTCTTAAATATTGTATTTACTCTCTTTTATTTCAGAGGATGATCTTTTTTTGACCTTGTCCTGAAATTCTGGGGGTGTCCTATGGTAGGCTTCTCTATGCTATCATACCCTATATTCTAAATTTGACTATTTGCTGTTCCCTGATTATATTCCTTCTTTTCCAGTGGTTTGTTTTTCACCTCATACTCTTTCCTCTACCTGGATTATTGAAATCCTACCACTTCTTTAAGTTTCATCTTGAATGCTACCCCCTCTGATTCTTCATACCTGATGTGCTTGTTCTCCTTTCAGTTCTATACCTCTTTTATGGCACTGTCTTTTCTGTTTTATATTAAAATTGCATGTTTTATACTCCCTAATAGAAGAGTTTGAAATACTGTATATTACCTGTCTTTTGTTTCCCTATAGTACCTGATATTGTTAGTAGGTGCTCATAAATTGCTTATTGAATTGAGTTAAATTTTCCTCTTAACTCTATACAAGTGATTCTCAAAGTTCAACATCAGCATCACCTGGTAACTTGTTAGAAATTCAAATTCTTGGTCCCTTTCCCAGACCTGCTGGATCAGACACTCGGCCATCAGACGTCTTTTCTGGGGTGGGTCCCAGCAATCTTAACAAGCTTCATGTTCATAGGAGAACTACTGCTGTAGTCTTTCTAAAGAAGTGGTAACCAATCTCTTTATCTGGAGCTTGGTCTTCTATTGATAGAAAAGTCAGTGATTTTCAAATTTTGCTTACTTGAGCTCTAGGAATTCTATGGAGGTACTTTAAAGGCTGGTGGGGAAGTGAGTATAGTATCTAGGACGCACAAGCCATCTGGCCCTCCCAGGAAGAATTTGCTGATCTCTAATCTAAACTCAAAATATTATATACCTTGAACTAAGGAGAAAAAACTTCTTTGCATATTGAATTTGAGTAATAGCTGGCTCTCACTAAGGCCATACACTACTCTATATAAGATCAAAACACCTTCCTGCCTTCTAGAAAACTAAGATGTGTGATTTAGTTTGCTGGTGGCTGAAACAAATACTATGCAGTGGGTTGGCTTAAACAGTGGGAATTTATTGGCTCACTGTTTTGAGTTGAGGAGTCCAAAATAAAAGTGTCATCAAGGCAATGCTCTCTCACAACACTGTGGTGTTCTAGGACTCACTGCTGACAATTTTGGTCCTTGATTCTCTGTCACATGGTACTGCACAGGGTAGCTTCTCCTTTCTCTTCAGGATTCCATGATTTCCACTTTCTGACTGCTCCCCGTGGCCTCTCTCTGTGTGGCATTCCCTATAAGGCCTTCGATAATAGAATTAAGACAAATCCTGATTGGGCTGGGCCCTTTACTGAAGTAACCTCAGCAAGAGGTCCTATTTACAAGGGTTCATACCCACAGGAATGGATTAAGTTTAAGAACATGTTTTTCTGGGGTGCATAGCTCCAAGCCACCATATTGTGCTTAAAAGTATTTGCAGTAGACAAATGTTGTGAATATTTAATGGAAGCACAGTTTCTTACCTACTTCACTTGCCCCTGAAATCCTGAACGTATTCCAGGACATTAAAGTAATTACTATTCATAGTCACAGTAAAAAAACTCACCTGTTTTATATTACATTTGACTTGAAAAGGGAGGAAAGTGTGAAATACTTAAAGATATTCATTTAGAAGTTATAATGATAAAAAGTTATTTTATGGATAACTTCAGTTACTTGGCACCAGTATTTTTATTTCACATTTTCACAATTTTAAAATTATTTCAACTTTTTTCCTAAGTCAATTATGCGTATAAACATCATATGGAATTATTAAATTTATAAGGAGTATAAATCTGTGCATTTACCATTGTTCATTTTCCTGGAACCTATCTACAGCCAAATTCAATTTTGGAAAATGAAATATTGAGTCTCTTCTGAATTTCAGTTCTTAATATAATTCATTTAATGTGGCCCTGGGATGTCAGTTTTTGTGAGAATGTAATGAAAAACAGCAAAAAGACTTATCCAGTGTCATTATGAAAGGAATTTTAGTAGAAATGATGCCCTTGCAGTGCACAGATGCTCTTGTCATAGGTCATGAAGTAAGAATATAGGGAAAAGGTTTAGCTGAAACATTGGAGGAGTTTAAACCAGAAATGATATTGTCTCCATGAGGTTCATAAGATGTGTGTGTATCTGTGTGGGTTGATGGTAGCATGGGGAGATGGGGGTCTTGTCTCTTTGACTCTGTTACACCATTAAACATGCTATTCTTGTAGTCTTCAGCTCTTTCAGTGGTAAGGAAGTCAGTCATTGAATCTGTCATTTATAAACTTTTATCTATTGTGACTATTATTAGGATTTCCAGTTTTAATGAGCTATTTTTAATAAATAATTTAGTTTCTTCCATGAGATGGAAGTTAATGAAACCTCAGTTAATGGCCTAAGGACTGAGTGCTGGTAAAAGCTTGTTTTCCATGGTAATACTTGTGAAATTACTTCCCAAATAGTATAGTTATGAGAAATACATAAAGAAGGAAAGGTTTTAAGAGAATATTGCGGTACTGCCAGCCTAATCTCTGTAGAGATGTTCTTATCACTTGGTTCATGAGAGCTGCCCCTCTAGTCTGTATAACTTTTAAAGAAAGATTAAAGTGTGTGTCAGTGGGACAAGTTGAATTTTGGGAACTTATTTATTATCTGCATTTTATCTTTATCCATACTTATTGGTGGTCTTCAGTTTGGGATATATGCATTACAGGGGTTGTGCAAGATGACCACTGTGGTGTGGGAAGAAATATTAGAATGTCTATATTTTAATCTGATTTAAAAATCCCTGCCTTTCATCTGTTGTAAAGAACATATTTCTACAATAGTATATGTATATAATTTACAAGCAAATCATGCATATATGGGGGGCTGCTTATTAGAAAATTTTAGTGATAAACCAGAAAAGTTGAGACCATTGATGTATGCAACAGGTACTAGGTTTTATACAGTAATTACATTTCATAGACAAGTAGGTGTTTAATAGAAGGTTTTGTTAAGCAAGGAAAGATTTCAGTTCTTTAGTTTGTAGTTCATTGTATCTCAATTTCAGTCTCAAGGGTAAAACTGAAAATAAGTTTATCAATATTTTTTTGTATTGGTAGCTTCTCATTTTTCCCCCCAGCAATATTAATGTATTTCAAATAATGTCTTTTTTTGTCTTTAAATCCTTAACTATCCTTGGTGTAAAGTATGGACATTGCTTTATGGTCCCTCAGTTTTGTGTGTGTTTTTGTAGCTGCAGGGGCCTTGTCAAAGTTAACTCATGGATTGAAAGATGAATCGCTGGCTTACATCTATCATTGCCAAAATCATTATTTTTGTCCAATTGGCTTTGAAGCAACCCCCATTAAAGCTAATAAAGCCTTCAGGTAAGCATTTGGATATTCTATATGGATATTTTTCCAGGCATGTTTGTAGAAAGTTTATAGGAAATATCTAGTCTCTTAGAAATTGGGAGATTTGGTGATTTGCTTTCCTTACATCAAGTTAAACCAGTGAAATACTACATTCTTTAAATTTTTTAGTTTATTACTTTACAGAATTGCATTTAGTTAATTGTGCTTTAACATTTTCTACTTAGATACTGTTGTTCAGTGTCATTACAAGATAAAGTCATGTGAGAAATCACTTCTGTCTTTATTATAAGTTACAAAGGACTTTACATCATTATTATGTCTCAGGGTCCCCATCCAGTGTCGCACATGAAAAATATGTTACAGAATCTTAGGTCAAGAAGATTGTTGCAACTGAATAAATTTAAATTCATGTTCCCTTTTCATAGTGAAAAACATGAAATGCATTATTGTTCCTCTTTTCTCCTGCCTATGAAGAAGCTAATTGCCAGTTTTTATTTCCAGTCACAGGCACTATATTAACCCTTAAGGTTATTTGACTTATTTCTTTCCTTCATCCAGAGTTTCTTATTAGCTATATATCTCTACCTACAGGTGAACTTGAATCTTTTTGGTTGAGACAGTCTCTAAGAGAGGGTGACTGGATTTTAATACTTTTTTCCTCCTTAGCAAGTTTTCTTCATGATGGGTTGAGGCAATTCAGAAGAATTGAAAGTAAAAGAAAAAGTGTCCTAGTTGAGGATGGTGAAAACCTCCTGAATACTTTGAAAAAATCCATGAATACTTTGAGTAAATATTGGTAGTCATTGTTATGTTTACCCTGCTGAGGGGCTTGTTTGTTCACACCTTGATCTGTGGCATTGCTAACTGACAGTGAGGAAGAGACAGTGGTTCCTGCTCAGCACCTGGCCTCTTACGGGAGGGCCATGGGATAGCATGGCTTGGTCATTTGGGGGTGGGACGGTGTCTCTGTGGTTGTAGGCTCATGCATCCTTTGAGTGACACTCAAAGGCACTGGGTTGGTGAGATTCTGAGACAGGCAGGAGTGATCTGGAAGAACCTGGAAGCTGAATATTGTTTTAGTGAATGAGGAGCAAGAGGGAAACCACTTGGTCTTTCCATATCTAGAAATGCATTATTTATCTCTCTGGAGGTGAAGTTTTTTGTAAGTGAGGTATATTTTTGTCTTTCTCTAACAGTTTTACCCTTGTTCTACAACTTCAACTTTCTCCAGACAGCTGTCAAATATAAATGTGATTTTACTCCTAGATACTTTGTACCCTTTACAGAACTTCTTCCCTCTGTGTGAACTTAAGAATCTCCTGAGATGCTTTTTAAAAATATGCATATCCCTGAGCTGCACTCTAGACACACTTGTATTAGAATGTTCAGGGATGGGATTATAGCATCAGCATTTTTTTTGAGTCTATGGTAGCTTTATTCTGCACCTCAAATTAAGTTATTTTATTTCGTACACAATGACACAAGTAGGAACATGTATACTTGGTAGAAGATCCAGAAAGTAAACTAGAAAGAAGAAAAAAACCCCATACATGATCCCAATACCCTTATTTAACATTTTGATATTTCCACTTAGGCTTTTACTATTCCCTATCTTCTTACACGTGTAGTTGTATTGTACTATAAATACTTTTATATTTTTTTCTTTCCATGTATAATAAGCACTTTGCATTATAAATATTTAATCTATCATGTGGATAAATAATTTTCATACTGGGGGCAGATTAAAATGGAGATGAAGGCTGAATCTGCAGAAGGAAATGACTACCATATAAAAAATGTCCTATACAAGCAAAAGTTTATGTTATTTGAGCGGCACAGGATTAGATATGCTCTCTGCTTTTGTTTGCATTTGCAAAACACAGCACAGACTGAAAACTCCATAGCAGGAGAGAAAAGGTGATTTCCCAGGGCCTGAACCCTATAAAAGAGAAAAAGCTCCATGTGAGTATGCTACCTTCTGCCTTAAACACAGAAGAGACATCTATGAAGGCAAAGTGTTATCATTATCTTCATTTTATAGATGAAGAAAAAATATTGAAGGTATTTTTAAAAATATCACTAGGTACATAAGCAGTGGTTAATTTTTAGTTACATTTATTTTTACAATCAATGGATGCCATGTTGCAAAATGATGTAAAACTATTATCTATCTACAGTTTTAAAAATGTGTTATATAAAATAGTTTGAAGGCAGACTATTCCATGCAATTCTCAATATGGATACACATTTTCAAAGAATTAGAATATAAAGACAGGCAATATTTTAATTGACCATAACTATAAGACATAACTCTTCTGTGAATCAGAAACATATTTCTTATTGCTGCCATCTTCACCATAAAACTGTTTCCCACTGAGCTATAGATGTGCACGTGAGTTGCTAATAATTGCCTCACCTCCTACAAGCTGAACTGCTCCTTCCTCAGGATGCCCCCAGCCTTACGCTTGTGCCTCTTTATAGCTCTTTAAACTGCCTTGTATAAAATAGTCATTTTGCAAGTCTACTGGCTTCATTGGATTGAGTTTCTGTATGGCACAAACCTGTATTTGCAGCCTGTACTATCTAGCAAGAGTGCTTTGTACATGGTAGACATTCAAAATACGTATTTCATACCCATTCCCTCCCAAAATGGATTTAAGGCATCAAATATTTGTAGGAACTTTAAATTTTGTTTAACTCTAAGTGAATTATACACAAAAAATATAATTTTTAAATAGATTTATTTAAAAAGTTTAATAGATATTTAACCTTTGAGTGAAAAATTTAGTGAATGCTTACTCTGTAAAGTCCTCATAATTCTCTTGAAGGTAGAGGTCACCCTGGAAGGTCTCAGCCTTTGCTAGCAATATCCTGACCTTGTGAAGATGTGATCTTCAAACTTATACTCACAAGACTGATAAAATAATAAAAAGGAACTAGTTAGAAAATAGATGCCATAATAGGGCATCAGTATTTTTAAAAACTTCCAGGTGACTCACTGTTTTCGGTTTTTATTTTTAGGATGCCTTTTGAACATTTTTAAAGATGAGTAGCTGTTGAATATTGGTAGTATCTTAAGAGTTTTCTTTGTTTTTCCCTCCTAGGATCTGAGAGATAATATATTTCATTTTTTTTAGCCCTAGATTTCATAACAGGGTGTTAAGGCCTAAATTTAATTTACACTTTGTCTAAATGGCCTCTAGATGTTTGCCCAAGTCTAAACTCAGTATATATTCTAGCTTTAGTGACTGCCATCTTTGAATAATTTTAGTATATCCTTTATTATAGTTTAAGCAGTATTCTCCAAGGAACAAATGACCTATTTTAAAACTTACTATGAATATATTTTATATTTAGCAGGAGTCCTCTCTCACTACAAGAAGTAGAATATTGGATCTTAATTGGTGAATCAAGTAGAAAACATCCTGCCATTCACTGTAAAAAGTATGTTAACTTCCCTTTTTTTCTTTAACTGAGGTAAGATTTATTTACAGTAAAATACACAGATCTTAACTGTATAATTAGTGTGCACCTATGTAACCACCACCCCAGTCAAGATATGGAACATTTTCATTACCATAGAAAGTTCCTTCATGCTTCATTCTTCTCAGTCCTGATAAACAACCTCTATTCTGATTTCTATCACCACAGAAATTTTTTTGTTTGTCTTGAATTTAATGTAAATAGAATTATACTTCTTTCATTTAAGTACTCTTTTTGAGACTCATCCATTTTGGTCATGCATATCAGTTGTTTTTTTTTTTTAATTGCTGAGTAGTATTTTATCATATGAGTATACCATGACTTACATACCCATTCTCCTATTGATATATAATTGGATTGTTTTCAGTTTGGGGTTATTGTGAATAAAGCTGTTAGGAACACTCATGGACACGTCTTGTTTTGTTTGATTTTAATAACAGATTTATTGAGATATAATTAATATACCAGAAAGTTCACCCTTTTATAATGAATAATTCAGTGGTTTTTAGTATATTTCTCAAGTTGTACATCATTGCCACTAATTCCAGAACATTTTCATTATCCACGAAAAACCCCATACGCCTTAGCAGTCACTCCTCATTTTCTCCTCCGCTCAGTCTGTGGCAACCACTGATCTACTTTCTGTCTCTGGATTTGCCTATTTGGGATTTCACATAAATGGACTCATACAATATGTGCCCTTTAGTATGTGGCTTGTCTGATTTAGTATCATCTTTTCAAGTTTCATCCGTGTTGTAGCATGTATTAGAACTTCATTCTTTAATGGGGCCAAATAGTTTGCCACTGTATGGATATCCCACAGTTTGTATACAAGTCTTTTTTGAGGATAGACATTTTGTTTCTCTTGGGTAGAAACCTAGAACTGGAATCACTGAATCATAGAATAGATATGCTTTTAAAAATCTGCCAAAGTTTTCCAAAGTGATCATACCCTTTTATACTCTCACCAGTAGTGTATGAATTCCAAGGGCTTTTCACATCTTTACTAGTATCTGATGTCATTCTTTTTTAGTTTAGCGCTTCTAAAAGATTGAGATGGAATCTCGTGCTTTTAATTTGCATTTCTCAAATAACTTATGCTAACATCTTTGCATGTTCTTATTAGCCAGTCCTATATTTTCTTTTCAGAAATGTTTATTGAAGTCTTTGTGGGTTTTTTTTTTCAGTTTTTGGAATTGGGTTGTCTTTTTATTAATATTTATTAGACATTTATTACTATTTGTTGGACATATATATTGTGAATATCTTCTTCCTGTCTTATTTTGCGTTCTCATTTTAATGATATCTTATTACTAGAGATTTTTTTGTGTGTGCATGGTCTGGAATTATGTCTTGCTATGAACAGAAGTTCTTACTTTTGATTAAGCCTATTTAAACAATTTTGCTCTTTTTTTAGTGCTTTTCTGTGCCTCTGTAAAACATTTTTGCCTACTCCAGGGTCACAAAAGTTATATTCTGTTTTCTTCTAGAAGCATTGTGTCAAGTTTTAGCTTTTATGTATAGGTTTATGATCCATTTCAATTAATTTTTGAGGTAGAGGTCAACTTTCACTCTTTTCTTCCAGCGTTTGACCAGTTATTCCAACACCATTCATTTACAGAAATTTTTCTTTCCCCATTTAGTTTATTTGGTGCCTTTGCTGAAGATTAATATACCAGATATGTGTGGTCTATTTCTGGACTCTATTATGCTCCACTGATCTTTCTATCATTTCACCAAGACCACAGTCTCGATTGTTATAATTTATACTAAGTTCTGAAATTAGGTAGGATGAATCCTTTGAATCTTCTTCAGGATTGTTTTCACTATTCTAGAATCTTTGCTTTTCCATATAAATTTCTAGAATCAAATTTTCAATTCCCATTAAAAAGCCTGTAGGATTTTAATTAGGATAGAATACACAGAATCTGTCTTTTAGTTTTGGGAGAACTGACTTTTTTTTAAATTTGAGAACTAACTTTTTAACAATATGAACTCTTCTAACCCATGAGCATGGTATATATTTTCATTTATTTAAATCTTTAATTTCTTTCAGCAGCATTTTATATTTTCAGCAGAGTCATATATTTTTTGTTAAAATTTTTCCTCAGTGTTCTATATTTTTGATGCTATTGTAAATTGATTTTTTTAATTTTAATTTTCCAGTTATAGCTAGAAAAAATACATTTGGTTTTTCTACATAGACCTTGATTCCTGCATCTTTACCAAATTTACTTTTTAGTTCTATAAGGGTTTTTTAATTCCTTTGGACTTTCTACACAAACAATTGTGTCATATATGAATAAAGATATGGATATTCTTTTAAATATTCACTTGACTAATTAAAAAGAAAATTTGAAATGTTTCTGCTTTAGCCTTGCCAGATGTCGTCTAACAGGTTGATATATATTCATTTCATAGGAAAAGGCACCATTTTTAACCGAGAACCTTGATAGTAGTTGGAAAAACAAAATTGTAAATATAAGGATTTATTTCTGCTTACTAGATGAAATAATCCTGAGATAAGAGAAATAGTGCCAATTCTTATCATAATAATATTGTAATAATTTGGTCATGCGAACATTCTGTGTACAATGGTATTTTGGACTCAAAGAAAATTGTGCTTTATTTTTTCTTCTTAACTATAGATGGGCAGATATTGTTATTGATCTAAACACTCAAAATCCAGAATACCTAGATATCCGGCACTTAGAGAGAGGGCTACAGTATCGAAAAACAAAAAAGGTAAGAAAAGTTTTGTATAAGAGTATTTCCCAGCTGACCAAAATGATGTATTTTACTTAGCGTTCTTTAGGTTGTAAATAACAGAAACCCAAATTAGACCGTCTTAAACAGGAAAGGGAAAATTATTTTAAAAACACAGTGATATCTTTGAAGCCCATGGGCAAGTAGTTTTACAGACTTAAAGGGAATGGTACCAGGTATCGGAATAATAGCAGCGACTAAGTAGCTAATATGTGTTGCTCTTTTGGGGCTATGTTATTGTTCTTGTTGTTTTGTCTGATTATTTGCTTTCTGAAGATCATGTTTCAATTCATTTCTCCCTTTCAGGTGCACAGTCCAGACTGAAACTGGCTTGCCTCAGGCCCAGTTCCATAGTCTTGAGAGAGAATGAATTAAGATTGACTTAGCTTGGATTGGGTATCCACACTTGATTCAAATAAACTGCCATGGGGCAGTCATGTGGTAGAAACAAGGCTGTTGGGGGGAAGGTCTCAGGGAAATTAGATTCTATGGACTAAGTAGACATCCTATTGATTTAGTCCTACTAATATATGAGAATATATTGGAGAGTCAGGAAGAATAATAATTTTGGTGCTTAAACCAGATAGATGGGGAGGTCATAGTGTTTGTGAGAGGCACATGGAGGGAAGGCGTTTGAGCACCTGTGGACATTGTTATATTTTATAAAGGCAGCTGCCAGGATAGATGCAGGATTACACACTGATGATGTCTGAAAGAAAAAGTACTAGTTTGAGACAGGTGAAGGGGGAAAATATGAGATAATTCATTGGGATCCAAATAATAGTATACTATTTCCCTTCACTCAACTTTTTTTTCTCTTCTCAGGTTGGAGGAAATTTGCATTGCATCATAGCATTCCAGAGACTTAATTGGCAAAGATTTGGCCTTTGGAACTTTCCATTTGGAACCATTAGACAAGAGTCACAACCTCTAACACATGCCCAAGGAATTGCCAAATCTGAGAGTGAAGACAATATCTCTAAGAAGCAGCATGGGCGTCTGGGCCGGTCTTTCAGTGCTAGTTTTCATCAGGACTCGGCATGGAAAAAGATGTCTAGTATCCATGAGAGAAGGAATAGTGGCTACCACGGTTACAGTGATTATGATGGGAATGATTGACTATGCTGGACACTGATTGCATTAAGGATTGCATTAAGACAGTTGACTTTATTGTCTCCATTGTGTGAATAGATTTCATGATACTAAACATAATCTTGTAGTTCTCCAGTAAATAAGCTTGTATATGATTATGATGGGTGATCTCAGATATATGAGCAGATAAGCACAGATTTTTTTTTAAAGTTAAAAGTATATAAGCAATCTGAACAGAAAGTTTCACAAAATAAGTAAATTAAAACTACTATCTAAATAGGTCAAACATAAATTCACTTAATAGTATCAAGACGTGAAATGCTTAAGCATGACATGATTTCTCTGACTTCATCCCAAAACGTTCATTGTAGATAGTTTTACTCAAGATGTAAGGCACCATCGGCCTTTTTAAAAAATAGGGCTGTCCATTCCTAGTTTTCTCTCTTAAGATAAAAAAGCTCATTTAAAATTATTCAGTGAGTTCTGTCATTCTTTTACTTACCTGCCTCATTTGATTTCCTGGTTACTGTTCACAGGATTCTAAATAAAGAGGCAAAACAGAAAAGAATCAAGAAACTAATCTTTTCTATGATGCAAATGGTTGACTTAGTGCATTGATTCAGGATATTCTTGATATTCTTGACTTGATAAGTTACTGTCAAATATTGACAAGAACCTTAAGTCTTGAAAGACTTCTGTATATCTAGAATAAATCTTCTCAAGTTTCTATGTCCAAGGGGATCTGTAAAATGAGATCTCCTGAGATTTGATTGGCCCTTCAATATGGAGTCATATATTGATAACAGCCTTAAAGATGCATTAGAAATGCCCAACTCACTCAGAGGATAGCTATCCATATTCTACTTCCAATCTGAGCTATTTCCTTTTTTAAAAACTTATAGACAGTTGTTTAAAGTGTTAAATATTTCAGAAAGTGTGGATTTCATATATTTGAATTCCTCTTTAGCTGCTGTAAATTGTTCTGCTGCTGCTAACCTGTGACTCACAAAAGACTAGCATCTCTTCTCTCATTTCAGGGGTTGTTTCAGGACTCAAATTGGTAACTTGGCTTTTACAAGGTGCTGGATTTGTTGGTAACCATATTGCAATACACCTCAGAGAGAGGGTTCAGATTTTTATTTTTTAAAATAGTTTCAGTTTTTTCTCTTTTTTGAATTTTTATATCCATTACCCACTCAAACATGTCTAGCCTACAGAAGGGGATATATATTATGAAACGGTCATTTTTTTGAAGAGAATATTTTGCTTAAAATGCAAAGGATTGAAAAAAGATTTGTAGGTTGTTTTTGTTACTTCATAATGGGGCTTTTAAAATTTTTCACCAAATAAAGTTTTGTTTTCTACTTTTAATCATGTGAATGGTTTTGAACCTTTGTTTTGTATAAAGAATATGCTTATTTTTGTTTGACATACATGATAATTTGTGAGCTCTGCTAAATTGTTTGTTACAAGTCACCATCTTATATCTGACTTTCATAATCAGTGAACTAACATGCACTATGATGACTATACTTTTAGATTTCTATAAGACTTTACAGTAGCAGTTTGAAAATTTGATTCTTATATTAACTTGTATCAAATGAAGTTGCCATTTTTGTAAGTCAAATGTGGTTGAACAACAGCAATTTCAAATAGTTAAACCAAGTATTTCAGAGAGCAGGTAGGCAGGAAGAGCCAAGTGGAAGCACATGTAAACACACAATAAGAAAGAAAAAACTAGGGTGGCACCATGATCAAGTTGTTTTTTTGGGGGGGGGAGGTGAGGATGGTACATGGGTTGGTAATAGAACCCAGGTCTCCCACATGGCATATGAGCATTGTACCACTGAACCACTTGTGCACCCTGACCATGATCAAGTTTTATAAAAATCTTACTATATATGATCAGTTAATAACTTGGCTCACAAGTTTGGCAATCATTAAGAACACAAGATTAACAGAAACTGCTTTCCCAGAAAACTCAAGCAATAGTTTTATGTATTTCTCTTTCAACATCAGTAACATTCTTGTTATAATATTCCTGTCACATTTTTTTCTTGATCAACTCTTCTTAGAAATTTCCATAAAAGAAATGAAGGTTCAAATCCTTGCTCTACACTTAAGAGCTGTGTGATTTGGGGCAAGTTAAGATTTAACTTTTTCTATGCTCAATTCCTCATTAGTAAAATCAGGATTATAATAGTATCTACTTCATAAACTGTTTTGAAGAATAAGTTCATATACATAAAATGTTTAGAAAAGTGGCTTGTAGGTAGGAGATGCTATTTAAGTGTTTGTTATTATTATTCTAGAAGATGTTTATTTTACTCCTGAGAGTCTGTATAGAGAGCCCTTTAAACAGCATCTAACGGAGTCAATTCCTTGTAAGTCAAATATACTCCCCTTAGTTATTGTCCTTCCAAAAGAGTATTTCATATTCCAGAAATGTTGCTCTGGTTTTTAAAGCACTCATAGTATTCAAATGTCCACATTGGCTATTTGTTTTTACCCAGCTTTCAGGAGAAAAAAAACACATTTATTTAGACTAAATCCTATTAACTGTCCTTTTTTCCCATTACTATTACTGTCTAAGAACTGTGCTCCATACTTAGGCCAAGCTGGTGCAATAGCTTTGATACTTCCCACCTAAACTCAAATTCTGAAGGGGCTCAGGCAGCTGCTCTAGGATCCAGCACATTCTGTATTTCAATTTTACCCATAGCATTTCTTCTCCCCAGCCATTCACTCAACAAATTAATTTAAGCACCCTAATCACTGATCTCTGAAAACCCCCAAGAGGTTGGTGGCATCCCCAGCTACAGAGGGGAACTGAGCCTCTTATTGGTGAAGAAACTTGCCTGGGATCACAGGCCTACCACCTCGCATGGATGAGATCTGAACTATTATCTGCCTGACCTCCAAACAAATTCTCTTTCAGCAGGGTGCAAGCTGCACTGGAGAGCATTAGACTGGGAGCTAGAAGAAATAATTTAGACAGTATTTATGGAATTCTTGCTGTGTGTCAGTCAACAAAATAGTTATGGACTTCAATAAGTGTAGAGTCTACTGGGGGGAGGGCAGAAATGGAATAGGCAATTATACTAATCGCAATAAAATATAATTAGGAGCCTGGGGATTACTTTACAAATGGAGGAAATGCAAAAATCACGTTATCGGAATTATTCCTAGTAGAAAACCTGTGACCTATCGAGGCACAGAAGTGGCTTTGTTCAAAACCGATTGTGTGAGAGAAGGAATTCCTTTTAAAAATTACCTGATCATTTAAATCGATCCTTTCATTGAGTTTGAATCCAGTTTCATTAGTTCAAACTTGAATTAATGTATATACCAATACATTTATTGAGTAGCCACTATTGCTTAACCTTAAATCCTTACTAAAACTGTCTGCAAGACTGTTTTTATACCCATTTTACAGAAGAATGAAGTTAACAAATGAGACTCGAACAATGCTATATGCTATTAAGTGGTTTGGTCGGGATGTCAATCTTGGTTTGAAGGCTCCAGGGCTTTCCAGGAGCTACTCTGGCAAGTAGCTTCTCGTCCCACAAACTGTGAAATCTCAAATTTCACATGCTGGAGAAAACTAGGGTATATTCAGGTTAAAAGCTTTACACGTTCATTACATGCAACCCAGTACATAAATAGTTACTTTAAATACACTAACAAAAAACACCAACAAACATCCACTTTTCGGCTGTCCTTTCACATGTAAAGCAACAGAATAAGGAGTTTTCATAATTGACAGATAAGTGGGGAGAAACAGCGAAAAAAAACGCCTAGAAAAATTTCAACTGAGCAACCATGACCTTCGCAGAGAATCTTAACGTCTTAAATCCACAAAAGGCAGTGGGCGGAGATGTGAGAACAAAGGACCACACCGAAAAAACACCGACACAGACCGCACCAACTCCTGAAGGCTGGTGACATAGCATGTTTACGTCACTGCAGGGAGGAGGGATTTCCGCCCTGCGCGTTGCATTAACGGAAGTCGAGGGGCCCCACTGGCTTGATTTAGGACCCACGCCAGAAGGAAAGAGGTGGCCGGAGTACGCCTTCCTGCTGTTTATTTCGTTGCGCTGTCTCTCACCCTCGGTTTTCACTGCGAGTCCAAACGTTTGGGACAAAGCGTTGGGTGAGACTAGGACTTATTCCTTCCCTCCACCACCGTACGTTTTGGGATCCCTTTTTTCTTCCGGGAGGCGGTGTCTGCTTTTGGAGCGTTCTCCCGGGTGGATTTTATTTCCCCTCTCTCACATTCTCGTTGAAGCTGGTTGTTCCGGAAAGCTTTGGAGGCTTTATTTTTACATCTTCCAGCGTACGAGCAAGGGAGCTTCTTCCGGGATCCTGGGGCATTGGTTCAACCCGTTGTTGAATAATTAGGGAAAAACTCGAGGAGCTTGTGCTGTCTCTCGAGGGTACAGCTCTCAGGTTCAGCTTTGAGGACACACTTGACTGATGGGAGTCCAAGGGCTTTGGAAGCTGCTGGAGTGCTCCGGGAGGCAGATCAACCCGGAAACGCTGGAAGGGAAGATTCTTGCAGTTGGTATCCTTAACGCATCGTTGATACTTGGGATGCGGTGATTTGTATCAGGATTTTACTTATTTGCAGCTCTCCATTGGGTGCGGGGAGACGTTTGTAGTGACGGGTTCACCGGAATTGCTGTCAGTGGTCGTAAATACAGTGCAAAGGAATGCGGGAATTAGGAGAAAGGAGCCTTTGAGGAGCCGTAATTCTTCAGTATGAACACAAATTATAAATAAAGGAAGCAAGATTTTTTTTGAACAATATAGTGAATCTTCAAATACATCTTTAATTTTAAGTTTTTATTTAGGGTACCTTGAATGGGGGACGGGTAAAGGTTTATAAAAGCCCATATGCTACTGCTGCCCTCCAGTGGTTTCTCAGTACCTTTGCATTCTAGAAATTTTCTGTGAATAAAGGACAGCTTTCTCAGGTCCAAGAACTCTTAATACTTTAGCAAAGATTTCGATCACTTTATGTTGATGTCTCTGCGAGGAATTAAAAACTTTTAAAATCATTGAGGTGGCACATGAAGATAAGCATTCTAATTTTTTAGGGGGGTTGTCAAAGGAAAAGTTTAATTTTAAGCTAAAATTAAATTTAGTTTTAGGTAAGTTTAATTTTAATTACTTTAGACTATTTTTAGATAGCTCCAAGAGACACCTTTTTTGGGGACTTAAAACCATTTTCATTGGGTTATTAGGATTTTCTGAAAGAAGAAATGATCTAAAGAATACTAATGTTATGATTGCTTGTTCTACAATTGATTTTGCTTTGTTTCATTTTCATGGGAAGTCAAACATCTGAGGTATATTCACATTTTATACTTTTGTTTGTTAATAACTTACCCATGACAATACCGGGTTTATTGTTTACTCTGGGATCCCTTAAATAAATAGTTTTCTTTGACCGTCTGCAGAGCTGATTGTCTTGTTTATTTATACAAATAGTACAGAATTAACAGTTTACCTTTGTTTCTTATAGACCTTAACATTTGTGAAATGCATTTAAATATATGAGCAAAACATTACACTCTCTTTAGGCTATGCATACTAATTGAGATTAATTAAATTTAAAGTTGTGTAATTGTAGAACTAAAGTAATTTATCTTTTTGTTTCAAAATATTACAGATACTGTGGATTTTATCTCTAGAGTGCTTTTTGGCTTTGCTTAGTTTTATGCATTTCTTACGTCTCTGTAAGAAATTTGAGTTGAAATTCCCAACTCTAGCTGAGAATAGGCACTACCTGTGGTTAATTTAAAAAAAAAAAAAAGACTTTGTCCTAATTCTTGTGATTTAGAATTTTATTTTATTTTATTTTTTTGTTTACATGGGTAGTCACCAGGAATCAAACTCAGGTCTTTGGCCTGGCAGGTGAGAATTCTGCTACTGAGCCACCATTGCACCTGATTTAGAATATTAGGTATATGGGGTTCAGTAATCCATATTTCAAAAGCTTCATATCAAATTTAGCTGGGTTGAGAGTTAACTGGTCTGATGTTAGAGTTTTTTACTTGATTATAAAACTTAAAATGATAGGCTACATAGAAACTTAATCTTACGCAATAATTAAGAACAAGCCAAGTAGAAATGTTTATCCAGTACAGTACTCATGTGAATGAACGCCAGATCCTATCTTTGTGATGGCTCCTTGTATATGACTCTCATTGTAACCGTTGTTAGTATCCATTTTCACCTGGCTATTGTGACTGGTTTCTTTATAGCTTATTCTTCATGTCCACCAGAGTGATCCTTAAGTTATTCTTCATGTCCACTGGAAGGATCCTTAAGTTTTTTCTAGAAACCTTCCAGTGGCTGTGTTAGGTGCTACATGGCTTCATCATGGCCTGAAAGGTCAGATACACACATAAACCCCTACTATTCCAACCTCTCCCTGTGCTCCTGTCACCTTGGCCTTAAACTGAAGTGTGCTTCTGTCTCTGGGCATTTGCATTTGCTGTTCCCTTCTCAGGGTTTACACCCTGGTTCTTCTTGTTCATTGTTGGACTTCTCTGTTAAAATGTCACTTCTTCAAATAGGCCTTCCCGGACTAAAGTAACCCTCCACCCCAAGCATTCTTTATTCTGCTCTCTTTGTTTATTTGGGGGCATTTACCAAGACACTAACATTTACCTGGTACTTTACCTTTTTATTGTCTATCTTTCTCAGCACAAGGCAAGCTTTTGGGGACAGGGCCATGTCTGTTTTGTTCACTGCCATCTTGTTCACTACTCTGTCCCTAGGATCTTGGAAATGCCTGTCACATAGTAGCACTTAAATATTATAGGAATGATGGCTTGCTTTTCACTAATTATTTTGTTTCTAGTATTTTGTAAATTAATTCTTGATGAACCTAAATTTTTTTATGGTAGTAAATTAGGTAATGTATGTTAAACTGTTTAACAAATTTAATAGCAGATTTTTATCACCTACTGTATGATAGGCCCTGTAATAGAGTGGCTCACAAAAATACGGTCTGGATAACTCATGGAACTTACAGTCTCAGTCCTCTTCCCCTCCTTCCCCCCATTAGATTGTGAACTTACGGACAAAGATTTTATTTTGTTCAATGCTGTATCACCAGTGCAGAGTACAATTTCTGCACATAATAAATAATGCATTTTTAAGTAGGAGTATATAACTAAGGTCATAATCCAGGCTGAGAAAGTGACATATAAACTCAAAATTAAGAGTAGGAAATAACTAGCATAAGAATAGGAGAAACAGTATTTCAGGCAGATGATGGAGTGTATCAGAAGATCCTGGAGGAAGGAAGGAGCATAGCATAGGGATTTCCAAGATTTGAAAAAAACCCAGTGGCTTGAAAAGAGATAGGAGAAATGAGCAGAGGCCACATCACTCAGGGCTCAGTAGGCCATGGTAAAAAGTTGTTATTATCCAAAAGACAGCAGGGAACTTTAAAACATTTTTATCAAAGTATTTTGATGAAATCTAACATCCCTTCAAGATGAATTAGAATGTAGGATTGATAGGACCTGATAATGGTTGGCTGAGAGGAGTATATGAGATGATACCCAAGAATTCTGGCTTGGGCAACTGGGGGGACGGGAGTGACATTCACCGAGATGAACAGCCTTGTGGGGAAGACAGTTTGAGTTTGATCATGTCAAGTTTGAAATGCTTGTAAGACATTAGGTAAAGATGTTAACTGGGACATTGGCTCTACTGATAGAGGGTCAGGAGAGAGCTCTGGGCCAAATAGATACATATGGGAATCCATGCCCAGAGGATAATTGAGCCTAGGATGGGAGTGTTAGGGGGTGGAGGTAGCCTGAGAAAGCAAGGGCAGACAGGAGGAGAGAGCCTAAGAGAGATCACTGGTGAAGTCGACACTTTAATGATAAAGGAGCTGACAAACAGATTGAGAGCCAAAAAAACCCCAGCATGATCTCATACCACTCTTTGTTATGAACATATATAAGTTTGTAAGAAGCTTTTTTTAGAAAAGTTGAAAAGTGTAAGGAAACCCCATGGGGTGCATATGTGGTTCTGTGGTAGAATGCCTGCCTGCCGTGAGGGAGACCTGTGTTCCCTGGCATGTACCAAAAAAAAAAAAAAAAAAAAGACCTCATGAAAATACAAATTACCTCTGCTCTTAATAATGATTACTATTATTTGGTGTCTGAATGTCCAGTTTTTAAAAATTTCTTACGTTACACAGATATATAGTTATTTAATAGTTTGAGTCCATTATGTAAAATGGAATTATACTTTACATATTTTTGTCCCATATTTAATTCCCTTTAATAATATTCATGACTTATCTTCCTTATAACTTTGTATGCTTCTTCAAGCTCCATATACCATTATACCAGAATACCAAAAAAACCCTGTTGAAAACTTTAAAATTTTATGCCATTTTTCCTTATTATAAGAAAGCATTTTAACAAATAACTTATTGTAAATCCATGATTATTTCTTTAGGATAAATATCTGGAAGTGGAATTCTTAGATCAAATAGAATGCAAGCTTTTAAGGTTTTTGCTACAAATTGCCAAATTGTCTTTTAGAAAAGTTATGCCAATTTGCTAAAATTCTTTACAAATCACTAGTTTTCCTTTAGAAACCATTCTTTACTTTAAAGGACATGTCTGCCTATGCAAACTTTAAAAATTCAGTATGTAAGTGGTAGTTGCAAAGTTCAAATGAAGTTAACTAATTTTAGGTAGATCCCATAAAGACCAAACTTTTTCAATTTCAAATAAGTAGTGTTATGTGCTTAGTGTTATAAGCTATTGAGATATGAAATTGTAAGGATGGAAGAACAATTCCAAAATGTTTTCCATTAACAATTCCTCCAGATATTAGTATTTGGTTAAACCAAGCACTAAAAGGAGTCCGGGATCGCCATGGGAACTCAATAGAAAATGCTCACCTTCTCACTTTGTTTCATCGGCTCTGCAAACTCCTATTTTTTAGAATTCGTCCTATTTTTGTTTTTGATGGAGATGCTCCACTATTGAAGAAACAGACATTGGTAAGTGTTATATAATTATTTTTTCTCACTAAATTCTTGGAAAGGAAAAGGTTAACGGGAAATTTTTATTTTCTATTTAGAATCTTAGAAACTGAGACATTCTGACACACAACTTTATTTCAACTGTGCTTTCATTTATCTTGAACAAATAAAGAATTGTTCTTTTAAAAAAGTTTGATTATGAGAATACATTGTGGGCGAGAGGATACAATTTAACTTTTAAATAAAATAGCTACTAGAGTTCCTATAAATGGGTTTTCCCTTTAGAGTATTTTCTTGGGTATTCTGCATTTACTCCAGTTATTCTGCCATTGCTCAGTGTTATCAAATACCTACCTGAGCCATGCCTCCCTGAACCTAAAATCGAATATTCTCAGGAGTAGCAAGCTTTCTTTTAAAGATGAATTGGATTTTTAGGAGCAATCAAGTGACTAAAGTGGATTATCAACGAAGGAAATGGGACATGATATAAAAGAATGAGAATGAATTTCTTTATTCTGAAAGCAGTTTAAAAATGTGTAAACAATGTTGTAAACTTTGGAATAATTGTGTGCCCCTGTAGCACTCGTTTGGACAGATGACTTTTATAAGTTGAAAAATCCCAGCTCATCAACATTATATTCATATCTGATTGATATTATCTAATTAAATAAAGATATATGATAAAAGTAAAGATTCGTAAATGCTTGGGGACACTTGTTGCCTTTCTAAAAGTGTTGGACTTGAATGTTGCAGTTTTTAATTAAAAGGCATACTCTGTCTCAGGTACTTTTTTGGAACAATTAGAAAGGAAAAGAAAATGTCTTTTTTCTTTAACCAGAAGCATAGAGACTATTCCTGTTTTTCCCCACTTAGACATCTCTCACGTATTTCTGTATCTTCTAGGATTTCTCATGACATCATCTGAATGTTGGGGGGTGGCAGAATTACGTATAAATAATATATTGTTATAAAAACCAATGAAATTTAAGATCAGAAATTTGGTATAACATATTTTAAAGAATAAATTTGTTAATAAATATAATAACTCCTTTTCAGCAACAATTTGTTTGATTATCATTAAATTTTAGGCTTCTTGGGGACATTAAAAGGCATTTAAAGGCAACTGAAAGTAAATTAATAGTGCCCAACTATATTATATAATAGCCAGTCTGAGTAATATTTTTTTCCCTTTAATGCAATTTTATTGAGAAATTCATACACTATACAGTTCATCCAAAGTATACAATTGGTGGTTCACAGAATTATCATATAGTTGTGTGTTCATTACCACAATCAATTTTCAAACATTTTCATTACTCCAGGAAGGGGAGAAAAAAAAGAGAAAACCCAAAACGTCCTGTACCCGTTATGCTCTTCTATTACTGATGTCTAGCTTTTGTGCAGTACAACAGCACATTTGGTACTGTGATGGAAGGAGATGGAGATATTACTGTTAACTATAGTCCACAATTTTTAGTAGATGCATCTTTTCCCATTTACCACTCTATTATTAACTCTTTGTAATAGTTTCATTTGTTCTAGTTCATGGAGGAAAGTTTTTATATTTGTACTATTAATCACAGTCATCAGCTACAAGATTTACTGAGTTAGACATTTCCATGTTTTAACCTCTGGCTTTCCTTCTGTTGACATATGTTACTCTTAACTTCCCCTATCAACCATACTCTCAGTTCGGTACTGTTAATTATAGTCACAATAATGTGTTATCATTACCTCTATCCATTTCTACTCATTTAAATTCAGCCTAGGTAAAAATTGTCAACATCTTAAGCAATTTTCTAGTCTCATTCTGTCTCCAGGTAACCTATGTCTGCGAGTTTGCATATTATAATATGTAATATAGTAATTACATATGTCAGCGAGGTCATGCGATATTTGTCCTTTTGTGTCTGGTTTTTCACTTAACATAGTGTCCTCAAGATTCATACGTGTGGTTGCATGCTTTAGGACTTCTTCCTTCTTACTGCTGAATAATATTCCATTGTACGTATATATTATATTTTGTTTATCCATTCATCAGTTGATGGACCCTTGGATTGTTTCCAATTGTGAATAATGTGAGCATTGGTGTGCAGATGTCTGTTTGTGTCCCTGCTTTTAGTTCTTCTGGGAATATACCAAGTAGCAGGATTGCCACTTCATAGGACAACTCTTTGCTTAGCTTTCTGAGGAACCACCAAGCTTCCACAGTGGCGGTACAATTTTACATTCCTCCCAGCAATGAATAAGTGTTTATAGTTTTCTACATGCTCTCCAACACTTGTAGTTCCCTGTTTGTTTAATAATAGCCATTCTAATAGGTATGCTGAGTAATATTTTGATGGAAATTGTGGGTGTCTACACTGCAGAAACACAAAGTTACTCAAATAGGCAATTAGAGGAAATATTAAAACAGCCATCATCTGAAAACTCAGACAAGTTCTATGGGGAAAAAAAATCACAGAAATGTTTTTAATATACTAAAACCCTGAAGTAAATACCTATGTCTTTTCTTTTCACAGACCAAGAGAAGGCAAAGAAAGGATTTGGCAGCCAGTGACTCTAAGAAAACTACAGAGAAGCTCTTGAAAACATTTTTGAAAAGACAAGTTATCAAAACTGCCTTAAAAAGCCAAAGGCAAGGGGAAAATTACATTAATTTTAAAGATTAATTTAAAAATTCTTATTTTTACTTTGGATTCCTCTGTTCCCTTTCCTAATTTTAACTCTTAGCTAGAAATAGAGAGTGAAATAAGCAGGAGTAACTAGGATCCCATTTGACCTGGTAATTTGAAGTGAAAATTCTCCATTCTATGAGAATCAACATTGATAAATAAGGAAAACAAAATACTGTACTGAAGCATTGCATACACTTTTTACTCTTATAATGCTCTTCATGGATGGTTTGAGGCTATGGCCAAGGCTCTGAGGAACCGCAGCAAGTTTCCTTTTTCTTCTCTAGGCTGAACTTACATTTCAAAGCAGTAGCCCAGGAGGAGTAAGGTCGGTGAGGGGAGAAGTCCATTGCCAGTGTGCTTTTTCCTTCTTCACCTCTGGGTAGGATTTGTGTAAATGGGATAGTATTATTAACTGAAAATATAATTTCATATCATCTTTTTTAAAAATATATGTGTTTATTTTAGAGATGAAGCACTACCAAGTCTTACTCAAGTTCAAAGGGAAGATGACATCTATGTTTTACCTCCTTTACAACAGGAAGAAAAAAATAGGTAAATTTTTATTCAAAATTTTAATTATTGTTATATTCACACAGATGAAACCTACATATTTTATCTGCATGACAAGGTATGGGTAATTAATGTATCTGAAATATGCATTTATCTACACCTTTTAGAATATTTTTCAAAAACTGAAATTTTTATTTACTAAAATACCTTTGTGTTCTGGTGATTGGTGATGGTTTGTGATACATGACTTTTTTTTAATTCTGAAGAGTCTCTGCTAGCACTGTTGATTTAAAATTCTTGAAGACATTTAGTTTTCTTACATTTTAAGTTATACCTTCTATTTCTACTGACTTTTTAATCCAATATGGTTTTAACACTACCACATTAAAAGATGTCATGTGGCATCCTTTTTGTTAAGTCCTGTAGAAGCTTTTCAGTTCTCAGCTTGTTTGACAACTTGACACCATTTAACACTGCTACTGTGCTGTCTTATTTTCCTGGTACCTCTCTGGCTACTCTTTTACAGGCTCCTTTGTGGACTCCCCTTCCTCTGACTGTCTTAGTTGTCATTGACTTCTGTGGTTGAAGTATATGTGGAGCACTAGAAGTTTGTCTCTACTTCCCACCCACTCCTATTCCTTTCCCAGGGACTCCACAGCCTAATAGTTTTTTTAAGACACTCCACTTCTCTTCATTGACACTACCTTAGATTAATTTACCACCATCTTTTATCTAAATTACTGTGACAGTGTCTAAACTTCTTTCTCTGTATTTTTTTCTGATTTTTACCTGTGCTGGTTTGAAAGGAAGTGTGCCCCCTAAGAAAAGCCATGTTTTAATATAAGTCCCATTTCATAAAGTAGAATAATCTCTATTCAACACCGTATGTTTGAAACTGTGATTGGATCATCTCCCTGGTTGATGTGATTTAGTCAAGAATGGTTGTTAAACTGGATTAGGGGGTGACATGTCTCCACCCATTTGAGTGGGCCTTGATTAGTTTCTGAAGTCCTATAAAAGAGGAAATATTTTGGAGAAGGAGAGATTCAGAGAGAGCAGAGAATGCTGCAGCACCATGAAGCGGAGAGTCCACGAGCCAGTGACCTTTGGAGATGAAGAAGGAAAACGCCTCCCGGGGAGCTTCATGAAATCGGAAGCCAGGAGAGAAAGCTAGCAGATGATGCTGTGTTCACCATGTGCCCTTCCAGCTGAGAGAGAAACCCTGAACTTCATCAGCCTTCTTGAACCAAGGTATCTTTCCCTGGATGCCTTTGATTGGACATTTCTATAGACTTGTTTTAATTGGGACATTTTCTCGGCCTTAGAACTGTAAACTAGCAACTCATTAAATTCCCCTTGTTAAAAGCCATTCCGTTTCTGGTATATTGCATTCCAGCAGCTAGCAAACTAGAACAGATTTTGGTACCGGAGAGTGGGGTGCTGCTGTTGCAGTTTGCAAATACCAAAGATGTTGGAGGGGCTTTTTAAATGGATAAAGGGAAGAATCTTGAGGAGTTGTGAGAAGCTTGATAGAGAAGGCCTGGAATGTTTTGAAGAGACTGTTGGTAGAAATGTAGACTCTGAAGATAACTCTGATGAGGCCTTAGGCAGAAATGAGGCACGTGTTTTTGCAACCTGGAAGGAAGGCGATCCTTGTTTTAAAATGGTAGATAATCTGGCAAAATTGACTAGTGGCTTTGGCTGGAAGGCAGATTTTAAAAGCCATAAACTTGGATATTTAGCAGAAGAGATCTCCAAATTAAATGTGGAAAGTGCAGCCTGGTTTCTCCTTGCAGCTTATAGTGAAATGCGACAGGAGAGAGATAAGCTGAAAAGTGAACTCTTGGGTACAAGGAAACCAGAAATTGATGTCCTAGAAAATTCTGGGCTTCCAGGAAACTAGACCCCAGAGAACAGAGCCCTGTGTGAGGATTTAACCAAATGTGAAACCAGTCAGACATTTCAGAGAAAGCCAGGATTGGACATGGAGTTATCCAGGAAAGATTTGTGGAAACTCCTTATGTCTGATGGGCATGATCCAAGGCTACTGCATAGAAAGCCAACAAGAGTGCTGTGGGACCTATATGAACAGAGCCGCTGCCAGTCTGGACTGAGGGGTTCAGAGAAGGGACACATTGGAGGAAAAATAACTTCAGAGGCAAAACCATGGAGACTGAGGTCTGAAGTCAAGGAGAGCGGGCCCACCCAAGCACGAGGAGAGGGTGAGTTTGCCCCAAAGGCAGAGAATGGGCCTTCCACCTAGTTGCAGTGGAAGAGTCATGCCGCCTCAGGCCTTAGAGAAGGTGAAGCACATTCCTTGGGGTTTGGGGAGAGCCTGGCTGCCACCACATGGAGGGGTTGAACGTGTGCCCCAAAGATGGCAGAGAGCCCGGGTGTGGCCCCGATGCTTGGAGAGGGTGGAGCCTAGAGAAGGGTGGTCTCCCCAATATCCCCCAAGGTTGCATTCAGAGAGAGGCAGGCGTAGGCATTTGGATAGGGTAGGACTGCCACTTTCTAAAGCCCTGAGGATAAATGACTCTCAGACTTTGAAAACTAATGGACTTTGCCCTGCAGGTTTTTGAAACTGTATGGGTCCGGTGACTCCTGTGTTCCTTCCTCCCTATGGAAATGTGTATATGTATCCTGTGAATGTTCCTCCTTTATATGTTGGCAGCAAATAACCTGTTATGAGTTTTCAAAGGTCCAGAGCAAATGGAGAGAATTTTGCCTTAGGGCAGACCATGCCTGTAACTGACTTGATGACATTTTATACTGTCTCTAATTTTGTACTTCATTGTATTACTACTGAAAGGTTTAAGGTTTCTGATATTGTTAGGAAGTTAATGTATTTTGTATTTGGGAAAAACATGTCTCTTTTAGGGGCCAGAGGGTGGAATGTGCTGGTTTGAAAGGAAGTGTGCCCTCTAAGAAAAGCCATGTTTTAATATAAGTCCCATTTCATAAGGTAGAATAATCTCTATTCAACACCGTATGTTTGAAACTGTGATTGGATCATCTCCCTGGTTGATGTGATTTAGTCAAGAATGGTTGTTAAACTGGATTAGGGGATGACATGTCTCCACCCATTTGAGTGGGCCTTGATTAGTTTCTGAAGTCCTATAAAAGAGGAAATATTTTGGAGAAGGAGAGATTCAGAGAGAGCAGAGAATGCTGCAGCACCACGAAGCAGAGAGTCCACGAGCCAGTGACCTTTGGAGATGAAGAAGGAAAACGCCTCCCGGGGAGCTTCATGAAATCGGAAGCCAGGAGAGAAAGCTAGCAGATGATGCTGTGTTCACCATGTGCCCTTCCAGCTGAGAGAGAAACCCTGAACTTCATCAGCCTTCTTGAACCAAGGTATCTTTCCCTGGATGCCTTTGATTGGACATTTCTATAGACTTGTTTTAATTGGGACATTTTCTCGGCCTTAGAACTGTAAACTAGCAACTCATTAAATTCCCCTTGTTAAAAGCCATTCCGTTTCTGGTATATTGCATTCCAGCAGCTAGCAAACTAGAACATTACCCCTTTGGCAGTAACCCCTTTCTGTCTAATCCAGTATCTGCTTAGCATTGTAAAATCTGTTTTTAAAAGAAATCTGATATTGTCATTCCCTTCTTAAAACACTTCCTAGCTTCTTTCTTTAGGATAAAACTTCAACCCTAATTTAATTTTTGAATCTGTTACTTGTATTTCTCCAACCTTATTCTTGCCCTCTTTACACCATCTGTAGATAGGCTTTATTTTTCCCTTGTTCCAGATATTTGTAGAACATAGTTCTTCTTCCTGAAACACTTTTTTCCATGAACCTCCCTCAAACCCTATAACCAGAACTTCATTTTTTCATGACTAACTACAAGAGATATAATTGGAAGAAATTCCAGAAAGTTTTCATGCCCTCCAATTGGGGTGAGGTAACTCTCTTTATTGCATCGTTAGCAACTCCCTTTTTTCTTACAATGGTAGTTATTAAGTTTTCTTGCAATTGTTTATTTTCTTGTGTCCTTCACTAGAGTGTAAGATCAGTGATGGCACAGATCTTGCTTTCTTATTCACCTTTGTAGCCCCTATATGCTGTGCATTGGAAACATATTTTTGTTAAGTAGATGTTCTAACTGTATGCTTGACTCTCAGTTCAGAAGAAGATGATGAAAAAGAATGGCAAGAAAGAATGAACCAAAAACAAGCATTACAGGTATTTAAATAATTTTTATATTGTTTAATTTAAAAATAACAAATAATTTAAAAAATTAAATTTTAAATTATTTTTGAATTGTTATTTTGAAGGAATGCATTCTATTTGAAATAAATGTCATGAAAATGATTTTAATGACTTATTATGAAATTATATAGTTCCTGATAAAAAGTAGACATATGACATCTTTACTTTGTGTGTGTTTATGTATATACATTTATATATATGTATATCATAAAATATATAGGCACACATGGATATATCTATGGAATTTATTATTGCCTATGTCTGTATTATCCAAAATAAGCAAAGCTATTTTCTTTTACAATCAACCAGTCAATAAATAATTGATTATATAAATAAAAGTATTAACTGCATATTCCTATAGAAAACATACTCATAAATAAGTTCTAGTAACATTTTGGAATATTCTATTCCATTCTTTTTTTCCCCTCTTCTGTATAGTTGCATGCATATGTGTATGGGTGTGTGTATGTTTAGCTGTGTCTGTATTTATGCATATTTATGTGTACGTATTTTTGCATATATTTCAGTATCTATTGCTGCATAATGAAATCACTCCAAAACTTAATGGTGTAAAATAGCAATCATTTGTTTTCATCATCTCTGATGAGTTTAGGGGTTTGCTGAGCTCAGCTAGATAATTCTCTCGCAGGTCTCCCTTGCAATGCAGTCAGACTTGCATGTCTGGCATTTGATGCTGGATGTTGGCTAGGCCTTGATGTGAGCTGTCAGCCTAAATACTTGGCATGTGGCCTTTCCATGGGACCTGGGCTTTTTTATAGCATAGTGGCTGCGTTTCAAGAATAAGCATCCCAAGACTGAGTTATAGGCAGAAACCCATGTTTCCTTTCTAACCTAGCCTTGGAAGGTGTGCACATATCCTTCCTACTACATTCTATTTGTTTTCTAACAAAGTTACTAAAGGCAGTCCCTAGTCAAGGGGAGGGGGATTAGATGGAAAGAATGTCAAAGAGTTTGCAGACACATTTTAAAACCACCACCATAAATATTTTAATGAATAACATTTTTACAAATTGAGGTTGTACTGTATATACAAGTATTTTTTTAACTTTTTAAAAATTGTACAGTGTAACATATATACAAAACAAAGAAATAAAAAAGCAATAGCTTTCAAAGCGCTCTTCAACAAGTAGTTACAGGACAGATCCTAGAGTTTGTCATGGGTTACCATACAATCCTCTCAGATTTTTCCTTTTAGCTGCCCTAGAATATAGGAGGCTAGAAGGCTTAAATATTTTTTTATCATCACAATCAACTTTTTTTCCTTCTTTTTTTTGAAAAGTAACATATGTACAAAAAAGCTATAAATTTCAAAGCATAGCACCACAGTTAATTGTAGAACATATTTCAGAGTTTGACATGGATTACAGTTCCACAATTTATGTTTTTATTTCTAGATGCTCTAAAATACTGGAGACTAAAAGAGATATCAATTTAATGATTCAGCATTCATATTCATTTGTTAAATCCTATCTTCTCTATATAACTCCACCATCACCTTTGATCTTTCCATTCCTCTCTTGAGGGGTGTTTGGGCTATGACCATTCTAAATTTTTGATATTGGAGGGTTCTGACACTAATATGAGGTAGGGAGATAGAATTATCTGATGTTCTGGAGAAGCTGGGCTAGGTTTCAGGACTTATCTGAACCATGGACCCATCTGGAGGTTGTAGGTTTCTGGAAAGTTACTCTAGTGCGTAAAACCCTTGTGGAATCTTAAATATTGCCCTAGGTGTTCTTTAGGATTGGCTGGATATACAGTTATTTTTAATAAGCATTTTTCAAGTTTCTTAGTGTAGCAATATCATTCTTTGATTCCCAGATTCAGTATTTCCTGTTTATTTGTGTTATTTTCATGTATCTAGAATACCTTTGAAATAAAACTGTAGAATTCCTCAACTCGTGGAATTTTTGCATTACTGATACAGCAAGTTCATAATAATCTTGGTTTAGAACATGAGCTTCATGGTCACTAAGACCTACATTTAAGTCCAGTCTCTACTGTTTATTAGCTGTGTGATCTTAGGCAAATTAATTATCTTCTGCATGGCTTTTATCTTTTTTTTTTCTTGTAAAACAGAGATAATGATACCTCCATTATCATAGGGTTGATGGGAGGATTAAGTGAAATAAAGCTTGGAAAGCTTGGAGCAAAATGACTGGACTGTCATATGTGCTGGTTTTTATATACACAACCAGTATATGTACATCAGGCAATCAAATTGCATTGTTTTATCCTCTGTGATAATGAAGGGTTGAAAAGTATTTTTGACCATTAGTTAAATGTAGAGAAAATGTGATTTTTTGTGTCTGTAAAATTTCTTACTTTTTAAATTTCATTTTTGATTCCAGGTTAAGAATGAAACAAAACTAATCTTATAATTAAGGAAATTGAAAATACTGTTCAGGCTCCTACTATAGGGCCTTTGTGCCTGCTGTTCCCTCAGCCCGGAATATTCTGTCCTGGATCACTGCATGGCAGGCTCTTTGTATGGTTCAAGTCCCTGTTCAAATATCAAAATTTTAGTGGGGTCATTTCTATCAAATGTATTTTCCCTTTTTTCCTAGTTATTCCTATCAAATTAACTGGCTTTAATTTTGTGAAAGCACTTAACATTATCTTGTGAATTTATTTGTTTGTTTATCCTGTGTCTTCCATTCCTAAGAATAGGAGCCTTATTTGGCTTGATCACCACAGTATCCTAGCACCTCAAATAGTGCCTGGCACATCAGAGGTGCCTGGTAAATATTTTCTTTTGAATGAATGAATGAGTGAATGAATACACTTCCCAGTCTGCCTATTCTCTTTGATGTCTGTTGCAGATTTTGTTGAACTGTGTTTTCAATATAAGCATGAGTATAGATTTAACTGTATGATATATAAATTCTGTGGTGTTATGCTTTACTCTGTACAGGATGAGTTCTTTCATAACCCACATGCGATAGATATTGAATCTGAAGACTTCACCAGCCTGCCCCCTGAGATAAAGCATGAAATGTTGACCGATATGAAGGAATTCACCAAGCGAAGAAGAACATTATTTGAAGCAATGCCAGAGGTAAAATATACAAAGTACCTCAATGCTTAGAATTAATAACTTCAGCAAAACTTTTCATTTAAAAGAACAGAAAAATGATAAGCATTACTTGTAAAATATCTCAGTTTCCAGTAAACACCATTTGTTTATCTCAGAGATCCTATGAAACATCACATATTTATGAGTTTGAACTTATAATAACACTTAAGGCAGTCATTCTTGCCTTTTTACCCAAGATTAGGTCTTGTGTTCTGTGCTCTCATAGCATCTAGTAATAGTCTCTTTACTTAGCATAATTAGTTTGTTTACCACACCAAAATTGCTTATCTTGCTTATCTCTATATTAGCAGCATCTAGCTCAGTATTTTTCCAATAGTAAATGCCCAGGGTATTGTTAGTGGTTCAATTGTCAGGCAAACTCACAAGAGCTATTTTGAACAAAATATATGTTGTCTGTAGAATACTAATTGTAACATGGAATCTAATCACAATGGAAAAATGTGCCCTAACTTGAAATTCCATGTACATCTTCTGCTTCAGCTCTAGCAATGCAGTGAACTCTCGCCCCTCCCTTTCCCTTTTTCTGGACAGTGGTATTAAGGTTTCTTCAACTTGGAGCATCTGAAGGTGGCTCCCACAGACACGGAAAGCAGGTGCAGGGATGGTGAATGGAATTGAGTTTTCTTGAGCATGTCTTCTAACCATATTATATCTTTAATTTCTCACTTTCTTTAGTTAGTAAATGAGTTTTTTTCTTTTCTGTTGCTAGCACCTATTATTTCCAAAGTGGTTTTCCTTTAACACTGTAGAATAGAATATGATTTTGCAGTATTATTGTCCTTGATGATAGTGTTTTTTTCTACAGATTTTTGAACATTAAAAAAAATGATACCAAGCTATGAAAAAAGCAGAAACTGTATCTTTCCCATTAGTCCCTTCTGTTTTTCCACTAAGAATGAGAAGATAGCAAAATACCAAGGTGCATATAAATGGGTTTGGGGGCATATGTTCTTGGGTCTTTGGGTATACAAAGGAAAGAAGTAAATTTATTTTCATTTCAGGGAAAAAATCTGGCTCTCAATTAGGCATTTTATTTCCTGAGTGTAAAAGAATCCTTGTGTGGTACTTAAGGAAATGGAATTTGGGTTATATGGATGATAGTAGATATGACTTAGAAGAAAAGAGAGGCAGTCCCTAATGGTTTACTCTACTTTATTCTCTTTCTGCCACCACATGGTCTCTTGGGTTGGTACACTGTTGGGTAGACTCCACAGCTAAGTGAGATCTGTAATTTTGATCAAGTAGGGGAGTTCTAAGTCATAACAGATTGGTCTTTTGTATCATCTGTACATTGAGCAAATGTAGTATTGATAATGGCAGTGATGATAAGGAATGATAGTAATAATAATAATAATTATAATATTAATAGGAGTAATACAGTATATAGGCAACCAACCAGCTTTTGACCACAGATCTACCACTTACTAGCCATCTGATTCTGAGGACATTACTTAACCTATTTAAATCTTATTTCTTCATTTGTAGATTGGCGATAATGAAATCTGTCTCACAGGCTGGTTGTGGGAATAAAATGAGATAATATATGTAAAAGCACTTAAAAGAAAAGTATTGTCCTACACACAGGAAATAGATTATAAATGTTAACTATTATTGTTCATAATTATAATTTTTATGCTTTATTGTGTGTCTTTTTGTGCCAGGGACTATGCTGGGCACTTTGTGTGCATATTTACTTGCATTCTAGAATATTGTCTTGTCTGTTAAGCTGTAATCAAAGTGTCACAGTGACTGGCATACAAGATGATCAACAAATGTTTTGTATAAATGATCAAATCATAAATGGTGTCTGATTTCTTTTGCTTATTTTTTTTCAAAAAGATTATTCCTTAAAAAGGTAAGCAGTTATAGTTTTTACTTGTATTTAAATTTTACTTTGATAGTATGAAAATATTACCAATGAGAAAACCAAATGCTGTTTGTTTCCTTCAGAGGAAGGTAGTGAAAATATAGTAATATTGACTCTGTAAAATTTTTAAAATCATTTTTTATTTTGCTATTAGGAGTCCAATGATTTTTCACAGTATCAACTCAAAGGCTTGCTTAAAAAAAACTATCTGAACCAGCACATAGAAAATGTACAAAAAGAAATGAATCAGCAGCACTCAGGGCAAATCCAAAGGCAATATGAAGATGAAGGAGGCTTTTTGAAGGAGGTAGAGTCAAGGAGAGTGGTCTCTGAAGACACTTCACATTATATCCTGATAAAAGGTATCAGGCTCCATTATTCACTTGATGCTTAAAAGCCAAAAATATGTTATGTCTCTGAAGTTTATAAATTACCATTCCGGCAAAATAATATTGAAGTCCTACTTTATAATAATAATCATACAGAGCTATTAATAGATTAACAAATATCATGTCAGCTCACTTTTAAGTTAACTGAAGAATTAATTCTTTGTTGGTAATTAAATGAAAATTTATTATTTCTCTTATGAAAACCACTATTCTCTTGTTATCCTACTAGTATTACGTCATCTCACTGGAAAACTATGTAACAAGAAATATTTTAATTTTTCTTAAGGTCTTCAAGCAAAGAAAGTTGCAGAAGAGGATTCAGAGGTTCTTCCTTCTTCCAGCAAGGAACATAACATGTCTTTTGACATGAACTCATCTACAGGTGAAAAACTGAAGCCAGAGAAAGAGACTGATGCCAACCCTCCTTCTCCAAGAACTTTACAGGCTATACAAACTGCCATGCTGGGAAATAGCTCAGAAGAGGAGTTGGAGAGTGAAAATAAAAGGCAATACAATGAGAAGAATCCATCTGCTGCTGGAGATGAAGGCTCTGTATCACCAAGGACTCTCTTAGCTATCCAGAAAGCTCTTGATGATGAAGAAGAAATGAAAGTGCCTGCTGAAAACAATGTACAGACTAGAAGGTTAAGAGTGAGAAAAGTGCTTATGGAAAGTTCTGATGAGGAAAATGATAAAGGACTTAATGTTAGAGATGAAAAAGAAATGCTATTTACAATAGTACCTCATTCATCCAGTGAGAACTTTGTAAAGGAGAATGTGACCAGTACTAAGAGTGATAAAGAGCTGATAGACTTGGCTCATTTATCAAATACTAACTTTTATCAAGGCAGTGACTCTGGTGTTCAAAAAGAACAAATATCATTTATTCACACAGTGAATGAAGCCTTTCAGATAAGTGCTGAATCTATGATTAAGGATAGAAAGGATCCAATTCCTTTAGAAAATGCAGTGGTTATACACAGTAATGCACCTGGGCTCCAGAGTGGAAGAGAACAGGCACCAGTATCTTCAACAACTACAATTTTTGTATCAAAAAATGAAACATGTACCAAAGTTCTTGAGGTAGAAAACGATTTTTGTACATCTGAGAGTAAATACGATTCCTCTGTTCTTTCAAATGATAAAATAGAATGTGAAAAACCTCATGCTTCTAAAATTATTAGCACTGTCAGTTTGCAAGAAATGAGTAATACAGTAAGTGTCCCTTCAGAGACACTAAGTAACTTAGAAAATGCAGCATCATTTGCTACTAAAGAACGTGAGAATTTTTTGAAAACCATTCAAGAAAGTGAGACTATTGAATCTGCAGGCCACATTCTACTTTCGGTTCCCAAATCTATGGAATCAATGGAAATCGACTCTGAAGAAAGTGAATCTGATGGTAGGTATTTATATTCTTTTAGAGATAGAGCATGTTAGAATTTCAAATATGTAGGAACTGAGAAATCCTTTAGTCCAGATGATAAACCAGGGGAGAGTATGCACTATTAGGAGAAGGGAAAGGTGAATTTCCCTTCAGTTTTTTAAAACTTTTTATTTTGAAAATTACAAACTTAAAAAAGTATTGAAAGAATATTACAGAAAAATTCTGTTTCTTTCACATAGTAGTTTACTTGCTAGCATCTTACCATATTTGCTTTATTATTTCTCTCTATTATATACATACCCATATGCACACACTACTTTTATTCCTGCTATCTGCCAGTTTTTCTACTCTGAAGTTACTGTTTTCCTTTTGTAGTTAATTGTTTGTGGAAAGATATTTTGGGGGTTGTGTAAATATGTTGCTCCTGAACAAACTTTCACCCACTTGTATTAGAATCCATCGATGATTTTTGCCTGAATAAATTATGCTGCTTGTCAAATGTTGGTTTTCTAATTCCATCTATCTTTATACATTTGTTAGTTGGCATCCTATTGTAAGGATGGTCTTTCCTGCCTTTTCCACTTATTATACTTTATGTTAATGTGGACTCACTGATTTCTGTTTTATCCTGTGAATTATAATTTGATACTATCATAATTTATTTTGGTGCTCGAGTTGTCCTAGTTTTTCCCAAGTTGACTTCCATGTTTTTTCACAATTTCCCTTTGTTTTTTGAGCAATTCCTTACTTTCTGGCCAAGATGTTCCAGGTTTATCTTGTAATTTCCCTGTCCTGGTTCTGGAACCAGCAATTTCACAGGAACCCTAGTTCATTTGAATGGAGTATGGTATTTAGAAACTAAGATCTGGGCACTGGTGGGCTCATTGTTACTGGATTGTCATTGCTTCAGGCTCTCTCAGCAACCAAATCAGGAAATATATTTATGTACATTTACACACACACACACACACACACACACACACACGTGTACACACACAAATATATATATCTGTATTTATTTCTATGCCTAGCTCTGTTAAAATTCATGAGTTCACAGTAGTATCTCCAGTTCCAATCCGTCATCACCAGATTCATTCTAATGCTCTCTCCCACCCTTATACATAATATCCCAATCAGTGAGAAACTTTGCTCTCATTAGCTGCAATATATTTACTTATTTGCTTATTCTTTCCCTATGTTTAACAAACCACATGATCCTGGGTCATGGGCTCCTCCTTGACTCTAGTCCCTTGTTCTTTATAGCCCCAGCTACCTTCTCAGTACTGATTGCTTCTTCAGACCCAGCTGGCTAGCTTTCATCAGTATTCACTGCCTGAAGGGAAATAAGGGAACCAATAAATATTTTTGAAACAAAAGGCAAGAAAAGATGAGGGAAGGAAAATGGAAGAGGAAGAATTTCTCCTGAGTACTTATACAGTATTATTTGTACTAAGTCACAACTTTGTTTGCTATGTTAATAATGAAATAGCATTAAAAAACATTTTTAATGACTTCCATGATTGTTTACATACATTGTTACATACCCTGATAGGTTTCCTTTTTTTAAAAACAGTATTAGTTAACTTAGGACAGTTTTGTATAAAGATAATATGCAAATATTGGAGAACTTTGTTACTGATTTAGAAGACAGTGCCATTTTATCTAATTGAAAAGGTTTGTTTTGAAATTATAGGCCTTTGTTATTAAATTTATTTGACATAATTACTTACTATTAAGTGTTTTGTATTGAAATCTATTCTTTTAAAAAAATAAACGTTTTTCAGATAATTTAAATGTTTTAGTAGTAGATAAAAAAATGGCCTTTTTATTTTGATACAGGAAGTTTCATTGAAGTGGGCAGTGTAATAAGTAATAATGAACCTCAAGCTGAATTATATGAAGCCTCTAAACCTCCATCTGAACAAGGTGAAAAGCCAGTTGCCGAAGAGGAACCGACAGGAATTAAGGAGGAAGTAACCACTGGTGACACTGAGAGCCTTCTAAGAGACAGCTCTGAAAATGAGGACTCAGATATTGAGGAACATGGAAAAGCTGAAAAAGATGCAGATGATTTGCTCAATGAATGGCAAGATATTGATTTGGTAATAATGTAACATTATGTTTTAACTTACTGCTAAAGGAGACAATGAAGTAGCTCTTGAGTTTTAAGGAGTTTTAAGGATGACTATTTCTTAGCTATTTGCATCAATCTCGTTCCTGCTGATGTCTCCTTTTATGAAGGTTACCGTCTGGTATAGACTACACTTCCCATGTCATTTAGTGAGGGAACTCTAAAGATATTACAGATTCTTGCTTAGAAATCCAAGTGGGATACTTCATAAAGAGAAAAAGCTTATTGGTAATTTTAGTCAGATTAAATGCAGGCTTTTTGTAATAAATAAACTTAACTGGATTATAATTATCTGCAAATGAAATTATTATATAGGAGGAGCTGGAAACTCTGGAGAGCAACCTTTTAACACAGGAGGATTCATTGAAAGCTCAAAAACGGCAGCAAGAACGGATTGCTGCTACTGTAACAGGACAAATGTTCCTGGAAAGTCAGGTAGGTTTATTCAGACTTGGGCCTTTGTTAATGATGTATATTGATATTTTTACTTTATCAGATTCCTCCAGAGAATGCATTGAATACCCTGTTTAAGTGCTGTTCCCATTTCTGGATCAAGACCAGTTAATGCATTTCAGTAGGGGTCATTGTGTATCTGTAACTCTTTAGGAACTTCTTCGCCTGTTTGGCATTCCCTATATTGAGGCTCCTATGGAAGCAGAGGCACAATGTGCCATCCTGGACCTGAGTGATCAAACTTCTGGAACAATCACTGATGATAGTGATATTTGGCTTTTTGGAGCACGGCATGTCTATAAAAACTTTTTTAATAAAAACAAATTTGTGGAATATTACCAATATGTGGACTTTCACAACCAATTAGGTAAGACTTCAGAGAATGATTACTTTCTGAAATACACATTTAGAATTTAGAATTTAAATTCTTTCCAAGGAACTAATATGAACTAGTGGAAATGGTAGGTCTATACAGGTTTTTATATTATGATATTTTGCCGTTTAGAGAACTAGTATTTTTAAAATTAGAATTGAGAAGTTCTCTGCAGTTTAATCATCTGACATGGTTGGGCAATGATTACCCTGACAACTCCAGAGTGAAGCGAAAGATGGTAGAGATGAGAAACAGGTGGACGTCACTCCACCTGGAATCATGAACCTCATTGTTTTGTTGGTGTTGCACATTCGTTCAACAAAAATATTTTGAGTGACTCCTGTGTGCCAGTTGCTGTTCTGGTCAGTGGGGATGCAGAGAATAAAACAGTCTAGTAGGGAAACAGTTAATAAACAAATATATAAATCTTACTATGATAGTTGATGGCATGTGCCGTATAGAACAATACAATCAGTAAAAGAGAGATTGACAGGGAGTGCAGTACAGTTTTAGATAGAGTGTTGGTCAGGAAAACTTTCTAAAAGGTAACATTTGGGCAGGACTGTAAAGGAAATGAGAAGCAAGTATTTCAGATATCTTAGAAGTCAACATGTCAAGCAAAGAGACTAGTAAGTGCACAGGCCTTGAAGCAGACGCTTGTTTGGTGTGTTCTAGAGAGGCGAGGAGGCCAATGTGAATGAAGCAGAGTGAATACAGAGGAGAATGGCAAGAGTTGAGGTCAGAAGGATAGGGGGAGGGTAAAATCAAGTAAGTTTAGTGTGCTATATAAGATGTTCTTTAGGCATTTAAATGGAAATGCTAGGTTGGTATTTTAATATATGTGACTAATTCAGGGGAGAGACCCAAGCTAGATATATAAATTTGGGGCTCTGTGTATATTTAAAGCTGGACGTAACTTTCAAAATCTTAACAGAATTTTAAAAAAAATCTATTTTCAAATAGTAAGAGAGAAATGTCATTCGGTATATATATATATGGCTTTTGCGCTTAACAGGATTGGACCGGAACAAATTAATAAATTTGGCCTATTTACTTGGGAGTGATTATACAGAAGGAATACCAACTGTAGGTTGTGTAACAGCCATGGAAATTCTCAATGAATTCCCTGGACATGGCCTGGAACCTCTCCTAAAATTCTCGTAAGTTCTTAATTTTTTTAATTCACATGCTTATATAACCATGCAAATTAACAAATAGAGCTATTATTTACATAATGAAATGTCACAAATCATTGTTCATTGAGAAGCAGTAGGTTGGGGTTATAAAAGTCAGTTTTTCCTTTTCTAGAGTTTTGACAAAATCAGAGTCAAATTATTTTTTTAAGTGGTGATATGTTTATCCTGGTTCAAAGGTAAAAGCCCAGTCATGTGGAATTTCATGGGAGTGTAGAAGTGTCATGTCATTCTTTCAAATATTTATTGAGTAGCTACCATGTGTTAGTTACTGTGCTAGTCTTAGAGATAAGAAAGTTGAATAAGTCATAGACTGTGCTCTCGAGCTCTTGGGGGTGGGAGGGTGGGTTAAATGGGATGAAGCAGCTAACATGTAATGGTGCTTCTGTCTGTGTTGATTCTCAAAGAGGGCTGCCAGAGAGGGGCACTGCTGTCTCTTTTTTTTTACTTTTTACTGTGATTGATTGTGGGATCTTGTTCCATCCAGAACCCAAAGTTGTGTTATATTTGGGACAACCTTTTCAATTTTGGTGGTTTTAAGATGATAGTAGTATGACTATGTCTTTGAACGTAGTTCTTAAGATTTGCTCTTGATGACATTTTTTTTCGAGATATAGTTCACATACCATAAAATTCACCCTTTTAAAGTGTACAATTCCAAGAGTATTTTCTCAAGGTTCTGAGGCATCAGTTTGTCTTGAGACACTGTGCATGATTCAGTGGTGTTCTTTCCAGTTCTATCTCCTATGCTGAAAAATTTTGGGACATTGTTGCCTGCAGAATCAATGAATAGAATTAAAAATTAAATACAGAATTGCTTTAATGATTGCCATCCTCCAACTTTAGCACATATACCATTGTTCTATTTTGTTCTATGCTTTCCTGTATCTCTTCATACTTTTCTTATTTTTGAGTAAACTTATATACTGGAGGTAAGTTTTCAGGTAGCTTTTAGATCATGATATTTAAATAATTTTAAAAACCGCCACTACTTTTATTACGAATAACTTTATTTGTATTTTTGTATTTTCTATTTATAAATAGAAAAATTATAAAATAATGGACTAAAAAGATGAATACAGTTAACATTTTGATTTATGTAATTTTAGACTTTTCTGTGCACATATATGCTCATGTACATTTACTTACATGTACTCATATTCATGTATTTGTATGTTTGTCTGTGTGTGTATATATAAATATATATGCTTTTGAAAGACAAGAATGGAATGGTCCTACATATATATTTTTTATCTGTTCGGTGATAGAGCAAAGTATATTATCAGCATTGTATTGATTTATGTCATTGTTTTTAATGGCTCCATAGTCTGTTTTTGTATCAGGATTAATTTAATCAAATGCCTTTTTTTATTTCTTTACTTTAGAAATATAAACATTGATTTGAGTGTCCTTGTGTATATATTTTTGTGTAATTATTATTTTAGGATAAGTGAAAATGGTATCTGATTTTTCAGCTTGATTTCCTATTTATTAATGAGAGTGAATCTTTTTTCATATTTGTTGACCATTTACATTTCTGGGTTAGTGAAAGGCCTGTTGATATCATTTTCCTTTTTTGTTGTTCAGAAATTTGTGCTTGGTTGTTACCTATTGAATTGTTTACATTTTTTGGAATCAGCTATCACAATTTTTGCCTTTTGTCTCCTATCCTTTCTTTGGCTCATCAATGGCGGATGTGAGTTGTCTCAGCCCTGGCTCGGCTCAGGAGGCTTAGGAGGAATATGGAGTTGAAGCAGGAAGGGCATTGGAACAGCAATAGAATTGAGAAGTTGACCTGCTTCTTTTCTGCTTTTACTTTTTCCTAACCAGAACCAGGCTAGGAACTAATTCTTTTAAATAGCAGTACCGGGGCCTGCAGACTGAATTCAGCCTCAGATGTGTTTGGTTTGGGCCATACAATGTACACGTCTATAGAACTTTAATTTTGAATTAGCAACCAGTATTTAACTTGGGGAGATTTCACTTTGGGGAAAAATTATCATGAGGGAAATGAAGATCTGGTAACATTAATCTCAAATTCCCAAATACTCCCAAAATAGCTAGGATGGGATAATAGCAATTCCCCGCCTCTACCCTTCTGTGTTGGCCGTAAATCCTTCAATTTCATCACAGTTTCCCACCACTCTCTATTGTCTCTCACAATTAAGCTGATTGACAGATGCCTTCTTTCATCTTTATGCTAAGTATCTGGTGTTCTTGTTTAAGGAGTGATGATCCTTTTCATTGCATGAGCTCACAGCATTGTACTGATGCTCCTAGCTGAAAATCATGATTACCATTTCAAAGATAAAAATACAGAAATAAAGTTGAGGAGGATTATAAATATTCTCCCAACATTCCTCCTGGAAACAATAATGCAAAACTGATTAAAAAAATCTTTTAATCAGTTTTCATTTGGTATGACCATGAAATCTGAAGTTACTCTTTTTTAGTGCTAGATGGCACTCCTGCATCTGTGGGTGAAATCTTGGATGAGACAAATCTGTGAATCAGTTCCTAATATTAATTAAATATATGAAGTACTGGAACATGAAATATAGGTTTTTTTAAGGTTTCATTGAATGTGTGGATTTGTGAGGGTTATGTTTATGTTTTTAACTTTTAAGCTGCTTATTTTTCCTAATTTTTTCTGGTCATCTGTCTCTGCATTACCGACCACCTTAAACCTCAGTCATTTATTTTGCTCATGAATTCAGAATTCAGTCTGGTGTCAGTAGGGATATATCATCTCTGTTCCACACGACATTAGCTAGGGCAACTCACCAGGATTAGAGAATCCACTTCAGATGGGTCACACACATGGCTGGCAAGTTGGTGCAGATGTTTGCCTGGGAACTCAACCAGAACTATTGGCCTGGGGCCTTGTATTCTCTCCATTTGGGTCTCCTCATGAACGTGGCCTTCCTCATAGCATGTCAGCTGGGTTCAAGAGCAATTATTCCAAAATATAGGATGTGGAAATTGCATCTTTTAAGGCCTAGCACAGTGTCACTTCCTCTATACATTTTATTGATCAAGTAATCATAGAGCCTACCTTACACGGTCCCAACTTCTTGATAGGAAGAGTATCAAAGAATGTGTGACCATCTTTAACTTTCCATAATAATTTATGCCCATAAAAATAGATAAAATATATAGAAGAAAATGAATAGCAGTGTTTTCATCTATCATAGAGAGACAGAGCCACTGTAATAGTTACATTCCATTCCAATCTTTTATAGCTATATATCTGTTTTCAGATTTGTAAAATGAGGGATATGAATGATGTTTACATATTTGGGATATGAAAATTAAATGAGTTAATAGGTGAAATGCTTAGAACATTGCCAAGCATACAGCAAAATAATAGTTGTTGATTTTTATTATTTTAAATATTTCTGTTTACTTTTTCTCTTTCTCCATATGTATATGTTTTTTTCAAAATAGGGATCATCTGTTATTTACAGTTATGTCCTGAACTTTAAAATTTTACCATTTTCTTGGTATCTTTACGTTTCATTTAATATTTTTGGATCCATTATTGTTTTTGATTCAAGTAGGTAATAGACGTATCTTACTTCCACTTTACCACTGAGAACGAGACTCAGAAAGTTGTGACTTTTGTAGTATAGTACTTATCAGTGTGGGTTGTGAATGAAGATTGCCTTGGTTTGAATGTACCTATTCTAGCTGTGAAAACTTGGCACATTACTACTTTTGAATTCAGTGTCCTATTCTGTAAGGTGAGGATAATAAAACTCTGCTTATGTCATTATTGGTCATGGAAAATATATAACACAGTGCCAGAACAGTGCAAGCATTCAGTAGATATTTGTCATATATTGTTATAAATAATATTAAAAATAGTATTATTCTACAAGTCCTATAATTTGTTTTGGAATTGGATCTTGAATCTACGTCTTCTAACTTTGAGCTTAGCTCTTTTCTACAGTGCATGTATTATAATGTCTTTGTGCTTTATAAATAGCTTCCTTTGTCTTATAGAGAGTGGTGGCATGAAGCTCAAAAAAATAAGAAGATAAGACCAAATCCTTATGACACCAAAGTGAAAAAAAAATTGCGGAAGTTGCAGCTCACACCTGGTTTTCCTAACCCAGCTATCGCAGAAGCTTACCTCAAGCCTGTAGTTGATGACTCAAAAGGTTCATTTCTGTGGGGGAAACCTAATCTTGAAAAAATTAGAGAATATCCTTTTATTGCTTAAAACATAAACATTGAGCCAAATAAGTGTTTTGGCTTAAACGTATAGATATAAACTTGGATTAGTTTTTACTTCATGTTCTGTATATTGAAGAATCTCTTCTAGTTCTTTCCCTTTCCTTAGTTTTAAAGGGGATCTTTGAAATAAACAGTGGTAAAAATTCATAGATACAGCAAGATATTTTAGTATTATTTATTCTGAAATAATACATTACAAATGTTGTCCTTTTTATTATTGCAGTTCCTTTCTGCGTGTCTAATCATTTGGGTAGATGTTTAATAGTTTACAGTAGAATTAATCTAACACCTGTTTTTTCTCTCAAAGAAATATGTATGATATCTGAAACTTGTTTTTATTCTAGATTAATATCTTTGGGTAGTCAAGTCTTTGATCTTCTAAAATGACAGCAGGATATATTTTATCTTAGAGGGTATTGAAAAGAACATAGTGCCACACAATTATGGTCAAATAATTTTTGTTATTCTTTTATCATTTTAATTTCTGTACATCTGATAATCTTTGGAAATACGGGGAATCAAAAGTAGATTCACTGGACCTTTTGATTTATCACTTGTTAAATATATTTTTAAAAATTTTTAAGTCTTAACTCCTTGCATATTTTGTCAGCGTTATTTTGGCTGGAGCAGGACTAAGACGGATGAATCTTTGTTTCCAGTACTGAAGCAACTGAATGCCCAGCAGGTAATCATGGTGGGCTCTTTTCCTAAGTTCAGTATAAAGGGTAAATAAAAATAAGGCTATGACTGACCAGTTAATACTTAACAACCAATGACTTAGGTCTTTAAGCTATTGAAGATCAGTTAATGCTTTTATTTTAGGGCATATCCCATATGTTTTAAAATTATGATACTTTAGATGAGAGAACAAAGGAAAATAGAAAAAGAAAATTTTGACCTTATCTTCATTTTCCAATATCATTCTTTGGGCTGGACTTTGGTGTCCTTCCCATTCTTTTTGACTTTGGAAAAAAACAATCTGGAAATTGATATCACACAGAGATGTTTCTGATTAAATAAGCCTTGAGGGTTACTTTCATTTTTCAAAGCTTTAGGAAGTACCCACCCAAAGTACTTCTGAGCATTAAATTTCTTTAAATACTGACGCACTTTACTTCTATAAATGAATCTTTATAGTGAAGCTCTGCCATTATAGTAGATAGGTAAGGGAGATTTTTGAGGAGAAACGAGGCCTTTTGTTATGGTAGTTTACCCATATAGGTAATTGCAAGTTGCTTTACTTTTTCCTACCCACACAAAGAAAGCCTTCTCCCACCTAGAACCAATCCACACAATATACACACCAATAAACTATTCAGCAGAAATAAGGTCATATACTTTAAGATCATATATTCAAATTAAATCAATTTCCATTAGGTTTGTTTAATTTCGAGAAATAAACAAAAACTGAGGTAAACATTTACAGTTTCCCTTTATTTGTCTGATTATTTTCTCTACTGGAAACATAAACCAACAGAGAAGGTTATCTGTTTGGCTTAGAGACAGGTAACTGTGTAATTTCAGATCAATTTTGTTGTAACACTTTTTTTTTTCCTTTTCTTTATAAAGTTAATGTACTCCCCCCATTAGAAAGTAAAAAAAATAAATTACCCATTGTTTATATCCTTAACAGATGTTAACATTTAGGTTAATTTCTTTTTGTTTTCTCCTCCCTCTAATAACATATGTTTTTTCCATATATAAATGTAATATGTATCTAATTTCCCCCTACTTATTAGTATAAGACTTTTTTTCCTGTGTTGTTACTAGTTTTCATAATTTCAAATGACTAGATTATTTTTCCTTAAGGAGATTTACCTTAATTAGTTCACTCACTTGTTGGACCTCTATTTTTCAGTTTTTCATAAATAATGCTGTGATGAATATTAGGCATATGATCTTTTCTATATGTAACTTTTTAAAGAATATATATTCCTTAAATTGAATGGCTCCTAATATATACTGTGAAATTGCATTCTAAAAATAATGTATGATGATAGTGTTTTTTAAAGAAGAAAATAGTGAATTTAGAAGTAGACCCTATAAAATTATTTTGCTTCAAGAGAAGAGAATAGATATGGCAACAGAAAAATATTTAACACCCTTTGAATGCCTAGGAAGAGATTTCATATTTGAAATGTGGATATATTGGTATAAGTACTACTTTAAGAATGATCTGGAAAGTAAATGTAATATTAGTAATTCATTTGGCACAGAACTGGTTTCTGAGAGAAAATGAATTAGTATTTTCTGAAATGTCAGTGATTAAGCTTGAGTGGTTGTTTAGATTTGGTTTAGGAATTTTACTTACTTGTCTGGTTCTTTATTATTATTTTTTTAGACCCAGCTCCGAATTGATTCTTTCTTTAGATTAGCTCAACAGGACAAACAAGACACTAAGTATATTAAGAGCCAGAGACTCAACAGAGCGGTTACATGTATGCTGAGGAAAGAACGAGAAGAAGCAGCCAGTGAAATAGAAGCAATTTCTGTTGCTATGGAGAAGGAATATGACTTTCTTGATAAGGCAAAAGAAAAAACTCAGAAGAGAAGCATAGCAAATAAATTGAAAGATTCGTCAAGCCTGAAAAGAAAGAGGCGTTCTGTTTCTAAACAAGAGAATAAATGTGGTGGATTTTTGGGGGAGGCCTATCTCTCAGAATCATCTTCAAGTGAAGATGCTGCAAGTTTATCTTTAAATAATGTCCAAATAGGAAAAACACCTAAAGATTCAAAAACCAGCTCTTCTGATTTGCAGAGCACAGAGAAACATGATGAAGGTGTGGCTACTAGTAGCTCTAGTGATGATGATGGAAAGAGGACAGAGGTAGTCATGGTGACTGCCAGGCCTGTGTTTGGGAAGAAAAAAGGGAGACTGAGAAATACAAGAGGAAGAAAAAGAAAAACCTAATTTAAATATATGTACATTCTATAATTAGATATGGCAACATTTCCTAATGAATTTGCTTTGAAGAAATAATAAAATTAAACAGATTTGCACAGTTCTTGGATTTAATGTGTGGCCTTAAAATATATGGATGCTAAACATCACAAATTATTAAATTTTTAATATGTTCCATTTTTCTAGTGTGTTCTACTTCATTGTATGTATTTTTTTTTGTAGGCACAGGCTCTATTCTTGTTTCCATTGTCTTGCAATGTCTGATGCTTTCTAATCATATTTTATGAAAGGATTCTGTGCTGGTTGGAAGCTATTATGAATCCCAGAAAAGTCATGTTCTTTTAATCCAGTCTTTTGGGTACTATTGTGGGTGGGACCTTTTGATTAGGTTGTTTCCATGGAGATGTGACCCATCTAACTGTGGGTGGGAGCTTTTGATTAGCTTTTTTCAAGGAGATGTGGCCCTGTTCATTCAATGTGGGTCATAACCCACTTACTAGAGTCCTTTAAGTGGGAGACATTTTGAAGAAGCTACAGAAGCTTGGAGAGCCAATACAGAGAGCAGAGAGATGGCTGAATTGCCCTGCTAGGTGCCAAATAAGAACCCATAGAAGCTCAGAGAGAAGGAAACTGGAATCAGAAGCTGAAAGCAATGCATCCTGGGAGTGAAGGACAAGAAGATGCCAGCCACATGCCTTCCCAGCTGACAGAGGTGTTCCAGATGCTGGCAGCCTTTCCTTCAGTGTCCAGAGTTCATCTTGTTAATGCCTTAAATCTGGACATTTTCATGGCCTTAGAACTCTAAATTTGTCACCGAAAAAATCCCCTTTATACAAGCCAATCTATTTCTGGTATATTGCATTTTGACAGCTTTAGCAAACCAAAACAAATTTCTGTTGATCAGCACTTACTCTCAATCTTGATTCCTTCTGACTTTCAGACTTAGATGGGAATAAAAATATCCTTTTTTCTCATACTCCTATAGTGGCAGTTCTTCAGAACTAAAAGTCCTGCTCTCTCCTGTTTCCCATTTTCCCTGAGGCCCCACTTAAAAGAATAACAGGAGGGAAACTGACCAGAACATAGTTGAAGAATATGTTTGCTATAGTTATAGCAAATAATTAGAAAACATATATATGATACGTTATTCCACTTATGAGCATTAACTATGGTGGGGACCTCTATAAAGTCTGACTTTTAAAATACATTAGTTGTCAAAAACTAACTTCGTGTGTAAATAGATTTGGGGACGTAAGTCTGTCATTGAACTCTGTTCTATGTGGGTCAACTTTAGGAGTGACTTCCAGGGATTCATTGTTGGCAAAGTTGTTTCTTCAGATTGGCCTAGCCATGGTTATTTTAAGATTGCTCCTGCTGAAAATTCTCACAATAACACTCCCAAACTACTGGTTGCTTAGGTTAAGAACAATCTGAGGGTAGTATTACCAAGTACTTTGACCTTGTTCTCTTGTACCTGCAGAGATACTTTCCTCCTAAGTTTGTATATTTCCATCTCTACTGATTTTCTTTCCGTGCCTTCACATAGTTGAAAAATCTTCCCCAATAAAAATGAAATACAAGTTAATACCTAACAAGAATCTTTGAGTGACTCTTGGATGCTTTTTTTAGGCTCTCATATTTAGTTTTCTGCCAATCTTCTAAAGTACTTGGATGACAGCTGATGCTCTTCTTTGCTTATTGTTTATTCCATCCGAGTTTGAAATAAGTCTTCTGCTTCTATCAGTCTTCTGTAGAGCTTTTTCTTTTTTTTAAATTCAGCAATGACCACATAAATAACCACTCCAAATCTTTTCTTAATGCTTGTTGTCTCTGGAGTTATTTGAATATTTGAATGCTTAAAAACAAACAAAAATTTTTTCCATGTTATTTCCATTTCTTGAAACTATTATATGCAGAAATTGGAAATTTTCTGCATATATATTTGGGTGTGGAATAATAGTAATTGAAAGATTAATTCTGTTGCAGGTGATAGATCTTACTTGTTTTATACTGCATTAGCTAGGGTAAAGACTAAACTGCACTGGAGATGTCTATACACAATAGCCTAATTAAGCTATTAAGTAAGAGAATTTTTTTTCTCTTACTCAGCAGTCTGGTCAGTCTGAGTTGGTAGGGCCATTGTGCTCCACAAGGTCAGTCATCACCTACATACTGTCTTCCTGAATGGTCTCAGTGAGGTCACTACTGCATCTGTATTTCAATCTGCTGTAAGGGGAAAGAACTGAAGTACAGAGAAAGTGATTGTCTTATGTTAGAGGTGAATAGAAAACTTACTTTTGCTCCTACTCCACCAGCCTGAACTGAACATGTGGTCATACCTAGGTATGCTCAGAAATGTAATCTCTAGCTGGCCTATTGACCCAGGAAAAGAGAAAAATGGTTATTCAGGACCACTAGCAGTTCATGCCATAAGTACAGTATTGAAGAGTTTCATTTTATATCTTCTTTCTTCACTTAACTGAGTAACCAAGTATAAATCTTTCACAAAGGAAGAAACAAGTTTGGTGATGTTAACTGACTTCCCCAAATTCACCTATCTAGTATGAAAAAGTTGTGATCTGAACCAGAATCTTCTTGATTGAAAATCCAAGGTGCCCTTTCCCTGAGTGGCGTGGAGTAGTCCTCCTCCCATAATGGGTCTCTGACCCTATCCTGGAGGAAGCAGAGTAACCCCTATGTACATACTGGTGTGATATATTGGTGTCAAGATACGAGATGGCAGCCTGAAAGACTGAACCAGGGAATTCTTCTTGGCTTACCCTACTAGAACTTGCCCTACAGCAAAAGCAGCTCTCAAGTAGTTAAAGCAGTATAAGAAACAACTAAGTTCAAGTGGTCTGGAGCAAAGGCTTACCTGACTTAAGACATATAATAGAGCACCTGAAAGGAAAGAAAGTCTTTCATAAGGGGATAGAGGGGGTGTTTAGACTCCTGTAAGTGGAAATCCTAACGCCATTAGTGAGCACAAACCCAGGGCAATATGTGAGCTCAGGAAAGGTGGAGAGGACACCGCACTTCACTTTTACCTTGGAATGATCTTGATAAGAAAGCTAAACTCTGAAGGAGAACACCACCCACCTTAGAGCCAATTTTCAAAGACAGTGAAAGGTGGTTTTTTGTTTGTTTTTTTCATTTGTTTACTTGCATTAGCTCCTGGAACTCAAGAAAATCTCTATCATATCACTAGCTGGAAATAAGCTTAAGGAACAAACAGCTCAGGGACTAAATCCTAGAGTTAACACTTTAAAATATTAGAGTGTACAATTTACAAATAATAAAAAACAAAGCAAATAAAAAATAAACAAATATGAAAAAAATGTACAATATGCAACAAAATATTACCCCCCCCCCCAAAAAAAAATTAGGAGATGGCCCACCCAAAAGAACAAGGTAATTCAGAAACCATCAATGAAAAATGCCGGACTTCGGATACACTGACAAAGACTTTTTAAAAAATGATCTTCAATATGTTCAGGGAGATAAAGGAAAATGCAGAAGAAGAACCAAATGATATTAGAAGAAAAATTGAATGAATAGTATGAGAATCAATAATGAGATAGAAAATTTAAAAAGAAGCCAAATAGAAACAGTGGTATTGAAAACAATTTTAGCTGAAATGAGAAATTACCTAGAGTTTCAACAGCAAATTGGAGTTGGCAGACAAAAGAATCATTCAGTTCAAAACAGGACAATTGAGATGATTTAGGCTGAACAGCAGAGGGAAAAAAGTGAACAGAGCCTAAGAGACCCATAAATACTGTTAAACATAACTATATGCACATTATGGTAGTGCTAGAAGGAATATTCAAATAAATAATGGCGGAAAACTTCCCATACTTAATGGAAGACATGAATATGTACATTTAAGAAGGGCAATGAACCCCAAACAGGATAAATTAAGAGTGAAATATGCCCAGATACAGAGTTGTCAAACTCTCGAATGCCAAAGAAGAGGAGAGAGTTCTGAAAACTGCAGGAGAAAAGCAATGTGTTATGTACAAGAGAGGCCTATTAAAGTGAAGTGCTGATTTCTTACCAGAAACCATGGAGGCAAGAAGGCAGTGGGGTGAAATATTCAAAGTGCTGAAAGAAAACATTTTGCCAACCAAGAATTTTATATCTGATGAGATAGATTGTTTTTCATAAATGAGGGAGAAATTAGTACATTCCCAGATAAACAAAATCTGGGGGAGTTGGTCACCACTAGACCTGCCCTACAGGCAATGCTAAAGGGAATTCTTCAGATAGAAAGGTAAGGACACTAAATAGTGTACCAAATCAACATAAAGAAATAAAGACTTCTGGTAAAGATATCATATGGGTAATTATAAATGCCATAATATTGTATTATAGCTTTGCTATGTAACTACCTCCCCCCCTTTTTTTTTACTTTTTACAGGTTCTAAAATGCAAATGCATAAACTAATGATAAATCTGTAGTTTTGGACATGCAGTGTGTAAATATATAATTTGTAACAAGTACAACAAAAAAGTAAGGGATGAAGGGCTACAGAAACAATGTTTATGCAATTGAAGCCAAGTTGGTATCAAATCAAACATGATTGTTAACAACTTAGGATATTAAATTTAAGCCCCATGGTAACCACAAATAAAATATCTGGAAAATATTTACAGAAGGAACTAGAAGCAACTCAAAATGATACCCTACAAAAAATTAAATAAATATGAACAAAGGAATTAGCAGAAGAGTTGAGGGACAGAAAAGTATATGACTTACAAGGACCAAGTAGCAAAATGGCAGAAGAAAGTCCTGATTTATCAGTAGTTACTTTAAATGTAAAATGGTTAAATTCTCTAGTCAAAAGACAGAGATTGGCTTAATGGATAAAAAAGCATGACCCACCTATATCCTGCTCACAAGAGACTTACCTTAAATTCAAGACACAAGTAGGTTGAAAATGAAAGGATGAAAAAATATACCATGTGAATAGTAACCAAAAGAGAGCTGATGTACCTATACTAAAATCAGATATAATAGACTCAGTCAAAGACAAGGGAGAAAAGAATCATTATATATTTCTGAAGGATTCAATTATACAAGAAGATGTATTATAAATATATATGCACCTAATGGCAGAGTCCCAAAATATATAAAGCGTATATATTTGAAGGGAGAAATGGATGAATCTAGATTAATAGTAGAAGACTTCAGAACACCAGTTTCTATAATGAATAGAATATGTAGACAGAAGATCAATATGGAAATAAAAGACTTGAACAATACTATAAACCTAACAGACAAATATACAACAGCAGAACTCATTCTTCTCTGGTGCACATAGATTGTTCTTTGGAAAAGATCATATGTTAGGGCACAAAACTAGTCTCAATGAATTTATATTGAAAACATATAACTTAGCTTCCCCAAACATAATGGAATGAAGCTAGATGTCAATAAAAGAGGAAGAACTGGAAAATTCATGAACATGTGCAAATTTAACAACATACTCTTAAACAACCATTGGACCAAAAAATTCACAAGGGAAAGTGGGAAATATCTCAAAGCAAATGGAAACAAAAGCACAACATCCCCAAACTTATAGGATGCAACACAGGTAATGCTGAGAGGGAAATATATAGCTCTAAATGATTACATTCAAAAAGAAGAAAGATCTCAAATCAGAAACCCAACTTCACAACTAAAGCATCCAGGAAAAGAAGAGTAAAACTAAATTCAAAGTGAGCAGAAGGAAGAAAATAACAAAGATATGGTGGAGATAGTTTTTATATAGAGAGAATCAATGAAACCAAAAGTTGTTTTTTAGAAAGATCAATAAAACCCACAAAACTTTGGCTAGACTGACAGAAAAAAAAAAAGAGGGAGGATGCAAATAACTAAAATCAGAAATTAAAGGATGTGGGTAGTTACTACTCACTCCACAGAAATAAATAGGATTATAAGGATACTATGAACAACTATATGCCACAAATTAGAGAACCTAAATGAATGGCAACTTTCCAGAAACACAAAAATTCCCTGAGATGACTCAAGAAGAAACAGAAGATCACAACAGATCAATGATAAGAGATCAAATATCAACCAAAAAACCACTCAATAAAGAAAAGCTCAGGACCAGATGGCTTTACTGGTGAACTTTGCCAAGCATTCCAAGAAGCAATGCCATCCTGCTCACACTCTTCCAAAAAACTGATGAGGCGGGAACACCTCCTAATTTATTCTGTGAGGCCAATTCACCCTAATACCAAAGACAGATAAAGATACTACAAGGAAACAAAACTACAGATCTAAATTTCTTATGAGTATAGGTGCAAAAATCCTCAATAAAATACTAGGAAACTGAATCCAATAGCACATCAAAATAATTATACTCTAAAATCAAATAGAATTTATTCTAAGTAAAAGTGTGTTTCAACATAAGAAAATCAATTAGGTTAATATACCACATTAATAGAATGGAGGGGAAAAAACACATGATGATTTCAATACAGAAAGTCATTTTACAAAATCTAGCATCTTTTCTTGGTAACGAGTGGAAAACTAGGAATAGAAGGAAACTTCCTTAACATGATAAAGAGCATATGTGAATAGCCCACAGGTAACATACACAATGGTAAAAGATTGAAAACTTTCCCTCTAAAATCAGGAATAAGACATGGATGCCCACTGACACCACTTTTATTCAACATTGAGCTGGAAATTCTAGCTAGAGCAATTAGGCAAGTAAAAAAAAAAAAAGACAACCAAATTGGAAAAGAATTAAAACTTTTCCCATTTGCAGGTAATATCTTATTTATAGAAAATCCTGAAAAATCTACACTAAAGGTACTAAAACTAATAAATGAATTCATTAAAGTGGTGAGTGCAAGAACAACATGTAAAAATTGGTATTCAGTATGTTAGTATTGAACAATCTGAAAAAATCACAAAAATAATTCCATTTACAATAACAACCATAAAAATAAAATATCTAGGAATAAATTTAACCAAGTTTGTAAAGAACTTGTACATGGAAATCTACAAAACACTGGGGAAAGAAATAAAAAAAAGACATAAATAAATGGACAAGAACATTTCCTGTTCATGGAATGGAGAAATAAATATCATTAAGATGTCAATTCTACTCAAAGTAAAATCTGTAGATTTACAGATTTGACATATTCCTGGTAAAAATTTCAGCAGCTTTCTTTGCAGAAATGGAAAAGCCAATCATGAAATTTATATGGAAGGGTAAGGAATCCTGAATAGCCAAACTGTCAGGAAAAGGAGGAAGAATTTGTGGAACTCACACTTCCCAATTTTAAAACTTAAAGCTAATGTAATAAAAAATAGCTTGGCACCAGCAGAAGGACAGATATATAGACCAATGGAATCTAATTGAGAGTTCAGAAATAAACTCTTGCATATTACCAATTGACAAGGGCGCCACATCCACTCAATTGAATGAGTGATCATTCAATAAATGGTCCTGGAAAAACTGGAAATCCATACAGATAGGAATGAAGGTGGGCACCTACTTCACACCTTATAGAAAAATTAACTCAAAATGTATCAGATGTCCAATTATAATGCCCAAACTTTAAAACTTCTAAAAGAAAGCATAGGGAAACATCTGCAGGACCTTGTAATATGCTGTGGTGTTATCACAGAAAAATATGTTCTTAAACTTAATCCATTCCTGTGGGTGTGAACCCTTGTAAAAAGAACCTTTTGATGAGATTACTTCAGTCAAGATGTGGCTCAACTGAATCAGAATTGGTCTTAATCCTATTACTAGTCCTTTATAAACAGAATGAAATTAAGACACACAGAGAGAAAGCCCGAGGCAGCAGCCAGAAGCCGAAAGTCAACAGACCCCATTAGAGAAGGGGGACGTTAGGAGAGACTGCATAGCTAAGCAGCAGAAAGCCAAGGACCAATTACCATCAGCAGCCAGCCCCAGAATGCCACAGTCTTCTGGGACAAAGCATCACCTTGAAGCCTTGATTTTGGACTTCTCCTAGCCTCAAAACCATAAGCCGATAAACTCCCATTGTTAAAGTCAACTTATTGCATAGTATTTGTCTTACCAGCCAGGAAACTAAATTATAGGCAATGGTTTCTTAGACTCTACACCAAAAGCACAAACAACAAAGGAAAAATATGTAAATGTTATTTGATCTTACTGAAAAACTTTTGTGCATCAAAGGACTTCATCATGAAAGTAAAAAGACAACCTACAGAATAGGAGAAAAAACTTGGAAACTGCATATCTGATAATATCCAGACTATATAAAGAAATTTTACAACTCAACAGCACAAAAACAACCCAATTTAAAAAAATGGACAGGAAACTTGAATAGACATTTTTCCAAATAAGATATACAAATGGCCAATACAAGCATATTAAAAGATGCTTAATATCAATTGCCATTAGGGAAAGCAAATACAAAGCATAATGAGATATCATTTCACACCCACTAGAATGGCTACTATTTAAAAAATGGAAAGTAAGTGTTGGAGAGGATGTTGAGAAATAGGAAAACCTGTTTATTTGTTGATGAGAATATAAAATGTTGCAGCCTCTGTGGAAAGCAGTTAGCTGGTTCATCAGAAAGTTAAGTGTAGAATTAACATATGGCTCAAAAACCTCAGTTTTAAAAATATACCGTTTGATTTGTTAAAGCTGTTGGAATGCAATATATCAGAAATGGGATGGCTTTTATAAATGGAATTTGTTGAGTCACAAGTTTACAGTTCTAAGGTCATAAAATGTCTAAACTAAGGCATCCAGATAAAGTTACCTTGACCCAAGAAAGGCCACTGTCATATAAGAAAGCACATGACTGGTGTCTGCTGGTCCTTGTTCCCAGTTCCATTGCTTCCAGCTTCTGATGCCTGTGGTTTCCTCTCTAAGCATCTGTGGGCCTTCACATAGCTCCTCCCAGACACAACTCTGGGTTCTGGCTTGCTTAGCATCTCTTGGGAAGGCACATGTGATGTCTGCTGGGCTCTGCATCTACAGCGTCCCTGTCTAGGCTCCCTGTCTGTATCTGTGTTGGCTCTGATGTAACTGATTAAAGCTAATTAAGACCCACGTTGGATGGGCAGAGTTACATCTCCATCTAATAAAAAAGGGTACATCCACAATTGGGCATGCTACATCTCCACTGAGTAATCTAATGAAAAGGACACACCCACAATTGAGTGGGTCAATTTCCATGGAGACAATGTAATCAAAGGTATCCACCCTACAATATTAAATTAGGATTGAAGGGCTTGGGTTTTCTGGGGTACACAACACTTTCATAGCAGCACATACCCCAAAGAATTGAAAGCAGGGACTTGAATGATCTTTGCAAAGGTTCACAGCAGTATTATTCAAAATTGTCAGAAGATGGAAGCAACTCGTGTCCGTCAAGAGATGAATGGATAAACAATGTGGTATAAGCATACAATGGAAAATTATACAGCTATAAAAAGGAATAAAATTTTCATAGATGCAACAACATGGATGAACCTTGAAGACATTCTGTTGTGTGAAATAAGCTAGGTACAAAAGGACAAATATTATGTTATATCACAGAGATGAAATAATTAGAATAAACAAATTCATAGATATAGAAACTAAAATATAGGTTCCCAGGGGCCACAGTGGTGGTAAGAAGTGGAGTGTAAATGTTTAATTGGTACAGAGTTTCTATTTGGGGTAGTGGAAATGTTTTGGTAATGGTGGTGGTGATGGTCACAAAACACTGTGAATGTAATTGACAACACTGAATTATATATGTGAATGATTGAAAGAGGAAATTTTAGATTGTATATACATTACTAGAAAAATAACATAGGACTATACAACAAGCAGTGTACTCTAATGTAAACTATGGACTCTGATAGAATAACTATAATAATATTCTTCATCAGTTGTTATAAAGGTACTACACTAATGCAAAGTGTTAATGATAGAGAAACCTGTGTAGGGGTGTGTATGGGAGCTATATTCTTTGCATGATTTTTTGTAAACTTTTTTTTTTTTATTTTATATGGACAGGCACCGGGAATCAAACCCGGGTCCTCTGGCATGGCATGCAAGCATTCTTGCCTGCTGAGCCATTGTGGCCCACCTGATTTTTTGTAAACTTTTAACTTCTCTAATAAAAAAATCAAAGGTACCATTTCACCTATAAAAAGTCTGCCTGCTTAGAACAAACAGCAGTAAAACAGGTTTATCACTATTCAACACGTTTGTATATCTAAAACTTATTTACAATGATGACCATGATACACTTTTTTTTTTTCTTGAGCAGGCACGGGGAAATGATATGATATGCTTTTTCTATAAAATTATCTACCTTTCATTAATCTTTAGGTTTATAAGCCCATCTATTGAGTCCTTCATTTCATTTATTGCATTTTTTCAGTTCTATTCTTCCTATTTGATTTGAACTCAAAGGTTCTCTGGTGTAATTCTTCTTACCCTCTATTTTCTTTGACATCTTAATCATGGTTACTTTACTAATGACTCCAATATCTTGGCCACCTGTGGGCTTATTTCTGTTGTCTGTTTCTTGGTATGCCTAGTTCATTTTGATTGAATGCTGGACATTGTGTATAAGAAACTGTAAATGCTCTAGATCTTTCTCTAGAGAAGAGCCAGAGGTATTCTAGCAGGCAGCAGATGGGAAATCACCTCAATCTAATTAGGGACTAACTGAATTCAAGCTTGCCTTGCAGTCTTTTAAGAGTGTATGTTCTAGTTTTCCTCTTTCCTAGAAGGTAGTTTTTTAGGGAAACCAACTGACAGCTTAGGATGTTAACCTCTTCCTTTGAGTTTTCTCTGCCTTTTTTGCCATTTTGTGCTTGGCAAATTAGCCTCTTGCCCTGAACAGCTTAATCAACAAGTTTCTTGCATGAAATGTCTGTGCTTAGCATCAGGCTTACTTATCCTTCACTTCTTTCTGGGGTTTTGGGACCTCCATTTCTGGTTACCTTGCCAGCCCCAAACCCTATTCTTTGGTCTGCTCAGTTCTTTGAGTTGTCCTCTTTTTGGCTTCTCAGCCTCTTTCTGTACAATACAAATCAGCAAATGTATGGAGTTCATGAACTCAGTGGCTCTCTAATGCCTCCTAACAGATGTGTGTGTGTGTTTAAAATATTTTCTGGGGTGTGAGGGTGGTTGAGTGGTAGAATTCTGGCCTGCCATGCGGGAGACCCTGGTTCAATTCCCTGCCCATGCACTTCCCAAACAAACAAAGAAACCTACAAAAACATACAAATTCAGTAAATGGTGGTGCAATAACAGGATACTCACATGGAAAAAGAATGAAATGTGACCCTGCCACACAGCATACAAAAAAAAAAAATTATATGCTTTCTAAGTTCTCAATAGAAGAAGTATGTTATAAGCTCCTTACACCTGGAGACAAGTTTCTACGAATTTTTGAAACAGTTCAATATAACTGAAATAATTGTCATCATGTTGGTTAGGATGATCAAGCTAGGGATTCTTTGTCTTAAGAAATCTAGCATTGATGATTGCCTGATCTTTTAAATAAAACACGTGATTTTTATTCACCAAATGATACTCTCTTCTTGTTTTAAGGAGACAAAAAGAGAAAGTCCTCTTTCATGAATTAACTGTATATGAATAATTCTTTGTATTTTTAGAATTTTGAACTTTCTAGAATGTTTTTACTTAAAATATTTATCCTGCAGTCATGCATGTGTGTCTTTTATTTCCTTGTTTTATAGATGAGAAATCAAAAAACCATACTAAGTAAATGGCTTAAAAGAAGAAGCTAATTGTTGACAGGAAGAGCTAAAACCCAAGCTCCCGACTCCCACTCCTGTCTGGTATATTAATAATGACCTCATTCAGTTTTATTTAAATCATGGCGTATAAATTACTTTTTAGAAGCTGTACTCACACTCCTAAATTTATTTAACTTTGTGATATCACTTGATTTGTGTTACCATTTTTAATATAAAAAATCTCCAGGAATGAGAAATGTTATATGTACTTTGAGATGTACACATATATGCACATAGGCATGTGCACAGATAGACATACACCTTCAGTCTTCTATCAAATCTAAATAGAAAGAAATCCTGCTAATTTGATTCCAGGATTTAGAGCAATGCTGTGCACATTCTCACACATTCTTGTGTGTTGTCTGATACTAAAAAAGGTGTTCACAACCCAATCAGGTGACATGGAAAAGTACGCAGCCTCTATTTGATAGGATATCAAATTTAAGACTTAGAGTAATTCTTGGCATTGAAGTTAAAAAAATGAGTTGCCTCCTCCAAATAGTCTCAGTTACAGTAAGAAGTGGTTTATAGTCCCCTCATATCTCTAGCCCTGTTCTTACGGTGAGACTCTGATGTGGAATATTCCTACTTTTCCTCAGCCCCCTTATTTACAGTGTGCCAAAACTTCATTGCTGTATTACCAGAGGCTCTGAAACTGCAGCTGTCAGGATCCTTAATCCCCTCTGTGTGGACTTGTTGCCAGTGAGTATAGTAGTAAACTGTTTGCTTTAGCATATCATTTTTGGCAGTATCAGAAGTCTCATCGGGAAATCAAAAGTTGTGGATGATACTTTTTTAACCTTCTGGAAACTCAGCTAACTCATTTTGGTATGTTTAGATTTAACATTTAATAAATTTGGACTTCAGAGAGACATGTATAATAAAGACATGTTTAATGAACGAGGTACTAAATTGGGAACACAATGTGTGAATGCTTTTGCTATTGCTTAACTATGTGACCTCAGTGACTCAATTTAACATCTTGTTTATCTTTATTTGTAAACTGTAGGGAAAGTAATTTATCTTCTAACTGAAGGATCCTGTAAAGAAAAGTGTGACAATGAGAAGTGTTTTGGGAGCCTTGGAAGAAAGGAGTGCTATATTAACTCAAGATAGTATAGTCATTATTTATTATATGACCCCAAATTGAGAATGTAAAACATCAAATTGTTGTTTTCCAAAGTTTGAATAATAGCTTGTTTAAGCTTATTCATGTTATATGCTCCATTTGAGAGGTTTAAAATAATTTCTGCAGTTTTAAATAAGTTTGTTGAGATTGTGAGGAATCATTAAAGAAGAAACTACTCAGAAGACTATTAAACAATCAGGCTGTCTCTCATTGCAGCAAAGTTAATGATACATCAATGGAAATACCTGAATTTTATATCTCTTGTATGAAGAAAATCTTGTTTTAGATTAATACCAAGATTTTCACTACACTGAATCAAATCCGTTTCCTCCTGATGTTTTGGTCACCTCTTAAATTTTAGAATTTCTATCTTAGTCAATAAACAGATGATATTTTTCTTTGTGATAGATGAGGTAGTCTTTTTCTAGTAGTTTCTAAAATTTCTGACTCTGAAACTTTGTTCTAATTTTGATTTGTACTAAACAGATTGTTACTAGACAGTCATTCTTAAATCATGGCTTATTAATATTTTAATATAATTGTCTCATATTTGAAGTTCAACTTTATTAGGTTAAATATAAAAGCACTCAGTAATACTTTGAACTTATTATTACCATTTGATATTTTAATGTATTATTTACCTAGTCTCCAAGAAATGAACAAGAAAACATCAAAATATAACTATCCATTAATTCATCCCTTAATGGATCGAGAAGCTCCAAAAGGTAAACCATTTACTGTTTCTTTATGTAACTCGATTAACTCTAAGACAGCCAATTAACAGAATGTAAAAGCTTACCTTTGGAGTGTTTATTAATATCTTGATGGAAGCTAGTTCTTTTATCAACTTCATATTATATCTGCATATTATATCTTGACTTGTGTTTGCTAATCTACAAATATCCGTAATAAAGTTTGATGTCTACTGCTATAATAACCAATTGTTCTGATGATGTTACAGACAAATTTGACGGACAATAAATTAAATATACAAACTTACAAATAATTTAGAAGTTTTTTTTTGATCTGCAAAAGGGGAATAAGTGCTATACACTAAATACATTTCAGATAAGAAGATAGCAAAAGAGAAAAATATATTTTTATGTAAAATGACAAGTTTTTATTAATGTTTAGATGAAAGATGAACTTAAACTATAAAAATGTTTCTAGCCTCTGTTTCTGGTCCCTCTGATATATTAATTAAAGACAAATACACAATGTAATTTGATTCTAGATGCAAGGAGAACTACTGTAGTTATTTAGAATTAATTCACTATTTTTATATGGTCTTAAGTTCAGATGTAACTTTGTATAGATTACGTAATATAACTATTCCCATTGGAAAGGATAGAAGGATTAGTCCAGTTCTCATATTTCAACATTGGCATGAAGATCCCAAGAATTATAGGTTTCACTATTTATACAAATATTAAAGTTAGCACTGTTGTGGATGCTAAAATATTCCTCTGTTTATCGTTTTTCAATGCCACATTGTAATCTAAGGTCTCTAAACCTCATCCACATTGATTATTCTGAATAGCCTATGTTTTCTACCTCTTGCCAACCACTATTCTCCAGCTCTTAGCACATACAACAATGTGTTATGAAATAGTAGGGTGTTTCTGAAGGCCTGCAGCCTTGGAATCGCTTCATCCTAGTTCAGAGATCAGTGCATGTTTACTCCCAAATCTATCACCCCAATTGCTTAGTTGACATCTGACATATTGTCTTGTAATATTGGTATCCTCTGAGAAAGAGATGCCAAGATGGTATTAAACATGCAAGAAACTCATTGAAGAAAACGTTTGTGGAAGTTGAAGAGGGAAGGAATAGAATGGGCAAGGGGAGACTTCAGATTATGATGCAGGTCTGATACCTGTGAAAGGAGACAGAAGCATAGATTGGTTAAGAAGAACCTAAGACTGCAGCATGGTTCTGAGAAAGTCTCAGGTGGGCTAATGGGAAGTCCCTAAGAAAAGCTGTCCACTAGAGGAGTTCTATATTAAATAGGGGTGGTTGGCTTTCAAAGGCAGCCCTGGGAGGCAGCCTGGCCTCCTGGAACCGAAGGTATGGGAGCTGGCACTGTTGATCAACTATTCTACCAGCAGCAGGTTCTTTTAATCTCAGTGGAATGCTCCATGGCTGGCACATCATGTCATGAGTTAATACGCATCAAAACCCCACAATTTTGCTTTGGTCATTTGCCCCTCCATCTATATTTTCTATCTCCATTTATGGCAACATTATTTTCTCACTACTCAAGTGAAAAATCTAGAGCATCCTAGTCTTCTCCCTCTCCTTCATCTCCCTAATTTTTTCCCCTATCCCCATTTCCATTATAAATTGCCTCGATTCTAGTGTTTGTTACTTATTCTCTTGACTGTTGTAATTGTTTTCTAATAAGCTGCCCCATGCTGATCTAACTCCCTTTGTTTACCCTCTCCAGTTCTTTCTACACAACATAACCTGCATTATCTTTTTTAAAAAAAATTTTAATTGTGACATATATACAGAAAAGCAGTAAATTTCAGCATTCAGTTTAACAAGTAGTTATAGTGGAAATTACAAAGTATGGTCTGGGTTACAGTCCCATAATTTCAGGTATTTCCTTATGGTTGTTCTAATACACTAGAACCTAAAAAGAAATATCTATATAATCTTTTGGTAGTGATAATCATTTGCTATATCTTAATTTCTTTGTTATAACTCCTCCCTCTCATTTGATCATTCCCTTAATCTTCAGGGATATTTGAACAATGACCACTCTAACTTCATGTTGAAAAGGGGTGTCGACATTATGGGGTAGGAAAATGCAACTGGTTGATGTTTTGTGAGAGACTGGTACCTCTAGGTTTTAGGGCTTCTCTGGCATAGGAACAATATGGAGGTTTTAATTTTCTGAAAAGTAAACTTAAGGGTGCACGGGTAACTCAGTGGTTAGAATACCCATCTTCCATGCAGGAAACCCAGGTTCAATTCCCAGATCATGCACACACATGCCCCCCAAAAAATAAAATAAAAAAAATTAATAAAAAGTAAAACTTTTTTAGATCTTAGATAGAGCTCTGGGTTTTCTTTAGGGTTTTCAGGAATAGTGTTGGTTGAAGCTTGGCATACCTTGGCCATTTGTAATATTGAATGAGCTTGCATAGGAGCAACCTCCAGAATGGCCTCTTGACTGTATTTGAAATCTCTTAGCAACTGAAACGTTTTTTTTGTTATATTTCTTTCCCCCCTTCTTGAGAAGGCATTCTCAATCCCACAGTGCCTGAAAGTCATGTCCCATGTAGGCTCATCTCTGGAGTCATGTCCCATATTGCCAAGGAGACTCACATCCCTGAAACTCAAGTCCCATGTAGGGGAGAATGTAATGCATTTATTTAAAGAATTTGGATTACAGAGAGAAAGGCCACATCTGAGCAACAAAAGAGGTTCTCTTGGGATGACTCTTAGGTGTGTTTTCTAAGTAGGCTTACCTTTACTGTTACAGAAATAAGTTTCATAAAGTCCAGCCTCAAGATTGAGGGCTTGGCTTTTTAAACTGGGAGTCCTCAATGCTTGAGAGAATATCAGGAATTTCTCACGTGGGGAAACTAGTAGTTGCATATTTTTTTATCTAGTCCCTCAAGGGACTCTGCAAATACGTTTTTATTATCTGCCTCCAAAACTCTGGAATGCATCATAGTATTACATTCTGCTAATATTGAATCACCAGATCTCATTCCCTATTCTAGGCTCCATGGCCTCACTCTCAATTTTAGACAATTTTCATTGCTCCAGAGGGAAAAATAACAGACATACACAGCTACACAAAAAAGAAAACCGGAACACCACATATCCCTTATACAGCGTATTTATTTACCCCTAGGAATTGTGTGGTACTAGTAAGGTATTGCTGTTAAATATAGTCCATAGCATGTGATAGGTAGTTTTCCCCATATACCACTTTATCATCAATTCTTTGTAGAAGTGTTATACACTTGAAGTAATTCATGCCAGAACTTATTTATATTTATAGTGCTAATCAGTGAGGTACATGATTTGAGACACCCCTTTCAATCATATTCAACTTCAATAGGCACTGTTACCTGTAATCCCAGTAACAAATTACTATCCCCTCTATCCATTCCCAAACATTTAAGATCAACCTCATTAACAAATCCCTGTACATATTAGGTAACTCCCCCTTCTGTTACTTCTTTCTGTTGCTAGGTCCCCTATATTCTACATATAGACTCTGCATTTACATTTTCTAGGTGGTTCATGTTAGTGAAATTATACAGTATCTATCCTTTTGTGTCTGGCTTATTTCACTCAGCACTATATAGGATCATCCATGTTGTTGTATACTACAGGACCTCATTCCTTTTTACTGCTGCATAATATTCCATCATATATATAGAACACATTTTGTTTATCCATTCGTCTGTTGACAGACACTTGGATTGTTTCCATCTTTAGGCAATTGTGAATAATGTCACTATGAACATCAGTATGCAAATATCTGTTTGTGCCATTACTTTCAGATCATCTGGGTATATACTGAATAGCAGAATTGCCAGGTCTTAGGGCAACTCAATATTTAGTTTTCTGAGAAATTGCCCAACTGTCTTCCACAGGAGCTATTTTGACCACTGTGGCATTATAATAAGATTTAAATTCAGGAAGTGTAAGTTCTCCCACTTCATTCTTCTTTTTAAAGGATGTTTTTTGAGTACTTGTAGCCCCTTTCCCATCCAAATAAATTTGATAACTAGCTTTTACAAGTCTGCAAAGTGGGTTGTTGGAATTTGAATAGCTATTGCATTGAATCTGTAGATCAATCTGGATAGAATTGACATCTTAACGACACTTAGCATTCCTATTCATGACCATGGAATACCTTTCCACCTATTTAGGTCTTCTTTGATTTCTTTTACTTATGCTTTGTAGTTTTCTGTGTACAGATCCTTTGCATCCTTGGTTAAATTTATTCCTAAATACCTTATGCTTTTAGTTGCTATTGTGAATGTAATTTTTTTCTTAATTGCCCCTTCAGTTAAGTCATTACTAGTGTATAGAAACATTACTGTTTTTTGCACATTAATCTTGTATCCTGCCACTTTGCTGAATTTATTTATTAACTCAAGTAGCTTTATTATAGATTTTTTTGGATTTTCCAAATATAGGATAATGTAATCTGCAAATAATGAGGGTTTTACTTCTTTCATTCTTATTTGGATGCTTTTTATTTCTTTTTCTTGCCTAATTGCTCTAGCTAGAACTTCTAGCACAATGTTCAATACTAGTGGTGACAGTGGGCATTCTTGTCTCATTCCTGATCTTAAAGGGAATGCTTTCAGCCTCTTACCATTGTGTAAGATGCTGCTGTGGGTTTTTCATATATGTCCTTTATCTTGATTCCTACTGAATCAAGTTTGAAGTGTTTTTATGAGAAAAATATGCTGAATTTTGTCAAATGCATTTTCAGCATCAATAGAGATGATTATGTGATTTTTCCTTTTGTTATATTACATTAATTGATTTTCTGGTATTGAACCACTCTGACATGCCTGGAATAAACCCCACTTGATTGTGGTGTATAATTCTTTTAATGTGCCATTGGATTTGTTTGCAAGTATTTTGTTGAGAAGTTTCACAACTATATTCATGAGGGAGATTGGTCTTTATTTTCCCTTTCTTGTAGTATCTTTATTCAGTTTTGGTACTAGGGTGATGTTAGCATCATAAAATGAGGTAGGTAGTATTCCTTTTTCTTCAAATTTTTGGAATAACTTGAGCAGGAATGGTGTTAGTTCTTTTTGGAATGTTTGGTGTTTTGGGGTGTAATGATCTCTAGATGTTTGTTATGTCTAATTCATTTATCACATTGCTTGGGTTCTCTGTTTCCTTGTTGATCCTCTGTCTAGTCGTTCTATCTATAGAAGAGAGTGGTGTATTGAAGCTTTCCTCTACTGTTGTAGAAACATCTATTTTTCCCTTCAGTTTTGCCAATGTTTGCCTCATGTACCTTAGAGTTCCTTGACTGGGTGCATAAACATTTATGATTATTATTTCATTTTGGTGAAGTGTCCCTTTTATTAATATATAATTATTAATTATTATATATTATACATTATTATTAACATATAGTGTTCTTTATCTCTTATGCCCTTGTTACCTTTAAAGTCTATTTTGCTTTCTTTTAGTTACAGTTTGCATGGAATATCTTTGTTCATCCTTTCACTTTCAATCTATTTGTATTCTTGAGTCTAAGATGAGTCTCCTGTAAACAGTATACAGATGGATCATAATTTTAATTTCATAGTGCCAGTCTGTATTTTTTAATTGGGAGCTCAGTCCATTAACCTTCAAAGTTATTACTGAATAATAAAGGTTGCTCTTGAATCTACCATCGTATCTCTTGCTTTTTATTTGACAAATCTATTTTTTCCTTGTCTCTCTTTCTCTCCTTTAAGTTCCCTTTTCTAATACTCTTCAGTTCTGTACAATCCTCTAGACATCTCTCTCGTCTATTTATTTATTTTTCCACCCGACAGAACTTCCTTTAGTATTTTGTACAGGGCAGGTCTCTTGTTAACAAATTCTCTCAGCATTTGTTTGTCTGTGAAATTTTAAACTCTCCCTCATTTTGAAGGACAACTTTGCTGGATAAAGAATTCATGGTTGGGAATTTTTCTCTTTCAGAATCTTAAATATATCATACTACTGCCTTCTTACCTCCATAGTGCCCATTGAATAGTTAGAATTTAGTCTTATATAGCTCCCCTTGTATGTGGTGGATCACTTTTCTCTTGGTGCTTTCAGGACTTTCTCCTTCTCTTCAGCATTTGACAGTCTTATAGTGTGTGTCTTGGAAGGGGTGTATTTGGATTTATTCTATTTGGAATCCATTTGACTTCTTTGATTTGAATGTTTATTTCTTTATATAAGGGTTGGGAAGTTTTCCCCAATTAGCTCCTTGAATACTCTTCCTAGCCCCTAACTCTTCTCCTTCTGGGATGCAGTGATTCTTGATTTGCACATCATATTGTCCATCATTTGCATGGGATCCAATTCAAGTTTGTTTTTTTCATTTTTTTTTGCAATTTGTTCTTATGTGTGTTTGAATTTGATCACCCTCTAGTTCACTTATTCTTTGTTCTGCCTCTTCAAATCTGCTGTTGTGTATCTCTAGTATATTTTCTTTTTTTTGACTTTTATAAAGGGAATTTATTAAGTTACAAGTCTAAGGCTATGAAAATGTCTAAATTAAGGCACCAACAAGAGGATACTTCCAAGGGGAAAAGCAGCATCCGGGATTTCTCTGTCACATGGGGAGGCACATGGTGACGTCTGCTGGCCCTTTCCTCCCAGGTTTTATTGCTTTCACCTCCTGGTTCCAGTGGTCTCCTCTCTGAGCTTCTTCTCTCTGTCTCCAAACTCCTGAACCCTCTGCTGTTTGTGTCGGCTTTTATAAGGACTCCAGTAAATTAATTAAGATCCACCTTAAACAGGTGGGGTCACATCTCCATCTAACCAAAATGTCATGCCCACAATTGGGTGTGTCACATCTCCATGGAAACAACCTAATCAAAGATCCCACCCAAACAGTAGGTCTGCCCCCACAAGACTGGATTAGGATTAAAAGAACATGGCTTTTCTGAGATACATAAGAGTTTCAAAACAGCACAAGATTTTTTTTTAATTTTTAAAATTCGTTACCACGTGGGTTTGTGGTTCAAATTCATGCTGACTATGTGATGAGACACACACACAGTCATGTCAAGTATACCATTATTTTAAAGTTAGTCCACAGTTCACAAGATGCCAAAGCAAATGGAAGAAATCAACACAAATCCCCTCTGGAGTAATATCATCAACCCCAGCCTCACAGATGAAGTTTTTTTGTTTATTTAAATACCAAAAAACACCAAACAAATGCAAACATTTGTAACTTTTGATCATTCCGTTCTACATATATACTCAGTAATCTAAAGTTTTTTTATTTATTTAAAGATTTTTTTAAAATACCAAAACACACCAAACAAATGCAAACATTTGTAACTTTTGATCATTCCGTTCTACATATATAATCAGTAATCACAATATCATCACATAGTTGCATATTCATCATCATGATCATTTCTTGGAACATTTACATCTATTCAGAAAAAGAAATAAAAAGAAAACAGAAAAAAAACATATCCTTTTATATCTTTAGCCAGCCCATCGATGTTATTTAGGAGATCTGTAGATATATTTTTGAATAATTGTTCCAAATTCTGTGTCTCCTCTGGCTTTTTATTCTGGTCATTTGGCTTCACCATATCTTCTTGCATCTTTATGTATTTTGTGATTTTCTGCTGGTTTCTAGGCATTTGATTATCTTGATAAGGTTATTTTGAAAGTTGATTTCCCTCACTTGCTTAAGATTTTATATTGCCTGGGTTTGCATTGAAGGTTAGAAAAGCAATTTGCCAGAGTGCACTTTCCCTGCTTCTCCCTACCATCCACCACTCCCCAATTGCAGCAACACACTGGGCCAGACCCACCTAGCAATAATCCAGTCAAGGCTGCCATTCTCTGTGGGCTGAAAGCCGCTGATTCTGGGGATATGAGGTGGATGCTGTACACCTCAAGTGAGACCCTGCTTGTGGGCATAATGTGTCTGGTGATGTCTAGTCTCCTGCATGGAAAGGCCTTGAACTCCAGGACTGATAGTTTCCACTTCCCCAGCCAACTTTTAGCCCAGGAGTGCTCTGCTTTTCACCGGCCAGCAAGACCTGGGTTTGTTTTATGACATTGCTTTGACAATTGAGTCATTGGTAATTCTCAGCCAGTCAGGGCCAGGTACCCTTTCAGGGGGTGTAGACCAGCTTCCATGGGCCTGGGACAGGGTCTGGAGAGGCTCTGAAAAGCCCAGCAGTTCCCCTGCACTTTCCAGCCCACCCAGCATATGGCACTGTTAAACGAGTTAACCATCCTTAGAAGCTGTTTACCTTTGAGCCCTGGCAGCATCTGCCCAGGCAGGGCTAAACTGTGGGAGTCCTATGCCCTCACTTAGCAGGCCCAAGTCTGGCTCAGTGTGGGCCTGTGTCTCCTACTTTACTTGCAGTGGAGGATTCCTCTAGTTGCCCCAGTCTGCCACCTTCTCCCTGGCCAGGATCAGATCTCCGGCTGCTATTTGCCTCACGGGTCGGGGAGGGGCACCAAAACCTAGGGCTGGAAGCAATGTCTCTGTCCACATTTTCCCAGACTCTTCATCCCTCACTGACCTGGGCTTTGAAATGTCCTACCCCCCACCCCCACCCCGGGTCCCTAAACAGTTAGTTTGGGTAGTCTGAGCCTGGCTGTTTGCTGCTTTTAGAGAAGATGTTGCAGTCTCTTCCCTAGGCCTCCATTTTCTAAAATTCCTCCTTCTGCTCTTTTGTGTTCTGCTTCTCCCTTCTAGTCTATACCTTTCCAGCATTCTGAACAAGTGAGAATAGCCCTTTTTTCCCACTGAATTTCATGGGAGAGGTTTTCAGTAGCTGTTTATGTCACCATGTTAATGATATCACCTCTGCATTATCTTTTAGAATTTCAAATCTCATCACATTTGTATTTTACTTAAACTTCAGTGCCTCAGTATACCTTATAGGATAAAATAAAAACTTCTTAGCATAGCATAAAAGGTGCTTTATCTTATGCCCCATGGATCCTATAGTCTTTGTTTTTTGCACGGGCAAGCTCTGGGAATTGAACCTGGGTTTCCAGCATGGCAGGCAAGAATTCTGCCACTGAGCCACTATGAATCCTATATTCTTGTTATCAGAGTTTTTGAAATTGTAGAATTGATCAAGAGATTGTTTTTGCCAATGTGTTTTTGTACATGTCATTGCATGTGTATGAAGCACCTTGCCCTCTCTTATTTGATTGACAAACTCATAATCATCAAAGAGCAGGTAAAATTTTTCTGAGCTTTCTACAGGAATTTTTGAAGAATAGAAAATTTCTGTGTTAGTCATCTTTGTATTCATAATGCCCAGGTGGAGTGAATGAATGAATTAGCTATAATTTAGTCCTTTTGGCTGGATATAACATTTTCTCATTGATGGTGATCTTGTATTTCTGATCACCAGTCAATTTATTCCTTTCAAGACCTATTACAAATTACTACGCAGAGATATCACATGAAAATCGTTCATGGGTATTGTCATAAATTTTTATAGAGTTGGATTAATGGGTAATAGGGTTTTTACAAACAATATTGCCTTAATGTATGAGGAATAAAGCTTGAGTAATTTTATTGTTGCTTAAGAAATGTATAAACTACAGTCTGAGACAATATATTTAATATATTAGCACATAACTTGCACATATTACTATTGTGAGAATCATTAATACATCTTAAATGTTTAAAAAGTAATCTGAATAGGTACCTTCTAAATGATATTAAAAAATGTCCTCATGTTGAATAAAAATAACTCTTTAATATAACAATTTACCTCAAATCTTTAAAACTCAGGTTGAACATCAACTTGGTATATCATTTGGTGCCCCCTCTGGTAGGCATACCAGTACTTCAAAATCAGAAATTCATACTTTGATCCTGGACCCAATGCTGCTGCCTTAATATAGGCAAAATATCTTGTTCTTATTTTGTCCAGACGAAATTTTTGTCTTCTAATTGGCTTCTAAGGTCCTTTAACTATACTGCTGTCAGAGCTAAGTTAAAATATAATATCTGATCATGTCAATTCCAGTCCTAAATTTTTTATTGTTTCATCTTCATCTTATAGAAGAAAGATCAACATTTTACCTACGTCTAATCTCAACCTACTTCTTAAAGCTTATTTTCTATGACTTACCAACATACACTTTGTACACAATCATAACCAAGCTTCTAATGGCTCCCGGGACCAGTCTCCAGGCCATGGTGGGTGTTCCATCTTCCTAGATTGCACTTCCTTTCTTCTCTTGTCTCTCATACTCATCCCCAATCTCTCAAATGTCTCCCCCTTTTTAATTCTCCGCTTGATTAAATCAGTCACCGCTACTTCTTATACCATCACCCAATATCCCTTCATGATGCCAGCAGCAAGCTCTGAGTGCAACTAATTTTGATTCTTTTTTACCCCACTTGCACCCTGTGCAGTTTCAGTAAATGATGAATATTGTTTCTTTTGTAAAGACATAAAATTTAGTATTGTTTGGTCTACTTGATTAGAGTTACAACCCCTGTGCAGTTCTTGAAACTAGCAGACCTAGAGACAGAAAATATCTGTGAAGTCTTCTCAGGAGTTAAGTTTGAACATGAGGGCCTATACTTTGACATTGCTGAGGCATTCAGAATCGTATCTCTCAGGCTGGTCTGTCACCATTTACTATCTGAAAATACCCTTAACATTCTTTTATTTGAATCTCTAGGCATTTCTAAGAAGCACATGACATTCATCTTTGTATAGATATTTCAGTTGAATGGCAGTCTCTTTCATTTAGTAGAGGGTTTTTTACTTTAAATTTTGCTGACAGATTTTCATGACAACCCTCAAATGGAAGTTTGAATTCATTTGCAATAACTATTAAAGAATTTTGGGGGTATATTTATATGATCTGATCCTTCCACTTACTATTGTTATTATTGACCTTAAGAGTATAAAAGAAGAATATAGCTAGAGACTCTATTTTTGAAGGCTTGCTGCAATCCAGCATTGAAAGCCAATTCACGGTTGAATTTTCCTCTGAAGAAAATCATCATCATAATGTGTTAAAATCTTGCTAATTTTCACTTCATACTTGAAACTCCTTTAATTCTCAGGAGAACAAGAGCACCTGGTAGATTTTATTCACTACCAGCAAAAGATTTAATAGCAGGGAAGTATTTATAAAATGAAGGATTTTTTTGTATTTATAAAATAAAGATCGTATATTAAAAAATATCAAATATATATACGTATCAAATATATATCAAAAATATATATGTATCTCAAAAAATATTAAACAGATAAGCCCAAGATATCAACATATTGTAATTCTAAGACTCGATTATGCTTTATTTATAATGTGTTTCAATATTTATGCTTTAATTTAAAATTCACTAATAATATTCTAAGATTATAATGGATAACTTTTATCTAAGGGTACAGAAAACCAGAAGTATTCTGCATTTTCATAAAGGGAAACTAAGATGCAGCATTTTATGTAAGGTAATCTGGTTCCAGTTGTCTGTTTTAAGGCCTGAAGGCTAGATAATAAGGGAAGAATATATGTGGGGAAGATATTCTTCAGAAATGTGTATTAGAATTCCATTATATGATAATGCTATTGATTTTCATTGGAAAATTGCTCTTCAAATCTTAACTAAAGACCAAAGAATATCTACTAATTCATTAATCTTCTCAACATTTAATTCTGCTGCATTCAGCAAATAACTGAGAGTGCAGGTTGAGGGGCATTTTCTTTGTAAATCATGTTTGGAGAACAGATTTCTTGCCTTTATTAAAACAAAGGTGCTCCATGGATGCTGTTATAATAATGCAGTTCTTCCCATTAGATTCCAGTTATAGATTCTTATTATTATCCTTGAAATGGTGGTGGTATTGCCAAAACTTAAAATTAAATGTTTCTTTTGATTTAAATAAAAATATTTTACTAGATTTAATTTCTGGACCATGTACAACCTCCCCTCCCCAAATATATTTAAAAAATTGTTCCCTCAAAATCTGTAAATAGAAGTTCATACTGGAAAACAGCAAACATAGTTTTAAGATGGAAAGAATTGACGTGTGTGCATGTGTGTGTGTGTGTGTGTGTGTATGTAGTGATTGCTGTACAAATCCTAAATATTATATCCAGACAATTTATTTTAAGCTATGAAGTTCAGGAAATTTTGGTTTAAAGTTTTCAATATGCTAATTATTTCTGTGAGTGTTACTTAAAATGAAATGCCATACTATTCATGATAGTATTGAAATGGAAAGGAGATTTTTAATATGAAATATTTTCAATTAAGTTTTATTCAACCTGATGTTTCCCATATTATATATGGTCACTGTAGGTATAAGACTAATTTTGAATTGCCATATATGATGAATAGAGTCATGCTCTTTTACTGTGTGTATGCAATTCATAGTGGTTATGGTTGTTTTGTGAAATCTATCTGAACATCCTTTATTTTGGGGGTGCAAGTAATTTTCAATTATATTAATATATATTTTAATGTCATTTTTCCATTTGAAGGTAAAGACATGGTCATTGTTAAAAAGAGATGACTAGCTCTGTTTATTTAGAAAGATGCCGTAAAAACCAGAAATTCATTCATTACTTTGTAGCTGTTAGAACAGCAACACTAATCTGGCCAAAAAGAAAGTGCAAAGGGAGAGATATCAGATTATACCAGTAAGTATTTACTGGTAAAGTTTTTATATCAAAGATTGGAACTTTAGGAGATGCTCCTGGGATTTAGTGTTCTCAAACATCTATTATTCCCTAATACCTTAGGTGACTTGTCAAAGTGCTACATTTACAAGGAGTGTGCAAGGAGGCCCAGGAGGATAAATTCAGCTAAAGGTCAAGGAAGCAATTAATGTTCTCTCTTTTTCCCTAAAGAACATCCACAGCAAATGCTGCACCTCCCCCCAGTCTTAGGAAGAAAGAGAATATAATGAAATTAAAGTTTAAATAAAAAATATCACCAAGAATAGTAATTCTTAGAGCTTTAACTGAATGTGGATGTATGCAGTTTTTAAGGGTAAGTATAGTGAAATGTATTAGAAAAGGTAGCTTTAGCTGATGCATATCAATTTTTCATCTCTTCATTTTCTCTGCATCTCAGTCAAGGGTCACTGTTTGTGGTAGTGTCAGGGATTGATCCTGCCACTATAGGAAGGGTGGACTGATCCCTTCCTATAGTGTGTAGTTAAATTGGGGTTCTTTGGGGGCTACTTGGTTGTGTTGGGGGCTTAAGTACATCTCTATTAGGGATCCCTGAATTTAGGCCAGGAAATAATCTTGGCAGAAGGTGCTTGCTGGAATTGTGGGCTCCCAGGGAAGTTTTCAGCAACGACAAACTTAATTTACCCCCATCTTGCCACACTATTTCCTGAGTAATGGAGAATAATGACACTGGAGCTCATAAGACAGGGTTCGACAACTACTTCTTCCCTTAGGACTCAGGGATTCAGACCCTCTCACTTCCATCCTTGTTTCAATATAGTGGAGAAATGCGAAAGTCTTTTGAGGGTTTCACTTACTCTTGAATATATATATATATTTTATTTTTCCTGGGTATGCACTGGGAATTGAACCTGGATCTCCAGCATGGCAGGCGAGAATTCTGCCGCTAAGCCACCATCGCACTAGCCATTGAATCCATATATATTTTTTAAACCATATTTTTTAAGATAGGCACTGGACCAAAATTTTTCTTTGCATATTCCTTCCCTATACTTTTTTTTTGATATGCTGTATGGCGGAGATCACATTTCATTCTTTTTCCATGTGAGTATCCCTTATTGCAGCACAGTTTGCTGAATTTTTGTTTCTTCGGTTTTTCATTTGTTTGTTTGCTTGTTTATTTGTTTGGGAAATGCATGGACCAGGAATTGAAGCCGGGTCTCCCACATGGCAGGCAAGAATTCTAGCACTGAACTATCCTTACAAACCATTCTTCCCCTATAATTTTGAAATGTTTTTAAAAATAAAAATATGCTCTTTTTTTTTTTTTTTTTTTTGCATGGGCAAACTCTGGGACTCAAACCCAAAAGCCATAAAGCAATGTGGAGATACTCACATTCAGATATATGCAAATTAAAGCTGCAAGGTATCACCCTACACCCACTGAACTGGAAAAGATTACAAAGTTGGACAATGGGTATTAATGGGCTTGTAGAACCTCAGATATTTCTGGTGAGAATATAGAATGTCACTGTCATTCTGGAAATCAATCTAATAGTATTTTGTTATATTAAATACACAAATATATTATGACCGTTCTAATTTGCTAGCTGCTGGAATGCAATATACCAGAAACAGAATGGCTCTTAAAAAGGGGAATTTAATAAGTTGCTAGTTTACAGTTCTAAGGCCGAAAAAATGTCCCAATTAAAACAAGTCTATAGAAATGTCCAATCAAAGGCATCCAGGAAAAGATACCTTGGTTCAAGAAAGCCAGTGAAGTTCAGTGTTTCTCTCTCAAGTGGAAGGGCACATGGTGAACATGGTCAAGGTTTCTCACTCAGCTGGAAGGGCACATGGTGAACATGGTGTCATCCGCTAGCTTTCTCTCCTGGCTTCCAGATTCATGAAGCTCCCCGGGAGGCATTTTCCTTCTTCATCTCCAAAGGTCGCTGGCTGGTGGACTCTCTGCTTTGTGGTGCGGCAGCATTCTCTACTCTCTCTGAATCTCTTTCTCCAAAATGTTTCCTCTTTTATAGGACTCCAGTAAACCAATCAAGACCCACCCAAATGGGTGGAGACATGTTGTCACCTAATCCAGTTTAACAACCACTCTTGACTAAATCACATCATCCAGGGAGACGATCCAATCACAGTTTCAAACATACAGTATAGAACAGGGATTATTCTACTTTTATGAAATGGGATTTTGATTAAAACATGGCTTTTCTAGGGGGCATACATCCTTTCAAACCAGCACAATGACCCAGGAATCCTACTCCTGTGTATATTCCAACAAAATTTGTACACAAGACCATAAGCGGATAGGTATGAGAAAATTTATCACAGCACTACTAGTGCTGGCAGAAGTTGGAAACAATCTGGATGTCATCACTGTATAATGTGGTAGATGCATACCTCGGAGTACTAGCCAGCAGAAGAAATCCAGGCTACATATGTAGCTACATTGTAGGCTGGACTTGGGTTCCTCTTCTGTAATCTGCCAGTTCATTTTTCAGTGCAACAGCTATGTTTTTCCTTGTTAATTGGAGAATATACAGATTTTTGGTATATTCTAGATATTCGTCCCTTTTCAGTTTTAGAAACTGCAGAACATCTCCTATTAATGTCTGTTTTAAAATTTTGTCTGTGGTGTCCTTCATTGAATAGAAATATTCATTTTTGATATAAGGGTACTCATCAATTTTGTGTATTGCAAGTTTTATTTAAGAAATTTTTCTCCTTCCCAATGTCACAAAGTTATTTATTATTAACTTACTGTGTTGCCTTTCACATTCAGGTCTTCAGTTCATCTGGATCCACCTTTATAAAAGATGTTACATAGAAAGCCAGTTTTATTTTTCTTCAAATAATGTGTTCTTACCAATAGGTACCTGGGCTGTCTCTGAAATCACTTTTTGTCCATTGGTCACTGAGCTTGGTTTTTGTCTGGATAAAAGCAGGCGATAAGGATATACTAATATACATTACTGAAATAACTGGAATTGCATTGTATAGCCAATACAGATAGTTGGGATCTTATATTCCATTACGAGTCTTTTATTGCAGATGATGTGATTGGTGGTCCTTAAATATATGGCCTTAAGAAAGTATATCAATTACTGTTTGATTCATGTATCTTTGCAGAAATGGATAGTGGTGATTTTATATCAATTAAAGTCAGAAAGATGTTGCCAACCTGATGTATGAAGTGCAAGCTTTAATTATAAGTCATTTTTCAAATTGTTTATCCTATAATTCCATTGCATCAAAAGTCAGTGAATATTCAAAAGTGAATTAGAATCAGTAGAAATACTGCATTTCCTCTCCTTTTTCATGGTTTTATTAATACAACCACTGTCCTTTTATTTTCTTTTCAGAAAACAGACAAGACTATGAAGATGAGCAGGTGGTTGCGCAGATCATGGCGAGATGCTTCATTCCAACTCTAATAACAACAGTCCCCTGGGAAGGTTTTCACTTTGTTGGTCATGAGATTCGGATCAATGAAGCCATGGATTGTTATGGTGCTTTTGTTTGGTCATCGGTATAATTTCTTATAAAATTTCAATTTTGTTTTGTTTATTATTATCTATTATTTCAAAGAAGAAAATAGGCTAAATAGTTCTACTTTGTGACACCAAACATCACTAAAATTTGGAAATCACAAAATTGAGAAATTGATTTCAGCAATTCTGTTTCTGACTTCATCAAAACATATAGGATTAACAATGAATATTTTTCCCCTTTTTATTTTTTATAGCGATATAAATTTAGAATTCTAAAAAATTTTATTTCTCATTTAATTGACTCCATTTGGGTTAAGCAGTTATAATAGAATCTGTATGAGTCTAAAGGCAGGAGACCCCAACCCTCCACTACCTGACTTGATCCATTACACTTTTTTGAAATCATTACTATTAGAAGTTTCTTCAGACCTAAGCACCTGAACTTTCTATTTTTAGTTCTCTCTCTATTTTTCTCCCCACAATCCCCAAGGACTTTTTCTAGCCTTAATGTTGAACCTAGTGGAGGCTGGACATTCTGTTGATAATTTTTTGAGTGAGGTATATGTATATACACAAATACACAAACTCATTTGCACGTGAACAAATATATATATATAGTAGCATTAGTGAGATATATAACAGAGTTTAATTTTACTTTCTGTTATTACTTGCCTAGCACCACTTTTTCCTTTTCCTGTTTTTTTTCAAACTTTCAAGGCCCTTGTTCTATGCTATTTTCTGGAAACAAATGCAAAGCAATATAATGTGGTTGACAAAAATGTAATCGAAATTGGAGCTGGAACAGGACTCGTCTCTATCGTGGCAAGTTTACTTGGTAAGTGGGTATTTTTGATTGAATGGAGTCAAAGAATTTAATGATCGGGTATCATTAGTTGCATTTGCTATCCAATGAACTGTGACCTGAGCCTAAAAGCTCAGGGAAAGACTTCATTAATAAAATGTACCAATTTTAAGGTCACCTTAATGGTTTCTTCAGAATTTTCTATGGAAGCTGCATTGATTCTTTCCATGAAGTGCTATGCTAAGTCACAAATCTTAAATGAGATATTCTAAATGTGAGGTGAACCTAAGCATTCTGGTTCCTAGAGGAGATGTGCAAAATACCAGACATGAACAGAATCTATTGCTGCTGATTTGATTCTGATGTACTTTAGGCTTTAGTTATTTACTCCCCTGTACCCTCCATGTAGCTATATATTCTTCTTGGGTTCTGAAGTCCTATGCTTTTATGAAAAAAAAGCACCTGTTACAATAAGGATACATAGGGGAGGTGTATTAGAAATGAAAAACCCTCCACTGTTTGCTTCTATTTTCAGGTGTTTTTCCTTGGATTTAGTTTTTTTTTTCATTTCCATTCTTCTTTTATGATCATTCATTCTCTTACCACATCTTTTCTAACTAAATGTGTGATTATCTCTATGTATACCTAAGCTGTCTCAGCCCAATCTTTTTTTGTTGTTACCTATTTCATTGCCTTAATTTAGCTGCCTTCTCTGATGTGCACTACCCAAATCTATCTTGATTTCCTTGATCTGCAGGAGCGCACACCTGCCACTCTAAGACCTCGAGAGGAGCTCAAGATTTAGCAATTAGCAACTTTCTAAACACTGAGGAAATACAGGATCCTTGAAAGCCCTACATATATATATATATTTAAATTCTCTGTCCTAATATTGCTTTACAAAGTCACTATTCCATTTATTATGGATAAAGTCAGTCACCATTTGATTTATTCCTGAAGGCTCTGTGATCTAAGAGAAGAATTTGCATTTGAAAAAGTCATTATTTTTATTAAAAAGAATTGATACCTTCTGTCTGCGTGTATAACTTAAAAGAAATATCAAAAGAAGGAAGTATCATTTGGTCAGTGTTCTGAAAGTGGTGGTGTTTACCTCTCAAGAGTCAAAGTTCTGAATAATTAGCTTACAATCCGTGTGGCCAGTGGGTATTCTTTCCTGATCTTGGGACCTGAAAAGCTTTGATGAAAATGATGGACTCCCTCCTCCTGACTAGAATGCTTATGTTTGTATTTCTGTGATTTTATTAGGGTGATATGTATATTTCCCTCCCATTTTAGTATTTTCACAAAATATAACCAATAGCTAGAAAAAAACATCTTTGTGGCTAAGAAATAGATTCTAACTTGGTCTGAGCTGAACTAGATCCATCTTCCAGTTTTGCTTTCCCATTTTTTATCCTAATCTGTTCTTGTCTGGTGCTGTGGAATTGGCCAATCCTTGATTTATATGCAGGTTATTTTCAGGTTTTGCTACTGCTCAGATTTTGCATTAAGAACCATTTTTAAGGGCGGGCCGCGGTGGCTCAGCGGGCAAAGTGCTTGCCTGCTATGCCGGAGGACCTTGGTTCGATTCCCGGCCCCAGCCCATGTAACGAAAACGGAGAAACAAAACACAATAAAACAAGAAAATGTTTAAAAGATGTTTCCCTTTCTTCCTCTCTTCCTTCCTTCTATCCTTCCTTCCTTCTCTCTGTCTTTCCTTTAAAAAAAAAAAAAAAAAAAAGAACCATTTTTAAATTGATTATTTATTGATTAATTTCTACCTGTTTGGTCCTTCTAATTTCTTCCTTAAAATGACCATGACTATCCACTTTTAATGCAGAAATTGTTTATATTGTCCTCATCTGAGCATTCTGCCCTGCATCTATGATCTTGGACTTTATGAGCACTATAAGTGTGTTGTGGCTAAGTTTTAAACATATTTTGGGAAAATTTAACACTTATGATGGAGTCAAACTGAAAAACTTGGCCATAAACATAGATGTCATGATACTTTCTTTTTTTTTTTTCTCAACTGTCCATACCTGCTCAGAAATATATATATTTTTTTATAATGCATTCTTTTTTTTTTTGATGTTTAAGTCATCACTTTTTTTATTAATTAAAGAAAAAAAAGAAATTAACACAACATTTAGAAATCATTCCATTCTACATATGCAATCAGTAATTCTTAACATCATCACATAGATGCATGATCATCATTTCTTTTTTTTTTTTTTATTTTAATTTTTTTTTCTTTAAAGGAAAGACAGAGAGAAGGAAGGAAGGAAGGATAGAAGGAAGGAAGGAAGGAAGAAAGGGAAACATTTTTAAACATTTTCTTGTTTTATTGTATTCTGTTTCTCCGTTTTTGTTACATGGGCTGGGGCCGGGAATCGAACCGAGGTCCTCCGGCATAGCAGGCAAGCACTTTGCCCGCTGAGCCACCGCGGCCCGCCATGATCATCATTTCTTAGTACGTTTGCATCGATTTAGGAAAAGAACTAGCAAAACAACAGAAAAAGATATAGAATGTTAATATAGAGAAAAAAATAAAAACAATAATAATAGTAAAAAAAAGGAAAAAGAAAAAGAGACAAACAAACAAACAGACAAAAAAAAACCTTTCATTTGAAAAAAAAAACCTATCATTTGAAAATGATACTTTCAAAGTAATGATTGAAAAGTCTTCTTTCCTCCCTCCACTTCTCACACTAGAGCATTTCCCTTTCAACTGTGGATGCCAAGGTTGTATACACTCCTTTGGTCTCTAGTGAAGACCAGGAATCTTTTAGGGAAGTACTTATTCATCTTTCGTTGATGGCTCTTTATTGTTCCAATGAGGTTGCCAAATATTTTGAATTTCTCTTTCTCTTGATTACCTTTCTCCCAGCATGTAGATAAATGGAAAACAACAAAACAACAACAAACAAAAATCCAGGAGAACAGAAAAATTCAATGGACCTCAGAAGTACCATGGGAATCTTAAGATGTTTTATAAAATTTTTAAAAATAAAAAAAAAAAATTTAAGGGGAGGCATATAGCTGCCTTAATATCCGTTTTGAAAAGCATTCCCCTTCTGTGTTTACTGAGTAGTCTTTTCTTTAGGACTAGCAATGTGCAAAATTGCAGAATGCGTGTGGGCTTGCAGCTTGATTATTTTACCTTATCCCACAAGAATGACCTTTTCTACTGCCCTTTGTTTCATAGGTGCTCATGTGACTGCCACAGATTTACCTGAAGTACTTGGGAACTTGCAATACAATATTTCCCGGAACACCAAAATGAAATGCAAGCACCCACCTCAGGTTAAAGAACTTTCCTGGGGAGTTGATTTAGATAAGAACTTCCCCAGATCTTTAAACAATTTTGACTATATCCTGGCAGCGGATGTTGTCTACGCTCATCCTTTCCTGGAAGAACTCCTCATTACCTTTGATTATCTGTGCAAAGAAACTACTATCATCCTCTGGGTCATGAAATTCAGGTTGGAGAAAGAAAATAAATTTGTAGATAGATTTAGGGAGTTGTTTGACCTGGAGGAAGTTTGCAGTTTTCCTAGTCTGAATATTAAGTTGTATAAAGCTATGAAGAAAAATCAGAAGAGTATATAATATCCACAAATAAGAATTTGGAAGTGCTAGGACAATTTCAAGTAGATAGTAATTTTAAAGAAGACCCTGAACCACATAGGCCTAACTTAACAGTGTCTAACTTAAGGGAAACACACTCACATAGGCACACACAGACACATAAAGTAATGAGAATAGAAGATACTCATGTTTGCCTCAGCCCACATAGACCTTTTCCCAGATACAGCATGTTGGTCTGGAAGATTTAAGAAATTTGCTCCAAGTCTATCTGTATCAGGACTCAGAACTGCCTTCTACTTATGTGGTAAAAAGAACTATTGCCTGTTGCCAAAGTCATACTATGTGGTCACTGGGCAAGAAACATGTTTGTTCTCCTAATCCCTCTATCATACTTCATGCAGTGACCATTTTTTAATGTGTAATTGCAGAATGATCGATTTTAATAATGTTATCTTTGAAATGAAATGTCATTGTTTTAAACATAGGATTATAAGGTTCTCTCTTTAGTAATAAAGAAATCAACTACAGTCTGATCTGCAAATAAAGCTGAAAAGCCAGGTACATAATATAACAGTAAATGTTAGACTGTTGTGGTTTGCATTAGTGCTGAATGATAGGTGGTCTGTCATCTCTGCTTTGCAGGGTGGGCCTCTAGTGAAACCTCTGAAATCAATCAAGCTTGTGGATTTGCAGTTATAGAAAAGGACATTTCACTCAATTAAATGAGAAATGAATGGAGGTAAATAAAAACAGCTGGATTTTTAGGGGAGTAATTGTTTTATTTTCAAGCTAAATATAGTTATTTATATCACAGAAAGAATTAAACTGTAAAACTTTTGGTTGAAAATACATATGAAAAGATTTAGTCCTCTAATATCCAATAATCAGACATATGGCTGGTTTTAAAATTTAAAGCTCTTCTGATGAAATCAGAAATATTTAAACTCCTGTGTGATTTTTTTCACACAGACTTTAGAGATGAGAATAAAATCTGAAATAAAATCGATGCAAGGAGGTAAAAAAAAAAGATTCTGTACAATGTAACTGCCTAGACTGTATTAGTGAGTAACCACTATTCAGTGTCCCCTGTAATGTTTGCTGGTCTGTCACCATGCCCTTGGCTCTCATAGGATCAAACATTTCAGCTTTGGGCAGAACCAAAAGGACCATTTCCTATGAGTCTGATCTCTAAGCTGGAATGCAGATAGACTCCCAGCACATATTTCGGTATGCATGTCTCATAGGACCATCCCTCAGTAATTCCCAATATTTACATGGCTCTTTATACCTTTCACAGAGTTGTTTAATCCTCACAACCACTATGAGAAGTATAAGTAAGATCATTATCCCTACTTCACAAATAAAGAAACTGAGGTTTCTTTATTTATAGGGTGAAGTGATTTGCCCCAGGCCACACAATAGCAGAGTGGCAGAGGTAGACACTCAAGCCCAGGTCTTCTTGAGTCCAAAACCTATGTTCTTAGCCTTTGCACTGTCTTTATGTATTTAAAACAGTAGTTTTCAAACTTTATTTTTTAAAACTAATGAAGTAATTTATTCAAAATGAAATATGTAGACAGAAAGATAAGGAAATAAAATGGGGAAAAATGAGAACTGTTTCTCTTTTCTAGCCCCGTGTTGCTCAGTCATTGGATGTGAATGCCCTGGGAAGGCTCTGTGACCTTGAGTGAGATGACTCCTTTCAGCTGAAGCAGTTCCTGAAGGGGTTGGCTGCTGAGGGATGTCTGTCAACAATGTCTGTCCAGCAGCATAATCAGTCATTCCACGGGGATCTGGGTAGCATGTCACCTTTTAGGTCATCGAAAAGCCTTTGGCTTTTGCTCTTGTGAAATGGAAAATGACCAGATGGCTTTGCGTAGAGGAGTAAAATAATACTGCTAGGAGGGACCACTCTGGCTGATGTTTTGAGAACAAAATGTTCTGGATGCAAGAGATCAGCACAGAGGCAGTGACAGCCACCAGGCAAGAAAGGATGGCAGCTCACAACAGGGAATTTGCACTGGGGATGAAGAGTGGTCAGTTCTGGGTGTGTTTTGAAGGTAGAGCCAACAGACATTTCCACTATATTAAATATGGAGAGCGGGGACAAGAGAGGACTCAAGAATGAATTTAAGGTGTTTGATCTGAGCTACTGGATGTAAATTTGGAATCATCAACTTAAAGCTGGTTTGTAAAACATGTTAGCAAGAGTAAATAGAAAGAAAGAGAATCAAGCAAGGATGGTACCTTGAGGCTGCCAACATTAAGGTTTCAGACATAAATGTATTTACAGATTTTTTCCTAGATTCTTCCTCCCATCCCAATCAAAGGCATATCAGTATCTACTGAGCTGTTACTGCTATTGTTCCACAGCAGATACACCAACCTACTGGTGATGCTCTGCAGCTTAAAATTTCATACATGTACCTATGAGAGCAGTTTTTGTACCAAGGAGTATACTAACTGACCCTAGAAAACTAAGTTTTATGTAGAAAACTATATATCCTGTTTCATTTTTCACTTGTACCAACTTTTGTCTACCAGAATTTTTAAAAAATGTTTTTTTCTTGGTTTCATTTTCGTACTTTGGTGTCTGTTTTGGATGTGATATTGGGTAATTTCTTAACAGATTTAGCAACCAATAATGTCAAAACTAATACTGTGGAAGAAAAAAGATGAAGAAACACAACAAAGGAATTTTTGTTATTTCTTTAAATCTCAAGTTCCAAGAGCTTGGTTCTCTGTGAATGTCTATTCTTCACTGACGGAGACCATGTCAAACTTGTTTCAAACAGTGCATTTGCATGTAAACAGATAAATAATTTCTGAATATCCTTTGGAAGTAAAACATTTTCACTGGGTAGAATTTTGGTCTAAGAAAAGATTTCCATGTACTAATTTTAAAAACAAATTGGGAGCCTTGGGTTCTAGATACAAAATAATTAAGGTAGCCTTTCAGTAAATCAGTCAAATAAGCTTATTGATAAGCTGAAAAGAAAATTAATAAACTATGCCTTATCTTTTGTCTCCATTTTAATTTAGCTTTCATGGAAATCTATATGTGAGAAAGCTAAAATTTGTCAAGTATGTGCTTTAAAAACAAATTATAAGGCATTAGTAAGAAACAAAATTGGGAATGTAGCAAGTAAATACATTTGTGAAAATGTGTGGGGATGTGGGCAAAGGAAAATTAAAAAACCGGAGACATTTGTGAGTACATAGACCTAATTCTTTATATTTTATTTATGAAGCCTGGAAATAGTTCATAAATGATTTCCACATCCAGGTTTTGGCATATTTGAGTTTGTGATGTGAAATTAAGTCTAGGATATTACTTGGAAGTCCCATCTCAATATTTGCTCGGCTTCAAGTTCCACATAAAATCAAAGGCTGTGTTCTATATAATTACATGGTAGTATTAATATGATTCTTTTGTCTCAGGTGACACAACTTATTACCAATTAGTTCCATGGTCATATTGACTCATTTTACTAAGGTTTCCTGGGCTGGACATTAGGTTTTACTCAGATTGTGCATAGCTGGATGGTATTTATCTTGCTGGGTTTATATACTATTGACTATTTATTCTATCGAACTGGCCTTTGACCGCTGTTATGAACAGTATTTTTACTGGGAAAACTCAAAGGCAGTATTTTGTCTTCTTGATACTCTCAAATCTTTGGTTTCTAAAGCAATTGTATTTCTCTGAAATCTACTCAAATGTTAGATTTGAAGTGAGCACACTTCATTAAGGAATTGTAAGGTATCTTTAAAAACAGAAACAAATTTTCAACTTAATTTTGTGATAATGGCATTTATAGGAGGAAAAAACAGGAAAATATTGGATACCTGCTGCAAACTACTAGCACTTACCCTATCAAAATATTGTCTGGCTTTTCAAACACAAAATAAGATTAAAACAATCCATTTTATTATTCTACACTTTGATAGCCAAGCTGTATTTCATGATATCACAAATATAGGACACAAGGCCTTCCTGAAGATTATTTATTTGATAAATGCTTGATATTGTAGTTCAGGTTTTTAAAGTTTCTATATTTTCATTGTCTACAGTCTGTATACCTATACTCATCTTTGTTTTAACTTTTAAATTATGAGTGAGTCCCTTACTTGCTCTGGATTTATTTTTTTGGTGTCATGATTTAAATTGTGTTTTCTTATCTCTTTCTGCATATCCTTTGTTGGTAGAATATAAATCATAATGGCAAAGGTTGTCTCTGTCACAAACCACCATAAATAAGCCCAAAGGACAGGCCATAAAAATGTAAGAAATTCTTAGATTAAAAAACGTGAGTAATGTTTTTTACCTACCTGTTGTTCAGAGGTAAAAGTTCAGTTTGCAACTAGTAAATTATTAACATTTTTCTACCAAGGATTTCCTTCTTTCCTAGGATCTTTGTGATTAAAAGGTAGTCCATTTAAGAATTAGGAGGATGCCAAATATGACAATGCATTTCAAAATCACATATTGGAAAAAGAAGTTGAGAAATAGTTGGGATAAAGAAATAATTCTGCACGGCATTCTTGGGGTGAGAGAGAGCAAAGTGCAAGAAATATTGGGCACAGATTTCACATGTTTGGGGAGAATTATTCAAGGACGCTTAAAAGTTATTATTAATTAGTGCAACTCCCTATAGTTTCTTTGCATTTTTTTCCCTCTTTAGGGAGCCATCTGAGGATTATCATGCATTGACTCATCGATTCAATAATTTATTGAAGACCCACAATGTGTCAAGTAGGGACTGCAGACACAATATGGAACAAGATAGATAGGGTTCTAGTTCTCATAGAGACCTAAAATTTGGTGCAAATAGGCAGATGCTGAGAAATAAATGGCATTTACAATGCAGTATTATAAGTGTATAGACTTATATACAGAGCAATGTTAGATGTCATGATAGGGGGAACCTAATCCACAATCAGGGAATCAGCAAATGCTTCTTAGAGAAATAACATGTAGATGGGCAAAGGAGACACACAGGAGATGAAAGAAGTATTCTGGGCAGAAGGAATAGTATGTGCAAAGGTTTCGACATAGCCTTGTATGACCCATTTGAACAACCTGCTGGAAAAATTGTGGCTTCTATTAACCCCTGCTGGAAAAACAAGTACATTCATGGAATATTCATTGCTTTTGACTCTGTTTTAGACATTTCAAAAATAGTATCTCACTGAGTCCCCTCAACAACCCTAGGAGATATTAGCCCAATTTTATGTATGAAGATACTGAAGCTTAGTGAGAGTAATTTCCCCACGGTTGCACACTTGTGACAAGTAGCACAGGAGCTCCAGTCTCTATGGTGCCAAAGCTTGTGCTATTTTCAGGATATTGCCTTGTGAACATTTTTCACACTGAGCCCTGAAAGAAAATTCTGAATTTCAATTTTATTCTAGCAAACATGGAGCTATTTAATTTAGTGGATATTGTCTTTTTTTTTCTTTTTACTTTTGAGAGCAAATTAGCTTAAGTGGGATACAGTTGAGCTACGTGTATCTGGATAAGATTAACTCCTTTTCATAAGCTATCTCTAATAATATGATTTTTTAAAAACTTTATTAATTAAAAAAATTAACAAGCAAAACATTTAGATATCATTCCATTCTACATATACAATCAGTAATTCTTAATATCATCACATAGTTGCATATTCATCATTTCTTAGTACATTTGCATCGATTTAGAAAAAGAAAGAAAAAGACAACAGAAAAAGAAATAAAATGATAATAGAGAAAAAAAAGACTATACATACCATGCCCCTTACCCCTCACTTTCATTTACCACTATTTCAAACTGAATTTATTTTAACATTTGTTCCCCCTATTATTTATTTTTATTCCATATGTTCTACTCTTCTGTTAATAATATGATTTTTAAATACATATATATATATATATATATATATACAAAAAGACTATACATACCATGCCCCTTACCCCTCACTTTCATTTACCACTATTTCAAACTGAATTTATTTTAACATTTGTTCCCCCTATTATTTATTTTTATTCCATATGTTCTACTCTTCTGTTAATAATATGATTTTTAAATACATATATATATATATATATACACCTGGTGAATAACTTAAGTAAAATTTTCTTTGTGAGGAATATTGGACAAATATTATGTTAATTTAAAGATATGTGGTGATCTTAAATCAGTGAATATGGGGGAAAATCAAAGGATGTGCTGAAGTAGAGGCAAGAGCTGCTCTTTTTCCTGCAAGATGGTTCAGGAAGAATGAAGTGAATGAAATGTAGGATGCCCTTAGGTGACTTTTCAGCAGAAAAGGCCAAGGAGGTGGGGTTGAACTTTAAAACATCATCTGATATGTTTGTGTCCAGGCTCTGTCAATTATAAGGTTTATAGGTCTGTTACTAGGTGTGACACTCACTGTATCAGCAGAGAGCTAAGCCATGCAATGATGCGAGAAGGCCAGTTCATGGAAACCACCTTTCAGCAGTCTTTCAAGGTGACAGCATGAAGTGACTCAGGCAGCATAGAAGAAGAGGGCAAAGGAACTCTGAGCAGGAGACTGGAAGTACACCAGCAGCTTTAGCAGGAAAGTGCTTGTCTAAGTGGAAATGGCTTTTGGTTTCCATTGGCCTGAGATTGCTCAGGTGACAGTCACCTCATTTCTGTGTGGTTGATATTGCCAAGTAAGCCTCACACCCTGCCTGAAGCACTCAAACAGGTGACAGGAAGGAAAATGATGTGGGAGTGGGAGGCTCAGTGTGTTTTCATGATGTCAGAGGAGGGCAGGCTGAGGAGAGACTGTCATGTGAATGCCAGGTTCAGAGGACATTTCTGATCGGAGAGTGGCTGGGTGAGTCAGAGTAGCCAGGGGATGTTCCAGAATTGAGAGGAGGGAAAACGATGAGACGTGAACACCCTGGGCAGTCATGACTTCTATGACAGGGTGATAGGAAAGGAAACTCAAGGGAGAAAGCTTCAAGGCTAATGAGAAAAGGTACCATAGGATAAGTTTTTTGTATGTATTCTTGGTTGGTTTTTAAATTGAATGGCAGAAACTGAAGGCTGCTGATTATCATCTCTACTAAGTAAGTGACTGAACATAAAGTTTGATAAATGCAAGAGATCAAAGCCAATATCTGGGGAAATTTTAGCTTGGATGCCAATGCAATCTATCTCATAAAAACCTTGCTTTGATTCTATTTTATGCTTCTACCAACCAGGTCAAATTTAAGGAGTTTGCTATCATCACCCAAAGGTCCCCAGAATAAAATCTGAGTCTGAAATTACATGACATTGCCACTGGGAGTCCCCAGTGATCTGCAAAGTAAAGTTTATTTTCTGAATAAATACGTGAAACGAAAAGAAATGATTTAAACAAGTGAATTGAATTATGAAAGATTATATGCAAATGTATCAAAAGCGGTAAGGGGTAAATTCACAGCAGTATAATGTGATAAATATGTGGTGCCGTCTTCCTTAATTAGGGACTGTGTAAAACCCACCCCTTGCCTCAGCACTATGCACACAATAAAATAAATTCTCCAAGAAAAGAAAAAGATGAGGGCTAGTTTTCAGTTCTTTGACTGACATGCACGTGCTCATTTGGTCGCCTATGAGTGTGTGCGTTGTAAGGCCAAGGGGAGGAGAAAGAAGAGAGGATTATAAGAGAATAGACAAAGCTGGAGTAGAGACCACTGGAGTGGGAAGATAGGTTTGAATTCTTACAGACTGAGAAAAAATGTCTGGCCAGATCTACAGATTTTGTTTTCTTGCAATGCAGTGGTTTTCAAACTTAAGTGTGCATCAAAATCACCTGGAGGTTTTGTTAGCACACAGGCTGCTGGACCCCACTCTCAGAGTTTCTCATGTAGTAGGTCTGGGTGGAGGCCTGACAATTTGCATTTCTAACGTGTTCCCAGAGGATGCAGATGCCCCTCTGAGGACCCACTGTTGCCGTATAATATACTTGAACCTTCAGTGTTAATCATTTGGGGCTGCGGCATTGTGGTCCATATGAAAGATGCCTCCACCTATTCATTCTACTGTATCCTTCATTCATTGAATCTGCTGTATCTATAATCCATATTTTAAGATGAGCTCACTTCCTGGATTGAGCATTCTTCCCTCTGAGGCCTTCTATGAAAACGGGTATATTCCTTTTTTTTATTAAAAAAATTTATTAGTTAAAAAAATTTTAAAAATTAGGAACAAACAAACAAAAACATTAACATATCATTTAAACGGGTATATTCTTGTGGGCTCTATCCTTTCTGTATTGTTGAGAAGACAACTTTATTCCATATTGCATGATATAGGCTAAACTTTTTGCTTGCACATTATTTTCTTTATATGCCATTCATTTCTATTTTGAGTCTGACACTTAAGCATAGTTTATAAATAGTCTATGAATAGAAGAGGAAGTGAGAAAAATAATACAGAAATCATTTTAGAGTCAAAGGCTAAGGGGATAACTCTTAAATTTTAGCTTGGGGACTCTGAATATAAAATGCTTATAAACTATTAGAGAACAGATGGTGACAATGCTTAACTTTGTTGCTACAGTGTATAATGATGCCATATTCAGATGGGCTCAATTAAAAATTTTGTTTGATACTCCTAGCACCAGAGATTTTACTCCTAATCCGTATATTCTCTTTAGAGAGAAATTCTGATATTACAAATAGTGACAGCATTTGGATAGGATTTGTGGTGGTATCACGGTAAATTGTTAGGATTGGGGTAGGGGTAGGGGTGGGGAAAAGCTCAGCCATGGAGAGCGCTTCATTTCATCACTGAAGATGTGTATATGGGCAGGCACCCTGTTTGTCAACCACCTTCCCATCTGCTGGATAAACTAGAAGATAGCTCATATTGGTGAGATGTTTTTGCCACAGGTGAAACATTCTGATAGTAGGATATAGAATCTTTTTATTTCTATTCAGATTTGTGATGATTTAGAGTCGTATTCTTCCAACTAGATAATCTCCATAAAGTAATTTGAAAAACTGATATTTACCATCATCATTGTAAAAAATAATTTTATAATAAAATAAATTGAAAATTCCAAGAGTGCTGGGGTGGAGGGAGGTATTCATTTTCTCACTCCTAATATGAGCACACACTCATACTGAAATATGCTGGCCTAGAGCAGTTCTTATCGTTGGCTATCAGTTAGCACATCTTGTGACGCTATATAGAAATGTATTTTCTCTGGCGCCATCCCAAGCCATTGAATTAAAAACTTCATGCGTTGGGTGCATATTGGTGCAGAATTCTGCATTTTTAAAAATCTCCCCGTAAGATTCTGTTCATTGGCCATTTAGGGGAATATATTGGTTTGGTGAACATGGCTAAGCATGTCCAGATTTTCCTTCCTTGAATATTAACTGCCCCGTTTATGACTTGCAATTCACTGAATCACTACCGAATTCCAAGTTTTCTTAGTGCATGTAATTGCTAAATACAGAATTTTCCCCATGAAAGCCTCCAACTGTATTGAAAACAACCCAGTCATATCCCCTGAAGCTCAATCAATACCGATTAATTAATTGTTTTTAGAGGAAAGAAAACATACTGTCTCATCCCAGTATTGGAATAAATTAATTGAGCTATTCAATAGGTGTTGAAATATTACCATGTTAAACACAAACTACATCTTTTGCCTGTATCATAATACTGTCATTTTCCAAGAACCCAATAAGATTAGCCTCAGAGAATAAGGATTCTGCTTTTCACAAAGTAGTGGTCAGGCATTCTCTACCGAAGACTCATCATGGATCTCCTCAAGGAAAGAATCATGAGGGAAAAAATGAGAGTGACTGTACGGGGCCCAGGGGAGGATGCTTTCTTAGTTTTGAGGTACATTTGCGGCCAGTTCAATTCAGCAACATTTATTATTTCCACTTTTGGTTTGCGTCAATAGTTTGGATAGAGGAAAAAAATGACAGTATAGCCTAACAATACAAGAAAGTAACATGATATATGAAAGTATGTGTAAAGGATACACAGGATCTCTCTGTATCTTACAACTGCATGTGAATCTGCAATTTTCTCAAAATAAAAATTTAAATGTATGTGTGTGAGTGTGTGTTCAGATATGTTAATTTGTTTATGGCTGATGTTACAAAATTTTTTGTCCTCCCTCTTCTCCTCACCTCCCCTATATGTGTATGTCTGGGGTGAACATATCAAGTATTCATTGTAGGAGAAATGCTCATTCATGTTTCAGCTTGTAGGGGCATTGCAGGGAATTGTGAGTTGTCTAAGAATAATAGCTGTCCTTTACCGAAGGATTTCTTTGTTATAAGGACTTTGCTAAACTCCTTACATTCTTCATCTCTTTTAAACCTACAACAATGTTGTGCGCTAAATATGATTGTTCCACTTTAGATAAGGAAATCAAAGCTCAGTGAGTTTGACTAGCCTAGATTATAGATTATAGTGGTGGAGTAGGGCTTTGAATCTGAATTTAGTGAAGACCATACTTTCACGGTATTAACTATAATCTACTCTGTAAGGTAATGGGAATTATATCTGAAAGGTTTAGGAGGCAAAAGGGTGAAGAAGAAGAAAAGTAGACCAGGAAATTTAAAGTGAGCGAGTTTATTTCTGCGCTCCCGGGTAGAGCTCACAGCATCCAAGATGGAGAGAGGTGAGTCCGCAAGTGGGCTTCAGCGCGGGCAGCTTTTAAGGATGGGAGTCAGGTGACATCTGGAAGGGGCGGTTCATTAGTTCTGGAAGTCAGGTTGGGAAGGGTGACACAGCCTCTGCAGCTCCAGCTGCAGTGCCTTTCCCCATTCCCCCGACCTAACGATATCTGCTCACATTAAAATCAAGTGGTTTTGGTTTATGGAGCTGCTTCAGAAAGAAACTATTGACTTCACAAATAATTTAGTGTTCTCATGCAAGATTTTTAAAGTATAATATGTTATGGGCTAACCAAATGTATAGGCTATTAGGAACCTGGAATTTAAAGCTATCGTAGAGGTTCAAAGTCCAACCTCTTATTTAGTTCAAAATTATCTTCTAAAGCATTACTAACAGATGGTGAATTGGATGGGAATTCTTTCAGGAAGGTGACCCCTGTCTCTGACAAAGCAGTATATTCCAATTATGAGAAAGTACTCCCTTATATAGACTGAAAATGGCTTATCTCAGATATTCAACAGAAAAATGTCTCTTCTATACAAAGCCTTTTCTATAAAACAGTAATGAGAAAAGCATGAATTTTTCTTTGCCCCCATGCTAAATATCTTTAGTTCTTCTTCAGTCATCTGCCATTTGACATTACTTGCAGAATCTTGATTATTCTCCTTGTCATACTCCCATTACTCAATCTCTTCTCTTAAATTGTGGTCTCTAAAACTTGAGGTAGTGCTACGGAGATGGTCTAAGATAGAGAACATTCTTTCTGATCAGGCCTATTATTTTAGTTATGGAATACTGGCATAGATGTATTTAGTTGGTATGGTAGGCACCAAGAAGTATTGCTTGTAGAAATCTGACGTCAGCTGATTCATAGGAAGCGTGCTGGAATGTATTAATGTACATGTCTGGGTCCACGTAGGGAGAATATGATTTGTGGGATTTCCTTTGGAAATTCCTGCCTTCTATAAACTCAAAGTGTTATTTGCTTTGTAAGATCAGAGTCCAATGTTTTCTTTTGGGCAACTGATGTAATTACTCAAACCCAGGCAAGGGTTGAGTAATAGGTAAGAGGGAGCAGTCACCTACCAGAAGGAGCTGAGAAATTATAGGTATCTTCCTGAACTTGGCTCCCAGCTGAAGGGTCAAGAAGGGATATGATTTTTACATTTGGCATTAGACATTTTTCACAAATATATAGATTTATTTAGGGCCACATTCAATATTTTCGTAAAACCATTTATAAAAAGCTTAAGTCTTAATAAATATCCTTTGGAATTTTCATTTTTCAAGGAACTTTTACCACTCAATGTAGACCAATCACTTCAAATTAGCGAGAGCCAGTGATAGCCATATTAACCATTATAGTTAGCACATTTATGTCCACTTTGTATTTCAGTAGAATTTCCTAAGTCTGTTTATATTTAACTATTGAAGCAGATAAGAAATACAACACTGTTATAAAAATATTATATGCTTCACCTTCTTTTTTTTGTATATTGTATAGTGGGGTTACATTTCATTCTTTTTCCATATGAGTATCCCATTATTGCAGCACCATTTGTTGAATTTTTGTTTGTTTGTTTTTGTTGGTATCTTTCTTTGTTTGTTTGTTTGGGAAGTGCATGGGCTGGAAATCGAACCCAGGTCTCCCACATGGCAGGCGAGAATTCTACCACTGAGCTACCATCGCAGCACCACCTTTTTTTTTTTTTTTTTTTTTTTTTAAGGGTTAAAAACAAATTGGGGGCGGGCCGCGGTGGCTCAGCGGGCAAAGTGCTTGCCTGCTATGCCGGAGGACCTCGGTTCGATTCCCGGCCCCAGCCCATGTAACAAAAACGGAGAAACAGAATACAATAAAACAAGAAAATGTTTAAAAATGTTTCCCTTTCTTCCTTCCTTCCTTCCTTCTATCCTTCCTTCCTTCTCTCTGTCTTTCCTTTAAAAAAAAAAAAAAAAAAAACAAAAAAAAAAAAAAACAAATTGGGAAGCCTCACTCTCCAGGGTTATCAAAGCAATATTACATTAGTCTTATTAGGGCTCTTCTCTATAGATTGTTTAAGAACTCCAGAGGCTTGTTATGTCCTGAAAAGATGGGGGCAGTTTCTTAGTTCATGGCAGTCAATATGGTTACTAATAAGCAGGTGCTGGCCTTTCAGCCTCTATAGGGCCCTGATTTTCCCTATCAATTGCAGAGGTCTGACCCTCACAGCAACTGTAAAGGAGCCCTCGCCGATGTTCTAGTGTCCGTACTCCCCACAGAAATCTATTGCAGCCATTTCCCATTGACAATATGGATTGCAAGCAGTTCTCACCATGTCCTTGGGGAAAAATTGAATGTTACTTCCTTATAGAGAAATTATTTCTCTTGATCGATCATCTTACCCTACTGTTTTCTTTTAAACTGCTTCAAGTCTTTTATGGAAATAGGCACATACAGATGCTAAACCTTAGACTTACTTGATTTTCTCACAGAGATTGTCAAATGAAAATGGGTACTTCAGTGAAAAATCTCTGCTAGACATAACTTCTCTTCTTTGTCTTGTTCAATATATGCACACATGACATTTTATTTACTTTTATTAGAAACAAGGTTGTGGCTGCATTGAATGACCTTCATATATATATATATATATATGTTTTTGCTTTTCTTTCCTTTGATAGCAGCTTAAAGGTGAATTCTCTAGGATTTAGTGCCTTATCATTTTGATGGTTTCCAGCTTTCCAACTGATTTAAAAACAGTTCTGTTGGAATTCTTGGTTTAGTCACTAGAGAAATACACAAAGACGTAAATAAGCTGATTTGGAATAATAATAGAATATCAGCAATATGCAGTTAGGCAGCTGTGATTAGATGTCAAGATGTCTGTTGCTTTTGAGTTAGATCCTTAAAATGTTTTGCATAGGACTCATGAAAAGGAAACCGTTTGTCGCTAACAAATCTAAACCAGGTAGAACTGAGTGAGATGACATTGTCATCCTTTTAGAGAAGCCCTTTGCAGAATGCTCAGTTTTACACATCCCTTTTCTTTTCTTCAAGGTCTCTATTAAAGAATTCGCCAGAAAAAGCCCTTCTTGACTGGAAAGGCAAAATACCAATGCCAGGAAGAATTTGTATGGGATTTAAAATCACTTATGCGTCACATCATCTTTGGTATGTCTCAGATAGGAAATCAAAGAGGAAAAAGAACTCAGTTTGTGGAGGCAGAGCAGATTATGAATGGTCTCTTTGATTAGATGCCCTGATAGGTGTTACCATGAAATACAATAAGAAAAATTCAGCGCTTAATTGTGAGTATGTGACATGTAAGGCAATTTAACAATTCAGTTTATTTGGGTTGCAAATTTAAGTCAACAAAAACAAAAGTGAATATTCTCTTGGCAACAAAGATTTACCCACACATATCCATTCCTCGATGAACTAATATATTTAGAAAATTGGTCCAGAATATATGGTTTCGCATGAGAACAGCGTGGGTGAATTAAAATGCCTATGAGAACCTTATTAAAATGTTTCCTGACTTTCGTCATTTGCATTTGTAAAATAAACATTATTAATACACATTTTATCCTTAATTTCCTGTGATTTGTGAGACAAAAGAAAGAGTAAGAACTAGGATAAAATTTTTGCTAGAGCCAGTTAGAAAGTAGCAATAATTTCCCCATCTAGTTTTGATACAGATTAAAAACCAAATGAAGTAGCTTATTGTGCAAAACCATATTTAAACTGCTGAAAATTAAAAAAAGATGCTTTTTCCTTTCGGAGTTGAGTAAAACTCCTGCATAGTAGAATACTTGTTAACTTCAGTTTAAAATGGAAAAATTTACCTGGTTTTGAGTATTTAAAATGCCTGAGGGGAAGCTTGGGAAAATGGGATTTTCAGATACATTTTGCAACAGGGAAGTGACTATTAGCATAGCTATGTCCATCTATCTGTCCACGTATTTGAAAGTGTGTGCCTTTGGTGCCAAAGGCAAAATGAATAATGCACAGGTCTGGTTCCCCGAAGGCTTGAGGCAGTGGAGGTGAAAGTCTGCAAGGCCGAGAGGGTCCACCACTGGCCGACATGTTGCCACACGGTCGGTCTGACCGTCACAGGCGATGTGGCTCACCTATCACTGTTCATTGTTTTCAGACCTTAAGTAGTTGCACAGGTTTTTGAGCCTAAAGCTTAATAAGAAATCCAATGCGCACTCTTCTTCCCAGGTGAGATAAATTCGAGATTGTGTTTTAAATCAGGAAGGTGAGAGTGAATGAACTTGGGGCTTTATAACTGAAATGGATTTTTCATCCTTAAATCCAATGTATAGCATTTGCCTTCTCATACACCATGGACACAGAAAACATAAACTATACCTTTGCTAAATTATAATATTTTATGACAGTACTTTCCTTAATCTCTGAGAGATTTCTCTGGATTAAAGTATTCCTTGCTGTTTTCTGACACAGATGGAAATTACGCCACTTAAGATCATCATCCCTTTAAGTACATAATAGTTCCACATAGGGATGAAAATTACAGGATTATTTTGAGGGCCAAGTACCTCTTTATTGGAGTTAAAGTAGCGGTTCTAGTCTTCTTTCAATCAATGTTTCATCAACTATTCTGTTGTCCAGACTAGAAACCTCAGAGTTAACTTCTAGTCCATCCTGTGTCTCTTAACTTGTGAATAATTTAATCCTTGTCTTATGCATTTTACCCCCAAATACTGTCTTAAGATAGTCCCTAAACAGTCTCCTGACTCTATTTTCCTCCTATTCTAAACCATTTTCTACACTGTTATTTTGTAAAAATAAAATATGATAGTATCTATCTGGAAAGGATTTCCCTTTCACTGAATTCAAAGCTTCCAGAAGGGAACCCAGGGAGTCAAAGTGGAACAAAAAAGGCTACTGATTTAGTTGATCTGGTTAGTTAAATTGTTCTCCCGACTGATCTGATCCAGTGGTACTCCTGCTTAAAATCCTTCAGTGGTACTGCATTTCTATAAGGTTCAAGTCCAACTTGTACTCTAGGCAGAATCCAAGTTACTTGTCAAATTCTTATCTAAACTCTTTCAGTTCCCCATTACTTTTCTTTTCCTCTGCTTCCACGCTTTCTTCCTCCTTCTTCCCTGCGCCATTCCATTTCTTTTATGAGAAGATACTGAACTACTTACTATTCTCTAACCTCGTCATGCTCGTACAGTCCCCTTCCTCGCTTGCTCTTCTGCTTTCCCGGCCTGGGATACCATTCTCTTTCGCATCTTGATTTCCTGCTCACGCTATAGAGATTCAGCTCAACTGTCCCTTCATAGACTCACTAGACCGGATATCTGCCCCCCCTTCCCTTGTACGCCCACCATGTAACTTAGGATAGGTATTAACACATTGTTTGGTCATTATTTGACTGATCTCTGCCCTTTCAACTAAACCAAACTCTCCTTGAGGCAGAGCTTATGTTTTTAATCTTCATGCCAAGTGCTAGCCCAGGATTTAGTACACCATAGGTGTCAAAAAATAGTGTCAATTGAATAAGTGAAAGATTGTCATCTCTTTAGCGAATGTTACACATTGTTTTTTTCATTTTTCTCTAGGCATTTTAATTCTAGATTTTAGTAAAGAGTATAAGTTTAGATGAAGTGAATAAACTCAGTTGCTACAAAATCTGTTCTTCTCTAATCTTTAAGCGATCATTCATTTACTCATTCTTTCATGTGACAAATAGTTGTTGAACATCTTTTATTGTCAAGTATTTTGCTAATCATTGGATCCCCAGGATAGCTACCTCATCAACTCTCCCTTTGGAGTCCTTCTAGGGAGGGTAAGGAAGACTAAGGAGAACCATTTGTCTCCTTACACTGACTGTGGTAACTGCTCTTCTGCTGATAGTTTTGTTTCTGGACTAATCTTTCAATTCCAAGAAAAACTTGAGTAAGTTGAGGGCAGGACCAGTTGACATATTGATCTAGTTATAAATGGTCCTGAAGGGTCCCTCTTGGCTTTGACTAATGCCTAATCTCAGACATCTCCGTAAGGTTGAATTATTTCTAGGTCAACCGTTTCTAGATTCTGTTCTCCCAAATGAATGCTTAAAAGCTCAGAGAAGGAGCATTTTCTAAATAATGCAAAGGTGAAAAATGAATAGTTTTTGTTTTGTTTCAAACTTCTTATTCTTTACTTGGGAAGTCAGAGGAGCACTGATTTATATCCCGATACTACAGTCTAGCTGTTGTGATTTCGTTAATCAGCTGCCCACTGCCTTTCCTATTCCTCTCTGCTCAGACCTCAGAAAAATGCTGACATCTGAGGTAAGTGAATGGGAGGAGCAAGTTTTATAAAGTGGCAAGCTGCCAACATTCCTTTGCCTTCTGTTGTCTTGTGAGTGATGCCAAGTCATCTTGGTGCTGCTTGTAGCAAAGGAGAGGATTATTAATTGTTCCCTGATAATGCTCTCATGGATTTTTCAAAGCCCTGGCTTAAAGTAGCTATAGCAAAGGTATTAGAATTGCAAACACAAGAGTACTTAGTAGAATTTATAAAGGTTTGCACAAGTATTATTTTACTTATTCTTACGTTATCTCCCTCATCTTTTGGGAAGTAGGTAGAGTGAATTTAGAAAGGAGCAAAGCAAGATAAACGACATCTTTTCTCTGCCACCGGGTTAGTTAGGTTGTGCAGTAATGAGCATAAGCAGTGTGGGCTCTGTAGCAAGGGAGGGGAAAATGCTAACCTAGCACTTTTTAAAAATTGAATTTATATTTTATAGGAAAAAACTGAAGGTGAAAGGGAGAGATGGGAAGAGGTGAGGGAATATGGAGTGAGGTAATATAGGGTGAAGACTGGGAGACCTATTTATGGCTGTTTGGTTGTCATAACTCAGCTGCTTTGTTTTGCCCACTCAGTGAACTGACCTTCCTCAGTACTCTTGGTTGACAGCCTCAGAGAATAAATTCCTCCTTAATCCACCTCCTAGGCCCAGCAGAGGCAGCAAGAACAGAGCGTCTGCAGACAGAGCCAATAAGTTCCTTCCAGAGGCGAAAGGGTAATTCATTCTGCCTGCTCATTCCATCACTGACCTTTCTGTTCGACTGCTGCCCAGGGTACCAATTAGTACTAATTGCTGGCGATGGCGGTGAGAGATTCTGTGACAAGGCTCTGCTAAGAAGAGGGCTAAGACCCCTCACTCATTTCATGCAGAGTATGCCCATGAGAGCAGGTAGTTTGGGATAATACAGCAATAAAGTCGGGTTGGAAAGATCATTACTAAGAGCCCAGTGGTTTTCAACAGGCCTGTCTCATTATGGCCCAGTAACAGCTACTGAAAATCACACTGTAATTAATTTTCCCAGAAAGGAATTTCGCCACTTCTTATCCATGTCTTACTTTGATGTGTGAGCACCCAAATGTATCCCCAAAGTAAGAGTCAATCTAATTATATATAGGGTAAAAATTCAGTGCTTCACCTCTGTCTAGCAAAGCCGCAGGAGATCTTTATGCCCAGTGAAATAAATTTTTAACGGACTTGCTATAATGTGTCAAAGTGTCCTGAATAATGTTGAGTGAGTAAGCACTGCTTTTAAGATCTTTAGATTTGATGGACAAGAAAATATCATTGTGGAGAAGGCCTTCTAAATTCATTGCAATTAGCCACATTATTGCAAGTGGAAAATCCTCACAAAGGGGATTGCTGACCCTCGTGTCATATTTTTAAATTAATATAAAATGAGCTTCTTTGTATTAGCCAAGAGAAAGTTGGGAGTTCTCTGATTTGGCCATTATACTCTTGAAAAAGGCAGGTCCTTTCAAATATATCTAAAGTAACCAGAGCAAGCTTTTAACATTGCCAACTGCCAGTTATAAATAGCATTTCCATTTGAAACAAAGCCTTATCTTTCAAATTGCTACTTTCTTAAGAAAAAAAAATCCTGAAGTTCTTTTAGTCTCTCAGCACACACCAGCTGTTCCAGATGTTACAATTACACATCCAGGGCACATTCTGAACTAAAAATATATTTAAGAGATTGACTTTCAATCTCTTTAGTAAAGTAGCATGACACATTATCTTATCTCTAATTTATTTTCTAGAAGTGTTTGTAAGTGATTTTTAAGGGGAGATATATCTTTTTTTGAGGGGGAGATGTATCTTGATAATCATTTTTTCTGTGGAACTTAATTATGATCAAGAGTTAGATTCATTAATATGATTCAAAACCTAATCCATTTAAGGTTTTATCCAGATTTTTTTGTTCATTATTTTACTTACAATGAAAAATAATAAAATATCCTATTAGTCTAATATTAGTAAAACAAACAAACAAAAAGAAAAATAATTAAATCAAGTAATGTATATTTGTAAAAGTGTAACTTGAAAAAATTGATTAGAGATTGAGAAGTTAGAAAATGACTTTTGGACATATTCTGAGAGGACTTCTGGGGATTTTCAGAGGATTTGTAATCAAACAGTTTGCCATGCAGGCCACCAGATGGCGCTGGGAGACCAGAACTTTCTTTGCAGGTACCCTCTGGTGGCAGCGGTGTGGTGGTGGCAGTTCAGGGTAGATTGGGAATCAGGCAGAAAGGACGCAACTGTCCAGCTTTTCATTTTTACTACATCTCCTTAAACCATTCTCCACTTCATCAGCCAGAGTGATATTTTAAAAATGGAACTTGACTGATGATATTTTCTTGTTTAAAACTCCGGAAAGGTTTACCGGGACTTGTAAAATAAGCTCCAGAATCCTTGCTCTGATTTACTCAGCCCTACATGATCTGTCTCAAGTCTACCTCTCTTACTTTACTCAGCCCACCCTCCCCCCAGTTTTACTGCATTCGAGACACACTAGGCTCTTTCTGAAGAACAAAGCTTTCTCCCTAAGGGCTTTGCATCAACAGTCCCATTTGCCTTGGATGCTTTTATTCATTTTTCTGAATGCTTGGTACCCTCTTATCCTTTAGATCTCAGCTCAGTGTAACTGTGCACACTGCTAAAGATAGAGCAAAGGATCACACAGGAACCTTTATGAACAGGCTCAGAAGTGAAGCACATCACTTCTGCCTTCATATCTTGCCTACACATTACTCCCCAACCTAACAGTCCTATTTTTGTGTACCCAGAAATGGGGACAGTTTGTCCAAACACACTGAACACTAAAAGAATAGAAATATAATTTATAACTTCAAAATAAAAAGAGGAAAGGAAGGGAATAAATAAAGCTTGATGAAACTAATAGAAATCGGCAAAGTAGAACCAATAGGAAAAAAGGTGAAAAAAAAGCATAAAATCAGTAAGAACAATAAATAAAATTGCATTAAATTTACCAGTTCCTTTCCAGAGATTATCAGAATAGATTAAAAATCCTTTCCAGTAAAAAGGCAAGAATAAAAATGCAAAGTCAGCTGTATGCAATTTGCAAAAGACATGGTTAAACTATAAGGACACAAAAAGACAGAAAATTAAAGGACAGAAAGAGCTCTAACAGTCAAAAGTAGCCAAATGAAAGCTAGTCCAACTATATTAATATCAGGTAATAAGAGCCTTAAGACAAACACCACTGTTAAGGCAAGAGAGGATTTGTACATTTTGCTAAAAGGAATAATTCAATAGGAAAATAGAACAATATAACAATTCTAAACTTGAGATTACTTAATAATCCATTTTAAATTTAAATAGCAAAAGTTGACATAAATTGCAAGGCAAAATTGACAAATCCGCTATCATAGTGGGAGATTTTAGCACACCTCTGGCAGTAATTGGTAGATCACACAGAGTAAAAACTAGTAATTGCTATAGTGGATTTGAGCAGTACAGCTACAAAGCTTGTTCTAATTTACTTGGAGAGAGCCTGCTCCCAATAACTAAAGAATGCACAGTTAGTAAGATTCTGCAATTGTTTCTATGAGAGATGAGAGGGACTAAATTAAAACGGGATCCATGGATTGAAAGGCAAGAACTCATGGTTAAAGTGGTAGGGTTTGTTGCTTACTGAATATAGAAGTTGGGGGAGGGGAAAGTGGAATTGAAAATTGTTTAAGCCAGCTATGTAACGTTAGTAATGCTACGAATGGTGAGAACACAAAAGAATCAGGAAAAAGGTCTTGGGAGCGGGGAGAATGATGGGCTCAGTTTGGATATTTTTTCAGTTTAAAGTTCATTTTTTTCTAGGAAAAGCTGAATTTCAGTTCCTTGGGCTTATTTTCTTTGTAATCTTCTAGGATATTTGACATTACGCATATATTTATTCAATAATAATGTGCTGATTCATCTGTGTTTAATAGACACCTGTTAGTGGAAATGTTACTTGCTTTATTAGGTGATATTTGTGGGGTCTTATACTGAAGCACTGATTTTATTATGAACTATTTGCTATCACTTGATTAGATCTTTCAAGTGAGTTATAGAAGTAACTATTGATTCCTTGAAGTTGATCTCTCCCATGACTCAGGATAAAAATAAGTATTCTTTGTAAGCAGTTCAGAGCTTACAAACTCTTCTGAATATGTTATTGTGGTGGCTTAGAGCTATGTACCCCAGAAAAACATGTCCTTAAACTTAATACATTCCTATGGTGGTGACCTCATGTCAATACGACGTTTTAAGGAGTTTACTTCAGTTCAGGTGTGGCCCAGCTAAATCAGGATGGGTCTTAATCCTATTACTGAAGACCTAATAGGAAAGGTCACAGAGAGAATAAAAAACCAGAGGAAGCAGCCAGACGCTGAATGTCAATGGAACCTGGCCGAGAAGCAAGAAGCCAAGAGAGGCCGTCATGTGCAGTGCCATGTGACAGAGAAGGCAAGGACCAGCGATTAGCGGCTGGCCCCAGGATGCTGCAGCCTTCTGGGAGAAAGCATTGTTTTGATGACACCTTGATTTTGCACTTCTCCAAGTCTCAATACCATGAGCAAATAAATTCCCATTGCTTAAATCAACCCATTGCGTGGTATTTGCCTTAGCAGCCAGGAAACTGAATCTGTTATCTGCTGCGAGTTTCACAGCAGTCCCATGAGGTAGATAGAAGAGAATTGATTATGATTCCCATTGTGCAGATGAAGAAATTGAAGATGAAATCACACAAATAAGTCTCCTGATTCCCATATCACTTGTTGGTTTTACAGATTCAACCTTGCAGGCAGGCTCATAAACTGGAGAGGTTGGAATGAAAAGAATAGCTACATTCTCTTTTTCTCTGGTGCTTAACTTAGAGTGCTTTGTTTCCCATCTTACCTTTGGCCTTCTGTTTTAAAGTCTGAATTTCGGTGGAGAAATTGTGAGCCTGGAGCTCCTGGATAGGTTTACATGGGAGCAGACATTTTTATGCATGCCTTCTATTTACCGTTTTTCTATGCTTTTTCCTCTCCTTTCATCCCTCCTGTGTACCTTTCCCTACTGCAATGGATTGAAAAATAAACTGCAATTCCCGGGTGGAGTCTCTTCTTTGGACTGAACCCTGGCCAACAGTGCATATCTGCAGTTTTCTGGAGACAGGTTCTACAGTTTCATCAAATTCCCAAAAGGACTTAGCAAAATTAAGAACTACTGCAGAGAGAGAGAAGGGAATATTAGAAGGAAAAAAATATTTCAAACAATAGTTTGATTTCTCTTTTGCATTTCCACACTGCCTTTGTGTTTCCACCTTGTTTTTTTTCCCCTGAAGAGACCACGAAGTCAATTAAAGAATTACATATGACTTGACGAACTAATAGAAGTAGGAGAAGTTTCCAATTTCTATCCTTTTCATTCTGGATCAAATGATATTTAGGTACTAAGTTTCTCAATGGTCGAACCATTGGAAAATGCTCCTAATATTCTATACTATTTTTGATATCTCAAGAATGAAACAGTTTGTATAAATTCAGCTTTTAAGGGATAAAAAGTATTTATAATGGGGGTGTATGGGTAGTTCAGTAGTTAGAATGCCCACCTTCCATGTGGGAGACCCGGGTTAAAATTCCCAGACTATGCACCCTCCCCCCAAAAAAAATGTATTTATAATGTTCTGGTCATTTTCTCCTTTCTATATACTTTTCAAAAGTAATTTTCTTTATTAGAATTAACATAGATGGCTGAGAAGATTTTGAATTACTTTCTGCACCTTTATGCTTCTAGGTCTCAACTCATTCACTTCCCTCTTTTGAAATTCTCTCCCCTCATATTCCACTTACTAAACTCAGTCTCATCCTGAAGACTGAGCTCAAAAGTTCCTTCTCTTGACAGAGGCTCTAACCTCTCCCAAATCTGATACAATAACTTTTTAGTCTTCTTACATAGATAGTAGGATCCCTGAAGAAGAGAGCCACATCTTCTTTTACCTTAAAAATATACCCATTGCCCAAATGTCATCAATGGAGAGTGGATGAACAAACTGGCATATACCTATGAAGGAATATTATACAGCTGTAAGACAGAATAAGGTCATGACACATGCAAAAATGTGGATGAATTTTGAGGACCTGATGTTGAGCGAAATAAGTCAAGAACAAAAGGATAAATACTGTATGGTCTCACTAATATGAAATAACTATCATGAGTAAACTCTAAGAGTTGAAGTTGAGAACACAGGTTATCAGGAGACAGAAAAGAGGTAGAAATTGGGCATTTGATGCTGAAGGAGTATAGAACATTCAACAGAACTGGTTGCAATTCTTTAAACTTTTGAGTGAGAGTATGGTTAAAAGAGGAAGTCTAGGGGCATGTGTGATACCAGAAGGAAAGACGGGATAAAATTAGGACTGTATAACTTAATGAAACCTAGAGTGCACAATGATGGTGATTTGATGTACAAATATAAGAGTAGTTTTACATGAGGGAGAGCAGTTGAATGTCATCATTGCAAGGTGTTAAAACTGAGATGGTATATATAAAAATACAATTAATGCAAACTATGGGTAACAGTAACATTGTAGTGATCTTTCATTAATTGTAACAAAGGCAATATAGCAAAGCTAAATGTCAACAAGAGGAGACTATAAGGGAGGGATATGGGATTCTTGTTTCTTTTTCTTTTTCTATTCCTCTCCTTTTTTCTTTGCAGAAGAAATAGAAATATTCTCATATAGATTGTAGTGGTGAATGCATAACTATGTAATTATAGTGGAAGCCATTGATTGTACACTTAGGATGGATTGTATGGTGTGTGAACAAATGATACAAGTCTTGGAGAAGATGTGAAGAGAGAGATATATACCTATTCACTGCTGGTATGGAAGTAGATGTAGCTCGTTTGGAGGGCAGTTGTGGTTGTTCCACAAGAGGTTTAGTATAAGGTGGCCATATGATCCTGCAACCCTATTATTGGGTATATACCTGGAAGCACTGAAAGAAGGGACACAGATAGACATTTGCACACTGGTGTTTGTGGTGGTATTATTCATGATTTGCAATGGACGGAGCTGGCTTAGGGGTACATCAACTGATGAACCGAAGGGTAAACTGTGGTGCATGCATACAACAGAATATTGAGCTGCTGCTGGAAAGAATGGAGTCGTGTGGCATGCAACAAGATGAATGATCCTTGAGGACATTGTATTGAGTGAAATTAGCCAGAGACAAAAGGACAAATATTGTGTGGTCTCACTGATAGAACTAACTGTGATAAGCAAACTCTGAGAATTGAATTAAAAAACATAGGTTATCAGGGGATAGAAAGTGGGTGGAGGTTGGGCCATTGATGATTAAGAAGTACAGAATGCTCATTGTAAAAGTTCCTAAATTGTAAATTCTTATAGTAGTCACGTCTATTCCTGAGTTTTAACTGTTATTTCTAAATTCTGAGATGCTGTGCTTTTGATGTATAACTTGGTAGTTACCTGGAAATTTGGGTATCTGTGTGACACCTGAGGCTCATAGTTAGTTTTGCAGCTATGAAATTCAGCATTACTCCATACAGCAAATGTCAAAGAAGCTGAAAAAGAGATCAGATTTCAGTTAGAGATATGAATGAAATGGATCTGGTTAGGATTAAGGTAAATTGAATACAGGGTAAAAGATCACATTGTATTTTAAAACTGCAGCTTCTGTGTGAGACTGTGCTGGTTTGAAATGATGTGTGTACCTTAGAAAAGCCATGTTTCAATTCTAAACGCATTTTATAAAGGCAGCCGCTTCTAATACCTACTCAGTATTGTATGTTTGAAACTGTAATTAGATCATCTCCCCGGAGATGTGATTTAATCAAGAGTGGTTGTTAAGCTGGATTAAGTGGAGGTGTGTCTCCACCCATTTGGGTGGGTCTTGATTAGTTTATTGGAATCCTATAAAAAGAGGAAACATTTTGAAGACAAGAGGAGATTCAGAGAGAGCAGAGCAGAACAACATAGCCACAGGAAGCAGAGTCTACCAGCCAGCTACCTTTGGAGATGAAGAAGGAAAATGCCTCCTGGGAAGCTTATGAAATAGGAAGCCAGGGGAAAAAAACTAGCAAATTTTATGCCTGTTTGCCATGTGTCCTTCCAGATGAGAGAGGAACCCTGATCATGTTCACCGTGTACCTTTCCAGACAAGAGAGAAACTCTGAACTTCATCAGTCTTCTTGAATCAAGGTATCTTTCCCTAGATGCCTCCAGCCCCAACCCACTCTATCCTCAGTTCTGACACCAGAGTGAGGTCTGTCAACTGCAAATACAGTGATGTGTCGCTTCCTTTGTACAAATTCCTTAATGGCTTCCCTTTGCTTTCTGCACAATATCCTTAACAGAGCTCACAGAGTCTGGGCCCTTCCCTGCCTTGCTCTCCATCCTTCCTCTTATAACTTCCCTCTCTGAACTCTGGATCCTCATCTTAATCACAATGATTTACAGTTCCCTACGTGTTCCTTGACCACTCAAGTGCTGCACCATTGCACCTGCTGCTGTTTCCCCCTCAGGTGCCCATTTGTTTGCCTGGTTAATTCCTACTCATCCTCAAAGTCACAGCCCAGAAGTCACTTCCCAGATTTCATTTTCCGAATTAAGCAGCTTTCCTGTGTGCTTCCATTGCATTCGGTTTTTTTATTGCCTTATCACAAGAAATTGCATTGTATTGTTCTATTGTGGAACTTTAAAAAAACCTCTCAATACCCTTTAACTTTAGTAAAGTCCTTGGTACATAAAGGACGTTTAAAAATGTTTAGAAAAAAAAACCAGCTCAGACATCCCATTAAACATCCCTTAGTACCACTGCCAGACAGATCTGTATTTTAAGGATTGTGGGTGGGACCTACATATACAGATCTTATTTTTATGTTGTAGTAATTTATATAGGTAGTTGAATATAATAAAACCCCTCAGGACCTATGTTATTTTTTCTGTCACTTTCATCTAGAATGCAAATATTTTATAAGACAGATTATGATACAAAAATGTCAAGTTATAGGAAATAAATGAGACTAACCTGGATTTGGGCATTTACATGAGGAATTCTTGAGATCCAACATTCTGAGTTTCTCTTGAATGTTCTAATTTAAATAATTTTGAAAGAAGAAAGGCAAAGAAAAGGTCTCTTTCAGGTCTTTTTACCTATTGATAGATGTCATAAAGGCATTTTCTTTTTTTTTTCACATGAGCAGGCACCAGAAATTGAACCCGGGTCTCCGGCATGGCTGGCAAGAACTCTGCCACTGAGCACCATGTCCCTCTCCATAAAGGCATTTTAAGAGTTAATTCTCTTGATGTATTTCTGACCTATCCCAGGTTGCCATGAAAATGATCCACACATTTGTATTGGCCTCTGGAGTGAAATGACCATTAGCCCTCCTTCTGTGCTATATACACAGGAGACATTTGGCATGTTTTATTTAACCTCTTTTTCTTTCCATTGATCTCATTGTTTTGCAGACCCTCACCGCCTTGTGACTAGATTGCTGTAATCCCTCTCAAATTTTTAGGTGACAACAGTCCTATTGGAAAGTGGGTCAAGGTTGTTGTGACTGCTGGAGACAAGCAGGGCTAGACACATAGCTAAGATTAAGCAAGCTGAGGTCAGCAGTGTAGACAGGTCCAGTTGGAAAGAGGGCTGGGTGAGCTATGCTTGGAAGGAGATTGGCAAGTATGATCTGGCATTAGGCCAGATTCTTGACCTAAAACCTGACAGGCAGGTAGGTGTAAACTTCAGTAGATCTGAGATAGTATGAAAAATGCTCAGAAAGATTGGTAGCTTTGATAAGAAGTCTCTGTAGAGTGAGGCTTTTTTTCTAGGGCAATTCAGATATATTTAGCCCTGGAGAAGATTTACTGGTCTAAAAAGGCCCATATCTAAAGAGAATCCAGTTCCCTTAAAAAGAAAGACTTTTCCTTATGTAGCTATGAGTCTTCGGTAAGCGAATAAGAGAGGAGGAGCACAGAAGCCAAATCTTCCTGTAGGACTTTAGATTCTCCCGGGGATGCCTGTTCCCGGGGATGTGGTTAGATTTGCCGTAGGGTGGGTTTGAAGAGGATGAGGTTATTTGAGGGCAGTTTCTCATTCTTCTCACTGCTGCGGTTTCTGGCTCTGAGACCCATGTCACCATATGGTGCCAAAGGGCATGGTTTGGTCTAGGAGTATACTGATATTTTCCATTTTCCAGTTTCCTACAAGTCATACTCTCCATTCATATCTATTCTGCATATCATCATCAGCTAAATCTTCCTGAAATGTGGTTTTCGTTATACTCAAAAGTCTTTAATGAATTGCCATTGCCTGTGTGATAATTTCTAAACACCATAATCTGAAATTCAAGGATCTTGACAAATTTGGACCCAACCTATCCCCAACATAAATATTTGACCCAATAAAGCAGGTATACTCATTGTTCCTTGAATAAGCCACAGTGATTCCAGTATTTATGATTTTATTCAGCCCACTGTCACCACTTAGAATGCCTTCCTTCACTCCTTTCCACTCATGCAACAATTTAAAGATAAATGCTCCAATTCTACTTTTTCCATTCAGCCTTCTCTGATCATGCTTGACCCTACCTTAAACAAGTCAAGTTCTTTTCTTTTTTCCCATATTTCCTGAGTTTGGTCATTTAATTGAGAGTAAATGAGTGGAAAGAAACAAAATATAAAGGACCGATATAGAACAAGTGTACTTTCCAGAACTAAGTTGTCTAAACTTCTTCCAAGAAATAAGTACTTTTAAGGCATACAACTTCTGCTTTGCCTTCCTGAGTATCCAATGTCGCTCTCTCTCAATGTGGCATTTGTTCAAGATCCACAGGGGATATTTTTGCCCCTTTGACTCTGAACAGACTTTAGGGGCTCATGTGACAGAACATCCTCAGGGCACTCTCAAAGCCTTGAGTCCAGGACGTTCTTAGGGACTTGCAGCTATCAGTTTTCTTCCCTAGTATGCAGACATTTGCTTATGTAATGTTGGCTACAAAGGTGTTTCTAGGACACTTGACAATCTGTCGATGACACAGATGAGAGCAAAATAATTAGGGTAAAAATCGGAATGACCCTTCCTTTAAACTTGAAGCTGCTAGCTTGAGAAGAATGAAAGGCCCTTGTGGGTGTGCGTCAGGACAAGTGGGTTGGTATGAGGGCAGAAATTTCTTAGGAAAACACAAACATCTAACTTAGTCTCAAGGTATGTTTGCAATTTACACTCTGTATGTTCAGATCTCATATATGAATCAACAGAAATCAACTAACTTTTCAAAACGTTAAGGCATATGGACTTTGGTCTAGTAGGGTCAGGATCATCCAAAAGTCTGAAGAAGGTACAGAAGGCATTGTAGATATGTTTGCCTTAATGCATCAAAAGCTCTGTGGATATTATCCTGCAGAGTTACAGCAGCTGGAAATCTAGCTATGTATTTTCTTAGCATTTTAGGCCACAGTACCCTGTGTGTTTTATTCACAACTCTTTAAACTATAATGGAACGTCCTTAATGGATCATTTGGCATATGCAGTGAAGCTTACATGATACAAACTTTTAAAAACTTTTAAACTAAGCTCTTCAGAATTTCCCACTAGGGAGCACAGTTGTATTGAAAGGTAACATAATTTGTGACATCAGAAATCTTTTGTTAGTCTTCTTTAGAAAGCATTCTTTTTTTTTCATTTTCTTCAAAAGAAAATGTATTATTAATTAAATGAAGTATTCTAGGATGCGTTAAATTTTTTTTAAAAGAAATTGCATGTGAAGGAAAAAGAGTCTCATGGTTCCATCTGGCACAAGTTACATACAAGTTATAATTTATCCTTGTTTTCTCACCTTGCTTATTTTATAGGTAAAGTTATATTTGGGTGGAGTGATGTGTGCTGTGTTATATACACTGAGCAATAAAATTCATTTATTTGCATTTTAGGGAAGTGCTCAGTGTCTAAGTTGTAAACATTTGAAAGAGAATGTTAACTACAGAAATTAATTTTTTTTGTATGCTGTATGGTGTGGTCACATTTCATTCTTTTTCTGTGTGAGTATCCCATTATTGCAGCACCATTTGTCGGATTTTGTTTTTGTTTGGTTTTGGCTTGTGTGCTTGTTTTTTGGGAAATGCATGGACTGAAAATCGGACCTGGGATTCCCACATGGCAGGTGAGAATTCTACTACTGAACTACTCTTGCCCTCCCTATAATAATTACTTTTTAATATACTGTGGACTGAACAAATGATTGATTAGTTGATTGAATGTAAAAGTCAGAATTGTGTTTTACGCACATATCTATATGTATATATTTCATTATGATAAATTGATATAATTCTCTTTTTTATTATTTGGGGTAGAAGTCAGCAGTCTACAATAAAAATACAAAAGACCTTAATAAGCACATTGTCCAGCATGATCCTTAATTTCTATTTGTATGAATGAGGTTTGGTGTTCACTGTGCCATGCAGGCTTGAAGACAAAGTACAACCGATGTGTTTCTGGGAAATTTTTAATGATCTATTTAAGTGATCACAGCTACAATTATAAGGAATATTGTAGTTCATTTTTCATTTGTTCATATATATATGCAATCTGGACACCTAACTCAGTAATTATGATGCAGTTACCTAGAAATATCTGGGCTATGTGAATTAAAAAAATATTTTTAATAACCTTCTATTTCTTTCTGAAGAACCTATAAAAAAGGAATGATTGCTTTCCAGAGAGGCATAGGATGATCAGAGTGCCCTGAGGGAAAAAACAATCTTTTCTGTTAGCTTTACTTGGGACTCACCCATCTGCTGCTTTTGCTCTCGACTGTCTGCCAAAGGAAACCAAGAGACTCATTCGATGTTTGCAGGTAGAACCCAGTGTTCACAACCTTTACAATGAACCCCAAACCTTCTAGCATAATTGAACCCCAGTTCAATTGATGCTGGGGTCAGGACTGGAATTCTTCCTTAGAGCAATGTATTGGATTAAGAGTCTAGAGTCAGAGACCTCAATGGTCCTTTTCATGTCTTTTTTTCTTTTTTTTAAATGGCTCCTTGCAAACCTAGAATCCAGAGGAGGTTTTCTTGGTAAAGAGCTGATGCTCTAATTGTTCCAACCACTATTTTATTTACCAAGACTTAAGTAGTGCTTACTCTTTGCCAGATGCCATGCAAAACACCTTACAAATATTTAACTCATTAAATTATCACATGACTCTATAAGATAGAAACTGATTTTCCTATTGGACAGATGAATAAGTAGCATGCCGAAGGTCACAAAGCCAGCAAGAGGGAGCAAGTATGGGAACTCAGGAAGTCTGGTTCCAGAATCCATGCTCTCGGTCCCCATCTCTGCTGCCATTATCCCCTCTGTATTCTTAATCTACCCTTCAGGAACCCAAATTGTTATATGCACTGACTGGTATCCCTAAGCCCGTCCTGGAGGAATTATTTCCTCAGAACAATTCAGATCCCCCAGGAGAAATCCCATGAATTTCCTTACACTGCTGCTCTGCCCATCTTGCCCCTTTTAGCCAGTCACAGTAAACATCTTGCTGTCCCCTAACTGTACAGGCTTTCTCATATTTCTGAGCTATTGAACTCCTATTCATTTCCCTCTTACTGGAATGCCTTTTTTACTTCCTTTTGCAAGACAATCACCTTGCTACTCAACTGTCTTCTCTTCTGACCCTTTCTACTTTCTGGCAGAGTTAGGTACAAGTGCTTTGTACTGACCTTCCTCCTGTTCCTCTCCCAAACAATTTCCCACTTGCTCATGGCCTTCTCGTGTCTTCTGTCAGCCTAATTTGAGCCCTTTTGCCTGAATCTAGGCTTTGGGGTCTGGCTTCATTGGCTGTGAAGCCCAATAATTCTGGGTAGTAAGTGTGGAGCCCAGATCTCACCTTCTGTAACTATATATAATTTGTTAAAAAACTGACCACTCTTTAAAGAAAGGCTTTGTAACAACACACACTTCGTTAACGGTCAGCTCATCACGGGTCAGGGGAAATAGCTCTAATAATATAGCAAATTGTTTGGGGACACATTCTACAAAATCCAGATATTTCACTAGAAAGATCTAACTGTGCTTAATTTTGAAAGTCATTGGTAGTTACTGAAAGTCCAACAAAATATTAAAAACAAAAGGAAAAACAACAACAAAGCCTGAAAACATTCCATTGAGAATATTAATTTCATACTAGATATACCTGTCATATCCTTATTAATATAAACATTGATCTTTCCATATAGGCTGGAAATACTTAATAGCTAATAGCCCCCTCATCAATTTGTTTCTTGTTATGACTTCTCTAGTAATCTTTAGTAGTTTTGACAAAGTAAAATAACAAGATATATACTCATAAAAGACCTGCAATAATTTTTATGCCTGGTTTTGATATTTGAAAACTAAAGATACTAATTTCACATGCAAACTGAGGATAAGAAAATGTCAAGAAATCTGTTTATTAGCCAAGTATGTATTATAACAAAGTTGTTAATGTTTTTTAAACTTCTTAGAGCAAGTACACCAAAGTACAAACAGCCTTATTCATTCCTGACTCTACTATTCTATAAATTATCTTTTACTTCATTGGGAAGTAAAATTTCTTAATTTTAAAAAAAAAACAAGGAAAGGGATATATATATATATAATTATTTTGGGTCAAATAATCTCCAAGTCTGGAAAATTTTGTGGCACTCTGAATAGTGCATCTCCTTCGAGTTTTCAGGCTGAAGCAGTAACAAAATGATCTGAGAAATGGGTGGAAAATAGGATGCCATCATAACAGTTTTTCTCAGGTTTTTGCTTACGTGGGTATGTATTTGTGTCATCTTAAGGGATGATTTCGAAAGCATTTAAATGCTACAGAATATGCTCTTTACCTTCATGCACAGGCAGTGTGGGCTGTACTTTGAGAAAAACCAGAAAGGGTAAATAAATAATCAACTGTAGTTTTCTAGAAATGTTTGGATGTTATCTGTCAAAAGAAATTACTTTGACTGAAGGGATTTGGATTTTATTCTTTATCAGACTTTCTAAATGCTGATAAGGGAGTTACTTTGTATCTTTGTCTTTCTTTTTTTGAGTGTTTACCTGTGGATTCTGGTGTGTTCTGATGAGGCAAGTTTTTAAAGTAATTCAAAAAGTAGAATGAACACATGAATGTATTATGAGGTACACAGTTGCAGAGGATGGTTGACTTTTAACTTTTACCTTGAATCACTTTGGTATTGAATTGAACATGAATTTCTTTTGTCAACAGATGAAAAGGCAGCTATATACCATGTGTTTCTCCTGAGGAAGAAAGAAACAATTTTGTAGGTGACTGATGTATTCACAAAGGGATTCATGCCTTACGTTTTATTTACTAAAGTTTTTGAAAACGAAATTTGTTTAAGAAACTTTGTAAATATTTCCCTTCTAAATGATAAATACTTCCTGTGCAGATACATAAATACTATAGAAGGGAGGCTTAAATCCATTTGCTGACACTTGTAAATGAGAAATTTTGCACATATTATAAGTGCAGCCGTGCAAGAAGCCACGACTGATCTCATCCTAAATTATTTTATCTAATTCCTACCTGAAAGGCTTTTCTCAGTGCAAATAATTAAGCAAACAGGACCAATGCTGGTACTTTTGACAGATTACAAGAACAAAGACCCTTGCATTGGGACTTCGGTGGGTCTCATAGGTAGACTGTCCTCATAAATCCTGCATAACTGATCTTTTGATTCTCCCTCAAAAGCTTTATCCTATTCCAATTGGTACTCGTCACTGCAGGAGGCTGCTACTTGCAAATTTTTCCATTGCTGTTTTCATTTCCTCTCTAGTAATAGAGGCAATCAGTTTCTCATTACCCAGAAGATTCTGTTTTGGCATTTTAATTTTAGCCAGAATTTTCATAACTTCTCTGTTATCGGTTGCTAACTCTGATGCAAACATCAGTTTGGAGAAGAAAAAGGAAACTTTTTACATCATAGCTATCAAATGATCAGATCTAGAACCTAGTGAAACAAAATTGTATCTTTCTGATTTTTTTTTTTTTTTGCAAGGGCAGGCACTGGGAATGAAACCCGGGTCTCTGGCATGGTAGGTGAGAAGTCTACCTGCGGAGCCACCATGGCCTGCCTTCTTTCTGATTTTGATTCTTATTCATATGTTAGTTATTCTCGACATTGGTATAATTATTTACAATGTCTAATAGATATTTCTTAGGAAGATTATAGCATATAACAATGCAAACTTCTAAAATTCATTAAATTTCTACTTTGGGTGTAGAATCATATTAGGTGTTATTAGGATAGCGTGCCCCTCAGCAACCATGGTATCTACTAATATATGTCATAGTTTGACCCCAACTATGAACTATGGTCTTTAGTAATTTGTACCATTATATACCCCCTCCCACCTCCCATCATTGGCCCTATGTGTTTTAAAAAACAATAAAGAGTTTCAGCTAGGAGAAGAAATATGATACATGTAAAATAAACAAACAATTGCATAAAGATTTAGATGCTTTACAAATCGAGTTATTTGCAAAATTTTATTAAAAAAAAGAGAGTTCTTTAAAAAGGTCTTTGGAGAACAATCTGTAAATGTAGCCTTTGATATTGATTTGGTATTCAGTGGCCAGGGGTGCCATTTTAAATTTACCTTTTAACTCCAATTTACATGAACATGTTTGGATTTCTTTGAAAAAATCTACTTCATTTTGTAATTTCACCCATCTTTAAATTTGGGTTCTAAGTGATTCATTATTTATTTATTTATCTGACCCGAGCTCCTGATCGTATATCCATCTACTTTAGAAAGAATTTCATGGATTCTTAGGGCTCCGAGGAGACTTAAACACATCAGCCAGCCTAGGGGTACCCTAGCCTGGGTGGAGGGAGAGATGACACTCTCGTGTGCCCTGTTGGAATCTGTAACTTTTTGATTATTCACAGAGAAAGCAACAGGGACACCAGAGTTATTAAGAAAAAACATTTTCCCTTGCCCCTTGATGGCTGCAGCTGCTTCATCTTGAATCAGCAGGATAAAACAGTGACACAAGGAAATATAGTTTACATAAAAGGAGGGAGGAGATAGTCACCAGTTGGGTTAACTTCCATGATTCTGGCTGCGGCAAAGGTTCAAGGTGGCAGTTCTTTCCTAATTCTGCTGACCCCTGCTGCGGGTCACTCCCGACTGAACCTCAGCTAAGTGAACAGGCACAGGTCATCTGAGAGAGAAGATTCTAATGGAGGTAGAAGGTGGTGCTGGTGTGGTGTGTGGGAGGGTGTTGAAAGGACCAGAAGGGTTGTGGTGAGAAGCAGAGTGGAAGCACTGAGAATACAGTTGAGTAAGCACCATGCCGAATGCATTGCCTAGGCCTTGAGGTCAAAGGTGGACGACATGAGGTCCTCCTCACGAGAGACTTTGCTTATGGAAACCAATATAATCAAATGTGGCTGATGTCATAGACTGGGGGTCTCTGTTTGGGGGTGGGGGTGGGGGGCAGAGAGACTGAGAAGGCTTCAAGAAAAGGTAACTTCTGGGATGAAGTCTGTAGAATGAGTGACTCATCATGTGAGAAAATACAGGGTGGGGAAGGGATGAGATGAGCATTCCTGTAGGAGCTTCCAGGACCTGTGAAAGCATGAAGTAGTGAGAATACAGGACGAATTCGTGAAAGTGTAGTGGCAAACTGGCGTGACTGCTGCTTAAAGCTTATCAGAGGAAGGAGTAGGAAGTGAAAGTGAAAATGTGGGTTGGAGATAGAGTGTGAAGAAACTTATATAAGCGCTAGTATGTATACATTCTCACTGAAAATAGGGAGAACTTTTAAGCAGAGGGATGGCATGATCAAATATTTGTTTGGAAAAGCTAATTCTGGTCACCTTGGAGGGTGGTTTGAAACTGGAGAGGGACTGGGGTCAAGGATAATTATAATGACTTGTGGATGATAAAATGCTGAAGGTTTGAATTAATCAAGTCTAGATACTGGAGTTGTGATAAAATTTTCAGTTAGAAGCAACTAGGTTTAGCAAACAGTGCAAAAAAGGAGAGGATGACTCTAAGGTCTTGAACTTAGGAAAGTGGGAGATGGTTATGTATAAACAAAAGGGAATACAGGAAGTAGGCGGGCAGGATTAGTATCGAGATTTTATTCCAAAATGTGGAATCCATACTCCAACTCAACACTGAGACAGAAAAGCTTCGAATTTCTGTATCTGAACTTGTCCCCTCATGACCACCATGACAGATGTAACTGTAGAAGACCACAAACACCATTCTCTTTTGAGCAATGTCAGGAAGGCAGTGTTTAGTGAGAGTTATTATTTTTTAATAGACTTTACTTTTTAGAATAGTTTTAGAGATTTACAGAAAAGCTGAAAAGACAATACACCAAATTTCCACATACCTTCCACCAAGTTTCATTTCCCCAGCTTACATTAGTTTGATACATTATTACAATTAATGGGCCAATGTTGATAACATTACTAATTAAAGTCCATAGTTTATTCAAATTTCCTTAATTTTTATCAAATTTCCTTTGTTTTTGTTCCAAGAGCTCATCCAAAATACCACATTACATTTAGTCATCATGTCCTTAGGCTCCTCTTGGCTAAGTTTCTCAAACTTTCCTTGTTTTTCATGACCTTGACAGTTTTGAAGAGTACTGGTTAAATATATTGTAGTATATCTCTATTTGAATTTGATGTTTCCCTTATCACTTCAGAAGATCACAAAATGCTATTTTTATCACTTCATATCAAGAGTACCTACTATCAACATGATTTATGACTGTTGATGTTGATCTTAATCACCTGGCTAAGGTAGTATCTGTCCACTCTAAAATACTCTTATTTTTTCACTCCTTTCCATGTTGGAGACTTCTAAGGAAATCACTATGTGCAGCCCACACTTGTTATGTTCCCCTCCTTGAGGGAGGAGTATTTATATAAATTATTTCGAATTCTTCTGCAGAGGAAATTTGTCTCTTCTCCCCCATTTGATAATTTATCCAAATCACTTATACATATATCCATGTGGATTTATGGATATTTATTTTATACTTTAGGTTATAATCCAATACTACTTTATTTACTTTGCTGCTCAAATTTCCCATCTGTGGCCATTTGGGATTCTTTCCACTGGCTACTGTGCCAGCAAGTTGTACTTTAAAGTGCCACTAGGTGCTGATACTGTGTTCTATGCTAAAGTGTGGGCTGGGAAGCTGCCATGACAAACCTGATAGTCTGTCTGGGGAAGGTATGGTGCATGACATGGCAGAGCTTGGGAGGTAACCAGAGTTTTGAATGCCTGGCAGAAAGCTTTGGATTATTCTGTTTAACAATGGAAAGGTTTTCTGCATTCTTAACATGAGAGTGACATGATGAAAAGTGCATCTGATGATGACTTTGGAAGATCCATGAATTGAATAGTTGCATTAGTTCATTCAACAAACTTTGGTGAAAACTTTATTCTTCCACCTTTTGAGGGTAGGGGTTTATGTAGAACAAATAGAAAGATGAATAAGGCATAATGGAGAATGAGCATCTGCCTTGTGTGTGGCACTTTACACACTCTATTTCATTTAATTCTCACACCCACCCAGTACAGATAAGAAAACTTGAGTTTCACAGAGATGAAGTAACTGGCTTAAGGCTACACAGCTAGTAAGTGACAAAACTGGGATTTGAATTCATATTTGTCTTACTTCAGATAAGTTTGATTAAGATTGCTATAACTTTTTTTGCTACTTCCTTAATTGAGGAGTAGCATCTAATTCCCCTCCCCTTGAATGTGGACTGATGTATTTGACCTATTTGATTTACCTGAAAGTAGTGCAAGTGACATTCTGGGACTTACAAGTCTGCATCAAAAGAAGCCTTCACAACTAATGGAAACTTTCGAATAGCAAAATTTTCATTTCCTCTTTAAATAATCATTTGCCTTTTATTATAACTAACTTTATAAGCATAATAGTTGATCTTTAAAAAACAATCTTATCTGTGGCTAAATGTGCAATTCTGTACTTCTTTTATTCTGCTTTTACTAAAATTAGATTTGGAAATTAATTTTATGTTAACATTTTGAAATTTAAAAACGTACAATGTATGTAAATATAAGACATAACTGAACTGTCTGAACATTTTAATCCAGTTAAATTATGTAACATGGATGTTATAAATGGTAAACCATGCTGAAAGTACTGAAATTTCTCACCTCCAATAAATGCAATTGCAACACTTAGAAGGAGGAGGAGTAGAGGAGGAGGAGGGGAAGGAGGACGAGAAGGAGAAGGAGAAGGAGGTGAAGAAAAAGAAAACTTCCTTTGGCTTTTCCCAAGGCCTATTAAAATGCTTATTCTAGCCAGTGCCACATAAGAGGTCCGACTGCACTGAGACTACCATGCTGAGAGTCCTCGTTGAGTGAGATGCCTGACCAGTTCCTAACTGTTCCAGACATCTTAGCCCACCCACCAGAAATGTGAGCAAAGAAGTCTTCGGAGGATTCCAGTCCCAGCCAGCATCTGGCAGAGAGACCCTGCAACAGAATCACCCAGCCAAACCCAGTCAACCCAGAGTCCACGAGAGATAAAAATAAGTTGTTGTTTTAATCCAGAGTTTGGAAGTAGTTTGTTCCGTGGCAATATATAACTAGAACACTAGCAAACAGATGCTCTTTCTCTGCACTGGCTTGCCTTCAGTGATGCCTACTGTTCTGACAAGGATCCCACATTGAAGCAAAGGATGTGGGTGGTCATTACCTTGATCTATTGAGGACACTATGGGGATCCAGCTTGAGCTTGGAGAAGAGGCAGAGCTGGGAGGCACTTAAGAGCAGAACTGGTCTAATTTTCATTAGAGCATTGTAGAGTGGAAAGATCATGAGTTTATCAGATAGTCTTGAATCTGCAGTTCTGCTTTTTCTTTCCCTAGTTTTCCAACCTTGGCCAAAAAAAAAAAAAAACTCGCTGAGTCTCAGCTTCATTGTATTTAATGTTGGGAAGTTAATATCAGATCAAATGAGGTAACATTTGATCTGATATTGTCTGATATTGATAGATGTGTTCCCATAATTTTTTAAGCATTTTATATTATAGCACTTTCTATTTTATTATTATTATTATTATTATTATTATTTTTTTTTTTTTTTTTAAAGAGAGAGGGAGGAAGGGAAGGAAAGACAGAGAGAAGGAAGGAAGGATGGAAGGAAGGAAGGGAGGAAGAAAGGGAAACATCTTTAAACATTTTCTTGTTTTATTGTATTTTGTTTGTTTGTTTGTTTTTTACATGGGCTGGGGCCGGGAATCGAACCGAGGTCCTCCGGCACGGCAGGCAAGCACTTTGCCCGCTGAGCCACCGCGGCCCGCCCTATTTTATTATATTTTATATTATATATTATAATATAAAATATATTATATATTATATATATTATATTATTATAATATAAAAATATATTATATTTTATTATAGCATTTTCTATTATTCATTGCAGATGAATTACTTATTTCCTAGGCTATCTCTCAAGTAGACTTTGAGTTTCCTTAGGGACGGAAGCTTATATTATATATTTTTGTATTTTTGGTGACTAGCATGCTACCCAGAATAGATATTCAATTAGTTTTTAAATAAAAGAAAGAATTGACAGATCATTGATAAATCAGCCTTATTGTGGTAGAGGAATAAAAATGGATAAAAATTAACTGAAAATTAACGGAAAAATAATTGGAAAATTAACTGAAAAATAATTAGCCTATTGGAGGAAGAGATTGGAAGTAACACTGGTTAAACGGGTGTCCCTGCTTTCTACTAAGGTAGCAGGAAATCTAAGAACGAAAAGGAGTTGTTTATCAGTGACAAATGCAAGATTAGGTCCCGAAAGAGATGAGAGCAAGAAGAAAATTTCAGTGGCGGATTAAGAAGCCCCAGATCAGGGTGTTTAAGGGAGAAATGGGTGTTGCAGGATGGAGGCAGCCTGGGAGCTGCTGTCGAGTGGACACACGCTCATACATACAGAGTATGTATTTTACCTTGTGGGTAGTATATTTGGACAAAAGTAAGACATTAGATTGCATAATTCTGAGAAATTCATCTCATTCAATTATAATATGTTTATGAATCATTTAATGAATTCCAGAAACTGTGTGAGTCACGGGGAGCCTCGCGGTAATCCAAACAGGTAAAATGTTTCCCCCTCATCGAGATTATAGTCGAAAGGGAAGACAGATGTCTAATAAACAATTGGTCAAGTAAATATGTAATTATTAACTGAGAAGTTTTATGAAGTGAAGGTATAGAGATTACTAATTTTTCACCAATGTCCCGTCTCCTCAACTTTAATAATAGAATACTTTAAATATAGAATAGAATTTCAAGACTCAGGCAGAGGGGAAGCTAAGAGACAAATCTGGGCTGCTTTGCCTGGACCACTATAATCATCTAATGCCTCTTGTTCTTCCTCTGTCTGAATACTCAGCAAGACTGGGAGGTGAGCCCCCAAAGGGCACTGTACCTTGACTCAGTGATTCATTGGTTAACATGTTCTGTTTTGCACTTTTCCAGAAGGTAAAAGTGCCGTTCTGGAAAAGTAATTATCAAGCTCTAACAGTGGAATCTGAATGTAACTTCAACAGATGCCATCATTTTTTAGGTTTTTCACTTATGAAAACGCTACCAAGCCTCCTGGCATTTGGGGACATTTACTCAACGTACTGTGAGGAGACAGTCCGGCCCTGAAGCAAGAACACTACTTTGAAAGTTAAAGTACTAAATAATTAACAAGGGTACCTATTCAAAGGTGATTTTTGGCCTAGGTATTAGAACTAGTACTTAGCAAAATGCCTAAGGTATATCATGGATATTTGATGCAAGTACTTGGTCAGTCCGTGGTTTTAAAATTTATCCAGTGACCTGGAAACTCTGAAGGATGTTTTGAAAAAAAGTTTTTTTTTCTTCTGCATTTTCAATCTCCGAATGAGAAGCATTGCATGTTGCATTGTAATGGATGGATTCTTCTGTAGAATTACCTACATGTGATGTCCTTCATTTCAGTGGTCCCTGAGGTAGCCAGACATTTATCTGGGGTTTGGCAAAAGTGCCTGTTTCCTTGGCACTTTGGAAAGATGAGTGATGAAGTGCAGTCTAGTTTGAAACCTTCAGGGGCATGGCACAGTAACCTGGCGTGGTGAGAATTTGCCTATTTAATGGTTGGTAATTTGATCCTATTAGGAAACAGGAGTTTGCCTTTTACAGAGTTTTGCTGGATTATTGTAATGAGCTCCTTCAGCTTCTCCTTAGGCATTATTTTTGCACCTGTTGATAGTGAGGGTTGATTTTTTCAATATGCTGAGTACCACTTTATGTCTCATTTCCAGTGCCTGGAAATCAGAAAACTGATATTCTATTCCCATATTTCTGCATAGTTACTTGAGCAGAGAAATCTGAGGAGCAGACAACTTTTTTATTTTTATTTTTTTAAATCAAGAGAAGCTGAGAAAAAATGGGAAACCAAGGAAACAAATTGCACTAAAGAGAAAAATTATTTTTCCTTTGGACTTATTTTTTTGTACAAGGAGATCATATGTAGGTTAAAATAATTGTGAAACTTGGAGCTTACCCAGTTGTGTAGTGGGCAATTATAAAATTGCTTTGTTTAATCATGTGTTTTATAGAGGACATTTTTTAACCTTTGTCACTAGTTACAAATGGAAGGAGACACAGCCTTTTATAATAAGTGTCATAATTCTAATTGCATTTAAAGATTATTTAGAAGCAGCTCATTCTGAAAATATTCTCTAGTTTGCATACCTTTTTTGGTAAGTAAAAATTGATGAGGTAAATTTGTGGTCACAAAAGTAAAACAAGGACAACTGCTTATTAAGAGTCAGCTCCACTATTCAAATTTTGTAGATCCATCTCTGGCTTAAAACATAGAGACTGCCAATTTATTTCTAAAACATGAGGCAAAGCCTTATATAATCAAGTGGCTCATTAGAAAAGATCAGATGATTTCAAAGCACACTTTAAAACTCAGAACTAAAGTACTGCATTTAAAAAGATCAAAGTGAACCTCATGTCCAGAAGATCCTTTACATATGTTATCTTTCTGTGCATTTATCAGAAGTGACTTTTATTGGCATTCACAATAAGTCCATGCATGTACTAATGATAGATTAAACAGTTAAGCCAACACGTTTATTCATTCTGCATGATTACTGGATGACATGTGCAAGGCAATGCGAAACCCAATACCTTATAGAGTCTCTTTTTCAGTTCTTTTAGCTTTGAAATGCTACTACTGAAGTAGCACTTTAAAATAGAGGTTGGAACACCTGGTATTTCATACCTTTAGGTCAAGATGGTTTAGATAATTAATAAAGGCAGAAAGAATACTAAGATCTCTAAAGATTTAAAAATGTGAATTTAACTAAATTCAAACAATTTTGTATACCTTGTATGTAAGGTATAGGACTAGACTGAGTTGGTGATACAAAGAAGAATTAGACAAGTTCTAATGAGAAGCTTGCAGTCTAATGAGAGAGATAATATAGGCAGACCTATGAAAATACGAGAGTTATGAGAAAGTTAAAGACAGGATGCTATGTGAGGTAGAGGAGTTAAAAGCTATTGTTTCATTTTCACTCATAATTTAGAGTTGGCTTTAAATGGAGAAAACATTCTCTAGTATAAGAAGTGAAATAAATTACAACATTTTATCTTGTATAACTGTCATCATAGGAAATGTACATTGTTCATTTTTAAATTTTTTTGAATAATTACAAAGCAAAAATTTATTAGTAAGTGCTTCTGATACAACATTTAAACATTCTTTTGCATTTCTCTCTGCTTTTCTAATCAACTTTTTATCCATTTGAATTAAATGTCTTGGTAGAGAATTGTACAGAAATCAGCAAATGTACTTAAAATTGTACTATAGAGTTATATTGATTACAAGGTAAAAATTTATATATTAAGTCAACAAGTATTTATGGGATGTCTTCTATATGCTAACACTGTGCTAAATGTGAGGAATTCAATGGTGAATTTATAATCTAGTGATGGATTACAACTGCTTTCCTCAAAACAGCTGAGAACCAGCACATTGAACCTCTGCGATATAGCAGGTTGGAATGGATGATGACAGAATCCTCCAAATATTTTTGGCCAAGAGAACTTTTCAATGTGGGAAACATCAATTTTCCCTTCAACTTTAAGGAACTGATATTTACATTTATATTTTAGCTTGTGTTTATAACAATGATTAAACCATTGTTTCAGTGATTGAGTGGCCAAAAATCAAAAGGCTGTCAACTGTCTTTACCTTGGCTTCCTAATTCTTTTGGTTTTAGAGTTGAAAGAACTTTTTTTTGGGTGCATGGGCCGGGAATCAAACCCAGGTCTCCTGCATGTCAGGCAAGCATTCTACCACTGAATGACCCATGCACCTTTAGAGTTGGAAGAACCTGCATAGGAGTTTCCAAAATACTAATCTCATATATATATATATATGATTATATACATGTGCATATATATGGTATTATATGTATATATATAATATTTATCTTTCCACATTACAACATGTATGCAGTGCTCTATTTTCAATAACCCAGAGTATACTAAAACTCTTAAGCGCATTTTTTGGCGAAGTGAACAGTCTGAGTTGTACAGGATAATTCTGAAGGCTGCTGTGTTCTATTGTGATGTTTATATATCATGAATGTGCATACATACATTTTTTTTCCAGTTTTATATCAATGGACCTTGCAACAGGCTAGTCAACTAGATATTAGGGTATATGACTTAAATGTTTCTGTTATTAATTTTGGATCATTGAAGCGGAGAATAGATGCCCACAAGCCTTTATGGAATTTCACACTGTCTATGTTATAAAGGTCTAGGACCACAGAATTCTAATCTGAAAGGCATATTTTAAAAACAAAAAAAAACCCAAAGATTAATTTTTTTCAATTAAAATTTCATTTGTTTGCTCATAAGGTCATAGTGATTTTAAAATGTGCTAGGCAAACATTGCTCCTATCAGGAGGAGCAGAACAATGATTCTTGTTAATGAGGGTTCTCCAAATAAAGGATATCTGATCAAATTAGCTTGGGCTAGGCTTTAGGCTCTGTTCCCCCTTTGATTATTCAACATATTTACGGACATATTTAAAAATCTTGAATCTTGACAGTTTTAAGTATCTTGACTAACTCATAGACCCTGCAAATCTTAGCTCAAGTGGATATCAGGGCCCATGAAATATTTTCCTGATGCCATTTACATGTCAAGAACTGTGGAGGACCTGAGATTTTACCCTATTTTTTCAAGTTAACAATTTAATTCAAGACAGTTTCATGTGCTGGTAGAAGACACAAGAGTAAGAAATATAGCGTTTTATTACCCCTGGCACTGCAGGTAGCACGAATTTCATTTTTATGCCAGTTCCCCTTGTTCCTCAAACCCCACAGGGCAAATGCAGAGGGAGCTTGGATCATGCATGTATAGTGGATTTGTTTCTGAGCTGAGGAACCCTAAGCTTAGGAAACTCCAATTTGTTTTCTTTTTTAATGAATAGGCTGCAAGCAAACCTGCCCATTTTCACCCTGGGGCAAGACATAATCTTTACTATATGAGACAACAAACATTTCTATCCTCTGCTCAGGAAGAAGACACTATTTCCATCTTCCAAAGTTGGGTTCACTGTACAACTACCCTGAAAAAGAGAAAAGGCTTTCAGTGCGTGTGCTCAGAAAATGTGCAGAAATGAGAAAGAGCCATGGAGGATCGTGTTCCAATGCTGAAACCAAAGTCACTGACTGCGCTATTTCTTGAGTTACCGCAACCACCTGAACATTCAATGATTATAGTACTTCTTGATGTGCGCTAACTGTTGTTTTCCTGGAGTGACTGTGTCTTTATTTCTGTATTTGAAACATATAGCTAAGTGTCAGGCCCAGAGTAACCAAGCTTTCGAGATGCAAGGTGGTGTCCTTTAAGTATTTCTTGGATTAGTCCTCAAGTTTATTGCCCCAATTACTTTAGGGGAGGGGTGGAAAAATGGAATTAAGCATGCGGTCACTAAAAATCTCCAATAGCTTTAGTCACCCAGGGGAATATTGTCCTTTAATATTCAAGCACTAGTTCCATGGCAGCTCTGGTGGAGGTAGCAGCACATGGCAACCAGCACCTATGAAGATGGGGCGGGACAACAGCAAACAGAGGGCTGGCAGCCACACAGCAAGGGCGTTGGGAAAGGTGGAAGAGATTAACTACTGAGTCAGGGACCAAGCAGGGAGGTTCTGGCATGGCAGCTGCATTCCAAACAGCAGATTGGGAGATTTTAGGCCATGTGTCACCTGAACAGGATTTTAACAGATGACTAAGAGTTCTCTGGCTACAAAAATGGGAAGAGGAAAAGGGAACAACAGGTAGGAAGGAATAGAGAAAGAAATATGGTATTCTGTCAGAATGCCAAGTAATTTTATATTTGCTAAAAATAAAATTTGAAGGAAGAGTTGAGAGGAGATTAGATAAGAAAGTAGCCAGGGCCTCGGTAGTGAGAGCACCTGGCAGTGTTTCTCAAAAGGGCTCTATCAAATGACGCGAATATCAGCTCCACAAGTGTTTTTCATGAGTCCGTGAAGACATGGGTGCAGAAATTGGAAATAAGTTTTTAGGCAGTGTCATTCCAATTTGATAGAGGATTTATACCTATCAATTTTCTTTTTATGCTGTATGGCAGGGGTCACATTTCTTTCTTTTTCCATGTGAGTACCCCATTATTGCAGCACTATTTGTTGAATTTTTGTTTGCTTTGTTTGTTTGTTTTTTGTGTGTGTGGGGGGGAAGTGCACGGACTGGGAATCGAACCCAGGTCTCCCGCATGGCAGGCGAGAATTCTACCACTGAACTACCCGAGCACTCCCAACCTGTTAAATCTGAACAATAAAAATGTGGGGCTTGTATTTTGTGTGTGTTCGTTTTTTGTTTTAAAATTTTTCCCAATAATTTTCACTGTGTTTTGCAAAAGCATATTCGGTGACTGATACTTGATTTGGAAAGAAACTGGTTCTACAAATGGTGTGCGAACACAGCTACAGGTGGAGGGTTTTTAGAAGGGAAGTGGTATACTGGTCTTTTCAATTTACATTGATTTCTTTGGCACAGCAGGGAAGATGGATTAGAGGAGAAACTAGGGGCTGGGATTTAGGTCAGATGGCGATAGCTTTTGTGTCAAAGAAGGATGGTAAGAGCCTGAATGAAGGTAGGGGCAAGTAGCGATGGAGAGAAAAGGAAGGATTGAAGGGATTAAATAATAACAGCTTACTCTTATCAAGGCAGTGTCAGGTACCAGGAACAGACCTGGTACCTTTCCGTACATGGAAATCCTTCAACAATTCAATAAATTGGACTACTATTATCATTCCCATTTTACGGATGAGAGAACTGGGGCAGAGAGATTAAGTAACTTGTCCATGGTGACAAAGTTAGTAGGTGGTAGAGATGAAGCATGATTCCAGGTAGCCCAGCTCTTAACCGCTGTGTTCTACTACTAGGCAAAGTCAATGAGACTTCGTGATTAACTACGTGAGTGAAGTGGTGAAGAGGGGTGCGCTGAGGAGAACAGCGAGGAGGACTCACCTGGTGGTTGGTGCTGACATTCCCAACACAGGGGAATGCCATCTGTTTGTTGAATAAAATTTCAGAAATGGAATTAAATGAATGCATTTGATGATTAAAAAGCTTTTAGAATGAAAAAAAAAAGCACATTAAAAGGGTACTAAGATATGATAGGCAGTTTGCTAACAGCGTCACCATAATTCTTAACCACAACCCATTAGGTGGATAGGCTAACTATGAATGGGCAAAGGAAAAAAAAAGGGAAAGTGACCACAATGTTTCCATAAACCTGGATGACTGGGAGCTTGTTTGAGAGAAATTCTTAAAGAGAGTAGGTTTTGCCCAGGAAGGAGTGGAGAATTTCCAACATTTATTGAATGTCTACTTGTCGGGTGGTGACAATACTATCTTGCTTAATTCACATAGAACTCTATCATTGTTTATTATTATTTTTATTGCAAATAGAAGGAAATCCTCAACAGAGATGTTAGATAACTTGATCAAAATCATACAATAAATAAGGAACTATAATTCAGACTCAGAGCTGACCCCAAACCTAGTTCTATTCATTATGGCATGTTGCCTATACTATAATGAAAACTATGTATGTTAAATCTGAGGTTTAGGCAGGACATTAACAAGAGTTGTTTACCAAGAGATTGCAAGTAGGATGAGAGATCAGAGTTAGAGATAAACATTTGAGAATATAGTGGATTGGCTGCAGTAATGGTCCTTAATTTTCATGTCCTTTGATAGGGCCCTCCTAGGCTGTGGGCTTGGTCACATGACTTGCTTTGGCCAATGGGGCAGCAGAAAATGTAAGATGCGCGGTGACTTGAAAAATCAGAGCACAGGTATGAGAGCTTGTCATCTAATTGTTCTCAGAACCCTCAGCAACCATGTGAACAAGAGAGAAGACAACTAAAGGTAACGTAATTCTGAGCTGGATAAATTTGCTCTAATTTATCCAGCCTTGCAGGGTGGCTGGTTGGCTTTGTGGTTCCAGTGGCCTGTAAGCTAACCCCTAGAAGCACAGCTACCTGCCTGCCCAGCAGCTGACTGAAAACACAGGACGGAGCCCAGCCCAGTCTACCTCAATTGCCCAGCTGATCCCATCAGAAATCTGTGAGCCATAGAATCATGAACCAAGTAAATGGTGATTATTTTAAGCCACTGTATTTTGGGGTGGCTTGTCATGCAGCAATAGAGAACTGATACAAAGAGTCATTACATAAAAGGGATAGTTGCAGACTTGAGAGTGAAAAGATGAAAAGTATTGAGAGTAGAATGATTTATTTTGTTGTATTTTCATAGTTTTATTTTAAAACAACCCAAACTCACAGAAAAATTACAGTACAAAGAATCTTTCCTCCTTTTTTCTGGATCATTTAATGCTCATTAGTTCCAAATTCAACCATCAAAATCAGGAAATTAACATTCATACATTACTGCCATCTAATCTTCAGACTCCATTAAAGTTTGTCAGTTGTACCAATAATGTCCTTTGGAGTGGATTCATCCAGTTCAGAATTGCGTTACCTTTAGTTGTCTTGTCTCTGAGTTTCCTTCATTCTAGAACCATCTTTAGCCTTTTATGACTTTCATGGCTTTAACAGTTTTGAAGATTACAGGCCAATTATTTTGTAGTATGGCCAGCTCTGTGGATTTGTCTTACATTTTCTTAAAACTGGATTCAGGTTGTATACACTTTCAGAAAGAATATTATGGAACCTAAGCTGTGAAACTGTCTTCTTTTCATTGGTGGATGATTAAAATTTGTCACTACTGTTCACTTTGATCAGTTTAGTAATGTGTCTATCAGTCTTTTCCACTATAAAGTATCCTTTGCCTTTTGTAAACAATATGCATTTTCTGGGAAAGTACTTTGAAACCATGTTAAAAAATTCAACAAACTTTTAGTTTTTCATTTATTACTTTCTATCAGTGTAATATCATGGATTTCTTCTTTTATTCAGTGAGTTATCTGTTATTAATCATTATTTATCTTGATGTCTCCAATTGTCCTGACTTGGCTGTTAAGAGCCCATTGAAACTGGCTTGTGTTCTTTTGACATATCCCTCTTCTTTGGGAATGTTACTGCTCTCTAGCCCAGTGAGATATTGTAGGCTCATCTCATATTTTCCCAGTTCTAGGCCTGGAATCAGCCCATTCTTTAAGGGCTTTTATTCCTTTTAATGGAAAATATTATTTAGAAACCAGGATACGGGTACTGAGTGTGCTTGTGGCAGCTGTGATGTCACTCCTTGAAGGCCTTCTCAATGGACAAAGGTAGGGAATATATATATGTACATACAAATTCAAATAACTCTCTATATATGGATATATATTATGCATATGCATATATATGCATTTGTGTTCATATTTCTGAATCTATCTAGATATGTGGGAAACAATGACTTTAAGCCCCAACACTACAGGGTTCATTTTAGTTTTCTTCCTTTCTGCAGTAATAACACCCTTCTCAAACAGAGAGAAACCTGGCTCCCTTTACCCTTATTATAGTAATTTATTTCATTGAACCCTCAGAATGTCATTCATCTCCCATCACCACTGCAGTTTTCTCTCTCATGTGGATGTCTTCCTGACATAAATTTTGGCTATTATTAACAACATCCTTGTTTCACAGATGAGGAAGCCCAAACATGAGTATTTAAAATAGCCTGAGTACTGTCACACAGAGAGTGGGAGGGGGCCTCCCCAGAGTCCTTGTTATTAGATGCCAACTCTCCTCCACCTCCAGTCTGACAGTGCTGCCAACTCGCCCCTCCAGCTGAACACCATCTGGACCCTGCCCAGGCTCTGACAGCCCACTTTGGGCCACTGTGGCTTCACTCCTGTCCTCCTTGCTAATGGCGCTGCCCCAGCTCACGGCTTTAGGACTGGATTGTTTGGGAAGGGAAGAGGAAGAGGAGAAGCATTTAGACCGATCGAAAGCTGCAAAAAAATGGAAGAATGGCCATGGTGGAATTTAAAGGCCCTTTCATGATGGTGCTTGATGAAGAAGAACATTGCATCCTCCACCGTATCAGTCTGTCTGTGAACATCCAGCAGACCTACTCATCAACAGTAGAATTTTGAATAGCAATAGCCAAAGCAAATGAAAAATCTCTTTTCCAGGCTCCAAAGAAGCAATTAGTAGACTAGTAGTTCAGCCAAAGGAATTAGAATATTGTCCCTAGCTCAAGCACAGGACAAAAATCTCTCTGAGACATACCCTGTATTTTGGCTGTATGAAAACTTTTGGCTACTGTCCACCAGAATAAGCACCCAGTGAAGGATCATCTCGTGCTCTCTCACTGAGCTCCAGAGAGCTCCTGCCTTCGATCTGTGCTCTTTCCTGTCTCTCCTCCCACCCCCAATATACACATGAAAATAACCCTGACACTTCAGGGATGGGTTGAAAGCTATGCTATTTTGCCAGGTGGTTTTTGAAGGTTAAACAGTCTTCAGATTTCAGAAAAACAGTGGTTTGTTGTGGCTGTTGTTGGCTTTTTTTTGGTAAAATGCTTCTCGAAGTAAATTGTTTCCAGAAATGTAAGTAGGTGAATGACATCGATCTGGCAGTGGGAATTGTTTTTCCCTTCAAGAGTTTCTGAATTGGTTATCATCTCTTTGGCTTTTGTCCCACATCTTACCTGAATGGTGGTTGCCTTATTGACTCTGCTGGTATAGTTTGTGTACACTTTCAGGTGCCTCATTAACAATTTCTGTTCTTCTGACATCACCTGTCAATACACACCACTGTTACATTTGTGTCCCCATAGAGAATTTAGTAAATGTTCTAGAGTCTTGGGTTAAGTATTGAAAATGCTTCCAGGGTCCTCTTATCCGATTAAAGAACAATTTCAAGGGCAAAGAGAACGTGCTTGGTTCTAGAGATGGTTTATATGATTCTTTGTGTTCATTCAGAAATAACTGGCTGATTTAGGTAGACATCACAGGAGGGAGGGAGCTCTGTGCACAAAAATATAGCAGTGAGTGTGTGTGTGAAAGAGAGAGAGAGGTTTGTCTTTTACTAATGGAGTTTACTTAATAGCACTTCATTGTACTGGCTATGGTCTTATTGCCACTCCCAAATTTCCTTCCAGTTTCATTCTGTTCCCTTTATCTCACCTTAAATTACGAAAAATCAGGGGAGTTTGAGATAATTAATTCTTAGTTAAAATCTACATCCACTTTTTCTCCAGATATCTAATTATTAGGCTTCAGTAATTACATTTAGGAATTTTTGAGCCAGAGATAGAAATTAGCTGTGTATTTGGTTACAGGCTGGCTGCATCATTCTGCAGTCTTCTTTAATATATTCTAACCGCAGTCACTTTCCTATAATGGTAACTTATAGAAAACCAGTGATATCTCCAATAAAAGGGTTAATAATATTTCCTTCTCCTCTGGGGTCTTTACATTTTGCTGAATCCATTCCTAGGACTGAGTAAATCTTATTAATGACAAAGTAAATGTATAGTACACTGCCCCTGCCAGGGCTCACCCTGACACTAGGCGTGGGTCATGGCCAGGACCGCCTTTCACCCTAGAACCATTCTGAATCTTGTTTGTAACCTATTCCCATCCAATTTTGGGTGTGACCGAAGGAGGATGTTTGGGTCAAAACTGCCCCAGTGAATAATCAGATCCTCAAATCCAAGAGGCAGTTGTTCAAGGCTGCAAACCATTTTTAAGTCTCAGTTCACAAGGAGTTTCCACGCTCCCCCATGCATTAAAATTAGGGGGGGGGTGTGCATGGGCAAATAAAAGCTACCCAGAGTGTAAGGAATTTTTTACAAGTTCAACTTCATAGATAAGATACAAACCTCTACTCCCTGTCAGGAAAAAAAAAAATCAACAATGACTGGACAAAGGGGGAGCTATATCTTTCCAAAAGGGTTTGAGAATAAACAAAACATATAGCTTACTTTGTTCATTTTCCCTGCCCTATGGCAGTGCTTCTCAAACTTTGACATCTGCATAAATTACCTGGGATCTTGTTGAACCACAGCTTCTTATTCAGTAGAACTGGGGGTGAGGACTGGGATTCTGCATTTATAATAAGCCATTAGGTGATGCTGGTGCCATGAACCAGACCTGGTAGAAGAAGCAGAGATTCTCCAGGTGTCATCCTGGACCCAGCATCAGCATCTTCTGGGAACTTGTTAGAAATGCAACTGGGGTGCCATGCCAGACTGACTCCATAGGAGAATGGCTCCCCACAGAGGTCCATACTCTAATCTCTGGATCCTGTGAATAGACTATGTGGCATGGCAAATGGGACTTTGCAGAAATAATTAAGGTTTACAGGCTTTAAATAGTGAGATTATTCTGCAGTGTCTGAATGAGTCCACTCTAATCATATGAACTCTTAAAAACAGAGAACTTTCCCTGGCTGGAGTCAGAGAGATCCAGGAGAAGGAGAAGTCAGAAAAATTGAAAGTGTGAGAGGCCCCTGTCATGGTCAGAGGAGACCATGTGGAAAACTTGCTAAGGAATGCAGGCAGCCTCAAAGGAAAAAGACTGGCCCCTGATCGGCCACCTGCAAGGCAACAGGGACTTCAGTCCTACAATTCCCCAGTACTGAATCATTCCAACCTGAATGAGCTTGGAAGTGGGTTCTTTCCTAGAGCCTCCAGGAGGGAATGTAGCTGTCCTAACACTTTGACTGCAACCCTGTGAGATTCTAATAGAGAACCCAGGTGAGTTGTGCTGTACCCAGACTTCTGACCTACAGAGCTGTGAGTTAGCAAACTTGTGTTTTGTAACCCACTCACTTTGTGGTGATTTGTTGCAGCAGCAATAGAAAACTAATACACCCACTGAATCAGAAACTTGGGTAGAGTCCAGCTACCTGTGTTTTAACAAGCACTGCGGGTCATTCTGATGCATGCTGAAGAAAAATTATGCTTCAGAGTCCAACATAAATGGGGTTTGTTATTTAATAGCTATTGCAGCGTTGACCCATCTTCCTAACAGTCCTAAGCTTTACCTTTCTCATATTTTAAAATGGGGTTAAAAAAAAATAATAAAGGGTTGATCTGAGCCTTTGCTTAGACTCTCTGGTAGAATATTTAATAGTCCTAGTTATTATAGGTCCTCAAATGTTACTTCCTTTCCTCCCTTTCATACTGTTCTTTCATACACGCTGAATGAAAACAGTATTGACGATTCTGACTGAAATCAGCTTTCTGGAGCTTAGGACATGGAAGTTGACCTTGATCATCACTGTGTAAAGATAAACTGGAAAGGAAAAACAGAATCAGGGAGGAAATGTAGTTCTAGTTTAAAAGCAATAGCCCTGCGAAGCTTAATTGTTACTCTTCAAAAAGAGAACAATGAGTATGTGTCCTTTTGCTTTTGGAAAAATTCAGCACTATACAATCAGATATAGAACATCTGGTTCTAAATGTGACCTTTTAGTCATAGCAAGAGTATAAGTTAGTTCTTTATATCGTGCTGTCTTTGCAGTGGGACCACAACAGCTAAGATACGTTTATATTCTGTAGGTTCTTAAGAAAGCAGTGTACTAATTCTAATTTGCCAGTCTACTGGAGTGCTTTAAAGCTCATTAGTTTTTAAAATTTCAAGGATATATTCTTTCATTTGTGTCCACCACTGAAATGAAAATATTTACTAATTCTTTCTCCTTTCTCCTCTCTGCATGGTGAGCTGCTTCTTCAGATGATTACATATTCTTCTCTTCCGTGCTCTGTACAGCCTTTCCTTTCTGACCATCAATCACGGTGTGATGAAATTTGTTGATCAGGTTTATTTTGCAAATGATGCAGTTTGTAGAGTCCCAGGTTCATAGTCATTTTCCATTGCTGTCTAGACGAGACTAAAACTCTCAATCAATCAACACTTCTTGATTAATTTTTCCCTCTCTGTGAAATAAAAAGAAAAAGTGAAAGAAGAGTTAAATTAGGCTTCCTGGCTTATGTATTTATTAATCAATCACCCTTCCACATAATACTAAATTAATGTTTATGGTACAATAGCCGCATACTGATTTCTATGTCTGCCAGCTTGAAAATAATGCTGTGCTGAAGCAAGATTCTATCTGCTGTGAACATTTTTATAATGAGCTGCAGCCCTGAAAACATTGAAACCCATTTAAAAAGTGACCTGAATAATCTCTCAGAGAAAATTAAATGGGTAAAAGATCACGAATGAGAAGTAAATAGATGTTTAAATAGTATCAAGATAGCATCTATTCTTTACTGTGCAGTTCTTGGTTTTACTAACATACAGCTGCTTCTGGGTAATTTGAAAAGAGGTTGGAGGGATTTATGAATTACAAATGCTTTTCTTTTAAATATAAAATAGCTCAAATCGCCCATGTCCAGGTCACATTTCCTATTATTATATGTATTAGATTTTCTTAGTGCCCAGAGAACCATGCTAAATATCATATCTCTTTTAAGTCTAATAAGGTTTGATTTTCTCTTAAGAATAGGGTGTGGGGTGGAGACTTACTACTCAAAGTGTGATCCCCAGACTCGAAGCATTTACATCGCCTGGGAGCCTGTTAGAACTGCAGTATCTCAGATCCCATAACTTCTGCACCAGAATCTGCGTTTTAACAAAAATTCCAAGCAATTTGTACTATATGAAAGTGTGAGAACCACTGGAGTAAAACAATGACTGGGAAGTAGGGGGGTGTGGGGGTTACTGGGAGTGAGAGAAGTAGAGGAGGACGGAAATATGCTGCTTACTTGTTTCCATGAGGGGGGCGGAGGCTTTATGAGGTGTCTCTTGTACTTTGTTGCCTTTTTCCTGGTGGTCAGTAGAAGGCATTTGTCACATAGTTGAACAGATGAGGGTATAATTTATAGCTTTTTATTATGAACTAACAGAACGAGACTATATAGTTTGTATTCCATTCTCTGATTTAATGTCTTTAGGTTTTTAGAATGTCTTTGAATGTGAGCAGTGGAAACAGCAAGAGTTTTGTGGCTAGACAGAATGAAGTTTTAATTCTACCCGATAATGTTATTTATCATATTGATAGCTTCTTTTATGTAAACTGTACAAAGTAGCAGTGCCCATCCCATATGAATTACATGAGATGCATGGAAACGCAAAGTTCAATATCCAGGACAAAGTTAGTATCTAACACATAACATATGTTATGCTTTGCTGCTTTTCCACTGATCATTCAAGGGTAGAGCTATTATTCTTTGGATGCCTATTGTCATTTAGGTAAAAATATATGTGTGCAAATCCATCTATCATCTCTCTCTTTATCTCTAGCTATCTCTAGGTATATCTCTATCATCTCTCTCTCTCTTTCTCCCTCTCTCTCTATCTATCTATCTATCTATCTTTCCTTTCCTCTCTTTCTCTTTGTATCCTTCCTTCCTTCCTTTCCTTCTACTCTCCCTCTTTTCTCTCCTCCTTTATTTCTCCTTCTTTCTCTTTATTTATTTTCTCTTATCTAGTCTGAAATTAAATCTATCATTTATCTATGATCCAGCTATCATCTGTCTATCATCCCTCTGTCTCAGCTTGCCATTCTGTTCTGACAAATCCCACACAGTAGGTTGGCCTAAACAACAGGAATTTATTGGCTCATCATTTCAGAGGGCTGAAGGTTTGCTTCTTCCTGTAGTGTCTGCTGCTGGCTTGCCACAATCCTTGGGGTCCTTGGCTTACATCTGGCCTTCTGTCAAATGGTGATGTCCTCTTTTTTCTCCTCTGGGTTCCCAGTGACTTCCTGCTTCTAACCTCTTCCTTTGGGTTTCTCTTTATGAAGACTCTAGTAAACGGGATTAAGGTCCACCTTGCTTCAGTTGGCTACAACTTTACTAAAAATAACATCTTCAAAATGGACTATTTACCAAAAAAAAAGTACCATTTGTAGTGGGCTAAGATTAAGAACATGTCAAAATTGGAGTGCATAATTCAGTGTCTGTCTGTCTGTCTGTCTGTCTATCTATCTATCTATCTATCTATCTATCTATCTATCTATCTATCTATCCATCTATCTATCTATCTATCATCTATCTTTCTCTATCATATGTTTTTCTTTCTTTTTACCTATCTTTTCTTTTGATCTTCTAATATATCGGTAATAATTTTCTCTCTTTCCATGAAGCTTCCACTGTCTCCACTCCTTTTCCTACCCAAGCAAGTGAAGACACAAGTTGAGGCACTTGGGAAAAAGGATTGTAAGCAGTTGAGGTATTGACTGCTGTTTTATTGTTATGTATGCACGAGGTCTAGCCTTCTGGGCCACCACTGCTCTCCCTTGTAGAAGATGGTTGGTAGCTTCCCAGAGCCCACGAGATCCCTGCCAACATGATCTTAGAGATCTTCTGACCAAGTGAAATGGGCATTGATCTAGATTAGATGTTGCCATCCACAGTGCTCCCTGTTCCCTCTTGTTCTGTAACGGTGCTGGGCACTCCTATCAATGTCAGTTTGGAGAGAAAAATTCAGTTTAGGTTTTTGTTGGAATGTCGGTTCTGAACACAATACTGATGATGTCAGACTCTTACGTCCCCCTTTTCTACTCTGAGGACGTAGGGAGGACTGAGGAGAACTCACACCTTGTGTTTGTGTTTTGACAAGGAAAGCTCTTGAGCCCTGGTATCTTCAGGTAATTGGTATCCTGACATTGAGAGAATGAGAGTTTGCTACTGAAACTGATCCTTCAGTACGAGTGGAATTATTCCCTGCTGAGCCAAACTGCTCATTTATCTTATACGTGACAAAAATTTGCTCCAGCATACGGTTTCACCTTCTTTGATAGGAAAAAAAGTCATTTTAATTGCTAGTTAAGACTGCTGGGTTACTTTAATTTGCAGGCTCTTTATTACTGTGATCTATTTCATTTAAAGTAGCAATAAATGAGAATTGGTGTTAGCCTCCCAATTATTAAATTTCACAGTCACTGTTAGAAGACTTGATATCACCCTTTAGAGACTCTGAGCCATTTACATTTAAGGATTTAACGTACCTGAAGAGTAGACAGTGTGCTAGCTCATACTAGGCTCTCACTAAATGTTTGAAAAGTGAAAAGGATAGATGTGTAGAAATTCGTACCCCATTTCCTCAATACTATTGTTCCGATAGATTGAAGGTAGGACATAATTTCCCTCCATTAAACCTCTCAAATTAAAACATATGTGATAGCAGTTGCTTAATATATCTACTTTCAATACCTGAAGTATTGCACATATGCTCACAGTGAATTGATCCAGCAATTTCCTTATTCTACTTTTACTTAGATGAAGCCTGGCAGGAACAGTAGCTACCTTCAAATTGTGAGCCTATTTTTCAAAAAAAGATAGAATTGTTCTTTTAGCATGTGGGATGGGAGACAGCACGTCTGTGAGAACAATATAATGCTAGAATGCTCGAGACCTGTCTTCTTGTCCCTCCTCTACTCTTCACTTGAACTGTGACCTTGAGCACATCACTTATGAGGACTATTTTTGGATTTTAGCTTTTAAATGCTTAGTTGGACACATTAAAAAAATCATGGGAACCTTAAATGTGGTGAATCTAAATGTTGCCTAGGTTACCAGATGAGACAGAACACAACTTGCCTCATTTTGATGACTTGGAGACATTGATGAAACGTCACACATGGCACTGACCTGTGATTCGTGTGTGCCCTCAGGAGCATAAGCTCATTCATCTCAAATGAGGACCAGAATTGTTGCCAACTTTTGTTTCTTTGGCTTGTCCCTTGCTGTCGATTGCCATTTCTTTATGCTGTTGCCTACAAAGAAATATAGCTCACTAAACTTAAACTTAAAAGCCTTCAATTTAGTAAGCCTGTGGCCTTTGACTTGAGGGTGACGCCATTTGTTTTTTCACCCGAGCGGAGAGTATAGACTTCCTGACCACACTTTTCTTTGCAACTAACAGGCTTTTCAAAGACATATTTGGTTGATGGCAGTGACTTGAATATCTAACACTGCCAGAAACCCAACTAGCAATTAAGGGAGAGTTCTTAACTCTGAATATATGCGAATATATATTCAGTAATATAACATATTCAATATATTAAGGAACCATGATTACAACCAAAGATTTTTGACCCTATACAGTACTTAGTACAGTGTCTCTATGTTGCGAATGGTCGAAAATGTTTTCTGATCTTGATCATGTGAGTTTCAAATCCCAATTTGTATGTCCTTGATGACCATTTTAACATATTATTATTATTTTATAGTGGGGAGAGGGGTGTTTTCCTAAACAGCTTTTCAATCCCTTGCCCTCTTCCCTCCACTCTTGATCTTCTTTCTACAGGGTTCTGTCAAGTGGTTAGTGTGGACAAAACTGGGGAAAAAAGCAAAATAAGAGAGCTTGTGGTATTCACAATCCTCTGATGCTAAGGCTTATTCCACCTGTGTGCTCTTTCCTTTGATGATGTCTCTGGAAGGCAGTTCCTTAGTATCTCTTCCAAATTCAATTCTGGTGGGCTTACCCTACCAACTCACTGTATATGCCCAGAAATGTGTGCCTGACAGCTTAAACTCATGCTGGGATCTAAAATATATAGAATCTTGAATGTGCTGGATATTATACACTTCATGTAGAAGCTTATCCAGGAAGTGATTTATCCATACAGGGTTTGAAGTGCCATTTATATTTCATTCAAACTTCTATTTTATTTTTGCTGTATCATGTCATGGTACTTGTTCATAGTAAGTTCATGCCCTTTTAACCTCTTTCAACTATAGATGGGCACAGGCATGGAGAGAACGCTGCTTAAATGTCATTTTAGCAATGTGTATGGTAAAGGAAGAGGGTAAATTACTACATGAAATGAAATGTTTGAAATCAGCAGCAGAATTCAATTATACAATGAGCACGAGATCAACAACAGATTGAATATATAAGAATTTATAAGTAGACATTGCCAAGTAGAGAATGACTTCTTCATTCCATCTGGAATATGGTTGAAAGATCAAAGATTAGCTCTTGTTGCTTTTTCATCCCTGAATAGCTATTGAGAAACTGTCTCTGTTATGTTCCCATTTGGCAGAATATACTTCATAGAATTTCAAAAGCAAAGCCAAAGTTTGAGTGAAAAAGACATATGTGAATGTGTGCATGTTCTGCTTTCTAAAGCTGACATATTCTTTGCAAAGACATTCTTGGAAGGTACAGACAAATTTAAGACATTGCTCATGATATACTTAGCCATTTAGCCTTGAGCCATACTCAGAATGACCTTCTCAAATCCAATAAACAGTAGCTTTATGACTATTTTATTACATGCTGTGATGCTCACAATAGTAAGTGGTTACCCTGAACTTTGGCCCTTTTTTGGCTTTTGAAATGATGATTCAATGAACTTGAAGTGACATCTATAGAGGAAGACTTCTGGTTTCCCTTTGTACAGTTTGCTGAACAGAAGTAAAAACTTACTCCACAAAGTGGATGTATTATATAACTAGTGGAGATATAACTTCTGGAGAAGAATAAAATTCAGAGAAATCATATTTCAAATAGACATTTTTGAGTTCTTAATAAAAACACAACATTGAGACAAAATATGTGCATGTGCTTGGTAGAGCCTAGGGCACAGTATAATTGCTGAAGGAATTAGGCTAGACAGATTTATAAGCCTATGCTCAGACTTTGTCTGTATGGAATCTGGAAGCAGACATAGTTCACCAAAGGCACCTCTGCTCCAAGAGCCGTGGATCTCCTTCCTTTTTTTTTTGCATGGGCAGACACCGGAAATCAAACCCGGGTCTCCAGCACAGCAGGTGAGAACTCTGCCACTGAGCCACCGTTGCCTGCCATGGATCTTATTATATAGTTCAGAGAGCTGCCTACTTTTTAAAGGTTTGGTGGGAGAACCACACAAAACAGTTACCAAAATTGGAAAAAAAAAAAAAAAATAGGTGCCCCAGGGTGGGAGCAGAAAGAGATGGTGGATGTAAATTCAAGTTGTGGTGGGTTGGACATTGGACCATGAATCTGAATACTTGGGTTCTAGTCTAGTTTTCATCACTTTCCAGCCTTGATCACTGGACAAAATACAAGTCTCTCAGCCTTACTTTCCTCATGCAATTAAAAGAAGGAATTTGCCCTGAGTTTGTGGCTTTCAAACTTCGTTTTAACATCAGATACCCTTTCCAATGAAATTCTGCATAGAACTCTAGCATGTCTTTTCAGTAAAATTGAATGCACACTGGTTGAAGGAGGTATTGTAGGCCTATAGCTCTACTAACTGGGCCTGGCTCTCTCATTCCTAAAGCAGCTCTGAAGCAGGAAGCTGAGCTTTTGGAAATTCAGTTTGGAAGCCACTGGACTACAGTGTGTCTGGGCTGCCTTGATGACAAAATATATTATTTGGCAATAACACCACGTCACAGTCCTTTGAAGTTGCCTCACCTCAATAACACACACAGTATCCCCCCCCATCCCCTTCGCTTCAATTAACTTATTAAATGAAAGCACATTGATAAGTAGAAAGGTTTTTTTTTTTTTTCCTTGACAGGTTTCTAAGCTCTGGTGACTTTTGAGTATTAGAGAGGTTGACTGAAGTTCCTGCCTGTTGCTTCCATATACCAGCCACTCTTCTCTAAATTAATGCTGGCTGGCATTTAGAGCAATCTGGAGGGTTAATTACAGTCCACAACGGCTAGTTAATCCTGCATTAGGTAAAGGCACTGTACAGGCTGTGGCACACTTGACTTATGCAAATATGACCTTACACAGATTTTTGTACGAGATCCATAATAATAACATTTTAGAGATGGAAATTTTCATTGTGGGCAGGAACACTAAGTAATGCGGTGTGTGGCTGATTGCTATGAAGCCAGAGTGCTGGGGAGACAGCGGTCTCCATAAGGAGAGGCCTTTTACATTTTGGTTTCATGTTGTTCTGCTTTCCTATGGGTTTTTGCTATGGCTGCATGTGTTATTTAAGTATCATTTGCGTTATTACCCCTGTTATTGTATTCTAACTTTGACTGGAAACCAAGTAATAGCAAGAGGGTACATGAAAAAATTAAAATTTAAAGAGATTTAAAAGTGCCAAAGCCTTTATTCCATTGTGTGTGGATTTGATGTGGCTACTTCAACACTGAAAAATAGTTTAAACAAAAGCATACACATAAAAGGGCACATAAAATTTTTGCATATGGTTGTAATTCTTAGTCAGGTTCTGGAGTTAGTCAGATGGGATTCTGAATTTTGTCTCCTTACCTATGTGACCTTTGCCAAATTGTTTAATGTCTTCCAGCCTCAGGTTTTCATCTATAAAATGGGTGTGATAATGATACCTGTACCTCATAAGATTAAATGAGCTAATACATGGAAAGTACTTAGTCTGCCTGATAATTGCTAAACACTACAATCCCAAATTAAGTTTCATTCTTCATCCATATTATTGGTAAATTTTCCATTTCATAAATAGTTCCTTCTTCGGTATTACTATTTTTTTTTTTTTAGTACTTACAAAACCAGGACCTTGATGGAAAAGTTACCAATGATGTGGAGGATTGATGAAATTTAAAATTGTATGCTATACATCCAAATGATAATCCAAACAAAGAAGATATAAAGGAAAAACACAGTGTTTTTAATGCAAAGCTGTGGTTAGTCATGGATGGTTTAATAGACTTAAAATTTTTACCGATGTTCAGAATGTAAAAATGGGAGGGTAGAAAGACAAATACAGTTCTGAAAGCAGAAAACATGAACCTGAAATATTATGAGTAATCATAAGGAGCACATTGCAAATTTCTATTGTGAGTAAAACTGGACTGATTTAGTGATGATTGTTTAAAGCCAGAAAAAAAGAGTCGGTATTTAAAGGCAAAAGAAGCTAGTAATGTTTTTGTTTTTTCTTTAAGATTTAATGAGGTAGTTAAAGCTAATCCTGGTGCTAAGCATTTCCACATGCCCTTGAAGGCCGTAACTACATATGTTGAAGCCTTTGGCTTGAGCCAAATGTGCCCTGTAGGATTCTGGAGTAGAGTTGGTGTGAAAAAGCTGTGTAGGTGGGGATCATTGTGGCTGAACACAAAACTGGGCTGGATGATCATGTTTCCATCTTTCAAAATCTTTGTGTCAAAAGGTGAACCATCAGTCTTACTGGTTTAGTGTTTCCCAAGGCTTTTTTTGTTTTTCTGACCTTGAAAGGACTCTAGGTTCTCCCAGATTGACTCAGATTGATGCTTACATTCCTGTGAGGTTCATATTTACCTGCATTCTTTTGAAAGAGATCTTAGGAAGGCTGAAATGAAAATTTGATTTATCTACTTTTTTGCCAAATAACCCATTTTTGTCCAGAAGTTGAGCAGGTGAAGCCTCTGAAGTTGTCATTAAACTGTGTAGGCCAGTCTTCAACCTCAGAACCTTATTAGCCACAGTGAGCTTTCTACTGCTCATTCTGACCCCATAGGATTTTAATCCCTGGCCTGGCACGGGGGTTCTGCGATTTTAGAATGCATTGGAAGGAAAGGATGACGGTCAAGTATATGCCTTCGGTAATAAAATCAATTTATAAACTAAATACTAAAGAATGAAAAATGATACATGTAGCATAATAACAACTGCATCCTTCTGTTGAGAATTCACTGCAACCCAGTCACTGTGCTAAACTTTTACATTTATTTGGTCTCCACAGCATCATGATCTTCGTTTTATAGGTGAGTAACAGTGCATTGATGTTTGGAGAATAGCCAGGAAAATAACAGTACTGTTGCAGCTGAGCTTATGGAGTGACTTGATAACTATCACCTGCGTCCCTCATTGCCCCAGTCTCCTGCTGGACATTTGAGTGGACCACCAGTGACCACCTAGGCAAGCTTTTCTCTTAGAACATTGGTCCATTTCATCACTCAGTTTTGTCCTACCACTCCTGGCTTATGTGGTTATTTTAAATATTCCTCTATTTTAAAACACAAACCTCCAGATAGGTGATTTTCAAAGTGAATTTAGTTCACTGAGACTTATTCCCGGTTCTTCGGCATCTTTTCTTGTTCAAGTTCAACCATCCTAATCTGATTTACAGCCAAACTTGGATGAACCAATTGCTCTCTTGAAATAAGAATTGTCTCTTGTTCCTTAAGCAATGCCCTTGAGTGCCCTGTAAGAAGACATGAATAGCCCCAATGCACCCTGGAGTGATTTTAGAGGTAGAGAGGCAAAATCGTTCTAAGATAGTTTCAGTTGGAATTTCTTGTGCACGTCTTTTTTTTTTTTCTCTCTCTCTCCATTATATTAGGTAGCACCAGTTCCATTAGTAATAAAACTCCATCCCACTGAAAGCTGTTTTAGTCAGAGTAATTCTAAGAAACTGTTCTTCCAGAAATGCCACTGAATGTCAAAACCCCGATGCTGTGAAAGGGACATAGCTTACTGCTCAAATATTTGAATTCACCTTTATATTCTCCAACAGAATAGAGAGAGCTCCTTTCCTTCTAATTTTATATCAGAAATTATTTGAAGTTAATTTAAAAAATCAGCCAAAGCTTATTTGCTGTCACTAATTTCACACAGGTTTTTATTTCACAGAGTGCTTTATAAAAATTACTCTGAACTATGGGCCTGTGAAGAAAATCCACAAACAGATGTCCTGGGTAAGTGCAGAGACATTAGGTTTCTAGAAAATGTGTTTCAAACAGTTGGCTCGGGCATAGGCACACCTTTTAATTACACCAAACTTATAATAGGTCAACAGTTCAAGGTTTATCTGTGTGTTACATTGAACACTGTCATCACGCGAAGGGCAATCACTGACCTTGAAGGAAGAGGGAGTTAATCATGAATAGCAATTCAGCAATTGGCCATGTCATTAAGTAACAGGGGAGAGAGGAGAGAAAGAGAGAGAGAGATGAGAGAGGAAGACGAACAAGAGAGATGAGAGAGAGAAAGATTGAGAATGCAACCATGGTTTAAAAATGTGAAGCTAACGATTCTGCATAAGAATCTCTAATGTTTATATTTATTTTCCAAATTGAGATAGCCCTGAGCTGTCCATGTATTCTTCTCAGCTTTTCTTGGGTTGCATTTAGGAATTCTGTCTCTGTCCAAATCTTTCATTATGTGAAGTGAATTGGCTTGCACGGGGATGAAAGTTGCCAGCATTGTTTCTTGTGCATAATAGAAGAAAAATGTTTGTTGAATTCCTTTAGTCCTAATTTCTTTGGGATCATGCTCCCAAGAAATGTGTTAGTTGCATTACAACTGAGAAACTCAACTGTGCATAGTGATTTTGACTTTTCTAGAGATAGCGTTCTATTTTTTAAAAATTCCTTTTTCTTTTACTCTTGCCCTTAGTTTCTCTAGGATCAGGAAATCATCCTTAGCAGAGAGGAAGAATTGTCTCGTACATTTTTAAGAAATAAAATGAATTTTTCAGGCTCATCCTAGTTACTGAGAAAACCGTGGCTCGTGTAATTGTGTCCTTAAAGAATGTATCAAGTACTGGTCTTTGAAAGGTGCATATCCCTTTCAAAGGTCTATGAAAGTAGAGGCACGGATCACTTGCTGCCACTGTGTCTCTTATAGGCAGCTCCAACATACTGTCCTGTGTTCCTCTGGCCAGTAAAAAGTCCCTGTGAGGTCTCTTTCAATTCCAGCCTCACCTCTCTGACAGGGCATCTGTGAAGACAGGCTTGTAAGGATTCCTGCCAAGTTTGCTACCGAATGTAAAGTGGTGTATGAATATGTAATAGCAGCCATTATCAGTTGATGCCCCTGTCTTTGGGAAGAATCATTTCATTCACTGTGGAGAGAATGAGGGGCAATTTGAAATGGCCTGAGGTAACCGGCATTTCTTATATTGCCAATCACATTAACCTTGAACCTTCTCCTGCTGCTTAGAATTCTTGTTCTTTTTTTCTTTCTCCATCCCTGAAAATTAAGGTGCGGTGTATGAAACCACTTTTTGCTCTACAATATTGCACTTCGTTCTCTTTTGCCTCCCAGGGGAGGAGGGCGATGAGCTTTCTGTATGTCAGTCAAACTGGTTGAGACTTATCTTGGAGAAAAGTGAAACTCTGTCACTGAATCCAGAAGACACTGTGGTTTGTCAGCTTCAACGTAGTAATTGCTTCTCCCACGCTCCCCTTCCCTCCAGCATTTGTTCCGCAAATGCAGCCTGATTCGAGATGGAAAGCGCCGTCCTCAGATCAGAGTTGCTTAACAGGGACTTAGGAGACTCTCCCATGAATCTGCATCTGGAGCTGTTCCCTCCTCTCCTGACTCTGAGGCGAGGAATTTGAGTCTTTGATAGAGAGCAGCTCTCCTTGGGGGTCCTACTAGATTTCTTAGCCTAGAAAGAGAATAAATTCACATTACTTTTTAAGGCACAAACTGACATTTTTTTCAGACTCTTGCTACAAAGCAGCCATTGTGTGAACGTGTGTAGTCATGTTATTTTATTTTATTTTTTATTTTTGGCATGGGCAGGCACAGCGAATTGAACCCAGGTCTCCGGCATGGCAGGTGAGAGCTCTGCCTGCTGAGCCACCATTGCCCCGCCCAGTCATGGGTTATTGATATCTGCGTTTTACAAATAAACGTTTACCAATCATGTATATTTTCAATAAAGTTATAGGTAAACTCACACATGCACAAATGCTATGGACATATAACTTTTTCGTTCCTCAATCTAATCTCCCCGGACATAATGGGCATATAAATAATTCATCATTTTTAGACAGGACATATCTTAGATTGAAATAGTCATTCTACTGGCTTGGAATATTATTTCATTCTACTCTTACTCCGCACTTTCTAATCCCTGTACTTTTCTTTATGCTGTTCCCACCTGGATCATCTGACCTCTCTGGAAACGTTTCTGCCATTAGATAACCTCATTATGTGCTCTCAAGACTCAATTTCAATAATATCCACTGCCAGTCCTTTTGTCTCATCAACCTCCTCCACCCCATTCAAATGGAAGTGATTCTTCCCTTCCTTTGCATCTTAATACCACTGTGTATCTATTTCATGGCACTTATATAATATTCTGTATTACAGATGCATGGTTCATGTTGTCTTTATTCTTCTAAATTTTAAGATCTATACAAGCAGGAGCCATCTTTGATTATTCAGAAGTATTTTAAAAAGGCGTTTAAATCCATGTTTATAGCAAAATGAAAGAAATTAAAGACACATGAGAAAAACGAGGCCGAGGAATTTTCTTTGTAGTTTGAAGCATCTAACACATTACTCTCCAGGCAGATGGGCGGGTAGTTTTGAGTTCCCCTGGAGAAGGTATTCTCCAAGCTTTTCTCACTGAAGTGTAGTGTAGTTACTACCCAGCAGCCAGAATTTTCTCAAGTGCATCAGGGCTTGGGTAGTATATTGCTAGTGATTTTGTTGATGTTTATATTCAATCCAATTTAGGGATTTTTTTCCTAACAATTACATGTAATAAGCATTTAAAAATATACTTTTAACTCTAAGATCTGCCTTCAGTGAGGCAGAATGGAGTGGGGTCAGTAAACGAAAGTGAGCAAATGAGTTTTGATCTTGGCGTTGGATAAAGTGATACAAGATTGGCAAAGAAGAGACGACCGTGTTTGGGGAAGGCTTAGGCAACCATGGAAAGGCAGCACTGAAAAGGGTGTGTGTTTGTGCATGTGTGTGTGATGTGTTTGTGTGTGTGAGTGTGAGCGAAAGTCTCTTAGAAGGAGTTGTAGGGTCAAGTTGAAGGTTATAAGAAACGATATACTTATCTATTACCCTCTCCAAGGCTGAGCATGAGGGAAGTAAATGGAAGGATTTTTTTTTAAAGATTATCTGTCTGTTTATTATGTCACTGGCCTTTCCTTCTAAATAGTAATCCACTAAAAGTTAAGGTGACCTTAGAAATTGTTGTCCAAACTGGGACATTTTTGAGAGTGAACGGTGAATTATTCTTATTCAGCATGGCAGGGATAAGCCAGGAATGTCCCAGGAAACCAGAATAAATGATTTGCGTGTTCAGTGATCAAAAGACCAATGTGATACTGAATTGTTTTCTTCCACTGAAAATTGTTTAGGCTTCTCTTTAATTTCTGCCTGAAGAGTCTGATGTTTTTCACTACAGCCTTTCGGAAACATAGCGGGTTCAAAATATGTCACTCCACGTATGAGACACAATCCCTTTTCTTATGGTGTTTCACAGACTCTCATAGGAATGCTGTACTACCTTACTGGGTTCTTACGTGTTTCCTGCCCTGCTTTTTTTCTCTCTTGATTTCCTCCTAAATAATTACTGGATGGTTGCTTTTCTATTATCGTTTTTCTTCACATATCCATTTCAGGGAAGTTGTATTACAGTGAGTTGTAATCCATGGCTGGACTACCCATGACCTTCCTCCGACAGTTAAAACTCAGTAGAGCTTGAGGTGATGTTGATTAAACTAATCAAGGTGCCGGATGAGGAAAAGCTTTGTTTTACTACCCATAAGGAAAATTAATAACAGCAGTACATTAGAGTCCATTAATTTGGTTTGGATAGAATATGCTGCTGTAGGAGTGATAATTTGAATGAGGCGTATGTCTATTAAAAAAATTAAAAAAGTCAAGTTTCTCCCTATATCCCCTAAAACTTTGTCCACTCTGACAAAGAGAAATATAGAGTTATCTCCCTGGAAAATCCAGGCTGAAAACTTTTACTACCAAAGACTAAAATTATATTGCCTTGAATCACCCATACTGACGGCTAACATTGATTAAATTCCCTAAATTATTGCCTTAATCTTTATTTCATTTAACTAGTGTACAAAATAATTCAGAGGTGCTCCATAATCTAAGCTTATCAGGGTGGGTAATGCTACTCAGAGAGTTTCCAGTCTCTTAAAAATTTTGCCCCCATTTTGGGAGAAGAGAGGAAATAATATTAGTCAGAAATCTATGGATAGATTTTGGAAAATTAGAATATGACGCTTTTTGTACCTTTTTAGAATTTTAAAGTGACGACTGAAATCTTAACCCTTGAGACCCAGCTGGAAAACACTGGAATTTATACTGTTTTTTTTTTTTTTTATTGTAGTTGTTGCTTAGGAAAGGAGAGTCAGCTTATGATGCCTTACATGTGAAGAATGCATAAATAGCCTATTAGTTGTTTTACAGTATATAATAATCTGTAAATGGATACTGCTTTACTATAAAAAAAATTATACCTGTACAAAATGTCTCAATAGGTTTATTGTAGTTGCTTCAGATCAAGGATCAAATCTGGTTGCATAAGAGATAGGGATGGTTTGTCTACTCTGGCTAATACTGCTTGAATCTGAGCTTCTCTGACTACTAAACACTGTTTGACATTAGACATTTAAAAAAATATGTCAAAAGAAAAAGAGAAAAGGGATCTGACAGTATTTCCTCTCACCAGTGGCAAAGACAAGGAAGAGCGGGAAGAATCCTTACCTTTATGTAATTATGTCTGGGAGCTCTAGCAAAGCATAATGGTTTTTGTGCTTTCATTTTGAAAAGCCAAATGCACTGAGCATTTCATGCTTGGTTCATACTCAGTTTTCACATTTTCCATTACTCAGAGGAAACAGGAAGCCTGGATTTTAGATACAAATAATCAAAAATAGTTATTCACTTTTCACATATTGCTATTGACTTTTAGTTAATATCGGTCAAAGAAAATTGGAAAAGCCACAGGAGGAAGGGTAGAAGGGCTTGGAGGATTTTGTCAGTTCACAAACAATGTGAAAGAGTAAAGTTTCTGCCCTTAATTGGCAGGAAAATGGCAAGGACTCTGTTGTTTGATCAGCAACACAATTCACTCCCAATTTTCATGACTGTAATTTCAATCCTGAAACAGTTTTTGATGAGGACTCACACAAAGCTGGTGGTGTTTTAATTCCATTTATCTAATCCGACTAGGTAAATTTAGATAGGTTAATTATTTTACTCTGAGTAGTTTTCTTCTTTAATAATATTTAGAAAGTGTTTAAATACTTCAAATATTGCTTCTTGCGGCTTCTTGCTTCTTTAGCTGCATATAACTCCTTACTAAAATCACAATAATAACTACAATATACAGAATTTCAAACAAGGGAAGAAGCTTTATTTTAGAATCTGGCTGCTCATTCTCTCAACAAATATTCATTAAATATTATTTTATACACCTAAGTCCTGTGATGAGATAATAAGTGGAAAAATTTTGAATGAGTTCCTCGGGAGCTTAAAAAGGGGAGAAAACTGTGCAAGTCATGGATGTTGTTATAATAGATATCAAAAATTCTGCAAGGAAGATACAGATCCAACTTTACATGATATCGGACATTTTCTATCCATGTGGGCTGTGACTGATTTGTACAGGATGAGGTATTTAATCTTGGTCATGAAATGTATTTAGAACTTAGACATTTGGAAACAGATTTATTAGCTAGCAAAGTAGCCCCAAACAAAGTAACTTAAAACAGTAAATGTTTAAGTGAGGAATTGGTGAGCAGCTTAGCTGGGGGTTCTGGTTCAGGGTCTCTCATGAGGTTGCAGACAAGCTGTTGTCCAGGATTGCAGTCATCTGAAAACCTCACTAGGACTGGAGAATCTGCTTCCAAGTTGGCTCACTCTCAGGGCTGTTGGCCGGAGGCCATAGTCTCAGCATGTGAGCCTCTCTCTCCACAGGGCTGCCTAAGTGTCTTCATGACATGGCAGTTGACTTCCCACAGAGTGAGTAATCCAAGAGACAGAGAAAGAGAGAGAGCGAGAGAGGCAGAGTCAGAGAGGGACAGAGCAAGATGGAAGCTGCAGTACCTTTTTATGACCTAGTTTCAAGGGTCCGCACCATCACTTCTGCTTTATCCCATTTGTTAGAATTGAACCACTAAATCCAGCCATATTCAAGAGCAGGCAGATCAAAGAATCTGTGGACATACTTCTAAAACCTTCACAGTGGGGTTGGGGAAGATAAGGGGAGAATATTCAACTTAGAGAAGGGGCAGATCATGGCAAAGGCCACCACTAGGAGATATGTGCAGGGAACTCAGGGTAATTTAGTTTGGAGAGCAGTAAACTGAGATTATGGTGAGAAATAAGCTAGGAAATATAAAGGGAAGGAGTTTAGCCTTTATAGGGCAGGAATGTAAAACACGAAGGTTTTGCGTGGGGTAGAGACATAATTATAGCTATGTTTTAAGAAGATTAGTCTAGTAGCAGAAAGAATGAAGGTTGAGAGTGAGAGGACATCAGTTGAGAGTCCCTTCCAGACACTCAAGGGAATGGGACTGGAAGGAGATAGTTGGAGAATGGTTAAAAAAATGCTGCTTTCCTTCTTCTTTTTGAATGCACATAGTACAAAATGCTATAAAAATTAGTGCATTTTTATGTGTCTGATCCAACTTTTAGTGGAATTTGCCTGTATTTTAGATGCCATTCTTCATGGAGCATTTACTGGGATGTGGTGAAGCTTGATGAGTGACAACAGTTCTTTCTGTGCTGATTGAGTGCAGCTTGTCCCTGGGATGGTAATTGCACCTAATGCCCACAGGGCACTTTCCTGACTGAGTCTGTCTCTTAACTGTAGGAAGATTTAGGCCTTACTGTAGCCTTTTTCTCCCTTAATAAACCAACATCTCCATTACCCAACAAAACATTATTTTTCCTTAAGCAATTAAAGTGTCATTTATTCAACTTGTGTATTCATGTCCTTCCACTGCCATACAGAAACTGCCTGGACTGCTTGTGATGCCATTCCCATCACATAGGAAATCCAGGGCACTAAAAAGCCAGGCTCTTGGCCAGAGGCAGAATTCCAAATCTGATGTCTTGATGCATCCCTTTGTTACATAGGAAATCTCTCATTTCAGACAATAGCAATCTTTTTCTTTACTCCGAGTTTATATGAATTTGCAGGTCTCCAAGAGTTCAGCATAGAATTGTATTTCTAACCATGGTTGAGCATTAGTTTATTTTCTCACCAATTTGGTACAAGCTCACAGAATATATGCACCAGTATCTTGTGCATTCCTTTAACTGGGGATGGGGGTTTATTGCTGGTACAATTTGGGTACTTACTTCCTAATTAAAGAATACCAATGAAACCGGTCCCCTTTATTTTACCTTCTCACTATATGCATCCTCCGCACAAATACCTTTTCTCTCCTTTAATCTAAATCCCAATTGCTTAAGGCAGGGATTATAATTTTTAGCACCCATCCACATCTTCCTTTAACTTGGCCACTTTTTGACCCACTGTAAGAGTTAGTTGAAAAGTTTAAATGAACTCTAATTTCCTAAATATGCATTTACATGTGAACTAATCTAAATGTAATAATGTACTGTTGCCTTGATTCTGGATATTTGGTTGCTTCTCTGTATTGTTAATGGTACAGGAGAGAACGCATAATTTACCACACATTCATTACTGCTTTCAATAATATTCCAGATGGTTTTTTAGGGTATGCAACAAGATTTAGCAATGCAACAAAGCCCTTTTTAAAATATTCATTTCTACTAACTTTATGTTGCTGTTACTAGTTACCATCAGTGGAGTATTCAGAATCTCTCAAGAGTAGTCTTCCATCTCCTGAAACATCAGTAGACACAGATTGGAGGTGAGGAGATTATGGCCAAGGCACAGATAAGCTACACACTTTGCAGAATACTATGAATAACAGATAACTTTCTGAGAGGATGGGAGAGAATTTTAGCCCAGCCCTTTCATTATATTCATGAAATGAGTTGAGTTGGAGAGGCCTGAATGGTTTCTCAAGGATGCAGGCCAAATCCTAGTAGATCATCATGACTTAAAACAGTTTTCTGGGTCCAGTGCTCTATCCAATGAAAACAAACACAAATAAAAGAACCTGTTACTTCTCAAAAAATTCCTGCCAACCTTCATCCCCCTAAATCCAACCATCCAATACCAAATCAAATCAAGATGAGAAATTGATACTTACTAATATCTTTCTATTTTTTTTCTTTCTTTTTCCAAGTCATCAGTTTCTGTAGCAGTGGTAGAGGAGGCAGACAGAAGTCCTGTTCTACCTTCATGCCCGACTTCTTCTTACCTTTCATACTTAAAGTGATGAATATCAATTACTGTTTACGAATAATCTTACAAGAAGTTGTTTATCCTAAAATAGAGTGCAGTCAATGAACATAATCACTTGAATTATGTAAGAAACATGGAAATTTCTTTCAGGTATAAGTACAAAATATATTCTCACAATGTAAATATTTTGGTGTGTGCTGATGCCGTAATTATGCTGGCATTTTATGATTAATTCTAGAGGCAGTAAAAAACCATTATAGAGGATTTTGGCTTTCAGGATGTTCTCAAAAGAAAACAAAACAAAAACAACAAAAAATACAAAAGAAGGAGTGTGCTTGTATGATGTGAAAGTGGCAGGTAAGCATTTTTCTTTATACCATGGCACAAGTGGATGCAAGTATAGTTAGTGTTACTACGTTCGGTTACAAACGAAATGATTTATGAGCTTTAATTGTGTCTTGAAAACATATTCTATCATGATTCTATTGCGATCACATTGGTGTAAAGTCAGAGTGAGCATATCTGCCAAGTAGGCAGCAAGTTAGAAATTGAGCACTGAGGATTAGATGTGGCTCTACTGGTTGGTAGCTGAGGATGGGAATTCCTGAAATGGAAACTACCACATTTGAGGAACAGCAGTCAGGTACTGCTGGGGTGGAAATCCTTGCAGGCTAGAGGATATGAGTTACACACTGGCAGGTAAAAAAATTGCCCCCAGAGTCACGGAGAAAACAAAACAGGATCATGAACAGGAAAAATGGAATATTGGTAAAGGTATGGTTTGAATGGCTTGGCAAGGTCCTCTAGTCACCAATTACCTCTTCAGTGCCTCAAACTGTACCTGGCACATACTCAGGAAATATCTGTAAAATAAATAGGATATGTATTTGCTTTAGTGTCAGGGAAGGTCAGAGAGATCTGATAATATTATGGAGGAGAGAGAGAAAAACTTTATGGATTTAACCACATTTCCCCAGAAGCTATTGGTGTTGAAGTGCAATGGTATTGATGCCTGAATAGAGACCATTTGGGGGGCAGAGGAGTAAAGCACCTCCAGGAGTCATGTTTCCTTCTAGTATTGATCCTAGAACCCATTTAGATACTTTAACATTTTTGTACTTCAGCAAAGTGTTAGAGCCTTAAAGTCCTTTGAAGATTCATTTCCTATGATGCTATAACCTCTAGCACAGTGCTCATGTTCCAAGAAATGCTTAATATTTAACATGCGGCTGATTTCTGCAATCGCCCTTCAATATCAGAATCCTGTGGTTCATCTGATAAGCCATCTTAGCTCATGACAGGTGATATTTTAACCCAATCACAAAGCATCTGTCTCTGGTGATGTCTTTAGTGCTGATTCAGGACTTTTACCAAATTCAAATGTTCTGCTCCTTGCCCAGGAAGGAAGTTGGAAAAGGTTTCAAGGCGAATATTGATTTATTATCTCATCCTGAAGTTCTGAGATTTGGTTCCTGATAAGAGTGGATATGAGTGGTACTTTATGGTTGGTTATATGACATTGTGATGTGGTTGTTTGTAGTTGTTTACAGCCTCCTTAAAAAAAACTCATGAAATTTTCAGTTTTAAAAAATCTGTTTCAAAGTATTGTTCAAAATAGATATCACCACTGTATCTCTGAGCCTTAGTCCATTGCTGAGTCTTTCTCCTGGACTGGGGGATTAAGGACTGAGTCAGGGATGTGGTATAGTTCAATATCTTTTATTCATATTATTGGGTGAGAAAAAACATATTGCTTTTAACATTTTGTCATGTCCATCCATTTTTATGCAACTACATAAAGACAGAAGCATTGAAATGTTTGTATTAAATTAGCATGTCAGAATGTTCTGCTTTATTTCTGGATAAAGAGAGAGAAAGACTTTTAAAAAGAGCCTCTTACCTTTCTAAGGACATGAAAAGTTCTGGGACCTGATTCTAATATTTGTTCCACTTTATGGATATACTTTAAATTTCTTTTATCCAGAAACTCCTCTTTTTCCTTGAGTTGAATGATAACCAGGATGTCATATGTCTCTTGGTCATTCAACCATGTCCATAGACATTGCTTTCTCTGTTGTATAAGTTTTGAACTGACATCTTTGCCAAATGAGAAGAAAAGAACTTTGCTGCATTAGCAACAAGCAACAATCTTAGTTTTCCTGAGATTGATCTATCCTGAAGTATAAATAAAAGCACTAGATGACATGTCTTCATGATTATTAGTACTTCTACCAATACTATCACACTTAATGTAGATGCATGGCTGTGCAAGGGTGTGAAATCTCTCCACTCAAAACATCTATACTTGTTTTATTACACTAAGGAAGCACTTGGGATAATTGACAAATTTTTATTTGTAAATAAAACATTAAGTACATCTGTTCTAGTTTGTAAGCTGCTGGAATGTGATATATCAGAAATAGAATGGCTTTTAAAAAGGAGAATTTATTAGTTGCAAGTTTACAGATCTAAGGCCATGAAGATGTCCAAATTAAGGCAAGTCTATAAAGATGTCCAAATTAAGGCATTCAGGGAAAGATACCTTGGTTCAAGAAGGCCAGTGATGTTCAAGTTTTCTTTCTCAGCTGAAAAGGCATATGGTGACCTCTGTCAGCTTTCTCTCCAGGCTTCTTCAATGACTTTGCTGGGGGTATTTTCTTTCTTCATCTCCAGTGGTCTCTGGTTGTCTGGGTTTTGTTGGCTTTGTTGATTCTAAAGCTTTTTCCAAAATGGTTCCCTCTTAAAGGACTCTAGTCAGCAACCTCACCCTGAATGGATGGAGACACATCTCTATGGAAACCATCTAGTTGCTAGCTAACAGAATGCAATATATCAGAAACAGAATGGCTTTTAAAATGAGGAACTTATTAAATTGCAAGTTTACAATTCTAAAACTCTGAAAATGTCCAAATTAAAGCAAGTCTATAAAAATGCTCAATTTGAGGCACCAGCAAGAGGTTACATTTACTCAAGAAATGCCAACGAAGTTTGGGGTTTCACTCTCAGCTGGAAGGGCACATGGCAACTTCTGCTAGCTTTCTCTCCTGGCTTCTCATTTCATGAAGCTCCTCTGGGGCATTTTCCTTATTCATCTTCAAAGGTCTCTGGCTACGTGGGCTCTTATGGCTTTAAAGCTTTTTCCAAAATAGTATCCTCTTAAAGGATTCCAGTAAGCAACCCCACCTTGAATGGGTAGAGACACATCTCCACAGAACCCATCTAATCAAAAGTTATCACCCACAATTGGGTGGGTCACATCGCCATGGAAACAATAGAAAGAGCCCACCCAATAATGGTGAACGAAGATTAAAGAACATGGCTTTTCTGGGGGTTCATAACAGTTTTAAACTGGCACATTCCATTCCTTGGACCCCCAAAGGTCATGTTCTTTCAATAGCAAAATACATTAATTCCATAACAATTTCAGGAAGCCTTATACCATTTCAGTAACAATATAAATACAATACAAAGTCAGAAACAGTACAAAATCTTATCAAAGTCAGCTTTAAGCATGGTCTGTTCTAAGGCAAAATTCTCCTCTGACTCTGAACCTGCAAAGCTCATTGCAAGTTATCTACTTCCAGTATACAAAGGAGAAATAGTCATAGGATAGCTGTTCCCATTTCCATAGGGAGAAATTGGAAGGAACACAGGAGTCCCTGGACCTAAATAGTTTTGAAAACCTGCAGGGCAAACTCCATTAGATTTCAAAGTGTGCAAGTCATTTATCCTCAGGTCTTTGGAAAGTGGCAATCTTACCCTTTCCAAGGGCCAATGCAGTGGCCCAGCTCTGTCCAAATGCAACCTTGGAAGACACTGAGGAGACTACCGTTTTCTTGGCTCCACTCTCTCCAAACACCAGGGCACACTCAACTCCTCCAGAACAATGGTGTGGTAACCAGGCTCACCCCAATACTAAAGGAATGTGCTCCACCCTCTCCAAGGCCTGAAGTGGCACAATTCTTCCTGAGCAATGAGGTGGAAGGCCCACCCTCTGCCTTCAGGGCAAACTCACCCTCTCTGAGTGTTTGGGTGAATTTGCTCTCTTGGACCAAGGTTCCTTAACTTCAGACCTTAGCTTCCATAGTTTTGCCTCTGAAGTTCTTTTGTCCCTCCAATTTGTCCCTTTTTTTTTTTCCCCTTTTAAAAAGACTGGCAGTGTTGTGGCTCATACAGTTCCTACAACATTCCTTTTGGTTTTCTATGCAGTATTCTGATATCCTGCTCCTCAGACAAAATGACTTTCCACAAATCCTTCCTAGATAACTCCATCTCAAATCCTCACTTGTCCTATAATGACTGACTTCTTCTATGTTTAGGTAAATCCTCATGTAGGACACTATTCTCTGTAGGCTCTCTTTTGGGAAGCCCAGAGTTTTTCAGACCATCAATTTCTGGTTTCTTTATATGCAAGAATTCAATTCTCAGCATGTCTCTTCCTGTTGCATTTCACTGTAAGCTGCAAGGAGAAGCCAGGCTGCCTTTTCCACATTTAGTTTGGAAATTTCCTCAGCTAAGTATTATGGGTTGTCTCCTTTAAATTTTAACTTCCATCCCACAGCAGGACTCAATTTGGCCAAATTATTTACCACTTTAAAACAAGGGTCCCCTTCCTTCCAGTTAGCAATGACACATTCCTCATTTCTGTCTAAAGCCTCATCAGAGGTATCTCTAGAGTCCACGTTTCTACCAACAGTCTCTTCAAAGCACTCTAGGCCTTCTCTATCAAGCTTCTCACAATTCTTCCAAAATTCCCCTTATCCATTTAAAAAGCCATTCCAACATGTTTGGTATTTGCAAACTGCAACAGTACCCCACTTCTCCAGTACCAAAATCTGCTCTAATTTGTTAGCTGCCAGAATGTAATATACCAGAAATGGAACAGCTTTTAAAAAAGGGAATTTATTAAGTTAGGAGTTTACAGTACTGAGGCCATGAAAATGTCCAAATTAAGGCAAACCTGTAAAAATGTCCAAAATAAGATGTCCAGGGAAATATATTTTGGTTCAAGAAAGCTGATGATGTTCAGGGTTTCTCTCTCAGCTGGAAAGACACATGGTGACCTCTGCTAACTTTCTCTCCAGGCTTCTTCAATGGCTTTCCCGAGGGCATTTTCTTTCTTTATCTCCAATGGTCTCTGGCTGTGTGGGCTCTGGTGGCTCTAAAGCTTTTTCCAAAATGGTTCCCTCTTAAAGGTCAGTAGTAAGCAACCCCACCTTGAATGGGTGGAGACACATCTCTATGGAAACAATCAGAAAGATCCCACCCAGAAATATTGAATGAGGATTAAAGGACATGGCTTTTCTAGGTACACAACAGATTCAAACTGGAACAATATCTATCACATACTAAATCATAATCATTATGAATGTTTGATTGACATAATTCCTAAATCTAGTGGAGTTGGCTGTGCCCTAAATGATCAGTTCCATGCATTTCAAATATCCAAGGGCTAGGCTTGCAATTAGAGGTTACACTTACCCTTATCCTGTCGGCAAACAGGGATCCGATGAGGCTTTCCTCAGGAGTGACTTTGTTGGACCCAGTTCTTTCATTAGACCTAGCCAAACCAAGAAAATTTCAGTTCATTCTCTAAAGCACCAAATATGGAAAACAATCTTCAAGTACAAATTGGAGAATAAAACGAGTACTGCAGATACTGGAATAAAGAAAATGTTTTTGGCACTGGTTTTGGAATGGGAAGCAAATCAGGCAGAAAGCAGCATGAGGTCATTTCTACCTAACAGCAGATGCAGAATATGAGTCCTGCCTGTATTTTGGAAGTGGCTTCTATGCTGTCCGACTACTCAAAAGTGGCTTAGAGACTTAGGAAGTATAGGAACTGGGGACTAGGGCTTACTTACTTTAAGGAGAAATAGCCTCTGATATCCTAAAACGGAAGTTCACCTGTAATCGAGGGCCAAATGTTGGAGTGGAGTGGTCAGTCATTTAGTCCTTCTGGACCTCAATAGGCCGGTGAGTGATGACTTTATCCTAGATCCTGAGGAAGCTTTCCTATGTACACAGAAGCCTAATCAGTATTCCAATGTCGTAACTCATAGCACTTAGAATTACTTTTGAGGAAATCGTGTTGCCAAGTCCTATTCTCAATTGGATTTATATTTTTTCAGCAAAGCTCAAACAGAGTACATTCTTTTTTTTTTTTTTTTTTTTTAACATGGGCAGGCATCAGGAAATGACCAAACACACTTTTAAATATTGGAAGAAGACATATATTTTTTGAGGAACTTTGGAAAAATGTTCAAATACCAGAAAATTTCATTTTGACATAGTCACTATTTAAATATTTTTTTTTATCATGGAAAGTCTCATCAGATTGCATAAGAAAAATATTAGAAAGACTGAAATTTATTGTGTATTCTGACTCACTCATCCATTAACGTTTTCTCTGCCTTTGTTTATCTTTAACTACATTCTTTATAACCCCTATGCAGATGAAAGTTAACTTTTAGAAAACTAATAATAATAATACAAATAATTCCTTTCCATGCAATGCAAAATGTGCTTGTGTAATGCAATTGACTGTACCTCAAATGTCAGTTTTGCATTATTTATAAATTAATTTCAGCATTCCTTGTCTGATTATAAATGTGTAGTACTTTGTGTATTCTTTTGAATTGGTTGCAACATCTTACCTGTTCCTTTATTAATTAACAAGTTAAATAGAATATTTGACATGAGTTCATTGTCTATCTACCTGAGAGTCATGCTTTTATCCTTTAGCAGTTTAAATAAAGGAATATTTATGAAATAAAAATTGTTAGAAGTATTCTAAAATTCCATCTTCTGTCTTTGCTTGCTTTTTTTAAAAATTCTTTTTTGTTTTTTATTTATTTGCTTGCTTTTTTTTAAGTCTGAAGAATATCACTTACTGTTACCCACTGAGATTAGGTGGAGAGGTTAGCTCAAAAGTTGAAAAATAAGTGGTTCATTTCTTGCCTCTCATGGTATGCCCTTCAAGAATCATTTTACATCCCTTTGCTTCATTCTCTGTCATTTGAGTTAAGAATGCTAGTCAGGAGACTTGTTAGGCAAGGTTTTGCTATTTGGGCACAACGTACCACTATCTATTATTTAGTTCAATATTCCATAAAGCTTCAGTTAGTAAATGTGGTACTATGAAAACATGAATTAATACAGAATAAAGTTATTGAAGACATGACTGCTTCTCTGGCTTTCTCCATACTTTGAGAGACAAATTTAGATATAAATCTGAGCTTGGGAAACAGGTCTGAATTGGAGTCATTTTGGGCATCTAGTTTCTATAAGGAGGGATATCAGAAAGTCTGCCCTGAAATCAAATCTTTGAAAATCTGGGTAATTCTAAAGTTAAGATAGAGGTTTGGATTCACTCAAATGTTTATATAAGGATTGGGATTGATGGTCCTTAAAGACAAACAAACTCACAGATTAGCATTCATTTACCTTGAATTAGTCTTTGGAAAGTAGTCAGGAAGAGAGAATTTGAGGATCTGGATATTTGATTTAATTTTAATGTTGAATTTACATATGAAAGCTTAAGAAATCTTTGTGTGAAATGTAAAATCACTTGGTAGATTTGAATCAACATTTAGAAAATGGGAAACAGCATGTACCATGCTCAAAAGTACTGATACATGGAATAGATTTTATTAGCTTAGTTAATAACAAGTTTATGTTTAGGATTCACAAATTAAATCAGATCCAAGAACACAATATTCAGTAGAAAGTTAACAGTGAATTAGATTTTGGTATGGGTTGAATTGTGCTCTCCAAAAAATGATAAACTCAAATCCTAACTTCTGGTACCTGTGAATATGACCTTATTTGGAAAAAGGGTCTTTGCAGATAAAATCAAGTTAAGATGATGTCATACTGCATTAAAGTGGGTCCTAACCAATATGACTTGTGTCCTTACAAGAGGAAAAGAAACATAGATGCATGAACACAGAGGAAACACGACCATCTGATGAGGGAATCGGAGACTGGAGTATGCTGCCACAAGCCAAGGAGTGCCTGGGGCCAGCAGAAGCTAGAAGAGGCAAGGAAGAATTTTTCTCTAGAAACTTCAGAGGAAGCATGGCTCTGACAACCCCTTCATTTCAGACCTCTGGCCTACCAAACTGTGAAAGAATACATTTCTGTTGTTTTATGCTACCCAGTTTGTAGTACTTTGCTATGCAGCAATAATTTTCAATGATAATAATTTTTATAATAAAAATTTCAAGGATAATAAAAGTAAATGGAATAGTATAATAAGTCCTTATTTCCCATTAACCAGCTTCAACAATTATCAATATATTGCCAAACTTGTTTCAACTATACATCTCCACCCTTGCTAATTATTAGTTTTCTTCAGAGTTTTACTGAGGTATAAGTTACATACTATAAGATACATCCACTATAGGTACAATCAGTGAGTATTAGTAAATTTACAGAGGTGTGTAACAGTCACTACAATCTAGTTTTAGAGCATTGCATTCACTGTAAGTCCCTGTGCCTTTGCAATAAATCCTTGTTCCTATGTCCAGCCTTATCTGTTTACTGTCTCCATAATTTGTTATTCTTAACAGTTCATATAAATGAAATCATACAATAAGTGGCCTTTGAATCTGGCTTCTTTCACATGGCAAAATGCTTTTTGAGGTTCATCTATGTTTTTGCCTGTATTAGTAGTCTGATATTTTTTTATTGATAACTAGTATTTCATTGTAGGACCATCCAGCATTTTGTTCGTCCATTCACCGATCTATGGACATTTGGAATATTTCCAGCTTTTTTTTTTTTTTTTTTTTTTTTTTGCCATTGTGTATAACGTTGCTTTAGACATTTGCATACAAGTTGTTGGGTGGACATATGTTTTTATTTTTTTAGGGTAGATATCATTTGAGCAAAATTGCTGGGTTATATGGTAAGTTTATGTTTAACCTTTGAAGAAACTACCAAATAATTTCCTCCAGCAATTCATGAGGGTTCCAGTTTCTCCACATCCTTGTCAACACTTGTTATTTTCAAACTACTGATTATAGCCATTCTATTGGCTATTCCATTGTGCTTTTAGTTTTCATTTCCCAAGTCACATGATGCTGATAATCTTCTTACATATTTATTAGCCCTTGGTGTGTCTTCTTTGCTGAAACATATATTCAAATCTTTTGCCTATTTTAAAAATTGTTTTGTCTTCTTATTTTTTAGAGTTTTTAAATTATACTATGGATACAAGTCCTTTGATATATTTATATATATGTATACTCATTTTCTTAATGATGTTATTTGAAGTGCAAACAACTTAAATTTTGATGAAGTCCAATGCGTCAATTTTTTTTTCTTTTTATGAGTCCTGCTTTCAGTGTCATAATTGAGAACTCTGTTTAACTCAAGGCTATGAAAATTTTCTCCTATATTTTCTTCTAAAAGTTTTATAGTTTTAACTCTTATATTAAGTGTATATTCCATTTTGAGTTAATTTTTCTGTATGGTGTGAGGTAAGGTATGAGGTAAGGTAATTTTTCTGTATGGTGTGAGGTAAGGTATATCATTTGGTATATGGCTTTCTAATTGTCCCAGCACAATTTGTTGAAGAGACCATCCTTTCTTTTCTGTATTTCCTTGGCAACGTTGTAAAAACTTAATTGACCATAAGGTTTTATTTCTGGACTCTCACCACTGATCCATCTGCCTATGCTAATACTAGGTATATTTTTATATTTGTCTTTAGTGAAAACAGTATTATTGCCAGTTTTTACCATTTTTGAGATTTGTGATATTTCTGCCTTGAATAGGTATTAACATCTTTTGTATTTTGCTTTTCAAAAGGAAAACCCTTTCAAAATTTTCCCCCTCATGTACTCTCCAAAATTCTCTTAATTTTCTGTTGAAACATACAAACATTTAAAAAGAAGAAAGACAATGACATTTGCCATTACAAAACATTCTGATTCAGATTCAGTGGAATGAAGAGGGATTGATCTAGCAAATTGGGGGCTACCTTTGATGAGTTAAAAAAGACAGTATCTTGTAAGAACTTAGTGGTTGAGGATTGATATCAAAATCATTTATTTTGAGTAATTTCTTAAGACAAATTCCCAGAATTTGAAGATCTTAGTGGTTGAGGATTGAGATTGAAATTATTATTTATTTTGAATAAATTCTTTAAGATCAAATTTCTCACAATTTGAAACAAGATCAAGGAGGAGGAACATTTTGTTATGTCAAAGTGATAAGAATAAGCATTTATTCTTCTGGCTTCAGTGAGACAGTTTGCACAATATATTGTAAAAACTGGAAATAGCTATAGGATATTGAAGTGTATCACGCAATCAATAGTGTACATATTAATTGCATTCAACACAAAATGTAATATATGGGTATAATTTACTGAAATTGATTTAATAAACATTTTAGGTCTCTTTATACTTATTTGCATGTTGCTTTTGAGACTGAGGTACATTCTTATAAATGGAATGGATTTTATTGATAACAGTGAGCCTTTGAGTCATTTTTGGTATTTGTCCTTCTCACTAATTTGTTTAGTTTAATTGATACTGCTTTTTGGGTATGCTTCTGAAGGCTGGGGGTTCAGCTGTAAATATGACCAAAACCCTGCATTCATGAAACTAACATCCTAGCAAGGAAGACATAATGTACAGAGTAACAAATGCATGTATAATAGTGATAAGTACTAGGAAGTTATTCAAAGTGCAGTAAGGCATTGAGAGTAACGGAGCAGAGGTTGAGGATGAATATTTTTGAGGGCGCTGAGGGCTGGTTTTAAGGAGGATTTGAGTGGAAGTTTAAATGCAGTGAGAGTGTGAACTGGGTGAGTAGCTTGGTGAAGAGCATTGTAGTAGAGTAGAGTAGAGAAAGCAAGTAGTAGGATACGCGCCTGCAGAGATAGGCAGCGTATGGATCATCATGCCTTTAAGGTCATGGTGAAGAGTGTGGATTGTATTCTGAGAGTGATAAGAGCAACACAGGGCTTTATGGGCTAAAAGTGACATAACCTGATTTATGCTTTTAGAAATAGATCTTATTACTGTGTATAATTTTATCCGAAGGGGAGCTGAGAAGGCTAGATTATTTCATACTCCAGGTGACAGCTGTCTTGCACTAGGTAGGGGTAGAAGTGAAAAGAAAAAGCTGGATTTTTGTTACAACTTGATTGTAGCTCCAACAGAATTTGCTGAGGAATTGGATGTGGTATGCAAGTACTACATGTTTTTGGCCCTTGCGAGCAACTGTGGAAATGAGGGCGCCATTCTCTGAGATGCAAAAGATGGGGAGGAGCATATTTGGAGTGAAATTGTGAGGAGGTAAGGAACTCTGTTTTCATATGTAAAGTTGGAAGTACTGATTATCTGCTGCTAAAAAAGAATCAAATTTAGTAATGTGCTCAGAAGGAACCAATTTCTGAGGAATTACTCAATGGTGGCATTCCATTCTTAATAAATTGTTTATCCTAGATGAACCCTAAATGTAACTTATCTTATTTTTAAAGTCAGCATACTGTTTATACCCTCAAATTACATACTCATTTATTAGATATGTCATCTTAAAAAGTATGCTAGCTGCTTGCTTTAAGAATGGCAAGTGTGGTTTTCTTGGGTCATAGCTTTTTGCAAGGAATATATAGTTTTGAAATCTGGTGATCCCTATCTTAATCTACCATTATCCTTTTTCACCCTCTTGGAAAATAAAATAATTTGGAATTAGTAATAATTAAATGTGTTTTTTACTGACTTTTCCTTGGGCTTGACTTTGTGAGTTCTGGTTTTGTACTAAATTACCTGATGGACTAAACTGCATGAACTCACTGTAAACCTCTAGCCATATTCAAATGGGCTAAGAATCCTGCCCAATGGAAATGTTAAAATTTTTGCATGTTTAAAAAAGGATGCTTTCTGGTGTTGTATTAGTTAAGGTTCTCTAGAGAAATAGAACCAACAGGAGATAATGTAAATATGAGATTTATGAAAGTGTCTCATGCAACCATGGGGACGTAAGAGCCCAAAATCTGTCGGGCAGGCCATGAGTTGGGAGTTCCAATGAAAGTCCTCAATGAGCTCCCAAAAGAGGCTGTCTGGCGGAAGTGTAAAGGAAAGATTCTCTCTTCTGAATCCCCCTTAAAAGTCTTCGGGTGATTAGATTAAGTGTCCCTCATTGCAGAGGACACTCCCCTTAGCCAATTGCAGATTTAATCAGCCATAGATGTAACCAATGTGCTCATGATTTAGGTCCATGATATGTCCTCACAGCAATAGATAGGTCAGTTCTTGCTTGACCGGACAATTGGGCTCCATCACCTGGCCAGGTTGACACAGGAACCTGAACATCACAGATGTCTTTTTAATTAGTTTCTTAAGGAGTGTTGCTACTTTTGTATGGGTTGGATAATTTCCCTTCTTTATTAATCTGTCTTCTATCTTAACCTACCATTATCCTCTTCACCCTCCTGGAAAATAATAATTTGGTCTTAGACTTTTATTGCATGGTCTTAGTCTTTTCTTATCTTGAACTGGGAGTGTCCTGAAAAGATAGATAATGACCCTAATAGATAATTATCATCAGAAAGTTGGGCCACAGATCAATATTCTAAAACCAAAGTTACTATTTTAAGTATGCATTCCCCCACATTTAACTGGTCCGCAAATGATAATCTGAGAAGTTTTTCATATACTTCACATAAGTGTTCACTCTGTAGCTTGTTTTGGAGAGTGCTTAGCATTGCTGTGAGGAAGGCGTATTATATGGATATATTATTGACATTTTTCTTTGAACAAGGTGAGATGCACTTTACATCTTCTTTTAAAGTTTTCTGGGCTAAAATTTGTTCTTAAACATTCATAAACCATTATATGTGCTCTTGTGAATGTCATGTTCATGGACCCATTTTTCTATTGGGATCTAAGTGTCTTAGCTCTTATTGTATTACATAACCACTTTGTATACCAAGGACATTAATGATGGGGTTACAGAACTATTTATAAATATATATTAATTTATTGCTTATCCTCTGAAAAGCTTGCATTTTGAGAAATAGCAGTTACATATTTCCTTTTCATGCAGTCAAATCTTTTTCTTTGTGATTTCTTCCATTGCTTTTATGCTAGTTATCTTTTCATGCAATTTTTAAAAAATACGTACTTCTTGAGGGTTTGGACACAGTGGTATAATTTTATACTAGTTTGTTCCATCATCAGCCTACTCTAGTGCTTAGGGCACAGAAAATGTACAATAACTATTTGTTGATATATTGATTCATTATATTTGCTTAGTCTATGGAGTTCACATTTCTTACAAAGTCACACGCACATTTTAACAGAAATATATAATATTCATTTGCATCAAAATTTCCATTTGGACACTTAGAGAGAATTTAAATGAAGCCATTCTTTTGGGTAAAGAGATATAAAAGGATTCAACTGTTATATGATTTCACATCTGGTGTATATATGTCTATCAATTTTTTTGTGTATGACTGTGAGATTATTGAACCAGTTAGGATTATATTTGAGGTTCCTGAGGACTAAGTTCTGAAGATGAGAGAAATTCTAAAGTTGAACGGAAGGCTCAAGTTTTAGCAGAATTATAATTCACTGTGGGGGGGGGGCTGGACAGGAAGGAACCAATAATAATCTATATTAGAGTAGAGGAGTATTAAAATGTATTTTGCAAAGAAAAACAATCATAACCCTGTTCTTTTCCCCTACTATACTAGTTAAATGTGATTTCTTGCTACATCTAAGTAAAGCAAATTGAATACATACTTTGACAAATATTAATATATGGCAAAACCAATCTGTCATTTTCCCTACTTCTGTTTAGTTGATCATACTAACCTCTAAGTCTGAGAAGTGAATACACCAAAACCAGAAAATTCTATGGATACCCTCTGTTGTCCTTAGTTTCTTCATAGATGTCTGATCCTGCAAGTCCTACCAGCTCTCCTCTCCTCTCCACCCTAGGCCAGAGCTACAGCGTAAAAGGCATCTTTCCAGGATCAATCTGTTGATGCCAATGGTGCTCTCTCACATACCTTACATCATGAATTAGTTGTTACATTCTTCCTAGCTTTTGAACGGTTCTTGATTCCAAAGGCAGTCTGGGGTTTGGCCTTTGGTCTTCCTTTGCATTAGTCCAACAGTCTTGTGGCCATTCTGCTGACTCCCAGTTCAGATGTTACGTCTTGTTGGAGTCTCAGCATCATGGAAGGGGGCAGGGTTTTCTTAATTTCTTCTGGTGATACTGGTGCCTCAGAAGTTGCACCATAAGGCAGCTTCTGATCCTTTGGTATCCTGGAGCTCTAACTTCTAGCTGCAATCGGGGCTGGTTGCAAACTTTTCAAGAACAAAGGACCCATCCTAGATTTTTCATTAGGGGTCCTCCTACTCCATGCTCTAATGTTATACAGTGCTTAATTGCAAAAAGACTGGCTTTTAATGCAGTTCAAATCTTGCCCCCTTCCTCACTTATTCATCCCCAAACTACTACCCACTATGGGGTGTCAATCAACTTCAGCCCTAGTTGCTGCTACCAACCAGAACTCAAATGATTTGCATCAAATGATTTGCATCAATCTACCCCACCACAAACTCGGAGATCTTGTTTTCTTGAATTCACCCTCTTGAAACTGAGTTTGTTTCAGTACACATGATGCACCAGGTTTGCAGTACAACAAAAACAGTTAAGGTTATTTTCTTGAACTTGACTTTTAGGAGAGTGCTGAAATATGGGCAACCACAGAGTGGAGCTGTTAGTTCTGCAGTCTGGGTTCCAGGGATTATTCAAGGACATTATGTGACATGAATGGATGTGAGCTTATGGATCCAAACCTTATTTCTCCCCCCAACTATTGGAGAACAGAGTTGTGGCTGCCAAGTCACGTATCTTGGGCTGGCTTCTAATTTTCTTCTCCATTAGGTAAGACTTTTGAGGGGGAGACCTTATGGCTGGTAGATCTCAGCCTGGGAATCTTAAACCCCAAATGAATTTCCCCCAGGAGGCATCTCCATAAGCAACAGAGAATTGTTTACCATCAGTGATGCCTTTGAGATATATAGGCAGTACAAGAAGAGTTGACATTTAGGGACAATGCCTTCAGACTATTGATGCCCAAGTGCAGCTGCAAGAAGCTGGTCATTCAGTTTATAACAAATTGAGGCATCTTTCCTATTACTTTGAGTTTCCAACATTTGTGTACAGTCAAACTGCCCAAGCCACCAGGTAGACACGTCTCTAAATATGACCTTCTTCAGCAAGTGCTCATCTAGTAAAATGTGGTTATTGAGTTCAAAGGCAGATAACAAAAGTAGTCCAAGTGATTAGTAAAAAACAGCTCTGGACACTTAGGGAGCCCCTGGAGAGGGGCAGAAAGCTGGCAAGGCCTGCTGTCTGAGGTGGATGATTGTAACCTGGCCACTTACTGTGGCCCATTCAAGGGCACTGAATATTTATGACCATGTAGAGTAAGGGCATATTGTATTACATACCATTTTTGACACCTGTGTTCAGGGTAAAGGCCCATGATGAGGAACTATGACTTCCTAAATACTTTGGAATATGGTTTTATCTGTGGTCTACCACTTTGATATGTGTGGTTGGTTATTTCTGGAGAGAAAGCTCGCAGATGTCACCATGTTCACTATGCGCCTTTCCAGTTGAGAGAGAAACCCTGAATGTCACTGGTGTTCTTGAACCAAGATTTCTTTCCCTGGATGCCTTAGATTTCACATTTCTATAACCTTGCTTTAATTTGGGCATTTCCCAGCCTTAGGACATGTAAACTTGCAACACTTAATAAATTCCCCTTTTAAAAGTTACTCTGTTTCTGGGTTATTGCATTCTGGCAGTTTGCAAACTAGAACACCCTACTTGCTGCTGACTCTGTCATGCTTTACCCAATGCATCAAGACTCTGCCATTTGTCTTGATTCTGGTGATTGCGCTGAGAAAAAAATAAAATAAGTCATTTAAAATGTACTGGACTCCCAGTAATATAGCACGAGCAGTCCAACAGTAAGAGTGCTTCTCACTGAATGGAGTAAGATTTCCCCAAGGCTCTCCCCCAACTGGGGGAAACTCAGACCATGCTTTTCCATGTACTTGTGGAGTGGGGTGGGTTGGTGGTGATATTTAAACCAACACTCCGTAACAGCAACTTTTCTCACATTGATCTCCCTAGAGTGCATGCTACAGAAAGGCTATTTCTTTTATTTTATGTCTTGAACATATATAAACTCTGATACTGACTAAATAACTTCATTTTGGATTTGATACATTCATTTAATCATCACATATTTATTTGATGCCTATTTGGTACCAGACTTTTTTCTAGACCAGGAGGAGCAATAGTGAAAAACTATAAATATTGTCTGAATCTCACCCATATGGATTTGACATATTTGCACAATTTCTTGTTTTCTGAGTCCATCTTATCTGAATTTGCCTTTTCCTTTCCTCTTGTGAGGACTGGGCTAGCTCCTAATACCCTGTCTTGTCTAGAGCCCTGGATCTTCTCTTGGTTTCTAGAACTTAAAACATATTCAAACAAATAGTACTTGGAGGTATTCATAAGGCATGATTTTTTCTCTGGGTTTGGAAAGAATCTAGAGTCTAAATAGTGTTACTTAATATTTTTTTCTGGGAAAGAATGGTTAAGAGAGGAACAATGACTTACAGAAGAGGCCTTTCTGAAAAGTTAACAAAGCTGCCTTTTGTTGATGTGTAAGAGCTGAAAACATTACTTCTATTCTCCTCAGCACATCTGTCACCTTAGCACTTAGATGACGCATGTAAATCCTTTCATTGTTCATTATAATATCATAGAACTTTAAATCCAAAGAGAAAAACAGAAGGAATAACAAGGAATGTCATCTTCTTGGTGAGATGACAAGAACACCCAACTTGCCTCCATAATCTTCACCCAAAAGGGATATTTTCCCTTTTTATTTAAGGGTATGTACTTCCCCAATCTTTCAACAGAAAAAAAAATATGGGTATTCCCTTGGGTACACTTTCTGCTAGGAAAGCAAATAATTGAAGGAGGTCTCTGAATTAAGAAAAGACATTGTAAATACTTCACAGAAAGTTCTGCCTTAATAAGGAAAGAGAACTAAAATGTGAAATTTTAGATGAAGGAAAGCATTGTTTGTCTCCTGAGTGTTCTCATGGAAACATCTGTCTTATCGCAGTCTCTGAACAGCAGCTCTCTCAGCTGTGAGGAATGGAGGTTGCTAAATTCCACTTGAGATAATTGACAGGCTACACTTCCTCTCCATCATTCCTAGGATCTAAATCTTGCCTGATGAATCCATTTTACTTTTACCCAACAAATATTTATTGAACAGCTACTGTGTACCAGGCTCAGTGCATTTGTTAATTTCCAAGGCAAAGCTTTTCTCTCATTATGGTTTACAGGCATATATAAAATGAATGTCAAAATAGTGCCTATATTTAAAGCTGAATGACTGAATTTGAGATAAAATAGTTAGCCATCAAATGAACACTTTGCTCAACAGCCTGCCAAAATCCTTGGGCAAAGCATATGAGTGCATTTAAGAACTAATATACACTGAAGAAATTACCTTGGATCAAATGATAAAAAATGATCGATCATAGAATAATAGACCCCAACACTTTCTGAAAGAGCCAGCTCTCTCTAGCACAGATGTTAACATTGACATTTACAAAGCGTCTGTTTTGAGGTATGTGAAATGTTCATAAAATTGTCAACATATTTCTATATAATGGGTGCATGATTAGCACATAATTTGTGGGAGCCACATGGAGACAGTCTAGTGTGAGAGAGGTGTCCAGATCAAGTTCAAATACTGCTTAGAGGTCACATGTTGATTGTTCCTATCTAGTCTTTCTTTAACTATCTGAAATTCTCTTCTTTAGGAGGATGTGGAGTCACAGGTCCTGGCTATTACTAAGAGGACGGGGGTGGGGGGGCATTGAAGCTTTCTGGGCTCCTTGAGCTCCCCAGTTTATATGAGGGACATATCCTTAGCTTTTTCTGCCTGCCAGTTCTTGATTGTGAATTGGTCTCAGAAGATCTGTGATGTGAAGCTGTCCAACCCACTGGGGTTCATTCTTTATTCTCCTGCTAATGCTGTTGAAAGAGGACTGGGAAATTACCAACCTGTAGGAAGCCATGAAGGGGCAGAGCTGGGTGAAGAATTTGGGAGTGGATTCTCACTCTCTTTATACCCCCTGACTTATCTCTGTTCTGAGAGATAAGCCCACAGATTGACAGGAAGCATCTTGTTTCTTCACCTTTCCTTATAAAATGATTGACTAAAGGGATTCCTACTAAATGAGTCATGCTGGTCAGTGTTCTTTAGTTGAAAAGATGATAACTTGATAAGAAGGTAATTTATTGCTCAGTTTGGACTTCCTGTTTCATATTTATGATCATATGAGCAACTTTAGTCTCCTAAGAAGGAATGCATTATGTTTAAGTGCCTATGGGAGGAAATGTGTTGGAAGGAACCTAACTGAAGTAAAAATCAGAAACCACAAGCCTTAGCTCTCCCTCTTCCTGCTGCTCTCCTGCCCAGGGCTCCTTGAGAGTGATAAGAAAGGGGCAGGGTGGTCTAGTCAAGTGCCAAATAGATGTTAACTCACTGATGAGAAAGATCATGGTCAGGTCCTGCCTTATACCAAGGAAACACCTCAGGCAATTGAAGGTCTTCATTGAAGTTTCTAGTCTGGTTGAGCAGTGGAAATGTCTGTTCATTTAGGCTGCTATTTTGTTTAGACCGTACATGAATGCCAACACTCACTTTCAGTAAAGTTCACTCCCCTCCACCTGCCAGCCTTCTGTAAAACTCAATTTAACGTTGATGCCATGTTAGTTGTATACAGTGAACATAAGAACAGGACTTTAAGGCAGTTATGGTACATCCACAAATATCTTGATCAGGATAAGACAAACATATACATATAAAACCAGTACAAGTCAGATGCCTGAATTAAGAAAGACCCCCAGTTTAGAAGTTGATTTATCTAATATAATGTCAAGATAAACCACTGAGATCAACCAACTAGTCACATACTTATATAATTTCCATGCAAGAGGCGCTCTCCCTGGTTTAGATTAGTCCCCAGGTGGTTGGCCTTACTGTTAATTTTAGATCAGTTAGCGGATATGGCATTTCCGACAATTGGTTTCATACCTTCAGTCTTCGTGCAGTAATCTAGTTTAAGTTTGAGAAACAATGCCATTAGATGCTCCCAAACCATATTTCATGGCCTTGAGGATCATATCAGGTCCCACAGCTATTGACTTGCATTCCCCTTTAGTGGAAATTATATTTAAATAAGATAAATAAAGAAAATCATATTTTTTTTCATGTATAGTAGGCCTTGGCACATCCAACAGTAATCAATATATTTCAGAATCAATGTAAGAATTTATTTATTTTTATATGGCTGGATTCAGGCTGGATAACCCTGGTTAAAAATACTTGATACCCACGAACCAAACTTCATCCTATAAAATGTCAGTGTATTTCTCACTTCCATTATTTACTATCAGTTTTCTGTCTTTTCTATTCCCATGGAATAATCTATTATTAAGAACATACCATAGTCTAAGAAGGAGGAGAAAGTAAAATATTTTGCATTTGACATTAGATACCTAATAGAGCAATTTAATAACTTTCTTGTTTTAACACAAGGAGCTGATCATGTTTTTTTTTATTTCATTTTATTATTATTATTTTTTGATTGTTTCTTTTTGGCTAGTCTTCTGTGTTTAATCTCAGCATTTCTTTCACCAGCAGCCTCCCCTCTCTCCACTATTAAATGAAAACCCCAACCACGACATTCAACAAAGAAGTGGCAAACCTCCAAAAAATATATTTCCCACAAATATACAGCTGAGAACATTAAAAAATGGGTAGGTCTGGTTTATGTTTGGTTCACCTTAAAATGTCTTACATATAACTTCTCAGTTGAAGAGACCAGTGGCAATTCAGCAAAATCACTCAAGAACTCAGGGATTAATGCTCTGACATCCGCCACTTCACCCTTTGTCTTACATGATAGCTTAGGTCTTGCTGACAGAGAACATCAAAGTATGAGGACCAGGTTGAGGGCAATTTGCACTGCCTTTAATCATTTGGTGAAAGCTCAGGGGGATTTGTCCAAATTTGGCTAGGTAAAAATCCTCCACTTCAGCACCTCATTCAGACAGTATGAGAACCAGATGGATTTCCACACGCTGCTTGATTGCTACTGTCTGATGTATACAATCAGAATTCTGCACATCTGTGCCATGACATCAGGGAACACTGCAGCCCTTCATTTTGCTCAGCAGACCACACTAGAGCTTTTTTTTTCTTTCTAATTCATATGAGTATGAAAACTGTCGTTCAAAAGGCACCTTGTCCTAACCATTTGTAAATTAATTCCTTAATGAACCATTACATCAGGGTAGCACTTTACAGTTTACAGGTACTTTCATTTCCTCATTTAATCCTTAAAATAACCTTGTGAAAAAGGCAGAGGCGTTGAAAGAGCCTAAACAGTTGAGGAGAAAATCCAGTATGTCACTAGTTCTGTCTTTAAATCCTAAGTGCTAACTTATATATGGACTAACACTGAATTATAGCAAAATATAAAATAGGTATGTCCTCTAAAATATGTTTCTTCCTAAGGGGATTATCTTTCTTTGTACAAAGTTTATGGAGTGGCTTCTTAGACATTTCCAATGATGTACCCATAGCTGTACTGAAGAGTAACTGTCCCCCAGGGAGTGGGGGTTGGAACAGGTATTTGGAAGAAGAGTTTGAATTGCAAGTTACAACACAATGTTTTGAAATAATAATTTTTATCTTAAAATAGCATGTCCATTTTGAAAAAGTATCTGCATGTTTACTTTTAAAACATGGTTTGGAGCAAAATTGGCACACTAAGAAAACATGCCATGTTTTATGGAATTGTGTGTCCCAGTTTGAGAAACTTAGATTGTTTAGCACATCACATTTGCTCAAACAAGAATAGTGTCCTTAAGTCTTTTTCATACCCTACAAGTGGCCAATGCTAACAATATTAAACTAATATTGGAACAGATAATTTTTTCCTCCGATTGTTTGGGTCATCATCCAGCATTTTTTATTAAGATGACCCTACTAATAATATGTCCATTGAAGTAATGGTTAGCTGACGTTTCCACAAAGAAAACTGACATCCTTTGCAGGCTTTGATGGTTTAGATGCAGTTCTCAAGGAATCAGGGGCCTGAGCTAGACCACACTAGCTGCTCCTAATGAGCAAATTTGGTTATGATATACTTCTGCTTGCAATTCCTTACAATCAGAATCAAGTCCAAATTCCTCCATGAGAAAAACAAGGTCCTTCATCATCCGGCCCCACCCCATGTGTCTGCTATTTGCACTTTATCTCTTCTCTAGTACCTGTGTATTGTGGTCTCTGAATACATGTGAATTACTCCCATCTCTGTACTTTTGCATATTCTCTTATGTCTTAAACAGTCTTTTGTCCTGCTTATGAAACTGGCAAGCTACTTAACCTGCAAGTGCTCTTCCAACCATTGCTTCTTTCTATTAGTCTCTTCCTAACTCCCTGAAGCAGACTGAAGAGATTCTTTTATGTTTCCACTAAACTTATACATCTCACCATGGCACCAGTTAGCACATTTTTATTGTTTGTATGTCTGTCTCTACAATAGACTGTAAAATCTTTGAAAGCAGAAGCCATCTGGCATAGTGCCTGGCACAGAGTAGGGATTCAAGTGACTGTGGAAGGAATGAATGAAAAGCCATGTGATTCTGTGCAATTATTTTTAGACAGCTCTTTTAAATGTCAAAACAGTAATAAAGGAAATATAGCTTTACTTTTTCTTTTTTGTTACAGAGTATTTTATTTAGTTTGAAAATTATAATGTTTAATAGAACATTCTTAAAAGCTATATGACTGCATTTTTGGAGTGTACTAGAAGCAATATTTCTGTGAAATGCCATGGGAAAGTATGATAAATGGCCTTACAAAAAACCTGTTATCACGCATTGTAATAATCTCACTAAATTATCAATTAAGTGGCTTCCCTGATCATAGGATTTATAGGTTAAGATAGAGTAAGAGAGATAAAGTCAAAGCAAATATGGTGTCGTAGAAATCATAGGAGTTATTTTACCCAGATTATTAATACATTGTGTGGTTGTTCTTTGTGGTAACTACTTTTTAAAAATTATTCTATGGTATATTATCAACTCAGGGACTTGTTGCAGGATTTCATATATGATTACAGTATCACAATGAAGAAAGTGGGATGATTAGAAGGTCAGAGCTCTGGTTGGAGAGCAGGAGACTCAATCCATGACTCTCTTTATATCATGGGTACTCATGCCAGGGGACATCACAGCTCTTGGCTATGATGCTCCGAAGCTAGGATTTTATCAGTCATACTTATCTAATGAGCCTCCTTGATCTGCTTTCGTTCCTTTCTCTGCCCTCTGTTTCTCATATTATGGATTAGAATAAGTACTGTTTGGAGCACTTCTCATCTCTTACCCATTTTGGAGAAGACTGGGCAACCTTTAAAGAAAATAGTAAAATCATCAAGGTTGTGGCATGTCAGTACAATTTTCCAGGAGTCACAAACACAGATGAGCTCTGCCTAGTTCAGAGGATTGTTTGGAGAAGCAAATAGTAAAAGGTAAGTGAAATAATTGGAATAAACTTAAAGAAGGCACTTAATTTATATATTTAAGAATGCTACTGGATCATGCATGTAGGTTCCCAGTTTCATTTATTTTTTAGTAGCCAATAACAATTCAAGCCTGAGAAAATAGCTCAAGATTACTGAGAATATACTTAGAATCTTAGATTTTCAGCAGAGTTGTACCCTTCATTTAATCCTTTGTGACCATTAACACTGTATACAGTAGATAACTAACAAAGTCCCTGGACTCACATCCTTGAGTCAAATAATTACCATCCTTATATTTTGAAGAAGGCTGTTATTTTGGTTTTGATCAATAAAAGCATTTTTTCATTGAAATGCTTTCTTTCTAGCCTTCAAAGATGGCTCCTAATGAGCTATGCCTTTAAGTTGTTTTTCTTGTTGTGTAGTGTCCTTCCACATTAACTATAGTCTGTATTTCACATTAAGCTTCACTGTTTGTGTTGTACAGTTCGATGTTTTTTCTTTTTAAATTTGTATTCTAGCAACATATATTCCACCCAAGATTACCCATTTTAACCACATTCAGGTATATAATTCAATGGTGCTAATTACACTTACAATATGGCATTACCATTACCACTATACGTTGCCATAACTCTTTCATTACGCAAAGCAGAAACTCTGCACCAATTAAGAATTAATTGCCTACCGCTACCTAGCCCCTGGCAACCTCTGTTCTAGATCCTGACTCTGTGAAGTTGCATATTCTAATTATTTCACATTAGAGAGATCATACAATATTTATCCTTTTGTGTCTGGCTATTTCACTCAACATATTGCCTTCAAGATTCATCCTTGTTGTCACATGTATCAGAACTTTATTCCTTTTTAATGGCTCTATAACATTCCATTATATGATTATTCCACATTTTGTTTATCTATTCATCTGTTGATGGACACTCGGGTTTCTTCCTTCTTTTGGCAATTGTAAGTAACACTTCTATGAAAATATGTGTACAAATATCTCTTTGAGTCTCTGCTTTCAATTTTTTGGGGTATATACCTAGAAGTGGGATTGCCAGGTGTTTCGATTTGCTAAAGCTGCTGGAATGCAATGTACCAGATATGGACAGGCTTTTACAAAGGGGATTTGTTAAATTACAAGTTACAATTCTAAGGCCATGAAAATGTTTAAATTAAGTCATCAACAAAAGGATACCTTCACTCAAGAAGGGCCAATTCCTGTCTGAGGTTTCTCGGTCACATGGAAGGGCTCATGGGGACGTCTACCGGCCCTTTGCTCCTGAGTTTCAATGTTTTTAGTTCCTGGTTCCAGTGAATTTCTCTCTGAGCTTGTCTATCTCCAAGCATCTTCAAAAGTCTATGTCAGCAATCCACGCATCTCCAAATGTCATTGTCTGTATCTTCTCTAAAATGTTTCCCCCTATAAAGGACTCCAGTAAACTAATTAAGACTCATCTCGAATGGGCAGGGCCACAACTCCATGAAAATAATCTATTTGAAAGGTCGCACCCACAGTTAGGTGTGACACGTCTCCATGGAAACAACCTAATTAAAAGGTTCCACCCTAAACAATAGATCTGCCCCTACAAGATTGGATTAGGAGTAAAGGAACTTGGCTTTTCTGGGGGTACATAACAGTTTTAAAAAACATACCAGGTTATATAGTAATTCAGAAACTTAACTTTCTGAAGAACCCCCTAACTATTTTCCACAGAGGCTACACCATTTTACATTATCACCAATAGTGGAAGAGGGAATACTTCCTTTTTGAGATTCCTGAGTCATCACATAAGAAGTTTGCCTATGTTGCTGAAGAAACTACGAGAAGAGTCTCTAAGCCTGTTAGAAGAGACAGAGAGAGGTTCAGTCTCCCAACTTCTTAGCTGAGACTCAACTCCAAAGGACTTCAGAGCCAGCCAATATTTGATTACAATTGCTTGTGAAATACCAACAGAGACCATCAGAAGACTCTTGGCCAACCCACTGAATAGTGAGTGATAAGAAATTCTTACTATTGCTTTTAGACACTAGGTATTTCAGTGACTTATTACACAGTATTAGATAAATAAGATATTATAGAAAAATAAAAAACATATCAGGAAAATCTCTGGTCTTAAATATTCATTAGAAAATAATTGTTTTTTCATTTTCCAGAGGACTCAGATTTCTGCTGGAAAGGCTGAGGCTATTGGAAGTCTGGTTTAGTCCAGATTTAAGGTGAGCCTTATATTGAGAAGATCTAAGAACTAATCTTACTTCCAAAGATACTAAGGACCCAGTATGAGCCCTGTCATTTAGATATAAAGGACGCTTTCAGGACTTCCCCTTACCTGCCATTTCCCCTACCAGAAGGTTGGCCTTAGAAAACAAAATCCTTTCCAATTTGGCTGTTTTTCATTTTTCAGCTCTCATACTTACAACCAAATTCTGCTTATCTTGTTTTACTATTCATTATCTCAATCTTTGTTAGATATGAAAGGAATAGAGGGGCGAATAAGATATATCCATAACATGATTTTGTGAAAACATTGAACCTGCAAAAACCTAGGGCTGGATGGATGGACAAGAAAGGAATAAAGAAAAAGGGGAAAGCATAGTTAAGATGAATTACCTCCTTTTTTTTTTTTTTCCTGCATGGGCAGGCACTGGGAATCAAACCCTGGTCTCTGGCATGGCAGGCAAGAATTCTGCCACTGAGCCACCACCACATCGCGCATTACCTCCTTTTAAAATCTCAAATCTTTTCTCATTTCCTGTAATTTTGGTAATGGTTGTTATTTATAAAGCTCTTTGTGATTTTCAAGGCTATTTTCAGTTATATCTTATAACAATCCTATGAAGTAAGCAGTTTAAAGATTGATTTAAAAATTATTTTTGGCAGTGAGAGTCCCTTTTTAGTAAGTTCTTAAATGGAACCGCAATATATAAAAGTGATCGTCTATCTAATCTGGCTCACTTTAGGGGACTGAGAAGAAGTGGTTGGAGTCAACCTCCCTTGGCCTCTCCAGTTCCCATTTCATCATCCTGCAGCAAACCTTTGGATACCTTTGTATATTCAGAGTTACCACTTGACCTGGCATTTTGATTTAATCCCATACTTGGTGAACTGAAGATATTTATCACCTGAAGCTTTCTTCCAGCTACACTACTCATTCCTAATCTAACCTAGTTCTTCTTTTTGTGACTGTGGATTTCCTGTTGCCCAGCTAAAGCTGTTACTGGATGCTGCTGGAGATTCTTCCTGTTTGTAGACTCACTATCAATTCACCAATTTACTTCCTTATCCACTTATCAATTTTTCCATTCATCCACCACCCATCCATTTATATATCCATCCTTCCATTCATACATCCTCCATACAGTCACTTCCCTACTCATCCATCCGTCTATCCATCCACTCATCCACCACTATACTCATCCATCTGTCCATCCATCCTTCCTTCCTTCCCTCCACCCATTCACTCATCCATAAATCCAGTAAACAGCACAAAGCATCTGCCTTCATAAAGCCTAATTATCAGGAATAAACTGTGACTCCTATTTTATTATGAGACTATAAATATGTAGACTGCGTATTTCACTGGGTGAATTGATATACATGATTGAGAAACATTTCCATTTTTTTAAAGTAGATTAATTATAATCCTATTTCTACTTTCCACGGCTCCTGTGAGGACACAAGAAATAAAACACTGAATGGCAGTACTTGGAGTTTTCTGAAGAAAGATGCTAGTGAAACAACAACAAAAAAACCCCATCACAATTAATACTCTCAGTAACTTCTAATTATAGCCCTAAAGCAAAAACCAAAGCTGATAATTCAAGTCCAGAGTACTAAGTTCTATAATCGTCCTCCAGAGAGGAAGAAATGGAAACAAGGTAGTGTCAAAAAGTGATTTATTCTAGTTTAAAAAAAAAGAAAATTATTTTGGCTGTGATAATTTTTCTCTGTCTGTCCCTAAGAATGGGGATAGTTAGCTGTTATTAGCTGACAGGAAGAAACTGAAGCAAGCTGCTGAATTTACAAGTTGCCTTTTAAAAATAAGTTTTACAGCACAGGGAATTGGAATAGTTTGTCTGCTACTCATAGTCACAGTTGAAACTTGGATACTTATAAATTCTGGGAAAAGGTGAGGAAATGAAGTAGGTTTTTAGGCTTAGATTCAGGAAAGAAATCTACCCAGACTCTGGATAGAATGTCTGATAGGAAATATAGCATATTCCCTTGCTACCTGTGGAAATGCACTTGATAATGAGTTTTGACCCAATTTCTTTCCTTATTGCAGCATAATAACTTCAATCACTGGGGACGTGTTCTGAAGCCTTTCAAAAGTTATTCTTGATTCCACAAAAATAGCTTCCTTAATCCTGCCTCATCTTACATAGCATCCCATTCCCACATATATTTTATTCAAGATTACATGATAGTCTTGACTCACAAAATATTACATTAACCTTTAGACCAATTGTCTCACAGGGTTTTTTTGGCGCTTATTTACAGAACATTTATATATGTTCATCTGTATTGATGTTTCTTTCTCAGGTTACTTTTAAGTTAAAATGTGACTGATGCCATTCTTAAGGCTGCTATTTCCTGACTGAAATTCAATGGAGTTTTAATTTATTGAGTCATTAAAAAAATTATTTTTTACTCTCTCCAAATAGCAGAAGGGAAAGAGGTTGGTAAAACGGAGCATTCGCATGGTAAGGACAACTAAAAATCTTTACTGATCTGTGCTTTTTATAAGCTGCTTTACAGAATGAACTGTTTACATGAAGGCTTCAAGGTCAAAATTTGAAAACAGTCTCTGTTTTAATTTAGTATCTTTTTAAAGAAGGAATTTGAAGGGACCTTAAAAGGTTTGAATGGGGGAATGTCATCAAAACCAGTGGATAGAGTGGAAAATGATTAGATTTGGAGTCAGGTGAGAGTTGAATCCTAGAACTGACTCTTACTACCTGTGTGAGTAGCCAAGCCTTCTTTTCATTATCTGCAAAATGAGAGTGGTGATAAAATGGAGCAGAAAGACCACAGAAACACTTCCCAGCTTGAAGAGAGATAAGGATGATGGAGCAGATTGCTTTCACGTTGGTTTACTACCAAACCAATGAAAAAAAGTCAGAGCATTCAGGAAATGAATGAGTGGAAATGGATCTGTGATGTCACAACCTTGTTCCCCAAGGAGACCCTCAAAACATGGATGTCTTGGGTGGGGCAATGGTGGTTCAGTGGCAGAACACTCACCTGCCACTCCAGAGACCCAGGTTCAATTTCCAGAGCTTGCCCATGCAGAAGGAAAAAAAAAAAATTAGATGTCTCTGTCCATGTAACTATTGCCTCATCTTTCCTTCCCACCCTGTGTACAACCAATGCTCTACCCACAGCAAATGAATCCTAATCTCTGGTATCCAACATTCCTACTCGCCCATCCAAGCTGTTCTTTCTCTTCTCTCTTGGTGAAATGCTCTTCTCCCTTTTCACCCCGGCAATCTTCCTTTTGTCTTTAAGACTCTTCTCAGATGAGAAGCTTTTCCAGCCCCCACTTGCCTGGAATTTGTCTTCCCTCAGGACTCCTGAAATACTCCTTTTGAAGTACTGACCCCTCCCTATATTGTAGGTGCTTTTTAAGTTTTCTATCTCCCTTTCTAGACTTAAAGGGAACTCTTTGAGAGCAGGGACTGCTCTTTCATCTATTTATCGCCAGCCCCAAGCATATTGTTTTGCACATAGTAGGAGTAAAATAATACTTTTTGAAAAGGTAATTCACCTAATAAAATATCATCCTGAGATATCATTTGCTGTTTTGCAACTGAGCCATTACCTACCTTTTTGTTTGTGATAAGGTTGTGCATCCGACTGCACTCAGAGTCACTCATAAATGTGAAAAGCAACTCTGTGCTCTGCCTCTTCATGTCCCCTTCAGAAGGAAAGCGTGCACTCAGTTTTTCTCTTTGATGAATGCATGAATGTTAGGGACGACAGAGAAAGAAGAAAATGAGCTTCTCTCAATGAGCCATTGGCAGTTTCCTCTCCCATTGTCACTGCAAATGAGGCTGTGTTAGAAGGAATTTTACATCTATTTTATTCTCCAGCCATCTAGTGCTGCTGCTGTGAGTTACCGAGGGGCTAAAAAGGCAGACGACAAATGTGGGAGGAGGAGAAACAAAAGTACAGGCTAATATGGGCCTTGCATAATCAGGCATTGATTGCAAAGGGCACATTTAAAGCAATATAACTTTAATAGAGGTAGTTGAGCAAGATGAGGAGAGAGAGATCTTCCCAGGGTATGTCAATCAGGCTTTATTGGGCTCAGTTTGCGCAGGTTGTTGAGAGGACTGTGGTGCTGACAGGACAGGCTGCCTGTTGACCCGGCTCCCGCAGGAAGCAGGTGAAGCCATTTCGCAGAGTTCAGCTAACACATGCAATCCCCACGGGGTGGGAACTGTTCCCTGAGACCTTTCCAAACAGTGAGGTGGACCGGAACCAGAACTTTAAGCTCTCACAGCATTTTGACATGAATAAATAAAATTAAAAAATCAGAACACAATTCAAAAGGAGTTCATGTGATAATGCTTTTTTCAAGAAACGCCGCTGAAAAGAAAACTGTGTGATAAACCGTATCATTTCAATTTTCTCCTCAGGGATTTTGTATCCACATACTTTCACGTGGAAAAATGTGATTATAAAAGAGCTCTGCCATCGTGATTCCTGAACTCTTGGTAGGTATTCACGATGTTTCTAACTACAGATGAGCTGCAGGGCCAGGCTAATTACATTTCTGGATTACCTTTGGTGGGGCCAGGAAAGGCTCTGCCACTCGCCATCTTCCTTGGGGACTGTCATTTATATAAACTTCTGCCTGTATGGACCGGTGCCCTTGAGTTAAGATATATTTCTAGGTAGTTCAGATTAAATGACAAAGACAGTATCAGGTACAAGCAGCTTAGTAATCCAATCATAGGTATAAAGACCTTAATGGAACTTCTCCTAAAATTTATTTTACAGAATATTATTTCTGAGAGATGTTATGTAAACAAAGGGGTCTATGGTCAAGTAAATTGGCATACATTAGGTTAAATAGAAGCAAAGTCTTCTTCTTGACCTCCTCCCCTTCCCTTTTCTCCACCTTTTCCTTCTCCTTTTTTCCTCTCTTTTTGAACCGGAGAATTTCCCAAAGCCTTTAGTGTCTGTAGAATGAATGTCCAAGAAGGGATTATAGTCAACAAAGTTTCCAAAACTTATTTGAACATGAAAATCTGTGGAGTTTTTGAGTTCGGAGAAACACTTTGGAAATTCTTTGTGACAATTATGTTGTCACACTTGGAGATTGAGAAAGGGTTCAGAAACCGAGATTCTGAGTGAGACAAAAGTGGCAGAGTGCAAGGGGAGTTGCAGAGAGTAGCAGTAAATAGCAAGAAGGCAATGGGAGGGGAATCACAGAAGAAAGGTCAGAGGGCAAGGAAGGTAAGACTCTCTTAGCTCTCAAAAAACTAGAGGAAGGTGGAGGTGGGAGGAAACCAGACCTATGCTTTTGTCTCTTAACTAGCCTTGCAGACTTGATCTTGAGCTCCACTCAGCAACTGCATGAGGAATCAGCTCTGGGAATACACAGGTAGGTATGTTTTTGGATCTTCTCTCAATCGAGTAGTCCTTTTGGAGTGCCATTTGGCCTTAAGTTTCTTGGGTGGTTTTGTTTGTTTGTTTGTTTTTAACTTTTTTATTGTATAGCATAACATATATACAAATCAGAGAAATGAAAAATCAATAGTTTTCAAAGTACTCTTCACTTAAAAGATCCCTGAGTTTGTCATGGGCTATCATATGGTCCTCTCAGATTTTTCCTTCTAGCTGCTCCAGAATATAGGAGGCTAGAAGGCATTAATATTTTTTTATCATCACAATTGACTTTTATTCCTTCTTTTTTTCTGTGAAAATAACATATGTACAAAAAAAGCAATAAATTTCAATGTATAGCACCACAATTAGTTGTAGAACATATTTCAGAGTTTGACATGAGTTACAATTCCACAATTATAGGTTTTTACTTCTAACTGCTCTAAAATACTGGAAACTAAAAGAGATATCAATTTAATGATTCAGCATTCATATTCATTTGTTAAATCCAATCTTCACTGTATAACTCCACCATCACCTTTGATCTTTCCATCCCTCTCTTTAGGGGTGTTTGAGCTATGGCCATTCTAATTTTTTCATATTGGAAGGGTCTGTCACTAATATGGGGTAGGGAGATGAAACTATCTAATGTTCTGGAGAGGCTGGGCTCTCTAGGTTTCAGAACTTCTCGGGACCAGGGAACCATCTGGAGGTTGTAGGTTTCTGGAAAGTTACTCTAGTACATGGAACCCTTGTGGAATCTTATATATCACCCTAGATGTTCTTTAAGATTGGCTGGAATGGTCCTGGTTGGGGTTTGGCAGGTTATGATAGGTAACAAGGTCTGCCTGAAGCTTGCATGAGGGCAACCTCCAGAGTAGCCTCTCGACTCTATTTGAACTCTCTCTGCCACTGATACGTTATTAGTTACACTTCTTTTCCCCCTTTTGGTCAGGATGGAACTGAGCAGGCAGGGCTCTTGGGTGGTTTTAAGGTCCAGAGTGGTCTTGCCTAGTTCACCTGGGATGGCTCTGGGTTCTTAAGGCTGCCTCTAGGATTATGGGCAAATAGCACAACCTAATGAAAAATCACGAGCTTTGGAGTTAGACAGGAAGGGTCCTGAGTCTTAGACATATGCTTAAATCTGAGCTCTTCCATTTAATGATGGATGACATTGTCTAAATTGCTGTATCTTTTTGCCTTACATCTGCCTTCTGTGAAATGTGAGTATATAAGATTGAGACTCAATTGTTTCATCTATCAAATAAAAGCATTATACTAAGTGACCTGAAAATTATTTCTACTTCTAGAATTCTGAGTTAGATAATTGTGTGTATATATTTATGTGTGTATATGTGTATATATACACAAATATATAAACAGTTCATCAAACACAATTGTTTAGTTTTCAGGAAATGCCTAAAAGAATTTCTTTTGTCTGATGAACACATTTTCTTTTACTTACATACCTCTTAGGTGTATTTTGAGTGACTATAGACATAAAAATACATTCTATCAAAAGGAAAGAGGGTTCTTTATAAATTTGAGATAATCACTATTAAAGTGATTAAATGAATCTGGGAAATTTTAATATTTAAATTTCCAAATTTTAAGTTTATTCTTGTAATAACTAAATGTATGAGCTAATAATGAAACTCTAAGTCATGATTCCTGAAGCTCCTGATAAAGTTCAGTTGTTCAGCTGATTCTGAATTCTTATTAATTACAGTTGTATGTCTGGGCATATTAATTTTTATGCTTGCATGGCAATATTTTTTTGCAGAGCTCCAATAATTCACAAATACTGCTTCACAAACACTAAATTTATGAGAGAACTAAAGAGTGTTTTGCAATTTATCCCTATTTCGCTAGAAGTGGAAGCGAGGTTATGGAGATGCAATTCTCTTGGAAACTTTGATGTTGGAGATAGGGCTTGGAAATAATCCAAAATTGAACATAGTTCTTTAGATTTCCTAATCTTGGATTAGCTAATTCATGAGTAATGATTTGGTGCTGTATTTTAATAATGAAGATGATTATAACAATAATGTTTGAGTTATTTTGAGCGGCTCAACCTGCTTACTCTAGTTTCTCATCTGTATTTTAAAATATGATTTGAGAGTCACATTTTGGGGTCACAGTCAGATGTCCCCTCTCCTTTATTGCCAATCATTGGATACTGTTGTTTAAGCCTGAGAAATGCCCATTAGATTCACCAACTCCACTCCACTCCCATTGGATTGTAGAAAGAACTTCCCAGCTTCTTCTCTGCTTTCAGTCTCATTTTCTTTCATTTCACCCTTGTGCTGGTTTGAAAGGAAGTATGCCCCCTAAGAAAAGTCACGTTTTAATATAAATCCCATTTCTTAAAGGTAGAATAATCCCTATTCAATACTGTATATTTGAAACTGTAATGAGATCATCTCCCTGGTTGATGTGATTTAGTTAAGAATGGTTGTTAAACTGGATTAGGGGATGACATGTCTCCACCCATTTGAGTGGGTTTTGATCAGTTTCTGAAGTCCTATAGAAGAGGAAACATTTTGGAGAATGAGAGATTCAGAGAGACTCAGAGAGAGCAGAGAATGCTGCAGCACCACGATGCAGAGTCCACGAGCCAGCAACCTTTGGAGATGAAGAAGGAAAGTGCCTCCCGGGGAGCTTCATGAAATAGGAAGCCAGGAGAGAAAGCTAGCAGATGATGCTGTATTTGCCATGTGCCCTTCCAGCTGAGAGAGGAGCCCTGACCGTGTTCACCATGTGCCTTTCCAGATGAGAGAGAAACCCTGAACTTCATCGGCCTTCTTGAACCAAGGTATCTTTCCCTGGATGCCTTTGATTGGACATTACTATAGACTTGTAATGGGGACATTTTCTCGGCCTTAGAACTGTAAACTAGCAACTCATTAAATCACCCCTTTTAAAAGCCATTCTGTTTCTGGTATATTGCATTCTGGCAGCTAGCAAACTAGAACAACCCTGCACACCATTACCAAGATAATATTCCAAAGACACTCTTTCATTTTGTCACTTCCCTGAGGAGTCCAAACTTACTGCATTCAGTGTAAGTCCTTCTATTTGACTTTTGAGGCTCTCCACATTTGGGTCTCTTTTGGGTCTCCAATGTCATTTCTGTTGCTCCTTGATGTGCATCCTTATCCCTAGTTGTCTCACTGTCAGTGTCCCTGACACTGTATTCAGTACTTTTTATATGCATATTTTTACATTTGCTGCCCCAAATCTTCCTCCCTATCCAATTCCTTACCTGCTTCTCATGCACCATGAACTTCCATGAACTGGTTCAGAGTTTATTCCAATACTGTTTCTTTATACTTAATCATAAACTAGGTAAGTCTTTGATAAATAGTAGACTTATCTACTATAAAGACTTTGATATCCATTTAATAAATGGAGAAGGAAATAAACTTTTCTTTATTTAATTTCTACCTTCTATCTACTAGATTAGGCAATTCCTCTTTATTTTTTTCCAAGTAAAAAGTGTTAATGAGAAGTGCTTGGCAAAGATAAACATTTATTCAACAGAGCAGTATATTAGTTTTGTTTTGTTGTAACTGCAGTGCATAGATGTAACTTCTCCAGGGCTTGATCTTAGAATATTTTGGCCTCCCACACAGACAATGAACTCTGAGGTTGCAGTCATTAGGTGGGGGGTGAAGGGAGTGTGAAATCATTTAATAGTGGAAACCCACCAGACACACCTGACCCCGATTAATCCAGACATTAGTGCAAAGAAACCACTTACAAATTCTTTTAGAGTGATACCAAATCAGAAACATTGAATGTGCACTGAAAAAGCCACATTAAGAATCAAGTTCAGACATGTTGAGGTGTGATATCTGCAACCAGAGCCAAGTTAGAAAAGGGTTAGGTCTTTAAATGGCCAAATTAAACAAGACACAATTGAGACTAATTCATCCCTCTAGGCGCTTATAAACCTACACGTGGGAACTTTTGAAAACGAAGTTAGCACTGATTGTGTCTTATTTTGCTTGGCCGTTTAATGGGCTAACCCTTTAGGAATTTGGCTCTAACTGGAGATATCACACTTTTAGTGCCTGACCTTCCCTCTCAACTTTTCTTATTTGTGTGTATGCAGAATTAGAAAAAAAAAAAAGATATGGTGTTACATTATTAAGTTTAATAAGAGTGAAACACAAAACCAAAATATGAAATGTGTTGAACTAAAAAGTAATTAGACTACTAGGGAAATATTGCTTTCTTTCTAGTCTACTTTACATTTAAAGGTTAGATAGTGCTGGGTTAGATCACCAATGAAGCTGCTTAAGGGAATTCCCGACCAAGCCTAACTCATTGCTGATTCACATTCATAAGCAAGCATGCCTAGAAAGGGACATGTGAGTTTTTGTGCATAATTAGGCATGCATTGAGAGGTGCACAGTAGACAGATGATGTAGTTAATATAGTTAACAACAAAGAGGGCTCCTATCCAACTTCCTTGATATTGCATCTATTGAAACCAATAAATTGTTTGTCAATACTGAAGAGCTGGCAGTTCCTGAGGCTGTGTGCATAGGTGGGCAAAAGGATGTTGAGAACATGATGAAGAAATTGCTTTCAAGAGCCTTTTCCTACTAAGATGCTCTGTGTCATTCCTGTCAGCAAGCTTCCCCTGCTTTGAAGCTGGAAATTTAAACACCTACTCGCTAACGCAGTGTTGCATAACCATTAAGAAAAAGGTTCATGGCATTTGATTAACTTGTAAATCTTTATTGCAATTCAATAAAGAGGGCACCTCTACTCTACTCACTAAAAACTGAAAGCCCTTAAGCACCCAATTCTGGGCCACTTATCTCAAGTGATCATTTTACGGAGATATATTTATATAGAAAACTGTATTTTCGGGCCAATAGCCAAGTTATTATACTTAACCATTCCTTTAACAAGATATTCAGTTGAAAAGAATGTGAAACTTAATAAGTCAAGATGTATATTTACCTTTATATTTTCTGGATTTGGGTCCTGCAAACTGCTGTCCTTTCTTTTTAACATTTTTGTTTCTCAATATTGCTGTGCCTATGTGGAAAACTGCCTCAATTGTTTTTCAAAGTCTGATTTAAGGTCTAACCCTGGGGTTGATTATGACAAAAAAGTAATGAAAGAATACTTCCTATTGTCAAATAGTAGGCAAGAGTCAATGTACTGAACTTAGAAGGGGCACTATAAATATGTGCATTTTAATCCTGACTCAGTTCTCTAACTCTTGTTGCTAAAGGTAATTCTCTTAAAAAATCTGCTGGCACTTTTTATTTGGCTGTTTCATGCTGAAGTAAATGTTGGCAAATGAAAGAACAGCTTCTATTGCAGCCTCCCTATAGTTCTGTTTCAGGTCAACCTTAGGATGCTGGCATAATTTGAGTTGTTTCTGCCTGGCCTCCACCATTCCCGGCCAAGGAGACTTCTGGGAGCAGGTTTAGGATTGTAACTGGTTGGATGGGCCATACCTAGTGGATGATTGAACTGGAAGTCTACTTTTCTGTGTGAAAAATTCCCTGGATCTATCTATTACTGATATCCCTAGTCAAAAGTCATCAGTTCATGATTTGACACTCATTGTTTTTTGGTTGTTTTTGATAAAACTGAGTCTAACTCTGCTAAGCATCTGTTCTATTAGCTATATTCCCTGGGGCTCACCTCTAAAAACCAAGACTCCTTTGAAGGGGCTCATACTATTAAATGACTGAGCCTTTATTTTTCTCTTTCTGAGAACCCCACACAATTTTCCTTCGTATTGCTAAGGGTCATTATAATTTTGCAATTGGCGTCTCTTCATCACAAGTGTTTGGTGCCAAAATGTGTACTAATAAAGAATGGTAATATATTGAATTGACTCTTTAGATAGAGAGATAAGAAATTAAATATTAATTATGTAGATGCTCCATGCAAGGTACATAATAAATGTATATTTATTGGACAATCATATTTTAGATTAATGTAGATACTGTAAGAGGCTGATTGCAATGCTCTTTATTAGGGTGACTGTGATTATTAAAATTACATGTGAAAGGAATTTTGGAGGGAAATGAGTCTATTACTTGAATTTAAAAAGGGGGTCATGATTTCATAGAGAGTGGAAAGAACATTCTAAGGAGGGGGAGGATGACAAAAATGGTGAAATGAAAGTTAAAAAAGGAATAAATCAACTATGCTTTGAAAGCTTAGAAGCTATGAGTAACTGACTTTAGCTAAGATAATATATTTAACGTCTTGAAAAATGAGGGGTATTAAATATCGATATTGGGGAGACACTTATTTCATATTTTTAAGGTTACGGCCAGGGAGTTAATTTGATCATATCAAATTGGTGAGATGTTGATTTTAACCTCTTTTCCCTTATATTCTGACCAGTCTTCTGGAATAGTAGTTTCCCCTTTCTGATTTGCTCATGATGTCATCTTAATTAAGAATCATAAATAAAAAGTCAGTCTACAGTACCCTTAAAGATAAAACATGGAATCAGTCTAAAGAAGGCAATTGATCTACTCTCAATGTCCAGAACAGTGTCTGGGATGTAATGTTTGTTCAATAAATAAGTAATGTTCAGACTGTGCAACAGGACTGGATATAAAAACTCAGAAATGGACAGCACAATACTACCTAATTGTAATGCAATTATGTTAAAACATTGAATGAAAAAAAAAAAGAAAAAAAATAAGTAATGTTTGAATGAATGGAGGATCAGAGTAAGTTCACCTCCTAGGCATGAGCATTTCTTACACATATTTACAGTTGGTCATCACTTCTCCTTTCACTGAAAAATTACTACTCCTTGCATTATGAAATCTCACTCTTAATCACTTCATAGAAACTCAGAAGCTTTTCTAAATAGAAACACACCATCTGAACAGTGGTAAACAAAATGTTAAAGCCTGCATAATGGAAAACAAATTATGCATAGGAATTGCTTGCAGTGTCTTTTAAAAGAAAAAGAATTGACAATTTTTAACCTACTCTTGCTTCTTTAATTGCTTAGGCATGTGAGAATCAGATTCAAACATGGAAATTTTTGCATACCAGAAGACTACCACTTGGCTGTTCAAATGACTTTTTGGTGTACCTCAAACTGCAGAATTAGACTCAAAATAGCAAAAATGTAAGAAATTTTGTTTGATTTGAAATAACTGAAGATGATTGTGAACTTTTTCACTGAAGCAAGTGTCATCAGGTGAAAGGCTTCGACTAAGACTGCAATGAACCATAAAATCATCTCCAGAACTCAGCATATTGTTCATAACTGAGGTTGGATGCCCATCAAGGATTACAAAGCGATATTTGACAGTAAAGATCTTTGTGGTATCATTTGTTTGGGTTTTTAAGAGTGAACATAAATATTATACATGTTTATTTTCCTTTGTTTTTATTGCCTTCCCATACTTAAAAAAAATGGGCTTAGAAGATAAGCTTCAGGAAAAATACAGTGATAAGAGTCAATATATTTTGTGCATTGAGTTTAATAACGCAGATAAGATTTCTTAAATAAAGAATTATCTCTCATCTCGGACATGAATGTTCTTCCACTTATGGATGGCAGGACACTGTTTAGTGCTACCAAAACCACCACTTTCCAACATAAATACTGCTAATAGAGCTTATACCCATGTTTTAAAGATGCAGTATTTGAGGTTGGTGGATGGTAAATAACAAAGCCAAGGTGACACTGCTACTGCTAGTAAATGGCAAAGCCATGGTTTGATTTTAGACTTTTATAACTCTCTAGACCACTGCATTGTATTTATTAAATAGATATTTATTGAGTCCCCAGTTATTTCTTACTATATATATATATATATATATACACACATATATATATGTATATGTGTATATATATATGATACAGCTAATCATGGCGGTCGACCATACAATATAAGATGTGACCCTTTTCTTAAGGGGCTTTATATTCTTGTCAGGGAGATAACAGATCTTACTTAAAAAAAACTAAGTAAAATATAAGGCAGTAAATAAGATGTGAAGAGGGCGGGCCATGGTGGCTCAGCAGGCAGAGTTCTCACCTGCCATGCCGAAACCTGGGTTCGATTCTCGGTGCCTGCCCATGCAAAAAACAGGATGTGAAGACTTATAAGGAACTCTACACAGACAAGTGATGGAGGGAGCTAAAGGAATTGTTAGTCATTTTAACTGAGGGAGACTCATGTTTGAGCCCAAACTATTTGTCTTTCTTTGATACCATATAAAACATGGTATCAATCTACCAGGAAATGCAAATCTACTTGAGGAGAGAAGACCCAGTATTTTCAAGAATGTTAAGCCCTGCCGAGTTTCTGAAAAGATTGATGTGGTCCCAGAAGATTCCAAGGAGGAGGTGATTTGAGTGGGACCTTGAAGTTTGGGTACAATGTGTATAGGTAAAGAGCCAAGAGGAAGGTGTTCTAAGTCACAGAGCTGGTTCACATAAAGAAGTAGAAGGGAGTATGTATGAGGAGTGGCTGTAAAATATTGATTAGATTGGTTTCATTGGACAAATACCTTTTGGGGGGAAGTTGCTGTAGAAGATAAGACTGGAAACAAATAATGACCTGCAGTGAGCACCTGGCAGGAAGAGAGAGGCCCATTCAGGGGAAGGAGAAGACTCACAATTCACTTTCCAGTATTACCTGGGGTTGATTCTGCTCACATATTAATGGTTTTGTCTAGGATCTTTCCTCAAATTCTCTTATTCTATTGCTGAGCAGTAAAGTCAAATGAATACTGAAATAACTTTCTGATAAAACAGGAAGTAAAGATTGGGGAATTATTTCCATAAACAGCAGTGTATTTCCTGAGAAAAAATGTGAGTTATTTCCTTTATTATTTTTAATACTTTACTAACTGCCTGCCAGCTTTGGAGGGTCAAAAAATAAACTCTTATCTTCAGTCATTCCTCTTATCTTTGAAACTTTTCCGATAAGGTCATTTTCAACTTTTAAATTGCAGGAATAAGCATCCTTAATAAAATTATATGGTACTTTCTTTGATATCTGATTTCTATCTATGTATGTTGTCTTTCTTTTGACATTACTATTACTGAGTGTTTTTGAAAAACAGGTTATGCAGATTTGCTATTCTTAAATACATAGAAAACCTTCAAAAGAAATAAATGTCTAGCGACATTTATTTTATGAGAACAGAATGAAGTGTATATATACATTTTCCATTTCCACTGGCTGCTTAAAAGCATAGTTAGTAAGTGAATTTGGACATTTCAAGAAGCAGTAATAAAAATTAAAATATTCTCTTCCGAATTCTGATTTTTTACTTTTATTCTATTTCATGATTATAAATGTAAACATTTAAGGAGCTCTCCTATAAAAGTCCCCTTGAGTTATATGATTCATGTTAATAAATTGGTTCAGAATGTATGGATTGCTCTCCTTTCAGAAGTCTGTTATTTGTAGATTGTGTTCTGCTTTAAAATTTGTTTTAATTCTTTACCGGAAGTCTCCAAAGGCAAAGTGACCTGCATAGAGTGTTAAAAAAACAGCTAGTCATTTAAATGACTAGTCAGGCAAGTAAAGACCTTAAGACATGGTCTCTGTCCTCCAGGATTATGTAAATTGAGCTGAGGAAAAAAGATATTGGTGCAAAAAATTGTGAAGTGACATTGAAGATTAAAATGCCAAAATGTATTACTATTATATAGGGAATGTTGCAGGAATTTAGAGAAGATGGGAGGCTAATGAGGCACACAAGTCATTCTAGATGTCTGTTCATGGCAGTATTAGGGCAAACATTATGTGTATGAAAAGGAGGGAGAGCTGCTGTGAGGAGTTAGAGAAACTGGCCTGTTTGCCGGAAACAGCCTTCTACCTGGGTCAGGAGGCTACTTGGGAAATAGTAGACACAAGTCGGAGTTAGATGTAGCCAGATTTGAAGGTAGGGATGAGAAGTACTGGGACAGGAATGAGCATGATGAGCTCAATATCGAAGGTATGCTTTATGATAGAGAATTTATCCATTAATTCTTTCATTCATTCATTGAACAAATAGCAATTTACTCCTATTATTTGCTAGCCACGTTGCCAAGTGTTGGTGTGGTGTGCAAGATTTTAGAGGGAAGAAGAGACTGAAGGAAGGGAAACTGAGTGAAGGTAGTGTCCCAATATGAGGAAATAAGGGCCATTATTGGAATATGGTAACGGAAATGAAGAGGAAAGGCTGTACTTGTAGGTTCTTTGAAGTAATAATAAGCTGGTCATTTTAGCTGATTGGTTTTAGAGGTTAAGGGAAAGGGAAGAGTAGAGGATAACTCCAAGATTTCAAGCCAGGCTGACTGGGAGAATGGCATGGCCATTAATAGAAAGAATGGAATTAGGTAAGTGGATCCAATTTGGAAGTAAAGAAAGGTACTGCTTCAAAGTGGTCATGCCCTCTGTACAATAGGACTGGAGTCTCCATGGGGGTCAGGGTTGGAAATATAGATATTAGAGTAATTAATAGTGTAAAGTAAAAACCATTAAATCTGTCTCATTCAATGGGGGAAATTATTAATTTACTGTAGCTGAAGATCATAGAGTCAAGAACTAAATGTGAATATTCACAGCTGGTGTGTGGGGATCATAGATGTAGAGAAGACTTATGAGGAGCAGAAAAATTAGAGAAAAATGAGAGAAGCAAGATGTTGCATGTATCAAGATTTCTGATAATATATTTTTATTGACTTTCATTTAACAAATGTTATTGAGCACCTACTATGGAATTGGACCCTGTCCTCATAGAAGCAACACATTGGTGGAGGGAATTCTATAAAGGATGCAATACTATAATGCCTTGTAATAAAACACATGGACATTTTAATAATTTGGCATTCAGTATATTATGAAGAATCAGAATATGGGTGTACCCCCCCCCAAATAGTATAAAAGATATTTTTAAATGTAACATTTCCCCTTTTAGGTTTATGGTTCAGTAATTCAATGACAATAAAGTAGAGTAATAAAAAAAAAGATAAGATGAAGTGTGGAATGAACAGAACTTTAAGTGTAGTGCTGATGTACATCATCATTAGGTAAGTACAGTTTCTTTACAAGTCTATAAAAGTGGTTAGGTCCTTGAAAAAGGGAGTTGTAGAAAGGGTGGGGCAGAAACTAGGTACTTAAGGCATATTTCCTTGGGTGATGAAGCTGTTGACTGGAAACTAGTATTTCTAAATTGTCAGAAGAGAATGTAATAAGCAGAGGGAAGCAAGTTCCAGTAAGCAGGCAACACACACTAAAGGCAACGCACACTAAAGTTACAATCAAAGAAATTTCCTTTGGAAATGTGTCCTGCCTTTGCAAGAATAATGTCGTTTCTCACGGAACACAGCCTTCTGCATTAAACACCAGGATCCTGTTTGTGCTAATTAGACACATGGAACACACGTGTGCACACATACATAGAGGCCCAATCACCCAGTTTGCCTTTTTGTAACTGCCGTTGTTACTCAGAAGTCTATCCAAGAATTTTGTGATAATTCTATTAAGTATTAGGTTAGAGCCCTAGAGAAATGCTTGTTTGTGTTAGCCAGGAAACGTTAGGTATAAACAGTGATATATAACTGCAATGGGTTCTGGTGTGCACCCAGTGCGTATTTTGGGAGTTATGAAATAGTATGTTGTAGGACTAATGACTTTTTGAAAGACAAGCATAAGAACATTTTTTTTCAGTTGACACGGTTAAGGAAAATCAACACTCTGAGTCTATGAAGGAGCCATAATACTTTAAAACATTCCTTATTATTCAATGAGGATTTATCAAGTCCTAACTAGTTATGAGGCTTAGCAAAGGAGAAAGAAAACTAATAAAAGAAGGCCCCTGGAAGTGGCAAATGATGGTGCAGATAAGAAAAACCAGGAGACTTTAGAGGAAGTAGCGAATGAAGATTAAATAATTTATATCATCTTAATCTATATGGTGTGTATCTGATAAGGTAAAGTGATTCCTAAGGTAAAGTTAACTTTTCATGTTGGGCAGTGAATTCACTTTACTTCCTTGGCTCTAACTATGAGGACAGTCTTTATAAAGGAGACTGGATCGAGGAGTAGCTTTAAACAGAGGAACTTCATGAGTGACTCAGGGGACACAGCATTTGGCTTGAGGAAATTCCTCAGGCTTAACAATACAATCTCTGGATGAAAAAGGAAGAGACCCAGGCGTCCTAGTAAGAATGGAGGGTGGGTCCTGAAAAGTATGGGGAAAACGTGTGGGGAATTTAGAGACCAAAGGTAGCAAAACTGTCTATAACATTAGTGATTCATTCACAGCCCTTTATGTCATGAAAATTAACACCTGGGTTATAAAAGAGAATCATATCACTTCAGCATTTTGCAGCCTATCATTTGATACAGAACATTAAAAATCCCTGGGATAATGAATGTGCTGCTTAGGGATTCTAGTGAGATCTAATGAATAAATGTAACATTTAAGCACATTCCTAAGAACCTAGTCGAGATTCACTTGATAAACCAGATGGGCTTACTGTTAATGGGTTCGTTCTGGTTGGCTGAGTTAATAATGAGTGCTTAAAAACATGCCTAATGCATATTTACCCAATAGTCTTAGGATACTCTGTGTAATGACTTTGTGAGCAGTTAGAAACCCAACATAAATATGTATTTGGAAGCTTTGAAAATGATTACTACCCAATAGAATTACATAATTTTTATTTTTATTTTCAGTTCTTTAACATGACCCCCCCTCCCCCCACACACCTAATTGTATATGGCAGACCTTCATTTTCATTATAGCAGATAAATAGTGCAATTACCCTTTAAAGAAATTTGCATGGTCTAGGGAGAATTAATAAAATTATTATAATCACGCTGTGTACAAAGTGAAATATTTCCAACTCATAGCTTGGCAGTAACTGCTCAAGAATAATAATTAAAAATCCTTTTCTATATATTGGAACTTTTGGGTTTATTGCTTTAAAGTTAAGTCTATAAGGAAGGTTTTTTTGGCTTGAAAATGAGCAATATTTTTCATAAGCTGAGTCAGGGGCCAACATATTCAATTTCACAAGTATTTATTAAGCTTTTTTTTTTGGTGGCAATGAAAGATATGGCAAATTAAATGTTATAGTCATTGCCTTTATAGATAGGAATTTGCTATCTTGTTGCACCCTAAGCAAAATTATGTATGTGAAACTGTCTTGACAGTTTCCCCACTTCTTTAAGCTTCCTTTGCTCTACCATCACTGCTTCTACCAGTGCCCATGTGTGTACCTTTTCCTAAGACAATTCCAGTTATATCGACCACCAGTTCTGTAAGTTACGAATGTTTTTAGTTGTCAGTGACCTAACTGGGAACAGTGGCTTAAATAACTAGGTGTTTATTTTTCTCAGCTTTATCAGTAAGTGTACAGATAGGCAGCTATTAGCATTGGTTCAGTGGGTAGGACTGACATCTGAAAAATTATTTGCTCATTACCTCACCGTCACTAATGCAGCACCAAGTGCCCATTTGCATTTCAGGCAGAAGGATGTGGGTGAAGAAGTGCATTTATTACCTTATAACAACATCAACACAAACTTAACTGAAAGCTCTACCACAATCTGCCAGACTTCTGCTTATCTGTAATCGGCTAGAACTCTGTGACAGGTAGATCTACCCTCCGTGCAAGTGAAGGTGGGAACATAGTTTTTAATTGGCTGGAAAGGGAGGAGGGGATTGGAAACAGGTGTGGGGTTAACCAGGCAATAGTGTTTGCCACACCTGGATAGCCTGTGCTTTCTGGTTAAGTACATGCAGATGGTGCATGCTGTAGAACGAAGCAAGCTTATTTCTTCCCCCTTTAGCCATATATACTCAGAACAGTGTATTGACCTAAAGAGACCCATGTTAACCCTCGAGGCTACTATTAAAGTTTCTTTTTACATTCTCTTGATTTTATTTTGATTTCACATATCGTAGTAAAGAAAAAAATGAAAAATCAACTCAACCACATTTCCTTAAAAAAAAGCAACTCTTTTTATGTTTCTAATTTCTTCTGGATCTCTATCATTTGCTTTCAACTCCAGATAAATACAATTGAACACTGATTTATTTTTTCACCTAACACTATTTCATAATCTTTTCCCCGTCACTGTTTCATTTTATTCATAATGAATGTCTGTATTGTTTTCATTAGTTCCTTTAAAGGATCGACATTAGCAATTACTAGTTTAGCAGCTGTTTCAATATGTAAGTAATCGTTGTATTTAAAATTATAATTATTATTTTTGATTTGAAATAATCATAGTATCTCTTTTAAATGTGACACAATATATGTGTGAATGTGCATATGTTTGTGTATGTATTTTGTTCCCAGAAAAGATAATTATCCCTTAGAATTAGCTTTCCCCTACTACCTTTATAACACTAATCTGCCTGTAAATGCCGTACTTACCAAGTTAGAGAGACTAAACCAGTGTTTAGTCTCTGCTTTCATACTTGCAGATACTTACATTGCTTTTTTTTCTACTTGAATTCATACTTTTAATTCTATTTCCACTATAGAATTTTATTCTAAGGTATTATATATTCATAAAAGTCTTGAAAGTTTAATATTCACCTATGGATGAACATTATACATTTTCCCACTGGAGTTAACAGCATAGACCATTGAGACAAACCTTAAACTGTAATCAAGGTTAGCCACTTACCAGCTGTGTGAACTTGAGATGCTCAATGTCTCTGTGACTGTTTCCTCATGAATAAAGGGAAGAAACAATATTCCATGTTTCACAGAGTTCTTGAGTAGACTAAATGAGTTCACATCTGTAAAGAACTTAGGATGAATTCTAGTAAGTACTATATAAAAGTTTGCAGTCATTGGGAGACTGAGACAAGGTTCAGCATGTATTTTATTCTACTTTTAAAAAATTTTTATAGTTGTAAGTGCTCATAAACAGTGTCTACATGAAGAGGTGGATGAGAATGGGAGGACTTTTATATATCACCATAAATTTTGAATTTCTTAATTACAGGCTAAGAAAATCACAGTGATCCATCGTCAACATTTTTTTTTTTTTTTACAAGGCAAAGATTGACAACCTGATAGGATCCTCTTTCAATTTTGTTGTAAACAAAGAATTGGAAACACCTGTCTTTTAAATGGTTGTTTCCATCATTGGAATCATTCACTTTTCAATCTCTGGGAAGTATGCTCCAAACGCTTTACTACACCTATCAAATGGCCCTTAGTTATGCCTGTTCCTCTTTCACTTAGAGGCTCCCAATTTAACTCAATATTCTGAGAAAGAGTTGGAAAAGGTAAAACATTGAATAAATTTCCCTACTACACCTTAGTCAGTGCAATTAATAATCAGCTATATTGAGATATAATTTGCATATAATAAATTCACCAATTTTAAGTGTACACTATTACAAATTTTGACAAATATGTAAGGTTGTATAACCACCACCATAATCATAATATAGAATATTTCTATCACCCTTAAAATTTCTCTCAGATTTCTTTGCAGCTAATCCCCTCCCTGGATCCCTATCCCTGATCTGCTTTCTGTTACTATTGTTTTATTTCTAACAACAATGGGCACATACCCAGGAGTGAGCCTTCTGGGTTGTACAGCTATTGTGCATTTAACTTTATAACAAGTTGCAATTGTTTTTTTGAAACCAGAAATCTATGGGAGTTGCAGTTTATACCTTTGTCAACTCTTGGTAGTATCAGAATATTTCATTTTAGCCATTTTGTGTAGTGGTGCCTTGCTGTCGTTTTAAGTTACATTTATCTAATGATTAGTGGTGTTGAGCATGTTTTCATGAATTTGTTTACCATTGACATGTGGTTATTTGCTTTAGTTGCCATTCTTCGGTGAAATGTCTCATTAAATATTTTTAAATTGGAGCGCTTGCTCTCTTCTTACTTTTGAGTTACGAGAGTTCTTTATATTTTCCAAATCAACTTTTTTAACGAAGTGCTTTTATCTTACTACTTGCTTACTACATACACACACATGCATATCTAAAAACTTGGAGCTAGATTTAGCACATCCAATTTTTAGAAAATCCTCTTCATATTACCTAATTGGCAAAGCAAAGGCCTTTACCAATCAGCAAGATCAGATTTTCTTTCTATCAGAAAAAAAAAAAATCTCATGTTTTCCAATTCCCACAACTATTTAACCTGCATTGATCATCTCACTTCTGAATTCCAGTTCTAAGAAAGGTGAGGTTCTTGTCATTTGTCATTTCTTGGGTGAAAAAAATATGTCCTCTTTCAGTTTTTCTAACCAAAACTCCTTTGTGTGTTCTCATAGGATTACCCTCAATGGTGATATATTCTTTTAAAATACTTCGAATAGTTGGAGATAGAGGCTATGTTGTTAGCAGAAAATTGCCATCACTCCCAGCCCACTTTATATTTTTTCTGAATTCAAAAAATTCCATGAGAAGCCAGAATACCCCATTTCTAAAGCCTTAGATAAATATGTATACATTGAGAAAGCTATAAGAAGCATTTCTCAGACATGAATATTTTGAATTGTCCCTTTGTTTGGTGCTCAAAAGATTTTCTATCTTGGCCCATTGTAGCACACCAAGATTAGGAATAGAAAAGGTAAGGCTTTTCTTTTGCAAAGTGAAAGAACCCTGGCAATCAAAGTTGGTAAGGAGAACCATGCCGGGGCATTTTTAGTAGAATGGTTTTAGGAAAGAATACAGAATGATATATAAATATATATCTCCATCCATATATCCAACCTACTCACACATGTACACATACAAACCCTTTTTTTTTTAAATAGAAAGTTAGAAAGTGCTGGTCTTAGTAATAACTACATTTAATACTGTTTTTATTCTTTTAAAACAGCTGTTGTTGTCACACCATTTTTAAGAGTCTTCACTTAATGTTCTTCCAGTATTATTTTCCTGGGAAAACCTCAATCAGCATCAGTGGGAGACCTAATTATTAGAATATTTAATGAAGAGTTTCAGGCATTTTTCAAAGAACTATTTAATATCTGAGACATGCCACCTTATTTATAGCCCTAGAACTGAATGGTGAAGAAATCTTGACAGTTGTCACAAATGACCCAAATAGACCAAATGTTACAAAATTATTTTCATTTATTCAAGTCTTTAAAATAAAATATTCATTTAATATGATACAGAGGCAATAAAATATATAATTTACTTAGCTTTTCAAACTCATTTAAAAATAGAGAGCTGTCATTTAAAAAACTCAACTATTTCTTCCCTCTAGCGCTTTTGAAAAAATATACAACTCCCAAGCTATCACATTACGTAAGAAAGCCCAATTCTGTCTCGCTCACATGTTTTGATCAACAGGAAGGAAAAACAGGCTTGCTGCAGCTCCTGGCATCCAGGCCCTTGACTTTGGATGTGTTAAAATTATGATGTGAGTTCAGTGTATCTTCAGTGCACCTGTCTATTTTCTATTTGATGAGGGAATTGTAGGAGGTACTTAACAGAGGGACTGAATGTCTTATTTCTATACCCTTGGAAGCATTATTTTTTGACACTCCCTAAAAGGAAAATCTCTATCACCCCTCCCCTACCATCCTTTAAAAAAAAATCTAGTGGCGGAAAACTATGTGGACTTGATTCCATTATAAATGTATATCTTGTATAAAAAAGGCATAAATGTGACTCCTCTTAAAAGCACAATTCCATTACTACTTTATTAAAACAGCTAGGATCTCATTTTTTGTTCCCGTGATGCTTAGGTGCATCGGCAGGATATGAACTCAGATCACACAAGTGCAAAGGGTCATTTGGAGCCAAAACATTTGATAGGGAATCTATAAGGCCATGAAAATGTCCAAATGGAAAGTGGAATTAAACCATTATAAAATGAATTAACAATGTGCCCTCATCATGGTGCAGAATGAGGTAAAGGAAATTCATTTAATTTAGAATTCGTTTCATTGATATAGATCTTGTAATTGAGAACCTAAGAGTTAACCTATTGTTTCCCTCTTGCCACAAAATCCTGCAGCCACTGTCAAATCCTCCTTATTTCCTCTGGCTGCATCTTAGTACACCATCCAAGTACCTCATTTGGCAATACTCTGCCTATTAGGCACAGGGACTTGCCCTCTACTTCTTTAATACTGTGCAATACTCACTCCCAAGACCTCTCTCTGACTTGATTCTTCTTATTGCTACTTAACATTGCATATCAAATTGACAATGGTTATACATTTCAAGATGGTTTCTGTTATTTAGGCTTTTCTGTTTATTTCTCATGATCTCCCATTGAATTGAATTCACCTACTAGAGTAGCAGTGTTTCTTGCAATACTTCTACTGACTTGGTGCCTCCTGTCACCTGTTTCTTCCACGATCCCTACTGTGGGTATGTTCGCATGGACTGAATAGCTGTCAAATTAGTTCACGTGGACTGGCCCCATACAGGCAAACTTGAGGAAAGACGTTCTCGAGGGCTTGAAGAGTTCATTGCCAAATTCAAACAATTCAAAAGAATTCTGTTTTTCCTTGAAAGATCCAGCGGGCATCATTGGAGCCCTGAGGTAGAGCAACTGTTGTATTATATCCCTGGTGAGTTACAGACCTGATTCCAATGTGGTTATTGAATTCTGTTCAGTAAGTCTTCTCTATTATTTCTGGTTTTGAACTGTCACCAGAGAAGGTTATGTTTTTTTAAATACAGGAGTACAGATATTTGCCCATTATATTATAAAGTTATATAAATAAATAGATTGCAAAGTTTTCAAAATAATGAGTGAAAATCAGTGGAGGACTTTCACTTCAATCTTTTTTTACAATATTAAATAATGGAGAAAAATCTTGATCACTTTACAATTCATTGTACTTATTTTATACAAAAATTCAGGTGCTCCACTCTGGGTTATGAGATTCTGGGTTAGGATTGAATTCAGGAGCTATAAGGTGGTCAGTATTACTTTTGTCAAGTTTCGTCTGAGGATATTTTCTTGGCATATTGCAATGACAGCATACTATACATATTTTAAAACAATATTTGTTACATTAAAAAATTTGGAACACCTGCTAGATACTGAATCCAATATACGGATTCCATTGGAATGAAAATTTTCACTTCAACCTTTGCCAACCATTCCATCAAAACGAATTATTAAATATAGTTATCATTGAAGAATATGCTTTAGAATTCTTCTGCTTTGTCCACTTGGCATCTATTTTTCATCTGGTTGGAATCCTCTGTTCTCCTTATAGAGTGATGACTCGGACACTGTTTCATTGTCGTTGTCTTCTGCAAATTGCACATGATTTTTTCCATAACATTTCTTGTATGCCACATACACTGGAAAACAATACACGTGAGGTTAAAGTAATATAATAATGATAAATTGCAAAATTACTCTGGAAAGTGATTATAATATATGGCTCATAAAGCAGTTTGCTTTCTCCTGTAGTGTAGACTGGAGGCTACTGAGAGAAAGCAATCACTATTTTAAGCTCTATGACCACTCATGGAAAAGAACGATGTCTAAACTTCAGGACGACCCAGCATAAAACTTTTGGGTATATTTGCTCAGGGCAGTCACGTACCTTCTGCAGGCATTCTGAGCTGTAGTATGCAATGAAATTAGCAATGACAGCAAGCATTTATTCAGTACCTACCACATCCCAGGTGATATGCTGGTCCTCAAAAAATATACCACATGAGAGGTTCAGTTTTCCTATGTGGGGATACTTGAGCTAGAATACACTTCCTATCTCTCTTTCTCTCTCCTTACACTTAATATTTTTCATGGGGGAGGAGGACCTTAGCCGATTGAAAATCAGCCTTACTCTCTCCTGTGGAGTTACTAGTTTGCTAACATGCATTTCTCAGCTTATTCTTGCAGTCAGCTCACCTGGACTGGCTCTTCCCTGCAAGGGGAGACCCGCAGTTTGTGTGTGTGTGTTATGTGTCCATGTGTGAAGCACTGGGGGAGGGCAGTATTAGTAAGCCCATTTGGTCCCATATTCAAGCCATATTTTCCTGTTTAGCTTTATCAGTAGCAAAATTGCTATTTTATTAGCCAAAGCTCTGGTCTTTTCTTCTACCTTTCAATTGGTTACAAACTCACCAGAAAGAGCTGACTGTTTTTCACTGGACCTTTCAAATTCCAATATCTCACTTATTTTATTGGTATGATATGACCGGCCTCATCTCATAGGGCAGTTACAAACATTAGATGAGATAAAATAGTACAGTGCCCAGCATGTAGCAAGGAGAATAGTAAGTGCTCGGTAAATGTTAACTGTCACTAGATAATATAGCTGAGAGGAACAATGACCTACTTCAGAGATCGTAATATATCTACACCAGTATCTCCTTTAGATTGGTCCCTGCACTTCTTTTACTATATCAGTTTAAAAACCACTGAGCTCTACAATGAATTTAATTGAGCTTGTGGCCAATTAAAATATCCCAACTATTTTTCATTATAAATAACCTTTGCTCTCAACTCATACTTGGACGTCACTGAATTTATTTCACTGAAACATCTGTCATCACTTTTTCTTCCTTCTTTCCTTTCTCCCACCCTTCCTCTCTCCCTCCCTCCCTCCCTTCCTCCCCTCCTTCCTTCTTTCTTTCCTCTTTCTTCCTTGATATGTTTGCTGGTTCTAAACAATATTTAGAATACCAGTCTTATCACCAAGATATATTTCCAGGCATTGTATACACTAAATAAATAAATTTTCTTTGTTTTCATATAAGTTACTTAATTAATAAGCTAAGAAAATGTGGGAAGGGACAAGACTAATGCTCGTGTCCCCCTTTACATCGTTCCTTTGACTTGATTATCTATTAATCAAAAACTTTTGGATTAGTTATTCTACTAGAATCTACTTATTTGTTCTACCAATCAGCCCACTTTCTTTGGTTTGCCTAGTGAGATAACAGTAATTTATTTGGCAAATCTCAAGGTGCACCGAAATGAGTATAATTCTATCATACAAGAAAAAAACGATTTGGCAATGTATTTCTGTCTCTTGGGCCAGTGATAAATGGGTGGAATGTTTCTAATGGATACAGGAAGTCCTATTCTAGAAAAGAAAACTCTTTTTTTGAGGATCACAATCAAGACAAAAGTGCAGAGAATGATTAGAATCTGTGGACTGTTGAATATCTATTGGAACTAGGCAGAAAAGCCAACAAGACAAATAAGACTGTATCTCTGGGCATTTTATAAGTTAATATAGCATCATATTTTATAACTTCACATTCCTCATTAAAATGCCATGAAACTTAAAAAAATAACTAGTCTCTGGGCGGGCCGCGGTGGCTCAGCGGGCAGGAGTGCTTGCCTGCCATGCCGGAGGACCCCGGTTCGATTCCCGGCCCCAGCCCATGTAAAAAACAAACAAACAAACAAAATATAATAAAATAAGAAAATGTTTAAAGATGTTTCCCTTTCTTCCTCCCTTCCTTCCTTCCATCCTTCCTTCCTTCTCTGTCTGTCTTTCTTTCCTTCCCTTCCTCCCTCTCTCTTAAAAAAAACAAACAAACAAAAAAAACAAACAAACAAAAAAAAATAACTAGTCTCTTTAATTGGAAAATAGAATGTACAAATAGAGGTTCTTGGAAAACAAAAGTTTCAGTCAAATTAAGGCCAGTGGGTGCTAAGGGGAGAGGATCAAAGCTATATACTACTTCAAATTAAAATAAAAAATTAGGCTAGCTATCACTAGTGCTTTTAAATAAAGAACATCTTTGCTTTAACTGCTATAATTTTATGGGCATTTTAAAAATGTGTGTGGATGTTATACATACACACATAATTTGCTTTCTAATATAACTTATCTTAATAAATATTCTATATATACCAATATCACAATATATATCCTATAATTACAAAACATAGAAGGCTATTTTGATTCAGTTTTGAAAAATATTGAACAGTCTTGGGTTCCTGGAAATATTTAGGAAGGTACACAATAAAACAGTACTATTGGGTTAAAATGTCTCAATAACTGAGGAAAAGAAAGTCAATGGAGGGAATCAAGCTCTGTTATTTTTCACTTAAAAATTATTTTCACTAGACATTTTTGGTAAAATGACATCTTTTCATCAGCAGTTGGGAAGTCGGAATAATATTATGAGTTGCTTTGCCTCCCCCTGTTTTTGGGTACAATTCACTGCCAGTAACAAGGAATGAAAAAAAAAAACATTTTAGCAATTCCAAGTTATCTCAAAGAATACCATAATGTAATGCAATTAGTAGTATTCCTTACGTCCTAAGAATATTGCTGCGAAAATGATCTGGAAAATGCTGTAGATGAGTGGGAAGGTGAACATATGTTGAAGCTGCTCAGGGCTGAAGGAAAGCTGTACTATGGTTGAACATAGCTGCGAGTTCTGCATCCCTGTTTCCAAAGCAACTGTTCGGCACCTAAAAGAAATGTTGAGAGAATACACGCTTGTTGTAGCCATTTTGGTTGTTTTTGCTATGATATAACATGAGAAGATGATACAATATGAATAAGACATATGTGAGAAACAGCCTTATTTATATCAGTCATATATATATATATGTCAGTGCAGAGCACAGAGCAGGCGCTCAGGAAATACTCGAGATACTTCTTGAAGTTGTTTTATTGGTTCATTGGATTTCCTCCTATGACTAAATTCGGATAAGTATCTGCAAGGCAGGCATTATTGTCCCCATTCTACAGATGATAAAACTAAGGGGAAGAGTTTAATGTTTAGCCTGGGGTCCCATAGCTGGGATGTGGTATGGTTAGAATGCAAACCCAGGACTGCTTGACTCAAATATCGTACTCTGTTCACTGTTGAACACTGCTGATCTTTTTCCTAAACTCATAAATGCACCAACTCCTACACCTGTTTTTCTCTCTGCTTAATGACTTATCTGATAACTTTTCTGCGTATCAAACCTATAAATTCTAAAGCAAGTTCTAATATTCAGCACATTTTGGTGATGAGTTCCTTCTGTTGCTGGCTGGAGGAACCCTTACAAATCACAAGGCCAATGTAACTGCACTGCATGGGGAATGCCCCAGAAGAATTTGAGGAAAAAAGAAGCCACTGGTATTTTTCTTTCTAGGGGGTTTGTATAATTTAGGAATGAATGAGTCTAGTTAGAACAATCTACTTAGAAATAAGGCAAAGACTTACTAAAGGTGAATGATTTTGAACATGCCATCAGAATCGGCAGCTATTACAAAAGAAAATTCCCAATCCCATTTAACAAAACATTGTACCTGTTCCAGGACTGACCAGCAATCCGAGCCAGAAAAAAACCCAGGGAATAACCAGCCATAGGAAATAATGTTCCTATAATCCACAGTTTGGGAGTGATAGTCCAGGAACCTTGATACAGTATTCCTCCAATCACTGCTATGAGCACAATGAGGAACATTCCTGTAATTGAACCAATCTGGAAGAAAGGTGCAAGGGAAAACAATTATGTATCAAGACAGACCAAAATATGTTTATCAGCGAAGAAGCCTAAGCAGTCTCTTTTCTACTTACGGAGGTGTTAATGGAATTAACTCTGTGTATTTCTAGTCTATAGGCTACAAGCCACCCACTGGAAAAGCTGGTGCTTGTCAAATGTGTAGGAGAGATAGTGTCCAGGCTAGTAAGATGCTCAATTAGCCTAGAGAAGATTTTTCTAGCTTGCAAATTATCCTTGTCAGAGTGGAAGAAAACCCAGTAGAATAAGAGGTAGATGATAGCGCTTTCAGATTCTCCTCCTATTTTTGTCTCCTTAGGTAAATCACGAAACCTCCCTGGATCTTAGTCACTTCATTTGTAATTGAGGATAAAATCTTGCCCCAATCACCTTTTTTTTTTTTTTTTTTTTTTTTTTTTTTTTTTTTTTTAAAGGAAAGACAGAGAGAAGGAAGGAAGGAAGGAAGAAAGGGAAACATTTTTAAACATTTTCTTGTTTTTATTGTATTCTGTTTCTCCGTTTTTGTTACATGGGCTGGGGCCGGGAATCGAACCGAGGTCCTCCGGCATAGCAGGCAAGCACTTTGCCCGCTGAGCCACCGCGGCCCACCCCCCAATCACCTTTAATGATGGTTGTAATAATGAGAAAATGGATATAAAACTCTATAAAAGTAAAAAGACATATGCAAATATAAGCCATTATCGTTTTCTCTTTTCACATTTAAAAAGAGGTAGAGATTGTAACAATTTTCCCCCAGAGAAAAGGGAACATCAGCCAGCTTATTTTGTACATAGCTCTGGAGCAGAGGATTTGTCTCCATCTCCATCTCATCACCTAACTGGATATGGCTGGTGGAGGAGGGGATGAATGGTTGCTAATTTATGTAAATGGTTCAGTCACTAAACCGACCATATGGATACAGAATTAAGAAAGACATGTTCTATTTTCAAAGAAAGCGTAATGGAGAACGAAGTGTTGTGATGGTACAAAGTAGAGCAAAACCAAGAAGTGGTGTTTGAATAAGGTATCTGGAAGTGTGGATAGAAGTTTGCCCTGTGAATGGAATAAAGAAGGACAGTTTAGAAGAGTGGACTGTATGTCTAATAGCTGCAGGCTCCACCAGAAGGCAATTGTATAATGAGAAAAATAGTTTAGTAGATGGAAAGAACATGCAATTTCAATTCTCATTGTGGAACATTTAACTGCCTAGCACATATCATGGGACACTTACCTTAAGTATGATCTTGGCTTTCTGGGGCCATTTATGATTAACAAACATTCCAATGGAAACAGGAACAATAAGAGCAACCAAAGAAATTCCTATAGATGACAGAAGGGCAATTTGATTGACAGGACACATAGCACAGAAAAAAGATAAACAAAAGAAAAAACCAACTGAAAAATTCTTAGGTGGTTTCCCATTTTCTCTTCTGGAATATACAAAACAGTTAATTCCATATTTTTACCCACTCCAGTAAATAATGTAACATTATTTGTGCAGAATTCATAGCATTGGTGATATAAATCCTTTCCTTGAAGACTGGGTTAATTTTTTTAGTTTCTTATACTGCAAATCTGTATCTTTTAGTTTCAGTTTATCAGAATCTTGGTTCATTTAGCCTTTGATCTTCATATCCCAGGAAAAACACCTTAACAAAGTTTGTGTATATGTGTATGTCGGTGCGTGTCCTTGTGTTGGTGCATATAGATGATATTTTACAGGCTGTCTATTACCTCATAGTAATAGAAATAAAACAAAACAAAACAAAATTAAAAATGAACTCAAGATCTCCAAGCATTCTGCAGGCTGATGACTTCTGGTTAAGGCTGACTTTGTTTATTCAAATCTACAGCCTAGAGGTGAGAGAACAGGTTGAAAAAAACATGCTTTAAATTTTCCTTGAGATAATATATTTGGCGACCTCTCAAGTAATTATAATTCTTTGCAGCCACGTGCTCGCCCAGCCAGATAAAAGAGTCATATTTCAATTTCACCCAGTTAAATTTATTGCTGTTTTCATGACATATGTTTTGTTTTTCCATATTATTTAACACACATTTGTCCAATGCTTGATTTTATATGTAATAAAGCACCAAAAACTTTTAGCTTCTCATGAGCTGTTTCTTTTTTTCAAAATTCTTTTAAAGCAGTATGGAGAAAGTGGAATTGAATAATTTAATTCTGAGAGCTGATGTTGCTTATCTATTAGGGTAGATTGAACTAGGTCTGGAAAACAGATTTTAGATTCCAAGGCTTTTAAATGTTAACTTAAAATGAATACAATAATGCTGAAAACATAATAATTTCTTTGCAGCCTTTTAACTCCCCCTTGCCCCGGACAGGACAATGTAATTGTCAACAATTATTTTTGCCCAGAAATTACTCAGTGGGATGAAATAAAGGATACCAAAAACAGGAGAAAAAATAAATCAAAGGTGGGAAAGAGAGAGTAAGGAGAAAATGGTAGGACAGAGGGCCTGAAAAAGAGGTTACTAGATAGACTGGTAAGAGCTCCCAGAAAAATTCCCTTTTGGGTTTTCTTGCATTCTGGAACTTTGGGAGGAAACTTTCTTTCCTGGGTCTCCAGACTATTCCCTAAACTATGTGATGTATGTAAATCTTAGATTAAAGCCATCCGGAGGCAACTTGATTATACTGTGGTAGCTTGAGTCTAGGTGCAAATGTACTTGGAATGTAAGTGTGATTAACTTTTGGTAATACATCTTTAATGAGTTGGGGGTCTAAATAGGCAGCCCACCTCCCCTGTTTACCCTTTTTGTTGAGAGTTCTTATCTCTGGGGCAGCTCCAGACAACAGGCTAAGCACCAAGACCATCTGGCAAAATGGAAAGGCATAATTACTTCTTTTCTCCTGACCAGGTGAGGCAAGATACATGTTTTCAGGGACTTGAAGTTGACTAGGAGATCCTCCTCGCCTTCCTCACAACCGCAGTGTGTGGCTCACTGCCTGGGTGAGGAGTTGGGAGGTTCTCCCTTCTGCAGGCTGAGGACCTCCCTCCTCTATCTCCCAAGCTGTTCATTTTATGTATTCCTCATGGATCTGTATTATCTTTGTAAAATGCCTGCCCATTTAGAGGAAAATGCATCTGTTCTGTTCCTCTTCGAAACCATAACTTGGTCTATAATCCAGTTTACAAAGCAGGAAAAAAAAAAGGTGGAAAGGAGAACGAATTAAAAAGAGTAGTGGATGGAGTCATGTGGGGGAACCGGGAGCCAGATAGCTTCGGAGGTAAACCTCTCCTTATTCACATACCGTGAGAACTGTGCAAATTATTTAACCACCCTGAGCTTCAGTTTTCCCATTTGAAAAATAGAATTCTAGCTACCTCATGATGTTGGTGTGAGAATTAAATGATGAAATGGAAGGAAAATTCTTGTAAAATAAACTCTCACAAATATAGGGTAGAAAGAAGTAGGTATGGCTAACTGCCACCGTGTTACTGTGATGATACCAGCTGTATAGGCTACCCCCTTCCCCACCCAGGTGTCATCTGATGGGGCTCAGCAGGTGTTTATTGAATCATCAGACCATGCTGGATACTCTGCAGAGCTGAATGGAGAGAAGCTCAGGGGCTGTTTTCAGCTCCCTTGATCTTGGACAAGTTCAACAAATACTCTGAGCCTCAATTTCCCCATTTATAAAGCAGTGAAAATATCCTGTGAAGCTGTCAGGGAGTCTGTTTTCTACATTAAAGGACAAGAAAATCAACAGCAAGAAGGCTAGGTTGGAGAATAGGCCTGGGCAAAACAGTGAGTTTTGTTTCTCACATTCCTCTCTCTCTCTCTCTCTCTCTCTCTCTCTCTCTTTTTTCTTTCCTTGTCTTATTTTTCTTCCTTTCTCTTCTTTTTGCTCTTGACTTCTTTTCTCCATTGAATTGCTAGTTCCTCTTTCTCACTCCTCCTTTCATTCCCACTAAAGGATGTGAAAAATAAGTCATACAAACTCTGGTTATAATTACTCAATATTGCTACGAGGCCTTTTCCAGAAGGGAATGAATAGCAAGAGGAGACCATTTTAAGGCTTAAATTATTTTCTCAAACAAGGAGTAATGCAGAATTCAAACTCCATTTTAGGCACGTAGGTTGTTTGAGAGACCCCAGTCAATCCCACCCAAGCTACCCCAACCAAGCAAATGGTATTCTTTCACTCCAAGGAAGGTGTCCTCTGAGACAGCATCAGAGGAAATAAGCAGCATGAGAAATAGGCAGGTGATTGTGGAAGTTCACCTTAAAACTTGTTTTCAGGAGATTATATGAAGGAGTTCTTCCGGAGTCCACTGATGGACTTTGCGCTGGGAAACTACCTCCTGGAAAGGTTGTGTCAAGGAGGACCACTTTTTTGGTCCAGTGGTCATGGGAGGAGCAGGGGAGAGAGACAAGGAGAGACTATCTGAAAATATTCAATACAGATCATCTCCATTAGTGTTCTCACAGTTTTCTGTAATTCAATTGTATAGACCTGAATCACATTTTATCACGGTAACAATTCTTCTTAGAAATGGAAGGGATTTCAGATACCATCTAGTCCAACATCCCACAGCAGCAGAAATCCCTTTTACAAACGTCTGATGAGTCAACAGGTAGCCTTTGCTTATATGCTCTGTTCAATGGGAAACTCACACCTTCCTGAGGTAGCTGATCAGGGAGATAATTTGTTTCTGTGGGCAGTTGAATAAAAGACTATTTAGCATGTGATGGTGATTGGTACTGATGTATTATTTCACCAACATCTCACCTTTTATTATGATCTTTATATGAAAAATGCCTTGTTTTGGCAGGATGACAACTATCTCGCCTTTCCTCTAACCCCCATCACCCAAGTTATACCTACAAATTAATCTCCCATCATCTTTTGTTCTCCCAGAAACAAGCAAACAAAAAAAAATGCTCCTTTGGGATGGGGGTGGATATCTAGAAGTTGAAGTGTGTGGAGACAGAGTTTGGCAAATCTGGCTCTTTGGACATGAAATACAGACTGTGCCATTAAACCGATGTTTGAATTAAGGAATGGTTCACAGTTGGGTATTATAAACTATGTGTTTCATCTGGTGGTTTCTTACTGTGATGCTCATTATTGCTTATTGGGTGCTCTGTCTTAAAATCATTAGTTGGCTTTTTTTTTTTTTTTTTTTTTGGTATTTCTCAAATTTGAATGTCTGGGTACAAAGTCATGTTACCATTACACTCTGGGTGAAGGACAAGATAGAGCGTCTTGTGCACCAAAGTCTCAAGCCTCCTTAGGTCCAGACTACAGTGGGACGGAGGGGGATTAGCTCAAGTTAGTCCCACTCCCTAATAATTTGAATTGAGGAAAAAGCACGTTCTCCCATGAGGTCAGGTTTTGGAATTTATATTCTGCCAACATTCATTCAAAGGCAGAAGTGGCTTATAATGGGATCTTTACAGGCCGTAGACTGCTTCTAGTGTTGAGCCTTGCTTGGGAACCTAGCTGGGGAAAGGCAGAAGAGTAATAATTAAATCGCAGAGGAATGACTTACCTATGCTATCATAGGGAATTATGATCGTCCCGGTGTCGGTCCACATTTTGGTATAGATAAAGAGACAAAGTGGCATCATTCCCATTGCAAGCAGTGTGGAACATGTGGTCATGCTGACGCTGAAAAGAAAGAGGTGAGTTGATATGTCCATTTGTGTTTTCTAGCAATGATTGAGACAGGAGAAGTGTTAAGTGATAGAATTATGTAGAGCCATGGTGATGAGCCTTGACAAGGGTGAGTGGGAAAGGTCTGGATTTGAACTCTGACTCTGATATGAACTGACCCTATGACCCTGGTTAAATTTCCAAATCTTGTTGTTTATCATCTGTCAAATGCAGAAAAGAATAGCGCCAACATCAGAGGAGTATTTTGAGGATTAAATTAACCAATGCATGCAAAGGTCTTCCTATTGTGCTTGGCACCTAATAGTACCTAAGCGATATTATGTAGTAAAATAAAAAGGAAAGTAACATGAGAGAAACAAAATGTGATTGATTTGAGGGGAACTAAAGAAGAAAGCTAAATAGTATTGTGTAAGTTCTATCCGAGTGGTGAGGAGATGGATATCCATGTGGTTGAAATGGAAGGATTGCTTAGAACGTGTGATAAACCAGAGGGTCAGAGATCTGGAGCAACTAAAATAAAGGTTGGCATTGCATGGGCAGATGGAAAATATATAATGTTTGGCCGAAGAGGAATGGGTGTGTTACAAAAACCTATAAAATAAGAAAAAGGTGTAGAAACTAAGTGATAATGGAGAAATTGGAGAAACTGAAGAAGGATGCATTAGTAGAGATCCCCCAAAGAAGAAATAAAAAAGAAAAAATCTTTGCATTGTGTGACTTGAGGCCATCACCATGTAAGCCTTGTAACTTGGGATGGGACAGATGCAAAAGTACATGGCAAGTCTCGGTGCCTTCAAATCACGAGCCCTGACCACCAACAGATTTACCTGAAAACATCATCTTCACTTCTCCTTGAAACGTTTTGTGAAATATCACTGGCTGTGTTTTGGTGGGCATGGGTATCTTTCTTTTCTTTAAAAAAGTTAATTAAAAATTTAAAAGAACAACTAGAAAGTGCAAAAGCAGACTGAGAAGAAATGATAGGGTGAGAGGGAAATATTTTGATTTTTTTCTTCTAGTAATTATATGCAGGAAAGATGAAACCAGGTGTTATTTTGCTGACATTTTGTGGTATTGGTTCACCTAGTGAAGCTATCTATTATGTAAACAATCACATCACTACTACTGCTAGAATTCAAGTGATGATGGATAAGGTAAAGGTCCACGCATACAAAGTTGGAAATATAAATGGTAGACGGGATTGCATCTAAAGAAATTATTTTGAGATTTCAGTTATTTGCCCACTCCAGAAAAGGAAAACACTCTGGAAAATTGTTCCCTGTGGCTTTATTTGGTTTTGAAGAAATATTTGAACAATTTCCCCTAACTTTATCATGCATCACGTAATTGACTATCTTACGTACCAGCATAATTTAACTTTCTTCCATGACTCAGGGATATTGTGATAAGCATTACTATTCTCTGTGCTAAAACTACACCTGTGTCTTCTGGGATTAATGGGTTAACAGAGATATTTGTCCCTATGATAAACAATGCACAGACTGTTATGCTTTGTGAGTTATCATCTTTGCTTTGATTTTGGTCTCCTCCTTTAGGGTAAAGCGTTCTAGGTTACGCTGCTGGACTCAGATGTGCTTTTCCAGCATCCTGCTCCTCTCCTGATTTCTTGTTTCTCATCCTCTGTATGATGGGAAACAGCATGATAGAGCTTTAGAATTAGGAAAGTAAGTAAGTCCTGAGTGAAGAAAGCTAATCGGATTAATTGGAATGTATTTTGGGTTTGCAAAGTGTTTCATTGGGTCTTGTTTGAGTTCTGGATATGTGAGGTTGCTAGATAGGTGACTTTGGACTAAAGAGGTGTTTTTGTGCATACTTTGCAAGACCAGAGGACCTGGGGGTTTGTACTTTTTAAAAAATTAAAATTAAAAATCTTAATGTTGTATGTTCTATTACAGGGCTTATTCTGATTTGTTGAGGGATTAATATAAGCAGATACAGCTGATGTGTTCTAGCATGGTTTCATATCCATTTGTTTTTGGATTTTATTTCTTGATCCTTTTGTTATTTATAGGGATTATTAAACAGGTAGAGAGTATTACAAAGTCATCTCTGTTTCAAAAAACAAAAGATTTCCTTAAAACCTCATAAAATGTGACTTGGAACTTCTAGATCAGATTTTAAAACATTAGGCTGCACAGGGAATCCATTTCAACAGCCATACATCCCAACGTCACGTATATAATTTCACCCAATGTTCCGTATACAATTCTATGGCACAAAATGATTGCATAAGGTGTGGCATTATGTTGAGATACGAGACTCTTCTGTTTTGTCAAAAAGTTACAAATATTGTGTAAAAGCTGTTTAGCTGAGGTCGAAACCCCATGTTCAATTTAGTTCATTCCCCTCAGTTTAGTAGGTGTTAGCCCTTAGAATTCTCACCTCTGTGGATCTATGCCCAGGTCAAACTAAGCTGAAGTCTAAAAAGAACTTATTGCCATATTGTGGTTCACAGATTAAACCTAATAGCACTTGCAATGCTTCATCCTTTTATTGGACTTTCCTTAAAAGATCTATTGCAAGGTAGGTACTGTATTTCCTTTTGTGAAAAATAAATAATGTAATGGAATATAGGTTATATGACTTTTCAAAAGCTTCTGGAGAAATCTGCACCAGTTGAGAATGAGACAGCAGCTCCTCAATTGCTCACTAGGCACTTGATCAACCCAGAATACAGTTTTGCATTTTGCAGTGGTTACATTTCTACACTTTGAGCTTCTCTCTTCTGAGTTTAGTAGCTGGTGATTAACGGAGCTGATTGCCTACTGTACAGTATTTAATAAGCACATGTTACATTAACACCTGGATGTTTCTCAGAAATGCATGCCTTTCACAGGAAATGAAGGATGGTGAGGTAAGGAAAAACACATTTGTCTATCCAACTTAGAGCATTAAAATTCTTGGTCTAGTTACATTAATGCTTTGTCTGATTTCTATTAGTTTCATCCCAGTGCTAGTTCAGACTGGCACAAGATGAATTGAGCAAATATTGCAATTTAGATTACTCTGTGGGAAGCAGAGAAACCATTTTCTGTTTACTTTATAGTAAAGTAAACCTAATAAAAAAAAAAAGAAACAGTTGTGAGATGTTTTCTTCTTTTCCTTTTAAAGCCAGCAGAGGTAACACAAGTGTAAGAATTCTTCCTTAGGTTTTATACCAGGAAAAAGACTGTGTAAAGAATTAGCCGTCTTTGGTGGAGCTGACCATTATCCACTATAGAGACTAATGTTTAATGAACACTTTGCATAATTACGTTCAGAACTCCCCATCCCCACAAAGAAAGCGTTTTTTGTTTTGTTTTGCTTTGTTTTGTTTTTTGCTAATACCAAAAGGGAAAATTTTCTCAGCTGCAGCTTGTGGCTTGGAAATGATTTCCTTTTTGAAAAACTTTGAATCTTTTCCCAGAGATAAACAACAATTATCCAACTCCCTGTTAACCAAGTTAGAGTAAAGAACGCATGTACAGAAATTAACTCTCAAATTCTGACAGCTAAGCAGCCTGCAGGATGGTACGTGGATGCATTCATCCTCTCCTGTTTAATTCTTTAATCATTCTTTAGACCAACGGCAAATTTGATGTAAATTCAGAAGGCCACTGGCTCCTGGACAGATGAAGTCAATTGGATTAGGGTATTTTGAGGTTCAGATGTCTTACCTTAAGTCCATGTCGCCATCTACCCAATAGGCCAAGACATTGGAAGCAGTTCCTCCGGGACAGCATCCCATAATAAGCACGACCACGGCCTGGACGGGGAGGACGTTAAAGGCCAGGGACAGGACGAATCCCGTGAGGGGCATGATTCCAAACTGACAGAGGAAGCCAATGCATATACCCCATGGCCGCTTTATGTGGCCTAGGAATTTCTTGACTTCTACATTGCACCCCATGGAGAACATCACCAAGGCCAACATGATGGTAAGGACGGTACTCATGATGATGCTTAGAATGTAGTTGAAATTGCTCTCAGCTTCCACACAGGAGTCCCCATGGCAAATGGCTGCATTGCTCAAGCAGCCTGTCGAGTTATTCATTGCTGGGTCTGTTGTCCAAACTTCCAAGCCCATAGAAGCACCAGTTCTCCTGTCCTGGCTCTGCTGCCAGTCAAAAGTAATGCTTATTTCAACCATGTCAAACTTTTAAACCCTTCCTAAACACGTGTCACTTGATGCCTCTTTCAAAAACCACCCCAGAACAGCAATAAAAAACAATAAATGCTAGTGTGTCAGTTTCGAGAGGCAACATTACAACACAGCACAATTTATGAATCATAAAACTTCAGCAAAATCACTGGTCCAGACAGAGAATTATAATTAATCATTTATTGGCATGATAATGAACCAGAGCATATAAAACAGCCGTGTTAATGTTTAATGCTGTGAAAGTTTACTTAATAATTTCAGTGTGACACTTAACATCAACTCAGAATAGATGTAATGCTCAAGTGGAGCAGCTAGTGAGCATATCGTTCCCTTATAAATGTAGGGAACTGGACCTTGAAAAGTTGAGTGCCTAGTGCCAAGTTATGTAGAAAATTAGTGGCCGACTTTGAACAGGAACCCAACTCTCTAATTTCCTCACCCAGTAGTTTTGGTACTCGATCAGTCTGTCTCCTTGTTACTGGTATAGAGCTTCCATAAAGACTATTAAGTTTGAGAAAGTTCTAGGGCTGTGATGCAATCCTATGGGAGAGGAACATTTAGGAGGATAGAATGTTTTCTATGTTGTCTAGTGGAAAGGAATCTGACTTGCAGAACCCCCTTCAATTACTTATACACACAATGATGGATATGTCACCATAGTAACAAAGTGCTTTTTAGATAGAGACAATACGTTTATTTAGAGGGATGAACAGTAGAAGGTTGTTCAGGCTCTCTTTGAACTTGGAATCAGAAATTTAAATGAAAAAATTCTGGTTTTGGGGGAGTGTCCCTTTGGGAGGGTGATTTTTGTAAATGTCAGATGGTCAACCTCTTTAGAGGGGGAACACTATAGCTAGGCATATAAGGAAGATAAAAAACAGAGGTAGAGGAGATCGTTCCTGCTCTCAGGAGTTTATAATCCCATCACAGAGTCAGACCGCAAGATGAGAATAAAATCAAATATTTATATCATGATTTACAATTTATAGCCAGTTTGGCTTGGTGGAGACTTGGAGCAAGACTTTGAAATAGAGCTTGTTAAAATTCAATGTGCACTTGACTCACCCTGAGGCTTTTTTAAAATGCGGATTTTTCATTCTTTAGTTCTGGGGTGGGCTTGAGATGTCTGCATTGTTCACAAGTCCCCAGGTAACGCTGATGCTGCTGGTCCAGGGACCACCTCTGAGTATCAAGGCCTTAGAATACCTAGATCAGGGTATTGTACCCAATTAAGCAAAGCTGGTGAAAACTGAACTGACTGGTCACAACTAAAAGCAGCATTTGCAGAACAACTCAATATAGGGAAAATTAACAGGCTATGAATTGATTAAACATGAGCTGTGGACAGGGGAGCTGTGGTCATTGGGTAGAGGAATAAATAGAGCCATTGGGGACCTAGGGATGATGTCCCTTTAATCTGGGATTGAGCTGCTGGGTGAAAACCTGGGTCACCTCCTGCAAGGGCAACAGTGATTCATGCTCATTGTTGATGGGACTTCTTTCCCAGGAATGCACCTCTTCAGCTGTCACGCTCCGCTCCTTGCCTTTCTTGCATGGGTGGCCTACCATTAGCTCAGGCCTGGCTGCCTGCCAATTCCTGGGAGTCTGTCCCTGGCCTCCAGCCCACACCCCTCCCTAAAGCTAAATGATTAGCTAGGTGAATTCCCATAGGCAGCCTCTCTTCCCACTCCTAGGTGTGCATTGATTTGGCCCTGTTCTGCCCGCCCCTTCCAAGCCTCTCCTGGGATTGACCTCGGGCCCACTTTGATCAGGTGCCAGCCAGCCCAGGGCAGATGAACCAAATGCTCCCCCTGCTGCTGTACCTTGGCATCTGTCAGTGTTGACTCTTCACAGCAAGGCTGGGTGAGGCAGAGGGCAGAACAGCTACGCCTTTGTCAGCGCCTCGGTAACCTCAGTCATGCCATGAAACTCAGAAAGCTGACTGTATCAGTCAGAGTTCTCTAGAGAAACAGAACCAGGAGGATACAGATGATATAGATACATGCTTATGTTATATATATTAATTATTTATCAAGATATTTAACATAAGGAATTGACTCACAAGATTGCAGGGACTTGCAAGTTTGAATTCCATAGTGGAGGTGGTAGGCTGGAAATTCCAGTAAGAGTGATGTCGGATTCCTGATTCCAAATTCCTTAGGCTGGAAGCTCAGGAAAGAGTGGAAGGTATAATTTTGAGGTAGAATTTCTGGATTCCTGGAACCCTCAGTTCTCCCTCTAAAGATCTCTGATTGATTGGATGAAGCCCTCTCACATTACAGGGGGTAATCCCTTTACTTAAGGTCATTTGAATGTAGATGCTAATCCCACCTATGAAATACTTCCACAGAAACAACTAGACCAGTGTTTGACCAAACACCTGGACACTATAATCTAGCCGTATTGACATGAAGGTAACCATCTCATGAACCCAGGATCCAAACAGCAAACAACTCCTACTACTTTACCCAGTCTAGTCTCCAAAGGAAAATTTGAGTCCTGTGGATTAGGAGAAAGGATTTGGATTTTGAAATTACTCTTAAGCTTCTGAGAGGCTACAGGGCAAGGTAGAGAGAGCTTAAGATGGGCATATTTAGATACCTTCTTTTTAAGTCAAAAAGCGTTTCCAGGGTGGGCAATATGGTTTGGGTTATGTTTGTTGCTAGATCGGCCAGGTGAAATCCATACTTAGTCTTTCTGCCCACACTGCTGGCAGCAGAGAAGAGAAAGTGAAGGGAGCAAAAAACAGGTTGAGAACAAAGCTTTTCTCAAATTTCAGATGACTTGCTAAGGAGATTTGAGGCTCCCAGGGGCAGAATGCTTTGCATATAGACAACTTGCAAATGAGCAGTCTGTTTGACTAGACAGAGTGCTACAATTCTGGTTAAAAAAATGTGCCAATGCATTTCTAATTTTCACATTGTTTTTACATAAATTTGCACATTAGGCTCAAGAGGCCTTAAATTCAAGCATTGGAGTAATTCACAATTCATTAATACCCTTAACTTTAGCTGCATTCATATCCAGGCATCAGACCATGATAAATTGAAAATATTTAAATATATAAAAAGCAATCTCTTTAATTATAACGCAGATTTGGGGAATGGATGCACAACTGAGTGGGTAGCCAGGAGGTCGGGGCTTGATTTTCATTGTCATCTTTCTCAATTTTTTCTGCTCAGTTTCTTCATGCACTGGGCTCGGAAACAGGGACTCTCAGGAACGCAGTAATAGATTTCTGCTCCTGGCCTATTGGGTAGAGACATAGAAGGTTTGGGTTTAATTCGATTTCTCAGGTTCCCTTTGAAAACATTACATAGTCATCCCTGGGTGGCTTCTGTGTAGGAGTTTAGAGAAGTAAGGCTTTAATAGCTTTCCAGTGTATTCGCCCTGAAGTTCACATGACAAAAGCTGAGTTTTCTTTATTCTATTATGTATTATCAGGGATGGCTCTATTCAGATGAGAAAGCCATCTGGAATTTGACTGATTCTGTTGAACGGTTCCTTCTGATGGAAATGAGCTCCCTTTCTCCTTTTCCAATTTCTCCTACTGACTGATCTTTTATGGAACCTGAAAGTCCCCCAGAGTCATTTTTTGAGTCTCCAGTGATCCTCTTTAAGGCAAAAATACCCCGGGGTGAATGGCACGTGGATGACTAGCTGTCTATTCATCCTGTGATGCTTTAAAGGAAAAAAAAAAAAAGAGCAAAGTATTGGGTAAAGTAATAGAGAGGGTCTAGAATATGTGGAAAAGAAAAAGCACTGGATTTGGAATAAAATGATCTGGTTTCTAGATCTTCTTCTGAAAACACTGCAAACTCTTAAGACCTCTGTGAATGTGTGAAGCCTTATTAAAGTTGAAGGACAGTACATCACTTTGGAAATCTCTTACAGGTAAACATTCACCATTCTATGACCCAGTCATTTCAGTCCTAGGTATATATCAAAGGAAATCCATAAAATGAGCTTCCCCAAAAACATGAACTAGAATGTTTGAAGTAGCTGTAGTCATAAGAATTCCAAACTGGAAATTATCCAAATATCCATCAAGAATACAATGGATAGAGTGATGTATTCACTCTGTCTGTACATCAGGTAGGATAATGTGGAACGAAAGAAGCCAATACTAAGAGTGCATAAAAAACCAGGCAAAGCTTACATATGATGGTAGAAGTTGGGATGGTTATTAGCCTTGAAATGTGGAAGAGTGGAGACAGAAATGGTCACAAGTATGCCATACCTCAAACAACAGTTGCTAAGGACAGAATGGGGGAAAATGTATGTTAAGGCCTAGAGAAGGCAACACTGGACTTGAGACGAAGTTGTAGGTTAATAATATAGGAAGTAGAGGTTGGGAAAATGATTCAGTGATCTTGTTGTTGTTACCATTAAAACATTTTCTAAATGTCTACAAGTATTCAGCTTTGCAAACCTTTAACAAGATATTTTTTGATTAACACTAGATAAGCAAATCCTCCTGCTAGAAGGCAGTCTTTAGTCTTTCTGACTGTTAATCACCCCATAATCTTAAAGTGGGAAATTAATTTGTGTATTTTGCTAGTGTCTCATGTCTCCTACTGCTTCTTGAAAACTTGGCAAAACTTTTGTTAATCACATTTTTTTACTTTGCATTTAGAATCTTGATGAATAGCACATTTCTGGGAATCCATGACATACCTTGTAATATATTGAATTACTGCTCTCAACTAATTGCTCTTTGCTTTCCTGTAATTAGAATCATACAGGCATATATGTTGATAGTGACTCACCATGTTTCCCTGTTCAAAGAATATGCCTCCCCACTCAATTCTTAAGCTTGAGTGTCAAGCCAGTGCTTTGGCCAATTACATGTAAGTAAAAGTAATGGGTATGCTGCTTCCAAGCAGGATCTATTAGAGCCATTGTGCGTTTTCACCAGACTTTTCCTCTTTGCCACGAGAATTGTTAAGTCCTAGCTAAATGCTGCTCTTTCATCTGGGTTCTGGAATGAGAAATCACAGGGAGCAGAGCCACAGTTGCCCACAGCCAACATGAGATAGAAATAAACCTTTGTGCTATAAACTACGAGATTTTTGTTCTTGTTATGTGATGTATTAGTCTGGGTTCTCTAGGGAAATAAAATTGACAGGATATATATTTATAAGAATTTTCTCACATAACTGTGGGCATGTCAAGTTCAAATTCTGTAGGGTGATCCAAAAGCCCTCTTATGAAGGTGTGCAGTTTGAATCTGTTGTGGATCCCAGAAAAGCCATGTCCTTTAATCCTCATTCAGTGTTGCTGGGTGGGACATTTTGGATTGTTTCCACAGAGATGTAACCCACCCAAATGTGGATGGTACCTTTTGATTAGATTGTTTCTATGGAGATGTCTCTACCCATTCAAGGTGGGGTTGCGTACTGGAGCCTTTTAAGAGGGAACCATTTTGGAAAAAGCTTTGGAGTCACACAACCTACAGAGCCAACAGAATGCACAAAGCCCTGGTGAAGCTGTTGACGATTCCTGGAGAGAAAGCTAGCAGACATCACCATGTGCTTTTCTGGCTGAGAGGGAAACCCTGAACTTCATCTGCCTTTCTTGAGTGAAGGTAACCTCTTATTGGTTCCTAAATGTGGACATTTTCACAGCCTTAGAACTGTGAATTTGCAACTTAATAAATTCCACTTTTTAAAAGCAATTCCATTTCTGGTATATCACATTCTGGCAGTTTGCAAACTAGAACAGAAGGCTTTCTATCAATTCCGCAGGAGAATCTGGTTGGTTAAAGTAGAGATGGAAATTCTGTCTTCTGTCTGCTGAAATCATCACATCTCTTTTTAAGCCTTCAACTGATTGGTGAAACTTTGCTCATTGTTGAAAGCAATCTCCTTAGTTGACTATAGAAGTAGTCAATCAGATGCAATCAATTTTACTGATAATTTAAATCCATGAAACATTCTCACAGTAACAATAAGGCCAGTGCTTCCTTAACTAAACAACTAGACAGTATAATCTGGGCAAGGTGACACATGAATTTAACCACCACACATAATATAATCTAGAAAAAGCTGCATGATACATTATCTAGTAAAAAGATACCCCATACTTATCTGCTGTAATTTTCAAGTCAATCAGATAAGGGTTTCCTATAAGTTTATAGGAATTGCACTTTAGTAAGTGCTCATAAAATGGCATTATCTTTAAGAAAAATGCAGAATTTGAGTTCCTACCTGAACCTTTAAACTGTTTGCAGGTTTTGTTATATCTTATGCAATTTTACTGAGGTATATTCACATACCATATACTCATCCAAAGTGTAAAATCATTGGTTTACAGTTTCATCACATAGCTATGCATTCATCACCACGATCAATTTTTGAACATTTTCATTATTCAAAAAAATAAAAATTAAAATAAAAAAGCAAACCCAACATATCTCATAACTTGTCTCCCCTTATTATTTATATGTTTTTGTCTTTATGTTCATACTCATCTGTCCATACACTGGATAAAGGGAGTGTTAGTCACAAGGTTTTCACATTCGCATGATCATACTGTGAAAGCTATATGGTGATACAATAATCTTTAAGAATGAAAACGATTGGACTACAGTTCAACAGTTTCAGGTATTTCCTTCTAGTCATTCTAATACACTAAAAACTAAAAAGGGGTATCTATAAATGCATAACAATAATCTCCAGAATGACCTCTCAACTCTATTTGAAATCTCTCAGCCACTGAAACTTTATTTTGTTTAATTTCTCTTCCCCTTTTTGGGCAAGAAGTTTTTCTCAGTCTCATAATGCCAGGCTCAGGCCCATTCCTGGGTGTCATGTGCCATGATGCCAGGGAGATTTCCACCCCTGGGAGGGTGGCAGTGAGCTCACCTGTGGAGTTGCCTCAGCGAGAGAAGCCACATCTGAGCAACAAAAGAGGTTCTCTGGGGGTGACTGTTAGGAATAACTGTAAGTAGGTTTAGCGTCTCCTTTGCAGTAATAAGTTTCATAAGGGCAAGCTCTAAGATCCAGGGCTTGTCTTATTAAACTGGTAGTCCCCAATGCAAGAATATCAGGAATTCCCCAAGTGGAGAAGTTTAACATTTCCACATTTCCCCAGTCCCTCAGAGGCTTTGCAAATATATTTTTATTCTTTGCCAAGATTTCTCTGGGATGTATCAGGGCATCACACTAACCTGTGCAAACCAATAAAATCTCACTCCCTATTTAAGTTCCATATAATTATGATGTTTGAATAAACTGACCATAAAAGTTAAGTTGGACAGTGTGCTACAGGAAATATAAATTTTGCACCAAAAACATCTCTTCTTTTGATCTCACACAGTAGTTGAAGTTTTAAAACACAGTTAATATCATCCTTTACTCTTTAGTCTGATTCACCATCATCCTAACTAGATCAGCTTCATTCATATCTTTAATTGAAGTCTGATATCTTTTCCACCTTTTTAAACAGTTGCTGTATGGGGAAATGCTGACTTTCATAGCTACAGAACTCTAACTCTGAGTCTCAGGTGTCACACAGATACCCGAAGTTCCAAGGGGGTAACCAGGTTATACACAAAGAGCTCAGCATCTCAGAATTTAGAAACAACAGTTACAACTCAGGAATAGATGCGAGTGCTGTAAGAGTTTATAATCCATAAACCTTTACAATAAGCCTTCCCCAGTTAATTAATTTCTCAAAGTTTTCACATTATAGTTAGTCCATATAAGTTAGGTATGATAATATTTATCTTTTTGTTTCTGGTTTAATTCACTCAACATACTGTCCTCAAGTTTCATTCATCTAGTAGGATTCCTCACAACCTCATTCCTTGCAGCTGCTCAATATTCCATTGAATGTATATACCACAGTTCACTTACCTGTTCATTGTTGATGTACCCTTAGGCCACCTACATCTATGGCAAATTATGAATAATGCTGCCATAAACATCAGTGTGTCAATATCCATTTCTGTCCCTGCTCTCAGTTTTTCCAAGTATATGCCTAATAATAGGGCTGCAGGATTACATGGCAACCCTAATTTAGCCTCCTGTGGAGCCACCATATGGCCCTCCAGAGGGACTGCAACATTCTACTTTCCTACCAGTTGTGAATAGATACATCTCTCTTGCCACATTTTTTCCAACATGCATATCTTTCTGTTTATTTTTTTCAAACAGCTTTACCCATATACCATACGACTCATCCTAAGTAAACCATCAATGGTTCCTGGTATAAGCACATGGTCATGCATTCACCACCACAGTCTATATGAGGATATTTCCATTTCTTCTGCTAAGAAAGAAGAGAAAAAAGAATGATGAATAAAAAAAAAATCAAATAAAAAGGAGAATGAACACCACCACCAAGAATCCCATACCCCTCATTTATATCCCCTCTTATTGACATTTAACTTTGGTATACTGCCTTTGCTACTTTTAATGGAAACAAATTACAATTTTATTGTTAACTATAGACTGTAGTTTGCACTGATTGTACTTCCTTCATCTATCATCCCATTTTCAGCACCTTGCAATGTTGACATTCATTTGTTCTCCCTCATGTTAGTAACTTTCTCATATTAGTACACTGATTCAGCATCATTGTCCATTCTAAGTTTTGCTAAGTTATGCAGTCCAAGTCTTTATCGTCTATCTTTCCTTCTGGCATCATACATGCCCCTAGCCTTCCTCTTTCAACCATACTCACATTCAGCTTTTTTTCAGTGTACTTACAGTATTGTGCTACCATTAGGTAGGATTGTGCTATCTGTTTCTGGATCTTTACAATCAGTCCTGTTGAACTCCTTCAGCATCAAATGCCTGATCATTACCCTCTTTCTATTTTTTGATAACCTGTGTCTCTGCTTTAACTGTCAGAGTTTGCTCATTAATTTTATTTCATATTAGTGAGACCATGGAGTATTTGTCCTTTGTTTCTGGCTAATTTCATTCAACGTAATGTTCTCAAGATTCATGCATGTTGTTGCATGTACCATGACTTTTTATTATGTACCATTACTGAAAGTCTTCATTTCTACACTCTTTTCCAAATCTCTCTCCTGTCTTTTCCTACCTGCCTGTAGTGTTCCATTTAGTATTTCTTGTAATGCAGGTATTTTTTTTTTCATACTCTCTCAGCATCTGTTTGTCTGAAAATATTTTACCCCCCCCCCCCCCATTTTTTCCAGGGAAGTTTTTCCTAGATATTGAATTCTTGGTTGGCAGTTTTTCTTCTTTTCCTTTCTCGTCTTCTTCTGGGACATTCATAACCTGGATACTTGTGTGCTTCATGTTTTCATTCAATTCCCTGAGACCCTGCTCTTATTTTTTCATTCATTTCCCTATCTGTTCTTTTGTGCATAAGATTTCAGAAGTCCTGTCCTCTAGTTCACCATAAGCCTCTATGGTTTCTGTTGAGAAATTCACCCATAGACTTATTGAGCTTCCCTTGCATGTGATGGTTCACTTTCCTTTTGCTGCTTTCAGAATTCTCTCTTTGTTTTTGACAGTTGACAATCTGATTAGTAAGTGTCTTGGAGTAGACCAATTCAGATCTATTCTGTTTGTGGCATGCTGTGCTTCTTGGATCTATAATTTTATGTCTCTCATAAGAGCTAGGAAATTTTCAGTGTTTATTTCCTCCTTTATTCTCTCTGCACCTTTTCCTTTCTCGTCTTCTTCTGGGACATTCATAACCTGGATACTTGTGTGCTTCATGTTTTCATTCAATTCCCTGAGACCCTGCTCTTATTTTTTCATTCATTTCCCTATCTGTTCTTTTGTGCATAAGATTTCAGAAGTCCTGTCCTCTAGTTCACTAATTCTTTCTTCTGCCCCCTCAAATCTGCCGTGTAATTCTTCATTCCATTTTTCATCTTGTTTACTGTGTTTTTCCTTCCCTAAGTTCTACCATTTATTTTTTCAAGCTTTTGGGTTCTTCTCTATGGTCATTCAAAGTCTTCTTTATGTCCTCCAAATATTTTAACCTCTCTTCCCTCAACTCATTGTTTTGATTTAGCCTGCTTGTTTGAACACCTTTAATTAGTTTTTTAAACTCCTGTATCTTGTGTGAAGTGTTAGTTTGTTCCTTTGACTGGGCCGTATCTTCATTTTCTGTAGTGTGACTCATAATTTTTTGCTGGTGTCTAAGCATCTGACTTTCTTGATTAGTTTATTCTGGAGGTCATTTTCATTCTTTTACCTAGGTTTTTCTTATTGTTTGGCTTTGTTCTTTATCAGTTCTTTGGCATTCAATTCAACTTAGTCTAAACCTGTAGCATAGCTTCTGTTTTACTGATCGGAATTTTTCAGCTCTTGTATTTCTGGTTCTTGACATGCCTAAATGCAACCTTCTTTTTTGAGGAGGGTCTCCCTAGATCTGATAGACTACAATCAGATTTTCCCATACTAGACAGACCAGCTGTCAGGAGGACTATCAAGTTTCCCTGAGGATTTGACCCAAGAGGTTGTCAAGCTTTCTTGCAAAGCCTCTAGACTCTGTGCTTTTCCTATCCTACCCAGAAGGTGGTACTTGCCAGCCCATCGCTCCCTGCCAGTGTAAAGTGATGCAATGCCTTTAATTCTCAGCAGACCCTGTCCCTGCCAGGGGTGTGGTTGAGACAGAGACTGAGGTGGAAGGCAAGCTTAAGCTGTTCCTATTTTCCAGCCCTTGGGTTCTGAATTCTCTGAATAAGTTATGCCCCTTGAGTTGGGCCTGCCCTCCCCTTTTCTTTGGGGAAGATATACTCTTTAAGGAATTATCTCCTTCACTTGACTAGTTACTCTATCTCTCAGACCTATCTTAACTCTGCCCTTGCCTGCATCAGTGCAGACAGTTGAAAATGCCTGAAGCTTTCTCTAATGAGCTACTTAGAATAGTTATAAAAAATAAGAAATCCTTTTTTCAGAGCCAGTAGTCAGGGCCCAAGATTTACCAGTCAAGATTTGGAGTTGTTTTCTAGTTCTATGTGACCATTTTCTTGGGGGCTCAGCCATTTTCCAGTATTCTGAGCTTGGCTGACTCCAAAAGCCTCCATTTTAACTTAAAAAAAATTTTTTTTTCATCAGCCCCACCTCCTCTCTGCTGGGAGAAACTTCAGGGTTCCTTTCCTGCTTGCTCTGGGTTTATCTGTTCTTGAAGCCTGTATTCATCAGTCCAAATTTGTTAATTGAAACTGCAATTTAAGCTTGTTTGAGCTACTTTCCCTTGCTCCTCGTGGGAACTGCTTCCTTTTCCCCCAGGGAAGTGTCTCTAACACAGCCTGTCATGCCAGTGGTGGAGACGAGCCTCTGAAGTTTGGGGGCTTTACTTATAGTTCTGCACTGTGATCTCAGCCCTTCACCCATTCCAGACAGTTGTACCATGAGTGTCTGGTCACAGATGTCCCCCAAACAGTTATTTCAGTCAGTTCCTGGCTGTTTACTAGCTGCTCTGGAGGACTAACAAAATTCCACAACTCCCTACACTTCCATCTTTCCAACCTCACTGCTCCAGATTCTGTTTTTGTATCTTCAACTGTGTACTCCTAGCATCAAGAAGTGCCTGAAAAGTAGATGGGTAATTTCAAGTAATGATATTAAGGACTCTGTTCTTTAATTATTTACTGTAAAAATAGATCAACTTTAGCTTCTTAGAGTCACTAGGATATAAAATTATAGTACATCAAGTTAATAATGGTCAGATATGACATCAGGTGTTAGAATAATATGGATTATGACATTGCAAGTAGGTATTAAAGCCACTATTTTACAAATGAGATAACTGATATTTGGAGGAGTTAAGTGATATTCCCCAAATCACAATGAGCATGTCAAAGTAAACTTCCTTCCTTCCTTTGTTCATTCCTTCCTTCCTTGCTTTTTCTTTCCTACCTTCCTATATACGGATTTTCCTTAGAATCTTGAACCATTCTAGGTACAGCATTGTAACAAGCAAATGCTAAGTGAAGCAAATGACCCTGTCTTGTTAATTTCCTATTATCAGTGAGAAGAATGGCTGTACAGAACATTTATTCATATTCAGTGTATGGACTCTCCCCATTTCCCCAATAGAACACTGTCTTGGGCAGTTGTACTGTCCCATGACCTGGCAGCAAATGAAACACTTGAGACTTTAATCTCTGTATCTCAGAAATTTGATCATTCCCTATTCTAGTTTGTAAGTGGTCAGAATGCAATATACCAGAAACAGAACAGCTTTTAAAAAGGGGAATTTTTTAAATTGCAAGTTTATAGTTCTATAGCCATAAAAATGTCCAAATTAAGGCAGGTCTATAAAAATGTCCAAATTAAGGCATCCTGAGAAAGATGCCTAGGTTCAAGAAGGCTGGTGATGTTCAGGGTGTCTCTCCCAGCTGGGAAGGCAGATGGTGATGTCTGTTAGCTTTTTCTATTCATTTCATAAATCTTCTCCAGCACATTCTGCTCCAAAGGTCTCTGGCTGCGTGGGCTTTGTTGGTTCTGGTGGCTGTAAAGCCTCTTAAAGGGCTCCAGTAAGCAACCCCACCTTGAATGGTAGATACACATCTCCATGAAAACCATGTAATCAAAAGTTACCATCCACAATTTGGTGGGTCACATCTCCATGGAAGCAATAAAAATGATCCTACCCAGCAACATTGAATGAAGATTAAAGGACATGGCTTTTCTGGGGGAACATAACAGATTCAAACTGGTACATTCCCATATAGCTTAAGACTGACAAAGGGATTTAGTTCACTGGAATCTATACCATTTGTCCTGATTTGGCTCATTAACAGGAACTTTCTAAGAAACTCAACTCAAGTACCTTACATGTGATGTTTTGTATCTGGAGCCTTCATCTCAGCCAGATCACAACATGTCACCATCAACTCTTCCTTCTTGACGCTCCGGCTCACCTACTACAAAACGTCACCAAGTCTGCTACCAGATATACCAAATCCAATCCCTTATCATCTAAGGATCATCCTATTTCAGTCACAGGCATGATCATATGAATAGCTGCAATAGCCTCTCAACTTCAGCCCTCCCTCCATCTTAGTCTGTTTTCTACAAATAAATCTTTTGATTTTAAAAAGCTAAAACTAAACTAAACCAATTAGACTGTGCCAATCTCTATTTAAAATTTCCAAATACATTCCCATGACCCACAGAATAAAATCCAAACTATTGACTGTGTTTAAAAGGCTCTAGAGGGCGGGCCACGGTGGCTCAGCAGGCAGAGTTCTCACCTGCCATGCCAGAGACCGGGGTTCGATTCCCAGTGCCTGCCCATGCAGAAAAAAGAAAAAAAAAAGGCTCTAGATAGCCTGTCCCTGCCTTGCTTTCCAGTTTGATTTTCATCTTTGATCCAGTCACGCTGGCATTCTTGCTCTCCTTGGATAAAACAAGTTCTTTTCTCCCCCAGGACTTTGCACCAGTTGTTTCCTCTGCCAGTAATACTTTCCACCTAGATCTTAGGGGTGCTCATCCCCTTAGTCCATTTCGGTCTTTTTTTTTGAATTTTATTCTTCAGAGAAGCATTTCATGCTGGCCCTGTTTAAATTAGCATCTCCTCCCCAGTGTCGAATCCCACTACACCGTTTGTTCTTCAAAGACCTTACCACTAGTGGGAATACATCATATATATACTGTTTTTCTTATTTATTGTCAGTTTCTTCCTCTGTAAGTTCCTTCAAGACAAGAAATCCCTCTTTTTTTTTTTTACTATATGCTTGACATCAGGAAAGAGTCAGGTAATAAATACTTGCTGAATAAATGAATGAGAACATTTTCTCCATGCTTATTCAATTAGACATTTGCTAACTACTCCACACAGGGTGTGAAAACCCCATCAGTGGAGGTTGACATGTCTGATGCATATAGTAGTTTTCCTCTGTTCTAACTGTATAAATGAATCATCCCTACCCTTCTTCCTTGTCTCATGTATCAGATATATTGCTGTTATTGGGATTTATTCTCATGAAGTCATTAGAGATCCCTGCCCAGAAACTCTTCTTTATGCCTCTTGGGTCTCAGATTTATTTCTAGTCCCAACCTCACAAGTTCCTGGATATGATTTCACTTTGACCTCTGATTCCCCTGCCTGGATTTCTGTTGTCTCTCTTGGTCCTTTAGGAGAAAGCTCCTCAGGAACTGGTTTTCCACCACCATTTCACACATGGAGAGATGCCCGTGGGAGTAGGCTTCATGGATGTGGGTTATGGACTTGACCATTGCACAACCAGCACATCATTCATGTAGAAAGGCCCATGCTTAGTGGTATTTTGAACCTCTCTAATAAAATACATATCCTCCCCAACTGTAACAGAGGGATTTTAAGAATACAGCGCTTTAAGTGACAGTGACAGATAATGAAGTGGATTAAGCAACCCTGGATCTGTGCCCTGTGGCTGTGTCCTCTTTTTCAGGTTTCTTCATTTGGGTTTCCTTCTCAGTACCATACTTAGATTGCCTTACCATCTCCTCACTAGGCATGTACTCTATCCTCTGAGAAAAGTTCCAACAGAGTTGAGAAAGAACTAGATCGAACAATTATACAATCTTTCTTTGATTTCCTTAACACTTCTGAGATAGGCTTGGCTTTTCAGAGGGAACGTTATTAAATACTAAAGGCAAGCAAAAATAAGTATAAATAAAATACAGGAGAGCCTAAAAAACAGACGAATTTATTGGTTTTTAGGAATGTAAGAAGGGTGCATAGGTTGGGGAGAGATAGTGAGTGAGGAAGAAAAGGTAGTCAAGGGCAGATTTTCAAGATATTTGCATGACATGGGAAGGAATTTGTACTTTTCCTTGTACCAGGTTTTTGATCAGGGTAATGGAATGGGGGAGCAGAAATGGATTTGAGACAGCAATTATAATTAGAAACAAAGAAAACTGATCACTGGTTGCCTTAGATGTTAAAAACAGAAAAAGTCAAAGGCAGATTCAAATTTTAAGTTACTATTTGATAAGCATGCCTCATTCTTGATGAAGCACAAGAAAACAGGCTTTGGGTAAAAAGGATAAGTATTATTTTTTTGCACATGTTGAATATGAGCTTCTTTGGGTATATTCAGGTATGATGCCTCATTAAGAATAAGGCATTCATCTTTTAAATTTAACTTTATAATTTTTATAACTGATAAATATTTATAATGAAGAATTCAATTAATGCAAAAAGGTTGAAGGAGGAAATAAAAAAAAGTCCATATACATCCACCAGAAATAACTGTCATTAATATTAAATATACATCAATCCAGATGTGTCCCTATGGAGATAAACAGAGGGAAGGATGAGGTCTTTCTGCCTGCATAGTAAGAGATAGGCTTACAAAAATGGGGTCATGTTATGCATACTATTTAAAAACTTAAATTCATTTAAATAATTTTATATGATTGTAACAGAAAAAAATACCAAATTAAAGGAATTATAGAACTTTAGGTAAATATCGAGAAGATGTTATAGAATGTGAGATATTGAATGCATTTAAAAACATATATTCATTTTTATGCAATGCTGAAGGACTCCTTAGCATAAAAGGTGATAAATTCAACATTCTCACATTTCTTCCTACTTGATCTTTAACTCTCAAATTTTGTTAATTACTGTATATTGAGCACCTCTATGAGCTAGGAACTCAGATTCTAGAGGTTTAGCGTACATCTGTGAATAAAATACAGTGAATAAAATTCTTGCCCTTTTGTTGCTTGCAGATAAGTGAGGGGCAGATAGAAAATTAGCAGTAGAAATTAATATGATAATTTAGTAAATAAAAAAAATAGAGTAAGAAGGATCATGAGTGCCAGGTGTAAGTGTGGGAGAAGATTATGTTATTAAATAACTCGCTGTAAAGATAAGATTCAAGAAAAGAGTTAGTCAATCAGTTATCTGGAGATAACCATTCCAGGTAAGGGGAAAAGCTAGATTAGATCCCCAAGGTGTGCCTGTGTTCCAGGACCAGTGAGGAGGCAAGCATGGCTGGAGTGGAGTGAATGAAGAGGACAGTCACAGGAGAAGAAGACAGAGTAGAAGAGTATATCAAGTAGGGCTCTGGGGGCCATTGTAAGGATGTTGGCTTTGGCAGCATGCTTAGTTATGTCATTTTTTTCATTGCAATGATTATGATATTTGTATTCTGTTTCATAACTACAATTTCTGCAGCTGTTTTGTCTTTTTTATTGAATTTAGTGCTTATTATCAATACTTTAATGTTAGTGTTTTAGTATTGAGGTTTTAAATGCTGTGTAAACAGACACCCCCAAAATTAGTGATTTCAAACAACCATTATCTCCCATGACTCTATGGGTTAACTGGGCTCAGCTGGGTGGTTTTTCCACTCCACATGCTGTCAGATAGGCTACAGTTGTCTGGGAGCTTGCTCAGGTTGGAACATTGATGTTGGTTCAGTCACAGGGCTGGCAGTTGATGCTGGCTGTTGTCTGGAAGTTCAGCTGGGGCTGTCAGCTGGAGCCCTTACACATGGCCTCTCTGTTGGGCTGGGGCTTCTCAGATGGCACCTTGAGAGAAAGCATCCACAAATGAGCATACCATGTGAAAGGAAGCAAAAGTTGCTGGTCTCCTTCGAGGCGAGGTCTGGAATTGGCACAGAGTCATTTTTGCTGAAGAGTCAAGGATAGGAGAAATAAATTCCACCTTTCAGTGTGGTGAATGGCAAAAAAATTTTGACCATTTTAATTCACCACAGATGATGTTCTAGTTTGTAAGCTGCTGGAATGCGATATACCAGAAACAGAATGGCTGCTGAAAAGGGAAATTTATAAAGTTGCATGTTTACAGTTTCTAAGGTTATGAAAATGTCCAAATTAAGGCAAACCTATAAAAATGTCAAAATTAAGGCATCCAGGGAAAGATACCCTGGTTCAAGAGGGTTGATGATATTTGAGGTTTCTGTCTCTGCTGGAAAGGCACATGGCAAAGTCTGCTAGCTTTCAATGGTTTCCCTGGGGGTGTTTTCTTTGTGTGTCTCCAAAGTTCTCTGCCTGAGTGGTCTCTGTTGGTTCTGTTGGCGCTAAAGCTTTTTCCAAAAATGGTTCCCTCTTAAAGGGCTCCAGTAAGCAACCCAAACTTGAATGGGTGGAGACACATCTCCATGGAAACCATCTAATCAAAAGTTACCACCCACAATTGGGTGGGTTATATCTCCATGGAAACAATCAGAAAAATCCCACCCAACAATATTGAATGAGGATTAAACAACATGGCTTTTCTGGGGTACATAATAGCTTTAAACTGGCACAGATGGCGTCTATATTTTTGAATTCTTTAAAATAATTTTTTGAATTTTTTTTTTCAACTTTGTATATTCCATTAATTAGTTTTATCTGGAAAGGCTCATGGTGCTTATAGTCCCTAGTACTTTCATGTTTGAGAATGCCTATCTTTTTGCTTTCTCATTCAAATAACAATTTTGGTAGGTAAAATATTCTCATTTAACATTATTTCCTCAGAACTTTATAGACAAAACACTACCCTCTTCTTGCACTTAATTTTGTTGTGGAGAAGCTGGAGACTAGGCTAATCCTTCTTTCTTTTAAGTAGTATTTTTTTCCTACTGAATGATGAATGATGGAAGAATTCATTCTTTGCCTATGAAATTCAGAAACCTAATGTGAACGTATCTCTGGGTTGATCCTACTTTATCAACATATCTTGGAACATTAAATACTCTTTTCATGTTTAGATTCATATGTCTCTTGTCAGGAAGAAAGTTTTCTTGTGTTTTATCTTTGAATACCTTCCTTGTTTGGTATTTTTATGCATATTTACAGGAAAATCAATTATTTTATTTGGAGTACCCATGTTAGCCCTCCATTTCTGTTATCTATGTTTTAATTTTTAAAAATATCTTTTCATTTTTTATTTTCATTTTTCTTGGCATTTGTATAGTGATTACATAAAGTTTTTTTAATATCTATTTAATTTCTCATCATTTCCAAATTATATTTTACTTGTGAAATGATGTTTTGTACTCAAATTAATTTAGTTCTAAATTCTCTCTTCTGATCTAATTTTGCACTTTTAATATAATCTGCAAAATTTTATTTTACTGAATTTATTTTCATTTGTTATAAAGTGGGAACTACTCCTAAGGGATTTCCTTCTGTTCCTTGAATTAATGTTTTCTTCCAGAGTAGGTTTGTTATCTATGTCATACATGCACTGCACTGTTTTTTTTCTTTTTCTTTCTTTTATTTTCCTTTCCTTCCTTATACATCCTTTCTCTGGAGAATCCTAATACAGCTGGTATATATGAGGCCAATATGGTTCAGTCAAGTACTTTTCCATTTAATAGAAGCAAGCAATGTAAGTTTTAACATTGTACCATTTGGACATAGAAATAATCAAATACCCAAAGGTTGTGTAAGGGCTTATGTAAAATATTATAAACATTACTTGAGAGATAGTAAAGAATTACCTAAATAAGTAGATCAACATAACATGTTCATGTATTGTTTGTGTCATTAATAGATGAGAGTTTGAATTTCTCCATATTTTTGCCAATATATGGATAGTCTTTTTAATTTTATCCTTTCTAGTGGACACAGCAGTATCTAATTGTGGTCTTATTTGAACTACGCTGATGCATAATGATGTTGAGCACCTCTTATGTACTTATTGATTTTTTATTATCTTCCTTTAGGAAATGTGAGTTCAAATGTGTGGAAGAATTAATACCAATCATGAGAAAAATTTCCCAAAAGATTAAAGAGAGGAAATCTTATCTAACTCATTCTTCTTGGGATTGTTGGTAGAATTCACCTGTGAAGCGATCTGGTCCTGGGCTTGTCTTTGTTGGGAAGTTTTTGATGACTGTTTCAATCTCTTTACTTGTGATTAGTCTGTTGAGGTCTTCTACAGTGTAGGTTGTGCAAATGATTTTAGCAATTTGTTCATTTCATCTAAGTTGTCTAATTTGTTGGCATACAGTTGCTCATATTATCCTCTTATGATCTTTATATCTCTGTGGGTCAGTAGTAATGTCACCCACTCTTTTCTGATTGTATTTATTTGCATCTTATCTTTTTTATTCTTTGTGAGCCTAGCTAAGGTTCCATCAATTTTATTGATTTTCTCAAATAACCAACTTTGGTTTTTATTGATTCTCTTTATTGTTTTTCATGTTCTCGATTTTGTTTATTTCTGCTCTAATCTTTGTTATTTCTTTCCTTCTGCTTGATTTGGGGTTAGTTTTTGTTCTTTTTCTTCTTCCTCCAAGTGTGCAATTAGGTCTTTGCTGTGAACCCTTTTTCTTTTTTAGTGTAGGCATTTGGGACAATAAATATCTCTCTCAGCACTGCCTTCACTATCCCATAAGTTTTGATATGTTGTGTCCTCATTTTAAGTTGTCTTGAGACAGTTACTGATTTATCCTGTAATTTCTTGTTTGACCTACTGATTGCTTGAGAGTATGTTGTTTAATTTCCATATATTTATGGATTTTTTTCCACCTGTTTTTTTTTTTTTTCCACATTGACAGACACCAGGAAGCAAACCTGGGTCTCTGGCTTGGCAGGTGGGAACTCCGCCTGTTGAGCCACCATGGCCCACCCTCCACCTGTTTTTGATTTCCAGCTTTATTCCATTATGATCAGTATATTAGTCAATATTCTCTAGAGAAAGAGAACCAACAGGACATATCTATAAATATGAGATTTATAAAAGCATCTTTTGCAACTGTGGGGATTTTGGAGTCCAAAATCTGTAAGGAAGGCCATGCACTGGCAGCTCCAATGAAGGCCCTCAGTGACCTCCCCAGGAGAGGCTAGTTGGCTAAAATTGAAAGAGAGATTCTGTTTTCTGAATTCTCCTTAAAAGCCTTTGGGTGATTAGATTAAGTATCACTCATTGCAAAAGATATTCCCCTTAGCCAACTGCAGATGTAATCAGCCATGGATGCAACCAATGTGCTCATGATTTAAGTCCATGAAATGTCCTCACAGCAACAGATAGTGTTTGTTTGACCAAACAACTTGGCACCATCACCTGGCCAAGTTGACACATGAACCTGACCATTACAATCAGAGAAAATGATTTGTTTAATTTAAATCTTTTAAAATTTATTGAGACTTGTTTTGTGCCCCAACATGTGCTCCATCCAGGAGATCGTCTATGAGCACTTGAAAAGAATGTATATCCTGCTGTTAAGGAGAGTAATGATCTGTAAATATCAGTTATGTCTAGTAGATTTACATATTATTCAATTCTAGAACATTTATCATATTATTCAATTCAATTTCCTTATTGATCCTCTGTTTAGATGTGTCTACTGATGAGAGATGCATATTGAAATCTCCAACTATTATTGTAGAGACACCTATTTCTGCCCTCAGTGTTGCCAGTGTTTGTGCCATGTATTTTTGGGCACCCTGGTTAGGTGTATAAATATTTACGATTATCATTATTTTTTTCTTGATTGATTGCCCCTTGTATTAATAAATAGTGTCCTTTGTCTCTTTTAATAGTTTTGCATTTAAAGTCTATTTTGTCTGATATTAGATTGCTCTTTTCTGGTTACAGTTTACATGGAATATCTTTTTTTTTCCAAATTTTCACTTTGAACCTATTTGTGTTTTTGGGTTTAAACTGTTTCATATAGACTGTTTATCGGTGGATCATATGTAGTTTTTATCCATTCCACCAGTCTATGTCTTTTGTTTGGGGCATTTAATCCATTGATATCCAATGCTATTACTGTAAAGGCAGCACTTCCCTCAACTATTTTATCCTTGGCTTTTATATGTCATATGCTATTTTTGCCTCTTTTTTTACCCTTTTAGTTCCCCTTACTTACATTCTTCATTTCTACACTCTCCTCCAAACCTCTCTCTCCTGTCTTTTCCTTTCAGCCTGTAGCACTCCCTTCAGTATTTATTATAGAGCAGATCTCTTATTAATGAGCTCTCTCAGTTTCTGTTTATTTGTTAATATTTTAAACTCCCTCTCATTTTTGAAAGATAGTTTTTTCGTGAAAGAATTTTTTTTTGGTATGTGCAGCAGGGCTCACATTTCATTCTTTCTCCATGTGAGTATCTGTTATTGCAGCACCATTTGTTGAATTTTTCTTTGTTTTTTCTTGTTTGTTTTTGCGAAGTGCATGGACCAGGAATCGAACCCGTGTCTCCCACATGGCAGGTGAGAATTCTACCACTGAACTACCCTTGCACCACCCCTATGAAATAATTCTTTTTTTTTTTTTTTTTTTTTTTTTTTTAAAGGAAAGACAGAGAGAAGGAAGGAAGGATAGAAGGAAGGAAAGAAGGAAGAAAGGGAAACATCTTTAAACATTTTCTTGTTTTATTGTATTTTGTTTTTCCGTTTTTTGTTACATGGGCTGGGGCCGGGAATCGAACCGAGGTCCTCCGGCATAGCAGGCAAGCACTTTGCCCGCTGAGCCACCGCGGCCCGCCCTGAAATAATTCTTGATTGGCTGTTTTTCTCTTTCAGTATCTTAAATATATCATACTACTGCCTTCTTGTCTCCATGATTTCTGATGAGAAACTGACAGTGTTATTGAGTTTCTCTTGCACGTGATGAATTGCTTTTCTCTTGCTGCTTTGAGAATTTTCTCTTTGTCTTTGGTATTTGACATTCTGAATGGTGTCTTGATGTAGGTCTATTCAAACTTACTGAGTTTGCTGTACATTTTGCTTCTTGGACATGCACATTTATGTCCTTCATAAGAGTTGGGAAATTTTTGACTGTTATTTCTTTGAATATTCTTTCTTCCCCTTTTCCCCTCTCATCTGCTTCTGAGACACCCATGACATGTATATTTGTGTGCTTCATGCTGTCATTCAATTTCATGAGACCCCGCTAAAATTTTTCCATTCTTTCCTTACCAGTTTTTTTTAATCTATAAGATTTCAGGTGTTCTATCCTCTGGTTCTCCGATCCTTTCTTTTGTCTCTTCAAATCTTCTGTTGTATGTTTCAATTATATTTTTAAATCTCTTCAATTGAGGCTTTCATTCCAATAAGTTCTGTTATTACTATTTTTTTGCAGCTTTAAAATTCTTCTTTATGCCTACTCAGTGTGTTCTTTATATCCTTTATCTCTTTTACCACATTTTCCCCCTGCTACCTCCCTGGCTTAAGTAGGGTTGAAACAGAAGGTATCAGGTGTTTTCTGTCCTGGGTGGGTTGTCAATTTAGTTGTGCTTGGAGCTAATTCTCAGGGGTCTGAATTCACTAATCATAGCCTCAATTGGTGCCCAGCTAAGTCCCCCACTTCCTTCCTGGAAATTAGCTTCTATTTCCAGGCAGGGAGTGACTCCCCTGGCCACCTGCTGTGCCGGTGGGGATAGGCACCAGCCTCCACAGTGTGGAGAGACCTACTCATGGCTCTTCACCACAGTGTATCATTCTTTTTCTTCCACTCGTTTCTGGATGGTGTACGATGTTCTTCTGGTCTCTGGAGTCTCCCAAACAGATATTTCAGACAGCTCCTGGCTATCTACTAGGTGCCCTGGAGGAGGAGCTGAATCCTAGAAGGTCCCACTCTGCCATTGTGGACTCTGCCAGGTTCTCCCAGAGTGATCCTGTGGGATCTTGTCTTCAATATGGACCCAGCACCACAGTCCACAGGGCCCAACAGGGGGGCCTTTGTTGTGAGATCTGAGGCTCAGTTCCATCACAAAACGTGAGTTGGGTGTTTTCTCCTGACCTGGGGGTGCAGCACAGGAAGCTTGGCACTCACTGCTTAGCTGAAGGTGTGTGCCCTTTCCAGGGTCCCTTCTGAATCTCTAAGCTTCCAGGCACCTCCTCAGGAAGGTCTGCAGCGGGCTGCCCTCCAGGTACTGGCTGTCCCACTGGGCTAAGAGGCCCTGTCCAGGTGGGGCCTGAGCAGCCCTAAACCCCCATACTCTAGCACACAGGTGGATCTTGCCCTAGTCATCTGTCATGCAGACACGGTGCTCATAGCCTCCCTGAGGGCTTGGCATGGATCCTTTAATCCGCAGAGTGTGGGGCAAGCTCTCAGAAGGGTGGGAAGTGCAGAGGGAGAGACATAGTGCCGGCGGTCCAAGAGCAAGTGGACTAGGAGCTGGGACCGGTGGTGCAGAGGTGGGACATGGAAGGGCTGGGCAGTCCAGGGGTTCCGTCAGTAAGCACTACCTGAAACCCTGAGCTGCAGTTACGGACTGCTGCTTTCCTTTACTCTTCCCATTAAATCTTGTTGCTTGCTCATGTAGTGACTAAGTATCACACTATGTCTGTCCTTAGGTTTTATTTTAGCCTAACTCCCTTATTTGATAGAAGTGGACATTGCTATTACATGTTTAAAGAATATTCCATTTCATTTCTTCAAACTAGCTCTCTCGCATCCTCAAAGGTTACATCTTCCAGGAACCTAATTTCAGTCAGGCAGTTGATAGACAGGAGGGGTTGGAATGGCAACTTTGCACTTGTGTTATGTGTTGGCCGTTCTGATTTCATAGGAAGTAACTGTTCAGTGACCTTGTTTATAAATATGTTGATATGTGTGAACCACCGCAAAAAGCCTTAATTCTCAAGTTCCTAAGAACAGACATTAGAGAAGTAAGAATATTATATGTAAAACAGTGTTATGGCAAGCAAACATTTTATTTTTTATCATTAAATATTCTAAATGTTGTCACTATTGCTAACCCTTCTGGTATTTGGTTAATTGAACCTCATTATAGAGTGGCTGGAGTTGATGATATGGTGTGGGAAAACCTTGTTTAGAAGCCTTCTTGGGTTTGGTAAAATGCAAACTTTCAAAAATGTATGGATGTCAATTTCCATAAAGTGGTCTGAAGTGCCATAATATACTCACTCACACACGGCCTGGATTTTCAAATGATGTATCTTATTTCCATAAACAGAGACTCTCACTGGTTTGGAAATCACCTATCACAATGCCCTTCACTGTTGCTGAGTACCTAACACAAAGAATAGAACTTTTCAAATGTGGTTAGAACTCCAAAACTCTTTGCCACATCTTGGGGAATATTACTCCAGAATTCTGAACTATTTGGAAACTTGCTGCAACCGCAACAAATGTTTAAATATTTAACTATAATTTACTCTGTCTGCTTCAGTAGAGATTACCTTAACTTTTGATAATCATTGTGGAGAACATTTGGAATTTTTGTTGTCTGTGTGGCAGAATAATTTTTGAGTATGAGTTTTTTTTCTTTTTGCTAAAAAGCGTTACATTTTTATTGGAAGAAGTTGACTAGTTTAGGTTTCTGTAATGCAGGAAATGGTAGGAAGATTGCACTGTTAAGCAGGAATTAAGGTAAAGGCCATGGGAAGGGTAAGGCAGAGGGATAGCCAGGTCTTGATTTTCTCTGTTGCTCTTGCCTTTACCTTATTTTCTCAAAGCTGGTTTTGGGGCTACACTCCTTTCCACTGACATGCTTTCCATTGGTGGCTTTTCATGCTTTGGTGCTTTTTAAGGAAACGGAAGACAAGGATTAAATTAGGTGCTTTTAGGAACAAAGCTGAGGTGGCCCATTGAATTATTTTGGATTATGGGTTATAGAACACACACATACACTATGCCTTTACAAAGAAGCTAGGGATACCACAGATAAACATATTTTAGAGATTAGCTGGTCATAGAGTATCTAAATTATGCTTTTGGGTGGTAGAATTTTGGTGAAGTCCCCTTGTCTGATTGTCTTGTCTTCTGGTTTGTTAGTGCAGAGTGGCTGCAGTGTATCAGCTTTTCAAAGACTGGCACGTTAAACCACCTCTCAAGAGAATGATATATGAATCACAGTGCCAAATTATTAATTTACAAGGACAAATTTGATTTACAGCAGCTGTAATCCAGATGTTCTTTTGCAGTCTGAGGGTAACTCAGAGGTGCTTAAAATTCTGTTTGCTAGTTATAGAACAAGGCTATAGAACACAGTCTTGAAGGTTGTTTTTTTTTCTAAGCCATGGAAAATCTGGTGGCATGCCTGCTTTTTCAGATATTCCCAATTCTAGATTGAGCAGTCCAGATTCTGTATTGCTCTCTTTTGAATAATACTCAATGAAGACTGAAAAATTTCTTGACTTGGACTTGAAATTGGCTTTGACTCCTTGCTGTATACATTTTTCTTTCAGAATAATGATTTTATTGCCTAGAAAATATTTTCTTGATACATAGACAAGTCTTTATTAGGCTTTTAGGCTCTATTTTTCCAGATTTTTGCCTAGAAACATCCATTCCTTTAGGAGACTTTTGCAGAAAGTCTGTCTTTTCACTGACATTTACTTCACCAATTTAATTCACAGGGGCAACCATAATTCTAGGTTTTTAGTGGGCATTACCTAATTCTGTAAATTACATTCATATGTTAATATACATAAACATATGCACATTTCATTGTTTTATTTTATATCAAAGAACATTTTTTTTCCATAAAATATCTACATTCTTTTCTCAAAAGAAGAGAAGAAAGATATCATTCCTTTGAAATAGAACTTGGGTTTTGTTACTGACATAGGATTTCTTGAATGTATTCTTGAAGTGGGAAAACTGGCAGCACTCTATTTCCAACAGTGTTAAGTGAAGAGTAACTGGACTGGTTTTTATCTTTAAAAGACGGTGCAAAGCATTACCAAAAGGCTTAGGTAATTTCTGGTAGTGGCGCTAATCTGTTAGGGAAGATACAGTGGAAACTGCCCCTAGTTATCCTTGGATGGTTTTAAGAGCCTCTGCTGGGGAACCAGAGTTGGAAGAACTGGCAATTTAAAAGAACACACAACCATATGGTAAATAGTGAAATGTCTTATATCACATGATTTTTTTCTAATCTCAGATCAAGGTAAATATACTTCCTGCCCTATTTCAGAATTCTGCACTATTCCACTGAGTGACCTTGCATTCATTTCATATCAATTTCCCTACCCATGATTCAGTCGGTATACATTAAAAGTTGGTAATGGGAGAGGTGGAAAATGGATGCTTTCAAAGTCTCCTCCCAATCTTGGCCCCATCTTCTTTTCTTTTTTTTTTTTCTGTAAGTCAGTCCCATTGATCATTTTTGAGTAGAAACATAAGCTATGAACTCCTGGGTAATGCTGTGCACTTACCCATTCTCTAGCCTGAAATCTGCAGACTTTGGAGAAGATACTATAGAATATATTAAAGCAAGGAATAGATGGCTGAACTAGATAACCTTTATAGTTCTTTCAACCTTTGAGATTCTATTATTCTCCCAAATCTTTTATTCTGTTGTTATGACCACAGGCTTTTGTGACATGTTTACTTAAGATATCTCTGTTGACATTTAATATTTTTCTAAATGTCATGCTATTATCAATTATATATGAAATTCATATTAATTTAAAAGTAAGTCAATTTACCCAAAGTAAGAGGACTTGGTATGTTTTTGAGAAATGGAAACTTTTGTTTTATATAAGTATTAAACAAACTTTGCTCTAATAGTTTTCCATTTCCATGCTTTCTTCTGACTCTGAAAGTGCAGAGGCCATAGACAATATTTAGCAATTAACAGAGTTAAAAAAATCCTAATATAATCTTAGATTTGGTATCAGTATACCATCTAGGGACAAAAAGGCCTTCCCCAACAATTTTACTTATTTTAACACTGTAATTTATTAGGAAAGACTATACTAAGCTAACCTTCCCTAACTCACTTAAGTGTTGCATAGCACTGAGACCAAACCACAACAACCTCTGTCACTCCTGGAAGGATGATTATTTTCTGAAGATGGAAATCCCTTCATGGGTACTATTAATTCTTTCTTTCTTTCCATATTAAGAATGTTTTTTTAAATCTGATTCCTGAGTATCCCAAGTAGCTGAAATTTAAATCACCATGTATTTGCTAGCAATTCCAGCCATTGAGAAGTGGGAACAGGCAGTATCATGTTGCAAGAATGTATTTTTTTTCCAAATTATTCAGTTTATGTATTAAGTAGCTTCATTCTATGCAAAAGGAAAAATGTATATTTTTAATATTCATCAAGTAGCCTCATGCAGGACACATTTTGAAAGTCACTTAGACCTTAGGGCATTCAACGTACTTAAGCTTGTATTTTTATAAGTCAGGCAGTAACGTTACAATACTCAGTCCTAAGTACATTTCTCTGTCTCAGGTTAGATTTTCTCTAAATTTCCTACCAAATGCTTAAGGATGTTTTTATTTATTTTAACTCATAATAACTAACCTCAAGTTAAACACTTAATTTGAAAAACCTTTTAAATTAATATGAATTTCATATATAATTGATAACATTATGACATTTGATTTTCTTCAGATCAATCAAATCTGCTGTGGTCCAGTATCAGGGAGATGCATAGTTATCAGCCTCAGATCCAGACATACTAGACCATAGTACAGGCCAGAATGAATTGACAGGCAGCAAGGAGGGGAAACATAATTAACCAATATGGTTTCATTATGTGAAATGGCACAGTTTTGTCATCATTCTTCTCAACATCTCTTCCCTTGAATTTGAACCCACATGGTTCATCAGTGGTTTATTAAAAAGGAAAAAGGATTACTCCTTTGAAAACTACAGTAAAAATGAACATTTGAAGTGTTTGCATAAAATTCCAGAAGCTTATTTAATTTTAATTTCTAAAATCACATTTATTATAGAGTGGCAACATAGAATAGTGGTTAAGAGCATGCATGGATTCTGGAGACAAGCTGTCAGGTTTGAATCTCAGTTTCAGCATTTACTATTTGTGTGATCTGGGGCAAATTACAAAACCATTTTGCATCCTCATTTCCTCTTCCACAAAATGGGAATATAAATAGCAGTACTTCACTGAGGCAGTATGAAGATTAAACGACTATGTAAAGCACATAAAACATTTGACGGCTCATTTAATACATTGAAAAGCCACCATTTCTCACTTTGGTTAAAGCGAAACAAACCAAATACAGTCTTGTGGTTATCTTATGGAAAAAAAGGGCTTTGCTACAATAAAACAAATATGAATGCCTACTATAAGTAAAGTACTACACTAGGGAGTGGCTGAGAAATAAAAGTAGGACTCCAACTGTTTACATAAAATACAGTTGGTTAGGAGGTAACAGGGACAGGTAACCAGAAGTCCTGTGAGGAAGCTCGTATGACGGTCTTCTGGTACCCTTTCCATGCCTCTTTCATGCCACTTGCTACCTTGTATCATTATGGTCTGCCTATAAAGCTATACTCTGCCTTTTGACTATGGACATTTTGTTTTATCTCCATCACCTAATAGGGTTCTTGGGGGATAGTAGGTGATTTCAATAATCTTTGTTGTTCAATATTTGTTGATTAAATGGATAAATGTGTGAATCCCTTTGCAATGAGATGGATAGAGAAGCATTCATTGAAGGAATGAGACTTGGGCCCAGGCATTAAATAATAGGAAAATTTGCATAAGAATCAGGTTACCAGATGAAATAAGGGTGTTCAGTTAAATTTGAATTTCAGTTGGACAACAGATGATTTTTCAGTTGTAAGTATGTCTCATGCAATATTTGTGACATATGCTAAAAACATACTCATTATTGAAATTTAAATTTCAGATGAACAATGAATAACTTTTTGCATAGTATATCATAAAGACTGCATGGTGTTGGGTAGCTGATGGCTGGTTAGCTGATGGCTGGGGGTAAGTGGCCGTACCGAATCAGTCACACAGACACAGAGCACACAGCACACGACTCAGAAGACAACCCTCAGGGGTGAGTGGAAGGCGTCTGCTTTATTAAGGAAGTGCACAGGCTTATATAGGCCGGGAGCATGCAGGGACACGAGTCAGGCTGGAATTGGTCACTGTTGTTGCTAGGCTGGAGGGCAGATTTCTGGGATTGGTCACCGTTGTTGCTAGGGCGGAAGGCGGATTTCTGGGATTGGTCACCGTTGTTGCTAGGGCAGAGGGCAGATTTCAGGTCAGCCATTTTGTGTTGCCTTGCATCAGCGAGGGCAGCCATGTTGGCAATATTTTATGATTTCTCCATCACATGGGATATACATATACTAAAAATTCATTAATTATAAGAAATTTAAATTTAACTGGACATCTGTATTTTTATTTGTTAACTCTGGATATTCCACTAAGAAGGAAAAGAATGGAAAAAAATTAAAGAAATGGCAAGAGAAAACTTTGGAGACATTTTGCTTTTAAGAAAATTTGAGTTTTGGGTAGGAATGTTTTAATGGAGAACTATGACAGGGGCAAGGCCTAAAGTAATTCTTCTTCCTCACTGATTTTCTTTTTTAAAAAAGTACATTCCAATTTCTGAACACCCTTGTTCCAGTTTGCTAGCTGCCAGAATGTGAGATACCAGAAAGAGAACGGTTTTTAAAAAGGGAAAATTTAATAAGTTGCAATTTTACAGTTCTAAGCCCACAAAAATATCCCAATTAAAGCAAGGCTATAAAAATGTCCAATCTAAGGCATCAGTGAAAGATACCTTGGTTCAAGAAGACCAGTGAAGTTCAGGGTTTCTCTCTCCACTGGAAAGGCACATGGTGAACACAGCGGCATCCACTAGCTTTCTCTCCAGGCTTCTTGTTTCATAAAGCTCCCCAGGGGAGATTCTGCTTTATCTCCAAAGGTCTCTGGCTGTATGGGTTCTCGTGGTTCTCTCATCATTCTGAAGCTTTCTCCAAAATGCTTCTTCTATTAAAGGATTCCAGTAAACTAATCAAGACCCACCTGGAATGGGTAGAGTCACATCTCCATCTAATCAAGTTAATACCCACATTGAGTGAGTCACACCTCCATGGAGATAATTTAATTAAACGATTCCAACCAACATTATTGAATAGGGATTAAAAGAGACAGTAGCTCCACATGATTGGATCAGGATTAATACGTGGTTTTTCTGAGGTACATAATCCTTTCAAATCGGTACACCCCCTTTTCCACCACCCCACTTTGTGTGTGTGTATGTGTGTTTTTTTAATCCTTTGCTTACAGATGTACTATATAAATGACAAAGGGTTTCCAGGGCTCTTGGAAAGTGTCCAAGACATGTTTGGTCATAGAACCTGTAAAGATACCTTAAATGATACTGCCTACACACCAAAATGCACATGATTAAATGTTCAGGAATAGTGATTCAGGAAAAAGTGAGTCCTGATAAACATATATCTAGAAATCTCCAATGGCTTTACTGTAATTCTTTAATGTAAGAAACTGAACATACTGTTTTTTTAGAAAGACTCAATTGTGAACTTTGATAATGTAATGCAAGTTAGTTGAAAAATCTTCCATTTGCTCTTTCAATTTTATGTGTAATAAGTGATCAACCTGAGTTAACTCTGAATGTCAGCATTTCTTTTTCCTTGGAACATTTCAGCCATTCAGTCTTTTAAAGAATTTGGAAACAAAACAAAAAATCTATAATTTTTGTGATTGATTGTCCTCATTAACAGTATTTTTCCCAACTTTTCCACCTCTCATGTTTAAAAAAGACAAAAACACAGAGACCGAGAAACAGAGTGTGGGGGAGAATGAAGAAATATGATTCATTTTCTATCAGCATTCACAACTTTTAATTAGTAAACCTAATTTCATTATTGTGCATTTTTGAAGTGAATTGTTTAGAATGGAAAAAAGGAGGGAACTCTAAATTTCAGGATGATGAAAGAATGTTTAGAAATGTACCAAAGGAAAATGGAGAAGTATGGTTTCAAAGACTAATAACATAGCCTTCTTTTTTAAAATTTTGTTTTCATTCAGTGAAGCCCTGTCCTGGTGCATTATGCCTGCTGCCTGAGAACATGAGGCACAACGGGCTTTCATCTGGAAATATAAAGCATGAAGGTTATGATACAAGGCCTAGCTGGCTGGCTGCTTGTTTTTATTTCCTCCCTCCCTCCTTCCTTCCCCCCTCCCTCCTTTACCCCCTCCCCCCATTCCCTTCCTTCTGACACAGTCTACTGAGTGTATTGCTCATTCATAGTAATAGGAACAAAACGGAAAAATAAATAAGCGTATATAGGCAGCAATATTTGCAAATTAAAATACACTGCTTTAATTTTTTATTTTTGTTGTTGCATGGGCAAGCAACGGGAATTGAACCCAGGTCTCTGGCATGGCAGGCGAGAGCACTGCCTGTTGAGCCTCTGTGGCCCACCCAAAATAGACTTCTTTAAATAAGTGTGAAGTAGATCAAATGATATTTCTCCCCATACAAACTTCACTTTCATCTGAAAAATATTAATTCAGTGCTTACAACATTCCCAGCTCTGTTTTAGGCTTATGATACAGTTTTAATCCTCAAGGTGAATATTGTTTGATGGGGGAAAGGAAAAAAAATCAATATGCAAATGATTATAATATAAGCACTAAAGTAGAATGTGATAAGGGCTCACAAAGAGGTATATTCAAAATACTAAGAGGTTTGATGGAGAAAAACTTAAAACTTTTTGCAAGAATGGGTTGGCATAATGGCTGTTGTGGGGTGAGTTGCTACAATGGTGCATTCTGGGAACACAGGTTCAGGGCACAACAGAAACTTTCAGCAAATCATCCCTTTATTACTTGCACAGTATAGACTTCAGAAAAGGCAAATTTCCTTGTTACTTACATAGTACAAGGAATCTGAAAGAGTAGGGGAAGAAGTTTCAAGACCACCAATCTCTTGGAATGGCTGAAAATTGCTCCCAGTTAGAGTCATATGCCGCTGATAGCTTCAGCCGGGCCGCGCGACCGGTACACTGGGTGGGTTTGGGGCGAGCTCGCGGGAATTAACCTGGGTAAGCTGGAGCCGGCGCTTTCCCCAGCCGGCGGTCGCGAGAAGTCTTCACTGAGGCCAGATTCGGGTTTTAAGCTTTTATTGTTACACTCCGGGATGGGCCACCCGGGAACCCGAGGAGTGAGACGTCTGGGGTCCGAAGACCCCGGGGCTCGGACGACCCAGAGCGGGGTAAGCGTGGGGCTTAAGTACTCTCGGGGAGGGGTGGAGTCTTGGGCGCACACGTCAGGAAGGGACAGCCAATCACACAAGGCAGGAGGCAGTTGCTAGGTTGAGGGCTTAGGTTAGGTATAGAGGAGTGAAGAGAATAACAGGAAGGCTTGCAGTTTAGTGGTGAGCTACGGAAATGGGCGGTTTACAACAAGAGGGGGAAGGGGGGAACAGAGAGGGGGGTTACAGGTACGGAGGGCAGAGAGTGAATGTAGAGAGGGAGAGAAGGATTAAAAAATTTTAAGCATGGCTAGGCTCCAGTCCCTGAGAAATATGCCACAGTCATAGATGGCAGTTCTGCAGGGACCACTTCCATCAGAGAAGGGAGATCAATGTAGATTGCTTGACAGAGGTTTTTAGCCACCTGAGGGGAGGGGAGGCTGCCACTGAAAATTCCTGGTCTGATAAACATCTACAACTGCGTGTTCCCTATTTCTGCTTAAAGTTCTGGTCCAAACTTTTCATTAGATTTAACATCTCCCTTAGGTAGTGGAATGACATGCAGAAGTATTTGTGACTTCCCCAGAGAAGGTGGTGGGAGCAGGTGAGGTCTGATGATGGTTGCTTAACGAGTGTCTGTGATCTCCTTAACGATTGTGGTGAGGGAAGGTATATAAAGGAAGTAGATATGGAAAATTATGGACAAATATGTAGCATAGATATAGAGAAATATGGAAAATTTAAAAGGCTTTGAGAGAGAAATGGGGAAAGTGTTTTTTGATGGAAATACTATTGCAAGTCATTGAAGGATATCACTGAGGAATATTAATATTCTATTTTATTTGGCAGGCAGTAGAAAACCATTGAAAATCTGAGGGTCATAGTCAGAGTAATCTGGTATCACTTTGAAAAATGTCTTGGGTCAGGAAGAATTTAGGAGTAAATAAGAACCAAAAAAGAACTTGGAAGCCATGTAGAGACCAAGTACAGAGTACCTAGGCACTGAAAAGTGTTGGTAGCAATGGCGGGGAGATGAGAGCTGAGATCATGTTTGTGTACTAACTTGTACTGTTTTTAAAAGAGGCCTGGATAGACAAACATTTAAGTCTTACTGTTGTTTCTGGTTTAGATGTCTTCCATTTCTCTTCCAAACACTTTCTCCATTCTGGGCTAGCCCCTCAAAAGGGGCAGGAACATAGCATGTGCACAAGTTGCCATCTAGTTGATAGCAAATTTTCTTTACACTAAAGCAACATTTTAAAACATTATTTCTCATTCTTCAAACCATAAAGTGATGGAAGAAAGACTGAGTTCAGACAAGCTTCAAAGGTGCACCTATGCTGACATAACTAGTGCCTGCCCACGAAGACCCTTTTACAGCACATACACTTAAGCAGGTGACTCCTATTGCACAGTCACCTCTGAGAAGTTGTGGAGGTGGTACTGGAGGACAGATATTGCACAACATTTCTCAAGGTAGTCCGAAGAGTTTGGAGCCAGAGGACAAACACAAAACCGTATGTATGGGCAGTCTGAAGAATGGAACCACAAAAGTCAAGTTTGCCATCAGTCCTATGTGCCAGAAAAGAGAGAGTCAAAAAGGCAGGAGTCATACTCAAAAGAACACATATTTACACACCAATATTCATAGTGGCATTATTCACAGTTGTCCACAGATGAAAACAACCTAAGCATCCATCAACTAAGAATGGATAAACAAAATGTGGTATATGCATATAATGGAATATTATTCAGCTATAAAAGAGAAACAAAGTTCTGATGCACACGGCAACATGGATGAACTTTGAAGACTTCAGGTTGAGTGAAACAAGCCAAACACAAAAGGATAAATATTGCGTGATCTCACTGATATGAAATAATTAGAATAAGCAAAAAAAAATCTAGAAAACAGATTATCAGGGGATGGGGTGGAAATAGGGTATGGGAAATCAAGTCTTAAAATGTAATAGTTCCTTTTAGGAACAATGGAAATGTTTTGGTAATGGATGGTAGTGATGGTAGCATGATATTATGAACATAATTAACAGCACTGAAATAGGTATCTGAATGTGGTTAGAAGAGGAAATGTTAGGTTGTATATGCAATAATATAATAAAATTCTATTAAAAAACTGCACTACACAGTGAACCCTAAGTTAAAACATGGACCATATGTAGTAGTACAAATATAAAAATGCACTTTCATGAATTGTAACAAATATGACACACCAATGCAAGGTGTTAATAATGGTGCACTAAATGGAAGTCATGTATTTTATGCATGATTGCTCTGTAAATCTACCACTTCTTTAATTAAAAAAAAAAAGCAAAAAAAGAAAAAATGTCAGGAGTTAGGTAAAGATGGGAACATTACTGTTAGAAAAAGATTTAATGATATAAAAAGGTACTGGGACATCTGGAATATGATCAAACTGGACTCTTGGGCAATAATAATAGCTAATATTTATTTAACATTCACTTTGTAATATTGAAGCCTTCAGATATTGTAACCTAAATTTTTCTCTCTCCCTGATCCGGTAATATTTAATGTGTTCTTTTCAATGTATTAACGCATTTAATTCTCCCACCAATCCTATGAGGTAGGGCATAGTATCCTCATTTCATAGGTGAAGAACTCAAGGCAGAAGGAGGTGAAGTGACTTGCTCAAGGTCACATAGGCTGGAAGCGAAGTTAGACTTTAGCTTACAAAAAAAAAGTGAAAAATGAAATTCTGAAAGTAAATGGCCTTGGAAAGTTAAAAAAGTAGTAGATCCAGTGTTTAGTGTTCCAACATTAAAGTCATAGAAACACAGGAGGAAGTTGCACATGAATGCCATTGAGGGCTCATTATATTAACAAAAATAAATGGTTACTTAGGCTGGGTACTTGCTGCATTAGGATTCAGCCTACAAAACACACACACACACACACACACACACACACACATATATACACACATGCATATATATATATTTTTAATAAACTATAAATGGAAATGTTAAAATTGGAAAAGGGAGTATACTTTGGTTAAAATTATGTATGTGGCTTAACAACATAAAGACGTTTTTTACTCTTCCCATTCCAAACTGGAACTTTGAAATGGGACAAATACATTTGTCTTTAAGTAAATGGGGCCTCAGCTCTTGGGCATTTGCTTAGGAGAATATTCAAGATTTAGGGCACATCAAGTGCTGGGGCCTTATGTATCTGTCTGAGTCAGCTCTGGAAGGGTAAAACACTCATTAAAGAAGTGAATGCCGGAGAGGACCTGGTGACTAAATGCTTTGTAGGAGCTACTTGCTGAGCCATGGGAGGGAAACTACTCTTTCAGTAATATAAGGTGATTTTTGTTGCTCTGGGAAAAGTAATTACTGAGTAGTTTAACTGGTTCCTTGAGTGTAAATGTTGGCTTTCCTCCCTGATAAGCCAGATGTATACTTTGAGCCAACTTTCAGGGTGGTACGAGGGTCAAGGCAAAAGTTACTACCCTTTCAAAAATGGGAAGTACTTCATAAACCCAGTCACTGGATAAACATGCTTGTTGAATGCATGCTAGTTTTGCATCAGTTTATTATAGAAAAGCTATAACTTTCCTACAAGTAAGTGTCTTTCTAGAAGTTGTCAGGCAGAGCCCAGCTCTTATGTTCTCTGTAGAAGCCTACTTTGTCCTCTTCTCTGGCAAACGCAACTCACGTTACAAGTTGGGTCAATTCTTCTAATGGCAAGTCACCAGGCAGTTTCAAGGGACAGCAAACTTGCCTTGTCCTCCCCCCGCCACACTAAGAATTCCAAATCCCTTCCAAAGTTGTGACTCTCTCTGCCAGTTCCCGTGCAGCATTGTTGTTATGTTTTCTGCTTCCTTTTCCACCTGGCTTCTCTCACTGCTGCTCTCCTCCTTTGGGAGTGAGTACAGCTTACTGGGAACCCACAGAGGCACCTAGATTAATGGGGTGGAGTGCAAGTAATTAATGGTAAATGGTAATGTACCTCACAAAAGGGAAAGGCATGGTTGGCTCAAAGGTGAGGTTTATATGAATTAAGTGGGCATGATGGATATGAAATTGTTGAAGCAATTTATTATGAATAAGACTGTTCTCAGATGTCGAGGCAGAGTAAGACAGTCTACCACTCCCCCTCACCTATGCCCTTGGGTCTGAATTTTTTTTAGTAGAGTGGTTTAGAATCTTGAAAAATGGATTGAAGCTGGTACATGAGTTGATAACTATTTACTGGTGTAATTAAAAACACTATTTTGGTGGTTATAATGACCACTCAGTAACATTTTTTCTTACCATCATGCTAGGAAGTGAAGTTGATTCTTATTTATTTGAGGAAGGAATATTCATTTTTAGGATATACTAAGCTCATTGATTTTCTTCTTCTAGTTGTCCTACTTTGTACTATTAGTTCTTATTAGCACTTCTATCAGTGTAGGTGGTAGAAATGGGAGATAAAACTTTAGTTATTTAAGCATGATAGTTGTTGTGGGAAAGAGAAAAGGAAAGGCTTTTGGACAGAAGGATGCAGTTGTTGGCTCTTTAATTTCAATTATGTGGTCACCTATTAGCACAAATAATTATAAGTTGGCTGTTTGTGAGCATCTAACAAGAGACATAAACCTTTTTAATGAGTGGCTACCCAAAAGGCTTAACTTTATGTGCATGCAAAAACACTTCATCCTAAATAATAATGATAATAATAATAATAATAATAGATCTAAATATGAAGCTGTAGCCAGCAATTGAAATTTATTTTCAGTTGAAAGGCTAATTTTCTCCAAATCTAAAGGGATAAATCTTGAAGTAGAAAATTTATGACATAAGCCACCATCTCATTGGATATGCAGGGTAATAACCTCATTAAAACTATAGTTTGTGAAAGAGATTCACTTCATGTTTCAGCAAGGTCAAAGATAGAAAAAGTATGGGAAAAAGGCAATTAAGCAGAAATGGTCAACTTGATGTTATTATTTTTTATGTTTTGTATCAATGAAATATCCGGCAAAATAGATGAGTTACCTATAACCATTTAGGGACAGAGGGAAAAAAATCAGATTATATGATCTAGATCCTACAAGATTATAGTTGCAGGGACTCAAGTAGAAACAGCTGGAAGCTACTGGCTGATTAGTGGTTTGCTTAGATTTCTTTTGGGTTTGATTTAGAGGAAAACACTTACTGAACTTCAACAGTACCAGATAATACATTATGGTCATTTTTCACTTGCTGACTTATTTGATTCTTCTAATAACCTTGCAATTATTGACATATGAGAACAATATTTTTAGCATTCATTACCAGTAGTAGATCCAGTCATTATTGATCAATTGTTGATGATAATATGCAGATATAGAGCTGATGGGGAGGAAGCAGAGAACAAAGGAATACTGCACTAAAAATGTTTGCAGGGTATGTTCCTGGACACCGACCTTAATTCTAAAAACATGTTTGAATCCTTTATGATAATTCAATAAAGCAAGGCAGATAGATAGAATGCTGCAAAGTTTTAGTAATTGTCATTAAGTTAGTTCACTTCTAGGATAGTTAAGATCCCTCTATGTCAACTCTCTAGACTATATCCCTACCAATATGACTTGAAAATATCTATGCCTGGCAACTAGAAAAATCAGGTGTAGTGTTGGTAAAATTTGTCTACAAATTCTTTGGCACTCTTCCATTCAAAAGGTGAAACCTATTTCTGCTTGTCTTGAATGTGGGCCAGACTTAATAATTCTTAATGAATAGAATGAGGCAGAAAAGATGGTATAGACTTCAATGTCATAAAAGATATTACAACTTCTTCTTTGCTATTTCTTAGATCACTTCTTCTGGATAAAAGTCAACAGCCATATTGTGAATACATTAAATTTGCCCTATGATAAGACACACATGGTATGGAACAAGGCCTCCTGCCAACAGCTTTGTGAGTGAACCGTCTTGAAATCAGATGATCCAATCCTACTCAAGTCATCAGATGCCTGAATTGCTGGCTAATGTCCTGACTATTACCTAAAAAGGGACATTGAACCAGAACCACTCACCTGAGACATTTCTAATTTTTTTACCTACAGAAACTATGAGGCAATAAATATTTATTTTTTTAAGCCACTAAATGCTAGAGTAAGTTGTTATACAACAATAAATATTTAATGCACAAATGGAGAAAATATGTGTGTCAGCACAAATCAATCTATATTATTGGAAGGAAACAACTTGTTTTAGCCAAAGAAGATAGAAACTGAAGAAAATCTTGCATGTCTATGCTTAGTTGGGAATACAATCTGAGGAAAGAAAGAGTGTGGGGAAAAAGGAAAGCAAAGTGACGAATATGGGGGAAATAGTCCATGCAAAGTGGTGCTTACCAGAGCTCGCCACAGCTTTCCAAAATGAAGTAGTTGATTGTTCAGTCATGTGGGATGTTGCCAGAGAGGTAAGAGGTAGCATGGAATTACTATGTCTCTGAATAGTTAAGTGGGGAGGAAGAAATAATTTATTTGCAAGTTTCTTTCTGTCTGCCTTGGGTCAAAGTGCTTCCCATGGTATAGAAGATCCTTGTACTTCTTAGTATTGTTATTTTGTCACTGGGACAGCCACTGGGAAAAGCCATGCTCTCTATAGGTTCAGCCATGTTCAATCTAGGTTCTAGGGCCATGGTGGTTTCTGCAGTGATTGGTGGGATAGAAGCAATGACAAAGCTTAATTTTTACCCTTGGGTGTTAGGAGATGAGGCAAAACGACTGCAGAAATGATGTGAGCCTTCATTAGGGCCATTCTGGCTAGGAGGCAAAGCCAATGGCTGAGGCCCAAGGGCAGATGGGGCTGAGTGATCTCGTGTAATGCATGAATCGTTCTGGTATTCAAATCCAAGGCATATAACATTTGAATATGAAGACTACAACATTTTTGGGAACTATTTAAGGACATTCTTGCAGAGGCAACATCTTGTAGTGATAAGCAATTCAGGCTCTCAGGTTTGAATCCCTTAAATTTAAGCTAAATATGTGGCCCTGGGAAAGTTGTATAGACATTATTAGCTTCAATTTTTTTCATTAAAAAACTAGAGATACTAATAGTACATATCTCCCAAGGTTGTTGGTAATTTGAAATGAATTAATAGATTTACAATATTTGTAACAGTGTCTGACAAGAGTAAGTACTAGGTAAACATTAGCTATTGTTAATATCCCTGCCTACTGGGAGATAGTGTGTATAAAGAACAGATTGACAACAGCATAAGAACTGAACTAATAAACAAGTGGATGAAATGCCTAGAATGAATATAGGTCAAAGCCTGATAAGAATATTTTAAATGTAAAAGGCAAAGCAGGTAGGTAATTGGAGTGGCAAATTAACCGTTAGATGTTTTCTGTATTTCTGTTTCACTTGTATTTGGGAATGCAATAATAGTAAATTCTTCTCTGATTATTCCTGTCCCACAATGGCCAATTGATGAAAATATGGGAATAGTAACATTTTGTTAACTATTGTTTATGTACCAGGGATTACTTAAGTCCTTTCACATCTATGATCTGATTTACATAGACCTGTCAAGGGAGGAAGTTCACTTAATTCCGGTTTTCCTACTGATTTGATTGGACTTGGGATATAGTGTGTTTCAAAATACTGAAATCCAACAATCAAGTAAAGGAATGAATACAATTGGAGACAATTTGCCAGATTGGCTTTAGAAACACAGGTTTCTCTATATAAGAGAAACAGTGGCAATGATGGCTAAACAAGGTCAATGGACAAAGAAAATTAAGTTGCCTGCCAGGAAACACCTGGAATACTGAATGCCAGAGGAGGGAGTGGAGAAGAAATAACATATTTCAATTCGAGAAATATTTCTTAGTGATATGGGCATGACGGGCATTTTCCTCGACTTAAGTTCTACCAATAAGCAAGACAAAAGTTCTTGACCTCAATGTGCTCTAGCAGGGTGGTGAGTATTAATTAACAAATGACTGTAATTCAAAGTGACAAGTTTCATAATAAATGAATGTAGAAATGCATTGACAGGATAATTGATATGGGAGTTACCTCACTCTGTAATTAACTAGAAAACTGAGAAAATATATATGAAATAAGTTTTAATATATTGAACAATTGGCAGAACAGGCTTGTGATTCAGAAAGAAGGAAAACGAGCAATGTGAACCTTATTATTAGCTCAAATTTCTGCTTGAAAGTATGTTCTGGGCCATGGTGCAGGGAGGAGAATCCAAGAAGTGCGCAGTGGTTCCACTGAACTGGGGAGACCTTAGGAGGAAGTGAGAATTTTCAGGGCAATGCTGGAGGTACACAGAAAAAGAACTTCAGAAATCTACATAGGTGTCTCCTTGATTTTTGGCTAGTACTATTTTTATATGCATAGGATGAAACTCCATGAGTCTGGGCAAAGAACAACTACTATGGGACAGTAAAGAGGTAGGAGACATTTAAGCTTTGACAAGTCAGATTGAAATCATTGTTGAACACCTGGAATATAAGGCAGGGATGCCAGAAGGTCATACCTTAGAGGTAGAGCTAAAATCGTTCTAGAGTGAAGTCTACTTTACAGTGGCACTAACAAAGCTTAGAAACAAGTACTGAAAGTATTAAGCCAACATCTAACTTAAATGCCTATCAAAAACAAACACTGCATTCTTATTTGAAGACAACAAAATCTCAGTCAAATAACATTAATAATATGCAGAATCCAATGAAAAATTGCCAGACATGCATAGAAACAGAATAATGTGACCCATAACTAGTGGAAAAATCAGTGGATAGAAATAGAACCAGGAATGACAAAGATGATGGGATTAGCAGGTAAGGACTTTAAAACAGCTAACTATTGTAAATAAGCACAAAGATTTAAAAGACAGCATGAACATAAAGAGAATAGAAATTACAGATATGAAAAAATAACTGTGTGTAATTCTGGAGTTGAAATATACAATAACTGAAATGAACAGTTAACTGGATAGATGTAGCATTTGATTAAACATACCGAAGTATAGGTCTAAGAACTTGAAGACGCAATACAAACAATTTGAACTAAAGCATAGAAGACAAAAGGCTGGAAAAATGAACAGAGACTTAGTGATCTATGGTGTACTTTCAAACAGTCTAATATGTGTATATTTGAAATTTCAGAAGGGGGCAAAAAATATCTGCCTAATCCCTAAGATGGATAAACACACTCATATGCAAACACATGCACATAACCAACCTAAGATATTTCATAATCAAATGGCTGGAAATCCAGTTATAAAGAGAAAAATCTTAAAAGAAGCAAGAGAGGGGCAGGCAACAGTGGCTCAATGGCAGAGTTCTTGCCTGCCATGCTGGAGACCCAGTTTGATTCCCAGTGCCTGCCCATGTAAAAAAAGAACAAGAGAGAAAGACAATATTACATTATTACATAGAGGGTAACAGAATTAACAATTAGCATTGATTTCTCATCTTAAACATTGCAAGTCAGAATTATAAGTCAATATCTTTAACAACATAAAATGCAAAAATCCTTAACAAAACACTAACAAATTGAACAGAGCAATGTATTCAAAGGATAATTCATCATAACCAAATAGAATTTATCTCTGGAATACAAAGTTGAGTCAGTATTTGAAAATCAGTCAATGTAACTCACCAAATTAACATATTAAAAAATAAAACTCATATGATCATCTCAATTCATGAAGTAAAAGCATTTTTAAAATATTGAACAGTCATTCATGATTAAAAACTCTAAGCAAACTAGGAACAGAGCATAACTTCCTCAAACTGATAGGCTACCTATGGAAAAGCTGTATTGTATATCCTGAATGTTATCACTCTAAGATTGTAAACAAGGCAAAGATGGTCACGTTTACCACTTGTACTTAACATTGTATTAGATGTTCTAAGGAGTGCAATATGACAAGAAAAAGAAATAAAAGGCCTCAGACTGGAAAGGAAGAAGGAAAACTGCCTTGCTTTAAAGATGAAATAATAATACCTGTAAAATTTTCAGGGATCCACAATTTACAAACCTCATATAAGTTGCAGGACAGAACTTTATATTAAAGTTTATACAAAATTAAACTTTATATAAAAATCAGCTATATACTGGCAAGAAATTTTTTAAAAAGCATAGAAGAACATAAAATGTTTAGAACTGAATTAAAGGAAATATGTATAAGACTTGTACACAAAAATCTAAAAAGTATTTCTGACAGAAAATAAAGCAGACCGAAATGAATAAAGAGATTTGCTTAGATTTTAAGACTCAATATTAAGGTTTCAATTCTCCCAATTGGTCTATAAATTTTATGCCATTCCAGTCAAAACCTAGGCAAGATTTTGTGGTCAAAATTAAGAACCTTATTCTAAAAAGTCTATGGAAATGTAAAGAATTGTGTTGTTTAATATGGTCAGGTTGTGGAATACTGGAAATCATAATACTGTTGGTGGGAACTCAAAATGGTACAACCATTTTGGGGAAGAGTCTGGCAGTTTCTTTAAAGTTAATCATACATTTTCCATATTATCCAGCAATTCCACTCCAAAAGAAATGGAAATGTGTGCCTACATAAAGAATTGCATTCAAATGTTCAGAGCAGCTTTATCCATGGTAGACAAAAGATGAAGACAACCAAATATTGCCAAATATCCATCAACAAATGAAGGCATATAGAAATTGTGGCATATCAATGCAATGGAATACTATGCAAAAGTAAAAAGGAATTAGCTAACGATAGATGTGTCAATAAGGATGAATTTCAAGAACATTCTGAGCAAAAGAAGACAAAGAAGAAAACATTCTGTATGATTCCACTTATGTGAAATTATAGAACAGGCAAATCTAGTTTATTGTGACAGAAAATAGGCCAGTAGTTTCTTTATGTGGGGTTGGAATTGGCTTGACTAGAAAGGGGTGTAAGGAAACTTTAGTGGGAGTTATGGAAATGTTCTCTATTTTGAATATGGTGGTGATCACAAAAGCATATGCATTTTTCAATATGCACCCATAAAACAGGTACACTTTATTGAATGTAAATTATACTCCAATGATGTTGATTATAAAATAACAATAATTGATACTAAAGGTCATAAATTTATCACTGAATCATAAATTCAGTTCAACAGTTTTAAAGAACATGGCATTTTAAATATGCTTATCTATTTTATGGAACTCTGTAAACAATATGCAGTTGATAAAAGAAATGAGATCTGAAAGGTTAGTCAAGATACGTGAAAGATGAAAGTCATCAACAATATATTATGCTAACAAAAATAGATTAGCAAGGTTGTGTTCAGTAGTTATAACATGCCATGCTTCCTTCCAAATACATCATATTTATAATCTCATTAATCTTCACAAGTCTTTGAGGTAGGTGCCATTATTATATACATTTTATAGGTGGGGAAACTGAGGAAGGGAGAGGTCAAGAATTTGACAATAGTGGGTGTAGAAGAGTAAAGCAGAGAAAAAGAAAAAGTGAGAGAGAGAATGCTGAGGTGCTAAGGAATTTATAAGAAATTAAAGAAAGTAAATTTTATTTACCATGGGTCTTGAAGGACTCTTTTGCCCATAAGGGAAGGGAAGAATGACATTCAGGCAGGAGGAATAGCATATGCACAGTTGGAGAGGCATGAAATCGTAGGAGAGTTTTCCCATAGCATATTTAGTTACTCCACAATGAGTTAGAAGAAGGAAAACCTTGTTGGTTTAGCAGGGAGCTAGATGGGTTTTTCCCGTTTCAGAAAATGCTCCCTGCCTTTTACACTGTCTGTGTGTGTGAACCTTAAGGTACTCCCTGGCCCCCATGCTGCTTCAGTGACTAAGGTTCAGGGCAGAATGGGCAGAAAGTGCCCTTCCTCCCTGCTACAGCTGCTGGAGTGTTCCCTGTGTCATACTCCATAGTTCAACCCCCCAAATTGTACAAATATTCATGTACATGCAAATGATGATGAATTCCCACATTCAATGAAGGGCTCCCATTGAACCTAGAAGAGGAGAAACATATTTTGTCTTAGCTATTTTATCAATTCAGAATTTTTATTTTTCTCAGTTCAAAAATGTGTAAATCAGAGAGATACTATTTCAATTTTGATCTCATTATTCCAAACCACTTAGAATGTATAAAATCTCCTACCACTCTGGAGTTCTCAGAACTTCTATGGCTTCCTTTTATAAGACAGAGTCAACTTCTGCTTATTGTCATCTTTCTTGAATTTCTTGAGTCCATAATGTCTGCTAGGTATGTTGTAAAACTGTTTACCTACACAAGTTTGTATATGACTAGTACAGTTACCACTTTGTAATAACCCTGTAAGATGGAGATATTTCCCATTATGCACATTTTTCATAAGGGGAAACTGAGGATGAGGGTTGTTCAGTAATGAGTTCAAAGGGGCAAGAAACAGGCAGAATGCGGCCTGTTGGAGTTCAAAGCTTGCGCTTTCAACCATCATTCTACACTGAATAATAATATACATCCAAATATTGGAATCGACTTTTTACTGTCTGCAGCTTATTTGCAGATGCTGTCTCAGGATATCTCTTCTATCACGTTTGTATTTGAATGTTTGGTGTAATACTTGGAGGTCTGCAGAGACTGATGCTGTTGATGTATGTCATCTCCTGTGAGTGCAGTTGGACAAGTTTCCTCAGATGTGAATGACTCACAGGCAGCCTCTGACAGTCCCATGACAGAGTGGCGAGTAGTGTGAGACAGCCATTTGTTTTGAAAGTGATCTCAATGTCACAAATGCTTTGTCATCTGTCTAAAACCAGTGCTGCTTTGTTAACCAGATTGCCATTTCTTTGAAGGCAGCTAGATGAGACAGATGACTACCACTGTTACCATGCTCATTCTGGTGGTGATTAATAAGTGTTCTCTGGTTAGCTCTGAAGATGGTATAGATCAAAATGAAACACAGAAACACCAATGGAGAGAAAAGAGAAGGATATGAGCTAAGGCAAACTGCCTTTGAAAATATTTTCAGTAGAGACTCTTAGCTGTCAGCGGACTTTAAGCCTCCAAAAATTACTTGCACACTGTTGTGTGTCTGTACCTATGTACATTTCTTAAGTTTAAAAATATGTATTATTAAAGCTGTCAGTAACTCAAAAAAGGTTAAGAACTCCTGCTCTAGCCAAAAGAGCCTTGGGATCTGGCTGCTTAGAAAATACCATGAAATGGGTTGGGTTAAACAATGGAATTTATTCACTCACGATTTGAGGCTGGGGAAAAATCCAGATCAAGGTGTCATCAACGCAATGCTTTCTTCCTGAAGACTATGGCATCCTGGGGCTGGATGCCCATGACCCTTGGTCCTTGGCTCCTCTGTCACATGGCACTGCCCATGGCAACCTCTCCTGGCCTCTCCATCCTCTTATGGCTTTTGTTGAGTTTCAGCCTCTTGATTTTGTGGCTTTTTCTCTGTCTAACTGAATCTTACTCCATTATAAAGGACTCCAGTAATAGAATTAAGACCCATCCTGACAGGGCTAGGCCTCCCCTTCACTGAAGTACTCTCATCAAAGGGTCTTACTTACAATGGGTACTAATCCATTTAAGAACATGGTTCTCTGGGATACATACAGCTGCAAACATCTAAATTCAGGTTTTTACCCTTAGTGGCAGACTTAGCTTCTACTGCAACCAGAAAAGTCTAAAATTTTAAGTCTAAAAGCACAGACAAAGCCTAAGCCCATTATGGTGCCTGCCTTCTAATGGCTTCCATTCTTTGGTGTCATGGCCTTTATGTAGCAAAATTTGAAGCCCATTTCAAGTCTCTTCCTTATACACTATATATATGTGCATATTATATACACTATAATATGTGTGTTTATATATATAAAATAGGTGTAGAAATTTAATAAATAATTTCCCAAGTATAATTTCTAAGTATGCATATGCATGCATACCTATATAAACACACATATATATATATTTAGGAAATAATAATTTTATGGAACCTTGCTTCCCCTCTTCTATAGGTTTCAAAACTACTCAAAAATTTTTTGGGAACTCTTCATCACACGCTATGAGACTGATGGTTGGTGAGTTGAGTACAGTGCCTTGGCAAAGGACAAAAATATTAGTAAGTAGTTCCAGGTCATCTCTTAAATTGGGGACAGAGCCTCAACTTCATCTGCCATTGAAATTCACCATTTACTAAGCAGAGTCAGCGCTCTGAGAGTAGAGAGTTTCACAGGATGAAAGTAAAATGACACACTAAATGATGGCACTTAAGCTCTGCCATTTCACAAACACGTGTTATGCTTAGTATGAGAAGTTATTTTTCTTAAGGACAATCTTTAACTTAAGCAATATGTCCTGAAGATGTCTTACAAGGGCAATCAAGATTTAGCCGGGGGCTAAGTAGGAGGAAGTTATAATGTACAAGGTGAGTCTTTGGAGACTCGGAAAAACCCATTAACGGAGAAATTATTAATGTCTTTTTTTTTTATGCAGCTATAGTACAGAGGCAGACCCCAAAGAAACCAATCCACATTATGAAACATTTTACAGAAATCCATTTTTTAAAAATAGGAGAATGCTATAAATGAAGTCTTGAGATGGGAGCTGAATACGTGCCTGGTGTTCTGGGCCAGCTGTGGATTTTTTAAAGAATAGAGGGAAATTCTCCTTTTAGTCACTTTGAGAAAAAGAAATAGAACAAATCTCTGAATGTAAAATTTGATTATCTTTTTTTGTTTTTCTTTTCATCAGAGTCAATTTTCCTCTTCTCTTCTCTTTTCTACTTCCCTTTCCTAACTCTAATATTTCCAAGACTCTGTTCACTTGAATTTAACTATTCATCAGGTATAAAATGCAAGACCAGGCAAGAAGGTCCTTTAAGAATGGTCTGAAAACTCAAAATGAATATGAGTTTTCATGAATATGAAAACTCATGAATATGCTATCTATGACCTATTATTAGAAGGGAATAAATTTAGATTTTTTTCTCCAATAGAGTAGCAGACTTGCATTCATTTTCATTAGACTAAGAGTTCTTTCTAAGCAAAAACGGATTTATTCAACTTTATAATCCCTTCCCTATAAGCATAGACTGATACCCAGTAGATGATCAGTAAATGCTTGTCAGATGAATAAATTCTAAGTCCATTAAAGCTTTAGTTCAACCATTACACAAGCAGAGACTTCTTCCTCTATGCCAGACCCTCTGCCCATTGCTGGGGTCACAGAGATGAAGAAGACGTGGTCCTCTCCTTCAAGGACTGAGGTCATGAGGAAAGGGGGATCCATTTCTGCCAGTGGTGGGTAAGGGTAAAAGAGGGAGAATGAGCAGGTGTTCACTAGACAGACAAGGGAGGAAAGCCATTCCGGAAAGAGAAGTGGCTTGGCCCTGGGTGGGGGTGGATGGGCATGTAGATGCTTCTCTGGCTGACACTCTTGCAGCCCAGGGCGTTTAGATGCTTGTCTGGCTGACATTCCTTGTGACCACGTCTAACAGCTGAATGTTGGAGTATGTGAAAGTGTGGGTCCCAGTGAATGGCCTTGACACCCCAATGTTCTGACCAGCTAGTTTATGCTCCCCAAGAATATATACTTTTAAATAATATATACACAGATGCCAAAGGAATGTATGAAACAACTGAATTAATATTAAGCAAATACAAAAATGTTTCTTGGATGCAATTCTCCAAACTTCCAGGGATAGTGGCAAGTAGAAAGAAAAACAATACAACCAAAATAAAAACCACAAAATAAAATATAAAAAAAAAACTTTATTTGTTTTGATTGTTGATTCAGTTACACTACCTGTTTCTCTGTCCCCATAGCATCCTTAAAGCTAAAATCTTTTGTGAGGAGCCTGTGAGTAACTGCGAGTGATTTCTTTGTTTCAAGTCTCATCACTGCCTTCACCACTCACCCTGGCTAGTTAGCACTTCCTTTTTTTAATTAGATAAGTCGTAGATTTACAGAAAAATCATGCAAAAATACAGTCTCCATGTACCACTCTACTATGAACACTTTGCTTAAGTGTCCTGAAATCTCTAAAGACGCAAGATGCAGCGATCAGGCAAAAGCTTAGCTGTTGGTTCTTTGATAATCCACTAAACCATTTTGTGTCTCACTTTTTCACTTTTTAAAAGGGAACATTGGAATAAGCGGTCACTAGCTCTCCATTCTATGAGGGTAGCAATTCCTTATTTGATCCTCACATAAAAATTACTTACTCTACAACTGAACCTGGTTAACATGTCTTACCCTTCAATGTGTCTGTTTTCTTCTTCACTCCTTTGTTTTTCCCTTTCTCCCCATTTAATTTTTTTCTCTTGGGCCCAGAAATAAAAACGAAACTTTTCTTTGGTTGCAACTGAAGTTACAATGCAGATATGAGATTTTTAAAAAATAATTTGACCTGTGCTGGAGGATTTGAAAAGGACATTTCTGACTCAATTGAACTTTAAACTTTGCTAAGGTGGTTTTTAACCTTTTATTGAGAATCTGCTAAAAGCTATTTCCTCCTCTTCCACACCCCCACAATCTTGCATATAATAGCAGGAAATCATCTCTCTTCCTAGACCTATTTAGAGACCTCAGGTTAGGAATATTTGCAGATCCAGGAATCAGAAGCGGGCAGGAGAATGGGAGATTACCTGTGGATGCATTGCATTTATTTTAGGCACAACCTGCTTTTGTTCATTCTCTTTTGTTTTTTCTAATTTAATCTGCTACAAAATGCCAGCCCTTGCATGGGTGCAAATTACAGTTTTGTCAGGTGGCTAGTTTGAAACAGCACGTGTGTAGTCCCGTGTGCTCCTTGGAGAAGGGCCATAGACTCTGCCGCAGGCCACTCATCTGAGAAAAGCATCCTGCAGTTCTCATACTACTGGGGAATGCAAACCAGGTGGCTGGACTGAACAGGAATGGAATGGAAATAAAATGTGGCCAGGAGTCAGCTGTGAGTTGGGCTCCCCATTTAAAAACCTTTATATTTTATGCGATATCCTAAATTGCCTGCTCTGAATTTTATAGGTTGATAAGATAGGAATGTGGGATTCTACCTACTGTGTGAAAATGATGGAGACAACTAAGGGGGAAGTATGTTTGCACCTTTGCTATTTGCACAGTAGCCAGTGTTTTGTTTAGATAAATTTTGCAACCTGTGGACTTAGATAGGGAAGGCTGAAAGGCAGTCAGTGCTGGAGAGATAAGGTAGGGGAAGAAGTGTGCGTGTGTGCGTGTGTGTAAGTGTTCCTACGTGTGGCATATTCACTCGTGAGGCTCTGCCTGCTGCTAAGGAAGCTCAGTGAGCCCTTTTGCTTATTAATTGTTAAATCTTCAAGGCAAAACTTAGAACCGAAGACATTAAAATAGCATCCCAAATCACACAAACATCTGGTTCATCAGGATGACTTTTAGGAGCTAAGGATTTTTTTCTAAATAATGAAGGAAAGGGTTTCATTTTGCAACTTCAAAATGTCAGCTGTCAGCCTTGCTTACATAGCACATAATGCTCAAAATAATGCCAGCAGGAAAACAAAGTCCTTCCTATTGAAAGAACATCCTTGCAAGTATTACATATTATGAGGGTTGGGGTAATCTTTCAGGTTTTCACAGTATTATGATTTAGATAATTTTTTCCCATTTTTATCCCAAGGAATGGTAAGATTTTTGTATGTTCTCTCTCTCTCTCTCTCTCTTTTTAGTGAAATAAGAGTTCTCAGATGTAGACTTGTATTGTAGGAAGGAATCCTACAGAGGCCCCCATTTTTTCAGGCTTCCAAGGAGATCCCTGGGCAATGAATGTCTGGGCACTGGGCCAGTCTCAAAGACCCATCCTTAAAATGGATGGTTTTTTGAGACTTCTTACTGTGCCACCTGCAAGCGTGGGCCTAGGGATAATTTATTGGTTTTAACAAAGATCCTCATTTTGTTATTTATTCGACTTCATTTAACAAAGATCCTCATCTCTTTTGGTTAGTCTAAGCACCACCATACCAGCAATTTGAAAAGAATTGCAGTGGGAAATAGTGTTAATATCTCCTATTCCTGTTTTGTTCATTTTCCTAACATGACTTTGGGTAGTATCCTGCTTTTAACTGAGGTAGCAGGTATATTATTCTCCTATTGCTGCTGTAACAAGTTATCACAAACTCAGTGACTTAGCACAATACAAATTTATTATCTTTACAGTCCTGGAGGTGAGAAGTCTGAAATGAGCTTTATTGAGCTAAAACCAGGATGTGGTAGGGCTGTGCCCCTTCTAGGGGCTCTAGGGGAAAACTTGATTCTTTTGCCTTTTCCAATTTCTGGAGGCTGCTTGCATTGTTTGACTCATGACCCCTTCCATCTGCAAAACCAGCAGTGGTTGGTTGAGTCTTTTTCACATTTTATCACTCTGATGTTGATTCTTTCGCCTCCTCCTTCCACATTTAAGGACTCCTGTAAGTACCTTGGACCCACTTAGATAATCCAAGACAATTTCCCTGTTTTAGGGTCAGCTGATAAGCAACCCCAAGTCCATCTGCAATTTTAATTTCCTTTGACATGTAATGTAACATATTCACAGGTTCTAGGAATCAGGATATAGGTATCTTTGAAGGGGAGGTATTTTTCTGCCTACCATGCATCTGCTGAATAATTTATAGAAACTAAAAAAAAAACCCTATATTAAAACTACATTTGAATAGTTATATATTTTTTTACTTTAGGAAGCAGCTCTCAGAATTTCTTGTTGTTGTTTCAGGTCCTTTCTATACTCTTAAAATTTCTTGAGGTCCTCAAAAACTTTTGTTGATATGGGTTGTATCTATTGATATTTTCTGCATAAGGATTTAAAATTGAAAACACATGTTTATTTACTAATTCATTAAAAAATCAATAATAAACCCATTGTATATGAAAATAAATAGCATATTTTATTAAAAATTGTTTCTGAAATAAAAAAATAGAGAAGTGGCATTGATTTACATTTTCATAAATCTCTGAAATGTCTAGTTTAATCGGAGGCAACTGGATTCTCAAATCTGTCTCTGCATTCATTCTGTTTCAGTATAATATTTTGGTTGAAATATATGATGAACATCTAGCTTCATATAGATATGTGGTGGAATAGTGGGGAGTATTTTATTAGTCTTTTTAGATAATTGCGGATATACTTCTTTGCTACTATACCCAAATGCAAAAAGTGTTAGTTTTTCAAAGCTTAATTGCAATGTGGAATCTGAAAACAAATCAATGAACTTTTCATTAGCAAGAAGCTGAAGGTCAACAGAACTGGTAAGAGAATGGAGAGGCCAGGAGAGGCCACCATGTGCATTGTCATGTGACAGAGGAGCCTAGGACCAAGGAACCCAGCAGCCTGCCCTGGACCCCACTTCTCAGGTATAAAGCGTTGCCTTGGTGATGGTTTCATCTGGAGTTTTTCCTAGTCTCAAAATCATGAACTAATAAATTCTCATTATTTACGCCAACCCATTGCATGGTACTTTCTTGAACAGCCAAGGAAACTAAAACACTTGGCAATCCCACTTCTTTGTATATACCCCAAAGAATTGAAAACAGAACTCAAACCAATGCTTGAACACCAGTGATCACAGCAGTTATTGCTTAAAAGGAAAAACAAGTCTGTTTGGAGTCATGAAATAGTCTTGGTAATGGATGGTATTGATGATAGCAGAACATTGTGAATGTAATAAATATCACCAAAACATTTAAAAAATGGTTAAAATGGGAAATGTTGTGGTATAGCAAACATTTAACATAGAAGAAACATTAAAACATAAAAAAAAATAATAAAAACTTGGTATGTGTTCTAGTTTGCTAGTTGCCGGAATGCAATATACCAGGAACGGAATGGCTTTTTAAAAGGGGAATTTAATAAGTTGCTAGTTTACAGTTCTAAGGCTGAGAAAATGTCCCAATTAAAACAAGTCTATAGAAATGTCCAATCAAAGGCATCCAGAGAAAGATATCTTGGTTCAAGAAGGCCGATGACGTTCAGGGTTTCTCTCTCAAGTGACATGGAAAACATAGTCAGCGTTTCTCTCTCAGCTGGAAGGGCACATGGCGAACATGGCGTCATCTGCTAGCTTTCTCTCCTGGCTTCCTGTTTCATGAAGATCCCTGGGAGGCACTTCCCTTCTTCACCTCCAAAGGTGGCTGGCTGGTGGACTCTGCTTCTCATAGTTATGTCATTCTCTGCCCTCTCAGAGATTTCTCATTCTCCACAATGTTTCCTCTTTTATAGGACTCCAGTAAACAAATCAAGACCCACCCAAATGGGTGGAAACATATCTTCCCTACTCCAGCTTAACAATCCCTCTTGATTGGGTTACATCTCCACAGAGATGATCCAATTACAGATTCAAACATATAGTATTGAATAGGGATTATTCTGTCTTTACAAAATGGGATTTTGATTAAAACACGGCTTTTCTAGGGTCCATACATCCTTTCAAACCAGCACAGTATGCAAAAACATCACATTTGTTGCTGTCACCAATAGTTTCCTCAGAAAAATCTTTAACTATTGGGAAACAGCCAAGCTTCAAATGGAGAATACAAGTTTTCTAAAATTCTTTTTCCTTTGAAAGGTCGAATTTTATCACTGGCACCAAGTTTCTATTTTTCAGTGTATTGGCATTTGCACAGATGGTGCAGAAGCACTGGTGAGTAAAACTGCTGGTATCTTAGTAAAAATAAAGACAGAGACAGCAAATTGTACCAACAGTCATTACATTCTTTATCACTACACACTCACAGTAAAAACAAACATCAAAGACTAGTTACAGTTAAATAGGCCCTTGATGAAGAAAAAAATCATTAATCTTATTACATTTTGACCCTTTCTTACAGGTCTTGTTAATTTTCTGTGATGGAATGGGAAGTATATATATAATAGTTCTATTATATACCAAATTATGATGGTCATCCCCAGGAAAAGACTTTATGCTGTTGTTTGAGTTGTGAGCTGAGTTATTGCTTTTTTTTTTTTTTTTTTGTGGACACCATTTTTACTTGAAAGGACAAACAATGGTTTTTAATACTTTGGTATTTGGAAGATATTTTCTTTAAAATGAAAATGAGTAAAATGGATCTGTCACTTTAAGGAAAACAACAAATAGGGAAAAGGGTCATAATGTCTGAGCATTATTATGAAAGTGAATCTGGCATTGTGAATCTGCTGAAAGCTCTTGGGGACTCCAGGGTTGCTGTGGACCACACTTTGAGGATCTCTGACTTAAATTTTTATCTATGGAAGGAGATGAAAGAATGTTTCCCATATTTATGTTAGTATAGGTATGTTTATCATATTATTTGCTACTCCTTAATTTTTTAAAACTTTTTTTATTGTACAGTATAGCATGTATACAAAGCAAACAAATAAAAAATCAATAGTTTTCAAAGTATTCTTTAACAAGTAGTTATAGGACAGATCCAAGAGTTTGTCATGGGCTACCATAAGATCCTCTCATATTTTTCCTTCTAGCTGCTCCAGAATATAGGAGGCTAGTGGGCTTAAATATTTTTTTTTTGTCACAATCGACTGTTTTTCCTTCTTTTTCGTGAACAATAACATATATACAAAAAAGCTATGAAGTTCCAAACAGCACCACAATTAGCTGTAGAACATATTTCAGACTTTTGACATGGGTTACAATTTCACAATTTTAGGTTTTTACTTCTAGCTGCTCTAAAATACTAGAGACTAAAAGAGATATCGATTTAATGATTCAGCATTCTATTCATTTGTTAAGTCCTATCTTCTATGTATAATTCCACCATCACTTTTGATCTTTCCATACCTCTCATTGGGATTGTTTGGGCTATGGCAATTCTAAATTTTTGATATTTGAAGGGTCTGTCACTAATGTGGGGTAGGGAGATGGAACTATCTGATGTTCTGGAGAGGCTGGGCTAGGTTTTAGGACTTATCTGGACCAGGGACCTATCTGGAGGTTGTAGGTCTCTGGAAAGTTACTTTGGTACCTGGAACCCTTGTGGAATCTTGTAAATTGCCCTGGTTGTTCTTTAGGATTGGCTGGAATGGTCCTGGGTTGGGGGTTGGCAGGTTATGATAGGTAGCAAGGTCTACCTGAAGCTTGCGTAACAGCAATCTGTCAAGTAGCCTCTTGACCTATTTGAACTCTCTCTGCCACTGATACTTTATTATACTTCTTTTTCCCCATTTGGTCAGAATGTAATTGTTGATCCCACAGTGCCAGATCTGGATTCATCCCTGGGAGTCATCTCCCACTTTTCCAGGAAGACTTTCAGCCCTGGATGTCATGCCCCATGTATGGGGGAGGGTAATGATTTCACTTGCAGAGTTGGGCTTAGAGAGACTGAGGCCACATCTGAGCAACAACAGAGGTCCTCCAGAAGTAACTCTTAGGCATGCCTATATGTAGTCTAAGCTTCTATGCTACCTACATAAGGTTCCAGAGTAAGCCTCATGATCGAGGGCATGGCCTATTGATTTGGGTGTCCCTAAAGTTTGACACAGTATCAGGGGATTCCCTGATGGTAAGGTTTAATAGTTCCATATTCTTTCTTCCTGCTGTCGGGGGATTTTGCCAATACTTTTTGATTATCTGGTTAATAATACTCTAGGATGTTTCCAGGCATTACAATAATCTATACAGGATTAAAGAACTTCTTTCTTATTCTGTGCTCTCTGTATTTCAGTTGTTCAATTGAACTATACAGATAAGTTGAATTAGATTATGCACTACAGAAAATTTCAGTTCCAGATCAAATAAACCTTTCTTCCATTGGTCTCAAAGAGTATGTGTGGTTCTAAAATATAGACACTATCTTTGTCACCCCTATGTTCTGAATTACTTTAACCCAACCTGCTTGGCTTCGCTCTTATTTCTAAATATCAGGTTATATATATATATATAAAAGCCTCACAAAATCCAGACATAATAATCACTACTCCGGACTTAATGTGTCTGCTCTAAAAGCTTAAAATCCAGGCCCCCGTATTCTTATAAGCATTTTCTAAAGGTGACCATACCATTGTGACTTTTTGTTTCTGGTTTATTTTCTCTCACCAAATATCCCACATGTTCATTCACATCGTTGCATGCCTCACAACTTTGTTCCTTTCTGTAGCAGCACAAGCTTCATTCATAAGTATGCACCATCGTTTGCCAGTCTGCTTCTCTGTCAGTGATCCTTCAGCCACCTGCATTCATTGCATGTCATGCAGAGGGCCCAAAGTCCACAGTCCATCAACATGCTCAATTTTAAATAATTTCATTGTTCCCAAGAGACAGAAAACAAACACACCCTCACCAAATAGGAAAACTAAACTTCCTCTTAACTCTTGTCCCTCACCTCATTATTTACCTCTGCTGTTGCTGTGCTAGTGCTGATGGTTTTCTTTTGAACATAGTTCATAGCATGCAATTGCAGTTTTCCCATTGTACCCTGTACACTCTTTATACAAGAATCATATCTTGGAAGTAATTCTTACCAGAACTCATTCATATTTCTAGTGTGAGTCAGTGGGACACATAGGTCTATACAACCCATTTCAATCTTGTTCATCTTCAATATGGTAATATTACTTCTAGACCCACTAGAGAATCACCTTCACACCTATCTATTCCCTTACATTGGAGTTCAACCTCATTAGCTAACAGTTCACCCATATTTAGCTTCTATGTATCTCTAAGTCCCCTGTATTCTATATTATAAGTCTATGATTATACCTTTATGTTGATCATTAAAATGGAATCATAGAGTGTTTGTCCTTTTGTGTCTGGCTAATTTCACTCAACATTATGTCCTCAAGGCTCATCCATCTTGTCATGTGCTTCAGGACATCATTTTGTCTTACTGTTGCATAATATTCCATTGTATGTATATACCACATTTTATTGATCCACTCATCTGTTGATGGGCATTGGTTTGTTTCCATCTTTTGGCAATTGTGAATAATGCTGCTGTGAACATTGCTGTGCAAATGTCTGTTTGTGTCATTGCTTTCAGCACTTCTGGGTATATACCAAGTAGTGCTATTGCTGGGTCATAGGGCAGCTTGATATTTAGTTTCCTAAGGAACTGCCAAACAATCTTCCATAGTGGCTGCACCATTGTACATTCCCACCAGCAGTGCATAAGTGTCCCATTTTCTCCACATCTTCTCCAACATTTATAGTTTCCTGATTGTTTACTAGCAACTATTCTTATAGGTGTGAGGTGGTATCTCTAGTCTTGATCTGCATTTCCCTTTAAGCTACTCCTTATTTTTGTCTTTAATGATCCAGGGAATTTGGAATCAGAAAAGGTTTGAGAAAGAATAGGACACTGTTATCTCAAAAGATTCAGGTGAATGGTCATAACAGCCAGGGAGCAGCCTGAAGACCCCTGGTTCCTTGTTAATTTGAAAGAGAGTAGGGAAAAATCATGAAAAGAAAGTTCATCTTTGCTCAGAAGACCCTGTTATCATATAAGTAGCTACAATTTTTTGAATATTTGTTTATATGAATGGGATAACTAATTTTATTATGAGGGTTAAATGAGATAATGAATACAACTTGGCTGAGTCCAGGTGAGAACTCAATAATGGAAGCTATTGTTGCATGACTTCACAAGCTTGCTCTTTGTCTCCTGCCTTTTCATACCTTTGTTCAGCAAGCACTCATGGTTGAGACCTCCACTCTAATTCTTCCTCTACTCTGAACTCTGATAAACAATTTTTTCTCTCCCTTCAACCTTGATAGACAAATAATTCTTCCTCTACCTTGTATTAGTTTGCTAGTTGCCAGAATGCGATATATCAGAACTGGAATGGCTTTTAAAAAAGGGAATTTAGTAAGTTACAAGTTTAAAGTTCTAAGGAAGTGAAAATGTCCAAATTATGGCACCAACAAGAGGTTACCTTCACTCAAGAAAGGCCAACTGGCCAGGAACACCCCTGTCAGCTGGGAAGTCACGTGGCTGGCATCTGCTGGTCCCTTGCTCCTGGGCTCCATTGCTTTCAATCTCTGTCCCTGTGAAGGTTCCTCACTTTGTTTCTCCAGGGCTGGCTTTCATCTCATGGCTTACTTTGGCTCTTTCCAAATTCTGGCTTGCTTGACATTTCATAGTGATGTTGCTGAGCTCAAGCATCTCCAAACATCCGTGTCTCTGTTCTCTGAAGCAACTGTTCTCCAAGCATCTACATCTGCTCTCTGTTGACCCTGAAGCTTCTGTCATTTCTGTTGTTTCTGATCCTCTCCACTGTGTTTCCTCTTTTAAAGGATTCCAGTAAACTAATAAAGACCCATCCTGAATGGGCTGAGTAACATCTCCATCTAATCAAAAGCCACACTCACAATTGGGTGTGTCACATCTCAAGTTTCTAACCTACAGTGCTGAATAGGAGTTAAAAGAAACGGCTGTTCCCACAAGATTGGGTCAGGATTAAAACATGTTTTTTCTGGGGTACATAATACTTTCAGACTGGCACAGTCCTCAATACTGAATGTGCACTATATTATTTGGTTTACTTCATCCTGGCTTACTCTTCATTCTTCAGCCCTAGACGACTCATGGTCTGGGAAAATATCTCTATTGCGTGCCTGTGTGGTAAGATTTGCCCCTCCTGGGTCCAAGAGGAGTGGGTTCTCTTGGTCTAACAGAACTTTGTCTTTACCAGTTAGCCTATTGCTCAGAGTAAGCCAGGATCTTCCTATGTCAATGTGTTCTATAATTCTCAGATCTAAGATCAGAAATCTTCACATGGCCTAAAATGTGTTCTTAGGATAAAGATTTAATCTTGAACTTCTATTTTTTACATGAAGATAGTATTCACTACATTTTAGAGATTGCAAATGATGACTGCACTGCAACTACAACTGATACCAATGTGTCAGGTACTTTGCAGATGCTATCTCATTTAATCCTACCTAAATCCCTACAAGATAGCTATCCCGATGCCCTGTAACAGACAGAGACTGAAGTTCTGTGATGTTGGTGAATGGATTAAGACCACACAACTGGCTTTGAGAAAGTTGGTATTCATATGGAGGTCAGTCTCACATTTATAACATGTACCTCCCTTTCCAAAGAATGGTGTGTCACTACATTTTCTTCATCTACTCAGTACAGTCAGAATGAAAATTCAAGTTTCTTTCCTTAGAAAGAAAGTAAAACCTTCCTGACATAATTTCTGACAGAGACTCTTAATCGAGTTCTTAGTGGGTTGGAAAAAAAATCTTTATATCTTTTTTCACCACAGCAGTCTAATCATTGTCTACACAACTTGGTTTCATTTGTCAGGAAATGATGGTGTCCCAGATGTGCTGTAGCAGCTGATGTACTACACAGAAACCAGCTCTCAGCTATCATGTTTGCTCTGCTGGTCTATCCTAGATCAGTAATTGTGATGCTGTAGTCAGCCCTGGGGACAGAGTTGATGCTGATCCTTGATCCGGGTTCATTATACCATGAGTTTATGACGGAAGAGGGATGAAAGAGTCATCCTAGATGGATGGAAAGAAAAAGATTTACTTAAGCACACAATTGGGTAAGTGTGTGTTTTGAAAGCCTTGCTGGCAGCTTCTCTGTGCCATAGCTCCTGTGAAGGTCTGGATTATTTTAATAAAAATAATGCTTGGGCTAAAGTAGGCTTTTCATTTTTGCACTTCCATTGATGTGGGCAGTACTTGCAGTACACTGCTGAAGCTCATCAGGCTTAGCTACACTACTAGGAGAATTGAGCTACTTGGGAAAACAATGACTTTACAGCAAAAGGCCACCTGTTGATCTGCTCTGCTTAGTCCATATAGGAGTCAATTGCGACCCTCTCCAAACCGTCAATAAAATGCAGCCTGGAGGGAGTTGATTTATTTTAGCAGCCAGTATTGATTTATTTTTTAGCAGCCAGTGTTGATTTATTTTAGAATCCAGTGATCTGGATTCAATACCTCTTCATGAACCAGAAAAATAGCACTTTCCTATTTGTCTCTCTTCAACTAATCTCAGATTCTTCAGGCATCATCTGCAACTGCTGAGTCTCAATGCTTCCTTTAGAACTTTAATCAGTTATAGGAAGCAGATGTGTTTGTCTCCTTTGTGTTTCTTATCATTTATAAGTGCCAGTTTATAGTCTTAATATCATCTCAAATGTCAGGTTCTGGTATGATTCTAATTTCAGCCTCTTTCTAGCTCTCGTCCATTGTTTACAGAAATGGCATAAATATCCTACTGCTCTGGGAGGATCCCCGAAGCATTTTGCCACATTTGTCTTAGAGTTCTGTGAACTATTTGTCTTAGTTTTCATGTGAATGTTTTAATTTTTTTTTTTAATCTCAAGGGAGATTGTGTTACCACCAAGAGGAAGATTGGATAGGTTAGGCAGGTTTTCCAGGCTTGTCAATTCCTCAGCATTGTGGGGTTATGAAGTTTTATTATGCTATAATGAATACATTCTTTGGCTTATTGGATACTATGGTCTGTAGTATCATGATCTAATTGATGGCATGTAAGATTGTTTAATCAAATAGTGGTTTGTTTCCCCTACAAACACGAAGTGCGGGAATAGGCACTCCTGGTGGTCGAATGGCTGTGAATTCTCCATGTCCCTGCCCCTCTGATCATTCTGTGCTGTAATACTTCCCTTTGTCGATTGGTTCCCCATTTACTATCTCAGGGCTTCAAGTGAATGCTCCCACTGTAGCTTCGTATTCACACCCCAGCTGGAGGAAGAGGAAGGGTCAGCAGCTGCCTCCTTCAGAGGTTTGTTTGGTTTTTTCCTTCCTTATTTGGGATAAGAGAATCTCCTTAGGGATTTCTGCATTGCATGGGCCAGAGCTATCTCTTGACATTGACTGGAACTGTCTCGTGACCCTTCTCTCCTCCTCCCTGTCCATGCTAGGGAGCTGCGAGCCTGAGTATTTCTAGCAGGGCGTATTTCAGCCCTGAACAAAACTGGGCTTCTTTAGTAAGCAAGAAATGGGAATGGATGTTTGGTATGCAATCGGCCTAAAATATCTCTCTTAACTTCTCTTCTGAGTTTTATTGTCAATTTCTTTCTTTCATCTGGTCTTGCTTTTGGAAGGCTTGCTCTGATGATATTCTTGTTTCTAACTCTCACTGCTTTTCTAATTGATCCCACGCCATTAATGATTGCATCTCTCTCACTTAATACTCTTAACAGATTACACATAACTCAGTGCAAAAACTTCAAGTATCTTGGGGTCACTTCAAGGTTATGCATTGCTCTTTTTTTCTGGCAATTGAGACACCTTCTGGCCTGTTTGGTATCTATGAGTCTCTGGTTTTCCAATACTTGTTTCCTTATTTAAGTGCAGTATCTACATTTTTATGAGATTTATGTCCTTAGAACCTCAGCACTTCTATCACTCGTTCTGAAGTAGGTTTCTTCCTCTGGGCCATTGGACAAAGTTCTGCCCCATGACCAACATCTCTTAGAAACTCTCAAAAGCTTTAAGCAGCGGACCTCCTTAGAGACCAAAAGGGAAGAACCTGTGCCAGGTATCTCATGTGTTTTGTACGTAAACCCTGAGTGCACTGTAACCACATTCCCTTAACTTAATGGATTTGAATTGTCAGGGGGGCCTGTGAGAGACTCAAATTGAGAATTTTCCCTCTAGCTATTGCTGCTATTCTGGTATAACCCATGACCGTGGGAGGACTGATGCAATTATTTGGACAGGAAATCTGAATTAATAATTTTTTCTTTCCAAGTAGGAGGAGTGCTGAGTGGAAAGTTATTATTTCTTGGTTCAGAGAGGGTGAGTTATTAGTGATCATTCTGGCCATCAGGAGCAGATCTAGGCATACAATCTGTCTTTGCATACGAAGTCACAGGCCTTCTTCCCTACATTATTGCTTTTAGGGGAAAGGCTTTATGCAGCTTCATCTGTGCTCTGTAGTAGAAAGGCTGGAATTATCAAAGAACCTGACTAGTGTGAAGAGAGTAGCCTCCTCTGACACCCCCAGCCACCTGGTGCGAACGGGTAGATTGAAACAGCTTTTGGGAAGACACTAAAGGGGCTTATCTAAATCTCGTATTTTCTATTACGTTGACCAGCTTAGCCTTCCCTCCTTCTACACTTCGAAAATATCTTGTTACTATATGTTATCTCATTGTTTACTATAACTAATTTGGAAGGAAAAATACGTGCTTGATTTAAAAGGAAAGGCAGACAGAAATGTATTTAATTCACTGTACTGACTTTATTTAGTGTAAAAGCCTTCCATATAGAGATAAATCACATCACAGATTTTCTTAATGGAACTTTTTCCTTTATATTCAATTAAAAGCATCAGTGACACGATGCTTAATGTTTGCATTCTAAAGTTTTCTTAGCAGTTACTATGAATGTGATCCTGTGCAATTAAGCGTGTTTTCAAAAGATACTGAGGCTTGGGTTCCACTCCCCTTTCCTACCCTTATCTCATTCTGGATTAATTGGTCTCACATGCGTGCTGGACATTGGCATTTCTAAAAGATAGAATAAGTAACAACAAGAATAAGACGAGCTCCTCAGATGATGCTTAAGTATAATTAAGGTAGAGATAAAATTTTGCATGTGTTTACCAACGTATTCTTTAAATTTAAATGGTCAGTTTTCATGAACCTCAATATTCACTATATTTTTCATTGTGAAATGGCATGAATAGGTCATTTGGTGGGACTTACATGAACACACTTTTGATGGCCATGATGATTGTGCTCAATGGTATCTCTCCTAAAATCATATCTTTGTTATGACTGGTTTTATAGGGAATAGCCAATCAAGAAGCTTCCATTGAGGGAAAGTTGGTCTGAGCATAAGAAGAAGAGACTGTGAGATTTCTTGACATTAAATCATTTAAATCATTATTTAATAAAAATAAAGATTTTGGCTCCCTGGCAGGTAATGATAGTTTTTCCTCAATATTCATTCTCTCTTCTTCTTTAATCATGAAGGCATGATTTCCTGGAATAAAAACTGTATCCCCTACTTCTTTCTCAGCTAGGATGGCCATACATCAAGTTCTAGCCAAAGTGATGTGAACAGAAGGGTTAGGCATCTTCCAGGAGGGATGCTTTAATCCCAGGAGCTATATTTTGCCCTTTCCTCTGCCTTCTGGTGCTTCTGTTAGAGCTGCAGCAGCCATCCCATCTTCACCAAGGTCACTGCCATGTGGTGAGATTGCCTGGTTTCCTAAGGACTGTGGAGCCATTACTTCTGGTGTCAGCCACTATTATTTCATGTTTCATTTCTTTGAGTCAAGTTGAATTCATAATCTGTATTATAATTGGACGTGTGGGCAATGATTGGGAGAGATGCACAGAAAATAGAGGGCCTGACTCAATCCATAAATGTATTCCAAAAATGTCTGGGAAAGCTTGTTCCATGCTTCTGTTTCATTCATACTTGTGCTTTTTTCCCATTTAATCACTTTGAAGCACACGATTTCGTGGTAAAATTGCATTCATGTTGTACTACCATCACCATTACTAAAACTTTTCATCACCCCAAACAGAAGTCTTTTTTATCATACTTTTTGCTCTGCTACTTTAGTTGTATTATTTCCTCTTTCTATAATAAACCAAGAGGCAAAAGAAGTGATAAAACTTACACCTTCAAATATTTAATATTGCTTCTCTGTGAGTCTCAGTATACTATCTCCTCAAGGCTCACGCCTGTCCTGTGGGTTCTGTGCACAGTATATTGGAAGAATGAATTATTTTTTCATTAATTGAATTAATTCATATTAGAGGTTAATGGAAATTATTTTTCAGATTAGATTCAGCATAAGTCCTTAAATTAAAGTAAGCCATTAAGATTTTGGTGTTTATTTGCTACATCAGCAATTGTACTTTGCAGTGGCTTTGATAAATTAGTAAAATTGTAAATAAATAAAATAATTAAATTCAGCATGAGTCCTTAAAGGCAATCACTGAGATTTTGGTGTTTATCTGTTATATAAGCAGTTGCACAATGGCTTTGATAAACTAGTAAAATTGTGTATTGAAACCGAAAGTACATAAGCGGGACACAAACCAAATTCCGTTAAAAGATAGTGAAGGTTGTCTAAACCACCATGGCAGGAAAGCAGTTAAGTCATGGCACATTATCAGGTCAGAATCTATCGCTCAGAGTCACTGCATTCTGTAAAAATGGCTGGGGCAAGGGCATGCACTAACCAGGCTGTAGAGGACTGAGAAGTGGTCCTTCTGTACCATTCAGATACTTACTGCTTTATCTCCACTGGCCACCATGGAACTTGGTACATGTCATCTGCTCAATTAGTATAGAAATACTAGATGAATTAATGTATTATAGAAAACGTTTGCTTAGAATTCATAAAAATTAAAACAGTGTTCAAAAAGAGCAAAGATACATTTAAAGGTAAGAAAAATGAGTTATATAAGGAAAAGCAAAGAATTAGCACTGTAGAAAAGCACTCTATGACATGATAATTTTCCAAGCATTAACATGAAGATGTACAGAGAACTAAACAAAATGTTATGATTGAAGCTAGTTCACAGACTTTTTTATTTATATTGAATAAGGTGGGCCACTTTACTTGTTGGAAGACTGCACAAGTTGGAAGAAAAAAAAAATAAGAAAAGGATTTTACTGTGAATTAAATTAAAAAATTCAAAGTGATGAATCAAGTTATTCTGACAATAAGTCATTCACAATATTTTGATTGACTCAAACCTATGGCTGAGATAAATACAATTTGTTATAGAGAACAGTTAGAGGACAGAGGACACTATTTCACTGAATCAACTAGATTTATCTAGCTCAAGTTTTACAAATATATAGTAAACTGGAAAATTCTTCAATTTTTAGGTACTGACAGTCAGAGAAATGATTAATTAGATTGGGAATTTTGTCTCTGTAGTAAAAGATTATCTTGACGATAGATGGAAATAATGGAGTTTCTATTCTAAGAAACATTCTCCCTTAAGCAATTTTGTCTTTACTGGGACTAGGTAACAAATTTTGAAGGTATTCCCTTCAGGCTCCCAAAGAACTCATATGAAAATGAAGAAATTTCAGTTTTAAACTATCATATAAGGTAGAGAGGAGACTGATAGGCTAGAGATGACATCTAAACCCATCAATTATACCTTACATTTTATTTTACTGAAGTGAACAGAAAACTTTACTGCCTGTATCTACCCAGGCATAGAGAATCAAACAAATTGAGTCCACTATTAAGTGATATATATTTGAAAGCCTGTTTGGGGGCCACAGATTAGCTTGATTGCCATTAAGCAGATTCTTTGTCCACATTTCCTTTTAAAATTAAGTTTCTTTTCATAATTGAAAATTATATACAATGACAATAAGCCTACTTGTTTTTCAAAAGAGACAAAATCATCATCATGTTCTGTACTTACAAATAAACATGAATTGATGGATAACTATCTGGTTAAATTGCTCCCCCTGAACAATTGAATAGAAACCAATATTTTAGCATTGTCCCCTCATTTTTAAACCCAAATGATAATAGGTCTTTTTATACTCATGGTTATACTTTGTCAATATAGCCAAACTACATAAAAGACTGTTCTTACACAGACATTTCAAACTTGTTTGGCTTTTTAAAATAAGAAGAATCTAAATAGCTTTTATAATATTCAAATATGTTTTCAGCAATTTATTATTTCCATTATTTTCATCTTAATATAATGTTGCAATAAGAAGGGGGATTTTAATCATAATCCAGTTTATTGAATCAAGAAGAACAGAGAAATAATAGCACAAGTATAGCAATGTGCTTTCATCAATTGTAACAAATGTATCACACCAATGCAAGTTGTTGATAATAGAATGGTATGCAGATATCCCATATTTTATGCATGATTGCTCTGTAAACCTATGACTTCTCTAATTAAAAAAAAAAGAAAAATAGAAATATACTATAGGATCAACTAAGAATATAGAGATTTAAAGTTCATCAACAGTCTCAAAAATGGTTTAAATGCTTTTGGCACCCTTGTACTTATACAGTGATTGTGGGAAACAATGGACATGATTACAATAATGGCATCATTCATACATGGACATCATTTAGAGATTCTCTAGTTTAAACCCTCATTCTATTTTTAAATTAAATAAATTACTATTATTACATGCTCATTTATATTAATAAATAGTCATTATAAAAAATTTAAGAAATACAGAGAGGTATAAAGAAGAAAACACTGCAGAATCTTACCACCTTGAGATATTTTCTTTTTCTCTCTCCCTTCCTCCCCTACTCATCTTTATATTACCAAGCCAAACTCCAGAGAGTTATTGTATTTCCACTAGTAATGAAGGATAACTGCCAATATTATCAGTATTATATTTGTAAATCTAATAGGAAAGAGCATTTCATGGTTTAATGTACACTTCTTTAATTACTTGTAATGATATATATTTTTCCAAATGTTTAGCTCTTTGAATTCACTCTTTCATGAATTTGTTGGTTATGTTGTTTTCCACAACTGGCTATTGGGATTAGTATTTTCCTTAATAACTTTGTATTAGAACTTTTCCTTGTCATATATGTTTTCTTTTTAATTTTTATTAATAAAACCAATCAGCATACAATATGAGCATTCTTGTTTTTTTAATCATATAGTTGCATATTCATCATGATAATTTCTTAGAATATTTGCATCAATTCAGAAAAAGAAATAAAAAGAAAACAGAAAAAAACTCATACATACCATACCCCTTATCCCTCCCTTTCATTGATCACTAACATTTCAAGCTACTAAATTTATTTTAACATTTGTTCCCCCTATTATTTATTTATTTTTAATCCATATGTTTTGCTCATCTGTCCATAACATAGATAAAAGAAGCATCAGACACAAGGTTTTCACAATCACACAGTCACATTGTGAAAACTATATCATTATACAATCATCTTCAAGAAACATGGCTACTGGAACACAGCTCTACATCTTCAGGCAGTTCCCTCCAGCCTCTCTGTTACACGTTAACTAAACTGGTGACATCTAATGTGTAAGAATAACCTCCAGGATAACCTCTCGATTCTGTTTGGAATCTCTTAGCCATTAACACTTTATTTTGTCTCATTTCTCTCTTTCCCTTTTCGGTTGAAGAAGTTTTCTCAATCCCTTGGTGCTGAGTCCCAGCTCATTCTAGGATTTCTGACCCACATTGCCAGAAAGGTCCACATCCCTGGGAGTCATGTCCCATGTAGAGGGGGTGAAGGCAGTGAGTTTGCTTGTCATGTTAGCTGAGAGAGAGAGGCCACATCTGAGCAACAAAAGGGGTTCTCTTGGGGGTGATTCTTAGGCCTAGTTTTGTCATATATGTTTTAAGTAGTTTTCTCAAATTGAAAACATTTTAGCCAGCAGTATATTTTATTGTCTTGGCAATAATTTCCTCTTTCACTGTTCTTTGAAAAATGCTTTTCAGTGAACAGTTGTGAATTTTTACTTTTTTCAAATCTTGGTATTCTTAAAAATCAATTTAAGTTCCCAAATTGAGATTTTAATTGAAATTATGTTTAACCTATAAATTAAGTTGCAAAGGCTAGATATTCGGTATATACAATCAGGAGCATGGATGCTTTTGATGATTTATTCAGATTTTTTTTTACATTGCTCACAGCGCATGATGGATAAAAGTATTTTTACAATAATGTAACTTGGAAAATGTTAACAATTTTCAATGTGTTTATAAAAACTACAAATTTTACCACAAGGATATTACTGATCTATTTTAAAAGACTATTGACTTTTGTATATTTGTCTTGTGTATTTCCACATTGCTAACTTTCCTATTAATTTGAAGAGATTTTTCAGTTTATTTACAAAAATTTTCTAGATATACAGCCATATTGGTTATTGCTAATGATACTGTTACCTTTTCCTAATTATTATAATCTGTTTTCAGTCTTAGTGTTGCATCCAGGACAAAGCTAAAACAGAATGATAATCATAACCTTCATTTAATGGGGTTGGTTTTTATGCTCCCCTTTGTCCCCCACCCTTCAATAATGGCTATGGCTCTTGGTATGAGATGTTATTTTGCCCCATGCTCTTATACCTAGATTTTTAAAGCTTATAAAATGAAGACTAATGATTGAATTTTATTAAATATAAAATTTTACCCATCTATGGAAGTGATTGCAAGATTTTTCTTATTTGGGTTTCAAATATTATAATGCCAGAATCTCTATTATTAAAACATCCATAGATTTGGTTTTAATTTTGGTGACATAAATTTGCTTGTATTTCAGTTCAGGCTTTTACATGTACGTATAGAAATAAATGAGAGTGATCTCTAATTTTTGTTTTGTTGATTATCAACTTTGATTAGTGTTGTGGTAGATTCATAAAATTAGTTGTTCAGCTTATCTTTTGTTCTTAAGTGTTGAAAAAAACATATAAATGACTATGGTGATTTGAAGCTGTCTATACCCCAGTAAAACATTTTAAACTGAATCCATTCCTGTGGATGAGAACCCACTCTAAGCAGGATGTCTTTTGATGAGGTTGTTTCGGTTAAGGTGTGACCCAGCCCAATCAGGATCGGTCTCAATCCTATGTCTGGAGTCCTTTATAAACAGAATGAAACTCAGAGAGAGAAAGATACAGAGCGAACAGCTAGAAGTTGAACATCAATGGAACCTGGAAGAGAAGGGAGAGATCAGAAGACACCGCCATATCTCTTGAAATGAGATAAGCCAAGGACTAAAGTTGGCATGCAGCCAGCCCCAGAACGCCTGTCTTTGAGGAGAAAGCATCGCCTTGATGCTTTGAGTTGAACTTTTTCCCAGCCTCAAAACCATGAGCTAATAAATTCCCTTTGTATGGTATTTACTTGATTTGCTGTGTAAAGGTTGAAATAATTCATGTGTTCCCAGAGACATATTTGGAAGTGGTCTCTTCCCCATGCACTTTTTGTTTATGGATATATTCACATTTTTTACTTCCTTTTTTTCCAGTTTTAAGTGGAGTTTATAACACTAAGAGATAAAGGATTAACAAACACAATAACAAATGGACATCTGATTGGTAGGAGGCATTATCCTGTAGACATATTATTGTTGTTTTGTGTGTGTGTGTGTGTGTATCCCCAGTGCATAGCATCTACACACAGAGCCACTGCTGCACAGCACAAAAGCATTTGAAGAGGCTGAAACAGAGTAGGGCTTTTTAACAGACTGAAATTTTTTTTGGGGGGGTGGTGCATGGTCTGGAAATATGAACCCGGGTCTCCTGCATGAAAGGTGGGCATTCTAACCACTGAACTACTCGCAGACTGAAATTTTTTAGTATAGATATTCCATATGAAAACAGGTTAAACTTTTGAACTGGCAGGGTAGAAGGCAACTCTGCCAAACACTGCAGCTAAAGTCCCAACTTTAGTGCATAATTCCACCCCTTCCATTTGCATGCATGACACATTAACAGGCACTTCAAGGCAACCACAGCCATCGTTATGAACACATTGCACACATATTCCAGAACTAAATATGTACCTGTGCCCTACTTTTGTTTTTTAATGCTGAAACATTTGATGCTGCTGGTAAATTCCACTTGTTTATAACCTGTGCCACAGTAAAGTATGGTGCTGCTATTTATTAAACTACTTTTAATAATTACTTCAAAAATGTTCAAGAGGAGATACAGAGGGCTTGGGACGGTGCAAAGCCCAATAGTAAGCTTTCTTAAAGGTGATGCTTTCAGGTAACTTCGGATATGAAGGTTTCTGCATGTCCAAAAATTTGAAAAAACACTCCAGAAATGCAGATTACCTACCAAATGCATTTCTGGCTAGTATGATGAATACTATCATAAAGTCTTAATTAGGACTCAAAAATCTTACAGTCATAGCAATTTTTGTCAAATTAAAGTATAGGAGAGTATATCTAATATATATTTATACATGTATAATGCATATATACATATATATTATGTATATATATATAATGCAGTTTTTTTATTTCCAATAACTACACCATAAAACTATAAGTAAGTCTTCTCAAAAACTGAGACACATTCAAAATCAAAACCTTCATTCAGAAATTTGCATTCCAAATAAAAATAGTAACAGTGCAAGAGTCCATAATAATGCCATTACTTATGACCTGGCCCTCCATGTTACACAATGGAGCAATACAAGCTACGTTTTAATATACTGTGCCCAAAACTAGAACAAAGAACAGTGTTAGTAACTATCTTCAAAATAAACGGTTGATTTTTATTTTAGGCAACGATTTTAAGCTTTACAAAAGAAAACGTGGTGTATGAATTTCAATGGTCAGATCTTAGTGGTAGTTGTACCTCCAACATTACCAATCTACTTCCTTTTAACTGAAGTTGTGTATCTTATATTGTTTCAAGATAACCTCTGTTCTTCGAAATTTATCGAATTATTAACATGAACTGATGGGGGCATATCTCAGAGATCGTCATGGTCAGGTTCATGTGTCAACTTGGCCAGGGGGTGGTACCTGTTTATCTGGTTGGGCAAGTGCTGGCCTGTCTGTTGCTATGAGGACATTTCATAGAATTAAGTCATGATCACGTTGGCTACATCCACAGCTGATTCCATTTGTAATCAGCGAAGGGGAATGTCTTCTGCAATGAGTGATGCTTAATCTAATCACTGGAAGCCTTTTAAGGAGGATTCAGAAGAGACAGGCTCTTCTTCCTGTTTTGGCTGGCGAGTCTCTCCTGTGGAGTTCGTCCAGACCCTCCATTGGAATCATCAGCTTCACAGTCTGCCCTGTGGATTTTGGACTCTATGTTCCTACGGTGACATGAGACACTTTTATAAAATTTATATTTACGAATATTTCCTGTTGATTCTGTTTCTCTAGAGAACCCTAACTAATACAGAGATATTGCAAGCTTAGTTCTATGCCAATACAATAATGCAAACATCTCAATAAAGTGAGCCACAAGAATTTTTTGGTTTCCCAATGCATATAAAAGTATGTTCACACTATATTGTAGTCTATCAAGTGCAATAACATTATGTCTAAAAAAATGTGCATACATTAATTAAAATGTGACAGTGATGTGAAGTGAGCACACAGCTGATGGACAAATGGGACCAACAGACTTACTTGATGCCACAAACCTTGCATTTGTAAAAAATGTAAGTGCAAAGTGCAATAACATGAAACACAAAAGGAGGTATGCCTGTACAGAGTATTCCATATTTGTTGTTTTCACATTTTATTTTCTATTTTTGATTATTGTTTTCTTGATTTGGTATTTGTTTTTTTAAATTTATTCCCTATGAAGCAGCCATTAATTAATCTATATTAATTTTAATTTTCTCCTGCACTCATTTATTAGATTTTACTTTCCTACTTACAAATTCATTATTTTCTAGTTAACTTATCTTAAATATTTAAAAATCTCTTCTATTTCTTAAATCAATGATAGTTTTTTTAATTTAAGCTATTACAGATTCTCAGACTTTTAACATAACTTTATAGCTAGTTTTGGTGATAAACTCATAGTTTTACTTTGCAATGTTCTGTCTTCATTTACTTTTTGCTGTTATTAAATCTTTGCACAATATTTAATTTTCAAAATTTTTGTTTCTAGTACATGAACATATTAACACAAATTTACAGTATGATAGTCATACTGTCCTCTATAATCACTGCCTCTCTCTATATGGAATTAAGATTTTGTGGCTAAAATTTGCTAAATTTCCATTGGTGTATCTGTTCTGTGGAATATAAGATTTGACAATATATAAGATTAATGGATTGATGTTATCATTCTAATTTTAATACCCTAGGTTTTGTAATATACCTGATCTATTATATGTTGGTGCTGGTGTATTGAAGGGGTTCAATGTATTTTTGTTTTTGTTCATTATTCTTTGCATTTCATGTAGGGTGATATAGCCTTATATATTATATTATTATTTATAATGGTATTTTATGCAATTATTTAAAAATATGTAATATAATTATATAGGGCTAACTATAGTAGGTTCACATATAATAGAGTTACATAATATGAATATGGTATTATATTATGTGGAGTATTTTTTCCTATTTGTTTTAATTATAGATTACATTTATTTAATCAGTAAAATGTAATGATACTCCTTTCTACATTTAACGCATATAATGTTGAGTACTACTTTGATATTAATCTTATCTCCTATACTATCTTTTCCTTGCTGTTTGCCTCACATCTTTTATGTATTTTTATTTTTAATTTCTTCCCTTTTTTTCTTTATTAGAGAAGTTTTGGGTTTTTACTGAACCATCATACATAAAATACAGGATTCCCATATACTACCCCACCACAAACACCTTGTATTGATGTGCAAAAGTTGTTACAATTGATGGAAGCACTTTTTTTTTTTTTCATCATGGGTAGGCTGCGGGAATTGAACCCCGGTCTCTGGCATGGCAGGCGAGAATTCTGCCACTAAGCCACTGTTGCACCACCCTAAAAGCACATTTTTATAATTATACTTTTAACTAAAGTTCTTGTTATGACTTAGGGTCCACTGTTTATGTGTGTAGTTCCAAAGATTTTTTAAAAAAAATTATTCTGTTATATATACACATCAAATATTTCTCCTTTTAATCCCATTCAGATATATATTTCCATGCTGTTGATTGCATTCACATTGCTGGGCTACCATTACCACCATCCATTACAAAAACAGTTCCACTGTTCCAAATAGAAACTACATTTTAAGCCTTAACTTCCCATACCCTATTCCCACCCCATCTGCCCAGTAACCTACATTCTAGATTCTGACTCTATGAGTTTGCTTATTTGAATTATTTCATATCAGTGAGATCCTAAACTATTTGTCTTTTTCTGTCTGGCTTATTTCACTCAACATGATGTCTTCAAGGCTCATTCATGTTGTCACATGTATCAGAACTTCATTTCTTCTTCTTTTTTTTTTTTTTTTTTACAGTTGGATAATATTCCATTGTATGTATACACCACAGTTTGTTTATCCATTCATCAGTTGATGGACACTTGTGTTGCTTCCATCTTGGCAATTGTGAATAATGCCATGATGAACATTGATGTGCAAATATGTGTTTGAGCCTCTGCTGTCAATTCATTTGGGTATAAATCAAGTAGTGGGATTGCTGTGTCGTATGGTAGTACTATACAGTTTTCTGAGGAACCACCAAACTTCCACAGTGATGTAATATTTTGCATTGCCACCTGTAATGAATGAGGGTTCTTATTTCTCCACATCCTCTCCAACATTTATTTTTTTTTATATCAGCCATTCTAATGAGCATGAAATGGTATCTCATTGAGGTTTTGATTTGCACTTCCCTGATGGCTAATGATGTTGAGCATCTTTTCTGAACATACTTGTATATGGTCTTTTGAGAGATGTCTATTCCAGTCTTTTGCCCATTTAAAAAAAACATGTTTTAATGTGAAATATAACATATATGCAGAAAAATGAGAGATTTCAAAGTACATTTTAACAAATAGTTATAGAACAAACTTCAAAGTATGGTATGGGTTACAATTCTTCAATTTCAGATTTTTCCCTCTAGCTGTCCTAATACACTGGAGGCTAAAAAGAAATATTAATGTAATGATTCAGTAGTCATATTCATTTGTTAAATCCTATTATTTCTGTTAGAACTCTTTCTTCTCATTTGATCCTTCTAGCAATCTTTAGGGATATTTGGGCAATGATCATTCTAATTTCTTCATATTATGGGGTAGGGGGATGCAACTGATTGATGTTCTTGAAAAGACTGGCAACTCTGGTTTTCAGGACTTATCTGGCATAGGAACAATCTGGAGGCTTTAGGTTTCTGAAAAATAAACTGAGTGAAACTATTATAGAGTCTCAGATAGCGCTCTGGATATTCTTTAGGGTTTTCAGGAATACTGTTGGTTGGTTGCCCATTTTTAAATTGAGTTGCTTATCTTTTTGTTGAGAATTTCCTTATATATTCTGTGTATTAAACCTTTATCAGATATGTGGTTTCCAAATATTTTCTCCCATTGTGTCAGCTGTTCTTTCACTTTCATGATAAAGCCCTTTGAGGTATAAAAATTTTTAATTTTGATGAGCTCCTGTTTGTTTCTTTTGTTGCTTGTGCTTTAGGTATAAAGTCCAAGAAATCATTACCGACCACAAGGTTCTGAAGATGCTTCCTTTCATTTTCTTCTAGGAGTTTGATAGTTATAGTGCTTATATTTTGGTCTTTGATCCATTTCGAGTTGATTTTTTTTTATATGATATGAGGTGTATGTGTGTGTTTTATTTTGCAAATAGAGATTCCAGTTTTCCCAGTACCATTTGTTGAAGAGACTGTTCTTTCCTAATTAATGGTGTTTGACCCCTTGTCAATTATCAATTGGTCATGAATGTGAGGGTTGATTTCTGAGCTTTCCATTCAATTCCATTGGTCTGTGTGTCTGTCTTTGTGCCAGTACTAATTTTTTTTTTCATGGGCTGGCTCCAGGAATCGAACCCAGGTCTCTGGCATGGCAGGCACGAACTCTGCCCCTTAGCCACCATTGCCCACCAGTATGGTTTTGGTTGCTGTGTCTTTGTAATATGTTTTAAGATTGGGGTATGTAAGTCCTCCAACTTCATTCTTCTTTTTCAAGACAGCATTAGCTTTCATGGCCCCTAACTCTGCATATAAATTTGATGACTGGCTTTTCTGTTTCTGCAAAGAAATTTGATCAGAATTACATAGACTCTCTAATATGTGATTTGGGTAAGATTGATATCTTAACTATATTTAGTATTCCAATTAATGTACACAGGATGCCCTTCCATTTATTTGAGTCTTCTTTGATTCTTTTAGCAATGCATTGTAGTTTTCTGTGTTTAAGTCCTTTACATCCTTAGTTACATTTATTCCTTGATATTTGATTATTTTTGTTGTTTTCATGAATGGAATATTTTTCTTGATTTCTTCTTCTGATTGTTCATTGTTTTTGTATAGAAACACTACTGATTTTTGTTTGTTGGTCTTGTACCCAGCCACTTAACTGAAGTCGTTTATTAGGTCTAGGAGCTTTGCTGTGGATTTTTCAGGATTTTCTGTGTATAGGATCATATCATCTGCAAATAATCTTACTACTTCCTTTCCAATTTGGATGCCTTTTCTTTCTTTCTTTTTTTTTTTTTTCTGGCCTAATTGCTCTGGCAATAACTTCTACCACAATGTTGAACAACAGTTGTTTCAGTGGGTATCCTTGTCTTTTTTCATGATCTTAGAGGAAAAGTATTCAGGTTTTAGTTATTAAATAGGATATTAGCTATGGGCTTTTAATTATGCCTTTATCATGTCGAGGAAGTTTCCTTCTAATTCTAGTTTTCTAAGTGTTTATGTCAAGAAGTGGTGCTGATTTTGTCATATGCCTTTTTTCGTCAGTTGAGATAATTGTGTTTTTTTTTTTTCTTTCATTCTGTTAATGTGGTGTATTACATTGGTTGACTTCCTTATGTTTAACCAATCTTGCATACCAGGGATAAATCCCACTTGATCATATTGTACGATGCTTTTCATATGCCATTAGATTCTGTAATTTCCAACTACCATTGGTTTGGTAGTTTCTTTGAGGATTTTTGCATCTATATTGATAAGAGCTCTTGGTCAATAGTTTTCTTTACTTGTGGTATCTTTATGTGGCTTTGCAATGAGTTATGAAGTGTTCTTTCTTCTTTAATTTTTTGGAAGAGTTTGAGCAAAATTGGAGTTGTCTTATTGGAATGTTGGTAGAATTCTGCTATGAAGTTATCTGGTCACGAGCTTTTCTTTATTGGGAAGTTTTTGATTCACGCTCCTTACTAGTAATAGGTTTGTTGAGATTTTCTATTTCTTCTTGAGTCAATATGGGTAATTTGTATGTTTCTAAGAATTTATCCATTTCATCTAGTTTAATTTTTTGGCATACATTTGTTCATGGTATCATCTTATACGCCTTTTTATCTCAATGGGGTTGGTACTATTGTCTTGCTTTTCACTTCTGATTTGTTATTTGTATCCTCTTTTTTTCTTTGTCAGTCTAGATAAAGGTTTGCCAATTTTATTGATCTTTTCAAAGAATAAACTTTTGGTTTTATTGAGTCTCTCTATTTTTTTTCTTCTCCTTGATTTATCTCCTCTCAAATTTTTATTTCTTGGGTTTAGTTTGCTCTTCTTTTTCTAATTCTCTGAGTTTTGAGGTTAGGTCTCTGGTTGAAAGTTTTTCTTCTTTTTTAATGTAAGCATCTACAGTTGTAAAGTTCTTTCTCAGAACTGCCTTCACTGTGTCCCATTAGTTTCGATATGTTGCATTTTCATTTTCCTCAAGATATTTCCTAATTTCATTTGTGATTTCCTTTTTTATCCATTGGTTGTTTAAGAATATGATAATTTCCACCTATTTATGAATGTTCCATTTCTCCCCCCTGTATTAAGCTTTATTCCGTGTGGTCAGAGAATATGCATTGTGTGATTTTAATATTTTTTATTTTATTGAGACTTGTTTTGTGAACTAACGTGTGATCTATCCTGGAGAATGATCCATGTGTGCTAGAGAAGAATGTGCATTCTGTCTTTTTTTTGGGGGGGGGCGAGGTATGAAGTTCTATATACATCTGTTAGGTTTAGTTTATTTAGAGTATCCTTCAAGTCTTGTATTTCCTTATTCATCTGAGTAGATGTTCTATCCATAATTGAGAGTGGAATATTAAAATATCCTACTGTTAATGTTGAATCATCAATTTTCTCCTTCAGATCTGTCAGTATTTTATTCATACATTTTGGGGCTCTGCTTTTAGGCACATAAATATTTATAATTGTTACATCTTCCTGTTGATTTTTCCCCTTTATCAGTATGTAATGGCCATCTTTGTCCCTTGTGACTGTTTTTGACTTACAGTCTATTTTGGTATTAGTATAGTTATTCCAGCTTCTTTTTGGTTACAACTTGCTTGATATATTTTTTTCCATTCTTTCATCCTCTACCTATTTGCATTTTTGACTTTAAGACAAAATGTCTCTTTCAGACAGCATATAGTTGGGCCATGCTGTTTTATCCATTCTGCCAATTTCTACTTTTTGAATGAGAATTAATCTATTTACATTTCATGTCACTACTTAAAATATAGTTCTTTCTTCTGCCATTTTGCTATACAGCCTTTGTGAGTTATACATCTCTTTTGTCCCTCAATCCTTCCATTAATGCTTATTTTTACATTTATTTAATTTTTGGTTTTGTACTATAATGTGCCTTTTCATGTCTATCTGGATATTTTTCTCATCTATTTTTCTTGTTGTCACCATGCCTTAAAATTTAACATCCTTAATATATAACAGTCGTATATGGTTTGATACCAGCTTAACTTCAATAGCATGCATGTATACTTTTCCTATGCTGCTCTGTCTGTCCCCCCACCTTTTTTTTTTGTATTTGTTATCACTTATAATGTCTTTGTACTTTGCATGACCCAAGACATAGATTTTTCATTACTTTTTATGCATCTGTATTTTAGTTCCTGTAGGAAGTAAGAAATGGAGTCCATACCATATCATACACTACAATTATACTGACACATATAATACCAAACTGGTAACTCTACCGCAGTTCTCAATTTCTTTATTCCACTTTGCACTACTGTCTAGTTTCATTTCTATTTTCTGAAGAACTCCCTTTAACATTAAATGTAGGGCAGGTCTAAAGGTGATGAACTCCCTCAGTTTTTGTTTATCTGAGAATGCTTTTCTCTCTTCCTGAGTTTTGAAAGAAACCATCACAAGCTATAAAATTATTGGCTGGAATTTGTTTTCTTTCAACACTGTAAATATTTCAACCCTCTGCCTTCTTACCTTCATGCTTTCTGATGAGATAGTGGCACTCAATCTAATCATGACTCCCTTGTACATAAGATGTTGCTTCTCTCCTTCTGCTGTCAGAACTCTCTCCTCGTCCTTTGCATTTAATTGTGTGATCAATGTATGATGGGGTGTATTTTTCTTCATATTTACCATGTTTCTTCTCTGTGCTTCTTGGATGTGCATACTGATGTCTTTTCTAAGTTTAGAAAGTTCTCTGTCATGATTCCTTTGAATATTCCTTGTACTCCTTTCTCTGTTTTCCTTCTGGGACTCCCATAATGCATATATTGATGAGATTGATGGTGTCCCAGAGGTGTATTAGGCTATATTCACTTTTAATAATTCTTTTTTCTTTCTGCTCCTCAGCCTAACTCATCTCAAGTTTCTTGTCTTCAAGTTCACCGATTCTTCCTCCTGGCAGCTCCATTGTGCTGTTGAAACCCTTTGCTGGGCATTTTTCATTTCATTTATTGTTACCTTCAACTCAAATAGAGCTACTTGATTCCTTTATAAAATTTCTATCGCTTTACTAGGGCTATCATATTGCACATTCATTGTTTTCCTGATATCCTTTAGCTCTTTCTCTGTGTTTTCCTTCAATTCCTTCAGCATTTTTAAGATCATTTTTGTAAAGGCTCTGCTTGGTTTGTTCACATTCTCATCTTGTTTGTTAGTGTTTTCTGGATTTTCATCCTTTTCCTTTGGATGGTCCATCACTTCCTGTTTCTTTGTCTTATATTCTTATTTACACTGTACATTTAAAAATATTAAAATATAACGCTGTGATTTATTTCCCGATAAGTCTGTTTCTTGAATTTGTAACCAGCTGGTGATGACAGAAATTTTCTTGAACTTCACCCCTCCTATTAGGAAGGTCTGCCCAAGGCAAATGCAATCTACAGGGTTTCCCTGTCTTTCTGAGCCTCTTGTCATAGGTTTTTGCTTGTTACTTATTCTGGAATTTCCCTATCTTTGGGAGTTTGTTTGTCCCCTCTGCTTCCCAGGAGACAGACCTCCCAGGAGACAGACATCCATCTCCTGTGTGTTTGAAGTTGGTAGGCCTTTCCCCAGACTGTCCACCTCTATAGGTGGACATATCCTTTCATTGTCCATTGTCTTAAGCTATTTTTGCCCAGCGGGTGAATTCTGGGATGAGAGGCATGACAGAGAGGACTTTCTCAAATCAGTCTTTCCCTGCCACGTGAGGCCAGGGAACCATGAAGGGGATGCAGACCAGCTGCAAAGTGCCTTGGGGAGTGGCTCAAGAAAAATGTCAAGGGCCTCTCTCATGGCTCCCCAAAGCTGTGCTTTCCTGGCCTGTCCAGTGAATACAGCCCTTCAGACCACCGCTCTCTGCAGCCCTGAGGAAGCACAATGTCTTAGTCTCTCCATCACCACCACATCTGGTGGGTTGGAAAAATGGCTGCAGTTGCCTTTGTCAGGGGCAGGTTGAAAGAATAGCTGCCCTCAGAGCCAGGCCCCTAGTGATCCGAATTTGTTAGTCAAAAACTGTGCTAAGTGATTAGCTGTGCCCACCCCTAGTCTTGGGGAAGAAGATTTTTAAGTAACTTTCCATTACCAGTGAGCTAGCTAGGGGCTAGACCCCAGGTGACCTCACACGAGACTGGAAATAAGGACCAGGAGCTGCGAGCAGAGAGAACAATTTTTGTAACTGTACTTTGTCAGTCTCTTCCTACTCCTGCTGTTTCCTGGATGGTTTGCCATATTCTTTTGGTCTCTGAAGTTTCAAAATAGATGTTTCGGAAAGTTCCTGCCTAATTAATGGTTGTTTTGGTGGAAGGACTGTGTCCTGGAGCTTCTTATTCTGCCTTTTTTTTTTTTTTTGCATCATTTAGATGTAGGGCAAGTCTTTTAGGCTTTATAAGTTTGGATTTTTACAAAAAAGTCAAATCCGTAAATCTTTGTGCTTTGAGTCACTCGCTGTTCTAGTTTGAAAGCTGCTGGAATGCGATGTATCAGAAATGAATGGCTTTAAAAAAAGAAACTTATTAAGTTGTATATTTATAGTCCTAAGGCTGTGAAAATGTCCAAATTAAGGCACCAACAAGACGTTGCCTTCATTCAGGAAGTGCCAATGATGTTCAGGGTTTCTCTCAGCTGTAATAGCATATGGCAACATTTGCTAGCTTTCTCTCCAGGGATCTTCAATGGCTTCTCTGGGGCTCTGTCTGCTCTCTTGGCTCTGTCGGTTCTGGTGGCTGTCATACCTCTTTCCAAAATGGTTCCCTCTTAAAGGACTCCAGTAAGCAACCATACCTTGAATGAGTAGAGATGCATTTCCATGGAAACCATCTAATCAAAAGTTACCACACACAATTGGGTGGGTCACATTTCTTATGGAAACAACAACAAAGCTCCCACCCAGTAATATTGAATGAGGATTAAAGGACATGGCTTTTCTGGGGTACACAATAGATTCAAGCCAGCAAACTAGTATAATTTATATTTTTGATAATATTTCTGGTTTTCTGCTTCTTTTTGTGTTCTTATCTATTTCATGGAATTGTTGAAAGAAATAAATGAAATAATGATTACGTTACAGACATATGATAAGCTGTGAAAAAAACATTTTATGGGAGGTAACATGTTCTAGCAAATAAGTAAACTAGATTTGAAGTCCAGCTTTTTCAGTTAAAACACCAGTTTTAACATTTATTAGCTTTTTGTATTTGAATAAATTACTGATTCCTTTTTACCTTTAATTTCATTCCCTAAAAAAAAAATGGGAACAATAATATTACCTGCTTCATAGAATGGTTTTGAGGGATAAATGAAAGAAAACCCCACATGTATAACTCTCAGTAAAGAGTGAGAGATAAATAAATATTACCTGTTCTGTTCTTTGGGAAACCTCAAATTTTTATTTTTATTTTTTTCTGTAGTGATTTGGAAAACAGGTGTGCATCTGTTTTTCACTACACCTTTTAAGTTTTCAAAAACACATTGTAATCTAAATTTTTCTAATTTTCAATGAACAACTGAATAATAACTTCTTAATCTTAACTATGTAAAGCTTATTATTTTTTTTTTCTGGACATGGGCAGGCACCAGGAATTAAACACAGGTCTCCGGCATGGCAGGAGAGAGCTCTGCCACTGTGCCACCACTGCCTGCCCTGTAAAGCTAATTTTTAGTGCACATTACATTTTAAACATTTAGTTACGAAGTATGAATTCTATTGATACATATTATTATTAATGTTATAGATTTTGAAAACGTTTTTCCTTATTTTTAGAGATTGTTTAAAATACTGATTTTATCTTTTCACGAAATAATTTGTTTAGATGTATAACTGTTTGCATAAATCTATTTAGTGCATGGTCTCAGGTTTTCTTTATGCCATGCAATTCCTATATTTGGCTTTTTTATTAAGTCTTGGTCATCTGAAATATATTTCAAAGTACTCTTTGCAGCTTGTCTATGTAAGTATTACTTTTTCTGTTTTCTAGCCTATCTGAAATAAAAACCTGTCCTTCCCACTGTGAATAAACAGCTTGTTTGATGTAGGGAATTCTGTGATTTCTTATTAAACTCCATAGATCTTGCTCCGTTTTCTTATGGAATATAGTCTGATGGAGGGGAAATATGAGGCTAATATAATTTTTCTTCTATTGTTGACAACCATTTACACCTTGTAGTGGTTTGAAGCTGTATGTACCCCAGAAATACATCTTCTTAAATCTAACCCAGTCCTGGGGGAGTGAGCCCATTATAAGTAGCATGCTTTGATGAGGTTACATCAGTTAAGGTCGGCCCAGCCCAATCAGAATGGGTCTTAATCCTTTTCCCGGAGTCTTTTATAAGCAGAATGAAACTCAGATCGAGAGCGAGAGCCACAGAGAGAACAGCCGGCAGGTGAACATCAGTGGGACCCAGAAGAGGAGGGAGAGACCGGGAGACATGGCATGTACCCTGCCCTGTGACAAGCTAAGAACCAAGATTTGTGTGCCGTCCAGCCCAGAAGGCCACTCCTTGCGAAGATGCCTTGATTTTGGACTTTTCCCCAGCCTCAAAAACATAAGCTAAAAAATTCCTATTGTGTAAACCAACTGATTTCCTGGTGTCTGCTTTAGCATTTAGCGAACTAAAATAACCACCTTTATTTTTGTAGGATTTTTCTTCTTGATCTTTGATATGTAAAATTCTTTTCAAGTTTTATATCATCTTCTGGGGATATGGTGTACCCTTTTGGTCTATAATACTACGTATAATTTTATTTTCAGTTCAAGGAATTTATTTTTATTTTATTTTTTAAACAGCTATTTTTGGTATCTTTTGTTCCTTTTGTTGTTTTCCCTCCATTTTATGATCTACTTCTTTCTCTTTCCCTTTCCATTCTGAAGTAATTATTTGGTTTTATTCTTTGAGAAGTAAGTAATGATATATAAATTTTTCTCTTAAATGTCTATCTTTCTATTTTCTATTCTTATTGTCATAAGTTTTTCTTATCTTTGACTAAATCACAGCCTTTTGTCTATTTTATTTTAATCTCTTTTTTAGGCCAGCATATATCTGTGGTATTATTTTTTCTAAGAAGCCTATTATTTCTAGCATTATCTTTGAGGAAAAGGCAAATATTTTTCTAAAACTTCTTGAAGTAAGTAATTTTTAGAGGTACAATTTCCCTGAAGTCTTTAAGAAATGGCATTCTCTTTCCATGTCAAAAAGGAAAGTCATAATCCAACCATAAGGAAAATGAGGACTGATTCAGTTTTATCATCTTTGACTGAAGAGTCATCAGTCTAGTGTTAGTGTTTGCCAGTGGGAAGAATACAAAGTTTTTCTTTGGCTCTTCTTAGCATCTACTTAGGTTCTTGTTGAAAACCTATTTCAGACCAAAAACTGTATTATGTGTCTGGAAAGTAGAACTGATCCAAGAACGTTCTTCTAGACTTAAATTCTTCTCTTACCTTGTAGCTTAAGAGTTTTGCCTCTGTGATTGAGAATTTCCATTCCCAGATCATTTGTGGCAGTTCATGACTCTTTTCTAATCAGTATCATTTAAATGAAAATTTACAATTTCCAGCATATTCAGCTACCAGGGATTTCCTTGTCTCCACCTTTGCCTGCACATCCCGAAATGTACTATATTATATTTTCTGCTTGGTCATCACCCAGCAAATCTAGGCATTTTTGAATGCCTGCAAAAAGGGTTTATTTATTTTTTCTTTTTTATGTGTGTGGAGGATATAGTTCTGGTAGTGTCAATGGCAACAGAGATGAATAAATTTTACAAACTATAAAATTAGTTCCTGCTATTAGTGTGAGGCAAGATGGATGAAAATGGATGCATTTTTTTTTTTTTTTTGCTTTTTTTGTTTGTTTGTTTGTTTTCCTTTTAAAGATCTTCTAATTCCCAGTTGGATGCAGGCGGCGGGAGGGTGGGTACAAAGTTTGGCCTCTTTCTAATATCATCTAAGCAGGACATACTGTCTGTTTTAGAGGGTAACATATATCTAAGCCAGAGGTTCTGTTGCTCAGTCCATCTGTATCCATTTTGTATATACTGGAAAGTTTTTCTAAGCTCCATAAACAATTTGCTGTTATCCTTAATTTCTTGTGGTGTTGCAAACTTTAAAGGGTTCAATGGCTTCATAACTTTTTAATGGGAAATTTGGGAAATTTTAATTTTAATGGGAAATTAGGAGTTGTTAGACAAAAATGATCTTAACCTAGAAATCCTGTCCAACCCATACATTATAGAGATGCAAGGTCCAATGTGCAAGGGAACAGTTTTGAATGGTGGCATGATCTTGAGATACAATCAGTTTTGCAATTTCCTTGGGAAAGTTTAATTCCAAAACTAATCTATGTTTTGAGATATTTCCAACCACTCTGGGGACAGATCTGATAGGTCTGGGAATTCAAAATTCTATCAGATCCAATATAGACAATCTTAGGGGAAGATAGGCTTAGGAAGCAATTTATGTTTCCCACTTAAGCCTGCAGCCCTGGTATCTTGCAACCTGGAGTTTGGGGATGTGCTGAAGCAACTTCTGGGAATTGGTGACACTGTGAACATGCTAAATAGAGGTCTGTGGAGCTGTCTGCGTAGTGTCTGGAGGCCAAAGTCAATGGCAGAAATTGAAACAATTCAGCAGTAGACATTTATTATTCCTTGTCAATGTTTAGCACTTGATTTTCCTGCCTATGCTTAGGGAACTGTCCACCCCATAAGTATTTGTGGAGGGGAGCCAGTCTCCCACGAGAGAAACAAATGTGCCATAATCTCAAGATCCCAATCCCTTTTGTAGCCAGGAGTGCTAAATCAGGACTTAATTGTGCACAGTATCAGGGACCACAGAGGATCCTCTGTGGAGGATTTCCTGGGTAGGAAAAAGTGGGTTTCCTGGGTAGAAAGGGTAGCAGGATGTGCATTTGCCTCCATGGGCCAGAACCATTTTCCCTGACTGAGTCGTGTGTCCTAGAGGAACCAGAGAATGTTAGTGATCATAAAAACAAACTATCTACCACTTCACTTCCTGCTGTACTTCAGACAGAACCTGTACTGCACATGTATTTCAGTCTGAATCTCATCCCAATTTTAGAGTCTCCCTTCTGACTTTTTTTCCCCTACCTGTTTCACTTTTTTTGTGTGTGTTCTTTTTTGATTTATGACAGTAATCATTTGTCTGAAACCATTTTTATTATCTCTTATTTTATTGCTATGCCTTCAGTAGTCTTTCTTATATCTGATTTTCAGCTGTGAATACAACTAAGTATACAGGAATTTTTTGGTCTTCCTTAGAATTCTTTTTAAATATGCATCATTTCAGACCTCTTATCCAACAATTATTTTCTAAGTGCAAATCTCCTAAACATGGATCTTCTGTGGGAATATTTAAGAAATATTTTTTGTCCATTCTAGAGGATACAGAATATAAAATACCTAGTCTTAGAAGTTCATATTTTTAGTGATGGCATCAGCCAATGGTCTCAAGGCTGATAGTAATTGCTCCATAGTATCGCCATAGGGTTAAACTAGATTGTGCGTGGGGAATATTCAGCCCAGTGTTGGGCACATAGTCCTTCCCTATAAGTAGTTGCTATCATAATTCAGATTTTTGTTAGGCAAAAGTGTTGCTTCAGATTTGGGAGAGACAAGGGTTGTATGTCTCTCTCTGGTTACCAAGCAGAGAGTAGCATCTACCTGAAGTTATATGCTTAATTTACTGAGTTTAATTTTTGGGGACCTGGGAACTCAGATTTTGAATTCTTTTCCTCCTCCCACTTTTTGAAAGGCAGAAGCATTTCCGCTGGGTGTTAGTCCGTTCTTTCCAGCGTCAAACTATAAAGAGCAATTTTAAAGTGTGCCTACGCTAAGGCAAACAATTACTATATACATATATATGCAATGTTCAAAACGGATGATAAATATATGGTGGTTTGTGTAAGCAGAGCCTTATACCAAAATAGCAGAGTTTGGAATCCTGCAAATGCCTGTTCTCTGGTGATGTTCCTAGATCTCCACTTAAAAGATTGGTTATCACTGTATCCAAGTAATACTCTTTCACTGACCTAGTCCATTTGCTCTGATTCCTCTCTTTTTTTTTTTCTTGTCCTTTACATATTTTTTTCCTGCCAAGCTTTAGTATATGGAACTGAGGTTAGTCCTCCTGTTTATTCACAATCCTTCTCAAGTAGGCTGAAGAACAGAGCCTGTGGGGATCACTTCAGGTAGCGTCTGTATGGACAGATGTCCATTCACCTCTTTTTGTATGTATGCTCACTGCCCCAATTCCCCTCAACCAACACTCTGTAAAGCTAACTGAGCGAGAACAGAGGGGAATTGCGGAGTTCTGGGAAGGGAAGGGGGCAAACATTTATGGAAGTACTGTGTGTCATATGTTATACTAATTGCTTATACTCTAATTTAAACAGTGAGAATTGTATTAGCACTGTCTTATAAATGAGGAAACTGAAGTTAGACAAGTTACATAACTTTCTTAAAGTCAAATAATTCATAAATGAAGTACTAGGATTCATATTCAAATTGCTGACTCCAAATCAAGAGCTCATTCCATTATCCTATACTATGTCTTATAGTTTTAAGTAAAGCTGTTCTCTCAATTCCTCCTCAATTAACAGTAAGAGAAATGGGAAAGAGTTAAGATAAATTTGTTTAGGAAGGTTCTAGAGCACAAGTTGCTATCTATCATGTAGTTATGTTCTCAGTGTAAAACTGGAAGGTTTTTCCTATTTTGTTCTAGTTTGTAGAACATAGTTTCCCACTGTGAGGTGGAATGATGAGATTAAACTATTATCAGGTGAAACCACGCACAGTGTCAATCGCAAAATATTTCTGCTTTCAAACGACTTCTTTGGAGGAAAAGGAGCTATAAATCCATGAAATAAATAATAATAAATGTTCTGGGTCTGTGTATGCATCACTGAGAGATTACGTTGGTAGTCTGGCACTTAGCAAATGAGAAATGACAAAACGAATAAACTGTTTAATTCAGAGTGGAGCATGACAAATTGATTTGGAAATCCTGTTTTTGCCTATCAGGTGCTGACTCTGAGATGGATTGCTTCACCTTTTTTATATAGGCATTGAGGCCTTTGACTCATGTTATTGAGAATAGAAAGGCAATTTACTGTTCAAGAAATATCTGGCAAAATGCTTTAAAAAGGTTTTTATCATCCTTTTCCTAAATTGATATTTTACATCAGTCCTGTCCAGAGTCATAGTTACATCCACTTTTTATGCTGGGAAAAATATTTTACCTATAACCATTTCCATCATTTATTTTTCATTATTTCATTTTGAACATCTGTATAGAAAGTATCTAGTTTAAACTTAGGCAGTGTCCTAATGACTTTGATAGCTGTCATTATTCAATTATTGCTGAAGAGATTCTTAACAAATTACTGTATTTAATTTGTGGGAAATTGTTTACTGCTCTATCCAATTAGGACTTTTAGGTTAAAATTCATGGTCACAATTCTAGTTATTTTTCTTATGCATTTTTCTTAAACATTTAATTTCTCAAAAGCCTTTAATAATAATAGATCACTCATAATGCATGCTTCCCTTATGCCATTAATCTGCACTTAAAACTCACAAGACACTGACTGTCTCTAACTGTTGTTACCCATATGTTAGAGAAGAGGAAACTGCACAATTTCAATAACTTGCCCAAGTTCATAGATAGTAAGAGTACTCTACCAGGATTTGAACCTCGGCAGTCTTCCAAGGAGACCCTGTGCATTTCCTTAGTAAGTGAATGACAGCCGCTCCAATTGTTTTCTCTCTAGTGCTAATCTATTTTAGACAATTGCATTGCACGTGGCTTTGTCAATTTCAAATAAACTTGGAGTGTTACAAATATTTGGAATGCATATATTTTTTGGCATATATCACTTCTTAGTAATGTCATCATTTCTCAACAAAGTCGTCATTTTAAGAGCCCACATAAACAGTTGCTAAATAAAAACCACCTGTCCAGTGGGACTGTGGTGATTTGGAACTGTAAGTACCCCCCAAAAATCATGTTCTTGAAACTAATCCATTCCTATGGGCATAAACCTATTGTAAATGGGAACTTTTATGAGGTTACTTCAGTTAAAGTGTGGCCCAGGATGCGTCTTAATTCTCATGCTGGAATCCTTTATAAGAGAATAAAATTCGAAGAGAGAGAAAGCCATGAAAGTAAGAGGAACCAAGGATTGCTAGCAGCTGGTCTTCAGAGAAAAAGCATTGCCTCTTTTCAGCAGCCTAACATACCAAAACAGGTAAGCAATGCCAAACAGTAGGATTGGAAATTTTCAACAAAGGAATGTGGATCCTATTCCATTCCTCCCTCTTATCCCCAAATAACCAGTTATGAAATCCCTGCAATTGTATCAGCCTATTCCACTTTTACTCTCACTTCAGCTAAAGTTCAACTCAGTTTACTGTGTTCCTAACTATGCCAGCAATACTGAGATGGATATATGTGGTGGAACACTATGTCAATATTGTATGGGAAGATAGGGTCACTTCTGGCAATGTGAAGAATTTTAAGAACAATGCTCCATGCCAGAAATTATAAACTGGTGGACTGCAGGCCAAATTGATGTATTTAGTTTGGCCTGCTAGGTGTTTTACTTTTTTAAATTAGCTGCCAACATTTTAAAACTGGAAGAACTCACACACATTTAAATCTCCTCTTTATGAAACATCAAAAGATCTGGCAACACTGGACTTTCATCTGTTATGCCAACAATGGATTGGACTTGAGAGGCAGTTACCCTGTTTAGATGAATCATGCATTCCCTAATTCACTCCAGTCCCCACCATGTGCCATTTTTTTTTTTTACATTTCACCCAATTCTTTCATTTAGCATATTGAACATGAGACTTGCTGGCATTTGAGTTTGTGACTACTGCTTAGACAAAATTTCTCATTCTGCATTCTTGTGACTAATAAATCTCTTCCATGTATTTTGTCAACTCAAGTGTCTCATGATTAGGTTTCATACTATAAGAAGTGTGAAAAAGTGGAAAGAACATGGATTTTGGAAGCAATCTGATCTAGGTTCAAATTTGGACTCTGTAAATAACTGACTGTATTATCTTGAGCAAATTCCTTGCTCTCTCTTTGACCATCGGTTTCTTCCTATTTAAAATGAGAAAAACATTACTTGACCAAGAATAATGACCACATATTTGGCACCCAAGAGTGGTCTGTCTGTCCCAGACTTTCCTACTGTGTGCAGCATAATAGAATCTGTGGGTGACAAAGAGGACTAAGACTTGGGTCTTGTTCTTGATAATTTTACTCTAGTAAGAAAGACAGACTAGTGTCCCATTTTAGCTTTGATCATATATTTAATGTGGTTTCTGTCCAGTTTCTCCACTGTAAAGTTATTGTCTCATGTTTGGTTATTAGCATATATTCTGTGGGGGAGATTTTGTAAATACTGTTTTTTCCTCATCAACTTTTACCCAAAATTTTAGGATCCATAAATGATTTTTTTCTGAATACATTAGTAATCTGATGGTCATCAAGACAACCTGAGCAAAGTGTTGGACGCCAGGGAGCATGATAAAGTATTTTTCCAGAAAGATCTTTGTCAGGCTTTTTTTGTCCCCGCTATATTGGAGAATGCCACCATCGCTATCTCTGCAGTGAAGAAAATTCAACCTGCTGTCCATTTTGGCATTATTCACTCACTTAATGACTTGGGGATAGGGTCAGGAAGTCCCCATCTCCTGGCAGTCATGAGATGGGGAGAAGAAGAACTGGGCCTTTTCATTCCTGTGCTCGAGAAGTGGTGAACTGAGTCACAGTGAGAATACATGCAATCAAGGAGGCCTTAGAAAACCTGCAGGATGTAAGGAGGATGTAATACTGGCAAACTGATATGGTGATCCTTTAAAAACTTCAAAAGATTAAATTCCATATATTTTTCAATGTTTGTAAGGGTCCTAAATAAATCACTTTTATGATTTCTAAACACTACAATGGACACTTTAAAGTCAATAATTTGGTTATGCATTTACAAATATGAACTTACAAAATATAGGAAACAGTTCTGCCTGAGAAGTAATGGAAAATAAATACAAGATAGGATTATTATTGTTGTTTATTTGCTACCAATGTCTAATTAGAAAATTTTCAAGTATGTATTTTTCATTATAAAAATGATACAATTTGGTAAGCACAAAAAAAGAAAATAAACATTTCCATAGTCTCACCTTGCCTACAGATCTGTATTTAGTGTTATTTTCTACCATTCTTCTTTTATAACACATAATTATGTACTAATTTTATTTATATTGTACATACAATTTTTGTCTTACATTATATTATAAACTATTCCTATTATTTTGTTACCTACGTAATTCTTACTTCTAATACCTGTATATAATTTGAGTAAATTTAGCATACTTTACTTATTCCTTTCTTTTATAATTGGACAAATATATTCCTCAAAATGTTTGATTATTATAAAAAATTGTGAGCTTTGTTTTGCATAGAACTTTTCATGTTTTTAAGATTTTTTAAGATGAAGGGGTATTTCACAGTTAAAGACTATGAACATTTTAAGAAACATTTGCAAACATGGCTACATCAATTTCCAATATATGTGTGTCATATCATATTGACACTGATAATGGATTAGCATGTTAATTTAGTGGCGGTGTTAAAATGTTCTTCTTTTACTACATTAATATTTTTTAAAACTTCCCTTTGATTGGAAATATTTATTGCTTTTGATGTTGAACACTTTTAAAACATGCTTTTTACCCTTCTCCCTTTATAAGTTGTCTTTATCTTTGTACATTTATCTATTCAGTTCTCAGTGCTTTTCTTAGAAATGTGTTTGAGCTGCTTGTATATGAAAATCAAATATTTCTACTCTCATCAGCATGTGACTACAAATGTGACCTTCTAATTCTTGAATAATTTTGTCAGGGGGTCATTTTGGCTTGATTGACAGAAATTAACAACCTGTCCAAGGTCCCACACTTATATTTAGGAGCCTCCCTGACATGGGCCCATAATCGAACTTGTCAACTGCAGTTATCCACACCATTTTGGTGCATTCCTTGCCCAGTTCCTTGAGACCTCTTAGAGAAGTCTTATTCTGACTACCAGGTGAATGCTGATGGCTGAAGCAGGGATGCTGTCTTCAGATGTTCCCCAAATTTTGTTCTTCAAGGTATAAGAGTATTGCTAGATCTAGAGTTTGGGAAGAATGCTCTTCTCAGTATGGCACATGATCCCTAAACTTCCTCCACTTGTGCCCAGGGTCTTAAAGATTCTCTTTTTTACCATTCCCTTGGTTTTTGGCCCTACTCTTCTGACTCAAAGCCTGACCCAGGAGTGAGAGGAACAGAGACCAAACCTGTTCTGGTCTTTTCAGCTTTCCTTGAGGACTTCTCCTTCAGGCAAAACTCTTCTTTCACTCACAGAGCAAAAACTGTTGAACATATCAATAGATACAAACATACTATGGCTTCAGTGTATGATAAATACAAATCATGAGCAAATGTAATCATTCATAATCTTTTGTCCTTCTCTACCTAAAGAACAAGGAGTCTTTCTCATTTAACAACTTGGCCCTTTTTTGTGCTGATCCTTACGTGGGGTGAAAACAAGCTTTTTAAAATTGAAGAAAAGCTAAAATAATCAACGCAAAAATTTTGAGGAGCAGAAAATATGACCTCATAATGGGAAGAATTAGACAAGCTGGATCAGAAAAAGGAAGGTGAAATGGGGGGAAAACCAGCTTGGACTCAAATTTTAAGAGCACGAGAAGAATGCCTATGAATTATAGAAATTTGGGAATGTGAAAAACTTGGTAATTCAACTATTGTCTGCTGAGAATACATTTCCTTTTCCACTTCGGGGAATAGAATTCCTTTTTATATTGAATCCATTTCATGTGGGTTGAGTTAGATGGATGCATCTTTATCCCAGCACAGAGGTGGACACATGAACCCAAAAGGGCCAGTCATAGAGCTCCTTGGGACTTTTGCTGGAACTATTGGGAAAAGGGATTATCTCTTCTCTGCGGCAGTGACAATGTGAGCCAGCAGTAGCTGGTGACCAACTTTGCCACAATGTGGTGAAAGCCTGTCTGAAATTAAAACCAATGTAGAGATAAGTGAAGCCATGTAAAGACAGGATATTTGGACTCCTGATGACACTATTGGATTTTTCAAGTATTTGAGAAGAGAAATTCTCTATTTCCTAATGCTAATTTCAATTAAGTTTCTTAACTGCGTTTATTCTTAACAGAGTCTTTACCACCTAAGGGTGAAAGAGCAATGACAGCAGTTATAGGAAGTTTTGCTATTTGTCTTATGGTGTCACCTTACCTTCATAGAATCCTCAAGGCAACCTCAGTAAAATCTGCATTGTTGTTAAGGATTTTGGAGTTGAATTTGTGTCTCTTCTGAATCATCTTTAAGAATGGAATCAGAATTTTATTCAGTTTGCAGGAATTAAGTGTTTTCTGCATTAGTGGTCTCTGGGCCCTCATTCAGCCAACTGGAAGTACCTAAAAAGTTATTAACCCTTGCTGCAAATATCTTTTCCCAGATATTTGCCAATTTTCTTCCACAGGGATTTGAGGAGGCTTATAAGACTGGACGTCATGGAAAGAAGGACAATTGGGTTGGAAACTAAGATCAGAAGTAGATATTTCCAGACAGCAGGAATGTGTTTTTATTTATAACTAATCATTGAATTTGTCTTTCAGTTTCCTGGCAGCTAGAGGCAAAAAGGAAAGATGTTAGGTTGCAGAGTTCTTTTTTTCCCCACAAACAAGTCACAGAAGTTAATTTCCAGACAAACTTTAATCTGCAACCAAATCCATATGGGAATATAGTATAGACGTTCTTCTTTCTAGCTCATTGATTTAGTTGCATAAAGTTGTTGCAGGTTGGATTCCTCAAGAAGCCAACGAGAGATATTAACGTGCAGAAAGTTTTCATGGACTTCTCATGGGGATCATCACCTGTAGAAGAAAAGGGAAGAAAGAAGGGCTGGGTAGAGAGAAAGTAAGGCTGTGATGCAGTCTCAATGAAGGCCTTAGCTAACTCTGGGGCACTCTGAAGCTGGGATGACCCCCCAGAGCTGTTCTGAGTTGGAAGAAGGGGTCTGGGCCACATTAGGAAAGATACATATCTTTGGTGATACTGCTCTCTTCAGCCAAAGCAATTCCCCAAAAGTGTTACAGTCCAGGGCTATACATCAGTGGCACCTCCGGCTGCTGGAGGAAAAAGCCTTATGTTCCTGAAGGAAACCCTGGGTTTTGCATCATAGCCTCCACTACAAAACGATAATTTTCCCCAAATACAGGTTGTGAAAAAAGCAAGTAAAACAAAATATTTCTTAAAATGAAATATTTAAAGAAACAGAAAATTTGAATATTACAACAAATGAGCTAGACTTAACAGACATTTATAGGACATTACACCCCACAACAGCAGGATACACCTTTTTCTCAAGTACTCATGGATCATTCTCAAAGATAGACCATATGCTGGGTCACAAAGCAAGTCCCAACAAATTTAAAAAGATTGAAATCATGCACAACACTTTCTCAGATCATAAAGGAATGAAGTTGGAAATCAATAATAGGCAGAGTGCCAGAAAATTCACAAATACGTGGAGGCTCAACAACACACTCTTAAACAACCAGTGGGTCAAGGAAGAAATTACAAGAGACATCAATAAATATCTCGAGGTGAATGAAAATGAAAATACAACATATCAAAACTTATGGGATGCAGCAAAGGCAGTGCTAAGAGGGAAATTTATTGCCCTAAATGCCTATATCAAAAAAGAAGAAAGGGCAAAAATTCGGGAATTAACTGTCCACTTGGAAGAACTGGAGAAAAAACAGCAAACTAACCCCAAAATAAGCAAAAGGACCCTATATGTTGAAAACCCTGAAGAATCCACAGCAAAACTACTAGAGCTAATAAACGAGTACAGCAAAGTGGCAGGTTACAAGATCAACATTCAAAAATCTGTAGTGTTTCTATACACTAGTAATGAGCAATCTGAGGGGGAAATCAAGAAACAAATTCCATTTACAATTGCAACTAAAAGAATAAAATACTTAGGAATAAATTTAACTAAAGAGACAAAAGACCTATACAAAGGAAAACTACAAGAAACTGTTAAAAGAAATCACAGAAGACCTAAATAGATGGAAGGGCATACCGTGTTTATGGATTGGAAGACTAAATATAGTTAAGATGTCAATTCTACCTAAATTGATTTACAGATTCAATGCAATACCAATCAAAATCCCAACAACTTACTTTTCAGAAATAGAAAAACCAATAAGCAAATTTATCTGGAAGGGCAGGGTGCCCCGAATTGCTAAAAGTATCTTGAGGAAAAAAAATGAAGCTGGAGGTCTCACACTGCCTGACTTTAAGGCATATTATGAAGCCACAGTGGTCAATACAGCATGGTACTGGCATAAAGATAGATATATTAACCAATGGAATTGAATAGAGTGCTATATAATAGACCCTCTCATCTATGGACATTTGATCTTTGATAAGGCAGTCAAGCCAACTCACCTGGGACAGAACAGTCTCTTCAATAAATGGTTCCTAGAGAACTGGATATCCATATGCAAAAGAATGAAAGAGGACCCGTATCTCACACCCTATACAAAAGTTAAGTCAAAATGGATCAAAGTTCTAAACATTAGGTCTAAGACCATAAAATCAGTTAGAGGAAAATGTAGGGAGATATCTTATAAATCTTATAATTGGAGTCAGTTTTATAGACCTTATACCTAAAGCAAGAGCACTGAAGAAGGAAATAAATAAATGGGAGCTCCTCAAAATTAAACACTTTTATGCATCAAAGAACTTCATCAAGAAAGTAGAAAGACAGCCTACACAATATCTGGAAACGACATATCAGATAAAGGTCTAGTATCCAGAATTTATAAAGAGATTGTTCAACTCAACAACAAAAAGACAGCCAACCCAATTACAAAATGGGAAAAAGACATGAACAGACACTTCTCAGAAGAGGAAATACAAATGGTCAAAAGGCACATGAAGAGATGCTCAACGTCCCTGGCCATTAGAGAAATGCAAATCAAAACCACAGTGAGATATCATCTCACACCCACCAGAATGGCCATTATCAACAAAACAGAAAATGACAAGTGCTGGAGAGGATGTGGAGAAAGAGGCACACTTATTCACTGTTGGTGGGAATGTCAAATGGTGCAACCACTGTGGAAGGCAGTTTGGCAGTTCCTCTAAAAGCTGAATATAGAATTGCCATATAACCCAGCAATACCACTGCTAGGTATCTACTCAGAGGACTTAAGGGCAAAGACACAAATGGACACTTGCACACCAATGTTTATAGCAGCATTATTTACAATTACCAAGAGATGGAAACAGTTAAAATGTCCATCAACAGATGGGTGGCTAAACAAACTGTGGTATATACATATGATGGAATATTATGTGGCTTTAAGACAGAATAAACTTATGAAGTATGTAACAACATGGATGGATCTTGAGAATATTATGCTGAGTGAGACTAGCCAAAAACTAAAGGACAAATACTGTATGGTCTCACTGATATGAACCGACATTACTTGGAATATGTCGTTGGTAACGAATAAACTTGGAATATGTCGTTGGTAACAGAGACCATCAGGAGATAGAAATAGGGTAAGATGTTGGGTAATTGGAGCTGAAGGGATACAGACTGTGCAACAGGACTGGATACAAAAACTCAGAAATGGACAGTACAATACTACATAACTGTAATATAATTATGTTAAAACACTGAATGAAGCTGCATGTGAGAATGATAGAGGAAGGAGGGCTGGGGACATAAATGAAATCAGAAAGAAAGATAGATGTTAAAGATCGAGATGGTATAATCTAGGAATGCCTAGAGTGTATAATAATAGTGAAATGTACAATGTACAAATTTTAAAAATGTTTTTCCATGAGGAAGAACAAAGGAATGTCATTATTGCAGGGTGCTGGAAATAGATGGTAATTAATATTTTAAAATGTTACCTTATGTGTGAGACTAAAGCAAAAAATGTTTATTTGTTACAAAATTTATATTTTGACTAGAGCATTTCCTAAAATAACTTATAGTTTGATTGAACGTCATAAGTGCTTGGAATCTCAGGTAGGACATGAGATTTTGTTGGTTTGTCCAGAGTGATGCCCTGATGAATCCCAGAGTGATTTGATCAGTGAGTGGAAAAGTATTTGCAAGCCCCCTTCAGGGAATGGTGAGAGCAGGGAGAAATTAAACTTCCCCATGTTGAATTCTTGATATTCTCACAAGCAGTGTAGACAACCAAAACTATAGGCTGAGCCCCCAGTCTTGGGGTTTGTTCATATGAAACTTACCCCACAAAGGATAGGTCAAATCTACTTAAAATTTAGGCCTAAGAGTCACCCCCAAGAGAACCTCTTTTGTTGCTCAGATGTGGCCTCTCTCTCTAGCCAACATGATGAGCAGTCTCGCCACCCTCCCCCCTCTGAGTGGGACATGACTCCCAGGGGTGTGGACCTTCCTGGCAACATGGGACAGAGATCCTGGAATGAGCTGAGACTCAGCATCAAGGGATTGAGAAAAACCCTAGAATGAGTGAGAATTAACATCAAGGGATTGAGAGAACCTTCTCGACCAAAGGGGGAAGAGTGAAATGAGACTAAGTGTCAATGGCTGAGAGATTCCAAACAGAGTCGAGAGGTTATCCTGGAGGTTATTCTTATGCATTAAGTAGATATCACCTTGTTGTTCAAGATGTAGTGGAGAGGCTGGAGGGAACTGCCTGAAAATGTAGAGCTGTGTTCCATGTTTCTTGATGATGATTGAACAATGATATAGCTTTCACAATGAGAAAAAAAATGAAATATTTACAACAGTTTTGTATCTAACCTGTTATGAATGCTGGGGCGTCAGATCATAACTCATTGGAAGCAGTTCTTTCCAGGAATCTAGAGGTAAGAGGTGAATCCAGCAACTTCCAAAACAGTAACTAGACACTTTTGAATTCTTGTGATGCTGATATTTATTTCTTTATGACATTGATTACTTCCCCCTAAGTATTAGAATTATTTATTTTGCTCTCTCTCTTACCTTCCAAATAGACTGTAAATTCTCTAGAGTTTAGGGGCTTAGTTTTATATGCAAAGGAGTTTTGTTTTCATTTATGCAATGAAAGATTTACACATCATTAGCTCATTTCGTGCACCTAACAGCCTGCATGGTAGAAAGGGATGTGGCATTAAGACCTCCGTTAGTAATTGTCTCCATGCACACCCTTCAGAGTAAACCAACTACACTAGACTTTGTTCAGTGCTGAACATACATTTGCTCATATAGTCCTCATACAACCTGCACAATAAACAATACTACCCACTTTAAAGAGGGACATTTGGCTAGGGTCACAGAAATTTGCAGAAGAGGTGGGATTGAAAGTCTGGATCACCTGGCCTTTACTCCTTAAGTTCCTTTCACTCTTTACATGCCAAAGGCCATGCTATCTTGTGGACTCTTTAGTTGGGAAGGAAGAGGTCAGGCATACAGAATGTAGTCAGTAAATATTTGGTGAATGAATAAATGTGAGTTACATGTAGAAATTTTTCATTGCTTTAAAGGCTTACCACAGGCTGAACACAAAGTAGGTGCTCAATAAGGTAAAGTGAAAACATGAGTGATTGGAGTATTGAAGGTGATGTAAAATTAATACTACAAATGAATATCAAGAAATTATTTTGGTTCACATCCAAAATATGTCTAAGAGATGAATAATTCTCACAATCTTCACTGCTACTTCCTGGTCCAAGCCACTCTTGGGTTGTTCCAGTTGCTCCCCAGCTGTTTTCTGTGATCCCATTAATATATCATTGGCTCTTTTCTGTGTTGGCGACAGAGCTGAGAGAACAGTCCTGCTGGAATTTGAGTCACATAATGTCACTCTTCTACTGAACTTCTCCAATAGCCTCTGAATTATCTCAGAGAAACACAGTCTGTATAATGCTCTATAAGGCCTTACCTGATGAGTATTCCTTTCTTCTCTGACCCCAACTCCCAAGACTCTCCCTCTCTGCCACTCTGCTTGGCAACACTAGCCTCCTTAGTTATTTCTTGAACATATTGTGCAAACTTCCATCTCAGGCCCTTAGCACTAGCTGTTTCACCTGCCTGGAATGCTTTTCCCCTACATATCCACATGGCTCCCTTCTCATTTCCCTAACATCTTATCTCATTTGAAGAAAGTCTACTTTGACCATCCATTTAAGCTTGCAAACCTCTCCAAATCCTTATGATTCCTCTTATCCTCCACTATATATTTTTTCATAGCCAAGCTATATAATTTCCTTTCTGTATGATTTTGCTTATTCTTCATTTGCACTCACTAAAATGTTAGTTCTACAAACGGACAATTTTTTATTTTGCCAGTTTTGTCTAGTGCCTACAACAGGGGTTGATTAATAATTATTTTTTAATGAATGAATGAGTGTTTCTGCCTAGAGTTCTTTGACAAAAGAGATTTCCAACTGGTTGTAGAAAAGAAGGAAAATTAATCTGGGAGAGTGAAAATATTCTCTGGTATGGTTGTCCATGAAGACAATTCATCTGGACATCTGAGCCCTGTGCATCTACCTCATTCCTTATTTATCTGCAGGTGTCTTCTGCTTTCAGGTTTGGTGGGTGGAAAATGCTTCCTCACTCTTCCCTTACAGACCCTGTATGGAAAATGCTTAGAACAGTGGCTGTTCGTTATTAGTATATTCACATGCCATAAATCTTGACATCTGAAAAAACAAGAGTGCCAAGCTCGCTTGCTTCCAAGTTTCAGCCTCCTGTCAGGGACTCTGATTGCTTCTGCTTGTATCAGCTGCCCTATTCTCTGCTCAATTAACTGAGAAGGGGAAATAAGGTCACCAAGCTACCTGTGCCTGAGGCCACCCCCATGGCCATTCGCATGAGGCCAGCAGCATTTTACAGGAAAGGAAAACTGCCTTCCCTTCACAAGGTAACTCAAAGGCTGGGGCTCTGTTTTGTTTCTGTTTCCCTTGTCATCCAGGGCATTTCCTCCTGATTTGTCCCTCCATCTTCTTTCCCTCTTTTTTTCTGATTTCACCTCACACTGTTCTTTGTTCTTGGTTCTTGGTAGGAATAACAAAGAGGCTGAAGGTAGGTGATTGTCAATTGACTCCCAGGCCACTGGAAACACTTTTGAAGAAGGCTGACCCCGGCACTGCCATTTAGTCTCTCTAAAGTGATGTAGGTCTCCTCATATAGTGAGTCTGATTGAGGCCCTAGAATCTCTCCTTGGTTGTCACTAGACGATTTTCACTTTGTCTCTTGTAGAGCATGTTAACCCCATGGGGGCATTGCTCTCTGCAGCAGGCAGTCCAAAGAGCCTGCTGGGAAAGAGGCTGGCCCCAGCCCATTCCTTTGCTTTCCTGATAAAAGCAAACTGGGGAGCACTAAACAGCAATCAAGTTATTTTAAAGACCTGCCTTGCTAAGAGAAGGGCCCATTTGTTCAGGTTTGTACTCAGCTGGCCTAAAAGGAATTACAGGGACTAAAGTAGTGATATTTTATTGTGCCTTTTCTAAAGTAACCTTTGAAAACAATTTATGACTATTTTTTGTGTCCCTTCCTCCCGCTTTTCCTCTTAAAACTGAACTTGTGGATTCTTGGCCTTGTTAGGTTTTACCCAAACCTGACTTCATGCCCGCTTTTTCCCCTCAACCTGGAAATTGTAAAAAAAGAGTATGCAAATTTGTTAGCTGTAATTCTTGGGTGTCTTTCCAAGAGGCCAAGTTTGGATAAAAAACTACAGGATAGTTCCAGGTAAGTTTTTGAGTGTTTCTTTTTTCAGGTTGGATATTTTGTCCTATTAAGAAAAAACTTTAGTTGGACATTTTGCTGCCTTCCTGGGAAATGACATCAAATGTTGAACTGTCAAATTGTAGAGGATCAGGTCTCTGCAGGGGTGCTAAAAAGACTTTGAATGAACCAGGAAGGAAGAAAAGTAAAGTATCCTGACACTTTCGTTGGGCTGTCCAGGTCACCTGTGATGCTGACTCCACGGGCTGACCTTTTGCCTAAACAGTAGATAAAGCAATGCAGGCTGGCAGAGTGAGAGGCTCCAGTAAGTGAGAAGCAAGGGCCATCAGCTAAATTGAAAGATTAAGAAATACAAAAGTAAATAAATGTGCTCTGGATGTATGTGGAACTGAACTTTTTGTTGTTGTTAGTTAGTTTTGACGGTAAAGGAAGTCATGGTGGACTTCCTCAAGCAGAGGCAGACAAGCCCAGGGGCTAAAATGAAACTGAGATGAGAGTGACAGGCAGAAGTTTCTATCTTATGCCAGAGGCATGAACTTCAGGCAGAGCTGAGTTTCTGGTTTAGGAAAGAGATGCAAAAGACAAGTCAGTCATGAGAAAGGGTTCAATTGTGGGAAAGGACAAACAGCCTTCTCCTCTTCCCATACAATAGAGGGGAAACAAAAGAAAGCCTTCAGGCAGGTTAGATAGGGAAGGAGGGAAGAGGAAATGACCCTAAGACCCTTAAGAAAAATTTCCTTTTGGCACGCACACACACCCAGCCCCCATACATCCAGCCCTCACTCAGGTGGGCACCTGAAAAGAACCAATAAAAAGTGCAGCTCATCAGTCCCTTATTAGCATAGCCAGAGGGGAAAGGGCCCCTCCAAGTCCTTATAATGCAAGAATCCCGACCTCAGACTGCTTCTCTGGCTTTGAAGAATGCCCACGCTCATTTTCAAACTTGTACCTTTGCTGGGCATTGAAGTTTTGTGCCGCATACACTGACTAGTCTTTGGATTCTTTGGCTGGGCACACTGACTAGTCCTAGAGTTCTTTCCTGTGACTGAGTCGAGAACCTTCCCGGCATCAACCCCTGGTCAGGCTCTAGACTGAATTCCCGTGGCTCTCTGGCATCCAACAGAGAATTCCCAGGGTTCTCCAGCATCCAGACAGGAACTTCTGGGGTTCTCTGGCATCAACCTTATTACACTATTTGGTTGTACACACTGACTAGCCCTTGAATTCTTTCCCGAGACTGAGTCAAGAACCCTGACTGCACAGCCCTTGAATGAGGTCTTGATTTTTCTCCAGGCTGTTTGGCTTCAACCTCACTATCATCTTTGAGCTTCATAGTCAATTCGTAGTTGTATAAATATATTTTACTGATTTCTTGTACTAGAAATGGCTCTGCGCCCATAGTATACTTGGGATGTTATCGAGTAATGATTCTTGCCTTATCCCTAGGTGGGACTCAGTTTTATCAATGGAATTTCAGTTAAGATGATATGAAATAGTACCAAACAAGTGCTCTTTTTTTTGTGCCTGAAGTTTGTGTTTAATAATTTGGACCTCTGTTTTAATGCAAAATCAACAATTTACAATTTAAAGAACTGCAAACGCAGATGCTAATTTATTTTAGATAGCCCTAAGATTAGAACTTAAATTTCATTTTAGAGGAAAGTCATGCATCTTCTCCCTCTCCCACCCTTTAAGGTCTATAACTTATTTATCAAGCAACCTCAACTAAATGGAATCAAGAAAAGCAAGAAAATAAAGAATTAATGGTTATTATAACTCTATATTTCATTATAGTCTAAGTATCAGTAGTTTTAAAATTGTGTCCACTGAATTCTAACTTCTGATGAAGTCCCCCAGGGATCACTTCAAAGGCAGGCAGTCTTCCCCACTAAAGTTCCACTGGATCCATTTTATATCTTGGGATTTCTTGTCATATTTGTTTTAGATATGCTTACTCTTGCTTAAAAAGAAATTTGAAAATTATTTGTATGTTGCATTTAGTGTTCACAATGTTCCTGTGGCTTCATCATTATTTTCATTTTGTAGATGAAAGAATTGGGGTTCAAAATAGTAAACTTCCCTGGGGTCACAAAGATTGGTAAATGGCCTTTCCCAGGTGTACCAGTTTGAAACTATTGTGTACCCCAGAAAAGCCATGTTCTTTAATCCTCATTCAATACTGCTGGGTGGGATCTTTTGATTAAGTGGTCTCCACGGAGATGTGAACCACCTAATTATAGGTAGGACCTGTTGATTAGGTGGTTTTCATGGAGATGTGTCTCCACCTATTCAAGGCAGGGTCTGACTTACTGGAGTCCTCTAAGAGGGAACCAGTTTGGAAAGAACTTTCAAGGCCAAACAGCTAGAGACCTTTGGAGATGCAGAAGAAAAACACCCCCAGGGAATCCTTATGAAATGAGAAGCCAGACAAGAAAGCTAGCAGATGTCCAGTGCCTTCCCACCTAATGGCATCAACCTTTCTTGAGTGAAGATAATCTCCTGCTGGTGCCTTAATTTGGACATTTTCATGGCCTTAGAAATGTAAACTTGCAACTTAATAAATTCTCCTTTTAAAAGCTGTTCCTCTCCTGGTATATTCCATTCCGGCAGCTTTAACAAACCAAAACACCAGGTCAGTATTTCTCCAAAGGTCTTTCCACTGAAGAACTCAGAAGTAAGAAGCCTCTGAGAGAAGTGATTTAAACTTCATATACTAAAGCTCATGCACATTTCTCAGAAAGGAGCCCTTAGACTTTCCCTCAAAGCTCATTTACTCTTCACTTATCACTATGACGATGAATATGATTATCAGGTCTTCAGCCATTCACTCAACAACATTTAATAAATATTTATTGATTCAGTAGTCAAATCAAAGTCTGCTTAAACCCGAAGATGTTCTATGACTGTCCCCAAATTAGACTGTGAGGATATAGTATGAACCAAATAGACTTCTCCTTGTCTTCATGGAGCTTACGGTGCAATGGGGAAGATGGATATTGAGTAATCTAATTTTGAGAAGGGCTCTGTTCTAGGTAGATAAGTATGAATGAGTCTGATGGGAAAAAAAGAGCTGCCCTTGAGAAATGATAGCCTAACAGCAAAGGGAGAAGGAAAGGAACCATATAGAAAGCAGACCCGAAAGAAGCTTTACAGTTTCAGCCATTTTGGGTAATGATAATAACAGCTGCCATCTGTTGCGGTCCTGTTGTGAACTTATTAATGTTATTCAGTTCTCCCAGGAATCCTAGAAAAGATAGTAGCCATGAGCCACTATTTATGGATGAGAAATCTGAGTTCTGACAGGTTACATTACTCCCTGGGGTTGACAGCTAAGAGGTGGGGCAGCAGTATGTGGCCTTTGGGCTGCGTGTCCAGTCATTAAGCTCCAAACAGCCCCACAGTCCCTGAAGGTGCCACGACGTGCCAGCTCAGCACAGCAGTTAATGCCGATGGAGCGGGGCTGAGAAATCCCACAAATCTATTTTACACTGCTTGTTAGGCCCAAATTGGATCCCCATGCTCCCTTTCCTTTCTTGCTGGAGGCCTGAGTGATTATCACCAGTTCCTTTCCTCTATAAAACTCATATCATCCCCATAAGCCTTGCCAGCATCCCACCCAGCTCTTCACTCCTTGCTCCCTTAAGAGAGGGGCTCAGGCCCTTGGATTCTAATCTGAGAGCACTAGTCAATGTGGGAACATGGACTGGGGGGTATTGGCCAATGAACCTGGGGGGAGCGCCCCAGTTTAGGAACTCTTAATGTGGTCAAGACACAGGCCTCATATTCCTGACACCCTTGCTAAGACAATGACTGAGGTGGAGGCAAGAGCTCCTTTTCCTTTTATTTCTTGGTTTGTGGGCCTGGAGACATAATGGGGTCATAACAGGAGGCGACAACTAATAGCCACTTCTGTGCTTACTTGTCTCAGGGGGACAATTGAAAGTTTTAAAACTTTTCTGGGTCCCTGACTCATAGATTTTATTTTGGGTTATTATCTCAAAGTTGATTTGCCTAGTTTAGTAAATGAAATTAGATTCCATTTTATGAAATTAGACTCCATTTTTAATGTCCTTCACCTTCCCCTCAATATAAAAAAATAGTCAACAGTGCTTAAAGTTCTAAAAAAAGTAATAATTCATGGGGACAGGTCATATGTAAAATATGTTTACACATCCTCATATAGATTCCATGTCAAAACACATTCCTTCAGGCTCCATGTCTATTTTTACAACTTGGAATCAGAAATATTCAAACACCTGAGTCAGGCATTGGTCTTCAGTCTTTTTTTTTTTTTAGTTCTGATGTATTTTTTATTTTGAAGTAATTTCAAGCTGACAGTGATGCTGAAAAAAATAACATAAAACCCATACAGAGAATTCCAGCATTTCTACCCCCTTCCTCGATACCCAGATCTACCAACTTTAATATTTTGCTACATGTGCTGCTATCATTGTATCACATTATTCATCTATCAGTCAATCTGCCTATCTGTTTCTCTATTATTTTCCAAACATTTGAGAATAGGTGTATATGTCATGCTCCTTGAACACGTACTACTTCCCCTTACATTTCTTAAGAACAAAGATATTCGCTTTGGTGATTCCCTTACGTAGAGTTAGCAGGTTTAAGAAATTTAACATTGTTATAAGGTTTACAATCTGTTTTTTAGCTTTTTTTTCTTATGTCCTAATAATGTCCATTTAGGCCTTTACTCCTTCATAATATGATACAGTCCAGGCTCATGTGTTGTATTTAATTGCCATTGCTTCTTTCGTTCCTCTTTTTTCAATTCTGAAACATATATATAACATTTCATTTCAACATATATACAAGGTTTCCCCTCTCCACCCCCCTCTAAACATACCATTTGGTGGGATTTATCACATTCACAGCGCTTTCCTAACCTCACCACCATTCGTTATTAAAACTTTCTCATCACCTCAAACTAAAACCCAATACCTCTTATGCATTTACACCCTCTTCCTTTTCTTCCCTGCCCCTGGTGAGCTGTGCTGTGCTTTCCATCTCTATGCATTTGCATAAGTCAGCTATTTCATATAAATGGAAATATACAATATCTGTCCCTTTGTGTCTGACTTGTTTCACTCAAAATGCTTTCTTTAAGATTCATCCATGAGGTAGCATGTATCAGAACTCCATTTCCTTTAAGGTTGAGGAATAATCCATGGTATGTATTTACCACATTTTGTTTATCCTGTCGTCTGCCAATGGGCTTTTGGGCTGCTTCTGCCTTTTGGTTATTGTGACTAATGTTGCTATGAGTATTGGTGTACAAGTATCTCTCTGAACTGCTTTCAGTTCTTTTGGGTATATACCTAGAGGTGGGATTGCATGGTCAGATAGTAGTTCTGGGCTTAACTTTTTGAGGGACTGATGGATTGTTTTCCACAGTGGTGGTACCATTTTATCTTCCCAACGATAATATATGACAGTTCCTATTTCTCTGCATCCTTATCAGCATTTATTATTTTCCATTTTAAGATAATGGCAAAATTCTAGTGGGTGTAGAGGTGATATTGATTTGTATTTCATTGTGGTTTTTATTTGCATGTCTCTATTCTAATGATTTTGAGATCTTTTCCTATGTTTATTGGCCATTTATAGGTTATTGTTGGAGAAATGTCTAAGTCCTTTGCTCATTTTTTAATTGAGTTGACTTTTTGTTATTGAGCTGTAGGAGTTATTAATATATTCTGCATATTAAACCCTTACCAGACATATGCTTTTCAAATATTTCTCCCATACTTTCTTGATAATGTCCTTAAATGCACAAAATTGTTTACTTTTGATGAAGTTCATTTTATCTTTTTTTTTTGCTTTTACTTATGCTTTTGTGTAAAGCTTAAGAGTCCATTGCCTAAACAAGGCTCTGCAGATATTTCCCTATGTTTTCCTCTAATAGTGTTATAGTGTTAGTTCTTAGATTGATTTTGAGTTAATTTTTGTATATGGTTTAAGGTAGGGATCCACTTTTGTTCTTTTTATGTGGATATACAGTTTTATCAGCACCTTTTGTTGAACAGAATGTTCTTTCTCAATTAAGTAGACTTGATTCCCTTTTCAAAAAAGCAATCCATGTGTGGAGGTTAATATTTTTTAACATTTGGGGAAGTAAACTGTTATATACATAAATGTTATTTCAATTTATCAAGAACCCTTAAATCATAACCAGATAACATTTATGCCTGGATCATCATTAGTTTAGTTATAAGATAATAAACTAATCAAATAATAAATTGGCAATGGAAGGATCCAGCAGTTATTTAAACAGACAAGAGTAATACCTAATCTCACCAAATTTATATTCTAATAGAAGTAAAAAAAAAAGAAAACAAAAAGATTAATTTCAGATAGTGAAAATTTATATGAAGAAAAGAAAACATGATGTTATGATAGAGAGCAACTGATAAGGTTGGGGTTGGAGGCAGGAAATGCTACCTTAGGTAAGCTAGTTAAGGAAAGACATTAATAGTGGTGCCCTTTAAGCAGAGATGTGAATGAAGAGAAGATGCTGATCATGTGAAAACTGGAGGGAAATATGGTACAAGCAGAGAGACTATAAATGCTAAGGCCCTGAAGTCAAAGCAGGAACACATGGCTAAAATGAAGCATGGTGAGTAAAAAGAATCACTGAAGTTATTCTTCTGAATTCTTCAACTGAAGATGAAGTAGAAGAGGAAGATGGGTCCAGATATGGAACATAGAATTTAAATTTGTTTATCTATATGAAATGGTAAACCATTGAAGAGTTTTATTCTGGAGACTGCCATAATTTGAAAAATTGGTTAAAAAAAGGATTACTTGGGATTGTAGGGAAGTAAAAGTCTAAGCAGAGAAGCTTATTAGGCATCTAGGTAAGGCCAGAAAAAATAGGATGGTACTTGGGCTAGGGTGGAGTCAGTGGACATGGGAAAAAGTGGGTGAAATCCAGATGCATTTCAGAAGTAGAGTTGACAGTGTTTGCTGATGGATTGGATATGGGGAGTGAAGGGAATAGAGGAAGGTGTCAGGCTTTTGACTTGATACTTGCCTGGGTGGATGGTGGTGCCATGTGTTGAAATGGGAATATGAAGTGAGGATTTGGATATAAACCACGAACTCTGAATGGCAATTTTGAGTGTGAGATTCATATTTAACATCAAAGTGGAGATCATGGGAGGAAGAGGAGAAATAAACAAAGAGAAGCTAAGAAATGGCAGTCAATGAAGTGGGTGGGCAACTAAAGAGAATGTTGGAATAGAAACCAGCAGGAGAAAGTATTCCAAGAAGGAAGAATGGCCATCCAGGTCAGATGTTTGTGCAAGGTTAAATATCATGGTTGTAGAAGAGTGACTACTGGACATGCCAACATAGGGTGATTTTGACTTTGTCAGTTAAAGGACAGAATAGGAATCTTTTTAAAAAAATTTTTTATTAGTTAAAAAAATATTACAAGAAAGAAACATAAACGTTCTTAACATATGCTCATTCCGTTCTACATATATAATCAGTAATTCACAGTATCATCACATAGTTGCATATTCATCATCATGATAATTTCTTAGAACATTTGCATCAATTCAGAAAAAGAAATAAAAAGACAAGAGAAAAATAAAATGAAAACAGAAAAAAAAATTATACATACTATACCCCTTACCCCCCCTTTCATTGATCACTAGCATTTAAACTAAATTTATTTTAACATTTGTTCCCTTTTTTATTTATTTTTATTCCATATACTCTATTTGTCTGTTGACAAAGTAGATAAAAGGGGCATCAGACACAAGGTTTTCACAATCACACAGTCACATTGTGAAAGCTATTATCATTATTCAATCATCATCAAGAAACATGGCTACTGGAACACAGCTCTACATTTTCAGGCAGTTCCCTCTAGCTTCTCCATTACATCTTGGATAACAAGGTAATATCTACTTAATGCATAAGAATAACCTCCAGGATAACTCTCGACTCTGTTTGGAATCTCTTAGCCATTGACACTTTGTCTCATTTCACTCTTCCCTCTTTTGGTCAAGAAGGTTTTCTCAATCCCTTGATGCTGGGTCTCAGTTCATTATTAGAGTTTTTCTCAATCCCTTGATGCTGAGTCTCAGTTTAGAGAATAGGAATCTTATTCGAATCAACTATGAAGAAAATGGGGGGTGAGCAAGTAGTGAAGTCATTAATTACTTTAGATTTTGTTATGAAAGGGAGTATTCAACCTGGGCCCACAGGTACAGAGGTTCCAGCCATGAGACCTAAGAAAACACCAGGCACTGACCACGTCATTGAGTTTATTGAGAACTTCCTCAAGATAGGTACAGTGGCTCTGATGGTGGTGAGTCGGAGAATCACAAGAAATGTTCTGCAATTAGGTAAAAATCACAAGGGCCAGATAAAGGGGCTCAAGACAAAGACATTCTATAACATATAAGATCATAAATTTAGAAGGAGTCTCATTCTGTGTGAGGAAGGGGTTATGGATTAACTGAGGAAATTAAAAAGAGTATGTGATAACATTATATTTTTCCAGAAAGGCATACAGGATAAAGAATGATCTCAAACCACTAAGGGGTCTGGCATTTGTTCAGAAAACTATTTGTATATTCTTTCCTCCTGACGAAGGCAAGCTTAAAGACGAACTGGATCCTTTGGTTTGCAGGCAGCTGCACCGTCAGGGCTTCAGTGGGGTGAGACCAAGTTAGGGTTTGGGTTCCTACGGGGAGCATAAAACTTGAGTGGTCAAGACAGTTTTGCTAATGTGGGAGATGCACTGCATATTTGTATTTTAAGGGAAAGTTCTAGAAGAGATGGAGAAGGTAAGGATGCAGAAGAGAGGTTAGATCAGATGATAGCTGAACAAAGGCTTTGGGAAAGTGTGTGAGGATGGGGCCCAGAGCAGAAAAGGAGAGGTGACACAATCTGGAGCAGTGTATCCCAAGTATGAAGAGGGGAGGCAGGCAGAGAATAGGCAAAGAAAGGAATGGCTAGCATATTTGGTGGGGGTAAGAGGATGATTCTTGCTTGCTATTATTTCTTAATATAACATAATAAGAAACAGATCTAAAGATAGAAATATTTGTAGACAGGCTTTAGGAAAAAAAATCCATTAGAAATGCAATGGGGTGGGAGGAGCAGCTTGGTTACATAAAGTGGTACCTACCCAGAATGATCCACTTTCTGGGTCTTAAGAAAAAGTGTCTTGTTAGATGTCAGCACCTCCTGGCAAAAGCTGGACACTGCATTCTAGGAGGGCAGACCATTAATTATTTAGTGCTTCCTACTTCACAAAAAAGGAAGATCCAAACTCCATTTCAAACCACCATATCTGGACCTAGCCTCTTCTTCTACTTCATTTTCCCAGAAGGTTTTAGAGAGAAATGTTAGTAGGAAATTGGAGACCCTAATTTCAGAAAGACCTCAAAGGAAAAGTGATTAGTAGGTAGGAAAATATTCTTTTAGCTGCTTTCTAAGAAGAATGTGTTCTTTGTGATTAAAGTTTGCATTTTATTATTGGAGTCTGTGAGATAGAAGAACTTTTGAGAAAGAGATAGATGCAAGAGGCCTTGATCCATTAATTTTTCTGTCCTCACTATGTTTTCAACTTTTGCTCAGCTGGTCTTTGTTCCTTGGCACATAAATATTTTCATTTACTGCCATTTTACAGATGAAACCTTTCTCACTGCTTTTTCAAGTCAGGTTTGCAGGTGCCTCTTCTTTAGGCAGCCTCTCATATACTTTCATTTTTCAGAATTTGGTTGATTTTTTTCTCTGCACAGTTTGCCAGTTTCTTAGACAACTTCATCCACATCACTGGCTTCAGCCCAAATTCATGGCCATTGATGACCTCCGAATTGATTTTGTGTGCTGTGCAGTGGTTGTGGTGGTGGTGGTGGGTCACGTTCATTCATTTCCATGTGACTATCCTGTTATGGCAGCACCGTTTGTTGAATTTTATTTATTTATTTTTTATTGATTGATTGATTGGAGTACATGGCCAAGAATCATTCCGTAATCTAAATAGTTGCCCAATGGCTCATGGGTATCTCTTGTGAATAGTCCAAACCAAACTGGAGTCATCCTCCTCCCCACTTTCAAAACTGTTGCTAAATGCAATCTTCTTTTATACAGTTGCCCAAGTAGGAAACGTACGAATTCTAATCTCTAATACGCTGACCTTTGATATCTATTTTGTTTTATCTAGCTCTCTGATCTGTCCCTACCCTTCCTTCCCCTCTCTCTTTCTTGCTTGGAGTTTTGCAGTAGCAGTGCTGGCAGCTGGTCCTTCTGCATCTAGTCATTCCTCCCCATTCTTTTCTCGTTCACAGTCCTATGACCTCTTCTTCCTCCACGAGCACCCGATGTAGCCTAACCAAGCTACTTAACCTTGGAATAGGATAAACTCTCATCTCTATCATGGGCACATGGCTGAAATACTCCTTATTTTGAATGAATTCATTAATCAGCCTATTGATCAATGAACTCATCTAACTTTTAGATTTGTATACTTTTTGGTTTTCAGTAATTTAGTTTTTAGCACCAAGGCACCTGTCTAGGGACTGAAGATAGGGAGCTATAGGACATCATTTCTACTTTGAAGGAGCCGGGAAAATCCTCACTCTTCCTTTAATACCCAACTCAGAGTAGAATTTTCTGCCATGGACTGAGTTAGGTGCTTCTCCTTGGTGCTATCACATCACCGTTACAAACCTTTAGCACACAGTATTATAATGCTGATTTGCTTATCTGACAAACCCAGATATTAAGGAGAGTCAAGGGTCTGTTCTTCATCTTTTTGTCCCAGACAGACACATGCTTGTGGCTCAATGATAAATATGGAATTCTTGAGTACAGGAATGAATGAAGGGATGCTTGAACAATCCTTTTTTTCTTTCTAAAAGGCTCAAAAACTATAGTGTTTTTAAAGACTCATTTATATAGCTTTCTAGATTGCTTGCTATAAAAGCACTACTTCTATTTGATCAAGGGGTTAAGATGACAGATTAGGTCTGTTAAAAGTTCCTCTCAATTCCCTTCTGGGAGTGTACCCATGGATATGGAGTGTTATCCAAGGGAATGAGGCCAACAAAAGATGTAATGTCGTCCAGGCAGCATTAATAGGGAAAGGAATGGTATCCACATCACAGAACATAATGTACTCAATGCTGCTAAACCCATACCAGGAAAATTGTGATTAGTTCTAGGTGCATGATTGAAGCAGGAGAGTACCTTTCTGACATCTGTCCAGAGAGGTCAGTGGGTAATGAACCCTGAGTTATATAAGCAATGATTGAAGGTGCTAAAAATGTTCAGTGGAAGAAAGAGACATCAGCACAGAAACAAACCTTTATGTATTTGAAGCCTGCTATGTAGAAGAGAATTAAATTTGTTTTATTAAGCTTTCAGGGCTGGGAATTTGGGACAGAAATTACCCGCAGAGTATATTACATCTAATTATAAAGTAAGAATATTTTAACAATTGGAATGGGCTGCCTGGTATATTGCTGTGTTTCCCAATGCTAGCAGTGTACAAAAAGAAATATGATTTGGTAGATAGATAATTTCCTTAATGCCTTCCAGATCTGAGATTTCACTCGTCCAATGTGGTGGCTTTATTTTCTTCATCTCTAAACTGGTTTCAAGAAGAAATGGAATTTAAGTAGTTTAGGACAATCTATATAATCAAGAGAAAAAGATTCTTGAAAGAGAATAACATTCATGAGTAGGTCCATCAGAAACTTTATGAAATCTCAATTGCAGATTAATCCAAAAAATAGTTTGGATGCTCATTTATTCAAATAATTTAGTTAATTACTGTTCAAAAAAATTAAGAGGGCACAGACAGGCAAGCTCTCATTACTTCCACTCATGATTTTCTTTTACCTATATAATACCTTTCCCTATGGGAATTTTTGAACATGGAACTTTTGAGCAAGGACTTTTTGAACATGGTTATATTTTAAATAAAAAAAAACTGATCAAAAGCAGAAAAGACAGAAGGGAGATAGTGGTTTATCAATTCGTAATTGCAATACTGACTAAATATATTAAGAAACTTGGCTGTAACATCTTATAGAATCCAAAGTTATTACTTTGTTCTAAAAAAAAAAAAATGCTTGTTCTTTTCCTGAAAAGTTCAGATAACTATTTATTTGTTTTAACTCTTTTAATAAAGAAGTTTGTGCTTATAGAAGAATCATGTATTAAGTACAAGATTCTCATAATCCGCCCTATTATTAACACCGTGCACTCGTACATTTGTTCTATTGATGGAAGTACATTTCAATAATGGTTTAATTAATTACATAGTCTGTGTCTACATTTAGAGTTCACTGTTGGTGTTGTGCAGTTCCATGTTTTTATTTTTTTTTAAATTTATTCTAGTACAATATATATATAGCTTATATTTTTTTCTTTTAGCCACAAATATGTATTTCAGTCCTGTTAATAACATTCACAATATACTGCCATCACCAACATCCATTACCAAAGCATTTCTATTCTTCCAAACAGAAACTTGTACATTTTAAATCTTAACTCCCTATTCCAGATCCCTACCCTATCTTAACTCTTTATTGCTAAACAATAATGTAGGTATTTTTAAATGTCTAGAGGTTTTTATCTTCACCTAATTTATATAATGCAGATTTCATTATATACAGTTTTATTTCTTTAAGAAATCAACAAACTATCTTTTATTTTGGTTTTGATATATGAAATTCCAATCGCTATTATTTTTACAGCTTATCTATATTATCTTTGCTTACTGCTTGCATATAAATTCCATTATCATTAATAAGAGTTATACAGCGAAGGCATATACTCATTAGTGTCTAATGCACTTCTCAAGGTTATCTTAAGGTGCAGAAGTTTAATGAGTACCTAATGAGAACTCTAGTATCACTGATTAAGAATATCTATCATGTTTGTGGTATGGATAGCACAGTCTAACATCGGGAAGCTAGAAAAAAAAAGTTCCATTATAGCCTCTGTTGTTATTAATCACATGTAAAAGGTTCTTTGTGTTGTCAAAGTTATGACCTTTAATTTACTTCATTAATACTTGAAATCTGTAAGTCCATATATTAGTAACTACCTGTCTTAATCTGCTAAGTTGCTATGACAAATATCACACAGTGGGTGGGTTTAGAGAATGGGAATTTATTGTCTCACAGTTTTGGAGGCTACAAAATTCAGAGCATTGGCAAGATCATGCCTTCTCCCCAAATCTGTAGCTTTCTGGGGCTGGCGTGCTACAGTCCTTGGGAGTCCTTGGCTTGCTCCTCTACCTCCCATCATATGGAGATCTCTCTCTCCTTGTGTCTGCTCTTCATGACTGCTGACTTCTGTCTTCCGGCTCCCTGTGGCCTTCCTTGAGTTCTCATTCTGGTTTCTTTTTTTTTTATAAAGCCTCTGATAACATGGATTAATACCTACCCTGATTCAGCTGGCCACATCTTAACTAAAAACAGCATCTTCAAAGATCATACTTATAATGGGTCCATACCCACAGGAATGCAGAGTAAGATTATGAACATACTTTTGAAGGAGCATGTAACTCAGTCTACCACACTACTTCATTACCTCTCCGCTAGCATAGGTTCTTAATTGTACACCTTAAGGAAGAGGGAAAAAAAATACTTCTGATTGTGGAAGATTATTCTGGGAACTCAACTAATTTTGAGCCTTTTATTTTATTATATTTGCTGGGTTAAAAAATCAGATAAAATATAAAGTGGAATTGTTTAAGTAGGTTTCTCAGTATCATTATACATCTTAATCTTAAAAAGGTTTTTGACATGTCCATTGTCCTTGGCTTTGTACTACTAACAATGCATCCTATAGTAACTTAAAAAAAATAATCAGTTCCTGAAAAGTTTCTTTCGCATGAAATTGATTGGCTAATGGTTGTCCTTCTATGTTATGAGATAGTGGTTGTAATGATCAAATTAGGTAAGATAGTAAAGGTGCTTTCTAGCCATAAAAGTCTTTAAAGGTATGTGATTTTGTTTTTTGTTTTTTGGATGTCAGTGTGCGTGGTCTGTAAAGTTGATAGCTTATGAATGGGAATTTGGCATATCCATGACAACTGTAAAGCATTAGATGACTTCGATCCCATTTTTTGGTCAGTTTCCAAGAAGCAAATATTCTCTCTGTCTCCCTTTCATTCTTTCTCTCTTTTTAAAATCTCATTCTCTTAAAAACGCGTACATACAAGTTAATGCACTTCAACTAATTGCATCGCATTTTTATGTGTGCCTCCTATAATAGAACGAAATTCCACACAGATCCAAGTCCTTGGATAGAATAGCAACTATATTGTCATTTCAGACATATCAAGTGAATCTCTTATCACATAAGGATCAAGAGAAGCATGTGGAATGATATAACAGGTGGTCCAGTGAGTAAAAACTCATAAATCAAACTAAAAATGAGTGAATATTATGGTAAGAATTGACTCACCCTGTGTATTAGTTAGGGTTCTCTAGAGAAACAGAATCAACAGGGAACACTTGCAAATATAAAATATGAAAGTGTCTCACATGACCGTAGGAATGCAGAGTCCAAAATGCACAGGGCAGGCTGCCAAGCCGATGACTCCAATGGATGGCCTGGATGAACTCCACAGGAGAGGCTCACCAGCCAAAGCAGGAATGCCACCTGTCTCCTCTGAGTCCTCCTTAAAAGGCTTCCCATGATTGGATTTAGCATCACTAATTGCAGAAGACACTCCCCTTTGGCTGATTACAAATGGAATCAGCTGTGGATGTAGCTGACGTGATCATGGCCTAATCCTATGAAATGTCCTCATTGCAACAGACAGGCCAGCGCTTGCCCAATCAGATGAACAGGTACCACAACTTGGCCAAGTTGACACCTGTCCCTAACCATGACACCCTGTCATGCTCTTTCTAGAATGGAAGAGAGGAGCAAAGCAAGAGGGGAGTTCTTTGGTTCAACATTTATGGTTGGAAAAATGGAAAACCCAGAGTAACTGGTGAGACATCCAAATATGAAACTATTATTAATAAATCCTATGCAGATGTATTTAATTTACGAATACTTCTCAAATACCATGCAAATGAGTGAGCACTAGAATAAATTGCTTTATTTATTGTTAATCACCAAATTTCCTTTTGGTAAGTATACTTTAACTCCTTTGTTTCCTATCTGTTATGACAAATACCACAGAATGGGCCAACTTAACAAGAGGAATTTATTGTCTCATGGTTTCAGAAGCTAACAGGCTTGGTTCCTTCCAGGGTTGGTAGCGTTCTGGCTCATCAGCAATCCTCAGGTCACATGTGATGTCTTCTCCTTTCTCTTCTGGGTTTAGATGACTTCCTGTTTTTCTCCTACACATGAGTTTCTCTTCATAAAGCTCTTGTGATAGGGTCAATTCAGTGATATGCCCCATTCAGTTGGACCACTTCTTAACTAAAATAACATCTTCAACAGGTGTTATCTACAGTGGATTTACACCACAGCAATGGAGTAAGATTAAGAACATGTGTTTTGTATTTTTCTTGCTATATATAACTCAACCTACCACACATCCTTTATAATGAGAGAATTTTAACATATCCATTATGGTAGTATATTAGTCAGGGTTCTCCAGAGAAACAGAACTAACAGAAGATATCTGTAAATATGAGATTTATAAAAGTGTCTCACATAACCGTGGGGATGCAAAGGTCCAAAATCCATAGGGCAGGCTATGAGGATGGCAACTCCGATGAAGGGGTCTTGACTAACTCCACAGGAGAGATTGGCTGGCTAAAGAAAAAGTGAAAATTCTTTCTTCTCCCTTAAAAGACTTCAACTGATTGATCAAATCCAGCTGATTGGGTTCTCTCATTTCTGGAAGGCATACCCTTAATTGATTGTAGATGTAATCAGTCACATGCAATCAAACTGATGATTTTATAAGCCAGCCTTCTGGTTTATCAACCAGCCACGAAGTATCCTTACAGTAATGTTTAGGCCATTGTTTGCTTGACCAGGCAGCTGAGCCCCAACATCTGGCCAAGTTGACACCTGAACCTAACCATCACAGGTGGTAAACTGTTAGGTGTCTTTAATTCCCATTTTTCATTCTTTTGCCCATTCTGGAAAAGGTATACTAAATAGTAAATAGTTTAAAGATGGAAAATAGAGGAGGAACAGAAACAAGTGTAAGTGAAACCTACACTAAATCATTATAGCTTTTAATAAATTCCATTTGTATTTCAAGACATAGGATTTAGTGTATCTTTCATAGTAACATATGTATAAAAACACTGATAGCTCTAGCCTATTTTAGCATCTGTTAAATGAATGAATAGGCCTTTAAGATATCACATCTTGTTAAAGCTAAATGTGTTGGGGGAATAAAGTTACTGCTGAGCTTCATATCAAATATCACTTAATTGAAAATAAGTTTTGATAAAAACCTCTTTTATCAGTGTATAATTTACATATCAAAAAGTGTATAAAACCTAGTTATATAGCTTGTAAATTTTCATGAATTCTACCCACCACCTAGACTATGAAACAGAAGATCACTCAACTCCTGGTTAGAACTCACAGTGGGTAGCAATGCCTGTACATGTTAGTGGGTCCTTTTACCATATTAAGGATAGTACAAATCTTCTCTCCTATTAGATTACACTGTAATGCCTTTTTAAATTGAAGGACAATCAGATTTATTGAAAGAGCTGCTCCAGATAAGTCCGTGACTGAGGAAATACAAGGGTTAATTGTGAAACTTTTTCAGTTGGTGACTTTTATAGCTGATAACATTTTTTTGTACGTTTACTTGGTCATTTACACTATCTTTAATAGTTCTGAGCATTTGGCATCTTGCCTTGGAAATGTTATGGAAATCATATCCAGATTTTTGAAAAGCAAATCTGTTAAGATCAGCATTTTTCTAAAAAAGTCCCAGGGAAATGACTCAGTCACAATTTTAAAAGTTAATGTGTTTGGGTGGAGAGGGGGCGTGGGGCAGGGGCCTTAAAAACATTAATTTGTAGACCAGGTGTGGTGGTATGTCTTCTGTGAAGTAAGAGGCTTAGGTCAAAATTTCAACCTCTGTGACTTGGGTATATTCCCATGTGTATGAAATTGCGTGGTTCAAGCTGTTAAGAGAATTCATAAATTGATAGGGCTAAGATGAAAATCTCAGCTTTTTCAGAAATTGTTGGTTTCCTGTTAGACTCATTAAAATAAGAAAATCAAGATATTAATGGAGGATGAGAGGCAGAGAGGACTAGTGAAAACCTTTGTAGCTTTTTTCCTAACTCTCTATAGTTCTTTCCCTCTGTACCATCGTAAAGCTTGTGCAAGGTCCTGCATAATTTAACACATAAAAATGCTTTCTTTCATACGTCACGATGAGAGCTATAGGTTTTTTCCCCTTTTTAATGGCACAATAATCAGCTGAAAAATGAAATCCATGCCATGTGACCTTTTTGCTTTTAACTTCTTTTCTTCTCTTGCTTATGGACATAAAAAAATAATTGAACTGGGAACTCCTTGAAGAGATTAGCCAATGTGCAATATTTAGCTATTTTACCTTGTTCATATATTTAGGCACCTTAGAAATTTTGCAGCCGCACAAAAACATGCGTTGAAATAAAACATAATAGACATATTATTCTGGACAAGAGAAAAGCAGATGTAGCAGAGTAAGATGGGGCATGAAGAAATTAATTCACAAAAATACATGTGACTAGAGCTTGTTTATCTAATGTACATTATCTGATGTATAATGTATCTGGGCTAAAGGCTCTGAGTGTCCTAAAAAAATAAAGATTAAACAAGAAAATATTCTCAGTTACATGATTTTCCCTGTTCTTTAGACCATGTGGCTAGTGACAGGCATTACCTGTTATTGTTTCTTGAAGGCCCTAATATCTATGAACAGTTTCTTGAGCTTCTGTCTTGTACCAGGTGTTTTAAATGTGCTGTCTCTTTCAATTCTCACAATAATTCTTGAAGGAGGCATTATCATCTCCTTCTTACTGATCAGGAAATGGAGGCTTAGAGAGCTTGTGTAATTTACACAAAATCACAAAGGCTATAAGCTGTAGATGGGAGATTTGAAACCAAGTTTCTCTTAAGCCAAAGTTCATGTTGGGTCCTTTATGCAATTCTGACTTTTAATGCATTGCTTTTGTATCTTTAATTATGTGAAGGTCATGATTGTCTTTATAAATTGAATTTTTTAATCAATGAGTGAATATATTCTGGAAGACTTTGTTGCTTTGGTTTCAAGTATTAGTGCCTAATATCAGGCAGTTATAAGGCTTTTCTCCAAGAATTTACCTGAGATCAAGAAAATCTAGTTAACAAATTTTCATGAAGAACTGCAATATGCCAAACACTGGCCTGAGTGTCAGCGGGTGGGTGAGATGTCATGGATATTTAATTCTTAATCTTTACTCTTATGAAGCTTAAAAATCTTGTTAAATAAGTTCTAAGTATAGAGAAATGTAAGAATAAAATATTAAAATAATACTTAAATGCAAAAGATAGAAGAGCTATTAAAGTCAGTATAAGATAAATTGACAACTTGTCAATTTATTTATTCATGTTAGAAGATTTCAAAGGAGGGAAACATCAGATTTATGTAGCTAATCAAAAATAGGCTTTATGAAGGGAGCATAGTTTAAAAACTCCCATCTTCAGTTAAATTCTCTGATTTTTTTTTTCCATTTGTGAAAGTTCAACAGAAAACTCCATTATGAATCTCAACCTCAAGAAATGATATTCAGAGTATGGACTATGCCCTCCGATGACCTTTTAAGAGATTTCCAATAACAGAAACTAGCATGCATTGATTTTTTTGTGCCTTGGAATTTGTAAGTGATCATTTTGAGGTCTCTGGACACAAGTAGAGAAAACGATAATATTTATTTAATAGCTGGGAGACATGAGCAACTCCAAAAGATACCCCCTGGGAAATAGCGAAATAGAACTTTCCTCAGTGAATAGTTGAGGAAATTGAAGAATACAAGCAGTCATCAGTTACCTGTGATTACCTTTTTTAAATCTTTTTTTGGGTGCGTGGTCCGGGAATTGAACCCAGTTCTCCCGCATGGAAGGAGGGCATTCTAACCACTGAACTACCTGTGCACCCCTGTGTGTGGTTACCTTTTAAGGCTGAAGAAACCAGTTTGAAATTTTAGTTCTTGGCTTAGTGTCCTGAACTTAAAAGGGACTGGACGATTTAGTAGACCATCTTGTCCTTATAAAATCTATTTCAGTCATTATTTAATTGTCTTTTGGCATCAAATACTCCATATTTCTGTTATAATGAGAGTAGCACATTTTGATCCTTTTTGCTTAATAAAATGAGCAGCTATTTCATAGGTTGATTCTCATGTTGTTAACACCTCGTAAATTAATGTGTATTTAGGATGAGATCAGCTTTCTTGATTAGTTCTCGCCTCTTTCCCAAGCCATGCTTGAATGCCTTCATCAGACAGGCGTCTGAAAATTCACCTTTTCCACATTCTTTAACTTTCTGCTACTATAAGCTGGTAGCAGACTGAGGTCATCATGGATTTAAAAAAATTTAATCAGGCCTTTAAGTAGCTTTTCAGAAGTTTTCCTTTCACATGAAGCCATATGTAACTAGTATGATTATTCTTTCTCATTTTCAGAAGATTTCAAGAATTAAGGGAAGAAAGAGAGACAATGAATTGGTCAGATGGGTACTCTGGGCTCCAAGAAGATGCCTAGTGGAGTAAATTAACAGGAATGGAAGACTCATTTTCAATAGAAGTCTGAGTCAAAGCTCTGGGCTTCCTTTTACTGTTTTCAGAAGTCTCAGAAATGTCTAAATCTCAGATAGCTAACATATACCAGTATGGCTCTCAATTTTCATTCCCTTCAAGTTAGACTAATTTCATTTGTCCTTCAAGATCCCTGCAAAAGTGTATATATCATGACACTTTTTAAGGCAACTCTAGCTTACATTTGCTTCAGGTCCAACACAGTCTGCTTTTACCACCCACACCCCACATACCCATTTCTAATCTCATGTCCTGCCTCTTTCCTTCTTGCTTTACTCCTGCCACACTGATCTCCTGGCTGCTTTTCCTTGTTAATATCACTGCCGTCTCAGGGCCATTGCATGGGCTTTCCTTTTTGCTTAGAGAATTCTCCTTGACATCTTTGCTCCCTACTCAGATATAAAATTATCAGAGAAGTCTTTCCTATTTATTCTATGTAAGTAGCAACCAAACCCCATCTGTTGCACTGCCTGTGACTCTTATACTGATAGAGTAATCTGAAGAATTAAGTATTTGTTTATCTGCTTGTTTGCTTTTCTCTACATCTGTCTTTCCGTATCTATCTATCTATCTATCTATCTATCTATCTATCTATCTATCTATCTATCTATCTATCTATCTACTTGTCTGTCTGTCTGTCTGTCTGTCTGTCTATCTGTCTGTCTGTCTATCTGTCTGTCAAGTCTGTTTTAGTTTCCCAGGCTGCCAAAAGCAAATACCATGAAATGGGTTGGGTTAAACAATGCGAATTTATTTGCTCATGGTTTTGAGCCTGGGAAAATGTCCAAATCATCATCAAGGCGATGCTTTTCTTTTAAAGATCAGCTGTTGGTGTTCCTTGGCCCCTGTGCCAGGTGGCAAGGGATGCGATGGTGTCTACTGGTCTCTCCCTTCTCTTCTGGGTCCTGTTGATTTTAGCTTCTTGCTTCAGTGGAGTTCTCTCAGGTCTGAATTCATTCCATTTATAAAGGATGCCAGTAATAGGGTTAAGACCCATCCTGATTAGGCTGAGACACACCTTAACTGAAGTAGTCTAAAGAAAAGGTTCTACTTATAGTGGATTCACACTGACAGGAATGGATTAAATTTAAGAACATGTTTTTCTGGTGTACATACAGCTTCAAACCACCACTCTATCTAACTTCTCTTTCTGTTTCCTTACTTTCTGGCCCCTCCCACTAGAATGTTAGCTTCATGAGGAAGTAGTCTATCTCTTTTATTCATTGTTATATCCTCAATGCTAAGAACAGTTGCCAGATATATAGCAGGTGTTCAATAATATTTGCTATGATACATGACTGTATATATCCTTCTTTTTTGAAATAAATTAGCATTACTTTCAGTGTTGCACAATTCTACACTTGATTTTAAGTAGCTTGTAGCATTCCTGAAGTTATTGTTGATTATTTCTCCTCTTCCTGAATCTCAGGGACCTAATTTGCAGTAATCCATAATTTTGCTAAGACGTGGATTTGCGTTTCAAAGCCTGTGGGTCTGGGAATCACTTAGCTGGTGTATGAGCCTGGCTCATTGCCCAGCATCCCATCAGTGACACCAGTGGGGGAGTACAGGGCTGCCCCAGGTACACGGATTTATGAAACTCTTTTGGTGCCTTTCCCACGAGTATGACATGTTCAACCATTTTCATTCTTGTTATATTTCCTAACTAAACTGTAGTTTCTATGAGAGCCGGGATCATGTTGTATATTTCTTTTGTGTTCTCTTACAGAGTCTTTAGCATAGATTATACCCACAATTGATATTTAAGAAGTATCTACTGATTGAAGCATTAGAGCCACTGAATTAATTTATGGTATAAAAACATACTTTTTATTGCTCAATAAGTACAGAGAGTTGTGGATTTTTGCAGTTTCTAAAACTTTGATTTAATTTTTTCAGTGACATTTTAACATGATATTTAACACAGAATAAGGCAAAGGAAAAGATCCCATAAATACAAGAATCTGTGATAATATTAGAGTTGAAATTCTGTAACCTATTGCTTATCCCCCTGACTCTTTTTTGTGGTAAAGTAATATCAAGAGAATAGGAGATTATCTCAATTTAAATTGCTTTGGGTTTCCTAATATTCACTTTGGTAAGCGAAAATTATAAATTTGCTTGTCATACCTAAATGCTTAAATATGGAAATTATAGTAACAATGTCATGTTTTAGCCAATTTGTAATCAAAGACATTTTAATTTTCTTCCTGATTTAATAAAAAGTCATTTTCAAAGAATATGTTTTGTATTTACTAACCTGAAAATTTTACTGTTCATGCTACTTTTTAAACAACGGAAACCTATACTTTTAAATGAATTGCTTTTCCAGATAGCAGAGTCTTACATTTTCAGGCCTCTTCCTACACCCTTCGTAGGGCAGCTCAAATTGCTTTATAAATAATTCGTTAATTTGCTAAGTATTTCTGTGCATTTATAGAAAGTGACATCTTGTGACTCATATACTAATGAGGAAAATAAGATACAATTGGGTCAAGTGGGTGCCGAGATTCTGAGATGTGCTGAGCAGGTAATCTTGGTGTGCTGAGATGCGAGGTGCCCCAGAAAAGTTTACCTACTCCAGTGGAGTTTTATAATTCCTCCAGCAGAGTCTTGCCTTTGGGTGATAGGGAGTGGATGCTCACCACTTTCCTCTTGAATGTGCAGATATTTCTGGGGAGAGTAGCCTATTGAGTCATAACAGTTTATCATGAATTGTTTGGGACTAGTCTAGAGTACTGAAATATTCAAACACTAGGAGGTGAAATGTAACATTATACTGAGATCGAGAACTTCTTAGATGATTTTATTTTGAATGCCTTTGACAAATTGCATAGTTTGCCTTTTCCAAGTAATACATTCATTTTATCGCTCCAGAAAGGTTGGTGTGGTATAATGTTCATTAAATAGCTATTTGTAGGACAATGTAAGGGTTTTGTGGTCAAAGTAATTCTGGAAATGATGGAATAAATAAAACCAAATAGAGTTCTTTCCTGTAGGTCTTGAGAAAATTCTGAACAGTAGAAAATGTATGATGCTGGGGAGAAGCTACGCTGAATTTACTAGAAGTTAACTGTCCCACCTTGGGTAAATTAATTTGTGGTGCCTTGATTTTCTCATGTGTAAGTTTGTATCCTCTATAGTTGCTTTAATGCTGAAATGAGATCACATCGGTATGAAGCAGCGAGCATCACATCTGCAACGTGATGGATACTCCCAGAATGTCAGTTTTCTCTCCCTTTTCTTTGCTTCTTTTGCCCTTGGGAAAATCATGGACTTCAGACCTGTACTAACTAGAAATCATAGTTTGTAATTTTGGTCTTACATCTGTTAGCCTACACTATTTTCCAAGAAAATTTTGATAGGTTTTTTAAAAATAGAAAAGATTTTAATCCTTTCCTATCATACACATGGTTAGTATAAATGCTTCTGTGTATTTCCTGTGAGGTGTTTTTTTTTAACAATTTACCTGTGTGACTATTAATACGGAAATGATATAATAGTTCTCTATAAAAGCATATGGTAGATGTGAAGTGTTTTAGGATGATTATTATTTGTTTTGATGTTAATTACTTGGATCACATGCAACTATGTAATTGAATAATAAAAAATATTCAAATTTATTTGATGTTTGTTGTAGGTTACCCTAAGTTCAATAGAATTTTCTCTTGTTTCAGATAAAACTTTTTTGGGTTGCAGCAAGTTTATAATTTTCACAGATTTTGTCTGATTGTCTGCAGTGAAAACTGGGTTTCCCACGCAAACTTGTGTATGTTTCTTAGAACTCATATTTAAATAAAAATTAAGGTCATTGATTTTAGGAAGCAACATTTATGAACTTTTGATGAAAACTAAGCAGTTCTTCAAAATAAATAGAGATTTTTCAGTTTTTAAAAAAGACTACGTGGCAAAAATGAAAACTATATATAAATTTTTGACTCAGTAAATTTTTAATTTTTGTGCAATTTTTCAGAGTATCTCAGAGTGCAGTGGTATCTTCTGGTGATCCAATCTAAACACTCGGGTAAATAGACTTTGAAAGGTGATGGCAGTCTACATGTGCTTTGGCTTCAATAAATGTCCCCCATCATTATTACTTACAGAAGCGTTGTTTCCAAAAAAATTCCTGACTCATAATGATGGCATTGCAAGAAGATTGGCATGAATTCAGCATGACTAGACTTGTATGCTCTTTTGAAAAAGAGAGCAGTTTTCAGAAATATTACTCAGCTCATTGTACAAAATTGTTGACATTTTGCCATTGTAATCCTTTTAATGTTGTAACCCTTTGAAATTTGTATAAAGGCTTTGCTTCACATCAGAATAGATGGGGATATAAGGCACAACCAAAAATAAAATGTTTTAAAGCATGCCTAGTACTGTCGGGATTTATGATGGTATCATAACATCTATGGATCATTGAACACAAATTTGTTAAAAATAAGGAAAAAATCATAGCTGCTCAGAGAGTTCCAGAGAGGCTGCCTAATGCATGATGAAAACAAAATCCACTAGAGAAACACACTAGATTTGGAATAAGTACCACAATCTGTGCGCTTTATTAGATTGGCTGTTGTATTTGGCTCTGTAAGGACACATCAATAAAAAGCAGAATGAAATCAAGGCCATAGGAATCACTTGAGTCTGATGTATTTAGTTGTCCTATATGTAATTGTTAGAGTTTTTCTGAACTTTTTGACCCTGGGTCCTAGAGGGCTGCAGTGGAGGCTGAAAAGAGACATATTTAAATAAAGAATCTAGGAAAAGTTTCTTTATAGTATACTCATGGGATACTGGTGCTGCAATTTCTAGTTTTCTATGTAGGTGAATCAATATATTCGGGTTGAGTCCTTCCCTTTCAGGAACTTCCCCTTTCAGCCTTCTTCTGTAGAAGAAACTGCACATTAGCCACATGAATACATTTATTCGAGAACCTATAAATCAGTAACCCAAGGATCACATACTTTGTTCAGTAATTGACAGAGGGACTGTGAACCTTGTATCTTTGCATGCAGGCATCGACTCAGGTGTTTTCCATTAAATGGCCCCCATCTCCTCCCTTGCAGCCTATTTTATCTGTCTCACAGAGTGGTCAAGGACAGCCGTTTCATGCCACACTGCTTGCACTTCTTATCTCATGAGAAATTTCAAGCATCCGGTATAACCTTCTTCAACTAATAAGCATTGTAGAGAAGATATATTATGTTTTCTTCTTCATCCTGTGCCCATACCTTTGTCTCTTTTCCCCTCATAACATTCTGGGCCCATACTATTCCTTACACACTGTACTAATGATTTGGCTTGTCATTTCTCCCTCATCCCTCCAGCATTTACTATCGATCCTTCTGCCACAAGTGGAGCCTTGTTCATTCTTCAGCAGCATTTTTATTTCTTGGTCTGCACAAGGGTTTTTTGACCTTCGCAGTAGTGATATTGGGGCCAGATAAGTCTTTGTTGTGGGGCATTGTCCTGTGCATTGTGAGTTACTTAGCAGCATCCCCTGCCTCCACCTAGCTAGATGCTGGGCAGCACCTGCCTCCAGCTATGATAATCAAAAGTGATTCCAAACATTGCCAAATGTACCCTGAAGGACAAAATCAGCCCTGCTTGAGAATCACTGGTCTCCAGACGCACCTTCCAGAACTCCAGGCATCTTTCATTGCTTTGCGGAGAAGTACATTTGACTAGTCTCCACATCCTTTCTAATGGTGATACCCACTGTCTGGGAACTCCACTTATCTGAGTCAAGAATAGCTTCATGGCAGTGACTGTGAGGTCACCTTTTACTCCTGGTGGCCACAGAAGTTTTAGGAAGTTTTCACCGCCTGGGTTTAACTTATAGCATCCTTGAGCCTTGTATATGCCACCTTTAGCAATTATCATGCTTCTTGTCTGTACTTGCAGCTGGGTTTCTCTGAGCACAAGGGGTGATCGTATATAAAACACTGGACAGAGCACAGGGGTCAAAAGACCAGAGAGAATCTTGATTCAATTTAATTTCTTAGGAAAAGAGTGAATTTTCTATACTTCCTCACTGTTAAATCATCTTCAACTGCTGTTCTGGTGCATGCAAAACTTTGATTTCAATTGGAATTTAATGGGAACAGATAGGGTGAGGGTCAAAATCCCTGAGATATTTTCTCCCTATCCTTGAACTTCATTCATTACAGATCCTGAATGCATTTTTCACTGTATGGCTTCTCTGTAAGTTGGCAGTTATTTCGTATTACCCTCTAATTATATTCTGAAGTCTTTTACAGTTCCTTATTTGTCTTATTTTTCTAACCTGCTTATATCCTAAAATATATTTTCCACCTGTATTTTACTGTGTTTGCTTTGCCACTTAATAATATTTGTTGTGCACTGATTGTTTTTCAAGACTTTTTTTTTCCCCCAGGAGACAGGCTTCTCACTTTCTGTTGTTTAAATGACCGTGCCTTTAGCTCTTCTGCTGTTTCTTTTGTCTCTTTGACAAATTCAGAGCAGCAGTTTGGAATATTTAGTGTTGTGTTTCTCTCATTGAAGTTAAAAAGAAAATGTCTCTGTGAACCTACCTTTTAAAGTTCCTGGTGTATCAGCATTTTCTAAACAGGCTCTCTCCTGGGTAGAGCAGCCGTGGGTGGTCCCCAGTTTCTCTAAGATAAAAATGTCTTTGAGAGGCTTGTAGATTCTCCTCTGCTCGCTTTCCCTTTATACTACTTCTTTGGTTGGCTTGAGAAATTTTAGCACTGCTCTTTGTACACACACGTAGTGTGACTTAGGAATGCTCCCAAGCAGGTGACTTCAGGTTCGGAGGAGCTCCTGCCTGAGAAAGGGCGTCCTTACACCAAAGCCAGGTACCTCATCTCCTGGTGTTGTGGTCTCGGCTGCTCCAGCCCTGCCTACACTATCTGCTCTGACCCGCTAAGATTTTTTCATGATGGTTGAGCCCTGGAGTCAGAATTCAGGGCAGGCCTCTGCTGATCAGAGACCATCAGAGCGAACATTTCACATTGTTTCCCTCCAGTGGGTGATTCAGCTCTAAATGCAAACATTTGTTGTATTCCACCTTGAGGTCAAACACAAGGGATATGTTGATAAACGCTGGGTCACTGCTTCATAAACTCAGTCATCTCTGGGGAGAGAGAGAGAGAGAAACACAAGCTTGCAGTTGTGTGAGCGCTTCCGTGCCTCCCTACCTTGCCCTGTGTGGACAGGGGATGGAACTGGGGAGGAATGTCCGGCCAAGGGGATGATCCCAGGCCAGTGGTCACAACCTGGCTGCAGATTAGACTCACTTGGAGAGCTTTAAAACTCTCCTAGGATTGCACTATCTAATTTTACCTATATGGAGCTCCCTGACTTACATTGCAAAGAGGGATAATGGTGAAACTCTGGGACTAAAGTGAGAAGGCTATTCACAGGGCTATGCTGTACCAGCTTGGGAGAGCCAACTGTTAATTTTCAGGAATTTTGCTAGCTGGCTGTGAAACATGAACATTATAAAATTTAATATATAAACTTATGATTAAATAAATTATCTTTAAAATGAAGGTAATAAGTACTCAAAGAGTATTACTTTCCAATTATTTAACTACACTTTACTATTATCGTTGCTCTTGTGGTTATTTACATCTTTTATGCATGTGTAGTGGAAATTCTACATAATGATGTGAATTGCCCATCTCTTCCCAATTCTCAACTCAAGTGTTGTCTCGTTGGGAGCTTGAAATTGGCCACGGTGGAAGCATTTAGTCTATGAAAATTGGCAGATACTGCAAACCAGTGCTTCTCCACCCCAACACCCCTTAACTCACCCTTTCTTGTCTAGAGCTGGTTGTTAAACTTCTCTCACCACACCATTGGCCACTTGTACATATTGTATAAAGAGGAAACTGGCACAGGGAAATCGAGTTTCATTGATAAACAGAGTCTGCTTCAATACACATTGTGGCATCTGTATTTGTCAGAATCAGAATATTATTTTTGATTGTTCCCATTAGTTGATAAATGATCATGTCAAAGTCAGGCTAAAACAGTTAATCCTGTTGAGTTTAGTACCAAAATGTAGGAATCCCTTAATATAATGGGGAGACAATGTTATTGAATTGACTGTTTCCTAGAATTGCTTAATACTAAAAACAAAAACACTGAAATAGAAAAACGACAGGAATAACAGAAAATGAGTGGGCATGGGGTTTGTGTGTGTTGGGTTAGGACTGGGGTGGGGTTGGGTGTCCTGGAAAATTAGAGCCATCTGAATCTTTTTCAGCATACACATGCCCAGTTTCTTCTCCCTGGAAATTATTATATGTCCTTAATTGTAGGCAATGTTTGCTCTCTGAGGAATAGGGGCTCTTTAAATTCCACTGTTTCTAGGTTAATAAAATGTAACCCAATAAAAACATTCCAAATACTGCATGCCAAAGGAGACAGGTGTTGTTGTTACAGGCCAGGAGTCCTTTCAGTGGCTTGTTGTCAATGACAAGCTTCCTTCTGTTTATTAACCCATCAAGCACCAGAGTTGGAAACAACAAGGAGAACCTGTTTAGGGCTGTGCCACCCAAATCAAATGGTCATGGAGATCCTATATCCTTATGTCTCTCTGAGGTCTCCATTTTTGGTGATAAGGCAGCCAATGAAAACAAAAGAAAACAAAACTTCAGAAAAACAGTATATCCAAATATGATTGGATAGGACCCCCAGTACAGAGTGGCTAATGAGCTAAACTGCAGTTAACCAGCTCCCTGCTGGCCCAATCCTTAGAAATTTTACAGGTATCTTCAAAATTCACTGTACTCTTCACTTCTCTATGCATTGGCTCTCAAAAATGGGTACATACGAGAATCATCTGAAAAGTTTGTTAAAACACAGATTACTGGGTCACACCTTCAGAATTTTGTTTCATAAGTCTGTGGTGGGACTAGAGAAATGTTCATTTTTCACAGGTTCCCCAATGAGGCTGCTGCTGCTGCTCCAGGAACCATACTGTGCTGGTTTGAAAGGAAGCATGCCCCCTAAGAAAAGCCATGTTTTAATATAAATCCCAGTTCATAAAGGTAGAATAATCTCTATTCAACACCGTATGTTTGAAACTGTAATGAGATCATCTCCCTGGTTGATGTGATTTAATTAAGAATGGTTGTTAAATTGGATTAGGGGATGACATGTCTCCACCCATTTGAGTGGGTCTTGATTAGTTTCTGAAGTCCTATAAAAGAGGAAACATTTTGGAGAATGAGAGATTCAGAGAGATTCAGAGAGCAACACTACGAAGCAGAGAGTCCACCAGCCAGCGACCTTTGGAGATGAAGAAGGAAGACACCTCCCGGGGAGCTTCATGAAATAGGAAGCCAGGAGAGAAAGCTAGCCGATGATGCCATGCTCACCATGTGCCCTTCCAGCTGAGAGAGAAGCCCTGACTGTGTTCGCCATGTGCCTTCTCACTTGAGAGAGAAACCCTGAACTTCATTGGCCTTCTTGAACCAAGGTATCTTTCCCTAGATGCCTTTGATTGGACATTTCTTTAGACTTGTTTTAAACGGGGACATTTTCTCGGCCTTAGAACTGTAAACCAGCAACTCAGTAAATTCCCCTTTTTAAAAGCCGTTCCGTTTCTGGTATATTGCATTCCAGCAGCTAGCAAACCAGAACACATACTTTGAGAATTAGTACTCTATGTGGATCCTGCTAGGAGGATTATGTTTTAAAGGTTATGGTTTTTTTGGCGGGGGTGGGTGGAAATGGAAAAACAGATATGAGCCTGTGGAACAGGAGAACTAATGGGGAAAACTGGATCTCAGGGTTAGAAGTTGTAAAGACTTGGGCCTGGCCAAGCAGTTTCCAGGGAATCTGAACAGCTGGCCAAGGCTTGTCACTCTTCCTTGGGAAAGGCCTGTGGATGTGAAGTGGTGAGTGTGCCATGTCAGACTCCTCCCCCACGGTACGTGAGTAATTCATGGGTCCCAAGAGGTTTGTGGATGAAACCTGCCTGATTGGAAGCTTTAGGCTGGTGTTCACAACCTGATTGCACATTAGAATTATTTGGAGAGCTTTCACATTTACCCATGTTATACTATCTAATTTAACCTGTATGGTCAGTTTATTAAAACAGCGTAATTATGTGGGGCCTTGAGTAGGGAATGAGATCTTGTTATTTTATACAGGTTAAGTATTACCCCAATACATTCCAGAGGAATTTGGCCAGAAAACAAAAAAGGATTTGCAAAGTCCCCTTGAGGGACTGAGGAAAAATGTGTAAATATTAAACTTCCCCACCTGGGGAATTCCTGATATTCTTGCAGACATTAGGGTTGCCAATTTTAAAAGCCAAACCTTCGATCTTGGGGCTTGCCCTTATAGAATTTATTCCTGCAAAGAAGAAGCTAAGCATACTTCTATTTATGCCTAAGAGTGATCCCCAGAGAAACTCTTTTGTTACTCAGTTGTGGCCTTGCTTTCTCTTTAAGTCTTTAACTCTGCAAATAAATTTATTATCTTCCCCCCTACATGGGACATGTGACTCCAGAAATGAGCCTGGCCCTGGCATCATGGGATTAGGAAAGCTCTCTTACTAAAAGGTAGAAAAGAAATGAGACAAAATAAAGTTTCAGTGGCTGAGAGATTTCAGATGGAGTGCTGAGGTTATTCTGAAGATTATTCTTATGCATTACATAGATATCCCTTTTCAGTTTTTGGTGTATTGGTGTAGCTAGAGGTAAATGCCTGAAACTTTTGAAATATAATCCAGTAGCCTTGATTCTTCTTCTTCTTCTTCTTCTTTTTGGCATGGGCAGGCATTGGGAATTGAACACAGGTCTGGCATGGCAGGCAAGAACTCTGCCTGCTGAGCCACTGTGGCCTGCCCAACCTTGATTCTTGAAGATGATTGAATAACTATATATCTTTTAAAGCCTGACTCTGTGATTGTGAAAACCTTGTGACTGACACCTGCTTTATGTAGTGTATGGGCAGATAAGTAAGAAAATAAAGACAAAAATATAAATAAATAATAGAGGAATAAGGGGTATGAGATGTTTTGGAGTATTTTTTATTTTTGTTTTTTTGGAGTAATGAAAATGTTCTAAAATCGATAGTGGTGATGAGTATACAACTATAAGATGATACTGTGAGCCACTGATTGTATACTTTGGTAAGATTGTATGGTATGTGAATATATCTCAATAAAATTCTGTTAAAGACAAAACCAAACAAAAACCAAAAGAATTTACTTGTGCTGGAGCATACTCCCAGCCAATCAAATCAACTGCGAGACTGCAGCCTGGGCAGTGGGATTTTTCAGAAGCATATCACTCTCAGCGTGGCTAGGCTCCACTGCCAGAGATTTTGATTTAATTGGTCTAGAAGAATATTTCGAAATATTCCCACTCTATGTTTTTCAAAAGTGCCCTAGATGATTCTACTGCATTTGGGTTAGAGAACAATTGCACTGGGGCTAATCTCCATGAGGCTAGGGATTCAGGCCACGGTGATGTGTATTCTTAGTGCCTCACACAGTGCCGGGCACAGAGTATTAATAATTAATATTAACAGCATTAATATCTGTTGAATATATTAATTAATGACTGCTTTTATTTGCTGTGTTAGGCATTTATGGGGCTGGAAGACTGACAAAACAATTTAGGAGCCTGCTTCCCTTTCTATGCTTTTTGTCAGCCTGGTGTCAGGGCTCTTTCCCTCTGGGACTGGTTCCTGTTTTGATGAGAGATAAGAAAATGAGGTGTGCTGGGAATGTATGGATTCTTACTTAGAGCAGGGCTGGGTAAACTACAATTTATGAGCCAAATCTAGTCCATCATCTTATTTTGTACAGCCTGTGAGATAACAGTGGCTGGTACATTTTTGAAAGGTTGGAAAAATCAAAACAAAAACAATATTTTGTGACACGTAAAATATTTTGTGCTATAACAACAGTTGAATAGTCAGGACGGAGACTGTTTGGCCCACAAAGCTAAAAATGTTTAATATCTGTCCCTTTGCAGTAAACATTTGCCAACCTCTGATTTAGAGAATGAATCCTCTCTGAAAATGCATTGGTTACAATTTAACATCACCCAGTTTCATATCTCTAGACCTTCTAAGACGCTTACAAGTAGAGCTATTTTCAAGCAGAAAAGGGCAAGATTATTGGTATATTCAATTAGGCCCAACGAACTTGTCTGTAAGCCTTACTGTAGCACCTTTTTTTTTTAAATTGAGGAATGTTAAAATCTATGGACCTAAGACAATGTGTCATCCACAAACGTATGACCCCTGGGGAGGATCTTGAGTTTATCGTATACTGCTGAAGATATTTTTGAATGGATGTTTCTTTCTAATTTGGAAAGACAAACACTCAGGTAATCATTGGCTACAGAAAACAATCTTTCCTTTCCTTTTCCCATCAAGCCTTCCTCTGTCTATTGCTCTGTACGTGGGCAATGAAAGGGAAAGGTGATTGCATGGAGGTACCTAACTCTAAGAGACGGACAACCATGCTTAACTGTCAATGGACACTTTACAAAGCACCTTTACAACCACCACACACACAAAAAAAGCTGGGGAATTTTTGTCTGCACAGCAATTCTAGACCACTCGCTATTGCATCTAATCAATTTCAATTTCAGAGACTATTTCTGGAATTTTAGAAATGTTTTTGGCCTCTGCTCCTCAGTATCCTCTGACACTACTTGGAATGTTCCAGCTATTCATAATTAGATGTATTACATTCATTCTTGTCTCCTAGACTATCCTTTGCCCAGTTCTGTTATAAATCACAATAGAATCCATACATTCCGAATGCACCCCATTTTCTTGTCTCTCAGCAAAATAGGAACCAGTCACAGAGGGAAAGATCCCTGATACCATGTTGACAAAAAGAATAGAAGTTGAAACAGGTCTCTAAATTGTTCTGTCAGTATTTCAGCCCCATAGGTGCCTAATACGGCAAAAAAGCAGTCATTAATTAATATATTCAACATATGTTTATGAAAAATCTGCTCTGTGCCAGGCACTAGTGAGGCACTAAAAATATATATTGTAATAACCTGAATCCCTACACATAGTATGTAGGAAATGATTCAACCTGGCTCAAAAAGATGTCTGTTGTATTCCCTTGACTTATGGGTGGTATATCATGCCAGATAGGAGTATCTTTGTTTAGAGTGGGAGCTGGCCATGACAGAAGGTCATGGTGGAGGGTTTGGGTCACAGCTTGACCCCTGGAGAGGCTAGAGAATGAGATTAACCATGCAGGCATTATGTGATCAAACCTCAATAAAATCTCTGGATACCAAAGCTCAGGTAAACTTCCCTGGTTGGCAGTACTCCATATATGTTGCCATGCATTGAAGTCAGGAAAATAATGCTGTCTATGACTCCATGGGGAGAGGACAGTAGAAGTTGTGCATTTGGAAATTCCCTGGACTCTACCCTATGTACTTCTTCCCTTGGCTATAGTTAATCTTATACTTTTCCTGTAATAAACTAACCCTGATTATAACAGCTTTCAGTGATTTCTGGGAGTCTTTCTAGTGAATTATTGAAACTGAGGGTGATTTTGGACACCCTCCCGCCCCCCCCACCCCCCGCCTTAGACTTGAAATTGGCCAGCAGTGAGGGCAGTCTCACGTGGACTATACACCTTCTAACTTCTCAGTTGACTAAACTCTCATATATGATTGCTGGAATTTCTTCCATAAGCACAATTTCCAGCATTTTTCATGGCACGCAGTAGAAAGTGACATTTTGTGGTACACTGAGATGAATGGAAAAGGTTGTTCATGGCCTGAGGCTGTGTTTTGGAGATAGATTGTCAATATCTGGACACACCTGTAATCATTTTCAGCACACCTTCAGGAATTTCTGACCTATCAGACTAACTAGTTACCTTGGTATATAGAGACTTTCACCATCCAGCCCAGCCTCCCTTTGCAGTTTCCCCTTCCAGCATTTTCCCTCAGCAGTTAGTGCTCATATTTAAATTTCCGCACTGTGCCCTCTCCCATTTCCATGCTCTTTCTCATATGGGTCTGTCTGCCTGGAGTGCTTCAATCCCACATCCCATCTGCTTGACAAAGTCTTATTTGTTCTTCAAGGCTCACCATAAATAAAGCTGTCAACCCTTCCTGAATTTTCCAGGCAGACTTTGTTGCCCTGTGCTCTGGCCTCCTGTGTGATATGGCCACTTCATGTATATATTCCCCTTTATATTAGGGTTTATCTATTCATGTGGCTCTTTCTCTAGCTTCTGGAGGGCAGGAGCCTTGCCACATTTATCTATGGGAAGAGTGTCAGTGCATACCCAATGGAAACTCAGAAGGGTTATTGAATGAATGAAGCTAGAATGGAGCTAGAATGTGCCACAAAGAAATGTTTTCTTTTTCTCCTCTGCATAGTTTGAAGAGGTTATAGTAATTCTGATCAAGTCAAATGTACAATGTCTGACAGTGAGAGGAGGATGAGGGAACTGTCCATCAGCTATCACTTTTAGAACATATGATCAGCATACCTTTTTCAAGAACCAAAGAGTGTTAATTATCTAGGAAAAGCTCCAGAAATCAGCATAGAGAAAAATCAGTTTAAGCTATGTCAAACATATTCTGTGTTCTTACACTTAGTTTTAAAGGAATATAATGTGATATACAGGCTTTCAGTATATTTTGAGATTTTATTAAAAGGCCCTAAGCTGAAGAACTAAAAGAAGATTAGGTTTGTTAGCTTTGGTTGGTGTTTGTTGAATCTTTGATCAGAGAGCAGAGGAAATGATCCTTGAGCTTATGCCTCATTCTCCAGGTTTCTACCCCTTTGCTTCATCTGCCTCTGTACCCAAGAGTCCCAATTACTCCATTTTGTCTTTTGGAATTGAAGAGGAAGGGACACAATAATGAACAACTGCTGTGTGTAGAAGTCCACTGTTAAAGATCTCACAACTTACTGTGTTTCTGTTCAGGTTCCCATCTTTGCCTCCTTGAAATTCCAAAGAATTCCCATACCTCTGTCCTGAGCGGTAGCTTCAGGGCCCATGGTATTAAAACTCATGTTGGATAATTTCTAGTATTGTCCATCTAGTATTCCTTCACTCCCATCTCCTGGTAACAGCAGTCCCTTCCTTTGTGGAACTGCCCATTTCCCACTTTACATGGTTTTAACAGGGCTGTTAGTCACTGTACGTCTCATCCCTTAACTACCCATCTCATGCCACGTAAGTGGGCATGTGACTGAGCCTGGCCATTAAGTTCAAATGATATTAAGTTCAGATGACATCCTCCAGAGGCCCTTCCTCCCCATAACTCAGGAGAAGCCTGACCGCAATAAGCAAGGGCAAAACCAATAAGTGGAGAAAAGAGCATCTCAGATATGGAAGAGTGATCTGATGACATCGTTTGAGTTTCTGCCATTCCCGAGGCCCAGACTTCTCAGTGATGAGATCCAATTGCTTCCCTTTTTGCTTTGACAAGTAAGAGTTGGGTTGCTTTCACTGGCCCCTAAAGACTTAAATAGGCTCACAGGAAAGGCTGTCCTATTCTTGGGTCTCTCACATTCCACTGATGCTTGATATCATGGTCTAATGAGACTAGACAGCACCAGAGATGCTTTGAAACATTTTTGTGTGTGTGTGGTGGTTGTTACTTCTATCATACTTCTGTTTCATTTTGCATTTTCTTCCTACAAGGTGACACGTATCAATAAATAATATCCATATTTCCTTTTATTTGTATCTTAATATAACATCAGTAGTGCGATTAGATAATTTGGAATTTAATAGAACTTTCCTGTGTCACTCAGCTAAGATATATGGCAGAGAAATCCCAGAGCCCGAGGAAGTAGTAGGGAGGGAGCATTATCCACACACTACTGAGTCAGCACATAATAGCAATTTTCAATGCTAGATATAGATACTTGAGAATAATTACTGACAGCCTGCAGAGAATTCATCAACCTTGCATACCAAATAATAAGTTACTATTGTGGTAACTACGTGAACTAAGTGAGAAATTCAAAGAATACTGATGACGTCTTATTATTTTCCCCCATCCCAGCAAAACCAATCAGGATAATTGATGCCATAAGTAGAAAAACATTTTTTTATTATTATATTCTAAGTCAAATAGTCTTTAATAAGTGAGACGTGCATGATCATTTGAAACTAATGGTGGCCATGTGGGACAGCAGTAACGGCAGCCATAATTCTCTGGTAAGTTAAAAAAAAATGCTAGTATTTACTTTCTAAACCTCAGCATGCTGTGTTTCAAAGAGAATTCTCAATAGACTAAAAGAGATGGACTGGAGGAAGTTTAATGTTTAGAGAGATAGGCTACTAATGATTTAGTGTGGTGGACATAGGATGGCTGCCAGAAGAGTGGCCAAGCCCTGGAACATGGGAGGTCTGATGACCAGGAACCTGACTAGTTTTTATAGGCTGAATAGGTCTCTGAAACTCATGCTGGAAAACACAACAGAGCCATTTTCATGACTACTTAATTAAGGAATAGAATTTCTGCCTGGTGATTTTCTGTTGTTTTCCTTCATGGATTCTATTCTTGGTGTTAAAATTCTTTGTAATAGATACTTAAACTAAATAATACAAATGTATATGTAATGCATCATTGTTTTAGCAAGTGGACCATTTATAAATGAAATCAGTTTTGTGTTTTTCCACATACAGCTTCAAAATGTCGTTGGTCTTTCATCTTCAGTTTTTTCTCACTTCTTCTCAGATTTCAGATCTGGAAACTGTTTATCTGTCTGAACCAGGTTAAGACCCAGGGTCAGAGATGTTGATTCTTGCTCTCTCACTTTCTATGCTGGACATCTTCTGTTTATGCCTCCAGGTCATTTTTTATCTTTCTCTGAAGCTGGGCAAAGCTGACTTAAATGCATTTCAGCAGCAGCCCTCTAACCATCAGGCTTCTGGTTGGATTTGGCCAATAGGGTAGATCAGGCAGTTATTGAAGGAGGAAATGAGAGAGAGGTTGATGTATTTAGTCCCCAGGATCACTTCCTATAGGGTAAGCTCAAGTTGTATCCAAAGGTCACAGTTTCTCTTAAGATGGCCCTCTCTCTGTCTCACCTTTCAGTATCTGACAATTTCTATCCCTTCGCATTTCTTCAGAGTATGGGCTGGGGTCAGCTCCTTGGACTCTTACTAGCCCTGGGATTCTGTACTCTTCAGGGCGGTTCCCCAATACCCTACTTTCATCTTTGATGAGAATTCTATTATTAAAGCTTCCTCAAATTATTTTTAATGTGAGTGTGTCCTCGTTTTCCTGCTGATATCCTGAATGATACAGGTTTTAGGATCTAGATCTTCTTTGTTTTGTTTCTTCATTTCTCTAATTGTTTTATCCTGCTACCGTTCTTTGCATATTTTCCCTCTGCTTCACTGGTCATCAGTGTTCTCCTCATGAGTCTGCTCTTGGCTTTTTCTTTTTTTTGGCTCCATTTGAAAAGTTCAACAGATGATGTCAGTTACCACCTATATTTCAAGATTCTCATATTTCTGGGAATTTTTTATTCTCTCTACCTAAGCTATGAATACACTTCAATGTTCCTACTTATTGTCATTGCTACCCTTCTTTATCTATGTGTCAGTTTGCTAAAACTGCTGGAATGCAATATACTGTAAATAAATTGGCTTTTTTTTTGTATACTGTATGGTGGGGTCATATTTCATTCTTTTTCCATGTGAGTATCCTGTTATTGCAGCACCATTTTATTGAATTTTTGCTGTTTGTTTTTTTGGTTGTTTATTTGTTTGTTTGCATTTTGGGGGAGTGCATGGGCTGGGAATCAAACCCAGGTCTCCCGTATGGCAGGCAAGAATTCCACCACTGAACTACTCTCGCATCCCCAGGATTGGCTTTTATAAACGGGAATTATTAAGTTATAAGTAACAATTCTAAGACTGTGAAAATGCCCAAATTAAGGCACCAAGAAGATACCTTCACTCAAGAAAGGCTGAGCGAGTTTGGGGTTTCTCTATCACATGGAAAGGTACATGGTGAAGTCTGCTGATCCTTTGCTCTTGGGTTTCATTGCTTTTAGCTCCTGGTTCCATGGCCTTCTCTCTGAGCTTCTGTCTGTCTCCAAGCATTTCCAAATGTCTGTGTCTCTCAGTTTCATCTCTTTGCCCTCTGTGTCGGTGCTCCAAGCATCTGCGCTTTCTCCTAAATTTCTCCCTCTTATAGGACTCTAGTAAGTGGTTTAAGACACATCGTGAACGGGCGGGGTCACATCGCTGTGGGAAAATCTAATCAAAATGTCCCATCTAAACAATAGATCTACCCCACAAGATTGGATTAAGATTAAAAGAACATGACCTTTCTGGGTTACTTAACAATTTCAAACCAGAACAACCTAGTTATGCAGGCTTCTATCCTTGCTGACATGGTGTGTTAGTCAGTGTTCTCTGGAGAAACAGAACCATCAGGAGAGATCTGTAAATATGGGATTTACAAAGATGTCTCATGCAAAGATGGGAATAAAAGAGTCTAAAATCTGTAGGGCAGCCTATGAAGCTGGCAGCTCTGATGAAGGGTCTGGATGAGCTCCACAGGAGAGGCTCACTGACTGAAGAAGCAGAGAAAGAGTCTCTCTTCTCTCTTAAAAATCTGTCAACTGATTGGATTACCTTGTTGTGGGAGACACACCTTAGTTGATTGAAGATGTTATCAGCTATAGATGCAATAAACTGATTGATGATTTAATACACCAACCTTCCAGTTTATCAACCAACCACAAAATATCCTTACAGCAATGGTCAGACCAGTGCTTGCCTGACCAGACAACTGGGCATAATCACTTGGCCAAGTTGACACCAGAACCTATCACATATGGGTACCTAAATTGAGAGGATTATCTTTTCACCACTCACTCATCTTCACATTCTGTCCTTTTTTCCCTTCATTATTTTATTTCTGACACTTCTTTTCTATTCTTCTCATGTGGAAAATACATAGTCTAGCATCATAGAACATTTTTAAGTTCACAGATTATACTGTCTTTCAGGTTGGTTGCTAAATGCTGCCAGAATGCAGAGTACCAGAAATGGAATGGCTTTTAAAAAGAAATTTATTAGGTTACAAGTTTATAGTTCTAAGACCATAAAAATGTCCCAACTAAGGCATCTAGAGAAAGATACCTTGACTCAAGAAAGGCTGATGGCTATCGCAATGGAAGGCACATGGTTGGCTTCTGCTGGTCCTTGTTTCAGGTTCCATTGCTTCCAGCTTCTGATGTCAGTGATATCCTGTCTAAGCATCTGTGGGTCTTCACTTAGCTACTCTGGGACACAACTCTGGGTTCCGGTTGTCTTAGAGTCTCATGGGAAGGCACATGGTGATGTCTGCTGGGCTTTGCATCTCTAAACATTAATGTCTAGCCATCTGCTCTCTCTGTCTCCAAACATCTTCAAATGTTTATGTCTCTGTCAGCTCTGAAGCAACCATTCTCCAAACATCTGAGCTTCCTCCAAAATGCTTCCTCTTTTAAAGGACTCCAGTAAACTAATCAAGACCCACGTTGAGTGTGAAGAGTCAGTGTGGATATTGACTCACTCAGCTATGGGTGTGGCCTCTGATTAGATTACTCCATGGAGACACACTCAGTTATGGGTGTGCCTTTTTGATTAGATGGAGATGTGACTCCACCCATTCAAGGTGGGTGACAGACATTGGCCTTTTTTGAGTCAAAGTGTCTTTTTCTGGATGCCTTAGTTTGGATATTTTTTATGGCCTTAGAACTGTAAACTTGTAACTTAAATTCCTTTTTTAAAAGCCATTTCATTTTTGGAATACAGCATTCTGGCAGCTTTACAAACCAAAATATCTACTTTCCAGGATTGTTGAAAGACTTAGCAAGAACATAGACTAAGGACACACAAATACTATGTGCTTAATAAATGGTAGCTGCTATTACACAAACATGATAACCTATACTGTGTTATATAATATTATTTGGGTCTGGTGACCCCTGTTTTCCTTTTGATTTCTCTCTATGGCAATGGGACCATGTATTAGCTTCTCCTTTGTATTCTGGCAGCAGATAACTTATTTTGAGTTTCTCAAGACCACAGCCTGAAGAGAATTTTGCCTTAGGACAGACCATGCCTATAACTGATTCTGATGATATTTTGTACTATTTTTGACTTTTTAATATATTTGTATTGTTACTGAAATGGTTTAAGGCTTTGTGATATTGAAAGTTTCTGTACCCCAGAAAAACCATGTCCTTTAATACTGATTCAATATTGTACGGTGGAAACCTTTAATTAGATTGTGCCCATGGAAACTCACCCACTCAATTATGGGTGTGGGTTAGATTAGATTACTCCATGGAGATGTGATGTGCCAATTGTGGGTGTGACCTTTTGATCCAATGGAGATGTGACTCTGCTCATTCAAGATGGGTCTTGACTAGTTTACTGGAGTCCTTTAAAAAGGGAGACATTTTGGAGAAAACACAATTGCTTCAGAGCCAAAAGAGACACAGACATTTGAAGATGTTTGGAGTGCCAACAGAATGAAGCATGTTTGGAGATGAGGAGCCTCGCAGACATCACTATGTGCCTTCCCATGAGATGCTAAGCAAACCAGAACGTAGAGTTGTGTCTCGGAGGAGGTAAGTGAAAGACCATGGATGCTTAAAGAGGAAACCAGTGGCATCAGAAGCTGGAAGCAATGGAATCTTGAACAAGGACCAGCAGATGCCAGTCACATGCCTTCCCATGTGACAGATATCGGCCTTTCTTCAGTCAAGGTATCTTTCTCTGGATGCTTTAGTTGAGATATCTTTGTGGCCTTAGAACTGCAAACTTGTAACTTAATAAATTCCATTTATAAAAGCCAACTCATACTGATATATTGCATTACTGGCAGCATTTAACAAACCAACACAGTTGTTTTATTTTTACCTTCATGCACGTCCGTTATCATTGAACAAAGCCACATCCCCCATCTGAATAACATCCTGAATAGGACGTTCCTCTGAAGAGGAATGGGCAACCTCACCCTGGAACAAGTTAAAATACTCTGTTTGCAGTCAACTGTCTCCTAATAGCACCTGCTACCAGTTCTAAAATTTCTTCTGTAAGGATCACTAGAGGATTAAAACACAATAATGTGGAGTCCTGCCTTCTGCTAGATCAGAGTGTTTCCGCATAGTATCTATTCTCTCTTTCACATCAAAACTTTAGTCTCCATGAATGAGTCATAGAAATGGAATGTTTCATGTGAGTGATGTGGGGTCCAGGATGGGTACAAAGCAAGGAGGAGGGGAGTTGGGGAACTGAATCTATAATCAGAACAAAGGATGGGGAAAATGCCATTCCTGGTTGCCATCTTGTTCTTAGAATTAGCTCAAACACATTTGTTTGTAAGCCTGATCTCTTAAAAACAAGAGAGTATGTATCTTGAGCTCTCCAGAGCAAAGGCCTGCCCTGTTTATACTTGCATGACCAGTAGCACACATCTTCCTTACCACATAGGAACTGAGGGGTCATCTAGATATTACTCTATTTTCGTGTTTACCTGGTTATATAGGCAAGTAATGATCATCTACAAACTAGAAAGTCTTGGGGGTCAGACATGACAATTTTATTCCTTAGACCAAATATTTCCATGCAGAATTTAAAATTTACTGTACTAGAGAGAACATGGTAAGCATATGCATTTTTTATCAAGAACTATGTTTTCTGTGTTACCTTACCCCCATCACTTAGCAGAGTGTTTTGAAGACAGCTGATGCTGAACGAATATTTGATTTTGTAACCGAATAAGAAAATTTAGCTTCCATGCATAAATTCCACCCAACAAGTACTGGCTAGTTTAGAATTTAATCATTAAATAAAGGGAACCACCCTGGTCAACAGGTGAACTGTCTGGATTGGAGTTCTGGTTCTGTTATTCCACAGTTCTATGAATTTAGGAAGTCCTGAATACTCTCTAAGTCTTTGTTTCATTCTCTGTAAAATGAAGTTAATACCCATGTTGCTATAGGAATTAAATGAGATGTTGCCTATCAAAGCACCTTATAAATCTTAACACATGACACATACAGGGCATAGTATCATTCCTGTATTATTGCTCATTTTCCTCTATCAGTGCTGTTGAATTACAGGTAAGTCTGATAAAGGCAGCTATGGAGAGCTCTGTGTGCTGCCTTTTGGCCTTATGATTTGTAGTAATGAACCCTTATTATGTTTTTGCATAAACTTGTTCTGCTTGAATACTTTATCGGTGCCTTTGTTTCTGCTTAATTGTTTTATTTTTCATGACACTTTGGTTTGATTCAGAAAGGGAGGCTTTTCTTTGTTTGTCTAATACTTTAATTAAGTTGCCCTAGAGTGTAGTTCAAGCCAGTCCCTCCGGGCACTAAATAAGAGGAGCTAATCACAACTGCAGAGCTCAAGGCAGAAGCTGCTTTGGGTATGAAATGGACTCTATTGTTGATGAAAATGCTGCCTATTAGAATCAGCTGGAATTGGAAGAGTGTACCATGACCTGGTCCAGCGTCCTGATGGCTTACTTAGGCTGCTAAGGATAGAGCTTTAGATTTCGTTCCTCTTTGAACCAGTGTCTCTGCTTCATTCTCCTAGCCCTCTCTGCTTAGAGGCCATACTTTCCACTAAAATGGTGCTTTAATATTGCATAAGGCTTCAAACATTTTTTTACAGCCATCCTTTTTTACCCCTGTCAAATCTGGATGAGGTAACTGACAACATCAGCATGTTTGGATGAACAGAAAGGCCTGTCTAGTTTATGTAATGCCAATCGGCTGGAAGATGGTAGAAACCAGGATTATAGCTCAGCACTCCTGAAAGCAGCCCAGAGGCTCTCGTTTTCATAGGGGATGTGGGGATAAAAAACAAGGAACTGTACTTCTGTCCTGTTTCTTAGGCCTCGACCTTTTCATTGTATTCTTTCATTATTGAGCAAGTAATACATCTTCTGACCTAAATGAGCACAAGCTATGAGTCATTTGCTACTTGCTCCCCTCCTTTAAAATGATCCATATATGTTTACATGAACCCCCCCATATATTGGGCAGTTGTCAGTTTACTTAAGGTGTTTCTTATTGTCAGAGAGTACTATTTGTACATTTATTTGGGCAACCCTTTTGTCAATTGGCATCTACCAAGTAAGTACTCTATGTCTTAGGTAGACCCTGAGGGAAATTAAGAACAAAATAGAAAAAAAAAAAAAAGAAGCTAAGTACTTATTTTTGATAGGCATGAATTGAGAAGTGGCATGGGAACTTTCACTCTTAGTTTAGAACCCTATTGCCTTTTGCCTGAACTCTTTTAATAGCCTCCTGCTACCTCTACTTACTGTATATATGGATATTTTCAAATTCTAAGGTGTGATATGCAAAATCCTGCTCAATTTTACCCATGCCCTTTCTTTCAAAGCTTACCACGTGTCGTAGAGGTTATATGCTAGCCACACTGGGCTCCCCGCCATATCTTGAACATTTTCTTTTCTTACACTTTTTCTTCTCCACGGGAAGTCCTTTTCATCATATTTACTTATAAAAGACTGTCTCTTCCTGCAAACTTCATTTCAGCTCAAACACCACATTTTCCAAATTACTATCACATTGCATTTTTTTCTACAATATATTCCACTAGCCCAGTCACTCCAGAATTCAAATCCTTATTACACATATCAAATCTATCATTAATCAGTTATATATGCATATATTTGTCACCATCCACTATAGTGAAACTCCCTGGGAAAGGGCTAAGAGAAGAAAATGTATCTGTTTCCACTTACTATCCAAAAGAGCAGTTTGTAATTGGTAGATGTGTCAGAGACTTTTTCTATGTTCACTGAACCCCGTTTTATTTTTTTCTTTGTAGACAAGAAAATAGATTTTCAGCCTCACTTGCAGTTAGATTAGGGCCACATGGTTGGATTCTGGCCAGTGGGATGCGTTTGAAGAGTTGTAAGCCACTCCCAGGGTGCACTACTGACCACCTGCTCTTCTCTTTCTTTAAAGACCCTGGAGATCACATGGTTAAGACAGTGACATTGAAAGATGGATGGAACTTGTACTACCACTTGAAGGAGAGCTGCCATATACTGCTTAGGGTGTAACATGAATGGCAAATAACCTTTCTTTTGGCAAATTAGATTTTAAGGTTTATTTATTATTCAGCCTAGACTAAAATAACCTGTAAACTCTTTGAAGGCAAGAACAATGTCTAGTTTTAAGAATGCTGCCTCTTGAGCACTTATCATATGCTTGGAACATACTAAGGGCTCAGTAGGTATATGGTGAATACATGAATAAATGAAATATTTATGTGTTGACTGATATGATCTCTCTGTATATCACCTGTGATGGCCAATCTCTAGATTTCACACCCTGAAAAAAGATTTTTAAGTGCTAGTTTATGGGAAAGCTGTTTTAATGCATATTTAGCCAATATGATACAAGTTGTTTTTTTTAATGGAAGAGTCTATAAACAGTTTTCCAAAATTCTGCAGCGACCCTTCATGATTCAAGTCAGGGTTTTCATGGGTATGGGGGGATGATGTGGTTGAAATTAGAATCAGATATTGAAGTAAAGCTAAAAGAAAATTAAAGTATAGTTTTTTTTTAATAAACACTTACTGACTAAAAACTATTCAAGGATAATAAATTGGTAAAAGGAATATAGCCAAGAGAAAGAGCAAAGAATTATGGCAGAAGAAAGAAGCTAGCATTTATTGATTGCTTACTAAGGGACACACACATTGTTTTAAATCTTTATGATTCCTTATTTCATTTAATGCTCACAAAAGCATTATATTGTAATCCTTATTTTGAAGGTGGGAAAATTGATACCCAGAGGGGTGAGGACACATATGCCAGGTCATACAGTTAGCAAATTGCAAAATTGGGTTTGGACTTGGTTATGCCTGGCTTCATGTTCTTTCAGATATACTGTTCTGACTTCTCAAATAACACTACACTAAAATTAATCAACAGTCAAACTATTGCCATGATCTTAAGACTTTACCTCTGGGCAGATCATTCAACTCTTGGGGAATTCTACCATTCGATATAAGGATTTTTTGGGTGTCTCCATCTTGCACAGGTAGGCCCTCTTACCTTACTCTTCCTTCCTTCTCCATTCCTGCACTTGCTCACTCCTAGACATTTGGAGATGGCCACATTTCAGGCCTCACACAGGTCTAGAGGGTGGCTTAGTGTCTGCTGTTGGACCCTCCCCCTCATGCTGTCACATGGCTTTGTGCCATTCTTGGTTTGACTCTGGACCCTGGGGCCCACACCTAGTCTGGGTCAGCTTTGCTAGCACTCGCTTGGAGCCAACTTGGCTTGCTGTGAGAAGAAATCAGTCACTTAATTCATCTATTAATTAAATAAGTTATGCATTATCATATATGGTGGGGAGGAAGGGATGAAAAGGAACCATCCTTAACATTAGAAACCTTATAGTCTAGTGAAATTTATGAAAATATTCTATATGCAAAGAATTTTCACGGGCGTGATCTGATACAGAACCCTCAGAAGGATCCCTTTTATATGGAAAATTGAAACCCAAATTGGTTTTACTGACTTGCTCTTCTTAACATAGGGAGAGCAAACATTTGAACTTAGGCCCCTTTATTGCAAACATCTCGCTTTCTCCAAAATATCACATTGCCTTTGTTAGAAAACAGTTTCCTACAATATCTGAAAGATTAATTTGTTTCTTGTTGCTGTTTGTAATGTCTGAGAGTAGACACATACATTTACAATGATAAAGCTAGAAAAGATTAATTTGGCAAAATACAAGTGTTACCTTGATAAAGACTCTATGATGTATGAAGACACATGGGAAAACTGATAGGTCCAACAGTTACACAGTACAGGTTTCTAATTATGTAGCATTTAGTTTCTGTGGATTTTTTATTTTCAGAGTCCTCTTAGGGGCAGAGGTTGAGATGTTGAGGCTGCTGTCATGATTATAATCCCTGTTACAGGAATGTTAATGTTCTTGCAGATATTTTCATTCTCAATCAGCAAGATAAAGAGAGAGGTGATTGGCTTTTATTAAGGCTAATATGGGGCTGGACTTCTGTCTTTTAATACATCTCCTTCACATTTTTCACCTTCCCTTTCCCTTTTCCTCCTTCCCCCATCTTAGCATCTGTGGCCCCTTTTCATACATGAGGTTATTTGTTAGTATTGGCAAAAATTTGTAACTAATTCTGGCTTCAAAACACAGAGAGAGCCTTTCATTACATTACTGATAGATGATATGGCTGCTTGATGGGTGATGTGGGAATGTTGTTGCAGTCAGAAGCCACATCTGTATATGTATGTATGTATGTATGTATGTATGTATCTATCTATCCTGTATCTATATATCAGACATGTAGATCTGATTTAGAAAAACTGCCTTATCCTATGCTCTTTGCAATTTAATGTTCATTATAGAATGATTTGGGGACAGTGAGATGCTAGTTCTCAGTTTTTTTTGTTTTCAACTAGAGAATAATGCCCTTTTTTGTTGACTAAAGGCATTTTTTTAAAGTTACAGGGGGAAGCCATACGATAATTCTCTATTAACCTAACTGTACCCAGGTTTAAAGGAGAAACTTAGGCTGATGTTTTCATAGGTGAAACATTTTCAAAGAATTCATTAGTTGGGTTCATATCCTCCCTTTCCATTTCAATAGAAGAATATTCTCTTTGTTTAAACCTAACTTGTAGAATGGCCTTGGGAGATTGTGAAAAATGTAGATTTCCAGATCTTCTGATGCAGTTGGTCAGGGTGGGCTCCAGGAATCAGCACCCCAGGTGCTTCTAATGCCAATGGTCCTTCTACCACATTTTGAGAAATGCTGATGCAGGGCAGTGGTCCTCAAACTTTGGCATACATCAGAATTTCCTGGGAGCTTGTTAGACCCAGATGGCAGCTCTGAGACTTGACACTTTGCATCTTTCATAAGCTCCCAGCTGCTGTTGATGCTGCTTTTCTGGGACTACACCTTGAGAACTGCTGCTCTCAGGTATTCCAGTTATGGTCAGGAAAGGGTCAGAGTTTGGCAAACACCAAATATCATTCTCCTCGTTCTCAAGAATGTAAGGACTGCATGTATCAGTCTATAGTTGTTGAATGATGTTTCACATAAAACATAGGTTCCTTTTGGGGTAATTAACTATTATTGTTCACAACTGAACTTTAAATTGGACTCTAGTTGAACAATTTTTTTTTTTAACAAATTGTACCTTTTTAAGGTACAGGTTTTAGAACCTGTGTATAAATGGGTCAGTGCACAGATGGTGCCTATGTTGACAGAGTCTATATAAAACTGATTTTTTTTTTTTTTCACATGGGCAGGCACCAGAAACTGAACTCAGGTCTCCAGCATGGCATGTGAGAATTCTGCCACTGAGCCACCGTTGTACCTCCCAAAAACTGATTTTAATACGATGTTAATTGTATTATACATAACATCAAATAACCTTGAGTGTGAGATGCAGTCAGTGGCTTTACAAGGCTGATCAAGTACAGTCTTGAGGCACTAATTAGACAATGAAAATAGCAGTTATCAGTTATGTTTGAAATAGAGCAATTTGCATTGGTAGAGTTCATGCATTTAATCATTAACAGATATTAGTCTAATGATTGGATATTAGTTGTGATATTAATTAATGACTTTTTATCAATTAATTACTTTTTTCTACACAAAAACTTCTGCTGATAGTATCACCACTACATAAATCAGTTGTTTTCAATATTAACCAGAATGGTTTCAGTTTACTTATACAAATGACCTAAAGGGTTATTTTTCATAGTTACCGTACTTAATTGTGACTTGACTTATTTGAAATGTTAATTCTTGTGATATTGATGCTTAATGCTACATTGTGACATACATTTTTCTCACATGACTATAGGTGGATAACTCAGACAACAAAATAATTCCTTAAGAGATTTCATGAAGTAGAATAATACAAAGTAAAACATCTGCCCTCTTTTCCTATATTTTATTTTCCACAACAATTTTATCTTAAGTGTGTGGGAATGTGAAAGGTTGAATAACAGAGAGTATAAGAAGCCTGGACAATTTGCAACTTCAGAAAGAGTGAAGAAGAGAAAATAACCAAATAATATAAAACAGTTGAATATATTAAGAACCAAAAAGCCAAATCAGAATATGCACTTTATTATAAAATTGTCACATATCTTAATATTGATGAGGCTGACAAGTTTAGTCTGAGCTTGTTCATCCTTAAGTATTTTTTTCCTGCTCTGCTTTGCTTTTGTAGAAGGCAGAAAGAAGGAAGGGAATATAGATAGTTATGCTAATCTCTGGAAAATTCTTTCAATGAAATTAATTTTAACCTCTCCAGTGTGCCAAGTGCAACAGGTATTTTGCTTTTGTGTTGAATATACATATTAATATCAGGGTTTGCTTTTAAAATAAGTCCTACAACTAAATTGCAACCTTTGGAATATCCTACTATTACATCAGAAAAAAGGAAAGGACAAAACACCTGCAGAAAGAATTGATGGTAATTGGACCTGTTCTGGGTTGGGAAAGGACAATTATCATTTCTCATCGCTTCTCTTCTTATGTGAAGTTCATCTGGATGACGTTTTGTCATTTTTGCCTGCTGACACCAAATGCCCTATTCTTGGACTGAGCACTCTAGTTAGTTTAGCTGCTGGAGAAGTGTATTTCCAGACCACAGTGTGTGACCACTTTCAGAGACCAGTGAAAGCACAGACACATTTTTGTTTACTCCAAAGGAAAGAGGGATTTTGTTTGTCCCATTGTCTCCAGTCCATGACTGAGGCTCGGATATTGACTTTACTGGAAAGTCCAAACCATTTACATACTGATGAAATTGCATTTCAGAAATTTCAATTAAAATAAATATCATTCTTTTGGTATGAAGTCATTGTGCTCAAAAACCAGATATATGAAGTAGTGTACATGATTGCTATTAAGAGTAGACGCTCAAGAGTTTCTCTACTGTGATTCATGAGCTCTAAAACCTGATTGAGCCCGAGTTATGTTTCAGGGGAGCTATTCAACCTTTTCATAATTCATTTAGAGGAACTAGACCTTTCCATAATTTGGCAAACTTAATCCTCTGAAAATGTAGCCTTGTAGATTTGTCCTTTTTGAATGTGTGTGGAAGTGGGAGGACCTTGAAAGAGCTCCTCTTAGTAAATAAAATAGTTAATTTTAGCTTTATAAGTTGCTGTCCTTCATTGTGGGGAGTGGCAGACTGATTTTGTTAAAACTAATGATAATGGTTCTTATTATATAAAATAGGATCATATATGGATATAGCTCATCACCCTAACTTACCTGGGTTATTCTGGCAAAAATTCTATTTTAGTCCAAATTACCTGCTTTGGGAACAAAGATGTTTTTCTCAGGGGGTAATTATCAGTGTAATCGCTGTACCATCTGCTTGCCTTATGTTCCGTAGATGGTTCAAAGGAGATGGTTTCAGGAGAGACCTGGAAAAGAAACATTTCAGGAGAGAGGAAATGAAGGCAACTAAAAAGAAAGTAATGATCAGGAGCTTAAAGAGGAAAAGCATATGGTACTGACAATATAACGTAGAAACCAGACTCCTAGACTGCTGTCCAACTGAGGTTTCCTCAGGAGTAAGAAACGAGAGAAATCCAAGATTAGACCAGAGAGTGACCAGTTAACTGAAAAGTCACCAGTTTGCCTAAAATGTTGGAGAGGAATGGCAGATGGTATTTACCTGTGATTTAGTGGTGAAGAACTAGCAGCAGCCTTGGTGCAACTGGCAGAGACCTGCTTTCCATATTCTAAGACAAAACTTTACAAGGAAAGACTGAGAACCTGGGGGATTTTCATAGAGTCATCATTCATTAAAATACATGTTTAACACCTCCTAAATAGGATGTATTTCACTAGGCTCTTAGAGCAGATATGTTGATGTGTAAGTTATGATCCCTTCCCTTGGGGACTGCAGGGGAAATAAGGTATACACGCACAGATAACTACTATCCATGGCACACACGTGACACATTAGTGAGACAAAGTGCTACGGGGTTTCACAGATGTGATAGTTAATTCCTGTTAAGACAATGGGGGACATTTCATGGATGATGTGGAATTTCAGCTGAAATCTGTGTAGATAGATAAGATTTTGCTAAGTAGCAAAAGGAATGCCAAATATGTTGGTGGGAGTTTACATATAGACTCAGGGACCCAAAGGAGAGTGGCTCAGGATTTTAATATTTCTCTCATGAGATGATAATTATATAAATATTTTTCAAAATTTAAATATATCTGAAATTTGATTTTGTATTCTTGGGCGATTAAGCTGTACTTGAAAAGTTGCTGCACAATCAACCTTCAGAAGTTCTAGCTTTAGCATATGTTAATCCTGCAGCTGTGACCCCAGAAATAGAACTTTAGCAAGAATAACTTTTTTCGTATCTTTAATTTTTTTAGCTTTGGTAAACAAAAGGGGGGAAATCTTGAATTGAAGAAGCTACTGATGTTGTCAGATCCATTTAAAGCCCTGTTGGGATCTGTTTTGAAGAACCAGTTTCTGTTGTCACCCTGTCCCTTTTCACACCACATGAATTAGTCCATGTTTTTTTTTTTTCGCATTAATTTTTGAGTCTGCAAAATGGGAACAATTACATCTATTGTTGCCAGTGTCATTAAATAAGTAGTATCTTTTAGTAATTTTTGAAACTGGTAACAGATGGCTATTGAGATACGAGGTATTTCTCATAAAAAAATTCTTTAGTTACTATGGTGGTTTGGAACTCTGTATCCCAGAAAAACATGTTCTTAAACTAAATCCATTCTTGTGGGTGTGAACTCCACTGTAAGTAGGACCTTTTGATGAATTACTCAACTATTTTTGGAGTCCTTTATAAGCCAAATGAAATTCAGACAGACATAGAGAAAGTCACAGGAAGCAAGGAGCTGAAAGTCAATAGATCATGGCAGAGAAGGGAAAGGTCAGGAGAGGCTGCCACGTGCACTGCTGAGACAGAGGAGTCAAGGACCAAAGGTTACTGGCACCTGGCATCAGAATGCCACAGTTTTTGGGGAGAAAGCGTCACCTTGATGACGCCTTGATTTGGGCTTCTCCCAGCCTCAAAACCCAAGCCAATGAATCTTGTTTTTAGCAACAAGGAAACCAAAACACTTACCTTTTTAGGGGAGTGAAAACATTGAAATGAACACTCTAAGTACAGTCAAATAATATCTATTCATATTGTATTCCTTTTAGTGTATTTTTCCTCCCCCCTAATGTTGATGGTTCACCTTGCACCTCTCCACACATCCACACGCGTCTTATTTTTGCACATTTTCTCACTGAATAACCTTCAAGTTTGTCAGCAGCAGAAACCTGGATTCTCCACAGAGTTGATCAGATCAATTGAGGTGTGAATTATGCTTAATTAAAACCTGTCACATAGAAATAAATGAAAGAACATTAAAAAATTTTTTTCATACCACTCCATTTCCTCAAAAACATCTATGGTTCTACTCAGAAGGTTGTGCTGCTGACTGTGGCCAGAGAGGACTGTCAGTTGTCCTTTAGTGTCCTTGAGCTGCCAAGGTACACTCTGCAGGACCAATGTTGCAAAATAATCCCTACTCTACATCCATCCTCCTCCCTGTGCAGACATCCAGATTGTGCATGAGAGGCCAGGTGTATGTGCTTCCCTGCCCTCCTTTCCTCAGAGAGCTCCTTCCTCTTGTGGACACCCGGTTGTCCTGCCGGAGTGGCATGTACATTTCACTGCCAACTTCATTGTAGTGGCAACTGAGGTCAATCTGTGACCTTATCTCCTAAGTTTTCTGAACCATCAACATCAGTCTTGCATTCCCAATTGACAGTTAACCTTCTCCATTTGGCCATCTTTTAGCACCTCAAATTCCATCTGGGACTAGTCATCTAGGACATGAGCAAAGGCAGGTTCTGAGACCTTCTGTGTTCAGTTGGTGAATCTGCCAGGAAGGTCTTGGTGAGAGGTTACTGGGGCTGAGCTAAAAATTTCCATTACTAAAGATCAGTCAGAAGTCAGGGTTTGGCCAGCAAGAAGAAGATAAGTTGTGAGTGAATGGGATGATTGGGAGTCAATCATCAAATTGAAAAGGCTAGCTGGTAGAAAGTCAAAAAGACAAAGTGATTGAAACAGATTAGGGTAGAGACAGTTCTGAGGTATTAGAAAGGCAAGTGTTACTATGGGATTTATATGAATACTATTTATCCATATAGACGATTTGGTTTGGGGATATACCTAAAAATTTCAGAAATACTAGAACAATTCACATGTGGGGAAATTAACTTCTTATCTTCTGTGTCCTTTCAGCACGTTGCCTATGAATGACATTATGAATCTCCCAGGTTCTCAGGGCTTTTTATGATTCCTTCCCCTATGCTTCACCCTCATATCTATTTGATTGCTGAGTCCTGTTAGTGATTTCTCTGAGATATCACAACATGTTTTGACTTTTCACCTTCCTTCTCTTGCATGCTCTATTTATTAGCCTTTTGAACTTGCCTTGCCTCCAATTGTGCTTCATTCTACTTATATATACTCATATCTATTTGATTGCTGAGTCCTGTTAGTGATTTCTCTGAGATATCACAACATGTTTTGACTTTTCACCTTCCTTCTCTTGCATGCTCTATTTATTAGCCTTTTGAACTTGCCTTGCCTCCAATTGTGCTTCATTCTACTTATATATAGCTGGGAATCTTCCTGAAGCAAGCTTAGATTATTTATGCACATACTCAAAACCTTTCAGTGGTTTTCCATTTCCTTTAGAATAAGAGTAATTATTCATCTGGCATGCTAGATCTCTTTTGATCAAGTTTCAATATGTTCTGACAAATGTCCTCTTTGTGAGTTATTACTGCAGGTAAATTAGGGGGAACACTGGTCTGCCTTCCCAGATCTCACATTTTTTACCTTTGTTGGTGCTCGACCCTCTCCTTGACGTCCTCCTTCCCAGTCTACCTCTATCATCTCCAAATGATCAATCCTACCTATTCTCTAACATCCATTTCAAATAGCACATCCTCCATAAGCTCATCCCTTATCTTAATAGCTAGAATTACATTAACCTCTACTTCCATGGAACTGCAAAGTATTTTATTTATACATCTCGTTTATTACTTTTGTCATTGTGTTTATGTTTTATAATCCCACATAGGACCAAAATACGATTAAGGCTTAGATTAAGTTCTGTTCAGCTTTGTAGTTGTCTGTATCTTAACACAATGCTTTGACAAGAAATGATATACAAGATATATCATTTGAATGGATTATTAAATGAATGGAATAAGCAGTGAATATTTGTTCCTGGAAATGTGTGTGTTAGAAATTTTACTATTTATGTTGCTTATGGACAGTAGTTTTCTGCGAATGTGAATTGGGTTCAGTGTTTTACAGGACAGTGAAAGATTCAAAGAAACAGAACTGCAGGATGTTTGAGCTAGATTTAGGAGAAAGTGAAAGGAAAGCTGAATGCATACTTCTAAATAGTTTGATTTGAGAGAAAGTTATTTGCTAAAATGCCTTTTGGAGAGGTAAATGATAGCATGATGATTCATTCAGAAGATAAATGTAAACCACAGAGTTTATTATTTTAGAAAAAATGTTTTAGGGGATTAATTCAGCAGTTATACATTCTCCTTGTGATTTCATAAGGCTTTTATTTTGCTTACAAATTTATCCAGTTCATCAAGAAAGTGATCTCCCCTGATTGCTAAATGAAGGTACTGAAATTTGCTCAGAAGGAAAGAAAATAGCATTCTTTAAGATTTTGTAATTCCCTGCAGTCTACCTGCATCACCATGAAAACTCCGAATACTTCCTCCTTTTCTTACTGACACTGTAGCAATGTAGGATCTAATGGTGTTGGAGAGAGGCAAGCTGACAATGCGAGCCCTATCACATCCTTTCTGGGGTTAGAGAACTGGAGAAGCTTGAAAAGGGGAAAACAGATGTTAGATGAAAATTAGATTATTTCAGTGAAGGAATCAGGCACAATAAATATTTCATTTTACCAGTAACACAAGTAATTTCTCAAATTATACTATAGTGAAATCAAAGAAGATTTTACAGCTAGTGCCTAAATTGGATCCTTTGAGCAGCTGTATTAATTCAATAAATAAGTTAATAGTAATGTGTGGAAGTTCAAGGGATGGCTGGGCAGAAAGGATCTTAGAAAAGTTACTGAACTACAAAATAGTTAAACCCATATATTGCTGGTAGAAGAAGTCACTCTTGAAATTTCCCTTCTTGTAACCACTCCAAGTTGGACTGAGCTAGCTGATGATACCACTGACATCCCACTGAAGCAATGAGGTGGTCCAGTTTGCAAGACACACAAGGAAAAACTAGAAGTTGCACTTCTATCACAGAGGAGGGAGGGGTGCAGGTTAAGGGAAGGAATAGGGAAGCAGCATAGTCCAGATTAATTTAAGATAGGACTAATCTAGTGAGGAAAAGGTAGAGGATGGGAGAGAGAGTCAGGAAAAGTCTACATCGATTGTCCCTGAAGAACTACTCTGTGAGATCTTGTCCTTCCGGAGGTCAGGTCCTGGGGATGAGTTAGTGATACCAGGGACAGCACAACTCCTTTACTTTTGTATCCTTTCCCAGCATTTGACTGGAGCCTTTAGTTGGAGAACTGGGTAAGATTTCCCCACGTTTCAGTGTGCGGTTAGTCAATCGGGAAGAGCGGGGGTGAGACATTTGGAAATGGCAGTCCTGTTAAAGAAAGGAAATAGGGACGCAATTCTTTGGGGCAAATGAAATTGTTCTCTCTGGGAAAGTTTTTTCCTCTTACTGGAGAGTCTGTTCGATGCCGGTAGAGCAATTGCTAATGTAGCGCCAGCTATTGCCCCAGCTGAGCCAAGGATACTCCACATGCAACTGCTTCCTATCTGTACATATAATTGGGTCATGAGGTCTTTTGCTGAGCTGAAGCTCATTCAAAGGCATGTATAGAGCTCAGAAGATATGTTTCTGTTCTATAACTCTGGATCGAGAGTAAAAGTGTATTGTAAGACCGGCTCATCATGACAGTGCTCTAATTAACCTTTCTGGGTTTATCTCACCTGCATGTATATTTAGGTGTATATGTACATGCGTGTGTGTGCATGGAAGCATAGGCATGTATGAGGGTATGTGAATGTAGGTGTGTGTATGTGTGTGTAGGTACACTGCGAGTTTGTATAGATGGGGGTTTCTGTGTATGTACAGGGGTGGAGGTTGTAATGTCTGGGAGAAATGCAAAGGGAATTATTCATTTAATAATCATTGAAATTTATTGAATGAAGGAATGCATACACCTAAGAATCAGTCTTAATAATGTCTTCTAGTTGGCCACTAATGAATTATTTCTGTTTGAGGCAGAAAAACTATCTTTTCCTATAATCTGAACTTCTGCATGAATTATTTTGCTATGTTTTTTAACTAGGATAAATCATTATTTCAATGTATGAGGGATAATAATAATGATATTAACAGTATGTACTCTGTAGATGATTCCAAATATGATATTATCTTTTGTATACATCTGGGCTGTTTACTTCTAGGCAAAATTTGGTTTAAGTTGTAAATATTATACAGTACTTAGAAAGTTACAAATAAATTTTTTCAAAAGCAAAATACTGATGAATTTTAGGGTGTGATATTGAAGTTCGGAAAGCTCACCTCTACAAAATACATTTGACTATGGCATTAGATATCATTTCCATATATCTTTATTTTATAATCTTTATTTCAAATGATTTGATGGTTCAGAGGTGTGGTAATAGATATGAGTTTTATTTTGACATGTGCAAAAGACATTTAGATGCAGTCTGTGTGTGCACAGTGAAATGATTAGAAATTATTATGGGGTAGAAAGTTTGTGATTGAGTTTGAATGATTGAATCTATTTTAAAATGTGCAGAACTATTAGCTTTCAAAATAATTTGTGCAGTCAAAAGAAATAAAAATTATCTTCAGTTATTCATATTTTATTTTTGAAATAAGCCATAGTTACTTTATTATTTTTTAAAAAAGGAATGGCTTAACTACAACCCTGATTCTCCCAGAGAGGAGGGCATCATCTGCAAATCATGGCAAGATTGAGTCTTTATTTAAGATGAAATTAGGAGTTAGAAAATGAAGAGCTAGGCTGTTTATCTTATAATTTATTACCTACTTCTAATTTTAGTTAATATCTGAGAATGGCTTGCTGTGTTAGAAAATGGCTAAGAGTTTTGGGGTCATGAAGAGAGAAGAGCTAGAAGCTACTGGGAAGAGTAGTGAGTAACTGATGGCAGTGGTCCAGGGACTTGAGGAAGACGCTTTGGATTTCAGATGAAAAATAAGAATTTGAGAAAGTAGTTTAAATTTATTTCCTGCGTACCTTCTTCTTGCATTCCCTCATATAGCTATCATAAGCAACATTCAACAGTGGTTTGTCCGTAAATCCTATATGAAGAATTGAATGAATATTTGGGAAGAGAAGAAAAAAACCCGTTTAATTACTTAGACTAATTGTTAGAACAGGTCCCTGCCTGTTTGCTTGTTTTCTAAGTATAATCATCCGTTTTTCAGTAACACACAAATATTCAATTGCAATCCAGCGAAACAGGAGTTTTAGCTATTGTTTTCATCATGTGGAAAATAACATGAAGTGAGCAAAGACAGAGGAAGAGAAAAGGTCCAAAGCAGCACATTTTTTCATTCATCCATTCATACTTTCATCTGTTCACTTGGTCAATAAAACAAATGAAGCAATGACAATGAGGCTCCACTCCCAAAAGGCTACTATCTTCTGATGTGTTTTCTATGACAGACATCCCAAAGTAGTGCAGAAGTGACACCTAAAAATGCTTCCTCTTTCACTGGCAACAGAAGAACAGCCATGTCTCACAGTTTCAGGCAGTCTTTTTACCTTCCCAGGAGTGTCCTCTGGCAAAGATTTCTTTAGATGTCTTCGGTCCATAAAATATACCCTTTTGACAGCTACTTCAGTAATTTGAAATAGCCTTTTCCATTTGTTCCCTAAGGCTCTGTGAGTGCTTTAATAACTTTCGAGTCTTCTTTTGCTTTTTCCCCCCTTCTTTATGATTATTCCACATGCATATCATTGGGCATTATTTCAGCTTTGTTTTTGCCTTAGAAATATTTATTTGCATCATTTATTTATTACTTATGCTGCCCATCTTTTAGATGCATTAGCAGGGAAAGATACCACTTGAACCTAGAAAAATAATAAAACAAAAGGAACAAAAACAATATCGAACATTTAAAAAAAAATTTTGCAGACACTTTACATGCATTAACTCACTAAATCTTTACAATTCTACTTTGCGGTAGACCCTATTACTAACATTTTATTCATAAGGAAACTGGGACTTGGTGAGGCTATTTGCCTCTCTCAAAGTCTGTAATGAAGCAAAGCAAGAAATCCATTTTTATTTGAGCAATTACTATGTGTTAGGCACTATACAATGTTTTTGTAGGTGATCTCGCTCAATGAATGAAGAATGCCTGCACCAGAAGAGCTCCTGCACTAGGAAAATGAGCCACAATTGAGGGCATGATTTTTTTGTACTAATTTACCTGGAGGGCGAGGTAAAACCAAACACAAGGAGACACGAAGCTACCTAGCTCTCATTATTTCATTTGTAAAGGCAGGTTTTTTTTTTTTACAAAATATATAGTAATATTATTCATTTTTTTGTCTTTTCTCCAAAGCTATTTTACATAAAAGGTGTGCGTATAAGTATTAAATATGAGTTCCATGAAATTCTCCATATACCAGTTAAATCAAATTATTAATCCAATATTATTATTAGATTAATAATAATTAATCCCAGGGTGTGACTATTTGGAGATCCATAATTTGGATTGCCAAAACAATTATTGTATAACTAACAAGCTATAGACTCAGAAAACCAACCGTGTCAACTGAACTTTTTACATGAGCTGGAAAGCTGAACATTTGAAATCTTTGACGATAATCTGAAGTGCAGGTATTCTGTGCCACTGATTGGAAAGACATTGATATGTGCTTAGGCACCAGCAGTGTGGATGGATCTTTCAGAATACACTTATGAAGATTAATAAAGCCTTGTTTCTTTCGTTTATGGATGTTCCTCATCCCTCTATTTACAGGTAAGCTAAAACTTTTCTCTTGAACTAGTTTGGGGTCTGTGATAATTCATCAGTCAGTGTTTGGATCCTAAAATGTAGAAAATAGGTCTAGAAGATCCTGAGAACAGACACAGTGAAATACAAAATTTTTCTCCATGCACAGATGCCTAAATCAGTTGACCTGGATAGAGATATCATCAAGATTAACGTAAAATAGCCTAGGAAATTTATTTCAACCATACGCAGGGGGTGTGCAAATGATGTAATTTAATGACATCATAGCATGTTAGTTTCCTTTTTATAAAAATTGAACTGGTGCACATTGAGTGGACACCCGTGTGGACAAGTCAGGAGGCAAAAGACTGGGGAAACGCACGTGACCTTGCATGGTTATTGATTTTATCTTTAAAAGTTGTCCTGACAGTCAACTCCCTATGGGGTGGATCCCAGATGTTAAATAACATTTTCGAGCCAATGCTGATCTTTCGATGGTTTCAAAATTGGTTTACAACTTCACTTCACTTTTTCTGTAGCAAGCAAATAAGGCAGCCTAATCACCGAACTGGATTTATTCATACTTTGGTTCAATTCGAAATGCCGTCATTCGAATTGAATGTCGTCAGTTTCCATTGGGCATTCCTGCAGGGGGTAGGGTTATTAACCTGCACTTGGTTATATGCACACTTGTTTGCTAGGAAATTCGTTGGAAGACAGTCATCTTGTGCGGGTCACAGAAAAGTCAGTCCAGAGATCTGGCACTTGCTATTTACATAGCAAGTAATTTTTCTCTGGAAGCTCCATTGGTATCCATAAGTGAACTGCAAGACTTAGTCTGAAAAGGTTCAAGACCCTGTTCTGCTACTGTATGAAGCAAAACCTTTTAATTTCTGTGCTCTCCCTCCTCCCAAAAGGTATACCATTAACCAGAAAGGGATGGTTCAATACTAGAGCAAATGTTTGTAATTTGCATTTCAAAAATTAGTATCAACGATAATAATACCCCTCTGTCTCACCTGGATAGACCTTTGCTGGAAAACAATTTGAACTGAGGAAGAGTACTAGGAATGAAAGGAATCTATGCAACTCCCATCCTTAGAAGACTTGGAGCCCTCTATATACTGAAGCAAAGGGCCAACAGGAATGTGAATGTTTTTCCTCCTTGGATCACGGTTGCGTCTACTCGATGCCTTTAAGGCTCAACGCTCGTCTTGGTATCATGCTAAGAAGTGGCCTTTGAAGACATTCACTGTTAAAGAAATGTTGCCTGAAAACAGCCCTTTTCTTCATAGGGTGCACTTGCCTGTTCATATGAGACATTCCATACTGGATATGGGTGTAAGAGGACATTTTCTTCACTATGGAATTGACCTGTCATTTGAGAGATTAAGGTCACTGAGTAAAAAGCTCAGTGTTACTTTGACTGAGAAGCTTTCTGCAAAAGGTCTCTGACACCCAGGAGGGAACTGCTGCTAGACTCAAAGACCTAAAGAGGCATAAAAAGTCAGAGGTACATCCCAGCAGCGTATCTTGCAAAGAATGACCTCTTCTTTATTTGAGGCTTGGTCATACTTATTATCAACCTCACAATAACTGGAATTTGATGAAAAAAGAATGTTGGTCTAAGGAGAACCTACATCATCATGGCAGAGTTGCAATTCATTATTAGCTGTGTTTGTATTAAAACATTTAGAGGTCTTGAACCATTAAGACTAAACAACATACCAAAGAAATAGCAAAGATCATTATCCCAATAAGAGAGGATGTTGATAATTTACTGCTAGAGGAAAAAAGATCAGAAAGGGACCCAGGGGCATCAGGTGCTCTGTTAAGAAATACTTCTGGAAAAAAAAAACTGCGTGTATGCTCTAAAAAATAAAGATATTACTGAAATATCCTTTCTAATGGAATTATTTTTTTTTTATGCCCAAGAAGTCATGAATGATATTTAGTAAACAGAAAATATACTCCCCTTTATAATCTTTACAAATCCATTTTAATGTTAAGCTCCCCTTAAGCTATATTTGCAAAGAATTGTACCAGTTTTCAACTTGATGTGGTGGATTTATTTTTACTATGCAATTGGAGAATTGACTTTTTTACTCCTGAGGGTTTTTTTTTTTCCAAATTTGATTTCTAAAATTCATTATTTCTGAATAAAGTATGTAGCTAATGACTTTAAGCTTTTTCTACACCTACTAACTTTTATTTTCACTTGAAGTAGCTATGGGTTTGTGAGCTGATTTGTAGAAAAGAGTGATCAGAAAACACTTTAAGATTAGAGTTCTTAGCATGCCAGACTCAGGATTTTCCAGTAGGGGGCAAGAAAGTACTACATATAAAGCACACAGATCCTTTTTTTTTTTTTTTTTTTACCCCCAGTACCTTTGTAAACCAATTAAATTCCTGAATTCTGAAATGTTAAGTATGATAGGAAAAGGGATATTTAAATCCATTAAATATAATCTTCTCCTTATATCAGAGGACTGTTAGGCACGATGTTTAACTGCTTATTGGGTTCCTCTGGGAGACAGAAATGAATTTGGGTATTTGGGAGAGACCAAGAAAATGAGGCATTGCCCTCTGACCGAGTTGCCTGCCAGCACTCTTTCAAACATAGCACTAGAGCTTGGTGAGTATGCTCAGTGCGCTTACCTCAAATAAAACAAAACACAAACATCTGCAGCTTAAAATGCTGGGCATTTTGTAAGACACTCTACTGTACTTACCACACGTGGATAATTGTTCAAGTGGTCCAGTCTAAGTAGCTGATTTTTAGTCTGTGTTAGTGACAGAGATCATGTTATTTCTGTTATATAGTGAGTTCACACACATTGGCCAATGCGACTGACAGATTTAATTGCTCTTAATTGATCCAAGCTGTAAACTTTCTAGTTACGGTTCAGGCACTCTAAGATCAACTATATAGATTTCCTTTCAGAACAAATTTCTATATCCAACGTGGAATTTCTAACTGGATATTTTCTTTTCAAGACCACTAATTCAAATGCATTTTCACTGTGCTTTTTATTTTTCCTCCTCTAAGTTCTTAGTTTTGAAGTAGTGATTTTTTTCTGTTCTCTACTTTTTATAGGAGAAATCCTCTATAAAATAAAATCAGTTTGCCACATGATACATTTATTGTGTGTCTGTGCATACACACACAGGTATATTCTGGGAAATAGTTGATTGTAATATTGTTTCAAGTATGGTATTGGCAATTATATTGGTATTGTAATACATCTAAAAGGAAACAGAATGCCATTTGTTATAAACTTACCACTGTTTCTTGGTTTGTGTTATATGTATCAGCTATATAATTAAATAGCTTCCACATGAATAGGGTATGTTCACTTGGTTACTTGAAAAACAGATGGCTATCTGAAAATAGAGTAGGGTACTTAAGGGGAAGACATTTAAGGAACAGTGATATAAAGGCTATAGTAAAGTTGTCTGAATTAGGTGAATGGCTTCCCAAAGGATATTGTCATATTTCATAAACTTTTCTTTGGGAACAAGCTAACTTTGTTTACAAGCATTGTATTTTGTATGATTATATAGTCACTAGGATGAGATGTTAAACTCATCTTCATTTCAGAAGTAAGTTGCAACTTTAAGCATGCTTGTTTCATTTGTGATAGAAACCTAGAGGATCCGATTTAGGAAAAAAAATGCTTGGCATGGCATATTCAAGTCATGGCCAAAAGTCTTTACCATTAGGCAGCTTTTATAGGACCTTCAGACAAATCAAGAAATTGATATATTTGGAGTTTATTGGCCTCTTGTGGAAACTCATTTTGTTAAGTCTGTTTATATTCTATTTCTGAGCATTTGGTTTGTCTTAATTTCCCTCTTCTGGACAATTTTATGATTGAGTCTTAGTAAGCCGTTTATACCAGGTTCATATTAAAATGTTTCTGACAGGCATTTCCCTTTCTGACTTGTATCTGTGATACTTCTTGCCAGTTAGAAAACTAGGATATGTGGACAAGCCACAAGAAGTGTCCAGTTTATTTTGGTTAAAATACTTCTCATGTAAAGAGGGGATTGAATGGGTTCTCTCACAAAAGTCTTCAGTGGATGGGAACTTATTTTTACTCATCTCTTGTCTGTGAATTTGAATTAGATCCCTTATTGAGAAAAAAGGAAAGTTTTTCAAAGCTGCATACTTCACAAACCACATTCCTTTTTTTTTGCATGGGCAGGAACCGGGAATCGAATCCAGGTCTTTGGCACGGCAGGCAAGAACTCTGCCTGCTGAGCTACCATGGCCTGCTACTTACAGACCACAGTTTTAACCATATTTCTTTATTTCCTCTTTAGAGAGGACTTTCCATATCTAAATCAAAATTAGCTATAAAGGGGAATGCGATGGTGGCTCAGCAGGTAGAATTCTGCCATGCTAGAGACCTGGGTTTGCTTCCTAGTGCCTGCCCATTAAGAAAAAAAGAGCTGTAAAAAACATCCCTTATAGATAATTAAGGTTTTGATTACTGTAAGGAGGGAACTACCCTGAAAAATTATTGCATCATTCTCCTAATTTAAAAATCTCTCACGTATTTCATTTTACACAATATATTAAGAAATAGTTACTTTCTTATATATTTCCTTCCCATAATGTTAGAAACGGGAGAAACTGTTAAATTCAGAAAAATGTTATTTGGTTTTGCTGGGTCTTTTTTGGGTGCATGGCCCAGGAATCGCAGCTGGATCTCCCACATGAAAGGTGAGCACTCTACCACTGAAACACCCAGGCACCTGGTTCTGCTTGTTTTGAAGTGACCAGATCAAAAGTTCTTATAACAGCAAATATAATTTTCAGCTAAATTAACTTGACATTCTTTATTGTCAAAAAGAGTGCTCTTGTACATAAATTCATTCTGGTCTGGGTGCTTCTGCAGAGCGTAAGTGCTCAGTTGAATATTTAAAGTACGTGTTCTCTTGAATGTAGAGGCTTATCTTGACACCATGTTTAGAAATCCTGGATGATGTAACCTCCTTTGGAGTGATGGCTTGTGGAATTGGAGTCCTGCTACTTCATGAGAAGGAGTCTCATTGCTGCTATCATTAAGCTGGAGTAAAATAGAGATTAAGTGCAATTACTTGGGGAAGCTGCAGAAACTGCTTCCACTCAGACTGCCTTTCTTACAACCACTTTCCAAGGGAGGGAGGCCATTTTGTTTTGTAGAGTGATGGAATCATGCTGATAAATTTCTTTGGTAGGGAATCAACATTTCAGAGTCTAGAAGGCACCTTGAAATATGCATGTAAGCAATTGGTTTCAATTGGTGCCTGAATTAGTGGATTGAGGTAGGCTATTGCATGCCTTCTCTCCTATGACATCCTAATTTCATATTCTTTTTCTGTTACTGCTCTCAGCATTTGTTTTAGAAAGAGTAATGCACTATATATGGTATGAAGAATTCATGAATGTTTGTCACTCCTCTGAATTTTTAAATCATTAACAACATGTATTACAGGGTAAAAATATGCAACTGTCATGCGTATCATATCATAGTAGTTTACTGACTATGACACTTTTTATAATGAATGTAAAAGTTATTGGTTTAGACATCAGAAAACAAGCCTTTTAATTAGTTATTCACTATGACCTTCTATGCACTTCCTGAGTACAAATAGAAGCCCATTTTCAATGGTTTCTGTTAATAATCTACCTGGCTAGTATATATGCTTATTTTAGTTTGAGCATATATCTAGAAGAGAAACAAAGTCATCTGAGGTGATATTGCCTATTTGAGGCTAAGAACAAAGACTTTTCTATTCAGATCAAGGATCTTGGTCTATTTTGTTGGGGTCAGTATTTAGACTAGTTATTTTGGTGCTTCATATGTTTAGAACTGTAAATTGAAAGTTTCTCATTTTCTTGTGTAATCTAGGATTTTGCTTGTCCCAACAATGTGCCTTTAGCAATAAATGCCTAGCAATGTTTTACTTACATTTTGGAAATGGTCTACAAAATGTTCCACAAGACAGAAATTATTTAAACGACACTTAAAAGCGTAGTGATTCAAACTTGCTAAATAAAGATAGGCAAATAGAAATGAGTTCAGTAGCTTACTTTGGGGTCATTTGGATACAGGTTTAGAGATAGCAGGAATGATCATTTATAAGAGAGATTATCTTCTTATTAACTCTTTCTTGACCAGAAAAAGGAAGGCACTCTACACCCTGATGCGAAAAAGTTTCCAAGGAACTGGACCCAAGAGATAGAACTAGGTCCAGTGACTACCATGCTATTTAGGCTCAGAGTTAGAAAGAAAAGAAATTTTAACTCAATAAGAGACTATCTCTCCTCAATGAGCTTTCTTAGGGAGTATAAAGTTTCTTGTCCATGGATAAACTTGATCACTCGGAAGCATATGTCAGAAGGGATGCAAACATTCCTTGTGAGTTGTATTACAGCTCAAAACTCATTTTAACCTTTAGAGGTTATGTTTCTGTAGCCTTCTATATATTGGAATATGCAGGATCTTCAGTGAAGCTCAGGCATTTCCGAGTCTTACTCAAATGGGTTAGAAACCATGCAGACAGATTATTAAATGATGTTAACTACAAGATTTATAACCATCCCTAAAGAGAGAAATCTCTTTTCCCTCCCCTAGATTCTCCTTTTTCACAGTTCAAATTCCTCTAAGAAGTCAGTATTATTTCTCACCAGGGACAAAGTGGGCCAATCACTTTCCCAGTGGTTTCTGTGATTCATAATGACTGTGTTATAGGGGGAAAGCAATTAGGGCGAGGAGAGGGTGTACACTCTCAAAATGAAAAACACAGTGATATGGAGAGCCAATTCTATGGAGTAACTTAGATTTCCAGTGCTGCCAATCTGGCAGGTCTCCAACACTAAATTTCTAAAAATGTAAAAAGGGGGAAAATACCGAACCTGCCAAGTATCACTATATTATCAATAAAGTCAAATGAACTGCTCCTTCTGAATACTATCCCCCAAGGAGAAGAGCATGCTGCTTATTTTAAGCTTATCACAAATTCTTTTAAAAGACTTTATTCTGGGTATTTTCACTCTTAAATATTTTATTAAGAATGAACAAGTATTTTTCTATTCAAAAGTTGACCTTTTGGCTAAATTAATCATTAATCTTTTAAACTAATATAGATCATGGTAACTTTGGAGCAGGATTACTTTTCCCCAAAATGCCTAGGGGCCTAGTAAAAGTGAATTGGAATACACTACATATTAGTACTGTTTTATTGGAATAAATTTTCCTACTTTTGGATATTGATGTAATATTTACATATTTTCCAAGAAGCATTTACATAAAAATTAATCTGGAATGTTGACAAGTAAAACAAAACAAGCAAAATAAATTTCAACTTCACATGAAAAGGAACCACAATATGATTATCAGTGAAAAATTGTAAGTGCTATAAAAAGGCAAAAGGGAGCTGAAATACAAGCTATCATCCAAAATATACAGAGGAGAAGGTGTTTCTAATGGGAATTTAATGAGGAATAAGTTGCTGAAACTCCAGTTATTGCAATGTTGGCTGGAAGGAAATGAAAACTTAGTACTAAAGTAAAATATCTTTTAATGGCAACTTCAAAATCAAATTGAAAACCCAAACTAGTTATAAGCAGAATGGGTAAAATAACAGAGCTCAAAAGATCACTGAGACTTCTTAAACATGACGAATGGTCACATGTGTTAAGAAGTGACGAAGGCACCTATTGTCCCACTGGGCAAGGCTGCTTATCTTTGTGTCAGTCTCTAGGTGCATTGGGTGGAACCCAAGCATAAAAATTGTATAGTATGAGGTTTGCTTTGGAAATGAGCACATCTGAAGTGAAACTGTTGATATGATGGTTCTTGAAACAACCATCTTTTTTCCTTTTTTTTGCATGGGCAGGCACTGGGAATAGAACCTGGGTCTCTGGCATGGCAGGTGAGAACTCTGCCTGCTGAGCCACCATGGCCTGCCCAAAGCAACCACCTTTTTTGAAGTGTAATCTTTTTTTGAAGTGTAATGATTTAGAAAATATATGTTTACAGGTGGCTTAGAGGTGAGCATTTGCATTACATTGTAGTCATGGAAATTAGAATGACTTGACAGTGCATATAAACAGCCTTTTCTTATATTCAAATAATAAGCTCTATTGCAAAGTCCAGATGATAACTAAGAGTTGCAAGAGATTGGGCCACAGTGGACTGAAGTATCTGGAGTTATGCTTATAAATAATTCATAAATTACTCGCATAAAACTCATTCTTTGGTTCATTCAATTATTCACCTCCAAACTGGGCATAGATCATCACAGATGAGTCACACAGAGACTATAGCTCTAAAACATGTAAAGAAGGGAGACAGCACTTCTCAGCCTGACCTTGTGCCAGTCTCAGAGAAGATATTACATGAGTCCATGATGAAATGAAGATTTTGGTACTGTTAATCAGTAAACGGCTAATGAGGAACATAAACAATTTTCACAGAGTGGCTTGACGATTTCGGATTGAGGCATTGGGAAATTTCAGAATATAAAGCAAAAGGCATTTTAAAATATAAATATAGAAGATAATTGTAGATGAAATATTATTACTTGTTTCTATGAGAGAAACAAGGTGCAGTTGGAAGCATTCAGGCATCAAAGTCAGAAAGAGAAGGGTTGGGTTGAAGCTCAACCATTTAAATGCTGTGGGACCTTGGTTGTAGTAATCAGTCAATTTGTTCAACAATCTACTCCTTTGTGAAAAGCAGCAACAATCTAGGTCAAGCATGATAATTGTCAAGATTAGAAATGAGGCCATGTAATGAAAATACATTATTTTTTTCTTTTCATTCACGTGTGTAGGTATGTTTATATATGTATACACACCAAGAATTTCTACTACTATGTCCTTCCTCTGGTATGGGTAATGGTGTTGACTGTGCTTTATAATTGTGAAACATAAGTATTGGACATTAATAGTGTTGCATAGGTGCTGACTCTTTGAAGATGATAATAGTGGTATCTCATGTCCTTGTTCCCATCATCATAACAATATTAAGAGTCCATCAGTGCTTTGTACTATACCAAGTGCTCTCTCTATCTGAGCTCATTGAATTTTCTCACCCATCTATAGAGGAGATAGTATTATCTCATTTTACAGCTGGAGAAACTGGACTCTAGAAAGCTGAAGTGGTTTGGCTAAAGACTAGTAGGTGTTGGAGAGAGGTCTAAGACTCCAGTGCCTCTCTCCAACATAGTACATTAAACTGTGTGCCTTGGAGTTGCAACTCACATACTGTCAACCAGATAAGAAATCATCTGTTTTACTTGGAAAATAATGTCCCTAGTGTGATGTATCTTACTAGGTTTGGGAATTTAACCATACTATTATTATAGATCTATTTTTTTTTCCTTTGGGAGACTTTAGCAAATTTAGTTTAAAGAAAAAGATGAACAAAATGCTTTATCTCTCTTGGAAGACAATAGCAAATCTATGCCCTAATAAAATGTAAATTTTCAAGGACAGGACTTTTGTTTCTGTTTGGTTTGTTGATGTATCCTAAGAGTTTAAAACAATGCCTGGCACATAGAAAGTGGTGAAAAATATATTTATGACTCAATATAGTAAAAGATGCTTTAGAATATAATTTTGTTTTAACCATAGACAAGTATTGTTTTAAGTAATACAGTAAAATAACCCAGGCTACTTTTCACCCATCACCAAAGTAACTGCCTCTTATGTCAGACAGAAAACGGGTTGCATCCTTACATCCCAACTTAATGGCTTGCTAGTTCAGTGCAAGCATGTGTTAGTTTTTAGTTCTGAGTTCCATTTTTTTTCCCCCACCTTCCTCTGCTTGTGTGCTGGTTTGAAAGGAAGCATGCCCCCTAAGAAAAGCCATGTTAATATAAATCCCATTTCTTAAAGGTAGAATAATCCCTATTCAATACTGTATATTTGAAACTGTAATGAGATCATCTCCCTGGTTGATGTGATTTAGTTAAGAATGGTTGTTAAACTGGATTAGGGGATGACATGTCTCCACCCATTTGAGTGGGTCTTGATTAGTTTCTGAAGTCCTATAAAAGAGGAAACATTTTGGAGAATGAGAGATTCAGAGAGATTCAGAGAGAGCAACACTACAAAGCAGAGAGTCCACCAGCCAGTGACCTTTGGGGATGAAGAAGGAAAACGCCTCCCAGGGCACTTCATGAAACCGGAAGCCAGGAGAGAAAGCTAGCAGATGACACCGTATTCGCCATGTGCCCTTCCAGCCGAGAGAGAAGCCCTGACTGTGTTCGCCATTGCCTTCTCACTTGAGAGAGAAACCCTGAACTTCATTGGCCTTCTTGAACCAAGGTATCTTTCCCCGGATGATGCCTTTGATTGGATATTTCTGTAGACTTGTTGTAATTGGGACATTTTCTTGGCCTTAGAACTGTAAACCAGCAACTCATTAAATTCACCTTGTTAAAAGCCATTTTGTTTCTGGTATATTGCATTCCTGCAGCTAGCAAACTGGAACAGCTTGTTCCTAGGGTTACATTTAGAAGTGCGGGTGACTTGATTAAATAAGGTTAGATAGAGAGAACCCTCAGCTTATGCCTGGCATGCAGTGTTGATAAATAAACATTTGTTTCTACTCCTCTTTATAACTTAATGATATGTCAGCTTATAATGTGTCGCTATTGATTGTTGCAAAATTTTTGGACTAACTGTATGAGAGAGTGATATTAGTGAATGGGAGAATTTCTCATTTGTTTTAACAAAATGCATTATCCCTAGATGCCATAATGGATTTTCCATTAACAAACAGGGCACTCAGATTCCAACCTAGAAGACAAGTAGCTATTCCTTTGTGGAAAGGTTTCATGAAATATATTACATTTGTCTTTATTTTGTTTGACTTCAGCTGAAAGACTTTTTAAAAAGAAATAAGGAAACAGCCTCTTAAAAAAATTATGTGTAATAATCAACATCTGAGAATACTAAAACCTCTTGCTCTAGATATTTTATAGTCTCATTTCTTGCAGCAGTTTTTTGTTGTCATTCAGTCTACATGATTTGAAATGACCACTGTGCCTATGTAAAATTGCTTCTGGGAGCTTTCTCAATGTTTATCCCATATTGTGTTACAATTACTTTTGGCATCTAGCGGCAAAATTTGCCTCTCAACCTAGACTTGACGATTTATTTTTTTCTCCTCTGCTTTTGAAACAACATATTGGCAGATTGTTTGTTCTTATCTGGAGTTCTGGGAGTCCCCTGGAGTTCTAAAATGTAGTCTTTTTCATAAACCTAATGTGGAAGTTTCTGTTTTGTTTCATCTTCCCACATGCTTCTTGCTTTCCCTTTCAGAATGAATTACCCACTTACCGCTGCAGGCCTTCCAGTTACTTCACTTTGTAAGCAGTTCTTGTCATTGTCTATTATTCCTTGATCAGACATCTTTAAGGTATGATCCTGCTAACATCTGTAAACGAGGTAAGATCTAGAGCTTGGGCCTTGTCTTGTGTAAATGCCGCATGCTTCTGGTGTTTGGTATTACAGACAAATAATGAGATGATTGGATTTTTCACATTTCATCTTCGTGTGTGTGAATCTCACAGATCCTGGTTCAGAGTTTGGATGCGGGTGTCGTCAGCTCTAGTGATTAGTTTCGTTTCTCCTCCAAGTTTAGAGTCTGCTTTGGGGGCTGGAGGATGGCACTAGCTGAGGAGCAAGGAACTTTGTACAAGCAGGCTCTGTGATTAAATATGCACAGACACATTTTCAGAAGAGTTATATGGGAGCAAGCAATCCTGTTCGATGTACAACAAAGTACTCTGGGTGTTATTACTCAGCTCCTAATATTTTCTCAGTACTCTCACTATCTTCTGTAAAAATTGGTAAACTGGAGACTGGTTTCTTGCTTTTACACTATGAGACCATCTGTGAGTACATTTTTGCTAAGCTGTTGTGACCAAATCCCAATCAAAACACTTGAGCTAATTCTAAGGAAAATTTTAGCTTCACTGGAGAACTGCATTGTCTATAATACACTCTTATGATTCTCATTCTGTGGAGTTATTTTACAGCTCAAGAAGTTGTTGATAATTGACAGCCAGGCAAAATGCTTCTTGTCTGTAGACACATAAACTCTGCTCAAGTAGGTTTAATTGGCTCCCCTCCAGTCTGTGGAAGAGGCCAGCTTGCCACCATTTGCACATTCATGTCAATATTCTAATCTAGAATTGTATTTTGTTTTGTTTTACATTCTCCTTTGAATCAGTTGAAACCCCTTACCAGTTTTCTCATCAATGAATTAAATGAAATCTTTAATGTGTGTTAATTTCTAAACCTGTATAAGAGTCACAATTTTACCATCCTGTTTTGAAAATGATCTTTTATCCAAATACTTTATTCTATAGCACTGGTTTGCAGTTTTGTGCCAATAATTTGTTCTTTTTCCCTCCTGTTCCTTGTAGGCTTTGTTTGCATATGTAGAAAGGTTTTTATTGACTATACAGGTTGTCTGATGGAATTGTGAGAATGGTTTCCCCAGATTCCTTGTTTATCAATGCCTTCTGGAGGGCTTTGGCTAGACACAAGTGGGAGCGTGCTATGAGCCTGCTCTGCATATACTGTCTGCCATTCCACTTGTATATGGATATGCATGCTTGAATGGTCTCTCCTGGACTCTACATCCATCCCACTTGTTTTCCTTCTAGGGTGAAGAGGGGCTCAGTGAAATGAAAGAACTGCCATTCTTCCACATTGGCTCAGAATAAGGCAAGATTTTGATGCATTTGTAGGTTTGAGTGGGTGATATTTCCCAAGATGGCTCTCTTTACTAGGAAGCCCACATTTCTAAAGGGATGGTCTTGTGGTAAGACATACACTGCATAGTAATTGTTCGCATTCCATTTATAATTCTCCCAGGAGAACCCATTGATAAGGCATATAGTTTATCCTAGACTAGGATGGTCTCGTCCTAGTAGGTCCGAAACCTCAGCCCTAGATCACATCCTCCTTTTTGTCCTGCTTCCCTGCTCCCTACACCAGTAAGTGGCTGAAGGTCCTTTCCTTCCTCATTTCCCCACAATTGCTGTTCTGTGCAGCTGTACAGTGATTTCTTAGATGAAACACACAAGGTAGATTTGCATTTATGTGTGTCTCTCATTTCTTTTGTCTCATGTTCATTCCTATTTCTCACATGCTTGATGACAAAAGTGACATTAGTAATTCATTTGCATTATTACAGCAGTTTCCCAACTTCTATTGCTTTTATGTCTTTTTAGTTCTTCACATTTGTTCTCTACACTGTGTCTAGAATGATCTTTCTAAGACACAAAATAATCAATGTTTCCTCTCCATTTAAAGCACTGAAGAACCCCTTTTGGCCTAGGATAAAAGACTCTTCACGTTCTTACCTTTGCTTAGCTCAGAAGTTCACCTCCCTTCACTGATATTTTCCATTCCCCTGATTGCCAAGCTCCCGTGCCCTGTAACATATTGTTTCTTCTGTCTAGAATATTTTCCGCCCTTTTGCCTCCCATTTTTGCTTAACTCCCTTTATTCTTTAAGCCTCCATTTAGGATTTACTTCCTCTGAGAAGTGTTCTCTGGCCCATAAATCCAGGCAAAGTGCCTCTTTTGTGATAACAGAGCTTCCTGTACTCCCATCAAAAGGTTTATCATAGGATATTAAAATCACCTGGTTATTTTTCATCATCTTTCTTGTTCATTGTTGTACTTTCAGCATCTAATAGGATCTCTAATTAGTATATTTTAAATCACTGCATCGCTTCTTCCTGATTAAGCATTTTAGTATGTATAAGTGCTTCACAGACATTTGTACTAGACTGAGCACTTTTATCTTAAAACCCTTATATAACCTTTGAGGTAGGTATTATTCTTACTTTATAAGTTGAGGTTGGAGAGGTTAAATATTTACTCATATTGCTGTTAAATGGTCCAAATTGTGATTTGAATTCGTTTATCTATTTCCAAAGACAACGGTCTTAGGTGCCACAGCGCGCAGAGTCATTTCTTTTGATCCTATTTCTTTGCACCATGTTGAACATAAGCATAATGCAATTCTACTTGGATGCATGCTGTATTAGTGTCTTATTGCTGCAGCAATAAATTACCATGCACATAGTGGATTAACACAGCTCAAATTTATTATCTTAGCACAGGGTAGATGTCCAACATGGTTCTCACTGGACCAAAATCAAAGTGTTAGCTTGACTGTGTTCCTTCTGGAAGCTCGTGAGGGGAATCCATTTCCACACTTTTTACCATAACTGAGGTTCTGCTTTCCACAGAGTTTACCTTATAACCCACCTTTAGGTTACCAGAAAACTCAAATTTATTGTTTATTTCATTCTGAATAACCTGGTTTTTCTAGGGCTTTGACACATGGTAACTCTCATTTGGCATTTGATATTAAAATATTTCTAGCTTAATTTTTAGAGAAACCAACTAGCTTTTGCTTCCCAGGAAGCTTTTTCTGTATTGCCCATTTCTTTTAATAGCTATCTGACTGTAGGGATCATATGCTTCTAATAACACTTTTCCATCCAGCACCCATAATATCTACTTGTTCTCTACTTTACCGTGGAAGCCAATTACCTTCCCCAGAAGGATCATGAACATTCATTGGTGGCTGACCTCTTATATTTTATCACTTTATTCTTGGGGATAGTTATGAATTCTTGCACATTCTTCTCATTTTTTGATCTGCAATATTGGGCTTTACCTTGGTCCTTTCCTGCCAAAGATAAATCTGTTTATCCCCCCAAAAGGTAAATCCCATTTCTTTGGACCCCTCTGACAGTTTTCACCACTATTCTTATTTGATTTATGTGAATTTATATCATCTCTCCAGCTAAGAAATATGTCTTAAAAATCTAGCAGAAGATCAGGCAAATGGAATATGTACAAAATGTAAAAAAAAAAAAAAAAAAAAAAACTGTTAGATTACGCCATGCCCATGTCTACCTATATCTCCTTTCTTGGCATAAATAGTACATATATGCCTAGAAGTCTTTTATTCTGTCTCTAAACAAAGAACTTTCAAAGATAAGTGCATCAGCTAGAGTTCTCTAGAGAAGCAGAACCAACAGGAGATATCTGTACATATAAAATTTACAGAAGTATCTCATGCAACCATGGGGATATAGAGTCCAAGATCTGTAGGGCAGGCCACATGCTGGCAGCTCCCATGAAGGTCCTCAATGAACTCTCAGGAGAGGCTGGCTGGCTGAAGCAGAAAGAGTGATTGTCTCTTCTGAATCCTCCTTAAAAGCCTTTCGGTGAGTAGATTAAAAGTCACTCACTGCAGAAGACACTCCCATGGATATAGCAAATGTGGTCATGACTTAAGTCCATGAGATGTCTTCACAGCAACGGACAGGCCAGCACTTCCCAACTAGACAACGAGGCACCAGCACCTGGCCAAGCCAGCACATGAACCTGACCATCACAATAAGGGAAAGGATTAAAAACTGTTATTTTTTTGAAATCAGTCTTCCCTTTTCATCCTCAACGTAGGTGAAGAATACTAATTAATATTTTAATATCAGTAGCATATCAAAGTTGTAAAGGTTTGAGTTCTTTTTTGGAGCTTGCCTAAAAGTATAAACAATGTCCCAAATATGAAGTTTTTCACGCCAGACTTAGCAGAATGACCAGACTTTGGGAAAAGCTCTAGCCAATGCAGAGAGAGAAAGATTTTGGATAGGGCCTCTGTAACATTTGTTTATGAGGGATGCTATGTTGAAAGCACCCTTTTTCAGTGTTGGTGACTATAGAGAACAGCACATGATTGTCTTCTACACTGAATATATTGCCATTCTGATAATTAATGTTTCAAAACATCATAGGTTCTGGGGAAATGGAAGAAGTTATATTGAATAAGAACATTATAATTCTCATTTGGCACAGTCTATCCTCTGAATTTTTAACTGCTTTCTAATGGCTGAAAGAAAGTTTGGCTCTTGCTATGATGTATAATAAACAGCCAGGAAACCGTTTCAGAGGCACCTTTTCAAATAAAAATCCTTAAGTCTGAGGTGCCTTGATTTTCACTTCCAGTAGTTTAATATTAATTTTCTTGGTCCTAATACAACTGCATTAAAGTGAACTTTAGAGTAATAAAATTAGAGAAAAGAAAATAAATGATGGAAGTTTATACGGAAATAGGGGTTTCAATGTTATTCAGGTCAGAGTCGCTGTCTGTCTCTTTACATATAATTTATAATGTTAATTCTGCATGTGTTGATTTTTCTTCAAGAATTTTGGATTCTTGTTGAAAATGAATGCTTATTTCTGAAACAGGAAAAACCCATATTCTGAGGAAAATTTCTTCAATACCTTACAAAAAATTACCTTACTCACAGGACCAATAATTTCAGAGAATAAGAAGACTTTAAAATTGGGTTCCCCATGAGAGAAAAAGAAAAATGCTAACTTAATTCATCCAATCTCATTGCTGGAGGAAGTAAATGGACAATGAGAAACCTCAGGGAAGCAGAATCTTAGCCACAAAAGATCCTAGTTTATTGTTAGTTCAAGTCAATTCATTCAGTGAGCACAAGTCTTTACCCAGTTAGCAATGTATAAACACATGCGGAGTTAACAGGGAGCTGATTAAATGAATATTTCTGGAGCTGGTCACCACCATTTTGACTCTAGTTCTTGGGGAACTAAGAGTCTATGATTCAAATCCCAGCGGGAGTGAGTATCTCAAACAAATGAAAGGCATTTATTGGATCTGTTACTACTGCAGTGTGAATTACTAGCATGCTGCAGGGGAATCTATAAACCTTTTTTTGAGACCGGTGTTATGAGGCTGAGGACTGGGCTCTGGGGGCAATTTGTTCCTAGAGCTCCCCTGCAGCTCCTGTGGCATAATCAGAACCAGGGCTAACTCTGAGCTCTGAAATTGCATTCATGGACCAGGTTAGGGGACATTTGCCTAGCAGTGATAATTTAGGTTGGGGTTTTCTTGAATTTATATTGGTGCCTTTTAAAGGGAAACTTGGTTTACTTTGGCATTTGTTATTTGACTTTTTTTCTTCCTTCTTTTTCTTCTGTGCTTTCTTTTCCACTTTTTTTTTTAAACTTCGCTCTTCTCTGAGTTTCCTTGTTCTCTTTGCTCTTAAAGCCTGCCTTATACTTTAAAAAATATTCATAGATTCATAGACTTTTCTTGGCATGAGAAAGAACCTCAACTGCTCAAATGTCACTTGGCTCAACCCTCTACTTGATGAATGAATAAATCCTACCCTCTCCTTGTTTAGCTACCCCCTTTCAATGCTTTCCAAGATAAGAATTTATTTCCTAATAAAGCAATCTACTCAATTTTTGTATAGTAACATATCCATTTTTTTCCTGGCATCTTTTTCCATCTTTTGATTTCTGTTTCTTTTTATTCCATCTTGACAAAGCCTCTGATGGAAACTTGTGTCACTCTTTCTTGCTCTAAGGTTTTGCTTCCCACCTCCCATTTTGTTTTCATAGATGTGGGTCATTTTGTAGATTACCATAGTTTGCTTCATTATTTCCTTCCTCAGTCTCTATGATTCATTTTTACTCACTTTTAATCTCTATATTTTACTTTTCATTTCTCCCAACTAATGTTAATGCTACTTTCTTCATATCTGAGGGTCTTTTAGAAATATATAGAAATAAAATCTTTCTTTCCAAACTATTTTTGTGTTCTCTTTGCGACAAATCAATTTATTACTTTCTTCTGATCTTAAGTGATTCCTTGATATTGAGAATACTTTCTTAGAAAAAAGATCCTTGTACACATTCATTAGATCCTTATTTAGTGTATATATGTTCAATCAACAATCAATTATGGGAATTCTCATCCTGCATTCATTCATTCATTCATTCACTTACCAAAAAATTATTGCTGTCTTTTTAAACAGAGAGACATTCTCAGTCCAGAAGGCTACTTTTGGCTGTTGGTAAATCAGGGCTCCTTTTTAGAATCCTGAATATGCTTAATATCTTCACATTAAATTATAAGCTCCTTAAAATAGGGACTATTTTTCATTCGTGTTTGTAGCCTCTAGAAATCTAATGCTGTTGCTGACACCAATAAGCAATTGTTGAATATGAATGACTGAAATAATAGTCCTCAATATGTGCTTGATTAAACGAACTGAATCACTTAAGTAGCTAAAGGCTTAGATGATAGTTAAATGGAAGTATTGATGAAAAACACCAGTTGGAGAAATTTGGTATTTGGTGATATTCTGAATATGCAAAAAGCCAGCAAATCATATTTTCTTATTCTCTAATTTTGTTCCCAACCGATGTGACACCTGCATTTCTACTTATCTTTTTTAAGGGGAGAGCTGAGTTTTTTGTTAATGCTTTGGGATGGAGTGAGAATGACCAATCCAAGGGTCTTTCTGGAGCTATAAGTAATGGCCTTTCTACTGCTTCAGGGGAGGGTACTGCCTGGGGACTGACTTTTTCTGTGCTGAATGACATTTGAAATCTGAAGCATTCAAGGCACAGCAGTGAGCTTTGGTGTCTTTGTGAAGGAAAAGAAGAGAAAGGAGATGAGGCCAGCGAGGTCCTTTAGAGGGAACAATATATCTAATAAAAAATGGAGATTTTACTTGGCCTGGAGGGTAGGATTATTGTTAGAGATATAGCACCCATGAATATTTTCATGGAAATTCTACAGAGTTGGACATGTTTATTGGAAAGGTTGGGTAGGAGTCTATAACAAGGTTGGTCATTATATTGGAACCTTAAGATAGATGTGGGAATAGACATAGATCGAGGCTGCCTTTAGTGGGCTGGCTGCATCCATATGTTGATTATAAGAGAGTGTGTGTATGTGTATGAAAGTAATATTTAGCACAGTTTTTAAAATATAAAAAAATTATAAAGAGAAGGATAAAACAACTGATGATCCTACCACATAGCAATGATCACTGTTGATATAGTTAATGCATTTCCTTAATATAAATTGTATGTGTATATAATACATATGTGTTGAGAGATAGTATATCAAATTGGTAAAGAGCATGAAATCTTTAACTTCAGTTCTGCTACTAACAAGCTGCATGTTAACTCTTTAATCTATCTTGGTATAATTTATAGATTTATGCAAAAAGTTTTATCACTTATGTTAATGAGCTACCACATATTGAGTTTACTCTATGCCAGGCACGGATCTAAACACTTTACATGTAATATCTTATTTAAGCTTCCCAACAAACTAATTAAGTGCTATTATTATCACCTTCAGGGGTGAGGAAACTGAGGCACAGAGATTAAGCAAATTGTCCATGGTCAGGTCCCCAAGCAATATGTGGTGAAATGTAGAATTTGAACTGAGGCTGTCTTAACTCAAGAACTCCTGCTCATAACCATGACAGAATCATATAAATGTAAAAACATAAACAAAAAATACAGGCACTGATTTATTTTTTGCATATCTATTTATGCATTTGAAGGTGTTGTCCTCGTAAAATGGAAATACCACGAGTCAGGAGATTGGCATTCAGTGGCAGTTCCATCTGATGTTCACTTCCACCCGTATTCTATAGAATCTGTAGAAAATGAGCAACCTATCCAAGGTCACTGAAATCACAACCAGCTGAGCTAGAATTTCAACTAGATCTGTGTGGGTCCGAACTGGGGATTCTCAACCTGGATCCACACTGCTTTAGTGAATATTTGAAAAGAACTTACAGATTTCATGAATTTGGATGGAAAAAAGTCATGCTTATTTTCATGTACTTCTAACTGCAGTCGAACATCTTCAATTATCAATACAGGCAAACTTATACCACAGAAGTATAAGTAGCATTTATGGACATTGTCACCTATAAAAAAAAAAAAACACGTTTTTCTATCATAATTTAGTTGTTGTGAATATATTAAATATAATTTACCTATTATTATTGAGAAGTTACAGTAGTTTCTTTTTGATATTTTGGTATGTGTATTTCAGTATAATTAGTTTCCTTTAGGGTCTTTGGTATTCTCTTTTAGACATTTATAGAAGCATTGCTCTGAGATGCCCATAAGCTTAATTAGATTGCCAAAATGATCCCTGGCCAAAAAACCCTTGAAAACCTTTTAAAGCTTTGCTTCTCACCTGTTGCATTCTTATGTTTTCCTCTTTCTCATGCCACACCTGTATGTAGGGCAGAAATTTAATAATTCACATAAATCATAATTTAGCTCTAGTATTATTCAGCTTAATGACAGAAAAAGAAGGAGCAAGTCAGGCACCTAGAACATTTAATGGTAATTATTTCTAAACATGTGTATACCCAGAACATTGAAAGGAATTATGTTTTCATTTCCTACCAGTCAAAACCTCCAGATACTCGTTAATTTTACATAGACCAGTACCAATTGCTGAAAGTCATTTCTTTTTTTACTATTGGTTTTGAGTTGTGTTCAAATTATTAATGGTGTTTGTATTTCGCTGATGCCTTAATATAAACATCCTAATCAACCTTGCAATCCCGCTGACCCTGCGTCTGGATCTGGGCTTTCTCATTTGCTCTACCATGCATAAACTAAACTGAATATCCGAGAAACCTGTCGGCCTTTGCCTAAAATCACATAGGTTTCAATAAGTTCTTAGTGCGTGAACCTATTTTCTTATAATTATAGGTTTATTAACTAAGTAATGAACATAAACAAGTAGTTCTTTCAATAAACCTACTAACTACAAGGCATTCTTTTAGACACTGGAAATATAGAGGAGATGCCCCAAAGGAGGTTTATGGAGGAATTTCTCTTTGTTTAAGTGATGGTTTATTTATTTATTCATTATAATAATTACTATGTTTACTTATTAACTGGATTTCTGGATCACCTTTTAAGTGTCCTCAGACTCCGGGATGTTCCCACTGGCACCATAGGAGTAGAGGAACTTGACAGTTTGACTACTCTTTGATACCTACCCAGGAAGATGTCAATATTTCAATATTTTATTAAAGTGATTCCATACCACAGCTAATAAATTGACTTCTAGTCTGGTTCAGGGTAGACTTAGCCTACCTGTCTTATTAAGTGGGCAGAGAATTGTCTCAAAAAATTATAGACCTAGAATAATGAAAGGGCTGATGCACAATTTATTTTCTTTTTAGTAGAATGAAGGAATTGTAGAGCCAGGTGCATGTCTCCTTAAAGATACCATTGCAGTAGATGTCATTGCTAAACTCTGTGTGGTAGGACAGACATCTGGGTTGCATCTGATATTTAATTCCCAGTCACTAACTAGTTTTGTGACCCTGACAAAGTCTCAAATTCTCCGATTTTAAAACGATGAGGTTGGAATTAGTAATCTCAAATATCCCCTCCAACTTTAAAATTTTAGGATTCCATGCTTGGAAGCATCACAAATTTAGGCAAGTCTTAAATTCACTTTTTATTGCTCTCGAGAAGATAAAGCTTTATTTCATAAACATTTGTCCATGTGGATCGTCTTTGAAGTTTACATTGTAATTGAAAGAGATGATTTAAGTTTCTTGTTAAAGTATAAAATGTTGGTTAATTCCAACAAATCAAAAATGCTTTGTATTATACAGCTTACAAATCCAAGTTTTATTCTTCAAAGAGAATGGAATGAACAGCTATTTGGTGAATTGTCTATATTATATAACATATATTTTAAAATTCATATGTATTTAAAAATAAGTATTGGGTTAAAATTAATAACAGATTTGGAAGTCTTTGTATTGATTCTGTATTTTGTTATGAAACATATGCTTAAACATTTACAATCATGTTAGATTTTCTGCATTTGTTGGGTAATGGATAGATTCTTTCGACAGTTAAAATACTGTCTTAATATCATTCATCAAGACCAGCCAGTGATATTATGTGAAACCAAGTGAAAATGGATAGTTTTGATGTAAATTAAACATTGAAATTCCAGCCTGTTTGCAAGGTTCTCTTTCAAGCATGGCCCTCTCTGTAATGTCACTGATAAACTTGTTGCAAAAGGAGTGCGTGAACTTTCTGTCTGTGCATTTGGTGATATAAATCTCAAAAACAAATAAATGTGTGTATGTGAAAGTTGTACTGTAACTCTTAGGTGAAGGCTATAAATGGGGTCTGTTGGCAGATGGTAATTCTATATGAAGTGGCATTATCAGGTAAAAATAACTACGTACAGCATGATGACACACATGATTTGGTTTATTTTCTAACTAAATTTCAATTTATGTTCATGATTTATATAACTGAAGTACTTAGATACATAGAGTCTTAAAGCAATTTTTTTCCAAGGTAAAATCTGGATGACAGAAACAATAATGACAATTGCATTTCATTTCTTCAGGGAAGTAAATATTTGACTTGCCAAAGCTTTCCTGGATGTGTTTTTAAAGCTTTATCTTGACTTTTGATTTTTCACCTTCAGTAGACTTTATCCTGGGGTGAAACCTTGGAATACTCATGGTCTGGAGAGAAAAGTAAGAAGAGAATACTTTATCTTTTGCAATTATTTTAACTAAGCTTGTCAGTATACTTTCAGAGCCTGCTGAAAGGTAAATTTACTGCCATTAACTTCTGCATAATCTGGTTGCTATTAAAACTGTAAATAGCTAAGATAAATTCCAAAGGCCTAAACTGATAGAGCTTTTGTCTGCAGATTGAAAAGAGAGGAATCTGAGATGTAAATTTTCCCTTCAACTTTCTGATATAAAGTCAAGACCAGGATGGAATCCTTTGATTTAAGAAAATTGGTGTTCAAGTCACATCAATGGCTCAAGATCAAAAATCAACACCACCAAAGTTATAGAAATAGAGTCTTCTGTAGGAACTCAGAGTCTGCTTGAATTTGTTCCTGACTTGCCATTGTCTCTGGCATTTTGCTCTTTGCTGTGATAAGTACAGAAATCAGTTCTGGTTTATCTCCCTTCCCTTCATTTTCCTAAAAGAATTAGTCAGTTCTCATCATTGGTGACAAGAAAGGGTCACAAGTGGGAATTTCCAGTTTGGAATTCCTTTTTCAGCTGTCAGCTGTTTGTGGATTTAATGACAATGTTCTTTCATCACAGTAAATATACAGCGTGTCTGCCAAATCAGCAGAGACATAAACCTGATCAAACAATGTTTTTGAAAATTACTCTGGAATGTGTGGTGGCGGCTTGTGGCAAAGAAAGAAGTTGAGTGTGGAGTGTGCTGGCTGAGCTGAACTGCGAGCCTGCCAGTTGAATTGTTAGTCTTCTTTCACAGTAACCCATTTGCTTATTTATTCAGTAACTACTTCCACCCTGGCTCTATTGGAGCCCTATTTCCAGGCTCTGGAAGCTTGGAGCATTAGTGCACACATATCAATACCTTAGTACACGAGCAGTCAGAGGTCTGGACTGATGACATGGCCAAGCCTGGGCATAGAAGAGCAGACAAGGAGTAGTTTGTCTTCCTCCTACAAGACTGTTTGCAATAGACAACCACCCAAGAAGAAAAAAAAATCAGCTTGATTGATTTTTCACTACATCAAAGAAATCACTCTTTAGATGACCTTTGTTCCACATTTTGTCTGTCTTTGAAAAGATATAGCACAGCATAACAGTTAAGCTTACCAGACAATTAAAAAAAAAACCCAACTAAACAAAACGGAGCCATGAGGGTCAAAATCTAGGTTAGAAATGTGTTCTATACATTCACATTTCAAGTAAAAAATGTAAGTTTCAAATTAAAACACATGGAATTCTAACTAATTACATTTACTTCATTAAATTTTGAAACACAGATAGAGAATTAAAGATATTGAATTTTATTTTTGATGCTCTTGATATATTGAACTAAGACCTCTACTCCTTTTCTTAAGTGTTCTTTCATTCTTGGAATATAGATGAGGTTTTAAAATGCAGAAATATTTGGTACATTATTTTTAACTGATTCTTTAAATAATAGTTTATTAAAAAGGTGATTTATCCGATGGGCTTTCCTGTGACCCATTTGTAATCATTGGTTCGAAACTTTAAGAAACTTTAAGAAAGGGTCACTTGTAATACAATCATCAAAGACTACCATTTTTCAATATATACTATTTTTATTAGCTAACAAATACATTCCAAAAAAATGATGTTTTCCACTGTTCTGACCATAATACAGCAGATTCAAATGATTATTTTACACATTGTGAGCACTTTAAATGAGACTACAGGTAAACCATTTACCTTTACCTGGTTAACCAACAAACACACAGTAAATCGTATTTATATTCTGTGGCAGCCTTTGATATTCACTCATAGGTGAAGATACATGCTGAACTAGAAAACTTTGTTGGTTGCTCTCTCATGCTGTTCTTTTAAATGTCTTGATCACTGTGACACCACATGAAATGCTGAGGGCTCTGAAAAGGATTTTCATGAAACAAGTCAACCACAAAACAGACCCAGAGTGTGGTTGAACTTGTAAAGCAGGTGAATGGCACATCAAAGAATGGTTGTTGAAGACAGGTGATCCTACACACAGCACTGGGCTGGCCATAAAGGGTACAGTGCATCGAGTCACCTGGTTATCTTGTTACTCTGCAGATTTTGAATCAGCACATCTAAAGTGAAGCCTGAGATTCTGGACTTCTGACAGGTTCCCTGGTGATGCTGATGCTCTCAGTTCAGGACTACCCTTTGAGGAGCAAAGTATTCCAGTGCTATTTCAGAATTGATGGTGGAGGCAACTGTGGTGGGATTAATGTATTCATTAGCCATCTAATCAACAAGAAGAGACTAATTGTCATTTATGACATTTCTCTCCCTACTTTGTAATAACACTTTCCATTCTAGGTTATTTCTATGAGGGAAGATAAACAGATGAAAAGTTAAAAAAACAATCATTCAAAAGTTACTGATCTAGGTGGCACGCATGAATTGGACCTTTAATTTTCACTCAATGGTCCATTTTCACAAAAGTGTCTTTTTTCAACAAAGCAATTGCTTTTGCCATTTGCCTGTGGATTTGCAGGAGCACACGCAGGAAATGCCACGTCAAAATGATCAGTTAGTAGAGTTCTGTGCATACATCATTCCTAACCTATCAGAAGGGATTTTAATATCTCCTGTCCTATTTTTGTTCCCTCATTTCCCACTGGATCCCCTTGAGCCCGAGAACTTGACTTGCATGGATGCTGGGGCCATGTAATAGAAGAGCAGCACGTGGCTCACACAGGAACCAGACCCACAACCTTGGTCTCATTAGCACAATACTCTGCCCATCTGAGCTAACGAACCACACGTGTGCAGCTGCCTGGGCTAAGGGAGATGAATGCTTCTTTCTCCTTTCTCCAGTTACTGAAGATGTTCCAAATGGCCCCAATGGACTATTGAGATGTATTCACTCAGAGTATCTGCCAGGTTAGCCCAGACCTTGCAATTTATTGGTGCATTCTGTCAAAGCAAAGTCTTTCTCCGGTAAATCAGAGAGGCTTTTTAGACACTCTCCCCAGAGAGTTAGGTAACTGGGGATTGAAATCTTGGGAGAGCAATAGTTCAGCTCAGAAATAGCTCTGTAAAATGTAGACAGTTGTGCCCCTGTCCTCTGTAGACTAACAAGCAAAGCCAAATCATTTGGAAAAGTCATGTGCGGCCCAAACTTCCATTTTACTATCAGATTATCCATGTACAGCAGGCTCTGAAAAGAGATTAGACAGAAGAAGTCATATTCCTTTCCTTTTCACAGCTCACCTAGTAGAGCCACCTGGTGAATTTGAGCTAAAACCTTATTTTGTGAGGTTGCCACAATGGTGAGAATTCTTTTTGGGTTTGAATAAGGAGGGCGTCTTATCGCCTGATAGTTTTGGATTTAGTGATTTGTAGGTTCACTTCTGCATGGCAATCACTTCCCAGAGTATGTTTTGACACTTTGTGGCAGAAATTTCACAGGAAATTAATGTTTTATTCTCTTAATAATATGTTCCTTATGTCAGGCTTTACTAATCCAGCTTATCAGATAGAACCGCGTATTAACTAATCAATTTTTGTGGAACCCATTTTTTTTTTAAAAAGCATCAAATTGGACATTCAAAATGTCATTATATACATGTGGTATTATTTTATGCAGAACTGCCATCTCAATTGCTGTAAATAGTCTTGATTAAATGGAAACATTTTAAATAATCATAGGGTATAAAATTAAATGGAATAAGTCTGAAGTAATGCAAGTGAACCAAAACAGCATTAATGCTGCTTTTCTCATTTCCCTCTGTTTCATCCCTTGAAGAGTATAAAATTCTTAGGAGTGTATTAGCGAAATGCTGAGTGGCGCCCTGAGAATAACTGAGCTCCAGCCTAACTGGTGAAATCGGTGTCAACTGCTCATGCTGTCAGCCTCCTCTCCCCACTGCCTTCGCGCAGGTCATTCTTCTCTTGAGACATGCAATACTTTTCTTTCTCTAAATTAGAATTTCTCAACCGCAGTACTATTGATATTTTAGATTGGATAATTCTCTGTTGTAGAGGTCTGTCCTGTGCATCACAGGATATTTCTTGCATCCATTGCCTCTCTACCCACAAGATGCCCAAACAATCCTCCCTTGAGACCAAAAACTTTAAAAATGCCTCCTGATATTGCCAAATGTTCTGGGGTGGGGGTTGTAGGGGTTGCAGTGAGAGGGTAGGAAAATTTGCCCCCATTTGAGAACCACTGTTCTTAGTCTTTCCTATTATTTAAGTCCATCCCTCACCCATGGTACAAACCCTTTCTTAATCGTACAAACTAATTTGTGGTGACTTTTCCATCGAATCTGTATAAAAATGTGTAATTGCATAGCAATATGTACTCATGGTAAAAAATGAAACAATATAAAACTATGGAGAACAAAATAATTATGGTCCACATTTACCTCTTCCCTGACTCCTTTCTCCTCTTTAGAGGTAGCAATAATCACTGCTAATACTTTAGAAGATACCATTCCAGATTATTTTAGGCCATCTGAAGGCTAAAACATGCTACCTCAATGCTTTAAGTTGCTTCCCTTCCATTACTAGTGAGTTTGCGTATAATTGTATATATTCGTTGTCCATTATGTATTTTATTTTTGTATTGCTTGTTAGTTTCTTTTGCCTGCTTTTCCAATCTATTATTATTTTCATATTGATTTGGATAAAATCCATATATATACATACACACATACACATACACACACACAGTAGTTATAAACCACTTGCTTGTTTTGTATATTTCAAAATTTTCTCCTAGACTGTTAATTGCCTTATAATTACATGTACTGTTATATATTAAATTTTTACATCACCAAAATGTCAAACTTTTCCTTTTTTTCCTAAACTTTTCCTCTTGACTGGGTTTTATACCTATTTAGAAAATCTTCCTTAGCTAGCTATATGAAAAATTAGGCTTTTTTTTCCTGAATGTTTTTATATTTTCCTCCAATTGATTAATTTATAGTGAAAAGTTGATCTCTTAACTTTCTGCTCAGATATGGCACAATCACTTCCACTCACATTTTATTAGACAAAGCAAATCATGTGATTAAAACTGATAACAATGGGATGGAAAGTATTATCCTTCTACAAAGATAGGCTTGAAAAGAATGAGCCTTACTAAGGAAGAGGAGTAAACATCTTGACAATAATGAAATCTACTATTGGAGACAATTTTTCTAGTACCATTAATTGAATATTTCCTAAATTTCCAACTGATTGGCTGTACCATTTATCTGGAATTGCCAAATGCCATTTTGTATTCTTATAATTCCTCTATTTGTTAATATATCTAAATAAATAAGTTCTCTGAGATCAGGGATTGTCTACTATTAGTACTGACTAATAGTACTAATAGTACTAACAGTACTTAGTCATTTACTGAATGCTTGGGAACTTGTAGACAATTTGAATGTCCATTTCTAGGCAATGGGTAAGTAAATATTGAAGAGTCATTTGAAGATGCATAATTAACTCATAATGTAGCACAGACATAATGGATTAGATATAAAACGGGTTTTTGTGCCTTAGAATGATATTTCAGTCTTGAAAATCTTGTGTTCAGCAAAATCAAGCCCTAAAATAGCAGAGTTTATGGAAAAGGTCGTATTGGAGCAAGCCATTCCAAACTTTCACACTAACACTATCAAAAACACTAAGAAAAACATTATTCTAATACATGTAATTAATAGAATAAAAGAATACTTGATAAACAACACAGTATTAAGTATAAGGCTTAAGTATCTTAATAATTTGAAGGTAGCATAATGGAAGGGGCTTAAGGAAATGTTGAGGCTACTGAGTTTGGAGATAAGATCAGAAGGTACAAAGATGGAAAAGAAACACCTATAGAAGCTTCCAAGAGAGCAGATGGCCAAGCCAAGACAGCAGGGGGCGTGTAGGGTAAAAGGGGTAATTGTGAGCTCTGCCATAGTCCACCCTGCTTGTTTCATGCAGCTGGGTTTGTGTACTTTGTACTAAAGTACTTTGTACATTAAAATGCTGGGAAGAGTGCTTATGAAACAAGGTAACGTTGCCTTTACCATTTGTACATGAGTTAATTTGTGTTACAGTGGCAGACTACCTTCAGCAACCTGGATAGATTTTAAAAACTTAATGCTGGGATGAAAAGGTAAGAAATAACAGAGGGTTTACTGCAAAATATTAGTTATGTAAATTAAAAACACAAAGCACTACTGATTTTACAAGGATACACACACATTTAAGGATCTATTTCAACACATTAGAGCAGGTAGGTGTCTTTTGGGAGGGTATAGAATTGAGGTGTGACAAAGGCAAGAGAGAAAAAGCAAAGTAAAACAAGTGATGACTCTTTTGCAACAATTGACGAACACAACGTATTAAGTACTAGGGAGCATAATTAACTCAAATGCTGTACCAGAGAATGACAACAAGTAAATATGTTTGTTTTAATGATAATGTGCTAAAGGAATAATCTGCTTAAATCATTCATGTCCTGCTTGTGTAATGGTTATCACATAACGGCTTCCCAGTCCATTCAAATCAGTTCATGACTTTACTTTCCCCATCTGTTAAACTCTGTGCTAGGAACTGGACTTAAAGGCTTTAAAATTAAACTATATATGTTTATGATATATGAAATTCTGAGTCCGGTGATGGTGCATGATCCTGGAAACTAATGTCAGCACTGGCTGTACTTTGTGAGTTCTACCTGCATACATGGTATTCTTTCTTCCTTGAGGTTTGTATGAAATCTCTTGTCCTCTTTGTCTTACCCCAGCCTGTTCCCACACTTAGCAATGTCAGGCTCATAAAATGGACATAATGTCCTCTCAGAGTTCCCAGCCCCCTCATGTATTTGGCTTTGGGTATTTCCATGACCACAGAAAGTAGATTATCAGGAGCCATATGTGAGTTTATCCATGGACTAAGAAGGGAACTGTCACTCCCCCAGTCCTTGGACTCTCATTTATTCTTAGGTTCATTATATGTCTTTTGCCTGTACTTTCCATTTCTTCTCTCTTTAGGCCAAAAAGAGCTCAAGTTTCCCTCATCCTAAAAATCCTACCCTTCACCATGCTTCCTTATTGAAGGAATAGCTAGCTCAGTCTTCTTCCAGCTTCTCATGATAAAACTTCTGAAAAGATATTCTCTTTATTTGGCTCATTTTTGGATCTCCCCCTATTAGAATGAAAGAATGAGAAGATTTCTTTTGTCCACTGCAATATTCCCAGTGTCTAAATCAGTGCTTGGTGTGTAGTAAGTGCTCAATAAATATTTGTGGATTGATTGAATGAATAAATGAATTAAGTAACTCTCCCAACTTCTACTTTTTCCCTAAACATACTGAAACTGCCTTATTTTATATCACAAACTTTCTATTTGGCAAACTGTATGCTATTTTTTTGGATTACAATATTCTTAATTTTGGAGGACTTGTATTTGACCCATTCACCTCCTATTTCTTAAAACCCACTTTTCCTTTGGCTTCAGAAACATCAGCCTATCTTTATTCTTATAAGGTGATTCTGACAATTCCTTTGCTCTCCTTCATTGGATCTTCTTCCTTATCAACAAATATTCTCTATATTACTGACTGCTTCTCAGGTTTCAGGTTCTTCAAACCACTGACTTGGCTGGTGCCTCATCAATATGCAACAGCAGCCTCTCTCTGCAATGGAAGGCCTAAATGCCAGAAATTTATGTGATGTTTCTTTTCTTGAATGTTCCACAGCTACTTCAAGATTAGTGTATTCAAAATGATACTAATCTTCCCCTCCCCTTTGGACTAAATTACTTGCCCTTTGTCTTGAATTTTTCTCTCAGTCTCACCTCAGCATTCACCTAGTCTCCCAAGGTGGAAATGCTGGCCCTTGTTGACTCTATTCTCTCCTCCATCCTCTACTTTAAATTGTTCGTTAAGTCCTTTCCTTGATGACTGGTCACTATTTTTCTTTCTATTGTAGTATGTGTTATTGCATGTTTCAACATGTCCTGTTTGAATTGCCTTTTCTCTGCAGCATAGCTAAAATTGTCTCCCTAAAATGCAAATATGATTCCCCATAACAAACTCATATATTTTCCAGATTGCCTATATTATAAAGTTCAAACTTCTTATCTCAGTATACAAAGGAATTAATATCTGGGCCCTTCCTCATTCTCCAGTCTCATTTTCTAAATCTTTTCCTAGTGCATTTTTTTCATGCAATTTTGTCAAGATATGTTCCCATACTATGCAATCCATATGAACTATATAATCTAATGGCTTACAATCAATGGCTCACATTTTTGTTTTAGTACCACCCTCTACCTCAGTCCCATTAACTAGAATTCTTCATTGGCCAAAGTCTTTGATCAAGACGGGTCTCTTCTAACAAAGACCTAAAGGTATAAGATTGTCCCTCAAGAGAAGGAGTTTCAACCTTTATGGTTTCTCATTTTATTTCAAATAAGGAAATATTGAAATAAAAGTGAGAAGAAGGGCTTGACACTTTTACTTAATACAGTTTTCTCATAGCCTACTTGCATATACATGGCATCCATCCTCCCTATTTGTCTTAAATCCTATATAGTTGAATGCCAACTGGAGAATTTAAATGTAAAAGTTAGGAAATGTTGTAGTACATTAAAATCTACAAAAGTATAGTCAGGAGATTTTTAATATAGTGCTTACTAAAACAGCACTTTTTAGAAGAAATGTCTCAACTCAACTCGATTCTTTCAGTGCCTGGGGCCTGTGGACCTGTAGTAATTTTTATAGCTGGTATCAATCTCTGCACATTCAGAATTTAACAATTGGGAGCCAGGGATATTTATGCTCTTTGGCAATGCTGTGCACATGGGAACTCTCATAAAACTCTAGGTGCCAAATGGACATTTCAGAAGTAAATTTCTGTGTGCCAGTTTGTGTGTCAGAGCAGTTATATTGAGAGGGTTCAACACATTTAGAGGCATGTTCAGTGCTTTTTAGAAAAATCCATAAAATGGGAAGGTTATTCACACTCCATCTCTGTATATTAAAATATATCAGGTATCCTAACTGTTACCTCCTCTCCCTGAATGTTCTACATTCATTCATCAAAGAATGAGACAGGAAACAAACTTACAAACCTTCAATGAGGGGCTTCTGTCTACAGTTTCCTGTTAGACAGCACTGTCTAATTGATAAAAGCAGGAGTACTGATTTTCAAAAGAGTATTAATTAGGTTCTCACATGTCATGCTTTTCACAACACCGATTTTCTTGAGGTGGACCTAAGTTTAGAGTTCTGATAGAGGTTAACAGTAAATGAATTTATATAAAGAAACAGACATTAAAATTTGCAAGGATAGGTTAAATAAGAAAGTGTGGTCGGATATTTTGAGTGATGGACATCTCACAATGTGGGCATATGTTTTTCAGCTTTTTACACTAGTTACATTAGCTTGAAGAAATATTCTCTGTCTTGTAAAATAACAGATAAAATACACTAATATTTTACAAAAAATTAATGGTGTAGGGAGGTTAATTTTTTGAGTAGATATATTGAAACAAATTGAATGAGTTTTAGACAAAAAAATTACCTTGATGTCAGTGAAGGTGATATCATTTGGGATCTCTTTCTTTACAATTTTGGTTTAGGCCCTTCCCTGGGCATTGCCTCAAGGCCATATCTTTAACTTCTAATTCTGTTATGAAAGAATGGGGGGGATCTTTCCAGGAGATTTATGTTGTCCTCACAAATGTTGGTAGAGAATGTCTGTCCTGATAGCTGTCACATTGCAAGGGACAGGGACCCATGGAGAATGAGTGGCACCCATTCATACCAACCTAGAAAAAAATGGTCCAAACTATATGCAGCCAGCATGGTGCTGCTAGTCATTTCTATTACTTTAATAACTAGGGAACTTTAGATTATTAGATTCTAAGTTGTGGATCAAAAAATGGCAATTTATGGGCTTTGATGCTGTCAGAATGAAATGTGCATTTTAAAAATTTTGTGAGCCAGAAGATTAATTATATTTTTATAAACTGTTTTTCTTAACCAATCACTAACAAATTGTAAAGTACATAGGAATCTTATTTGGAAAATAATTTTAGGTCATTATCTCAAATAGAGTATTGCTAATTTTGTAGGTCCAGTCAATGTGTTGATTGCTATACTTCTTAATTCTACTTTAATTTTGAGAAGGAATCATACTAAAATCTTTTGAAAATTAAACCAAACATTGTTTAACTGTTATATGAGACTTCACCGAGTCGATGAGATTCCTTATGAATAAATCCATTCCATTATATTTGATTTCACTTTATAAAAACAACATCAGAGTTAATTGACAATATAATGAAGGGTTTGCAAGAAATACCTAAGAGGTTTTTTCCCCTCTCCTTTCCCTTTTTTTTTTTTTTCAGAATTTTATTTAGGCTCAGTTTCTTGGTAATCTTTAATTTAGGCCCCCAATCAACATGCAGGGACTGAACTGGGCAGCCCCTGGTTACTAAGGAGTAGGTTCTCATTTGGGCAATTGGCCAAACTTGACTTCAGTGGGATCAATTGTAGGTATATTATTGTATTCATTTTACTAAAGGGCACGTCACATTTTTCCTCCAGGAATTTTTAGCAAGTGGTTAAAAATAACCTTTATGAAAGGCTATTTTACTGTTGAGGCCTGGCCAAACCTTTTGGATGGAATCTGCATCCATCATACTCGGGGTCTGTCAAAGTAAGTCTAGTGAGCAATGCAGTAGACATAAGGTTGCATTCAAATGTCACTGCGCCATGTTTTCTGAAAAAGTGGCTGGCTGAAATGACCTTTGCGTGCCAACATTCCATTTTGTAGTTTGAAAGGTAGGGAAAAGCTAGTCTATGAAAATATGCAATGTGAAGGCCAAACTGGAGAGGAAAGACAGATTCAGATTTCAATTCTGAAATTGTCAGCTTTGGTCAAGGATTAACATGGATCTAAAAATCTCTTCCATTTTCATTTAATCTTAATGCAAAACAATCTTTTGGGACTTAATGTGTACTGATGATTAAAAGTTATGAGTTTAACAATTATAGATGTAACTGTTTTGAGAAAACTCTCCATTAAACATGTGTTTCTTTAAAAATATACTTCACATTCTATACTTCTGAATCATGGCTATTAACTTACCCCAAATTAGTACTAAACCTTAAAGAACATCACAAAGCAAAGTTAATAATTAGCCACCAACAATAAATGATGATGATAAGTGTTCACTTGAGGGAATAGGAAGCCACTGTATGAAGTATCTAAATGGAAGTTGTTTTAAAACTACCTGTTGCACTTCTATATAGCTGCAAACAATTGCAGGGAAGAGCTGAACAAAGGGTCATTGTACCCTAGGGAAAAAAAGGTATTTCTCATTTAATGAGGATTAAATATATTTTATACATAGCCATTTCAAGAGAGATTCTAAATATGTGGGACATAAAACCATAGTAATTTATTTAGCCAGTGACACTGTATCTAGTGTTACTAAACTCTTTTGAAATATATGCCCTTAGAGAAGAGCAGTTGTCACTTAGTCCAGCTTTCTTAAACAGCAAGGGGGATTTAAATACACAAATGTTGCCCCACATTTATCTTTCCTTACCTACCAGCTCTTTTAGGTAACATGCTAGGAACATACGGGACAGTTGGGTATTTATATTAATTTTATACAGCAAGCCATTGCCCCAAGGATAGTTCATTGTGTTCTAGGTTAAACTTTGTGTGGATAGGCCAGTAGTGGGAAACTCACATGTTCTACTCAGATTTGCCTTGTGTCTACTGATTCCTGCCCTTTTCCTCTTGTGCAGTCTTACTGAGTAACCCGCTCCCTTCTCTTGGTTGAAACCATCATCTATGTGTTTCAGGTTCCCAGGACTGTACCTTCAGCTATACTTCTCTTCTCTCTCAAGACTGCAAAATCCACGATCTACTGCTTATTTCTACGAAAACGTGTCATAGGAAGCTTGAACTTATCATCCCTTTCTCCTCCCACAAACTTGCTCTTCTTCCCACGTTAACCATTTTAGTAAAATTTAGGTAGCTAAGGAATATTTGGGAAGACATGGTAAATTAGAAATGCTTGTTTACCACTTAACACCTATTACTCATCTCTTCATCAACTCTCTTAGCTTAAATAACTGGGATCATTTTGGATGACTTCTCCCTTTCCCCCCATGAGAATTGCTCATAAGTCTTATTTACTTTACTTTTCTAATGATTTGAGTAAGTATAAAAGAGTGCACACTGATTTATGACTGTTGAGACTCAAATTAATTTAATTCGCAGTCTGATTTATATGTAAGTATGAATTCACTATTTCTTTATTTAAGATTCACCCAATAGTTAACTTGACAAAAACAGGTTAAAAAATAATTAATGGACCGGAGACCTGGGTTCGATTCCTGGTGCCTGTCCATGCAAAAAATAATAATAATAATAAATAATGGAATACAAACTTCTGTGTGGAGCAGGGTCAGCAAACTATGCCTTGTAGGAGAAAAATTCTCTCTGGTTAGAGAAGGGATAGAGGTCTGTTTTTATTTGTTTGCTATCTTTTGGTTTGACTTTTAACAATCTGCAAGCTAAGAAAGGTTTTTATAATTTTAAAGCACTGTAACACACACACACACAAACACACACACACACACACGCAAAGAAGAATATGCACCAGGGAGAATATGGGCCACAAAGCCTAAAATATTTACTATCTGACCATTTATGGAAGAATTTTGCTGCCTTCTATTGTAGAGAGATAAGTATCCAAGCTTTACAATCCAAGCTGCTTCTTGACATTTCATTACCAAGCTTTATAAGCAATTTAGACATATATATAAAGTTGAATTCAGTAATTTCTTATGGGTAGGAAATGTAGTTACACACAATTAAATTTGCTCAAATATTTTGCAGTTTGTTTCCAAATAATAACAATAAAAGTAATAATTTTTCTTATCCAATCTTCTAACAGTGGGGTTAGTTAAATTGGTAGTGAATAGATAAATCATATTAACAAGGCTATGTTCTAGATGCAGCTGTAAAAACTTGGGAAAGAAAATGAGGGAAAGATTTTTATGGTAGCTAAACAATTTCAAAATGATTTAATCCTCACAGTAGTCCATTTCAAAATGAACAAATTCAATCAAGCATCAATATAAAGAGATTATAGATATGCTTTGGGCTATAATCACCAATTAGTTCATTATTTATTAATTCAGCAAACATTTAATGAACATGTGCTCTGCCAGAGATTGTGCCAAGTGCCTACTGTCAAGGATGTAAGATATATATATATATAAATATTTGTGATAAAATAAGAAAAATGCTCTAAGAGATATGTATTAGGTATAGCAGTAGGAAAAATAGAAAGGATAATTTTTCTTCTTGCGGGGATGGTGGCCTGCTAAGAGTGCCCATGCAGTGTGGTACTTTAGCTGGATCTTAAAGAGTGAGCAGGAATAAACTGGGCACACCAGGTGGGAATGGAGGAAAAACATCAGCAGAGGGAATGGCATGGATAGCCAGGAAGGACACAGGTGTGTGAATTTGCAGGGTGGCACAGGTAGAATGCATGATGTAGTGTGGGCAGGGTGAGTGTGTGGTTAAGGACCTTGATTACAAAGGACTTACCATGCCATGTAAAGAGTTTGTACTTTATCCCGCCAGCTGAAAAAGAGTTGTTGGCAGATATTAATGGGGGAAATAATAAGAAAATTACATGGAACACATTTGATGGTAAAGAAAAAATGAATCAAAAGTAAAGGTATGAAATGAGCTGGGAGGCAAGAAATAAGGAACAAACAGTCACTTATAGAAGGCCTGAGGAATGGCGGGATTGGAGACATGGAGGATTAAATTAATAGGACTTGGTAAACAATTTGATAAGGGTAAAAGAGAAGGAAATACTTACGGTGGTTGGGTAAAGGAGGGGCAAGTAAACAGCATCCCATAGGCCAAATCTGTCCCATTAATATATTTTGTAAATAAAATTTTCTTTGAATACAGCCACATATATTCATTTGTGTATTATCTGTGGCTATTTTTGTGCTGCAGTGGCAGAGTTGAGTCGTCGCAGAGAGATCTTATGGTCAATGAAGGCTAAAATATGTAGACTCCGGCCCTTTACAGAAAGTTTGTTGACCTCTGGTTTAAGGCCTTAGCAGAGACAAGGGTTTGAAAAAAGAACATGTGGGGATAATAAAACTGGTTTTAGGCATACTGGGATTGAGATGGACATGATGCCTCTGAACATATGAGACTGAAGTTTAACCCATGAGAGTGGATCAGATTCCAAGGCATTGAGCATAGGATGAGGGGGAACAGACCGGTAAGAGGATAGACTCTTGAGCAGCGTATGTGCAGCAGCATATCCCAGGCCTTTGCCCCTTATGCAGTGCAGGCCTAGTAAAATACGATACGGATAATACCCATGATTTCCCGATGAGGACTGAGTTTACTCCTCACCTATTTGGACAGGTCCCCTCTGTCCTTGCTTTTTTCTGCCTAGCTCTCATTTCCCTGGCCTTTCTTCCCTGCCACTCAGCTCCTAAGTCTTCATTTGGATCTGCATCTCTGGTTTAGGCCTTAGCATCTTCTCTCAGGTTATGCTGCTTCATCTTCTAACCACAAATGTTTGTAGCTGCAGATAAAAGGAGCTGCTGCCTTTACCTAGATCCATTGCACCATTTCCATCAACAGAAAACACCCACCTTCTAAAGGCAGGCAAGAAGAGGGATCCTTAAAGGCAACTTGAAAGAAGTCCCGGGGCAGGCAGGATGAGAGACAGAAGTTGGGCACTGTCAGAGATGGCGTGGTTAGCCGTGCCTCAGACATCATTGAGGTGCCGACGGGGAGGAGGAGGCTGTGGCTTTGGAAATTCTATACTTGCAATGAAGAGCTGACTTAACTTTGGCCTGGAAATGGCTCTTGAGGTCATCACATCCTTTCTGTTTACTGATGAGGTAACCGAGTCCCACAGCGGTAATGTGTCCTCAATACAGATACCCTTTGTTCTTTCTCTACAAGGTTGGACATCTACAAGGTCGATGTCCAAGACAACCCAGTTGGTCCCAAGGATTCTTGTTGTTTTGCATTCATATCTAACTGTATTCTTAGCACCAGAACAAAGCACAAAACGTTATGTAGAAAAAATTGAGTAAATATTGCACAGACATAACAGTGTTTTCCTCTTAACGTCTCACATTTGAGTATAAGTCCAAATATATTTGTTGCCAAACAGTCCCCGCTGAAGTAAGTAAATACCATGAACCTAAGGCAGGACATCTCCGTCAGGAAGAAGTGGAGAGCTAAGATTTTACTCTTTCCTGTACAAATCACTAGATTGTGGTTTTCACATAAAATTAACTGTACTCAAGAGCTGCGATACTCAAATCGGATAAAACAAGATTGCTCAGAGGGAAGGAGTTGGAAGGAAGGAGGGAAGCTCTGAGCCCATCTCTGGGTTCACCCCATGTCCCCAAGGCAGCCAATGTGGAAAACCTCCTGGAACCCTTGATCTCTGGGGAACATAGTTTTAAAATTGCTGTAGAAGACCCTGAAGGTAGGTTTTTGACCACTGACTACTCAAAAGAAATAGAATATCCGTCCATGTAATTGCCTGAAAAAATACTGAGGTTGTTTCTACCTCTTCCAGAGCTGTAATAGTAAGTTCATCTCAAATTAATCTTCAGGGAGTCAAAAGCCCTTTAAAGGGCTGACTGTGGTTCTTGTGGCTCGTGAGCATGCCAGTTGGCTTCCTACCAGCCTTTCACGGCATGCTGGTCTACTATTCTCTGGGCGGAAGAGGGAACAAGGTCTTCCAGCTGTGCTCCATGGAGGACATCTGCCATTCAGAGTCAGGATGTCTTGCCACTGACTCTGTATTCAGAAAGAGAAACTGGTTTTAGAAAAGATGTTTTCCTGTCAAGTGACACACATTTAAAATGATCATTCCAGAAGCTGGAACACAAAATCTTGCTGTCCTGAAATTTTCCAAAAGGCTCTTGAACAGATCTTAGGTAAGAGACATTATAAATCACAATACCCTTTCAGTGTAGAACAGTAGAGAAAGGCAAGAGTCTCCACCCACTCTCTGGATTTCCTCAATGAGGCTTCACAGAGGAAAATCATATGGGGCAACACGACTGTGTCAGCTGCAACTTTTCAAGCAGAGCAAGTGATTATTTTTACTGTAAGGCAATAAACCCCCACTGCTGTCATTACAGGCCTTCTCCCAGCCTCTTTTTAAGCTTTCATTATTATTGCACAGCAACCCCAGCAATTGTATTTGTCAACACTGTTGGAGAACCCTGCAACCTGTTGGTGGGCTTATCAAATTGGGGTTTGTTGTATGAGTACTGATGTTTTAGAAAGCTCTGTCCTGGTGGCTTAGGAAGAGCCTGTCTTTCAGAATGACACTTCATTCCATTTGTTGTGATTAGGTTTTTGCAGTAGAGTCTCAAAAGTGTAATTGCTTTTGTAGTCTGAGCAACAAAGAAGCATTAAGCTACAGTTAGAGATTTATGTAATTGTTAAGCAGGTTTGAGAGATTAAAAATAGTGGGGTTTTTTTTTAGAGAAGATGATACATAGATGTGGATATATGAATTTTGTTTATTGCAAAATCTTTGCTAATAAAGTTTGCAACAATGTAGATAATAAAACATGAGTTTAAAAAGGTAAGGTGGTTTTGAATTATAATATAGATGTTCAAGCAAGCCAGAGTGTTGATCAATTGATTGCAGGGGTAATTGGATACCATGGATTCACTTATTTGGGTGTCAAGTCAATAAGGCATAGGGATAGTAGAGCTATACAAGTCCGGGTTGATGGTGAATTTATATTAAATAGTAATAGGCATATTTAGCTGCTATTATGATGTTTAATAAGCTAATAGAATATACTAACGTATATTAAAATAAGAACCTTACATACAAGGTATAAAAACTGTATTTGACATCAGTTAGGCCCTTATCACAGATAATTTATATATTTTTCATAGCAAAGAAGAGAGATGGAAGGAGTAGCTGGATCTAATCATTCATTCATTCATTCATTCAAAGGTATCTATTCTGTACCTACCGTATACACAACTCTGTTCTAGGCACTCAAGGTATAGCTGTGAGCACAGGCCATCGTTCATGAAGGCTATAATCTAGAGAAGAGGCAAATACTCACTCAGCTGATAAATAATATTTATGTAATTTTTAATTTCAGAGAATGCTATGTCCCATGAAAATAAAAGTAAACACCAGAAGTTAGGGAGTGACTGGGAGATTATATTTAATATGATGAGTCTGCACTGCACTTAATGGCATAGGGGCACAAGAAGGATGGTTCTAAAGGGTTATAGCCTCCTTCTGTGTCAATGGGGAAGATCTAGGAGAGGAGCAAAACCTGATGATATATGAAAGGCAGTAATTACAGGATCAAAGCTAGGTAGGGGGAGTTGAGATCTAAGGTAAATGGCAGGTTTAGTTCACAATAGGGGCACGGAGAATTCATCCTTTAAAGGGGAAGGACGCCGTTGGAGGTATTTGAGCTGAGGTGGGCCATGATTTGTATTTTGTTTCAAAGGGCTGTATTAGGATTCTCCAGGGAAGCAGAATCAACAAGAGATGCATGCGTGTTAGTTAACATAGATGAGCTTGAATTTTATGCTGCTGAAATACTGCTTTTTCTTCCCTTCTTTCTTTCCTTTGATTTTTTGCAGTTGGGTAGCAGAGGTGTGAGGCCAGGTGTAGAGATGTTCATACTATCCCCTTTAGGTCTTTTTATTTCTTTGCAGTCAGTAGTAATGACTTTTCTCATTTCTGATTTCAGCTATGTTTTCTATTTTTCTTCATCAGTCTAACTAAAGCTTTGTCCATTTTATTGATCTTTTCAAAAATCCAACTTTTGATTTTATTCATTCTCTCTATTGTTTTCTAGACTCTTTACTTCATTTATCTCCACTCTAATCTTTGTTATTTCCTTCTTTCTGCTCACTTTGGGTATTGTGGTAGTGTGTTCTTTTACTCGTTCCTCCAGTTTGAGGTTAGGTCTCTGTTCTGGTTTGCTAGCTGCCGGTAGGCAACACACCAGAGACAGATTGGCTTTTAACAAAAGGGGATTTATTTTGTTTGTTCTTCAGAGGAAAGGCAACTAACTTTCATCTGAGGTTCTTTCTTATGTGGGAAGGCTCAAGGTGATCTCTGCTGGTCTTCTCTCCAGGCCTCTGGGTTCCAACAACTTTCCCCAGGGTGATTCCTTTCTGTATCTCCAAAGGCCTGGGCTGAGCTGTGAGTGCTGAGATGAGGTATGCTGAGCTGCTTGGGCTATGCTATGTTGAGCTCTCTCATTTAAGCACCAGCCAATTAACTCAAACGTCATTCATTGCAGCAGTCACACCTCCGAGTCAACTGCAGATGTAAATCAGCAACAGATGAGGTTCATGTACCATTGGCTCATGTCCACAGCAACAGAACTAGGCACATCCACCTGGCCAAGTTGACAACTGAATCTAACTACCACAGTCTCTAATTTGAAATATTTCTTCCTTTTTAATGTAAGTATTTAGAGCAATAAATTTCCTTTTCAGCCCTGCCTTTTCTGCCTCCCATAAGTTTTGTATAACCTCACTGATATGAAATAATTAGAATAAGCAAGCCCATAGAGTTGGAATCTAGAATATAGGATATCAGGGGATGGGGTGCGGGTAGGGAATATAGAGTTAATGCTTAAATTGCACAGAATAACTATCTGAGATAATGGAATAGTTTTGGTAATGGATGGTGGTGATGGTAGCACAGCATTGTGAACATAATAGCTCTGAAATATATATTTGGATGTGGTTAAAAGGGGGAAACTTTAGGTTGAATAAATGTTACTAGAATACAAATTTTTAAAAAAACATTGTAATGTACAACATAAACAATGAACCCCATTGTAAAAGCTGGACTATAGTTAATGGTACAATTGTAAAAATGTTCTTTCATGAATTATTAACAAATGTACCACACTAATGAAGGGTTTTAATAATAGGGTGTTATATGGAAACTCTGTATTTAATGTATTTTTTTTCTGGAAACCTAAAACTTGTCTAATTAAAAAAAGTAACTGGGAAAAATATTACTGGTGATTATTATTTGCTGAGAAAGAAGAAGAGGTTCTGGGATTCTATTTCTAGATTTTGTCTCTAAATGTCATAGGGTATTTGGCAAAGCTCTGAACAAAGGATCTCATTTTCTTCCCCTGCCCTGCTCACAGCTGACAATGACAAGAGGGGACGGTGGGAAAATGAGCCCCAACTCTGGAGAACAGGTATCAGTTTTGCCCTTGGTTCCACCTGCTTTAGTGGGAAAGCAATTTACCTGAAACAGATTGATAAAATAATTCCCCCAATTAGAAAATCTTTTACAAGAAAATTCTGGGAAAAGAAATATTTCCATCGTATGTAAAGGAGGGTTTATAGAGTGTTAGGAATTCCATGGTTTCTCTTTGAAGCGAATCATTTATTGGCGAACTATGATTGCTGTGCTATATTTCAGGCTATCTAAAATTATTCCTTTCCTTGTGTCCCAAATTCATTTTATTGACTTAATTTGGCATTTATATAACATACTAACATTCTGTTGTGATAGTAGCTCATGGTAAGCTATAAAGCTTATATGAAATGAAAGGCCCAATGTGATGGGGGAATGGAAGCAGTAACATATAGACAGATTCACTGATTCAGCTGGCGTGGAATGACTATTCAAGTAACTGACACTTGCTATTGTTATAAAACCAAAGAATTTCCAATCTGGGAAAAAACCTTTAAGATCATCTGGTAGTCTTAACATTGATATCCAAACTCCTCATTCAAAAATAAAAGTTTATTGAAGATCAGAGAGCTAAAGTGATTTGTTCAAAGTCATATTGCAATACTAGTAAGAAAGATCCCATTTAACAATTTTCTAATATGAAAACAATTCAGTGAATATGAAAAATCAGTTTTAACAATATTTCCCAGTGGTTAGAAATCAGACTGCCTAGGTTCAAATCCTGGCTTTACCACTTTGGGCATTATTTTTTGACTGCTTCCATTTCCACTCAAAAAACACAATTGACAATACCAGTTATCTCATTGGGTTTATGAAAAACATGTCTGGGAAGTTCTGTTTGACTCTTATTTTATCCTGTCTTCTAAACTGGTTTGTGTGAAGGTACATTTATAGGTGAAAAGATTGCATTTTCAAGTATTGGAGAAAGTACAATTGGCAATGTGGCTATTTCCTAGATGAAATGTGCAGTCAATAATTATCATTTTGTAGCATTTCAATAATACCTTGTTTTCTTATTGTAGCCATAGACATTTAATGATGACACCATGTTTATTATGCTCAATCTATTAATTAAATGAGAATGTGCACATAGAAATAAATACTTTAATAATATATGCTATGAATGATGTATAATTGAAAGAGAAACAGAAATAATTCCTTTCAAATCTCCTCCTCCTTTTATTTTTTAAAACAACTGTAGTAATTGTTCCCAGAAGTTGCTATACTGTGAAGCCTGGGCTGTCATCCTTTGATGTGTCTCTAGCACAGTAAGATCAAATAGTTCCCATAATTGTATTTGGTAATTTTAGAGTCATTATTTTTTGTTGTTGTTAAGATTTTTTGAACTAAAACAAAATTCTAGGGCAATAAGTCATTATGTGTCAAAGTAGCAGCATGATAAAACTGGGGGAGGAAATGAGAATTTGCTAAATTCCCTGTGGGTCTTATACCATGAGCCCTACCTCACTTCCCTAAATGTGGAGTGGCGGTAATATAAGTTGAAAATTATCACTATACATGTATATTAAAGAACCCACTTTACGAACTGTGTCTGACTGAAATGGATAATCTTAGTGGTCAGGCTGAAGTTGAGAAAACTGTGATGTTAGGTGTTAGGGAATAGCCATGGTATCAACTGAAAGACTGTAAAGGTATAAGCAATGCCGTTGAACTTGAGTTAGTTATGTAACAGGGATTTTCCATGACATTGTGAGATACTTTATTAATGGGGTTTTCAGGTGTTTAGGATGGTATTTCTGAATTATGTGAATCCCACACAAAAACGAAAGTTTAACTTTAAATGCTGTGTGTGCAAATCTGACTCAATCATATTTAGACCATTTAATTGTTAGGTATGTCAGAATTACGTTTTTGCAAATTGTCTTTCAATTGGTGTTTATAAGAGGGGTTACCTGCCATTCCTTGCAGGAAAGCATATTTCAGCAGATTGCATCTTGTTTAGTAAACTTTAAATGCTGTGCTGTCTGAAGGCAGGCAGGTGAATAGATGATGCTCTCTGGTGCCTGCCAACCTGCGGATCTTAGGATGACATGACATTGCGGTTAGAGTCAATAATTTGTGGCAGAGGCTGAAACAAACCCCTGGCCATAGGGCCAAGTTGGATGAAGACAAAACATTCCTTAGTGTCCAATTTAGTCATTTATATGGTTGTGAAGAACCGCAGACACTGAAAGCACTGGTCTTGCTGCACATATAATCATTCCTGTTTGGTCTGGGTGAGGCAAATTAAAAGATATTTTTTTCCTGTCTCATATTATTTCACACCTAATAGATGCCTTTGTTTTGCATGCCCTAATTGCTTACATTAGGTTCTTCTTGTGCATTAGGTGGGAAAAGTAGACCTTTTCTTTCTTTCTTTTTTTAATAGTTGTAATGCTAAACTAAGGAAAGCTACAATTTTCAGCTTTGAGTAATGGAAACTGTTTCTATGACTGGGAACTTTGCAGCCTCTCGAGAATTTTATAGCAATGGGATTAAATCTCAGCATATTTGTATTATTTGGCCAATGATTTAACTTCTAGGAATTTATCCAAAGGAATGTATTATAGATGTGCACGGAGAAAATGGAGAAAAAAATGAAGTGTCTATTCCATTTACTTATTTACTCAAAAATATTTATTGAGCCCTTGCTCTGAGCTATACACTGTTCTACTTGAATAAGCTGATAATGACCTCTCATATGATAGAATACTAGGCTGCCATTAACAGTGTCCAGAAGACTACTCTGTAAATGGCAAGACACTGACAGTGTATTAGTGAAAAAATAGATGCTATACAGGGATATACCTTTTCATGTTTATCCATATTCTTAAATGTGCCATAATGAGTGCATATCACTTTTCTGATAGGCAAAACAAAGACTTTGTTTTCAAACAACTTACAAAATATCCTGTTTATTTCAGCTGATGGTGAAAGGAAATTATTCATCCAACAAATATTTCTTGAGCTACTCCTATGTACTGCTTTGTGCAGGATACTGGGGCACAATGATGACGTCTTCAAGGAGCTTTGGATATGACCAATGATTCACAGATATGAGTGGTTTGATGACTACTATAGAGTCTGCAAATTCATACATAGATACCATCTGTTGTGGTTGCTAAGGCAAAGGGTGGAATTCTGCCACCCTCCTTTCACAAAAAACAGTCTGGCTGTCCTGGATATCATATGATCATCGTTTGACATCATTCATACTTTCCTTCCCTCTTCTAGACTTGATTTCATAATTAGAAATCGTTTGGGGATGTGGCATTGGTCCAAACTGTGTTGCTCATGTTTCCATACACTGATAGCTTTCACTCTTGTGAAGAAATTAAAACAGCCCCCTGTATGTTATCTGTAGCATCATATGCTGGTAGTAAAAAGGAAATTAGCAATGGAGAAGGGAAAGTAAAAATGTCAAATCCTTGGCTTCCAGGGGTTGACAATTATAAGCTAAGAACAAAGGTCTAGTTCATCCAATTCATGTACAGCAGGTGTCGCCAGAGAGGAAAATGGGGAGGGTCCAAGCTGGAGGGAGGCAGCCAGTGAGTGTGCAATAATGAGAGTCAAGAGTCAAGATCATCTGCAGCCTGAGAATTTATCAGAAACACGGCTTCTTAGAGGGAAAGGGAGACTGGAAGTAAGGATACTGCCTTGGAAGAGGCTGATTCTGCCCATCTCTAAATATGAGTGTTCTGAATCACCAGGGAAGTTATATTTAATTAACAATTGAATTTACCTGGCTCTTCTGATATTTTCTGTCGTGTGCCCATCTGATCAATCTGCTTAAGAAAAAAAAAATCTTTTAATAAGAAAGTGAATTGAAGAAGAAATGTGCTGGGGATTGAAACGCACATTCCACAAAAGATATGCTCAGGTCTTAATGCGGCTTTCTGTGGGTGTGTACCCATTTGTAAACAGGACCTTTGAAGATGATGTTTAAGTTAAGATGTGGACTCATTTGTGAATGGGGTCTCTGAACATCTTTTCTAGATGGGGCAAAATTGAATCAGGGTGGGTCTTAATCCATATGACTGGAGTCCTTTATAAGCAGGAGAAATTCAGACACAGTCAAAAGAAGTAGAATCCATAAATTAAAGGAAGTCAGAGAGGAAAGTGAGAGGACTTTCTCCCGCATTATGGAGAATTGCCACTACCAGAATGCTACCCATCCTTGGAGCAAACATGGAGCAACCAGACATCGTGTCTTAAAGAAGCCATGAGACAATAATTGATTATTGTGTAAGCCAAACAGCATGTGACTTTTTGGCATAGCAGTCCTGACAAACTAAGACATGGGTTCCGTGTTGTAGGGGCATGCCACATTAGGTTTTCCTTGAACCTTGCTATGATTCTGTAGGAAAAATATTGACCTCAGGAATGCTAAGAAAGTTAAAATAAATTTCTTCTTATGGAATGGAGGAAACATTTTCTGATTTTGTGTCTCTCATCTACATTAGTAAACTTAAGCATGGTTTCTTTAAAATGCACTTCCTGTGCATTTTAAATTGCCAAGTGATGGCCTTAAATTCTACCTGACCACAGCAGATAAAGCTGACAAATGAGTTTGAGATTTTGGAGTAAAACAAACAGAAGCTAATATTCAAATGTATGCAATGTAATTAGACAAATCTACGGCCCAGTTCATGAAGAAAAACTAATTATTAATCAGATATATAGTTTTCAGGGAATTTTTATGCCAGGAACACTGTATATACTCAGTGTAATAAGTTACAGTAAAGTACACACATGCATCTTGCAGTTGAGGCCTCTTGGGACCTATGCTTTTATTGTAGATTTAAAATTTGCCTCTACTTTTAGAAGGCTTGAAAGTACTAAATTATTAAGATCAGATTTCCCTGACTTTAGAATTGGTGTTTGGAGCTTATTGCCTGCAATTAGAGTAACCATTATTAGGATTTTGTTTGTACATAGGCAAAGTAAGGTATAAAGTTGAGCAATGATTGAAGAATCCAATCAATTAAGACAGTCAACTGGAATAATTTAGGACAAAACATAGCACTTTTTTTCTTAATTAAAGGTTTTCAAGGGTCTGAATTTTCTAAATTGTTTTGACTGTCTTCTGTGGCTGTCTGAATAGGTACCATTTCAGTTACATACATTTTAAAAAATGTTTTAATTCCTTTATGGATTGTACTTTGCTGGAAATTTAAAATCAATAGTTTTTTTTTTTAATGTAAAAGTTATTCCAAATAAACTTGCCTGTCATACTGATTTATATTTTCCAAAGGGCAACAGGTTCTGTAATGTTTTCCATGCTTCAAAACCTACAAAGGAAAAAGAAATTTTACCTGACTTAAATACTCAGTGTGCTCAGTAGCAAATCATCTGTCTTTATTTCACTGATGCCTGTTCTCCAAAAGCTTGGCTGGGCTATTCCTCTTGCATTGCTTGGGGAGTACCTTCCTCCCCCATCTCCTAGTAATGCAGAGCTAAGTTCAAATTTTATCTTCTTGCCATTTTGTCTTGCCATTAGTGTGCCCCAAGTGATAAATGTATAAATTCTGAATTTTTTATGCCGTTAAAGGTCCTATTAAAATAAAACAACTGAAAATAGCATAATTTTATTCACTATTATAACACACAAAAGTTGCATCAGTTAGCCAGCATTAAGCAAGACTTGAATGGATTAGAATTTAAGACAGGTTTTAATGAGAATGAATGAGGTAAAGAATGATTGAGCAAAGGTCCTACATAGATATATCCATTTACTAGGCCACAATAATGCCATATAACAGAAAACCATTAAACCTCAGTGGTAATCAAATATAGACACTTTCTTTAGTGGCCAAATGTATGGGTCCATTAAATGTCTTGTTGATCATGTCTGGCCCCTCGGGCTTCAGTTAGGACAACTGACCACATGATGCTATGTCTCTCCTCTGTCAGCAGGGTAGACCAGCATGTTCTCAAGGTGAAGGCGAGGAGCAAAAGTGGGGACACCAAGATGTGTAAGCCTCTGCTGATGTCAGGTTTGCTGCTATCCCTTTGGCCAAGTTCAGAGTTATTGTGAAAGAACGCTGCCAAAGGCACAGACACAGGGAGGTGTGTATCCATTGAACAAAGGCTCTTGGTTCAATCAATCCACATACCAGGTGAGGCCGGCATTGGGGGGGGGGGGCAGTTCAAAGGACAGCTTCATGAAGCCAGAGGGAGGAGAAAAAAGTGGTATTGACTGGATGCCGAAAGGAATTGTGGAGTCACTTAGTAGGATTCCCCATAGCCAAATCATTTTTGTAACCTGTTAACATTATCCTTATCATCTGCAACAGATATCAGTGACTTTTGATGAAAGTGTCCATTAAGAAGGAAAACCCCAAGTATTTTTGTAATTACAGAGAAATTATGATATTCTTGAAATCCAGGCAAATGTTTTCTATTATTGACACAACATTCAGATGCTTTTGAAAAATAGCAACAATTATTGAATTCTATGAATTCTGCTTAAATTAATATTTATTGTTTCCCCATATTGGTCTTTGGAATTGTTCCATTTTGAAAACCAAACCAAGCCAAGTGAGTTGAAGTAAAGCTAGCATCTGTAGCCTTTGATTCCTGGGAATATCTCACAAGGCCCATATTTCATTTACCACCAATGTATGGTTGATTCTAAGGAACATGTAATGAGTGTGATTTCCAAGTCTTCCTCTAGTAGCTGATCCTGTTTTTTCTCTTCTCCCAGCGGCATCCTAAGATGTCCCTTTAAGTTCCTTTACTTCTTTCCTAAACTTCCATCACAGTATCCTGCCTAAAACTATTTTTCCAAAGTAAAGCATTTTGCTTGCAATCTTCTTTTACCATTTTCTCATTCTCTGATATTTGCTAGCCTGTCTTATATTTTTGAAAATTTTTACTTTTGCTAAATCTTAATAAATAAAATAACTACCATATACTAGTTATTTTTTAAAGTCGGCTTTTTATAATTTAGGATGGCTTAATTTATTTCAGGCTTTATAATACTGGTGAGGAAAAGACTTTAGAATTACTAGTATTAAAATTCTTCCTGATTTAAAAATATATTAGTTTGAGACAATAAAGTAAAAAATATAAAGGAGAAGGTAACATCCTTTATAACATCACAAGCTACACACTTTTTCTAATTTTTGTGTTTGTATGTGTGAGCATTAGTTGAACCATGTGAAAGTGCAAATATTCATTCATTTTTTTGGGGGGGTGCACGGTACGGGAATCGAACCCAGGTCTCCTGTGTGGGCATTCTAACCACTGAACTACCCATGCACCCAACATTCATTCATTTTTGAGCTACAAAAACTAATTTTATGTAGGACAACTACATATAATTGTCATAAAGTCATATAAAGGTGACCATAAATGTCATATAAGGTCTTTCCTTATTAATTGTCCTCCATCCTGATTTTGGCTGTTGTAAATAAATAACAATATTCTGGTGCTGAGGTCTGTTTGGAGAACTAGAAGTTTGTATCGATGTTGTGCTTTATATTCATGATTTCTTTTGCTCCTTCAGTGCTCTTATGACATAGATACTATTATTATGTTCATTTATGGTTAAAGAAGCTGAAGCTTAGGGAAGTTAAGGAAGTTACAGACCTGTAACAGCTGTTGGCTCTTAATTTATTGGTTCAAGTATGTGATACTGTTATTCTTTCCAGAAAGTGGAGAGAGTGGTGAAACCAGGAATTGGCTTAACTTGTGGAAGCAGAGAAAAGCTGAAATTGTTTGTTGTTTATTGCAATGTCAGTTGGGTTACAGACTGATATTGAAGACAGTGTGTTATGATGACCAAAGTTCCCAGTATCCAGGGAAATACACATTTTAGTTATTTATGTAATATTTAGACATCATCCTATTATTTTTTTGGACAAAAAACTGGAAGTGTGCTTCTGATTAAAAAAGATCAGCACATGAGGCAAAACAGTAGGGTGTATTTGCCATCCTAGAAGTTAATAATGGCAAATGCCAAGCTTATAAGTGAGTGTGTGAATCAGTATGTGTGTGTATGCATGTGTGCATGAATATATGCACATCAGCTATTCTTTTGAAACAGTACTGTTGTAACATAGAAAATTAATAATAGAATTAATTATACAGTATTAGCACTGAAAGGGATCTTAGTGATTATTTAATATAACCTCTTCAATTTAGAGTTGAGGAAACTGATGCCTGGAGAGAATGAGTGTTCAAGGTCATTCACTCAGTTCTACCCATTATTTCACGGATGTAAAATAGTGATTTTATGTTGAGGGTATGACTTTAGTGAATATGTATCTTGGAATTTTCTGGAGAGTGTCATTTTTAAGTCTACTTTTCTGCTGACTCCCAATCTATTGAAGTGTTCTGGATGTTCATATTTCAGGACTCAGACTGTAGCTCTTACACCATATTTTACCTTTATAAGTGGCACAAAGGTTCCTGGTCAGACTATTTTTTCCAACAGCTTTTGGTATGGAAAATATGTTCACCATAACCATGATTGAGTGTGCTTGTTTCCAGGCCAACAGAGAAAGAGAGTCATAATTTTCCTCCTCAAGGTGTTTTTGCTATTTTCACGACACCTTTAATCTTGCTCCCCTTGGCTCCCTCTCCCCCCTCTCTTCTGCTTTTATATTTTCTAGTCACTGATTTTTTCCCCTACTATAGTGATTTTTCTGCTCTACCAAAGTGATGATTAGAAATTGGGGGGTATATTAATGAGTTAGGCTGGGAAATACAACCTTAGAGTCACTAAAGATGGAACAGCCTTTGAGGTGAGTTTCAGTAATTTACATGTGTACCAGGAATTAAATTCATCTAGCTGAAAAGGGATCTATTTGGTACCCCCATAGATCTTAGTCCCTGCCTGGATTTAGAATTCAATGCTGTGTCAATTTTTCTCTTTTTGCAAAAACCATGAAAAAGAAGGAGTTATCTTCATTAGGAAGAACCACCATTGTAGCATCAAATTCTTCTTGAGAATGCACAGGTGTTTATAGCCACTGTACATATTATTTTGTCGATAAGAATTTCTGGGCGACTTGTGTCAATTCTGCTTTGTGAATAAACTGAGGCCGAGCTCATCAGTACTGTTAAGAGCTACGTGGTGGATTGTGAGGTCAGCACCAGTACTGCAGCATGTACTTTTGGATTCTTTCCCTTATCCTCTTTCTGAGATAAAACTGCCTTGCATTCAGACCTGCAGCAGGAGTAGAGAGACATGCTACATTGTGTGGTCAGAATGGCTTCCCCAGGATGAATGAGACCACTGAGAGGTTGCATCCCTGCTATATTGAACTCTTTTTTCATTAGAGCTCAGTCAGTGCCAGATGGTGCCCCTCTAATACCATGGTCTCAGAATTGGGGAATAGGTTTTCTACAAGAGTGAGAGATTTGTAATCAAGGAAATCATTTATCTTTCTTTCTTCCAACAAGCTTTATACCATTTCGTTGTATGACTAGTAGTTTATCTTGGGCAATTCTCATTTCTTCTACACAAAACAGCTTAATCCAGGATTGTTTTCCAACTTCCAGGCTGTGGCAAGCTCTTGAGATTTTGTACAACGGGTTTAAGCAATATGTGAATGAAATTTTTTGGCTGATGTCCTATTAATGAGACCCAGCAGTATAAAGTTCCTAAACTGCTAAAGCTAATCATCACTTTTCTTTTGTTCCCACAACACCAGTCAGCTAATCTTGCCAGCAGCACATGAAGACATGAGAAAAATCAGACATCTTATCACATTGAATAGAAAATATAATTTCAACTGCCATAGAGGAAATAGAAGGCAAGAGATTGAGGTTCTCATTGTGTTGGGAAGGTGGATGTTTGGAGTTTGGTCCAGTGTTATTCCTCTAATCAGAAGCATCTCACTGTTGATTAGCACAGCGATGAATGAGGTCAGGATCATAAGTCAAACCACTGGTGACCCAGTCTGCAGCTCTGACTTCACCCTGCCCGTCATGCATACATGGCACCTTCTAGTGCAAGGGAGAGCCAGCAGAAGACATCAGTGAATCTGCAAAAATGTAGCTCTGGTATTAGAAAAACAATTCGGAACAAATGCTTTGCCAATACCTGCTCTGACAGGGAAAATTCTGTTTAAAAAGATGGTCCACATTCTGTTTTGAAATTAATCAAAGCTGTGTGATAAAGACATTGGCCCCCAAGAGTCAATAGTCATGGTTTTCCTTCACAAATCTGCCCCATTAGCATTTTGACCCTGAATAAACTACTTGAATTCTCTGAGCTTCCATGTCTTTATCTGAAATATGGGGTCGAATTAAATGAAACATGCGTATGAAAATTAATAAGTGCATGTTTTTTAGCACATAGAAGCTCTTCTTAAATACATAGCTTCTAAAGTTTTTAGGAAGACTGAATAAGCTGCTCGATAAAAAATTGCCTTATAAATGTGTCCTTACACATCTGTAAGCTATTAATATTATCTTCTTTTTTGTATGTGTGCACCCATGTGCAGGTGTGTGCACATCCATATGTATGAGAGAGGGAGACAGTATGTACAAGTATATGTGTTTGTCTACTTGGTTTTTCGCTCAATGTATGGTAGTGTTTAATGCATTGTGAAAAAGCAAGCAATGCCATATCTAATATTTTTAAATAATCAATTCCATTTAAACCACAGGCTCACAGGAGAATTACATCAGCCTCCTGGAGGCTGCAATGTGGCTCTGGGTGAGATTGGATCTGCCACTCTCAACCTCCAAGCTGAGTGAATGTGTGCACGTGTTTTAATGGGTTTCCTTGGCGGGTTGACCTTTCCAGTACATAGGTGAGCTTACTCAAGTTCCTGGATCTGAAACCTTCTGAGGCACGCATGGCCCAGAGGGTAGAAGGTATTTTCTAATCAATAACACTTCAAGTCAGCAAAAACCTACATAAGCTCAATTTTACAAAATCTTATAACACTTTGTGACAAAGTCATTTATGAATGTTCTTTAGCATTTAAAAGGCTCTTTGTATACTCTGTCAGAATTCCAAGCAATGAATTTTACTTGATTTTTAAGGGGGAGAAAAGTCTTCTATTTAATTTTTGAAGGAGTTCACGAATACATTTCACTCGGCTTTAGTTGGCAACATCTGTTGTTTATTTCAGGGTTGGAATCATGAAATGTTAGATCTACTGGGGGCCTTAGAGACTTTCGAGTCCAGCAGTTTTTGAACTGGACTTTACAGAGCCCTAGAATTCTATGGAGGGGCCTCTGGGTACCCAGAGGCAGGGACAAAGGGGTTTGCTGATTGGCAGGACTCCAAGAGCAGCAGCCCCATTCAGCCAGAGCAACTTCATTTTCAAATAAATGATTCATGTATTATAGCTATAGTATAACTTTATTTTAAAATTATTCTGCCATTTAGAAAGCTGGAAAACCACCAATCTGGTCTAAATCATTCATTTTACAATAGAAGAATTTAAGGCTTCAGGATTATCATATTCTTAAGATTACAGAGATAATTAGTAAATAGCTGAAATCCAGAGCTAGTGATTCTGATTTCAGTACTCTCTGAACCAAGTAAGAGAGAGTTGGAGGAGAAGAGCCTATGATACTCAGCTTTACTTTAAAAGTACTGATGGACAGCTACAAAGGCATTCCTGTTTTAATCCACTCATTTATTGATGTACTCGTTCATCTAGAAAACTTTGGAGGTGCCTTGGGGTTGTAGAGCCAAAAAAGATCCAAACTCTAACTTTGAGGAAGCTGTTGTGTAGGAGGCAAATATAGAAGAAGCAAATTACTTATTATATACAGAACAAGGAAATGGAGCTACAGATTCCATGCTATGTGTAAGTGTATTTTAATGTTAGGTATTTTGTCACAGTGAAGCAGAATTGCCTGCTTTTAGCCTCAAGAGAGGAAACTGGACCTTGATAAATTCCAGGAACTGGAAGGAGGCATGTGTGGCTGGAGGACAGTGATTGAGCAGATAATGGTAGCAGATGAAGTGGGGATAGAAGCTTGGCCAAATCTCCTGGCATAGTGAAGTGTTTAGATCTCATTTTAAAAATAATGTAGACCAACTGAATGGTCAAAACAAGGGTATTACACAGCTTTTATTCTTAAACAAGATCAGTCTAGCAGGTGGTATGGAGTACAGGTTGAGTGGATACAATAGTAGAAACAGAGGCCTCGTTAAGTGGACCTTACGATAGTCAGGTGAGGCAGTGGCCTGAAAAGTATAGTCCTTGGATGTTCAAGAGAGGTGAGTAGATTCGAGATAGAATTTGAAATAAAGCCAAGGTTTAGATATGGGAAGTGAGGAAATGGGAGAAATCAAGGATGAATTGGAGTTTTTCGGTTTGTACAACTGAGTGATTGATGGTAATTTGAGATATGGAAAATTCTAGAAGACTAGTTTTGTCATGATAATTTTGAGGTCCCTATTGTATATGCAGTTGGAGGTAAAATTTCAGGTAGTTGGATTTAAGAGTCTGGAGCTCAGGCAAGAGGTTTGGGTTAAAGATATGCACTTTGGGGCTATGTAGTATTTTAAGTCATGGGTCTGAACAGAAATCATTTAGGGTAAGGGAAGAATAGAGACGAGGGTCTAGCACCAATCATTGAACTACTAAACATATAGATGTCAATGAGAATAAATGGAGAACAGAAATGTAGAAGGAGAAAATTAGGACAGTGTCATATCATAAAAACTGAAAATCAGTGTTTGTCAATGTACTAATTCTAAAATATTAGCTACAGTTCCTAGCACCTGGTAGATACTTGATTAATGGTATGGAAGAAAAAACTACCATTTTTGAAAGAATGCCAAATAAGTCCATAGTTTACTAATAAATGGCATGTAGCTCTCTTTAAGCATTAGAATAATTAATTTCCCCAGTAATAGAATTCTAATATTCAGAGATTTACTTCTCTATACTTTCTTCAATCCTGAGAATTTTGATGTAAATATGCATGAATTGTGGGATGGGAATTGCCAATGGATGCTGTGTATTTCAGAAAAAGTGAGGCAGCAGGTGGAATAAAGCAGAAGACTTTGCAATATAACTTTGGATAACAAAAAGGACATAGGGTGTTGATGCGAAGTAAACCTTGGCCTTGAAACTTGGGGAAAGGAGAAACAAACAGATGCTGTGTGCTAGTGTTCTGTGGAATGAAGCTTTAAGGATCAGATTTGCATAGATTATATAAAGACATCCCTCCCTTGTATTTTTTTGTCTTAAATATTTCAGTCACTTGTCCCTAGGACTATGATAGGCTATAAGAAGTGGAAGAAACAGATCTAGACCTCAAAATTCAGAAAGGACTGGAAATTTAGATGGAATTCTAAAATAAAAAGCCCATACCTATGCAAATTACTTGGAATAAAAAAAGTAAGTAGAAAATGTGTCATTGGATCCATAGGGGGTAAAGACACTGAAATTTTTCTAGCAAACAAAGGGCGATGCCCAGAAAGGAATTCTGCTGTATTTGTTATTAATAATTTTAAAAATATCCAATTAATGAAAGTTCTGTGCTTTGGACAGAGTATATAGTTGGGTGATCAGATCCAACAAGCTCTCCCCCCTCATGGGTATTACCCTCTCTTGGGGAAGACATTGATTAAACAAATAAACACACAAATGCCACATGCAACATAATTTGTGATAAATGCTAGGAAATGTCATAAAAAGAATCTTAATAGAAATCATTGTAGAAGAAGTAATAGGGGAAACTTAATTTGGATCGGAGGGGTCCGGAAAGACCTTTCTGGAGAAGTGACATTTGGGATAAGAACTGGTAAAATCAGCCTTGTGGGCAGGTGTGTTCACGCATCCTAGAACTTTACCTACACTGAGTGCGTGAGGAAGGTGAGTACAAGGGGATAGAATGTCTCCCTCTTCTGGCCTGTCATGGTATCAAACTTCCTGCCTGCCTGCTGAGACAATCTCCATTGGAGTCCCTCTGTGGGAGGAGGTAAGCACATTCAACTCCTGGCACGTAGCAGAGATCGGTTGAGAATGTGAATTAATCAATGAATGAATGAATATTCTTCAAGAAGCATCTATTTACCTGGCAGTAGAGGGAGTATTTGAGATTGCATGTAGTTCTCTTCCAAGCACACATTAGCTGCCAATAACACACCATCAACACAACTTCTCTCAATAATTTGTCAGATTATCTAATTTTCACTTGCAAAAAGTAGAGAAAAGAGACCTGCTGGGCTTTCTTTCTGGCAACCAGCACACCATCATCATGACCAAGTAATAAATACAGGATCTGGTTGAGAAAATAAGCAATATCGTCCCAGTGTTTCAATTTCTACTGGTTAGTTACTTCAGTGTTTTTAGAATTTCTTAATGCCAATTTTGAATATATATAAAGTTAATATAAATGTTTTTTTCCCTAAATAACAAAGGAGAAAAGCTGTGAAGATTCAAATGTAACTTGGGAATAATATGATTTCCTTACTTAACATGCTAACCATTTCTAACATTTTAAATAAAGGCAATTTTTCAATGAAGACATAATTTTCCAATATGTTTGGTCAGAGTAGGTTGAGACAAGTATTCCTGCGAGGTATACAAACTTCTCTATTTTCATACTCTCAGGAACTCTCTGGCCTCATTTTTTTTTTTCCCTAGCAGGAATTACTTTCCTTTGAGTTTTCAAGCCTTGCTAAAATGCTTTATTTACTTTTCTTCGAATGACTTTAGTGAGCGAGTCATACATCAGACTTAATCATCATGCCTCCGAAAATGGACAAGAACTGAAAAACACATACAGCAGGAATGATTTGACCTCACTAATTAGGAGGAGGAAGCGCCGTGCAGGTGTCTTCCTGTAGTTAACAACAATACTCCTGAGAACCCGAGTGCATTGCAACTTACAATGTGTTTCTACTCAAAAGACAGTTCATGTAAAGTGAAAACACCCCATGCACAGTTCAGTACTTATTCTAAAATATAGTTGGATGTTTATAATCACCTACATGTCGAGATAGTGTATGTTGTGTTTGATGCTCGTGTAGGCAGTTTAATTGGCCTCCATAGAATTTAAACTAGCAGGGGAGGAGAAAAGAAAATACAGGGCTTAGCAGCAGTATTCATCTGGATGGAATGCTGAGTATTCTGTTTCTTAGGATCAAAGTGCCTCTGGTAGGAAATTAAAACACACACACACATGCACACACACTCACACATAAACACAAAACAAACATCTAATAAAAAAAGGCATAGTGATTAAAACCGGATGAACTCCTTTAATAGAGAACAAAACCTGCAATTAGAAAAATAGATATTTCTCCTGTCAGCTGTTTTCGTGGTACTAATGATTGGGAGAAAATCCAAGACCCCAAATGAAATGTGACAGCTCACCCTACCAGCCATTTAATATTCATGGTCCTTCTGACTCCCCTGAAGCTGCTGTTGTCAGAATCTCCAGTGACCACAGCAGATGCTAAATCCAATGGTCAGTTCTCCAGTCCACGTCTGACTCGCTCTTTCAGCAGCACCTGATACAGTTCATCAGTCCCTCCTTTTGGAACACATCTTTCACCAGGCATCCTGTTTTTCCTTCGCCATGACTGGCCACTCTTTGTCCATTTCCTTTGTTGGTACTTCATCACCTCTTTGATCTTGAATATGGGAATGTCTCAGCACTCAGTCTTTGGGTCTGTCCTTACTATTCATATTTACTCCTTTGGTGAGCTTTATCAGTATCATGCATTTAAGTAACCCATATTGGAGAAGGGCACCCTGATTTTTCTCTGCATTCCCAATGTGTCCCTGAATTTCTGACTCGAGTAGCTAACTGCTTTCATCATCCCCACTTATCGTGAGGGATCTCACACTTAACAGGATCTAAACTGAACTTCTGATCTCCCCAGCACCCGTGCCTCCCTGTTTCTTCCTGTTCCTGCAGCCTTCCCCATCTCAGGTAACAGCAGCTCCATCCTTCCAGTTGCTCAGGACAGAACTGCTCTTATTCTCGGGTCCTCCCTTTCTTTCATCCCACGCATCTAATCTGTCAGAAAACTCTATCAATTCCACCTTGAAAATATATTCAGACTCCAACTGCTTTGGAAACCCTTACTCCCAGTATCTGGTACATGAACTATACATACAGTCATTCTGTCTATTGTCTCTAGACTGGGTCATTGCAATAGCCTTCAAATTGCTCTCTCTTCTTCCACACTTAATTCCAAAAGTTTAATTTGAACACGTGGCCAGGATGATCTTTTTGAAAATACAAGTTTGACTTTGGCAATTCCTGTTCAATGGCTTCTTATATTTCTCCCAGTAAAAGCCAAAGCCCTGGCAGAGTCCTGCAAAGCCAAAGACAAGTCCACAGTTCATCTGTGATTTCATCACTCGCATGCTTCTCTTGCTCCCTGCTTGCTAAGTCATGCTGGTTTTCCTTAAATAAGCCAAGCCTACTCCCACCTCAGGGGCTTTGCATTTGCTTTTCTACCAATTCCATCAATCCAGGATGGCAAAAGTTGTCAGGACTTTCCTGAAACTTGTCTTCTCATTGTTATCCTTCTTAACCACTCGAAAAATGGTAACACATCAAATCCCCATAAAAAAGCAAGCAGCTATTTTGTTCCTTTTACTCCTTTTTTCTTGGCATCGCATGAATCACCAGGGTTGTGTCTTCATTGTCTGCCTGTTCTAACCACAGAAGCCATGTTCTGCTGCATCACTTATTAGCTAAGAGTGCCTGGCATGTTCTAGTGCTCAGTAAATATACATTGAATAACCTTTGCTTGATTTACTTATTATTAATTAGCTTATTCAGATGTTCATCCTGTTGTCTTGGACAAAAACTAAGTTTTAGTTTTCTCACTTAAAAATACTAGTGGTCTCTACTTTACTTGGAATCTATTTAAGGACTAAATCTAAAACTGAATTGAAAGTAGCATGGTCCCTGGTACATAATACAATCTCAAAGAATTAATAATTATTATGATGGTAACGTTTATGGCAGTTGTTTATCAGCTGTTTTATAAATACCTATCTGCAAGGAGACATCTGTCATTCTACCACCAGGGAGCTAGCAGGGGAGATAAATGTATAGGAGAATTTATAATAAAATTTTTATATAAAAATTTATAATAAAAATCTTCATCTATAGCCCTCTAAGGCTCTCATTTATTACTAAATAAGAGCCTTAGAGAGCTATAGATGACGTACTCATGAAATCTTCTTGGGAGAATGAAAGCTTTACTGTTATTTTTGAATTAACACACTGTGATTAAAATCACCATTCTGCCTTGTATTAGCTCTTTAAACTTGGAGTAATTACTTGACCTTCCTAATTTGTAAAATAGGCATATGTTGATGATGGTGTCATAGGGTGGTTGAGAAGATTAAATGAGATATGGTATGCAGAAAATTTACTACAGAATCTTAATACAGCAAAATCAATTTGTGTGTCTAGAGGAAATCCTTTGAGGAGAGTCTGTTTTTCTTAATGCTTTACATGATGGATGAGATTGACAATTTAAAAAAAGATGAGAACCATGCTTATAACTGAGACAAAGGAAATTGAGTCAATTTCTTGAATTTTGGCTAAGATTGAAGTTTTGTAGCAACCCTGCTGTGTGTCTTACATGTGCATTCTCTTGGGGTGGGAGGCTGCCTCTGATGCATATTTTTGGTGTATGGGCCAATACAAGGGATTGAAAAAAAGTATAGTCAAACTTGTCATTTATAAAATGGTTTGACTATTAGTATCCTCTAGCCACTGAAAGGAAAATGCCTAAGGACATAGACTGCAAAAATAGGTCAGAATTGTATAGGTCGAGTAAGAAACGAAATTGAGGTCCTTAATTTTCTATAAATCTCTGCTGTCTCATCAGTCACTTGAAACAATGCAAGCATCTTCTTTTCTAACTAGCCCAGTAGAGACTGCCCTCATCTCTGTAAAAGAATCACAGTGGTTTTCATAATCTGGATTATTTTGGCTGAATCCTATCAAATTCTATCTACTGGGACCTATAGACGGATTATTTTCTGTGTTTTCAACTCAATTATCTCTACTCTTGGCTGAACCCCAGAAATATTTCCAGGTTTTTAGAATCTTCAAAGATTCTGAAATAGACACTTATCTTTTAAATATTTCCTTCCTATATAAGGGAAATGTTTGAGTTAGATAATTGTTTTAGATGTTAACATTTCTTTTATGCTATAATCCTTTTGATGGATATAGAAGCACTTCTCAAAATGTATGGTGCTATATTCGGACTTACCTTCTAAGCAAAATGTATGAAATATGTGGAATTTCTGATAATACTGATGTACTATTTGAGTTATTGAGGAATATGCAACCATGCTGATTTAAATACCAAACTTCCTCAGTATTTTTAAGTTTCATCTTAGAGTTATAGCCATTTTAGATCATAATACTCTATTCCCTGCCTTAGCAAAATTTAAGGACAATGATTTGAATTGTTTTATATTTGTTTACTTGTTTATTGCTTACTGTCTCTAGAGTTTCACTGGCACATAAGTCCCAAAAGTTCAGGAACTCATTTGTCCTGTTCTCAGTCATAACCTCAGCATCAAGAAAAATCTCTGACATATAGGAAAAGCTTAATATTACTTGTTCGCTGGCTTGACACTTGCAAGTTTCAGATTTATTTCTAAGACTAGAGGTTTATAAATGTTTCACTGGCTAGCTTATAACATTGGAGTTCCACTTTGACTGACATAGTAGGATGTGGGTAATTTGAAGTTCAGTCACACAAGTCTTATTTGACCGGGGAAGAAGACTGGATGAGACCGTGCAAAGCGGGTGCCTGGCTAATGTCAGTGGTACTTTAGCAGAGGAACCTTCTGGGATGATGTTTGGGAAAGAGGCTGAGCCTAGACAAGGAATGTTGCTGCTTTTCTTTCCCTGCCAAAGTTATAACAAGAGAAGTAATGTGTGTTGACACTTTAAGTTCTGTGTACTTTTGTATTTGCTGTTATTTACATCACAACAGAATAGTGAAGGAATAGTGTTTGTGGATCATTTTTAACCATACAATATTGCTCCAATCTCCCCAAGTATAATTTGCTCTTGAATCATTGAAAGGCTTTTCATGAACAGTGATTAGACTTTTGGATTTGTAACAACTTTTGAGTTTGTAGCATAAATATAGTCAACTGGAAAGAAGTAATGAAGCATTTCCAAAGGTGAAATCCTGTTAGTAAAGAAGATGGAGAGAGAACAGAGCAAACAGATTTACTTCAGAGTCAGCTATCCAGGGGCTCACAAAGAGATAGATTCTCATGGAAGAATGTGGAGTGTTTATCTGCGATGTAAGATTATTGGATGCCACATATGGGCAATAATCTTAGCTCAATAATCTTTTGAGGTTTTAGAAGAAGGGTTCTTTCTGTCCATAGATACTTGCCTGGGAACCTTGGAAGCAGTTGATAATCACATCTCAGAACTGCCTACACTTAGAGCTATTACTTGTTCCTTTTAACTTGTGCACCTGTGTTCTGACTCAGCTAGGAAAAGGAACATAAGCTGTGGAGTACAGCTACCATAGCAAGAACAAAGAATATTAAATGAGGAAATCCAGATTGTCATTTAAGCTCTATGGGATACCTTTGACAAAGTCACTTTTTATTTTTCTTTCTGAGTCCTGTTTTTCATCTGATAAATGTCAATTCTAGTTACTATGTGCCAGGCCTTTTACATACATTTTTCCTTAATTCTCACAACAACCCCATGTGATAGCTTTTTGATGTGTCACCTTGACTTGGCATCAGCCCTGTGTTACCCGGGATTCCCTTTCTAGGATGTTTCTGGTTAGAGTGGGCTACAAGTGATATTCACTCTTGAGAGGTAGAGAATGGAAGGGAGGTAGCCACCTTTTTCCCATAAACACTTTACCTTCTCCCAGGTCTTCAGATACTAGTCTAGGTGTTGTTGTGAAGAGAGTTTGCTGATGTGATAAGAGTTCCTAATCAGTTGACTTTATAATAATCAAAAGAGATGGTACCCTGATAGGCCTGAGTCTATCAGTTGGAAGGCCTTTACAAGAGTGCTTAAGCCTTCTTTGAGCTCTGAGCTTCCAAACACCTGCTGGATCTGCACCTGCCTTCCTTTTCACCTAGATCTTCTGTCTTGACTGCTGCTTTTGAACAAGATCCAGATGTCCCCGTGAGGTTGCAGCCTGCTGGTGAGCTTCCCTTCCTGACTGCTGCCTTATGGACTTCAGATGTGCTTAGCCAGCTGTCACAAGGGTGCAAGCCAATTCCTTTAAATAAATCCCTGTATGTTGAACCCTGACTGCTACACTCCATGATAGCATTTTCAATATTATGACTGCTAATTTGAAACTTAAAGAGTTAACTCTATTGCGGTGTATGGCGTTAATAAACCCAAGGGCCTGGAGCTTGAAACATTTGGCTGCACGACCTAGGATCATGATGGCTACTGAACTGCCCTGAAAGGATCTTAGAAGAATAAAAAAGAAAACCGGCTTGCTCCCTAAAGGCAGGCAATGTGTCACTCTCACTTGCTATTGTTCCCCCTGTGGAGAGTCCGGCAGGTGGTAGTACTTGTTGAATGAATGAATAAATGAAAAGTATCAAATGCTAATCATGTGTAGGTGTATTAGCAATAATAATATTTCAGCTTGCTTGACATCTTATAATATACTTAGTACAACACTTTTGTTTGCTTGAGAGAAAAAGCTGCTTTTTTTATTCTCTAGCTCAGTAATTCGGGTGGAAAACTAAAAACTCACTCGCTTTGTTTTCTTGTCAAATATATTTAAGAATATTGACTCAAGCTCCAAGAGCCCATAAAGGAGCAAACCCAACAGTACTCTGTGTGTGTGTGTGTGTCACGAGAATGTCATTTGGGATGATTAGATAATATCTGAATGTCTGGGATGCTTATCATTGGTTTTGAGTAGTCAGGATGGGCAGGACCCAGTAGCATGGAGAATGATCAAAAGAAGCTGCGGTCCCTGCACTTCAGGAATTTACAATCGGGGTGAGATAGGACAACATGCTTGAAAAAGACAAAGAAGTAAGCTCATAGCCAAGTGCAAATTCCTTGATGTAAAAATATGGACGCACTTTCTGCACCTTTAAAGGTGCAGAAAATCGGATCCTGAGTGATTAAGTTAGCAAACTTTCTATGAACATAGGGATTTTGCTTTATAAATTTACCTTTGTATCTCTGACTCTGAGGACAATGCCTGGTTCCTGGAAGAGCCCAATAAATATTTGCTAGATAAATGGCAATGTTTTAGACTCGTTTTCTTATGTCGCGCTAAAGAAGACAGTTTATCGGAGAGAAGGGCAGCATACATTCCAGACAAAGAGAATTATGGGGGGAAAGCTACTCAATCTTCAGATGTCCTTGAACTCAGGAGCTGACATTTCTCTTTTATACGTTATGGATTTACCAGACTGTGTTCAAAGTCATATTCCGATTCTTAAATATATCACTTCCTAAAGAAAGAGAATTCTAGCCTTGGGCTGTAATAGTCAAGGCATTTTACCAAAGAGGTTTCCCTAAAGTATAACACGAATTTCTCATATAACTCTGAAGAACAGATACAATGCTCAGGCCTTACATTAGGGACTCTTTTAGAGACTCCTTTTGATTGTTTCTCAGAAGGTCATAATTGTTGGGGAAGCTTTCAAGCCATCTCTAAGGGAATTTAAGGTCACTGGAGATTTGAAAATGGACCGGCTCTAATGGCAGAGATAGGAACAAGGCACCAGGTTACTCTGGGTAGAGAATTTGTCTGGAAAGTTGTTTATTGTTTCCTTCCAAATTAAGCATTCCTCTGTGGTCTCCGGGTCCTGGGTCAGGTCTTTCTTTGTGTATTTAGGTGGGTGAGAGCCCGTACTACAGAGGTGCTGCCTGCTGGGGCAGAGCACTTCGGGATTTTTATTTCATTTTGTTTTGACAGCCAGATCCATCTTCAACCTTCCCATTCTTTGTTTTCCTTCCGAGTCTTAGGGTGTTAATTAAAGACTACCTCTCGCCTTATTCACAGAGATTCAGTCGGAAAGTTCAGGGCTGTCAGCAGAAATGTGTCATCACGCAGTACCAGCCTGATCCTAAGAAAATACCAATAAGCACGTTAAACAAAAGAGGAGTTAAGAGGCAATAAGACATATTTCCTAGACTTGGGCCATTTTGCTGCAAATCCGCTTTAATATCTTTCAGGTTACACTTGACTTGTGCATATAAAGCATGTGGAAACAAGAACTGAAATCTAATAACTCAGAGAGCAAGAATGAAATGTGACAACATTTTCATGACTGAAAATGAAAAAGGAATCAATTGCTTGTTTTGTTGGGTTAAGAGAATAAATTGCATTACCGAAACTTTAATTTATCTAGAAAGACACATCTTTTGTTAAGAAAACAAACTGCTTTGTTTATCAATTATCTGTGAAGGATCAGAGAGTGAGTTGCAAAGAAAGAGCTGTACTCGGAGGCTGGCTTAGACTGAAAATGAAGAACTGAGTAATTTAAAGGAAGCTATTTAACCTTTCTAGGACTCAAATTTTCTATACTTTGAAATGGCAAACCTATTATCATCATCAAACACATTTCCTAAGTGCCCAGCTTTGCATGGTGCAGGGATGTGAAAAAGAAAAAAAAAGTTATATAAGGCACTTCCAGAGTATATACTAAAGGAGATACATGTGTGGCTGGAGCCAGTATATTAAAAACAGAAAACAAGTCACACATTGGTGTGCATTAATAAAGAGATTTATTTCATTTAGTTTTTCCCAAGCATTAGTGAAAGTTGTTTTGATATTGGAATTAAAGTTTCATGTTAGATTCAAATACACTCACCAAATGAAAATTTATTTCCTGCCTCTTATTAAAAGTCTTTATTTGATAAAGGTGTCAAGGAACTTGAGAGAAAAAGAAACTAAGGTTCACCAAGGGCCTTCTAGTATGCCAAGTGGCATAAAAGACTTCAGGTTTGTGACTTTATATAATCCCTAAAAATGACTTTATGAGGTAGGCTGTATTAGCTGCTTTTTATAGTCAAGAAACTAAAGTGCAGAAAGATGAAATAGCAGATTCAAATTCCATGTGGCAGAAGCCAGTTTGAAACCAGGTCTGACCACTTCCAAAGCTTGAATTCCTTTCATTACCCCTGACTTCGGTCTTCTGGAATGGGTGTCACTCAACAAGGGAAAAGAAGATGATTGATGACTATGAATGCATCTGTGAGAGGAGATGTGCCTCTAATAGTAAATTGAGGAGGGACACTGAGCTCATCATCTAGAGATATATCCTTTCGTAAAGAGACTCTGGTGGGAGTGGGACTGAGTTTCTCAACTTGCCCATCTCCATGGATGCAAATCCCTTCATCAAAATGTGTCCTTCAGGCTTACATCAGGCATCCCTGGGGCTTTGTTGCTATAGTTTTGGGATCTCCCTAAGAGGAAGGAGCAAATGCTTTTGAGGCATTGGGGAAAGTTGGCCCTGAGGCTAAAAACAGAGATGGGTGAGCTAGAAGCAGAATTTTCATCATTTCATTTCCCTTGCACCTGTTCTCCCCCCCCCCCCCCCGCCCTATTCCCCAGATTATGCTTTACCTTCTCCAAGCCTAAGTGGCCTCAGCTATAGGAACTGCTGATTACATATAGACTGATTTTAATTTTTTTATTAGAGAAATTGTGGGGTTACAGAACAATCATGAATAAAATACAGGCTTCCCATATACCACCCTGTTATTAATACCTTAGATTGATGTGGTACATTTGTTACAATTGATGAAAGCACAATTTTATAATTGTACTGTTAACTATAGTCCATGGTTTAACTTAAAGTTCACTGTTTGTATAGTACAGTTTCATGTTTTCTTTTCAATTTTTAAATTCTGTTACCATATCTAACATTTCCCCTTCAAACTATCTTCAGACATGTATTTCAGTGCTGTTAATTATGTTCACAGTGCTGTGCTACCATCATCACTACCCATTTCCAAAGCATTACCATTATTCCAAATAAATATTTTGTGCATTTTAAGCCTTAACTCCCTATTCCCTATTTCAGCCCCATTCCCTGGTATCCTATATTCTAGTTCTGACTCTCTGAGTTTAGTTATTCTGTCAGTGAAATATAACCAGTGAAATTATACATTTGTCTTTTTATGTTTTGCTTACTTCACTCAACATCATGCCCTCAAGTTTGATTCATTTTATTGCATGTGTCAGGACTTCATACCCTTTTATGGCTGAATAATATTCCATTGTACATATACATCACATTTTGCTTATCCATTCATTGGTTGATGGGCATTTGGTTGATTGGAAATTTCAATTGTGAATCAGGTCTCTTTGAACATTGGTGTGCAAATATCGGTTCAACTCCCTGCTTTCAATTCTTATGGCATGTTTCTAGAAGTGGGATTGCCAGGTTATATGGTTATTCTGTAATTAACTTTCTGGGGAACCACCAAACTGTCTTCCACAGTAACTGTACCATTTTACATTGCCACCAGCAATGAATGAATGCTTCTATCTCTCTTCATCCTCTCCAATACTTGTAATATTCTGTTTTTTTAATAGTAGCCATTCTAGTGGGTTTGAGATATCTCACTGTGATTTTGATTTGCATTTCCCTGATGTCTAATGCTGTTGAACATCTTTTTCATGTGCTTTTTGGCTGCCTGTATATATTCTTTCAAGCAATGTCTATTCAAGTCTTTTGCCCATTTTTTAATTGGGTTATTTTTCTTATTATTGTTAAGTTGAAGGATTTCCTTATGTATTCTGTATATTAAACTTTTATCAGATACGTGATTTCCAAATATTTTCTCCCATTGTGTAAGTTGTTGTTTTACTTCCACAATAAATTCCTTTGAGGTGCAAAAGTTTTAAATTTTAACGTGATTCAATTTATCATTCTGTTTCATTCTTTTGCAAATGCAGATCCAGTTTTCCCAGCACTGTTTGTTGAAGGACCATTCTTTCTCAAATGAATGGCCTTTGCCACCTTGTCAAAAATCAGTTGGCCATAAATGTGAGGATAGATTTCTGAGCCCTCAGTTCTATTCCATTGGCCTATATGTCTATCCTTGTGCCAGTACCAGGCTTTTTAAATTATTGTAGTTTTGTAACAAACTTTGAGAATGGGAAATGTAAGTCCTTCAACTTTATTCTTCTTTTTCAAAATGGCTTTGGATATTCAAGGCCCCTTACCTTCCATTTAAATGGATTTTCCATTTCTGAAAAGAAGATTGTTTGATTGGGAGTGCATTGTATCTCTAAAGTATGATGTGTGGAGAATTGACATCTTATCATATTTAGTCTTCAAATCTATGAATACAGGATCTAATTCCATTTATTTGAGTCTTTTAAAATTTCTTTTAGCAATATTTTATAGTTTTCTGAGTACAAATCCTTCACGTCCTTGGTTAGATATATTCCTAGGCATTTGATTCTTTTAGATGCTATTGTAAATAGATTTTTTCTTGCTTTCTTCTTCTGATTGTTCATTGCTTTTGTATAGAAATACTACAAATTTTTGCATTTTGATCTTGTACCCCAGCACTTTGCTGAATTCGTTTATTAGTTCTAGGAGCATTGTGGTAGATTTTTCAGTTCTTTTGTCTTTTTTTCGTTTTTTTTTAATATAGAATCATGTCATCTGCAAATAAGGAATGTTCTATCTCTTCTTTTCCACTTTGGATAGTTGTATTTCTTTTTCTTTGCCAAATTGCTCTGGTAAGACATTCTAGTACAATGTTGAATAACAGTGGTGACAGTGGACTTCCTTGTCTTGTTTCTGATCTTAAAGGGAAAGTTTTCAGTCTTTCACCATAAAGTGGGGTGTGAACTATAGGTTTTTCATATATGCCCTTTATTGCTTTGAGGAAGTTTCCTTCTATTCCTAGTGCTCTAAGCATTTTTATGAAGAAGTGCTGCTGGATTTTGTCAAATGCATTTTCTGTGTCAATTGAGATCATATAGTTTTTATCCTTCATTCTGTTAATGTGGTAATTACTTTAGTTGATTTTCTTATGTTGAACCATCTTTGCATACCTGGGATAAATCCCACTTAATAGTAGTGTGTAATTAATTTAACATGCTGTTTGATTTGCTTTACTAATTTTTTCTGAGGATTTTTACACCTATATAAGAGATATTGGTCCATAATTTTCTCTTCATGTGGTATTTTTGTATGGTTTTGGTATGAGGGTGCTGTTGGCTTCATAAAATGAATTAGAGAGTGTTCTTTCCTCCTCTGTTTTATGGAAGAGTTTGAGCAGGATTGATGTTAAGTCTTCTTGAAGTATTTGTTAACATTTCCTTGTGAAGCTGGATGGTCTTGGGAGTTTCTTTGTTGGGAGGTTTTTGATTACTGATTAAATCTCTTTGCTAGTTATTGGTTGGTTGAAATGTTCTATTTCTTCTTGAGTCAGGGAAGGTAGTTTGTGTGTTTCTTAGAATCTGTCCATTTCCTCTAGGTTTTCTAATTGATTGGCATATAATTACTCATGATATCCTCTTGTAGTTCTTTTCATTACAGTGGGGTCAGTAATAATATTCCCTTTTTCATTTCTGATTTTAGTTATTTGTTTCCTCCCTCTTTTTTTCTCTGTCAGTTCTGTAAAGGTTTCTTAAGTTTCTTAATCTTTTCAAAGAATCCACTTTTGGTTTTGTTGATTATATTATTTTTGGTGTTGTACTGTATTTCATTTATCTCTTTAATTTTTGTACTTCTTTTTTTGAATTTCTTCTTCCTCTGGGTTTAGTTTTATCCTCTTTTCTAGTTCTTCCAGTTTTGAGGTTAGGTCTCTGAACTGAAATATTCTTTCCTTTTTTGGGGGGGTGGGTGCATGGTCCAGGAGTCGAACCCAGGTCTCCCGCATGTAAGGTGAGCATTCTACCACTGAACCACCCGTGCGCCTGTTCCTTTTTAATGCAAGCATTTAGAGATATAAGCTTTCTTTTCAGCACTGTTTTTGCTGCATCTCATGAATTTTTGGTATGTTGTATTTTCATTTCCATTCACCAAAAGGTATTTCCTAATTTCCTTTTTAACCTATTGGCTGTTTAAGAGTACTTTGTTTGATTTCTACATATTTGTGAATTTCCCATTTATCCCTTTTTTACTGATTTCTAGCTTCATTCCATTGTGATTAGAGAATGTATATTGCATGATTTCAATATTTTTAAATATATTGAGACTTGTTTTGTGATCTAAGATATGGTTTATCCTGGAGAATGATTCATGTGTCCTCAGGAAAAAGTGTATTATATTGTTGTTGTTTGAAGTATCTTATATATGCCTATTAGGTCTAGTTGGTTTAGAGTATTGTTCAAGTCTTGTGTTTCCTTGCTGACCTTCTCATTAGATTTTCTATCTATTGTTGAGAGTGGTGTACTAAATTCTCCTACAATCAATGTAGAACCATCAATTTCTCTCTTCAGATCTGTCAATATTGCTTCATATATTTTAAGCCTCTGTTGTTAGGTGCATAAATGTTTATTGCTATTGTATCTTCTTGTTGGGTTGACCCCTTTATCAGAATATAATGTCTGTTGTAATCCCTCATAACTGTTTCTGACATAAAATCTATTTTATTTGTTAGTATAGCTACCATAGCTCTTTTTTGGTTATTACCTGCATTTCTCCATCCTTTCACTTTCAACCTACTTGTGTCTTTGAATTTAAAATTAGTCTCCTGCAGAGCATGTATAGTCAGTTCATTTTTAAAAATTCATTCTGCCACTCTCTGCCTTTTAACAAGAGCATTTAATCCATTTACATTTAAAGTCACTAATGATAATGGACTATCTTCTGTCATTTTGTTATTTAAACTTTGCCTGTTTTATGCCTATTTTTCCCTCAATTATTCTGTTAAAGCCTATGTTTATATTTATTGGCTTTCTTGTGTTGTACCATTTTGAGTAGCTTCTCATTTCTATCTGGATATTTTTCATATATTTTCCTTATGGTTACCATGGGGTTAAAATTTAACCGTCAAAATATATAGGCAATCATATTTAGTTTGATACCACTTGACTTCAATAGCAAACACATGGACTTTTCCTATATCCCTCTATCCCCCCACCTTGTTTTATACTTGTTGCCATTTATAGCTTTGTACCTCATATGTCCCAACTATAGATTTATCATAACTTTTTATGCATTTGCATTTTAATGCCTGTAGAAAGTAAGAGAGTGGAGTTACAGGTTAAAAAATACAAAATCGTAGTATTGGCATTTATGATTACTCAAGTTGTCATCTTTACCAGAGATCTTAATTTCTTAATGCCACTTTGAAGCACTCTATTGTCCTTTTCTTTCAGTCTGAAGAACTCCCTTTAACACTGCTTGTAGGGCGAGTATACTGGTGATAAACTCCTTCAGCTTTTGTTTATCGAGGAATGTTTCCATCTCTTCCTTGCTTTTGAAAGAAAGTCTCACCAGATATAAAATTATTGGTTGGTGTTTGTTTTCTTTCCACACTTTAAATATATTAACCCACTGCCTTCTTGCCTCTGTGGTTTCTGATGAGAAATTGAGCTCAACATACTTGGGACTCCCTTATACATGACCCATTGTTTTTCTCTTTCTGCTTTCAGAACTTTCTCCTTGTCCTTTGAATTCTACAGTTTGACAAGTATATGGTGGGATGTATTATTCTTTTTCTTTATCCTGTTTGGTGCTTTGTGGGAATCTTTGATGTGCATATTCACATCTTTTGCTAAGTTTGGGAAGTTTTCTGTCATTATTTCTTTGAATATTCCTTCTGCTTCTCTCTTTTTCATCCCCTTCTTGGGCTCCTATAATGTGTATATTGGTATTTTTGATGGTATCTCAGAGGTTTCTTAGGCTATTTTCACTTTTTATAATTCTTTTCTCTTTCTGCTCCTCAGTCTGACTCATTTCAGTTGTCTTGTCTTTCAGTTCACTGATTCTTTCTTCTGCCAGCTCCAATTGCTGATGAAACTGTTTCTGGGAACTTTTCATTCAAGTTATTGTGATCTTCAACTCTAGTAGTTTGGTTTGGTTCTTTTTTAAATTTTCTATGTCTTTACTAATATTCTCATTTATTGTTTTCCTGATATGATTTTCTTCATTCTCTGTATTTTCCTATCTCCTCGAGCATTTTTAAGATGGTTTCTTTAGTCTTTGTTTGATATATCCATAGTCTAGTCTTCTTCGTTGGTGTTTTCTGGATTTTTATCTTCTGTCCTTTGATGGTCCATAATTTCCTGTTTCTTTGTCTCTTCTTTTGATGCACACTGTACATTTTAATATTTAAAATGTTAACTCTGGGATTTATTCCCTGAGATATCTGTTTTTTGATTTTGTAACAAGCTGGTAATATGACAGAGATTTTCCTGAATGTCAGTCATCCTATCAGAAAAATCTGCCCAAGGCAAATGACTAATGCAGGGTTCTCCCTATCTTTTCTTGGCCTAAGTCTTTACCTAAGCATGTACTTGTTAGTTGCTTTGGATGACCCTTGTTTACAGGAATTTGAATGCCCTCTATATTTCTTTAGGGGGCAGACCTTCACCCTCTTTCTGGTTTTAAACCAGGTAATCTTTTGGCTCAGACAATCCACCTCAGTCCTTTTTTTATACTGCTTTTGTTGTTAACTCAAGCTATATTTGCATGGAGGGTAAATTCTGGGAAAAGAGGATTTACTGGAGAAGAGTTTCCCAAGTCAGTCTTTTTCAGCTGGAATAAGCCCAGGACCCATGAAGTAGGTGCAGACTGGCTCCAAACTACCTTAGGAGAAGGATCAAGAAAGGCAACAGGAACTTATTCCATGGCTCCCAAAGCTGCACTTTCTTTACTTCTCCAGCAGTTGAAGTCCTTAAACTGATTCTTGTAGTTCTGCAGAAGCATAGCATCTTGCCATCTCCTCAATTCCCTTAATTCAAAATAGATAGATAGGCATAGAACAACGCTTACTTTCAGAGCTGGCAATCCAAGGTCCCTAGACAAAATCTGTATCAGTGATCAGTCGTGCCCACCTCTGATACTGGGGAAGTGTTTTATGTCCCTTTCTGTCACCAGTCAGTTAGCCCACGGTTGTACCCCATGGCAGTCTGCCAGGAGAGTAGGGGGATGGGTGCCTGTAACTGCTGCCTGAAGACAGCAATTTCCTCTTAGTCTTTACTGTTTACCAGCCTCTTCTTCCCACTCTTCTCTGAATGCTGTGTAGGGTTCCACTGGACTCGAGAGTTTCCAAATAGCTGTTTTAAACTGTTCCTGCATGTTTAATGGTTGTTCTGATGGAAAAACTTAACCTTAGGGCTTTCTACTCTGTCGTCTTCCCACAACCTGTTCCTTGACCAGGACTTAAATCCTGGTTCTACCACCTCTGGCTATGTGATTTTGGGCGAATTGACTAAAGATTCTGAATCTTGATCTACTCTACTATATTCCACAAAATAGGATGTTCTTTTTGGATTGTTGGAAGATTTAAATAAAATAGCATATTGTGAGCACTTCACATAAAGCTACCTGGTGAGTATTTGTATACATTAGTTTCCCTTTCTTTTTTAGATTCATTAAAACCTTTTCACTTCAACAGGGTAAGTGATTTGGAAATGTGGCATCTTTCAGGGAAATATTTTAGAGCAATGTGTAAACTAACCAATTCAAGGTCAGTATAAACCTGGAAAGCTAATATAATGATAAGAAAAAATAGTAAGCTTTAGCAGTCAGTCAAAGAGGAAAGGAAAAATAAGAGAAAACTTCATTAGTATTTGTAAGAATGGTCCACAGCATTAGATTCCATAGAGAGCTGAAACAAGATGTGGACTTATTAAAGTTTACTTAAGTAGACATTGAGATGCTATTGGTGATTTTTCCCAGAACAGGGTCACAGGAATGGTAGGACAAATGCCAGATCACAGTAAGGTAAAATATGAATTTGAGAATAAAAAAAAGTAAGAGATCAGTGATGGGAAAAGAAAAGAAACATGGGGCAATCTAGCACTAGTTAGGTTCACAGTCCCCACAAGATATCATCGTATGCATGTTTTAGTTTCTCGGGCTGCTCCAAACAATACCATGAAATGGTTTTGCTTAAGTAATGGGAATTTATTCTCTTAAGGTTAGAGTCTAGGAAAATGTTCAAATTAAGGCATCCTCAAGGTGACGCTTTCTTCCCAAAGACCAGCGGCCAGTGACCTTTGTTTCTCTGCCACATGGCAAGCACTTGTTTGTGTCTACTGATCTCTCTTTTCTTCCAGATTTTGTTAATTTCCTCTTCTAGGTCCCATGGCTTTTTCTCCCTCTCTCTATATTCATTCTGTTTATAAAAGGACCCTGGTAATAGGATTAAATCCCATCTTGAATGAGGTAGGTCATACCTTAACTGAAGTAGCCTCATCAAAAGATACAATTTACCCACAGGAATGGATTAGATTTAAGCACATGCTTTTCTGGGAGTACATACAGCTTCAAACCACCACAGAGTCATTCATGGAAATTAGGTGGGAAAAATGTACAATTTTTACATCTTTATCTTCCCTAATCTCTAATAGTAATTTAGATTTCTTTTAATAATGAAACCTAGAGAACAAATTCTGTATTATTAGCAATAACCCTGATTTGGTCAGCCACTGAAATCACTGATACTTTCCAATGGCATTACAGTCCTTGTGGAATTGTGAAATACTGTTTAGGCTCACTGGAGCTTCAAACTTTCAGTAGTTAGCAGACTGACCTCTAGGCTTGCTAATGAATGCATTAAAGTAGAAACACGTGCATTGCTATAACATCCATTTTCTTAATTCATATTTTTATAATCGTACTCAATTTGATTTAACTGGAATCTTTGTTAATCTTAAGTATTTTATTCATTTCCAAACATTACTCCTAGAGGGGATCCATAGGCTTCATTAGATTACAGAGGGTCAATGGCACTAAAAGAGCTTACAAACTTCTGAGAGGGATATAAGAAAAAGGAGGGGTGATTTTTAAGATGGTAGATGTTAATGTCGGTTATTATAGACTATGAGGATAAAGACTGGAGAGAGTGTGAGATTTGAAAGGGGGATTTCTTAAAAGAAGATAAAGAAGGGCATCTTGTTTACAAGTCAGCACTGGATGAAAAGGATAACTCTTCCTCTGAGACTGAAAGAAAGAAATAAGATGAACAAGGCAAAATGGATTCAGACTCCTTTTTAAGAGAAGATGTAGGAGGTTGGGGGGTATACGCTTTCCAGATTTCAGATTTTCTTGGTATAGGAGGAGGTGAAACTAAAATTGGGTTAGGGTGAAAGTTTGAGACTGGCTAAAATTTAGAATCGCCACTGAGAAATATGAAAAAGCGTGCTGACCTGGGACACAGATGAGGCTTACTGAGCCAAGTGGCATTATTGACACTACAGGGCTCAGCTGTCACAAGTAACATGGAATAATGTCAACAGGCTGAGGCAACCCCTGCTTCACATGAGGACCTTGTGTAATCATCCATTAGCTCTCCTGTTCATACTTTACACAACTTCCTCCTCCCTTCAGTCCTCTGTCACCCTGATCCGCCTTCTGTTGCCACTTCTAGTGTATTTGCAAACCTCACTGGTGCAGAACCCTTGACAATCAATGGGTTGAACCATTTATATTCACTCTCCCCCTCCCCCCCTTTTTTTTTGATTGCTATGTCCCCTTGGCAGCACAAAAGCTGCACCAATTTCTACCTACTTATAAAAAGCTGAGTGTATAGAAATAGAACTCTTTTACCATTTTGTGCTAAGTTTTGGGAGTCTTTCAGAGGGAAATATCAGTGACATATAGTTGGGCTATGCTGAAAATCTCCTTCCTCCAATCTTCTTTGGTTTCTTGGAGTCTTCTCCTTGGTGGTCATTATTGCCCCCACTTGGCATCATCCTGAGGAGTGTGAGTGTGGAGGAGAGTAGTGGAGAGGTCTCAGGGGTTGTCATTAATCCTATGCCAAGCTTTTAGAACAAATGGGTAAAGGAGATCCAAGCAGGGATTAGTGTCTGCACTTGATTCTAGTTATCTGTTCTTATCATCTCTGCAAATTGCACAGAAATGATAATTTCTGTCTCTATTCCAGTGTCCTACATAAGGCTTTCAATTCCATTTGTTTAATGGATGGATATGGAATAATACAGTAAAGATTATATTACATAAATTAGTAAGGGTCCACATTGAGCATGTGAAAAGAGGAAATTAAAATTTTCCTAATTAATTTGATACATGTAGAAATTCAAACTTAAAATCAGAGTAAAATATGGATTTTTTCCATCATTGTCCAGTTTATTTATATTAAATAGTCATTATTAAATCTATGAATTCTTGACTATTTTTGCATAAGATATATTATGACATGCAATTTATTCTTCCTTTGATATACTACAAATCAAAACCGTGTGCCTTAATCAGGTTTAGAGATTAAAAAAAAGAAAACAGAAAAATGCCGTATGTGGGTTTTGTAATTGAAAACCTGTATTAGGACATTAAAAAAAAGAACAAATTTTAGAGAACCTGTGTGTGTACTAGGCATATATATTTGTCTACTTTTAAAATTATTACATACTTTTAAAATTAAAGGCAAATAATCATGTTCAAGATAATTGATTTCTAATAGTTGAGAAGGATAACTTTTAGTTAATACATTGGATTGCATATGGAAGAGGCGATAGGGTGCCATATATCTTTTTCTCTTTCTTTTTTTTGAAACAAACACAGAAGGTCATCAGTTCTGACCCAGAGAGAGGATGGAGTTTGAGAAGTCACGTGCAATTTCTGGAATTTCAAGACTCCACAGTGACTCACTGACAAACCTCCAAAGGTTAGCTTTAGTTTCATCTATAGTTTATTTCTATTTTTGTTTTACACAATGCAACTATTTCTAAGAAAACAAGCTGAGATAAATTCCTGAGGTGTTAAATTTCCTTTAAATTGCATAAACCTCTTCTCATCCCATAGTATCTCTGAATTAATACAAATTTTTGACTCTCTACGTTACTTCTCACTTTTGAAACTGTACCAATTCACCACAAAGGACTGAAAAGTGGATAAAAACCAAAATTTAGGGCAGACTAGAAGTAGTTCTTCCTTATCAGAGTTCAATTTAAAAGGTTTGCTGTTATTTGTACACGGACAGATTCCAGGGAGGTAAGCTGAGCTGTCGCCACCAGTTCCTCATGGATGACATGTGAACTGTAAATGAAAATAGAGGAAAAGACCTTGTCAAATTCCTTTCTTCTCTTCTTTTCTGTTCTGTGCTGTTCTCAGAGGTAATGTTAGACCCTCCAAATTTGCAAGCTTGCTAAAGTGCCTATTCCAAGCTTTTCAGGGAGCATTCTAGATATTAAAATTTTCACCTACTCACCAAATAGGCAGTGGCATCGGTCAATTCATACAATTAAAATTAATCATGGGGTTGCCCCCCACAAAGGAACTGTGGGAGAAAGATTTCCTTCTCTAAAACAAATGCATGGAAATTTTAACAAAAAACTTAAAGAAATAGTGAGGAAATAGTGTACCCCTTCCTTATGCCTCATTTTTACTGAGTTAATCTTCTATTGAGTCCTAAGTTTTTAGTTATTATTATGATTTTATAAAACCTCTAATTATTATTCTCAGAGAAATTCAGGAAATATCTTAATAAATCTAAAGAATAAGCATAGGGTGCTCTGAAAAAATGAATAATTGGGGACACAAAAGATCTGTTAAAAATATGATTGTTAAAATAAAAATTAACAAATAGGAAGATTAGTCACTATACTTGAATAATAGCTCCAGAAAATAGAACAAAAGGCTCAAACAACCCTCCAATATTAGAGAGAAGAGCAAAAGAATAAAAGAATTAGTATAAAAGGGCCAATGTTTAATAAATAGAAGATCCAGAAAAATGTTTCACTGAGATAAAGTATGGCCCAAATCTCTGGATTAAAATTACTCACCAAGTAATGGAATGAAGGAAGGAAACAAAAATTTTTTCCAAGAAAGGCATAGTTGAGGGTAGGCTGTAATTAAATTATGGAATAAATGTAATACCTGATGAATCATCAGCAAATAGAAGCCATTGACTTTTGGGCTGGGAATATTCACTGTTCCCAAATGTCATGGTCATGACATTTGACCCAAGGAGGAAAGGAAATGTGTTCACCTCTGCAAAGGATGGCTCTCCAGAGACTAATATTTACTAGAAAGTGTAAATACTCTTTCTTGTTTTTTAACTCTAGTGCTTAATCTATAGTCAAAGCTCTATAAATTAACAATCATTTCAAAGCAGAATGTAAATATTATTAATCTTGATCATGTAAAGGTTTGTGACTAAATGAAGTTGGAAGTTGGAAGCTGGAAGTAAAAGTTCTGTCAATAATATCTTCAATTATAGGCTTATCAGTTATACAACACTGTTCACCATGGACAGGAAATAACAGTATAGGCATATTAATTGATTTAAAAAAAAACAGAGTTACTAGAGATATAATATTGCAACACTGCTTTCAAAATCTGGAGAGAGAGAAAATGTGATTGGAGGAAGCATTGTAAGAGAGCCAAATCCACATTCTTCAGGTTCTGGAGTCAGTAGATAACGTTTTAACAGAAAAAGCTGTGTATCGACATTTATGAAACTAACACCAGAATAAAACACAAACAAAAGCCAATAAAAGTGATTTGCTCTCTGCAGTGGAGCAGAGAAAGCAGGTAGGTTAAGAGAGTATTGCTTTTTATTATAGGTTCTTCCATTAGTTTTCTTTCTTTCTTTTTTCAAATAGATGTCATTTTTTAGGACAGTATTAGATTTATAGAAAACTCGTCCAGGAAGTACAGGGAATTCCCATACACTCTAGCCCAGATTCCCCTATTATCAACACCTTGCATTAGTTTGGTACATTTATTTCCATTGATGACTCAACACTGATATATTATTATTAACAAAATTCAGTGTTTTACATTAGAGTTCACTCTTTGTGTTGTACAGTTTTCTGGGTTTTGACAAATGCATAATATCATGTAGCAACCATTATAGTATCAAACGGAATAGTTTCAATGCTCTAAAAATGGCCTGTGTTCTATCTAGTCATCTCTTCCACCTGTACCCTGAATCTTGGACAACCACTGATCTATTTCCTGTTTTTATAGCTTTACCTTTTCCAGAATATTATATAGTTAGAATCATGTAGTATGCAGTCTTTTTGGACTATCTTCTTTCATTTAGCACTATGCATTCAAAATCCATCCATCTCTTTGCGTATATGTGTGTGATTTGTGATGGGGATAACATTTCATTCTTTTCCATGTGAATATACCATCATTGCTGCATCATTTGTTTATTTTATTTTATTTTTTTTGAGTGTATAAGCCTGGAATTGAACCAGATCTTCTGCATGGGAGGCGAGAATTCTACCACTGAACTTTTTGTCCATCCCCTTCCTCCATCCCCTTTTTGAGGCTTGATAGCTCATTTCTTTTTAGTGTTGTATAATATTCCACTGGGTGGATGTGCGACAGTTGTTTATCCATTTACCTATTGAAGAACATTTTGGTTGCTTCCAATTTTAAATAAAATTGCTATAAACATTAGAGTGCAGGGTTTTTTTTTGTGTACATATATTTACAATTCATTTAGGTAAATGTTTTAATTCTAAAAATGACTTCATACTTCATTTTTTATTACAAAATCTTTGGTACAAGATAAAGGATGTATATGAATAAAAAAGCAAATCAGATCATATGCTGTCTTTATTCAATCGTCTTTCTTATGTTCATTTAAGGATCCAATAATGAATAAGAATCCAAAAACGAACTGTTCTGCAATTCTTAGCTTCTAACTACTTAAGACATTCTGTCCAGCTTGGATTGTTATACCCCTTGGCTATCCCAATCCTGAGAACTTCTTTTGTCACAAAAAAGCATCCATAAAGATCCAGATTGATGAACTGAAATGCACATATTTATTTGAGTGACTGCACGAGGACTCTCTCTTTTTCCATACCGTAATACTGCTAGTAGTGATATCTATAGACATTTATTGAACACTTAGTATATATTAAGGGCTTTATTTATGTATATTATTCAGCATTATTAATCCAGTATGTTAGATGGAGAGTCAGAGGCTCTGAATGAGTAAATGTTTTATTGAAAGTCATATAATTGGTCAAAAGCGAGGGCAAAGATTTAAAGCCAGAAATCCTGACTCTATAGGTAAAGTACATCTTTTTTTTCTTTTACATGGGCAGGCACCAAAAAATCGAACCCGGGTCCTCTGGCATGGCAGGCAAGGATTCTTGCCTGCTGAGCCACCGTGGCCCGCCCTAAAGTACATCTTTTACTACATCATAGCTACTTTTCTGGGTGTTTCCAAGGTTATATGTGCATTGATAATTGACCATTTCTATGTGTTGAGCATTATGGGAGAAGAAAAAAGTATTTTCAAAATTTTGCATCTCTAGATCACAAGTTCAGAATTATTTTTGAAAAATGGTATCAATTCATGTTATAAAAAATAAACAGTGCATTCTTGTACTTTTATTTAGGCAAGCAGTTTATTGAGGCAGTGGAAATTCATGGCTTTTGAGTCATTGTCTACCTCTGTGGCTTTGAGGATGCCACTTAACTTCTCTGAGCCTCAATTTCCTTATCTCTAAAGTGGGAAAAAAACTGTTGGTTTGAGAGTTCCCTGGGATCATGAATATCAAATGTTACTCTCTCATTAATGGACATTTATAGGTGCCAGGTTTGGTTTTTGCCTCCCCTCCACCTCCTCAGCCCTGGGAAGCCTTCATCTTCTAAAAATAATCAATTTCTTCCATACTTAGTCTGAATCCCACTTGAGCTATTTTGCTTTTCATTATTCCCCCTTATTCTCTTGCTTAGTTCCCTGCTTTTTCTCCTGTTGTTTTCCTACAGGCTCTTCTTTGGGACCTTAGGGAGCCCTTATAGCCCAAGGAAAACCCACGCAGGCCCCACCCCTCCTCCACTCCCCTGTCTAAGACAGGTTTGTGCATTGCCTCCAGCCTAGGAGCCTGCGGTGAGATGAATGAATACCTCTGTACACGTTGCACCGTCTCTCTGCTTATCACCGACAGTCTGCTGTCCCATCGCTCTTCCTGTCTTCACAGTTCTAGTGAGCAGACACTTGTTAACCTTGACAGTGTCTCTTGCAGTGTTAACAATCGCAGGAGAGTCCTTCAGCTGCTGCATGATGGCTATGCCCAGAAATTAAACAAGTCCACATTAAAATCATTGCACAATTGAATCAGAAAATTTCAAGCAGCGAATTTCTTTTAACAATATGCAGTGAGTGCTGTCTTTCAGGAAGGTCAATAGCTTTGCACATTTAAACTTTTTATACTGAATTAAAAGTAATTTGGATAGTAAACCATAGTTGTATTTCTTAATAGCCACATCTCAGAATGGATGAATCTTGAAATTATTTCTGAAGGACTTAGAAGAGCATTTCCTATAACAGCATAGTCATAAGGAAGCATAAAAGAATGTGTACCTACTATGGTCTTAGGGCAAGCTTGAGTGTACAAGGGAGTAATAATAATAACATCGAGGAGGTTACTTGGGCATCTCTCATTCATTCATAATTCAACATATTATAACATATTCCTATGATGTGACTTGTATCCTAGACATTGTTTTAGATGCAGGAAAATATCAGTGAACAAAACAGATAAACTCACTGCCCTCATGAAGCTCCTATCCTAGAAGGTAGATAAGCAAATAAGCAGAACATGATGTACAGTGCTACTGGCATTGAAAGAGAAAGGCAGGGTAGAGAGTTAGAGGGAGACGGGGCCAGGGATGCTTTGAAATATAGTGATCAGAGGGTCCTTTCTGAAGAGGTGATATATGAGTTGAAACATTAATTGAGGGATCAAACCACATATATATGGGAGGAAAGGGTGTTCCAGTCAGAGGCAATGCTGGGTACAGATAACATGAGATGGACATGAGTTTGGCAAATCTAGAATTAACAAAGGTAAAGTTGAGTCACTGAGGGAAAAAATGATTGGAGATGAGATTGGAGCAGTAGCCAGTGGCTATGTCATGTGAGTTTGGCAGCCACTGTGTGGCCACGCACTGGAACATTTTGAAAATGATGTGTGCCTATGAATGGAATCCTCACGGCTATTTCCTGGTGTTCTAGATTGCTTCCTGGGTGTTTTCTGACTCTCAAGATATACTCAATACTGTGTCACTGAGCCTACTCCTGCTCCTGGCTTCAGGGATATCCTCTGAAGCTTCCTATCCAACCTGCCCTCCTTTAGTCCCTGGTGCCCATTAGTTATCTGGTTGCGGGAGGAAGCAGGAAACCTCCATCTAACCCACCCACCCCTTCAGGTCCTGCATGCTCACCAAACTGCTTCAAGTTTCCAAAGGTCTTTTCTCATTTTCCTGGCATATTATCTTTCTCAAGTGCAGCTGGGTCTTTTAAAGAGAAGCCTATTCATTTTATATAGATTTTAAATTTTATTAGATCTTGAAGAAAGGCAGTGCTAACTTTTGAAGGCTATTGGCTTATTTTTCATTAGCCAGGATGCCACTTTCATTATGTACTTGTACCTTCCACATATAACAAGCAGCAAGATCGTGGAGGCTGGGCTGTATCACCTACTTCAAGGCTGCATCACTTACTTCAAGGCTGTATCACTTAGCCTACTGAGAGTTCTGGGAGTTGAGAGATTGTCCAGACCACACAAACTATTTCCCTGTGTTTCCCACCGCAGGGTTAACAAAGAGGATGTATCTTGGTTGAATAAGAAAGTACCTTTGGGTGACATTCTGTCACTCATTATAATGTCAATGACTCCCATGGGCATAGAAGGAAGGAAAGAGAAAACCTAATATTCGCCTCCTGTTTGGAAAGTTAAATAGAGCCGCTTTTATTGTGTATATTTTAAAAACGTATCTATCATACTAATTAAAATTACCCTGGGTATTAGATTAAAATGAAGTAAATAACCGAGGTAAATTTATTTTATGTTTCCCTAATTAATTATGTGTCATAATAAGTGAATCAACTCCGCCCCCTCCCTTTCTTTTTGCTTAGAACCCAAGCTCTCAGCCAATTCTTATTACCCAGGGCATCGGAAGTGAGTAGAATTCAATAATTTCATTTTGTACTTACACTTAATTTTTTATTCTCTTCTAAGAATGTAGGTGAAAAGATAATACTTATCAGGTCATTATAAATCTCTTCCCAAGCCTTCAACAAAGGTAATAAAATGACTTTTTCTTTAACGTATTGTGGAATATCATCAAGGACAGGATATTCAAAGGTGACTCTATAAGAGAAAAATATACTCTCGCATTAATGACTGCTATGACCTTTGGAAACATTTTGTGGAAACTAACTTAGATTGCTTCTGTTTAGCCAGCAGAACTATATCGATTCTTGGTCCCATGATTTTTGATCAAGCCACTCAGCTGTGGCGCCTTCTCATGGCAGCACAATTAAGAATGAACCCTGGCGTCTGCCCACTGTGCTACCAGGAGAAAGGACTTTGGCCTATCAGCTCAATGGCAAGTTATAGGTGAATAGTCCTATAATATTTCTGGAGCAACAGTAGTAAAATCAGCCTTTGGGAATCTTGTCATATCATCTTTATAGTGGCATCATACAAAAAGAGAACAATTCAGGAAGTAACTTGATTCAGACACTTTTCTCCAGTCAAACTTCAAAATTCAATTACTATGCCACATTTTTTTTTGCTACAAGAAGGATAAGATTAGACCATTTGGAATTTTAAGTACAGAGCACGTGATTATTATTTTTTCTTGCTTTTTCTCATGAAATAGAGAACTGAACACACTTCCTTATTGAAACAAAAAGGGGAACCACCCATGTAGTAGCATGGAAAGGTAGCAGAGGCAAATTGTAGCCATTGGTAATTAGGATGCAATAATACCTCCTCCTCTTCTTGCCCCCAGCCTGCATAATTTGGAAGTAATGCACTTCTCAGCTGGTGCAGGGAACATTTTCATTGACTAAGCAGCAGGGGAGAGGACTTGAAATTTTGGATATTATTCCACGGTGGAACCTAACAAATCAAAGCACTAATTAGAAGAAAAAATATGGTTGTTCTCCAGAAGTGTCGCACCTGGTTATATTATTGGGTCTCTTTCTTAAATGAAGATAGGTCATGAATGAAACAAAGTAAAGTGAATCAAAGTAAAAGAACCACAAAACAAAAAACCCGTATACAACTGGTGTAATTATGCTTTATTGTAACTGTTGAGCTACATTTTAGATTTTTTAAAATGTTTTTACAAATGAGGAGACATAGGTTGGTAAACATAATTTAGCAGGCGTCTGTCCCTTTGCAAGGACTTAAAAAGTCACTGAGAATACCAAAATAATGACAGATTACTTGAAAATTTGCTGTAAACATGGTCTGAAAAGCCTGTAACAGTTTCCATCTGTTCATTGCACACTTGAAAAGAGTCTAGGACCCTAAATAGAAATTGCGAAGTTACCTGTGATGAGACTGCATTTCTTGGGATGGCTGTTTAATTTTGACTGTGCTGTTTGATGACAATGAAGGATTTTCATAGATTTTTAATAGGAGTTTTTCCGGTTGAGATGCTCACACACACATAAGGCAGTTGGCCATTAAAATCTATTTTCAATTCTATTTGGAATTCAATGGAACTATCGGGTATACTTGGGTCTGATGTGCACAGTAACACTGAAATGGGAAATTTGAAGCGATAATGGGAGACATGGTTTTTGAGCTGGAAACTTTTAGGCAGCAGTGATTTACCAGCATACTCCTTAAAATCACTGGAGAGAGAAAATAAAAATATGTTCTAAGGTGTGTAATTACCAAGAAAGTGCCATGCATATTTGAAAAATCATTGTTTATATGCTCAGGTGTCATTATCTCCAAAATTCTAATAGCCTGCAATTTGAAGTTTTACTTTCATCCTTTAATTGCATGGTTTTCGCAGCTGTAAGACAATATTTCCATTGAATGTTGTTTTTATTCCTTAATACACTAAAGATGAGTAACTTAAGTAAAGATAGCTTTCGATTCCTCTGGAAGCAGTCTCTTGCTTTACCTTCTTTATTTTTCTGGGCATGAATAGAAATCAAAGATCCAGACATGTTGCCTAGCAGAGATACTTACTTAGGAAGGAGGCCAAATTGTGTAGTGTCTTCTCCCTACTTTCTCTCGTACTAGAGTAATAGACAACATGTTAACTATCAAGTAGGATTTGCCAAGATCCATCAGTGCTGCTAGGATTCATTTTGTATCATTGGCAACTTGAGAACATGATTACAGAACTTTAAATGAAGGCTATCTGAGGAATATACCCTGGTAGAAATAAGATTTTGCCTTACCTTTGATCAGTCACCTTTCAATTTCTTAAGAACAAAAATACTATATTCTTCTTTCCAAACCTTTTGACTCATAAAATGATGTTTTCTTTTCAAGGGATGACATTTCATGCTAAATACAGTTAATTAGCATTGCACAAATATTGGACTCCTGTCAGAGCATGGAATTAAAGTGTCTGGAAGACTGTGAAGTCATTGCTTGTAAACTCGCTCTTCCACTGGACAATAAAAAGGCTAGGAGACCAAGATTTATAAATATTTGCTATAAAATGAGTAACTTAAGTGAATATTTATTGTGGGATTCTGACAAGGAAGAAAATCGGGAGAAAATTGTGGTTTGATCTCCATAATGAAGAAAACGAGTCAAGTTATATACATGCATTGCTGTCTTTTCTTTATAGTTGGAAATGGGAAATCTTATTCAAAAAAGAAGGAGTATTTTTTGTTTGTTTGTTTTTGCTGTTTGTTTTTTAGTGATGGATAGAAATTCAAGTACCTTTCTAATAATTTATGACACTCAAAAGTGAAGTTATAGATGATCAATGAAACTAGATATCTATTAGATCTATGGAGAAAGCTGGCCAGGTGCAAATATATGTTTTGTTGTCATTATCCAGTGAATTAGAAAGTGAATTGTTTACAAATCAAACTCAAACTACTTTATAATGGACAAAAATAAGGTAAGTATTGGCTAATAAGGAGGAAAACAGCAGTAGCAGAGCTTCTCTGCCAAAAGAAACCAGAGTCACAAATATTGCCAAGATTGTTTTTCACCTTTTATTTGGCTTCTGTGGGTTGGCTTCGTTTTTCAGACCTGGCTTCCTGTGTGATAACTAGAAAATACTTGACAGTTCCCAACTCTATCACCAGATGGAAGGAGACTCCTTGTTATTTTCCCAAGCTGTAAAGTCAGAGAGAAGGGTTGATTAGCTGAGATTAGTTCAAGTGTGTATTCCTGAACCAACCATCTCTTACCAGGGGACAGGCTGTAGTTTGCAAGGAGAAAATAGCTCCCAATCAAAAGATGTGGTTAAGGAGGGGGAAGATATATGTATCAGAAGAAGGGAGTTCTGTTCTGTGTAGACAAAATAGGAATTTTCTACTTTCAGTTAGCATTTGCTAAGTACTTTCTCTAAGAATGTTGGATTCAATTTTTTTTTTTTTTAAACAGACAGGTGTCAAGAAATGAACCTGGGTCTACAGCATGGCAGGTGAGAAATCTGCCTGCTGAGCCACCGTGGCCCGCCTGGATTCAATTTTGATGCAGACTCTATTCTTTCCTATAGGCAAGGCTCTTTTCTTATTGAATAATATTGCTGAATGGTAGTATGTTTTAAAAGAATGAAAAAAACAATCAAAGAGTTGAGAAAAGACCAAAATGTATTCTCAAAACAAAAGAAAAAAATTGTTAAAGAATATAAACTAATTAGTCAACAAACAAGAACAACAAAATCTAAACCCCCTCCTCTCACATAACTTACCTGACCTTTGCTTCATTTACCCGGAGAGATGTGGGATATTAAGTGACTTGCTATTGATATGGGATGGGCTGATGTTGACCAGAGGTTTAGGACTTGCAGCTGTTTTGTCACTGCTCTGGTACTGACAGCTGTGTGCTGTTTCAAGGCAGATGACCAAGAGTCAATAGTAATGACTATTTCGAAATCAGAAATGAAAGGCTGTATTTTAACGATATTTCAGCGCCGTTAGCCATAGCTAACTATAACTTAGCTGTGGAAGAAAATTTTGAAGTTGACTAATGAGACACATTTGATGAAGCACAGCATGTCCATAATTCTGCCAATCAATAACATTTGTAATTATGTCACTTCTAAAGGGGGAATAAAAACTTCATATTGTTGCGTTAAGTATGGACTTTAACCAAAACTTTTGAAAAGGCATCATTTTGACAGTACTCTTACTTTTGCCTAAAATAACCATTCCTTTTCATAGCTTTGCTTTTCACTAGATATACATGCATATATACTTCACAGGTAGAATGTGATATGCTCATAAAACTCATGTACAACTTTGGCATTTCAAAGATGACACAGGTCTCAAATAGAGGAGTCTTATACAAATCAACTTGTCACAGAGAAATTGCAGAATTCCCACGAGGAAAATGTATTTACATCTTTGATGTACATTTATCTATTCAATAAATTTTTATCAGACATTTACAGTGTGTGAGGCTCTGGGTTAATTCTGTAAACAACAAAAAGGAACAATTTAGCTATCTCTGACATCGAGGAGCCCCTCTTTTAGTGACATACATGTGTACACAATAGTCTTGAAAGCTAAATGTTGCAATGGATGTTATATAATATGCTGTGGGGATATATAAAAGAGAGTAAAAATAAAAACTGCTGAAAATTGTGGTGCCATTCAAAAGAAAATTACTTAAAAGGGGATGCCTTTAATGACATTTATATATACCCTCAGCTCAAAGGAGTGAAAACAGGAAAATTTGAAGAATAGTGTAAACTGAGTTTGCATGAACCTCAAGCAGTATATTCAAGTTGAAATCTCATTGTGTACTAATGAGAACAGAATGAATCTTAGAAGTGCAGGTGAATTTTAAACTTTTCATTTCTCAAGGTGTTTTATTTTCCCCCTTGTTCTTGGAAAGTGAATTGTCAATCTGAACCTAACATATGCCCATTAGAAAGTATTATGTACCCCAGATAAGCCAGATTTTAATCCTGATTCAATTTTGTGAGGACAGCCATTTCTTTTAATCCTGATTCAATATTGAAGGCTGGCAACTTTTGATTATATTATCTTCATGGAGATATGACACACCCACTTGCTGGGTGTGACCTTTTAATTAGATGAGATGTGATTCCACCCACTAAAGGTCAGCCTTGATTAGTTTACTGGAGTCCTTTAAAAGAGGAAACATTTTGAAGCAAATTCAGAGCCAACAGAGAGAGCAGACGCAATGCTTGGAGAACAGTTGTGTCAGAGCTGACAGAGACAATGTAGACGTTTGGAGATCGAGACAGAAATAGCCTGTGTGCTAAGCAAGGACTCACGGAAATAACTAGAATGAAGACAAAAAATCTCTGATCCTGGCAGATGCCAAGCTCAGAGATGAAACCAAGAATTTTGTCCTGGAGCAGCTGAGTGAATGCCACAGGTGTTTAGAGAGGAAACCACTGGCATCAGAAGCTGGAAGCAACAGAACCAGGAACAAGGACCAGCAGATGCCAGCCATGTGCCTTACCAGGTCACTTTTTCTTGAGCCAAGGTATCTCTCTGGGTGCCTTAGTTAGAACATATTTATGGCCTTAGAACTGTAAACTTGTAAGTTATTATATTCCCTTTTTAAAAGCCATTCCATTTCTGGTATACTGCTTTCCAGCAGATTAATAAACTAATACACAAAGCTTGAATAGATACTTAATAATTTCAGTCTAACCATAAGGTCTTCCTGCTATGAAGACTCCATTGATAATGTCAATGAATCCAGAGCTTTTTTCTGGCTGTCAATTTAAATAAATGGTTCCAACCAAACATTTGTAGGAGAAGAACCCAAGCCGTAACTGAGACATTCTTCACATTTTCTGGCTAGTGTTGAATACATTTACAGGATTATTAACTCAGAAAAAGGTTTTCCTTCTAGGTCAGAAGAGAGTTGGAAAGGAAATGGCTTAAATAAAAAGTATTTGACAGCATTGAATAAGCACATATGAAAATTTTTCTATTTTACTTATTTCAATCTTTTCTTCTTTATTGATCTTTCACTTATCATCGGAGCGTGGCCTGTGAATAGGCATTCGTGGTTATATTTGCTCTATGATGATATGAAAACAGCTAAACAAAAGATGGTGAAAGTATAAATGGGATTCCGGCCTGCACTATCTCTCTTAGACGAGGGAAAAAAAGGGAAATCTCAGATAAAGAGCTTCATGAGATCTAGAGCCATTCTTTGATGCAGTGTCAGTTGTTGAGTGAGTCATGTAAAACTGCATCTTCATTCAGGAACTCCCATTCCAAATTTAGTACAGTTGATCATGGTGATGGGGATACCAGGTTTAAAAGAAATTAGAGTCTTTTTTTTTTTTTTTTTTTTTTTTTTTTAAAGGAAAGACAGAGAGAAGGAAGGAAGGAAGGAAGGAAGGAAGAAAGGGAAACATCTTTAAACATTTTCTTGTTTTATTGTATTTTGTTTTTCCGTTTTTTGTTACATGGGCTGGGGCCGGGAATCGAACCGAGGTCCTCCGGCATAGCAGGCAAGCACTTTGCCCGCTGAGCCACCGCGGCCCACCAGAAATTAGAGTCTTTTTCCTCTCAGTAACTGAATTTGTAATACTATCATTACAATTAATATAATCAGAAAAAAATGCATGAATAAACAAAATAACCAAATGATATAAGAATTTATAAACAACAACCCTAAAACAAGTTGGTGGTTAGTGAGGCAGTATTATACTTTAGTAAGAGGAGTGTTCCTAGGTTTTCAGTTAAAATTAAACAGTTGGTTTGTTGGATATGATTCACTCATCTTTGGGTTGCCCCCCCACAATGGAAGAGGGGAGCAGAATAACTCTGTTCTGACCAGAAGATGTTTATTTACACATTAGATAAATGTTTAGTACAGTTATGGGTGTAATGGACAAAAAACTACAGAAGGACTAGCTTGAAGAATAGTGCAGCAGCAGTTTTAGAAGGCAGGTAAAGTTGGCCAGTGAGATGCCCAAGAGAGTCCAGGAAAAAGATAGCAGAGATTTCAGTTCACATGGTAAATCCCAAGGGAAAGGGCTCTGATGGGTTAGTAATCTCGGCTGCAGTGGACTCGCCATGGGGATATGGCAGTCTTTAAGCCACTCATTTATCTTCCCTGTTCCAGGGCATCTGTCTGGCTCTCTCTACTGGTATTGCCTTGAAATGTCTATTCACACACCACCATTAACAGAAGAGTTAACCTCCTCCTAACCCAGGAAGTACCTACTCCCCAGGATCAAAGGAGATACTTGTTACAGGAAAAAATGCTTTTACTTTTTTGTTGTTCTTCAAATATAAAACCAAGTATAATGAAATTGTCTTAAATATCTAAAGGGATTATACAATGAAACCAGATCCTTTTATTCAGCAATAATTCAGTATTTCAATTTAGATCACAATGGCCTACCATAAACGCTTGATTGCAATCATCACTCAATAATTATTATGTTGTCCCGTTTACGTCTAGGTGAGATTTCATAGTGACTCTTCATGTCATTTCCTAATTTTATTTTTTAGAGCCATCACCAATTTTTGATACTCAGTGACTTCTTTTAAATAGCATATCAAGAACTATTTAAAGATTTATATACTAGAGTGATTATAATCAATTGGTTATGCTGATTATTTCTATAGCTATTGTAGATGAGACACAAAAGGCTAAAGGGTTTGTATTTCACTGTCTCCCTTATCTTTGGGGAAAGCCTATTGTTTGCATATGTGCTTGCCAAACTTCGCCATTGCAATTCTGATCAAAGTGTCACATAATTTTTATTTCAATTCACCCTTTGTGAATAAAGCAAGATTTAGGATGAAGCATTTATGTCCTTGGTAGCAAGAACACACATGAATTATCCTTCTTGCCATGGGGAACAACTTTCCTGGCCAAAAATGGAAAAGAACTCTAGATTGGCTACCAATTTTCTGCTACCAATCCGTTAATCAGTGAAGTAATAATATATGCTTAATTTTAAACATCTGTGAAGAACAGTAATACTTGCAGTGAAATAATTTTGAAAATACAATACAATTTAAGTGATCTTTCTGTTTTCCCCACTGAAGCAAAGGCAGCACAATTATACAGTAAGCTTCGGTTAGGAAATCAGTTACCTGTACAACTTCCAGGAAAATTCGATGACTTCTCATGAAATGGAAGGTGGTTTAAATGCCCTCAATTCAGTTTTTTGTTGTTTAATACAACCAGGCAAATCCAAAATGAGGAAGATTAATATAATTTTTCTTATTTTCTACTTATAAAAAAACAAGTTACATTTCTTTACAAGGTTGAACTCTTGAAGAGGTGTTCTGAAGAAACTAATTTTTGATCTGGTTGAATAAAGACAGGCCAGCTTGTACCACAAAGTTCAACTGAAGTCAGTCTCCTTTCATTCTGTGTTTTCTGTGAGTAAGGCACCATGTCAGCTGAATGGAATAAAACTTGAGTAGGGAAATATTCATGCTCAAGTACTAATAGTTTTATCAGGGAATCGAACTGGAATCAGAGAGGTTTACAGTACATGGAAAAATGCATGGCGAGTGCTCCAGGAATAAGGAGCCTCCCTTATCCTCCTCTGGAGGGATCAGTTGAAGAGGTGGAAGGCTTTGTGGAGGAGCTGAGCAATAGGATAAGATGTAGAGGAAGCTGGTTCCATGCACAGAAAACAATGGCAAAAGCACACGAGTCAAGAGACATGGTGGATGGGAGTGGGTGCACGTTGCCCAAAGAGCTTAAATCACATGCGGGGAAGTGGGGATGAAGCTGGGCTGATAGATGAAGTCAGGCCATGAAGATTCTGCTTTTCCACATGGAGCAGTTGGTGAACCCTATGGAGGTGAGTGACATGATTGGATTTACATTTTAGAAAAAAAATGCTGCTGCTTGTTTGTCAAAGTTGAACTTCAAAGAGGAAAAACTAGAGTCAGGGTCAAAATGGAAAGGGTTTGATTATGTAATGTTGTTGGGGAAGAGGTGCTATATTTTATTTGAAAAAGTGGTAAAATCAGCAGATCATGTTAACTGACTAGATGTTGTGCAAGGGAGGGGAAAATAATAATGCAAATAGCGATGGCTACTATTGATTGGATTTTCCTTAAGCTTCAGAGTAAATGGGGTGCTGGAGTGAATGCAATTTCCCTTCATTTGTTTACTTGTCTTTCACTTGTTTTGTTCTTTAAAGCCTATGATCTAATGAGGAGACAGATAAGTGAATCAATAATTAAGAATACATTTATAATTGCAGTGCTTATGCCAGAGTGATGTAAGATTTCAGAGAAGTAATCCAGTGTAACAGATATTTATAAATGTTCTATGTAATATTTAATAAGTAAATATGTTATTATATCATTATGGTAATTGGCATTTGTCTAATCAGATTAGACACTTATTAGTCATTATTTAAATAGAAGAGAATTAGATGTTGATAGCAGTTGAAATAAATGCTCTTCTAGAGGTGACCTACATGCTAAAGTTTCAAACTGACTTACTTTTTCTGAACTGACATGAACACTTGCCCGCATATGTGCCTATGAGATTTATCCTTGTCACCAACGTCCCATCAGACATTTGAGGAGTTTCATCAATGTCAGTGAAGAACCATTTGTAACATTGAATGAGTACAACTTTGAAGCTATCCCTCACGTAATTCTGTTTTGCTGAGCTGGAAATGTGCACAGGATAGATGGCAGAGCTCTGTTATGGGATGAACAGGGTGACTGCAAACAGGGCAGGAAAGAAATTCTCTAAGGACATCCTGGAAGCCAATTGCCTGCAATACCTCACAGCCCTGGGCTACTATAAACAAAAGCAGCTAAGAGATCCACCTACAGCAATTAGAGATGGGGCAATAGGGCAGTTATATGAGTTGAAGAAATAGAAGGGAAAGTATAGTCATAACTGGCTGTCAGGCATTCAGGCTCCTGAAGTAATTTTCAAAAGTATAATTTTAAAGTGCTATATGCAATTTTTTTAAGTGCTCTGGGTAGAAAGGTAGAAAGAAGGAAAGTTTTCTTTTCCCTCTGACATTTTTGAAATATCTGTTTGGTTAGGATGGATAAAAAATTTAAACAAATAAATGGAACAAAAAGTACTGGTACAAGCTATTTGTTTGCAGTGGTTTTATGGCAGCATCAAGTGCGTTCTCACAATCCCCTGGTGATGTCCTCTACTGGGAGTCAGCAGACCTGTGTCCCGTCTTGCTTGGCCAGTTCCCAGCAAGGCAGCCATGGCAATTCATTATAATTTCAACTTCAGTCCCAATCCAAGGGGATGGTTTGCCAACTTGTTGGTTTGTGATCAGTTTTCAATGAGTTAAACTTGTGCCTGGTATATAATAAACCCTATATAGCATTTCTTATTATTAACTGTAAAATGAATGGGCTTCAAATGTCTTCTGTTGTATTGGGCTCTAAAGTTCAGCATTGAACTTTAGCAAGTAGATCACCTCTAGAAGAATTATTTATTTCAAATAGCACAGTTTTACCCTGTGCTATTTCCAAACAGTAGAATGTTCCACCAGGTGACAGGATGAACTTATATGTGTGGAGAAGTGATCCACATTAAGATTGAAATCTAGTGATTTAAATAAACTAGTCACTAACATTTACTATTAAGACTGTGACCTTCCGGAGGGCTAGAAAGGGGCCTTATTTGCTTGCTTTGTTTGCTATAAACCTTGGTTATGTGTAAATGGTGGAAGAAAATGAAATACACTTCCGATGTTCATTTTAGCCTAAGATGGATACATTTTAGTTTAATAAAACACATCATAAAATGATTGGTTTTAAGACAAGGCTTATCTTTTTCCAAATCACTAAAAATCCTTGGCGGAGACGCAAATGTACCATTTTATTTTCAGTTTTATCTTATCGTATAAAAACAATGACTACTAGCGATACAATCATAGAACATTGTAACGAAGAAAAGAAAGACAAGGAGTGGATTAAACTAGCCATTAATAGTGTGTGTCTGTGTCCACTCATTTATTCCTCCTAAAAACAAACAATCCATTTTAGAGCCTGCAGCTATCTGACCAAAGGGATTCATTACCCCATGATTACTATGGGAATTTGGACAGCTCTATAAATCCAGATACTGAATGATGTCAGAACATCAAAGTGATTTCAGGAGTGAGGGTTTGGTTTTTTTTTCCTGTACATGGTGTCTGGCCTGTACTTCCCGGACAGGCATTTAAAATGATCTTTTGGGAATATGTATGTTCATTTGTGCTGCCGTAGACAAAAGAAAAGGAATTGTTACCATTCATTGTTACACATTCAGCGTGTATCCACGCTGATGAATAGATAAATTATCGTCAATAAGTGAAGTTATTAGAATGTTGTTTTATGTCTTTATCTTGTTTCTCTGCCTGCTCTTTTCTGATTTTTGATGGAGAGGACCAAGTTTGGGCAAAGAATCAAAGCACTAAATTTAAGATTTGCTTCTAGTTTCCACTAAAAACAGAATCTTGGTACTGAATGATGAACATTTCATTAGGTCTCTTTTAACTACTTTATATTTTCACATATTTTGAAAAACTAAAATTTTAGCTTTCATAATCATCAGGTTCGAAGTTTTTAGCATTGTAATGAGGACAACCAAATAGAGAGCAAAGATTTGTGTGTATGTGTGTTGCATGTGTTTTAAGAGATTATAGAAGCCAAAGGGAACTGTTTTGTTTATTATAAAGAAATGGTTCATCTCAATTTTAGACTTCAGATTCTAAATTAGGCTGTAATTTTCTCCTATTATCCATGCCAGCTAGTCTAGATTCAGGCTACCACTGACTATTATAATATCCTTAACTGTGTCCATATTTAAGCAAAAATCTCTATCTCTACCTGTTAGACACTATCATAGAACCATATACTTCTCATTTACAGCAATTATCACAGTTGTCATTTTATTTTTATTTTTTCTTATTAATACCCATCTTGCTAATCAGAATGTAAAAATCAATGATTGCAGAGTTGTGGCCTGTTTTGTTAACCATTAAAACCTACACCTAACACACATATACACTCACACACACAGGGAAATATGTCTTGAAATAGTGAGTAATTGAATGAATAAAATACGTCATGTCTTAAAAGTTGATTTGAGTTTTCATGAAAACAAAACAAAGAAGATTGTTGGAAATCATATAAAGCATTGCATCTTATAAAAAGTTTACTAAGTTGGCTAATAGAGGGACTTAAATGAATAAGTCCCACATCCTAAAAGCAGCACATACATTCAAAGATATGTGTCAAGTTATTATAAATAACAGTAATGTGCTTTAAAAAAGAAAGAGCTAAAATCCAGCAAGAAATTTCTTCCTAATAGACACATGCAGTTATTTACAACTTTAAGGTGCTATACTTAGCCTAACTTCTTATTCTGACATTATACCATCTTAAAAACTTTCTAAATGGCTTTTAAGTTAACCACCTCACCAGTCTTCTCTTCCTTAGCTGCTTATATTAACAGGGTCATGTAAGTTAGCAATTTATACTTCCGAGTGTGCAAAGATATTGAACACACTAAGATGATGAAAACGTATGTGTTTTAAGGAAGCTGTTAGGAGCTTAAGGTATTAGCAAATGATGTGGGTGCTAAGGCCTTGCTTCTCTGCTCTGGGCCCCATGATATTTAAGTGCCGTCTTCATTTTGCCTCTATTTCAGTGCCTCTGGAAATTCCTTGAGATGGTTGTATAAAGAGACCCAAGCTGGATTTCTTTAGAATGGTTTAGACTATGGAAAAATCACTGGGCTCAGATCTAACTTTATTCTATTTTATAAGAGAGCACAGTATTTTCGTGATTTGAAACTTCATTCCTCTAGAATTTGCCTTTACTGCATCCATATTTTTTATTGATTACTGTGTTATATGTGAATTTTTTAACTGTTGACATTTTATTCTTTTAAAGTTTCTACTTGTAAAATCCCAACCAAGAATAAGATTTATGAACATGAAAGACCAATTTAAGAAGCACAGCTAGAAATGCAGGATGCAGTGTGAACACATCGATTGTAGTGAAATCTCAACTCCTCAGGGAATGAAGCTGACAATTCCAAGGCTCTTCCTATAGGTTTTAATCCTGTCAGCAGAAGTATCTCACAGATGACAGTCTGGCAGCTAGAAGAGGGCAAAAACACTCTGCATTGACATTTGTCTGTACTTCTTTCATTTAGTTTCTCCAAAGCTAAGCCCAAGGCAGCTAAGGACAGAAGTTAAATCCCTCATTCCTGCCTTGCTGTAACAGTAGTAGTGCCCCTGGCTCCATAATGCATTGAGTGGGGAGCTTATAGACCCACTTCAATTGTCTCACAGGCTCCATGAAAACTCGGTGAACATTCTACTATGCTTTGAGAGGCAGAATCCATCTCCTCATTCAACATCTAATTAGAACCTACTGTGTTCAATTGTCTTCTAGACTTTGTGACACAAAAAAGTGTAAGATAGTATTCCTGTAGTCAGGTATCTTATAGACACCAACATCCACTTTTGTGTGAAAGATACCTGTCATTCAAGACCGTATACTGTTTGCACTCTTTTTCCAGACTTAACCAATATTTCTCATTAGGAGAACATGTGACTACTTAGAACAGCAACAAAAACTATAATGAAAATAAGAACAACAATAATAATAAGTAACATTGAGCAAGCACTTATTAAGGAACATTTAGAAACTGTGTAAATGTCTCTTAATCCTATCATGAGACACTTCCATCATGATCTCATTTTATGAATCAGAAAAATGAACCCTAGAGAAGGTAAATAACTCATTAAGGCCACACAACTAGTACATAGAAGGGATGGAATTTCTGTCCTTCTCAGAAGGACTCTGGAACCTGAATGATTGGTTCATACTCAGGCTCTGCCTTTTCTAGCTGTGTAACTTCAGTGTTCTCATTTGTCAAGTGGGGATAGTTGTAATAGCTAAATCATGGGATTGTTGGGAGGATTTAATTAAGAAACATACAATCATATGTGCTTAGTAAATGCTAGCTATAATAATAATAATAATTATCACCCATGTCACAGTGGATATGAAGTTATTGTACTACTGGCTCAACAGAGGGAAAAACCTAATGCCTTGAACCACCCCTGTCAGGCAAGGTGGTATCCACAAAACAGGTATTCCTTAAGAGTAATACGTTGGTTATTATTCTTTTACCTCCAGGAGTCCTCCAAGGTAGTCTATTCCAGCCAATGAAATAGGAACAAAGGAGAAAGCAAAATGCGAAAAGAAAGCGACTAAGTAGCTTAATGATATCTAAATATGAGTCAATAGGAGAATGAAAACAAGAAAGGCTGAACTTCAATTTTCTGCTTTAAATCTAGACTGAAATTGATTTTGAGGTTTACATGTACATTAGAATAATCCCACATGATTTTATGGAATAGGTAATTGCCAACTTGTAATTTGAGGGTCATTCAGATGTTTTTAATCTCTGCTCACTAATACCCCACCCATGCTTTGCATTAGAGTAAAATTTTATTATTGAAGATTTATTCTTTTGGTGTAAGGCACAGTCTTCAAAAAAGCCAATCAATAACCTGATGGGGAGGGTCGCTAGAGGGGTGAGTCATAAATTTTCTAGGTAAAACCTATCTATCTATATTCCAGAAAATATTCAAGTATTCGCGCATATTGATAAAACAACAGAAACCTGATAAAACAACACAAGCACAAATTGAAAATGGAGCAAAAGGAAAAAGAAAAGCAAATAAAAGTAAAAACAATTGCTTAGGGTTTAAAAATTTATAAAAATAGCTCCTGGTGGTTCTTCACACAGAAAAATATATAATGAAACATTGTTATGCAATTAACACCATTCTTGACAACCAGCTCTCTCTGGAGTTAACATTGTACTTAGCCGGGCGCTTCTATGAATGGAGCTCAATACAGACTAATGAGGTCACAGCAAGATCAACTCACTAAAAAGCAATTCTGCAGACGACCATTATGGTGTCAGTGAGGTTCCAAGCTCTTGGCTGATCCATTGTTGATCCATTGACATTTTCATTAAGAAATACATCTGGAAGAATGGGCGAATCAGATGTCCACTGAGAAAAATGTCTTGAATTTAATATTTTTCCACTGAAGTGTGGAGGCTCATAGATCAAATTTGTGCATTTCCCTGTTGCAGGAATTGGGATATGGGCATGGTTACTGTGTCTTCGTGGAAGCTAAGGAACTCACCATAACCCACAAGCCTAGTTAGAAGAGCATCATGTTTCTTTGATATTCTATGATAGCAAGTCTTCTGATTAGGCTAGGACTCTGCTTAAATGCTTGTTTTAGATTTGCTCCAATGAATAGATAAATAGATGGCAGAAGTCTGAAGATTTTAACCTACATGGCACAGATACATTAGTTTTAGTCTGAAAACACTGCAAGGCACAAATAAGCTGGGTTCCCCACGGCACTCTAAATATCTCAATTCCACTTTGCCAATGGTTGAAATGTTAATAATGAAGTAAGAAAATGTTATCTTGTTAAATGGGGTCATTATTTATAATCTGTCTGAAATAGGAAATGTCTAACAATAATTTTAGCCTTAGAATATTTGATATCTAGCTATTTTTATTTGTAATTAATTTTTAATGAATTAGGTAGCAGTTTTAGTTATATGTTCAAACTCCTGATCATAAACAATAAAAACATAGTGAATATATGTAGAATATACTTTTTTTTTGTCTATGGTAGATGTGGTATATACACAAACAAAAGTGGTGTCAGATTAAGAATCAAGAAAGGAGCTAGAGTATTATCCTGAACTCTTCAATTGATAATTTTAACTGCTCTTCAAGAAGCCTTTCCTTCCAGTTTGGACTCTCAGCAGGGAATTAAGGAACACATGCTGTATGCATGTCAATGACAGAGTGTAGGCAAAAAACACACAGAATGATCCTTAAATGATTCCCATTAACAAAGCTAAAGAAAGGCCAATGAGAATTGCAAATAATCTGATACTTGTTTCTGATATATCTTACCACATTCTGTCAGCCATACATTGATTCAACAAATATTTATTGTACACATATTATAGACTAGGTCCTGTTCTGATCACTGAACATACACTGTGAACAAAGCAGTGAGAAAGGTAGAAAACATATCTAAAGTCTGCCTTTTGCCCAAGTAAACATTGGCCTGAACTTTTCAGGCTTGATGTTTGCCATTTGCTCACTGAACAAACATTTATTAAAGCATCATGCTAAAGTGCTAGGGATATACTGGAGAGCAAGGAAGACATAGGTCCTGCCAACTGGGGGAAGTCAGATAACAGATATGTAAACATAAACCATGGACCTGACAGCAAGTTTATTAAATTATTAAAAAAGCAGTTTTCTGAAATGGAAATAAAATACGTGCATGTGTGAGCCATTACAAAAATTAGGCTATCAGGAAAATCCTACCTGAGAGGATAATATTTAAGCTAATATTCAAGGATGAAAAGGAAACATCCATGTGAACATCTCAGGAAGATGGCAAAGCGTAGGTAAAGCCAGTTGGCCTGAGTGCAGTGAATAAGGAAAATGGATCAAGACATGTTGAGAAATGGTGAAAGGAATTACTGACATGGATAGCTTTCTTTTTTCATTTCCAAAAGATCATTCTACTTGCAATATGGAAAATGGATTCTAGAAGGGCAAAACCAAAACTGCTGAGCAAGAGAAAGAAAGAGAGGAGGTGGGGAGTTCAGTTACAGTGATCTTGCAATTAGTTCAGGTAAGAGATGTTGGTGATTTTGTCTGGATATGTGGCAAGGGTATGGAAAGAAATGCATTTGCGATATTGGGTCCAGGAAGAATGTATTAGATTAACAAAGGTTTGCATGTGGGGTTGAGGAAGAAGATGGACTCAACTAAGTGAATGGTGGTACAAGAGGCTGAGATATAGAAGGCATGTCAGCTGTATCGGGAAGAAACAGATTTAGAGGTTGTTGAGGTTATTGCTGAGGGTCATAAGTATTAATCCCTTCTCTTCTTTCAGGCCCATGTGAGGCTCGTGTTTCCCCAGCCCGTTAAGATCACATGGGGCCAGGTGACCTGCTTTGGCGAATGGGATATGAGTGGGAACACGAATGTGTCAGTTCTGGGCAGAAGTTTTAGGAGCCAGTAAGATCTCTTGACATTCTCTTTTCTCTCTGAAATAGTCAACAATCAACTGAACACAATATTTTAGAAATTTCATAGAAAATGGTAACTGGAATTATAATTGTGGGAGTCATCAGCATTCAGATGATATTTCAAACCATGAAAAAGTTGAGGTTGCCTTGGAAAAGGATACAAAGAGAGAAGAGACAGATTTATATATGAGCAACTCCAATATTTATTGAGGGACAGAAGCACAGAAATGTAAAAGGAACTTTAATGGAGCAGTCAAAGAGTTGGGAAAAATTCTGGAGAATGTGGTATAGGAGAAGCCTTAAGATGAACGTGTTTCAGAAACCGCTGTGTTGCTGCACCTGTTTCAGTTGCTACTTGTAAGCAATAGAATAAGGAGTGTCTATTGTGTTGGGCAACATTTAGGTCTCCGTTAGAGTGATAGGGGCAAAACCAGTTTGAAATGAGTTGAGTTAAAAAAACATGAAAATTGAAGAACAGAGGCATAATGGACAGGCAACATTAAAAATTATATATGCCTCTTAAGAGAAGCAGGATATGCAAGAGTAGATGGGGAAGAATGAAAATCAAGGGTGGCATTCTTTATTTCTTTTATTTAATGTAAGAAGAATGATCCAGTAGCAAGATAGAGTTTGATAATTCAGGAGAGAGAAGGGGTCACTCTGGGAACCAAGTCCTTGAGAGACTGAAGGATAGATTCTTCAGTGGCTATCTATAAAAAAGATACCTTCTCTATGGTCACAAGAAGAAAGAAATAATGAGTGGTTGAAGGTCCAAGAAACACAAAGGTAGAATATGACTGAGGATTGTCTCAGTAAAGTGCTAGATGAGGCACACAAGCAGAAAGGAGGAAGGGTAGAGTTGGTAGAGTGAGAAAAAGATAATACAGTCTTTTTAAAGAGTGGATATATGTTTGATCTTCTATACATAATTGTTGAAGCAGGATTATAAATGTAACCATTAGAATAAAAATGCCTGCTTTCTAAATACCAAACATTTATCAGGGGTATGAGAGAGAAACAGGAGACATGTATGCAAAGTGAGAGAGAAAGAGAAAGACAGAGAGAGAGAGAGAGAGAGAGAGAGAGAGAGAGAGAGAGAGAGAGAGAGAGAGAGAGGGAGGGAGGGAGGGAGGGAGGGAGGGAGGGAGGGAGGGAGGGAGGGAGGGAATGTGATGCTATTGAGAAATTAATTTGAACTCTTGGCTGTTGTTTAATTACTTTTTGTGTGACTATATTCATCAGTTCTTAGCTTTATGAAGAAGGCATGGAGAAGTCAGGTGGCCATTAGATTAGTGGTTATTGTTTGCTTTCCAAGTGACTGATAAAGGTACAAAGAAAGTAAGTATATTTACAAGGGATTGATTATAATGATGAACCATGGATTCCAACCTGAGGAAAAAGGGGAGCATAGACAGGTAGGAATAATGGAAAAATAAAAAGTGGAGAGGTCAATTCCCAGTGCCTGCCCATGCCAAAAAAAAAAAAAAAAAGTAGAGAGGTCAATGGATTGGAGTCTTCATGCAATTAAAAAATAGGTTTCCTGGGCACACTTGTATAAGAGATTTTAAGAATAGAAGCTAGAGGGGTGATTAGATTCCTGAATTTGAAGTGGAGCAGTTTTAGTGAAAGGCAGATATAAGATAATTTCAGGTATATAATTTCATTGAGTCAGCAAATGAACTAACAGGTCCATATTTTGGTGTGTAAGACTACTACCTTTTTGCAGATGAAATAAATTTTGTGTGTACAAAGCCCAGGGAGTTAATAAAGGTCTTGAGGAAGCAAACCACATTTTACAAGTATTTTTTCTACTTCAAATATTTAAATTGAATTATATTATATCAAACTTTAACTGGGTATTACCGTAAAAAGTAGCTGGGGATGCACAAAAATGGAAGATGTCAATCTTTATTTGAAGGTTTTTAGTCCAATACCAACAAATTTAACAGATTGATTTCTCAAATAATCATTTTCTCCAAAAATGTACCCATAGTAGCATCTATTAGCCTGGCAGAGGTTTTCTTTTAGGGTTGGAGAAATATATAATGAGCTTAAATTTCAAAAATTTAGACACTTCCAAATTTTGTTTTACATGGCACATTATTAATCTCATTAAGGATTTGTTGGCTACTCAGCAATCTAAGTCAAGCTAGATGCTCAGAAATTTCCATCTGTGTTTGCAACTAAAAATGGAGTATAAGCTAGTCTCCAGCTGCTATAGGGAAAAAAGGGAACAAACGTCACCCTCCAGACCACTGGAGCATTTCAAAGAGGTCTCATCCAAAACAGGTTCCCAGGGGGTTCGAAAATCCCTCAGTGTCCTTTCCTTTCTTTGTCCAGCAATTGCTCTTAAAAATTCTTCTTTGACTATCTACAAGTTAGTTCTAATTTATCTCAGCTGGATCACAGAGCCTGTAGATAAACCTGCTGGCATGACTGTTTGAGGAATATTCTACTGTGGTCCAGAAAAAAACTGCCTGATAGATGGTTGACGTGCCAGATGGGGGCAAATGCCATCTTCATGAGAAACAGACTTATCAGCCAAGTTGATGGATGTCTATCTTTCAAGTTGGTAGGTTTTTTAGAATGTATTCTGTGTAGGAGAGTTCCAGGAAGATGGTGGACTAGGATAGGTCAAGTTCAGCCCTGCTCCAAGGAACAGGTAGAGAAGGAACGGGAAGGCAATTGGAGAAGATTCCTGGGTGAAGGTGACCTGGGAAGATCTTCTACATCACATAGGGAAGCCCTTGCTGCAATAGCTGATGAGTTGAGACACAGAGAACCAGACACCATCCAGCTAGTGCGAACAGCCTGATGCGTCCCTTTCCAAATGGAGGCCCAGGGCCCTGAGGAGTGAATGGACAGGGAGACAGGGACTAGGAAGGAAGCCATATGCAATACCCTTGTGTCCCTGCCCCACAACATGCCCCCCCACATCCCAAGCACCTGAATCCCTGAACCCCATCCCCTGCCCACCACCACACTCCAAGGGCTCTGCTACAAACACCTCTCTCCTCCACCCCCACCTCGTGCACATCCCAGCCCCACGACCCTGCCCCATGGGCACACATGAACACACACACCATCCCCAGACTAAGCCACCTCTCCCAAGCAAGGGCACAGTCTCACTCTGCCTCTCTGGAGACCCTGCACCTGCGCCCAGCCCCTTGACTTCCGCACCCCCTTCCCCTGCCCTCTGCAGGTGGTTGCCTGGGTATCTAGGCCGCATTTGCTACCTCCACACCTGGGCCACAACCACCCCCAGCCCTTACAGATCTGCAACCCCATGCTTCCCACCGCCCACCCCCACCCCCAAGCTCTGCACACATGTACATTAGTGTAAGGACCTCCCAGATATGTGCACGCACATGCACACATATGCACCCAAGTCATGCCAGCTCTGAGCAAGCACTGACTTGCGCATCCAGGCCATACCTGCCCCAGCCCAGGCAGGCACAGCCCCAGCTGGCTGCCCTTGAGCTCTGTGCACACACACGCCAGGGTCCTTCCCCAGAGACTCATGAATACTTACAACCACATCCCCCCAATCAGACACCCATGTGTCTGTGCACTGACCTTTTGATCCTTGCACCCCAACCTCCTGTCCTGCACATGTGCACACCCTTGTCCCACCTCCCAGCATAAGCACCCTGCTCCCACCACTGGCAATGCTACATAGCGACCCCCTGCACACATGTGTATTCCCACCCCAAACCCCTACCCCTGCATGTGAACACCTGTGCCAGGGTCCCACCTGCCTGACATCTCCCACCCCTCACCCATGTCCCACAATCCCCACAACCTGTGCTCTGCCCCACACACTTGCACATCTGCATTCTGGGTCTCCTGAATCCCTCCACCTGCACAAAAACACACCTGTACCCTGCCCACCGCCATGACCTGTGTGCCACCTACCCCACACCCTGATACCAACAATCCCCATGCTCCATGTGCCCACCCACATCCTGCCTGTGCACAAGCCCCCATGCATCCACTCAGTGCTCTGTGCCCCCCAAACTGCACCCTGTTTCTGCACTCCAAGTCCTGCCTGACCTGCACCCCATCCCCACAGCTCCCGTACTACACCTCCACAACCCACACCCTGCAACCCAGGCTCAGAAGTGCCAGAGGAGCATCCCCAACCCATGCCTGTACGTGTGCTGCAACCTGTCACTGTACTGTGGTGCCCTGCATCCTGCTCCAAATCCATTCCACAAATACAAAGCTTCAGGTTACTGAAGGAAATCAACTTCCAAAGTAGGCCTTTACCATGATATTTTCATGTCTTGAAGATAGCAGAAGATCATTAAACATATCACGATGTAGACAGCTAAAGCCCAGCCTAATGACCAAATCGAAACAGTGGAGGAGAGACAGACTTTGGAGCAACTAATCAAAGATGCTCATATAACAATATTAAATAAAATCAATGGGATGCCTAATGATATAAAGGAGAATAAATAGAAAAATAGCAGATATCACAGAGATTAAAGATGCAGTAGATCAAATAAAAAATATGCTAGAGACACACAACAACAGATTTTAAGAAGCAGAAGAAAAAATAAGTGAACCAGAAGACAGGTAACTGATTTCGAACACAGAAAAGAGCAAATGGAAAAAAAGATGAAAAAATTTGAATAGGATCGCAGGGAAATGATGGACAAAACAAAGTACACAAAAATAAAACTCATTGGGGTCTCAGAAGGAGAAGAGAAGAGTAAAGGATAAGGAAGTTTAGTTGAGGCTATAACAGGAAAACTTCCCAATCCCTATTGAGGACATAAATACACAAAGAAGTCATGAACACTTACAACCACATCCCCCCCAATCAGACACCCATGCATTTGTGCACTGACCACAAAGAAGTCAATGAACTCCAAATATAATCACTCCAAATAGGCCTTCTCCAAGACACATGGTAATAAGTCTGTTAAATGTTGAAGAGAAGCAGAAAATCCTGAAAGTGGAAAGAGAACAACAATCTACTACATACAAGGGAAACCACATATGACTGAATTTGGACTACTTAGCTGTCACTATGGAGGTAAGAAGGCAGTGGTATGATGTATTTAAGATCCTGATAGAGGAAGACTTCCAGCCAAGAATTCTGTACCCAGCCAAATTTTCCTCCAAAACTGAGGGAGAGATTAAAATTTTCACAGACAAACAAATACTGAAAGAACTTGTCAACAAGAAACTGGCCCTAAAAGAAATACTAAAGGGAGGTTTGCTGGCAAAAAAAAAAAAAAAAAAGTGGGACAGAGAGGTCTGGAGAAGGGCACAGAACTGAAGAGTACCAATAAAGGGGTAACTTAAAGGATAAAAAAGGGAAAGAGGGAACAAAATATATAGATCTGACAAATAAAATCCAAAGGAGAAGACAGTGGATTCAAGAAATGTTGTTACAGTAATAATTTTGACTGTTAACAGACTAAATTTACCACTGAAGAGTTACAGATTGGCAGAATGAATTAAACAATATAATCCAGCTATATGCTGCTTACAAGAGACTCATCTTAGAAACAAGGTTACAAATAAATTGAAAGTGAAAAGATGAAAAAAGATGTCCCATGCAACCTGTAACCAAAGGAAAGCAGGAGTAGCTAGACTAATATGAGACAAAATAAACTTTAAATGTAAAGACATCATAAGAGACAAAGGAGGACACTATAGATTAATAAAAGGGACAATTCACAAAGAAGAAATAACAATCATAAATGTTTATGCTACCAATGAAGGAGCTCCAAAGTATATGAGACAAACACGGGCAAAACTGAAGGAAGCAATAGATGTTTCAACAATAATAGTAGGAGATTTCAGTACACCACTGTCCTCTATAGATAGAACAGCCGGATAGAGGATCAGGAAGGAAATAGAGAACTTAAACAATTTGATAAATGAACTAGGCCTAACAGACTTACATAGTTTGTTACATTCCCAAATACCACGATATACATTCTTTTCTAGTGCTCATGGAACATTATCCAGGACAGATCATATACTGGGGCACAAAACAGGTCTTTGCAAATTTTAAAACATTGAAATTATTCAAAGCACTTTCTCTGATTACAATGGAATGTAGTTGGAAATCAATAACCACCAAAGAGTGAGAACTTTCACAAATATATGGAAATTAAATAGTGCACTCTTAAACAACCAGTGGGTCAAAGAAATTGCTAGAGAAATCAGTAGCTATCTGGAGACAAAAAATGAGAGTACAACATATCAGAACTTATGGGATGTAGCAAAGGCTGTTTGGGAGGGAAATGTATTGCCCTAAATGCCTATATTAAAAAAGAAGAAAGAGTAAAATCACGGACCTAACTGCTCACCTGGAGGAACTTGAGAAAGAACAGCAAACTAACCCCGAAGCAAATAGAAGAAGAGAAATAACAAATATTAAAGCAGAGTTAAATGAATGGGAGAACAAATGACCACAGAAAGAATCGATAAAACCAAAAGTTGGTTCTTTGAGAAAATCAATAACATCGATGGACCACTAGCAAGGCTGAAAAAGAAAAGAAGAGAGAGGATGCAAATAAACAAAATAAGAAATGAGAGGGGATTCATTACCACAGACCCTGAAGAAATTTAAAAAATCTTAAGAGGCTAATATAAACAACTATACACCAACAAACTAGACAACTTAGATGAAAGGGACAAATTCCTGGAAACACAATCACAAATAAAGAGATTCAATCAGTCATCAAAAATCTTTCTATAAAGAAAAACCCAGGGCCAGATGGCTTTGCAGGGCAATTTTTTCAGGCATTCAAAAACAAAAACAAAAACAAAAACAACTAACACCAATCCTGCTCAAACTTTTCCAAAAAATTGAGGAAAAAGAAATGCTACCTAACTCATTTGTGAAGATAACATCACTTCAATACCCAAACTGGGTAAAGATGCTACAAGAAAGGAAAACTATAAGACAACCTTCCTAATGAACATAGATGCAAAAATTCTCAAGAAAATACTAGCAAAATGAATCCAACAACCCATTAAAAGAATTATACATCACAAGCAAGTGGAGTTTATACCCAGAATGCCAGGATGGTTCAACACAAGAAAATCAATTAATGTAATACAGCACATTAACAAAGCAAAAGGCAAAAAAAATCAAATCACAGGATCATCTCGATTGTTGTTGAAAAAGCATTCAATGAAATTCAGCATCTTTTTCTGATAAAAACAATTCAAAAGGTAAGAATCAAAGGTAACTTTCTCAATATGATAAAGGGCATATATGAAAAACCCATCGCAAGCATTGTACTCAATGGAGAGAGACTGAATGCTTTCCCCCTAAGGTCAGAAACAAGACAAGGATGCCATCTGTTAACCACTATTATTCAACATTGTGCTAGACATTCTAGCTGGAACAATCAGGCAGGCAAAAGAAATAAAAGGCATCCCAAAGTGGTAAAATTTTCACTATTTTCAGATGCCATGATACTCTACATGGAAAATCTTGAGAAATCTATGACAAAGTTACTTAAGTTAATAAACAAATTCTGCAAGGTGGCAAAATATAAAATTAGTGTGCACAAATCAGTAATATTTCTATAAATAAACAATGACCTGAGGAGTCAATTAAGGAAATAATTCCATTCAAAATAGCAACTGAAAGAATCAAGTATTTAGGAATGAACTTAAGGATATAAAGGACTTGTACACAGAAAACTACATAACATAACATAAAGAAATCAAAGAAGATCTAAATAGGTTGAGAGACATTCCCTACTCATGGATAAGGTTAAATATAGTTAAGATGTCAATTCTACCCAATTGATCTGCAGATTCAGTGCAGTACTAGTTAAAATTTCAACAACATAATTTGAAGACTTGGAAACGCTAGTTACCAATTCATCTTTTCAGGGAAAGAGACCATGAAAAGCTAAAAGCATCCTAAAAAAGAAGAATGAAGTGGTAGGATTGACACTTCTTGATTTTAAAACTTATTATAAAGCCACTTTGGTCAAAACAGCATGACACTGGCACAAAGATTGAAGTATTGACCACTGGAATCACGTGCAGAAATAGACCACCAAATCTATGGTCAACTGATCTTTGACAAGGTCCCCAAATTCACTGAACTGAGACAAAATAGCCTTTTAAATAAATGGGCATGGGAAAACTGGATATCAATAGCCTAAAGAATGAAAGCGGACCCTTACCTCACACGCTATACAACAATGAACTCAAAGTGGATCAAACACCTAAATATAAGAACGAGTACCATAAAGCTCCTAGAAGAAAATGTAGGGAAACATCTTCAATACTTAGCAATAGGAGGTAGCTTCCTAAACTTTACACCAAAAGCACAAGCAACAAAAGAAAAAATAGATAATTGGGATCTCCTCAAAATCAAATGACTTCAAAAGACGTTGTCAAAAAGGTGAAGAGACAGCCAACTCAATAAGAGAAAATATTTGGAAATCACACATTGGATAAAGGTTTGATATCCTGCATACACAAAGAAATCATACAGCTCAACAACAAAAGAACAAGCAACCTAATCTTAAAGTGGGCTAGAGATATAAATAGACATTTTTTTCTGAAGAGCAAATACAGATGGCTGAAAAGCACATGAAAAAATGCTCACTCACATTAGCTAAAAAGGAAATGCAGATCGAGACTACAATGAGATACTGACTCATACCTATAAGAATGGCTGTTATTAAACAGACAAGAAACTACAAATGTTGGCGAGGATGTGGAGAAATTGGGACACTTATGCACTTCTGGTGGGAATGTACAATGGTACAGCCACTATGGAAGATAACTTGGCAATTCCTTAGGAAACTACATATCAGGTTGCCCTATGACCCAGCAATACCTCTATTCAGTATATACCCAGAAAAGCTGAAAGCAGTTACACAAGCAGATATTTGCACATCGATGTTCATAGCAACACTTCACAATCACCAGAAGATGAAAACAATCCAAGTGCCCATCAGCAGATGAATTGATCAACAAATGTGGTACATACAAACAGTGGAGTATTATGCAGCAGTAAGATGAAATGACATCCTGAACCATGTGATAAGATGGATGAGCCTTGAGAACATCATGCTGAGTAAAATAAGTCTGACACAAAAGGATAGATACTGTATGATTCCCCTTTTATGAACATGATAAAGATAGAATCAGATACTTTTAATACAGAATATAGAGGACCTAGAGATACACAGAAGTTTGAGATGGATGAACTGTTAGCTAATGAAGTTGAACTTAATTGTAAGTGAACAGATAGAAGTGAAGGCAATTCACTAGTGGGTCTATAAGTAATATTACTATATTGAAGGTGAACATGATTGAAAAGAGTTATTTAGACTCATGTGTCCCACTGATTAACACTATAAATATAAATAAGTTCTCGCATGAACTACTGCAAAGGTATAAATCCTTTACAAGGAGCATATAATTTGGGGGTATAAGGGAGAAAGTGCTATTGCCTGCTATTAGCTATGTTTAATAGGAAAACATCAACAATACTGCAGCAGTACTAAGGGTACATAATCAGGGAAGGGGCAAGAGTTGGGGGAGGTTTGAATTTTCTATTTGGTGAGGGTATGTGGCATGGTCAGTTTCATGTGTCAACTTGGCCAGGTGGTGGTACTCGTTTGTCTGGTTGGGCAGGTGCTGGCCTGTCTGTTGCTATGAGGACATTTCATAGAATTAAAATCATGATTACGTCAGCTGTATCCACAGCTGATTTCATTTGTAATCAGCCAAGGGGAGTATCTTCTGCAATGAGTGATGCTTAATCTAATCACCAGAAGCCTTTTAAGAAGGATTCAGAAGAGACAGGCTCTTCCTGCTTTGGGTGGTGAGCCTCTCCTGTGGAGGAGTTCATCCAGACCCTCCATTGGAGTTATCAGCTTCACAGTCTGTCCTATGGATTTTGAGCTCTATGCTCCCACAGTTATGTGAGATCTTTTATAAATTTTTTATATCTACAGGTATTTCCTGCTGATTCTGTTCCTCTAGATAATCCTAGCTAATACAGTATGTTTATTGCTACCTTTCTCATGGGAACAATTAAATTATCCAAAATTGATGGACTATTGTGTTTGGACATTATACATGAGACCCAGCAGATGGAAGTGGCTGAAGACGCACTGACTGAGAAATAGATTGGTGAACATTGGCGTATAATATGATTGAACATTGTGCTGCTACAAAAAGCAATGAAGTTGTGAGGCATGCAACATGTGAATAAACCTGTGGGGCACTTGATGAGACAAAATAATTCAGAAACAAAAGATCAAATATTGCATGATCTCATTTAGAAAATACTTATAAGAGAACTCAGACCTCAACTGTAAGCTCTTACAGCAGTCACGTTTATTCTGGAGTGGTAATTGTTATTTCTGGATTCTGAGGGGCTGTATTATATATGTGCTACCCAGTACTTAGAGATAAGAACAAATCTGGACAGATCAGGATTCAGGTAATTCAGAAACAGGGGTAAAGAAGACATTGCTTATATCTTAGAACTTCACCTACTCCTTGAGACCAAAGGAAGAAAGGTTTACTTTGCCCAGAACCTAAATTTTCAGTAGCACATAATCTAACTCAACCTGTCTGGATAGATCATTTAAATAATGCAAACACAGGGAGCCTAGAATAAGAATGAAAGCTTTTATTCCTGTATAATTTAATGTAATGCTTGGATACATCCCAGAGTATCAGAGAATATTAAGCAGATAATCAAAAAGTTTTGGCAAAATCCCTTGAGGGATGGGAGAAATAATATGGAACTATTAAATTTTATCACTGAGGAAAATCCAGATACTGTGTCAAACTTTAGGGACACCCAAATCAATAGTCCAAGCCCTTGATCTTGAGATTTGCTCTTGTGTAGTTTATGTATGTAGTGAAGAGACTTAGCCTACCTATAGGTATTCCTGAGAGTCATCTCCAGAGGACCTCTTTTGTTGCTTGGATGTGAGCTCTTCTCTCTAAGTCCAACTCTGCAAGTGAAACCATTGCCCTTCCCCCTATGTGGGACATAACATCCAGGGATGAACATCTCCCTGGTGGCATGGGAGATGACACCCAGGAATGAGTCTGGCCTTAGCATTGTGGAATCAACAGTGCCATCCTGACCAAAAAGGGGAAAAGAAGTGTAACAAATAAGGTATCAGTGGCTGAAAGAGTTCAAATAGAGTCGAGAGCCTACTCTGGAGGTCGCTCTTACACAAGCTTCAGAGTGACACTGCTACTATCATAACCTGCCATAAAAACATTCCTGCTAATCCTAAAGAATTAGATAAGATTCTACGAAGGTTCTTCCCAGAAACCTACAACCTCCAGATGGGTCCTTGGACCAGATAAGTTCTGAATGCAGAGGGGCCAACCTTTCCAGAACATCAACTAATTCCATCCCTTATCCCATATTACTGTAGCCCCTCCCAACATGAAAAAGTTAGAATGGGCATAGCCCAAATACTCTAAGCTGAGAGAAAGAACCAAAGTGAGGGTGGAGTTAAACAGAGAATGTTGGGCTTAACAAATGAATATGATTGGTGAATCATTAAGCTGATATTTCTTTTAACCTCCAGTATCTTAGAGCAGCTAGAAATAAAAACCTAAAATTGCGGAATTGTAACCCAAGCCAAACTTTGAAATTTGTTCTACAACTAGTTGCTGCAATGCACTTTGAAATTTATTGCTTTTTGGTATACATGTTATTTTTCACAAAAAGAAGAAAAAAAAAAGAGAAGGAAGAATATAATAAAGAAGATAAGATTTAACAAATGAATATGACTACTGAATCTATACATTGATATTTCTTTTGGGCTCCAGCGTCTTGGAGCAGCTAGAAGAAAAACTAAAAAGTCATGGAATTTTAACCGTATCAAACTTTAAAATCTGTTGTATAACTGCTTATTAAAATGTACTTGGAAATGTATTGTTTTTTGTATGTATGTAATTTTTTCACAATAAAAATATTAAAAAAGAATATATTCTGTGTATTAGCATTCTCCTTAAAAACAGTACTGACAGGGGACATATATATATAAATATTAACAGATTTACTGTAGGAGTTGGCTCATATGACCATGAGATTGGCAATTACAAATTTGGTAGGGCAAGGAGAAAGTTGGGAACTCAATGGTGTTGAGTTCTCCAGGAGAAGCTGGCTAGCTGAATTAGAGGTAGACATTCTTTCTGACTGCCAAAATCATCAGCTCCCCTTTTAAGGCCTTCAACTGATTGGACAAGGAGAAGTCTGTCATTTCTGAAGTCAATTTCTTTTGTTGCATGTAGATGTAACCAGCCATAGGTTATTTAAATCTGCTTATGACATTGCTCTGATTATGGTAATAATCAGAACGGTGCTTGCTTGACCAAGCAACTGAACACTATTACCTACACAAGTTAACATATGAAATTAGCCATCACTTTCTGAAAAGTCTCTTTGGCTGGAAGGAGAAACTCTAAAATTTAGGATTATAATGCTGGAGGATCTTGTGAAAGGTATTAACATGTTTTCCCTTTGAGAAATAAAGATTTTAGTATAAATATCTGTTAATAATAATAATTATTCATTTTTCCCTCTCTTATTCTCTCACTTTGATAGACGCAAAAGTAGATTGTTCACCCTTATCACTGTCAGCCCTTGAGAGACTCTCCTGAGCTATCTAGTGTAAGTGGGAGGAATCTTTTCCTGACAAATTTGATTCCATTGCCTATCAAGCTGGATGTGATTTGTCTTTATGCATGCACTCCTCTTGCTAAGGTGCATGGTATGTTTCAGCACGTGGTCTCAGTTTTATGAACTTTTAAGCTTATATGCTTTATCTGCCCCATAGCACAACTAAATTTTTTGGAGAACTGAACCATAGAATTTGCATCTGTCTGATGAAACTCTGACAGGAGCCTTTGAAGAATGAACGGAATGCTCTCCTCTTGGAATATGTTAGAAATAGACAGACATTAAAAATATATATATAAACAAATCCACATTTATAAAGACTAGTGTAGTATTTAATTGTAATGGGTGTAATGAGTTTGGAAATAATTTTAACTGCATATCTGTTCTTGGAGTCAGCACTGCAGAGAACAATGTACGCATATTTCAATGCTTCTTATCATTCTTAAAATTCAGAATCTACAGTAAAGGACCATGTTCCTGATTTTCACCCTAGAAATAAATGGACCAGTGACAGGCAGCACACATTATCATTAAGGAGATGAGAATTATGTCAAGCACTGGAAGGAAGATGTGAACGCGAGGTAGTATATAGACTTAACTCCTTCAATATGGTTAAAAAGGATCGCATTTGCTAAAATCAGATAAGCCATGGGGTCAGACCAAATACTGGTAGTGAAAGATTCACTTAGGTGTTGACCAAGTCCCCCAAGAAAAACCTTACTCAAAACAACAATAACAACAATAGTAACAAAAATTGGGTGGAAGAAAGGTCTTGTATTAAAGGCTCAAAAAACTTGCTTTAAATCCTGCGATTTGATAAATTCCCAATTTCGGGACCCTATTTTTCTTAGGAAGGTGTTCAAGTTGCTTTTTAAAGGCAGCAAATTATTAACTTTTCCAATACCTGTCATCTTATTCCCCAAGGGTGTTGCCAAAAATGAGGAACCATTACTTCTTATGACAACTGGGATAGGCTTTTTATTTTTAACTTTAAAATCTTCACTTTTAGATATTTACGATTTTCCAATAAAATGTCTAGAAGTGTAAAGGAAATTTCCAGCACAGAGAAAACTGACCGTACAGCAAATATTCCATTTCAGAGTGCTATTTCTGACAATATAGTAAAAGTAAATGTTTTGAACATCCTCTCCCTACAGAATATTTAGATATTTTGGATAAAATGCAGCAACACATATTTAAGTGCATAACCCAGTTTGCTAAACATGTGAGTAGGCAAGTGTGCAAATATATAAATACAACAAAGGATATTCCCAGGGGCCAAAAAGCAAGCCAGAGCTGAAAACAGAGAGGTAATCAAATATTGAATTTTCAGCTATGTTAAGGTTAACTACACAGAGGATAGAAGACAAGACCATAATCCTGTGTAAGAAAACTATAACTGGGATCCTACCACTTAAAGATGAGCTATATACTTAAAGAAAGGTGAACTAGGAAAAAAAAGATGGACTTCAGGCAAAGAAAGACAATAGAGAAACTTGTCTGCCTTAGCCTTGACACCAAGTGGAAAATTAATATATAAATGAATTTTTCTTCTTCATTTGGATTTGGGGTTTGAATATGTCATAATTTCATGGCTTAGAATACTCCAAACCAATAATGAATTTAATCAGCTTTTACATTGGCAATGACCTGGGGCATCTGATATATATAAACAGAAAGTCCCTTTGGAACAATACACCTTCACACCTTCAATACGAGGCCCCTAAGGTTACTACTAACTAAGGTCAGTCATAATTCCATATCCTAAATTATGCAATTACTAAAATAGCCACCAAAAAGGAGGAAAACAGGATTAGATAAGCAAAGAACTAAGGTATTGGAAAGTACAGGAACAGGTAAAATGATTTTATTTAAAAAAGATTAAACTATGTAGTAGAAAAGATGACCCAGCCACAAAAGACTAATAAAATTTTTGATTAGATTGACAAAAGAAACCAACAGAATTTTGAAAAATAAAAATAGAGGTATTTAAATAAAAAATTCAATGGTTGATTAACCATATTAAAAGCAACTATAGAGAGAATTGGTGAATTGGAAGAAGAATTCTTAGAAGAATTAGAAGCATATCTAAAGAGATGGCTGAGAATATGGAAAAAAGTGATACGACGTGAAATTCAGGTTAAGGAATATTTGGAGTAGAAGGTTTAACTTATATGTGATAGCATTTCTTGAAGGAGAGAACTGAGAAAGATATAGGCATTATATGAAAAGATAGTGGCCAAAATTTATCCAGAATTAAAGTTGAAAATCATCAGATTTACTGAACCAGCAAATTCCAGGTAGAAATAAGAAAGATATTCACACTTACAAACATCATAGTAAAATCGGAAAACACCCAAGGCAATGAAATATTTGAAAGAATGAATAAAGAAAAGACAAATTACCTGCAAAAGAATGGCTGTTAGAATGATGGTACAACAGTAGAAGCAAGAATATAATATATTTATATCCCCAGTGTGGTGAGAGAAAATAACGGTCAAAATAGAATTATACACCTATGTAAGTGAAATTCAAGAGATAATGCTGAAATAAAGACAGCCTCAGAAAATACAAAATTTTCACCAAATGAATTTCTTAAGTATGTACTTCAGGAAGAAAGACAATATTAAGTAAATCAATTGTTAAATATGGTAAAATACAAATGAACATGACCGTACAAAGCAATAACAATGAATATAGATTTGAGAAAGATACAAGAAAATACAAATGTAAAATGGGAGGAAGCAATCAGACTTAGTGCTCCAAGTTACTTGCATTAAACAGTATTTTAGTTTACTAAAGGTTCTGGAATGCAATACACCAAAAATGGATCAGTTTTTATAAAGGGGATTTATTAAGTTACAAGTTTACAATTCTAAGGCCTTAAAATGTCCAAACTGAGGCATCCGGAAAAAACAATCTTGATTCTGAAGAAACGCCAATGTCCATCACATGGAAAAGTAGTGGCTGGTCTTTGTTTTGGTTCCATTGCTTCCAGCTCCTAATTCCAGTGACTTCCTCTCTAACCAGTTGTGGGCCTTCACTTAGCTTCTCCAGGGCAAAACTCTGGTTTCTGACTGCTTAGTATCTCTTGGGAAGACAACTGGTGACATCTTCTGGGCTTTGCATTTCAAACATCCATGTCTAGGCGTCTGCTTTTTCTGTTGCACTCCAAGCATCTCCAGTTGTCTGCATCTATGTCGGCTCTGAGCTTTTTCCAAAATAGTTCCCTCTTAGGGGATTCCAGCAAGAAACAGAATAAGACCCATCTTGAATGGGTGGAGACACATCTCCATGGAAACAACTTAATCAAAAAGATCCCACTCAAACACTAGGTCTGCCCCCAAAAAGATTGGATTAGTAAAAAGAACATGGCTTTTCAGAGGTACATAAAAGTTTCAAACAGGCACAATCAGTGTAAGGGTAAAGTTATTATCTTTATGTTTTAGATAGATATGTATGTTAGTATAAATTGAATAACTTCCAAAATGGAGGAGAAAAATGGAATTAACATAATCTGAACGAAGGCAGGAGAGGAGAAAAAAAAAGAGGATCAGAAAAAAAGCAGGACAACTAGAAAATACAAAATGAGGTAGCAGACAATTGAAAATGTATCAACAGTCACACTATGCAGACATTATCTTACAAATAACAAGATAGAGATTTTTTTACTTGCATAGAGATTTCCAACTATATATTCTTTAAAGATACACATTAAGTTAAGGATGCAGAAAAATGTGGAAAATGGAACAACAGAAAATGTAAATCAAAAGAAATACGGGGTGCCTTATATAAGTATCAGGAAAAATAGACTTATAGGCAAACAGCAAAATTAGGGATGAAGGTCATATAACCATTCATTTCACTGAGGAAAGAAAAAAGCTATTCTCAATTTAAGCACCTAATTCCTAGTCACAAAATATTTAAGGCTAAAAAGAAAATGATAGTATAAGAAAAGTATGATAAATTCACCACACTTGTGAAACAGTGAAATATTTTAACATACCCCTCTAAATTGTGACCGATTTAAAAATAGTCAAAATGTTTAAGAAAATATGCATAGAAACCTTTCTCTCCAAATTAAAGAATGGTCACCCATTCAAGCAATCAATGCTTTTCAAGCATTGAATATTCACACTAATTAGCTACATATTGTAAAACTCTGAAAAATAATGAAAAAATATATTTACACATATGGATATTTATGGCATTAAGATTTTAAATTAAGAAAGAAGAAAGGCTGAACATTAATGAGGAAATTATCTAATTTTTGACATTAGACGAGGAACAACCCAAGAAGTCCAAAGGAAAATTAATAAAGGAAAGAAAGCTGTTTTCACAGAGACTTTTTTTTTTTTTTTATACTAGTGGAACAAGTAAATGTGCCGCCAAGAATAGTCCTAGTTTGCAAGGGGCAGTCTCAATTTATCCCTGTGGTCTTTGGACCATCTTCAATTACCCTTTCATTCTCCAAGGAAAAAAAGGTTTCCATTTGGAAAATAATCAATGGGGTAGCTGAGAGATGGATGGAGAAGAAATGAGGGTGAAGACTAGACGGTAAGACAGGGTTGTTCCACAGCTGGAGAGATTTAAAACATTGGGAGCCAGAGCAAGAATCTTGACCAGGGAGCCCCATTCTCTTAGAGGGTCTCAGCATCTGAACCTGAGACAGGCTTTGTCTTCAAATAAGTTGGAGGAAGAGGTCATCTAATCAAGGTGGGAGCTGTTACCCAAGACACCCTGGGGACACAACTGGAAGGCATTGAGGAGGTGGAATTAAGAGAAGAATATTGAGGACTCACAGTTAAGAGTCGGGACTAAAGGCCAGCTGAAATTTAGCAGTAATGCCAACACTTTACTAGTTCACCAGTAGACTGGTAGAGATACAGGCCATTTGGTTAACAATTTCCTTGCCAGAATTGACATGAAGACAAAAATGAGAGAAAATTGTCATTCTTGACATATCCTTTAAGAAAACATAGCAAGTGCTTAATAAACCATTTTGTTTTTTGTTTCCTTTCCTTCCACCCTTCTTCCCTCCTTTCTTTCCAAATCAATAGCTTAACTGAGCAGTATAGACAAAATACATTTTGGACTTGAAGTGGTGACTCCAGAATCAAAAGAAAATAGATTTTCTTAATTAAGGATGCATCTTTCAGGGGACATAACCCCAGGGCACATTATTTACCATATTGGAGAATAAAAGTAATTGCTACTAAATGTAGTCAGATGGTATTTTTCTTGAGCATCAACGAAGTTAAAGGAAAAGAACGTTTAAAAGATAGTCTTTTATCACTCAGATATACATCCTTTTACGAAGGCGTGGGAGTAGAGAGAAAGTCCAACCCATCAAAAGCAGAGCAATGAAATAAGACCTTTAAAAAACCAACTGCAAAAGTTTCTCAGTATGTGGCCTAGGAGAATCTTGCCCAATAAAAAAGGAACAAATGAGAGACGCCTAATCCTGTTAATCTTCTTGTTCCAGCAGTAGAAACGAACTTGGATGGGAGGAAACATTTTCGAGGAAGCACTCAGGGTAACTGAGCAGCTCTGGGCGACACACCGAATGGGGGCTTGATCAAATTACTTAGACTAAAGACCATGAAAAGAATTTCACACTTTGTCTGGCTAAGAAAACAGTTTTATCAAGCACAAGATCTTAAATGTGCAGAGATTTCTTTCATTTTTCTTCTTACTGTTCTGCTTCAGTGACTATGCCACTTGGAAAATGAAAGCCATCGCTGATGACAGTTCTTTAAGTGGAGGAAAAACAACGCACGGCATTATTGTGAGGGGTGCTGAATCTGGGAAGACGTTTAAAAGTCTGTTGGTATGTTTAAGTTGGTGTATTTCTATATTTCTGTTGATTTTCCTATGATAGCTTGAATTTTCATATTTTTATTCTTTTTGGGGGGGATGTGGGTTGGGGAAAGAGTGTTAAAATGAGAGGTGCTGAAATGGATACCATAAATGGACCTCAGACGTTCCAGGACTGCCTTGAAATCGTATGCAACTTTTCATGTCTTCCTAAGAATGGGATAAATGATATTTTTCAGATTTGCAAAGTAGCTTAAGGCTTAAGGTTATTTTAAAATGGAGTAGTGGGGTACTTTTCCTTTTGCTGCAATTTGGCCAATCGGAAGCCTTTCTGTTCCTGTCCCTCTGCTCTCCTGGGTCAAATTTGTGTCCCTTTTTCCCACCCACAAATGGAGCCACCAGAAAATACAAATATTTATGAAAAAGCTAAGGGAGAAGCATATCATTCTTGAGCTTGAACTTCTGAACACAACAGCCATTGTGCAGGCCAAGTTCCAGGATAAGAAAAGAAAAATTCATCTTGATCAGAGAGACAGATCTTTGCTAGCAACTAAATGGAAGGTGACGGCATGACTGCACCTTGTCTGAATTTGACAGTCAAAAGGAATTCCCACTTCACCTTGCATTGAGATACCATTGTGGTGACAATAAAAGGAGGGAGTCTTGTACCACTCCTGAGAAGAGAAAGTTTAAGAGGAATAAAGTTAAGCATTGTCTTTTTTGTGTGTAGTTATTGTTTTTCTGAAATGCAGTGAGTACTATGAGAATGGAAGAATGAGTTGTCTCCACTGGGCATTTGTTTCTGGCAAATGTGGGGTTGAAGTCGTGCTGGCCAGCTGCTTTCACAGACAGTAGTGGAGCCAGGGTGATCTGACCCACTGTTTGAAGGAACCCAAAGAAAAGTAAATGCTCCTATGTTAACAAAGAATCCTATCTCCCAAAAGACAGGCATAAAACCACAGACTAAAACGAGCAAATAAAAACAGCTTTTGCTTATGTATTCTCAATTGCCATAAGAACAAAAGAAAGAATGATCACCGAGAGAGAAAGTGAAAAACAGCAAAAATTCTCCCCAGATTAAAAAGCAAACGTGTTTCCCAGGTAATAATACCTTCTCCACAAGCCCCGTCAGGAAGACTAAAAAGGCTGGACAGATTTGAAACTAAAGCTTTCTCCTTTTTATAAAATGTCACCTTGTGTGAATCAGCAGATCCTAAGACTGGAAAAGCTATTTTTTTTCTAATATATTCATTTAAAGCTATAAAATTTGAAGTATGAGTTTTACCTATCTTTTCTTTTCATTATCATTCAGGTCAAGAAAATTTTCAAAACGTTTGTGGACTTTTCTTATTTGACTTATGGGTTATTTAGAAGTATTCTATTTGGTTCTAAGCTTCTTTTCTGAGCCTTATAACCTTTTATCTGTTTGAATTTCAATCTATTAGACTATAACTTTAGACTATCAATCCACCTTTTAGCTATGTCTAATGAACTTTGTATATTGAGTTCTTAGTTTCAGTTGCTGAATTGTGTTCTAGAATTTCTATTTCTAGAATTCTAGTTCTAGAATTTCAAATTGACTTGTTTTTATCTTTCATTTCCTAGAGAATTTCTCCACTTTCTTTTTGTCTTATGGAATACATTAATCACAGTTATATTATATCTAATAGTGCCAATATCTGGATAATTTGTGGTTGGTTTCTAACGTTTATTTTTTCTTTTCTTTATATCTTGATTAGTAATATTTTATTATTACTGGAAGTTCGGCATTTAAAATATATCAAAGTTCTGGATATTGTTATCTTATTCCAGAAAGGATTTTCTTTAGCTTCTGGCAGGCAAGCACAATAGGAGAAAATTACCTGAATTACGCGATGAATTGATTGAGCTAATTTAAGGTTGGGTTTCAATCTTTGTAAGGTCTGCTGTATTTCCTGTTAGCTCTAATACCTAAAGTATAATTTTTTAGGAATTTTAGTTGAAAACCTCTAGGATGTTTACCAGGTCTCTCTATCATTGTTGGGTTTACACTCCAATTTTTATCAGCATCCAGAAACTGATAATTCTGCTTAGATTATTAGGCTGATAGGAAAAACTCTCTACCCTTCCAAATCTTGGTCTCTAATCTTGTTACACTTGTAGCTTTCAATGCCGTTAAACAGATTTCAACAACAACCACAACACTATGTAGCTTTTCTGGTTGTTTGCAGAGGGAAGATTGGTGAACTATGAACTAATGCATCATTCCTGGGATAGGAAACTCGTCCTTACCATTTAAATACATGTTTTTATCAGTGTTTAAAATTAATCAGTATGATCTCCCCCTGCTGAATCTTAGGATGTTTGTATTTTCCTATGTCCCATGTTTTATTGAAATAATATACCATTTAGTTTCAAAACATTACTTTTTCCTCTCCCTGTTAAATTTCCTGAAGTTTCAGGAGATATTTAATGCAAGCATACATGTTTCCCCTTACATTGCTTACAATTTTTTCCTTTATATGTTATCAGTCCCTTTCTTGCATATATGTTTTTACAATGCTGGAGTATTTTTTTTTTTTCCAAAAAGGGCTATGGATGAAAATTTTCTGTCTTTGCATATACAAAAAGTTTTTTAAATGTTGTTATAGTTGAATAGTAGTTTGGATAGGTATAGAATGCTTTTGCTAAAATATTTTTTACTCCAAAGTTAGAAAATGAAAATATTGTTACATTTCTAATATCCTGTCTAGCTAATTAGAAGACAATTGTCAGTTTGATTCTTAGTCTTTTGTAGGTTCTATTTTTTTTTCATGTTGGGAAGTTTGAGATACATTCCATATACCATAAAATTCCTTTTAAATTATACATATTAAGTATCCATATAAAGTGAGATTTTTTAAGTGTATTTTAAGTATTCATGATATAAATTACATTTATATTTTAATATAAAATACAGATATTAAGAATATTTAACATATTAACAAGGCTGTAAAAGAACACTACTATCTATTTCTAGAATATTTTCATCACACACACACACGTGTGCACACACACACACACATCCTGTACCCATTAACAATCATTCCCTCCCTATTCCTCTCTCCCCCTCCCTCTAGAGATCACTGATCTACAGTCTCTCACTAATGATTTGTCTATTCTGCAGCATTTCATATTTAGTATCAAGCAATATCTGGGTTTTGGGTCTGTCTTCTTTCACTTAGTATGATGTTTTTAAGATTCATGTATGTTGTAGAATATATTGGGACCCTATTCCTTTTCTATGGTTGAATAATATTCTGTTGTGTGAGTATACCACTTTTGCTTATCTCTTCATCAATTGGGTTGTTTCCACTTTTTGACTAGTATGGATAATGCTACCATTGATGCTTGTGCATAAGTTTTTTTGTAGACATATTTTTTCATTCTTTTGGATATATATGCTAAGAATAGAATTGCTGGGTCATATGGTAACTCTGCTTAATTCTTTGAGAAATTGCCAAACTGTTCTGCAAAGAGACTATACCATTTTTCATTCATACCAGAAATCTGTGCAAGTTCTAATTCTCCACATTATTATTGTCTGACTTTTTTACTTTAGCCATTCTTGTTAATATGAAATGGCATTTTATTATAATATTGATTTCCATTTCCTTAAGAACTAATGATGCAGAGCATCTTTTCTATTAAGTTTGTATTTCATCATTTTTATTTTAAGTTATCAATAATTCTGAATGCTTTCTTTCCATGGTTTCCATGTCCTTTGAAACCTCTCTCAGGACATTAATTAATAATTATATTAATGCATTCTTCTCTTCCTTATATTATCACTTTTAGATCTTCCACTTATTGGGATTTTCAAATGTTTTCTTTTTTTGTCCTCTGATGACATTTTCAATGAGAATCTGTATTAAAATAGATTAGTAACTGGAAGAGCATTTCTTCCAACTAAATGATAATTACTATTACCTGGCAGCGAAAGCAGCTTTTTATTGAAGAAGTTACGTCTCTGATTGCTCAGAAGAGGGGTAAGCCTGTGACCAAGAGGGGTTTGCTCAGAGTTTGTTTGCCGAAGAGGGGAACTCCACCCCTTCAGCTTGTGATAAGGTTCCTCATATATTGACTCCAGAAGTACTTTAGACAAAACTTCGGGTCAGCTGCACGGAACATGGATGTATTTGTTTAACATCCTTTAATTAATGACCCAGTTCATTTCTATGGACCACTCTACACAGTTCCATTATCTCTTTTCATGGTCAGATTCATGTGTCAACTTGGCCAAGTGGTAGTACCTGTTTGTCTGGTTGGGCGAGTACTGGCCTGTCTGTTGCAATGAGGACATTTCATAGAATTAAATCATGATCATAACAGCTGTATCCACAGTTGGTTCCATTTGTAATCAGCCAAGGCGAGTGTCTTCTGCAATGAGTGATACTTAATCTAATCACCGGAAGCCTTTTAAGGAGGATTCAGAAGAGAAAGTCTCTTCTTCCTGCTTCGGCTGGCGAGCCTCTCCTGTGGAGTTCATCCAGACCCTCCATCGGAATCATCGGCTTCACAGCCTGCCCTGCAGATTTTGGACTCTGAGTTTCCATGGTCACGTGAGATACTTTTATAAATTTTATATTTGCGAGTGTTCCCTGTTGATTCTGTTTGTCTAGAGAGCCCTAACTAATGTGTCTTTATTTTAGGAATATGCAGGATTCTGTTCAGAAAAACCTATTTTTTTTTTAACATCATCTCTTTTACCTCTATGGAGATTATAGGTTCTACAGTTTACTTGGGTTTCACTATCAATCTACTCCCATTTGTTATATATCTCTTAAAAATATTTACTGTTGTGATCTGTTGGTAGAACCTCCCTTGTTTTTTCATCAATCTCATGAATTTATTTTTGAGTTTCATCTATATAAGAGATATACTATATGCTATGTATGTTATGTAATTGAATAGATTTATTAGTTGAAGGATAAGAAAATATTTTGTTCAGTCAGCTGTCTTGAGCTGATATTATCACGATTTTTAAAAATTATTCTTTCTTCTTCCTGCCACTGAGGCACAGTGAGTTGAAATACTGACTTGGCAGTTTTGTAATCAAGTTCTAATTAAAAATCTTATCTTATGTAACAGATTAAAAGTTTATTTAAAGAAACATTGAAATAGTCTTGTCAGAAAACCTTAGATCATGATATCACACTCTGTCAAGTTTCAATGACCTAAAGAAACGAGTTTTCAAATACAAAATGATAGACAGGTAGACAGAGAGACAGAGAGAGAAAAACCATCTGGGGTGCAAGTCTGCTTCCAGCGCAGATCTACATTTATTGTTTTTATATTCAAAACAAATTACTAAAATACATGTATTATAATTCCAATAGTACTATTGCTGCTGTAGTTAGTCACAATTTTTTTTAAAGTTTATATGAGTAAATAAAAATCTGTGCTGCAATCAGAACTGTCAGAGGATAACTGAGACAGAAATTTCAACTGAGGAGCAGGAATACAGAGGTTATAAGGTCCCAACTGAAGTTCAATCTGAAGTTTTTATTGCTACAGAGCAGAAGTAATGTTTTCTGCATGTGAGATTTCCCTATCCTCCTGTCTTCTATCATCATCCCTTCCTTTGGAATACAAATGAGGTAGCTTGAGGAAACATGCCCCCAACCCACAGTCTTCAGGAAGTCATATTTTTCCTCATTACATATTAGGCTCACCTTCCTTTAGGATGTCAGGGAGAAGGAAATTTGCCCCACATGCTCCCTGGCATGTACATAGGCAGATGCTTTGTTCAACACTGTTACTGGGTTATTAATGTTTGCTGTAGTCTCTACAGCCATTTTTCTTTTTTTCAACATGATTTCAAACCTGTCCCCTGATCAATTAGCACTCCTAACTACAAAATGCCTACTAATACCAGGCTATGGTAGTGCAGCAGTATTTTATTGAAGACTAAGGTCCTGGGGGAATTATCATGTGGGAAAAGAAAAATATATTACAAATTTGATCCTTCCCAGGACAGATTGTTTAATAACCTCACAAGTAGGAAATGGTCCCCAATTTTTGTTTTGTCTTCCCTCATGACACAATTCCAGTCTTTCTTTCTTGTCTCCGAAGTCTGGAATTGAAAGCCTATTCCACCATCTTTTTTTTTTCTCTCTTTTTAAACTACTCTTATCTAGATACAACTTAAAAGTTCATGCTTTATGTTGGTTTGAAGACATTCTCCCAATTTTTTTACATTCCTTCTCTCACAAAGTAGAGTCTCTGACTCCTCCCTTGAACTTCAGGGGAATTTTATCCCTGCTTCAAAGGATAAGAACATGGCTAAGGGTAGTTCACAAAATGCCATGAAACTTCTGTAGAAATTTCTTGGGACATTGGATGTAAGAGCCATCAGCTACATATCTGGCCACTATGTGAAGAGAGCCACAGAGATATTATATATGCACACTCACACACACATATATGCACACACATGCACATGTACACAGGCAGATACACACACACAAACATGAGCTACCGAGGATACCAGGGAGTCTCAACAGTTCTACCTCTCGGCTGACTTCATCTTCCCAGCCCAGGTATAGGCATGTGAGTATAAAGTCTTAAAGTTGACCCCAGCCCCAGTTCCATCTGATTCCAACTGCATGAGAGAACTATAGGGAGAACTACCTTGCAAAACTCAGTCAACCCCAGATTTGTAAGCAAAAAGAATGATTATATTTTCAGTCATCATTTTGGGTACTTTGTTATGAAGCAACAGATAAATGGAATACATAATTATACAAAGACATTTAATTGGTTTTATTTAAACTTCTTCTTCTAGAATATGTCCAGTGAGGCTCCTCATTTCTCAGGCGGAGACATATATGTACATTACCCTCAGTCAATTAGCCATCAGCTCTTGACTATATCTACTCTCTTAAAAGTGTGGCAGACTTTCCTTTCCCTTTCTTTTCCTTTCCTTCCTGTCCTTCCTTTGTATTCCATTAAAAAACAGTTATCTATGAATTCAGACAGGAGAAATACTTTTTCATTTTTCATCAGAAATAGGAAACTGAGAAACAAAAATTGATATCTCTCCAAAAATGAGTGATTTATGGATTTCAAATCTCTCCCTGACACTTTGGATCCACAATGATTCATAAGTGCACGTTCATATCTCAAGGATTGTATTTATATCACAGAAGTGTCTTTTCCTGACACCATTTCACAAAAGATGCAAAAAGAAGGCCTCTTGGCATGGACCTTGAATTGACAATAGGAGTATTTAGCCCCTTAGTGCTTGGATTTCCATTTTTCTTATCACATGTGATGAGTCATATTGGAGAATGACTCCGGTTGCACTGTTATGCTCAAGTAAGTAAAATAACCAAAGTGAAGATTACTGGTGTAGCACTTAGGTTTGTTCTGGGGAAGGTCGTTGTACTTCTCAGTCTTGTGGATGAGAGTTGAGTGGCTTGTGCCATGGCTGAGTGGACCTAATCATTCCCCACCCATCTGAAACATACCCACCATAAGAACATCTACAACTTGTGAGGTCCTTATGTGATCTTTCTCCTTGAATAGTACTTGTAGTTAGAAAAGTGGAGAAATCCTCCTCTCAATACTAAAAAATAGCAGTGTAATTAACTGTAGAAGAAAATCAATGACTCTTCACTCCAGGGATATAAGACAATGATTCTCTTCATAATTTCCCAATTCTTAGTTAATCCTCTTTTCCTTTTACAGAAAAACAAAATCGGAAATAAAAATGAAAACTCCCAGCTGAGCTGTCTCTTAGCTCCTCTGTAATCATTTGTCCATTCCAATTCATTCTTTACTTTGTTTAATACTAAAGTGGTGTCTTGGTTCTTTGGTTTAAAGTTTTTTTTTTTCTTTCCAATTTTGCTTCATTATTGTCAGCATGTGTAAGGCTTTGAAAAGTAAAACATGTACAACATTTCTTAATAAACGTTGCTTTATTCCTTAAGGTGTCATCGGTATTTATCTACTCCGAAGTCCACCCCTTAGCACTGCAATGTAACAGTGAGTATTAGGGAGGTTAGTGAGCAGGAATCTTACCCTGGACCAAGGCCCTTTACACTGATGAAAATGATGAAGTGAATTCCATGAAGCTTAACCCTGTGGAATCATTATATTGGATATTTTACTTTTGCACATAAATTATTTACACAATCATAAACTTTATTGTAGTAATAAAGGAGGAACCAGGGTACCATCCTTTTGTTTTACACTCACATAATTCTTGTACATTTAAACCATATGCTGCTCACTTATCCCAGATGCTTTACACCCTCCATTCTGTTTTTCTGTCTCCTTGCAGAGAAGATGCAACAATGTATGCATTGTTAGTTGCAAGAACCAACTCCAGGAAGGGAGTTGCTCACAAGAAGAACACATTCAGGCTTTGCTGGGTGGCATCAACCCATCTTGTAAAAAAAAATTAAAGAATATCCAGACCAATACCAATATCAATTAAGCGTGGGCATTTAAAATTCACAGTCTAAACATCTCCTTGGGTGAAATTTCCTCATTTTAATTTGATTATTATATTGCTTTATGAGAAAATAATCAGAAGCAATTCTTGGTCCTGGACCTTATACAGGGATCTGTCCAAACCACCCTAGAGAGGAGGGGAGTTCTTCAATCTTTAAAATCTTCTCTGAGAAAGTATTCCATAGGTTTTCTTGACTTCCAAAATTAATAACAATTCCTTCTGTTAGATATCCATCCTAAAATCTAATTTTTAATTCTACTTGTCCTTATACTCTATATAGTAGATCTCTTATCTATTCTTATTAAATTACTTCTATAAGTAGACTTTAAAATAATCCCCTTACCTCTTACAGATGACTTCTATATGACATGGAATGACACAGTTTATGTGACTTGACATTTAGTCTTAAGCTTTTTGGGTTTCCTTTTTATTTTTTTCAAACAGTTTTATTGAGATATAATTCTCATACCATCCTATTCACTCATATAGGGAGAAAACTCAGTGACTTTTAGTACAATCCAGAGTTGGACATCCACCACCACAACCAATTTTAGAATATTTATATCACCCCCAAAAGAAACACTATACCCCTTAGCAGACACTTACCATTTCTTTTCAATATTCCCTTTACCCTGGCCCAAAGCAGCCACTGATCTATTTCCTGAGTCTATGGATTTAACTTTTCTGGATATTTCATATAAACGGAATTTACAATATTTAGCCTTTTATGACTTCTCAGGTATAGTTGTAAATTTTCAGCATTTTAAAAGGAAATAGAAGAGGTTCTGGTGCTTTTCTTACCAGCTCTTTGATTGCTTTGCTTGTTTCTTATGTTTTAACATGATCATGAGTGAAGTCATAATTTTGTGAATTTAGCCCTGATTTTCTGAAGCACATGCTCGATTTTCATTCATTTTGCCTCATATCCCATTGTCCTCCTCACTGAAGCCTGCAGATTGTTTAACATTCTCTTAAAGAAGAGGCTAACAGCTGCTTAAGTGACGGACCAACTTTCCAGACAGACCCTTCTTCCTAACCCCTCCATGTTCCTGGATCTATTTCACTAACAGCTCCCTCTGGCACGTTCTCATTTCCATGTTATACTATTTAAATTATTATGAATTTTAGATCTAGAATTCGCCACTTAATTATTTTTTCTCTGATATTGTTGCTCATTTCCCTATGTTACCTTACCTTGAATTAGAAAGTCACATCTATCTATTATCCAAAAATGATTGTCAGCATTTTTTTGGTAAAATCCAAAATGTATTTATAAGTATTTGCTCTGGATATAAAAGAAATAATAGCTTTCCAATCATAACCTGAAAAAGATATTTTTTTAATAACCATGCAGCAATTTCTTTCCATCTTATATAGGTAGGAAAGAATACCTTTGCTTGAATACCTTTGCAGAATAAAAGGGAAAATACTTACTGGTAAGGTATAAAGTATTAAAGAATGAAAACTAAATTGCTTTTCAAAAAAAATACAGATCTATCTATCTATCTCATCAATCTCATTTCTTTTTGAAGAGTATGGGCGTATAAGTTATAGGTAATGAATTGTAATGTCCCTACTCATCAACACCAGGAAATGTTATTTCCAACTATATTATATCGGTCAGCCAATAGCATGAGAATTGATACTCATTATAGTGATAGCTAATGTCTGGGGTTATTATCAGGAGGGTGGGTCAGGGGATGTGTTTAGATGATGCATTGAATCAGTGACTGAACTCTCTATACATTGATAGTTATGCTTATTAAATAACATATTTCAGGTCTTATCCTTATGAAGTCACAACAGTGATAGAATATAGATTTACTATACTAAAATCTATGCTCGTTTATGTCTTCACCCATTCACTCATTTGTGAATTGTCCTAGGAACTATGCATGGTGTCGGGAGTCCTGCTGTGAATGGACAGAACTTACCCTCATAAAGTTAATCGCCTCATGGGGGAAGTAGATACTAATGCACTTTTCAGACAAATAAATATAAAATTGTAACTGCTTCAAGTGCTATGAAAGAGAAATGCATGCTGCTTTTCACTTTCTTAGAGACAGGGAAGAATATACAACATTCTGGCTTGCTTTGAGGGAGTGAACATTTGTTTTATTTTGTTTTTTTAAATGTTACCTTCTGGTACAGTGGAACAACATTTTTCCTTTCAGCACCATATTGAGAACTGTCCAGTCAAATATCTTGGCATCCTTTCTTGACTGAAGATACAATTTTCATGCCAGTGGGGACAGAGCAGGGTGTAGGAGAACAGAGGGCAAGGAGAAGCATTTCACCATTCATCAAGACAGGAGTACCTAAATTGCGGTTACTTATAAGAAAGTAGGAAATTGTTTCATGGAATAGTATTTTCTTGTAAGAGGCACAGAGTCCACCCTCAGGAATCAGTCACAGAGCAAGACTTTGGTTTGATTCAGAGAAGGAGGGGGCCAGGTAGGAATATCTTTTAGGGCCCTTAGCTGTGTGCACAATGCCCAGCTGCTTAGGGCTTAGACAGTTGTTTTTATTTTTATTTATTTATTTTTTTGTAGGCTGTATGGCAAAGTCACATTTCATTATTTTCCCATGTGAATATCCCATCATTGCAGCACCACTTGTTGAATTTTTGTTTGTTTTTTGGGAAGTGCATGGGCTGGGAATCGAACCTGGGTCTCCTGCACGACAAGTTAGATTCAACCACTGAACTATCCTTGTACCCCCTGATGTTTTTACTTTTAATGCAGTATTTGAAACAACAAAACTGTATATGTGAAATAGATGTAATTTTTCAGGGATAATAATGGATTGTTTATCTTTCAACCCTCTACCAAATTGAATGCTAGAACAACATAAAATGACATTGAATCTATCTGTATTTTTATTCCTCATTACATTTCTCTGTTTTCTCCAAAGGTAAACACAATGCTGAATGTTTTTCCTTCTCTGGCTTAAAAAGTTTCTGATGATATACGGTTCCCCCGAAAAATCTTGTTTTGTTTTGTAGGAGTCTTCTGCAGTTTGCTTTTTCCCTCAGTACTAGTCACTCTTTTACTCTCAGAGAATAGATGACATAGTATGAAATAATGCCAGAGCTCTGTCTTAAATAAAAGATAACAGAAGTGGCATGGTTTAGAAAAGGAAACTTGTGAGAGTCTGTTCATCATTGTACACAGAGTAATAGAATATAGAATAGTGTAAATGTGGATAAAGCACATATAAAAGGTCAAAAGATCACAAACTTTAATATTTTAGAGATCTGACCTGTAAACAATAAAAGAGATAAGCAGAATGACATGGTAGAAGCGGTGTTAGGGATCGAATCATATCCCCCATAACCCATTTGGTATAGACCCATTTGTACATAGGACGTCTGAAGACACTATTAGTTGAGGTGTACACAAACTGATGAGGGCGGGCCTTGATCCAAAATGGATCAAGAATTGAGAAGAATCGAGGAGCAGCCAAAAGCTAGAAGTTGATGGATCCTGAAAGAATAAGGAGAAAATGATGCCACGTGCATTGTCATGTGACAGAAAAGCCAAGGAGCTAGAAGATACCAACCCCAGGAGGAAGCAAAGCCTCTGAAGCACTGAGCCAAAAATTTCATGTTGTTTAAGCCATCCCATTGCATGATATTTGTTTAAAGCAGCAAGGAAACTTAAACAAATGATGAAGTCTTTTGAATTTTCAGGCCTGGGTTTGAATTTTGGCTTTTTCAATTAGTGGGTGAACCTGAGAACTGAATTCACCTTTCTAAATCTCAGTTTTCTTGGTGGATAAATGGGGATGAAAATCCCTTTCACACAGATTATGAAGAACTGGTAGGTAGTCAGGTATCAATAAATGTTAGTCTCTTTCCCCCTGTATAATCTCTGCTTAAGCCTAACATTCCAAACAATGCCTGCTTCTGTTTTCCGAATATATTACTGTGTCTTTCATGTCATCTTTGGCAGTTTGCACTGCCAGACCAGAGTATGAAAATTTTATCACATTTTTTATTCCTCAGCAAAATTTCCCCTAACTCTTTGTTTTTTAGGGTACCTTGTCCCTTTGCTTATTTTTAGCTGGGCTTGTCTTTTTGGCATTTTTGCTCTTCATCAAGAATGAATTTTTGACTTTCTGCTATTTCATAA